>NC_139558.1:19515734-25415104 GCF_965112155.1 Podarcis liolepis | reverse complement strand
CAGCAGCTAGACTGCTGACTGGAAGTGGCCACCGGGACCATATAACATCAGTCCTGAAAGACCTACATTGGCTCTTGGTACATTTTCAAGCACAATTCAAAGTGTTGGTGCTCACCTTTAAAGCCCTAAACAACCTCGGCCCTGTATACCTGAAGGAGTGTCTCCACCCTCATCGTTCTGCCCGGACACTAAGGTCCACCTCCGAGAGTCTTCTGGCAGTTCCCTCACTGCAAGAAGTGAAGCTACAGGAAAGCAGGCAGAGGGGCCTTCTCGGTAGTGGCACCCTCCCTGTGGAATGCCCTCCCACCAGATGTCAAGGAGAAGAACTACATGACTTTTAGAAGACACCTGAAGGCAACCCTGTATGTAGAGGTTTTTAATGTTTGACGTTTCATTATGGTTTTTTTATATGTTGGAAGCTGCCCAGAGTGGCTGGGGCTACCCAGTCAGATGGGCAAGGTACGAATAATAAAAGACTTCTTCTCCTTCTCCTCCTCGTCCTCGTCCTCCTCCTTTTCCCTCCTCCTCCTCCTCCTCCTCCTCCTTCTTCTTCTTCTTCTTCTTCTTCTTCTTCTTCTTCTTCTTCTTCCTTAGTAGCCACACCCACTGCTTTTGCTGGCTGCGGGGGGGGGCATGGAAGACTGGGGTGGAGAATGGAATGTCTTGTTTTCAATATTGTAGTTAAGAGCAGAACTGGGTGGAGCAGCTCCCATCAGCCCTAGCTAGCATGGCCAATGGTCAGGGATTATGTGCATTGTGGTCCAGCAACATCCAGGGGTCTGCAGTTTCTCCAGCCTTGGTTTACAGCATTTTGGATGGTGTAGTTGGCTAGCTGGAACCCTGAACCCTGGTGGAAGGTGAAACTGCCCAGCAATATTTTGTTAATAATTACAACCCATTTTGTAAGGAAATATAACTCATAACAACAGCAACCCAAACCATACAAGAATAATTGTTTCCAGCCCAGAAACAATTTGTTATCATCACATAAACTTGGCAGTTTCCTTTCCCCACTAGATACTGCCCTGCATATTCTTAATATTTAGGTTGGCATGCTGTTTTATTTATAGGACTAACATTTGCTTAACATACTCAACTTACCAGCAAAAGTAACAGAAAGGGACAAGAGGCAGAATTTAAGTTTTAGAAACCCCATCCAACTTTCCAAGGAAAAGGCAATATTTTTATATTAGCATTGCCCTCTGTTATCACTGACAGATAACATTCCATGAACTTTCCTCTCTTCTCCATATATTTTTATTTATAGGAAGAAACTGCAGTCTGCTGATGGGAATTGGGAGGAGGGAATCAAATTACTAATTCATGCATAATACAATAAAGACATCTATAACATACAACTTACAAAAATATGTCAAAATGCATCATTATAAGTCTTTGTCCTTCCATTAACATGTTTATTTCATTTTGTTTATTTATTACATTTATATCCCACATTGTTCTCCTCCTTCCTCATTTAATCCCACAACTGTGGGTGCCCGGAGCTGTGGGTGCTATCCAGCATGCATGGCCCTGGCACTGAAATTTGTGGGTGCTTGGCCCCTTCATTGGGAATTTTGTGGGTGCTCAGGGTCCCAGGGCTTCTATGCCCCCAAGCCTTCTACATCCTTTTTTGGCTTGACTCTATATCTATGTCAGAGAAATTTCCTCCTAGTTTCCCTCTCTGTCCTCAAAGCATCCTCCTCATTGTTGGAGGTAACAGCTCCCAAATCACCCTCCGTACCCTTTCCGTTCCTTAGCTTCAAACAGGGAAAGTGGCAACAAGAACAGTAGCAAGGAGCTTGGATAAGGAAGGTTTCAAACTCCCAGATGTGCTCTACAGTGAGTTGGCTAATGAGAATTTGCATTAGGCCATTAAAAGATGCCAGTTCTCAAAGGCCACAAACTGCAGTGGAGCTTATTATGGCATGAAAGGAGAAAGGAAAGAAGAGCTAGATGGCTCAGTTGGTTAGAGCACGGGTAGGCAAACTAAGGCCCGGGGGCCGGATCCGGCCCAATCGCCTTCTAAATCCAGCCCATGGACGGTCCGGGAACCAGTGTGTTTTTACATGAGTAGAATGTGTCCTTTTATTTAAAATGCATCTCTAGGTTATTTGTGGGGCATAGGAATTTGTTCATTTTCCCCTTCAAAATATAGTCTGGTCCCCCACAAGGTCTGAGGAACAGTGGACTGGCCCCCTGCTGAAAAAGTTTGCTGTTGCCTGGGTTAGAGTGTGGTGCTAATGATGCTAAGGTTGCAGGTTCAATCCCTGTGTGGAGAAGCTGCGTATTCCTGGATTGGACTAGATGATCCTCAGGGTCCCTTCCAACTCTACAGTTCTGTGATTCTATTATCTCTCTACCGCCCTATACATTTAAAGCGGTATGACCATGATTCCCTTTGTGTCCCCCTCCCCAAAAAAAAGAATCTTGGAATTGTAGTTTCTTAAGGGTGCTGACAGTTGTTTGGTGACCCTATTCCCCTCACAGAACTACACTTTCCCATAGTTTCCTGGAAAGAGGAATTGGTTGTTAAGCCACTCTCGAATTGCAGCTCAGGAAATGACCCCTTTTGTTTTCAGATTTTTTGGGAGAGAAATAAATTTCATTTCATTACTGTGTCACTCTGAGAAGAGCACAAGGGATTAGCTATTATTATTTTATATAATTTTCAGATGTGGAACACAATAGATGCTATGTTTCAACAATTACTTCGCTGACCATTATCTCCGCAGCAAAAAGTTGAATATTGTATATCATGGCTGGGGGTTTACTGGCGCTTAACTGTTTTCACGGAGTCCTCTACTGCTGACAAGACCAGCCAAAGGCTGGTCTTTGGTTTTGCTACAACAAAACCAGCAAAGTTCTGCTGTATACATAGTTATTTCCTATTCACAAATGTCCCCTTTTTTGGACCTCAGCTAATGCCACCAGCAGAGGTTTTGACTCTGCAACCTTGGCAGAAATAATAATGAAAAACAAGGATAAACAAAAAACAAAAAAAGAATGCAATTTCAGTATAAACCCCAATGTGAAAAACCGGCCAACTATACTGCTATCTCCACAGTTGTACACACCAGAATCTCTTGTACACCCTGTTTATTTTTCCAGTTTGTAATTCAAGAGTCCCTTGCCTCAATTGCCAAGTTGCTTTCTAAAAACCACCGCTTCCTAGAATGAAGACGTAATTAATAGTGGGAGGGAGAAAGAACAGAATTGCTGTAATGGAACCTGAAAGCACACCAGTTATACGCATATACCGGTATATATCTTACCCATGTGCTACCACTTTTTCTGGAGTTCAGCCCATAAGTAAAAAAACAGCAACAACAAAACAATAAAATGATGGCTGCATAGTAAGTCTGATTCTAGAGCATTTTCTCTTGCTAACCATTTCAGATGAAGTGTGTAGGAACATGCTACAGTCAAGTAGTTAAAAATGACTGCAGAATTACATCCCATCCCCTCTTGTAGGAAGAATCGCAGGCTTTCCATTTGCTTTGCATTGTAATTCATCTTTCTTTAGGATTTATGAAACCCATGGGCTTGCCCAGTATCTGTAAGGTGGGTGACCGTATAGGGAATCTGTCAAGGTACAGGTGCTCCAATGAGCAATCAGAACTCTTTTGTCTACACAAAAGTGTCCCCGTTCATTTTTAATGGAGGGGGTGAGGACCATATTGTGCAAAGGCAGAGGGCCTTCTCGGTAGTGGCGCCCACCCTGTGGAACGCCCTCCCACTAGATGTCAAAAAGAAAAATAACTACCAAACTTCTAGAAGACATCTGAAGGCAGCCCTGTTTAGGGAAGCTTTTAATGTTTAATAGGTTATTGTATTTTTGTGTTTTCTTGGAAGCCGCCCAGAGTGGCTGGGGGAACCCAGCCAGATGGGCAGGGTATAAATAATAAATTGTTGTTGTTGTTGTTAAAGAATAGGAAAGCAGGAAAGCATTATTTTCTACAAATAAACACTGTGAACTCTGGATGACCCTGTCATATTTATATTGAATAGGTTAAAAAAATAATTTCCTGCACCCCCTCAAAAGTTATAAAACATCCCCTATCCACTTTCATTGGGGCACAAACGATGTCTCAGAAAGGGAAATATCCGTGCCAGCTTGGACAAGAACAGATTTTTTTGAACCAAGGTCTATTTGCCTAAGGTTACATTTAGATATTGCCCAAATTGTGTGGTTACTGCTTACTCACATCATTTTGACAACAAAAAATGATGAGATCATATTGAAAGGGTGGATCACATGAGAGGCTGACGTTCTACCTGCACAAATTCCAAGGGAAGTCTAGTGATGATGTTGGAACTCTAGATGATGCCTTTATCCTGCATTAGAGTTTAGCTTCAGCAAATACTCATGAAAGCTTTCTTATGAAACGCTTATGAATACTTCGTGTTTTATAAATTTTTCAAAACTAGGGGGCATGAATTCCAAATAAGAGCAACGTAATTGGAAAGAGATTTTGGATTTTTCAAAAATTAAGGATTATTTTCCCTCAAAAAAAACTCACACTATTGGGGCAGGGAGAGACTGGGATTTCAGAGATATTTTTAAAAATCTATAAACTGTTACACATTTCAGTGATGTGGTCAAACCATCATTCATTGCCAACCACTAATAAAGAATTAAAGTATTAAAAAAAGAAAAGAAAAATGGAAGTATTTGATAATTTTGTAGAGCAAATCAGAAGCCAAAAAGCAAAGAAAAACAGTTCACAATAGTAGCATGATATTTAAACCTGTAATTAGAATTAGTAAGCAAACATAATCGTTTAAATCATGAACATTATTTTTTTTTATTTGATGTCACAATGCTGAATTTCACATCATCCTAGATAAAGACATTAAAGATCAGTTGCTATTCTCCCCCAACCACTGGAAACAGGCAATTCCATTTCTCCGCTCTTTCACTAAAGCATATATTATTATACCATAAACAAAATAATTCCTATATCCCAGTTATTCTGAGAAACCTACACCGATCCAAAATATTTGCCACCCAGTTACTACATTTTGAATAGTGACCTAATAGTTTCTGTAGTCAGTAGTTGCCTGAATACTTCTGCTTCCAAAATGTTAAAGGATATATAGTACATTTGCAAAGTCCCAGCAAAAAAAGCAATCAATTGAAAAGAATTCATCATAAATCAAACTCTTATGTCTCTAGAGGAAAGGTTTGTATTAATTTGTAATAATCCAATAAGTGTAGCTCACATCTGTGATTTATACAAAGTAGAGCATTTATCAAAAACACAAAGTAAAATCTACTCCTTAAGCAAACGTAAAAACACTCCAGACAATAGCAAATGGTATTAAACAAATGACAGCCCTGTCATGTAGCAAATGGGAATAATATGTTACCACCACATGCATAACACTCCTAACAGATCTCTGAAGAAGAAAAAATCAATTTCAAGTGCAGGAAGTCAGCTATAATAATATTTCCATCTTCATTCTCTTATAGGAAAATCTCAGTATTTGTCAAACTCTAGACCAAATTTAAAAACCCTCTTCCTAGACCTTTCCCAGTCTTCAGACATAATGTTGTACCCAATATCTTGTGCCCATTTTATCATAGCTGATTTAACTGTCTCATCTTGAGTATTCCATTTAAGCAACAAGTTATACATCCTTGAAAGCACTTTCGTCTTAGGTTCAAGTAGTTCTGTCTCTAATTTTGATTTTTTCACCTGGAAACCAATTTTTTTGTCCTTTTTAAAGATCTCTGAAATTTGGGCATAATGAAACCAATCTCGCACCTTTCCTTTCAGTTTTTCGAAACTTTGCAACCTCCAGGTATCACCAACTCTTTCTATTATCTCGCAGTATTTTACCCAGCCACTCTCCATATTACGTAGTTTATGGAGGTTATGGACCACCGGTATGAAATTCACGGCATGTAGTGCCTTAAAAGAAAACATTATGAAAATGGTATACAGGTGGTACATGACCCCAGTCAAACTTGCAAAGATATATCATTTGTCTGACAATAAATGTTGGAAATGTAAGGAGGCTGAAGGAACATTCTTTCACCTCTGGTGGACATGCCCGAGGGTGAAGGCTTTCTGGGAAATGATTTACAACGAGTTGAAAAAGGTGTTTAAGTACACCTTTTATAAGAAACCAGAGGCCTTCCTCCTGGGCATTGTAGGCCAGAGAGTGCCAAAAAAAGATAGAACTTTCTTTTTATATGCAACTACAGCAGCAAGAATCCTTTTAGCTAAATACTGGAAGGCACAGGAGTTACCCACACTGGAAGAATGGCATTCGCAGCTGATAGACTACATGGAATTAGCTGAAATGACCGGCAGAATCCGAGATCTGGGAGAAGAGGCAGTGGAAGAGGACTGGAAAAAATTTAAGGACTATCTACAAAAACATTATAAGTTATATGAATGTTGAGAATTTGCTAAGTTTTCGGGAAAAAACATACTTCGGTATTGAGATTTGTAAATGATGAAAATTAAGTTAAAATTTTGAAAAGTATAAATTATAGATTATATAACTAAATGAAAGTACAAAAACACACAAAATAAGGTATCAATTTGCTGTTATTTTTATTGTGAAGAAAGCAGGGGATGGAAGACGTGGGGAAGTCCAGTTGACTATGAAAATAGACTTGAAAAAGTGAATTTTTTCTTTATAATTTCTTCTTTTTTCTGTAAAATCGCTTTTGTTGTCTTATTGATGATGTATTCTGACCTTGGAAAAAAAGCAATAAAAAAAAAACTATTATAAAAACCCTCTTCCTAGAAACAGCGTTTATTCATCTTTCATGTGGAAAAGCCTCATGAAAAGAAAATGGTGTATATGCTGATGTTGTCAATAGCCATAAGCCAGCACTGTACCACTTGGACAATTCTGGAAAACCAAAATTGGGTCCCTGTCATTTTAGAGAAGCCACAGGCCAGCCAGAACAAAAATGTACTCTTAAGACTCCAAATCAATGTGCCCAGAAGTCAATTAAAGTAAAACTAGCTGAATTTTAATTGCATGGTGCCAATATCTTGGATCTAAATCGTCCCAAAAGCTGTTATGAGAAACTTTGTGTCTACCCATACCTAGTGCAGCTAATGGAAGCTTCTCTGAAGCAATTTAGCTAAGGAAGACAGCATGGATAAAGTTAAAGCAATTTAAATAATATAACGAGTTCTGTACGTTGTTTTGACCAATGCACACTTTTTTATGCGCATTTTACCTCAGTAGACGCATTTGTGTACGCATTGCTTGGCATTGCAAAATTCACCAAAGTGCAAGTTTGGAAGGACAGTTGTATTTCATTTCTCACAACGTTTCTGAAAGCAAGAATTCTGTAGCTTTGTTCTTTGGATGCAAACTGAAATGAATTTATCCCTGGTTGCTACAGATGCACAGGAAGGGTTAAACACACCCCTCCCCCAGCTTAAATTAGAGTTTCCGGAAGTTTCTTTAACGTGTTTTAAAAACACAACTCCGGAAATCGGATCATGAATCTCCAGATTTAAAACTGGTCCCTAGAAACAAGTCCCACTGAATTCATTATGGTGTATTGCCAAAGTGTGGATAAACTTGGTTGCAGCCTTAGGCAAAATCCAGCAAATTAAAACCTTCCCAAAAGTCTTGAAGCAGCTGCTTGTTCAAGGAATGCCATTGTTGAAAACATGAGTTATAGCGGATTCCTCCCCATCTTGGTTTGTATAGAGAACTAAAGCAAAATATTTTCTGTGGTTGGAACCATCAGGGAACCTTCAGAATCAACCTGGGTAGGCAATATTTCTGACCTGTTTTTCAGACACTTCCCAGGTCTAAATGGAACTAATGCTTCTTGAAAGCCAGTCAAAATAAGTAAGCAATGCCTCAATTTCCTCTTAGTTAGTTTTCTATGTTTTCTCATTTCCTTCAGCTCTGACATGAGATGCCTCTGAATGTTCCTTGCTGCTTAATTCCCCTCATGGTCACATTTAACAGACTTCAACAGAATGAAAAGAACCTTTTATGTTTCTCAGCAAACTGCCACTCTGACCACATTACATAAATTAGGCATTTTCCTCCCTTTCCCCTAATTCTCTATTTTTCACTTGCGAAAGCCCTCGGAAAATAAGCCCAATTTCAGTGTTCACTGTGTTTGTTTTTCCCTGATTTAATTTGGAGTTCTCAGTAATAAGGATGTCCTCATACTTCTTTTTAACCACACACATATTACACAAGTTAAAATAGCTTTTATGCATTAATGCCAACCCAATATAACATAGAATAAACACATATATTTTGTCTATAACTTTCCATTAAATTTTTTCCTCTCTCTGTTTTAAGTTGTTAGCCCTACTTCTTTTTGGTTGTCTTCCTGCTTCTTCATACAGTGATACCTCAGGTTAAGAACTTAATTTGTTCCGGAGGTCCATTCTTAACCTGAAACTGTTCTTAACCTGAAGCACCACTTTAGCTAATGGGGCCTCCCGCTGCCGCCGCACTGCCGCCATGCGATTTGTGTTCTCATCCTGAAGCAAAGTTCTTAACCCGAGGTACTATTTCTGGGTTAGCGGAGTCTGTAACCTGAAGCGTCTGTAACCCGACGTACCACTGCATATGCATGTATCAATCATTCTTCTCTCATTCTTTCCTTGCTACAACTTTTGGTACGCCATTTTCTCCTACTTATTGCTCTTCAAATTGCTCTTCAAACACAACATTTCTATTCAGCCTTTGACACAACGCTCTTCGTAACTTACACTACTGTGTGGCCCCACCTGCATTATGCATGTAAAGCACTATTGCCCCACTTTAAACAGTCATGGCTTCCCTCAAAGCATTCTGGGAAGTGTAGTTTAAGGGTGCAGAAAATTATTAGGTGACCCCCAGTCCCATTATGAAGGTTGCCTGCTTTTCCTGCTCAGTTCCTGTTTGCACTATTTGGGCCAGAAAGGTTGGAAACCTTTCATTTAACTTTTCTCATTTGGACCACTCAGTCTCTTCCCTTTGTTTAGATTTTAATTCTCAGTCTTGCTGCATCCCTTCGTCAAGCAAAAATCCTTTTAGCTCTGTTCCCTAACCAAGAAATGCTTAGGATATGTCAGGCTTCACCCCCCAACTGTGTGGCCAATGCAGTTGATATTGCTGATTTCCCTGCATGCCAGGGACTGCAGAGAGTTGAAAAGTGTCTCTGCTGTTGAATGAGCCTTGAAGAAGCCCTCGACATTTTCATCCAGGAGTGAGACGCCATCAATTTTTATAGATATTCTGCTTAAGCAATTCTCACATTGATTTCCCCCTCACTGTCCCCCAACTTCAAATGCACTTATTCTTGGCCGCCAGCAGCAGCAGCAGCAGCCACCCTGCGCTTTCAGTTCCAAGTTCCTTTTATTCTCACAAAGATGCCTCACTCGAACTACCCTGTGCTTTGTGGCCTCTCTTTACTCTCACTTCCTCCTGAGAAACCATCCCTTTCCCTACTCCTGCCCAATGTCTTTCTGCGTGACTCCCCTGCTAAACTCTACCAGAGGGGTTTCATAACATTCTAATCAACGATTGTGGCCAACTGCCAATTCTTTTTTATCGGAATTGTGCTTTCCTCTTCTTATTTTTATCTGAAAACCTTCACATGAGTCTTTGACTAATCTCAGACATTTCACATAAACATATTATTACTTCGCACATATCCACTCCCCCCTCCTTTTTCTTTTTACAGTTAATGAAGTTGTAATTATTGGCCAAGATCCAGACCTATGTTCAAAAACAATATGTCATCTGTTTTACTTTCCTTAACATTCTTTTAAAAGGTGATATATGTGCATAAGGAATACCTCAAGAAAGTCAACTGCCCTGCTTTCTTACGCCTGGCCTAGAGGTGCATTATCTGTGAACAAAGAAATTCCTGCTTCCCCCTCTGAGTAGCACAAATACATGATACAGCCTTTCTTTTCCCCTGATGTGAAAAATGACATTACCTGGGGTAAAGGATGCTGGCACTAGAATGGGCAGGACAACCTATGTCCAGAATGTATCAATGCTGAATGTTTTCATTCATAAATCCTTCCCATCCCATTTCCATATTTATGTGTGGCTTATTTCTTTCATTTGACACAAAAAGTTTATTTACCTTTTATTTAATTACATACCCACCCACTTGCATTTATAATAATAAAAACAATAACAAATTTTTATTTATACCTTCCCGGTTCAAAAACCGGGCTCAGGGCGGCTAACAACAAATTTTAAACACTTAATTGTAAAAGCAGCATAAAATACAGTATAAAATCATGAATAACAATAAAATTCAGAATTCAGAATTTGGCATTTGTCGGTTCATTTTCTTTGTGAGAAGAACTCTATCATGAAATTCGCTTAGGTTTGAAATCTAGAAAATAATTATGTTTTGGTTCATGTGTTGATCTGCAAGGTGCAGATCAGACCAGTTTCCCAGAAATACAGTTCCTCAAACATCCATAGCTGGCGATAAAGCGAAGTATCCTACTTTCTAGCCCAGAGAGAAAGCCAGTACTCCATGCAAACATGAATGCACGCAAGCACATGACGTATTGCTTTCCTTTCCTTTTTTGGAGTCAAATATGACCGTTTGCTGCAGACCTTTAATTTATAGTCCTTTGCATCAAATTAAGCTATCAGCCATTCAGATAGCATGCCCATTATGTTGTTTTTTTTAAAAAAAACTTTTATTGATAAATGCAATATTTACAAACACAAACCAGAACACTAAACAAACTTATTATACATAGATACATACACCTCTCAACTTAGACTACAAAAAGGAAAACAAACATACAAACTAAACATAGACATAAATTTTGACTTCCCTCCACCTATATGTGGCTTCCTTTGTTTTTGACTATCTCATCTTATAACCATTTCTTCTTAATTTTTTTACTCTATAAGAAACTTATAGAATGAATGAAGCATGCCCATTATGTTGTGTAGCTAGAATCTTCTTGTCTTGGTCCAGCAGTCTCTTGATTATATACTAGCAACATCCCAGCCCCATAGGCTTCCCCCTTCATTTCCCTGGTCAGGATGCTTCCTTCCACATTAAGGGAATGTCCCAGGACCTCTGCATTTCCCATGGCTCTGGATGCGCACACATACACACACACCCCAAAAAACAAACCCATTCAAGCATTTTCATTCTCTTCTGGCAATATATGGGAGTGAAATAAATTCACAAGCTGCCAGATACTTAATTTAATTTTATAATCTCGATTTGGAACAGTCCAACAAACTCTCTTAATAACACTCGTTTTTCACATGCTGGCATGTCTTCAGTTTCAGAGAAAACTAATGGGCAGTGGAAACAGTCGTGCCCAGATCAGATCTTAAAAGAATAATATCATTAGGGAACACAATGAAGAAATGCAAAGTTCATAAATACTGCTTACAGAATTAATGGAGAGTGCCACATTTACTTCATTAGAATAATCAATTCAACTTCTGGAAGATATTATTTCTCTTTTATGTTATGTGTTCAACATCATTTCCATTTCATTGTAATACTAAATATACACCCAGCGTAACCTGATATAAATACAGGGGAACACTCAACAGCTTCAACAGAGATGTCCCTTCATTTCAGCTAATAACAGTTGCTCTTAATTTAGTTAAGCAAACATTCCTCATTTTGTGTTCCATTTGGTATATGTAAAACAATTTGTAGGCCTAATGCCTAGTGACAATATTAAACAGATCCAACCATTAACTCGGCCAAAAATTTCAAGGACTGCGGGAAAAAGTAGGTCAGAATGCAATAGTGACATTGAACTTTTCAACTGGGAGTAATTAGGTTTTATATCCAGTGTTCAGTGACCTAGTCTAAAATGTAACAGAATAAAAAGAAGTCTTTGGCTTTATTTGTCATTACTTAGGAGATGTTTCCACCATCCTCCTTTTTTATTGCCTACACCTTAAAAAAATCATAATTGTTAACGTGCTCAGAGCGAAAACAGCTTGCAGCTGTGTGGGACATTACAGCTGCTCAACATGTAATAAAGAATCTGTTTTGGGTGCCAACGATATCATTTGGGAGCAAGGATGCTGTCTTCCCTCTCTCCCCTGAATCTCATAAATTCTGAACTCAATCATTGCTACTGTCCCAGCGTTGCTTGTTGCACAGAATGTGGGAAAGTAGAAGCTGTAACTAAGGATGCTTGAGGAATTTGATATTTGTGGAATTCCTATAGGAAATAACCTGATTGGCATTTTTCGGACAATATCCCTAGATACTGAACCGGCGGTTGCGATGCACTTCTCTGCCGTTTAAACGTACCAAAGTATGTCTTCATCATCATCATCATTTTATTTATTTGTCACTTTCTATTAAAAGGGGGTCTCTTGAGTGACGTGCAGAAATAAGGGCCATGACTCAGTACTAGAGGAAAGGGTTCATGTGCAGAAAGCTCTGGATTCAATCCTTGCGATTTTCCAGCTAGAACTGCAAGGTATTTCTGCCTGAAAAACATAGAGACAATCATAAGCTAGAGGATGCAATGGCCTGAGATCACATAAGGCTTCTTCCCATGGCCCTATATACAAATGCAATTCATTACACATTGATTTAAAATTGACAATAACACAAAAAGAGAACAACCCCGTGCACAAGAAGCTGGTGTAAAGTATGTCGGTGTAAGTTAAGCTGGTATGGAGTTGCACCAGATCCAAACCCCATCTGGCAGTGGGGCTGCTGCTCCTCTGCCTAAACCCATATTAGTGCCATATTCCAGGTTGGCAGATAATCACCAAGATAATCATCAAGATTCTAACTGTGATAGCTGCAAAAATCACTGTGTGTGTGTGTGTGTGTGTGTGTGTGTGTGTGTGCATGTACCAGCCTGAGATCTGTGGGTATAGGGCCTTATACAAAATTATTATTATTATTATTATTATTATTATTATTATTATTATTATTATTATTATTAATATAGCCCCATTGAAACCAAGGAGACTTCCTTCTCTGTGGCATGTACAGGATAATGCTGAGAATGTGCGTTTTGAGAGAAATAATGCATTTAAGTATATATTTAAGACACATTTAAATATGTAATTTGAGGGGAATTAAGCATTCATGAATGAGTGTGGGGAAAAGAATGCAGTGATGGATGAAAGCATGCAAAAGTGATACACACTAGATACAGATCGATTTATCCATCCAGATCTATAGTCTTTGTATCCAACATTGGGATAAATAAATAAATAATCGCAAATGTGGCATGTGAAATGTGTTCTCTCACACAATACGCTCCAGGGTGTTTTTAAATGATTTTATTTTATTTATTTATTTTGAGAGCAGATGGCTAATCCAAAAGTCACAATAGAATGCTGTTGTGTCCTTCTAGTCGCATGGGACAAGACGTCTTTTGACTTTTCATTTTACCGCTGTCCAAAGTCCCGCTTGAAACGACTTGACCTACTCAAGACCTCAAACTCTCTGCGGGCCCCAAACTTAACTTGTCCCCTTCTTAAACCTTTTATTTACAAGCAGGTCTGGCTCAATAAACAGAGCACCATCTGCTTTTTCTTTTTTTTGGAAGAGAAGGAGGCTGTTGTGTCACAACAACCTGTAGCCCTTCATCTTCATCTTTCTGTAGCCCTTGCGCAAGGACATGCGAGACGGTGGTAGAGACAATCAGTCATCCCTGGCCGGCTGCAGGTACAACTGTATCGCTGAGTGTGCATTTTCTCCAGCAAGGGCAGTCTGGCTCTGGGCTTGCAACTGCAGGACAGGAAGAGCACAGAGGCCAACTGTCAGCTCAGTACGAGACAAATTGAAAGACAGGAGAGGCTGGCTTGCATATTAGGTGCCTAATGAGGAAATACACGGACTCAAGGTCCCTTCTGTCTGTGATCATGCATCTGTGATCAGCCTTCCACTCGTACACTTTGGCTGCAAATTCAGGCAGAGGCAATCATTCTCCCCCTTCTCTGACACTGTAGGAAAGAAAAACCTAATGATGCTCGCCCAATGAGCCAGCTTAGGGTTGCAAAGGATTTCCACCATTTGAAATATGGCAACCCTGAGGTAGCTGCTCTTGGTTTTATTTCCTGTTGGTTGCTCTTGCCAATGGTGCTCTTGCCAAGGAATGTGAGTGGGGAATCTTCAGACATCTCTTTGTATTTCATGATTTATTAATTTCTTATTACTATTTTGCAGCCTGAAACAGGAACAACAACAAAAAAGAAGAAGGTTTATCATGTTCTTGGTACGCCAGCATATAGGGCTGAGCCCATTAAACGATGTGGGGAAAATGTGGAGAAAACATTTCTGCCCCACGGTTCCTGGGGGTTATTTTCTGGGCCTTCACATCTGTTAGTGTGTCACAAATTATGCAGGTTTACTCTGGTTATAAGTTCCCATATTGAAGATGTCCTGGGAATATTGATTGATGGACAGCTATGTAAATAGTCATCAATAATAATAAAGCTCTTTCTCGGGTTCCTGGCTCCTCGATAGCCCTCCATTCCACCTGAAGGCAGGTTTTCCCATGCCTTCTTTTTATATTTATATTAATATTCTATGGCCCTTAACATGTGTTTGTGGGAGGGAGGGTTATGGTTTCATTTCGTTTTTGTTTTAACTATTTATTTTGTGCTTTTATCCTGAATTTTTTTCCCTTATGAACCTCCCTGAGTTCTTCAGATGGGCAGTGTATGCATTCAATAAATTGTTGTTGCTGCTGTTAATCCACCCAATTTTATATCCAACTTGCACAAACGTTGCAGTGGCACTAGGATGTTTTCTGTTGCTGTGGTTATACCCAAACTGCTGGTCCTCCCAAGGGAAGGGAATTCTGTTCACTATTCCAGTTCCTCATTACTTGAGAATGAGGCAGCAGGGGGCACAAGAACTGGCAAGATGCTCCCATGCCTTTACTGTATTTATTTATGCATTTATGTGTATACCACTAAGTGCCCAAGTAGACTTCTAAGCAGTTTATAAAGGATTTTAAGAAATTACATTATTAAAATATAACCATCCTCAATTAAAATGCATTTAATATTTTAATGTTAAAATATTTGTTTAGAAAAGCATCTACAATTAAAATACACAAAAAAGTCACATTAGAACAATGCAGCAATTAAAAAAGGAGACATTCCTTTATTCCCTGTTGGCCAAAACACAGATATTCAACAGGACCAAAGTTAAACATTCCAGAATAAATATCATCCAAGTACTGTTTCCATGTTTACTAAATCGACGTATTGTTAAATTAGAGAATGCCTCTTTAAGGCTGTCCTTATTCAGGTTCTCCCAGGAAAATGAAACTATATAATGCAGTTGTGTTAGAGACTTCCACTCACTCCAGAATGACCCCAATATAGCCTTCCAGAAAGAAGCAGGCTCCCTGACAAAAACGGTGGTTAAAATAAAAGACGATGGACACCATTTTGTAAAAACAAGCTCTCCTGTTGATATCTTGTGTTTCACTGTTTCATTCCGGCACAAATAGTTATTTCTGATAAAAACATACACGTGGGGCCTCACTGCAGGGAAAGATTGCAGGAAATAGTGTTCTAGTTCAAGATTCCAGGTAACCAGGCAGGCCTTCCTCTTGGAAGCTCCATTCATTTCTTCCTCAGTCCTCATTTGGACATAGGTGGCATTCGCACCAAATATTTAAAATGTAAGGCTTCCCCCAAAGAATCCTGGAAATTGTAGTTTACCCTTCCGGGAGCAAGAGTTCCCAGCACGCTTAACAAACTACAGATCCCAGGATGCTTTGGGGGAAGCTATGTGCTTTAAAGGTATGGTTTAGAAGCATACCTTCCATCTTGTACCAGAGGAAAACTGGGATGCAAGTCTTTCAGGGCTATTTTGTTATTATAGTTGGTTATTTTGTTACTATTGTTTTATAGATTATGAATGCTGTAGTACTTTGTGAATTCTATAATATGACTTTGGCTGTAATTTAGCAGTTTAGTTTTTTTAAAAAAGTTATTTTGTTAATAGCGTGATACAGATTGCAATTGTTTTACTGATGATTTGTTAATTATTCCATATGATTTTTGTTGCATTTGTGATGGGCTATTGTGTCATTGTTATTTATTTTTTTGTAAGCTGCTTTGTGATTCATGTGGATGAAATAAAATAGAAATAAAATAAATGAAATGAAATACATTAAATCATATTAGGAAGAGTGCAAAAGTCATGGATGTGCCTTCACAAATTATTGTGTGTGTGTGTGTGTGCGCGCGCGCGCACTAAGAAACACATGAAATACATGCTGGATCAGAGTCTATGCTGCATTTCTTTTTTATATCCTCAAATATATGAAAGCTGTGCACCCAAACCTTGAGAGATATGTCTAGATGTTTTTGTCAGCTGTGATAAATGTGAACCTGTTAATGCGAGTCATTTCTGAACATAGCTTTGTGTTTAACAAAACGGCTCTCAAAAAGCTGATTTGTCCAGGCCCAATGACGTTCATTTTTTAAAAAGAATGTTTTTGTGTATAAGCCACTCTTATCAGATGTGGGTGAAATGAACAATGTGCAGGTCCAGACAAACTAACCCCCACGTGCTTGCTGAGGAGGAAGTAGACAGCCACTGGCATGCAGTGAACTTTATTTGCCCTGAAATAAAAAAAGAAAAGGGGAAAGCTCACTCACACACACACAAGCACAATGTGGATTTTTATCATCTATATACTGAAATCGGTCAACCATCCACCAGCAGTGGAACAAAAGATTTAAAAATACAAAGTATTGCTTTCATAAAAAGATTAATTGGGTTGACCCCTGATGCCTCGTAGGTGCTATGAAGGAACACAATACAGTACTATCAGCGCCAAGTGAAAATGCAGAAAGGAGTGTGAACAAAATAGAAAGGGGGGGGAGGGGGAGAAGAATGGTCCCAGTTTCACACATTTGTGGAATTCGGCAAGGAAAAAGAAATAGCTACCCCCCACCAATATCACCTGTCATAGAACATTTGTGTCAGCATTAATGGATGCCACATTGCTGACGCTGCAGAGTTAAGGTGTGTGTTATTCCAGGGATCCCACGATCCCAAATAACTCGGTGCATAAATTCGCCCTGAGAGTTTGCAATTGCTTCTTCAGGCTGAACTTTCTAAATTCACAATTAAGATGCTCCACACTTCAAATCAGCATGAGTTTGACCAAACTGCAGGAAGCAGTGGAAGACAGGAGTGCCTGGCATGCTCTGGTCCATGGGGTCACAAAGAGTCGGACACGACTAAATGACTAAACAACCACAACAACACTTCAAATCAAAGGAGAAGGGATGAAAGAAGCAAATGCACATCTTAACCATGTGTGGGGCTCTTTCCACTCCTGACTTCCTGTTTGCATCACAGATCGTGGAGTTGGAAGGGACGCCGAGGGTCATCTAGTCCAACCATTGGCTTAATGCAAGCTCTGCAATGCAAGATGCAAAAACAGCATCCCTGACAGATGCCTGCCTAGCCTCTGCTTAAATAAGTCTAGTAGAGAACCCACAGCCTCCTGAACGCAGCCTGATCTATGGCCAAACATGTACAATTGTTGAAAACAAAGGAAGGAAAAGTGGAAGGACTGATATTGCTCAATTTCAGATTTAAATTCAGGTTGTCTTGAAAAAACAACAACACACCAGGCCATCCTTTTCATCTGTGATAAATATCTCAAACTCTGTTAGGTCCAGAGGTTGCATCTCTAATTAAAGACCATCTTTATACAAGGCCTTTGTTGTGCTGTTTATGGCTCCTGCTAGAAACCTTTTTTGGTTTGTTTAGGCAAGCCTATACAGACATGCAATCTCATCGCTCATATTTGCTCTTAAAATACAGTGGTACCTCAGGTTAAGTACTTAATTCGTTCCAGAGGTCCGTACTTAACCTGAAACTGTTCTTAACCTGAGGTACCATGTTAGATAATGGGGCCTCCCCCTGCCGCTGCACCACCAGAGCACGATTTCTGTTCTCATCCTGAAGCAAAGTTCTTAACCTGAAGCACTATTTCTGGGTTAGCAGAGTCTGTAACCTGAAGCGTATGTAACCTGAGGTACCACTGTATGTTCATTTTATCTATATTCTGATCATTTCCTTATAGCTGCCTTTAAAGCCTGTTATCATTGCTATTCTAGTGAATATTTCGTATCGTTCCATGTTCACGGTTTGATGTAAATCCCTTGGAGATTTTCATTTCGATGAAGCGGTATATAAATCCTGCTAAATAAATAAAAATGATATGTTGCAGCAAAAATCCAGGAATGGGCGTGTCACTGCTGCAAGGGAAGGGAGAAAGGAAGAAGCCACATTCATAAAAGATCCGCTTGTGGGAGAAAAAATAACGATGACAAAAATGCAGATGCTTGGTGCTTAGAGGATTAAGGAGAAATGTAACAATCCCAGACCTTTAAACACATAATAGCCATGTCTACTAAAAACTCAATCATATCAGATTGCAATGTCTGTTGACTAGATGAGAATTTTCTACTCTGCTGAACCAGAGCTTTACACTTTCATTAGCTCACATTCTCTGCCATGACACTCGTGCCCTCTCATCAGATCGAAAGCTGAGCTGAGTGGTGCCGACAGGAAGAGGCAGATAAAAGGAAACTGATTAAAGTGCGAAAGGTTTGCCTTGTGGATAAACACAGCATGCGGCTCTGCTGACCGCCAATTTCTCTTCTCCTGGGACAAAGGGGATGGGAGGGTCTTTTGTGTCCCAACAGAGGCAGAGATAGCGTAAGGGCGTCACCGGATTTCGCTTGCCCCACAATGTTCCGCTTTGTAGCTGAAACGCCATTCCATTGGAACTAAACTGCACAAAGCAGGATTGAAAATTATGAACGTAAAGTTCACATCGTTCTTCCTTTCCCCACTCAGGAACGACATAGGATTTGCTCTAAGCAGAAAACAAGTAAAACTGGAACAGGAATCATCTGTTTTGCTAGTCAGGCTCTTGCCAGCACTTGTATGATGGGGGAGGGATAAAATTATTGGAAGATCTAGAATTTCAGTGCAGAACTGGACAGAGACGGGGAAGGACAAAGCATCTTATGGTTTTGTTGTTGTTGTTCTCATAAGGTGGACTGCAGTTTGCGATTCAGATTTGGCCAGGTTTTTGCCTTTCTGCAATATATGGGATCGGGAGGACAGATCTGGAAGGGAGAGTTTTGCTGGCAGAGTGGAGCTCAGAAGGGAACAGGGGTTGCTCAAAAAGTAACTCAAAGACCGTGCCAATTGCACCCCTCACAGACTGCATGGATGATGGCCTTTGTCAACACACAGATTCATATAATGAGGATTTTTTTAATGGTGTTGATTGTGTACACAATGTCAATCCCCTTGGCTCTCCCCCCCCCCATGGTCATGTTTTCCTCATACGAAAAGCCACACTCCTATGAAAATACATTACATGAAATATAACAAGCATGCTCTACCACACCAATATTAGATTATATTCTTTATTTAAAACTCTAGCTGAAGTATTATTTAAAACCCAAGGAGTCCCAAACGCTGCAAAATCAGCATTACCCTACTGAATCACTGGAGTTACCCACAATAATGGCACAGGAAATGATTTTACTCTATCGTTTCTGTTCTTTCTTCCTTCTTTTGTAATTTTCTGTTGGATCAATTAAAAGTCTCTTTGATATACTTATGCCACGAATGAGTAAATAATAAGTGGAATGCTTTTGAGCTTCTCGGGAGTCACTTTTTTCCTGCGGTCAACTGATTTTTGAAGTTAATCAAATTTACAAGATTTGTGGGCAGGGGTGCGGTTGCTCAGAATTAGCCCTGTTTTGTTTTAGACAATTTCAGCCGACAGTCGTATCTGCTCTTCCTCAGAGATTGAACTTTTTACCTTTTAATCATTCAGATGTCTGCCTGGATTACAGCACATCAGAACGACACTGCTCCAGTTTTCAAGCTGAAATTTGAAGGGGACAAGCTCGATTATCCTCTGCTCTTTGTATTTCTGACCCTCTGAATGTATTTGTTTGCCTCTTTGCCGTGTTAATCTTTGGGTATGATGGAGTGTGACAGTGACAGAAATGGCTGAAAAATGAAGTACAAACTAGGACACAATTCAAGACAAAGCAGGGAGATTTGATGGGGGGAGAATGCTAAGGAGATTTACAAGTGTTGGTAATGCATGTACTTCCATTTCTCCTTGGGTTTCAATCTCATACCACTTTTTTTTTCCTCCCCAGAGTTCACCATAAATCTGTGACCCATCAAATTACATATTTTGCAGGAGTGCAGCCATCTTGAAAATACCGTAGCCCAGAGGTGTCAATAAAACTGAATGCGAGTTGATACATTTATACTTGTGTGGTTCCACCCTTACCCTGTAGAAACCTTCCGAAGGCACATTGGTTTCAAAAAGATGAAATACACTCCCATCTGAACGAAGTTCAGAGAAGAAACCATTTAACTGGCCCACATACTCTATGTATGTACAACTTAATAGTTATTTAATTACATTTGTCTCACGCCCTCCTTTCCAAAGGAGCCCAGGGAGGCAAACACACAAATGATTTCAAAAAAAATTAAAGTATTTTTAAAAACCTGTTTCAATACAGAAGCCCGCTGAAAAAAAATATTTCTATTGAAAAGGCTTGCCAGAAGGGAAATGTCTTCACTTGGCACTGAAAAAGCAGCGAAGATTTTGATTATTGCTATTAATATTTTATTAGAAGAATTTCATTGATAAAAAGATAAGAGTGGCCAAAAAAGAAAAAGAAAGAAAAAAGTGAGTGACAATGAAAAGGAGGAAAAAAGCGCTCAGTTACATTGCCAGTCTAGAAATGTGCATAATCTTATTAGCCTAATGCACACATAGATATCAATAACCTAATATACTCTGTGTAAACCCATTCCAAATATTGTTGTACAGGGTGATTCATAATGAAGTACACTTCATTATGAATCACCCTGTATTTATCCAAAGAAAGTCTGCATCTATAAACTTTCCACTCATATGTCGCCAATATTGTCATATTGCTGAGCCATTGATTAAGGCACATCGGATCTCTATTCTTCCCATTCATCAGTCTCAGTTTCTCGGCCACCACTAGGGCTACAGAGATGGTGCCTGTCTAGTATCTAATGGGAGGGTATTCCAAGAGGCAGGTGCCATATCACTAAAGGCCGAATTCCTGCGTTGTATAGAGCAGATTTCCTGATAAGAAGGTGTTCGTAGGAGTCCCTCACCTGCAGAGAAGAGTGATAGTTTGGGTGGGATGGTCATTCCTTGATCTTGCCTGTGTTGCATGGGAACCATGGCTGAAGGAGTGACCATATGCCAAACTCTGCTTCTTAATACGACCTGTCACTTTTCACTTACACATTCCTCACATGTATTGCTTTGGTGCTTCCCATGCTTCTGCGCTGTCACTCGCAATCACACAGACTGAAGTATGAATTTTGACAGCATGAACCAGACCTAGAACCACTTGACTTAAGCATTCGCTTGCATCCTGCTCCAATTCATAGCCACGTACCTGTTTGCCGTTTTGACACGGTAGCTTTCAAAAAAGAAAGAAAGAAAAGAAATGCTGATGTATTAAAAAAATTGTTTTAATCCCCTTTGTTTTTTGTTTTGTTTTTAAAGAAGCAAACTTAGCTTAGAGACTGGAGATGACTGCTTGCCAAGAATACACATGTAGCAAAAAATAAAATTAAAAATGAAAGAAATGCAGGGGGGGGAGGTTAGGGAGGTAAAACATCATTAAAAAAGAAAAGGCACTTTTAATCTCAAATTTAAATTGTGGCTGGAATGCAACGACTTAGCCTTGAGGCGCCTGTGATTTCTAAAGCAACAAATTCAGCATTTAATTAACTCTGAAGCTCTCCTCTAAATGGAGCTTACATGTCTGTGTAAAGTTCAAATAGGCAGCCTGAAATGAGGGAAGAAAAAGAGCTCGGAGGTGCTTCTGTCCTAGAGGAGCATCTCTGTCCTATTGGGAGGCAGCCGGGCCTGGCCACATGGCTGCATGTGCTAAATTAAGAAGTGGGGAAGTTCATCCAAAGTGCACAGATTATAATTCTGAATAGGCCTAAAAATGACTCTGAGGCATGAATGAGCCTGTCAGTTTTTCTCTGCCTCTTCAGCAAATGATGGATTCACTCTGTGCCCAAGCTCTAACCTGGGAGGTCTGCCTGGCTTCGCGTATTCTTCATTCTCAGTCATGCTGAAATGGAGGCTGTAGTTAAACAAATCTGCTTTTATGGAGCAAAGCAGGGTGAAATGGAGCTGATTAGTCCCTGACACGTCGAATTAAGCTGTGGTGCAACGCAATGTGGATGATGACTCTATTTTGTTCGTGGGTTGTTCCTTGGCCGATTCTCTTCTCTTGAGTCACACATATAAACCTGTTCCCCCCCCCCTTTCTGATTTAGGAGGCCACGGGGTAATTAATTTACTATTTATAACTGATGCCACATCATAATACCACTGGAAAGGCGAAAGGAGCGTGAAGAGGTGTATCTCTTTCCACATCACTTTACAAAAAAAAGACCAGGTTGTGATAGAACAATGAGATATTTTTGTTCTGGCTTCTGCTGCTGTCGATAATGCATTTTTACTCTGCCTTAAAATAAAGGCAGCATAAAATCAAAAATGGCAAAAGCAATGCAGCGATGGAACACATAAAAAAACAGCATAAGCTAAAAAATACATACAGTGGTACCTCAGGTTAAGAACTTAATTCGTTCTGGAGGTCCGTTCTTAACCTGAAACTGTTCTTAACTTTAGCTAATGGGGCCTCCCGCTGCCATTGCCGCACGATTTCTGTTCTCATCCCGAAACAAAGTTCTTAACCCAAGGTACTATTTCTGGGTTAGCGGAGTCTGTAACATGAAGCGTCAGTAACCTGAAGTGTCTGTAACTGGAGGTACCACTGAGTTGAGACTGGCAATAATAACAATAAAAAGCTTGGTGGGATATTTTAAAGAACAATTGTTATTGTTATTGTTATTGTTATTGCTATTGCTACTAGTATTTTAGAAAGGCTTGACTTTTAGGATAAATATCTAGTGAGACAAAAACAGAAGGATGAAGGAGCAGGGGAGAGAAGACTAGAAGATTTTAAAGATAAAAAAATGATTCACAGTGCACTAATTATATTGATGTTACACAAATTAGTCATTAATGGGTGGGTGGGGGTGGGTGTACATGCAAGACTATCTTTGAGCAGGTGCCAATTAGCCCAAGAGAACCAGAACAACAAGGGCACCCCTCTGGATCTTGGCATACTTAATGGTTAGGATTGGGATTTTTATTTTATTTTTAAAATGTTTGTTTTAGGCACTGTTACACTGTCTCTGAACCATAAACACCCACAGGGGAAAAAGGGATAGTTGTGATTCACAACTGTCCATATTCTAAATTAAACTTTTGAGGGCTGAATGAGAAAATGCATTTGGACTGTATCGGTAGCTTAATTTATATATTACTAGCAAACTCATACCTGGCATTACTCAGGTGCACTTTTGAAAGGTTCAGTCCACTCTCTTGGTTCAAAATGGTGTCTATTTGTATCCAAACATAGACAAAACTCTGCTCCTTAATCCTATGAGCCATCATGAAAGATTTTGGTAAGAGGTGTCCAAACGCGCAGCAAACAGACGCTTTCCCAAAATATTACAGTAGATTTTTGAGGGTGGGGACATTTAAGTGTTGCCACCACCACCCCACTGTGATGGAGGGCAGCTCCTTTGCACATCACCAAAAAAGAGGATTTTCATAGGGTGAGCCAGAACCCAGCAGTGAGCCAATGGAAAATCATGGAGGCAAAAACTACATCACTGTTAAGAGCAAGCAGAAAAGGGAGAAAATGGGACTTGAGTTGGCTATTAGTCTATTTTCCTCAAGCCTAATTCCATTCCAGTCTATCTATACCCCATCTCAGACCAAATATTTTTTCACCTCAGCTTTCTACCAACCCACATTTTTCACTCGGCTTTCTTTGGACCCTACTTCTCTCATATTCAGCAACTCAAATTCACAAGCTTGTTCTGTAGGTCAACTCTTCCTTCATATGGCATCTGCCAATGGTGGCTTATGCTTGCCAACAGAGGTACTCTCCTCACACAAACACCTGATATCCTCTCCTGGTAGTATTTTTTTCTCTCCAGCTGACAGTCGTACTGGTTTGTCAAGCATGATCCTACTAATTGTCAAATAACTGGGCATCGGGCCCACTGACCTCCATAGTCTGAATTTAGATAGGTCAAAGTAGGTTCTTCTGAATCAAAATAATAAGCACCCTCAACACCCAAAACACAGCTTTGTCCTTTCTCACTGACGAATTTTTTACTCCTCCCTCCCTCTCCCACAAAAAAACCCCTCATTGCATCAAGATTTGAATTCTTATTCCTACATACTTGAGCACAGCCATAAAAAATTAATCTCCATCTTGATTGAATCTGACCACCTGCCAGCATAATGTTTTATAAGCGCAGTAATGATTTTAGTTCGGGTGGCATCTGAAGTTTGGGAAAAGCACAGATGAAAAATCAGCATAATCAGCCAATCCTTGGTGCATCAGATATTCGCTGCAAACTATATCAATGTTGTGCACACTGGGTTTGTTTCCCCCCACAATTTTTTCCAAGTTGCCCTGTTATCCCCCCCTCCCCCCGTACCCTGAGTGCTGCCAACCTGCAAACAAGGGAAACCGTGACTTCTGAATGCGGCCGCTGTATCTTGAGGATCAAAAATAAATGTGGTACAATGATAATGCATCCAGAAATCAGGTGTATTATCTGAATTTCATGCCAAATAGTTAATACACAACACTGCCAATAGTTACATAAATTCAACTAACAAATATACCCACAACATAACTGGCTGTGTTTAATTATATAAATCTTTATACATCATATAAACATAACTCTTCACATTATCTAATTGAGTAGAAGCAATTAAGGAGAAACATTTAGAACAGGAAATACAAATCTACAAATAGAAGCTTTTGTGTTCCACGTATGTACAAATGAATCAGTTTTTTTTTAAAGTACCATGTTTGCTTTTATAGAGAAAGTGGGAACCAGATTTATTTTCCTGCTCAATTCTTTGCATCCCTCAGGTTTAACTACAGAAATATATTATAGTTGTTTTCTATGAGCTTTTATTAATATATTGATATACCATTGATAACCTTAAAAATTTATGTTGAATATGGTGGTTTCAAGGGGGTCACTTTAAGAGAAAAAAACTTTGCTGTAGATTGCTGCCACCTGTAATTAGAATTAACATTGTGTCTCTCTATAACATAAGGTGTGCTCTGTTATGTGTCCTTAGCAGTGCTGTACTATTATTATTATTATTATTATTATTATTATTATTATTATTATTATAGCATTCCCCTATATAGAAAATAGTTTTTACTAAAGGGACCCTCTAAGAATATAAAAAGAAGCATTCAGAGAATTTGTGTAAGAACATATTTAAAAGCGTTTAATGAAATGCAAAGTGACATGAAGGATGTATGTATATAGCTCGAGAGAATCCAGTGGAAATGCCATACAAAAATTGCCTGGTAATATAAATGAAATAAATTGAGAGGTACGGACACAATGTCAAAATAGTATTTACTTACTGTTGTTGAAATATTTCTATATTTATAGATTGGAAGTCTAACACAAAGGTAGGGTGAGGGGCGGTGGATGGTGATGGGAAAAGGAATTATCTCTGGGATTGAGTGTAGGTATGTTTGAAAATTTTTAAGGATTGTATGAAATGTATGTTTGTATGCTTGTATATTCGCAATATGTGTGTATTAATGCTGAATTATTTTAACAATAAAAACTTTTCAAAAGAAGAAAAGAAATATTTCTATATTTATTTATTTATCAAACATTGTGTTTTATTTATAACGTCAATAAGAAGAAGAAAATCCCCCCTCCTAAAAGATCTTTAATAAAGCCACAGATATTCTCAGTCAAACGGCTATGATTTGTAGAGTACTCTTTTTTGTATCAGAACTCGATGGCAGAAAAGTGCAAGTGGTAAATAAGGAGCTGGACGTACGTATCCTCAAGATAAAGCAGTCGCAGTCAGAGGTCACAGAGTTTCCCTTTCTGGGGGAAGCATCGTTGCATGTGGGAAAACGCACATGACAGCTTTCAAAGATGGGAGGGAAATGAAAACAGAGACAACCTGATGTTTCTAAGAGCTTCCACACAGGGAACATGATCCAAATTCGCTGGACGCTTTCTCTCAGGATGCAAGCCCGTGCAATCATCCTTAGCCTTACTCCTCAGGAGTAAGGCCCGTGCAACACGGTGGGAATTACTCCTGAGAGAATGTGCATAATATCTGTCTGACGGGAACATTTCGCCAGAGCAGAATCAGCCCCCAAATGCCACTGCAGAAGGCAGCTCATAGAGTCACTTCCATGTTATTTCGGCATCAGTGGACTGCAGAGGCTTCGGGCGGAGATTTTGAAAAACAAAACAAAACCTAGCTCACATCCCCCTCTCCTTCCCTGGAAATGCTGTTTTAAAACCGTGTTCTGATACATAAAATATATTTCTATCATGCCTCTCCCATATGGACTTTCATGCGCTGAGCTTCAAGAGTAATTATTTATGTGGATCATTTTAATTTTTCATACCGAGTGTCCTGTACCTTTCCACTCTATTAGACACAAACAGCCGATGCAATGTGATGGGCAGCAAGCTTTTTAACCTCCCGTATGGCATTTTCTCAGTGCGCTCAGTCAAAAGTGCACCCTGTGCTGCAACACATTTCCTCTGTTTGCTATTGTTACGATCGCAGGCTGCAGTGCTCTGTTATTATATATGTGTGTGTGTACATCTATAGATATAGAGACAGATAGATATAGATATCTATTCCTGTTCTTTAACATCTTCAATTTAACTTTATCAATTACACTTATGTTTGCATTCTCTCTCGCTCTCGTCTTTTATTTTGCTCTCCTCCTTTGCCACGGTTCAAAATATTTCATTTAAGCCTTGCTTGGGGAGTCTGGATCCATCCCTTTTCAGTTGCTGTTTTGCATCACTACAATTCACTGTCGCCGTGGCCTTTGAGCTTTTAAATATGGATGGGGAAAGTAAGTTGATTCAGTCCGCATTTAAAGACGAGCCAGCCTGATCCAAGCTTTCCAAAACAATACCCCAAACCAAAACACAGCCGTCCGATAGCATTTGCCGTCCTCACATTTTGCAATTCCGTTCTCCGTTCTTCCCAGAAAAAAAAAATAGTCAAAATGTACAAAAATGAGCGTATTAGGAGAAATTAATACTAAAATGCTGACAGATTTTCTTGAGGGCATTTTATTTTTATTCCTTTTAGCAGGCTTTTAAAATACACCCATTTTGATTATATAACAAAAATGATCACCTGGTATAATGTATATACAATTATAAATAAGTCAAGTTTATGATTTCACACAGGTCATAAATTCCAATTTCTTGTTAACAGAGAGAAGTCACAAAAGGGAAAAATTACATATCATAGGTGTTGGCTGAGAAAGGAAGACCAAATAACAGGTAACTACATGCATTTGCTATAAAACAATATTTCAATTTTCTGTATCTTCCATAATATATATTACAGTGGTGCCCCGCAAGACGAAATTAATTCGTTCCGCAATTTTTGTTGTCTAGCGAATTTTTCGTCTTGCGAAGCACGAAATCCCATAGGAATGCATTGAAAATCAATTAATGCGTTCCTATGGTCAAAAAAAGTCCAAACAAAGCCAAATTTGGTACAACAACAGTTTATTAACTGCTCTTTAAAGTCACACATACTGTAAAGAGCAGTTCAAAAATTTAAGGGAAAATAAATAAACTTTATAAACAAAACATGTCTTTGTTTTTAGTCAAAGAAAAAAAAGTCGCGAGACGTTTTCGTCTTGCGAAGCAAGCCCATAGGGGAAATTCGTCTTGCGAGGCAAATCGCGAACGGAAAAACCTTTCGTCTAGTGAGTTTTTTGTCTTGCGAGGCATTCGTCTTGCGGGGCACCACTGTACCGCCTTCGGCAGAGGGCATTGGATTTCTGAATTATAAACATTGCACAGAAGTTGTTTGTTGAGATGTGTAGGAAAACTAATCTAACTTCATGTGTTAGCTTTATTTGCGAAAGGCAACTTCCGGACATTTCTATATCATAAAACCAAGCTCAGATTTTCCAAAGATTTGCATATTGGAACTATGGATAGCCTGCCATAATGACAATGAGAAGTAAATCTGGGGATTTTAATAGTAGAGATTAGAACCTTCCGATAAGGATAATAGCATTATCTGCTCATTCAAAATCATAGAAATTTCTTTATGTACAATTTCCTCAAATATTACAACCACGAAGGGCATGCCCAGGAAGGACATTTAAAAAAATAAAAAAATGCAATGTAGAAATATGAAGAACTGAATTTAAGATTGGAAAAAAGAGAAATGGAGAAAAATGGAAAGTGACAGATTAGCTTATCCCTTTTGTCAACAGAAGTTTATCTGAACATATCCCACTCGACTTTTAGGAAATATTCCAGTGCATATGTTTTCGAAGGCTAGGTCTTGCACATCACCAAGGAGTTAATTCGCTGTTGCTGTTATATGCTTAATTTTTTTATTGATGTTTTATTTGTATTAATTGCCTTATGCTATATGAACTGATTTGAAATTATGGAAAGGTGGAATAAATATAGTTGCTCACTCCCAGTTCTTGGCAGACATATCAAAATATAATTTTAAATGAATATTTTGAGAAAGCATGCATATTAAAAATATGAATTTAAACACAATTTAACATTGTTTTATTTTGAGTGTGTTTGTGTGGATTAAAAATAAATGAATTGCAGATTAATGTGGAATCCAGATGCAACAGACTTGTGGGTGGTGAATGCATGCAAAAACGAAACAGATCAGAAACAGATGGATGAATACATCCCTAATGGCTGCTGGCTATTGAAGAGCAAACCCTGAATATCTGCTCTTTACATTTGAATTGGCTTAGCAATATGCTCAATCCTTTATATTTCTTTTATTTCTTTCAAAGTATTTCTAAACCACTTTGAATATTAACAGCTCTAAGTGATATACTTAGAGCTGAAAACAATAAAGCGGTATTATAAAACCAGTTAAAACAGAAATTCAGGGGCCAATCTGAATTTCCTGCGTAAAACTGAAGCAAAAACTACATGTCTGTACATGGATGATTCACGTGTGGCAGAGGGAAGGAAATTTAACAGTGCAGAGGCAAAGGTGGAAAACTGCCCATTTGGGGGTCACAGCCCTATGATATTCTCCAGATTCTCTAGGGCATCTTTAAGGACCAGGTGTTACCTGCAGTCATGTGAAGGAGAGGATGGATATTGAGACTAAACAAGATTGGGAGTCCCCTTTGGGCATTTCTGTGGCTCAGCCCAGCTGCAGCAGGTGGGTGAAGCACAGATGTGGTATTTGCAAGAGTTGAAATGTGAAAACAGAGGTGTCCACATGCATGCTTGCCTGCTGTCAGAGACCATGCTGATGAAGGCTGCCCTGAAGAGGAATGGTAGGAGCCACCCCCTCCCCCTGCTCCTGCCCCTGAAGCTTCCCTGGAGCAGGAGGACAGTAAAGAATTGGAACAGTGGTTTGCAGAGGGGCATAGTTCAGAAGGCAGAAGCTGGGAAATACTGGGTGAGGAACAGCTAGGAGAATGAACACTGGAAGAAAGAGGGTTATCAGATTCACAGTCTCTGGACAGCATTCCTCCGCTCAGCCCAATGTCAAGAAGAGCTCAGGTCTCAGAACAAAAAGCACAGAGGGTACAAGCTCAGATTACAAGACATAGGAGTGACATAGATCCTGTTGAGTTCAATAGGCCTTACTTCCAGCTAAGTGGGTACAGAATTGTGCCATCAGCCTATTTTGTCTTGAAAATTAAACTCCAGTGAGTTCTAAATAAAACCAGCTTTCTTACAAATTTGTCTCATTGGCGTTGGATTTCTAAAGAACATTAACTTACTTAAGGAACTTTTAGCAATCCACTACAGATACAGGATCTGATGACTTCCATTTAGAGTTGATGTTAATTTTTTTCTGAAGTTAGGAAACAGCTGGTGACTAGTTCGAAATCTAAACAATGTCCTCTACGTACCCTCACAACCTTTTATCTCTTTAATTTTCCTCTTCAAAATGCCACAACATAAATATGAAAATGGAAAAGGTTGGCATTTAGCACATAAAACCTCCATCGCAACTCACGTTACAGATTGTAAATATGTTTGAAATGGATGATTGTCATATGCCGACAGAACTGTATTTTATAAACAGTTTCTTTCAAATCTATACTGATCACGTTTCTCTCCATAGGACTTCATATCCACAACCCCACTTCCTTTAAGATGCTCTCTCCAGGGCTATTTCCTATTTTGAGGGGGAGGTTGTATGTTTTACATATAATTTTAATATAATTTTAACAGCAAGGCAAAACTGGACTTCACAGCTGGCTAGCGGTCGGTTACTGACCTGGTTTTAAGTGCACACCTAACCTGTAAAAGGGTGTATGTAACAAATCTGTGTTTACTGGCACATTTATCATACAGCTATTCTCAGCAAGACTCAGCTCAGCTGGTAGAAAACTCTTAATCCCAGGGTTGTGAGTTTGAACCTCACATTGGGCAAAAATTACTGCACTGCAGAGAGTTGGACAAGAAGCCTCTCATGGTTCCTTCCGACTCTACAATATTATGATCTCTATGCTGAGTGTATTCTCAGTGGCAAAGCCAGATCTAAAAATCCTATGCATTTTATTTTTAATAATGCTTAATATGAAACAAAATGACTCTAGATGGGTGTGAGGTGTTTGTTGTTGTTTTTTCATCGAAGCTGTATGACAACTGGTTGTTAACAGTATTTTGTGGAGTGATAATGAAATTTCAATGGGATTACTCTGTGTATGATTAACATTGCATTATCACCCCACAAAATCTGCTTGTATGAAATACCTCAAGGAAATACAGGGTGAAGGATTCGATAAAAAGGAAGGCAAATACAGAGCTGTGTTCTACACAAAATATTATCGGCCAGCCTCTCTCTGTCCACCTGCCTTATTGCTATTGCTTAATAAAACCTTTGTATTAATAGGTTCTTAAAGATGGGGTCTCCTGCCAACCAAGCAGTTCAAAAGTACGTCAAAGTGCAAGTAGATAAATAGGTACCGCTCCGGCGGGAAGGTAAACGGCGTTTCCGTGCGCTGCTCTGGTTCGGCAGAAGCGGCTTAGTCATGCTGGCCACATGACCCAGAAGCTGTACGCTGGTTCCCTCGGCCAGTAAAGCGAGATGAGCGCTGCAACCCCAGAGTCATCTGAGACTGGACCTAATGGTCAGGGGTCCCTTTACCTTTACCTAAAGATAGGGTGAAAACTTCAACAATCTAAACATGCTTGATAGGCAGGTAGGAAATGAGCATGTGCACAGACATGAAGCTGCAGCTCTTCTTATCTGGGAGCAGCCCCCATTGAACACCTTTGGACTGGGTTGTGCTGTAAATTCATGAAAATGAATGGGACTTGGAACACTTTAATTTTGGTGGATCGTGCCCTCTGGTTCTATATAGAACAGATCTCCCAGCTCAATAAACGATATATTTTCTGCTCAAACCTTCAGCTGACTCCTTTTTCACTGTCACACATTTATCTAGAGAGCTTTGGGGGTGGGGGAGAGAACAAGAGACTCAAAGGGATACATTAAATTATTTCCACACACTGCTTCTTCCTCAACCTAGTCATAAGTTGGAGCGAAGGGAGATGTAGCATCAGTATAGCCTTTGGCAAAAAAAAAAAAAAATGCAGCAGAGAGCAGTTCACCAGAGGTTCAGCTCCGATCAGCGTGCCCTCTTATGCACAGGTGAAAAAATGTAGTCAACTGCAGAACTTAAAATCTTTCATTTTTATTTCTCTTAATGCACTCCTTAAACTACATGAATTGTATCCTTTTATATGGTGCAACGGCCTTCCAAACTGACTTGGAAATACGATGCAGTTTGTTCAACTGGCTGTTGTTTTTATCAGTTTATTGGTGTTTTTCCTGCCTCTTTTTAATGTTTCTGGTGTCGTACTTCACTTTATACCTTACTGTTGTTAGCCAACTCGAGCTCTGTTTGATGGAAAGCAGGGAACAAATGTCAATGATGAGGATGATATTCCCATGAGTCTCAACCTATGTTTTGTTAAATATTGCCATGTGCATGATTTTTTTAAAAAAATCACCTCTATATGATGATGTATTTAACACATGATCATGTCAATGGGGAATATAATGTTGTAATAAGTATTTCACTATGCATTGCTACTGTGAAAAATGTGACATTTACAAGCATGAAAGTCTTCTGAAGTTATATTTTCTTCCAAGCTTTGAAAAAATATAAAATAGCTGAGCGATCCTATGCATGTCAGTGTGGTAGGAAGTCTCAGTGGGCTAATTGGGGTGAACTCTATAGAGGTCTGACTGAGACAAAAACATGACATAATGTTGCAGTGTTATTATTATTATTACTACTAGTAGTAGGTAAAAAGGTAAAGGACCCCTGGATGGCTAAGTCCAGTCAAAGGCGACTATGGGGTATGGTGCTCATCTTGCTTTCAGGCTGAGGGAACCGGCGTTTGTCAGACAGCTTTCCAGGTCATGCGGCCAGCATGGCTAAACCGCTTCTGGTGCAACGGAACATCATGATGGAAACCAGAGTACACATAAATGCCATTTTCCTTCCTGCTACAGCGGTACCTATTTATCTGCATGCGCTGGTGTGCTTTCAAACTGCTAGCTGTATTTGTAATAAAAAGGTAAAGGGACCCCGACCGACTCTGGGGTTGCGCTGTTCATCTCGCTTTACTGGCCGTGGGAGCCAGCGTACAGCTTCCGGGTCATGTGGCCAGCATGACTAAGCCGCTTCTGGTGAACCAGAGCAGCGCATGGAAACGCCATTTACCTTCCCGCTGGAGTGCTACCTATTTATCTACTTGCACTTTGATGTGCTTTCGAACTGCTAGGTTGGCAGGAGCAGGGACCGAGCAACGGGAGCTCACCCCGTCATGGGGAATCGAACCGCCGACCTACTGATCGTATTTCTAATAGTATTTGTAATAATAGTAGTCAATTTATTATCCACCCTTCACCAGCAGGTCCCAGGGCAGGTTACAACAATTTCAAATTCAGCATTAAAGACAGAACAAATTATAGCTACAAGAAGAGGATGGGTCATAAAACACACATCACAAGGTGAAGAGGTAAGCCTTCAACATGCTCCAAAAACTGCCAGATGAAGGTGCCAAATGCGCTGCAGTTTATGGGCTGCCACACAGAATATCCACTCCTGGGCTGCCACCCCCCAAAAAAAAACTTCTGTGGGGAGCAGAACTACCAAGTGGGCTGTCCCACTTAACAACTGAGAGGATCTGTAGGGAAGAAGACAGTCTCTCAGGTATGCTGTATATGGGAATAAGCCCCACAGAGCATGGCAAGACTAATAGATTAATAAGCATTCGTAAGCTCTTGCTGCTAATGTTTTAAAAACTCAGTGAAACAAAATGATAATGGCCCAATTGACCTGTAATGCTAAGCCAAGCTGGAGAGAAGATCACAGCCACTTGGCTCCTCCTCTGGTCCTCTTTCTGCTGCTGTGCTGTGGTTAGCTAAACCATGGTTTAGCTTAACGTGTCCTCTGAACCCAAGCTTCTGTTTTTTCTTGCTCCAGACAAACCACGAGTTCTAAGCAGAGATACTTGGATTCCAAAGCAGAGTCCCCTGATATGATTTAGGCGGCTAATGACCCAGGTTGGATCAATGGTCCACTTTAAATTCTACACTCTAGCAGACTTCATTACAAGGCTTTGAGGGTTAAAATTTAAAACTCTTGAAATAGTTTGTCCAGCTGTCCACAGCCTGAGCAGCTATTGCACAGGGCTCCTGACCGCTATGTGCCTTGAATGAACAAAGAGCAACTCCTGGTGACAGTGATGGGGTTTGTTGATGTTATTGGGGAGGCATGGCTGCCCCTAAATCAGGCATGGCTAAACTTGGCCCTCCAGCTGTTTTGGGACTACAATTCCCATCATCGCTGACCACTGGTCCTGTTAGCTAGGGATGATGGGAGTTGTAGTCCCAAAACAGCTGGAGGGCCAAGTTTGGCCATGCCTGCCCTAAGTAAACACGACTTGGCTTAGCATTACATGCAACCTGAGGTATTGTCCACATAATTTCAGGGAGATCCAAGGGCACAATCCAGCCAAAGTTGAGGCATATATGTGTGTGTGTGTGTGTGTGCGCGCGCGCGCGCGCGCGCGTATGTTTGTTAAGCAGCTGCTCAACTTTTCCATTAAAGTCAATCAAATGCTATTTTTTTTCCAGGACGTTCTATGGATAACCTGAGCTTACACAGTTAATGTAAACTTCAGTGCTCATGTACATTTGACAAAGATATGCAGACAAGATGATGCTCAGTATATTGGTGCAGAGTATTTTAAGTCTTAGGCTTGTGATAAATGTAGTCCTGTCAGCACAAGGATTTATGGTTACACATCAGGATTGCACCCCCCAACCCATGTGTCCCACTCCTGCCTCAAATCTGCTCTGAGGATTAGGGGAACCCCTGAACAAATTTAGAGGGTGTAGGAGAAGAGGGGCAAAAGTGCCATTGAGCAAGTATAAATCCTTCTGCTGACAGGATGATTACTTAGAGTTACACTGGATACAATCATCATCTTTATAATACATATTGAATTTCACAATTTTTTACTAACATTAATTTCAAATCTACACTAAAGGCATTGGCTTCAGAGTCTGACTCTTCAAACATAGGCATTACTGATGAATAAAATGTTTGCGTCTCAAAATACAATTTATTCACAGGTCACAAAATATTCATCCAGCAGATGTCTAAAAATATATTTTTAATAAATTTTGTTTTCTACTTCAGATTTCCCCTGATTCTCTCTATCTCCACTAAAGGTCTTTCAAATGACACTAATAACTGTGAACACATTCACAGAGTATTAAGAAGGGAGTCTTTGATATCTTGTCAAAGGTTCGACGATACATTCTTAGAAAGCTTCAGGTACATATTAGTTAATGACTAAAAATCTGCACAAATACAGAATTTCCGTTGTTAAGGGAGATCTCTCTCTCTCTCTCTGTCTGTCTCTCTCTCTCCCTGCCCCCATCTCTCTCTCTCTTGTCTCCTTTAGTTTTTAGAAGTTCATTTCTAGGTCAAATCAAGTTCATTTATGTCCACTAGATTATTCCAGTTAAAAGGAATGGCAGAGATTAAAGAGCATTGCGAAATGCCTTCCAATCTGCCATAGCTGCAGTATTTAATATTAAAGTCAGGTGACACAACTGCAGCTAGCCCTTAGTAGCTAACCTAGAGACCTCCAGGTGTTGAGCTGGAAGAGATGGAGTCTGATTTTGACTTCATAGTATAAACAGAATGTTATCCCCCACATCAAAATTCCACCCACAGTGAACCTCTGGCACGGTTAATGATTATAATCTTCACATTTAATCATGGGAACATAGTGGCAGGCAAACAAAGGTTAGGCAAACTGACAGCTCAGACTGTTTCAATGGAATTGTGGGGACGTCATACAAGTTTTATTAAAATGTGTGTGTGTGTGTGTGTGTGTGTGTGTTTGCGTATCCTTCCTCGAATACCTTTCAAGCTTTACACCAGACGCTCACACAAAGCCTCCATACTTGCAAGAGCTCACAATGTGCATAATTAACCTTTAGATGACATAAATGCGAGGAACTTTGATGAGTTCCTTAAAACTGTTGCTATGCCAATGCTACCTTCAAGGCTGAATTAACTTAAGCACACCAAAAATCGGAAAGGAAGAACAGTCCCTGAATATGTGAAGTACAGTGGTACCTCGGGTTACATACGCTTCAGGTTACATACGCTTCAGGTTACAGACTCCGCTAACCCAGAAATAGTACCTCAGGTTAAGAACTTTGTTTCAGGATGAGAACAAAAATCGCGTGGTGGCGGCAGGAGGCCCCATTAGCTAAAGTGGTACCTCAGGTTAAGAACAGTTTCAGGTTAAGAACAGACCTCCAAAACGAATTAAGTACTTAACCCGAGATACCACTGTATCAGAAAGCAGAACGGCATATTTTCTTTCTTTCTTTTTCATGGAAGCTGCCCTGTCAGCTGAAGACCAGTGTAAACAAGCTTAAAATCTACAAATTAAATTTAGTAAAAACAAAACCAGTTTATAATTCTGCAAATAAATAAACCTGAAACAAAGCAAGCCCTGCAGAAGAAGGTGCGTTGTGTCTCACTCACTTCCATTAAATAAGTTACAAACATCACTCGATGTTCAAAACCCCCTTGATATCCAAGATTAAGCATTTCCAGTAAACAACCCTTCAGTGCAAAGAAGTTAATATAGATGTAATGTTCATTTCGATTACATTTTGTTCAGTCCTACAATTTTGCATACATTATTTCCGTTTCATTTGTCTCACCACTGCTCGGTAAATTATTTCTTCAAGCTGATTTAGGAATCCTGTTGCTGCCTTCTGCATTGTTATTCTGAACTTTGCTTTGCTGTTCTTCCTTCTCCATCTACTGTATCAGCTGCAACCGTTTACTGTTACAGATAGGTAGCCGTGTTGGTCTGCCATAGTCAAAATAAAAATAAAAATCCTTCCAGTAGCACCTTAAAGACCAACTAAGTTAGTTCTTGGTATGAGCTTTCATGTGCATGCACACGAAAAGTGTATCTGAAGAAGTGTGCATGCACACGAAAGCTCATACCAAGAACTAACTTAGTTGGTCTTTAAGGTGCTACTGGAAGGATTTTTTTTATTTTAACCGTTTACTGTTTACAAGGCACACAGCCAAAGTTTGCAATGGGCTTTCAAAGCGTGCATTTTCTAAAAGCAAACTCATCCCCTCCCCCCAATGTCATCATGGATAGGATACATGTGGAGTCTAATTTTGCTTAGTTCGAGAGCATTTATTTTCATAACTACATGACTTTTTCACTGTGCATCATCCCTGTGATTCAGGACCAGGGAGTAGTTGACCCATTGAAAAACCCTCTCTTTTTTACATCACTTTTAAAGATCTCTTCAGGTGTCATGAATAAGAGACAGTAAACATGGGGAGGGTAGAGAGACTGGAGGCAAGTGTGCCGTCCCAGCTCCTTCACCACAGCACAATCCAAATCCAAGATCCCCTGGGTTAAGAAAGATGCTGTTTTGAGGATCATGGGATTTCTTGAGCCAGTGTGGTGTAGTGGTTAAGAGCGGTAGACTTGGAGTACTACAATATATCCAAAACAATGGGAGAAATTGGAAGGATCTCAAAAGAGAAGATAGACAGGGACTGGAAGGTGTTTAAAGGATACTTGCAAAACCATATCGAAAAATCAGAACTCCTATTAGAATAAACAAGTTCCGTTTTAAATACTGAAATACTAAATAAGATGGATAACAATGTGTAATAGAAAAAGAAGCATGAAATTAGGTTAAAGGAGTGTGAAAGAAAGTAATAGAAGTGGAAAGAAATTGCAACTGAGTAGATTGGAAGTCTAACACAAAGGGTGAGGGGTGGTGGATGGTGATGGGAAAAGGAATTATCTGTGGGATTAGTGTAGATATGTTTGAACATTTTTAAGGATTGTATAAAATGTATGTTTGTATGCTTGTATATTTGCAATATGTGTGTATTAATGCTGAATTATTTTAACAATAAAAACTTTAAAAAAGAAAAAGGGGGGAAAGAGCGGTAGACTCGTAATCTGGTGAACCGGGTTCGCGTCTCTGCTCCTCCACATGCAGCTGCTGGGTGACCTTGGGCCAGTCACACTTCTCTGAAGTCTCTCAGCCCCACTCACCTCACAGAGTGTTTGTTGTGGGGGAGGAAGGGAAGCGAGCATGTTAGCCGCTTTGAGACTCCTTCAGGTAGTGATAAAGCAGGATATCAAATCCAAACTCTTCTTCTTCTCTTCTTTCTCAGCTGAAGCTATGCTGGAAGAAGTCCCTCAGCCCAGCTCAGGTGTAGTATATCCAATCTGCTGGAATTTACATTGGCCTAAGTCCCCCCGAATGGGTGTGGTGGGGCACAATAGGGAAAGGAGAGGCACCTTTTCTAACCCTAGTTTGGCTCAGTCTGTGGCCTAAAGCCCAGTCCTCAAAATTCAAGCCTGCACTTGCCTGCAGGTTAAGCTGGCAGTAGCTTCTCCCAGAGGCTCCTGAATGGAATTTGGAAATGGGGTAACTTACGCTGGTGCAAGTTACATTGCCTTCCCATAGTTGTTCTGCAAGGTAGGGTGACGTTGGGATCCATGGAGACCCCCCGACACACATTTTAGAACCTTAATTTTCCAGGGTTCTGTAAAAAGTATGGAGCTTCTAAGGATGTGAAAGATTCCCTTCTTCAGACGGTTGCTTTCCATTAGTTGGAAGGTGACAGAAGGAGGTGGAGGTGCGCACTTCAGGTATGTATGATCCCTTACTCATAACACACGTGGCGCTGTGGTCTAAACCACTGAGACTCTTGGGCTTGTCCATCAGAAGGTTGGCGGTTTGAATCCCTGCAATGGAGTGAGCTCCCATTGCTCTGTACCAGCTCCTGCCAACCTAGCAGTTTGAAAGCACACCAGTGCAAGTAGATAATTGGTACCACTATGGCGGGAAGGTAAATGGTGTTTCACTTCACTCTGGCTTCCATCGCAATGTTCTGTTGTGTCAGAAGTGGTTTAGTTATGCTGGCCTGGAAAGCTGTCTGCAGACAAACGCCGACTGAAAGCGAGATGAGTGCCTCAACCCCATAGTTACCTTTGACTGACTTAACTGTCCAGGGATCCTTTACCTTTACCTTACTTTTACTCATAACACCTGTACACAGCTAAGGAGGAACCTGAAAGAACTCGGATCTGAATGTCAGGGCTAGCCAAAGGCAGGCAGGAATAATGTAGACGGTAAGGCAAAATGATGCAGAAAGCTAGAGTTGTTTGCAACTTGCTGTTTACCTACTGCAGAATCCAAATACTCTTTCCCTGACATTTGACACAAATGTGTCCCTTTGCAAGGGCTTGTCAAGGTAATGCTGCTTAGTGGTTTGAATGTTTGCAAACTCTCCATGACATCATGGTAACTCTTCCTTCTGAATCTCACAGAGAGGCAGGGAGGCACTGATGATATAAAAGTAGTAAACTGGGCACTAACATCAGTTCCACTCTATGAAATGAGGGTTTCCACCTCCCACTTTCCCTCTGCAACCCTCTTTCCTCTCCCATAGATCGGCTGCTTTGAACTTGTTATGTACTGAGTTCAATAGAATTCAGAATGCAGCAGTCTGATTGGTCCGCAGGAGCCACCCAATCCAAGTCTGGGTGGAAGTGAATCCGTAACCTGATTGGCCTACAGGAGAATCCCAGAATTAGCCAATCACGTGGGGCCCATTGTGTAAATAATGTATATAAAGCAGACATTTCGGAGGATCTTCCATTCCTCACTACTCTGAGCTGAATAAAGAGCATGAAATCCACACTCGACTTCGAGTATATTTCAGAACTGCATCACAAAATTCAGAGGGCATTGCAGTTCACACATCAGTTTGGGAACAGTGGTATGTTCCCTTGTGTGATTTCCACTTGTTCAAATGTGCCTCAGGACTCGAGTCAGCCCCCATCTTGCCACGCCACATATCTGTTTCTTCAGTTCTTTACATGTTCACTCGCAAAACTCTTTGTTTACAAGGTTGCCTCTGACTAATAGGCTGTATTGGGGGGGGGGGGAAACAGCTCGTTGATAATTGTTTTTAGAGTATTAGGAAGACAAATGATGTTTCAAACAGGAAACTAATGATTAGACAAACAAACACTAAAAGGCCATAACTCCTCTGGCAGAAGGGCAGAACAGACACAAACAAGGGAACAGAGGGAGATGAAATGAGGCTCCAGCTTAGGCACTCTAGCGTTAAGATGTAGAGGCTGTTTTAGCTGTAATAGCAGGCCTTTCTCCTTTTCACAGTAATAACTGAACATTGTCTGATGTAAACACGCCATGAAATGCCTTGATTTTGCTACAAGAGACATCAGACATTGGGGAGGGGGAGAGAAATATTTGCAAAAGCTGCATTCTTATCAGCTCTCCTGGGAAAGGACAGTAGGGCGGGAGTAGCTAGTTAAAACACAGAGGATGCTATCAAACGGCTCCCCTTCAAAGCTATTTAATCCAAGCATGCCTGGAATTTTTCTTCTTCTTTTTTTAATTCAGAGAAACAAACCCTAGGTAAATGTAGGCTATAAGACTGGCTTATCCCTATGTCAGGATATCAGAAGGATTTAAACTGTAACCTTCAATGGATTAACTAGATCTAGGAAACAATGTCTGTTAATTAGACAAGGTCAGGATTACAACGGTGGGGCAACTGGGCCTTGGAGACAGAAGGGAAGAAAATGAAACAGCCGTGCATGTTCCCCAAAACAGAGAGGGCATGTGCCCTTGTCGTGACCCTTTTCAAGTGCAAAAGCAACACACATTCTTACCTTACCTTCCCATGGGAAGTTGAGCACCACCTGCCATGATTTCTTGTCATCTGGTGGGGAAAGACAGGGTAGAGATGTTGAGTTTCCTATGACCTTAAGAGTCTTTCTTTTCACAGTTACAGCCACAAGACCAAAAAGCCTCTGCAAAATGAAAGATGGAACTGTTGTGATTCACATAGAGCAGGCACCCCCAAACTCAGCCCTCCAGATGTTTTGGGACTACAACTCCCATCATCCCTAGCTAACAGGACCAGTGGTCAGAGATGATGGGAGTTGTAGTCCCAAAACATCTGGAGGGCCGAGTTTGGGGGTGCCTAACATAGAGGATATCAGATTTCAGATTTCACCACCCCAACCTGGCCACACTTTTGTTTCTACACTGGGTTGGCAAGCCAATGGTGCTAAACAATTGTAGTGGCCATTTCATCATTTTGCATAGGAATCTGACTTACGTGCACTCACACTAGGCCATTATTGGCCACTGTGAGCAGCTAGTGGCTTCTCCAGGTCTCCAAGAGAGTCCCTTCCCGTTATCTTTCAGCTGGAGATGGTTGGGATTGAACAATGGATTGCAAAGCATGTGTCCTACCCACACTGAGCTATGGCCCTTCTTCTCCAAGCTGCATGTCTTTGTATATTATGAGCTGACTATCCCCAGTAGACCCGAAGCCATTCTCAAAAGAGAAAGTAAAAGCTAGAGAGAAGAGTTTTATGCAGTCCACCACAATGGACAGTATGCAAAGTGTTCTGGCCGTATAGAATATCCCAGCACTAGTGAGAAACATTTGCAAGTCATAACTGAACTTGCTATCCATGGTATGTGATGCATAATCCTCACATACACACCCTTGCATCCATCTTGGGCCTTGACTCAAACTGTCCTTTTCTGTTCATTCTCCTTCTGCCAACGGCACAAACATGAAGAAGAAAAACAAATGAACCAAAAATGTCAAAGCGTTACTCATTTGAATGTAGCATCCTTCCAAATGTGGTGCTGCTAACTTTGCAGCAGTTCATATATATTAACAACAACAGCAACAATACCAATATGGAAATGTAGGGTTCTTTGGGGTTTCTTGAGTGAAATGGGAAATCAATTTGTGACTTTTCCTTTGATGATTTTAAATGCTAAAACCTGATATATATTGTCTGTTCACGGTGCATCTGGAAATCTCATAAAATGTCATCCCCAATTTTGTCATTGTGGTTCCTGGGATCAGATTTTTGTCTATGGTTAGGTAGAGTTAGATGCCATTTTGAATCAAAATGAACTTTCAAAACTGGTTCTAGAATCTAGCCATCGATTTCAAAACTGCACTGATTTTTTATCCGGTTTCTCGGAATACCCAAACAACACTGGGCACGGGGTTGTTGGTAGACTACAGTGGTACCTCAGGTTAAATACTTAATTCGTTCCGGAGGTCCGTTCTTAACCTGAAACTGTTCTTAACCTGAAGCACCACTTTAGCTAATGGGGCCCCCTGCTGCTGCCGCAGGGTTAGTGGAATCTGTAACCTGAAGCGTATGTAACCTGAAGCGTATGTAATCCGAGGTACCACTGTATATATTAACTCTTTGGGACATATCTAAACTGCACATCCATGGTTCTTAAATCCTGGACTCTCTTCTTTTGAATACCTTTTCACCTTGCTTAAATCTGCAACCTCCTGCCCTTTTCCTAAATCATCATCTCAGCCTGCCTAGTTTGCCTACCTTTCTTTCCATCCCTAGACTGTCAGCTGTTTTTGTTTGCTTGTTTGGTTTTAACCAAAGTGTCCTCTCGCTTCCTGCACTGTTTGGCAACATTCTATCAATGGCACCTTTCCCTGAGCAGCTGCAATGTTCATAAATGTCCCATAAATTTTATTTCAGCCAAGGGCTACAAGAGACACAGGCAACCAAATATATAATAGCCATTATTTGGAGCAATAATAGCAATGCCCACTTAGGTTTGTTGCGAGCAAAGCATCAGAAGAGGGATATTGTTTTTCTTCTTCTTCCTTGCATTCTTCCCAGGGCTCTGCACTAGAATTTTCTCCATGTATCATGGTAACGTGTGTTACATATGAACAAGAGGCAATGCCACTAACTCTTTGCCACGTTAGCTATTAAGTGAAATATAAAGCGAGATTTTAATCCCAGGACAATCCATAACCCAATTTCTATCTGGCTGCACATTTATGAAGAAACTGACCTAAAGTAATATCCATTATCAACAGATTCCTTTGGGCGAGAAAGAACTCTGGCATTCTTGGAAACAACATGGGCATTCGGTTAAGTCCTGAGGTTAAGATGAAATGTGTCTGACAGTTCCAATCTGACGTTTGGTGTGTGTCTACATCATACAACCAATTTCCTGTGGTCGATATACCCTCGCTGCACAGCACTGGGCAAGGTTAAAATGCCAATACATTTCAACCAAGTGCACTGATGGAAGTTTGAAGACTGTATTTGCTGACTGTAGGCAGCATGATCCATAGCAGAATTGGTGGGAAGGGGGAGGGGGAGAGAGAAATGTTCAAATCGTAGGAAGAAACGGATCTCTCTCTCTCTTTTGCTCCCCCCATCCCCCACACTCTCTCCAATCTTCTCCCCCTGCACAAATAATTGATTAAAACCACCTTGATGTACTTTGCAAGAAAACCAGTAATTATCAATGAGTTGCCTACAAGAATAGGAGCAATTGTCCCAGGATGATTGAATTCATACTGGTCTGTTTACAAGATGGCTTAGACTACACTTGAAGAAGAATGTGCTGGCAATTAGACATGAAATCTAACATGGACTGTACCTACCTTTTTTTAATTCCTTACAAGTATATAGCTAGCACTCAGGGGCATTTGTCCCTAATATACTAGCTTTTTAAGGTAAAAGTAAAGGGACCCCTGACCATTAGGTCCAGCCGTGACCGACTCTGGGGTTGCGGCGCTCATCTCGCTTTATTGACCGAGGGAGCCAGCATACAGCTTCCAGATCATGTGGCCAGCATGACTAAGCCGCTTCTGGCGAACCTGAGCAGCGCACGGAAACACTGTTTACCTTCCCGCCGGAGTGGTACCTATTTATCTACTTGCACTTTGACGTGTTTTCGAACTGCTAGGTTGGCAGGAGCAGGGACCGAGCGACGGGAGCTCACCCCGTCGCAGGGATTCGAACTACCGACCTTATGATCAGCAATTCCTAGGCTCTGTGGTTTAGGCCACCCGCGTCCCACTTGCAGGGAATTGTTTCAAATGAAGTTTGAAGTGGTGCAACCTTTTTTCCCCTTTCAAGATTCTATCACCTGCTATTAATTTGCTACATGCTTTTTCTTGTACTCTTCCTCCAAGAAGCTCAAATGAATGTGCATGGTTCTCTCCATCCCTTTATCCTCACAACAGTTCTATGTCAGTTAGGCTGAATTACATTGACTGTCCCAAGGGATTGAGATATCATTATATTGCATCTGTAGACCAGCCCACGCAAGAGGCAACTGAGAGGTGGAAGTAAGCTTGATGGCACAATGTCTATGCACATTCACTCAGAAAGAAGGACCACTCTGCTCTACGGGGCTTTCTCACAAGTTATGTGTCTAGGACTGAAGCCTAAGGAATATAGGGCTCATTCCCAGATTATGGCCTTGTATCTGATTAGACACATAAAGGATTGTAGTGTTCATTGTCAGAAGCTGCTTACCAGGTAGGGTGGAGCTTCTACACTAGCTTCCCAACAGGTGGATCACTGTTGCTTATAGGGAGGGAGAGGTCAGCACAATGCAAACACGTGGGCAGGAATGCCAAATTGGCTCCCTCTGTTTGCACCATTCCAACCTCCTACCGCCAACCCTTCTCCTTCCTGGTGGGGAAACTAACGTAGCAGCTCCACCCAACCCAGAAAGCTGTTTTCCAACACAATCCTATCCTAGGCATGTCTAATCAGAAGTCAGCCCATTCTAAGTCCTACATCCCTTAGGCTGCGATCCTACACACAACCCTATACCCCTGCCTCATGTAGCAAGTGACTTCTGCTCATTGTGTATTTGCTATCAGGCTCATTCACTATGATAATAGCAAATTTCTCTTTCGGAGAAACACTCAGCCCCATTTGACAGCAGGGCGTGCTGAAATACTCTGCAATTTCTAATACTTTTAGACAAGGGATAGCCAGGAAAACAAACACACGTGGGTGCTGAAAATATGCAACAAATTGGCTTGATACTGTTTTGCCCACCATGAGCAGATAAAGCTGTAAAAGGTAAAGGTAAAGAGACCCCTGACCATTAGGTCCAGTCGTGACCGACTCTGGGGTTGCGGCACTCATCTCGCTTTATTAGCCGAGGGAGCTGGCGTACTAAGCCAGCATGACTAAGCCGCTTCTGGTGAACCAGAGCAGCGCACGGAAATGCCGTTTACCTTCCCCCTGGAAGGTACTTGCACTTTGATGTGCTTTTGAACTGCTAGGTTGGCAGGAGCAGGGACCGAGCAATGGGAGCTCACCCCATTGCGGGGATTCGAACCGCCAACCTTCTGATCGGCAAGTCCTAGGCCCAGTGGTTTAACCCACAGTGCCACCCGCGTCCCAGATAAAACTGTAGAAGAGGAATAAATGATGGCAACAAAACCAGGGAGAGAAACGTGCACAGGACCAGAGCTCTCTCTAGGGCCAATTATTCAGGAGGTGTATTTAGCCCAGTGTTGTGTTGTTCCCTTTCCACCATTTGTCTGCTAGCAGATTGCCCTGCCCTTGAACCTAACACCACCTTGTTGTTCTTTCTGAGCCTGGAGTCCCAACTAGCCAGCCTCTTGAAAGATCAGTTATTTTTCCAAGGCTTGCCCCAGCAGGGTTTGAGCAAAAGTTTAATGGTGTGGTTGTCTGGGATCAGCTGACGGAAAGCAGCTAAGTTATGCCCATTAGGAAACTCTCTAAAGACAGCAGGAGTCAAAGAGAGTGCAGCGGAACCGTGTATGAGATGTGGAAAGGTGGCCATGCTGTGTCTAGAGTAATTTCGCAAACAGAACTTCAAAACTGAATCTTGCTGTATGGCACGTGCCATTATAGCTCAAGGCTGGATTTCTTTTTGCCATATTCAGCTTCATTGTGTCCCAAGGTTGTTCCATAAGCAGAGATGGAGTGAAAGGAGTTTGTTTCACATTCTTATGTGCCCCTAACTAATCCCCTGTTCTTAAACTAATGTGCGAATTGCAATGTCCCTAGCCTTCAAAATTTTCACTTCTCTGAATTTTGTGATGCAGTTCTCCAACCGAAAAATGCATGCCCAAAAAAAGAAAGGGGAAAAAGGGTGTTCTTATTAGGGGAAAGTGTACGCATACCAAAAAATTGCACTTCTCTGAATTTTGTGATACAGTTCTCCAACCGGAAAAGGCATACCCAAAAGAAAAAAAGAAAGAAAGAAAGGTGTTTATATTAGGGGAAGTGTATGCAAAGATGCTTGCATTCATGAAAGTCATGTACAGAAGTGTGCTACCTGTGCTACATTAGGGAAATTTGCATCCAAAAATGTGCATATTAGGCAAAATTGGATACAAATGTGCACTAGGATAGCTCAGTTGCTTATGGTGGTGATAATGCCAGGATTGCAGGTTCAATCCCTGTATGGGACAACTGCATATTCCTGCACTGCAGAGGGTTGGATTAGATAATCCACAAGGTCCCTTCCAACTGTACAATTCTATGATATTTTGTGTATGCAATGTGTGGTTGTTGTTTTTTTAAATTGCAAAATTATGTGGAAATGGGGGTGACTGAACTTAATATGGTAAAAATGGGAGAGGCCAAAATTGGCAGATGCACTCATCTCTAGTTGTACAACAGCTCAGGGTTTTAAACACAGGTTACCAATAAAACTGCAACCAATGAGCATCCAGGGATGTCTGGCCATTTCCAGGCAACAACAGGAGTCTTCAAGCAAACACAACATCTGGAAGTTCATGGATTTTCTGTCCCTGACTTATGAGTGTTTCCTTCTTTGCACAACTCTCCTACCACCTTCATTGGAGTTTTCTTTTGGCTGTTTGAATGCATTCGAAGATACAGACCCTTTAAGTAATAATGTGGGAGCCAATGTAGACTGGTCTCTTAGGACAAATGAGGCACTGTGCTGCCAAGTTCACTTTGCCCTTGGCCAGCCCTCGCTTGCTTGCTAATGTGGTGGGAGCGGAGCTCTGCCTGTGGCGCCACCTAGTGTCAGGCTCCCTGCCTTCTGCCCTACCAGTCCCAGTGGACTGTCCCACCACCAATGGTACCACTCCATCACTCTCACACTATTTTCCATGTAAAATGACAGTTCTTCAAGCAGAACATTACGCCTCCTATGAACGCCGTCCAAATTGACTCCGCTGTTTGCTGACCCAAACCAAATACATGCAGAGTACCAGTTTAACGGATCAGAATCTTGCGCTTGATCGCATCAAGACAGATTGATTCATTAAAAACCCCTATCCACAAAATCAGTCATCATGCAAAACCCTTCTTCAAACACAAAGCAGATAAACAAACCAACAAGCCTCCTCTGCTCCTCATATTGGGACATCCAAGTGAATATTGCTATCTCCTGCATGGAGTCTGTGCTTGATCAGATGCACATTTATCTTTCAGGCATATATGACAAATCAGGAGCAACATTTTATGCAAGCAGAGTAGCCTGCCCCACCTTTCTGGTCTCACTTCAGCATGTGCTAACCAAACACTCATCTGGGAAGAGCTCTGTAAACAAAGGGTCTGTCACAACGTCCCACCAGGTCTCTGTTATACAATAAAGTCAGGCTGCTAGTCCATGTTTAAATAATGGGTATTGATTCCTTTGTTAGTTACTGTCCTTGCTCTGAACTCCATTAATCAATGTAAGCTTCCAGAAATCCAATGTCTACGTCTCAGAAAGAAGAACACAGACAAGAATGGTGGGCTAGAAAACAAAACAAAACTGGGTGACCATTTACATCTCTTAGATCTCTGATACCCCATGGAAGTAAAAGAAGTATCGGTTTCCTTTCATCAAGCTACAGTCCCCCATTATGCATTCCAGTGTATGCCCTAGTAAAGACTGACAAGTATCTCCCATGGCACAGGAGTTCTCAATTTCCTCCATTTTGACAGGAGTGGAACAACATTTCTAGGTCCATGGAATCTAGGCACCAGGAATGAGGACATTTAATAGACAGAGCTATATTCTGAGGAGCCTCTAAGACCATCTGCTAAAACCAAAATGACAGTGACAAGTAACCACATAAGTGGTGTCTGGTACACCAGTTGACTTTATCTACCTGCTAAGCTGCCTGGAGCTGATGGGAGTTAGGTCCCATTCACACCATATATCACTTTAAGAGTCATGGCTTCCCTGCCTGCTCACCCACCCAAGGATCCTAGAACTTCTGTTTGTTAAGGGTCTCCTGACACCTCTCAGCACCATCAGCAAACCACAGTTTCCAGGAATCTTTGGAAGGGGTAGAGGCACAGCTGTTCAAGTGATATACACGTGCTTTAAATATATGCCATGGATGTGACCTTAGTTAAAGTCCAGCAACATTGGGAGGGCCACACGTTGCTTACTTCTGATTTACATGAAGGAAGTATAAAGAAGGGTTTAAACCATTATGGGCTTTTTAAAGGCGAAAGTCCTATTCACACTTATCTTGGAGTACATTCAGCAGGATTTAATGCACCTGGGTTCCATGTAAATGTGAACAAGGTCAAACTTCACCATGCAAGATGTATTGGAATAGAAAAGTTGTCAGCAGTTACCCGGATTCCTCTACTAACTATTTGTCCCTACACAAGATGGACTGGCTGGCAGGCATCTCTCTGTGACCCACCTTGACCAAACTAGCTACCGGATTTGACATTGCAGATGGCTGGAGTATGAATGAGCTTTCACATGCAGCGGTTACAGGCAATCTAAGGCTATTATATTTAATTAACAGAGAGATGGAAATCTACTTCCAGAGAAAACTGAACACGTATCAGTCCACTAAGGCACGATCCAATAATATAATATATTGTTGATTATTATCTCCTTAAGAGACTGCCGGCTGTCAGCTTCCATCATGCTTAATGTGCTATGAGATCTTATTTAATTAAAATGCTAACATTGCAGCAATGTGAGAGATGAAGGGATGGGGAACAAATTTCAGTCCTCAGGTTTCTCACTGCTTCTCCAGATTATCTTTTCTTGGGCTAGTCCTTTGGGGATGGAGTTTATCAATATAATGCTTGGTGTCTGCAATAAGTTATATCTGGGTTTTCCTATAACAGGAATGGACAACTTGCAGCCTAGGGGCCCGACTGGCTTCCAAAGCAATTTTATCTATCCCCTTGGTAACTCTTGCCTATTTTTAATCTGGGTAGAGTAAAATGTTTGCCCGTGGTTCCACTCCACTCTGCAAGGAAAAGAAATGTTTTCAAGATTCAGCAAAAGAGACTGCACTTCATTTCCCATCTCCTTGCAGGTCCAGACATGTAATGTGCAATGACACATATTGTCACCATTCTCTTTGCTTCGGCCTTGCAGGCTGCGTGTGCCCAAAAGGCATCGCCCATGAGGGAGAAGCTGGTGTCAGCAGGCTTGTGGGAAACACTATGGTTGGCAGTAGTACAAATAAGGCTCAGAGGGATGCCCAATGAAGGCTGGATGTGCTGAATGGCCGTGGAATGCTGATTGGATGTGGGGGGTAGGGGGTGGGAGAACAGGGTGACTGGAATCCGGACCAGCAGGACTCCACACAGCGATATGCAATTGCTTGAAGGCCATGCCTTCTAAATATATTAAGGGCCCAAACGATGCATGGAGAATGGAAGTTTTGTAAATATACTTCCAGCCCAATGTCCTGGAAATGAGGAGAGCCAACAAAGAAGCTGGCTACCTCTATTCCAAAGTATGAAAGTCACTCGAAAGATACCTTCCACCTCCATTAGATTTTCTAGAATCAGTCATTTGTATTTGAGTTTTGAAACCAATGAATTATGTATCATGTGCTGGAGTGCCTTCTGAATTTTGAAGTCTGTTTATTGAACTACTGCTCTCCAGAATATCTGTCACACGTTTTTCTTTAGGTACCTTGAAGTTTGTTCATTTCAAAATAATGGAGAGGAAGGAGCCATTTGCTCTACGGGGCAATAGGAAGAGGAAATGTAAGAAAAGGTCTATCATGAGGAGACTCCTCCTTTTGGGCTGTTTTCAGATCAGGAAGCCTGGGCAGCCAGGGAGGCTGCAGAAGGTGGGAAAGCATTTACTGGATCAAAAAGCAACACCCTCGGCCACCTTGAAACAATCAGGAAACTCAAAACCCACAGAAATGTTAAGCTGCCCTGAGAATGAGATAGAGAGATGGAAGTCTTTCACAGGGAAAGAAAACATTTGAGAAATTGCAGGGTAGATTTTGGCACAATCTGCAACTAGATTCAACCGCAATGAAGAAAAGCTTCCTTCTGCCTGTTCCACTTCTTTAGCTAATTCTCCTGTAAAAGCAGCTACAATTCCCTCATCTGCTCGGGATCCCAGGTGCAGGTTTTACTTACCAGTTGTTGTAGAATTAAATTGCCCCTCCAGTCCAGCTGAGTTCTGACTATTATTATCTCTTCCCAAGTGCTCACATCTACGGGGACTTACCCAGACCTCTACCACATGCTGTATTTTCAGGTTATGATAGATGAGAGAGAGAGAGAGAGAGAGAGAGAGAGAGAGATGATAGATAGATGATAGATAGATAGATGATAGATAGATAGATAGATAGATAGATAGATAGATAGATAGATAGATGATAGATAGATAAATAGATGATAGATGATAGATAGATATAGATAGATAGATAGATAGATAGATAGATAGATGATAGATAGATAGATGATAGATAGATAGATAGATGATAGATAGATAGATAGATAGATAGATAGATAGATAGATGATAGATAGATAGATAGATAGATAATAGATAGATAGATTGATTGATGATAGATGATAGAGATAGATTGATGATAGATAGATAGATAGATAGATAGATGATAGATAGATAGATAGATAGATAGATAGATGATAGATAGATAGATATAGATAGATAATAGATAGATGATAGATAGATAGATAGATAGATAGATGATAGATGATAGATGATAGATGATAGATAGATAGATAGATAGATAGATAGATAGATAGATGATAGAAAGAAAAGCTTAAGCTGTTAAAATATAGCCAGAATGATGTGCTTGGAATGAGATCAGAATACAAAGTACCCTGCTTTAGAAGGAATTTTGGAGGAATAGGTGTTGAGCCTGTTTTGGATGGGATGGTACTTTCTCATAAACACCAGGTGTCCTGCACAGCTAGACAGTAGCAGTGCTTTTTACAAGCTTGGGTTGGGATGCCAGTTGTGCCCATTCTTTGAGAAGTGAGGCTTGCCCTCCATACTTCATGCCCTCCATCACTGTCAGCTTAGAGTACTGCCACATGCTCTGTATAGGACTGCCGCTGAAGAAAACCTGGTCCAGAATGCAGCTGCCAGGTTGTTAACTGGAGCTGATGTCACTGGGTGAGGAGGAGTGGTGGGAGCAGCCAGCTCAAGAGCCCCAAAGGGAGGGCTTGGACTGGCTGGATGAAGAAGACTGGTGGGAGCCTGCCTCCGGAGAGTCCCCCAGGGAGGGCTCCAAAGATGACACCTTAGAGCTCGGAGCCTGGTGGTGGGAGCCTAGGAAGCAGTCAGCAGAAGGGGCAAGCTGGGAGCTGATAGAGGCAGGAGACTTGAGCGATCAAGGGGGGCGTTTTAAGTCCAGAGAGGCTATATCCAATCTCAGAAGTTCGGATAAGGAGAGGCAGATTCTCAGTCTGGAGATCCAATGCCCTTTGTTCTCCTAGTTATTTTGGATAATCAAAACTATCTGATCCAGCTGCAAGTAGTATGGGGGGACCCTTGGGTTGCTTCCTGGGATTATATATGGACTGTGCAGCTTGGGGGCTCTCCCTGGAAGGATTAGGGGGCTCCAGCCTGCCTGGCAGTACCCACTCAGCATTCCTCTCCACCTGGTGGAAACTCTAGCTCACATGGCCCTTAAATGTAAATTGCATGATGATCTCCGCCAACAATTTCTAGACACACTATGTATTCCAACATGGAAACCAGAGACAGAGGTTATACGCTTCTTATTACGGGGGAAAGACGAGGAGCTCACCAAGACAGTAGCTAAGTTTCTCTATTTGATTTTTTGTCGCCAAAGTACGCTACAGGATCCTGCCCTTGCTGGAAACCCACAGAGATGAAACAGATTGCTCGCCTCTTCTTCCCTTTGGCATATGACTGTACTGCTGAAATGGCGACGAGATCGCACTGGCCTATTTATTCTGAATGTAATGTTCCTATGTGATGCCAATAAAGGTTATTTGACTTGATCAGGGCAGGGGGGGGGAGTCAGGAGGAGGACCTTCCAGGACAGGATTAGAAGCTGTGAGTCACAGTGTGGATGCTGTTGTTGTTTAGTCGTTTAGTCGTGTCCGACTCTTCATGACTCCATGGCCAGGCACTCCTGTCTTCCACTGCCTCCCGCAGTTTGGTCAAACTCATGTTGGTTACTTCGAGAACACTGTCCAACCATCTCATCCTCTGTCGTCCCCTTCTCCTTGTGCCCTCAATCTTTCCCAACATCAGGGTCTTTTCCAGGGAGTCTTCTCTTCTCATGAGGTGGCCAAAGTATTGGAGCCTCAGCTTCAGGATCTGTCCTTCCAGTGAGAACTCAGGACTGATTTCCTTCAGAATGGATAGGTTTGATCTTCTTGCAGTCCATGGGACTCTCAGGAGTTTCCTCCAGGACCATAATTCAAAAGCATCAATTCTTCGGCGATCAGCCTTCTTTACAGTCCCAATCCTACTGACTCTCCTCTCCCTCTGACCCCCTACTCCAGGAGGGTCCTACATCTTGCTGAGCAATACGTCAGATAGGTCCACCCCTTGAGGCAGCCTTTGTCTACTTGGGATCCAGAGGCTAGAGGGGAGGGGCATGTCTAGAGCTTAGTTTCAGCAACACCTTCATTGAGTTAAGATGAACCATGGACATTGCTGCCTTGCTGTTTTTCTGCTAATAAAAACCTAATTGCCTTCCGTGCCTTCCGTGCCTCCCCAGGCCTTAGGTTGCCTACCTCTGATCTTCTCTTATCTATTCTGTGGATCAGGTTGCCTACCCCTGATCTATTCTGCTTTGTGGATGATCTGGCTCATTGACAGTTCCTTGACAGCTGATTATTCAGAACTCTTGAGCCCAAGACTAAACCATCTGCCCAAGCTGCCGCACACAAGAACCAGAAACACAAGAACCAGAAACCTAGTGCATATGTGCTCATCACAACACGGACACAGCCTGCAATCCTCAGAAAAGATAGTAGTGAATAAACATAACTAAATGCAGTTTGTCAGATCCAGCCTACATTCGTTAAATTTAAATCCCATTGGAATCCATGGTGCTAAAGTCATGACTGACTTCATGCTAGATCTCAATATGAATTCAACTCATCTATGCCAGGGGTCAGCAACCTTTTTCAGCCGTGGGCCGGTCCACCATCCCTCAGACCATGTGGTGGGCCGGACTATATTTTTTTTGGGGGGGGGGTTGGAATGAATGAATTCCTATGCCCCACAAATAACCCAGAGATGAATTTTAAAAGAAGGACACATTCTACTCATGTAAAAACATGGTGATTCCCGGACTGTCTGCGGGCCAGATTGAGAAAGCGATTGGGCCGTATCTGGCCCCCAGGCCTTAGGTTGCCTACCCCTGATCTATTCTGCAATTCTATACACGTCTACTCAAAAGAAGGTTTGGATTTGGATTTGATATCCCGCCTTTCACTCCCTTTAAGGAGTCTCAAAGCAGCCAACATTCTCCTTTCCCTTCCTCCCCCACAACAAACACTCTGTGAGGTGAGTGGGGCTGAGAGACTTCAGAGAAGTGTGACTAGCCCAAGGTCACCCAGCAGCTGCATGTGGAGGAACAGAGACGTGAACCCGGTTCCCCAGATTACGAGTCCACCGCTCTTAACCACTACACCACACTGGCTCTCACCTTTCAGCTGGTATCTGTAGGCTTACCTTTATCTGAGTCCCTGGTATCTGAGGGACTTACCTTTCAGCTGGTATCTGTAGGCTTGCCTCCCAAACAGAACATACTTTTGCACAACTTGTTTGAAAATCATTTCTTTCTTTGAGAAGAGCTGGGGAGCGCTAACAGAGATTTCTGAAAGTTATTAGTGAGCCTTTCTGCACCAGAAGCAGGGGTCATGTCAATGAGGAGTCATGCCTTCAGGTCATGAGCCCAACTCTATAGAATTCCTTCCCATTAGAAATCAGCCAGGCATTGTCTCTGCTAAGTTTCAGGTGCCACATTAAATGTTTTTTTTATTTTACAAGGACGTTGCACCATGAAAGTTCTACTCTCTGAAGTTTTACTCTGTGTTTCAAATTCTGTATATTGTATGGGTATTTTTGTAAGCTGCTTTATGAAAAGCAGGATATAAATTTCTTAAATAAATAAATTGGGACTAGTGAAATGCTTGCTGATTGTGTCCAGAAACATTCATTGCTCGTAGCAGTGAGTCAGGCTACGGTGAATGACAAGCAACCATATTGTTTGAGGACCCAAATTTTCCCGGTTTACTCTTAGCTATCTAAACTCTTAAAAAAACAAATGCACATGTGGAAACAGCGGGGGATAATTAGCTACATTAAATGAGGCTGTTCATTGGATTTCACAATAATATCTTTCACAGCAGGAGAAAGAGCCTATTTATGTGTCAAGGATCCTTACCCATGACATTTCCTAATTGCTTTTCAGGAGAACTGTTAACGTGCCCTCACAGCAGGGGGCATCAGCCCCAAAGCTGGCTTCAGAGGCCACTGTAGTCTGCTACTTATATACTTGAAGAACTGGCCAAAGGTTGCCAGATCTAGATTGTCAAGCTATGGACCAGGGCTGTTCCTGCCCCTGCCCCCATCCTTCTTTCAGAGAAGGCTCCTTTTAGCTTTTCCTATCACATACCTAGAAAAAGCTTCACCTGTTGAGTTTTTACCTGCCACTGTTTTTGTTAGAGGAGCAAAGGCCACAAAAAGCTTTAGGTCTACGGACAGAGTAGAGCTGGGAATAATTTATACATGCCCAAAAGGTATTTAGCAAATGAACAATGTTGGCAACTTTAGATTCAGGAAACTGAGTACAGTAGTACCTTGGGTTACATACGCTTCAGGTTACATACGCTTCAGGTTACAGACTCCGCTAACCCAGAAATAGTACCTCGGATTAAGAACTTTGTTTCAGGATGAGAACAGAAATTGTGCTATGGCGGTGCAGCGGCAGCGGGAGGCACCATTAGCTAAAGTGGTGCCTCAGGTTAAGAACAGTTTCAGGTTAAGAACGGACCTCCAGAACGAACTAAGTACATAACCAGAGGTACCACTGTATGTAGAGCAAGGGGCTAAACTCTGTTATTCCCTTAATAACTCCGTTATTCATGCTGGCTGAGGCTGATCAGAATTTGAGTCTATATACATCTGAAGAACCACATGTTCCTCACAGCTAATGTAGATCTGCTATCAGACCCTCCAAGTGTCCGTATTTCCAAGGGACAGTCCTGGATTTACAGAAGCCGTCCCACTTTCTGATTTGATCCCAGAATGTCCCACTTTTCCTTAGGGTGTCCCTATTTTTATCAGGGAAATGTTGGTGGGTATGGTAAAGGTAAAGGGACCCCTGACCATTAGGTCCAGTCACGGATGACTCTGGGGTTGCAGTGCTCATCTTGCTTTATTGGCTGAGGGAGCTGGCATTTGTCCGCAGACAGCTTCCGGGTCACGTGGCCAGCATGACTAAGCCACTTCTGGCTAACCAGAGCAGTGCATGGAAATGCCATTTACCTTCCTGCCAGAGTAGTACCTATTTATCTACTTGCACTTTGATGTGCTTTTGAACTGCTAGGTTGGCAGGAGAGGATATGGTAAGATGTACCTATTTTTATCAGCTAATTGTTGATCGGTATGGCGCTATGCAGCCCCCAAGCCAAGGAAATACCGTAAGTAGCTCTACAATGCAAACTTTTTCAGCAGGGGGTCAGTCCACTGTCCCTCAGACCTTGTGGTAGGCTGGACTATATTTTATAAAAAAAAGAGAAATGAATGAATTCCTATGCCCCACAAATAACCCCGAGATGCATTTTAAATAAAAGGACACATTCTACTCATATAAAAACACACTGATTCCCGATTGGATCCAGCCCCTGGGCGTTAGTTTGCCTACCCATGCTACAACCTTTGGAAGATATCTGAAGGCAGACTTGTATAGGGAATGTTTAATTATGCTTTTATATGTTGGAAGCTGTCCAGAGTGGCTGGGGCAACCCAGTCAGATGGGTGGGCTATTAGTAGTAGTAGTAGTAGTAGTAGTAGTAGTAGTAGTAGTATTAATATTATTATTATTATTCAGAATGTCCCTATTTGCACCAGAGAAATATTGGAGGGTATGTGATATGCTAGCTTTCCACTGACAGATTATTATTATTTTTTACATAGGAAATAATTTGCACATGATAATTCCTCTCTCCTCACAACCCAAACGGTTCTGCCCCAATGGCAGCCTACGACATGCTTTGCTTTCGGAATCTTTTGAATACTACCCTATGTACATTGTAAGCCCCTCTTAGGCAAAAGCCACTTGAATCCTGGGTCCAGTACAAGAGTCTTTCATGGTGTTGGGGCTAAATAGACTTTCAGTGGCAATATAAGAGGAAACCCATAGTTATGACAGAAGGCAAGGAAAACACACACCGGCAATTTGTCACGCCGACAGCCGCAGAACTCCTGTGACAACTCAATTCGCAAGCTACATTCCTGTTCCCGCTGCAACCCACCTTACTGCAAAATAATAGCGCAGGCGGAATAATAGCATTGTCAGCATCGTGAAGAGGAGGACTTGGGGATACCACTGCCCTTTCAGTGAAGGTTGATATATGTGCCGGTAGCAGGGAGTAAGTTATGCTTTCCCGGTTGCTGCCACGGCAACAATTCTGCAGAAATAGTGATGACTCCTTGCTTTCAGTATCCCTGGCTTCCAATCCTTGTGCCTTTAGCAAACACTAACATTCACAAACAGAGCTCCTGCTTAAAAAGAAAGAGAAGAAAAAGATGTCACCCCCAGGTGGTTTTCATGGCTGCTGAAAACAAGCACCGGACTCCTTTCGGGAATAGATTGATTGTTCAGTCAGTGACAAGACAAACCAGACAATGAGAGTTCCCTTGAGCGTATCATAGAACGATCGAGATGGAAGGGACCACGGGGTCATCTAGTCCAACCCCCTGCAAGGCAGGAATCTTTTGCCCAGTGTGGGGCTCGAACACACAACCCGGAGATTGAGTCTCATGCTCTACTGATTGAGCTCTATCTTCCATCCATTTTGGTGTTTGTAAAGAAAAGAAATCAGTTGTGGAATGTGGCTATGAGTTGCGTCAGGACTGTGATAATGGGGATTTCATCCTGCAACATTTTCCCAATGAAAAAAATAAGAATCACATTTTCCCTGCTCCAAAGTGGAAAGAAGTCACCATTGTTGCCAGTTGGAAATTTCCTCTCAAGGTAAGCAGCAGATTCAATGGAGCATTTTTTATTTTTGCCAGGACTACAATAGGGGAAGATAACATTGAATTCCCAGCTCCCCACTTTCTCCTTATAATGATCACCCCATCTATCCCCTGCACAGCTTGGACCTCAGAGAGCTGAGACAAACAATGAACTTTGACAAATTCAGGTTGTCGTTGTTTTGTTGAACTATAGGCTATATGCAAAACATTAAGATGTAATGGAAAACAAAAGGGCAGCAATTATGCAAAGTAGGGGTGTGCAGTGGGTCTCTGTGTGGGGTGAAGAACAGGGAGAACCATGGTGAATCAATGTGCTTTTATTCTCCCCGAAGGAAACAATATAAGCCCTCCCCAGTGTCAGTCAGAGAAGGGACCTCACAGATCTGTCCCTTCCTATCATTTTAGCTCTGCGTTTCCTGTTTCTCTAGGTCCATGGGCTTCACAAGGAGTAAAGCTGTCCACACCATTGCTTATGGAGTACCTAAGAGCCCTGGATTTGCTTGTTTTGTTTTAGCACAATAATAATGAAGAGTTTTTATTTTGTTTTTAATAATGACTTTTTTGTAACAGAGTGAAGCAGAGAGCCCAGAGAAACTCAGAAAGAGATCGATTATATATATATATATATATATGCAGGTTTTGGTGTCCTCGGGTGTCTTCCCGTGTAAAAGTTGGGGTGTCTAGGCGACGTTTCGACGAGGTCTCACTCGTCATCTTCAGGCTGGTGCTTTCGGCTTCTTGTTACTGGAACAGAGCGGGATCTCAGTGTTTGAGTTCCTATAAATACTGTAGAGGGGTGTGGTGTATTGCCTCAAAAGTTCTGGGCAGAGGGGAAGTTCCCAGGCTAGTGTTCTTTTCTTCTTTTGTTCCTTAATTACTTGAGGGATATCTTGAGTGATTTCTTGAGTGATATTCTGAGTACCACTTAGGTGGGTCATTAGGTGTGGATTAGTTGCTAAAGCCTTCGTGTCTTGACCTCTTGAATTTGTGAAGAGTTTTTCTGGGAAGATGGCTGTACTGCACTTAGTTTTGCTTTGGCTTGGCTTCGTGTATAGGGGCGAGCTGTGGTTTTGTGCCCTGTGCCAGCCAGATCTGTGTAGGGATTGCAGGGGGGTGCAGCATCCGGAGTTGCCACTATGGTTTGGTTACTGGATGGTGTCTGTAATTTATCTGTGGAGAGGGTCTGGGTTTGGGTCTGGTGTGGTTGATTGGTGGTGGCGTTCTGTGTGCCTCTGGATCTGGTGTCGGTTTTTGTGGGGAGGGCTAATTTCCAGATGTCTGGCAGGCGGGACGTGTCGTCACGCTTGTTCATGTTGTGAGGGTGTTTCTCTATCTCGATGGCTTCCATGATTATTCTCTTGTGGTGATGTTCCATGTTAAAGAGCAATTTGGAATCTGCAAAATTAATTTCGTGTCCTGTTTCTTTCATGTGTTGGAAAAGAGAGGAAGATTTTTCTTCTTTTTTGACGGCATTCTTGTGTTCTGCGATACGTGCATTTATTCGTCTGTTTGTTTGTCCAATGTACGTGGCTGGGCAGACTTTGCAGGGTATTTCATAGACCCCTTGGTTTTCCAACTTGACAACTGAGTTACAGAATCTCTCAAATGTGTTAATCGCCAATGGATACCAGCAAAACAGGGTTAAGAAGCTAATCCAAAAAGAAACACCCCCCAAAAACCAAGACACGGAAGAAAACAATGGCATGGCCCTCCTTCCTTATATCAAGGGCACTACAGATAAAATTAGCAAAATCCTCCATAAACACAATATCAAAACAGCCTTTTGCACCAACCAAAAAATAGCCAATATCCTCAGAAACCCCAAAGATAAAATCCAGTTGGAAAACCAAGGGGTCTATGAAATACCCTGCAAAGTCTGCCCAGCCACGTACATTGGACAAACAAACAGACGAATAAATGCACGTATCGCAGAACACAAGAATGCCGTCAAAAAAGAAGAAAAATCTTCCTCTCTTTTCCAACACATGAAAGAAACAGGACACGAAATTAATTTTGCAGATTCCAAATTGCTCTTTAACATGGAACATCACCACAAGAGAATAATCATGGAAGCCATCGAGATAGAGAAACACCCTCACAACATGAACAAGCGTGACGACACGTCCCGCCTGCCAGACATCTGGAAATTAGCCCTCCCCACAAAAACCGACACCAGATCCAGAGGCACACAGAACGCCACCACCAATCAACCACACCAGACCCAAACCCAGACCCTCTCCACAGATAAATTACAGACACCATCCAGTAACCAAACCATAGTGGCAACTCCGGATGCTGCACCCCCCTGCAATCCCTACACAGATCTGGCTGGCACAGGGCACAAAACCACAGCTCGCCCCTATACACGAAGCCAAGCCAAAGCAAAACTAAGTGCAGTACAGCCATCTTCCCAGAAAAACTCTTCACAAATTCAAGAGGTCAAGACACGAAGGCTTTAGCAACTAATCCACACCTAATGACCCACCTAAGTGGTACTCAGAATATCACTCAAGAAATCACTCAAGATATCCCTCAAGTAATTAAGGAACAAAAGAAGAAAAGAACACTAGCCTGGGAACTTCCCCTCTGCCCAGAACTTTTGAGGCAATACACCACACCCCTCTACAGTATTTATAGGAACTCAAACACTGAGATCCCGCTCTGTTCCAGTAACAAGAAGCCGAAAGCACCAGCCTGAAGATGACGAGTGAGACCTCGTCGAAACGTCGCCTAGACACCCCAACTTTTACACGGGAAGACACCCGAGGACACCAAAACCTGCATTCCTGTACCCGTGAAAATCTACGAAAACAAATATATATATATATATATATATATATATCGATCGTATTTTTCGCTCTATAAGACGCACCAGACCATAAGACGCACCTAGTTTTTGGAGGAGGAAAAAATAATATTCTGAATCTCAGAAGCCAGAACAGCAAGAGGGATCGCTGTGCAGCAATCCCTCTTGCTGTTCTGGCTTCTGGGATAGCTGTGCAGCTTGTATTCGCTCCATAAGATGCACACACATTTCCCCTTACTTTTTGGGAGGGAAAAAGTGAGTCTTATAGAGCAAAAAATACAGTATACATATATATATACAAACAAAACTTACGCAAATTACTATGGCCAGTAATAAATATAAACAGGGTTCATCCAGCTGCCAATCAAGGATCTCAATTTTAATAAAGCTGCCGATGGGAAACTCGCCAGAGCTGGATAATATTCACCCAAGAGGCACTGAAGAGTTCAAATGTAGGGTTGCCAGTTTGCTGATCTTTTCACCAAAAAATGTGCAAATTGTTATTCAAATCAGACTCTTCATTAGAGAACTGTCTGAAAGATAGCTAATGTATGAAATAATTAAAAAAAAGGATTCAGGGTGGATCTGGGAAACTGACTGATCTGCCAGTCCACTGTCCAATGCAGAAAACTGGCAGAAGGCATTATCAAAGCTCAAATTCAACACCTAGAAAAACATGCCCTCCTAAGGAGGAATTAACATGGCTTTGGCAAAGTGTCTTGCAGCATTATTCTTAGAATTCTTTGAGAGGGTCAAAGAAGTATGTAGGCAGAAGATCCCACATGTATTTTATACTTGGACTTCCAAAAAGCTGTTGACAGAGCCCTGCCCCGCCAGGCTTCCGAACAAACCTATTGAAAATGAGCTCGTGAACTCCTTAGAGGTATGTGGCTGATGTTGGGAACAGGATGAAAAATTCACCCTATCTGGGTAAATGAAAATCAAGCTGAAAGTGTGGGGGAGGAGCCAAATGAATGAAAGAAGAAGACAAATATGTGTGTGTGTGTGTGTGTGTGTGTGTGTGTGTACAGAACAGAACAGAACAATAGCTGCAGTGGTCTATTGTAAGCCTCTCCCCGTCCCAACACTGCTATGCTTCTTTGAGAGTAGTCCCATCAACCTATTATTATTATTATTATTATTATTATTATTATTATTATTAATTGAATTCATATACTGCCCTATGCCCGGGGGTTTCAGGGCAGTTCACAGAATAAAATCAAGATATAAAACCACAAAAAACATAATAAAAAGAAAACCTAAGAAGGAATTACTTCTCAATAGACATGCAAGGATGGATAATTCTACTTGGAAGTACCTATTGTGAAAGCAGGGTAGCCTTTGGTTTTTTGATGATGTTCTTGTTTTTATCATGTAGTTTGTGCTTTGATATTGCATTCTAATGTTGTGAACTGCCCTGAGATCTGTGGATGAAGGGTGGCATACAAATTTAATTTAACATATATTTTTTTTTAAAAAAATAAAAATAAAAAATAAAAACAGCAGTCTACTCCATCACATTTCTATTCTCCCATCTTCTGCTCAGTGTTCCAGCGTGGCTGGGTGTACCTACTTTGAAAACCATGAAGTTACGCTTCATTCTTTTAGAGCGTTTTGCGAGAGCAACACACAGGTGTCTGAGTCAAAACAACAAACCTACCCTTTCTAAGAGACCTTCTTCTTCCCAAGGCAGATGTGCTTGGCAACAGGAGCTGTGTCTTCCAAAATAAAAAATTTCCTGACTGTGAGGCACAAACACCATATTGACAAATGGACGTTCTGTTGAATAGACATTTGTTTAGTTTCTCAAAATATGCATTTCTGTGTGAAGAAGTATAAACTAAGACTGTTCCCTGAAGTGAAGGAAAGGTTTTCTATTTATTTTCCTTGGTCTCTTAACAATGCAATCTTGTCTCAAAACTCAGCGAGGGCAGAGATCTAAGACAGATGGGTGTCATGGCTGCTATTCAGCCTTGTGCCGTATTTTGGTTGGCTGGGATTCTTTTAGAGCTTGGGGATGTCCTTTATTTATTTTCAGAAAGTATTTAAAATTAATTGCACACTCTTTCTCTCTCTGTTAATATTTACATATACAGACTTTTGCACTTGTCTGCATTCCAGTTGTTTTGTTTGTAAGTATAAAATAACTGATGCATAATTATTCATGACACCTTTTTTGCGTGATAGCAATCCTTCTTACCTGCAAAGTACAGCAGGGATTTATTTTATTTTTCCTTCTCTGAAAAACTATAGCTGCTTAACCAAGAGCATTGAGGAAATGTCTGAAAAACTCCCAGCAGCTGCACTGCAGATCCTACATGCTGAGAGGCCGGATGTTGGACTCTTCTGGATTTGTATCTTGCACTTTTAGAGAAATAACAACTCTAGCTGCTTATTTTGCAGGAAGAGCATTTGAATTCCAAGGGGAGGGACACAAATGTTTTCTAAAGAGGAGAGACTGAACAATAACTAGAATATTTTGGTATAATGGTTAGAATACCAGATTAGGTCTGGGGAAACTCAGATTCAAATTCCCACTCTGCCATGAAACTGACTGGGTGACTTCAGGCCAGCAAATATTGCTCAGATTAGTCTTCCTTGTTTGGGATGTGAGTGGCACTGTGGGTTAAACCACAGAGCCTAGGGCTTGCCGATTAGAAGGTTGGCGGTTCGAATCCCCGCAACTGGGTGAGCTCCCGTTGCTCGGTCCCTGCTCCTGCCAACCTAGCAGTTCAAAAGCACATCAAGTGCAAATAGATAAATAGGTATCGCTCTGGCAGGAAGGTAAATGGCATATCCGTGTGCTGCTCTGGTTTGCCAGAAGCAGCTTAGTCATGCGGCCACATAATAATAATAATAATAATAATAATAATAATAATAATAATAATAATAATAATAATTTTTATTTATATCCCGCCCTCCCCAGCCGAAGCTGGGCTCAGGGCGGCTAACAACAATAAAACAGTATAAAAGTATAGCATAAACAACACTCTAAAATCATTCATTATAAAATTAATTAATTCAGGCCACTGGCAACCATTGGGCCAGAGCTCCGCGAAGATTGCCAAGGGAGGGAGTCAGGCTGTGCCCTGGCCAAAGGCCTGGTGGAACAGCTCTGTCTTGCAGGCCCTGCGGAAAGATGTCAAATCCCGCAGGGCCCTGGTCTCTTGTGACAGAGTGTTCCACCAGATCGGAGCCACAGCCACATGACCCGGAAGCTGTACGCCGGCTCCCTCGGCCAAGAAAGCAAGATGAGCGCCGCAACCCCAGAGTCACGACTGGACCTGATGGCCAGGGGTCCCTTTACCTTTACCTTTAGTCTTCCTCATAGGGCTGTCTGGAATTCATGAGGCACCATGCAAGCTTTTCTTGGGCTATTTGGAGGAAGGGTCGGTGAAAAGGTGTTTTTGAATGTTATTGTGCTTATTTTTGGGTTCTGATTTGCATCTATATGAGTGTACGCTTTTGTACACTGTCCTGGAATCATCCTGACCTGATATCATTCCAGAGCACACAGATGAAGCTGAACCATCTTGTGAGAAAAAAAACACAAAGCGAAGGTAAAAACATCAGAAATTTTCTGAGAAAAACATCTGAGAAATCTGGACTCAATCCTAGTATCAACCACCACAGAGATAAAAACCTTGGGAGGTCCCAATGCTGATGGATAACAATAGCAAACTAAGCCTCTGATTCATTTGCCACTGTCATTAGCACAGATGCTATTGGTACCATCTTCACTGGTTCCTGGTTCCAAAAAAGCAATCCAATGAAGCAGGTGTGACTGCAGTGTGAGATTTTACAAACACTTCTTTGTTCCAAAAGCATGCATTAAAAACACTGTTGGTTGCTTTCCCTTTAGTTTTAGAGCACTTCCAAACAGTCATGGCCAAAAACTTTTCATCAAAGGATAATTCTGTTAGATGCAGTATAACTCTGTCTAAATCAGTCGCTGGGGTACAACTGAGGAGAACTGATTTCTTCACACCCGAGTTACAAACCCTCCAAGCGTCCCTATTTTCCAGGGGCAGTCCTGGATTTACAGAAGCCGTTCTGGTTTCTGATGTGATCCTGGAATGTACCACTAACCCTTACGAGATCCCTACTTTCATCAGAAAAATGTTGGAGGGTATGGAGTTATGTGACCCATAAGCCAAGGAGATAAGATGCAACCTTTAGAAGACATCTGATGCAGCCCTATATAGGGAAGCTTTTTAAGGTTTAACATTTTATTATGTTTTTATGTATGTTGGAGGCTGCCCAGAGTGGCTGGGGCAACCCAGTCAGATGGTGGTGAAGAAGAAGAAGAAGAAGAAGAAGAAGAAGAAGAAGAAGAAGAAGAAGAAGAAGAAGAAGAAGAAGATCCCTATTTTCATAGGAGAAAAGTTGGAGGATATGAAGTTGACATTCATGAAAATTAAAAAGCTTACTTTATATCAAACCAGCCTTCCAAACGTAACATGACCAAATGACCAAACTTTAAGAAACCTGTTCATTTAGCTCTAGGTAAGACTTGCCTACAAAGGACACGGGTGGCACTGTGGATTAAACCACAGAGCCTAGGACTTGCCGATCAGAAGGTCGGCGGTTCGAATCCCTGCGACAGGGTGAGCTCCCGTTGCTCGGTCCCTGCTCCTGCCAACCTAGCAGTTCAAAAGCACGTCAAAGTGCAAGTAGATAAATAGGTACCGCTCTGGCGGGAAGGTAAACGGCGTTTCCGTGCGCTGCTCTGGTTTGTCAGAAGCGGCTTAGTCATGCTGGCCACATGACCCGGAAGCTGTACACAGGCTCCCTCGGCCAATAAAGTGAGATGAGCGCCGCAACCCCAGAGTCGGCCACGACTGGACCTAATGGTCAGGGGTCCCTTTACCTTTACCTTAAGACTTGCCTATCAAATGCAGCCACTTTCCCTCTCTCTCTCCCCCTGCTTCCCAGCTTTAAAAAATATTGTTAGCCCAGCATTTTAGGACTATCTTAGAAAGTGATTTATTTTTCCCCCTCCCATGGGCTTAAGGAAACAAAGTGGTCCTGGCAATATTAATCAAAATCCTACAGCCCCGCTTTAGCAAAATGCAGCAGTGAAAAGGAGCAGCTGCCTGCAATAGTCCTGGGATCAACCTGTCTCTGGCATTTCATTCACCTCTCTCTTGGCAGAGGCGATTCAGCATTCACTATATATCTTCATCTGTCTCCTCAGCCCCGGAACATCGACAGGATAATGGTGAGTCTCCTGGTGGTCTGCAATACATACGCTTCCTTATCTAACCAATCAAAAAGCTGGAGTGGCTCAAGGCAACTCAGTTTACAGGAGGTCCGTCTCCTCTGTCCCCTTCCTGGTCATTTGATCTCGGCAATGCATAACTACTAGAGGCCCAAAGCCAGTGAGATACCATCTTCAAGCTACCTAAAGCCGCCAGCCTTTGAAACAACTCAGATGTAAACTGCATACAATGGAAATGCAGGACATGAGAGATGGGAACTCGGCGAAACCAAATTATGGAAGCTCCTTTTGCAACAGATAGATCTGCCTGAGAACAGCCTTTCAGGGTACTTTTGCGGAACATAATTTATCAAGGGCAGGGGGCTTTGTGAATTAATAGCTTCCTTCTCCTGATCTGCTAAAGTATGGGTGGGAATTTGGTTAACTTTGACACGTCCTGAATTTTCGGACGCAATTCTCAAGTTTTTAAAAAGGTGCACAACCAAGAAAAGAGAAATGTATTTTAAAACTGCATGTTTTGAGAGACAGTATGAAAATGTGAAATGTATTTTCTCGTGTATATTTTATATCGTTTTATGTAAACTGCTGATAAGAACGTAAGACGAGACTCCTGGATCAGGCCAATGGCCCATCTAATCCAACATTTTGTTTTGACAGTGACAAAGCAGATGTTTATGGGAAACCTGCAGAGCATCACTCTGCCCATCTATGATGCCCAGTGACTGGCTTTCAGAGGCATAATGCCCATGGGCATAGCCAGGAATTAATTTCTGGCCCTCAAGCTTTATGGGGGAGGGGGCAGAAACGAGTTATCTGTGATGCAATTGGTCATTTATTTAAGTATTTTTATTTATTTACTTGATGGGGCGGTAGCTGCCTGCCCTGCTCTCCCCTGGCTACACCCATGACTCTGACACTGATGTAGAATATAACCTTCTTCAGCCAGAACTCATCAGAACTCAGTTCTGGCACCTCTCGGGTGGGCACTATTGCCATTATATAAGAGAATAAGGGTGGCATTTGTGCTGTGTTCTGGCACCTCTTTTTCTAGAGAAATAGCACTGAATATAATCATTGTTTTACTCAAAGAATAAGTGATGTACAGGACTCGATGAATAAGTAAATAAATACAGGCTGTGAACATTTCGTGCGGGGGTACCGTTCCTGGCACCTGCACATGTCGGAGGAGCGCAGATAAGCCCGCCTTGCCCCATTACGCCTCCTGTTCCATCCCCATACTGCCGTCTTCCAGGTGTGTCAGCAGTCGTGCATCAACCAGACGCCTGCAAAATGGTCCCCCGCCTATAAATGAATGAAATAACAATCTGGGCTCTAGATGCATTGTGTGGGGCGGGATTAAAATGACAGGTGCCATCAGCAGCACTTGCTGGCTACACCAGCTTATGTTTTATGCTGCTGCCCATACCAAGGTAAGAGAGGGGAGGCTATCACCATTGAGGGGCCACCTGGGAAGGTGCCAGGGGCCTTGCTAAACTGGATGGCAGCCTTGGAGGATGCATTCTGCCATCTCATTCAACTCTTGGAGGACGGGATGTTAAGGCAATATACAAATTACTCACTACTAGAGCTTGAGGCTCAGTACTGTACTTCTCTGTCCTCCGGAGAGCCAGTGTGGTGTAGTGGTTAAGAGCGAGAGACTTGTAATCTAGGGAACCGGGTTCGAGTCTCTGCTCCTCCACATGCATCTGCTGGGTGACCTTGGGCTAGTCACACTTCTCTGAAGTCTCTCAGCCCCACTCACCTCACAGAGTGTTTGTTGTGGGGGAGGAAGGGAAAGGAGAATGTTAGCCGCTTTGAGACTCCTTCGGGTAGTGATAAAGCGGGATGTCAAATCCAAACTACTACTACTACTACTACTCTTCTTCTTCTTCTTCTTCTTCTTCTTCTTCTTCTTCTTCTTCTTCTTCCGGAAATTCCCCCTGCCTGAAAAAATGTGTGCCACCCATATCCTTGTTGAACCACCCAAGTGCTACTGATTTCTCATAGTCATTTTACATGACATTGTGAGCTGCAAGAAGACAACAATCTCTACTGCAGGCTAGTGCTGTTCTGGCTGATAGTTCCTTAAAACGATTTTGCGAGGTTCATTATGAAAACAACATTAAAATCACTTGGCCCCACAAGTACTCTTCCTTTCTTCAAGAGCTGGAAGGAGAAGATGATGTTGACCCAAATATGCAGCCTAAACAAAAGATCAGCAGCAATCATACCCCTGTCACTACAGCCCCCGCGCCCCAATTAAATGAAGCCACTCTTTCTATTGTTAAATCCTTTTGCCTTTATGCAGCGCCTAATTAAATTTGGAATCCATTCCAACTAATTCGCACACCTGTACACACTGATTATTAAAGAAATATTCATGCTTATTCTCCGGGAAAGAGAGGGGAGCAGGACCCCAAACAGGCATGTAAATTAGCTCAGCTAACAATGGAAACATAAGCTGCACCAGGTTCATGGGTTATGCTCATCAGTAAAATTTCCATTTTCTAAACTGTTATATCATTATACACTAACTGTGGGCTTGTTTTTTGTTGTTTGATTTGATTTGATTTTTCCCCCCAACAACTGGTCAAGAGAAACGGCAAAGCCTGCAAATATGTGAAATAAAATAAAAAAGTGTTTGCTTTTTGGTGATAATATAAATTTCGAAATATTAGTGCAACCCACTCAGAGCCTTGGGGATAGACAGGGATATAAACGGATGAAATACATAAAATTGGAATGAGAGTGTACATCACCATAGAGACTTGGGGGTAAGTGGAGTTACAACTTTTAAACAATGAGTGTGTGGCATTCAAACAAAATTCACCTTTGCAACAATTAAGCTCGGGGCCGTATGCAGGCAGAAAAGGGAAATCAGCACATATCTCTAACTGGATGGGGAATTCCATGTGGATTCCATGTGAAAATAGTTGCAACCTTCTCAAAACCAGACCTACAGCCTTTTTAAAAAAAAAAAAAAATCTTGAATGCAGCCAGTTAGCTGTATCTGTTACCCAATGCAGTCCCTAATGTGCAATTCCTCCAAGAATCAATAGCTAATAATCAAGATGGCTAAAGCTGTGCAGGCAGCAATGCCAGTTGCTGGAAGACCCAGGAGGGGAGAGGGCTCTTGTGCTTGGGTTGTGCTTGAGGGTTCCTCACAAACATCTGGGTGGCCACTGTGAGAACAGGGTGTTGGGTTGGAGGGGCCATTGGCCTGAGGCAGCAGGCTCTCCTTATGGTCTTAGAATCATGCCTGCAGTAGCAGCAGGCCATGGTGGGCCTGTAGGCCTCCCATTTCAGCAGCGCCTGATGCACCACCAACTTTTGCTGCTGCTCCCTCTTGCCCTCCATTCTACATATTTTCTGAGGTGCCCCCAAGGCTCCGAACTGGTCCCACTCCCCTAAATCTGCCTTCAGCCAGTGGTGCACTTACTTCGAAATGTGGTAAATCAACCCTGCTGTATCTAGGGGTCCTGCTGAGTGGGGCTCTGCAGTTGTGCCTCCAAAGAACCCCTGTTCCCAGCTGCTTGACTCATGCCCTGTTGGATCAGAGACATGATCTCTTGCTCTTCCGGCACCAAAAACAGTGGGGTAGAGTCAGACCTCTAAATTCCCAGCCGGTGGGTCACTGCTGCACGCTGGGAGGGGTGCAAATGCTATTTGGGACTCAGCTACACTGGTAAAGATAAAGCACTTTGTATGCATTATAACACTGTGATACCAGATGGTGCTGTGGAGTCCTGTTTTTCGCCAACAGGATTTCCCTGTACGACGTTTACAATCCATTCAACTGAATCGCTTCTTTGATGTGTCTAGATCAGGGGTCGGCAACCCAAGGCCCATAGGCCACAAGTGGCCCACAGGGGTCATTTAACCAGCCCCCGAGCCACCCCCTGAACTGAGCCGCCCGTTTGGTGAGTCCTTGCAGGCTGCACTAAGCTGGTGCGGTGCGGGGACTTGCTTCCACAGTGCCAGAAATTGCGTCTGCGCATGCACAGACACTGAAAACCACGTCTGAGCAGATGTAGATGCTGGAAATAGTGGGTACGTGCACGGCCTGGCCCACGGAGGGATCTCCACTGGAGTGAACCAGCCCAGGCGAAGTAAACCTTGCCAACCCCTGGTCTAGATCTAGCCTTAAAGGTAAAGGGACCCCTGACCATTAGGTCCAGTCACGGACGACTCTGGGGTTGCGGTGCTCATCTCGCTTTATTGGCCAAGGGAGCCGGCGTACAGCTTCCAGGTCATGTGGCCAGCATGACTAAGCAGCTTCTGGCGAACCAGAGCAGTGCACGGAAATGCCTTTTACCTTCCCGCCAGAGCGGTACCTATTTATCTACTTGCACTTTGAGGTGCTTTCAAACTGCTAGGTTGGCAAGAGTAGGGACCGAGCAACGGGAGCTCACCTTGCCGTGGGGATTCGAACCACTGACCTTCTGATCGGCAAGCCCTAGGCTCTGTGGTTTAGACCACAGCACCACCCGCGTCTAGCCTTAGAATCTATTTATTGTAGTTGTTGGGGCTTTTTGTGTGTGTCCTGTTTTATTTATTTATTTATTTTTAAAAAACAAAACTTTGTCAACCCAGCATTGTCTTCCATTGTGTCTTTCACAGAGGACAAGGCTATCAGCGACTACTAGCCACAAAGTCTAAGTTCCCTAGCTTCACTGTCAAGAGGCAGTTTGTTTCCGAATACTACTTGCTGGGTATCACAAGTGAAGACCAAGATGTTGGACGAGATAAACATTTGGCCTGATCCATGGGGACTCTTGCATTCTTATGTGTATACATTTCATTCTCTAAATTGCTATTAGCAATTAGTTCACCCCATTTCTCAAATCATTTGGCTTCTGCATGTTGCTGATTCCACTATTTCAGTGCATGAGGCAAATGGTGCATTGTGATCTATTCAGGTAGGGGGGTTGATGGTCTGTTTGCGTAGTGGGTCTGATTTAGGACAGGCTTACAGTCTCCTTTATGTCTCAGATCCAAAGTTGGGAGTTCTCCTGGACACAGGCTCTGCTTCTAGTAGATGCCCAGGTAGATGCCATGTTTATTTATTTATAATATTTTTATACTGTCTTTCTGAAAACCACCAAGGCAGTGTGTAACTTTAAAAAATATGAAAATCATAGTAATATTAAAGAATATATATATATATATATATATATATATATATATTTGTTTTCGTAGATTTTCACGGGTACAGGAATGCAGGTTTTGGTGTCCTCGGGTGTCTTCCCGTGTAAAAGTTGGGGTGTCTAGGCGACGTTTCGACGAGGTCTCACTCGTCATCTTCAGGCTGGTGCTTTCGGCTTCTTGTTACTGGAACAGAGCTCTGTTGGCTCTGTTCCAGTAACAAGAAGCCGAAAGCACCAGCCTGAAGATGACGAGTGAGACCTCGTCGAAACGTCGCCTAGACACCCCAACTTTTACACGGGAAGACACCCGAGGACACCAAAACCTGCATATATATATATATATATATATATAACGTTAAAGCTGTCTGTCTTTGTGCCAGGGACTAGTTGGACACAGAGAAATGGTGGAAGAAGGGAGAAGACTAGGAAAAGGAGGCATCAGAAGCTGGAGAGGTGACGAGGCCTAGTGAGCTGGGAGAGTCTGCGGCAGAGAGAAGCCCAGAATTAGAGGCAGAAACTGAAGCAGGCAAGTGAGAAGAGGGAGGCCAAGAGGTAGAGCTGAGTCCAGCTGGTGAAGAATCATGGGTGTCTCCCCCTCTTGCTGTGATAAACTTCTATTTCCCCTTGTCTCCCAGAACCAGGAGAGGCATTAAAGGAGTGGAGGAGAGCTTGGCTTCACACAGGCATAGTCTCTGATTGCTTGGAGGGAACCCTGAAGAGGAAGGGAATTAGACGGCTGTAGGAAGGCAAGGACATTCAGTCTCGGTGACTGATCCATGGAGCAAGACCTGGGAATGGGCTGGGAATGAGCTGCTGTGCTCATTAGGCCTAACACACCATGTTGCAATGTGGTCTATGTGGTGCTGCCTTTAAAAACTATTCAGACAGCCTAGCTGGCTCAAAAAATATCCAACCGATCTTTCACTGGTACCAATTACACAGGAGTCCACACTACATCTCTAATAAAAGTGTTGTACTCCACTTTCCAGATGCAATTCAAGGTTTTGCAGAAAAACTACCAAATAAGAACTGTAAACCAGGTAGGCAAATTCTTGTCGCTCTTGTCTGGTGTCACTCTTTTTAAGGCAAAGAATTACGTAGGCTCAAAAGCTACTCAAACAAAGCAAGGTACACAGCGATTTGAACAAGGTTTGAGTATAGAGAACGTGTATGTCTAAATGAATGTATGACTTATTCTATTCCCATGAAACTTTGAAGTGGTAATCCCAAAGAACTTGAATGATTACCTTTGCTGTAGAATGTTAGAAGTAGGCCACATTTAATTTGTTTGGTTTAATTAATATGATTATAATTTGTGAGTCTCTTCGGAATAATGCTAGATAGGCCAGTCAGAATAAATTAGAAGGGGGGAGTTGAAGATAACTTGCTTGCCAATTTTTTTTATTGTCTAGATTAATTATAATGTCAGTCTTAGCTGCAGTCTTCTGAACTATTATTTTGCCTCCCTTCATTCTCATATATTGCTACATTGATGTACACATCAGAACTGGGTGCCTTCACAAAAATTACCAGAACCACATTGAAATCCACACTCTAAAAAATTCCACAGACACATATTTTTAAGTTTCATTGAATGACATCCACTCCCCCCCCCTTTTTAAATAGTTTTGCTCTGCTGGGATGGCAAGGCACTTTTGCACCACTTTGACTCCACAACCCTAAATTTCCTAGTATGCTCTTGATTTGCTCCTGTTTTGTGTCTCTCCCAAAGGAGACACAAAACAATTGATCAAAACAACAAACCTGCATATTTTGCAAACTGGACATCCCATAAACGACCAAGTTTTCAATTCTAGATGGTTGGGGTTCAATTGAACATCAGCACAATGTAAGGGGGCTTTTCAAATCTATTGCTCCTCATCCTGAGACTTTGGGGCATGGTGGATGAAAGTGTCTCTAGTTTAAGGCACTGATTCAGGAAAACATAAGTGCTCTAGTCCAAAAGAGGTCAACAGTAAAGTTAAGCAAATGCTCAGTCTGGATGTCTGAAGTTCAAGAGTTCAAAAATGCTTAACTTTGGCTGAATTGTGGCTATGCTCAGCTTCAGAGCAATGAGGTCCTTCAGTGGCAAATACATGAGTCCTTTTGCTCTAATGGTACAGCACCTTGCATTTTGATGTTCATGTTTTAACATTCTACAGTACTGTTTTGCAAAGGAGGGCAACTTGTTTTTCTCGGGCACTTCAGCAGGTTTTAATGCCACTTTGTATAGGAACGATCTTCTTGATTTCCATGGATGCATGACAAGTTTGGGTCAGTATTTTCCCTGCTCATCCATCTTCACCGTATGAATGGAGATAATCAGGGCTCAATTAAGGACACAGGCAACAGCAACCACCATTTAATCGGCACTTTCTTTCTGCAGGAAATAGATTTGCCATTTCTCGGCTTGCTTCTCTAGTATCAGAGAACAGACACAAATTGGCTCAGTTCTTTCCTAAAGAGAATGTATGTATTTTGAAAGGCCACTTCCACTGTTTACAGTCGTAAAGGATGTGAATTATTTCAGAGTACAATAAACTACCCTGTAATTGAAGTGCTGCTTTATTTGAGAAACTGTCTCGCCTGTCTTTTATTCCATCTGTTACAGCTGATGTACAAAGACTGTGCATGTGTGTTAATGCAAACAATTTAAGGTCACTTTCCCTCTCTTCTATAAATAAATCAATGATTTAGTGTAGTCAAAGGTTCTGAGCTATGCTTCCCCCTCCCCCAGAAGTACTTTATTAAAATATGCATCATTCACCAAAAAGTAGCTCAACAAAAGCCTTTATTTACTCAATAGCAAGGATTTCATGTGAGCTGCAAAATACTCTGAGCTCTTTGCGGTCCATTATTTTCTCTGGCATAACATTAGGGATATATGAGAATATCCCTGACATTGCACTGCGGCAGGATGCCCTGAGTTGCCCTATTGTAAGATCCACCAGCACAGGATACTTAAACCAACTCTGAAAATATCTATGTAATGTGTACTGAGATAGGACTCTGCCCTAGGCCAATGACACCTACAAGTTTGTTTGTTTTAAATAAATTCGGAGATGGTATTTTTAGGTATAAGCTATTTCACAGGGTATAAATAACTTTTCAGAGGCTGGAAATTTTTACCCAGGAAAAGATCAAACAGAAAAAACATACTTGCAAACTTTCTTTAAATAAGACTCTTTTGACTCTTACCTGCAAAAAAATTATCTTGTGAACTTACCTGTAGCTGAAATGAAGAAAACAAGTTTCAAAGTAAGAAGCCATTTTGGAGATGCAGCAATTATCTGTGACTTGTGACAATTTTTACTCAAATTGTGGATAGATCAAAGAGAATTTCAGACAAATGCTTGCATTTTGGAAAACACATCAACCATCTGGTGACTCAGGTGATGCATCTAACAAGAGCAAAGAAAGCTATAATTACAAGAGCGACAATGAAACATTGCCTTTACTTCAGTAGCAATGCTAATTAAATTCAAAGACATTTGACGGTATCCATGTGGGTTAATATTCTGTTTCGGATTGGGACTTAAGAATACTTCGTTACATTCTGTGTCCCTTAATTTGTTTCCCAACCTTGACCGGTATAACATAAGGTGACCTTACTAGGTGATAGTACAGTGGTACCTCAGGTTAAGTACTTAATTCGTTCCGGAGGTCCGTACTTAACCTGGAACTGTTCTTAACCTGAAGCACCACTTTAGCTATTGGGGCCTCCTGCTGCCGCCACGCCGCCGGAGCATGATTTCTGTTCTCATCCTGAAGCAAAGTTCTTAACCTGAAGCACTATTTCTGGGTTAGCGGAGTCTGTAACCTGAAGCGTATGTAACCTGAGGTACCACTGTATCTACCAATTTCTATTTATTACAGGCATAATGGCAATTCAAAGAGAAATCCTTACATTGGATGAAAGCAGTCTATGCTCACCTCAGTTTTGGTTTGACTTCTCCACTGCCTTGCTCTATGTTGTTCAGGTCATTTGGGGAGGGTATTTGAAGGTGATAACCTCAGAGAGTTATGGAGTGGAATGGAAGCAAACTTTGGCCAAGAAACTCATTGTTTAAGCAGGCCTCTGTGTCTCAAAGGCAGAAATGTCCCTAGATGCTGGAATGTAGAAAGCTGAGGTGCTGACCAGATAAGACAATGCAACAAAGAAGATATAGGCTGCAGCTCTGAGCAACCTTCATGAGCCTTCCTGTACCCCAGTGGTGCCCAAACTTGGCCATCCAGATGTTTTGGGACTACAACTCCCATCATCCTTAGCTAACAGAACCAGTGGTCAGGATGGTGGGAATTGTAGTCCAAAAACCTCTGGAGGGCTGAGATTGACCACCACTGCTGTACTCCAATAAGGCTCAAGAATATGTTGAAACTGACACAATATACTGATCTGTAATTTACTCGTGCAGAATTTGATTTTTGTGGGGGAAAATAGAGAAGAAGAGAGAAGAACAAGGCAGGAGAGTCAATGTGTTGATGGGGATAAAAAAAATGGACTGCACCTCCATGTGCTTCATCTTCTTCTATCACTTATTTCCAATTTTGCTACAAGTTTTTTTTTCAAGACTAGCTTGCCTTTTCTTCAAGAGAAAAAATTGATTTTTTGCTTTAAGCATTTCCTTCTCTGTTTCTGAAGATGCTGCTGGCCATGTTTTCTGTGCCAGCCTTTGGGGGCCTGAATACTTTTCCTGGCCCCCGTCCCCCCAGTTCTACCTTCTCCGTTGGCCAAATTCTCTGCATTCACCTGATCCTCAAAGTCTTTTCTACCGAAAGCTGAAATGAACATCAGAATAGTACATTTGTATGATTAACAAGAGGATTTGACTCTCTTTTAATATTCAGGATTAGAATAATGCAAAAGCTAAACATCACTCCAGCCACGCACAAATGAGAAGTTTAGCTAAAGAAGCTTTGAAAACGCCACATGTAAGACAGATGAAATGTCAAGCAATTTGACAATACTGCAGTGAATGTGCTTCTCCCCCTCCCCCTTGTTCCTTGCTACTTTCAAAACATGGGTGGAATCTACTAAATAGCATCTTTTCCCCTTTTCCACTAAAATAAAACAGGAGGTGATTATGTAATGTATTAAATGGCTCCAAGGGTTTCAAGGTCATCCCTGAAACCCTGCTTGTCATCCCTGAGTTTCCTGGGAAGAGGAATTGACTGTTAAACCCCTCTGAAAATTGTAGCTCTGTGAAGGGAATATGGGTCTCCTAACAATTCTCAGCAACCTCAACAAACTGCAGCTCCAGGGATCCTTTGGGGGAAGCCATGACTGCCTAAAATAACATTATGCTGCTTTAAATGTACAGATAGGTAAAGGACCCCTGACAGTTAAGTCCAGTCACGAACGACTCTGGGGTTGAAGCACTCATCTTGTTTTACTGACTGAGGGAGCCGGCGTTTGTCCACAGACAGTTTTCCTTGGTCATGTGGCCAGCATGACTAAGCCGCTTCTGATGAAACCAGAGCAGCGCACGGAAACACCGTTTACCTTCCCTCTGGAGCGATACCTATTTATCTACTTGCACTTTGACGTGCTTTCGAACTGCTAGGTTGGCAGGAGCAGGGACCGAGCAACAGGAGCTCACCCCGCCGCGGAGATTCGAACTGCCGACCTTCCGATCGGCGTGGGGTACAGGCATCTTACCAACATCAGCATCACTGCTGCTTACCTGGCCACGTCTAAGGCAGGGCAACCATGAGGGTGAGCTTATGTGGTCAGGGACAGAGGAAGATGGGTGCTGCGGTGGGGAGCTCCCTCAACTCAGAGCCCAAACTCTGTAACCCCCCAAAAAGCTCAGCAACTTTGGTCAATCCTTCCCTTAAAAAAACAAAACTCCTGGCAATGATAATGGGTAAATCACAGTCAGTCTTTTTAATACTGTGAGTAGATTGCAGTCTCTTGGGAATCTAGCTAGATTTCATATATAGATATAGATATATAGATATAGATATATAGATACGGTATATATAGATAGATAGATAGATATAATTAGTTTTTTTAACATATCATTTTCAACAGTAATTAAACATACTTTTACATCTTATTCAAACTTTTGACTTCCATCAATCCTGTCTGAAATTTTTCCAATCTAATCTCTCAGTATGCATTTCCTATCTTCCCTATTACATTTCAAACTCATAACCAATATCTCTATCTTTTTCTACTTTGTAACACTTTGTATATTTCTCCTTACAAAACTTATTGTAGTCCTACTAGCATAATTTGTTGATTACAGTTGCTCTTCAAATAATTCATATACTTCTTCCAATCTCCTGTAAATCTCTGGTCCCTCAGGTTTCGAATCCTTCCTGTCATTTTGTCCAATTCTGCATAGTCCATTAAGGGAGTCCAGCTAGATTTCAATGGGTGACGAGAAATTTTCTGCCCCGTGTACCACCTGACCTTGCTACGCCACTGTATGTGGTGCACCAACAAGAGTGCCAGGTTCACCCTGCCAGTGCCCCTGTCCATCCTCAAACTTGCTGCTGTCTTGCTCCAGCCTTGTCCAGCTAATGCCAGTGTTAGCAGGCCAGATCCCTGGCTCTGCCTTACGACACATGCCTCCGCTCTGCCAACGCACGTGGCTTTTAAGAAGTTGCTGCCTTTGTTCATTCAAACACTGTCAGGGAACTGACATTGGAGCTAGAGGCGGAGGGAAGGCTCTCAAATGATGCTGGAGAAGGGCCCAGCAGGGAGAGAGGTAGCTCAGCGGGGGAAGGAAATCAGCGCAACACCAGGGATATAGAGGGGCTGATGGGGGAATCGGCGAGAGGGCTCCAGGACTCTTCACTGGACACCAGCGGGGAGAGCATGGGTCCTCCGCTACCCACGCCCACCCTGCGCAGAAGACTTCCGCGCAGAGAGAGTAGGAGGAGACTGGGTGTCAAACAACTTTTATGTTGGAAAAGATTTAAGAAACGCCCACTGACGGATTCTGCTAGCGACTGAGGCAGCCACGAAGTGAAGGGCTGCCCAGACTGAAAGGTTTAGCAAGGCAACAAAGCCTGGAGAGGCGGCAACTTACGCATGAGCAACCCATACACATTACAAACACATTCGACTCTGATAGTTATCCCTAGGACTTTAGTGGAGGGTTGTTCATCTTGATAAAAAAATAAAATACCCCTGTTTCTCCTACCTAGGAAAAAGGGGTACAAATAAATGTGTGGCTCATAACGTGAGGTGGCGTCTTTGCTGAACATTTTCACTTTGTATTTACTTCTGACTTGTTGACAGGTGTTCCTGATGCGGTTCACTCCAGCGGCCATATTCGGGTGACTAGGTATCTCTCCAGATGTTTAATTTCATCATACGGAGACGCTTCAGCGACTTTCTAGGCTAGAGCTCCCAAGCTTTGGTACATTGCTTCTAACCTCCTGCTCCTCTGTTCATTTTGCTCGTCAATAAACCTTTGTTTGCCTATCAATAAATTATATTTCCTCGGCATTTTAGGGTCAGCTGTGAGGCCATCCAGTCCCCATCTTTGGACCAAACTCCTTCATGGCATTGGTCCTATGACACTTGATGCGATAACACAATCTAGTGATGCTAAATAGCAAATGTGTAGGAAACTCTGAAGCTGAAACCTTGTCGGAACATAATGAAAGGCTCTGCACATTTTAGCCGTATCCAAATCTGGGCACATTGGCATGTGTTGTGCCCACAAGAGCCGCATTTCTAAACCATCGTTTAGGCAAGCCTATCCAAACACAGAGAATGTCGAATTTAAACCTGTTTATTCAGGTTTTTAGCCTATCATTTATTTTGATTATTTTCCAAATGTTTAAAACAGATTTTTACTGAGAAAAGATATATATTATTTCTCTAAACCTCACTGAGGTTTTATTACAAGCAAGCAGTGTATAAAACTTGTGAAATAAATAAAAAGTTAAATATATTAGTGAAAGTAACATAGAAAAAATGCCTTATATCAGGCAAAAATTGCACATAACGAGAAATTCACAGTAAAATGTTGATTAAATTTTAGGAGGTCTTAAAATGTTTTTTTTTTAATGTGGAGAACTGAATTTAAGGTTGGAAAATCAGAATTTGAAATTGGCATATTTTCCCATCCCTACCACTCCTTGTCGAACTCAGAACTTTCTGGTCTCAATTCTGATGCGTACTTAAATGTAGCCTTATTCACTTCATGCCCACCATTCTACAATGCTGAGGATTAGATACACACTGAAGGCAGACATGATTTTCCCATACAATTTTGCTGCGAGTAACAGAATGTCACAATGTCCCATTGGGTCAATGCGTGTCTGGGCTTTGTATTGCATTCAAGGCATATAGTGGGGGAAAGCCTTGTTTGCTAGCTGCTCCAGGCAGCTGGAGTACCTGTTTTTAAAGGGGGGAGCATCTTTTGGAAGAAGAGAGACAATGCTGCAGCCCTTGGAGTTAAGGATTTCCCCTTAAAATGGGACAGGATAGGTGTAGTCCCACCCCCATGTAAAACAGGGATGAAGCAGACATTAATGGTTGGACCATCCCTAATCCAGGATGATGGGAGATGTAGTCCAACTACATAGTGAGGGCACCACATGAACAATGCAGTCATGATTTAAACTGTTTGAACTCCACATTCTCCAGCATAAATCCATTCAGTGTATTATCCAATTCAGCATATTCTGCTTTCCCTTTTTGATCCCCAAAATCTGCTTACTGTAGGCCTCTAGCCATGGAGGCACCACTCGTGGAAAAGTGGCTCCTATGCAGCTAGGATAATGCTCAGAGGATTTTTGATATTTAGTTATCTCGACGCTGCTGAGTAAAACCCATTTAAATCTATTTTTAGAAATAAATGTAAAACTTTAACTGCTCTGAAATGATCGGATAGCTTCAAGTGTCAATGCTCTTCTCATGGCATTTACTATCACAATTGGGTGCCAAAAAAACCACCCCATTTATCTAGCAGATTTCAAAACCAGATTTGGAGATTATGGAGTGCTAGGTAGCTTAGGCAAAGCTGTCAAATTATTTCAACTTCTCTCTCTCTCTCTCTCTCTCTCTCTCTCTCTCTCTCGGCATATTTCTGCCTACTTGAAAACATTTCCCCCCCCCCCCACCCATCACCAGCCACCCTGTAGAGCAGGCAATAAAAAGGTGGGAGGTTCAATTTACTCCTGCTAAATGAAACATTCAACTCTTTAAAAAAGTTAAGATGTGCCCATTTATTTAACATGAATCAGCTGGCAAGTTAAATGGCGAGTTTTCTGTCACTGTGGGCATGTATGAATTTTCATTCTTGCTCCATGTTTAACCTTTGCTACATCTAACTTTCTGCATGCTCATGAGCCTGAACTAAAATGTTATATTCTTCCACTTCCACAATAAGCACAACCATGATTATTTAGCTGAAAATATCTTCTCTCTTTGGCTCAGTTTCAGCTGCATAACTGTACTCTGTCTCCGTGACGAAATGGTAAGGTTCGTTATGTGGTTCTCTCCTCTGGCAGGAGCTTGTCTTGGAAAACAGTTTGGAAACTTCAGCTGGAGTAGAATTCAGCAACCAGTTTGCTCGATGGGGTGAAGCAGTTTGAGAATACAGTGGTACCTCTGGTTACAAACACTTCAGGTTACGAGCTCCGCTAACCGGGAAGTAGCTGCTCCTGGTTACAAACTTTGCCCCAGGATGCGAACTAAAATTGTGCACCGGAGGCAGGTGTGCAGCAGGAGTCCCCATTAGCGAAAGCGCACCTCAGGATAAGAATGGTTTCAGCTGAAGAACGGACCTCCGGAACGAATTAAGTTTGTAACCAGAGTTACCACTGTATAACGCCAATCCTGACATGATTGAACTGGCTGCTAATTAGTTTCTGGGCCCAATTCAAAGTGTTGGTTTTGATCCTATGAAGCCTTTAATGGGTCAGAACAGCAATACGTCAAGAACTGCCTCTCTCCATATGAACTGACCCGTTCCCTGCAATCATTATTTGAGGCTCTTTTTCGTGTTCCTCCAACATTCCTTGGATGAAAATAGGTACATTTTTCACTCTCCCGCAACTCACCCTCCTTGACCACCCTGACTTTTTTAAAAAAATGTTTAATGCTTCATTATGTTTTTATATATATTGGAAGCCGTCCAGAGTGGCTGGGGCAACCCAATCATATAGGCAGGGTATAAATAATAAAATTATTATTATGGAATAGGACGTCCCTATTTTCATCGGAGAAATGTTGGAGGGCATCAGCTGCAATAACTCAGGTTGAAATTACACAGCTCCTGAGCAACCCTGATCAGACCTTTGGGAGGGAGCTCAAAACCTCTCCACCACCACCGAATACCGCATTCTGTACACAAACACCCCAGTGTCAGGCTTTGGGGAATCAGCTTCCTCCCCCTGTGGCGGTAAATAAGAAGATCAAAGAAAGGAACGTCTTACCAGTTAGAAACTTTAATAATCACAGCAAGAGAACAAAGACCACATCTCCTAGAAATGACGGTGCTCCCAATTAAGGATGACACCCCCTTCTGTCCCTATTAATCTACATCACTCCTATGTCTTGTAATCTGAGCCTGTAACCTCTGTGTTTTCTGTTCCGAGACTTTCTGAGCTCTTCTTGACCTTGGGCTGAGCAGAGGAATGTGGTCCAGAGACTGTGAATCTGATAACCCTCTCTCTCCCAGTGTTTATTCTCCTAGCTGTTCCCCATCCAGTATTTCCCAGCTTCTGCCTTCTGAACTATGCCCCTCTGCAAACCACTATTCCAATTCTATACTGTCCTCCTGCTCCTGGGAAGCTTCAGGAGCAGGAGCAAGAGGAGGGGGTGGTTCCCACCATTCCTCCTAAGTGCAGCCCTCCTCAGCACGGTCCCTAACACCCAGCTTCACAGGTTCAATTCAACCCCCACCACTACAACCTACAGAACAAATTCACACCAACCCCTGCCAGTTTGCCTGATAGGCCAGTTCTGTTAAATGGCATTCCACAAGGACTCTTCACCCCACTGCTTTGTACCACCAGGCAGCACCCATACTACTTAGGCATCCTAAAAGGCCAGAGCCAGCATGAGCAGAAATGAGCTACAGAATCGTGTAGCTAATGAGTAGCTGTGACATCATCAAATAGCTCCATTTCACCGGAGAGGCAATCACTGGCAAACGATATCTAGAAATCAATCAGCATAAACTAAATCTGTATTATTAATAATTATGCAAGGTCATTTTTATCGGTAAGGATAGGCTGATAGATTGCATCGTTGCTGTTTTCAAAAAAGCAGGGCCAGCCATATTGCAATTAAGAAGCATAATGATTGATTGTCGTTATGGAGAAATCAATTGGTCCAGAGATACTTCAGACCTCCTAGAAGGCAGCTCTGGTGATAAGGCCTCAAGGGAAACAGTCGAGAGGTTTTTCCTAGCTGTCTAATCTGCATTTTATTCTGCCCTTGGTATTAAAATCATTAAAGCATTTACAGCAACAATCTTTTTATGACATCGTCTAAGGCCATAACAATATTTTGTAAAAAGAAAAAAGAAAGAAAAGAAACTATTGGCATTTTTTTTTCATTATTATGCATTTTCCCCCCTTGCACTATACAGCTGAGAGGTGAACGTGTTATCTGAAAGGGAAAAGGGACCCTTTATTTCATCATGACAGATGTGCACGCCTTGAGCACTAACAAGGCATAGCTAATTACTAATACAGTGGCAGAAAAGGAGTGTGATAGTCCTGATATATGAGCAAATCTGTCTTGCATGTGACAAGTCGGAAAGGTTACGAGGAGTCCTGAGCTCAGCCTGCTCGGTGGGTGGTTGCGGAATATTTCTGGACTGTCATTTGCTGCTGGCAAAATATTTCACTTTCCTCTCAGACAGAGCATGAATGAAAGCTTTGGCTTTCTGTTTTCGTTAGAGGTACCAGTATATTTCCCCCTCGAAAAATTGCATTTTGGAAAAACTTGTCAAGAATGTTTACCATCCCCATGTTCCTTCCAACCCTGCAGTCCAGCCTAGATGATCCCGTGCTGGAAAGCACTCAAGATGGTTGACATGTCACTGAGGCAAGACGTATGTCCTGTAAGCAACCATCTGAATCACTCCCCCGCAACAGATTTTATCTATAGGTGAATAGATAGAAGAAGGGTTTCTATCCAGTTTGCTTCTCGGCCCAATTTAAAGTTTCTAGGCCCTATAAAATCTGTGATGCAAGATAAGTAATGGTGCTGATAGATTCCAAAGGGGGGAAGCTGATTTGAACAAGAAACCAGAAGTCTTGGACAGGAAGTCCCTGGGAGGAGCCACGTCTCAGCTTCCTGGGGGCACACTTTAAGATTACTACACACATTTGTTGTTGTTGTTTAGTCGTTTAGTCGTGTCCGACCCTTTGTGACCTCATGGACCAAAGCATGCCAGGCACTCCTGTCTTCCACTGCCTCCCGCAGTTTGGTCAAACTCATGTTGGCAGCCTCGAGAACACTATCCAACCATCTCGTCCTCTGTCATCCCCTTCTCCTTGTGCCCTTCATCTTTCCCAACATCAGGGTCTTTTCCAGGGAGTCTTCTCTTCTCATGAGGTGACCAATGTATTGGAGCCTCAGCTTCACAATCTGTCCTTCCAGTGAGCACTCAGGGCTGATTTCCTTCAGAATGGAGAAGTTTGTTCTTCTTGCAGTCCATGGGACTCTCAAGAGTCTCCTCCAGCACCATAATTCAAAAGCATCAGTTCTTCGGTGATCAGCCTTCTTTATGGTCCAGCTCTCACTTCCATACATCACTACTGGGAAAACCATAGCTTTAACTATACGGACCTTTGTTGGCAAGGTGATATCTCTGCTTTTTAAGATGCTGTCTAAGTTTGTCATTGCTTTTCTTCCAAGAAGCAGGCGTCTTTTAATTTAGTGAATGCTGTCACCATCTGCAGTGATAATGGAGCCCAAGAAAGTAAAATCTCTCACTGCCTCCATTTCTTCCCCTTCTATTTGCCAGGAGGTGATGGGACTAGTGGCCGTGATCTTCATTTTTTTGATGTGGAGCTTCAGACCATATTTTGCACTCTCCTCTTTCACCCTCATTAAAAGGTTCTTTAATTCCTCCTTACTTTCTGCCATCAAGGTTGTGTTATCTGCATATCTGAGGTTGTTGATATTTCTTCCAGCAATCTTAATTCTGGCTTGGGATTCATCCAGCCCAGCCTTTTGCATGATGAATTCTGAACCAAGCTGAAATCTCCCTGACTGACTGTCAAGGAGGAGGAGCGGATGGCTGGATTGTCAGCCTGTGTTCCCACTTCCCACCAAAGAACTGATCAGGAAGATTTGGGTAATGTTTCAAAAAGGTACACATATGCAGCCTTGATGGTTCCATTTGCCACTTGATGGATCCAATCTTCAGCATGTAGCCATATGGTAAGATTTCTAAATGTTAGAGAAGCAATGAGCACAGACACGGGGGAATGCAGAACACCATATAGAAGTGCCGTCGAGAAACCTGCAAGTGAATTAATTGGAATAGGAATATAGAAATCCATACCCTCCAATACTTCTCTGATGAAAATAGGGATGTCCTATTCCAAGAAGAAGAAGAAGAAGCAGTGCTTTTTTTCTTTAAAAATGTTTAGGGGCACTCTCATTTTCCTACTCATATTGAAATACTGTCCCTCACTGAGGCCAAACGTAGATTCACAAAATGTTTAGGGGCATGCGTACCTCTGCGTACCCCCCAGAAAAAAAGCACTGACAACAACAACAACACTTATTATTTATACCCCCAGCCACCTGACTGGGTTACCTCAGACATTCTGGGCAGCTTCCAACATATATAAAATCATAATAAAACACTAAACATTTGAAAATTCCGTGTGCAGGGCTGCCTTCTTACACCTTCTAAAGCTTGTATAGTTATCTCCCTTGGGTTGGGGGGGCACGTAACTCCCTACCCTCAAACATTTCTCTGATGAAAGTAGAAACGCCTGAAGAAAAAGCAGAACATTCCAGATCTGGGCCAGAGATGGAAAGAAGATAAAGCCCCTACTAGAGAAGAATGGTAGATGAAGTTGTTGAACAATGCCAAAATGGCTGAAATGACCAGAAGAATCAGAAATCAAGAAGACCAAAATTTTAATAAGGAATGAGGAAAATTTATAACTTATCTTAAAGACCACAAAATTGTTAGTAGGATTGGAATATCGTTTGTAGTTTAAGGGTGAATTTTGGACACAATGGAGATGTAAAAGATTTGGATCATCATAAAAGATGCAAGAGGAAATGATTAACAATAGGACCCACAAAGGGGAGGAGGGAAGTCCAAGAGATTCTTTGGAATCCATGTAAAATTAAGGAATGTTGGATTGAAATTAAGTGGTTTCTAGCTGTAATGGTATAAAGGAATATGATAAAATGGTTTTCTTTTTATAAGTAAGAATTTAAAGTTATAATAACCTAAGATGTTGGAGAGAAAATAAGGTGTTTTTCTTTTTTTAAGCTGTAATGCTTTGAGATAAGGATTTGCTGCATAAATAATTTGAACTGGGTATACAAGAAGGGGAGGTATGAGGAGGTCAGGGAAATATGAAATAAGTTGTGAAATTTATGTCTTTTTTATGTTTTTTATGTTTGCTTTTTTCTTTTTGTTTGTAAAAAATTGGAAACTCTAATAAATATTTTTTTAAAAAAGAGATTCTTTGGAATCCTGTTTTTATGTTCCATATTTGATATATGCCTGTAAAATTTTAATCTGAAAAACCAAATAAATAAATAAATACCGTAAATCCGGGGCTGTCCCTGGAAAATAGGGAGACTTGGAGGCTCTGAAAATGGAAGAAGTGGCCTTATAGTGAGTCAGACCCACTGGTCCAGTTAGGTCTGTGTTGCCTACACTGGTTGGCAGCGGCTGTCCAGGGTTTTAGGTAGGGATATTCTCCTAGCCATAAATTTCGCATTTAAAGCAGATAATCTACCACTGGGACACGGGTGGCGCTGTGGGTTAAACCACAGAGCCTAGGACTTGCCAACCAGAAGTTCGGCAGTTTGAATCCCCATGACAGAGTGAGCTCCCCTTTCTCGGTCCCTGCTCCTGCCAACCTAGCAGTTCGAAAGCACGTCAAAGTGCAAGTTGATAAATAGGTACCGCTCCAGCGGGAAGGTAAATGGCGTTTCTGTGCGCTGCTCTGGTTTGCTGGCTCCCTCGGCCAATAAAGCGAGATGAGCGCCGCAACCCCAGAGTCGGTCACGATTGGACCTAATGGTCAGGGGTCCCTTTACCTTTACCTTAATCTACCACTGAGCTACAGCCCTTCTTAAATTATTTTCTGCAGAATGCTGCAAATAATTGTGGAGAAAGCAGTCTGAATATGTGGGGAAGGGAAGGGAAGGAAGAAAATTAATCTGAATCAATATCCATGATGAAAAAAAATTCGCCCCATCCTAATTTCTGAAAGTAAGAGTTAGCAAAGCTTCAAGTTTTTGTTCTTCTTTTTTACACCTGTCACTGCCACGCGGTTCTTCCATTCACTTTGTACTTTCTTGTCACCATTTGTTACCATCAAAGGCATCACACCCAGCCAGGAGAGGAAACCAGAAATCCCTTCTGGATAAAATATGCTAAATCAGGTTACATCTTGCGTATCTCACTATTTCAAAGACCGAGGCCATCACCTCCGTCTGAGTAGCCAAGAGACTGAGACAGATCACAAGGATAAGTTAATGCGCTAGGCTGACCAAGACCTTTCTTCTAGCCTCCTGCTTTATGAATTTGACACTGTGAAGACACAGAAGGGGGAAACGAGAATAAAGGTAAAGATTTAATCAAAGGGAACGTTGACATCCCCTTCTCCCTATCTCAGGTCAAAAGTTCAGCAGCGGCATCCCACAATAACTAGCCTCATTCCGGAAACGAATTTCTAAATTTGAAGTTATTATCTAAAGAGACAATCTGGAGTCCTTTCTAATGCCTGCAAAAAGACAAAACAATGACACGGCAATAAATCTGCATTGTAATGGCATCTCACCCGATATCTCTTCTGAACTTCTTGCGACTTTCCTGTCTTCATCACCTGGCTTCCTAAAAACAATATACTTTAATAGCCTACGTACAAGAAAGCAGTCCCTGGTGTCATTTTTAAAAATCACAAGAAGTCATTTGCTATGTATACTTTCCAGCCATAAGAGAATGCTGTAAATTTTGTAGCTGTAAGTTAAAATGAACAGCTCTGCAAAAACCCAGCAAGGTGCATATATTTATAGCATATCTCACATGAGCAGAAAATTGGGATTATTTTTTTAAAAAAAACAAAAACATTTTTACCATCTGAATTGCCCTGGGTATGGGATTCAAAATGACCTGATCCTGTTTGCATTATGGCATTGATCAGCACTAATCGATTAGCAATCAGCCATTCCTCCAGTGGAGCCACTTTTCAGTTCACATGCGATCACATCAGGACTCCTTTTTACAGTCTTCGAATCAATGTGCATATGCAATTGTGCACGTTGGTAACTAGTATGAAAAGAAAGAGGCAGGCTGGAAACTGCAACAAACTACATACGCCTCAGCAAGCTCTGGAACTAATTTTGGAAATTCTGCAAGTTAAGCTGACAGGTAGGCAGAGCAGAATAAGAGGCAGAGTCAACCCACAGGACATGAACAACATGGAACGAGGAACATCCGCTCACACTCAGCCACAAATGAAGATAGCTTGGAACCCAAAAAATTGAATGAGCAACTTTCTATTCTCATACCAATCTGCTCATGATTTAAGATATTTTGCTGACACTATTCTCCAGGTGTATCTTTAATAATAATAATTAGAGAACTACTTTTGGACTTTTTGTGTAAAAATGAAAATGAATTAATCTATTTGGGTTGGAAAACTGGGAAAATATTGCTTAACAGAAAGTAGATCAGTTGAGTGTCATTCTAGAGTGAACATTTTGAATAATTTGTTTTATGTAATGGATAGGCAGATAATCGGAAGTCCATTTTGTTTTTCTTCTCATATATATATATGTGTGTGTGTGTGTGTGTGTGTGTGTGTGTGTGTGTGTTTCTTTGGTGCCTTCTTTTCTCTTTCTCTCTTTGTTTCAGTTAGATTAATTTCTTTTCCTTTATTGTATTATGAAAATGCTTCAAGAAAATCTTATTTGAGAGAAGAAAATTGGAGGGAAAGAGCAAGAAAAAAATAGGGATTCTTTACTCAGCAACAACACATTATTTTCCTATAGAGTATCACCCCAATTAGCATTTCCTTTTTCTTTTCATACTTTTATTACTCAGAGCCCCCCGGTGCCCAGCTAGATCTCTTCCACCAGCCTTAGATTCCCCCCCCCCCTTCCTAATAATGACAATGGAGAAAGCCAATGGGTGTATATTTTGCATGCATTGGTCTCTATACACAGAGCCGTACCCACAACTGAGGGCAAATGTGGATTCCTGCATGTGGGGGGAGGGAGTGTTTATCCAGACATTTTGAATTGACTGTGCACTGTCACCTTAAACGCAACCCATGCTTCTTACTCTTACTCTTTCGCTGCTTGGGCTGCAGCTCTCTGTTTTAAAGCAGAGATGAGAACCTGGTTGTTGCACATCAACTTCCATAATCTCTGACCATTCTCTATCATAGCTGAAGCTGGCAGGAGTTGGAATTTGACAGCATCGGGAGGGTTACACTTTCTTTCTTTTCATTTTCATTTATGATTTTCAATTTTATACATTTCAATAATTTTACAACCATTTTAATATTTTGAAGCTCGACTTCTTTTCCCCTCTTTCTGCTGTTCCTTAAATTTATTTTTCATATTTTCTGCATATTCCAAATTAACTTAATCATTTATTCATCTACTTTAAATGCATACTCTTATTACAACAATCCTGCCAATGTTCTTATCTGTTTGCAGTTTGTTTGTCACTATTCAATAAACTATTTCCATTCTTTTATAAAAAGTTTGTTATCTTGATTTCTTACTTCTCCGGTAAGTTTCGTCATTTCTGCATATTCCATCAGTTTTTGTATCCATTCTTCTTTCATCAGGACTTCTTCTTTCCATTTTTGAGCAAGTAACATTCTTGCCGCTGTAGTTGCATACATGAATAAATTTCTATACAGTTTGGGTAGTTCTGCCCTTGCAATTCCCTCATCCTTATTTTAGAGTCCTGCCAAGGTGTTGTCTACAATAGCCCTGTTTCATAAACCTGTCTTATTGCAAATGCCTGTGCAGAGTCTGAATGAATCATCAAGGTTCAGTCAACAACATGGAGCTAACAGCCGTATAACTGTTCATGGTCTCACTCGTTCCACAATAAATGGAGACAAGGGCTTGTTATGTACCTGTGCAATTGATTGCACGAGCAGGACTTAAATAAGACTTATCTTAATCAACAGCATCTTTCATGCTGACAGACCAAAGTGATAATCATGGGGTTGCCTGTAGATGTGTATTTATGATAACAAGAAGAGGACAAGGTGTTTGTAGTTTTAAAGGCATGAAATATGAAGCAGGAATGAAATTTCCCTTTTTTACAAAATATTTCCAGGGTATGATCTGAAGGGTGGGCATGGAGAGAGGGAGACATTCTTAGTTCATAGATCGTTCCAGCCTTCATACCACAGATGTTAGTTTCACATTTCTTCCCCTATCTGTCAGGAGTAACCAAATAGGCAACCTTCAGGTTTTGCTGGACTACAACTCCTATCATCCTTGACCATTGGCCATGCTGGCTCATGGGAGTTGGAGTCCAACCCTAATTACAGTAGCTTTGCTCATTCCCCAGCCCCATTCTAAAGCTCTACAAACCCTAGAAGGCACTGAGGAACAATGCTTTCTCGATATTTTAGAAACAAGCAAATATACATTTTGCTAGCTGTATAACCATGTAACAGTTGAGACTCCAAGTTTAGCTAGCCTCAAGCTGAGATTTGTGGCATGGCTTATTTTCTGGCAAAGATTGCCAGCAGTCTGTACTGCAGCATTTGAAGATAAATATATGTTAGCAGCTCAACAGAAGTAGGGGTGGTATTAAATATATTTGGGGGTTTACATGCTTTTTCCAGTTCCAGATTACCTAATCTTTAGCTTTAGGGGAAAGGGTTCGGCAATCTCAGTACACTGTCTAAATGTTGACTCCGCTTTTATTTTCCTCCCTTATTTTGTTATTAAATCGATCTGGACCACACTTCTTTTTTTTGAAGTGTATTTTAACTTTGGCCACCAGTAATGGAGGTCAGGCTTTGGCAGCTATATAAATCCACTGGGGTTAACTAGCTCATAAAAAATAAGTGCTGAAGTGTTCATTTCTCTATGGGTTATACTAACAGGTTGACTTGCTTTTCCTGTTTTATCCATTTTTAATGGATAAAAGGGTTTTTCCCCTGTCCCCCCACCTCACCTACCCCATCCAGGCAGGGCTAAGTGATCTCTGGAAAAGAAAACTTATAATAGGCCACATTTGTGCCTTTTCAATATAGTCTCCTTCTACTCTTGTAAAAGAAATGGCATTGTGATGCTGTCTGCAGTGGAAAAATAAATTGTTTGGAGTGCTATTAAATTTAACAGGCTGCAGAGTTGGTAGGTAAGGCTTTCACGTCTTTGTCGTTACCAAAAATTGTAGGAACAGATTCCAGTATGTGTAATATGTAAACTGGGGTCAAAATGTGAAATCAGGGTCCCTACATGGGCGCAGGCAGAATATCCCTTCGCTTCTAATCTGAAATAGCATCGCTCCTGCTAATGGGTATCTGGCACGACACTCTAGCAAGACTTCGGACACTTTTAAATTTAGTACTAAATTGTTTGGTAAAAGTACGCTATATAAATCTTTTTTGAGCAACAGAGATGCAGGATTAAGAAGGTTATTTTTAAATTGCCTTATTGATTATTGCCTTAGAGAGCCAGCCAGATGGGTGGGGTAATAATAATAATAATAATAATAATAATAATAATAATAACAACTACTACTACTACTATTGCCTTTCTATCCTGGTGGTAAGCTTCCTCATGCTTTCCTCCACTTGCATAAACAATCTTTGATGTCCAGCCTAGTAGTACATCATAGCATTAGGTCCTATCTCTAGAGTATGTATTTACATTTATCTCACTTCCTTAACATACCATATGAGTACCTGCATGATCCAAAACATAGGGGGGGGAAACCCAGCACTAAAAAGTACAAATCCCAGGAAGAAAGGATCGGAAAGATATACTTGAATAACGGATAGCTACCAGATATATACATATATATATATATATGCTCTGTTCCAGTAACAAGAAGCCGAAAGCACCAGCCTGAAGATGACGAGTGAGACCTCGTCGAAACGTCGCCTAGACACCCCAACTCTTACACGGGAAGACACCCGAAGACACCAAAACCTGCATATATATATATATATATATATATATATATATATATATATATATGCAGGTTTTGGTGTCCTCGGGTGTCTTCCCGTGTAAAAGTTGGGGTGTCTAGGCGACGTTTCGACGAGGTCTCACTCGTCATCTTCAGGCTGGTGCTTTCGGCTTCTTGTTACTGGAACAGAGCGGGATCTCAGTGTTTGAGTTCCTATAAATACTGTAGAGGGGTGTGGTGTATTGCCTCAAAAGTTCTGGGCAGAGGGGAAGTTCCCAGGCTAGTGTTCTTTTCTTCTTTTGTTCCTTAATTACTTGAGGGATATCTTGAGTGATTTCTTGAGTGATATTCTGAGTACCACTTAGGTGGGTCATTAGGTGTGGATTAGTTGCTAAAGCCTTCGTGTCTTGACCTCTTGAATTTGTGAAGAGTTTTTCTGGGAAGATGGCTGTACTGCACTTAGTTGTGCTTTGGCTTGGCTTCGTGTATAGGGGCGAGCTGTGGTTTTGTGCCCTGTGCCAGCCAGATCTGTGTAGGGATTGCAGGGGGGTGCAGCATCCGGAGGTGCCACTATGGTTTGGTTACTGGATGGTGTCTGTAATTTATCTGTGGAGAGGGTCTGGGTTTGGGTCTGGTGTGGTTGATTGGTGGTGGCGTTCTGTGTGCCTCTGGATCTGGTGTCGGTTTTTGTGGGGAGGGCTAATTTCCAGATGTCTGGCAGGCGGGACGTGTCGTCACGCTTGTTCATGTTGTGAGGGTGTTTCTCTATCTCGATGGCTTCCATGATTATTCTCTTGTGGTGATGTTCCATGTTAAAGAGGAACACATGAAAGAAACAGGACACGAAATTAATTTTGCAGATTCCAAATTGCTCTTTAACATGGAACATCACCACAAGAGAATAATCATGGAAGCCATCGAGATAGAGAAACACCCTCACAACATGAACAAGCGTGACGACACGTCCCGCCTGCCAGACATCTGGAAATTAGCCCTCCCCACAAAAACCGACACCAGATCCAGAGGCACACAGAACGCCACCACCAATCAACCACACCAGACCCAAACCCAGACCCTCTCCACAGATAAATTACAGACACCATCCAGTAACCAAACCATAGTGGCACCTCCGGATGCTGCACCCCCCTGCAATCCCTACACAGATCTGGCTGGCACAGGGCACAAAACCACAGCTCGCCCCTATACACGAAGCCAAGCCAAAGCACAACTAAGTGCAGTACAGCCATCTTCCCAGAAAAACTCTTCACAAATTCAAGAGGTCAAGACACGAAGGCTTTAGCAACTAATCCACACCTAATGACCCACCTAAGTGGTACTCAGAATATCACTCAAGAAATCACTCAAGATATCCCTCAAGTAATTAAGGAACAAAAGAAGAAAAGAACACTAGCCTGGGAACTTCCCCTCTGCCCAGAACTTTTGAGGCAATACACCACACCCCTCTACAGTATTTATAGGAACTCAAACACTGAGATCCCGCTCTGTTCCAGTAACAAGAAGCCGAAAGCACCAGCCTGAAGATGACGAGTGAGACCTCGTCGAAACGTCGCCTAGACACCCCAACTTTTACACGGGAAGACACCCGAGGACACCAAAACCTGCATTCCTGTACCCGTGAAAATCTACGAAAACATATATATATATATATATATATAATTGTAAAACACGTTGACCTGGCAGGAAGATCCCCTGGTATCTTCTGAATTTACTTTCAGGAAAGTGTGCTTAAGATCACTGTCAATAATTGTTTCATGCACAACCAAGTCTATGAAAAGGTCAAGACTTTCAGCTTTATGAGTTTTTCTGTTTCCTATGCTTAAGCTCAAAAATGAAAGGCCTGATTCTCTCTGCATGTATATTATTCTTTTTCTCTCGAATATTTAGATCTTTTACACATCCACACAATAACGGCTGCTTGGTCCTGTAACTTTAGAATCATGTGTTTGCGCACAGTTCCTTTGGCACCTATCAGGTAAGGTTTCCTAGCCTGAATTTTACCTGAATTACTGCATTTATATTTATGGATTTAGGACAGATTATTTTCCATCTTTCTTATTTTCCATAATATTTGTGCACCCGACTACACAGAACTTTCCTTATTTTGAAGGTAGACAGTTTAATTTAGAACCTGTGTCTCGTAGAATATGTGTCATTGTCTGATTCATTCCATCACTGGAACTGAAATGAGATTTTAAAAAAGTATAAGCGGAGCCATCTGAATATGGCTTTCTTTTAGTTTAACCAGAAGCTCGTAAAATATATTTCCATCCATGCAGGACATCTCCTTGGGTTGAATGCAACAGGTGCTCTTGCAAAGTTTAGATGGGCTTCTAACCCAGAGTCTGACTCTCCCATTGAAAGGAGGTCATTTTTATTATCCCCCTTCATCTGTGCAGCCCGCAACATGTCTGAAAATGTGCTCCAGGGTCCTTAAAAACAAAACAAAAAAACCTCTTCTTCTGTCAGGAGAAGCAACCTCTGGTTCCTTCCCCTGGTGGGGCCATCTCAATACATTTTGGCACTTGAGGAGAACCACAAAATGGTGCCCTCCTCACCAGGAAAGAAGTGGGGAGTGAAGACCAACATCAGGAAAAAGGTGGGGAAGCAGCAGTAGTGGCAGGTGACCCCACCCCCCAAGCCAAGGAAGATAACTATACAACCTTTAGAAGACGTAAAAAGGCAGCCCTGCACAGGGAAGTTTTCAAATGTTTAGTGTTTAATTATGCTTTTATATATGTTGGAAGCTGCCCAGAATGTCTGAGGCAATCCAGTCAGGTGGCTGGGGGTATAAATAATAAGTGTTGTTGTTATCAGTACTTTTTTCTGGGGGGTACGCAGAGGTACGCATGCCCCTAAACATTTTGTGAATCTAAGTTTGGCCTCAGTGAGGGGCAGTATTTCAATATGAGTAGGAAAATGAGAGTGCCCCTAAACATTTTTTAAGAAAAAAAGCACTTATTATTATTATTATTGGAATAGGATATCCCTATTGTTATGTACTGAAGTTCTCACCCTGGGCCAGCAGGGGGATACTGTAGATAGTTATGCAAATGAAGGATCGAAAAGTGACGTTCAGTGATTGGATAGTTTTGTATGCAAATGAAGGGTCGAAAAGTGACGTTCAGTGATTGGATAGTTTTAGAAAATGGCAACAGTTACATTGTTCTGGAGCTGTATATAAGCAGGCTGACTGAGCTCCTCAGCTCAGTTCTGTTCCAGCTTACAAATAAAGAGCTGCTTTGGAAGAATCGCTGTGTCGTCTGATATGTTCGCCCACAACTTAACACCTATTTTCATCAGAGAAGTATTGGAGAGTATGCATTTCTATATTCCTATTAATTCAATTGCAGGCTTCTTGACTGCACTTCTATATGGCGTTCTGCATTCCCCCGTGTCTGTGCTGATTGCTTCTCTAACATTTAGAAACTTTACCATGGAGGCTGGATTTTTAAAATTTTATTTAATTATTAAATTTCCATACCATAATTTGTCCATAGATCTCAGGGCAGATCTGCTGCCCTGTGGATTCTGCCGCCCGAGGTGATCATCTCACCTTGCCCCATGGGTGAACCAGCCCTGGTGCTAGAGCTTCTACCGTGTCCCACTCCTAGTTTCTTTTCTTTTCCCAGCATGGAAGAGGGAAGCTGCTTTTCTGTTCAGAAAAGTGGCTAGCTCCTTTGGCAACAGGGGAACTCTGGGGGGGAACTGATGTAAAAGCAAACAAGCACGTAAGAAACATATTTAAAAGCGCAGCAAATGAAAGATATAAGATAAAGTTTCAAATTAAATGCAAGGCTGCAGGAGGAATGCATTCCAATCTCTCTGTTTTCTTGTAGTAGTTAAGCCTCACACAGGCCCTTACATTATATTTCATTTTGCTTAATTAGATGAGAAATTATATAGATGGTGTTAAGAAAAGATTAGAACATCATGCTGAGAGCCAGGATGAAAAACATAAGGAACTGAATGTAAATAATTGCGGGGAAGGTGGTGGTGATTACGGAGGTTTACATGGTTTAGAGAAAGTTTCTGTATGCCTACCAGTGCAAGATTTTGTTTAATTTTTAAGTCTATTATTTTAATCCTTTTGGTTAACTTAGAACAAAGCAAGAAATTCAACTTAGACTGATATGACATACCTAACACCATTTTTGTTGTACACAAGGTTTATAATAAATGACTTAAAGTCACAAATATTTAGAAACTGAGTACATAGCCATGTTGATTGTATTTACGTTAGTTTTTTTCTTGGGAAATTCTTTGTAAAATAAATTAAAGTTGTTATTAATTTTGAACCCTTTGCAGATGTTAAAAACAGCCCTGGAAAAGACTTACTTAATGGCTTCCAAATATTTTAGTAATGTTTTACTTCTCATCAGTAGCATTTAGAAGACACTCTTCCAATAAAAATGAGTGCAAAGTGGCAAGCAGTGCATTAAAAACCTGCAATTACGTCTGCTTTAGAAGTCTACCAGTAAATTCTGATATGAGTTCCCCTGATCCACACCTGCCCAGTCTAATGTCCGTTTTGCAACTTAGTTACTAGCGGCACAAAAATGCTAATGATTTTCATGAGGACTTTTTAACATTTTAAAAATATAAATAAATGAACAAATTGTGGTGTGGTGTGGCAATGTGGAGAACTGAATTCAAAGCTGAGGAAAAAATGAGAAATAGAGAGAAATTTGCCCATCCCTATGTGTGAGTGATTTCTGATGGCAATCAATATGTAGGCTTGCAGAACTTTGTCTTGGCTAACACTGTGAGGTAAATAACCTTAAAGCTTCTTGGCGACTTCTTTGGTACTGAAGAATAGGAGACACCTGCTTATTTCCTCCTAAGATATATATGACATATTTTTCAGTTCTTCCCACACATACACACGATTAGAACAAAGAAGTCTTGTAAATATCTGCATGCTGCTCTTTATATCGTGCTGCTCTTTATGTTTCCTGTTTCTTTAATTGCCAACGATTCTCCTCTTTTAAAAAACAAACTTTTACCTATTAATTGGAGTCTTGTGTTGTCTTTTGGTTTGCCGTCCACCTGCACAGGTTACAACTTCACAGAAAGAAAAGATAGATAGACAAGTCTGGCTAAAATGAAGAAATAAATCGTGAAATATATGGATTTTGAAACGATAACAGAAGTTCAGAAACTCCATTTCCCCAATCTATATGGTGGAATATAACCTAGAAGGAAGGGGAAAGAGAGAGAAAGGAAGGATGACTGCTATTTACATAATAACCTGAAAAGAGCACCAATAGATCAGAACTACGATCTTTCGACACCAGTCTTCTGTTTCCAATACTGTGATGTGAAGGCAACAGCCTTTACCCACGGGAAAAAACCACGAATGAGACATTTTGCTGAAAGGTACAAAACTACCAATAGTAGGTTAATCAATCCAGCATATTGATTCCTGTTTCCTTCTTTTAAAATGTTTTATTCCCTTGTCAAGCAAAAGTAAAAATCTCTCCCTTGGCCCAGGACATTTTGGTGCATGAAGCAGAGGACAACACAATACACACAAATGTGCCATTCCACATAGAAAAGTTGACCAGATGGACTGTTGAAAGTTGCTTCAACACTGGAGGTAAGGAAATATCTTCCACTACACATAAGGGCAAGCTAGTTTATGCATACACTCCAAGATTTCTCCAATGAAAATAGGGACATCCTATTCAACAACAACAACAACAGCACCTCACCATCTGACTGGGTTGCCCCAGCCACTCTGGGGGGCTTCCAATATATATAAAAACATAATAAAACATTAACAAACTTCCCTATGCAGAGCTGCCTTCAGATATCTTCTAAAGGTTGTACAGTTACTTATCTCCTTGGCTCAGGGCTCTCATAACTTCATACCCTCCAACATTTCTCCAATGAAAATAGGGACGTCCTAAGGAAAAGCGAGACATTCCGGGATCAAATCAGAAACCGGGATGGCTTCTGTAAATCTGGGACTGTCCCTGGAAAACAGGAACACTTGGAGGGTCTTGCTAGTGAGGCTGAGCACATACAGGGCTTTGTCCTCCTACATCTTACTTCTGCTCCTCAGTATTTGCCGCCTGAGGCCACTGCCTCACACTGCCTAAGGACAGGGCTGGGCCTGCTCTCCCTCTTGCAAAAGCAACAAAAAGATTTGTTTTGTTTTTCCTTTTAAGAGTCCTCTGTAGTGCAAATGCTAATCTGCAAAAGGCAGGGTGAAAAGTTCAGACAAGCATCTAAATATACTGCATGCAAAAAAACAGCTCCCGTTTCTGTTCGGCGTACGAACACAGAAACACGGCGTCCCACCTTGGGCTCTGGAGAAGCCTGTCACTGCTTACCAGTGACACTATCGTATTTCTATGCTTTGTCATTCTGTGCAGCAGGGCATTGGTTAGATCGCTGCCGAATTGCCGCTTTGAAGGAGAAGTGGCCTGGATTTCCCTTTGACTCTCTCCATGGATATTTCGAGCTGTGAGTCTAATTCTTGGTGAAAGTGCGCTCCCTAGTGTTAGAGTGCTACAAAGGCCCGTGGGCTTCTCATTATGGGGGTGGGGTAGCAAAAGCACATTTTCTCAGCAGATTGCATACCTTTTGGAAAAAAAGGTTGCTTTCTGTTGGCTTCTTAATAAGGGCACCAGAGGTATATTCCCAGCAGAATTTTCACATTGATCTCCAGGACACGGAGCACAGAATGCAGCTATTCTCATGCTGAGAGATGCATTCATTTGCATGCAAGAGGCCTTACGTACTATTCAGTTGCATGTGAACCAGTTGCACTTTTACATGTTCAAAAATGAAAGGAAGGGAGGAAGGGAGGAAGGGAGGAGATCGGAGGAAATGTGCATATGAAGGAAGACCCAGGTGAGAGTAGGGATTCCTGCTTTTATGCTAAAACTCATGCCCCCAAGCAACTTGCACTCTCATATCCTTCAACATTTCTCTAATGAAAATAGGGACATCCTATGCCATCACCATCATAGGTAAAGATAAAGGGACCCCTGACCATTAGGTCCAGTTGTAGCCGACTCTGGGGTTGCGGTGCTCATCTCACTTTATTGGCCAAGGGAGCCTGCGTACAGCTTCCGGGTCATGTGGCCAGCATGACTAAGCCACTTCTGGCGAACCAGAGCAGTGCACAGAAACACCATTTACCTTCCCGCCGCAGCGGTACCTTGATGTGCTTTCGAACTGCTAGGTTGGCAGGAATCAGCATCATAATTTTACTATTTATACCCCAGCGACTCTGGGTGGCTTCCAACATACATGAAAACATAATAAACAATAAACATTTTAAAACTTCCCTATGCAGATGGCTTGGTTGCTGGATAACTCCATACCCTCCAACATTTCCTAAAGAAAAGTGGGACATTCTGGGATCGAATAAGAATCCAGGACAGCTTCTGTAAATCTGGGACTGTCTCTGGAGGGTCTTCACTCTAGGAACACTGCAAGATTTTATTGTGAGACCCCAATTACTCCATAAGGTTTGAATGAGTTCCTGGTTTCCAGTGCTTGGACCAATGCGCACAAAGGTCTTTCTTTATTACAAACCCTGGCAAAGGACTCTGCCTTATAGCCAGTGAGACTATCTGCCCAAAGACAGCATCATCTACTCTGAGTGGTCATGGCTCTTTCCCAACAGTAAGATGCTAGGATTGGAAGATACTCAAAAGTAATGTGGCCCAGCACTGGAGCACCATTTTAACCCAGACAGGTCAATTGTGGCTGAGACAAGGGAAGCACAAGAAGGGAGGCAGGCACACAAATGAAGCTGCCTGTTGTGACTCCAACCAGAGGGATTAAACAGGTCGGCTGCATTAAAAGGCTTCCTTATAAAACCTGGGAATTCATAATCATCTATGATCTAATTGGCAAGTTTGTTGGCAGCAAGCACATGGCTAGATTGACTGGGAAGATAAGGGCACCCTGAGGTATTTCCAATGTTTTCATGGGTGCTCGAACGGGTCCTAAACAACCACACCTAAGCATAATTCTCAAGGAAGAATGCTAAAGTCTATAAACCAGGGCATAATTAAGATGTGAAAGGATTAAAAAGAAATACCCTCTGGTTCATGACCTGGTCATGGGTTATTAAACCGGAATATAGGAGAACACACAAATTATAATACTATAGAAATAGCAAAAAGAAAAAAGAAAAGAGGACTGTAATATCAACTACAGAAAAAGATGTTCAATGCTACATAGTTTAAAGGACTTAATTGGAGTCGAGGAACAAGGATCCTAGTGGGTGACTGGGAATATCTAATGCTACTGGATTTGGGCACTTAATTCTTGAGCCACCCAAATTGCACCCATTGCACATGGCAGCGTCTCATGGTATTTGATTAACTAATCAGTTCCCATTTCCTTATTCCAGAAATTACAGAAGCATGACCTTGAGAAGGATAAAGAAGCTAACAATATGAGGAAATGAGTACCTTAAATTGCGCGTTTGAATAACTCTCCCAGTGCCAAGCTATATCTCAGCATGGAGTCACGCATGCTTTACAAGCCATTGGTTAAAAAACAGGTAGGAAAAGAAAAATAAGTCCAATACTATCATCTTCTGTTCATTTTACTTCGTTATCCATTTCTAGAAATGAAATAAAATCAGTTTATGCCATCTCTATGCTATCCATTTAGGGTTGCTTTGAGAGTAGTGTCCTTTGCTTTTCCCGGTTGATTTCCAACACAAGCTAGCCATGTCAGGACCTCTTTAGCGCCAAGGATGGATCAACAGCAGCAGCTCCATATTAATTCTCATGGTGGGTCGAGTCTATACCACGTGATTCATTAAGGTGCAGTGGTACCTCAGGTTACAGACGCTTCAGGTTACAGACTCCGCTAATCCAGAAATAGTACCTCGGGTTAAGAACTTTGCTTCAGGATGAGAACAGAAATCGCGTGGCAGTGGTGGCGGCAGCAGGAGGCCCCATTAGCTAAAGTGGTACCTCAGGTTAAGAACAGTTTCAGGTTAAGAACGGACCTCCAGAACGAATTCTTAACCCGAGGTACCACTGTATACTTTTCAGTCTGGCAACAGTATAAAAGACAGACCACATCCAACATTGTTCCAAATTTCTAGCTAGTTTTACACCATTTGAAGGTAAGAGGGGAAAGCTCTTGTATATCCATCAGTTCTTTATTTTATGCACATCTGACTTGTGCGATTTCAGCTATACGTGGGCTGATTCTAATTGTGCAGCTCAAGTCCCAAGTGAGGTGGAGAGCTTAAAAGTCCAATGTGTGTGTGTGTGCGCGCGCGCGTTTGTGTATAAACTTCCAGAATGGATTACGTTTGAAAACCGAGGTATCACTGTGTGTGTATATGTGAGGTGGGGAGCTTATATATATGACTTTTAAGCTTTCCACCTCACATATATACACACAGTGGTACCTCGGTTTTCGAACGTAATCCATTCCGGAAGACCAATCGACTTCCGAAACATTCGCAAACCGAAAACTCAGTACGGCAGTCTCAAATCGGAAAACTCAATTCGGAAAACTTAATATGGAAGCCACGTTTCCGATTCGACTTCCGAGGTGTGTTCAAAAACCAAAGCATTTACTTCCAGGTTTGAAAACCAAGGTACCTGCCGGACAAGGCCCCACTCAACACACCAGCTCTGGAAGGCTCTGAGATGCTCTCAGAAGATCTCAAGGGACAGTCTGAGTTCCTGCGAGATTTCCCACAAGCATTCCTAACCTTCCAGAGCCAGTGTGCTGAGAGCACCTTGCCCCCAAGCAAGCTTGAGAGTTTGCAAGCTCTTTTTGCACAAGGTAACCCCAAGTAAACCTGGTGTGAAAAAAGCTTTTGGGAGGAAGGCCCACTCCGTGAGCCAACTCAGTGAGTGCTGAGGATTTGACTATACCGTGTTACCTCGATTCTCAAACTTAATCCGTTCCAAGAGTCCATTCGACTCCCGAAACCATTCGAAAACCAAGGTGCAGCTTCCGATTGGCTGCAGGAACTCCCTGCACTCAATCGGAAGCCACGGAAGCCATGTCGGACATTCATCTTCCAAAAAACGTTTGCAAACCGGAACACTCATTTCCGGGTTTGCAATATTCGGGAGCTGATTTGTTCGGGAGCAAAGCCATTCAACTACTAAGATACCACTTATGCAATTTTCATAAATGCACCTAAGCATTGGAACCGAACCCATTACCCTCCTGATTTTTGTCTGTGATTGTCTTTCCACAATGACTGTCCTCAGAGCAAATGTGACTGCAGGTAGGAAAAGTTTAATTTTGCATTTCATTAATCTCTCTCTCTGATTCTCTTTCTACAACCAGTTTTCTATCCAGTATGCTTTAATATTTCAATAAACTGTTCTGGATGGATTAATTGAATTGTGCAGATTTGTCTGAGAGAGGGAGAACTGCAGTGATGCAGCATATGTCCCATTCTAGTTACATTTTATTTGCATTTCACGGGGAAGTATGGTGGGGAAAGCACTGGGCACAGTCAGAACAATTACTGCATCTGCTTTATCCCAGGACTAGATATTTTTTATGAGGTTCATAAAGTGCTTTTGCATGTTCTTGTCCCTTCACCAAAGACCAGAAGAAAGTGCATTTGCATGTTATGTGGCTTTGATTCTTCTCAGGAATGTGTGAGCTCCTGGGCCTTCACAATTCAGCCTTCCTTTGCTTCAGAAAATTCATTTTCCTATGTTTTCTATAGTCAGATGTGAGCAAAGGCAGGCTGTGGTGGCTGGTAATATTTTGATTTGGTACGGCTACAATTTTAACCTTGCTGTTTTCACGGAAATTGGGCTTGTACTGCATATATTTAGGAAAGTTTGTCATGACACACGTGCAAAGTGCCTCTTCCCTGAAAAACATCAATTATTCTTTGCACTTCTGTGTTCAGAGAAAGTGCCTCAACGTAAGAGGGCGCAAGTATGATTTTCATACAAGATGGTCTCCATTCTCCATATTTAGAAATTGAACCATACGACACCGTGTAAGTTTTTGAATACACACCCACAAAACAAACACCAAAACCTTTTAAAATGCAAGGAAAACTTTTGCATGCCGTTTCCTCCCCAACGAAAATCAGTAACTACCGTATTTTTTCATGTATAACACCCCCCCCCCCCCGTGTATAAGATGCCACTATTTTTGGGGACTCAAAATTTAGAAAATGGGGGAGATTGCCAAGAGTTGTTGAGCCAAGATTTTTAACATGATTTTTTTTACTAAAAAAAACCTCGTCTAATACACGGAAAAATACGGTATTCATTACCCAAAACACATTCTGACGCACCCAAAATTGAGGGGGCCTGGCATGTGGAGCACACACATGACGTTGTGTCATCTAGATGAGGCCAAGCGCTCTAGAGCCTGCCACTGGAGCTGCAGCAGAAGACATCGTGAGAGAGAGAGAGATGTGCGCTGGGCCCCCTCAACATTGAGGGGGCCAAAGAAACATTGTTCCTCTACAGTTGGCATGCCAGAGGCATGGAATGATGTAAATGAGACAATAAGAAAATAAAACTGAACGGTGCATATTTCTGGTGATACTTCCTTCACAGATGAAGGCTGAAATGGACTCAATGTGCCATCTAACACTAGCCAGCTGCACTTAAGTGGTTTCCTAGTCACAAATTAAGCCATCTACAGGGTACCACATGCAAAGCAATTCCTTCCAGACCCTGATGTCCACAATGCCCTTATGGACCACATCTTCTCGTAAGGTACATCTGGAGAGGCAGCTTCACATCTCAGTTTTGGGAAGGTTTGATGGCCACATCTTTAATAGATGTGTCTGACTGCTCAATTACTTCTTCATCTTTGAAAAAAGAACTCTCTGAACATTTTCCCGGCTCCTTTTTTGTTCAGGTGAGATGCAATGCATAGAATGAAGCGAAACCCATTCCAACACTCTGTGCCATTATGTTCCTTCTCTAATCTTATGCATTAAGTTCCAGCAGACCCATATGCAGTGAATGAAAATGCTCAGAAAACAATCTGAGCAGAAAGCACAGTGGAGGCCTCTAAATGAACTGGAGGCCCTTAGAAAATTCAGAGATGTTGGCCTATGTGAAAAACAAACAAACCTCTCTTGAATGCACCTTTGAAGAGTTTCAGAATCATCCTTTCATTTTATCCAGCTCTGTAAGACATCATCATTCAAAAGTGCCTGCTCTTGCGAGTTTCCCCTCCTCTGCACTATGGAAGATAGGAAAGGCATTCTCTTACAGTTTCAGAGAAACTTACTTCTCCGTCACACAAAGAATCTATAACGACGACAACAAAAAGATTAACAACAAAGACCAAGATCCAAAAGGCAACTCTTCTTTGAATAGGAGATCCTCATTGTCATTTCACAAACAAACTGCTTCTGAAAGTTCTCCGAAGGCACTTCCAGATTGGGCAGGGGGTGTGGGGCTAATATTGCAAATTGGTTGCTGAGATATCACAATGGGGTCTCTATTAAAAACTTTTCCCTCCCTCAAAATGTAAAGCCAGATTCAATGGGATGGAGGAATACAAACGGACATTTTGATGCTAACATGTGGCATAATAATACATGCATCCATACTCTCCCAAGTATCACTGAACCCAAGTCTGAAGGGGTTTAAAGAAAACAGAAAATCACTTTAAAATATTGTTAAAGAAAGCAGTAGGTACAGTTGGTTTTAGGAAGAAATTACGGTCATTTTCACATGACCTGCTTATCAGGGGAACACCCTCCCGTCAGATGTCAAGGAAATAACAACTACAGTAGTACCTCGGTTTTCTAATGTCTCCATTGACAAACATTTCAGATTTCGAATGCTGTAAACCCAGAAGTAAATGCTTCGTTTTTCGAACATGCCTCAGAAGTCAAACATGACACGCAGCTTCCGCTGAGTGCAAAATCCTAAGGCCTAGCTATTGGCTATTGAGTTTTCAGTTTTCAACATTTCAGAACTCAAACAGTCTTTCTGAACAGATTATGTTCAAAAACCAAGATACCACTGTATCTGACTTTTAGAAGACATCTGAAGGCAGCTGTGTTCAATGAAGTTTTTAATATTTGTTGGTGTATTGTGTTTTAATACTGGGGAAACCCGGTCAGATGGGCATATAAATAAATGGTGATTATTATTTAAGGCTGCCATACATCTGGGATTCGTCCATCCAAAATGGCATCTGGGTGGAATTTTCGAGAAGCGTTTAAAATGTCTGTGAAAGCCCAGGCAGCCCATATCGGAAGTGTTGTCTTTTTGGTGAATTCCCTTAAAAAATAGGTTAAATGCTTCATTTTTTGTGGAGATTTTGCCAAAAAAGCTCAACTCCCCGTCTCCATATTTTTGAAATATTGCAACCCTATATTATTATTAAACCTGATTTGTCTGCACAAAGTTTGCAGGGAGGTTAGACAATAGCGGCTATTTAGTGAGCATTCCTTCAGATTGTTTTGGGAAGATATTATACACCAGTGTGTCAAGCAATTGCCATCCCACACTCTGGTCTGTTTTCCTGTCACTTTCCTTACTGCAAAAAGTCTAATGGGGAGGGGCAAAGGATGTTTGTTTCGCACAAGTACCAAACCAACTGTAATCATGCAATCTGAATTCACTGGCGTGTGACTGAATCCCACCAGTGAATAGTGACGGCCTAGAAGCAGCCTATGTTACAATTTCAAGTGAGTTTGGGCTTAATAAGAGTTCTAGCCAGTGTGGAGATACAACGAACCGTTTTAGGATGTTCCATTCCCTGTTTGCTGTAATCAGGTTATATGCACAGCACATCTCTATTGCGGTCCTTAGACCCCCAAATTCACAGTACAACAACAATATATATTAGCAGTTATTAAGGTGTAAGCTTGGCCTTGCTAGCCAACAGAGGAGCTTTAGCCTGTGTTTAGTATCGATCTCCCCACCCCACCCTGATTTTAACCCACTTAACCCTTAAAACAGAGACAGTGGAGAGAGTTGCTGACTAATGGATAAGAATGTCCTCGGAATGGAATGTTTTCAGCCTTAAGGCAGGCAATGATAGTACCTATCAGGATTACAAACGATTTTGGGGTTGAGTTTGTCCTTTTTCAGTTGTGTGTTATTCATCAAAATGGAACAAGTCTTAGACTAGGATTTCAATTAAAAACAAAACAAAGCCTCGAAGCAGAAGCTAATCCGGAGGGAATAGAAAACACAATCAAAACCAGTCTCTTGTTCACGTCCCCAAAGCCTGAGCTGGGTTTCTGATATCTAACACAAAACGGGGAGGAAAATAAGCTCTTTCTTTCATTAGTCTTCAGGAACCACATAGGCTTAAATAGCAAACTGCGTGTAAAATGAGGGGGGTAATTTAGAGCCACAAAACCTTTATTTTGCTGAGAAAAGTCCTGTCATCAAGTGAGAGGTCATTAGCAAAATGAAAGGTAAGGTTCTGCCAGCCAAAGTCTCAGTTGGCTCAATTCTCTATTGAAGACATCGTCAGTGTTACACAGCAGAGATTTTTCATCTTCTCCTGGCTTTAAATAAAGGTGAGCGTTGTCCACAAAGCCTAATCGTGCAGACCAAAACCTAAATGGGCTGCTTAGGTTTCCTGTGTCCTCAACTGCTGAGGATCTTTGCACTGCAGTTCTCTTTTGTCAATGAGGAGGTGGAGTCCCTTGTGGGAAGGGGGTAGCTGCACAATTGCCATTGAGAAAGTTGGTGATATCAGTGATCTTATGATCTAAATGATTTTTTTTAAAAAACAACAACAACGAATATCCTGGTTTTCCCGTGTCTGCTTTTAGAATGTTTTACTGTTTTTAAAATATTGTTTCATTGGGAGTTGTGTTTTTTTTAATATAAATGCAATATTCCGCTTGAAGGTTTTTTAAAATATGAAGCAGTTGAGCAATGCTTTTAGACAAATAACATAAAAATACATTCTTTGTTGTCGGGCTGGAAATGGTGTTGACTGAAAATATTTTGATTAAATGCTTTTTGTTTCTTGAGATACTTAGCCTAAATCTGAATTACCGTATACCCATGCGTGTTGTTATGTTTCAGACAGGGTGAGGTGATTTGAGTTGGATAAACTCAAAGAATTAGTGGTGTTGGTGCAGTCCATAGTCCTTATTTTCTGATCTTTGCAAATGGCTGCTCTACTTCTTACCTCAAAATAGTCTTTTAACAGTGCAATCCTGTGCGTATTCCTGAAGGAGTAATTCCCGCTATAGTTAATGGGGGTTTTGCCCAGATGATGTAAATAGGATTGCACCCTAGCAGTGCAATCTGATACATGTCTGATCAGAAATTAGTCCCATTGAGCTCAGTGGTTCATAGAGAGAAGGTGTGGTTACCTGATTTCTTTCTCTGAACCAGGAGCTTAGGGCTACATTCCTATACCACTTGGAATAAGTCCCACTGAGCCAAAAAAAAAGGCTTCGGCCTAAGTGTTAGACCACCCTGGTCTAAATCCTCACTCAGCTGCGAAGCTCCCTGGGTGATCTTGGACCACTTAACTGTATCTTAGCCTAACCTACCTCAGAGCAAGGGAGAATCATGCACACCATCTTGAGCTTCTTGGAAGAACGGTGGGATATAAATGAAACAAGATGGTTTGGGGGGGTCGCCCCATTACACACTGGCCATTTTCCATTTTGACTTGGAATTTTTGTTTGGGGCTTCTCAGAAGTGTGTAATGGCAAGAAGCAGGTGGGATGAGCTCCAGCACTCTGGCTGGGGGGGGGACCACTGGGTATTTCCCCCCCAAAAAAATGTTTTGAAAAACTTAATGTAGGTGTGAATGTGACAAAACACATGTGTAAACCTGTGTATCACTCACTTGAGATCTGGAATTCGCTGCAGCTCCTTGTTGATGGCAAATGGGTTTATTTCTGCAGAATGACTTGCAGGTAAGAAAATTTACTGAATGGTTTCATGGCCAGGGAAGTGGAGCAGGGATGGTAAGAAGGCAGTAAATCTGGAAAGTCGGTAAACACTATAAATACAGTGGTACCTCAGGTTACATATGCTTCAGATTACATATGCTTCAGGTTACAGACTCCGCTAACCCAGAAATAGTACCTCAGGTTAAGAACTTTGCTTCAGGATGAGAACAGAAATCGTGCTCCAGTGGCACAGCAACAGCGGGAAGCCCCATTAGTTAAAGGGGTGCTTCAAGTTAAGAACAGTTTCAGGTTAAGAACAGACCTCCGGAACGAATTAAGTACTTAACCCAAGGTACCACTGTAAGTTGAACCAGTATTCAGGATTTCAAACTACCTTTATTAAGCCAAACAAACTGTCATAAGACAGCATTGAAGCCTTCAGGAGTCCCCTGAATTCTTTATCAAGTGTTTTATCAGGCCCAGAAGAGAGAGACAAAAGTGTGTTGGTGTTAGTCAAGCCATCCATGCCTCCATTTAGTATGTTTTAAGACTGAGTGAAGGAGGAGCTAGCAGACTATTCAAATGAGGCCCTTTCATTTGCTTGCAGGTTTCATGTTGCACTGTAGCCTCCTGGGAATATTGTTGTACATTCATATCCTGGTCCCATTTACGCAGAGGCCAACATGGGAAAAACGTAAAATGGGAGCTCAGCAAACATTCTACATTTGTGGCAGTAGTTTCAGTGAAACGTGATCGCAGATGTAGAGTTCCCATTAGTTTACTTAATTTTATTATTGAATAGCATGCAGAACACATTCCCCCACCCCCACCCCAAACTTTATCTTTGGCAGGCCTTTGTGCCTTGAATTACTACCATTCAGCAGATGAATATATTTTAAAAGGCATTTAATACACTACCTGCTATTATTTTTATTATTTTTATTGCACAGGGTGGTTTTAGAAAATTACTAAGCTAAGCAATGACACACATTATGCGCACAGCACCTAGAGAAATCAGAAATTGCTGAGGTTTCGGGCTTTTATATATATATAACTATGCCAAACCACAACCCATAAATAACTTTTGGGATGGAATTCTGTAATTTTATATTTTCAAGGGATCTTCTATAACCTGTGCGTAATAAGGTGAACAGAACTTGTAAATTTCAAATAACCTGGTGCATTTATAATTCTCAAATGTAAATGCTTAACTTAGGCTGCAATTCCTATAAGTTTCTACCGAACTCAGTGGGGAGTTAGTTCTGAGTAGATATGTATAGGATTGGTGCTATGCACCAAGACGCAAGCCCTGCTCAATTCAATAATACTCACAAGTAAACAGAGCATAACGTTATGGCCATTAACTCATTAGAATTCCACCCATCCTAAATCCTACTGTGAGCCAAATCATTAGCCAAACCTGTTTATTAGGGGTAGGTGGTATAAAAGGGACGCGGGTGGCGCTGTGGGTTAAACCACAGAGCATAGGACTTGCCGATCAGATGGTCGAATCCCCGTGACGGGGTGAGCTCCCGTTGCTCAGTCCCTGCTCCTGGCAACCTAGCAGTTCAAAAGCACGTCAAAGTGCAAGTAGATAAATAGGTACCACTCCAGAGGGAAGGTAAACGGTGTTTCCGTGTGCTGCTCTGGTTCGCCAGAAGCGGCTTAGTCATGCTGGCCACATGACCAGGAAGCTGTATGCTGGCTCCCTTGGCCAATAAAGCGAGATGAGTGAGACACGACTGGACCTAATGGTCAGGGGCCCCTTTACCTTTACCTTTATTCTGTATCTATTTGAGGACAACTATTCTGAATATTCAACTATTCTGAATCTAATCCATTTACAACTTATTACTAAACTGAAAACTATGGAGAGATCTGGTCTGAATAGAGATATTGGATTCTTGTCTCATTACACATACTAAAGCTGTTTTTGGTCATCAGTATTCCTTGCTTTTTCCTGTAGGACTAACTGCAGTCATTAACAGTCGTCAACAGGTTTACCATACCCACTGAGTAAATCACCCATTGCCTACTATCCTCCTGAGAAAAACCCTGCCCCAGCCTCCCACTATATATCCCCAACCTTCGAACCTCCAGATGTTTTGGACTACAATTCCCATCATCCCTGAACACTGGTCCTGTTAGCTCGGGATCATGGAAGTTGTAGGCCAAAACATCTGGATGGCTGCAGGTTGGGGGTGCCTGTATAAGGGTCTGGTAACTTCTGTTTCAGTGCATCTGAAGAAGTGTGCATGCACACGAAAGCTTATACCCAGAACTAACTTAGTTGGTCTCTAAGGTGCTACTGGACAATTTTTAAAATTTTATTTATTTATGCACACAAAAGTCTACTTCCTAAATTAAACCTCCCTTGCTGGGTTGAGCTAATGGTCTATAGCAGGCATTGAGGGACCTTTCTTTGCCCCTCCAAATGTTGCTGAACTTCAACTTCCAGTAGCCCTGCAAATGACCAATATTGGAGTTGTGGTTCACCAACATCTGTAGGGATAAATGTTCCCCACACCTGGTCTATAGGCACAAAAGGTGGGATTACAACCCAAAGAAACATGACACAAAGAAAACCCTCACCAAAAAATTCACGCAGCTATTTTCCCTGCACCTTTGGTACAGGGGCGCATTTGGTACATTTGTTCCTGATATGAGACAGACCCTCTCATTTAGAAGGTAAGCTACTGTACTGCTTTCCTTTAAAAGGGGGAAAAATTGCTGCAATAAAAGCAGGCATATACTTGCGGGAAGGGGGAGGGTGGGGGGGGAGAGAAAATTGAAAGAAAATTAAAAACAGGACTTGAATAGACTTCTGAAGAATTAAATACTGCCAACAAACTCTGATGTCAAAAATTGATACTGGATTTGTATTTCCTTTATCCCTTTCAAATGCTTTATCTCTATTTTTCTCTGTCAAATATCAGGCTTACAGTTGGCATAATAGAACTTCTGTACCATGTAGCCCTGGAAATTATAAAGGAGCTACACGAAGGGGCGGAGGGGGGAGTTATTCTTTTTATGATCCAGCGGGCTGATTTCCCTCTAGAATACCTTATTCCCACACACCACTGCCCGGGCCCAGTCAGCGCATATTTTAATAAATACATCACTTTATTTGATAGATCACTTTTCTAATTTAAGACTATGTTATAAAACTTTATTTGGGAGTCTTGTTTCAGCCACAGGAACCAACCACAAAAGGAACAGTCCTGTGCATTGTTGAATTGCGGCTATAGCAACATAGGACGCTCCTTATCTCAGCTCAGACCTTTTCTCCATTTAATTTCCTATTGTCTACACCAGCCTTCCCCAACCCAGTGCACGCCTAATGTTTTAGACAATCATTGTTGCTGTTACTATTAGTAATAATAATAAATACCACTTAGTGCAAAAAAGAGTTTTCTCAGCGCTTTACAAGGTATACAGAGGCATTCAGCTAACCTTCTGCACTAATGCAAGGATTAGCACAAATCCACTAAAACATCCAGCTAGTTAGCAAAAAGTGTATTCATGTCCATTCAACCACTTCAAACTGAGGCATTGGCATTGTTACAGGTGCCACGTAATATCTGTTCTGCCTTTGCAAGAAATCAATATTTGAGTGTGGCACACATTGGAACTTCCTGTCTATTGACATCCAATAGGAGCCTTTACTATATTCTTTTCAGTGCCTGCTATATATATGTGTGTGTGTGTGTGTGTGTAAGCCTACCCAGATGTGTGGGACACGGGTGGCGCTGTGGGTTAAACCACAGAGCCTAGGGCTTGCCAATCAGAAGGTTGGCGTTCGAATCCCCGCGACGGGGTGAGCTCCCGTTGCTTGGTCCCTGCTCCTGCTAACCTAGCAGTTCGAAAGCACGTCAAAGTGCAAGTAGATAAATAGGTACTGCTCTGGCGGGAAGGTAAACGGCGTTTCTGTGCGCTGCTCTGGTTCGCCAGAAGCGGCTTAGTCATGCTGGCCACATGACCCAGAAGCTGTACGCTGGCTCCCTCAGCCAATAAAGCGAGATGAGCGCCGCAACCCCAGAGTTGGTCACGACTGGACCTAATGGTCAGGGGTCCCTTTACCTTTACTTTTTACCCAGATGTGTAGAATGTGGTGGTTTTTTGTTTTTGTTTTTAAATTTTGTTGTTATTGTTGATTTTAATTTTGTATTATTTACAGAGCTGTTTTATGGTGTTGTGTTTTTTTAAAAAAAAAACTTTTTTATTCACCTTATAAACCACTTTGAGATGGTTGCTCTTAAAAATCAAGCAGTCTATAAATTTTAGGAAATCACTAGCTGACTGAAGAAATCTCCGAGACCACTCCTATTGAGAGGGGCTGCGCAGCTCCCTCTCCACTTTTCTGGAGGAGACCCTCCCTAGTGATGCTGCTTCTGCAAAGGTTACACAATTTGGAAACCCTAGAAATATAATGCTAATAAAAACAAATGTGCTATTTTTGTGACGTGGTGAGGAGTCTGGGAGTTGGTGTCATGTGTTTTTAATACTGCAGACTGCCCCATGATCCTTGTGTGAAGGGCAGTGTAGAAATTTAATTAATAAATAAATTTATTTCACTATGGATATCGACAGCTATTTAAAAAAGCGGATGATGAACACTTTCAGACAGTCAGCGGAAGCATGCAGTGCTCAAACCTATTCCTTTGGTGGAAGCAGGAAGCACCTTCCGATTTCGCTCTGCTTATAAGGCAGTGAGCATGCATGAGAGTCGCTTCCCCAAACAGAGCGCATTGTGTTTGCTGGCCTCCTGTTTCTACTCAGCTCTGAGGATGCATTGCTTTCAAACTTTTAAACAAACTTCTTAAACACACATCCAATCCAAAGCAGAGATGAAATTCAACTCGATTTGCATTTAAAGGCAAACCCACCGAATTTTCAGTTTGCGAGACAATGCGAGAACTGAGATGCAGCCATTGTTCAAAATTCGCGCTCCTCTGAATTTTGCAATGCAGCTCTCCAGCCAAGTAATGTCTAGATGAGCACATTTATTAGGTAAGTTATCATTACGGTAATAGGAGACAGTAAGCCTTATAGGAATAGGATGTGGCCTGAGAGCTGCCCTTTAAAACTTCCCACCACCGCCACTCCCCAATGGCACTCTAAGTTGCTAAAAAGCCCAGTAGCTTCAATTGCTGCCATTGATGCCATACTTTGAAAATGGAGCCCCAATTGCCCCTGTGGGAGACAGGAAGTGGTGACAAACTGTTTCCTCTATGTCATGGGTAGGCAAAGTAAGGCCCGGGGGCCAGATCCGGCCCAATTGCCTTCTAAATCCAGCCCACAGACAGTCTAGGAATCAGCATGTTTTTACATGAGTAGAATGTGTCCTTTTATTTACAATGCATCCCTGGGTTATTTGTGGGGCATAGGAATTCGTTCATTTTTTTAATATAGTCCGCCCCCCCCCCAAGGTCTGAGGGACAGTGGACTGGCCCCCTGCTGAAAAAGTTTGCTGCTCTACGTCTCTCCCCAGAACTCATAAGCTTATGGTTTAACTCCATATTTCTTTCCCCAACAACAACAACAAGCTTGTGTTCAAGTTAACTACATTCTCATTTAATTTCTTTTTCTTTTTACTCATTCCAGCACCTCCCATTTTTGTTTCCCAAACTGTTGAAATCCGGATCGGGGCAGGGATGTACTTGAAAAATAAAAATAATAAACTTCTTTTACAACCCCCTGCCTTTTGATAGCACTATATATAAAAACAGTAACAACAGTAATAAATAATAATGACAATGGATGCTCTTGCAGTTGATGCTGTAGTCTTGCTATTATGTTTCCCCATCTCCTCATGGGAGATTCAGGGGGCTAGTAATATCTCTTTCTGCAAGAGCTGCAGAGGAGTTTTGTTGTTTGAAAACACTAACAATGAGCATGGCTCTGCCAGAATACCTCAACTTTCCTCACAGAAATACCTTGTCTCCAATTAGGGAAGAACTAAAATAGATGTTGTTGTGAGGCTAGATAGTCAATTTTTACAAGTCCGAGGGAAATCCAGGAAGGGATCTATTATACCTGCCAGGTACTTTAGTGCCAAAGCACTGCAGTTTTGCTTTGCTCGTGGTTTTGTTTGGAAAGCTTGACGGATAATTGGCTTACCTCAGGACTCAGCTACCCACCTGCAAATAATGTGTCGTATAGTGCAATACACAAATGTAACACTAGATGCCGATGGTGAGCTATGCAAAAATCAGTGTATTTTTCAAAACCTTTTTTAAAAAAGCATGGACTAACTGTGGGGTATTTCATGAACTCGCAGGAAGAGAAACAGGTGAATCAGCAGAGCAGTTCATCTGCTCAGCTTCCATCATCACATAGGCCATAATAAGTCACCAGTGCCCATCTACATTCTACATAGCTCAACAAGCTTGGGTTGATACAAAATACATGGACACAGGCAATATCCTAAAACCAGTGCTCTCATGAGACTCAGTAGCTGGCCTTAAAGTGGCCATTCTTGAACAAGCGGACTTCAGAAAAAGTCTGCAATATGAAATTGCTCGGTTTTTTGAGCACAGGGTTTGTTTGTTTTTTTAACACATCTTTTTAGCCACACTGCATGTGTTCATTAGCTGACTATTACCAGGATGCCTGTGCTATCGACAACTATTTTGTGAATGGCAACTTTAATAACATAATGCTTTCTGCATTACATTTCCATCTGATCTCAATACCCTCAACCCCTCAGCACCTGTAACTCAGGCTAACAACAATACACGCATCTGATGAAGTTAACGGTACTCTACGAAAGGTTATGTCACAGGCCATTTCTTAGTCTTTAATGCCTTAAATAACGCTTCTTTTTTCTGCTGCAACAGACCGATAAGGCTACCCCTCTGGAAAGTGTTACATCCAAGAGTTTCTATGGACTGATTCTTTGACATTAGGTTGTTTCGGATCATAACAATGTTCTGAGTATTTAACAGATTTTCTTAATATCACCTTTCCACTTGCTGGGAAGCAAGTAGCTTAGCAGCTGACCCAGTTTCTCATTACTTTCTGGTAATTCAGTGGAGAGGTGCCTCTTCTCGTTGTTTTTAAATTTAGAGACAACAAACTGTGGAGCGGGGCGCTCATTAATGAGTATTTAAACCCTGTTTAATGCATCCCACTTTTACTCATTAGCCATGAGCGGGTCATCTAGAAATGTGTCAAGGTACATTGTGTAGAAAAGAAATTAGTTTTTAGGCACAGGATCAACTTGATTCATTTTGATCCAAGGACCACTGAGCAGTGCTTTGTTTTCACAGGATATTGTGAGGTGCCTTACTTAGGGAGCAATCCTGTACACACAAAAAAGGGGCTGTAAAGCAAGCCAGTGTAGGGTAAACCAGCCTAAAGTTACACCAGATCCAAAATTTGTTCAGCAGCAGGGCTACTGCTGGACACCTTTTTTAAAAAATTGGGGGAGGGGACAGGTAAGCCCTGTTCCAAATCATTTGCATGCACACAGTCCATTGGCCTCTATTGGTGTCACTCCTCGTCCTCAAGCCTGGTAACAGAGCGGCCGTGAGCAGGAGAATGAGGGGAGCTGACGGGGGTGAGCGAGTGAGTGCCAGGTGGCAGCCATGTTCCTCTGAGGCATTATTATTATTATTATTATTATTATTATTATTATTACATTTCTGATACATTTCAATATTGGCAAAATGTAAACAAAAATAATGCGAGAAGAAAAGAATCTTTGAAAAAATGGAAAGTAACAATTTTGAAATAAAAATAAAAATAAAATACCCAGAAAACATTCCTTAACCGACTCCCCACCCTCTCCTTCCATGGTTCCTTTTATCTCCTCTTTTTCTTGGTTCGCCCGGCCTATTGCAACTCCTTATGTAATCTCTAGTTATTTCTTACACTGCTGAGAATCTTACCATCCTGCTAGGTTGATGGTCTGCAAATAATACTTTTTCATATATTCAGCATAGCCAGTCCTCCTTCTATCTTTTATGATTTCTTATTCTAGTGGCCATCTCTGCTAGCTGCCCTCCAACACGCTTTCTCGTAGGGAAGGGGCAATTGCAATGCCCCTCAACTTTGAGGGGGGGGGTTCCTGCCCTCAAATATTTTATGGGGTTCAAAGGGACCTGGGCCCCTAGGAGTTGGCGCCCTTGCTGCTGGCTGAGCTTGTCTAAGCTTGGCAGAAGGGGAAAGAAGACTTGAATCGTGTTTGAGTTACACCAGCCTTTTTGTTGGGTTCCCATGTCATGTGATTGAACTAAACAGGCCAGGAATCCATCCTAAGTCCCATTGCGCTGCCTTCCTTTTTCAATGTTTATGATGGCTTAAGATCTACCAAGCTTGCCTCATGCAGCTGAGTCCTGACTTAGCTGAGGATGAGGGAGTTATGTATGCTCTAGGAACCTTGCCACTCAGCCAGAGATTCACTGGATCCTAACCCACTCCCTCTGGTGGATCTTGCTATAGGATTGCTGCCATAGACTGAGAGAACATTCCTATCCATATAAATTTGTAGGTGGGCTATGATTTAAACCCAGCTTTCATACATCTAAGCTCAAGTCAAGCACAATATTGCGAACACGCTAATGTTTCTGGATCTTTGCAGTTCATCCAAGGACTTGCATCTCTTGCGGTGAAGAAATCACAGATCAATAGTTTCCTGATGTCAGTTTGTATATTCAGGCATAAGTTTATGAAGTGCTAGTAATCAAGTGCAGAGATGTGCAAGCATGCATGAACTAGACCCAGTGCTTTTTTTCTTTACAAAATATGTTTAGGGGTACTCTCATTTTCCTACTCATATTGAAATACTGCCCCTCAATGAGGCCAAACTTAGATTCACAAAATGTTTAGGGGTATGTGTACCCCTGCATCCCCCATCCCCCCCAAAAAACACTGACTAGACCTAAACACCCCTGCTTTCATTGTAAAAAAAAACCCAACAGCAGAGATTCAGTCTAGCCCAAAGCTATACATACATGAATTCAGATGAATTGAATGGATCTCGGCCTGGGCAAAAATGCATATGATGAGGTGTACCCCAAACCGGGAAGTCCTTCTGTTTAATAATAATAATAGCAGCAGCTATTACTTCTGAGTAGACCTGCCTAACAGCACAAAGTTCATCCATATTCGGTCCAGTAAAAAATTGTATAGCAGCATCTATTATGGTAACCGTCTGATCTTATTTAATATATTTCCCCTATTTATTATCAGTGAACACACAAACACACACACTGAACCTAAGAACACTTGTTATTTCCCCGCCTGCCCTCTTAACTTATATTTAATTATAACCAATGCCAACGTATGCAACAGTGTTGATATTAAGGGCTGCAGTGACAGCTATTTTCCTGCCTGGGGCTCAAGAGAAGAGCTCTCCTGGGCCTACAACAGACAGTAACTCACAGGAGAGGCCTCTGACCTTGCTAAGTACCAAGATTCCTGTTTACTATTTGTCATCTGATCTGAGGCTGTAAGTGAGCAGATGCCTCCTTTAGCCTAAGGCACCCCCTTAGTAACGAGGGCAGCTGTTGCTATGATATTTGATAAAGGTATGGAAAGTGATGAGGATGATAGGTTTGCAGGTCTCGTCAAATTAAGCTTCAAAGGCAAAAACAACAACTAAATAAATGTGCCCGGTGCATTCGCCGTTGTTATTTTTTTAAAGATTTGTTTGGAAATTTCCTTTTAATTATTTCAGATAAGTATCATTTTCCATGTCAGCTGCAATTACATTAAATCGTATTTTTAAGTGCCTTTAAGTACCTGGGCCTTCCAACCCAATAAGCTGCCCCTTCCAAGAAGGCAGCTGGAAGGATGATGTAGATCAGAGAAATGGCATGGGGAAAGGGTTAAATACCTCCGCTTCCGGTGCTGCTGCTACATCCCAGTTTGGAGTCTTGCATATTTGCTTTCAAGTACAAATTAAAAAATATATCCCATGGCACAAGCAGCGTGCTGGTCTACAGAAAGAAAATAGTAACAGCAACAATAGTAATCCGAGTAAAACCGAGAGCTACAGCGTCTGCACTGGAGAATAAATTGAGGCTCATAATGCCTGTTTGAGGGAGCATTACGAAGCCAAGAAACGCATATCTGAACCCCAGAAAGATGAGCATCCCCCAACATTACTAGCTGCTGGGGTTTTGTTCTGAATCGAAGGGTGAACTTTGGTGACATCGCTATGGAGGATGTCCATCAATGGCTGTGACAGCTAAATGTCATAGTTCAGAAACAGTATGCCACTGAACACCAGATGCAGGGAACAAATTATAAAGGAGGTCTATTGTTTTCAGGGCCGGCTTCTGGGCTTCCCTGAAGCATTGGGATGGCTTTCGTAGTAATCTGGAGTAGATGGACCAATTTTAGAGATGTGAAACCTTAAAACTCTTGCAGAACATCATCCGGTCATTTTCTTTTAAGTAATGTTTTACCTAAAGTACATAAATTCTTTCTGTGTGTGTGTCTCTCTGTGTTAATGATCTCCGTCAATAATTTCAAAGACATCTGCAGCATCTTTCATTTTTTAGGGTGTTGCATTGTTCCTATGGGTAAACCTACATTTCTGAGAGATAATCTCTTATGGCCAGACTTTGATTATGGTCCGACCTGCGCCTGCAGACCGATTCACACATTCTCTCCCCATACTTACGATTAACACAAGGGGGAAAGTGGAAGAGCCTGCACATCCCATGTCTTAATGCGCTGGATGTCTGCAGTGGGGAGATTGCTCTGCTTGAGGAGCAGGGGCAGACTTTGGTAATCTTTCGCAAGATGGCGCCCTGTGTGAGGCCAAAACGTAGCGCCCCCAAATGGATCTTCTCAATTATAGATCTTTGCTGCCTCAGCCTTCCTGAACCTGATGCTCTTAAGGAGGTCTTCTGTGCAATGAAGAACCCCGGAATAATGTGCCAAACAAGATGCAACAGGGCAGCTGTGCCTCTTTCCCTCTTAGGCGGTGGTGGAAATCTCGGGTTGGATTCAGTGTAGTGCTAACTAGTGCATTGCATCAACACAAGAATTTATGCTGGCCCAATGCAGCTTCCAGCCACCTCAGGCCTCCTAAATCTGTTCCAGTGACATTTATAAAATATTAGTAGAAATGGAAGATCAGGAAGACAAATTACAAGAGATGTGGGGAAAGGAGACAACAGGGCAGATAGATAGTCAAAGCTTGGGGAAAATACGGGAGAATCGTACATTGAACATGTTGTCTATAAGAATAAAAGAAAATTATTATAAATTAATTTGGGGATGGTATTTAACACCAGTCAGATTAAATCAAATAAGCAAGGAATGTTCAGTGTTATGTTGGAAGGGATGCCAGGAAACAGGGAATTATATTCACATGTGGTGGGAAAGGCAAAGGGTGTTTAAGGAGATAACAGAAATCACTGGGTTAAAGCTGACCAAAAGTCCAGAGGTAGCATTATTATCAATTTGCGCTGGGGTGGAAGGTTCACAGGCTATGAAGGACTTGCTCACAAATTTTTTGACAGCTGCACGAATTATGATAAGCTAGGAAGTGGAAGGGGCAAGCAGAATATAAAATGGAAGAATAGTATAAAGAGGTGTGGGATGTAGCCAGTAATGATAAATTAACATGGCGTTAAGGTAAGACGGGGAATATGCAGGAGAAATGGTTTTGAGGAGATATGGTAGGTGTTTGTAGAATTTGTACTATTAAAATGGAAAGGGGTCAAGCCATCGCAAGAGGTGTTGAAATTTTGGGAGGTTGGATAGTTACAATGGAATGGTCTCGGTGGTGGGGTGTACATAAAAAAAATCTGTTCCAAGGGTTCCCCCAACACTCTGGATCAGATTCAGGGAAGGCACATCTCATGGGGGGGACGGACTCCTTTGACCAAGCATGAATCTTTGTGTTGGCGGGACATGTTAGTTGGATGCTGAGGTAGGAGACAACAGCAGCAGTGTGTTGGAGACAGAGACGGCCAGTGTCCCAGAAGTGACTCTGCTGCCCTCAGATGTGCTGCCTTGTTGCTAGTGACGAAGTAAGATCAAACTGTCAGTGTGGTCAGCTTTGTATATGGAAGGGGGAGGAATGAAGCCATTTTGTCCTTCACCTCAGGTAGCAAAATGTCTTGCTTAAAGCAATATCATGGAGCCGGGTAGTGCTGTGCTAATTTTCTGCCTGCAGGCGATTTTGCTTGTGTTAGCATAGTAAAATGGTTGTTGTTGTTTTTTAAATGTATTCCTTTCATCTCAACATCAACCAGCTTGTTCCCATCCCATTCTGCTGCATGTGAACATCCACACAAAAGATTATATATATCTATATCTATATATAGATATATATAGATATGAATGAAGAATTTACCACACACTGGGGCATACAGGTAGCGAGTATATTGTGGTATTAAATCAATGATTTCCCACACCCCTGGCCCAGTGGAGAAGTGTTGAAGAATAACTCCAGAGAAGTCATATTTTCAGAGTGAGTTGAGTCATTTGCCTGTCATTTTTGCCTGAGGAAGCCACTGTTTGGCTGATGAGGAGCCATTTTCCCAAAGCATTCAAAGAAAATAAATGTCTTTCTATTCTTTCAGAAATGGAAGATTCAAATTGTAATGAGATTTATGGATTATTAAGATGTGAAAATGTATAATTATATCCACTCTCTCACTGTAATATCTAACCAAGTCCAATAAGGATGTAATCTCATTAGACTCAAATTTACTCTGTGCTACATTTCTAATATTTGTAAAACACTATTGCCTGGTGATTAAGGGAATGGCATAAGGGCATTAGGAAGCTTGCGTTTAGCTGCAAGTAGGCAGTTCATTATTATATGAGCAGCATGAGTACTTTTAAAAAAGGTATCCGAGAAATTATATGATGCTGTCTCTGCAGGAAATACAAGCTAGAGTGCTCATCATTGATTTCACGTCCATTGCAATTATAACAAAACTGACTTTGAATCACATTTGTCCTGTTTTGCGAAATAGATACTCAATGACCCTGAATGTAAGAGCCATAGGGAGGAAAAATATGAACGCCATAGAAAAGACTTAATGGGAAAACATCATGAAAACACAGATTAAAGAAAATGAACGGGATTGCTTTATAACGTATTTTACTGTTGGAACATAATGATGATACTACAAGGAAGAAAGGGGGGAAACAATCTGTAGCAGATGGCAAGTCTTCTTAAGCAAATTAATGGATCATACATTTTTGAAAAATAAAGTAGTGGGTTATTTGACATGCACTGTAATTACATTGGACATATTGCTTTCAATGAATGTTAAAGGACAAATTAACATTCCAGGGTCCCCCCCCCCAACTATGTTCTAAATGTGTTTTTCAAGCTTGTAATTAAAATCCTAAATCATTACTGCAGCAAATTAGAAGATTTAATGTGATTCAAATATTGTGATTTGGGTTTTTCATAGACTATATGAAAAATCACACAAACACACACACACACACACACACACACACACACTAAATAAATAAATAAGAATGGCAAGATATAATTTGCACCAGAAATGTTGCTGTTTTTTACATGGTGGGCTTATCTAAAAGTGACTTACTATGTTGGTTTCGCACAGTGAAAATTTCATCTGAAGTCCTAAGAGCTGGCATTCCCACAACACGGACAAGCCTAGCTTCCAGTAAGTATCTCTTCTCAACACATATTCTCAAACTAATCACCATGGAAAACTGAACACAGCACAGATTTCACAATGTCTAAAAGTAACATGACTGATGTGGTTCGGAAGCTATTCGTTAGTAGACTTTCCATTTAAATGCCAACCTTATTTTCAAGTTTCAGGGATACTGTCAAATAATGACAAATCACTGTGATCAATATGGCCAATATGATTCTTGCTATATGCATCTTCGGCTGTGGTGATTTCAGGTATTACCAGTGAAATCACATAGAGATCTGTGGTGAAACGACACAACTTTCCTTTTGATTGGACATTGCAAAAAAACTCTTAAGGATTTGCTTCTATTATTGATACATTTTAACCTTCACCTACCAGCGGTTATTCTAAGTTTTTGTTTTTCCTACTGCACAAGCAGCCAATACACTGCCCACCCTCAAACTTTTTGTAGCAACAAAATAATAATAATAAAGAACATGACTGAGACAAATGAAAATAAGAACTAACAGGAAAAGAAAAAGGAAGGAATAAAAAACAGAGAAAGAAGGAAAGATGGGATATTTGGAGGAATGAAAAGGACAGTAAAGGAGCAAGAAACATAGAGGTGCCTTTTAAAAGACTGGGGAATTGAGCTATCATAGCATTTGAGTGCATTATCTCCCTTCTTTTACTTATAGCTGGGTGCTGCGACTCACTTTCCCAACAAAGTGTAACTATGAAGATGATCCCTCACTCTAAGTTGTATCTTGTGGGACTAGGATTTGCCCCATATCTATAAAATGGCTATCAGCCCTGCAAAGTATGTTGTAGATTCGGTTTCTTGTTGTTGTTTAGTCGTTTAGTCGTGTCCGACTCTTCGTGACTCCATGGTTTCGCACAGTGAAAATTTCATCTGAAGTCCTAAGAGCTGGCATTCCCACAACACGGACAAGCCTAGCTTCCAGTAAGTATCTCTTCTCAACACATATTCTCAAACTAATCACCATGGAAAACTGAACACAGCACAGATTTCACAATGTCTAAAAGTAACATGACTGATGTGGTTCGGAAGCTATTCGTTAGTAGACTTTCCATTTAAATGCCAACCTTATTTTCAAGTTTCAGGGATACTGTCAAATAATGACAAATCACTGTGATCAATATGGCCAATATGATTCTTGCTATATGCATCTTCGGCTGTGGTGATTTCAGGTATTACCAGTGAAATCACATAGAGATCTGTGGTGAAACGACACAACTTTCCTTTTGATTGGACATTGCAAAAAAACTCTTAAGGATTTGCTTCTATTATTGATACATTTTAACCTTCACCTACCAGCGGTTATTCTAAGTTTTTGTTTTTCCTACTGCACAAGCAGCCAATACACTGCCCACCCTCAAACTTTTTGTAGCAACAAAATAATAATAATAAAGAACATGACTGAGACAAATGAAAATAAGAACTAACAGGAAAAGAAAAAGGAAGGAATAAAAAACAGAGAAAGAAGGAAAGATGGGATATTTGGAGGAATGAAAAGGACAGTAAAGGAGCAAGAAACATAGAGGTGCCTTTTAAAAGACTGGGGAATTGAGCTATCATAGCATTTGAGTGCATTATCTCCCTTCTTTTACTTATAGCTGGGTGCTGCGACTCACTTTCCCAACAAAGTGTAACTATGAAGATGATCCCTCACTCTAAGTTGTATCTTGTGGGACTAGGATTTGCCCCATATCTATAAAATGGCTATCAGCCCTGCAAAGTATGTTGTAGATTCGGTTTCTTGTTGTTGTTTAGTCGTTTAGTCGTGTCCGACTCTTCGTGACTCCATGGAACAGAGCACGCCAGGCACATCTGTCTTCCACTGCCTCCTGCAGTTTAGTCAAACTCATGCTGGTAGCTTCAAGAACACTATCCAAGCATCTCATCCACTGTTGTCCCCTTCTCCTTGTGCCCTCCATCTTTCCCAACACCAGGGTCTTTTCCAGGGAGTCTTCTCTTCTCATGAGGTGGCCAAAGTATTGGAGTCTCAGCTTCAGGATCTGTCCTTCCAGTGAGCACTCAGGGCTGATTTCCTTAAGAATGGATAGGTTTGTTCTTCTTGCAGTCCATGGGACTCTCAAGAGTCTCCTCCAGCACCATAATTCAAAAGCATCAATTCTTTGGTGATCAGCCTTCTTTATGGTCCAGCTCTCACTTCCATACATCACTACTGGGAAAACCATAGCTTTAACTATACAGACCTTTGTTGGCAAGGTGATGTCTCTGCTTTTTAAGATGCTGCCTAGGTTTGTCATTCCTTTTCTCCCAAGAAGAAGACGCCTTTTAATTTCATGACTGCTGTCACCATCTGCCCAAGAAAGTAAAATCTCTCACAGCCTCTATTTCTTCCCCTTCTATTTGCCAGGAGGTGATGGAACCAGTGGCCAGTGGTTTATTGTTATGGCATACTAAATGGCAATAGGGGACCATCACAAAATGGCTACTCCAAAACTGCATCGTTGTTGCCTCTAACCCATGTTATTTATGACGCTGTCTGGAATAAGGTCCAGTATATCAGTATATCTACACATCTTTCAGTTTGTCTACCTCTTAGTTGAGTATGTAAGATGGAATCTACACACACGCAAAAAATGCTGTGAAAATTGTTTTTTTAAACACTTTGGAAAATACATTGAATCTCCCATAGTTCACTGTTGCTATCTAGTGTCACGTTTGTATACTGCACTTTACAACACACTTAAAATGCTTTATTTGCAGCTGTGTAGCTGAGTCCTGGGGACACGGGTGGCACTGTGAGTTAAACCACAGAGCCTAGGACTTGCCGATCAGAAGGTTGGCGGTTCAAATCCCCAGGATGGGATGAGCTCCCGTTGCTCAGTCCCTGCTCCTGCCAACCTAGCAGTTCAAAAGCACGTCAAAGTGCAAGTAGATAAGTAGGTACCGCTCCGGTGGGAAGGTGAACGGTGTTTCTGTGTGCTGCTCTGGTTTGCCATAAGTGGCTTAGTCATGCTGGCCACATGACCCGGAAGCTGTACGCCGGCTCCTTCGGCCAATAAAGCAAAATGAGTGCCACAATGCCAGAGTCGGTCACAACTGGAGCTAATGGTCAGGGGTCCCTTTACCTTTACCTTAGCTGAGTCCTAAAGCCTTGCAGTCTTTTGTGCCTACTGGAAAGAGACCTTACCCAAGTCTGGGAGTTTCTCTGAAATGTTGCTTTCTATTTAACTGAATTTTCTTGAAGTCTCATCATCTGATGTACATCTTCTTCAAGGACTTGTTCTCCAGGATGGGTGAAAGTCAAAACACATACTAGCAAGCAAAAGCAAAGCTCCTGGCATCTTGGGAACTGTAGTACGTCACAAAAGAGATGCTGATATGATTGAAAAAAGAGAACAGAAGAATTGGAGAAGGAAGGACACAGGGCCTACACAAGCAGCTGAATGGAGAGTTGAGTGTCTGTCCTATGATTTGCAAAGCTGCCTGTTGAAAGAGAAGGAACTAACTATGCTACCAGGCCTAAGTTGTACTCTTAGTGTTGATGCTGAATTTTTCATCAGTTAGCAGACCTTGCAACTTGGGTGAATTAGGTTGCAGTTTCTGAAGTTCAAATGCTTTATTCATGCAGGAAATATTTACAGGGTGAATGGAGATGAGTGAGAGAAAACAGCAGACATCCTGTCTCAACAGGTCGGGAGGGAACAAGAAGCAAAATGGCTCAGCTTTTTAGGGGTGGAGTTAACTTAGTCAGAGACTACAGTGAGCCTGTCTGGGAGAAAAGGCTTTGGCAATCCCACCCGCTATTGGCCCCAATGTGTTTTGACTATATGCAATTTTGGCTTTAGGCACTGTCCCCTGTGTGAGTCGAGGGCTTACTGTACAATCAAGTGAGGGCTAGATTGCTGGATAAACAGTGCCCTCACATGGTTTAAAGTAACATATTCATTAGCTAGAAGCTTAAGAGAAGGACACACACTTGCTTTCCTCCAACATCGTCAGATTCAGGCATCAGATTCAAATTGATCAGCAGTTGATTCAGAAAATGAACACCTTTGTATCTATCACAATAGCCCACCATTTACTGAATGGGATCCTAGGGCATCAGTGATCCTCTGGATTAAAAACAGGAGAGCACACAATCAAAGATATGGCTAAAGCAAGAGAGCTGATGTGGTGTAAAATAATTCTTTTTTCGGAGGCTTGCACAATTCCCAGGTGCAGGTGTTGAGAATCTGACCGTCCCAAAACAAAAGAAACTGTTAACATGTTCAGCACAATGTTACAAATCGTACTGTGGCACAAATACGCAACCTTTTGTACTGTGCTTGTTTTGTATTGGTACGTAATGACTGTATGCCTCCACATCCTGTTTAATTGGAGTTCATATGAGTCAATAAATGCTGTTGACTGGTCAAGTAATTAGTCCCATAATATGCTATCAAGATAAGGTTATGACGATTTGAAAGGAACCAGTATTCGTCTTCATTTTCTATTTCTTTTCATCTTTTTAAATCTAGTTCTTCCTTTTCTTTAGAAACTGCCTAGCTCCTTAAATCCCATATGCCCGACTGAAAAAGAAATATTACTTACTGACATTGTACAAAATGTGTGTAGCTGCATGTCAGAATAAACTGAATTAATAGTAGATAGTTTGGTGGGGCCTCCCCAACCTTTCTTTGACTCACAGACATCACATGGGGGGATCGACTATTGTTTGCAGAGTCAGTGCTTGAATTAATGGATGTTCTGCCTCCAGATGCAGAGATACTGTAATTGCAGTGTAGTTTAACCAGCTGCATTATCCATAAACTGGTCAAAAGAACAAGCATTTTCAGAGTTTAAATTTTGCCAGCCCTTTCCCTTCTGTGTGTGGTTTTTCTTTTTAAGTGAACCCTCCGGGCTTTTAAAACCAACCTTTATAGGCCTTTGAAAGGCCCCTGGTTAAATCTGAATTAAAGCTTCTGTCTGTAGACCATTCAGCTCTTTGGTTTAATACTTCTTTTCAGTTATTAGTCAATCCTAATAGGTCATTTCATTTCAAGTAGAATCTATCCATCCATTCTTTTCTCCTTATTTCATCTGTTCCATATCTTTCCAATCCCGTTCTGATCCCTACCAAATGCAAGCTCAAAATTAAGGGATTATGTGCAATAATATGTATACAAATATATTTCCCAGCAGCTGCCTTGGCAATATCCTATCTCCCCTACAGCCAACTATTTTTTATTTATTTATTTTTATTTCAGACAGAGTATTTCATGTTGCTATGGTACTTTGTACTGAATCCAAAGTAGTCCCAGGAGAATAGGCAGTGGCTGTTCCTCTATTGACGAAAGAGGATTACTGTAAATGAAAACTCAAATGTAATATGAAAAGCATTTTTAGGGCAGGGGCAAGACTGACTTGTGTCATCTATTCCCCCACCTTCTCCAGATCTCCACAGTCCACCAATTTATCTGAAATTTTCAAGGCAAAGGTGCATACTCAGAATTTCTTAGCAATTCAGGCATAACTCATTTGCGCAAACTGATCCTGTGTTAAGTGATCCATGCATTCTTGCTGAACAATATGTGGTGTCCAGCATCCTTTTTCAAGAATATCTATAGCAACCACCAGATGGCCTACTGGAAATAAGCCAATGAACCACCAATGGACCACAGTCTACTTTTTACCCATCTGTTTGGCGAGTTTTAAGACACAAAACACAGCAATTGCCAACAGCTGTAGTTACTAAAATTACTTGCATTGGGAGAAATTCAACATCATGCTGTTAACAAGCATTCTGTCAGTGCAAGAATTTCTGCATCCCTGATGGAAAGCTCACCCGTCTCTTCCCACTGTGCACTTCTCTGGGGATTCCCCCGCCCCCAACCCAAGCCATTGGGTGGGGTGCATGGGGGAGGGGTGGAGAAAGGGGAAAGCCCTGTTGTGTTGCTAGAAAAAGTGTTTGTGAGAGCTTCAGCTGGCCGGACTAGTTAAATGAATCCGGGCCCCCTACATTTAAAACAAATTAATTCTGAATTTGCAGGCCAATGCCACAAATACTGTTATAGGAAACATTCCGAGTTTAATCTGAACCAGAGAGCAACAGGAGTCGAGTGCAGAACCAGATCATAGCTGTCAACGTTTCCCTTTTCTTAAGAGAAATTCCCTTATTCCGAATAGGATTCCTCGCAAGGAAAGGGAAAAGTTGACAGCTATGAACCAGGTAGATAGATAATTTATTACGGTCGGAGACCAGCTTATAAAACACACGTGGGGGTACAGTCCCAGAAGGAAAACAAACAAAACAATGTACAACAATAAATTTGAAATTTATAAATGTGATAAGTGTATAGACACTTAAAACTTTATGCAGAACCAGTTTTCAGTGCATGAACTCTGAAGAATAGTTGAAGAATAGTTCTTTGGAGCACGTGCAAAATTCCTGTTATTCGCCACCCAGTAGCCGCAGCTAGTCACCACACTTTTAGGATTTGTAAACAATTCTGGGAGAAGAGATCCCATCTTTCTGAAGAGGGCTGGGCTCTTAACCTAATTAGGCTCCATCCCTACACCAACTTACTTGGGAGTCATCCCTATCGAGCTGAATAAGATTTCACCACTTATGTTTCACCTACTTCCACTTAGAACATAGCAAGAACCTACTGGATCAGGCAATCACCAAATGCCTAGGGGAAATCTGCAAGCAGAACCTGAGCTCAGTTCCCCCTCCTGCAGTTTCCTGCAACAGGCTTTCAGAAGCATGCCAGTGGAGGCAGATCATGGAGACAGAACACAGCAGAGCATAACCATAAGGACCAGTAGCCATTGATAGCCTTACCCTTCGTGATTTTTTGCAATCCTACTTTAAAGCCATCCAAGTTGATGGCCAACATGGCCTCCCGCGGGAGCAAATTCCAAAGTTTAATTTCATTAACGAAGCACTTTCTTTGAACGGTCCTGAACCTTTCAACATTCACTTTCATTGCTATTCATCCCCTTGATCCCATTGCCTTGATCATTGTGGCTGCTCATTTCAGAATCTTTTCCAACTCTGCAATATCCTTTCAGAGGTGAGGCAACCAGAACTGTACAGTCTGTAACTGTAGTTATGCATTATGATATCTGCAGTTGGACATTCAGATCTTTTCCTAATGATTGCTAGGGTGGAATTTTCCCTTTTCTCAACTGCTACACACTAAGTGGATGCCTTTATCATGCAATCCATTGCCACCCCGAGGTCTTGTTCCTGGTCAGCCACCACAAGTTCAGATTCCATATACATATATGTGGAATTAAGATTTTTTCCCCCACATGCATCACTTTACACTAGTTTAAATTGAACTGCATTTGCCATTTTACTGCCCATTCAGTCAGTCTGGGTCTTTTATCTTTTTGTTTTAACAACCCTTAACAATTTAGCATCATCAGCAAAATTGGTCACCTCACTGCTCATCCCTAAATCAAGATTGAGAGTTAAAAAGCACAGATACCAATGCTATTCCCTGGAGGACTCTACTCTCTACAGCAGGGGTCAGCAAACTTTTTCAGCAGGGGGCCGGTCCACTGTCCCTCAGACCTTGTGGGGGACCAGACTATATTTTTTTGCGGGGAAATGAATTCCTACGCCCCACAAATAACCCAGAGATGCATTTTAAATAAAAGCACACATTCTACTCATGTAAAAACACGCTAATTCCGGGACCGTCCGTGGGCTGGATTTAGAAGGTGATTGGGCCTGATCCAGCCCCCTGGCCTTAGTTTGCCTACCCATGCTCTACAGCCCTCCATTCAGATAACTGTCATCTTGTTCCTACTACAGTGGTACCTCGGGTTAAGTACTTAATTCGTTCTGGAGGTCTGTTCTTAACCTGAAACTGTTCTTAACCTGAGGTACCACTTTAGCTAATGACGCCTCCTGCTGCCGTCGCACAATTTGTGTTCTCATCCTGAAGCAAAGTTCTTACCCTGAGGTACTATTTCTGGGTTAGCGGAGTCTGTAACCTGAAGCTTCTGTAACCCGAGGTACCACTGTATTTGCTTTCTGCTGCTTAACCATTTCCTGATCCTAACCTTCCTCACATTTTTGGTGAGGCACCTTGCCAAATGCTTTTTGAAAGTCCACTCTGCCAGTCATCTCTATCAGCTGTTGACACTCTCAAAGAACTCTAATAGATTGGTCAGAAGAGACATGCCCTTGCAGAAGCCATGCTGGTTCTGCTTTAGCAAGACTTGTTCTTCTGTAGGGTTCATTATTTTATCTTTAGCAATGCACCCACCAGTTTTCCTGAGACAGAAGCTAAGCTAAGCAGTCTGTAAATTCTAGGGTATCCCCTGGATATCTTTAAAAATAATAATAATAATTGGTTACTTTCAAGTCCTCAGATATGGAGACTGATCTGAGGGGCAAGTTACATATTTTTGTTGCGAAACCCACAATTTCACAGTTGAGTTATTTGAGAACTCTTAAGTGTAGGCCAAGCTGTCAGTTTTGATTTTGTCTATTAGACCTAGAACTAAATGAATAGGATTGCATTGATAATCAGATTAATTTTCCCATAGTCCTACATCACCCTGGATTAAAGGGTGGGGGTGATCCTGTGTTGTTGGACTGTGACTCTCATGAACTCAAGCCAGGATGGCCATTTGTCCCTCTGAGATGAGTAGGATTTCAGCCACAGGTAATGAATCCCTGCCCTAGATTAACAGCTGTCAGAAGTCTGCACAGATCCAGCTCCTGAACAGCTTTCTCCCCGTTTCATGGAACTCATATAAGATATTCAGCAGGGGAATACCTTTAATGACGGACTCATAAAAAACTCAAAAATTCTTTTCCTGATATGATTAAATTTAGCATTGCCATAAGCAGAATTTATCATTCTTTACGACCACTATCTTTTTATATTTTTTAAGGCAGCAGTTTTCTGTTACGGTACCATCCACCTAATGATATTTCTAAACTACATGGTACAACGGTAATCCACATCACTCCAGTTACTATAGAGGTTTAGAGTTCAAAATGTAACACCATCAACTATAAAACTTAATACTCGTGTCATACTTAAATAGCCATTATCTTCTGCTTCAATTCTATTCCAAAATAGATACTGTACAGCTATTACTATGTATAACCTGTATCCTCTCTGTACTATTAAAGAGGCTTCTATGACATCCTTAATGATATGCTGTAACTGATTACCATACTTAATTCACAATAATGGTTTATTTCATGAATATTAATGTGACCCCATTTAATTTTCTGTAGCTGACCTCTGAATTTAATGTATTCATCCTGCAATATTAGTCATTGGTACTGTGACACTGTTATTTCTAGTTCTAATTGTCTAATGTTTAAAATACTCAACAATGTGTTATCCAGCCCCTGATGGAGGTTTTCATCCTTTCTGAAAGTGTCTCACAGCAACCAATTATTTGGAATAAATTGCTACAGTTAAACCAAGAATTACAGGGACACTTAAAATAGCTTTGAAGTGATAGAATACTTTCCATGGATCATAGATCCCTAATTTCTTCTCTCTTCTGTGGTTTAGCTCTCTACATTATCTTTATTAATTATTTGTACTGTTCTGGCTCTCAGAATGAGAGAGATATTAACTAAGGAAACACTGATGGCTTCCATAATACAATTTTCCATGTTTTCATATTTTAACTTGCTCCTAATTTTGCACATCTCATATCCCTCCCTCCCCCCACACCAAACCAAACATCAAAGCAAATATTCTAATTCTTTCTTGTTGGCTAGAAATAAACGATGATGCTGAAATGATAGTGCTGAAATAAATAATTTTAAAATCCTGTCCTTCAGTTATATCTTTATATAATTGTATCTGCTTATATATTTTCTGTCTGTTCAATTACCGTATATCTGTTGTCTACCACCTCCATTGGGTTTGGGACCAAGTTATCTGAGTGACTGCCTTCCCTTATATGAGATTGCCCCCCCCCCCTCCAAACCACCATCTGAGGTCTTGCTCCAAGATCTGTGGCCAATAAAAGCTCAAGGAACTGGGAAAGAAGATAGGGCCTTTTTGTTTGTGGCTCCCCACTTAGGTTGCAGAAAGCTTGATTGGCTCCATCTCCATTTCTGACTAGCTGGTTTTGTTTATCCCTACGGCTGTATTTTTCTAGCTAGCTCTAGTTTTTAACTCTTGTATTTATTGTTGTTCTGTTATGCTTTATTCGTTTTCTTTCTTTCCAATAGAATTTCCACTGAATTTCTTTTTTTCCCTTTTTTTACAAATTAACTTCAGATTAAATAATTACAGTGATACCTTGGGTTACAGATGCTTCAGGTTACAGATGCTTCAGGTTACAGACTCCACTAACCCAGAAATAGTACCTCAGGTTAAGAACTTTGCTTCAGGATAAGAACAGAAATGGTGTTCTTAACCTGAAGCACCACTTAAGCTAATGGGGTCTCCCGCTGCCACACGATTTTCTGTTCTCATCCTGAAGCAAAGTTCTCAACCCGAGGTACTATTTCTGGGTTCGCGGAGTCTGTAAACTGAAGCGTCTGTAACCCGAGGTACCACTGTACTTATTGTGGGGAAAGCCTTTGAGGCCCCTGGCACACGTCATCTCACACCTCCTGCGTAACAAAAACTGTTCCTTACATGCCTTTCATGACAATTTTTTTGACATGCGTAGGGATTTGCAAAAAGACGCAGTGCCAAGGAGGAGAGGCACAGTCCTCAAGAGGCCCGGCTGTGCGTGGAAAAGGTTTGCAAGAAAAAGCCCCCTTCCTGCTTCACTTCTGCTACGGCAAACGGAAGCCGTTCGGATGCCACGAGAAAGCAGGGAAGCTTTATAAAGGAGCTAAACTGTAGCCGAGTCAAAGGGTGTTTTTGATGAATGCTAATGTGAATTTAAAGCAGCATGGGGCTGCCCCTAATGTTCACGAATCCTCAGAACTAGTGCGCAGAGACCCGGCAAACAGAGAAGATAGTCAGGTCCATGCACCTTGACCTGCTGAACTAAAGCTGACAGCCAGTCAGTTACAAGCGCTCAGTTGTGCTTGTGACTCAAATATCGAAGCGTTGAGTATTAAGTGTAGTGACAGGCTGCTTTAACATGGCTGTGCTCTGGCCCATTTTCAGTTGCAAGCTATCAACATAATTCACCCCAGAGGCATTTTTGGGGAGTGCCTAATGTTTCTCCTTTTCCCCCGTTCCCTTTCTGTTTGTTTGCCTCTGCCGCCCGACTACTGTGCAGAAGTCAGGGCAGATTATTTTAACTTGATAATCTGAACAGTGATCTAATAGGAGACAGCTGTGGCATCTGAGTCCCACGGCTATTTACTGTCAATTAGAATGAAATCCCAAACATATTCCCTTGGTTCTGCTCTCAACATGCTCTAATACAGTAGACAATGTTTCATCATTCTCTCTCTCAGAAAAAAAACAGGGCAGGATGGCCCTGAGTCACTCAACTGAATCTGAATATTAAGAACACCGAGAAGCCTCCAAACAAAGTGGTGAATGGCGAAAGATGATGGCAATTGTTTCGCACATCAAAGCTTCGTTTAGGCGTTCCAACAAAAGGAAACTAGAGGCAGCCAACAAGAGGAAAACGTGCTGTCAGTCCTGAACCAAGCATGTACGTAGCTACCAAAAAATATAAAAGAGAGAAGCAAAACAAAACACCCTGCTCAATAAATATCCCTCTGAAGTGCCTGTTTTCCAAACAAACCACCAGCCTTCTAGAATGTAAAATGTCTCCAAATGTCTTAACACCGAAAAGGTCACAGGCTCAATTCTGTGCAGGCTGTAATGGGAGGGAGCGTGAGCAAAATACATTCCACTGACAATTTCGAGACCAAAGAGACTGCATTCATACAACACTTTGTTCTGTTTTCCTGATATCTCCTTACCTGATAATTTACACATTTTGTATTATCTTTCACACGACATAAAAAACCACTTGCCATACCCTCCAACATTTCTCTGATGAAAATAGGGATGTCCTCTTCAATAATAATAATAATAATAATAATAATAATAATAATAATAATAATAATAATTTTATTATTTATACTTCGCCCACTTGAGAGGGTTGCCCCAGCCACTCTGGATGGCTTCCAACATATTTTAAAACATAATTAAGCATTAAACATTAAAAGAAACTTTCCATATACAACTCTGCCTTCAGATGGCTCAGGGTTTGGCTAACCCCATAGCCTCCAACATTTCTCCAAGGGAAATAGGAGAAGGGAATATTCCAGAAGCTTCTGTAAATCTTGGACTGTCCCTAGAAAACAGGGACACTTGGAGGCTCTGTGAAAACCTAGCGGAAGTTTAGAGCTCACTTCTGTGTTACATGCTTCCAAGGGAGGGGTGGTGGAAATCTGTTTGTAACCCTGTTCACCTGAAAAATCATGGAACGAAATTGGGGGCACTATGCCAACATATGGCTTCCGTCCACCGTGTCCATATGCACCTAAAAAGCGAGCAGGTGGTGACATGCCCAATGGCATCCACTGTCGTCTGACACCACATCCGCTGGCGTGAATGAAATTTAACATGACACGGCAAACGTATCAGTACGAAAGCCGCAGTTGCATAGCACAACAGGTAAGGGAGAAGCGCTGGCATTATTAAGGAGGAAAATGAACTTGGCAATTCTTACATCTGAATGCATCCTTTCTATGACAGCGTGAAGGCAAATGTGTCAGCAGGCTGCTGGTATGGTTTCCAAGGTTTGCAAAGAGGGGGGTGGGGATCTGCTAAGCATTTACAAACACACACACACACACACACACACATCTTGTGATCAGTTATTCAGGGTGGGGCTCACCAATATTTTTCTCAAGTTGGCTTCCCTGATTTTGCCAGATCAGCCCACCCCCTTTACATTTGAAATAATACGCTGAATGATTTGATTGTGAGTGGGAAAACAAACCCTAACTTTCAACCTTCATGCGACTGATCCCAGTCACCTTCAATCTCATATGACTCCAAATGTACAGCTTTGATATCGACTATCACGTTGCGTCTGTGTGAAGTTGTAATCCATCCCCGATGATGACTGTAACAAATATATATTCTGCCACGTCGTGTAAGTAAATCTTAATGCATGTTTGCTCTAGGTCAGCAGAACCCCTGATACCTGGAAAAGAAAAATGTTGAAGTGTTAACTGCAATTACCCTGCTGGATTCTAATTTACCACTGAAAGCCTCAGGGGTAGGTATGCATGGCACAATCTGCAACAAGATCTGAATAAACCACCACTTAGAACTGAAGCAACGTGCTTTGAATTCCTGAAATGAGCTATATTAATGCTGCATTCTTATTAGTGAAAATTATTATGCTTAACAAATATTTATTCTTTGTTTAAAGGATAACTAACCTATGATATACTTTCATTCTCTTGAATCATATTGAGTAATTATTTCAATGAACATTCTTCTTCTATGTTGTCAGCGAGCATAGACCCTATTGTGAGGACCACTGGATAAGCATCATAATCCCAGAAAAACTGTGCATGATGCCACACAACGGCAGCAGACGGCAAGATACAGCATATGTACTAATAAAAAAATATTTATTTTTTAAAAATCATAAGTACTTGTTAGGTGTATCGGTTAGTTGCTCGAGAGCAATCAGGGCAATATGCCTCAATAGTCTGTCCTAAAGCTTTCTTATTGGTGGTAAAAACCTTCAGAATGCAGAGCGCCTGTATTCTGTGTCTTGCTCATTCACTGGCAGAATCTGAGATTGGGCAGTGCTTAAATCTTCCCCAGCAGAGTAGTTTCTTGACCCCCAGTCTGCACCTCCCCTCTCTGCACGGAAGCCTTCTGTGCAAGGAAGGCTTGGGTAAAGGGGGACCTCCCTCCTTCCCGCTTTGCTCAGGCAAGGTGTCCTGGCACCGCCTTGCCTCCTCCGAGCCCTGCATCTCCTCTCCACTAGAGGCGTGGCTTCCTTCCTCCACTGAGGAATTGTTGCTTTCCATGATCTTTGAGGGCTCTCTGTAACCCATCCGGCTTTTCCCCTCTGGCCCCTGAGCCAATGGCAGTTCCCTGACAGTACTATATGTGGGATGTAAAACTGCAGTCAAGTACAGTGGTGCCTCGCAAGACGAAAAGAATCCGTTCTGTGATTCTCTTCGTCTAGCGGTTTTTTCGTCTTGTGAAGCAAGCCCATTGACGGATTAGCGGATTAGCGCTATTAGCGCTATTAGCGGCTTTTAGCGGCATATCGGTTTATCGGATCAGCTGATAAGTGGCTTAGCGGCTTAGAAAAAGGGGGGAAAGGGGAAAAAACCCGCAGGAACTCGCAAGACATTTTCATCTTGCGAAGCAAGCCCATAAGAGATTCGTTTTGCGAAGCACCTCCAAAATGGAAAACTCTTTCGTCTAGCGAGTTTTCCGTCTTGCGAGGCATTCGTCTTGCGGGGCACCACAGTACAACATTCCTACAGTAGACATGTGGCTTGAAGAGGGTGTGGTCTGTTGTACTAGCATGGAGGAGCACATGGCCTCTATGTTCTGATCAGCGTGTGTGTTCTCCATTTTGGATGTTGCTGTGTGTTTGGAGAAGTGACTGCTTAGCCGCAGTGACTTGGGACTAACTTCTTTATGGAACAGTTCTAGTTGTTAAGTAACCTAAGCCTGCCTTCAGGGATATGTCTGTGAACCTGAATGAATCTGTGAGTAAACTATTTTTATATTAACGTCAATCAGATTCTTGTGTTTATTCTTTTTAAGAGGGAAAGGCAAGGGATTTTACCAGGAAGGAATCTTCAATAGTAAGACTCAGATGAGTCACCAACAAGCTGATCGCTGCGTAATCTAAAAAGGGGGATGTTTGGAACTCTGCTAGAATATGGAACTTGCTAGTGCAAGTTTGGAAGGATATTATTAAATAATATATCCTCTCCTGCCTCCCTAATCATCCCCACACTATCTGCATGCATAACAGACACCATTATGCATACCGAAAGATGAATATTGGACATGTCAGTTAGCACTCACAGTCAATCTACTATAGGCTGGGGTCATCACAGTTTCTCTGTGGGTTGTGAACCCAATGGGCATGTGGCTGGAGCCCAACCGTCCTCTACCTCATGCAATCCAGCTACCACAATTGGCCCGTTTTGAAAACGTGGAATGGCTGAGGAGCTCCAAGTCTAAGCCAGACAGAATTGTATTCTCTTGGGATTTGCAGTGCCACCCCTCATAGTTTGGATTTTGTGACCCTTAAAATCGTAGCCCCAAGATACGTTAACATTTAATCTACTTTACTTGAGAGAGAGAAAATATCTAAATGCACTTTTCCGAGTATGGCACAGTACTATTTTTTGCACTTAAAATTGCACACATTCCTCTCCAGAGAGAGAGGGAGGGCGGGAGAGAGGAAAAAAACCAGTTCACTTTTGAGTCAGCTACAGAGACATGCAAGCAAGCCTGGAGGGTTCAGTACATTCCATTAACTCAGCAATACATTTATCACATACCATATTGCAATTACAGATGAATGAGCTCTAAACTTTCCCCCCTTCATTTGAAACAAAAGTTCATCCCTTTTATTTCTTCTTGTTTTATGTGTGCTGGCTTTAATGAAGACCCCCATGAAACGGTTGCATACCCCCAATGCAATGTGCTACTGCTCTAAGCACCTGCCTCTGTTTCAGCTATAAGGGTACCCACTGCCTTTATAGTTAATTCACACTGCAAATTAATGTTGTCTTATTCAAAGATGGCATTAGACAGCTGTGTTCAAATTTTCTCCATGCCGACAATCCTTTGCCCACTAAATACCACAAACCTGCATGTAGGAAGACTCTGCACTAGATTGCTTAGTCAATAGCCAGATCACATGGAGTGCTGACCAGGGCTATTTCAACATTGCCCTGCCTTGCACTGTCAGGGCTGATGGTCTGGAGAACAACAGGGAAAGATTGAAAGCCCCTCTCAGTGGTAGCATGCACCTTGTGAAATTCCCTTCTGAGTGCAGTCTATCAAGTTCTGACGCTACATGTTTTTCAGTGCATGGTTAAATAATCTGGCTATTTTAGACGGCTTTTCGCTGTTTCTTTTGCCTCTCTGTATGTGTCGTTCTTACCTCCATGAGCTTTGGACTGCTGTTCTTGCTGTTGTTGACATTTTTGGTTGAACTATGGGATTCCAGTCCTAAGAGCCTTTTTTTAAAAAAGATATTTATTAAAAGTTTAATAGTTACAGAAAAAAGAAGAAAGAAACAATAAAAAGTTCACAATACATCAAAAATAAAAAGGAAAAACAAAACAAAACAACAAAAAAGCAAAAACATTTTAAAAACACATCCAATATCTCTATATCTCTACCTTTCATTTACTTGTATCATTGACCTCCTCACACCTCCCTTTTTTGTATTCTTGTTCAATTAGCTATTTCAGCAAATACTTTCCATCTTTCTTAATTTTTGTTCTATAATTTATCTTAACACAATCTAACCTTAAATTCCCGCTTTAACCCATTAACAATCTATTTTTACTTAATTCTTTATAACATTTCTGCTAAGGCCATATAACTTCATTCCAGCATCCTTCTAACATTCATTAATTTTACAATATTTCTGTAAATAAATTTTAAATTTTTTCCAATCTTCTTCCAATACTTTGGCCACCTCATGAGAAGAGAAGACTCCCTGGAAAAGACCCTGATGTTGGGAAAGATGGAGGGCACAAGGAGAAGGGGACGACAGAGGACGAGATGGTTGGATAGTGTTCTCGAAGCTACCAGCATGAGTTTGACCAAACTGCGGGAGGCAGTGGAAGACAGGAGTGCCTGGCATGCTTTGGTCCATGGGGTCACAAAGAGTCGGACACGACTAAATAACTAAACAACAAACAACAACAAATACAAGCCCTATTCGGACATGATGCTCACAAGTAAGTAAAACATATGTATCCCAATTGCAGCACACCAAAAATTCCTGTTTGGGTGCACTGTGAGTAAAGAAAACCATGGCTGCCAAAACACACAAAATATGGAGCTAGAACTTCAATGTCTGGTGCACTGCATCACAGGAAAATAAATATGGCAGCCATAACTATGGTAGCCAATGCAGTCATTTAAGACACAATGAAAACTTCTCAATTATGGAAGCTCATTTTTAGAAAATTAGTATCAAGGAATATTGGATAGATTACAGGAAGAAATATTTTGTCTATAATTCATGAACTGAATGGTACATAAAAAGTTCTTCCCTCTAAGACTTATTAGAAACAGAAGCAAAAGGATAATGCACAGAGGCAAGGCAAGGTCACACAAGATTTGCTAGGACAAAATCAATAGCATTTTTGTAACTCATTATCCTGTGCCTAAAAGACAGTTTAAAAATCAGCAGCATATTGAGGATGCTACATCTTCTTCAGAGAGAGATTTATGAGAAGGAGGAGTGAGTGAAAAAGTGAACTTGCATCTAGCCAAAGGTTTCAGATCTTTATTAGTATTGTTGGGCGGGGCCCGGGAGGAGGCTCAGGAAATCCACTCTCCAAATAATTATATGCTAGGGAGCAAAGATAATATTAATGACTGTCACCGCAAAATAACATTGTGTATTGACACAACGTAATCAGAAAAACAAAGGGCAATGATGACAATCTATAATGCAATTAACAAATTACAAAATGCAAAGATATAATGCTGGAATTGCAGTTGTCAAAAAAACTAATGACGCATTAAAAATATCAAAATCCACAACCCAAACATTGCGGTAGGGTAGCTCAAAGGTCTACCAGTGTATTCTGAATTGCGGATTTCTAAATACGTTCTGATAAGAAAGCTATTCCACACATCTGTTTCTCAGTTACACATATTGATGGGATACGTATTGTTTTCTTTGCTTGTAAAGCAGTGGCAATATTCCATACCTTCCGGCCTTTGTAACAAATTGGTTCAGAATGCTAATCTCGTGTGCTCATGAAGCGCTCCTGTGTTCTGAACTTGGAGCCATCTCCTGATTATTCTTCCATGGCTCAGGTTGCAATCTAAGCTCGGCAATAATTCCTCTCCGACTTTCACCCCCAACAAATGCCCAGCTACAGCATCTTCTTTGCGCCTACAGTCACTAACTACCCAAGCCTGAAGCGTGAGCGTAACAATTTGCCACAGTACCCACACTAAAAGAAGAGAAGAAAAGAAAGAAGGCTTTACCTGGTCTCGAAGCGTAATGGAACCCAAAGTCAGGAATCAGAGAACTGTACCTTCTGCAAGAGTTAAGCTCTTACCTTAAAATCCTACGCCATAAATCTCTCTCTCCCCCCCCCATTCCTTGGTCCGTGGTTGAACGAAGCATCGGGCCTTGAGATCACTGATGAGCATTGAAGCTTGTGAGCAATGTTAGCATATATGAGTTTATGTGTTCAAAGAAAAGGGATAGGAAAGGGTTATTTGAATGTATGTGATTGCCCTGTACCTGCAGCTGGCCACGTGTGAGTCTGCAAACTTGTGAGAGTGACTCAGCACAAAATAAAGTCTAAATACCCTTGTGTTTCCATCAAGGTAGCCTTTGGCTGGAAGCTAATGTGTGTTGGATGGCTGCAGGGAGCACATGTTGCTGGAAATAGCTTTTATTCCTTTTGCTGTAGGCTGTCTGTTGGGAATTAGCAATGGACTGAAGTAGGATTACTTTATGCTACAACTGTGTATAACAGCTAAGCTGGGAAACCGCATTACAGTGGTACCTCAGTTTAAGAACAGCCCTGTTTACGAACTATTCAGTTTACGAACTCTGCAAAACCAGAAATAGTGTCCTGGTTTGCAAACTTTACCTCGGTTTATGAACGGAAGCCAAACGGTGGAAGGGCACTGGTGACAAGAGGCCTCATTAGGGAAAGCACGCCTCAGTTTAAGAACGGTTTTTGGTTAAGAATGGACTTCCGGAACGGATTAAGTTCGTAAACCGAGGTACCACTATATACTTTGGACTGCTTGTCAGTAAAGGTGTTTTTCCTTTGACAGCCCCATTATGGCTTTTCTATTTGCACAATCTGCTGGTGTGTCGAATAGGTACTCTGCTTATGTCCAAACAAGCATCCCAACCCCTGGAAATCTGGGGTTTAGGTATTGTTTGGGGCCAACCATTCCTTATGGAGAAAAGGGTCTTCCTGGATGAGTAAATGTTACAACACCTTTATCCCTTTGCACCATTGTTTATTTCCTGTCTGTTTACAATTCTGTTTACTTTTTAAAAGTAATTTGTGATTTTCAGTTACATACGTTTCAATAGTTTTACAGTCATTTTAACATTTCAAAACTCAGCTTCCTTTCTCCTCTTTTTACAGTTCCTTAAATTTATTTTTTCTGTTTCCTGCATATTCTAAATTAACTTAACTTATTAAGAGAAGAAGAGAATAAATTCTGTTTACTTTGCTAAGTTTGACGTGGAAAGGACATGAACGTAATGAGAAACGATTCACTGATTTCTGGTATGTTCCTGAATCGGGAGTTTACCATTTGAAGAAGATTCTGTTGCCTATGTGTGGAACCTAATTCTTTCTTACAGAGGGTGAAAATTAAACTTTGCTGGTAACACAAGATTATTGTGCTGATCATTACATTAGGTATTAGGAGGTCCACATATTTACTCATACCTTCCAGGACATATTTAAGATAAAGACTAGTATCAGGGTCAAAATAGTTTACTGAGAGGGTCGCTTTTCATATCAAGTTATGCCCACTTCGCTGATGCTATGATCTACAGTCATAAAACATAGAAAAAGTTCATCATTGCAGCTTCTCCTCCTTGCTGTCACTGACAGAACAGGGGAGGGGGGGGAGTACACAATCAATTTCCCAGTTCTGAACTACGGCTTAAGAAATTTGCAGGATTATGTTTGCATCAGACCAAAAATGAAAATATGACTCAGGCAAATCTCTGCACCTAGCCAGATTCGTGTGGCTGTCAAAAAAGTAAACATGGAAAGCAGTCAGAAATTTGATTTAACTGTAGCAAAGGTTCCAGTGTTATTATTATTATTATTTTAAAAAAACATTTAATTTGAGAAACGGAAAATATGTATAACTGGTGAAAAAGAATCAGAGCTGAGCCAATGTTGTCTGCACTGCCATGTTATGCATGCAGTATGTTTTCAGCCACATAAAGGACATTTTATCTCAAACTCATTCCCTTTCGTTCCCCTTTAAAGATAAAGCATTCCCATCCCTATGTTACACTTGCTTGCCTTATAAATTCTCCGATACAGAGGTTAAATCACAATCTGGAAATATTTTAGTTACAAGTTGCACTTAATCTTGTGTATTTGAGACAGTACATAAATTCACCATTTTCTCTTTGGGTTTTAAATTTACAGCCACCTTCTCCTTTCTTATTCAGGCTTTTAAACTGTTTGCCACTGTCAGTCTGCATACAAATTAGCCTGAGTACAGACACTTTAAATATTACATGCTCCAGCTAAATCTTGTAAATATGCAGATCTATTTCCTTATCACATTTCTCTTTTATTTGTAGCTTTGTTGTGGCCTATGGCTAAAAAAAATAAATTTGACTTGACCTGAATCATCACATTACAGAATATGAACTTTACACTTGGCTCTCAGAAGTTATTGTGCAACGGTTTGAGGCATTCCTGAGCTTAAGATTTGTCCCTGGGATAGTCAAGATTTCCTACATTTGGCACAGTGGGAGAAGGTCACACACATTAGAAAATGAGAAATAGCTTGAAAGGCAGTGGCCTCTGCAAGATGATCATTTAACAGAAGAGGCAAGGCATTGGTAGAAATATTATTACATAAAATAAGAGTATCCACATCAGACCGGTGGCTCTTAAAACCCAGAATTAGGCTCCAACTCCCATCATCCCAGGCATTCTACTCCTAAGTAGCTATTTGGATCCTAACCAGGGGCAACAAAATCATTCATTTTATGAGGCAGGTAACAAACCCCTCTGGCCCTAGATATGGCCTGCAATGGGCTGGCTAAGGTTGCCATATTTCAAGCAGTGAAAATCTGGACTGAAAAGTTGCTGGCCAAAGCTGTTGAAGGTTTTTGTTTGTTTGTTTTAGTTGAGCTTCTTGGGCAAAATCGCTAAAAAGAATATGTCGTTTTTGAGCTAATTTTATGGGGGGAAATAGCCTACCTGGGCGAACATGTCCAGATTTTCCTGGGCGTTTTCCCAATTTCCGCCCAGACACTGCTACCGACTGCGGGATATGTCTGGAAAAATCTGGACATATGGCAACCCTAGGCCTGGCTCTTTCCTAGGGATATACGAAGGCACTGTTTTCCATCCCAGCAAGGATTCCTTACAAGCAGCTCCGTATCCAATCTGCTGCAGGTCATCTTCTGCTAAAAACGATGCTATTCCTCTCCCTGTCAGATGTGGCAAAAGTACGTAAGTTGCATAATTGTTGCGATTATGTAAGTGATGTCACCCTCGCTTTATTCAACCTCATTCATTTCAAAGCAAAGGAAACACAATGCAAATTGGAGGGATAGTACTCAAGTATGTATCATTTGCATACTGAAAGCATTTGCTGGATTGATTTATGTTCCAGACATGGGACGAGTGAGAGAACACTGGCAATTTCTAATCTCCAACAATGTGCCTATTGAAACCAATGGAGATGGCAAATAATTTTCAAAGGCCACCCATTTCCCAGTTCTCCAACATCAGAAACCCTTCCCCAAACTTTTCTGATTCTGGTCTCTTCCACTCATAATCCACAAACACAACTGCTTTTCTTCCCGTGGAGAACAAGGTGCTGGGACCTTTCTATTATATTCTGTGAGAGGAAGATCAGGTGGGGGTAGGATTTTGAGTGGAAATAAAGCTAGATTTTGTTCTATTAGAAAATACACAGGCAAAGACAAACTAGACTTCCTAATATCTTCATAGGAGAAAGGTAGGCTACGACACTGGAGCCCATAAAGGCGGCTAGCTTAAGCAGCAGTCAGCAGTGAATCGCCTAAGATTACAGGCAAGTTGAAAACTACTGAAGTATTAGAGTGAGACCATGGAAGACAGAGAAAGTATTTTAGGTAACCATAGAGCTGTCAATTACGAGGCTGACACCCTTCTTTTTATCCATCCACCTGGTAATTATAGTAATTTTCTTAACCTCACAGGATCTGACTTGTGTTTGTTAAAAGGTTTTTCCATGAGCTTGAGAAGCTACCTAGGCACAAGTACCATTAAGCAAGAGTACATCATCTCTACTTTTGCTGCCATTAAAGAGCAAAAGAAAGAAAGAAAATCTTTAATAATGCAAACCAAAAGAAGAGGAAATAATCAAGTTCACATGCTTCTTAATCTTTGAATATCTGAAGAGGGACATTCAGTGCTGAGAGAATTCTGTATAGACCTTTGTCGTGGAGCTGTTAAAACCTTATAGTGCTTAAAAACTTGTAGGGCAATGAGGCAATGTTACGGCGGTCTGGAAGAGATCAGAAGAAGCCAAAGCTTTCATTGACTCACAAATGGGGAGCCTTTTCCAGCTCCAGGACCACATTTCTTTCTGGGCAATCTTCCAGGAGCCTCATGGCAAGAATAGACAGGTCCAGCAAAAAGGCGAATGTGAATTCTACCATTTTTTTCCAGTAGGATAGTTTCTGCACACATTCACACTCCTATCCCTGTCTTCTTTCCAGGCAACCAAGAGTTCAAGGAAATTATTAGAGTTCAAGGAAACATTCCAGCCAGCCAAAACACAAGGGGATATGAAATAAGGCTGATGAGGGGAAACAGGGTGTTGCCGAGGTGAAGGTATGGCTTGGGGAAAGTCTGAAGGCACAGAAAGTGAGGTCTGGAGGGCTGGATTTTCCCAGCCCCTTCCTCCAAATGGCTATTTAAAGCCCTATACGGCCTAGGACCCTCGTACCTATGGGACCGCCTTTCCTGGTATGTTCCACGAAGGACCTTACAGTTTTCAAACACAAACACCTTGGAGGTCCCAGGCCACAGAGAGGTTAAACTGGCCTCAACCAGAGCCAGGGCTTTTTCGGCTCTGGCTCCAATCTGGTGGAACGCTCTGTCACAAGAGGCTAGGGCACCACGGGACTTGACATCTTTCTGCAGGGCCTGCAAGACAGAGCTGTTCCACCAGGCCTTTGGCCAGGGCACAGCCTGACCCCCTCCTTTAGCAATCCTCACAGAACTCTAGCCCAATTTTTGCCATTAATCTGATTTGAACTGATTTTATAATGAAATTATTTTAGAATGTTGTATCATTTTACTGCTGTTAGCCGCTTTGAGCCCAGCTTTGGCTGGGGAGGGCGGGATATAAATAATAATTTATTATTATTATTTCCAGAAAGTGATGTGCGGGAATTTCTGCTCAGACCCTTGGAACTTGGGCTGAGGGCCCTACAGGGCTCCATCTTGTAACCCCTACACTTTTAAGCATATATATGGGAAGCTGCTTGGAGATGCCATCTGATGCTTTGGGGCACAGTGTGATCAATATTTATTGGTTTGTTTGAAAATGTATAATCTGCACTTTCATTAAAATACGTCAAGAAAGCTTACATACATATAACGTATAATAAAAGCGGTCAGAGCAAAATATTAAAACATCCATAAAGCATCAGTGAGTACTGGTTGGTTGAAAGAAAAATTCATATTGTGAAGACCTATCTAAACAGTACGGAGAATCTTTACACTAAAGGAGTGGTCCCTTGTGAAGGCCAGCTGAACCTCAAGGGCGATGGGAACCATCAGAAAAGCCCCCTAAGAGGATCTTGGTGATTGAGGTGGAGTATAAGGGATCAGCGGTGGCGCTGTGGGTTAAACCACAGAGCCTAGGACTTGCCAATCAGAAGGTTGGAGGTTTGAATCGCCGCGACGGGGTGAGCTCCCGTTGCTCGGTCCCTGCTCCTGCCAACCTAGCAGTTCGAAAGCACATCAAAGTGCAAGTAGATAAATAGGTACCGCTTCGGTGGGAAGGTAAATGGCGATTCCGTGCGCTGCTCTAGTTCGCCAGAAGCGGCTTAGTCATGCTGGCCACATGACCCGGAAGCTGTACGCTGGCGAGATGAGCGCCACAACCCCAGAGTCGGCCACAACTGGACCTAATGGTCAGGGGTCCCTTTACCTTTAGCTTTTAATAAGGGATCAGATAAGACACAGTGGTGCCCCGCAAGACGAATGCCTCGCAAGACGGAAAACTCGCTAGACGAAAGGGTTTTCCATTTTTGAGCTGCTTCGCAAGACGAATTTCCCTATGGGCTTTCTTTGCAAGACGAAAACGTCTTGCAAGTTTGTTTCCTTTTTCTTAACACCGTTAATACAGTTGCGACTTGACATCGAGGAGCAACTCATAGAACGCAGTGTACATAGTAGCCTTTTTTGAGGTTTTTAAAGACTTTGGTGATTTTTGAAGCTTTTCCAAAACTTCTTTTGCAGCCATTTGGTAAGTTAAGCTTTTAAAACTTTTTTGGGGGGGTTGGATTTTGGGTTGGGGTGTTTGGAATTCAAGGACTTGGTGTTGGAAAGGGGTTTGCAAGAATCTGGAAGCTTGTGTGGTTTTTTTTCTGCATTTTTATGATTTTCTGTGACCATTGGGCCACTCTGCTGTTTTTTAAAAAAAATTCTGGGTTTGTATTTTGAAATGCTCTTTACAGTATGTGTGACTTTAAAGAGCACTTAATAAACTCTTGTTGTACCAAATTTGGCTTTGTTTGGACTTTTTTTGACCATAGGAACGCATTAATTGATTTTCAATGCATTCCTATGGGGAACCGTGCTTCGCAAGACGAAAAATTCGCTAGACGAAAAAATTCGCGGACTGAATTAATTTTGTCTTGCGAGGCACCACTGTATTTGGAGCCCAAGTTGTTTAAGGCTTTGTGAATTAACACAAGAACTTTGTGCAATTTATGCCTCCCACTCTCTCTCTCCATGCCTTCCAAATCAAGTGAGGATATGCAAGAGGCAGTAATGATATGGCCAACAGACTGAAGGCCAACCGACTGAGGCAGAAGATGGAGGTGCTGTTGGTTGGCAAGTGAATGAGAAATGCAAGGGCTTCCCTTTTCAGGAACTTTCTGATATGTTGTGGTTGTGATTGCCAACCGATTTGTAATCCAGCCTGCCAGATAGGTATGCTGTTTAGCCCTTCGCAGTATGAACACTTAGGTCCTTATGCATCCTCCCCTGTAATTCTAAAATGTTGCTGACTCCAGTCCTCAGGGGCTGCTGATGGTTGTTCCCATTGAGCTATTAGAAGGCTCCCTGTGTGAGTAATAAAAGAGTTCAAGTTCAGTTGTCTCTTGTATTATAGCCTTAGTATGCCCAGGAACAAACCTAGACAGCATCTTAAAAAGCAGAGACATCACCTTGCCAACAAAGGTCCGTATAGGTAAAGCTATGGTTTTCCCAGTAGTGATGTATGGAAGTGAGAGCTGGACCATAAAGAAGGCTGGTCGCCGAAGAATGGATGCTTTTGAATTATGGTGCTGGAGGAGACTCTTGAGAGTCCCATGGACTGCAAGAAGATCAAACCTATCCATTCTTAAGCAAATCAGCCCTGAGTGCTCACTGGTAGGACAGATCCTGAAGCTGAGACTTCAGTACTTTGGCCACCTCATGAGAAGAGAAGACTCCCTGGAAAAACCCTGATGTTGGGAAAGATGGAGGGCACAAGGAGACGGGGACGACAGAGGACGAGGTGGCTGGGGAGTGTTCTCGAAGCTACCAGCATGAGTTTGACCAAACTGCGGGAGGCAGTGGAAGACAGGAGTGCCTGGCATGCTCTGGTACATGGGGTCACAAAGAGTCGGACACAACTAAACGACTAAACAACAACAACAAATGCCCAGGAATTGGGATAGGAGAGAAATGTGGTGATTGGCATTTTAATGGAAACTTCCGTCATTTGTGCTTCCCAAAACACACGCATCCTTTGAAACGTTCAACTTTGGAATGCAGTTCTCCAATCGAAATATATATCTATATATTGGTGAAAGTAACAGGAAAAAAATCACTAGGGGAAATGGCTTGCAAAGGTATGCATAGTAGCAGAAATGTACACTAAAATGTGAACAAATTTTCGTGATGCCTTTTAAAAGTAATTTTGCAAACCCGTCCAGTAATTTTGCAAACTGTGGTGAACTGCAGATTGGTGGGAGCGGGGGGGGGGAGGAGAGAGAGAGAGGGAGAGGGAGGGAGGGAGAGAGAGAGAGAGAGAGAGAGAGAGAGAGAGAGAGAGAGAGAACATGAGAAACTGAAAGCAAAGAGGGCCCAGTCAATCTGTTTTGCTTGGAAACCTCCAAGGCTCTTGAGATTAATGTTTACCAGATCGGCAGATCGTGGATGTCTAGGGGTTAGTGTTCTGTCTGCTGCTGAAATTATAGCACGATGTTTGTTTTGTTAAGTTAACAGAAGTTGTATGTTTTAAATTACATTCTATACGACAACGTTGTAAACAACCCTGGGATTATAATGGTTGAAGGATAGCTTTAAAATGAAATGAAATAAATGTCTGGGCCAGTAAGACATGATCAGAATCATTGTGCCTGGATTTTCTGTGCCACCCTGGAGTGTTGTGATAATGGTTGCTATTGTGTAGGTTCAGAATAGGGATCCCCATCTTTAGGGTGAACTGCTGGAAAACTTGCATGTGGAAGGACATGCCATTTAGATCCACTACAACAGTCTGCCTTGCTGCTTGCTACTTATGCTGTGTTTTCCGCCCCCAGGACTCATCTCTGTTTGCCCTGACACTTTCTCCCAGAAAAATCCGTTGTTTAGTGCTGAATCAGAACAAATGGCAATTGGGTTTTCTGTGGATTGCTGTTTGTTCTGATTTATCACTAAAGAGCAGGTTTTTTTCTGGGGAAAGCAGCAGCAAAACTGCTCAGACCCGTGTTTTATAGGCCCAGGACAAGTGGAAGTGTGGGCAAGCCGTCAGTATTACCTGGTCCTAGCCCTTTATCTGTTGATGGGTGCATTTGTCATGATGTCTGTGAGAACTTACCATTCAGCGCTTCTCTGCGCTAGAGAAGGTGAGTTGGCACAGCCAACTGCCATGTCCAGGGGAGGGTTCCAGTCCTCTCAGGGCCTCGCAAATTGCAGCTCTGCAAGATCTCAGGGAGCAAATGTAGCAGCAGGCTCCTTAAAAGGTTGAGGTGTTCACCATCACAGCCTTTCTCCCTTGTGACTGGATTTTCCAAACCCACCCACCCTCAAGTCTTCAATGGATAACATTAAGTAGCCAGAGTGGTGCATGCTCTGGTTATCTCCCGCTTGGACTACTGTGATGTGCTCTATGTGGGGCAACCTTTGAAGGTGACCCAGAAACTACAACCAATCCAGAATGCGGCAGCTAGACTGGTGACTGGGAGTGGCCACTGGGACCATATAATATCAGTCCTGAAAGACCTACATTGGTTCCCAGTATATTTCCAAGCACAATTCAAAGTGTTGGTGCTGACCTTTAAAGCCCTAAATGGCCTCAGCCCAGTAAACCTGAAGGAGTGTCTCCACCCCCCATCGTTCAGCCCGGACTCTGAGGTCCAGCACCGAGGGCCTTCTGGCAGTTCCCTCACTGCAAGAAGTGAGGTTACAAGGAACCAGGCAGAGGGCCTTCTCAGTAGTGGTGCCTGCCCTGTGGAATGCCCTCCCATCAGATGTCAAGGAAATAAACAACTATCTGACTTTTAGAAGATATCTGAAGGCAGCCCTGTTTAGGGAAGTTTTTAATTTTTGATGTTTTATCGTGTTTTTAATATTCTGTTGGGAGCCGCCCAGAGTGGCCCAGCAAGATGGGCGGGGTATAAGTAATAAATTACTACTACTACTACTACTACTACTACTACTACTACTTGTTTATAGGGTTTGGAAGGAATTTTATTTTCTTGGTTGAGAGGTTTTCGCCTTCCTCTCAGTGGACAGGTTGTTGTTAGGCATGTGACCCAATTGAATTGTCACATGTTGGGTGGAAATGGCATTGGCTCTGCCCAATGGGATCTTGAGGGGGCACACCAGCTCTGAGACTGACCTTAAGTGGGCTGGGTCTGTCACCACACACCTCAGGTTGCATAGGCCTCCTCTGTGTTGGGTCCTTTATAAAGATTAACTGCCACAGAATTCCCTTTTTCTTCCCAGATCCATATCCTGTCTCCAGCAATGCCAGATGGGGACCCTGCAGTCCAGCTAATTCATGTTTTCTTCTTCTCTGTGGGGTCTCATGGAACCTGAATCGTTACTTGCAAGTAATGTAGTCCCCATCCTGATCAATTGCCATTGTTAAATTCAGTGCTTTTCTCACCATTTTATAGTTCAAATTGGGGAAAATACAGTAAATGGACAAAAGTACAAAGAACATGCATTACCTCATATTACACAGTTGACAGCTCACGGTAACTTCCACATTGGCATGAGGTTGTGTGCACTAACATCTTCCTGATTCCATTAACTTTACACTTCTTTGCTGGCTGTGATGATGAAAGTCAGTAATTTTTCTGCTCCTATTGAAATACTGTCCCTCAATGAGGCCAAACTTTCATCAGTAAAACACCACACATCCGCATTCCACACTGCTTCACACATTAAATGCTCGCTTCCATCTGAGACTCAGGAAAGACTGTGACAGGAAATGAGCCAGCCATCAGGGGTAGCAATGAAACTGCCGATTCACCGTGCTAGAGAAGAAACTATTTATATATATATATATAAAAATAGTTTCTTATCCTGTTAGATTCACAAAATGTTTTGGGGTATGCGTACTCCTGCATCCCCCCAGAAAAAAGCACTGGTTGCGCTGACAGTTACACCATAGCCTTAGGAATCCCTCAGTGAAATAGTTCCATATCGCCTGAATCTTCATCCCTACTACAAAAAGACATAATTATGTTTGTCTCTCTGTGATTAAACTACCTGTGCTAGAGTGGTGCCACTGTTTATTTCAGAAACTACAGAGGGGTCTCACTCTGATGCATCAACACTTGAACATTGCCTAAAGGAATGATTGATCTCGAGGTCTTCAGCCATTCTTCATTCTGGACGTGAAAAATGGTTCCGCGGTGTGGCTGATTCCCTAAGTAAAATGAAGCTGAAACTTGCCTGTATGCAGCCAGGAAAACAAAAGATAAGCAATAGCAACATCTTCTCCAGCTAGCAATCACATCAGCGACAGTCAATGGGAGGAAGAAGAAGAGACTACCTGGGAAAGGGCAACAGGTAGCAGCACATAGGTACAGAGCAAGGGGAGAAACTGACAAAACATTTTGAAAGACCAATATAAGATGACACATACAAAGTCGTGTAAAGGTAATTACATTCTCAATCTGAGAACAAAAAGGGGCTGGGACAAATTCTGCCTCCAGTTACAGCTCAGCAACAGTAAATCAATGAGGGCGGATAGAACGTTTATAACCGAAGGCAGACATTGGCATGTGCTTCATACCGAAACGACGCTCGCTGCCTCATCAGCCTGTTGTCAAGATGAAAGACTTACCCACCGTGCCCCCCTCCCCAGTTTCAGCCTAATTTGTTCTGATCATCCGCTTTGAGGAATCATTCAACGTCAGTACCCAATAACGCACACCAAAAATATACTTTTAATTAGCATTTGACACACAACAGAGTGTCTGCCATCCTTGCCTTGTTTTCACTGCCGGAAGCACTTCTATGAGTTCGCTGCTGCGCCTGGTGAATTATAGAATGAAGCCCTCCCAGGAAAGGCAGAGGGGCCTGCTTTTAAGGAGGCATGCATGCAACTAGGTCAGGGCTTGGCCCGTTCGGTTCAGGCACTCCTAAGCTCTCGTTGTTTTCTTCAGTTATGCTCTTTACTTCGTTTCCATCAAAGCCTCGTTCTGAAGAGCACACCTAGTACCCAACTCCCTGGAGAAATGTGTGGGCTATATATCACTTCCCTCCTGGTTTTGACATTTTAAAAGAAGTTTGATTAATTTCTTTTCCTTCCTGCAAAGATGCATACAAACAAACAAGCACACACGTTCTTGCAACCCATCATTGATGGCCTCAGAAGAGACGAAGGAAGTCTCTGTCTTGCTGTCTTCAGCTGTGGTTTTCCAAAGGCAAAGGAGCAGTTATCATGGTGGAAAAGAAGGGAAAGATAATAATAGTAGTAGTAGTAGTAGTAGTAGTTATTTGCCACTGCAGTTGCCACCTAGGAAGGCAGCCCAGAGCAGCCCAGCTCAGAAGTCAACTTTCCTCCTATTTTCTATGGTGGTTTATGATTTCCAATCAGTTTATGAAATCCATCTCCATCTGAGCCTCTCGGTTTTCTGTGCCTGCTTAGACTTGCAAGAGGCAGACCCTGGGAGAGCCTCTTTACCTCTGATGCTCACACACAGAAGGGAGGTGGTGTGTTTTTGTCTCTCATAGGGCTTTGTTGGGTTTTTTGGGCCAGGGGCAAAGATGCACCTAGCTGAACATTCCTTGAAGATGCAGGAACACTTGTAACATAGCAATACAGTGTAGTGGTCAGAGTGTCAGACTAGGACCTGGTTGGCTAATGTTTAAATCCCCACCCAGCCATAATGCTCATTGAGGGAACTTGGATCAAGTCACAACTGTTGAACCTACCTCACAGGGTTGTTGTGTGGATTAAAAATGGGTGGTGTTATGTACTGAAGTTCTCACCCTGGGCCAGCAGAGGGATACTGTAGATAGTTATGCAAATGAAGGATCGAAAGTGACGTTCAGTGATTGGATAGTTTTAGAAAGTTGCTACAGTTACATTGTTCTGGAGCTCTATATAAGCAGGCTGACTGAGCTCTTCAGTTCAGTTCTGTTCTGGCCTCTGAATAAAGAAGAGCTGTTTGAAGAATCGCTGTGTTGTCTGATATGTTCACCCACAACATAACAGGTGGGAGGAGAACCAAGTACACAGCCTTGATCTCCTTGAGGGAAAAGGTGAGATATAAACGTAGGAAGAAACTAGCAAACCAATGAACATCTCATGGCATGGTCCTGGCTGGCCTCTACCTCTTTGCTTCCTGACTCACAGTCTTCTAGCCTCCTTTGCTTCTCAGCCCTTTCCTCAATTCCATGTCTCATCCAGACCTTTCAGTGTATGTTGTGTGTGCCTGGCCTCCCTTATTTAATTTTTGCCACCTTAATCCTTAGCCGACCTGTCACCCAGCTCTTTCCCAGTCCATGGCACAAAGCCACTCCTGTCCGTCAGTATTAAACCTGTGAAATTTTCACATTGCCAATCCCTTCCCTTAGTCCATCCTTCTCTCAACTTTCTTTGTTGCTCTTCTTCTCTCCAGCCGCCCCCCCTCTCTGTTCCACATTTTTTCTATGCCGAATTGCAGGGACCAGCTACAGGCAAATGTGATTGATACGATCTCTGCGTCAAAGCTGGATCGGATCAATTTGGCCTCGTAGGTGGTCATTTCCACTTCTTGCAGAGTTCAGCAGCACTGGGAAGCAGTAAAGTTAGCTGCTGTGTACAGAGGCGAATCTCGCAAGCTTTCTCTGTGAAATTCAGCACCCACGGCTTCAACAGAAGGGAAATGAGTTAAGAGTCTCTCTCATGTACGCAATATTCCTTCTCTCGCCCACCCACCTTCTCCCTGTGCCAAGCTACCATTTCAGCAGGAGTTCTGGAGATGATTCCAAACACAGTTTTCCCTTTCAAGACCTAATAGAAAAGCTGTTGAAATTTGGAAATATTTTGCCTGCAACCCAAAGTGCAAGTCCCCAAAGGAAACTGCAGCCAAAAGTGCTTCTGGAGAGGGAGTTGAATTTATGGGATGGAGAAATGAGAAGGAAGAAGTCAAACAATCCAGAAACTTACCCCCCCCCCAGTGCTTTTTTTAAAAAAATGAGACAAGGGTGTTCATAACATATTCCAGATGCCATACTCCTGTGGACTATGAAGAGAATCTTGAGGTGAATGTAAACAAAATCCTTGGGTTCAAATCCATGCAAGCAGCACTGCAGAGCCTCCCAGTATAACTGTTTGCAGAAACCTACCCAGCAATCCCTTACCTAGTTGATGCTGAAAGTCTGTTGCTTAGGAACAAAGGCCGTCTGTACGCCAAGATCCCATGCAAACAGTTCCATTTTGTCCAAGAGGCTTCTCAAATGTTGAGTGTTGAAAAGCTAGTGGTTGAAACATCTACAGCCATCCCTCATGTTACGTTTGCTTCACGTTGAGCATTTTCAGGTTGTGTCATGCGGCGACGCGGAAGTACTGGAAAGGGTTACTTCCGGGTTTCGCAGCTAGCGTATGCGCAGATGCGCAAAATGACATCATGTGCAGAAGTGGCGAGTCACAACATGCACAGACACAGGTTGCATTCTGCTCATATTACGAACGGGCCTCCGAAACGGATCCTGTTCGCAACCAGAGGTACCACTGTATGAGGAAACTCTACTGTTCCTGACCAGGAACTTGGTGTAGGTGGGAGCAGCTGAACAGCCATTTACAGTGTTAGCCAGGAAGAAGGGTGAGGAGGAGGAGGAGGAGGAGGAGGAGGAGGAGGAGGAGGAAGAGGAGGAGGAGGAGGAGGAGGAGGAGGAGAAGAAGAAGAAGAAGAAGAAGAAGAAGAAGAAGAAGAAGAAGAAGAAGAAGAAGAAGAAGAAGAAGAAACAAAACCCATTGGCCATCTTGTGATTAAAATGCAACTTGAAATGTATTTAAATTTGCCACCTTCCCTGCCAATATGTCCCTACTATGTTTCCAGGGGGTGATTTTGTTGTTGATGATGACAACAGAAACTCCCACCTTTGTTTCTCTCCCCTGCTGCCTTAAACACTTCCATCTCTTCTCAGACTGGATATACTGAAGAAGGGAATGAGCCCTTTCGTTAAATGATTCGCTACTTAGGTCCCAACTTAGGTCCCAACATTTAAAGTAGCATCACATCACTTTTAACAGTCATGGCATCCCTGGGAGCTGCAGTTTAAGGGTGCTGGGTATTGCTAGGGAGCCCCTCTTCCCTTCACAGAGACACAATTTTCAAAGCGGTTTGGCCATCGATCCCTCTTCCCAGAGAAAAAAGCCTAGCACACAGGCATTGGGTCTGTGGAAAACAAAATGAAGTTTCTCCTTCCCTAAACATGCACAACAACTACAGTGGTACCTCGGGTTAAGTACTTAATTCGTTCCGGAGGTCCATACTTAACCTGAAACTGTTCTTAACCTGAAGCACCACTTTAGCTAATGGGGCCTCCTGCTGCTGCTGCTGCCGCCGCGCCGCCGGAGCACAATTTCTGTACTCATCCTGAAGCAAAGTTCTTAACCCGAGGTACTATTTTTGGGTTAGCGGAGTCTGTAACCTGAAGCGTATGTAACCTGAGGTACCACTGCATTTGCTTTCTTTGTGGGTCTGCTTTTTCTCACCGGTTCTGAAACGCAACAGATCCCAGACTGGAGTGGTTGCGTGTGTGCGTTTGTGAGGATTGGTGGGGGGGGGGAGAGAGAGAGAGAGAGACTAGAAAATATTCTTGCTTCAATGTCAAGGAGGATGACAGTCTATCACCCTTCCCATCATTACTAAACTTCATATCAATCTAATTCTGATTCGCCCTCTCTCTGGCTTGCTGCAAAGGGTTGCTCCTTCAGATTGCGCCGGGTGGATGTGCTTCAGCAGTTTTAAAAAGGGCTACTTTCATCTGTTGCCACTTCACACGGCCAGTCCTCGATGGGAGATTATTTTATCCTCCATTACCTTCACAATGACCTTTGACAGAAGCATGGCTATTACGAAACCCCCTAGTCAAAGCCAGAAATTTTCCTATCATTTTATAAAGTACCGAACAATCTTCCCCACTCGCAGCTCTGTCCTCTGGCCCTGGTAGTTTACGTGACCCGTAGACTCTCTCAATCCATAATGACATTGCAGTCAAAATGAAAAAGTACCTTTTCTCTCTTGCTCACCAAAAAAAAGAAAAAAAAAAGAGCCCCTTGAATTCAATTGAAATCGCTTTGGCAAGAGATAAAGAGAGTGTGATCTAGCCGCTTTAGCTTGATTTTGGAGTTATATCATGAAGAATATTCGCCTGATTAAAATTGTTCTGAATCATCACAATGGAGCCTGATAGCCTGTCAGTTTAACGAATCATAAAATATCCTGCGTTCTTCAGGGAAGATCAGAAGGGTTATGCCAGCCCTTTTCAACAGTGTATATATGAAAAAGCAAAACACAGGTCAAGGCAGAGTACAGTAATAGTTTGCAGTCAACTTTTATTTAGAATTACATTTTTCAAATAAAATAGAACAACCCACCATTGATTCTTGTGGTACAAATATACACTGGTAAATATTGGGCTGCAGTTTTTTGTGTTATATGTGGATGGGGCAGCCTTCCACTTCCACCAAAATCAAGGCTGTTAACTATCACTTTCATCAGTGGAGACAGGAGCATTTCCAGAGCAGTCCAAACCCCCTTGCTTTTTTGGAGGATGTAGGAAGCTGTATGTTATAACAAGCCAGATCATTGGTCCATCTCACTCAGCATTGTCTACACTGATTGGCAGTGCTCTCCAGGATTTCAGACAAGGTCCGCCACAGCCGTACCCAGAGATGATGGGAATTGAACCTGAGGTAACTACCACTAAGCTAAGGCCTTTTCCCTGAAGGGTTCTTCACCTATTCTTGAAATGTTTTTGTCTCCCTTTCCCTTCCAGAGGCAAGAGATGCTGTCAGGTTACCACAGAAAGGGGACATCTCCAGGATAAACCATATCTCAACCTTGAATGCCCTTGGTCATCTTAGGGAAATGCTAGAATTTCACATCCCAATACAGTAAGACACTGGGTGCAAATTGAATGAATAAAAATGCTCTCTTCACTGAGGCCTAAGGGCTGCTGCTGAATTGAAGAGCCATGGTTTCATTCTACTTCTTTGTCAAAATCCCATAGAGCAGAATTTGGTTAGTCCACTTTTCCTTGGAAAGCTCAGTGTGGTCCCAGAGATGTCACATTGAGTGACAGATGCAGGTTCGTTCCCACAACAGTGATTTCCCAAAACTTCTTTCAAAAACTCATACATGGATATTTTGTGTCCACTGGCTTGTGTACTTTGGTACTTTAAGCTTGTACAGTTATTTTCAACTCTTGAAACATAAAACACATTGTGTAGGTAGGCAAACTAAGGCCCGGGGGCCAGATCTGGCCCAATTGCCTTCTAAATCCAGCCCACGGACGGTCCAGGAATCAGCGTGTTTTTTCATGAGTAGAATGTGTCCTTTTATTTAAAATGCATCTCTGGGTTATTTGTGGGGCATAGGAATTCGTTCTTCTTCTTCTTTCCAAAATATAGTCCGGCCTCCCACAAGGTCTGAGGGACAGTGGACCGGCCCTCTCCTGAAAAAGTTTGCTGACCCCTGGTGTAGGTGTTACTCTAGCAGACTGGGCCAGTGAGTGCATAATACAGTGCAAAAACCTGGTTAATTAAAATGTTTGTTCCTTTTTTTCAAATTAAAAAAAAATCTAACCCACAGGGCTCTGAGGGCATAGACATGCAAACCACGGGCTGGCAGTTGAGTATGAAAACTACTTTCTTTGAAGAGCATTGTGTTTACCACGCTTCCACAGGCTGTGGTAAAGTCCCCTCTGTTTTTGCTTGTTCTCTTCCATCATGCAGACTGAGTGTTGGCCCTGTGGGGAAACGGAGCCTGGAGAAATGAGACGAAATCCTGATAAACACAGTTGCAAAGGCAGATTATCGTCAAGACAGGATGAAGATTCCTGCCGGAGAGTGAAAATGGAAGTGCCTTAAAGTCGAGATCTTAGAAAATTAGCCGGGAGAAATATTAATAAGCTTTAACTGAGAATGCCTGCTGGCTGCTTGACGTGAAAGGTGCTTTCATCCCATCTCTAAATCCAACAATCCTTGTCTTGTACATTCTGCATCTCTGCAAAGGCTCCAGCAGCGATGACAAGAGGCCTTTAAGAAAAACAGGAAGGAGCATTAATACTTCATACATTAGACACAGACTTCAATATTTCCTGCGTTTCGTATGTAGGACAGCTTTAGCGGATATTTATTTCCACTGTTGGGCAATTGTTTACGGAGAAATAGTTTTCTTATAGCTCGAAAGATGGAGCCACTTTTGATTTTATCACCTGGTGAGAATATCCTGAGAACAATTAATTCTATAAATGTGACAGGGAAAGAGTTGCCACACTGCAATTTTTACTACATCAAAAATGGTTACGAAAATCAGACCAGGGTGTGCTAAGAGTGCTAGGAGGATGACCAGCTCTGTTCTCCAGATGGTGGCCCCGGGGTGGGAGGGGAGTATATTTTGCTTCAAAGCTTCCCTCATTAGGCTCTGTATAAAGTTGATGACATTGAGCATATGCACTCACTCGGGTATGGCAGAGCCTCTAAAGATACATCTCAATGGAACTTGAGACACTGATGTATGGAATCTCTTCCCCCATCCTCCAAGTTTCAGCCCATTTTGAGCCAAGTGATGCAACAGAAGGTTGGGGGTGGATCAGAGAGATGTGGTTTCAAATCCTTCCTCGGCTACAAACGCCACTCCATTTCTTGACTACTTACTATTCATAGTGATGTTTATTTCTATCTTGATGGATCAATATGGTGAAGGTTCAAAAACCGTTATAATAGGGTTTGGGGTGTTGTTGTTTTTCAATTCTCTTTTAAATTAACTGTTTGTACTTAAATGGAACGATGTGGTTGGTGCTGTTGGTTAAACCACAGAGCCTAGGACTTGCTGATCAGAAGGTCGACGGTTCAAATCCCCGCGACGGGGTGAGCTCCCGTTGCCCGGTCCCTGCTCCTGCCAACCTAGCAGTTCAAAAGCATGTCAAAGTGCAAGTAGATAAATAGGTACCGCTCCAGCGGGAAGGTAAACAGCGTTTCCGTGCGTTGCTCTGGTTCGCCAGAAGCGGCTTAGTCATGCTGGCCACATGACCCGGAAGCTGTACGCCGGCTCCCTCAGCCAATAAAGTGAGATCAGCGCCGCAACCTCAGAGTTGGCCACGACTGGACCTAATGGTCAGGGGTCCCTTTACCTTTACTTAAATGGAAGGAAGAAGACGTTCCTGTCAAAGAAGAATGGATAAGTAAGATAATGGACTATGCAGAAATAGCAAAATTAACAGCAAAATTGGGAGAATCTAATGATGACTGGTTTGTGGAAGAATGGATGCCCCTTTATGGACTATTTAAAGAAATGTTATGGTATGGTGAACTCACGAGCAGGATTTGAGCTATGAGCAACAGAAGTAATTAGATTATAATATTGTAGTTAGATTTGATAGATAGAAAATAGGGTGCAACAGAAGGCAATAACAACGCCATTGAAAAAGGGTTGGGAAGCAGACAAAAATAAGAGAAAAGATGAAGGTGTGTTTTGACTGTATGTTAAAAATGTTGAAACTTAATGAAATATAATAGAAGAAATAATAATAATAATAATAATAATAATAATAATAATAATAATAATAAAATAAATAATTTATTAGAATCATAGAGTTGGAATAGACCACCATCATATATTATTTATACCCCGCCCATATATATTATTTATACCCCGCCCATCTGGCTGAGTTTCCCCAGCCACTCTGGGCGGCTCCCAATCAATTGTTAAAAACAGTACAGCGTTAAATATTAAAAACTTCCCTGAACAGGGCTGCCTTCAGATGTCTTTTAAAGATAGGATAGCTGCTTATTTCCTTCACATCTGAAGGGAGGGTGTTCCACAGGGTGGGCGCCACTACCAAGAAGGCCCTCTGTCTGGTTCCCTGTAACCTCACTTCTCGCAGTGAGGGAACCGCCAGAAGGCCCTCGGCGCTGGATCTCAGTATCCGGGCTGAACGATGGGGGTGGAGACGCTCCTTCAGGTATAATTGTTTGTATCCTACTATCTAATATTACAGGATATTTTTTGCATCTGTAGAGAACATAAATTGCTATGTTGAAGAGGTACAGCTATCAATCCCTTTTAAACTTATCTTTCCCCACAAAAAAACTTCAGGCCAGTGAACTTTGCAGGGTGATGCTGGGAGTGTTAATCTATATCATCTTCACAAAACCTGAAAGGTAGATTAGGTTTAGAGGTTATGGTTAGCCCACCATGGTCACCTAGTAAAATTGATGGTTGAGTGGGAGGGAATGAACATCTCTGGAAAAGGTTCCATGAGAGAAGACTGATACGCAGAGAATGTATGTTATCCCAGGCTTCTTGGAGGATGAGCAGCGTACAAACGAAACAGATAAATGATAAAAATATAGTAGGGCCGCCTCGAAGCAAGCCTTGTTTGCTAGATCTGATGGATAGGTCTTTTTTTTTTTTGCCACCCCTGTTGTTGCAGTGTTGCCTCATGAGTCTAAGCACCGCACCACAGCTCCTTTTGCTTTTTAGAATCATGTATCCCAGAATAGCATAGGTCTCCCCTGTTTTTCAGATCCTGAGCTGCCAACTCTATAGAGTGTGTGCTCAGTTCATTCAGCCATTTGCTGAATGGCACAGCAAAGAGCAGTCATTCCTACTGCATCTTTGTTTCCAGAACTGCGTTTGTGGGCATTGTTACTTCTGCAGAGAGTTGATATGACTACTGGAAGAAAAGGAATAGAATTCCCTTTGTTCTTTGCCATTGCTGGGTGATGTACCTCTCACGCTGCAAAGCAACCAACTGCGGGGAAAGTGTGCATTTTGACAGTTTGCATGAACTTACAAGCAGCCTTCTATTTATCTAAGCTCCTGCTATCAAATCCTATTTGCTAAGACCGTTGCCCAAGCCTGTCAGCGGCTTCACCAGATGCATCAATATCAAAGCTACCTAAACTGCACATAATCAGATCATTCTCTGCACAGGAATAACCCTGTACAGCCCTCTGACTGCATTCATCTGATAACATCCAGCAGCTCCTATTTGGCTTTGCATCGTCTTTAGTACACAAAAGTACTAAAGTAAATATGCTGACTGTATCTGCTGTGCCAGAATATCGCCGCAACATCTCTCAAATACAGCGTGCAACAGTCCTCCCCTCCCCCAATCCACTAGGGCAATCCCACTTGTTTCAACAGAGCTGAAAAATCTTCACGCTCATTTATTCGCGTACACGCTACTGTTTTCTCCATTGAAATAAATGGGGCAGGCTGTGTACACAAGATTTCATGTGTGCACTGAAGCAGGACATTAGCTTAGCGTATTTGGGTTTAAATAGAAGAGGAATGCAGCCGCTCATTCCCACCTGCAGAGGTTCTTTGCAATAGTAGCACCATCCTCCTTAATTAGAATAGTTAAATAAAATCAAAATGAGAAAGATAAAACCACAGACAATTTTCATTTAAAATTAATCAAGTGATAACTGATGGCTTCTTTCATTCTTTTAAGGCAAATAAGAAATGCAGATACTTTCTTCCTTTGTCAAACAACCCTTTGCTGCTGTCATTTAGAACAATCTATTGCACATCCCAACGCTAGGTGAGGAGGATGTAAAAGGTAACACGAAAATTAGGGGGTTGGGGGGGCGCTCATTTGTAAGAACCTGTGATAGAAGCTCCGGGTTTTCAGCAGACACTCAATTTATTTAATAGATTTGTTGTTCAGGAAGACTGAATAATTTAAGAGATTAACAGGTCATTTGTAACCATGGAAATTGTGTTTCCTCCATGCCTAATAAACTAATTTTCACATGAAGCAAAGCAACAGTTGTTTGTTTACTTGCTTGCTAAATGTTATTTTCGATTGCTTTCATTTCCTCAGTTGAATTGGCAAACAAATGCTAGAGCAAAAATAAAACACATAAAAGACATCGTGCCACAGCATCATATGTCTTAGTCATCCAAGGTGATGAAACATTTGTTTGCCTCCCGAAAAAGTCACCAAGCTTTCATCTACCTGTGTGGATATTTTGTGTGGAAGGTCACTTAATGGTCCCCAGTTTGGCCGTCAGTGTCTATGGGCCATAGCATATGTGACATGGGAGGTTTGTCATTGCATCTTTCACTCTTAAAATGTTCACTGAAAAGTAGCCGTGGAATGGGGCTCCAATTCGGATTGGAAGATCAGTGGGTGGAGGTGTCGCTTTATTCCACACTATTTGGCCTGTTAAAATGCCCAAGCACCTGCATGCCATTTGTCTCCTGAATAAAGACAGACAGGTGCCTTAATGCACCTGGATTTGCCCCCTGTAGGGATAAAAAGCAGACCCTCCAACATTTCTCCAATGAAAATAAGGATGCCCAATTTTAATAATAGTAATACATTTTATTATTTATACCCTGGCCATCTGACTGGCTTGCCCCAGCCACTCTGGGTAGCTTCTAACATATAAAAAACCATAATAAAACATTGAATATTTTTTTAAAAAAACTTCCCCATGCAAAATAAGAAAGTTCCTTCCAGTAACACCTTAAAGACCAACTAAGTTAGTTCTTGGTATGAGCTTTCGTGTGCATGCACACTTCTTCAGATACACTGAAACAGAAGTTGCCAGATCCTTCTATATAGTGAGAAGGTGAGGAGGGGTATTACTCAGAAGGGTGGTGGGAATGGGTGATTGGCAGATAGCTGAGATGAGCCTGTTGACGACTCTTAACGACTGCAATAAGGTCTTGCAGGAAAAGGCAAGGGGTGAGAAGGTGAAAAATGGCTTAGTCATGTATAATGAGATAAGAATCCAATGTCTTTGTTCAGACCAGGTCTCTCCATGGTTTTGAGTTTGGTAATGAGTTGCAATTCAGCAGCTTCTCTTTCCAGTCTATTTCTGAAATTCCTTTGTAGTAAAACAGCTACTTTGAGATCTTGTATAGAATGTCCTGGGAGATTGAAGTGTTCTCCTACTGGTTTCTCTGTTTTGTGATTCTTGATGTCAGGTTTATTTCTGTTTATTCTTTGGTGTAAGGTTTGGCCTTACGCCAAAGAATAAACTTTCCCCATGCAAGGCTGCCTTCAGATGTCTTCTAAAGGTTGCATAGTTACTTATAGCCTTGGCTCAGGGGGTACCATAACTCCATAGCCTCCAACATTTCTCCAATGAAAATAGGGACACCCTAAGGAAAAGTGGGACATTCCAGGATCAAATGAGAAACTGGGATGGCTTCTGTAAATCTGGGACTATCCCTGGAAAATAGGGTCACTTAGAGGGTCTGGGTTTGTAGCTCCTGATAGGACAGGGAATGTCCCTCATCTGAAATTCCAAACAGTCTCTTCCAATCAAGGTAGACAATACTGAGCAAGATGGAATCTTGGTTTGATTCAGCAGAATGCAGCTTCCTCTGTTCCTAAATACAGGGGTAGCAAATTTGTTCCCTCCAGACGTTGCTTCCCTACAACCCACATCATGATTGTTCCTTAGGCTGATGGAGAGTTGTAGCCCAACAATATCTGTAGAGCATTAACATGGGCCATCTCCGGACCAAAACAACAGCATTAAAATAATCAGCAGCAGTCAAAACTGCAACGGTAAACCACAAAGACAATATCAGTTAAAAGCAGGCTGATCCTTGTGGCTCAAAAGTGGAAATTACAGGAGCCTCCCAACGGTAATGGAATGGCAGGCTAAACTTTTTGAGTATATAGAATTAGCTAAAATGACTTACAGAATTCGAAACCAAAAAGGGACAAAGTTTGAAGAAGAGTGGGGTAAATTTGTTGCGTACATAAGAAGTTTAAAAACTGTAGCAGGGTTAACATAAATCCTGTGATGTGTATAGAAGGTGAATAAGAATCTGCAAGAGAAGATATATATTAAGAAAACCAAAGCAGGGAAGGAAGGAAGTCTGGGCGTGGATATACGCAGTGTAAATAAGATGACATAAAATGATGACTGTAAAAGACTGTTTTATTTTTGTTTGTGGAAAACTCAGTAAAAGGCATTTTAAAAATAAAAATAAAAGCAGGCTGAAAGAGCACCAACTTCTTCTCTGATTTGCATACATTTCTGTTCCTCTCCCCATACATTTGGGGGCCAACGGCTTCCCCAACTCTTTTGTTTAGCACCATTTGTCTGATTTACCACATTTGCTTGCGGGCTGATATTCCTTCCAGGAATGAAGTGGGAGGGGGCAGGGACAGTGGAATATTTTCTAAAACTTGTCATTAAAATTCTCTGTTGAGCTGCCCACATTCCATTCACATTTATTCTAAAGAGTCCACACCTTTTACATATATAGAAATGAATAATTTTTCGCCTCTTCCTCTGCGCTCAAGACTCCTTGTCAACACTAAGGCAACACCGGTCGATAGCTCTTTGGTCTCACTGGAAACAGCCAGCAGCCTGAGTCTTGAAAAAAGAAAAAAAAAGATGAAGAAATTATACCAGAGAAATGCTTATTAAAATGTGGCACTCAAATATGAAAGAAAATGAATTAAGAGCGGTTGGATTTACTTCAGAGGGACTATGTTCAAGATGGAAAAACGGTCGTGCCTTGGTCGAAATCCAAAGCTACAGATTCCTCAAAGAGTCACTAACACTGCAGTCCTATCCATGTCTACTCAGAAGGAAGACCCACAGATTTCAGTTGGAATTTGTGTCCATAGGATTGCAGCCTCACGTTCCTCTCCTATTCCATAAAAGGTAAAGGGACCCCTGACCATTAGGTCCATTCGTGGCCGTCTCTGGGGTTGTGGCACTCATCTCGCTTTATTGGCTGAGGGAGCGGGCGTACCGCTTCCGGGTCATGTGGCCAGCATGACTAAAGCCGCTTCTGGCGAACCAGAGCAGCGCACGGAAACGCCGTTTACCTTCCCGCTGGAGCGGTACCTATTTATCTACTTGCACTTTGACGTGCTTTCGAAATGCTAGGTTGGCAGGAGCAGGGACCGAGCATTGTACCGAATGGGACTGAGTAGTTAGGCATGAGATTCTGCAGTAAAATACTCTTCCCCAGGGTTTGGTTTCCTTGGAATGAGGGACAGCAGAGACTGTGGTTGTCTTTATGATATGTGGTTTATTTACATCTATATACAACCTGAGCCTAAGATGGTGAGAGGCTCACAGCGTTAACACCCCACAAGGTCTTGCTTCTCCCATAGTCCCAGCCTTCGATTCAAACAAAAATCAAGCAAGGCTCTCATTCTCTGGCTTCTGTCTGCTTCCAGCCCAGCTCACAAACACTCTGGTTTTTGTCTTTCTCACTACCAGCCAAGTAACGGAGGGGACTCACCCATTTGTCCTCCAGCAGCATCCTTTATCATACTAAGGACAGTACTTATGGCCATTAACCCACCAAGAAAGTTGCATTTACCGTATTTTTCGCTCTATAGGACGCACTTTCCCCCCTCCAAAAATTAAGGAGAAATGTGTGTGCATCCTATGGAGCGAGTGCAGGCTCCTTGGCTTCAGCGATAGCAACGCGAAGCCTCCGAAGCACAGAGGGAGAGCTCCCTCCGCGCTCCGGAGGTTACGCGTTGCTTTTGCTGAAGCCTGGAGAGCGAGAGGGGTCAGTGCGCACAGCCTGTCTGCTGCTCTTTGGAGCTGGGGGGGGGGGGAGAGAAATAAGATTTTTTTTCTTGATTTCCCCCTGTAAAAACTAGGTGCGCCTTATGGTCCGGTGTGCCTTATGGAGTGAAAAATACGGTCTTTTGGTATTACTAGGCTGGAGAACTGCACATTTCAAAGGATGGCTGTGTTTATGTATTGTTCATGTATTAGGCAAGTGTACCTTTAAATGCGCTGAATTGTATTTCCCCCCCCCCCCCATCCTGGAAATCATGACATTTGGGGAGGAATGAAACATTGGGGAGCTGAAAGTCAGAGGGGGAAGAGTGTTGCTGCAGCATTCAAGAAATAGGAAAAAAACATCCCATACCCTTTTAAAATGTGATTCTTTTGGGGGGGGGTTATTGGGTTGCTGTTTTTATTTTGATTATATATATTGTGGTTTTATATTTTGATTTTGTTCTGTGAACCGCCCTGAGACCTCTGGGTATAAGGCAGTATATAAATTCAATACAAATAAATAAATAAATAAATAAATAAATAAAAGAATAGTTAAAAAAAATTAAAGTGTTTTGTTTGTTTGCATCTACTGCATCTATCTGTTCATATTTTTCAAGTTCTGTGTAAGCAGATATATTCATTTTTTGTTTGCAAAAGAGGGAAAGGTTTAAAGAATTTAAAACAGAGAAACTGATGTCACTACCAGCCCCAATGATAAGCCCCCATAACAACTTTTTAAATGTTATTTTAAATTTTCTTTATTAAATTTATAAACTGCCCTATAGCTACAGGTCTCAGGGCGGATCAAATAGGGGTATACAGTGCTTTTTCTGGGGGGACGCAGGGGGGACGCATACCCCTAAACATTTTGTGAATCTAAGTTTGGCCTCATTGAAGGGCAGTATTTCAATATGAGTAGGAAAATGAGAGTACCCCTAAACTTTTTTTAAGAAAAAAAGCACTGGGGGTATATCAACCACCCCTTCCTATCTATCTATCTATCTATCTATCTATCTATCTATTACAGTGGTACCTCGGGTTAAGTACTTAATTCATTCCGGAGGTCCGTTCTTAACCTGAAACTGTTCTTAACCTGAGGTACCACTTTAGCTAATGGGGCCTCCTGCTGCCGCCACACCGCCGGAGTACAATTTTTGTTCTCATCCTGAAGCAAAGTTCTTAACCCGAGGTACTATTTTTGGGTTAGCGGAGTCTGTAACCTGAAGCGTATGTAACCTGAAGCGTCTGTAACCCGAGGTACCACTGTACAAAGTAACCATCCCATTTTCACTGCCTGAGAATGGAGTAATGAATGAGGAACTTCGTTGCAGTGCAAGAGATTATGCTGATGACATTCTAGTCTCTGAATCTCCTGCCTGATTCTGGTGAGCATCCCATGCACTGTGACTCGCCCCAGGGACTGCAAAGATGGGGAATCGGTGACCCTCCTTCAAATGCTCCTAGACTACAACTCCCATCATTCCCAGCCACTGACCTCGCTGGCCGAAGCAGGCAGGAGTTGGAGCCAAAGAATAACCGAAGGGCCACAGGTTTCACATCCCTCCTCTGCACCATGAGGATTTCTTTTTTACAAAAACATTTGCTGCGATGTCTGAAGAGAATCTTGATGCCTGCCTGCATCAAGCAACAACATGGAGGCGTCTGCTCTTGGAAGCCATTTAAAGCAGCCTCCGCAGGAAAGCTGACTCATGTGCAACTAGGCCAGCGTCTGTCAGGACTGATTTTGCTCTAAGTTTTCCGACTTCAGTGCAGGGGCTGGATTAGACACGTCCTGTGGCTTTTTCCACCTGAGTGAGTAGAAGCCACGGAGATGAAAGACCATCCATTATGAAAGGGTTTAGCAACTGCTGACGACTTCAGCTTAGGAATAAGAGCTGAAAGTCGAAAGGGCTTCCAGGCCTGTGACTAGTGCATAGAGTTTACACATAGCTTGAATACACTAGCTTTGCACACCTGGACACAGAACAGCTACAGAAAACTAGTGTCTGTACTGCGTGTTATTTCAGATCCTTAAGCTGTTTTGCTGATTGACATCAGGAATGATAAGAGCAAGAGCAGGCGACAAAACAAAACATCCTCTGCAACTCTAGTGTGATTTCCCTGCTGCAACTGCTGTTGGAGTCATATATCCTCAAATAAATTGCATGTAAACAACAACAACAACATATTATACCCCACACATCTGGCTGGGTTTCCCCTACCACACTGGGTTTCCTCTGCCACTCTGGGCGGCTCCCAACAGAATAGTAAAAACATTATAAAATATCAAACATTAAAAACTTCCCTAAACAGAGCTGCCTTCAGATGTCTTCTAAAAGTCAGGTAGTTGTTTATTTCCTTGACATCTGATGGGAGGGCATTCCACAGGACGAGCGCAACTACCAAGAAGGCCCTCTGCCTGGTTTTCTGTAAACTCACTTCTTGCAGTGAGGGAACCGCCAGAAGGCCCTCAGAGCTGGACCTCAGTGTCTGGGCTGAATGATGGGGGTGGAGATGCTCCTTCCAGTATATTGGGCCGAGGGCTTTTAGGGCTTTAGAGGTCAGCACCAACACTTTGCATGCATTTCATGAAAAAGCTGGTTGGCATTACCCTCTCAATAAAGTTATTACAAACCCCTATTGAATGCAGGCACAAAATAATCCTCTTCACCATGCATAGCTGGGCTGCATCTTCCGGTTCCCAAGTACACCATGCAAATTCTCTTGTGGGATTTTGATTCATCAATTCGATCCCACATGCACTATACAGTTAAAGCAGCAACATGCCACTTTAAGCAGTTGCGGGAGCTGTTGTTTGTTAAAGATGCTGAGAGTTGTTAGGAGACTCCTGTCCCCCTCAAAGACGTACAATTCCCAGAGTTCCTTGGGAAGAGAGACTGACTGCTAAACCACTCTGAGAACTGTAACTCTGCCTGGGGAATCTGCTGTTGAAGTAAACACCATTTGTTCCGCTTTTCATTTGCTATTCTCCCATCCCTCTCTATTTTGTAAAAAGTTAAGAGCTGATTCTGCGGATGCTGCTGTTTCTCATAAGATAGGTAATGCAGCTGGCTGCCACATAGAAAAGACCAATTTTTCCCCTAGAGTTTGTGGCCTCATTATAGGATAACTTACTAGCAAGAAATATGAGGCTTAAACAGTGGGGGCGAAATTTAATAAACAAGAGCAATAAACAGATTGCTGGCTGACATGGCCTAAAATAGTACTAAAATAAAACACAGTGCCAATTCTAGATTCAAGCAGCAGCCAGCTGAAGGATTCATTATGCTGCCAGTTCCTACAAAAGCCACCCACCCTGGTTTGTCCTCCCTAGCACTTTAATAATATTAAAAAAATACCATGCCACAAAATTCAGGGGCTCATTCAGAAAATCTCCCTAACAATTTGGAATGTTCATCTTCTCTGTCCAAAGATTCAACTGATTCCCATAGTTTGCTTCATTCTGTAAAGGGTTACCTCAGGCAATGTTTCCAATCAGTGGGCTCACAATTGCTTGTAAAAAAACATCATTTTCTTAATAGCCAAGAACTGCTTTCCATATCCTGACCTCTTTGGCTGAGTTAGTGAATCCTTCAAAGCAGATCTAAGATCATGTGCAACACCATGCGACGAGACTAATTCCGATCTATTTATATCAAGCTAATTTCCCAAGCCTATGCGTATTTTCTGGCCAGGTGATCCCATTGAACTCAAAGGTTTGTGGCTTGACATTCAGATCCTGTGAATGTGAGGTGCGTCTCAGTCTATTTCACCCAGTTTAGACACATCTAAGGAGGCTACCAGACTTCCAGGGTGTCACTATTTCAGAAGGGATTCTAACATATACTGGCAAATTCAAGCTGGTCAGTTAAAATTGGTTCGGAGCTCTGGTGAAACAAAGCCCTTTTCACTGAAAGATCAGACTTTTCTGCAAGAAGGAAAGTGATGGAGAAAAGTGTTTGATACAACAACCTCCCTGAAACAAATCAGAATGAATGTACAATAAATAGTCGCTGTTGTCCAATTTGCCTGCGAACAAATTGAGATGATCAGTCAATAAACAATCCTTTTGGGAAATAAAGGGGCAGAACTACTCAAACTGTACAGTAATTTATTCATGTATGTGACTACAGAAGCAAGAATGTTATTTGCCCAAAAATTGGAAAAAAGAGGAAGTACCAATGAAAGGGGATGCGGGTGGCGCTGTGGGTTAAACCACAGAGCCTAGGGTTTGCAGATCGGAAGGACGGCAGTTCGAAACCCCACGACGGGATGAGCTCCTGTTGCTTGGTTCCTGTTCCTGCCAGCCTAGCAGTTTGAAAGCATGCAGTGCAAGTAGATAAATAGGTACCGCTCCAGCGGGAAGGTAAACGGTGTTTCCGTGCGCTACTCTGGTTCGCCAGAAGCGGCTTAGTCATGCTGGCCACATGACCCGGAAGCTGTACGCCGGCTCCCTCGGCCAATAAAGCGAGATGAGCACCGCAACCCCAGTCGTCCACGACTGGACCTAATGGTCAGGGGTCCCTTACCCTTTACCTTTACCAATGAAAGAAGAATGGATATGAAAACTTAAGGAATATGCTGAAATGGTGAAACTTACCAGAAAAATAAGAAATCAAAATAACTAACATTTTATAAAAGAATAAAGGTAAAGGTACCCCTGCCCGTACGGGCCAGTCGTGACCGACTCTGGGGTTGCGTGCTCATCTCGCTTAAGAGGCCGGGAGCCAGCGCTGTCCGAAGACACTTCCAGGTCACGTGGCCAGCGTGACGAAGCTGCTCTGGCAAGCCAGCACCAGTGCAGCGCACGGAAACGCCGTTTACCTTCCCGCTATAAAGCGGTACCTATTTATCTACTTGCACTTAGGGGTGCTTTTGAACTGCTAGGTGGGCAGGAGCTGGGACCGAACGGCGGGAGCTCACCCCACCGCAGGGATTCGAACCGCCGACCATATGGTCGGCAAGTCCTAGACACTGAGGCTTTACCCACAGCGCCACCCGCATCCCCCCTTATAAAAGAATGGAAATTGTTTATTGAATATTTACAAACAAACTGTAAACAGATAACAGCATTGGCAGGATTATTGTAATAAACTGCAGTTTCATAAGAGTATATATTTACTCATTTAGATGAATAACTGAATAATTTAAATTAATTTGGAATATGAAGAAAATACTTTTTTAAAATTAAGGGACCACAGAAAAATTGGGAGAAGTTGAGTTTTGAAATGTTAAAATAATTATAAAACTATTGAAATGTATATAACTGAAAATTATAATTTTTTTAAAAAAAAGAAAAGAAAAGTGAATGAACAAGTCATCTGGAAAAAGCCCAACTCTACATAGGACTGGGTGGTATAATGTATGCACCATCAACTGAATATCTGGCACATGGTCCCTTTAAGAGAAATTGCTATAACTCAAGAGGCCAGCTTCTGGAAGTCTGGCCTGGCTGGAGAAGTTTGTTTCTACTCTGTGTGGGCTCCCAAGCATCTTCAAGAATAAGGTTTGTAGCGAGTTTCTGTGTAAACAGCAGAAGACAAAACAGGAGATAAATATGGATATTTTGGACTAGAGTTTCTACCATTCCCGGCCAGCATGACTGACCTGACAGATGCTAGAAGGACTGGTTAGCCACACCCCCAAACAGCAAGATGGGAATAATTTTACTAGTCACATAAGACTGTTGTAAGAGTTACCAAAATAATGCGGAGGGCTTTGCACTTCCTAAAAGCATCGTTTAAACACTTAACAGCACCATACTAGGCATGGCTATTGAGAAGTGGTAATGTATAGGATTGCGCCCAAATTGCCATCATCTCTCATTGTTAATGGTTATCTAAATCTCAAGATGCTTTCCATAAATGAGACAAGTTTGCCTGCGACTCGAAATGAATGCTGCCAAACATACGGTGACGTTCGAGAAACTGCAGATTTCCAGCTCCAGTGTGCGTATTTTGCAATGCTCCTTTATTTCATGTGGTGGCAAAGCAGCATAATGGCAACCATATTTTATTTCTCCCCCCAGAGCACAAGGAGAACATTCAAGCAATTTGCATGCACGCAGAGCAAACAATAAAAAACCAAGCTGACATCCTGGCTCTTCCTACCTTGCAAGGATTAATCACATTGTGGGATGGAGTCTAGGAAAGTTCATCTTTCACGGCGAGGGTGGGGTATTTTGCAAAAGTGTCACGGCGTGGAGTATGTTTTTATGTGCAGAAAGGGCCTTAGTGAAGTATGGCTTGCAAAACAGGGCTGTTATATAGACATACAAAGTTTTCCCCTCGTCTCATTTGTGGTACTCCCTTAATGTTGAATGTTAGCTAGTTAATTTTGCATCTAGAAGTGCAGTGTAAATGTTCTCTTTTAGCCACATGCTTTCAAATTGCCAGTGAAGTCGTACCTTGAAAGTCGAACGGAATCCGAAAACCAAAGTGCAGCTTCTGATTGGCTGCAGGAAGCTCCTGCAGCCAATTGGAAGCTGCAGAAGCCCCGTCGGACATTCAGGTTCCAAAAAACGTTCGCAAACCAGAACACTCACTTCTGGGTTTGGGGTGCTCAGGAGCCAAAACATCTGAGTACCAAAGTGTTTGGGATCCAAGGTATGACTGTATTTTCCGGATGAGAAAGCACTCAATCTTAGACATCATCTTCACATTGCCAGTGCTGTATTTCTCCTTTTCCTCTAACTCTTCCCATAATGCCCTCGAGAAGCAGCCCTCTAAATTTGACTCCCACCACCTCAGCTCATGTGCATTGGACTATGATTATGCCAAGCCTAAATTAAATTTGACAACATGTAAATGAGTACGTTAAACTTTTTGCATAAAGGTTAGATGGAATGAAACAAAATTTGATGCTAGCAGGTGCAACCACTGTCTTGGTCACAAGTGCAAAACAGAAAAGCATAATTTTGGAGAACATCGCTGAGAAATCTGGAACAAAATGTGATTATCCCAAAGAGTGGTAGGACTACTGAATTCCTTTAGGAAAGCAGATTGTGACTCATCTATTATCTTCCTGACAGGAAGGATAATTCTGTTTGAAATTTGCTCATATGTAAATGGTGGTGTATTAATATGTGCAAAGAAATATGCTTTGAAATTATGTCCCTGCTATTCCTGTTGTTGTTTTACATGAGGAACAGAGACACCAGGCATCTAAAATGTAAATAACTCAAATGGAATCTATGAGTTGCATTTCCTCTTCCCCCCCTCACACTCTGTTATTAGAATTAATTCAGTTGGTTGGGTGAAATGGAATGGCAATTATTTTAATTCAGTAAAAGGCTAAGTTTGCGTGCCGTGTTTTGTTAAGAGCAAAACAACACGAACTCTATTCCCTTCGCAACACACAGGTGTGCGGCACTAATGAAAAATGTGACATCGGTGGAGCCTATGACTCCAAGCCAGAAAAAGGTAGTTACACTTAAATACCATTGCTGGTTTATTTGCAAATCGGGAATCCTGTGGTCCCTGGCAGCACCATCTTGGAGTTACATCTCCAAGGGAAGAGGAGAAGGTCTACCCTCTGAGAGGGTGGTCCAACATTACATGTTTCCTCCATGAGGCTGGGGAAAAGGTCTTTGGGTGGTCCCAAAGATGCTAGAGGAAGTGTTCTGAGAGAAGCTGGAAGGTTCCAGAACTGTCCTATTTAAGTAACATGCCCCCAGAGGATGGCACAAACTATGCCAGCCCTGGCAGGGCATTTGAAAAAGCTTCAGTTGTCCCCTGTCAATTGCTCCTGCCCATCACATTTTCTTCAAGAGGCAGCTGACATCCTCAGGAAGGCTTCACACTAGAGGGCTAAGGAGGAGGCAGGGCTACCCTAGTCCTACTTTGTCCCTGTCCCTCCTTTCTTCTGCTACAGTGGATGTCACCTCCATCAATGATAGGCTACCTTCACTGACTGGCAGGTGGAGGGAGAAGGTGAAAAAATGTAGGAGGAGTCCAGAGACACAAAGGAAGTCCTCAGCTGCTGGGATGTACAGGTGGGATATAGCATTCATGATTAAGGGGCACTACACATTATTATTTTGTTCAGGTGTATACTTGAGATATTTTAAGTGCACACCAGAACACATGTAAAATGTTGGTGCTACAAAAGCATTCACAAATGTTGCATCAATCAAGTACCAGCAACCAAGGAGTTGCCATTATGTACCATGTAATACAGCTCTATTTTTTCAAGCTATGATAAACAGAATGAAGTATATCATGAACTCACTTGGCAATAATGCAGGCATCCCATAGTCTTGAGGAAAGCCTGGGATTGTCGCAAAGTTGAGAACAGACTGGAAAAACCAGATGACATGAAGTAACTATGATCTGGATCATATCAAATGAACAAGACGTGAATGAGCTGAAATGAATTTCTAGATGCGCACTCTAGAAATTCCATGTGCCCTTTGGAAAATGTGATGCAGCAATGAGCCAATTCCTTATACCAGAAACAATATTCCAGTTGCTTTATACAGCCTGGGGACATATGAAGCTGTCTGGACTCTGAAATGATCATCTGAGACACTTCTGTGGGTGCCACTTCCATGGAATGCCTAAAGAATGGCGATGAGAAAATGGGCCTCTCGTTTTTGGAATGCTGTCCCTGGGAAGCCAGCCTGACACCAATCTTGTCACCCTTTTGGCACTGGGAAAAGACATTTGTTTTTCATTTTCCCAGTCGTTTGGGCCAGTCGTGACACCTGGCTTGAGAGCAGTACATGTGAAAAGGATCTAGGAGTCTTGGTTGACCACAAACTTGACATGAGCCAACAGTATGACGCGGCAGCTAAAAAAGCCAATGCAATTCTGGGCTGCATCAATAGGAGTATAGCATCTAGATCAAGGGAAGTAATAGTGCCACTGTATTCTGCTCTGGTCAGACCTCACCTGGAGTACTGTGTCCAGTTCTGGGCACCACATTTCAAGAAGGATACTGACAAACTGGAACGTGTCCAGAGGAGGGCAACCAAAATGGTCAAAGGCCTGGAAACGATGCCTTATGAGGAACGGCTAAGGGAGCTGGGCATGTTTAGCCTGGAGAAGAGGAGGTTAAGGGGTGATATGAGAGCCATGTTCAAATATATAAAAGGATGTCATATAGAGGAGGGAGAAAGGTTGTTTTCTGCTGCTCCAGAGAAGCGGACACGGAGCAATGGATCCAAACTACAAGAAAGAAGATTCCACCTAAACATTAGGAAGAACTTCCTGACAGTAAGAGCTGTTTGACAGTGGAATTTGCTGCCAAGGAGTGTGGTGGAGTCTCCTACTTTGGAGGTCTTTAAGCAGAGGCTTGGCAACCATATGTCAGGAGTGCTCTGATGGTGTTTCCTGCTTGGCAGGGGGTTGGACTCGATGGCCCTTGTGGCCTCTTCCAACTCTATGATTCTATGACTCTATGGGCAGCACCAGTGATATGTCATTGTAATGTTAAATTTATCCAAAGGAGGAGCCTGTGTGCATTCAGTGGAACATGCTTGCTGTCCTCCACACAATTCAAAACCCTGCACAATTGAGGCTCCCAATAGTTTAGAAGAGTACCTTTGGCCAACTGATTTTCTGGAGTGGAGCTGTGGAGGGCAGGAATATGGGGGCAGGAACAGTCTACAATGCCTTACTCCTCCACTCCATGTATTCTTAGACTGCATGGCAGGTGGCTTTTGAAGGGGTCTCTGACATGCTGTTCTGAATCCAAAGATTCCGTATTGCCTTTCCAGTTAAACTTTCATTAGGTTCCAAAGTCCTTGATTGCAAAATGATAGTTTTGTTGCTGTAACTCAACTGGCAGACAGGGGGAAAAGTCATTTCCATCACATCCCCTAACTGATCTGAGATGTCAGAAAGAGAGGGGTGGGGGCTATTCTCCATTTGACATGAAAAGATTGAAATAGAGGCATCAGATAATGAAAAGCAGGCAGCCTAAGAATGTCAGGTGAAAGAGATGCTGTGCAGATAAAGGAATTCTTGTGTGCAGAGATGGGGGAAGGTTGGCTTCCAATCGTTTCAAATGGTTCTGAGATTTTTGTGTGCATCTTACTAAAGCTATAAATATAACCATTCGCCCTTGTCCTGATCATGTCAGCATTTCACTAATATTAAATTATTTCCAGCTGAAATATTAGCTGGGTAAAGAATTCTCCAAAGTCAACAAGGCTGGTAAACAACAAAAGCAACCGTTACTACAGTGGTTTTCAAAGCACAATCCAGAAAACCGTCCAGTTCCTTTGGAGCTTACAAAGGATTGCTCACTTGCAAGATTCCTTGTGGATTCTTCATTGATTAGAAATATTTCCGGAGCACCCTTCATACAAACTGATTCCAGGATGGCGTGCAAGGAGCATTGATAAAACTCATTTTGTAGGGATACAAATGAAGTAAAACAATTAAACATCAACATTTATAATAAATTAGTAATAAAAGTTCAAAATCACACTGCAGGCTGAAAGTATAACCTACTTCTGCTGCAATGCCTGGGTGCATTATCACCTCTGGCAGTTAATGGGAAGCTTGCACCATTGAACGCTTGTCTCACATGACATCTCCAGCATCTTCTACATACAGAAATTCTGTGATGCAGAGCTCTTCAGCACATAGAGATATGTTGATATTGATATGTTGAGGAACCAATTGGCCCCTGAATGGAGGAGGGGTGAAAATCTCTGCACCCTGTTCCCATATACTTCAGAGAGGAATTGTCTTTAGGTTGTGTTACAGAAGTATTTCCTCCTGCAAGGGCAGACCTTGAGAACATACTGCCCTGTACGAAGTCAACATTTGATATTGACTTCCCAGCCCTCGCGGCGCCAGCTTATGGTGCACAATGTTAAGGGTAAACATATATTCAAAGCAGGCATATGTGTAACTCCAGCAAAAGATCCTAAAGCTCTTGGGAGTGTGAGGAGGAATACATGTGAGTGCTGGATACGCATGTGCGTTCAGACATAGATCTCACAACATCACCTCCCCTCTTCCTATAAACCTGAAGAATTCTAGTGGTGCTGTGGGTTAAACCACAGAGCCTAGGGCTTGCCGATCAGAAGGTCGGCGGTTTGGAGTGAGCTCCCATTGCTCGGTCCCTGCTGCTGCCAACCTAGCAGTTCAAAAGCACGTCAAAGTGCAAGTGGATAAATAGGTACTGCTCCGGCGGGAAGGTAAATGGCGTTTCCGTGTGCTGCTCTGGTTCGCCAGAAGTGGCTTAGTCATGCTGGCCACATGACCCGGAAGCTGTATGCCGGCTCCCTTGGCCAATAAAGCAAGATGAGCGCCGCAACCCCAGAGTCGGTCACGACTGGACCTAATGGTCAGGGGTCCTTTTACCTTTACCTCTGAAATTACGGCACTAGCCATAATGTTTGATGTTGTGTTATGTTTTTATGTGTGTTGGAAGCCACCCAGAGTGGCTGGGGCAACCCAGACAGATGAGCGAGGTAACAACAACAACAACAACCACAGCTGATGGTTTTGAGAAGCCCCAACAAACACAGCTGATGTTTTTGACAAATCCCAGTCACAGGGTTCCATTTAACTCAATAAGATTTGTTCTTATTTCATCTGGAAAACACTGCAGGGTGGTTTTGCTGTATTAAATTTATTATTGGTAGGTAGCTGTGTTGGTCTACTGTAGTCCAAACAAATTAAAAAAATTCCTTCCAGTAGCACCTTGGAGACCAACTAAGTTAGTTCTTGGTATGGTCTTTTGTGTGAACGCACACTTCTTCAGATACACTGAAACAGAAGTCAGTGTATCTGAAGAAGTGTGCATGCACACGAAAGCTCGTACCAATAACAAACATAGTTGGTCTCTAAGGTGCTACTGGAAGGATTTTTTTTATTTTGTTATATTTATTAGATAGCAGGTTTGCTCTTAGGGAAATTCTCTTCAGTAATAGCATTTGCTTTCCTAACTGGCAGAAGGAGGGGGGGGGGTTACACTTCACCGCCCATCTTCCCTTTGCATCACCCCCTGTTACAATCGTTCAGTAAGATGATTGATCACGTAATGCCTTCTGCGGCAGCCCAGACCTGGGAGCAACTCTTTCTGCTGTCATTGTACCACTTTGCCACTCTAGGTCTTGCTGACCTATTGCTGAATATAGCTCTGGCCTTTAAAAGAATTGCCGATAACTGCTTTTCTTCTTCTGCCGGGATAATAGCCTCCAAGACTTTTTGCTCCAAGTTCAACTTTAAGACTCCTCTGGCTTTTATGGGCTTTATCGGTTTAATACAATGGTTTTGTTTTATTACTTTCTTCGGCATCTTCCCATCTATCCTGCTCAAACCCAGTTTGCCTTCCACTCGGGTTATACTTCAGAGTTGTCCTACAATTTTTTCTCACTGACTGAGGGCAATTTGTCTTTCATTTATGTCGCATCGGTTGGCTGAACATTGAATGGTGGATTGATAAACCGCACACCTTTCTTACGGGCTGTTATTAGCCTGTACACTTTTATAGCAATCGCTGCTAAAATATTATTGCCACATTTCATAATGTAATAACAAATTCCTCTGTTAAGCATTTTTAGACTTCTCCGATCTTACACTACAAATTTAAAAAGTTATAGATTGTATCTTCTTAAAGAATGACGTGGGTTTCTTGACATCCCACCAAATAGCTTAGAGTGGAGCTACTACAGTCTTGGCAGCAGTCCCTGATCTGAGAATCTGGGTTACAGCTGAACAACTGCGAAGCAGTGGGGCGAGGGGATAGTTTGCAATGGAGAATGAGTGCCTGCTTAAACCTTCCTCTTTCTCTGCCTTTGTAACCTCTCCTCACAGCCCTTTCCCAAATAAAGCATATCTTGTACTGTTTCTGACTGAACAAGAAAGGAACCTAGACCCTACGCAGCTCCAGACCAGATTGCTTGGGAGACCACCTTATCCCTTATATATCCAGTAGCAGTTCACTATGTTCTGCAGGAGATTTTCTCCATAGAACCCCCCAGATATCAGTAGGTTGCTTCACAGTATTTCAGAGCAAGACTTTCAGGGCCACCACCCCTGTTCTGCAAAACAGTTTTCCAGTCGAGATATAAAAGACACCCCCTACCAGTACTTTGGGGAACAATGGATGACAAATTTGTTTTGATTTTTTTTTAATATATATTTTATTCAGGATTTTCTTGTTTTACAGAAGTGTAGTGCCTCGTTGTTGTTTTTTCATGTAACATTTTTACAAATCCATTTCATTTGTTGAGGCATTAGGGGGAGAAGAAAAGAAAAAAGAAAAAAGAAGGGGGTGGAGAGAGGGAGGGTGGATAGGGGTGGGGTCGGGTGGCAGTGTTTCTATTATGTTTAATGTATGTAGAGTTTGGTGTCAGCGTTGCTTGTGTTGTTCACTTGTGTTCCTTTGGTGGTGAGAGAGGTTGGGGTTGGCCTAGGGTGTGATTGTTTGCTTGTGATTGGCTGTGGTGATCTTTGTTTTTGTGTGTGGGTGAGGTGGGTGGGTGTTTTGGATCAGGTTAGCCATATTGATTTGTATGCTGTTGGTGGGTTATTGTCACTGTTTTGATAAGCTTTTTCAGCTGGATGAAATGGTCTCTGTCTTAGATGTTGATTTTGTTTCCTATGCTTTGTTATACCTGTCCTATTTTTAAAAATTATTTTTGCTATTTTCAAGGAAGTTTGTGCATTGAATTGTGAGGTGGTTTAGTTACTGCTAAACCACCATAATAAAGGTAAAGGGACCCCTGACCATTAGGTCCAGTCGTGGCTGACTCTGGGGTTGCGGCGCTCATCTCGCTTTATTGGCCGAGGGAGCTGGCGTACAGCTTCCGGGTCATGTGGCCAGCATGACTAAGCCGCTTCTGGCAAACCAGAGCAGCGCACGGAAATGCTGTTTACCTTCCTGCCGGAGCGGTACATATTTATCTACTTGCACTTTGACGTGCTTTCGAACTGCTAGCTTGGCAGGAGCAGGGACCGAGCAATGGGAGCTCACCCCGTTGCGAGGATTAGAACCACCAACCTTCTGATCGGCAAGTCCTAGGCTCTGTGGTTTAACCCACAGTGCCACCCACGTTCCAACCACCATAGTAAACTATTACTATTACTCATTAACAAACACAGCCAGTTACTCACTCACTCACTCACGTATCCAGCCCCATAGTCACTCACTTGTTGGCCAGTCTCTCAGTCTTTCTATCAGCTCAGTAACTCAGCCGGCCACTCAGGAATTCACGCAGCCATTTGCTCTGCTGCCCCTTGGTTTGACCCCCTTCGATGACCCTCAGTCTTCCCCTTGATCAGCCATTCATCCACTCAGTTGTTCCACTGGTGGACCACTGCTCTGCTCAATTGCACCCTTGGTGAGCCTCTCCTGTACTTGGCCATCCCCTTGTGTCAGGGGCTGGGCAGAGGAGGAGGAGTGGTGGAGACCACCTCCCTATCCTGACTCTTCCAGGAAGGAGGAAGAGGAAGTCAGTATAGATTTACAACAGGAGTTTGTGGGAGGTCACAGCTCAGAGACAGATGGTGGGGGTAGTTGGGAAATAATGAGAGAGGAGGAGCAGGCAAAGCTTGACCAGCAGCTGGCTGACATGTTGTCACTAGAAAGCCTTCCAGACCCTCCATTTCCCAGAACCCGGAGAGCCTTAAAAGTAGGAGAGCAAAGAGCTCAAAGACAGAGGGCACTTATCGGCACCCGTAGAGGAGATGGTGATGATTATGAATGAGGAAGTAGAGAGACGGGGTGTGTGATTTACTCCAGACAACACCATTTTCCAAGAGGCTGGGTTCTATAGCCTCTCTCTGTAAAGTTTGAAATTAAAAAAAGGACTATAGGAAACTTCTCCTTGTCTTTATGCTTTCTTGGGCAACCAGCCGGGAGCCACTGACAGCATCCTGACACCTTGGTTGGCTGCTCTTTTGCTTAGTCGTTCCCTCAGTTGCCCACTTTGTCACATTGCAAAATAAAATGCTTTAAATGTGTTGCGAAGTGCAATGTGCAAATGTGACACTAGATGGCAGAAGTGAGCTATGCAAAATTCAATGTGTTTTTCAGAACGTTTTTAGAAAAGGCATTTTCACACCATTTTTAATATGTGTGCCCTGTATAATGGTATTCTTTACAGGAAAAAAGGTTACACAAGCAGATTTTTAAAATTAGCTCTACTATCCAAGCAGCCAAAAGTCCAACAGTATTCCCTTAATATAGAAAATGTTCCTTCAATAAACAATTTTGGTTACTAGATCATTCTGTCTCGCCAAATTAACAACATAGGATAGGACTATAGGATGGGGCAAATGGGCTTAAAGACCCAAGACAAGTAAGGGTGTGTGAAGATTCCCTTGTAGGCAAGCACAGCTTGTGACCCTGTACAAACATAACTCAGCTGGTAAGAGCATGGTGGTGATAGCACCAAGGTTGCAGGTTGGGGCAAATACATGTTCCTGCATTGCAGGGCATTGGACTAGATGAACCTCAGGGTCCCTTCTACAGTTCTACTATTCTATGATATAACATACCATGACTTCTATCTTGCCAAGGCTTCGGGAAAGTTATTCCTCGCCCGTTGCAGCAAGAGCAAAGAAAACAAGGTAGAGTCCTTTTTAATAATAGCAAGAGTCAAAAGAACGCAACAAGTCTTAACAATGGCGTTGCTCCAAACTGGGCTCCTCTCTCCACCCTAGCAACAGCATCGCCCCTTATGGTGGCCACTCATGGTCAAATGTCTCCTATTGCTTTATTCCTGCACTCTTAATGAACACCGAGTTCTGGAAGAAGGGGGATCAGAAATACTCTCCAGTGACAATGTGTTATCTGGCTGCCCTGCCACAGTCTCCACCCCACCCCTTCTTCTAACAATTCCCAATGCTTCTGTTCGTCTACCTCTGACCTGTGACTTTCCTCAAACCCCTGAAAGCCACCACTGTAAATCAATGTTGCATCCCTCTTCTCCTGCAGCATCAAGAGAAAGGTGGGGTGATCTCCACCATTCCTCCTCCATCTAGCCCAGGCTTCCTCAACCTCGGCCCTCCAGATGTTTTGAGACTACAATTCCCATCACCCCTGACCACTGGTCTTGCTAGCTAGGGATCATGGGAGTTGTAGGCCAAAAACATCTGGAGGGCCGAGGTTGAGAAAGCCTGATCTAGCCCTCTTGAGTCCAATCGCTGACATATCTGTTAAGGCCTTAGCTTCCAGTTTCCCAGCTTTGCAGAGCTTGCAGAGCTTGAACAACATTAAATAATCTTAAAACTGATCTTAAGATTGGTAGATGAGATGATAGATAGATAGATAGATAGATAGATAGATAGATAGATAGATAATAGATAGATAGATAGATAGATAGATAGATAGATAGATAGATAGATGATAGGTAGGTAGGTACAGGTGAAACTCAGAAAATTAGAATATCGTGGAAAAGTTCATTTATTTCAGTAATTCAACTTAAAAGGTGAAGCTAATATATGAGATAGACTCATGACATGCAAAGCGAGATATGTCAAGCCTTTATTTGTTATAATTGTGATGATCATGGTGTACAGCTGATGAAAACCCCAAATTAACAATCTCAGAAAATTAGAATATTAAATGAAATCAGCAAAACAATGATTGCAAATAGACCAATATTGGACCTCTGAGAAGTAGAAGCGTGCATATGTACTCAGTACTTGGTTTGGGCCCCTTTTGCATCAATTACTGCCTCAATGCGGTGTGGCATGGATGCTATCAGCCTGTGGCACTGCTATTCTAATTTTCCAAGTTTCACCTGTAGGTAGATGATAGATAGATGATAGATAGATAGATAGATAGATAGATAGATAGATAGATAGATAGACAGATAGATGATAGATAGATAGATAGATAGATAGATGATAGATGATAGATAGATAGATAGATAGATAGATAGATAGATAGATAGATAGATAGATAGATAGACAGATAGATAGATTTGGATATTTACATTGGTAGGTCTATAAGAATAGCATTGCTGGTTTGTAGCAAATTTCACAAAATCCAATATTCTATTTCCAAGAAGGGAGCAACAAGAATCCTCTCCCTGAATGGTATCTGCAGTCAATTGATAGCATTGCTTACTAATATCCATAGGGGGACATGCATAGGGGTAAATAGGAGGGGAGTGGATGTATAAATAGCTCGTGCAATTGCCTGCACACGGCTCTCTCTGAATGTTTCAGAAAGACTAATCTAAAAGTGACTTCAGAGCTTACAAATGGCCAACAAAATAGGACGTGCCACATAAACAGGGAATTCTCTTGTAGCATCTGAAGGTGATTAAAAGAAATACATCATTTCAAGCCTCTTCTGTACACTAGTATATCTCGATTAAAGACAACAGCAAAAGATCCTGGCATCTTTTCATCTCTGACAGTGTTCTAATGGAAAACAGATGGCTGAACATTAACAGACATTTGCACCCTTATGATGTTTCAGCTAATGGATGAACTGAGCCTGTTCTAGGATCACAGACAGCTATCAACTGGAAGAGATAATAGATATAGACTCGATTAGTTCCAGCAGTATTTTTTTTAAGGGCGGGGGGAGGGAAAAAAAACTTGCGAGATGCTCACAAAGGAAACAATAGGTAACATTTTTATGGATGTGTACAAACCATGAGAAACAGTACTTCCCTCACACCTTTTGCTCTATAAGGAACCCAAATAGGCCGTTCCCCTCTCTCCTACTTTTAAACAAGTTACAATTGTCGTTTGCCCCATTTTTCTTCGCCATTTTTCAGTTGGAAGTGTTATTTCTGATGACAAGTTGGGTGTCAAAAATAGCTCTGCGACAGCAGTGCACTAGTTTTCGGAGGCAATGAGTGCTATAAATATACTGTTCGAAAGAAAACGAAACGCCACCCCCAATAATAAACAGGGCGAGTCATTAGGTACTTGCATATACAACGTTTCTAATGGTCTCTGGGTTGCTTTAGAGTACTTTCAGTAGAATCTCAGCTAGCCATTGATTTGAGGTTTACTTATAATTTTATTTGTTATGGTTTTAAAGACAAAGGACAGGATCCAGCCAAAGATGACCATTTTGAGTCCCATTGCTTTCAAAAGTAGCAAGGTAAATCTTAGGTTCTATAGCACACATTACATTTGTCACAGGAGTGCTTTTGATGGTGGCAAATATTTGCTTGATTTGTATAATATCTACAGGCAACAGTAATCTGCTTCTATTGGAACAAAATTTGGGTTAACTTCAAACTGATTTGGTTATTTTTTAAAAACAGTACAGTATGAGGAGATCTTTATGCTGAGTTGTGACTGTGTGCTTGGTTATAGATTGTCTCTCTGGCTTCTTGAAGGATAAGGCAGACCACTAAAAGAAGAGGAAGGAGTCATATGAATTTATCTGATCTGTACTTTAAATGCTTTGATTGCCAAAAACCTCTCAGTGCCCTTTGCACTTAAGAGCATCTAAGCAATTCTGGGATGCTGGTTTCCATGGTACCCAAATGTTATTCATTTTGTTTAATAAATATCATTACTGGCACTCATCTTTCTAGCAGCTCAAGCAATTTTGCCCGAGTGAAGAGCACAATAGTTCCTGTAGCCTTGCTTAATGTGACCCTGAAAATTAATTTCCCATGCAACTTCCATCATTAAGAAGGGAAGCAGCTGCATGCCGAACTGATTTCTACCTCCCAGTTCTGAACTCCAGGCCTGGCCTCACTTATGTTCAAAATAATTGTAGCCAGGCAGCAATAAAATACTTTGGAAGTGAAGAGCCTTTAAATGTTAGAGGATCAATTATATTGGTTGGTCTTTCTTGGAAGTCAAGTCCCTGGCACAATGAGATGTATTAGCTACCAGTATTGAGTTCTGAAAAGTGCCTCTCCTCATGCCTGAAAGAAAAACATCCCTGTTAATGCATGCAGCCAGAAAAGTACCAGAGCTTCCTTTTACTGAAATGAGAGTCAAACAGGGTACAGGAAGTAAAGCTGTACTAAGTTTTAAAAGAACATCACACTACAGTCCCCACCTCAAATGTAGCACACAAATGGATACTTCTTGCAGGGAGGGTGCCATTTTGAATTTGGATTGTGTGTCGAGGTCCCCAAGCCACCCCAAATTAACTCACACTTCACACAGGAATTTTTGTTTAAGGTTTTTGGCAGATTTTTGGCCATAACTTTATTTAAATACACAAACGTGAGTGGTTGCTTAGGCATTGGTTATGACTATCTGTCCTTGCCCCAGGGACAGAACTGACTTCCGGATTCCAGCAGCAGCCAGTCAGATAAAACAATATTGGGGATCAATGAAGCTGGGCAACAGACCCTCACCTCTCCCCACATGCTCCCGGGGGCTTACGCGGCCCAAACCCGATGCCAGGGATTTGGACGAAGGCATGGCAAGCCCCCGGATTCCTTTAACGGAATTCTCTTGCAGCACCAGCATTGGAGGGGTAGGCACTTACCCCTCCACCAACCAATTTTTTAACCAATGCCTAACCACAAACCTTACAAGTTGTGACGATTTGCTACGCAGTAGGCAAAAACCAAATGGCACCAGCCAATCAGCCAAATGGACAAAATTCCTACCAGGCCGCTGCCCCAAAAGCAGGCAACCCCATGACAGGCATAGCAAGGTCAAGCAAAAGAACCCTTATTTCAGGGAGGGTGGGCGGGTGATCTGGTGCGTGCAGCAAAAGAGAAAGTCCAAAGCTGTGTGACCTGTATTTAAAACCTTTGTGTCCCACCCCCAAATTGGCAACGTGAAAATCTCCCCAGAAACTCAACTGTCCAATGACTGCCTGTGGCCATCCAAACAGATCTGCCCAGCAACAGTGGGGTGGCCTGCTACACCCCACCACAACACGTGCTCTCTATTAGGGAGAACACTCTTTGTGAACACCTGGCAATGTGTTATGTGTTCTTTGTGTCAGTTCTGAACAGCAGTGGGTGGTGGTACTTGCCTAGCCTCCCAATGGCCGAATTGCTGCTGCTTACTGGGAAGAAGAGGAGGGCAAGGCAAGGTGCAAATGAATCAGAAGGAATGCCATAGTCAGACCAGTACTGAATACCACCCGCTGTCTTGAATGCCCACCAATCAAATGATTTTAAAGGTCTTAAAATACAGCTAAACATGGGCGGAACTAAAACTACCGGTATATTCCTGTAAGACAGAGCTATTCCACCTGGCTTTCAATTTGAACTTAACCTGATCTTTTATTCCCCTTCCTTCCCCCCCCCTTCCTCTTTTTATGAAGATTACCTGCTCTGGGATCCCACAGCTAATTCTCCCCTGGTCTCCTCACTGGCCCAAATAGGACTAATTTAGCCAGCTAGCCCTGGTGATCAGCTAATGTTTATTGGATGGATTCCCCCCCCCCCCAAAAAAATTGATTTTTGAATTCTGAATTTATTGTTATTCACGTTTTATACTGTATTTTATGCTGTTTTTTGTTGCATCAATTAAGTGTTTTAAATTTGTTGTTAGCCACCCTGAGCCCGGTTTTCTGAACCAGGAAGGGCGGGGTATAAATAAATAAATATTATTTATGAAATAAAATCTGTTTAAAACTTGCCAATAATTGATATAAAACAGCACTGCAATGGCCCTTTAATTAAAACCAGTCATCGCCAAAAGGCCTGTTGCATCAACAACAACAAGAAGAGTTTGGACTTGATATCCCGCCTTTCACTCCCCTTAAGGAGTCTCAGAGCGGCTAACAATCTCCTTTCCCTTCCTCCCCCACAACAAACACTCTGTGAGGTGAGTGAGGCTGAGACACTTCAAAAAAGTGTGACTAGCCCAGGGTCACCCAGCTGCATGTGGAGGAGCAGGGAATCAAACCTGGTTCACTAGATTACAAGTCCACTGCTCTTAACCACTACACCACACTGGTGAAGACAAGAAAGTCTTCACCTGCTGGCAGGAGTACTGAAATGAGGGAGCCAGTCCAGCTTCTCTAGGGAGCTCCGCCAAAACCCGGGAAAAGAAAACCTAAAATGAGTACCTAAAATTGGCTGGCGGAGTGACTAATGAATATTAATGACTGGGGATTCCCTGAGTCCTGCGGGACTGCAGCCAGTCCCGCGAGAATGTAGGCAGGGTGTGAGCCCGCAACCCCCCCCCCCCCGCTTATGTCGGGAGTGGCTTTCTCATCCTGAAGCAAAGTTCTTAACCCGAGGTACTATTTCTGGGTTAGCGGAGTCTGTAACCTGAAGCGTATGTAACCTGAAGCGTATGTAACCCGAGGTACCACTGTACTCAGAAACAGGCCCACTAAGTTCAATGGGACAGATTCACATGTGGGTCTAGGACTGGAGCCTGCCGAAGCTGGTCTTATTGTTCTGCTGGATGTGGGGGGAGCTATTAAGGAGACGCTGTTATCAGAAAATTAAATGGAGGCAAAGCTCTCTAATTACTCTGTTTTGGAGAAAAAGCAAATACTCCCAGTTTACATATTTATATAGTATGGTATCCTTGGTATCCCTAGCAATGAATAGCAACGCACATGTGTATAAACATCTGACACAAAGTCGTCTTCAGAATGCCAAGAGTTATTGCAAAATATTGACTTTCTGGTTGCAATAAATTTACTTTTGGGGTGACCCAGTGCCGCTGGAATACCAATGCGATGAAAACGGAGGAATGAAGCACAGTGATTGGCATTTCTCTAACAGCTGCCAGCCTTTCCGAGGGTACTACCCACACAGAGAAAATGCTACTGATTTATATGCAGAGCTAACTCGCTGTATCTGTCATTTAACAGAACAGCAGATGCATTTGACCACTGTGTCTGGTTGCATTCAGTAAGTAAATTTTATGTTGGACAGTTTACTCAGATGCTTGACTCTTTGGCTCTGTTTGCTAATAAGTTCCACTGAAATGAACTCTCAAGGCGTCTGTGGACTTTTCCCTTCGAGCTTCAATCTTCTTCACTCCAGCCAGCGCAGTAGGCCAATAAAAAGCCTAAAAGAAAATGCATTACTTCTCTGAAGGGGCACATTGGATTAATGTTCAGTTTCATTACTTCAGCTGCAGACAGTCAAAACAAAAATAGAATCCGCTGCGCTCGCTCAAAACTGCTGCACTGCAAACTGACGACAAATCCTGCGGCTTTGCAAAAGGAGAGGCTGTGAAGTGCTGGAAATAGTGGGTCAGTCTAAAATGAGAACAGTCCCTGTTTTACTTGTGGGGAGGAGCATTGGCCCACTTCAAGAACATGACTGAGAAGAGAGTCAGAAATTGAATTGCAGTGTATTGGGGGGGGTTCAGGAGGGTTCAGTTGCTAAATATTGGGGTGGCCACACTCTCTTGAAGGACGCATGAGAATGGATACAGGGAGAGGCCTGCGTAGTTGGATTCTGAGACTAATCTTTAGCCAACATAAGCGGCCATTGAGTATCACTCCCTACTGGAAGCTTGGTTTGTTTTCTCCCTCTCTCTACCCTAGTAGTGGAGAGCCTGAGGCCCCTCAACGGTGGTGGTTGCTGCCCATTGGGACCTGTAGGACAGAAGGCATGGAGAACAAGAGTAGGTGGAGTCAGAGAGCCAATGACAAGCAGAAAGGCAACCAATAAGAGGTCGAGCCAACTATTTCCAGTTTTGTCCCCATCTTTCTCCCTGCAGAGTTCTACAAGAGCAGCACTGAGATGGGGGGAGAGGAATCCGACAGCCAGAAATGAGGTGGTGGAGATGGGAAGAAGGGAGACACACTCCTGCAAAAAGAAATATTTAGCATCCTTTGCATTGTTCCAGTCCACAGCACTGGATTTCACTCATACAGCTGCATTAAGGACCTCAGTACTCCACACCTCCCTAAACAGATGGTCAGTTTGCTTGCTTAGACAAGTAGTTTGCTTAAAAGGGGGGCAGCTCATTTCTGTGGGACTTGTTAGCAAACAGAGCTCAGAAGTTCTAAAAGGGCCCTTGAGGAGTTTGAGAAACACACAGCCGAGGTGCGATAAATGCAGACGAGAGACACTGTGCTTATTCTTCCTCTTTCCCTTTTGGGAACAGCAGGAGCAATGCTGCCGACTGCCTTTTAAAAATAAGTGATGTTGTGCGCTTGCCATGCAGATCTATACCGTGGTTCCTTTTTAGAAGAAGAGTAACAATCACAGCTTTTATAGTATTGTAAGCTTAGGTTTGGGACGCGGGTGGCACTGTGGGTTAAACCACAGAGCCTAGGACTTGCCGATCAGAAGGTCGGCGGTCCGGATCCCCGCAACGGGGTGAGCTCCCATTGCTCAGTCCCTGCTCCTGTCAACCTAGCAGTTCAAAAGCACATCAAAGTGCAAGTAGATAAATAGGTACCGCTCCAGCGAGAAGGTAAATGACATTTCCATGCGCTGCTCTGGTTCGCCAGAAGCGGCTTAGTCATGCTGGCCACATGACCCGGAAGCTGTACACAGGCTCCCTCAGCCAATAAAGCGAGATGAGCGCTGCAACCCCAGAGTCGGCCACGACTGGACGTAATGGTCAGGGGTCCCTTTACTTTACCTTAAGCTTAGGTTTGGATGGGAGAGGGTTAATGGGCTGGGCCACTGTCTTAATCATGGGTAGGCAAACTAAGGCCCAGGGGCTAGATCCGGCCCCATCACCTTCTAAATCCGGCCCGCGGGCTGTCTGGGAATAAGCGTGTTTTTACATGAGTAGAATGTGTGCTTTTATTTAAAATGCACCTCTGGGTTATTTGTGGGGCATAGGAATTCATTCATTCCCCCCCAAAAAATATAGTCCGACCCCCCACAAGGTCTGAGGGACAGTGGACCGGCCCCCTGCTGAAAAAGTTTGTGACCCCTGGTATTAATAATCATTGCAAAGTTGCCAGGTACCATCCATTTGAAAAGGAGATTGGCTGATTGCTCAGTTTTTGTGTGGCTAGGGAGTACTTGAAGGAAGCCATGTGATTTCATGGGCTCTGTGTAAAGAGAGATTCTGGTGTCAAAGAAAGAGTCACAGAGTTGGGCCCTGTAAGCTGGATTCTGTTGGGCTCAGTAATCTAGAAATGGATGAATCAATCTGTTTCCTGCCATTGTCAGTTCACATGTGTTCAGTCATAAGTCCCTTCCATCCTGTTGTCTGCTATTAAATTCACATTTAAATTCATAGAATCATAGAAGAGTTGGAAATGACCTTGAGGATCTTCTAGACCAAGTTTCCGCAGTGCAGGAATAGGCAGTTGTCCCATATGGGGATTGAACCAGCAACCTTGACATTGTCAGCACCACACTCTAACCAACTGAACTATCCTGTTCCCCTAAAGTATCCACTGCTCCCCTTAAATACACATTTACATGCATTTGTGAGTCTAGAACTGAGCTGCAAAATCTGCAGTTTGAAAGATTGGCATTCTGATCTGTATTAGTCAACGAAGTGCTCGCTTGAAAATGCAGATCAAACAAGATTATTGAGCATCTATACTCTAAACATCCTAGGGTGTTGGCTGTCTCCCTAGAGATCTTATGTGGGAGCATTGAACTTTGGCTCTCTGCTGAACTGTTTTAAGTTGTGCCTCCACCTATGCTCACCCTGTATATTTGTAAATTAGTGCAAATGTTACAAAAGATGCCCTCTACCAGAAGGGCTTTGATTGTACCCAAGTGATATCTGAAAGCTATTACTACAAGTATTATTGAGAGTTGTGACCTCCATCAATAGAGATATTTTCAACACGTTTCTTGCTGTATTGGTGGCATAAATTAAAAAACAAGTTTCCTTCAGATGGTTTAGTCACAGAGAAATATTATCAAATGACTCAGCAGCCACTTTCTAAAAGAAACTCCTAATCAAAACTGCAGTGGATTCTCAATTTAAAATGCACTCCATTACTCCCTCTCTCTCTCTCTCTAATGTTCATACATTTGATTATTAATGGAAGTTGAAGTGGGAAACAGAGAAGAATAGTATCATTCACGGCCCTGTTTCTAGACCATTCTGCCCTCTCCCCATAAATGCATTTGTGGAGGGCCAGAATACTCGTTTTGTGAACACAGCATCAAAAAGGTTTAAACTTACTATGCTGAGCTTGAATGATCAGTTTGGGAAGGTTTTCTAAAGGGCAGGGTGTCATCAAAGCACAGATCATGAGGTCACTGTCCATCTTGAATAGAGAAGAGGGGTCAGATTTCAAGATTCGCATGAATGTTTCCCAACGATAAATGTATCCGAGGATGAAATCAGACGGATAGTATTTCTAGCACATCATCTGAAGTTCCAATTGGGAGGTCAAACAGTTTAGCAGACAACTCAGTGCAGAGAGGAAACAAGCCGATTCTAAAATTGCCTTGTCAGATTCAAAGGGTCTGTGTTTATCATTCTTAGACTATCATAGCGCACCTCCGATTAAGTTATATGAGCATCATCTGTTCAAATAATGAGACAAAACCAAAATATCTTTGGCCCAATTGAGCAACATTGTATCTAAAGAGGAGTCAAACATGTGCAGTGTGAGCATCACAAATACTTCCATACCCCTTCAAAAGGAAATACAGTGGTACCTCAGTTTTCGAACCCAATCTATTCCTGAAGACCATTCGAGTTCTGAAACGTTCGAAAACCGAGGCGCAAAGGGCAGTCTGCAAATTTAATAGAGAAAATTGAGAAGAATAACATATACACTCAACGGAAGCCGTTCGACTTCCGAGGCATGTTCAAAAACAGAAGCATTTATTTCTGTGTTTACGGCGTTCAAGTTCTGAAACGTTCGTCAACAGAGACGGTAGAAAACTGAGGTACCACTGTAATAATAGGAAGGAGAAGGAGAAGGAGAAGGAGAAGGAGAAGGAGAAGGAGAAGGAGAAGGAGAAGGAGAAGAAGAAGAAGAAGAAGAAGAAGAAGAAGAAGAAGAAGAAGAAGAAGAAACTGTCCTTCAACTGAAGATCACAGGATGGTTCACAACATAAAAATACAAAATGAGAATACAAGATACATAATAAAAATAAGAACAAAAACAAACCAAGAATGTCCCCTTCCACGCCACACTTAAAAGGGCATCAGATGTCAATCAGTCAACGGCCTGGTTGAAGAGGAATATTTTTGCCCGGTGCCTAAAGGTGTACAATGAAGGGGCCAGGAGAAACCCCTCTGGTGAGAGCATTCCACAAGTGGACAAATGTATGGACAAGACAGCTACTGTATGGCAATGGCTCACCTCTCCCAAAGGGTATGAGAAAATGTGGTACTACCAACCAATACCAAGATGGAGGTCCACTAGTCTTGCTAGTGTTTATGAAAGTGAGTCGTGGGCAACTTGCAACCACCAGGAGCAACACCTCAACGCCTTCCACATGTGCTGCGTCAGGAAGATTTGGGGCATCAGATTTGGGGCATCACAGGGCAGGGCAAAGTCTCAAACAAAGATGTGCTTTCCCAAACTCCATTCCCAGCACATACAGGATTGCACGGTTAGTTGAATGATTACCCCCCCCCCCAATATAATACTGAGTTCTAGCGATAACAGTAGCAGAAATAAGAGCACATATGCTACTAATTAGCTGTTCAACTTGCTTGCAAGACTGGGTGTAACGGAGAAGCTTAAATACTGGGGAAACAAATATATTTTGTGAGCCTTTCAAATTACAGATAGCTTAGTAGGTTTGATGTAATGAAATTCCATTCAGCGGGGAAGTGGTGTGATATGATGCTGCAAGTTCACAGATACATTTTACTTTTGACAGCAGTAGTCCTTTATGAATATGGCTTTGCAGGACAAAAAATAATTAAATCTGGTCCTATTTAGTCAAGTATTTGCCAAATTTTGCAGTGCTAAAAGAATGAGCAAATTTTGCCATGATTTAAAATGAATACTTAAGATATTTAGGAACTGCTATAGTTGTTATAACGTATAAGTTATAATATTGTCAAAAAGTTTATTTAAGTTTTGTCTGTATAGTTCAAAAGATAGCAGAGGTTTTTTGTAGTAGATGGGTAGGCAAACTAAGGCCCAGGGGCCGGATCTGGCCCAATCGCCTTCTAAATCTGGCCCATGGACAGTCCAGGAATCAGTGTGTTTTTACATGAGTAGAATGTATCCTTTTATTTAAAATTCATCTCTGGGTTATTTGTGGGCCATAGGAATTTGTTCTTTTTTTCTCTTTCTTTTTCAAAATATAGTCCGGCCCCCCACAAGGTTGTAGTAGTTGTTTTATTACTATTATCTGCATACGCAAATTGGATCTTTCCTTTTTTTAAAAAAAAGATTAAATGTAGTTAACTTTATACATCTGAACTGGGCTTCAAGGCAATAGCGGTCATTTTCCAGGTTATGCAGCTGATTCTGCTATGACTTAAACTACAAAAAGATCATAAATTCTCATATAGATGCTCAACATATGAATTTCATTTATGAATTGCTTCCCCAAAAAAATCATTTAGCAATTTAAAAAAATGATAATTAGATAGATAGATGATAGATAGATAAAAAATCTCTACTTAAAAAACTAGCTGCAAAAGGAAGGTCTTCAATAGGTTTTAAAGACAATAGAGACAGTGCCTGTCTGATATGTGATGAGAATTTACTTGTAATTAATAATAATTATATAGTCCTACCAAGATACATGCTTTATTGTCAACTGAAAAAGATCCCTGATGATCCATTTGAGAAGAAACCAGTGGCTCAATCTTCCGTTAGTCTACTGAAAACAGTTGCATTGTTTTAGGAAATATAATAATTCAGATTACTAGGATTAAATTATTGCATTCTAGCAATATAATGGAATATTATTATGAGTGTTTCTTTATCACCATTTTCATTACCTCGCCATCTTTGTAAGTAGATTAGGAACCACACATTAAAAATGTCTTACGTGATAGCAAGAGGAAGAGGAGAGCAACCTGGGAATAAGTGAAGTGAAAGATTTTGTTTTAGTTTAAATAGGCCAAAGGTTAATGAGGGAAAGGGGTGAGAATAGTCCTTATTAAGAAGTGTGTCATGCTTTACTGACAGTCCCTAGAGGTGTGTGGACACTGTAGCAACCTTTTCCCCATCTCACAAGCTGTACCAAAGTTACCCATGTGATATTTCCACAACTCAATATGTGAGCCAGTATGGCTTCAATAATAATAATAATAATAATAATAATAATAATAATAATAATAATAATAATAATAAATATTCCGTCCCAATGGTCTCAGGTTGCCATATTTTGAATAGCAAAAAAGAAGACTGATTTCTACTTTTAACTACTACTCTTAATTACAGATCACTATGACAACTCTATCCATGAAAAAGAGGACGTGTCCTGGAAAAAGAGGAGATATGGCAACCTTAGCCACACACGATTCTACTTAATTAGGGACACACGGTGAATGGGATTATGTCATAATGATACATAGCCAATCAGCTTTGGCTTCATCATGTCACTGAGGGCAAGGGAGGTAAATGGGTGTATGTGAATATTGCCAAAAAGGGGGAGCATTTTCTACTTCTGCTGAAATTGTTCATGAAAGTCATATGGCCTGTTCTAGCCTTGATACCCCCAACTCCTAGGGGCCAAGAACCCTTCAGGCCCTCTCCAAAAGTCTTTTGAGGCAGCTGCCCCCGCCCCACACCAAGTGGTTAGGCAACTGACATACATGTGCTGTGTCTTGTGATTGATTATGTGGGTGGGGCTTACTTGCCCCCTCCCCCAATATTTTATTCAACTTGGCACACCTGATACCTCCACAATCTTGCCTATAAATTGCAAGCTGTATTGCCTAGAAAGAAAATGTGTTTACGCAAGCACCACATACCATTTTATTTATGCTGATAAATTAAAAAATGGAAATTAATCATTGGTGTAACTTTAGTACAACATCGTAATTTATCAAGTCAAAAACAGGGATTTGGTATCGAGAATACTAGCTCTATCAACATATTATTTTTATGTTATATTTGACAGGCAATCAATGAGGGTACCACCATGAACTAATGGTAAGTATATAGTCGACTTTACAGAAGCACTTTGCTGACCCCACAAATTAACCTTTGGAATAGTATTTCTAAAATGAAGCTTTGATCAAGTACATTTTAGATCAAAAGCTGAATATCCATGCGTGTCAGCAGAACACATTTTTCAGGTAGCTAATAGTATGCAGTTGAAGAATAGACGTGCCTTGAGAAATATTTCCAGAGGTGAATCACAAGGGAAATCAAGAGGTGTCTAACATTTGTAAACTGTCATTGGGAGGTCATTGAAGCAAGTGCAGCTGTAAATGAATGCTGGCACCTTGAAATGTTTTGTACGATAGAGAAAAAATATTCTTACTCTAGAAGTATGGCTTTGGAAATCATATGAACAACAGAAAAAAAGAAGAATCATAATTTTTTCTATACTGTGAGGATTACTGAGTGAGATAATCTAGGGGAAGCACTCGGATTACACTGAAATGCCATAACGCAGCCCATTCTTATTAGCATTGCTTGAAAAGAAGTTATTTAGAGTTGTAAATTAAAGAGCTGATTGAAATGGCACATCTAAAAATGCACATTCCTTTTCCTCGGCAAATGGAATCTTCAAATGTGCACGCTGGAAAATTGGGACATTGAAATTGCAACAAGCATGAATACTTTAGCCCGTGTTAATATCCTGAAGCCGGTTGGCTGGCTTTGGGTCATACTCTGGTGGTCTGAACAGTGTGTGCATTTTGGTGTCACCTTTCCCATAGTAGTCAGTCCATCATATTATGGCACCAAATGCTTTGCTGGAGTTAGTAGATGTCCTCCGGCTGCTGTGCAAATACATGGTGAGAATTTGTTCTTGGCAATCAACATGATCATGTCCCAGGACCCCAGTTTATGGAGAACCTCGTGAGAGAGCATATCAACCTGCGTACAGGTGGCGAAAGGTTTGTCATCTGCATGTTTCGCGTTGGTGGTAATAATGGCAAAGAAAGCTTTGTTCCCCATCAAAGTTGCATCATCAGCATCAGGTCATCGAGCAGAGCCATGCAGGGTGGTTCATGATCTGTGGCAGCCTACAGCAGCCACCTGAAAAATGAATCGTCCCCTGGGCAAAAGACTTTGGATATAAGATACAGCTTGAAGAATGGGAAATGTTGTGGAATGAAAGGATAGAATTTACAGCCTTTCAAATTTATGCTTTGAAAGAGAATATGATGAAAATGATGTATAGATGGTATATCACTCCAGCGAAATTAGCTAAAATGTATAAGACAAATAATAAATGTTGGAAATGTAAAGAAAAAGAAGGAACATTTTATCATATGTGGTGGGAATGTAAAAAAGTAAAGAACTGGAAAATGATATATAATGAGATGAAAAAGATGTTGAAATATACATTTTTAAAATGACAGGAAGGATTCAAAACCTGCGGGACCAGAGATTTACAGAAGATTGGTAGAAGTATATGAATTATTTGAAGAGCAACTGTAATCAGCAAATTACACAATAATTTTTGTAAGGAGAAATATACGAAGTGTTACAAAGTAGAAAAAGATAGAGATATTGGTTATGAGTTTGAAATGTAATAGGGAAGATAAGAAATGCATACTGAGAGATTAGATTGGAAAATTTTCAGACAGGATTGATGGAAGTCAAAAATTTGAATAAGATGTAAAAATATGTTTAATTACTGTTGAAAATGATCTGTTAAAAAAACTAATAATGTGTGTGTGTGTGTGTGTGTGTGTATAAAAGGTAAAGGTACCCCTGCCCGAAGGCCAGTCGTGTCCGACTCTAGGGTTGTGCGCCCATCTCACTCTATAGGCCGGGGGCCAGCGCTGTCCGGAGACACTTCCGGGTCATGTGGCCAGTGTGAGGAAGCTGCTCTGGCGAGCCTGCACCAGCGCAGCACACGGAAACGCCGTTTACCTTCCCGCTAGTAAGCGGTCCCTATTTATCTACTTGCACCCGAGGGTGCTTTTGAACTGCTAGGTGGGCAGGAGCTGGGGACGAACAGCGGGAGCTCACCCCGCCGTGGGGATTCGAACCGCCAACCATGTGATCGGCAAGCCCTAGGTGCTGAGGTTTTACCCACAGCGCCACCCGCGTCCGTATATGTATATGTATACGTATACGTATACGTATATATATAAAATACAAAAAAAGAAAGAAAAAAGAATCACCCCCAGTTTACTTCATTTGAAGATGAAGTTGTTTCTATCTGGCCCAACGCATAAACCACAGCTAACACAGAAACCAAGTAAGAGGAGATCAACCTCCACCTATAAAAGAATATGAATGAATTGCTAGGTGGTGTTGAGAAGGCTCCCACACACTATCCAGGTTCTTGTTTTTCCTAGCTCAACTGCTGGTGAATTCTCTACTTTATTAGATGGCAGGGGGGACCAAAGACATGAACGTAGAACCTGAGAGATAGGGGACATCATTGCTTTACAGCTGGAGTGATAGATGGCCATTCAGATGTTTGGGGCTGCAGCTCCCATCATCCCTGATAATTGACCAGGCTAGCTGGGTCTGATGTGAGTTGGCCAGCAACGTTTGCAGGACTTAAGGGTTCCCCATCTCTGCTCAACAGTGAGAAGGCAGCAGGGGGTGGGTGGGGTCTCCTAACTAACACACATTGTTGGTGGAATATGTAGCTTCACCTTCACACTCCCATGAGTGAAGGATACACCTGTCGGAAGAAGCAGACTCTTCTCTGACACTGCCCTGTAGCTATAAAATACATTCCATCCATAATGAAGTGTGCCAATTCACATCTTTACTAGCTTTTAGGGAGAAGTTCAAAGCTTATCTGTTTCAACACGCTTTTGAAAGGCTAGAAATGCTGATGTTTTATTGCTGTGGGTGTTTACTGTGCTCCTGATGCTATAGTTTTAGGGCTGAATTTATTGCCACTAATCTATCGCTTCTGGGTTTATTGTTTTGAAACCAAGCAATTTCTTGGTTTTGCCTTTTATTTTATTATTGTGAAGCTACCTGCTGAGGAGCTGGGATCCAAATCTATCTATCTAAAGTAAAAGGGGACGCCAAGAGGTCAATTTGAGTACAGCACAAGCTCATTTCGCTGAATGATCAGGAAGCGGGGCAGGAGGGGGGAGGCTAGAACAACCAGATTCAATTTTTAACTGGTAAACTCTCAGTTTGCATGCTGTCTTAGCTGATCCTCCACTTCCACTCCATGCACACATTTGGTAAACATGACATAAAAACTTAAATAGTTTAGAACCTTACAGATCAGCTGAGATAATCAGCACACTCATTACGCTCTTCCCAAGAATTGACCATTCCTATGAATGAAAAATGTAACCCCGCATGGGCCTAACATAATATGCAGATTATAGACCAGGGTGCGCTATATGGCTGCCAAAGGGATCAGCAAATCCCTTATTCCCAGCTATAAAATGAACACATTTGTGCTATGCAATGTGGCACTATTCCATTGCAGGTACCTCTGTGCATGCTGTCTATCCATGATGGTGGTGAGGGTAGGTTTTGGGTTTTGTTTTGTTTTTAATCTGATGATGTTCTGACCCTGCTTAGAAGTTGCATACATTATGGTTCAAGAGATAAATTGACCAAAGGGATGCTGAGACCTACGATGACCACAATATGTAGCCTAGCCTCAGTTCCACTTGTGTTCCTCACATCTGCACGTAGGCGGCATGCACCATCGCTAACATCCACACTCATTTGCTTCTTTCCCAACTGTCATGAATGAGCCAGCTCCCAGTGAAGGTTTGCAGCCAACTGAAGAGAGCAGCCAGGAACAGAGAGGGTTAACTGCCATGCAGGATGAGCATCAGCTAGGGCCAACTCCCCCGCCCCTTGGCATGCAGGTTGATAAGGGAATGGCTGAGAGCAGGCCAGAACCCAGCCAATGCTCCGGAAGACCGGAAGGCGTCTTCAGAAGGGTCATCTTGATTGATGATGGCGGAAGCTGTGTTAAGCCGCCTGGAGCTAGCTGTTTCTTTTGACAATAAACCATCCTTTTTAATTAACTACGCTTATTGTGTTATCAAGCCGGGGACTGGACTCCTGACACCAACTTTCCCACACTCTGTAGGAAGGTGTAAAGAGGGCTTCTAAGGGTCTTCCGAAACCAACGCTTAGCTTCAGACTCAATGCAGGAAGGTGATAGTGGAGTGGGTGGCCCATTGGAGTTGGGACTGCCACACTCAACCCTGAGATCCCTATTTGTGCTGGCATTCTTGGTCATGCTCAGTACCTGAACAATGTTCCATGGGCACTGAGCAACATGGAACTCTTGCATAAGAGAGGTGGCTATTGGGTTGTCATTTTTATTTTTATTATGTATTTTGTGGTTTTATATTTTGATTTTATTTTATGAACCACCCTGAGACCTCTGGGTATAGGGCATTATATAAATTCAATCAATCAATCATTTGAGTAATCATAAAGTCTGGATAACCAAGTTTTGGAAAAGAGAGTTAAGTATTTATTTATTTTTTGTTTCTTTTGGAAAATAAACAGTTGCAGGAGCTGAAACTGCATACTGTATATTGAATCTTGGCAAGATGGAGCTTTTGCAGCAGTTCCCCAAAAAATATGTTTTGGAAATGTGCAGGTAGAAGGAGAGGGTTGGATTCAATTCTCCCCACTCCCATATACCACAGCTCCCACCAGTGGACAGCTCCTGAGAAAATCCCCTGCCCAGCCATTTCTCATCTTAATTTTGCAGCTTTTAATCGTGGCCTCAGAACTGGCCAGCCTGAAAAAGCCACATGCAGAACTCATTGGTCTGCTTGTTGCCCTCCTGTAGCAGGAAAAACGATTCTGTTCCACTTAGTCTGCTAAGCCTTGGTTCTCATTTTATTTGTTGAGTGTTTCTTGAAAATATATGCCTAGCTGCACTGCGTGCAAATATGATGCCCTGTGGAAACGTGAAGATGTACAGAAACTCAACGTTATAGAAAATTAATCACCCTGTAAATATATATGAAATACCCACTGGGTTCCTTCCTTAAAGGAGGCTACATTTAAGTGAAATGCTGGAATGATTTTTCTTTCGGGCCTGGTTGGGATGTCTCATTACCATGTGTTATGACTTCATGGTCCCCCGGTTTATATTGTAGCTGGGAGACTATAATCTAATCTGATGTACTGTCGTTGTGAAATTCTATTAAACTAGGACACTCCGGAGAATCAATGAAATACACTGTTTTACCAATCACTGTTTCAGAACCTTTTGGGAAGAGTGCTGCTTCTTTAGCTGTCTTATTGGAGCCCTACATAAACTCTGTTATTTCAGGAATTGCTGCTGCATTTCCACAGGGTTCTAGTATTACATTACTACATTTGATAAAGGCCTTTCCTTGTTGGAGAGCACTTTGTTTCAGAGCAGAGGCAACTGCCAATAGCAATTGCTTGCCTGCCTTTGAAATGTTTGCTCATGGCTTATCTTAGCTGTTCTCCTGCACTAACATTCCTCCCATGGAATAGCTGTGAAAGAAAACAACCAGGAAGAAGCCCATGGGACCATATACTCACCTAGTGGTGATTTCATAGGAAAAGCAGTAGGAAAATTATTATTATTATTATTATTATTATTATTATTATTATTATTATTATTATTATTATTTGTCAGCCAGCGTTCAGTTTCAAAGAGTCTTTATTGGATTACAGGTTCCATTTCCAAACTGCAACGTGCAGCCCTACTTCTTCTAGGTCAGAACGACGAAGACCCGTCTGAGTCTCCGCCTCTAGCGCACCAGCTTAATACCCTAGCCTTGCTCCACCTCCTGCGCCTTTCCTTCCGTCTCTGGGTCCTCCTGCCCCCCTGGGTCTCTCCCTTCCTACTCTCTTCTGACGCGGACCCCCCTGACCCTTCCGCCTCCTTGCGGCGGGCTTTGGGACCCGGTTCACTCTCTGGGCTGCTGACTGCGCCAGCTTCCGTTACATTTGAACTTGGCGCGCGCGCCCAACTCTCCACTTTCCTCTTGATCGTTTCCTCGCTCCCCGAGGTGGGCGTGACTACTCCTGACTCATGCCCTCCCTCCTTCTGAAAGTCTCCGGAGCCCGATATCTGGTCCCCTTTCTCCCCGCTGCTCCCGGCTGGGAACGTGGGTCCCGATCTCCAACTGCTGCTTTCTGATCCCTCTCTGGACCCTTCTTCCTGGGGTGTCCCCCTGCTCTCCCCCCTTGCTCTGGCTGCTGGCGCTCCCTTCTGGGAATCCTCGGACTCGCTAGACAGGCTCGGTGATCTCGGGTCGTCATCCCCACTCATCCTTCCTTCGTATTCCTCCCCCTCGCTCTCTGTCTCCTCCCTTCTCTGCGTCTCTGCTCCTGAACCCCTGACATTATTAATATCCCGCCCTCCCCAGCCGAGGCCGGGCTCAGGGCGGCTAACAACAATAAAATAATACAACATTCTAAAATCATTTCATTTAAAAATTACTTCAAATCAAATTGATGGCAACCATTGGGCTAGAGCTCTGTGAAGATTGCCAAAGGAGGGAGTCAGGATGCGCCCCGGCCAAAGGCTTGGCGGAACAGCTCTGTCTTGCAGGCCCTGCGGAAAGATGTCAAGTCCTGCAGGGCCCTAGTCTCTTGTGGCAGAGCGCTCCACCAGATCGGAGCCACAGCTGAAAAAGCCCTGGCTCTGGTTGAGGCCAGCCTAACCTCTCTGTGGCCTGGGACCTTCAGGATGTTTTTGTTTGAAGACCGTAAGTTCCTCTGTGGGACATACCAGGAGAGGCGGTCCCGTAGGTGGCCCTGTAAGCTCCTGTTCCTTTAGGGTGACAATATGTCCTGCCTTAGAGAAGACAGTTCTCTATTTGAAGGGTTATCCGGCTCAAGTCAATAAAGATAAATAAAACCATAGGAAGGAAGCAAACACACACAGCATACTTGGTCATAGTTTTCCCACACTGTAGTGAGATTGTTATATTAAAGTAATTCTTTCTAAATTTGCATATATAGATCTAAATTAGAATATGAAACCAGCATGTAAGTCTGTCCTCATTTTTGAGGCAATGCATTGTAAGAGGAGATTATGGCTTGTCCTATAACAAATTTGTTACTCTTAAAGGTGTCACAAGGTTCTTTGTTGATTTGGCTGCAACACTGACTAATGTTTGGAAATTATTTTTGGAATAACATCATTCTGGGCAAAGGAGAAGTACTGCTGGATTGGTGTGTTTATATATATATATATATATATATATATATATATATATATATATATATAGCTAAGGTCAGCCATAACCACCTCAACTGAAGCAAATGCAGTCAGTTGCTTGTAAATAGCTAAAATCTCATTGTTTTCAAGTGAGTAAAGGCTACAGCCTATATACTCTTTCCCAAGAATATGCACCATTGAGCCCAATAGGATTTACTCCCTTCATTTAACACAAAGGGACTTCTGGCTGAACGTGCATAGATTTGTGAATTGTAGAGTCAGCAGGGAGCCCAGGGTCATCTAGTCTAACCCCCTGCAATGCAGAAATCTCAACTAAAGCATCCGTGACAGATGGCCATCCAACCTCTGCTTAAAGGCCTCCAGTGAAGAAGAGTCTTCCACCTCCAGTTCGTCACAACTAACATTAGCTGGATTGCTAGTTTGTGTTTACAGCAAAGTTATAATGCTGACTTGATGGTTCTGAGCTTTGTGCTTTTGTATACATATTTTATTGCTCTTCCAGCTTAAATTGCTGGTTGCCTTGTGAATAGATAGATGAGTATCCAGGCAGATGTATGCATGATATAAATAGGTAATTTGAAAGAAAAAAGAAGAAGAAGTTGCAACAAATCGTCTGCCTGCTGTCTAAGTAGTTGACTGTTGACTAACCCCCTTCTCGGGGGAGAAAACTTTAGGCAAGTCTAAAATCCCTATACCATAATAAAGAATGCAAGATGTCCAAGAAGACCAGCAAGTGAAGACTAAGTGCGTGTAGCTTTGCTGTTTGTCTTCTGGTTGCTGTTTTTGTTGTCTTTCCTTTCAAATCTGCAATATGGACAATCGATGAAAACAATTTTTTTCTCTAAAGCATCCTGCTCTCCAGAGGTTTACCTGGCTCTCTGCAGGTCAAAGATCTCTGTGGCCTTCAACTATTTGCAAAGTACAAGTACTGACTTCGCACAGTGTGTCACATCAAAATTGGTTTTACATCTCCAAGGAAGGTTTAGAATGTAATGTCAGGAAAGCAAAGGTGAAAGCGACAAGTTTTATGTCACATCTACTTCATTTTCTATCTGCCAGCCTGCCAGCCTGTTCCTTTAAAAAAGAAAAAGAGTGCATACGAAAACTGGTATTTTTCATCTGCCTTCTGATGCTGTGATAGAGTTTAGGATGAGCCCCAGTAGCAAGAATATGTAAATTGGGCAAGTGTTGTCACAAATTAACTTAATATATGAAAGCCATGCCATACTTACATTTTATTTCATGTGAAACAAATCTCAGCTTCCTCTTGCCTCTTGGCATTATATATGAGTAAGTCATTCATTAAGAAGAACTCAGATAACTTTCTAAATATAAAAATCAAACCAAGTGCAAACATTATTTTACTTTCTAACCCACTTCCAAAGAGTTCAATGTGGTGTGCATACGGTTAGGAACATTAGAAAGCTGCCTTATACCAAGTCAGACTGTTTGTTCATCTCAGTCAGTGTTGGGCACACCATGGATGGAGAACCTGTGGTCCTCCAGGTGTGGTTGGACCCCATCTTACATCATCTCTGACCATTGGCTTTGATGATTGAAGCTGGAGTCCAGCAACATCTGGAAGACCATAGATTCCCTATTCCTGTTCTACACCCAAAAACCAGGATATTCTGGGATCCAATCAGAAGCCGGGCTGGCTTCTGGAATTCCGGGTTGTCCTGCTCAATTCAGGACGGATGAGTGGTATGGGAGAGTTGGAGTGGCTCTGCTGTTGCATTTGCACCAAACTGACCTTCCAACGACCTCTCCCCTGCACCTCCCAGTAAGCAAGAGCATTTCATCCTGCCAGAAAGCTAGCATAGCAAGCCACTTCTGGCAGGGACTGAGCCTGGGGCCTTTTTATGCAAGCATATAACCTATTACTGAGATATAATGCTTCCTCTCCAAGAGTTCTGGGGTTACGGGGCTGGCTGCTTAGCTTTTGTAGCAGACCTTCAGAACATCCTTTGAAAGAGCTAAAAGTAAGTGTGGCAGAGGGGAGAAGAGGAATAAAAATATATCTTGAAAATACACATCCATATTTGATGACTACTCTCTGATAGCACAATTTATTTCATGTCTGTGCTTCTGGCAGAAGGCACACTTGTTACTTCACTGACTCAGAAGCCATTAAAGATACAGAGAACCAACACGAGATTTCCATTCCAGCAACTAGCATATGGCATGACCACATGGGCACCGACATTTGCATAAGCACACAACATCCCATCCCTTTAGGGAAGGGGAAGGTAACATCTTTTTAAAAAGGAGTTTGATTAAGGTTAAGTTACAAAGAGAGAATTTTATTTACAACCCAGAAGAAGAAGAAAAGATCTGGTACTATTTGGTATCACTGCTTCGCTGAGACTAAGTTGATCTTAAAATCTTTTTTTTTTTTTTTTGCATTTTAAAATTTTATTGGTTTCCAACCAGTTGTACATTTATATCCATATCATAACATTCTTATCCATTTTGGACTTCCTTCAACGTTACTGACAATCATTCGTAGTTTTCCCTTTCATACGCATTCCGTTCTCACATACTGCCGTTATCCCACCCTTCCTACATTATTTATAACCGACAATACTTATTGATTTTTTACAGTGCCTCTTTTAACCCCGCTAGCATTGTATTTACATCACAGTTGTTTTCCAGATACCCCACAAATTTCCCCCAGTCTTGAATAAACTTTTGGTCTTTGGCATATCTAATTTTCCCTGTTAATTTATCCAATTCTACATGTTCTATCAATTTTTCTCTCCACTATTCCACCGTAGGAGTTTCCTCCTGCTTCCATCTCTGTGCTAACACCATTCTTGCGGCCGTTGCCGCATACTGAAAAAGTTTGCGGTCCTTTCTTTCTATATCTTTTCTTACAATACCCAATAGGAAGATTTCTGGTCTTTTAACAAAGGTGTATCTCAGCATCTTTTTCATTTCGTTATAAATCTCCTCCCAAAAACTTTTAATTTTTTTACATTCCCACCATTGATGGTAAAATGTCCCCTCTATCTGTCTGCATTTCCAGCATTTGTTGTCTACCTTGTACATTCTTGCCAACTTCACTGGTGTCATATACCACCTATAAAGCATCTTCATCATATTTTCTTTCAGAAGCGTACAGGCCGTAAATTTTATGTTCACCTTCCATAACCTTTCCCAGTCCTCCAATTGGATATTGTACCCAAAATCCCTCGCCCACAAGTTGATCTTAAAATCTAAACCAAACCCCTGGTCTGCGTATTAGACTCCCAGAGCCCAAATAGTGAGTCATCTTTGTTGGTTTAAATGTAACTATCAATGGGACCTGATGCAAAGTGTACATTCTTGCATAGACATATCTGCCTGCGGCTTCACCTTTATATTGTGTTATATATATATTGTGTTTTTTGTCTGGTCTGGTATTTTTATGTTGTGAACCACTCTGAGATCTATGGATGAAGGGAAGAAGAAGAAGAAGAAGAAGAAGAAGAAGAAGAAGAAGAAGAAGAAGAAGAAGAAGAAGAAGAAGAAGAAGAAGCGGCTTTCAATCAGAACTGTGGCAACCATAATTTGGGACAGGGGGTCAACTAAAAAAAATGGCAACATTTTGGGCTAAAATACCCAGGTTCAGTGAACTTCCTTAAGAGTGCACGATTTTTACTACTCCTTCCCCTGGCCCTCAGTGTGACAGTGGAAGAGTAAGTACATGCATTAAGAGAGATTGAATCTCTCTCCCTTGAAATAGCATTTTCAGCTAACTGCTGCAAGTACATTTCTAGGCTTTTAGCCGAATATGTAGTTCACTCAACTTTGAATTCATTTTAGAAAGATGGTTGTTCCTCTTAAACAGAGAGGATATGACTACTTGGCAACAATCCACAGTACATACCCAGACTTAGACTCTGAATTTAATAATTATTATTCACTAGAAACGCAAGGGAAAATTTAAAATCGCAAGAAAGGTAATTTCCTTTTGTTTTATGCTGTGCGCATGCTAGTGATGGAAGCCCAGCTGTGTAAATGCACATTCTTCAATACAGTCTTTGAGATCCCATTAGGGCAAACTCTAACAGTTTCCAAATACCAGAACTTGTGTGACATAGGTGAGAAAATGGAAAAGAGAACCTCATACATTTCTGTATCTACACTAATGATGGAGAACTTTCATCCACATCCTCAATAGAAATGCACTAATTTATTATGTTTTGTTTCTGTATTCACGAGGGCAGCCCCAGGCATGATTTGCTTGATGTTCTGCTTATATATTAAACTCCTGATTTTTAAATGTTTATTTATGAACCAAAACCTTTTACAGTGTTTGGGAGCTGAAGGTGAAAATACCACTCACTTGTGGCATAAGGAGGATGAATTGAACATTTGCAGCTTCTTAACACTTAACATGAAATGGTTCGAGGGTTGATGTGGAATCTTGCCTAAATGAGTGTCGCAGATATTAAATATTGCAGTTTGAAGAGACTGGAAGCATAAGAATGGACTCCTTTGGAAATGAAACATTGTCCAGGCCCATAGAGATATTATTCAAACTTTTACTGGCAGAACTTTCTTCAAAACGGAATTTAAAAATATTGATACAATATCTTGTGCTGTCCAGCATCTTACAAAATATGAAATAATCCAAACAGACCTGTAAGCAAAGGTCTATCATCTATCTATCTATCTATCTATCTATCTATCTATCTATCTATCTATCTATCTCTCCACAGCCTGCATTCCTGCCTCCAGGCTTTTTGGTCTCCCTTCAGGAGAGCCATTTCCTTGCAGTGTTCACACTGGAGTGTTCAGAGAGACGACTCAGTTTGCATCTTCACTACATTAAGTTTGGGGGGCAATTCCCCCCCCCCCCTAAAGACAAAGCGTGTTCTCCTTCAGGGAGAGCACGTGTTGCGGTGGGGTCTACTGAGCCACCCCTTTGTTGCTGGGTAAGTTCTCCAAGATGGCCAGGGGTCAGTGATTAGACGGCCGAGTTGCTGGGGCAAAAGTTATGTTGCAATTTTGGTGGGAGGGGCAAAAGGTTTAAATACTCTGCACGCAGCCTTGTACTTTCTCTTTTGCTGCGTGCAACGGATCACCCGCCCACCCGCCCTAGAGTAAGGGGTTGTTGCATTGACCTTGCTATGCCTGTCATGGGGTCGTCTGCCTTTGAGCAGGGGCCTGGTAGGAATTTTTCCACCTGGCAAATTGGCCGGCTGGGTGGTTTTTGCCTACTGCGTAGCAAATCGTTACAACTTGTAAGGTTGTGGTTAGGCATTGGTTATAAATCTGGTGGAGGAGGGGTTAGGATAGGCTGGGCCTGCCCCTCCATGGTTGCTGCGGAAAGGGAATTCCGTTAAAGGAATCCTGGGGCTTGCCATCTTTTCGTCCAATCCCTGGAATGGGACTAGGGCCGGCAAGCCTTCGGGGAGCAGGCGGGTGAGAATTGAGGGTCTGTGACTCAGCTCCATTTTTCCCCGACTTGCTTTCCCCCGCACTGTCTTTCGGTGGTGCCCGGAAGTCAGTTCTGTCCCCAGGCGGGGGGACAGATAGTCTTAACCAATGCCTAAACAACCACTCACAGTTTGTATTTTAATAAAGTTGTGGCCAAAATCATGCCAAAAATCTTAAACAAAAATTACGTGTCTGTTGTGAGTTATTTTGGGGGGTGGATTGGGGACCTCGACACGCAACTCTTTTCAAAATGGAGATTGCAACCCAATACCTCTCACATAACCCATGTTTACAACCTTCACATGTTAGCTATCAGAAAACAGTTAGTTAATCATTAACATAGCAGGAGCTCAGGCTCCTTTAGAAAAACTCCTGTGAAAAAACACCAGTGTTAGCAATACTTTCCCCCCTTTTACACCTTCATTAATACATAAACAGTTTTCATTTCTGTGTGAATTAAACCATTATACTTAACCATGGGATCTTGCCTAAATGCAACAGCTCTCATGCTAGCTTTAAACTTCATGAGATGGTCAAAGGCTGATACTTTTTTAGAGCTGCAGTTGCCTTGTCTGTTTGATGTGAAGAAACCATGAGAAAACTGCAGAACAGGAAACCCTGTATCAGTATCAGTCAGAAGAGGAAAGGAAGCAATAAAGTACAAGCCTTCCCCCAAAGGATAGAACTTTTTTATGTATGATACAACAGCAGCAAGAATTCTCATTGCAAAGTATTGGAAGACACAAGATCTACCCACTCTGGAAGAATGGCAGATGAAGGTGATAGACTATATGGAATTGGCAGAAATGACTGGCAGAATCCGCAACCAGGGAGAAGAGTCGGTGGAAGAAGATTGGAAGAAATTTAAAGATTATTTACAGAAATATTGTAAAATGAATGAATGTTAGAATGATGTTGGATAGAAATTAAGTGGTTTCTAGCTGTAATGCTTTAAGAGAATTTGAAAAAAGGTTTATAAATGGGTAAAAGCTTAATGGCAAGGATTTGCTGAACTAATAAATCTAAGTGGAATACAAAAAAGGGAGGTATGAGGAGGTCCAGGGAAATAAGCTTAAGGAAAATAAGAAACGGAAAATTAATGTGTTTTTAACTGTTTTTATTTTGTATTTTTCCTTTTTATTTTTCCATTTTTAATGTAATATGTTAAAAAATCTCAATAAATATCTTATATAAAAAAGTACAAGCCTTCCCCATGCTTAAGGTTGGACTCATAGGAGACTTAGATCCTAGCCATTCTGCAAGAAGAACAATGGCGACCTACAGAGAAATCCAAACTATAGGAAACCAGCAGAAGTTACCCGTATTCCAAACTCAGCTTGGTCACATGACCTAGAAATCTAACATAAGTTACACTGGCAAAAGGGGTGGTGTACTGAGTCAAACTCTATTTTAAAGGCTTGCTTCTCCTCTACCAGGCTTGGGCCTGCTCCACCAGAGTTTAGAACAGGGTTGAATCACACTGCTGTAAATTATGCCAGTGTAGTTTATGCTGGTTTCCTACATAAACTACACCCTTTCCGTTAACCTGAACTGAGGAACGGTGGTCCAATAACCTCCCATTTACTTTTTTTTGGGGGGGGAGAAAAAGAAATAATAATAACATACATTACTGAGAAAATTGCCACACTCCCTGTATTTGCTCATTGGGACTGCCCTTCATGCAGAATAAAATCAAAGTAACGCTATCAACTGATAAACATTGATAATTAGGAGACACAGAGGAGTTTCGTCTCATTTTGGTTTCTACAATGTCTGGCATGATCTGACACTTCCATATTATGCTGCTGCAATGTGCTGGAATGTGTGTTCTTACTGTCAATGAAACTTCTGAAAACACACACACACAGGGAGAGAAAACATATGGTACATTGTGCAGTGACTTGAAGGCAACTGAAGGTTTTCTAGCATTTGACCTCTTTCCACTTTTCCCTCCAGATTTTTATAAGGAGAGCTACCAAGATAAGTGGGCTTTCAGTTCCTATCTCAATGGATTCACTTCTGGATTCAGCCTTCAGGCTGTCTCAGCGCTGTGCTGTCATGGTCTGACTGACGATTCCTGGTCTTCACTGTAAGACCCTCTTTCCGTCTCACTTGTACGCTCTTCTCCGCTTTCTTGTGAACACTTTGTCTTTAATCTCTGCTTACAAGTGTAGCTTTGTGCTCCCTTTGATTTGATAGACTACTGAAGGGTTTTTAAAGGCTCTTGTTTGCGGCAAAGGAAAGAGACAGGCTTCAGAATTAGTCTCTCTCTCTCCCCCCCTCCCTCCCACAACCTCCCAGCTCTCCTAGCACATCCGAATTCTTCACTTATGGCCCAAACTTTTCATGTGCATGGGAATAACCTAATCACTAATGCTTGAGATATGGAAGAGGTAGCGGTGTATTTTTAGAACTTGTAGCTGGGTGGATGGAATCACTGTACATGGCGGATGGTTGCCATGGAAGCCTCAAAGGTAGATGCTATAGAGGCCAAAATATAATGAAAGTCCTCTGCACCTCAACAGAGTGGCCTCAGCAAGGACAGTGATTGCCTTCTTGGCAGGTGTGACTCAATATTGTCATGGCAACTGCCAGCCCAATGCAGATGACAGATCATATGCAAGCCCTGTGATATTGCACAAGCGTAGTAGCTAGCACTCTGGTAACTTGTTGGATAGATCTCTAATATATTCTTGCCACGGCAGATCATTAACATTGTCCACAGTTCAACCAAGATAACATGATACTTATTTTTAAAAATCTGTAATGCTGGAGTGATGGTCAAAGAGTGCTTTGTTCTCTGTCACCTTTGTATCGTCTTTTTTTATATAATTTTTTTATTCATTTTTCTTCTTCATTCATTACATACATCTCAGATTCTTAACATTTATTATGTATTCCTTCCTCCCTCGCCTCCTAGGCTTCCCCCAACTTCTGCTTCTGCTTTGTTTCTCCTTTCACCCACTTGCTACCTCCTAACAGAAAAAGTTATTAATAACATAGCACCAAACCTGAAAACATAAAAGTAAAATTAAATACACCATAATATTTCTCTATCTTCTAAACATTTTCTAATACTAATAGTGTCAATGCTTATTTAAATCCTGCCATCAAGTCTATCGACTTTCTTTGTTTCTGCAGGTATAATATATACAGTTCCCACTCTTTTTCAAAGTCTCTATTGTCTTTTTCTCTTAGTCTGTCATTTTTGCCAGTTCTGCATAGTTCATCAAATTCTCTTGCCATTGTTCTTTAGTTGGTATTTCTCCAGTCTTCCAGTTGTGTGCAATCAACATTCTTGCTGCTGTAGTAGCATACATAAATAAAGTCCTCTTTTCTTTTGGTATGTCTTGGCCAAAAATACCTAGTAAGAAAGCTTCTGGTTATTTTTTACAAAAGTTATTTTCAATATTTTCTTCAGTTCATAATATATCATTTCCCAATAGGCTTTTACCTTTTTACAATCCCACCACATATCCTCTTGAGTTCCTTTTATCCGGGTGGCTTTACAATCTAGTCCTTCCGAAAAGACAGATATGGATCACTGTTTGTGGTTAGAAAATTTCTGTGTTATTTATTGAGATGAGGTAGCTCCATCCCTTGAGCTGGTGCCCAGTTCTCCTGCTCCAAGGGCCCTATCTTGAGGCAATGGCAGGTGCTCCTTCAACTGCCATGGAGCATCTTTTTCCAGGATTAGCAAGGTTTCCACATACCATTTGCCCCAATGAGAAGGCCACCAGAGAGCCTTCTGTCTGGTGGAAATGATGTGCAGAGCATCATTTGCCTCCTGAAGATTCTGGAACTGGTGACCCCATCCCCAGTGGAGGGGGGGAGAAGTTGCCCAGTGGACTAAGGAGGGCCCTCAGCTTTTCTTTATTATTATTATTATTATTATTATTATTATTATTATTATTATTATTATACCTCACCATCTGGCTGGGTTTCCCCAACCACTCTGGGCGGCTGCCAACAGAATATTAAAATACAATAGTCTAATAAACATTAAAAGCTTCCCTAAACAGGGCTGCCTTCAGATGTCTTCTAAAAGTCTGGTAGTTGTTTTTCTCTTTAACATCTGGTGGGAGGGTGTGCCACAGAGCAGAATGCCACTACCGAGAAGGCCCTCTGCCTGGTTCCCTGTAACTTGGCTTCTCGCAGCGAGGGAACCGCCAGAAGGCCCTCGCCACTGGACCTCAGTGTTTGGGCAGAACGATGGGAGTGGAGATGCTCTTTCACCTTCCCCAAGGTGGGTTTCTGGGCCCTTGATAAAAGAGTTTGGATTTGATATCCCGCCTTTCACTCCCTTTAAGGAGTCTCAAAGCGGCTAACATTCTCCTTTCCCTTCCTCCCCCACAACAAACACTCTGTGAGGTGAGTGGGGCTGAGAGACTTCAGAGAAGTGTGACTAGCCCAAGGTCACCCAGCAGCTGCATGTGGAGGAGCAGAGACACGAACCCGGTTCCCCAGATTACGAGACTACCGCTCTTAACCACTACACCACACTGGCTCTCTAAAGAGGAAAGTAGCAGCATCTGTAGGCACTGCCAGCACTTAAGATGTTCCAAATCTCAAGCCATTTAAAATGCACCTTCATTCTTCCTATGCAGCAATGTGGATTGTCCCAGCCTTATTCTTTGTATGGAGCTTTTAAGCCATTCTCTCCAGCAATGACTGCTGTTGCTGCTGCTGCTGCAGCAAAACAGAGCATTGGACCAAGCTGTTAATATACAGAAGAAGTGAATATCAGCCACAACCCCATTTATAAAAGTGTAGTATCATTAATGTGTAATCTCGAGCATCTTATTTATCCTAATTACATTTAATCTATTCATTAATGTGCTCATCCCTCCAGACATAGCAATTATTTAAATGTGTTCTCTCTCACTCCAAGATTTTAGCCAAATTTAAAATGCTAGGCAGCAGCCGGAACAGAAGGTGAAGCCCATTATCCCGACTATACTCCACATCTTGAAGCAAATGGATTTTACCCTCCCTGTTATATAACCAAGATAGTCTCCTACTTGCCCATGTGTTTCCAGCCTCAAAAGCCTAATAGAAGATAATTTATGTGACATTTCCTGTTAATTTGAAGTAGCTGTCTTACATATATCACTAGACAAAAAGGAGGACTCCTCTCTCCTCCAGCCCCCAATTAGTCACCATGCCATTGAATTAAAAGCAAGGCTATGTTTTCATTCATCTTTCAAACATTACATTAAAAGATAAGCACATTCAAATGCTTAGCCTATTTTAAAAACATAAAAATCTGAGGTTGGCTTCTTTGACAAATTACTTGGGCGCAGGACAAATACCCAGCTTGAAGTGTGATTCTTCTTGGAATAACGTAGCTCACGTAATTACAATATTTGAAATGCATGTTCCACAGAGAACAGAGCCCACCTAGCTTATTATTACAATGTGGCTCGCATAAGCTTAGGAACGATGGAGAAATTTGATTCCGTTAGGTTAACCTTTCTTTCCAACCTGATTTGCACTTTGCAAAACACTGTGCGAACCGAAAGGCAGCCGTCCTTTGAAATTCTCACTCCTCCCAGTTGTGCAATGCAGTGCTCCAGCCAAGTCATGTCTACAAAAACACATAATATATGAGTGAAAAGAACAGACAAAATGCATCGTATTAGGGAAAACAGAAAATAGGAGACAATATACAAAAATGTATACTGCAGAAATGGCTTACACAAATGTGTATATTATGAGACACTGATATTAAAATACAAATATTTAATAAAAATGTTTTTTTTAAAGATGCAAATGAATTCTCATAAGGACTTTCTTCTTTAAAAAAAATAATGCAAACTGATGTGGAAACCTAGAGAACTGAAAAGACTGAAAACACAGAAGTTGAGAGAAACTGCGACGGACAGATTGTCAGGGAGCTGTCAACGAGCCAGGTAATCCACAGGGCAGGCACACACGTGGAAGGCAATTAGCTTTTTATTAGCAGAAAAACAACAAGGCAGCAGTGTCTCTGTTTCATCTTAACTCAACGATGGCATTGCTGAAGCTAAGCTCTAGGCATGTCCCTCCCCTCTAGCTTCGCAGTCTGGTATCCCTCCCAAGCAGACCAAGGCTGCGTCAACGAGGTGGCGTCCTTTGGGCCTGTCTCCTCTGGTGTTGTTGCTCCACAATGTGCAGGACCCTCCTCAAGTGGGAGTCAAAGGGGCAGAAGAGTCAGCAGGAGTGGGACTGTCTGTGTACATGCTGTGACTCTCAGCTTCTAATCGTGTCCAGAAAGGCCCTCCTTCTCCTGGCCCCCCTCTTGATCACTCAAGTCTCCTGCTTCTATCAACTCCCTTCCACTGACTGTTCCTCAATTTCCACTACCAGGCTCCAGGCTCTAAGGTGCCATCTTTGGAAGAAGAAGAAGAAGAAGAAGAAGAAGGAGGAGGAGGAGGAGGAGGAGGAGGAGGAGGAGGAGGAGGAGGAGGAGGAGGAGGAGGGAGGGAAGGAGGAGGAGGAGGAGGAGTAGTTTGGATTTGATATTCTGCTTTATCACTACCCGAAGGAGTCTCAAAGCGGCTAACATTCTCCTTTCCCTTCCTCCTCCATAACAAACACTCTGTGAGGTGAGTGGGGCTGAGAGACTTCAAAGAAGTGTGACTAGCCCAAGGTCACCCAGCAGCTTCATGTGGAGGAGAGGAGATGCGAACCCAGTTCACCAGATTACGAGTCTACCGCTCTTAACCACTACACCACACTGGCTCCCTGGGGGGCTCTTGGGGAGCAGGTTCCTGTGGGAATGTTGTGGATAGTAGGAGAGGATATATTGATTAAATATTATTCTTCCACACTCACACTAGTGAGTGTGGCATTCGTTCGGAGCTCCAGGTCGTTTCACGGACTATTGACCCCTACACCACTGATTCACTGCCACCAACCAGGTTCTCTCCGGTAAAACACTTAGTCGGGTTCTCAAGTTAACAATGAAGATTGTAGTTTATTGCAATCACAAATAAACTTTAAATGCATTTGAAATGCTGTTATCCTTTACCCTCTTAGTCCTATTTTATCCTGTCTCTAACTCTTCTACCTCCCCTCACACAATAACTAACTGAACTAACTGTCTCTCTATTTCCAACTGTCTTCCAACTGCCCCCCCCAACTGTCTAAACCTCTGGCTAAGCCCTTTAAAAACAGGTAGGCTCCGCCTCTGGGCTTTTCTATTAGTCTACCTATTAACCATTTTTCTCCCCTTGTACAGACATTTCCAAAAGAACAGGCAAACGCCACAGTGAGTCATGTAGCAGAGCACATTCCCCTCAATATCAGCTGGTAGCTAATTTGCAGATTCATTTGAATCTCTTTAGTTAAGCAATCTAGTCTACCATGCCCAGAATGGATTTATTCCTGGTAAGTCCCCTTTGACCCCTCTCAGAAAGAATAAAGACACAATAGTCTTTCCTTAAAAGTAACAAGAAGTTTACTTACATTCAGTTCACATTATGATCCCTGAAGGCAGGCTTTAGGTTGTAGTTACAATTACAGAGATTGGTGGGATTTACTAAGCTTCTGGCTAAGATCCAGCAGTGCAGTCCAAGAGAAGAAAATGGAAGAAGAATGGAAGGTGGCTATGCGACCAGCCCTTTTATGGGGTCTTCCAGGGTCATGCCCATCCACCTGGTCACATGCATGAGGACGATGCTCCAGACCAGGTTTACCAGGAAGTTACACTGGCTGAAGTAACATCCCCCTGTCTGTGTCCACTCTAGGGAAACAAGGAATGTTGTATTTGACTGCTCCAATGGATTGCATCCCACAGCTCCCACCACTCTTCTTCATCCAGCTGGTCCCTGACACAGATTCACCTTTCCCTACAGAAGCTGCCGTTCTAATATCATAGAGATCAAAATGCTGTCTTCCTAGCAGTGACCTACTGCTTTCCAGAGGGGATCAACTGTGCCTCGGTCACAAATGTGTGTTCCTTATCTATGTCTGCAGCATCTGATGGAACCCTTACCAGTGGAAGAAGTCAAAGGGACAAATCAAATGGGAGATTCAGTTTCCTTCAACTGCAACAAAGCTAAACTAGCCTTTCAAAATTCAATCCTTTTAAAACTAAAGCTTTTGGAACTCAGGCTGGGGCTGTTGCAAGCAGAAGCAATCAATCAGGCAAGTTAGGTAGGAAATCCCCCCTGTCCGTAACAACACCAGTGAGGTCTCCACCTAATTCACACAGCTGTGAATCATGGAGTATAAATGTAAGCAAGTGATGTATATGCCATTTCCTGTTATAGCCTTGGATGCAGTTGCTCTGAAATACACTCTACCTAGGGCCCTGTTCTGTGGCTAGAGGTATCTGGATCTCATCTTACCCCCCATAGTTTGATGAAATGTTTTCCTCATCTTTGGCAGGGCTTTCATAGGATTGCAAGAAACTGACAGAGCACACCCTATCATTCCTGCTGACATTATAGCTAAAAGACTTTGCCTCCGGGTAGATCTAATCTCCACACTTTTCAATGCACCGCTCAATATAAAATGGTGATTAGAGGATAAATGTCTGCGGAGGACCAAGACCAATTACAAACAGCCACTGTTTGCAGACGACTCTGCAACATGGGATTCTCTGAAAGGAGTCTAACAAACCTCTGGAGGGTCCATCGTGGACATTTGTGCACACTACATGAAAAACACATCTGAGAACATTTTTGCATATATATATATATATATATATATATATATATATATATATATATATGCTTTCGTAGATTTTCACGGGTACAGGAATGCAGGTTTTGGTGTCTTCGGGTGTCTTCCCGTGTAAGAGTTGGGGTGTCTAGGCGACGTTTCGACGAGGTCTCACTCGTCATCTTCAGGCTGGTGCTTTCGGCTTCTTGTTACTGGAACAGAGCAGGATCTCAGTGTTTGAGTTCCTATAAATACTGTTGAGGGGGTGTGGTGTATAGCCTCCAACGTTCTGGGCAGAGGGGAAGTTCCCAGGTTAGTGTGCCTTTTCTTCTTTTGTTCCTTAATTACTTGAGGGATATCTTGAGTGATTTCTTGAGTGATATTCTGAGTACCACTTAGGTGGGTCATTAAGTGTGGATTAGTTGCTAAAGCTTTCGTGTCTTGACCTCTTGAGCTTGTGAAGAGTTTTTCTGAGAAGATGGCTGTACTGCACTTAGTTGTGCTCTGGCTTGGCTTCGTGTATAGGGGCGAGCTGTGGTTTTGTGCCCTGTGCCAGCCCGATCTGTGTAGGGATTGCAGGGGGGTGCAGCATCCGGAGGTGCCACTATGGTTTGGCTACTGGATGGTGTCTGTAATTTATCTGTGGAGAGGGTCTGGGTTTGGGTCTGGTGTGGTTGATTGGTGATGGCGTTCTGTGTGCCTCTGGTTCTGGTGTCGGTTTTTGTGGGGAGGGCTAATTTCCAGATGTCTGGCAGGCGGCACGTGTCGTCACGCTTGTTCATGTTGTGAGGGTGTTTCTCTATCTCGATGGCTTCCATGATTATTCTCTTGTGGTGATGTTCCATGTTAAAGAGCAATTTGGAATCTGCAAAATTAATTTCGTGTCCTGTTTCTTTCATGTGTTGGAAAAGAGAGGAAGTTTTTTCTTCTTTTTTGACGGCATTCTTGTGTTCTGCGATACGTGCATTTATTCGTCTGTTTGTTTGTCCAATGTACGTGGCTGGGCAGACTTTGCAGGGTATTTCATAGACCCCTTGGTTTTCCAACTGGATTTTATCTTTGGGGTTTCTGAGGATATTGGCTATTTTTTGGTTGGTGCAAAAGGCTGTTTTGATATTGTGTTTATGGAGGATTTTGCTAATTTTATCTGTAGTGCCCTTGATATAAGGAAGGAGGGCCATGCCATTGTTTTCTTCTGTGTCTTGGTTTTTGGGGGGTGTTTCTTTTTGGATTAGCTTCGTAACCCTGTTTTGCTGGTATCCATTGGCGATTAACACATTTGAGAGATTCTGTAACTCAGTTGTCAAGTGGTCTTTGTCAGCCAGGCGTTTGGTTCTGGAGATGAGAGTCTTGGCTACGGAGTTTATTTGTGCAGGGTGGTGGTGTGATTGTGCATGTAAGTAGCGGTTGGTGTGTGTTTTTTTCCGGTAGATAGTGTGTCCTAGGGAGCCATCAGGTTTTTTGTAGATTAGGACGTCAAGGAAGGGAAGTTGGTTGTTGGCTTCTATTTCCATAGTGAATTGTATTTTGGGGTGTAGGCTGTTGAGATGTGTGAGGAAGCTATCTAGTTTTTCTTTCCCGTGTGGCCAAATTACAAAGGTGTCGTCAACATATCTGAGCCAAAGTTTGGGTTTGTGTTCTGACTTGTCTAAAGCATTGGTTTCAAAGTGTTCCATGTACAAATTTGCGATGACCGGTGAGAGGGGTGATCCCATAGGTGCTCCTTCTATCTGTTTGTATCTTTGTCCATTGTGGATGAAGTACGTGTTGGTTAGGCAGTGGTTGGTCAGGTCATTCAAAACAAATACAATCCCCCCGAATACATCCTGGACCTGACCAACCACTGCCTAACCAACACGTACTTCATCCACAATGGACAAAGATACAAACAGATAGAAGGAGCACCTATGGGATCACCCCTCTCACCGGTCATCGCAAATTTGTACATGGAACACTTTGAAACCAATGCTTTAGACAAGTCAGAACACAAACCCAAACTTTGGCTCAGATATGTTGACGACACCTTTGTAATTTGGCCACACGGGAAAGAAAAACTAGATAGCTTCCTCACACATCTCAACAGCCTACACCCCAAAATACAATTCACTATGGAAATAGAAGCCAACAACCAACTTCCCTTCCTTGACGTCCTAATCTACAAAAAACCTGATGGCTCCCTAGGACACACTATCTACCGGAAAAAAACACACACCAACCGCTACTTACATGCACAATCACACCACCACCCTGCACAAATAAACTCCGTAGCCAAGACTCTCATCTCCAGAACCAAACGCCTGGCTGACAAAGACCACTTGACAACTGAGTTACAGAATCTCTCAAATGTGTTAATCGCCAATGGATACCAGCAAAACAGGGTTACGAAGCTAATCCAAAAAGAAACACCCCCCAAAAACCAAGACACAGAAGAAAACAATGGCATGGCCCTCCTTCCTTATATCAAGGGCACTACAGATAAAATTAGCAAAATCCTCCATAAACACAATATCAAAACAGCCTTTTGCACCAACCAAAAAATAGCCAATATCCTCAGAAACCCCAAAGATAAAATCCAGTTGGAAAACCAAGGGGTCTATGAAATACCCTGCAAAGTCTGCCCAGCCACGTACATTGGACAAACAAACAGACGAATAAATGCACGTATCGCAGAACACAAGAATGCCGTCAAAAAAGAAGAAAAAACTTCCTCTCTTTTCCAACACATGAAAGAAACAGGACACGAAATTAATTTTGCAGATTCCAAATTGCTCTTTAACATGGAACATCACCACAAGAGAATAATCATGGAAGCCATCGAGATAGAGAAACACCCTCACAACATGAACAAGCGTGACGACACGTGCCGCCTGCCAGACATCTGGAAATTAGCCCTCCCCACAAAAACCGACACCAGAACCAGAGGCACACAGAACGCCATCACCAATCAACCACACCAGACCCAAACCCAGACCCTCTCCACAGATAAATTACAGACACCATCCAGTAGCCAAACCATAGTGGCACCTCCGGATGCTGCACCCCCCTGCAATCCCTACACAGATCGGGCTGGCACAGGGCACAAAACCACAGCTCGCCCCTATACACGAAGCCAAGCCAGAGCACAACTAAGTGCAGTACAGCCATCTTCTCAGAAAAACTCTTCACAAGCTCAAGAGGTCAAGACACGAAAGCTTTAGCAACTAATCCACACTTAATGACCCACCTAAGTGGTACTCAGAATATCACTCAAGAAATCACTCAAGATATCCCTCAAGTAATTAAGGAACAAAAGAAGAAAAGGCACACTAACCTGGGAACTTCCCCTCTGCCCAGAACGTTGGAGGCTATACACCACACCCCCTCAACAGTATTTATAGGAACTCAAACACTGAGATCCTGCTCTGTTCCAGTAACAAGAAGCCGAAAGCACCAGCCTGAAGATGACGAGTGAGACCTCGTCGAAACGTCGCCTAGACACCCCAACTCTTACACGGGAAGACACCCGAAGACACCAAAACCTGCATATATATATATATATATATATATAATATTATATATATATATTATATATTATATTATATTATATTATATATATATATATATATATATATATATATATATATATATATTTCATGAAAAGGGGCCCTGAAGGTATGTATATGTATGGATTCTCCTCCCCACCACCACCAAGTAGGTTGGTCCCACTTAGGGTAGCTAGTAGCAAAGGAGGAGACGGATTCTGCACTTTTAATGTTGTTGTTTAGTTGTTTAGTCGTGTCCGACTCTTCGTGACCCCATGGACCAGAGCACGCCATGCACTTCTGTCTTCCACTGCCTCCCGCAGTTTGGTCAAACTCATGCTGCTAGCTTCGACAACACTGTCCAACCATCTAGTCCTCTGTCGTCCCCTTCTCCTTGTGCCCTCCATCTTTCCCAACATCAGGGTCTTTTCCAGGGAGTCTTCGCTTCTCATGAGGTGGCCAAAGTATTGGAGCCTCAGCTTCATGATCTGTCCTTCCAGTGAGCACTCAGGGCTGATTTCCTTAAGAATGGATGTGTTTGATCTTCTTGCAGTCCATGGGACTCTCAAGGGTCTCCTCCAGCACCATAATTCAAAAGCATCAATTCTTCGGCGATCAGCTTTCTTTATGGTCCAGCTTTCACTTCCATCCATCACTGCTGGGAAAACCAGCACTTTTATTAGCTGTGTACAATAAGGAATTTCAGCAAGTGTAGTTTGTCATTGCATCTTACTTCACTGTTCTCAGAAAGCACTTGGAAAGTTCTAAAAAAAGGAAAGAACTAGTTCTAGTTCATGACTATTCTGGTAAAAAAAATAATAATCCAGTTCAAGTCCTTTTACAAAATGAACTAGTTCAGTTCATACTCATAAATATTTGATCCTTGAGGGAAATAATAATAATTCAGAATGTTATGAGCTCTTGTGTTGAAGTTTAGGGTCCAAAAGAAAATCAGGAGCCACACATAAGTAATAAGATGTCTGACAGACAGAACATCAAGAGGCAAAACGTTCCCCATAATTGTATTTCCAAATGAGAAAATATTTAGCCTCTTTAATTTGTGACAGGCACATAGCTGTTAAAGGCACAGGGCTTCAATCACTTTGTTCCGTGACTTGTACTTCTTGCTGCAAGCTGCTCCTCTTGGAATGTGGGGCATCTCTTCATCAGGGAAGATGCAGGAAATGTCTCACATTCCTTACTTCTGATTGCTTGGCAATAGCTATTAAGTGACTAAATGTCTCTAGCAACAGCAGTGCCTCTGTATCTACCTAATTGTCCTTAGAACATTGCCTCCACTTTTTGCTTTCTAACTTGTGTTACCTTAAGCTACTTCTGACTCTGCTAGCTATTCACATAGATCAAGTATACATTGCATACCAATCCAAACCACAAAAATGAATAAATAAATCCAGATGTTGTGTCCAATGATGCATTGGACTGTATGTTCATAACAGGAATCTGTAGTCCTCCTCCACATGTTGTTACACTACAACTCCAATCACCCCTGATTGTCTATTGTGTTTGCTGTGGCTGATGTTTGTTGGAGTCCAATAATATCTGGTGTGCCACAGAACCCCTGCTTCTGGGTATAGGTTCTGAAAGAATGGGTTTCTGTGTAGTCAGTTTAAAACTGACTCAACTCTCCCCCCCCCCACTTTTCTTCTTAGCATTTCTAAAATGCTTTAACTTGAGCTGTTGAGCAAATGCATAACAAGAACACAGCTGCATAAACAAAGCTCTCTCCTTTATCAGTCTGTGACGATAAGGATGGCCTTGTCCACTACAAAGTGGAACAGGGATGACACTCTAGGTCTTATGACATGGTTGGATTCCTGGGGAAGGAGGGAGAGGGTGCCTGGAAGATATATATACTGCATGAAACTTCTCATTTCTTTGGACTTGCTATAGACTCATCACGCAAGTGCCTTCTGCTATCCGGAGAGCAGAATAAACTCTTCCTTTGAACCAACCTCGGTGTCATTTGACTTCCTTCCTCCCGTCCGGGGGCAACGCAGACCCAATCGGTGAACTCCAATAAGGCTACAGTTCCAACCAAATGCTACTACCCTACATGAATGGTTGCCACCATCGGAGGCAGGAGAAATGTGCTTGATTCTTTACAAAGCATCATCTGATCTGACCTGGTGAAGAAGAACTACAGGTTTGCCACCACTTAACCTCCTGTTTATGTTTCGAAGCCAAAGGATACTGAGTCCAAAGCGATAATGTGAAAGAAATTGCTGAAAGTCAAAAGGACTGAGACAATGGCCTGATTACACCTTTTAAAAACACTTTCCTTAAGAGCATACTTTTTATGCCTTTTGTTCAGGAGGTACATTTTCTAAAGCCTTATCGGATCTGGGGTGCTCTCTCAAGTATGTTATCATCTCTAGAATTTGGTAGCCTGCAGTGCAAATGTATGGGAAATGGTTCATTTCCTGCCGAGAGTTGCATTTTTGTCAATAAAAATAAAAATGGAATATTACCAGGAAACTAGCAAAAGGTTGCAAATGTTAAGGCAACTGGCCAGCTCCAAGCCTTTTATGTGTTTAGCAAAGGCCCATTAACTACAATTTATGGCGTTGACCAGAATAAAAAATGCCAGTCATTAGTTGACTGGTAGAATTTTACTTTTTTTTCCAGAGAGCTTGTTAATCTTACTGTACATGTGAAGAAAGCACTGCCAGAGAACTTGTGGGAGATAGGAGGGGGGATCAATATTTCAGCACAACAGCTCATATTGTTTGCTCCATTCCTGTAGGGAATATGTCTGCTCTCTTCTCAGAAAGCTGTTCTTAAATCCGGTTGGTATACAATATTGCCACAGCTATGGAGGCCTTCATTTTGTTGATTTTATAAGCACAAAACATCTCTAAGTTAAGATTTATTATTTTAAGAACATGGGAACTGCCTTATATGGAGTCAGACCATGGGTTCATCTAGCAGTATTACCCAAATTTGGGTCTTCATCCAGCTGCTTTTGGACTACAATTTCCATCATCACTAAATACTGGTCTTGCTAGCTAGGGATGATGGGAGTTGTAGTCCAGAGGCAGCTAGAGACCCAAGTTTGGGAAACACTGACCAGTTTAAGATTGTCTACACCAGGCTTTCTCAACCTTGGGTCCCCAGATGTTCTTGAACTGCAACTCCCATCATCCCTATAAACATCATCTTCATCATAATTTTATTATTTATACAGTGGTACCTCAGGTTAAGAACTTAATTCGTTCCGGAGGTCCGTTCTTAACCTGAAACTGTTCTTAACCTGAGGTACCACTTTAGATAATGGGGCCTCCCACTGCTGCCGGCGATTTCTGTTCTCATCCTGAAGCAAAGTTCTTAACCCGAGGTACTATTTCTGGGTTAGCGGAATCTGTAACCTGAAGCATCTGTAACCCAAGGTACCACTGTACCCTGCCCATCTGGTTGGGTTTCCCCAGCCACTCTGGGAGGCTTAAAGGTAAAGGTAAAGGGACCCCTGACCATTAGGTCCAGTCGTGGCTGACTCTGGGGTTGCAGTGCTCATCTCACCTTACTGGCCGAGGGAGCTGGTGTACAGCTTCCGGGTCACGTGGCCAGCATGACTAAGCCGCTTCTGGCGAACCAGAGCAGCGCACGAAAATACCGTTTACCTTCTCGCCGGAGCGGTACCTATTTATCTACTTGCACTGGCGTGCTTTCAAACTGCTAGGTTGGCAGGAGCAGGGACCGAACAACAGGAGCTCACCCCGTCACGGGGATTTGAACCGCCGACCTTCTGATCGGCAAGTCCTAGGCTCTGTGGTTTAACCCACAGCGCCACCCGCATCCCCTAGGAGGCTTACAGCCCATAAAAAATTGTAAAACATTAGACATTGGCTATGCTGGCAAGGAATGATGGGAGTTGTAGTCCAACAACATCTAGGAACCCAAAGTGGAGAAAAGATGGTCTTCACTGAGTGCCAGTGGCTCTTCCACCTTTCAGATTAGGGACATCTCTCAGCCCTACCTAGAGATACCAGGGATTGGACCTGGGATCTCCTTTATGCAAAGCTGATGTTCTACCACTGAGCTCTGACCCTTCCGCCAGAGTATGTGTGTGCCATTGCCCCATGGATAAGCTCTGCAACTGTGGAATTCCTATTAATTTTAATCAAAAGTGAGGGAATCCTTGTGCTTTTGTGGTGCTTCACCAGGATCCCAAATATACCTCAGGCTCAGAATCTACAGCCTCTGAGAACCGCTGTAGTATTTTACCTGGAATACAAGGAAACAGCCTTTTGCCAGAAATATTTACAGTACAACAAAACAGCACGAAATGGGTTTAATATTTCTGGGTGCAGTTTTAAAGGCCTCTGGGTATGTGCAAGGAGCTAAAAGATTGTAGGTAGTAAAAACAGAAATGATAGCATAAAGGATTCATGGTACAGACAACGCAAATCACATGAATCCAACCATAAGCCTGTCTAAAAACATAGGCTTTGAACAATTTCCTGAATGATAGCAAAACAGGACTTTGGGGAGTACGATAAATTCCAAAAAGATGAATTGGGAGTTTCTGGCTATATGAAAACAAAATTTGGGGACAATTAGCAACAGTGCTCTGTCTGATTTTGTGTATTCTAAGGTGCTGAGCTGCAACCATATGACTGCATTTATTTTATTTTATTTAAGAGTAGTCAGTCAAAAGCTATACATGGTAATCTTCAGAAAGAAGTATTCTGGGTTTTGCGGGTTGCTAGCAGACAGGACATCATAAAGATACTAACAAACTGATGGAGTAATGCAACAAGATGTCTGCCCTTAGCTGCACCCAAAAGTTGTATTTGAAGAAAACCATAGGAGATTTCCAATGGCAAAATTCATGGCAAAGCAAACACATTATTGGCAGCATGAACACCTAATCCCCATTCATCCTCTTTAGTTTTAAAGTATCTTTAGTGAACATCGCTGTGAGGCAGTTGTTTAAATAACGATTAATAAACCAACTGGGAGGAGAAATATCAATGTAGGGAAAATGTTATTTGCTAAATAATATTTAGCTATAGAACATGCACGCATTGTGCATTAGAATGCCCGAATGCCTTCTCCAATGCTGCTGAGTTCAAAATATATCCTGATTTTCCAAACATCAGAAAACCTGTCAGGAAGATGGTCAAACATGGACTAGAGCGCATGTCTGTGCCCTCCACATGGAGCTGAAGGTGGCACAGAGGCCCTGTTTTTCTGTTTCCATTACATCCTGAAGAAGAAGAAGAAGAAGAAGAAGAAGAAGAAGAAGAAGAAGAAGAAGAAGAAGAAGAAGAAGAAGAAGAATAAGAAGAAGAAGAAGAGGAGGAGGAGGAGGAGGAGGAGGAGTTTGGATTTGATATCCCACTTTATTACTACCCGAAGGAGTCTCAAAGCGGCTAACATTCTCCTTTCCCTTCCTCCCCCACAACAAACACTCTGTGAGGTGAGTGGGGCTGAGAGACTTCAGAGAAGTGTGACTAGCCCAAGGTCACCCAGAAGCTGCATGTGGAGGAGCCGAGATGCGAACCCGGTTCACCAGATTACGAGTCTACCGCTCTTAACCACTACACCACATCCAGCAAAGATACTCTGAGTGTTGATGAACCTATTGTCATTGGCCATGGCCAATGAGAGGCTAAAACACTCTGATGCCAGCTGTGACAAGCTTACCAGGCACGTTCGGGATAAATGTGCCCATCTCCCAGCTGAATTGCATACTGACGTCCAAATGCTGAGTCAAATAAATAATCACACAACGCACTCCAGTGCACTTTGAAGTTGTCCTATCAACTCCAATGCAATTTGAACGAAGCCATAGCGACCATGAGATGATATTACTGGATGACGGGAAAAGGTAAATGTTTATAAAAGGAGGCTTAACACCGACTGCATTTTGTATGTGCTTAAGTGGTTAATTATATATTGGGGCACTAAGAGAGGAGATTGTGATTTCATTGAGCCGATTATCATAACGATAATCAAGGAACTTCTTTCATAGGGCCTCTCAACCTTCAAGTTCTGTGAACAGAAAAAAAAGCTTAATATGCCAAAACCAAAACAGGGTTCATTCAAACTGATGTTGAGTAGGAAGCAAAGAATTCAGATCAATGTGTGAAAAATGCAACTAGTAATACAAGCCTTGCACATCAGCTTTCTACAACTGGTAACTTTTTACAGTTCTGATTTACCACATGTGCGCACCTTTCTTTCACTGCCTCCTAGTATACAAGATACAATTATTTAACAATCTTTCATTTGTTTCCTTTTGGACAAACGGCCTCAGGTAGGATACTGGAGCAATAATTATCTTCTCACCAGCGCCATATGCTGTGCTCCTAACATACCAGGATTCAATGAATCTAAAAACAGAGAGCTTCAAGTTTCCTGTGGAGAATTTCATTATCAATAGCATGTGGTGGACCAAATGAAGGACACTTTCTGAAACAAAGGGTCAAAATGCAAAATAACAAATGCAAAATATGGTACACTTTTTAATATAAGAAACTTTTAAGGGCATATATCATGAGTTGATAAGCATTCGATTCTTACTGGGACCCCAATCTTATCAGTCCAGTCAGGTTCAAGATTCACCATATTCTCTCTTGGGATGAAATATGTCCCAACTTTTTAGAAAGAAATCTTCCCATCCTTTTTGGGGAGGGGGGAAATCTCCAGCAAAAGAAACTAAGAGTTACAGTGGTGCCCCACAAGACGAATGCCTTGCAAGACGAAAAACTCGCTAGACGAAAGGGTTTTTTGTTTTTTGAGCTGCTTCGCAAGACGATTTCCCCTATGGGCTTGCTTCACAAGACGGAAACGTCTTGCAAGTTTGTTTCCTTTTTCTTAACACCGTTAATATAGTTGTGACTTGACTTCGAGGAGCAACTCATAGAACGCGGTGTGGTAGCCTTTTTGAGGTTTTTAAAGACTTTGGTGATTTTTGAAGCTTTTCCAAAACTTTCCCGACACCGTGCTTCGCAAGACGAAAAAAACTGCAAGACGACAAAACTCGTGGAACGAATTAATTTCGTCTTGTGAGGCACCACTGTATTAGGAAATAGAAATTGTGGTCCCCAGCTCAATTCATATGAGGCATCTGTGAGCCAGTCTAATACAGGGCATAGAGTGCTAGACTTTGACTGGGTAAACATAGCTTCAAGGCTGTATCCTGTGACACAACCTTTCTTCTTTACAAACCAGACTTTTGCAGTTAGGAAAGTGACAAGGAAATGCACTAACAAGTGTGGGATAAACAACTGATTAACAGGAAGACAAAGGAATCAGGATGAAATCCAGATGGATGGTCATTGTTGTATAGCCTCCCCACAAATGAATCAGCACAAGCACCCAAGAAGAGCAGAGCTCATCTAATCCCCACAGAAACTTTGGGCATGCAAACTACAATGAATACTCAATAAAGTATTTGGAGAAGCTCCAAATCCCCGCTCGGTTGTGAAGCTCTTAGTAGAGGATCTGGGACCAGTCACCATCTCCCTGTCCTATCTCTTCCCAGACCAAAGTCCCAATGGAGGTCAGGTTGAAGCCAGAACACTCACTATTAGAACAGAGAAATCACATCTCAAAGAGCAGAGACAGGGCAAGGAAAGTCCAGTCAAGTCTAATGATAATGTCAAATCTAGTAATTTAGTCCAGATAGGTGAGGCACAAGACAACAGGTTAGGATGCTGAAGAGCTTGGTGTTTCCTGCTTGACAGGGGGTTGGACTCGATGGCCCTTGTAATCTCTTCCAACTCTATGATTCTATGATTCTATGATTCCCTGTACCCCTCTAGACATCTCTCAGGGAGACCTGTTGCCTCAGCAGCATGCAGAAAAAGCTGGCCAGCCAAATGCCTCCTATTAGCCAACTCCAAACACCTCCTATTAGACCCACTCTGAGGAGATGTCTGCAAATAGTTGAGCCAGGATGGAAGACTTACGCTGGCATATCTCTGGCTGAGCCAGGATGAAGGATCTTAGCCAGCATAGTCCTGGCTGAGCCTGGGCTCAGCCAGAGATCTACCTAATCCAAACTCTGCCCCTCCCAGCGGATCTTGGGTTTGGATTCCTCCCACATCTGGATTCAGCCCGCTGCTCACTGTGACACACTAACTTCATTGAAAAGATTCACGAAAGGCTATTTTTAGAGGAGATAATATCTCTCTTCTTTCTCTCCCTTCAAAGCGAGGCTCTTCCTTCGCCTTTCCTGCCAAGCGTGCATTAGTATTTGTTTGTATCCACAAACATGCTCCAGGATCTGAACCACAAACTGAGCAAACTAATACTTCGGTAAATTGTTGCTGCCTCCTGTTACATCTGTTCTGCTCTGTTCACTAATTGCCTGTCACAACCACTGAGCCGTCATGCCAGCCTCACTGCCACTTCCTGTTTGGTCAGCTTGTCGTCTCCTGTTAATCTGATTCCCACAGCTTCCCCCCCCCCCCGCAAAGCAACTGTTTTTGCTGACTGACATAATGAATATCTATTACTCTGGTACAATATGAAATGCACTAAATTAAATGCAAGAGGGAAAAGAAATAAAGAAACACATTTTATTCTCAACACCGTATTTGCACTAACCACAATAAAATGCCAGTAGAATGGTACCCATCTATTTATTTATTTCAGTGTATATCCTGCACTTTCTGCACATAGCATCCAAGGTGATTAATAACAGTAATAACAACCAACTAAAACGATTGTTAAGAGTCAATTTTAAAATGCACAATAGTTTTTTAAAATCCAATAACATTTAACAAGGAAAATCGCATTAGGATGAGCCACAAGTTAAGAAGAATGTTGACAAGCTGGAATGTGTGCAGAGGAGGGCAACCAAGATAAGCAATGGTCTGGAAACCAAGCCTTATGAGGAATGGTTGAAGTAGCTGGGTATGTTTAGCCTGGAAAAGAGGAGACTGAGAGGAGATATGATAGCCATCTTCAAATATCTGAAGGGCTGCCATATGGAAGAGGGAACAAGCTTGTTTTCTCCTGCTCTGGAGATTGCTTCTAGTTACAAGAAAGGAGATTCCGATTAAATATCAGGAAGAGCTGTCTAACAGTAAGAGCTGTTTGACAGTGGAATGGTCTCCCTCGGAAGGTTATACGCTCTCCTTCCTTGGAGGTTTCAGAGCAGAGGTTGGATGGCCATTTGTCATGGATACTTAAGCTGAGATTCCTGCATTCCAGGAAGCTGGAGTAGATGACCCTTGCGGCCCCGTCCAACTCTGCAGTTCTAGGATTCTATGAGTCATAAATACAGTGGTACCTTGGGATACATGCGCTTCAGGTTACATACGCTTCAGGTTACAGACTCCGCTAACCCAGATATAGTACCCCAGGTTAAGAACTTTGCTTCAGGAGGAGAACAGAAATCGTGCTCTGGCGGTGCAGCGGCAGCGGGAGGCCCCATTAGCTAAAGTGGTGCTTCAGGTTAAGAACAGTTTCAGGTTAAGAACGGACCTCCAGCTGCTCAGAATACCTACCCTATGCCATTTAACAATGGGGCCTCCTAATATTTCTGGGTTAGCGGAGTCTGTAACCTGAAGCATCTGTAACCTGAAGCGTCTGTAACCCGAGGTACCACTATATTTATGACTCATAGAATCATAGAACTGTAGAGTTGGACGGGACCGCAAGGGTCATCTACTCCAACTTCCTGCAATGCAGGAATCTCAGTTTAAGTATCCATGAAAAAGTTCTTAACCCGAGGAACTATTTCTGGGTTAGTGGAGTCTGTAACCTGAAGCGTATGTAACCTGAAGTGTATGTAACCCGAGGTACCACTGTAATCCGAACAAGATGTAACAAAGTCACATGTCATCATGGTCAGCTCTGATGCTTCTAAGAACGGGAGGAAATGGTGCATCAACCTTAGCTTTGTGAAGATACTCTGGTCACTGCTAAGGCCTGGATTCATACAGAGTCAGGAGAGTGCTCGGCCTATGAACCTGAATTTTCAAGGAGGATGCAACCCCATTGCAGACAGGCTGGACCCCAATTAATATTAGTCTAAGGGCATATGAGTTTCTCCAAGGTTATGGATATTATCTTTCCTGGGGTCTGTTTGGTAGCTTCCTGTGAGAGAAAAGAACTGCACTAGTTCAGATATAGTATCATAAAACCCACAGACATAATGAGATACTATATTTTCCATTAACTTTGCCAGCCAATCCAGATGTAGGCAAATCAACCAATATGTTAGAAAGGAATGTCATTTACAATAACTCATTACTTGTTAAAGTATGAGTTCTGAGAATGACTGGGGAGAAATAGTATGACGGCAGGAGAAATTACTTTCTTTGCCGACCAGCTGTAATACCAGGAGCAGCAAGTGGGAAAAGGTTATTTTCTGTTCAATTTATCTGCTATCAGGTTGCACATCGTCTTTATGAAGTGCAGACATCTAGGTAACATGGACCTTGAATTAAGGGAGGGTTTTTTAAAATAAAATGTGACCCAGGGTTCTTTCCTCCCACAAACAATTTTTGGAAACCTTTGCATTATCTAAATAGATTGTCAGGCAGACTGGAATCCATTGTAGACACTACTAACTTAAACAGGACCAGTCAAAATGAAAGTGAAGGGGCCTTGTGAACGTACTAAGTTGTCTTATATTGAGTCAGATCTCTGGTTCATCTTTCATCTAGGCCACTGTTGTCTACTTTTGACTGGCAGAAGCCAGAGTTCAATGTCTTATTAAGCTCTACTAAGTTCCTTTAACTCAGGGGTGGATAGAAGAAGAAGAAGAAGAAGAAGAAGAAGAAGAAGAAGAAGAAGAAGAAGAGGAGGAGGAGGAGGAGGAGGAGGAGGAGTAGTAGTAGTAGTAGTTTGGATTTGATATCCTGCTTTATCACTACCCGAAGGAGTCTCAAAGCGGCTAACATTCTCCTTTCCCTTCCTCCCCCACAACAAACACTCTGTGAGGTGAGTGGGGCTGAGAGACTTCAAAGAAGTGTGACTAGCCCAAGGTCACCCAGCAGCTGCATGTGGAGGAGCGGGGATGCAAACCCGGTTCCCCAGATTGCGAGTCTATCGCTCTTAACCACTACACCACACTGGCTCTCAATAGCCCCTTTATGGATGTCAAGGAGGGGAAAATGGGGAGGATGAAGTGGTTCTCCCCATATTTGGCTCCAGTCCCACCTCCTTTTTGCTCTAGCCCCACCCTCACCTTTGATATTGTGTAGAACCAAATGGTGCAACCATCCCAGAAGGCCTGTAAACGCCATCTTGGTAGTGAAGAAAACCCTGGGACTAATTGGTGTGAGCTGTAAAATGAGGTCATATATGATTATCTGTTTGCTTTGAAGCTGTGAAGCCTTGGCTGTTGGCTTAGCTAGTTGAGAAAGGGGAGGCTTCTTTGTCTGTCATCTACTCCCTTATCTGAGAGATGGATGGGAGTGAGGAACGGGCCTCAAACCAGGTGTGATTAATTGAACGATTGCTGCCAGCTTTGTATAAATGATGCATAAATTATTGGCACCTTACTGACAGCCATGATGAAGGCTTGCTCTTTCGGTTGTCCACCCCGAGCCGCAATGGCAAGGAATCCTGCCTTGCATTGCTGTCTGTAAGTTTCTTGAGATATATACCTACTTTATAATAAAGCACGAAAACTGATCGTGCTGGGGTTTTGTGCATCTTTCTTTGGAATCCTTGCAACTGGGTGCTTTGGGGCATCAGTCAATCCTTTGTTCCAGACTGCACTTAGTCCCACAGGACAGATATGCAACTCCCTGAGAGAAACGCAGCCCTTGACCAAGAACAGTCATCCATCCTACTTTAACTGAAGGTACCAAGGATTGAAAATGGCACATTGTGCATGCAAAGCATATGCTCAAGGACCATTGTGAAAAAATTTTGGTTCAATACTTATTTCAGAGCTTTAGCCCTGAACACCTAGTATGGGGTACTAGCTGGGACAAGAAATAACATTATGTGAAGACTTACCAGGTCACTAAATGCATTTCCTAGTATCATGCAGTGCAGATATACTTTTAGTTACGAAGTATATTGTCGTTGCTATGATGATGATCAGATATATTCCCATCTTGAAGAGATTTACCAATTAAAAAACCAACAATAAAAACATACCCAAAAATAATTTCAGGTCAAATACAGATACAAAGTCCAGCACTTTTGTCTTTGGTTTGACTTTTCCCCATTGATATGGCATCTTTAGTATCATATTTTTCACTCTAAAGGATGCACCCAACCATAGGACGCACCTAGTTTTTTTGGGGGGGGGAATCTCTCCCTCTCTGCGCAGCACCCCTTCAGCGAAGCAGCAGGAGAAATGGAGCCCCTTCCATTTCTCCTCCCACTTCACTAAAGAGGTGCTGCGCAGAGAGGGAAAGCTGTGCAGCGCCTCTCCAGTGAAGCGAAGCCAGGAGAGCAAGAGAGATCGGTGTGCACCAATCCCTCTTGCTCTCCTGGCCTCAGCGAAAGCAATGCGAAGCCTCCGGAGCACGGCGGGAGCACTCCTGCTGTGCTTCGGAGGCTTCGCATTGCTTTCGCTGAAGCAATGGAGCCTACATTCGCTCCATAAGATGCACACACATTTCCCCTTAATTTTTGGAGGGGAAAAAGTGTGTCTTAATAGAGCAAAAAATATGGTAAGTACTGAAACTTCCAAAGACTTTGGAAACATGACCTTTGTATTCCTTTGTTCTCAATATCACTCAAGTACTGGTACATTTCCAGGGATAAAGGATACATTCCCAAGGATGCATTTCCAGGGATAAAGTGGAAAGTCAACACAGCCCACAATCTCTCTTCATTGGAAATGTCAGCATACTTTCCTGATTAATACATTTTTACACTCATTGCAGTTCTTTCCGTTTCCTCTGATCAGCGTTCTCTCCTATCCAGTTGCCGTCCCCTAGACTAGAAATAGAAGTACCTTTCAATCTAACAAGGTTTTCTTTGAGGGGGCTGGAGAGTTGGTTCCATCTAGAATTCCATCTCCACCCCACTGCTTTATTGTTCATTACAGGGAATGAGATGCGGCTGGACACGGAACAAATTGCTTCATTAGTGACACAGCTCCAATACCTGGGGAATTGTAAGCTGCATACCAAGCAAATATAATTTGATCCATAACTAGACCACACTGTAGGAACTGCATAGCTGTGCGGCACTACTGCAGTATCTGTTGCCTAAACAGCATTGCAACGCGGCTGGACTGTGACGTCCCATTGACACTGAACAAGCAGAAGTCTGCTCCACTCCTGCAATCGACATCATCAGCATCGACTCGCTTTCCAAGCCAAAAAGACAAGGCAGAGCCCCATTCAGGGGATCCTGTCATTGGTTAGTCATGGTAACTAGAAATTGGTAGCTGTCCAACAATGACTTACTGTGTATTGTGTAAGGGAGATTCTCCGGTTAGGATTTTCAGGTCACATATACCTTTGACAATGATGCTCCTTTGATTTCCTTCATCTTTCGTGTATTATTCAGTTTTATGTATTATATACAGTTTTATTCTGTTTTTACTTAGTCATCAGAAAATCTTGGTTGAATGTTATGGTTTAATTTTTGCTTGAAACTGCTACTGACTTTTCCCTGACCATAGTTTGCATAAACTATCTGAAGACGTGTGCATGCACACAAAAGCTTATATACAGAACAAACTTAGTTGGTCTCTAAGGTGCCATTAGACGATTTTTAAATTTTTAAATTAATTTCTACTGCATCAGACCAGCACAGCTACCTACCTGAATCTTGCATAAACTACTCAGAGTTTTTGTTTTCTTTTTAATTAAGAGTATATAAATTCTATAAATAAACAACAGCAAGGAGATAACCATGCTGCTGTTCCTTTAAACTTTGTAGAAACTTGGCTAGATGGACATTTCAGCGTAGATTAAGCATTAGGGGAGCATTCTATGACATCAACAGAGCAAACAATAAGTATCTCATAGCTATAATAAGGAGATAAGTAACCTGTGACCTTCCTGATGTTGTTGGACTTTGACACTCTCATCAACCAGTGTGACTAATGCTCAGGGATGATGGGAGTTGTAGTCCAACAACCTCTGGAGGGTCACAGGTTCCCCACCCCCTGCTATAATATATGACAGGCAGAATAGAAACATGTCCACACACACAGCTACCACTTACTTTCCTGCCCTCAAATGTGCACTCCAGCTGTGCTATGTTGCTGCCTTCATGGCTTTAGGAGAAGCATACGGTGGGCAGCTCAAAAATCTGTCCAATTCCATGAGCAACATAAACTCAATTTCCTGGTTACTTTCTGAACAGATCCCCTGACTGTCTTTGCAGCTCCAGAAATTTTGTCCTGGAACAGCATGTCAGGAGGCTGTCAAGGAATCAGCTTCATCAACAGGTCAGAAGGGAGACTCAGAAGTAAAGTCAGCTGTTTTATTTAGAGAATTAGTATGTGACAGAGATCACTCAGGTATGGCTGCTTCCATGAAGACATCGCCCAGACTCACTCTTGGCACCTCCTCTTCCTCCTAACCTTCCTCTTCTGGACGTCTTCCAAGCAGACCCAAACTCCGGTGGGGAGGAAGGACCACCACACCCTCTTGGGCTTTTCTAGCTTTCTGTTCAGCTAAGTGTAAAGCTCTGTGTGACCTTGGAGTCAAAAGGGGAGGGGAGCTCAAGGCAGAGGGACCAGGCAGCTGCTGTGAAGCTGTTGCAGCAGCTGGACCTTCCCTATCCTCTCCTTCAGATCCTGAACTCAAAGTGTGTTGCTCTGCATCCAGTCCTGTCCTTGTAGGGCTCCCTGTCTCTAACTCTTTTTGTTCGCTCAAACCTCCTGTTTCTTTTGCCTCCCAGTTTCCTCCCTCCTCTGATCTGTCTTCTGTGTCCCACTATAATAATAATAATAATAATAATAATAATAATAATAATAATAATAATAAATTTTATTTATACCCCGCCCTCCCCAGCCAAGACCGGGCTCAGGGCGGCTAACAACCAATAATAAAAACAAGTTGATTAAAATACAATTTAAAAAACAAGATTAAAATACAACATTAAAACATTAGGATGCAGCCTCTTCACAGGAGGAGAAAGGAAATAGTAAGAGGGGGAGGAATCAAACTGATTCTAAGCCAAAGGCCAGGCGGAACAACTCTGTCTTACAGGCCCTGTGGAAAGAAATGAGATCCTGCAGGGCCCTGGTCTCATGAGACAGAGTGTTCCACCAGGCCAGAGCCAGTGTTGAGAAGTCCCTGGCTCTGGTTGAGGCTAATCTAATTTCCTTAGGGCCTGGGACCTCTAGGGTCTGCTATTTATGGACCTTAAGGTCCTCCGTGGGGCATACCAGGAGAGGCAGTCCCGTAGGTACAAGGGTCCTAGGCCGTGAAGGGCTTTAAAGGTCAAAACCAGCACCTTATATCTGACCCTGTACTCCACCAGGAGCCAGTGGAGCTGGAAAAGCACTGGGTGAATATGCTCCCATGGCAGAGACCCTGTGAGGAGCCTACTATTCCCCTGGGTCTGAGCCTTCTTCTTCTGTGGCTTTCCTAGGGCGTTCCTCAACTGGAGCCTCCAACCACTCTTTGCGATCCAGCCAGTCCCTGACGCTGCAGGCTTTTCTGGAACACAAATGCTACTCTGATGTTGGTGAAACCATACCAGAAGAACTGGCCAGATGTTTACCACCCTTATTCCTCCAGGGATGATCTATCTTCACTGTGTAAAGATGACCTCTTGCACCATCCCAATTAAATCCAGAAAGAATGAACATCTGCCATCATAACTTGATTGGACATGATTGAGATGCATTAAAACCTTGTACACAAACTCTCTGTTTCCTATGACACAAAGAGAAGACTTTGGGGCAGTGGCATAGCGTGGGTTGTCAGCACCCGGGGCAAGGCAAGTAATTTGCGCCCCCTAACCCGTGGATTTGCGCCCCCTAACCCTAACCCCCAGATGTTGCGCCTGGTGTGGCCGGGGCCCCCTGCACCCCCCACGCTACGCCACTGCTTTGGGGGTTGCAGACCCTACCACAGTGCCACAATTAATGTGAGATTGAGGACAGACTATAATGGACTCCTCACATGCAAAGCAAGACCACTTCTGAAGAAAAACAGATCATGTGCTATTTTGTTCCTGGTGCCATTGCTGTGCCTGGACTTTGATTTAAAATATTGGAGGAAATTGCCTTCCAAAATAAGAAGTAGCGATCAAGGAATACAGCAACATACGAGTATGTAATAAAGTTTAACACCATTTGTCAAAAGGGGAAAAAAATCTTCCGTGGACAAGTAATAACACCAAAACATACATATCCCCATGAAATTTCAATCAAACACCTTCCTGACAGGCCCTTGTGACAGGCCCTAGCCATAATGATAAACCATGAAGATTAAAAGAGAGAGTGGATTGTGTTATTTAGCCCTATTACATATTTTAATCTGACATGCAAGAAATTAATGCAGTATAAATTATTTAATGACATAACCTATCATTATGATAACCCGCAGGTGTCCACACACCAGCAAATGGCTTTTTTGTTAAATTTCACAACTGGCTTCAATCTCTTCACGACTCTTGGTTTCAAGATCGTCTCCAGGTCACTGTGAAAGCTTGAACCAACAAAAATGAATTTTTGATTGATTTGGACTATAACCAGCCATGGTATTCCATTATATCAAACACACACATTATTTTGAGGTTATTAAACAAGGTTTTTTAAAAGTAATTTCTATGCACTGCACCAATCAATCTTACAGACATGACTCAAAGGGAATCTTCTGTAACTCATGCAAATACATTGAATCACAAACTCGGTCCCCTTGGATAAAATTCTTTTTATTATAGAAGTCAGAAATGTGGGGAAAGTTACATATATAATTTAATTTATATACAATTACACACACACACACAATATCTGTATCATTTAATTTTATCCTGTTGCACAGCACCACAGGGTCCTCAAAGCAGCATTACATCACAACATTAAAAGCATGCCAAAGAATAATTATTTTATGAAAGAAATGAAACAGGACAGCAGTTAAGGCAGCAGCAGCAAAAGAACCAGACCCTCTCAGGAAAAAAAGTTGTTGTTGTTGTTGTTTAATTTTGTATACCACCCTTCATCTGAAGATCCCAGGGCAGTTCACAACAGAAAAATACAAAGTCCGAATACAAAATACAGTACACAATAAAACAAAAACAAACCAATAACCCCCTTCACTTTCAATGGGTTTACTCTGAGTATAACTGACATTGGATACAACCCAAGCTATCAGGATGCTGATGATCCCTCTCACCTCCCCATAACACACATTACAGTGGTACCTCGGGTTAAGAACTTAATTCGTTCTTGAGGTCCGTTCTTACCCTGAAACTGTTAACCTGAGTTACCACTTTAGCTAATGAGGCCTCCCGCTACCACCACCAGGCGATTTCTGTTCTCATCCTGAAGCAAAGCTCTTAACCCGAGGTACTATTTCTGGGTTAGCAGAGTCTGTAAGCTGAAGCGTCTGTAAGCTGAAGCGTCTGTAACCTGAGGTACCACTGTATCACCGTTATCCTGAGCAATTAATAATTAGTAAAGCAGTCACTAGTATTATTAGCAGTGAACCAAAACTGGAGGCTCGAGGTTCAATTTCTCCCTCTCACCTCTCCATGTCACATCATGTCATCTTGATAGTTATTTAGCAACAATTTATTAATACTTAATAATGCTTGCCACTATTGCTAACAAGAAACTAAAATTCTGGTATTTTTAAAGCTGCAATTAAAAAAAAAATGCTAACAATTAGTGTTAGTGCATTGGGTGGAGGGGAGCTCCCCTCCAGACACAGCCCTTCACTGATGCTTACCTGGATGGAGGTGATACGGGGCAGTTGTGATGCTGAGGCAGAGCAGGTGCACTGGTGAAACGGCCAGTCCACTTCAGCCCCAGCCAGGTAAGCAGCAGCGATATCAGCATCAGGGGGCAGATACACCCCATCCTGTCTCATGCACCACTGCTGCCAAAGATCTCCCCACACTACCAGGGGGCTGATATAAAATCTAGTTGTTACTAGTTTCCTAAGACTACATTAGGCCTAGAAAGCCATTATAGGAAAAAGTGATTTGAAATCTAACATGTGCCACTACCCAAAAGGCCTTGCATCAATAGTCTAATAGCATGGGGAGGCTCTTATAGGGAGAAGATGCTCACTGAATTAGGGTTGCCATATTTCAAACAGTGGCAACCCTGACAGAAAAGTTGTTGAGGTATTCTGTAGTTTTGCCCCAAGTTCCCAAGTTGGCAAAAGCAGCACTACCGGCATGCGCTGTCGTGCATCTAGATTTTCATGCACATTTTGCCGCTTTTCACCTGATAACACTACATTACACTACACTGTTGGTCACACAGAAACACTGACAAGGTTTTAAGGCCTAATTCTCTACTGGTTGTTCTCTGTTCTGGTTGTTCTCTGTCTGGTTGTTCTGGTACTCAGCCATACTGAATGATGAATTTCAGTTCTAAAAGGGCACTGATACAGAAAGGAAAATGGAAGCCATAATAATGGTGGAAATATCTGATGGCAGTGAACAGCCTAGGAAGTGTGGGAAAAAGTCGTTCTTTGTGTTTGGAACTTATGGCTAATACTGGGCCTTATAGAACGTATTGGTCTAATAAAAATCAGGCACATTAAGACATGATTTCAGAAGTCTCCATGTAGAATGAACTTAATTTGAAAAAGAACAGAAGTGGAACTGAGTGAACTTTAAAAAAAAATACCTCAGAAATGAAAAATGCCCCAGACCATTCTAATATTTGAGTCCTGTCTTTAACATCAATACTCAGAAAGGTGAAAGAAAATCCTGCTGGGATTTCATTAACACCGCCCTTATTGCAAAGGGCTTCATTCCTACACACATTCATGGATTCAACTTTCCATGTGAAATTCAGACAGCTGAAACACAATTTCCCTCCGCGTTTCTCAACCGATAAAGCCAATGGGCTGTCATTAATCTGCAATCACCCAAAACCTGCAATTATTTGCACAATTAGCTATTGTGGAGAGTTTAGATTTAAAAGAAGAAAAAGAAGACGTCTGAGCAGCAAGCACCATTGGGCTAATCTGCATTTGGAGCCAAGTGTGAAGACGGTGATTTAACCCTTTGGCCCCTATATTGAACCCCCCTGCACCTGCACAAATAGCAATTTTCCTTTTAATGCAATTAGCAGTCACGGGCCTCCAATTTGGATTGGGGCCGTAGTAGTAAACAGTGGATTAAAGCCCATTCCCCATCGATCCATATCCCAATCCAGATGGGGTTGTTTTTCCCTCACCCCTGTTCTTTATGTTAAAAATTATGAATGGTATCACATTTAGTTTGGCTCTGAGTGAGAGCAGGACTGCAATATTTCAGCAAACTGTCTACTGCCACAAAAGTGAAAGACTGTGATTTCTTGCCTCCTCTCCAGTGAAAGTAAACAAAAAGGACATCCTTAAAAGCATCCTTAAAAGCCATAAAAAATAAACCCCAGTTGGGCTGGCCACTGACCCAGTGAGAGGAGAATGACAGCCATGCCCTGGAAAGAGATCTGCAAGTGCAGCTGAGCGAAATTGAACTTAGACCTTTCAAACGAACTATAAGGAGATGGTTAATCAACCTCCTGTGCTAGCATGATGACACCTAGAACAGGAGGAAAACTAATAAACAAAAGCTGAAGTTATCTTTTTTAAAAAAATAATATTTATTCAGATTTCAAAAACAAAAAATTACATAAAAGACAATGAAAAATATAGAAAAAAAGAGAAAATATATACAAAATGCAAAGTATAGAAAAATATATATTAAAAAAAACACTTAGAAACAAATTTATCCTTCCGTATCTTACATTTCATTTCCTTACTTTCCTGACCTCCTCTCACCTCCTTTTTTTGTATTCTGGTTCAATTGATTAATTCAGCAATTCCTTTCCCTCTTTGTTTTTGTCTTAGTCCTTTAACTTAATATATTATAGCTTTAAATTCTCACCTTTTTTTTTTTTTTTTAGGTCAAAAGCTGAAGTTATCAGCTCGCCTCTAGTCATCCAAGCCTGTATGGAGCAGAGGTCATGTAGAACCAATACTTATGGGGGCCACGGTTCAATGTTGGAGCTGGTCAAAGGGAAGATGGGTCCCTGAAGGCAAGGGGATTGTTCTGGCATTCTCCAGAGCATTGACCAGAGCAGGCAGGCCACACGACCATTCTGTATGAATCCAGCTTCATCTGAGAACATTCTTTCCCCCCCCCCACAGCTGGCCAGAATGTTCCCCCTCCCTAAGCAGCATAGATTTGAAGTGACAGGATCTAAAAATCAAAGCCTACAAGTGAGGGTCAAACACTATGTAACAGTTACCGCACAACTGCACAACTAGCAGTTGTTTGTTGTTGTTGTTTTAAGAGAGAGTGATTGCACAGGGTGATCTTGACTGGGACCACAAGAGGAAGCAAAATCCCTTCAATCCCTTCTCACATTCCCCAAATCCAAATCGCACAAACTTTGCTGCTATACCACCTCCTCCTGTGAGTGCTGTTCCTTTTTCTCCCTGTCTTTTGAGGTCATCACGCCTCAGCTAATTGTGTGTCAAGCCTAGTTTGGTCTTCAGTTTCTTGGTCTCAGTTAAAATGCCTTCAAATATTGCAAGGCTGAGTTCAACCACAGTTTGGAAAGGTGCAAAATGGGCAGCAAATACTATGCAAATAGCTTTACTTTGGACTTGTGAAAGGTGTTGGTTGTTGGCATCCGGCTGTCTCAAGAGACAATGGAGTGTGCCTCTGGGGGTGAAGTCAAACCGCTGCTTTAGGCCAGACGCCAAGAGCCCCCTCTCAGCCCCACTGACATGGTCCAAAGGAAAGTGGAGCAAGATGTTTGGCACCAGGTGGGCTGCAGGAATTGACAGGAGTTGATGGAAGGAGGTGTTCAAGGTGCGATCCAATTATCTTAGAGTTTTCCTTCTTCTAGATGGGCCCATTTCCCAGGTTGGTGATGTGGGATGTGATACATAGGTAGCAGTCAAGTACAACATTCCTTATTTTCCTAGAGTGGACATGCAGGGGAATGTTTGGTCCAGACAGTCGAAAACTTCCTGTTTCCTCCTGGCTGGGACATACTTCCTTTGCATGTGACTAGAGGGGGGCATGACCTTACCTGCCCAGGTAACAAAAGGGCAAGGCACGCAGCACACCCTCTCTCTTTCTGATTCCTCATTTTCCATCTTCATTTCATCGTGTGAACTGCCAGTCTGCAGTCACTGGGATTAACCCCCATATAGGGTGGACCCACATGTACATATTTGTAACTAAGTCTGCCTTCAGGGATCCAACTGTGAACTGATGATGTGAGTAAACTTCTTTTATATATGTGGCATGTTTATTCTTTTAAGAGGGATATAACGGAACTTACCAGGAATCTAATATTGAGAGGCTTAAACAAGCCTGCAGCCAGCTATCTGCTCTGTGTTTAAAAGGGGAAGGTAAAACTCTGCTAAGTTATAGAACTTGCTAGCGCAAGTTTGGAAGGATATTAATAAAAAATATATCCTCTCCTCCCCCCTGAACATTCCCACAGGTGAGCCCCGTCTGCCCCTCACTTCCCTTGTGAAAGCAATACTATATAAATGTAATGGGTTTTCTTTTGTTCATTTGGTATAGACACATATTTGAGGTCGTGAATGAAAAACCAGATATCCGTTTACTTGGGATCTTTCTGTGGGCAACTGCTTAGGCGTTATGTCATCAGATGTTACTGCCCTTTGGTTGCTGCCTTCCACAGTAATTCATAGGTGACAACTGACTCTTGGAGGTGGCTGAATGGCAGAAATCAGAGGACTCATCTGCACTCCACATATAAAGCACTACGATTCCACTTAGACATAGCTTCCATAGACATAGCTTCCCAAAACGAAGTTTGGAGCTGGGATTTGTTAAGGATACTGAGAGCTGTCAGGAGACCCCATGTTTCCCACAGTGTTTTCTAAGGTTCCCATATTTTGAAGAGCAAAAATGAGGATGCATTTGCGGACTTCTACTTTTAACTATGGATTTCTATGACGACTCTCATTTTGCATACCCATGAGAAAGAGGACGTGTCCTGGGAAAAGAGGAGCCTTGTTCCCAGGAACTCTGGGAATTGTAGCTCTGTGAGGGGAACAGTGGTCTCCTAACAACTCTCAGCACACTTAACAAACTACAGTGGTACCTTGGTTTATGAACTTAATCCATTCCAGAAGTCCATTCTTAAACCCAAAGCATTCTTAAACCAAGGCGTGCTTTCCCATAGCAGCAGGGGACTTACAAATGGAACACACTCAACAGGAAGTGAAACATGTTCTGTTTCCAAGGCAAAGTTCACAAACCAAAACACCTACTTCTGGGTTTGTAGTGTTCTTAATCCAAGCTGTTCATAAACTAAGCTGTTCTTAAACCAAGGTACCATTGTACAGTATTCTTTTGGGGAAGCCACAACTGTTGAAAGTGATATCGTGTAGATGTGGCCAATGACATCCATGTAGGCCCACGTTTCAACAATCACTCGCCAAAGAGTTGAGTGAAGGTATAGCTTCTGTTTTATACTATGAACTTTCTGTGGAAAGTGTGTGTGATTAGGAATGCGTCCCTGAGACTATGGATTCCAGTTTCTGACAGTGCAGTGCTCAGTGCATCTAAATCCATAGCTATGTGCGTTCCTATTCAAAAGGTTCACAATTGCAAATAAACTCCGCTCCCAGAGAAGGTTTCTCACCTTGAGAATCTCAGCATTTCATTACAATACTGGTACAAACTTTCAGCATTCTCGTTACGGAGAACAGTTTGGAAAGATGAATGCTGAGTCTATTGAAACGGATGAGGGAGTTGGGAGGGTAAAGATTGGAATGGTCAGAAATGAGACTACAGAAAAGTAGCTATTTAATTGCAACAAGGAGATGGGCACATTTTTCCTGTCCCTGTGAATGGAAATGACCTTAAAAGATCTGCATTATCCATCACTGAAAGTTCATCTCCTCCTGAGGCACGGCTTCTCCTGTGCCATATGTCGAGTTTGTGTGATGTCCTCATAGGGATTTGGGAAATAAGTGAGCAAAACGTCTCTTGTAAAAGTGCCCTTGTGGATTTCCTGGAGCAACAAACCAAGCAGTTGTAGGGTTTCGGATTCAGGGCCTTAAATGGCTAAATCTGAGGCATTCTGACCCTTATCCAAAGTAGCACATGGGAGCCTATTTAACATTAAACCATGAAGTACAAGTTAGCACATGGAGGTCTATCAGAGTGAACCTTACCTCCGTTTATAAAGAGGTTAAAATAAAAGGAGGTTGTGTCCATGGATTGCTTTGTTTGCCTTAGAATAAGGTCCTTCCACTCACACAAGTCGGCGTACCTGATTTTCTCCCCCTACCTGCTTAAGCCCTCTATCCCCCCTGAAGAGGTCCTCCATACCCCAGCAGAATGGGATATGGTACAGAGTTCTGCAGTCGCTGGGAGGAGGAAATTTAGGGCCTCTACCTTGTGTGAATGGAAGTGTCTTCTGCTGGGGCAAAGCTACCAGTGGGTCCAATCTAGTAGGTGCACAAACCGTCAGACATGTCTACACAGCTGCCATCTCACCCAGTTCTTCTCTCAATCAAAGTATGTCAAGGAGGAGCAAGCAACTCTGATGGCAACCTAAGCAAGGCCCAAACCATTCCTTATAGCACTACGCAAAATCTTAATGTATGCAATGTTCATTTCATATAATCTTTCTGCCCACCTGTCCATCTGGCATAATCCAGCCAGATTTAAGCACTTTGCAGTCCACACATTTCCATGAGAGAGTTAGCCATGGATTCAAGCTTCTCCCTTCAAAATCCCTTAACTTGGGTGGAATCATGCTGAATTTTATCCATTTTAATGTGTTGATATTTTAAATATTCCGCTCTTCTTCCTGATCAAATTCTCTCTGTGTGTTTTTTAAATGTGGAAATGATCTTCAGTTCATTGTCTTTTTTGAGGGGTTCCAAAATAGGTAATTTGAATGAATCTGTTGGGTCATTTCCCCTGGTCTGTCTAACAGGTTTCTGTGAATGTGTCCCCTGCTGTATGGAGAACTGAGAACTGAGCCTGATACCTGCAAAGTATTCTGAAATGCAGCTGAGGTCTGGCATATGGAGCTCTTTCAAAAATGTTAATGTTCTGTCAATTCATTCCCTTCTTGCTCCCTTTACTTGGCAAAAACAGCTGAGCACTGTATTTTACAACCTTTTTAAGAGAGAGAGAGATTCAGGTGCTTAACACTAGGTGTTGCATGCATAATCCTTTTTGATCAGGGGGGACCTGTATTGAAGCAAAATCCACCAGTTAGCAGCTGCAGAGATGCATTCTTATTGCATGGCAGAAACCCCCTTTTCGAAACAAGAATTAGCTCAAATCAGTGGCCGTCTGATCTGCAGACTGTTAAATGGAAATCTTGAAGGAACCTGCTTAAACGCAAGTCCTCTGGCTTAACTTCTCCTTTGGTGAAGTGTTTTGTTGAAGTGCTCTAGTCATTAAATAGAAATGGGTTGATAAGTACGAAGGGGCTGGCTTTGCTCCGCAGTGTCACCATAATTCTCCCTTTCCCAAGGAGCTCTCCTCTGCCTAAAAAAAAAGAATTCAATATGCTGATGGAGCCAAAGTAAATCGAAGCAGTGAAATGCATAAGGAGCCAAATTCCTAGCACAACCTGTAAGGATTTCTAATGACTGAGATCTCATTAAAAGATAGTGTTTGCATGTAAAGCCAGACAATAGTGAGGAAGACCTCATAGGCCAAGTGATTGACAGCCCAGCTGAACTCCTCAGTCACTAGAGACCTCCATCTTTATGATTCAGTCAGCAAGGGTATGATACTCCTTATTTTATATTGTGGAAAACAAAGCATATTGGTAACAGCTTTTATTCCTACACAGCAGTTGGCCAGGCCATAGAGATAGTCATGTAGAGTCCCTTCAAGAGCATTAGAAGTTCCCACTGCTCTTAATTTCTTACGAAATACCATCTCCAGCCTTATCTGCCATGAACTTCAGCCTTAGCTTAATTTCATTAAATAAGGCAACTCTCTATAGACTCTGGAGTCTAGCACAATATTGGGATGCATGGGCCACTCGAGTCTTCTGAAATCCAAAGCAACGTGACTTGATCCACAGCTCCATGTCTGGAGGTGGGACATTCTTCTTCATCATCATCATTTATTTATTTACATGCCACCCATCTGACTAGGTTGCCCCAACCACTCTAGTGGCTTCCAACACGTGATTCTCCATAAGATTTTGGAAGATTTTAAAAGCCTGGAGTAATAAAGCACCAAAAAGAAGCATTGTAAGCATCAGGAGAATGATGAGACAGACCTGCCTTGTGGTGTTCTCCTTGAGAGTCAGGAGCTGCTCTGAGAGGTCCCAAAAGTGTGACAGACCTAGATAAATCAGTGCCACCCAATATCCCCTGGTTGGATAGGTAAACCTTGAAGCTTGGATTTACAGTCTGTGAGCTTTCTAGTTCTATTCTTTTAATTTGAATGGGTCAAGAGATCTGTGGCCTTTCCCTCTCACAGCCAGTGGCACCACTGAAAAGTTAACAAAGCCCAGCCTTTCTCGGATGGGGTGGTCCAAAATATCTGGAGGGCACCAGGCTGGGAAAGACTTACAGCCAACAGAATCTCCTTGTTTAAAAGCCTCTTTGTCACCCTTGAAATGAATAGAAAAGGACTCTCCTCCTTCCTTTCCCTTCCGTGCTCTCCCTCTTCCACAACCCTACCAGTCAGTCAATTAACTAATGCCACAGTTTATTCAAGGTTGAATTTCTTAGGGGAAATGCCTGCTGAGTGCCATGAATTCCTAATGGCTACTTGCGCTTTCCCTTAAAATGGTTCCCCGATGCATTCCTCGTAACCAACGAGATAGAAATTATCTCTGCATCGTTACTTGAATTAGCCCTGCAGAGGTTTGTCCTAACCCTGGCTGTGTCGTCTGGCCGCACAGCGCCAAAGGCCTTTCCCAGTTATCTAAGACCCACTATTATTGGGCACTCCAAAATATACTCTTGAAATGCCCCCTATGGTTCACTGTGCGTGTGTGTGTGTTTTCTTTATTTTGCGAACATAGATGCCAGGCTTCCCAACAGCTATGGAAGTTGCAGACAAGGGTAAAATGAGAGGAAAGCAAGGAACGGCATGGAAGCTATGAATTTGGCAGATATTCAGACCTGGGGCAAGACCATTGCTCAGCGGCAAACTGCAAATTCAGCTGCACCAGGTTTAATGCCTGGAATCTACAGTGAAAAGGATCGGATAGCTGGTGATGAGAAAAAACTCTGCCTTAGAACCCAGACAATCAGAACAAGCAGGGTTTTCTTTCTGGGGGTATACAAAGGCACACACTACCGGCAAGGTGCAGCACTCCCCCCCCCCCCGACCTAGGAGCCAACTCCTAGGGGGCGTGGGGGCTTCTGCCCCCACAATAAAGTATTTGAAGGGGCTGGGCCCCCACAAAGTTGGTGGGCATCCCCATTCAATTGGGGTGTGTGCACTGCATCATGAGATCAATTATGTGGGGCGGGGCTTACCTGGGCCCCCACACCACAATATTTTACTCAAGTTGGCACCCCTGCAGGCTGCAAATGTTAAAAGTGTAGCACTTATTGTAGCAACTTCATGGTGAATACTGGCACCTCCCCCCCCCCAAAAAAACCACTGAGAATAAGTGACACTGCTCTCTTACAAAATGGACAAAGTGTGTTCTCCTTCATGGAGAGCACTTGTTGCCGTGGGGTCTGGCAAGACATCCCACTGTTGCTGGGTGGGGAAAGGTGGTTGGGCACCATTGTGATTGGGCTCCTCTTGTTGTTGGGGGGAATTTGATGTTGCTATTTTGTGATTGACAGCCAAGAATGCTTTTATTCCCTGCACGCAGCGTTAAGCTTCCTCTTTTCACTGTGTGCATCAGATCACCCGCCCACCTATATTTAGGATTGTTCACGTTGACCTTGCTATGCCTGTCATGGGGTCATCTGCTTTTGGGGCAGGGGGCTGGTAGGAATTTTTCCATCTGGCTGATTGGCTGGTGCCATTTGGTTTTTGCCTACTGCGTAGCAAATCCCCACAACTTGTAAGGTTGCAGTTAGGCATCGGTTTTATGAATTAGTTGGTGGAGGGGCATGGATTGGCTGTGCCTGCCCCTCAGATGCTGCTGCTGCAAGGGAATTCCATTAAAGGAATCCAGGGGTTCGCCATGCTTTTGTCCGAACCCCTGCCAAGGGCCTAAGGCCACGCAAGAGCCCCTGGGAGCATTTGGGGAGAGGTGAAGGCATGGTACCCAGTTCCATCTTTCTCCCCAAAATGTTTTCCCTTTCTGACTTCGCGGGCGGGCGAAAGTCAGTCTGTCTCCGTGCGGGGTCAGATTGTCGCAACCAGTGCCTAAGTAACCACTCACATATTTTGTATTTTAATAAAGTTGTGGCCAAAATTATGCCAAAAACCTTAAACAAAAATTCTGTGTGAATTGTGTTTTTATTGGGGTGTCTTAGGGACCTCGACATGCAAATAGTCTGAACTGGTACAAAGCATTTCTCTACATCTAAGCAGAAATCAAAGCGTTTGCCAGGCATATGCAACCCACAGAGGCATATAGCTAGTTAAAGCTGCTCAAGAAACTTCAAGTCAAAGCCAAATCTGTCTGGCTGCAGTGCCAATTGTACAGGTTCGTAGACACCTCCTGGAATTCCCAGTAATGTGTGCATCCCTTCGTTGCCCCCTGGTGCTTTCCGTTTTTTCACAGTAGCTCATGTCCAATAATGCTGGCAGCTATCATCTATCTTTAGATCTGTCAATGCTCAGAGAAACTGCTGGTGATCTAATGCATTCCACTGTCAATGCACAATTTATGCCTTTGGCATAAATAATATAAAAACAACCAGTTTGTGTTTTTTTAAAAAAAAGTAGTCAGGCTTAAAGTAGCATGACTTTTGCAGCGTTTTCATTATTTTTCCGTACAAAACAAAAATAAAAGTTACATGCACAATTAGTAACCATATGGAATCACACAATTATCTTTTCCAGAACTGGAATTACACTAACACAGACTAAATCCGACAGCCTTGTGTATTTGCCATCACTTACAGGCAGTGTTTATTACTATGTATTGTTTCTGATGTGCCTAAAATCTGCCCCTTTGATTGATTTACAAATATTCAATGTACCTTTAACAAAAAAAGGATGCACATAAAAAAGAGAACTGCTGAGGTGAGCAGGGATGGGAATTTCTTTGCAAGATGAAAGGATGTTACAGTATTGCATCAAATGCCCTGATGCTCATACATAGAGTTGCCATATTCCCAAAAGTGAAAAGATTTCCCCCAAATAATAAGTATTTGGGCTCTGGCAGTCCTACACATACGTTCCTCAGAATAAATGCCTGTGAAAATTCAAATGCTTTCCTCAACTCCAGCATTCCAGATCCTTCTAATTAGAACAGCCCTCAAAATAATTCTGTGTTTGCAAGATCAATAATACCCCTCCCAGAAAAAAACTTTGCAATTACACACTCATCTCTGAGTAGTCCCTTGTTGATGACAAGCTTGAGACATCTCCCGATTTTTCGCATGTTCTTCACTAATTTAACATGTGGCAAGGATGCCTTTCAAAGAATACTCTCATTGCTAATTAAAGTTTTCGTTTTCAGATTGTTTGACAGATGCTCAAAACTGGCTAAGAGCTGAGAAGGGTATTTCATCTCCAGCTTTCTCTAATTATAGCAGGGATTTCTCCCCAGACCCCTGGACTGAAGACATGAGGCACACTTAGACGGGTTGATCTATGGGCCACAACTTTAGGAATATACATGCCTTACTAACCTGGAACATTCGTAACAAGTTAAAGCCAACCTCGCCTAACTTTGGGTCAAACGAAACATTGCACCAAGCATACATTTTATAAAATAAAAACCACACGCACTGAGCGCAGGCGATTTTCCTCCCCTTCTCCTCACTAAGGTTGGAACGGCAACAAATGAGGATAGGCATAACCATTTCCTTCCCAGTCTGTTTCCCTGCTTAATATTTGAGCTACCCTAGAGCTAGCATTTTTGCTGAAAGCACTACAAATGCTGTTTACTATGACTGCTTTGATATACAACTGTGTGAGTGGTCTATTATTCTAAAATAAATAAATCACAGTGGCTCACAGGTGAAATGACCACCGGAACTGTTGCCACCTTTATCTGTGAATATTCAGTGCCTAGGCAATATCTTTCATGTATTGGCGAATGGTAATGGGGGCAGGAGCAGAAATATTTCTTAAAGAAGCCTTTAAAAAAGGCTTGCATCTCTTTGTGATGCAAATGTAAAACCTACATTACCCAGAATACTAATTTGCATTACAAATGCCTCTCCTTCTACATTAAGGATGATACAGGCGTTCACCTAAATACCATTAGAGAGGCTCCAAGACCATTTTAAAATCTCGCGTGCGAAACTGCTTTGCATGTTGCGTAAAGAGCACTTAGAAACAGCCATTTCCAAACCAGCAGGCTGTAAGAACTGCTAGGGTGCTGTGAGAAATGTATTAAATGTAAAGGATCTTTTTGCAAGGCTGTACCATATACATCTACAGATGAGGAGGGTGTTTGTTGTGTCTCTGCATGATGAGCTGCTTTGGTCTTCTTTCCTTTCCCCCCAGGCAGTGGCGTAGCGTGGGGGGTGCAGGGGGGGCCGGCCGCACCTGGCGCAACACCTGGGGGTTAGGGTTAGGGGGCACCAATCCACGGGTTAGGGGGCGCAAATTACTTGCCTTGCCCCGGGTGCTGACAACCCACGCTACGCCACTGCCCCCAGGCATGTATCATATCAATCAACTGAAGGGCAGTTTTGCTCTTGAAATATTTTGATTACATAAGAAATGCGTTCATTGGGAAGGATTTCTCCCAGTCTTCATTATTCACATGCTACCAATCAAAATCTCCTCATAAACTGGTTCACACATATGTATCCTCATTTGATCAGGCTGAACTATACTCCTGGAGCTCAACCAAAGTATAATGATATTGTGGGGATTAAATATTGATCTTCCCATATTCCTTTAAGGTATTTAGGCAAAAAAAAAATGTGTTCATTTGCAAGCACGGGGTTTATAATATTCCCTACTGCCTTGTACTTATTTTATTGCTTCAACGTGCAAAGGAAACTAAGGGAAACCCAAGGATGATTAACAATAGAGTTCCAGTGCCAGACTTTGGAATGGTAGGAAATGTGGTTCTCAGTTGTTGTTTTTAATGCTCTGTTTTTTCCTAGGGAATAGCAATGGGGTGGCTGCAAAGAAACTTGCAGTGATATGAAGTACCAATTCACATTTTGATGATAACAAGGCAAAGGGCAAGTTGGCACTTTTGCGTGGACAGGCGGAGTCCCCAGATCCCGCGCGGTCCCCCCGCCATGTGAAATAACGACTCATGACAATGTGCTATGGGATTAAATTGGCCACAACTTTATTAAATTTCAAATGTGGGTAGACCTTGGCTCAGGCATTGGGCGTTCTCCCTCCCAAGTCCCCAGCCAGGGACCTAGGGAGCTTCAGGGTTATCCAGTGTGGGGGGGGCGGCTCTGGAGAACATATGTTCAAGCAGAGATAGCCGCCCCCATTACGCCAACGCCGCAGGGGAGAGCAATGATGACCTTTCGGCGTATGGCCAAAGCCTCCCTTCAGAAACCCCTTTAACGGGGAACCCTGATAGCGCCGCCGCAAAGAGGAAGATGGACTAAAGGATTCCGCCCAAGGCCTGATACCGCCAAAGTTGTGACGTTTTGCTACGGGAAAGGCAAAACCTGCCAATGCAGGGAAATTCCTTTCCGGCCCTTTAACAGCGACCTTAACGTAGCAGCGCCCACATACCTGTGAAGAAAAGTTAACCTGCAAAACCTGTGAAGAAAAATTAACCTGCAAATAAGACATTAACTGAGGGTGGGTAGGGTGGGAGAAGCTCTGGAGCCAAGTGAGGATTCCCAGGTAAGATCCTCCCTCTATTGTGTGGGCAGGTAATCCCTCCCCTACCTGGCCTGGTCTCCTTGGCAACGCTTCCCCCAGGTGGGATTGAACAACTGACTGAGGTAGGCGGAGACCTCCAGGTATCCCACCTGAGGGAAGGCAAACCAAGCCTATGCTGTTGGAGCCGCTCCAGATCTAGGGGCTGCACGCGTCCACGCAAAGGGCGCCCCCCGTTTTAAGCGGGGAGCGGTCATTCCCATGGAGCATATGGAAGACAATTGGATGGGCAGTTGACTCTTGCTAAAATACTAGTGACAGTACAGAGTCGTTCATGTCATTTGAGGGCAGCAAGCTAGTGAAGGGCAGGCTATACAAATACACTAGTGGCCAAAATTGTGGGAACCTTTTGGAAAAAGTGTATTTCCAAGGTTTGGTGCCTCATAACACCTGATTGGCTCTGTAAACACTTGTGCTCATTGGCTACATTCAATTGAAGAAAAGCTACTGCATGTCAACCTAAGCAAGTTGTGCTTCCTTTTTGTGGTTATTTGGCTATACCTTTTGAAAGAATACAGATAATTGAATGAACTTTGTTGCATTACATTCTTCATTAAATTATCTTTCCATTGATATATAATTTCATGGTATTACTCCAAAGAAAAGTGGTGTCCTGAGCCATCAAACCTCAGAAATACACTTTCCCCAAAAGGTTTCCACAGTTTTGGCCACTAGTGTGCACAGAAAGGGAGACCAACAGATTATTGCCCTTCCCCCTCCGCCACCTCTGCAATCCATTTTTTCTTATTCTTATTCTATGGGCATATACTTTAGAATCCTTTTTTGTCCTTTCCAATGAAACAGGGTTGCTGTGTGTTCTCATTTTATGGGTGGGTGGGTGTGCAAATGTGGCAGGTGATTTGAAAAAAGTTGCCGACCCTGAGTCAACGTCCGTCAGGCCCGTCCAGCTTCCTGTACATTAGCTTGTTACAACTGGAACTTCAGAGGTCAAGTTCAGGAAATGAGATAAACCTACATCTGATCCAAAGGGTATCTATCATTTTCATATCCTGGCTTGAAAGTAGCCATTTTATAGTGTTAGGAATGTCTGTTGTGTACCAAAGTTGTGCCTTCCTCAGAGGCAGTAAAAGAAATCGCATATATTTTAAAATGGATATTGATATTGAAATAAATGCTAAGTGACTAAACACATCTGACATATATACCTTTATCTTGTTTATTTATTTGCCATTTAGTATTTATAGCCTCTCATCTAAAATACCTAGAGATCTTATGTAAAAAAGATAGTTTCTTGAACGTCACCAAGAACTATCTTTTTCAACCAAATGTAACTCTAATACAGCCTTGTAATAAGGACATCATATGCAAATCCCAGTTCTAGAGTGAGGTATGTCTGTTTCTGAATTGACACATCATTCACAATTGCCCATTTAGACTGTTTAAATATTGCACAAACATTTCAAAATATTCAGTCATCGGGATTCCGACAACATTGTGTACTGATAAAATGCACCTTGCTGGTGCCTGGAACAAACTGAATGGTTAAACAAAGTCACTTCCTTTTAGCACTCCTCTGTGCTGCTGTGCAAACCTGAAAAAAGAAGGTTGGGTTTTTTCAGAAGCTAAGAGTACAGTTATAAGTCGGATTCAAGCAGTGTTAGGATCTGAGATTAGAGATTGCGATAACAATCTTTAAAATCGTGTTGCCTTATGTTCATGCCAGAATATCTCTTTCTTTAAATGTCCCCAAAGTCCTGAGTTGACACTTAGAATTATCATCCAGCTTCATCTGCCATTTGAAAGATCATCTGTTCTTAACCCATTGATAATAAATGCCATGTAGTCTTCATGTGCATGTCAAAAATCAGAAAAGCAATATCTCCTCAGTGGCACTTGCCCATCATTGCCAAGGGATGGAAATTCTTATCAACAGGAGGATACTGCAGTATTTAGGATCGAGTTGTTAAACCTCCAAACTCTTTCGAAAAGCATAGAGTACTCAAAGGTCTCCTCTCAGGAAAAATACTAACCAAGTTGATATGCCAATTAGAATTCAAATGTGCCCACAATGTGCTGAACAGAAAACAACAGAAATGGAGTTTGTTATCCCACTACAACAGGGGATACTGTTAGAATGGGGTCCTGTTTTGGGTCAGAAAAGATTTAGAAAAGAGCAACCAAAATTATCCAGGGGGTGAAGCAACTCCCTTATGAAGAAAGGTTGTAGCATTTTTAGCACGGACAAAAGATGAGTAAGAGATGACCTGATGGAAACTTATAAAACGGCTCATGGCATGGATGAAGTGGATAGAGAAAGTTTTTCTTCCTCTCGTGTAATGCTAGAACTTGTGCGAACATTCAATGGAGCTGAACACTGGCAACCATCCTGTCCCATCCCAGCCCTGTCCAGGTAATGCCAGTATCAGCAGAGAAGCTGTCCCACATATGTTGCGCAGTAATTTTGCCTCTCAAAACACTGCCATCTTTTACAGATATACAGTTGAAAATAGCATCTTCTCTGTCAGGCCTTCCAAAGTTAAGATTTAAGTGAAGAGAATAATCTTAACTAAATCCATTCTTAACTTCCTTTGAAGATGAAGAAACTAGCATTATGTGTTTCTATTTCCCTCTTTCCAGCATGCATATTTGGGTGAAAACTTTATACAGCATCTACACCACAGACTTTTCCCTTGCGATTTGAAGATAAGTCGCAGGAAAGAGATAGTCAAACTTCCCATACAGTGGACGTGCACACAGATCAATTGTGTCTTTTATGGGAAGCAATAAGACTAGGTTGCTAACATGTCTAGGATGGGAAAGTACAGTGGTGCCTCGCAAGACGAAATTAATCCATTCCGCGAGTCTCTTCGTCTTGCGGTTTTTTCGTCTTGCGAAGCACGGCTATTAGCGGCTTAGCGGCTATTAGCGGCTTAGCGGCTATTAACGGCTTAGCGGCTTTAAGAAAAAGGAAACAAACTCGCAAGAACTCGCAAGACGTTTCGACTTGCGAAGCAAGCCCATAGGGAAATTCGTCTTGCGGAACGACTCAAAAAACGCAAAACCCTTTCGTCTAGCGAGTTTTTTGTCTTGCGAGGCATTCGTCTTGCGGGGCACCACTGTATTATAGGAGATTTTTGAGTGACTGAAATATGCCACCTAAAATGGTTTCCTTATTTTTTTATGAACATATTCTGTCCAGTCAGGATTTCTCAGATGCATACAGAAAAACCATTTCAATTACTACAGGTGACTACAGGTTGTGTTGTACATATTATAAATACACACACAAAAATCACTAACGTATATGATGTACCTATCGCATTTTCTGTTTCCATGTTCCAACGATAAAGAAGCATACCCTTCAAGGTGGTTTTAAAATGTTAACTGAACACAATCTTCTGGGGAGGGAAGGAATGCCCAATTTGGGTAGAAGGCAAAATATTGTGTATTTATTTGTCTGAAAGTGACAGGGTTGTGTGTGTGTTTTAAAAATATAATATCAAATTAGAATACATCAAAAGGTTAAACTTATTATTAACTAAAAGTGCTCATCCTGCAATAATATAAAAAGGACATACCCCACCCTGCTAAAAGATGAGCACCAATTAAAAGTGAAATGCCTTGGCTAAATAAGAACATCTTCTCCTGGTGCCTAAAGGTTGACAGTGATGGTGCCGGGTGAATGTCTCTGAAAAGAGCATTCTGCAGTCAGGGAATTTCCCCCTTTTATTCCCCAGCTGTGATCAGAGTGCTCACAATTTCAATTATAAAGAGCAAATAAAAAAAGAAAAGAAACTGTAAACAGTTGGAAAGATACAGCTTGCATTCCTCTCTGAATTTTGTTTTTCAAATGGCAAGACATCCAAGGGAAATTCTGAAGAATTTCATTTCCTTTGCGTCAGAGAAAACACTGGAGATTTATGGGTGGAATCTTCACACATATAAAAAAATGCTGTTATTTTTTTATAAAAAAAAGTTTTGAAAAATACGTTGAATTTTGCATAGCTCACTGTTGACATCTAGTGTCACATTTGTGTATTGCGCCTTACAGCACATTTAAATTGTTTTATTTGCAGCTGTATAGTTGAGTCCATGGTTTCTGCGTAATAGCTGGATTATAGAACCATAAGTAATATCCCATGTAGCTAGGTGATGACACCCCCTGGAGAGAAATGCCCATCTTGTCCATCTTTGGGGTTTCACTTTGACTCTGGTCTTGCATTCAAGGGGGTATAGCCTCTGTACATGTACGGAGTTCATGATTCAGCAAATATTTTATACCATTTAAAGAGTTGCATCCCCTAATTAAATTACCAGAGGAAGAAAGCCATGATTGGCTTTTCTCACCAGGGACTCAAGGAAGGGGAAGGTGTAGATTTAAGAAATCTAACTTTCCAAGGGCGGAAGCTCTGTTTAGCCAATTTAAAAACCCATATTTTCCCAGTTTGATGTCCTAGGACACGTCTGGGACATATGCTTTTCTGTTTCTTGCTTCCTTAAGAAGCAGGCTTATAAACCTTAAACTTTAAATAGATCAGAACGTCAACATTCAGAAAAGAACCCAGCCACTCAACTTTTCACCAAAACCCAGTGATACAAGTTTGGTCAAAATAAATCCCTTAGAAAATCTCAGTGTTATGGATCATGTTTCCTGCATTAAACAGTCATATCCGTACCCCAACCAATGAAAATTAGCCAGGCCTGCGTCCTACTGCAACGTCTGTCATGAAAGCCCCACATTTCATGGCACCCCACAAAATGAGCCATTGGCGTCCTAACCCGCGGGGGTCTCCTTCTCGCCAAAAATCCTGCATCGTATGATTCACTCCAAAGTGGCACCAAGTGCTTGCAAAAGTCCTCCTGCAACATTTGACAGTGTAAACAAACGAGCACTTGGCACCCTAACCCGTGAGGTCATGGTTACGCTGAAAATCCGACTCCATCCAATTCACACTGAGGTGGCAGCAACCATTTGCAAAAGGCCCCTTGTAGCATTTGGCATTGAAAATTCCACATTTCACGGCCGCCCACAAAATGAGCCAACGGCACACTAACCCACAGTGCCACCATCTCACTGAAAACCCAATGTCATCTGATTCACTCTGAAAGCGATGCAAAAGCCCCCCTGCAGCATTTGGCTGTGAAAATTCCACGTTTCACAGCGCCCTACAAAAGGTCCCTCGGCGCCCTAATCCGCAGGGTCATGGTTTCACCAAAAATCCAACATCGTCCAATTCCCTCTACAGTGATGCCAAAAACTAGCATAAGTCCCGCTGCAAAGTTTGGCAGTGAAAAGTGAGATGAGCACCGCACCCCATAGTCACTTTTGGCTGGACTTAACCATCCAGGGACGCGGGTAGCGCTGTGGGTTACACCACAGAGCCTAAGGCTTGCCGATCAGAAGGTCAGCGGTTCGAATCCCCATGACGGAGTGAGCTCCCGTTGCTCGGTCCCTGCTCCTGCCAATCTAGCAGTTTGAAAACACGTCAAAGTGCAAGTAAATAAATAGGTACCGCTCCGGCGGGAAGGTAAACGGCGTTTCTATGCACTGCTCTGATTCGCCAGAAGCTGCTTAGTCATGCTGGCCACATGACCCAGAAGCTGTACGCCGGCTCCCTCGGCCAGTAAAGCGAGATAAGCGCCGCAACCCCAGAGTCGGCCACGACTGGACCTAATGGTCATGGGCCCCTTTACTTTTAACCATCCAGGCGTCCTTTACCTTTTACCCGTTAACTGCTGGCACCCCCAGCTTTAAAATATTCCAACATTCTTTTTTAGAACTATGGTTACTCATGAAGCTAATTTGAAAGTAAATTAAAATTGTTTTATTGGATGATGTCCAATTGTATTCATAATAGACCCACTGCAACCAATGGACTTAATAATCTTAAACCCATTGGGTAGGATTTGCCTAAGTAGCCCCATCAGCAAACGCTCTGTGCTTTCCCCCCTCTCCTTCCCCTACCTCCAGAATTGACTCAGGGGGCTCAGGGGAACCCCCAGAACAGTACAGAGGGAAGAGATGGGGACTCATTCTGTCTGGAAAGCAGAAATAATGGAGGAGTGAGACATTGACCTCCACCCATTAATTTCAAGGGAACTATTCTGAGTATGACTAATAATGGATACCACTATAATTCAAATATTTTCTTTTCTTTATTGACTTCCTGATCATATACACTTATAAATCCTTTTTTCTTTTGAGGGGGGAGGGAGAGGCCAATAAGGCATTAGGGCTACCTCTAATGGTCTCAAAGAGTTCTGATTTACAATGGGCAATCTTGACTTTGTTTGCAATTTTCTCTTCCGATTGCCTGTGAGTAACAATGTTCCGCTTTAGCTATCTGCATAGATAACTGCCTCATTTACCTCTATAAATTAGGCTGCCTTGGGCATAGACTAAAGTGAAATCATTATCCTCTTCATGATAAATATGCATCTGGTAAACTGTTCCAGACCCCCCTAATGACACTTATTGAGACGCATGTTGTAGAACAAAGACAATTTTTCTTGTAGCTAAGGCATACTATTGAAGTTCTTGGGTTCTTCAGATGATGAAGAGCTCTGGATAACGGCTATCCGACAGGCCTTATGTTTCGAAAGATCGCAATGACCTTTGATTTAGTTGAACATGGAATGCTAGAGTAAGAAAATAGACGTCGTAACTAAATAACTAAAAAATTCAAACCAACCAACATCAGCCAATATTCAGATACCATCTCCTATGTTTAACTAAGTCATTAATTCTTAGAGGTGAGTTGCTCAAAAAGTTAAGACAAAAAAATTAAGGCTTTATGGTCATTCAACATACCTGTCTTTTTGTTAAAGTGCTGAACATGAAATCCCAACAACTCACCTAACACGCACAGACATTTCCCCTTACTTTTTAGGAGGAAAAAAGTGAGTGTTATGGTGCAAAAAATACGGTAATTTAGTTTTTTCTGGGCATTGTAGCAGAGTAAAGGGATAAACCTCAATGTTTGTACGTATTGCAATATTTGCCTTCCACAAAGCCATGTTTGGGAAAGCAATAAAGCGTGGAATACAAGTCCTATCCATATATTACTTGAGCGTGGGGCACATCTGTATATAGACCAGAGCGGAGGGGTGCTTTAGTGCCACCCAAAAGTTAGATTTTCTTTTTTAAACAACAGTGCACCATATTTATTTATTTAATAAAATTTATATATCACTTGATTCTAAAAAAAAACCAAACCCAACAACCTCAAAGCAGTTTGCAAAAGATAAAACAGTAAAAACAAGAAAGAAAGAAATCACAACCATACTGTCAGGGAACTGCCATCAGAGGCATGGGAGAAGGAGAGGGTCTCTGATTCTGCAGGGGAAGGTCCAAGCGCTAGAGGGAGACTCAGCCGGGAAGAAGGGGAAGAGAATGAGTGTAACACCAGGGATCCAGGAGAGCAACGGGACAGGGAGGTGCAGGGGCTCCAGGACTCTTCGTTGGAAGTTAGTGAGGAGAGCCCAAGCACCCCACTGCCCACGCCCACCCTGCGCAGGAGACTCCCGCGCAGTGAGAGGCGGAAACGATTGGGCGTCAAACAACTCTTATGTTGGCAACGCTTTAAGAAACGCCCACAGACAGATTCTACGAGTGACTAAGGGCAGCCACGCTAAGATGGGCTGCGCAGTCCGGAGGGTTTAACCAGGCAATCCGATGCTCAAACGGAGCAGGATTACGCACGAGTAACTCCCAACCACTACACATACCTTAAAGCAAACAAAAGTTAAAATACTAAAATATATTAAAATTGCTTCAGTTATTATAAATACAAAATCCATTGGGACTTCCGGGTTGACGCGATCTGGAAATGGCGGATTCCCTCCGAGCTCCGGAGGGAATCGGCTCCACTGAGGATGGGTCTTTGCCGCGCCGGCGACGCGGGGACCCTTAAAAACCGCAGGCGCGGAAGCCTGCGGACTGAAGACTCGGCGGGTGCCTTAAGCGCCCCCCCTGATTCGCAAAGAGCCTTTTTAAAGGCTGCGGAGGGGATACGGGGGTGGCGTGGCACTGAGAGTCGATCGCTACCTCGGTGGAGCGAAGCCGCGAGCCATGACCGGAGAGCGCTGACTTCCTTCCTTGAAAATTTGGACTGAAAGAATCACCCGTGAGTAAAACGGATTGGGACTTTATAAAAATTTTACCTTCAATTGGAGACGACCGGGGGGTGTGCTAAAAGGAAGTCCGCACCCCCCCCCCTTGCAGACCATCTAAGCAACGACACAAGAGATAAGCTGGAGAGCCTACCCTTGGCGGGGTGAGTTAAAAAGGACACTAACTTTCAAGATTTTACTAAAGGAAATTTTGTGCAGGAGAGTGGAGTTTTGGAAACCTTCCTTTTGTTTTAAACAACCCCCCCTCCCGGGCTCGGGAATGTCCTGCCTCTGTGCCTGCGTTAGAGCTGCGGAGTTTGACAGCTGTCAAAGCTGCCAAACGGGCGGTTTAAAGTGAGAAATTGCTATTTAAGATTCCTATGGACTAAGACGAGTTATAATTGAGCTGAAACTGTTGGAAACAAAGTAATAATAATCAGTTAAAGGATTGCTGGTGAAAAGGCAAATAAGTAACAAGATTCCCCCTAGGGGGAACTCTGTGAAACTACAATGGATACAATGGCTGTGGAAGGAAAGTTACTAGTGGAAATCGAAAGGATGTTTCAATTGGTGGGAATCTTACAGGAGCAGAGCTTGGCCATGAACAAACAACTTGAGACTATGACCTTGGGAACAGGCAACTCTGCTCTTTGTATTGAGGACCTTAATGAGAAAGAATCCACAGCTGATTGGGAAACAACATCTACAGAGCTGGAAGAGACTAAACAACAAGAAAAAGAAGAAGTAATCCTGGGAAGCAACAACCAAAAGTTGACATCTGTGGAATACAAGCAAGGAGACGCTGGGAACATATCCACCACAAGTCTGCGAGAGATACAGAAGAAGAAGGAGGAGGCCCCAAGACAAAATGGAGTACAGGAATTTAAAATAAAGAAATATGATTGGGGCCTCCGTTTGGACTTAGACTTGGAAGAGATAGACTTTGTGGAAATACTTCAGCAGCTACCTTTGAATCTTCTTGTCGGAAGAGGACATACTTTGATGGTGAAAGAACTTTTCCCAGATCTGACGACTGCTATAAAGGACTACCAACAGGACAGGCGGAGAGGAACGGAAATAGATTTGAAAGCCTCGGACGTGAGGAACCCAGGCTGAGAACTTCGAATTTGGATTTTTATTGGGAAGGGACAAAAACCGGGGATGGGAGGGAGGGAAGAAGAGACTCTTAAAAACTCTCAAGACTTTTAGGTTTGGTTAAGATGACTCTTAATTAAGATAAAATGAAAATCGATGGAAGAGAACTTAAGTCCAACTTATGAAAATTAATTTTTATTATAAAAAAGGAAATAAGATGAATAAGATTGTTAAGAGGAGAAATATCAACTTGCTGACATAATCTTGAAACTGGGATGCATGAGGGGGGGTGGGGGGAAGTCAGGGAACAAGGTTATGAAATGGGGATTTGCTGATTTTATACATGTTTTTGTCTTTTGTTTTTTCTTTGTGTATGTTTTGTCTTTATAAAAGCAGAAAACCAAATAAAAATTTTATAAAAAAAAAAATATAAATACAAAATCCATTGTGCAATCTCCCCCACTGCTTTCGTGCAGGGCTCCCTGCAATCTAAACACCTGGTTATGTGGGCGATTTACACATTTCCTGATCTACAAATGAGGCAAAGTTCACATGTTGGTCTTTCCATACAGGCAACTCTGTGTAGCACGCAATTGTTAAAAACAGAAAAGAAAAAGATCCGATTTTGGAGGGTGGGTTAGAAGCACCACCTCACTCTGATCTATATATGGGTATTCCCTACCCATGATTAACATATGCACAGACTGATATTTCTTAATCATAATAATCAGAATATATAATCAGAAGAGGTGAATCCGTCTATTTGTGGGTCCATGCCCTTTTCACATTTGTTTTGTCAGGGTGCTGTCAGCAGCTTCTGCCCAGGAAAGCAGATAGGAAGAGACACAGTGAGCTTTTCCATTCTGTTTTTATTAGTACAATTACCAAGACGCATCCATGAAGCACCACTCAGTAGATGATATGTTCTGAGTGAAGCTCCACCTCCTTCTCCGATACTTCCCTATGGTTTGCGGGGAGGGTATGGGTTCTGGGAGGCTCTCCAGACAGGGGACACGGGTGGTGCTGTGGTCTAAAACCACTGAGCCTCTTGGGCTTGCCAATCAGAAGGTCGGCGGTTCGATTCCACGTGACAGGATACTTTTGCCAAAGATAGTGTCTCATTAAACTGGCCCAGGCTTTGCCTGTTGAACATGGAATGTTCAAAGTCCTCCTCCGCGTCTCCCATTATTTCCCAAATTTTGACCTCATCTTCCTCTGGAGTGTGCCCCCTGCCAAACCACTTCTGGAGTTATCTGCGCCTTCCTCCTCTCCTCCCGGGGAGGCAATCTCCACCATCTCCTCTTCATCTGCCCAGTCCCTGACACATTTAGCCATGAGTCTATTCTGGGTTGCTGTTTTTTGCATTAACCTGCAATTTTTTATTTTAAAAAATTCCGTTCAAAATCTCATGCTTGAATACACATATTTAAACGTATTTTCTCTCAAAATATGTCTGTTAAACTTATTTCGATTTTCTTTCAAATAGCAGGAAAGTACATCAGAACATCTCAGAAGTGCAAAAGCCAGTAGATGACTAAATTCCAATCTGTGCATTAGCCCGGAAGGTGCAGATTTGATCAGCAAAGATCAAATTCCTCAAGCATATCAAATACCCACATATTTTATGGAGCACTGTGCTATAGGCTTTACAGGCCACACTGTGCTGTGCTTAAGTGCTGCACAATGTTAATCATACATCGGGTTTAAACAAACATTAAATAAAAATACAGCTGTACCTTGGTTTTCGAACACCTTAGTTCTGGAACATTTTGGCTCCCGAACGCCGCAAACATGGAAGTGACTGTTGCGGTTTGCGAACTATTTTTGGAAGCTGAACGTCTGACGAGGATTCCGCGGCTTCTGGTTGGCTGCAGGAGCTTCCTGCAGCCAATCAGAAGCCGCACTTTGGTTTCTGAATGTTTTGTAAGTCGAATGGACCTCTGGAACAGATTCCATTTGACTTCCAAGGTACGACTGTATGTCTGAATCCCCATGCTAAAGAAGAGACTAAAACAGAACCCTAAAAAGTCCTGAGGAAATTATAGTTTTCATTTGGGACTTAAAATTAAAACAAAAAGGGCAGCCTGGTAAACTCCCCTGAGAACATTCGAGAAACATGGCACCACAGCCAAGGAAGTCCTGTGTCAAAAAGAGGATGACAAAGAAGGAGGTACAATTGAACCTCTATTGTGCATCCTTGCTCACAAAACTACCACTTCGGAGGATCTTTACTGAACATGATTATGCGTCACTGAGTTTATTGCAATGAACACAATTGCTCTGCAAATGCCAATATTGCTCTGATTTTTGAGAAATGTGCAGATTCCGATAAATGCCAATCTGAACGAATATACAGCCTTAGTTTTACGCAAAATAGCAGAGAGAATATAAGAATTGCCAGGGCAAATGCGCAACCCAGCATTTTCTGGAATCCTGGGGATCTAAGGGTACAGAACGCTGAGCGCTTCTTGCAAAGAACTCCTGCCATTAGTTGGGAAAGGGAGACGAGGCAAGTATTCTTGCTTAAAGGTGCTTTGCAACCGCAGCTGGCATCTGAAAAAAATAGTCTACAGTGGTACCTCGGATTAAGTACTTAATTCGTTCCAGAGGTCCGTTCTTAACCTGAAACCGTTCTTAACCTGAATCACCACTTCAGCTAATGGGGCCTCCTGTTGCTGCCGCGCCGCCGGAGCACGATTTCTGTTCTCATTCTGAAGCAAAGCTCTTAACCTGAGGCACTATTTCTGGGTTAGCGGAGTTTGTAACCTGAAGTGTATGTAACCTGAAACGTCTGTAACCCGAGGTATCACTGTATTCTCTTCTTTCAGTGACTAATGCAAGCAGAGTGGCTCACCCATGTTCTCCAATTGTTCTCTTCTGTTGCCGTTCTACAAAGTAGCTCATTGGAGCCTCCAAGTTGAACACATACTTCTGAATAGCAGCTGCAGGGGACAAAGAACAGGTGAGACATCCAGCTGTCTACTGTAGGAAACTGAATGCTGGATGAGGTGCTTCATTGGTTAACAACCTTAAAATAAATGCTTATTTCTTCACTTCTCACTTGTGTTCTAATGGGGAACAAGAAGCATTGTGTTATATCCATAGGAGCCAACTCCTAGGGGCTGAGGTCCCTTCAGGCCCACCCAATAAAATATTCAAGGGGAGTGGACCCCCGAAAGTTGATGGGCATTGTCATTCATACACCTCATCATGTGATTGATTATGTGGGGTGGGTCTTACCACCCCCCAATATTTTATTCAAGTTGGCACCCCTAGTTATATCTAGATTCTCAGGCCTCTGGGTGGATCTGAGCATGATAAGAACCCAGCCCTAGTTTCTGTTGCTTCTGTTGACAGAGATATTGCACATGGTAAATTCTAAAAGTACACAATGCAACCATTCTTAAAATAGTTCACAAAAAGCCAAACGCTTTCCCGATAACCTTCAGACGCACAAAAGGTTGTCAGCTGAACTGCCATTCTCCAGGCCACGACTGTTTTTGTTTAACGCGTCAGCTCCCTGTTGCTGGAACGCTGAAGATGAAAAACTGTTTTGTGGTTTCGTTCTAATTAAAAATGTGATAGTACACACATAGAGAGAGCGAGAGAGTCCTACGGTAATTATTTTACAAAACCCATTACAAACTCGGGCAAGGAAAACATCACAACCGGTGCTGACATATTTTCTGCAAACAATACTTCTATAAAATGCACTTGAACATCGGACTCTTGAATTTCCTAATTTACTTTTGAATAAATAACAGACACGTCTGAAATCTGAATTTAAGGCATGCTTCATTACTTCTTCTTTTTTTGTCCAAAGATGCCATTTCTTTATACAGGGGCCACTCAGTAGCCGGCCGTGCTACTGAGTGTGAATAAAGAATCAGATATGCAAGAATCTTTTCATTGAATTTTAGTTGCAAAATAATATGAATGCACAGTCTCCGGGGTAGCCTTTTAGGTGAACTCTCTGACATGGAAGGTCACATGCAAATCTATGATTCATTTCCTTTTCACAACTTGCAATTATGCAGCATGTAAAATTTAAAAAGCTTTCTAGGGGGGCGGGGAAGAGTTTTGAAAGGTCAGTACCAATACTAATAACTGTTCTGTTAGTCAGTAATATACCAGAAGGATTATACTTCACATCAAATGAGACATCTGGTATCATTTCATAATTCTATGAGAGAAATCTAAAGACGTCCCCAGGGTTACCTTCTCTTAGATACACATGGGCTGCCTTCATCCTGAGATATTTAAAAGAAATAACAGTCAGAAGCCTTAATTTGTTTCAGATGGCACTGCCTTTAAAGCTCGTTTATCTACATTTTTTTTGTGAACTCGCAGCATTAGAGCCAGCTGAAAAGACCTGTGAAAGTCCACAATGCCTTATGATAAAGAAAATGAAAAGCTATAAACCCCCAGGGAGAACAGGTGCTAATGTGCCTCTGACATGCCTTCACAGAATACACTGGAGATGCAGTAATGGGCAGGAAGAAAACATAAATGTTTCTACATCACAAAGGTTTCATGTGTAAATGATGTCAAATGGCAGCTTCTAAGGGCGAACTCACACACAATACAGAATAGAGGTGGGGGAGGAGTTCATTCATTTCACATATTAATGCAAACCTAGTTTAGGATGGAATCCAATGGCCTGGACACTGCCCCACCATTCACAAGGGCCAGAGTGGGTGGTGGAGGAAGGAAAAATGCTTCTTTGCTATGACAGTTCCCAGGCTTGCACCTAGAAGGGACGTGGGTGGCGCTGTAGGTTAAACCACAGAGCCTAGGACTTGCTGATCAGAAGGTCAGCGGTTCGAATCCCCACGACGGGGTGAGCTCCCAGTGTTCGGTCCCTGCTCCTGCCATCCTAGCAGTTCGAAAGCACGTCAAAGTGCAAGTAGATAAATAGGTACCACTCCAGCGGGAAGGTAAACGGTGTTTCCGTGTGCTGCTCTGGTTAACCAGAAGCGGCTTAGTCATGCTGGCCACATGACCCGGAAGCTGTATGCCGGCTCCCTCAGCCAATAAAGCGAGATGAGCGCCGCAACCCCAGAGTCGGTCACGACTGGCCCTAATGGTCAGGGGTCCCTTTACCTTTACCATCAAACCAGGATGGCTTTAAAAGAGAATTAGGCACATTCATGGAGGATAAGACTATCAATGAATACTAGCCATGATCAATAGGCCTGCTCTGCGAGTGCAGCTTTCTCCCAATTGAAGCGCAGAGTGTTTGAGGACCAGGACATTTGCGGCCAAACCAAAATGCTTGTTTACAAAGCTATGGTACTGCCAACCTTACTTGTGAAACATGGACCACTTATTAACACCATCTCCAACTCCTTGAAAGATACCATCAACGGTATGTCTGGGAAAAACTGGGTAGGCGGCCTGGGCAGGCCAGAGGCCTCTTATATACCTGCTGGGATTGACAAGGCATCTGACCCTCACCTGAATCTCATAGCTCTCCTGTAGCTGCCTCTGATTAGTTATCATTTAACTCTTGGGGGAAATAATTAGCATCACACGTCATGTGCATGGAAGTTGCCGAACCAATTAACCAACTAGAAGGATTACAGCACCAGTTTTCCTATAACTTGATATTGCTGGATAGTTTTGATGAACTGCAAAAGCATTTTTAGTTTGCTTTCTGTTGCCACCCTGCAACTTTTCTTTATTAGTGCCACTTTGTTTTGTACGATTCCTTGCAAATGAAGGAAAACAACTTTTCTGCTTGTGTATGTTGATAATATAATTTTCGTTACTGAGGACAAACAAGTTTGTACAAAAACAAGATTGGATGCAGGCTTGGCCAGGACATAGGCATCCTGACTGTGACAAAGGTGACCTATGTGCTTGCGTGCTTGATTAACAGCTGTTGGGAACTTCAAGGTCCCCGCTCTCCCTTCTTATGGTCTTTGTACTGGACCTAGAGACTCCAACAGAGAGCATTCCATGTCAAGAAGGAGGGTAAGTGGGCATGGAGCAGGGCCTTTTCACTGGTGGTGCCCATTGTATGCCTCACTCTTCCCAGCCCTGCTCTCTTTTGACCTGTATTTTGGAGCTTTATAATTTAGGAAGACTTTGGAAGAACTGGTTGACAAGTCTTATCAGTTGCTGGCATATGAGCGGATTTTATTTGCTTCTATTCTGTGCTTCTGGTGCACCAGGGTTTACACCAGTGTAATAGAGTTGGCCAGGATGCCAGAAGGGATACAATTTATGAGCTTTCTCCTTTATCTGCACAGCAGGGGGTTTTCAATCAACAGTGAGCTGAAGCATTCCCTGCTGGTTACCTGCTTTCAGCAATACAGGTCGCTGTTTGGTAGTACCCAATTGGTTAGCTGTCAGATTCTAGAGCTCCCTATAGGTGGCTCTTAGGTAATTCACAAAATACAGAGTCCATTCATAAAACACAGTGTTCATTCATAAAGCAGTAACATAAATCTCCATTGCTACATATTGGGTGAATATTTCAGCGGTTGAACATACAAGTTTATGGCCATGCTGTAGTGTAGTGCTTATGCGACTGTGAATAAAAGGTGGCTGGGCTCAATGTCTTGGGGTTTGGGGGGGAAGAACACGGGTTAGAGCTCAACGTCATGCCTCCCAAGTGGCAATAGCGATGGTGAAGAGGACTTTCTTCACCGCCTCTATTTCATCTACAGAAAACAGCAGCAGGAGACTCTTTCAGGTATCTAATGGAACCACCTTCGCCATCAGGGCCTGGTGAGGACCCCAAGATCTCCTGCAATGATTTTGCAAAGTTATTTGCAGATAAAGTCACTCAGATTCAGAAAGAGGAATATTCCACCATGGGAGCAGGGCTGGGGCAGGAGAGTGCTAGAGTCCTGTCTAGTTATGTTGTGTGGGATCAATTCCAATCTGTTACCTCCAAGGATGTGGACAGGCTGCTTGGACGAGTGAAACTGGCCACCTGTCTCCTTGATCCCTGCCCATCCTGGCTCATAAAAGCAAGCCAGGAAGGGCTGGGTGATGGGCTCCACAGGTTGGAGAATGCTTCCCTCTGTGAGGGAGCCTTCCCAGACCCACTGAAAGAGTCGGTTATTAAACCGCTTCTTAAAAAAACATCTTTGGACCTGGCCAATATGGCCAAATATCACCCAGTTTCAAATCTTCCATCCTTGGGCAAGGTGATTGAGTGGGTGGTTGCTGAACAACTGGAGGATGCAGACCATTTGGATCCCTTCCAATCGGGATTCAGGTCTCATCATGGGACTCAAACTGCCTTGGTCACACTGGTCGATGATTTCCAGCAGGCTAGGGACAGAGGTGAAAGCTTTTTCCTAGTTCTGCTGGATCTTTCAGCAGCCTTTGATACCATCCACCATGACAACCTTCTGGACTGTCTAGTTGGGAGTTGGGAGCTGGGGGCACTGTTATACAGTGTTTCCGCACCTTCCTCCTGGACCATGTCCAGAAAGTGGTGTTGGATAATGAGTGTTCGGCCCCCTGGGCTCTCACTTGTCAGGTGCTTCAGGGCTCTGTCCTCTCCTCCATGCTTTTTAACATCTACATGAAGCTGCTGGGAGAGATCACTAGGGGATTTGGGCTGGGTGTTCACCAGTATACCCTGGAAACCCAGCTGGATGGATGGGGTAAGAAGAAGAAGAAGAAGAAGAAGAAGAAGAAGAAGAAGAAGAAGAAGAAGAAGGCATTCCTATTTTCATCGGGAGGGTAGTTCTCTCATGAGCACGTCAGGGTCAATAAATGGCCCATTATTGTAACACAGACTAAAGTTACCTGCCAAGTTACAGCATTTATCTAGAAATCCCTTGGGAGATGTTATCAGCCAGGCCTATCCCTTCATTTGTAGCTAAGCAAGATAAAATATCCCTTATAATATTAAAATCATCCCAAAGGTTGTAGCATCCCTTTGGAAGTCTTTAAGCAAAAAATTTAGTATAAGTCAGTTTGAATGCTCTCTTTGAAAATTTATTTGCACCTTGCTGCATCTGTTAGATAATCATGACAGATAAACGCCATCTTCTTATGCCCAGTCTCAGCCTGGGCAATTTGGTTTTAAAAGCCAGACATGGTACCTGTGCTGCTAACAGCACTTACCTTGTGTTTATTTGCTTTGGTTGCTCTACAAATCTTTGATTAATATGCCAACTAAGGCCCCTAAACAAGTGCATTGTGGGTAACTATGCCATAAAAATCCATTAAGAATGTAAAGCAACAGTGATTTAAGGGATAAGGCACTAATAGAAATCGTTAAAGAAGATAAGAGGATCCAGCCTCGGACCATGAAGATATAACTTTTGCAGCACTAAAAAAAAAAAAAAAAAAGTTTGCTGCACGAGACTGGCAAAATAAATCAAAACACACTTCATGGAAAGAAGACACAAAGCTACTTCATATACTGTATAAACTGCCCCTTAAGCTGCTTACAAAGAGAGCAGGTACTCAGTTGGGCAGAGAATGTCAGCTAGAGGTGAACCCAATTTGTTCAAGCGTTAGCAGAGTAACTGGCAATTTCCTGCCTCGCCGTTTCTCAAAGCATTGGTGAGTCTTTTTGGTTTCACAGTGGTACTGAAAACAAAAACAAACCCAGGAGACCTGTTGTGGCAACAATCCAAATTCGGGGGGGGGGGGAGGGACACTGGCCTGATTTCAGAATAACTGTGCAACCTAATTATTGAGGTCCTAATCTAAGGTGGCCTGAAGATCTGAGCGATGATGGATTTAGTCTCCCCATGAAAGGCAAATATGGTTTGGAAAGTTCATAATTTATTGGGAGTGGGTGGGGTCTCCCTCAAGGCACAGCAACCTAAAGGAGCATAAATGTACAGGCGTTCCTTGGTTGTCAAATGGCTTGGCTCCCGAACAAATTGGCTCCTGAACCCAGAAGTGAGTGTTCCGCTTTGCAAATGTTTTTTGGAAGCCAAACATCCGACACGGCTTCTGCAGCCTCTAATTGAGTGCAGGAAGCTCCTGCAACCAACTGGAAGCCGCGCTTTGGTTTTTGAATGGTTCCAGAAGTCGAACTGACTCCCGGAACGGATTAAGTTAAAAAACCAAGGTACCACTGTATAGGATGCAGCTGGTGTACTATAAAAATCTGCAACTAATCTATGTGCCTTTCTGTCTATCTCAGAAAGGTCACTACCGTGGTGTCACCTGGTAAGCCACTTTTGAAGCTAAGATGACTTTCAAAAGCAGCTTCTTCTGAATCTGCTTTAAACTGCGGCTAAGGCAGGGCTTTTTTTCAGCCAGAACTCACGGAACTGAGCTCCGGCACATCGCAGGTAGGCACCATTGCCATTATAAACAAACAAAGGAGGCATTCATGGTGAGTTCCAGCATCTCTTTTTCTTGGGGTGGGGGGATAGCTCTATGCATCCTTGCCATAGAGTAAATTGCAGATAACCTATGACATAGGGAGGAGTCACTTGCAGAACTGGCTAGTTCCTAAAAGTCACTCTAGAGTTGGGGAACCTTTTTGACATGGTGGGCAAGATCTTCATCTCCCCACCCCCACCCCATCGGCCAACCTTCCCAAGTGGGAAAGAAGACCACCTATCTACCTGTCAGAATTGATCTATGGGGATCTCCATGCCGGTGGAAGAATTATGGCAGACTGACTGTCATCATATGGCAGACATATTTATGCAGTGATGAGAGGTAATCAAGTTAAATCTTGATTTAACCGACCCACCCAATTTTTAGGTAAGGGGGACAGGGGGCACAGCTTCATATGTTCAGAAGAAGACAATCTTCACACTGGGGGGTGCAAAGACCTTTTGAGAGCAGAGGTGTCTGGAGTAAGGAAGAGATATCGGCCTACACACTGCAGAAAAACACCCTTAAATAAGAGTTTCAGGTCTGCAAATCTCCTTCTTTTAATTATTATGAAGACTGGAACTGAATATGAATTGGATTCTCTGTCTACCAATTACCTAGCATCTAAGGAAAATTAAAATGCTGGGTAATGACAGAATTCTAAACAGGTCTGGAAAATATATCAAGAAGCTTAGAAGTGACATGTGGGGATGGGGGAGATATTAACCAGTAAGCAACAACAAGCAGAATCACTCTATTCATCAGCTGATAAATAGGGGGTTCAGTTTTGCTCTCTGTAGGATTTTGAGCATGATTTGCCCCTACATAAACACCGCACATCTATTGATGAGTGGAAAATTCAGTCCTACTGCTTTGACTGCATTTGATAGATCTCTGTGAGGAACTGCAGGGCACAACCTATGCAGAATTGAACTTTGCCTCCTGCCCATCAGCTAACATCACCTGCCCACTGGAGTGACATCAGCTGATTGACAGGTGGTCACATTTGGGGGAAATAACCTTGCAGGCCAAATTGGCAGGCCAAGATGAGTCATTGGGTTAAGGTTCCTGCACTCCTGCTCTAGAGAAAAGCAAGACCACTGTGTTGTGCTCCAGAACATTGCCAGTAGGAGCTAATTGTCTTGGAATCCAAGATAATCTCTGATCTGGAAGTCCTGTCTTCTAATCCCAGATTGAGAGGAGGGATAAATTAGGGTTACTCAAATGTGACAGATAAACATTCTGCACATGCTCAGAGATGTGGTGTTGACTTAAAAGAAATAGGTAGGGCTGAGCCTCAGCTAAAATAAAGTCCAAAGTCCTGCAGTTGACACACTACTGGAGAGAAGCAGGCACATGACAAGCTGCAAAAAAAGGTCAGATTATTTTGCCAGAGGGAAACAGCACAAGTGTTGCATCCAAAGCAGTACAAGCCAAAGCCTGGACTTTCTCAAACTGCCAATCCATTTGTTTTCAATAGTTTAATATAAAGCATTGCCCCATTCTGAAACCCAGCCTGGCAAATTCCTTGCAAACAGTTTTTTCAGAGGTCAATCATTTATGGTTGAAAGAAAGTTTGTCTAACAGAACTGCTGACACTACCTTAGCTTCAGCCACATGAAAAGCAGCGCCATAATTGTTGGGGGGGGGGTTAGTTTTTTTTCATTCCCGATGCAACTGGATCAGCATCCAAGGGCCACAAACCATACCAGACTGAGATGTGTTGTGAGATGAAATGTCAGGGGGAAACAGCAGAGGAGGCGGCACAATAGCAAGGCGTCATCACCTAAGATGGCAGGTTAACTTGGTCCTCTGATCCCAACCCTACCATCTCTGTGGCATCCCCAAAGTTGTATGATTCCCTCCCCACAGAGATGTGTCTGGTACCACCATTGTACAGCTTTCATCATAAGCCAAACCACTTTACCCTTGCCTTTGACACCTGAGACCTATGGGCCCGCTCTATTATTTTGATTTTTTCACTGTTTTAGCTAATGATTTGTCTTGTTTCACATTGCTATAAGCTGTCCTGGGACCTTATGGAAAAGAACAGGAAAGGAAAGGAATTACAGTGGTACCTTGGGTTAAGAACTTAATTCGTTCTGGAGATCCGTTCTTAACCTGAAACTGTTCTTAACCTGAAGCACCACTTTAGCTAATGCGGCCTCCCGCTGCCGCCGCACAATTTCTGTTCTCATCCTGAAGCAAAGTTCTTAACCTAAGGTACTATTTCTGGGTTAGCGGAGTCTGTAACCTGAAGCATCTGTAACCTGAAGCGTCTGTAACCCAAGGTACCACTGTAACCATCATTTTAAACCAGCATGAAACCAAGCAGAAAATCAAACTGACCCAATCTGACGGACTGCTGGTGGACTAAAGGGGTTGAGTTGGAAAGTCATTTTGGGGCTTCAGAAAGTGGCAGCTCTTGCAACCTGGAGGAGAGGTTGATGGTCCTACAGTGCCTCTCAAGTTAGGAATGGAAGACAAAAGTCAAATGGGTAAAAAGCACAGGTTATGCTCTGGTTGTGCCCCAGTAATATTAACCCTAACGAGTGGTGGCATTTCACACTTTTCATCAACCTGGTAAATGAATTCAGCATTACTTAAGAATCAAGGAACTTTAGATAAACTTTGGGATGAAATTCAGAATCATTTTTCTGAAGGTAGCCCAAAGATATCCAAAGCAACAATGTGAAGGTCTATGTTAGGGGCCTTTTATATTAGTGAAAGTAGCAAAATTGAAAGAGAACACACACAAAAGGACTAGAGGCAGAAGAGGAGATTAAAAGGTTTGAGAATAAACATAAGCAAGCAGTTGAAAAAATATATCAAGTGTTTTGAAAAAATAAGTTTAGACTGTTTTATAAATAAACAAGATCATTGCCAAAGATATCAACTTGCTGGTAGAAGTTCTAAATTAATAGCTAATGGACTTTGGCAAATAAAGCAAATGAAAATACTCTTACTCTAGTAAAAAAATAATGAAGCAGGTAAACAACTTTATAAAAGTTCAGATATTTAAAAGCAGCTTGAGCTTTCCCCCCGCCAGCTATAGATCCCAGAAAACTCAGAAGGAAATAAAATGAAAGACTATCTGAACAGACGCCATTTAGAGAAGTTTAGAGATGAGCACATCACTTGCTTAAATGAAAGCATAAAGGATGAAGATGTATTAGAAATACTTGAAAAAGTTAAAAGACACAAATCCCCAGGCATAGATGGGTTTACTGTGGGAGGCAGGGTGTTAATAAAAAATTAAAGATAGATTGCTTCCACATCTGACTAAGCTGTTAACAGCACACTAAATGAGAATCTATACCCTCAACCTGGCAGCAATCTCAACGATCTGTAATTCATAAACCTAATAAGGAGGTGGATCAAGTGTAGCTCTGCCAACCCATTGCCTTAAATCAGCCAAGATGTAAAGCTTTTCATAGGCATCCTAGCAAACCATCTAGGAAGATAGATGTGGACCAAACAGACCTTATTTTAAAGAGGCATATATCTGACCTGATGCGGACATGGAACATGATTAACTAGTGTAAAAAAGAAACAGGTAAGCCACCCATAACCTTATCACTTGACACCAATAAGGCAACAACAACAACAACAACAACAACAACAACAACAACAACAACAACAACAACAACAACAACAACAATTTATTTATACCCTGCCCATCTGGCTGGGCTTCCCCAGCCACTCTGGGTGTCTCCCAACAGAATATTAAAAACGTGATAATACATCAAACATTAAAAACTTCCCTAAAACAGGGTTGCCTTCAGATGTCTTCTAAAAGTCAGATAGTTGTTTATTTCCTTGACATCTGATGGGAGGGCATTCCACAGGGTGGGCGCCACTACCGAGAAGGCCCTCTGCTTGGTTCCCTTTAACTCACTTCTCACAGTGAGGGAACCACTAGAAGGCCCTCAGAGCTAGACCTCAGTGTCCGGGCTAAACAATGGCAGTGGAGATGCTCCTTCAGGTATACTGGGCCAAGGCTGTTTAGGGCTTTAAAGGTCAGCACCAACACTTTGAATTGTGCTCGGAAATTACAACTCCCATGAGCTCCACTTAGCATGGCTACTGGGCAGGCATGATGGAAGATGTGGTTCAAAGCTGGAGGGCGCTGGGTCGGTGATGGCTGCTGTAAGGCTTGCAATAAATTGGATCGTTCCATTTCACAGAAAGTGGTTGCGCTGAATGGCCAGGTGATCACGCACCCTTCCATTGTTTTCAATAATATGGCCTTATTTTGTGACGATGGCATGCACCTTTCCAATTGGGGGAATGATATATGGCTGGCCAATATTGCAGAGGGCTTGAGGCAGTGGTTACAGATGTGAGGGTATTTGGCGGCGAGCCTTTGGGCTCTTGTGGCGGTTAGGCATTGTTTGACCATGTGTGGGGGGAGGGGAGGTGTGGCCATGCTTAAGGGTATTCCGTTAAAGGAATCCGGGGGTGTAGATCTAGTCTGATGCCCAGCTAGAACACCAGGAGGAGCTTGAGTTGGTTTGCATCGACAGGGCTCCCCCTACCGGTGGCTTACCTTTACTGGACTTCCTGCACAATAGGCAGGAGCCAGATATAGTCAGGTCCAATCAATGCCTAAGCCAATCCCGCTCACATTCTGTAATTTCAATAAAGTTGTGACCAGAATTTTGCCCAATAACATAAACCTAATACAGTGGTGCCTCGCAAGACGAAAAGAATCCGTTCTGTGATTCTCTTCGTCTAGCGGTTTTTTCGTCTTGCGAAGCAAGCCCATTGACGGATTAGCGGATTAGCGCTATTAGCGGCTTTTAGCGGCTTATCTGCTGATCGGATCAGCTGATAAGCGGCTTAGCAGCTTAGAAAAAAAAGGGGGGAAGAAAAAAAACCAGCAGGAACTCGCAAGACATTGTCGTCTTGCGAAGCAAGCCCATAGGAAATTTGTTTTGCGAAGCACCTACAAAACGGAAAACTCTTTCGTCTAGCGAGTTTTCCGTCTTGTGAGGCATTCGTCTTGCGGGGCACCACTGTATCTGTGTCTATAAAGAAGGCTGATCACCAAAGAATTTATGCTTTTGAATTATAGTGCTGGAGGAGATGCTTGAGAGTCCCATGGACTGCAAGAAGATCAAACCTATCCATTCTTAAGGAAATCAGCCCTGAGTGCTCACTGGAAGGACAGATCGTGAAACTGAGGCTCCAGTACTTTAGCCACCTCATGAGAAGAGAAAACTCCCTGGAAAAGACCCTGATGTTGGGAAAGATTGAGGGCACAAGAAGAAGGGGACAACAGAGGACAAGATGGTTGGACAGTGTTCTCGAAGCTACAAACGTGAGTCTGACCAAACTGCAGGAGGCAGTGGAAGACAGGAGTGCCTGGCGTGCTCTGGTCCATGGGGTCACGAAGAGTCGGACATGACTAAACAACTAAACAACAACAATATCTGTGTCCTTGTGTGAGTTATTTCCAACGAGGGGGTGGCTGTCGGGTCTCGACACACAACAGATGGAGAAGATGCTAAAGAGTTTCAAATTTATAGGCGATTCAATTTATAGGGGTGTCCCTCCTCTTGCTTTTAAAGCTTTTTGGTAAAGAGATAGATATAGGTGAAAATACGTATGACTGTGCATAAGAATAAAAGAATATGTCACCCATTTGACTGGGTTGCCCCAGCCACTCTGAACATCTTACAGCAAAATACAAAAACACAACAAAACATCAAACATGAAAACCTTCCCTATCCATTGAGGTAGGGTGACTCTCTTTTCTCTCGACAATGTCCTCCACTACAGTAGAGGGCAGCAGACTAGCTCAAAGTATACAGGACAGGATTTATGGCACTCACAGGTCTTTCTTCCAACACTTTGCCAGTTTCCCTGCCCCTCAGAATCTGCCACCAGAGGTAGCTATCTCACTGCCCAATGGTAGAGCCAAACCTGAAGTGATGTTCAACCAGTTGCTGTTGTTTTTTAACAAAAAGAAGCATTTTTAGATACAATTTCTGTAATGATGTCTTTTTCTTCAATACACTACTAAGCATCTGTTGAAAAAAATGCATAGGCATTCAGCTGCTGAGAGCTGGTAGATTTTTCCATTCAAGTTTATTATGAGAACCTCTTTCAAAGGGTGATTTGCATACAATGGTCAATTTGCAAGCTATTGCTTGGTGAAGAAAAATAGCAGGAAATGCTGTTTTCTGAACTTTTAACAGCAGCTGTCTGTTATGAGGACCAATGCAATTTAATTGTGCTCGCAGCTACCAAGATACAGCCGCACACCCACACACACCAACACCAGTTGCACTCAACTAGGAGTGCATAGTCCCTATTGCAGGTGTCTCTGCACCTAATATTTGGGGGAACTCTTCCCAGAAGCAATGTTAAATGGAATCTCATTGTACCTTAGTAGCATTTATCGGGCAAGTGGGAAAGCTCACCGTGCAATAGCCTCCATTCATCTGATGCAGGTAGAAATTTGAAAGTTTTGCCATTGGAAGGTCTTTTCTCTAGCAAATTTGAGGTCCAGGCTAGGAAGGGATGAATAGGTCCTTTTCCTCCCTGTGTCACTTCTGCATTTGTTCACCCATAAGTCAGTTCCTGTAGCATTTTTGCAATAATTGGCATTTTAAAAAAAAAAAAACAACCACTGCTTGAACACATTTTCTCTTGAAATAAACATTTTGATAGTGACCATGATCTTATTATTGTTTTTATCCTTATTCCGAGAACATTCAAGAAGTATGAAAGCCAGCGAGTTTTCTTCCTCTCCACGTCTCGGAGAACCAAAAAAAAAAAAAAAAAAGGTGGGTGGGTGGGTGTGTTTAGGTGCAAAAACAGAGTCCTGTTTATACTGAAAATAAAATTCCTGCACTAAAGGAAGGAGATGGCGAAGCTGACATGCGAAGCCCTTTCTATCATTGTGAAGGGAAGTGTCATCGATCTACTTTAAATTCTTTAATTGCAAAGTTTCAGCAGCCAGCCATTTTTTTTTATTTTTATTTTAGGAAATAAAGGAAATATTCCTTTATTGTAAATGGAGCATTACATTGTCCACCGGGAAATAAGTCCCACTGTATTCAATGGAGCTTGCTCCTAGGTAACTGGGTGAAGACTGTGCAGCCTTACACTGCAATCCTAAACATTTTTAATCAGAACTAAGTCCCATTACGTTCAATAGGATCCACTCTCTGGTATGTTCCTGATCATTCTCACAATTTCCATTATTATTATCATTATCATTATATGCCGCCTTTTCCCCTGATTTTATATGCCGCCTTTTTCCCTGATTTTACTTCTAAAATCTTATTTCAGTCAATTTATCTGTTGAAGGTGTTGTACATGATCCCTTCCCTCACACATTGTTTTCTTTACAACAATCCTCTGAGTTAGGCGAGGCTGAGAATTTATATATATATATATCTTGTGTGTGTGTGTGTGTGTGTGTGTGTGTGTGTGTGTGTGTGTGTGTACACACACATTTTCTGTTTTACAATTTAGAATACTCATTTAAACAACCTTAAAATATCAATGACTTCCCTTCTTCTCTTTCCATGGTTCATTTTGCATATCACAAACCCCTGCATATTTTACATAAGCTAAACCATTCAGTTTTCCATTATTATATCCATCAAAACTTATTTACACTGTTGAATTTATCTTAATGCTGCCAACATTTTCAATTGTACTCAATTCCCCCCCCCCGCCATATATTCAATAAACATTTTCCAATCTTCTTCAAATGTATGTTCTTCTTGTTCTCTTATTCTATATGTTGAGTCTACAAGCTGCACATATTCCATTAGTTTAAGTTGCCATTCTTCTTTAGTTCGGACCTCGCTTGCTTTCCATTCTGGGGCTAACAAAACACAGGCGGCAGTAGTGGCATACATAAATAACCTTTCTGGACACCTGGGAATTTCCGTCTGACAGAGGCTGAGAAATTGTAATTGGCTCAAGGTGACAGCTGTATATGTGCATATGACAATGGGATTTAAACAGCCACAACTTTATTGATTTCAGATGTAGGAAGCCTTAGCATAGGCAGTGGGCGTGTATTATCCCTTCCAGGAACTGAGGCATGACAGGGTCTATTTGGGAGTGGCTCCATCGCAAAACAGGTTTACGCAGATGGCCCCCAAATGCCGAGGGAAGCTCTATGGCCCACTAGCCCTACGCAACTGGCTCTTTGGACAGAGACTTCCCCCCAGGCCCATCTAACAAGGTGCCCCGTTATCACTGTCGCAGGAGGGGGGGGTGAGTCACCACTTTGCCACACCCCGCCCCACAGTGTCAGGCTTCAGGGAATCGACTTCTTCCCCTCGTGGCAGTAGATAAGCAGAACAAAGGAAATGGGATTTTTGTCTATCACATGAGGGTGTATGTTTTGACTCCACAGAGTGGGAAGTGATGGAGACAGGATGTTTGTGTTACTGTGTTCCGTGAAGTGGGACTATTGTCCTTTGTTTTTTCTCTTTGCTGTCTGATACTTGAGAGAGAGGGAGCCATGTTGCAGTGTTCTGTGTGTGTTTATATGTAAATAAAGTAGATTAGCCAAAATGCTGAGTTGCTGAGGTCTGTTACGCAAACTGCAAACAATCTGCGGATCCCTAAGTGTTGGCATCAGTCGCTGTGGTGTTCCGGCTGAAGAAAGCTTATGAAGCTCCCGAATGATTGACCGGGAGGGAGAGAACATGCCAGTCGGGCATGTGTCTCTGCCAGGGTCCTACTCCCTGCAGGAGGCGTGCCACACACCCCAGTGCACGCCCCACACCCCTGCGGGCGGCACGCCATGCCACTGTTGGGATACTGCCAGGGAGACAAAGGCCTCAGGCAGCCTCCACGTTGTCTCCTGACGATCTCCCGGTCTCCCATAGAACAGCATCAGTCAATTAGCGACACGAGCCTCAGACACATTCCGAGACTCATGCCCGCCCTTTCTGCAGAGTTTCCACAACGGAAGATTCAGACAGGAGGGCATGTTTACAGCTTTATTCAACGTTGATCAGAACAAAGGAAAAACATGACTGCTTGCATCTGTGTCGAGGAAAACAGCCAGAACAAAAGCTATATACAAAACGGAAACTCCCAGTGAGCAGGAAGTAAACAGGCATGTGACACACAACAATCATGCCTGACTCTTTTAAGGTGGAACGGTGGAACGGAACTATATCCTAACACGCCCCTGGGATGTGCGCCAATCACATCGCCTGCTCTCTGCTCCCTGTGCTGGAGCATGAAGCTCCGCCACTGGCGAAGCCTGTCTCTTTCTGGTCCACTTGCCATGTCCCCCCCCCCCCAGGGCCACCACTGATTGACCTATTTGAATGGGCAGGTTTGGCAGGAACCCATGAGTCTCCATGGCAGCCAAAGGGGACAGAGAAAATGGCAAAATGGTGCAGCACATATGGGCAAGAGTAGAGGAGCAGCATCAGGCCTCAACCACCGGTCACCAGGAAGATGGTAAGCAACCATTATAGAGTAAGGTAAAGGTAAAGGGACGCTTGACCATTAGGTCCAGTTGTGACCGACTCTGGGGTTGCGGCACTCATCTTGCTTTATTGGCCAAGGGAGCTGGCATACAGCTTTCAGGTCATGTGGCCAGCATGACTAAGCCACTTCTGACGAACCAGAGCAGTGCACGGAAAGCCGTTTACCTTCCCGCCGGAGTGGTACCTATTTATCTACTTGCACTTTGATGTGCTTTCGAACTGCTAGGTTGGCAGGAGCAGGGACTGAGCAACGGGAGCTCACCCCGTCACGGGGATTTGAACCGCCAATCTTCTGATCAGCAAGCCCTAGGCTCTGTGGTTCAACCCACAGCGCCACCTGCGTCCCGTGTATTATAGAGTAGGATGTCCCTATTTCCATCAGAAAAAAATGTTGGGTGGTATGATAGTAACACTTAAAACACAGGTAAGGAAAGACACTGGGATGTTCTCCCCCTACCCTCCTGAAAAACAGAAGGACATTTTCACATCTTCAGCAGAGACAGCAGCAGCATTGCCGCAAAAGATTTAATTGTTTCAGGGTACCTGTAATGCCTACTGCTGTTCAATAAGACCAGGAGCAAACAAGAAGCTGACACAATAACTTCAATCCTCCACGATCAGGCAGCTGTATTGAAACTCAGAAAATTAGGTTATAAAGGGGAAAGAGGGTGTCATGACTTGCCCATCATCTTAATAGCATATGCCCTGCAAGGCCAATGGAGGGCAAGATCATTCTGATTATATCTATTTCCTCTATAAAGAGGAACCAAAAAATACATCACATAATTCAGTAGATATCTTATGAACAGGAAAAGAAAGTGACACACTGATCAGGGAGGGTTTTTTAAAAGGGGGGAAAGAAAAGACCTAGTTCAGAAGGATTTAGAGGAGCAATTTGACCATGCAGCAATATTATAAAAATCCTGAAATTGAGTATCAAAGGTCAGTAACAAAATGAAGGCTAATGCCAGAGCAAAATAGAAAACTGATTTCTGAAAATTCAGCTTCATTGCAAAAATGGAAGATGATGACTTAAGCCATAATTTTCTCTCTTTTTCTCCTCTTAAAAATTCTGATGATGATTTAGCTGAAATGCTTCCACTTTCCGCAACATCTCAGTGAAAGGAGCAGCAATTAAAACAAGAATTTATCCAGCAAAGGGTGGGTGTCGATGAATGAGAGTTATTACACTAAAATATAGACCAAAATGCTTCCTCATCCGCAAATAGGTTTCAGCTATTACCAGGAACTCCAGCTCCTAAGGAGAAATTCTGTAGTAAATAGGCACCTCCAAGCAAAATGGTCTAACGGTTATGATGAAAATAGAACATCCACAAGACAAGGGCTTGGTCCAAAGTTCCATCTTCCGTGAAGGTGTCTTCCATCTATAGAAGCATTTTGATCCAGGGCCATACACACACACACACAACCTGTAGGCAGGTGAAGTATAGACGCTCAATTGCTCATAGCAGAGGTATGTGTGTCTAATTAATGAATGCTTAAGAGACTAATTTTTTCCTCCCATAGCTCAGGGCAACGTTTATTACCCTGCTGTAAATGCTTAACGCAAGATGCTGACAGCACTCCAGTTTTACTGTCATAAATGTGATGCTATAATAATCCTCTATAATTACAATAAACAGCAATTTTTAAATAAAAAAAAAGGAACTCTGAGCATTCCAGAGTTGCAGTTTTCTTTTCTGTGTCAGCAAAGTTCCCTTTTATAGAGCCATGCACCCTAGTGAGCAGTAGCACATTAATCAGGGAAGCTTACAAAGCTACACCTGGTATCTTTGAAGCAGCCATGGCAGAAATGGAAAAAAACCACACACACATCACAAATAGGAACCAGAATGGAAGAAGGAGCTGCAGTGTGGGGGGTGAATAGGGGTGGGGAGGGGTAAATGCTACAATAAAAGCTATTACTTTGCAATGTGTTCTTTTCCTCCTCCCCCCTTAATTCAGTTATATGAATATGCATGAGAAAGTATTCTTCACCTGTGACCAAAACTGCTCCCTGGGAAGAGAATGACAGCTAATTATAATTCATAAGACTGATAATTTCCTATATCTAATTTCCAGATGTTAGTCTGACAACCCAGACAGCCATAACAAAAAGGGTAAAAAGGGAATTCATATGCGCCTGCTCATTGCAAAGCATTCTAGAGGTCAGATGGGGTGGGGGGAGAGAGAGAGCTAATTTCAAGATCCCGAGTTTTTCAAAATGACATTTGGCCTCGGTGGAATGTCAAGGGCATATTCAGAGACAATCCTCCACATCCCACGACACTGCGGCCACCGCTGCCTACTCACCCAATTTGCATGTACACACGTTCACCCCCTCGTTAGAAAACAAAGATAATTAATGCCATTTTACACCGCATGTCAGCAGAGCTAAAGTCTATTGCAGAATAAATAGTTTTGGAAAGTTAATCAGATGCTAAAGTGATTGAGTAATTTATTTCTGCCCAAGCCGGACATTGTGACTGGAACAGGAAATAAATGCGTGAGATTTATATATTTTAAAAACTGGGGTGATTCTTTTCAATCAGAACTACTTTCAAGGTCAGATATCCCATGCTCTGCCATTATTTTCCTCTCTGCTCCTTTTGGCAAGTATTTTACTAGCTCATCCATAAACAATAAAGAAGAGAAAAGACTCTGGGGTCAGCCTAACCTTTGGTGGGAACCAAAAGTGTCTTAAGGTTCCCGCACACAAATAATAACTTGCCTTGTTTTTCAGCCACAAGCATGTGACAGCTACTAGCACACACGTTCCTGAGGGCCTGTTATCTGTCACATGTAGGGCCCAAGACCTGAACAAACCAGAGGACACACAAAACATGTTTTTAGACCTATCTTTTATTCTCTTAGGGACGCGGGTGGCACTGTGGGTTAAACCACAGAGCCTAGGACTTGCCGATCAGAAGGTTGGTGGTTCGAATTCCCACGACATGGTGAGCTCCCATTGCTCGGTCCCAGCTCCTGCCCACCTAGCAGTTCGAAAGCACGTCAAAGTACAAGTAGATAAATAAGTACCGCTCCTGCAGGAAGGTAAACGGCGTTTCTGTGAGCTGCTCTGGTTCGTCAGAAGCGGCTTAGTCCTGCTGGCCACATGACCCGGAAGCAGTACACTGGCTCCCTCGGCCAATAAAGCGAGATGAGCGCCGCAACCCCAGAGTTGGTCACGACTGGACCCTTTAACTTTACCTTATTCTCTTAGAAAGTAGAACAGGCCTATGCTACAAGCTGTGGCTCAAATGCTGTGGGCAAATGTCCTAGCTAAGAGGAAGAGTCCATGTTTGTACCTTGGGGCAAGAGGGAGTTGGTCCATAGTTCAAGGACAGAGCACATACTTTGCAATGCATGCAGAAGGACCTAGGCTTTCACAGGAACATCTAACTTTAAAAAGATCTGGCCCAGGCATTTTTTTCACCACTATCTTGAGTATCTGGTGTCAGAGTTGATGAATAAATGTCCTTGCGGCTTTCCAGATTGGGGCCTGTGGCGATCACACAGGGTCCCCAGACGTTTCACTGTCTATTGATCCCTGTGCCACCACTTTATTTCTCGCTGCCACCACCCAGGCCCTACCCGGTACAGTACTGAGTCCAGTCAGGATTATATTGGAACATAAACTTCTGTTTATTTATTTCAGTTTAACAAGCGTGTGGTTTCATAAACGGTCAATTACAATCATGGGGTGCCTATCCAGACCTATAATCCAGACTGCTACCTGCTCTCACTTACTAAACCACCTCTCAATTATTTACTTGTCTTCCTAGCTCCTAACTGTTCCTGACTCAGCTTATTTTGCTACACTAACTCAACCTACCCACAAATTCTATCCCAATTCACTCCCACTCCAACCAACCACCCAAGTGCCAACAAACTCCCCCTTCGCCCCTCCCAGAGCTGTTCTTATAGTCCCTCTGACTCCACCCCCCTGGGTTCTGATTGGGTAACTTGTTTAACTATTACACCTCCAGCACTCTCATATGTTAACGTCACAGGACCAGGGTACCAAAAGGACTGCCTGTATCCACATGTGTCTGTCCATGAAGACAGAAGTCTGATCTTCAAGAGAGGTCCTTCTCCAGATGCCCTTGCCACCTGAGGTACAGCAGATGGTCACCAGGGAAAGGTTCTCCACGGTGGTATCACCCCCCCCCCCAATTCTAGAACAATCTATGAAGCATAGGTGCCAACTCCCTGGGGCCCTAGGGTGCCTGAGCACCCACAAAAGTTCCCGTATAGGGGCCAGACACACACAAAATGTGGCAGCAGGCATGCCAACACCATGTCCTCCAGAAAGAGAGTGGAGTTCAGGCAGGGTGGGTGGGAGGAAGAGCATGGAGATCAGGAGGTAAGAGAAAGAGGGCAGAGATTGGGGTGTCAGGAACATGCCCCCCCCCCCAGCGAAGGGGATGAGTAAGACTCAGAGACTGGGACTGACTCTGCAGATGAGAACTGTCTGTCAGAATCAAGAAAAGGCAGTTTGACCCCCCTTTTTGGAGAGGACTCTATTAGCTCTCAAGGAAAGGAAGAATTGGAAGGCAGTCAAAGCGTTGCTAGGCAATCAGCAGATAAGCAGTGGTCCGGGTCTGGGTTGAGTGAGAGTGAGGAGGAGGGGGGAGGTCAGCTTCTCAGTCCCAAATCCAGGCGTTTGGATAAAATCAAATGGCAATGGAAGGTCAGGAGGAGAAAGGTGGGAGTCTGGCGTCCTTCCTGTTGTGGATGGAGCGAAACTTCAGACTGACCAACAATTGAGAGCAGCTGAGATGCCGGGCTCTGGATGTGTCTTTTTGCAAATAAACATGCATAAAAACTGCCAGAGAGCCAATTACTTCTTATCAGAGCTTGCTTGTCTGCTAGAGATCATTACATGGGAGATCCTACCATATTGTGCTGGGTTTTTTTACCTCATGTCTTCTCTGGTCATGTGAGCTTTACCTGACGTACCTGGTGAGTGTTTTTCTTTCTCGGCAGCACCTCCAGTCCGTGTGAACTCAACGAGCCCCAACACTGAAAAATTTCTCCACAATTTTTAGCACGTTTGCAGCTACTAAGATAAAAGATCATCCCACAATTTGCATAACTTAAACACCTATGAAGAACTGCTGCTCCCCAATGTCAAAACTTAAATATCATGTAAAAGCAGAATCTTTTTAAATATCATAGTTTTAACAGATGGATGCAGTGCCAGCAAGGTGGATCTCTGCCAGATGGCGGACTCTTATTTACTGATTAAAACAGAATGAGAAGTAACAAATTTACTTTTATTGTAACACATGGATTAAACACATAGAAACGTTTTTATCATGGGATGGGAACTGAATAGAACTGGCATATTTGTATACATAGTTTTTGATAGCTGAATTTTTGGTTTTTTTATTCAATGGATAAATGAAGTTGTAGCCAGTTGCCATCCGTACAAGGTTGTTGAGCTGCTGCTGCTTCTTCTTCTTCTTCTTCTTCTTCTTCTTCTTCTTCTTCTTCTTCTTTGCCCAGACGCCATTTTTGCAGCCCAATTCCCGTATATATGTCAGCCCTACGGTACCCCAAAGGATCAGATTTGGGCTAAGTCTGGTTCAAAAGTTTTGATCAGAGGTTTTAGGCATCTCCTAGGTAGGGGACGCGGGTGGTGCTATGGGTTAAACCACAGAGCCTAGGACTTGCCGATCAGAAGGTCAGCAGTTCAAATCCCCACGACGGGGTGAGCTCCCGTTGCTCGGTCCCTGCTCCTGCCAACCTAGCAGTTCGAAAGCACGTCAAAGTGCAAGTAGATAAACAGGTACCGCTCTGGTGGGAAGGTAAATGGCGTTTCCGTGCGCTGCTCTGGTTCACCAGAAGCGGCTTAGTCATGCTGACCACATGACCCGGAAGCTGTACGCCGGCTCCCTTGGCCAATAAAGCGAGATGAGCACCGCAACCCCAGAGTCGGTCACGACTGGTCCCTTTACCTATAGGTAGGGGTAGAATTTTCTGAACATCTCAATGCCAAGCTTCTTGGCAGAATTTTTTTTCTAATTTCCCTCTCTCTCCTTAATCTCAACAAGAAGCAAAGTGGAGATATTTACTGGTCTGTCTAAAAATGTGTACTCAAGGACCACCTCTTCCCACATGAACCAACCTAGACCTGCAATCCTCATCTGAGGCCCTTCTCCATGCAGTGGCAGGCCTGGGGGTCTCAAATTCAGTGCTCACCCCTCTTGCCTTCCATTCCACATCATAGTAGGGGTGCCCCCTGTGGCACACCACGCCCAGTGTGACCAAACCGGTCGTGATCCCCTAAACCCACCTCTGCTCCATGCTCCCTCCAATGGCCTTTTCGAGGTATCATAGTATGGAATGCTATCACTATGGAGGCTTGCTTGGTGCCCATACTGGTATCAGGTCAAGACTTTTCACAAATTCGGACTGAAGTGTGTGTGTGTGTGTGTGTGTGTGTGTGTGTGTGTGTGTGTGTGTAAGACAAAAAAGGGGGTCTTTGGATCACTTGCAGAAGTCACTCCCAGACTACACCATGTGCTGCAATGTGTCTGGGGAAACGGGTAGTGCTGTGGTCTAAACCACTAAGCCTCTTGGGCTTGCCAGTCAGAAGGTCGGCAGTTCGAAACCACACATTGGAGTGAGTTCCCATTGCTCTGTCCCAGCTCCTGCCAACCTAGCAGTTCGAAAGCATGCCAGTGCAAATAGATAAATAGGTACCACTGTGGTGGGAAGGTAAACAGCATTTCCATGAACTCTGGCACTTGTCATGGTGTCCTGCTGCACCTGTAGCGGTTTAGTCATGCTGGCCAGATGACCCTGAATGCTTCTGTGGACGAATGCCAGCTCCCTCAGCCTGAAAGCAAAATGAGCGCCTCAACCTCATAGTCGTCTTTGACTAGACTTAACTGTCCAGGTGTCCTTTACCTTTACCTTTTTTACCTATAGTCAGTGGTATAGAAGCCTCTACTGCACAGTTTGCATCCGATATACTGGTTCATGTACAATACATCATTCTCATCACTGTTTTGCTCACATTCTCCATCGGGAACATTTCTGGAACGGTGTCCAGTTGTGCCGTCCACACATGGATTTGATAGCACTGTTTTGCTGCCATCCGAAGCTGTGCTTTGCACAATGTCCCAGAGGTCCAGTGTATTTTTTTCAGAGGAGGGTAATCCATAGAATGCTAACAGTCATTTACTGTACCATCTCTACCAAAATCAATAAGTCTACGAGTTCTGCACTGTTTAGGAAAACAGCGCCAGTGTGGTATAGTGGTTAGAGTGTTGGGCTAGGACCTGGGAGGCCAGGGTTCAAATCTTCAATCAGCCATGAAGCTCACTTAGTGACCTTGGGGCAGACACTGACTCTCAGCCTAAACCACCTCACAGGGTTGTCGTGAGGACGAAAATGCATAGGGTGAGAATCACGTACTCTGCCTTAGCTACTGGGAAGAGAGGTGGGATATGAATACAGTACAATAATAATATCCAAAATATATAGATGCAGGTTGTTACAGTTTGGAGATTTGTTACTTTTAAAATGTACATTCAGGAAGATATAAACAGGGGAGGTGGATATTGAAGCTGAGATTTATTCCCCCTGGTGATCATCTGGTTGCAGAGTCCACCTTAGGCCACTCAGCTGATGGCAGCTCTGTATAACAAGCTGACAGATGTTGATTTCTGCCGCCGGTGATGAAGGCAGTAGAAAATTATTTTGGCTAGAATGCCCTCCTCGGGCAAAAGAGAAAGATGAATAAAGTGAGCAATTTTTTCACTGCACATAAACACACATTCTCTCCCTCCCCTCCGCCCACCCTGAAATCTTGCTCACATATGTACTGCATAAGGCAGGGCAGCACAATCCTATCCTTGCATGCTAGAAGTCTCTATCTGCTACTTTAAAATCCAGCAATGCAAGGTCCTGAGTCAGCTTGAAATTAATCACAGCACTGTACTGTGCTTTGTGCTATTTTGGCTGCGACCTTTGCATTTGCTGCGAAATGCTTTTGTATCAAAAAAAGGGGGGGCAGGCGAAGCTGTGAGCAAACTGAGTGCTTCTTTGAAAGCCCTTGATAAATACTCCAGAAACAGCCAGTTTGGGGAAAGGAACTGCTAAACTGGTTGCGCAGCCAGTATCTGCTTTTGGGGTTCACAAAACTTGCCAAATCTCTATATTTGTATACAAACCTTCCAAGTGTCCCTATTTTCCAGGGACAGTATGGATTTACAGAAGCTGTCCCAGTTTCTGATCTGACCCCAGAAAGTCCTGCTTTTCCTTAAGACATCCCTATTTTCATTGGAGAAATGTTGGAGGGTAAGGTAGGATGTTCCTCTTTTCATCAGAGGGTGTGAAGATATGCAACCCCCAAGTCAAGGAGATATGTAACTTTACAACCTTTAGAAGACATCTGAAGGCAGCCCTGTATAGGGAACTTTTTAAATGTTTAATGTCTTATTATGTTTTTCTGTCAAATGGGAGGAGGAGGAGGAGGAGGAGGAGGAGGAGGAGGAGGAGGAGGAGAAGAAGAAGAAGAAGAAGAAGAAGAAGAAGAAGAAGAAGAAGAAGAAGAAGAAGAAGAAGAAGAAGAAGATCTTCTTGGAAAGTATGCCATGTCCAAAGGCTTGGGCATAGACAATCCCCCCCCCCAAAAAAAAATGTGTTTCTTTCAAGCATCAGACCTCCTTGCCATATCTTTTTCAACTCCCCTAATTTCCAAAAAAAGCGTTCCATGCATCATGTGGGACTAGTAGTGTTCAAGGCTGAAACAGCAATAGTTGCACAGTCCTTTGGAACTGATTCAATATTAATTTAAGCAACCCTTCAGTAGCCAGAGACCGTTCCCACCATTTGTCGTGTCTCTGGCAAATTCTGTGCAGTTTATTAGCCTGAGTCAGGTTCTTACTGGGGATTTTACAATAAACTTTGAAAGCTTATAAATATTTTGGGCGGGTGGAGAGCTAAAGGTTTTTGCCATTATTTTGTGGCTTTGGGGGGGGGGGAGAAAAGAAAAGAAATCAACCAAACAGAGGAAAATGCTGACAGAGGCAAGGCAGAAGAAATGGCGGGACCCAAAATATACAGAGCTCTAATAAAAAGTATCTTTAGCGATGGAAATATGGAACTGATACATTGCTGGCAAAGTACGTAAAGCCTATAAAAAACCTGGGAGGTAGCATATATTTGTGGTTGAAATAAGGCTTAATACAGCTCCAAAGGTAGTATGCTGGAAGGTAAGTCGATATTAAGCTAATCAAAGGAGATTGCCAACAGCAGCCATCTCACATTAGGAGAGAGCGAAATAACTTTCCCATTTAATAAGTAACTCAAAAGCTGAGGAGGGGACTTCAAAGCCAACATATATATTGGATACGGAGCATGCTTGGTAAGAGAAATGCAATAGGAAATGAATCAAATTCACGCAAGTGCAGGGCTCCATCATGGGATGGCTACAAGACATTATATGTTTCCAGGTTAGTGAAGTTCACCTGAATGCTAATTAATCACTCAGACTCCAGGGCTGCCTTAGGTAAGTTACTAATCTTGACGATCTCTGCCAACACAACACTTGCAGTACAGATAGTAGTTCCTGTGGAGCCAGAACTCTTCCCAAGCTTAGAGTTTAAACAAACAATTCCAGGCAGTCATCAGTGGGGGAAAGGGAGAGAAACAGTTAGTAGGACATATCCAGAATACCACAGCTGGCAGTAGTGTCTGGGCATAAAATCTGGATGTATGGGAGCCCATGCTGGCAGTGCCAGTTTTGGGTTTTTTGTGATTTTGCCTAAAAAGCTCAGCAACTCGGGGCAAAACTAAAGAAAAGCTTGACAACTTTTCTGTCTGGATTTTCACTGCTTGAAATATGGCAACCCTAACAGAGCTATCTGCATAGTGTAGCAATATCAAATGGTTTTAAGAATTAATTGTCTGGGACAATTTTCCTGTCTGATTAGGGACTCATTTTTATCGAAAGAAAAGAAACGAGTGGTGCAAAATCCTTGCAACAGCGAATAGTTTGCCAGCCTCTGAAATCTTTCATTTCCATCTCTAAATATTTGTTTTATTTTCTGTGCTGTTGCATAATATCAGTTCTGATCCGTCTGTGAACTTGCATGTTTCCCCTTTTAGTCAAAATCCTACATGTCAAATAGTTCCCAGCATACCCAAACCTTTCCACATTTCAGAAGATTAATATATTATAATTTATTAGGCCCAGACATCCTTTGTTTTATAGTACTATACCTTGCAGACATTCTTGAAGTTCAGAGCCATTTCCATTACAAATCCCATGTTGGAGGGGGGGGGAAATGGGTTTGTACAATCAAAACTAAGAAGGAAAATATTCCAAATGAAATTTAGTTAGAGGGGGAAACCCTACACATCATATAACTAAGACTACTGTTAGACCAGGACTGGCTCAATTTTTTACTTCACTTCACCTTAAGTTATGTACTTAACCAGAAACATCTCTTTCCTTTCTGTGAACTTTACTGGTTGTGATGCACCAGGGGAAAGAACCAAGTTTGATTTCATAACAGCCCAGAGTGGCAGAGGCAGATTGAGGAGAATACAACCGGTTCACTCACATTGGGTGCTGAGCTGAGAGGGCATCACAGAGGGTGCCACAACAACAATGAGCAACAGAAGGTGAGAGGCAGGAGGGGTGCTGAATTTTGGCATCATGCAAGGTACCACTGAAATTTTAGCATGTGGTGGTTCAGTGGCTTGTAGCGTTGACCATGTGCCTATGTATTCATTGCCCTGTTTTGTTGCTGTTGTTGTTGTTGTTTAGCCGTTTAGTCGTGTCCGACTCTTCGTGACCCCATGGACCAGAGCACGCCAGGCACTCCTGTCTTCCACTGCCTCCCGCAGTTTGGTCAAACTCATGCTGGTAGCTTCAAGAACACTGTCCAACCATCTCGTCCTCTGTTGTCCCCTTCTCCTTGTGCCCTCCATCTTTCCCAACATCAGGGTCTTTTCCAGAGAGTCTTCTCTTCTCATGAGGTGGCCAAAGTATTGGAGCCTCAGCTTCAGGATCTGTCCTTCCAGTGAGCACTCAGGGCTGGTTTCCTTAAGAATGGATAGGTTTGATCTTCTTGGAGTCCATGGGACTCTCAAGAGTCTCCTCCAGCACCATAATTCAAAAGCATCAATTCTTCGGCAATCATACAAAGGGTGGTTTGGTTATCATAGATGTTGTAAGGTTTGTGTGGATTGGCATTCCACGCAATGAATGTCATCTATAATGCTATCAATCCTCATTGCCGCAGAAATGAGTGGCTCGAGAAGATCTAATGCATGGACTTCTCACCTGTAGGGAGAACATTAGTCCTCCAAATGTTGCTGGACTCTACTTCCCATCACCTCCAACCAGGCATGGCCAAGGGTTAGGGATAATGGGAGTTGTGGTCCAATAACCTCTGGAGGGTCACAGGTTCCCCATGCCTGGCTTAGAGAGATAACCCTTTGGAAATAACTTCCAAATTGCCTCAAGATCAGAGGTGTTCAGGAAAGTGAAAGCTCATCTTCAGCCATTCCTTAACTGTGTCTGAAGATGGACACAGCTAAGAGGAGTGAACCCTGTCACTTTCCCGGTTATGCTCTCTCACCTCAGGCATTTTTCTCTCAGGGCTTGTCCACATTTGACCATTACTTAACTGTTAATCAATTTTTCCCTATTCAAATTAGAGTGGAGTGGTTCACACCGGCAGATATTTGAATTTGTATCTGAGGAGCATTTTTTATCTTTCCCATTCATGCCAGTAGGTGTTCCCATATTGTGTTTGACCCCATCTTCTAATTTGTTGAATCTATTATGCCCGCAAATGTGATTTCCTCGTCATGTTTTAGGCTAATGCCCTATGGGGGGTTATGCATCTTTTGATCGCAATATCATTTCTTCGAAAACAGACAAACAAACAAACAAATGCCCTTCTTAACCATGTAGGGCACTAAAAAGGTAAAGGAACCCTGACCATTAGGTCCAGTCGTGGCTGACTCTGGGGTTGAGGCGCTCATCTTACGTTACTGGCTGAGGGAGCCGGTGTACAGCTTCCGGGTAATGTGGCCAGCATGACTAAGCCGCTTCTGATGAACCAGAGCAGCACACGGAAACGCCGTTTACCTTCCCGCCAGAGCGGTACCTATTTATCTACTTGCACTTTGACATGCTTTCGAACTGCTAGGTTGGCAGGAGCAGGGACCGAGCAACGGGAGCTCACCCCGTCACAGGGATTCGAACCACCGACCTTCTGATCAGCAAGTCCTAGGCTCTGTGGTTTAACCACAGAGCCACCCGCATCCCATATGTAGGGCACTAGCCACCTGGAAATTCTCTGAATCTAGCCTAACTGAAGTGAAAGCATTACTTTTACCATGCTCTTGCAGGTGGCTGGTTCATTTCATTCAGGCTTATGCCATGGGAAAAGAGAATTTTCTTGATAATCATTTGCACCCAAGCCCTTTCTACATAACATTTATGTGATCTTAAACACTTGCTTGAAATTTAGATTTAGATTTTGCCCACAAATACAGGCTGCTGATATTTGGGTCTATTAAATTTCATTCCTGTTTAATAAAATTGGTTACGGTTTTAAAATCTGGAAAGTGAAAACTGTGCACACTTATGAGCTTATGAATGCTTTCTGACATGAGTCAGGAAAAGATATCTGAGCCAAAAAGCATAAGGAATGAGTGTCAAAAACATAAAAGAAGCGCTGTAAAAAGGGTGGGAGGGGGTCCAGGGACATATTTGATTTGAAAGACATTTGGCACAATTAGGAGACAGGTATAATGACATGAGGGCAATTTTGTTAGTTTTTTAGGGGAGGGGGAAAGTGTGATTTTTACAGCCATTATTCTGTATTGGCAAGCACTTAAGTTCTCCAATACTTTCTTTAATCAACCTGTCCATTCACTATACTGACATTTTTCCTGGAAAACAGTGATGAGGCAATAAGTCTACAACATTCACTTTTTAAGTACCGTATTTTTCGCTCTATAGGGCGCACCGGACCATAGGGCGCACCTATTTTGGGGGGGGGACAAAGAAAAAAAGTGTTATTTCCCCCCCCCCCCAGCCTCAAAGAGCCAAGAAACCATGACAGCGAGCAGGATGGATCCCGCTAGCTGTCTTGGCTTCGTTTTTAGCCTCAGGGCTGGGGGTCCGGGAGCGAAGGCGAGGTTGCACTCAATAAAAATAGCTTCCTGAAGCCTGGATTCACTCCATAGGATGCACACACATTTCCCCTTCATTTTTGGAGGGGGAAAAGTGTTTCCTATAGAGCAAAAAATACGGTAATAATATCACCTCAGTATCATTGCTCCCCTTGAAGGCTATATAGAGGGCTTCGTGTATTGGAGATCCTCACGAAGGTGCCAGGCTCAGATATGAGCTGGCGAGAGGGAGAGAGTCGTCATGCTCAGCTCATTACAAGGTTCCTAAACTGTCCTCCAGCTTAGATTAAAAGCCAAGCCACAAAAGAAGTGCCACTTACCCATTTGTCAAACTCTAAGCTGTCACCTTCCCACAGCCAGGAAAGGAGCAACCACTGCCTCTGCTGGCCATGGAAACAAGTCATAGCCTGGGATTACGGGACCTTGAAAATCTCCACAATCACAAGTTGTGTTTGTGCCTGTTGTTGGGGGTGGGGGGTCGGGGTTCTGAGCTTTGCTCGTTTCCCTTCTGTGAAATGGGCATTCTATTGTGCCCATGACAGTTCCTTAGATTTGCAAATGTGTCCCTAGGCTCCAAAAGGATGGGGACCACTGATCTATATCTACCTTTTCTGGTTTAAGTTGATATGAAGGGGTTCTCTTTGCTACTATGAGCTCTGAAGCAAGCAGAAGCAGTGCAAGTTGAGGGATGCCATCCTTCGCCCAAGATGGCTCAGGGAAGGGAGAGGATCAGAGACGAGCACATATCATGGTTCGTGAACCAACTGCACCAAGATTTGCAAACAATTGGCAGCAAACCACACCACCAATCCATTACCCTCTTTTTTTTTTTTTAAAGTCACCCCGCTACTGGCAAGCAACTCCAAAAGGTAATATGACCCTGGATCAAAAACACTTTCCATGTTTTGCACATTCCCAACTTCAGTTTCTCATTCACAATTTCATCCCTTCAGAAAGAGCGTTAAATACTCTGGACTCTAGAAAAAGAGTGTGCACAGCTGTTCATTCAGCCCAGAAAAGTAGGTCATCGCTCACTGACCAGGGCAGAGTTTTTAAATTATTTCATATTGATTTTATATTGTTAGTGACCTGGGCTCTTTAAGCCAAATAATGGAACGAGTGAGGAGATGCCAATAAATTGTCCAGATTGTTATCTGTTCGGTAAGCAGGGCTAGATGGGTCAGAAATGGCACCATAAAATAATTCAGGCTATCCTGTATTTGAAATGGAAAGTGTGGCGAATCTGATCATAACTGCATTGTTGCAACTGCAAAAGGAAAGAAATAGGCTTGTTCGATTCTTCAGAACAACACAACTTTTAAGTTAAAATGGTCCTCACAAGACAGCAGTGAAACCCCACGGGCTTCTTAGTAATACTTTCTGCCTGAGCATTTTCAAGTGTGCAGTGAACAGACTGGTGCTATACATTGCTTTGAAAAGCTTATAACACACTCTGTAAAAAGCACCAATATCACAAAGGTATGTATAGAACCATACCTATCTAAATTGCAGATGTGCTTTTCACCCAGAGTATTTTTCTAAAAAATAATAATTCGTTTTTAATTTTAGAATTATTGTGCCTGAAGCTGGACAAAGAGAAAATAGGGTTGTATTCTTACTCCCGGTGAGGAATCCATATATTTTTTTGACTGGCACTTGTTTCTAGTCAAACAGTGTTTGATAAAAATCAAAACCACGCAAGACGCATTTACTTTCATGCCCCTTTCAAACCTAGTATAATCTATGAGCAGCAATCCCTCTTCCAAACTACCTTCCACTCTTTAAGAAAGAAAAATAACTATGATCTTCCTCCAGACTTAGGTCAAACTCTTTTTGAAAGCTGTGAAGTTCTGAGATAGCATTTTAAAAAAGCATACAGTGGTACCTCGGGTTAAGTACTTAATTCGTTCCAACCTGAAATTGTTCTTAACCTGAAGCACCACTTCAGCTAATGGGGCCTCCCGCTGCTGCTGCGCCACTGCTGTGTGATTTCTGTCCTTATCCTGAAGCAAAGTTCTTAACCCGAAGTACTATTTCCGCGTTAGCAGCGTATGTAACCTGAAGCATATGTAACCCAAGGTACCACTGTACTTCCAATTCCAGATTAATGGCAAGAACTTGTTAAACTCAGCCACAGAAGAGAAGAATATGCGGAATTATATGCTCAGCCACCACCCGAGACCGACAGTGATTTCAAATTGTCAGAGCCAACAAGAGAAGATTCCTAACCTTAATTGAGGGATGGAGGACAAATTCGATTCAGTTCACAAAGAGGGACAGTAGAGCATGAGACTCTTAATCTCAGGCTCATGAGTTCGAGCTTCACGTTGGGCAAAAAAACCCCTGTATTGCAGGGGGTTGGACTAGATGACCCTTGTGGTCCTTTCCAGATCTACAATATTATGATTATATGATTCTCCTAATTCACATGTTCCATAACAATATGGGAACTAAAACATAACCATCCTTGAAAATTCACACTGCTCTGAATTTTGCAATGCAGTTCTCCAGTCAAGCAATCTGTACAAAAGTACATATAATGGGATTAAGTGTGCAAAAAATACACATAGGACTGACAACAATGCACCAAACACTGCATTAAATTAGAGGAATTTCCTTTGCAAAATTACGTTAGACGAAACCACATACAAAAATGTGCATGTTCGGAGAAATTCGGTCTTAAATGCCGGTAAATTTTCATGATGCCTCTTTTAAAAAGAACAAAAAAAAACTTGTGGGAATATTAACATCTGATTTTAAGATTGGAGCAATGAGTAACTGAAAGAATCCAAATTGGACAGATCTACCCATCCCTACCCTTATACTTCATTATAGGTAATTTGCCTCTGATGATCCTTCTTATGGGGTTGAAGTGTTGCTTTCCATCTACCTCTAAGCAGAGGCTAGTAGTCATCTATCAATTATTCCATAGTTGCATCCTGCATTACAGATCCTTGAGCATGAAGCTTGGATTAAATGACCTCTCAGATCCCTTCCAACTTGAGGACGCTGCCTTTGTGTCAGGATGCTGTCAGCGGCTCCTGGTTGGTTGCCCAGGAAAGTATAAAGACAAGGGAAAGTTTCTTACAGTCCTTTTTTATTTCAATCTTTACAGAGAGAGGCTATAGAACCCAGCCTCTTGGATAATGGTGTTGTCCTGAGTGAATCTCCACCCCCCCCTTCTCTCCCACTTCCTCATTCGTCATTCTCATCGTCTCCTCGACGCATGCTGCTACGTGCCCTCTGTCTTTGAGCTCTTTGCTCTCCTACTTTTAAGGCTCGCCGGGTTCTGTGAGATGACAATTTCTACTGACAATGTGTCAGCTAGGTGTTGTTCCAGCTGTCCCATGATTTCCCAGCTTTTCCCCACATCTGGTTCTGAGCTGTGACCTCCCACAAACCCCTGTTGTAAATCTATACGGTCGTCTTCTTCTTCCTCCCCCCCAGAAGGGTCAAGATGGGGAGGTGGTCTCCACCATTCCTCCTCTGCCCACTCCCTGACATTTTCACCACCTTCTTTGGATTTTGCTTTCCCATCAACAAGGAAATAAACGTTTGTCCCGTAAAACTGTCAAAACACAAACACAGCATACATTTTATGTTAATTATGTAGCCAGCCCTTTATATTTATAAACACACATACACACACACACACACACACACACACACACACACACAAAAGCAGAACGGAAACACTATACTAGCATATGAAACAGCTCAATAAGTAGCAGTGACCTGTGCTGATTGGCACCATCTGTAAGTTCACACATTTCTGTTTTTAAGTGACAACCAGGGATGGTTAAATGGTGTTTGGAATGTGTCAGGCAAGAACAGATTTCCCCTGTTACATTCCTTTATTGTTCTGTGAGTACTTGCTGACCTGTATTATACTCCTCCTGATTTAACTAGAAGAATTTCTAAATTTAATTGGAGAGTTGAAACTTGTGCAGTTTTGCTGCAGCTTTCAGTTCCGTTTGCTCGAGTGGTGAGAGGTTCCAGGGGCGCTGCACTCACCCAGGTTTGGCTTTCTTTGGAAAGAGGTCCTGGGTGGCTTATTGGCATTTCATGAAATTCCCACATATTTACTTGACCATAGGGGGAGGCCAAGGGCCAAATCCACTGCAGACATGCCAGGTCTCCAGGGTGAAAGCCAGCACTCCAAAATGCTGCGAGATCTGCAACTCCCACATTCAGAGATTCCATTTCTCAAAGCTGACCTCTCAATCAAAAATGAAATCTATCATTGTTTGCACACAGAGGGCTCACCCGGACTTGCCCTTGTCCCATCGCTTTCCCCCAGGGAAACCCAATCTTTGACACAGAATCAGAGCAAATGTCAATCGTTTTCTCTGCATTGACATTTGCTCCGATTTATCACCAGTCCTGGGAAAAGCAGTGGGGAAAGGGCAAAGCTACTTGGACCCATACCTAGAAGTGGAAAACCAATTGGACCCATGCTTTCTAGGCATGAAACAAGTGGAACTGTTGACAAGCCCAGAGAGAACTGCGGTCTCCTGTTCTTTTCATGCAGTTTTTTTCATCTTTCCACCTTCCCTGGGCTAGAAGTGGGGAATCTGAATGAACAATTTATTCCTTTGGTCATCCCCTGTCTTCTTGGGTCACCTTAGCTACCATTCATGCCATCTGAATATTACAACCATCAACAAAGAAGCCTAAGAAGCCACATCACATTGATAGAAAATCCACTCACAGAAATCCCATAGAAAGCCTTTAACACTATATTTTACCACACAAAAAGAAACATGCTTCATGCTACCAAATCTACAATCACAAGATTCCTTTTTTGGAAAAATTAGTGTTTTATCAAAATGGAAATACTGTTTCCTACAGGAGGCAAAAAGACTTTGGTCATCCATACGTTGTTGAATTAACTTTCAGGAGGTCCAGCATGGCCAGTGATCAGTGATGATGAAAGTTGGAATCCAACAGCATCTGAAACATTAGTTTCTGGAACTGAGTTTCAGTTAAGTTCTGGTCAGAATTTTATTTTTATTGTTTGTAAGTTTCTTGTTTGTAAGTTTCTATGGATGAAACAGATTTCTCTTATAGGGCTTTTCTTACGTCTCTATGGATATTTTTTTTAAGTCCCACTGTGCTCCATGGGCTTTGCCTCAAGCAAGTGCATGTATAAAGTTGCAACCTTCACAATTGTATATTTTGTACTGTTTCATCTGTGCTTTCTAATTCTTAGAGCCAAGACAGATGCATCTTGGAGCAATTACCACTTCATGAGATTTTGATTTATTTTTTAGCAAAGATTTGTTGGCGAGCTTAGAGCCTTTGCCATTACGTGGTTAAAGAAAGGAGCTGAAACTCTCCTGCGTTAGCAAACCTCATGAGGAAGACAAAGGAATACAGTACCAATGCTCTGAATTTGTTATAAAATGGAAAGCTATTTCAAAGCTAATTGCCAGGTTCTTCTGCTGTTAGAGTTTCAGGAAACCACCGGTGTTATCTGAAGCCATTCCTGTAGCTCCAAAGAGATAAAATAATTTCTATATATTTTTGAAGAATTGTTTTGTTGTTATATAGTTCCACTTCTGAACACTATTTCACTATTTACCGATATGCCTCTGGTGAGAGACGATTCAGCACGGTAACTGTTTCATTTATCTAAGCAATCATGATGACTAAAGGGGAGGGACCCAACCCCCCCCCCAGCTTTGCACTAGACCTGTAAAAATACTGGCAGCTTGCCAGTAAATCCTAGTCCATAGAAAACCTCAGAGAAAATATTATCACCAGGAACCAGGGCAGGTAGAATGTTGGCAGACAGGAGAATAATCCCTTTTCTATACTGCAGCAATATTTGCTAACCTTTGCCCCATGTTTGGAGCTGCCCACATGATAACTGAAGGCCAGACTACAAATTACTTTAATTGTGCAGTTAATAACAGTAGTAGTAGTATTATTAATGATGATGATATTGAAGAGGAGGAAGGAGGAGGTGGAGAAAGAAGCATTGGGAATGCACCAAATTACCAGCACACCAACCTCATGCACAGGAATTATCATTAGAATAAGAAAAAAGCTCTCCCATTATTAAAAATATTGCTTGCAGTGGGCCTTGACAGCACAAGTGAAAAAGACAAGCATGGCAAATTTTCATTGCTGCCTTTGTCTATCTTGCCACTCCAGCCCATATTTTCAGGTGGGCTGCCTGCCTACTGTATCAAGCACAACATTGGCTTGTCATGCATTCTCCTTGTTCAATTAAAAAAAGAAAAAGAAATCAAGTAGAAAAACGCTCTGGGGACAGGGAGAGAGATTATCTGAGGACACATCGTGGGTGCCAGCTAATCAGCCCCATCCATAGGTGGCTTCTGTTGCAAAGTTGCAGAGCAATCCTTTTCTGAGCTGGACCCTAAAGGGGAAACATGCATGTGGATTCCAAGCAGTCTGGGTGTTTCCAAGAGTCCTGGGAAAATGCCCATTTCATGCAGTTGCTTAAAGGGCGCTTTGATGCTGAACAGGAGAGTAAGGAGAGAGAGAGAGAGAGAGAGAGAGAGAGAGCAGTGACTGAGCAGCAATCCAGTGACTGTAGCAATGACTGCTCCCCACATCAAATGGGGGGCACCTTTTGAATGGTCACGCGCAGCCCCCTGGATCCCAGTGCGGCTCCTGGTAGTTCGGGCTGGCTTCATCCTCCCCAGGCTGGCTACCTGGAGGTCTCTGCCTACCTCAGCCAATCGCCCAATCCTGCCTGAGGAGGCGTTGCCAGGGGATCGGCCAGGTAAGGGGAGGGACCACCCTGCCCACACAACTTACCTGCAAAGTGTCAGTTGGCTCCAGAGCTTCCCCCACCCTGCCCTCCCTCAGTTACCGTATTTTTGGCACCATAACACTCACTTTTTTCCTCCTAGAAAGTAAGGGAAAATGTCTGTGCGTGTTATGGAGGAAATGCCTATGGGTGGCATGCCTACGGATTTTCCTCCTCTAAAAACTACATGCGTGTTATGGTCGGGTGCGTGTTATAGAGCGAAAAATACGGTAAGTCTTCTTTTACAGGTTAACCTCTTCTCCACAGGTACGCAGGTGCTGCTACGTCACTGTTGAAGGGCTGGAAAGGAATTTTCCTGCATTGGCAGGTTTGCCTTTCCCATTGCAAAACATCACAACTTTCAGGCCTTGGGCAGAATCCTTTGGTCTGTCTTCCTAAATGGGGGGGGCATGAAGTGGTGTCCCATGCCCCTCTTGCGGCAGTGATCTCAGGGTTCCCCGTTAGAGGGGTCTTGAGAGGAGGCATAGGCCATGTGAGACGTTGTCATTGCTCTCCCCTGCGACAGCGGCGAAATGGGGGGGGCTCTCTGCTTGAACATATGTTCTCCAGAGCCAGCCCAATCCCCACACATTCTGGATAACCCTGATGTCTCCCAGATCCCCAGCGGGGGACTGGGAAGGATAAACACCCAATGCCTGAGCCAAGGTCTCCCTACATCTGAAATTTAATAAAGTTGTGGCCAATTTTAATCCCATAGCATGTTTTCTTGAGTCATTATTCCGCTCAGGGGTCGCCTGGGGTTGGGGGGACTCCGCCTGCCCACGCAAATACAAGTGTTATTTGCGGACATGCTAAAGCCTCATATCCATTAAAAAGAGAAGAGCACATTCACAGTGCTGAGAGCCTCTTTTTAATGTCTGCCCATCTTTTTCCTCCTGTAAGAAAAAAGAAAAGAAAGATGTTACATCTTAATTTTTATTTGGGCACCGCTTCTTTGATTTTATTCCATTCTCAGTTGGAATAAAATGAAACAAAGGCTGGGTGTTGAGGGTGGTGGTGGGCTGGGGCCAGGGAGACAGCTTCGGTTTACACAGTGAACAGGTGAGACATATCAAAACCTTTCTTCCATCCCCTCTATTATGCTGAGCAGCAAACAGGCTCGGCGGCGCTTTGTTGCAAGCGACAGGATATCATTTGGGCAAGTCTTTCCCCGTGCCCCCAGGGTAAGCTTCCAGGGATAGCTGAGCAACCGAAAACATAAGGAAACAGCATGTGTGGTCTCCCAGCTTTGTATACCTTCCCCCCAAAAGGCAACATGATTGACTGTCCACAGCCTTTGAAATTTCCAGGGTAGTTCAATGCGAGTGATGCTACACAGCCTGTGGCATCATTGATTGCTTCTGGAAAGCATCTGAGGCATATTCAGAAAGAGTGATGCACACACAACTCTTTTCCTATCAGGACCTGGGAGGGGAACCACCACCACCGCAACTCCCAGGGGAAGCTATTGCTATTGCAATTTTTTTGAACACTATAGTGCACTCACTTTAACGTAAACCCATTTCTTCCTACAAAAAGGCAGCCAGTGTAAGCAATAGGTTTGGGGTTTATCCATATATTTTTAGTCCCTTCAAAGGCATCAGGGTGAAAAGCTATCATGGATTTGTGGGGGGGGGGGATATAGATAGTATTGCCTAGTGATGGATCCAAACATGATCCAAGCACAGCTTGGTACATGAATCCAGGCAGTTTGTAATGTATAGCTTGAACGTATTCCTATCATTATTTTTATTATCACCTATACTTCACCCTAGGGACATGGGTAGTGCTGTGGATTAAACCACAGAGCCTAGGGCTTGCCGATCAGAAGCTTGGCGGTTCAAATCCCCTCAACGGGGTGAGCTCCTGTTGCTCAGTCCCTGCTCCTGCCAACCTAGCAGTTCAAAAGCACGTCAAAGTGCAAGTAGATAAATAGGTACCGCTCCAGTGGGAAGGTAAACAGCGTTTTCGTGTCCTGCTCTGGTTTGCCAGAAGCGGCTTGGTCATGCTGGCCACATGACCCGGGAGCTGTACACCAGCTCCCTCAGCCAATAAAGCGAGAGGAGCGCTGCAACCCCAGAGTCAGTCATGACTGGACCTAATGGTCAGGGCTCCCTTTACCTTTACCTGTCCTATCCTTCACCCTAAGATCCCTGGGTGGCTCAAAGCAATTAAAAAACAACCACAATATTAAAACAGTCAAAAACAACTTAGAAACACAGGAATAAGGTAGGCCCCCAAAATATAGAGCTCTAATGTCAAAAGCCAGGGTAAAAAGACACATCTTCAGCATTTGCCAAAATCTGTACAATGCAGGTGCCAGACTCACTTCTATACATTTGTCATCAGAAGTCCAACTGAGTTCCTAGAGAACAGTACCCTCAGTAAAATTTTGCAGAACTGTGGCCATTAGTTTGGCCAAATGCAAAACTCTAGTCCTTCCCTTGTTACAGAGGCGGAGCTAGCTGTTCTGGCACCTGGAGTGGCGCACATTGTGCACCCGGGGGCAGGGCTAGCTGCCCGTGAGGGCGGGGCTAGCCACCCAGAGGGGTGGGGGTAGGGTCCCAGGGGGCACTGCCCACTGCGAGAGTCCCAGGGGGATGGGGTGGGGGTGTCACCCCCTCAGGGATGACACCCGGGGCGGACTGCACCCACCACACCGCCCTTCCTCTGCCGCTGCCTGGTTACTCTCATCTGTATACATGAAGATGTGATGGCCTGGGATTCGGACTCGGATGCTGAACCTGAGGGATCCCAGCCTGCACAGGATTCCGTACCTCCAGAACCAGCTGAGCCAGGGCTGGGGCATGAGCCTGAAGGGTCCTCAGCTGTACTGGATCCTCAGGTGCAGGCACCAGCTGAGTCTGCTCTGGCTCCTGAGGTGATGGAGGACCCATTGCCTGCAGGTGCTCCACTCTCAGCCCCGTCAGGGGAAGCTGAGGTTGCCTCTGGGTCCGGTAACCCTCCAGCCTCTCCTGAGCTACAGAGGCTCAGGGCAGAGAGGCGTAGGGAACTAAGTTCCCACAGGAGGAGTGCTCTCCTCCAGGCCAGGAGAGACGAGTCACCTGTGGACCGGGGCCATCCTATGCCTCGGGGCAGATAAAAGCCAGCCAGCCCCAGGCCCAAGTTGCGGGAGCAACATTGTTGGTAGCCTGTTCCTGCCCGAATCCTGTCCTGATTGCCTGCCGGAGCGCCTGACCTCACCCGACTCCCTGCCCTGCACCCAGCTTCAGCTTTGATGGACTGCCTCCATACTGCACCTTCGACCTCGGCCTGGACTCGTACCTCGCCTCACGGTTAACCCACGGGACCAGCACAGAAGGGCTGGAGTTCATATTTATAGTCAAATGCGAACTTTCAACAACAATATGTGAACAAAAACTGAATCATCCCTTGAAATTCACACTTCTCTGAATTTTGCAATGCAGTTCTCCAGCTATGTTGTGTGCAAAAACAAATGCATGTACTAGGGTAAAGTGTGCCTAAACATGCACAAATTTTGTGAAAACTGGTGTATGAAATATGCATTATTTGGGGGGAAATTGCTTTGCAAAAAAATGTGCCTTTTACTCAGTTCCACATTCTTCACAAAAGCATAGTATATGGCACGTGGCAGTTATTAACAATATAAGAAGTCCATAAGAATTAAAATGGAAGAATTCTTTAGGGCAAACAGATTGTGTAAGGCTAGCAGAAAATAGTGATATATATTCAGCAAAGCTGAAAGAGAGAAGAATCACTGGCATCCTGCTGGTTATTTTGTTTGAAATCTGCCCAATAAGGGAGCTTTCACTCAAGCAACATTGTTACCAGAAACACAGAAACCTATTGAGACAATATTATTAAATTCACTCGTTTGTAGAGTTTACTGCTATGAGAACTCACTGTGCTTTAGATGTCGCCCGGCATGATCAAGCTGAAATTGGAACACTTCTTTTTTTGTTTTTTGACTGGTAAACAAGGAGAGGTTATTTATCTAAGCTCATCAGTTGTAGAGGAAAAAGATGAACTTTGTCACATGGAGCCCAATAGTTGGAATCTCAACAATGGGGTGGGCCAAGGGGGGGGGGACAGGAAAAGGAACTAATTTTGACACAGTAACCAAGCCAGCACTTTGAAAGTATATATTCTCTGGAGGGTGGTGATGGGATTGAGCTGTTTCTACAAAGTTCCAATCACAGACCATAGGCTGAATAAGCAGCGTGAGACTCCTTAGTTTGACAGCGCTGCCCACTCTGACTGGAAGACTTTACTGCTTAGAAATGCAAAATAAATTTGTAAAGGCAATGGGGTTGCTGGGAATTCTCATACAAGAAGCCATAGCCTTGTCTGACGAAGCACAGAAAGAATCTGGGGAGGAGTTGTTTGAAAATCAGAAGCATAAAATATTAAAACTCAAAACACTGTTTTCTGCACAAAATAGGAAAAAAATTATCTTCCCCCCCCCTTGCCTACTCAAAATCCAAAGCAAATTAGGGGTTGTTTATTCAGCTTTGACTTGGAAGCTATACATTGTGCCACCCAAATGAAAGGTTATTAGAATTCAAAAATACATTCCAACATTTAAACAAATATGGGAGGGGTGGTGAATCAAAAAAGTTAAGGTTCTGTTAATAATAATTCTAAAAGTATATTAATAATACTTATTAAATTTATATACTGCCCTTTATCTGAGGATCACAGGGTGTTTTACAGTGTAGAAACACAGCTACATAGCATTATTATTATTATTATTATTATTATTATTATTATTATTATTACCCCACTATTATGACCCCACCCATCTGACTGGCTTACCCCAGCCAATCTGGGAATAATAACAAACAAAGCAATAATTATCATAAATTTGTTTCATCTTTCTACTATATTGAAGTGAGTATAAGGACAACAGTTAGCATCCCCAATAATGAAGAAATAAACAGGCTTTCAACAGGGATGTCAGAGATTCTGACAAAAGCAAAAACAAGTGCTGAATTTGCTGATGTTTGCTTATTCGGCCCATGTCTGGAATGCAAATCAATCTGGTGAATGCAATCGATCTTGCTTTCAGTCTGCAAATGATCCATAATTGATTACATTTCCCCCCAATTGCACTTTGCATTGAAATGAATGGAGTGGAACGACATAGCACCAGTGCAACTTACTTAATATATTAATTAGGGAAATCACACAAGCTACATGGTTTTGCCACGGCGGACAGCAAGACGAATAACTTCGCTTTTGGTAGGAGGCAAAATGCAGCAGAACAGAAGCAGCGCTGCGTGCAGTGACTACAGTGTGGAACAGAAAATTATCCTTGGATTTCACTAATGTCCTTTCAAATTCCAGGTCATCACTGTCTCTGACCATGAGCTCCAGAAAAGGGATCTAGGTGTGCACATTTTGAAAAAACCTAATCTGCTCAGAGCTGGCTTAACCAACTAGGCGAACTAGGCAAATGCCAGTGACAGCCAAATGTTACACATTAATAATAATAATAATAATAATAATAATAATAATAATAATAATAATTTTATTTATACCCCGCCCTCCCCAGCCAAGGCCGGGCTCAGGGCGGCTAACAAGCAATAATAACAATAAGTTGAATGAATACAACTTAAAAACAAAATTAAAATACAACATTAAAATATTGAAAGGTAAAAAGCGGAGAGGGCAGTCCCATGGTGTTTCGTTAACTGTCAATCCCTCTCTCCCTCCTGGATTGATTGGAGGACTGTTGGTTCTATCTGTGGCTGTGGGGGTATTAATATGTGCTATAAAATGTGGATCGCTGGCCAACAAAGAGCCAGCTTAGAATTCGGAAGATTTGTCCATCCTGTCTCGCCAGGAGTACAATAGAGAAGGTTGATCATTCTGATAAGTTTTTGGAACATTAGGCAAAGGTCCAGATGTAGAAGGTACATTAGGAAGGTATCCCATAAATGTTGCCCCCACCCAAGGGCTACTCCTCTGGGTTGTTGGGTAGCTGCAGCTGCTGAGCAGGACTTGCAGCAGTAATGGTTCTGCATTGGGTCTGCTCCCTCCTTATTGGCAACCCCACAGACGTATCACAGGCAGGCCCACTGGACCATGGGGCAGCACTTCCTTCCTTGAGTGGGTGGGAGAGGAAAACAGGCCAGTGGGAGAGAGGGGGATCTTGAGCCGTGAAAGCCACTGCAGCCCAGGAAGTGGTGCTAGCCAAAAAAGGAAGTGCCTGGATGGTGCAGGTGGAATCAGAGCCTCACTGAACCACCCCCCACTCTTTTCCCTCCAGATAAATTGGAGGGAAATCTGAAAGAGTTGCAGGAAAATGAGGGGGGTCCTATGGAGGATGAGTCCTAGAGTTGCTGCCTTCCAAAGAGGCGTGGGTCCTTCTCCTGTCCTGACCTTTCCCTACCTAACTTTGGGGCAAGCAGAAAGCATGCTTCCTTTGAGCACGTGCAGAGAGTTATATTATGAGTGAAGAGGGCAGTGGCAACTCACAGTTCGCCTAGAGCGCAAAATATCCCTACACCATCACAGAATGCACATACAGTGGTACCTCGGGTTAAGTACTTAATTTGTTCCAGAGGTCCATTATTAACCTGAAACTGTTCTTAACCTGAAGCACCACTTTAGCTAATGAGGCCTCCTGCTGCTGCCGAGCTGCCAGAGCACGATTTCTGTTCTCATCCTGAAGCAAAGTTCTTAACCTGGGGTACTATATCTGGGTTAGCGGAGTCTGTAACCTGAAGCATATGTAACCCGAGGTACCACTGTATAGCAAAGGTAGAGAAAATGGTTCAGAACAGCAGAGCATGATCTTATTTTCATAATTACCTGCTAAGTGCTATAGTTTAAATTCTGATCTCTGGCAGATGAGAATTTAAGAGAGGAGGGAGGAGATTTTTGTAAACACTTGAGTAAATATAGAAAGCAAGCTTAACAGAGATGGAAATAAATCTGGGATTTGTTTGTTTTTTTATAGCAGTAGCAACAAAACCGTTATGACTCTGATATTCTTATCTCTTCTCCCTTGTCCCCAATAGACTGATCCATCAGAATTCTACCTTGACAACCAACTCCCAGCTTGAACCTGAAGAAACAAGCTCTAGCCTAAACCACGACGAAACACACCAAGATGCAAATGATTAGATGCCAGATATATTTTAGGTCAAGTGCTGTGTTAAGTACTCGAATCTCCTCTTTAGAAAGGAGAAATATATTAGACCATGGTTCATAGGTTCTCAGGATTATTATTGTTCATAACAGGATGACATCTGTGCCATACCTCCTGCTTGTAATGGGACACCAAGCCATGCAAGATTTCACTTTTCATTTTTGGAGATCAGTCGGGAAAATATGAGCTAAAAAGCATTCTGTAGTGACATGGAAACATTGTGCACAGTTAGATATGTAACTAAGGGTCCCTGTGCAAGGTTGTAATGTATGTGTAGCAACAATGACAGTGTCTCAGGTATCCACTAGGGCTGTGCAATAAATCGCCATACCGTTGAATACCCTACTGAATTCAATGAGGCTTACTTCCAGGAAAGAAGAAGTAAGTTTAGTTGAACTCCGTGGGGCTTATGCATGCACTTAGAGTGACCCTTGAGTGGGGAAGCAGATGCAACTTGACTAGCAAATCACTTAAACTACTCATAAATTAGTTGAAAATATATTAAATATAATATATGGAAGTTTATTTCATATTTTTATTCAGTCTACTACTTCATTACATTTGAAGGCCCTCCACCGCCACAAGGAGCCTCATCAAAGCCCTCTCCTGCTGTGAGGAAGCATGGCACAACCTCCACTGCTGTGGGAAGGTATGGTGGGACCCTCTGCTGCCATGGGGAGGCCTGGAAAGGCCCTCTGCTTCTGCAGAGAAGCGGGGTGCACCCTCTGCCACTGCAGGGAGGCCCAGCAAGGTCCTCTGGCACCACAGATATATATTGTGATATGTTGAGATATTTAGCTGGTGATATATTGTGATGTTGAAAATCAGATATCGCACAGTCCTAGTATCCACATGCAGCCACTGGCCCAAAAAGGTTAGTGGCCAGTCATTTAACCACTACTCCACACTGCCACATCCCCTAACTAAAGGAATAGGCATTGGGTATAGAATAGCTGTCAACCTTCCCTTTTTTTGCGGGATATTCCCTTATTCCAGCGCCGTTTCCCTCTGCTTCCCACTGCTATCCCGGATTGTTAGATATCCCGTAGACTGTCCCCGGGACAGGTGAGGCTGCTGATCCCTTATTTTCGAGGCTGCTGATCTCTTATTTTCAAATCTGAAAGTTGACAGCTATGGTATAGCATCCACTAGGTGGCTCTTTTGCAGGCATTGGGGTAATAGCAGAATTTTCACTTCAAAATTGAAGATCACTGCAGTTGCAGCAATTGATGGGGCACTGATGGGGCAAGAAAATATTAATAGTCTTTGAGCTGCTGCTCAGAACTTGGCCAAACCATGAAGGATTGCCTTCCTTGACGGGCCTGAATGAAGTACATCAGCGACATCAGTGACTGTCATGAAAACTGGAAAGAAATATAGTGTCTGGCCATTTTGATGAGGAAAATGCCTACCATAGTTTCACTGTGGATTAAACTCTTCTTATGCCTAAAAGTGAAATAGCATTACAGTATAGTAAGAGTTCCTGTACTAGTAATAGTTCTGTAGAAAAGGAATCTCTACCAGTAAGAGATGAACAACTCTTTCACCTCTGCTGTTGCTCCCAGTATTGAAGCAAACATAGCGGACCATGGAGTCTGGGTGTACTTTAAAGGTATGTATGTGCTTATCTTCAGGATATTATGCCAACACTGGCAATGGGATAGCACCCTCTAATGAGCCTAAGTGGAGGTTAGTAAATCCCACAAGCTTTGGGGATGAGTGTCAGGCTGTGTTGTGCGTGTAGATTTAATAGACAAGGAGCTCAGGAGGAATGCCTAGGTTTCAGCTACTGCTGAGCAGCAGTATCCGCTACCTGAGGCAATTGTTTCACTCTGCCTAATGGCAGGGCCAGCTCTGCCCACAACTGCTATTTCCAAAGATTGGGGCTAACTTGCACAAATACTGTTTCAGCAACTAGATAAAGATAGCGTATTACTACAAACATGCTAGATAGGGTTGCCACATTTTAAAAAGGAAAAACCAGGGCACCACGAAACATGGGCGTACACAGGATTTTGGGGGGGCAGAATCTCATTTAGCTATGTTGCTGAGCTTTTTTTTTTTAGGAAGACCCCAAAATTATGGAGCTTTTTAAAGGAAACCTCCAAAATTGTTGAGCTTTCTTAGGAAAATTTCTTAGGAAAACCCGAACTGCAAAAGCGCCAGAAAAACTCGATTTTTCAATTGATTTGCCTAAGATTCTGGGAACAAAGCACCGCCTTTCGGAAATCCCCCCTGGACTTCGATTCCGCCTTTGAAATCTCAATAATGTCCGGATGTATGGCAGCCCTATGCTAGATAAAGACATTCTTTCTTTCAAAAATGACACCCTGCCTACCTTGTCATTTTTAATACACAAAAATAAGGAAGTCAATCCCGATTGCACAGGTTTGCCTCGCAAGCAGCTCTTCCGACAGCGCTGATGTCTGTTCTCTCCATGGTTGCCCCAAACAACAAGGCAGTCGAGATTCGGAAGCGAAACATATTCCGTATAATAATAGTATTTTGCTTTCATTGCCTACCAATAAAAATAATCACCTGCTCCACTTGGCATCCAGCTACCGACGGAGCTGTTCCAGCCTCCGCAGAGCTGTGCACCACAGAGTCTAATTGACTGTTGTGCAAACAGTGGATGTAAAGTGACATCCCAGAAACCTGTCTCTTGTCAGCTCGCCGCTGCTTGCAGGAAGGCCTGTCGTGATTTATGGGAAAAGGCAGGTTTGCCGTTCTTGCCTGTGCTTCGCTTTGCAGTCGTTCAGAGCAGGGCAACGCTGACACAAAGCGCTTGGTATTTTGCCTTTACCCTTATAGGTTAGTCAGGCAAATGGTGCCGTTTGCTATAAAGCTATCCTTGGTGTAACATTATACAGACAGAAATACAGAAATAACTTTGTAATTACTGAGGTTTTTCCTGCCCTAGAATCCCTGTGCTACTAAAGAAAAAAAGGGGGGGAGAGAGAAAGAAAGAGTTCAAGTTCATTTCAAGTTCTAGAATTAAATCTTTATATATTCCCGCCTTCTGTGTCTCCCATTGCGCTTGAAAGTGCTGAGTGCTGACTCGCAGCAGGGAATTAGACAAACTATTTTTAAAATTGCCAATTGGGTCAGCTCTAAAACACAGCAACAGGATAAAACACAATGAAAGCAAGTGCGGCAGAGAGAGCCGTGGCTTTTAAAGTGCTGTTTCGCAGAGACCTTTCCATATCTCTCTCTCTCTCTCTCCCTCCCCCCCCCCTCTCTCAGAATTACAGAAGTGGCCTTGGAAGTGAACCAAGTGAGTGTTAAGAGATAATTGACTGAGGCCAGGCCAGCCATTTTCATGGCTGAGCACATCTCAGCCTGGACCTTCCAGACCAGCAAACCCAAACGTTCCACTGGGGGTTTCTAAAAAGGTGCCGACAGGAACGCAAAAGCGAAGGCAAAAAGCCTTGTCCCCATGCGATACGTGTCTGGGGAAAAATATGGGCAGAGCAGCTGGCATCCCCTTCCACACCGGAAACTGCTCCAACTTTGTGCAAAACCCATTTCAAAAATATGAGAACCAACCCTGCAACTTTAGTGGACTCCCAAAACAATAAATCGGCCTGAACAAGGAGCTAGTCAGCTGGTTCAGGGGCTGTTTGCTGGTGGCTGATGTGCCATGGACTGTCTACACAATTTTCATCACTTTGTCATGGGAAAAGTCCCTCGCCCTTTTGTCATGCGTCCAGTACTAAATTTAGAAAATGTGAGAAAGACAGTAACAATTTATTATTTATACCCCTCTCATTTGACTGGTCTCAAGTCCACTTGGGAGTCCATATCTTCCAACATTATTCTAATGAAAATAGCAACGTCCTATCCCATTATCATCATCATCATCATACTCTACCCATCTGACTGGGTTGCCCCAGCCGCTCTGGGCAGATTCCAGCATATATAAAAACATAATAAAACATTGAGCATTTAAAAAAACTTCCCTATATAGGGCTGCCTTCAGATGGCTTGGATAACTCCATACCCTCCAACATTTCTCCAATGAAAATAGCAAGGCCCTGCCATACCCTCCAACATTTTTCCAGCAGAAATAGGAACGTCCTAAGGAAATGCGATCAAATCAGAAACCAGGATGGCTTCTTTAAATCCAGGACTGTCCCTGGAAAATTGGGACATTTCAAGGGTCTGGGAGTCCTTTGTGCTGCCCAAGCTCTAATCTCCAGGTGTGGGTATCTGATTCTACGGTAAGGAAAATACATTGTGTGTAAGCACATGGACACACACACACAAATGTACACACTCAATGGAGCTCAATGCAGCAGCCACCAGGCTCCATGTGAATGACCACTGCAGAAACCAGCCCCAGCTAATGCATTCTATGGGGCACCGGACTCAAGATTCACAATCATGTAAGTTGATCATGTAACACTCCAGGACAAAAACATTTTAGAAGGAAGGTCAGATCGCTGGCCCTGGAGAAGAGAAGCAAATTAACTACTATGGAAATAAGTACTGCTCTTTAACTCCCTCTCCTATCAAAAGTATGTTGTTTTCATTATTTCTCCTTCACAAGCAGTGTACCTGTTGAAACGTCATACAGAAAACAGGAATATCTCTAGGATTCACCACCACCACTTTTAAATCTTATAACCCTTCTGACAAATGGCAAAAATTCCCATAAAATCATTTTTTTAAAAAAATAAAATCTGTGCATCAGGGATGGGAAACCTTTGCCCACACACACACCCAATATATTGTTGGGCTAGCATTTCCGCCATCATGGCCATTGTTGGAACCCAACAATATCTGGGAGAAAGAAACACCAAAGTATTTGTTCATGAAGCCCAAAATTAATTCTTCCATTGGGTCATTATTGCATTATTGCTTTAGGGTAATTGTTCTCGCTGGGGACCATATGAATGGGGCAGGTACCAGACTGGTCCCATGTGACCAGAGACCGAGAAGGAAGTGGGAAGAGAGAGAAGTGGCAGAATTAGAAAAGATGAGGAAAGGGGCCATGGAATCATAGTTTGAAGGGACCCACGGGTCATCTAGTCCAACCCCCTGAAATGCGGGGATCTCAGCTAAGAGGCGGTACCCTCTTTTGGCTCTGGCTCTCCCCAAAGTTGGCAAGCAGCCTCAGACCTCTGAGGGAACAAAAAGATTGCCCACCTGTGAAAGTGGGAAAGTGATCAAAAGAGAAGTGTTTTCAAGAAAGGTAGGTGATCCTGGTTCAACGAGCACGGCATGGAAAAGATAACCTGGGATATATAGGAACAGCATGTCATAAAAGCAAGAATTGAGCCTTCCTGTGTACAGTAATGGTATTCAGAAATGCCAGCTATCATTTATGAGCCCATTAAAAAAAGAAAGAAAGATCTGTTTTAGCTTTTCTGCAAAGTGACAAAAGTGTTCAGGAAGTCATGCGCTGAAACAACATAAAATCCAGCTTAAAATCACTTCATAGTAACTGCAATTAAAGATGCATTTAGGAACATATGTCGAGGAAAATGGGTGTCTGGTAGCTATTTGCAGGAACAATTAGATGCATTTTTGCTCTTAACAAATGAGTTACAGGTGCAAGTCTGAGCAGCTGCATATCCAGCTTCTCAACTGGCACCCACAGGCAGATAAGTACAAGACACTTGATACAGCTACCAGACTATAATTCTGAAATGTGCTCTCACAAGCAGGAAGGCTCTCCTTCAGAAAGTTTATCTCCGCAAATCTCTGAAAGAAGATGACTTTGTGTCTCTACAGGGCCATGTATTCAGGAATAGCATATTGTACCTCTCTTCTGCGACTGTACACATTCAAAAATTCAAGGGGTGAGGGGGAAGGGAGATCACATAATTGAATTCTCCCTCAGGTTAAAAACTTCCCCCAGATAAAGCTAGTGTCTGAGGGAGAATGTCTGTAATTTAGGACAGGTATTCACCATACAATTGAAGCATTTTCAACACATATTTAACACACGCGATCTCTCTCAAAAGTATCCTGTACTTTTCCCCTCACAGAGCTATAATATCCAATATTCTTAAAAAAAACAACACTTCACTTTAAATGTGTGTAGAAAGTGCCTTAATACATTTACTCAGAAATATGTCACACTGAGTTTAACGGTGCTTAGTTCAAAATAAGTGGATATAAGACTGCAGCCTGAGTCACCAAAAGAGTAGGATATCTTAAGGGCATTTGTTGTGGCTGCTTTCTTTATATCAGAGTTATATACCAGATATATGTTCCCACAGAATGATCACATGAGAAGTGGTTGCTGCCCCTGAACTTCCTGACAGCCATAGATTAATTCAGTCAGAAATACCATTATCGGTATTATTAATCATAAAAATTTAGGCTGATTTACACAGGTATGGCCGATGTGTGGTGCTGCTTTAAACCATCGCGTGTGGAGACATTTATCGCACAGCCGGTCTTTTGTGTGGAAAAGTTCACAGCATGGAACAGGTTGTTTTCATCGAGCCACCGGAAACATCAGAAAAGAAAAGTTTTGCAGCGGCCCAGTCCAGTACAAATAATCTGATCCTCGCCGTAATTTGCTCGGCATTAACAGCTTTCCATGTGATAATATCAAGCACATGGCGCAACTCCATGGGATGAGTAAACCAGCCTTTTATCGTGCTGAAAAGACCACCAGTTGGTGGCTTCCTCTTAGCCTCGCCTCTGTCATTCAACTTGGCTTCAAGGACACTCACTAAGCAAACAATCCTAGCCATAAAAAGCTGGAGTACAGTTTAAAGTTAAGCCAGTGTAAAAAGTCGCACCAGATCCAAATTTGGTTCAGCCATGGGGCTGCTGCTGGCTGAGCCGCCCTAAGCCTGGCGGGGGGGGGAACAAACCTTTAAAATAGTGTTTGAGTTGCACCATCCTTTTTGCCGGCAGGGGTGCCAGGTCACAAGATGAAACTGAATGGACGTAAAATCCAGCCCAAGTCTCCATACCTCCCCTGATCCTGCTCTGTGACATTTTCATCCAAGCATGCCGCTGAAAGAAAGGCAAAAATCCTCACATTTATGCATGCATTTATAGATGATATTTTACCGGTGTGTTTTTATCACTCCTGTTTTGATTGCATCTTACGTTACGTCTCATGTCGAAGCACGCCCACCCAGGGATCAACAGCGATAAAGGGTGAAATAGAAAATTCTCTAAAACGTAAACTCAAAAGCACACTTCACCTCGTTCTCTGTACAATCTGCTATTGTATTGTTTCGAGAGAAAGATTCAAGTGTATTTACGAGGTTTACCCAGTAATCTAGGTGTTAAGTAAGCACCTAGCTTAATTTGCTGAAGAGTTTGACACAGCATTTACGAATGCAGAGTTTCAAAAAGCTGTAGCTTTCAATTAAGAAACATTTGATTGTGTTTCTTTTTTCATTTCAATTAAGTAGGTTATCTAACGAGGTGAAAAGGCAAAGCAAACAAGCATTGCAAGTTTTGTAGACAGAATCCATTCCATATGTGGGCATGAGTTTAAATGCACAAATAATAACCCAGAAGACCGAACAATCATTTAATCATTGAGTCTAATTCAGCATGTTGTGTGAAAAGAAAAGAGAGGATGGAAACAAAAGCAAGCTGTTAAAATTAAGATATATAGAGCTGTGCATCTAAGCATCCTCAAGTAGAAGTTCCTATTGGGGGGGCCACAGCTCAACACCAGGTTCAATCCTTGGGGTCTTCAATTTAAAGGCTTTTGGATAACAGGGATTTTTCACAAATTAGATCAGATTTTGATTTAACATTGATAAAATAAAAATTAGCAAGTGCATTTAAAAAGAATGAAAGAAAATTGGATTTGATACAGATAAACCAGCATATACTAATAATCTCTTAAGGTCACAATATTGCTTTTCTGTGTAATAGAAAGAATCATGGGGGCAGGGAAAATAACTGACTCTTGAGGTTAAAAGTTATAAAGGAGACTGCTTGGATTTAGCACAGGCTTCCTCAACCCTGGCCCTCCAGATGTTTTTGGCCTACAACTCCCATGATCCCTAGCTAGCAGGACCAGGGGTCAGGGATGATGGCAATTATAGTCTCAAAACATCTGGAGGGCCGAGGTTGAGGAAGCCTGATTTAGCAGGAGTGGGTTATCTGCAGCTTGGGGGCCACACATGCGAAGCAGATGGGGCAGGCATGGGGAGAAACAGGAAAGACAGGATTGGGGCAGAATGATGAAGGAACCAAAATCATGGGTGACCACTGAAATAATTCTAGGCAGGGGGCAAGGTCTGTGACTTGTAACTCCAGCTTCCCGGAAACACTGAGACATCCAATTCCCCCCCCCCAAGAGCACAGCAGTCATTTTGGGTGTTGGGAACTTGCCATGAAAAAAAGTGCTTTTGGGGGAGCCACGATCTCATGCGGGTCACATGTTTTGCATGGCAGTGCGGCCCCAGAAGATAGCATCCCAGTTTTTCGTCGTGATGTGTTGGAGGGTGTTATGTACTGAAGTTCTCACCCTGGGCCAGCAGAGAGATACTATAGATAGTTTTCACTCAGGTCCACATATGCAAATAAGGGATTGAAAGTGACGTTCAGTGATTGGATAGTTACAGAAAGTGGTTACTGTTACGTTGTAGTGGAGCTCTATATAAGCAGGCTGGCTGAACCCTTCAGTTCAGTTCTGTTCTGGCCTGTGAATAAACAAGAGCTGTTTGAAGAATCGCTGTGTCGTCTGATATGTTCACCCACAACTTAACAGAGGGTATGTAACTGCAGGTTGTTGACTATTTGGAGACCTGTTATATAACAGGTCCCCTGGCACCATTAAATGGTGCTGAAGAGAAGCAATGAGAACAACGGTCGGCTGTGCCAATTGGTGATCTACTGTGCTGTCTGGGGTTATATGTTTCAGAACTGACTTTAACAAATTGCTTTATCTGTCCATTTAACAACAACAGAGGAAGGCACAAGAAAGGCAGGCAGCTTCAATTTGCCCATTGAACAACTGTACTTTAGGGCAGTGTTTCCCAACCACTGTTCCGTGGCACACTAGTGTGCCGCGAGATGTTGCCTGGTGTGCCGTGGGAAAAATTCGAAAGATTTAAAAATAAAGTATTTTATAATTTTTCACATTTCTGTTTACTTACTATTTCATAATAAAGTAATTATAAAATACTTTCTTTGTGATTATTTGATTCCTATTCAAGAGAATTACTTTATATATAGTCAATATAGGCACAGAGTTAATTTTTTTAACATTTTCTAATGGTGGTGTGCCTCGGGATTTTTTTTCATGAAACAAGTGTGCCTTTGCCGAAAAAAGGTTGAAAAACACTGCTTTAGGGCTCTAAACCAATTCTTTCAAAAACTCCTAAGGCTAAATTTCACACCTATTAGGCTGTTGTGAATGCCAGACATTAGGTCTGAAACCAGTCAGATTCCCCCCCCCCCCCGACTCTTCAAACCTATTTCCTGTTTTCCTAATTTTCTACTTTCAGGAAATTAAGGCATAAGGTACAATTTTTAAAGTGTGACCCACAGTCAGAAGGGTATCTCTTTTTAGCACATTTGCAGCCCAGCCACACAAAGCATAGAAATCGGGGGGGGGGGCATTTGATCTCCCCCCCCCCATTTCTGCAAAGCAACCCTTCCCCCCAATCATTCCTATCTCAATTTTGATTCAGTTTTTAGTCTGCCATTGAGTAAGAACTGGGTCTAAAAGGTGGCAGCAACACTCCCTGAAAATCTGTCATGTTTAAAATGTCCGAAGTATGCAAAGATAGAGCCTCATGTAATGTGGCGTATTGTCAGAAACCCTGCTCCACTATTGAGTGCTCTGCATAAATGCAATCATAAAAGCTCAAAAAGCATTTCAGAAATACCACGTACAAGAGTGAATGCCTGCCTATGAATCAACTCAGGACAACAAGAAAAGCTTAATGTGTTTGTAAAGGACATTGTGTATTGCTTTCATTTCTGCTGTTCAGCAAAAGAAACGCATAACACACATACTGTAAACGTGACAAAATATCCATATATCAACAACTAAATTCTTTGAAAAATTAAACATGTAGGGTGTGTTTTTTCTGAAGCAGTGTGAATCTTGGGGAAGATAAAATTCAGCACATCTTGCATTTTGCAAATAGAATCCTTCCTCCACTTTATTCTGTCTTCCATGTGTTAGTTTTTGCATTTTCTGTGATCTTTCACAGGATGTAAACCCCACTTCTGAAATCTAGCTGGTGTTTGTGTGTTCAGACCTTTAAACCTTCCCCTTAAATAAATTCAGACAAGACTCAAATTTTGGTTTAGTTTTTGGCAGAATTTAGGCCACAACTTTATTGATGAGTGGTTGCATAGGCTCTGGTTAGACTAGTTCCCTGCACCCTTGCAGGTAGCGCTGACCCAGGGCACCAGCATAGGTCGGCCAAGGGTGAACACCTGGATAAGCGGAAAGCCAGGAACAGGCTATCTCCACCACCCAAATGCCCCCCTGGACTCAGGCACAGGTACAGCCCCCTCTCAGGGGTTGACCAAACCATCGAGTCCCTGGATTCCTTTAACACAATGCCACTACCGAACTTCAGGAGGAGGGGGGGCTGCGGGCTCACGACCCCGCCCACACTCACTCCCGCGAGGCTGGCGCCAGCCTCGCGGGAAGCAGGGATTCCCTTAATTTGCATCCCCTGCAGCGCCAGCCAATCGGCTAGGTGCAGGGGCGGGCCTTCCAGAGGCCACTTAAGGTCGGGGCAGCCCTTGGCTCGCCCCTTTTCTCCCTTGCAGCTCGGCTAATACGGCTCGGGTGGCGGTAGGCATTGGCCGGGGTAATGACATGCAAATGAGGTTGGGGGGGAGGAACGCCATCACCTCCCCCAATGCTTGAAGGGTAGTTCGTTAAAGGACTCCGAGGGGCGACGCCTCGTCTGAAACCTACGGAGGCTAGGGCCTAAAGCGCGCCCCCGAGTGGTAACCCCTCGGGGAGCGCCTAGGGATATGCATCTCGGGTGGCTCCCCCTGTTGGTGTTTAACCCTTCCCAGTTAGACCGGATAGTCAGTTAGGGGCCAATGCCTAAAGCCAATACCCTTCTTACCTGTAATCAATAAAGTTGTGGCCATTTTCGCCCATTAACCTAAATCTTTGTGTCCAGTGTCTTTATTTATTCCACCTGTGGTGGGGGAGGGAATAGCCACGCAATGCCACTACCGAACTTCAGGAGGAGGGGGGGTTGCGGGCTCACGACCCCGCCCACACTCACTCCCGCGAGGCTGGCGCCAGCCTCGCGGGAAGCAGGGATTCCCTTAATTTGCATCCCCTGCAGCGCCAGCAAATTGGCTGGCGGCAGGGGCGGGCCTTCCAGAGGCCACTTAAGGTCGGGGCAGCCCTTGGCTCGCCCGTTTTCTCCCTTGCAGCTGACGCGGTTTCCCACCCACCCGCCCTTTAGGTTTTGCCATTGACCTTGCTATGGGCTTCGGCTGGTCGCCGCAAGGGGCCTGGTAGGAGTTTTTCCATTTGGCTAATTGGCTGGTTTTCGGAGCCACTTGGTTTTTTCGCCTACCTCGTAGCAAATCGTCACAACTCCCTCGGTTTTGGCGGTAGGCATTGGCCGGGGTATTGTCATGCAAATGAGGTTGGGGGGGAGGAACGCCATCACCTCCCCCAATGCTTGAAGGGTAGTTCGTTAAAGGACTCCGAGGGGCGACGCCTCGTCCGAAACCTACGGAGGCTAGGGCCTAAAGCGCGCCCCCGAGCGGTAACCCCTCGGGGAGCGCCTAGGGATATGCATCTCGGGTGGCTCCCCCTGTTGGTGTTTAACCCTTCCCGGTTAGACCGGATAGTCGGTTAGGGGCCAATGCCTAAAGCCAATACCCTTCTTACCTGTAATCAATAAAGTTGTGGCCATTTTCGCCCATTAACCTAAATCTTTGTGTCCAGTGTCTTTATTTATTCCACCTGCGGGGGGGGAGGGCATAGCCACGCAATACTCTTCACATAGGGATGGCGAGAACATTCTCCCTTCCCTATCATCTGAACCAGAGCCTATCCGCAACCTTACAAGTTGTGACGATTTGCTACGCGGCAGGCGAAACCCAAATGGCAACAGCCCATCAGCCAAGTGGGAAAAATTCCTGCCATGCCCCTGTCCCAATGACAGACGACACACGACAGCATAGCAAGGTCAAGCGCACAAGCCCTAAAAGTAGGGAGAGGTGGGCGGGTGTTCCGAATGCACGCGCCAAAAGAGGAAGCTCTGGGTCATATGTATGGGTATATATAGGTCCCTTGATCCGTTTAGCCTGCGTCCCATTGGCCTGATTAAACCCAGCATCAAGGGACCTACCAATTGGGTGTTGTGGCTATCCAATCATCCCCACCCACAACGCAGGGTTTGGTTGCCAGTTCTCACCGCAACACATGCCCTCTTTAAGGGAGGACCCGATTTAGCATTCATTTCCATGTTAATGACCCCCCCAAAAAAAAAATCTGTTTAGAGCCCCATTAACTTGAAAAATCACAGGGGCTGATGCACTGCAATTTCACGATCACACCACCAACACACATGTGACAAAATCTCAGGTGGTCTTCACATCAGCTTTCTATATTGTGTTGTATCGTGGAAAAAAATCTTCAATAAAACCTTAACAGTAAGAAGTAAGTCCCATCGATATGAGTGCATAGGATTGCAACCTCTAGCACTCAAAACTCTCGAAAAGTTACTTTTAAACTGTTCCTTCCCTGGTATGGCAGCAGCTGAGAAGGAAGGGAAGAAGTCGCCGTCGAAAAGAATGCCAAGAAGCTAAGACAATTTCAAACTGTAGAGATAAGTCATTGAAAGCTGCCCATTGTCGTGTGTTTTACCGCAACCTATTCACATTCTCTCACTAATTAAAATAAAAGATATGGTGGGTTAATTTTTTCTTTGAATTGCGTGTTTTTAGAATGATGTTAGCTCAGAAGCACGGTCATTCTTTTTAAAATAATAATAATAATGTTAGCGGCTGTTTGTACAAGAAAGAATTCCAAAATATTGCCTTGCTACACTGCGACTCTTCAGATTTTTCTGAAGGGATTAACGTTGACTCTGAAGAATTAACGTGGATTCTGTGAGGCTCCCGTGAGCCTTCGACAAGTAAATTTTAAATGCATTAAATTGTTTTCTATTTTGAAGAGACACCTGAAAGTAATCTGTAAAGTTAGCATTGACATAAAACTTCAGTAGTAGCAGCAGAAGCAGTACATATAACTAACCATGACAGCCGTAACAAAATTATTCTCCTGTGTAAAATTTTAAAATCTTGTGAAAAGGGGGTGGGTGGAATTTTAGCCCTGTATTGGAATCTGTTTGGCAGGATGTGAAGGTCTCACGGAGAGGTGGTGTTAGGGGAGCACAACTGGCTGGGCTGCACTGGGCAGCACAACAGTGATGTTCAATGGGGCCTGGGAGGCAAGGGCGCTGAATTTTAGCTTCACACAGGGCACAGCTGAAAACCGAGAGCCCAAAGTCTGCCACTGCCGCACGTGACATCATCCTTCTTGGAAATATTGGGCAATATTCAGCGTAGTGCTAAGGAGGTCAGTTCATCAGCTCAAGCATTGCTGCTTGGTCAGGGTTCCCCTGCCCCTCCAGAGTGGATTTGAGGAAAGCAGGGCAGACTGTCCAGGTGCCCCTATTTTCCAGAGACAGTCCCGGATTTACAGAAGCCGTCCCGGTTTCTGATTTGACCTCAGAGCATCCTGCTTTGCCTTAGGACGTCCCAATTTCCATCAGATAAATGTTGGGAGGGCATGGAGTTAGGCGACCCCCGAGCCAAGTAACTAGACAACCTAAAGAAGACATCTGAAGGCAGCCCTGTATAGGGAAGTTTTCTAAAAAAAAGTTTAATGTTTTGCTATGTTTCTATATATGCTAGAAGCCGCCTAGAGCGACTGGGGCAACCTAGTCAGATGAGCGGAGTAAAAATAATTAAATTATTGTGATTATTATTGTGGAATAGGGCGTCACTGTTTTCAGTGGATAAATGTTGGAGGGTATGACTTAGCAGTGCAGGGGAAGAGGATTTGATATCCTGCTTTATCACTACCCTAAGGAGTCTCAAAGCGGCTCACATTCTCCTTTCCCTTCCTCCCCCACAACAAACACTCTGTGAGGTGAGTGGGGCTGAGAGACTTCAGAGAAGTGTGACTAGCCCAAGGTCACACAGCAGCTGCATGTGGAGGAGCAGAGATGCGAACCTGGTTCCCCAGATTACAAGTCTACCGCTTTTAACCACTACACCACACTGGTGGGGGAAGGGGGCGTGGTAGGTGCGGTCTGCCCCAGGTGTCATCCATGAGGGGGGTGACATCACTGCCATGCCCTTCAGGATGCTCACCGTGGGCACCATGGACAACTAGCCCCGCCCCCGAGTACACAGCATGTGCGCCGCTCCGGGTGCTGGAGCAGCTAGCTGCACCTCTGAGAGGGAACATCCTTGCATTGCCACCTGATTGTGCAACTGTTCAACTGAATCCAGCATGTTCTATGCAGAGTAAAATGCGCTCAGTATCGGAAGCTACCTTGTGCCAGCCTTGTGCTTTTCTTCCCTCAGCATGCCAGATGTGGACTCCCTCTGCTGCCAGTGCCCAGTGCGCTGAGGGAAAAATGAGCTCCCTCAGCTACCAGTGCCCAGTGCGGGGAGGAAGAAGCAGAATCGGGCCCTGGCCCACGAGGCGCTGTGCTAGCAGGCTTGTTGGTTTTTGAATGTCTTATGTAGATATTTTCAATTTCGTTGGTCTGTATGAGACAATGACAATAAAGATTATCGTATTGTATCGTATTGTATCATTGTAAAACTACTACTGCTTTCACTGAGGGTGCAAGAGGCGCCATGGTAGCAGGCTTGTTGGTTTTTGAATGTCTTATGTAGATATTTTCAATTTCATTGGTCTGTATGAGACAATGACAATAAAGATTATCGTACCTGTAATGAATATAGGGGTTGCTCGTGCGTAAGTTGCCGCCACTCCTGGCTATGTTGCCTTGTTAAACCTTTTCTGTCTGGACAGCCCTTCACTTCGTGGCTGCCTCAGTCGCTAGCAGAATCTGTCAGTGGGCGTTTCTTAAACCTTTTCCAGCATAAAAGCTGTTTGACGCCAAGTCTCCTCCTACTCTCCCTGCGCGGAAGTCTTCTGCACAGGGAGGGTGTGGGTAGCGGAGGACCCGTGCTCTCCCCGCTGGTGTCCAGCGGAGAGTCCTGGAGCCCTCTCGCTGATTCCCCCATCTGCCCCCTTTATCCCTGGTGTTGCGCTGATTTCCTTCCCCCCCTGAGCTACCTCACTCCCTGCTGGGTCCCTCTCCAGCATCACTTGAGAGCCTTCCCTCCGCCTCTGGCTCCGATGTCAGTTCCCTGACAGTATCGTATCGTATCGTATCGCATCACATCGCATCGTATCGTATCATTGTTAAACTACTACTGCTTTCACTGAGGGTGCAAGAGACGCCATCGTAGCAGGCTTGTTGGTTTTTGAATGTCTTATGTAGATTTTTCAGTTTCATTGTTCTGTATGGGACAATGAAAATAAAGATTATCGTATCGTATCATCATATCGTATCATAAAACTACTACTACCAAGGGGGCTGAGGCAATTTCACCCAATGCAGCTTATTTCTCCCTTCGCTTTTCAGCATTGTGATGTATCACTATATCACAATGTTTGGCTGGTGATACATCGCAACATCAAAAAGCTAACATCGCCTGGCGGACACAGAGCTTTAAAGCACAGGCCTTTGCCTGGAAAGAGCAAGTCAAAAGGTAAGTATGCATAAGCCCTCAGCCTCCATTCCAACCAGTGGCTTACAAAGCATTCCCTGTTAACGCGTTTCAGATTGCACGACAAAATCTTCATAATGAGATATACAAATTGGCACATTATAAAACTTATGTTCTGAAACCTTTGCAGGACGGAAGCAAGCACATTGTGTTCAGATGAGCTCTCGCACGTTTATCATCTGCCAAATATGTGGAATTCTGATATTTTTCTTACAGACATGCTAATTTCCACTCAAGCTGTGATCAGGCTCCCCGTGCAGTCCGCCCGCGACAAGTTAATGAATTGCCGGTAGAATATATTTAGCATTATGTTTAGTATGGCTAATTTACATGTACAGAAGCCAAATGTGTATCAATTTGTAGAGTAATAGGCCCAAAATTATATTAGACAGTTTTTTATTCTCCAGGTGCATATGTATGTGTGTGTTTTAATGATCAAAACCAAGCTCTGATGTTCCTTGGATGCTTCCATTTACCGCGTCCTCGCTACAGCATGCTGAGAAATGCTCAGTAAGCAACTGCTGCCAACACATGCCCAGGCAATAAGGCTAATTCAGGCCTGCTCAACTTGTAAGAAGGGATGGGGCAGAAATTTTATTCAGGTTGCATTTAAAAGGCAAACTTCACCTTCCAAAACAATACGCAAACTGAAACCCAGACATCCTTTGAAACGTTCACGTCTCCAAATGTTGTGGTGTGGTTCTCCAGCCACATGTACAAAAAGGATGCACTAGAGTCCATGTGGTTAGTGAAAATAGCATAAAAATACATTATATTAAGCAAGTGTTGTTGTTGTTTAGTCATTTAGTCGTGTCCGACTCTTCGTGACCCCATGGACCAGAGCACGCCAGGCACTCCTGTCTTCCACTGCCTCCCGCAGTTTGGTCAAACTCATGCTGGTAGCTTTGAAAACACTATCCCTTCTCCTTGTGCCCTCCATCTTTCCCAACATCAGGGACTTTTCCAGGGAGTCTTTTCTTCTCATGGGGTGGCCAATGTATTGGAGCCTCAGCTTCAGGATCTGTCCTTCCAGTGAGCACTCAGGACTGATTTCCTTAAGAATGGATACACTTGATCTTCTTGCAGTCCATGGGACTCTCAAGAGTCTCCTCCAGCACCAATATTAAGCAAGTATAAGAAGACAATATATGCACGCACAGCTGCTGCTGTCTAGCCTCCATGTGTCTAGTTCCTATCTGCTGCTGTAGCTCTTTCATAACTCTCTCTTTTGCTCCAAAACAAGACCATTAGGGGCTAAGCAAGCCAAGGTTATCTTCCCCCAGGTGAGGTTCAAATTCCCACCTCCTGATCCCAACCCCAAAACCTGTGTAGCAAGTCATGCCATTGTGCACCTGTGATTCCCCTCGATCTTAGGTCCTGGCCTCTCCCTTTGGTTGCTTGGCAGAAGGATCTTTCCATCCCTTGATGGGTCTCTCGAACCTTTGTCCGAGGAAGGGTTGTGTGTGCTCTGCTCAGGCCTGCTACCAAGGGAACCAGATGGGATACTAACCAGATGCTACCAAGGGAACCCTTGGGATACTAACAGGCTTGCAAGGAGTCAACGTGGAATAGGATGCCTAAAGACTTGGAGTATTGGGCCATTGCTGCCTGAGTCACTGGGGCTGATGCCACACCCTCCAAGTGTCCCTATTTTCCAGAGTCAGTCCCAGATTTACAGAAGCCATCCTGGTTTCTGATTTGATCCTGGAATGCCCTGCTTTTCCTTAAAGGTAAAGGTAAAGGGACCCCTGACCATTAGGTCCAGTTGTGGCTGACTCTGGGGTTGCGGTGCTCATCTCGCTTTATTGGCCGAGGGAGCCGGCATACAGCTTCCAGGTCATATGGCCAGCATGACTACACCGCTTCTGGCAAACCAGAGCAGTGCACGGAAATGCCAATTACCTTCCCACCGGAGCGGTACCTATTTATCTACTTGCACTTTGACGTGCTTTTGAACTGCTAGGTTGGCAGGAGCAGGGACCGAGCAACGGAGCTCACCCCGTCACGGGGATTCGAACCACAGACCTTCTGATCAGCAAGTCCTAGGCTCTGTGGTTTAACCCACAGCGCCACCCGCGTCCCTTAGGACATGCCTATTTCCTTAGGACATCCCTATTTTCATCAGAGAAATGTTTGAGGGTATGGAGTTCTATGACCCCCAAGCCAAGAAGATAAGTAACTATACAATCTTTAGAAGACATCTGAAGGCAGCCCTGTGGAGGGTAGTTTTATTAATCTTTAAGATTTTGTTGTGTTTTTATGTATGTTGGGAGCTGCGCAAAGTGGCTGGTGCAGTGTTCCACTGTCAAAGTAGGAGTAGCATATGATATTACACCACTCTCCATGCAATTAGAATATTATATTGGTCTCTCAGCATAACTATTACAAATGTGTGTTATCATATATTTATGTTTTCTAGCATGCTAAATTCCTGTTTGACTATTAGATTGCAAAACTGCCCTCCCCCTATTTTTTTTTTGCATCAGTTTACAAACCAAAGGTCCCCCTTTTATTTGCATACTTTTAGATTTCGTTTTTAGCATTCAGTGTGGGCTTCCTTCCAGCTAGCCAGAAATAACTAGTGTTTCAACAACTTACGATTCATTAAATACCCGTTGAGGAACACCTTCTCTAGTGTATGTTTTGGACCGCGCAAACAGTACATGATAAGTCTGGCCTTTTTTACAGTACATAACTTCTTCGAGCTCAGTCCTACTTTAGCTTCATTCATTGAGAAACAAAGGTTTCCCCTTGTTGTATTTCATTCGTCGCGTTTCCCAAGTTTGGTTCATATTGCAGCGCACGAAAATGGCGTTTTCCTTCCTGCCAGAGCGGTACCTATTTATCTAATTGCACTTTGACGTGCTTTCAAACTGCTAGGTGGGCAGGAGCAGGGACCAAGCAATGGGAGCTCACCCCGTCGTGGGGATTTGAATCGCCGACTTTCTGATCAGCAATTCCTAGGCTCTGTGGTTTAACCCACAGCACCACCCACGTCCCTAATGTTTTTGTGGATATGACTACTCAATTTCAGATATTAACATCAATAACAGCATTTCTAAAACAGAGGTTGAAACAGCATTTCCTCATAAGATTATTCTGTGAGTCTCTTGACAAATAGATGCAAGTGAGCTATCCCCATAGTAATCTCTGCCCAGAAACAAACCAATGTGTGTATCAATCGGTAGCATACACTTCTCAAAAACTATCTCCCCAAGTTGCAGTCTTGCTATGGACAGGGAACTCCAAAACTCCCACTGAACCATTCATGCCTTCCTGAATTCTACAATGCTCTGTGCACACAGGAGAAACACCAAAGACACATCCAGCTTCACAGGCAGTTCCTTCAAGCACATGGACATAACCCTTTCAGGCTGCAGTAACCATGGCCTGTAAATAAGCTCTTTTTCTAGAAAAAGAGGTTCCGGAACCCAGCTGAGACGTGCTGGAATTCAGTTCCGGTGAGTTCCCACTGAGATGGAATCTACATGGATATTTATTTTTAAAAATGCTGCAAGAATGCTTTTTAAAAAGTTTTGAAAAATACATTGAATTTTGCATATCTCACTATCGCCATCTAGTGTCATCTTTGCGTATTGCACTTTACAACACATTTAAAACGTTTTATTTGCAGCTGTGTAGATGAGTCCTGGAAGAAAAAGCCCTGACAGTTGGGAAGATAGGTACAAAAACTGAACTCGTTGTCCTTATTGCAGTATGAAGTGCCACTTGCCCATTTGGCCAACTCGAGCTTCTGCTCTGTTGCATCCATGTCATTCTGATGCTGCTGAATATGTTGATCAAATCTCAAAGGAAAGGGGGGAGAGAGAGAAGAGGAAAGGAGGTGGGAGAGAGAGACAGAAGACAGAGACCTGAGAAAGATCTGCTCACTTCCTCCCTTAAAGTCAATCCCTAAAAGCAGCCAGATGGTCTCTGTTGCTTGGCAAAAGAGAGGGGGGAGGTAACCTATATGCTAACATGCAAAAAAAAGAAGAAAAGAAATATCCATTTGCCCTGATTCAGAGGGCTGCAACAGGAGGACAGCCACAGATACGCAAGAAATCTCCACAAACGCAGCAGGTAAACAGATGGTTGCCGCTGTATCAGGAGAGTTCCCAGAAGGTAGAATGCATTTAGAAGTAGAGTAATATCTCCAGAGGAAAACGCCGGTTGTGTCTCATCTTTTTTTTTAAGGAAAAAGACCCAGAAAATTCTTTAAAAGTTTATTGGGTACTGCACAGATTTGCCAGATTACAAGTAAGCATGAAACCACTTGCTAGAGAGTCGCAACATACTCCAGAGAGCTGACCAGTACTGCACTCACTATGGCCGGAAGTGGACAGAATTATTGGCTGCGCAGCTTGAACCACCTCTCTGCTATCATTGCAATTCTTGGTTATACATGCCATCTGTTTGGCCCTTTGGACAACTGCTTGAAACCGTCTCTTCACAAGGCACTTTGGATCACAAAGGGTGTATTAAAACAGAGGCCCTGCAAAGCCATTACTTTACCTGTGCTAGGTTAGATTCAGAAAAATACGTTAGAACTTGCAGTTAGAGAAGATGCAAAGTTCCACTGGAAGAATATAGAGAAGGGGGAGAAATTTGCTCCATATATTTTCAGTGTTTAGATTTCAGTGAGGATCATTGCAAGACTCATACAGTTGCACACAATTTAAGTTATACTCCAAGCAGACTCATTAAAAAATTGTTGTTGTTTATGCATTTTTACAACTTATATATGCACCATACAATATTCATCCTTACCTCTTATCCTCAGACTTCCCAGTCCATCTCTCCCTGGCATTCTGGGTAGTCTTTTGTCGGCTGCATAATCTATTATTCCACCCATTTTCATCTCAAATCTTCCTATATTTCATGTTATCTGCTGCTCACGCGTTCATTCCTACTTGTAGGTTAAACTGACTATCATACCCTCTGAGATACTCCTCAAAACACTTCCACTCATCTCTTATCCATAACTCTTCCCTATTTCTGAGTTTCTCGGTTACTCATTCTGTGCATTCCATCAATTTATTCCGCCATATTAATGGCAGAAATTCATGGGCCTACGTTTAGTCCTGTCAGTTTATTTGAATTGGTCCACTCTGAATAGGACTAACGTTGGAGACAACATTGGAATTAAGACTTGTTGTAGTGGTAACATATATCTAGCTAACTTAGTTAATTAGAGCATGGTGCTGATAACGCCAAGGTTACAGGTTCGACACCTGTATGGGACAGCTGCATATTCCTGCAGTGACCTTTCTGATTCTCTGGTGTGTGGGTGGGTGGGTGTGACTTTTTTAAGCCGAAACTCAGTTCTGGCACCTCTCAGGTTTGGTTTGGTTTGGTTTGGTTTGGTTTGGTTTGGTTTGGTTTGGTTTGGTTTTATAACAATTTATCAATTTTTCAAAAATGACCAAAAAAAAAGAAAAACAAACATCAATACAATAACAATACAGAAACAAAGCAAATTAAACAGATATAGAAATTGAAATCATAATTCTTAACTCAATTGACTTCCCTCCACTCCCCCTCTTGGTTCCATTGTATTGACTTATTCATGCAAGTCCATAAGACTTTATACTCTTAACAATCCATTTTTCAAACCTTATTCATCTTAATACAAGTGACACTTATTCATCTTAATACAAGTGAACGGAGGACATAGATGATGCCTTCCTGGAACAGATGGCCAAGCATGCAAAAGGAAGGGAGATAGTAGTAATGGGGGACTTCAATTACCCAGATATTTGTTGGATGTCAAACTCAGCCAAGAGCATAAGGTCAAACAGATTCCTCACTGGCCTTTCAGACAACTTCATTGTCCAGAAAGTGGGAGAAGCAACAAGAGGAACAGCCATTTTAGATCTGGTCCTAACCAATGTTGATGACCTGGTTAGTGGGGTAGAAGTGGAAGGATCATTAGGCGCGAGTGATCATGCTCTTCTGAAGTTTACTATACAGCGGAAAGGAGCAGCCAAGCATACTAGGACTCAATTTCTTGACTTTAAGAAAGCCGACTTCATAAAACTTAGGGAAGTGCTGGGTGAGATCCCATGGACAGTAATACTAAAAGGAAAGGGAGTTCATGATGGCTGGGAGTTTGTTAAGAGGGAGATAGTAAAAGCACAACTTCAGGCAATACCAATGAGACGGAAACATGGAAGGTGCCTAAAGAAGCCAGGGTGGCTATCTAAAGAACTTTTAACTGAGTTAAGATTTAAAAAGGATGCGTACAAAAAATGGAAAAGGGGAGAAACCACCAAAGACGAATTCAAACAAATAGCCAGCATGTGTAGACACAAAGTCAGAAAAGCTAAAGCACAGAATGAACTCAGGCTTGCTAGAGAGGTTAAAAGCAACAAAAAAGGCTTTTATGGGTATGTCTGTAGCAAAAGGAAGAACAAAGAAACAGTGGGGTCACTCAGAGGAGAAGATGGTGAAATGCAAACAGGGGACACAGAAAGGGCTGAACTCCTCAATGCCTTCTTTGCCTCAGTCTTCTCCGATAAAGAAAACAATGCCCGACCTGAAGAATTTGGAGCAAATGATTCAGCAGAGGAAACACAGCCCAGAATAACTAAGGAGATAGTACAAGAATACTTGGCTAGTCTAGATGTATTCAAGTCTCCAGGGCCAGATGAACTGCATCCAAGAGTATTAAAAGAACTGGCAGATGTGATCTCAGAACCACTGGCAGTCATCTTTGAGAATTCCTGGAGAACAGGTGAAGTCCCTGCAGACTGGAGGAGGGCAAATGTTGTCCCTATTTTCAAAAAGGGGAAAAGAGAGGACCCAAATAATTACCGCCCAGTCAGTCTGACATCAATACCAGGGAAGATTCTGGAGCAGATCATTAAGCAAACAGTCTGTGAGCACCTAGAAAGGAATGCTGTGATCACCAATAGTCAGCATGGATTTCTGAAAAATAAGTCATGTCAGACTAACCTGATCTCGTTTTTTGACAGAATTACAAGCCTGGTAGATGAAGGGAACACAGTGGATGTAGCCTACCTTGATTTCAGCAAGGCATTTGACAAGGTGCCCCATGATATTCTTGTAAAGAAGCTGGTAAAATGTGGTCCTGACTATGCTACCACTCAGTGGATTTGTAACTGGCTGACTGACCGAACCCAAAGGGTGCTCATCAATGGTTCCTCTTCATCCTGGAGAAGAGTGACTAGTGGGGTGCCACAGGGTTCTGTCTTGGGCCCGGTCTTATTCAACATCTTTATCAACGACTTGGATGATGGACTCAAGGGCATCCTGATCAAATTTGCAGATGACACCAAACTGGGAGGGGTGGCTAACACCCCAGAGGACAGGATCACACTTCAAAACGGCCTTGACAGTTTAGAGAACTGGGCAAAAACAAACAAGATGAATTTTAATAGGGAGAAATGTAAAGTATTGCACTTGGGCAAAAAAAATGAGAGGCACAAATACAAGATGAGGGACACCTGGCTTGAGAGCAGTACATGTGAAAAGGATCTAGGAGTCTTGGTTGACCACAAACTTGACATGAGCCAACAGTGTGACGCGGCAGCTAAAAAAGCCAATGCAATTCTGGGCTGCATCAATAGGAGTATAGCATCTAGATCAAGGGAAGTAATAGTGCCACTGTATTCTGCTCTGGTCAGACCTCACCTGGAGTACTGTGTCCAGTTCTGGGCACCACAGTTCAAGGAGGACACTGACAAACTGGAACGTGTCCAGAGGAGGGCAACCAAAATGGTCAAAGACCTGGAAACGATGCCTTATGAAGAACGGCTAAGGGAGCTGGGCATGTTTAGCCTGGAGAAGAGGAGGTTAAGGGGTGATATGATAGCCATGTTCAAATATATAAAAGGATGTCACATAGAGGAGGGAGAAAGGTTGTTTTCTGCTGCTCCAGAGAAGCGGACACGGAGCAATGGATCCAAACTACAAGAAAGAAGATTCCACCTAAACATTAGGAAGAACTTCCTGACAGTAAGAGCTGTTTGACAGTGGAATTTGCTGCCAAGGAGTGTGGTGGAGTCTCCTACTTTGGAGGTCTTTAAGCAGAGGCTTGACAACCATATGTCAGGAGTGCTCTGATGGTGTTTCCTGCTTGGCAGGGGGTTGGACTCGATGGCCCTTGTGGTCTCTTCCAACTCTATGATTCTATGAGTCTATTCTATGACTTATAAAAGTTCGACTAATGCAAAAGTCTGTACACAACCCTTGAAGAATATGCATTAAACATCTTTGTTTCTTGGGTTTCAAATTATCTAATAAATTCTGCATAGTTCATTAATTAGTTTTTTCCAATCTTCTTCATCTTCTTTGCGGTGGCTTCTTCCTTCTACAATGGTACCTCGGGGTACAGACATTTCAGGTTGCATACACTTCAGGTTACAGACTCTGCTAACCCAGAAATAGTACCTTGGGTTAAGAATTTTGCTTTAGGATGAGAACAGAAATTCTTTGAAGTAGATATGCTTTTACTGTGTATGCTTTTGGGAGAAAGTGCTGGACAATATCAACCAGAAACTACAGAATTTTTGTTAAGATTTCCCAGGGTGAATATGCTCTGTATATTTCCACTGTATATATACCCATTGTGGAAAGTGACAACAGGACAGTGAAAAATGGATTCTTGGCATCCTACTGGTGGCCAAGAGACTGATACTGACAAATTGGAAGAATAGAGATATGATTCCCCTTAATCAATGGCTTGATAACATGATAAAGCTGAGAATTCATGCCTTGAACTGCAGCAAACAGGTCAGTTCTGCTTACTTTGACATTGGGTGGGTAGGATCTCCTAGATCTAATGGTGTTGCTGAGTCCATACTGTAGTATTTTTTAATGTGAATTTATTTATTATTCTTTAAATATTTTAAATAATATATTTTGGCATATATTCTCTTTTATATGTATCTTTCTTGTTGTTTTTCTCCTCACTTTTCCTTTCTTTTCCCCCCTTGTATCGCTTTATTTCTTTTAACTGAAATCGACTTAATAAAATATAAATATTTTTAAAAAATAACAATACAGCAAACTTATAAAGAAAACAAAGAGCGAGCTTATAGACGCAGACTTTCCTTGCGTAAGTACAATATTTGGAATGAGTTTACACTGGCAATCATATTGTGTATTAGGATAAGAAGAATATACACATCTGTGTATTGATGTATGGTGATGTAACAGTATTTTTTCTTTCTTTTTTAATTTAATTTCTCTTTGCCTTTCGTTCTTTGTTTCCTCACCCTATCTTTTTATAAATGAAATCCTCCTAATAATATTTTTTGCTTTTAAGCTTGAAAAGTCCCACTGGGCTCTCTGCCGCAACTTCTCCTGTGCAATGCCCTGTGTGCCAGAACAGAAGCAGCTTAATGTACTAGAACTATTGCACACACAATTTTCGGAGCAAAGCTGGTCTCTCTCTCTTTGGCATATTTCCCATCGTGCTGACATGGCAGCCTGCGCCAGGTGGCAAACCCGGTGGTCCTTCGCCACTTTGTCTTTCCTATGGAAATCCTCGAAGACTTAAAAGAGCTGTGTTTAAAAGCCATTATGATCTAAAGGGGGAATGTTTTCTAGCTTTCATGTTCCTTCCTTAGGCTATTCTGTTTAACATTTCCGATCTGATTGTCTTGGGAAAAAGCGCTATGGGGGGAAAAGGGGGGATGAACCAGCTCCATCAGCTATACTTTCTTGCCCCCTGCTGGATAATGCTGAGAATTCATGCCTTGTGAGAAACTGCAACGAGAAAGGTCGTTTCTGCATACTTTGGCATTGTTTGGGTGGGGACGGTGTCCTAGATCGAATGGTGTTGCTGAATCCATACTGAAGTATTTCTTATTTTTTTAAAAAATGTGAATTTAATTATTATTCTTAAAATATTTTAAATAATTAGTTTGCATATTTTTGCTTTTATGTCTATCTTTGTTGTTGTTGCTTTCCCCTCTTTTTTCTGTATCACTTTATTTCTTTTAACTGAAATCAACTTAATAAAATATATTTAAAAAAAAAAAAAACAGCAAACTTATGAAGAAAACAAAGAGCAAGCAACAAAGAAAATAATGGCATTTTCAAGAGATGGATTCAAAGGCTTTCTCTTTACCCTCACCCTACTCCATAGATCAAGCAAAGCAACATAATAATAATTATTTTTTGTAGCTTGTTATTGAAACTTATCATCATCTGGTCTAGTGTGAGATACCACCTATTTTCAGAGTTATGAAATGTAATAATATAGGTGAATATATTGGGTTCTTCCACTCCACTTGTCGCTTTCTATGGGTGACATTCAACTAAGCTTTTACTCAGAGTAGACCCACTGAAATTAATGGACATGGTGATGTTAAATCTATTAATTTAAATAGGTCTGCTCCAAGTAAAACATTGTTGAATATCACCCAACGTCTGTCTTATTCCAGGAGAATTTGTCAATGAACTTCCCTCAGGTGGGCACTGCCATATTAGAGCAGTATTTCCCAAAGTTGGGTCTCCGGTTCTTTTTGGGCTACAACTCCCATCATCCCTCACTAGCAGGACCAGTGGTCAGGGATGGTGGGAACTGTAGTCCAAAAACAGCTGGAGGCTCAAGTTTGGGAAAACTTGACCTAGAGCAATTGACCCAACCTGGTAACCGCCATATGTTTTGGACTTGCTTTACCATCAGTCCCCGACAACGTGGCCAGTGACCAAGGGTGATGGGAATTGAAGTCCAAAACATCTAGATAGCACTAGGAAATGTAAATTTAAGCAATTACTAGCTAAAGAGCATTGCTGGAAGGCACCTTATTGTTGCTTTCCATATATATATATATATATATATATATATATATATATATATATATATATATTTGTTTTCGTAGATTTTCACGGGTACAGGAATGCAGGTTTTGGTGTCTTCGGGTGTCTTCCCGTGTAAGAGTTGGGGTGTCTAGGCGACGTTTCGACGAGGTCTCACTCGTCATCTTCAGGCTGGTGCTTTCGGCTTCTTGTTACTGGAACAGAGCAGGATCTCAGTGTTTGAGTTCCTATAAATACTGTTGAGGGGGTGTGGTGTATAGCCTATTTTGGACTTCCGTCAACAACCTCTGAAGATTTTCCGTTCTTTATCACTTGTTCTGCATTTCTTAATTTCTCTATTACTTATAATTGTCCTTAACTAATAATTCTTTTCAAAGTCTTCCTTGCAATATTTCACAAAGTCCTCCTTACAGAACTTCTTGCAGTCCTGCTAGTGTAATCTGTTTGTCACAATTGCTTTTCAAATACCGTAGTTCACATATTTACGCCAGTCCTCCAAGAATCTCTGGTCCTGCAGGTTTCGAATCCTTCCTGTTAATTTAGCGAATTCTGCATAGTCCATTAATTTCATTTGCCATTCTTCTTTTGTCTGTAATTCTTCTTGCTTCCATTTTTGTGCCAATAATATTCTTGCTGCTGTTGTTGCATATAAAAAGAATTTATAATCCTGTCTGTTAATATCCTCCCCTACAATTACACTTATTGTTATTTTCCTAGAGTTCATTAAAAACCCAATAAGGGCATCATTATGCCAGAGGCTCATGATGAACACCTGCTCTTGTGAAATTCCCTTATAAGAGCTACCACGGAGAGGATATTTGGCAGGGGCCACTAGGACCTCCCCACATGGGAGACCATTTGCCTTGAATTGCTATGGCTTCCACCGAATACTTTCCAAAAACATTGCATTCACTGCTCAGTTTCCAGTAACTTGTTTTCAGAAGCCTACTGTCTCTGCCCATGGCAGCAATACACCCAGCACATGCAAAGTTCCAGGTGAACCAAGCTTCTCGATAACACCACCAAACTATGATGTCTTTTAAAGGTTGTATAGTTACTTATTTCCTTGGCTCGGGGGACGCAGAACCCCATGTTCTCCAAGATTTTTCCACTGAAAATAGAGACATCCTAAGGAAAAACAGGATCAAATTTGATTTGATCCAGGATCATATTAGAAACCAGGGTGGATTCTGTAAATCCGGAACTGTCCCTGGAAAATAGGGACACTTAGAGGGTCTGCAATATTCTATCTACTATGCCATACAGTGGTACCACGGGTTACAGACACTTCAGGTTACAGATGCTTCAGGTTGCAGACTCTGCTAACCCAGAAATAGTACCTCAGGTTAAGAACTTTGCTTCAAGATGAGAAGAGAAATTGTGCGGTGGCAGCACAGTGGCAGTGGGAGGCCCCATTAGCTAAAGTGGTACCTCAGGTTAAGAACAGTTTCAGGTTAAGAATGGACCTCAGAACGAATTAAATTCTTAACCCAAGGTACCACTATACTGGCTATTTTGGTTAAACTTCCTTTTTCAGTTTCTGAAAATGCTTATAACAAACAATCCCTATATACCAAGCTCCTTATTTTTTTAACCAAATGTCATTTAGGTTGTTTAGGAACAAAGAGAGCTGTCTTATATCGAGTCAAAGCATTGGTCCATTTAGTTCAATGTTGTCCACACTGATTGGTAGCAGCTCTGTGGTCTCAGCCTGTGGCCTCTCCCAGCCCTACCTGGCGATGTTGGGGATTGAATCTGAGCAGATGCTCGGCCGTTGACCTGGGGTCCTTCTCCCAGAATGATGAAATAATTTGTGTTCTTGAAAGACTTCAAGACAGAGCTGGCAAGTCTTCAGCAAACGTCATGTCACCTGTCTCCCACACATTCCAAGTGCTCTTGGGATGATCTGAGCACGCTAACTGAATTAGTCGGCTGTACAATGCCCTAACCCACCAGGACAAGTTTAAGAGAGCAGCGGCAACCTGATTTATAGATCCCGGAGGATTTAACAACTGGCACATTGCTATTGGAAGAGCCCATCTCTCTCTCTCTCTCTCTCTCTCTCTCTCTCTCTCTCTCTCTTACCAGCAGGAAAACTTCTGGCAATTGCAAGCAAAGTGTGAATTTCCACAAGAGATTCCATGACAAGAGGTGGGCCATGCGAGTGGAGAGCAAGGAAAAGTATCCTGGCAAATCCCAATTTCTTAGATACTCGTTTGTCAGTACAAACATCAACAAGTTTGGTATTATGAAGATGAAAGGAAGTAAAAGTGAAATGATTTATTGTTTGGACGCACAGCTGTCTTCCATTTACAAGTTTAACCATGTTATTCCATGAGCACTTTTGTCCGTTCTAAAACATAAAAAAGGAGCATAGCCTCAGCTTTGTCTGAATACTCGACACTCTTTACAGCTGCCTACCTTTAACGTCCTTTAAATATGACACTTCCTGAATGGCAGCCTTTCCTTTGGAAATACAGTAGGGTCCATTAGCTCTCTCCTCAGCGCTTTCTTTTCCATCAAAGTCCCGTTATGGTGGATTAAGTAAGTATGGCCACGTTACAAAGAAGGATGGGGCATGCTTTGTTAAGTATGCTACTGAGAAGGCGCATGCTGGCTTTTCTCTCTCTTTTTTTAAACGCCTCTTTAGACCTTTCAGGCAAAGAGCAGCTCCCCCCTGAGAGTCGTGAACCTTTGCGAGAAACTTTTCTCTCCAAAATGACCTTCCCCTTCAAAATGACAGGATGCACTCATAGCGTGGATAATTCGCCTTTGGCTCCCCAATCCGGCGTGGAATAGTTCGCATGAAGAGGCGTATCATATCTGGGAGAGCAGAGGGTGGGGGGATCTTGTTCAGCCAGTGGCTCGGTTTCCTCTCTCTCCACCACCTTTTCTTGTTCTAAATGAATAGTTTTCGGGAGAAGGAGTTGCCCCTGGTGCGCTAAAGCAGATGGAATGTAGCTGGGAATGAGAAGCGTTGAGTTCCTCTTTTCTTCCCCATTTGCAGTTCCATTTCATCTGCAGACGGCTGGAGTGAAGGTTTGCACCACAATTTATGACATTGCAGCACAGAGCGAAAGCAGGAGATTCTTGTGTGGGCCAGGAGCTTGAAAAGACTCGGTGAAGGGATTTTGGATTTTGTCGCTCTAGGCAATATATGTTGTTGCTGTTTAGTCGTTTAGTTGTGTCCGACTCTTTGTGACCCCATGGACCAGAGCACGCCAGGAACTCCTGTCTTCCACTGCCTCCTGCAGTTTGGTCAAACTCATGCTGGTAGCTTCGAGAACACCGTCCAACCATCTCGTCCTCTGTCGTCCCCTTCTTCTTGTGCCCTCCATCTTTCCTAACATCAGGGTCTTTTCCAGGGAGTCTTCTCTTCTCATGAGGTGGCCAAAGTATTGGAGCCTCAGCTTCAGGATCTGTCCTTCCAGTGAGCACTCAGGGCTGATAAGAATGGAGAGGTTTGTTCTTCTTGCAGTCTATGGGACTCTTAAGAGTCTCCTCCAGCACCATAATTCAAAAGCATCAATTCTTCAGCAATCAGCCTTCTTTATGGTCCAGCTCTCACTTCCATACATCACTACTGGGAAAACCATAGCTTTTACTACACGGATATATATATATAGACAGATAGATAGATAGATAGATAGATAGATAGATAGATAGATAGATAGATAGATATTCCTTTCCCCCCAACTGTTGTCGTATTCTGGACAGCGCAATATCTATCCATATGATAGCAGGCTCCCCCCAAACCATCACCATTGTACAGCCTGGTTATTTTGCTGCTCTCATGTGTCACATAATGTGCCTGCCTTGCAACGCCTTGCAGAATACAGCTGTGCTATCATCAGAAGTGGCACCAGAAGGCTGCAACGCAATTCACACAGGTGAACTGAATGGTACACATTAAATGGTAAAGAGAATGCTTCTAAAAATATAGATATGGAGAACATTTACCCATCTATCCGAGGTGACAGGGTGCACCCATGACGTTAACACGGAGAGGCTACTTGCGCATCACTAAATCAGTGGTGGAGAACTCAGAGCACGTGCAGAACAGACACATTTGGGTCCAGTCACATGTATAAATTATATGGACAGTGAATTAAGCATGCTGGAGACACTCACTCAAGGGATTGAGGGTAGGAAATACATGCATAGGATTAATCCTGGAGGAGGAGGAGGAGGAGGAGGAGGAGGAGGAGGAGGAGGAAGAAGAAGAAGAAGAAGAAGAAGAAGAAGAAGAAGAAGAAGAAGAAGAAGAAGAAGAAGAAAAGCAGGAGGAGAAGAGTTTGGATTTGATATCCCGCTTTATCACTACCCGAAGGAATCTCAAAGCGGCTAACATTCTCCTTTCCCTTCCTCCCCCACAACAAACACTCTGTGAGGTGAGTGGGACTGGGGGACTTCAAAGAAGTGCGACTAGCCCAAGGTCACCCAGCAGCTGCATGTGGAGGAGCGGAGACGCGAACCCAGTTCCCCAGATTACGAGTCTATCGCTCTTAACCACTACACCCCACTGGCTCTCAGCTGCTTTCAGATTATTATTGTTTTACTCTTTCATCCTGTACAAATAGCAGACCTCCTACTTACACACACACACACACACACACACACACAAATGTTGCATGGCTTGCCTTGCACTGGCAGAGCTGAGCAGAGCCTCCACTGGCTTTGGAGTGAAATATCTGGCTTAACTGAAAGAGTGTTGCTACTCTACTTACAAATGAAGTGAAGTAACAGAACTGGTTTCTTCGCAAGACGGCTGCTGAAACGGCCATAATACATAATGATATGGGCTCTTATTGCAGTGCGAAGGCCACTCTCAGCAGCGGGTTAGGGGGGGAGGAACACGGAAAATAAATTTTTACTACAGCTATTACATGTCAGAAACTTAATACTGAGGTGGGGGGCACGCAAAAAAGTTATTATGACTTTGAGGTCAACATTTCGTAGTAATCAAAAAGTGTAACCCAGTTTATATCTAGCTCCTAAAGGAGAGACAAGTTCATAAAACTAGAATTATGAATTCTGCGTTCTTGTTCTTGAAGCTGTCCTTCTCTGCTGCGAAAAGCCTGCAGATGCAGCCCTAGGGCTGAGGGGAGGGGAGGGGAGTTGCTGTAAAACTCACCTAGGGGTAAGGGGAGTTGCTGTAAAAACCCAGGCAAGGAGAAACCAAGCAAGTGTTTATGTTTTCCTTTCTCCATTCCGGTTGCAGCTGAGAAAGAGTCCACTTTGCACATGACCTCTGGCCTTTTCTTCACTCCCCGGAGTTATCCATTCACACAAGCACTTGATCATATGCAAGTACACAGATCACAGATCTGCAGCCTTATGAAATAAATGTGAGTTATTCATCCACAAGCATCTGTGGATGTGACTCAAAAAAAAAACCTAACCTCCAACATAACAAGTGTTTATGCAATTCCTCCTCAGACCAGGAGCTGCTCTCCTTGCCTTCACTTAATGTAGGGTTTGGGGGGGGGGGCTGTGGCTCTACAGATGTAGCTGGACTACAACTCCCATAATCCCTACCTGCCAGCCATGCTGCCCGGGGCTGATGGGAGACGGAGTCCAACAATATATGAGGAGGAAGTTTTTTATTCCTTTCTAAGTTTGGTGAAGTTAATAATAATAATAATTAAAACAATAACAATTAAAACTGTTCCTCTAACTGGTGGCTCCTTCTAGACCACTACTCCAGGATGAGATTCTAGATCTTGTAGGGGGATTGTCTTCCTTAAAGATCCAGTCAACACTTCAGTGAAATACTTCACCCACTCTTTATTTCAAAATCACACCTATTACGGAAAAGAAATACAGTATATAGCCGGTTTGTTATGCATTCGCATCCTAGGACAGGGACTCTCTTCCTGATGGACAACCTCTCAGTTGTGTCCCAGATTTTATCACCCCCAATATTTTCTCTCCCACAGTCTAAGCCACATAAGGCAACACAATACAATGTGTTTGTATTATTGGTTTCTGCCCACCATGGGACATCACCAAATATCGCTCCCCTATGCTACATCACTTGCTTTTGAGTTACCCAGTACCACCTGAAGTTTAGAAACAGATGAACCTTCTTGCATTTCCTGCAAGCATTATAATTTGAGGAAACAATCAAAGCAGTGCTATTGGTTCCTGGGCATATCTGATTGAATGTAATTGTTGCTGCCAATGCAAGGTCAAGATTTCCCGAGGCCAACACAGAAGGCCACTGAGCTTCTTAACAATATTGAGCAGCAAATTATAAAGAGCTCCTTGTGGGGGCTGCAGGTTAAGCAGTTACTAACTGAGAATCACTCTCTGCTATGGATAGGTGGGTCTATCAATTCCAGTTTCTCTCCATAGCTCGTTTTTTTCAATCTTTACTTCAATTCTACACATTTCCACATTGGTTTGCTATTTCTTTTAAAGCCTGCATGAAAAATCATTAGCATAGTAGTGCAAATTCTTCATAAAGTACACATATTTTGCAAAGCACATTCTCCCCAGTATAGTGCTATTTTTTATGAAGATAATATACATAGATACACAGTATACCCTAGTATATGCAATTTTGTACACATTACTTGGCTGGCGAACTGCACTGCAAAATTCAGAGAAGTGTGAATTTGGAAGGGTGACTGCATTTCGCCCTGTGTATTGTTGTGGGTTAGGTAAATTTGTCCTCAACGCAAACTGGATTTAATGGGTTGTTGTGTTGTTGTTTGGCACTTAGTGAGCTTGGGCTCGCTGCCGCCCACTACACAAAATCACACACATCCTTGTTTCTGAACTCAGTGCCAGTTTCCAGTTTCTCAGTGCCCATTCCTTGAGGCTTCAAGCAACTGTCTGATTTTTTGGGGGGTGGGGGGAGGTCAAGTTTATCCAGTTCAGTATATATGTAGTACTTTTTTGAAATGAAACAAAGCAAAAAAGCATGGCAACCAGTTTTGTTTTTAACTTTACAAAACTAAACTGGGGTTCTTTGATCCTCATAATAGACAGTTCCAAAAGGATGAACAATTCATTTTCTTGATCATTTTATATACCACATGTATAAGTATTTTCCCCTGAGCTCACTTCTTAAGAGAAGGTTATACCTATCATCAAAATGGTGCATTCAAGTTATGAGCAAAACTGGATACAATCCAACGTTCACCAAAAGCTTCAAATAACCATGTGTAGAGCATTCCTTAAAAAAAAAGGAATAAAACCATCTATATCTGAGAAGCACTTCAGTGAATTTTAATTTCCCTCTTCTGCAAAGTTTCAAGGATTAAATGCTTCGGGGTTTTTTAGGAAGGGTTTAATCATGCAAGGCAAAAACAAATTTCATACACCACAATCACTTTTAATCAGCCTGCGATGAACATGCACAGAACCCAATGCCTTCATCCAAATGTCAAAACAACATTAACATTTATATATTTACCACTCTTATAAAATTGACGCTCAGTCATTTTAACTACAGATTTTTTTCTTCCTTTTTATTTAAAGAGTAACATTGTCATTTGCATTCATTTTCAAAAACTGCCATTTGCTTCAGGGGCTTCCAGGAAATATATATATATATATGCAATTTGCAGCTTCTTTAACTATACTCAACAGCAGAAGTTGGATTGCCCAAGTCTCTGAATGGTTTTCTCGTACCAAGTTTAAAGCTATTAGGGCAGTTCTGTGGCACTTTCCCCCAGCGCTTAGATGCACTAATGCATCACTTTGGCCCCCTGCCATTCATTCAATCACACACAGAGACAGAGATATATATACAGGCATGTAGACATATAGATAGATAGAGATGTGTCTGTTTATGAAAGCTGAATTTCAGCCTGCACTGAAAACACAGCCTGTGTCTTCTGAACCAGCCAGAAGAACACATGATGGTTTCATGTTGCACTAATCCTTACCTGGATTACTATAATGCTGGTATAGCCAATGCTGTTGGACTACAACTCCCATCATCCCTGACTATTGGACATGCTACCTGGCTGAGGGACATACAGACCCTCCAAGTGTCCCTATTTTCCAGGGACAGTCCTAGATTTACAGAAGCCATCTCGGTTTGTGATTTGATCCTGGAATCATAGAATTTTCATCATAGAATTTTAGAGTTGGAAGGAACCATCAGGGACATCTAGTTCAACCCCCTGCCATGCAGGAATCTTTTGCTCAACGTGGGGCTCAAACCCACGACCCTGGAATTAAGAGTCTTATGCTCTACCAACTGAGCTATCTCAGCACTTTCTGGCTTTTCCTTAGGACATCCCTCTTTTCATTGGAGAAATGTTGGAGGATATGGAGTTGTGAGACCCCCATGTCAAGGAGATAAGCAACTTTGCAACCTTTAGAAGACATCTGAAGGCAGCTCTGTATAGGGAAGGTTTTTTAATGCTTAACATTTTATTATGTGGCGCTGTGGGTTAAACCACAGAGTCTTGGACTTGCCAATCAGAAGGTCGGCGGTTCGAATCCCCGCGACGGGGTGAGCTCCCATTGCTCAGTCCCTGCTCCTGCCAACCTAGCAGTTTGAAAGCACGTCAAAGTGCAAGTAGATAAATAGGTACCGCTCCGGTAGGAAGGTAAACGGCATTTCCGTGCGCTGCTCTGCTTCACCAGAAGCGGCTTAGTCATGCTGGCCACATGACCCGGAAGCTGTATGTCGGCTCCCTCGGCCAACAAAGTGAGATGAGTGCCACAACCCCAGAGTCGGTCACAACTGGACCAAATGGTCCCTTTACCTTGCCTATATGATGAAAGTCTCCCAGAGTAGCTGGGGCAATATGAACATATGAAGGGCTGCCTTGGAAAACTGTCTGGAAGCTTCCTTTGGTACAAAACGCCACAGCTAAATTGCTAACTGGGACTTGTTATTTAGGAACGTGTTTCACCAGTCCCAAAGAAACTAAATTCCAGTCCACTTCAGGATTCAATATGAAGAGCTGTTTATTTTTCCCCTTCCAAGCCTTATGTGGCTTTAATTGTACCTTAAGAACAATTTCTTCATGAACCTGCCTTCTTTGGGTGTCACCATCTCTACAGTAGGACACATTTTGGGTGGACCAACATTCGTGGAGTGCATATAGCCAGACTGGTGATGGGATAATGGCCTGGAAATAGGGGACTTGGCCTGGAAAGAGACCTGAAGGTAAGATAGAGGGGTCTGGAGGGTTAGATTCACAAGCCTGAGGTTCTTCAACCCTGTCCTTGTCTATAAGATACTGACTTTACCAGGAATGTTTTCTGTAGCAGGACCCAGGTCAGTCACCATTCAGGCATGCCTTACATTGGAGTGGGAAGCAAGAACCTGTGGTGGCTGTTGCCCCTTGGGACTGGTAGAGAGGAAGGCAGGGATCCCCAACAGTAGATGGATACAGAGCCAATGAGAGGCAGTGCCACAGCCATTGGCAGGCAGAGTCTACTCATTCTCTCATTGGAAAGAAAGGACAACAGAAAACAGTGTAAAGGAGGAACATAGGATTCCTTATTAACTTGGGACTCTTAAATGCTCAGTGTTGGTGGATTTCCAGTAGACTGTATCTGTGAAACATATCTTGCCTTTCTGTCACTTTGAAGCTGGAGCCCATCAAGCTTTCTAACAAACCAAATTTCTATATTTGAAGTCTTAACCTTGTCTAAGTGTTACATGGCTTCAGAGAAGCTGTTGTCGTGGTTCTTGGCTGTTTTAGATATGTTGGTCCTCTCCCCGTTGAGTTCTACAAAGGCAATTCCTAACGTGGGAAGAAATCCTAAAATGATAAATAAGTGATTTAGCATTGTTGCTGTTGTTTAGTTGTTTAGTCGTGTCCGACTCTTCGTGACCCCATGGACCAGAGCACGCCAGGCACTTCTGTCTTCCACTGCCTCCCGCAGTTTAGTCAAACTCATGCTGGTAGCTTCGAGAACACTGTCCAACCATCTCGTCCTCTGTCGTCCCCTTCTCCTTGTGCCCTCAATCTTTCCCAACATCAGGGTCTTTTCCAGGGAGTCTTTTCTTCTCATGAGGTGGCCAAAGTATTGGAGTCACAGCTTCACGATCTGTCCTTCCAGTGAGCACTCAGGGCTGATTTCCTTAATAATGTATAGGTTTGTTCTTCTTTTAGTCCATGGGACTCTCAAGAGTCTCCTCCAGCACCATAATTCAAAAGCATCAATTCTTCGGCGATCAGCCTTCTTTATGGTCCAGCTCTCACTTCCGTACATTACTACTGGGAAAAGCATAGATTTAACTATACGGACCTTTGTTGGCAAGGTGATGTCTCTGCTTTTTGATGTCTCTGCTGTCTAGGTTTAGCATTACATTTACCTATTCGAGGATATCAGGTGACCCCCACAACAACAACAACTGTCCTTCCCTAACATTAATAAAACACCTTGGTCCTCATACACCCACAAGATGAACACACTGCCTTACCATTAGCAATGACAGCAAATGGTATGCTTTTCGTGCTTTTACGGAAGACACATAGAGGAATAATGTTCACTGGGATGCTTTCATGGGATGAAGATGGAGCGACTGCAGGACATCCACGGCCCATAGTTATTTCGAGCCTTTCCTTCTGACCTTACTTCAGTCACAGTGTTTTTTTCCTAATCTATCATCATGCGCGGTACACACTGACCTTCTGCAAGCACACGCTGCAAGCCAAGGCAGGTGGCAACCTGCCTGAGCGAAAAAGCCAGAGGGGGAGAAACAGCATGGTCAAGAGCAAAACAACGTGAGGCCAAAGAAAGCCACGACAAGGGCCAGCCAGAAATTCAGGTCACGGATTTCAGAGCATTGGAGGCTGGGCAACTGACCCATTTTTTCCCCCTTTGAAGGCTGGAATTCTGCTGTGAGGGACAATAAGAGGGCAAAGAGCAAAATTGTGAAGGGCAAGGGAGCTGGGGTTGCAGACCAAAACAAGTTCTGGCACAAACATGGGCATTGTGGGGAGACTGCAAAGTTAAATCCAGGAACTAAGGAGCCCGTGGCAGCAGTTTGGCATTTTGCAGCCCAGTTCTTTCATTTGTCGTTGATTCGTGTCATGTAAAACATTGTACTCTTTGCAGAATCCCCTGCAAAAAAGGGGGGGTGAATTGTTGAACCACTCTGGAAATTGCAGGGAACTGGGGTCTCCTTACAACTCACAGCACCCTTCACAAACAACAGATCCTAATTGATATTGTTATCAATTATGTAGCGTGGGGCTTACCCTCAACATTTTATTCAGGTTGGCAGCCTTGGCAGAGAAGGGAGGGGCAAGGTTGGCACATGGTGGTGGCAGGATTGGAAGGGCCCTGTGGCCATATTGCACCAAGTGCACCACACCTTGTACCTCACTTCTTTCTCTCGGCAACAACCAGTGACCTGCTGTGTTGGGAAGACGCTGCCCCACCTTCAACACTTTACCAGAGGCTACTGCTTACTTGTGTGTACACATGGTTAGGATTGCAGCCCAAGGCCCGAAACGTCACAGAGGCTCAGATTCCTGCACACCAAAGCAAAGCTACCATTATACCCTCCTTCTCTTTAAGAGACACTTCAATAAACCTGTCCAACATAGTGGTACTCAGCTACTAAAGTCCTGAGGAAGCGATCCATTACATTGCGATGGGGTGGAAATCTCTAGGGCAAAACCCATTATTTTAGACACAGGCTTTTTGCTTTGGTAGCTTATGGGACATTGTGTTTTCAAGTGTCCTCATCATGAATATTTACACAGATATAATTAAGAATGTTCAGCAGGCATTATAAACACTGTTCTTTCAGTCCTGAGATCTGCAGTCAACGCAGTAGGTTTGTTTACTCACCATTTGAACCATGTAAGTGGGTGACATTAGCATGCATCCTCCTGGGCTGTGAGAATCAGTGATGTACCCTGTTCTGTTTTTTCCAGGAAGAGGGCTTTAAAAAGTGATAACAGGTGTTTATTGTAATGCAAATTGCCGATACGTACTGTTGGTCAACATGTAAATTAATTTTGTTCTTTACCAAGCCAGATGGTCAATTGTAGAGCACCAGCATGGGTAAATTTAATAAGCATTCTCACTGCAGAACATGATGTTTCATCCTTAGATTCTCTGGTTTCTCGTTCCAGCTCCCCTCTGTTTTCTTATTCCAGCTGCTAGAGGCCCCCTCCAACAGCATGATTAACTGTTCTCCTCTTTGCCCCCTAAAACCACCCAGCAAATATGGCAAGAGTGGCTGAAAAGGACAAACTAACTCCAAATGTAAAAATATGCTTCAATTGTTGTGGCATTCTCCTCCAGCCTACTCCTCCATATCTGCACCTGGGGCCTGTGTACACACAACAGTTTATTCTTGCATCAGTGGGAGAGGGGTTGTTGTTGTTCTGTGTAGTCCACTCAGCTCTCACCTGTGGCTCCTAGAAGTTAACAGCATGCAATAGCAGCCACACCCCAGGAAACACCTTCGATTGGCTGGCTAAACTAGGTGAGGGTAGCCAATGAGAGCCAGTGTGGTGTAGTGGTTAAAAGCGGTAGACTCATAATCTGATGAACCAGGTTCGCGTCTCTGCTCCTCCACATGCAGCTGCTGGGTGACCTTGGGCCAGTCACACTTCTCTGAAGTCTCTCAGCCCCACTCACCTCACAGAATGTTTGTTGTGGGGGAGGAAGGGAAAGGAGAATGTTAGCCGCTTTGAGACTCCTTCGGGGAGTGATAAAGCGGGATATCAAATCCAATCCAAATCCAATGGGTCTCAAACTCTCAGGGAGTTAGAAACGTCCACTGCGTGTGAAGACTGGCTCCGGCGGATTGAGCGGGCGAGTCCAATAGTGGGCCCAACGGTCAAGAAGGTGGTTTCTGCACATGCTCTAGAGAGAAATGAGGGGCAGGTGGGGCTCATCAACCTGGGAATGTAGCCTCTTTAGGAGAAGACTCTGATCCCAAACCTTTGCTCCCTTGTGATTATACTCATCCATGAGAAAAGAAACGTTACATTCCTTTTCCTCCCCTGTCCTCTGACCAAACCCTACTAACATGGTGCTTCTAGAAATCAGCTGCTTGGAAGAGTCAGATGAGCGTCTGATAGCTCAGCTGCCTACGTGGCTGAAACATATCTTGGTTAGGTACAGAAATGTGGAAAGTGAAGGTCATTCATTGAATGTAGACCACAATTAGCTATGTGGCCTATCCACCCTCTCCCCATAAATCTGTAAATTATGCTATTTCAAACAGCAAGGCAAGAAAATGAGTCAGAGCACATGTTGTTACATGACATTTGCACAGGAGGTGGTGGTAGTGGCATTGCTTTGTAGACCATCAGATACTTTCACCATTTGTTACGAATATAAATTGCACACAACATAGTTTTACCACTCAGACTATATATATCAAATGAATCCTATTTTGTGCACCTACAAAACTGAACTCGGAAAAGCATTATGCATATAATTTAAATGGCTTATCATTATTCATTGCAAAAAGCTTTATATATATGTAGACTCAACTGGCTAAAGAAGATTATTCTCAAAACAGATTAAGGGCCTAACTATACGTTATATGCAAACACACATAACAAAATGCTGACGGCTATGGGTATTTCTGAGAGGGACAATTTGGGATGATGAAACAGTGGGGGACAGGATGTTAATCCTTTCTCTGATCATCACTTACCTGCTCCAGACAAATCCCAGCAACTCACTCATGCACCCCTTCTGGAATTCCAGTCCCCTCTTCCAGCAGCAACCACTGGGGTTGTGTTATACATGTGATATGTCGTTTTAGTCCCTAGCAGCAACAGGGAAAAGCCAATCTCCCTTAATGCCTCTGAACTCTGAAGATCAAGGAGTTATCTTTAGTTGTGGACCTTGCAAAATCTTCCCTGCATATCCTGCCCTCTCAGGATTCTGTTTCCACTGTCAAATTAAGCACTGGCTTCAACAGGATGCTATATTTAAGTCTCCACATTTGGAGGAACTGAATTGCAGATACAGTGGAAAACTCTTGCAAACTCAAGTCTACAATATTCATCTTGGTACCACCTTGTCCAGTTAGACCCCCCCACCCCACCCCATAATGTACTACATGCATACATTGGTATGCGTTCTTCCAATGTACACTTGCAGTGGAAGCATCATATGATGTCAAACACCCCCAACTACTTAAATTTGATACATTATTAAAGATGAGTATCCTTCTTGGTTCTGCTATCAACCAGACCAGTTTTATAAGCATATAATGAACATGATACACAATGATTTAGGAGTCAGAAATCTTTTATTTTTGTCTCTAATAAAGATAGATGGAGGACTTCATAGACTTAGAATTATTCTATCATTTCTCTGTGAACAACACAGCTGCTGTTTATTAGAAGCAATCTAGTTATCTTTGAACCAAGTCCTAATGCACGCCCTCAGTTCTTACAGATTATAGAACAGATTGGTTTATCTATAAGATTTAGTTAACTGTGTTTCTTCATACTTTAGCTTAATTTAGGCAGTCACCATGATAATATACTTTATAATTATTTTGGTGTATCCAGCTGATGAATTCTTCTCAGTTAAAGAGTAATTATTTGCAAGTGCCTATTACACGAACAATGAAAATTGCTATTATATGGCAACTTCATCCAGTTTTCAATGGATTCTTTCCCCCCCCCATCCCCTTTTTTTCATTACCCAATTCAGACCTGCAATTGGGATGTGTCTAAGTTAATTCCAGAAAGAAATTCACATTATATTTTCATGTTGTCTACTTGCAAGGGTCAATTTTAAAACCAATATAAAGAAGAATAGTTGGGGGCAAATGAAACCAAAATGAAACTTTTGTATGCTGTGTTCCTTTACATAATTTGTTGAGAGCAAATCTCATTGGACTCAGCTGGGATTAGTTCTGAGTAAACATGTTATGACTGGGCTGCTAGTTCTATTGATTTCAGTGGGAAAGTTAAGCACATAGGACTGCAGTGTATAAATTTAGCCGAATCTTTTGCACTTATTAAAGCAGATTGAATCTGGCCTATAGTTGGGTGTGATTAAACCCACTGATTATATGTTGGCCTATATCACAAATAAATTAAAAGGCAAACTTTTCAAGATTATAATAATCACAAACTTCAATGAAAATACTAACGTCTGAGCAATTAAAAAATGCTAACACACACACACAACCCTCATGCAAAAATGCTAACACACACACACAACCCTCATGCAACTCCATATAGGAACCTACCAGTACTTTTCTCCTAGGGGTACTCAAGAGTACATAGTACTGACACCATTTTTTTTCTAGAAGAAAAGCACTGGGACCTACAATCGACTCATCGGTGATGGGAGGGGTAGGTGGGATATACCTTGAAGGATTAATAATCATGAATGTGCAAAAATTTAACATGTGATCCCAACTGAAGTCCCAATGGTGGTCAAAATTCCCAAGTCTGAGGATGAATTAGCCCAATGATGAAAATAAACTCTTGTTTTATATTCATGAGACAGCTGGTGATTATACACTTGCAATAAAGACTCAGGTGGCTTCACCATTTCTGCTGCAAATATCACATTCATTGATACATACACATTGGAAGAGCACTTGGCTTCCTTCTCCAGCCACTGGCTATCAGTTCCCATCCCTCAAACTCTTCTCTGTGCAGATCTGCAATGAAGATCCCTAACAAAGAAGTCCATTTCCATGTCATACTTCATGGGGCTACTAAATGTAATGCCTCTGTTTGCCTCAGTGTCAGTGGGGTGATTACTCAACTCCTGAATGTGATGCACCCTTAGTTGCCCATATTTATGATAGCTGCCTAGGAAGGAAGGAAGCTGCGCAGTTGAGCAAAAAGTGCAGCGCTTGAAAGGCCGTGTGATACATCACCCTGCCACTGCCTTTGACCAAGAGGCCTTGTTTCGCAATGTTGGGGTACACCTTTCTGATGTTGGCAATCATATCTGGTTTAGTCACATTTCAGAGGACTTCAGGGATTGGTTGCAGGTGTGAGGGTGTTGGCGGCGAGCCGTTTGGGCTCGAGTGGCAGTTAGGCATTGGGTAAGCCTTTGATTGGATGGAGGGGAGGTTGTGGCCTCCTCCTGCCCCTCCTGTTAAAGGGATCTGGGGGTGTGGTTTCTGTCCGATGCCCAGACATGGCCTAGGGCCATGTCACAACCCCCTGAGGGTGCCCCTATTTGATGTACATGATAAGGCTCCCTCTATTGGTGGTTTACCCTTAGATGGACTCCCTGCAGACAGGCAGAAGTCAAGACATAGCCTGCCTTCACCCAATGCCTAAGGCAAACTGCTCATATCTGTGACCAATAAAGTTTGGCCTGTTTGAACCCATAAACCAAAAAACTCATGTCTGGGTGTTTATGTCCATTGGGGCCTGCAAGAGAGACTGACTGTTAAACCACTCTGAGAATGGTGGTTGGCTTGATCTGTTGACCAGCAATATCAATCAGTTGCTGAAACTGCCATACTAGTTAACTTGATGGATGACTATTTAGTTCAACAGATCAATATGAGTAGGTACCAAGTTAGGGGTAAGAAATGTTGTCATCATAGTACCCTCCTCATGTGTATGATTAATGGCTTGAGACAATGACATATTAGGACTTCACTTCCTTTCGACTTAAACAGCACTGAGCATTGCTACTCATGTCCACGGCATGATGAATATACTTAATCAGTGGTACTAGCATTCTCATTAATTTCTCATTAAACTTTATAACCTTGGGAAGTGCATTAAACACTAATGAATGTATTCTTCTGTCACACTACATGCAACTCCCATTTACGTCTGTGGTACGCCTATAACCAGCACCACCTCCAAGACACTTCTCTGCAGCTCGCAAGCTGTTGACTTGTAAAATACAAAGTTGCAAAGTTCCAAGACCTCATGGTTCTGGAGACAAACGGTTAATAAAATTTAATTGCACCAAGTCCTTACCCATAGATGAGCATAGCCAGCGAAACATTAGAATGGCCTGGCATGGGTTTCGATTTGGTCTGTGGGATGTTTCACCCCACACCCACCTACTCCACTCCTAATGTGGCTGGGGGCAGGGGGAAGGCTGAAAACTAGGGAGTAATGAAACAGAATGGAGTATCCCAGAAATGAGCATAGGAGGCTGGCACCCTGAACAGGGAGACTGCACACTTCAACACTTTGTTGCCACCTATATAAAAACCACACTAACTCCAGTACAAAACTTATGAATACAAAACAACTCTGTGATTGCCCAGAGCTCAAGTATACAGGACACCCTTTGACAGGTACCTCAAAAATAGTTAAGTGGGTGGGTCTCTCTTTGAAGGAGTTCCACAACTGCAAACATGGGGAATGGCCCTTAAATGGTAGCCACCCATTTAATATCTGAATATGTGGGCACTTAGAGAACGGTGCCCAGTGAGGATCTCAGCTTCTGAGCCTATTCATATTGGGGGGAAATGGTCCTTTCAAGTCTCCTGGTTTCAGATAGGAGTTTGCATGATAAGTCCCCCCCCCCAGTGGAAATAAAGACACATGACACAATTATTTAAGGTTAATGGGCTAAATATGGCCACAACTTTCTTGGTTACAGGTGATGAGCGAGCGGTATTGGCTTAGGCATTGGTCCTAACAGACTGTCCAGCTTCAGCCTGTTTACTTGAAGTCTAGGAAGGGTTAACTACCAGTAGGGGGAGTCCTGCTGATGCACATCAACTAGGAACTCCCCCAGGGTCACTGCTCGGGGGTGTGCCTTAGGCCCTCACCTCCATAGGCTTCAGACAGGGCCACACACCCCGGAACCCTTTATCAGACTACCCTTCAATATGTGGGGCAGGTGATGGTGCTTCCTCCCCTCTTCCATCTACAAAACAATACCAATACCAATGCCTAACCGCCAATACTAAGAAAGTTGTGACAATTTGCTACGAGGTAGGCGAAAACCAAGTGGCTAGTGCCAATTTGCCAGGTGGAAAAATTCCTACCAGGCCCCTCAATGGCAACCAACCAAGCATATCCAACTTCCCACAAGACATCAACACCATAACTTGTTGCCAGACTCACAGTACGGTACCTACCATTTTTTTGCTACTCTTCTTCCGCAGCAGAGAACCCTGAATCCTATTTCCTCCTCATTCTCAACTGAGTCCCATCCTGCAGTGGCTTCAAACTCACCATTAATCCAAAAGCAGCCCCTTGCAAACTGCTGTCGTAGACAATTGTCAAGGTTGGTGCTCCTGACTCGCCTGATGGCAACCACCTTTGCAAAGTTTCGTTTCCAGAGCTTTTGAGAATGTAAATCGAATCTCAGTTAACACTGATAATCTCTAATACATGCCACATCTAATCTCAGGCTGGAAGTGATCCCACAAAAGAAGACTTCCATCAGCTATGACTTGCTGGCAGTTGCTGCCCATTATAGATGTGCAAGCTGTTGTTAATATTGCGTTAGAAGAGCTTGCAAACAAGAGGTTCTGCTCAAGCTAGATTTCTTTTGTGGCTTTATAACTCAGGACGTCCACTCCTGCCATGTGGAATTAACATCTAGACAACCGTACACAAGGATTTCACGTGAAAGGTGTTTTTAGTAAGCAGCGAAAACGAATTTAAATACGACATGGGGAAGAACAGTGACTAAATTAATTTGTACACAAAGAAGGATGGAGAAGATGTATTCATTTTCAGAGGCAATGCGCCCATCACCACAGTGATGTTATCTTGTAGCGCATCAACTCTCTGCTCAGGAGTTGACTGCTTAACAGATTAAACATGATGGCCTTGAAGCAGTGTGAATGGATTTTTAAATATATATTTTTTAAAAAAAAAAAACCTGCGCTTGACAAAGTGAATGTTGCACATTTCTCATCTCTATAAGGCAGATAATTAGCAACCGCACAGTGAAGCAGTCAAATTCAACAAGTTGCCTGTCAAAGTCGACAGCTGGTAACCAGAGATCATTACCCTCTCTGCCACCCAAGCATGTTTTGCCACTCTCTATCTGCCCCCACCCTTTTGCTTCTTAAATGCACTCATTTGGGACAAGAACAAGTTCTTTGTTGTATAGCATCGGCATGACTGCAATCAGCAACTAGTGGCCCATTAAAGACAGCTGCCTGGACCACCATTTACCCAAAATATTCCTTCTTTCCTTCTTTCCTTCTTTCCTTCCTGTTTTTGCCCCTTCCAGTTTCCTGCTTCTTCTGGTCCTTCTCTTATTTCCACCCAACCGCTTCTTATTCCAATTGTTTCCCTGATTATTTCAGAGGTAGCTTGTCTCCACTGCAGGCTGTTTCACTGTCCACCGTGTGTGGTTATTCAAAAACCTCTGCATTCAAAAACTGAACTGGCTTGAGACTTACTCAACAGAAATCATGTCAATTTGTGGTGGTTGTTTTTGTTCAAAAAAACTCCAACCCCATAGCCTTAGTGATTCTCCATACATCCAGGTTCCTGCATCAATCTTCCTGATTATAATGCCAGTGCAATTATGGTGGATTATAACCTTCACTTTACTTCATTACCTGTTACAGTAGGGAACTGTGGCTTTCTTATCAATATACAAGCAGAGAGCTCTTAATTCTGATATTTAATGCTATAAAATGTTAAATGCCACACACAAACACTAGGCAACCCTACCTGCTGTATAAAGGGGACAGACACATGAGCAAGCAAAAGTGGCTGTCTCTGTCTCATGCAGCTTGGCCCCAAAGTCAAATACTTTGTTTACCAACAGCACTTTAAGAACTCAAGTCATCCGAGAGCATAGTGCTAGGACAGGGGTCTGCAACCTGCGGCTCCGGAGCCGCATGTGGCTCTTTTACACCTTTGCCGCGGCTCCGGGGCAGATACTAGCGAGGGGAGGAGGCTCATTGTGCGCCCCGACACTCCCCACTGTGGCAGGCGCTGTATTGGCTGTGACGTCGCATGGGGGCGGTGCGTGCGTTAGTCCCGACGTCACCTTCCCGCCCGCTGTCAGATCGCGGCTCTGCAGATATATTTGTTTTAAATATCGCAATGGTTTTGCGGCTCCCATGTTTTTTTTCCCTTCAGAAACGGGTCCAAGTGGCTCTTTTTGTCTTAAAGGTTGCAGACCCCTGTGCTAGGAGGAAGCAAGATGCTGTGCAAATCAGTACAAGAGTAACCTGTACCAATAAATGCAAGCTTTAGGGAATGGTTGTTCCATATAAGATAGGATCAAACAGGCTCATATCTGCATGACCATGGACGTCACCCCGCTTATTTCCTTATTCCCTTATAGCCTGCTCTTCCTCCTAATGGGAACACACATTAACCACACAGGAGTGCCCGCAAGAAGGCTGATTACATTCCAAAGACTTGAGTAAACAGAAAGGCTTTCACCTTGCACTCACGTGAGATCAACCCAGCCAACAACTGGATGTCATTTTAGCGTTTGAGGGAGATACGTAATCGGGGATGGGGGGAATGCACCTCTGAGAATGCCTTGTCTCACACCATCACCCGCCCAGTAGAAGCTAAAAGTCAGAATAATCATAAACAGGACATTAGGCAGTCACCCGGCCACTTCAGGTGGCAGATGCTGGGTGGCAGAGAGTGGTAATTCATAAATTCAGTTCAGTTTATAAGTTTACTGTTCTATCTCAGAGTTTCCCAAACTTGTTCCATGCAGGCAAAAGCACACAAGGGAGAGAGGTATTGAGCAGAGCTGGCAAGGGGTGTGGCTAGAGAGGGTGTGGCCTGGGGAGAGTCCCAAGGGCCAGATTGAGAGCCTTGGAGGGCCGCATTCAGTTCCCAGGCCGGAGGTTCTGCACCCCTGTAGTAATAGTTCCTGACCCACTGGATGAAAATTTGTTTCAGAATCACTATGTCTTCCCAGAGAATACCAGACACTACAGAATAAATACCTACTACAGAAGCATCTGATTATTATTAGTATTGCACCATTTATAAACAAAAGGAAAGGAACAGAAGTGGGAGGAAAAACTTGGGGTGGGTTATAGCCAACCAGTGAATATACACAGCCAACATAAGATAGGAACCAATGTCTCCCATTTCCCAGCTTACTGTTGCTTTCTCCTGGATCGTAATTTGCTTTGGAAAGAGAGAATACTTGAGCCAAGCAGAGACATTGTCTTTTATTTCTGAGTAACTGCTATCTCCTCTATGCCCTGATGAATTATAGCTTATTATTCACAGCGAGCGTGTTACTGTTTTGTAACAGTGGAGAAGAAAAGGATAAGCTTGCTCCGATTACACTTGATGCTCTTGACTCTGGTTTCAGAGCAAGCGTCAGTTCAGCACAACGAGAACGAGATTCTTTTCTGCCTGCAATATGTGGCCTTGCCAGTCCTTCAAACGTGTTAAAGAACACTTTGGCTAGGGTGCCACTTGCCTCTCTACTTGTCAAGGAGACTGCGATTCTGGCAGTGTGCTCAGTATAAGCCTTGGAGACATCTGTTTCACAAGAATACAACACAAGGCAATGTTTGGCTCATCATGACTGTTTTCTTCAGTTTTCCTCGGCCCAATATCTTTTGTTGCCTGAGAAAAAGGGCAAGATCCTCACATGCTCACAGCTGACTGGGATGACAGTTGAGTCATTGGCGGCCTCTGCACCATATACCGTATTTTTTGCTCTATAAGACTCACTTTTTCCCTCCTAAAAAGTAAGGGGAAATGTGTGTGCGTCTTATGCAGCGAATGCAGGCTGTGCAGCTATCCCAGAAGCCAGGAACAGCAAGAGGGATTGCTGCTTTCGCTGCATAGCGATCCCTCTTGCTGTTCTGGCTTCTGAGATTCAGAATATTTTTTTTCTTGTCTTCCTCCTCCAAAAACTAGATGCGTCTTGTAGTCTGGTGTGTCTTATAGAGCGAAAAATACGGTATTTAAAGCAGTATCATACCATCTTAAACAGTCATGGCTTCACCCCAAGATTCCTGGGAGCTGTAGTTCATTAAGGATGCTAAAAGTTGTTAGGAAACCCAACCAGATAGGTGTGATATAAAATAAAATAAAATTATTATTGTTGTTGTTGTTGTTAAATTACAATTCTTAATGGTCTATCCCTCTTCCCAGGGAACCATGGGAATTACAGCTCTGTGAGGAGAAAAGGGGTCTCCCAGCAATGTTCAGTGCCCTAAAGATACCTCATTACCCAGCATTCTTTGAGAATCTCATGCCAGGGGAAGTGGCCTGATACTGCTTTAAATGCATAGTGAAGAAGAGGCCTTCAGTACTGGCAATGGGAGCATGTCGCCACACCCCTCGTCAGCTCTCCAATACCTCTCCCCCTTGTGTGCTTTTGCCTGTCCTTGAACTCTGATAATGCCTCTTGCTTGCCTGCATGGAGGACAGGGAGGGGCGTGTGTAGAAACGAGCCTACGTTACAAAGGTCAAATTCACATCCATTGCTCTGCTCACTTTTGTTTCTGAGCCTGCCCACAAGTGGTCTGTGGTCCCCTGAATGTTGGTGAGAAGACAGCATGGCCCTTTGAACTGAGAAAGGAGGTCCAACCCTGCACTCACAGTTCATGACCTGATCCAAGATAGGTAGCAGCAGCAACAGCAACAGCATGCAAACCTCAGATGAGAAATTAAGAAGTGGATCCCCTAATGTTTGTTTGGGTTCAAGAAGGCTCCCACGTCCAAAAAGGTTGAAGACTACTGATTTATGAGGGAGAGGACTATGATTCTCAACATCCCTGACCATGGGAGCTGATGGCCAACAATATCTGGGGCCCTCCAGATTCCCTATGCCTGGCATGGATCTTCCATCAAACTCAATCTTCTGCCTCTCTTTGTAGGGTGGGAATAAGAGCTTCAGCGCTACGGTTCAAAAGATGCCACTCTCTGTTATGAGATGAGCGGAGAATGCCTGGCTTCCTTCCAGTCAACTATTACCGAACCATTCAAGCTCATGCAATAGTCTCTCTCAAACGTATCCATCTATTTTCATCAGTCGGAATGAGAAGTTCAGGCTAATTTAAAAGATATATACTTGAGCATTTAATCCCTTACACCGATGGCAGGGAATCTTAGCCCAGAAGTGGCCGGGGGGGGGGGGGGCAGTGAGGAAATGCAACACTCCCTGTCTCTCTATCCAGCCCTGCAAACTCCTCCTAAACTACAACCCCTTTTCCCAGGCCACATCCCAGCTTCTCACCTGCCTCAAACATTTTTGCCCAGTGAGGAAGGATCCTTGATATGCTTCTTGCATGTATGGATAGAGGATGGAGAGGGTGTGTGCGTTTAGAAACTATATCATTGTACATCTACATGTGTTGCTCTACCCATTTTTACTTCTTGCCCTTCTGTGCCCCCCCCAGAAGATTATCCAGTAGGAAATGTGGCCCTCAAACTGAAAGGCTCCTCTTCTCCTGCCTTACACCCAGGTATGTCCAACCTTCCAGCCTTAGGCCTGTTGCTCAGGGGATCTGTGGCATGAGCAGCAGTCAACAATTGAAGACCTTGGGATCTCAAATTTCAGTGCCCCCCCATGCAACGCCAAAATTTGGTGCCTCCTGGCTCTTGCACTCCAATCTAAATAATAGTTGCAGCCAAGGTTTGCTTTTCCAGCCAGAGCTCACCGGAGCTGAGCTACGGCACCTCCAAGGTGGGTGTCATTGCCATTCTAAGAGAACAAGGGAGAGGTTCGTGGTGAGCTCCGACACCTATTTTTCCAGAAAAATAGCACTGGTTGCAGTGTCTCCGGTGACGCCCCTGAGGCGCCACTGCAACCGGACCAGTTGTGCTCCCCCAAATCGATCTCCACAGTCAGCATTGACAGGAACCTCCTAACGCTCAGATGTGTCGTGGAAGCTCCTATACCTGCTGCTGTTGCTCCTGCGTCTCCTTGCTGTCACCTGACCTCTCCTCAAACAGCAGGAAGCAATGCAATGGAGGATCACTTGTTTTGTACTTCTGTATGGTTGTGACAATTGAGTCCAGAGAGACAAGGGAAGTGAATAGGCATTAGTGACCATAGGAAAGAGGAGATGGGTCAACTTGGAGAGGGTCCCCTGAGGGTCCCCAGGGCCCTTAAAGTACATCAATATATTCCTGCCTTCCCTGGCCAGCTTTTATATATATATAAACACACACACCTATGCACTCACAGCTATCTCCCGGAATCTTACTTTGTGAGAAGGGAACATTTTAAAAGGTCTCAACACAACAATAAGACGGCACATGCATTTCACTGCTAGGACCAGATAAATGATGGGGGCAAAACCATTGGCAGGAAATTCCATCTCCATTGCAAACTCAAAAACCCATCTGCATACCAGTGTCTTGTTTCATAAATGAAACGCAGAGAGAGAGAGAGATTACTGTGGCATACCTGCACTTAGCAAATGAGAAATGCCAAAACAAATCAAGCGGTAAATCCATACTGGAGTATGACAAATCGATTCTGAAATCACGTTTTCTACAATCAGTTACTGCTACAATGATTGATAGTTCTGAAATTTCACATGGATTTGAGGTCCCAGACCTACATTGATAAGAACAGGAAAGCCGCTAAGCAATTCCAGCGCAGGTTTTTGACACAGGCTCGTCATTTGTTTGTTACATTATATTTCTACCCACTTGCTACTTGTCCTTACTTTTCCTAAAGAAGACACTTAGGCAGAACGTTTGTACATCCTCTGAAATCTGAACTGCAAGTATGGCTTCTTTGGTATTTATATCACTGCATTTTTATTGCAAATATCTGCTTTAAAATTCCCAGAGTCATTATCCCCTACCAACCATCGCCACATGCTAACTTAATTTCAACAGAAACATTTCAGTAGATTTTTATCACACACTTTCTATTATTTACACAGCTTAATAAGTCTGCAGAAATTCAACTATTATATGCCAGCATTGTTGTTTTTAAGACTCCCCAGTAGTATGCAATTTCTCATACACAGAAGCCTTAAAAAGAAAGCATGAGAAGATGATATCATAGAAGGCAACTTCTCATCTCTTTATGCCAGTGAGGGGGATCCTGGGGCCAGCCAGATATTGTTGGACTCAAACTCCCATCAGTCCCAGTCAGTACACCCAATGGTCAGGGATGATGGGAGTTGTAGTCTAACAACATCTGAAGTGCCACTGATTCATCGGCACTTGTTCATGCCATGGTGAAAGCAAAAACAATGACATAAACTAACTTCCAACCACATTTATTTTCATCTTCGTCTACAATTACAGCCATTTTTTTAAAAAAAAAATCTATGTAAAATGATTCCCCCACATTCCAGACACACTGGTCACTTGTCACCTGAATTGTCCCACCAGCCCTTGGCAGACCCAGCACCAAATTAGACACATTGATTGCAATGACATAATTAACATCCCATCAAGTTCAGCCTTCAGCAACATCTCACATTTCATGATTTCCCTGCACAGGGGGCCCATTCAAACAAACATGTTTGCTACTTGCAAACTCCAGAATCAAGTGATGACTTGCCTGTATGAAAAACAATCACCCTGCCCTGTTTCTAATATTGCAGGGGGTTAAAAAGGGGGGTAAAGGACCTCCAGAATTGGCCTCCACAGTCACTTACAGACTCATGTTAAAACCATGTTTATGGAAGACAATCTTACTCAGCTACGAGTGATCTCCAAAGAAGAAGAAGAAAGGACCTCTGGACTGTTAAGTGCAGTCAAAGGCAACTATGGGGCTGCGGTGCTCATCTCACATTCAGACTGAGGGAGCTGATTTTTGTCCACAGACAGCTTTCCAGATCAAGTGGCCAGCATGACTAAACAGCTTCTGGTGCAACGGAACACTGTGACGGAAACCAGAACTCACGGAAATGCCATTTAACTTCCCACCGCAGCATTTATCTACTTGTACCTGACGTGCTTTCAAACTGCTAGGTTGGCAGGGACAGAGCAACAGGAGCTCACCCCATTGCGGGGATTCAAACCACCAACCTTCTGATTGACAGGCCCATGTATTATTGCAGGGGGGAAGACAGGGTATAAATAAATACAAAATAATAATAATAATTTTTAGCATCGGGTCTCCTTTCGAGCTGTCTAGGTTTGTCATTGCTTTCTCCCAAGAAGCAGGCATCTTTTAATTTCGTGACTTTCGAAATTAAAAGACGCCTGCTTCTTGGGAGAAAAGCAATGAAAAACCTAGACAGCATCTTAAAAAGCAGAGACATCACCTTGCCAACAAAGGTCTGTATAGTTAAAGCTATGGTTTTCCCAGTAGTGATGTATGGAAGTGAGAGCTGGACCATAAAGAAGGCTGATCACCGAAGAATTGATGCTTTTGAATTATGGTGCTGGAGGAGATTCTTGAGAGTCCCATGGACTGCAAGAAGATCAAACCTATCCATTCTTAAGGAAATCAGCCCTGAGTGCTCACTGGAAGGACAGATCCTGAAGCTGAGGCTCCAATACTTTGGCCACCTCATGAGAAGAGAAGACTCCCTGGAAAAGACCCTGATGCTGGGAAAGATAGAGGGTACAAGGAGAAGGGGACGACAGAGGACGAGATGGTTGGACAGTGTTCTCGAAGCTACCAGCATGAGTTTGACCAAACTGCGGGAGGCAGCGGAAGACAGGAGTGCCTGGCGTGCTCTGGTCCATGGGGTCAGGAAGAGTCGGACACGACTAAACGACTAAACAACAACAACTCCTTTCGAGCAAGACAAGTACCCCAGTCATCAATGCAATATTATCCCAATGGAAAAATATTCATATCATTTATATCTCACCTTTCCTCCATTGAGATCAAGGTGACATGCATGCAGGCATCTCACACTGCCCTCCCCACATTTTATCCTTAGGATAAAGTATGGGGTATGTTAGACTGAGAGATAACAACTAGCTGAAGGCCACTCAGCATCTTCCATGGCTGAGTAGGGATTCAAACCTGGATCTCCCCAGTCCTAGTCCAACACTCTAAACACTACAACACCCTGACACAGTTGCCGTGTGGGGCTGATGACCATCAACTGTTGGGTAAACAAGTGATGATGGCCAACCATTCATGATAATCAGCCCATTGCAATTTTGTGCAACAGATCACACACCATGTTCAATGTGTTCTTTTTGGTTATGAATCTGTGGTCAGTGACAAACAAACAGGTGCACAGACAGCCCCAGATACAGCTGCAGACTAGCCAATCAAAGGCAACACAAAGCATGGAGTCCACAGAACTAACAACTGCGGGACGGAAGAAGCAGAAATTCCATGACAGGCAAAGGTGAAAGGTCATTTTAAGGCAGCCATGGAAAGAAGATTGATTGCTGAGGACTCTAATCTTACAAACCAGAGCATCTCAATTTGAGGCCAGGGGGATCTAACAAATATGGATTTGATGTACATTAACTGGGCTTTGACATCTGTTTAATAACAAATGTCACAAGAATTTTACGAGCACCCACGGTTCTCAAAAGCGAACCACAGAAAGGGGATGAGAGGGAACAAATTAATAATTTCATTGCTACTCATTGTGTAAAAATCACAGGGCAGTCAATGAAAGCTGTATTTACTATTACTTTCCGAAACACTAGACCTTTTCCATGGTGTTTATTAATACAGCTTTCCAGTTTAAAGTGCTGAAGCTCATTCCACAGCTCAACTGCAATCTGGAATTCATAGAGACTATTTTACATATGAGTGATTCAGAACATATGCTGGATGAGGGAGAATCACAAATGAATGCACTTGTGTGATTAACAAACTGGCCACCTGGCCAAACTGCTCATCCATATACAGAAATCTTACTAAACAGAAGTCAGAAACAGCAGACGTTTCTGAATTAAGGCTTAAAAGATCTTCTGTTTCTGAAATCATCTCCCTAGAGTCTAGGAGACCATAAGATTATACACTCTCTATTCTTTAGTATAATCTTCTGCAGTATGGCAGCATGCCACGGTTTTCTATTAAAGCATGTTTATTTTTAATAGGGAAAAATTGATTGTGGCACAAGGACATTTCTAGGTTGGATTTTGAAAACATGACAACTTCCTATTCCAGAATGTGACAGTCTTTCAAAAACTTCAGTGTTTATCTTAAACTTAAAGTGGCTTTGGAGTCTCCTTCCAAATTTTCATAAAGACAGGGAGCGTGTTTTCTACAGACCATTCCAAAAATATTTGACTATGTTAACAAACTGTCGCTTTTGTACCGAGAGGGTCTGCTCTGGGCTGGCACAACTCTAAGTGCAATTGTGCCACAGTTTGTTTCGCAGTTAGCATCACAGTACCTCACAACAATGTCTCAGGAATATGACTGTGTGTGGCAAGAGTTAAGATCTACCTGTGAGAGAGGACTTTGCATTTTCCCTTCTGTTTTTTCTGTTTCTATTTTGGTTTAGATCAGTTTCTTTTTTCATTGTAACGTGGTATGAAAAGTCTTAATAAAACTTCCCAGCTGAAAAGGGAATACAACGACATGTGCAAGTCTGTGTTGCTTCACAACCTTGGGGTAAGTGTTGGTGCTGACCTTCAAAGCCCTAAGCGGCCTCGGCCCAGTATACCTGAAGGAGTGTCTCCACCCCCATCATTCAGGCCAGACACTGAGGTCCAGCGCCGAGGGCCTTCTGGCGGTTCCCTGTTTAGGGAAGTTTTTAATGTTTGATCTTTTATTGTGTTTTTAATGTTCCATTGGGAGCTGGCCAGAGTGGCTGGGGAAACCCAGCCAGATGGGCTGGGTATAAATATTATTATTATTATTATTATTATTATTATTATTATTATTATTATTATTTTGCAAAAGTGTACATGGGGTCCATCCAGACACAATTAGCAGCACCCAACTGCTCTTCTGCTGTGTGTTGGAAGTCTATACCAAGACTACATTCAAGCTTCTCAGGCTGCTTCCTGACCAATGTTTAAGTGTGGAATAGGTGCTGTTCATGCATGCAGACATTCCCAAGAGTCATAGAATCACAGAATCTTGGAGTTGGAAGGGACCCAAGGGTCATCTAGTCCAACCCCCTGCAATGCAGGAATCTCAGCTAAAGCATCCATGTCAAATGGCCATCTAACCTTTGCTTAAAAACCTCCAAAGAAGGAGAGCCCACCACCTCTCGTAGGGGTCTGTTCCACAGCTGAACAACTCTGACCGTCAGAAAGTTTTTCTGAATGTTTATTCGGAACCTCATTTCTTGTAACTTGAAGCCATTGGTCCTACCCTCCAGAGCAGGGGAAAACAAGCCTGCTCCCTCCTCCATGTGACAACCCTTAAGATATCTGAAGATGGCTATCATAACTCCTCTCAGTCTCCTCTTCTCCGGGCTAAACATGCCCAGCTCCTTCAAGCGTTCCTCATAAGGCTTATTTTCAGACCCTTGATCATCTTGCTCTCCCTCCTCTGCACACGTTCCAGCTTGTCAACATCCTTCTTAAATTGTGGTGCCCAGAATTCCAAGTGTTCCAGCTTTGGTCAGACCAAGGCAGAATAGAGTACTGTTACTTCCCTTGATCTGGTCTGACCAAAGCAGAATAGAGTACTATTACTTCGCTTGATCTGGACACTATACTTCTGTTGATGCAACCTAGAATAGAGTTAGCCTTTTCTGATGCTGTTGACACTGTTTAAGAACTTCTCTTATTCCCAGAATAACTCCATTGCCAACCCCAAATGTATTGCTTTGCTTTCCTTTGGACCACATCAGCGAGGCCAAGAGGGAGGGGGTCTTGTCATCTGGGCAGCCCAGGACCTCCATACACGCTGCCCAGGCTTGCACCCTTCAGTGCTTCAAATGAAGCAAAAACAACATGAGAGGCAGCAATTGTCTGCAGCCATAGCAGGCGCTGTAACTTTCCACTGGTTTGATGTCACCCCTCCGTTGTCTCCCGAGACAGATGGATGCCAATATTTGGGAATGGGGCAGAGGGAGGGTGAAACAAGCATGAATCCAACACTTTGTCACATTAAAATCAACCGTTTCCTAAAAGCCAGTCTTACTTTTATACCTGCCTACCATGCAGATCAAATAGTCCTCTTTAACAAGGGTCCTGGTTGCGCACGGGCCCCTGAGACAACCCCTGCAGGGCATGGCCCAGGCCTTGTCTGTATGGCCCCACAATCACACCAGGTCGTTTGAGCCAATCAGTGCAGGAGGCGTGATTGGTGGGGGCCTATAAAAGCAGCAGTGAGACGTGGCTGAGGCACTTGCTTTGCACTGCCAAATACCCACCTTCCAGTCCCTATTTGTAGGCATTGCTGCTTCAGCCTTGCTTCGGATATTGGTTGGCCGCCTACTTTGGAACAGGGGCTGGGTAGGAATTTTTCCATTTGGCAAATTGGCAGTGGCCACTGGGTTTTGCCTACCCCCTTAGCAATCGTCACAACTTTGTAAGCTTTGGTGGTTAGGCATTGGCTTACTGAAGTGTGTGGGAGGGGAAATGCGGCCATCACCTGCCCCTCCATGAATAAGCGTATTACGGCAAAGGAATCTGGGGGTCCTGGACCTCGTCCGAAGTCCGCTTGAGGGGCTAGGGCCATGCCAGGACCACAGGAACCCCAAGGTGAGCTTCGGTTGATCTTCATCAATGTTGCTCCCTCGTTTGGTGTTTACCCTTTCAGACTACCAGCCAGAGAGGCAGGAGTCAGTTATAGTCTATTGCCAATGACTAAGCCAACACGCTCACTTTGTTGTAATCAATAAAGTTGTGGCCTAAATTTTGCCCATTAACGTAAACCAAAATTACATGTCAGTGTGAAGTTATTTACTTGGGGAAGAGCTTTGGGGCCTCGGGGCACAAATGTTGGGACTAACTGAGAGCAACGGATCCCCTGGAACCCTCCCAAAGACCAGAATTAAGCACCTTACTGACTGGTGGTCAAGAAGGGGCATATCAAATAGTGTCCTCATGCTGCTTTTATCTCTCTCACATACAAAACTTCCCTTTCCAGTAGTCTGTTTGCTTCTCTTTTCCGTTCTTGTTTATCCCCCACCCAGCTTTCCAGAATTAATTGCTGCCTTTGCAGTTAAAGATTTGAATGAAGGAGAAGGTGCTTTAATTGAATTCTGGAGAGATTACACACCATTAGTTTCAGGCTACCTTGCGAAATAACAGAATCAAGGTCTTAACATCAAATTACAGCGTGTTTGGAGTACACAAAAAGCCACTATACAAGCCAATTTGTCTGGTAAAATACAGTGCATCAATAAGATCTAATTGGCGCTCGTGACTCAGATTAATTGGTTGCGGTATCTTGAAGCTAGCGTGATGGATTTATTTTAATTACGGATGCAGCTTAAGCTATTCTCTGTGTGTGTGTGTATGTGTGTTTGTACGCATGCATAGCTCTTATTCTTATTCTTTAGGTTTCTACCAGCCTTAAGTATTGGCGCATGATACACTATGAAAGCCAGACAATGGAAACATAAAGAGGAACCTCTGCATACCCTCCAACATTCCTCCGATGAAAATAGGGACACTTCCAGCTCCCTCAACTGATCAGTGGCGTAGCTTGGGGGGTGCAGGGGGGGCCAGCCGCACCGGGCGCAACATCTGGGGGTTAGGGTTAGGGGGCGCAAATCCACGGGTTAGGGGGTGCAAATTACTTGCCTTGCCCCGGGTGCTGACAACCCACGCTACGCCACTGCAACTGATCCACCTTCAGTTCTCATTTTTTGTCCCTCCAACATCTCTATCTAAAGTGCAATATAAGGTGGAGATGGAGTTTAGCCTACATGTTTAATGACTTTGTGGCAAGACATCAAGTAAGCTGCATGTAACCCAATACCTCAAAATGGCAAATTACAAAGGTATGTGTCAACTGGCATGTTAGTTTTACTGCTACCAAACTTCACAAGGAAAACAGTTACAAACCGAAATTTTTGCTAGAGAGCAATGGGCATAAGTTTCTATGCATTCTATTGAAACCACGTTATATTATTTTGCTCAAAATTAACTGTAAAAATGAAGATGCTTTACTGAAAGAAACAGAATCTTAAAAACAAGCAGTCGTGCATATACTCATTCCCCTGGTATCACATGAAAAGTTCTGAAATTTGGCTCAATAGGCCTAGGTGAATCTTCCCTATCAAGTAAAACTGTAACTTTTCAAGTAAAGGCTAGGTTAATTTGCATAGTCTATTACATGACAAAGTCCAAGGTTGATACTTACTAGGGAAAATGAAAATGCCGGCTTTTATTAAAGTATTCCAATCCAATAAAATGATTTGAAAACATTAACGTCTACAGTTATGACATGAGTCATATTTCTTTGACTTCAGAAATATGGAGTGATGTACCTTACAGCTATTTAACCAATAAGCTTTGAGGTCACTTTGACAGTTCACTTGCCAAAAGGCCAAAAATTACATTCTTGGTAATCATTTAGTATCGGCCTCGTAAACATTGATGGGCGTAGATGTGGTAAATCTGGGTTTCGGAACACTTTTTTCATAACACCAAGATGATGTGGTTGTCTGTTAAAAAAACTTGAAATGTGCTCAAAGACAGTTAGATGGCAGCATAGGGCAAATCCGCTTATCACACAAATTGTGATTACAATCATGGCAAAATGAAACTATGGTTGCATTTCTTCTAGCACACAAAGCCAAGATGGAACTCGAGTTGTCCCAGAGTTTTCCCACTCTCTGGGACTCTGCACGGAATGACAATATTTCTTTGTTGAAACTCTAGGCAGAGACAGAGGACAGTGCAGCTTCTTATGACATATGACCTCTTAAGCCAAGTGGGCTGAAGCCACTACACAAACTTCCTAGCAAGTGGGAAACTGTTGCTTACTGGGAGGATGAGGCAGCAGACAGGTTGGTGTGGTGCAAACACGCGGCAGGAGCTCGAGATCGGCTCCACCAGTGCATTTTCACTGTGCTGACCTCCCTACCTTCTCACCTCTCTCCTTCCTGGTAGCAACAGTGCCCCATCTGCTGGAAAGCTAGTTGTAGCAGCTCCCCAAACGCACACACACAACTGACAAGCCACTTCTGGTCCCAGCATTCTTAGTTCCTGCCTGTGTTTTCAGTTTGCTTGCAGAAGTCAACAGAGAAGCCAGTTTGCACCACGATACTCCTGGTTTCTCTTCCACCCTTTTCCCATTCCCTCCCCCGCCCCCCCAAAAATAGCTTCAGAAGATCTCCCAACCCTCTGGAGAATATTGTGGGGTAGGAAGGGGCTGTAGGGAAAACAGAGGAAGAATAAACCTTAACTTAACTCCAGGTAAGGGTGGCGCTGTGGATTAAACCACAGAGCCTAGGACTTGCCGATCAGAAGGTCGGCGGTTTGAATCCCCATGACGGGGTGAGCTCCCGTTGCTCTGTCCCTGCTCCTGCCAACCTAGCAGTTCGAAAGCATGTCAAAGTGCAAGTAGATAAATAGGTACCGCTCTGGCAGGAAGGTAAATGGCGTTTCCATGTGCTTCTCTGGTTCACCAGAAGTGGCTTAGTCATGCTGGCCACATGACCCAGAAGCTGTATGCCAGCTCCCTTGGCCAGTAAAGCAAGATGAGCGCCGCAACCCCAGAGTCGGTCACGAGTGGACCTAATGGCCAGGGGTCCCTTTACCTTTACCTAACTCCAGGTAAATTTAAAGGCTGCTTACTCTTAAGAGGGCCTTCTCAGTGGCTGCTCCCAGACTCTGGAAATCCCTCTCTGCAAAAGCTAGAATGCCTCCCTCCTTGTTGGTCCTTCCACTGGCAGGTGAAGACTTTCTTGTTCCAACAGGGGAATTGGGAATTTGGGAATTGACCGCTTTTAATGAAAAAGCTGGTGTCGTGCTGTGTTTCTTGTAATGTTATGTTTTAAAAAGAATTTATGCGTGTATATAGTTTTAATTCTATCTGTGTTTGATTTTTCTATGTTTTTAGCAGTTCTTTTATTTGCCTTGAGTCCTGTCAGAGGAAAAGACAGGGTATAAATACAGTGGTACCTCAGGTTAAGTACTTAATTCGTTCCGGAGGTCCGTACTTAACCTGAAACTGTTCTTAACCTGAAGCACCACTTTAGCCAATGGGGCCTCCTGCTGCCACCGCGCCGCCGAAGCACAATTTCTGTTCTCATCCTGAAGCAAAGTTCTTAACCTGAAGCAATATTTGTGGAGTCTGTAACCTGAAGCGTATGTAACCTGAAGCGTATGTAACCCGATGTACCACTGTAAATATAAATGAAGAAGAGGAAGAAGAAGAAGTTGCTTAACTAGAATTTTCATTAACTGTTCCTACGGTTCCATGTTACACATATTAATGAGCTTTGCCATGTGGAATCTCAGTAAGACCTTCTTCAGAGAAAATTGTTCAACAGCTGGGTGGACACTACAAGCTTATTATTTTGCTTATGAAGGTGCTATTATCCCCAGGTCCCTCTCTTTGCTTTTGCCTAGCTGGAGAGCAATTTCACTTGCAGACCCACCTTTAGGTTTGAATTATAGTATGTGTTGCAGCAACCTCTGTATTAACCATTGCCCTACAGATACCCATCGTCTTTGCCAGCAAGGTTATCTGAGGGCAGCAGCATATTCGTTACAGATAAGACTGTCATTACATAACTATATATTTTATTTAATTATCTTCTAATAAGACTCTCGTTTTTGTTAAGTGAAAAAGTCAGCTTTGCAAACTTAGGCAACAGATATTCTTCAAAATAACTGCATTTCAACTCACAGCAGCCAATGTTCAAGATCACAAACAGCCTTGAAGTCATAAAACATTACACTTGCATTCTTTTGTCTCCTAATCTTCTGCAATATTTCCACTATCAATTCCGTAGAGACTTGCTGTTCCTCTTCGCAATTCACTTCTTCTTATAAAATTATTTAACGTTTACACCTGCCATCTGACAAAGATGTCTCCATAACAGCACCTCCACCTTTAAGCAATTGCTTTATTTCATAAAACACCCATGCTAACCTGATAGCTTTTTTGCTTGGATGCCAAGAGAAAATGTTTTCATCAATTCAGCACTCAGTCTATTCTTGCGAAGCAATTGTGACCTTTTCCCCACCCGCCCAAAAAAACTTCACTGCAACCATTGTTTAGCCTAACAAGCATCTTATCCTCTAAATAAAAGATAGGGAAAGATCCACTGTGCATTTTTACAACGATCAAGGAAGGCATTGCATGCTTTGGACAAGCACAAAACACTGCTTTATTAATACTAATTATTCGTAGTTATATGAACCGTGCAATGGAACACCTGGTCATAACAGCAGAAATAAAAATGTTCCACAGTTCTACAAAGCTGTCTGTTCTCCTCCCAAACTGCTTTTCCAGCCTGAAACATGGGAGGCTACTGGGTTTGGCAAATCTGTAATTCCTTTTTTTAAAAAAATAAATCATCATCTCCCAATAGAAGTGGATGGTTGTTTCCTGAATTCCCTTCACCATAGTGGTTTTTAGGCCAGGCTCTAGGTTTGGGGGAATCGTCAGCAGGGATAGGAGAATCTGTCAATTTCAGTTTCTCTCAGTTCCTTGTGTTCCTCATTCTTAAGTTCAGTCCTTTATATTCCCACATCAGTTGGTGCTTTTGAAAAGTCCTCATACAAATCTATCAGCATTTTAGTGCAAATTCCTCCTACATTTTTGTATGCAATTTTGCTTAACATGTGGTTACGAACTTAATTTGTTCCAGAGATCCTTTCTTAACCTGAAACCGTTCTTAACCTGAGGTACCACTTTAGGTAATAGGGCCTCCCACTGACGCCGCACGATTTCTATTCTCATCCTGGGGCAAAGTTCTTAACCCGAGGTACTACTTCCAGGTTAGTGGAGTCTGCAACCCAAAGTGTTTGTAACCTGAGGTGTTTGTAACCCGAGGTACCACTGTATTATTATTATTATTATTATTATTATTATTATTATTATTATACCTGGAGGTCGCAGGGTGTTTCACAGAATAAAATCAAAATATAAAACCACAAAATACATAATCAAAATAAATACAACCCAATAACACACACACACCCCAAGGTACATAGGATGTCAATCAAATCAACCAAAGGCCTGGTTAAAAAGGAATGTTTTTGGCTGGTGCCTAAAGGTATATAAAGAAGGCGCCAGGTAAACTTCCATAGACAGAGAGCTACTGCAGACAAGGCCCATTCTCGTGTTGCCACCCTCCAGACCTCTCAAGGAGGAAGCCACAAAGAAGGCCCTCAGATGTTGATCTAAGGGGACACAGGGCAGATCTGTGAGTGAGGAGCTCCACCGCACACTGCCCCTGCCTTTGCTTGGAGACCCCTGAATTCCAACTGCAGCCAAGGAGAACAGTCCTACGATATCACCAATTTTCTCAGGTAGTCAAGAAGATTATCATGAATGCCAACACGCTGCCCTTACCTTTATGCAATGTAGTCAAAACAGGCAATCTTCCAGGAAAGATAATTTCAATAATAAACCTTGTGTACAAAGAGACACAAACATGAACACGTGAAGAAGACCATGGGAGAACGAAGGACGCGTTTCGCCTCAACATTTCAGAATAAGACAAGGAGACACAGACCACCTATCATTGTATTTTTCAGCTGGAAATATTAGGGTTGGGTATGAGGACACTGTTGCCCTTTGGATGTTGGGTGACAAGCCCCACCAATCCATGCTTCCTGGAAATGATTGGAATTATAGCCTTGCAATAACTGGAGGGGACTAAGTTGGGGAAAGCTGCTTTAAAGTGTGGCATATCACATTAAGTTAAATGAAAAACAAAGCAAGGCAAAGAAATAAATATGAGAAAGTAAGCCCTTAAGAGGTCCTCGTGATCCTCATTTCACTATATTCGCTATTCCTTCCTGATGGTCCTTGTGTTTAAATATTAAAATTAAAAATTGGCCTGAAGTCAAATTTGGGGATAAATGATTGATTCAGAGTGTCTGTATATTCATTTGTACAACTGGAATGTTGTGACTCAGCAGTTGTTCTCAGCTCTAAACCTTGACAGCGGCCAAGTTCAAGTGTTTATTTAGCACTTTATTGCCCCTTGTCATTTAAAAATGAACTGCTTTGAGTTACTAGCATCCATACAGAGTTTAAGAGGTTAGCAGAGTGTTTCGTTGCTGTAACAATGCAGGACCACCTTTCAAGCACAGCGGGCATCTTGACCTCTCAATTTTTTACAACTCAGCCAACTCCAAATTTTTCATATTGCTCTGCCAACGCCACGATTTGCAATGGCACATCCTGTGTGCTGCTTACTGATGATTTCAACAGAGTTTTGAGCACCATTTTAAGCACCGTCCTAACAATCTTGTTGGCAATGGTGATGTTCTCCATGGGCTGCAACGTGGAGCTGAAGAAATTTCTAGGGCACATTAGAAGGCCATGGGGCATAGCCGTAGGCTTCCTCTGCCAGTTTGGAATTATGCCTCTGACTGGTTTTGTGCTGTCGTATGCCTTCAAGATACTTCCTATACAAGCTGTTGTGGTGATCATCATGGGCTGCTGTCCTGGTGGAACATCTTCCAATATTTTAGCCTACTGGGTAGACGGTGACATGGACCTAAGGTAAGAGATATTGGCTTTCAACGGAATTGCCTCCTTCCCTACAGACCCTCTCAGGTGCTAATGTTGGTGGAGAGTGTCCTTTTGCTCATTCCACTGCCCTCAGAAGCTCAGGAGGTTGCAGTCCAGGATATGGCATTCTATGTGGCAGTCCCTAAGTTGTGGAACTTCCCACAGAGTTGCGTCCAGCACCTTCATTATATAACTTTTGGTGAATGCTGAAGATACATCTGTTCTCCTTGGATTTTTACTCTTGAGGTGTATATGTTTAGGATCCACCTTATTTTGTTAAGCTTAAGTTCTTTTAAACTGCTTTTCATATTGTATAGTAATGTGTTTTAATGCTAACGTTGTGTTTTCATTGTTCTAACCCATGCTGGGATGTTAGGGTGAAGGACAGGTAATGGAATAAATTTAATAAAGATGATGATAATGATGATGATCAGATACCTGGAACAGGAATAGCCTCTAAGGTATCTCACTCAAATCCTTCCCTGAATTATAGTGCCAACTCTGTATACATTAATTACTGAAAAATTGTTGCGGCGTGAAGCCACACAATCCAGAAAGCTGCTTGGAACTTGCCTGCATCATGGCTCCATAGAACAGCAAACCTTGATGTCGCACGGCAAACTTACGCTGAACTTCCCAGAAAGGAGAAACCCATACAAAGCTGCTGGATGTATAGAGCTACTAATAAGGTTATCTGGAATGTGTCTGTTGATGATGAACGATTGCATGCTACTCCATCGGTAAACATATTTTGGGTTGGTATTATCTACTCAGGCTGCTATTCCAGGCTCACCTGCAAAGTTATTGACTCTAACGCCACAGTTACAGCAGCAAGGGCAGATAGAGAAGTATGTTGTTGTTGTTTAGTCGTTTAGTCGTGTCCAACTCTTCGTGACTCCAAGGACCAGAGCACGCCAGGCACTCCTGTCTTCCACTGCCTCCCACAGTTTGGTCAAACTCATGCTGGTAGCTTCAAGAACACTGTCCAACCATCTCGTCCTCTGTCGTCCCCTTCTCCTTGTGCCCTCCATCTTTCCCAACATCAGGGTCTTTTCCAGGGAGTCTTCTCTTCTCATGAGGTGGCCAAAGTATTGGAGCCTCAGCTTCAGGATCTGTCCTTCCAGTGAGCACTCAGGGTTGATTTCCTTAAGAATGGATAGGTTTGATCTTCTTGCAGTCCACGGGACTCTCAAGAGTCTCCTCCAGCACCATAATTCAAAAGCATCAATTCTTTGGTGATCAGCCTTCTTTATGGTCCAGCTCTCACTTCCATACATCACTACTGGGAAAACCATAGCTTTTACTATACGGACCTTTGTTGGCAAGGTGATGTCTCTGCTTTTTAAGATGCTGTCTAGGTTTGTCATTGCTTTTCTCCCAAGAAGCAGGTGTCTTTTAATTTCGTGGCTGCTGTCACCATCTGCAGTGATCATGGAGCCCAAGAAAGTAAAATCTCTCACTGCCTCCATTTCTTCCCCTTCTATTTGCCAGGAGATGATGGGACCAGTGGCCATGATCTTTGTTGTTTTTTTGATGTTGAGCTTCAAACCATATTTTGTGCTCTCCTCTTGGTGGCTATTCCATTTGACCTCAGCCTGACTTTGAAATAACAGGAGAACCCACTACAGTAGTAGTAGTAGTAGCAACAGCTATTAATAATAGATTCTACTGCCATTTGGAGCACACATTTTCCCACCTAAAGTTTTTTTCCAAATTAGTATTTGTCCTGGAGTTTATCCGATGGGGCAAAAAGCAATATAAGGGGCAATGTACATTAGGAAAATGGTACGGGGCGGGTGGTAAGTCACTCTTTCCCCCAGTACTGCTGCCTTTATCTGATTCAGCAACCCCTGAGACTGTTTTGAGCTTTTTATCGTGGGGGCGGGGGCGTGCAGCAGATCCCATGGCATGCCTCCCAGTGTCTTGAGTAACTTGGCTCTGAAAGAACTTTTCCCCCACCCTAAAATGCTAGGCATATCCTTCATGAGACAAACCACCTCATCAAGGCCATCACCTCCACACCTTGCTTGAGAGCTTCCAGCAGCATCTGACTGGCTGTTTTGAATCAAATAACTTTAGATTAGGAAGAGACCTTGAAGGTTGTATAGTAAGACACATACAAACCCCGGCTCAATTTCACATCAGTGATGTCGGTCTCTTTTGGCAGAGGCTGATCAGCCACTATCAGAGATGCAGTGCTAGCATCCCTGAGTGACAGAGGCTGACTAGACTCTGCTTAAACACCTGCAGTGAAGGAGAGCTTCTGTTCCACTGCTGAACAGCTCCTATCCTTGAGACATTTCTCCTAATCTTTAGTTGAAATATGCTTACTGGCCATTTCCACCCATGCATTCTAGTCCTGCCCTCTGTGGCAACAGATAGCAATCCTGCTCCATCTTTTGTGATTGGCAGCCTTTTCAATATTTGAAGTCAGCCGGAATATATGAGGGTGTTGTTGTTTTTAATCTCATGTGGCACAACATTTGTCACACATTTGTGGCACACATTTGTCTCAGACCTGCTGGACTACCAAGTTGCCTTTGAAACTCCGTAGCTCAGGCAGGACATTTAAAAACAAAGCAAAACACTATACGATGCAAATATTCATCCCACTCCAGAGATCCTCAGACCCACAAGGGCTGTTTCACAGGTGATCCACAGTGCCGGCCGGATGGCTTGCCAGGGAGAAAGGTCTTCCATATGGAATGCATATGGAGAAACATACAAACTTATGCCTGCAATAACATGTTGCTAGAGCTTGTCTTTTGTCTCCCACACATCCCTTGTGTTTTCTGCACCAGGGCAAAGGATTTTTCCTGGAATACTTTTGTAATAAAAATCTGTACCCACTTCCAACATTAATGGAGAAAAGGAGTTAAATTCCTTCTCCCCCCCCCCCCCAGTCTGGCAAAAGACTGAATTGGCCTGTTTTTAAATAGTGCCATATTTAAACACTTTCTGTGATCCTATAACCTCTGCACGGAAGTAAATTCTATTGTTTTCAGTGGGTCTTATTCCCAAGTAGGTGTGCTTAAAGACTTTTGGCCACCATCTTTAAACTTCAATTCTGGCATTTACTAGTTTTGACTTTTCATTGTAGCCAAGAATTTAATTTTCTCAGGACCAAAGGCTTCACATTCTAACTTGGCACCATCTTGTGATTACCCACATAATCCTATCAAACAACATTCCTTCCTCAGTGCTCTCAAGACTGAAGGGACATAAAGCCCCACTTAGCAAATATAGTACGAACAACCCAGAAGCAGCTCTCAAGGTTCCTGTACTTTTCAGATGACCCTGCTATAGCATACAAGTTCTTCCAAGGGCCTTATGAGGAAGAGGAGAGAATAAGACCTTCTCCAACTGCTTTCAACCAGCAACCTCCTTAAACCAGCCTCCAGGTGTTTTGGACTACAACTGCCATGAGCCTCAGCCAGAACACAGTTGGTTGGCGTTGTAGTCCAAAACACCCACTCCAGAGCCATAAGAACCAGCCTAAGTCTGTGCTGAGCCTCCATTTAAAAGCCATGGACTCACCAACGCAAAAAGTATTTGTAGCTTGCATGGTACAAACAGTAATCACAACCAATTCTCTTGCAGCATCAGTATGACAACATGTTCAACTTTGCTGGCCATGGGAATGATGCCACTTTGCCTCTTCCTTTATACCAAAATTTGGACAGACTACAGCTCCCTTTTAATCCCCTACGACAGTATTGGTAAGTCACATTTGTACCTTCTCCCACAGCAAACATTCTCTTATCATACATCTGCAGGGCTCCATGCAACTGAGTTCTTGCGTTGCGTGTTGAGACCCCGCAGCCACCCCCTCGTTGGAAATAACTCACACAAGGACACAGATATTAGGTTTATGTTATTGGGCAAATTTTGGCCACAACTTTATTGAATTACATAATGTGAGCGGTATTGGCTTAGGCATTGATTGGACCTGATTATATCTGACTCCTGCCCATTGTGCAGGAAGTCCAGTAAGGGTAAGCCACCGGTAGGGGGAGCCCTTTTGATGTGAACCAACTCAAGCTCCCCCTGGTGTTCCCGCTGGGGTCGTGTCAAGGCCTTAGCCCCCCAGCCGGGCTTCAGACTAGATCAACACCCCCAGATTCCTTTAACGGAATACCCTTAAGCATGGAGGGGCAGGTGATGGCCATACCTCCCCTCCCCCACACAAGGTCAAACAATGCCTAACTGCAACCCTAACAAAGTTGTGACAATTGCTACGAGGTAGGCAAAAACCAAGTGGCCAGTGCCAATTTGCCAAGTGGAAAAATTCCTACCAGGCCCCTCAGACAAACCAAGGTGACCAACCGAAGTTCATAGCAAGGCCATTGCCTAACCTGCAAAATAGGGAGGGAGGGCAGGTGATTGAGGAAGCGAGCCAAAGAGGAAGTCCTCTGGCTCGCTCCTCTGTTTAAATGGCCCCGGCCACACCCCTACGGCCAGCGGATTGGCTGACCGGGCTCTGACGTGGCCGGGATCCCCCAGGCAATGGGGGACAAAGTCCCCCGCTCCCAGTGGGGAGTGGGTGGCCACGCGGTCCACCGCAACTCCTCCCCACTGGGAAGTGGAGTGGATCTAGCGGAAGCCGGCACAGTGAGTCCCATTTGTGCAAGGGGACTTTTGCCCCCTCTCCCCCAAATCTGGTCAGGAGAACCCCCAGAGCAGCACCCAGGGCAAGATGGGACACCCAACAAGCAGAAATGCTTTGGCTGGTGGAACACTAGCTGTAGCATGACATTGAATTCCACCATGAGTCTACAATGCCAATGCACCATTGACCTCTACACTCAGAAGTGTAGAGCACCTCTGTAGTGCTGAATTTGGGGTTGGTGAGTGTGCTGCTTCATCATTTCCCATTCCCTCACTCCAGATGTGCACACTTATTTGAGCTTCCAGGGTAGCTTCCTCCTAGGCTACACAGTCTGCGCTGGCACAATGTAGGATGGTCCCTCACAATAAGGACCAGAGTGCCCCAGGCTTTTGCCCAGGATGTGTCTTACATTTCCAGTGGTGCCCTTATAAGTCCAGTTAAGACAGCATCAATGCACACTTCTGTTTTTTGAGGGGATGTGTATCTATGTCTCCACATTATCAATCAAGATCCTTTGTGGAAATGGAATGATGGTACTGATAACATTTGAAGTTTAAATGCTCAGTAGAAGCTGGACTGAGTTGCACCCTGCAGAGTTTCACCCTGACATTTCCAACAGGTGCAAAGATCTCCACAAAATTTACTTCAATTCTGGGATGAATTGTGGGGTGCATTTGTAAGGGCTCCCAGATTTCATGCGGGATGAGATAAAATCAGCAAGAAAAGACATGCTAAACTTATGTTTTAACTAAACGAACGTGGAATAGCCATTGTGCCAAGAAAACACAAAACAAACTAATATATGTTTCCAAAAGAACATGGAAGATAGGGAGAATTGTGTGACAAGCAAACTATTATAAATAGACAGGTATGTTTATATCAAGAATCCTTTGTATAAGACTGTGATGGAAAGACTGTCTTCTGAGACCCTTAACAGATCTGAAGAACAGGCTGGTACCCAATGTGACCATTAGTATAGTTTGTGGCCAGTGATATTATTCATATACTTAAAACCAAAAGATCATGCCCAGACTGTCAAGTTACCATGTACAAAAAATAAATAAATGTGCAAGCTCTGTCCACAGTTTTTGCTAGCAGAAAGTCCAAACAGGTTGGTAACACAGGCATTAGATGTGGAGTGCTGAAGATTGCTACCAACAAATTCAGATGCTCACTTGGATGTGTTCTGAACCAAACATGATATCATAATGCAGCCATAGCAGAAGTTCTGGGAAAAACAAGCAATCTATATAGTTCTGCACATGTGGTGATAAAGCTTCTGGTGAAACTGATCAACCAAGACAGTGTGTTATGGAATGTTCAGTTGCTAAGGAAACTAAACAGGTTGCAGTCCAGCTTCTGCGAGGAGACGGGAATATCTTAGTGTGACTGGAATTAAAACCTCACCCATATTCAGATTGCATATTTGGAACAGGTTCTAGGCTGTAGGGATGCTATGGAATTGGAAGGGGTTAGACACAAGGAATGTGGAGTAGCCAAGAGGGAGCATGAAGAAAGGGTAAGTAGAGAATGAGACTTGGGGAAAATAAGGACAGAAAAGAATCAGCTGAGGCAAGGAGCTAAGAAAGCTCTGAAGAAACTTCACAGCACTTGATAGGCATGGGCTGTATATTATAAGAATGAGAAGAGGAATTTTATGGCTGGTTAGGTGATAGGGTGTTGAAAGGAAGAGGAACAATGTAGTCAGTGGCCTGGAAAGCAAGAATGTGAGAAACAGTGAAAGGGAGAAAGGGAGACTGGAAGAAACCTCAAAGGGTCTAGGAAGAAAGTGGGAAGGACTTTGTGGGTGTCAATGGGTTATAGGTTTGCTTGGTGTAGAGTTTAAGCTGTAGTAAGGGAATTCCAGCAGTTGTGGCTTTTGTTTTTAGCAGACCTTTGCAACTGAGCAACTCTAAAGAGGCAATAAGAATGGAGCAATTTCACATATTGGCTACAGCTAACCAGTCAGTTCTTTGGGTATCATTTTCTGGTCAACATTTGTTGCCTTGGGATCCAAAATTGCCTTCAGATCTATACCATTCTACTACTAAGGCATGCTGTGTGCATGGCACAATAATGGGACGACAGTATTACTCTCTGCCTCCACTTCCAAGAACCAAGAAGCCATTTGTTTACCGTATTTTTCGCCCTATAGGGTGCACCGGCCCATAGGACGCACTTATTGGGGGGGGGGAATTACACCCCCCCCCGAGCCCCAAAGAGCAAAGAAGCCAGGACAGCGAGCGGGATGGATCCCACTCACTGTCCTGGCTTCGTTTTTAGCCTCGGGGCTGGGGGTCCGGGAGCGAAGGCAAGGTTACGCAACCTCGCCATCACTCCCGGAGCTTGCGGGGCGGGGGAAGCCCGAGCTTCCCCTGACCCCAGCCCTCAGAACGGGTCCGAGAGCGATGGCGAAGTTGCACGCAGCTTCGCCATCACTCCCGGAGCTTGCCGGGCTGGGGGGGATAGCTTCCTGAAGCCTGGAGAGTGAGAGGGGTCGGTGCGCACCGACCCCTCTCGCTCTCCAGGCTTCAGCGAAAACCTGCACTCACCCCATAGGACGCACACACATTTCCCCTTCATTTTTGGAGGGGAAAAAGTGTGTCCTATAGGGTGAAAAATACGATAATTTTTTCTTCTTCTTCTGAGAAACAAAATACCCTTGAATGCCACACAACGAGAGAAGCTTTAAACCAGTGCCAGCTATAGAAGTAGAACCCCAAAGGCAAAAATCAATGCTTCATAGCATTGTAAAAAAAGAAAAGGTATGCCACAGAATGACAACGATTAACCACGGGAGAAATAAAGCTGTATTTTTGTTATCCAGCTGGGTGAACGTGTGACTTTTTATAGGCTATCAAACACAGAGCCAGCATGGTGCAGCAGGCAGTTGTCAGGACTTTGATCAGTGGCACCGTCTCAGGCATGGCAATCCCTGGGTGACCCTGTTAAGGCAATCCCTCGCTCTGTCATCCACAGGAAAATCCCCACCTACACAGCCACGAGCTTCCTGAATGAGATAATTGATTAATATTTGATCCTTCAAGGTAGAAAAGACAACTGTGTGTGAGAAAGCATGGGAATTGAAATAAAGAGAGCAGGGAGCTGCCTTATGCAGAATCCGACCATTGCTCCATGCCAGAGTTCCACCTGACATTGGGGGGGAGGGGCTCATCGCATGTGCATGACATCACATGTGTGACACATCATGCATGTTGGGAAGAGACCATGAGGAGGCTCAGCCCCTCAGGATTGGTGGGGCTCAGCCCTATTGTCACATACTTTGGGGGTGAGGTGTTCCCAGCCCCACAGAGTTGGAGCCTATGCTCCCTGCAGCTTAGTATTGTCTACACAGATTGGCAGCGACTCTCCTAGGTTTAAGGCAAGGAGTATTTCTTAGCCCTACATGAAGAGGCCAGGGACCTTCTGACATTTAGAAGACATCTGAAGGCAGCCCTGCTTAGGGATGTTTTTAATGACTGACATTTTAATGTATTTTTAACCTCTTGTTGGAAGCTGCCCAGAGTGGCTGGGGAAACCCAGCCAGATGGGCGAGCTATAAGTAATAAATTGTTATATTATTATTATTATATATTGACCCCTTCCCCAAACTTGCATTTTCAAGAGATTGCATTGTTTGGACCTCACCCTTCTCAAGCAAAGAGTTCTGTGCCCAACCTGTCCTCTTCTCCTTCCAGGCATTTCACTGGTAGCACTTGTCATTCCCGCTTCGCTCGGAATATTTTTTAAGCATCGATGGCCCGCAAAAGCTAAAATCGTACTCAAGGTAAGGTGTGACATTCCCCAAATGCATATCCAAAAGCTACCCAGAAATGTCAAGGTATACTGACCTTCTCTTTCCTCCCTCAGATTGGTTCCATTGGTGGTGCCGTTCTCATAGTGCTCATAGCTGTGGTTGGAGGGATATTGTACCAGGGCTCCTGGACCATCACTCCTGCACTCTGGATTATCGGGACCATCTTCCCATTCGCTGGCTATTCGGTGGGGTTTTTTCTGGCTCGCATAGCTGGCCAGTCCTGGCACAGGTAAGGCTCCAGAATACAAGAATGGAACAGCTTCTGTTTCCTTCAGCCTTGATGTATACACACACGTTGGAGTAATGCTTGCAAATGCACCGCAACAGTTTTGGAACGCTCCAAACATGTTGCAGAACATCTCGTTTTTTGCCATTTTTCGACACACAGCTCTTCTGCGGCTACAAAGCTATAAGAAATACTTTTGTAAAGTTGTTCCTCAGCATCCCCACTGCGGCAACATTTCGCAAGCCATGCCCAATCCACTTATCTGGTGCTGTGCACAAGCAAATTTGTCTTCTCATTTCCTGGGAGCTGACTAATGGCTTCAACACAGAGAGGTGACTGGCAAGTCCCTCAATGATTACCCAAAGGACGTCCCATTAGTTTGTGCTGTAGAACAGAGATTTGCAAAGGCCAGTCAAGTTGAGAAGGCACATCAGGGACTGAAAGACATGCATGGACAGACAGCACCCTGTTTTAAAGGCCTCGATATGCATACAGGTCCGAGCAGCCGCAAGGTACCTGAGTGGAATGGCAATATAAGATGCACTTCGCAGCAGAGTCAGGAAGGTCACTTACTGCTATATCTGCAAATTTAATGTCTCGGTCTTTCTCCCTGTTTTGCAATGTACACTGACACAAAATACATTGATGCAGTAGGATACTAGTCACACATTCATGCATCGCGTAATTGACTCTGGATCAGCTCAAGGTGAAGCCGCCCAGGGCCAATTTCAAGGTGTGCATTCAGAATGCAAGTGAGCAATTTTAGGTGAGGTTGCTCAGCAGGGAAGTTCACACCGATTCTTAAAGAACCCACCGTCCGCCATTCAAACTATTTCCATCTTGCCCTTGGTCAATTGCAGAGGGAGCTAACATGGTGCTCTCCGAGCGCTGATGGGATTACAACTGCCAGCAAGCATTGTCCATGGTCTGGGTCCTGGGATGTTGCATGTTGTAGTCCAACAATCTCTGGAAGGCATACAGATTGGCTGCCCCTGGTCAAATGCCTGGAGAAATATCCACTGCCTTCCTTGCTCACTTCGCCAGCCTTCCTATTATTCCAGTCATATCGTTGAGCCCTTTGGTACGGAGTTAAGAGAATGGGAGCGCAATCCTATGCATGCTAACTTAGGATTGATCCCCACTGATTTCAGTGGGTCTCACTGCCCAATATGCACCCAAAGCATTGCATCCTGAGACTTCCAGCAGTCAAAATTTACCTAGTGTATTGCAAACTGAGTAGGTCTACTTTTGCACCACTTTTTTCAGTGTGTGAAATCTCTGGTTTGTTCTGGCCACGTGCAGGTTAATGAAATGTAGCCCATAAACATAATGGCGATGCAGGCAAGCCAGGCTCATTGTTTAAATATATAACATGAGGACAATTTCTAAAGTGTGTATGTCTTTTTAAAATTTATTGTATAGCCCTAGGTAAATTTAATCATTTTATTTAAACAACAACATGGTGATAATATTGCCAGTTCAGAGCTGCTCCCAGCCTACCCAATCATTGCTCATATTTATTTTATTTATTTTACAAATTTTATATACCGCTAGATGGGAAGAAAACCTCTCAGCAGAAGTGCAATTGGCTGTCACACTATCAGGAACACAGTGCCTTTTCAATGTGTACATCACATTATGTTCTGTCAGCACTAATGTGGGCGACATAGTCAGGTCACATTCATTATAACCCTTGTGGAAGGTACCTTTTTATGACCTCGTTTATTTTTCTTAATTGATCTTTTAATTAGCTTTGAAATGCTTTTCAAGCTATATATTTTCATGAAAAAAATATAATGTTGTAAAGTTATGGTTCTATAACACAAGTAGACCATGGTGTTGTTGCTGCTGTAACATGGCTAAGTTGTTTTAAAAAGCTTTTAAAAAATAGATAAACCAAACATATTATATCTTTATGACTTTATAGTATATAATCGCTCTTTCATTAAAGAGAAATTATTTTAGTGCTCATTAAAATGTTAATGTAAGGAATAGATCAATGGGACCATTAAGAAGTGCTCACCGCAGAGATTGTGATCAATATATGCTAAGCTTTGATAAGTTTACTATCTCAATAGGGCACGACCTATGTTAAAACCCCAACCTTTTATAAAGGTGGTGCTAAAGGCGTCTATACCTGTTGAGATTCTTGCATATATACAAGTAGCGAAGTTACAGGGAAGCAGGCAGAGGGCCTTCTTGGTAGTGGCACCTGCCCTGTGGAACACCCTCCCATCATACGTCAAGGAGATAAAGAACTACATAACTTTAAGAAGACATCTGAAGGCAGCCATGTATCAGGAAGTTTTTAACGTTTGATGTTTTATTGTTTTGATATATCCTGTTAGCCGCCCAGAGTGACTGGGAAAACCCAGCAAGAAAGGCGGGGTATAAATGATAAAAATTATAATTATTATTATTATTAAATATGAGAATGTTTGGATGGTGGCGTTGTGCAGATTCAACATAAAGAGAGAGTGAACAAGATGTGGTGATTTCACAGTAAAATCTTAGTGTGGGGTGTGAAAGCACCCTAAGTCTCCTTATGTGGTTGTCTGTGTGTGATTTTTTAAGAATGTTGTTTCTTTTAGGTGTCGTACTGTAGCTCTGGAAACGGGGATGCAGAATACTCAGCTCGCTTCCACCATAGTACAGCTCTCATTCAGCCCAGAACAATTGGAGCTGATGTTTACTTTCCCTCTCATCTACAGTATTTTCCAGCTAATACTTGCAGCAATGTTTTTGGGAGGTAAGCCACCCTATGTACACCCCATTCTAATCTCTTTCTCCCCACTTTTTATCAGTTTGCAATAGAACAAGGATTTTTTACTCCATTTCTTTTAACACACTCTCTCTCTCTCTCTCTCTCTATATATATATATATATATATAGTTAAAAACAATAACCAAACAGAACAAGAAACTCTGACTTGGTCAATACTGCTCATAAATGAATTAACAAATCCAAGAATCATCAAGGTTGCAAACCGTACAAGTAAATTGCCTTGTGCTCCCCATTCCCCAACCCATATAAACAAGAGGCCAATATGATCAGTTTGGATCAAAACAAGCCACAACTCTATTGAATACAGATGAAAGATGTTTGGCTTGGGCATGGGGCAATTGAAATACTTCCAGCCTGCCCCCTGGAAGTGACGTGTAGGTCAATCCAGGCGGGGGTTCGTAAGACTTACATCAAACAGGGTCGACCCCACAGGGACCACCGTCTGGGGGAGTGCCTTTGGCCCTGGCCCTGCCTGGGCACATGGACATGACCACTCTCCCCAGATCCCTTTAATGGGATACCCCAACCTTTGGAGGGGCAGGCAAAGAATACAACCTCCCCTCCATCCAAGACAAAGGATCGCCCCCAAAGGGGTGAGTGGACTTGGCTGCCAATCCAGCCGCAACCTTAGCTGTTGTCCAACAACGTAAGCAGAATATGTCACCTGACTCAGCTCAAACATCATGCTAAAACACGGATGTTAAAGCTTAACCGTTTGGTGCAGTGTCTGAATTGGCAAATCAGCCAGCAAATCAGAATCAGAAGCCACGATTAGCAAACCATTGTTGCAGGTGTGGCTCCAGCTTCGAAGGCCACTGCACCTAGGGAGTGAGCAAACAGAAATAAAAGGCTAACAAACTGCTCTAAACCATGGCTTACATGGAAACTCAAACCAGAGTTTTGCACGTTGACTTCAACAAGGCCTTCCACCGCCTGCCTTGGCCATAATTTCATCTCAAGACTAGTGTTCATGATTTATTGTTCATCTCTCAGGGGTGGTTATTGAGCCATACAGCTGCCACATACACCCAGTATTGTTCAATTCCCTTCCAGTCTACAACTCTCTGGGTTGTGCAAATGAGACCTTAAGTTGTATCATCTTAGTGACTCCTCTGCACCATGCATTTAAAGCAGTATCCTGCCACTTTAAACAGCCATGGCTTTCCCCAAAGAATCCTGAGAACTGTAGTTTGCTAAGGCTGCTGAGAGTTGTTTGGAGACCCCAGAGCTACAATCTCTGGGAAGAGAGGTTGGCTGTTAAGCACCCCTCAGCATTAGCAAGCGATACCAGCCTTAACAACAACAGTAATTAGCTATATCTTCTCAGAAGGAACTCCCATTTAGTTCAGTGGGGCTTACTCACGGGTAAGCGGGTACCAGATCACAGCCCAGCTTTTCCTTGATATACCAGCTTCGGTTAAGTGCTGAAATGCTTTCAGTCCTGTCTGTTATGACCTTTGACATGTCGTGCCAATGTTGTTAGTCTACCAGGTGCACAAAAGGTATTTTGCTGATCCAGACTTGACCGATGAGGAGAATGAACCTGAATCAACACAGGAGCCAACACACAATACGATGAATGGAGGATTTACTTTGGAGGAGGGAGGAGGAGGAGAGAAGCACATGTCAGCGACTCCCAATGGAAGAGTATAGCCTTGAGCAGGCTGGCTGAAGGCAGGCTGGAAGAGATGCATTGGACTGTGGGGGACAAGCCCCTCTTGAGATGGCCATGCTGTATGGTCTGTACTCCCTCCGTGCGGAGTAAAAGTGTAAATATGTGAATAGACCATATTTCTTAAAGCTACAACAGTTCCACCCCATCTTCAATTCTCCAAAGGAGCACAGACCCTGAATGGGGACCAAGACACCTGGAATTCCATGCATGGCTTGGCAGGGATTAGGGTGTCCGATAACACTATTTAGAAATACATACATACATACATACATACATACATACATACATACATACATTAAATAAGTGGCTAACTATTTAATGCTCTCCTATGGCCGTAGATTATAAATACCATTAAATCTAAAATCAGTTGGTTAGAGCATCATGCGGATAATGCCAAGGTTGCAGGTTTGATCCCCACATGGGGCAGCTGCACTGCAGGGAACAGGACTAGCTGATCCTCAGGGTCCCTTCCAACTCTACAATTTATGGCTTGGTTATCATTAATCACCACATAATGATCTCTGTCAAAGAGTTGTCGACAGAAAATGTTCAGTCCACCATCTCCTCCCCGGAAGTCCCAATCAATGAGAGTTTCATAGGGAGTAAGAGGTTATTAAGACCTTTCGTGCGTGCACCTACAAAGTAGTCTGGCCAGCATGAACACAGAAGAACTGGGAAATGATGATTGACGCAGCTGATCATTACAGGGCAGACAAATTCATATTCTGAACCGTTATCATCATCATCAACAACAACATGGGTTTATGAATCACTATCTAAACAACTATCACTAACAACTTCAGCAATGCTCCTCTCTCAAATTAAGCCCTGAATTCCCTGAACTTTTAAAGTTGAGGCACATTGCTTTAGCATCTCCCACTTCACAGATTGGTTACAGGTGGTTCATTCTAAGCAAAGAATGGTGGATAATCCCTCCAGTCCAAATTCATTGTTTCCAAATCATAGGAGCCAACTCCTAGGAGCCAAGATTCCTTGGCCCCCCCCATAAATTATTTGAAGGGGCTCGTCTCCCCAAAGTTGATAGGCACTGCCATTCAAATGGTTATGCGGACACCGCATCTTGTGATTACCTTGGCCCCCTCAATATTTTATTCAAGTTGACACCTCTGAATTCAAAACCAATGCTGCTTTTTCCAGGGAGAAAAATTGTCTACTGTTTGTGGAATGCTCTCCCCATGGAGGTTTGTCTGGTGCCTTCATTGTACAGTTATATGCATCAGGCAAAAGAGTTCCTCTTCAACCAAGCCTTTGGCTGATGAACAGTCTATGACCTTTTGAATGTGTTTGTGGGGGGGGGTTAATGGTTTGTTTTGTTCTTGTTTTTATTATGTACTTTGTGGTTTGATTTTGTATTTTTATTTTATGCTGTAAATCTCCCCGAGATCTTTCTATGAAGGGCAGGCTACAAATTTAATAAAGAAATAAATAAAATAAAGAAATACTGTAGACAGAGGACTATTTGCTTCAAAGATTCTTAGCCAAAGCTCTAACACATGGAAAAGATCAATTAGCCCACTTCTGGGTGCTGTGATTTAATGTGGCAACGTTATTGCTCTGCATTTTCTATTTAAAATATGCATTTGGCAAGCACAGCTTAAATGATGAATTCTAAGCAGCAAGCATGCTATTTTCCACGATTCAGGGAAAAAGAATGTGCCAAAAGCGAAGCAAAGAATGAGTTGCCGTTGTGGGACAGATGTTGAAAAAGAAATGCCATATTCTGCACCACATGCCAAAGTGTGGAGAAACTCTTTCGCCACATGAGTGCACAGCACTTTGCAGAATTTGCTCCCTTAAATCATCCATAGCATTGCATGTCTCAGAGCAACTGTCCTAGTAAGACAATGCCTGCTGTGTACAACCCTGAAAAAATTAAACATGGTGACTAAGACTGCAATCTTTTGCACACTTGCTCGGAAATGCCTTATGATGTACAAATTCAGACTTCTTACTTCCAAATAAACATGAGGAGAACTGGGAGGCATGCCCCACAGAAAACAGTGGAATTGGATTTACAGTCCAACCTAAGCATGACTACTTAAAGCAATGATCTGAATCTCTTGTACAGAGATGGGGAAACAGTGGCCGGCCAGATCCATTTCCCATCAGCCTCTGCCAGCCTGACCAACAGTCAGTGATGATGGGAGCTGTAGCCTATCAACATCTGAAGAAGCACAGGTTCTCCATGCCATGCCTTGCCCTAGTGTGTGTGTGTGTGTGTGTGTGTGATCTTCATGGCGACCCTCTGGTTTCCTATTGGTGAAAACAAACCTTTGCTGGATTGATGTGCCTGCCCCCTAAACCTAACATTCCAAAAGTAATTTAGCAGGTGTGGTAACTGGTTCTTGCATATTCTAGTCTCCATCACCAAAACAAAAAGGTCCACACTACAGGTTCCATGTGAAAAAGCTGCAAACAGGTGTTCAATTCTAGTACAGTTGAAGGAGATATGCACTGTTGCCTAAAACACACACATAATGTCACTTTCAACTCTTTGGGCAAAAATAAACCAAGCTACAATGCGTGTCCAGCCTGAAGTTGCTACTTTTTTCTTTTACTCATCCATACTGTCATTTAACGTTAATAGCAAGCTTCCTGTGCTTCTCTGTTGTCCAAATGGTGTTAATTCTCCATTAATTCTCCATTGTCCTAATGGCGTTTTCCTCCAAATTGTTGCCATCCCACACTTTTTCCTCCCTCAGTCTGGAATTTGTGAGTCGAGGCCCCGCTCTCTGCTTGGTGATGAAATAAGACACATGGACACAAGTATTTAGGTTAATGGGCTTAAAAAGGCCCCAATCCAGCTAAACCACACACACACCCAGCCAGCCGGATTGACTGGCTGAGGGGCATGTCGCGGGCCCAGGGCTCCAGTGGTGCAGGAGGCCTAGCCAGGCCCCCTGTGAGCGTGGGAAGCAATTCCCGCTCACAACCCCTCCCCTCTGGGAAGAGGAGAGGCTTTCTCACACCATGGATACTTGGGAAAAGGAGAGGGTATGAGGCCACACTGAGAAAGTAAATATTTTCTCTGTAGGCAGAGCTAATGAGGCAGGAGTGTCACCAGACACTCCCATTAAGAACATTTTAAAAGAAAAGTACCAATGCAATTCAATGCATTTGTGCTCAAGTGGAAATCTCACTAATATAGGTGCTGACTCCTAGGGGCTGAGGCAGATTCGGCCCCCCAATTTATTTATTTATTTTTTGAAGTAATAATAATAATAATAATAATATTTATTTATACCCTGCCCATCTGGTTGGGTTTCCCCAGCCACTCTGGGCAGCTTCCAACAAAATATTAAAATACAATGGTCTGTTAAATATTAAAAGCTTCCCTAAACAGGGCTGCCTTCAGATGTCTTACAAAAGTCTGATAGCTGTTTTTCTCTTTGACATCTGGTGGGAGGGAGTTCCACAGGGCGGGTGCCACTGCCAAGAAGGCCCTCTGCCTGGTTCCCTGTAACTTGGCTTCTCGCAGCGAGGGAACCGCCAGAAGGCCCTTGGAGATGGACCTCAATGTCTGGGCATAACGATGGGGGTGAAGACACTCCTTCAGGTATACTGGACCGAGGCCGCCATGCACTTGGGCCAGTATGAAGGGCCAGGCCCCCTCATTTTTCAGAGGGTGTTTGGCTCTGCCCTCTGGCTCCACACACTGTCGAGTGCATTACGTCACACTGGGGGGGGGGGCATGCCTCTTGAGAAGCTCTGCTATCTTCAGTGGAGCTTACTCCCTGCATAAGAGTACAATGGTAACTTCCATTAACTACAGTGAAGAATTTCCAGAGCTGGTGAATGTTTCTTGCCTCCATTTTGTTTTTTCCAGTCCAAGTGCGGAGAACCTTTGGTCCTTCGGATGTTGCTGAAGTGCAACTACAATCATCCCTGGGCATTGGCCGTGGTTCTGGGGCTGATGGCAGCTGTAGCGCCACATCTTTGCTTAGCAGAAATCTCAAAAAAAGAGTGATTGTAACCTGATGCTATGTATGGTTACTCAGAAAGAAGTCTCAGAGTTCAGTGGTACATACAGTATGGTCCATTAAGGCTGCGTAGGAAGGCAACCAGAAAAAGTCCTCTCATGTGGACGGCTTGAGGGTTAAAAGTAAGAGAATTCCTCCTACGTCTTGGCAGAGCATTAAGTTCCTACTGTACCTTTGATAATGCAAAGTGCATATCTCCTTATCTACTCAACTTATCTGATAAGTTGTAAGGATAGGTGTCCTTTAAATTACATATGAGGTTCTCTTTGATTTCTATATAGACATCTTATCTTTCAATTACAGCACAGGTAAGATTGGTTTTGAACCTCTAAGAACACCCAGGCAATTAACTTCTTTTTTAAACTTTGCATTTAAAAAAAAAAAACCACATAAAATTATGCGCTTGGAAAGCTAGTGTTGCAAATCAATTACATTTATGGGAGGATTGCCTGATTTGTCTCACAACAGGACTAAAGTCACACTTACTGGTGCCTGCGGAGGTGGCCAGTTGCAAAGGAGCTGCCGGACCTTTGATAGCTACATAGAAGAGCAAAATTCAGCAATGCAACTTTTCGTGCTGAAGTTCTCTTTTCCGCACAACTGTTACAGGTCTGGGAAGTCTGTCCTCTTTTGCATTTGGCCAGCCAAATCCCAGCTAACTAGGAATTTTTTCCAGCCTATGCCCCCTCCCCCCAGTGCCTGGATGCCTTCCACAACTGAAGCTGTCAACAACAGGGAGAGAAACCTCATCATCTGTTAATGTACATTGACTTGCTGTTAGAAAGACAGTTACAGGGGCCAGTCGGAAAGCTGGAAACTCTGCCAACGTAGCCCTTGCAGACATTTTCAAGATCAACAGAAGCGACTTAGGGAGCAATCCTATACACAAGAAGTTGGCATAAAGCAAGGCAGGCATAAAGTTCGAACAGAGCCAAATTCCGTTCGGCATTTGGGCTGCTGTTGGCTGAGTTGTCCTCAACCAGGCAGAGGGAAAACAAGCCTTTAAAATAGCAGTTGAGTTCCACCACCTTTTTTGTCAGCTTAACTTATGACGGGATGTGGGTGGTGCTGTGGGTTAAACCACAGAGCCTAGGACTTGCCGATCAGAACATCGGTGCTTTGAATCCCTGTGACGGGGTGAGCTCCCATTGCTCAGACCCTGCTCCTGCCAACCCAGCAGTTCGAAAGCATGTCAAAGTGCAAGTAGATAAATAGGTACCGCTCCGGTGAGAAGGTAAACATTTCCATGTGCTGCTCATGTTCACCAGAAGCGGCTTAGTCATGCTGGCCACATGACCCGGAAGCTGCACACTGGCTCCCTCGGCCACTAAAGTGAGATGAGCGCCGCAACCCCGGAGTCGCCCATGACTAGACCTAATGGTCAGGGGTCCCTTTACCTTTAACTTATGCCAGCTTGCCAAGGTGACATGACCAACCCGAATGGGCCTGGGATCCAGCCTAAGTCCTCTGCCACCCACCTCAGGTGCTACCACACACCCCTTGGGTCCCCAAATGCTGTTGGACTACAGCTCCCATTATCCCTATCTACCAGGACTAGTGGTCAGGGAAGATGGGAGTTGTGGTCCGTCAACATCTAGGGTTGAGAAAGGATGGCTTACACTGACTTAAGGTCTGTTGGGTTCGACTCAGCTGACTAGGTCTTGGTTGACCCAGGATGTAAGAGATGCACTGTGCATCTTTGCTGAGTCAAGGGTGAGAGATTTAAACCAGTGTAGCCTGCTTATGCTGGGAAAATCTCAACATAGCTGGATCCTAACCTGTTGATCTTGCTGTAGGATTGCCCCCTTTAGACAGCAAACCTAAACACATTTCCAGGGGAATAAATGGCATTGAATTCAGTGGGACTTTTTATTATTTATATTGATGATGATGATTATTACTATTATTATTTCAACGTCTAACCCACACCTTCTCCCGAAGGGGCCTCTGAGTATACAAGTTGAGGAGTGCATTATTTGTTCCAATTATGTTTATTAGGCTAAAATCCAGAGAAGCAGACCCCAGTGGAGTCTGCTTTTGCGTAGTCATGCATAAAATTATGCTGTTGTATGCATGCATTTGACTTAAGCAATCTGCTTCTTCAAGTTTTGTTTTCTCAATAAATAAATAAATAAATAAATAAATAAATACAGCCATTGATTGCCCACCCAAATCCATTGTTTCTCAGCTGCTTTTTAGCTCCAAGTAGCTGAATGAAATATGGCTCAGTCAACTCTGTCTGAACAAATTGTAATTGAACCAATATCTCAGAATGCTGGGGCTGTATCTTTTGTTCAATGGGGACATGTGAGGCCTCCAAATTTAACTGCACATTCAGAAATGCCACATGATAGAGCCTTTTCCAGACTAGGGTGAACAGATACACAAGTGCCCTTGTGCCTTTTCTGTTCATCTCTTGAGAAGCTGGAACCCGTAGAAAAGCCCAGTTCAGTACATCTATTTTTAAAAACTTTTGTTTATGCAATTTTAACAGCTTTTATACACACATCATACAGTGCCCATCACTTATATCTTTTCCAAAGAGTTCCCAGTCCATCTCTCTGTGGCATTCTAGGAAAATCTTGATCAGCTGCTTACCCTGATATTTTACCCATTATCATCTCAAATGTTTTTGATGTTATCTGCTGCTCATATGTTAACTCCTACTTGTAGGTTAAATTGTATATTGTACCCTCTAAGATAATCTCCCAAACACCTCCCCTCTACTCTTCTCTTTAACTCATCCTCATTCCTTAATACCACGGTCATGGTTACTAATTCTATGTATTCTATCAATTTGTTCTGCCAAAATTCCTTCATGGGTCTCTCTTATTCTTTCCATTTCTTCACATGTACTATTCTAGCCGCAGCGGTTGAGTACAAAAAGATATTGCGTGCCTTTTTTGGAATGTCATCCCGTATTATCCCTCTATCTCGTGGCACTTCCAGCATAAATTAGACCCCTTTTTGTACATTTTCACTAATTTGCTGGGTGTTAGGTTCCACTGGTACATCACCTTTTGTAGATTTTCCTTAATAAGATAATAGGCAGAGAAATTCATGCTTTCCCCCCATAGTTTCCCCCCCACAGACAATTCTATGTTGTAACACATATCTATAGCCCATTTTGTCATTGTCGCCTTTACCATGTTATCTTTGGTCTCCCATTCCAGAACTAATTCTGCACATCTATTAAAGGTGCAGAAGTCCTCTCTTCCATCTCATCAACCTAACCCAAACGCTACCATTTCAGAAGGCAGTTTCAGACGTTTCTGCATTGCTTTAATATCCCTATTCCTTACAAATGAAGTTCTAAATCCTCTTCTTTATCATCTGTGAATCATCCTCGGTTGAGATGAATACTCCCTATAGTGTATGTATGAGAATGGGTGTGTAAATTTTTGTTAAAGCAAATGTCTCACAGGAGAGAGCTCCGCTAATCTGTTACAACCACAGAAAGGTTTCTCTCTCCATTAGCCACCTGTCTCACTTCTGCCAGCATGAGCACCCAGGGAAGGCCCTTTGGTGCAGATCTCAACTTGAACAGGTCACTTCCAGACAACCTGCTTATTGTGCATTCATTCTGATTTGTTTGCACAACGTTTGCCGGGAGGTTAGACGGTGTAGGTGATTTACTGAGCTTCCATTCTGATTTGCTTGCATGAAGGACATACAACATAGCATCAAGCAAGTGTTATCCCCCACTATCCAGTGCATTTTCCCATCATATTATTATTATTATTATTATTATTATTATTATTATTATTATTATTATTGCAAAAAATCCTATTTGGAGGCAGGGGAGTGGGGAAGCAGGTTTGTTGTGGAAAAGCTCCATGTCTGCTTTAATTGTGCAGCTGGAATTTGCTAGTATCCGATTGAATCTCACCTGGAAACGACAACAGTCTGGAAGCGTCCCTCGTACAGGAGCAGTGATGCTTAATAAACACAATTAGTTCAGGATAAAAGGACTATCTTCCCCAGGCAAACGCCAGGTAACAAAGACTCAGTAAGATGGGCACCCTTGTGAGCGTTCATCTTTAAAACGTGTTCTAAAAAAATTGTCTTTTATGAGGCTACAAATGCACAGTAGAGAAGGAGAATAAAGCTATTGAGATCTCATGTTCAGAGAGAAAGCTTTGTAGTACCATCTAGTGATTCATCAGATCAGGTATAACTGAATTAGTGTTATAAACAGCAAAATAGCCGTGTGCGTGGGTTGGTTGCATAAGGTGTCAAATAAATGACACTCTTCTGAGTCAGACACATCTGAGATACTTCCTTATACAAGTTTCTGAGAAGCCTTTGGAAACAGGGAGTGTTCCTCTTTACACAGGTGAAATTGGAGGAGGGAAATGTCAAGTTCAAATTTCACAGTCATGTGCCAGGAATTTTTGCCAGTTTCCCTCATTTGGAAAGTTGGCATAGTCCCTAGTTTGGTATAGTGATCTTATGACTATACAATGCTGCCTTATAAACAGGCCGCTACTCCTCATCAACCAAGGCTGCATATTCTGAATGCTATCCAAGATATTTGACAAAGGTCTTTCGCAAAAGTGGTATCAGATGCTGTGTACCCATTGCTATTCACTCCAGTTCCAGGGCAATCCCACCACTTGTGTTTGAAGCCATGTTGTCACCCTAAATCCACATGTATCTTGTAGTTTCTTGAGAAATGCTGCTGTCTGATGCATTTTCTCTCAAACCAGCTTCCATCCTGAGAAGGATGTTCTGAAGGGGGTCATATTCTAAGAATTCAAGTTTTTTTAAAAAAAAAGTCAGTTGGATATTTGCAAGCCCTCAGGCACGCTAAAAGAATTCTGTGGATTGAGGCCTTCAATTCAGATTTGCTAACACATTGCTCTAATATGTATTTGGACCAAGACCAAAGTTTGTAAAGGATCCTGGAATTGTAAAGCAGTAGGTTACGGAAACGATCCTGGGGGAAATACCCTCAAACCTCCCAGCTTCCTGTTAATTGCCAGCCCTGCAACTCAGTTAGTTTTCCACCCATTAAGATTGTTACATCAAGGAATGTGCAATGAGGTTGTGTTAATCTGCTTGCCATTACGGTGGTCAGGTGAAAAAAAAGAGAACAGGGCTCCTGAACTTTTAATGGTTGTCTTGCAAGCTACATCTGCTGAAAATTCTTCTTCTGTGCAACTATTTGTTTATTACATGGTTCTCCTACTCGTTTCATCTTCACAAGGTGGATTCTGAAACCAGATGATAACCAGGAGGAATAAACTTTAGCTATGGTATCTCCCCGCTTTATATCTTCTTGAATGTCCATTTTAGAAGTAACTAAGTAACTAATTTCCAAACTCAGGGATGCGGGTGGCTCTGTGGGTTAAACCACAGAGCCTAGAACTTGCCGATCAGAAGGTTGGTGGTTCGAATCCCCATGACGGGGTGAGCTCCCATTGCTCGGTCCCTGCTCCTGCCAACCCAACAGTTTGAAAGCATGTCAAAGTGCAAGTAGATAAATAGGTACCGCTCCGGTGAGAAGGTAAACATTTCTATGTGCTGCTCTGGTTTGCCAGAAGAGGCTTAGTCATGCTGGCCACATGACCCGGAAGCTGTATGCTGGCTCCCTTGGCCAATAAAGCGAGATGAGTGTCGCAACCCCAGAGTCAGCCACAACTGGACCTAATGGTCAGGGGTCCCTTTACCTTAATTTCCAAACTATAACAATCTGTACCTATATATTTTGAAGGATATTATTATTTTATAGCATTTATTTCTCACCTCCCTTCCCAGTAGCTCAAGGTAGAGTACGTGATTCTTACCCTACCCATTTAATCCTCACAACAACCCTGTGAGGTGGTTTAGGCAGAGAGGCTGTGACTGGCCCAAGGTCACCAAGTGAGCTTCATGACTGAGTGGGTATTGAACCCTGTTCTCCCGGGTCCTAGTCCAAGACTCTAACCACTATGCCACACTGGCTCTATTAAAGGTGTAGGAATCTAGGTTGTGGTTTTTTTCCTACCCTGCCCTAGTTGCCATGTTGCAGATACTTCTTGATGCGTACTGCAAGGGATATGCCATTGGCAGCACTGTTTTAATTTAGTCTGTCATCTGCTTGTCTAGTATTTTTAATTCCATAGATTGGTCTTGATCTCTGCTTTTTTTCCCTTCTGTCTTTGTTGAAGCTTCATCAGGTCCATGTTACGTCTCTGCCTCCTCTGCTCTTTATTTCTTCCTGATGGGGTTATTTGCTTCCATTTTGCTCCATTATTTTAATTCTTGCGATACATGTGAACTCAAAGATATCGCAGAGCTGGAAGAGTCATCTCATCTACTCCCTTGCAGTGCAGGAATCTTTTTGCCCAACATGGGGCTCGAACATGACCCTGAGATTAAGAGTCTCACCCTCCACCAACTGAGCTATCCTTCACACATATATTGTATGTGAATTTTTTAATCTACCAATTAGTCCTCTGGACTCATTTGTCGCCATTGATACAAATGGTTATGAGGATACTGCATCACACATAATTACGCCATGAATGGACAGCATACACCCAAACACAGACATGGTAATCTCAGGTCGAAAACATTGCACGTGTCCAAAAAAAATAAAACAAAGCCTTGTGTTCAACTACATAAAGGTGTGATGTCTACAGCAGCAGCCAAGAGAGAAAATTGCTGGGTGTTTAAGTGTCCAAGTCAAATAAGATGCTGTTGAGGATAACTTGCCATTCCACAAGGCACGCTTAAGTCTACATTTGGGAGTTCCTAGAAGCAAGTTAGCACCAATAGTGTCTTTGTTTAACTTGGACATGCATATGTTTTGCCCTTTAGCAACTTGGCTCTTGTTGCAGAGATCACACCTCCACAGGGGCCAAGAAACATCTCCTGGCTTTGCCAGTTCTTTAGCGTGGCAGTTATTTGCAGGGTGAAGCAAATCAGATATTAATTTATGTCCATTGAGCCAATTAGTGTAAAGATGTAAAGAAGACTGCCAAAGGGACATAATATGTTGGCATAAAAAGTAATTGGACCAGAGTAGGAGGTGTTTGCATTCTTTTTGACTGAAGTCAGTGCATTCGTGAATTAAGTTGTAATCGTTTTTAAACACCAGATGGGGAAACGTCTACAAGGAACAAGTCAAAATTTAGCACCGGGGGGAGTTCCCGCACAAGGGAGTGTTAGGGGCATTGTCGATGCTGTGTGGTTTTGTACTTTGATAGGGCTTGGCATGAATTTAGTGTATTGTTTAATCTTACTGCATTTGTTGGCGTCCATCTGTCTCAAGAGACAATGGACAAGTGCCCTTTTGGGAGAGGTGAGTCCAGTTGTTGGAAGGTTACATCTGCTGTGGCTGTAGAAACCGATATAACAGAGACATGTTTTGTTGCAGCTGAGGCAGCTGCACCATGGCGTTTTTTCTTTCTGCACTCCTCCCAGTGGTCATTCCTCTTCTGGTCACTACTATGGATATCTCCAGGCACTGCAGTAATCTGCCACACGGTGGGGTTAATGTTGCCAACCTTCATGTCACATTTGTGGGCATCTTTGTAACACAGAGTTCATACCCTCCAGCATTTCTCCAATGAAAATAGGGACACCCTATCCATGCGCTCCAAGATTTCTCTGATGAAAATAGGGATGTTCTAAGGAAAAGCAGTTGTGACGCGGGTGGTGTTGTGGTCTAAACCACAGAGCCTAGGGCCGATCAGAAGGTCGGCAGTTCGAATCCCCGTGACAGGGTGAGCTCCCGTTGCTCGGTCCCTGCTCCTGCCCACCTAGCAGTTCGAAAGCACCTCAAAGTGCAAGTAGATAAATAGGTACCGCTCCGGCGGGAAGGTAAACGAGGCTTCCGTGTGCTGCTCTGGTTCACCAGAAGCAGCTTAGTCATGCTGGCCACATGACCCGGAAGCTGTCTGCGGACAAACGCTGGCTCCCTCAGCCTACAGAGCGAGATGAGCGCACAACCCCAGAGTCATCCGCGACTGGACCTAATGGTCAGGGGTCCCTTTACCTTTACCTTTAAGGAAAAGCAGGATATTCTGGGATCAGAAACCAGACACTTGGAGCATCTGAAGTTGGTCTGCCAACGGGCCTGGGGTCTGAAGCCAGCTCCCAGTAGAGCACGCCTTATTGTATATTGATTAATTAATAGGAGGCTTCGATTGGCCTATATAATATTTATACCACAAATTATTTCCATTTTGTCTTTTTTAAATTTATTATTTTGGCATTGTATGTATTGTTTGATAAAGTGTGTTCTCCATCACGGGGAGCACGTGTTGCGGTTGGGGATTCCAAGACATCTTGCTGTTTCTGGGCAGATGGTTTGGCCAACTCCTAAGCAGGGGCGGGCTGTTACTGGGGAAATTTAGATGTTGCCATTTAGTGATTGACAGTCCTATTTGTTAAATACAAAGCACGCAGCAACAGATGTCCTCTTTCGCTGTGTGCTTCGGATCACCCGCCCTCCCTTCCCTAATGTTAGGCTGTTTGCTTGACTTTGCTATTGCCTGTCATGGGGTCATCTGCCTTGGGGCAGGGGCCCGGTAGGAGTTTTGCCATTTGGCTGATTAGTGTGTGCCACTTGGTTTTCGCCTACCGCATAGCAAATCGTCACAACTTGTAAGGTTTGCGGTTAGGCACTGGTCTGGAATTGGTTGCTGGGGGGGTATGGATTCGGCTGTGCCTGCCCCCCAAAATGCTGCTGCTGGTGGAGGGGTATGGATTCGGCTGTGCCTGACCCTCCAAAATGCTGCTGCTGCTTCAAGGGTTTTCCGTTAAAGGAACCCAGGGGCTCCCACATGCTTTTGTCCAAAACCCCCTGGCAAGGGGCTAGGGCCACGCAAGCCCTGGGAGCATTTTGGGGAGAGGTGAGGCATGGTTCCCAGTCCCATCTCTCTCCCCAGGTGACTTACCCTTCCTGACTTCGCGGGAGGTGCGAATGTCAGAGCTGTCCCCGTGCGGGGGCAGTTAGTGCTACCAATGCCTAAGCAACCACTCACATTGCTGTAATTTGAATAAAGTTGTGGCCAAAATTATGCCAAAAAATGTAAACAAAAATTAAGTGTCAATTGTGTTTTCCTTTGGGGTGTATTGAGGACCTCGACATGCAACAATTGTCCCTAAGCGATGCACAAGTAACTTAAGTTAGACGGTAATCTATAAAATCTGAACTTAGCTAAAATATCTGCTGATTTTTTTAAAAAAAGGAAAATATTCAGTAAGCATCAGAAGTTCAACATGGAAGGTCTGTCTGGCCTCAACCAGAAGTGAATACCATAAATTTGGACCCACAATACTGAAAACACAGATTCTGGTGGATATGGGTAAAAACAAAAAGATAATGTATTTAGGTTGATGTTTTAAATGCATTGTAAATCGCTGGAAGACCTTTGAGTAATAAGTCATCATCATCATCAACCATCAACAGTCACAGCAGACGAAGAAGAACCCCCAAAGTTTCCCTTCATCCCCAAACCCTCTCCCAATTATAGCCTGGTAAATAGGACCCAGCTGGACTTCCTTTCATATTTTGTAGTTTTTTGAAACCTTATAAAAGAACATTTTCTTTTATGAAACTGTTCCATAAAATTGTGTACTGTGAATCTACTGGGTTTAAAAATATATATATCAAAATGAATCATACAGTCCTTAATCAGTAATATGAGAGGCATGAGACATGCTACCTAAATATTAATAGGCACATTGTGTCTTTTCAAAATTAGCAAGATCTCCCATTGCTATCACTGATCAAGTCATAATCTTGCTCCATCTGTCTTCAGCATTATGGTAATATCAGCTGCTGAAGCTGCCTGATTATAGTTCCTATGATTTGTGCACATCTATTAGCAAGTCAATTTCTCCGAAAATAAATATTCTTGAATCTTCTTTCCATAAGCTGATTTGAGAGGCACAAACACACTCCTTTGACTCTTTCTTCCCAGAAGTAATATAATCTTGTTTACCAATCTAAGCACTTTTCTCCAAATAAAAACTCTTCAGAAGAAACATTTTTCTTGCGCAGGTGAGTTCATCTTGTCCCTTATATAGACAAGCTCTCTGAGTGCCTTCTTATATTAAGGCAAATATTACAGAAGTGGGCATCACTCCTACATTTAGGTTTCCATCTTGTTCTGAACATAGGGAAAGCTGACTCTGAATAAAGGAGTCAAGCAAAACTTCACTTTTCTGACTTCCATGCACGATGAAGCTGATAAAAGCAAGCGGTGTAAAGTGAGCAAGAAAAGCTTAATATGATCAGATGTAGTCCTCCTTTCTTGAATGTTCTACCGCTGATGAAGACTTGTTGGCCTTGGCTCACTTGTTTTAGATGCAGTGACTTGTTTTCCCTCTGTCTCCTCACCCCACCCCAATTTTCCTTTCCTGGGATTTCTCCGCACAAACCCTGGAAAATCAAGATTCTAAAATGTCTGCAGAGAGTTGCCCTACAACTGATGGAGGGAGACAAAGACAGAAGAGGACAGTCTCCACTATTTCTCCACATGATGCTAAATGCACACTGCACACTCTTCTGATTTGAAAGTCGGTAATCCTGTATTTACAGGATCTTGTCACGATGGCAGGATTCCATTGACAACAGCTTCCTGAACCTGCTCCTCCACCGCAATGTTACAGGCACAGGTCTACATTTTCCTGTGCCACTCCCTACAGCCCAGGAAAACCCTCTACAGCTAAACATGTAAAGCAGTCCAAACCAAACATGCAGAATTATCTCTGCACTCGGTTCTGCGAGTGGCAATAGTTTCCCACCACAAGGTGGCTACAGCAGGAGCGCCTGACATTTCCAGGAGATTTACACAGCGCTAAAAGCTTAAGAAATGCTGGCGTTATGAACACTGTTAAATGCGCTGTCATTCATGTGACAACAAATTGTTATTTTTATTATTATTATTGCTATCACCAGAAATAGCGCTCAAACCTTGAAAGGCCTTTCCCAAAAATTATGTTAGTATTACTTTTAAAAATTGAATAGCTGTTGCATTTTATATGTTGTGGCACTTGATATTTTGAATTGTACAGGGAGACAGCATTAGCAGAGTTTGCCTGCCATCTTTTGATCCTTGGAATTTGTTTCAGAAGGTGCCGTGGAAGTGAAATTTACCTTTCCGAGCTGACCTTCAGGAAATAAAATAGGCCGAATCATGAAAAGTTTGAGGTTTACAAAGTTCTGCATTGCTTTTTACACAAAGGTACCATCCCATCCTGTTGGCCTTTTCTCTATTGAATCACACTGCAATTCAGTCTATTTCATTTGTTGCTGTTGTTATTGCACAACACATAGTAGCACTGAGAGGAAGAGGAGTAAATGTACCATTAATGCCAGGAACATGTTGCAGGGGACATCTGCAACAAAACACCAGAGACCTTAAATTCTTTCTAAAGGGTTGGATCCTATTGAAATCAATGTGACAAATGAGCAGTGACTCAAATTACATCTCGTTAAATTAAACTACATTTAAGTGACTTGGTCTGGATGCAGCCCAATGTTCAGTCTCGTGCCAATGCTGGTTATGTGAAACTTTATAGAGTGATGGTTTTCAAACTGCACTCCAGGGGACCCTGGGAAAGTATCAGTAGGGAGATCAGCAATTGCAGCTGGGACATCCTAAGGATACTTTGCCCACCAACACTTTGCCCTTACAAGTTCAGAGGTTGGATGACTGTGCAGCAGCATCTAAAGCTTCTCCATACAGAGTCAAACCATCTACTGCACTTTTATCTACACTGACTGGCTCTCCGGGGCTTCAGAATGCATGTTGGGCAGAACATGGCGCCTCTGCCTCCAACTGAAACATATGCTTTGTGGGGCAAGGGGATTAATTGTCTAACGGATTGGTTGGGAGACAGCTTCTTTGCCCCTAAAGCATAGCAGCAATTCAGGAGGAAACCTATTTCCACAAGACATCAAATACAGATGATTGATGATATGCCGCAATGCATGCTAAGGTACAAACTGGCCTGCAAGGCAGATATGGATAACAACAACAGTGCCAGAGTCTTAGAAGCATTTTAAACACAATGATTTCAATATGTAAAAATATAAGGGAAGCATCTTTTAAACACCCAGGAGTGTAGTAGCTTGCATCCACCAGGCCAAACTCTACAGTCATACCTCATGTTACGTTTGCTTCATGATACGTTTTTTCAGGTTGTGTCCCGCAGCGACCCAGAAGTACCGGAAAGGCTTACGTCCAGTTTTAGCTGCTCGCGCATGCGCAGAAGCGCTAAATCGTGCCATGCGCCTGCACAGATATGGTGCTTTGGGTTGCGGGCTTTTCATGTTGCGAACAGGCCTCCGGAATGAATCCCATTCGCAACCAGAGGTACCACTGTATTTTGAACAACAACTCTTATCTACATGAATATTGTAGCAATTATCTGTACCTGAAGCAATTACAGGTACCCATGACTAGAGAGGCTCTTTCCTTAACATGCTCAAAGCAAGGAGACATGCATGTCCACTCACCATCCATTTCTAACACAGATGGACAATGAACTATCTCCCAGCTGTTTCTCTTCCTTATTCTGTCACTAACTACGTGTCCTTCAATACGATAAAGGCACTAAATACATGAAACGCAATGGCTTCTTTTCCTTGCAAGTGAAGTTGGGAACAAAATGTTGTACCAAACCTGGAGGCCAGACAATTTTGTTTTGGGGCCCGGATCCAACCTGCTTTGAATAATGCGTGTACAAAAGCGAAATGCAAAAAATTAAGCAATCCTATCCAGCTCTTGAAATATCCACAGCAATTATCGGTTAAGAAGATTTTGTTGCCTAATGTTTTAAAACCAGATGGAGGGGGAATTGCTTCTCTTTGCTGATCCCAGAAATCAGGAATATCCAAAAGGTGGGTTGTGGTGGGGGGTGTTCCGCTGCTGAATTCAAGGAAATTATGTGAAGGCAATGACTTCATGACCATGTTGCCACAACATTCCTGAGAGTGTCTATCCTTCTGAGTTCATCAACTCCTATTATCTACTAAAACCACCAATGGGACCAAAGTTCAAGAGAATCAATGATGATTGTGAGCAACACGGCATACAATAAACCACTCCCAAGTGCTACTGTTTATTGGAATTTAGAAGGTCATCCTACAAATTGCTCAAGGCCTAAGCACTTAGAGCACTTTAATGACACACCTTCTTAACTTTTCAGAACAGTGTCTGCTTTCACCACTTGCAATATGGCTATTTTTATTTTTGTGTTTTGAGTACCCTCAAACCTAATCATTTCAGTCATCTCCACTTCCGAATAACATATGAAATTAGCTTTATTTTCTGGGGGTGTCTGCCCCTTGATTGATGTTGAATGTTACTGCATTACTCTGCTATGTCTTGGAAGTGAGGAGAAGATTTTCATTTTGGATATGTGGCAACAGGACAAATCTGTGTCCCATGGACTCATCATTGGCTGGTACTCTTACCTATAAAACTGCTCAAGATCTTTGCTTCATTGGGGAGTCAGTGTGGTGTAGTGGTTAAGAGCGGTAGTCTCGTAATCTGGTGAACCAGGTTCGCATCCCCGCCCCTCCACATGCAGCTGCTGGGTGACCTTGGGCTAGTCACACTTCTCTGAAGTCTCTCAGCCCCACTCACCTCACAGAGTGTTTGTTGTGGGGGAGGAAGGGAAAGGAGAATGTTAGCCACTTTGAGACTCCTTCGGGTAGTGATAAAGTGGGATATCAAATCCAAACTCCTCCTCCTCCTCTTCTTCTTCTTCTTCTTCTTCTTCTTCTTCTTCTTCTTCTTCTTCTTCTTCTTCTTCTTCTTCCCCAAGGCTCAGATCCAAACATGGACTTCCATCCACCTGCCCATACAGGGAAAAGAATATACATTATAGCCCCCCTCTGGGTGTAAGAGCAACAAAGGCTGCCCTCTTGACTGCTCTGCCACCGTCAGAGGTTTGGGGGAATCATGGCCCAGGAGAGGACATTCTCTGTGACCCTAAATTCTGAAATTTCCTCCCTACAGAGGTGCAAGGGATACCTTCCTGGTACAGCATCTCAAGTACCTTTTCAAGACTCCCAGGAGCTATAGTTTACACCCACAGAGCTATAATTCCCAGCGCTTTTAACAAGCTACAGTTCCCAGGATTATGGAGGGGTGCTTTAAATGTATGATATGTGAGCAGCCTTAAATAGGCATCCGGATGGTCATTGTGGGAACATGATGTTAGACCACCCGGGCCATGGATCCAGCATGTTCTTATGTTCATGAGCAAACCAGGCAAGTTTAGTGGGTGTCGGGCAGGTTGTGTGGCATGCACACACACCGAGAGAGGAGAGTGGCTGGTGGGTTTGGTGGGAATAGCTGAGAGCTACCCCTGCCACCCTTGAAGATCTGCTGCCTGAGGCAGTTGTCTGCCTCAGTCTGCAAATGGCAGAACCGGCCCTGATTTTGTCCAGCTCAGCCACGTTCCTGATTGTAGCCCCTTTTCTTCCACAGACCTTAATTGTTTCCATTGACTTTGTTGTTGTTTAGTCGTTTAGTCGTGACCGACTCTTCGTGACCCCATGGACCAGAGCATGCCAGGCACTCCTGTCTTCCACTGCCTCCCGCAGTTTGGTCAAACTCATGCTGGTAGCTTCAAGAACACTATCCAACCATCTCGTCCTCTGTCGTCCCCTTCTCCTTGTGCCCTCCATCTTTCCCAACATCAGGGTCTTTTCCAGGGAGTCTTCTCTTCTCATGAGGTGGCCAAAGTATTGGAGCCTCAGCTTCAGGATCTGTCCTTCCAGTGAGCACTCAGGGCTGATTTCCTTCAGAATGGATAGGTTTGATCTTCTTGCAGTCCATGGGACTCTCAAGAGTCTCCTCCAGCACCATGATTCAAAAGCATCCATTCTTCGGTGATCAGCCTTCTTTATGGTCCAGCTCTCACTTCCATTGACTACTATGCGTTAAAGCAAAAATAGCCGACCACAGTGATGCGAACTTTGCTAGTCTGTACACAATGATGCCCTTGTTTACCTGGGAATGTCAGAAACCAAGATAGCCATGTTAAGTTTTATGCCCCATGACTCTGCTAATGATGAAGCTTGCACTCTCAGGGTGTCGAGCCAGGTAAGGAAATCACTTGTGTATTTTATAAACAGATGTTTACGCTAACGTCATCAGCTATTAAACCAGAAATTATGAAATTTCTAAAATTAAAATGCTGTAGCTGGATCAGTTGGATAATGAGAAACTGATTGCTTCAATTATCACCTAGGGAATGAGTAGAGTCGTTGGAGAGAAAGGTATAATTGAGCCGATCCTTCTCAAATAGAATATTTTATAGCTTTTAGGCCATACTTGGAGAGAGGGGTTGCTCCTTGCTGAATACGTAATGAACCAGCACCAAATCGGGCGTGATGCACTAGGCAGATCTCTAGCAGAAAGCATTGCATGTTGGGAAGGGGGAAGAGAGAGAGATCATTTGAGTGGAAACTTTTGCCCTGTCTCTTTAATTAATTGTGTTTCACAAAACCTTGTCAGTTACTTTTGAAAGGTCAGGCTGATTTCCTGCCTGGCTGATTCACTGGAGGCAATAGGTGTAAAATATCTAATTGAATACAGCAAGCAAACAGATAAAGCATTCTTTCGGTGACAATCCCTGGCCCTGCCCAGCGAACCTTTGGCAGGCTGCTTCAAGAGAAGTCCCACAACAATCAAATAATTTCCTCGTGCTTCTGACCATGAGAATTCATTTGTGCATCTTCTTGGTAGCCAAGCTTGAATACACTATTGCTGTATTTTGCTTCTGAGATATGTCTTTGTTTTACAGTATACTGTACCCCCCAAATGTTTTTTGGGGGGCAATTCAGGGACACCACCACCTCGCTGACACCGTCCCCTGCTGGCTCCCTGCTGCTGACACTTCCTCACTTGCCACCATCCACAGTTCTCCAGTCGTCGGCCTCTGCAGCCTCTGGGGAAAATGGCGCCCCATTGGGAGAAGCCTGGTGCAGCTTGCTGGAAGGCCAGCCCAGCCTGCACTACATCTCCTGACATGGCATAGACCCGAGCAGCCTGGGGAAGGTTGCACCAGCCCTCAACGCATCTCCTGATGCAGCGCAGACTGGACCTGCCTCCATCTCCTCCATCACCGCAGGCGAACTTCCGGACGAGGAGGTCAATACGTTTTTCATCCGTTTTTTAGTCCTGTTTCTGGACTCATGCCGCAGCAGAACTAAAAAACACCCGTCTTTTGCTCCTTCGCTCTGGCGTGACCAGCGCAGGGGAGCAAAATTGGGACATTCGGGATTGGGAGGAGAAGCAGGGGCATCTTCTGCCAATTCAGGATGTCCTGAATAATTCTGGACACTTGAGGGGTCTGGCATAGGAAAGAATTAATATAATTATTATGTTAGCATAGAGAAGGCCCTCAGATGACAAGTGCAGGGTTCATAAGGGGAGGTGGAATCTTTGAGGCATGGCATAGGCAAACTTAGCCCTCCAGATATTTTTTGGGACTACAATTGCCATCATCCCTGACCACTGGCCCTGTTAGCTAGGGATGATGGGTGTTGTAGTCCCAAAACATCTGGAGGGCCGAGTTTGCCTATGCCTGCTTTATAGAACAACACCAGCACTTTGAATTGGGCCCCAAACTAATCGGCAGCCAGTGCAGTTGTGCCAGGATTGGTGTTATATTAGGGCTGCCATACGTCCGGGTTTTCCTAGACACATCCGGGAATTGGGCTGCAAAAATGGCATCTGTGTAGATTTTTGCTGAATTAGCAAAATGCCCAGGAAAACCCAGATGTTTGACAAGTAGGGTGATTTTTTAAAAAAATAAAATAAAATGCTTTAAAAATCCCCCAGAATCCCAATAAGAAAAGCTCAGCAACTTTGTCCAGATGTTCACTTTTGGGAATATGGTAACCCTAGTTATATGCTAGAACAGTCTAGTTCTGGTGAGCAATTTGGTCATTGCATTTTTGCACCAGCTGAAGTTTCCAAACCATCTCCAGAGGCACCCCCATGAACAACCTTGAGGTTACCCAAGCGTAGGTCACAGAAGTCAGGCTATCCCTTTCCCAAATGTGCTATAAAGTATAGTACACATGAAACCTGGCGCTTGTTTGTTTTTTAAGAAGGTGGAGGTGGAAAACAACTTGTTCTGGACTTGCTGCGATTCAATATTGGAGACCAGACACAGAAAAAATGACTAAAAGACCACCTAGCCCAGTGTTTCTCAACCTGTGGGTCCCCAGATGTTGTTGGACTACAACTCCCATCATTCCTAGCCAGCATGACCAGTGGTCAGGGAAGATGGGAGTTGTAGTCCAACAACATCTGGGGACCCACAGGTTGAGAAACACTGAGTCCTAGCCCAACCCCCTGCTATGTGGGGAGGATCTATCCATCACAGCTTGCCCTGGCAATCCATCAGTCAGGTAGCCTTTGTCAGATATCACCAACATGGCATCCTCAGAAGGCCATCACTGGTACGCCCAGGTCCCCTCCACTGAAATTAGGCTTGGGAAAAGGACTGCATTGTAGTCAGTGGAAAAGGCTTTGTGATACTCTCAGTTACAGTGCAAACGCAGTGGCCACGAAAGTTTCCCCAGTTTGCAAATGTGCCCATAGGCCCCAGAGTAATTGGCACCCCCTGACCTATGCAGTCCGGTCCACCTTATGCCACAGGCAGAGATCAACTATTGGGTCAGGCCAGGCTTAAAGAGGTCGCAATGGTACCTCTTACTGTCAGGCCTTTTAAAAGAGTAAAGTTATCTGCATTATAATCAGCAAGCAGAAGGTTGATTATAATGTATGGATCACAAAATGGTACTTGTTTGCTGAGCTCTGTTTCTCTGATTGCCGCCCCCTGGACATCACTGATGCTGCTTAATCCTCCCAATCATGTTTAAACAAAAACCTTACTGAATCCATCACGTCAGTGACTCTTCTCCTAATCATTTAAATCAGTATGGGAAAGGCAGAGGAGGGGTCTCTCTCCCTCTCTCTCCCCTCCTCTCTGTGTCTGTGTGTGGTGTGTTTGAGCCACAATATGGAAGTTCACCATTATGACAGACATTCAGAATGTCTCAGTTCATTGCAGTGCTGCCTTCAGAAGCTGCTCTCACCTCTTTAGGTAGCTTTGAATTGCAGCTGCTGGCATCAACGGCCTTTGAACCCTTGCTTGTTGTCCTGTGGCTGTCTCCAACAACACTCTCCAACAATTGTCTGATACGGCAACAGGGACATATCTGTGTACATCTGGCAGCCCTAGTCTAACGCCACCACTCTGTTATTGCATATTTTCCAAAGGTGTTTTTCTCCACTTATTATCAACTGCATTCCATTATTCTGCAATCTACAGAGTTTTTAAAAGATGTGCTAGCAAAACAGAATGGCTCCAGTGTTGAAGTAAGGGTAGCAGAAACAAGCTTTTGTTGTTGTTGTTTAGTCATTTAGTCGTGTCCGACTCTTCGTGACCCCATGGACCAGAGCACGCCAGGCACTTCTGTCTTCCACTGCCTCCCGCAGTTTGGTCAAACTCATGCTGGTAGCTTCAAGAACACTGTCCAACCATCTTGTCCTCTGTCGTCCCCTTCTCCTTATGCCCCCAATCTTTCCCAACATCAGGGTCTTTTCCAGGGAGTCTTCTCTTCTCATGAGGTGGCCAAAGTATTGGATCCTCAGCTTCAGGATCTGTCCTTCCAGTGAGCACTCAGGGCTGAAGAAACAAGCTAAGAAGCTCAAATCAGATATATGACTGACACCTTTCCTTGGAATTTAAACCAACGTCCAGACTTTAACGTTCAAAACCTTTACTTGCAGAAACTTATAGTTATAGATGAATTAAAACATATTAATTACAGTCCAAGTAATTGTACATGCTTACAGTCCAAGTAACTGTAAGCATGGGCTTACAGTCTCTTCTTCTAAGCGGGGAGCGGTCATTATGAGAGGTTTTCACTTTTACCTTCTTCTGCAGCTTTGCTTTCTTTCTCTCAAGCAGCAAAGAAGCGCTCCAACACTCTATTCAACTTAGCAGTGTTCACAGTGGATTCCCAAACACAGTCATCTTGCTTCACATAAAATGGAGTCTCTCCTTCACTAGATATAGCCCTTGTGACCAACCTTAGCCAATCACATGGGAACTACTAGAGAACTCTCTAGAATTCAGTTGCCGGCCAAATCTAATTTAAACACATACTAATGCATACAAGCATTTACAATTTCAGCGAATTAAATTACTATACTTAGCATCTGGAGCATGTGATCAATAGTTCAAGATGAACATCCCCGCTTGTGAAGCGGCAGATTGTGCTCTCCAGACATCACACAGGCTTCTTCAAGTCACAAGAAGGGATATTCAAACTCAACATCAGGAAGATCTTTCTGACAGTAAGAGCTGCTCAACAGTGGAACAGACTCCCACGAGAGGTGATGGACTCTCCTTCTTTGGATGTTTATAAGCAGAGGTTGGATGGCCAGCTCTCATGGATGCTTTAGTTGAGATTCCTGCATTGCATGAGGTTGAACTAAAGACCCTCCAGATCTATTCCAACTTTATAATTCTATGATTCTATGATACACTTCCCACAACTCTTTGGGGGAAGCCATGACTGTTTAAAGCGGTCTGATACCACTTAAATGTATAGTATAGTTTTACCACTCCAAACATGGCATCCCAACTTCCTGTTACTCCTACAGCAGCACTGTATGTCATGCAGAGGGCTTCTTGCTCTAGAGACAGGGAGATGTGTGCCTCTCTGTGTTGTATGTTCCTTCAGGAGCAGCAAGCCCCAAAGTTCCTTAGTGCTCCCTGCCATTTTCCTGTTCACCAAAAGGAGGAGTGAACAAGAGGCGACTCAACTGACCGCCTGTCAAAGGGAAGGACAAGTGTTATAACCATCGGGGGCATTCAGCTTGCTGGGATAATGGAAGCCGGTTGTTTGTGCAACGGATTTCCAGGCTCAGGAACGGACTTCCACAAGCTGCTGCCCTCCAGATGTTTTGCACCGCAGCCCCATCAAACCCAGCCAGCACTGGTGTAGTCAAAACATCTGGAGGGCAGCAGGTTGGGAAAGGCTACTCTAGAAGAAGTGTGAATAAATGTTGGTCCTCTGGTCTCCAGGATGCTTAAAACAGGGGTAGGAAACATGGAGCCTTACAACTCACATCAGAGCCAGGGCCAGATTTAGGTTTGATGAGGTCCTAAGCTACTGAAGGTAATGGGGCCCTTTATATGTCCAGCTGTCCTTTGTCAACATGAATCGTCACTGTTTTTTGTGTTGAATATATGCTATATGGCTATTTATGGACCTAATAGGTATCTAAAGCCATTTGCACATAACAAAATATATATTTTATCAATTGTTGAACTGAAATATAATTAAGAAGAAGAATATTAATAGTGGAGACACGGGTGGGGCTGTGGGTTAAACCACAGAGCCTAGGACTTGCTGATCAGAAGGTCGGCGGTTCGAATCCCCGCAGTGGCGTAGCGTGGGTTGTCAGCACCCAGGGCAAGGCAAGTAATTTGCGCCCCCAACCCGTGGATTTGCGCCCCCTAACCCGTGGATTTGCCCTAACCCCAGATGTTGCGCCCGGTGCGGCCGGCCCCCCCTGCACCCCCACGCTACGCCACTGAATCCCCGCGATGGGGTGAGCACCCGTTGCTCGGTCCCTGCTCCTGCCAACCTATCAGTTCGAAAGCACGTCAAAGTGCAAGTAGATAAAAAGGTACCGCTCTGGCTGGAAGGTAAACGGCGTTTCCGTGTGCTGCTCTGGTTCACCAGAAGTGGCTTAGTCATGCTGGCCACATGACCCGGAAGCTGTACGCCGGCTCCCTCGACAAGCGAGATGAGCACTGCAACCCCAGAGTCGGCCACGACTGGACCTAATGGTCAGGGGTCCCTTTACCTTTTACCTTTATATTAATAGTGAAAAACAATTAAGAAGAAGTATATGGGGGGGCAAGAGAGTGGGGCCCTCAGCGATAGCTTGTTTAGCTTATACATAAATCGGGCACTGATCAGACCCGACTATTGCTGGCTGGGGCTAACAATATCTGGAGCTCCTACCCCCTCCGATCCATACTCATCCCATTCAAAAATAAACCAGACTATTTCTTTGCTTCGGCCTCTTATACACAACAAATTCAGTAACTCGAGAGAAATCTAACACCCCTTGAAATAATCCCTCCTGACAATATATTTTTTTTATGCATTGCATTGAGCTGACAATACAGATCCCATTGTTGGATTTGCTATTTTAAGTTCTGCACAAATTTATGCTTACTGGTGTTCTTACCCGCCCTTCTCACCCCGATCCATTTTTTTAATTGACGAAATAAATAGCCCAATTTTGTGGGGGGAAAGAGCCATGCTGACGCCCGGTGGCGGTTCCTTGTAACGGCAGCTCCTTGATGGATCGTAAAAGCTCTTTTTAGAGCGGTAACCGAACCCCGATCATTATCTCAAGTGTGACATACTGGATGGGAAGCAGAGACGGGAGATGCGTCCACGGTATCTTGGATTTACATCAAAGCTGAAATGTTAGCTGCATTACCTCCGAACTAGGGAAACCTGACTTTAAAGCGCTCGTTATTGAACAGCTCCTTTAGCAGTTATGTCTTAATTAAAATACAGCTGACAATGCACCTGCCTATAAATCTTCTTAATAAAACCCATTCATCGGAGGGGAGGGGAAGGGTCTCAACATTTGCATTCCCAGCCACCAGAATGCAAAACATTCTCTTTTTTTTGATTGTTGGTTTTATTTTACGTACATGTTAATAATTTACCCAACTGTTAAATATTAATAGTTTGAGAAAGTTTGCTTAACCACTACAAGGGGGGGGGGGAGGCAAACACTTCAAGTGGTATAAGAAAGGGAGGGATTGAAGAGGGGATAAGAGTTGAGGTCAAGATTCCAGCTGCTAACTGTTCCATGTCTAGCGACTGCTGATCCTCCTGGAAGAATAACCTTTATCATCCCATCTCTTTCCAAGGTTTGGTTATCTCATCCTTTGTTCTTTTCATCCTTACATGTCCGGTCCTTCTGTTTGATAGACACACACACACAATCATCCTCTATTCACCTGCCTTTCCCACTCTGCTTTGGCTGCCAGAAAATTGAATTACCTGGACAGGACCATTATATTTTGCAATGCCTACTGGCTGCACTGGAGAATCCCATTAAAGGTGTGTCTGAAGTTCTGTGGCAGGATCAAAGAAAATACTGGGCACTGCTCTGTAGCAAACGTGCTTGCAGCCTCCCTTGCATTGTAAACAGGCTTGGTGCTGACCATTAAAGCCCTAAACGGCCTCGGTCCTGTATACCTGAAGGAGCGTCTCCACACCCATCATCCAGCCCGGACACTGAGGTCCAGTGCCGAGGGCCTTCTGGCGGTTCCCTCGCTCTGAGAAGTGAGGTTACAGGGAACCAAGCAGAGGGCCTTCTCGGTAGTGGCGCCTGCCCTGTGGAACACCCTCCCAGCAGATGTCAAGGCAATAAACAACTATTTTACTTTTAAAAGACAACTGAAGGCGGCCCTGTTTAGGGAAGTTTTTAATGTCTGACAGTGTATTGCTTTTAATATTCAGTTGGAAGCCACCCAGAGCGGCTGGGGAAACCCAGCCAGATGGGCGGGGTATAAATAAATTATTATTATTATTACTACTACTACTACTACTACTACTACTACTACTATTGCCTCCTGCCTGACAACTCCCCCTTCCTGCACCTGCTCCTGTGACTCTTGAGAACAGCTTGATCTGCAGATATTAGCAGCAGCAACAACAAACAACAACAACATTATTATTATTATTATTTATACCCCACCTATCTGGCTGGGTTGCCCCAGCTACACTGGGTGACTTACAGCATGTATAAAAACATAATAAAATGTCAAATATTAAACACTTCCCAATATAGTGCTGCCTTCAGATGTCTTCTAAAAGTTGTGTAGTTCTTTTATCTCCTTGACATGTGATGGGAGGGCGTTCCACAGGGCAGGCACCACTGCCAAGAAGACCCTCTGCTTGGTTCCCTGTAACCTCACTTCTCGCAGTGAGGGAACTGCCAGAAGACCCTCGGAGCTGGACCTCAGTGTCCAGGCTGAATGATGAGGGTGGAGACGCTCCTTCAGGTATATAGGCCCAAGACCATTTAGGGCTTTAAAGGTCAACACCAACGCTTTGAATTGTGCTTGGAAAAATACTGGGTCCTAGTTCTTCCTTCCATGTTTTGGAAGCTTTTCCTCCACTCTCCATGAAACTGATCTACAGGGTAACATCTCATTCCGGCCACTGTGTTAAGAAACATTCACACTGCGCTTTCTGTTTAACACATATAAGCCATCCCTACCAGGAAGCCTGCTGAACAAACACTTTGCATGACAAACAATGAAACAGACATGCAGTTAGTGCGTCCAAATGGTAAAACAAATACATTGGAACTGGACCCTGATTTGAGTATCTCAGACTAAAGTCTTAATTTAAAGCCTTCTCCAACCAGAAGGGGGAAATCCTTGCACAGTTTGCAGAATTTGCACAGAAATAGTCCTTTGGGACAACGTTCGCTACTGCGCAGGTGACAATGTCTGCAAATTTCAGCCACGTATAACCAGTTCCAATTTTTCTTTCTAGATGGTAACAAAAGCTCCTGGGTCAAAAAAATCCCAATAGATCTACAGTATTGATGTTTGCCATTCAGGTGTTCTCTTTTTTTGCCTTAGACCAATATAAAGTATAAATGTCCCCTGGGGTATTTCAAACCAAAACATGGGCTACAATCCTAATGCTGAAGTAAGTAAAGGTAAAGGGACCTCTGACCATTAGGTCCAGTCGTGACCGACTCTGGGGTTGCGGCGCTCATCTCGTTTTATTGGCCAAGGGAGCCGGCGTACAGCTTCCGGATCATGTGGCCAGCATGACTAAGCCGCTTCTGGTGAACCAGAGCTGTGCACGGAAACACTGTTTACCTTCCCTCCACTGCAGTACCTATTTATCTACTTGCACTGGCATGCTTTCGAACTGCTAGGTTGGCAGGAGCAGGGACCGAGCAATGGGAGCTCACCTCGTCGCGGGGATTCGAACCGCCGACCTTCTGATCGGCAAGCCCTAGGCTCAGTGGTTTAACCCACAGCGCCACCCACGTCCCTAATGCTGAAGTAAGCCCCACTGAATTCAGTGGAATTAGGTTAGCATTTGAGTCTGATCCAGGGAAGCTGCATGAATTGCCCTTCTTCAGATCCATGGTTTCGTGGGAACATTTTACGCTCCTGAGCTCCATTGAAAGTTGGCTGGGGGTAATAAAATGTCTCTAGAAACTTCTGTGTGTGTGTGGTAGTTTGATTTCATTTTGTTTTTGATGTTAATGGAGCTGAAGTATTGCTTCCCGTTGCTTCGCCTATGTCTTTGTCTTCTCTATGCAGGCTACATAATTCAACTTTCCTTTTTTCGTGAAGCTGGTTACTTTAAAACTACTTTAGAGCGAAAGATCTTTCATGCAACTATTAAGCCATATACTACTGGGGAAAGAAGGGCTTCTTTTCTTTCATCTATCTTTTCTAATAATCCACTCTACAGTCCTTTCGGCACTGATCAGCAATGAAATTCTCATTGATTAAATGAGCTCTGCACAGATGCCTAAACTCTGTTGGGTAGGAGCACAACTTGTCTGCAGCTGTTTTAGCTCTTCTGACTTTTCCATCTTTTCCTTTCCACTGATGATGAAGGACTTTCTCTAATTGGGAGGAAACAGCATGAAGAGCAGACTCTTCCTGTCCTCTCTACTCGCTCATATCACTGTCTTAATAAATCTCTTCCCCAACTGAAATAACTGCTGCCTATAATGCCCAATTCAGTCAAAGAGATGCAGCGTGTGGCGCAACTCTTGAAGGGCTATACCACTTCAGAGTGCATGTTTGAAGACATCCAGCCTATTTCTGTATAGTCCTTCCAGGGCACAGTGAGAAGACTCACAAATGAGGCGTGCAGTGATGTGATGGCGCAATGAATGACACAAAGCCAAATGCATCCATTACTTGGTTTTCTTCTTCTTTGGCGATCACTCGTAGCCGAGTAAGATTGTAAGATTCCATGAAGATGGTCTTAACAGTGAGTCCTTAATTGACTATGGAGGTCAGTTCTGGATCCACACGTCCTTCCACAGTGGAGACATTAGTTTCTGGGTGGGAGTTGATCACAGTGAGGGTTTGCCAAGCATGCCTTCCTCTTAGCATGTTTCTTCCTTTCATCCTGAGTTCGAGTGTCTTCAAAGTCCATGACACCTTTGGTAAAGGCTGTTCTCCAATTGAAGAGCTCGCAGCCAGTGTTTCCCAGTTGCCGGTGTTTATACTACATTTTTTAAAATTTGCCTTGAGAGAGTCTTTAAACCTCTTTAAACCAACATTACGCTGGTGTGTGTATTCAGCGTTTGTGTGCTTTAATGTTTTGTCTATCTGTCTGTCTGTTTCTTTTGTTTGTTTGTAAGTATGCTTAAATAAAACTTTAAAAAATATCTAAATACAAATAAAATTAACCAGCATTACGCTTTCCATTTTTAAGTTCAGAATAGTCACTTTGGAAGACGATAATCAGGCATCCGAACAACGTGACCAGTCCATTGAAGTTGATGTTGAAGAATCATCGCTTTGACACTGGTGATCTTTGCTTCTTCCAGTACACTTGCATTAGTTTGCCTGTCTTCCCAAGTGATGTGTAAAAAAATTTGGTACACCATTCATTCATCCATTCATGGCAGCAGATTGGATTGTTGCCCTGGTACAACTCCAAAGTGAAAACAACGCTCCATGATACAGGACCCACAAGTAAATTGCACATTGGTGAGCATCTGATGTACAGTACTGCCAAGTCACGGTGCTGGGGGTTTCGCACCTAATTCTGCTTTGAATTATTTCACGGGGTATTTATGTGGTTTATGATTAGGGCTCACATTGACCCCAGGTTTCCACTAGGTGGCAGCACAGCAAAATGTTTCTAGCACAGAGTGCTAACATTGTATTTGCTCACTGAAACCTCACACATGGTGCTGCTGTCACGCGGGGTCAAATCATTCGTCCATCCAACTCAGTATTGTCTACACTGACTGGTAGTGAACTCCAGGGTTTCAGACAGGAACCCTTTGCAGGGACTGAATCTGGGGTCTTGTGAATACAAAGCAGATGCTCTACTGCTGAGCTGAAACACATATTCTGTGCAGCAAGATATATTTTCAAAGGAACAACAGTGGGGAAAATTACTGGACCACGTGAAACATTTCTCATTTTCATATGGATTTGCCAAAGCTACTCAAATACAGACTTTCTGTCTTTGGCACCTGCTGCACTGCAGTCCACTGCAAGGAATAGGTAAAGGTAAAGGGACCTCTGACCATTAGGTCCAGTTGTGTCCGACTCTGGGGTTGCGGCGCTCGCTTTATTGGCCGAGGGAGCCGGCGTTCAGCTTCTGAGTCATGTGCCCAGCATGACTAAGCCACTTCTGGCGAACCAGAGCAGCGCACAGAAACGCTGTTTACCTTCCCGCCGGAGCGGTACCTAGTTATCTACTTGCACTTTGAGGTGCTTTCGAACTGCTAGGTTGGCAGGAGCAGGGACCGAACAACGGGAGCTCACCCCGTCATGGGGATTCAAACCGCAGACCTTCTGATCAGCAAGTCCTAGGCTCTGTGGTTTAACCCACAGCACCACCCGCGTCCCTTCACTGCAAGGAATATATTAGTGTCCAAATTCAATTGCTTTTTCTTGGATAATGTCACGTTCCTACAAAGTCAGAATTCCAGATGCCTCCCGACCCATTTATGGAAAATGGCACTGGGAGCATTTCAGAAAGTGTGTTGTTAATGAGTAATAAAAAACAACAGAGGAAAATACGAGAAAGGAGGTTATGACTAAACACCAGGTGGCAAGAATGGTCTCCCTTGGAAGGTGGAGACAGAGTCTTTTTAGGGCAGAATTGGACATTGTTGGCGGTTTGTGGAAACAGTCACCAAAAGCAGCTGCCTTTTCCCTCTGCTCTCCAGAGTGATTTTAAAAGAGGTTATGTTTGGCAATTTTCTGCTCAAATTTCCCTTGAATGCACTCATATGATTCAATGGACCTTGATACAAAAACTAAAGTAAACTAAAAATCCCTGCACATAGAAAACTAGCATGTGAGGGGGGTCTGGCCCTCACTTGCTATCTGACAAGTTAGTTTTCTAGAACAAATGTTTGTTTTGGTACTAATGATGTGCTCCTCCACAAATCTATGCCTATACCACTAAAGTAATTTGTTTTGCTTAAAGGGGTGCACCCCCAATCTCTGCCAAGAGGTAGCAAGGGGTCTTGACACTTCACCAGGGTTTGTGTTCCTTCGGAATGAAACATGTTGAAGACTGTAGCATCTTTAAGAAATACGATTTATTTACACCTGAGTTTACATGGAGGGAGTGCAGAACATTACATGCCAAGAGTGTCTCTTGTTGATCATAGCTTCAGGAAGATTGGGTCCAGAACAGAAGCCAGTCAAGCTGGAAACTTCCCCCTTCCACCTCTGCTATTGTCTTTTGCTACTAATACCCAGTTGCAGGAGGGACCCCACCCCATTTCTTGTCTGACACTAAACGTGCCACCGTTTGTCCGGGTAATGAACTCTGCCATCGCCTGTCTTTGTTGGCACCTCTGTCAGCCAATCTCTTGACATGAGAACTAGCTCAGCCTGTGTTTTTTTTACACTGTATTTTTACATCTTCTCTTAATACTCCAAACGTTAGCGAAGTCCTACCATTTACTAAATAAGGAATTACGGAGGAATCTGCCTCCTCCCACAAATTCATAACAATATTATGAATAACCCTGCACTTTAGTATCTGCATATAGTTATACAGTGGTACCTTGGGTTACATATGCTTCAGGTTACAGGCGCTTCAGGTTACAGACTCCGCTAACCCAGAAATAGTACCTCAGGTTAAGAACTTTGCTTTAGGATGAGAACAGAAATTGTGCTCTGGCGGCACGGCAGCAGCGGGAGGCCCCATTAGCTAAAGTGGTGCTTCAGGTTAAGAACAGTTTCAGGTTAGGAACGGACCTCTGGAACGAATTAAGTACTTAACCCAAGGTACCACTGGAGAGGTATGTATTGTGGCTCATTATCATTGCAAACAAAGGTGTGCATGGACCATCGTGAATCTGTTGATGTGTTGTATTATTTCGGACTGCAAGCAAGGACCAAACATTTGAGTGCTCCACCAGTATCAAACATTCAAACCTAGCAATCCAATGAGAAATGGTCTAATCCTGGCTAAGAAAAGAGACCGTGCATTGACAATCACCTAATCAGCAGTCTGGATGGGAAAAGGGAAGGCCTTTTTGCTTTATGCTTTCTCTTTGCCTTAAACAGGGTTATATTTAAACTGGGGAGATCAGTTATAACCTCCAGGTCAAACAGTTTCTTGAATCTGTCCACAAACTGGTTTTCCTTCTCCAGTCGGAACCTCATGGCCCAGATGATGACGGTGTTGTCCTTGCACAAGTGGTCGAAGGTAAGGAGCAGCTCATTCAGGTAAGGGTGGTGGTACACAACGTCAGCCGCCAGGATGTAGTCAAACTGGCACGAGGCCCTGGGGAAATTCTTCTCCAGGTCGACCCCCCAAAACAGTTCCTTTGCCTGGGGTTCATGCTTGCATTTGGTCTTCGTGTTTTTGACAAGGTTGTATCGAAGGTTCCCCAGCAATTCAGGCAAATCGGTGGCAACCACACGTGCACCTGTGGCAGGAAGGGGCCACAGAATGAATGCTTAGCAAATCTAAGACAGTTTTGCAGTAATGCTCTCTGGCATCATTAAAGGCAGTAGGAACATGGGCAGCTGTTTAGACCAAAGTCAGACCATTGGTTCCTCGATAACTCAGTACCATCTACACTGACTGGTAAAAGTTCTCCCAAATTTCAGACAGGGAGTCTCTCCCAGCCTTGTGTGGAGATGCCAGGGATTGAATCCGAGACCTTCGGCACAGAAAGCAGACACTCTATCACTGAGTTACAACCCTTCGGTCTGTGGGTCATTACTACCGGCAAACCAACAATTCATATTTTGCCAGATGGGCACATGAAAGGGCTGAGGCTCACAGAGCTTCCCTGTAAAATTTGCTAGAGAGAACTCTGTGAGATCACTTCCTTTGTCTGCCTTGGCAGGAAGCTGTAATACTACAAGCTTCCTTCCTGCCAAGGCATATTTCTCTTTCTTCATCATGCCTCCAAGCTGACCATACGTGCAGCTCAGACACCATTTCTGAACTTACATTTTGTACTTTTGTAACTTAGATAGCAGTTATAAACCTGCCTTTGTTTTGCTAATTCAAAATCTAGAATATGTAAGTAAATGCTACTTTTATTTCTTCACAAAACAATGTGTGTGCGATTGCTGTTTTCAAGGCGGGGAAAAGGGGTAATACCAAGAAAAATCCAGCCTGCCTTAAAGAATCCAGGATTATTGTTTCTAGAAGGTTAAATCAACCTTGTCTTCCAAGTTCTGGCCACAATGGATGGTACTCTGCTGATCTCACTCACATGGGCAAGGAAGGATAATAACTAAACATTTCCTCTCCTAGTGTCTAAATCCATCCTTACACGGTCTATCTACCATGCCCTCTTCCTGCAAAACCACATTTCTATATGGGGGGGGGGGGAGAGAGACCTGTGTTTAAAAGATAATGAGCCCCTGTCTCTGTTGCTACATTTGTTTTTGAGCTGACATGCTACTCCTTGGTCACAGGTGCACTAAAATCCCACACACACCTTGGAATACCACTTTCTGATCTAGAGGACACTACCCATACTCACCAAGGAAACTGGCTACTATCGAGACCAGGCCTGTCCCAGCTCCGATTTCAATGACATTTTTGTCAACCAGGTTATAAGATTTCATGTTAGTTTCCAAAAAGTGGCAGATAACGAGAGCCTGTGGACGGGAGAAAACAAAAACAGGACAAGAGCAGATTGACAAGGGAAATAGCATTACACACAAACAAACAAATAAAAGCATATGCCTTGATTATTATTATTAATAGCAGCATGGCTTTTCTTCTATGGATAATAGAGCTTGTTGATCTTGCAGTGAATTGCTCCTTTTGGGTAGCAACTCTGATTCCAAAATACGTCAGCTGTCTGTATTTAGAGCCTCATCTTTACAGCACTTTAGTTTCCCCAGGCTTTAAACAACCACCCCTTACGTTTCACACTGAGCCCTGTGTGATGCTCTGCTTCATGTATCAGAGCCAACAGTCTTGTTTGCCTGCAATACCGAAGGCCAGACGACAGCTCCATAGCAGTCGGTGGATTCCGTGATCTTTATCTTGTGGCCAACAAAATGGAACCCTTCCCAGGCTTGGGTGGTTATCAGCGAAGGGGAGAAACACCTTCCCATGATCTCTGCGACTATCTGTTCATCTCCGTTTGGTCCTAGTAATAAAACAATGGAAAGGTCATGTGTCATAATAACAGCGAGAGGTAGCCCAGCTCAGCTAACGATTGTGCAGTGACCTAATCGCAAAAGCCACTAACCTCTATATGGCCAGGCAGCCCTGCTGAGCATGAAGCCATCTGAGTTATGTCCCTGCCCACAAAAAGTCCCTAACAATAATTGTTTAGTGTGATATATGTGGCCTCGGGGAGCTGCCATCCATCACGCTTGCTATTTATAAAGCCATAATAATAGAACGGAATCCCACCTTTACTCAGCACCAATGAGACATAGAAGTCGGTCAAAAAAGTTATAGAGTTAGGTACAATCTGTAAGTGAGTTTCAGACTGAGTTCTTTCCTTTTTGCTGATATGGATTTAAAGGGAGGTTTAGACCACATTCTAGTCCATTGGGGGAGGGTTAATCTCACAGCCTTTCTTGTCCTCCCATTCTTTTTTGATTATGTCAAGGGGGGTTTGTGGGATTTTGGAGCAGTATTTTGTATATTGTGGATACCATCCCTTTGTTGTTAGGAGGAGGTTTTTCGAAGGTTGTCAAGGACCTAGTTGCTGCTGATTTTACTCCTGGGTTGTTTAGGAGGGCATGTAATTGGTGGTGTGTTAGCCAGGGTATCTGGGCATCCCCTAGTTTGTCTTGTATTTCCTGTGTGTACTTTCCCCCTCTTTTCTTCCTAACCTAACACTGTATGTAACACTAATGTCTCACAACAAATGAAACTGATCCGTAGAAAACACAACTTGAAAAAAAGAGACAATGCATGTATTTTTTTGTAAACTAATAAATCTTTCATAAAAATATATTTAAAAGAAAAAGAAGAGTTATAGCATTCTTGCCATGGGCTGAAACCTCCTGAATAGAAGACTGAATGATGGAAGATTCTGTCAGGATGCTGAGGGTCGCAAGGCCAGCTGGCTCGCCCCAGCTGGGTCATCTCCTTCCAGCCGTCCCACTGTGAAGACCCATCAGCCTCTGCTCCAACATAAATCAGCGACCCAGGCTTCAAAGCCAGGGCACACTATGTCAGCAGAGCAAACTGCGCACACAGAATAGGCGTGAGGCTTGTGGAAGCTTACTACAACTACATATTTATTAATCATAAATCAGGACAAAGAAACATGTAGTCTCTGTCTTTGTCTTCTCCAAAAGACAGAGAAAAGCAAAAGCTATACACACAATGGAAGTTCCCAGCAAGCTGTGTTGGCATGTAAACAGACATGTGACATGCAACAGTTCCATGTCTGCAACTAAAGGTGGAATGGAATTTTCCAACAGATTCAGGAAGGAATATATTTGCATAGCTAAACTATGGAACTCGCTCTCAAAGGAGGCAGTGATTGCCTCTAGCTCGGATGTCTTCAGAAGAGGTTTAGCCCAATTCATGCAGAACTAGACAATCAATGCCTACAAGGCATACTCAGTAAGTTCTACCTCCACTGCCAGAGGCTCATCATTGGTTCATATTTAAAATCGCCCGAAGGCTAAAGGAAGCCACTTCCTACAGGCTCACAGGTTCTCTTCCAGCCTAAGCCACAGTTCCTTGGTTCCTGCTTGGTCTTGCAATGAGGAGGCAGTTGACAACACAGAAAGGCCTTGATCTTGGCTTATGTATCTCCCCTATCCGAACTGCATGCAAGCAGCTGAAGACTCTGCCTAAAACCTTCTTCTCCTCCCTCTTCAATCCTCTTCTGGTCCTGGGAGCCAGTGGAGCAAGAGAATTCTCTCCCTCCCTCCCTCCCGCACTTGTTCTCCACTCTCCAGCCTTGCAGCTTCTCCTGCCTCTGACTCTCATCTCCCGGATGTTACAGGTTCCTCCAGTTCACGGATCCCTTCTTCCAAGTCTCCAGCCCGCCTTCTCCTGGTCCCTAATCCTCAATATCTAGCCACCACTCTTCAGTGCCCTGACATCATGGTGTCCATTCTCAAAGTAAAGTGCTAACGTGGTGAGTTTATGTCAAATTGTAAGGGGCCAGGAGAGGTCAAGATGGGCAGGGCTTTGGGACAAGGAATCCGCTCTGCCCTCAAGTGTCCTGCTGAAATGCTGCCAAGCAACTCCAGCTGGCACTTTTATGGAAACCCTATACTGTGGCAGCATGGCGATGCAACATATGCCCTGAGAGGGTTCGGCCCCTCAGACAGCGCATGCTTTCTGCCACAGAAAAATGACAGAAACTCTTGTCTTGACGGAGGCAGTGGTGAAAGCAGGCAGGAATGGACACATGCGGAGAATGATTTCATAAACGTTCATCAAGGGCCAAACCTAGAAGCAACACGGAAGACCCGCAGAACAGGGTTTCATGTGTAGTTGTGGAGGTTTTTTAATGCTAAAAACATTTGCACAACGTTAAAAAGGAAATTTCCCACGAAAAAGAGATCTGGACTGTAGCACTATGTAAGGGAGGGAGAGAGTTAAGTCATTCCCCATACCAAATGAAAATAACCCCTGGAGCTGCTATGTGCCCTGTTTGGGGCAATAGCTTTCTTTTCCAAGTCCAGCATCAGTATCATAATCTATATACTGTATTTATACTGTTTTGAGTCTAGCCGTGTGTGTGATTACGTAGCCCAAACCTGGGGGGGGGGGCAGACAGCAACAGCCTCAACAAAGCAGCCCCATTATTGTTCCTTGCAATGAAATAGCTCAAAGGCACTATGATACAACTTTAGATTGTCACAGCTTCCCTCGAATAATTCTGGGAGCTGTAGCTTATTAAGGGTGCTGAGAATTGCATCCTTAACAAACTACAGTTTGTGAGTAGTGTAAGATCAAGTGGGTTCAAGTCCTCTGCTTTCTAAGAGGTCAACTCAGGACTTTGCCAAGTCATAGATACAGCCTAGGAACACCTGCTTATATATATGCAACACTAAACCATCTAACAGATCAGGGTGTTTACAGTTGCACTTATTCTATTCCAGCCTATTGGCCCCATAAATTGACTTGCTATCTTAGTTAATCTGCTCACTCAGGCAGATTTGGAGAATATGCTAAAGGTCCCCCTTCTACTCTTTCTTGCTTCTATTTTAAGGAAATCAAAACATGTGAAATGCTGAGTTCACACTAAATCGATAATCCTGCAGGATGGCTCTTGCTCCTTGCCTATGTAAGGTTTCCTAATCAACAGCGATAGCACCACAATCACTTCTGCAAATGCACCTGGAAAGCTGCATTCCTGTATGGCTTCATCATGAAGATGTAAAATGACCAGAATTTCTACACGGAAGAGCTTCTCTTTGAAGTTGAGGGCGAAAGACTGGATTACCAGATCACATTTATTTTAAAAGGATCAAGAGAAACGATGTCCTGCCAAGACCCTAAAGTGTCAGGGATCTGAGCTGGTTCTTTGCAAAGAGGCTTTCTCTCACGATCACATAAAAATACTTGTCAATGTTTCAGCTTGAAGGTTCTCTAGAACTCTATTGTACAAATTCCAAAATCCACGTTTGAGCAATTTCTTTCTTAGGGCAAACCAAAATGTTCCAAAAAGAGTGTGCAAGTTTTCAAGTAGAGACTGGTCTGGGTAACAGCTGGATTTTATATCACCTCTCCCAAATGGGGATCAATTATTGCCTGCTGCTTCCTCCCAACAGCCAAAAACCTGCAACTCACCTAATGGACTAGAGCAGTGGTTCTCAACCTGTGGGTCCCCAGATGTTGTTGGACTACAACTCCCATCATCCCCGAGCTCTGTTGCTAGCTAGGGATGATGGGAGTTGTAGTCCAACAACATCTGGGGACCCACAGGTTGAGAACTGCTGGACTAGAGCTTCATTTTAATGTCTGCTGCCTACTTACTTTCTGAAGACTACAAGGCAATGCAAACTCCATCATGTCTTCAGAATCAGCCAAAATTTCTGCTTTCTCCCCCACTGCCACTTATGTTCACCATCGAGCCTGATGTCCTCATCCAAGTTCTGGAGAGCTCAAAAGCTACCACACTCTTTTGTAAGATTCCGGTTGGCCCAATAAAAATATTGCCCTAATGTGAGTTTTGGAATTGTTCCTGTGGACTTACATGTATATCTTTGCTTGTTTTACAACTCACAACACAAGTTATTAGTGGTATTATTTGTACAGGAGCCTGCAGTAGTTCCCCATTGCACATTCTTCCCTCTGCCTCTTTGTAGCTTTATTCCAGACCAGAAATAGGTTTGTGATTTATTTATTTTTTAAGTCCCCACTTCCTTCAGGAGAGTGTATGACTAGAGGCCCAGCAGGAGGCTCTGAGAAGTTGAAGGGAAGCAACAAGAACCTGAAGGCAACATTAGCATTATTGGGTTCATTGTGTAATTACAAGTGATAAGCAAGTATTTTAGGGCTCCCTGGCAAAAGGTGATGAGTCTTTACAATAACCATGCGTGGATCATCATAACCCTATATAAACTCTCACACACAAACACGCACACTCTTTCTTTCTTTCTTTCTTTCTCTCTCTCTCTCTCTCTCTCTCTCTCTCTCTCTCACACACACACACACACACACACAAACACACACCAAAAATGGAAAATTTCAAGGGCTGCATACCTGTTAAGCATTTTAGGTGTGCAGCTATTGTATTTTAAGTATACACCTAATGTATACTTGATCAGAGCCTTGCCACAGTAACCCATGTTCTGGTAGCCTCCCAGCTAGATTACTGTTCTTAACTTTATGTGGGGCTTCCCTTGAAGACAGCTTGGAAATACTGATTGGACATGAGCTTAGAGACATGATAGACCGCAGGTGTAGCAAAGGTACAAAGCAGCGGCTCATGCATCACCTGCCAGCAAATATTTACCATTTTTGTTGTCTGGTTTTCTGGATTTTTCATCTGATCCAGGATGCTTGGGTTGCAATGAATGGGATTCCATTTCATACAATGGCCTAGCAATACAAAGGAAGAACTATTTAAAAAAACAGCCAAGCACAGGTTTAGCAATGAATTGGAAGGCATGGCATTTTCTTTCATTTGTCATGCATTTGGCTTCAAATGCATACATGTCAGGAGTGGACAATGTGGTACCCTGCAGGTGTTTTGGTCTACAATTTTCATCAGCCCCAGCCAGCATGGCCAGGAATCAGGGATGATGGCAGTTGCCATCCAACAATATCTGGACGACACACTGTTGGCTATCCCGACAATAAGAGGCCTTATGCTACGGCAATATAACCAACAATAAATCAACCATGCTGGTTATTATTAAGCCATGGCATACCGTGGGTTGCCAGAGCCCGGGGCTGTGCAGAGGGGGTGGGTGAGAGGGAGGGAAACGGACAGAGTACACATGTGCATTCAGCTGCCTAACAGCATCCGCGTCACCCAGGAGATTGCAGCCACAGAAATAAGAAAAGAAGACTTGTTCCATTGCCTGGAGAGGTCACTTCCTGGTTTATACGGAGAAGCCGTTTTCAAAGAATCCCAGCAACAGAAGTGCACAGCTGTATTGAGCCAGCACCGGGTGTTGAGATTTTGTGCCCCTAACAATTTTGCGTCCGGGGGAACCGCCCCCCAACCAGGCTATGCCACTGTGTTAGGCTATGCAAGTAATGGTCATGCATTGAGTATTTGGAAGATCTGGTTCAAGTGTGCACCAAAGCAATAGCAAGGACATTTAGTCCCTACAGCAGAATGAACAAAGTGAATCTGTAGATTAATAATAATACTAATAGCCTTCCATAGATTATAGCTATATAAATAGATATAGATCATAGCATCATCTGGTCCAACCCTCTGCAATGCAGCTGTCCCGTATGGGGATCGAACCTGCAACCTTGGAGTTATTAGCTGCACGCTCTAAGCAACTGAGCTATCCAGGCTGACAAGTTATCTCAAGGTTATATGCAAAATATAACAAAAACAACTAAGAAAGGTTAAAACACACACACACACACAATGCACAGAATAAATTTTCACAGTGTTTTAAGGATTGTGCTACACAACCATCCTTGTGAAGGAATGTTAGGGACAATCTCTTCCCCACTCCCAGGTTTTAACACATACTAGTCCTATTTTCTCCCAGCCCACTTTAATTTCCCTGCATGGGGGAAATAATTGTTTTGAGAGTTTCTCACGCAATCAACCGGAAGGAAATAAAATAGGTGACAAGCCTCTATCCATTTACCTGAGACTAAGCCCCACTGAATTCAACGAGACTTGAATAGGATTGCCCTGTATATAGAATATGAGCATAGCTGTTTGTGATTTGTGTGGTGCAATCCTATGTATGCATGGTTACTCAGAAGTAAGTTTCACTCTGTTCAGTGGGGCTTACTCCCAGGTCAGAGTGCACAGGATCTGCACCTTTGTTTTGAAGAGAAGCAGCGAGAAAAATGACCCCAAAACCTTGCTGCGCTTTGACTGACAGTATTGTTTAGACAGACACTCTTGATCAAGCATTACCTTTCAAAGCCTTTGCACAAAATGTTATTCTAAAGGTCACCCCCATAGGACATTATTATCGGTAATCTGGAACAACCTTACAGGGCTCAGAAATGTTAACTTGGCACCCTGCTGATTAGATATGGATATCTTTTGACGGTGAGTGATATATTTCAGATGAAAAACAACTAGATATCTAAACATAAGCCACATCAAAACTGTGCCTTTAATTTTTTTAAAAAACAACAACAATTATTGCAATGCACTAAGCAACATACCTAGGTTATTTTATTTTATTGTTCCAGGTTTCCACAGAAAGCGAAGGCAAAATTTCACACCTGCAGAATCTCTCCCCCAACACTGGTCAGTCTGTAAATAGCGCTATAGAGAAAAGCAGAAAAGTCTGAAACGTAACTTGCCAGCAGCACTTCCCAGGGAAGAATTTATAAATCCTGACAGCTGCAACGATTAACAAAGTGGGCACACCCCTTGAATTTCATTGGGAAAAACTCTTCAGAACACTTGCATAAGAAGGGGGGGGGGGAATATTTCCTAGAAGTTATACAAGCTGCACTCATCACTGCCCAGCTACAAAGTAGTGAGTGAATGCATGTGCTCACACACACAACCAAAATAGAGTGACTTTCTTCTTTCCAAACCTGTTTGCACTCAAGGAGACCTGTGGAAAACTAGTTTGGAGCATGATTCAGGGCAGTTCTAGGCTCTTGCTGTTACCAAGCAGGATCCGATCACATCCCAGCATACACGGCTGGCACTCTTGCACAACAAACCTGACAGGAAAACACGCTGGGGCAGGGAATGTGGGACACGGGTGACGCTGTAGTCTAAACCACTGAGCCTTTTAGGCTTGCCGATTGGAAGGTTGGCGGTTCGAATCTCTGTGATGGAGTGAGCTCCCGTTGCTCTGTCCTAGCTCCTGCCAACCTAGCAGTTTGAAAGCATGCTTGCAATTAGAAAAACTGCTACGGCGGGAAGGTAAACGGCATTTCCGTGCACTCTGGCTTCCGTCAGTGTTCTGTTGCACCAGAAGTGGTTTGGTCCTGCTGGCCACATGACCCGGAAAGCTGTTTGTGGACAAATGCCAGCTCCCTCGGCCTGAAAGAGAGATAAGCACCACAACTCCATAGTCACCTTTGACTGGACGTAACTATCCAGGGGTCCTTTGCCTTTTTACCTTTATGTGATATAACCCTAGCTTGGTGCAACTTCATCTAACATCCCTGCAAACAAATCAGGATGATTGCTCCGTTTGAACAGAGTAGGGGAATCTGGTTGTGCAGTTTGGCAAGTGGTTGGGGTTTTTTTATGTACTTCTTTTAATAAGGCAAATTTTGACCATATAAATGAATCAATGCATCTGTGCAGCTTTTAAAAAGAAAGCCAAGAGCCTATGGAACCACAGAGGAACAGGCGAAACAGATTGCTGAATCAGCATTTGTCTCACTCTCACGTACGTGTGCCGTGCAAATCAGAAAATCAGGCTTGCAGTGGAAAATTCACTGACTGTTCTTTAAATACTATGGGTTTCACCTTAACAGGGAAGGAACTGTCCACCCTGTCTCTTCCTTCACTTGCCTTTTAAGTCCTACTCGCTGCCTGCCCCACAGAGCTGGAGAGCAGCAGCGCTTAGGAGCCTTTGTTACTGCTCCCTCATCCCAGGGCACAACAGTGGCCTAGCAAGGTCTTTTCCTTCCCGTTGGCTCTATGGATCCAGCATCCAGAATACAGCAGTTACTCCCCCAGTGAACTGAGGGTCTCACCACATGCTCCTATTTTCTGACTCCATTGAGTGACTGGATAGATGATCCAGCAGTCATCACTAAATCACCGGAATAGCCCAATACCTAAGCAGTCAGGGGATACCTTCGACTTCTCCTTGGGAGTTGATCCAGAGAACTGTGACTGCTGTGAAGCTGCTGCAGTACAACTCAGGTTGTAGCAGCCTTGAAAGTGAGGTAGGATTTTGGTGTACGTGGTGGTTGTTTTTTAGCCTTTTCTCTTTTCAGAGTAAGCAGGAACAGGGGGAAAATGGGGTCTGGTGTGGTGCAAAAAATAGAGAACATTCCTCCACTCCGATATACACAATTCCTCATCCCAGGTGTAATGAGTGTGTGTGTGGTGTGTGTGTGTGTGTGTGTGTGTGTGTGCGCGCGCTAGTCTGGACTTCTTCCCATGTAGCTTTCTTGGGGGCATGTGAGCCTAGCATGCCTGGATTCACAACAAAACTTTACACTGGATCCAAAGATGGTCTCCCATCTGAAAGACAGAGGTTTCCCCAGCCCCGGGTTATATGTTCCTTGACCACTGGAAACACATGGATTGGGGGATAAACCTTTTCATGTATTGATAGTTTTGTTATGTTTGTTGCCTCTAGACCTGCTAAATCTAGGTTGCGTTTGTACCCCTTCAGAACTGACCACCACCACTGGGAATTTCTGTGTTTGATTTACTGTGTTCTAAATACTCAGGCTGCTCTGTATACTTTGACTAAAGACTTTCCCCAATGTCTGTCCATTTGTTGGAACTTAAACTTCAGGGTTAAAAGGGAGGAAGTATAGTTGAAGACAGGGGTCCAGCAACCTTTTTTAGCCGTGGGCCGGTACACCGTCCCTCAGAGTATGGGGGGGGGGGATGAATGAATTCCTATGCCCCACAAATAACCCAGAGATGCATTTTAAATAAAAGGACACATTCTACTCATGTAAAAACATGCTGATTCCTGGACCGTCCGTGGGCCGGATTGAGAAGGCGACTGGGCCGCATCGGCCCCCAGGCCTTAGGTTGCCTACCCCTGACTTTGGCCCAAATTTGGAATCCCAAAGCAACAAAAAAGCTGCCTCATGCAACGTGTGACAGTTTTCCTAGCTCAGAATTGTCTTATCTTGCTGTCAGTGGATGTCCTTTCCGTGCTCCCTGATCCTCGATCCTGGAAATGCCAGGAACTGAATCCAGGACATGCAAACAACATGTTTTATTCCACTGAGCTACACTTCCTCCCCTAAAGGGTTTTGGTTTGTCCACTCAAACCATGCCAGCAACCGTGGCTACAAGCACGTATAAACACAAACTTGCCATTGCTATCAACAAACGGAGGCGGAAGATTTGCACAATGACAAGGTTCACTTTGACAGGAGGAATTAACACACACCCTTACATTATCGTATTTATATTAGTAACACGTATTTCGAAATGCCTCTAGTAACACATTTTATCTGCAGCTTTCCCCCAGCAGATTCTACTGTGCCTTCAAATATTCTCTCTTGCACAAGTGTAGGGATGTACTTCTTTAATAGTTCCACTATTCACGCACTTCTCCCTTTGCAGCATCCCTGTCAAGACTGTATCATCGTCGAAGGGCATTTTCTGCAATTTTGCGGGGATTAATTCAAGCACAGGCTACCGACGCAACTGTTGTTCAACTCGGTAATAAAAACATCTTCTAGGGACTTGAGAGAGGACCAGTGAGACGGGACTGTGCTGAGAAGCAAAAGATTAATGGCCGGCACACTGGTGAGGTGGGACACGTTCTATAAAATCTTACGCCTCAGAGGAAGAATTTGCTACGGTTACGCAACACTACACTCGACAGAACGGTGAGCCAGATCTTATGAAAGTCACCTTCAGGGTTCATCTCTGCAAGACGGGTAATGCAATTTCTGGGTACCTTGATGTATGCCATGTTTGAACTTTCCGGTGATAAAGTATCATGCAGCAAAGGCCTTTCTGCTCGATGGCAACAATAAAAGTTCCTGCTAGGGAAAGAAATCTACCCTTCTCAGGTCCAAACACAATGGCACTGTCTTTGCATTTAATTTGCTTGGGGGGGGGGGGAATGTAAATATCTCTAGCTGGGGAAGGGAAGTGATAGTTATCTCGATGGGAGCAGGCATTGGTGTGGAAGGGCGATTTGACCTTTCTGTTTCCTGGCACACAATACCTTGGCCATCTAGCTAATGTGCCAATTGGCTTAAGAAAGCCTAATGATGAACCTGCAACTCTGGTGCCGTTGACTTAGTACTGTAAGGGGAGTGGGTGGCACTGTGGTCTAAACCACTGAGCCTCTTGGGCTTGCTGATCAGGTCGGCAGTTCCTGCGATGGGATGAGCTCCCATTGCTCTGTCCCAGCTCCTGCCAACCTAGCAGTTCGAAAGCACGCTTGAAATTAAATAGGTACCACTGCGGCGGGAAGGTAAACGGCATTTCTGTGCACTCTGGCACTTGTCACAGGGTCCCATTGCACCAGATACGGTTGAATCATGCTGGTCACATGACCCGGAAAGCTGTCTGGCTTTCCTCGGCTTGAAAAGCGAGATGAGTGCTGCAACCCCATAGTCGCCTTTGTCCGGACTTAACCGTCCAGTGGTCTTTTACCTTTATCCTTTTACCTTAGTACCTTTTTTCTTTTAAGGTCCCTTCTATCCAACCTCGTTCTCAATGTAATCATCCTATGAGAGGTCAACTCCCTTCAAAGCCTTTCTCATTAACTGTGTATTCCTCTGACAACCTGTTGTTCAGCTTTTTGAGTTTTTCCAGGAAGCTGCTCTATACCTTTTTCAAGCCTGCTTGATCTTGTGGGTTCCTCTGGAAATAGACTTCAGTCTTAGCTAGATCCCTTTGGAACAGGTAATAGTGGTGCCTCTGCTTTTCTCTCCTTCTTTCCCTAATTTGTGGACTTTCCACCCTCCTTCGTCCCTGCCCCATTTATGGGCAGACTGAGTCACAGTGGCATGCCTGGTTGAGTTCGTGGCAGAGGCAAGTTGCATGCCCTGACTCCATGACTCCGCCGTTCCCTAGGGAGTGAATAAGCACACAAGACAATAGCATATAGGTTTATGAGTTCAAATAGGCCAGAACTTTATTGGTTACAGATGTACGGTAAATGGTCTGGCATTGGGTGAGGTCAAATTACGCCACTCCAGCCCATCTGCTGGAAGCTCACCTAAGGGTAAACCACATATTGAGGGGGCCCTATGACCCCTCAAGGGACGCGGGTGGCATTGTGGGTTAAACCACAGAGCCTAGGACTTGCCAATCAGAAGGTTGGTGGTTTGAATCCCCACGACGGGGTGAGCTCCCGTTGCTCGGTCCCAGCTCCTGCCAACCTAGCAGTTCGAAAGCACGTCAAAGTGCAAATAGATAAATAGGTACCGCTCTGGCGGGAAGGTAAACGGCGTTTCCATGCGCTGCTTTGGTTCGCCAGTCATGCAGGCCACATGATCCGGAAATTGTACGCCGGCTCCCTCGGCCAGTAAAGCAAGATGAGCGCCACAACCCCAGAGTCGGCCGCAACTGGACCTAATGGTCAGGGGTCCCTTTACCTTTTTTATGACCCCTCAAGGGGTCCCCGTTGGAATGCTGCTATGGTTCTAGCCCCCGTCTTGGCATCGGATAGAAGCTACTCCTCCCAGATCGCTTTAACCAGATCCCCTTAACCAAGGAGGGGCAAGGAGAAGCTATAACCTCCCCTCCAGCCAAGTCAAGGCCTACCCAATGCCTAACCTCACAAAGTTGTGACGATTGCTATGAGGTAGGCAAAACCAAATGGCCAGGTCCAGTCTGCAAAGTGGAAAAATTCCTGCCCGTCCCCAAATACAGCAGCTGGCACGGTCGATAGCAAGGTCGTAGCATAGATCTTCCTGGTTCGTACCTCAGCCACTATGCAAAGCCAATTCTCCTTTTGAATTTATTTGTTAAATTCCCTATTAGCTATGCTGTTAGGATACAACTAGCTATCTGTAGCTTTTATTAGAGAAAGACCAGTCCCATCAGATATAGCTCTGCAATGGATGACATGCCTGAAATGATTTTTTAATATAGGTGAACAGCACGGTATGAGGAGTCGAAGCTGCCCAAAGTATTTTCTTCTGGCGGAATGCAGAAACCCTGTATGGTACGCTGCTGCTCGCATTTCATGAAGTGTGAAGCTGACTGACAGGTTGACTGCATTATAAAACGACTCAATTTCCATGATGAAAAACACATACACCATTACAAAATCACCTTGAGAACCTTCAAGGGAGACAAATTTGTTTATTCTCCTGGAAGCATTCTTGAGAAAACAGACATTGATATTATCCTCTTAAAAGAGGTTTAAACATTCCAGCTCATAATCACTATTAGAAAAAGAGAAGCCCTTATTTAATAAATAGTGCTAATATATACAAAAATAAGATCATGGAGGTTCCTGCTGATATATACAAAAGTAAGATAATGAAGGTGGGAGAGCAATTCTTGGCTAGCGAAGATTTCATTGTGCTATATACCAAACAGGATTTTCAGAATTCCCTATCTGTTGCTAGCTAGCACTATTTCTTACGTCTTCCCCTGGAAGACTTGCCCCTTGCCTTCTTGCCCTCAAATACAGGCCTAGCTGTAACCAGAGGCTTTTCTTCCTCGGCACTAGAGCTGCTGTTCCCCACTTCGTCCAGCTTGGCTTCAATCTCCAAGCTGGCTGTGTCTGCTTCAAGCACCAGGGCATTTCCTCCTTTTTTGCACCTTTTGGAGGCTTCCTTCTCCGACTCTTCGGCTGACGATTCGCTAGATGATTCAGCCTCCGAGAGCTGGACCTCCCCTACGAAGCCTCCCCCTCCACAACCCTCCCCTTTCAGCTGTGGGGTTTTTCTCCTCTTGCCCCGCCGGCCCTGTGTTCCAGCCAGTCCTTGCTTCGCACCTCGAACAGGATCCTTCCCTTTCCTCCGCTTGCGTTCTTGCTCCATGACCGCAGTAGCCTGCAGGACTTCGTTTTGCTCTTCTTCCTTCTCTTTCCTCCTCAGGCAAGTCACAGCCCGGCGAAGCCTCTGACTCTTGATGGCTTGCTTCTCGTGTTGTGCTGATCTGAAGAAGGAATCGATACGGAGCTGAGTCTACAAAGAAAAGAAAAGGGGGCATCCCCACAACTGATGTTAAGTAATTATGGCATAGGCTAATTGCAATAGAAAAAAGACAAAGGGCATCTAAGTTCAACCCTCTATATTGCCTGGGCCTATCAAGCCAATTGAGGCCCACTGTACCAATGAAGATCTATGGGGAAGTCCTCTCTTGAGATTCCACCCAGCAAGCTATAAGATGCACCAGACTCAGGAAATGGCCATAGCTCAGTGGTAGAGCATCTGCTTTGCATGCAGAAGGTCCCAGGTTCAATCCCAGGCATCTCCACGTAGAGGTGGAAGACAACTGTCTGAAATACTGGAGCACCGCTGCCAGTCAGCACTAAATGGACCAATGACCTGGCTCAGGATAAGGTAGATTGCAAGTTCCTACTCAAGACCTTTCAGTTAGTGGCACCTCAATTGTGAAACTTCCTTCCTGACAGGTCCACCAGAACATGCCACTGATATCTTTCATAGTAGGAGGGTGAAGATCTGTTCATTCAGATTAACCTTTGGTGAGTAAATGATCAGTTCATATAGTTCACTGCTTCATATAGTTCAGAGTTTTGCAGTTTGTGGTTTTATGGGGTTTGGGGCTGGATGGTTTTGTTTTGAAAGAGATAAAGTGTCTAAGTAATCCAGAATTCCTAATAAACATGCAATAAAGACTGCTGTTCATTTGTGTATTTTCTATGTAGATATTTGCATATCATTTGCATAAAAACCAGATTCTCTGCCTGTGGGGTCTCATGCAATTTCTACACAGGCTGATATACTGGATGCTGACTACTCTCTCCAGATACTTCTAGGCAGCTCTAAGTGCAAGGATTATGCTAGGAAAGTGCCCTGCCATTCTACACGGTTGGTTTTCATCACTGAACAAAGCAGAGCCTCAAGAAAAGGTAACTAGTCACATTCCAGGTGGCACAGAACGTGACAGGATAGCATCTGGATGAGCCCTCTTGTCTGCTCAACATTAGGACTCATCATCTGTTATCAACATGTTTGCTTACAAATTTATGTCGCCAGTTATGGTCTGAAAATAACTTGTATACATGTTGGAAAGGAAGAGGAGCCTCACTGATCCTGGCAAATTTCCCAGCCACCTGTGGGAAGACTGTTCCTGCCAACTCCTGGGCTTAGAAATCAAGAGGTCTGAGCACAAAACAAATGCTAATCCCTTTATATCTGTCTCCAGGCTTCTGGTACTTATCTGGCTTCTGTTTTCAGCTCAAAGCATCTTACCACTTAAACTGCTTGAGATCTATGTAATGTTCACCTGCAAACCTAAACCCGAATCCCTTCTTCAAAGATAATAAACTCGTTGAGCCAGCTAAAAGATTCATCAGCCAGGTCCATTAAATGGCCTGTGTTTGGACACTGGATTTTATAGGTGAATACGAGGTCAGTGCTGGTCCTTCAGTTTCCAAACAATCCTAAATATCAAAGTGAGCTGTTTGATAGCAGCACCTATGGTGCTGCAACCAATTCAGAAGGCTACCCACAAAAAAACAACGTGATGAGTCTAACCGGAGTAGAACAAGGACATCATAGATTCTTAAATTTGCAACATCCACTTGAAACATGGGTTGCCAACCTACGGCACAGGTAGAAGAAGTTTGTGGGAGTTATGAAATAGAAAAATGAGGGTTCATAGGCCTGGTGCTGGAAAAAATATCTTCAAGTCTTCTACTTGTTCCCTGGCACAGTAGGGGCAAAACTACACCAAGATACAATGAGCCACATCTGTAAGGCAGCAAGCACGAGCACACACAATGGCAAAAAACACTGGCCGCTAATATAGAAGAGGGATGTTGTCGGACTCCAATTCCTATCAGCCCTAGACAGTAATGGTTGGGGATGAGGGGAGCTGCAGCTCAGCAACCTCTGGAAGACCACATCCCTGAAACAGAGCCTACCCAAATTCTGATCCAGAGAAAAGATGGGATAAACATGTTCTAAAAAGTGAACTATTCATTTCACCTACAATACACCAGTTCTGAAATTTTAAAAATACTCAGCTGAGCTCTCGCTCTTGTCTGCATTTTGAGTCCGCCCTGAGCAATTTATTCCTGGGATTTAAATTCATCATTTGCTTTCTTTATCAGACTTTCAGTGAATTTCATAGTGACGAAAATTTCAAGACATATTTGTAGGTGATGATTTAATTTTCTACCTCTGTGGGGGACAGACTTCCATTCTAACTGTTCTTACCAGGGTTTATCAGGGCATATGGAGACAGCCTTTTGATGATGTAGCAAAACAAGTTTCACCACCCCCACAGTCACACATTTGTGCATGTTACTGATACCTGCTGTGCATTCAGCTGCTTGAGGACAGGCAACAGGACTTCGTCTGTTTTCAACTTGGTCCAGCCAAAACGACTTTGACAAAATGTGTTTCGAGTCAAGGGCCAATAGAAATTCAAAGGAAGTGAAAGCATGAATGAAAGTTCCTGAAAGCAGCAAACACATCCAGGAAAACAGGATTTGCATTTGTGTGGATTGTGTCAAATGCTGCCATTCTGCTTCCACAACAAGCTTCAACTTGTGCAAGAGACCTTCTTCCTCCTTGCCAATCTCTTGCAGCCACTGCTCCCCTGCACACCCTTCAAAATCTGATCCAGAGGATTGAGGTTTATGTAGCAGCACAATGAGTATTTAAAAGCAGAAAACGCCCTAACAATTACAGTGGTACCTCGGGTTACATACGGTTCAGGTTACAGACTCCGCTAACCCAGAAATAGTACCTCAGGTTAAGAACTTTGCTTCAGGATAAGAACAGAAATCGTGCGGCTGCGGCACAGCTGCAGCAGGAGGCCCCATTAGCTAAAGTGGTGCTTCAGGTTAAGAACAGTTTCAGGTTAAGAACGGACCTCCGGAACGAATTAAGTACTTAACCAGAGGTACCACTGTACTACGTTTTATGATGAAAATCTGGGATATTCTCAAGTCCTTTCCTGTTAATTTTATACATGTATCGCAGCACTTTTCACACGCAAAGACTGCAGCTCTTTGTCTTGCTCTTTTTCAAGTAGCATCTTTCATGCACCACACATCTGCATTTGGTGACAGCTACTTGAAGAAACTCTGTGCATTAGGAAGCACACAAGAGGCGGCACATCAGTTAGCTGCTTTTGGATGACACTTGCATTGAGAGAGAGATTTCTATCCCCTCCGCACCACAGAATTGTGTTAGCAAACCACGTGAGCTCTTTCATGCAACACAGCACCCCATTTGTTGCACGTTTCACAAGCATTTCTGCCGGAGCATTTCTAAGCACAGCTTATCAAGAGTACAGAGAAAACAGAGGGGGGGAAAGGATATTCTCTTATCTGTTCCACGTCAGGTCTTCCCCAAACGAATAATCCTTTCGACTCATCCACCACAGGATGCAGATAAGCCTCTGCTACTGCAGGATTTGGGAAACCGGGTGCAAGCTGCAACTGCCGCAATTTTTTCTTCACTTTGGTGTCATACGGATTGGGACGCGTTTTATTATACTTCTGAGCCTCGGCCCACCATTCCCTGAGAAAACAGAAATAGATGTTTAAATCTCTCTCACACACGGGGAATTTGTTGGTCAGGACTGTCATCTGTCAAAGTGACAAGGGAAACTTCAGTTTTGAAAAACTTATGGCCCCTTCAGGTATAGGGACTACAGCAACCAAAACAGCTTTTAGTACACAATGAGCACACAGCCCATACATAAGTCCTTTCCTTGCACTGTGCAATGTAAAATGGAGGTCCTCAGTTTGCCCCAGTGCGCAGCAGGGTGGTGACCAGGTATGACCATGCGCTGAAATCAGTTTGGGAAAGGTATTACATCTGCAGAAGAGCAGTGAATGTGTTTGTGGAAGACAATAGCATAAAGAACGTCAAAGAGAAATCAAAAGCCCATTATACATGAATCAGTAGACAGCCTTAAACCATGGTTTGCTGTCGATTTTCAGATTATGGCTTGTTAGGGAGCAACAAACCATGGTTCTATGTTTAACTGCAGCTTTATGCTTTATTTCTCCTGTTTGCACCAGGAGAGAGGAAAGGCAGGAGCAACCTGGCAGCATGCGAAAACCAGAAACTATGGTTTGCCATGACAAACGAACATGTTCTGCCATAAATGCAGAGAATCACAGTACAGTGGTACCTCGGGTTAAGAACTTACAGTGGTGCCTCGCAAGACGAACGCCTCGCAAAACGAAAAACTCGCAAGACGAAAGTTTTCCGTTTTTGAGTCGTTCCGCAAGACGAATTTCCCTATGGGCTTGCTTTGCAAGAAGAAAGCCCATAGGGAAATCTCCGGGGACCTCTTTTAAAATGCTGGCGGTCGGGAGCAAAGACTTTCGCCCACCGCCGGCCTTCAGAAGAGGTCCTGGACCTCTTCTGAAGGCCGGCGGGGGGCAAAAGTCTTTGCTCCCCCCCCGCCTGCCTTCCCGGGACAGCAGAGACTTCTCCGCTGTCCTGGGCGATCTTAAAATGCTGGCGGGCGGCAGCGAAGCCTTCGCTGCCGACCCCCAGCATTTTAAAAGCCCCCGGGGCAGCGGAGACTTCTCCGCTGTCCCGGGCGATCTTAAAATGATGGCGGGCGGCAGCGAAGCCTTCACTGCCGCCCGCCAGCATTTTAAAATCACCCCGGGACAGCGGAGGCTTCGCTGCCGCCCGCCAGCATTTTAAAATCGCCCCGGGACAGCGGGGGCTTTTAAAATGCTAGCGGTCGGCAGCAAAGCCCTCCTGTCCCCGGAGCTTGCGGGGTGGGAGGTGGGGAGAAGGGCTTTTCTTCCCACCGCCAGCCTTCAGAACAGCCTTCTGAAGGCTGGCGGTGGGAAGAAAAGCCCTTGTCCCCCCCCCCCCCAGCCTTCAGAAGAGGTCGGGGGACAGACTGTCCCCGGACCTGGTCTGAAGGCGGTTTCCATAGGAACGCATTGATTGATTTTCAATGCATTCCTATGGGAAACCGTGCTTCGCAAGACGAAAAACTCGCAAGAAGAAAAAACTTGCGGAACGAATTAATTTCGTCTTGCGAGGCATCACTGTAATTTGTTCTGGAGGTGCGTTCTTAACCTGAAACTGTTCTTAACCTGAGACACCGCTTTAGCTAATGGGGACTCCCGCTGCCGCCGTGTGATTTCTGTTCTCATCCTGAAGCAAAGTTCTTAACCTGAGGTGCTATTTCTGGTTTAGCAGAATCTGTAACCTGAAGCATCTGTAACCCAAGGTACCACTGTAATTACAAGAAATATAAACAGATTCATTATTGTTCCTATGTTATACTAATATTTCCCTTTGCCAGGCATCCTAGCTCATAATGCCTCAGACACACACACACACAGAGAGAGAGAGAGAGAGAGAGAGAGAGAGAGAGAGAGAGAGAGAGAGAGAACAGCCTGCGATAATAAATAAATACCTACACAAGTTTTAAGAGAGGCTCCATTCCTCGTCCAGGAAATTCGTTCAAGATCTCCATTGCTGTTACACAGCCAACAGTAGGAATTCCTTCTGTGTAATCACTACCAAGCAGGTAGGCTAGATTAATTAACTTGTTTCGATCCAAGCCTGAAGGGAGGGAAGAAAAGGTATGTCAACCTGGTGCAGAAAGGATGCTAACATTGGTACCACATTTTATTTAGGCTGCCCTACTCAGGCCAGATAATAATTATTCTACCCTATCCACAGGCAGCAAAAGCTAGTTTAAATAAATTATATAAAAGCTCCAAGTGCAGGCTAACGAGAGAACTTGCTTTTAGCTCAAGAAACCTGACAGGTTTTAAGGCTACTCCAAATAAATGCTGTGCCTCAATTGTTTCTAACTACTGAGCAGACATGACTCATTCCTAATCTGGGAAGCCAAACATCAGAAAGATTAAGAGTGTTAATCCAGGGACCAACACCAGCAGCCACAAGGATCAACCAGTTACAGAACATCTCCAGAGAGTGGAACTAACAGAGCAGTGTTTATGCAGGTTACCCCCTGAATTCAAGGGCACTTATTCCTAAATCGCTTAAATCACCAATTTTATAATCCTCCAGAAGCAGAAGAACAATCAGAAGAACAAGGAAATATATGTTAATTATCTGCTGTATAATAGCAAAACTGTTGATACACTATCATAATAATAAAACTGCATTGTTTCAATTAGAGGGTTAAAAAAAAAGAAGCAATTCAAATCTTCTGCATAAGCAGGGTTTTTTTGGTCTTACCTAGCTGATTCTGGAAATCCACGTACTGGTAATATTCCACATACTTGTTTTGAGAGAAGAAGTTTTTGTACACATGTCGTGCTCCAAACAACCAAATGTCACTGTCATCCGTGATTGTCCCCGAGGTTTGATCAGTGAGGTCTAAGACGGCACATTGAGCCTCTGCCTCCATAGGGGCTTCGATGTATGGAATGCCAAAGAGGCGCAGAAGTTCCTGAGAGAACGGAGAAACAAAGTCAATACAGTGGTAACTCTGGCTACGTATGCTTCAGGTTACGAGCTCCGCTGACCTGGAAGTAGCTGCTCCTGGTTGCGAACTTTGCCCCAGGATGCAGATGGAAATTGTGGCACACGAGCAACAGGAAACCCAATTAGTGAAAGCGCGTCTCAGGATAAGAACGATTTCAGCTTAAGAATGGACCTCCGGGACGAATTAAGTTTGTAACCAGAGGTACCACTGTCCTTTTCTCTGGTGAGAGGGGCCAGTTCACCCACCCACGGGTATCACTTGATGACTGGCAGGTGAATGTGCGAACCAGCTCCACTGGAAAGCACTGCATCAGAGGCAGTATCAGGAAACCTGGAAGTGCATTATTAGATGTATAATGGGTCATTCGCACATACGAGCCATCACGCCCAACTTACAAACGATGCCAGTGATTGTGGTTTTTGATTTAGTTATTTTTTAAAAGACAGTAAGTGACTGGTTTTCAGTGCAGCATTAGTTTTACTGGGGAGGGAAAGGTCAAAAATAGGTAAGACCACTGACTATGTGAGCAGGGCAAATAAATCTTCTGCAGACAGCTGTTTGTCATGGAGATGTTCCAAGCTTGTATCTGCTGCATCTGCAGCTATGTGATACGTCACTTAAGCCTGGATTTGCATGAGATGGAACAGATACACTATTTCCAGCTTTCTAAGAAAAATACATAAGGACTTTTCCCCTTTCCACCCCTCCTTCCCTAACATGTGCCTTGGCAATACATCAATAATCACTTATTTTTCTAATACTCTACTTTACTTTCTAGATCTGTTAATATAAGAGCTACATTCAATCCGTTTGTATACATCCCTTGCTAACCCGTTCAGCCAACTCAGTATGATACATTTAAGTTGCACAGTGGAAAACAGAAACGAAAAGGCAATTTGTAGCTTTTATCACTGACATCTCTCTCTGCGGTTTGTTCTTCCAAGTCATGCAAAGTTAACATGTGAAGGAATTACTAACATGAGAATGTGTGTGCTTGTGGAGTATTTTTTTTGGGGGGGGGGATGCCTCTAACTTATAATGTAATGTTGATATTTTCCTCTTATTTTATTTATTTCGTTCCATTTATTTTAATCCAGTTCTTGTGAAAGATCTCAAAGCAATTTAACAGTAAAAATGTATTTAAAAGAGTATTTATTTATTTTTTAAAGTCAAATCCAATACAGATGTAGACTGGGGTAAAACACTCAATTTAAAGATTTATGGGAGGTCTTCAAAAGGCAACGAGGAGACATACATGCCTGGTATGTAATGGGAGGGAATTTATTTTCACAAATGTTTCTCAGTTTTATCTCACAGAATCACAGAACTGTGGAATTAGAAGGGACAAAGATATTCTTTTGCTGCGCTCAACTTTAAGAAATACCAGTTTATTCCTCCTTATTAAACCCCGTTGTTTGAATTAGGCACACAACACTGAAATGAGTCGAGCAAGCTTGTCTCTTGATGTAGGTGGGGGGGGTTGCAATAAATTATAGCTGTATAGAATATTGCAGCAGCTGTGAAATAATTCAATGAAACTAATCATGTGAGCATTGCTCAAAGGCAATAAGGAAAGGAAAATATCAATACCTCAAGTTTAGACAAAAGTTCGTACTCTTCCTCACCTCTTTCCCGGTCACAGTCCAAGCCAGCGTAACCCAGTGCAAAGAGAGCTGAACTTGCACTTGACTGGATACTCTTGCCAACATTTTTCAGTTTTCCCTTTGGGAAAATGGGAATCTTTACAGGCTGAGAACAAGAAGGGATGATAAATAAATTACCTGGCTTTCTAAGAACATCTGTCCTGTCACAGTGGCAGCAATACGCTCCTGCTGTTGCTTCTGAGCCTTTAGAGCATTTTGCTCAGCAGAAAGGTTTGTTTCCAAGACTTCCAACTCCTCCTGTAAACATAAAGGAAGATCCAAGTTCCGTTAAGCCCCAAGGCACCGATGTATGTTAGTTACCTGTCTGCGCTTAAGTTCGTAGAAGGCATAATTACAGCAGAAACCTATGCTCGGGATTGTTAGCAACCCCCAGAAATATAAAATTCTGCACCAAACAAGTCCAAATTCTGCATTTAGCAGAGCAAAAACAGAGGAACTCTACCCAAAGAAAGGAAATTTAGCAGAAGACATTGTTGGTTCAGTTCTGTACGCACACATCGTCAAATCTGAAATTCTGACACACTGTTTTTAAGAAGGGTTTTTTTAAAAAATAGCCTATTTCTGATCTTCAATCATAGCAGAGTCTGAAAAAGTACAGGCATAAGAAGGGGAGTTTCATGGATGTCATGGTCTCTGTTCCTACTGACTTCAAAATCCTTTTTGTACTCTTTCAAATAACTCTGCAAATCTTTCTCATTAAATAAATAAATGTTATGGAACAACTGAACATAATTGTTGTATTCCCTGGGAATACAGCTCTTTCCTCATTACTGACAACTTAATAATTACCATACTAATATCCTGCCATTCGTTAATGGCATCCTCCTTGCCTTCGATTTCAGCATCCTGTTGCATAGACAGCTCTGAATCCTCACCAGTGTCTTCTGTTAGGCTGCCCGTGGGGCCTTCGTCCGCCCCTTTCACATCCTCTGCAGACAATGCTTCTTCCTCCTGTTCAGCGGAAGCAAGGGACACCTCTGATGCTTCGTCCTGAGGTTCACCACTCACTTCGGCATCCACTTCAATGAAGCTACCTGATCAACATTAAAAAGAAAAGAAAAAGTGAAAACGATTGGCTTCTTTGCCTCTGTTCTTCTGGCAAGTTTCTTAAAGTAAAACCCAAGCGGTTCAAAATATTTAAAAACAACTTCCTAAGCATCAATCGGTCCAATTAAAATCTGGGTAGGAGAGCAGAATTCAACAGTTGCCCTCCTTCCAAAACAAAACCGTTTTTAACTTGCCCCTGAAAGATCACCAAAAATGCATGCATCTGAGCTTCCCAGCCCAGGGCATTCCACAGAACCCTTCTTACATTCTGTCATGTTTATGTTTGTTCCTTTATCATATGCATATATTTTAACAACCACATACCATCAGAATCACTCTCTTCAGACTGTGATTGAAGTTCCTTTCTTTGTCTGATAAGGTTTTCCATTTCTGAAGTAAACAGGAGTGTATGCTGCTGACCTTCAGAGGCTTGTTTCCCTGATGGCTGAACCAATTCCACTAAATGCTCAGCTTTGCCATTTTCGGCTACCTCTGCAAAGTTTGAATGGCTTGGGACAACTGATGGAGTCTGCGCCGAAGGCTTTTCTCGCCGCTCTGTGCCACTATCCATACCTTCGTCTTTCCCAGAAGATGTGCCTGTTGTGGAAGTCAAGGCTCCCACCCCTCCTTTTTCCTTATCTGCCACAGAAGGTACTTTTTCCATAAAAGGAGTGCATATGATTTCAGGTACGCTCTGATCCTTCTCCAAGAGATCCTTCCTTTGACCCAATTCACTGTCTTGGCTAATGAGTTTGCCTTCTGAATGCCCGACACATAAAAATGGAGGCTCTTTTTCACGCCGATCTTCAGGTACTTGGCCCTCCTCATCCGAGCTACTGGCAAGAATATCCTTCGCGGGACGTCTCTCCACTCGACTGCCACCAGTGCGGATGCAAAAAGATGCTTCAACATCCTCCTCCTCTTCATCACATAAAGCATTCTGAATAGCCCTCAGTGTCCTTGGGGACATGTTGCTGGCGTCAGAATGAGCGCTGGACCTGCCTTCATCCCCATCAAGCCGATCTTTGCTGTCGCCTTCCAGCTCCTCTTCTGAACTGCTTCCCAGCATGGCAGCTTGGATAGCAAAAACGGTTCTGGGAGAAGGAGGAGCTAGAGAAGAACTGCTTGTTGGGTCGGCCTTTACAATATCCTCTAGAGGGGGCTTCCTGTTAACCTGAGCCTCCTTAATATTCCCTCTAGACTCTGAATCTTGAAACCCTGCAGAAGAATGGCTGGCTGACTTTGTTTTCATATCTCTGGGGGCATCGCCTTTGGATTGGACACCTGAGAGAAAAGGGATAACCACTGTTTATTAATATCTTAATACAAGGGTTTGGGGGGGGGTTATAAAGAAAGACTGTGGGATTAAAATCACATACAAGCCGAGTGATGACTTTTATTTTATTTATAGGATTTGTATACCACCCGTTATGGACGCGGGTGGTGCTGTGGGTTAAACCACAGAGCCTAGGACTTGCCGATCAGAAGGTCGGCAGTTCAAATCCCCGTGACGGGGTGAGCTCCCATTACTCGTTCCCAGCTCCTGCCAACCTAGCAGTTCGAAAGCACGTCAAAGTGCAAGAAGATAAATAGGTACCGCTATGGTGGGAAGGTAAACGGCGTTTCCGTGCGCTGCTCTGGTTCGCCAGAAGCAGCTTAGTCATGCTGGCCACATGACCCAGAAGCTGTACGCCGGCTCCCTCGGCCAATAAAGCGAGATGAGCGCCGCAACCCCAGAGTCGGCCACGACTGGACCTAATGGTCAGGGGTCCCTTTACCTTTTTATACCACCTGTCATCATAAGATTTCTGGGTGGTTCACAGAATAAAATGCAAGATAAAAACAAGTAAATAAGTAATACAAAACAGCAAAACAATACCCACCCACCCTTCTCACAGACACATTTAAAAGGCTGTAGAATATGAATCAGCCAAAGACTGAAGAGGGACATTTTCATCTGGTACCTAAAAATATATAATGAAGGTGCCAGGCAAAGCTCCCTGGGGAGAGCATTTCACCAAAGCAGAGCCACCACAGAAAAGGCCACCCTCCAGACCTCAGCTGGAGGAAGCACAGGAAGGGCCTCAGATGGTGAATGCAGATTCCGGTCAGAGGCGGCCCTTCAGGTATTGCAGTCCTGAGCCATTTAAGGCTTTATAGGTCAAAAACAGCACTCTGAATTTGGCCCGGAAGCTAAGTGGCAGCCAATGCTGTCGGGCCAAGATTAGCCTTATACACTCAGCAACTTGGTCACTGAATTCTGTACCAGCTGAAGCTTCCGAACCATCTTCAGAGGCATCCCTATGTATAAACATGGTTACCAGAGCATAGACAACAGAAGTTATTCCGCAGTTATTAAACTGGTTTAATTAATTAATTTTGTTGTGGTTATGAGACTGCTTTAATTTTACTAGCACTGTACATTTAATTTTCTCACGGAAGGAAACGTTATTGCCCTACTACCTTTTATTAGGATATAGTGAGAAGTGTCTTCCGAAACAACCCTTCTGGTTTCTACTTCTTTCAAGAAGCCCCCGTCTTCTTCATACTGGCTCTGGATTTGGCCCGAGTGCTGTTCATTCATCTCCTTCTGCACCTTTTCTATGTGCCGATTCAAGCTGCTTTTCTTAAGCAATCCCTTGAGCTGATACTGGGAGAAGTCACTGGACTCCTTCAATGACAACAAAAACAACACTTCAATAAACTTGAATTGAACTTCCTGTATTTCCAGGGCAAATAAATGTACTGTGCTAGAGGAAGAGGAAGTCTTTCAACCATCAGGAGACATTATCATCAACGTTTTGTAAAAAAAAAAAAAGTGACATTTTTCTTTTTATAACGTCAACAATTATATCCATCACATAGCTTGTTCCATTTAACATGTAAAAAGTTTTGAAAATTATCCACTGACTTTGGGATAGTTATATAATAGAAGACGCAGAATTTCCTCCTCATATAACAGAGCAGAGATGGCTAACTTTCTTGTGAGCTATAATGAACTACGGAAAACCCTTCAGGAACCACCTATCAAAGCAGTTGAAGCTGAAGTGTGAAAGTGAATACGGCCCTTTGCGTTCTTTGTTTTCTAAAAATACATTCTTGGGCCCTTGCAAAATAAAAACCTTTTGATGTCGTGAATCACAACAGGGGACCCACAGGAGTGATCAGTTAAAAACAACGGGAGGAGGTAGGGGCAGGGTTCATGGGGGGGGGGAGGTCCACAAAACACATTTTAGCATCACAGGATCACAATGGGGTACAAAAGGAGGAAAAATCAAAAGCTTATATATATGCAAAATGTTTTAGAAAATGGACAACTTTGCAGTGCATTCAGGGGCCACGCAAAATCTTTTGTCTTCATGGTATCACAGTGGAGGATGAACAGGAACAGAATGGCACACAAAAAATGGCACATTGGGCGGAAGGTGTCTTGGGGAACGAGAAAAACTTTTGTGGCTCATTGACTAGCTTCCCTGACAAGAGAACCAAACACTACATTTTTGGGTCCCGGAAGTGCAAGTGGCAGCTGGCAGCTGAGAATGGAGCCTGGGATTCAAGCAGGGAGTCTTATGAGCAGACCATGGGACTTTGCCCCAGGGGATTTAGTTTCAAATCCCCACTTAGTAATAAAAACTCAAAGTGGCACTAAGCATGCCTATGCATGCCTACTCTGAAGCCAGCCCTATTCCGTTCAATGACCAGGTAAGTGCATACAGGACTGCAATCTTACTTTCCAGTATGGAAAATGTAGGCTTGATGGGAAAATAAAACATTATTAGATCATACCGGCCTTATAGTAAAATTTGTTGTTTGAAATATGTTTTATGCATGTTTTGATGTACTTTTATGGTTTTATCATAACATGCTCTGATCGTTCAGTTTTGAAGAAAAGTGGGGCATGAATAACAAACTATAAGTAATAATAATAATAATAATAATAATAATAATAATAATAATAATAATAATTTATTATTTATACCCCACCCATCTGGCTGGGTTTCACCAGCCACTCTGGGCGGCTTCCAACAAAACACTAAAATACAATAACCTATTAAACATTAAAAGCTTCCCTAAACAGGGCTGCCTTCAGATGTCTTCTAAAAGTTTGGTAGTTATTTTTCTCTTTGACATCTGGTGGGAGGGCGTTCCACAGGGCGGGTGCCACTACCGATAAGGGCACTTTGAATGCTGTGTGCGATGGAAACAAGATAAAAATGGCAAATTAACGGCAGGCGTTTCTCTGAGAGTTAGGACTGAGCATTCTATCATCACAGCATTATTGACCCTAAATAGGGAAACACAATAACTGGTTGCCTGGCAGTGCTTTAAATAGCCAAGAACAGTTGCAATATAAAAAGGGGGTTATGCAAGGGGGGATTTAAAACAGTTGCCTGAAAACAGCAGGGTGCCCTGCGGCCAATGTTACATGTGTGAAAGATATCTAAACACATCTATTTACGGGTCAGCTGTTTATAAGACGAGAAACCAGCGCCAGCTCCACTTACAGTTTTCTGGTTGTGAGCACACAATGTAAGGCTACCCACTACATCAGAGGTGAGGAACTTTTCTCTGTTTGAGGGCCACATTCACTTCCAGGGGCCAAATGTCTGCGATAGGTAGAGTCAGGGGCAAAAGTGGGCAGTGCAACTGTGTAATATTTCACCTTTACGCAATAGGCCAGTTCGTAAAGACACTCACTGCATCCTCCATGCAAGCAAGCCAGAGGTTGAACTACCAAAGTTCAAGGACACATTCCAGCCCGGCAAAAAAACCCAAAAACCAAACACTAAATGAGAGCGTGCAGCAGAGGTCAGGGCGGAGAGGTGTTAGATTCCACCTTAAAAGGGTCAGACATGACTGTTGTGTATCACATGCCTGTTTACGTCCAGCACAGTTGCTGGGAACATCCGTTGTATGTTGCTTTTGCTTACTGCTGTTTTTGCTGGACACGAAGGGATGCAGACATGTTGTCCTTTGTTCCTCAACTATGCTGAACAAATGCTGTAAATATGCTTGCACATTTCTCTGTCTCCCTCATCTGCTGTGTGATGATTTACACATTCTGCTAACACAGCGTGCACGGGTCTCTAAACGTATCTGAGGCTCGTGTCGCTGTTTGATGCTTTTCCAAGGGAGACCGGCTGCCGGCTGGTGACTGGAGCCAGCTGGGAGCCTGCCTGATGCCCCCATCTTCCCGGCAGTATCCCAACAAGCTGTAGCCTGGGGAGAGGAATGTGTTGCCTGGAGAGAGTTCTGAGGGCCAGACAGAGAAGTGTGGAGAACTGCATTCAGCCCCTAGACCTTGTTGGTGTCAGGCGAACAATGAGTCAAATTACACAGTGCTTGGTCTCATGTCTTGAAGAGCACAATACCCCCCCACACCTGGATGTTCTGAGCTAAGGTGCCAGGTGCAAATGGGTTACCATAGCAACCCCAACGAGGTTGAGTGTATGACTTGCTGAGCCATTCACCCTCCAAATGGTTCAGAAAATACATCTATGTGTAGAGACGGGTATAATAGTGTCTAGGGCATTGCTTTCCTTATGGGTTGTCGTGCCCTTTCCCGTTTGCTGTCAGGGTCTGCCTCTGGATCTGTGAGAAGTCAGGGGAAGAGGCTGTGGGTTGTACACAGCAGTGTTACCTAGCATGGTGATAGTATCATAGAATTTTTTTTTGGAGAACTGGAAAGAACCCTGAGGATAATGTGGTTCAGCCCCCTGCAATGCAGCAATATGCAGCTGTCCCACACGGGGATCAAACCTGAAACCTTGGTGTTATCAGCACCACACTCTAACCAACTGAGCTATCCATGATGCTAGTAGATTCTTCTGTACATACATATCTTTACTTCAAAGACCAGAAGAACCGTATATAGTAGATTTTAGGGTTTTGCTTTGTCTTGTGTCTGGAGACAACAAACAATTTGTGACTTTGAGCTGTGTGGCTGTTTTCCAGAGTCCCTGGAAGAAGCTGTCTATTGGGAGCATGAAATCTCTTGAGACTCTGCTGGGGCTCTACGTACTGTTGCTACATTACACTGGTTGAGTTGTGGTGAACTACTGACTGACTTCCACAAGACACCAACAGGCCTGGGGCTCCCCACCCTTGCTCTACAGTGTATGATTTTTAGCTCAATTTTTATGATTTACAGTACACTACGTGTCTGCTTGGGAACTAAGTCTTACTGAGTTCACTTGGGCTCACTGCCAGTTAAGTGTGTATGGAGCCTCAAAATTCATTTAACAGACAGGACGGATTCCTTACCGTTTAATCTTAGTGAAGTTTCCCAGAGAATTGGCAGAGTATCCTTCTCTTCCCATATATAAATGGCCACTTCCCATATATAAATGTACACATGCCCATAAGCTGGCCTTTGAATGTTAGCAAAACCACTTTGAAGGTTTATTACAATCAAGAAGTATATAAATTTTGCAAACTAAGTAAAATAAATTGAGCAAATCTTGTATTTGAAGCATTCAATCTATTCCCTTCCTGCTATGGATTCATTCATTTTGACTGCCCTACGTCTACCTTAAATTGTGATGTTGCTATTTTTGACATTTTATGCAATGGTTTAAATAAGCTGCTCTACACCAAGAACTATTACTCTGACATTTTTACGTAAGTACTTGTTGTGATCATAGTGGGTTTACTAACAGGGATTTATCTGTTTTAAACACAGCAAGATTTTGTTCCGCTCACTTGAAAAGGTAAAAGGAAGGCTTGTGTATTACCTCTGGCATGGCCTCAAACAACGTCCTTCTTCGTTTTGTGAATTCCTTCATGTCGGTGAGAATCTCGTGCTTTACTTCAGGGGGCAAGCTCAGGAAATCTTCCGAGTCAACATCTACAGAATGAGGGTTTTCACACAATTCTTCCTGTGCAGGTTGGAAAAGGCAGCACACAAAATGCAGAGCCGTGAGATAGTAGTTCAAAAGGAACACGCTGACCGTGCAAAAGTACAGGAAGGAAAACAAACATGCACAGACTACTGAGCCTAACAAAAATATTGAAAGTTTTAGTTTTCTATCGTTTACTTTTGGGGACTGCACTTAAAAAGTATCTGCCCTATAGGTCCTTTTATTTAAACATTTAGGATCATGCTGAGGAGATTTCACCCCTCCCATATCCAACAATCTCCTGAGGAGTCTGCTGATTCTCCAGAGAGGAGGCGGCGTGTTCTGCTCTCTACTTATTCTGCTCCGGCACCGAGTCAGTCAGTCAGTCAGTGTCGGAGAGAGAGAGAGAGAGACTGAGTGTTAGAGATCGTGTGTAGAGATAAGGTTGCTGCTAAGAGCAGCTGCAGACACTCAGTGCAGTGCAGCATTCATTTATGCTTAGACCTATTTAGCTCTGTATATTGTTGTATAATAGTTGTAGATAGAATAAAGAAGATATTCTACAGAGCTGCTCTCCGAGTTGTTTATATACTCTGCTAGACTCTGCTATACTCTGCTGTGCGACGACTGTCTTCTTGTGGAAGTGAATCCGGTGCTCATAACTCTAAGCTGTGAGTCCACAGCACTTTGACCTGTTCCTGTGCAGAAGGTGATCTCTGGAAGTGCTACCCAGCTCGCCTAGCCCAGTCGGGGCTGAAGTGGATGAGTCCAGTTGGTGGCACTGGCTCAAGGGCGATGCTGACACATGCAAAGCCTTAAGTGGAGTCATACCACTGATCTAGGTAGCATAGTACTGCCATCTATGGAGCTCTCAAAAGTCTTAGGCAAAGGTCTTTCCCCAGATGTTGCTTCCTTGACACTGTTTTTAGCACTGATGTTTACTTAACCACAGCCATGATACCACATCAGCACTTAAGATTTTATGCTGATGTTCCTTACCCATTAGAAATGCACACAATAATATAAATAAGAACTCTAAATAAAGTGAGAGTTACTTGCAGTATCTTTTTCTGGGTCATTCGCTCCTCCCATTCCTTTTCATCTTCTTCATCAGAACTACATTACAAAAGAAAAGGCGGTAAGCTATCAAGTATCAACACATTTTCCATAAAAAGCAAGAGAGCAGAGTGTTCTTTAATGGTTGCATGCCCATATAAACTTTGTAAATAGAAACAATATAAGCGTGTTCAACTCACCTGTTCTTTGCATTTTCTTGTAAAGAAGGCAATACATAAATATCATCTATTTCTTCTCTTCGTATTTCTGAAAGGCTAGGGAATGCAGCCTCACTGGAGGGGAAAAATAACAACATTAGCAAAAACTTAATATTTAGAGTTGTGGGGAGACCACACAGAGGTGGGGGGGGGGGCTATGTACTTGCCTCTTGCCTGCCAGAACAGATTTGATAGCTTGTTTTTTCAGAAATGTTTTCAAAAGCTTCTCTGACGTTTTCTTGGAGTCAGCGGCTGCAACTTCTTTCCGTTGTCTTCTCTTAGCCTGCCAACATTGGTGAAATAATGTTTTATGTTAGAAGATTATGTTCTTTCCATTAATTTGATTCTCATTTCATATTAAACTGCTGTTTAGAACTTGACTTTTTTTTACCAACAGGTTTATCGTCATGCAACATCTTTACTGATGTTGTTACAGTGGCATCATGTTCTTTGCACTGTGCTGTGCACAGCTTTGCTGCATTTCCTATGAAATTGCAGTCTGTAGTTAAATGAAAGAGAAAGTCAGCTACAATAACAGTCCTTCCAATGGTCTTTTTAGAAGTCCTTACATTAATGACCAGCTACCATATACTCTATTCATGACACATACTTCCACAAGTGAGCCAGAGATTTACTGAATGCCATATTAAATTTGACTATTGTGGGAAAGGATTAAATTCCTGCCTCGGTTAGAGATGCACACAGCAGAGCCTCCATTTTGTTGTAGCTGGGAGAATCAAACTAATTCCTAGGCTCCAATTCTGCACCTCTAATGTTGCAATCCTATTCTCATTTGCCTGAAAATAAATTTATACTGTACCTGGCAAAAAGTTCAGTACTGGACAAGGTCACATAAAACACGTACCAAAGTTTGCCTCTTCAGAAGTGGTGCTTCACCATCAAAAACAAAGACAGGGCGAATTCGAAAGAACAGCAGCTTGCAAAGTCGGTGAAATAAAGTGAGAAGGTGGGCATTGTGGGTGGAATTTCCATGGCGGTCCCTTGCCCCTTTCACAGCTTGATTTAGCCAAATGCTGATATCTTAGAAGAGGATTCATAGGAAGAAAACTGAGGAAGCAGATACATGAAAACAACAAGAACATCTTAAGCAGCTGCTTATGTCAGATCCTGACATTGCATCCGACAAAGTGAGCTCTAGCCCACGAAAGCCTGCAACACATTATTTTTCTTAAGAGTTTAGGATGCCACAGGACTCTCTGAGAGACACATACCGGTACACCCTGTCAAACATCAGAAGAGATTTGAAAGAAACTGGTTTTTTTACATTCCTTATTAGCTTATTCGTTCGTGCATTTTAAATCATTTTAAGCTGCGCAATTGTGGTTTGTAATAAACTGTATAGCTTTCTTCATCACCGCCTCCCTTTTGTGCTGACTTGGTAGCATTTTCGTAGCTGTCAACATTTCCCTTTTTTAAAGGGAAATTCCCTTATTCTGAATAGGATTCCTCGCAAGAAAAGGGAAAAGTTGACAGCTATGCATTTTGTCTCTGTTTTGGCTTGTGCTTTCTAACTTAGCTGCTGCTCTAGTTTTTAAGCTAAAATAGTATTTAACTCTTTGTTGTTCTGGGAGCTTTGCAACATCCCCAGTCTGCTTCTTGTCAAATTTTGTGGGGTTTCACTACAATATCCCCCACTCCCCTTTTCTTCTTCCTTTTCTTTTTTTAAGGATACCAACAGCAAGGATTTTTCCTTCCAACGTTTCTGGGTTTATGGGTCTTCCAGAGCACTCCAGCAGCTTCCAAAGTCCTTGAACTCCCATCTTTTATTAGGTAATTAAATGGAAGATGAATCTGTTGGAAACAATAAAAATATTGGTGGGCCAAATACAAAGACGCCTTTTTTTAGAAAACACACACACATGCACATACTATTGATGGAGGTTTAATTATTATTTTACTTCAGCATTACCCCAGGAATGGTACGAGAGATATGCAGTGGTTCCCTAGTAAATAAGTCAGCATGTAAAAGCTTAGAATGTTTTAATCCAGACCTACCAGACCTACACACAATAGCGGGTTTGCATTCCACGTACCCCCAAACGTATTTTCAAGACCCCCCCCCCTTTTCCCTGAAGAAATGTGCAGAAATTATTTTCAACCCCTTAAAAAGACGCGGGGCAGGAGCGTGAGGAGGGGAGAGGACACGGGTCCAGCGATGGTATTTCTGATGCATCCCCTTACCCAAACTCCGCCATCTTGCCTCGTCGCGCTTCCTTCGCGTCCTCCGCTCGTCGCCGGCATGACTGAGGCGCACGGCCTGCTGGGAGATGTAGTTTCAGCCGGAGCTGCACCGCCGCTTGTGATTGGGCGCCCATCACCTCTTCCCCGCACATTCTCAGTTCTCTCTTAATGTTTTTAATGGTCTCTATTACTGTGCTATAGTCTTTTTGTTTGTTTGTTTTAATAAAGAAAACTATGGCTTATGCCCAGGGCCGGATTTAGGTTTGATGAGGCCCTAAGCTACTGTAGGTAATGAGGCCATTTATATGTCCAGCTGTCCTTCGTCAACAACAAATTGTCGCTGTTTTTTGTGTTGAATATATGCTGTATGGTAACTTATGGACCTAATAGGTATCTTTTGTAAACAGAATCTGCCCTTTTTCCCTTATGGAGTATCCAAGAGCCCGTATGGAGTCCTTACGTGGGATATATCTAAGACCTTAAAATTTTTATTACAGTATGTAAAGCCATTTGCACGTGTTGCCATGCAACCAGTCCATGCAGAATGTAAGCATCTTCTAGAAATGAGCAAACCAGTGATATTTTAGGGAGTAGGCTGGCAGGCTGGGCCCATTACTTACATCACAGGAGCCTACACAACGCAAAACACTGTTGCTGTATGTAGGTTTTATTTGTTTTTTATCTTATATTTTGGAAATGTACATCCAGGGGTTTTTTTCCTTTAAATTTTTTGGGGGGCCTCCAAGAGTGGGGCCCTAAGCTATAGCTTGTTTAGCTTATACGTAAATCTGGCATTTCTTATGCCACACTGCCACTGTTCTTTGGTTTGATGCCTTTCCCACAAGCCATCCCACTTCAGTGGATGTTTGCTAGCCCAACATATTTTTGGAAAAAAGAATAGAACATGGCTGTGTGGCATTCTATACACATGCCCTTCAACATTGGAATAGGTATGTCCTATTTTTTATTATTATTATCATTATGAGTATTAGTATTATATCCCGCACATCCAACCAGGCTGTTGCAGCCTCTCTGGCTGGCTTCCAACATACACAAAAATAAAAAACATAAATAAAACATTAAACACTTTTAAAACTTCCAACATAACATGGCTGCTGTCAGCTGTCTCCTAAATGTCATACGGTCACTGGTCTCCACAGCTAGGGGTGTGTGTGTGTGTGTGTGTTGTGTAACTCCACACACACACACACCCCAAACATTTATCCGATGGAAATACAGTGGTACCTCGGGTTAAGTACTTAATTCGTTCCAGAGGTCCGTACTTAACCTGTAACTGTTCTTAACCTGAAGCACCACTTTCACAAATGGGGCCCCCTGCTGCTGCCGTGCCGTGATGGAAATAGGGATGTGAAGGAAAAGCAGGATGTTCCGGGATTAAATCAGAAACAGCTTTTATAAATTCAGGATGATCCCTGGAAAATAGGGACACCAGGAGCCAGCCATGGGGCCATGGCCTGGCCAGGATGGCTTTCCTGTCATACTTCAGAAGCATCTTGGGGATTTCCTTGTCTGAGCAGAGAAGAGGCATGTTTGATGGAGACTAAATTTCCAAGAAATTTCAATAGAACTGTACAGTTGATGTACTGTAATTTTCTTCTGTGAATCAAATACATTTGGAGCAAGTTTGTGAGCAACTGATTGTTCTTTGAGCACCAAACGTAGAACATAAACAAGTGACAAAACTAGAAAATTATGTTTATTAAAAGGAAAGGTCTTTTTAAAGTTTGCCAGTGCTGCAAACATACAAAATTACAAAACCAGAACAAAGATGGTCCTTGATCCCACTGATATTTTTTATTAAACTTTTTTTCCATAATGAGAACAAAATATTATATTTCCAAATAAAGCTACTTGACATGATCATTTGAAAAGATACAAACAGTGTTCTGGCCAAAGAGGTATATCACTGTGGCTGCTAGTGTGTTTCGGCACTTAAAAGCACCTCCCATATTAACAATAAAGCAATTAAAGGAGTGGAGTGAAAATGATACAGAAAGCACAAGAAAAAAGGTAAGGTAGGAACAGCACAATATTGCAAGCTCAGGTGCTCAGTTCGGTAGCCATTTAAGATGAGGGGGAGATTTGTTTACAAGCAGCCTATCAAATTGTGAAGCGATCACACAAAAAGGTGTTGGAGGAGCGCACAACTGGCAGTGAAAGATTTTTCTGACCCCCTCCTCGAAAAGGAGCAAGCAATGACCCCCTCTTTCCAGGATTTTTCACAGGCTCATCGCCTGTGACCGCCAACTAAAGTCGTCAATTAACACAACGAACGTAATCCATACAGAATGATGTCCCAACAGTCACCAAACTGAGATCACCCAACAACAATACAAATTTAACATTTGGTGTTTGGTTAATTTAGAACTGGACTGTGGTGTCCTTATTGCATTTTTGATTTTCTTTTTTAAGAACTAAATACACAGTATGCATTTAATACCATTATACAGGTAAAAGGTAAAGGTAAACCATTATACAATGTGTGTTTAATAAATCATTTTGGAAGTTAACAAATCTCATGCTTTTGAGTATTATCTATTTCTTCTAATAATAGATTCCCCAGGCCCCCACCCTCCCCACAATGGCTTTGATCTTGATTATTTCCCCTTCTGATTTCATGGTCAGAAACGCAGGTCAATTGCTGATTATACTGGATTGTAAAGTGTACAATATTCTGTGCTTATCTTTGAGCTAGTGTTTCTCAGCATCCCCAACATTCACGGGTTTAAAGCAGCAAACATTGCTAACGTTGCATGTTGTACTGAAATTTCTACCCTCTCTCTACTATGTGCATAATGTACTTTAAACCAATCTTAAGGAATACTTTACAGTACATCAGTTGCACAAGCAGTTCTTTCTAGTCATTCCCGTCATAATCTGTGTAACTCTGAAAGCCGCTATTCCGCCTTTCATGAAGATGAGACAACTTCTTCCAGACAGATTCCTGGTGAAAGCTAGCACTGAAAGATCTCCCCAGGCGCCCATGCTGCTTCTTAGAAATATTGTCTTCGCTCTCAGACTTGGCGATACCCGGCGTCTGTGACGGGGGCTGCAAGTCTTGTCTAGCGTTTCCAAATGGGAAGTTCCAGGGGCCAAACCTCTGCCAGCTAAGCCTCTGGAGAGCAATGATGCAATGCAGATTTCCTCCTACCTAAAAATCAAGGGGAAACAGAAAACCAAGTTCTAGATTTGGTACTAAGTTCCTTTCCTACGATTTCATGCTTTCCTCACCCTCCATTTTAAGAATTTAAACTTTTTTGAGCCTGCGCAGGAGAGATGCTGCTGCTCATCTCTGCCAACCCCTCACAGCACTGGCTCTGCTAATAATAATAATAATAATAATAATAATAATAATAATAATAATAATAATAATAATAATTTATTATTTATACCCCACCCATCTGGATGGGTTTCCCCAACCACTCTTGAGAGCTCTCAACAGAATATTTAAAAAGCTGGTGAAAACATGTGAACAAACACATTTCAGCAATGTATTTTTAGCAGTCATGCTACTTCCTATCTGGCTAATTTTTTACAGGGCTGTGGCCTAGTAAGAGCCGTGAGCAAGAATATAAACTATTGGGTGGAAAGAGCTGGTTTGCAGCAGATACCGTATTTTTCGCCCCATAGGACGCAGTTTTTCCCCTCCAAAAATGAAGGGGAAATGTGTGTGCGTCCTATGGGGTGAATGCAGGCTTTCGCCGAAGCCTGGAGAGCGAGAGGCGTCAGTGCGCACCGACACCTCTCGCTCTCCAGGCTCCACGAAGCTACCTGCAAGCCTTGCGCAGGGGGGGGGGAGTTTCCCCAGGCCTGCAGCGCGGAGCACGGGGCGCCCTCCTGAGGACGCCCCATGCTTCACGCAGGTGTCGGCAAGCCTTGCGCACCAGGGGGGAACTCCCCCCCCGGGCGCGTAAGGCTTGCGGGCGGCAGCCTGCAGCGCAGAGAACACGGCGCCCTCCGGAGGACGCCCCATGCTTTGCGCAGGTGTCCACAGCCTGCCGCCCGGCGCCCTGAAGCAGAGCGCCCCTCGCGTCGGGCAGACATCGGCCAGCCCCACAAGCTCAGGGGACAGCGGGGAAGCGCAGCGCCGCCATCCCACTGTTCCCCGACCTGGTTTGGGGGGGGGGGGAATAAAGGGATTTTTTTCCCCTTTATTCCCCCCCCCCCAAAAAAAAGTAGGTGCGTCCTATGGGACGGAGCGTCCTATGGGACGAAAAATACGGTACTTTTAAGTCAGCCTTTTCTCTAGAAAGAGCAAACAGATCAGGAAGAGGTTGCTTAAGAGGGGCTATCAAAAGTCTTTTAATTTTTTTGTTGTACTGGAATACTGAGGCAGGTTCCTCAGAGGGCCAGTGAAAGAAAACATGGTTTTACCACAGAGTTCTGATGCTTAGCCAAACAATCTTTTATTTGGCAGCATGTACTGAGAAAGTTACTTTTTGCAGAGAACAAGTTTTAGTCATTCATTTGCACCAGCTTTTCTTAGTTCACATGAGCAGCAGGAGTCACAATAGATGGATATGCAGAACTACTAGATCTCCCTGACCTCCTTCCTTATGTTTTCCTAACATTTTCACTCAGGGATTAATTTTTCCACGTTTCTTCAGCAGTTGTTCATTTTACATCACTCATGCAGCAATCATCCCTCACAGCTAGAGTCTTAAAGGCAAGCCAACCTAATGAGGCACAAATGCTCAAGAAGCAAGCTAATCTTGTTATCAAGATGAAGCCATTTTACCTTCTTTGTCTTCCGATACTGAAGGCCCCTTTCCAAGTGCCGGATATCTAGATACTCAGGATTTTGTGTGTTCAAGTCAGTTACAATATCTGCCCACCTGTGCAAAAAATAAAAATAAAAATCAAGGGGTGTGGTGGGAGGGTGGCAAAGATATCACAAATTCAGTGTAGAACATGTCATGCAATAAAATCGCACAAGCCGTTTTTATGGTTTTAAAACTCTCTGGGGTTCAGATCACAATACAATCTTAATTAGGAGCATCCTGCACAGCACGTGACAGAAACTTTGCTTTCCTTGATGTACCTTTAAAAAATGAACACACACAAAATTCACCACTCAGAAATGACTACAGCCCATGAGTCATTATCCCTGCACTGTGCTTCTGTATTACCCAAGTATTTCCCTCACTAATTTCTCAGCTCCTCTTTGGCCTCTGTCTCTTTGGTTACCAAAATGAGCTGAAAAACTATTTTCATTAATCAGTAAGGTGGTAAAAAAGGTATTTACTTTCCTTGGTATTTTCTTTTAAGATGGCAAAGTCTGTTTTGCAGAGAGAGGGGGGGGGGAGAAGGACAGAAAGGAGGGGATGTAGTATTTTGTAGACACCACAATCTTCTCCTTCCACAGTCTTGACACCACTCTTAGTATAGTCAATGCCAAGGAAAAATTGTGAGCTCACAAGAGATGATGTTTCTCTTAGAAATTTGTTTCTCAACGAAACGGTACCTCTGCAGAGAAAGCTCTCAGCTAAAGTCTTACCACTTTCTATTTGGAACTGCTGTTTTAAAATTTATGTCTCTTCAAGACAAATTCCCACCCCCGCCCCCGGGGTTCTACACCAGATACTTATGTGAAACGGGATGTCGATCAGATACAAGCTGCCTACCTACATTTTGTAAAGAAGCACAGTACTGTACCGCAAAAGCCTTCACGGAAGTTGTAAATGAAAAGTTAAAATACCCTTGGAAACATCTCTCCTGTCCAGTTTTTGCACTTGCCATTAACAGCAGCTGTACAAGCATGTGAAGTTCATAAAACCTAAATCTATATCTGATTAATCCCACTAGGGTGTGCTAACTTACTTTTTGCAGTGAATAGTTGGGTGTTTCCTGCTTGGCTCTCCGATGAGTATCCAATGTTCCACATCTTGCTGCAACAGGCGCCCTCTAGTGCACACAAAATCATATCCACTAATTTACCACAGTAAGACAAGACAGCTTATGAAAAAGCTTAGAATCATAGAACTGTAGAGTTGGAAGGGACCACGAGGGCCATATAGTCCAACCCCCTGCAAGGCAGGAATCTTTTTGCCCAACATGGGGGCTCGAACCCACAACCCTGAGATTAAGAGTCTCATGTTCCACTGAATGAGCTACGCTTTCTAAGGTATTCTGAACAGTCAGCATGTGTGTCTCAATATTACCACTTAGCTGTTTTACTTCTACATAACAATACAATTTCTGTTAAGGATAACTAAAACAACTTTAAATGTTTTCCGTGAATGTGGTTCAGAGAAATTGCTTCAGACTTAAACACGTGAAATATGTACCCCAGTCTTAATTAAAGTACAGGCACCAATTAATCTTGAAGTACTGGCTCCACCTTTACACTGCATCACCTCTGTATCAATTTCGGCATATTTAACAACTTGCACAAGCGGAAATAAATTTGCTCTAGAATTCTTAAGTTATTTTCGGATGCAACACCAAGCCAACATTTGTGTTTTGTTACTCCCCCTTCCTAGCGAGGAGCCCATGGCGGCGGCAGCCTGAGCGTTCATGGCAAACCATTCGTCATGACTTACCACGAAATGTGAATACAGCTGGTGAGTTGATGGCGAAATTGAGATCAGTTCACGCTACTGCTCCTCTTGGTAAAGATCTGTGTGGTTTTCGTTTTGTTGGGTTTTTTAATAAGATTTCAGTCCAAATGAGAAAATATTTGAAAAAATTGAAAGCAAGCCATCTTCATGCTGTGTTAAGTTTTCAATGCCATTAAAGTATATAAACGTTTGTAAGTAGGTGTGCACCCCTTAGGGATGTGGGTGGCACTGTGGTCTAAACCACTGAGCCTCTTGGGCTTGCCGATCAGAAGGTCGGTGTTTTGATCCCCGCAACGGGGTGAGCTCCTGTTGCTCTGTCCCAGTTCCTGCCAACCTAGCAGTTTGAAAGTATGGCAGTGCAAGTAAATAGGTACCGCTGCGGCGGGAAGGTAAACGGCATTTCCGTGCGCTCTGGCACTTGTTACGGTCCTCCGTGCACCAGTTGAAGTTTAATCATGCTGGCCACATGACCCAGAAAACTGTCTGTGGACAAACGCTGGCTCCCTCAGCCTGAAAGCGAGATGAGCGCAACAACCCCAGTCACCTTTGACTGGACTTAACCGTCCAGGGGTCCTTTATCTTTTACCTTTATCTTTATGCACCCCTTTTATTATTCCATTAGGACAGGCATAGGCAAACTTGGCCCTCCAGCTGTTTTGGGCCTACAACTCCCACCATCCCTAGCTAACAGGACTAGTGGTCAGGGATGATAGGAATTGCAATCCCAAAACACTTGGAGGGCCGAGTTTGCCTATGCCTGCATTAGGACTTACTTATCAGGTGTCATTGTGTTGACGTATCTTTATATGTGCACTATTAATATGAACGTCAGGCTTGCTTTTTCCACAGGGTGACCGCAACTGCATAGGGTACAGATTTCCAAAAACCTTCATCCATAAACATCTGGATGGGAAGTTTCCTTCTACTCACTGATTCAAAAAGTCACTGGGTAGCATCTGATATTATTCTGCAAACAGGAGAACCTTTTGCATGAACATAAGTTCCTTCCGCTCGCAAAGCAAGCATGTTGGATGCTACTCACTGAGTCTCATATGGCAAGCATCCTGTCGTGTGTTCTTCCTATCACCTACTTCTGACAACCCTGTCTCTGATTCTCCAAAGGCTTTAATATACCCAGGATACAGAAACATAGAGTAGCCTGGATTTAACAACATATTATTCAAAGAATGCCCATAGCATCAGTAGGTCATCAAAGTCTTACTTGTATGCCTTGCTTGGTTTTATTGGGGTGGCTTCAAATCCAATGGGGCAAAAATAATGATTTTGGCAATGATAAATGTAGGCCACAGATTCATCTCGCAGTCCTTCTGTTAGTTTGGTCAAAGCCCCCGAAGCTACAAATTAAAACAAGATAAAAGTCACTGGTAATTTGGATTTAGTCTGCAATGAGAGGAAATGCCATAGAAGATTTAACCCCTACGTGGAATTCTTTATTTTGTGCTCTGTAAATGGCAAAACACTCAGGGGCTTCAGAGGCATGCAAAACATGCATTACAAAAGCCATAGCTCTCAGTTTATTAAAACAGATTGAAATGTACTAGTCAAAAAAAGGCAACTGTATCAAAATACGTTTTCTTAAAAACATAAACCCGCTTCAACATTTCTTTGGGTTTTGTTTTTGCAATCGAGTGGTGTATAAATTTTATTACATAAATAAATAAATGAAACCAGCCTCCAATCATTCCTGACCTTTGGTCATGCTAGCTAGAGCTGGAATCCAACAACATTTGGAAGCTTGTATTAAATTTGTGTCCTGCCAGAAAGGTTCTGTGTTGCCTCCAGAAGCAGCTGAGGTGATCTGAAGTTTTATTTCAACTGCAGTTTGGTTTCATTTTTAAGCCACCCTTTCTCCTGCAGGAACCCAGGGTTATGAACAAAATGGGGCACTACCAGTCAGGTGGGCAGGTGGCATATAAATAATTATTATTATTCTAGAAGGAGATTCAGCTGAGGCTCTCTCCTGCTCTATTTTGTTTTCAACTGGCATGCTATCCAAGCCCTCCACAAGGACAATTCCACAAGGAAGTTTTCTTGCAAAGTTCAAGAATGCATGTTACAAAATAGCATCATTCTTTTTTAAAATTAAACAAAAATCTGCACTGAGTTCAATGTAGATGTTATACAGAAATGTTTTAATAAATAATGCAACTGCTAAGAAACGTTTTAATAAACATAGTGGCTATATATTCTGGTTCTCTTTTGCCTTTGTCATTTTCTGTTGTTCCGTCTGTTTGACAACTCACCTTAATAAAATTAGTTACTTACCAGTCTCCCCAGCCGTCTTATACTTCCCGTGAGGTTTATAGAGAAAATATGAGCATCCTTTTACATGGAAATGGTCGTTAATTTGTCTGAACCACCTGAAGAGCACAAAGTGGAAAAACATAGTACAGTGGTACCTTGGGTTAAGTACTTAATTCGTTCTGGAGGTCTGTTCTTAACCTGAAACTGTTCTTAACCTGAAACACCACTTTAGCTAATGGGGCCTCCTGCTGCTGCCGCGCCGCTGGAGCACAATTTCTGTTCTCATCCTGAAGCAAAGTTCTTAACCTGAAACACTATTTCTGGGTTAGCAGAGTCTGTAACCTGAAGCGTATGTAACCTGAAGCGTATGTAACCTGAGGTACCACTGTACTCTTAAAAGACAACACCTCTGGTTCATCATAGCCCCAGAAAACGATTCCCTCTGCCCCATTTTATTTCTCCTTTAAATGCTATGAACATCATACGAAATGGCTATGTGTTCACAACATGCCCCGATTAAGCATGTAGCAAAATGATTCTATGCATTGTCAAATAAGTGTGCACAGGATTGCAGCCTCTCCTTCCCCAGGGCTTTCTGCTTATTTCACTTCACTGCACTGTAAGAGCAGGTCTTACAGGCTAAGTTGCTTCACATGCCCTTCTCCTCTGAACCTAAGGGCTGGTCAGTCACATGCCAGAAGCATCATTAACACAACAAAGAATGTTAGTGCATTTCTGCATATATGTTACCTGCACGTTTTTAAAGCTTTGTACATATTTATGGACCACAATTTGTCAATTAAGACTTTATCCACTGTTCGGGTCTCCTTGGAAGCAAGCCCCACTGAACTCAATGGTGTTTACACCAAGGGAAGTGAGTAGATTGCAGCCCTAGCGAAGTTCTATAGATTAATAACTGAATGCCATTTAAGATACTTTTTTTAAAAAAGATGCACGTATAACCCTGTAGAATAGCGCAAGGTATAGCAAGAACAGCTTTACCTCATTAATGTTGTATTTCCAGTAAATGGCCCAAATCTAATTTCTTCGAAAGGAGGTTGAAATCCCAATATATGCAAAGCCTCTTCTTGAGTAATAGGAGGTAAGCTGGTTAAAAATAAGATGAAAATGTAAGGAATTATCACTTTAAAAAGCAAGGATTAGGCTATTTCTTTAGAACACTGACTAGGATGTAAGTCCCACTAAATCCAGTAGGACTTACCCCAAAATGAAAATAGTTAAATAGCTCCATCGAGTGACTTACTTTCCAGCTCCCATTGTGCTATAGAGGAAATTCCAGCAAGAGACTAATGAGGAAATCCCACATGAAGTCTTATATTGAGGGCGACTTATACAATACCTTTAAAAGAACACATTGCTTAAGTTTAGGCAGCCATGTCAAGACGTAAAGGAAAACAATGTATTTCACTTTTGACAAATTAATAGATACATATATTCAGTCACAGAATTTGTTTCGCAACTGAATAGCTGGCTCCGCTCAAGAAAACCATTATCTCAGCACTCTCTCACTCCATGCGTTGCATCCACCTAAATAGTTCCACAAGCATACACAATCCCCTCCCTCTACCCGCACACCCCTAAATCTGTTCTGGAGGGATGGGGGAACCCCCAAAATTTATGTAGAGGATGTACTGGGAGCCAGAGGTGATCGCACCAGAAGAACTGTTTGGTTGGAAAACGTCCTTATAGTTATCTTAAGTAATGCAGAGATGTGCCTAGAAGTATTTCACTAGAGCTTAATAGCCAGCAGGACAGCAAAAAAGTTTGACAAAAAAGAGACCTCTTTAGGAAACAGATATATAGGTTCCCGAACAGGATTCCACTTATTATTTCAAGGCAGATGTATTGCTGTATTTTTATTTTTATTATTGCTGGAGACAGACCTATCACGTTGAAATACTGATGGAAACTTCATCCATTTTAGAGGTTGGGGGAAAACCTGGGGCCTTTACTGTCAACACATATGCTCCAGATCCAGAGAAGTAATCTGAAATATTCTCAGCCAGCATTTCACACTTAAAACATTCAGGGCTGTTGTTATTCTTGCTCCTTTGAGGAGGCAAGGCACCTGTCTATGATAGAGTGCAGAGCTACACACAAACTTGTAATGGAGCCACAACAAAGTAGCCTTATAATCATAGATTCCTAGAAATGTAAGGTGGGAAGGGGCCATGAGGGTTATGTTGGTTTAATGCTTCCGGAAACAAAAAACACTCCTGTGATTTGAATAATCTCACCATAAACAGAGCTGTACCCAACATGGATTTTAAAAATATTCATCTTTACACATTCAAAATTAAAAAATAGCTTTTGAAAACTACCATCTTCGGAGATCTAACACTTTCCGTTGTTTTATTTCTTCAAGAGCATAATGTTGCGGACATTCTCTGTATTGTTTACTCTTCTTTTCTACAGACATCTTCTTGGTTCCTTGCTTCTTTATGTTGCCTGTCAAATAAGTTTAATCATTATTCTTCAGTTAGACAAAACATTATACATGAGCTTATTCAGAAGGCAGGTAAGGATATAAATTTAATAATAAACTTTAAAAGTCAGTTTTCTGAGAGAATTGCAAAAAGAAAAAAGCAATCTACAACTGGGAAATTTTTCTATGTGGTTATGCTGAACTCCAAATTAAAACCAAAATATGAAGTGTGGACTGTGTAAGTTTACATAGCTTGGTTTCATTTGCTTAATTTACATTGTGCACAAGTTAGATTTGGACTATTTTTGGCAAGGGAAAGAGATATGGTTTTGGCGCAGGCATGGCCAAACTTGGCCCTCCAGCTGTTTTGGGACTACAACTCCCATCATCCCTAGCTAACAGGACCAGTGGTCAGGGATGGTGGGAATTGTAGTCCCAAAACAGCTGGAGGTCCAAGTTTGGGGATGCCTGGTTTAGGGTATAGGAGACATACACAGAAAGCAAAACATGAATTGGAAGACAGGCTGCTCAGGAAAAGCATTTTGGTTCCTGAAATTCATTCCAATTACGCAGATAAAATATAACTGATGGAATTCTACAGGATTAGTGTGTGAAAACAGTCCCGATCCAATGATCCCCAGGCATGCACCTCCAGAGGGTGGAGGTGTCAGGTGAGCTATCCTGGCACCCAGGCATCTTCACTTGGTCGCAAGCGGGCCGATAGCCAGGTACAAAATGCGCCTGGCTAATTTTTAGCATCGCCTGGAATCTGGTGCATCTTCAATTCTCACCAGTGGGAGTACCAGGGCTGTGAATACAGCTGGGACTACAGCACTCCAAGCAGTGCCAGACAAGAGTTTATATTACAACCTAAGTATATTTTTCAGGAGTTGCTTTCCATTTATTAAGATAAAAACAGCACCACCACCGAACGTTCCATCAAAATAATTGTATATACCTGCTCGATTCTTCAGCTCTGGGGATGTATCACTGAATTCAGACTTATCAATTTCCCACGCCAATGGGAGCTTTCCAAGGCTACTGGACAAACTTTCCAAGTGAGTATCTTCATTGTAAACTATGTCTGATGCGCCAGTCCGAATGCCAATGAAGCCAGGCGAATTGTTCCTAACATTTAAGGCAGTGTTGTCTTGTAGGCAGGCACTAACTGTAGCACTTGGGCTTTTGTGAGCGGATGTTACCTGGTTTAAGAAAGCATAGTCTGAACAGATAGTGTAAAACTTTTCTCGGGTGTGAGTGACGGGGCATCCCCACGGATAATGCCTGTCCCCACTAGATCCAAGAGAGGCAACAGAGGCACCGGCAGCACAGAACGGTTTTACAGTACCATGAAGATTCACTTCTGAAGCTGTTCTTCCAGGTCCATGCTCGTTTTCTCCAGAACCACTCTCTAGCTGAGAGTCTGCAATGTTAGGCATTGAATGAATATACAAAGCTTTTCCAAGGTAATAAAACGACAGTGAGCCGGGGGCTCCTTTCCAACTCAGACGCTGCCTACATCGCTTCCTCCAGATTTACGAGATAATTTCAAATTGTCTGAAATAAAGAAGAGAGCATGTTATGTTTTCAGATAATAATAATAATAATAAGTATGCCAGAATTCTTCGCAGCAAAACTTGGGGCTGGTACACAATTTATTTTCTCCATGTATGGGACGGGTGGCACTGTGGGTTAAACCACAGTGCCTAGGACTTGCCGATCAGAAGGTCAGCGGTTCGAATCCCCATGACGGGGTGAGCTCCCGTTGCTCGGTCCCTGCTCCTGCCAACCTAGCTGTTCGAAAGCACGTCAAAGTGCAAGTAGATAAATAGGTACCGCTCCAGCGGGAAGGTAAACAGCGTTTCTGTGTCCTGCTCTGGTTCACCAGAAGCGGCTTAGTCATGCTGGCCACATGACCCGGAAGCTGTACGCCGGCTCCCTCAGCCAATAAAGCGAGATGAGCGCTGCAACCCCAGAGTCGGTCACGACTGAACCTAATGGTCAGGGGTCCCTTTACCTTTACCTTACCTGCCCAAGCCACCTTATTATATCCTCCTTTGAGGCAAGAAACCACAACTTGAAGGGGGAGGCCTACATTTAGGAAACTATTACAACAAATCCACGTAATGCTGCGCACCTACACTCCCTGAGCGTGTCAGGAGGGTTTGTGTTGTGCGTGCGTGTGAAATTATTAGAACTAGACAAAGGTTCCCAGACAGTAAGTGAACACAATCCCTGAAGCCAAAGGATGCTCACTTCCAGGGGGCCAAAGGCAAAGGCTTGCAACCGACTGCATAGTCCCCCACAGCACCTAGACTTCCAAGGCTCAACTGCCTCTGAACATGCCTCTAACCCGCCTACCATGGCTAACGAGAAAGCCATTGGCAGTCATAAATGACTTCATATTCAGGCTGACACACACAGGGAAAAGGAAAATAATTAGAGCACTTCATTTGAAATCCTACGGAAAATTAGGTGAGGCATTGACACGAACAGCAATCGCTAAGAACGCCGCTGTTCTCTTTATGGTTCATATACCAACTAAAATGCAATTAGATGTTCATAAAAAAAAATGAATTGTAAGAACTGGACCGAAAACATGGATCAAGGAGCACGCGAAACCACTTTGATTAAATTGCATAAATTTTGGAAATGATAATATTTTGATATCAATTGGAATCTGTATGTAATTGGCAACACTGTGGTAATATTGAGTAAATATTGGAAAATTATATATATATTAAAATTATATATATATATATATGAATGAAAGACATTGGCAGGCCTAGTGTCCTCCACCCAACTGCTTTCCCCAACGTGGCAAAAAATAAGAATAGGGGGTCGGTTGCCTTGTTTGCCACCCCCCCAAAAAAATTTCCCTTTTTTCCTGGCTCCATTGTGAGTCCACCCCTGAATAAGGCGCAACAACAGAGCCTGTACTAAACCACCACTCGCAGCACACGCCCCGCCCCCGGACTTTCCCCGCTTTTCTCGAGCAGAGACCCTCACTGCCCGCTCACCCCCCCTAACCCCAACCTCCGGGGGGTGTGAGTGTTCTCCTCCCCGCTGCCTCTCCTCTTTACCTGCTTGGCGGCGGCCATGACTCGCATCAGCACCAGCATCACCAGCAGCGCGCGCTCTCTCCCTCTCGCGCCGACCCCTCCGAGCTCACCTGAGCGCGCGCGCGCCAGCGGGCACGCACACATATACCCGGCTCGTGCGCAAGCCCCGCCTCCGCCCTGCAATCCTACGGGACCTGGGCAAGGAGGAGGAGGAGGAGGAGGAGGACGACGCCGCGTAGCCGGAGAGGCCAAAGCTGCCTTGCAGCCCCGCCTCGCTCCTCCTCCGGAAAGAGGCCCCGGGAAAGCAACAGCATCAGCCTACAAACAGCTTGGGGAGGGTTTGGAATAGGTAGGCTAACTTGGGGGGGGGGTCATTTTGATTACCTATTTTATCCGATAGTGATGTATGGAAGTGAGAGCTGGACCATAAAGAAGGCTGATCGCCGAAGAAATGATGCTTTCTAATTATGGTGCTGGAGGAGACTCTTGAGAGTCCCATGGACTGCAAGAAGATCAAACCTATCCATTCTGAAGGAAATCAGCCCTGAGTGCTCACTGGAAGGACAGATCCTGAAGCTGAGGCTCCAATACCTCATGAGAACAGAAGACTCCCTGGAAAAGACCCTGATGTTGGGAAAGATGGAGGGCACTAGAAGAAGGGGACGACAGAGGACGAGATGGTTGGACAGTGTTCTTGAAGCTACCAGCATGAGTTTAACCTAACTGAGGGAGGCAGTGAAAGACAGGAGTGCCAGGCATGCGCTGGTTCATGGGGTCACGAAGAGTCGGACACGACTAAACGACTAAACAACAACATTTTATCCGATATAGCTTTGCTCCACTCTGTCCAGGTCTTTGTTAATTTGTCGCCCCTAGTCATGTTGTGCGGATGCCTGATGATCGTCTTCTGAAGCAACTACTCTATTCCGAACTTTAAAATGGAAAGTGTAATGCTGGTGGTCAACAAAAGAGGTTTAAAGACTGTCTCAAGGCAAATCTAAAAAAAAAAAATAGTAGTATAAACACTGACAACTGGGAAACACTGGCCTGCAAGCACTTCAGTTGGAGAACAGCCTTTACCAAAGGTGTCATGGGCTTTGAAGATGCTTGAACTCAGGACAAAAGGGAGAAACTTGCTAAGAGGAAGGCACGCTTGGCAAACCCTCACAGTGATCAACTCCCGCCCAGAAACCAATGCCCCCACTGTGGAAAGATGTGTGGATCCAGAATTGGCCTCCACAGTCACTTACGGACTCATTGTTAAAACCGTGTTTATGGAAGACAATCTTATTTGGCTACGAGTGATTGCCAAAGAAGAAGAAGAATAGTTTGTTGAGGTTTTTTGTTTATTTGCACCCTAGGTATCTGAACTTGGTGAGGCAGAGTTTTATCTCGGTGCTGTTGGCAAATTCTTTTTGGACAGGCTTCCTCAACCTCGGCCCTCTAGATGTTTTGAGACTACAGTTCCCATCATCCCTGACCACTGGTCCTGCTAGTTAGGGATCATGGGAGATGTAGGCCAAAAACATCTGGAGGGCCAAAGTTGAGGAAGCCTGTTTTTGGATATGGGGTGTTGAAGCACATAGCCTCAGATTTTGCAAAGTTTACTTGTAGGCCCAAATGTGTTGCGAATGTGTCGACCACCAAGGAAACATAACAAGTGCCCAAGTGACGCTGACACAAAATCCCACGTGTACATTAAGTAAAAGAACATAAGCTTTCCCATAGCACCCCCCCTCTCCCGTCCCCTCTTTTCTTCCCAACCCCACACGGCATATAACACCGATGTCTCACGACAAATGTAACTGATCTGTAGAAAACGCCAACCTGAAGAAAGAGACAATGCGTGTGCTTTTGTAAACGATTAAAATCTTTAACAAAAAAATTTTAAAATACAAAGAGTACAGTGGTACCTCAGGTTACATACGCTTCAGGTTACATACACTTCAGGTTACAGACTCCGCTAACCCAGAAATAGTGCTTCAGGTTAAGAACTTTGCTTCAGGATGAGAACAGAAATCGTGCTCCGGCAGCGTGGCGGCAGCAGGAGGCCCCATTAGCTAAAGTGGTGCTTCAGGTTAAGAACAGTTTCAGGTTAAGAATGGACCTCCGGAACAAATAAAGTACTTAACCTGAGGTACCACTGTATTATTCTTTTTCTTTTTTAATTTAAACAAACAAATATCCTCACAGCTAATCATTTCATGGTTGCCAGCAATGGCATATTTCAGCCATCAAACGCCTAGGTGATTAAGTTATGGTTTTTTGAAAAAATCCTCCTGAATGTTAATAACGAGGGAAGCGTAGAATTCTAGAGTTAGAAGGGACCCCCAAGGGGCATCTAGTCCAGCCCCCAGGTACAGCTCACCAGGAACCATGGGCGTAGCCAGGGTTTTTGTTAGGAGGGGCACAACCGAAATGATGGGTCAGTTAGTTAAGTATTTCTGTTCTGGGAGGGGCAGCTGCCTCCCTTGCCTACGCTCATGACAGGAACGTAGGAAACTGCCGTATACTGAATTGGTCCATCTACCTCACTTGACTTGCAGTTGGCTCTGCAAGATTTCCAGCAGGGTTCCCTCTCAGCCCTACCGGGAGACGCCAGGGATTCAACCTGGGGTTTTCCGCATGTTTCTTGGCATCCATCTTGTCTCGAGAGGCAATGGAGTACACCTCCAGGGGCAAAGCCAAATAGCATGTTCACAGCACTGAAGTGACCTCCCAGGGCACAAGCCTGGGATGCCCAGAGAAGACCCCCTCTTGGCCTTGCTGATGCGGCTTGAAGGAAAGCAGAGCAACACGTTTGGCACCAGCTTGGCTGCAGGAGTTAGCAGGAGGCGTACAAGGCGCCACCCATCCATTTTAGGGACTCCACTCCAGATTTGCATACTCCTTAGCTGTTTCTTCTCCGAAAGATGTCCCACAAGGCAACAGACATAGGAGCTAACTCCTAAGGGGTGAGTTTCCTTTGGCCCCCCCAATAAAATATTGGAGGGCCCCTTCCTAAGCTGATGGGCATCCTCATTCAAATGGTGTGCATGCACTGTGTCTTGTGTGATTCATTATGCATGGTGGGGCTTGCCTGGGCCTCCCCAATATTTTATTCAAGTTGGCACCCCTGGCAGCAGAGGTTTAGGATCAGTTTCCCTTCTCGTAGATGGGCTGCCTTCCCAGGTAGTTCATTGGCCCCTCAGTTCCCTCCACAGTATGTGCAGAAACTGCCTTCTTGTCCATTGGTTCCACTATTGGTCTCGTCCGCTCCATCTGCCAGGGACTGTGTTTGCCTATCTTGCCAGGTTTGAGATCCACCTGCTACCCTCAATTACCCTTAGTTGGCCAGTCATGGCCATTTCCCAGGGTGTGGCTGCTGCTGCATGCTGACAGCTTCTAGGAGCCACAGGTGAAGGCTGAGTGCAGAGTTGGGACCTCTTGCTGCACCAATTGGAAGGTCGGCGGTTCGAATCCCTGCGACGGGGTGAGCTCCCGTTGCTCGGTCCCAGCTCCTGCCCACCTAGCAGTTTGAAAGCACGTCAAAGTGCAAGTAGATAAATAGGTACCACTCCGGCGAGAAGGTGAACGGCATTCCATGCGCTGCTCTGCTTCACCAGAAGCGGCTTAGTCACGCTGGCCACATGACCTGGAAGCTGTACGCCGGCTCCCTCAGCCAGTAAAGCGAGATGAGCGCCGCAACCCCAGAGTCAGACAGGACTGGACCTAATGGTCAGGGGTCCCTTTACCTTTATGCAAAAGGAGAGTTTTCTACTAGAGTCCCGCTAGTCCCACTTTATTATACCTTGGTCAGACCACACCTGGAGTTCTGTGTCCAGTTTTAAAAGGTTACAGTGGTACCTTGGGTTAAGTACTTAGTTCGTTCCAGAGGTCCATACTTAACCTCAAACTGTTCTTAACCTGAAACACCACTTTAGCTAATGGGGCCTCCTGCTGCTGCTGCGCTGCCGGAGCATGATTTCTGTTCTCATCCTGAAGCAAAGTTCTTAACCTGAAGCACTATTTCTGGGTTAGTGGAGTCTGTAACCTGAAGCGTATGTAACCCGAGGTACCACTGTATTGTCAAGCTGGAAGGTGTGCAGAGCAGGGAGACCAAGACGACCAAGGGTCTAGAAACCAAGCCTTATGAGGAATGGTTGAAGGAGCTGGGGAGGTTTAGCCTGGAAAAGAGGAGATTGAGAGGAGGTATGATATTTTAATGGCAGTCACATGGAAGATGGAGCAAGGTTGTTTTCTCCAGCTCTGGAGGGTAGGACATATAAACCAAAGGCTTCAAGTTACAAGAAAGGAGATTCTGATTCCCTGACAGTAGGAGTTGTTAGACAGTGGAAAGGTCTCTTTCTGGAGGTGTTAGGCTGTCCTTCCCTGGATGGTTGGATGGCCGTCTGTCATGTATGTTTGAGGGACAGCTCAGCTGGTTGAGCGTGAGACTCTTAATCTCAGGGTCGTGGGTTCAAGCCCCATAAAATCGTCGAGCTCTAGTCCAACCCCCTGCAATGCAGAAACACGCAGCTGTCCCGTACAGGGACCTCGGCGCCGAGGTGTAACCAACTGAGCTATCCAGGCGAAAGATTACGCCGCAATAAATCTGTGAAATCTTCAAGATGCTACGATTCCTGCATCGCGGGGGGTGGGGTGGGCTGGATGACCCTCGGGGTCCCTTCCCAACTCTACCCGCGCCTTGATCTCCCCGCGCTCCGCCAACCCCCGGCTGCCCACCGCTGTTTCGCCACCTCGTCGCCCCACAACATCTCCTTGCTGGACTACATTTCCCGGCATGACTGCTGAGCGTGGGAAGCGGCTCCCGTGTGGTTTTCCCCTTCGGAAGAAGAAGTTTTCGTGGGACCGACGAGCCCGCCCGCTCCCCTTCTCTCCCCCCCCCGCCCCTCTCTTTTCCCCGCGCCGGAGGAGCGCAAAGGCTCCGGGCGTTGTTAGCAGGGGCTGCCGTCGCAAGACAAAGGAACTGGCATGCGGCTGCCGTCCCGGAGCCTCTCCCCGCTCATGCATCGCCCAGACAAAGGCCGCCTCTCCCTTGCAGCTTTCGGACGAGGGTAGGAAGCGGAGGAGACACCCGATCGCACCGCGCTGCCTTCCGTCGTGCAAAAGTGCCGTCTCTAAGCGCGAGAGAGACGCTCGCCTCCCTCCCCCGCTTTGCCCTTTGCTCCTTCGACGGGAAGCTCTGTAAATGTTCCGCCTGGGGCTGACTTGCTACTGGCCTTTGGGGACGGTGATCCTGGCCCTTTGCGAGTCGGCTGCGGGGAGCCAGCTGAGCCCCGAGAAGAGTGGGGTATGGGGACCCGGCCTGAGAGCAGAGGTGGTCCTCCCCGCCCGGTATTTTTACATCCAGGCTGTGGACACGGAAGGGAAAAGGTAATTCGGTGTAACGCTTTTTTTGTTTTGTTTTTAAGCGGGTGGGAATGGGGCTGGGGAGGAGTTAAGGTGGATGCGAAGCGATGCGAGAGCCCGGCTTGGCGGATCTGGAAACGGATTTGCATGCCCGTCGCAGGAATCCGGAAGAGGCGCTGCGTTTTGGAAAGAAAAGCAACTTTTGCGCGTGTTTATGTGTGTGCGTGATCCGCTCTGCCCTCGGTATACAGCTCTGTGGAGAGAGAGGCGATTTAGCAAACTTCGATTGGTTGCCCCAGGGCACTCTTCAGTGAGGAGCTGCGAGTAAATCTGTGCTTTTGGAAACGTCCTTAGAAAACTCACACTCATCCGCTTTATGTGTATGCTTCAAAACAGTGTTAGAAACTGAGATATGAAAGCTAGGAACTCAAGGGCTCCTTAAACCAAGGTTATGGGTGCAACAACGGAATGTCTTTTTTTTAATAACGAGAATACAAAACTGAAAATGAAGGAACAGCAGCTAAAGCCTTGTGTTCATTTTTCACATGGTCTAGTCCTTCCCCTGCCCACCCTCCTAATATCTCTTCTCCAGTCTTCAGAGAGTAACTGGAAGTGGGGAAGCAGAAAAAGTCCTCCTTTGCTTCCACTCTGCAGTTTAATCTGAAATCTTAGGCGCAGTACTGCACCCAGAGCTCAGAAACGGCTTGTGCTATTGAAATTCCCGGTCACAAAATGCGCCTAGAACAATGGGAGTTTTGAACGCTGCTTAAAAGTGCAGTGTGTGATGTTGGGCCCAGAAAGGTGCGCTCATTTGGGAGCAAACACGGGCGTAGTGTGGTGGGGGGTCAGGGGGGCCCAGGTGCACAGTTTCCAAGGGCGCCCCCAAGCAGAGATGCCTTTCCCACCCTGCCTGCCATCAGGGGTCTCTGGGCCCCAGAGCCTGGACTAGCCTTGCCTCCATGTCCCCAGCGGCTGGGTTCTGTTCACCCTCCACGCCCCGGGCACCAGCAAACTCTGCAATGCTGCTGGGAGGAAAGGGGCAAATTGTGAATGCCCCAGATCAGTGGTTCTCAAAGGGTGTGGCAAGAGAGGATGGCAAGTGTGGCAGGAAGCTACAAGGACAATCAAAGAAACATTTAAACGTTTCAGTGTAGTATAGTATCGAAATATTTTTTTGCAGAATGCGGATAAGATATCTTTTCAAAACGAGAGCATCAATTGAGACTGAGGAGAATCCTAGTTGTGTTCTCCAATGCATTTCTTATCAATAAAAAAAAACCTGATGTAGTGCAAGCAAATTTTTAATTGGAAAGTGGGGCACAGAGAGAACATTTAGAGAACCACTGCCCTGTAGCTGCTGTCCCTGGGGCTTAATACACATGCATCTAGACGTGTGATTTGGATGGGCATAGTTTTGCATGTGTGTGCATTGGTTTGCATACTATAGCAAGCCAAGAGTGTTATCTGTACTCAGGCTTGTGGTTAAGCTCTTTCCTCCTTAATCATGAGCTGTAGCCAGGAAAAATCTCTGACAATAGATGGTTACAGAGGAGTGACCTTAATATCAAGTCCCCTTTCAATGGTGCAATCTTGTCCCTGGGAGCCTGCACAGCTGCCTTGAGCCATAGTTAGGCCACATCTGCAAGCATGTAATGTGAAGCTAATGCATTTAATGCAAATTTCTACATAGAATTTCAGGAATACAGAATTTCTTCCAGTGTCTTTTTTGTTATGTTAAAAATACAACTTATTTTTGTGACTTTAAAAAATGCCTTTGGGTCCTACATATAGGTCTGTGTTGGATTTCATATTGTCTTGGACAACCCGAGGTCCTTTTTTGAGGAAAATATTTGCAATTCCTGCCCTTTTGGCTATGGTCCTAAACACAGTCAGACTGATTAAATTGACTTCAGCTGCTTAATGGTTTGCAGCGCTGGACCTGCTATAATTTAAATAAGGTTGTAATTTAACCAATGTAGCATTAAAAAAAACAAAAAACCTTGCAAAGTCTACTGCACTTCAAGTTCATTCCAACTTTGTTCTTGAATTTGAATCCCTGATGTTTTTCCACTATATAGAAATGATTGGAAATAGAAAGAGAATGAGGCATGAATTTACATGAGTTTGGGTGGGAAAACGTGTTATAATGGAAGCAAATAAACTGAGCAGTTCATCAGTGGTTGAGTTTAACTCCACTGGTCTTTTCGGAGCTTCCAGACCTTCAAAAGGAAGTGTGTTTTTTCACATGGCGCAAAATGAACTTGTGGAATTCACTGCCACTAGATGTGGGGATGGGCAGTTGGTTAGATGGCTTAGTCAGAGGATTAGTCAAAGGTTGGATCAGTGGCTACTAGTCACAATGGCTACAAGCAGCCTCCAAGTTTCAGAGGCAGTAAGCTGGGGAACAACCGGAGGACAGGGCGACTGTGGACTTAACTGAGGCATTCTTGTTTGCTCCTATGAGAAAAAGGATTCTAGATTTGACCTTTGGGCTGATCCACGAAGACACAACTTACTTTTTTTCCTTCTTTATAAACGGGACAAAATTCAGCCTGAAACTGAGCCTGAAAAAAATCAGCCTGAAACTGAAACCAAGGAACCTAAAGGTAAAGGATCCCTGGACGGTTAAGTCCAGTCAAAGGCAACTATGGGCTTGCGACGCTCATCTCGCTTTTGGGTCAAGGGAGCCGGCATTTGTCCACAGACTAAACTGCTTCTGGTGCAACAGGACACCGTGACGAGTGCCAGAGTGCATGGAAACACCATTTACCTTCCCGTCGCAGCAGTACCCGTTTATCTGCTTGCGCTGCCATGCTTTCAAATTGCTAGGTTGGCAGGAGTTGGGACAGAGCAACTGGAGCTCACCCTGTCACGCAGATTTGAACCGCCGACCTTCTGATCAGCAAGCCCAAGAGGCTCAGTGGTTTAGACCACAGCGCCACCCGCGTCCCTTCTGCCAAGGAACCTACAAAGAACTTAAACACATATTTCAGTATAATACATGACATTATAGTATCTTCATGAGCTATGCTAATGTGGGAAGGAACCATGCAGGTATTTTAGATAGGGAGGGGTGTTAAAACACTACCTTTTCTTGCATTCACATCTTGGGGGGGGGGAAAGGTTACTGAAAACATTTAGCTCAGTAGGCATGTTTGCAAGTTAGCTTATCCAGCTCTGGGTATTGGTAGAAAAGTTCTGGAAAACCTTGGTGTTTAGCAGAAGTTTAATTCCTGAGAGACAGCTCATCCGCTATTACTGATGCATGCAATATGTACCTAATGTGGGGTCAAAATAAAAAAATTCCTTCCAGTAGCACCTTAAAGACCAACTAAGTTAGTTCTTGGTATGAGCTTTCGTGTGCATGCACACTTTTCAGATAGTGTGCATGCACACGAAAGCTCATACCAAGAAGAAGAAGAAGAAGAAGAAGAAGAAGAAGAAGAAGAAGAAGAGGAGGAGGAGGAGGAGGAGTTTGGATTTGATATCCCGCCTTTCACTCCCTTTAAGGAGTCTCAAAGCGGCTAACATTCTCCTTTCCCTTCCTCCCCCACAATAGACACTCTGTGAGGTGAGTGGTGCTGAGAGACTTCAAAGAAGTGTGACTGGCCCAAGGTCACCCAGCAGCTGCATGTGGAGGAGCGGAGACACGAACCCGGTTCCCCAGATTACGAGACTACCGCTCTTAACCACTACACCACACTGGCTCTAACTTAGTTGGTCTTTAAGGTGCTACTGGAAGGAATTTTTATATTTTGACTATGGCAGACCAACACGGCTACCTATCTGTAACTAATGTGGGGTGACAGTGATGCTCAGCAGGCCTGGTCAGCACTTCAGATTAACTGAATAGACACTTACAACCGACCCCAGAATACGTTGCAGTATACAGGGGGTTTCTTGGCAGATGAGCTGCTGTGGAAAGACTTCCCTAGAAATAAAAAGTACAGTGGGACCTTGGTTACATACGCTTCAGGTTACATATGCTTCAGGTTACAGACTCCGCTAACCCAGAAATAGTACCTCGGGTTAAGAACTTTGCTTCAGGATGAGAACAGAAGTCGTGCTCCAGTGGCGCGGCAGCAGCAGGAGGCCCCATTAGCTAAAGTGGTGCTTCAGGTTAAGAACAGTTTCAAGTTAAGAACGGACCTCTGGAACGAATTAAGGACTTAACCCGAGGTACCACTGTAAATAAATTGAAAAGCAGAGTATCAGATAATATGAAATATTTCAGCTGTCGGTGAGACCCATTCCCTTGTTGGTTTAACTTTACGATCCCCAAAGTTTATCCTTAAACTTTTCAACTCGGGTCTAGAATTCTAAGCCGAAGGGGGGGGGGGAAAGTTTGATTTCATCGTCACCATCTTTGTTTCCCTGCATAGGTTTACCATCTCTCCGGGTGAAAATGCATTTCAAGTAAAGATCACGGCTCCTGAGGAGCAATTTACGCGGGTAGGAGTGCAAATATTAGACAGGAAAGATGGCTCCTTCATCGTCAGGTACAGGATGTATGCAAGCTACAAAAACCTGAGAATCGAGGTTCAGGCCCAAGGCGTGCACGTTGCCAAATCTCCATATAGCCTGAAAGGTACAAAAATGGCATCTCATGTAGTAGCATTAATCCACACTGTTGGGAGACTCTTATGCGTTGTAATTGGGACTGAAGTTTCCCTTGCAAAAGTGAAACCAACTTATTGGATGTACCCACTCCTCCCAGTGGACCATTAATCCCCCTTTCTGTCTTCCACAATATGGGCAATGATCTCAATGCAAGGAAGGAGAAAAGATCTACCTGAATTGTGTGACGAATAATAATAATAATAATAATAATAATAATAATAATAATAATAATAATTTATTTATACCCCGCCCATCTGGCTGAGTTTCCCCAGCCACTCTGCGCGGCTCCCAATCAAGTGTTAAAAACAATACAGCATTAAATATTAAAAACTTCCCTAAACAGGGCTGTCTTCAGATGTCTTTTAAAGATAGGATAGCTGCTTATTTCCTTCACATCTGAAGGTGCTCAGAAACGTACTGGGAGCCAATGCAGATCTCTCAGGACTGGTGTTATGTGGTCCCGGTGGCCACTCCCAGTCACCAATCTAGCTTCCACATTCTGGATTAATTGCAGTTTCTGGGTCACCTTCAAAGTTAGCCCCACGTAGAGCGCATTGCAGTAGTCCAAGCGGGAGATAACTAGAGTCAGAGATGCATGGACTCGTCTCTGAGCATTTACTGCAGGGATAAAGGTAAAGGTACCCCTGCCCGTGTGGGCCAGTCGTGACCGACTCTGGGGTTGCGCGCTCATCTCGCTTAAGAGGCCGGGGGCCAGCGCTGTCCGGAGACATTTCCGGGTCACGTGACCAGCGTGACGAAGCTGCTCTGGTGAACCGGCACCAGCGCAGCACACGGAAACGCTGTTTACCTTCCCGCTATAAAGTGGTACCTATTTATCTGCTTGCACTTAAGAGTGCTTTAAAACTGCTAGGTGGGCAGGAGCTGGGACCGAATGATGGGAGCTCACCCCGCCGCAGGGATTCGAACCGCCGACCGGCAAGTCCTAGGCGCTGAGGTTTTACCCACAGCGCCACCCACGTCCCTGCAGGGATATGACACCTGTAAAAGCCATAGTTCCCTCAGCCCTGTTTTACAGAATGAGCACAGGCCCTGGTGAGACTCTGGGAGGCGATATCAGCTAGACTGTTCCACAGCTGCAAGAAGAATGCCTGTCCACTGTTCTGGGAATTGGTGGAGAAAATATAGACGTATCGTTTTGAGGGTTAAGAATAAAGACACTGTCAAATTTTAATCCTGTGCCCTCCATCATCAAAAGTCTTGAAAATATGTGTTTTGGACAGTGCTCTAGAAAACCAGGTGTTTTACTAGATATAACAAGAGGTGCTTCAAATTAATAGTAACTCATTATCGAATATGTACGATATGCAACCTCAAACACACGCCTTAAAACAAATTTATTGCATGCAGGACCCGTCTATCATGAGAACTGCGATTGCCCCCAGGAAGATGGAAATGCGTGGCTAGAAGAAATGAGCTGCCCTCCATCCATTCTGCAGATTCAGAGAGATCTGGCGCATTTCCCCACCGTCGACCCTGACAAAATTGCCAAAGAAATCCCACAGCGGTTTGGGCAGAGGCAGAGCTTGTGCCATTACACCATAAAAGACAACAAGGTACACACTCCACCCACGGAAGTGGCTGTTTTTGCAAATAAACGTATGATAAAATCCCTGGAGAATAATGGAGGGTAGTCATTGTTCCTCTGGAGCCTGCTGCTCAGCTGACAGAAATTGACTGATGTCCTTATGCAAGTGCCTGGCATATGCATGTACCTGCTGGTCACAGTAAACACTACTGAGGTACATGGAGCAAGGGTCTGCCTTGTTGTAAGGCAAGCTTCCTAAATTCCTGCACTTAGAGCATACATCAGTGAAACCATCCTCTGGGTACAGGGCAGCATGTTCATTCAATAAATAAATTAAATAAATAAATCCATTCTTCTGGCCATACTACTAATAGGTAAAGGTAAAGGGACCCCTGACCATTAGGTCCAGTCGTGGCCGACTCTGGGGTTGAGGTGCTCATCTTGCTTTATTGGCCGAGGGAGCCGGCGTACAGCTTCCGAGTCATGTGGCCAGCATGACTAAGCTGCTTCTGGCAAAGCAGAGCAGCACACGGAAATGCCGTTTACCTTCCCACCAGAGCGGTGCCTATTGATCTACTTGCACTTTGATGTGCTTTCAAACTGCTAGGTTGGCAGGAGCAGGGACCGAGCAACGGGAGCTCACCCCGTCGCGGGGATTCGAACTGCCGACCTTCTGATATCCAAACTACAAGAAAGAAGATTCCACCTAAACATTAGGAAGAACTTCCTGACAGTAAGAGCTGTTCAACAGTGGAATTTGCTGCCAAGGAGTGTGGTGGAGTCTCCTTCTTTGGAGGTCTTTAAGCAGAGGCTTGACAACCATATGTCAGGAGTGCTCTGATGGTGTTTCCTGCTTGGCAGGGGGTTGGACTCGATGGCCCTTGTGGTCTCTTCCAACTCTATGATTCTATGATCGGCAAGTCCTAGGCTCTGTGGTTTAACCCACAGCGCCACCCGCGTCCCTTTTACTAATAGGTAACCCGAGGCTAAAGAGAACACAAGAACTCAGGAAGAGCCAAGGTAAAACCAAAAGAATTATTCTGCTAAATCAGACCAAGTTCCACCTAGTCTGGCATGAGAAAACCAGTTGCAAGTGTGTAGTAGCTTATACGGGGGCAATTCCCATCCTTGCTTATATTGTCCCGCAGCATCTGGTATTCGGAGAGAAACTCCCTCTGAGCGTGGTTACTAGCTGTTGGTGGACCACAAATTTATATAATGTTTTTTAAAAATTCTTAACAGAGGAGCTATTGCAACATCTTGTGGCAGTAAACGTTGATTATGCATTGTGCAGAAAATACCCACCTTTTGCCGTGAACAAGAGATTTCTCTCCAAAGGAGGGCGATGGTAATATTTCAAAGTAGATGGCAATGGCAGGCAGGCATCTTGGGGCTGGATTTATTACCTGAAGACTGGGTCCCTTTCCGATGAAACGGCTGGCACTCTTGTTAGGAAGGGTTGATCTTTCCATGACTTCCATCTAATGCTGTGTTGCAAATCCTTACAGGGTGCTCCTAATTAGGACTTGCTAAAACTGCTACTGTTGGCCTGGCAAATTTGTTGGACATTAGCAATAGCAGCTGTAAGAGCAAGGTCGTTGGCTGTCATATATTCTGTGTTGTTGGTTCTGCAGTCCTAAAGTTAGAAGAAGAAGAAGAAGAAGAGTTTGGATTTGATATCCCGCTTTCTCACTACCCTAAGGAGTCTCAAAGCGGCTAACATTCTCCTTTCCCTTCCTCCCCCACAACAAACACTCTGTGAGGTGAGTGGGGCTGAGAGACTTCAGAGAAGTGTGACTGGCCCAAGGTCACCCAGCAGCTGCATGTGGAGGAGCGGAGACACGAACCCAGTTCACCAGATTACGAGACTACCGCTCTTAACCACTACACCACACTGGCTCATGGGGATGAACTGAAGAGTTTAAGCTTTTCCTTTCCTTTCCTTTCCTTTTCTAATCTTTTCTATTCTTTTGAGAGGGGAACCTAATTCAAATATGCTCAGTCTGGTTTGTTTGTTTTTAGGTTTACATAAAGACCCACGGTGAACATGTAGGCTTCAGGATATTCATGGATGCCATCCTTCTTTCTTTGACTCGGAAAGTGAGTAAACGTCTTAAAAAACATGTTCGTTACAGATTTTAATTCCGTTTTGTCTTTAAGTCTATGTGCTGTGTCCTCTGCCATGAATATGGCACCTGAAGTGCCGTAATAAACGGTAAAAAAAAAATAAACACAATAAAAGGTAAAAACGAGTTAACAATAAAAAAATGGCAACCTTGAAATAAACATTAAAATAAAACGTAAAGGACCCTGGACAGTTAAGTCCAGTCAAAGGCGACTATGGGGCTGTGGTGCTCATCTTGCTTTCAGGCCAAGGGAGCCAGTGTTTGTCCACAGACAGCTTTCTGGGTCACGTGGCCAGCATAAATAAACTGCTACCAGCACACAGAGGACCGTGATGGAAACCAAAGTGCACGGAAACGCCATTTATCTTCCCACTGCAGTGGCACCTATTTATCTGCTCACTCTGGTATGCTTTCAGACTGCTAGGGTGGCAGGAGCTGGGACAGAGCAACGGGGATTTGAACCGCCAATCTTCTGATCAGCAAGCCCAAGAGGCTCAGTGGTTTAGACCACAGCGCCACCCGCATCCCTGAAAACAAATGACAGCCTCCATAAGACACAGGTGGAAAATGCTGCTGTGAGCAAAAGAAACAGAGTCACCCACCACTAGCCAGCTGTAATGGTTATTTAGAAAAGCATAATTTAAACTAAATACTGAAAGCCCAACGAAGATGTGACTGTCTGAATTTGAGCAGACAGACAACTGGGGACAAGATGGGAGCCTGCAGTCCCCTGTAGCTTGTGTCACGTGCAGCAAACTAGCCATTCCCAAGTGCTGCTGTCAACTAGGAGTACCATTATTGTCAAGCAGCCCAATTCCCATCAGCCTGCAGCAGCCCAGGAAAGTTTTCTTAATATACAGTTTCAAATGCTGGTCTTCCTGTCTGTTGCTAGACAGGGTCCTTTCTAAGAGTCCTAGAAGGGAAGCCTTAAATTGGATCAGAACTGGGTGCTGGGATTAAGCTTTTTCTTCCTATGTCACCGTCGTTTTTGCTGAAAACCATGCTGTCCTAAATCTTGCTCTGGAAAATCCATTGTCGAAGAGTCCCTGGAGTCGTCTCATCACTGGAATTGCAGCCTATTTGAAAGTAGTAGATGCCTGAAGGGTGTGCCGCAAGAATTGCAAAAACCAAAACCAGATGACTTAGGCAAGTTAGTTCCGTTCGTGCTATTAGGCAGAGCAAATATTTCAGGGTCCCTAATGAGTTTTCCTTACTCCAGAACAAAAAAAGAGAGAAGTTTCTATCGCTGCAGGGACAGCTTCTCTGACGCAGCGCTGCACTGATGAGAAAATTTACAGTCAGCTCATCTGGCATACAGTCGGTGCCGAACGAGACGTGACATGAGAACTCTGTGGTTGGAGACAGTATTGTGTAATGGTTAGGGTTTTGGACTACAGTGGTACCTCGGGTTAAGAACTTAATTTGTTCTGGAGGTCCCGTCTTAACCTGAAACTGTTCTTAACCTGAGGTACCACTTTAGCTAATGGGACCTCCCGCTGCCACCACGCCACCGCCACACAATTTCTGTTCTCATCCTGAAGCAAAGTTCTTAATCCGAGGTACTATTTCTGGGTTAGCGGAGTCTGTAACCTGAAGCGTATGTAACCTGAGGGACCACTGTACTGCTACAGAGGCCAGTGTTCAAATTCCCATTCGCTGTGTATCCCCTTGCTACTTCACCTCAAATTCCTTGGGAGAAAGGCAGGAAACAGTGGAATGAATGAATGAAATTAACTCCTCTTCTCCTTCTCCTCCTCCTCCTTCTTTATTGAATTTATATCCTGCCCTATACTCGGAGGCCTCAGGGCAGCTCACAGAACAAAATCAAAATATAAAACCACAAAATATATAATCAAACCAAAAACAACAACCCAATAACCCCCCCAAAAAACACATTTTAAAAGGGCATAGGATGTCAATCAAATGCTATAAACAAATGTTAGCTGCACTGAGCCTAATCTGGGTCAGAACTGAGTGGGGGGATTGACTCTTCCCCTCCCCGCCCCGTGTTGTTTCCCCTGCTGAGAACCGCCCACTACCACCAGTGTTAGAAACTGAGTTATGAAAGCTAGGAGCTAAACAGCACCTTGAACCTAGGTTATGGGCGCAACAACAGAATGTTTAGGCACACTATTTTATACAAAGCTGAAATATAATGGCAGCTAAAATATTATGTTCATTTTTCACATGGTCTAGTCCTTCCCCTGCCCACCCTCCTAATATCTCTTCTCCAGTCTTCAGAGAGTAACTGGAAGTGGGGAAGCAGAAAAAGGTCCTCCTTTCCTTCCACTCTGCAGTTTTAATCTGAAATCTTAGGTGCAGTATGGCGCCAAGAGCTCAGAAACTGTTCGCACTGTTGAAATTCCCGGTTGCAAAATGTGCCTAGAAACACAGGAGTTTCGAACACTTGACTACCACCACCTGCAAGTTGCTATTTACACCGTTGGTAATATTTACAATTGTTGATGAAAAGGGGAGGGTATAATTCTGAACATGTTAACCTGCCCTCTCCTTGCACCATGCTTCTGATCAAAAGGAGACTTAGTTTTCTCTTCCTCCCCCTGCACAGCTGGTTTTCTTTTTTAAAAAAATAAAAATTAAAATGGCAAAAATTAAAGAGCAATCTGCTTAACCTTTCCATTAGGAAAAAAGGAACAAAACCTTGGTCCACTCTGTTCTGCATCCCATGCTTAAATGTACATTATTTTGTACTTCGTAGATCAGCTGTTTTCTCGTTTTCTGCCTTGAGGGAACTGTTACCCTGAACTGCCTCATGGCTGCCACAGGACTCCTGAGTAGTCAAGAGGACTGTAAGGGTGCCCACTCAATTCGCACTGGGTGCCGGTTAGGGCCTTTGGCCCTCACCATGTGAATTGAAACCATGACTGTAAACAACAACTCAACACCCAGATCTTTCTGCACATTGCAGGGGGAGATTGATAGCAGAGGGCAAGCTCTCTGAGCTATCTGCCATTACTGATATTCTAACTGAAGTCCCCCTTCAAAACTTGCAAGGAAACACTGGATTCCCTAGAACTCAGTGCGGATTGCACCTTCATTCGAAAGATGTCGCCACGAACATTAAGGAAAAATGTGCTTCAAGAAGTCTGCTGGAAAATATGTGAATAAATGTAGCCTGAACTTAGGTTCAGAGAAATAGAATGGCTTGCAATTCACATTGGGATTATAAACCAGCAGGTGGCATTGCGCTCCTAAAGATTTTGGTGTACATGTTTCCTTTTACCCTAAGAAGGGAGAAGACAAATGCAACATGTTGGCTTATCCCTGCCTTCCAAAAGCCTGTCCAGAGTTGCTTCTCGGAGAAACTCACTTATCTTGGGTGTAGTAGGTAAAGAAAATGAGCTATGAACAAACCACTCCATTTCAGGCTCCCTTTTTAAATGTGAGGAGATGACAATAATACTGGTCTACCTTGCAGGGTTACGATAAGTGTATTATATGTGCAGCACTTAAGCAAATGTCATCTAAATACAAAGCATAATTCATAGTTTTGTGTTGTGGCGGTTTTCGAGGACAAAATAACCTTAAATTGTACCCAGAAGACTATAGAAAGTCAGTAAAGACCCTGGAGTATTGATGTAATATATACTTTTAGGACTTGCCATTCCAGTTACTCTCCAGTAACTACTCTCCATAAAGGCCTAGGGCCTATTTCAATAATCAAGTTTACAAGTCTGGAGGAATGTTTGCTTTGTGTGTGTTACATGTGAACTGTAGTGATAACAAAATTATAAATAAGAAACACAGGTCAATTTTGGGGTGGTCAAAGAGTGGCCAGATGCAGTCGTAGATAGTGAATGTTTTGCTTTACTGTCTCTCAGGTGAAAATGCCAGATGTTGAGTTTTTTGTTAATTTGGGAGACTGGCCTCTGGAGAAAAAGAAATCCTCTCAGGACATCCACCCCATATTTTCCTGGTGTGGATCCAACGATTCAAAAGACATTGTGATGCCAACCTATGACCTGACAGACTCCGTTTTAGAAACAATGGGCCGGTAAGAGTTCCTACCAAGGTTCTGGAAGTTGCCCCACATCTTACAATGTTTCTTGTTGATGGTGTTCATTGGTGCTGCAGTTAGCAGTGGGTACAAGCCATTACCTTTATGCATGGAAAATGGGAGGTCAGATGCAAGGGGGATACAGCATAGCTGTCACCCGTCCCTTATTTGGTGGGAAACTCCCTTATCCCAGCACCGTGTCCCACTGCTGTCCCGGATTGATGATGTCCCTTAAATTTCCTGGGTTTCATGCTCGCCTGGCTCGGGAGGGAAGCAGCTGCTCGGGGTCCTCTGCCACGCGAGAGAGAGCGCGCGCATGAGCTGCCGCGTTTCCGTCTCTCCCTTTTCCCCCTCAGGGGCACGTCATGAAGAGATGGGTGGCGGCGGGCAGGCAGGCAGCCCCTCTCTTGCGAGACTTCTGCCATGCTGCCAGGGGAAGCCGGAGGTGGCCTGAGGGAGGAGGAAGAGGAGGGGATGGGGAGGGACGCAGAAGGGTGGTGCTTCAGCGGCCACTGCGGTGTCGCAACCGCCTCAGGCCGGGCTCACGGGTGAGAGTCTCTCTTCCTCCCTCCCTCTCTCTCGGGCGGGGAAGGGCCGATGGAACTCCTCGCGCCAGGACGACGGCAGCCCCGACGTGCATAAGCTAAGCAAAATTCCTTATTTTGGCTGCTGATCCCTTATTTTCAAGGCTGCCGGTCCCTTATTTTCAAATCTGTAAGTTGACAGCTATGGGATGCAGACAAGAGGGGGAAAGAAGGAGATAGGCAACCCAGTCAGATAGGCGGGGTATTACTATTATTATTTATTATTATTATTGAATAAGGCGTCCCTAGTTTCATCAGAGAAATCTTGCAGGGCATGATTGAAAAGTCAGGAAAGTGAGAGCGCCTGGTTATGGGTGTCTTTGCCTCCGCTCATCCCAGTCAGGAATAGAAACACAAAGTTTCCTCACAGCTCTCTCTGAGCATACTGGTTTTCATGCGATCTTCTCACCTCTGGTGAATTGGCAAAAGGTACAAACCCCACATCCCTTACAAGAAGAGAAGACATGGCTCTCTGGAGTCTCTCACTGGGCCATGTCACCTGCCTTTCAGCCAGAATTGGTGGCGGTTCCTCAGGGACATATTAATACGGAGGTGCCACCCGCTCCTGCCTGGAAGCTCCAACAACTGTGGACAAATATCCCGTTTCCTCTCAACAGAGTCAGCCTGGACATGATGTCTGTCCAAGCAAACACCGGGCCGCCTTGGGAAGAGAAGAACGCCACGGCGATATGGCGGGGCCGAGACAGCCGCAAAGAAAGGCTTGAACTTGTGAAAATGAGTAGAAAGTACCCAGAAATCATCGATGCGGCGTTTACAAACTTCTTCTTTTTCAAGCATGATGAAAGTCTCTATGGCCCCATTGTGAAGCATATTTCCTTTTTCGATTTCTTCAAGGTACGGTACAAAGGTGATTGTGCTTAGATAAGCCTTTAGAGAGGTTCCCCCCCCCTTTTTTAAATTATATTGAGATGTTGGCAGCTGCCCAACTCCCAGATATTAAAAAGCGTATCTTACAAGTTTTTGTAGCGCTATCACCCAGTTCTATGGAGGCTGTATCTAGATTATAATTTTTCAGAAACCTTAAAGTGTTACTATAGCCATTGTTGCTTGGGATAAACAAGTTCACTGTGTCCAAATTGCTGTGGTTCTAGATGCCTCTTAAGACAATCTGTGCCGGTGGTTTTATTTTTCCACATTATTTCCCTGCATGTTTTGGTGAGGCAAAATGAGACCTTAAATTCTAATTTAAGCCAGTAAATGGAAGATGGTTTTTCTGTGACCAGAGGTATAATCCAATACCACCCCGAGCCTTTTACAACTGAATTTTTCAAAGGCTTGGGCTGGTTTTAACGTTATTAAAATTATCCCTCTAATGTGGAGATCATATAACAAGCAACTTCCACTTGTTGGTCCTCCGAGATGAGAGGTAACATTGGTCCTGAGCTTACAGTTTTAGTTTGCCCAATTAAACGTATTTCTATGCCAGTTCTGCCAGTTCCTAGTGGTTGCCGGCACAGATATTTCATGCTATTCACTTGGCTCATGTTGTAAGCTCGGTAATGTTATAACATGAAGTATTGCAACGCGAAAGTAGTTTTCATGGTCTCCATGTGGGGCTTAAATGTCTCAAGCAGACATGTTTCTCTGCCTGCACAGACCATAATCATCACTAGACACACATACACAGTGCTTTTTCTGGGGGTACACAGGGGTACGTACACCCCATAACATTTTGTGAATCTTTGTACTTTTGTCCATTTACTGTGTTTATTTTCCCCGATTTGAACTATAAAATGGTGATTTTCTTGAGTCAAAATGAGAGTACCCCTAAACATTTTTTTTTAGAAAAAAAAGCACTGTATATATATATATATGCAAAATAAAGACCTCAGATTGCTTTACATCTTTTGGAAAGCTTAAGTGGATGAGACTGCCTTAGTAACACTTAAGCTTTGATTAGTTTTGTGAATGGTTAGTAAAATATGCAGCGATGTGTGATATGTAAAATGAACGATGGAAAGAGATGAAGGGAAGACATTGGATATTTTAAAGTTTGCAAAATGTTTTATTTGACATTGTGAAACAGAAAATTTAATAATAATAAAAATTATTATAGAACTTCAAAGGTACAGGAGAATACGAAAACGAACCCAGCTTCACCTGATTAAGAGCTCACACATTATGTTTATGGGTTAAAAGCATAGCATAGTTGTGAAAGCAACAGACTCGTGAGAAATCCAGTATTGGCTGGAGCTCACTATTAAGGGTACATCTGGCGGCAAACCCAGGTTGGCTGCTAAGTAAATGTGTAAAAATATCCTAAAGGTTCTCTGAAATCCTGCATTCAGATCTTCTTGCGGGTCCTCAACCTTTAGATGTTGATGCCATAGTGGAGAGAACCCCACAACAAATCTACAGGCTGCCTGCTTATGAATTTTGTGTTGTGTGTTTGCAGTATAAATACCAAATTAATATTGACGGCACAGTGGCCGCATACCGACTGCCTTATCTGCTAGCAGGAAGTAGCGTAGTGCTAAAGCAGGACTCCATCTACTATGAACATTTTTACAACGAGCTACAACCGTGGAAACATTATCTTCCTTTCAAAAGCGACCTAAGCGATCTCCTGGAGAAGCTGCAGTGGGCCAAAGACCACGACGAAGAGGTGAAAATACAATGGGGCCCGCACAGATGTTGCAAAATTATGTTCCCACAGCTCTTGTGCCGCACAGAATTGCGGGGTGGGGGGGATTCCTGAATCTAAGCATGCAGTGGAAGGCTGGGTGTGAAGTTTTGGCTTGCAGTAAACTGGCAAGAAGGTAAAGGTAAAGGGACCCCTGGCCATTAGGTCCAGTCATGGCTGACTCTGGGGTTGCGGTGCTCATCTCACTTTATTGGCCGAGGGAGCCGGTGTACAGCTTCTGGGTCATGTGACCAGCATGACTAAGCCGCTTCTGGCGAACCAGAGCAGCGCATGGAGACGCTGTTTACCTTCCCGCCGGAGCGGTACCTATTTATCTGCTTGCACTTTGACGTGCTTTCGAACTGCTAGGTTGGCAGGAGCAGGGACTGAGCAACGGGAGCTCACCCCGTCGCGGGGATTCGAACCGCCAACCTTCTGATTGGCAAGTCCTAGGCTCTGGGGTTTAACCCACAGCGCTTGCAGTAAATCTACAAGAAGGTAGATTTGCAGGTAAAAAGTGGGGGTTGAGGAAAAAGCTGGTGCACGACTAGGAACGCAGTTGTTTTTCCTTCTCCCTCTCCCAATTCCCCCCTTTTTGGAATCAGTCCTGTTAAACTCAAATGTTCGGGCACCACCTTGGGACTTTTGGTTGGTCCTAATAAAAGGTATAGATTCACAGCCCCTGTCTGGATTCATTGCACAAAATCCCTGATGGATTTATGCCCTTATGAATCACTTCTCCCAGCTAATGGAATGTTAAATCTGTTTGAGACTTTGGTGGGTGGGGCGGTTTGCCTATAATGGACTCATTCAATTTGATAAAGTTTGACGCATGTGAAAACTGGAATTTAATTGATTTGGGTTGGGTGGGACTGAGCAAGAAGAAGGGAAATGGGCATTATAAGAAAATGAAAGTTTTAACATGAAGATACCTTACCTCTCCCCCACCTGTTATCCCTGGCAGGCAAAGAATATTGCAAAAGCGGGACAAGAATTTGCAAGAAACAACCTCATGGGAGACCATATATTTTGCTATTACTTCAAACTTTTTCAGGTCAGTTCTCTCTTTGATTACAGAAATGGAAATGTAAGAATGCCTTAAATATAATGAACTAAAGTGACTTTCCAGTTCTGTGGAGGGACAAACACATGGCTGTTCCTATATTTATTGCCATACATGAGGTAAAGGTAAAAGACTCCTGAATGGTTAAGCCCAGTCAAATTTGACGATGGGGTGCAACGCTCATCTCCGCTTTCAGGCCGAGGGAGCCAGCATTTGTCCACAGACAGCTTTCTGGGTCATGTGGCCAGCATGAATAAACCACTTCAAAATGGGACACTGTGACGGAAGCCAGAGTGCATGGAAACGCTGTTTACCTTCCCACCGCAGCGGTACCTATTTATCTACTTGCACTGGTGTGCTTTCGAACTGCTAGGTTGGCAGCATGAGTTAAATGTTAAGGTTTGTTTAAACAAACGCTTTATTAATTTCTTTATCAGATACATTAATATAATAGTTACATTTCCAAGAACAATAAACATACAGTCGTACCTTGGAAGTTGAACGGAATACGGTCCAGAAGTTGGTTCGACTTCCCAAAACAAAGCGTGGCTTCTGATTGGCTGCAGGAAGCATCTGAAGCCTTGTCGGACGTTTGGCTTCCAAAAATAGGTTGCAAACTGGAACAGTCACTTCTGGGTTTGTGGCGTTCGGGAGCCAAAACGTCCGAGAACCAAGCTGTTCTAAAACCAAGGTACGCCTGTATTACATATATATCCAGAAACGAAACTCGCTGATCAGGTAGCAAGCAGCTGGGTGAATTCACCACCACCCCAGTCCCAAAGTACAGTGGACGCTCGGGTTGTGAACGTGATCCATGTGGGAAGCATGTTCACAACCCGCAGCGCCGCCTATGCGCATGCCTGGGTTGCGATTTGGCACTTCTGCACATGCGGAAAGTGCTATTTAGTGTTCTTGTGCATGCGCGAGCGCCAAAACCCGGAAGTAACCTCTTCCGGTACTTCTGGGTTCGGCATGGTGCGCAACCTGAAAACGCGCAACCTGAAGCGTCTGTAACCCAAGGTATGACTGTATAGAAGCGCCTCCACAATCCCTAATTCTGCCTTTGTTACATATAATCACACTGGTAAAGGTAAAGGTACCCCTGCCCGTATGGGCCAGTCTTGACAGACTCTAGGGTTGTGCGCTCATCTCACTCTAGAGGCCGGGAGCCAGCGCTGTCCGCAGACACTTCCAGGTCACGTGGCCAGCATGACGAAGCTGCTCTGGCGAGCCAGAGCCGCACACGGAAACGCCGTTTACCTTCCCGCTAGTAAGCGGTCCCTATTTATCTACTTGCACCCGGAGGTGCTTTCGAACTGCTAGGTTGGCAGGCGCTGGGACTGAACAACGGGAGCGCACCCCACTGCGGGAATTTGAACCGCCGACCTTTCGATCGGCAAGCCCTAGGCGCTGAGGCTTTTACCCACAGCGCCACCCACATCCCTAATCACGTCGGGCAAGATTCCTGCCCAAAAGAAGACCCTTGTAGTCCCTTCTAACATGATAGTTCTCTGATTTAACATCCCTCCATGCCGTCCATTCAAATTGATGGGCATCCTTTTAAAACATTACCCGTGGTGTTTAATAACCAAGATCTGCAAGTAAGCACCGTGTGAAAGGTATGCCCTGAAAATTAAGCTGGCATTTTGTTAAAGAAGCAGCCCGACTTCCACAAATCCCATTCTAATGTGGAGGGATCTGTTCCTCAAAGCAGCAATCAGCAAAGATCAAAGAGCCCAGCTTTAGAAAGCCCCTCCCGAAACACAGCTGAAAATGTCTGTGCATTAACACGGAGGTACTGATATTTCAGCAAGTCACCAGGTGCAGCGAGTGTCAGCTTACAGTTTCTGTGATACCGAATCTCAGGTTCTTCCCCGCGAGGTTTGCTGGAGCAATGGGCAATTCATTGGTTGCAGCTTTTCCAACACTGAGTGCGCAAATATAAGAGGTGTTCCCCCCCTTTTTTTCCCAATTAGGAATATGCCAAACTACAAGTGACTGAACCAAAAGTGAGAGATGGCATGGAGAAAGTGGAACAGCCAGATGACGACCTTTTCCCCTGTAGTTGCCACCGGAAAAAGGTACAGTATGTACAAGTTAACATTTTAGGAACTGTTTGTTCAGGGGCCTGACCTACCACTTATTTAACTGGGAACATCTTATGCCTCACATGTTCGGATTCTAAGTTGGGGGGAACAGATTTTGTTATGGGTGCCAACAGAATCCCTTGCTGTTTTTCCATATATTGAGGGAGGCAGAGATTTTCACAACTAATGCCAGTGGTTTAACAGAAAACCACTGAGGATGTTTTGGAGTGGGTTAAATCCTGCTAAGTCATGGAGGTAGCGTGAGGCAGGAGAGCAGGAGTTGCAAGTTCACAAAAATGCTGTGAGCATTTCACCTAGTTTTTTGTTCCGAAGGAAATTATGTGTTTAGCCAAGGAAGTTTGGATTTTTCTGGATGCAAAAATCATGCAGCAGATTTATCTTACGATGTGCAGTTCTCCAGTTTGCCTTTTCCTGTTTCACAGAACATACTCAAGTTTTGGCAGTCATGGTAAGGAGAAATTCAGATCGCAAAAGCCTTGCCCTAAACACGTAGAAATCTTAAGTCAGCCCCCTCTCTTGGTTCTTGAGATTTCAGCAGGAATTACCCACACGCTTTCTAGCATATGCTCGCAACCATAAGAACTAACAATTTGCTTTCGGAAAAGATAAAAAGTAAAAAAAAAAGAAGATATTTTAAGGAAGCTGAATTAACAATGCACCCAGGACATTGTGCTTTTTCTATATGCTATAAGACATGCACGATGCAGTTCTCGCTCACACACAAAAAACGCAGGGCCTCTATCGCAGAGAAAACGTCTTCCTTGCAAAAGGCCATCTTACCGTTCTGTCAATGAAGTTGTGTTGCCGACGTGAGCCAGAAAGAGTTGCAAATTTTTAAAAAATGAAACAATATTGCAAGTCATCATGGGTCAAATCAATGAAGAAAGAGGGGTTTGCTGTGACTTCCTCTGAATCCATGTTGTAGTAGGAAGATGAGTATTTTGGAACTCGTGGAAAAAAATCTTTCAAAATGGGAGTTGTATTCCAAACATTCCATCCCACTCTAACATCACCAGAAAACAGAAGTCAAGATGCAGCATAGAGTGCTTATGGGTTTCTTGTGAATCTGATTGTTGTTATTATTTAAATTTACAAGTATAAAGCTGGGCAGGTAGCAGGCAGGCAGTTGTAATTCTGAAATACCACCAGTCTTGCGCACCAACACAAACCCTAGGGTTCCTTTCAGAGACCCCTGAAATCTAGAACATTGCTCTCACTTGCTTTTTCCAATGAAATTATAATGTGCAAATAAATCCTCTCTGCACCCATCTAGGCAAGTGTGTATGATACAGCCCAGGAACTTATAATTAAGTACAGACCATCATAGCCCATTAACCAGGGGCTTATTTTTCACTATTATGGACATCTCTGCAAAAATAATCTAGAGAGAGAAGGAACTTTTTCTGGAACATAAGAGTCTGCTCAAAATACTATAACGTAAAGCAAAGTTGTTCAGGACTTATTTCAACTGTGAAATATTTTCTTCTTACAGGTCAAAGAGGAACTTTAACAAGAAAACTGGTGTTTACAGTATTTGGATTTCAGTGTCTTCAGATGAGAACAAAAAAAGACGAGTCCGAATGCCTTCTGTTGTGCATGCAGTATTACTACACCTTTGCTTTTATTATTTTTTAATTGTTTTTAAAAATAAATACTATTTCCATAAAGTTGAGAGCATTTTTTTGTTTTAAAAAATAGCTTTGATTTTGGGACTATATTATATACCCCTTCTACAGAGGGCTTTTGCTGCAGCCTGTGGATTACTGCCACTCGCTTAAGCAGATTACACGCAACACACTAAAATAATATGCGTGAGAAGGAGATGAAAGTGTGTACTAGAAATCTACATAGCTGAACCTAACAGGAAAAAGAATACAATTGGGAACCTTTCAAGTAATTGTTAAAATAACTGGCTAGGGTGTGTTCAAGCTTCGTTAGCAGGGTTTATAATAAGCTTGTTTAATTCAGTAGTCTTTTTGAAAACTTTTGTTTGTAACAGCTGTCCAAAGAGACCCCCTATCATACGGATTTCGGACAAGGAGTTGAGCTTCTCATTGCCAAACTACACTGAAGCCCTGACTAGGAAAGATGGTTGAATAAAAATTATCCCAAGCCATTTAAGGGACCTGTGGCAAAAGCATGCTGTTTCACAGACTTGTTTTGAAACTAAGAGTGTATCATTCATGTTTACCCTGTACGAAGCTGCCCCTCCAGGGATAGCGTATTGGCTCTCAGGATGCCAACTTATCTACAAAATCATATTGAAGATGCAGAATCGCATGTTCCTCCCGATATGCAGAAAGTTAGCACATTGGGGGAAAGCCTTTGCCCTTGTCTACCAGGTTTCCACAGGCATGTTGTAGTCACAAAGAACTGAACAAACTTCTTTCTCAAAATATGGCTCATTGGGTCTAATCCCTCACTTGTCCCCCATATAACCACTCAGACACCCTCCCTTGTGTTCTGGAATTTTCTTGAAGAGCCTATATGATGGTGCAGACTCTATGATGCAAAGTTTACTGTTTACTACTGTTTGCGGGTGGTGCTGTGGTCTAAACCACAGAGCCTAGGGCTTGCCGATCAGGTCGGTGGTTCGAATCTCCGCGATGGGGTGAGCTCCCGTTCTCGGTCCCTGCTCTTGCTAACCTACCTTCGGTGGGAAGGTAAACGGCGTTTCTGTGCACTGCTCTGGTTCGTCAGAAGCAGCTTAGTCATGCTGGCCACATGACCCAGAAGCTGGACGCCGGCTCCCTCGGCCAATAAAGCGAGATGAGCACCGCAACCCCAGAGTTGTCTGTGACAGGACCTAATGGTCAGGGGTCCCTTTACCTTTACTGTTTGCATTCCCTTTTAGTCTGCATAGTCCAGATAATACCAATCTCAATGTTTTCCCCCTGTAAATTCAGGTTTACCCAATGCAGATATAATCTAATACGTTGGAGGAAACTGGTCTCCAAACTGCTTCACTTGGCATGGTATGGCTAGGCTACCCATTTCATGCAATCCAGTAAAGAATTATCTGGTAACATATTTGCTTTGGAAAAAATACCATGTATAAAAGTAGATGTGTGAGATACAATGCTTTTTTTAGAAAGTAAAAAACAGATTTATTTATTTCCATTATCTCTAAACATATACACAAAACCAAATAGAACATATTTTACACTATGATGAAGTTACAAAAACACGCAGTTGTTTTTGCACACAGCTGATTACTGTCGCTACTCAATGATTTCTTTGATCCAAGACAAAACCTGCCTGTTTATTTCCATCGAGATGTCATCTGCATTTCGTCCTCTAGCTGCCATGCTGTGGTTTGCTTTTTCAACCCAATGGATTTTCTTGGGCGCTTGCATTTTGACTGCAACGCCATCCAGCAGTTGCTATTGAAACAAATGGAGGGACAAAATAGATCAGAAAGAGGTATCTAACTCTTAAAGAGTTCATTTCCCACAGAAGCCAGCATTACTTGGGTGCGGCAGTCAATAACTGTCAGCATGACACAGGAATATATTTTGTCTGTGTTGACTTTGCATGGTTCTCTAAGCAGAGCATCATGTGGGATGCAAGAAAAAAATGGTGGTGTTTAATAGTGCTAGCAAGATTATTAACGAGTGCTGCCCTTAACTTCGTGTGCACACACTTTAGTGGGTAAGATAGATGAATTTTTTTCCAGAAAATCTGCCTTGCTCTGGGAAAATATACAAAGCGCATTGCTAACAGAAGCGGCAGTAGAAAAGATGTAAAATCATATACGATGTAAGCAAAAGTTCTAAAATGAAGTATGGTTTGCTTTTGATACAAACTGGGCAATTCCAAAGGGGGAAATGTGTTTTTTTTATGGGTTTGACTTATTTGTTAGTACTGACTAAGAAATAAATAAGTAAGTGTGGAGAAAGGGAGAGGAGGTGAAGTTTCTGTTCACGAAACAAAGCTTCTCACCCGCCATTAATTTGAACGTGGCAACCCAGCAAGACAAACCTCCAAAAGCTCCTTTCATTACCCTGTTAGAAAACATGGGCTTATCTCATCGGTATTGCACCACATTTTAAGCAAGCGTGTTATTTGCTCCACTTTCCAGCGCATCTAGGTACTCACTTTATCACACATCTCATCTGTATCTCCAGACACAAATAGCACAGGGGACTTAATGGACAATAAATCTTCATCCCGAAGTTTAGAGCGAAGCTTTGGTCGATGCAGCGGGTAAGACAAGCATATCAGACCTTGAATGAAGCTGTCATTATCTTGGTCCGCTTGTCGTATCACAGAAGCGGCAGCGCGCGAGCCCATTGAACGGCCTACATCCCATTAAGAATCAAGGGGGGGGGGGAGAATACATTTTTTGTGATTCGAGCTACGCATTCTGTATAACAACCATTTTCTATGACTTCTAATCCTCCATATTTCTCTGCTGAAAGCACTCAAAACTCGGGAACCTGCTACAGTTGGTGCACATTATCTAGGGATTAATTGACATGGAGGCAACATGGACTTTTGCAGCTACCTCAGTGCTGCTGGAGGAAACAGGCTTAAATCACAACCAAGAAGCTGTCAAGGAGTCCGTAACAGTTTTAGGAAAAGTTCTGTTGGATCGGGTCAATTCCAGCTCTGACTAACTGGATGCCTTTAAGCGGGGGGCGGGGGGGGGGAGGACAGACCATTCTGTCTGGCAAGCTGAAATACTTGTGCAGGTGAAAAGATCAGAGTGCAACCCTGAATTCCTTCTCAAATAGGTAGTTAGTGAATCGATGCATGGAGTTCCATAATTAAAGGTTTGGATCATAGAAGCAGAGTTGGAAGGGACCCCAAGGGTCATCTAGTCCAACCCTCTGCAAAGCAGGAATCACAATTAGATTATACATGACAGATGGCCTTCCAACCTCTGCTTCAAAACCTCCAAGGAAGGAGAGGCCGCCACCTCACACAGTTCTTCCTGATGTTTAGTCAAAATCTCCTTTCTTGTAACTTGAATCCATTGGTTTGGGTCATTTGGAGGCAAAATGAACTGTTTATGTTGGCCTTTGACTCTTTAGGTGAGGACAAAGGTCTGTGTTGTTCGGAAATGCTAAGCAGAAATACAGTAGTACCTTGGGTTAAGAACTTAACTCGTTCCGGAGGTCCGTTCTTAACCTGAAACCGTTCTTAACCTGAGGTACCACTTTAGCTAATGGGGCCTTCCGCTCCCGCCGCACAATTTCTGATTTCATCCTGAGGTAAAGTTCTTAACTCGAGGTACTATTTCTGGGTTAGCGGAGTCTGTAACCTGAAATGTCTGTAACCTGAAGCGTCTGTAACCCGAGGTACCACTGTAGCTTAAATCCATATCTTTAAAATATACATATGCAGTCAACAACAACAAAAACCTGGTATGTGAAATGCCTGTCTCATTCAAAAATATTTGTCAGCACCATGTTTTGCAGGAAGGAAATAAGAAGCTGTGTTACATATATACACCACCAAATTTTCTTACCTCCAAGAAAAATGCCAGAAAGTGTGTAGTTGCCTGATGATCTTAAATACTCCTTTTAAAAAAAGGTTAGAGATTAATATTTTTTGGATAATTCAATACAAACATCTAGAAAGTAACTTGCTAAAAGATGCACACAGAACAGGAATTGCTTTCAATACACTCAATTTCTTACATAGTGAAAAATAAAGAAACCACATGAAAAAGACCCATACATATAAATTTTATATTATGAAGTCTACATGTTGATTGGAGGAATCTACATATGGGTGATCTGGTTTAGACTGCAATCCGATACACATTTATTCAGAAACCCAAATGAGCTAAATGGGGCTTAATCCCAGATAAAGAAGTAAAGGATTATAACACTTTAGGGTACAAGAATTAGCACAATGTTTCATTCCCCTTGAACTAAAAAGCAAACTTGGTCTTTCATACCACAACAGCTTTATATGCTTTAGTTCTATAGGTGATATTGAGGCTTTTGCAGGTAAATCGCAGACACAGAAATCCATGAGAGGCCAGGTAGTTTGCCAAAGATACAAGGTGAGAGAAATTCATATCACCAGATGCTCCGTGCGTGAGAATCACAGCATAAGGCAGCTTCTTCTCGGGGATGGAGAAAACTGCATCTAGATATTTGCTTCCAAATGGTATTTTCACACTGGTCTAGAAATAAAAACACTGAAATCAGCGAATATGTTTTCAGCACACATGCATAAAACACAGTGTATCAGACTAGCTGCCATGTTGGTCCTGCGCTTTGACACAGGACACTCCAAAAGGAAATGGAAATTGTTCTTGTGACGAAGGGCATTTCCAGATTCTCACAATTTTCAAGTAGCATCCGGTCACATACTGGCAAATTTGGGTTGCACAATTATAGCTGATTGCTCAATAACCCCGCTTCCTAAAAATTTCAGACTTTTTGCTGTAAGGAAAGTGGTGGGGAACCACACTGGAAAGTGTGGAATGACACTTGCTGTGAGGCATTACCATCTATTTAAACAAATCAAAATGAATGCTCATTACATAGCCAATGTCACCTAATCTCCCTGTAAAACAAATCAGGATAAATTGTCAATAAACAAGTCATCTGGAGGCATCCTAAGAGACATAAGATACAGTTTTCTCTGTTCTTGTCAACGACCTAATGCAACATCTCCAAAGCCAAGTTACATTAATCATTTGGTTGCTTTAATTTTCCTGTGTGTGAAAAATAAAATGCTGGTTTGTTTGGAAGTGTTCCAACAACGTTTAAACTATCCATATAATTAACAATGTAGAGCTGGACTTGTAAACACCAAGTAAAATGTTTTTACAAAACTTTTTCCCCTCTTTGGTAAAAGGTATAGACTAACATGGGCACACATGAAAAGTGGGGGGTTGTGTGTGTGTGTGTGTGTGTGTGTGTGTGCGCGCGCTAGAAGAAGAAGAAGAAGAGTTTGGATTTGATATCCCGCCTTTCACTCCCCTTCAGGAGTCTCAAAGCGGCTAACATTCTCCTTTCCCTTCCTCCCCCACAACAAACACTCTGTGAGGTGAGTGGGGCTGAGAGACTTCACAGAAGTGTGACTGGCCCAAGGTCACCCAGCAGCTGCATGTGGAGGAGTGGAGACGCGAACCCGGTTTCCCAGATTACGTGACTACCGCTCTTAACCACTACACCACACTGGCTCTAGTGGCTTCTTTGAATTTATTAAGCTTGTTTGGGATTAGAATAGGAGCTTTAAAACCAAAACTGCATACAGAGCAAAGATAAACTTGTGGCGACATACCTCTGAACAGTCACCCATTTTCCTGTTGCAATCTCGCAAGTTTGTGTCTCAGAACGCTTGACTGCAAGTCACTGTAATAAAATTAAACAAACGTGAATGGCTGCCACCCAGCAGCTCAACATGCTGCTGACTCATAGGAGTATGGTCTATTGCTTGCTATGGGCAGGTAAAAAACCCCTTACTGGACATCCCACAGCCTCTGGTATTCAAAGATATACTGCCAGACATATTTGACTCCTACAGAACTTCCTTCCAGCTTTGTAAACAGCTGCACAAACTACTCAGGGTCCATGGAGTTTAAACTACAGTGGTGCCTCGCAAGACGAAATTAGTCCGTTCCGCGAGTCTCTTCGTCTAGCGGTTTTTTTGTCTTGTGAAGCAACCCTATTAGCGGCTTAGCGGATTAGCGCTATTAGTGGTTTACTGGTTTAGCGGCCATTAAAGGCTTAGTGGCTTAGCTGCTAAAAGGCTATTAAAGGCTTAGCGGCTTAGAAAAAGGGGGGGAGCGAAAAAAAATCTCAAGACTCGCAAGACATTTTCGTCTTGCGAAGCAAGCCCATAGGGAAATTCGTCCTGCGAAGCGCATTGAAAAATGGAAAACCCTTTCGTCTAGCGGGTTTTCCGTCTTGCGAGGCATTCGTCTTGCGGGGCACCACTGTAATGGCTTCCTACTGCTCCATGTTAATAGACACACCCACCCACCCCGGGGCTTTCTCTTTGTGGAACAAAAAAAACCTGCCCAGACGTTTATCAAGATTTATCAGTTTCTAGGCCCAAAAAATTCAAAGCAGGCAACCCAAATTACTAGTGCAACCAGACGTGGGCAACTAAGCACACCTGCTCACCCTTCTCAGTAGAAAAATATCTCAGTAAGTAGCAAAGAGAAAGCACACTTACTTGTGATCATTGGATGACAGATGGTAGATAAATTTTGAAAATAATAAAATACATAATAATAACTAAGGGGCATGAGGAACGAATTGGGGGGTGGGTTAGTTTTAAAGGGCAACAAACTTGACACTTACTTAGCTTGTTGCTATAGCTATCCCACAACAGAATCATAGAACTGGAAGGGACCACTTGGGTCATGCAACCCCCTGCGATGCAGAAATCTTTTGCCCAAACTGGGGCTTGAACCCACAAATCTGAGGTTAAGAGTATCATGCTTTAGTGACCAAGCTATCCCTTGGTCCACAAGATGGGTGAAGGAACTTGGCACTATTTAGGTTTTCTGCTTCAAGCATCAGGGACTGTGAAAGACAAGGAGAGCAGCCTTCTGGCTGTACATATTGTAGCCCCTACACACACACAGTTCTTTGCCTGCCTTTCTGTGCTCCCCGTTTCGAGACGTTCCCTTTGGTATTAATGTACAGAATCATAGGATTTGGGGGTTGGAAGGGACCCCGAGGGTCATCCAGTCGAACCGCCTGCAATACAGGAATCTCTCTGCTGAGGATAAGGCATTTTGTCCAAACTGGCAAAAATTGCAAGCTGCAATAAAATGGTAAGTTCTGAAGGTGCAGGGAGACATTTCTTTTTCGGGGGGGGGGGCTGCAAAGGACCCCACCTGCGAGCTACGCACTCACAAAACCAGAAACGCAGCTGGCAGATTCGTAACGGGGGCTAAGACGCAGCAATAGAACTGCCGGAACAAGCACAAAAGCTAAGCAGGACCCGGCGTGGTTTCACACTGGATGGGCGGGACTGCATGTTTTGCATTGCACGGGGTTGGACTAGATTGCCCACGGGGTCCCTCCCAACTCTAGGATTCTAAGAGAGATTTCCCTTTCAGAAAAAGAAAACCCCGATTCTTTCTTTCCCCTCCTTCTAAGGAAACTCCCACCCAGCGCTCCTGAGGCTGCAGCATCCCTTATGGCTCATTTACTCGGGAGTAAGTCCCGCTGGATCCGGCAGGAGGAGAAACTTGCTCCCGGAGTCATGCGCGCCCGGGATCACGGCTCCTTCTTTCCCCTTCCCGCAAGAGTGCCAGCAAGTGCGCGCTATGCAATTGCATGCTGGGAGTTGTAGTCGAAGAAAAGGAGGGACACGCCTACATAACGCCTTGCCTCCCCCAACCCCCCGACGTACACCCGGTGCCTTTAAGTCGCGCGCGCACGCAGTCAAATGTAACAATGGCCGCGTGAATTATGTTGTTGTTGTTTAGTCGTGTCCGACATTTCGTGACCCCATGGACCAGAAGCACGCCAGGCACTCCTGTCTTCCACTGCCTCCGCAGTTTGGTCAAACTCATGCTGGTAGCTTCGAAAACACTGTCCAACCATCTCATCCTCTGTCGTCCCCTTCTCCTTGTGCCCTCCATCTTTCCCAACATCAGGGTCTTTTCCAGGGAGTCTTCTCTTCTCATGAGGTGGACAAAGTATTGGAGCCTCAGCTTCAGGATCTGTCCTTCCAGTGAGCACTCAGGCCTGATTTCCTTAAGAATGGAGAGGTTTGATCTTCTTGCAGTCCATGGGACTCTCAAGAGTCTCCTCCAGCACCATAATTCAAAAGCATCAATTCTTCGGCGATCAGCCTTCTTTATGGTCCAGCTCTCACTTCCATACATCACTACTGGGACAACCATAGCTTTAACTATATGGACCTTTGTTGGCAAGGTGATGTCTCTGCTTTTTAAGATGCTATCTAGGTTGGTCGTCGCTTTTCTCCCAAGAAGCAGGCGTCTTTTAATTTCGTGACTGCTGTTACCATCTGCAGTGATCATGGAGCCCAAAAGAGTAAAATCTCTCACTGCCTCCATTTCTTCCCCTTCTATTTGCCAGGAGGTGATGGGACCAGTGGCCATGATCTTGGTTTTTTTGATGTTGAGCTTCAGACCATATTTTGCACTCTCCTCTTTCACCCTCATTAAAAGGTTCTTTAATTCCTCCTCACTTTCTGCCATCAAGGTTGTGTCATCTGCATATCTGAGGTTGTTGATATTTCTTCCGGCAATCTTAATTCCGGTTTGGGATTCATCCAGCCCAGCCTTTTGCATGATGAATTCTGCATATAAGTTAAATAAGCAGGGAGACAATATACAGCCTTGTCGTACTCCTTTCCCAATTTTGAACCAATCAGTTGTTCCATATCCAGTTCTAACTGTAGCTTCTTGTCCCACACAGAGATTTCTCAGGAGACAGATGAGGCGATCAGGCACTCAGATTTCTTTTAGAACTTGCCATAGTTTGCTGTGGTCGACACAGTCAAAGGCTTTTGCATAGTCAATGAAGCAGAAGTAGATGTCTTTCTGGAACTCTCTAGCTTTCTCCATAATCCATCGCATGTTTGCAATTTGGTCTCTGGTTCCTCTGCCCCTTCTAAATCCAGCTTGCACTTCTGTGAGTTCTCGGTCCACATACTGCTAGCGTGTGAAATGAGTGCAATTGTGTGGTAGTTGGAGCATTCTTTAGTACTGCCCTTTTTTGGGATTGGGATGTAGACTGATCTTCTCCAATCCTCTGGCCACTGCTGATTTTTCCAAACTTGCTGGCATATTGAGTGTAGCACCTTAACAGCATCATCTTTTAAAATTTTAAATAGTTCAGCTGGAATATCATCACTTCCACTGGCCTTGTTGTTAGCAGTGCTTTCTAATCATAACAAGAGCCAAAACAAAGACACAAAGAATTACTATCAATAAAACCAACAAACCCCCAATAAAAGCCCCGTTGTTGTTGTTGTTGTTGTTGTTGTTGTTGTTGTTGTTCCTGTCCATCTGGCTGGGTTTCTCCAGCCACTTACAGCATATACAGTGGTACCTTGTTTTAAGAACAACCCTGTTAATGAACTATTCAGTTTACGAACGCCGAAAAACCAGAAGTAGTGTCCTGGTTTGCGAACTTTGCCTCAGTTTACGAATGGAAACCAAACAGTGGAAGGGCACCGGCAGCGGGAGGCCTCGTTAGGGAAAGCGCACCTTGGTTTAAGAATGGTTTCGGTTTAAGAACGGACATCCTGAAAGGATTGAGTTCGTAAACCGAGGTACCACTGTATAAAAACATAGTCAAACATCACAGTTCCCAGCATTCTTGGGCAGAGAAGGGCTTTGAACATACCGTTGTGTGTGCTGTCTTTGTAACAAGCTCCGCTTTCTGTTTTCAGAGCAGAAAACTGTTGGGAGAGGGACTTTATGGGAAAAAGTGGAATAAAGTGCACTGTTTGCAAGAAGACATCTGTGAATGCACTCTGTTGGGATTGCAAACCACCAGAGCCTTTTAATAAATGAAAGCTTTGAAAGCAACTACCAAGGGCTGAGAAATCGGGTACAGATTGTGAGAGTGTAAATTCAGATTATCTCCTCTCCCCTCCCTTCCCGCCAGGAATAATATTTAAGGCTGCATGCACGCTGGACATTTAGAACACATTGCCCTTCCATAGAGTAGACCCGGAACTGTAGTTCTATTTAGCGATAGATCAGAGCAAATGGGAATTGGGGAAACTGGGGAAATTGGGGGTTTGGGAGGGCAGGAAACCAGGACAAGACAAAAGTGTGGATAATCCCTAAATTTGCTTCCTATTTGCCACCCTGTGCTTATAAGGGAGCATATTACTCTCAAAGGGATGCGGGTGGTGCTGTGTGTTAAACCACAGAGCCTAGGACTTGCCGATCAGAAGGTCAGTGGTTCGAATCCGGCGGTGAGCTCCCGTTGCTCGGTCCCTGCTCCTGCCAACCTAGCAGTTTGAAAGCATGTCAAAGTGCAAGTAGATAAATAGGTACCACTCCGGCGGGAAGGTAAACGGCATTTCCGTGCACTGCTCTGGTTCGCCAGAAGCGGCTTAGTCATGCTGGCCACATGACCCGGAAGCTGTACACTGGCTCCCTCGGCCAATAAAGCAAGATGAGCGCCACAACCCCAGAGTCGGTCACGACTGGACCTAATGGTCAGGGGTCCCTTTACCTTTATTACTCACAAAGTGAAGGGTGGATTTTACTGCCATCTAAGAACTGCTTTCTGATGGTGTGCCAAAAAATATCTAGGTTTTTTAAAAAAACTAATTCCACACCAGCAACCTTTATAATTTTATGGGTTTAGGAGATAAACAATTATTTGCAGTGATAGCAAAGATTTCTGTGTTTGCTATTTATAGATCTAAGACCTGCAAACAGCACGTGCAAAGGAGTCAGTGCAGGTACTACTGAATGCACAGTTTCTGAGCAGACACTTCAGGAAGTTTCCTTTGTCAACATTTAAAAGTCAATAGGCCTGCTGACCTGGCTGCTATTTTGGGCTGTGTTCACCAGTTGGAAATCTGCTTGCATCATGGTTTAATGCCTGCTGGGAAATAAATGTGCCAAAGATCTTCGTGTCAACTGACTTCATACTAGTGGAATTTGTTAAGACCAAAAGTCAAAATCCACAAGCCCTGTGATAAGCTCATCCAAGAGATCGACTTGGCTGCTATGTGTATCTTCTAGACATTCCTTTCTAAATTAGCCAGGGCAGAGAAGTATCAAAGAGAGACCGCTTGCCAAGTTAAAAATAATTATTAGGAAAACATAACACAGGGTAAAAGGTCTGAACTAGTCAGGAACTGCTTTCTTCAGATTCAACAAAGAAGTTGTTTTGGAATCAAAAGGGCAGAGGAATGCCTCCATCTAGTTAAGATGAGTAGCCAATAAAATTACTGCTGTTATAAGGCAATCTTTCATTGCTCTGATGAAGTTTTGAGTAAGGGATAGAAGGACTTCTCAATTATCTCAGTTTCTCCTCTTCTTGTCAACCTTGAATTCAGCTCCCCACGTTTCTACTGCAATTTGCTATCTTTAGAATGAAAATTATTGAGCATTTTAGCACAAATTTATCCCAATGAACACACTTTTGTATGCAGTTTGGGTTATCGTACACATTTTTACAAGCAATTTATCCTAATATAATGCATTTGTGTACGTTATTTTCACTAACCTTACTCATTTTTATATACATCTCCCTCTAACGTAGACATTTTAAAAAAAATTGCTTGGAGGATTGCTTTGCAAAAATTGAATAAGTTCAAATAGGGAAGGATGGCTGTATTGTTTCAGAAAATGCACATTTGATATTTTTTCCTTTAAATGCAAAGTGTATCGAACTCTTAACCCTATCCAAAGCTCTGAGCAGTGGTTCAAAAGTTATTAAGGTTCTCTTGCCCCACTGAAGTCTACGGGAGCCCACTCACAACTAACCCCACAGTGACAAACACACCCACCCACACCTTGCTCCACCCGAACCTCCACACACACCCTGCCCAAAACTGAAACCCCACCCCAAAGTGAAACACCCACACAACCTGCCCCACACAAACAGCCCTTTCACAACACTGCATCTTCTACTGATCCAAACGCGCAGACACTGACCCACACTGAAACCCCATGCACACTCCATTAAACCCCCACTACCAACCCCATCCTGCCCTGCAACCCTTCCCCACACTGCAGCAACACACCTTGATCCATACTGAAACCCTCACATGCACACTGAAAGACACACACATACACACACCTTGGTCTAATAGATGGAACTAGGAACCTTGAAACAGCGGGAGCAGTCTTGCTGCAAGAAGATCCTGTTTGTTTCTTTTTCACTTTTTAGGATGTGTGAGCGTCTATGCTGAAGGGGAGCGCCCTTGGATTTTTCAAAGCCTGCATTGGGTACCCAAACTGATAGATTCCAGATGATGTGGCCTACAGTTCCCATCAGTTTCCGCCATCAGAAACTATGGCACATGTAGCCTGAAATTTACATTCGCTGTACAATCCAGCGCAAGCTTTGTATACAAACGTCCTATATTGCGTTTGCCTCGGCATGGCACTATACATATAAAGCTCTGAGGGGGAAAAGCAAGGAACAGTGATCTTGCATCTTCTTTAGCTTTAGTTATTATTGAGCATCTGCCCATCAGCAATCTGACAGTCCTAAGTTTTAGACCTCTTGTAGAAGGATGGAATAGGAACGTTAGCAAATCTCTTTCTCCTCCTTGTATTGCATCACCTTTCAGCGCAGCCCCTAGAAACCTTAAGCAGAATGCACACCATCTATTTTGATCACAGATGTGTGTAGACTGCCTCCAGTTATATTTAGTTCAGATCATTATAAAATTCCCAAAGAGGTTCCAGGATGTAGTCATAGAATAATACGCATTCTCGTCTTAAGGAATACAAATAGAGGGGGGAAACAGAGATGAAGGCAGTAGAATCATCCGGCCACCACTTCTTCTTCTTCTTCTTCTGGTTCTTTCTAAAGAGTAAAGTGACATAAAGACTAAAGTTAGTCTTGTTGAGAAAAAAGAATCACACCCGAAGACATGCACACTAAAGGTGAGATCTGAAGGAGTTGTGTCCTATTCTTAGACACAAGATCTACCCGCCCTGGAAGAATGGCAGATGAAGCTGATGGACTACATGGAATTGGCGGAAATGACTGGCAGAATCCGAGATCAGGGAGAAGAGTCAGTGAAAGAAGACTGGAAGAAATTCAAAGATTATTTACAGAAATATTGTAAAATTAATGAATGCTAGAAGGATGTTGGATAGAAACTAAGTGGTTTCCAGCTGTAATGCTTTAAGAGATATGGAAAAAAAGGTTTTCACAAATGGGTAAAAGCTTAATGGTAAGGATTTGCTGGACTAACAAACTGAACTGGAATACAAAGAAGGGAGGCATGAGGAGGTCTGAGGAAATAAGTGTATGGAAGTTATGTTATTGAAAATTAATGTGTGTTTTTAACTGTTTTTTGATTTTGTATGTTTATTTTTCATTTTTTTGCTATATCTTAAAAATTCTTAATAAATATCTTTAAAAAAGAAAAGAAAAAGAGTTGTGTCCTATTCTTCATTTCCCCTCCCGCTGCTCTCTGGGAAAGATATTATAGTATGATTTTATAACCATCACAACACACCAAGGGAAGAGCCCTCATTTACCAAGTGCATTGTGCATCTCTTAAGCAAGGTGTGTGGAGAGGGGTAGATATTTACCACCTGAAATAAATCAATAAATAGCAAGGAGTATTTGACTGGTTTCTAATGTGGTATGGCAAGTATCATGATAGCCTGCTTAAAGATATAGATTTCTCTGATAGGCTTGATGTGCCAAAGGCATGTGCCTCTTTAGGAAATAATAACATTATTCACTGAGATCTACATTAACTTTCTGGTAGCTATTGCACAGCTCCTGGTAATATTTTCTGTTATCTTTTGGAAACGCACTGCTGCCAATTTAAAAAGAAAAAAAGAAGAATATTTGGCCATTGATGCACTCACACATTTTTTAAAAAATAATAATTTTTATTATAGATTTTCTTTGAGTACAAATGTACATGCATTGTCTCTTTTTCCCGGGTCATAGAGTCTTTTCTACAGATCAGTTACATTCGAAGTGAGAATTTAGTGCTGTATACAATATATGATGCCATCATTCCTGAGTTCCCCTCTCTGGTAAAGGTAAAGGTAAAGGGACCCCTGACCATTAGGTCCAGTTGTGACCGACTCTGGGGTTGCGGTGCTCATCTTGGTTTATTGGCCGAGGGAGCCGGCGTACAGCTTCCGGGTCATGTGGCCAGCATGACTAAGCCGCTTCTGGCGAACCAGAGCAGCGCACAGAAACGCCGTTTACCTTCCCACCGGAGCAGTACCTATTTATCTACTTGCACTGGTGTGCTTTCGAACTTCTAGGTTGGCAGGAGCAGGGACCGAGCAACGGGAGCTCACCCCGTCACGGGGATTCGAACCGCCAACCTTCTGATCGGCAAGTCCTAGGCTCTGTGGTTTAACCCACAGCACCACCCACGTCCCTCCCCTCTCTGGAATAATAATAATAATAATAATAATAATAATAATAATAATAATAATAATAATTTATTTATACCCCACCCACCTGGCTGGTTTTTCCCAGCCACTCTGGGCGGCTTCCAACAAAACACTAAAATACAATAACCTATTAAACCTATTAAAAGCGGGAACGTGGTATTCCGAGAGCTCTGAATGATAAAATGATCCAGATGCCAACTGAATTCAAGACACAATGTACCTTCCAAAGCCAACCAAACACAAGTTGGGGGGCATCATTGGGCCTACTGAGTGGCAATGAGGGAAACAAAAAGGTCTCTTGCATCCTCAAGCAGAAGTCCTGCAGAGCTTCTCAGAGTGGCCAAAGGGCTTTTGGCATCTGCACCTGTGTGTGGAGCTATACAACTTTCTGGATCCCATTGTGAATTGTTTATGAGAAACTTCGGGGGTCTAGTTGTTTGCCTCTGTACTGATATCCATTCTGTTGTTGCTGCAGAATCTGTCAATGCACTGTCCAAATAAAGATTAGGGGATCATTTTCAGTTTGTTGTTGTTTAGTCGTTTAGTCGTGTCCGACTCTTCGTGACCCCATGGACCAGAGCACGCCAGGCACTCCTGTCTTCCACTGCCTCCCGCAGTTTGGTCAAACTCATGCTGGTAGCTTCAAGACACTGTCCAACAATCTCGTCATCTGTCATCCCCTTCTCCTTGTGCCCTCCATCTTTCCCAACATCAGGGGCTTTTCCAGGGAGTCTTCTCTTCTCATGAGGTGGCCAAAGTATTGGAGTCTCAGCTTCAGGATCTGTCCTTTCAGTGAGCACTCAGGGCTGATTTCCTTAAGAATGGAGAGGTTTGATCTTCTTGGAGTCCATGGGACTCTCAAGAGTCTCCTCCAGCACCATAATTTAAAAGCATCAATTCTTCGGCAATCAGCCTTCTATATGGTCCAGCTCTCACTTCCATACATCACTACTGGATGTATGGAATTTCAGTTACTAGATGATGTATTTCAATTACTGCAGCCTAATAACATGAACGGGACACGGGTGGCACTGTGGGTAAAAGCCTCAGCGCCTAGGGCTTGCCGATCGAAAGGTCGGCGGTTTGAATCCCCGCGGCGGGGTGCGCTCCCGCTGCTCGGTCCCAGCGCCTGCCAACCTAGCAGTTCGAAAGCACCCCCGGGTGCAAGTAGATAAATAGGTACCGCTTACCAGCGGGAAGGTAAACGGCGTTCCGTGTGCTGCGCTGGCTCGCCAGATGCAGCTTTGTCACGCTGGCCACGTGACCCGGAAGTGTCTCCGGACAGCGCTGGCCCCCGGCCTATAGATGTGAGATGGGCGCACAAACCCCAGAGTCTGTCAAGACTGGCCCGTTCGGGCAGGGGTACCTTTACCTTTAATAACATGAACAAGGTCCTTGAAGAAATGCATTCGACAAGTTGTCCTCACCTAGGAATTTCTGTCTGGATTATTCCCAACAAAAAGGACTCTGGTCTTTAAACCTTTTTTTCAACTCATTATACATCATTTCCCAATATTCTTTTACCTTTTTACATGTCCACCACATATGGAAAAAGGTCCCCTCCCTTTCTTTGCATTTCCAACATGTATCGGATTGTACTTTATACACCTTAGCCAACCTACTCAGAGTTAGATACCATCTGTGAATCATTTTCAAATAGTTCTCTTTCAGCGCGTAACATGAAGTAAATTTCAAATCACTTTCTCAAAGTTTCTCCCAGAGGTTTAGGTCTACATTGTGTCCTATATCCATTGCCCTGTGTGTCATTGAAGCTTTATCTAGTTCGTCTTTTGTTTCCCATTCTAATGAAAGGTTATACATTCTAGACAAAAGTTTATCCTTATTTTGTAATAGTTCATTTTCAAATTGTGAGCTTTGGTCACCCCCCCCCCCCAAAATGGTCTAATTTCAACATGTCATATACCTGATGATATTGTAACCAGTCCGTAACTTGGCTTCTGAAGTTTCCCATGGATCTCTTACTCTAGCTTGATCTACCAATGGCATTTGATACCATTGACTATGGCACCTTCCTAGACCTTCTCTGTTGGGATTGGGGTTCCTCAGTGCTTCTGCTCTTACCTGCACGGTCGATTCCAGAGAGAACCACTTCGTAGTTATGTGCCAGCCCCTGGCACTTACGCCGTGGGGGTGTCAAAGGGTACTATTTCCCCCCTGTACTACTTAACATTTCACGAAGTCACCGATAGTAGTCCTAAGAGATTTAGAGCACGAGGTCTTCAGTATGCTGTTGAAACTCGGCTCTATTTCTCATCCGAATCAGGACTGGACGTGTAAGTCATGAGACGGTAACTGGATGCAGTGGTGGGCTGGATGAGGGCCAGTGATCTGAAACTGAGCCTGGTAAGACAGTGTCCCTGTGGGTGGGTGGTTTCTGAGTCCGGGAAACTGGCCATTTGCCTATTCCGGGCAGAGTCGGACTCCCTTTGAAGAAGCAGGTTTGTAATCTGGGGACCTTAATTGATTCATCCTTCTCACTTCAGTGGCTATGAGTGCCTTCAATGACCTTCGGTTGATATGCTCGCTATAGCCATTCCTGGATAATCTGGCCCCAGTGATCCATACGTTGGTAACCACTATGTGGGGCTGCCCTTGAGTGTGATCCAGAAACTGCGGCTTGTGCAGCATGCTGCTGCAAGGCTGTTGTTCTGTAGCTAACTGTTGTCAACACATTAAACCTCTGTTGAAGCAGTTGCAATGACTTTCTGTATGTTACCCGGACAGGTTCAAGGTGTTGTTACTTGTTTCAAAGCTCTGCATAAATTAGGACCAGGACACTTGCGAGACGGCTCCTTACACCCCTGCCTGGCCATTACATTCCAAGTCTGAGGACTTCCTGCTATTGGCCTTATGTCCACCATTAGTGGCAAAGTGGCATAGGATTCATTACCATTTGAGCTAAATTTCTGAATGAATTTTAAAACTATTGCCCACTCCTCATCTCACAGCATTGTACTGCTATTTTAACTGTGTTGCTTTTGGGGTTTTCTGTATACCCCTTTGATATATCACAATGTGAGTGGTTTATAAATCTTTTAAAGCAAGTTTCAATCTGAGATTGTTTGATGCTGAAGCAACATATATATGGAGGGCAACTTGTGAACTCCACATGGAGCTGTCCAGGGTACTCTCTGAAATATCAATTCTTTACTCTCCTTGCTCTGCTGGAACCCAAACTGTTGTCTCGACCCCACTGTTTGGACTGGAACTCTCACACTACTGAGGATGTTGCCTGGAACAAAATAACCAACTGGTCTATTTCATATCTAAAGTGTTCTGCATCTAGATCTACATCTAGAGCTGTAGCTAGGATGCCTTATTCTATTGTCCCAAATGATTTCCTCTGTTTCATACATACATACTTACATGCATGCTGTTTTGTTCTTATTTAGGCCAGGGAGATCTCTGTTCTGCGTTCCAGAATTTGGTAACTCTCAGCAAGATGTTCTTTCAACAGATCAGCATTCATGATCCTCACCTACATATTTGCAAGGATAAAATAAAGCATTACCTGCCTAAAGGTGGAAGTGGTTCTGGCCAAAAAAAGAGGAAAAGAGCAGGTACTTGTGAAACACAAACATGGGAAGGAGAAGAAGACAGGATACAATTTCTCAGTGAGCATGTTATAAGGAGGCACGCCAAGGAAAATGAGCAGTGCAAACTTGATCTTATTCACTGCCTTTACACTGCAGAAGGGAGCCAGAATTGCATTTTTGTTTCATTAGGCCGGATGACAGATGTACCTTTATGCTGTGTGCTGCGAGAGAGATTCTTCTTTGGCTATAAATTTGTCAGCCCCCTATTTAAGGGCACTTCATTCCTGCAACGGTATTAGGTGACATGATGCGGTCACTGGTGTGTCTGCTGCAGCAGCTGCTACAATTCGCTGATACCTTGAAGTGGGGAGACGCAGGAGTGGTTGGCAGCGTGTGACATTTTATGGCTGTTCCCTCTTGTCCTCTCATTGAGCTAATCAGAGTGAATGCCAGTAAACAAACCTCTCTGAGCCTCTGCCTCTGCGAGGCAAGTAGCAAAGCCTTGGGCACTTCCACACACTTGCAACACAGAATGCCTATCCCATAAGCATTTCCCCTTGTTGCCTCACTCCATGTACAGTGGAAATTTGTTCCTCTCTGCATGCTAAGCTGGCCTGTTGCAGAGATGCTACCATTATTGTTCTTATTTGAATTTGATACCTCATGATCCCAAAATGCAAAACCTTTAACATTTAACTGTTGGACCTAGAAGCATGATGTTCCCCATAGCTATGCAGTTACTCATAGTAGGTGCAAGAGATTATTGCTATTTATAATAGGAAATAGAGAGTTTCCAGGCTAAGAATTCAAGAGTGTGTTATGCGTAGGGGTAGTGATTCCTTGGTTAGCCTTTGTTCAAATTAACTGTGTCTTCAGGTAATAATACAGCAGAAGGCAGGGGATGGTATTCAACTAAGTTTTACTCAGAGAAGTTTTACTCATAGTTCCCATGGATTTGCCTTTTCCGTGTAATGAATTCGGAAGCCTAAATCCTTCACTTAAAGCACTGTCAGTTTCACCTTGGACTTAGTAAGATACACCCCACCTCGGACACATACACACACACAAAGACATATTTGCAATGCGATTCTACACATCTCTACCCAAAAGTAAGTCCCATTCAGCTCAGTGAGTCTTCCTTCCAGAGATAGAGCATAAAATTGCAGGCACATGAGCCTCTATGGCATTAGTTTTTGTTCTATCCACTCTTCATATTGTTGAATATATGTTTGTAATATCTTGTCTGTGTCTCACACTGTCATTTACATTATTTGCACCCAACACAGGTGTCATGCACACTCCCTGTTGGCACAAGTCTTCTTCACACCTGCAACCTAACAACTGATTCCTGGTAGCTCTGTCTCTTCCCCTCTCTTTTATTGAAAATTTCTCCCAGCCACTGTTGGCCTTTGGCTGACAAAAGCTCAGCTGAACACCAAATTCCTGCTGCAAGAGCGCACATTACCCTGAATGTAATCACTGCATTTCGTTGCAGGAAATACAAATCTGCTAGGGAAAATTCTAATTCTAACTAACTAAAGAAGACATGTAACAAGCTATGCTTGGAATGGAGGGAGATTCCAGATCCTCCAAGTGTTCCTATTTTCCAGGGACAGTCCCATATTTACAGATGCCATCCCGGTATTAGATTTGATCCTAGAATATCCTGCTTTTCCTTAGGACGCCCCTATTTTCATCAGAGAAATGTTGGAGGGTATGTGACTCCCAAGCCAAGGAGATAAGTAACTATACAACTTTAGGACGACATCTCTGAAGGCAGCCCTGTATAGGGATGTTTCCCCCTATTTTCCTTGCTTTTATATATGTTGGAAGCTGCCCAGAGTGGCTTGGACAACCCAATCAGAAAGGCGGGGTATGAATAATAAAATTGTTGTTGTTGTTGTTGTTGTTGTTGTTGTTGTTGTTGTTGTTGCTGTTGTTATGGAATAGGATGTCCCTATTTTAATTGGAGAAATGTTGGAAGGTATGAGGTTCAAAATAGATGTCTCCTCTCACGAGGGAGGTGTGGAGAAGAAGGAAGCGGGAAATTAGGTCAGCAACCCTAAAGGTATCAGTCTAGCACCTGATGAAAGGTCAAAGGTTAAGCCAGGCAGGCCAGGCAAAGAAACAAGGCGGTTCTTGATCTACTCGATGCAGACACATCAGCCTTCAGTGCAAGCTGTGTTGCATCCCAACACTTCCAACAGCAACAGCCCCATATTGGTAGCTTTTTGTGGCAGAATGAGGCAGTTGCCTCAGGCATCAGATGCCTGGGGGGCAAAATGTCTTGGGGTAGCCCAGACCTTATATCTACTTAACTTACACAGTATCTGAATAAGTGGAAGTCCCCCTCCCCCAATTTGTCTTAACTTCTTTCTTAAAACAAACCATACATTTAAAGCACATTTATACAACCCTGGGAGCTGTAATTTGCCCCTCACAGAGCTATAATCCCAAGCACCTTCAACAAACCACAATACCCAGGATTCTTTGGGGGCAAGTTATGCGCTTTAAATGTATGGTTACAATTTCATTGCTCTCCTTTAGTAGCACCAACTTTGGTTTACACCATTTCAGGTTAAGCTCATTTGCCTGTGCCTCCCTTGTTTCTGTAACTCTGACTCGTTCTGAACGCTGCCTGCTAAGTTTCGTTACCGAGCGTGGTTGCTATGTGAGGCAAACCGTGTCGGGTGGCTAAGGCCTCCATCTTAAATTAGGGCCTGTGTGTCACAAAATCTCTCCCCTATTTACAAGGGTTTGTTTTGTGCCAAGTCGACAACCCGCTTGCTACGAGATGCTGCGTGCACAGCAGATTTCTGGAATCCACATGACAAGCTGGAGCACACGACGTGTTTGGCACGCCATTTCTAGTCATTATAAATCAGAAGTTCATGACAAGCACAAGTTCATAAGAAAGCTGAAGCAGGTCCTTCTCCAAAGTGATACGCAACTCCACAGGGCACCCGATCAAAACCACATTTTATTTATGGGGGATAAAACATGTCCATTTTTAACCTCTGACTTATCTTGAATAGCCGTGGTCTTTCCCAAATCACCTGGTTGATCTTATGCGCAAAGCACTGGGGCATTCTTGGGATTTCGGAAAGTAGCTCACATGTCTTTCGTTGACCTCTGAAGTAATTCGGCTCGAAGCCTCAAGAACTACACTTTGCTTAGCCGAGCCATCTCCATCTTAACTCTCACCCACAAAACAGAGGAAGTCCACCCTGTCAACCTTCATAGCTGCAATTCTGACCAAGAAACGCGTCAGCAAAGCTGACCTCAGCTTGGTTTCAATGTCAGCGAGAAAGAGATTTGGCTAACTTTCTCATCCCCCAGGCTTTCTTTGGCTTTAAGCAATAAGGTTTTGGCTGGTACTTTATGTATGATGAACAGGAACGGTATTGGGGAGGTCCCTGGTGCCTTCTGGAAAAGCTGTTCTTTGCAAAGGGATGATTTCAGCATTACTGTGTTCTCTCGTTTGCTGCACAAGGTTTTTTCTTTTAATGAAGCTCAAAGGGAGTATCTTTCACAGTGATTTTTTTATCTTTATCTTGGTGGATGGCTCAAAATGGTGCAAGTTTGGGAACGTCTATAATATTTCCAAAAATTTGGCATTTTCATTGATTAACTCTTAGTACAGTGGTGCCTCGGGTTACATACGCTTCAGGTTACATACACTTCAGGTTACATACACTTCAGGTTACATACGCTTCAGGTTACAGACTCTGCTAACCCAGAAATGGGGCCTCCTCCAGCAGGAGGAGGCCCCATTAGCTAAAGTGGTGCTTCAAGTTGAGAACAGTTTCAGGTTAAGAACGGACCTCCAGAACGAATTAAGTTCTTAACCCGAGTGTCAGGGAACTGCCATCGGAGCATCAGGTGGTGGAGGGGCTCAGGGAGGAAGAAAGAGACTCAACAGCTGAAGCAGCGACCAGCAGGGGGAGGAGTGGATCTCTGAGGGAATGCGAGCAGGAGGGAGGGCTCAGGGACGCTTCCAGCGAGAACAGTGGGGAGGTATCTGAGTCTCCCATAGGGAGACCCACACCTCGCCGGAAACTGTCACGCCGTGAGTCCAGGAGACGCGTTTCCGTTAAGGAGCTCCTTTGCTGGAAACGCTTCCGCAGACAGCCACTGTCGGACTCTACTAGTGACTAGAGCAGACATGTCTGAGGAGCTCCGTCACACACGGAGGTTTGTGGGGTCGCACAAACTCTGAGGGAGCACGTTTTACGCACAAGCAGCTAATCAATCCCTAACAGCAGTCCGACAGTCTCTGTACGCTGCCTGTGCAAGAGAAAGCATCATGAGCGAACCAACCGGAACCGGAGGAGCGGGGGCTGGAGCTGGTCCAAGCTTGGAAGATAGATACCGAGTGTTGGAGGTCCAACTGGCGCTGCAGACGGCGAGGCTGGAGGAGAGAAGGGCTCAGGATGCAGACAAGAAGGGGAGAGCCACTCAGTTCCCCAGAAAGGTACCAGGATTGGTGCAGAAATTTGGGGGGGACCCCAAGGATTACCATGCCTTTAGGACAGAGATGCAATATGCCATTAATGTGCAGTTCGATGAGTTCCCTGATGAGGAATCGCGAGTTGCTTTCGTAATTGGGCATCTTGAGAAAGGGGCGAGAGACTGGGTTCGACCCCTAATGGCAACGCACAATGACGTACTAAAGGACACGATGAAGTTCTTTCGTGCAATGGATATCATGTTTTCCAGCGATATTGAGGAAGGGGTGGTGCGCAGACAGCTAATGGCTTGCAAGCAGGGAAGTCGATCTGTCCGTGAGTACTGGACTGAGTTTACCATGCTGATTCACAGACTGGGTTGGGATTTATCGGCGCCACCCATTCAGATGCTATTTGAAGAAGGTCTTTCTTCGGCGGTGAAAGACGAGCTGTCACGGAGCCCCAGGGCGGGGTCTATGGATCAGCTGACCAAATCTGCGCTGACCATAGGAGCGCGGCAGGAGGCAAGAGCCTTGGAGAGGCGGGAAGGGAGAGGGGAACGTTGGAAGGAGTTCCGCATTCCAGACATTCCTGAGCCAGCTTTCCCGCCGGCAGAGCCGATGGAAATCGGAACAGCGCGCGCGCGCGCATTTTCAAAAACCAGCGAGGGGGCTAAGAAGGAGGGAAAGGGCGCCCGGAAATGCTATCTCTGCCAACAGCCAGGCCACTTTGCCAGAGTCTGCCCCCAGAGGAAGGAATGGCAAGGGATGGTGGGAGCTGTTGAGGGGGGAGAACAGGGGGGAACGGAGCAGGTAAAAGCCAACGCCTGGTTGCCACAATCGGGGCACTGCAGCCAGGCCAAAGAGCAGTGAAAGTGCCCGTGCCAGAAGCTCCTCGACCTGCTCTAGTGATTGAAGTGTCGCTAGAGCTGCAAAATGGGCACCCCCTAAAAATAAAGGCGCTATTGGACTCAGGCAGCTCCTGCAATTTTATGAGCAAGGAGTTTGCTGCTGAACACCAGATACAGACTATCCCTTTAAGCAACCCCCTGCAGGTGACCACGATTGATGGCAGGGAGTTGTTGGGAGGAGGAGTCAGCTTGCAGACTGTCCCAATGATAATGAGGGTGGCAAGGCACACAGAACTGATAGCGTTTAATGTGGCCACCCTGGGAGGCGCTCCCATTATTTTGGGAATGAGCTGGCTAGCTCTACATGATCCGCTGGTTGGCTGGCATCAAAGAGTGGTGTCCTTTGGTTCAGCACATTGCTTAGAACACTGCAAAGGGGAAAAGGGTTCAGCAGGGGCCCAAGCCACCCTAGCAGGGACTGAAGTAATGGAGAAGGTGAAGGTACCACCACAGTATGCAGATCTCAGCGACGTGTTCAGCGAGAAGGAAGCTGACCAACTACCACCTCATAGGCCCTTTGATTGCCAGATCAATTTACTCCCTGGAGCACAGCTTCCCGTGGGCAAGTTGTATGCCATGTCAGACAGAGAAATGCAGGAGTTGCGAGGGTTTATTGACAAGAACCTGAAGAGAGGCTTCATCAGAGAGTCCAAAGCAGCAGGGGGTAGCCCAGTGTTTTTTGTGGACAAAAAAAACGCGGACAAGCCGAGACTTGTATGTGATTTTAGGAGGTTAAATGCAGTGACTGAACCAGTGGCTTTCCCTATGCCCAGGATTGATGATATTTTGACCAGGGTGAGGAAGGGAAAGATTTTTACAAAGCTGGATCTAAGGGGGGCGTACAACCTGATACGCATAAGGAAAGGGGATGAATGGAAAACCACCATGTTTACCCCTTTGGGGGCATTTGAATACCTCGTTATGCCATTTGGATTACAAGCAGGCTCAGCGTGTTTTCAATCTTTTATGAACCACGTACTGGGCCCTTTGCTCTACAAGAATTGCGTTGCTTTCCTAGATGATGTGTTGGTGTATTCGGAGAATGAGGAGCAACATGTGAGAGACGTCAGAGAAGTGTTGAGCAGACTGCAAGCCAACAGGCTGTGGGTGAAACTGGAGAAGTGTCGGTTCCATACCAAGGAGGTGGAATTCCTGGGGTACCGCCTGTCAGACAAGGGATTGGCCATGGATCCCGGCAAGGTACAGGCAGTGCTGGAATGGAAAACCCCCAAAACCAAGAAGGATGTGCAGAGGTTCCTAGGGTTTGGAAACTTTTATCGTAAGTTCACCCGCAACTTCGCCCATCTGACGGCGCCCATCACTGACTGTCTCAGCAGTAAAAAGAAGTTTGTATGGACGGCGGAGGCGGAGCGAGCGTTTGAGGAGCTGAAAAGGGCCTTCGCCTCTGAAGAACAACTTCTGCATGTGGATTTACGAAAGAAGCTAAGGGTTGAAACAGACGCATCTGACAGAGCCATAGGGGCGGTGCTTCTTCTGCAGCCGGGGAAGGAGGAGTCAGAGTGGCGACCGTGTGCCTTCTTTTCGCGAAAGCTGAACAAATCCGAGAGGAACTACACGGTGTACGACCGAGAACTTCTTGCTATTCATGAGGCGTTCCGGAGATGGAGGCATCTGCTAGTCGGTGCACAACATAAGGTGCAAGTGTGCACGGACCATAAAAATCTAGAGTACTGGAGAACTGTGCGAGTGCTCAACCAAAGGCAGTTGAGATGGGCCCAGGAGTTCTCCAAATTTAACTTTGAGATTTGTTACGTGCCAGGCCCAGAGAATGTTAGGGCGGACGCTCTCTCACGCAAACCTGAATATTTGGAGGGGGAGGGAGCACCCGAAGAAACCCATATCATTCCAGAGGACCGCTGGGTGTGTGGGGCGACTTTGGTGGGGCAAAGGGAATTGGTAGAGGGTACGGTGCATGATGCATACGCCCAGGACAAACTCAGGGGTCTCAGGAGGGAGGAAGACAAATCCGGTGGTTTTGAGGAGAGAAACGGGGCATTGTATTATAAGGGAGCGTTATATATACCTGAAGGGGAATTGAGGGAGAAGGTACTCAAGCAGCTGCACGATAGCCCCACAGCAGGGCATTTTGGGCAACACAAGACCATGTAGCTGGTTACCAGGGAATTTTGGTGGCCCAAGGTCAGGGAAGATGTGCGGGAGTATGTGAGAGGGTGTGAACAATGCCAAAGAGCCAAGGGGGAGAGGCGGGCGCCGGCTGGTTTATTAGAACCACTGCCCACACCTGAAAGACCGTGGGAAGCAGTGGCAATAGATTTCATGACTGATCTGCCAAGGTCTAGAGGGAAAACAGCCATCATGGTTGTAGTAGACCTGTTAACTAAAATGGCCCACTTTATAGCCTGCTCACATGCGGTCACAGCAGAAGAAACAGCCAAATTGTTTGTAGAGAATGTGTTTCGGTTGCATGGCGCCCCCTTGAGGGTGGTTTCAGACCGAGGGAAACAATTTACTTCCAGGTTCTGGAGGAAGCTCATGAGCTTACTGCATGTAGAGGTTAATTTTTCAACGGCCCGTCATCCAGAAACCAACGGGCAGGCGGAAAGAGCAAATGGGGTTCTCCAACAATATTTGAGGTGTTATGTTAATGACAGAGAGAATGATTGGGTGGAGAAGCTGGCGTTGGCAGAATTTGCCTACAACAATGCAGAGAACGTGTCCACGGGGATGAGCCCCTTTTTGGCTAATCACGGGTGCCATCCCAGAGCCTTCCCAGGGGGGGAGGGGGAGAACTGGAGCGTTCCAGCTGCAGAACAGTTCGTTGAAGAAATGGAAGCGATCCATCGCCAGCTCCAACTCAACTTAAACAGGGCTAAGGAGGAATATAAGAGGCAGGCAGACAAAAACAGAAGGGAAGGTGAAAGCATCAGGGTGGGGGACCAGGTGTGGCTGTCAACCCAAGGGTTGCCGTTCAAAGGAGGTTGTAAGAAATTAAGACCCAAAAGGCTGGGTCCGTTTGAAGTCATGCAGCAGGTCAATCCAGTGGCTTTCAGGCTCCGGTTACCGAACCACATGAAGCTGCACCCAGTTTTTCACAGGTCGTTGCTGTCACCGTATAGAGGAGACAGTGAAGGGAGGGTCACTAGGGGACCAGCAATGGAGGAGAAGGAACACAGCTACCATGTAGCGGAGATCCTCGATTCCAGGTGGAAGGGAGATCAAGTAGAGTATTTGGTAATGTGGGAAGGGGAACCGGAGTCGGAAAACACCTGGGTTAGGGCAGAGGATGTCAATGACGAAGTTTTAATAGAGACTTTTCATCAGAGGTTCCCACGTAAACCTCAGCCTGTAGCGAGGTTCCGAAGGGAATACTTTGCCACCACCGACGAGGAAGAGGAGTTGGAGGGGTTCCCAGATTCTGAAGAGGAAGAGGATTCAGCGAGCCAGGACGACGATCGATGGAGGGAATTGTTCGAGACGTCGGAAGATGAGGAAGATTCTTTTCGGGGTTTTAGCCCTTCACCTCCCAGGGGAGAGGAAATGGGAGGGGGTGAGGGGGGCCCTGGAGGGGAGGTGGATGTCAGGGAACTGCCATCGGAGCATCAGGTGGTGGAGGGGCTCAGGGAGGAAGAAAGAGACTCAACAGCTGAAGCAGCGACCAGCAGGGGGAGGAGTGGATCTCTGAGGGAATGCGAGCAGGAGGGAGGGCTCAGGGACGCTTCCAGCGAGAACAGTGGGGAGGTATCTGAGTCTCCCATAGGGAGACCCACACCTCGCCGGAAACTGTCACGCCGTGAGTCCAGGAGACGCGTTTCCGTTAAGGAGCTCCTTTGCTGGAAACGCTTCCGCAGACAGCCACTGTCGGACTCTACTAGTGACTAGAGCAGACATGTCTGAGGAGCTCCGTCACACACGGAGGTTTGTGGGGTCGCACAAACTCTGAGGGAGCACGTTTTACGCACAAGCAGCTAATCAATCCCTAACACCGAGGTACCACTGTACCATATTTTCAAATATCACACAATATTTTTTGCATCTTTTTATTTGTTTGCAAATTACTGTGTTGAACAGGCATCTCTCTCTATTTCTTTTAAACTTATTCTTCCTCCAGACACTTCAGGACAGTGTAGTTGGGTATGTTTGCATTAATCTGTGCTATCCTCAAGAAGATGTGAAAGGTAGATTGGCCTTAGAGGTTATGCTCACCTACTAAAATTCCTGGTTGAGTAGGAGAGTTTGAACCTGGATCTCCTTAATCCAAGCCTAACACTGTATTTAAATTCACTTAGCACATTTCTATCCTCCAGCAATGCTCTCAACAGTGAACATATCCTCTTGCACAGCACTGGCTTTTATAGGCTTAGTGCTGGCGCATGGATAATTTCCGGAACAGCTCCATACATTATGATTGCCGCAGGAATACTCCGATTGGGCTGGGTTTCCCAGACCCATGTGCAAGGAAGTTTAATGACACAGGGACACATGGGCTCTACATCTATGCTTTACTGTTGAGCCACAACAAACATGAAATGTAGGGATGGTGAGCTAGTGGCCCTTCAAGTGTTTTTGGACTACAACTCCCATCAGCCTTGGGCAGCATGGCCAGAGTTAAAGGCTGATAGGAGCTGTAGTACAGAATCTGGAGAGCAACAGATTTCCTACCCCGATGTCATGTTTTGACCTCTCTCCATTTAAAATGGAAAGCAACTTTGTATTACCACATGTCAAGTCCCTTTTCCTTCCTAGAGATAGATGCCTATGCTATACACATCCTGGAATGAGGAAACCTCTTTAACATGCCCTCCAACAAATGAAAAGAGAAATGTCTTATTCCATTATTATTATTATTATTATTATTATTACCCCACCCATTTGGCTGGGTTTCCCCAGCCACTCTGGGCGGCTTCCAACATACGTAAAAACATAATAAAACATTAAACATTTTTTTTGAAAACTTCCCCATACAAGGCTGCCTTCAGATATCTTCTAGAGGTTGTATCTCTTCGGCTCAGGGGGTCGCATAACTCCCTACCTTCCAACATTTCCCCAATGAAAATAGGGACATCCTAAAGAAAAGTAGGACATCCCAGGAGCAGATCAGAAACCGGGACGGCTTCTGTAAATCTGGGACCATCCCTGGAAAATAGGGACATTTGGAGGGTCTTCTTTAATTCTGGCAGGACATAGCAAAGTTTCCAAAGACTAGATCAGTTTACTGGCACAGCAGGGGAGAAGCACAGAATGCCACCAAGATACAGAGCGGTTTATCGTTCCTTGAGGCTACTGCTGAGAATCTTGGCAGGCTTAACCTGGTTTTAAAATTGCAAGAGCCATTACCTGTCTCCCTGACCCCCCCACCCCCCGCTAAGCAGTCCTTTCTCTCCCTCGGATAAGCCTTTTCTTTTTATAAACGACTATCATGTTGTCTCCTACCTACCTTTTAACTAAACTACACGGTCCCAAACACTGCAACCTTTCTTTGTAGGGCATTCACTTTATCCCCGTAATCTTTTAAGTTGCCCTATTCTGAAAACTTTTGCAACTCTACAAGATTCAAAACAGGTGACTCCTCTCATGAGGAGAAGAAGGAAACAGAAAATGCAGTTAGAAACCCTAAGCATAGGGATTTTTTTCCAGGGAGAACTCACAGGAACTCTAAACGCCATTCTAAGAGAACAAGGGAGGTGTTCATGGTAAGTTCTGGCACCTTTCCCCCCTAGAAAAATAGCACTGCCTAAGCGTACCAACACTTAGGGACGCGGGTGGCACTGTGGGTTAAACCACAGGGCCTAGGACTTGCCGATCAGGTCGGCGGTTCAAATCCCTGTGACGGGGTGAGCTCCCATTGCTCAGTCCCAGTTCCTGCCAACCTAGCAGTTCGAAAGCACATCAAAGTGCAAGTAGATAAATAGGTACCACTCCAGCAGGAAGGTAAATGGAGTTTCTGTGCGCTGCTCTGCTTTGCCAGAAGTGGCTTAGTCATGCTATACGCCGGCTCCCTCGGCCAATAAAGTGAGATGAGCACCACAACCCCAGCCACGACTGGACCTAATGGTCAGGGGTCCCTTTACCCTTTACCTTAAGCGTACCAAATGGGGAAGGGAAGATGATCTGTTTCTTCTTTGTCCACATCTCTTTGCATTGTCACTCATTTCCACACAAGACCAAGCCACCCATTAGAATGGAGATCTGTGATTAGATCTCACAGAGCATTTATGTTCAATAAAAAAAAACAGTTGCAGAGCTGCTCCAAATTGGATTAGAACATCAGAAGTTGAGAAGGATGGTTTTTGGGTTGTTGCTGGGGTTTTTTTGCCTGTGCCATTTTCCCAACTGTTGTTCAACGTACTAAGGGAAACTACAGGTTTCCCAGCCCCCAGTGTAACAAGCATAAGGGGATCAAGATCAGGAGAATGGCCTGTGTTAGTTTCTGTGTTTCCTGCAGTGCTGTGATTCAGACTAATCCAGGCCCTCCAAAAACTGCTTTTGAGTAAAAAATAAATAAATCCAGTGATGAATCTTGCACCAGGTAACATGCACTGTATTGACCAGCATTTGTTGTTGTTTAGTCGTTTAGTGGTGTCCGACTCTTCGTGACCCCATGGACCAGAGCACGCCAGGCACTCCTGTCTTCCACTGCCTCCTGCAGTTTGGTCAAACTCATGCTGGTCGCTTCGAGAACACTATCCAACCATCTTGTCCTCTGCCGTCCCCTTCTCCTGGTGCCCTCCATCTTTCCCTACATCAGGGTCTTTTCCAGGGAGTCTTCTCTTCTCATGAGGTGGCCAAAGTATTGGAGCCTCAGCTTCACGATCTGTCCTTCCAGTGAGCACTCAGGGCTGGTTTCCTTCAGAATGGAGAGGTTTGATCTTCTTGGAGTCCATGGGACGCTCAAGAGTCTCCTCCGGCACCATGACCGACCTATTGACCAACATATATACTGTTTAAAAGACGGCCGTAGACCCCAGACAAATGGTAAATGCTTTCCTGCATTGTAAATATGTTACTACTGAAAAGAACTGCACTTCGCCACTTCCTTACTGAAATACTCAGGGCTACCAGAAGATACTACAGGGAAATATTATACTCAACCACCAGATCACTTGCTCCTTAGACTGCAGTATTTATTTTAACAACTACTGAGAGGCTGCGATAGATGCTATGATACATGCAAGTTCTGGCACCGTCACCCCTGATTTCTTATTGTGGATCATAGCAGCGTCGCAACCAGACCTCTCCTCCTGGTTTCAGTTTCCATCAGAAGCAGCAAGCCAAAGAGTTTTCCTGTTTCTGACAGTGTGGAGAATCAGTCATGTGCATTGATCAGTCCTTTGTGACTTGGTTCCCTGGCCCAATGGTGCTGACCTCAAAATCCTTGCTAAAGCTAAGACTCGTCAGGCCCAGCTCAACAATACCTTTCCCAAAACCCTTAGTAGAAATGGCAAAATATTTCTTTTTTAAAAAAAACCCACCCCAACAAAGTCTGTGCAAGAAAAGTGTACACTACCTTTAACTTCATTGTGTTACTCATCAAATGTAACTTGTTCAAAATCATTTCTTCCCTACCCTCCAACGTTTCTCCCATGAGAAAAGGGACATCCCATTCCATAACAATAATTTATACCCCACACATCTGACTGGGTTGCCACAGCCACTCTGGGCAACTTCCAACACATATAAAAACACAATAAAACATTAATAAAACTTCCCTATACAGGATTGCTTTCAGACAGCTCAGGGGTCTGATAACTCCCTACCTTCCAACATTTATCCAATGAAAATAGAGACATCCTAAGGAAAAACTGGGCATTCTGGAATCAAATCAGAAACCGGGACGGCTTCTCTAAATCAGGGACGGCCCAGGAAAATAGGGACATTTGGAGGGTCTCTTCTTTCTACCCCAAATTCGACAGGGACTATCCTCAAACTTTTACACTGCCAAGTTTCAAATCAATCCGTTGAACCATTTTCTATAAGTTGTAGGCTGAAATGTCTTTGTTAATTGAATCCTATCACATTGTGTTGCAGTTATGGGAAGTATTGCATTTTGCTGAACTTTTCCTCTTATGCAAAAACCACAAAGAATCTTGTGGGGACCTTAAATACTAACAAATTTATTATAAGCTTTCATCAACTAGTGTTCGCTCTATCAGATGTTTGAAGTGTTATCCCAAGACACACACACATATATACTCGTGAGGTCAACTAAAGCTTATGCCTCTAACCCTCTGCAAATATGATCATTTTCAGGTTTTAAATTCAACAGCCAAATGATTGCTGTCAGATTGAGGACCAACAAAAGGGATTGTTTGAGCCATTCTGGATGCTGACTGCTTTAACGCCTTGCATTGGGTTGCTATCCTTGAGAGTATAACTCCATTGGAACCAGGGCAAGGTTTACATATTGCACTGTAAATGGGCTCCACCTTGCTAATCCTCCCCGGGTTTAAGTAGATGGTCAATGCAGTGATTGACGACTGGGGAGAGGGGAGGAGTAGTCAGCCTTATGATGTTGGGGTTGCAGAACAGGTAGACAACACTCCAGAGTTCTGCGGCTGCTGCCATAGAGTAGGAGAGAGAGATCAGCCAGGTTCTTTTGCAGAAGCTGTTTAGTCCGAGAAGGAGCAGGGGTGGGTGTTTCATTTTCCAGGCAGCTGCTAGTCATCTCTGCTAACCCCAAGAAGTGCATGAAGGCCTTGCCAGGGAAAAGGAGAAGATATCCACGAGTAGGCCTGGCTTCTTCTCTGGTAGTGATATTTTGCTTGTACAGAACAGATTTGAAGTGTTTCAGGCCCGTTGCAACTCAAACACATGCTTTTGAGAAATGCTAATAAGCATAGGAAGTTGACTGAGCTAGAGAGGCTGCTAATAGCAGACATATGGTTGACCCTGAACTGATGGTCTTATTGACTTCTACGCAAGATAGTTCCTGCCTGTGTGCATTTGCAGAACAGAACATTTGGAGTTTCTCCTGCTGTCTTTCCTAGTCACTGCCCCATAATTCCTTGTAGTGTTGTGTCCAGCATCATGCAGGTGGCGTCAGATGGACCCTCTAGGCATGCCAGGACTGAGGTGTGGAAGGGGAAGATCTCGATAACTAATTCGGGCAATTCACTCTTGCTCCTTGAACTTTCAGACTTGAGTTTTGCTGGGTGGCCTTGGGTAAACTGTTCTCTCTCAGACTAACCAGCCTCACAGGGTTTGCCATCATGAGCTCATTGCAGGAAGGGTGAGAAAGAAATGTGGTAAATAAATAAACTGCTCTTCCCATCAGTGCAACAGATGGGGAAAGCACGGCTCCAAGAGAAAAAAAATGTTTATACTAAACTTTTCTACTGGGGGGCAGGGGGCGGCGGATTCCAAAACCACCACTGCATCAGCAGGTCTGAAGAGCACCATTGATAACTATCCTCACTGAATTCATTTCAAACGTACCTTTTTACTTGCTCACTAAAACTTTCCGTTTTGCAGCTTTGTAGACTGGCTCAACAGGAATAAGCCACAGATGCTGCTGAACTCCACACCAGGTTGCAGGCAGGTGTGGGGGACTCCTTGGTCCTGAACTGTGAAGGACCAGCTATGCAGCCTGGGGGTCATTTTGGACTCACAGCTGTCCATGGAGACGCAGGTCAATTCTGTATCCAGGGTGGCTGTCTACCACCTGGTTTGCCGGCTGAGACCCAGCCCACAGACTGCCTTGCCAGAGTGGTGCATGCTCTAGTTATCTCCTGTTTGGACTACTGCACTGCGCTCTACATGGGGCAACGTTTGAAGGTGACCCAGAAACTACAACTAATCTAGAATGCGGTGACTGGGAGTGGCTGCTGGGACCATGTAATACTGGGGACTCAGCTATACAGTTGCAAATGAAACATTATAATGTGACGCTAGATATCAAATGATGAGCCTTATGGAAAATTCAAAGTATTTTTAAAAAAAATTCTTAAAAAAACCATTTTCAGAATGTTTTTCCATATGTGTGTAGATTCCACCTGGATCTGCATTGGCTCCCAGTAAATTTCTGAGCATTATTCAAAGTGTTGGTTCTGACCTTTAAAGGGTGGGCCCCACTACGAAGAAGACCCTCTGTCTGGTTCCCTGTAACCTGACTTCACTGCTGGCAGTGAGGGAACCACCAGAAGGCCCTTGGAGCTAGATCTCAGTGTCCCAGCTAAACAACGGGAGTGGAGACAGTCCTTGAGGTATACAGAGCCAAGGTATACAGAGCCAAGGCCGTTTAGGGCTTTATAAAGATCTGCACCAACACTTTGAATTGTCCTTGGAAATGTATCGGGAGCCAATGTAGATCTTTTAGGATTGGTGTTATATGGTCCTGGTGGACACTCCCAGTCACCAGTCTGGCAGCTGTGTTCTGGATTAATTGTAGTTTGAGTCACCTCAACACTGGTAGAATGTACAGTGGTACCTCAGGTTACATACATTTTAGGTTACAGACTCCGCTAACCCAGAAATAGTTCTTCAGGTTAAGAACTTTGCTTCAGGATGAGAACAGAAATTGTGCTCCGGCAGCGCAGCAGCAGCAGGAGGCCCCATTAGCTAAAGCGGTGCTTCAGGTTAAGAACAATTTCAGGTTAAGAACAGACCTCCGGAAAGAATTAAGTACTTAACCCAAGGTACCACTGTATTAGGCTCCTGGTTTGAGCACAAGAGCGGGTGCCCATAAAACAAAACTTGGCAACCAGCACAAAAGTGACATTTGGTTGAACTTGTATTCCAAAGCAATCTCCAGATGAGAAGTAGGAACACATGAAGATACCGTACATAATTATTTTCCATTTTGGTCAGGTAGAAGAGAATGGGAAATTATAAACCTTACTAGGCAAGGCAGACTTCAGTCTGCTGTCTCTCACTTGATGCCACAAAGTTTTCCTTGCAATTTCTGAGTTGGCCTCTACGGTGAAATGAAAAACCAATCCTCACTTTGTAAATATGCTATCACACTGTTTATTTGAAATGGTGCAGTGCTGCAGAGGACTCCCAAGACTGTAATTTGAGTTGCTGATCATAAACTGTCTAAGCCGTTCTTCTTTCCTGGTATTCACTTGCACTGAACCTGAAGATTAACTTACAGTCTGTTATGTGGTCAAGGATATTTAGGACAAATAGGAAGAATCGTTGATAAACTCTGGCAACCAACTTCTTTCTAAGAAAACGATGCATCTTATAAGTGGACTAGGAAAAGTATATTTATACTTGTTTAGATGTACAGCCACCATCTGCCTGTGATTTTAATATTTTTTATCTGCTGGTTAACTCTTGTAGCTTTCGTAAGAATAGTAACATATCCTGTTAGGATTGTGAAATCTGCCAATTCAACTTGAAATGGAGGTTGCTATCATATACAGTATAAGCACTGCGGGGGGCAGGAATGGTATCAACATCACCTCAGGCACCATTTTGGAGGTTTTCTTTAAAAGAAATAAAATCTCAGGATGTCCTGGTTTTTTACTTTTTGAAATATGACAGCCCTATGGCATTGCGAGAGATGTTGTGAACGAGCTTGCATTCCTGAGTTTGGGTTTATTATATATGTCAGTCTTAAACTGTACAGGCTAATCAAATTGGTGAGCATTTAAATGAACAACTGCAAAGTCCAGTTTAAAAATGTATTTATGGCTAAATTTATTTTATCTTATTTATTTAGGGCAACCCAGTCTGGTGGGTGGGGTAGTAAAACAACAACAACAATATAAATATAAATATAAATATAAATATAAATATAAATATAAATATAAATATAAATATAAATATAAATATAAATATAAATATAAATATAAATATAAATATAAATATAAATATAAATATAAATATAAATATAAATAATAACTCCCTATTTTTATCGGAGAAATGTTGGAGGTTAGTATTTCCCACCATTTTAACTACTGATTGCTTTTGTTCACTCCACTATGTTTATAAAATGTCAGAGGTTTATATGTGCAAGAACGTAACTGTTAGCTCCGTTCTATAATTTGTAACTCTGGAGGAAGGCAAACTTCAGCAGCCTTGTAATATACTATGAGACAAACCTGATACGTTGCCATAGTGGCTGCAGTGGCATCCACAGGACTTTCATACGCTAACCCTCCTGCTTTATGGGAATGTGAGGAAGCGGATCTAACCTGAGGGATCTTTACGGCTCCCTCGAGAAGGGCTTTGCACTCTGGCCTTGCAGAATTTTGCTGCATATGCAACGTGCCACAAAGCAGCATCTTATTTTTTAAAAGCGGTTCCCTGGCAAAACGCAGCTCAGGGGTGCTACGCGCCGATGTGCCGAAACGATGGAGTACTGTTCCACCGGAGCTAGGGAGCTGACAAACACGAGGGCGAGGCAACCTAACACCTTATTAGCATCATAAATTTTACGCTGCATTCCAAGAACGACCCGTCTCGTGTTTCTGGTTCATACTCTGGAAACGATCGCAGCCCTGGGAAACTCGTGGCTCGATATTATTCATGTAACGTTCCAAGTGCAAGGGGGGGGGAATTGCAATTTGGGACTGGTCTTTAAATTTGTTGCCGTTGAGCCAACAAGTTGCCGGTAAGTGACTGGAGAGGTTTTGGCCTAGAATATGCAGCCTACTCTAAGGTCAGATTTTTATTACAGTGGATATAATACGACGATATGATACATACATACCCTATTTCTGGTTTAGAAATAGGTTTAGAAACCTGCTGGAATGCAAGTTGGGCAGAAAGGAAACAGGAAGAAATGCTGCACCTGTTCACATATGTTTACCATACGGTTTAAATTAAGCTTTCTGCAGTGTGATGTGGGAGGTACTTGCAGGCTGTAGCTCAGTGGCAGAGAACATGCATTGCGTGGACAGGCAGAGTCTCCCAGATCCTGGGTGCCCCCCCCCCGTCATGTGGAATAACGACTCAAGACAACGTGCTATGGGATTAAATTGGCCACAACTTTATTATATTTCAGATGTGGGTAGACCTTGGCTCAGGCACTGGACGTTATCCCTCCCCAATCCCCAGCCAGGGACCTAGGGAACATCAGGGTTATCCAAGTGCGGAGGGGATGGGCCGGCTCTGGAGAACATATGTTCAAGCAGAGATAACCGGGAGAGCAATGACGACCTCTCAGCGTACGGTCAAAGCCTCCCCTCAGAAACCCCTTTAACGGGGAACCCTGGTATCGCCGCTGCAAAGAGGTGCCCAAGGATTCCGCCCAAGGCCTGATACCGCCAAAGTTGTGACGTTTTGCTACAGGAAAGGCAAAACCTGCCAATGCAGGGGAATTCCTTTCCAGCCCTTTAACAGCGACCTTGACGTAGCAGCGCCTGCATACCTGTGAAGAAAAGTTATCCTGCAAAATAAGACTTAACTGAGGGTGGATAGGGTGGGAGAAGCTCTGGAGCCAAGTGAGGATTCCCAGGTAAGATGCTCCCTCTATTGTGTGGGCAGGTAGTCCCTCCCCTACCTGGCCTGGTCTCCTTGGCAACGCTTCCCCCAGGTGGGATTGGACAACTGACTGAGGTAGGCGGAGACCTCCAGGTATCCCACCTGGGAGAAGGTGAAGCCAAGCCTGTGTTGATGGAGCCGCTCAAGATCCAGGGGCTGAACGCATCACACAAAGGTCGCCCCCCGTTTTATGTGGGGAGCGGTCATTGTATGCAAAAGGTCCCAGTTTTAGTCTGAAGCATCTTCAGGTAGGGCAGGGAAATACTGGAAACCTTGGAAAACCATTGCCTTCCGGTTTACACAATACTGAACTAGACAGACCAGTTCTTTTTCTTTTCTGCTACTTCAATTGATTGATTTACAGAAGGGATTTTAATGGCATAAGAGCATTCCCCAAAGTTCAATATCCATTTGTCTTTTTGCCACGTGAAATAAATAGAACTAGTAAAATCTCATCCTCTAAGGTTGTTCCATAGTTACCCACAGCACTTCCAGAGTGTCACTATTTTAACATAAAAAATTCCTTCCAGTAGCACCTTAAAGACCAACTAAGTTAGTTCTTGGTATGAGCTTTCGTGTGCATGCACACTTCTTCAGATACAGATGTATCTGAAGAAGTGTGCATGCACACGAAAGCTCATACCAAGAACTAACTTAGTTGGTCTTTAAGGTGCTACTGGAAGGAATTTTTTATTTTGACTATGGCAGACCAACACGGCTACCTATCTACTATTTTAACAAACCTACTTCCCTCCCATATTGCGGTAAGAAGAGTGGCAGGCTGCATATATGCCATACATCTGAAGCACATGACGTCCCCCAAGGAATCCTGGGAACTGTAATTTGTTGTGGGCACCGGGGATTAATACGTCTGTCTGGGCTAAACTACAGTTCTCGGGATTCTTTGAGTTTGTTTTGAACGTGTTAGCTAAATGAACAGGAAAGAGTGGGATAGAATTTATTGGCGCGAACTTCCTGTCCAGCAAATCGGAACGAGTGCTCCATAATTCCTCAGCACCATCTAATTCCGCCGCCCCCCCTAAAGAAATCAAGATGAATACTCAGTAAAGAGGATGTCTGGAAGTCATTCATTGCTGGTCTTCAACTGATGTTTCCCCTGTTCACAAAGACTGTAAGAGCATGCCAAGTATTCTCAAGGTCTGTATCTCCTTTAGCCTTCTGTATCTGCACAGTTATTATTTCTAGTTAAGCAGTGTCTCGGATCTGCTCTTTCCACAGTGCTATTGGTACCTGCTCCTCTGTCTCTGCCACCACCAGATGAGCAGCTGCCAATAAGAAAGGCATTATCTTTGCCCTGCAATCTTTATTTTCTCCACCCAATATTGATAATAGTTTTGATTCTTTTTTTTTTACCTTCTTCCATTACGTCATCACAATATGTACTTGCTACCCTGCAATCCCACTCCATGTGGAAATGTGTTTCATTCCCTCCATACACACCCCAGTAAACTTACTGTTTGATAGACTTAACCAGGCATAGGCAAACTCGGCCCTCCAGATGTTTTGGGACTACAACTCCCATCATCCCTAGCTAACAGGACCAGTGGTCAGGGATGATGGGAACTGTAGTCCCAAAACATCTGGAGGGCCTATGCCTGGACTTAACTTACTTTACATAGAATAAACAAATGCATTTCTGAAATAATTCTGTCTTGTTTTTGCCAAAACTGCCCTAAGAGATCTCTATTAATATGTCTTGGACCACTGAAAGCAATGTATTTGAATCCTCCTTGCATACCACATTAAGCTTTTCTGTTGTTTTTGTAGACTCCTGTATTTTTATTATACCAGACCTTTCATTTAACTGGAGAAGTAAAGATCTATATTGCTGGTTTGCCCACCAATCTTTTGGCAGATAAGTAGAGGCTTGGAGAGAGACCTGGCATACAGTTCAGGTAGGTTAAACATGCACACATGAAACTTAAAAAACCCAAACCCTGCCTAGGAGCATCCCTCCAGTTGTTCACAGTGCACAAACAGCTAAATTTGCATCTGCACTGCATGCATTACAAAAAATACTGAAAATATTTGGCATCCTGCTTCAGAAAGCTTTCACCTTGAAAGATACTTGGTGGGCTCTTCACTTTCTCTTTATGGATTTCTCTGCTAATGCTGTAATGAAATTACTTCTGCTTTCCCCCACTTTATCTGCCTAAACAGCTGTTAGGATAACCGGCTCACTTTCCATAAGCCTTAAATACCATATTACCCTTCTTGGCCAGATTGGAAATAATGAGATCAAAGGAACAACATATCTGAAATGCATGTTGGTTTTCATTGTTAGCTCTGCTGGTAATATTTCACCCGTGGGGCCAGTAACATCGCATGAGAATCGGAGAGGGGGAGAGTTGTCTGCTAAAGCCACCCATTCTTTCTACCTGCCGCTTCAGTGCTATTAATAGACAATTTAAACAACAGCTCTCAAGGTCTGCCAGATATAAACATTTCAGATGCTTTTTCTGTGCATTTTCAACAAAACGGGTGACTTTGTAGAATACGTTTTTACTCGGCATCCAAATCAAGAGTAAGGCTGCCAACTTTTTTTCCTTTTGGGGCTCCCAAGCCTTGCATACTTGTAACAATTCAGCAGGCACTGCTTTTCTCGATGTGGGGAACCCTCCTCCCCCTCCATGCTCAAAAAGCATGCTGCAGGCACCACAGGGCTCTTCCCCCCCCATGTGCCAGGATAAGTACAAACTAGTGAATTATGGTATGTCATGCATCCATTAAAGGTGTAGGAGCCCTTCCAGAACAAAAGTTGGCAACCCCGAACATTTTGCAGAACCATTTTCATCTAAACATTAGTCATCCCAATTTCCCACATGTTGCTGTGACATGTAAATGTTTCCAAAAGTCAAAAATAGGAAGGATCTAGTGTAGAATCCAATCTATTTATTTGCTAATGCATAGTTAATCTTGAAAGAAACAAAGACAGAGGATTGGGAAGTGCTAGTCGGAAAACATGAATCCTCCTCTTCCCCAGGCAGCTCTGCAAAGTTTAATTTGCATTTCCCCCCAGATGTTGGCTTCTGGTAAGAACCTAATTTAGCATCATGGCACGTAACAAGATGCACGGGACGTTTTCTGAAAAGCCCTCATCCATCTCTGTGAACCAGTGAAGACAAGAGTGAGTCAAAGCACCCAATATATCACAGAGTTAAAGAGCTGTCCAACGGTGATCTCCATGCTTTCAATTAGCACTGCCTCCATAGGAACTCCTAAGATGGCGCACCTTTTTAAACACAGCGACACACACAGCTGAACTCACATAAATCCTTGCATTACAGTCAGACTCATACAGCTTATTTGGCATACAAGGACCTGAGTTTTGGAGAGCACGTTTCCCAAAGGGGTATCAGCGCCATTAACCCAAAGTCTGCACTGGCTTTGTATTTTCCTGTCGGAGAGATGTCTGCAAACAGCCAATTATGTGGGATTCGGCCATCCACTTGGATTCCTAGCCACATGCCTAAATAAGGAATTGCACTTGAGGGGCAAGAGATGGCTATTCACATCTCTCAGTTCATAACCCTGGCATTGGTTCAGGAAAAATGTAGGCTTTGGTCATAGGAGTTTGAGCAATGCTCTGGTAGTGTGACTTGTTTATTGATTTATCCCCAGCATAAATTTGACATTGTGGTATCCGGGTGACTAAAGATCTAAAAACTACTGCATGTAATGTTATAGGAGTTGGATAAATATATGCAGTGCAATTTCCATCTACAGAAATGGCCTCCCGCTGAAACATATTCATAAGTAACCCCACCCGCGGTTTTAAATGCCATTCCTACAAATTAGCCACATTTTCTCACAATGCCCGTTCAGATGCAAGCTTCTTAGCACAACCAATAGGTCAGGATCTCATCAACCCACAATATTATAATTTAGGGAATGTAACATTTAACCCGTTCTCCATCCACCATGATTTCATGCTGCAGTACTTTCTCATTTTATTTTACGGTACTTCTCAAACTTTCCACATTTGGGGAACTCTTCTCCATGTTAGATGGTCTGTTATCAAACCCTTGCGTGCAGCAGAGAATTCTGGGCTTCTCTTCCGTGGCACACAGTGAATTGAGAGTCTCATGCTTCATTGCCATCCTATGGGAATTGACAATATTCTCTTGAACATACTAAACATTCCAAGTGGATGGCTCAGTTGGTTAGAGTGCAGTGCCAGTAACAACAAGGTTGCAGGTTTGATCCCTGTATGGGAGAGCTGCATATTCCTGCATTGCTGGGGGGTAGGGGTGGACTAGAGGATCCTGAGAGCCAGTGTGGTGTAGTGGTTAAGAGTGGTAGTCTCATAATCTGGGGAACCGGGTTCGCATCCCCGCTCCTCCACATGCAGCTGCTGGGTGACCTTGGGCCAGTCACACTTCTCTGAAGTCTCTCAGCCTCACTCACCTCACAGAGTGTTTGTTGTGGGGGAGGAAGGGAAAGGAAATTGTTAGCCGCTTTGAGACTCCTTCGGGTAGTGATATCAAATCCAAACTCTTCTTCTTCTTCCAACTCTACAATTCCATGATTCTGTGATTCTCCTGTGGCTTCCTATTGTAGAGCCCGCCCAATATATTTTGAAGTTGACTCTTACTTCCAGCGACAATGGGATAGTGTCCTCTACCACCCCTGCAACCAGCAGATTTGTTTAAGAGGTGGAGGATACACCAGAGGGTTGATCTTGCTGCTCTCTCAACACCTCCCATCATCTATGGCTGATACGGCTTCCTCACTTTGCTTACTGATAGGGCTGGCCTTGCAAGGCAATTATCAGCAGTGGCAGGGAAGCTGCCTTTCAGGGAAGCTTGTCTGCAATGACTAACCTCGCTGAGAAATCCCTAACCAGCTTCTTGGGAACCCCAAGGGAAAGGGCTTCTCCCAACCAAGCTTGCAAACCACTTTTCCAGTAGATGTTGTATTAGATCAGCTAACGGAAGTGCTATTCATTCATTTTATTGTTTCGCTGCTTTAATGGGAGTCGGGCCTTGTAAAAATCGGCACCCTTAAGAGTAGATGCCAAACAGCTTAGCGATTAAGAACTGATGAAGGTAGTGAATTAAGGGAACCCTTTCACCAGGGATATTTGTAATTCACACAAATTCAGAGAAGCAGCTCTAACTGGGGGCTTCCAGAATTAAGTCCCAGCTCTTTCCTGGTCTCTTTCTGTGATTCCTTAACATGCACACCCAGCTTCATCAACCCCCTGCCCTCAGCTGGGAGGATGAGTCATCTTTGGTACCCAAATTTTCTCACTTTCCAGAGATCATGCAACATTACAGTTAAAGTGGCCACCTTCAGAATAACCAACAATGAAATCATATCTAGCATTCTTCTTTAATATTGTTGTTGTTGTTGTTGTTTAGCCGTGTCCGACTCTTCGTGACCCCATGGACCAGAGCATGCCAGGCACTCCTGTCTTCCACTGCCTCCCTCAGTTTGGTCAAACTCATGCTGGTAGCTTCGAGAACACTATCCAACCATCTCATCCTCTGTCATCCCCTTCTCCTTGTGCCCTCAATCTTTCCCAGCATCAGTGTCTTTTCCAGGGAGTCTTCTCTTCTCATGAAGGTATTGGAGCCTCAGCTTCAGGATCTGTCCTTCCAGTGAGCACTCAGGGCTGATTTCCTTCAGAATGGAGAGGTTTGATCTTCTTGCAGTCCATGGGACTCTCAAGAGTCTCCTCCAGCACCATAATTCAAAAGCATCAATTTAATATTAGGAATGTCACCCCCCCACTGCCTCTCCTTATATTCCTAAGTCCCACCGAGTTCCCAGGTGAGTATTGGGTTGCAGCCTCAATCTCCATAAAGATTACTCGTGTTTTCCAGAACATGTAACTGTTGCCCGTTTCATTCCTAGCATATTATCCTCATGCTGTGTTACTCCCATCATGCACAAATAGCTTGACGACGTGAGGTTTGCCAAAATTCTGAGCTAAATCCCCAGAGCATCTCTGCTTGGCCCTCTCTTTCATCACCTCTGGAAAAATACGTTTCACAGAAAGCAAATGTTTTTATAGGCAGCAATGAAATTAAATGAAGCATATTGTTTAGGTTTAGATGCTCTTGGAGGAAAATACGGCATCGTATCCAGTGCTTTCCCTAGGAAGGCTTGGTGGGTGGGGTTCACTGTAGCTTGAGTGACTCCCTTGATTAGATCCAGGTGTGAATGAATGAGAATAATAATAATAATAATAATAATAATAATAATAATAATAATAATAATAATAATGTAATAATAATAATAATAATAATAATAATAATAATAATAATAATAATAATAATTTATTTATACCCTGCCCATCTGGCTGGGTTCCCCCAGCCACTCTGGGAGGCTTCCAACAAAATATTAAAATACAGTAATGCATCAAACATTAAAAGCTTCCCTAAACAGGGCTGCCTTCAGATGTCTTCTAAAAGTCTGGTAGTTGTTTATTTCTTTGACATCTGGTGGGAGGGCGTTCCACAGGGCGGGCGCCACTACCAAGAATGCCCTCTGCCTGGTTCCCTGTAACTTGGTTTCTCGCAGTGAGGGAACTGCCAGAAGGCCCTCGGTGCTGGACCTGTGTCCAGGTAGAACGATGGGAGTGGAGACGCTCCTTCTATTTGCATTTAAAAACAAACTTAATTTGTACTTTCCCAAACAACATGCAGAGCAAATGCAGCCATCCTTCAGAATTTGCACTTATTAGAATTTCATATCCTCCAACATTTCTCCAATGGAAAATAGGGACATCTTAATAAGAATAAGAATAACATAATGATAGTAATACCCCACCCATATGACTTGGTTGCCCTAGCCACTCTGGGTGGCTTCCAACATATATAAAAACCTTAAACATTAAAAAGCTTCCCTATAAAGGGCTGCCTTCAGAAATCATCTAAAGGTTGTTTAGTTACTCAGCTCTTTGGCTCAGCGGCTGCCTAACTCCATACCCTCCAACACTTCTCTGATGAAAATAGGGACATCCTAAGAAAAAGTGGGACGTTCTCGGATCAGATCAGAAAACCAGGATGGCTTCTGTAAATCTGGAACTCTCCCTGGAAAATAGGAACACTTGGAAGGCCTGGAATCCAGCAATGCAGTTCCCCTACCAAGAAACGTAGTATAAAAATGCATATACTAAAAGGTTCAAATAAGTGCATATATTAGTGAAAAGAACATACAAAAATGCGCCAGGTTTCAGGGAATTGCGTTGCAATTACAAAAGTCACATACAAAATGTGTACAGGAGCAGAAATTCTCACAAAAATACTGATGAAGTTGCACAGCTTTTCTAAAAATTGCAAACGGAAGTGAAAATGGGGAGAAGATAACTCAGATTATAAAAAGAGAGAGAAAACCTGAAAGCAAAATTGGCATATTTGCCCATCCCTAGGTAAGGGATGGGTGGATTACTCAAGGCTAGTAGTGGGACAGGAGCATTGCTTCCTTTCTAAGTTGCAGAGGAAGCAAGCCCTGCACCCCTGAGATCAGTCATATCCAAACTTGGCCCCCCCAGCTGTTTTGGGACTACAACTCCCATCATCCCTAGCTAACAGGACCGGTGGTCAGGGATGATGGGAACTGTAGTCCCAAAACAGCTGGAGGGCCAAGTTTGGCCATGCCTGCCTTAGATGAATTTCTGGAGCTACTCATTTACCTTTTAGTGGTACATCTAGTCTCTTGGCACATTGAGATCTGGTTTATATGTGTTGATCTTTGGAAGGCTCATGGCAATGGACTTAGACTACTAGACAACACAGAATTTTGTATGGAGTTACATTATTCCAGCTGTGAGTTTGGTGCAGAGTCCAAAAACTAACACTGCCCTTACAGAGTTGCTCACGGATACACGTTGATTGCATGGAATGTAAAAGGGATCTGTGAGCTGTTGCCTAGCTGCAGGTACAAACACAATCTATTTTTCAGAGCAGAAGGAAGAGGCCTCTTCAGAATTTCACTTTTTGGATGAATTCAAGAGCAATCTCTACTCATCAGGTTTGGACATGAGAGACAGGTTGGGCAGAGAGGAGCTGTGAGACCTGCCCTGCTAAATCTTCCAACTTGCCACTTCCTCAACCAATGCTTAAATTTATTACAGAAATTACTTCTTCTTTTTTTTTTTAAAAAAAAATATTTATTACTTTTAAACCTTACAAAAAGGAGAAAAGAAAAGAAAAAGAAAAAACAATACAGTACAATATATAAACAATACACAACACAACATTAACACATTAAACAAAACAAAAGCAAAAACAGTTCAAAAAACATACATCATACCATCTCAATATCCTCTCTTTCATTCCCTTGTTTCATCGACCTCCTCTCACCTCCCTTTTTGTATTCCATTTCTATTAATTACTTCAGCAAATCCTTTCCATCTTTCTCTATTTTCTGTCATGTGATTATCGTAACATATTTTAACCTTGTTTTCCATTAATACTATGATACTTATTTATACTTAATTCCTTAAAACATTTCTACTAAAGCCGTATAATTCCCTTCCAACATTTTTCTAACACTCATTAATTTTACATTATTTCCATATATAGATTTTAAATCATGAAACTAGCACCAGAAGGGGGGATTAAGAGGAAGGAAGATTGACAAGTCAAGACTCAGGTGGTAGGCAGACTTTTCCTACCCGGCCAATGAGATAGCAAAAACAACCAAACCCACTCTATGGCTATGATATCAATTCAAGAGCAATCACTGTGGCAGGGAAGTGGGATTCAGTAGTCTCTGCTTGCTGGGCCGAGGAAGGAGTCACTTAGCTGAAGCTGAAGCAGCAGTAGCAGCAAAAGTGTTGCCTGTTAAGCAGATGATGTTCTTACTTTTCTACACAAAGCCTTCTCAGATGTTAAATTGTGGGCAATTTCAGACATCCTGTTTATTGAGCATTCGTCCCGATTTGTTTGCAGGGAGATTAGGCAATGTGGAGTATTTAACGAGCATCTGTGCCAATCTGTTTGTGGGAAGTTTGTATGACATTGCGCAAAGAAATGTTATCCCACACATTCCAGTGCATTTTCTCATCACTTTTCATATCACGAAAAGTCCAGTCTTTTAGGGAAGCAGGTTTGTTGCACAGGGCCTCTCAGTTAACCACAATCACACCCCCAGAGTTTGCTGTTGCATCGCTGAAGTTGAATCTCACCTGAAAATGGCAACACCCATATCTAGCATTTGCTGAGTGTTTGCTCTGATTGTTCGCGGTGTGGTCACTTGGCCACGAGTATTCATTGTAAAATATTTATATGTCTTCACATCAACAATTTGTTCATGTCACATTTTTTAGTGCAGTTCTCCATCACTGTCCAAAATGCAGATAGATTATTTGGGCTACCATAGAAGGAACAAAAATGTTGGTGGAGCAATAGTCCACTTGCTCACTTGGTTAGGTCAGTTGCCGGGGGACAGTGCCAAAACTAAAGGCGTTTAGCAATGAATTTTGCCCAGGGCGAAGCCTCCAGAGGGCACCATGGATGGTCTCAGCCCAACAGCCAATTCGCAATGAGCCTGGGCTGTCCGGCCACCTCCCCATAGTTCCAAAACAATTTTGCTTTTGCCTTTGTTTGCTAGTCCATGTCTGTGGGGTGCCCAGGACAGCTGCTTTGGGCTGTGGTGCCATCTCCTCTGTGTGCCTTTGCACTGCTTGGTGGTAGGCAGCTGCATCTGGGAGAATTTGACTAGATCCATCACGAGCAGACAGACCCGTGGAGTTACCCTGAAATCTGTGCGTTCAAAAGATGTGGTAAATGAATTACACAGAGCCCATTAGGAATGCCACTCTCTGTACTAGAAAACAGGGCACACTCTCTGTGTACAAATATTTCTTGTTCCAATGGCATCAGGGGATAACCCTGAAGGCCCCTAATGCTGGAGCTGTGCGTGAGGTCTAGGTCCACTCTGTGCCTAGGTAGGAGGCTGTTCAGAACAATCTGCAGCATGCCTTGAATTCTGCAAAAGAATGGCACACTGCGAACGTAATACATAATGAGTACGTTACATACCGTACTCCCATTGATAGGTACTATGTTCTTTCTTTAAAGCACTGGCAACAAATACCCAAAATACTAAAATCTGAACAAGCAATTCAACAACAACAAAAAGCCTGATTACAACAAGAAACAAATGGTTAAACCAGAAAATGAATCATCTTAATGCAGATAACACCTTAAAAAATATTCCCAAATTGGTAAATAATTTGGTGAAGAATCGGTCTCTTTGGCCCACAATAGAGATTGCCAGAAATTAATGGCATGCTAGCTTAGTTTAAAGATACAGTCAACAAGACACATTCAATGTTACTTCCCAAGAGGGTTCTGAAATGTCTGACTTGGCTGGGGAAAGAAATGCACAACAGGACATGAGGAGAAAGGGAGTAGGTTAAAAGCACGTGGTTTGTCCCCAACAAAATTCCAAATTGTGTCAAAAACTTAATTCTGCAGCTAACGTATTCTAGCTGGGAAGTGATGAGTGGAAACGTGAGAATGATTGATCCCATGCCAATCCTTGCACAGGCCACTGGGGATTGGAGTAGATAACATTTGAGGTTCCTCCCGACTCTAAAAATCTATGATACATAGAGCCCTGTTTAATTTGACCTTGCATTATTAGAATGAACGAATGTCAAATCTACTTAAAGCTGCTTCCTTGTCCTTGGATATTTTTTATGTTATTTGGAAGAGAGAAACTGTTTTCTCTCCATACATTGAAAATTATGAATTGGAGCTGGTGTATCTATCAGCGGCCGATAGCATGTTGGAATATACAGCTCTGTGATAAGATATTAAGGTGTAGTTTCTCCACCGGAATGTTTATTGGGAGACGTGCTACTGATTTTAATATACCCATAACATGCACATAGCAAGTCATATCATATCAGCTAAGTTCATATCATAATCGTCACTTACTACTTCAGCATAGAGAACACAATGAAGATGGCTCAGTTTACTTCCACTTGCCTGTATGCAGAATGGAAACCATGACAGGGACTCTCTTCATTCAAAGGTTTTTATCCCTAAATGGTCTAGGGCCCGCCCCCTTCCCCAGTACCCACCCCCCACTTGGCACACCTTCACTATAAAAGGCACTGAGCTGGTTGAAAAATCTCTCAGCTTAGGAATTGGATCCTCGGAGTCCAGATTAATTACAACTTTCCAGGTAAAATGGTAACCTTAGCCTTTTCGTGGGGATGGTCAGTGAATGAGCTGAGACTTAAAGGGATGGGCATTTTGAACTTCATGTTTATTTTTAATATGTGCGATGTATCTTCGACAAGGGGCACAACAGGTGGTGGTTAGATCAAGCAAGATACGTAGCGGGAGACCAGGAACATATCGCTCGATAGCGGCAAGCTTAAATTCAGAGGGAGATTTTAGAATCCAAAAGACTAATGAACGGACCAGGAGATTTATGGTGAATGGAGGATTCTGTGGCAGGCCCAGGGCTATGAAAGCACAGCTTCCAAAGGAAGCAGAGCTCGCATGAACACATGAGGCATGCAAGAGAGAAAGTGAGAGGTAAAAAGGAGGAGGTGAAGTCAGGACCGGGTTATGTGATGAGCCTGTGAGTTATGGGCACAGTTCATGGAACAGGAGCCGGTCTGTGTAAATCTCATTGAAATTTCCCATTCATTTCAACGGGGCTTCTGCAGAATACCCTCCCTGTGAACTTTGCTCAGCATCACTTTTCTGTCAGACATGCTACTAACCCAGGAACCTGAGAGGATGGTTTCTCAAGTGGCACATTTATCCTTTAGGGAGGTTTTTTGCCCCCCTTAACAAAGTGTTTTTCACTTACTACCTTAACTGACATAGTGACTTGACTTCACGAGGTTCTCTCTCGAGCAGAATGCCACACTCACTCACAGATCACAAACTGCACTTGCAAATGGCAATACATCTCCCACATGAAATTAAAAAACCTGTTCGAGTCTGGATAGAGATTAAACAATTATGGAACATAAGATGGCATGGAAACAACATTGAATGATTATTCCAGAGGGGTAGCCTTGTTACAGTCTTTTCTAGCAAAACACTCTCTCTCTCTCTCTCTCTCTCTCTCTCACACACACACACACACACACACACACACAGAGTTTTCTGTGGCACCTTAAAAATAATGGCAGTAATCTAGCCTCACTTACTTGGGAGTAAACTCCATTGGCTTCAATAGGACTGACTTTTCTGTAGACCTTGTTAGGATTCAAACGTAATCTGTTTCTATTGTCACATAAGCTTTTGAGGACACCTAGTGGTCGCTATAAAAAACTAAGGTTCAGGGGACTGGGTGTCATAAATAAGAGCAGAGAGAAGGCCGTGTTCTGTCAGCTTTACAGGTGAACTACATGCTAAGCTTCTTTCAGCTGTTAAGTGGCTGGTTTGAGTAGACAGCCTGTGAGAGGTGACACCCAAACCTTGCATTCCAGATATTTGCCTGAATTATGTGCCTTGGAAACTCCAGAGCTAGTTTTGGGAAGAGAAGTGTTGGCAAGGACCATTATTAGGGAGCGGGTGAAATATTTTGGACAGCACCTGTTGCCTATACGGCTTCCACTGTAAGAGGCAGTCCCAAACTTCTTTGAGCTCTTTGGTGGTGGAGCAAAATACGAATGTCAGAAACCAAAACCAACTACCATATTTTTCGCTCTATAAGACGCACCAGACCACAAGACGCACCTAGCTTTTGGAGGAGGAAAACAAGAAAAAAAATATTCTGAATCTCAGAAGCCAGAACAGCAAGAGGGATCGCTGCGCAGTGAAAGCAGCAATCCCTCTTGCTGTTCTGGCTTCTGGGATAGCTGCGCAGTCTGCATTCGCTCCATAAGACACACACACACACATTTCCCCTTACTTTTTAGGAGGGAAAAGGTGAGTCTTATAGAGCAAAAAATACGGCAAGTGTCTGAAGATTTTCACTGACGGAAAGGTCTTAACTCTGGTTTCTGGTTTTAATGTAGCATGTGCCATGTTTTTGGTACTCAACTTCTTCTTCTCCTCAGAGGGTAAAAGTTGGGAACTATCCTCCCCCATCAGAAACCTCATGGTTTGTTTGTTTGGTGGTTCTTTCTGCAGCATTCCTGCTATGATTTCTACACAGCACCAGTTCTTCCTTAAAGCAGACCAAGGAATAATAAACGAGGAACACCTGGAGGAAGGAGACAATGGCTGCTCCCTTGCATCTGACTCAGGTTTCCCTTTAAAGACAGTATCGCTTTCGCCCACTCAACCCTACGCAAGTTTTTTCCCCCTAAATCAGTTGCTCTCATTAGCTCCCAAGTATTAAATAAGCAATGCTGTTGTCATTTATGAGTCTTTGGGAACACTTGTCCTTTATGTTTTCAACGAGTACATGGTAACGCACAATGCAATTCATGACACCAGCCTCCGCACATTTATTCAGTGGTTATTCTGCGTAGGATTGCTGATTAAGTGTTTTATGCTGCTAGAAAGTAAGGAACAGCTGAATCAAATTTATTTAAGATCATTTAAATGGTTTTCAGGGAAATCAGGGGGGCTTGAGGGCAGCCTGCCTTGAACCCTTAGAGTTTCCAGGCATGCCGATACAGTGGTACCTCAGGTTACATACGCTTCAGGTTACATACACTTCAGGTTACAGACTCTGCTAACCCAGAAATAGTGCTTCAGGTTAAGAACTTTGCTTCAGGATGAGAACAGAAATCGTGCTCCGGCGGTGCAGCGGCAGCAGGATGCCCAATTAGCTAAAGTGGTGCTTCAGGTTAAGTACAGTTTCAGGTTAAGAACAGACCTCCGGAACAAATTAAGTACTTAACCCGAGGTACCACTGTACTCAAATTTTGGGCTGAATTTGCCAAGTGATGCCAGGATGACTGTGTTTATCTCAGACAGTGGTCTACTAGAAGGAGTTCTTTCTTTGAAGGACTGTCCACACCAAATTTAAAAATAAATAAAAGGCAAGAAGGAAGAACAGGGCTTTGCCAACTGTTAGCTCCTATGTTGCAGAATGAATAGACAGATGGGTCTACAGCCAGAACCTTTCCAATTGTGATGAGATGTATTTAAATTACTTGTTGTTGTTGTTAATTTTTTGTACCCTGCCCACCTGACTGGGTTGCCACTCTGGGCAGCTTCCAACATGATATACAATAACACAACAACAACATAACGGAACCAAGCACAATTCAAAGTGTTAGTGCTGACCTTTAAAGCCCTAAATGGCCTCGGTCCAGTATACCTGAAGGAGCGTCTCCACCCCCATCGTTCTGCCCGAACACTGAGGTCCAGCGCCGAGGGCCTTCTGGTGGTTCCCTCGCTGCGAGAAGCCAAGTTACAGGGAACCAGGCAGAGGGCCTTCTCGGTAGTGGCACCCGCCCTGTGGAACACCCTCCCACCAGATGTCAAAGAGAAAAACAACTACCAGACTTGTAGAAGACATCTGAAGGCAGCCCTGTTTAGGGAAGCTTTTAATGTTTAACAGACCACTGTATTTTAATACTTTGTTGGAAGCCGCCTAGAGTGGCTGGGGAAACCCAGCCAGATGGGCGGGGTATAAATAATAAATTATTATCATTATTATTAAAAAGGTCCCGATATAGGGCTGCCTTCAGATGTCTATAGAAGGTTGCATTTACAGCAAATCTTTCTGATTTTGTGTGTGTGTGCGCGCACACACACAGATTAGCATATGCAAATCCATGCCCTCTTTTGGGAAGGCTGCATGCCATTATATTTGGCAATGCAGAAGTGGCTACCGTAAGATGCCAGCTTTGAGATAAGTCTACATAGACATATTTTTGTGTCAGTGTATTGCAGGGAACTGTATAGGTATGCCAAGATTTGCAGCTCTTTGTGAGACTTTTTACCAAGATTGGCTTTCTAAGCACTCACAACAAAGCACAGCCCATTTTGTTTCAATTCCTGAACCCTCTTACGTTCACAGATGACTATTGCTGACTTGTCTCCCCGCAGGGCTGCCCCGCGTGTTCAAAATATTACAGAAATGGGTTCCCAAGGCCTCTCCCTATTTTGACAAAGAACATTACTGCTACGCTGGCCACCAGATCACCATTCAAGAGTCCATCGAAAACTTCGGAGCCGTAGTATGGCCTGGCGTAAGTTTCACACAGGGAAAGAACACCTTGCAAGTAAGCTTCTGTAAGATAATGAAGCGTTTTGCTTTCCTTGATACCTTGTTTTAGGATCTTAAGAGCTGGAAAGGGTCATCAGAAGGCTATGTCAGCCAAGCCACTGCTTTTCCTTTGCTAGTGTTGCTTATGGCCTAAGGTTTCAGCACATTTATGGGGGTGAAAGTCAACCCTGTGCCCATAAAAAGCAGAGAGTTCATTGCGCACCTGGTACTGGATATGTAGTTAACCCACTGAGCAAGATAAGACTGCGTTCTGAACCTCCCTACAGTCCAGAATAGATTAAATGGATTCATTGAATCTATGGCTTTACATGTCCGCAGCTGTGATACCGCTGCATGGTTAATCAATGCTCCATTAGTACTGAATAAGGCTGGGCAATATCTGCTTTCCAAAATCGTAACATACCACCAGCTAAACCCTGCCAACCTAGCAGTTCGAAAGCATGTCAAAGCGCAAGTAGATAAATAGGTATTGCTCCGGCGGGAAGGTGAACAGTGTTTCTGTGCGCTGCTCTGGTTTCGCCAGAAGCGGCTTAGTCACGCTGGCTACATGACCCGGAAAAACTGTCTGCGGACAAACGTCGGCTCTCTCGGCCAGTAAAGCAAGATGAGCGCCGCAACCCCAGAGTCTCACTGTGCACAGCTTCTGCCTTTCTGTTGGGCCTGGAAGAGCAGCGTTCATTAGCCTTGTTGCCACATAGCAGGGCACCGCAGAGCCTCCCTGGAACTGCCAGCCACGGCTTGCCCCGATGATCTCTCGCCATGCAGCTCCCGGGAGTGCCACTACCTTCCCCCCACTGTTTGTATCTCCCTGACAGGTAAATGTGTAACCCCATCAAGGGCAGGAGATCTCCCACCCACCTGGTCTAGGGAACCACCAACAGCGCCTTCGTCTTATCTGGATTGAGTTTCAGTTTGTTGGCTTTCATACAGTCTATTACCAAGGCAAGACACCAGTCCAGCACTTCCACTGCCTCACCTGCAGATGTCCCTCATCCATGATCTCATTATGGATGAGGAGGCTGATCTGGCATGTATCACTGAAACCAGGGTGGGTGATCAGAAATTCCAAAACTGCTCTTGTGACTTTAAATTCAAATAGCTCGGGTGATGTATCGATACATTGTCTGAAACCTTAGTACAGTGGTGCCTCGCAAGACGAAAAGAATCCGTTCTGTGATTCTCTTCGTCTAGCGGTTTTTTCGTCTTGCGAAGCAAGCCCATTGACGGATTAGCGCTATTAGTGGCTTTTAGCGGCTTATTGGATCAGCTGATAAGCGGCTTAGAAAAAAGGGGGGGAACCCCGCAGGAACTCGCAAGACATTTTCGTCTTGCGAAGCAAGCCCATTGACGGATTAGCGCTATTAGTGGCTTTTAGCGGCTTATTGGATCAGCTGATAAGCGGCTTAGAAAAAGGGGGGGGGAGGGAAAAAAACCCGCAGCAATTCGCAAGACATTTTCGTGAATGTAAATGAAATGATTTCGCATGCTGAAATCATGGGATGCACATGCACATACACTATTGCAGCTAGATTAGGTTCTAAACATTAGCAGCTCCCAAATTCTGAAGACAAATTTAATTTTTTTAGGCACTTGCTCTGTGTCAGTACTTGGAATCAAATCAACAAGAAATCAGTCTCCGAGACAAGAAGTTACTTGAACTGGGAGCTGGTACAGGCCTGGTGTCCATTGTGGCAAGTATACTAGGTTGGTAATTTGCTAAAGAGTATTTATGTGTGTGTTTATGTGTGTTGCTTCTTGTTGCACATTTTACACACAGTTCCTACCTATTCACATTACCCAGTACTCTCTTGAGTCCCAAACATTTGAATAGCATTTTGACAATGTTGTCTACCCACCACCTCCTTATAGACACAGGATGCCATACGAAGCCTAAAATGGGCAGCTTATCTTGTGAGTAGCTAATTACAAAAAAGCATTCTGAAATCTATTTCTTTTGTGCCTTAACTTCATTTATCTGGCAAGGGATATAACCAAGTGCAGTAGGAGACAGTCCAAAACAGGCTTTGATTTCCCAAAAGAGAGAATTGCTCCATTTATTAACCTGTAGGTGTTGCTCAAACAACTTTGCTAGTCTGAAATAGAACCTTTCAAAAATGTTCTTCAGACTTCCAGCTCGCCTCATCTATAGTAAATTCTCCTTGAAAATGTGTCAGTGCATTAAATGGATTACAGTGCTAGTCTTGGGATTTCTATGATTTGTTCTAGCCAGAGGGTGTCCTGCAGTTTTATCCAGAGACTGCAATGGCTGCTTGTTCCTGCAGAGGACAGAAAGCCTAGCAAGTCAGTAATGATTACATCACTGAACAGCAAAAATGTAAACAGAGAACTGTCTTCCCTCTCTTCAGTATCAAGGAAGACTATTTTTATTCTCTTTCAGGTGCTTTTGTGACAGCTACTGACTTGCCCGAGGTCCTTGAAAATATGGAGTTCAATATTTCAAGAAACACACGCAACCTGAACGTTCACAAGCCCGAAGTAAGAAAGCTGGTTTGGGGAGAGAATCTCCATGCAGACTTCCCCATATCAACCCATCACTATGATTTTATTGTGGCTACGGATCTGGTGTACCACCACACAGCTCTTGAAGCTCTGTTAGTCACCATAGGCTACTTTTGTCAGCCTGGGACAATCTTGTTATGGGCAAACAAATTCAGATTCAGCACAGATTACGATTTTTTGGACAGAGTTGGCAACATGCTCAATATCACGCAGCTAGCAGAATTTCCAGAGTCAAATGTCAAGTTGTTCAAAGGCACAGTAAGGGAAAATTAAGATCCGAAAGAGGGCCAGAATCTAGAACAGATGCAGCCTAAAAGTTTACAAAGCAGTAGTTTTTAAAAGATGTTAATTAGCCTCTTCTTCACAACAGCCTGGTGCATTCAAGTTGGCTTTGGGGTTCTATTTCCCAATAATGGGTAATCCCCAAAAGCAGGACTGTATGCAAAGGGGGTCAAATAAGTGGATTTTAGTAAATGCTCTCCTACTCCTTATGCAGCTGTTGCCCCAGATGATTAACAGAACATGTTCGACACCACCAAACTGCATCCTTTTGGAGCTACCCATGATGTTATGCCCTGGGTTTTTCCATAAAACTGATTTACTGGTAATTGGACCTGAAAGCTTAACCCCACATCTTGTTGCTAGAAACAGAAAGGAGAGAGGACCATTTTACTCCGTAAGTCCCATGTGACTACAGAAAGCAACTCCAGTAACATGAATAAGCTGTATTGTAATGAAGCCACAGAATTTCAGATTAAAATTTAGGGTTGTGCTTCTACAAGGATAAACCAATTCCAGGTAATGGGGCTACTCTGCTATAGCTTTATAGAATCCTTTTAAAAGTCCTCTGGTTCTATAAGCAGTGCCAAATTGTTGTCTCAATAACAGGCATATATAATATACGCTGTGACCAATATTTGCTACAATGCTGAAATGTAACTTTTTACTCGGCCTCCATGAAGTCATATAGACTAGATTGTGTGTCCTCCCTCCAACAGCTCCTCAAATAGCATTGATTTCCTAACGCCTCCCTTTAGGTACTCTTGAAAAAATTAGGACAGATCTCAGCTTTGTTTAATTGTTTTTATTATTAACAAAATTAAAAGTATGAGAGTGCGCACGTTTTTGATCTTGAAATTTGCACATTTATTTAGCAGTTTTACATTTCCCTCCCCCAAAACATTATTAACATATCTGTATGTATAAGTTTTACAATACCTGATTTAAGTGTTAACTGACTGTTTATACATGTATCAGTTTATCCGATACTCTGCAACACATGGATATTTGAGAGCATCTCCGAGTTGAAGATATTCAAGAGCACCTTTTGCACCAGCAATTCAAAATACATTTGCAGTGAGTGTGAAAGTTTTTAATTTTAAAAAAATTCAAAATGTAAACTCTTGCAAGTGATACTGGTAATTAAGTTCCATTACTGTTAAGTCTAATAAATAAGGTTTTAGCTACTCCGAAGGAGCTTTTTTTTTTTTAAGGCCTTCATACAATTGAAAACTTCAATGTTAAAACCCTGCTCATTGTAAAAAGAACCGCTTATACAGGCTTGTGGTTAAAATTACAAACAGTTAAGAACCACATACACATGCAAGAAACCTTCCCATCTTCATTTCCTAATCCTTGGAGCTGGCTATTTCGGAACACCCATTGCCAGCAATGTGATGTATGCAAAACATTTTGTTCGTACGTTTTTATTTCTAGGGCAACTAAGAGTTACGCCCAGAAATTAAATATCTAAGCCTAAATAGGCTCCTTGATGTCAGGAGCCGAACCCTCACACAACCCCCTTGTCCTCTGATTAATAACACACGATATAAGCATTCAATAATGGATGAAAACATGCATTCCAGTAATATAATGTATCTTTATATCCAAACGACGTAAGAACATCTCAGATTTACAATGGCAGCAATTTCAAAACACACAATAATCGGGTGGATACATCACGGGAAGCCAGTTTTCAGTGAAAGATGCACAGTGTGTCCATCCAAGTAACTTCATTAGCTAAAGAAGAAAAAAATTAAAGTACACTTTTACATCTTCCACTATTAAACGAAGTCCACTAAAAAATGTTGACTTTTTAAAAAACTGCATTCTATGAAGTACCAAAAGGGGAGGGGGGTTACATATGCACACACCTGATTCTCTACCTTTTGGGGGGGAGCTGTAACCTTTTCATAAACTTCCAAAAATGCCAACGAAACTTGCATGCAGCCTTGAGTTAGCCTAGGTAATAATGGAGATTACTTACCAGTATGCAATTCTTCAAGTTTTCTTTGGTAGGTTTCTCTTCCGCAAGCTTTGTTGCAAATTTGAGACCTCGGCCGTACATTTTATTTACCAGGGCGTGCTTATAGGCAAATGGTAAAACCTACACGGGGTGCAAAATAAAAGGTGAGATTTGTAAGCCAGGCAAACATCTCGGTCTCCAAAATTTACCAGCCCCTGTTCTATTTCAGACTTGACACCAGCAGTGCAAGAGGTTTGGGGAAGCACAAGACCATTTCGCACCTAGGTGGCTGAAGCTGCCCTAACATTAACCATTCCTTAATGCTGCTAAAGCAAAAACTGTGAGGCTGCAGGATCTCTCCAAAATTAAATATTTGTAAGAACAGAAGTTATTTTACATTGTACCATCAGGCACTTTGCGGAGTTTGCAAGAGGACAGGTCCCAGGCCCTGAAGAGCTTACAATTTCAAATTCAACACCAGGGAAACAAGGCAACACTATTTCAGCTACATGTGCTTAACTTAAGCTTATAAAGGTAAAGGTAAAGGGACCCCTGACCATTAGGTCCAGTCGTGAACGATTCTGGGGTTGTGGTGCTCATCTCGCTTTAGTGACCAAGGGAGCTGGCGTACAGTTTCTGGGTCATGCGGCCAGCATGACTAAGCCGCTTCTGGCGAACCAGAGCAGCGCACGGAAATGCCATTTACCTTCCCGCCAGAGTGGTACCTATTTATCTACTTGCACTTTGATGTGTTTTCGAGCTGCTAGGTTGGCAGGAGCAGGGACCGAGCAACGGGAGCTCACCCCATTGTGGGGATTCGAACCGCCGACCTTCTGATCACCAAGTCCTAGGCTCTGTGGTTTAACCCGCAGCGCCACCCACATCCCAACTTAAGCTTAGTTACAGGAAAGCAGCAATTTCCAACACTTTGCTCTCCCGATGCTTTGGGCTACAACTCTCCACAGCTGCATGATTCACTGGGTTGGTGAAGGCTGCAACAGGCCCAAAGAACTAGGGGACCATGCCTTACAATAAATGCACAGAGGTGGAAGAGCCAAGAGGGGAATCATCATTGCCTGGATGGCGAGGCTTGAAAGTGGAAGGCTGCACAAAACCATTTCTGGCCTGATGTAGCAAGACAACGCTTACACTTATGAAAACATTCAAGATTTTAAAAACTGGACTATTTTTCTGCAGATTTGATAGTATGCCTTTGGTATCTACAGTATGAAAAATTGTAAGGCTTTTGTCAAAAAAACAAACCCCACAAAGTTGGCTGTGGCGAATGGCTGCAATCCTACAAATTTGCATTAAAAACCAATAATGAAAGATTTCAGTTATTTTGTTGGCATTCTCTGCTGTGTATGAATACACAGTTTAGGTGGCCAAAATAATAATAAAAACCCCAATGCTTTACCAAAGGTTAAAGTTGAGACTACATAGTAAACCAGTCTGTATAAGCAGCATATGAAGGATTCCCTCCTCCAGTTATAGGAATCTAATTTTGCTCCCCCAATTCCATATACCTTGGTGTCAAACAGGTCAGTCCATTTGGTTATTTCCCAGAAAGTTTCTGCCAGAGCATCCAAGCCACCCTCCTGCTGGTCATCTTTAGATTCTGCATCGCCTGACACAGCTCCTTCTTGGGCCTGAAACTGCAGGATTTGGTCAGACAACGCACTTCCTTTCCGACAGAGAGCATCCACTAACGTAGATTTCTGTTTGTCCATCTCACTAAATAGGAAGCACACAAGAGGATGACAGCATTTGCAGTGAAGCATGCCCTTTTCTATATAAAAAGAGAGTCCTGAGGTGCACAAACTGAATAATAAATCATTTATAATAGGCAGGGTCCCATCCCCATTACTCCCAAATACTTCAACAACTGGTTATTTTATATACATGCCAAAACTTAACTATCTATTATATTTAGACAACAAGCACACAAACTGCTAAGTTGCAAGGAAGACACAAGCACCCTAAATAAATAAATAAATAAATAATAGTAATAGTTGATTTTATTTTGATTATGCATTTTGTGATTTTATATTTTGATTTTATTTCCTGAGACCTGCAGGTATAGGGGCAGTATATAAATTCAATTATTTACTATTATTACTATTATTATTATTATTATTATGTGTGCCCCACCCATCTGTTGCCCCAGCCACTTCCAACATATATGAAAACAAAATAAAACATTAAAAAAAACTTCCCTATACAGGGCTGCCTTCACATGGCTTCTAAAGGCTGTATAGTTAAATAATAATAATAATAATAATAATTTTTATTATTATTAAAGATTCAGGTAGGTAGCCGTGTTGGTCTGACGCAGTCGAAATAATAATTCAGTTATTTAAAATACACAGTGTTCCTATTTGGGCATACATGATGAGCACAGCATTAATCTACTACAATACAATCATAACTTATGCAAATTTAGCTCAATAATAATAATTTTATTATTTGTACCTTGCCCATCTGACTGGGTTGTCCCAGCAACTTTGGAAGGCTTCCAGCATATACGAAAACCATAATAAAACTTCAAACATTAAAAAAAACTATACAGGGCTGCCTTCGGATGACTTCTAAAGGTTGTATTGTTACTTATCCGGTTGGCATCTAGCATGCGTGATTTCAGCTTTACAAAGCTGAAATTGAGCAAATGAAATGCATGGAAGAACTTTTAAGCTTTCCAACTGGCTTACTGGGCTCTGGGACGCTTTTGTGAGATCTCATGGAAACTCAATGGCCACGCAAGGTCCCTTGAGAGCATCCCAGAGTCTGGTAATCTCTCTGCCTTGCTTGCGGGGAGGGTCAAGGCCTGCTTGGTACACAGCTCATGTAAAAATGCTTGCAGTTTGCTTTCAAGTACACATGCTTTTGCAAAAATGAGCCAAGTTCTGAGAATGGAAAAAATTAGAAAGATATGGGAACAGCTGGAAATTTGGCAGTTGACAGGGATGACTTGTACATATAAAATAATAAGGGAGTAAATGAATAAACGGAAACTGACAATCTCGTTCATATATGGAACAACAGATTTAAGATCAGATTGCTTGCTGCTCTAAGGGAACTGATTTTCTACCCATTTATATAATTCATTTAAATGTTTGGTGTTGAAATCTTTAAAGGTAATTCATATAGTTATTTAAGAAATTGATACAGTGGTACCTCGCAAGACGAATGCCTCGCAAGACGGAAAACTCGCAAAACGAAAGGGTTTTTGGTTTTTTGAGTTGCTTCGCAAGACGATTTTCCCTATGGGCTTGCTTCGCAAGACGGAAACGTCTTGCAAGTTTGTTTTCTTATCCTAAAACCGTTAATACAGTTGCGACTTGACTTCGAGGAGCAACTCATAGCACGTGGTGTGGTAGCCTTTTTTGAGGTTTTTGAAGACTTTGGTGATTTTTGAAGCTTTTCCAAAACTTTTCCGACACCGTGCTTCGCAAGACGAAAAAAACCGCAAGACGAAAAAACTCGCGGAACGAATTAATTTTGTCTTGCGAGGCACCACTGTACCTAAGACATGTTTTAAAAAGATGGTGAAATATAACTGATGTCAAAGGTTTTCAATTAATATCATATAGGACTATCACAAGCTTTAAATAAAAGGATGTGTTGCATTATGCAATATTATTAGTAGCAAAACAAATGTTGTGATCTAAAACATCTGGAGGGGTGGGGGAGGCTGAGTTATAATGTATTCCCAATGCAAGATTTCTGGTCTTAACTCAGTCCAGTAATTATTCTGAATATTTCAGCGTTCTGTATTGAATAATAGTTCACAAGATGCTGCTTAGAAAACCTGTGGATTTCAATTCTGAACTTAAGACTCTTGCCTGATTGCTCATGCAGATCATGGTCTCTAACCACTCACAACACCCATAATAAAAATCCCAGCCACTACCATCTATTTCATCCTAAAATTTAGGACAGAAGAAGCTTCAATTCAAAGCTGCTTCTAATTGTCACTGGCCACAATCCAACACAAAAAGTTCAACACATTAAGGTTCACTGCAACAAATGGACATTATGTTGGTTGGTGGTCACAGTTGTCCTATCAGGATCACGGAATTGATCTTTAAAATAATTTCAGCTTTAGAGTGACTTAATCTTTGAAGCTACAAAGTGGGGACAGCCTTAGGCCAAGTTGCAGAAATAAGATGCAAGGAAAAAGTATTTACTGGTTAGGTACTTTTTTATAGTAGCAGCATCAGGTCTGGGATCTGTCTTCATAGCGAGATAAATGGCGAGGGCTGTTTGATCAATATGTGAGATAACCGTATTAGCTGCCTCAATAATGTCGTTCAACCTTTTCATTCTTTCCTAGTGGAAACAAACAAAGCACATTGCATTATTACTCATGCATGAAGAGACATTAATGCAATAATAGGCTAACATGTACAGTTATTCAATACCTTTGTCATGGACCCAATAACACAAGATCAGGAATCATGCTGCACAATATTGGGGGGAAAACATATTCAACATAAAGCCCTAAAAGAAGAAACTTGAATATTTTTCTATCTTTTACCAGTTTAAGTTCTTGCTGCAATAGGTGAAGGGACCCCTGACCATTAGGTTCAGTCGTGACCAATTCTGGGTTTGCGGCGCTCATCTCGCTTTATTGGCCGAGGGAGCCAGCGTACAGCTTCTGGGTCATGCGGCCAGCATGTCTAAGCCACTTCTGGTGAACTGGAGCAGTGCACGGAAACGCCATTTACCTTCCCGTCACCTATTTATCTACTTGCACTCTGATGTGCTTTCAAACTGCTAGGTTGGCAGGAGCAGGGACCGAACAATGGGAGCTCACCCCATCGCGGGGTTTTGAACCGCCGACCTTCTGATCGGCAAGCCCTAGGCTCTGTGGTTTAGACCACAGCGCCACCCGCGTCCCCCTCTTGCTGCAATACCGGGATAATAAAATATTGCTGGTGGTTACTAGTTTTCAGCAGTATTGGAGGGAAAGGCCAAAGAGGTTTATGTAACACTGTATTAAAGATCAACACTCTTTAAGAATCTTGTGGCACTTTAAAGACTAACAGGCTTACTATGGCATAGGCTTTTGTGGACAACTTCATCAAATGAAGGAAAGGCAATCCTAAATTGGGAAACCTATTATTTTATTTATTACATTTATATACAACCTTTATCTTCCAAGGATCTCAAGGTGATGTACAGGATTCTCCCCCTCCTCATTTAGTCCTCACAACAATCCTGTGAGTTAGGTTAGGCCAAGAGATGGTGACTGGCCCAAGGTCACCCACTGAGCTTCATAGCTGAGTGGGGATTCAAACCCTGCTCTCCCAGGTCCTTGCCCAACCATTACACCCCATGTTATGTACATATATATGGTGGTGAATTTAGGGGGAACTAAGTCTGAGGGGAGGAAAATGCAAGAGGATTACCAAGCAGATAACTACCAAGAAGCAAACAGGGCACTGTTAGCGATTATAAACATCCAGGTATTGAGAAGCTAATTTAACACATGAGCATGATAAAATTGTATGATTGCGGCTTGAGCTACATGTGGCAGAACTGAAACGCCCAATCTATTTTGCTTTAGTTGCTTCACACTGGAATTTTCATTTGGAGTACCTTTATTCAAAGGTGACCACCTTAAAACCAGTCACAGAATATTCCGGAAAACTAAAACATTCTGCTGCTTGTTTCTCAGTACTGCCAATTTCTGATCTCCAACTCCTGCTCTTATGCGTCAAACTCACCAAAGCACTGATCTGTATAAGTACTAATCCCCTGAACAAAATTTAAGTTATAATAATAATAAATTTTTATTTATAGCCCGCCCTCTCCGGCCAGGGCCGGGCTCAGGGCAGCTAACACCAAATATAAATTAAAATAAAATGTAATAGAAAAAAAACCAAAAACAGTTAATTAAACTACAGCTTAAAATACAGCTTAAAATGCAGCCTCATTTTAGTGTAGCTCATAAATCAAGACCATAAAGGGAGGAAACATCAGATATTCACCCAGGCCAGTTATCCATGCTGGTCCTACATGGGCCAGTAAAAAAGCCAAGGGAAAATTTATATGCCAAATCCCATATAAGGGGTCAAAGTGAGTCTAAGCCAAAGGCCAGGTGGAACAGCTCCATCTTGCAGGCCCTGCAGAAAGATGTCAAATCCCACAGGGCCCTGGTCTCTTGTGACAGAGCGTTCCATCAAGTCGGGGCCAGTGCTGAAAAGGCCCTGACCCTAGTTGAGACCAATCTAACTTCCTTGAGGCTCAGGACCTCCAAAGTGTTGTTATTTATGGACCCTAAGGTCCTACACGGGGCATACCAGGAGAGGCTGTCCTGTAGGTACGAGGGTTCGCTATTCCAGGCTGCCCAGAGCACTGAATTCAAAGCTTAAGATACGTGAAGTACAAATAAGTGGCCGAGAGCAGACTTAAAACTGCCAAGTGCAATTTTGGTGTTTCTTTTAAATGCTTCTCACCTTTTCAGAATCCAGCTGATGAAGTCTTGCAACATACAAGGGCAGATGATTAGGGAAGGCCTCTTTCAATTCATTATACATGTCACTGGTCTCGAGCCTAAAGAGAAAAAAGTATGAATGAAGCTGCTGATGGAGCAGTCCCTGGGTAGCAGACCATGGAAAAGGGACATAAACTCCATTAATAAATCCGTTCTTTGAAGGATGCAATTTGACACTAGGAGAATAACAGAAACTTACTTAGTCATCCATTGTATCTTCAGGTCTCTTAAAGCTTCAGCAAATTCATCCTTTACGTCTTTTTCCTTTTCAGGCTCTTTCTCCTTCTCCTTGTTGCCATTCTTACTTTTTATTGGTGATGGGATCAGATGATAGTGAACTGGAATTATATCCTGCAGAAGTGGGGGGAAAGCACAGTACTCAAAGCGCAGCCATATTCTCTCGCATTTATTTCCAAGTATTTTTTCTTAGGGCTACGCTACGCAAACAAGAGCAAAGCAAGATACAAGCATGATCATCACATCAGCAAGAATACAGAGTACTTGTAAAAAATTGCTCTGTAAACACACAAGTGAATTGTAATCTCAGTTAAAGAGAAAGGTCACCAGTGTTTGCCTGCACGCTGTTACAGATACGCAAGTCAAAAACATGGAGTTCCACAGTTCTAGGACTGTAAGTAATTGGCCCCATTTCTCGCGCACCCCAGCCTAATGGAACGTGATGGCAGGCACCCCAGAAACACTCCTGAAGCAGACCTTAGCATATGGGCAGGATTATATGGGCAAAGATGGTCCTTCAGTTAAGCTGCTCACAAGGCCCTTAGGGCTTTAAAGGTTAAAGACAAGCACTCTGAACTGGGCACAGACTGGTAAGCCGGTGTGACCGGCACAAAACTGGAGTTATGTTTTGTGACTTCCTGGCCCCCACTAGCATCCAGACAGACGTTGCAACTGGCCAGCTGTCTTCAGAGGCAGCCCCAATGTCCGAATGCACCTGTATGCTGCTCACTTGGTCTAAGAGAAGTACAACCCTATCCAGGGACTGTTGCACACATCTACTGACACTATACGTCTGAAAGAGCAATGCAGTAGTAAAAGGGAGCTGTTGCTTATGTCTGAAGCCGCACAAGAAGGTAAGCTTATGCAATGATCAAGGAGTAGCTCAAATTATTTAGTATATTCACCTAAGCCTTTAAAATTGTGATCCAAAGTCATTTCAGCCAGCAGACTTACACATTCATTCCATCACAGAGACCCCAACAGACGGACTTAAAATGTGTTGTGCCTTATTTGATTCCAAAATCTCACACTCCCTTTCTAACTCCCCCCCCCCCCTCAATAAAGGAAAATGCATCAGATGCAGCTGTCCAACAGAGCAAACAAATTATGTCTGGTGCAGTAACCCGGTGGAATTTTGTTCAGATGAAAAACCTGACCAGAAAAGTCCAGCTGTGGGGAAAAATAATTTATCATAATCTTCCCATCCTGTTATGCACTGTCATAATTCTCATGATCATATAGTTCAAGTAGGTATTTAATTTTTTGTTTTTTGTTTTAAAAAAGATAATTACAATGGCATTGGCATCAAACCCCAACATGGTGAAACCTCAAATTTAACAATAACTACCTGTGCACAGTATTTAACTAAGTAGTTGCACTAGTGCAGGGATTAGCAATAGCGCAACAGGATTTTCCCATCCTGCATATGCCCTGCGCCATCTCCAAATTTACACTAGAGGCTTGGGGGGAAACCCTAGAACAGGTTAAGGGTCAACATGGGGGGAAGACTGTTCCACTGCACAACAATAAATTCTTATGCCGACACAGCAAACTGCTTGATGCTACACAGAATACAACCTTTTATCTTGATACATGTTAGGCTTCTGAAAAAAGGCAACTATTCACACCACCATTTCCCGCTGAAGGAAAAACACACAAAGTATGACTACAGAATACCATCCTTGGTTTGTTGAACTCTTGTACAGCAGCTTGCTTTCACTAAATCAGAGTCCCTGCCAAATCCATCTCTTTTTAGAACATCTCAGTTGGGGTCTATTGACTCCCCAGAGAGTAGGTTTCATCCCTGAGCTCTCCCCAACCAACACACAGCCTCCGGTGTGAATCAGTGAAATGTGTGAAGTAGACTCATGTAAAAGGGAAACTGCTCTCCCTTTCCTAAAAGACAAGGATCAGAGCCAGACCACTGCTTTTCTGCCCAGTTCTCTAGAACTGTTCCAGGAGGCCCATGCAGCTGCTTAAAATTTAGCCAGTCATCTCAAAGATTCTGCTTTCAATTGTGTTTTATTGTACATATTTTTTTCTTCCCTGCTCTTATATTTCATGAGACGGCTGTATATAAACACTTTCATTAAAAAAAAAAAAAAAGAATGTGAACAGCAACTAGGAGGAAACTTATCAGCTGAGATTAGCGGTGCTCAAAGAGAAAGTCACGAAGCTATGTTGCATGCACGGCTTCAGAGGAAATTATGTGAATGCATAGTTATGTACATGTGATTCTTCTTTCAAAATATTAATTCCAGCAGCATTATATAACACGAATGCCCCCAAAATGCAAGAATCCAGAAGTCTCCCCAAGGTACAACAGACCCAGGCAAATGGAAATCACTTTTAGGAATTACGCTATCAAGCAACAGATGAACAATGTCTTCTAAAGGCTATAAACTCAGCAGCGGCAGCAGCACCACCACCATCACAGTACAAATTCAGAAGCCACAGTATGATCAAATTAAATTAGTATGTAGAGTTGAAAACATGTTATCGTTTTCTGGTAAGTGTCTCCTCACTGAAGGGATAGGTTTCCTGCCCCTGGTTTATGGGATCAATGCAAAAAGGTCACCGAGGTCTCCTGAACAATAAATGAACTGACCACACAGAGCTTGAAAAACAGCAATGATCTGGCATTAAAAAGTAGCACAAATCAAGCAGGACAGTGCTAATCCACAACAAGTGAGAAGAAATGCTTAAAACACCATTGGTAATGACCCTGTAATCTTCACCTGCTCTCTCCATCTGCTGGTAGACTGCTCTTGCATAGTTTGCTACATCCCCCCTCACTACAAGAACACAAACCAGAGCAGGCTACTAATATTGTTCATTGCAAGAGAAGACTGAAGGCACCTTCTGGAAATATTTCTCAGACTCCACAGCAACCTCAAACCTCTGCATAGGAAGCACAGGGTCATCACAGCTCCATGATCAGAGTAAATTCTCTGTGCGGAGAAGGTCGCACCTTCAATCTCTGACAACCCCACGTAGCAGGTGATGGGAAAGACCTCCTTCCACGACCCACTAAGCAGGTCGTCTCTAAAAGCTGGCAATACTGGGCCAGACTGGGGTGGCAAATCAGATATGAATGGTGAGCCAAATCTGAATTTCTCATACCCTTTGCAGGCCAAATTAGACAGGTGGGCTAATCAGGTGCTGGGTGCTTTAAAGTGCTTGCAATCATGGGGACATCATGCAGAGCTTGCAAAGAGTTGACCATCAGCATTTTGCAACTCCCTTCAAGGACTGGCTGACTGCAGAGTCTCCTCCAATAAGAGAAACTCAGCGCAGCTGATTCCATAGAGCTTAAAGAACGGAGAGCATTGATGTCAATGACAGGCACCAACTTTGGGCTTAACTTTCTGCAGCAACTGACTATACTCCCTCAACCACAAGCCTCCCTTGCCAATGCACAACTGGGAAAGCACTTTAAGGCACTGGCAGCTGCATCTCCACCTGTCCTGGGCCCGAATGTCGTATGTGGGCAGCTGGGTGTGGTTTGGGAAAAATGCCCTTGCAGGCCCAACTGGAACCCATGGTGGGCCTTATCAGAAACCCATGGTGGGCCTTATAGTCCTAACCTGCAAATGGTGGCTTTCAAATGGCAACACTGTATGAACATTGTATGTATAGTTCATTTTGTCTTTGTTTTGTGGCTGGTGGATAGTCTCGCAGGGTTGGAGTAGCTAGGTAGGAGAAAATTCCCTTCAAAACAAATGGATTCTGCAGGGCAAAGTCCAATTTTTACGTGTACGCCCACACCACTTCTATATTATAATGCGTCACTATTTTAAAAAAAAGAGGTGATGCTCAAGAAGCATGATTCATTTTGTATTAAAGGCAACTCGAATACAGAGAGGTCAACTCAGTATAATACTTTAAGTCATATGCAAAAAGACTTAAGCACATCTTTCAAAAACTGACAATCAGTACCTTTTTAAACTTTCCTTGTCGCTTTGCTGCAGACTGCCCCTGGGAGTTAGAATAACACACTGTAAGAACACATGCACAAAACTCTGTGGAATGGAGCGACCTCCTCCTGTTATGTTTTTGTTCTCTACTCAGGACCTAAAAGTCAGTGTCTTGTTCCCTTTAAATACTGCTTATAAGATAATATTTGAGCATATTAGAATAAAACTTGTGTATCCTGTTGCACTTTAGGTTCTTGTTTTTTAAAAAAGCGAGCAAATGTTAAAGAGAGCTAATCAAATTGAGCTTTTGACATGGCCACCATAAAGTGAATGTGGCAATCTCAATTATTTAGCAACAAGTTAACGGGAGCTGCTCCCCGTCCCAAGTTAAAGAAAACACCTAACTAACTGAACACCTCAATTTCTGTCTCCCACTGAATATGCCGCTGGTTGTAGCAGGAACGCAACATGATGGATGCTATTGTTTTTAACACTCCGCAACAGGACTGTGTGGAGAAATTCTGACCAAATGTTCAAGCCAGCTTGAGACTTTGGTTCTCTTGAAATCATTATGCACACACTGACATGCTCATACATTATACCCTGTCTTCCTTGCTCAACAGCTTTTCCCGCACACAACCCTGCCGCTGTTAACGAAATTATTTCTTTAGCATCAAAACACACAAAAAATAAGGTCAGGAAGATGTAGGGCAAAGCACTTAGGCTGGTGTAAGCAAGCCTATGGCCACCGTGTTAAATTTCTTTAAATATCAATATGACCTAGCCTAAGGTGCTCCCTTGAGACCAACTTGTCTTCTCAGTGACTGCTCTTTGGCGAGCGGATCGTGACAACTGGTCTTGAAAGCGTCTTCAAAAATATGTCAGGTTCTGACCCATTTTTTCTTCTGGCTGTACTTCACCAAAACGTGCTACAAGGGCAATCCTTTAGCATTGGTAGATAAAATATTTACAGCCCAGAAGAAAATGAGCTGGGGTAGAATCGACTGTTAATCTACTGCAGTAGAGTAATCGACTGTTAATACTTTACTGCAGTGTTCCCCATCATCCCTGACTTCTGGTTCTGCTAGCTAAGGATGATGGAAGTTGTAGTTCAAAAACAGCTGGAGGCACTGTTCTTCTGTAAGCACTATTAATTGCAAATATCACCTTCCACCTGTACTGATGCAAGCAGGCAGAAAAGAGAGCCAGGATGGCAGAAAAATATTCTATATGGGTAAAACCAGCTCAAAAAAACCCCTAAGTGTAGGGAGAATAACACCACTATTTTTGGCCACTGCTGCTAATGCACGGTGTGGCCAGAAGGTACAATTGGCAAGTGGTTCCCTAATTCTCACCCGCCCCCCGATCCCACTCCAACATGGCATAGTGATGCATAAGAAATCTACAAGTCCAATATGAAACTGACGAATGACCCTTTTCCATAATTGGCCAGCTCTGACCAAGAAGCTTATTTGAAAGGCGATTTTATTTTAAAAATGAAGTATAAGGCTGCTGAGAGAGTTCCTGGATCACAATTATATTGATGCTGACCTCTAGAAATGTCTTAGATTTTGTCGTACCTTCTCACAATCCTATTACATTTAGCTCCCTTACCTAACCTTTTAGAATGAAGGAATTTATGTCTATTAGAAAGTGACCTCTAGCCTGCTCAACACAGAGTAGATTTTTTTAAAAGTAATCCTTAAAAATGTGAAGTGAGCAAATAAGAAAATGACTTAACTTTTGCAACCAGACTCGGGCACAATCCAGCAAACACTATTGTTACTGCAATCACTGAAATGAACACATATTCGCTCAGGGGCAAAGCTTACTGGTTTGTATCCTTAATGAAAATCTGTTTGAGGGAGAATATTATTTTCCTAGATCTCTGTATAAATACAAAGGATGCCAGATCACTTTTTACAGCTTTGTATTATATAAGGCAGGTGAAACCTCACGCCAATAGAGCATCAAATGAGGGAGCATTGGAGACTAACAACCTCCAACATCTAGAGGAAGTGAGATAGGACTTTGTGCTCTATGGTGCAAAAAAGTACATTATCAAAGGGAAAAATAGCTGGATAAAAAGCACTATGTTAAGTATGTCTTGACAGTGTCTCTCATAATATAAAGTGTTGGATAATATGAAGTACTGGAAGTTATTGCAAACATACACACTCAAAATGAAGCTGAAAGTATTTTTAAACAGAAGAATCCTAGTATTTGGGCATTGGAGCTGCATGGAAAATTATCAGCCATTTAAAATGGCAGTAAACGGCAGTTTTCTTTTTGAAAAATGCAAGTTTATAAACTTGGGTGTTTTTATAAAAAAACAAAAACAACTCACCGCTTTCTTTCCAAGATCAGTCTTTGAAAGGGTTAATGATCCTGCAAGGTAACAGCCTGGACTTGCTCCTTTAGGTACTCTAACAAAAAGGGAACCATAGCACAAAATGAACGGTACATAGTATAAAACGCCCAACGCATAAAATGGTCACAGAAGAGATTTGGTGTAACAGGGGACTGGGAAATATGGCAAAGCGCACCCCAAAGCTGCGAAGGACTGGGGCAAGACACACAGACAAAAGCTGTGAATCCAAGCCTAATGTGCTCTCTTTGCTTTGCTTTGCTGTGTTAGGTGGGGAGGGTAGCAAAAGAGATCTAAACATCCACATATATTCTTGGTGGAGATTGGAGAAAGAGGAGCTGAGGGTATTCCCCTAGCCCAGTCTCTGGCCAAGCCTTTCACTGAAGGAACTGCTTCCTAGGGACAGGGCGAGACAGAGGTTCCTGGACCACTGGAGGTCAATACGTAGGGAACACCGACCACCTGCTTTTGTTACCCGAGTCTGAAGACTCAGAACAGTTCTCAACCTTTATAAAGTGTTGTACACAGTAAGAGGAGTTACTTACTTGTCATCTGGCAAAGTGGAAACAAAGAAGGGCTGGCTATGTTTTGGTGGCAGAGACATACTGTTTGCCTTCTTCTTCCCCAAGAGAGCCTGGGCGTGGCTTTCGTAAATATCTAAATTCAGGGCACTAGACAGTCTATGAGAGATAATAAACGGAAGGTCTTTGAGACGATCCAGTTCGCTGTTCTGCTCATGGCGGATCTGTAGCCGAACGGTGTAATCGCCTTTCTCCAATTTCATGGAATACTAAGGAAGAGAGAAATAAAGCTTTTCTTTAGCACAAAGAACAATCGATACTTTGCAAAGTGAACAATAAGCCCTGCATTAAAAAAACAAAACAGTAGAGCTTAACACTTCAGTTCAATATGTCATTTGTCCCTTTGATCAATTTCCCTTCTTTGATAAATACAACTAAAAAATAATATGTATTGAATTGAATTTATATACCGCCCTCAATCAGAGCAGTCCACAGCAAAAACATACAAGCAAAGATAAAGACACAAAATACATAACAACAAAACAAAACATACCTGGTGAGGATAAGCATCTCCTGACCCCATCTGTTTTTTATTCTGGTCAAAGATGATCCACAACTGGCTGTCATATTCTGACTCGTACAAGAGCTCACAGAGCAAAGGACAACTCGGAGTAACTTCTCCACTCTTAGGCTGAAAAAAGTCAGAGAATGTTGAGGATATTCAATAATAAAAACCACTTCTTTATACACACAGCTTAGGACATAGCTTATATTTAACGTACAGTTAAATGCATTAAATGCAACCTACATATGAGAACAGTATTTTTTTTGTTTAAAAAGCGAACTTACTTGATGAAAGTTGTACGTCAAAACCATCTCATACAATTGCCGATTATTTGGCAAAACATCCCGTGATCCTAATGGCTTTATTTTAGCACTCAGTGGCCTGTAATTCAGCAATACAATGATAAGCATTAGGAGCTAGGTGCAGGGTGCATTTTTAAAAAGACATTTCACAAATTTCATATGCCACTTTTCTGAAAGAATTCTAAGGCAAAGTGGTGTACAAAATTTAAATAAAATTAAAGTTCCAACAACCTAAAAATATCATCATATAAAAACCCAGGTGATATCCAACCTCGCCTTTTAAAGAGGGCAGAGCAATGGAGCTCAGTATAGTCTGTTCTGCTAGTGGCTCTCAGGACTGTGACTCTCATTAGCCCAAGTGATGCTAAATATTCATGATTCTAGCTTTAGGTCTTCCGTTATATCACTAATGGAAAAAATCCCATTGTTTTAGACACATGAACTTCCAATTTAACTACCTTGCTGCTGTGTATCCTGAGGCAGAATCATTACCAATGCCTGCAGGAAGCTTTTACCATTGCCACTTTTAAGACAGAAACAAAATTCAGATAGGAATTAACATCATACCCTCCTGAAAAAAACCCTGCAGAATCGTACCTTGGAAGTCAAACGGAATCCGTTCCGGAAGTCTGTTAGACTTCAAAAATGTTCGGAAACCAAAGTGCAACTTCTGATTGGCTGCAGGAAGCTCCTGCAGCCAATTGGAAGCCCCCAAAGCCCCATCGGATGTTCAGGTTCCAAAAATAGTTCGCAAACCGGAACACTCACTTCCAGGTCTGCGGCATTTGGGAGCCAAAACGTCCGAGTACCAAGGCGTTTGGGATCCGAGGTATGCCTGTACTTTCCTATTCAGCCTCTGGAAGAGTTGTTTAGCGTGAACCTTGTTTGGCCTTCATTTCACGTGGACCAAAACATATTGCGAATCAACACAGCTCCCTGGTTTTCGATTTAAACTACTGTACCTTAGTGTCTGAACCCAGCTTTTCAGATTTATGGAAGGTGCAATGTCTTCATATCTCAGTGTTGTCTGAACATCAAAGCGCACAATGCCTTCCGAAGCATGCTAAAAAAAAAGAGGGTGCTTGTTAGGACTTATTTTCTGCTGGACGTTATTATGAATTAGGTGGTGTGCATGCGAACGTCTACATGAAGAAGCATTTGATGAACTGGAACATAGGAAGCTAACTCAGACCATTGATCTATCTAGCTCAGTATATTCTACAGTGACTCTCCAGCATTTCAGACTGGAGACATTCCTAGCCCTGCATCAAGATTGCCTGGGATTGAACAAAGCAGTTGCTCTACCACTGACCTACAACTCTTCCCAAAAATAAAGGGTTAGTAAGCTTGAAAATTCTACAAGGAGACGGGCATGCAAGCACACCACATTTATGAAAAACACACTCAGTTATTCTGAAGTCAGGAAGCCAGAAGCCAGTGAGACAGCAGGAAAGTTGGGGTATTAGGAGAGGAAGGAAGGGAAGAAAAGGGAGCAGCACCCAAAAAACCCCCCAAACCCCCAAATGAAGCAGGAGAGGCGGAAAAGCCTCGGAATATGAACCTTTCAAATAATTTATGATACAATAAAATGCTGAACACATTTCAGATAAAAGAATGAGCATATAAATAATTAAGTCAACCACGATGAGTCAACCAGGCTTGGATGAGTCAGAAAGGCAACCTATACATATTTTGAAATAACACTCCATGATTTATTTATTTTTAAAAAACCTCGACTACAGAATTTCATACCAAGAAGTCACAGCTCTCCAAGCATTTTCTCCCACCCTTTAAATGAACCATAAAGCAAAATAAAGACAACACGGAATGATACTCACGACGTTTAATTGAGAAGCAGTGCAAACTATGCCATGGAAGGATAGGGTGTAATCAATGCTGACATCATTGAGGCTTGCCCACCAACGGGCAATGCAAAATTCAATTGTTCTCCCACCCTTCGTGGGGAAAAAAAAGAAGATTTAGAGGTATATCTGACGTTCATTCTTTATGAAGCCCCCCCAAACTAGAATTCCAGTGCAGCTCAGAATACTTAAAAAACAACAACCACCACAATACCTTGGCTGCAAAACTACCTTAAAGGATCCATTCTCATCCAACTCTAATTACTATGCGCATGCTTTAGTCACGCAACAACAGGCAGCTATAGGCAGACGGCTTCAGATTTAGCCCACACAGATTCTATTCGGAAAACTATAAATGGCTAGCCACTTTATTCATAAAATGAACCCATAATGTTAATCTAGGGCAGAAAGGCAAACATTTTCTGGGCCGAGAGCAGCACTGACTCATCTTCAACCATTCAGGGGCCGCTTATGAAAATGGACATGGCCAAAATTGCAGTTTACAATTTCTGATCTTTTTATATCTTTTATTTAACCATTCGCTATTCATTAAGTTCCATTCTCTTATTTTCTTATGACAAAACTGGAGGGGTCAGGAGGTCACAAACCCTCTTTGACATCAGAGCAGAGGGCCCACAGGAGCAGCCATAATTTATTTTTTTAATGAAAAAAAAACCACCACCACAATATTCAGCAGGTCATCATTGCCTATTACTGCACTCTATAAGGCAACACTTAACTCTGTTTTGAATTCAAGGTCACTTACTAGGACAGGAAAAGCTTCAGTGACTGATCCCTTTTCTGGTATTGAAGAGAACTTGTAGAACTCATGGCTTCGGTACGCCTTTTGCTTTACTAGTTGAACCGCATGGAGAACGAACTTGGCAGTTACATCAGGTGATGAGGAACATACTGTTACTTCTAAGTAAGAGAAAAGGCACAGCTTTAGGCCTAGTGCTCTATGGGCCTCTGACTCACTCCCCTCTGAAGATAGCAGGCCAAGTGTGTGCTTAATTCCTTGATAAAGGATACACATTATCTTTTAAAGTACTGTATAACACAAATTCCGAATAGGTGCAGAATTAAGCTGTGACAACTTAAAATAAGGACTCTTAAAGTGACACGCAAATACAGAAAATGTCACTCGGTTCTTAAACTGTACAACAGCTTTTCAGCAGCATACATTCAGGTTAAGTTCCCTAAGAATTCAGGGGGACAATTTGCTACCTAATTTGCCTTACCAGCCCACGTTGCTCCAGAAGGGACTTCAACAAAGTGTCTTTGGATTTGACCAGGTTTAAAATGCACGTCAGTGAACTTGAGATCATAGTGTGAAGCTTCATCTGTTCTGTGAAGAGAGGAAAAGTTTAGAAAGTGCAAAAATCCTTATGGGGAGGGTTACAGGTCGGAATATTCACGGTATTTTAAAGATGTCTAGAGTCAACAATTCACGCAGCTCACAAATGGAGGGAAAGCATATCTCTCTCTCTTAGAAAAATGAGGCTCTGATCAGAGCAACTGTTTAAGATACCTGTTAATGCTTTCATATATACCCTTGACTAATAATCAAGATCCACATTGACAGGAAACTGGACCCTCAACGATAACTAATCAGGCTCCTTTAAAGTGTAAAATCATTATACTTATGTCAAGTCATGGTTTACATAGAATAAATATTTCCTGAGCATTAGATGTGTATAACACAAACAGGAGACATCACTGCTGTTGCTACTATTGAATATCAGATGCTGCAGACATACACTAAGGGAAGGCTACTTTGAAAATTAGATGCTGGGCTAGAGAGTTTGATTTAGCAGAGTTCTTATGTACTGTCACTACTACCAATTTATAGAAAGTTCCTTACTGTGTTGTAAATGATTCCTATTGCATAGATGGGATGGTAAGCTACTTCTCAAAATTCTAACAATGAGTCCACGTCAGAGTCTGGAAATTTGTTGTCCCACTTTCTAGCCTATGATCTATGCTCACTCTTGCCATTTTAACTGTTGCATTATACAAGGGAAGGTTTGCATTCTGCCTACTGGTAGTGGTGAAAAATACAAAGGTAGAGATAGAAGCCAGATCTTCCCACGAAGATTAGATGCAAGTTTGTTTTCAATAAAACATTGAAGGTGTAAAAAAACAACATAGTCACTTACCTTGCTGGTATAACAACAGTCACTGGAATTCTAAAGAGGGGGCCTGCGTTAGGCATAGATATTTCATAACCACACACCTAAAAAAGTTGAAAATGCAATAAAATTAGGTATTGCATTTAAAAACAAGTCTCAGTCCTTTGAAGATACTGATAAGCTGCCATGTATTAATCTTTTACAATTATATTTCCTGGAACTCTAGAACTCTACCGCAGGCATAGCCAATAGGGTGCCCTCCACATTCTGTAGGACTACAACTCCATTCAGCCCCAGCTAGAAGAGTCAATGGGAGCTGCACAAACTTCTAGAAGACATTGTGTTGGCCACCTTTGCCCTAACACATTAAATATAGTCCTCTAATGAACACACGCCAGCTGTGGGCCGGTCCACCGTTCCTCAGACCATGTGGAGGGCTGGACTATATTTTTTTTTGGGGGGGGGGAGAAGGAATTCCTGTGCCCCACAAATAACCCAGAGATGCATTTTAAATAAAAGCACTCATTCTACTCATGTAAAAACATGCTGATTCCCGGACCGTCCACGGGCCAGATTGAGAAGGCGATTGGGCCGCATCCGGTCCCCGGGCCTTCGGCTGCCTACCTGTGATGGCTTGTGTATGCTCTTTGCAATAAGCACCTCTGCTCACTCAGAGATATTTACAGTTCTTTATTTACTTATGTACAAGCAGCACATTACAATCATGCGTCCGAATCGTCCGGTTCAGATTCGGGGAGTGGCCTTCTCCGGCTTCTCCTCCAACAGAAAAGGCAGGGAAGTTTCATGGGATGTCTCTCCTCCCTCCGTTTTAACCCTCTCCTCTCCTGTGCAGACGGCACAGGCACAGGCTCACTGTCTGTTCCTGAACTTCCTGTGTGGTGCTGGAGCTCTGCTTCAGCATCCGAGAGCCTTTCCGCCTCCTGGCTCTCTCCCTCTTCCCCACCCGTCACTTCCTCTCCGACTGTTCCCGCTCCTCAAAGGCATTCCCTGGCAGTCCCGTGACATCACCCCTGGCCTAGGGCTTGTTAGTTCAAACTTATTCACAATGCTTCTTGAACACGTGTTCCTAAAATTTTTCCCTCTGCCCCAAATCTTATCTGCAGAAGACTGAAGGAATCACCTCTCTGAAACCCTACCTCTGCAAACAGCCCCTTGGAGCAATTCAAGCTGAACTTTGTTACTGTCCTCTTGCCAGTGCTACAGGGGGTGATTTGTGGAGGACGCCTGCTCTGTCAAATGATTGTCAAGAGCCCAACCCAAACTGGTGGAAAGTTTACATCCCAAGACTAAAAAGGCCAGTGAAGAGTAATTATATGGGATTTATCAGAAACATGTTATAGTTACGAGCACTAACTGAAATATGAACGGCCCATGGAAAAGGATAAATGAAAATAATAAAATATAAAATGTTAAACAATTTTAAGTAAAGGAATTTACTTAAATTGCTGCAAGGGGGGGGGGGAAGGGAAACACAGCCAAAAAACCCCCCAAAACCAACCAACAGAGCAGGAAGTTAACTTTACATTTGTATTAAATTGTATTCATTGGATGTAAATTCATTATTTTTTTTGAAAACTAATAAAATATAATTTGCAAAAAAGAAGAAGAGAGAATACCTCTGTATAGTGAACTCCTTCTCGCAGGCCACGCGGATCCACGCGAATGTTAATATGTCTACATTGGTTCATGAGCTCCAGATGTGTAGGGCACTGAACCCAGGATGCGCTTGAAGTTAAAGCTAAATGAAGCTGGAGAGATATCCTGTCAGCGTTGTCTGGAAGAAGAATGTGCAAAAGTTAAGGTTTTTACCCCATCCATCTGAAGCTGTTTTAATTAGGAAGAAATTATAAAGACAAGGGATTTTTAAATTAAAAAGTTTTCTTGTGATTTTATGGCAAACTTAAACATAAGCCCGTACTTTCCCCTTTGTTCAGCCGTGAAAATATTTACTATCACTGCACCTTTCCTACCTGTGTTTTCAGGGAAGAAGGGCTCTATGCCAACGCCATGGTCAGAAGGCACAGCTACCTGGGCAGGATCTCTGAGGTAGATTCCACGGTTGTTGCCAACAGTAATGGTGAAGCCTATGTTGTCAGCAAAAGTTGAGTTCTGGATGAGGTAGTCATAGGCTTTATCAACCTATTGAGAGAGGGGCGGGGAGGGAAATCAAAAGGGAATTTACTGAAAATGTGGAAGCCCATGGAAATCATCATTTTTTAAAAAATTTATGACTTTCATGCCCATGTCGGCTTAAAAGTGGTAATTCAGCGCCCTTCGTAGTGTTTCCACGGGGCAAGGCTCTTTCCAGCTTGGCAGGAAAGCACGAAACGTCTTCAAAATGTGCCCCACAGCCTTTCTAAACAAGAAAAAGAGCCCAACAGTTCAAAGGCAAGGGGAAATGTTTTCAGTAAGTCAACTTCCCTGGGAGAGGCCCTTGCCAAGAGAGACCCAGCAGCGAGAACACATGGACAGCTCATTTCACCCTATTAGAAAAGGGATGAAGATACAGTGGTGCCTCGGGTTAAGTACTTCATTCGTTCCGGAGGTCCATTCTTAACCTGAAACTGTTCTTAACCTGAAGCACCACTTTAGCTAATGGGGCCTCCTGCTGCTGCCGCACTGCCGGAGCACAATTTCTGTACTCATCCTGAAGCAAAGTTCTTAACCTGAAGCACTATTTCTGGGTTAGTGGAGTCTGTAACCTGAAGCGTATGTAACCTGAAGCGTATGTAACCTGAGGTACCACTATATTCCCTTTTAGGAGGACCTTCTCAGCTAAGCTGGCACTGTAGAGGATGTTTATACTTTATCGTGTGATCACTTTCTATCTCTTTCAAATCTGGTTGGATTTCAAATTATCATATTTTAAATAGTGTTTCTGTGGGTATTCAGCAGCATGCTCTTTCAAAAGCAGGATATAAGGATAAGCAGTAACACCATATGCCAAACTGTGTGAGAAACACAGTAGACAGAAAAACTTCCACAACACAGGGTCTTTGCTAAGCCTGTGTTCAATGGGATTTACTCCCACTAAATGTGCATAGGATTGCAATCAACTAACTAGTAGCAAAAGAACAATGAAAAGAGCAACGAAGAAAACAGGTTATGAGGAAATAAAAGAAGCCACTTAAACAGCTCAGGACCGCAATACCTCAAGGACTGTTCTTCCCATATGAACCTATCCGGCCCCTGAGATCCTCCTCAAGAGGTTCGGAGGGTTGCAACACTGAATGGGCCTTCTCTGCAGTGGCTCCCTGTCTGTGGAATGCCTTCCCCAGGTAAGTTCACATGGCGTCTTCATTATACACCTTTAGGCGCCAGGCAAAAACGTTCCTTTTTAACCAGGCCTTTGGTTGATCCAATTTACATCTTATGCCGTTTTAAAATATGTTTTTTTTGTGTGTGGGGGGGTATTGGGTTGTTGTTTTCATTTTATTATGTATTTTGTGGTTTTAGATCTTCATTTTATTCCGTGAACTGCTCTTAGACCTGGGGGTATAAATTCAATAAATAAAATAAAAAATGTGTATCAGGCGTCGCCTCTTGCCTCAAGCATTGTTTTCAAGAATTTGTTTTAGCACTTAGTTTGCAGCTTCAGTATTGTCTGGTAAGCCATTAGGTTCGAATGAGAGCCAACTGAAAACAAGGAAGAAATATAGGAAGTAGTACAGGAAATTTTTTATGCTAAACCTCAAATACTGGAGTGGAAGACCAGGGATACATTTGTTGATCAACAAATAGATTTGTTCTTCAGCTGACCTAAAAGACTGATGAGACAGTATTGATGACTACAACAGGATATGTTTATTTGCGCTCCAGCTTGTAATTACCTGAATAACACCATGTCCTTGGGCAAACACCTGTATGTTTTCCACCTTCACCGCAGTATTTTCCAGCGCTCTCCTGACCGAATGAACAGTGTAGCGCACATCATTAGCTTTAAGTCCTGTAACAGAGAAAAGGGGTGGGGAATTCATTGACAGCAATAAGAGAAATGCTCCTCACAAGTGAATCTTCATTATCATATGAATTGCATGCACATTATGAAACACTCTTTTGCTTTAACCAAAATGAACCTTGCTTTAAACAGTGGTGTTCCACATTACCTGATAGTACCAAGGCAATGCCACCACATGCGTTCGGTGAAGACATTGATGTGCCATTCATGAGCTGTGTCCCTCGTAATGTCCAGTTTGGGACAGAGGCAATAGCGCCTCCAGGTGCGCTGATGCTTACTCCCAGTGCTCCATCGGTACTGAAATTAATAGAAAATAGAGCAAAAATATAGTTAATACACCAACAACCCACCTGTTACTTCATAAGCCAGGCTTCCTCAGCCTTGGCCCTCCAGATGTTTTTGGCCTACAAGTCCCATGATACCTAGCTAGCAGGACCAGTGGTCAGGGATGATGGGAAGGGCCGAGTTTGAGGAAGCCTGTCATAAGCTGTTCAATTATTCCTCTTTTAGAGTCATACACAGACGAAACCATGCAAAATCCCCTTCTGACTCCCGTAAGAGAATCCTAAATACATGAATGCTAATCCATCAACATGCTGCATTAATATAGATGACAGCCTACCAAGCAGTGACTTACCGTGGTGTGCATACAATCACTTGATACTGACCATCTATATTGTCCAGCAATGGGGGGGAAATGGTCACCTATCTCCTCTCTCTTGATTTTTTTCATTCAGTTTTTTAATCCACTTACAGAAGGATATGTACACCTGGCAACACACACTTCATCTGAGCATATGGAGCTACTTTTGGTTTACATACATAGTCCAAATGTCCACTGACTGGCAAGAGGTTCTCTAGCATACAAGGCTGAGATTTTTCCTAGCCACTGTTTATTGGGAACCTTTAACTGGAGATTGAAGCCAGAACCTTATGCTACTCAGCTACGGATGCTCACTACTTGACAGGATGAAACAACGACTTTGCCAAGTTGTAAGCTTTTAATGTTTGATGTTTTGTTTTGTCCCTTTGTATTTTGTTGGAAGCTGCCCAGAGTGGCTGGGGCAACCCAGTCAGATGGGTGGCATACAAGAAATATATTTTATTATTATTATTTATTATACTAAGTTACCACTTGCTAAATGGTTGCCTGTATCTACCCACTACCTGAAACCCTTTATCTCCTCATCCCACTCCTCTCTCTTCTGGAATAATGTCTTTTCTCAAAACTTCTCTGAATAAAATCAATTAGGATTTGATTCTTTCTTACTTACTAGGCCATTGGCAAAGTATCGGAAATTTGAAAAAAAGAAAAAGGCCTGATCTTGTAACTGATAGATAAATTACACAAGGTTTCTTGGGCTGTGTTGCTTATTCTGCTCATGGCCACCTTGCAGCATTTGATATTTCAAAGCTCAGCATCTATTTTTCACTATGATAAGCAGGAAGCTGCAAAACTATCTCAGGAGTCATTCCTATTACATCAGTATAGGGCCCAGAGATCAGCGAGGTTTTTTAAAACCACATTTTCCCTTTACTTTCAGGCAGATTTTGTCAAATAATGCGACGCCTCATATGAGCTCATGAATCTATATATCACTTACCTAGGACCTCGAGATGACCAAGTGTACTGATTTGCAGGAAGTTTCTCTCGCAAGGAATACTCAGCAACCATCATATCAGGTGATACGTAAGCACCAACACCTGGAATGTTATTTGGAAGATGAAGGGGTTGAGAATACAAGGTCTTATCACCAAACCTATGCCCAGCCTCAATAAAATATTGGTTTCTTTCCATTCTCAGAATTGTTATGTAATTAGAAATATAGTAATAAAAATACTTGCCAATCACACTAGATGTAGTTCCACCTGGGCAACCAACTGTTGAAAGGCAAGGGCCATTGTTCCCAGCGCTTGAAACATAGATTACATTGTGTTTCCATACAGCTTCATTTATAATTTCACATATTCTCCTAGAAGAGTTGCAAGAAAGAAAGGAAAAAGGTTGAGCAGGTGCCCTTTTTGCTTGTCTTCTTCTCCTGTGAAAAATGCTCATAGGCAGAGCTGGACAGTTTTCACTGAACAGATTCCTATTTATTTAAAAACATTCCTATACTGCTTTATGATAAATGGAACCGCTAAGCGATTTACTCTCCAACTTCTCACAGCGCCAAAAGAAAGTAACAAGTAAAGAACCTATCCTCATGATGCTGACACAAAAATTCTGCACATATGTGAAGCAAAGAATGGAAAAATCATTTTTCTCCCCCCCCCCCATCTCTCCCCGATTCATTCCATCCCATGTCTATGACAGCAGCGTCTCACACTGAATGAATGTAAATGACCTCTAGAACGATCTCTATCAACTGAGAACAGAGATGTTGTATGTACCCTTGTTATCTATGAAACTCCTTCAGTAAAACCATTTAAAATGTCAACGAAAGATCTCTGCATGCTGCAGCCTAAAGCCTTTTACTATTTGCAACATACTGCCCACTTCTTGGCAGTGGATGCCACTTACGCAGCTCTGTGGCATCACTGTATGGATGCAGAAAGGCCAGGGCTTCCAACAGAAAGAGGGCCGTTTCAAGAAAAGCGGTAACGGATGAGCACCCTGCCTTATTAATCTAAACCATTTGGGAATGTAGTCAAACAGACTGCTCCTCAGGTTGTCCGGAAAAAACACACAAAGGCGCCTCCCATCCCAAAATGCCTTGATTAGAGTGTGGGAGTTGATCCAAAACTAAAGCTGTGGATCACTTGGCAAGAAAATGTTATAATGTCAAATTCTGTATTAGTGTGCGCTTTTCACTGGGTGTCACTTCTGCGCAAAAAAAATATTTTAAAAACCCTCCAAGTCACAGGGCAACTGTGTCCTCCTTCAACAGCCCCATGGGCAGACTCTTCAGACCTACTTTTGTTTTTCTACTAGAACCCCAAAGATCTACCAGCCAGAGCTTGAAATACATGCACTTCGAATTAAAGAACAGGGTGCCTCTGAACACTTGTTGAGCCTAGCAATTTCTAATTTAGGTGGAAAAATTGCCTGGTGGTTGCTATTCTTAAAAAAGCAAAGAGGAACCAGAAGCATTTGCCAATTTACTGCACGTCAGCCAGAGAGCAATCAACCAGTAATTCCCAATCTACGTTCTGCCCATCCCTGCTGCAAGCAACAGCCCTTCCACATACTGCCCTGCATGACCGTAATAACCCAAGGCCCTCAGTTCCCCGTCCCCTAGGTATCTGTAGGTGGCCAACATATCTGACTGGAAAATCTAGTACACTGTCTTCACCTGGTAACTTCCTGTAGTGCCTCCCTCCCTTAAAAATTATGAGCTAGCACACTGTTTCTCAAACCTGAGTCTCCAGCTGTTGTTGGACTACAACCGCCATCATCCTTGACCACTGGTCCTGCTAGCTAGGGATGATGGGAGTTGTAGTCCCATGAGAGGAGTGAGCCAGCAGTAAATCACTCTTAGCAAGTTGGAGTTAACTCTTTATTAGCCAAAAGAGGATCTGCACAGGAGTGTCAGGCCTAATGAGCACAGCAACTCATCTCTGGCAAGTCTTGCCCCCATGAAGCAGTTGCCAGGACTGAAGGTTTCCGCCTACCCACAGCTGCCTAAGTCCCCTCCTCTCCAGGGCTTTCCCCAAGCCATGTGAGACTGTGCCTGTGCGAAGCCAACTTTTCCTCTGCCCTTTTCATGCTTCTCCTGGTTCTGGGAGACCAGTAGGGAAAGGAGCTTGTTGAAGGAGGGAGAGACATTTCTGTTTCTTTACTAGCCAGACTCATCTCTGCCTCTTGGCTTCCCTCCTCTCCTACTTCAGCTTCTGCCTGATTCTGGACTTCTCTCTGCCACAGACTCCCCCCACTCACCAAACCCTGTTACTTCTCCAGCTTCCGACATCTCCTCCCAGTCTTTTCCCTGTCCCCCCCCCCTTTGACCACTCATCATTGTCCCACCGCTACTCCCCAGGCCCTCAGCCTTCTTCCCTTGGGGCTTCCCCAGCTGGTTCTTCCCACCATTTATCTGCGTCCAACTAGTCTGTGACATGGGAACCCAAGTTGGAGAAACACTAAGCTGGCAACTTGGATTTATTTATTTTTTATTTATTGAATTTTTATTCCTCCTAAGGAGTCCAAGGCAGCAAACACCTCTATGATAAAATAATACAAAATAAAAGATAAACGTATATATTAACTGTTAAAAGATAAAGGTAAAGGGACCCCTGACCATTAGGTCCAGTCGTGACCGACTCTGGGGTTGCGGTGCTCATCTCGCTTTATTGGCCGAGGGAGCCGACGTACAGCTTCCGGGTCATGTGGCCAGCATGACTAAACCGCTTCTGGTGAACCAGAGCAGCGCACAGAAACACTGTTTACCTTCCCACTGGAGCGGTACCTATTTATCTACTGGCACTTTTGACCGCTAGGTTGGCAGGAGCAAGGACCGAAAAACGGGAGCTCACCCCGTCACGGGGATTCGAACCGCCGACCTTCTGATTGGCAAGCCTTAGGGCTCTGTGGTTTAACCCACAGTGCCACCCGCATCCCTATATTAACTGTTAAAAATACCTAAAAACAATTCAATATAACATGTAAAACAGACGGGGGAAATAGATAGTGTCCAAATCACATGTCTGAATAGGCCCACTGAACCAGAATAGCTCTCAGCAAGTATTTAAAAGAGGACACTGTCTTCCAAGGCAGAAGTGCTGCCACATTAAATGAATGACTCCTGGGTCCTGCTGGCTACCCCCATTACTCTGTTTCCTTCATGTTACACACACCGCTTTGCAGTGGCTGCATCTTCAATGAGCCTCCACCTCTTCCCAGCTCCTAGGCCAGGGGTCAGCAAACTTTTTCAGCAGGGGGCCAGTCTACTGTCCCTCAGACCTTGTGGGGGGGCCGGACTATATTTTGGGGGGAAGAAATGAACGAATTCCTATGCCCCACAAATAACCCAGAGATGCATTTTAAATAAAAGCACACATTCTACTCATGTAAAAACATGCTGATTCCCGGACTGTCCGCAGGCCGGATTTAGAAGGCAATTGGGCCGGATCCGGCCCCCAGGTCTTAGTTTGCCTACCCGTGTCCTAGGCTTTGAAAGTGGAATCGGCCAGTGATCTGGGGTACAACAAGACTCCCTTGAACCATGTGCAAATCAAGAGACACTCCGGTAGATGAAAGCTGAAAACTAGGATACTGGAGCTGGCTACCCACAACGGAACAAAGTAAGGGTCATAAAAACGTAGTCTACTCACCCAGCATTTGGCCAGTGAGTTGCTTCTCCGTAGCTGTAGTTGACAAGGTCACACTTATATTTTATTATTTCTATCATCTGTTGAAGTTAAGAGAATTGCAACGCTTAAACTACAATGCACACTGTCTGCTTGCATGATATTGCTAACTGGCATTTTTACTAGGATAGCATACAACTTTTAAGAAGCAGATCCCTGTTTAGGGACGTTTTTAATGGGCAGGGTATAAATCATCATCATCAGCTGGTATTACCCCCTTGATGATCCCATGGTGTGGGGACCCAAGCAAGGGTCTTTTTCATGGCGGGTCTGCCTTCTTACTAAGGTGTGTCTGACACAGCATCTTTAAAGTTTTTGGTAGGTGGTTATGACACAGCTCTTTCAGCAGATGGCAGGAAGAGGAGACCTGATTAGATGAACGACTCCTCCTCGGTCAATGTGCAGGGTCATATTTTTCCACTAAGCTACTCCAGCAGCCTTTCGACCGAAGAATAGGGCGAAAATGCTTAATATAAATAGTGTATGCGTGTGATCCTCAGGCAGCTTGTCTGAGGAGGATTTAATTGAAGCAGCTGGCTATCTCTTGTTTAAATTAAAATGTGTGTGACCTTTCACTCTTTGCCACTAGTGACCGCTCAGAATTATTTTTAGCCGATTGCTATGTACACTCATGCTAATCGCTTGGCAGTGGTACTCTGAAAGCAAGTGTGCACTTCTTCATTTCCAAAGAACTACTGTTCCATTGAAGTAAAAGGGAATTTCATGGACAACTGGAACAAAATTTAATGAACAAAATTCTACCTCCCCTCCAAAAACACATTGACACATGACATGTACTAGCATTGTCTGAGATAGCTGAGGTTTGAGTCCCACGCTGGGCAAGATTCCTGCATGGCAGGGAATTGGCCTAGATGATCCTTGTTAATCCTATGATTCTATAGTCTTCCAGGTAACAACTCTGCAAATACTTACAGCTCTGATAAGGCCAGTGCCAGTTTCCATGGTGCTTAATCTCGTATCACCAATCTTAATTGCGAGAATTTGTGCACCAGGGGCCACCCCGTTACGATCTGGTTCATCTGGAAAATACCCAGCAGCTATGCTAGCAACATGTGTCCCATGTGCTCCTGAAAGAATAAAGACAATGCACATCAAAAGAGCGGAACCACTTTTTTCATACAAGTTTGGGTATACAGCTTTCCTTACCACCACTTACAAAGCAATCCTGACAAAGCCCTTTCAATATGATCTTTGATATAACATTTAGCATAACAGCTGCACTGGGAAAAGCATTCCCGATAGCTGTTCTGCAAACGGGCTCCAAAGGTGGCAATAAAGGAATGTTCATCTTTCATAGACTACTTTGGTTCATATGTGCAGCTATATAAATGCTCATGATTATTCATTCATGCATTCATTTATTTTGAATTTATATACTGCCCTATACCCAGAGGTCTCAGGACGGTTCACAGAAAATCATGAATATGTAGTTCCATGTGTTAAGGGATGGTTGTGAAGGTTGTTCATGCAATGTGGCAAACTGCAACCACATTGGTGGAGCTCTTCACTCAGGTATTGCATTGGAGTGATTAAAATATGCTCAGACTTTTTGTAGATCTGCCTGTGAGCACGTCTTACCACTTATGGATTGACCTTTGAAACTGAGTGTTAACACAACGGCTCCTCCCTTTTATCTTATCTAATTTATCTGAAACATTAGCCTTCCAAACAGAGCAAACTATACATTTAGAAAAGGAAGAAAATGAAGGACACTGAAGAATTGTTTCTGGATGATTAAGCTTACCTCCACTGGTAACAATCGAGAGCAAGTTCCCTTCATCATAGATATTGACAGAGTAATTCAACATCTCTGACGTGCCAAACGATCCAAATTCTTGACCTTCCTTGTAGTTGCGTAAAACTGTGCAGTTAGAAAAGTCACCAGTTTCACTTGAATCTATACAAGCTCTAGAGAAAAGAACATATACACACCTTGCAAGTTAACAGTTTTCTTTTATTGTATTGAACTATCCAAAAAGGGTAATTAATATCCTGCCATTCCAATACATGCAATGGTTCCCAAGTTTATGAACCTGATTCCATAAATGAAAGAGTTCATCAGTTTAGGGCTTCCTGATCAGCCACACTGCCTGCACCAAAACACACTACTGTATTTTCTGGCATATAAGACTACTTTTTAACCCAGGAAAATCTTCTCAAATCGGGGGTCGTCTTATACGCCGGCTACAGCAGCAGCTCCTGCAGCAACTCCCCACCAAAGGATAAAACAACAGCAAATAAAATCAGAGGACACCAAGCTCTCTAGATGAAGCAGAAATACGCTTGAAAATTGGCTCCAGAAGCCGCCGGCCACTGGGAAGTGGAGCGGATTTCCAAGCCGGACTAGAGACTGGTTTTTTAATTTGTATTTGGTGTGCATTGGAAAGGGGTAGTCTTATACGGCAAGTATATCCCAAACTCTATATTTTAACTGGAAAAGTTGGGGGTCGTCTTATACGCCCAGTCGTCTTATATGCCGGAAAATAAGGTATTTTGTTTTTTTGTGCCTCACCGGTTGTACAGCAGCTCTAGGCAGGACTGAAGAGCAAGTTCCCAAACTGCTTTATTTGTGAAAATAATCATTGGTAACGCACAGGCCCCTAGTAAACATCCAACGTACCCCCTGTCACTTGGTAGCCGCCGTTCCAGCTGTGTACCTCAATGGAAGAGATGAGGGTGGCTCACTTCATCCCCTCTGCTAAAAGATCAGCAACATCAGGCACCTCCTACGTGGAACTATTTTCACTCCAGCTGATTAACCTTAAAAACTGGCACCTGAGTAAGTGGTAGCAGTCCTGGGCAGGGTGGCATTTGGCCCAGTTAGTGGTCAGGCTTCAAAGAAGGGGTGACTAACCTGTGGCCCTCCTGATGTCATTAAGACTATACCATCCCCCCCACCACTGACTGAGCTGTTGGTAACTGTAGTCCAATAACACCTCGAGGGCTACAGGTTCTTCACCCCTGCTTCAAAGCTACTTTCATTTGTTTGCCCTAAATCTTCTAGCATTCAGTTTCACTGGACGGCTTTGAGTTCTGGTGTAATGAGAAAGGAAGAAAACACTTCTCTCTGTCCAAACGCCGTAAACTTTCCTTATTGGAGGGCGTCTCTATCCCATTAATCATTTTGGTTGCCGTCGGCTTCAAAATATCAGATAAGGTGAGCATAGTTAGGGACAATATGTTTTTTAAGGGCATAAAAAAAAAATTACCTCCAAGTTTCACCATCATGCCACACCAAGCAGTCATATACAGGGCCAGGATCACTGTATTTTTTCTCAAAAGAATTCAGCAACTCCACTTGACTCTGAAGCTCTTCCTTCATCAGTTTGCTTTCCTGAAAGATGAGAATTTGTCATAAAGTATGCTAACGCAATGATTCCCAGATTCAGCTGTGCCATGTGCGTATCACTCGCTTCAGTGGGAGCCGAGGGCATAAATTACAAATGAAGATGCAGCCTGTTCATACCGAATGAGATCTTCACTCCAGTGTGCCCCCCCATTTTCTGCAACCAGTTATATCTGACCAGATTATGTACAGCTAGACCAGAATCACAGCTACATAAGCATATGCCATGCGCAACTGAGCGTCATAGCCCAAGACAGAATGCAAAACCTCATCTGCATGACGCAGTGCAGATGAAGCCTGCAGAGAAAGGTGGAAGTTAGGTAAAGGCTAAAGGGACCCCTGACCATTAGGTCCAGTCGTGACCGACTCTGGGGTTGCGGCGCTCATCTCGCTTTATTGGCCGAGGGAGCCGGCGTACAGCTTCCAGGTCATGTGGCCAGCATGACTAAGCTGCTTCTGGCAGCGCACGGAAACGTCATTTACCTTCCCGCCTATTTATCTACTTGCACTTCGACGTGCTTTCGAACTGCTAGGTTGGCAGGAGCAGGGACCGAGCAACGGGAGCTCACCCCGTCGTGGGGATTCGAACCGCTGACCTTATGATTGGCAAGTCCTAGGCTCTGTGGTTTAACCCACAGCGCCACCGACATCCCTGCGTGTACCTGCGTGTATATTATTACAAAATGGATTACAGGGTCTTATGCAAGGGTGGCTGGACACAAACAGAATGGACTTCCACCCATGAAACAAGTCACCCTTTCTTCCTCCCTCTTCAAATTCCAAAATATGTTCTAGAAACTTGAGGGGGACCCTCCCTTTGTGTGATGTTCTGTTGTGTGAGTGGAAATCTGCTTGAGCAACAACGGATGTCACACAGAACAATGTTTCTTAGGGGAGTTCGTTCTAAAATAGTAACCTGTGATGGAGAGCTGTGAGCAGCTTCAAACTCATCTTGTTTCCTGCAAGCTTCCGCGAGCACCAATCTGTGAACAGGATCCCAAAGCTTTTCCTTGCGTTCTTTCTGCAAGAGATGATATACTGAATTTTAACACTGACATCTTTTTACACTCAAATGAAAGAAAGGGTTTGTGCCAAAATGGCTTGCTTGCATGCCATGTTAAATCACATAGGGAAAGTACAAAACACACTTTGCGGGTTGAAACACTGGCCAACCACGAAGGAATAGGGGAAATCACAAGCACAGAAGGGCAGGAGGGAGCTTGAGAGTCTAACAGAGCAATCCTAACTCTGGGTAGGAAATATCAGGGAATGACACAGCAGTACATGCCCACTACTCATGCCTATTGGAGAAAAGGGGGGAGAGGCAAAACCACTCTTCCCTAGTTTGGGGTAGCAGGGCAAAGTGATGGCAATAAGGTCAACTAAAGATCCATTAAAACCCAGGCCAGCTCAGCTACTTCCCCAGAATGATCTGTTTTGGGACTTTCTGCAGGCTACCTCCAGTGGGAGTCTATCAAAAGGTAGAGCCCAGGAGAGTTGTTTTGGGAGAGTTAGAGGGAGTCTGTTGCCCTATGAAACCATCATCCAGCAAATTGGGGCTTTGGATTGTAACCTAAGGCTTACTCCACTGTTTTTGGGGTTTTAAATTTGTTTTAATGCTATTTTTAAATTTTACATAACTTTAATAAATTTGTTTTATTCCATCCTACTTCATTTTATTTGAATATTTGCTAAAAGAGTAACAATAACACCCCCCTTTTAAAATGGGAATGTTGTGATCTGCCAGAGAAATTCAGCATTTTATGTTTATGTTTCAGGCCAAACATAATTTCTATCATGCGCTACTTTCGTACTATGAAACTTTTGTTCTACAATGTTTGGGTGTGTAGATACAAACAAACAAATCTAATGCACTGTTGCTACTTTTGCAGCATAATTTGGTGTAAAAAGAGAGCCTGTGTACAAATTAAAGACTTTAAAAATGAAGATGCAAAGAATTACCTGTATTCTTTCCTTGAGAGCTTTAGGGTAGAAGTCATAACCATTTTTTAAGCCAATGTGATATGTTCCTGAAGGATTTACCCAGTCTGTTGGGATCTGAAAAAGGTAGAATTTAGGAATCTACATATTTTGTCCATTCTATCCACCTCAGTGATCATGCACAAAATATATACAATAAGAATGGTGAACTGCTGAATCCTGTTCACAGCCAAATCCTATGCATATGCCTATATACTGTACATCCCACTAAGTCTAATGCGTTCAATTGGTCTTACCCCTGGGATGCATGCAAAGGACTTAAGAAATAAGATTAGTATTGTGCAACAAAATTCAAAGAATATTAATTAACGCCCAGCCGATTCTCAGTTCTTTCACAATCAAATTTATATTCTCTGTTATACAGCTACAGGAATGCCTGTCTCTTTTATAGGTACATTTCTTTGGTCGCCCTGTATGACCGCTGCCAGATTACTACAACATGTTATACGTGGGGCTGCCTCAGATGAGAGTTTGGAAACTTCAGCTGGTGCGGAATTAGGAGATCAGGTTGCTCACCAGTGAAAGACGGTTTGAGCATATAATGCCAATCCTGCCCCCAGTGCACTGGCTGCCAATCAGTTTCTGGGTCCAGTTCAAAGTGCTGGTTTTGCTCTATAAAGCCTGAAATGGCTCAATACCTTAAGGATGACCTCTCTCAATATGAACCTACCTGGACTCTGTGATCATCATCTGAGGCCCTTCTTTGGGTGCCTCCTCCAGATGAGGCTGGGACGAGAGCGACATGAGAACGGGCCTTTTCTGCAGTGGCTCCCTATTTGTGGAATGCTCTCCCCAGTGAGGCCTGCCTGGCATCTTCGTTATGTAGCTTTAGGCATCAGGCAAAAACATTCCTTTTCTTGCAGGCCATTGGCTAATTAAACAACCTATGGCCTTTTAAACTGGGGGGGGGGGTAGTTTTTGTTTGTTACCATGGTATTTGCCCCGTTTTTATATTGTAAACCATTCGGTGATCCTCAGATGAGGGGTGGTACAGAATTTTAATAAATAATAAAAATAATGATGTTATAAAAACGCATTAAGTATATGACTGAAGCTGTAGATTTTGGGCTGCATCAAACTAAGTTATACTCAAACCCACTGAAATTAATGGACCTAAGTTAGTCATGTCCTCTACCTTCAATGGGTCTACTCTGGGTAGGACTGATACGGGTTGTTAATTTATAAGGTGATATCTAATTGTGTCACCCAGCTGACAGCAAGGGTTCCATCACAAAATGGGGAGAGAAGCAATTTTCAACTATTTCCCCTTCCCCTCTGTAGTCTTCCCAATCTGCTCCAGGATGAGTAGCCTTCTCCAGCAGACTGGGAGGCAAGGGAAATCACTTAAAATTAACCCCACCCTATTCTCCTGTTAGAAGCCTTGTCATCAGCTGAGTGACACCACTGGCTCCAACCCATTGACCTTCCAAGTAAACATGCATAGCATCAGGTTGCAAAACTTGACAATGCCACCAGAGAAATCTAAAGCGCATGACTACAGAGCACTCTTGAGTGTTACTGGCAAACATGAGGATATTCTCTTCATCTTAAGAGTTTACTACTCTGGTGTCAGTCAAACAAGGCCTTTGAAGACTCTAGGCCTCAACATAACAGCAAATTACCCAATAGGCTGACCTTTTACTATGGAAGACAGTAAAAATGGGATGCAATGAATAAATAAATAAATATGAGAAAGAGAACAATCCACAAAGCCTTAGCTTTTCTTGATGAACTGCAGTTTCTTGTGTCAAAGGGGGAAGCTGCTCTTTTAAAAAGTAGCTTGTTTCTCTGGCAGTGGGAACAGTTCAGTGAAAACAGCAAGCAATATCTCAATGTACAAGGGTTCACTCCTGCCAGTCCATTCTCTGGACTGCAACCACAGGACATCACTGAATAAACAAGTAAATCACCAGGGCCAAGCTATCAGGGTTTGTAAAATCTTGAAGTGGGGATTTAGAACAGCTACAATGTCTTAAGAATCTGGCTCCCATGTAGACTCTGAAATCTTTTCACAAGCCTCAGTATAAATATCAAGTATCAACTTGCGTGTGCCGCATTCTGAGTGAGCCAATCTCTACGTATGCTGTTAATTTTCGGGAATTATTATAAACAGAAAACTTCCATGGGCAGTTTACAGCAGAATACAAAAACATATGCAGCATACAAAAACAACAGAATTTAAAAGGCAAACAGTCCGGCTTGAGTCTAGATTCAATTAAGAAACGATTTGAAAAGAAAAGCTTTCAGCTGCTAGTTGAAAGCCAGTAAGGAGACAAACAAGCACCCTAGGCAGGGGCTTGTTTCCCAACTGGTGGACTGTCACCGTGGTGACCTATGACCACCTACTAAGAGGGGCAGCTGTAAAGCAAATTCTCTGGATGATTTCAGTGTACACTATAGAAGGCATTCCTTCAGACAGACAAGAACTAGGCCTTGTATTCCCCCAATGCAATTTTTATAAATACGGTACTTAAGTACAATTAAATGTTAGGAGCGCAACTAGGACTTTCAAAGTGTTTTGAGATTACTGATCGTCCTGCTGTATATACAGCTGGAGAGTACTTTGCCTGTGGTTCAAATCTGTAATCTCCTGTCATATTTAAACAGAGTATCTTGGAATTTTCAACCGAAGGATGACCCAGAAGAGGCCACCAACTTTAATTCAAAATAACCTTTACCTTCAGTGTTCTTCCTGAAAGACCAATGATTTCTCCATCTTTTGGTTCTACAACAGTTGAAGTGTTTACATCACCACTGCCTGTTGTATCTATTATGTCAATTATCTTAGGTTTCCCATCAGTTGTAGTCTGAAAATAATAATAATAAAAAATTAGGAGATACAAATAATTGCACTATAAATGCTCCATAGACACAGGAACTCTTGAAAAAAATGTATGTCCTACGCAGTGCAGGACATTTTCTGCTTGGTGTGGAACAAACTGTTTCCTAAAGCAAAGTTATCCGCATTAATTTTTTAAAAATATATTATATTGTGAGCTGTGGCAGGATAGAATAATGACGTTCAAACAGTACAAATTTGATTTAAAAGAGCACAAACACAGCATGATAAACACATATTCAATAATGTGTTTTTCCAGATAACTGCAGCAAAATAAGAGTAATAGCTTCAACTTAACTAGCGTGAAGATTAAAAACAGGCAAAGGGAACAATCCCAAGAGGGCAACTGAGGGGATGCTGATCACTGTGTCTACCCTGCTGTTTCCCCAACGTATCCCCACAAAACCAAACAAAAAATACGTCATCCCTGGAGATGGTGCAGCTATTTTCCCTCCCACTGTTGTCAACAGGAGGGAAAGTTTTCAATGGCTCAATGAGGGGCAGAGAGAAGGAAAATCTCTCCTGCACAACCAACCTTATGTCAACTAGGGCTTTGGAAGAGGTTGTTTCTCTGCCACAGAAACTGCTCTGCGGGCTAACAGAAAACCTGCTCCATTTTATATAAAAAGGAGGCCATTCGAATGAAGGTAACATGAATGGATGATTGTCACAGATGGAACTCTTAAGAGGGCCTTCGGTGATGACCTCAGGAAGGAGACAAGGTCATATAATAGATTAAAATAGTATAAATGTATGGCCAAAAAATATTCAGAGATGACACCCATGAAGTATTTATCCCTGGAATACCAATTAGGAACACTAAGATTGTCCAGTCGCAAATCCATCTCAAAAATGTTTCTTTTTTAAAAGAGAGAGAGAGAGATGGTTAGAGATAAGGATAAGGAGTGTGGGATGCAATAGGAAGTGATACAACACAGGGAGAAGCAGACAAACAGGATACTGTCACAAACAACAGCTGTATGGAAGGACATGTGGGTGGATGTGACAAGACAGGGGCAGATCTTAACAGGAAATGATAAGATCACAAGGCAAAATACATTGCAGGAGCAAACATATAATTGCCCTATTTCAGAAGGACAGGAAATAATTCAGCCTTCGTGCCAAACCTCTCGGAGTCTGCAACTGATCAGCCCAATGTGAAGACCCTCCAGCACCTATACTAAAATAAGTACACATGAAGCAAGCGTGAGACTGGCTATGCTTACATTCACAATGGAGAGTCAGGAGCAGTGCCAACAATTCACGCAACAGCCAGCAGCTATCTCTCCCCCCCCCCCCCCGTAATATATAGAAGAAGCCAAACATCAAGAACCCAGCTATCAAAATTCTAGCAATGTTCCAGCCTGGATGGAAGATGGGCCACATCTCTCCATATGATACTACCTGGACCCTGTGATCATTTCCCCAGGGAGGTTCGGCTGGCACCTTCATTATGCACCTTTAAACGCCAGGCAAAAATGTTTCTTTTCAATCAGGCCTTTTGGATGATTAACGTCCTACACCCTTTTAAATGTGTTTGTGGGAAAGGGTGCCAGAGTGGGGCCATTGGTGTGTGTGTTAGTTCATTTTTATAATGTGTTTTGTGCTTTTATCTTGCATTTTAATCTTGTAGACTGCTCTGAGATCAAGGAAGGGCAGTATACAAAATAAATAAATAGACAAATAAATAAATAACGGAAAGCAGCTGGAATCCCATAAGTTTTAGTTCTGATGATGGCAACTGTTGTGCTTGTACTTCATGTTTCAATCCGTCAGGAAACTGTTTTTCAACAAAGTTTCTACTGAGTGTTTCTACACTAAGGAATGCAAACATGCAAGACTACCTTTCTCAATTAACTCAGATGCTTGATCTTATTCATGAACTGTGAGCAATTATAACACCCCAAACACAGCAACTATACTTTGAATAACTAGTTAACTGATGAAGAACAAGTTCTCCCAGAGGCAAAATTTAACAATACAATTACATTAAGCTTAATTCCCTCCCAACCTCCCTAGTCATTCACGTCATGCTTCATAGCATCTCCAGAAGATTACCAAAGCCTGTTTTCATCTCTCCAGTCTTGTGAGAAAAGCCAACCCAGTCAATTTAATCAGAAGCCATTTTAGTTCCATTAACTTTATGACAGGTCCAACTCTTGTCAAAAATGTGAATCCTTAAAAACAGTGTCAAAATGTTTTACCATTTAAGGAGGATAGAATTACTACTTACTAGAGAAAGGGATATTATCTCTAGTGAAGTGAAGTACCTACACTTACTTATAGAACAAAAGCCTTAGGGAGAATGTTGACTGTTATGCATTCAATATATGCTGGACAAGAAACATGCCTATCAGTGCTATTTGCTTCAAAAGAAAATATACCTGGATCTGGGGGGGGGGGGGGGGAGACCAACCAAAGAAGTTGATGTAAATTCATATGCTTGCTAGAAGGCTTACTTTTAAGCAGACAGGCTACATTTCTACTTGCAGTACTACTGTAAGAGACAATAGCCATAATTATGCACACAGTTAGCCACACTTAAATCAATAAGATTTAATTGTGCTTAAAATGGGACAGCAGTGTGCCACTAGCTTTAATTTGATTTGAGAAGGGTAATAAACATTTAGCATGTGATGCACCCACACTTCAAACAAAATTAATGGCCTCCTTCCTCCTCCTGTCCATTAAAAATCAAGGTACTCCCTTGTGATTCAAATCTGATTATCAAAAAACTTGCTAGGTAAATATAATCAAAGTCAATAAACCTAAGCCAAATGCCTAGTATGGCATAACTGGTTTGCTTTTTTCCACCGCGAACAATTTATCACAGCAACCTACCATTAACCTACCAGCAACCTATCATTAACACGTATGGACAAATAATAAGTGTTACTTTTATTATTTCAACATGTACCGGTAATTGCTTTAAACCATAAATCAGAAACCTGTGGCTCTCCAGTTCTTGTTCCCATCAGTTCTAGTCAGTGTGACCAACCGTCAGTAATGATGTGAGTTTGAAGGACCACATACCGTAAGTTGCTTAAACCATCTCTAGTTTAAACACTGCACATGAGGCAAGTGCTTCTGAAATGTAACTCCTCTGACCTTTCGTAAATCTGTTCTACCTTGAATTTAACTATACTTAGGTGGCTTTCCTTAACCAATCGCAGTCAGAACTTGAAGAGGGCTATTCCTTCATTACATTTTGTACAACTCTATCTTAATAAAATCTCTCCTTTCTATAATGAACTACCACAATTCTGTATGAATAAGTTGCAGAGTGTTCTGAAGAATAGTAGTATTATTTAACCAAAAACAACAAAACCTGTAAGTAGAGACATGTGACAGCATCAATCAATGCATAATTTGGAACAAAGGCTCAGAGACAAAAGCACCGGAAAGAAGAACTAACATCTTTCAGCTTGGACATTTTCAATGCACCACAGGTTTCACTGTCATCTTCTGTACAACGCAAAAACAAGGATGCTCTCCTACAATATAAGACCACACACATAGGCTCTCTTGTCAAGCCTGGTCCATAACCGCCTTGCCATCGTTTTTTTAACACACTCGCCCGCTTCAACTAATGCTTTCTATGCACAATAACTGCTCTCCCTTTATCTTTGCCCTTTAAAAGGATTCCCTGCGAACATCTGCAAGCTACTCGAACACAACAAGTCTGCCAAGCTTTAAAAATAATTGCCACAAGCCTAGGAGCAGCTGCAAGCCGTAGTGGTTATACGTGCACTTCGCGGAGACAGCGTGCCTCTGAATACAGCAAGATAAGGCTCTATTTTCCCACCACCAACCTGCTTCCCATAACTATCTGGCTGGCCAGGGTGGGAAAAAGCATCTGCCCCAGCAGGACTCCTCTCATACCCTTTAAGGCTTTCTCCAGATGAATACACCTACCATTCTGTCACTTAAGTCTCATTAATTTTATAATGAAATGATTTTATTATTTTACTGTTGTTAGCCGCTCTGAGCCTGGCTTCTGCTGGAGAGGGCGGGATATAAATAAAATTTCATTATTATTATTATGGGTGATTAAAAAATAATAATACCTATTTCCCAATATTTTTTGTTTTCCCTCCACTGCTATCCAAATCCCCACAACAGGAGTGGCTCAATCTCCTCTTCCCAAATCTCTCCCCCACCCCCCATCCCCCAAGGAAGAGATGGGGGTCCCTTCTCTCACCGCTAGGCAACACTACCCACCCCGCCCGTGCTGCCTTACCTGCATGCCTGGCGCTCCGGGGTCCACGCCCGTGTCTAGGACGGCCAGGAGCACTCCCCGCCCGTCATACTCCGGGTACCGGGACAGGAAGGAGGCAGCGCCGGTCTCTTTCTTGGGAAGAAGCCCTTGGAAAGGGTACTGCTCCTCACCGGCCACCGCCGCCATGTTGGATGAGCAGAGAGAGAAAGCGAGAGACAGAGAAGGCGAGAGGAGAGTGACCGGGCACGCACGCGACGCCGGCGCCGGACCGGGTGACGTCACTGACTCGACGCGAGCCGGGCGTGAGGCTTCTGTTCGCGTCAGGCGCATGCGCAATGCCCCCCACTCAGGCCAATGAAAGCGCAGCTATCAGGTGCTACATGCGCCCCGCAGAGGCTTATGTAGATTTCCGAGCCGGGGCGGGGCGGTAGCTGCGAGCCGGCGCGCAGCCACTCAAGTTGTAGCGCGAGGAGAACCCGCGGAGCCGATTGGTCCTCGCGCCGCGCCAATAGGGGAGGGAGAACCCGGCTCTTGATAAAGGCGGCGAACAGCGCCCGCCCTTGCCGCCTTTAGCCCTTTTATCGGCTCTGGCGTTTTATGTTGAAATTGGTTTTTAAACGCAGGCAGCATGCAGCCCTAAAGCCCCACCCTTCCCGGAAAAGCATAAACATCGCAGGAAAACGTTGCGCCGAAGTTGTAGCGCTGCGTCCAGTGAGACAATGCAATAAAGGGAATATTACAGCTACCTCTTTGAAGGCGTCGGCATTTCTTTTTCTTTCTTTCTTTTTTCCAGCTAAAGCTTTTGACCTTTTTAGACCTTTTTTACCCACCTGAAAGAGCTATCCGTCCAAACTTTTCGTTTGCCACTACCTGGTTATCTGCAGATGCTCCAAAGAATCTCAAAATGAGCCACACTGGTGTGGCAGGAAGATTCAAGGACAATCAAAGAAACTTTTAAAACATTTCAGTATATAGTAGTACTAAGTATAGCATAGTATAGTATAGAAATTATTATATATAGAATACACACACACACACACACACACACACACACGGGGAAGCCCAGCCAGATGGCCAGGGTTTAATTAATAAATTATTATTATTATTATTATTATTATTATTATTATTATTATTTCTTTATATTAAATTGACATATATACATACAAACCTATACACATGCAGTGGTACCTCGGGTTAAGAACTTAATTCGTTCTGGAGGTCTGTTCTTAACCTGAAACTGTTCTTAAGCTGAAGCACCACTTTAGCTAATGGGGCCTCCTGCTGCTGCCGCGCCGCCGGAGCACGATTTCTGTTCTCATCCTGAAGCAAAGTTCTTAACCTGAAGCACTATTTCTGGGTTAGCGGAGTCTGTAACCTGAAGCGTCTGTAACCCGAGGTACCACTATACAGTGCTATTTCTCTAGAGAAAGAGGTTCCAGAACTCACCATGAACATCCCCCTTGTTCTTGTATAATGGCAATGGCGCCCACCTGAGAGATACTACAACTGAGTTCTGGCAAGTTCAGGCTGGAAAAAATGCTGTGCACTTAGGGTTTCTGACGGCATCTTCTAGTTTCTTCTTCTTCATGCCTCTCTCTTCCAGCAAGTTGTGGCTGAAATAAGGCGCGCGCTCTCTCTATCCAGAAACAGTATCTACTCCTCTCTTCAAGAGTGTTGGCTATTCTACAGTTCTCCACGACAAAGGATCGGAAAAGAGCAAGACTTCTTTGCACTGATGAAATGAGAGTATGTTTGTCTCAAATTAGACCAAATATGGATGAGATACCTGGCAAATGCAAGCTCATACCCTTTGTTGAGTTTACAAACAAGAAAAGAACAGGCTTCATACTAAGCTTTCTATTTATTCTGGAGTTCTTGAGGAAGCAACCACAATTACAGTAGCAGTATAACAGAGAATGTTACAACGTATCATTGTGCTAATGACTGCCAGCGTAAATACCCGTTGGCATAATCTATTTGCGTTTATTAAACAGCATGCAAACTTAAACACTTTTTAATGCAATATGCCTGGGCGGAAAGCAAGCTCAAGCTGGTTTGCTAGTTAAAGCATTTTGGAAGTCGTGTTAATTTTAAAGTAGATTGTATAAAATTAAACACATGGGCTTCTATCTAAAGCAGTCTTGCATGAGCAGAAAGCACTTCTACACCTACAAGGTGAATTCCCTATTTTCACAATTCCCTGTATTTGCTACATAGCCTGCACTGCATCCTGTGTTGTTATGGAAGCACCCAAAATCCTCAGAAGCAGCTTTTTGAGGTGCAGTGAGCATTAGTGTACAGTGAGCCTGTGTTACTTCAGCGAAATGCTTTCTGCTTGTACATCAAAACCTTTGGATCCATATGAGCCAGTAGTTTTACAGGTCTTCGTAAGAATGGCTAAGCCTGTTAAATGCTTGGTGCATTTTAAAAATTTGAATGCATGCATTTGTTTACATATTTACCTTGCCTGCTAACAGAAATCGTGTCTGCTTACAATATATCTGAAGCAGCATACAATAATCAGGATAAGAGTTCCTCACTCAGGCTGCTGATGAACGTGACTTGTGATTTGAGAGGCACAGAGGAGCAAAGATGTTTACAGAGAGCCAGTGTGGTGTAGTGGTTAAGAGCGGTAGACTCATAATCTGGGGAACCGGGTTCGCGTCTCCGCTCCTCCACATGCAGCTGCTGGGTGACCTTGGGCTAGTCACACCAGTGGCGTAGCGTGGGGGGTGCAGGGGGGGCCGGCCACACCGGGCGCAACATCTGGGGGTTAGGGGGCACAAATCCACGGGTTAGGGGGCGCAAATTACTTGCCTTGCCCCAGGTGCTGACAACCCACGCTACGCCACTGAGTCACACTTCTCTGAAGTCTCTCAGCCCCACTCACCTCACAGAGTGTTTGTTGTGGGGAGGAAGGGAAAGGAGAATGTTAGCCGCTTTGAGACTCTTTCGGGTAGTGATAAAGCGGGATCTCAAATCCAAACTCTTCTTCTTCTAGTTCAGGGGTGGGGAACCTCTGGCCCACAGACCACATTTGGCTCTGCATTTTCCCCAAACCACACCCATCCCTTATCAGGTGCAGGGCAGACAGAGACAGCATTATTTGTGCAGAACTAGTGCACAGAAAGTAGGTAGTTTTTCCAGCCCTAAGCTTGGTCCTTGGGAAGCACCAAGCTCAGGGTTTCTAAAGCGCTTTGTGCTGTACTTCCAAACACTCAACATGGAATAATAGAAGTGTAGCATTGGAAAGGACCCCGAGGATCATCTAGTCCAACCTCCTGCAATGCAGAAATATGCAGCTGTCCTATATGGGGATTGAACTTGCCACTTAAAACTAAAGCATCCATGACAGATGGCTTTACAACCTCTGCTTTGAAACCTCCAAGGAAGGAGAGCCCACCACCTCTTGTGGGAGTTCGCTCCACAGTCAAACAGCTCTTGCTGTCAGAAAGTTATTCCTGATGGGTTTTTTTTGGGGGGGGGATTGTACACATGGACATAGGCAGGAGTTATGGGGGGGACACACCCGCCTGTCATCATTGTCTGTCTGGCTCTGTCCAGCAGATTCAGAATGAAATGTCCTGATAGCTGTTCTTTTAAATTACAGTCGTACCTTGGTTCATGAACACCTTGCAACTTGAACGTTTTGGCTCCCGAATGCTGCAAACCTGGAAGTGAGTGTTCCAGTTTGCGAACGTTCTTCGGAAGCCAAACGTTCAGCATGGCTTCCGATTGAGTGCAGAAAGCTCCAGCAGCCAATTGGAAGCCATGCCTTGGTTTTCGAATGTTTTGGGAAGTTGAACAGACTTCTGGAACGGATTCTGTTCAAAAACCAAGGTATGGCTGTACTTTCTTTTGACCCCAAGTGCTCAGAAATCTCTTTTGAAGTTTCTACAATTTCTACTTGTAGTTAAGTATTTTTATTTATGATTTAGGGCAGGCATAGGCAAACTCGACCCTCCAGATGTTTTGAGACTACAATTCCCATCATACCTGACCACTGGTCCTGTTAAGCTAGGGATGATGGGAGTTGTAGTCCTAAAACATCTGTAGGGCCAAATTTGCCTATTCCTGATTTAGGGGGAGCAGCTGACCCCTTGTTCCCTGGCTCCACCCATAATTCTACACCATCTAGGAGTCCCCCCCCCCCATGATTGATGCAAGAAACAGTGGAAGCACTTTTGCTTTAGAATCATAGAGCTAGAAGGGACCTTGAGAATAATCTAGCCCAGGCATAGGCAAACTCGGCCCTCCAGATGCTTAGGGACTACAACTCCCATTATCCCTAGCTAACAGGACCAGTGGTCAGGGATGATGGGAATTGTAGTCTTGAAACATCTGTAGGGTTGAGTTTGCCTATGCCTGATATAGTCCAACACCCTGCAATGCAGGAATATACAGCTGTCTCATACAGGGATTGAACCTGCAACCTTGGCATTATCAGCACCATGCTCTAACCCAGCAACCTTTTTCAGCTGTGGGCCGGTCCACTGTCCCTCAGACCATGTGGTGGGCCCATATTTTTTTTTTGGAGGGGGGTGAACAAACTCCTATGCCCCACAGATAACCCAGAGATGCATTTTAAATAAAAGCCACACATTCTACTCATGTAAAAACACCAGGCAGGTCCCACAAATAACCCAGAGATATTTTAAATAAAAGGACACACTCATGTAAAAACATACTGATTCCCGGACCATCCACGGGCCAGATTGAGAAGGAGATTGGGCCAGATCCGGCCCCCAGGCCTTAGGTTACCTACCCCTGCTCTAACCAGCTGAGCTATCCTCACCTACCCACATGACAGCTGTTAGTTAGGTCCTTTTTGGACTTCTCTGGTTTTGTTTCTGGGATGTTCTGTACAGAAGGAGTAGATCAGGGATAGGCAAACTCCGGCCCTCCTGATGTTTTGGAACTACAATTCCCATCATCCCTAGTTAACAGGACCAGTAGTCAGGGATGATGGGAATTGTAGTCTTGAAACATCTGGAGGGCCAGAGTTTGCCTATGCCTGGAGTAGATCCACTTACTGTCTGAACCAGAGTTTAGTTTCAGGGAGCCATTCTGACTCTCTGTGCCTAGGCCGAAGGCTGGGAGAGCAAAAAGTTGCTGGGGAGCTCTAATAGTGGCACAAAACAGATCCTTAGATAAGGTCTCCCTCTAATCTTTCCAAATAAAACAATGGAGAAAGTATATCTCTGTGACTCATTCAAGCCTGTGCTGGAACAAAACTAGACTTTTGTTTATTTGGGAATGAAATACTGAGCCATTAGGCTAATAGGCTCTTGAGTGGTATTTTATGATCTAGCCAACACTTGTACCATTTTGTAAATGAATGGGATGTCGTATTGCCTGACCAAAAACTGCTGAATTTCCCTTTATAAAAGAAAGGAGAAGCAGTCTGAATCCTAAACGTATTTTATTATTGGACATTGTCTTACAGTAAGAACTATCTCTTGGTTTTAGCAGAATTTGGAGTAGGGGGAAAGGTCTCCTAATATTTTGGTATGTAGGTTTTTAAATATTTTTCATTCTGTAAGTTAGCACAAATATGCAAAGTTTAACATAACCCCTATCTTGCAAGTCTGCGTCTTAGGGAGTTGCCTAGCTAAATGATAACTACTTGTACAATTCCTTTAAAAGCGCAGCAGGAAGCATATTCACATGAATGTCAACAAACTTCCTCCTCCACCTCTTTTTCAAACATTTCTCCCACTTTGATCCTCTATCTCCTCCTCCTCCTCTATCACTTTTGGATATGTGTTCCTTCAAGGGCCAAAGTTGAGGTGAGGAAGCAGCTGCAGTCCTCCCTAGTCTTTTTGTTCCTTTACTGCCAGTGCATATTTACTCAGATGTAAGGCCCATTTCAGGGATGCGGGTGGCACTGTGGTCTAAACCACAGAGCCTAGGGCTTGCTGATCAGAAGGTTGGCGGTTCGAATCCCCGTGACGGGGTGAGCTCCCATTGCTCGGTCCTGCTCCTGCCAACCTAGCAGTTCGAAAACACATCAAAGTGCAAGTAGATAAATAGGTACTGCTCTGGCGGGAAGGTAAACGGCATTTCTGTGCGCTGCTCTGGTTCACCAGAAGCGGCTTAGTCATGCTGGCCACATGACCTGGAAGCTGTATACTGGCTCCCTCGGCCAATAAAGCGAGATGAGCGCCGCAACCCTAGTTGGCCACGGCTGGACCTAATGGTCAGGGGTACCTTTACCTTTACCTTTAAGGCCCATTTCACCCAATAGTGCATACTCTCTAGTACAGTGTTTCCCAACCGGTGTTCCGCGGCACACTAGTGTGCCGCGAGACGTTGCCTGGTGTGCCGTGGGAGGGAGGCGGGCGAGTCGGGCGGCGAGAGGCGGGGTGGCGGCGGCGAGGAGAGGCCGCCCAGCGCGGGGCTCTCGCCGTCTGCCTGCCTGGCTGCCTGCGTGGCGCTGACGTCACGGGGCTGTAACGTGCCCCACATAGGCACACGCGGGGCGGCGAGCGAGCTCCCTCCCACATCCCATCGCCGCTCGCTTCAGCCGGCCTACTGGGCTGTCGCAGGCGGAAGGCCTGCGCATGCGCGAGGTTTTCGCGCCTTCGGGATTCCCTTCACGCCTTCCTCCTCCCGGGGCCTTGAGAGCACGGGAAGCAGCAGCGCGAGACCGGCGTTGAGCCTGGTAGGTATTGCGCTTGCGAAGGCAGTCATTTGGGAAATGAAAACTTGCAAAGCAAGCAACCAGTTCAATCTGAAGTACGTGTATGCTTAATATCCTGTATCTGAAACCTGTTCTGCCCCCTCCCCCACACTTGGTGCCATTTTCATCTACACATGCAGCAGAGTAAGTTGACCCAGAATAGTACCAATTCAGATGGCAGATGGGAGAATGACAGTGCTGAATGCTTTCCCATGTAGAACAGTCCCTGCAAATAAAAACCTAGCATATTTGGAAGAGGGATGCTAGCCTAACCATTACCTTCTATGCTGTTACTATTTTTTTATTTTTTTTTACATAAGTAAAAAGTGACCTTTCCCCATCTGGCATGGTGGTGTGCCTCGAGATTTTTTTCATGAAACAAGTGTGCCTTTGCCCAAAAAAGGTTGGGAAACACTGCTCTAGTAACTATGCTTCGAATTGCTAACACCTCTTTCAGAAGTTCTCCCTCCAAACTCCTTTCTCTGCAATACCTAAACTCTAAAGCAATGGCTCCCTCTTGTGTTCATAGATAACAATAGCATTGCCCATAAGTTGCATTGTTTGCTTCTCATCAGCATTCAATTCCTTTTCTATTTCCATTCCAAACTCAGCTCAACCAGCTTCCTCTGTTTTCCTAACAAACCCCACCCTCAAATTCAAGATATGAATTGTCTTCATTTTCTCAATATTTGTTTCCATGTGAAGACTGAGGAACTTTCATGTTCTATGTGTTGTAGAGAGTTTCATAGTAGGGTATTTTTTTTCCATTTCCAGGCAAGAACTATAGAGCTTTGGATCAAGAGTATAATATTCATTTTTTTTGAAAGAGTTGTATTATTCTGTCTTTCAAACCTTTCATAGATGTTTTTCATCTGGCTAGCATAGCCTGGATTGTTGCTTTGACATTTTAATGGCATCTATTAAATTATGATTTAGATAATGCTACATGTTTTGGTGGCCAAGTAAGCTATAATACATTTGCAAAGTTATCCAGTATGCTCCAGGTAGGTGCTTGCAAGGGTTTATTCAGTTCTTTGTTGTTGTTTTCCATCAGCTAGTTAACCATTACGGATTATTTACATTTTCTCTATTATTTAAGTGGCATTTACATACCACCTAATCACCAGCCTTTCTAAGTGGTAGACATGAAAAATAAACCATACCGAGAATAAAACCAAAAGGCACCCTGCAACTGAACAATTTATCTTATTTATTTTGTTCCCACACATTGCCACGAGCACTTTCGCATCATCAATCTGAGGATGAGGGGGTTTGTACGAACGCAGTCAATCAATGTATTATGTAAATGCTTCTAGACAAAGATTGTCAGGACAATCTCTGCCCCCCCCCTGCCAACACACATTTTAAAAACTTCGTTTGATGATCACCCACCCACATGTGTCTACTAGTTTTCACAGCCCTATCTGTCAAGTACTGCAAACTTCTCTGAGCAAGAAAATCAGATCCCTGAAAATGACCTTAGAATCATATTCATACCAGGGGGCGGGCTGGTGTGGAGGACTCCCTGGTCCTGAATGGTGTAACTGTGCCCCTGAAGGACCAAGTGAGCAGCCTGGGAGTAATTTTGGACTCACAGCTGTCCATGGAGGCGCAGGTCAATTCTGTATCCAGGGCAGCTGTCTACCAGCTCCACCTGGTACGCAGGCTGAGACCCTACCTGCCTGCGGACTGTCTCACCAGAGTGGTGCATGCTCTAGTTATCTCCTGCTTGGACTACTGCAATGCGCTCTACATTGAGCTACCTTTGAAGGTGACCCGGAAACTACAACTAATCTAGAATGCGGCAGCTAGACTGGTGACTGGGGGCAGCCGCCAAGACCACATAACACCGGTCTTGAAAGACCTACATTGGCTCCCAGTACATTTCCAAGCACAATTCAAAGTGCTGGTGTTGACCTTTAAAGCCCTAAACAGCCTCGGCCCAGTATACCTGAAGGAGCATCTCCACCCCCATCGTTCTGCCCGGACGCTGAGGTCCAGCGCCGAGGACCTTCCGGTGGTTCCCTCATTGCGAGAAGCAAAGCTACAGGGAACCAGGCGGAGGGCCTTCTTGGTAGTGGCGCCTGCCCTGTGGAATGCCCTCCCATCAGATGTCAAAGAGATAAACAACTACCTTACATTCAGAAGACATCTTAAGGCAGCCCTGTTCAGGGAAGTTTTTAATGTGTGACATCTTAGTGTATTTTTTGTCTTTGTGGAAGCCGCCCAGAGTGGCTGGGGAAACCCAGCCAGGTGGGCGGGGTACAAATAATAAATAGTAATAATAATAATAATAATAATAATTATTATTATTATTATTATTATTATTAAGAGCAGCATGGCTTGTACAGCCTTCCTTCACTCTTGCTAGAACTTGTGCTAGCAGAGCACTCTGCAAACTGGACTGTGAAGGTGCATCCATTTATCCTCCACAAGGTGGTTTTGGCACAGGAATAAAAGTTCCCAACGATTCTGTTAGAAGGACGGAGAGTGCTTAGACTGGTCCCTGGTGCCTCTGCATTTAATTAATAATACCAAAATGATGGTTTCCTGCATCCCTCCAGGGACAACTTCTGTTATGAGTGGCGAAAGCAATAAATTCCTTATCAATTATTCAGGTACGTCTGGAAACCTTTTAAGCATTGAAAGGAGGCGCTTATTACCCTGAAGCTCCAGATGCTGCAACTTTATTATTATTTATTGGGTTTATGCGCTGACCTTGACCGTGAGGTCCCAGGGCGGGTTACAACAATAGAAAAATGCAATATTAAAATTGGTCAGAACGATCTACGTTCAGAAGACTAGGGCGAGTCATATATATGCAGAGTCAAAGGCCAGAGGTTACTGACTCAGTTTGGAGGGCAAATCTGTGTAAATGGTGAAAGGATCAATGGGAACAGTGGGCTGCACAAAAAGAGGCGGCCTGATGGGTTCAAACAGGCCTGAATGTCTACCTTAAGGGCAGAAATGTCTCTGCCTGCTTGCCCAGACCCTGCTAGAATGTGGGAAACACAAGACATGGGCAATGTTTAGTCGAATGAGCCGAGATCATGAACCAGATCATATGTTCAATGTGGTTTCTCTTCAATAGTTTTACACTGAGACACAAGCTGAGGAGTAGCTAACCTTTTCTGATTCATTGCAGTTATCTGGGTTGAAGTGTGTTCAACTTGTGAAAGTGTAAAGGTAAAGGTACCCCTGACCATTAGGTCCAGTCATGGCCGACTCTGGGGTTGCGGCGCTCATCTCGCTTTATTGGCCGAGGGAGCCGGCGTACAGCTTCCGGGTCATGTGGCCAGCATGACTAAGCCGCTTCTGGCTAACCAGAGCAGCGCACGGAAACGCCGTTTACCTTCCCACCAGAGCGGTACCTATTTATCTACTTGCACTTTGATGTGCTTTCAAACTGCTAGGTTGGCAGGAGCTGGGACTGAGCAGCGGGAGGGTTCGAACCGCCGACCTTCTGATCAGCAAGTCCTAGGCTCTGTGGTTTAACCCAGAGCACCACCCGTGTGTGAAAGTGTATGGTGTGGCTAATATGTAAAAGTGGCAATAGTGCTCGAAACTGCATTCAAAAAGACTTTAGCATCAACTATTCTACACCATTTTGATCATTATTCAGTTTAGAAATCTGGGAAGAGTCACGCTTCCTGATTAATATTTCAAAATAATATTATTTTGGGAGATCTAATATCTCTGTATCTGTTGGAGGAAGTCTGCTTTGAATGGTTGTGTTAATTATTTAAAGCTCCCCTAGAGGTTTTTACCAAATAGCGGGAAAGAAATGTTTGAAATAATATAATGAAAATGAAGGTGTGCAGGTTTCCCCTACTCCTTAGCTGAAAAATAAATCCCAGAGCAACGTACAAAGATCAGAAATGAGACAATCTAACAAGGACACAACACAAAAGGAAGATGGGCGAGGAGGCAGGAGAGGAAAAGAAAGCAAACTCTTTAATAGTTTGTGCTGGTCCCGGGGGTAAGGTACCTTGGGTGTAGCAGAGTCCACACGAAGAGGGGCAAGGTCCGAGGCAGAGAGCCGGGCGGGGAACAGGTACGCTGGAACAGGAGGCTGTGCAGGGAACAGGAACACCGGATGGTCGGGAACAGGAGGCCGAGCAGGGAACAGGAGTACCGGATAGTCAGGAACAGGAAGCCGAGCAGGGAACAGGAGTACCGGATAGTCAGGAACAGGAGGCCGAGCAGGGATCAGGAACACAGGAAGGTCCGAAGCCAACAACGACGTTGCTCCCGCAACCTGGGGCCGGCCTGACTGGGCTTTTATCCTCTTCTAAGGTCAGGGGCGGTCCCGACCCCCAGGAGCCCCGCCTCCTCTGGCCTTAAGGCGAGCACTCCTCCTGGGGGCAACCAGTTCCCTTCGCCTCTCTGCCCTAAGCCTCTGCAGATCAGGAGAGGCCGAAGGGTTACTGGGCCCTGGAGGAGGCTCACCTGTGGCCACTGAGTCATCCAGCACCTCTGGGGCCAGAATGGTTTCACCTGGTGCCTGCTCTTGAGTTTCCTCAGCATCTAGGCCTTGCCCCAGTTCAGCCGGCCCTGGAGGCGGGGACTCCTGTGCCGGCTGGGATTCCTCCGGATCGCTCTCAGACTCGGAATCCCAGGCCATCACATAGTTATTAGTTACAGAGTTGAGCAGGTTGTCCTTCAACTGGTTATGGAGCTAGAATTCAGCACAATTGAAAGGATACTGCTTCCTTTCCCTCTGATGGCCTCATGCACTGCAGTAGAATGCCAAGACAGCACTAAAAATCTAGAGTACAATCCTCCTTACTCTTCCCACCAGTAGTAGGGTCACTTGTGCAACCTCAGCGCCAGAAAAGGGCTGTTGTCCAAACTCAGTCCCTGGCATCTGCAGGAAGGAGATGGAAGAATCTGAAACTGAATCTGAAAGCACTGCCAGATACAGTGGTACCTCGGGTTAAGTACTTAATTCGTTGCGGAGGTCTGTACTTAACCTGAAGCACCACTTTAGCTAATGGAGCCTCCTGCTGCTGCCGCGCCACCAGAGCATGATTTCTGTTCTCATCCTGAAGCAAAGTTCTTAACCTGAAGCACTATTTCTGGGTTAGCGGAGTCTGTAACCTGAAGTGTATGTAACCTGAAGCGTATGTAACCCGAGGTACCACTGTATTATGGACTAAGAACTGGATCCAGCTGGAGGACCATATCCAAAATTGGTCCACCCTCCAAAGGCCATTTTGACAAGTGGGTGGGGCTGCCCACCTGTCACTCACCTGCCACCAGGTGCTTCAAAGTTCAGTCCGATTGGCTTCGCAGCCCTGGCTTGAAATCGGGATTCTCTTATCTATGGATTCTCTTATCTCTAATCATAGCTCTGTGGGACCATAGTGTTAAGAATGAAGATAAGCCCCTGCCTATTGTGTTTTACTGCGAAAGACAAGTCCTAACACCAGTCTCAATGCGAAACACCACTAAGGTAAGAGAGAAGCCTGTTAAAAACTAAATCCAAAAAACCACACAAGCTCCATCAGCTTGGTGCTCGTGGGCAGCATGGCACCTGGTAGGTGATCTACATTCTACGCCATGCAACAGAGCAAAAGTGTCAGGCTTCGGGGAATCGACTTCCTCCCTTGTGGCAGTAAATAAGAAGATCGAACACAAAAGGAACGTCATTCCAGTTAGATTCTTTAATAATCACAGTGAGAGACACAAGAACACATCTGCTGAGAAATGGCGGTGCTCCCAATTAAGGCTCACTCCCCTCTCCGTCCCTATTAATCTATGTCACTCCTATGCCTTGTAATCAGAGCTTGTATCCTCTGCGCTTCATGTTCTGAGACTTTCTGAGCTCTTCTTGACCTTGGGGAGGGCGGTGGAGGAATGCTGTCCAACGACTGTGAATCTGTTAACCCTCTCTCTTCCAGTGTTTCTTCTCCTAGCTGTTCCCCATCCAGTATTTCCCAGCTTCTGCCTTCTGAACTATGCCCCTTTGCAAACCACTGCTCCCTCTTCCAGTGTTTCTTCTCCTAGCTGTTCCCCTTCCAGTATTTCCCAGCTTTTGCCTTCTGAACTATGTCCCTATGCAAATCACTGCTCCAAATCTATACTGTTTTCCTGCTCCTAGGAAGATTCAGGATGGGGGGGCTCCCACCGTTCTTCCTCAGTGCAGCCCTCATCAGCACGGTCCCTGACAGAAAGGGATGAATGATATACTGAACACTGAAAAGACCCATTTGGAATAGAGCTTACCACTAATTGTCCGCTGGCGAATGCAAACATCCCCACCCCAAAAGTGCTCACTGTGTTCCATGAACAGAAATGAGAGTGCACCAAATGTTCCACAACACTTCCCTGAGGCAGGATTGTGGCCTAGACGGTTTTGGTTATTTTATAGCCTGATGGATCCCAGGGCTTACTATATCAGCAAATAAGGAATGGGCGCACACACCCAGCTTTCGTCCACTTCGTTGCAAATCTTTTTAGGCAGTTGCAATGGCTTAAATCTCCCAAGTAAATAAGGAATTAGCCAAGAAGGAATATCTCCTTTGGTTCTACCTAGTGGATATTCTGCCTTTGGACTATGCATATGCAAAGAAATGATGGCATGCAATGGTCATAGCTCTCCCTGTTTCCTTTGGTGAAGCAGAAAGTAAAATAAAAATTAGAAACCCCAATGTAGCAGCAGATCAATAGTTACAAATTTAAAAGCCACATTGCTCACTCCCAGAACACTTTCTTCTAAGCTTCACTGTCTCCCACCCCTCTTATTGTGTTATGGAAGTGCATTTCTTTATTGCTTTAAATAATACTTAATAAGCCGGTATTTGTTCAGCCCTTTAATCTTGGAAAGTGCTTTACAAACAGACTCTGATTAACTGTAGACCAGATCCTGGCAGCTTCCCAGAAACATGGAAATTTTGATGGGAAATGCCTAGAGAGAAAGATGTGCTTGTCCATTGTGCTTTGGCTCCAGCAGGGGTGAATCTACCAACTTCCCCAGGAATTTCATTTCTGCCTAATAAATACTAAGCTGACATTTATGGCCCGGGTTTCAGCCGCTGACGTCAAGAAGCTGTACCCTGGGAAGCCAAGGAACCTCCATCTTGGCGCTGTGTTCAGTGCATCACTAACACGACACCGGAATGCTTCATCCGAGATGAAATATTCATCGCCTCGCTAAGGTTATGCAAGCCTTGCTTGGATGTAATGAAACTAGTCGGACTTTTTTTGGTGGGCTGAAAAATTCATAAGGATTTCAAACAGTTGGTTAAACCTTTTGCTAATCCCGTGTAGTTGGTCCCCAGCAAGAATGTAATTCTGTGTAAAAGCCATACCCTTCTTTCCCTTCAGAATAATTGAAATGATGGGAAAACGCTGCATCAGGCCTCAAATGTGCATCCTTTAAATAGAGGCCCCAATCTGCTTCTTAGTAAACTTTTATTACCAAGCTTACCCAAGAAACAAAACAAAAAAACCATGAAGTCCCCACACAACTACATCGGGTCAAGCTGGCTACATAACTCACCTGAGCCTCCAGCCTGGAGTAGCGAGCCATAACACACCCTCAGAAAACGCATTCATTTGAAACGGGGACCATCCCAGAGAAAGCAACTGAGGTTTGCAACCTTCATATGCTTCAGTGCTTTAATCGCCTCTCCAAATGCCTGAATTTATGTCTGCACACTCATGGGTTCTAAGCCTCAGCAAATTTCTTATACAGGGCGGGGAAAAAGTGCAAAAGTTTCTGTGATATACTGGCAGTATATATACTGCTGCCTCGGTGTTTTGTTATTTTTTGTGCATTTCATCCATATCGTTGTTCATCGTTAGTGAGATGGGGAAGTGCGTAGGGAAAGCACGCGAAGAAAGAAAGCCTGCTGCAATTGAAGAATTTAACTACTGGCTAGCTGCCCCGTAGCTACGGCGCTGCAACAGGGCATTCTGGTTAAACTCCCATCAGAACCTTTGGTCTTCACTGGAACTAAAAGAGACATCTATGAACATTTTGTACAGCAAGGAGATTAATCCCATGACACAAGTCATTGTTCAAATGAGATCAATTGCCTGGTGGCATCCTTTATAATTTGTGAGCCCCCCAAAAAGGACCCAATAGCCAGGGGAACTGACTTTTACATAGACTTGTGTATAGCAAAATTTTTAATTCTAGGCCAAGCTGACTTTAAAAATAGGCCTGTTTAGCTTCTTTTGCCTTAGAGCCAAATGTCAGTTGAACAAATGGTTGCCTTGGCCATGAAGATAGGAGTTTAGAAATTTCTACGGACCTGAACACTTCCGAGGAAATGGGTGCTCCATCTTTTAACTGAGCTGAAACTTCAGTTCCAGGAACATGTATATTCGCTAAGCTGACATATTCTGGACGGGGTGTTCCTTTGGCCACAGTCCTTACAATAACTGTGCAATAACTGGCCTTCATGAGAATCTCAAACTCAGGGCTCAATTTGTGATGCCTAGTTCTCCCAAATGCAAAAAATCATCCCCCTGCAGTGGCCTGCAGTGCAGTGCTTTCACCCTAAATTATCTGGTAAAAGTTCATATATTCAGTACAGCACGAGACACTTAATATCTGGGTTGTGGGTTCGAGTCCCATATTGGGCAAAAGGGGGTTGTACTAGATGATCTTCGTGGTCCCTTCCAATTCTACAGCTCTATGATACTATGAAAATGCAGGATCAGAAACAAGATCTCTCAAGCCAATTTACACAAGCATGCCAACAGATTAAAACAAAACCAAGTATTTTGTCATTCTCAATTTGACTATAACTGATTCTGACATGTCTCATGTGTTGCTAAAGTATGATTGGCAGCTTAACCTCTCACACAATTGTCTGGAAACCCCGTCTTAAAGCTATGAAGGGGTTTGCCACCACTTCAGATTCTGAGTCTGAATTTGTGAAAAGCCATTAGATGAAATAGTAAAGGAATACCTTTCCACCTAAGACTTTTCCCCAAAGACAAACCAGCATGCCTTCCTCTTCAACTTCCCTAACAAGGTTAGAGCCTGCTTTGAAACTTGTTCCATCTTTCTCAGCTTTCTAAGCTGCTAAGAGGCCAACATGAAGTCACTTTCCTGTTTTTCAGAGTAGCTTAAAAAAAAAAAAAGAAGTGCACAAACCCCATTGTAAGACAAGGCAGAGAAAGCACTGAATAAATATTTGAGCACATGACTGTGCAGGTGCTTGAAACACAAAAGAAAACTTATTTCAAATGAGGAGAGTGCAAAATGGAGAAAGCCTGTCCAATCTGTATGCAATTTTAGCATCATTGGCTTTTTTTTTTTTTAAAAAAAAACACACAACTGTTTATATTGTGTAGATATTGTGTAGATATAGTGTAGAAACCCTTCAACAGCTGTACCAATTAAAGAACAGTTGGGGTCTTGACCAGCAAATAAAATTACAGTACAGTAGTACCTCGGGTTAAGTACTTAATTGGTTCCGGAGGTCCGTACTTAACCTGAAACTGTTCTTAACCTGAAGTACCACTTTAGCTAACGGGGCCTCCTGCTGCTGCGCTGCTGCCGGAGCCCGATTTCTGTTCTTATCCTGAAGCAAAGTTCTTAACCTGAAGCACTATTTCTGGCTTAGTGGAGTGTGTAACCTGAAGCGTATGTAACCTGAAGCATATGTAACCCGAGGTACCACTGTACACACTTTCACAGGCCTGGGTATAGAGGAATGTTTTTGCCTGGCGCCCGCAGACATGTAATGATGGGGCCAGGCAAGCCTCTTTGGGGAGAGCATTCCACAATGGAGTAGGGCAATCCACCCATTGCGAAAACAAGCTCTAGTCCCACCTTAACTAGTGTGCTTAGTGGGGCAGGCTGGATGGCGCCCACAGCTCTGTCCTTCAGTACCTTGCTGCCCAAGGCGGCCATCTCACTCTGCACAATGGCAGGGTTGGCCCTGATAGATTCAAAGGAGGCGGCTCCTACCCTGCTATTAAAGAGAGAAGTTCAGCAAGTACAGTTTGCATGGCAAGCAACTCCTGCTGAATTTCTTTCATTTACACAGCTGTTAAAAGTGAAGGATTCCATCATCTTCCACCTCCGGCCAACCTATATTTAAGTCCTATGTTTTAAAAATTAGGCATGATTTCCTATTCTGTTATGAGGTCAGGTTTTGCTTTCCTGTAGGATTATGTGTCTGCCACGATTCTTCAGACATCCAAAAACAAAACAAAACAAAACAAAACAAAACAAAACAAAACAAAACAAAACAAAACAAAACAAAACAAAACAAAACAAAACAAAACACCAAGGGAATGTGAAACTGGGCTCAAAGATGAATTTTCCGAGAAGGTGAGCTGTCTTTTTCTACAACACTCCTCATGCCTCTAGTCCATAGGGCTGCTATGATCAATGTCTGCTCAACAATCCAAAGCCAGAGAGAATTCCCTGTGAGTTGGATGGGGCTGCACAATTTCTGGAGATTACACAACCCAGTTTTTCTTAGTGAATAATTTTAATTTTTTAAGGATAGAATATAGACAGTCTACCCACTACCCCTTTGTCCAAACTTTCCTGTTCTCTCTGTCTTGTCTCCTTATCTACCCACAATACAGGCTTGCTTCTACGCTCAGGATAATTTGTGAAAGAGATAAATTTGAATTTGGGACTGTGCATGGCATGGATCTGAGCACAGCGGACTTCAAACATCCATCTCTGCATCAAATTCCATATCGGAGTGACATGCGATTAGTGGTTTTTTCTTTAAAAAAATGCCAGCCTTTGAGGAATCCATCTCTCCAGACAAGATAAAGTGCAGAGGACTCCTACCATGGAGATGAGGAAGGGCTGATAGATGTGATCCCAGAGATTTTAAAGTATCATATTTTTGCTATCATTTATGACCATCAAGAATAATGAAAGGGCCACCATATCCATATTATTGGGCTGGGGAGGGAGAAGTTTGAAATCCAGAATGGCACAATCTATTGGAGGAAGATAGTGTCCACTTCCACAGATATGATATAGGGGACAGAATTTGATATATATATATATATATATATATATATATATATATATATATCTCCAAATGATAATCTTCCTAAAACAATATATTTTGTGAATGTTTCCTAAAAATGCTTTTTAGTCCCCTAGGCCTGGGCTAAGCATGTTGAAGGGAAGCATGTGGAGAAGGAGAAAGCAGGGCTTTGCTTCCTTCCATGATGTAGGTGAGGGTCTGCTGCCACATGACAGGGCCACAAAAAGTCATACTGGGGTCTATTGACCTCAATATATGTAGGGGATGGTACCCACAATATGCAAAATACTACTCCAAGACCCTACAAATCCCTCACCGCAATCAAAGCCCAATGGGAGCATGGCATAGGCTATGAAATAAACTCTACCCAATGGTCTAAATTGTGGTTAAAACCACCCTTTAAATCTATCTCAGCCCAAAGAGGACTCACTTTGAAACTTAGATGGTATCTAACACCATGGAAGCTGAGAGTGATACACCCAGGAAATGCTGGAGAGGTTGTACCTCTACATACACATACTTACACATGTGGTGGGAATGCCCCCAAATCCAGCCTTTTTGGACATCCGTCCTACAAGAAATCTACAAAATAACAAAACAGGAATTCTCTGGTGATCACTCATAGCTGAGTAAGTTTGTCTTCCATGAACAGGGTCTTAACAGTGAGTCCTTAAGTGACCGTGGAGGCCAATTCTGGATCCACATGTCCTTCCACCATGGAGACATAGGTTTCTGGGTGGAAGTTAATCACAGTGAGGGTTTGCCAAATGTGCCTTACTCTTAGCTTGTTTCTTTTTTCCACCCTGAGTTCATGCTTCTTGAAAGTCTATGAAACATTTGGTAAAGGCTGTTCTCCAATTGGAACCCTCACAGGCCTGTGTTTCCCAGTTATCAGTGCTTATACTGTAGCACATTTTTAAAGATTTGCCTTGAGAGCGTCTTTAAACCTCTTTTGTCGTCCACCGGTATTTCATTTTCCATTCTTAAACTGGGAATAGAGTAGTTGCTTTGGAAGACAATAGTCAGGCATTCGAACAACATGGCCAGTCCAACAAAGTTGATGTTGAAGAATCATTGCTTCGACACTGATTATCTTTGCTTCTTTCAGTTCACTGACATTTGATGTCTATAACACATGGGTCTTTAAAACTGCAGCAGAACATTTTTCTCCCACTTCAAAAATGGATTGTTCACTGTACAAATTCCTGGCTACTGACATCCTTCACCAAAATGGACTGAGTGGCTCTGTCTTTTCGCTTGCTTTTGCAATATATCAATATAACTTTGTATACATGATGGAAAACAAAACTAAGCTGGCTCTTTTAAAAATAACTTCTCAGTATAAGAACACGAGTGTGGCATATTATATAGCAAGTGTCAATATAGTTGCATTTTAAAAAACACCAATAATTGTTATTGAATTCTGATTATTATACAGTTTAAGAGCAATAAATCAAGTTATAGGATTGGGTTGATGCAAAGAAGTTTGGAATTGTAGGAACTGTGTGAAAAAACCACAACATTATCCACTCTATGCATTTTTCTTAGGCTTAAAAATCGACAAATGCTGCATGCCTTCTTAAATAGCTATGACAAATCAGTTTTAAAAACACACAAACACCAAAAAGCATTTGTTTTTGGAAGCAGCCTCAAACTGAATTATGCTGCTCCAGCTTTCTTACTTCCGAACAGAAAATAGGTAATAATAACTTGTGATCCAGCTCAGGCTTGCATAGTGATTTTCACAGAGTCTCACTCAAGGAAAATTATAGCCAAAGAAAACCATAAACACAAATTTGTTTCATTCTATGAAAACCAAGATTGACAAATAAGCTCTAGATGCAAGCAGAAATTGAATTACTAGTATAAATCACAGTGGTAGTGTGTTTTAGATCCAAGAATTTTACTACTTAAGTAAAACTTCCTTCCATCACAGTTCAACGTGAATTCTGAATGACTTGTTTAAGGACCCAAATACCTTCTAGGGCAATAAAACATATACTTTGGATTGTAAATAGTTAATCATGTGTGATCATTTATGCCCAACTATTCATTGTTCCTACATGTATAATCTTCCATAAGATGTTGCTAAAATGGTTCTTCCTCTGAGACTTTCCTACCAGGCAACGGAGATCATATTGTGCATCTGACTCATTCTTATATCACTGCATCAATTTCTGCAGTGCCTACCGATGATGTAATATTTCCCCCAAAATTACATTGATTAATAAATTGGGCCTTGAGGTCTTTTAGGCTGCAAAACATTCCTGGGAATAAGCACCATTAAAAGCAGTGGAGTTTACTTACTTCAAAGGAAACATGCATAGGAGTGCTGTGCTAGAATGTACACTCAGCAAAAAAAAGCGATTCCTTGATGATTTCATTTCACACTGCAAGTTGCATGTTTAAATGTTTCCCCAGAGACACACAGAGAGAATAAACCCTGCAAACACAAAGCAAGCATAATATGCTGAGTAATATGCATAGTATTACTCAGTTTGGCCTTCTCCCTTGCATGGTATTTTTCTAAGTATAGGGGACCGGATCTGAAATAAGTTGCACTTTGCTCCCTTAGTGCATGGCTAACTTGCCCCATTTAAAACCTCAGGACCAGCATATCTGAATCCTCACCCTACCTGCATGTTCACTGTGGTCATTTATATTGCAGGCATGAATACTCTGTAGTTTGAAGTGATTGGATGCATGAAAACTGAGTCTTTTTGGAATAAAATTATTGCCAAGGCCCGTACGTTTAATTCAAATCTTTACTTGCAGAACTTTCTTCAAAAACAAAACAGAATCATCAAAGATACATGCAAAATAACCTTGCAATTTCTTGTGCTGTCCATCACAGGCTCAGCATCTTAGAAATATCTTTAACTTACAATGAGCGCTAATAAAGAGAGTTCTCTCTCACAATCTCCACTGCCTGCATTCCAGCCCCTTTAGCCTGCCTTAGGCTGTTTACCTGGAGAGCTTGATTTACACCCTCACTCTCCTCTCATGGCCCTGGGAGACAGTGGAGCAGGAGAGGTGGGGGCAGGAAGAGGAGGAGGTGTGTAAGCACTTGAATCTACAGCAACCTGACATCTACCTCTCTCCTCCTGTACCTGTTCTTCCCTGTCCAATCCTTCAGCTTCTCTTGCCTCTGACTCTCGTCTCCTGGCTGTTACAGATCCCTGATATCTTCTTCCAAGTCTCCAACCTCCCTTCTCATAGTCCCCACTCCTTAGTATCCAGCCATAATCCAGCCATAACTCCTCAGTGTCCAGCCAGTCCCTGACAGTAAAAAGTGCAGACCCTGGAGAAATCCAGTGACAGTGGCACACAACTGTTATGTACTGAAGTTCTCACCCCGGGCCAGCAGGGGGATACTGTAGATAGTTTTCACTCAGGTCCACATATGCAAATAAGGGATCGAAAGTGACGTTCAGTGATTGGATAGTTACAGAAAGTTGTTACAGTTACGTTGTACTGGAGCTCTATATAAGCAGGATGGCTGAACACTTCAGTTCAGTTCTGTTCTGGTCTGTGAATAAACAAGAGCTGTTTGAAGAATCGCTGTGTCGTCTGATATGTTCACCCACAACTTAACAACAACAGTATTGGTGCACCGGGTGAGCCCATGCTGCAGGAGTGGGTGTGGCTAAGTTGCACATCCCCATTACCTCCTGCATTCAATGCATGGGAATGTTCGTGTGACTGCCTCCTCCCACCTGTATTTATTAAATGGCATGGCCCATGTGCAGCTGTCTTACGTGCTTATATTTGTGTAAGATAATCATCTTCTGCAGAGTGGTCTTTAGAAAAGATATAAATTGCTTCTGAGTGTAAGCTTGTTTCTACAACGCTGGAAGTGTGGAGAAATCAGCACACTTAAAAATATGCGTTGATGCATTCTGAATATTTCATGTTGTGTTGATTGCAAGTAGGTTAGCAAATACAGAAAGAGTTCTAGAAGTATACCTCCATGGAATTTCTCATGTTTGGTAGGTTTCTTTTTTAAAAAATCTGAAATGCCATGACCAATAGTTCTTCATTCAACACAGAACTGAATTGTAATGTGCTATTTGGAGGAATATCTCTTGTGAATCCAAGTTTAATTTCATATTTATAAGCATTTATCCCTACACTGTCCAGAGAAATATGGTTGGCATGGTTTCAAAAGCAGCATACATGAGACCCCCAGGCATTTTCCTATCTAGGTACTGACCAGACCTATTTAGGTGCAGCAGAAGAATTGCATCATGTGCCCTCAGATTGTGCCCTGAGAGCAACCCAGCTCGTCATTTTGGGGGGCAAGTATTGAGAATGTTTCATGGCTGGATTTGGGGAAACTTCACTGCAGTTGCCCAGCGCAAACTGGCCTTGACATTTGACGTTCCATTTTACCCATATTAAATATGAAATGAAGGTGGCCTTCTGCCTCATTCTTCGCAGACATTGGCAAAAACATGCCTTTCCCCATTTCTGTCTCAAAAGAACTCTTTATGCATCTTCTTTTAACTGGTGTTAAGGAGCAAGCAAATCCATTAGAACCTGCTCTATTTTATATGGAAAGGTTCAATAATTCATGCAATGGCTTTAAAATATAGCAAAGTGTTATAAAATTTGCTTCCATTTTCAGCTTCAGTGGAACTCTTAATTTCCATTGAAGCAGAAACCAGCTATATTTAGGCTGTGGTGCACAGCCATAGCAATCTGAACCAGATTGATATTTGTAGCACCATATTCTTGTTACAAATAAGGCACCCAGTGAAAAAGCATTGGGTTTCTTCCTTGTTTCCAAGCCATGAACATGTCAACAAAATACTGTATCATCTTCATAGTTTAACAACAGTGTCATCCCAATGCCCTCTTCAAGTGGCTGGTGTGATAAAAGATAAATGAAAGCACATAAGATGGCATTACATCCTATTGAGGATTTCTTCTGATATTGAAAGAAATGCACTGTTGGTTCAACTGTTTTATGACCATGACTACAATGTTATGATTGTGGGGTTTCAGTAGGGGGTTCACTCAGGGCTTGTTTTCAGCCAGAGCTCACTGGAGCTCAGCTCCAGCACCTCTCAGCTGGGTGCCATTGCCATTCTAAGCGAGCAAGGGAGTTGGTTCATGGTGAGCTACGGCACCTCTTCTTCTGGAAAAATAGTACTGGGTTCACCTATTGAATAGGATGATCTACCCACACATTGAAACAATGTGTGAGCAGGGCTGTGCTGTTGTACAAGCTAGCCATTTCCTCACCATGTGCAGTGGCTACACCCCTTGTGTTCAGCCATTGTAATTGGACCAGTCACCCACTGACTGACCAAGGGGCAGGGCGTTTGTCACAGTTCATGCTGTACAGCTTGACCTTCCTCATGAATCTTTTTAATATGTAGGAAAGCTGTCTGCCCCTCCCTGTTGTACCCCCCCCCCGACCCACACAGAAACACCCTGTTACAAGTGTGCACCTGGGTTCACATGTGTGCAGCCAGCACTCATGTATGTTTATATACACACTGCTGAGAGGTTTAGGATCTTTTGCTGGAGTTGTGGTGTGTGCTTGTTATTGATAATGTGTTAACCCTTAACCTTATGCCCACAAGAAGCTCTCACACCAAGAAATAAAGCTTGCTTTATAATATGAAGCAGGAGTGACAGAATATATACAGTGGTACCTGGGGTTACAGACACTTCAGGTTACAGATGCTTCGGGTTACAGACTCCGCTAACCCAGAAATAGTACCTCGGGTTAAGAACTTTGCTTCAGGCTTCAGGATGAGAACAGAAATTGTGCAGCAGCGGCGGCAGAGGGAGGCCCCATTAGCTAAAGTGGTACCTCAGTTTAAGAACAGTTTCAGCTTAAGAACGGACCTCCAGAAAGAATTAAGTTCTTAACCCGAGGTACCACTGTATATGCTGTTTCAGACAGCAAAGTTACAATCTAAACAGGTAGCAAATTCTACAATACATGCACAGCTTGATTAAAGAATAAAATATTCCCTAGCTACTCAACCCATCCAAAGTCTTTTTGTAGTCCTCCAGACCGCAATATGTGTTTATCTTAAAAGAAGTATCCCTATGTAATATTAAAACGTCTCTTTCCCACATACCATGTTACTCTCCAGGATGATGAGGACCAATAAAAGGAGATGGTCACCTTCTGATTTGCTTGTGAGTTTTTACAGGGTACCTGTCTGGCTTCTGTGGAAAACAGAAGGCTGAGCTAGGTGGACCTTGGTCTGAACATCAAAATGATTATTATAGTCTCACTCCACGTTTCCAGGCAGTTTTTCATTAGCATCTGGCAGGAGAGGTGCAAACAATCTCCACCATCTGGTGCTTACTAGGTGTCAACATGTCTGGACGACCTGGAACCTGGGTTCTCCTCAGAGAAGGGGAGCACCTGCCCTTCAATAGATCATCGTGCCACCAGCAACCCTAAGGAGCCATTGGGTTCTTGGGTGGCTCTTGGATCTCCTACTTGGTACTCAAAGGACATAGAAGCAAATGAGAAAGCAAGCGCTGCAGAAACTTAGGCAAGGGAGGCAAGTGCTGCCCTCGGCTGTGGTAGGGAGAAAGCTGCTCTGTTGCCAGTGCTGAAGCAACATTCAGCTGCTCATCTGGTTTGCTTTTATACAAGAAATGGGAGCAGGGCATCTTGTCCTCAAGAAGCAAAACATATTGGGTCTTCCTTGCTTACCATCCCTATGTGCTGAGATTTTTGGACATTTCCACATACAGGCAGAATATTCTCTACATGTGCCTCCTCTCGATGGGGCTTTCTGAATCAACCCTCTGTCCTTACAGAAATCCCATTACGATGCTTTCATGGTCCTGTAAGAAGTAAACAAACGCTTCTTGCACCTTCCTACGTTTGCCAATTATTCACTCAAGTGTTGTGACAAGTGCTAGAGTGAATAGTGTGATTAAACATTTTCGCCATGAAAATGTCTCATCATGACAAGAGAATGTGCATGGGATATTTTGGTGTGTGTTAAGTTTACCAGGTGCACGTGCACACTGTTTGCTTTGCTGTATTTTTTTCCCAGCTGACAAAATGATTTATTAACTGTCTTTTCAGAAAGTTCCAATTCACTAAACAAATGATGAAATATCATTTTTTTCTCTCTTGCTGACCCAACATCAATATAAAACCAGAAGGGAGAGCCACAGGCATAGAGAAAAGGAAAGAAAAAAATTGAGAGTGTGAACATTCCACCAGAGAAGGCATAAGAATATTGTATTTAAAATTTCAATTTTTGCATTGAACCAAAAGACTAAATTGTGATCTGATAAGTCTGCTGTTCAAATTTTGACATGAACTCAATATGCTGCCTGCATGTGTACTATGAAGATGATAAATATACTGAATTTCTACTGAAAGTCAGTGAGATAATACATGTAATTGTAAAATGCTTTAGAGTGCTCAGAGTATTATTTGCTTGTTTGTTTTTTAGATTTACAAAACCACCCATACAGCATTAGCCCTCTGGGTGGTTTATAAACCCACACATTAATCCCTGTCCCAATTGATCAAAATCCTAAAATTTATTAATTTTATCCACATCTATAACTTTATAAACCAGGCCAGAATTAAACCAAGACAAATCTTAAAAATACAAGCAGCAAAAACCATCTAGCAATGGTGTAGCAGCTAATAATAATTAGAACAAAAACCAGAATGGGAATAATTTGGTGCAAGAATCCAAATGACTGCTCATATGAAAAAGTCTGGAGAAGAAGAAGAATGTTCCCTTCTTTTTTCTTTTTTAAATGACTTTTTATTGGGTTTAATAAGCAAGGATCATAGCAATAATAAATGATACAAATGAACAGACCAAACCTTCTCATGTCATTTGTATATATCACAAAAAACAACATAGGAAATTTGCAGTAATATCTACAATGTATGTTTGCTTGTTAGTGGTCAACGTGCAAGCTATTGGCTCACAAATTGGTTTAAACAAAAACAAAGGGAAAACAGGATGGAGTTAAGAGACGACATTAGACATCACATAGCTAAATGCCTAACTGGGAGTCCTCTCCTTTACACCTGCAGGTGTGTCAGGTGTGTCTGGCCTTGGTGGTGGACCAGATGAGAGCCAAACAACTGAAGCTTCATCCAGGTAAGACTCACTCTTAGTGGATGGTTCCCTAGAGCAGATGGGTGAGGTGTGGATTGCTCTGGATGGGTTACATTCCCCCTGGAGGAAGTAGTGCATAGTATACAGGTACTTCTGAATCCACTCCACCACTGTCACCTGAGGCCCAGGAATGAGAGTTGATAGCTCAGCTGCTCTCCTATCTGAACAGGGATAGTCTCAACTTTCATTGTTGTGCCCAGGTACCCTCTAGGTTAGATTACTGAAGTGTGTTACATATGGGGCTACCTTTGAAGATGGTTTGGAAACTGCAGCAGGTGAAGAATTCAGCGGTCAGATTGCTGACCTGCATTGCTGGTAGGGAATTTATTACTGCTGTGGATCCCAATGGGCCTTGCTATCAGAACTGGTCAGCTGATCATATGTCATCAAGAGAGGAGCAAGTGGTATGGTTTGGAGGAAATGGCCTCACAGGCTGAGACCATGCCATGCCTAGTTAATCCTGTGGGCTGGATGTTCCCCATCCCTGGTATAAGCCAACCACATCTGATGACACATCAGATTACAGAATATAAGGGTGTTTCAAAGCCATCCCAAGTTAATTGGGCATGGTTTGGAAAACAATGGTGTCAAACATTGTCACCAAAAGGCCAACACTACATTAGGTGAAGAGTACGTTTGAGTAATAGCAAAATTGTTCTCAACTGTTACTAAAGTGCTCTCTTCACAAAAGAACGTGGAACTATTTGCCGGAATGAGATTCGAGGAGAAGCATTTGAAGTAATTCTTACATCGTGGAAGTGTTAAAGCACTCCGACTGTCAACCTTGACACCTGTGGAAACTGCAGATCTATTTTCTCTGTGAAAAGCAATATCCAAGGCCAATGAAAAACTAATGAAGTTGACACCCTTGTCTTTTACGCAGATGCAGACACAAAGAAACCAGTGCTGAGAGAGTACTCATTTCCTGTAAGAGTAAGCTATTTCTGGACCAAGGTCATATGGCCACTGTTGTCTAGCCATTGGTAACCATCAGGCTGGATTAATGGAATATGCTCTATGTGGGGCTGCCCTTGATGATGGTCTGGAACCTGAAGGTGGTGCAGGATATCACCCTACTGTTGAAATAATTGTGCTGGTTGCCAATTGGCTACCAGACTAAGTTCAAGGGGTTGTCTTTTGTGTATAAATCCCTATGTAGCTTGAGACCAGGCTATCTGAAAAATCATCTTCCTCTTTATATTCCCAGTCAGTCATTGGGTTCTTCATGTGAGGTCTATTTTGCACAATGTTGGACTCAGGAACTAGATTGAATTCAGCTGGTATACTAGCAGAAGGTCTTCCTCTAGTACAAGGGGGCTTTCCCCACTCTCCTCTCACCATGCCCCTCCCAGATTGTCTCTGGAGGGTTAAAAGAAACCCCAGAACAGTGGGAGGGGGGAGGGGGGAGGAGAAGGGAGATTGTTCTGTCTGGCAAGCAGAAATGATTCAGTCTATGGAAGCAAGACACACTGGGCCACAAGTTCTCCACTCAAGAACCAAATGCATGGCTAAAGCAAGAGAGCAGATTTAGTTCAGTTTAAGCGAATTTTGCAGAGGCTTGTAAGTAGAATTAGTCATACCACCCAGTCCCAAACTGCGGCAATCCAGCAATCTCAAAACCAAAAATATTTTCTCAGGCCCAGTATAATGTGAAGGGAAGCACCATTAATCATCTAATTTTATTTGTTTTGTGCTGGTTGTAATGGTTGTGTACTAACATATACTGCTTAAGCAGAGAGTAGAGTTCAATATGAGTCAATACGGAAGGATGAGGGTGGACGTACAGTACATAACAAGAATGGCATGACTGTGTCCAGAATAATGCACAGGCTCCGACGCTGGCCAAATAAGCTCAAGCACTGAGATGGCTAGATGATAATGGTGGATTTTTGTGGGTAACTAGGATGGCTTTATTCCAATGGGTAAAGAGGTCAAATGGAATTGTCACATACCCCTCTCCCCCAATATGGTACACTATGGCGCAATCTGTTGGATTAAAGAAGAAGAAAACTTGATAAGGGCCTTATTTTCAACCAAGTATCCATTTCCATTTGTCTGCATGGACAAATTTAGAGTTGGAGGCCACATGCATTTGGGATCCCAAGTGAGGTAGAGTTCTTGAATGCACACAGAAGTGGTCTCCATACATACAGTCATCCTTGGCAGAGGGTGGGAAAGGAGGGGTTCTTTCAAACAGTATGAGGGCAGAACCTTACACTGTCCCCTACCACCACCCACATTCCGTTTTATGCATGCAAAATGTCTGGGAGGAAAACATCTGAAAAGGTTCTGGCCTGCCCCTCTTTCCAACATGCTAGATTTCTAAATGTAGAAATATGCTTTAGTTTTGTAAATGTAGAAATATGCTTTAGTTTTGTAAGACTGCCTCCCTCACCTGAAAATCTGATATGCTAACAGTCTGGACATAAGTTTCCTAATGCATCTGCTTTTTGTGAGAACTCAGTCCTGGTGTCCTGTCATTCTGTGGGGTATTAGGGTAAAACCAGAGCTATCAACCAATTAAAGGATTTTAGTAGATCAGCCATCTGCATAATTAACTGCATTTAAATTCATTAGCATTTAAATTATTAAAATGCATCTGTTCTCTTTTTCATTTCCTCCTTTATGTCCTATTTGACTCCTTTGATTCTCATCCTGCATATAGGTTGATTATTATACAGGTTTTACTTCAACAATTTTCTGCTCACATATTTTTTTAAAAGTCTCACTCGGCTAATGCAGTTTCCTTCTCTCTCCCCCCCCCCCGCCCCGGTTGTATCATCTTGTTGTTTTTAGACTGCAAAACTGTGGGAAGGGACCTGCTAATTTTATTTCAGTCCAGTTTCTCATACATTTTAGGCACTTTTGTAATAATATTTTTTAAAAATAACTAAGCTTTTCTCTCTCATCTCTGCATCTCAGTCGTGATCGGCCATCTACTTGACTTCATTTACTTAATAGACTCCCAGCGTTAAACTAATCACCCTGAAGTGGCCAATGCCCAGTGAAAACCCCAAACAGACCACCTTGTCTCATTCACTCATGCTGACTAAAAATCAGGAAATTCCCCATATTTGGGCAGAATGAATAATAAACTCCTGCCAGTGGCACCCGTTTCTCTGGGCTCTTGCTAGTCACTCTTAAGTTGCTGTTTAGTCCGGCACTGAACTTTGATATAAGGCAAATAATGTCAATTGCTTAATGTTCCAAACATCCTTGTCAGGCCAATCTATCAGCATGTTACTGTCAATCCCCACATGGGCTGGAATCCAGTGAGACTGGACCCAAAGAGTCATTAATGATGACTCCAAATTCAAGAACCATAATTCATCCACCAAATCTCATTTACATCCCATGCCTCCATTTGGAACAATCAACAATTATGACAAGGAGCCTGTTAAAACCACCACATTACCTGGCCTCAGATCCCTAACCAGTTCTAAATTCAGCATTATCACCACTCCCCCATCTATATTGAAAGCAATCTAATAAATTGAGAGCTCGTTCGAACTTAAGGCTTGGATGCAAAAAGCTGCACCCATTTCTCTACCCTATGTCAACTGGAATTCATCTCTGTAGATTAGGCAACACTGGTCCCATTGCAGAAAAGGTATTTAATAGCCCTACTTATGGCCCCTAGTGACTCAAGACGTTTCTTTTGATCCCCATTGCAACTCGGTCTGCCATTGAAGATCCCCACACGCATGCATAAAACAAACAAGCAGCCAATGGTGCCCGGTGCCCATTTTATAACTTTTAAATGCATCTGGGGGTGGGTATTGTTTTGTCTTGTTTTATTGCATATTTTGTGTTTTCATTTTGTATTTTTACGTTGCGAACCGCCCTGCGATCTTTGGACTAAGGGCGGTGTACAAATTTAATAAATAATAAACAAGAAACAAATCAAATGTATACAAACCATATTTGCTCTGCTACAGATATTGCCCTTTCCAAAGCTATAGCCCACTTCCAGAGCCTAGCAGAGCATGAATAATCTCTTTGGACTTTGCCAAACTTTCTGGTTTGATAACAGATGGTGCTCCTTCCGTGGCTAGAGCAAAGGCTGGCATGGCAACATTTCCCTCATTGCTCATCTGTGTGATCATGGAAAGAGAGAGGGAAAAAATATACTTCCACTGGAACACAGATCAGGAAACCTGTGTGGTGAAGACGGCCCTAAATGATGTTCCAACAGGCCTTGTCATGAAGAGGCAGTCCTATGGATTTTCCCCAAGTCAGCGATCTTCTGCAAGAGCTTTGAGCTGAATGTTCTTTTTTCCTTTCGGTTTATCCACAAGGTCTGAAGAATAGCAGATCAACGTGCATCTTGTATGAAAAACATATAAGGAAATATTCCGTTCATGAACCAGGTCATTTCCAACTTAAAAAACCCAGACCTTGTGAAACAGAGACTCAGATTGTCTTAATACTAACTTGAAGCTATTGAGAACTGGTATGTACCTCCTAGCCTGGAATCTTCTCAGCCATGTTTCAAATGATGGCAAGATGCATCATCTCCCTCCCGAAGTCAAGAGCAGGGATCCATATCCTCAGACCTGGGGCCCAAATCCAGCTCTCCAGGCTTCTCTTTAAGACTCTCCCTGAGGTCACACACCCTCCCTATCCACACAGCCTTCACCAGCCTTTCTTTGCACCCTCCTTGGGTGTTCCTGCCTACCTGGAATGTGTCCTTGAACTTCTTGCTTGGCTCAGTACAGGGGGTGGTGTAGAAACTAGCCTACCTTGCAAAGCTAAGATCCATGTTTATTATTCTGTTCCCTTTTGTCTTTGGGCCCAAACACCTCTGGCTTGTGGCCCCTGGAAGTCTGACTTCCAGGGAGAATGCGGCCCTTGAATTGAAACGGTTCTCCATCCCTGGCAGTTGTAAGTTGCCCACAACCCAATTCCATAAAGCAGCATGTTCAACATGCAAGCCGGGTAGACCTTCATCTTGGTATTGGACGTTAGCATCACATTCTCCCATACCCTTTTGGTGAGGTGAGCCATTGCCATAGCTGCCTTGCCAATTATTATGGGATCATTATGGAGGATCCCAATGCATGGTTTCTGAGGAAGGCACAATAGAACGGTGCACAGCTACAAACACTAGTAGTTTTACATACATATATGCCATGGTTCGGGATGTGGGTGGCGCTGTGGGTAAAACCTCAGTGCCTAGGACTTGCTGATCGTAAGGTCGGTGGTTCAAATCCCCGCGGCGGGGTGAGCTCCCGTCGTTCGGTCCCAGCTCCTGCCCACCTAGCAGTTCAGAAGCACCCCTAAAAAGTGCAAGTAGATAAATAGGTACCGCTTTATAGCGGGAAGGTAAACGGCGTTTCTGTGTGTGGCACTGGTGCTGGCTCGCCAGTTGCAGCTTCTTCACGCTGGCCACGTGACCCGGAAGTGTCTTCGGACGGCGCTGGCTCCCGGCCTCTTGAGCGAGATGTGCGCGCAACCCTAGAGTCGGTCACGACTGGCCCGTACGGGCAGGGGTACCTTTACCTTTTTATGCCATGGTTCAATAACATGTCTTCTAAAAACGTACTATGTGAAGTAGGTCTTAGACTAGAAGTAGATACGATGGCTCCCCTTGAACGCAGCAACCGAGTGTCTACTCCTCCTTTTTGTTCCTTAGTAACAGAAAGTACATAATTTAACATTATTGCCCTCCAAGTTTCCCCATACCTATAAGCAGCAAGAGCCAATAAGGCAGAATGGGGATAACCCGATAACCTAACTTCACACGTTTCTCATTACTGTATTGGCCATTACTGTGTGAGAGCGGAGTGTCAGGCTTGCATCCTCTGCAATGTCTAGCTTCAACTGTGCACCACGCTCTGATACATTTTTACGCTGAAGCAAGTCCCGCTCTATTCAGTGGTGCTTACTCCCATGTAAGAGTGCACAGGATTGCAGCCTTTGTCACTAGAGAACGAAGAGGGAGCGTAAATGTTAATTGGTCCCCTTAAATTGCTGTGCAGACAACTCTGCTTTACAGTGTGGCAGAGTTAAGCACGTTCCTAAATAAAAATAATTATAGGTTTTTATGCAAGCATTCATCTTTTTCGGGAAGGCAGAGTACTCTGCAGGTTACCAGCAGCTTAAATATTGCTCCTCATCTGGAAGCTTATTAAAATATTGATTAGTTATCTGCAAGTTATATGTCCTTCTTGCCTCTTACCTAACATGGTGACAGCATAGTTATTGATCTAAGTTTTTTTTTTAAAAAATGTGGCACTTATTGCCATGGTATCCAGGTTCTGAGGAAAAATTCTTTTGCACACAGGGAAAGACATATTTTTCTATGTTCTTCCAAGATGACAGAATGTGGCTTTGGGTTGTGTGGGATATTTTCAATATCATTATTTTATTTTTAGCAACGGATCTAGGTCTATTCCATTCCACTGGCAGGGGATGCTTCATGCTTAGCATCTAATCCTTTGTCTGGCTGTGTCCTCTTTGTCAAATAGGGATATCTTAGGGGAAGGACATTCCTTATTTGCTATTTGGGTGTCCAACTGACTTACAGGAGCCAGGCAGTCAGCTGATCTTCAGAAGTGTTATGCGGGCAGACTTTCCATGAGGTAAGGGAACAAAAATGAGTAAAGAACACGAAAAGAAGAAAATCACCTAGGAAATATGTCTCAGCCTGACTGCCATTACAAAGTTTGGGAGGAGATGACAGAATGGCTTCTGGGATCCCATTTTAACCAATCAAGAAAGGAGACAAGACTTAGACCTGGTTCACATATGGATGTTAGTCAAGGATAGCAAGTGATGAAGATTTGCATGGGTGAATGGGCAAGCCGAGATTGAATTTTCGCATGCATTCAAACACAATGTTTTTCAGTGGAGCCAGTTCACACTTTCAGCTGTCAGTCTTCAAGTAATCTGTGCAGATGTGTAAGCCAGCCCTATGCTACAGGAATGAATGAATTTTATTATTTTGGTCACAGACCAGTTCCAGCCCACATACAATATCAAGGAAGTCATAAAACACAATAGGGATACATTTGAATTTGCAATTAGGTATAACAGGGACAATACAGATATAGCAACAGTTTAAAAAATATATAAATCAAAACTTAGTCAGTAACATATAACCTAAAATTATCATTTAAGGCCTTAATCATTATGATAGCACAGCTTGTTCTCCAAGTTTTATGGCAATCACACAGAATTTGGTTACCCTTAACATGATCTCAGGATTCTCGTCCTCTACCAGGGATTTTAGACATTGAAGTTTGGATTCATTTGGAGATTTTTGCATAGCAGGGGTAATAAATAACAAGTGTTTATACCCGTAGAAACGGCAGTGTAACAAGGCATGAGAGACAGTTTCTACCTCCATCAAGCCGCAGGAGCAAACTCGTTCCGCGTATGGTTTACCCTTGAATCTGCCTTGCAATAAGGCAGATGGCAGCACGTTGAATCTAGTGAGGGTAAATGACGGTCTGTATCTGTATTTGCTGTAAGATGATCCCTCTCCATGTCAAATGTCAATAGCAATATTCAGTCTGTATATTTATTTATTTATTTATTTGGCACGATGATGATTTTATGATTATTTATATACCACTTAATCAAAAACCACTTATCAGTTTACATAAGGCAGTGGTTAAAACAGGATTTAAAAACAGTAACTATAAAATTATCAAATAATATTTATTCATTTCATTTATTAATTGCTTGTCATAAAACGTTCCAAAGCGACTCAACAACATATATCAAACATAAAACTCTGAATTAGAAACAAGTGTGGTAGGAGATCAACTCTTATGATGTGAGCCTTAAATAGCAGGTTGTAAGTACTTCAATCTTTATTTAGTTTTTTTTTATGTTTGATGCTTTACTATGTTTCTATATAGGCTGTAAGCTGCCCACAGTGGCTGGGGAAACCCAACCAGATGGGTGGGGTATAAATAATAAAATTATTATTACCGGTATATTATTATTATAAAAACATTTTCAGGTCCAATACAAATACACATTGTTGAATGAACGAGTGTGGTAGAATATTCAGAGTAAAGGCATGTGCCACCAGGATTATATAGGGAACCTTTTGTACAATCAAAGTATTGCAAGGGTGGAGATGACTTCAAGCAGGGCTAGTGAGTAGTGTAGTTTGGGGAGAAGGGCTTGCCCTAAGGCATCAAGGGCGAGGACTGTTCTGAGGTTCCCCACACCTATTTGACACCAAGTAGGCTGAAGCAAGCTAGGTGGTCCTTCCTGACCCAGAGACAAGCTTCTAGGTCAAATGTCTTCATGGGTCTGTGTAATGAAGAGATACTTCTTTTGCTAGCTGTGGACGACCAACACCCTAGCTGAGCAGCAGTTGTGTCTTACACTTGCCAGGTTTGTGTCGCAGAATGCTTTTTCAGCCTCTGACAAATCAATGAATATGTTGATTAACCCAGATGATTAAGATAGGCTTATGCAATAATTAGTTGAAGGTACCCTGAAGCAGGGCATTAGAAGCCATTAACAATTTCGATTGCACGGTGGCACTCCTTTCTTCAGCTACATTCTTGCTGGCTAGAAATCAAAATGACTTCTGTGGCATCCTAAACACTCCTATTCTGGTCAAGCCAGACTGTTAAACACTTGACTAGTCTGCAAGTTTATTACTAATTTTTATTAACACAGGCACATAAGGAGGGGAAAATCAGAAAAAGTATAGTAGTGCTGCATTTGGACAAGCTATGGAGTCACACAGTGCAATATGCATACATTTGAATTACACACTTTATATTGTAAGATATTATTATTATTAGTAGTAGTAGTAGTAGTATTGTAATTAAATAATATATCTGAAAAAAATTATTGGCAGTAAGCGATTGCTGTGGTTAGTTTCAGTCCTATAACAGAAAGCTGTTGCATGCTAAGAAGGTTACAACTTTGCTTTCTGTATCTCAGGCAACAGAGAGAAACAAAAGCACTATCCTATATAACCTGAGATGTTTTACACAAGGCTGAGTTGTAACCTAGTTAGTCTTTCCCTTTGGAAATATAAAAATGACACATAGCCGAACTTTATCCCTAGTACTAATTGGAACATCCTCATAAGACAGAGAACAGAACATAGTTATGCTTGTTTTAGCAAAGCTAGAGATCCATTTGTTTTTGTTTTTTAAAAAAACTCAGACATCAAAAAGCTAGGTACTAAGTCATTAGAAATCAAATTGGGAAGTATTGCCTAATAGCAAAGGAGGCCTGGATTTAATGGCTTCTAACAAAGCACATAATTTAAACACTTTGTGAAACCATGGCAAAGTTCTCAGCATTACGCCCACTAAATGTAGCTGTATTACAAATTGAAAATTATGCCTCATTTTACTGTATAAGTACTTCTAAATCTGAATAGTATGGTACTAATCCTGAGCTTGCGGAGTGTACGCCACATACAGTGTCAGAAAAAATGAGGATTATTTTGTAATGATACACATCATGTATCAACACCCTGAGATCGACTCTATTTCTCTTACAGGTATATTGGAAACCATTTTGGGAGCATGTAGGGTAGGAAAGGAGTATAATAAATTGTTTGCACTGTATAAATACTTCCCCAGAGAAGGAGAATACACCCTCCTGTTTCTGTCACAAACTTGGGTTAGCCTCAGTTATATATCTGAATACATCCCAATTTGAAAAGTACATAATTAAGCACTTTTAAAATACTGATGGCAAAATATTGGAAGCAACAAGAAGTGCTGTCAATGGATGGATGTGTGGCAAAGAAGGAATATTTAGTAAATAACTCCTTATGTGTAAAATAACTTATTTTAGGAGATTTGAAAAGGAATTAATGTTGCAGTTCTAGACACGCACACACATTCACATGAGTCTCAGTGGACTCAATAGGATTTGCTCATCCTGAGTAGATGTGCATAGGATTGCACTGTAAATTTAACAAATATTTATTGAAATATTAGCATCCATTTACAGTACACTGGAATCAGCATAATACTAATAAGAATGGGCATAGTTTAATTTATAGTTGGTGAGTGGTATCCAACATTACTTGTGTTCAGAACAGGCCTGTTAAAATAAACGGATTCCTGTAACTTAAATTCATTTATTTCATTCAGTTTGCTCTGAGTATGACTTAGTCAAATATGACCTCTTGTTTTTCTCATTTTGGAATGAAATGACATTGGTTTGATCCTCAGTATATACTGCATGACCCTTAAGGTATGTTTTTTAAAAAAGATGGCATTTGTTTTTATATTGTGATGTTATGTTGTAACCACCCTGAGACCTGTGGGTACAAGGTGGTATACAAATTAGTAAATAATATAAAAATAATTTAAAATCTCCCATTTAGATCAATGCTATTAAGCTTGTGCTGCTTCACTCTTCCATTAAATTGACTTAAGAGATTTTGCCTGTATTTTTTTTTTTTAAAAAAAACCTTTTAAGGAATAAATTTGCAAGTCTCCTTTGATTTCCCCCCTCACAATGATGTCGGAAAAATAATAATAGTAAAAATATATATATAATCCTATAAATAATGTTTATAATGATAAAATACAAGTAAAATAAGAACAATTAAAAGAGCAAGAAAATAGCACCAGATCAAGTAAAGAAAGAAAAGAAAAGAAAACAAACAAACAAAACAAAACAAAACAAAACACAAGAAAGGCCACCATGAAACCCATCTCCAGCTAATCAACACTGAAAAACTGTTGCACTTCCTCAATAGTTAAGAAGTTCTGAGGTAAACTTTTAACACCACAACACCCATGAGCAATTCAATATAATATGCTGTAGCTGTGTGTGTGTGTGTGTGTGTGTGTGTGTGTGTGTGTGTGTAAATGTATACAGTAGAAGTTTGCTTTGGGCAAAACTTAAAGATAAAACCACGGACAAGCAGGGCTTTTCTTCAGCCGGAACTCTCCGGAACTTAGTTCCTGCCCCTCTCAGGTGGGCGCCATTGCCATTATAAGAGAACAAGGGAGAGGTTTACGGTGATTTCTGGCACCTCTTTTTCGAGAAAAATAGCACAAGGTACTCTTGTCTATGACCCTGAATAGTGATATCAAAGTTCAGGTCAATGTGGGAACCTCTTGAGTTTACCTCAGGAGTCCAGTCAAGCAGAGTTGCTTGTTGCCCTCCCCGCGCCACACTTTCACATTTGCAGACCTGAGCCTTCATGATGGATGCCTTCTTACCTGACAGGATCGCGGAGAAGGCTTCTTTCAGTTCTGCTTTAAGTGACTGCTTGAGTCAACGAAGGCTAAGGAGATTGAAGGGAAGTCGAGTCCATTTCTTTGCAACTGCTTCTGCTGTGGAAGATTCCCTGTGCCTGAGCGGACATTCACAGGATAGGGAGTCTGAGGCAAATGTTGGTGGCAAGATACAAAGTGATATGCCTCCATGACAAAAACTGAGAAATCACTAGTCTGGATGGTGTCCACCCACAAGTTTTGAAAGAACTCAAGTATAAAATGGCTTCTCTCCTAACACAAATCATTGTAGCTTGTCTGAGAGCAACTTTGATACCTGAGAACTGGAATGCAGCCAATATAAACTCTAATTTTTAAAAAGTGATCCAGGAAGGATCTGGGAAATTACAGACTTGTTAGCTTAATATCTGCTCCAGGGACACTGGTGGAAAGCATTGCTAAAGATATCGTTACCAAGTCTTGCTGAGAGAGAGCCAGCATAACTTCTGCAAAGGTAAGCTGTGTCTCAAGGTCTCAGGAAAACCAATGAATTGAAGTCCCATATTATCAGGGCGTTTTTTTCAGCCGGAACTCTCTGGAACTTAGTTCCTGCCCCTCTCAGGTGGGCGCCATTGCCATTCTAAGAGAACCCAGCACCTCTTTTTCTAGAAAAATAGCACAACATATTATGATATTTGGATAATAATAATAATAATAATAATAATAATAATAATAATAATAATAAATTATTTATACCCCGCCCATCTGGCTGAGTTTCCCCAGCCACTCTGGGTGGCTCCCAATCGAGTGTTAAAAAAAATACAGCACTAAATATTAAAAACTTCCCTGAACAGGGCTGCCTTCAGATGTCTTTTAAAGATAGGATAGCTGCCTATTTCCTTCACATCTGAAGGGAGGGTGTTCCACAGGGTGGGCGCCACTACCGAGAAGGCCCTCTGTCTGGTTCCCTGTAACTTGGCTTCTCGCAGTGAGGGAACCGCCAGAAGGCCCTCGGAGCTGGATCTCAGTGTCCGGGCTGAACGATGGGGGTGGAGACGCTCCTTCAGGTATACAGGACCGAGGATTCATTCAGGTCTCATTCCAAAATAATTTGTTAAAAATGTAACATTGTACTTTACATTGCCATATTCCAGCGCCATTCCTCAGATTCACAGTGTCATTCAAAGAACATTTGTTAAGGAGTAAGGCCATTGAGCTCAATGGGAATTACTTCTGAGTAAACAGGCTTAGGATGCCACTGTAATTAATTGTTCAGCTCTGGAAGTTTTAATATCAATGGGCTTGTAGACGATCTCTTGGAAATCTCTCTCTGGGGATAACTCAGTTGGCAAAACATGAGACCCTTTATTTCAGGGCCAGGGCCTTGAATTGTGGGGGCCCAGGTAAGGCCTGCCCCACATTAATTGATTTCATGACACAGTGCACACACCCCATTTGAATGGGAATGCCCATTAACTTTGTGGGGGCCCAGCCCCCTCAAATATTTTATTGTGGTGCTCCTATGCTCAGGGCTGTGGGTTCGAGCCCCACACTGGGTGAAAGATACCTGCCCTGCAAGGGGGTTGAACTAGAAGATCCTTGTGGTCCCCTTCCAACTCTATGATTCTCATTCTGCCACACTCACAGGCACATCTGGTGTGGACATAGGACAGGGCCTTCTCAGTGGCTGCTCCCAGATTCTGGAACTCCCTTCCTAGAGAGGCTAGACTGGATCCCTCCTTGTTCTCCTTTTGCCTTCAGGCGAGGACTTTATTATTATTATTATTATACTGGCAGGTTTTGGGGAACTGGCTCTTTTTAAGGAAAGGGCTGTTCTATGCATTTAAATTGATTTGTTTTTATGTCATTTTCATTCCCTTATAATTTAATTACTTTTAAACTATCCCCCCCCGCCTTTTTAGCTATCTGTGTTTTACCTGTTTTGTTTCCATTTTTGTGAACTGCCTTGAGTCTCTGTTCTGAGGAAAAGCCAGAAAACAGAATCATATAATTGTAGAGCTGGAAAGACCCCTGAAGACCATCTAGTCCAACCCCCTGCAATGCAGGAATAAATATGAAACTGTCCCATATGGGGACTGAACCTGCAACCTTGGCGTTATCATCACTATGCTCTAACCAACTGAGCTATAAATAAATACAACAACAGCAACTGCTACCTGAGCATTTAGCTGTCTATGTTGGTGATTAAATTTGAGACTGTCTGCATATGAACCATGTTCCTTAGCACTAAGCTGCGTGGCATGTACAGTTTGTGAGGAAGTTCTTCACACAGTAGTGCAAGAGCTAAAAGCTAAAGTAAGAGGTACATGTTGGTAGAGCTAATATGTCAAGATAAGCATGATACTGAGAATATAAGGAACTGGGAATGGAACGCGGATAGGTTTGTAACATGCTTGTCACATCTGGGATTTCAGTTTTTAAGCAGTTATAAGTCCTGCTTAGAGACTGTATTGGCCATAATTTTCCTCTCCTGCCTCTGTCTTGTTAATGGATTTAATCTCAGGTAAGCAGGTGGGACGCGGGAAGTGCTGTGGGTTAAACCACAGAGCCTAGGACTTGCCGATCAGAAGGTTGGCGGTTTGAATCCCCGCCACGGGGTGAGCTCCCATTGCTCGGTCCCTGCTCCTGCCAACCTAGCAGTTTGAAAGCACATCAAAGTGCAAGTAGATAAATAGGTACCGTTCCGGCGGGAAGGTAAACGGCGTTTCCATGCGCTGCTCTGGTTCACCAGAAGCGGCTTAGTCATGACCCGGAAACTGTATGCCGGCTCCCTTGGCCAATAAAGCGAGATGAGTGCCACAACCCCAGAGTTGGTCACGACTGGACCTAATGTTCAGGGGTCCCTTTACCTTTACTTTTAAGCAGCAGCAGACACCTTGGAATAATGATTCCCAGAAAAGCAGTTTTCACTATTAGGATAGCAAGGATTAGGGCCGTTCTTGTTTTAATAAGTAAGTGGGGTGTAAAGAACCTCAGCTGTATAAGTGCAAGCATTATCTAGAATTGTATTAATAACAAAAACAGTGTTGTATATATTTGCAATTCATGCCATAAATTCTATTGTTTATAGCATTATAAAGATGTGCATGGTTTGGGGCAATATTAACCTTCTTCATTAGCCCAACATCCAAGTGAAAGAGGACACTTCTACCCTCATTTTACAGGTAGGGAACCAGGATTTGCCTCAGTCTCATGAGCTCATGACAGCATAGATGTTTGATCCCAGGTCTAAATCCGAAACACGTTTTTTTGCAGAGCAACAGTGGACTTTCAGACACTAAAGTTTGGTCCCAGGGCATTGTCTGAGGGCATGTAGCACAGCCATTTAGCTGAAACTCAGCAGACCCGAGTCTGGCAAATGCCTGGATGAGAGACCACCTGGGGACCCCCTTACACATCACCACAAGTTTCATGATGGAAGAAAAGTGCAGGATATAAACAACATTTTCAACAAGAAGTGCACATTTCCAAGGTGGAAGGAAGTTGCCAATGTGCAGCTGTTCTCTTGGGCTTGATTGCAGCAGCTATTGATGTGCTACTCATCTCCTGGCATTTTCCTAGAATTGTAGCATTGGAAGGTACCCCAAGGGTCATCTAGTCCAACCCCCTGCAATGCAGGAATTCCTTTAGGATCTTTTGCATCAGGAGGAAGCCTGGATGGGGTAGGCATATGATCTCTCCTTCTTCTGGTGTCTTTGAGATAATATTTAGATTCGTTTTGGCAGCCCCAGGTCTAAAGGTAAAGGTAAAGGGACCCCTGACCATTAGGTCCAGTTGTGACCAACTCTGGGGTTGCGGCGCTCATCTCGCTTTATTGGCTGAGGGAGCCTGCGTACAGCTTCCGGGTCATGTGGCCAGCATGACTAAGCCGCTTCTGGCGAACCAGAGCAGCGCACGGAAACGCCGTTTACTTTCCTGCTGCAGCGGTACCTATTTATCTACTTGCACTGGCGTACTTTTGAACTGCTAGGTTGGCAGGAGCAGGGACCGAGCAACGGGAGCTCACCCTGTTGCGGGGATTTGAACTGCTGACCTTCTGATCGGCAAGTCCTAGGCTCTGTCGTTTGACCCACAGCGCCACCCGCGTCCCTCTAAGCCCCAGGTCTAGACAAGTAAAATTAACTCTCTCAGCTAAAATAACTCAGTCGGTAGAGCATGAGGCATGAGACTCCTAATCTCAGGGCTGTGGGTTCGAGCCCCATGTTGGGCAAAAGATTCTTGCATCGCAGGGGGTTGGACTAGATGATCCTCGTGGTCCCCTCCAACTCTACGTTTCTGTGGTTCTCCGTTTGGTGATCAGGGTCTTCCAAGGAATCTCTCATTCCCACCCACCCCCTTTCCCTCCAACTCTGAATGTGTCACGCTGTGTGTGTGGGTTTTCCTTGCCTTTTTGGTTAGCATGCAGGGATGCACTTCTCCCTGGAGGGTACAAGTGGCAGGCTGGGTCCAGCATTTTAAGCTGCAGCACGCTAGGTGAGAGAAACGGAGGAGAGGGGGGTTGGGTGGGTGGGGGGACAAGGCAGAGACTGCAGTGACACTGCCTTCCCTGGGCTGGCTGAAGCATCTCACTGGTGACAGGCTCGGGAGCACGTGGCTACGTCATGGAAAGCCAGGCTCCCCATGCAAATCTCAACTCCTCCTACTCCCGTTGAAAGCCTGTAACTCATAGCCCAGGCTCAGGAGCAGAATCCAGTGTGTGCCTGCGTCTTTCTCTCTCTCTCTCTCTCTCCTTCTCTCTCTCTGTCTATGTGTGTGTGTGTGCGCGTGAGGGGGGAGGATCCGTCTCCGTTTCCCCCTAATGCACGCCAGTGCTGGACGGAGCAGGGGGAGAGAGAGAGAGAAAGAAAGAGAGAAGAGACCTGCCTCTGTCGCGTGTGTGGTTCGCCTGCATGCTAAGGGCTAAAGATTTGCATCTGCTGTGCAACTGGGAACCGCAGGTGCCACACAATTACATACAACCCTGAGATGATTTGATGGTAGAAACCAGCACTTTCCGAGGGGAGCACCTGCCTTCATCCATCAGACTTGAGCTGGGTGGTGGTGGTGGAGATCCGGGCGCTGTGCGTTCTCCCTTCCAGGGGCTGCACTATGGCAGTCTTTTAGTAGGATGCATCCAGCTTTGGCTTTGTTCTGCAGATCCACCCAGCCTCCCAGCCATCAAGTCACAGGCTATGGTTTCCTCTGTGGGGATCTCTCGCGCTTTACTGTTGTCTCGGGTTAGTTTTTGGCCTTGGCTGGAATTTCATCGCCTCATGTCTTGGTTGGCTTCCATCTGAAAGAGAGGAGGAGAAGGAATAGGAACAAGAAGGCAAGCGAGAGAAGGATCTATGTCTTTTTTCTTCTTCCACAGTTTTGGGTGATAATCCAGCGTCGTTCTGGAGGAGGGAGATAACCGTTCACCCTGGCTGAAAAACGCATCCATTGAGAAGTCTGAAAGAAATTAACCACGTGAGGGGGAAAGGGGGGGGGAGAAAGAAAGGAAAAGAAGGGGATTAAAAAAAAACACACCCTGGGAGATCAGGATTTAATCTTTTTTCCTCTTTTTTGTTTTTGTTTTGTTTTTGTTTTTTTGTTGTGGTGGCCAATGATAAAACTGGTGCCCCTCTGGAGGAGACCCTGATCTCAATTTTTATTATTATGCAACAACCACAAGGATCTCCTCTTTCTCAGGGTGTATAAGCGCAGGATTGCTTTTCGCCCAAATCAATGTGGTTTCTTTGGAACATTTTCAGCAAAGGATCGCATATGCTGCAGTGTCTTTGTGGCAAGAGTCTTAAGAAGAACAAGAACCCAACTGGTAAGCAAGACACTGCATCACAGTGTGTGTGTGTGTGTGTGTGTGTGTGTGTGTGTGTCAGTCAGTCCCCCCCCACACCTTTGTGTTACTCTCGTCTGTTGCTCCCCATAGCGCCAGGTCTGCAGTCCTGTCGAGGGGAGAAAGGGGGAAATAGGAAAGCAGGCCGGTGCAGACTTGCGTGCAGCGCGGTGTACAAATAAGCCAGGCTCTGTTTGCAGGAAATTCGCCAAAATCTGCTTTGGATGAATTGTTTCCAACGGGGAAGAGAGAGGGTGGGAGGGTGGGTGGGTGTGGGGAGAGAAAACTTAGATCTTTGTTGACATTTTTTAACCGGAAGATGGAATTGTAGCAGTGTCTCATAACCCCCATTTCTTTCCTGGCCTCCTCGCTCCCCGCAACAGTTTCCAGCAGAGGTCTCAGGGCCTTGCGCGACTGGTGGGTGTACCTGAGGGCGCCCTGCCTGAGACTTTCGGTTCAACTTGCAAGCGTGGCTCGTGCTTCTAAAGTGGACAGGGGGGGGGGGGGAGAAGAGAAACCCTTGCAAAACCCAGCTCTTTGTGTTTATTCACCAGATCTTCGTCAGCTGCCCTTCCCCATCCCCGCATTCCCCCTAGCCTGCAACCTGGTGGCAGAGAGAAAAGAGAGAAACACTTTCAGGGAGTTTGTGCCTGGAAGGGAACTAAGAGAAAGTCCACCTGTCCAACATAGCCTAGGCAGAGAGGTGTGTGTGTGTGTGTGTGTGTGCAGTGGAGAGTCTCTGAGCAGGACTTTGGGGGCAGAAGCCCAAGGCCCCACTCAGAAGGAGGAGAAGGAGCCATACGCAGCAGCAGGGCTGACTTGCCACATGTGGAAGGAAGTCATGCAATGCACATTGCCTCCTTAACCCATGAAGCCCAGGATCTAAAAAAGAAAAATGACCTAGCTTTTTGCGCGCCTGTCTAGGTTCACTTTTTTGCGCCTTGTTGATCAGCCCAGCCTGTCTGCTTGTCAGCTTCCAACCCCAGCAAGCTCCAACCGGGAAACTTGCAGGACGTTACATAAGGAAATGCAAATTGCAGGTGCTTAGGGCAGCCCCACAACCCCACCGCCTCCTCCAAGTCTCTCCACCCCCCTTAATTCCCTTTCCCTCGTGTCAACGGGGAAGGACAGCGCTGGCAAATGGAGAGAGTTTGGGGAGAGATAGAGGGAGGCTGGGAGAAGGAGAGTCTTCCCAAGGAAGCGGCGCCACAGCCAGACAGACCCCCTCCTCCTCCCCGTCCACACACACACACACACACACACACACGCAGGCTCAAGCCTGTCGAGTTGGATAGTTGGGATCACCTGTGTGGTCTTGGGCGGGGATCTGCCGTCCCTAGCAGTGCTTTGGAGGGCAAGAGCCTGTGGAGGTTTGTGGGGAGCCTAGAAAGGAGCCAGGGGTGTGGGGTGGAAAGACTCGTGTAGTGTGTGTATGTGTTTTTGGTGTTGCCTGCCCTGCAGTGGCAGTTTCTAAGCAGGAGGCTCTTGACGCTGGTACTGCAGTGTAGTAGATCATAAGCATCCGCTGACACACCAACAAGCTGCAGCAGGGTTGGCAGCTGGTGCTTGGGGGGCAGCCTTTTCCTTCCTCCCTGGCTTCAGACTTCCAATGCAAAGGGACGAACTCTGCATCCCGAGAGAGGGAGACGTTTTGCTCCCTTCGTGTGTGTGTTGGCTCCGTCCGCTTCCCCGCTGCAGCAAACAGAAGCAGCTCCTTCCCAGAATACCAAAGAAGGCTGGATGCCCCAGCAGCCCCTTCAGCTCTCCGGGGTGGGGGTGGGGGTGGGGGTGGGAGAGAGCGAGCGATCGAGCTCGGTCTTCCCTTCTGCACAGGACGAGGCGAGGGTTGGTAGTGGGCTGGGTGGTGGTGGGTTTAGCTTGGCGCTGATCCTTCCTTCTGGAAGGCAACCTTTTGCTCCCCACTTGCAGGCACTGCGGTGTGGGGGGATAGCACGCTTGGGCCATGGCAACTTTGCCAAGGCGCAGGACCTTCGTGCAAACGGACGAAGGAAGACGGTGCATTCTTCTCCAGTTTATGTATAAGAAAACAACACATCAAAGCACTCCCGCAGAAAGCACTTGCCTCCTTGACCAGCTGAACGCAGATAGGGTGAGGAGGATGCCTTGAGGCTGGACTCAAGACAGTCGGAGAAACTGACCTAAATAATAAAGCCCCTTTTTGCCCCCTGATTTCCTTTTAAATAACAAAGATGTTGCATCTCTGCAACAACAAAAGAGGGGTAAGGAATAGAAGGTCCCCTTCCCCTCCCCTTGCAAGCAAGAGAAATGCACAGCCTAGGATAACCAGAAGTGAACACAGGAATGTTTTAGACTCCTTTAGATCCCTCCAGGCACAAGCGAGAGAGAGGTTGCTTCTCAGGATAGTTGTGCAGTTTACTTTATGATGACTTCTTCCAAGGAGGATGCTATGCTGAGCTTCTTTCTAGATGTTTCAGAGATGGTGGAGCTTTTTGAGATGCCTAGGTACCCCAAAATGTTGCAGATTCCCTTTCACAGGGTCCAGCCGGAATGTATAAGAATAGATAAGAAACATTATTAGAGGCCTTTGGAAATGTACAGGATAAGCATAACTCTCCTAGGTGATCTCTGTTCTTACTCACCACTCCACATTATCCTTAGTCTTTTTCTTTCTTTTTAAAAAAGTGATTTATAACATGCTGTTGCTGTTTTTCCTAAATCGGAGAAAAATGAAATTCTGGTCCTGGTGCGGTGACGCACAACTTAGTGCAAAATGCAAATATTCTATAGCAAGACATGTACAGTACAGCAGTTTTGATTAGGACGGAGGCTGCCTAGTTAAGTGTGAATAAAAAGCTCAGGTGCTTCGTGTTATCTTTTAGTTTCAGCATCACTCTGTTAGCAATGCAGCAACTGGATGTGGATTTTGGTATATGTATACTTTTCTTTCTGAAAGTTGTAGAGCTTCTTTCTCTCTCTCTCTCATACACACCAGTGCACACACTCCTACAGCTTTTTGTTGTGGTAATAATGGTTCCCCTCTCCTGGTTTCCGCTCCCTGTTTCTGCCTTAGCTAAAGCCTTTAATATATGCCGCAAGTAGTCTGTGGTCCTGAGGTATGCGTCTGCTGTGAAATTAATTGATCAATTAATGTGAAATATAGGCAAACCCCTCTAAACTGTAAAACAGCCCTGAAGAATAGTCTTGAATATGATCGATCGTCTTCTGTTTGTTATGACTCAGAGGAGGATAAATAGGTTATGATTTTAAGGTGGGAAAGACTTGGCAATGCGTGTGGTGGCTGCATGAATAGATTTCTTTGACAGTGGTTGATGTACTGTAGCAGGTCAATGACTGGTCCATGTTCTAAAGTTTGTCTGAGGCAGCATTTCCATATGATGCTACGATTCTTGAGAAAAAAACAACCTATGCACAAAATATAGCGCCTGACCTTTAAGAACAAATATTGGAGTGTTTACACAGCCATGAAAGAAACTGTGTTGGTGATGGCTAAATCATGCTTTGAATTAAGTACCAAGTAACATATTTCGCTCAGTTTTTCCTTTGTTGCATTATGGCATATTAGTTGTAATGATGAGTGATGAATGACTAAAATGCTTTCCTGCTTTAGCAAAAAAAAAGACTGTGCAAAACCTAAGAAGATTTACTAGATAAAAAGTTTCACTGAACTCAGTGGGGCTTACTTCTGAGTAACTTGCTGTGCAAACCTCACCACAGCGTGACGCCAAAACAAAAGGACCTGCCATTTAAACATTGCAAGATGCTTTAATTTTTAGAGACATTAGGATGTTAACCACTAGTCATCTTGATTGGGTTTGTTAATGGGTAAACTGAAAGAAAATTGGGATAGAGAGTTATTGTTGCACCCAGGAGTAAGAACCTACAAATAAACTTAATTCATACTTTACTTTTGTTGCATTGTCCTAGTTTTGGGTATTCAACATACTTCATTCACATAGTGCAAGTGTTCTTTTGTTACATGAAACGTTTAATTTCATGATTAGAGTCAAGCAGTTTCGTAGCTTCTAAGCCTGTGGTGGATCATGCAAAATGTATCAACTTGTGTTTGATTGCCTAGGAAAATGAATAGTCTGTGGTATCAGCTGGAATTTTCATCACCTTCTGAATAAAATTCTTAATATTCAGTTTCACATGCGATGAAAATGAGTTTGAAAAGCAAACAGAATGTCTGTGCTTGGAGTTTCTCTTAACACTGATGTGTCTGAGTTGTTCAAAAGCCATTTGTATGTGAACATTTAGCCAACTTTTTCCAAATAACAATGTCTTCTTTTCCTTCCCTCTATTTTTCCTTCATCTGCCTTGCTTGCTTCTTGGGATTCCTATCACTGAATGGCATGAGAAACATTTCAGAATGACTGACACAATGAAGCAATTTAATTTAAGAAGTCGAGAGAATATACTTTTAGAAATGCGGTGGTTAAATATATTTTGACTTTCATATCTGGGTCCTGGGAAAGGTGGCATATTGGTCCTTAACTTTTACTTATTTGTTTTCAAGGGGAAATATTTTGTGACTTGCTCGGTTTTCTTTAATATTTAAAGTGAGCAAAATAAGTCAAAGTTTCAAAGTCTGTATATTTTGTTATTATTCAGCTTGTTTTGCCTTGCACCACCACCCTAGTGCCTTGTTTAGTCATCCTCAGCTTTTACAAGTTCTGGGAAGAGAGGGCAGATCAGAGTAGACCCTAGACACCTTGCCTTTTCAAGGGGCAGTACTGTCCCATTCAGAAGGCCTCTCCCAGTACCACAGTGCTTGTTGAAACACAACTTTCTGATCACGTGTGGGTAGCTGTGAACAAATCAAGTGAAGCACCTCAGTATCCTCAGTGGCAATGCAATGTGCACCTCTAAGATTGGTTCACTGTTGCATTGGGATCTCTGAACATTTTGCCATCCCAAGTGACTTGCTCCATGTGATGCTGTTTTTACTCTAATATATAAGTGAATCTGTTATGTACTGAGTTGAATAGGATCCAAAAGGCAGCAGTCTGATTGGTCCTAGAACAATAGGATTCAGAATGCAGCAGTCTGATTGGTCCACAGGAGCCACCCAATCCAGCTCCAGGTGGAAGTCATTCTGCAACCTGATTGGCCTACAGGTGAATCCCGGAAATAGCCAATCATGTGGGGCCCATTGTGTAAATAATGTATATAAAACAGACATTCTGGGGAAACTTCCATTCCTCCTCACCACTATGAGCTGAATAAAGAGCATGAAATCCACTCTCGACTCTGAGTATATCTTAGAATCTATATGTACTGCATGAAGTTCTAAGTGAGTGGGAAAACAGGAATTGCATACCTGCCATTACCAAACTCAAGAATGTTCATCTGATGACCTGGAGGCAGCACTCACTGGGCCTTCTTGTGCATCCTTTTGTCCCACCCCCTGACTGGAAGTCAATATTATTAGGAGCATGATTAGCATTTGAGACATTTTGAAATCCTTGTCTCATCGTCACCACTTTGCAAATGGAAAGTGAAGCTGACAGACAAGGGAATTTTTAGATGTTACTTGAGGACTAAATGAGAGTGTGTGCATGTGGTTGGTTGGTGTTGTTTTTTTGAGGTGTGTGTGTGGCATTGCAGTGGCAGGTTCCTTGTGTTCATTAGGACGTGTATAGGAAGGCTCACATATAAAATTGTACAGGCAAGGACTCTGTACAAATGCATAGAGGAGGGGAGGCCAGGAGCATGCTGCTGCCTCCCACCCCGGGCATTCATTTAGACCTCAAATAATATACAAAATTGGGGGTGGGGGGCTTTGCAAAGGCCACTGAGTGGATTCACAGTATAGCACAGATTTGGATCCAGGTCCAAATTCAACACTATTCATTCACATATGATCAATGTGGATTTTGCTGCACTGACTATAAACACATTTAACATCCTGGAAGCTTAGGCTCAAAGGACCCAATACATTAAAAGAATATTTGCAGGTATGTCCATTTTGTGTGCATTTAAAATAACTGCTGTAGGGGGTACTGACCTGGGCCTTTGTCATGGGTGGAGGGAGATTAACTCTTTCTTCCCTGTGCTAGAGCTTCCTTTCTTGGGAAACCTCTTAAGAGTTGCTTTCCTCCTGGGACAAATATTGTACATGGACGTGCTAGGTTTGTGTGGGGAAAGAATTGACCCCATTGCACCTGCACCACGTTCCAAATCTGGATTAGGTCCCATACAGTAATTTTGTATTGTATTTTTAAACTATGAAGATGCATTCAATGTATCATGGAGTTTGAAGTTCACTTCTGTACTCAATTTTGGGTTCTAGCCAACTGGTTGGGAATTACTGATACATAGCATTTTATGCTGGTTTAAGCAATAATATGGCATAGGGTAAATAATGGAAGGGTTATGAGTTAGTTTGGCCAACTGGCAATGAGACAATGTTCCGTTCCCTGATTCTTAGTTCAGTTCTAGTTCAAGAGTATTGGCATCCATAAATGGTTACTCCAGCCAGTTAAGGAGGAACAACTGTGTGTATGTGTGATTGCTTATAAAGTGGGACACTGTCAGGAACAGAAATGTGGAGTTGATTTGAATGTCTTTCCAAATGATCAGGCATCTCCGTTTCAAAACATCACTGTCCTCTTGTGCTAGCCCTGTTTTTGCATCTTGATAAGAAAGGTGACTTCAACAAGCCTCCTGCTACTCCCAGATTAATGAGACCTCAGGTGAAAGGCAGGTAAAGGTATGGCTACCATCACTTTGAAGTCTATTTACAAGCAGTTTGTTTTGAAATAACTCATGGACTTCAAAGACGCCTTCCAAGTTGTCATGACGTCACGTAATTGACATTTGGGCAGAGCTGCCCATTTGTTAAAGTTGGCCAACAGGGGCAGGAGGAAGGGTTTGGTGTGCTAGTCAGCTCCCCACCCCCAAATGCAAAGAGTAAACTTGCTTCTAAAGTACTCTCTCATCTGGCAATAAAGGTAAAGGTAAAGGGACCCCTGACCATTAGGTCGAGTCATGACTGACTCTGGGATTGCGGCGCTCATCTCGCTTTATTGGCCGAGGGAGCCGGCGTACAACTTCCGGGTCATGTGGCCAGCATGACTAAGCCACTTCTGGCGAACCAGAGCAGCGCACGGAAACGCTGTTTACCTTCCCGCCAGAGCAGTACCTATTTATCTACTTGCACTTTGACGTGCTTTCGAACTGCTAGGTTGGCAGGAGCAGGGACCGAGCAACAGGAGCTCACCCCGTCGCGGGATTTGAACCGGCGACCTTCTGATCAGCAAGTCCTAGGCTCTGTGGTTTAACCCACAGGTTTAACCCCATCTGGCAATAGAATCATCGAATTGTAGAGGGCAATCTAGTCCAACTCCCTGCAATGCAGGAATCTTTTGCCCAAGGTGGGGGGCTAGAACCCAGAACCCTGAGATTAATTTTTGGCGGAGAAAAGAAAGAAAGATCTGTAACATATTTTTTCCTGTAATTGGGAATTCCCAATTGCTTTAGCTCCTTTTTTTTGCTAAGGGTCATATTATTATGAGACTCCACTCTGTGCCAAGGCAATGTCATGGTCATGGACATGGCAGTGTCATGATATTAAACGGTGCATGGGTGATAAGAATGAAAGAGTGTAGGGAAGCCAATGTAGGACAGTAGTTGGGGGCCGAGCTGCCATGCTGGCAGTAGCCATAATTATCAGATGTGGCACACAGTGCCACGAACAGCTGCTGCTCTTGAATTGACTAAAGGGTGGAATGCTGAAATGGCAGGAAGAAAGTCTAGGGATGACTATCCTTGTGTATCATCCTACAGGGATTTGAGGCCAGCTGCATTGACATAAAACTTTGTGCCAGATGTATTGCAGTAAGCTTTTAGAATGGGATTGAAACTGACAGGAATCGTAGGAGAATGGAGGACTGAATCCACCTCTTAACTCACAAACACATGCTGCTGTTGCTGGACTCTACATGGCATTGGAAAGAATGCATGCATATAGATCTTGGTCTAAAAGCATTTCACTTTAATTTGAGGTATTTATAGCCTACCTTTCACAATAGCCTCAAGGCGGTTTGATAAAACATGAACAGTACAGCATAAAAGAAACATGATTAAACAGCAGGTAAAAACAACCACAAGCACATTAGTGTTTTGTTTTATTAAAAAAACCACAACCAGGATAAAATAGTAGTCACTCCATTTATAAGGGGCAAATATTGTAAGACACCATTAAAGGACCTAGACACCAAGACAAACTTTATCTGGTTTGTAAATAGTAAATAGTAAAAGAAAGTACTAGGCATACAGTTTTAGGGAGAGAAAACCATAATTTGGGTGCCATCGCAGGAAAGGCCCTCTCTGCAGTTGGGGGGCAGCTGGCTGACCTCTGAAGGCAGGCAATTGAATTAAACTCAATTCAAATTTGTATTTGTATTCTGCCTTTCTACAGTACTGTAGGAATTAATAGACTTAAGTTAGTCACATTTGTTAACTTCAGTGGGTCTACTCTGAGTAGGATTAATATTTGCTGCGACCCAAAAATCAGCAAAATATCAGCAATACATCAAAAGCAATCATACCCACTCAACTTACAATAAATCAGTTACAAACCACCAAATGTATGAACAACTGAGGGGGAAAAAAATACACGAAATGCTACAGTGCTCCCAGGCATAAAGAAGACAATGTTCTGAAGTGGAAAATTACTATTTTTTCATCCCTTTTTGGCAGCTTCCACCCACAGGCCCCAGCCCTTCACTTGGAGAAGGGACTCTGAGAGAGATCTTAATTGGAGGGCAAGTTCATGTGGGAGAATACAACCCTTCAGGCTCTGCGTTGTCTTTCTCTACTGTGGAGGTTAAGTCAGGTTTTTTCAAATCCTTACTAGTATTGCTTAGCCCTGGCAGTGTATGATTGGAGACACCATAGCTCAATGCGTGCAGAAGGTCCCAGGATCAAGCCTGTCATTGATGGGGAAGACCTGTGATGGAGACTTGCACACAGAGTTACAACTCTCAGAGTTCCTTGTGAAGATGGATTGACAGTTAAACCATGTTGAGAACTGCAGCTCTGTGCAGGGGGAATAGGGGTCTCATAACAAATCTCAGCACCCATAACAAACTACAGTTCCCAATATTCTTGGAGGGAAGCCCTCCAACATTTCTCTGATGAAAATAGGGATGTCCTAGTCAACAACAACAACAACAACACCCATCCCATCTGACTGGGTTTCCCCAGCCACTTTGGGCGACTTCCAATATATATTAAAAAATAATAAAACATTAAACATTAAAAAACTTCCCTATACAGGGCTGCCTTCAGACGTCTTCTAAAGGTTGTATAGTTACTTATCTCATTGGCTTGTGTGTGTGTGTGTGTGTGTGTCTCATAACTCCATAGTCTCCAACATTTCTCCAATGAAAATAGGGACGTCCTAAGGAAAAGTGGGACATTGCAGGATCAAATCAGAAACTGAGATGGCTTCTGTAAAACTGGGACTGTCCCTGGAAAATAGGGACACTTGGAGGGTCTGTAACTGTTTAAAGTGCAATAATACTGCTTCAAATGTACAGTGCAGATGAGACCTGTTTGTCCATTTAGTCCAATATTATCTACACTGACTGAAATAGATGATTCTTATAGATAAGATAAAATAGACAAGATTTAAAACAGCCTTATCTATTTTAAGGAGATGCCCTGTGTACCTTCTGAATCTTACCTTTAAAATTAGCAGAGAGGAGAACGTTGCTGCAGGTATGGCCAATGCATCACTATGTTGCAAAAAGCTTCTCCTGGGAAAATTCTGAGTTCTGTTCAGTCCTTAAAGGTACAGGAATTTAACCTCCAGGGTCTGGGCTGGTGAATAAGGCAAAATGAATCTCTATCAAAGCCAAAGGGGGTCATACGCAAGTAAGTCAAATATATTGTTGGTCACCAGGCATTTTTATCATAGTTTTAAATTTTGTAATGTTTTAATTAAATATTAATGATTCTAGACTACGCCCCTGAATTCCTTCAGGGTGAAGAGTGGATAATAAATAAATACTATTTTTGAAGCAGCGTCCGTAAAGGCCACAGAATTATGTATGGAAAGATGTTAATACATATGCATTGCATGCCTATCTATAATGAAGTTAATAGATGCCTGGTGTTGGCATGCTCTTCGCGGCACTCAAATGAACAACGACCTGTTTACTTGGATCTCACCTACTAAAGCACTTGCCCACCATGGAATATATTTTCTGAATTTACACAAATTAAATTTCCTCCCCTGATCTAATTAAAGCTTGCGTTGCCCTTCTTAATGGGTGAAATTATTTCATGCTCATGATTCTTTCTGTTTGAGCCATAGATCTGCATCCATCTCGGTGCTAGTTGGTTTTAGTACTTACAGTGGCAATCCTATACATATTTCCCTGGTTTTAAGCCCCACTCAGCGTAGTGGGGCTCACTCTGAGTAGCTGTGAATAGGGATTGCTCTATAAGAGAATGATTGTTTCCTGAGGGACAAACGTAATACACATATTTGCCTGTTATGTTTATTTAATAGATTTATTTGCCAACCTTCTCAGGGCAGCTCAGAACAACAACTATAGACCATAAGAATAAATATGACAGTACAAAATTAAAACTTAGGTCTCTATTTGTTTTTAATTTGTTTTTATTTTAAAAAATCATCTTTCTCTAGATGTCAGATTATGTTAGGAGAAGAGAATATGGACATTAGCACATTTATGCATTTTTACTCAGAAGGAAGCCAAATAAGTTTAGCAGTGCTGACTCATGAGTAAGTGGTTCTCACAACACAGTCTTGTTCACTGGGGTTTGCTCCCGGGCAAGTGTGCATCTGGTTGGCCACTGTGAGAACAGAATGTTGGACTGGATGGGCCTGATCCAACAGCGGGAGGCAGAAGCCACTATAAAGGGGCACAAGGAAACGCCTTATGCCTGGATAGCTCAGTTGGTTAGAGCATGGTGCTGATAATGCCAAGCTTGCAGGTTCAATCCCCGTATGGGATGGCTGCATATTCCTGCGCTGCAGGGGGCCGGACTAGAAGATCCTCAAGCTCCCTTCCAACTCTACAATTCTATGATTCTATGACCCAGAACACTGCTCCAGGAATCTAGTTCATATTGTCAACTCTGGCAGGCAGCAACTCTGCAGAGTTTCAGGCAGGTGCCTCTCTGAGCCCTTCCTGGATATATTGGGAATGGAAGCTGGGACCTTCTGCTTGCATTGTACAAATGAGCCGCAGCCCTTCTCCAAATGTTTCTTCTCAAAAGCAGGTTTGATTGTTTTTTAAAAAGTAGTGAAAGCCTTGCAAACTCACGTTGATAACATCTGCAGTGCAGCACTGTCATGGCCCCATTTCTTCACAACAAAGGCCTGATTCACACTTGATTTCTGTACACTTCACTGCTGTTCACTTGATGAATGATAGGTGAATGTGGGATGCCAAGTGACTCCATTGAAAAGCATTGTGTACAAGGTGATGCAAAGAGATAAAAAAGTGCCACCTATGACATTATTATTTTTGTGAAGGCTTACTCACCCATAGAAGTCATCCATGTATGAGCCAACCTGGATTTTTTTAAAACACAAACACACACACACACACACACACACACACACACACACACTTATGATGAAGCACACAACAGCCCTGTGCCACAAATCCACTTCTGATGGATTTTTGCTTTCTCAAGCAAATAACAGTTTCTGGGTGCAATGCAGACAGTTGTAGGCTTGGTATTGCATCTCTGAAAGAGTGCAGTCCTCTACTCAAAAGTAAGTCGTGCTAACTTCGGTGGGACTTACTCTCAGTTTAGTGGGCTTAGCATGGCAGCTTTCATGTGCAGTTCGGTATATTGGAGCACACCAATATGTGAAACAGAACTGAAACGTGAAAACATCCTAATGTAAATGCGGCCACAGTTTCTTCAGTACAGTGGTACCTCAGGTTAAGTACTTAATTCATTCCGGAGGTCCGTTCTTAACCTGAAACTGTTCTTAACCTGAAGCACCACTTTAGCTGCGCCGCCGGAGCACGATTTCTGTTCTCATCCTGAAGCAAAGTTCTTAACCTGAAGCATTTCTGGGTTAGCGGAGTCTGTAACCTGAAGCGTATGTAACCTGAAGTGTATGTAACCCGAGGTACCACTGTATTTTAGTTAACCAACTTGCTGCACGATGCACAAAACCACCATATTGTTGGATTTTATGGGGTGCTGTGCTGAAATGAACAACAGTGATGTTGCAGTTACTTAAAAACAAATCTAAAAGGTACATGACCTGTTCTCATCCAACCCTGCTGTATTACTGGGGTGTCTGTGTGGAGCACCTCACTTCCCTACCCTGCTTTGGGGCAGGAAATTGCCTGACAAGTTTCTGTCAGGCAATTAGATAATTTTAAACTACAGACCTAACCAGTGCTTTTTTTCCAGGGGGTACTTCAAGGGTATGCAGTATCGGCACCTCTTTTTGTTGTTGTTGTTCTAAAGTGTGGCACTTACTGTAACAACTTCACGGTGAGTACTGGCACCTATTTTTCTAGGAAAAAAAGCACTGGACCTAACGGTTGCATTACTTCGCTTCAAAATATGGTAAGTCAGCCTTGCTGGTTTCGGAGGTACTCCAGATCATTCTGCTGAATGTGGCCCTGGACTTCTGCCTCAACACTCTGCCCTGCAGAGATGGTTGCATTGACCTTTTCTGTGGTCCTCTGTGTGTTTATGGGATTGGGCATTTTGGCATTTGAAAGATAGCACCATTGTAGTGTTTGGCTAGGTCTACGTTTGGATTTGTGTGTGTGTGTGGTGTAGCATCTAGCTTTAGAAAGAGATTCAATGGGTAACTTTTGCCATTGCATGCCTGGATAGCTCAGTTGGTTACAGCATGGTGCTGATAAAGCCAAGGTTGCAGGTTTGATCCCTGCACGGAACAGTTGCATATTCCTGCATTGCAGGGGATTGGACCAGATGATCTTTAGGGTCCCTTCCGACTCTATGATTCCATGTGCACAGTCTGTCATGGATGTCATTGTAAGTGTGATGTGGTGTGTTCTGCTTCTCCCTTGTGCGTATGGTACCTTGGGTTTAAAAATCTGTAAATCAGCCTGGTAATTTCAGATTGCAGCAAGCAAAGTAGCCAAAATGGTTTGATTGCCAGTGGTGTAGCGTGGGTTGTCAGCACCCGGGGCAAGGCAAGTAATTTGCGCCCCCTAACCCTAACCCCCAGATGTTGCGCCCGGTGCGGCCGGCCCCCCCTGCACCCCCCACGCTACGCCACTGTTGATTGCTAATATTGAGACTGGTGAGTGAAATTTAACAGATGTGTTATGAGATGTATCAGAAGTAGTGGAACTGTTGCTATTTATAGAGGAGAGTTAAGACCTTAAGGAAATAGTTGGCATGATATGTTTGTAAACAAAAAGGCATATATTAATGATGGATTAATAATCACATCTTCGTCAAGATTACAGCTATGGTCCAGCATGGCGCAGCATCTTGTAAATGTTGTGCACTTTTAAACTCCTTTAATGTCAATGGCTTTATATCTCCTCTATGGGAACTCAACTTTGGCTGACTTGTGTTCATTATGTTAATGTGGGAATTTTTTAATTTTTTTGCAAAACATGGAGTGTCCTGTACAGGCAACTCCCAATTTATGGGGGGTTGCTTTCCAAGGCACCGTGTGCATGTTTGGAACACCATTGAAAAAGCCTGCAAGTATCCCATTCTGACCTGCCGCATCCCTTTTTGTGTCATTTTCGGAGCACTTTTAGGTTGGTTTGACACAATGCACACATGTGAAAATGCACACATATCAGACACGCATAAAACATTTGCTGCCTGTAATTTAATAGCTGATAGCAATATTTGTAGAACTTTGGGAAGTGCCCAAGGTAATTCCTCCCATCCTTTGGAAGAAGAAAAAGAGAAAGAAATTCTCTCAATGAAGCTTCTTCCAGCTGCTGTTACTGATGTTTAGGCCCAGATAATGGGAAATATCAATGATTCTCTTTGAGACTTTTAAGCAGATGTTGAAACACATAACCACACGTTTGAAAAGTCCATCTTTCTCAGGATTATTAGGTGTTTCTTATATGGTCAAGAAACACAACAGGTGTTCCCTCATTTCAGAGCATCTCTTTGCCTTGATAGTAATAAGATTATTTTGGTGGCGGGGAGGCAGAGTTCCTTATTTTTGAGAGATTAACAAGCCTGATTTAGTGCAGCTATTCAGCTCTGCATAGCTAGTCTTGGTATATATCACGCACCATATGCTTTTCTGTTTCCTTGGAATTATTGTTCTACCAACGCAAGTAGCAAGAGTGAACCCTTGCTATTTAGCGCAGAGAGAATCTGCTGTCACAAAGGTTGCAATCTGATTGTTAGATCACGCATACACACACAGGTGTGAGAGATGATAGCCTGAGTGTCGGAGGCGAATATGGAACGTGTGATGCCATGTCAAAGGGAAGCGTCTTTGTACAGGCTGCAGTACAACACAGAGGCCAGCATGCTTAAACCAATGGAAGGAAGTGGGTTTAGGTGCATCTAACTCTGTGATGGCTTCTAAACAGCTGTCACATGGAGGATGGAGCAAGCTTGTTTTCTCCTGCTCTGGAGGCTAGGAAGCGAACCAGTGGATTCAAGTTACAAGAAAGGAGACTAAGCATCAGAAACAACTTTCTGACAGTAAGAGCTTGTTCGGCAGTGAAACAGACTCCCACAAGAGGTGGTGAACTCTCCTTCCTTGGAGAGTTTTTAAGCAGAAATGGGATGGCCACCTGCCATGTCCAATCTAGTTGAGATTCCTGCATTGCAGGGGGTTGGACTAGATGACCCTGGAGTCTCTTCCAACTCTGATTCTATGACCAGCCTGCTTCTACTGATTATGTTGCTGGGTGGGATTGTGTAAAGCATCAAGCAGCATGTGGTGAGGATGAGGGATTTAAATTTCACCAGACAACTTCATTCTCTGAGCAGCCCATCTGTGAGAAGCCGTTATACATTCTGCTCACCACCACTCTTCTTTAAGAAATACTATCAAAGCAGGAAATTAAAATCTGTGACAGAAGACCCAACTATTGCTTTGAATGGGTGCACTCTCTGTGAAAAAATTGGTTTCTATTAATTATTTAAAGTGTTGTATATCTATAAAACCTCAAAATAATGGGCATGCCCCAGCCAGAGTTAAGCACTTGAAGTGACTGAAGGTGATGCTTTGCTCTACAGCTACAATCAATAGGACTTAAATAGCCCAACAGTGTTTGGCTCATCACTTTTAAATACTTTCATCCCAGTTGTTCATTAGAAGCACTCTATCTAAGAACTGGTGCCTTAGTTTGCTTTTTTTATTTTATTCTCTCTTCGGATCCCTTTTCCTTTTGTACCATGTCATGTGCACAAAAGTACGCTTGAAGGCAGGGTTTGTCTATATATCACTGGTAAGCTGCTCTGGAATATTGGGACTGAAGAGTGGATTACTTTTGCCACCTTTTGTCAGAATCTTGTGGTAAGCACCGTTTTTAAAATTCGTCAAATATGTTGTATTTTGGCATAAAAATACAAGTTTATTCTTATAGGGCACTATTACAAAATGTCAAAGATGGATTGTAACATACCATAGTTTTTTTGGTTGTTGTTGTTTAAATGGGGTTATAAAAAATTGGGACAAAAAAAGAAATGTCAACAATGGAAACAAAAATGATGTTACTGACCTGTATGCTTGTTTGAATTACTCCCCCTCCCAAATGCTTTAATTTTTTGGGGGGGGGAGGTATGATGGATTAGCATCACACTGTTTTAACATTTGCATATGAAATGTAGTCTCCTGGAAATTATTTGGCTTAATTGCTTTGTGAAGTTAAAATTAAATAGGTCCCACTCAACATCAAAGTAGTTCCAAGGTTAAACACGTCAACCTTGTTGGAATTGCCTTTCTTATTAGACGACAACACAGGTGGGATGCTTGGTTATAAGGTAGCTTTTCTTTTAAAGAGATTCCAGGTTAGAGTTGGAGATTTTTGTGTTTCAATACAGAGGTATATTTCATTATTGATAAGCTGTATTCATTCAGTGATGGAAGCATGCCTAAGATTTCCAAACAGTCTCCCATCCAGAAAATGACCAGAACTCATACCTGCTTAGCTTCAGCAAGGTTCTGCATCATATACCTTCAGGTCATGCTGCCCCAGGCTCCTTTGGAAAGGGCAAGATATACCTTTAATAAATTGATCAGTAAAATCATGGCCCAAGACTAGTGGGTTGTACCCATTGCTGAATGAGCAGCGTTCCACTTAGAATCATAGAATTGTAGAGTTGGAAGGGCCCACAAGTGTCATCTAATCCAACCCCCTGCATTGCAGGAATTTCCCCCCTCAATGTGGAGCACAAACTCATGACCCTGATTTGCTGCTACCCCTCTCTCCCACCACTTGCTGATTTACCTGGCAACAATGGAAGAAGAATGGTAAGGAGGAGGAGGAAGAGGACCAGTGGTCAAACCACTCTGGGGAAGGAAAGCTCAAGTGAATGCCAGAAGCAATCTGGAGGAGAACTGTGGGAAGGAACTGAGAGGCCCCCTGAAGGCATTTTTCCTGAGCCTTGCACTCCACAGATGTCTTTTCTCTCAGGGTACTGTTCTGGCAAATGTGGCAAGCCTGATGTGGATCCAGAAAATCCTAAAAATCTGGTCTTAAGTGAACTGAATTGCATAAACAGAATTCCCAGTCCTCCAAGTAAATGTTCTTTAGATGAGCTTGGAATCAGTGTGGCAACTTATCCCATGGTAGGACATTTGCATCTCTCATGCCAACCTGTTGCTGAGAGAAGGACAGGACTGGGGCTGTAGCCAGAGGTTTGGCAGTACATTCTGCTTTTTAATGAAGTGACCAAAGAGTAGGTTTCAGTATGCAAAACCCTCCTGCGTATTTTGCCACTGAAGAAAAATCGGGTCCTCCCTTAAAGAGGGCACATATTGCAGTGAGACTTGGACAACCAACACCCTGTGTTGTGGGTGGGTACATTTGGACAGCCACAACACCCGATTGGTAGGTCCCTCGTAGCTGCGTGCAATCTGGCCAATGGGACGCAGTCCAAACGGTTCTAGGGACCTATTTATGCCCATGCCCATGACCCAGAGCTTCCTCTTTTGGCATGTGCGTTCGCAACACCCGCCCACCTCTCCCTACTTTTAGGGCTTTGTGTTTGACCTTGCTATGCCGTCATGTGTTGTCTGTCATTGGGACAGGGGCACAGCAGGAATTTTCCCCACTTGGCTGATTGACTGTTGCCATTTGGTTTTGCCTGCCGCGTAGCAAATCATCACAACTTGTAAGGCTGCAGATAGGCTCTGGTTCAGGTGATAGGGATGGGAGAACGCTCTCACCATCCCTATGTGAAGGGTATTCCATTAAAGGAATCCAGGGACTCGATGGTTTGGTCAACCCCTGAGAAGGGGTTGTGCCCTTGCATGAGTCCAGGGGGACATTTGGGTGGTGGAGTTAGCCTGTTCCAGGCTTTCCTCTTATCGTGGTGTTCATCCTTGGCTGACCTATGTGGAACCCTGGGTCAGTGCTACCTGCATGGAAGGGAGATAGTTGAACCAGAGCCTATGCAACCAGTCACTTTCTGTAATCAATAAAGTTGTGGCCTAAATTCTGCCAAAAACCAAAACAAAAAAATTTAGTCATGTGTGAATTTATTTAGGGGGGAGATTTCTGGGTCTGAAAAGGCAGATAGATATGCAACGCTGGTAAAATTCAGGTGTGGTTTGTTTTTTTTTTTTGTATACTTCTGCTGATGAAACTATTTTAAGTATAGGACTTAATTTACTGTATGCAGTAGGTATGAAATTGAGATAATGCTGGTCGGTCAACAAGCTTGGTAATCAGAACAGGGAAAGAGTTCTTTAAGGATACGGTCTTGAGCTCTCAAGCCCCCCAATTTAAAGGATTGTAATAACATTACCAGATGCAATTATGCTCCAAATTCCCTTTTGTATTTGTGTTTACCTTTGTGGCTCCTCTTCAGTGACTTATACTGTCTGATTACAGTGACTCTTGTCTTGTACAAATAAACTAATCAGTTTCATTGTTCTCCTGGAAATTCAGACACCCACCCCCCAATATCACAATTCCCCCAGTGTCTAGGTTACAAATGCCACAGGGGAGCCTTTCTGATCCTGCTTTCATGCTAATGAAATTTAGAAAATAATTGTTTCCTTATATAGTTAAACTGCATCCTTATACAATGATGTAGCTGTGGTTTGTGCTTTCTTATGAAACTAATGAATTTCTGTCTTCTGTTTGGTGAGAACTGGATGTGTAATATTCAACCTTAAAAAAGAAAGGGGTGGAATTTTAAATAGTGGATGCTTGCACCTGCTTGTTGACAGGTTAAAATTGACCCTGGAAACACAGGGGAGTGGGACATCTTGAGTTGATGTCAGCACCTGTGGGTGCAGGACAGTTGCTTGAGGTTGCTGGGTGCTGGTGCCAGCCCTGTAATGCTCACGTGTCCTAATCATGAGCCCCAAGCTGTTCCCAACTTCCTTTTTATGTTATTGCACCTCACCTTGTGTTTTCATGGCCATGCCATGCTGCAGAACCCTCCAGGTGGTTTCTTAAGCACATGGCAGGCCACACGACCAAGCTAGCTTTCAGCAAACAGGCCTACAGTATGACAGGCCTGATATATGACTCTCTTTTCTTTTCTTTTTTGGAGTGGGTGGAAACGCACTAAGATGAAACCTTCTCTCTCTTAGAATTGCTTTTACATTTTGAATTTAGCACCTGCTAGAACATAAAAATCCTGGCAAGCATATCCTTTGCTTTTGAGTTGAAAGGACTAAGGAAATTCAAATGAGAGTCTAGTTTATATTAGACACCTAATTCTTTTGTGCTCTTTAAAGACGTGTTGGTATTGAGACCTTTCATGAAGAGAGAGCCTAATGGACAATTCATCAGTGCAGTGCTTTCAAAAACACCTTATTGGATCTTATTAGCAAGAGAGAGTCAGCAGTCTTGAGTGGAGCTCTATGTCAGTAATCATTCACAGCCATGCTAAAACAGGTTGAGAACTTAATGAAACATCTCTGCTTCTGAACAGGAAATATATTATATTAAATTATCCATTATATCTAAACACTGAAAGGATTAGATTGATTATTTTTTTAACATTTGCTAAATTGTTTACTGTTTGTTTGAAGAACACATTTCAACCCCCCTCCCCCGTCACTGGATTTTGATTCAGAACTGAAGAAGCCAATTTCTCAAAAGGATCTATGGTTCAGTGGTTTGGTTTGAGACAGAAGTGACTTGTAGCTTATGGCTCTTTACAAGTATCAAGCACACTTGCAAAAGTCCACAGCCTCTTGCTACAATCTCCCAAGTTTTTGTTTTCCTTTCCAGTCACCACCATGTTCCTCTGTTCATCCCCTTGCCTTTTTAATATAGGTTATCAGTGTCTTTGCCTGAGGGTTTTCTTTCAAGGCAGCTCTACCTAGAAAGCATTGCAGTAGTCTATTCTGGCTATAAGACACATAACTAGAATTTGTGTTATTGAGGCTAGCTCTCATATCTCCATATAGTTGGTAAATCAACCTGAGATGGTAAAACATACTCCTAGCTACTGGGGCCATCTCAGCTTCTGTAGATAACACTGGTCCAGGAGCATCCTAACAACACACCCCATTTTCATGGGGGAGTCTTGCTCTGTCCAAACCTGGTTGCAAATCTCCACTGAGATCAGTGGCCTTCTCAACCAGCAGTTGTCTGTGACTTCTGTCACTTGTATTAAGTTTCTGTTTTCATGTAAGTAAGGTACTTTACGGTTTTCCATAATGGCCTTGGCACATAATAAAGAAAAGGAATTAAGCTTTGGGGCATGCCATGTATGAAAATAATGAGAGCACCCCTCTCCTAGCAGTTGGGAGACATGTACTGTGTTTATTTCTTGAAACCTGCACGTTTCAACTATACCTCCATTTTACTGAATCTCAGGAGTTTTAGATAACAGGCTATTTTTACAATGTTTAACCGATTCTCAGTACTGAAGGTTCATGCTGAGTGCTTTTAAAAAATGTTTCTGTAGCTTGTTTCTTTGTTTCTTGAGCCAATTATTTTGTGGCTTTTGAAGGTCTGTGTCTTGATCCACTAGCTCTGAAGCACACATGGGGTTTCTCTGTGTGGGGTAAGAAAGCACCAGGATACCTTTCCAATTCCTTCATGGACCTAGAGCTGATGCATTCGTCCTCCCATCACATGGCACCCTGGGAGGCGCTATGCTTAATGCTTAAGTTTAATCATGCTTCTTGGGATCAAACTAGATGTGATGTCAAATGCATCTTTGCTCTCAACATGCATGTTTCAAAAATGCAAATTAGCAGCCACCGAAGGAGGGGAAGCCTGCTAATTATCAAGTCTGCAGAAGGCGGGCAGTGGGACCTTACCATTTCCCTGCCAGCAGCATTCCATTGAAGCTACTAGTCTTTTAACTGGAGAAGCTGGAATTAAACCTGGAACCTTGTGCGTGCAGAGACTGTGGTTTCTCCAGAGTTAAGTTGTAGTAATACAGTAAAGTGATATGTCACTCTACTTTCAGTAGTGGGGAGCATGTAAACATCCTACAGATACCAACGCTGCCGACACTATTTCTGATATTTTAATAGTTTCTATGTCAATCACAGGAAAAGGCCCCGTTAACCTAGGTGCCACGAATGAGGACATAGCAGAGTGCAATAATATCTCAAAACATCTAGCACTGTAGATCTTCGTGCTATATCAGAACACAAGTTCTAAGCCTCTTAACAAGAAAAAACCCCACAGTGTATACATTTGCTGTACTGGCTTCTGGTTGTGGTGAGACACAGCCCTGGATTTAGGATGTTGCAGGCGTTTCCTCCGCAAAGGGAGGAAAAATAATAACTTGTTTTTGTAATAATGTGAAGTTCAGTGAGAAGATCCATAAAAAAGCAACCGTACCAAAATGAATTATGGTGAAAATAAGAACTATTTGTGCGGGCGTGTTTGCCAAATATTGTCCTCACTCAGGGCAACCTATTGCCAAAGTCCACTGCTGCAAGGCACTGCTCTTTGTGGCTTGCTTACTTGTAGGCATTCTCTTGAGCTTTCTCTTCCGAAGCCTATTATTTATTGGGAATTTTTTTTTTTACATGTAACTGCCCATTATGTGGACAACTCAAGGCATTGCACAGCAAATCATGAAAAAAAATCCAATAGCAAGAAATAGGGCACATTTAAAACTATCAAACATAGTAATGCCAAGCAGTCAGAAGACAAACCTTAAAATATACAGTGGCTGACATCAATAGTTGTTTCCTCTTGCAGTTATTTAATAACAAGATCAACTCCGTCATGGTAAGTCACTGATCCTAGAGGTGTAAAGATGTGTCCAATTTTCTTATATTTATCAGCTGGAATTTTTTGTTGTCTTTGGTGGTAGGATTATATTCCCCAATCTGCCCAGAAATACTGGATCCCTTGTATAACCCCATCCTTCCAGTGGCAATGGGTGGTTTGTGGTGCAAATACTGATAACCCAGTCAAACTGACGGAGGGGGGAAGTCTCATGCTAGGTGTTTTAAATTATCTGGTTGGGTTTCTCTTGGCTGGAACATTTGCAGCTGCAGAATAATCTATAGAATGCCAAGTTTAATTTGCTTCCAACTTTTCAAACACTACCTGGTCTAGTAGGTGACATAGCCTTGCTCTGGGTTTTGCTTTGTTTCAACATGTCTGCTCAACAATCATGTAAGAGATGAATAAATGAAAGGACCATTGACTTGATTGGTGGGTGCAAGAGACCATTGTAGTATTGTGCACATCTCCTATTCATTTTATAGTTTGTGTGCGGCAGAACATTCCAGTGTTCAAAGGAGTTTTAAGAGAAATATATAAAAAATGGTTTCAAGACAAAGCAGCACAGGAATACTGAATTGGAGATTATTGATTCAAAATTAGTGAAGGCTAAATTCTGAATTAAATTGCTTAGAAGACCAAAGTCAGGCAGGAGTGTCTTCTATACTGTGACTTTTTTTAGAATAATCCTGACTCACTGTTTACTGTTGGTAGCCTTGGACCTGAATTTTCTGTATTGTTCAATAGTTATGCATTTGACATAATGTTCCAGAGAAGCATACTAAGATCTTCTTTGTGTTTGATATGCACAGAATGTTCCTTTTCATTAAATAAAGAGGTCATAAAAATGCTGGAGAAGCTACAGAAACAGTGGCACTAAATTTTTCATCAAACACAATTTCAGTTTTGTAACCAAGAGTGAAACACGGTCTCCCTGGAAATCTGCCTCTCTCTATTATTATTATTTTTAATTACAGAATAAATGTTGGAATTTATGCAATTTATTGTTACTCAGTAGAAGAGTGACACTAGAATTTCAAGTGGCCATTGCTTCTTATTCCCATAACCCAGCAGCAGAAAATCAACAGCTGTAGGATTTTCCTCTCCACTTCTTTTGAAATGTTTGCATTATTTCACCATTCATATTAAAATGTAGCACAAAAAATGTGTACAGAATACCCAGCGGCTTTTGGTGAAGATTATCTCAATTATCAGGTGTGCACTAATTTTTTTAACAAGACTGCTCACTTGCTGCATTGAGGGAGACAGATAACACTCTGCCTTCTGTTGTAAGAGCAAACAATGTACTTCCTGGTGTGCTAATAAGTGCAGTACCAGGAGAGGCATCCTGAATATAAGGAGGCCTGTACCAATAATCTGAGCTGAGTTGATGCATTAAAGAACCTTTTTGGTATAAATTGTTTGAATTAGCCATTCGGACAAGTGTGCTACAGTGCAGAGCAGCTACTATAAATGGCCTCACCCATTTGCCATCAAGCATTGTAATCCCCTTTTATGGTTTATTACCCAGGCCGTCACCTCATAGGAATCTAGCTTGGTTTGATTAGATTTTAACGCTTGTTGGATCCAGGGATTAAAGGGGTCTGGCACCCAGTTTAACACTCCAGGCCTTGAATAAATTCTAACACTTGCTGGATACAGGGATTAATTAGAGGGGTCTGGCACCCACAAACTTATAACAGTACTGACCCACTTTTCTGGGTTGTTGTTAAGGATAATTGAGATATATTTGCAAAGCCAATAAGTATATTGGAAGTGTATTGAAAGGCAGAGGCTGACCTCTGCTCTGATAGCAAATATTTTGAATAGTAACTGTTCTGTTTACTGCAATAATGAAAACAGGATTTTTTTCATCACCCTGATAACGTACATTTCTTTCAATGTGACAGTAGGAATACTACGTGAGAGAGCGAGAGAGGTTCTGTGAATCATGCACTGTATGTTTTATGAGAGCGAGTGACCGCATCATTTTTAACTGGAAGAGAAAAAGCAAAACTGCAAACCTCTTATTAGCAGAATCCAATAGGTGTGAATAAAACAGCTATTAATACTTCAGGAGCTGACGCATTTTGTTTGACACTTCTGTGGATGGGCTTTTTATTAATTATGGAAATTATATGCTGGGTAGAAAAGGCATTATGCTGGCTTTCATTTCTTCTGGAAAACAGATCTGTGTAGGGGCCTCAGGTTCCTAATCAAGGTCGAGGCTCATGTACAGATGATGGAAGTAGATTTCATTGTTTATTGAAAGAAAAAACTAGGACCAACTCCGGGACTTGCAAAGAACTAATAAAGAATAACATGTCTTTAAAAGTATGTGCGGAATACTTTGTTGGCGCTACATGTGATTCATCTGAATAGCACCAGAGCAAATTCAACTTTTCAATAGGCAACTGTGACCCAATCTTCACCATCTAATTGAAACAAATGCACTTTGTGTCCCAACAGATGCATTTAAACCCAACCACAGCCCTATTCAGTTGTTCATTGTGGTGATAAGGAACTGCACACTGGAGGGCAGAAGGCCCCGACTCATTGCAGTCTAGGTATATTCATTGTAACCACTAAAAACAGGTTACAAGAGGGAGGGCTCCGTCCATGTGAAGAAGGTTCCTGATTGCATAGATAGAGCCATCAGCTTATATTGTTATATATATGCAAGGCTTCTCATCAGGCTTATAAGCAAGGCCAGAGTAAGGTGGCTGGGGACCCTGCGGCAGTTCCCAAAATAGGAACTCCTTCTCCCAAATGAGTGCATAATATAAGGCACCACAATTAAATCTTGTGGCATCTTAAAGACTAACACGTTTATAATGGCATAAGCCACTGAATTTAGTGAGACTTCTGAGGAGACGTAGTTAGAATTGCACTGTAAAAATGACAATTTGAAAATATGGTTTGTAGGGGGATCAGTGAGGAAAATGAGGGAGGATTTTGTGTGTGTGTGTGTTTAATTACAATAACAGCTCTTCAAAACACACAAATGTAGCCAGTATGTATAGCAGACTTGGGTGGAACTGGAGGCAAGGGGAAGGGGAAAGACAGAAAGAAAGAAAGCTTGGACTCTGGGACCCTTTGCAGGAATGGGCTCCAACCTTACTCGTAATGAACTCCATTAGGTAAGGTGTGAGGCCTGCCAACCAGAAGTGCTCTCTCCCCCCTTCTTTACTGTTCATTATTCTTGGACTGAATGGCTGAGAAGAACTCATGTTTAATATGGATTTAAATTTAAACCCTGAAACCCATCAAGAAAGCTACAGCAGTGCATTCTTTTAATTAATCACTGGCTGGATTTCCTTTGAATTTCATTGCCGAGCTCTCCAGGCAGAAATGGAAGGAAACAGAAGGTGCAATTTCCACACCATTTAACCTAAGTGGCAGATATCTAATTTATTTTTTAATCTGGGCTTTTTGTTGCAAATTAAGGGTCAAGTCACAGTTCCTACAATGTATTGGGAGGGCACATGCGTGTACCCATGTGGTGGAACCCTCAATTGTCTGTATTGGTGGAGACCCCAGCAGTGCCAGGGATGTGTGTTGCTTAATCCTACGGCAGCAAAAGTTACAGATTTCTAAGACCTCATGAATGTTGTTCTCATGGATGCAAGAATGGGTAAAAGTTTGAAGAGGCCTGCCAAAGTTCTCTTTCTTGGTGCATCCTTTGGCTTTACCAAACATCAGCACACGGTAACACGATATTGCATTGATTAGTGTAAACACTATTTCCAAGAGTGCTCCCCTGGTTTAATACAACAGCTAGAGCAAGCTGCCCAATACTGCTCATAAACTGGGCTGTATTCTTCAAATACAGACCCTCCGAGTGTCCCAATTTTCCAGGGACAGTCCTGGATTTACAGAAGCCATACTGGTTTCTGATTTGATCCTGGAATGTCCCACTTTTCCTTAGGATGTCCCTATTTTCATTGGAGAAATGTTGGAGGGTAGGGAGTAAATCCAGCCCCCAAGCCATCTGAAGGCAGCCCTGCATAAGGAAGCATAAATAGTAAGATTATCATCATCATCATTGAATAGGTCATCCCTATTTTCATCGGAGATACGTTGGAGAGTATGCAAATAGGGGGGCTGTGACAAACGCCAGTAGTGGGCCCTGCTTGAGGACTGGACTCCTGGCAGCTGCCCAAGGATGCCTGATGCTGATGCCAGTTCTGTAAAGGGACCCCTGACCGCTACGTCCAGTCGCAGACGACTCTGGGGTTGCGGCTCATCTCGCTTTATTGGCCGAGGGAGCAGGCGTTCAGCTTCCGGGTCATGTGGCCAGCATGACTAAGCCGCTTCTGGCGAACCAGAGCAGTGCACGGAAACACCATTTACCTTCCCGCTGGAGCGGTACCTATTTATCTACTTGCACTTTGACATGCTTTTGAACTGCTAGGTTGGCAGGACCTGGGACCGAGCAATGGGAGCTCATCCCGTTGTGGGGATTCGAACGGCCGACCTTCTGATCAGCAAGCCCTAGGCTCTGTGGTTTAGACCACAGCTCCACCCGTGTCCAGTTCTGTATAGAAGCTAATTTTGAAACACCACCTCTGACATTATGCCACTTACACCCAAGTGAGCTGTTAAATGAACTACAGTGCCAGGCAAATCAGCATATGAACTGGCTCTTGGTTGTCATCCTACAGTTTCCTTGACTGTGCCCTCCTCATAGGGAAGGACTTGTATTTCTTCTTGTGAGTCAAGATACAGGCACACTAAATGATTCTTATTTGTGTAACTATTTATTATTACTGTATTTGTCTTTCCTCTCGGAAGTTTAACCTTATGACCATTTCGTTTACACACAAATGTTGGCGTGCCAACATTATGTGTATGTAGAGAGAGAGTGTGTGTGCTACTTTCCTTTTGTTGAGTAACATTTGCAAAAGCAACAATAATGTGGATTTTAAAATAGCATTTAATATTTTAGCCCATTTCCTGAACAAAATACTGGCCCCTGGAGCACGTTACAACCATGAAACATATGGAGATAAAAACGATTATAATAAAATCTAAAACAACAAAATGAATACCAATGACAATGTAGGAATAACGTTCCGTAGGATTAATTGTAGGAAGCCTGGGGGTGGATAGAAGTGATAATTGATTGCAGCTCTCTATGGAAAATTGGGGAAACTTATACTTTAGCTAATTTGGAAGTCAAACTTGATAGATATCCATATTTGTTTTTTTCCTCTCATGAGGGAAAACTTTATCTTTTAAGATAGAGCCCAAAATGGGAAGAAAATATTTCAGTGAAAATGAATACAAATTTAAACCTGCGGGAAGATCTGTAGGCTTGCAACAGAACTGAAGTGGTGGAATGGACGATGCTTCTTTAGATTGTAAGTAGGGGGATAACATTCTTGAATACAATTTAAATTAAAACAAAAGTCCTGCAATTGGGGGGGGGGAGGGGTAACTAACGGAGAAAGAGCAAGTCCCCTAAGATATCTCTTCTTGATATGTCTTAGGTTGTTGGTTTTCCCCCTGGCAGTGAGATATTTTATATGGGGGAGCATTGCAGTCCGAAATGGTACAGCCCATTCTAATCACGTCAGGAACCTCCTGTAAGTTGGCAAGCCATTGTGTTTTTGTTTACACCTGAGTGAACTGGAAGCAGCTGAGTATCTGCTCTCCATTTTCTTATTTCAGTGGACATTTTCTGCATTTACCTGTTTGCCATTTCAATATTTCCATTCTGCTTGGGCCTCCCAAGGGCTTCCATGCCCCAATAGGTCCTGTGTTTGGGTGGCACTCAGCAGAAACAGGAAACAGCAGGAGTAAAACACAGAAGCCGGGCAAAAGCAATTCACACACTGATACAGGGAGAGGACTGGAAAAGGAGGGGATTCAGTGACCGGGGAAGGAAATCAGCATTACACCAGGGAGAAAGGCGGGCGGAGGCGGACTTCGGAGGGATGGCTCCAGGACTCTTCGCCAGAGACCAGCGGGGAGAGCATTGGTCCTCCACTGCCCACACCCACCCTGCGCAGAAGACTTCCGCGCAAGGAGGCTAGGCAGAGACTATCCATCAAGGAACTTTTATGTTGGAAGAAGTCCAGGAAACGCCCACTGACGGATTCTGCCAGTGACTGAGACAGATGCAGAATCAGGACTGTCCAGCCAGGGAAAGGTTTTTCCAGGCAACCTCACCGAGAGTGGCGGCAACTAACGCACAAGCAACCCCTAATTCCCATTACACCTGCTCTCTGCCCCCCAGTCCCAGAAAATGAAGCTCCACCACTGGACTAAACCACACCAGGCTAGTAACAGAGGGGGAATGCAGACTGTTCCGTTACAGGGCCCATAATCATATATTCCACAACCAGGAAGAGGTTTCTGGTACTTTACAAAGCTACATAAGAGGCGAATGCTCTGCTGGGCACAACAGCAGAGCACCACATTTACTCCTTCATCAGCTGCACTGTTGCAAAATCTGGGGGCTACTCCACACGAGTTCCATTTCATTTCATTTTTTTTTCTTCCTGCAGGTGTATCCTGCAAGGAGCACAAATAGTGCAAATAGTAATGGATTAATGCTGAACTGCTCCATTATTCCGTTCCATTAGTTGTTCTGCCATGTTTTCCCAGTGTTAGCACATTATTGCGGTTTGGAGGGGCACTTCTGCAATTAAAGTGAGAAACACAGACCTTGGGACATTTGTGCAATAAGAAGGATTTTAGCAGGAAGCTATGGGACGTTGAGGGACGTGGGTGGCACTGAGGGTTAAACCACTGGGGCTTGTCAATCAGAAGGCTGGTGGCTCGAATCCCTGCGACGGGGTGAGCTGCCATTGCTCGGTCCCTGATCCAGCCAACCTAGCAGTTCAAAAACACTTCAAAGTGCAAGTAGATAAATAGGTACCACTCCGGCAGGAAGGTAAATGGTGTTTTTGTGCGCTGCTCTGGTTCGTCAGAAGCGGCTTAGTCATGCTGGCCACATGACCCAGAAGCTGTACGCCAGCTCCCTCGGCCAATAAAGCGAGATGAGTGCCGCAACCCTAGAGTCATCCGCGACTGGACCTAATGGTCAGGGGTCCCTTTACCTTTTATGGGACGTTGACCGATTGGAAGCAAAACAGTGTTATCTACCTCAAAACATTCACAGGTTCAAAGAGTATTTAAAGTAGAGTCACTTATAACTACCCTGATACCATCATGAGCACAAATTGTCATGAACGCACAATAAAAGGGACATCTGGAGGAGCCCTGACAATACTGCTGATCTTGTCACAGTTCCTTAGCTTACTTAATTCTACGAGCAAATGCATTCCACATGCTGTATCTGAAATCGTGAGATTTGTTTCTTGGTATATCATTCCCTGGGTGTGAAAGCTTTTACATACTGATTTTAGCAGCAGCATTTCACTTCACACTTGGTGTGTGTGCATGCTCATGTGCTGTTGTATTCTTTTTTTAAAAAAAACCAAAACATGTTGGGTATAATCATGAGGTGCTGTGATGAATATATAGCATGCTCAACTCTGCTGCAGCTTTAAAAATATTTTGACCAATGCACTGTTTCATCTTGCTTGTTTGAAAAGGTGTAATGATAGCTGGCTATTAGTTATGAATATAGGTTTGAAATCATAGTAATCCCAGAAAATACACTGTACCGCTTTTTAAGCTATTTCCTTGAGTTTTCATTAGCCTCTTTTTGGCCAGAATATGGAAACTCATTATTACCAAAGAAATTGCAGTTACCATGAAAGGTGTTTTTAAAATAATAATAAAAACCAGTCATGGGATATTGCAAAGAAACTATGCACAATATTACAGGTTGTTTGTAAATCTGATATTAGAAGACAAGCTTGTCGCAGCAGGAGGGGGAGACACCTGCGACTCTTCACCAGCCTGACTCCTCTCCGCCTCTTGATCTCCTTCCTCCCCTGCTTCAGCTTCTGCCTCTGATTCTGGACTTCTCTCTGACACAGACTCCCATAGCTCACCAAGTCCTGTCCCCTCTTCAGCTTCTGACACCTCCTCTTCCTAGTTGTCCCACCATCACTCCTTGCACTCTGAGCCTTCTTCCTTTGGTGGTCCTCCTACTATTCCTCTGCATCCAACCAGTCCATGACAGGTATCCACTATGGTCATCCCCCTTATTCTTCTCTGATTTTTTTTTTTTATATCTTCCAGGTTTTCCCATTCTTCCTTTTGCACAGGCAAATGATTGCGAATGCCACACTCTGCTCCTTCTCCAGATGCGTATCTGGAAGGCACCTCGTTGACGAAGGATGCCTTAGTCCCTTAGGGGTTCTCAGTTATCTTGTGCTGCTGGTGTCTCTTATATGGTTTAGGCTGCATTTCTGTGCACATAAGTTCCAGTGAACTCAGTCAGAATTACATCTGAACAGACATGTGTAGGATTGCATTGTTAATCTTTCTAGATCCTGAACTTCATAAATCTTGCTTCAGTGCCATTGCTTGCACTAAACAGCCTTTTGTGGGAGTCTCCCAAACAAACCTATCCAAGAAAAGATGGGATTTGGGTAGGGATCTTAGGTCAGTGATATAGCAATTGCTTTGGTTGCAAACAGCCTTAATTTAATCCCTGATATCTCCAGCTGAAAGGACAAATAGTTTGACCCGGTATGAGGCAGCTGATAATTTCATGGCTCTCTTACACAGAGAAGAAAGCGAAAGGACAACCTGCTATGAGGCATAAATAGTGTTTTGTTTACCTGGTGTGCCTTCAGATTCCCAGAAGAATGTAAAGTCTTTTTGCTCTATTTATGGATGGGGGAAGGGAGAGTTTGGTTACACTACAGGGGAGAAATATATTCATCAAGCTCAGTCGAAATTTTCGTGTTTGGATTTTTATGAGTTATTTGAACCAGCCTATTTGCATCAGAAACCTGATGAGTTAGTTACATTGATTCAGTCAAGCAACAGAAAATCATGATTCATGGCTCCCATCAAATTAGCTGAAAACGTGACTTGTGAATATTGAATGTGAAAATCACTCTTGGGAGTGATTGTATCATGAGTTATATCTGGGGTGAAATATGTTGGCAGGTGAGAAACAGAATATTGATTTGCAGCAGTACTGTAGGCATGTTTTACTCTGCAATAAGCCGCAGTGTGGTCACTGGCCTATATTCCTAGGTAAATACATAGGATTGAAGTCTAAGTGCAATTCTATGCAGGTTTGTTCAGACCTAGGTTCTACTGGGTTTTATTCCCAAGTGAGCGTGTGTACAATTGCAGCCTCTGTGTTTTAATAAATCAGGCAATGCACAGTACTTAAAATAAAATTGCTCTTAGGTTTCCAAGTCTGGGGCATGGGATAGTAGGGCTTACTCCAGACGTGGCAGATAATTAACTTGGGCAGCTGCTGGATTGATTGTTCCAGTGAGGTGCATGGATGTCTCTGAAGCAACAGCTCCTGCTTTCTACTCTCCAGAAGATTAACCAGATGCTTCTCTCAACATACTAAATGCAGTCCTGTCCCAAAGACCTATATAGTTAGATGGATAGCATGGATAGGATTGGAGCCCTAATTGCTCTACAGCTATGGAGGATCAATCCTGCCCTTCTCATACTGGGCATTCTTTCTCCCACCATTGAGTTCCCCTTCACCCCTTTCACCAGTAAGGAATTCCCTTATATTTGGCACTGACAAATTGAATCTTATGATCTTCCCACCCCACAACCCAACACAGCAGAGTTCCATTCCTGCCTGAGAAACAGGGAAATCCCTCAGATCTGCTGTTCTGGTCAACATTAAATGGTGCTGCATCCATATGTTCAGAAAGTTCTGTACATGATAGATGATTGCTTAGGGGGCAACTATTTCATCAAAATAATTTATCTTTCCTTTTTCTTACATGGTTGAATTGGTTCACTGTGATTTTGTTGATAGTGGATATAGACTTGAGTTTTGTGTTTTTTTATGCCACAAGACTAGACTTTATCTTACTCTTGAAGCTAACTGCCCAGAGAACTTGAAAACTCACTTATTGTTTTGCAATATTTTGGTTGCCCCACCAAAAAAGAGCAACAACAGTGCTTGCTTGACCATGGACTTTGGAATTTTCCACCAAGTGCAAATGGAACTAATAAGCATGCCATACATCTGCATTCACTACTGAGCCAGGATTGGCTGCAGCCCCCTATTTAAAGTACACTCAGTCGTAAATCCAGGATTGCTGCCATGTAACATGTGTAATGAACCTAAGAGATTTTACCATTATACACTGGGCTTGTGCCAGCTCAGAAAGCATAAGGCGTTTTGTAGCAGTGCCAGTAAGCAACAAGAAACAGTTTGTGGAAGAAATAGGGGTGGGGTGGGGGAAAACACTTTGAACAATGTGTTTGTAAATTGGGAAGAAAGCGCCAAATAGCTTAATGTATATTGTACAGTTTTAAAGGAAGCTATTACCCTCAGAGTGTACTTGATTGTATTAGCTATTTGTGGTGAATAGGCAGGTTTTCAGATTTCCTATTCATGGCTGCTGTTTCTGGAAAAGAAGTGCATGAACTTTGTATCAAATAAACATATAGCAACCACAGACACCTGCTGGTTTTGTATTCATGAATGAAGTTTTAACTGGCAGAGACAGCTGTTTCCAGATATATTAATTAAACCAACACCACCCCATTGTATATAACACGGTCCAATTCTCTGGGTCCCTGTGCTAGCAATGAAACAATATTTGCAACCAGTTAAAACTGTATTCTGGAAGGTAGCTAATAAACTCCAGATTATGTCCTGGCTCTGTTACTGACTGCCCACTTTGCCCTTTTTCTGCCTGTGATTAAATTATTGCCTTGAATTCTGCCTGTACTAGCCTTGTATGGGGCTGTGACCCATTCCAGTTTTTCCAGATAGAGAAGGGAGCTGTCCCGTCAGCACTTGGAAGACCTCGGTTTGAGCAGCTGTCTACAAAATAATTCAGCTGAAAGCAGTTCTGTTGGAGCCTGTTGCAACACCAGTTTCCAGACAGAAGCTTGGGGGTTTAGTACTCAGCTTGAGGTTGGGGCAAATTAGATTTCCCAACTCTGCAAAGTTTGACCTTAGAATGCTCTCTGTGTCCCGCGTCTCTTCCTTGCCCTGGTTCAGAACAGCGTCCCATTCTGATGGCAAAGTCTCCTCAAATTACAACTTTGGGAACTGGCAGGTCCCCAAAGGTGGTGGTGGTGGATATTTTGAAATTAAAATTTAGCAACCTGAATGTGGGCAGTGCAGGGCATGGATAAAATTGACCTAGCCACTTAACACAAGTGGCTAATTGTACAGAAAGGTGCTTATATATTTTAGGTTTCCCGCAGCAACTGCACTATTGTGTGACATTGGAAGCAGGAGGCAGTGAGGATGGATTCTGCTGCAATATTAGGTGCATTATTAATATAGATCATTCTTAGTTTGGGTCTCTTTGTGCCACCCGAGTGCAATGAGTTGGCATGCTTCAAAAGAAAAGTCTGAGATACTACCAGTTTTTTTTGGTTTTTTTTGATGGATGGATGAAATAAAACAAATTTTCCTTCCCTTTCTTTCACACTACAGTGAACATACCCCCTCTCCCACAACAGCTGTAGAATAAGATGTGGCCAGAAGCCATGTTTGTTGCTGGAGAGGGAAGAACAATTCCACTGAGATTTCCAAGCACTGCTTCTGTGTTCTGTGAAATCTACTTCTGCAAATACTGATAAGATATATTTCTGTGACTTAATGTACAAGAGGAAACATGACAGATGATGGAGGTGATATTGGAAGCCTGCTGCCATTTAAGGAATAAGCCACCCTACACTGGCATCCGCATGCCAAATCAAGATAGTGAATTATGGCTCTCATTTTGAAATAAAATGTGCCCTCATGGCCCTTTTAGTGACCCTAATCTCATTTTTTATGAGAGTAATTTATAAATGTCATGGTCTCTGAAAGAATGAAATTGCCTTCTCTAAGCTTTGTTTACAGAGGAGAAAAACTGAAGCTGGAGAACTGTACACATTATCACTTAGTAGTGCCATGTCTTCCACTGTGCCACACCCTAAAGTACCCTGGCCTTTATAAAATAATTAGAACGCAAGGCGAGAAACTGGTGCAGTGGTATTGATTTGTGTGTATTGGAAAATGTCCCAGCTTTGCCTTGTGCTCAACTGGTTCTTAGAAACCACATGATCTGAACACTGCTTTGTAGATCATTAAGCTGAAAAATGTACAAGGCGATCTAATCCAGGACGACCAACCTGCACGTTCACCCACTAATCAGCTGCCACAATCCAGATCAAAGCATAATATCATAGTATGGTACAGTTGGAAGGGACCTTGAGGGTCAACTAGAGTGCACAGAAACCAGTGAAAGGTCCCTGCAGGTGGCTCAAGCACACAAGCCAAGCTCTATTCCAGCCCTGACATTTTGCTGTCTTTTCCAGTAACTGACACCTGCAGCAGCTCTGTCAGGCTTCTATCTATCATGATCATCCCAGAGGAAGCAAAATCAGGGCGATTCAGAAGTAGGAGTAAGAAACCAAAATGAGGCCCATATAAGAGGATCAGACAAAAAGGTTTGGATACTAAGATAATTTAAGGAAGGTCATAGAAGGGAAGTTTCCTTTGTCCTCCATCCACACCATGCAGCCAAGTGCAGTCACCAAAATGAGATTTGTGGGGGGTGGGGGGCTTTTCTGAGCCATATGGGTGAGTGGTGTGTGTCCAGGGACTGCTAGGGGAAGGAGCAGAGGGGATAGGAAACTTCCCTTCTGTGAACATACTTAAGTTAATCTATTTTAGGATCCAACTCCAATTCTGGGCAATTTCCCCTCCTTGCCCCATCAGCTTCCTTTGTCCCGTCCTGCTGAATTTTTCCAGTCTAGAATGACTCTCCAGGTGGTTCTTCAGGCGAATAGCTGGGAAACGTTTCTTCCATGAATTTTCTTCCATTAGCTTACCTTAGGTTCTGAGCTGTAATTATTTTTTATACATGTTGAAAGCATGTAACTTGGCGTGGTGTAAAAAGGGAGCCAGATTCTGCATTGAGTGAAGTTTCTAAGGCAACATTGCAGAGAGCACATAGCACTAATCTAATCTGAATGTGCCCAAGGCCAAAGTACTAGTGGCCAAATCTGCCTTTTTAGTTCTTTATTTGCTAATTGCATTTCTATCCTATCTTTCCTCCAATGAGTTCAAGGCAACATACACTGCTTTCCCCCTTCCCGTTTTATAATCCCCTTTGAGGTAAGGTAGGCTGAGGGATGGTGACTTGCTGAAGAATTCATTATTATATGGCCCCTTCTTTAAATGTCCTAAAAAGATGTAAAGCTGAGGACTAATTTATTTACCCAAAATACCAATACTATTTTTAGAGTGTCAGCTGTATTCCATACACTAATTATATTCTATATATAGCTGCAGTATATTGATGCATATTACTGTCGAACGCTGCATGGTGTGATATCTTTGTTTTCCTGGGAGAAGACAGAACCAAATATACTTGCCCCTGGGGCACAATTAGGGTGTCTTGGGAGCTAGATAGCAGCAGATCTTGTCTGGTCTTGCTTAGACTGTTCACTTCAGTTGTTTCATTAAGGTGCAATGCTCACAGTTGCAACGGCATTATTATGAAACATCATGAAATTGTGACAAGTGTAACTGAATAACATAAGACAGTTGTGTGAAGATATCCTATCAGTTTTACCTTACTAAATGTATGGATAATACCACATACTATTTTAGTTTTCTATTATCCTCCTGATTCGCTAGAATAAGATGAGTCTAAGTTTTGTAAGATCTCTATGTGGCTTTTATCCAAACTTTGATAAGGTTTGGTGCCTAAGATCTGAAAGTTATTTATTCTTGGAAAAGGAAGCTCATTGTCTCTGGTTCGTCTGAGTGTTTGTTAAGAGATAGCTGTGTGCAGACAAGGCAGAATAATTAAATAACCAGATTAGTGGCTGTGATTAGTGGTATTGTAGTCTGTGAGTATGTAATAGAAAAGATTACAGGAAAATGCTGAGCAGCAGACAGTGACAAACATAATTTTTAAAACTCAACTCTGGTGCGGCTTTGAATAGTAATGGCTTGGCTTAAAAGCATTTTAGCAGCACAGAGAAAACACAAAACTTGCAGTGTGCTGTCCCCACTGACTACACAACTCATGACCCACCAAACTGGAAGACCACTATTCATGTATTGTGGTGCAGCAACACCTTCTTCAGAGTGCAGAAGTAAAGCTTTTATTTAATAGAGTTGGAGGTAGAGCCTTATAGGTCATGTAGTTCAATCCTCTGGTTGAAGCAGGAAATAAAGGGCAAGAGCATTCCCAACAAAGGGCTTCTCCCTGAAAACTACTAGTGAGGGAGAGCCCATCTCCCCTCTAGGAAATTGGCTGCATTGTTAAACTGTTCTTACCATCAAGCAGCTTCAACAAATGTTCAGTCACAAATATACCCTCCTGTAAAATAAGCCCATTAAATCTAGTCCAGCTCTCTGAAGCAATAGAGCACAAATATTGGGCCTCTTCTGTGTGACAGCCCTCCAAGGGCAGATCCACATCACACATTTAAAGCATATGACTTCCTGAAAGAATTATTATTAATTATTCTGTAGTTTTACTCCACAGAACTATACAGTTCCCAGGGTTCTTTGGGGAAGCCATGTGCTTAAAATGTATGCCGTGCCACCTCTATCACGTCCCTCTCTTCTCCAGGCTGGTTCCTTCAAGCTTTCTTCCAATAACTACCGGTATATCTGTTGCTCCTTTTAGAACTTAATCCAGTATGTCTATATCCTTCAAGTGAAGTACCATAACTAGGAACACTCAGTTGTTGTCTAAGAAGTAGCAAAGCAGAACAAGTGATCTCCACCACAGCAAAGTTGAAACTAGATAAAACAGTCAGTTCTCAATGAGCATTTGTATTATCAATATTATGTCATGATTGTACCTCACAGACAAAATGGATTTTGTTTATTAATTTTTGGAAATCATATTGTTTGAAGTGTGGATTTGCTACTGCACCCAGTTAAGATAGACTTAACTATCTGTGTCCAATGTAAATTGTTTTCTCTTTTGCTAAATGTAATATTTCAAATTATTTTAAAAATTAATCCATTACAACATCCTTCCCTTGCACCCATACGGATGTTTTATCCTCCTTTCTTTCTTCGAGTCTTAAAAATTATTCCAATATAGGGGCTTGTAGCTTTAAAACTCTTCTTTCCCCGGAATAGCTCTTTTTGTTATTGTTGTTCAGAAGAAATTGTAAGGGGGTGGTCTATGATGTGCCAGGATTGCTTGAAGTAATAATGTGAACCTTGAACAGCATACAAAGTTATTGGCATGTTTTGGAAAGAAATTGCATTCATTTTGACTTCTAAATTGAACTCATGCTAGGATGAGAGTGGGGGGAAAATGTCTTGCACCTTCTAAGCCTGCTGCTGCTGTTTGTATGGGGTTTTTTATTATTTAATCAAAAGTTTGCCATCGGCTGTTCTGATTTCTGCTCACACCTGTACCCTATAAATAGCCTCTGTTGCCAATATTTCGTATTTATGCAGATTACTACCTTGTTTTCATTATCCATGTCCAAGCTTTTGTGCCAGTCTTTCAGTCTTTGTGTTTCCCCTGGGATGGACTTACTGTGGTTCATGTTCCAACCAGAAGATACAGATCAGCTGTGTTGCTGGGAGTCAGTCAGTGCTTGCTGTGGACAAAATGACCAACAATCAACCAGTTGCACAAATAGTCCTTTCAGAGGGGGATGTTATGGGTTGTAACCGAGAGGAGCAGTTGCTCCTAATAGGTCGTAGCAGATAGAGTTGATCAGTATCTGTGAGTAACCTTCCAAGTGTCCACACATTCAGCATGCAACAATAGGCTAACGTGACATTTCACACAGCTGGCTGGCTTCGTTTTGGGGATGATGCCAATGTTGTGCGGGCACTGCCAACCAGTTTGTGCGGAAAAGATGGAGTGGCAAAGCAGTTAGATTATGTAATGGCTTCCACTTTGAATCACTGACATGGCCTTTCATCTTTTCAATCTCCTGACTTATGTTTACATCCAAATAAGGGTGCTGAATGTGAATCTGGAATATACCGTAAAGCAAGCATGGAAAATCTGTGACCCACCAGTCAGCTTTTATGGGCAGCGCAGTGCCTGAGCAACTCTGCCATTTTTGCCATCCTAGGTGGGCTGCACAACCAGGACTAACATGTGGGATACCATACATGGCTGGTGAGCTTGGTAGGTCACAAGATGTGCAAGTTGTGGTTTGCGTATAATTTCTTAATGAAGTCAGATCAGAATACCATTTGAATAGTTAGTCTGAAATGAACTGATTTTTCCTATTATACAACTGAAAACAATGTAATTTCCATGCAACAGGAGAGACTTTGAAACATTTAAGTCTATAAAAATAAGCTATTTGACACATTGATCTGTTGGGGAGAAGTTATCAAGAGCTTTCTTTAGTTTGGAACTGACCTCTTAGGCAGAAACCAACATCTGAATCTATGCCACATCAATGCTGAAACATTTCACCAGCAACATTTCACCTAATTCCACCCAGATTAGGTTGAGTCAGCAGATCAGAAAAAAATATATTGCCATGGTGGGTAAGGCATTCTGTCCAAGAGTGTGACAGCCATACCTTTCAAAGTTGCAGAATGGGGCCACAACTAAGGATGGCCTGATCTCATGACAGTCTGGAGAGTGTCAGCATTTTAACTGTGCATTAAGGTGTTAACTTATTTCCCCCTTTTTAGGGGAAATTTCTGTTTTTGAATCCACTAATACTTAAAGGAGGAAAATTAGTTACTTAGTCAAGTTACCAGATTTGCCTGTTGAGATGTTTCCTATAATAACTTGTGCGTAATGTTCCAAAACTGGTGCCTCCTTATGTTATCTTCAAAATAGGTGACTCCTGCTTTGTTGTTTCCCCAGGTGTAGATGACCTATTGCACTGCTATGCTGGCCTTATTGATTTATTTGTCAGTGGTCTGTCTCCTCTCTCTAGAAATCAACTCTATCACTTTAACCCTTCCCTAACAACAACACGTTTATATCAATTCCTCCACCCTCAAATGTAGCCAGTGAAATCATGTCCAGAACAAGAGTGCAATGAGTGAGTGAGGGAGTACTTAACAATTTCCCTCCTTACAGTGAAAATCACTATCCCTGGAGAAAAAAGAACTGCCGTCTTGTCTAGAATATTAGTTGTCTGGAAGCCAAGTTGGTATTCCAGTTTCAGTTTAAAGGGAACAGCAGTGATAGTATGCTGCTAAATTGTCCACATCTGGAAGCACCCTAAGAGGTATTGCAATAAATGCTTACCAGAGGAACTCCTGTCAAGTAACTGGAGTTTTGTTTGGAAACAAGCCAAATTCCGTTGCTGAAGCACAGAGGCAGTTTTAGTGTTAAGGTAAATAAAATTGGCAAAAAATCAATGGAGTGTTGCTTACCACGCTGTAGTCACTAATTCTAAATGGCACCGAAGGTGTAGAAACTTCTCAGAGAATAGGATTGATGGGAGGTAGGAATTACAACATGCTATTTTAAATATGTCAAAGCTGCTCTGGTGAGAAAAATTGGTTGATTCTGTTCATGAGGCAGATTTCTGCAGGCAAGAGATTGCAGCTTTTCAAGAAAGTTGTTGTGAAAGCGAGAACAAGAGATTACAGAACAGGTTCCATCTAGGTGTCTGTTTTTTCGCTTTATAGGACTATTCAAGCTCACAGACATCAGTTAGGAACCTCTGGCTTCAATCTAGCCTAGTGAGTTATTATGGCCTGCCTATAGTCAACCACAGAGCCATTTTCAGGTAAAAAGAGATTAAGGGCTATACATACCTGTAAGGTGGAAGTTGTTGGTTCCAAGAGCAAATTAGTTAGTGCAAAGGCCCTTGATTGCACAAACTAGTGGAAAGGCTTCGAACAAAGGGAAAATCCCCATAACACACCCCAAAGGTGCATTTAAGATGAATGGAAGATATTAAGGGCAAATGTTTCTTGGCTTGCCAGATGATATGTCCCCTTCTTCCTGTTTCAGCTGTATGCTTTTTTTTAACCTTATAGAGAATGCTTTGGTATTTTTAAGAAAAGAGCAAATAGTTTTAGAGGATCAGTAAGTCTTTGGACCTAGAGCAGGGCATTGGTTACTAAATCCTAATTAGTCATCTGTACATAACAGAATCTGGCTGTCAGAAATATGGGAATGAGCTACATCCTGGGCTATTATTTAAGTATTGTTACATTTTTTATAGTTAATGTTAATTTTACTGTGATAATTCTCTCTGATTATGCAGCATTTTAATTTCGTTTCCTTGGGTATAGGGATTCTGTGGCCCATCAAATGTTGTTGGACTCCAACTCCCATCAGCCACAGTCAGCATGACCAAAGGGCAGGGATGATGGGAACTGTAGTCCATCCACACCTGGAGGGCAACAGGTTATGCATCCCTGTCTAACCCGAGAAGAACTCCATGTATTGCTTTACAGTTACACACAGACTACTCTGTAAAAATAACACAGTATAAATGGGGCTTGCACTAAAATGTTACAGTGTGGAGTACTTCTGCTCAAGATGCTGGACTTCCAGACCTATTCTGTTTCCTCCTCTTCTGATTTTCCATCATCCTTCCCTACAGTCAGCCTGTGATTACTGAGTATGTTTCATTCATAGAATCATAGAGTTGGAAGGGACCCAATTGTCATCTAGTCCAACCCCCTGCAATGCAGGAATCTCAGCTAAAGCATCCATGACAAATGGCCACCCAACCTCTGCTTAAAAACCTCCAAGGAAGGAGAGTCCACAACCTCCTGAGGGAGACTGTTCCACTGTCGAACAGCTCTTACTGTCAAAGTTTTTCGTATGTTTAGTAGGAATCTCTTTTGTAGGACACTCTCCTTTCTTTTGCATTTTCATTGCCTCTCTTATCTAATGCAAGATATTGTTGCAACCTGCTCTGTCTGGTTTGGTAATGGCTGCTTGTTTATTAGACCCAAAGGGCGCAGGCTCTCGACGCTAGGCAACACTGATGGCAATCTACAAAGAAACTAGGATGGATGTAAGTTATTCTTGTCACAGTTGCCCAATGCAATATTTTATTCATCTAAAATAAATATTTTAATGGCCTCCCCCGCCTTTGGTTGCTGGAAAGGCTTTCAAAATGTCATGCTTCAAGATACAAGACAAACCTACCTTGGAAAAACCAGGCATGCAAACTCCCTCTGCTCTGCCTAGTGGCAGTTTTATCAACAGAAAAGCATGGGCTTGAGGTTTCAGTAGTTAAATGGCCCAACGTGGTCATGTTTGCTATCCCGTTCTGGCTCTTCCTGTCTGTTTACTGCACCATACCACTTTTTGATTATTATCATAAGAGTGCAAACAGGTGTAAAGAAGAACACATTATAGGAAACAGACCCAGCAGCTTTAGCTGAGCGTCTTGCAGCAGGTGGTGCTCTTGGCTAGTGGAAGGTGGAATGGCGGCTGACTAAACCAACACACCTGCAGATCTTTTATGAAAAAGTCAGCTGGCATGATTAAATTGATAGGTTGTGATTGTGGGCTGAATGGATGCACATTTTTCACAGAGTAATCAAACCAGCATCAGTATACGTTGATTGGATTTTGCTCTCCCTCAGCTATTCTACTAGCGCATGCCTCACTTTGCACATATACATTCAAGCCACTTCCTTTACATGCTGCTTTGGCCATGTTAATTATGTGGGATGTGAAACACAAGAGCAGTCAAGTACAATATCCCTAGAGTGGACATAAAAGGGGATGTCTGGACCAGCCAGTCAGAACTTCCTGTGTCTCCTAAGCTGGGAAAGACTTCCTCTACATGTGACTAGAGGTGGGCGTGACATCACCTGCCCAGGTAACAAAAGAGCAGAACTGGTCAGCCATCTCTCTCTCTCTGACCACATTCATTGAAGAAGCCAAGAGAGGACAAAGGAGCTGTCTCCTTATGGGATAGTTTCCAGGTACTTTACTTTTCTAAGTTAAGTCTGCCTTCTGGGATCCAATTGTGAACAGAATGTGTGAGTAAACTCTTTTTGTACTTTTATAGAAGACTGTGTCGTGTCTTATCTTTTTATGCGGGACTAAATGGGGAATTACCTTTAAAATGTGTTTTAAAGGCTTTAGCGAGCCTGAGCAAACACATCCGCAGTGCAAGTTTAAAAAGGGGAATGTTACTCTGCTAAATTGTAGAACTTGTTAACACAAGTTGGAAAGGATATAATCAAACAATATATCCTCTCCTGCATCCATGAACATTCCCACAAATTAACCATTAATCGGCAGCCCACCAATTTAATCGGCAGCCCGGAGACATTGTGACCAGCTTTAGGCAGGTACTGTGTCAAGGTTAGTGGTCAGAGCAGTTGTGGTTGATTAACACACGAACATAGTGTATAAACAACAACAGTTAAACTCAAAACAATCCCTGGTCCTTTTCATTAGGCATTCTGGTTGCTTTTAATTGGCCAGTAGAAATGAAGAATGAAGCAATGATAGAATCGTAGCGGTGCAAGGATCCAAAGGGTCATCTACCGTAGTCCAATCCCCTGTAATGCAGGGATCACACCTGAAGAATCCTATCTAACCTCTACTTAAAATGTTTTCTTTCGTTTGGAAGAAGCTGTGCTAAAATTGGAAGAACAGTGTTCCCCCCGTTTGTGGGCAGAATAAGATTAATGGAGTCTTTAAACAGGCCAGCACGACTCATAACCCACCAAGGAAACCACCGTCCACCTTCTATGTATGGTGGTCCACTGGGGGATTAATAAATCTCTTGGGTTTTATCTTGCCTGAAATGGAAACAAACTGGGACTTACTAAGCAGTTGGCAGGCCGAAATATATCACAGGGCTGCAAAGTTGCTCTCAGCCTGCTGGGTCACAGCTTGAACAAGCCTGAAATATTAATTCCAGGGATCTGTAGGAATGAACGGGCATCCCTTTGTTCACCCCTGAAAGGGGGCAGGACTTTGTTCATGTTCCAAGTTAATGTGCTCAAAGCCTCAGGAGCACAAAGGATGCTCTGTGTATCATTCCAGCTGACTGCATCCTCCCACCTGGGAACGGGACGCTGAAGAACCCCATTCCCACTGAGGCAGGACCGCCTCTGGCGGGTGTTTTACAGCAGCAGGAGCCATGCACAGCATTCTTTCCTCACCTGGTAGCCTGGGCTTGGGACTGTAAGTACCAGCCTCCCCAATGGGAAAAGATGCTGGAAACACCTGGAAGCACCTGCAGCAGCGACCTCTGCCTCCTCCTCCTCCACTTGCTCCAAACACAGCTTCTTTGCCTTTGGGGAAGTGGAAGTCCCAGTGACATCCTCACTACCTGGAAGGTACTGCAGGGAAGGGGAAGATATGGGGGGGGGGCAGGAGGTTACATGCAGGATCAGGCTCAACACAGCTCTGTTCAATCTGCTTGAAACAGGCTGTGAACAGGGTAGTGTTCACCCTGATCCTGCTCATGGGCATTCAAGGACTGTTTCCTTTATGAGCACCTCCTTTTCAATGCTTGCAACAGATCTAATGACTGGGTATTATTGAAAATCCAGGCCTCTACAAGCTGAAAGGAAGCTGCCCCTTGGGCAGATGGCTAATCATATAATGATGTTCTTGTGTCTGAAAGTTGCCATCACATGCACACACAAAAATCAATTCTCTGCTCCACCATATGATTCAGGTATCCTTTTCTTTTGTTATTTGTACCCCTTGTTATTGTGAATACTACTGAATGGAATTTCTTTCTTTGCTTCTTACTACATTTTCATTCTTCTCCTTCAAATGGGGGCACATGGATCACCCTATCCTAATTTTATCCTCACATCCACCCTGTTGAGAGATGGTGCCTGGCTGAGCCTGGTCTTCCAGGTCGTGTTCTGACACTCTAACCACTGCACCACATCGGCTCTCTTCCAGTGGTGCAACCTTTACAATTTCTGCTGCGTCTCCATGGCCTCCATTATTTTCTCTCCTGCTGCACTTGTGCATCCCCTCCTTCTCATCACAGCTAATTGAAAAATGCTGTGTTAGACCTCTCCCCTAAATTATTGTGAAGAAGTTGTGGGGTTGAAGTGCAGAATGATAGAACACTGCTTGTGTGGATTTGAAAAACAATCTCCTACTTCACCCAGAGTTTAAAATGTAATAGCCCTCTGCAGGCATTCAATTAGGATGTGTAAAGGCTCAGGCTAGGGATGGCATGCATGTAAGGGCAGAGGAAGGGGGTGCGGTGGGGGAGAGTCGCCCCGGGTGTCACCAGTGAGGGGGGGGTGACAAAATGGTGGGTGGCACCCACTATGGGGCTTGAAGCACCCCCAAGCCACGCGTCTCTCCTGGGAGTGACGCGGTGGCTTGGGCGCCCGCAGGCTCTCTGCTGCCCCAAACGGTCCGCCCGACGCCTCCCCCTCAGCTGTAGGGCGGCTGAGAGGGAGGAGGCAGGCAGACTCCTCAGAGGCCCCATGGAGCGTGCTCCCCTAGCTGTCCCCGCCCCACGGCCCTGCGCACCTCCCCAGGTGCCCGATTGACTTGTTCCACCATTGGGTGCGTGCACCAGCCCCTGGCCCCAATATTCCTGGGTGTGTCAGACACACTCTAGCCCCAAACTTCCTGTGTTGAGCAGGAAGATCTGCGATGAGTTTCTAGGTGTGTTCGGCAGAGTGCACTTGGACCCCAGTACTATCAGGCTTCTTAATTGCGAGGGGGGCTCTAAGCACATTCAGCCAAACATGCTTAGCCCGCTTTCGACCTTCCTGCTTTTTGCAGGTGAATCCATTGTGTACACCCTCTCCCCAGTTTGAACTTCACGTATCCTATCTGAATGCCTAAAGAGGGCTACAGTCTCTGAGGAGTAGTGAAGGCGACGGTTGTCCGGAAGCAAATCTATCCTTGAGCTGAGTGAACTGTAATGATTGAATGGAAGTTGGTTCTTCTTTCTCAGCATTTCCTAAAATGTTCTGATTTCTCCTCTTTTTCCATCTTCCCATCTGACTTAAGTGCCTACTAGTAAAAGCACTTTTGCAGAAAGTTCTAAAAATAATCTCCACTAAATGCTGCGTAAGTAGAAATGTAATTCATATCAGCGAAATGAAGGGACATTCTGCTAACTGAACTGGTGGCATGAAATAGAATGGTGTGTCAACAGCAGAGGGTGTTCTTTGGTGTGGAACAGACATTTCAGAGAGGCATAATCTTTCAGCCATTTTGGGAACTTGTAAATAGTTTGCAGCAAGTCTAAAATGATATAATGACTTCACCGCACAAAAGAGCTGAACACTAAGGCAATGCGTATATACATTATTCTGGGGTTTTTATTTTCTTATTTCTGTCCTGCCTTTTAGCTCACAAAGAGATCTGAAGGAGGCTAATCACTTAGTAGGTTTTTATTACAATAAAGCAGTATATAAATCTCATTAAATAAATAAATATGCAAATGAGCCAAAACAGATTAATTCTAATTCACAGGTCAATTCACACACTTGGCTGGAAGTAACTGAGTGACGAATTATCAACTGATGTGTATTGGCTGCGCGAATTGGCTTTTAAAAGATGCATCCCTAATGGTGTCTAAATGGAAGATGTGCTCCTATTTACTTTACATCTGGAAACTTAAATGTGACTATTCTAATGTATACAAATCGGGAACTGTAGACATCAGAAACTACTCTCAACAGCAAATTGAGAGTAATCCATAGCTCTTTCCATATAATAGCAGTACAATTAGTATACAGCGAGAGGATTGTAGGAACCCAGATCAGAGCTTTAACATAAATAGTTTATGTGATAGGTTGCTCAAGTCCTCCCACTGCTTGACCTTCACAATGATGATAGTCAAGGATATAAGGGCAAAGCAAAGGTTCTGCAGTCATTCATGCCGTCTAAGTGACAGTGCTTCATAGGAAGGTGTTCTATAATTATTAAGTAGGCCATTGCACCAGGCCTCATTAGCTGAGATAACTTTCTCAAGAGATCCTCTTGAAGGAATCGAGGCCGAATGGGTACTAACTTATTGAACTATTTCCATTTGCGTACGGCACCGTGAAAATCTGCCAGGCTAACTTACCATCAAGGAGGTTTTAATGCACATGGAACACGACACTTTCTGTTATTACATAGTCATTATTTATTTTTGGCTTTTACATATTGTCTAATTAACCATGCCCTCTGGATGGTTAGCAGATTTAAAAACCAATGGGACATAAATACAACCAACGCTAAAAACAGTAAGTAAATAAAAAGCAAATGCACGAAAATAAGTGTAAAACCAGCACCAGACCATTCCTGCACATACTGTGTTAGTTCTTAATGATCTGTAGGGGAGGTGGGCTTAAGACTTGGAGACAATAGTCTTCAAATGGTTGAGCACCACACAACACATGATTCTCACTGCTATCCTTCAAAGTTTGGTCTCCTTGTTTCACCTTCTCTGCAGACACTACTGTTTACTACTTTCTCCTTTCCTAGATTCATACAGAACCATATTCATTTTCTATCTCACCCAGGCCTGGTATAACAACAACAACAACAACAGCCTGCACCTTGAATTATTGCAATTAGCACATGCCACGCAGTGTGCCCTCTTTAGGCCTCGTTCTTCAGTGTGATGTTGACACATGAGGTGAAGGGGCACAAGTGTGCTCCATCATGTCTTCAGTTTCCCTCCATGAGGATGAGTGGATCCCTGCAACTTCTGGAGGGCAATGACAATGGGGGTGCAACAGAGGGAATATACTTTCCCTGTGGGATGAATAATAATAATAATAATAATAATAATAATAATAATAATAATATATTTCTACCCTGCCCATCTGTGTGAGTTTCTCCAGCCACTCTGGGCGGCTTCCAACAAAAGATTAAAAATACATTAAAACATCAGTCATTAAAAACTTCCCTAAACAGGGCTGCCTTCAGATGTCTTCTAAATGTCAAATACAGTGATACCGCTGGTTGCAAACGAGATCCGTTCCGAAGGTTCGTTCGCAACATGAAAAGAGCTCAACCTGCAGGGGCGCATCTGCGCACATGCGGGTTGCAATTCGCTGTTTCTGTGCATGCGCATGACATCATTTTGCACTTCTGCACATGCACGAGCGGTGAAACCCAGAAGTAACCCTTTTCGGTACTTCTGGGTCGCCGCGGGACGTAACCTGAAAGAACGTAACCTGAAGCAGACGTAACATGAGGTATGACTGAAGTTGTTTATTTCTTTGACATCTGATGGGAGGGCATTCCACAGGGCGGGTGCCACTACCGAGAAGGCCCTCCGCCTAGTTCCCTGTAACTTGGCTTTTCACAGTGAGGGAACTGACAGAAGGCCCTCAGCGCTAGACCTCAGTGTCTGGGTTGAAAGATCGTTGAACACTTGAAGGGGACCTTTATCCTCCATTTCTTTTTTTCTTTGGCAATAACTAGCTTACTGGCAGCAAGATTTTGTTGTAGCCTTACAGTGCATGCATGCTGTGTGCTTTATATTCTTATCACTTTCTTTGCCTAGAGGTTTGGCCACTCCACCTTAAGAAGTCATTTATTGATTTATTTTCATAGTAGACCAGAGCATCCTGTTGTGTTTCATGACTTTGTTTTCTTGTTGTTGTTTTAAGCTGTATCCCTTAAGTAAATTAATGCTGTTGTTATTTTAATTAAAAAAGATTAAAACAAGCAACCCCATGATCCCCAAGGAAGCAGCCTGTGCTGTGTGTACTATATCTATGAATGTATGTGTAGCATAAAGACTGAGCTATAATTTACTTGTTCTGCTTCCAAATGTAAATGCTTTTTTTGTAATACATTTTATTAGTTTTCAATTACAGTCCAGTAATAACCTCATTATAACAATACCAATTTATAATACAATTATTAATACCAATTCAAATAGTGAATTATATAATTTAGAGTGTCGTCGCCCCCCCCCCCCGGCGTGCTAGATTTTGATTTGATGATTTTCTTTTTTTCTGCGTTCCAAAATCTTATTAGTTTCAATTACATTCTGGTCACAATAATAATCCCTTATTCAACAACGGCAATATTAATAACTTATATTATTGTTGACACATGAAATGATCTATAAAACTGCAAGTGAGGAACTCAAACTATATCCTTGTTCTTTCTGTGTATGGCAATTATTCTGTCCATGGTGTTTCTTCCTGTCACTGTAAGATGTTATGTCTTTCTTTCCCCCGGTTGTTGCTATTATCTGTCATGCCTTGGGCGGAGCTTATATCCCACTGTAGTTGCAGAAATTTCTCCATCGCTCTATCCCCTGCTTTGTTGTTTTGTACCAAGAAATTTAACTACAGCTGCAGAAGTCACTCTGTCCCAGTAAATAAGCTGTTGTCACCACTTTCCCTCTCAACCTGGGAAGAAGAGCGGTTTGTCAAACTGCAGATGACTCAAGAAAGAACCTTATCAGTTCTTTGGCAGCTCACAGCTGAAGATATATGTAGATAATAAAGGATGGGGAAGAGTCAGCTCTAAGTTTCCACTGTAAACTTTTTGCAAAATAGAGCTTCCCTCCCTTTCACCCCCTTTTTTACATATACTGTTCCATTTGATGTTATATTCCATATTTATAATCCAATTTCTTTCATCCTCACTTGTACAAATATAATTCGAACTAACATTCAGAGGAGGGTTGCCGAATCATTAATGCAGAGAAGCAAATTTTAAATAAAGAAATTCCATAGGCTCCTCCCCCACCATCTTTTGCACTGAATGAAGTCTTATCTCAAATTCAAACCTTAAAGTCCTTGCAATTGGTTTGTTCCACAGTTTGTGATCTCATCTCTTCTAGCACGGGCCTGTAGTTTAGTGCAATTAAACTCTAATTAACAGGATAACCGCTGCTTCTTCATGGTGGCATTGGAGGATATTCAGCAGGTAAAGTGCTTTTGTACTCAGCACCTCCCTGCCCCCTGCATTCCTTGCCGGACCGAGTCGGGTACCAAGACAAACTGCGAGTGAAGCCTGTTCACCCCCGTCCCTGGGGGGAATTTGCAGGGATGATTTACCCTGAATCATCTTTGTTTTTCCTTTGCCAACAATCTCCCGCTGCCAAGGGGGCTGCCTCCATTAAGGCATAGCTGAACCGGAAGCCTCCAAATGTAAATGCTTTGGGAAACTTCTATACTATATGCACATAACCCAGTTACATTTCCATTATTAGTCTAGAATACCTGGTAGATTTTCACCAACTTGATGTTGCCTTATTGACATTTTAAGTACAAACATTAAAATACATTTTTCTGGAATGCAAATATACAAGAATGTTATACATTAGTGATTCCCAGTCAACAGATCCCAACATTTTTGCTTTCTACAATTTATATACAGTGGTACCTCGGGTTACATATGCTTCAGGTTACAGACTCTGCTAATCCAGAAATAGTACCTCAGGTTAGGAACTTTGCTTCAGGATGAGAACAGAAGTTGTGCTCCAGCGGCGCGGCGGCAGCAGGAGACCCCATTAGCTAAAGTGGTGCTTCAGGTTAAGAACACTTTCAGGTTAAGAACGGACCTCCGGAACAAATTAAGTTCTTAACTCGAGGTACCACTGTACATTTGATTTAAGCACCTGAGTTGTTTGTGCTCACAGGAATGCATTCCTCACATTTACAGAAAGCTGTCTCAAATCATCTTGATGGTACTTTTTAACCATCTAATGCATAGCAGGTTTTGGGTTTTTTTTACTACAGTTAAAATACCCGTGTTGTTTGTTATAACCACTAAGAGTAAGAGAAGAGTTCTGTGATCGAATGTACTGCACGATATAATTTTGAGAATATTAACTCCTCTTAGAAAGAATGTGCATGTAGCAACAATGACAATTATTATTTACAAAGCAGCGCTAAAGTCCACAATGTAATAATTAAAATTAACAAACCACAGGACTGTACTGAAGAAGGTACAGTATACATTTACATTTAAACAGTGGGAGGAACTAACAAGTGAGGGAAAGGGAAGAGGCAAAATGCTAGGAGATATATTTGAGCAAATGCAGTTACACTTAGGTAAGCTTTGTGCATTTGGGCTGATTACTATGGTTTGCTCATGAAAATGGTACTGTCACTACTATCTTGCTATTGATGGTATTTGCTTTTGCATATGAGTGATTAGTGCATACAATTCCATTTTTAAAATTAGACTAATGTCACAAACTATCCGTAGTTATTAATATCTTAACCATATTTACTCAGAAGTAAGGTCTATTTAGTTCAGTGGGGCTTACTCCCAAGTAAACAGATTGCAGCCTTATTTATGACATTTTTGCATCTCTTTATTTTTTAGATTAGTGGCCACTTCAGCTCCATCAAAAGCATTCTAGACAGTGGTGTTTGGCACAGCTGCCATTTATCTTGGCATTTCATTATTGAGCCTGAATATGAACTTTGATAGTTTATAATAAATTCAATCTGATCGCTCTGAAGTTTTGATTGCATGGGGGGGGGGGGGAATCAGCCTGGAATATGTACAAGGAAATAGTCTAAGTGAGTGAAAAAATGTATTTGTCTGATAAATGTTGTTGTTGTTTAGTCGTTTAGTCGTGTCTGACTCTTCGTGACCCCATGGACCAGAGCACGCCAGGCACTCCTGTCCTCCACTGCCTCCCGCAGTTTGGTCAGACTCATGTTTGTAGCTTCAAGAACGCTGTCCAACCATCTCGTCCTCTGTCGTCCCCTTCTTCTTGTGCCCTCAATCTTTCCCAACATCAGGGTCTTTTCCAGGGAGTCTTCTCTTCTCATGAGGTGGCCAAAGTATTGGAGCCTCAGCTTCACGATCTGTCCTTCAAGTGAGCACTCAGGGCTGATTTCCTTAAGAATGGATACGTTTGATCTTCTTGCAGTCCATGGGACTCTCAAGAGTCTCCTCCAGCACCATAATTCAAAAGCATCAATTCTTCGGCGATCAGCCTTCTTTATGGGTCTGATAAATGACCACAATCAGTTTCAATGGTCATTGAAAAACAGAATCATACACAATCTGAAAAAAATCAGCTGATGCACTGACTATGAGTAAATCATGTACATACACACCTCCCGGCCAGAATCAAGGAACCTCATATGCACTTTATATTGACCCACTTCTTATGGAGATTCACCCTCAAAAGTGAATATTAAGCAGCAGTATTTGTGAGAAATTTGAGTGAATGATAAGTACCATATGCTTGCTTGAACTGGGATCATCTTAGATTGGAATATTGGAATTTATGGGATTTGGGTTTTATTTTGTTGACATAGATATGATATTGTGAGCCTGTCACAGGTGTGTACATATTTGCAAACACCTTTAAATCAGTTCGCACTTGGTTGTGTGTCTGTGTGAAAGTACATACACATTTAAAGTAAAGTGGGTGGGTTAATAAATTGTTCAACCTGGAGGTGTATAAATAAACAGGGTAAGCAAGCTATGACCAAGAAGTTGGCTTTGTTCACATGAGTCTTAAAAACACATCTTCCTCCTTGGAGCCTCACGAGCTGCGATTCTGGAGAATCAAGGGCGGTTGTGTTGCTTAATCATCTGACTCTTCTGAAACACCATATGCCATATTTATTTATATTGTTTATTATTTACGGTGTGGGTTGCTGTGTCTTTGCCTAGTGAGCTTCCAGAGCCTTTTGTGGGAAGAGACAGGTGTGCCACTTGGGCTCCTGTGACTAGCAGGTTGTATGAAGCCCCCAGACTGGAAAAGTTTATGCCTGCCTGATCAATGGAAGCATTATATTTCAGCTGTAGCACTTTAAACTCTAGCTCCAGCCACTGACCTCCTGAACTATAAGTTGAGGTGCTGTCCTGTAACATTTGTGTCTATTTACATTTATCTGATTGCACAACATATACTGTGCCTGTTTTTGCAACTTAGGGTTCCATGTGACATGGAAGGCAATAATAAACAGAGAAGGGGTTTTAGATACACCTGCATATTGCTGCATTGTAGGAGGTTGGACCGGGTGATACACTTTGGCATTTCCAAGTCTACAATTTTATGATATCTGAAATGACAAAAAAATGAAGAACGTGAAAGGCTATCCCTCAGAAACAAAGAACCAAAGGAGAACAGTATCCAGATGAAACAAAACAAATATGATAGCAAGTAAGAGTGGTGGATAGAATACACTGGTTGTGTTCAGATTATCACATCTCACCCTTATATGAATGAGCCTTCTACATATGCAAGCAGCTGCTTTGCTCTTCTCTTTGCATGAGCAGGGAAGCAAGCTAAGAAGGTGCAATTAACCATAGTTTCCTGTTACCTCCCAAACCAGGAAACTATGATTAATGGCTACCCAACAAGCAGGATGTTAAATCCACTTTAAAGCATGTCTTGATGGTTAACAGCTTCCAAACAAGCCAAAATATCATTTCCTGTTTAGGATGCAACAGGAACCTGTGGTTAACTGAAACTTTGTGCCTTGTTTCCCTGCTTGCTTCAAGAGAGGAGTGAAGCAGTTGTGTGGGCTGCATGAAATGTAAATTCATCTTCTACTTTTAAGCAGAAATGCTGCGATTTGAATGTGGCCACTGAATCAATGGAAGACCTATTCACAAAGCATCTAGAAAATAATAAACATGTTCAAATATGGCATACAATAGTGACACCACGATTAGGGCTGCAATTTGGCCTAGTTATGACTGATTTCTTCCATATCGGCATAGCAAACTGCAAGTTTATGTTTATAGGCATCCATGCCTTGTCCTTTAAAGTGTCTGATAATACCAGTTAAACTGGACTTAAACCATTATTGGACTAAGAATCTACATCTCATTCAGTGTGATCATTTCTCCGGCAGCATTTTACAACCCAGGTTCAACATACAGTATTGGCAAGAAAGCACACTAACCATCAAACCCAGGGGTTGTTTATTTGATGGGATTTTAATTATTCCAGCCTCACTAAAGCTCCCCTGTGCTTCAGCTTAAAGAGTGCTGACTCAGTACAGGCAAAATGCTTTGATATTGTTTGCAGCTGAGGAAATAGCTACAACTTTCCGGATTATTCATTGTGCATTGCTTTTGATGAATAAAAAAATATTTATTCGAGTGGCAAAAAGTGTAGCAGGACTTTCTGTTGCACTTTAAAAGTCTTATATCGCCACAGAATCACAGTTTAAGTTACTGGTATATTTTAAACTAATATTTAGCTGTATTTAAGGCTGTGAACTGGTCACTGCTGTGTAGCCATGATAAAATGGAGGCTGAGATGAAGCTGGATAGTTAGAAAGAATGAGAAAAGAGAGCATTGACTGCACACTTAATATGTTTCTCACACATTACTTAGCAGCAAGCCTGCTAGTGTATATTTGATAGGGAGCCACGGCGAATCCTGAATACTTGATGTATGTTCCTGTATGATATACATGTTTGCATTTCATTCACACTAAACATTTTTAGGCAAACACCTAAAAAACCTAATGGGCGAATCAGCCTTCAAACTGGGAGAGGGGCTAAAGTGGAAATAGAACATCTCCAAGGAGGTCTTTGAATTGTGGCAGGTAGATGCTTTTAAGAAAGAGCATTTCTGAACTAGCACTTTGTTTGCCCTCCCTGGCATATCGACAATGTGTAGTTTATGGGTTGCTGAACAGGTTAATGCTGCAGGGATGCAACGATTTCCAGCTTTATGATCTGGGTACATTTATGATGACACATGTCGCGAGAAACATGCACTTGCCTAACACATGCAAAGGTGTGTGTGTGTTCATATGTGTATTCTGTACAATTTGTGTGTCTGTTTGCTAGGATCCTGAGATCAAGACTGAACTTTTTAAAAACTACACAGATTTTAACCAAAATTTGCATGATTGTTCTTAAGAAGGAGCAGGTTTGCATCTATGTTTGGACACAATTGGCTGCCATTTTGCATCAATACGGTGGACTCCAGTTTTCAAAACTGCATTGATTTTAATTGGTGATTGCAAAACTGCACTGATTTTTTTTTAATAGTTTCTTTGAATTCCCAAGCCATGCCAGGTATGAGACTGAGAGCAAAAATATCAAACTGGGCTAATGTAAGTCCTTCTTACTGATGGTATCTGTTTCAGTACACAACCCAGCAAGCTCAGAAATAGCATACCGAAGCTGATTTTTGAATTTCAAATCTGGGTTCGCGTCCCCTCTCCTCCACATGCAGCTGCTGGGTGACCTTGGGCTAGTCACACTTCTCTGAAGTCTCTCAGCCCCACTCAGCTCACAGAGTGTTTGCTGTGGGGGAGGAAGGGAAAGGAGATTGTTAGCCGCTTTGAGACTCCTTATGGTAGTGATAAAGCGGGATATCAAATCCAAACTCCTCCTCCTCTTCTTCACCTAGTTTTTTATTGAAACATACAGTATACTCAACTCATCCAATAAGATCATGTTTTTTTTTTATGAACAAGACAATTTAAGATAGGTTTTATATATTGAAGACTAGTTTTTATTTAAGAAATAAAACCCAAGATTTCCCTTTGACGGCCGTTGTTCAGCTTGATACATATGAATGTATTGATTTCCTATGAAGAGCAAGCCTGGATTCATTGCACAATATCAACTTAATGCTGCTGAGCCATTCTGTTTCTTTGCCACACACAGCTTCAGCAGCTGAAAAAGGCTGGTAGAAGAATCTTCATTTCTTTTATCTTTTCTTGCAGCTTCCGCCTGACAGTTCAGATCGTTTTGCAGCATATTGTCATCTTAATGACTTGATGCATTTGGTGTGAATAGAGAGAGATACATTTTGTAAGTTATAACCACAGGATAATTTATTCATTCTGAGTAGACATTGCATTTGATAACTGATAAATTTCTTACACAGGGAGTGGAGCCGAAATGCATTGTCTGTATGTGGAAGGGCTGATAATCATACTAGACTTGTAGATTGAGGAGAGAGTCACATACCATAAGTTATAAATGCTATAGAAACATCCACAAGCTTCTATCTAGGTGGAAGAACAGAGTCCTTGTAGGCCTGTAGTCAGAATTTCCACGGCTTTGGCGTTCATCATGGGAGGATGATAAATTAGTGCAAAACAGCCTAGATCCGAATGCAACAGTGTAGAATATTTAATTCTATTGCCTGCTATCAAAATGTAATTGTATAAAAAATTATAAATAAGACCCTAGTGCTTGTTGGTCATACCTGTGGCTTGCATTCATTGGCCAGAACATTGGATGTAGGAAGCAGGTTGGTTTCTTACAGAGAACTTGAGTAGAATACCATCCACATCAATCTTTTTCTTATACGTCCCTGAATAAAAGATACTGGAGATATTTGGTTTAAAAAATGAAAGCTAAACATGGGGAGGAGGGACTAGAATGTCTTATAACCCTGCTCCACAAGGCTCTCCATGGCTATAGCAGCAGCAGCAACAACAAGATCATTTGTACTCTGCCCATCTGACTGGGTTCCTCAGCCACTCTAGGTAGCTTCCAACAAATACAAACGCATAATAAAACTTCCCTATACAGGGCTGCCTTCAGTTGTCCTCTAAAAGTTGTGTAGTTACTTAAAGGTAAAGGTAAAGGTACCCCTGCCCGTACGGGCCAGTCGTGTCCGACTCTAGGGTTGCGTGCTCATCTCGCTCTAGAGGCCGTGAGCCGGCGCCGTCCAAAGACTCTTCCAGGTCACGTGGCCAGCGTGACGAAGCTGCAGCTGGCGAGCCAGCACCAGCGCAGCACACGGAAACGCCGTTTACCTTCCCGCTATAAAGCGGTCCCTATTTATCTACTTGCACTTTTAAGGGTGCTTTCGAACTGCTAGGTGGGCAGGAGCTGGGACCGAACAACGGGAGCTCACCCCGCTGCAGGGATTCGAACCGCCAACCATACGATCGGCAAGTCCTAGGCACTGAGGTTTTACCCACAGCGCCACCCGCGCCATGTAGTTACTTACCTCGCTTTTAAAAACTCTGCATTCTATTTTGAGTTCTCCCCCCCAAAAATAATTTATGATTAATATCATTGTAGAAGAGTCATAAATTACCAAGGAAGCAATAACCCAGGATATTTTAATTCTAGCACTGCATTTTGATTAACTCTTTATAATATAATTTTAATATAGTGCTTTCCAGTCTTCAGTTAGCTCACTCTCCAAACAAAGCAAGTTGTTGTTTTCATTTCATATGGGCAACTTCCGGGCAGATGTTTATTGTGGAATCAGTGGTATTCACCCATGAAACGTTTTTGGAGCATCCACAAAATATTGTTATCATCTAAATGCCAGCCCATACCCCACCTTGCCACCATTTCATACTGTAAATATTGACCATTTTCAGGTGAAATCTGATAAGTTAAAAAAAACAAACAACTTTTGCCAACGACCTGTTACAATATTAAGCTGCTGACTGGAAGAAAACAAGGTTACCCCCCAAGCTCAAGATTTGAACCTCAATTTGCCAAATCTAAATCTACGTTGGCTATCTCCTGCAAACAGATTTTGTTAAAACAAAAGCAACAAACATCTTTCAGGACCAAACATATAAATAGAGGAATGTGCAGTTTTCACAGGCCAGCTTTTGTAGATAGGCTACAGGGTCAATATTCTACGAATCCAACTGGGAACTCATTAAGGGGGAAAAGAAAAGGAAATGTTGTCTTTCTTGAAACAGCCTAAGTTTGCTCTGAAAGGGCCTGCTGTGTAATACACAAAAGAGGATAAATTGGTTGCTGATTTATTCCTTCTGAGTTCCCTAGTACTGAATCCACTGCGTAGATTAAATATGTACAATACGGTATGTGTGTCCCATGAAGCCAGCCATTTGGTGGATCCTTGTAGGTGACTGACAACACCCACAACTTTTCCAGCCCCAATCAGGCAGCAAAAATAGGGGATGCTTTATTTTGTTTTAGTTCTTGGAAAATTATGCTAGGAAGCCATGTTCTGCTTTGTGGGTCACAAATTGTGTGTGTGTCTCCAATGGGTGATTAGAGTTGGGTATAGATTGCTGAGAGTTATCACTGTCATCATTACCAATCTCCTAGTGGTCAAGGATGATAGGATTTATAGTCCAGCAACATTTGGAAGGCAACAGATTCCTCCTCCCTGGCTTACAGCTTAAGTTCGGATAATTGCAATGACAGCTCTCTCGGCTTAGTTTCAGGGGCCACAGAATCCTTTATTTGTATCCATTGCACTAATTACTTCTACTTCACATGTATAAGGTAGATGGCAAAACTAAACAAGCTGTTGCTGAAATTTGTGCTGAGTGCAGTTGGACTCTACATTGATAACTACTGTGAAATGTGTGGGTTTGTAGTTATTATAACAGTAAAATTCGTGGGTGCACCTGTTTTTGGTGATAGTATTGTTTAAAAGGAAGGGGCAAAACCAGATCTGTTCCTTGAAGAAAAGCAGTGCTCCAGTAATCAGCTCTTGCCTGTACATAATTTGATTTCTTTCTGACTCTGAGGAAAAATCTGAAAACAGCAGCTGGATCGATTTCTGCACTTGGAAGCTAATTTTGAAAGTTCAGTATTTCTGAAAATGAAATCTAGTTGGAGCAACTTTCTAAAAGTGTTGTGACATAAAAGAGACTAATGTTAGTAGTGTCAATAAACTTGAGAGGCTTCTTTAAATGTACAATATCCAAGGTTTATAATGAAAAACACTGTAAAAATAATAATAATCTCCAATGGATTTTCAAGTGCTGGATAGTCAAGCCCTAGGTGTGATTGTAATCATAATCATAATCCAGATGATATTATAACTGGAATCCAGTAGGATATTGATCTTCTGCCCCCCTTGGGAGAATGGGAAATACTTTAACTCCTGTGCTGTGAAGCTTTGTAGGAGAGCTTTAGTTTCACTGATTTGGACTCTTAAGGGTCACACTAGACACAATGCCATTCTGCACAGTTTTCAAACGGCTTTTAAAAAAGCAAATGACAGGCATAAGGGCCCTGTTCCAGTTTAGGACCCCGGTATGGGTGGGATGCTTTAACTCTTTGCCTCCTCCCGCTCTATTCTCAATTTGTCTCAGTTTCCCTGTGCGTCAAGCCATTGAGGCAATTGCTAATTTAAGCTGGCGTTTAAGTAGAAGCTGGTCATTGATCAGGGCTGGAGGGCTTCCTGCATTAGCAGGGCCTTTGACTAATGACCTTTTGAGGTCCCTCCCAACTCTGTGATTCTGAGGTGGAGTACTGTCCTCATAATAGGTCTTTCAAAGAGCTTTTGGGAAAGCTTTTGGGGTGGAAGGGGAGAGATTGAAGAACACCGTGAGAGATTTGCTGGATCAGACTGAGATTCCACTCAGTCCGGTGGTTCTCAAACTTTTTTACTCTGGGCCACACTTTCAGAAAAAAAATTTGCTTGCACCACACCAATTTTTTTATGGATAAGAAATATATTGGAAAACAAAAAGTGCTGGATTTATAACATAGAACCCAAATACTTTATAATATGATCACGAGTCATCCAGGAAGTACAAAACAATGCAGCTACATAGGAAGATGAACCATTCCCAGAATAAAATTTAAACGAGCTTCTCATAGGTACATTCAGTATGTTTACAAACTCAATGAAAGGTGTGACCTTGCAGTATCACATGATGTTCTTGCTCTCCTTTTGAAAAGTTATCCATCCATATTCTACAAATAAAAAACACCATTATTTTGATACTATACTATATTCCACTGAAAGGTTTATATGTTTCTTTGATTGTCCTTGAATCTTGGCCGTGATCTCCTGCCACACCTTTTGAGGACCATTGCCTTAATCTTTTTCTCCCAGTGGCAAGTTGGATGTCCTTAGGAAGCCCACAATGAGGGCTTAAAGGCTTGGGTTGACTTGCCCAAAGGCACTGAATACATCTGAAAGCTGAATAAAGATCCATACCCAAGGGAAAAGGCAAACAATTATCCACCAAGCTTTATTGGTTCAGTTGTTAGAAGATATTTTTCATGCTGTCGAGGTGACATTCTCAAATCATTACATTGCCAGTTAAAGCAATATTGCACTAATAGAAGATAATCCTTGTGGTCTTTAAACTTTTCTAAGACTAAATTCTTTCTTTGTTTCTTTCTTTCTTTCCTTCCTTCCTTCTTTCGTTACATTATCCATCTGAAATATTGCTGTTCAATATCAAAGCAAGCCTTAATTTCAACGTCTGCTGAACAATGTTGCCATCTTGATTAGCACATCATATATTTGGTTTTCGGACTTTACAAGCAAATAGGGTGCCCATACTAATGAACTAAGTTTTAGGGAGTACTGAATGTGTTATGAAATGGGAGGTGCTGTTGTAATGGATAGTTAGTGAGGTTTTTGAAAGGCGCCTCTTGCTTTCAGGTAGTCCTTTGGGTTTACTGACTAATGCTTCTTTAAAAGGTGCCAGCTGACATGTGGCAACTCCCACAATATTTCTTTGCCCCTTGGGAAACAGGCTAAGTGCTGATAACTTATCAGCAATATTTTTTTAAAATATGATGTTGCAATAACTTCTCATTCCATCTAAAAAAAAGAGATCTCTCTGGCAAAGAAATAGGCACTACTTGCCTCCTCAATGTCAATAAGATTTATGATATAAAATAAGAACTGCCAACTTGTTCTGTGTGTGTGTGTGTGTGTTACAGTTGCTGGGAAAGGCTACATTATTAGCTGGAAATATTATTTTTTAACCAAAACCCACCCCAAACCCCTATCCTAAAGAAGTCCAGTTCTTCAATTTCAAGATGTGGGAAAATTAAGTATGCTAAGCTCTTTCTGGCGTGAATAAAGAATTATAGAGAAGTTAATAAGTGTTGGGAATATTATGTAGGGCCAAATTTCATTTCATTTATTTTTAGTCAACTTCTAGACCACTTACAATCTTCTCTATATATACTATCTATCTATAAATAAATAAATATATTTATATATTTATTTATTTATCACTGCGTATACATGCATCACTGGGAAATAAACAATTACATCTGTTCGAACCTGGATATGCTGGGAGAGAGGTGGAAAGTCCTAGTGGCTCATGAGCCACACACATCCCCCTCCCTTGAGCCAAAAGAGGATGTCAGTCTGGAAATAGAAGGTTTAAAGAGCTTGAAAAAGGAACTTTTAGGCTCTAAAATGGCACCTGAGAGCTCTTTCTGCTGCTGCGCTACCTTGCTCAACAGCTGTATTGCAGTGGGCTCAATTGCACTGTTCCCTGCCCTTTCTGGTGATCTGGAGGTAAAGGTACAGTATAAAGGGGGGGAGAGTACAGTACTGTATTTTTCATGCCCTTTTGCCCTAGTTCTCCATTCTGATGAGCCTCCCCACTTGCACAAATTTGCTTATGCAAACTGGGGCCCTGAAAGTAACCCCCACATAAGTGGAGAGTCACCTGTATATAAAATCTTGAAGCAGTTTGCAATAAGGATTCAAAAGATTCTAAAAGAGAGGGGAATTCTCTAAAACATACAACAAAAACTACAGATATGCAGATGCTATAAATAACCAGCAGATAAATTAATCAAAAATTAAAATAAAATAACATACTCTGAACATAGAATACTAAAAAATATTAAGTAAATAATTGGCAGCCTTTTGCTGCGACTTGTAGGTGACTAATAGAAACTGAACCTGAAAATCCATCCACTTATGTCTTTGGTTACTGTTGCAGGTTAGTAGGGAAACAGGGATCCTCTAGATACCTGGGCACCAGATCTTCCCCTCCAGATTTTTGGATGCTGGGGCTTAATCAGAGCTGATGGGCTGAGCTTGCTTAGAGGGGCAGGTGGAGAGATGATGAGCCTGCCATTAATCCATCTACAAGACAAAAGACCCTACAGGTAACCAAGGGGGAGGTTGCCAGGGCAATGTTGGTGTGCTGTCGCAAAGGAAAACTGTCACTTTTCAAAACTGGGGGGGGGGGAGAAAGGGAGGAGTTGCTTGGCAAAAGGTTTTCTGGGAAGGAGAAGCAGGAAATAGGTTGAACTCCATGCGGTGGCTGGAGGTCAGAACCATCTTGGCAGGTTGGGACAGAAGCACAGAGAAGTTCAGAATGCTTTGGAAATCCAGTTCTGCACTACTCAAACCCCTCTTGAGATGCAAATGCTGTAAATTCTGGTCTCCCTCCCTCGAAAACCTCTGGTGTAAATATGTGTAAAATTAACCATATTTCTTTAAACGTGGTCCTGGGTAAGCACCTGGAACTCCCTGCAATCTTGCTGTAGATATCATTAGGGCTTTGAGGGTCTTGTGATGTGCCATGCTGTCCAGTCCCAGTTATGTTCCTTGGGATGGAAATCACATTGAGGTTAATAGGACTTACTTTCATGTGTGTTTGGGTAGGCTTGCTGTTTTAATTAATTTTGTATGTTGACAAGGAAACCTTGATAGCTACTTCTTCTTATGAATGTAAATCTTCAGGCATTCACAAGATTGTTTACGTACTGTGGAATAATATCAGATACAATAAAAATAAGGAGAAACAGTATTTCTCCTCTGCCCCCTTTCTTTTTGTCAGAGGATAGCATGGTGACCCGAGTTCAAATTTCGTGCTCAAGGGGGCAAGCTCTCACTTTGTGTCTACGCTGCTAAATAAATTATCTTAGCAATTTATGTAGAGGTTACATTTCCAAGGCACCTTCTGGAAATGTACAGTTTTTATTTTTTTAAAATGGGGAAGTGAAACTGGCCAAATTGTAAAGGATTATATTTATTCAATTCTTTTGCCTGCAAAGAGCAGGCGAGAGAGTAGAACAAATATAACAAAGATATCCTGCTGTATTCTCTCCTCGCCGTTGGTGTTTTTCTCTCTTGACCTACTTGCTGCATGAGAAAGGTTTGTAAATATTTAAATACTTCTCTTAAGTATTTCTCCTGCATGAATTATGTGTATGAAACTAAAGCAGAACTGCAGCTGCCAATTAGAATGCGGTGGAGCTGTAGTTGCTGATGTGCCAATGTAATGATTTCTCCCCGCTCCCCCCCCCCCGCTCCCAGCTACAGCTATGCAGCTCTAGTTCTGAATATCAGAATCAACACTGCGGCTCTGTGGTTATTGCCAGATTTGGTTCAGTGAATTTTTGAATGTTGCTAAATGCAAATTTTGCTCTCTTCTTCATTTACTAATGGCTTATTAACTTCCTGTTTTTACCGTCTAAGAAAACATCAAAATGTCCACACAGGTGACTGCCCTTCAGGTTCAAAACTAACTTCTGGATAGGTCAGCAAATTACTACGGGTCAGAAGTCGTAATTCCTTCATTCCTCCAATCATTTATAGCCCACCTTTCAACCTGATAGGCCCACCAGGCATCGTACAATAATAAAACTGTAAAACATGTACAAACAGGGCTCTTTTCCAGCTGGAACTCACCAGAACTCAGTTCCGGCACTCTCGGGTGGGTGCCATTGCCATTCTAAGAGAATGAGGGAGGCGTTCATGGTGAGTTCCGGCACCTCTTTTTCTAGAAAAATATCACTGTGTACAATTCCTATAACTTTATAAACTGCTACAACCTGACTGCCTTGTTTCAAATCCATAAATGAAAAACAAAAGGGGGGAGAAAGTACATGAAGCAGAAAGAGTAACTGGGACAGAGCATCCCACTTCCACCCTCCTACTTCAGATACATGTACTTTTCAAGGGAGAAAAAAAAAAAAGAACAGCCCTTGACACCTCATGAGATGGACAGTGAATGGGACTAGCTCTGAGGCTTCATGGGTACCAGGGTAGGACCTCCCATAACCATCATATTGATGACACTTGGGATAAGGGAGTATTGGCAACAGGAAAATGTATTTTAGAAATGTGGAGATTGTACCATACTTTCAGAGCTAAACTGTGTACTATATGTTATTCAATACTGTTAAGTTGTGGGTGAACATATCAGACGACACAGCGATTCTTCAAACAGCTATTGTTTATTCACAGGCCAGAACAGAACTGACTGAAGGGTTCAGCCAACTTGCTTATATAGAGCTCTACTACAAAGCAGCAGTAACAACTTTCTGTAACTATCCAATCACTGAACGTCACTTTCAATTCCTTATTTGCATATGCGGACATGAGTGAAAACTATCTACAGTATCCCCCTGCTGGCCCAGGGTGAGAACTTCAGTACATAACAAATACAGTGGTACCTCTGGTTATGAACTTAATTCATTCCGAAGGTCCATTCTTAACCTGAGATACCACTTTAGCTAATGGGGCCTCCTGCTGCTGCCATGCCACCGTTGTGCGATTTCTGTTCTCATCCTGAGGTAAAGACTTGAGGTACTACTTCCAGGTTAGAGGAGTCTGTAATCTGAAGTGTTTGTAACCCGAGGTATTTGTAACCTGAGGTACCACTGTACTACTTAATATATTGCAATCTCTTAAGGGTATGACAGTGTTGGCTCCTTTGTTTCTAATGGGTTTCGTGTAACCCGAAGGGAGAAGAAAATGTTGACATCGTACCTGGCTTGTTTTGCACCCTGGAAGTTTAAGCTTTATGATGTCAGTTTAATAACAACAAATAGGGCACCTTCTGAGTGCTTTGTATAGTTACCTTATTATTAACCCCATACTGTGGAGAGGAAAGAGTGAGGTTGGGAGGTGGCAGTTTGCCTTAGGCAACTTGCCCAGTGAATACATGAGATAAGATTTGAACCACACATACGCCAATTCATATGTACAGAAGATCGGTCTCATGTAGTCCAGGAAGCACTGTTAGGAATCTTTCTGACCAGTTTGTATCTGCTGGAGATACAGTATCTGTAAAAAAACAAAAAAATAAAAAAAACCATAGGGAGACAAATAAACATAAAGTTTATGCAGTACTTATTTTCTGATCAGTTCTAAATTGAGAGCAAGTATGGTGCAATAGAGCAGGACGTGGGTGGCGCTGTGGGTTAAACCACAGAGCCTAGGGCTTGCCAATCAGAAGGTCGGCGGTTCGAATCCCCGCAATGGGGTGAGCTCCCATTGCTCGGTCTCTGCTCCTGCCAACCTAGCAGTTTGAAAGCATGTCAAAGTGCAAGTAGATAAATAGGTACCACTCTGGAGGGAAGGTAAACGGCGTTTCCGTGCGCTGCTCTGGTTTGCCAGAAGCGACTTAGTCATGCTGGCCACATGACCCAGAAGCTGTATGCCGGCTCCCTCGGCCAATAAAGCGAGATGAGCGCCGCAACCCCAGAGTCGGCCACGACTAGACCTAATGGTCAGGGGTCCCTTTACCTTTACCTTTATGGTGCAATAGAGCATTGAACTAGAACCTGGGAAACCAAGGTTCAAATTCCCACTCAGCCATGAAGCTTACTGGATGAAGAAAACAGGAGGAAAAGGGTTTAAAACAGAAACCATCAACATTATAGTAAATAATTATTTGTCCTTTGAAACTGCCACCACTGCTGACATTATCTGCAGGGAGAAGAAACAATGCAATTATAATTTTGTAATGTCACAGTGGAATGACTGAACAAGCAAATATTCCTCTTTCAAGCTGTTCTGTATTCTGTAAAGAAGTAAACCCCTGCCCTGTCCTTGGATTTGAGTTGTACATACGTACCTATAGTTTACAGGGATGGTGATTTCATAAAACTGTAGTTTGTTTTACAGAACAGTCTTGACCCCAGATTTGCAGGCTGAAGGGGGTTAGGATGAGAACATTGTCCGGGAGGGAGGTTTCAGGAAAAAATGCCCCCCCTGTAATCTTTTTACTTCGTCCACCAGCCCTTCACATCTCTATACCTTCAAGATCTAAGGTTGCTTCAGAATATTGAGAGAGAGAGAGAGAGAGAGAGAGAGAGAGAGAGAGAGAGAGCTTGTGTGGACATTGGTTATCATGCTGACTGGATAATGGCCTTTTCAAGAGAAACATATTTGGGCAGATCTTAAACTGCATGATTATCTGCAACTGTCCAATTAAAGCCTTTTTCCTTCTTAGAAGGCTGATTAATCTCACTGACCTCAGCCATCTCTTTCTAATTAGGAAGCTAGAAGAAGGCTAAAGCTACTGTAAAAGTTTCATGTGATCCTGTTGAATTGACAGCATGGCTTCCCAATAAGAATGGCTAATAATGGAATTTGTAAAAGTGTTTACAATAAAGCTGTTCTCCTTAGGAAAACCACAGAAGGAAAGTATGCTTGATTCATCTAAATAAAAGGCTTTGAAAGGTTTTATTGGTTGCAAAAGGATGGAAAAAGAATGGGATGGAATTCTTTCATTTTTGGATAGCTTTCTATTGCTAAATGTAGAAAAGTGTGTCATGCATGGAAACGTGTGATTATGGCTAGAGATAGGGGTGACAAGTTACGTTTGGGTCGAATCAGTCCACAACTTTATTGACCAGAGATGTAAGAGGAAATCATGGCTTTGCTAAAGCTACCACCCCCACCCCACCCCCGTGAACAACAGGAAGGGGGATGCACATTATTGGCATATAATTGATCACATTAATCTCTACTCTTACAGTCCATGCATATTTATTTTATTGGGGATTTCAGCTCCCCCCCCCCCCATTTCAGCTTCAATATTCTCCCTTTCATTTTTTATTTGTGTATTTCTTTACCATGATTTCCTTCCTTTTATTTGGTGGCAGTCTGTACTGCAATCCATAATTTTCTTGCTTTCCTCCAGCAGCTAAAAGGGGTCTTAGCAGTGCAAGATCATTGCTGTGAAAGGAAAAAAATGCCCAAGAATTGCTGTCAATTTCACGCTGTCTCAGAACTGCATTTTATCAGAAAGAGGCCAATTCTATTGGGCTTATAGCTTCCTAAAGCCCAGTTAAAAACCACTGGTAAAACTGGATAGTTTTAGTTTCCTCCCTACCCATCCCACCTCAGATACACATGCCACCATTTTAATTTTCAGGTGGGTAATTGGGGAGATGATGTGCATATCTCTAAGGCTGTGTTCACCCTATTCCCCTTTGCTCCCTTTATTTTTTCATTCTATCTTGTCTGCTATTTGTACCCCTTTATTGTTGCGCTGCTTTTTTTGTAGAATGCAAATGCAGAGGGCAGTGTGGGAATAATAAGGGCAAGAAGCATGGTAAGGAACAAATGACTGATAGGCTTAATTTCTATTGAGCAGAGCTACTAGCCAGCTAAGATACCTGCTCAGAAGTAGAGGTACCAAAAGGGAGTTATGCTGTAGTGCTATAATGCTTTATGCAAGTTTGGGTTGTGCTGAGACAGCTTGTTCCACAGTGGATTCAGTGCTCCCAGCAACAGCAAAAATATTTAAGTATTTCCCATGTGGCCTTGTTGCTGTCCCAGACACTTATGCTGAAGAAAGCCCTTGTCTAGATGCACCTTTAGTGCCTCTTCAATGAAACACTGACATTTCTACTTAAAAATACCAGTGGCGTAGCGTGGGTTGTCAGCACCCGGGGCAAGGCAAGTAATTTGCGCCCCCTAACCTGTGGATTTGCATCCCCTAACCCGTGGATTTGCGCCTCCTAACCCTAACCCCCAGATGTTGCGGCCAGTGCGGCTGCCCCCCCTGCACCCCCCACGCTACGCCACTGAAAAATACACAACTAGGGGCACCACCTAGGAATCTCTACATTCTCCCCAAACCACACTCCTCAATGGTCCTGCATTCAACCCCATGTGTTTTTTCCTGGCTAGTATGTTCATTTGAACTCTGATGATGCCTCTTGCTTGTCCAGATGGAAGATAGAGAGGGGTGTTTGAGTGTGTACAGCCTACTGTGGAAAGGTAAACATTTACACCAGGCCTATCTGACATTACCCACCATACGCATGTGGCCCATGGAAGATGGCTCAGATTTACAGTAGCCATCTGGCTGAAAAATTCTCTTCATCCCTGACCTAGGGCCAAGTGCGGTCAACTATCTTGGGACATGGCCTAGGAAAAACGCTATCAGTGGTGTCAGTTTTACAAAGTCCTCACAGGTCTTTCCTTCTATTGCTTCTGGAATTCCCTTTCTGTTGTGTTGTCCTCCTTTAAGCTCTCTATACCACCTCAGCTTCTCCTATTGTTTATGTGGCCCTACTTTGCCTTGAGTGGAGCAAGTTGTGCGTAAAGGCAGCGGTAGAAAACTCCTGAAGTTAAAAGGTCAATAAGAGATCCTCATTTGCTGTGCATAATTTAGATCTGAGTTAATATTTGTAAAGGCCAGCTCACCCCACCTCTTGTTCCATTGCACCAGATATCCCCCACGATCGTTTGGGAAACATGGCCCTGGGTGGGGGGGGGGCATTTGGATTTGGCATGGTGGATCGCAGGATTCTTTAGAGATGCTATCTGAGTGTCAATGAAAGTATTGTGGGCTTTTTCATAGGCAAGACCTTCCTTCAGTGAAGGCATGATGTGAAAGCATTTGCCAGGTTCATGCATCTGATGTAGAAGGGTATTGATGATGCTAGCTCATGCCACAATATAAGGTGTCACAGGATTCTGTTTTTGCTGCTGCTGACTCACATGGCTACTCTTGGTTTCCGAATATATGGGTACTGAGCACTGCTTCTCTCTCTCTCTCTCTCTCTCTCTCTCTCTCTCTCTCTCTCTGTGTGTGTGTGTGTGTGTGTGTGAGAGAGAGAGAGAGAGAGAGAGAGAGAGAGAAAAGGACATATGGGACACAGCTAGGAATATAACCAGAGGTCCTTTTGGCACAAAAATATCAATGTGCTAGAATTAGGTCATGCTCCCCATCCTATTTCCTGTGTACAGTTATCTGACCCTGGCACAAACTCTGGTCCCCCTAAAGGGAGACGATCTGGTAAGGCATCTGCTGTAGCCCTAAAGCTTTAAAATGAAAGGCTTCTTAGTTTATAGAAGAAATCTGTCTTCCAGCAGCCTTGAATGATCCACATTTTTCACTTTAGGCAGGTTACAGTTTCTGCTACATCTACAGTAATGGTAAAGAGGACGATGCTTTTTTATTTATTTTAAAGACACATATCTTTCAGTGATTTTCTTCTTAAGCTATATGTGAAAACAGGACATTTTGTAGACAAGCTACTGCAAAAGAGGACTCTCAGTTGTGTAGACGAAGCAATTTCGGCAGGAAAAGCTTCCATGCAGTAATGACAAAGTGGCATTTTCCAAAATTCCCTTTCTACAACCGTATAAGAACCTTTGTGTCTGGTTACTGTTCTGAGATGACACTGAAGGACTGTAGCTCAGTGGCGGAGAACACACTTCGCTTGCCAAATATTCAAGGTTCAACCCTTGGCATCGCCAGATAGGGAAAGACCTCTGTCTCAGACCCTGGAGGTCCATTGTCAGTTACAGGGTAAGTTGGACCTATGCCTGACATGTTCCAAAGAAGAAGGGGTAGCTTCTGATTTTGCCGTGCACAGCTTCCCCCAAGGAACCCTGCAGCTCCAGTTTACCCCTCATAGGGCTACAATTCCCAGCTCACTTTAAAGCTACAGTTCCCAAGATTCTTGTGGAGAAGTCATGTCAATTAAAGGTGCTTTGAATGTATGGTCTAAGTTACATTTGGTCACTCCACATCTGGCCTTAGCACAAATCATACCACTCGACAGTTGCCCTTTCGCAGTTTTGCTCAGAACAGCTGCCTTACATCTCTTTATAGCCAACGGGATTTTAAAAGATGTCCAGTTGGCTCTATTAAATTTAGCCCGCCTTATTAAACATTTCACCCCTTCCCTTAATTTTGCTGACTGCAGGACTTTTTCCTCTGCTTCCATTTATATGTGTAATTAGTAGGTGTGTGTGTTTTAAACCTACAAAAAGTGTGCTTCACTTGTCAGCTACTCACTAATACAGTAATAGATTACACCTGTTACAAATAACGGTGGAGTAACATTTGTCTGGCTGATAAGAAGCTTAAACCTTGAAATATTTCCTTAAGGTTCCTTTTTAATGTTAGGCTGTTTGTAAAGGGATCATGGGGCCAGTGTTTTAAGTAGTGCAACGTGCTCTATGAGAGTTTGGTGCAGTGCAGCAGGCTTGTATAATATTAGTGCTTTCTTCAAGCAAGCTTTGGATCTTAGCACTACTTGGAGAGATGGAAAATATCCAGGATTTTGCTGTGATGTTAAAAACTGCACCGACTACTGAGTTTCTGGAACGTATTTGTTCTTGAAACGTCCACTGTTTCTTTCACCGGGAAGCAGTTTTAACTAGCTGCTTACAAAATTATAACTAAGATATGTTGCATTGAGAATAGGACTGTCTCCATATTATAAGCAAGTACTGCAGGAAGCCTTTAGTCACAGGATTATTAAGGAAAAGTAGACATATTGACTCTCAATGTATTTACTTACAGATGCATACTTTTTGTATGTTGACCAACCAGTGATGCCTTGCACATGTAAACCAGACATAAAGTTTATTCAGCACTGATGGTATTTTCTAACCAACTCATGACAAAACATACCATGTCATCCTGTAACCCTGGAAAGCCACTACCAGTCAATATAATTCAGAGCTGGGTGGACTGGTGTTCTGGCTACGTAGAAGGCTTCTTTCTTTCCATGTTGCTGTGTTAACAGTTTCCCAGGAGACCTTTATCCTATACCTGCTTTGCCTCCAAACATTTTTCTGTTTACACATGATGCAACCAATCTAATTTGCAAGGACCCTTCACCTTGCATCAATTTCTTCCTTTGCCAATTTTAGCCTTATTTTAAGAACCAGGCCATTTCTTTTCCTCACAGAAGAGAAAGGCATAAAAAATGATAAGCAATATCTTTTACAGTCTTCGCCCGTGTATTGGCAAGATATTGCATTGTGCTCTTCCTTTCCCTGAGCAATGTGACATTAAGCGGGGCCATTGATGGGTAAATTTATTTTGAAGAAGAAAGCACAGGAGATTTACAGTGCCTTGTAATATTCTTACTGCTTTACAAAAGCACAGCGGGGTATGTGCATATCTGCCAGGTAAAAATGAAAAGCATTTGTAACTTTCTCTATGAGTTTTCAGAAACTAATGAAGACAATGGGGTTGTATCCAGATTAAGCTCCTAGAAGCTGTCAGCAGGCAACAGCAACCACACACCCTGGGCAGGGGCGGAGGAGGGGTGTGTGGTGGGGGTGAACCACCCCGTATGTCTTTGCTGAGGGGGTGACATTTGGCGCGCCACCCACCCGCAACTCCCAAGCCTACCCCGAGCCATCGGGGTAAGGAGGGGAGCTGTGCTGCTTTGCTGGCAGCACTCCCCCCTTCCCCTTCATTTTGACAGCTTGTGGGAGGATTGGGAGTAGCGGGTGGGGGGTGTGCTGAATGTCCGCCATCGGCGGCTCACTCCGCCCCTGGCTGCAGGGCACGCGTACCACTCTGTGCACCCGAGCAGCTATCCCACACCTGGTAGGGCACCCTCTGCACCCCGCCCCCCTCAGGAACACGCTCCACCCCCCTCGGGAGCATGCCTGGCTTTGACTGTGGCTAAATGAGATGAAGGTAGATGATGGGTCTCAAACCCTCAGTGAGTTAGGGACTTCCTGTGTTTCTATGTTATTTGATGTTTAAAGGGTAAAGGGACCCCTGACCATTAGGTCCAGTCACAAACGACTCTTGGGTTGCGGTGCTCATCTCACCGGCATACAGCTTCCGGGTCATGTGGCCAGCATGACTAAGCCACTTCTGGCGAACCAGAGCAGCGCACGGAAACGCCGTTTACCTTCCCGCCGAAGCGGTACCTATTTATCTACTTGGACTTTGAAGTGCTTTCGAACTGCTAGGTTGGCAGGAGCTGGGATGGAGCAACGGGAGCTCACCCCATCATGGGGATTCGAACCGCCGACCTTCTGATCGGCAAGCCCTAGGCTCTGTGGTTTAGACCACAGTGCCACCTGCGTTTGTTGTTTAGAGGCCAACTAATTATGAATGGCTGCATCATTACTGGTATGGTGATATAAAAGGCAAGGCCCCTGAAATCCCAACTTAAACAAGGGTGTGTCTGGAAAGGCAACACTAGTCCTGTTTGTTTCAAGTGTCATTTGCTATTGTTATCTGGTGGTACGTTGTTATTTGGTGGTATTTGTATCTTGCTATTCAACATAAAAATTACAAAATTTCATACTAAGAATAAACACTTCAATCCAGCACAAGGGAAATATAAACTCGTATTGCTCTTCTATAAATGATTCTGCATGTTTAAAAAATTTTAAACATTCTGCTAAGCAGAAAGGGAAAAAAAAAGATTGCAGTAGGAGGAGTGGCTGTGGTGAAGGAGGATCGGCTGCAGAATTGACTGTGGATCAGGGCAGAGCATGCACATTCCACTACTGTACACAAGGATCTTTGGGCACAGCTGCAGTTTAAGGATTCAGTGTTAAACTCCAGGCATGAAACCAGATTGAAGAGGACCTAGATACCAGCAGATATTTTCAGTGGCAGAATATGAAGCAAAATGTAGAACGTCAGAATAAAATACAACATAGACAGAGTGAGAGGAATTTCTAAGTGTCCTGTTATTGATCTCATTCATCTCTGCTGCCCGATACAAAATAGATGAACTAAGCCTTAAAAAGATTCCTGATTCGATCATTGTTAAATGAGTACTACTGTATTTAACTGGTTTTGCTGCATTGCATGGATTTACTGTGCAATAATGAATAGAAGGTGACCAGATTTGAAGGAAATCTCGTTTTCTTTCATTGGATTCAATTCACTCCTATGTTGTGTTATATATTCCCCATAAAATGACCGAATCAAGACCTTTCAAGCGTCCCTGTTTTTCAGGGACAGCGCAGGATTTACAGAAGCCGTCTGGGTTTCTGATTTGATCATGGAATATCCTGCTTTTCCTTAGGACACCCCTATTTTCATCAGAGAAGTGTTGAAGGGTATGGTAGGATGTCCCTATTTTTATTGGATAAATGTTGGTGGTATGTCCATCTTGCCCCCATTTTATACATTGATTTACTCTTGCATGATTAAATAGTTTATTCAGTTCTTAAGAGCAATCCTTTACGTGTCTAGTCAGAAGTAAGGTCCATTGACTTCAATGTGTTTTACTCCCAGATGAGTACAGGACTGCAGCCCAAATGTACCAGCGCTTGAAGTTTCCACGAAATCTTCCTGCCCTCGCTATTATTATTATTTATGTTTAAGCTCACCCTGTAATAATATAAAATTGTATAATTTTAATAACAGCATGAATTACTGCACAAACAGCTCTTCGGGGAATTATACACCAGACTTTAATTACAGACACTTTCCAGTTCAGATGCTTGAAAATGGAGAGTAACAGAGAAAATTCCAACTATTCTCTTGCTCCAAGCAATTCCTCTATTTAATAATTAAAGTATTAACAGCATAATGTGACAAGTGCATATGCATGTAAATGCAACATTAGACACTGGCTTAACCTTGATTGTATAAATCAGTCTGGATTGGTGTGTTTGGTAAAGAAAGCACGTACAAGGGATCATACAAGTGAATTGATCAAAATAATTCTATCATTAAATAATATGATGGTGCATAGTTGTCTATCAGTCTACTATTAGTTAGTTTGATCTGGAAAGCTCCAAAGTTCCCTTTATCTCACATTCTGTCTGAACATACTAGCACAAATGTATCTTAATTTAGGACTGTCATATGTCCAGATTTTCTTGGACATTACCAGGATTTCAAAGACAGTAACTGACATTTAGGGGGGGGGTACTTCCAAAAGGTGGTTCTTTGTCCTGGATCTTAGGCAAGTCAATCAAAAAATTGCTTTTATTTTGGCGTTCTTGTTTTAAAAAGCTCAATGTTGGGGTCTTCCTACTAAAAAAGCTGAACAACCTTCAGGGTGCCCTGGTTCTTACTTTTTGAAATATGGCAACCCTACTTAATTCCCTTCTGCTCTGTCATAATATGTCATGGGAGAACAATGTAGCATTGCAATCGTTTTTGTATTTTAATCTTGTCAATGTATGTGTAAATTGGTCTTGCACATCTCAGTCCCACAATTCCTTGACTGTTCAAAGCCCTCTGGTGCCTGCATGTGACCTCACCATACCTCAGAGCACCCCATTAGCTTCAGTGTAAGACAATTTACTCCATTTACACAAAGGGTCATGTTTAATTTAATAGGGAAGCCTTATACCCATCAGTGTCTCATGCACTGGAGCCAGTAAGTTCATCCTAAGTGATATTTAAGGAACACTTATTAAACACTTCATTGAAAGCCACTGTGTTATGGTGGCTCAAGTGTTGGAGTTAGACAATCATTCTACATCCAGGTGAGCTCTGGTAGCTGCTGCGCCTCAAAATCACCATGTATATGGTCTGTACGTGTGTGAGTATAACATGAGGGAGCCCTGGGACAAACTCTGATAAATAGCAGTGTCCCTGAGGGAGGCAGACATTCACTCTTTCCTTCATGGGATTGAGGATTTTAATAGAGATACTAAACTCATCTATCTGCTCATTAATGATAATAGGAAATATACTTCTCTTGAAAAAAAATATATTTCAATTTGCTTGTAACTCTTCCTGAATGTTGGCTTCACAGCGATTTCTCTGCCACAGGCATCGCAGATCAATTTCTGAATCCAAATAAGTTTTATTTAACCCTCTCTCCCATCCTAGAGGCGTGAACAGGAAGCATGAGGCAATTGCGCTTCCTGCCTCCCGGCTGCGTCTCTGCCACATCCAAACCCACCCTAAGATGACATTTTGACGAAGAGATGCATTTCTGTTTATAGGTTGTTTTCTTTACTTTCTATTACTGTGTCAATGGATTAATTATTTCTTTATGCAATTTTCATCTAAAGAGGCTTGCTGCTAATTTTCTTCCTGTAGCAGCACTGTTTAATTAGGCAATCACCCGTGTGTCTACATGCTGGTAGGAAAAAAAGCGACAGAAATTACACAATGTGTTCATTTAAAACTCTGCAAAAGATACTCTTTAACTAACAAATTAAACGAGGAGGAGGAGGGAGGGGGCTTGAGAAAACTACAGATGAAAATTTCAGAGGCCAGAAGTAATAGGGAAATATCTAGTTAACACACACATTATTAAAATTGTGTTTTCTGGAAGGCCATTGCTTAATTTCACACACCACCCTTCCTCATTGTTTCCACTCACTGAATATGCATACTGGTGTGTTCTTTTTTATATAACCCATGGTTGGTATTGTCTTCCTTCCACATTGATAACCTGTACTGCTTTTAGTGTAAATGCATCTTGCTCTGTTCTGTCCACACCAGTGAGTGTGGCATAGCCATGAGGGCAGACGTTTAAGCACACTCTTTTAAAAATAATTCTTTTTTTTAATCCACTAAAGTGCTTTTATATTAAAGTGCTACAGCATATTTAAGTTCAGTAGTTTTTTAAAAAAATGTATTTTATTGGTTTTCAACAGTTACACCATAAACATAACATAAAAACCAAAACCAAGCAAGGAGTACAGATTATTGGATTGCCAGTTGCACAGAGTAAAATTAAGGTACATACTTAATAGTTTCACCGGCTTAATTAGTCCTCTCCATAAAGATACATCCAACACTGGGGGTTGTAATAGCTGTGCTGACTTACTAATGTGATCAATAAACAAAGACCATGTGACTTTAAAAATGGTCCCTCTTTGCCTGTCCATCTATAAGTCTGCTGTGCTGGGTAAAGCAATAAACAGATTGCTGGGAAATAAATACAGAGCTAAAATGGTACTGGCTATAAAGGCAGTTCTTTTTTTTCTCTTTAAAGTGTTATTCTGCAAATAGTTTAGCATCTATAAACAAAACCATAGGTGAAAAGGCACTTTTGAACAAATTTTAGAACTTTTTTTTAAAAAAATTAAGCACACTGATATAATTGATATAATCCAAAAAGATAATGGGCAGAGCACTCAATTTCCTAGCTAGTGACAATTGGCAGAGGTAGCTGTCCACCTGCAGAGAGCAGCTCTATTGACACAGAAGCCACGTCTGCTGCAGAGGCCGCTGCAGTGCCTATGGAAATCTACCACTGACATTCTTTCTGCTAGCAATAGCTAGTCTAAGGCCCTGAAATAGGGCACTCGGAAGCCAGAGAGGGATGGAACAGAGGTAGCCTTGGATCCATGGGCTCCAAAGCCCCTCCAGAGAGACTCCAGCGTCACGTCCCCTATGCCAGCCTGGAGGTGGTGTAAATAAGCATGAGACTCTTAATTTCAGAGCTGTGGGTTCTAGCCCCACGTTGGGCAAAATATTCCTTCGTTGCATGGGGTTGGACCTTTGTGGAATCATAACTCTACAGTTCTCTACGATTCCAAGTAGCTGACCCCCATTGCTTGGGAGGGGGAACTTGGAGAAATAAGAACCCTCCAAGGAACAACAGGGGAAATACCCAGGGGCGGGGTGGCGGCACTGCTTACCTGACCTGCCACCACTGTTATTGTAATGTACCAAGAGGGGTGAGGCAACAAAGTCGGCACAATGCAAACACACCAGCTGGAGGGCTGGATTGGCTCCTCCAGCGCATTATCATGTCAACCTGCCTCTTCCCCTCCTCGTATGCCACAGTGGTGTGTCACTCTGTCAGTAGTCCCTGTAGGAAAGGTATCACCCTCTTCAACACCTAGGCCTTAGAAGTGGCAAGAGACCATCCTATCCTACTTAACATTGTGCCCGGTGCTGAAGTGTGTGTGTGTGTTGACAGGATTTCCAACCTGATGCATTGCTACACACATCCAAGTCGCACCTATTAAAACAGTCAAAATTAGTGCTAAGGTGATCTAATTTGGTGCAGATTCCACTTCTGGCCTATTCTTTAATAATAATTATAAAAATGGATTTTTACTTATTTATTTTTTGAAATCTGAGATAAGACAGGCTGAGCACCAGAAATGAATCCAGGAGGACAACCTGGAGCTAATGCTGAACACTTTAGCCAGTGGTAGCACCCACCACCACTGCAAAACCCTGAAACGTTCGAATCCGTTCTTATTGACGCGAGCAGCAAAATAGCTATTGATTGCAAGGACTCTGTATTGCATTTTCAGCACTCCAGTGAGCATGCCACTGGAATAAACCCTGTTTGGACCTTAGTTCCAACTTGTTTCCGCATCTGACCGCCCTGAGCAACTTTATTTAATAATTACTGTGCAATTATCCCCCAAAGTGACAGCTTGCAGGATATAGGTAAGGCAATTGTTTCACTCTGTTCCTACACTGCACAAGGGAATGAACTGCTGACTGGTCTGAACAATAATGAACTCCCACAAGAACTAGAGTGGGAAAGAATATTAGAAAATGCATGTGGCAGGAAAGGAGTTCAAAGCAGAGGGGTGTGGGAGGCACCAGAGAACAAGACAGAATGTGACCAGAGTCATACCATGTATGATATGGCGGGTGCTCTCTTAATCAGTGATGTCTTAATAGGGGGGGGGGGAATCATTTCATTGCAAAGGTTTCATAAAGCCGACATGTTGCCTTATCCGGCAACCTGTCAGGTTCCATTCTAGAGGTGATGCCGTCTAAACCTATTGTTTATGTGCTGTCCTCGTACAATGTGCTTTAAAGCTTAAGCTAATTCTTATAAGGAGCTCTTATTGTAGTTCTGTATAGTGTGGTGGGTACTCTTGGTTTTTTCACAATGGCCAAGCAGGTGCCTCTGCTGGGAAACTTGCAAGCAAGATCTGAGTGCAATGGCAGCCCTTTCTCCTTCCATGGCTTATAGAATGGAAGTGTAGAGTTGGAAGGGAACATCGGCATCATCTAGTCCACCCTCTGCAATGCAGGAATCTTTGGCTCAAGATGGGGCTTGAACTCGGGATCTTGAGATTAAGAGACTCAGTTTTTGTTTTTTGTTTTTAAATGCAAGTGTGGTTTAGAAATATTTAAATCATAAATAAATCTGAAGTTTGGGCAAAGGTCAAAAGACAGGGACTCTACAACCCTGGCATAGCTTTGGCAAGAAGGGACCTCAGCTGATTTTGGCTGTCGTGAAAATTAACGCTGATTACAGTACTTTTATGGCCAGGGAGTAAGAAAGGTTCTTGTGGGATTCTCTGCCTCAAGTGCCAATAACTCGACCAGCTTTGCATACTATGCAGCTTGACTTAGGTTAAAGAGGTTGTTATTTGCTGTTGTGACTCGGGCGGCAAAATGTTTTGGGGTGTCCCTGAAGGTGAGGAATGAGAGAAGCCCATCTTTCAAAGAACAGATGTGAGTAAATGCAGATATACCTAGTAGACTTTGTTGCAATTGCGTATGTTTCTGGTGCCAGGTTTTAATAGAAAAGTTGTTGGAGGAAGAATTTGAGATAGACTAGGCAACAGATGGCTTAGAAATCTAGTCTGGCTCTCAAGGACATCCCATGCAGCTGCTATCAAAATCCCTGATCCCCAAGGCATCTCACCTCTTATTTACCTTAGTAACTTTTCTAAAAAAATATTTTTGTGTAATAAGGGAAGGGCTTGAAGGCTTCTGGTGCCTATAGGGTGGCCACTTATTCATTGCAAGAAGAGGATACAGTTTTGCATATGCTAATTTGTCTGTATAGATGCACATTTGAAAAATAGTTATTGCAATTTAATTACTCATCATCTCATCCTCCGCAATTGGGGGTGGGGGGGTGGGAGCCTATCTAAGGTATGGGATGTGGCTCAGATGATCAAGCTGACAAGCATCATAAGGGTTAGAGAAAGTCATCAGCAAGACAATAAATGCATAGAAAAGTGGTGTCTGTTCATTTCCTACTGCAACCAAAGACTGAAGGAGATATACAGAGAAGCATATTTGAGGTTTAGTTATTTAGGCAATTGCATTAGTTTTCGGTTGTTTTTTTTTAAAAAAATACAACTTAAACTGAATGATTTGGATATTTTATATACGATAAGGATGGAAGTTTTTTCAAAGAACTTTTTTTTTAAAAAAAGGGAAAGAAAATAATTACGATATTTACGTAGGAATGCAGTGCACCTCACTTATAGGGGGAAAGACTGGGACCAGTCTGCTCTCAGACGGTGACTGTCGATGGGCAACTTCAAGGTCCCCTTCTCTTACACATTATGGTTCTTTTTCTGTAAACTGGACTTTGGCTGATATCCATGACCAGGGCCTTATGTGAAATTTGGTTCTGGAGTTCTAAAGCTGGAGCTGAACTAGTGAACTTGAAATTTAAGTAGCTCAATTTGGAGTCACTAACCCAGCATGGATTCAAAGAGATTAAGAGACACATATCCTCACTGTTAGCTCCTCTTCTGCCTGGTCATCTGCTGGGTCATTGTCTACAGCTGGATCTTGCCCTTCATCCTGAGGAGACCCGGCCAGTAGACCCTCCTGGCAGACAAATGGATGTTTTTACGCTGACTTTCTGCCAACTTTCTTCTTGATGGTTGGGGGGGAAGTTGGGAGAATCAGGGATCAAAGCTCTGGAAAGGTTACTGGGCAGCCCAGGTGAGACATGCAGGTGAGATGGGAGACTTCAAGCTATTTTGGGACTATGGTGGATTCACACAGGTCCTTGCCTACATTGGGGTTCTCTGTGGGATCCTAAGCTTCTTCCTCAGAACTGGTCTTCCAGGGGCCTGGGTCCAGCAGAATCTGGACAATGAGGCACCTCTTCAAATAGAAGGCACTTTCAAATAAAAGACTGAATTCTTGACAGCCCTTCTAGCAGAGGATTATCCTCTTTAAGGTAGGACACATGGCCGTTATTAGTGGACTTTTATGTTTTGAAGTAAATAGAATAAGGGGCCATTTGCCTCTCATGTTCATGGAGAAATAATTGAGCAGAGGGCAGAACTAACTTCAATGGCTCCTTAACTCAACTCAGAATATGACCCCCCATTAAAAATGAGCCAAGTACTAGGGATTTAAAACCATTGTGTTCTTCTTTGGGAGAGACGTACTAAAAATTGCAGAATTGGGTCAAATAGTCATCTTGCCTATTTTACACTTAAGAATTTGGTTTTTTATATTCTCATGTTTGTCTAAAAATGTAACAGTTCTGACAGCTTTCTCCTCTTGTTTTTGCTCAGTTTGGGTATCATATCACATGGCATGTTGAATCAAGGGCTGTGAGTATCAAGCTGTTAATAACATCTGATGCAGAAAAAACCCAACCCATTTAATACTTCAAAGCACGCAAGTGGGCACTTCAAAGCAGAAACAGAAGCTTTTTAGCTATTGTTCCATCTTCCTCAAACATTACACTGTTTCTCCCTGGACAACTCCAGCTGGTGAAACAAAAGGAGCATGTTTTGGAAAATGGTGGTGGTTTCCTGCTCCCAGGGATGGGGGCAGGTTGGCCAAACACTGCTGTTCATTTCATATGTGTGTGGCAGAGATAAAACGAATTACTGCATTGCAGCTAATAATGTGTAAAGGTTATCCTTTCAGTCATGGTTCTTTTGGGTATCCTTTTTGTGTTTAAAGAAAGGCAGTGAATTTTGTTTATGCACAGTGTAGTGTGTGTCTCTTCCCAGAGGAGAGCACTGCAAAAGCAAAAGGTAGTAACCAGAGAATGCTGCATAGCTTCCCTGCCTTGGCATATTATTATTATTATTATGATGATGATGATGATGATGATGATGATGATGCCCTGTTACTCGTTAAATGATCACAAATCACAGCAGGTTCCCTTATTCTGTAGATAATGTAGAGTGGTAGAACGAAGGACACATTTTAAGTGATTATCTGCACGGAGATGTGTTAGACCAAACTATATTGCATTATTCTAAAAACTTGAATGCAGCCGATATGTTATTCACCCCACACTTCCTTCAGAGTACTGGTGAATACAGTGGTACCTCTGGTTGTGAACGGGATCTATTCCAGAGGCCCGTTTGCAACATGAAAAGAACGCAACCCGCAGCGGTGCGTCTGCGCATGCATAGGTTGCGATTTGCCGCTTCTGCGCATGCACGTGACTTCATTTTGCGCGTCTGCACATGTGCGAGCAGCGAAACTTCATTTTGCGCGTCTGCACATGTTCGAGCAGCGAAACCTGGAAGTAACCCTTTCCGGTACTTCCAGCTCGCCACGGGATGTAACCTGAAAGAACGTAACATGAAACGGACGTAACATGAGGTATGACTGTATTTTCAGGCACTATATAAATAGTCTTAAAAGGCTTCATCTGCGGTAGTAGAAACCTGCCTAGATATTTAGCTATGTTAGGAATCTACCTGCTTAAGAGATTGGGGTTCTAAATTTGGCATTTAACAGGTGAACTACTAAGCGAGCAGTTCAAGGTGCAGGCTTTGGGCATTGCTGGCTAAAGATGTGCTGCTTTCTGAAGATGCCAAATTATGCCTCATCCAACTCAACCTTTTAAAGACCAGCTGCGACAATTTCTGCCTTCATATATCTCTAATTTGTGGTGCCTCCTGAACAGGACTATTTCACCTCCAACAATTCAATATTCAGAAACCAATTGGTCTGGAAGTTGAAACTTATTTCAACACTGGCAGTGAGATTGCATCTTGCATTGCACTTGAGGGCAGCAGGTTAGTTCAGGTGTACATGACAAGCCTATGGTGCCATGATTTAAGAAGGATATTGACAAGCTGGAACATGTGCAGAGGGCGGTGTCCAAAATGATCAAAGGTCTGGATACCAAATCTGGAAACTCTGGTGGAGAGACTTGGGTATGTTTAGCCTGGAAAAGAGGGCACTAAGAAAAGACATGATAGCCGTCTTCAAATATCTAAAGGGCTGTCACATGGAAGATGACGCAAGGTTGTTTTCTCCTGCTCTGGAGGGTAGGACTTGAACTAATGGTTTCAAGTTATAAGAAAGAGATTTTGACCAAACATCAGGAAGACCATTCTGACAGTAAGAGCTGTTCGTCCGTGGAATGGATTCACTCGGAAGGTGGTGGGCTCTCCTTCATTGGAACAGAGGTTGGATGGCCATCTGTCATGGATGCTTTAGTGGAGATTCCTGCATTGCAGGGGGTTGGACTAGATGACCCTTGGTGTACGTTTCAGCGCCACAGTTCTGTAATTCTGTGAAATAAGTAGGTAAAGGTAAAGGTACCCCTGCCTGTATGGGCCAGACGTGTCCGATTCTAGGGTTGTGCGCCCATCTCACTTAAGAGGCCGGGGGCCAGCGCTGTCTGGAGACACTTCCAGGTCACGTGGCCAGCGTGACGAAGCTGCTCTGGCGAGCCAGCACCAGCGCAGCACACGGAAACGCCGTTTACCTTCCCGCTATAAAGCGATACCTATTTATCTACTTGCACTTAGGGGTGCTTTCGAACTGCTAGGTGGGCAGGAGCTGGGACCAAAAGACGGGAGCTCACCCCGCCGTGGGGATTCGAACCGCCGACCATGCGATCAGTAAGCCCTAGGCACTGAGGTTTTACCCACAGCGCCACCCGCATCCCATGAAATAAGTACTTTCTATTATATTGAAGGGACACGGGTGGTGCTGTGGTCTAAACCACAGAGCCTAGGGCTTGTCGATCAGAAGGTTCGAAAGCACGTCAAAATGCAAGTAGATAAATAGGTAGGAAGGTAAACGGCATTTCTGTGCACTGCTCTGGTTCGCCAGAAGCGGCTTAGTCATGCTGGCCACATGACCCGGAAGCTGTACGCCAGCTCCCTCTGCCTGTAAAGCGAGATGAGCGCCGCAACCCCAGAGTCGGCCATGACTGGACCTAATGGTCAGGGGTCCCTTTACTTTTATTATATTGAACCTACTGACATTAAGTAGCCTGAAGCCTGAGTATTATGAACCAAGGGAGAAGAAAATATTTGCTCCACAAAACGCGTAGATATTTAGCATCATTCAGAATCTTTTGTCTCTGGATATGTTTATAGGCAAGTCTTCTGCAAATGCAATAGCTAACCACAAACAGAAACTAGAAAATCAGCACTTGAAAGTGTAGGCTGGACAGTGTGGGCAGATGTTTTATTATGATTGTTTTATTGGAATTTTAATTATGGGTGTTTATATTTTAATGGGATTGTTTTATTGTGCATTTTATATTTTAATCCTTGTGTAACTGGTGTTTTTTGGCATTAAGCTGTATATAAATCAACACCAACAGCAGTTGCTCTGAATTTTATTAAAAGCAAGAGAGTGACCACCTGGGGGAGCAAATTGTATCCTGAGTGATAGAGCAGGCTCTGTTACCCTAAGCTAAACCTTGTATCTAAAGCACCTTTATCCATCTTTCCCGTGCAGTCTTTTTTTTTTTTTAAAAAAAAGATATTTATTGAGATTTTAAACAGTAAAAGAAACCTTCACACACAAAATAGAGCAGAAAAATACATTAAAGTACATTAGAAAGGAAAAAAGAAAAAACCTAAAAAATATAAGAAAAAAAGAGAAAAAAGAGAAAAAAATAAAAAAGACATAAAAATCAAATTTTTTACTTGTTATTTTCATACCCCTTCTTCCTGACTTCCTCACATCTCCCTTTTTTGTGTTCCTTTTTACACAACTATATTCAGCAAATATCTTACCCTCTTTCAAATCTTGATCTATGTTATAGATTTCAACCCAATGTGTCTCCAATTCTTCCTTTTATATCCTTTTGTTTACATTTGACACAATGTAATCTAATTTTTTTTTTCACCCTTGTCTTTTGAAACTTTTGTTACCTACTCCTTTTACCTATGTCACTAATGCCACATTGTCTTGATATCTTGCATCATTTTAACATTCCAACATCTCAACATTTTAACACTCCGATATTTTACAATGTTTTTGCAAATAGTCTTTAAACTTCTTCCAGTCCTCTTCCACTGACTCTTCTCCCAGGTCCCGAATTCTGCCAGTCATTTCTGCCAATTCCATGTAGTCTATCACTTGCATCTGCCATTCTTCCAGGGTGGGTAAATCTTGTGTCTTCCAGTACTTTGCGATGAGTATTCTTGCTGCTGTTGTCGCATACATAAAAAAGGTTCTGTCCTTCTTTGACACCCCTGCAGTCTTTTTAAAGCCTCATGCAAGCATACAGTCTCCCTGTGCACTACAAACAGTTAAAATAGCAACTTCTGAAATTAAATTTCGCACCGACTCTGTATTAAGATCACATAATGTCAGCTTTTGCAGCAGATCTATTAGGTGCACAATCAACTATGCCAAGCCTTGGTACGATTTTTCATTATGCAAAGTCATGTTTCTTGCGTGTTGTTTTGGAATGAGCTCTCTGCCGGCATCAGGCAGCATAGCTTGTCCTTTTGTGATTAACTATTGCATTGCCTTGACTGTTTTTTTCTTTAGCTCAGCTTCGTCATCCTGTACAAAATGAATTTCAGGTTTTGATAGAAGACTGAGCTTAATTTTGCTCTGGCATTATGAAAGAATTGTTTGTTTTCTCACTAGCTTGCAGTTCACTTGAGAGTGTGTATATTTTGGTCCAAAGCAGGTTTTCAATAAGAAATATAAATATTGTACAGTATTCATGCAAATTGCAGTTGACTTATCTTTTGAGAACACAATCCAAGGACAGGATTTTTATTCTCCAATTACTGAAAATATTTATAGACTGATTCAAGAATTATAAGTTGAAATGTTACAACTTTTCATTTATTGCTTATTATTATTAATAACAATGATATCCAGTCAAAATAAAAAAGTTCCTTCCAGTAGCACCTTAAAGACCAACTGGATGATATCCAGTGTTATTTATACTCAGAGCCAAGCGCATTGATTTCCGTGGGTTTACTCGAACTTAATTGGATATCGGCAGTAATTGTTAAATGTTCAAAGCCCTTCATGAATAGCAGAAGGGGAAAACCTGAATAGACATTTATCATCGAATCACAGAATTGGAATCTAACCCAACCCCCTGCAACGCAGGAATATGCAGCTGTCCCGTAGGGGAATCCAACTCCAACCTTGGTGTTATCAGCACCATGCTCTAACCAACTGAGCTATTCAGAAGGTGGCCCCCCAGGTGCTGTTGGACTCCTGTTAGTGCCACCAATGGTAGTACAGCAAAATCTGGAAAACTACAGGTTTCTCATCCCTGATATATAGGCTTACAACAACTCTATGAGGCATGTCATCACTATCTCCATATTAATTATATTTATTTATTTAGCCACTTATACCATGCATTTTAAACTAAAGTATGTTTTTTAAGGCTGCTCGGTCCCTTTTTAAGGCTGCTCAGTCCCTGCTCCTGCCAACCTAGCAGTTCGAAAGCACCTCAAAGTGCAAGTAGATAAATAGGTACCACTCTAGCAGGAAGGTAAACGGCGTTTCCGTGCGCTGCTCTGGTTCGCCAGAAGCGGCTTAGTCATCCTGGCCACGTGACCTGGAAGCTGTACGCCGGCTCCCTCGGCCAATAAAGCGAGATGAGCGCCGCAACCCCAGAGTCGGTCACGACTGGACCTAATGGTCAGGGGTCCCTTTACCTTTACCTTTATACAATGTAAACAATAAAACAATTTCCCTGCAGGAGGAAACACATAAAACAGATTAATAATGTACACAAGAGCCAGCATAAAATCATTTTTGAAAACAGTAAAAGTCAAAATGCCATTTGAGACCATTTACAAGCAACCCCTCCATACACACCCTTTTCCTATATGTTTTAGGAGCGTACATTACTAAACTATGTAAGTTTCACACAGTTTGAAATACCATGTCTTTTCCCAATGAATCCTGGGGATTGTAGGTTGGTGAGGATGCTAAGAATTCTCTGTTATAGTTTTCTGACCCCTTCTTAGGATAGGATTCCCCAAGGAGAGGGAACGACTGCTAGGCCATTTAAGTTTGACATGTAGGTGCTCACTATGGCAGCAAATAAATGCTTAGAATGGGGTGTGAAAAGTGGGATTAGATAGATAGATAGATAGATAGATAGATAGATAGAGATAGATAGATGATAGATAGATAGATAGATAGATAGATAGATAGATAGATAGATGATAGATAGATTAGATTAATAGATAGATAGATCACCCATGTGGGATAATTAATTAAAAAAATGTGCTGGATGCATATATCTAGAAACACAAACTTCAATGAGAGAGAGAGCCTCAGCAGCAAGAGAGAATCACAAAAACAAGCAGCAGTGTAGTGTGGGGATTTAGGCTGTTAAACCTTAAAGTAGTTTAAGTTGCCAACAGTGCTTCCCGTTTTCTACCCCTCTCACACTGTACAGAACACACTGGTAGTAAGTGTGAATGTTGTACTTACAAATTTCAAAGGTCAGATTCATGTGTTATTCCATGCAGCAGCAAGAAGAACACAGGTTGAAAATTAATGGGGTTGCAAAATACAGAAAAATACTTCTGAGCATACTTGAAGCAGTCAACCTTCCAACTTGTTCTCTCTCCCACTTGTTCTCCCTCTCTGCAGCTGGCCACACCCTCCATTCTTTGTTCCTTCCAGCTCAATTCCCAAAGGAAACTTATCCTTACGCCACCTCAGTCCAGTACAGACAATGCCTCCTCCACTGTATCTAGAGGCAAGGGACTAGCTAGGGGGCCACAGGGCAGGCATTAAAACCAGAATCAAGAGTTGGGTTTGTTCGTTTAAAGAACGAACAAACCCAACTTGTTTAAACCAATAGCTTCCCTGTAAGATAGCAGCAGGCAAAGTGACATTTTCAGAGATTTTCCCCACTAAATACAGTGGTACCTCGGGTTACATATGCTTCAGGTTACATACGCTTCAGGTTACAGACTCCGCTAACCCAGAAATAGTACCTCGGGTTAAGAACTTTGTTCAGGATGAGAACAGAAATCATGCTCTGGTTAAGAACAGACCTCCGGAACAATTTAAGTACTTAAGCCGAGGTACCACTGTATTGCTTTTAATAAACGTTGTTTGCATTTATCCTTTAACCCTATACTCATTCTAAGAGATGATACATAACACATTTCAAAAAAAATATTTTGAAACACCTCTGAGCTATAATTCATTTAAAGACATAACCCTAATTAGAATGAAAGGATTTGTCAGGAATTTGAGCAATTTTCTACTTGGGCAATTTACTATTAAAATGCTTAGAATTTTGTTGAACAATCGTTAAAGGGGGGGGGGATTACTTCCACTAGGCTATATTGGCTAGGCATATGATTGAAGGGTGATATAAAAATATTGATGATGATGATGATAAGGCATTACGTAATCCACTACTCTATTTAAATACCAGGATAAATTTCCAGGTAAGGACCAATTTGTAGCAGAGGTTGGATGACCATCTGTCATGGATGCTTTAGTTGAGATTCCTGCATTGCAGGGAGTTGGACTAGATTAGCCCCAGGGGTACTTTCCAACTCTACAATTATATCATTCTGTGAGTCAGCTTGTAGAACACTCTCAAGGTGTCATCAGGAAATAAATAGGCCATTGATTTACACAAGGAACTATTGATGTACGAATGAACTATTCTGATGACAGAAACGTTCAGCCAAAACAGCATTTTCTGAAGAATCTACAGCCCATGAATGGTTACCACAGAATATGTAGATGAATGTCCTCTTCTTGTCCAGTGATGGTTGATGAGTCAATTTAAATGTTAATTTTTGACATGACAAGGTGGAGCCATGGTAGTAATCTGCCATTTTTTAAACATTATTTTACAAATATTTTCATTATAACCTAGACAGTAGAAGAGAGGTTATTGCAATTCTAATTATATTCAGTTACATTTTCATCTACCAAATGATGTTTGTATTTGTAATTGGATCAAATTATGGTTTGCATGTGCAAACAAACACATTCTCTCACTCACACAGGTGTGGCAAAGAATGTTAAAGTACGTAGAGAGTTCCAGTATTGAGATTTCATTCACTGTTATATTTCCTTTTCCTTGTCCTGCAGAAAATGATGTAGATGGCAAAGCTATGCCAGGGAATCTTTTTTGTTTTGCTTGCTTCACTATTGGCACCAACTGAATCTGAAAAGACAGTCAAAACATACTTAGAAATGGATAGCTGATACTCCCTGCGGACAGTTAACATTCATAGATAACACACAGTTGTGGTGAAAGTGTTTGGCATGTGGCCACTTAACACTATCACATTCCTAAAATACTTGGTAGGCAATGTTTTGATACACTTGGCCTACCCCAGTCAATTGAAACCTGGTAGTTCTGATGCCAGCTGCCTGGATGATTAAGAGGGAAATGCAGTGCAGAGATGCCAATATCTATCTAGCAGATAGACACCTGTCAGAAAATGCATTCTCACATGAATTGTGCTCTAAGAAAAGACAGTTTATAGTTTATTTTTGTACCCGTCAGTCTAGCACATCTCCTCATACATTTCTCCCCATTCCACAAAGCTCTCTGGGGGCCTCTTGGCTAGGTCAGTCTCAGTTTGTCTCAGGGATTCTTGCAAGAGCGTCCTTCAATAAGGGTAGGAAAAGATGTGATGCTGGCATTTGCTTTGGTTTGAAGGTTGATGGGGAAAGTGTGTAGCCACAATCAAAGGTAGGGGCATTTCCTTGTCATAAATTGTGCACAGATGCTACTAACAGCTGTAATTGCAACCCAATAATTTCTTCTGTCTGTTGCTCTGAAGCACCCTCTCGTAGGTTGGTCCTGAAATACTCATCCTCCCCTTCCATCCTACTGCAGGGTGGAGCAGGGTCTTTTTATCAGCTCGGTGCACATTAAGAGAAACCCACTAAGAAAGAACTTCCACATTTCTCCATTTGCCTAGCTGAAGCCAAGTTTTAGCATGGCTGCTTCTGCTGTAGAAGGTTTAGAAGAATTTGCTAGAGGCACAGATTCTCAAATTTTGCACTCTCATGCTCTTCTTTAGACAGCTAAAAATATCCGAGGCCCAACATTGGACATGGTAACAAAATGGTGGCAAATGGAAGTGGACAGTGGCAGGATCAGAAGGAAATCACTGGCACTCCCTTTGGAAGTTGCTAAATTCATTGCTGCACTTCTTTGTGGCACAGAGTTCCAAAATACAGTGGTACCTCAGTTTAAGAACAGCCCTGTTTATGAACTATTCGGTATAAGAACTCCGCAAAACCGGAAGTAGTGTTCCAGTTAGCAAACTTTATCTCAGTCTATGAATGGAATCTGAATGGTGGAAGGGCACCAGCGGCTGGAGGCCTCATTAGGGAAAGCGTGCCTCAGTTTAAGAACTGCTTTGGTTTAAGAATGGACTTCCGGAATGGATTAAGTTCGTAAACCAAGGTACCACTATACATTTTTTGCCCCTTGAGATATCCCAACTCATTCTCCCCATTTTAGAAATAATTTTCTGAAACAGAAACTCTATAAGTGGAGAGAGGTTTTCATTTTTTATCCTCATGATTTATTTGCAAACACGCTTACCCAGGTGTTTTCATGGTACAGAGGATGTAGATCAGCACACATTTGTTCCGGGCCTGAATAAACTGCCAGTGCCAATCAGGCCACAGGAAGTTTTCTTGAACAGGCCAACCCTTACCTTACATTCTGTACACAAGTGCAGATGTGCAAGCACAAAGCAATCAGGTGTGATGCGTGCCCACACATAAATGTGGCCCGTGCTCCTTTAAAATACCCAGAAGCAGCAACCAGGGAAGATTCCTGCTTCCATGGATTTTAAAAGGTATACCACATTTTACACGCATCACCCATCAGAACTGACGAGAGTATATATTTTGTAATGGTATCAAGTGTGCTTGGACACAAAGGTCATGGCAGAGACAAACCTTAAAGCTGGATTAGCCATTATCTTAAGTTGCCATAATGGCAGGTTTGTGATCAAGCTGTAGCAAACACTAGGGTTGTGCATGCTGCTTTGAGGAATGACTGAATCCAGCTGTTTTGAGTTCAGATATAATGCCCCAAAGTAGCTTGCAGGGCCATTGGCTGCTGGATTTGTTCTGCGAGCTGACATGAGTGCTCAATAGGAGCAGACATCTTTTGTTCTGCTTCCCTGGTCCCTTTATTGGAATATTAACCTCATTCAGAAAAGCATGCAGTTCATTCCCACAGGGGGTGTCTGCCATTATGATGACTGTGGAATTACTAGGAGCAATGCATAAGCCAAAGGTTTAGCAGTGCCTGTTTCACATCCCCTTTCTAGATGTTCAGAAAGCATACTGGAAGGGAAGCAGTATTGCAACGGCACTGGATCTTCTCCCTCTTCGGATGTTCACTCAAGCAAGCTATCCTTCATTCATTTGTTAGGCTATACATTTATTCCTTTTACAAAGCATAATTCAATTTTTGGTTGTACCTGTTAATACATCTTGTTATATTTTGTTATACAAAAATATTACTATCAAACAATCCAAGATAACTATTCATGCAGATTATTATGGGAATCCATTTTTCCATAATCGGAGCAAGGGGACAAAATTCTCTTTCAAATAATGAATACACAGGTACCTTGGGTTACATACCTTCAGGTTACATACGCTTCAGGTTACAGACTCCGCTAACCCTGAAATAGTGCTTCAGGTTAAGAACTTTGCTTCAGGATGAGAACAGAAATTGTGCTCCAGCGGCGCAGCAGCCGCAGGAGGCCCCATTAGCTAAAGTGGTGCTTCAGGTTAAGAACAGTTTCAGGTTAAGTTCGGTCCTCCGGAACGAATTAAGTACTTAACCCAAGGTACCACTGTAATTGTGAGATGAGGTGGAAGCTCATTATAAGCCCCCATTGCTGCTTACACTGCTGTGATTAAAAGGACCCTTTGATGAGTTGATGAGCAAATCCCATGTGACTGGCCCTTCATCCTTGCCAACCCGAAATATAGGCTACAATTTGGGCTGTACATCTACTTAGTCAAGAGTGAGCCCCATGGAACCCTAGTGGACTTACTTCTTCGTAAACATGCCTAGAATAAGGCGAAATGCTTGCTATTTTAAACACCTCTGAGGGCTAAGAGCCAACACAATTCGTATTCAGGAGAGCACATAGGCATGTTGTCAAAAACCGGCTCTAAACCTTCCTATAGGTGACACTTCCTCAGAATGACAATTCTTATCTCGAAGGACGAGTGAAGCAGTCAGGTTAAATCAGTCAATGACCATCTGGGTATTTGCCTTAAGAAAGCCAGGCGTAACTGTCTTCCGAGGAGTTTTGTTGTCACTTTAAGATACTGTTGCTATTGTTGCCCCAAGAGATATAGTCACAACTTTTGTAAGGCCGTATATGCAATGGAACTTCCGGAGTTTTGAAAATACGGGCTTTTGTCAAGGTGTGAACTAGTGATATGCCAGAATCTGTCCTCCGGTTTTTCAGACATTTTCATCCGCTGAAAGAAGCTTCGATTTTAATGCCGCATTCTCCAGGCAATTGAAAATTCCTTTGGAATTTCAGTGAAGTTAACCTTATCATAGTGAGATGGCTGGTCTGTTGTCATTTTCTTTCCATTAATCATTATTCCAGCACCCTGTAGCCTCCCCTGCTGCCCACACTTCCTGTTTGAAAAAGCCCCATGGGAGAAGGCACCGCAGGATGCCTTCCTCTGACCTCTAATTGAAGCGCGGGAGCCAGAAGGCCTGGGTTGTTGTTGTTGTTGTTTTAAAAAAAGTATTTCCCTTAACCTTAAAAACAAACAAATAATCTTTCCACACTAAGGTCTTTAAAAGTTTAAAAAAAGACAAATAATGGTTGTCTGGTACCTAGTAGTTAGTCTTTCCACTGTGCTGTTCTTAACTGGAAGGTGAAGCTGAGAGAACCAAGGGATTTTCAGGAAGTGCAGGCACCCAGGAAGGCTGCAGAGTGTGGCCAGTAGAAAGACCTTGAGATCCTCTTTGGTGAGCCTTTTCCATGTGGGGTGAGTACCAGCGGTATGCAAATCTATCCATTTCAGCTTCTCTTCATTTGTGATTATTATTCATTTCTGGTGCAAAATTTGCCCAATATGCAATTGTTTATATGTGATATTGCCTAATATATGCATCTTTACAGAGCAACATCCCTTAATATAATGCATTTTTGTATGTTTTCAAGAATATGCATTATTCTGGACACTTTACGTGGCTGGGGAACTGTATTGCAAAATCTGGAGTGAAGTTTGAAGGATAGCTGTGTTTTCGTTCTCATATCTTCCCTGTAATTTAAAATATTAATACTTTGAACTTGGCCTGGAAAATGAAAATATCTGTGTATGAGAGAGAACAGAGTGGTCTTTCTCAGGGTGTGAAGCTGAGAAAGATGGGAGCTGTCCCAAGTGAGGGATGGGTGGATGTGGATCTCTGTGAATTGAAGATAGAAGGTTGATAGAATATAAAATTTTGTTTTTGTGTGGGTGTTTCTTTTTTCTTTATTTTCTTTTTATTATTTTTCACTTTTTAGATATTAGCTTTGTTTGGTTTTATTGTAGAATATGTTAAAAACCATTAATAAAACTGATTTTAAAAAAGAACACGACTCCGCTTAGGTGGAAAGGAGTCATAAAAGGTATTATGGTAAAGGATCCCTGACAGTTAAGTGCAGTCACAAACGACTCTGGGGTTGCGGTGCTCATCTCACTTTACTGGCTGAGGGAGCCAATGTTTGTCTGCAGACAGTTTTTCCGGGTCATGTGGCCAGCATGACTAAGCTGCTTCTGGCAAAACCAGAGCAGCACACAGCAACACTGTTTACCTTCCCACCAGAGCGGTACCTATTTATCTACTTGCACTTTGACGTGCTTTCGAACTGCTAGGTTGGCAGGAGCAGGGACAGAGCAACAGGAGCTCACCCCGTCGTGGGGATTCAAACTGCTGACTTTCCAATCGGCAAGCCCAAGAGGTTCAGTGGTTTAGACCACAGCGGTGGTAATGAAATTATATATTGCACAGCTCTCCTTTAGTAGAATTATTGCAATCACACACAACCTTTTGATTTTCGTGCCACCAGTAATACATTTGGGAACATTAGTAACTATAGCTTAATATTATTAGTTAAGTTAAACTTTATTTGTTAAGGCTGCAGTCCAATATGCACCTACTAAGCACTAAGACCCATTGAAGCAAGTAGAATGTCCTTCTGAGTAAGCATACATAAGATTGTTCTGAAATTCTTTGAAATCATTGGGCACAATCCAGCCAAAGTAAACAAAACATTATAAGACCTTCATTGGGAGAGGGTTTTTTTTAAAGCACATGCTTAATGTTCTCCAGTTGAAATTAATGGGGCATTACAAAGTGCTTAACTTTGGCTGGATGGGTTCCATTATTAGTCATAACTGGAATATGTGCATCTGGATGAGGGCAGTAATTATTTAATTTTATTTTGTTAGCCAAAAGCTTCCATCAGTGAGAACACAGCACTGAAAGACCGACATCTGTTCTCTAAGGCACAAATAAGGTTATGTGTTCAGGAAATGTAGTTATGGTCAAGGCCAGGGAAATATATTCAGCTTGGGTTTTGTTTTTTCACTCTGAGTTTTGCTGCCTATTCTTTGTCTAACAAAAGACCCTAAAGTTTCTTCTAGAACCAAGGACCATGCGTTCACTTCTACCCTAACCTTCAGTTGTACTACTTCAGAACATAGAATTTATTTTGCATTTATGGTCAAAGTGCTCCACAGTGATAAATTCAAGACTCCTCGCAATAGTCTTATAAAGGTAGGCTGGTGTTATCATCCCCATTATGAGACACAGAGGCTGAGAGGATTGTACACAATTTAAGGGCCTCTGGCCGACTGGCCAGCTATCTCTTCCTTTGGCTCCCTTTGATTAACTCTGTTGGAACCAAAAGAAAACAGTGCTGAGATGAGGAGGAATAATGCCTAATTAGTGTTTAATTCTGACATTTAAAACCAGTTTTTGTTTCAACTTCTGCCTTTTCATGAATACACAACACTTTAGAAATAGGTGGCAGTGGGCTTTTTCCTTCTTTTTTTCACCATCAGTCACTAACCAGCGATACAACAAGCAGAAAGATTTTCATTTAGCTGCTGTTAACCACAACGCCATCCTATGTAACAAAAATAAACCCAATGCTAAGTAATGGGATAATAAAAAAACAACAACTGCTGAAGTTAACAGATAAATATCATTAGTATACAAAGGAATAAAGCTGTACACAGGCATCAAGAGTACCATTAAGCTGTTTCACTTCCACACCAGAAGAAGACATTTCCATTAGAGAGCTGATGAGTGCTTTTTCAAGAGCTACATTGCTTTTTGCAAAATGTCGTTGAACACTAATATCTTTGAGCAGATTTATAACTCACAGTTTTAAATTTGAAATATAGCAATACAATTACTTGATTTTTTTTAAAAAAACCAAACATTTAGACTATATTAAGTTTAACCCCACCCCATCCAACCCTTTCTCAGAAAACTTTAGTGCTTCCCAGCCTCAAGACGCCTAAACCACAAAGGACACATTTAATGAAACTTGCAAGTAAATAAGAAAAAAATTGCCCTGTTTGTAGCCTGACCATTGCCACCGGCAATAAGGTCACGACATGTAACCCTTGAAGAACTTGAAAAAACATTAATATAATATAATGATTCCATCTTCTTAATAGAAATAATTAAGCTGAACTTGGTCTTTTCTTGTTAACTTTGTAGACATGGCTTGTAGGACAACTATTCAGTTTGGAGCACTGGAGCACTGACACCCATTCCCAAATTGTAATTTACTAGATAAAATATTATGATTAAGAGTTTTGCATACACTTTGCATTTAGGTGGCAGACTCCAGGCTCTGCCACTGTTGTTTTGACACCATTTGTGTAATTCCTAGTTTGATGTGAGAATATTTTGGAGCTCACCACAATATAATTGTGATCCCTCTCTGCTGATGAATATCAGTGAAAATGCAGCGAAAATTAAAGGAAAGGGCCTCAGCACGGTTTGGGTGGATAAGGTCCTAAGTAATAACCAGGAAAGCCCTACCTCTACCCAACAGCCAATAAACAGCTCAAAACAAACAGTTAATTTAAAGGGACTGTATACCTGGTTGGTAGGGCACATGTATTTAAGTTCCACATTCAATCTGCTTTAGGGTGTACCAGGGCAAGAAAGGAGGCCAGCTTAGAAGGCTGCTGCCAGTAGATGCCCTTTATTTATTTTCCATTTATTCACTGCCCCCCCTTTTTTTTTTTGCAAGGCACTCAATGCAGCTCCCATCCCTTGCAGTAATGGTTTGCAATTTAATAGACTCAATACAAAAAGGGGAAAGTGATGGAGAGGGGAAAGGAAATCCACATATATTGGCTACTGCATTAGGGGTGGAGCCAAATGGTGGTTGTTCACCAGATTCCTCATATTCCTTACCAGATTCCTTATATTCTATACTTAAAAGGGTATAATGCCACGAAGAGGAACTACACACACTCTCAACTGTATGTTAGACTTTGCCACTCAAACCTAAAGAACATTAAAATCAGAAAAGGGGAGTGTCAGTGTTCCACAAAGCCCACCTTGCTCTCTGTTCCAGGTCCATTTCTGAAAGAGCCCATTTGTAAAAGGGCGTGTAATATTACAAACAAAAATGTTGCCTGTTTCTTCTGCTTAGAGTTTTGCCCTGTTAGCTTAGGGCACAGAGGCTCATTTAATTTCATTGTACACAGCTTGTACAATGACAATAAAGGTATATTATTATCATTATCATTATCATTATCATCATCATCATCATCATCATCATCATTATTATCCAATGTGGTGCCCTACTCCATGCTGTTGGATTCCAACTCCTATCAGCTGTAGCTAGCATGATTGGTGGCCAATGATGATGGGAGTTGTAGTCCAACAATATCTGCAGGGCACATTGTTTGCTGTTCCCGGCTTGGGGCAATTATCTGGATGCAAAATGACCACTGAGGTCATTTTGCCACATTCTATCTGGATGGTATTGACTGCCATCCCCAGTGGAGCAGGTACTATTTTTCAGTCTAGGCTGCAAATGAGAATATATGAGTGACTAGGAGATTTGTTTTTGGGTTTTTTAACCACCTTAGGTTGGTTTGCTGACTGCTACCCTACCTGAAGAAAGAACTGAGTGAGATTGAAATCCTGTGCACACTTACTTGGGAGTAAGTGCCATTGTACTCAGTGGGACATACTGTTCAATAAAATGCCATGAGGTTGTACTGGCAATCTCAGTTATACATACACCAGTTGCGTCCAGACTTGACTGCTGCCATTTGCTGCATACAGAATTGCCTTAGAAAGAAAAGAATGGAAACTGCAGTTGGTCCATAATGTAGGAGGAAGACAATTAGTGTTGCACTAATTCTACATCAATTGCATTGGTTCCCAATTTGTTTTCAGGCTCAACTTAAAAGTGCTGGTGTTGACACTGAACAGCCTGAGACCAGGTTATTTGAAAGACTGCTTGATCCCATGTGAACATGAGTGCTAAGATCAGCATCAAAGGTTGTACTCTGATCCCACTAGAAGATACAAAGGACAGAACTCCCTTCCTGTGAAAATCCAATACATTCCTTTTCTTTTTAAGACAGTCTTTGAAAATCTTTTTATTATGTCATACCTTTAGCAACTGGTTTTATCATTCCTGGTGGCTTTTAGATTAGATTTCTGCCAATATGTTTTTAAATTATATTTGATACTGTGTATATGTTGTTTGTTACCGTATACTTTTCAGTTGCTCTTTTATTGTTTCGCTCTCTCCTTTTGAGAGCTTCCCTGACAGAACACACACATGCATGGACACACGCAGATATATAAATGAAATAAATATATAGGACTTGAAGGGGCAGAGGTCATAGTGGCTCTTACAGAAATGAAATCTGTTACAACAGGATGTGTAGGAACTTCTGTATCAACCACTCAAAGGCATCTAAGACTACTGCAAAGCTCAATTCCTTATACTTCATGCTTCAATACTGTAAACTTACATTTGCCAGTCTCTAGAAGGATTCAGGCAGACTCCTTCTCTCATGTGATTATTACAATTGTCATGGTTTAGCTTGGTTGTTTGAAAACATTATTAAGGTTCAGTTGTCGTGAATAAAATCCAGGAATCAAGTACACATCAGTGGGTTATTAGGCTGGGGCACAAGAAGCTTTCCACAGATCATTTTACTGAAAACAAGTGGTCTGAAATTTGATTGCTAGTATCATGCATCTGATCTAAATATGGGCCAGAAAATGTCTGGAAGGAGCCCATTTTAAAAACCACTCTGGAATCAGGTTAACCTGCTGAAATGCATGAAACAGTGGAGTCCTAGCTGTGTCACCTTTTGTCTCCCTTCTAGTCATCTCCCATGGCAGGAGGTCTACCTTTAAGCAGCAATGTACCTGGAGATGGTGCTCTGCTTCTTGGCTTTCTTACAATGGACAAAATATGGGGGAAAGAAACAATACATTGTTGACATGGAGTGTTTTGCGGGTTGGATCTCTGTGAATGAATGGTCAGGAACTTGATAAAATGGTGTTAGTAACCATGAACGGGACTCTGATTTGCAATTCACCCTGACTTGGTATCTGGCACATCTGAAAGATGTGCATGTGTGAAACAGCCATTTTGAATTTTGGTAGAGTGAAATAGAAACATACAGAAACGTGGGACCTTTAACTTGACTCTTCAGGGTGGAGCAGCTCTAACTGGGGAAACTTGGATGGAAGAAAAATATTATTCAATTTTAATACATACATACATACATACATACATACATACATACATACATAATTTTATTTGTATGCCACCATTCTGCAGTTCTAACCATGCTCAAGGTGGCTTAAATAAAACATTAAAAATATACAACCTAACTGAACAATTTCCATTTGAATTACAAGATTAAAAATAAATATACAAAATAAAAACAACAGCAACAGCAACACCCCCCCTCCAAGCTAAACTCTCCAAAACTCCAGTCCAAGAGTCTGTTCAGCTGCCTTAGCTTTTGTAGCTGGAGTCAGTCAGGGCTCCACTCTCCATCATGGGACAGTGATTTTACAGTGAGCACTTCTATACTAGGCAATTTTACACCGGGGGGGGGGGAACACTGCAATTTATCCAGAATTAAAACGAAACCTACCTTTCTGGGATCTGCCAAGGGCTTAATAAATATCTTTAGACACCCAAATTACTCTGGGATATGGCACAGAAAATAAACACAATGAAACAAAATTAAGTCTAAAAAAAAATTGATCTGAATTTAACTTGGCCCTTTCTGGCATTATTAACTCATTTCACTACTTAATATTTATGCTATTTGTGAAGGGCAATGCTATATTTCCCCAGGTAGTTCTCTTCATTAAATGTATACTGATATTTAAATTGCAAGGCAGGCTGGGTGAACACAGAGTGTAAAATTGCTTGCTTAGCGGGATTGCTATAGTGCTTTCCCCCACAAAATCACTGGCTTTGTCAATATTTCTTTCGGTCTTTAATAATTTAAGCCAAAGCTGACAGCTTGCAGTAATAATATGAAAAATACTTTCTTTTTACCTCAGCAAGCACAGGGATACTGGCAATCTGTGGAGAAGGACAATTGAATTCAATAATCTTTGGGTTTCAGAATGTGTGAGCATTTTAGAATATCTTATCTCCGTAGGGCTATTAAGAGCCGAAAATCTAGTCTGCTGTGTAACTGCAGTGTTGGACTCAACACACTTTTTGCTCATCTAGAGGGTTGTTTCCCCACTTTTTTTGCTTACTATTAGAATAGACCAGAAGATGGGACCAGCCAAGCTGACCACAGACCACCAGCCATGTGGACTAATAGCAGGAGTTTTATACCAGTAAATCTTGTGCTTTTCCCACATGCAAATATGGACTGGGGCTTGGTTAGAGCATTTGGGCCAAATTGATTTGGAAGTAATCTTCCTATTAAGTTTGGGTAATATATTGATGTTAAATTAATTTATTTTAGAGATGATTTGGCAAAAATATTTTTCTTGCTTTCTGTGAAATGTATGTCCATTTTCAAGCAGAAAGCTGGGACCAAAGTGTTTTTGGGGCCACTGACTCAGGCACACTCAGAGTAAATCCATTAAAATCAATGGTCTTGAATTGGTCATTTCAGTGCTATTTTTTCTAGAAAAAGAGGTGCCAGAACTCACCACGAACACCTCCCTTGTTCTCTTATAATTGCAGTGACACCCACCTGAGAGGTGGCAAAACTGAGTGCCAGCTGAAGAAAAGCCCTGGTCTTCTTCATTGATTTCCATGGGTTTTCTCTGTGATTGTGAGTGGAAGAGGGATCTGTTAGTCCCCATAAATATTTTGGCCCCAGAAACTCTTGTTGACACCTCTAGTGTAACGGTGATCTGTGATGATCAGAACATGCAAGGAGAAATGAACGGAAACAGATGTTCCTTATATGTTTATTTTTTTTATGGTTAGTCACTGTGAGAACAGGATGCTGGACTAGATGGGTCATTGGCCGGATCCAGCAGGTTCTTTAAATGTTCTTAAGATACCCAGGTCCCAACCTGTTAAAAGCTTAAATGTTAACACTGGCACATTGAATTGAGTCTGGAAATTAATTGACAGCTACCGCAGATCATGCAAAACTGGTGAGATGAAACTAAACTGCTCATCAGCACCCCTCAACAACATTTTGCACTAGTTAATGTTTGAATGCTATTTGAGGGCAGCCCCATATAGAACATGTTACAGTAGTCCAGTCTTGAGCTCACGATGATGTGAATGACTGTCCAGAAAGGTGGTAGCTAGGAAAGAAGGCACTTTTACTAAATAAGGAAGCAAGCCAGAAACACAGAGGTGTGTCATATGGAGTCATTAATTAGAGGTTGAAACATCTTACAGGAATAGGTACAGTTTAGATAAATAGTGACTTTGCATCTTGATGTCAGAAAGGGGGAGGCAAGGGCTATCAGTTTCAGGAGTGAACACAGGGAACTGCTGAGCTAAAGGAGAAGTTAGCAATGATCTGTGTCCTCAAGTAATCCCAACATTCAAAGCCTTTGAAGTGCGGGCTACGGTGTTCCTGTATCTGCAAAAGTTGCAGGCGCGGTCACTGTAAATTACTGTTTTCTAGACAAATGGAAAGTGCAATTCAGGCCATAAAAGCTTCATTTATGTATAGTGAGAAACTAGATTATCCCACTTCAGTATGATCTAAAAAAAAATCTTAAGAACAGTTTTGACTGGTTGTTATGTTGGTGTTAAAACTGGGCTCAATGCTTTAATAAATTGAAGCCTGTAGATTAATCAGCAGAGGCTTTCACCCATTGATCAGCCCTGGGCAATTTTAATCAGCAAGGTCAAATTAGAATGGGTGAGGCTGTGAATTAAGGGCATGGTTGTTTGTCTTTTGCAGCTCTGGTTTATTATTTTAATAGGGCACAGGGGAATTTCCATTAGCACTGAGTGGTACCTTTAGTCATTGTCTGTCATTTTACATGTCTTTCAGAATCTCAAAGACAAGCCTATACTGCAGTTTTGTACTTAAAAAAAAAAAAGTCTAGTTGATATATTGGTTAAAAGCTTATTAATTGCCACAATGATTCTTAATTAGTTGACATAGGGAAGAAAAATCCCAAGAAAAAGCTTAATATAATGACACCTTGCACTGCAAAGAGTTGCTGCTGCCAGGCTTTCAATGGTCCCTTGATTCCTGGAGATTCAAGAAAGTAGGGAGAGATTTGTCCTATCACTGCAGTACTGTACTATTTAATTAAAGGTTATGTGTGTGAGCCATATGCACCAATGTGACCAGATAAAAGCCTGGTCTGCTGCAGGGATCTAATTTCTATTCTATCATCTTCAGTGGAACTATGTTTTCAGATATACCGCAGCAGCCTTTATAATATGTTTCATGCACTCTTCTGCTAGAAGGGTCAAGCATACAGAAGACAGGTTATGTCTGCAAATGCCTACCTGCTTGGTTGCCTGAGGTGAATGAGGATCACCTCTCACCAGGAAGGTATGTAAACTCTCTATAAAATCATTTTCATCGCAGCCCTCTGCATACATTCCATTTTGCTCAATGGGATTTTACTTCCACGTAAATTGAAGTTTGTATAGCCTTAGTTTCTGTAAGCCACAGATAACCACCATAGGCATGTGCGGCTAGCTAGGAGTGATGTTGGAGTATTTGTTCTCAAGTGAAATGGGGTATGTCTGGAAAGCGTGTTTTCATTAAAAGAGAGCACGTGTTGTGGTGGGGGCCAGCCAAGCCACCCCTCTGTTGCCAGGTGGGTTGGGATGGTTTGTCTTTGGCAGGGATTGGTAGTTTGAGTTGCTGGGGTAATTTTGATGTTGCTAATTTGGGGGAGGGAACAGAGGTTTTTTAAGCAGTGCACGCAGCTTTTCGCTTTCTCTTTCGCTGCGTGCACCGGATCACCCGCCCACCCTCCCTTATTTTAGGTCTTGTGCGTTGACCTTGCTATGCCTGTCATGGGGTCGTCTGCCGTTGGGGCAGGGGCCTGGTAGGAATTTTGTCCATCTGGCTGATTGGCTGGTGCCATTTGGTTTTTGCCTACTGTGTAGCAAATCGTCACAACTTGTAAGGTTGCGGTTAGGCATTGGTTAAAAATTGGTTGGAGGAGGGGTAAGGATTGGCTGGGCCTGCCCCTCCAATGCTGCTGCTGCAAGGGAATTCCGTTAAAGGAATTCATGCTTTCGTCCAAGTCCCTGGAATTGGGTTTGGGTCGCATAAGCCCCTGGGAGCATGTGGGGAGAGGGCCTGTGGCGCAGCTCCAGTTTCTCCCCAATATTGTTTCCCCTTACTGACTTTTGCTGGAATCCGGAAGTCAGTTCTGTCCACAGGCAGGGAGACAGATAATCGTAACCAATGCCTAAGCAACCACTCACATCCATGTATGTTAATAAAGTTGTGGCCAAAATTATGCCAAAAACCTTAAACAAAAGTTCTGTGTGATGTGTGTGTTATTTGGGGGGGGGTGTCTTGGGGACCTCGACACGCAAATGCAGGTAGCCATCTAAAGAGTTCCTGTTACTGTATAGATGCTCCATTTTGAACAACACAAAATAGAGACTCTAGCCTGGCTTCAGACTCTGATGTGCATCTAAGTATGCAAACACTTGAGCCAGATCTCATCTCATCTCTTGGAAAGTGAGAGAGATACACGGCCGCTCTAATAGCACCTACACCAAACTATTAACAGGAGCTCAAGAAATCTCTCCCATTAGCAAACACACAGATATTTAACGATGCTTGGGAAGCTTCAATCTGCGATAACAAAATAATTGTGACATTAATACTGATCAACCACTTGTCTTCATGCGCAGCTCCATAGATTCATCACTGTGCTATTGTAATCTAATAATAGCCACTTATGCATTCCGATTCAAAGTTATAAATAGATCCTAGAGCGTAGGGGGAGAACGATGGTTCAGAACAGTCACACTCTCAAACACTTTTTAAAAAAGAAAAAAAAAAGAAGCCAAAGAAATGGCTCGAGATAGAAGGTGCTCCAGTAGTGCTGAAGTGGAAAATTTGTTACAGGCATGATAGATTAGATATCAAGGAAAAGGCTGCCGTATTAGACTACGTACTTGCAAGCTATTTTGAAGGAAGATGGGGTGGTGATGGGAAGGAATGCACTCTACCCACAGTTTTGTGCAGGGTTATGGAAGGGAGAATGTGCTTGTATCAGGGCAAAACAGTCTATAATGTCAAGTTTCCCACGTTTGGTTTGAGCTTGGAGCTTCTTCTACAGTGGTTTGCTACATTACTAGCAAGAAGGCCCCCCCCCCAAGCCCCAATGGCAGCAATGTCATGCTCTCTGACATTTTTCCTGTTTTCTCCTGCTCTGGAGGGTAGGACTCAAACCAATGGCTTCAGGTTACAAGCAAGGAGATTCCAACCAAACACCAGGAAAAACTTTCTGACAATTAGAGCTGCTTGACAGTGGAACAGTCTCCCTCAGGAGGTTGCAGACACTCCTTCCTTGGAGGTTTTTAAGCAGAGGTTGGATGGCCACGTGTAACGGATGCTTTAGCTGCATTTCTTGAATTGCAGGGGGTTGGACTAGGTGGCCCTTAGGGTCCCTTCCAACTCTATGATTCTTCTGTGATGAAAATAGGGACGTCCTATTCCATAATAATAATTTTATTATTTGTACCCCGTCTATCTAACTGGGTTGCCCCAGCCACTCTGGATGGCTTCCAACATACGTCTATAAAAACATAAAACATTAAAAAGGTTCCCTATGCAGAGCTGCCTTCAGATGTCTCCACCCCCATCATTCTGCCCGGACACTGAGGTCCAGTGCCGAGGGCCTTCTGGCGGTTCCCTCACTGCGAGAAGCCAAGTTACAGGGAACCAGGCATAGGGCCTTCTCGGGAGTGGCACCCGCCCTGTGGAACGCCCTCCCACCAGATGTCAAAGAGAACAATACCAGACTTTTAGACGACATCTGAAGGGAGCCCTGTTTAGGGAAGCTTTTAATGTTTAATGCATTACTGTATTTTATAAATAGATCCCAGAGTGTAGGGGGAGAACGATGGTTCAGAACAGTCACACTCTCAAACACTTTTTAAAAAAGAAAAAAAAGAAGCCAAAGAAATGGCTCGAGATAGAAGGTGCTCCAGTAGTGCTGAAGTGGAAAATTTGTTACAGGCATGATAGATTAGATATCAAGGAAAAGGCTGTGGTATTAGACTATGTACTTGCAAGCTATTCTGAAAGGAGTAGGGGTAGTGATGGGAAGGAATCGCCTTGGCTCGGGGGCTGCATAACTCCATGCGTTCCAACGTTTCTCCGATGAAAATAGGGATGTCCTAAGGAAAAGTGGGACATTCCAAGTTGAAATCAGAAACCAGAATGGCTACTATAAATCTGGGACTGTCCCTGGCAGTGGCGTAGCGTGGGTTGTCAGCACCCGGGGCAAGGCAAGTAATTTGTGCCCCCTAACCCGTGGATTTGCGCCCCCTAACCCGTGGATTTGCGCCCCCTAACCCTAACCCCCAGATGCTGCGTCCGGTGCGGCTGGCCCCCCCTGCACCCCCCACGCTACCCCACTGGTCCCTGGAAAACAGAGACACTTGGAGGGTCTGCAATGTGTGTGGGAAAATGACAGAGGTGGACTATATGGGGGTGAGTGCTAGCTCCAGTTTCTCTTCTCTGCTGTTTCTTTCCTTTCTCCCCTGCTTCTTCTTTCTCTTGTTCCTTTTGAGCCCTCACTTCTATCTGCTGCCTCATCTGTACTTTTATCTCAGCTAGCTCCTTCCAGTCTTTATCATTTGGTCATTCTCAGCTGTGTGGTCTACCCCTGTGGCCAGGTTCCTGAGATACTACCACTTCAACAAATTGGGAGTGGAGGACAGGGGAGGGGTTTCTGGGCTCCACATGCTAGTGGTGCATGGGGTCAAAGGCAAAACTGGACAGAACAATGTATCTCTAGGTAGGGAATGTCCCCTGTCTGGAGAACTGCTACCATTCATTGTAGACAATACTGGGCTTGATGGACAAATGGTGTAACTTGGTTTAAGGCTGCTTCCTGGGTTCCTAAGATTAGATGTCAGGGAGAACAGTTTTATCCTGATTTTCTCCCAACTTGATTTTCAAATATGCAGGGAATTTTTGAAAATTAGGATGTACCACACAGATCAAAGAAATGCAAATTATTTCATTTTAGATTTTCAGATATGTTAGTCTTTCAAGTATTTAACATATGTTTCATCCAGAAAGAACTGAGTGATGGTGTTATTATTGAAGTTCTCACCCTGGGCCAGCAGGGGGAGACTGTAGATAGTTTTCACTCAGGTCCACATATGCAAATAAGGAATTGAAAGTGACGTTCAGTGATTGGATAGTTACAGAAAGTTGTTACTGTTGCTTTGTAGTTGAGCTCTATATAAGCAGGTTGGCTGAACCCTTCAGTTCAGTTCTGTTCTGGCCTGTGAATAAACAAGAGCTGTCTGAAGAATCGCTGTGTCGTCTGATATGTTCACCCACAACTTAACAGATCGGGTCAACCAACATGGCACCCATGGGCACTACTGTGTTCACCAGTACCCCCTAAGATGCCTTAGAAAGGTCTCATTAAATATCACCTCCAATATTCACAACCTTCTGCATGCAAAACAAATGTTCTTCCCTGTCACAGGGCTCTGTGGGGCCAATGGGAATCCCTCTGAATGTGGGCACTGTGCCCATGGTTGCAAATGCCCCAAGTCTAGAAGGGAAGATGATAAACTAGGCACACAAGCAATGATATCCCACAAACCTACAGAATCATTTTTGTGGTAGAGCAACCCTATCTGAGCTGATTCGGCATTTGGAGTGGGGGAGAGACTGAATGAAAAGAAGAGCCAGGCTGTGGGCTGTGTGTTTCCCTTTGTTTGGAATCTCTATAAGGGGGTTGAAAGAGAAGCCAGAGGGGAGTGATTCACCATGGATAATAATTCGAAGGCCAGGGTGGTTGTGGGGGGTGGGAGGAGAAAGGAGAAGAGCCGAAGCAGGCATAAAAGCTGTGACTCGATAAATGTTCCCAGCGGTAGATGAGGCAGGAGAGGCAAACAAAATATTCAGTGAAGACGCAGGACGGTGGGCGGTAATAAAACCGGACATTTACCACCTACAGTAATAAATTTTGCTTTGGTAATGAAGGTATTTCCCTCTCTAGCCACAGGCAACTCTACTCTGCTATAAATGAAAGCAAATAAGGAAATGCATTCCAAGAGGTCAATTTGAGGGCACTCCACCTGCAACTCCCCACCACACAGGAAGGTCTTCTTCTCCAGAAAATGCTACACCTTGTACTTACCCCCTAGCCAGGTAGGGCTTTAACTGAGCTACAGCCAGTATTGTTTTTTGGAATGAAAACAAGCAAGCTGATCCTAAGCACTTGTTTGGCTTGGGAACAAACATTCTGTAAAACTCAGTGAAAAATTACTTTCCAGATAGATGTGATTAGAGGCCATCATGGTGGAAAGTAAATGTCCTTGCCCAGTAGTTGACGCAAGCTACGAGCTGCTCTATAAGTGGGGAAATCAGAATTTAGTTGACCCAGCAAACTAAAAAAAAAGGAAGGGAGTCTTAAGCAGGATTGTATGTGCTTCACCTGTTTAACAAAGAGCAAAAAGAAAGCAAGAGATAATTTTTAAAACCAAATGTTACATGCAGACTGGCGTTTGCATCCTTTGCTAAAGCATATCCTGTTTCTATTCTTTCACAGGCTAGCTGAGCACTGCATCATACTGTACCTTTGGCACCTGATTCTGTGTGCCAGTTGGCACGTTTTCTTAGAACGTTTAGCTCCAATTAATGGCTCGGTACACTTCAAAAACAGGATGCAGCAAAACAAGCAAAGTGGCTCTGCATTTTTGTTTTTTTGGGAGAAATCAAATGTAATTGAATTTATAGTACAGTATTTCAGCATATGAATTGGCCTCAATCCAGCTCTTATGAGGATCAGCAACTAGGAACGCTGTCCCCAATTGCACCCAAAAACACATTCATCCAATTCTGCAGAGCCTGGATGAACATTGCGCTAAAGTACAGGTGGATGACCTGTGGTCCACAGCATCCTATTATGTGACCACAAATTCATCCTGAAGCTGCTGCATTCTTCCATCCCAACAGGGTTCCCTCCTTCGGGTTTGCTTTCTCTGTATCTTTCCTTGCTTTTTAAAAAAAAGTTTCCCCCTCTTTCTTTGTAGTTCTACAACAATTGTTTGCTAAAAATAAATTGATTTTTTAAATTTTTTTTTTTAAGTTTCCTGGTTGTATGGCTTGAGAAAAAGAAGTCCATGTGATCTGAGTGCTTGTTCATCATGCCCTGTTGAGATTCTGGCTGACAGCTACTTTTCCCTCTGCAAGGGGGATATTAGAATGGTTTGATGGGTGCCCAAAAACATATTGGATTAAGGTGCTAATTCACCACACTGGTTCATTAATGAAGCCAAGTCAGTTAAAATCTCAACTGGAGCCTGTGGTTTGTCCCTCAGATGTAGTTACCAGAACTATTCCTTGAACGCCCCATACTGACTTGACTTTGCAGGCAATTTTTTTCTCCATTTTTGGCCAGGGCGAGCAATTTATGTCACCTTTAGCATCATCGGGCACCTGCTGAAGGACCACATCATACCTAGATAAGCTACTAGACCTGTTCCTCCTCTTCGCCATTGCAATCTGCTTGGTCACCCACCTCTTATTCTTGCCCAGACAATTGAGGTGAGGAGGAGGCACAGTAGATGCCACTGCCTTCTTGCTCATTGGCTCTCTGCTTGGCAAAAGAAGAGGAACAGTAGGTGAGAAGGTAAGCCAGTGGTAGCAACCTTCAGGTGCTGCTGGAGTCCCAGATCTCATCAGCTGACAATTGGCTGGGACTGATGTGAGCTGAAGTCCAGCAACACACTGGCTGGTCCTGAGGCTGATGGTCTGAGGGAACAGGGTCCAGAAAGGGTGCCTTGCCCAGGGGTTATCCAAAACATGAAATCCATGGGTTTGTTGCTGCTGTTGTTTCTATAGGTAAGGCTTGAAAGGCTCATGTCAAACTCAAACAATTCCCCGTTTGCCACGTGCCTCTCTTCCTTACCGTGCTAAAATTGATAGTTCAATGAAGCCTAGAGATATTAGTAATTTAAACACGTGAGTCAATTAAAAGCCACTCAGGCTCTCTAGAAGCCTTACATAAGCACACAAGGATAAAAAATCCTCTTAGCAGGCAAGAGAGAAGAGTTTAAATGTACTCATTGTCAAGTGAACAAGGCCCCTACCATTTGACAGATGGGTGTAGGTTCAGTTGCCTTACACTTAATGGGAGCAAATGACTCATAGCAGCTTGTTCATCCATTTGGGGCTACGCCTGCACAAGGGTTCGTGAGCTCTCAAGTTGCATGCTCTACCCCTGTGTAGCCCTGATATTCAGTAATCGGCGTGGGTGTTCCGGTTTTGTATATTCTAGGGCAAGAGGGATGGAAGAATAGAGCGATGGATCAGCTTAAGCAATTCAGTTGCCACGCTGCTGTACTTCTCATTTGAATGGCATCTTTTACTGATGAACCAATTCAATTAAACTGGTTTCATCCTTGAGATCTCCAGAACAGGGACATGTGCATGGTTGTTGTTTTTTTAATCCACTGGGAAGCTTCATAATGAATAATGCATATTATAACTGAGTAACGATTCCTGTGTATGTTGATTTGGGCAATCGCAGACAAGTGACACTCCTTTTGATGAGGAGACACACACCAGCCATAGTCCAGTTTCTCGTTATTTCCCATATGTAAGAATAAGAGAGAAAAATGTTCCCTATTCCGTTATCCAAAAAGACCTGTGGATATAAGACCAGTGTTAAGGCTCCCTCGGGTTGGCTGTAATTTCACAAAGCTGGGGAAATGGGAGGTAAGGCTAATGCCTTTACAGACACACCCTGTGACAACCCTCTATGTGCAATGTCACAAAATGTGGTTGATTATAACCTGCCGTCCATGCAACCCACACTTTTTCTTGGTCTTTAAGGACCAAGTCCAGAAGGGGAGGATGCTCTGCGTTGTCCTGGTTCTGTAATGCCTGGGGAAGGGGGAAATTAAAGGAGTGCTTGTATGTGGGCTTGTGATATGTTTGTGGTGGTGCTGGGGTTCCAGGGTGGGTGGGTGGGGAGAGTTAGCGCAAGTACTGATTTGGAGTTTTAAGATGTGCATGTGTCATGTTATTTTCCTAGCTGCCCTAGACATTAACGGAGCAGGAAAACTTTAAGAACTTTTGAAGTGTTGTGCAGAACTTCATTTTTTATAAACTATGGAATTTGGAGGCTTATGATTGTGAAACCGTTTTCTAAACCTCCTTTAACTAAAGGGGCACTCCCGTGTCCCAGTAATCTCTTTACTGAAAGGGACTCGCCCAGTAGGGCTTCACCACAAGGCAAGCTTCCTGGCAGAGGTGTCAGTGCCACTTCCCAAAAGGGAGAGGGATGAGGCAATGAGGAGATCAGCATAATGTGGACATACCAGAAGAAGCACTGACTTGGCTCCACTGGTGCTTCCATGCCAACCTCATCACCCCTTAGTAAGGTAAGCAGCAGCAACAAAGCTAACACTATGATGCAACGTTCGAAGCTCCCGTTGTTCTAGGTGTGTTTTGCAACAGGGAATTTCATTAGCGCGAGCAGTTTCTGAGCTCTGCACCTAAGATTTCAGATTAAAACTGAGCAGTGGAAGGAAAGGAGCACCTTTTTCTGCCTCGCCATTTCCAGCCACTCTCTGAAGACTGGAGAAGAAACCCTCTTAAGAATATTAGTGGGGCGGGCAGGGGAAGCATGGCTTTGTTTTTTGTAGTCTTCAGGTGGGGACTAGACCATGTGAAAAGTGGACATAAGATTTTAGCCGCAGTTCATTCATTTTCAGCTTTGCATTCTTGTTATAAAAGAGTGTGCCTAGATGTTCCATTGTTGCGCCCATAACCTAGGTTTAAGGTACCATTTAGCTCCTAGCTTTCATATCTCAGTTTCGAACACTGCTATGACGCCACCCCACTGGGCAATCTTCTGCTTTCTGTCCTCTGCCTGTAGCATTCTTGTTAATGCTCTTTCTCTGTGATAATCCTGCAAAACTGTGCAGGTTACGGATCCCATCGAGCAGGCATGGCCAAACTTGGCCCTCTAGCTGTTTTGGGACTACAATTCCCATCATCCCTGACCAGCTAGGGATGATGGGAGTTGTAGTCCCAAAACAGCTGGAGGGCCAAGTTTGGCCATGCCTGCCATAGAGGGAATCCACATGCATACATTGATGTGAGTTGCATGCAGAAAAGCCCATCAGCCCATGCAGGTTTGGGTTGGGACCTGTGAGCATCATCTCTCTCCATGCAGTGATGTCCACAGAATTGCTATTTGCGTAAAGCTAGCACTGTGTCTGTTTCACCTTCCTCCTTATACAATGAAGGATATGTCTTATATCTTCCTCATTATACAAAATGACATACCAAAAGCAGTTTTCCCCTCCTCCCACACCTTGATGGTGTTTGTGATCAGACGAAGGGCTCTTACTCCATATGTTCATCGGCAATCAAGTATGCCACAGCTAATGTTACAGCAAGAGAAATGCAGTTCATTAAAAATTACCGCTTGGAGTGAGTGCCATGCAATTTTTGAGGAACTGAAGTGGAATTAGGGAAGGTGATTTTCAGGAGAGCAAGGGATGCTATCCTCCCTCAGCAAATGTCAGCTGGGGCTGCTGTGGTACCATCGTTGTTGTTTTTTAATGGAGTTTTACAATCAAGACTATTTCATTAGATGCCACTTAAGTTTTAATTAATGAAGCATCCATTTTGTTTTATTGTGCAGTTTTGCACAACTCTGTTAACTAACTTTTCAAGGGCCGCACATTAATTTTCAATTCCTTCCTGTGCATCCAGTAGTTTGTCCACGCCATCAGGTGGAAGCCAGCTTCTTCCAGGATGCAAAATTTTATTCAGCAATGGAAAAGAACACTAACCATTGTGTTTGAAAGTAGCCAATGGTGGATTCTTGTTTGCTCATTCCAGGAGGCATTGCACCAAAATCACATCAAAGTGACATCTGACTTGTTTATTGCTTGTGTGGTCAGGTGGTGATGCTATTCAGGGAATCCTCAAGGAAGGTATATGACTCTCAGGGGCATATAAGGAATCCTCTGTGTGTAGGCTTCAAACTCAAAACTCTAAAAAAAATCTTAATCCTTCACAAGAGAGGAGAGCTCAGCTATGATCACATCTTCCCAAGATTTGAGATTACTATCCCAAATGCCTTTTAAATTAGGCCTGTATAGCTTGTGAGTCATTGAGTCATACGTTGCTCACTAGCCATGTATTGCGCACTTGCAGGTGCGTGATGCAGGCAGCAAAATCGAAAACTATATCGAGACCCTAATGGCCTAGGGAGCTGCATTTAGCTTAGGGGCTCACATATTGTGTGGGCATGGTGAAAGTGGATAGTTCCCCCCTGGGATGAATGACTGAATGATGCACAAGGCATAACAGCTGGGCACATCTCCAATATTTCCTTTTAAAAAAACAACAACCATGTGAGTGACTCAAGTTGACTTCTGCCACAAGCTATGTTGATGATGTTGACATAACTGACTGCTTATCTGTCTCTTTGGTTGTCCATGTAAGAGAAAAACTGGAGAATAAGTATTTCTCAGGCCCTGCTTAGAGGTATAATGTTTGCCCAAAGTAAGGGAAATAATTCATTGTGAAAAGTTAAGTTGCTGTGATTTATGCAAGTGTGTGAGATGATTACATTGCATCTATTCTGGTGGAGTCGAAGTCAATATGCCTGTGAATGTAAAACTAGCCTTTTTCCAGAGCCGCCACTCATTACTATTACTACTAGTATTCAGCTAAATGCCAAAAAAGTGTGTAATGTCTTTGTAATAAATTGTAATAAATTGTAATAAATTGTTGAACAACTTCCATTATTTGTGCAGAAGCAAGTACTCAGAGCAGTATTGACGTAACATTCCAAAATTTAAACCACCTATGACTACCTCAATAAATACCCCTCCCCAATTCATCTTTCAGAATTTCTTACCCTTCTCAGGTTGTGTTCACATACCTTAATTAATTAAATCGGCTTTTGCGTTCCTGGCATCTATAATTAGCTGTACTTCCTTATAAATGTGGATAACCCCAAATACGCCACCCTCAGTTTCCAGAAGGAAAAAACGTGGTACATGAGTTATAAATAACAAAAGGGGTTAAGAAAGCAGAATAAGTAACTTTGTTTATCAGCTTAGAAGGGTTAAAGGTCCACTAACCAAGGACAGAATCTCAAAGGCTTGGTAAGTCTCTCCCAGACCCCCTCCTCCTCACAGAAAAAAAATACCTATATAAGGCTCGTGTGTGTCAAAGTGTGTTACTGCCAGCATTTGGTGAAATAAAATTTGTCAGCAGTGCTCCCCCCCCCTAAAAAAAAGATGCTGGAACTTACCATGAATGCTTCCCTTGTTCTCATAGAATGGCAATGACACCTATCTGAGAGGTGTTGGAACTGAGTTCCAGTGAGTTCCGGCTGAAAAAAAGCCCTGCTTGTCAGGTACTTATTAAAAAAACAAGGTTGTTGCTGTTTAGTTGTTGGTTTTGTTTATGTGTGCAGTTAGACATAAAAAGTGGGTTATGGGAAAATTGTGCTGCTGGAAATTGTGCTCTTCTCCTGCATCTTCAACTTTGGGCATCGCATCCTTTGTCACATCCTTGCAAATGCTCTTAAAGTTTTTTTGTGTGGCTGTTAGTTACTGAGCTAAGTCAGATTCATAAATGAATCATTGCTGCATAGTATAGACGAGCGATGGACTCCTGATACGGCCACTGATACAAGGTGTAAGCAAGGAGCAAAGCATGCTTTGGTTTCTGATCGGGAATTTGTACAGTCCTTGGCTCAGGCATTGGGCGTTCTCCCTCCCCGGTCCCCAGCCGGGGACCTAGGGAGCATCAGGGTTATCCAGTGTGTGGGGGGGGATGGGCCGGCTCTGGAGAACATATGTTCAAGCAGAGATGGCCGCCCCCGTAACGCCGCCGCCGCAGGAGAGAGCAATGACGACCTTTCGGTGTACGGCCAAAGCCTCCCTTCAGAAAACCCCTTTAACGGGGAACCCTGGTATCGCCACCGCAAGAGGAAGATGGACAAAAGGATTCCACCCAAGGCCTGATACCGCCAAAGTTGTGACGTTTTGCTACGGGAAAGGCGAAACCTGCCAATGCAGGGAAATTCCTTTCCGGCCCTTTAACAGCGACCTTAACGTAGCAGCGCCCGCATACCTGTGAAGAAAAGGTAACCTGAAAAACCTGTGAAGAAAAGTTAACCTGCAAAATAAGACATTAACTGAGGGTGGGTAGGGTGGGAGAAGCTCTGGAGCCAAGTGAGGATTCCTAGGTAAGATCCTCCCTCTATTGTGTGGGCAGGTAATCCCTCCCCTACCTGGCCTGGTCTCCTTGGCAACGCTTCCCCCAGGTGGGATTGGACAACTGACTGAGGTAGGCGGAGACCTCCAGGTATCCCACCTGAGGGAAGGCAAAGCCAAGCCTATGCTGTTGGGGCCGCTCCAGATCTAGGGGCTGCACGCGCCCACGCAAAGGGCACCCCCCGTTTTAAGCGGGGAGCAGTCATTATGAGTTGGGATGAGGGAAGCAGATCTGCTTAAAAAATATAATTTAAACATTGTGCAGGCTCTGAATTATCCTTGCTTTCCTTTAGCATCTATGGCAGGTGAAGTTAACCAGAAGAAATTCCAGAGTTCTATTCTTTGGGCTATTGCATTATTGTTGCTAATATGGTTCTGTTCTAGCCAATTAGCTGTTTCTACAATTTGCTTTAGCTTTGAAAACCTGGCATCAAGAGAGGTCAGCTTACATTGATGTTTGGATTAGCTCACTAGACTGAAGTAGTTCTTCTTTCTTGTTTGTTACCCGGAGGGTATGCTTGCTCTGGTTTCTATTCTGAATACACACATGATCATCTATTTCACCTTTTCTCCTGTTAACCTAGTGTGCATTTAAAAAAACCCCCAACAACCTTTGAAATAAGTGTCTTTGATAAAATTGCAAGTGTGAGATAAGGTGTGTTCATAAATTAGTTTGAACAGCATTAGCCAATTTATTCTTTTGAAACTTGGCAAATGAAGAAAAATAGCTAAAATCATTGTGCTGTTAAACAAATGTGCAGCTATTTGACAGATGAGCTTTTAATGAAAAGAATTGTGCAGCTGAGGTGCATTGACACGTTTCCATTCTGCAGTATCCACACGCTTCAAAAACCATCTCTTTGCTCTGCTAACTGAGTACAGTGCATGTTTTGCCAGAAATATTGTGAACCAGGCCTGTGCCAAGGGTCCAAATTCAAGTGCATGCATCACACTTTGAATATGACATTCCTCCCCTAACATAGTTTGTTAGAATGGGGCGCTCTCCCCTCCTCATGGACACACCCTTGCTTGGGAGGAGTCTTCATGGTTTGTTAAAACAGGACTTCTTATAACACGAACTGGGAAGCTGTGATTAAACACTCCTTACAAACCAGGATTGCATACCAGGATCAGACTAGTTTGCCAGCTGTGGCTTGTAGGGAGCATTTGAACTACAGTTAGCTGGTTCATCTACCATGGTGAAAATGTGAGTTAACAAACCAGTCTGCTTCTCCTCCACTCCCATTAATGGCTCATTCCCACATCATGGTTTGTTGGACCAGGAATGTTACGTCTTTGTAAACCAAAGTATCTAAATGGTGCCATCTTGAATAAAATATTGTGTGGGCCCAGGGAAGCCCCGCCCTGCATAATCAATCACATGACACAATGCACACACCCCATTTGAATGGGAATGCCCATCAACCTTGTGGGGGCCCAGCCCCCTCAAATATTTTATTGTGGGGGCCAAAGCTCCCACGGTTGCTAGGAGTTGGCTACTATGAGATGGGGTCAGAACTAGCAGGGCTCTGTTTATATTCATGTCCTTGCATATGAGATGGCTTTGCTAAATAGTTATGGACATTCCTTGTCCAGAAGAAATCATTACTTTCTTTGGTTGCATTTTGGATTCTTCATTAATTTCTTATTCTTCTCCCGCCTTTTTACTGTTGTATAGAATGTGCACTAGAGAAGCTCTCATTAGACAGGAATGAGGGACACTTCACGCTGAGCATTATATATCAATGTTAACTCTAATATCCGGCTTCACATGCCTTAAAATAATATTTAAGTAGTCTTTGGGGGGATTAGCTGCATCTCCTATCTGCTTTTACGTGCACCCTTCTAAAGTGGAAATTGCTTGCGCCTAACCAATGCATGGATTTGGCTCTTAATATTTAATGTGCCTTCGGTCTTTTATGTAGGTCAAGAGAAGGAATTAAATAAGGATGCTGCACCACTTACACTGGCACCCTCCAGTTGCCTGCTGATTGGCCTGAATCATTAATCAAAGGGTAACTACTCTGTCCGGCCCAGGATATGCATTCTGAAGAAGCTCACACATTGATGATGGTGCACCCAGGAGATTGCTTAATTGTCCTGACAAGTCCTCTCTCTCTCTCTTCCCCTCAACAACTGCACAGATTATCAAAATTGTGCTTGTGGCATCTAAAAATACTGTGAAGTGATGCAACTTTTGGCTTCCTCAGTCTACTGTTTTTCCTTTTGGGTGCTTCTTCTGCTAGAGGAGGCAGCTGTTTGCTTTGAAAACAAAATCCTCTCTCCCCCCCCCTTTTCTTCCCTGCCTCCTGTTTCAGCACTGCAGCAGAACTCTCGCAGTTGGTTGTAAATGTTCATTCACAGTTTTGAAGCTTCCTAGCTTTGTGTCGGATGGATGGTGCAGGGCAAGCAGGGTGGTGGTGGTGAGGAGATAATGAATGCTAAGGAACCTCTCCTTTCATAAATCCTTTTATTTCCCTACTGCCGCTCGGCTCTCTGAAGCCTGGTTTTAAGTGCTCTGAATTTCCCAAGACGACATTACGATCTTGCACAGAAGGTTGGGGGGGGGGGGATACAAAGCATTCACCAGAGGAGGGGAGAAACAGAAACACAATACGGGTCAGTTGTTTCTCCATTCTTAGGCTACATTTGTTAATAGGAATGTGGCATGTGGGTAGGACCACAGAGAACAAATAGCAGGATAAATATGAAAAGGAAAGAGATTCTCCTTATTGGGCAAAGTACCCATTAGAGGCATTTGTCAGTAAAGCATAGAGAAAGCTCTGCCTTGCCCACTACCAGTTGATGCTAAAAGAGAGAGAGAGAGAGAGAGAGAGAGAGTATTGACGATGAACTGAAAACACCATCAAGAATGTCGCTCCATGTCTTCTGACAGGAGCTGGCTGTCATGATCACATTAGACCAATCCTCTACTGACTTCATTTGGTTACCAATTTTCTTCCAGGGCTCAATTCAAGACACTTAAATGATTTGGGGCCACAACATCTCAGGAACTGCATTCCTTCAAATAAACCTGCCTTGGAACCTCCCCCTACCCCACTACAGAGAAGTAGTCGTAGCTGATTGATATAAGGCTGGTGGGTGCCTTTTCAGTTATGGCACCCAGGGACTGGAAAAACATCCCAAGAGAAGTGTGTCAAGCATAGGCACCGGGTTGCCCCCAGGCTTGGGGGAACTACCATGTGTGTGTGCAGGAGGCTGCGCCCTCTGGAGGAGAGACCTGCAGTGTGCTGAGTGCAAAGCGCAACACACATGATGTCACATGTGCATGATGCACACAGGGTTGCCTGAATATTGAGGGGGCTCGGCCCCTTAAAAAAAATATTGAGGGGGCCGAAGTGCATCCAGTTCACTAGAGTTGGCATGCTTGGTGTCAGGCCTCTGCACTGCCTATTTTTAGATGTGCATTTTCTTTAGCTAAGCTTTTGAAAGGTCCTGGCTTATGTTTCAACTACTGCATTTTTGTCACATATTTGATCTTTCAGGCTGCATTTTATTGTATTTTGTATTATTTTGATTTTACGCAGGCTGCTTTGGAGATGATTATGAAAGGGGGGCATGACAATGACAAGATAAGGACTAAGAAGCAGAGAGGACAGAGCTGAGTTTATCATTTCTGCCGTGCTCATCTGTTCAAGGAAGAAACATGTACTTAATTGGTCTTTAGCGGGTGGGGTGTGACCCCAAAGTGATCTAATGCGGGTCACATGAATGGCACCAACATTTACTACTGCTGTTGTTTGAACTTTATTTTTGTTTTGTTTTTTGAGGGGGGGAAACCCAACATCCTGAAGTATGGGGGTCGGAAGTGGGGACCCCAGAGTGGAAAGGTTGAAAACTACCAAAAGACACGAATGTGAAACAGCTTGTCTCCTTTTCCAATTGTGAAACCCATAATAAATCAGTAGATACCCAATACTAAACAGTTGGGGTATCTTAAACCATCCAGATTCTCACAGCTCCATTTAATTTTGGGTCTGAGAACGCCACACATTTGAATTAGGTGAACAACCATGCTAAGTTTGTGGCAGCCTTGAGATTCACCCCTTAAAAAGCAAATGACAAAGGGAAACAGAGTGCATGGACCAAGGGATTGTCTTCATCTTCCCCCACCTCTTCCAGCTCTCCCCCAGTTTTGTTTTTCTTGGGAGGCTGGAGCAGATGAGAGTGTTGCTTTCACCCATCTTTTAAGGGAGTCCAGTGTAAAGTGAGAATGCTGATATCATCTGATAAGAGGGGGCCCACACACCTTTGGGGATTTGTTCAACTCTGCCAAATCCTGCTGTTGACCATGCAGAAAATAGTGTATGCCTTGTTTCCCAATCCCTTGTGAGCAAAGGCAGCAACATAGCGAGAATCAGAAGCTTGACAGCTGTAAGGTATCGTAGTCCAGGTCGCTAAAGATGCACGTTCCAGAAATGGTAGAAATTTTAATCTTTGTTAGTGATAGTGAGCACAGAAGTAAAGCGCAGTTACTGAAGTGACTTCATTCACGCAGCGTTTAAGGTTATAATCTTGCATTATGTAGCATCCAATGGGACTTAATGTATTGAGTCTGTTGATGCTTGCTTCCAAAGCTTAATAAGAGGCATCATTGCCGGATTTATGTATAAGCTAAACAAGCTATAGCTTAGGACCCCACTCCCTTGGGAGGCCCAAAAAATACGGTGCATTTCCAAAATATAAGACAAAAAACAAATAAAATAAAACCTACATACAGCAACAGTGTTTTGTGTTGTGTAGGTTCCTATGAAGTAAGTAATGGGCCCCACCTGCTAGCCTGCTCCCTAAAATATCACTGGTTTGCTCTTTTCTATATATAGGGTGCCTACATTCTGCAGGGACTGGTTGCATGGCAACATGTGCAAATGGCTTTAGTTACCTATTAGGTCCATAAATTACCATATGGCATATATTCAACACACAAAACAGCGACAATTTGTTGTTGACAAAGGACAGCTGGACATATAAAGGGCCCCATTACCTTCAGTAGCTTAGGGCCTCATCAAACCTAAATCCAGCCCTGAGTGGCATGTCACAGTTAGAGGATAGATGATAGGTGATAGATGATAGATAGATAGATAGATGATAGATAGATAGATAGATAGATAGATAGATAGATAGATAGATAGATAATAGAGGTAAAGGGACCCCTGACCATTAGGTCCAGTCATGACCGACTCTGGGGTTGCAGCGCTCATTTCGCTTTATTGGCCGAGGGAGCCGGCGTACAGCTTCCGGGTCATGTGGCCAGCATGACTAAGCCGCTTCTGGCGAACCAGAGCAGCGCACGGAAATGCTAGGTTGGCAGAAGCAGGGACTGAGCAACAGGAGCTCACCCCGTCGTGGGAATTCGAACCGCCGACCTTCTGATCAACAAGTCCTAGGCTCTGCGGTTTAACCCACAGTGCCACCCGCGATAGATAGATAGATATAAATGCACTTTACCACTGCTCTATGAATTGGGGGAGCTGGCTGGAAAATAATGCTATTTGTGTACTTCGCCTTAAATTTCCTGAACAACAGAGAAAGGGGCTGTATGTATTGAAGAATTCTTCTAGCCTGTAATTTTTACCAAAAGGGTTGTTATTACTTCATAAACTGGAAGAATAAAATTCAAACAGGGCTGTGTATAGAATCCAAAAGGTTAAATTACAGGCTCTGCAGTGCAGTGCAATGGGCTTTCCCCCTTCTTCTTTTTTTATACTGCTGTCACAAAATAAATCCATCATTGTATGACTTTCTTTTTTTGCCTCTTCTTAACCTAGATTGCATGCATTCTAATTGTTGTTTTTTTTAAAGAAAGAAAGAAAGAAAATGCTATAGTGTGGATTGCTCCTGTTCAGAATTCCAGATATTTCCATTCCATCCTCATCCCAGTTTTCCATTTTGCCCTCACTGCCCAACAGTCAGACATAATTCCATGCCCACTGGGCATATTCTTTTTGCAACTTTAATGAAAAAAATCCCCTTACTAAAGGATCGGGGCTTTTTCTTCTTTTTTGTACTTATGCAAATTACCAAGTATTCCTCCTGCATGCAAGTGCCACACTTTGGCTATATAAGTGCTGGTGCTTGAAGAATCAAAATTATTATTAGTACATGATAAACACCTTTCATTGTATTTTCCTGGAAGACAGTGATAGTGTGTATCTGAAGAAGTGTGCATGCACACAAAAGCTCATACCAAGAACTAACTTAGTTGGTCTTTAAGGTGCTACTGGAAGGAATTTTTTTATTTTGACTATGGCAGACCAACACGGCTACCTATCTGTAACTAGGACTATAGCCGTTATGCTGGGACAGTAGTAGTGCCACACCTTCTCAATAGCCATGAGCTACTCTCATGTTCTTGCTGAACACTGAACACTGTTCAAGTGAATGCTTTACTTACTACATAAATAATTCTTTTTGGGAAGCTTAAGTATTGTTTTACAGGGTATTTTGGGAAACATACATTTGATACAATTTGACTCAAAAATAAGCTAAGGCTATGTATAATTGGTCACGTGTGAGTCTAATCAAAATCAATCCATGACAGTCTTTCTCCTTTCAAATATTGTGGGTTATTTCTGAACAGTGAAGTTTACTGCAGGGCTAGTTCACGTCTGTTTTTCACTTGAGTTTGCTTGTTTAGTTGTCATGGAAGAATCAAGTGATGTGCATGAAAATGTGAACTTCCTACACTGCTGCTGTACACACCCTATAGCCGTGAACATTCAAAGCGCATTTCTGACCTCAAGGAATTCTGGGTACTGTAGTTTGTTAAAGGTAGCAGGGAATTCTAACTCTGTGAAGGTAAACTACAGTGCCCAGAATTCTTTGAGGGCAAGAATGTGCTTCAAATGTGTGTTAAATGTAGAGTATGTAGGCAGCCTTTTTGGGCATAACACTCCTTTAAGATCTCCAAATAAGTATGGCCATTTAAAGTTAGCATGGCCATTGGAGAAATAATGGCTTTCCCTTTACCCTTTTAATCATGTAGTAATATCACATTATATCTAGTGTTTGCTGTTCATTTGTCAGAACTGTCATGTTAGCTATGAAGCCCTGCTGCGGTACTGAATTAATATCATTCCTTTTAATCCACAGACCAATTATCCCTGTTACTTGTTGATTCATCCAAGAGCTATGAATCGAAAAGTACATTAGGCACTTTGATAGGTGTTGCAAGTCCTATGAAGGAATAATCTTTTTGTGCTAATTCATAACCCCCCTGCTTTGTTTTTATTCTTTCAAGTTAGGCTGGCTGACTCAAGGTTTATTTTAATGGCATCCCTAATTGAAAAAAGACCAGGTGCCATAACCTTTCTACAACATCTCAAAAATGCACTCTGAGAGCCAATGGTGAATGGTGCCCGTTGGGACTGGTAGGGTGGAAGTCAGGCAATGCCAGGGCCAGTGACAGACCGAGACAACTAAAGCTTTGTCCATAGCCTCCTCCTTTCAGTTGATTTGTCCAGCTGAGACTAAGCAGGAGGAAGCTAACAGCAAGGGCCATCCTATGGACTGGTTGTAAGTTAATAAGTGAGGGTTGGCTGGCAGCAGGCTGAGATTCGTGGGGCAAAACAGATAGGAGTTTGGTTCTTTAAAAAAAAACTTGAAAGAAGGGGTTCTAATTTTGGTTGCATCTCCCAAGACGTGACATGTTCACTTCTGGTAGCTTCGCTGGAGGTGGGAGGAGTTCTGATTATGATTGTACTCACTGCTATTTTTCTAGAAAAGGAGGTGTCAGACCTCACCATGAATGCCTCCCTTATTCTACATCACTCATACACACCAAGGGCACTGGCTCCTGGGGACTGAGGCACTGTGGGCCCCAATCGTTTTTTGGGGGGTGCTGGGCCTCCTCCATGTTCAGAGGTACCTGCACTTATGCTATGGTTACCAGATTTTTTTCAATGAATCTGGGGACCCCCTCTTTTTTCCCCTTCTCTTTTTTTATTTTTTGAAGCTGAGTAGCAACCGGGAGTCAGTAGTGGGGATGGTGAGGTGAAAGACCCTGGGCCCAAGCACACATGCATATTGTATAAAGGTGCAAAGCCCTTCTTTCCCCCCGTGTGAAACATAAATGCACAGTTTTTAAAAAACTGGGCAACGGCCGCCCGCTCACAACTCCCGAGCCTCCCCCGATCAGTCAAAACAAAGGGGGGAAGGGCCAGGAGATCTTTACCACCAGTCGTCCCCAGTTCCCCTTCAGCAGTGGCGGCAACAGCGGCAGTCAGCAGTCCAGAGCCAGCCTGGTAGCGCAGTTGGCTCTGGCTGGCTTCAGGAGCTTCTTGCTGCTGTGGCGCCCACCAGTTTGTGTCCCGGAAGTCCCCATATGTGTCTTGTGCAAAACACATCATATGGGGACTTCCGGCGAGGAAGAATGGCGGGCGCCACGGCAGCAAGCATCTCCTGAAGCCAGCCAGAGCCAGCTGTGCTACCAGGCTGGCTCCAGGCTGTTGAGGCTGCCATTGCCACGTTTGCTGGGGACTGATTTGCAAATCTGAGGACATTCCGGGGACGGAATTTGTCCGGAGACAGATTTGCAAATCCGGGGACTGCCCCCGGGAACCAGGGACATCTGGTAACCCTAACCTATGCAACATAAGGACATCACGTCGGACCCCATCAATCCTCCCGAGAAGGTAGTGGCTCTGACAAACACCCCTGTCCACCTTGGTCAGCAAAAGCCATTATCACAGTTTGAGCTTACATTCTAACCAGTTAAAACACACTCAAAGAGGGCACAGATTTGGGCTGCTGGTGGTTGGGACAGAAAATGTGACCTGGGAACATTCAGCCTCCTGGCCCTGGGGTTGCCTAGCCCAAGTGAGAATGTGAACCTGGGTCTTCCCAGTGGTAGCCACTACATCACACTAGTGTCTCCATTCGCAGTTTTGTAGGGGGTTTTTTCGTTTTGTTTTTTGGTAAAGCTTCCAAAATCTGTCAAAACTGTTTGATCAAAGATGACAGTGGAATGAAACATGAGCTGGCATGCCTTGAAAAATGATGTATCTACTGTAGCATCTTTAACTTTCTTCAGTATCTACATTCCTTTTAAAGGCCAAGGGGAAATCGTTGCTGCTATTCATAATTTCTATTAAATTAAAAAAATTAAAATTAAATTTAAAAAAAGTACCTACTTTTTGAGAAACCTATTACACGCCAAACCCTTTCCGTGCGGTGAGTCCTTTAGAAGGGAGAAACTTTCCATTCTGAAGCCTTTCCCATTAACAACAGCAATACAATTACCAATGGCAGTAGCTCTAATTGAATACCATCAGTGTGGTGCGTATTAAGCATCAAAGCAGGAGAGCCGTCAAGATCTTTCTCCGAGAAATGTTTGCAGACTTGCTGCCAGCTTGTGCTTTATTTTATTCTTCGTATATTGTGTGTGTGTGTGGGGGGGGGGATAAATCCTTAGCCTATGGAGTCTCTATGTCCTTTCCCATTGCTTTGCTCCTTGATGAAGGCAATGAAAACAACTTTGTTTTTTAATAAAAAGCTTTTGGTTTAAGCCTGCCTTAAAGGTGCTTTGCTTCCCCTGCAGGGAAGGAACATTTCACTTGGTGATCTAAACAATGGCTTTAGGGTGGGGAATAAGGGTGATTGGCTGAAAAGGAATAGGAGAAGAAGCCAAGCATCTTTCTTGGCTATGGAAGCAAAGGGCAGGCCAAGCTAGTCAATAGAGGTGCTACAACACAGCTTCTGCAGAGCAGCCAGCAGTGCCCCATGGGGCCTGGGGTTTATAATATCTTTTTTTCTAGTGTCTTAAAGCTAGTAAAGGGAGATGGAGTCTTGTGCCGGGAAGGAAGCTTATAGCAGAAAATATTTTGCTCTGGCACTTAAATCAAGGCTGAAGTTGAGAACATCCTGTGTCAGAACTATCTCTGACATGGTGTTTGAACTGATTTGCTACTTATGGATCCACAGATCAAAGAATCAGAGGAGGAGGAGGAGGAGGAGAAGCAAGAGTTTGGATTTGATATCCCACTTTATCACTACCCTAAGGAGTCTCAAACGCTTTCCATGAGAACTGGTGGTCCCCCAGAAGTTGTTCAGCTCTAGTTCCTATCAGCCCCAGCCAGCATGACTAGGGATAGAAGAATCTGTCAATTTCAGATCTCTTTATTTTTCATTTTTCCAATCTTAAATTCAGTTCTTCACATTTTGCAGCAATTTGTCAATCCTCACCAGCATTTTAGTGTAGATTTCTTCCAATGAACTCATTTTTAAATGCAGTTTTGACTCCTTTACACATTTTTGCAAGAAATTTCCCCTAATGCAATGCATTCTTATACGCTGTTTTCATTTTTATGCATACTTTCTCACAATATAGGCATTTTCCAAACATCGTGGCTGCCCCCCCCCATGCCCATGCTGGGTGTCACGCCCCCGCAGGCGTTGCGCCATGCCCCTATGGGTGGTGCACTACACCCCCGGACGTGCACCAGCCCTGCCCCCGCCTGCTCTCCACCCCCCATTGCTGGAGCATGAAGATCCACCACTGTCTGCACTGTCAGTTAATTTAAGAAATATGCCTAAAAGTCTTGGGCTGAACATCACAACCTGCAGATGAAAAGGTTGCTGGTTCTGACACAGCCTTCCTTGCACTGTACTGCCTCAGAATCCTTGTTTGGGTGGGAAATCATATGGCTGGATGATCTGGCATTGCTCAAAGACAAGTCCATCATGTAACATTTTCTTTCCCGTTACATTAGTGGTGGGGAATCTGTGGCCCTCCATGTATTGTTGAACTACAATTCCCATCATCCCTGACCATTGGCCATGGTGCTTGGGGCTCATGGGAGTTAAGAGTCCAGCAACATCTGGTGGGCCACACATTCTTCTCCTGCCTTCCACAACAGAATTGAGACAGCTTTTTAAAAATTCCCCCCTTCGTCTCATTTCCACGGGCTAAAATTGGCCTTTGCTCATTAATTGAATAAAGCTTTAGTTTGTTAATGAACCAGTTTATTACCCAAACCCTTTCGACAGGAGTACAAGTTATCTGCGCCTAGATAATACTGTTCTGACACGTTGTTAAAATACTTTGCATTTAAGCAGAGTTACATCTGATTAAAACATGGAAATGTCAGAGTTTCTGTGGAAGCTTCATGAGTTCATTGGGTGGTATTTTTAAACTGTGGTGTGAACAATGTTCCTATGGATGAGGAATAAATGTTAAGGTGTGTTACTTACACTTAAGGGAACAGAATGGAATAACATACTTTCTTAAAGAGACATCTCCATTATGAATAAGATTTTTTTTTAAGTGTTGCTTTAGGATGCATTTATTAGCAGTGACCCATGAGCTTCTTGTTTCTTATTGCTACATTTCCATACCATATTGATAGCTTGGAGAAATTAATAATAATTCAATATGTATACCTTTACTGAGTGTTTTACACCAATTAAACGAAATGGGTCCCTGCCTGCAGGTTCCCAGGCTATTAATTAGCTATGTTCTTGCATCATTTTGCTTTACTCGTTTACTCCCAGTATTTCACTTAATAAGGGATTTTCAAGGAGAAGAACTAATTTATGGGAGTATATAATCCAGAGTATCTTCATTAAAATAATGAAGGGGTGTGTGTGTGTGTGTGTGTGTGTGTGTGTGTGTGTGTGTTGTGTTGTGTTCACTAGGAATTATGTTCTGTTTCAGTGAGGTTTACTCCCAGGTAAAGGTGCATAGGATTTCAATCTAAATCTGTCATCCTAAACACACTATCCAGGAAGCAAAGCATCATTGAATGCAGTAAAATTTACTTCTTCTGAGTAAACATGAATAAAATTTTGCTGTCAGTTGGGTGATTGGTTCAGAATGTTGTCACATTGTAGCGTTTTTATGGTGGTCTTCTACTTTTATTCAGAAGGGCAATGTATCTAATCCCTTTATAATGGACGAGACAAGGGGGACTTTCTGCACTTGGGTTAGGTACTAGTGCCTTTACCACACACGCACCCCTTCAAAATATAAGAACCTAATAAGACCTTGCTGGATCTTGCCAATGGCCCATTTAATCCAGGATTTTCTCACAATGAGCAGCCAGGTGCCCGTGTGCAGGATCTGAGCTCTCCAGCACTCTCCAGCACTGGCAAAATGGACAATATGGGGCTAGATGGACACACGTTGGTATAAAGTAGCTCTCTACATGAGGAATTTGTTCAAGCAAGTGCCATTCAGCTCCCCAAACTCTAATGCTCCTGGTAGGTTGGGGAAGAATTGCATTTCCCCAGAAATGAGAGATTGCAGCTTTTATTATTGGAAAATGCTGCACTCCAGACGCAGAAGTGCTGCCCACAGAAAAGTTATCTGGCTATCAATCGCCAAACGAGCAACCATATTAACATTTGGTGTGAGATAAGTCTAACTTGCCGCTACTCCCTTGTATAGATGTTATGTATTAAATCATGAAAGAGCTAGAACGATGCCGATAGGATGGCAATAGGATTTCTGCCCTTGACTTCAGTGGGACAAGGACTGCAAATGTTAGTTTAGTCTGGATTTGTTAGTGCTAATTATTCGTTTCCTCTTTTGGCTCTGAACTTCATAGTGGAGGTGGTTGTGAGATTTTGAATTAAACTGACATGAAGATAGAAGTCCACAGGACCAAGAGTAAGCAAGTGTGCTTGCTGGTGGCACTTATTTCTTTATTATTTATTATACCTGACTTAGTAATAAATCACACTGGATTTATTAAGCGTACTACCAGAAGTAAGTTTCTTCTTGCCTCCCCCCACCCCCCGGAAAGCCATGTTGTTTATCAAGTCCCAAGCTGATGACTCCTGCTGTGAATATGTCATATGGTGATGTCAGTCACGTTATATTAACTTTTATGACAGTTACAAGCAAAACTATTTGTCAGAGAGAAGGGAGGAAAACCACATTCCAGCATATTTCTTTCATATAACAGTGAATAAGTGGATGTATTTCAGATGTCATGGGTATGCAAACTTTATAATGTAAGCAATGATATCCAGCTAGTGATGCGTAATAATCTGTGTAACATAGCACTAACAAAAATTTACCCTATACCTTTAGGGATAGAATGTTTGTTCGAGAGATGGTGATGAATAACAGAATTTAATCAGATTTGAGGGTTCAGGGGGGGAGTCAGATTTACAGGGGGAAGGTATCAGATTTGCCTGAAACCATTCTTCTGCACCACTGACACAGAGACATTCCAAATGTCATGGGTGAGGCACCTTAATTTCTAATTACAAGATGCACAACTTTGTGCTTGTACAGCAATATATATTTTAAGTGACTTAGTGTGACGAATGAATGCTAGTTCATTCAAAGGATTTCTAAACTATGATTCCCCAGTTAACGTTTTCTTGTTTGTGGGGCACTTGGTGCTTCACCACTTCCAAAGAGTTTGATTTAGATGCTGGGTTTGGTGGTATCATTACAGAGGTACATCTAAGCTTGGAGCTGAAACATCCTCAGCTTTAAGAATCAATCTCCTAATCATTGGGAAGGAACCATTCTGAAGTTACAACTATTAAACTGATGCCATAATTTGTTCAGCTAGGCCAGAAGATTCCCTTGAAGCTAACTCCCTCTCTCTCTCTTAAAGCATAGCTGTGGATTTTGAAATAACTATCTCCAGCAAATGTAAAAGCATTTCTTGCAGCGGAAAAAAAGGTGGTTATTGCTCTTGCAGTAGATAAGGAGGGAGAAAAACCAGAGATGGTGAGTGAAAATTGATAGTAAAGGATGCCTTAGAGGGACAGCTGAGGATTGCTCTACACTACACAGATACTGGACATTGTGATCATACAAGAATAGGACAAAATGAACCCCATGAGCCTCTGGTCACTTAACATCAAAGGTCTAAAGCAGGCTTCCTCAACCTCGGCCCTCCAGATGTTTTTGGCCTACAACTCCCATGATCCCTAGCTAGCAGGACCAGTGATCAGGGATGCTGGGAATTGTAGTCTCAAAACTTCTGGAGGGCCAAAGTTGAGGAAGCCTGATCTAAAGTGAAGCTCCATTTGAAACATCTGCATCTCAGTGAGAGTCAGTGTTTCCATTCAGACAGCCAGTGGTGAAGTTTAGTCATTTGGGGACTTACTAGTCTTGGAAGAGGACCTGTTAGATGGTATTACTTCACATACCTCAAAATGTAGTAGGCCTACCCTGCTGTGTTTGAGGTAGCTCCTGCTCATTCCTTTGTATGGGACCCCGAACTACTTCTCCTAACTCCTGGCCTGATGCAAGCACCTTCAGCGAGCACCTTGGTTTGTAGCTAAGCCAGGAAAATGAGTGAGGACTAGGCCAACAGAACTTAACGGACCCTATCGGAGGTCAGAGTTTACAGGCGTGGCATAGCTGCCAGCTGCTGCCCTGTGGTTCATTGCATGCCAGGAGTGTGGGAATATATAAATCACGTGGTTGGAGGGAGTTACAAAGAGTAACAATAGGAGAGATAGTTTCTAAGGTGTGCTGAAAATATATTCTATATTAATTAGGCCCAATGCATTTTGAGAAAAGTCTTCCCTCTGAGACACTGTGTTCTATATTCTAAGCATCAGTGTAATAGGAGTTTACTCTCTGTTATTTAGAATATAGAGCACTATGCACCTGAGGGAAGAGTTTTCTTGAAGCACTTTAGGACTGGTGAATAAATTGCATATTTTCAGTACACCTTAGAGTTTCTCTCTCCTACTTCTTTTTTGGTTCCTCCTCCCTTTCCTCCTGAGGTATCAATTAAATGCACCAGTAGAACTGTCCACATGTTACACTGGACACCCTGGCAAGGCACCTGTACATGTGTAAAAGTGTTCGTGTGAAAAAGTGTGCCCTTGTTCATCTGTACGGCTCTGATATTGTGTACACAAACTGCAGTTATTGAACATTACATATGAATTACTATACAGCTCTACTGTACACAGGTACACAGACTACATAATCATTGAATGTAATGTGTGAACACCTCCAGTGTCAGACGTTAGTGAGATGTGTGTGTACGGAGGGGAAACAGTGTAAGATGGTGCCATAATGTAAGAATCATGGGTTGGGGTGAAACTCTGCACCATGAAGCAAACATGGGGCATCTAGATGAGTTTGGGGACATGTGTTTGCTGAAGTGAACTGAGATTGCCTCCTTAGCGAACAATATTTAAATGATTGCTATCATAAATATATTACATCTTTGTGAGTTACATATATGATAGGGAGCCCCAACGAGAAAATTGGAAAACAGTGAGGCAGCTCTCTCCAGAATTTTAGGGAGTGGAGTTAGACAATCAAAGGAAATTGTTTATATCAGTTGCCTCTTGGTAGGCCAAGACTAAAGCCTTTCATGGTATAAGCAGGTAGAAGAGGCAGTTAGGTTAAGAGAAGGGATCAGTGGACTGATGGGGATGGGAAGTAAAGTGTTTGCATCTCTTCTAGTATGATCAGATCTTTCAACTTACAGGCATCAGCTTCTGGTCAGCATCTCTGAACCCCATCTGACTTGGTTGCAAAATATACCGAAATCACTAGTTTTGCAGCCCCAACCTCTGCCTGTTCACTTGGAAATAATTTCAAGTGTAAATGGTGCTTACTCCCAAAATAGGGATGGAGGAGATATTCCAAATCGGCATGCATTTAAAGCCAATTGTATAAAAAGTGCACTTTTCAAAAAAAAATGCGAACCAAAACACATTTATCTGAATTTTGCACTTATCTGAATTTTGCAAATCAGTTCTCAAACCAGCCAGTGTTCATATAAAATGTATATATTTGGGGGACGTGTGCATAAACATGAAGAAATTCGTGAAAATCACATACAAACACACATTGTATTGGTGGAAATGGTGCATTAGTCAAAACTGCATTTAAAGATGTGTTTATTAGAGGTTCACACTAAAATGCTGACAAATTTTCATGGTGATTTCTTTTTAAAAAAATCCACAAATTGCTGCAAAATATGGAGAACTGAATTGGAGAATTGAGAAGTGGAGAGAAAAGAAATTGATACATCCTTCCATACTTACTATTAAATACTGGGAATAATATATAGAGTGGCAGCCTAATTTTAAACATGTTTGCTTGGAAACAAGAGCCACTGATTTTAGTGGTCCAGGATTGCTGCCTGACAACCTGATCCTGTGCATATTTGCTTAGTAGTAAGTCCTAATAAGATAAACAGGATTTAATTCCAAGATAGTGTACGTAGGAGTACAGCAGCTGTACCTGTACCTGCTATTCTGAGATAATTGCAGAGAAGTTTGAAAGCTTTTTATACCCCCTTTGAAAAACAAACTCTCTCTTAACACATTTCCCCTACAAAAGTCCATATTCGGCCTGCCTCTCCACATCAGTAAAAGAAGGGGGGGCACAAAACTGCTTTTCGATAATTATTTAGAAACCCCAGGGATAAGTTGACTTTTGCGCAAGAAAGAAAAGAATTGTGACCTTTGTGTACACCCATCATTAGATGTGCAGCTATTTGCGCGGTGTTAGGTGAGGAGGGGCCACAGGTGCACTCATTATAGTGAGAATGAGCAAAGAGGGGATGAAAGGAGATACAGCTGGGAACAATTATTTCTCAGGAAGAAGAGAAAGCATCTGGATAGAGAGTTGCACTTCACAGAGAGGTGAACGTAGTATAGGAGACTGAACTTTAAATGCAGCAAGGATCTCTGTTAAGGGGATGAAGATATTGCACTGTTGGCCTTCCATCTATTTGACTGGTTCCAGCCTCTCTCCCCAGCCTCGCTTTAGTTACAGAGTGATCTGCATTGAACATGTTAGTACTAACTGGCAGGAATAGTAGACAGAAGATTAGATAAAGGTAAAGGGACCCCTGGATGGTTAAGTCCAGTCAAAGGTGACTATGGGGTTGTGGCGCTCATCTCCACTTTCGGGCCAAGGGAGCCGGCGTTTGTCTGCAGACAGCTTTCTGGGTCACGTTGCCAGCATGACTAAACTGCTTCTGGTGCAACGAGACACCATGACGGAAGCCAGAGCGCACGGAAATGCTGTTTACCTTCCCGCTGCAGGGTACCTATTTACAGTGGTACCTCGGGTTACAGACACTTCAGGTTACAGACTCCGCTAACCCAGAAATAGTACCTAGGGTTAAGAACTTTGCTTCAGGATGAGAACTGAAATTGCATGGCCGAGGCAGCAGGAGGCTCTTAACCTCAGGTTAAGAACAGTTTCGAGTTAAGAACGGACTTCCGGAGCAAATTAAGTTCTTAACCCGAGGTACCACTGTATCTACTTGCACTGGTGTGCTTTAGAACTGCTAGGTTGGCAGAAGCTGGGACAAAGCAATGGGAGCTCACTCCATCACGTGGATTTGAACCACCGGCCTTCCAATTGGCAAGCCCAGGAGGCTCAGTGGTTTAAACCACAGTGCCACCCGCTCCCTTTCAAGTCAGAAGATTTTGCTGGTCCAGCTATACTGAGAGACCATCAGCAGTGTGGTTTAAAGCTGCCCTAGTTCATTTTAGTTTGGAATATATATATATATAGTTTCAGCCTTAATAAGAGAGCCATTAGATAGAATTTTAAAACAAAGTGAACCTTAGAATCATAGATTTGGGTCTGAAAGTTTTAGGTCTCAGATGATCCCCCTAGGATATGCGCAGGTACACTGCTCTCTCCATGTCCCTCACTGTTAACACACAAAACTCTCATGCACATGCAAGCATAAGCACACGCTACTCCTTTCCCATCATGGTACTGGGCTGAGAGGAGAGGTTTAAACCTCTTCCGTCACCCCAGCACTACAATGATCCCCATCAAAGGTACCTCTTCTCTTTCTGGTCCTGCACCAAGTCCTCTCAGAAATCCTGCCATGTCAGAGGAGAATAGGCACCAGATTGTACCAGTAGGCCATTGACAGTGGTTTGGCAAGTCAGGTCCAGTCTGCAGGTTCTTAGAGAGAAAGGCAATAAGCACTGAGGCTCTTGCCTTTTATTTTGTACACACAGGACATGTGCTACATGAGTGTCTTGCAAGGAAGGGTGTTTCCCCCCCTTCTCATTTAAAGACAAGGTTTTGCTTTTACCCCATTGAGCAACCTTAATTAAAGATGATTAAGGTTCCAATATAATCTGCCTAACAACTCCTTTAAAAGTAGTTTGGAGTTGTAACACTCTTTGGGATTTGGAAGTAATCTTGGAGTTCTCAACATATAAAGGCAATCTGCTCTTGGAAAATGTGTCTGGGGCTTATAAGATTGTTTTCTCTGCAAGGAGCTGGCCCTTCCAAAATGGATTTGGGTTTTTCAGAGTCTCAAACGCATTTTGGGATATTAAGCTGCCAAAGTTTCCCGGAAGACTTAAAAAAACCCAATCCAATTTAAATGCTTGACTAGATTTCTGTTTTCAGTAGATGTTTCAGACCATTTCTATTGTCTATGGCTGCCATTTTCTGAGCATGTATTTCACCCTGTGTATTTCTTTGCATTAAAGCTTCATAAGGCAGAGTCGCTCTAAATTTAAATGGGTCGTTACTATTGCAAGCACATGGTTACTATAATTCTGTGAAGACTTCAGTTATGTGGATTAATGAATACACTAAAGCCAAGCCTATACCTGAGTAATTAGATGCTGCTGTGTATGGGACATCATGCCCCCCAAATACTTATCCATTTCTACCTGCTCCCCTACACCAATGTGGTATAGTGGTTAAGAGCGGTAGTCTCGTAATCTGGTGAACCGGGTTCGCGTCTCCGCACCTCCACATGCAGCTGCTGGGTGACCTTGGGCCAGTCACACTTCTGTGAAGTCTCTCAGCCCCACACACCTCACAGAGTGTTTGTTGTGGGGGAGGAAGGGAAAGGAGAATGTTAGCCGCTTTGAGACTCCTTAAAGGAAGTGAAAGGCGGGATATCAAATCCAAACTACTACTACTACTACTACTACTATTCTTCTTCTTCTTCTTCTTCTTCTTCTTCTTCTTCTTCTTCTTCTTCTTCTACACCTCCATACTGAATTATAACTTTTGCATATTATGTTCATGAGGGTTCCCATTTAAGTTGATTTTTAAAATACTCCTTGTTTATGAACATAGCATCTGATTCCATTAGAATTAATTGCAACTTAGCCACACTGAAAGCAGTGGAGCAACTGACCTGTGTCCCATTGTGTTTAATAAGACAACAGACTTTTGCTAGAGTGGAGCTATAGCCTTGCAGAGGAATGTGTGTTGCAGATCAACTGGCAGAAGCTAAAATACCAGAAAAGACAGCTTGTGATTTCCTTGGTTCTTGAGTTTAATGCCTGGTAATTGAGGTGGATACTGAAACGGATCGTAGAATTGCTGAGACCTTAGGGCTGATGAATAATGCCATGAACTGGCAGGACGATAGGGAGGAGGAAGAGGATGCTGGTGAGGGGTGTAGCCAGAATTGGGGCACACTGGGGCAGGCAGAGGATTGGGAAGGAAGTACTTACATGGTGATGGAGGATTGCGAGGGGATGGGAGTCAGTGCACAGGAACCAGAGCAGCAGGACCCAGAACCAGAGAGAGCCCTGTCTCCAAGAACAATGGTGGGCTTCAAGGCATAGGCAGCAGTGGGAGTGGCACTCCAGGAGGTTGAAGCAAGCAAGGGCCCACAGCCCAGCTCTCTAGCTGGCCAGGAGGGGCTCACTAGCTCTGGGAGGTGGTTGTGATTGCTTAGCTGGAGGAGGCTTGGAACCGGTGACGGTCTCCTGCCTCGTCAAGCCCAGCACGCAAAGTGGAAAAAGGAAGCAGGCCTTTGGACTTTGGGACTTGACATACTGACTTGCTACCAGGTAGGCCAGAGGTTCTGGACATATAATGGGGTTGTTGGCTATTGGTAGAAGTATTTTCCCAGAAGCATTTTAATGTTTGATGTATTACTGCATTTTAATATTTGTGTGCTGGTCCCGAGGGTTAACCGTGCGGCGAGGTCTGAGTCCAGTCCGAGGTCGAGGGTGCGGTATGGAGGCTGTCCGTCAAAGCTGAAGCTGGGTCCAAGGCAGGGAGTCGGGTGAGGTCAGGAACTCTGGCAGAAGAGCAGGACAGGGTGCAGGCAGGAACAGGCTACCAACAATGTTGCTTCTGCAACCTGGGACTGGGGCTGGCTGGCTTTTATCTGCCCCGAGACATAGGGTGGCCCCGGTCCACAGGTGACTCGCCCCTCCTGGCCTGGAGGCGAGCACTCCTCCTGCGGGAACTTAGTTCCCTCCGCCTCTCTGCCCTGAGCCTCTGCAGCTCAGGAGAGGCTGGAGGGTTACTGGACCCAGAGGCAACCTCCTCTTCCCCTGACCGGGCTGAGAGTGGAGCACCTGTAGGCAATGGGTCCTCCATCACCTCAGGAGCCAGAGCAGACTCAGCTGGTGCCTGCACCTGAGGATCCAGCACAGGTGAGGACCCTTCAGGCTCATGCCCCAGCCCCGGCTCAGCTGGTTCTGGAGGCGGGGACTCCTGTGCAGGCTGGGATTCCTCAGGTTCAGCCTCCGAGTCCGAATCCCAGGCCATCACAATTTGGTTGGAAGCCACCCAGAGTGGCTAGGGAAGCCCAGCCACATGGGCGGGGTATAAATAATAAATTATTATTATTATTTATGAATGTGAAGGTTACAAGTGTCTCTCAGTTAAACTAGCTGTGCAGTGGACAGCTACTGCCAGCCAGAGTAGGCATCAGGTGTGGGGAACCTTTGCCCTGCAGGTATCGCTGAACTATAACCTGCATCAGTTGTTGCAAGTATGACCAATGGCCAAGAATGATGATAGTTGTAGTTCAGGAACATCTACAGGGCTAAACGTTCCCTGGTGCAAATGGAGCAATGGTATGACTTCTCATAAAGCAGCTGCCTATAGCGTATGTTTCTATATGAGTTTTTACTGATTGCTGGTTCGGTTTGCTTTGACTCATTCTGGCCTTAGGTGGCATATTTCTTTCTTTCTTTTTTAAGAAAATACAAACCTATAATAACAATGCGAATACATAAAATGGTTTGCAGGCCTTTCAGGAAAAATGGTTACATTGCAGTGGTGAGATTTCCTAGCTGGATTGAATACGGTTAGATTTATCTGCCGGGCTTGACTCTGTTAGCGTCTTTTAACATATATTTAGCTACCTTCTGCAAATGGACCGATGCGGTGAATCACGCAGTGCCTCAGAATGCTTTTAATGGGTGGTGGGGAGCATGAATTGATTTGCACAAAGAAATCTCTCTCACACACACACACACACGAACACCAGCAGGCTCCCTCGAAGAGATCCTCTTTGCAGAAAATTAGAGCTGCTATACTGCCCTCTAGAGTTCCTCGCAAGCCAATTCAAGCAGCCTCCTTTGGCTACCCTGCAGATTTTTCTCCAGGTTCCTTGCTGCTGGCTCTTTTGTGTCCCTAACTTTGCTGGCTGTACAAGTGTAAGGGGCTCATCCTGCTACAGCAGGTAAAAATGTACAAAAACACTTATAATAACCCTTTGAGAGTAATGCAATGTTCTCTTTTTGGTACAGACAGCACCATAGCTCAAAATCAAAACAACCCTTAAAAAAAACACAACTTGTGTTCTGCACTTGAGGTCTGCTTGGGATACAAACAGCTGCTAGTTGTGAAACTCTTGTGAATTATTATTACTATTATTATTAATAATAATAATATGGCTTAGAATGAGACTACCATGAAGCACCTTTAGCATGAGCCTGGCTGCATTTTGGAGTCCCTGCTAAAGCAGAGGCAGTTTCAGTGGCGTAGCGTGGGTTGTCAGCACCCGGGGCAAGACAAGTAATTTGCGCCCCCTAACCCGTGGATTTGCACCCCCTAACCCGTGGATTTGCGCCCCCTAACCCTAACCCCCAGATGTTGCGCCCGGTGTGGCCGGCCCCCCCTGCACCCCCCACGCTACGCCACTGGGCAGTTTATATATCACCGAAAGTATGATGTCAGAGACTGGGTTTGGGAATTACATTTTCGTACTGGGAATTTTTTTGCTGGGGAAACAAATGATGTTCTGAAAGAGAGGGCAGCAAACTGTTCAAAGGCTATTTTTAGCATTCGCCCTTTGTGATGAGAATGAAGTTGAAGCTTCTCTGTGCCGTGCCAGACAGAGGAGAACATCACCGTGGTGATGGAGAGGGAGCTGTGCAAATACTCAGAGGGACCTAGGATGGTCCTGCGAGTTTTGAAGGAGTCCTTCATTTGAATGCCTCTCTGGTCCAACAAAAGTGATGGAGGGGGCGTTGTTGGTGGCAATTACCAGGGTGTGTTTGGAAGTGGCGGGAGAAGGATTGGAGTTTGTAAGAGCATAAAAAATCCCCTGCTGGATCAGGTCAATGCCTTATCTTATCATCTTATCATCTTCTTCTTCTATGGCAAGTGAGATTGTCTTCCATAAACACGGTTTTAACAATGAGTCCATAAGTGACTGTGGAGGCCAATTCTGGATCCACACGTCCTTCCACAGTGGGGACATTGGTTTCCAGATGGGAGTTGATCACAGTGGCCAATCAGATACCTGTGCACGCAAGACCTGAATGCAGCAGTACTCTCGCCATGTAATTTCCATGTAGGAAATGCTTTCCAGTATATCTGAAGGAGCGTCTCCACCCCCATCGTTCTACCCGGACACTGAGGTCCAGCACCGAGGGCCTTCTGGCAGTTTCCTCACTGTGAGAAGCCAAGTTACAGGGAACCAGGCAGAGGGCCTTCTCGGTAGTGGCACCCTCCCTGTGGAATGCCCTCCCACCAGATGTCAAAGAGAACAACAACTACCAGACTTTTAGAAGACATCTGAAGGCAGCCCTGCTTAGGGAAGCTTTTAATGTTTGATGTATTACAGTATTTTAATATATATTTTTTGGAAGCCGCCCAGAGTGGCTGGGGAAGCCCAGCCAGATGGGCGGTGTATAAATAATAAATTATTATTATTATTATTATTATTATTATTATTATTATTATTATTATTATTATTATTATTTCCAGCAACTGGCATTCAGATCCATACTGCCTCCAACCGTGAAGCCAGTATGCCTCTGAACAGACAGATAAGTTTGGTATGCCAGCCAATCTAGTTACTGACCCTCACATTAAGGCTCATGTTTATGCTTGCACATCATCATCACTAGCAACCACAACTATATTGCAGCTTTTATTCCACTTTTGAAAACCAAAGCTCCTCCAAAAATTACTTGCAATCAAGGGGCTATAAACAAAACATACAGTCGACCAGCATCATATAAATGTCACCATTAAACTCGCACATGAATTAGAGATTTATTTATTTTTTAAGTTAACAGAGCAGCATTAAAAACAAAAGGCTTGACTATCTTAATAGCCAGCTTAACATCATCAAATCCCACTAGTGGCCTAGTAGTAGGACCAGTGGTCAGGGATGATGGGAGTTGTAGTCCCAAAACCTCTGGAGGGCCAAGTTTGCCTATGCCTGGCCCAGTAACTGCTAGAGTGGCACACATGGCTGGTTGGTTTCCACAGAGTATTGTGAACAGAAATATGCTAGATAGAAGCTGTTGCAGTTTGCAAACCCGTCCTGGGAGATAGAATTGTGCGTTATTTCTTTAGACAGTGGTCGGCAACCAGAGAAGTGACTCTAAGGACTTGCTCGCACCCGGTGGGTTTTGACTTGGAATATCTGCTGAAAAGGGTGACCCATTGAGTGTTCTCTCTTGCATATAAACTCTGTACTCTCTGTTACAAACTGTAGGAGACATCACATTTTATATTTCCCTGTGACAGCCCATGATGTGGAGGCACAGGGGAGAAACCCAAATGTGACAACATTGCAATGTGTGTGTTTAAATGATAGTCGGGATAATTGACATGGAGATGCAAATTTTGACAGCACTCTTATGGTGCCCAGTACCAAAAACATGCCGTCAGTTGGCATGGGGAACCTTGTTTTTTGTTTTGTTTTTTAATAAAAAAGCAACAGTTCCAGAAGTCTTTTGGATGTGTGGAATTTCATTACTTTGTCTTTGGCCCTTGTTCTGGCCCAAAAGTTTGTGCATGTATACACATGTGATTGACTTGCAGGATTTATCTGGAAAAACAGTACTCCAAGGAAAACCCTTAAGTTAGCCACGGAGGAAAAGAACACATAGTACTACCTTTTTCCAGTATGTGATAATGAAAACGATGCTGCTTTCATCTGTAGTAAGAGGTTTAGAAATATAATCTTCTAGAACATTAATTTGTGGCTTATCTGATTATGATATAATGGTACAAGAGTACAATTATGTAAACCCCGCTGTTATAATGAAAATGTTTACAGAGCGACCAGTCTGATTTTGTTTTCTCCCCAAACCATTTTTGAAATTTTTTTGGTGCCCAGAACCATTAGAACAAATTGAGCTCAATGGAATGGTTTCCCCCTCCAAATACATATTTGATTCCATTTAATTTCCAGCACCGTGTCTCATTGCATTAGCTATGGGATATATTGCCACTGCGTACTGGGTTAATGTCAGTGTCACAGACCAGGGTTAGAAATTAAACAATTTTTCATGCTCAGTCATGCTCCAAGTTTCCTAGCAGAGTCCTGAGGAAATGGCATTGATGTCATGGTAACTGTTCATGGATCTCCCAAGTGTGTCCAAAAATTAGTCGCTGGACAGAGGGGTTGATATCTGTATCAAGCGCTCAGGTATTCAGACATCCAAATATAAATCACAGACAACTCCATCATATTGCCCTTTTACTTGTCCCCACACAGTGGAGAAACCTGAGGCCATTCTGAAATTCTGGAGAACTGGATCAATGCAGGAATTAATGACCTGTTCCGAATAATTTGAAGGTCAAAGTGTAGCCGCAGCTATTATTTGGTGTGGAGACAGGGCCGACCTGATACATTTTGGCACCTGAGGTAAACCACAAAATTGTGGGCCTCCGCCTGCCAGGAATGAAGGGGAGAGCGAAGATCTACATGAGGAACAAGGGAGGGAATTAAGATCTATATTGGGGGGGGGGAGGAGGGAAATCAAATCTTCCCTGATGGTTGAAGTGGGAATCTAAGGCTGTCACAGGGTTGGAGGTGGGGGAAGGGGCCAGCTCTGAATCATGGTGAGCAAGTATAGAGCCCAGAGGGCAGCACCTGCTGTTTCCTCCCTAGGGGTGAGAGGATAGCAGCAGCGCCTCCTGTTCTCCATGAGGCTGCTGTAGCACTGGAGACAGCATATCAGGTGGTACTGAATGCTTCAATGTGGTGCCCGGGATGGTACTTCCCTAAGTGTGCATAGAACTACCACAGAAACTTCAGTATATCTAACTGGAATGATTGCATATTCTCCCCCTGGTTTGCTTCTGACTCCACTTCACTCCTTTTCTTGTCTTGCAGCCCCATATGTCAAATTGTAAGTTTTCGGGGCAGGAACATGTCCTCTTAATATTCTGCAAACTGATGATAAGAATAAAAATGAAAGCTGCGCTTCCATTCCTGGGATGGTGGTGCTTTCCTTCATGAGCTACCTACCATCAGAGACTGTGAAAGAAAAATCAGTTCTGGGTGTATTAAAGAACAGAGAACTGTGAGAAATGGCTCCTGGGCCAGGTGGTCCACTGGCCTGATATAGCTGGCAGTTCTTATGCATCTTTTAATGCTTTTCAAAAAAGTATTTTAAAAACCCCAAAACAAATCTGACAGTGACATCAAGATAGCTTGCAAAGTGGCTCTGTTTCTTCTGTCTTTAGCAAAATCTCATGCTGAATTTGCTCATCATCCCATCATAAATTTCACTGTAGAGATTTTGTGCTTGTATGTTGCTATGCCTAATAGAGAATCCATCCATGCTGAACAGAACCAAACTGGAACAAACTGAACTTGCTCTTTCCATGTTTGCTTCCTAAGGCACTTCATAGGGGCTTCCTTATTTATGTATGGCAGCTCTTTTAATGCAATGAAAACCACACTTAAAAAAAGTTAAAATTGGAGAGCAGCACCAGAAAGTGGAAGAATAAATCTAGGGAAACCTTAGTCATATGAACTAGGCGCATCTTAGCAGCAGTGGCTATAGAGTCCTTTCGTCTAAATGATTCAGAAGGTTAGCATGCTTGCCATCTGGAGCTTACAATTTTCCTACATCCTCTGCAAAACAAGGGTAATTCAGTTTTGCCTGTGGCCTGTTATATTTACAAAATCCACTTTTTAAAAATTAGCTATTTCATATTATGAGGTACTTGGTTGTCATCAGATGCTCAGTCTTTTTATGCAAGGTGCCTGACTTTACTGCTATGCACTGCTTAAAATCTGGCATTTATGAAAGTGCCAGAATTAATGTTGAGAAGTAATTCTTTATGTTTCTGTGCTTCCCCCCCCCAAAAAAAAATTAGATCCAAGCCTGTTTTTTTCCTATTGGCTCAAGCTGCCTCTCTTTTTAAAGTACGCAATTATTTGGGCATCCTGATCGCCCTAGCCATTGCTCCCTAACCCTTAAGTCCAATTGTAGCATGAAAGAGAACTGTGCGGGAAGCTGAGAGGTGTGGGAGCAATACCAGTATTTTGTTACACCGAGTCTCTGATAACAGGATCTGGATTTCTCTGCAGGGCCGATGGCAGCTACAGTGTTCCACCCATTTTGCATGTAAAGTTATTAATATTTGCTCGTTTGTTTGTTTGTACCCCACCCATCTTTAACAGACCACTGTATTTTAATATTTTGTTGGAAGCTACACAGTGTGGCTGGGGAAACCCAGCCAGATGGGTGGGGTATAAATTATTATTATTATTATTATTATTATTATTATTATTATTATTATTATTATTATTTTTATTATTTATTATCTGACTGGGTTGCCCCAGCCACTCTGGGTGGGCTTCCAACATATATAAAAACATTTTAAGACATTTAACATAAAAAAGCTTCCCTTTACAGGGCTGCCTTCAGATGTCCTCTAAAGGTTATGTAGCCAAACATGTAGGTTAAGCCAAACATGCATATTCCCAGAGTGAAGAGCAAGCACATAGGTTCCCAGAGCAAAGACGACAACAGCTGTTACATTCCTCCTCCAGTCCTCCTACAGCTGCACTGCTCGAAGCTAAGCCATGGTTTGGTTTAGGATTACATCCAAACCTGGCTGTGTGGTTTGTCTACCCCAGACAATCCCCCAGATAAACCAGGAAGAAACCTTGGTTCAACCAGAGCTCGTGATTTGACTAGAGTGAGATAAACCGCAATGTCAGGCTCAGATGGAATGCTATGCCAAACCATGGCTTAGCCCAGGCAGTTGCAGCTGCGGGGAGACTGGTGGAGGAGTCCACAATACGTGCTTATTTGGCAGCCAACACTGGTGACAGTGGTTAAGAGCGGTAGACTCGTAATCTGGGGAAACGGGTTCGCGTCTCCGCTCCTCCACATGCAGCTTCTGGGTGACCTTGGGCTAGTCACACTTCTCTGAAGTCTCTCAGCCCCACTCACCTCACAGAGTGTTTGTTGTGGGGGAGGAAGGGAAAGGAGAATGTTAGCCGCTTTGAGACTCCTTCAGGTAGTGTTAAAGTGGGATATCAAATCCAAACTCTTCTTAGATGTGATGAGTTTCTTCCAAATGGAAGCAGCAGGCCTGATGATGCTGAGACTGTGCTGCGTACATCCGTATGCCTCTGCAAGGCCAAAATTCTGCTATTGATTGAGTTGCATACTGTTCCCTTAAACAGAGAGTGCATGACTCTCAAGTGAGCCGTGGTGGGTAAGACTCAAAAAAATGGGGGCATACTGAGAACAAACTGTAGCTGCCTAGCCTGTAGTGTCATAAACATTGCTTAAAATAAACAGGTTGGACAGGCAGTCACAACACATAAAAGGAAAGGAGGAGACCTGACTTGATCCTGGCTCAGCTGCAGAGTGCAGCGTGCAAGGTGATGAGTTTTCATCCCTTCAGGAAACAGGTAGAAAGGGCGGCTGGGGGAAGGGGAGAGGAGCTTTGCAGAATCGTGTTGGGAATGTCTGCATTCCCTTTTCAACACTAGGAATAGAAACAGCAGCTTGGCTCTATGGAAGCTCTCTCCTTCTGAAGTTTGTGTAATAAGAGTGATTAAGTTTTGCCTGCAGCTGATTGCATTTACAAATTTCTTTTTTTAGAAAAAGGGTTAATGTTATGAAGTACCTGGTTATTCTTGTTTGGTTTCTGCTCTTCATGACCTAGACAGTGGCTATGATTCAGACAATCATCTCAACTTTGGATGATCATCTGGATTTGGACCCATGAGTGAACCTCACTGAGAACAGGAACCTGAATTGGCGTCATGCTTATTAATGGCAGCAAATACTGGAGACAGAAACCTATGTCAGCTTTGAGATCATCAATGCTAGGGCATCATCTGTGGTGTCATGCTGCATGCCCCCCAAAAACTTTTACTATGAAGGAAGACAACTGAAAAGAAGGATCAACTTCAGAGTAAACACAAATAGCACTATAATACATTATTAGATTTAGATATTTTTCTCCACCCCCAGCACTGGACTAAGTGTACAGGCAACCTTGAATATGCTTAATTTGAGGTGATAATGCATACATGAATATGAATTGTGGTATAATATCTGTACGCACACATATCTGGAAATTGTTTCAGTAAATTGCATTGTATAATTATTATTGCATTTTAAATTTGTGTATTTAATGAGTTTTTGATTGTTTAATGGTTTGTATTGCTGCTGGCTTAAAATTGTTTTCTTCTTAATTGCTTGGATTAGTTTCCTATGAGTGTACTGGGCTGTGAAGTGTTTCACGGTGTTTTAATTTTATTGGAATGAGATGTTTTCGCTTTACACATATATGAAAAGTGCCTTAGGAGGGATTTGCCCAGTAGCAGATTGCAAAGTGGGGCTGTGTCGTTCACCTGACTTCCCTCTTGCCAAATCTCTGCTGCGTACCATGGTTGAGAGGAGTAAAGGCAGCGGCAAGGCCAGTGCAGTGCAGACATGCTGTCATGGCTCAGGAGTCAGCTTTGCCTGCTGAATAGCAGCCTGAAAAGGGAAAAGGCAGAGTGACTCCACCTGCAGCTGATCAGCTGTCAGAAGAGAATGCACTGATGAGAGCCAGCTGGTACTGATGAGAACCAGCTGTCTCTGGCCTTCTTAAACAGAGCTCTCAGTAGCAGATGGATGCTGGAAACAACACCTGTGGTTCCCAGCCCTTCCTTGCTGCTTCCTGTTCTCCATCTTGACCCTTGGCTTTGTGATCATCTGCATCCCTTGACCTCCAGACTGTCAGACTTCATATGTGGATTCTGCTTTCAGGCAAGTGTTCATTGGAGACTCCTAGCCCCTGCTTGCTCAGCAACGGGACTCAGATGGGGCTGGGACACATGCCAGCAAGAGCACTGGATTTACTCTGCTGGTGTGTTTGCATCATGCTGACCTCACCACCACCTTGTCCCTCCCCTCTGCCTTCTCCATCCCAGTGTGTAGCAGTGGGTTGGCAAGAAGAGGTCAGCCGCACCACACCATCTGCTTCTTGGTTTGCCCTGAAAGGTGGTATAAGAATAGCTGTAGTTAGTCACCTCACTCACATTTTAAAAACCAAACACAGTGTTTGCTAAACACTGATACGGAAAAGCTGTTTCCCAATGTAGCAATATTTGAATTAATAAAAGGAGCAGCTAAAGCAGCTGTGGGAGGTAGTTGCAGTTACATGGAGAACCTGTGACTCTCCAGGCATTGTTGGCCTCCAGCTTCCATCAGCCCAAGACAGAACTGGTGACTGGTTAGAGATGATGGGGAATGTGATCCACAGCATGAAATCCTAAGCATGTTTAAGCAGAAATAAGTCTCAGTGGGACTTACATCCTTGCAAATTTGTCTAGGATTGCAGCCTATGTGTTGCTTCTGCTGCTGTTTAAAACGCTGTTCCAGAAGCGAGATTCCATTTTTATCGATTCCCCATGCTTTTCATTTGGCCGGCTATGGCAGGTGTTTTTAGTTTGCTTACATCAAGCAAAATATTGTCTGGGCAAGGCTATTACAGTGTGTGAGCAATAGATAATGGTGACAAAGTAAACGCATCAAACAATATATAGGGTGCCATTTGGTAGCTTGCCCGAACATGATCATTTTCATTTCATAGTTGTTAGTGCAAAATTGTTGGTAGAATAGCTCTCCAGTAACTCTGAAACTTATCCCTGCCTAGTGTGCAAGGGAGGGAAAGGAAATAAACATTTTTATCATAGTTAAACATGATTAAACGCACAGGAGCCCACCCTCACATTGTTCATACATGTTTGTTTGTTTTTAACATGATACCAGATATTGTTAAAAATTCCTTTTCTTTTGCAAAAAAGAAGTTTGATGGTACCTTTAAACAATGTCATTTATTTGTAAGCATGCTGCAAAGTATTAGAAAGCAGAATTTGAGTACTAGAAAAGGTAGCAAATACATCATTATTTCTATTATTGTGATTATTATTATTATGGCTGTTTGATATTCTACATTTGGATTTTCTGCCTTGGGCACCCTTATGTCTTGTGTCAGCTATGCTTTCAGAGCAGAGAAAAAATCCCAGCACACTCTCTCGTCCAAATATCGCATAGCTATGTAACCACACTTAAATACCAGCAAAACAAGCAACAGAGCGCCATCAGATTCAGCTAGTAGATTATTGGTGCTTTGCCAGTGGGGGCAGACATGCTTGTCATAGTTCTTAATTTTCGTGTCATCTTTCTGTAAAACAACCTGGTGTTTATTTAAAAAAAGTTCTGTACATAGTCATTGGTGCCACCCCACATCTCAGTAGCGGGGCTGAGTTTCCCAGGGCTATGTTCTGCCCCACATTTCTGCCCTCTTTAGAGTGGGGTGTGCACCCTCCCTCACTTGACTTACATCCACCTTCAGTGTGACCTGCGGCCTAAACCTGCAATTTTGCTGTACTGGGTAGTGGATCATGCTCACCCAAGCCTTTTTCTTCTGCTTCTTCGGCTGCTGCTCATGTGAGTGGGGGCTAAGGCAAGCAAAGCTCATTCCTGTAGTGCTCAGAAGATGGGCACCCAAGGTAGAAACACCAACATCACATTTCTTATACATGTCTATTCCTCAACAGCTTAATCAGACAAATTGTGGCAAGCCGTGTATTTGTCTAAATATTTGAATGAGAAATGCAGTGAATGAACTGCTTATTCTGCAAATGTATGCTTCACGGTTGCTATCTTTAGAAGCCACCACCTACTCTGTGCCTATTTCAGATGCCTGCTTGATGTTGCATATTTTGCCCCATTAGAATAATCACATCTAGAGATCTGCTTGTGGAAGAGATTTGTGTTACCCCCAAGCAATGGCAGAAATTCAGTAAGTGGGTATACAAGTAGTTGAATACAAGCTATCAAGCACAGGCTGTTTGGTGAGGGGATATTGGTTAAAAACAATGAAAAACCAAAATAAAAATACTGAGATGGGAGGGGGGGTATAATACTTGTTTATTGATATGAATACAAATTTACAATGCAATACATAGCAGGGCTTTTTCTATACCTTGAAATCTATTGCTGACATTTTCATTCATTCATTATTTGAATGAGAGGAGGCTGTTCTAGCTCAGTGTTGCTAATGTCATAAATGCCAATTATACAGAAAATTAGCATGTATTTTCAGTATAAAATTCAGATACATACTGTATTTTTTGCTCTATAAGACTCACTTTTCCCCTCCTAAAAAGTAAGGGGAAATGCGTGTGCATCTTATGGAGTGAATGCCAGCTGCGCAGCTATCCCAGAAGCCAGAACAGCAAGAGGGATCGCTGCTTTCATCGCTGCTTGCTGTTCTGGCTTCTGAGATTCAGAATATTTTTTTCCTTGTTTTCCTCCTCCAAAAACTAGGTGCGTCTTGTGGTCTGGTGCGTCTTATAGAGGGAAAATACGGTATTTTTTTCCTCCTGCTGTGACAAAAATCTGAAGAACAATGGAAGAGATGTGCAAGAGAGCGCAGGTCTAGGAATCCCCCCTCCAACACAGCAGGAGCAATGACATCATTGCTAGAATGCAAAGATGGAGCCTCCTTGCTTTGGCAAGTGTAGGAGATGATAACAAGATTTTAAAGCTTGTTTATCATAATTAGCCTAGAGGAAGCCAAAGCATGAGGAAAATAACCAGGCAGAGGCTGGATACTTCTTTCCTTTTCTTAGATGGTGCTCCTACCTCAGGTTAGCAGTTAGACTGTTAAAATTTTAAGCAAGATATTTTGCATATCTAGGTGAAATCTAAAGGCTGTGTTTCATCTGGCTAAGTGCCTTTTCTTAAAGCTCAGTATGTTCTGCAGGTTTTAACCTATAGAGTGTGGAGTAAACGGGACTGAGCTCTTGGACATTTACTCCTAAGCGTATCCTAATAAATTGGGCATTATGCTATGCTAGGTTAAGCCCAATGGCCACATTCCTGTCTGTGCAACTTTCTAGGTGCCACATATCAATGGGGGTACAGATCCAGGGAGTGTAAATTTTGAACAGTATGCTGGTTTCTCCACTCATTCGCACACTCTTCCATCCTCTATCCATCCAAGCAAGTAAGAAGCACTGTCAGCTTAAAGACTCAGTCTAGTCTGGCAAAAACACTTGAGGATGCAAAGCACGACTGGTTGGAGGTGCGGCCTAGTGTGTGCAGCCTGGGGCAAGTCTCAAGGACCAAATAGAAGAGGAGGTTCCTCATCCATGTGCTATGCATTATTATTGCTCTGTATATACATATACATATACATATATATATACATATACATATACATATACATATACATATACACATACACAAACATATACAGATGTACATACAAACACAATGTATTAATGCAACTGCCTTCATTTTTTGGACTCTCCTTGGGACAAAGGTCATAGGGGCCGTCATGAGTTCCCGCACTTCCAAATTTACCACCCCACAACTGGTGGAAATAATTACTGTTCTGATCTGTGGTGTCCAAGGACTCCAATGTTCCTGAAAGAAGGTGATTAATCATCAATTTCTCATGCCAGAGAAATGGGATCTGAAGTAGAAAGATGATAATGGAATTGAGGAAAGCATGCCAAGCTATGCCACAGAGTTCTTGCCTACAACTAAAAATATATGGTTTCATCCCTACCTCCTCTTGGCCTTTCTATATGCTGTATGTCTCGGGAAGGACTTGCCAAATGATACTGTGTGATACATTTGGGGATCATTGCTCTCCGGAGGAAACAATAATTACTCTAAACATGAGACAGACGTTGCACCAAGAACAGTGTTGCAATTCCTGTGAATGGATAATTGACCAGCCTCAGGCTTCTCTGTACAATATCTTGCTTGGCTGAGCACAAGGAAGGGTAGCTTAACAGTGTGCAATGGCTCATGCTTTCTATTTTATGGTGCTGTGTGTGTGTTGCAACATTTCTCAGTAGGGGTGCTTGCACCTGCGTTAATTTTCACAAAAGCATCTTTGCTTTGCTATTTATACTCAACTGCTTGTTCCTCCTCAAACAATTTTTTGACAGATACTATTTTATTAAAGTGGAGAGAGGATGAATAATACACAGTGATCATCATCTTGTTTTTTAAGTTGAGTTTTATTAGAGCAGTTTGGAAGGGCACACACTAGTGTATTACTGCATTCCCTGATAATTTTGCATATTTATACTAAATGTCACTTTAATTTTTTTTAAAGGTACGAATGGTCATTGTACTCTTCAGTTGCACAAAGAAATCTAACCTTCAACACATCTTGTTCACAAACTCCCCAGACTGTTTGCATGAATTTATCTGGGTGGTTCTATTGTTACAGATTTAAGAGGGGAAGCAGTAGACTGAGTGAGAAGAGAGTCACTAGCTGCTTGAGAGACTGAAGGGTCTTGCTTTTCTTTCATGTGAACATATCATGCAAATCAATATATTTCAGCCTTTCAACACCCAGGACCCAATCTGGCATATTATACTTGCCTTGAACTTTTTGTCTCACCTAGTGGTTTATCTTGGGACTCTTTGTCTGTCTGTCCTAGTCTTCCTTTTTGTTTTAGCCTTCCCTCTGTCTGCTTGGACTCACAAATTGGTTTTGACAGCACTGAGAGGTTGTCTAAATTAGGGTTTGGTATCCTTGACTGTCATTTGCCTCAATTTCCTCTTCATTTTGAGAGCCAAGAGAATTGGAGGATATAACGGAAGAGAATCATTTCTGTCATGTGCCATGGCAGGGTAAACATAGCATGTAGTGATCTCCGCACACCAAATTTGCTTCCTCCTTATTACTGTCACTACCATCGGCCGTGAGTGTGATTTTGTGCATTAGCGATTCATGGAACCGTGGTGTGAAATTGTGCTAGTCTTACTTTGAAATCCCAAAGTAATCCCATATTTTCCCAAAGAAATGCCATATTTTGCCCAGCAAATATGCACGACCATTTTATTTTACACACTCATTGTCAGTGTGGGGGTGGGGTGGGTGCAGAATCCCCTGAGAATCTTTGCTGCCCTAACTCAACCTCTTCGCCTTCTCTCTGCATGTCTCAGATGCCTCACCCTTGCAGGAATGTCCATGGTGCCATCAGTGCAGGATTTGAGGGGGGGGGTCCATTCAGCAGAATGAGCAGGAGAGGTGGTAGGCTCACCCTTCCTTGCAGGTTTTTAAGCAGAGGTTAGATGGTTGTCTGTCATGTACTAGTTGGGCATTGGACTAGATGACTCAGGGTCATCCAACTCTACAATCCCATGATTCTATGAGAGCTCAGTAGGGTCGGCTTACCATATTTTAAAGTGATTGCACACTGCTATTTCAAGAGGCATAAAACACAGAGTCTAAAATTATCTAACTTCGCCACTGAGTAGCATACTAATATAATATTTCCTCATAAAGACCATGTCTGAATTAGCTCAAAATCAAGTAAACCTTGAAAGTGCATCTAATCTTAGGGGAATAGATCCAATTTATATATCCCCTCAGTGATGTGCTTTCCATGAGAAGCAGGTTTTATACAGCAGGTCTCTGTGGCGTTGTCAAGTTAGATAACATATGAATTCTTTGCTACATTGCTCTGTATCATGGCCCTGGCCTTGAATTGGAGAAGGAGCTACTGCTTTCAACCAGGCTCTTGAGACCAGTTGTCCAGAGCCTACAGAGTCTAGACTTGGACCTTCACAGTTGCTGCTCTGAAACCTGACTTGACAGAGGAATCTAGTGTCTCCTGCAGTATTATACCTGCCCAGTGGGTCAGGTAACACATTGTATCAGGAGGCTACAGAAATGTGAAGAAGCAGTTGTCTTAGGTTGGGCCTGAAAGACCTACAGTCTTGAGTCCAAGGTGGTGGAACTGGAGTGAACTGAAGAAAGAGACTCAAGGCTTCCATTCACCCTTCACCTTTCACCCGTCAGAGCAAGCTGCTTGCTCTGAGCTATCTGTGCTGCTGCTGCTACAGCAGCCGCCTGTCTTCCTGCCTTGACCTCACAGCTACCTGATCTATTCAGGTCAGAACACTCTGCCCCATTATGTGCAATGTACCACACCGATGTCACACCTCCCTGGGGACTGCTGGCGCTGGTGTGGGAACATTCCATGAGACAGTGCAGAGCGAGATGGTAAAAGATTTATGCATGCCTGGCAGTGGTGTGGAGTCTTTGCTGCATCAAAGCAGGTTTTGGGAGGAATTGTATAGAGGTAGGAACATGCAGTTCATATTTCTGATTAAAGCGGTTTGGTGGAATTTAGTTGATTTTTGCATTTAAGGGAGATATCGCCACCACCATGGCACACAGAGACATCTGAATGGCCTGGCAGAAACTAGTCACATCCATCTTAGTGCTGTGGATCTGTCTCTTCTGCATGCATTTTAAGTGGCAGAAGCCTGTGTTAAAGTTGGGTTGCCATGGTTACAGGGGATTCATAGAAATGCCTTGAGGAGCAAAAGAGCTCCAATATGTTGGGACCAGATAACTTTCTTTTATCCCTTTCAGCTTTTGGGCTCTCCCACATTTCCATCTTCCCTTACATTATAGTTGTTGTTGTTGTTGTTGTTGTTGTTGTTGTCGTCGTCGTCATTATTTTCGCTTCAATATCATCCTTTGGTTTACCATACTTGGGAAGGCAGTAATACTATCAACCCTCAAAGGATCAAAAACGAGTATGAAACTGGTTTCAAAGCTATACTGCTTTTATGGAAATCGGGTTTAATACTTGTTAATTCTGACTTGTACATCCTACATTTTAGAGCTTTGGATCAGCAACACTAAAATGGCTCTGTCTTTGTATACTTCCCGGGAATTGTGAGTTTAGTAGGGTTGCCATATTTCAAACAGTGAAAATCCCGACAGAAAGGTTGTTGAGCTTTTTTTTGGCAAACTTGTTGAGCTAAAAAAAATGCCTTTTTGGACCTATTTTTATCGAATAACGGCAAAAATGGCACTGCAGACATGGACTGCAGTGAAGCTACTATTGGCTAAGCAGGCCTAAGTCTGACAAATGAGAAACAAGCTTTTAAAATAGGGTATGAGTTACACTACCCCTTTTTTGCTGGCTTAATTTATCCAGGGTTGCCAGGTCACATGACCAAGTTGAATGGGTTTAGGATCTAGCAGCAATCTCCCATCTCTGGTCCTACCATGCCACACACCCCAGAACAGCCCCTTTTCAGGGCTTACACAAACCTAACATCTGCCAGACTCAGCTCACCCAGCTGAGGGTGAGAGAGTTAAGGCAGAATGGCCTGGCTCGGCTATAGATACACTGGATCCCAACTCACTCATCATGGCATATCTTGCTACTGTGGTCAGAGCACATTATATTCTCCAAGAAATCTACAATTTGCTGTGACATGGAAATCAGCCTGTGTTTGCTACTGTTTACCGTAGCACATACTTTGAATATATAGAACGTATAGGACATTGGTACATAACCTGCATTAATACTGCGTGCATTGTATATTGACTTACCTTGCTCCACAGATGTTCACTCAACAACTTCATCCTGCAGAACTGCCACTGTTCAAGGTACCACATAATACTTGTTGCACACTTGTAAGGAAGCCATCTTTTAGTGTGGCAGCAGCTTCCCTTTGGAACTCTCTCTTAATGGCAGGTGCCTTTGCTACACCGTTTTTGGCACCTGCTTAAAATGTTTCTGGTTAAACAAACCTATCCAGACAAACAGAAGTTCCATTTATTATTTTTAGATACTGTTGATTTTCATAATCTTGTAAAAAAAAATTAATATTTGCATTTAACTGTTTTTATAAGTTTTATTTTATATTGTTTCAAAGAACCTGGGGGAGGGGGGAGAGCGAGAGAGAAATAGCAGTAGCATTTAAAATAGCTTAAAATGTTTCAGGTTAAACAAGCCTATTCAGACATACCGAAGTTCCATGTATTATTATTTTTTAGATACTGTTGATTTTCATAATCTTGTAATTTTTTTAATATTTGCATTTAACTGTTTTTATAAGTTTTATTTTATATTGTTTCAAAGAACCTGGGAGGGAGGGAGGGAGGGAGAGAGAGAGAGAAATAGCAGTAGCAATTAAAATAGCTGTAAAGAGGAAATATAAATTCTATCAACTCCCCAAAAAGTTCTAATGCTTGCAAAAATTAAAGAGCTGTAAAAAGGCAAAACAATACAGCATATTTAATTGAAAATGGTACCCAGCCATGAATATTAAATTGCCCAAGCACTGTAAAATGTTAATGCCCTGCATTACCAGACAGAAAATTATAATGCGATGAAAACGGCAAAGATTTTCAGCTCCTGTTTTGATTGGCTTTACGGCCACATGCCAGAAAGCCTGCAGCTTAATTCTTAATTTTGCTCAACTAATGAGATGAATTTAGCTCACAAAATGTCTCCGGGAATATCATTTCTCACTCTGTTTGTAATAAGATGACGACAGTTTCTTCATCAGATAAGGCCTCATGAAGAGTATGCAAAGGGTGGAGAGTCGTTATAAGCACACATGCTTCCATGAATGATATCCAGAAAATTCACATTGCATTTTGCCTGCTGTAGGCGAGGGATCGGGAGCAGTGGGTAGTTTGTGTGTGCCATGTTTGTAGCAGAACAAAGAAATTCTGCTTAGGAATTTATATTTAAAAAAACGCACTGACAATACAGCTTCCCCACCCCCTTTTTCAGGACTTTTTGGAGGTAGTCCAGGGACTAGTGTGCTGCTGAGATTGTATTGTAACGTTTTGTTGTGCAGCTAGGTCTTTTAAAGTTTTCATTTATTGTCTATATTATATGTGTCGTCGTCATCATCTTTTTTGTAAACTACCTTGGAATCCCAATGGCATGACACGCAGTTTTAAAAACAGAATAAATAAGCAAATACAGTAGTACCTCTGGTTACGTACTTAATTCGTTCCAGAGGTCTGTTCTTAACCTGAAACTGTTCTTAACCTGAAGCACCACTTTAGCTAATGGGGCCTCCTCCTGCTGCTGTGCTGCTGGAGCACAATTTCTGTTCTCATCTTGAAGCAAAGTTCTTAACCCCCGAGGTACTATTTCTGGGTTAGCGGAGTCTGTAACCTGAAGCGTATGTAACCCGAGGTACCACTGTATCTAGGAAGTGGCCCAGGCAAAAGATTGCTGCTCTTCTTTGCTTCTTGTTTGCAAAATAAATGTGGGTTGGCAGGTGGTGGCTTAAATGCGTGAAGGAGCCATCACAGGTCAAGGAACTCAAACATCATCTCTCATTGTTCTGATTACAGTGTTTTCAAACAGAGTTTGTTGCAAATTACCTGGCTTGAGTAATCATATGAGTCTGCTGCAAAGAAACAGGTGTGAGTAATCATATGATGTCCAAGCATATGTGAATCTGCAACCATGGCAGGCCCATGTTCTCTCTATGCTCCACAGAGTGTAAGAAACTCTTTTGGACCTTGGGATCAAGGCCAAGGCCATGGGAGTGGAATCATAAAGCTATTGACAACTATATTAAAGGTATAGATGCCAACTGGTGTGTACTTGGCACAGACTGTCCACAATGAATTAAAAGGAGCTTGCAAAGTGGTATTATTTCACACTGTTATTTACCTAGTGGGGTCAGCAGTCCTTTGACTCAACTCAAGTTGCCCATTTTAGAGGGCTGTCTGATTGCCGGTGAAGCAGGAAACAAAGGACACTCCATGGTGAAAGCGAAGCCATAATATATCCCTGATTTATTAGCAACCTACTATATTATTCCTTTAAGGTGTGAAATCCTGATTTCTTTATCAGGTCCTCTGGCAGATGTTTGGTGAGCGCACACTGCGGTACTCAAATACAGTTTATCAAAATGTGCTGATTTTAGAAGTTTGAGGTAGGAGGGAATTAACAGCGATAAATGTGCACATGAATATTCATTGTAAGCTTGCTGTTTACTATAGCAACCTCAGCAATTTGGCGTGTCTTTATTTTATGCCTCATGCTATTGTTGCTCCTTATAACATGAGTTGCAAATGTGTGGGTGTTAGCAACTGTGGCTGTAACAACTCGTCAATGAAAAGTCAATGGTTTCTTTTAAGCTCGGGATTACAGTCAGTGCATGAACTGTAGGGGAAATATGATGGCCAATTGAAAAGGAGGATGAGGCTACACCTGCTGAATTTTCTCTTCTACACAACTATTAAAGCTGCAGAAGCCATGTCCTCTTTTGCACATGACATGACCATCATATTTGTTAAATTATGGCCCTTCTGGAACCGTCTAACTATGGGAAACCAGCCTCATATATCCAACATGCTGGACTAAATGCATGAAGGGGTTAAAACCATAGAACAAGCTGTCCTGCCAGGCTTAGCTCACATTGGGAGGGAATAAGTAATCAAGCCTTTGTTCCTCAAGTCTACATGTAGACTTTGGTGTGTGAAGTATCTCTGAGCTTCTCCTTCCAGCCACATGGCTCTCACAAGCTGCTCTTTAGTTCCTATAGGAACTTTCACCACTTTGTAACAACTAAGTTTATTGAGTGTGCAACTTTTTTGACTGATTCATGGAATAACTCATTAACTTGACCTTTGAAGCATTTGTAAGTAAATCAATTTTTAACTTACTTAAACATGCAGTCTTTTCCTTTGCTGTGGGGAAGCGGGAAGTTTTAGAACTCAGGTGGTCATATTTTAGAGATCTAATAGCCTATATGTACTTCCATGCTTTACTTTGCTGCATAATTTGTTTTATTTTTTAATCTCTGCTGGGCTTCTCTCACCAAAGAATACTTGCCCAAAACTTGAATCTTGGCTTCCAGGGAATTCTCCTTTCTATATACCTATTCTTTTCTTTGCACCAAGACTAACCACAGTATTTAAAGGGTCCAGGCTCCCTCTGGTCCCCCTATAATTCAAGCACTGATTGCAGTTAATGAAGTTAATGGGCAGATATGTTTATATGGTAGCGGCAAATGCATAACATGGTCACGCCAATGAGTGTAGCATAGCTAGCAAGCCCATCTTGGTGCCATGGATGAGCCTGTCTCCCGTACACCTCATATGGGATGCCAGGATATGCTACTCAGTGCACTAGCACTCCTACAGTTAGTTCAATGTAGTTAACAGATTTATCATATTTAACACCTGTGGCATAATGCATAACCTTATCCTTGGAGCCGGCTTGGCATCATCTATCTGCTGTTTCTCAGGTGCCAAGGAAAATTAAGTCAAAGCAAAGATGGTAGCTTTCTCCTCTTCTTCCTCTGAGACACACAGATGGCACAATGTGCAAATAGCAGTTAATGAGAGTTCTATAATTTTTTTTAAACATCTCGCTATTTACTCAGCAAGCTGCTTGAAATTTTGTGGCGATTTTATTGTCAATAAAAGTCAAAACAAGGCATTAACATATAAGTGAGCATGTATTAACATTAAGGTTAATTGAGGCATGTGTGATTCATTTATAGCACAACAGAGGTTGCTTTCAGTGTGGCCATATAGTTCAACTACTCATTTTTCTGTAATTCTTATGTATAAAATTATACTGTTACAGCATAAAAAATGACTTTTGAAGTACCATGCAGTATATGTTGGCAGATAGATATAACATTTAGTTCCGGGCTTCTTTATTTGTATAAATATTTTTATTGATTTTTCAACAAACTATGAACAGAACTTTAAGTTCTCCCAGTTCCACTCAGAACAAACTACCAATATGTCAAGTTTTGCTGTTAGCTGGTGGGTTTCAATATATTCATTCAAATATTTTATAAAGGGGTATCATATTTCAATAAAATCATCCACATCAGCTGTGTTGTTCAAGTCACGTACCTTTTTTGTCAGTTTTTCAGATAAGGCAGTAGCCCATTTGTTCTGTCGCCATCATGTGATGTGTAGGTGTCAAGTCCTTTGCAGTTCTGTGCTATGAATAGTTGTGCCACCACCAGGAGAAAAGTGACGAGTTCCTTATAAACTAAATCGAGTGGATCTTCAAGTAATATTAATAAACCCAGACTTGGACTATATTGTACATGCTGATTTGTAATATTGCTTATTTCCAAAAATGCTCTTTCCCAGAATGGCTGCACAAGATCACATGAGTACCACATATGGAATAGCATGCGAGCTGCCTTAATCCTCTCCAACACATTGGTGGATATGTTTTACCCGTGCAACTAAATCTTAAAGGTGTTAAATGCCAGCTATAAATTAACTTAAAATAATTCTCTCTTATGCAGGTTGACACTGATCTTAAAAGTTTTTTCCCCCATTAAGTTGTTCCAGTCAGCCTCTTCGATTTTGGTACCTGGGTCTGTTTCCCATAATTGTTTAGTTGCTGAGCATTGTCCAATAGTGGGACAAGAGGTCAAGGCTTCTTGACATGAGTTAGGCCTTGACATCTTACAGTAAAAGGCAGAGAGCAGTAAACATTCCCTGTGACTGAAGTTACCAGAGATGACCAAAGGCCACACCTATGTTAAAAAGAGAGAACCTCAATGATTTTGCTAGGGACTTTGGGTCAGCTAATATGACAAAAATTCCGAATGTCTGGCTAAGAATTGGGGCAAAGGTGCATGATAAAGAACTGTCAATGCCGGGAATGTGTTGAATTTATTAGGGGAGGAGAAACTGTTTGGTCAATCAAGTTAGCGTGTTTAGCATCAATGAATAATAATATTTGGTGTGATGTTGAGGATCTAACAAAGGACTGGTGCACCCTGCTATATTTGAACTGCCCAAGCCGTGAAGCTGGTCTTCCAGCTGTGGAACACATCCTCTTCAACTTTGCTTTGACCTTGTCAGTGTACACTATTGCCGTGTCAAACAAGGTGTGGGAAATACTTTCCATTTTCATGCTAATCAATAAAATGTCTCTGTTAGCGTTGCTATCTACTTGCTACTTGTGTAATGGACTCTGCTTCAGTTGATCTAACACCTACAGATTCAAGGAATTTCTAGTTGACTGTGCACTCCTTATTGCCCGGGAAAACCCAGAACTTACACCACCCAGTAGTTTTAATAGTTGCATACCAGATAAATAGATTTGGGATTGCACATAGGCTCCATTCCATTATGATATCACGTCCTAACACAGCAATCCTCTACGGACTTACCTGAGAGTAAATCATAAGTCAATTGAACTTGCTTCTCAGTAGATTGTGTTGAAAAACTTTTAAATCTTAACAGCCTTTCATTCATTGTTATCTGTGCTGCAATGTTCAATGCGTTTCCATCATTATATATTGGGAGAGCTACATAGAAATAGCTGAAATTGTGAAATGGCAATAGAGGCAACAGTATCCTTGCCTTCTTATTTGTCTGCAACTGATGCTTTATTACTTGGGATGCTACAGAATTCACCTGTATCCAGGCCACTGTAGTGCTTTTGAAGAGAAGACAAGAGTGCAGAAGGCGATGCTCAGAAGGCTGATAATACAATACAGAATCGTTTTTTGAATCCTCATCCTCCTCATCAACTTTCATTTAGAAAAAACAATATCTAGTGGGTCCTGCACCAAAACAAAATAACAAAAGTCCTTGTCCCTAGGCTCACAATTATAAAGCAAGACAAAAGTAAGGACGGTTAGAGAGAAAAGGGAAAAACAGCAAACTAGCTGGGGAAGTAAGCAAAAGAAGGAAAAAGTGTTTAATACAATCATTTACAAAGTTGTGGGGCAGAATTTTTAAAAACCAAATAGAACATCAGCACAAAAATGCAACGAATAAAAGACAGATTCCTTAAACTGAGGCAATGGTTTGGTGCTCATGATACAATAAGCCATATTACGGCTGTCCAGGACCGTGGAAACTTTTGAGCTTCTAGAGAGGAGCTTGGAGTTCCTCCTTCATCTTGTTGACTCCCATGCTGTGCTGGACTAAGTCAAAGTTTGACTTATCATATCATATGAACTTGGGCTTAAGCTCTTTATCCTCACTATCCATGAGTTGTAGTGATGGTTTGTTCTTGATGAGCGCTTTACCATAAGCCCAGGTGTGAACGGCATCTGAAATGGGGACTGGGAAGGGATGAACAGGTGGAGGGCAGCAGCAGCTCAGAACTAGTGCTGAGAAGTTCTGGGAAGCGAAGAGGAGGCCAAGGTTTGCATGCTCAGTAATGGCTGATGCTGGGAAGGGGTGGAAAGAAAGGAGGGAGGAAGAGGCCAGAAATGAGCAGCTCAGGAAGTCCCAGGGCAGGCTCATCATTTCTGAGAAAGGAGGAAGCTCTCATTGTGAGAGCAAGAGGTTTTGCATCTCTCTGGTTTCCAGCCAGTGCTCCATATGCAATATTTTAGGTGGTTTCAGAACTATGACACTCGCTTCTCCCCACCGGTGGTTTGGGTCAAATTCTGCTTCCTTGACCCTGTAACTCAGCGGTTCTCAACCTGTGGGTCCCCAGATGTTGTAGGACTACAACTCCCATCATCCCTGAGCTCTGGCCTTGCTAGCTAGGGGTGATGGGAGTTGTAGTTCAACAACATCTGGGGACCCACAGGTTGAGAAAGGCTGCTGTAACTGTTTGTGGTTTATTATAGTTATTTATTTATTTATTTATTTATTTATTTTATTTATTTATTTTATTTTCCTAATTTCATTAGTGCCAGGCCAGGAGTAAGGAACTTGTGGTCCTCCGGACATGTCTAAACTTGCAACTTCCATTACACTCAACTGTTGTTGTTTAGTCGTCTAGTCGTGTCTGACTCTTCGTGACCCCATGGACTAGAGCACACTAGGCACTCCTGTCTTCCACTGCCTCCCGCAGTTTGGTCAGACTCATGCTGGTAGCTTCGAGAACACTGGCCAATCTTCTCGCCCTCTGTCGTCCCCTTCTCCTTGTGCCCTCCATCTTTCCCAACATCAGGGTCTTTTCCAGGGTGTCTTCTCTTCTCATGAGGTGGCCAAAATTGGAGCCTCAACTTCACGATCTGTCCTTCCAGTGAGCACTCAGGGCTGATTTCCTTCAAAAGGGAGAGGTTTGATCTTCTTGCAGTCCATGGGACTCTCAAGAGTCTCCTCCAACACCATAATTCAAAAGCATCAATTCTTTGACGATCAGCCTTCTTTATGGTCCAGCTCTCACTTCCATACACCACTACTGGGAAAACCATAGCCTGGTCAATAGGTAGAGCCCAGCAGCATATGAGGGGGGCAAGGAGCACTGCTTCCCCTTCACTCTACTAAGACTGCCGTCCTAAACACACCTACTAGGGAAGAAGCCCCACTGTGCTCAGCCCCACTTTTGAGTAAACCTTTACAGGATTGTGCTGTAAATCCTGTATCTTTCCCTTTGTCACAAAGCAGCATTCCACTCAGCAAGCCTTTTAACCCTAATTGCAAAGGAGGAGACAAAAGATATTGCTCCTAAGAACCAATTTCTTCTCACTGTCAGGGTTCTTTGCTCTGCTGCCAATTCTGTCGCTTTCGATTTGAGCCTTTGCCTTCCCACTTATCTATCTACCAGGCTGGAGCATGAGGGAAGCTACCACCCCAAAAGTAAGAGTGATTTCATTTGATCCCACAGGCAACACTGTCAGCACTTAACTCCACAATGGACTTCATCTATGAGGTAGACATTAAACTCAAGAAGACAACATTTTAAGCTCTTAGTAAGGTCATTGTCAGAACAGTCCTAGGGAGGCGGGTGGGAGGAAGAACCTGTGGCAGAGGAACTACTACTTCCTACTAGACTCACATCCCACACCCGTGGTGCCAGATAGAGGGGGCTTCAGCTCCCCCAATACTGAGGGGGGCCATTCCCCCACCTCCGGGGGCCCTCCATGCGCCCTGGCCTCTACCTGGCAGCCCAGGAGCCATACGGGGGCTGGGGCTGGGACAAGCAAGCGTGGAGATCATCCTCTGCATGTCCTGCCCCCACTGGGCAGCATTACATGACCACACCCCCTCAATGACTAGTCGGCACCCCTGTCCTACACAGAGATTGGCAGTTGCCCCTTTCATCTCCAGCAGACGTAAAACTTTCTCCCTCCCATTCGTTTTCAACAGTCGGAGAGTGTTGGTCATGGAGCTTTTTGTCACCACCATGAGAGGGCCTTTAGCGGTGAACCTCATTCTCTAACCTCAGAGATGGAGTCCACAAGAGCCAACAGCCCCTCAGTGCCCTTTCTGCATGCTAATATTGGCTACATAGCTGTGTCTCTAAATCAGGCTTCCTCAACCTCTGCCCTCCAGATGTTTTTGGCCTACAACTCCCATGATCCCTAGCTAACAGGACCAGTGGTCAGGGATGATGAGAACTGTAGTCTCAAAACATCTGGAGGGCCGAAGCTGAGGAAGCCTGCTCTAAATGCAGGACTTCACTCACCCACCCACAAATTCCCAGTACAGTGGTACCTCAGGTTACATACGCTTCAGGTTACATATGCTTCAGGTTACATACTCCGCTAACCCAGAAATAGTGCTTCAGGTTAAGAACTTTGCTTCAGGTTGAGAACAGAAATCGTGCTCCAGCGGCGTGGCAGCATCACGAGGCCCCATTAGCTAAAGTGGTGCTTCAGGTTAAGAACAGTTTCAGGTTAAGTACGGACCTCCGGAATGAATTAAGTACTTAATCTGAGGTACCACTGTACGTGCCTCCCTGTCAGGATTGCAACTGTGGGATTAGGATGAACCGGATGGGGCCCACTGGGTCTACATTGTGCAAAGCAAAAAAGAAACGAAACAGCTCCCATTGAAGTTTTCTTCCTGCCTCTCTGCTTACATAAAAGAAAATCTTACCTGGTACAGTAGGCTGGTTTCTATGCACACTCACTCACCTATCCCTCCCTTTCCTCCATAGAGACATGCAAAAGGCATCATCAGAGTTCAAGGACAAATTCCAGCCAGGCCAAAACACTCAGATAAGTTGTGAAGTAGGGCTGCCGATGGTTATGGCCTGAGTAGAGAGGCTGTGGGACAAGGGAGGGAGTGTAGCCTGTGGAGAGTCAAAATGGCCAGAGAGAAAGGCCTGGAGGGCCATAAGTGACCCCCAAGCCTGAGATTCCCTAACCCTGACCAGGTATATCACTGTCATAGCTTTATATTGATGTTTCTTGAAGGCAGCCAGTCTTCTTGTTTCTGTTTGTCCCACCATGGACCATGTGGTATGTGAGAAATGGACCCAAGTGAGAAAGGGCCTTAGCTCAGGGCAGAGGTGCCAGTTTGTGAGGACGATGTGGGGGGCAATGGTGTACACATGACATTGCTGTCCTGGCATCATGCATTTCTGGGGCTGAGCCATACGTGGTGGTCACGTGTCGCCAGCGGTGGCCCCTTCACTACGTCCTGGCACCGCCATTGGCGGAAGGCTGCTGCAGCCTTCCTTCTCCTCTACTGTGCTTTTTGGACATTGGGCAGCTGGCCATCACTCCAAAAATATTCAGGGGGTTGAAAGTTCTTGGGCCCCAGAAGCCGGTGCCTCTGTGGTAGGGCATCTGCACTTCATGTAGGACAGATCCCAGGTTCAGTCCCTGGTATCTCTAGGTTGGCCTGGGCCTGGAGGGCACCTGAAGTCAGTGTAGGCCGTACTGAGGAACATGGACCATTGATCTGACTTGGTATAAGGCAACTTCCTAGCTTCTAATGCAATACCAAAAGTCATAATTATTTGCTGTAGTTCTTTCTCTTTCCTCTCCTTACTTGGCTCTTTTCCTCTTAATCATGAATTTTCAACATATAATTATAATTATTTATACATATAATTAGAATTATATACTGGCAATGGTTGCAACCAGAAATCAGGTGCTTTGTTTTTCAGTGATCAAGAGTGGAAAGGAAGGATGAAGCATTGCTACAAATATATTTGTTCCTCCTATAAGCTAGTCTTTTTTGCCGCTCACTTCCTAGTAAGTAGAGCTATAACGCTTGCTATATGGAATCTTGTTTTGTAGGATGGAAGAAGGAGAAGGACTACAGCAAACACAAATAGTGGTATGTAATTCTTTATTTTATTGATTTTTTTTCTTCTTTCATCCCTCTTATTTTTTTCTTTAGCATCATAACAGTGTGTTGAATACGGTCATTATTCACGATTTTACTTCCATAAAACTAAATACACAGAAATGTTATCACAAATAACATCTGAAATGGGGCTAAATTCCAAAACAAAACGGGAAGGAAAAATCCATATACACTTTCATTTTTCTGTGCAATATTTGACACTGCTCCATGTGGATTTTATGTTATTCCAGATATGTGTGTGTGTACATAGATATATATATATATCTGTGTGTGTGTGTGTGTGTGTGTGACCTCCAGCGATCCAATAGTAAATATTATAAATAAATACAATAACATTTCCCATAGACTTTTAAAATGCATAATCTTAATAGGTTCTTAACCGATAATCCACTGTGACTCTTTTCCTTTTCCGAAACATTTTCACTGAAATTTGTACTGTAAGTAGCAAGTTATTCATAAAGTACTGAGTAGCATCCCCCCCCCCCCAATTTGTGCACATAACCCTAGCGATAGGGTCTCTGGTTTCGGTGGCAATATTACATTGTAATTTCTTTAAGTTTACAGAATATTTGCAAATACCTCACTCTCCTATTGCCGGGGGTGGGGGGGCATGCACCTTCTGTTTTCCTTCGTTGATACCACCTATCGTCTGGTAACTGTAAAGCATTGAAGCATTTGTGGGAAATGCCATCCATCCAAGCGCACGCTGCTACTTGCTTTCGACTTGTGGTTCTGAACAGGCAGCCCAATTCATGAAAAAAACCATGAAAACGTCAGGCAGGGACCCAGAGGCTTAAGTTCAAATCTCGGTTTCTGAAATCTAAGAGTACCGCTGTCATAATCGCATGCTTTGTTGAGGCTCTGCCTTATGAAAACAAATATAAAATAAATAGTGGATAGTGTTGAACTGTGACCAGGGAAACTGGGGTTTGAATATGCACTCAGCCAATAAGCTGGGTGACCTTGGGCCAGTCGCCCTCTTTTAGCCTAACCCACCTCACAAGGTTGTTGTGAGGATGAAATGGGGAGGAGGAGAACCATCTTCCCTATCTTGAGCTCCTTGGAAGATAACAGTAGTATATAAATTCATAAATAAAATAAAATATGAAAAAGTAGCAGGTTTTTCTGGTATCTGGCTGTTGGGTATAAAAGGGCATTGTTTCTATTTTTAACTGTTTAAAGGTAAAGGAACCCCTGACCATTAGGTCCAGTCATGACCGACTCTGGGGTTGTGGCGCTCATCTCGCTTTATTGGCCGAGGGAGCAGGCATACAGCAAGGGAGCAGGTCATGTGGCCAGCATGACTAAGCCGCTTCTGGCGAACCAGAGCAGCGCACGGAAACGCCGTTCACCTTCCCGCCAGAGCAGTACCTATTTATCTAATTGCCTTTGATGTGCTTTTGAACTGCTAGGCTGGCAGGAGCTGAGACCGAGCAACGGGAGCTCACCCCGTCGCAGGGATTTGAACCGCCGACCTTCTGATCAGCAAGTCCTAGGCTCTGTGGTTTAACCCACAGTGCCACCCCTGTCCTTTTATAACTGTTTGGGACACAGCAAATTCAATCAGGTCTTGCTAGTAGTGTTAATGTATTTTATATCTAGTGTTTCCTCTGCTGTGGTGAATTTTTGGTCCCGTCCCCCCCCCCTTTGACATACTGCATTGAAAGCTCCACGTACCGAAAACGATGTATTAAAGGTACTGTGTGAAGGCTTACTTTTCTATTAATTTAAGTGAGTTCATTTTTTTCCAGTACTAAAACATTTGCCACTTCATTAGTTGCAATCATCATTCCACAGAACGTTTTTCTGGCTCCCTTGGAGACGTTCCTTGAGGATTCCAAAGTATTCCTGCCATGAGGCCTGGCAACCTTTGCCCCAAATTTATTTTAATAACATAATCATTCTGCAGGATAAGTAATGCATTTGATTATCCTTGGCTAATTAAGGCGTAATACTTTTACAGCCATATTTCTTTCCAGTAGAATTAAGGAATGAGTTAATTACTTTTGTTCTCCATTTACTGCATTACAATACACACACACACACCGATCATTTTACTATGTAGAGAAGTATAGTCTTGAAAAATGCATATACCTATGCTTGCTAAGGAGTCGAGGCAAAAAACAACACATTGCTTTTTTAAAATAATAGTCTTAGCGGAATTATATCAAGGTGAATCCCACTAATTTTGACATATTTGCTAAGAGTGAAACCATAGACCAGCAGTCCTTGCTGGTGGTCATTTCTGCAAATTAAAAACAACAATTTTATTATGGCCTTTAAGGTTCTTTTGGACTGATTTAAAAAAAAAACCTTGGAAGTTGAACAGAAATGAAAATTCTATTTTAAAATGTCACATGTATGAGTCTCTTAATGAAAAGCAACTGAAGCCAAGCGCTTTCTGAAACTATCAACAATTTTATACTTTTGATAATCAGTGCACAGGAATGATTTAACCCAAAGGGTTTATCAGTGCTTAAAAGGCTGACCTTTAAAATCTGTCGTTTCCATGGGAGCTGACCATGTTTAGTGCCTACTGACTCTAAGCGGAGCTGCAGATGTTTACCCCTCTTCGAAAATAAGCCTATTGCAGTTATTTTTATTTCTCAGCAGAATTTCTGCTCAAGCAACCAAAGTTCCAGTGGCAGATGGTGGTTTCAACCTTGCACACACTGAATACGTATTCAAGGATACGAACAGTGTTTCTATGGTAATGGGAGGCTCAACATCTCAATGTGTATTATGTTCAAATTTCCTATAAATACATGCTGCATTTATTAAAACTGGATCTATAATCTCACGATGTTTTTAATGCAAATCATTCATGCCTTCTGCCCTCTATCCATGTCGAAAGAGAAGCTCTGTTTTTCCTTGTATTCATTCGTGGTGTGTAGCAATACTGGCTGTGTTGGCCTCTGACAATTAACTTCTAAGAATGAACTAGATGGCAATGCAGTGGACATTCTGGTGCTGGGAGAGCTGTCTTTCAGCAGGGAAAGGCAGCTACTCACCACTGCCACTGGCAGAACCTGACTATGCTCTGCTAAGGATGTGTTGTGCAAATATGCATTATCTTCTGTTTCTGATGCAAAACACACATATGCCTGGTTGCAGATGAATTCCAGTCGGGCAGCAGCTTTGAGACTACACAACTTCAGAGGGAAAGCAGAGAGTGGAGGCTTATGCAGGATTCGAATCTGCCTTATATTGCTATCTTTGCTTTTGAATGAAGAATACAATATGGAATAAAAGCAGCCATGGGTAATATGCATGCAATGTGTGACGGTTCTGCATGGAATGAACTCTATATCTGCTCCTGCACATGCATTACCAGCATGTGGGAGGGCAGAGGTATCCAAGAAAATAAAGGGGTGGATTTTAGACATTCCTATCATTACAACAAGATGAAATAAATGCCCCTAAAAAGCAGAAATAACTGGGGGTCTATATGGGTGCTGTTCACATACAAAAATGTTGCACAACTTCACAATTTAATGCAATTTTGTCCTCTGCTTGGGCCAGATTTTCCCCAATCCAGCCTAGCTCTTGGATGGGAGCAAAGGCACACATGCCTCTACACTGTCCTGTCTGTACATGAGGGACTGAGTGCCTGAATACCTTCTAGGAATGTAGGATTCAACACACATAAGCACTGATTTCATCATTTTAATTATGAAATCAACTACAGTTGATTTCACCTATGTGTGTTGCTGGACAATCCAGCGTTCGAAACTCCCACTGTTCTAGGCGCATTTTGCGACCGGGAATTTCATTAGTGTGAGCAGTTTCTGAGGTCTTGGTGCAGTACTGCGCCTAAGATTTCAGATCAAAACTTCAGACTAGAAGAAAAGGAGGACCTTTTTCTGCCTCCCCACTTCCAGCTATTCTCTGAAGACTGGGGAAGAGACCCTTTTAAGAATATTAGCGGGGTGGGCAGGGGAAGGACTAAACCATGTGAAAAATGAACATAATATTTTAGCTGCTGTTCATTCATTTTTAGCTTTGTATTCTTTATATATATACATATCGCCTAGACATTCTGTTGTTGTGCCCATAACTTAGGATTAAGGTGCCATTTAACTCCTGACTTTCATATCTCAGCTGGTAACACTGGAACAATCCATGTTGACAGATGGGGACAGCCCACCATATAGACAGGAAGAAGCTGAACTCACTTGCTGCCATCAATGAACTGGGCTGGGTTAGAGGAGAAATGTCCCGTCCCATCCTGCCCCTTCTAGACTGTTCTTGCATGTATACTGAATTAGTGAATTCACACAACCATATATAAGATTTGAGTACTCATCACTTGAGTACTCAACATGTTTGGGATTGTGTGAACCCAGTCAAAAAGCATGAGTTTGCAGTAATTTGAAAGCTCTGTCTGTGGTGGTTGATCTGTGATGGTTCAAGGATATTAACAAACCTGCATAGCTTCCAGGGGTTTGATGGGGAAGGGAAGGGAGAGGGGGAATAGTTGGCTTTTGCTTTGCTTCATTTAAAATCTTGGTTAAGCACGATCCTACCTTCTGTAACAATTTTGGTTTTTCCTTATTTTTGATCTTTAAACTTATATATAATAAAAAGTACTGGTGTATTACATAGCATTGATACTGCACGTCAGATCCATCATCAGTTTACCAGTGTATGTATCTTTTTGAATATACTGCCTTGGCGTTCCTCATTTTTAAGGTGCTACTTTTTCAGCCAAGATCACAACACCACAACTTGTGTCCCACCATGAGAATGCAGCCTACCAGCCATGTGCAGTAGGGCTAATTGAGAGCTCAGCAAGCATGCTATGCTGCTTGCCTGGAACTGCAGGGGGGAGCATTCTCAAGCACTTGGCAGTGTATGAGCGGTGGTCTGCCCTCTGAATGGTAGGCCATACTATCTACAGGCTTGTTTCTGACCTAAGTGTAAGACATTGGAAGGTTCCATAAGGAACTATAATGCTAATTTATATGAGGTTGAAGATGACTGAAGGATTGTTTTTATGGAGGACTGAGGACCCATGCTGTCTGTGAGGTTTGCGGGGGCGGTTTTTTTTGTTCTTGTTCAAAACAATATTTGAGGGTTATCTGAAGAGTCAGGGATACTCTCAGCTTCTCCATTGTGAACAGAGATTATTTTGGGATTTGTGAATGTATAAATGGTGTAGAGAACTGGACCATCTCAAAGTATCCACACTTCCCAAGAGTAAAGCGGAAGAACCCCCAGGAGTAAAGCAGTGTAGATGGAACATATGGTTACTAAATCCTACAGTAACATTATTACAAGTTCAGGCCAAAATATGGATAATAGAATGATAGACAGGACAAGTATAAGCTGCACAAAATGTCACAGCGTATCCTCCCAGGAGCATAGAAGAATTCCACCCACCTATCTTGTAATACTACATGCGAAATCGATTCCAGAATTTAGTTTTTCTTGATGAGTGATATTTTGAATTGTTTACAGCAAGGAAAAAGAAGCTTTTTTGCTCCATATTCTAGATCCTTATTAGGATTTGCCTCACAGGCCAAATCTGGCCTGTGGGCAAGTCTGCCCACCTGTCAATCACCTGACATTAAAGGTAAAGGGTAAAGGGACCCCTGACCATTAGGTCCAGTTGTGGCCAACTCTGGGGTTGTGGCGCTCATCTCGCTTTATTGGCCGAGAGAGCCACCGTACAGCTTCCGGGTCATGTGGCTAGCATGACTAAGCCACTTCTGATGAACCAGAGCAGCGCACGGAAACGCCGTTTACCTTTCCGCCAGAGTGGTACCTATTTATCTACTTGCACTTTGACATGCTTTCAAACTGCTAGGTTGGCAGGAGCAGGGACTGAGCAACAGGAGCTCACCCCATCGCAGGGATTCAAACTGCTGACCTTCTGATCGGCAAGCCCTAGGCTCTGTGGTTTAACCCATAGTGCCACCCACATCCCTCACCTGACTTTACAAGGGCGTTAAGTGATTTAGTGCTTTGGAGTCCTGAAGTTGGGGCTCTGCTAAAATAGGTGGAGGGGGGACTTTGTTTCACTGCAAACCTGGGTCACCAGGGAGCACGATTTCTGTTTCGTCATTTCCATGGATTGTTAACCACCTTAAGTGCAATAATGTAGAAAAGTAGTACACGACTTTAAAAGGGCATGATGATGTTTGAGGTTCAAGCAGACCAATTCACACTCCTATACCTCCAACTTTCTGCTTTTCTTTTCCAACCAATGTTTAATATTCTTGATGACCATGGGCAATGCTTGGTCTATTTTTTTCTCTCCTTTATTATTATTTTTTAATAATGTGTTTGTGTTTTTCTTTTTTCTTGTCTAAAATGAAACATCATGCACTTCAGGTCACTGGCTTAAGCCACATTTTAATCCTCATTTTTGGAACCTGACCTACTTTGCTGCAATTCATCTCGCAGCATCTAGACTGGTATGTGTCATAGTGAGAGTGCAGTTACTGTGAGAAAGGATTTGGGTGACACTCTTTGGTAGTGGGGACGAAGCAATTTATGCTGCAACACCTCTCCACACCTTTTCACAGAGACTGTCTCAAAGGACTGTCTGCCTTTGTATTACCAGTTCTATCAGCTGTCATTTTTAAAATGGTGAAATGTTGTTTGTTTTTTTAAATGATGTTCAAGGTTTTACGTCTTTCTCTCTCTAAAGCTATTAAATACTTGCTTTCCATCTACTGAGTGGGGAGGAAAGCGAGAGGCAGAATATGTTTTCTTGTGGAAGCAGAAGTTTCGCTTCTTACTATTTTAGTTGAAATTAATAGTGTGTAGGAAATAGCTACATGATTTGAATAAACACAAGCATTTCCAATGACAGCATTTCAACATATGCATATTTCATGAATATATACATAGTGAATCATATTTCATTCTAATATGAAGTTTTGGTTTTTATCCAGCATATTTTGTAAAAATTTCTGAAGGAAGCAATTCAATTTGTATGTGAGCCAGTTGTAGATAGGTTTTCCTCCCTAAGCTGAGTTTTGAGTATTAAAACATTGAATATTCATTCCGTGGTGGGGTGGGGATTACCGCTAAATCAAATGAAGTCAGGAAATTAACCCACCATTTCTAGTTACAGGTAGGTAGCCGTGTTGGTCTGCTGTAGTTGGGGGGGAAAAAATTCCTTCCAGTAGCACCTTAGAGACCAACTAAGTTTGTTATTGGTATGAGATCTTGTGTGCATGCACACTTCTTCAGATACCCAATATTTCTGACACTCTGTTTGTTTTCAGTGTTGAGTGCAGAGGAGGACTGGAGTCTTCTGTCACTAGTCCATCAGTCCACTCTCTTCCCTGCATGAAATTTCTTGCAATTTATTGCTACTAGGCTTGTCCTCAAAATATGAATCTGAAGTAAACATTTCCAGGGTGGTTTACGCAATGAACGCAAAACAGAAATGACAACCCAGTTACAGAATTACAATAAATAACAAAAGGAGCAGCTAAAACAGTGGCAATTAAAACTGTTCCCGTTGTGGCTTAAAAGCCTGGGGAAATAAATAAATAAATAAACTGGCAATGGACCAGGCAATGCAACTGAGGAGACTTGCTCTCGATTCACCACCTACCTCACTTGAAATTATTGAGACACATGAAGGAGGGCCTCTGAGGATGACCTTAATGTACAGGCAGGTTTGTTTTGGATTTGATGGTCCTCCTGTTGGAATAGAATCATATATCGCGTATAGTGACACCGCGACAGCAGATACAGTCGGATTTGGCTACGTGCTTGCATCACTGGGGCCAAGTAAACCTGATATAGAACGAGGGCAATTTCTAGGTCACACCAGTCCTGGAAAAATTGTTGAAAAGAGGGCAATGCTGATAAAAGTGATTGGAAAAATTGCCCCCATTGCCACCAGCCCTAATGAAACTGAGGAATGCATTACAGAAAAGGTGTAGATTGTTGTTATTGTTGGGAACAAACTACCTGGCAATTTTCCTATGGAGGTTGAACTACCTTTCTCCAGCAGACACTAAAATGAATTACTATGTATTTTTTCTCTTGTTTGGATCCTAGTGGGCTGAGATGCTGTGTCTCTGCGGGTATCATTCTTGCAGTTGGGGAATAGCTAAGCACGCTCCAACTGACATGTTGTTGTGCTGTTTTGCCAGATCCCATAGTTAGCTTCTGAGTGTACTCTTTGCGTAGCACATTTTGATGTCAACCCTCAATGCGTGTCACCCTTGCGGGGAGTCTGACAACACAAACGATGTGAGCTGTTCACATTTTGAGCCAAATAGCCTTTCCTTATTAATTCTGGAAGAAAATAAATGAAAATCAAGTTAGAGGGGAGAGAATTGGATTAACTCTAACTCTGCTTGACAGACCATTTCTTTTGTTTTCCATCTGCACTCTCCCCCTCCCTCCCCCGCGTAAAACAGAGGCACTGTTCCCATCAAAAACTCTCATTTGTTGATAGGATTAGGATGTCCAGTCAACTGTTCACTCAATAAATTGATAAGGAATTGTCTAATGAAATTATAGGAATTTTCAGGCCCTAGGAAATCATGAATTATTTGAGCTTCATGCTTAGGAAACTTGGTTCAATCAGTGCTTATTGCCTTTGACTATACACAGGGTTATTACCTTGCCTGAAATAATTTTGAATGTTTCATTAAAGAATGAATCATCTTAAAATAATTGGAGTTCTTTCAGTTGCATCTGATGAAGTAGACCTAAATTCACCAAGGTTCATGCCACAATAAATTCATTAGGTGCCGAATGACTCTCTTGTTTTCATTTCAGAAAAGATTGTTTAGCCTCAATAGTTTAGATGTTGCAAATTAGACATGTTTTCATTTAGCCCTCTTTATTAATGTTGTGTAATTTATATTGAACATATGAAACAGATTTGTAAAGGGTCAGGCCACTGCTCCATCTCATCCTGTGTTGATCTGCCCTGATTGGCAGTAGCTTTCCAAGGTCTCAGACAGAAGTCTTTCCCCAGACTTTTAACAGGGGATACCTGGGGTTGTATATAATGGACGTGGGTGGCACTGTGGGTTAAACCACAGAGCCTAGGACTTGTTGATCAGAAGGTCAGCGGTTCGAATCCCCGCAACGGGGTGAGCTCCTGTTGCTCGGTCCCTGCTCCTGCCAACCTAGCAGTTTGAAAGTACATCAAAGTGCAAGTAGATAAATAGGTACCGCTCCGGCGGGAAGGTAAATGGCGTTTCAGTGCGCTGTTCTGGTTCGCCAGAAGCGGCTTAGTCATGCTGGCCACATGACCCGGAAGCTGTACACTGGCTCCCTCGGCCAATAAAGCGAGATGAGCGCCACAACCCCAGAGTCGGTCACGACTGGACCTAATGGTCAGGGGTCCCTTTACCTTTACCTGGGATTGAACTTTCCGTAAACAAAGTTTGTAAGGAGTGTGCTCTGTTCATGTGGTAAAGACCATCCCCAAAACACTAATGGAAGCTTATCAGACCTGAGCTGCAAGTAGTGGCATCATGCGAGCATCCGAACCCAAAACATCAGCAGCAACAGTTATTACTGAAGAAGGAAGTGCTCCTAGATTGTCGTTCTGAGCAGCATCCTTAAGGGATGTTAGCTTCTAGACCAAACTTTCCCAACCTGTTGCCCTTCAGATGTTTTGGACTGTGTATCCCAGTTGGAACTGATGGGAATTTTAGTCCAAAACATATTGAGGGCAACAGGATTGGGGGTAGCCCTCTGTCTGCACAGTGCACAAACCACTCCAAGTCAACTTACAGCAGGGGTGCCCAAACTTTTTTCAAAGAGGGCCAGATTTGATGAAGTGAACATTTTTAGGATTGAAGACATTGAGCTTTTTAAAGGATTTAACCCCAGGACATATACTGCCACAGGGGCCGGATTAGATCGACCAGTGGGCCGGATTAGCCCCCGAAACAGACTTTGGACATGCCTGACTTACAGGTACCCTCTGCTGCCAAGTTGATGGGGGCTATAATTGAGTGTTAAAGTTCGTGTTTTGTACTGATTTCCTAGATTCAGTCCGCAGGGCCTATGGCTTTTGCTATGCTTAGCAGTGCTAACATACTTCCCAGGATCTTGGAGAGCTGTTGCCAGTCAAAGAAGAAGAAGGAGAGTTTGGATTTGATATTATCCTGCCTTTCACTCCCTTTAAGGAGTCTCAAAGTGGCTCACATTCTCCTTTCCCTTCCTCCCCCACAACAAACACTCTGTGAGGTGAGTGGGGCTGAGAGACTTCAGAGAAGTGTGACTGGCCCAAGGTCACCCAGCAGCTGCATGTGGAGGAGCGGAGACGCGAACCCGGTTCCCCAGATTACGAGACTACCGCTCTTAACCACTTCACCACACTGTAGACAACACTACAGGGGGTAGATGGACCAAATGTCTGACTCGGTAAAAGGCAGCTTCATACATTCGTAAACTTAGGTGGAAGGTCTTGATTTTATTGCTATATGGGCCAGAGGCAGAAAACTTTACAGGGCAGAGAGCAATGCCTATTCCACCTCTTTCCTGTTCCACCTTCCATGCCATAAGCCTGCCCTGATCTGACCCAGCATTCCATCTCCAGTTTTGAGAAATGCTCAATTCATTTGTATGGCTAAAGTGACAGTCTGGAGATAGATGGAGTCTTGATAAGTGTTGTCTGCTTGAATTAACCTGTAGACCTCAATTATCTAATGCAGCAGATAATTGGCTGCTGAGGCGTACAGCAAACCATTTTGTCAATGGCTCATTAATACAGGCATATTTAAAATATGAATTTTTATGAAGGGTTTTATCTTCCCGCTATGAATTGCCAACTCACGTATGTTGTTTACCAGTGATCAGGCTCCTAGACTTTTGTACTCCTTCCTTCCTTTTTTTTTTTTTAACATGTCAGAATTGTGAACTAAGGTAACAGGAAAATAGATAAAAAATATAGGCAGGGACACTCCAAGGACCTTATCGCTCACACAAGAGGAATGACTGCCACTTCAGCACATGAAATTCAATTATATCCACTGAAAACTTAGAAGCATGTCAACACCAGTCATGTTTGAATATGCATAGCATTTAGGACCAGCAGATTACAGCTGCTGTCCATAATAGCACTCATTTTATCTATAGCAATGTATGCAAAAAAAAGCATTAAACAGGGATAGAACCACCCAGTGGAAGTGAAAGCTTGCAGTCTGATTCAGAGCCGGCCCTAACATTAGACAGAGCAAGACAGTCACCTCATGTGGCAGATGCTGAGGGGTGTGGGGAATGCTACAAGACAAGAGTGGTTTGCTGCACACAGCTTGCCCTGTGCCTTCTGAGCTAACCTGCCATCCTCAGGTGTAGTGGAAGACACTGTCCCGGTGCCAGGGCTGAGGTGTTTCAGCTGCTGGTATTCCAGTCATTTTCTGTATATGGACGCAGGAGAAAGTAACACCCTTCACCTCAGGCAGCAAAATGCATTGCACTGGCCCTGATCTGAATCACTGCATGGGCATTGAGGTCAATAGGATTTATCAGGTCTGTGAGTTTCCTTCAAGCTGTTGTCTTCCTCATTGCACAGGCAACAGAGTGTGATTCATGCATTCCTACTTTTTTTAATGTGAAGAGGCACTTCTTCTGTTAAGAAATAGGAGATGGGTCTAGTGTCTTCGGTCAGAGGCGGGTCATCTGACAGGTTCTGGACCTTGGCAAGTTCCTAAACATGACAAACTTTGATGCCATTCCCACATAGCCTCTTAACTGATTATTTATTTTGTACTCTCCAAAATAGAGATAGGAACCTTGTGGCCTTCCAAATGAACTCTCACCCTCATCAGCCCCTCAGCCAGCATCAGCAGTAGTTAGGGAAGATGGGAGATGAACTATGGGTTCCACGCCCCTGCTCAACACAACTTTTGTTGGAAACATTCATAGAACCAAGCCAATTTCCTGCAGCCTTACAAATTTATGATATTAATGCACAGACAGTCATTTTTAGTATGTGAAATACTCAGTAATAATTATGAAGAATATTGTTTTTGTTATTGTTTTGAGTCTGTCCCTTTGGAAGTAGGCATTCCAGAGTTTTTAGGGTTTATTCAAATAGGAGCAGTTTCTTGCAAAGACATCAGGTAACATGGTGACTCGAGACCAGTGTGGTGCAGTGGATAGTATGCTGAGGTTGATTTTGATAGGCTTGGTGGGTGCAGGTCTCTGTTCGGCTATTACATTTACTGACTAACTACTCAACCTCCCTCACAAGGTCTTCTGAGAGCAGGTGATTCACAAAATTAGAATTGTAAATTGCTCTGCACGTTCAAAGGTGCTGTAGAAATGAAAAGCAATGACTTTGTGGGAAAGTGCATGTACAAGTAAAGGAAATCAAAGTGAAGTAGAGATGGAAGCCCCATAAGCAAAATCACGGTAATTCTCTAGAGTTAAGCAGGGTTCTCCTTTGACCTTTGCTTTCACAGTGGAATTCAAACTCAGTGCAATATGACTACTACTTCTGATCCCAACAAACAGCTTGTCCAAAGCTGTCATCTTTTCTACTAAGGCCCTACATTTTGGTTTTGCTTGCCCTCTTAATTAACTTTTATTGCTTCCATTAATCAATGCATTCCACTGTGAACTGTCAACCCTCCAGGAAGAAGATGGTGATTACATGGCGAGACTGGCTTAGATACAATGTTTAAAAGCAACTTATGGCACAGCTGACATATAATGACTTGGCTCACTGCATTGGGGTATTATTGAACTGAATTGGCAAGAGGAACGCAATTAACATAGACTGCAACTAACAAAGTTGAAAAGATGTTAGTTGCTGTCTATGTTAGATGCATCACTACCTTGTTAAATCTGCCATTTTTAAACCTTCTGATACTACCTGCCATATCAGGACTCTCTATATCAGAAATGGGGAACCTCAGGCATGTGTGCGTGTGTGCATGTAGAAACTAGCCTACTTTGTCCTGCCAGAGGCATATTGCCACTGGAGTGTTGCCCAGAAGGGAATGTGTCTCAGGTTAAAAATGGTAGTTCACTCCTGCTTTACAGTGGTACCTCGGGTTAAGAACTTAATTCATTCTGGAGGTCCGTTCTTAACCTGAAACTGTTCTTAACCTGAAGCACCACTTTAGCTAATGGGGCCTCCTGCTGCTGCTGAGCCGATGGAGCACAATTTCTGTTCTCATCCTGAAGCAAAGTTCTTAACCCGAGGTACTATTTCTGGGTTAGTGGAGTCTGTAACCTGAAGTGTCTGTAACCTGAAGCATCTGTAACCCAAGGTACCACTGTATATCATGATTGGGGAACCTGCAGCCATCAGTCTAACTTTGCATAGGTGGCAAAGAGGAGAACACATGAGGTGGAGGGAGGCAAAGGGAGTTCTGGCTCTGCCCACCACTGACTTCTGCCCCATTCTGCTAGACTGGTGACCGGGGGTGGCCACCAAGACCATATAACACCGGTCCTGAAATACCTACATTGGTTCCCAGCACGTTTATGAGCACAATTCAAAGTGTTGGTACTGACCTTTCAGGCCCTAAGTGGCCACAGCCCAGTATACCTGAAGGAGCGTCTCTACCCCCATTGTTCTGCCTGGACACTGAGGTCCAGCGCCGAGGGGCCTCCTGGCGGTTCCCTCACTATGGTAAGTGAGGTTACAGGGAACCAGGCAGAGAGCCTTCTCGGTAGTGGCGCCCGCTTTGTGGAACACCCTCCCATCAGATGTCAAGGAAATAAACAACTAGCCAACTTCTAGAAGACATCTGAAGGCAGCCCTGTTTAGGGAAGTTTTTAATGTTAGATGTTTTATCATGTTTTTAATATTCTGTTGGGAGCTGCCCAGAGTGGCTGGGGTATAAATTATCATTATCATTATCATTATTATTTTATTCATTTATTTACAACTGCAGCAAGACCCTCAACAGAAAAATGCTTCCCCAACCCTGAGGTATATAGTGTCCCTCAAGTATCAAGATCAATTCCAGCTTGTCCTCACAAACAAGATTTAGTTCAAGTTGCGTCGAGTGCAATCTCTCCCATATTAGATCTCTGCTACAGAGAGAAATCCCAAGGAAGCTCATGAGGCCCAATGGGCAGTGAAGGGTGGCATTAATTTGAATGAACTTCTATTTAGCGCTCCAGTCAGGTTCTTTTTGCAGGGCATTATGTCTTGCTGCAGAGCAAGAGGGGAGAGTCCATGATGCTCCAAGCTTGGTTTTGCCTCCCTTCAGCCTCCTTTCAGTGCTGCTGGGGAACACAGACAAGGTGAGCAGGAATGGTATGGCCAGCCTTGGCTACACATTACTGCTCTGTCTCTTTCAGGAAGGTTGTCCATAAACAGTCAACAATGGTGGCCTTGAGCTTTGTTACATCAACTCTGAGGTTGTGGCGCTCATCTCGCTTTACTGGCCAAGGGAGCCGGCGTACAGCTCATGTGGTCATGTGGCCAGCATTACTAAGCCGCTTCTGGCGAACCAGAGGAGCTCACGGAAACACCATTTACCTTCCCGCCAGAGCGGTACCTATTTATCTACTTGCAACTTTGACATGCTTTCGAACTGCTAGGTTTGCAGGAGCTGGGACTGAGCAACGGGAGCTGACCCCGTCACGGGGATTCGAACCACCGACCTTCTGATCGTGTCCCCTGCTGTGTTCAGTAGGCAGCAGCAAATGTTAACTTACTGATTTTCTCCCCCACCCCATTCTTCAGCATTATTTCATGTTGTTATCTCCAACTAACTACTACAACATATATATCTGAGTAGCACAGCAACCTTAAGGAGGGCTGGGAAGACATGGAGAAGCAGCTCCTCTGCTGTATCCGCAGCCCTGGTGGATCCTGCTGGACAGGGTGGAAGGGGGGCAGGGAGTTTTATTATTTTGCTATGCCAGCTCTATCCTAGCACTACTGGAACAGGCCCCTCAGGGGCTCCCTGGGACCCAGAACCCAGGAGTTTTGGCTCACTACCAGAGGTCTGCAAGGAAGAAATTACTCTTGCCTCTTACCCCTGCTCTCCAGTCATCAACACTGAGGTGCTAAGATTGTAGCCTAATAGTGTATACTTGTCTACCTGCATACTCAGAAGTAAGTTGTATTGGTCTCAATGCAACTCAATCCTAAATCGATATAGAAGTGCAGCCTGATTTTTTCTAATGGCCTGGCAGCGTCTACTTGAAAAAGAATTTTAAAATGTTTCAAATTTCATTTGACGCAGAAACTCCATACAGAGATGAGGGGGCTATTTTAGAATGGTGTGGCCTATTCTGGCATTTGAAAAACACTTGGAATTAGTTATTAGAAAATAACTGCAGTAGCAGCAAAGCGAGAAGATAAAATGCTTTGATTTTTATGATTTCAAACTGCCTGGCTTCTCCTCCCCCAAGGGGTTTCAGTAGTGGAGGACACATTCTTTATCTGGTATCTAATCCCTAAAGACTGGAGAAGTGAGTCTTTTGTACACAACAATATTTTTCAAGGATGGTTATACAGAGCATTTGTTCACTTCTGCCTTCCAGACTGTTTGGGGCATTGCTTGATTTGCATAATTAGGTTATAAAAAATAGATGAGTTAAGGGTAACTTGTGCAGCAAATTGCTCAGCCAACCTCTCTCCATTATATATATATATATATGCTTTCGTAGATTTTCACGGGTACAGGAATGCAGGTTTTGGTGTCTTCGGGTGTCTTCCCGTGTAAGAGTTGGGGTGTCTTACACGGGAAGACACCCGAAGACACCAAAACCTGCATTCCTGTACCCGTGAAAATCTACGAAAGCAAATATCTCACCTCTACGGGGAGGAAACCTTCCAGCTGACAAGAACCTACGAGAAACTAGAAATCCGAAATAGACACCCCAACTCTTACACGGGAAGACACCCGAAGACACCAAAACCTGCATATATATATATATATATATATATATATATATATATATATGTAAAAGATTTTAAGCAACTGATTAAGGAATTTATTGTTATTATTTTGCTTTTTTTTTTTTAGCACATTGCTTTTGTTTTGCAGTACAGTTTTTCTTTGTTTTTCTCTCCAAATAACAATAATATGAATGTCAGCCTACTGTTCTTTGGTCTGGTTTCATAAAAAGAGTTGACATTAAACAGGAAGGCTAATCCTTTCATAACATGTTGTCAAGACTGGCCGCTCAGGAAAGCAGATAAGCTCTTAGCCTGGATGACAGTTTTGGAAAGGGCATTGGAGAAAGAGTTACTTACGGCATCATCTTTAAACACAATTACCTGTGAGCTAAACAACATGAGAGAAAGGACAGCTGCATTGTTGGTGCTTCTGTTGTCTAGTGTGGGCACTTAACCATTGCCAAAAAAAAGGGAGGAGGGAAATCATCACCCAAAAAAAGGAGACAGAGATAGTGAGCTGCATACTTGCTTAGTCTGCAGGCCAGGTGTTCTAGATGATGATGGGGAACTTCAAGGCTGTTGCTCTCCATTCTTACAGTCACTTATATTTAAACTGGACTTGGATCAGACTGCCCTTCAGATAGAGGAGACCTTCAAAATAGAAGACTGTCCTCTGACAGCCCTCCAAAATAGAACCACAGAATCAAAGAATTTTAGCTCAACCACTTGCAATGCAGGGATCACAGCCTAAGAATTTCTTACAGATAGCCACCCAACCTCTGTTTGCAAACCTCCAAGAAAGTGCACCACTTTTCAAGGCAATCTGTTCCGCTGTTGAGCAGCTCTTTCCGTCAGAAAGTTCTTCCTAATGTTTAGCCAGAATCTCTTTTCTTGTAATTTGAATCCATTGGTTTGGGTCTTGCACTTGGGACCAGCAGAAAATAAGCTTGCTCCACCTTCCATGTGACAGCCCTTCAGATACTTCAGATATCATATCACCTCTTTTCCATGCAAAGGATACCCAACACCTGAAGTGTTCCTCATAAGACTTGGTTTCCAGACCTTTTATCATCTTGGTCAACTTCCTTGGACACATTCCATCTTGTCAATATCTTTCTTAAACTGTGGTGCCCACAACTGGACACAGTACTTCAGGTATGTTCTGACCAAGGCAGAAAAGGGTAGTACTATTACTTCCCTTGATTTGGACATGATACAGCCTAGAATTGCATTAGCTCCCCGCCCCCCAGGCTGCATTGCATTGTTGACTCATATAGGAGACTCTTCCCTGTTGGACACATGACCACCCTAATGGTCTGTTCACATTCCAGAATGTGGTTGAGAAACCTAATTTTTACAACAAAATGTGAGCTCAACCCCCAATGTCGCTGGTGCTATGTCTTCCGTACCAGAAGTGAATTGGACTGGGGAAGAACAGTGAGAAACCTTAGATTTGAAGGTTATACTCAGCTCAGCTATGAAGCTGATTTCTTTACTATGAATGATTTCTGTCAGTTCCGTTTTTTAGAAAGCCAGAACCAGAGGGTGGGGTAGGATTAGCATCAATTTTGTCACTCACATGGTGCTACCCAAAGGATAAGGGATGCATCAGGAGTGACAGAATGCTTTGGCCACAATAATCAGGGTAAACAGTTTTTAATGCTAGAACAGGAATTCCGCTGTGCTTTGTCAGAAAAGCATTTACATTATTGTTTATTTTTTGGCAATGTTTAAACTGAATCCAGAAATTATATTCTGTGAAAGCAAGTGTGTGATGAGGGTGTTGAGGCCAAGGTTTGTTTTAAATCAGCACTCTCCACCCCTGTATCTCTTTGTACATTTTTGCTAGCTTCTGATAGCCTCAGATAAATACTTTCCTAACAAATGGTTTTCAGCTTCTTTTCTGGATGTTGCTTCTATGCAATGTATTTACTTAGCTTGGTTTTGCACTTTATTATCTTGTCAGTGGTACAGCTTCCGTTTTGACATGTTTGGAGTGGGATTTTGATGTAAAACTACAGGTCAAAGTTTGTCAAGTGGCTTTTTAAAAAAATGTGACTACCCTGCAACAAATATTGATAAGCTTTCAAGTTGTGCCAGGAACTCTGTGCTTCTTGCAATAAATATTGAAATGTTGGTTGATTTGCATCACATAATATCCCGAGGCTTTCAAGTCAATATTCCACCTTTTGTGCTAAGCCTCAAACGGACTGTGCTGGAGGAATATTTCCATAAGAACAAAACACAAACAAAACAAAATAGAGCTCAGAATCTAGATATGTAAGGTATTCTGTAACTGGAGAAAGAAAGAAAAAGCTGAAAATATGTCATTGGTGCCTTCTACCTATGCAGATGGGACTTTGCCTAACCTTCCTCTAGTCCTTTACAGTGCGATTCAGGGATAGTCAGTATGGCAGCCTCCAGATGTTTTGGGACTCCAGCTCCCATCACCTCCAGCCAACATGGCCGGTGCTCAGGGATGATGGGAGCTGCAGTCCAGAAACAGCCTTAGGGCAGCACATTGACTACCTCTGGTGTAATCCTTTGTATTTACTCAGAAGTAAGTCGTGTTGAGTTCAGTGGGCTTACTACCTGGTGAGTGGCTTCAGGACTGAAGTCTCAGACAGTAGATAATTCTATCCAATTTGGCTTTTATTGACACAAGAATAATATAAACTATTCTTTTTTCCATTACTGTTATCTGTTTACAAAGGGAACCATTGCATCAAAAGAAACATTCTTTGCTGCTTCAGTTTCAGTTTCTTGTTATCCGAGATATTTTGCACTAGGTAAAACATGACAGGCATTCAGAGAGCCCCTGTCTTTTAAAGAATGAAACAAATTTGCAGGCTGAGCCCAACATTATGTCATGCACCAGAAATACATTTTTCATATGTGTATGTAATGCCAAATTTGATGGAAACATCTGTGAATCTCAAAAGCTCTTAGCACTGCATTTGTGCATCTTGGTTGGTCCTGATAAAGGAGTTGTTTGTTGTTAATGTTTAAATTTACTCGGTATTTTAAAGCAAAGTCTCTATCCTCGATGCATATATGAAAAGCAATATCCTGGCATGGTTTTAGGATAGATGCATCCTTTCAGCACAGATTTCTTAAACACTGTGATCAGCAAATGCAAGAGATTATGTGCCCATTTGCAGACTCTCCTCTCATTTTTGAGCAGATAACTAGTGTAACAGTGTCCACTGCTGGCAAACCAGGCAACTGCATTTCACTTTATAGAATAAATCAGTCTACAGTATTGTTACAAGTAACAATTAAACAGGTGCATTCTAAATTAGGTCTGGAGGGTTGTTGGGTTTTTTTTTTTGGGGGGGGGGAGACCCACCTAATTTTTCTAGGAACTTTACAATTACTTCTTCTGCTAATAATAATACAAGTGGAAGACTGAATTAGTGACCTGCAGCAATGCAATAACTTCAGCTTTGCCCAATCTGGTTTAAGATCCCCAGAGGTTTTTGTAGAGCACAAAATAATTTAGTATCGGCCAAGATTATTGATGTTCCTTTCAGTGAAGTGTGAAAGGCCCTGCACAGTTACTAGATATTATTTGTCAGAAGCGCAAGGCAAGTAAAATTTGACATTCAGCTTTTTGATGAGATTTTAATTGTTGGTGCCACTTGAACATCACATCTATCAATACAGAAATAAGAAATGTCTTGTTGGATCAAACCAAAGGTCAGTGTGATCCAACATTCTGTCTTGCTTCAGCTAGCAGCCTCTGGGAGACTTATCGGTTGGGCACGATGGCAATTCCTGTTGCCGCGCCACCACCGAAACACATAGTTTTCACTTATGTGTCATCCAATGTAGTCCTTTGCATGCCTACTCAGACATGGTCCGATTGTGTATAGGATTGCAGCTGTAGCCAATAAGCACTGATATACATCAATCATAGGAAAGTCTAATGCTGTTCAAACGCTGGTAGTGAATTCCATAGTAAGCTCATTATGTGTTGTTTCAAATCCATCCTTGTCTTTTTTTTAAAAAAATAATATTTATTAAAAGTTTCAGAATTACAGAAAAGAAGAAAAAATAGGAAACAACACTACAATACATAAAAAAGAAGAAGAAAAAAACAAAGCATAAAAACCAATACAATACAGCAAAAAGGAAAAAAAAACACAAATCCCATATTACGTATCTTTAACTTCCATTTGCTTGTTTCATTGACCTCCTCACACCTCCCTTTTTGTATTCTAGTTAATTAGTTATTTCAGCAAATTCTTTCCACCTTTCTCAATTTTTATGGAATAATTTATCTTAACAATTTAACCTATTAATTAACTCAACAAATCCTTTCCATCTTTCCCCATATTCTGTTATTCAAATTGCCTTGATTTATTTAACCTTATCTTACCGTAAAATGCCTTAGAGCTTGAAACTTAATACTCAATTATACATGACTCCTTATATCATTTCTACTAAAACCATATAGTTTCATTCCAACATTTCCCCTAATATTCATTAATTTTAGGCTAATTCCCTAAATAAAAATTTTTCTTTATAAATTTTCTTCCAATCTTCATCCAACGTCTCTTCTTCCTGGTCTCGGGTCATGTCATTCCTTACTGTCCATTCCATCTAGTCCATCATCCTTGTCTCCTCTGAGTCTAATTTTGCTGAATGACTTTGAGCTCTTATTCTCTATGAATTTGTCTAATCCCCCTCCAAATTAGTGGTCATCACCACATCTTGTGGGAGCAAATATCGTAGTTGTGCTATGTTCTGTCCTGAATCTTCCAACATTCTGCTTCATTGGGAAGAGGAGTTGGAGTTCAGGCTTAGGTTTTCTAGTTAGTCCAGACATTTCCCACCAACTAAGAACCCCCCACCCCTCTCAAATCAACCCTATGTAGTCTAGAGATCACAATCACCTTCTCCAGTTAAGTCATTGTCTGGTGTAAATCAGAATATCCTGAAGATTACTCTCCCTCTGATAACCAAAACAAGGCCTTGGGATTTTTCCATCTTTCTAAATGTTTTCCCTTAGAAAAGCTCTCCCTCTGGCTTTTCTTGCAAAGCCATCAGCTGAGTGGCATCATAGGAGCAGCACAGAGATGTGAGCTTTGGCAGACTGCTCCCATTTTTCATTCAATGTCTTCCATCATTCTAGCATCTAAAAGATTAGTGTAAATTCCAACTCTCCATGACTTAATATTTTCAGGGATGAATGATGGGAATTCAGTGGAGAAAAGGCATTATGAACCATTATAATGACTCTCCCATGGGTGTGTAAAAATATAGCACTCTTATCAGATGGTTCTTGTTTACAAATGGCAGGGACCTTGCATATTTACAATCTGGCTCATCCTAAGAACACCACAGAGCCACTGCCAGATAGCAGAGATAATGCCAAAGTGTAAGGCAACTTCTTAAAGGTAAAGGGACCCCTGACCATTAGGTCCAGTCGTGACCGACTCTGGGGTTGCGGCGCTCATCTCGCTTTATTGGCCGAGGGAGCCGGCGTACAGCTTCTGGGTCATGTGGCTAGCATGACTAAGCCGCTTCTGGTGAACCAGAGCAGTGCACGGAAACGCCGTTTACCTTCCTGCCAGAGCGGTACCTTTTTATCTACTTGCACTTTGATGTTCTTTTGAACTGCTACGTTGGCAGGAGCAGGAACCGAGCAATGGGAGCTCACCCCGTCATGGAGATTCGAACCGCTGACCTTCTGATCAGCAAGTCCTAGGCTCTGGTTTAACATACAGCGCCCCTTACGTTCCTATAATGGTTCGTGCCTGCAAATGTATTGTGGGCAGGACCCAGGCAACTTCAACTACATTTAAGTTTAGACCCATCGATTTCAGTGGAAGAGATTTAAGCAAGTGGTGTCTCACCATTACTTGTTACCCATTGCACATCTCTGCATAAGCTTTACATCCTTGAGTGACAGTCAAATTTTAGCTCAGGAATGGAAATCTGAAACCATTTCAGCTTCTTGGTGCATATTTACCTTTGTGGGGGTGGAGGGAGGTGGCATGCATTCAGGAAAACTAATTTAAAGTCAATTTCAAATACTGCCTTTCTGTTTCCTTAGAAGTGTATTTTGTCTGCATATTATAGATGCTTATTTCCATCCTGCTCTAGGTAGGAAACAGAATGCTTCCCTTTGCAGTGGGGAGGGAGGATGAAATTGACTAGCTAACACTTTTCTGGACAGTTACGGTAATTAACATGCATATGCTTCTTTGCTGTTGAAAAGACACACTTTCAGTTCTGTGTGTGACCTGGATTAATGGTACAGCTTGAGTGATTTGAGGGCTGTAGTGTGATGTACAGCAATGTATTAAAGCATGGATAGTTCTACTTCTGTAGAGTCCTTTTAAAAATAAATAAATTCTGCTGCAAGGAATAACTTTCACAGTGAATAACAATTCAGTGGGGAAAAACCCATATCCATTTTGTGCAGCAGGCATAAGATGGGGACAATTTAAATGAAAGTCAACAATAATCCATACCTGCTCTGAATGCCCAGAAATGTAGCTGGAAGTGCAGCATGAAGTTGTAGAAAAGAGACCTCTATGGACAGCCCTATAACCATTTCTTTAACCAGACACTACTGATAAATCTCTCTTTCTCTCTCTCTATATATATTAAAATATACTTTATCAATATATAATTTCTTTGAACACAGACTAAAAATACTGTTTAGCTCATTATGCAGGTGTTGCTGTTGTTGTTGTTGTTCAGTCTAGTCATGTCCGACTCTCCGTGACCCCATGGACCAGAGCACGCCAGGCCCTCCTGTCTTCCACTGCCTCCCACAGTTTGGTCAAAATCATGTTCATAGCTTTGAGAACACTGTCCAACCATCTCGTCCTCTGTTGTCCCCTTCTCCTTGTGCCCTCCATCTTTCCCAACATCAGGGTCTTTTCCAGGAAGTCTTCTCTTCTCATGAGGTGTTACTTCTTCCTCAAATGTTTTGTTTTCTGTGTTAATTTCAGTGAAGGGTTACTGCAAAGTTAATGCTACAGTATTGGCTGCTAAAGGCCAGTTGCCTGTGTTTACTTTGGTTTGGACCATTATATTTTCCTAATCTTATGCCTATGTTCATCAGGTGAAGAGCTTTGTTATTGTTCAGGGTTCCTGAAGTATCAAAAACTACTAGTGAAGCATCTGGACGGATCTTTCCAGCCGATAGGTGATCCTCTCAAACAATTGCTATCCTGTGCCAGAATCTACCATCCCTTGAGAAATTTCCTTTTGTTTTTTCTTCTTTGACTTCTTGCGACAGACATGACCATGAGACAGTGATATGATAGGAACTGTAGCTCAGTGTGGAGCACGCTTTTCATGCAGAATGTCCCAGGTTTAATCCTGGACATCTCTAGGTAGGGCTGAAAAGGCTTGTGTTTCAAAACCCTGGTGAGACTTAGTGGTCCAATGGCTAGATGACTTGGTTTTAAGGTAGTCTTCTATGCGCCTGTCTGTTGAGGCACCAGCTGGAATGCATCATACAGCCCTTTGATGGCCCAGTCAGCTATGTTTGTGGCCTGTGGATTGCTATGTGGCATGGATGTCCGGAAAGTATTAGCATTATACATTAACATTAAGCCAGACATGAGGATTTCACAACCACATTAAGTTCCAATCTAGGCACCTTACAACTCAAGACATGCAATGATAGGTTGCAACATACCTTCCAACAGTTTTGGTTAAACTCTCATTCATGTGTGGTTTTTCCTCATTGTGGTTTGAGGTGTCAGAGTGGCTATAGAGTGCTGAGAGCAAATGTGCTGTAGTGGTTAGAGTCTTGAGCGAGGACTGTAGCAACCCAGGTTTGGCTCCTGTAACATTATTTACAATAATTCTATTTGAACAGATGGAGTTCATTTTAGAAAGTATAATTTCTACCCATTGTCTGTCTGGCTTTGATTAACCACTAACCAACAAATAATGCAGGGGTTTGCAATGTAGTATACATCAATCTATTTTTATTCTCATCTACTGTGATTTATGATACATAGTATTTCTCCATGTTCAAAAACCATTTAATTCTAGTGTCCATAAATAAGGATTTTGAAATTCTTGCATCGTGTTTTACTGCTGTAGCTTCCTTTGTTCATTTGATCTGGTAACACTTGAATAAAGAAAATAATTTATTTTTTATCTATAGCATATTTTGTCCTTTGTCATGGTACAAAAACAAAATACATAATTACACTGTTCAATCTAAGATGACAACATTTGATAGTTTATCAAAAAGTTTAGCACGCGGCTTCCCTCAGGTTCACGGCTATGAATACCATCAGCTGAAGTTATTTCAAATGTTTGAAACCCACACGCACAAGTCAGGTTTCACTATCATTTTAGCGACAGATTTCTCAAAGGGACATGAACAGGAATTATGGATGTGCTGTTTCATGTTTGCTGGCTGGTTCATTCCTATGAATCCCCCCCCCTAAACACATCTGCCACAGTGTCTTTGCATTAATTTGGGATGGAAAATATGTGGCCCTCTAGATATTGTTGGATTCCAAGCTCCCATCGCCCCAGCCAGCATGACCAATGGTCAGGGGATTATGGAGTCCAACAACTGCTAAAGAGCCTCTCACCCCCATGTCTTAAAATTCTATGGGTAGAATTAATTTAGAATGTTGTTCAATACAGAACTACAGTTTAGCCCACTTAGGCGAGGTCACACTGTGCATTCTAGGTTAATTAAACTAGGATGACTGCTATCGCCTAGTTCTCTATCAACAATTATCATCAGACATTAGACTCCTCGCTCAGTACTCATGCACTGATAAACTAGCAACACACACACACTTTTACCAGTGAAATGAATTGTAAAAAGGTAAAGGTAAAGGGACCCCTGACCATTAGGTCCAGTCGTGACCCACTCTGGGGTTGTGGCGCTCATCTCGCTTTATTGGCCAAGGGAGCCAACGTACAGCTTCCGGGTCATGTGGCCAGCATGACTAAGCCGCTTCTGGCGAACCAGAGCAGCGCACGGAAACGCTGTTTACCTTCCTGCCAGAGCGGTACCTATTTATCTACTTGCACTTTGAGGTGCTTTCGAACTGCTAGGTTTGCAGGAGCAGGGACCGGGGAATGGGAGCTCACCCCGTCATGGGGATTCGAACCGCCAACCTTCTGATCGGCAAGTCCTAGGCTCTGTGGTTTAACTCACAGTGCCACCCGCATCCCTGGGTGAAATGAATTGTAGCAAACTTGAATTTGGACACGGGTGGCTAAAACTGAGGCAGGTTTTGGGCATACTTCCTTCTTCTGGGAACCTGAGCCAGGATAAGTGGTTGTGCTGCCTGGGTTTAAGAGTTTGGTTGCTCCCGATCCTGTTTGTACATTTGTAAATAAACTGGTTACAAATACGTCATAAGGATCTTCCTACAACTTACGCATGCATTCACTGAAAGAGATTACACCTGCTGACCCTGATGCTGCTTACCAGCTGTGTATTTCAGTGTCAGTGGGAAAGAGCCCTGTGTTAATGCAGTTGCCTTTCTTACTAATGTAAGTGCATTGTAGTGGTTAGAGTGTCAGACTAGGACCTGGGAGTCTAGGGTTCAAATCCCCACTGGGCTATGAAGCTCACTTAGGCTTGGGTCAGCCACTGCCTCTCAGCCTAACCTACATCACAGCTTTGTTGTGGGGATTAAATGAGGAGGGGAAGAACCATGCACAGTGCCTTGAGCTCCTTGGAGGAAAAGTTGGGTTTATAAGTGTCATAAATAAAATAACCTGCAGCCACTGAGATGTGTGTCTGGCAAGTCTGATTCAACTACTCCATCACACATTCACTGAACATGTGTGAACACCCTGCATTACTTCCCAACACTGTTTCTCACATCCAAAGAAAACTATTTGTTTATTGAAATGTGTATATCCCACTTTTTAGGATAAATGTTCTTGCAAACATACTGGCTTTTAGTTAATTGTTTTCTATGGACGTTTGAGCCTGCCCCTGCAGACCAGTGGCATAGCGTGGGTTGTCAGCACCCGGGGCAAGGCAAATAATTTGCGCCCCCTAACCTGTGGATTTGCGCCCCCTAACCCGTGGATTTGCGCTCCCTAACCCCCAGATGTTGCGCCCGGTGTGACCGGCCCCCCCCTGCACCCCCCACGCTACGCCACTGCTGCAGACTGAAGTGGTGCAGGCCAGACACAAGCTTCATTATCTCAGTGACAACTAGGCCAGAGCTGCTGAAAGAAGGGAGATAGGCTAGGCCATGAGAGAGGCTGGAATTCTGTACTCATTTAGCAGTAAGCTCCACTGAGCTCAGAATTACACTGTCCCTCAAAAATCATGATATGAAATTAACAAGGACAAATTCAATCGTTTGTATATTACAGTTACTGCACAAGAAAATAACAGATCTGTTAGGAAGTTGGCTTAAAGGCTTCAGCAAAACGTATTACAGATTGTTTGATAACAAGTCTGGACAGTATTTATCCCATTTACCAAAGCATTACTATTCTTCATCAGAACAAGTTATTAAGGGGGAAAGTCCTGTTTTGCAGTAATTCCAGCAATCAAAAGTGCTGTTCTTCCTTCCTTCTTCCTTTTCTTTGTTTTTTCCTTCTTTTTTCTAATACGTTTGCCTTTATTCATTGACTTTAAGAAGATAATGAGTTGGCAAAATATGCTTACCACAGACTCTGGATTAAGACTGTTAACATGTCATCTAAGGAAGTACGGTAATTGCCTTGAGACAGCCTAGCTACTGGAAGGATAGAAAAAGGATTAATGTACACAGACATTTTTGAAAAACTAAGTCCTTTCAAGTCACTTACAGATCTCTTCATACACAAATCTTTCCTAGTAGCAGCCATGTATTTTGATTCTTCCTGTGTGATTTTTTTTTAGTCACTAGAGTGTATTGTTGTCAAATCACAATGGTGGAAATGGCTCTATAAAGCCAATATTAATACATCCAATCATCCACAAGATTACAATGTAACTATGCACTTTAGATATTCACCTGGGAATGAACTGGTAGGAGGAGAGTTAAAACGAATCTAAAAGATCCCCCCCCCTTACTGTTACTTGTTATATTTGTCTTTAATCAGAAACTGGTGAATGTTTTAATAGAGAGTGTGACACTTGTCTTCAGTCTAAAACCATACCTTGTTAGTTGGTGGCCACATAAGCAAACAGTATGTTCATGTTCGGAAAATCTTTCTGCTATCAAATCCCTTTTTTCTAGTTTGAAGTGCAAATATTTTATCACAGATTTAAGACAGCAGATGGCTCTCTTGTGTTTCCCTTGGAGCACCTATTGCTGTAAAGAACTATCCTGCATTTTCAGATTAGAAGTAGGAAGAATTGAATTTACTTTTGTTTTCCTGTGTGTGTGTGTGTGTGTGTGTGTGTGTGTGTGTGTGGAAATCACACCTTCCACATTATTCCACTGTTTATTTGCATTCTTTTCTATACTATAACCCCCCCTTTTCTGTGCACCCACCATCATAGACTGAGACTGGCAAATGTATGACCTGATTCAGTTTGGGTGAGACTATAGAATTTAGAATAAATGAAATGAACATGATGTAGGAAGATGCCTATCAATGTATCACAGTGACTATTAGAGTACTTCACTGGGTAGAATAAGTATCCTCTTGGATGGTCTTTTATTTACAGCGTTTAGTGCAAATAAAAAACAAATATATATCCATCAAACAAACATAGTGGCTTCTTTTTCAAGCTGTTTTTAAAATGCTTGAGGTTTGCACTTATTTTCTTTCCTATGTAGCAAAAATCCATAATGAGGGAGTACAGCACTGGTAGACAATTGTATGTGCATTTTGTCTTCGATTTTCTAACATTTAAAAGCTGTTTTTAAAACATTTGATCTTGTTGGCAAACAAAGTGCTCATTCAGAAATCATAACCATGTGTTATAAATATATGTAATATTTTAGAGGCAACAGGATTAGTTATGGACCAATCAGCATCACAGTGCAATCCTATAATGCCTGTTCAGAAGTCCGGCTTGCTGAATTTAAAAGGACTTACTGCTAAATAAGTGTGTGTAAGACTGGAGCCATAAACACTCATAATATTGTCCCAATAAAAGCAATGGGACTTAAATATGTGCTTAATGTTGAATAGAACATATTTAGTATTACTGTTATTAGTGTTAATGTCTATACAGCTTTTAGAGGACAAGCTATTCTCAGTCTCGCCATTATTACCACTGTTCTGTGAATCAAATGGTTGCTGTTCACATTTTTGTTCAAAGCGAAGAACTTAGCATGACATGTTCAAAATGTGGTGCAGCAATCAAAATCGCTAGCACGTTGCAAAGCTAAGCAGGGTTCAACATGGTTTCAAATTGGATGGGGGGCTTTGTGTCGAGATTCCTGCATTGCAGGGGGCTGCACTGGATGACCCTGGTGTCCCTTCCAACTCTACAATTCTATGATTCTATGAAAACTACTCAGGAAGCCTTTATCTGAGGTGTGTTTTGATGTGGGGCATCTTAGGTATAAGGCTCAATATAGTTGTATCTCATTTCCCATGCCCTTAATTGGGATGTTTATACTAAAAACCCTCTCCTATTTACTAGCATATATTACCAGGACCCATGAGAGCCCTTTGTTTTGCACTGTCCAAGGTCCTGATTGAAGTGAGCAGGCAGATAAAGGAGATCAAGAGAAAGCTCCCACAGAACACTGCAGTTTGTCAAAGCTGTTCCTTGCAAACAGCATATTTGTGCAGAAAACATTGGGTTTTGAAAAATGATACATTATGTTGTGTGTCGAAGAATATATTCCAAAGCAAAATGCAGATGAAATGAATAGTGCTTAATGCCAGTAAATTGTATTGGGCAAATTCTAGCAGGAGGAATTCCTTGTATTGGCACAAAATATAAATGCTTGCATTTCCATTTATTCATAACCACTTCAAAGCAACAACAACAACACAGAAGCACAAAAATACATTCTCCAGATATCTGAAAATGTGCTTCTGCATGTTGGTCTAATGTAAAAGAACAAAAATTGAAGCTGGAGGATAGAATTAAAACCATAACATCATCTACTCAGTGTAAATACTATGCTTTGTTAATAAAATAATTTAAGAGGATGCTGGCAGTTGTCTTTAGAGACACAAAATAATCAGCTAAACAATGGACTGCTCTGGTGTTTATATTTGGGAGATTTTGCTTTAAAGGTTGTGCCTAAGCATTAAAAAAAAAATTGTAAGCACTACTTTTTCACCTAAAGTTCATCTGAAGCCCACAAGTTCAGCTAAAGTTGAAAAAGATCCCTCTGAAGGGGAAGAATGAGTAAGGTTGTAAATAATTCTCTTGCTCGTCCAGTCTTCCGGTTATCAGATGCTTTGGCTGGTATAGGAAGCTGTAGATCTATATGTATCGCTTAAAGAGTATCTCCTTACATAGGCTTGTAGTGGGTTTTATCTAGGTTCTAAAGTGAGGTTCTAAAGTTATTGAAGTTTCACAAGTGAATGTTGTTATAGTTAATACATAACTGAAAATCTATTTTGTTCAGTATAACTATCTTGGCACCGGCTGATTAATCTGGTACCAATTATGGGTGTGTCTGCAGAAGAATTTTTATGTCTGGAATTCGCACAAACCATATTATTATTATTATTATTATTATTATTATTATTATTATTATTAGCATTTGTATCATAGGAGTCAACTCCTAGGCGCTGAGGTCCCATTTCCCCCCCTAAAATATTTGTGGCCGCAACAAGCCTCCCCCCCCCAATTGATAGGCATTGCCATTTAAACGGTGTGTGTGCACCATGTTTTGTGATTGATTGTGTGGGGCGGGACTTACCTGCCCCCCCCCAATATTTTATTCAAGTGGGCACCCTTGAAGGAGCTCATGGTGGCATACACAGTTCTCACCCCCATTTTATCCTCACAACAACCCTGTGAAGTAGGTTCAGCTAAGAGTTAGTGACTCGCCCAAGGTCACCCAGCAAGCTTAGCAGCTGAGTGGGGATTTTAACCCTGGTCTCCCAGGTCATCATCTAGCACTCTAACCACTGCACCACATGGCACTCATTCTGGTGCCACACCTGTCAAGCTCGGAATCAATCCAGTTTGGACGTCCAAACGATGGGGCTGCTTGCCTTAGCTGGCGTTGTTGTGCTAAGGTGCCAATGAAAGAAAATGCACCGCACGTGCCCAGCAACAAATATGAGCCCCCCCCCTTTCATCTGAGCCTCCATCTGTAGCAGACATGTAGAGTTTCACTGGAGCGTTATCATAATTACATGCCTGAGCTCTTGGCAGACAAATAAATTAATCACAGAATCTCGGGGCTCTCCCCCCCCCCACAAAACTTAAAAAAACGAGAGCCAAATTCCAGCCTTACAGACTACAGGGTGAAGTTGAGTTTTCAGAACTCAATCAATCTAGTACCACTAAATGTGTTTGCTTGGCAATAGAAGCTACGGAGCCCGTCCTGTTTTGAAAGATGATCTTAAGAGGAACCGGTTCGCCTTTCCTTTGAATGCCACGATGTTTGGGACGCCTGGGCGATCTCCCTTCCCTGTTTTCCTCCTGGAAACAAGACAAGCCCGAGAGAGATCGCGAGCCAAGGCTGCCTTTGTGGTCAGCTGGCTGCGTCCGAGAAGCCACAGCAGGCGCTGATGCTCTGGAGCAGAAAGCGCGCCTGTCTCTCTCTCTTTCCCTTCCCAGCTCACCCTCCCCTGCCTGGGAATTAGTCTTCCCCTCAAGCAGCAGCGTGTCCGGTTCCGAGTCCCGAGAGAATAGGGCGCCACCGCCGCCGCTGCTGAGGCGGAAAGGCTGGGTTTGGGCGCCGCCGACTTGTGACCCTCGCGCCCCCGCCGCCGGCCCTAAGGCGGCGCGCATCCCCGTCGCGTCCTTCCGCCAGAGTAACCCCGTCAGCCCCGCCGTAGGCAAAGCAGCCACAAACGTCCCTCAGAGAGAGCCGCCTCGGCGGGGACAACAAAGAGACCCGCGCGCGACGCCAGTCTGTCGTGGTTACGTAGGGAAGAGCCTCTCTGCTCTCGCACCACACGCGCGAATCTTTAATGCGATACGGTGCTGGCCGTTCGGGGTCTCGCGGGGCGCCGGCTTATTCGGGGTGGGGCAGCAGGGCAAGCGGGAACGCGAGGGAAAGCGCGGAAAGCAGTCTGTCGCTTTCCTGGCTCCGGCTGCACTTTCACCCAGAGAGCTGAGACTTTCTGGGAGCGAGGGAGAGAGACGCCAAATTACAACTTCTCCGTCTCTCTTTCTCACATCCGTGCGCGCGCCGTCTCACACTTTCCCGCGCATAATTTCCCTCAGTCAAGCCCCTAACCTCTCCCCACCCCTCCTCCGCCTCTCTCTCTCTCACACACACAGAGAGATGAACCACGCGCGCGCGCTCTGCCCTACGCGCGCGCCCGCGCAACGCACACTCTCTCACATACACAGACAAGCTCCCGGCAGTCACAAAAGCCTGACTGGAAGCCGAGGGGCGGCAGCGTGGGCTTCTCTCGGCGACAAGCAATTTCCTCCCTTCAATCGCGGCGAGGCTTTTTGAGCCCACCTCTCTCTTTCCCTCGCCTGCTTCCCTTTGATTAGCATTCTCATCGCTGCTGGGTTTTTGTGTGGTGCGACTTACCCCTCCCTCCTTTCCCCCCTCTCCCTTTCCCCCGCTCCCACCCCAAGGACAAATCCCCTCCCTCAGTCGTCTCGCGAAGGGAGAAGAGGAGGGTGAGCGCGTGTGTGTGCGCGTGTGAGCGAGCGAGTGTGTGGCGGGGTGGCTGCTAGGGTGGGACTGAAGCGCCGCGATTAAGGCTCGCGCGCTCTCTCCGGAGCCGAAGCGGGCGCTCTCCAGATGCTGCTTTCTCAGGCACTCGGAGGCAGCCCCGACGACGAGGAGGACACGGCGCCGGCGGCCGGAGCGGCGGCGGCGGCGGCGACAGCAGCCATGGACCAGCGGGCAGAATAAGCCGGGGCCGAAGACCCGGCATCCGCCGCGGGCGCTGCTTGTTGCTGTTCCCGCTCGGCCTGAAGCCAGGCGACTCCATGTGGTGACCGGAGGACTTTTCCTCGCCGCCGCCCCTACCCGCGCCTTTCTTTCCAGTTGGCCTTCCGGAGATGGGTCGGCGCCTCGGCTGAGCCAAGCCCCGTGCCCTTCTCCGCTGCGTTTGGGCAGGGCTCTCGCGGACGCGGAGCGCCCGGCGACGGACCGAGGCCATGGCTGCGGCCATCGCCAGCGGCTTGATCCGGCAGAAGCGCCAGGCGCGCGACTTGCAGCACTGGGACCGGCCCTCGGCCAGCAGGAGGCGCAACAGCCCCAGCAAGAACCGCGGGCTTTGCAATGGGAACCTGGTGGATATCTTTTCCAAGGTCCGCATCTTTGGCCTCAAGAAGAGGAGGTTGCGGCGCCAAGGTGTGTGTGTTTTGTGTATGTGTGTACATGTGTGTGTGTGTGTGCGTGTCCTATGCGCCTGTGTGTGCCTTGGAAAGAATGGCCTGTGGTTTCCAAACTTGGGCCCCAACACGCTGGTAAAGGGCAAAGAAGGGGGGAAACTGCCACTTCTTAGGGTTGTGCCCATTTTACAGGAGGGGAACTGAGGCTGTCTCTGGGTTCATTGTTCTGAAGAAACTCGCTTCCTCTCTCTTAGTAATGTGAACGAGAACCCTCGCTTTCAGTACATAAGCATGCTTTGGGGCTGGCAAAGAAATCCCGTGCCTTATTTAACCGCCTAGACTGATGAGCAAAACTGGATGGTTCCAGGGCGTTAAGAGGCAGCTAAGCTATGCTAAAAATGACATCACAAGTCTGGGAGATAAGTAATTGTGCCCATTGTACAGAAGTGGGATTACAGGCATTTAAAGTGCTTGGTCTGCAACCAAATCATGGCATTTGGTTAAGGTAATGAATGGGCAAGGACTTATCCACAGCTGTTTAAATATTCTTGTCACACTCCCAGTCAGGGGTGCCAAAGAGAAGTAAATGAATGGATTCCTAACCACCCTTCTAGTTAAAGCTCGGGGCTGAAGTGGTAATTCTAGTCTAGACTGGTAATTATTGGTATAGAATTGGAAAGATAATTGTTTCATATTAGTTAATGCCAGATAAAGGGAGTGATACCGAATATGTGGGATTATTTTATGCTTCTTTATCTTCATTCATACCAAAGTGTCTAAATCAGTGTTCTTCCAGCTATTTCAACTGAACTAGGTGGCTTGTTCATTCACAACAAAATACATTGCTCTTTAGTATCTGCTAACTAGATTCTAACTTGTGTCCCATCCCACCCTCTGAAGCTGAGGATAAGAAACCTGGGATCTCTATACAGATTTACGTATATTTCATACCCACTGCGTGGAGCAAAGGGTTGTGTATACTAATGTTTGAAGGCAACCTTGGAAGGATAACATGATGCAACAGTAAATCTGCTAAACCTTTATTATTCCCTTTGTTGTGCCCTGTTTCTTTGCATTTAGATTTTGTAGATTTTTATAATTTATAAATACAAAGAAGTCCCAGCATGAAGCTGCTCTAAGAGATGATTCATATTTGCAATGATCACCCATTGTTCCAATCTGAAGCACAATGTTAGCAAAGAGAAATGCATTTTATAATTGTAATTTGTGAATTGAATCAAGTAAAGAAAATAATTATTTCCAGTGTCAATAATCTAAATGCATTGAGGGCATTTTTTTTGGTAAGAAAGCAAGGTTTAATGAAGACACACAGAGAGAAAGATTTTCCGTGAATAAATTGTATGAAGATCCATATAAAAATACTGTGTTTTGAGTGAAGTAATAACTAGTATGTAGTGTGTTCTGTATTTTATAATACAGCCCATTGTTTCAGTATTAGAAAACTGATAGCATGAGAAGGCAAGGCAGGCATTCTGGGGCACTGTCACTTTAAGAATCTACAGTTGCTGAAGTGGAGAATCCTCAGAGTGTTGAATGTGGGGGAACCCCAATTCCCACTACACCCTATTTTTGCAGCCTTTGTAGCTGGCTCACTCCAGTCATGGCTGACTTTTAATCATTACATTTCTTAACACACTGGGAATGTTCTGTCACCGGTTGGAAAAAACACTACATTTCTGAACCTTAACGCTGCTTTTGCTGAATTTCTTTCCCTTTCTTTGAACAGTCTAGCGCTGTGGTCTCCCCACCATTCCTTCATTTTGTCTCTTTGGGCTGCTTTTAACCATGGTTATCACTAGGTGTGTGAGCCTCCCAAGGGAAGGCAGTTCAAGTAACAGTAACTGGAAGAGTCTTAACTATATTGGAACTATATTTGAGGATTCTTACCTATATTGATACACCAGGGGCATCATGCAATTATGGATTTAGATTTCTGGTTTTTTTTCCCTGTATGCAAAGTGTGGTGCACTCTTGGTGGTGGCAGGGAGCTGTTTCTTTCTCTCTCTCTCTCTCTCTCACACTCACACACACACACACACACACACACGTATATATTCCTGCTTCAAATGGATTTGATCAAAATGCAAACAGACCATAAAATCAGTGTGATGGGAAACCTGCACTCTCTCTCTTTCCCTTAGATCAGGTAGTTTCCTATTCTGGTAATACTCCTGAGTTTTGAAAACTGCAGATTCTGTGACAAAGCTAGCATCATTTCTGCCATAACTAAAACTAGGAAGACCTCAGAACAACAACAAACACCTATACTTTTCTACTTGTACTAGCATGTAAGGTTTGCACTTCTGGGAAACGAGGTCCTTCCTATCACAAGGTGTTTCAATACTGAAATGCTTTTCCTGGCTAAGAAAGCCATGCACTGCTCTCTAGGATGTAACTTATACTTAATAAGAAGTTTCACTTATGGAAATGTAAACTAAACCAACATACATACGTTACTGATAAAATTTAATAAGAATGTTTTAGACTCTGTTAAATTAATGATGAAAGGACGAATTGGCTTTTGCTTTTTGGAAAGCAGTGGCATAGCCAAGTGAATTACCTGACAACAGCAACTAGTGACAATAAAATAACAGTGACACTGATTTCCACAATCTATTCAGCTTGGGTTTTTTTAGTGAAGGTAGTGCAATGCTTATAGCTGGTAGTCGCTGTGTGTGCCCAAGAGCAGCCTCAGCGAAGCAACATTAATGGCTCTATTTGTTGTCCTGTGCTTAGTTTTACACACAGTGATGCCAATTTATGGCCTTAGCAACTCAAGCATGCTTGACATCCACACATATTTGTTTGACTTATGGGTCAAACATGGGAGAGGGATTGTATTTAATAATAAGTGCATTAAATTTAAAATGAGCAAATCACTAAAGCTAGTGATCTGCTTAAAGCATTATTAGATCATAAGGGTTGTTACGTGAACAACAATAGTGTAAAATAAGAGCCATTTGGAAATTAAGGCGACTCCTTTAAGAAGGCAGATCAAAAAAGCAGAAGCAACAATTCAGGTTGATTCTCTATTAGGAAATGTTCCTTTAGTTATATGTTATGATTTCAGTATGTGGGAAAGATGCACACATCCAATCCATATTAGCTTAACATAATGAAAATATTACATTCACTTAAACCATTTCCATTTTTGTACCTTCTGTTTCATATACAAAATGTTTATAGAACATATTTATAGAATGCACTTGGAGAGTTTCTAGTATATTCTCCTAGAAAATGTACTATTTGTTAATCACGACTCTCTTGTTTTAGGGAAAATGAAGAACATCAGATCCACTATTTATTATTGCTTATAAACCACATTGTTGCCCTTACAGGTGACATGTGTTTTGCCTGTCTTTAAAAACAGCAACAACCTACTGATTCCCTAAACTTCTTTTTAAGAAAGGTGTAGTGTGGGGTTGCATAAAAGATTGTTTAATTAAATTTGGCTAATGATTAGTACTTGTCACTTGTGTGGAAAAAAATGCTATGGTTTCCTATGATTGTATTAGGTTGCTAAATAATAATTATGAACCAGTTTTCCATGTTTGTAGATTCTGGGAAAATTAGTATTTGCCTTCTAGGATCAGGTGTTGATTTAGTATTTGCCTTCTAGTTGATTCCAGAAAGTTATAGATGAAGGGGGAAAACCATATGGAATTAGAATCAGTCGTAATTTTTGTACTGATGTTAACGGTGCACATACTGAGCTTTTTCATATTGTATCTAGGGATGTTCCTAAAACCTGCTTTGATGGTATTAGGTTGAAATGCTTGACTGTCCAAATTTTGTGTGCAGTACATTTCGCTGATAGCAACTGGAATATTTCACGTATGGTGTGTGTTCTGGGAAGGAGTTGCTTGCCATTTTATTGTATTATTGCATCTTTTAATCAAATGAGAATTATTATTTGTGCATGAAACTTTATCACTGTAAAGCTCTGCTTCAACCTTTTGAGTGTTTACTGATACTTGCTTTGCAATTGTAAACACATGTATTTTGTAAGTTATAATCCTATTATTACCAATCTGGTTTACTTTGAAGTAGGGATGGGGGAGAGATTGCATTCAGTTTGCATTTAAAGGTGAACTTACCTAATTCACACATTCTGAAACAATATACAAACGGAAACATAACTATAGTTCAAAATTCACACTTCCCCAAATTTTGCAATCTAGTTCTCCAGACAAGTGACCTGTACAGAAATGCATAGACTAGGATATGGTGTGCATACAAATGCGTATATTAGTGAAAACAGCACACAAAAAAGGAGAAAGCATTAGAAGAAATTGCTTTGCAGAAATGTGTATATTGAGATAATTTTGCTGTTTAAGTTGCATGAAGACTTTTTAAAAAATTGCAAACTATCTGGAAATGTAGAGAACTATAAAATAGGGGGTGGGCGTGGGTGATGAGGAACTGCAGGAAACAAAAATTGACAGATTTGCCCTCCCTTACTTCCAAGTAAACATGCTTATGATTGGGGTGTGAAATAATTACTTTCAAACAAGTTTACACCCACCCATACATTTGTTGGTTAATTTACATGTGGGAATTTGTACACTCGCTTTGCAAATCTGTATTGTAGTTTAATACATAACGATGGAAAATGTAATTTCTGTAGCATGGCAAGTGGTGGGGTGGGCTGAACAATCCAGAGCTCTGCTGCACTGTTACACTGGTGAAAGTGCCACAGAACTTTATAGACAACACGGCAAATACAGAATTCACTATATATTCACCAGGGACTGTGCCAGCAATGATACTGACATGCCACCCACACATGAAGGCCCCCTTTGAATGAAGGGGATGTGCTCCCAGCATCCACCTTGCATCATCATACACACATCGTGCAAGGTGGCACATAAGTGCTCCCACCCCAGCAGCCCCATTGGCACAGCTAGCAACAACCCCAGTACTTCAAGTCCCAAGGCATCCCTATAGGCAGGAGTTCAAATTCACTCATGCCACCTACAAGCAGTTTTTTTTAGGAACACAGCACATGGGGGAAATATAGAAAAGACACAATACGGCATCAATATAGCTCCCCTGGCAGAGTGTCTACACACACAGAGAGAGAGTTCTCCTGAGACACGGGTTCAAGACCATCAAGGGAGGGAATGGCTCCATGGCCAAATAACCGAAGGGCAGGGTTGAGAGGGGCAAAGGGGGCAGCCCTAGACACACACTGGTGGCAAAAGCAGCCTACAGTGGCTCACTCACCCCAACCCCAGTCTCAGGAGCATGAGGATTCCAGGAACATGAGGACTGCAGGAAGATTCCTGGTCTGGTGGAACAGTTCGTGTTTGATACATTGGAAGTCCCCGTACATACCACGTTAGGAAACGGGAGGCGCACATGAGCCAATCATCAGGAGTGCTGCAGCCAGCCCTTTTAACACACCCTTCCGACTGGCAATCCATGTGATCAAGACGCCCTCCTGCTATCAGTGGCAAATGGTGTGCCACTTACCTGACCTCCCTCTGGCTGAGTCTGCTTTATACTGGGATGGATAGGCGTGTGGTGGCAATGAGGTCAGCATGGTGCGAATGTTCTGGCAAGAAAACTTCATTGGCTCCATTTGTACCATGCCCACCCTGCTGCTGCCCTGCTCCCCCCCTCTCTGTCCCAGCATGCAGCAGCAGGTAGACCAGGCAAGTGGCAAAGCCCCACGACACCATCTGCTACTGTCTGCTGTTTTACATGATAGGTTGGGTCCTGCCAGGTAGTATCAGAGCAAGACTAATTGCCTCCCTCCTCATCCCCCCCCCCCCGCAAACTGACTGCCTCATATAACCTGGCAGCAGCACTTATCCTATCTGTGCACTCTGAGATGCCTGGCCCCCTCATAGTCAAGAGAACCATAGTAAGCAGAGAGGGGAGAGGCTACTCTTCTTCCTACCATCCTATCCTGAGGCCAGCTGAGACAAGATTAAACTAGAGAGGAGCAAAGGAGTACCTATCTGCCCATCCATAGAAACAAAGAAACTACACTTGTGAAACAATCAAAGTTCTTACTCAGAATGTATGAGATTCTGAAAGGGAAAGAAATATCTATAGGGTTGCCAAACACTCATCTCAACAAGGCTTCTGTGTCTTGGTCAGTGGTTTGACAGACAGAAGGGTAGCAGGCTTGGTGATCTGTCAGGTACTAGCTCTGTACTGGGAGCATCATCTGTGGTACAATTGTCTGCAGTTAACCTTGCAAGGGTGTGGCAGCCTGCCTGGAGCAAACAAGCCCACAGAGGAACAGCTGAGAGCATCCTTGTTACTGCTGCAGGTCATGAGGTGGGACTGGCCGGCGTTGTGAGAGCTGTGAGATTGGTGCTGTGCTTGTGGAAGAGCTGCTTGTGGAGAACAAGAAGAGACAGAAAGAGAGAGATAGAAAGAGGACAGCAAACAATAGATAGCAGCTGGAGTGCATAGTCTTTGAAACAGTAAGTGTTTGTGTGAGGAGGTAAGAGATCGCCAACAGAGAGCTTACCTGCTTATAGCAGCTCGCCTGTGTAGGTGGACACCATATTGCATCATTAGAGCAATACAGTTCAGATAAGGCTCAGCATTTGCATGCATAGACAAGGAATACGCTTGGAGCAGCTCCCCGTTACAGCACGTGTTTCACACTTCTCTTGTTTATCTGTGTAGTAGGGTATTCTATCCTTGCATTCCCAGCTGTTATACAGGAGTAGAGATTGCTGTAGGCTGGTCATGCCTGGATCCTTGAAGCAGGTAGCTTCCAGGGTTCTAGGGGTAGGAAGTGTTCACAATGTGCAGAAACGTCTGGTGGTGCTTAGGACATAAATCTTTTGCGAACTGATCTCTTTTTATGCAAAGTGTCCTTTTTCTGTTATTTCCTTTCAACGGGGTTCCCTGTTGTGAGCTCAAAGTCTGTGTAACATCATCGATACAGCCCTGTGCCTCACCACCTATCATTTGATGTGTGGTTTATGTGTAGTTTGTATTACTGGTTGTGTTGTGAGTGGGTGTTGAGTTACAGCATTTCCTATGTTCTGTCATGGTGACAAGGGCAGGGCAGATAATGGGGAAAGCGATTGTAATTTTGCCTGCCCATTGACACCAGTGAGATGGAAATTCCTTATACTAGTTTGATGCAAAGTTTAGTCATTGACAAAGATGTGAATGTGAGTTGAAGCAATGTAGGATTTGGTATAAGCATCCTCCTCACCCAGTTATGCCAGCATAGCTGGGCTTCCCCAAGGTCTTAGAGCAGCAGATCTCAAGTACAGAATTGTGCCCTAATTCTATTACTATATTAAACAAGTTATCAATTGAACTAAGAATGTTTCAATAGGTTTTGTGGGGGGTAGCGGCGCTTTTGCTCCTTTCTCAAACCGAGCAAGTGATAATTGGTTGATTCATTGGTTAGGAGTACTGAAAAGAGAATTCTTTTGCCGAATAAAATTAAGATACCTGTGGCTTGAAGCTTGTAATGTGAGCTTTTTATTTTTATTTTTGCTGGTAGGGGCATGGAGGCAGGATAAATCTGATTTGCATTATATCCATAGTGCAGTGATCCAGTAAAAATGTGGCAAAGGAATCACTGACTGCACTCCCAATGGAATTTATGTACTGAGTAAAATACTTTGGCACTGATCTGTCAAACCATACATGCACGCTGTAGGTTTCACACAGACTGCTACATGTGAGGAAAAGATGGCTGTTACTTGGATACAGCTGATAATTTGCTGTACCAGCAGCAGCCAGGAAATCAGAGCCCTTTCCCCCCCCCAAATCTATTTGGTACAATATGCCCCAATCATTTTGTTTGGCAGTGTGGCAAATAACACATTATCACATGCATGCATCCTCTGTTGCAATTTTTAAAATGACCCAGTTGCCCACACATACTTACATGAGTCAGTAGTGCCCTTAAAAAAAGGAAAGAAGTAATTTTTGTAACCTTTTCCTACCTAGTCTCCTAGAGGCAGTACTTACTCACCACCAGCAACTAGGCAAGTGGTTATTTACAAGCCTGTAATTATCCATGTAAATTGTACATCTACCTTTTCGTGTCAGTTTGTCTTTGATGCTAAGTTAGTGTACTTCATTATATGCAATTTTCTATTTTGTATTCATGTATAATTTTAGTGATGCAAAGTGGGCTTGCTGTAAAAATGTCTTGTAATGAAGCATGTGTTCCTCAATAATTGCTTTCCGTAGCATATACTATATATTTCATCCATTGCAATTTTATTTTCCCAGCTTCCTGCTGTTTGCTGCAAAGTTTTATTTTGCTAGAAACGTTTTTATTTTATAAAGAGAGCTCACCCATTTATTATTATTATTATTTTGCATTTTTACCAAATTTATACAAAAATCCCTATTTACTAGATTGCCTAAGGACTGTAATCCTAAATACCACACTTGGAATAGTCTGTACAATTCTGGTCATATCACCTCAAAAAGGATATTGTAGAGCTTTTTAAAGAAATGTAACCACAAAAGTATCAGGGAAGTATCTGTGAGGGAAGGTCGCAAAATCTGAGGCTTTTTAATTTAGAAAAATAAATGATAGAGCTGGCTAAGATGGTGCATGGCACGAAGAACGTAGATAAGAAGATTCCCCGCCACCCCAGCCCCTGCTCATTCTCCCATGATGCTAGAAGCTGGGGCCATTCAACAGAACGGAGTGTTGAAAGATGCAGAACACATAAAATAAAGTTCTTCTTCACACAGTACATAGTTGAGGTATGGAATTTACCCCCATGAGAGGTAGGGATGATCACTAACTAGGATTAAAAGATTAGGAAAAATTATGGAAGATGCCTCTGATTGCCAGTTGCTGGAAATTAGAAGTGGAAAGAATGTTGGTTTGCTCAAGGCTGCAGGCTTCTCATAGACATCTGGTTGGCCACTGTTAGAACCTGATAGATTCGAAATGTTTCAGGGGGTTTCATCAAACTGTGTTTTAGGGGACCCTGGGTTTCCTCAGAGGTTAATCAAAGGTAACTCAGTGTGAAGATCACTAATAGTGGACAATCATCCCTATTAAAAAAACAGTTTAATCATCATTACCACTACAACAGTGATAAGACAAGGGTGGCAGATATAGATCAGGATTATCCTCTTAGATTTCTCGGTGATTTGCATCCGATTGGCAAGAGGGGGTTGACTCTCAAATGCTTAACAATAGCAACAACACCCAAATTAGACTTGCTGGAATAAGGAAAGCTAACTGGGAGTGGACTTTTGTGTGAAAAGACTGTCTGCTCAGTTCAGTTCTGATACTGAAAACAAATCCATGGGCTAACTTTATGTCCTTTGTACCTGGGTCTCATTGGTAGATCTTAGGGTTATGGTAAATATAAAGCAGATCTGAGAAGTCTGAAGTCTGTCCACTTGTACTTCCCCAATCTAGTGCCCCCCATATGCCTTGGACTACAACTGCCATCAGCCTCAGCCAGCATGGCCCAGTGGTTGGGTAATGGGAGTATAGTCCAATTATCTGGAGGACACTGGGATGGGAGAGACGGTTCTAAGAAGTTACATTCTCAGATCAACCACAAGGTACAATATATTTTGCCCGTAAGCCACCCCACATGAACTGTAACTCTTACAACATTCCTCAGGACCTTCTAACAGGCTATGATTCCATGTGAAAGGTTATCTCAGTAGACATACTAGTGTAGAGGCCCAGCACCACGGTTGGTCAATTGGTCCTGCGCCCAGGGGAACACCCTCTAATTCCTGCTGCCATTGGCCAAGCATCAAATAGCACTTACAAGATTTCTCTTCATATAACAGCAGCTGAAATGTTTTGCTTTAAAACTAATGTATCCGTTTTGTGTGTGTGTGTGTTTACACACATAAACATTTACACATAGGTTTATGTGCACACCCACCCACTTTATAATCAATCCCCTCCAAGCAAATTCCATTTTTTCCAAAGGAGGTTAATTTTGTGATTGATCCATAAAATTTATGCAATGCCAAGACAACTCTCTGACTGGATTCTGTTATTCAGGCAGAGTTGACAATGAATTCATGCATATGGGCATCTCAGGTCACAAGAGAGATACGAAGGGAATTTGGTTCTCAAAGAGCAGGGGCGGTATTTGCAATACTTTTGAATAATAGCAGTGTCATCAGTCTGGTGGAATAACAGTTCTAAAATTAGACCTTTGGAAATGAAAAGGACTTATTTGGTTTTTAAATAGCATGCCTTATGGTGCAATCCTATGCATGTCTATTCAAAATCAAGTCCCATTTATTTCAATGGGGCTTACTCCCAGGTGAGTGAATATAGGGTTCCAACCTTAGTATTTTTTTACCACCTGGGGCTTTTATGTAGACCATGTGATTAAGCCCCATTATAGCTAACAGAGCCTAGATACATATAAATGTGTACGGCTAATATTTAGATCTTAAATAATATGCATGCATAATATGTGTGGCTGTGAGAGCAGAATGACTTTCTGACTGATTCTACTGTAGTTTGTCACACATGACTTGTGTCATGAGAAAGTGGATGGGGATGTCCTTTGCCATCAACTTGGTATTATGGTTGGGAAGATGCATTCACCACTCACTTTTAAGTACAGATGGGGCTAACCACAGCTAGTGTCAGAGGTAAGCATCATTATGCACCTACCAAGTCCCACACCTCTTTTTTGGGGGGGCATAACTGACCCAAATTGTTGAAAATCCACCTGCAATCTTCCCTTCCCTCCTACAGAGGAACAACATGAGCCAATTTTAAGGTCATGGTTATATGGGAAAATATCACTGCAAACTAATATTACTGCCAGTGGCAACCCAAAGCTATGCCCTCAAATGCACCCGGCCATATCTTCTGACTGTATTCATACAAACACATGGGGCCACATGGTAAATGGTGGACTATAGGTACCTATAACCTAGTCCACACTCATGCTTTTCCATATGATAGTGGGTACAAATCTGGCCAAGAATTACAAGTTCTGCTGCTCATATATAGGATAAATAGTCTTGTATGAAGCGGTCATTTAAGCTAACCTGGTGCCTTCCAACTGTTGCTGGACTAGAGTAAACATTGTGCCTGGCCAACTGGCCATTGGTTCAAAAAATTCTAGAGGGGACCAGGCTAGGGGAAGCCGGCACAGACTATACTTATTTCTTCTGAAAAAATGTAATAACATCTTGAGGGTTTTTGTAATGTAAAGATATCTTGGGATACCTTGTACAGTTTTCAGAAATACTCTGGATTCCCCCCTCCAAAAAAAAAAACCCCTCTTGATGACTTGCCAGTTTATTTTCCCCACAGTCCACTTCTAGTGTAGTGCTTGGTGCTCAGGAGATGTTATAATTGCATTTATAATTGGTATTGATAATATAACTTTAAAAAGATCAAATGCTAGAACAGAATTGCCATACCTGATTTCTAAGTGGCTATTAGGGGTTTGATGACAGTATAGATCTCTGTTGGATCCACCTGACTGTCTTCTTGAAGCTTCCCAAAGAAGTACATAGCAAGTGCATGTAAAAACTCCAGCAAAAGATCCTAAACCTCTCAGCAATGTGTATATGAACATAAATGAGTGCTGGCTGCGTACATGCAAGCCCAGATACACAATTGTAACGCCATTATGTGTTCGTGTGTCCCAATCACTGTAAGCTTAGATTTTAACATGGTGAGGAAGGAAGAGAAGAAAGGAGGAAAGAGGGAGATGTATTTGGAATGACTCTTGAGTATGAACTAAAAAAGATTGCAGTACAAGAATAAATGAGAAAGCAATCAGAAGCTGAGAAAGAATGGCTAGACAGAAGCCCATGGAAAGTAATTTGCTTCTGGCATGATTGCCAGAGAGTCCGTGATGAGGCTGTTCCTGCATTTTCACCTTCTGTGGTTTTTGACACCTCCCCCTGCCTGCCCCACTCCAGGTGTCCACTAAATTTTTCTTTCTCTCTCCCTTCATTTTGCGTTTATGGTTAGCTGGAAAAGGAAGCAAACTTCTGATGTGCCCTAGTTCCCACAAATAAAAGGTTACAGCGCATCTACATATTCAAGTTCCAAAGACATTTCCCCCTCTGAGCTTGGGAGGGGGGAAAGGCTAAATAAATAAAGTTCATTGATTTTATTTAAATGATTTCTTGACTAACTGATGGCAAAAGAACCTGTAAGCGTTGTGCAACAAATGACATCATATAAAATGCCGTATTTTAATAATCAAATAAAAAACCCTTATTAAAATACCATTATGGTATTCAACTAGCAATACCTATAATCATACAAGTTGTATTTTCAAATTTGCCCTGTCTTTCTCACAGATATCCTTGAGGTAGCAAGAACAGTTATATAGGTATTAAATGCTTTATCACTACCAGATGGAAGAGGGGTAACATACATTATCATCTTAATTGTAAAATTTAATATCACTTGGCTGAAAGTTACGTTGGTAAACATTGTAAATTCAGGGGGTAAATGTTGCTCCCTTGTCTTTAGTTCGCCTATAAATCTCTTAATCATTTTTTAGACTCTACATTTAACCCTGTGTCTTCTTTTTTTAAAATGTAACCTGTAGCAAAAATGCAAGCTGCACATTACATAATCTGCTATGGCAACATTTCACTGTGCAGTTTTAATCTCCCTGCCATGACAACTATAAGCAGAAGAATGGATCCACTCCAGCTAAAGTTAGTCATACTCAAAATCAATGGGGCTTGTTTGGCATGACTAACTTATTTTCTATGAGAATGAAAGGCTACTAAATTTAGCTAGATCAGGGCCTATGTACTCTGTGAGAAGAGCAGGGATAGGAATCAAAGCAGTAACATGAAGGGTTGCTTAACAGTAAATTAGTGGCATTTCATCCCTGAGCCCTTTTCACCTAGATACATAGCAAATTTTGTCTGCTAATTTCATCTGGCAGATGTTGTGCCTGACTACTTCTCAGTCTTGTCTCACATTTTGACTGCCACACTTTCCCAGTCTAATTGTATCAAATTTATTGGCGCATCTGTTGATATTTGGGCGTACTGATGCAATTGCACAAATTTGATATTCAGGGAGGGGGCAGCAAAACCATGCTGCAGTTTGGGGATGCAGAATCATGCATGAGGGTTAAAACTGCAACACTGAGAGATGAAGAAGAGATTAAATGGCTTAATATTGGTCATCATATTGCAGACTTGGGGCTTTCTGGTAAGATACTGAGGCTGCAATCCTTCCTTGGGAATTAGTAGACATGTATAGGATTTTGCTGTATGTTTCTGGGGTTCAGTAATTTGAAGAGCTGGTGAATCCTTCCAGGGCTGATATGAGGCACTTTGGTACCTAAGGTAAAGAACATTTCACATATAGAGGCTAAGCAGACTGGCAAGTAAATTTTACTTCAGCACTGGTGATGAGATAGCTTTCCCCATGCAACCCACCTATCTGGATTAATTGCTACCCTTGTCCTGTATCAACAACCACACATATTACTTAAAATGATCTCCTATCCATAAGCGTTCATTGAAATATTTGCCTAGTTATTAAAACATACAAAATGGGTAACTACAGCTGCTGTCTTACACCCTGTACATAAGCCCCACTGAACCCTGGGAAGCTTACTTCTGAGTAAACATTCATAGGCTTGTGCTGTAAGGGTGCAATGGCACGTTAGGCAGGAAAAGGCCATTGCCACTTAAAACAACATTCTGATAGTGTGTATTTTCCACTCTTCCCCAAATTGTGTTGGATCACTTGCCCTATGGGATAGTATCCTTGCATTATATATTTTGTTGCCCACACAGGATCGGCTGTCGACTGTGAGCACAAACACAATGACTTCATGCTCAATAATCCCACATGTTCCAGGAAAGGAGTGATGGGAGACTTACTGGAATCAGCAAGGGAAACCCACATGACCTGAAAGTGTTGCTGTGCAATGCCAGGTCAATGATGAATAAAACCACTGCCATCCACGACCTGATTGTGGATGGAGGATTTGACCTGGCATGTGTGACAGAGACCTGGTTGGATGAAGCAGATGGGCCTGTCCTTGCCGCTGCTTGTCCACCAGGTTTCTCTTATGCACAGCAACCCAGGTCATGTGGGCAGGGGGGGGGGTTTGAAGTGATTATTAGGAATTATTGGGAATTATTGGATTATTAGGATTATTGTCTGCACCAGGCATCCTATTGGGAAGACCCAGTTTTCTGAGTGCATGTTCTGGAAGCTGGGCAATAGGGGCAGTACGGGATTCCTTTTGGTGTACCGACCTCTGGACTACTGCAACTACTGGACTACCTTTGAAGATGACCCGGAAACTGCAACTAATTCAGAATGCGGCAGCTAGACTTGTGACTGGGAGTGGCCACCGGGACCACATAACACCAGTCCTGAGAGATCTGCATTGGCTCCTAGTACGTTTCCGAGCACAATTCAAAGTGTTGGTGCTGACCTTTAAAGCCCTAAACAGCCTCGGTCCTGTATACCTGAAGGAGCGTCTCCACCCCCATTGTTCAGCCCGGACACTGAGATCCAGTGTCGAGGGCCGTCTGGCGGTTCCCTCATTGCGAGAAGTGAGGTTATAGAGAACCAGACAGAGGGCCTTCTTGGTAGTGGCCCACCCTGTGGAACACCCTCCCTTCAGATGTGAAGGAAATATGCAGCTATCCTATCTTTAAAAGACATCTGAAGGCAGCCCTGTTCAGGGAAGTTTTTAATATTTAATGCTGTATTGTTTTTAACACTCGATTGGGAGCCACCCAGAGTGGCTGGGGAAACTCAGCCAGATGGGCAGGGTATAAATAATAAATTATTATTATCATCATCATCATCATCATCATCATCATCCTAGGAATGCCATTTCCAATGGTAGCCTCATGTCTGGCATATCACATTTCTGCCCCAGGTCAATGTACTCTAAGAAAGCAGTGGAGAGTAGAAAGGGGTACCAATGGAAGATATATCTTCTAAGGCAAGGCTGACAAATAGTGCATTCTTCCCCAAATGATTGATGCTTGTGGGGAGCAATGCAGGGGAAGCTGAGTTTACAATTTAATCCATTTTTTTTAACAGTTTGAAACTGCAGCCACAAAGTGAATGACTAATGATTTAATATAACCATTTTTCTTTTTACACATATTTTATTTTAATGTGTAATTTTCTCCTGTGGGTAGTCCTCATTCCTATCCACCTTTTTCTTAGCAAGGGCGTTTTCTCATCACAGTGTAGGAAATGCTGTATTTTATTGTCAAACTCTTAGCTCCTTTAGGGATGTGTTGAAATAGAGTAAATTCATGACTCTTGCATTTAAATTGTAAGAAAAGGGCTACAGTTTTTTTATTATAATTTGGTTCTTTCATTATTATTATTATTTTTTCAAGACTAATTTATACAATCACTTGTCCTGGCACAACAACCCCTAAAATCACTTCAGCCTTTGATTGCTTATTATTCAAGGGGACTGAAAGAGAGTCAACAGCCTTGACAAAATCATTCATAAACTGTTAGCATCTGTCTCTTTCATCATTATTTGTATTGTATTCCCTCTTCACAGGATACTATAAGGCGCTTCACAGGATACTATAAGCAAAAAGATGATTTTGTTTAAGAAAAAGCTCCGGCTTCTAGGAGCTTACAATCTAAAGTTTAATGACTGGGAGAGAGAATGGAAGAATGTGAAGAAATGCAATGCATACTTTTTTGGGAGTGGCAACAGGGGTGTTAAACAAAGGCTGCCTCTGTAAGGTGGGGCTTTAGGCAAGATTTGAAGAAAAAGAGAAAGCATAGACTCATATAATTATAAAGTTGGAAGGGATTATAGAGATGTTCTCTGAGAGAGTTCAAGACGTCAGGGAAAGCATGTGAGAATGTGGTTTATGGCTCACATAATCAGTAACAAAATTGTCTCTAATGGAGTTTACAGTTCCATTGAGATTGTGATTTGTGAATAGTGACAGGTGAGTCTGTCAATTTCAGTTTCTGAGTTTCTCACTTTTGCAATCTAAAATTCAGTTCTCCACATTTCTGTATCAGTTTGCTATTTTTTTTAAGCCCTCATGAAAATTCATCAGCATTTTTAGTGCAAATTTCTCCTAATATGCACATGTTCATCTGGATTCTTGTCTAATATACACATTTCTTCAAAGCATTTTTTGCCTAAAATAATGCATTTTTGCATGTTATTTTCACTAATATGCATTCGTATCCACCCCTTTCGCCACCTATGTGGCACTACTTGGCTGGAGAACATCACTGCAAAATTCAATTTTTGAAAGGAGCCTGTATTGCATTTTTCAGATTATTTTGGAAAGTAAGCATTAGGTAAATTTGCCTTTAAATGTAAACTGATTTGAAATTATTCTCAATCTCTATCTGTGAGTGTCCCAAGATAGGCAATAAGAGGCTTTGATTGAGACATCTTTGAATTCTCTATGGACTAGGCGAGCAGTTCTGAGGAATAGCAACCAAACTGTGATTGCTGTTGCCTTATGTGTCTGTCAACAGCTGGTTAATGTAACATTCATCTGCTGCACAGATTTCTGTTACCATCCAGCATTTTATACATCACAACAATAGGATGTCTAAGATATCCTGGGAGATAAAAGGAACTCCCTTAGTGTGTTACTTCTTTAATTAGGATCTCTTGTGAAACACACCAAACACAGGGATCCAAGTTTTAGAAAGAATCAGACCAAAAACCCTTAGCCCTGTCTATGAATTTATAAAGTAGAGGAGGTTGAAGTTTGGTGTTAATTGATCCATCTGTCTAGTCCAGTGTTTCCAAACTTAGGTCTTCAGCTGTTTTTCAACTCCCATTATCCCTAGCTAGCAAGACCAGAGGTCTGGGGTGATGGGAATTGTACTCCAAAAGGAGCTGAAGACCCAAATTTGGGAAACACTGGTCTAGTTGGTGGTTTCTGCACAAGATAGAGTTACTGGTTTGTCTAAAATTAAAATTCTGTACCAGAAACATGGTGTTACCCTAGTGGGCCATGATATACTTATGAATTCCCATATAATTTGGTGTTTTGTCTCAGTTAGGAGTGCAACACACAGGACTGATGTAATATTCTCTGCATTCTAGCCTCTTCCTTCTTGCATTCCACTGCAAGAGAACCCCTTAAAGATCAAGTCAGTAGAGTTACTCATGATAAGTTAAAAAAAAATTCATTTACATACAGTGGTGCAGTTTGGCACCTTTGAACTCTTGCCTTACAGCACAACCCTGTGCATGTCTACTCAGACTATAGACCCATTGTGTTCACTCCCAGGTAAGTGTGTGCCTAGAATTATCATTGCATAACGCCCACCATAGGCTGAAGATGCACTTCCTTATCCCTTTGACACCTGGTAGAGAGGTATTTTAGGGGCTACCCTAGTCTTTAGATTGTAGATTGTTTTAAATGGTTTAGTGTTGTATTTTTATATTGTTTTAATCCACCCTGAGTCCCATGGTGAACGGCAGGTAAGAAATTCTAATAATAATAGTACAGAATATTATAAAGACTGCAGTCCTAATGGTCTTACCAGGATGGGTGGTGATCTTTAGATAGTCATGTACTTCAAAATGCGGCAAACAGCCCTGTAGCATTTAGGGGTTGTCCTCCTCATTCTGCTGAGTCCTGACATGACAACACCACAGCTTCTGCTTCTCCATTTGTATAAGTATATACCAATGTAGATGAATGCCATCTATAGTAGCAAAAACACTTTAGAACACTGCCATTTTTGCTCATTGTCCTGCCTGGCTAGTCTTTGAAGTTTATACTGCTATTTCAAATATATCTCTTTACATCAATATTGGCTCTGAATCTACCTGAGAGGGTATGCTAATTTATTGAATTGTTGAAGCACACTGAAGATGAATGCTGATGGGGATCCAGACTTCTGTTGTCATCTATTAGTGATCTAATTACATATTGCTTCCTCTCACGGGACACCAGTACAGGCTTGATTAAAGTATAATATAGATCGTTCCCTAGAGGGTGTTAGGCTCTTTAGCTGATGCTATGAATTCAGAAGTCCTATTTTTCTTCCCCCTCTTGGTTATTGTATGAGCATGACAGCGCCAACATTATCACTTACTCCAGCGGTTGCCAACATTTTTTGTGCCCGTGGCCACATTTACAAACATTGTGGACACGCACACTCACACACATGGTAACCAAGCACACACCACAACCCATTCCACTGGCTACAACACACACACACACACACACACACACAGCCTTTTTACAAGCATAATTTCAGTGGGGGCAGAGTTGAGGGAACCCTGTGGGCACATACATGCCCTCAGGCACTGCCTTGATAACCCTTGGATTATTCTTTTTGAACTTCCTTAGCATCATCAACCACAAAAATGCTTTGGGGGCTGCTGAGGTTTGAAATTAGTAGTCAGAATGGGCTTAGGTTTGTCTTCATTTTTAAACACTACAAAATTGTAGATTGACCAACTACACCAGTGTAGGAAACCTTTGACCTCCAACTACAACTCCCATCAGCTCCAGTGATGCCAGCAATGGGCAGGGATGATGGGAGATGTAGTCCAGCAGCATCTGGAGGGCCCCTGACCTATACAGGGTGCCCTCAATCGTCTGGAGAAGCTGGTGCCTCTGGTGGAGAACAATTGTTCTCCCCTAGAGGCACCAGCTTCTCCAGACAATTGAGGGCCCCCAATGTCATGTACCAATGTTACACACACAGCCCTCTGAATACAGTAAGGGCTGGCCCCCTCAAAAAATATTGGGGGGGCGGTCAAAGCGCCTTAGCCCCCAGGAGCCAGCATCTGTTTCCCCCTAGTATGTAATTTCAGATTAACTTTGGAAATGTTCATCTGATGCACTAAGAAAACCATACCTTGCAATCCTATGATGGAATGAAATGGATTTCAATCTTTCCCCTTATTTTCAACCTTCAGGGGTCTGTAACTTTTCTAATGAAGGAAACTTTTGCATTATTAAAAGTTTCTCACTATTCACTGTCAGTGAATAAAATGTGACTCTCAGCACTTGTCATGTGGTCCAAGGAGGGGGAAAATGTTTGGGAACCACTGAACTAGAATGTCCATAATATATAAAAATTAAATTCTGCACAGTTAATGTGGACTTGTGTGGGGAGCATTGAAAGGAAGGACAATGTGAATGCTGGAAAATGAAATCAAGGGCAGGCAGTGATTTTTTACCTATATGTAGTCAGCATTGTGCTTCCAAGTACATGTGTCAATGTGTTATTGTATCAGTGGAACAGATTGCAGCCGAGTATCTTCCATTTTGGGTTCAGTTGCACTCTGAATTCCCAACTACAAATCTAGCACTCAGCTCAACATTTATTTTTCCTCATAGTTCCACACATATGAGTTAAAGGAGGAAAGTGTGTTATGCTGAAAAAAATTATTTGGAAAATTCAGATATTGTTAAGTTAGCAAATTGCCTTGGAAGTTAGAACTACCTGGTTTCAAACTCCTGGGCTGCATTGTTGTGTTAGGTCTCTGCGTGAAATAAATTGCTAATAATTAACACAGGGGCAGGGGAATAATCTTTGTGATGGGGATCATTGGATTGGTTTGTGCAAGATGCTATTCCTGAGCCCTAATTACCCATATTACCCTAATTGCCATATAAAGGGCATACTAGGATTGGCTCTCCCAATAGTCTGAATGAGGTGGTAGCATTAGGCAGTGGAGTGAAAATATTTGGGTGAGAATTTAATTATTTTTTCTTTTTTAAAAAATCTTTATTTATACAACAACAAAAACACACACAAAGAAACACAAATACAAAATTACACACAAATTACAAAAATAACCATAGACACATAATTTTCTTGGCAAACAAACATCTATTGGTCTTAACACTAAAGACCCAACTTCCCGTCTATTCCATATTTCAAATTCATATTACTTATTGCCAATACACATTTTCATAATTAAACTTATTCTCAATAAATCTAATTTCTTCTATCTACCTAGCAACTATTACTGAAGTTCCTCTAATGCTGCAACAGAATCTAAACTACTATATTTATTTTTCAGATATTCTTTAAAAACCTCCCATTTAGAAACAAATTCCTGTTTTGATTTATTCTTTATCTTTTCTGATAAACCATCTAATTCGGCATATTCTGTCAGCTTTTGGATCCAATCTCGTATAGAGGGGATTTCATTACTCTTCCATTTTGCTGCGATCAAAACTCTTGCTGCCGCCATCGCATATAAAAAGATACCCTTCCTCTTTTGTTTAATATTCAAATCTGTTATTCCCAGGAGGTAGGCCTCTGGTTTTTTATTGAAAGAGATCTTTAGCATTTTTTGCAGTTCTACATGGATACTCTCCCAGAATACCTGTATTTTCCTACATATCCACCACATATGGTAGAATGTTCCTGAGTCTCCGCATCTCCAACAATTACTTGACACATTTTTATACATTTTTGAAAGTTTCCATGGTGTTAGATACCATCGATGTTGCATTTTTTGAAAGTTCTCTCTAATCGTGTAACAGTTTGTAAATTTCCATTTGATCTTCCATAAATTTTCCCATTGGGCCATGGTTATTGAATGGCCAAAATCCTGGGACCACCATTTGGGTGAGAATTTAAATCAACTTTTCAAAAATCAATTATGATAGTGTCTAGTACACTAAGATAGAGAATAGAACAATCAACCCACCCACTCCTTATGCCAGCCTGTGGAGGGTTTGGATTGAGTAGAGGCACTGGCTGAGTAGGCCTCCCATAGGCAGTCACCAACATCCCCCTTCTCCCTCCCAGACATCTGGATCCTGAGCTGGTCTCATTCTTGTCAGGTGATGGTACTGGTCCCAACCCAGACCTGATAACTCTTGCATCTCAGAGGGGTAGGTGTCTGTACTCATGGTTTGACCTGAATGTCCCTTGGAACAGTCAGCTGACTGCTTTGCAATGCATTAAGATCATGCCTAGCCTCATGCCCACACACAGCCCAGTTTCATAAGTTTTGCAAGTGGTTTGTTGAGCAGCAATCAGCTGGCTATTTGCCAAAATGTAAGAATCTTCCATGAGCCCACTAAGCCACTCTGTGCCAAAGGGTCATATGAATCAGTTGTTAGGTAAGCGTCACTCAATAAAAACACTCAATAAATATGTGTTAAGCCTTTATGTGAAAGATCATCACTACTCTTTATTCATCACTGACCCCTACTACTTTGACTGCATTCCTGAGGATAGCCAGGCTATTTAAATCCCATCGGCTTTCCCTGTATTGCCCCTTTATTGGTGTCTTCATGAGCACTGAACAGGAAAGGAAAATCTTGTGGTCCTTGTATTTAAGCTGAAGCGGGTGGCATGTAACTTGAGCACTCAGAAGTGTTCAAATTTACAAAATGCTAGCTGATCTTTAACACAGATTGAAATGAAGAATCCTGTGGGTTTGGCAGATAGGCTGAAAACCAGGTTTGATGCAGAAGTAATATAATAATGATCCACTGTGGCAGAAGGGAGTATCAGGAGCAGTAATTAACCCAGCTTTATTAGAGTGGAACTGGTTATTTCCACATAAATAAACCCATTGGCCCTTTGAGCTGTGACATGTTTCGTCTAAAAGCATTTCATCCTCCACTTACTTGTGAAGTCTCTATTTGTGAAGCCTCATGCCCAACCTAGTTGTGGTTCAGTGACAACTACAAATACCTATTATCATGCAATAGTAAGTTTAGGCTACTGAGGCAAATGTATCCGTCTTTCTCTGCCAACACTGTGTTTCAGGTAAGAGCCATGATTGTCTCCTGCAGGGCAGTTAGAAATTCAGAACTGTCTCTCGCTCTCTGTCCTAGTATATAATAGAGGTAGTCATAACAGAGCTACAGGAACTGTTTGTAAAGTATGCCAAGCTTTGAAAACAATTTTAATTCTTTCCCCTTTTCCACAATTCATCATTTCCATACAGATTAAATTGTCATGCCTCTCACGGCACGCAAGTATTTTTAGTGGTAATGATTGCTTTCAGTGTAAGGGATGCTTCTTTTTTTATTGATCGGCATCAAAGGTTCACTGGAAATGAGTAGCCACAGAAGTCAAATGGGGAGCCAGAGAAGCGCTCAAGGAAAAGCAAAAGATTTGTTGCTGTCTGCACTGTTACATCGTATTAACAGATAGCGCTGGGGAAGCAGGAAAACACCAGAACATGACCTGGCACTTTATTTAGTAAAGTATAATTTCCTAAATCCCTATGAAACAGGCACAAATAACTTTTTGACCTTCCATGAAATGCGACATACCGTACTTAATGAGAGATCCCATTGAAGTACTATTTGATGGTGATTCTCTTGGAATGCTCTTACTAAGTATCATAATCTGGGCCTGCTGCATACATAGCTTGTTGCCTGCAGATAAAATTGTGCCATGGTAAAGAGAAGTTTTGGAAGGGATTTTGACCAGAGGCCAGGGATCCTGCAGGATTGTTTATTGCTTTATTTCTGTAGGTTTTGAAGCATGCAGCTGGGACATGGGGCAGGAGGGGATCCCTCTACTGCCCCAGCTCTTCTATTAAAGTGGATTTTGTACTGTCCTTTGAGAGCTATGGAGTTTTGCCCCCTTCCTATTTTGAGCTGCAACTCAACTATTTCTCTCCCTCTCTTAGCTACACATTTGCGCTCCCTTTCTTCCACCATCCTTTTCTTGGTTCTGCAGTGTTGAGGCACACAGGAATATTATTGAAATGTTTCTGTTTATAATATATTTAGTCAGTGCAGATCTGATACTCTCTTTATGTTCAGCCTTTTTTCTTTTGAAAGGGGCAATCTATTCTTACTTTATTGTGCCTATTTCTTTTTAAAAGACACAAACAGTGAAGGGTGTATTACTGGCAGATATTTATAAAATCATAGAACTGTAGGATTTGTAAGGAGTTGGCAGCTATCTAATTCAGCTCTTTACTCTAAAGCAGGATCTTCTACACTGCATCTCCAAATCCCTAAAGGATTAGCCTATATATTACTGCCGTTAAAAGCAACTTTTTCAATCCACAATTGACTGGCTTCCAGAAAAGGGAGAATCCCCTTTCAGTGGCTAATTTTAGAACATTCCCTAACTGTTTCTGAAATCATTTCATTTTTCAGTAATAATTTGTACACTTTGTCCTACGCAACATTCTCATTGCTTTAACTTTTCTGGCAATCATCCTAAATTGAATCTTAGATATTCAATAATCTACATTGCACTATGCCTTTGGAAATCTCCTAAAAGGAGATGATACTTTGGTAGAAAGATGCAATGTCCTAATGTTCCAACAATAGCTTTAAATACATTGGAAAGAGATGCACTATGAAAGATTGATTCCTCAGCCATTAATTTGTAACAGAACAGTGCAATAAATCTTAGTTTCTCTTCAATATCTTTCTGCAATTGTGAATTCCACTTGATTCACCTCTCTCACTCACCTTAACAAAATCAGTATTTGCCCTAGTTAGTTCGGATAGGAATCCAATTATGCGGGGAGCCAAAAAGCTAACCACCAATGTGCCCAGGAGATCTTAAAAAAGGCCATTTAGTTTAATACAGTTTGGTGAAGTGAAGATAAAATAATGATGCCTGAATCTATAAAAATGAAGTCCAGAACTCATTGAGAGTAATTGAATCAACTTCCCAGACATCTTTTGGAGATCTAGATTGAGGCCTTATGACAGGAGTGTGCAACCACCACCACCACCTCCTCCTCCTTTTGAGATACACATACCCTTAGGTGGATCTTTCAATGAATGAATGCTAGTGGAGGGCATGGCCCAAGCCAGTGGTAGCTGGAGCCAGATGGACAGTGGTCAGGGCCCCCTTTCTGCCTCCCCTGCCACTTCCTTCTCTCTCTCACTACACCAGTGTGGTGTAGTGGTTAAGAGCAGTAGACTTGGAATCTGGTGAACCCGGTTCGTGTCCCCACTCCTCCACATGCAGCTGCTGGTGACCTTGGGCTAGTCACACTTCATTGAAATCTCTCAGCCCCACTCACCTCACAGAGTGTTTGTCGTGGGGGAGGAAGGGAAAGGAGAATGTTAGCCGCTTTGAGACTCCTTCGGGTAGTGATAAAGCGGGATATCAAATCCAAACTCTTCTTCTCTCCCTCTCTTTCTCCTCTTACCCCGTCAACTATCAGAGGATGGACAGATCACTCTTTCCAGAGGTCTGATCGCTTGCCAGAGGGTTTCCGCTATTTCCTCTTACATTGCCCCATCCATGTTGGATTTTGTCCATAGTGTTTCCTTCCTCCAGCCCTTCTTTTCCACTGGGCTTCCCACCCACCCACATGAAATTAGACTCAGGGCTGCATGCAGCTCAGCCCTAAGCCTTGCTGTGTGGTGTACACATCACCATGTCCCCTGAGATGGCAACATCTGCCATTCTGTACAGGAATGGGGCCCTCTCCCTTTTCACCCTTCATGGAGGGAAGGGAAATGGCAGGCAGAGCTCAGTTTCCCCCCACTGGGGCCTGAAGTCTTGTGTCTTGTATTATCCTATGTTCCACATGCAGGGAATAGCAGCGAGAACAGTGAATCTTGCTTGAGGTGGTGGTTGGCCGTAGCATCAGTTTAGCAAAACCAAATCTAGCATCTCACAGTTGTTTTATAGAAATGAACCAACTGGGATGGGGAGGTGTTATTTAAGTGAAATCCCTTCCTATTGGCAATACAGTGGTCATGGTGAGAGGGATTTTGCATGGGTTCAATTCAATTTTGCATGGGCAAAAATGCTTCCTGATGAGCTCAGACCACTCATTCCTCTTTATGTATATGCGAAAACATAGAACAATACTTTTGCCTGCTTTTGGCAAGGCTTATAACACGTATTTTTAATTGATTGCTTCATGCCTAGTGCTAACAGCAGGAGATGGAGAAAGGTAGGTGTTCATTGCCAAAATACTCTGTAAGACAGACTGGGAAAGCCTTGCATCTTGGCACAATCCTCAAATTAAAAACAAGCGTTGACCCTGGTTGCCCTACATTTACTGTGTGTGACATATATAATATTGAAAATTTCAGTTTAATCGGTTTGGAGGCAAGTAGAATTTCTTTCTCTTTTCTTTTGTTTGCCAGATTGTTGACCATGCAGTTTTCTCTCTCCTCCTGTTCTGTATGCAGGCGCTCAGCTCTTGCCTCTCAATACAAGCAAATGTGAAATTCTATACAAGTAATACGAGTGGTTTCTTTCCATATTTTGTGCAATTGGCATATTAACAAGAAATAGGACCACATACAGTGTGCCGTACGACATTCCGTGAATATGCCAGCAGCATTTTGGAGTGATGCTTTTGCGTATCTAACCAGAAAGAATATACCACTTCATTTCATGTGCTTTTATGCATTCTGGCAAGGAGTAAATGAAGTTAATCACAAGTTAAGGAACCCTGCCACTCTGTATTATAGAGGAAGCTTCCTGTACATAACAATATAAAATTGGCTGTGGTTCAGAATTTTCGTACTTAGCATTGCAAATTAGGCTCCTGTCCTTTCCCTACTGAGCTGCTCACTGATGATCTGGAATACCTTATTTTCTATGGAATTTTCCCAGGTGCTTTAGAAATTAAAATTCTAGAGGGAGTTCTGAAAGGGCTGTAGCCAAATGAATTACATTAGTCCTTGATATAGGTAGAATTGCCAGGTGCAAAACTGTGCCAGGGTTCTCTAGCCTGCAGATTTTCTTTGTCACTTCAGCCCTCAGCTGAAGCTTTGGGATAAAACCTTGATTTATGGGAAGCTTATATGAAACTGGCACACAGATGAATGACATACACAAAAATGATGGCAATCCCTGTCTTTTATAAAAAAACGAACCATCTGAATTTCTTTTTCTTAGCCAGGTATTAGTGCTCCTATATATGGAAATCTTGTATTATTATCCCACTGCCCTTCTATTTTCTATTCCTATAGAAATGCAACCTACTGATTTATAGATGCTTCTGACTTGGTAGTCATACTAATGTGGACTGGCTAGTTTCTGTACAAATTAGAAGCAAAGTGACAAATGGCTCTGTCATTCTGCTATGTCTCTGTACTTTCCGGATGTGACTAAATTAAAATGGATTACATGATTTGATTTTCATGGAGGGTTTGCTCATGCATGACAGTTTTGGAATCACAGACTTCCATGACGGATGGAGGGCTTGAGCTACTTGTTGATTATGCCCTTGGCAGAAAACTGCAGAATATTCTATTCTCCAGTGAGCAGGAAAGAGGGATGGGAATTACCCATACAGTTCCTTTGAGGTTGGTAGCATAAAGTTTTTACACACATAGATTTTAAGTTTTAACAAGAAAAAAAGGGCGGCAGTTGCCCTTGCATTCTGAACACATAGCTTGAGAACATGCAACTTACCATATACAATATGTTTTCATTTTTAAACTAGGCATAATGTCTGTTGCATAGTCATGCCTGTTACTTAGGTTCAACTCTGAAAAAGACATAACTTTTCAAGGTTCTTATTGATTTTGCATTCTTAAAGGTAATCCGCATTATTAGATTTTTTGCATGCACACAATAATAATAATATGACATTTGAAAGACAAAAAGGATTAAATCTGCCAGTACATAAAAATTATAACCTTCCATATCACTCTACCAATGTAAGACATTTTCGTACCTGATGTGATCTGCCAGCATTACCTGAGGAATACATGTCAACATGATGCCCCACTTTTATCAGAAATGACACACGATTCACATCTGAAATAGGACAGGAGGTTTCAGTTGCCTGGAGAAAGCTCTTTTATCAGTCATTACTTGGAATCCTTTTACTGAAAGACATGCATCTTACTGTTCTCTCCGTGTTATAAACCCTCTTGTTCCTGTATGCATGTGACATTGTTCATTATTAACAACCGTGCTTAGCAAACATGATTTTTAGTTATGAATAATGTGAACTTGAAAGGTACAATTTTTCATTTCCTGAGTGACTGGTTGGCCTGGACCTCCCAGGTTATGTTAATTATTATGGTACACTACATTTATCTCTGCTAAGTTTAGAAATTTTTGAAAGTACTGAAAGTATGTTCCTATGAAAGTGTACCAGCCGGATTACACTCCTGTGTGCATTTCAAAAGAATTAAGCTTGCGAAGAGAACTTTAAAAAGTAGAACTTGGAACCTGTACAGATTTCCTGTGCAAATAGGAACAGGATTAGAAGAAAGGTGGGTTGCTGCAGCTCTTGTTGGAAGAAAGGGAAAGAAAGAGCATGGATAGACTTTGTATTGAGCAATTTAGATGACTAATTATAATGGAGCTATATTGTACACATTTTAAGAGTAAGAGGCTTATGTTTTTTATGAAGAAATAACAATTCTATTTTGGTGCTGCTGGGAATTTTCCAAGTTATTTCAGCACTTCTGTTTCTTAAGAGTCCCATTTTTATTTATTGCTAAGTGGTTGTTCACAGTCAGTGTGTTCCCTGGTGTTAGTCATCATAATGTCTAATAGGCCTGAATTTCAACCAATTAAGTATGTGAGCTTCCGTAGTCTAATCAGTAAGCATATGTCCAATAGAATGTAGCTCACCTACCCTTGTTTTATGTGGGCAACATGGACCATATCTTAAATCACTGATGTTTCTCAATATGGGAATGAACAACACGAACAACCATTTTGAGCCGTAACTAAGAGAAAAAAATGCATAGTGTGATAAACATTATCAACTGATCTTTTCAATTAACTTATCTGTTCTTATGAATTACCAGCTTGCTGGAATGTTGGTTTCAGCTGACAGAAAAAGAAGCTATCAAAGACACTTTTCAGGGATAAAATGGGGCTCATCCATTTGTAGTGGGAAACAAAAGGTGGTCCATCAGTTACTCTGTTGATAAAAGCTTTGTCCTTTTTGGCTTCCGCTTATTCTTCAGGAGCAGAATGGCTGCTAAAATTTTGATAACCTGTTAGGAATTGGTTTACTCCCTGTTAGGGACGAAGTAGAAATTCAATTCAGTTTGCATTTAAAGGCAAATCTATCAAATTCACACATTCCGAAACAGTACGAGAACTGAAACACAGCCATCCTTCAAAATTTGCATTCATTTGAATTTTGTGGTCCAGTTCTCCAACCAAGTTTTATTTTTTAAAATGCGTATATTGAATAAAAGTGTGCATAAAGGTGAATATATTATTTTTATTTTCAAAAAAATCAGGGGGAAAATCATTATATTAGGATAAATTGCTTGCAAAAACGTGTACCCAGGTCAAAAATGTGTTTATTAGCATTAATTCGCACTAAGATGCTGAATAATTTCCATGGGGTTTTTAAAATAAATAAATAAATCACAAATTGCTGCAGAAGTGTAGAAAACAGAATTTAAGAATGGAAAAATGAGAAACTGGGTGAATCAAAATTCACCAATGCTTACATCCCCACTCCTTGAAGGCAGCCATTAAGGGGAGCTGTGCAGTTATAGAGTATCTTGTTCTCAAATAGAGACATTGGGATATCTGTTTACATGGCTTGGAGGCTAGTGACGAAATATGTTTGTCTTTCAGATCCCCAGCTCAAGGGTATAGTGACCAGGTTATATTGCAGGCAAGGCTACTACTTGCAAATGCACCCTGATGGAAGTCTCGATGGAACCAAGGATGACAGCAGTAATTCTAGTAAGTGATTGTTCTAGGAAACTATTCATCTCTTCCACACATATTGTAAAGTTAACCATTTCAAGATTTACATGCAAACATCACTGGGTGTGGGTTGTTTTATGCCTCTTGTTTTCTGATTTTGCTTTTGGTAAAAGTTGTTTTTGCTTTTTTGATATTTACAAATTGAAATAGAAATACATATTTTTTAAACCACCAGTGCCTTCGTATATGTGAATGGGACGAAGCATGCGATTTCAGGAAAGTGCTGAAGCTGCTCGCTGCAGGATGATAGCCCGGCTTCCTTTTCAACAAAAATAGTTTTCAAAAATGTCTAAAATTATGTGCTAGTTTGAGAAGAATCTCCATACCTGCTTCCTAGTTTCAGCTTAAGTGTGCAGGCTTCTTGAAGTATTGCTAGGCATAATAGTCTCTTAAGGTGTGTTAGAACAACACTAAATAAGTCTAAATTACATAGGTAGCATTGCTGTAAGTAGGGTTGCCATGTGCCCTCTTTTTCAGAGCTAAAATTTGGGACAAATTGCATTTATTTGCTTTGAATGGCCGCTCTTTGGCTTTTCAAAATATGGCAACCCTACTAAGCAAAGGACTACTTTAATATTTCATGATCATTATGGTGGCAGCTGAATTCAGCAGCAGCCAGAATGCAACAATGAATTGTGATGGCAATCCACAATTTCCCATTATTCATTAGAAATGTCACTTAACTGTGTCTCCAACTCAGTGAAATTGAGGTTGGTCAGGTTACCCTAGGATGGGTGGTGGTCCCACTCGCTCTTCCATGTTCCATTAAAAACCCTCTTTTCTGTGTTAATCCTTTGGAGGGAGTCCAATGTTGTAAATACTGTGAGTAATGCTTTCCCTTTGGTCTGTTGGTGTGAGTTCCACCACATATCTTCATGCGCTGCTCAAGAGCTTGAAATATGAATCCACATGAAGGAGGGTGACATTACCAGCAGAGCAATCGGATAGGATGTACACAGGGCAGGACTTTCTAGGATTATGTGTTTCTTCTTCTCTGCTGCCTCAGCAAAGTATCCAACATGGCTGCATTGCCTGGAAATCTGAATGGAGGAAAGGAGGGAAAGACAGGCTAGTAGGTGGATGTCCTCTCACCACATCATTGTTCTGCTGTGCATACACAGATGATCCACTAACAGTTCCTGAACAAGCTGTTTTGGAATGTATTAGAGACCAGGGCCACTGCTGGAGGTCATCCTACCAACAACATTCCACTTTCTCCTAACCCCTCACTTTCCATTTTTCTAACTCTTCTTGAAAACCACTTATAGAAAGTTTCGATGTGCTACATCCAGCACACCTGAAAACTCCATTAAAAAGTTATGGTTTGGAGAGAGCTGTTGCTTTAGTTAAATGTTTGAAGTGGTCAAGGAGTGTGATAAGAACTAGAGTGGCTCCAGAATGGCAGAATAAAAAAATTCCTTCCAGTAGCACCTTAAAGACCAACTAAGTTAGTTCTTGGTATGAGCTTTCGTGTGCATGCACACTTCTTCAGATACACACAGAATGGCAGGAAATTGTTTTGCCTCACTCTGAAGTATAGGAGGAGAGAGAAAACATAAGAGTGGCTCATGGCGCTGTGTGCAACATGAGCACCTTCCTCTAAAGGTTTTTAAATAAGCAAAACAATGCACAGCCGCCTTGTACAATTAAGGCAAGCCCACAGTCGCTCATGCCCCTTCCCCGGGCTGTGTGGGGCCACCTTGGTGGTGTGGGGCCCTATACAAGATGAATGTCATTTACTTGCAGAGACGCAAGCATCTGCTTCATTTTACAGCAGCTTCAAAAGTCCAATTCTGATGGTGCTCACAATCTTCTAATATGACAAAGAATTAATAATAGAGCCTAATTTTCTCTATGTATTTCCTGTGAGCGGTCTGTTATTTTTCTCCCTCCTGGGCATATTGCTTGAGTCATGTCCCTCTCCTGTGATGAGCAATAATGAGCAAGTTGTTCTTTTTCATACATTTTCACTTTGGTCAAAACATTTGTACCTGTTGTTGTCATGATTTCAAGGTCTCACTTTCTGCGGATGCTTCTCCTCCCAGCTTAAATCAATAAGCAACCCTTTGAGAAACTGTTGCGTGATTGCTTGATCCTTTGCAAGTGCTGAGCCAGAAAATATGCCCAAGATGGATTTTGACTCCACTGTATGGAGGATGCTTCAATTGTCGTCCATTGTTGTTGCCTCCATGCAGCCAGCTGTTTGTGTGCAATGGTTTGCCAGGCAGATCAGGAGATTTCCCACACATCAACACAGACCTGGGGCGGGGAGGGAAGAGTAAGAGGCTGAAGTTGCATGAAAAAACCCCATCTGTGTGGTGAGCCGCTACAACACACAAATGGCTTACCACATGGAGACCGTTGCTATGGGAAGCAATTTAAAGCAGCTATTTGTGCACACTGATACTTTCAAAGATGGATGCTGCAATTCAGCTTCTCTGAAGCCCTGTTGTCAGAAGGTTTAGATAGCAGGGAAGGGTTTAATTCAGGGGTCGGCAAGGTTTACTGGCAATGGAGATTGTCCGTGGGCCAGACTGGCGCAGCACGATGCCGGAAATCGTGTCTGCGCATGCCCAGGTGCTGAAAATCACACCTGCGCAGAAGCAATTTTTGGCATCTGGACATGTGCAGACACGATTTCTGGTATCTGCGCGTGCACAGATGCGATTTCCGGTGCCACTCGGCGAGTCCCCGTGCCACGCTGTGCTGGTTTAGTGCAGTGCGTGGGGGACTCGCCGAGTGGGCAGCTCCGTTTGGGGGCAGCTCATGGGCTGGTAAAACAGTCTTAGTGGGCCGCATCTGGCCCATGGGCCGCACGTTGCCGACCCCTGGTTTAATTCTTCTGTCTTGGTGCGAGAAGTGAAGTTACAGGGAACCAGGCAGAGGGCCTTCTTGGTAGTGGTGCCCACCTTATGTACAGTAACACCCTCCCATCAGATGTAAGGAGATGAGTAACTATATAACATTTAGAAGACATCTGAATGCAGCCCTGTATAGGGAAACATTTTAATGTTTTATTATGTTTTTATATATGTTGGAAGCCACCCTGAGTGGCTGGGGCAACCCAGTCCGATGGGTGGGGTACAAATAATAATATATTGTTGTTGTAACTTTGAATATTTTGACACATGACAAAAGTGAACCTGAGTGAAGAAGGTACATATTTATTTTTTCATGGGAACCAATCTGAAACAATTCTGGTACAGCGAGAAGTGTTTTTGAACCAATTTAAATCTGCTACTGCCACTACTCCTAGCTTGATTTCTAATACTGTGGCTGAAATGAACTTTGTTGTGTTCTGGCTTCAGTCTTACGATATAGTCACAGATAGAATCTGAGAATTAACTGTGCATAGGATTTCTACATGACATCATTTGCTTATCTGTGACAGATCTTCTTTATTTTTACAGCATTGTTCAACCTTATACCAGTGGGACTTCGAGTTGTCGCTATCCAGGGTGTAAAAACAGGCTTGTATATAGCCCTAAATGGAGAAGGGTTCCTTTATACGTCAGTAAGTAATATGCCATGGCTATTGGTTCTAATCTACTTTTCTATAAAAAGGTAGATCCAATTAATAGAAAATCTTGCAGGATTTGTAAAGAAGAATGGTGAGATGATTCTACATATTGATTCTTAATACCTGTGGGTTTAATAAGGAGATAGAACCTTCATGTGGGATTTTCAGACTGCAAATCACTGACACAACCCTTTCTCACAACATTTTTTGTCCTGTGGAAGCGACTGCAGTAAGGCATCTTCCTGAACTATGAAAGTAGCATCAGAAGTTCTGAGCCCCATAGGAGGAGCCCACACACTGGCACAGGGAGGAATCACAGCAAGAGGCCTGCAGCTTTTGTTACTATCTCAGAGTTGCAAGAAGCAGCAGTGCTGCAGCCACTCCCATGTTATCCATGAAACATGAGAAGCAGCAGTTAGTTATGCCCATTCAAAAATTTGATAATATTAGAAGATGCATTCTAAGCAGTAGCTGGAGGACTTTGTTTAATATGACTGTACAGTGCTATGACTTCAAGGTGTGAAGTCCAAACTCTTCTAATACATTGATATTTGCTATACAGTATTACAGCCTCACTTACTAAGATAATTTGCATGAAGTTCAAAGCCTTGGGAGGTAAAGATAAATAGGAAGATTCTTCAGAGTTAGAGCTGATATGAGATTCAAAAGAAGAGTCACAGTAAATTCAGATAACAATGTGTTTTGATTAACTTGGGCGATGCTGTGTGTACATTATCCTACATTCCAACATGATAATTGAAGCTGGTGGGTTTCCCATCAAGGATGTCATTGTCATGATTGAAGGCAATAAAACCTTCTCCTCCATAAACCAAAGCACATGGGAGCCCCTACAATTTCAGTGGGAGAGAGTTTATCTGCCTCCCGTGTACATCATTTTTGCCTGATTGTTCAAACATTTTGTACAGGATTTTTTTTTTCATGCATACAAAAATGAATCATGTCAGCATTTTTGCAAGCTTATGTTTTATTGTCATTGAGGTAGAATTAAAGTTTTTAATTCCTTAAAATAAAAGGAGTCACTTAATAGAAAAAAGTGCTTCTGGTAGATATTATTCAGGCACATGAACTAGTCAAAACTGAACACGTGTAATTTCCAGTGAGTTGAGGGGGAGAGTTTCAAGGGTGTGGTTAACTCTCCCATTGAACTGAAAATGCTTACTTTTGGCAGAATGGTACTGCGTGGCCCTGATCCAAGTGTATGGCTGCAGCAGCATGTCACTGATAGTCTCATTAATGCCGTGTGCATGCAGGCTGCTGACTTAGGCTCCCACCCAGCGCACCTAGCACATGTTTATGGATGCAGCTCCTTATCTAGCTGGTGATAAATACACAGAACCCTTTTTCCAGGTGTGCATTGCTCTAGCTTGATCGTAACATTGGTTTTAAATAACGTTCTCTGTTAGGGGAGTTGCTTGGAATTTCATTATGCTTTTTACAAGCCTTACCTCAAGAACTGCCTTGAGTTACCAATGTAATGGTTTGCGGGGGGGGGGGGGGTGTTCCCATTTGAAGGAATGCTAGACATATTATCAAGCTCCTGATACCCTGAAGAAAAATATTCTGTTTGTTTTGAATGGATGACAGTGCTTTTTAAAGGTAATTAGGAGGAAATGTTCTAGTAGCTGAAATGTCATCGAGATAAAAATGAGTATTGCACAGCACCTCTCTGTCATACATCGAAACATGGGCATATGGAAGATCTGTGTTTTTGAGTACTGTACTAAAAGTGTGCCGTAGAAGAACTGCAAAATAAAGTGTGCAAATACCCCCCCCCCAGGCTGGAGAGAATCTGAACCACTGCTGTGATGGGTTGCTTTTCTGTTCCTTTGTATGAAGAACGTGTGACCATGAGGAGGTTGCAGGACGTCACTACATCATGGTCAGGGATAGCTGTAGTCCAACAACATCTCCATGATCACATGTTCCCTGTCCCTGTTTTATTTGTGTGTCTGGCTTTACAGACAAGCATCTATAAAACAACTCACTTCAACAGTCATAGCAATTTTTTTCCTATGTGGTAGGATTGGGTGCAATTAACACATTTTCCCCAACTCATGGTTATTACATTGTTTTCCATCATTTGTAGGGTTAAGAAAGACGTTCTGAAATGTTAAATATGTTTCTAAAAATAGTTTGGCAGGTAGTCTGTAAATCTGTAGAATGGAAACTCCTAGGAAGAGAGACTTAACACCGTTCCATGTAGCTTTTTAAAGATTATTCCATTGCATTTAAAGTCACCATAATTAGTGACATAGAAAGGCTATATTTTAATGGTGTGTGTGTGTTTGTGTACCTATACCTTTGTGTTTTTGTGCATGCAAACATATATGCAGTACAGTGGTACCTTGGATTACATACGCTAACCCAGAAATAGTGATTCAGGTTAAGAACTTTGCTTCAAGTGCGGCAGCAGCAGGAGGCCCCATTAGCTAAAGTGGTGCTTCAGGTTAAGAATAGTTTCAGGTTAAGAACGAACCTCTGGAACGAATTAAGTACTTAACCCGAGGTACCACTGTACTATTTTTCTAGAAAAAGAAGTGCCGGAACTTACCACGAATGCCTCCCTTGTTCTCTTGTAATGGCAATGGCGCCCACCTGAGAGGTGCCAGAACTGCGTTCTGGTGAGTTCTGGCTGAAAAAAAGCCCCACATATATGGAAAGAAATGTAAACTGTATATTTCAGAAGTTGCTGTAGCATTGGCTGGTGTTTCTTAAAGGGACTGGCTCAATCTATCATAATGTGCATCAGTAAGTTAAAGGGCAATGCATTTTGTTGGAGAAAAGAATTATTTCTTTGTTTTCAAGAGTGTGAAATATTTAGAAATATAAGAACTCGTAGCAGGGGAAAAACAGAGGTCAGAACCAACCTTAGCAAAATGTTGTTGTTGTTGTTGTTGTTTTTAAAAGAGGGTGCACAGTGTGCCAAGTTCAAGCGTAATGTCCAAGTTGATCTTAGGCTGCAATCCTATACCCTAGGAGGAAGCCCCATTAAACTTTGTGGGATTTACATCATATTAGGCATGTATAGGATTGTGCTGTTGCTTTAGTGATCTTTTTTATTGGTCAATTAGTTGTACAGTGGTACCTCGGGTTACATATGCTTCAGGTTACAGACTCCGCTAACCCAGAAATAGTGCTTCAGGTTAAGAACTTTGCTTCAGGATGAGAACAGAAACCGTGCTCCGGCAGCGCAGCAGCAGCAGGAGGCCCAATTGGCTAAAGTGGTGCTTCAGGTTAAGAACAGTTTCAGGTTAAGTACGGACCTCCGGAACGAATTAAGTACTTAACCTGAGGTACCACTGATTTTAGCATTGTTTGTCACCATGGATGCCTTTTGGCAGAGAGGCAACTTACCAACAGAGTAAGGCTATATTTTTATGCACACTTTGCTTGGAGTAAGCTCTACGGAGCACAGTGTGACTTACTTCCTAATAAATATGCATAAGGTTGTACTGTACAGGAGTGGATGAAGGAAGGAAAAAGGAAAAAGAAAAAGCTCCAATGCTTTAGACTCCGGCCTTCACCATGTTATGATATCTCGTGATGGTCAGCTATTCAAGGGGGGGGGGGATTCAAAATTTCACTGCCTCTTGTCTGAACCGAGTGCTACTTTTCTAGAAAAAGAAGTGCCAGAACTCACCATGAACTCCTCTATTGTTCTCTTATAATGGCAATGGCACCCATCTGAGAGCTGCCGGAACTGAGTTCCAGTGAGTTCCAGCTGGAAAAAAGCCCTATCTGAACCTAAGCATTTATTGCATTCTGTTGCCCCAGAAGGACTAGACTCAATGTGTGAAAAATGCAAGTTAGCTAATTTTGGCTAAAAATTAGGAGAAACTTCATAAAACTAGGAGCTGTTCAAAATGAAGCAGGCTTCCTGGCCCCAATCTTACTCGGCTATGAGTGATCGCCAAAGAAGAAGAAGGTGGGCGCTGATAATGCCAAGGTTGCAGTTTTGATCCCTGTATGGGGCAGCTGCATATTCCTCTGTTGCTGGGGGTTGGAGTCAAGGATTTTCAGGGTCCCTGCCAACTATTACATTCTACGGGTCTATGAGTCCTTCACTGGAGGCATTTAAGCAGGGATGCTATAGTCACATCTTGTATAGTCAGCAAGGAGTTTAGATTAGATAGCCTCTAGGACTCACTGATCAGAAGGTTGGTGGTTCAAATCCCCACGACGGGGTGAGCTCCCATTGCTCAGTCCCAGCTCCTGCCAACCTAGCCAGTAAAGCAAGATGAGCACCGCAACCCCAGAGTCGGCCACGACTGGACCTAATGGTCAGGGGTCCCTTTACCTTATGGTAATTTGCAGCTCCATGATTTCAAGATTTTGTATTCTTGTGCTATGAAACATAAGTCTTAAGACGGGCAAATCTTAAATTTCATCATGTTTGCCCGTCTTAACTTAGAGCAGGGGTCGGCAAGGTTTACCTCTCCTGGGCTGGTTCACTCCTGCGGAGATCGCTCCATGGGCTGGATCGCATCTGCGCACGTGCAGACATGATTTCCTTCATCTGCGCAGATGCAATTTCCGGCACCACAGAAGTGAGTCCCCGCTCCGTGCTGCACCGGTTTAGCGCAGCGAGCCGGGACTTGCCGAGCAGGCAGCTTGGTTTGGGGGCCACTCGTGGGCCGTTTAAATGACCCATGTGGGCTGCTTGTGGCCCATGGGCTGCAAGTTGCCGACCCCTGACTTAGAGACTGTCTTAAACATTAAGTGCTATATAAATATATTAAATGAAAGTTAAGCAAATAAATGCAGTGAGTGCTACCTAATGCTGTGCATGAAGAAGTCGCTCAGGCAAAGTTCACCTTCTTCTCCCCGCTGTGGAGACACCTTACACAAGTGATTTCCTGATTGAATCATAGAATCATAGAGTTGGAAGAGACCACAAGGGCCATCGAGTCCAACCCCCTGCCAAGCAGGAAAAATTGATTGTATGAGACCTCTCCACTTGATTTCTGGCAATTTCGGCACTCTGCCGCTGCAGGTTCCCTGCCACATCCCAGACCTCTCCTGAGAGTCTCCTGATCCTCATGGCATTTTTGAGGGGGCCGTGAAGGCAGGAAATTTCCTTTACAAAAATGGACTCTCTCTCCTTTGCAGGGCATTGGCTATAGCTTATTTGAAGAGCTGTTCTTTTGGGGAAATTGAAATAGATTGGAACTGAAACACACCTGCATTGAAGAACTAAATTTGATAGTAAAAGATAGCAATGCCACAAACTGGTGTGGAGTTAATTTCAGAAAAGGCAGTTAATAAACTGCATTGGTCACTTAAAAAAATAAATTGCTAAAGTCATATATTGCAGAATTATTATGCGGATGAACTAGGTTTCCACTTCTCTTTATCTCTTTACAGTGCACAACATATGATGGAATTAATTACCCTTACATTCAGCTGTACAAACGGCTAGTAAGGAATGCTTTTGTTATGCAGCCTACAAGTTTCAGATGTAATTTGGATTCTGCACACTGTCTGGGATACTTCACTTGTAGCAGATAAGTGACAGATATGGAATCAGAACTAGAAGTGTTGACATACTCTGAGAGAAGCCGTTTCCATATCATTTTCAACTAGGATCAGAGGTGAAAAGGCTTGAAATCCTGTGGGGAAACCTGTCCTCTTTGCACCACTTTATGGATCCCAGCACTTCACGCATTGCCTGTGCTACATGCATAACCAACCAATAATTCACAAAACTTGACTTTAGCCACGCAAGTAGTGACCTGCAGCATCTCTTGATTTATTTATTTTTGGGAGCAGGATCCTGGTGGAGCTATGAACTAGCAAGTCCCTATTCTACTATGTAGATGGCCTTATTCAAGTGTGAGGAGATACTGTGTCTACGGACTCACCCTACGTTTAAGCATGTGGCTTCCCCCAGAGTATCCTGGGGACTGTGCTTTACTACTCTCAATTCTAAGCTCCCTTAAAAAACTACAGTTCCCAAGATTCTTTAGGGAAAGTCAATTGCTTTAAAGGCAGGGCTTTTTTTCAGCAGGGATGTGGGGGAACTCAGTTCCGGCACCTCTCAGGTAGGCACCATTGCCATTCTAAGAGAATGAGGGAGGTGTTCATGGTGAGTTCTTTCACCTCTTTTTCTAGAAAAATGTCACTCTTTAAAGGCATGGTGTGTATGCAACCTGTGTTGACAGCCCATCCTCTCCATATAGTCCCAGGTTATTCTGTGATGGTTTGATAGTCTGAATGGGCTCAGAAAAACAGGGGAACTTTCATTTCCTGGTCACCACACATCAGTGCACAGATGCGAGTGGCTAAGGCCAAGCAGGGAGTTTCAGGCCATCCCTGTCTTTGCCACAGCTGATATCCACCAGCTGCAAACAGCCTCATCTTGGCTGCTTTTGCAAGGTCCACTTGGCAGTCAATGGACAGTGAGGATGGAAGAATCACATCACACTTCTTTCCAGATTTAGCAAGTGGGATGGAGCAACGAGCTGCACAGTGTCTCCAAGCAATAGCTAATGGCTATTTACATAGGCTTTGTTTTGAAGTTGTATTGAACAGAAACTGAATTTAGAATGCTTTCTCAAAGCAGAATCAATGAGAAGACTGATGGTTGACACCAGTATTAGAATTCAGCCACATTTGCACCCTTCAAAACATATCCACCCATTTCAGTGATATTTAGAGAGCGGGGAATGTTCACCTGGTAAGTAGAAGCAGGAAGCTTTGCCTCTCCTCTGATTTGGCTTCTTGCTGTCACAAACCTAAATCCGATTGATCATGTGGTGCTGTAGTGTTATCACACTCACTCTTATTATCCCTGATTGGCTGGTTCACACAGCTATTAAGAAGAATAACCCTTTGTAGAAATCCAAAATGGGGGAAAAATGGGAAATTAAATGGTTTGGGGGGGCACAGTCTTCCAGAAAATATTTTGAGCCCCCTCAAACTTTTTTCCAACCAAAAGCATTCACTAAAGAAAATTCATCCAGCACTTGCCAGTAATGAGCTATGAGGAAATGAGGATATTTAGGTGTCGGAGGTTTCTGTCCCCCTGACTTCTCCATATTGTCACCTTATTAATACTCCCATCAGTAGCTTAGAGCTTGCTTCTCAACTCATCCATGAGAAAATAGCTTTCTGCCTTAGGGAAATGTATAGGACTAGATACAATACAAAATGAAAGGGAATGTGTCTAAAGGTAATCAATATTTTACAGGTGACATTCTATTATATTTAAATCAAAGTCAAAGAAGAAAGAAGTTTAGCTCAGGGTGGATCTTTTATGTAGGCTTCAGAGTGCTCATCCTTTATTTAAGCAAAAACAAAAAAAAAACCTTGAAGGCCACAATCCAGAAAGCTGTGCAGTGAACTCTATGAGCCCAGCATGATTTCAGGCTTATATTATATTATCAAATGGTGGTCAGTTAGCTCTATCACCTTTTTTATGCAGCAAACCACTTTTGAAACGTCATGAAGCTTTAAGTATCCGTAGCCCAACAAAATGTCAACAAGTTTCATTAGCTATAAACACACCCTTGGATGTGTCTAAAGAGACTCCCCGGATTGCGAAGTGCATTTCCTCAGTGTAGTTAACCTGTATATTTAAGACTTAACCTAGGAAGGAGAAAGATAATGGTTTTGGTACACCAGCCATGCAATCTCCTCTTTAGCTGAAACCTAAAATGTTACTTTTGCTAAAGTTACTACAGAGCCACTTCTAAGCTCAGGATAATTCATTTTCATTTTTAATAGGGTGGTACCACTGGTAAGCGCACCGTGAGAAATTTTCACATGATTTACATTTAGTGATGAGCAATCATTGCAACCAGGTACATAGCTCGGCAGTGGTACACTGCTTTGCATGCAGAATGTGGAGGTAGATGGATCAGCCTATTTTTGGTCCATCTTAGTTTTGCATGTGAGTCTGTTCCATCCAATTTTCACATCAGATTGATTGTTTGCTTTTTGCAAGAGAATTCACATTATCTAACGCATATTTCTACAAAATATGCACTTTAGAAGCATTTTATCCTTTTAAAAAAACAACAACCACCCTCGTTTTTGTAGTCATTTTGTTGCATTCTTTGAGTGGAGCTGTATCACAAAATTTGGCAAAAACTGAAGGATAGCTGCGTTCTGATCTGTGTTGTCTTTTTGGAAAGTATGGATGAGGTCAGTTCACTTAAGACCTAACAAAATCCTCAAGCATCCCTAGAAGCAGGGTTGAGGTTCAGTCCCATAGCATCTCTGCAGTCCGAAAGATCTCCCCTAGCAAGGTTAGAATAGGCTTCTGTCTGAGACCTTGGAGAGCTCCTCTCAGGGCCAAACTAAATGGGACAGAGGGAGATTTGTGATCAGATATCAATGGTTTCAAACAAACAAGCAGTAAATGCAGCTGTGGAGGTGTCCATTGTTTTCTTTTCCCCTCTTCTTACACCATATAGTTGGTTTCGGAAGGGTACAGGGCCTTGCATGATTATAGTCAACTTAGAAAAGGACAAAGAAATTTTGTTAGAAGTACACGAAGGAGCACTCTGGTTATACATGCTAAAATAATGGTAATCTAATCTCATGCTTCAGAAGTAAGGTGATTGCCAAAGGGGCTTAGGAAGCAGTACTGCTCTTGCTAAGCGGCATTTCATATTTCAGAAGGTACATTATAGATTTTATTTTCCCCCCACCCTCTTCTGAAGCCCTAAGCAAGGGCTCTGAACGTACATTGATGGATCCATAGCCTGATCTGGACTGGCAAATTTTTTGATTCCTGACTCTTCTTCTTTGGTATTTCTTGTAACCTGTACTGAACTTCTGGCCCTTTATTGGACCAGTTATATAAGCACACCCACACAATTTGTAATGCAATTTATTCAACCGCAATTCCAGTTGAATATGCTACTAACATTTTTATTCCTTGTTATGCAGCATTCCTTTGGCGGGGAAGGGTGAAAATTTTGGTGAGCCTGTGGAAAAAGACAATACTCGTATTTATTTAATTTTAGGCTTCAGTTTGGAGTAGAAAACTTAAGAATATATTTTGTTTAAGGTTGGACCTTAACAAATTAATTTCGTCTTGCGAGGCACCACTGTATCAGGAGGCCAGGGATTATCGCTCAGGCAGAGGGGCTGCTGAGTAGCTGAGCTCACAGGTTGGACCATGCATATGTAGCATGGGACCTTATCTTACATACACTCATCCTTTGTCATGCAATGACTGGATGCAGAGGAGTGGTGGAAGGTACCACCTGGGGAACCCCAAAGACGAACCCTGGGAAAGAAGGCCCAGAGTCAGGGGATTCGTGGTGGGGTGACAATGAGCGGTCAGAGGGAGAAAAGGGGGCAGACTGGGAGGAGGAGGTGTTGGAAGCTGAAAGGGCAACAGGGTTTAGTGAGCAGGAAGAGGCTGTGACAGAGAGCAGTCCAGAATCGGAAGCTGAAAGGGCAACAGGGTTTAGTGAGCAGGAAGAGGCTGTGACAGAGAGCAGTCCAGAAGCAGGAGAGGGGTCAGCAGGCAGAGTGGAGGCAAGCTGCTGAATAAGTCAGGCAGTCTCCCGCTCCAGCTGTGACCAGCTCCCCCCTGGTCTCCCAGAACACCGAGAGAAATGAAAAGGACAGAGCAAAAAGAGACAAGATGAAGGAGCCTTAGGATGCTGGGGAAGGAACCAGGGGATGAGCCTTAGAGACCGGTAGGAAAGGTGGGGACCTTCAGTCCTTGCAACTGCCTCGTTGGGGAAGGACCTACTGAAAAGAGTTGCTGTGATCACTAGGCCTGTGCTGTTTTGGGTTCTTTGAATAAAGAGTTAACTTCACAGACACTGGGTGTTTTATTGCTGACCTGCCCACACTCCAGCTCCTGACACCCATAGGCAGACTGGCCCAGGGCCAGCCCAAGACATGTAGGCACCTGAGACCCCAAAATGGCATCCCCATCCCTGCCAGGGAAGAAGGGGTGAGGGAAGATCAACATCAGGACAAGGCAGGAAGAAAGATCAACATTGGGATCTGCTGCCTCGGTGAATCCTGCCACCTGAGGCAATCACCTCACCTTGCCTTATAGGTGGGCTGGCACTGGATTGGCCATATTCCAATTCCTCTCATATAGCTCTTACGTAATTTTATCTTCTTTTATTTTTTTAATTCGGTTCTGGAGTGGTGCTGTAGAATCTGGAGCAGTAACTAATCTAATCATTAGAATTAGGGTGGACAACGGGACCAACTAAGTAACTGGCTTGTAATGAATGTACCATGTTAGCAGGGTATTTGTTCTGACGTAATATTATCCTTGCCTGACATTTCAGAGCTTCCTATAAATAACTACATTTATAAAACTTTATTGTAAAAACCAGCATCCGCTATCATCTTTGTATCTTTTATATCATACTAGCTATGTTTTTAGGAAGTATAAAGTGAATCATTATCTTCAACAACTATATATAACAAGAGCCACTTTAACAAAGATAAGTAAACCTGTCCTAAAGTTTTCTAAAGGAAGTGCTTCTCAAAGTATTTAAAATTTCCTTGTGATCTACTAGTAACACTAGATGAATGGATACTGTACAACAAATGAGAAAAATATGTGGGTGCAGTGACGAACAAGCTTTGCATAACATTTTTTAAAATATCTAATTAGACATCCACAAATAGTCAAGGACAAAAAGGCACCACGAAGAAGAAAAGAAAATATGTTTTTTTCTGAGTAACACAGTCACTGAGTTACAAAACAATATTTACAGTAGAAATATTGCTTCTGCATTAGCATTGTGTTTCAAAGTGTTATGCAACTGAGCTGGTTAGGAGGCTTTTGTAGTTAGGGGGCTTCTGTAGCCCACTGTGACTTGTTTGCAAGACACTTTGCAGATAAGGTCACTTGGCATCCTCTCTGACATGGATGCCATGTTGATAATGGAATCACTACTGAAGATCTCCTTGGTTTCTTCTTTTTGCAGTTCAGCTGGATCAGCTGCGTTTGATTTCTCCTGGAAATGGAGACAAAGTGCTTGGAGAAAACCAAGCCATGACTTGTGTACTTGACCTCTGCCTTTTCTGGCTTGTGATAGCCAGTCATGAGAAGCTTTGTCTGCTTGATGTGTAGGGTCGTTAATAGTTCTTTTTTGTGAGGTTATTGCCTGCCATGTTGAAGATGGTGGTATCATTCCTACTAACTAAGCAAGCTTCAGATTCTGCTGAACTTAATGATGGCAAACTAGTCTCAGGTACCATATAGGGGCAAGTTGCTAAAGAGGGTAGGGGGTAGACCACTGTAGGTGTCTGGATAAATATGATTTCTTATGTATTATAGACGCTTTGCAGTCTGTTTCCAGGCCTTTAGGATAGAAACTTCATTGGCTAGCCTAGCCTACACCGGGAGAGGATGGCTCTGTTAATTACATTGAAACTCTTGGCACCTTTTGACAACATAATTCTGAGATGACAGTAGTACCATTCTGGACTGCCTTTCCTGTTTGGGACTTTCTTGTTCTGCCTCTTTCCAGAAAGCAGGTTCTAAAAGGTAGTGTTGGAGGACTATTTTTTTCTTCTGGTTGAACTTATTGAATGAGTTCCACAAAGTTCTTCTTTTTAACAGCTACCTGAGACAGCTAGGTAAGCTTATCTTGTGGGTATGGAATTAGGAATAATAAATATACCAATAACATTCAGCACTCCTCTTTTTTATCAGATCCATATTGTGATCTCTTTCCTGCACAATTATCTAGAATCAGTGGTGCACTGGACGAGTGCTGTCCAAACAGGACAATATTAATGATAATAGGGGAATCAATAGACCATTTAATTGGGGAAATACCTGTTATGAATGCAATCTTAAAAAAATTCCTTTCCACAAGCAGTTCAGAGTAGTTAACAAAAACATAGCAAACCAAATACAATACAAAAACCCCATGTATTATATTATTTGCACACAACATCAATATTATAACAACATTTTAAAAGAAAAACCTTTGATATTTTTAATAGTGGATATATTTTACTGCTTTATTGTTAGATTTGTTTTTAGTTTTGCTGTGATTTATATATCTGCCGTAAGCCACACTGAGTTTGATTGGATCCTCTCACTGACTCTACTCCTAGCAGCAAACATGTATGCTTTATCTAGTAGATAGGAATGTAGGGTGGGCAACAGGAAACAGTGTAAAGGCCAGAAACAATGTATTAACAGATTTTTACTCAGTTTGCTGTCACTTGTACGTAATCAAACAGTTGAGAACAAAGCTACAGTATACTGTTTTAGATAGCCAAAAAAATTAAACCAATTATTTACAACATGATATCCTTACTGCATGTCAAAGAGTGACATCAGTATGCACAGTAACAATTCCAATTGGCAGAAATGTTTAAACCTAAAGAGAGTGTCTAACCTGTGCAGTATCTGGTGACTTACCATATATTCCTTTAAGCAAACTTATAATGAAAAATCTAGATCAGGAAAAAAAAAACCTATTACAAGTCCTAGTGCTCAGATTCAAGTCTATGAATGTGAATATTTAAATCGCATTCACCCCTGAAAGTGTCCATCACATTGCAAAGAAAGTCAAATGTTTATTTTTATTGCCATCAGAATCCACTCTAGAGGAGCTAAATATAACAGATAAAAAAGAGGCTTTGCCTCACCTCTAACTAAATAAGCCTCATAATCCAGTCTTCTAAATAAGGTTGTATTCCTAGAATAAAGGGCTTCCAGAGGATTCCCCAAGTTGCATTCTGTGGTTCCTACTTTCCACGAAGAAAAATACACTTTTTGCAAATGTGTTTATTAGCTGAATTTTGCTATATTAATAAAAGGGAGAGAAAGGGTTGGATATCATTTATTCTGCCAAACAAACATAATCACCATGCAGGGAGCACAATCCATTCTGGGGTCAGTTGGTTTGTTTTCCTTTGTCCCTTTTGGCCAGTATCTGAGATAGTTATGCACTGTTACATCAAGATCCAGGCCATCAGCCATATTGATAGCTGAAGTGTGTGTGTGCAAAGAGAGCTAAGAGAGGAAGATCAACTTCTGAAAGGATTTGCATTAAATAAGGACCCATTTATAGAGCAATATTCCACACTGCTGGCATCCATCTGTCTCGGGAGGCAGTGGAGGAATGGGCCTTTGTGGGTGAGGTCAGGCTGTTGGAAGGTTGCAGAGCCTGATGTGGCTGTAGAGTGCACCTGGGACAGATGAGGGCATCCAGTTGTGCTGTTGCAGGTGCACCATGGTGTGTCTTCTCTCTGTGCTCCTCCCAACAGTCATTTCTTAAGAGGGGTTTTTGGGAGACTCCCCCATCTTTGCTCTGCCTTCGCTGCTAGAGTGGGATGACTGCCTTTATGTGATGCAACTGCATTAATGCCTCTCACTGTTATAGCAGTAAGAGGTGGAGCTCCATAAGAGACAAAGAGGGAACAGCGAGAGGTGGAGATCTGTTGAGACTTTGGTTTTCTAGCAGCTTTTGGAGTGAACAATTAGTGGGCTGGCAACAAGCCAAGTTAAACCGTGTACGTGAGAAAGTCTGCTTGGAGATAAGGAAGCCTAGCAACAGGTGGCGATTGGCTAAGTTCTTCCTTAAGCAGAATGACAAAGTAGTTTTCTTGTTGGAGTATTGGAGTGTTGAAGTTTGGAAAGAAGTTTGAATCTAGTCTGTGTATATAGTAACTTGTACAAAGCTGTGCTTTACTCTGCTGTATATAATAAAACTAACTAAAAATCAAATTACTAGTCAAGCAAGTTCTGTTCCGGTTCGTTGTCCTGGAATTGTACGATTTGGCAGCTGGTAGCAAGAGTTTTGGTTGAGATCCATCAACAGAGATCATCTTAAGGGAGCGGTGTATGTGCCAGAGATTGTACCAGGGACTTTCTGCATGCAAAGCAGATGCTCTGAACTATGACCCTTCCCCAAGAAAAATACCTGAATTTGAATTGAATTCTATCCCCATTCTGCCTCCTACATCTCCTGTGTTGGTATGTCCTTTGTATTTTGTCATATAATGTGAACATGAGCCCTGCACTGTAAGGAGAGGCTGTAGCAAAATATAGTAAAGAAATGCTTTTGAATAGTAAATGGAATATCATTAGTATCAGTTGTTATCTGTTTTGTCTGCTTTTCTCATGATGACTTCACCATCCTTCCATCACAGTGGCTTTCCTTTTTTAAAAAATACAATCTCCATATACTTCCAGTTTTCCAATTACCTATTTTGTTTGGTAGGGACAATGTGAGAATATTAAACAAACAGTTAAAAAGCAATGCCCTTTTCTTTAGAATTAAGTATCTGAGTTCAGGGCAGTGGAAAGACTTTTAAACAATAAAAAAGGATTAGTTTTCATGGTTGAAAGGGTCCCTATTAATAAAAGTGTAACCATTTCTCTGTCTTTTTCTTTCCCTTGATGAATTGGTATTAACAGTTCTATTTTGTCTTCTTTTGCCTAAGGCATACTATAATAATATCACATTGTAGGCTGAATCCAAAAAGTTCTACATTAACGACCCACGTCTCTTTACATTGAAATAATAAGGCATTTTGAAAGGCGAGGCATTGAATTGAAATTATTCTTTAACAAGGATGACCAGGCTTCTTCAACCCCTGAACCTTGAAACTCAGGGACAAAGGCTTCCAAAATCATGAGTTCCAGACACTTGAAATCAAGAGATTTCAACAGAGTGAGAGAGAAACGTCAAACCTTTCATTTTCTGCAGTGTATTGTTGACAATGGACACAATCCAAAATGGAGTTAATGAGGATTTAGCCCACTGTGGTAGCCCTGGGGAGATCCAGGCAGTCACTTCCTGATCTCTGTGCCACCTGCCCCCTTAGGTTGGAGGGCAGGTGGGGGCAGGGGGCGACAGCAGGTAGAGACTCACATTACTCACATAATCTTGCAGCAGAGGACTTGAGGACTAAGTTGGTGTCACTGGGAAGCATAAAGGCTGTCAGGGTTGCTCACCATTCGTTGCCTTATGTATCATACCACTTGAGACTGCTTGTCTCTGGTCTGTCCACCTCCAGCATACCTGTCCACTCTCAGACCCGAGTGCCTGACAGTTTGTCCTGACTGCTAATTATCTCCTCCAGGGCTTGACCCCAAAGAACGAAACAGTGGGAAACATGCCGGTGACGGATGCTTTGAGACCCCAAGAGTCTATCATTAGACACCCCAGTGGTACAGCTGTGAGCTTTAGACCTTGAGTCAATAGTCATGTCCCCTCTTCAGAACATTGCTCTTCCCCCTTCCACACCATTATTCCATGCTTTGAAATTGCTTTTACATTCTTGATATGTTGGAGCAAAGCAACAAAAAAGCAGTTTGCCAATCTTGAGAAGAAGAAGAAAAAAGAACACTTCAAGCATGCACAGTTTTGTATCTTAAACTTGTGAAAAATCATTGCACCACCAGGAGCAAAATATTGTTTTCTTCTGCCGACCTGACGCTAAAACACGTTTACTTTGGAATGCACACAATTTGCTGTAGGAAAGGATAATATATTTTAAAAGTAAAAATATTGTTTTTCTTAAAAAAAAACTTTACAGTTACTTGCATTTTAAAAATACTTGGTTTATGTGTGCCATTTTTCATTTCCTGAAATGAAAGGCAGTTTTGACACCTGCAAAGCAATGCCAAAGAGAACGTGGCAAGGTGTTTTTCGTGATGGCTTTTGACAAGTCACACCTTCTATGTGTATTTTAACAGCTTCTTCAAGCCCCAGGGCTGCTGCTTTTTGTTTTTATTCTACCCCAGTGGCCATATACAAACACTGCTCATTACTCCATGCTCCTTTGCCAGTGGGAGGGGACTAAATGTAAAAAGGGACAAGTCGTTAAAAGTTCATGCTAGTGAGATGTTGATGTGTTTCTTAGGATGGCTTTGGTTTAGGAAACGTTAAGTGTTTATAATTCCATGCTGCAGAGAATGGCAATGGACTGTGTTGTACGTACAATGAAAACGGCAGGAATGAGCAATTGATTTTGCAGATTGAGATGTTAGGTATCTGTGGGGAGTTCTGTTTGAAATGGTGGTCTTTTTAAAAACAACTCATCACATTACTTAGCAGTCTCCCCTAATCCTTCATACCCTTGACCCACTTAAATTTCTCATTTAGCAGTGGGAAGGATGAAACTCAGTATTTCACACTTGCTCAGATTATAATTTATATAGCAAAGGAACGCAGTGAACATTTCTTGTAGTGCTAAAATGCTCAAGGTGTCTTCTCGGTGGTGATGTAAGTAAAGCAGGCTATGTCTTGTATAACCGAAAGCTTCATATGACCTTCAAAGAAAACAGAGTAAGATGTGAGGGACAGTCTTGATTTGTCACACACAGCAGTGGAGCTCTCCTTGCACTGAAGAGGCCGAGTTCTGCTGTTTCCTTGATTTTAGAATACTGTGTGTTTGAGCACCATGACATGCCCATCCCATCTCCGTGGCAAAAATAGCATGCTATTATTGCTTGGATGAAACTCATTTCATTCCCTGGTGTTAATTTATTAAATAAGTTTCATAGCAGTACTCGTTGCCTTTGATTTTCATAGAATCATCCTGCGGTTTTGTTTCAAGGAGGCTATCACTTCTGCGGGATTTCCAGAAAGGTCATTATCATTTCAATCAGAGACCTGTAGTGGTTTTGATGATGAAGTAGGTTTGCTGGCTTGCATAATAAATTTTTAATATTCCATAAGCTAAAATATACACTACAGACAAATATTAAGAATGCACTCCTTAAAGGCCAAATGCCAATGAAAAGTGAGCGTCCCTTAGATGAATTGGCCAGGTGTGTTTCAACATAAAGTCGACTTTAGTGGCCAAGCATTTGAAATGTAACCTATAAATACATAGAAATAATAGCGGTAAGTACCTCGGTTGGGGGAGGAACTCTCCTTAAAAATAATATGTTATACAATCTTTCATAGGCTTCAGTATAGATGTACTGGAGTGAATATAAAGCTTGTCCGAAGGCAAAATGTTTAAATCCTGCACAGGAGATAAAAAGATAGATTTTTTGAATTATAAAAAGAAAGTATACCAACATTAAGTTATACAAAGCCAAACTTGCTCATGATTAGATAATATTAGTAACACCTTTTATTCTCTAGTTCCTATACAGACATCCAAGTAAAGATGGTGATATTTATAAAATAATAATAATAATAATGAAGAAGCAATTGAATTCAATTGAGCTTACTCCCAGTTGACTGAGTAAAGTCTGTACAGCCTTACACTGCAACCTTAAGCATTTTTACTTAGAACTAAATCCCACTGAGTTCAATAGGATTCACTCTCTGGTATATTCCCGATCATTCTCATAGTTTCCATTATTATTATTATTATTATTATTATTATTATTACTTTATCATGTGATCGATTCTGCAAGGCGGAAATTACCTACACACACAGTTCAATAGGATTCACTCTCTTGTATATTGCCAATCATTTGCCAAAACTTCCAAAACATTAGCTCTATTTAGATCTGAATTTTTTAGATGAGTGAGAGTCATGGGTATGTCAGTCATGTGGAAATGGTTTAGCTAGGTGTTGGTGACACCTAACTTTTGAAACTCATTTTCCCCCCCCAAAAAAATAAATGAATCAAAATTTAATCCACCTTTGTGTAGGATAGTTTTATCTCTTTCCCTCTCCTTTCTTTACCCTCTCTTTCCTCTTTCCCAGAATCTTTACAGTTTTCTAGACTGTGCTCTGGGCGCTTGTCTTAAGAGTCATTTCCAATTATGAGGAAAGCAAACAGGACTGGCAGTAGGAAAGCCTTGAAGCCTAAATGACAGTTCAGTAGCAGCATAACAACTCGGTTGGTGTTGCTCATGATGTATTTCAGAGCTTTTGGGTAAAAAGGAAGTTGAGGAATACACTCTCTTGCAGCTGATTAAACGGCAGCAAGAGATGGCAAATGTTTAAAGGCAAGGTCAGACGTGAGTAAAAGATGTTTTTCCACTGCTTCCCAGTATACTGCAATAAAAGAGTTTACAAGCAAATGCAAGAACAATTAACAAACAAAATTCATATGCTGAAGGCAATTTCTAAACACCACATGATTGAGGCACAGGAGATTCTCCTCTTCCATATATTTAAATATACATATTTATATTTTGTTGCTGGGGTATTTTTTAAAATTATTTGTTTATTGGATTGCGGCATGTTGACCTGTTGAAAACGATAGAGGGGTGAATGACAAAGAAGCCAGTTACTGCTTCTCCTTTTGACTTAGCCTTGAAGACACCAAATTTATATTCTTCACAAGCTGAATGTATTGGAGGATTAAAAATTGGGGTTGTAATATACAAGACCAGAATATGAGTGTATGATGCCTTGATTCTACTGTCACCCCTGCCCTCATAAATCTCATAGAAACATTTGACCAAATATCAGACTACGTATTATATTAACTGTACAGAGGGCGCCATATTGTACCAGGTACAGGGTGCTAATTTGAGAGAAATCAGAATATTTCTAGTTTTGGGGAAAGTATAGCTAAATTTGATATAGATGTAAAACTGAATCTTGCCCCTTCTTAATGTGTGCGCATTTGTGCGTGTTAACAATGTATAGTATTGTGCTTCTACTGGGGGTGAATAGGGAGAATGTATCTTATACTCCAATAATTCACTTGGTTAAAAAGCTGAGAAAAAGGTACTGAAATCTGCAACGCTTGATGAACCCTGCTGGATTAGGCCAGTGACCCATCTAGTCCAGCATTCTCACAGTTCAGTTCTGTTTTAAAATATATACCCTGACAAATTCTAATAATATCAGTAAATATCAAATTAAATGCATTAAGCAAAACGGGAGGCATGCATTTGCTGTGCACACTGGAAATGTGTTTGGATCTGCTAGCAAAATAACACAGCTGTATGATAAAACAATATAACACAAGAATAGATTGTGGCAGAAATCAGTATTGTAAATAGAGCTGTCGCAGAAGTGACAAATTGCATAGAGGCTCAATCTGTCTGCAGGCAGTTCAAATTATGGACTCAGCCATCCCATTCTGTTCCCATATCTGACAAACAATATGCGAAAACATTTCAGACTCAAAAGGAACATGTCCATAGCCATAACCATTTGCTCATCAGCTTGGAAAAAAGTTCTAATCCAAAACTGAATGTTCCAAGTGCTGTTTGTTTTCACTGAGAAGGCTTACTGTAGTTACTGAAATTAATTCAGCATTGCTAATGCTTCCAACAACAGCATGTCTTGCTGCATTGTATTAGTCTATCAGTCGCTATTAGTTGTGGGTGTAGATATATTATGCCTGTTTTAACATACCCCAGTTCATTAGAACTATATATACATGGTCAACGTATACAATTTGTCTTGTGATTAGGGCTGGGACCTTACACAAGGCAGCAGCTGTAAGGGAAGGGAAGAGGAAGGCTATTGATGTTCTCATGTCCTTTTATTGGACATAACATCCAGTTCTTCTATCACATTGTGCTGTCCTTGTGCCTCTGTTAATCTGTGTTTCTCTGCTTTAAAAAAATCATTTCTTTCCTGCCAGTGCCAGCCAGGCTCCCTCTTGCAAATTAATTGGAACAGGAGCAGTGTTTCATTTGTGTCTTGGAGGTAAACATATAAATACAATGGTTAGATCACCCTTAGACACATATCAAAAACACCTACGTGCACCTATAATTTTTTTTAAAAAAACATTGAGTGGAATAATTAAAACACCGAGACAGTTCATGCAGTATACATCACCTAATTCAAGGGATATCAGAATTATTAGGGTACCTTTATACATATATTTGGTTTGCATGTAATCCAAGTGACCTTGATTTTTAAAAAGTGTAAAGATTCTTTTATGAATCTTATCCAATTTTTTAATCCCTTCAAAGTGTGTGAGCCACAAATGAACAGAATTATGAAGACTTCAATTTAGTTTTCTGGCAGTAATTCATATCACTCATTCTGACACATATATTTTTGCTAAAGGTATAAAACTGGATTAATACTAAAAAGCAAGGTAGAATACTGGTCAGCATGTCTTCTAGTCTCCAATAAACAAAGAAACAAACTACTGCAGCTAAGTAAAATAAATTCATTCGACGGCTTCTCTTTCTTGTAACATGCAATATATGTTATCTCTAAATTGCAGACACAATAGGAAGAAAAAAAGGATATGGAAGAAACTGGCTTAAGCCATCAGCTCAAAGAAGTCGTAGCAGAAGAGTTATTATAGAGCTAATCTGAAAATCAATGCTAGTGCTGTGTACATATGGAAATCAATATGCTGTAAAGTGCAGTCTGTGTAAGGAAAAAGTCATTTAGATTCTCTGTTTGGGACCTTCATTATTAAGCAAGCTTAGGAAACATTGATTGTGCTTAGGAATTTTGGTTCTCCTACTCTACCCCACCCCCACCTTCGTTTTAACTAGAGGTGAATGTAACTTGTTTGAAATGGTTGCTAGAATTCCTCATTGTTTAATGTACAATGAGGTGTGGCCAAGTGTGAAACTCAAATACTACATGCGCTGTGTGTGCACCTGATGACAGAATCCGCTGTGAAACTCAGTGGTCAAAATCTACAAGCACCTGTTGTAAAATGCTGTGTGTATGGCTGGTTTTTTTATATATAACCAGTAAATAGAATATGCTTCCTGTAAAAAATAATAACTCCCTTCATCAGTGTAGATGAAGAAATATATGTAGACAAGCACTCACATGCTCTCTTTCCCTCACAGACAGAATATACATTACCATTAATGTCTTCATTAAAAGACAAAGTACTGTGGTTGTGATTGGTCATTTTGAAAAATAGTTTGGCATTCATGTTTCCCACAGCTTCTGAATGCTGGAATGACATCTTTGTTGAGCTAGCAACTATAACTCCAAGGCCTTGTTCCTTCTCAGAAAGACAGTATTGCCAAGGCTTTGGTGACTGGGTTGAACCTGAGAGCTAAGTTCATACTTCAAAGGACTCTGTTGTGGCTTTGGGCATGGCACCACATCTCACTTAAAAAAAGGAACCATGGGGATTTATGTCACAAGGTAGCTACAAGGATGAATGAGATCAAGGCTGCAAAGCATTCCTTATAGTGTAAAGGTGAATTTACCATGCTTAACTGACAAATTCTAGTTTGAATTTGGAGACATGCCAGTTTGGAAGATTTATTTATTTGCCGAGAGAGCGCAGATGTGTTTGATCTAGCAGAATTAATCTACCAAAAAATTCAGCTACCTGTCTTTGTAAGTTTTATCTTTATTTTTGACAATTTTATCTAAATTCATGGTGGCTTTTCTAGATTAAAAAAAAGATACAGTTAAATATGATTAATGATTGTATGGTGACAAATCCCATTGTGTATAACATTAAAAATCAAAGAATCTAGCAGTCCAACCCTCTGAATGTTTACTTAGAAGTGGTCTCTCGGAGCTGAATAGTACTTAACTCTGAAGCAAGCACACAGAGGATTGAGACTTAAGAAATTCACAATTATCCCTTCATATTTACTGAGAACTACTGTAAGTGCCTCTGATTTCAAAGAAATATAGGAGTGCTCTCTGGCAACTTAGTTGACAATAAGTTCCATTCTACTCAATCCAAAGGGTCAATGTGCATATCCTTTATCATTCTCTACCCCCTATCCCTAGGGATGCGGGTGGCGCTGTGGGTTAAACCACAGGGCCTAGGACTTGCCGATCAGAAGGTCGGTGGTTCGAATCCCCATGATGGGGTGAGCTCCCGTTGCTCGGTCCCTGCTCCTGCCAACCTAGCAGTTTGAAAGCACATCAAAGTGCAAGTAGATAAATAGGTACCGCTCTGGTGGGAAGGTAAATAGCGTTTCTGTGCGCTGCTCTGGTTCACCAGAAGCGGCTTAGTCATGCTGGCCACATGACCCGGAAGCTGTACGCTGGCTCCCTCGGCCAATAAAGCGAGATGAGCGCCGCAACCCCAGAGTCGGTCACGACTGGACCTAATGGTCAGGAATCCCTTTACCTTTTTACCCCCTATCCCTGCCTAACCTGCCTAACCATGCTACGCTATGTTTCCAACTAATTACCACAGATAATTGTTTCTAATGCAGGCTTACGTCCATACATCGTTCATATCAATGGCTGGCCGCCATTGTTCATTAAACCTCTTTTAACTTGTAACATTTCTCTTCCTGAACAGCAATCTACATTAAAATTTACAGCTATACAAATGTGCCGATGATATGACCCCATTACATTAGTGCTGAAAGGAATGAGATATAGTCCTAGCCAGTATCTCTCGCTCCAGAGTATCTTTCTTATTCAGACTTTCATGAAAGGATTCTTATGTTCTGCCATAATGGGCATTAATGTATTCAAGACTGTTTTAAATTAGAATGTCCCCTATCCAGACCTTCTGCCAACATGTTAATGATGAACTGTAATGGTGCATTATTTTCATCACTAATCCTCATAGTGCCAATAAGTAACAGTGGACCGAAACATCGCGTCCCCAGCTAGCCTGGAGCCAGCATACTAAATCAACAAAATGGGTGTAGGCAGAAGAAGTGAGGACATAATACAATATTTTAGAATGATAATTACTTTTGATAAGATACAATCAGTCCAGCCCAACTACATTGTTTAAACATAGCTTTTAGCTGGCTTTGTCCCAGAATTTAACTTCATAGTTTCTTTGGACGTTCTAAATAAGTATGGAAAGAGAACACACTAGGGATAGGAAAGAAATTCATTCAGTGAATTCACATTTCTCGAACAAGTCTGTGAATTGAAACACGGGTCTTCTTGGAAATTTGCAATTCTCCAAATATTGCAATACAATTCTCCAAGCAAAGAACGTGTACAAAAATGTGCATCTTGGTGATGAAAGCACAAAAAACATCTATATCAGTGAAACAAATGTATTAGAATGCATTTCATTAGGGGGAAATTGCTTCTAAAATGTATATATATATATTAGTCCAAATTACATACAAAAATAACATATTAGGAAAACTGTGCACAATACTGTAATGCATGTATATTTCATGCACTTAAAACACACATACACATATTCAAACTGGGTGAACCAAACTTAAGATTGGAAAAATGAGGAACTGAAGTTGACAGATTCATCTGTCCTGAGGAAGCACATCAGAGCATAGCAGAACATATTTGCAATACATGGCTCAGTCCTGACAATGTTAAGTAATCTTGCCTTTTGTGCAGAGTACATCACACTAGTGAGCAATCACAATCAGCCTCCATTGAGTCTGACATTAGGGGAATGATCTCCCAGCTTTTGGGAAGGAAGGGGAGTCAGTCACTGTGATAACCAGACAAGGATTAGTTTCAAAACTTTTCTTTATAGAAAAGTTTCCACGCCCTACCTCACACAAATGACATTATTCTAAAATACTGTAAGTACTCACTTACCTTTCCCTCGCAAAGGAACTATTGTATGTGCAAGATGTTATCTCCTTTCCCAAGGCACTCAGACTCATTTAAATAGCATAGTCCATTGAAATGAGCCTTGAAGCTTTGTTCTGCAGTTTTAGGTTTGGAAACATTCTCACCATGGTAGATCTGTTTTTAACTATATAGGGCAATTTTGTCTGTCTTCCCTTTACCCATTGCAGTTCCTCCCTTCAGTCAAGCCATTTAGAGAAGGATTTTATAATAACAACCCCACAACATTTGTTGTAGAGAAATAAAATGAACAGTTGTCACAGCAAGAATCAGTGCCACAGTGGGGATCGAGTGGGCAGATGGAAGGAAATCTGCTTGGTGGTCTGTTTCCGATAGATTCCTCTGAAATCCCAACCCATTCTTTATCTTCAGCTGCTTTTGAAACCCCTCGCCATTTCAAAAGCGGTATGAGAAATGAAGGTCCAAAGTCCTCTTGGACTCATAAAACTAGTGTTCTTTGACTTACATTGCATTTAATATGTTGTGTTGTCATTAATTGACTTGGCAGTTTTGCTTGAAGAGGTGGTATTTAAAAATATATATACATTTTGGGTAAGAAAAAAAAATGTCTCACCCCTCTGTTTTTCAATATGCTTTTTATTTTTATTTTCACATTACAACAGTACAAGTCCGTCCATGTCATTTTAAAATTAAAGTGGGTTTATTCCCTGGAAAATGTGTTTGGATTGCAGCTCAAGTCGAGCAAAGTGGCTTGCAGTTGTTAAGGATCTTCCGAACCACTCATCCTCCTAGGCCCTGGTCATTCAAGCCTCTTTCAAAAATTTTGGATGATGTTCCAAATTGCAAACAGTTTTGATAACTAGTTGTCCCTCTGCACAGAGCTCTTTGTGCTTTTGGCAATAGAAGTTCAGGTTGGCTGAGTGCATTGCCCTTGAGTCTGTGTGTGCATGTTACACACAGGTATAATGTAGCAAAGTTGTACAAAATAAAAAGGCCCGTCATTGGTAGAACTGAACGCCTATACAGCTGATCAAATTGACCCACAATTATTAGGGGAAGTGTGCTGCGAAGGTGAAACACGTATCAGGTTTTCTGAGGAGGAAGCAAGTCAAACAAAAGCAAGAAGACTGAATGATCTCTTTTTACAAAATGCTCGTTTTGTAGCTCTATGGCCTCAATGCGCCCTAGTAAAGTTTCTAGCATTTTAGAGGCATCTAAAGTTTATACAAGGGACGCGGGTGGCGCTGTGGGTTAAACCACAGAGCCTAGGACTTGCCGATCAGAAGGTCGGCGGTTCAAATCCCCACAATGGGGTGAGCTCCTGTTGCTTGGTCCCTGCTCCTGCCAACCTAGCAGTTTGAAAGCACGTCAAAGTGCAAGCAGATAAATAGGTACTGCTCCAGTGGGAAGGTAAACAGCATTTCCGTGAGCTGCTCTGGTTCGCCAGAAGCGGCCGGAAGCTGTACGCCAGCTCCCTTGGCCAATAAAGCGAGATGAGCGCCACAACCCCAGAGCCGGTCACGACTGGACCTAATGGTCAAGGGTCCCTTTACCTTTAAAGTTTATACTCTAAACAGTGTAAGATAAATTATTTGATCTTTCCTTTCTTTCGTTGGCTTCTCTCTCCAATAAAGCTGTACGTGAATGGTACAGCCTGTGACAGAGCCTTTAATAGCATTTATTTGCAGAAACCATTTCAAGCAATCCTATGTAAAGACAAGTGTATGACTTTTTTTTTTTTAATGGGATGCCTTTCCATTAGACTTGTAGTGGTGTGGTTGATAATTTGCCTCAACGGCTGTGGTTTAGAACTGATTGCTCTATTCAGTCATACCAAACAGAAACACATATTCTCTTTCATAAAGTGTTGTTATATACCTTTGCTTTTCTATACAGTGGTACCTCGGGTTAAGTACTTAATTCATTCTGGAGGTCCGTTCTTAACCTGAAACTGTTCTTAACCTGAAGCACCACTTTAGCTAATGGGGCCTCCTGCTGCTGCCACGCTGCCGGAACACAATTTCTTTTCTCTTCCTGAAGCAAAGTTCTTAACCTGAAGAACTATTTCTAGGTTAGCGTAGTCTGTAACCTGAAGCATATTGTCAGGGTTGCTTCCAGATCCTAGCTCACAGAGGATCACGCTAGCCAGCGATCATTAAATAAAAGTCTTTATTGAGTTACAGTTTCCATTCTCAAGCTGCTGCGTGCAACTCTACGTCTTATGCTTAGATCGGCGAAGTTCCGTCTGAATCTCCGCCCCTTGTACACCAACTTAATATCCTAGCCCTGCTCCACCTTTTCCGCCTGACTGTTCTTCTCTGGGTCCCTCTGCCCCCCGGGGTCTCTTCCTTCCGGGATTCTTCTGACGCTGACCCCCCGGACCCTCCTGTCTCCTTGCGCCGGGCTTTAGGACCTGGCTCCCTTTCCGGGCTGCCTACTGCGCCACCTTCCTGTGCATTTGAACTTGGCGCGCGCGCCCAACCTTCCACCTTCCGTCTAACCGTCTCTTCGCTCCCCGATGGAGGTGTGGCCACTCCTGACTCGTGCCCTCCCTCCTGTTGTGAGCTGCCAGCGCTTGATCCCTGGCGCCCTTCCTCTTCCCTGCTCTCTGGCGGTGACGCTGGTCCCGATTTCCAACTGCTCCCCTCTGAGTCCCCTCTGGCTCTATCTTCCTGGGGTGTCCCCCTAGTCTCCCCCCTTGCCCTGGCCACTGGTGCTCCTTTCTGTGAATCTTCTGATTCACTGGAAAGACTCGGAGATCTCGGGTCGTCGTCATCACTCATCTTTTCTTCTGCCTCCTCCCCCTCGCTCTCTGTTTCCTCCCTTGCCCTCGCCTCTGCTCCTGAACCCCTGACACATATGTACCCTGAAGCGTATGTAACCTGAGGTACCACTGCAGTGTGTTGTATGATGTGCACAGACCCCAATTTACAATATGGTACCTCAGTACACCAGTATGGTGTAGTGGTTAAGAGCGGTAGACTTGTAATCTGGTGAACTGGGTTCGCATCTCCTGTCCTCCACATGCAGCTGCTGGGTGACCTTGGGCTAGTCATACTTCTCTGAAGTCTCTCAGCCCCACTCACCTCACAGAGTGTTTGTTGTGGGGGAGGAAGGGAAAGGAGAATGTTAGCCACTTTGAGACTCCTTCGGGTAGTGATAAAGCGGGATATCAAATCCAAACTACTACTACTACTACTACTACTACTACTACTACTCTTCTTCTTCTTCTTCTTCTTCTTCTTCTTCTTCTTCTTCTTCTTCTGTATTTATGGGCACTACAGAATCCAGAATGATCAGCAAAAGGCAAAGCAATAGATGGCTGAGGACATGCTTTTTCAACTCTACCTTCATGCCTCCTCCTCCTTTTCTGCAGCCTGTTCCAGCCGCACACAGGTCACCCCTATGGGAATCTCCTGGATTTTCACTCCTCTCACACATATTGCAACTAGTAACCCCCCTTTTCAACTCCCCTCCCCAGGAGAATTGCTGCCTGCCTAGCCCATTTCTGCTTGCAGCGAGGGCACTCCATCCTTTCCAACTTTCCCCTCCCCTCAGCTCCCAGCTCAGCTGCAGCGATGTCCAGCCACCCTCAGACTGCCTTAGCTTTTTCTCTCCCCAGTCTCACTCAAACCAGAACTCTTCCTTGCCCTCAAAGCCAAATTTCTGCATGCCTAGTCTGCTTCTGAGTGCAGCAGTGGCACCACTTCCCCTCGGACTTCCCTTCAACTCAGCTCCCAGTGCATCAGTGGCGATGGCAGGCAGGCTGCCTTGGGTCACTCACTTCCCTTTCTCATTTGCACACATGCCCACCCAAGCTGTTCCCTCCCCTCACGCTTAACACAGGAGTCAAGAGACCAATAGGAAGGGAGCACTGTCAGTCACAGCTGGCTGCACGTGCTGGCATGGCAATTCCTTACAATTTTATTTATTAGAGAGATATGTGTCATAACTATTATTCCTGATCCCATTGGCTGATTTGTAATTGTCTCACTTTTATGGAAATTGCTTGAAATCTGCAACCCTACTATATTTGTAGGAGGTAATTTACTAAAAACAAACCAAGGCATGTATAGCATTTATAACCCTGCTTTATAAGCAAACTGTTTTGTTCCCATTTTGCCACTGCACTACTGGATGCAATATTTTATTGGTATAATGTGCTATGCCAAACTTCAGAAGTACTAGTTCACTGATATATTGTTCCTGCTGTTTTTCTGACATATTATCCCACGGGGCAAATGAGCAACTCACAGAGGCCTGTCCCCTGGTAGTTCTTTTTTTATTTCAGTGCAATTAATTCTCATCTTAAATCCTTTCACATACTGTCAACATAGAAATAGCAAGGGGGAAGGAATCCAGACATGGCAATGAGTTAGAGAGAGCTTAGATAACGTTTTTCAGTCATCATTATGTTCAGGTAAAATCAGTATTTCTCTTTCAAGCAAAATAAACCATAAACATTGCTCTCTGTACCAAGATACCATGCAACATACCACTATTTAGAGATAAAACAAAAAGTGGTGGTGTGCTGAAATTTTCCCTTCAGTTTTCAAAGGTTTCATTCCCCTGCAAAAGACGCTTCTGTTTTTGCTATCTAATTCTCATTGCACTTCAGAACGTCTTGGGCATTTTGGTGGGTGTATATTTTTGAATTTACATTATAGTTGTGAGGTGGCTAAGGGTGGTATGTGTGTTTTTATTTCCATAAACAGTTCTCCAGCATTCTTCAGTTACCGTACCTAATATCTTCACTGGGTTTTAACTGAATGGTGGACACCCAGGGAGGCTGCAGAGTGCAGGACACTGGTGAGATGATTTGCAGAATGCAAGCAAGAACACACACAAATGTCACTCAGTAACTTCAAAAGCAAATTAAGTGTGACAAAAGCCCACACCCCACCAATCAGATTTTTTACGTCAACTTTTTCTCCCCTTTCATTCCCCACCCCCATTAACTGATAAAGAGTGGTTGAAATAACCATGGGGAAAATTTTCAGCATCATGCTAAAAACAGACACACACATCACTTTTTCAAGGTTGCCCCCCCCCAAAAAGAAAAAACCCTTGATATCCCCAAAAGATGCACTGGAGAAAGAGAAAAGGGTCTGTGATAACAGAATAGTATTCTGAATAGTATATAGAATAGTATAATAGAATAGTATAATAGAATAGTATTCATAAGAGATTCCATGTGAGGTGTTTGTGGGTATTTTCCTATTTTTGCCATAGAGCTTACTTGTTTGGCATAATTCTGCTAATTTTTATAGTAACTTAAAGGCTAATTACATTGGGCTTGAGCCAACAGTGCCGTTCCGTAGGCAGAAAGGGCTTGGTTTCTGTAGTGATCCTGTTTATGGAAGGGAAGGGAGACAACCTTCGCCAATCTGACACACCTCCTCACATCTCTAGAGCAGAATTTTTGGGAGTGCAAGGGGCTGTGGTAAAAGTAACCTCTCTCGTTCCATAAGTGGGAACTTTTGCTGCATCCATGACTCCTCCTCAAACAGAAGAGCACTGCAGGTTAACTAAGGCATGCACACAAGTGGCATTTCTTGTGAAGGCAATCAGATAAAGAGTTTACCGTATACAGGGAATCCAAAAACACAACTGGCTCCCTTACCACCCCTTTCTCAGAGCCCAGGAGAAGCCACAGGCAGGGAGAGGGAGGCAGCCAGCTATCATAGATGTGAGCCAAATGTCCATCCCAGGTTGTGCCTGCCCACCTCCACTCGTGGTGTGTGGGTAGCAGATCATGCCAGTTGGAGCCCTTTTTGAGCCCTTGGGAAGTGCCTGACCTGGCTAGGTGCTAGCACTGAGACTGAAGCTAGATGTTTTTTTAAAAAAATGGAGTGGTGGTATGGAGGCTGTTACTGTTAGTTGAGTCATCCATGTCTGTGTTGGATAAGTTCAAATGAGGCATTTTGCAGCACTTGCAGTTTTCATGTTGCACTGTGGCCTCCTAGATGGGCTGAATCCCATCTCTATAGCTTTCTATTTTTTCTTATGACCAAAATGGCCACCTTTACTCCTTAAGGAAAGTCAGCCTCTTTCTTCATGTCTGGCGTTATATGCATTGTGCCACAATTTTCAAAGAAAACTGCAGCAGAGCCCATCACTTGCTGCATCCTAGTATGTACTTAGCATCCTGGTATGTATTCATAAGCACGTGAGGAAGACTTCCTTTCCATCTAGGAAATTTACATTAGCCTCAGCACTGGGATAATTGTTCTCTGGAGCCTGTTACGTTAACTTGGAGACCAGAGTTGTTGTTTACTATATTGCTGAATGGAAAGTGTGCCTGCTTTTGTTTTTCCTTTTAAAAAACAAGGGTGAAATGAATAGAAGTGAAGTGAAGGGCAATTGCCTATCAGTAGAAATGAGGTTTTCAAGACAGGGAAATGGTGTTGTGGAGTTGACACAGTTGACAAGTAATTTGAGTGTTAAAAACACAAAAGTGGTTTGCATTGCTAATTTTCCCATTCTGTTATAATCCCACATCCGATAGTAATACAGTGGTACATCGGGTTACAGACGCTTCAGGTTACAGACGCTTCAGGTTACAGACTCCGCTAACCCAGAAATAGTACCTCGGGTTAAGAACTTTGCTTCAGGATGAGAACAGAAATCGTGCGACGGCAGTGGGAGGCCCCATTAGCTAAAGTGGTACCTCAGGTTAAGAACAGTTTCAGGTTAAGAACAGGCCTCCAGAATGAATTAAGTTCTTAACCCGAGGTACCACTGTATACCACAGCTCTTTTGATTAAATGTGTACCTCAAGCTTGATCCTATGAGTCATCACTCCAACATGCAGTTGTTTATTATAGGGCATGGACACTGCTGTACCAGCACAACAGTTTTGTGCTTGTTTTGATTTTGATTGCATGGTATGTCAGCAGTTGAACTGATTTCTCAATTTTGTTATTACTTTATTATAATTTATAGAGTGCTATCAATGTACTTGGAACTTTACAGTCTAACAAACAGAGAAAAGAGAGAATGAGAAATCTCCACCCTTGTGGGCTTACAATAGACATCTGGTCTGGATCCAGCAGGCAGCTTCTTATGTACTTGTTATTATGTCAAGAATGGGAAACGTGTGTTCCTCCAAACGTTGTTGGACTCCAGCTTCCATCATTATTGGCCATTGGCCATGCTAGCTGAGGATGATGGGAGTTGGAGTCTAATAGGCCCTTCTTCATGTGCCACCTCCACAAGAGGTACAGAGGGTGGCAACACAAGAATGGGCTTTTCTGCAGTGGCTCCCCATCTGTGGAATGCTCTCCCCAGAGATGTTTGCCTTCATTGTATACCTTTAAAAGGTAAAGGTACCCCTGACCATCAGGTCCAGTCGCGGACAACTCTGGGGTTGAGGTGCTTATCTCGCTCTATAGGGAGCCGCCGTTTGTCCACAGACAGCTTCCAGGTCATGTGGCCAGCATGACTAAGCCGCTTCTACCGAAACCAGAGCAGTGCACGGAAACTCCATTTACCTTCCCACTGGAGGGTACCTATTTATCTACTTGCACTTTGACATGCTTTCGAACTGCTAAGTGGGCAGGAGCTGGGACCGAGCAATGGGAGTTCACCCCATCGCGGGGATTCGAACCACCGACCTTCTGATCGGCAAGCCCTAGGCTCAGTGGTTTAGACCACAGCGCCACCCGTGTCCCCAGATACCAGGAAAAAACAACCTTCTTTACTCAGACCATTGGGTGATTAAAGGACATCCAATGTCCTTTTAAAATGTGTGGTTTTTTGGGGGTAGGGTTATTGGGTTGTTGTTGTTATTTTGATTATGTATTTTCTGGTTTTCTATTCTGAACTGCCCTGAGACCTGTGGGTATAGTACGGTATATAAATTCAATATGGTTATGGTGATGATGATGATGATGATGATGATGATGATACACCTGGAAGACTTTCATAAGGTTTGGCCAATGTTTGCTATGGACAAATTAATTTATTTGAGCAAAGCATTGCAAAAAATAATTATGGAAGGACTGTGTAACTGATTGTTTTGTTCTTCTCAAATGTCTTTTGTGTATTATCTTCACCTGTATTCTTGCCCAGATATTAACTTGAAGAGCAGCAGACTCAGATAATCTTACTTCTGTGTGCCTGTTGAGCAGTCTGTTTTTTCAGTCTCTTAACACTAAGGCAAAGCAGCCCTTCTCACCCTTTTGAGTGAGCTTCATGTGAACCCCTGCAGGGGAAAATAGTATTCCTTGGAAGCATCATATCAGTGTCACATAGAGACATTGATGTGAATTTTCTATCCTTTCGTCTTTCAAGCTCCATGTAAACTAAATTTTGAGAGACACAAAGAGGGATTAGAGGGAACAATAAGAATTATGAATGAACATTTTTAAATGGAGACATCAAATGGAAGGGTGAAATCCAGTTTTCTGTAGTTTCAGTCTGCAGACGTGTAAATCAAGTAGTGGATTTGTGCTTGTAAAATTGTTTTGGTAAGTTTCCTTAAAGATGCAAATAATTTCCTTTTGTGGGAAGAATGGATAGTTGATAGTTTTGATCTCCTTTTGACTTTACTGGTGAATAACACCGGTCCTTTCAAGTTAACTGACTGAATTAAAAGTGACACCCTTGATGCGTGTGTATTTTCCATTCAATGAACATCCCTTTCATACTCTGAAGACAACAGGGGCCTGATGCTCACGATTTGCTTTGTTACAGTTTATCAGGGAAAAATAGCCTTTTCACTGTCAACATTCCTGCGAGGCAGGCAGTACCAGAGGTTGCTTAACAGTCGCTTATGCAGTAGGGAATTGTGAAAGCAGATTAAAGGTTAGAGATTTCAAACTAGGCCTTCTATAAGGTCCTGGGAAAGCTACTCTCTGAATTATAATATCATACAGAGTTGAGCAGTCTGCAGTAGAAACTATTTTTTCCTGTTTTATCCTTGAGGAATGAGCTCCACTACTGAAATCGTATGTTGTGTATTTCTGCTCCAAGCCAATCTTTTTAATCCATTGTTTTCAGATTAAACTGACAGGCTGAAATGTCCCATTCAGAATCTTCCTGGTCATTGTGAAATTGTGTCTATACTCCTTTCAGTCTATGCCTTCCCTCTCTCCCCAAAATTCACCCAGCCCTGTTTTAGTTCTGACTAGTCCAACATCCTGTTCCCTACAGGTAAGGTAAGGGTTCTTACAGTGTTCTTACAGTGGCCAGCCAGCTGCCCGTATGAAGCCCAAAAGCAGGACCGGGGTGCAACAGCACTGTCCCTTCCTGTAATAATAATTTTATGTTGTGGTTTCCACAACAGGTATTCAGAAACATGTTCAGGTTGAGCTGCATTTCCACATGTACTTCTGTTGCAGGGAGTGGGAGGGGAGCTAGGTGTGTAGATGGCTCAGCCTTACAGTGTGAGATTGGATAAGATGATATTTTGGCCACTTTCAGAGAGTGCCCTCTGGTGGTTATTGTTGTTGTTTTCTGTACTATTTTTCTATAAAAAGAGGTGTCGGAACTCACCACGAATGCCTCCCTTGTTCTCTTATAATGGCAATGGCGCCCACCTGAGAGGTAGTTCTGGTGAGTTACGGCTGCAAAAAAGAGGACTATTTTTTAGTCCTCCATAAACCACAGATGCGGGTGGCGCTGTGGGTTAAACCACAGAGCCTAGGACTTGCCGATCAGAAAGTCGGCAGTTCGAATCCCCGTGACAGGGTGAGCTGCTGTTGCTCAGTTCCTGCTCCTGCAAACCTAGCAGTTCGAAAGCACCTCAAAGTGCAAGTAGATAAATAGGTACCGCCCCAGCCGGGAAGGTAAACGGCGTTTCCGTGCGCTGCTCTGGTTCGCCAGAAGCAGCTTAGTCATGCTGGCCACATGACCCAGAAGCTGTACGCCGGCTCCCTCGGCCAATAAAGCGAGATTAGCCCCGCAACCCCAGAGTCGGTCACGACTGGACCTAATGGTCAGGGGTCCCTTTACCTTTACCTTAAACCACAGAAAGATTTGGACTAATGCTGCTAAGAATAAATGTGCTGCTTGGTCAGGACTGGACCAATTTTGCTGCCTGAGGTAGAGGAGCAAATGGTCCCCACTTCCTTGGTGAAGGTGCACAGCACCATCATAGTTATTTTGGCATCTGAGATAGAAAATCCCACAAGCAGAAAAATGCAACAGTAAACATTTAAATTTGCTGCCTTCTCATGGCACCCCAAACCAGCTGCCTAATAGTTGGGCCGGCCTGAGCTTCATGATACCAACATTCCTGTTGATGAAATGAAAAGAGTTGAGCATTTGATTCGTCTGCCTTTCTGCAGTGGGGTTAAGACATTAAGAAGGAAGCATGTCTGTTGTTTATCAGCATAGATATAATGCATGGGTAGGCAAACTAAGGTCCGGGGGTCAGATCTGGCCCAATCGCCTTTTAAATTTGGCCCATGGACAGTCCAGGAATCAGCGTCTTTTTACATGAATAGAATGTGTCCTTTTATTTAAAATGCATCTCTGGGTTATTTGTGGGACCTGCTTGGTGTTTTTACATGAGTAGAATGTGTGCTTTTATTTAAAATGCATCTTTGGGTTATTTGTGGGGCATAGGAATTCGTTGATTTCCCCAAAAAAATATAGTCTGCCCCCCCACAAGGTCTGAGGGACAGTAGACCGGCCCCCTGCTGAAAAAAGTTTGCTGACCACTGATATAGTGCATAGTTTTTTGACAATCTGCAAAGCCCCATACTACTAAAGACACGTTTCTTTTTAACCCAGTTCTTTGTCAATGGAGGGAGGGGGATTAGAAGAATCCACATAGGATATGTCTGGCAGTGACTATTGCACGGGGCAGCCAAACAGAACTTCCATGTTGAAAGGCAATGTACCTCTGAATACCAGTTGTTGCTGGGAGTACACCATGCAGAGAGCGCTGTTGACTTCCTGCCCTTCTCATTGAATTCCTGGGAGCGTTTGGGTGGCTGCTACTGGAACCAGGATAGTGGCCTACATGGCTTGATCCAGCAGGGCACTCATTCTATCCCTACTGGAACTTCCTGTTGCTCCCAAAATATGTGACAAGGTAGTTCCTCATATGCATGCATGTTTTCTCACAGTGGTGCCTTTTTCCCCCTTTTGGGGACTTTCGGTATAGAGCAACAGTGACATCCACTGGCTGGCTACTTTAAACAATGCACAGCTTCTCTACTGAATATTTCAGTTAAGTCCTGGATATATCTCAAGATTCAGGGTGTTGTTGGTGGTGGTGGTGTGTGTGTGTGTGTGTGTGTGTGTGTGTGTGTGTGTGTGTGTTAAAAAGGGTTCTGCCAATTGATTGGATAAAATAAAAATCGGTGCTGGCTTGCCATTTTGTCTAAAGTAATTATCACAATGGAGAAATACACAAAGTGATTTCCCTTTAATATTTCTTTTTCCCATGGATTTGACACTCATTTCAAACTCACATACCTAATTACTGTATGCTTAGTAACCCTATTTTATTTTTTGGTAGATCATCTGGCTGAATTCCATTCCTTGATCATGGAAAGAAAAGCTCAGAGGACAATACAGTATATTTTAAAGCAATGGTTAAGAAAGATAGAAAGTAAAGTATACCAAGTAAAACCAACTTGGTTCCCCCCTGCTGCCTGCTCCCTGCTGCTTAATATCAGGAGTCCGAGTCAGTAATATTACAAAAGGAAAGCGTCATTCATTTTAATTGCTTTAAGGGCAGAGATTTTCACATATGGTAGAAGTAAACAATACACATGAGGAATGTTCAGTGCAATCCTATCAATCCCTACTCAGAAGTAAGTCCCACTGAGTTCAATCGGATTTACTGCCAAGTAAGTGGGTACAGGATTGCAGCCTTAGAAGTTGATTGGCAAAAGCTAAAATAATAATAATAATCCAGAGGGCCATATAAATGCACATCACATTTTTATTCAGTCTTCTAAACCTTAAATTAAATTCCAAATATAAGCAGTTTTAAAAACCATTAGCTAAAATATGATGCAGCTTTCTATCTTCAGCAATTATCTCATATGGTCTGGAATCTGCTTCATGAATGATTTCCGTACTACTGTTTTGCAAGCTAATAGGGATCCAGGAGAAAAGTCTGACATTGCACACTCCCTGCTGACCTTCTGATAGATTGTGAAGAGTGATGCAGCTCTTGATTTCATATACAGGGAAGAATACATATTAAAACATCACAAAAATGTTAGACAACACTGAGAATATAAAATACTGTGTCACCCAGTTGAAATAATGTTGCTGGTACAGTGTTACACCCCAGTGCTAGGGAGACATAGTTGGTATTCCAACAGGGGTCACTTATAAACAAAACTACTTCATTTATCTCAGTGATTCCCTACTTCATTTATCTCAGTGATTCCAACCCCTGTAGCATTCCAATCCACTTCACTTTTGATGACTTGATAGGTGATTCCTTGTGGTGATATGAGAGGCATGTATTCATGCCACAGAATGGTTGTGAGGAATATTAACTTCATGCTGGGCTGGAACGAGCATCCTGCAAACATAGATATGTGTCTGGCTGTTCTGGAAATTCCTCCCCTCCAAGTGGGACTTGCTCAAATGTGTGAATGGGGGGAACCATAAGAGCAAATGAAATCATGTAGGAAACCATATTCAGCTAAACATGTTGTTGCTGTTGTTTAGTCGTGTCCAGCTCTTCGTGATCCCATGGACCAGAGCACACCAGGCACTCCTGTCTTCCACTGCCTCCCGCAGTTTGGTCAAACTCATGCTGGTAGCTTCGAGAACACTATCCAACCATCTCGTCCTCTGTCGTCCCCTTCTCCTTGATCTTTCCCAACATCAGGGTCTTTTCCAGGGAGTCTTATCTTCTCATGAGGTGGCCAAAGTACTAGAGTCTCAGCTTCACGATCTGTCCTTCCAGTGAGCACTCAGGGCTGATTTCCTTAAGAATGGATAGGTTTGATCTTCTTGCAGTCCATGGGACTCTCAAGAGTCTCCTCCAGCACCATAATTCAAAAGCATCAATTCTTCGGTGATCAGCCTTCTTTATGGTCCAGCTCTCACTTCCATAGTGAGAGCTCTCACTAAACATAGCCTAGTTCAGTGTTTCCCAACCTTTTTTGGGCAACGGCACACCTGTTTAATGAAAAAAATCTCGCGGCACACCACCATTACAGCCCCGTGACGTCAGCGCGCAGCGTCACGCCGGGAGGGACGCACGAAAGTGAAAGTTTTTTCCCTCCCCCTTGCCAGGGAACCTCCAAGCTTTGGGGGTGGGAGGAGGCAGCAGAGCGAGGGACTGAGGGACGGTGGCAACTGAGGCGGCGGCGGCTGTTGTGGTGGTGGTGGCGATAGCGGGCGGAGGAGGGGGCGGCGGCGGGGCTTGAGGAGCCGTCGCCGGGAGTTGCTGCTGCTGTTGTTGCTGCTGCTGCCCGGACATGCCGGCCTCCTCCTCCTCCGCTGTCTCGCGCTCCTCCCTTTTGCACGCGCTGCCCCGCCGCTCGGCACCACCACCGCGGAGCCGCCCCCGGCTCGACGCGGATCCTTGCCGCCGCCGCCTCTCGCCGCCCGACTCGCCCGCCTCCCTCCCACGGCACACCAGCCAACGTCTCACGGCACACTAGTGTGCCGCGGAACACCGGTTGGGAAACACTGGCCTAGTTTATTTCTCTATCCAAACCAATACTTAGCCATGAGGCAGTTTCCATTCTACACAGTTCACTAACTTTGCTTCCTGGAGTCTGGATCCACTGCAGCCCTGTGCTCTAACTCCCAAGTCTAACTAACTAACTTTATCTGCCTGCTTTATGGCCAGCGAGGTTGAGAAATATGATCCAGGTGCCCCAAGGTTGGCAGAAGCTGAAAGCAACTGTTTTCAACACACACACACACACACACACACACACACACACAACCCACGCAACACAAAAAGGCTAAAGCAATTTGATTCATCCATAGGGAGCATTAGCCCTTTCTAGGTTATATATGCATGCACAGTGAATATATGTAGTGAATGGGGCATTGAAGTGGCAGCCCCTGATCTTCCTGACCTACACATATTTATTATGCTGATGGATATTGTGGGCCTTTCACCTGGTGTTTTTTCTACATACACACACACACACACAAATTTTTTTTTTGAAAGGGATGATTTTGTTGCAACCTGCAGCCAAGTAGAGCAAAACTGTCCGATTTACAGACTTTTTGTAGTAATAAGGCATTTTTGACTCCCCATATACCTACATCATGTTAGTGCCTTAGAATTTTGAGAACTTGAGTGAGTGAATGAGTCAGTCAGTCAGCGAGGCCCAACTATATGTCTGCATCTCTGTCTTATGGATATTTGTTTCTTTCTTCAGCTTTAGCACAGATAATTAAAAGTCACTGCGGTAGGTGAACTTCTGTGGAGACACAGCTGAAAGCATATGTGCCAATTTATTTTCCAAAGTAGAAAACAGACAGCAGCTCAGTTGCCCTGGTGCTTTAACCATAGATGGAGACATCTTCTTGATGAAATTGCCTTAGCATAAAGACTGCTTGGAGGTTTCTTTGAAAAGTTACTCACGATCTATGAAATTTAGCAACTGTATGCAAGAGAGCTGCTCATTTCACCAGAAGAGATTTATCTGGATTAAGAAGGAACTCCCTTGAAGTCAGATGGGTTAGTAAATGTCAACTCTTTAGGATTTGTTTGCCTTCTCCAGGACATTGGACATCTTCCTTCCTTCCTTCCTTCCTTCCTTCCTTCCTTCCTTCCTTCCTTCCTTCCCCTGGAGCTATTTCCTCTGTATACCTGTCATTCAGGGGATATTTGCTTTTAGCAGTTCGTGGTCTGGGTTGGATAATGTTGATAGTTAAGCTAGATAACCTTTTCTTTCACAGCTCTGTCGGTTTTATTCCAAATATTTCAACTCTGCATTGTGATCATAGCCCTCAAGATGGTTTAAAACAACATAATCATTAATAAAAGTCAGCATCAATACTCAGTAGAACATAACCTGGAAATTCTCACAAATATAAATAAATACGACAACCTGGTAACAACTGCAAAAAGCTCCTAAATTGGAAGCATCCAGAGCAGGGGTTCTGATCTTAGGAATCGGGCAAGTTTGTATTATCTAGAACCATGTGGAAATTCTCCACCCTGCTTGTGGGCAGAGAAATTGGGGGGACCATGTCATCGGATTTCTCCAAGGAGAGAAGAGAAATTACTTTGACAGTTTCTCAGCGTAGGGCTCACCATTAGCAGCGACAATGGCACAGCTTCTTTTTAAGGGGTTTTCTAAACGGTTTTCAGGGTTTTTTCCAGTGGAAAATTCAGCTCATCCCTATTATCAGTTAATTCATTACACTAATAAAGGTTGGCAGTTGTTTCCTACACAACTCCCACCCCCCGTCCAGTGCCAGGAGATATGGCTGCAGTAACAAACAAGTGAGATGTAAGTTGTGCACAAGTTTTCAACTGATCCTTCTTTAAGATGCCCAAATTAAGCTATCCTACTTTGGGACGCGGGTGACACTGTGGTCTAAACCACAGAGCCTAGGGCTTGCCGATCAGAAGGTTGGCGGTTCGAATCCCTGCAACGGGGTGAGCTCCCATTGCTCGGTCCCAGCTCCCGCCAACCTAGCAGTTCAAAAGCACACCAATGCAAGTAGATAAATAGGTACTGCTCCGGCGGAAAGGTAAACAGCGTTTCCGTGCGCTGCTCTGGTTCGCCAGAAGTGGTTTAGTCATGCTGGCCACATGACCCAGAAGCCGTATGCTGGCTCCCTCGGCCAATAAAGCGAGATGAGCGCCACAACCCCAGAGTCGGTCACGACTGGACCTAATGGTCAGGGGTCCCTTTACCTTTACCTTTACTTCGCTACTTAATGTTTCTCAACGTTAGTATTAACATAGAGGGTGGATGGGAGGGCTTAAGGGTGATTCATAGTTGAAACCAATATAAGGAGTACTAGGGTTGCCATATGTCCTCTTTTTCCAGGACACATCCTCTTTTTCATGGGTAGAGTCATCACAGTGATCCATAGTTAGAAATAGAAGTTGGCCGTTGTGTCCTGTTTTTTGCTCTTCAAAATATGGCAACCTTAGTGCATATTAAAAGAAGGGACCACTGGACTCATTTGCTACAACAGAGTAAAAAAGGCCAGCTTTCTGGTCTGCAATGAGAGGATTTTCTGTAGAGCAACTCTGTTTCATTAATATTAAAAATATGAATTCATTGTTTGGGGATTTTCTTTTTCTTTTGTCCTGGGAAGGAGCATCAAATATCTATTACTTTTAACCTTGAGGTTTGATCTTTGGTGGCAGTTCTGATTCTGAACACTATCTGCCATGCCAGATAATTAGAGTAACTGAAGGGGGATCGGAATTCAAGATGTTTACTCACTTGTCTGTCAGAAAGTTTTCCTTTGAGGGGATCATTTCAATTAGCTGTATTCAAACCAGAATGACAGAGCAGACCAGCCTTGAGCCTTTTACTTGAGTGTCAGTTAAATGTGAATGTCAAACATGTTGTTGTTTTTGTTGCTGCTGCTGCTTAATTGCAAACCAGACGCTACAGATCCCTTTCATGATTTCATGAAAAGGTGTTTAACACGTAGCCTGTAGGGTTGCAACTTTTATTCCACACCTTAATTGATAAATGCCACATATAGAAGCCATTGATCACTGAAGGGAGAAAAGTGAGCAAACTGATTTCAAGTGTAAAATTGAGAATATAAGCTTCATTGCTGTAGAGCTGGAAAATGGAAATGAAATTGTTCCATTGTGGAAGTTTCCTTAACACAAAAATATATGAACCGGGATCCAAGAAACTGCATGACTAGCTCTGGGCTTGGAGAGGGGACTTGGGCTTCTGTGTCTTGAATGGCAGTGCCCCATTCAGCTTAGAAAGCTCATTTTGGATTTGGAGAGGCTTTCATTAGCAATTTGTGCTATGGCATTTGGTGGCTGTCTTCTGTTCCAATTCTAAAAAATTTTTAAAAAAATAATCAGTGAGTGTACCCAAGCCTTCAGCTAGTGTAAAGTAGTTTTCCAGATATCAACTGAAGTGTTGCCAATGCAAAAAAACACAAAAAACCAAATACATTCCAATACTAGTTTCATATTTTTAAAAATAATAATATTGATGTATTTTTGATTTCATCAGTTGAATTCAAAGGAGTATGGGTTGAATGAGTTTGTTCATTAGTGCTATTCCACAGCTGTTCCACAAGTGCTGCTTGAAGAGTTTGTGCAACAAAGCATCTAAAGATGTAATATGGACATGGGAGTCCCCAGCCCACCCCAGTATCTCTGGAAATGGAAGCTGATCCTAGCTCTGTAAATGATGCTCTGGGGTGCTGCAAGGGTGACCAGGGAGCTGGTGGGGCAAATTTCTCAAGTGATTTGATATGAGTACATTGAAGATACAGAAGTCAGTGTTGTAGAGTCTTTGATTGCTGTTATTCAATACTGGACTGGTGGAAGGAACTGAGGGAGTGCTAACAGTCCACGGGTTAGGGGTCTCGGTAGTTGCCCATTCTATGCCACTGGTGAGTTGTAAACCAGCAGAATCCCTAATCTGTCCCAATTGCCCGGAACACACACTCTAGGACCCCCCTCCCCCCAAAAAAAGAATCTCAGCTGAGAAGAATCTTAGCAAGTCTGCTGCACTGAGTACTTTGTTTAGTCGTGTCCAACTCTTCCTGACCCCATGGACCAGAGCACGCCAGGCACTCCTGTCTTCCACTGCCTCCAGCAGTATGGTCAAACTCATGCTGGTAGCTTTGTGGACACTGTCCAACCATCTCATCCTCTGTCGTCCCCTTCTCCTTGTGCCCTCCATCTTTCCCAACATCAGGGTCTCTTCCAGGGAGTCTTCTCTTCTCATGAGGTGGCCAAAGTATTGGCGCCTCAGCTTCATGATCTGTCCTTCCAGTGAGCACTCACTGGTTTCCTGAAGAATGGATAGGCTTGATCTTCTTGCAGTCCATGGGACTCTCAAGAGTCTTCTCCAGCACCATAATTCAAAACATTGAGTACTGAGTACTTAGGTGAGACCAATTCCACCCTGCTCACCCACCCAGGTCTCAGCCTCCTCATCCATACAGACCAGATCAGCCTCTTCATCCTTAATCAGATCATGGATGAGGGAGGTATTTATTCAGAGCCAACCTGGCATTCAGCAACAGCAGCTGCAGACCTGAGGGCTGGCAGATAGGACAACCACAATTCCCCAGGTTGGAGGAGGGGCTGGCACACGGCACGGTCACTAAGTGCCTGTTCCATGTGCCCCTTACCCAAGCTGCTTTGTTCCTTTCCTCCTGCTTTGATGTTGCTCACGTTCACTGCATTTCTCCTGACTTATAATTGTTGTAAGGATTTATGAAAACGTAGGAGATAAGTGCTGTGTCTGAGGATCCTAGGGAATACTGCAGTCACATCACAGCAGGCAAATGTGAGTTGTTATGGCAATTTGTTGCACAGAGTGATACTGTCTGTACAACCCGCATATGCATGCAGGCAGGGCAGCCGTTAACAACCACCAGTACAATCTTTCTCAAACATCCCTGAACAAAGTGAAACTATTATACCCAACATTTTCAGTATGATACCTCTGAAGAAATAGCCCAGTGGCTATTTTACCATTTTTGATTGTAGCATAATACTGCTTCCTCGTTCTCAAGCAGATTATCCATAAATGCCAGGTTTCTTTTTGCAGTAAAGCTTTCCAGCAAATTATCATCCATTGAATACTTGTGCATTATTTATGGTTTTACTTTACTGAATGTTTGAACAATACTTTACTTCTGCTTGAGTTTTTCAGATCATTTTCATTCCTGTTCTTCTCCTATCAGTCTAGAAATCAGACATCTGCACTCTTATTACATGTGTATACAGCTTGTTGCTGAGCAAAATGAAGTTCTGAAATGATCATATAATCAATTATTCCCCCCCTCCAATTTTAGTCCTATTTATTTTACACTGTGTTGTCAATGAGCCCTTTCACACATTACGTTTTGGGGGTGTTTACCTAAGACTTCCCCCCCCAATGTACACCAGAATTTTAAGTCAGAATCTAACAGGTGGTTTGAAAATACGTATACACTTGTTCCTAATGCAAATGTAATTTATTTATAGCCCAACCATCACAAACAAAAGCTACAGAATGGGAAAAAAACCCATGAATGTAGTTAAAAGAGACAAATCAGAAAGCAATTGTACATTGTCTGAGGGAAATTGGAATATTTAGAAATTTTGCAACTTTTTAAAAGGCCTCTACTAAAATGACTCAGATGATTAACCTGGAAAGGACTATGTAGAGTGGAAAATATCAGTTTCTCTAGCCCACTGATAACAACTACATTTAGAAAGAACATGTGGCACTGACTCCACCTCTTCGTAAGTCTGCTGCTTACAATAACTTTGTTATGTCTGCCATCTAAACGTTTTGAGGGTAAGGTATTTGTATTTAGAAACAGGTCACCAGTTATGGCATTCCACCCTTGAAACTGGAACCAGGTAAACCCAGTGATTGGGGGGGGGTACCTTGTCTTCCAGGCCACACTGCTGAATTGCCAAACAGGTGACATGTTTAAGGTGTTGAACCGGTTCTTGGGTGTGGTAATGAGCTGAATGGGGGCCACTAAATGATAAACTGAAAGTTGGAGGTGCAGCTAGTAGTTGGTTCCTGTGCCAAGAGAGTGGGTGATCAATTTGTTCTGCTTGGCGTTGCACTTGCCCCATGAGAATGGAGCAGGTTCACTGCTTGAGGGTGTTTCTACACAGACTAGGACCTTTGAAACCAGTGTACAAATTCCTACTTAACCATGGAGGTCAGTGGGTAACCTCTGCCCAGTCACCACCCCTCAGTCTAACAGTCTAAGTAAGGTGTTACAGGGTTATTACAAGGATAAAACTGTTGGAATCTGTGTTCGACCGAGCAACTCTTCCGGAATCACCCTCCAACGTGATTAACGACCTGAGCTTCTGATAAGGCTCCAGGCACATCCCCCATTCAGCAGAGTTTCCAGCACAGGGAAGAGATGAGAAGTTTGGGCTACATTGCTAGGTTTTATTACTAAGCTACGCAGGCAGAAAAGAAATACATCCTCTCTCTCAGAGAGCAACTGGAAAACAAAAGAACAGGAAACCAGTAACGTCACATCTGTCTCCTGTCTTCCATGAGGCTTCCAACAGCCTGAAATGTCTCTGGAATGTAAACAGAGTCTTGTGACTCCAAAGCACTGCACAGTGGCAAATAGAAACTAACAAAACAAGGAGGACAACAACCATATATGCCAGTGACATGCGGTGATTTTTTTTTTTGTAGGAGAGCGGTTAGGGCCACAGGCACCAGCTTGCAAGGGCGGTGGGGGGGGGCGACAGTGCCATGCCCCAATGTCGCGTATGTGAGCATCTTGCCCGCCTCCCTAAGCTGAGCAAAAGCTTCCCAGGCTTTGGGAAAGAGGAGCCAGGTCTCTGACAGGATGCTGGAGCCCTACTGCCTCCTTCCCAAAGCCAGGCGGACTTTGGGAAGGTGGTGGAAGGGCTCTTGGAGCCATCAGAGAATCATGCATCCCTTAGCCAGCCAGAAGCTGGTGCCAAGGGAACATTTAGGGGACTAGCCTAGTCCCCCTAGTCGTCTGACCACACACCACTGATGTATGCCACCTTGAGCTGCTTGGCGAAAAGGTGGAATATGAATGTAAAAGCTGTATCTTTGTGGCGTATATATGGAGAGAGAGAGAGAGAGAGAGAGAGAGAGAGAGAGAGAGAGAATGAATGGCTACTTCTGAAATATAGACAGATTCTGTTGTCACTAGTTTCTACTCTGTTCGTTGCTTAAGAACATATCTGGCATTTGCTACTTGGCAGCCAAGTAGCTGCTAGTAGAACATAACACTGGCATTGCAGAAAAGGAAGCACAATATATGCGATGCAGCTTTTCCCCCCTTTCTTAAATGGACAAAAGGAGTTGTCTCCTGGACTTGGCTCTTTTTATGCAAGACTGGAGGGTTCCCAGAAACCATCCCTGGAGAAGTTAACAGCCAGGGACTGGTGTTTCAGTATTAGTCTGACAGTTGACACCACCTTAAAAGATAACTCCCTGCAGCTGTAGCAGCCAGCCTGCCATAATGTAGGTCACTCTCGAAAGAAACTGTTCCTCAGGGCATCTGAGCAAAAAATGACAGGGAGGAGAGGGGGGACCTGGTTGCTGCAGATGTGCTTTGAGGAAATCTGACATTTGCAATTAACTGTGCTTGAATAAAACGGGCCCCATTCAGAAACATCCAACTGGTGTGTAATACTAATTTTGAAACAAGGTCTTAACAACTGAAAGAGGCTATTCATGCCTTTGAACTTCATTGTGCAGACTAAGTACTCACCCATCATAATACACATTTGTGAGTTTGAGCCCACACTCCCGAGACGGCTGAAACCATTTATTAGTCTTGTAGTTATGAATTCATCATTCCGTGGGAATCCATTAGCTTGAGGGTGGAAGGAGACTGAAGAACAGCATATTTTACTCCCATTTATTTATGTAAATAATGCTTCAATGTAAGCCAGTATAAAGTGATGCAAAATGGGGGTGGGGGGATATACAAGTTCCACATATATATACTCATTAGGTCTGAACTTGAAGTGACTGATTAGGAATGAGATCTTGGGTGGCTCAATGAAGACATGTATGTAAAGTAGGATGAAGAACTCATGTAACAAAATTGTGAGCTGTTAGATAGAAAACGTAATTCAAATCTCAATTCAGTCACAAATCTATTTGGCAGCCCTAGCTACGCCACCACCACATTTAATATACAAGGATGGTAATACAGGCCTACCTGTTGTAGGATTGCTGTGGTGATGTTATACAAAATGGTTTTAGTGCTGTAAATGTGCTCTATATATGCTAAGTTTTTTTTTATGGAAATAAGTATTCTCTTATCCACCACAGTAATCAAACACCACCATCACCACCGTCATTAACATATTCAATTTAGAAATCATTCTTTCAACTAGGGGAAGACCTTTTTAGAAACTGGATGTGGGCTTTGCCCACATGCTGGCTTCAAAATTTGAAAATGGTTAGGAAATAGAACACAACACTTAATTCTGTTTCTTACATTTGTGTTGAAATGGAGGAGCAATATGGTATGTGGGAGTTAGGAAACTTCTTATATGAACTGCATACAAATATTGATCATGGTGAAACTTCCCCAATGCCACAGCAATGTATATTTGAGTCATCTTTGACCTTTGAAGACATATCTCCCCCACCCCGTATGAAGACTATGTTCTTTTCAGTATATTAACTGTGGCATGTATTCAGATGAAGAGGCAAGCGGGTAACTGAGCTAATGAAGTCACGGAGTATTTTTACACACAGAGAGAGAGGGAGACAGACAGACAGACAGGCTGTTCATTTGAATCCTCTGACATACAATGCATATAATGCATTGACAATGACATATAATGCTGGTGGATGTGGCTTGGTAAACAGCCTTGTGGGACAAATGAAGAGACCTGGTAGGCTGGATCTATCTCTCCCTCAATTCCTGTAGGCCAAGTTTACCTGTACCACACTTGATAACCATATCTGGCATCAACTTTGCAGCCAACTGGGAGGTATGGTGTACTTAATTATTCCTGTGGGCTTCAGCTTCCCCACAGCTGATTCAAGCTATGAGTAGTCTCAGAAACCAGGATACCTGTTTGTTTGTTTTTATGTATTTTTATTATTTATTAAATTTGTATACTGTCCCTATATCTGTATATATTTGGCCATCTTAACCTACCTGAGCTCTTAGTCTAGCAGGAAAATGGCATTGCAATAGGCAGTCAGGTAGATGTCTCCCCACTGCATATTTTTCATAAGAATGTGGGTCTCCTGGTACAAGCACCATATGTGGACTGGGATGACTGTGCCTTAATTGGCACCATGCAATTAAACGTGTATTAAAAGAAGATGTTAGGACTTTTTTTTTTCCTTGACTCAAAATTATGTGTAGAATACTCCCCTGGTACCAATTATAAAAAAGGAAAGTCTAGAATTTAATTAGCATTTGATGATGCCACTCAGAATGTATTCAAATTATAAGCCCATCACATGAATAATCTTTTATCATCTGATTAGATGGAGCAATTCATGTGTCTAATGATACCTGCTAATCAATCAGGAAGGAGAGAAAAAAATACTTCAGAACCAAATCTGTATGCAAGCAATACGGCATCGGCTCTGTTCTGCTTTAGATTCACAAACATCCATGGTGATTTCTTTAGGGAGCTTTTCTTTGGTGTGTTTATGATGCTCCATACTCACAGAGGCACTGCACGAAGCCGACCTGTTTAAGCCTTTGCAATGGCGAAACACTCAGTTCCAGTGAGGTATTTTTTTTCCTGACAGCAAAGGATTTAAACATGGTGTGTAACCACTTCCACAGCCCATTCCTCCCAAGTACAGTGGTACCTCGGGTTACAGACGCTTCAGGTTACAGACGCTTCTGTAGTTGGTGCAAAAGGACCCATTGTTAGCAATGTGCATGAGAATGGGGTGTGCCTTCCTGTAGCCCTTTGTACTGGCAGAGGTGGTGATGCAAGGGGATGGAAGCCAGGTGTGCCTCCACCTCAGAATCTAGCACAAAAGATTCTTGCCCCTTGTCCGGGAACAGCTGGTCACCAACTCTGCGCTGAAGCTCTGAATCTCTGCCTTTGCTTCATGTCGCTTGTTGGAAATGCTGCAAACCTTCCTTGCTTTTGGAATCTGTCCAAACTTCTCACAGCTTCACCCCTTGCACATCATCCTTCATGGTGTTTCCTTCACGGTGGCCCTGTCATTTGAACCAGCAGTGATTGGCGAAAAGTTGGTCACCTGCGAAAGCAGACTAATCACTTGAGAAAGCCCGTCTGGAACTGCCCTCAGCCTGCTTTGCCCTTAATTTCTAATTTCTGTAATGGGACTACTGATAAGCCCCATTGCATTGTCTCTGAGTTAAAACCTACATAATGCTTTGCACTCTGGGCATACAGTGCAAGCCATGCGTCATTAACTTCTTTGTAGCTTAGGAGATCAAGTAACTTCATCAAAGAGAAATTGCTTGCATACATTTTGAAATGGGCGAAGAACACTTCAGTGTTAAATAGAAGTCATGTAGATCTTTCCTCAGTGGAATGAAGTGGGAATAGGGTCAACTATACTTATCTTTCTGAAGATGCATGACTATCGAGCAAATATTGCTGTGTAGAGTAAAGCATTGTCAATTGCACATACCTGTGGCTTTTCACCAAGCTATAAAAGTTGAAATCCGTTTGTAATGTTGTTCTCTGTTTCGTTCATTGAACTAGCTACTGTCTGCAATACGTATCATTAGTGGCTAGTAATGTGTTCCTGGCGAGTAGATGTTCTGTGAATGAAATGTTATACTCAAAGTCATCTTCAAAGAGGGAAAAAGTTTTGTAATTTTATTAAACAAAAATTGTAAAAAGCAGACAATGTCCACCCTGAGTGGGCATTCTAAGCTATATAGCAGGGGTGTCAAACTCAAATTCATCGGGGGCCGCATCAGCAGTTAGGTCACCCTCAAAGGGCCGGTTCGAGTTTGAGTGTCTTCAAAGCCCATGACACCTTTAACAGCTGAATTAAGTAATGCAGAGCTTCTGGCTCATGGAACACTACACCTTGATTTCATTTGAATACATATATGAATATAAAAATTGTTTCCTGTTTGGCTTGGTGTTTAAGTTACACAAGATGTGCAGGTTTTAATTTTTCTCATTCCCCAAATTTTAATCGAGCATTTGTTTGGATTTTTTCCCCTTTGCTACCTACCCTAAACCTTTGAGGAGGGTGGGAACTGATGGCCGGACCCTGTAATAGCATTGAGGAAAAAATTGCATGATGTGTAAATACCCTAAAAAATAAACCAATTCCTTATCAGCTTTTTCCCCATATATAAATTTTTGCAATGCGCACCCTGCGGAAGCCGCGCCTGACGTTATTTACAAAACATGCACTTGCGTATCAAATTTGCTTTTGAATCGCGAATCCCCAGAGGCAGAGGATGCTGTTCATTGGGCAGCGCGGAAACGCGCCTAAAGAAATAAATAAAGAAAAGCAAAGCAAAAGCACGCCGCCCCGAGTATTCACAGGGCGCGCTCCCGAAACACAGCGCGCTCTCGGTCTCCCTCCCTCCAACGCGCGCGAAGCCAGCTCTGCCCTTCTCTGCGTTCCACCTCGGGCAGGCGCACTGGGCTCCCGCCAGGACTTATTTCACCCCAGCGAGCCCGAAAAGAAGTTGAGAGCAGCAGCAGCGGCCTCCCATATCCAACCCTGCCCTCGCCGTGTCAAATAAGTCTCGGCTAGGTAGCTGGAGGAGGGGGATGCCTGCGCCTGCGCAGAAGGGACCCGAGGCGCCCTGTGCATGCCCCGTAGCCCAAGCTTCCCTCACAGAGATATATAGACCAGACTACACAGGCCACATGATGAGGTCTGGCAGGCCGGATTCGGCCCGCGGGCCTTGTGTTTGACACCCGTGCTATATAGCATAATGGGCCGGCTTGGTAGCATTTAAAATCTCTGCCTTTATAAATCAAGTGGTGTCATTGTTAATGTTTCCTTTTCCTTCAGTTCCCCAGTCCCTCTTGTTTGCCATATTATATTTAGCATATCAAAAGAATCGGTGTGGGTTTTCCTAAGACAAGCATTGGTTGGGGGTAACATTGCAACTGCTGCCAGCAGCATGATCCGATGTGCATTTTCAAAGGAGACATCAGGATGGAACTACACATTTGGCAGCAAACATAGGGCTTCCATGGGCGTTTGTGGAAATGAAGTGGCAGGAGGTGGGTGGGATGCGACAGGGGAGGCTTTGTAAATGGGAAGCAATGGTATTGTAGTGGGATTAAGAAAGCACTCTCCTCCTTATTGATTGCCCCTGCAAATCCCATCATCTACTTTTTAAGTGGTTTTCTTGTAAGATTTAACAAATTTTAAGCAGGAGCCTGACACGTTTCCTATTGCCTTTATGAGCTTCCAGCATTCTCCTTGTTGGTGCTGGAGCTTGCTAAATCAGTCCCAGTAAAGGCCGAGCTCGACCGGTCCTGTGTGCTCCTTACTCTCTCGGGTCTCTGGGAAGCATTATCATAGTCGGTAGCTTGCCTCTCCACCATCCTCCTTGCTCCTTGACTAAAGGATCCCTTCACAAATGTGGATTGAGGAACTCTCCAAATGAGTTGCAAGTTCCCAGGTGACCAGACCTTATTGACTGCCTGCCCAGCCATCAACAAGGTTTCCACTCTCTTACCTTAATAGCATATGTTTGGAAAACAAATCTATTGGCTATGTAAGACCAGACATGGAATAGCATGGTGCATGAAGAGAAGCCTGACTCCATCCCGATTGTGGAGGATGAAAGAGAAGCATTCTGGGTGAGGGACGCTTTGTAACAGGTCAAGTGACAACTCATATATGCAGCAGGAGATATTGCCTCTTTTCACCGGGGAGATATGTGGCCCCCAGTTTGGGCAGTACACAAGGCTCACAAGTTTGTCATGTGCCTGTCCTCTCTTCTAGCCTGCTGCAATGCCCAGAGTGGCTCTTGAACACATTGATTTCAGTGCAGTTCGCATCCCAATCAGTGTGGCCTGGATTGCAGCCTAAGCCAATCTGTAGGATATTAAGGTCAAGGGCAGCCCAACCCACACACAAGTAGTTAGAATTTAACTTGTTTTGTTCCATTGGCAGTAATGTGAATAACAGCTCCATCCTTAACCCAGTTAAGCTAAATTGCTAAGGTTTAAGCTGGTTTAGCCCTGTAGATTTGAATGAGATTAAATCAGCTTAAATTAAAATGCTTCAGCTTAACCAAATTGTGAATCCAGCTGCAAATCGGATTAGACCAAAGCACTCTTATTTAACTAATCTGTAGCCAGCTTATTAAGATCAGTGTTTTTAGTGTGTGTAAACCATATTTGTATCAAGAGATTTGCCTTGTACCTATATCCAGCAAAATGTGGATGCTGTATCAGTTTCCTTGGTACCTTTACTGAACACGCTGAACCTTATAGAAAAGGAAAATAAGACAATTTCCCAAGCTACATATGTTCCGTTTAATTCACTGCGAGTTCTGACTAATAAAGTCATAACCTTCCCTCCCTCAGTGCCATAACCAAAGTGGAAACCTGCCCAGCAGTGATCAATGCAAACTGATTTATTCATGGATACACTTTGGTTTCATTTTAATAAAACAAATTATAAACTGAAATTTATATTTTGTTAAATAATTTCATGAAAAGGTATCTTAATAAACTATGCACTGCTGTAAGTGCAATACTGATCGTTATTTTGAGATTCATTGTACTATGATTATAGCATCTTGCTTAAATAAGTGTCTAGAATTTAATAGGCTCATCAGGGTTTCCCAGACTTGCTAGTCAGGAATGGTGGGAGTTGTAGTTCAAAAACAGCTGGAGACCCAAGTTTGGGAAACACTGACCTAAATCCAGTGGATGCTCCAGTCTGTGGACTTAATTAGGCCAAGCACAGATCCCAATTTGACCCACAAAGCCATTCCTCACGAACCATGCCCACCTTCTCCATCATACGTCACATCAGGTGTAGGAGCAGGCAGAGACACTGCCGCAAAGGAATAAGATGCAGTGTGGAGTAGGGGTTAGACTGCTGACCATTAGGTCCAGTCGTGGCCGACTCTGGGGTTGCGGCGCTCATCTCGCTTTACTGGCCAAGGGAGCCGGCATACAGCTTCCAGGTCATGTGGCCAGCATGACTAAGCCACTTCTGGCGAACCAAAGCAGCGCACGGAAACGGCATTTACCTTCCCGACGGAGCGGTACCTATTTATCTACTTGCACTTTGAGGTGCTTTCGAACTGCTAGGTGGGCAGGAGCAGGGACCGAGCAATGGGAGCTCACCCCGTTGCAGGGATTTGAACCACCGACCTTCTGATCGGCAAGTCCAAGGCTCTGTGGTTTAACCCACAGCGCCACCCGCGTCCAGAGGAAAGATAGGATATAAATAAATAGGAGCGTAAAACGAGCTTCCCACTTATCCTTTGCAAGCGGGACTTCCTGCCAGTTTTGTATGATTTTGGGACCCACCCTATTCTTGTGACACTAATTAGTTTGAAACTGTTGAATAATGTACTCTGAAATTGTTGTAACTTTCCCTGGGACCTCATGGTGAAGGGCAGTTAAGAAACTGAATTATTACCATAGTGGTTGTTGTCATCATCATCATCACCATATCAGAACCACAAGAAATCCATATTATGATACTCTTTTGGACCAGTTATCTAATGGTTGAAGCAGCTTGTGTTCAGTGGAGGTCTATGCTGATGATTTATGTGAGAGAGGTAAGCAGACCGTGGGTGTTTTGAAAAAGCTGTGAGTCTGCAAAGTGCTAAGCAAGAGGCAGACAACGTGTGGGTAGAGGAGGCTTCCTTAACATTTGTGCTTCTTTGTAATTGTTGACAGGAGCAGAAGATGAAATCCCTGGTTCAGGATTTGTGGTGTTCAGTTTATTTCTGGATGAAAGGCGGCCTTCGGGAGGGGGAGGGAGGTATGGGGAAACAATTGCTAGCACCAAAGAGAGCACAAACCTATTGCGAGCTCCGTTTGAGCTAATAGTACCATGAGTCGTCGACACAGAATGGATGGGAAGCTCTCTAACTTTGCTCAGTGAGGAATGCTTTCCCCTTTTTTCCTTTGTAAATAAAACAAGGAATACGTTTGCCAGTAGTGGAGTGTACAGCGTAGAACTGAGTTCATGAACCAAAATTCAATGAGCTATTTTTCATGGGATGCTTGTGTCTACTTTCCATATTCCCTGTCTTTCTCCTCCCCTAGCCTGCAAGGTCCTTGGGAGCAGGAACAATTTGCAGGCTGGGGCTCTGGAGACAGATGGATCCTTCTATGGGAGATGCACACCAACCTCTTACTGTAATTGAGGGCTGCAGTGTATGTGCATCCAGGCACACACTGCATGCCTCAGGTAAGCTGAGAGGAGGGGAGAGCTCCATTGTCCTTACCATATTCTGAATTGTGACCGCACTAAGAAGGCCATGTTTGTGTTCACCAAATTGTTTTTTCCAACATTTGGCTTTATTTTTTAATTACTGTGATTTTAGATTTTAGGCTGCAATCCTGTACTCACTTACTTGGGAGTAAGCCCCCATAGAACTAATTGGGACCTACTTCTGAGTAAACACACATATAGAGAGGTAAAGGTACCCCTGTCCGTACGTGTCTGACTCTAGGGTTGCGTGCTCATCTCGCTTAAGAGGCCGGGAGCCGGTGCCGTCCGAAGACACTTCCGGGTTACGTGGCCAGCGTGACGAAGCTGCAGCTGGCGAGCCAGCACCAGCTCCGCACATGGAAATGCCGTTTCCTTCCCGCTATAAAGCGGTACCTATTTATCTACTTGCACTTAAGGGTGCTTTCGAACTGCTAGGTGGGCAGAAGCTGGGACCAAAAGACGGGAGCTCACCCCGCCGCGGGGATTCAAACCGCCGACCTTATGATCAGCAAGTCCTAGGCACTGAAGTTTTACCCACAGCGCCACCCAAGAGAGGGGAGGAATATATAGGATTGTACTGTCAATTGGGGACACGGGTGGCGCTGTGGGTTAAACCACAGAAGGTCGGTGGTTCGAATCCCTGCGATGGCGTGAGCTCCCATTGCTCAGTCCCTGTTCCTGCCAACCTAGCAGTTCGAAAGCATGAAGGCAAGTAGATAAATAGGTAATGCTCCAGTGGGAAGGTAAACGGCTTCTCCGTGCGCTGCTCTGGTTCACCAGAAGCAGTTTAGTCATGCTGGCCACATGACCCGGAAGCTGTACGCCAGCTCCCTCGGCCAATAAAGTGAGATGAGCGCCACAACCCCAGAGTCTGCCACGACTGGACCTAATGGTCAGGGGTCCCTTTACCTTTACCTTTACCTTTACTGTCAATTGTGATTCTTTTGTTACTTCTGAAGCCACATTGGCTATTAATTTATGAAGGTGGAACACAAAACGTTGGAGCAGAACAAAAATAAAATAATATTAAAAAGTCAATACAACCACTTCCGTTATAGAGGCATGCTGAGAAGGGTTTGTTCTGTAAAACAGAAACAGAAAATATAAATGCAGTGCATGGTTGGAGGAAGAGTATGTGTTGGTGTACGGCGTGCACATTCGTTGCACAACAACCCATTTACCTGGAAAAGAAAGAGCTGAAATTAACAAATGGTTAAGGCTGCAATCCTATGCACACGTACCCTGAAAAAAACCCATCTGAGCAAATTCCTACCCATCTGGCTGGGTTTCCCCAGCCACTCTTGGCGGCTTGCACCACATATAAAAACATAATAAAACATTAAAAACTTCCCGATACAAGGCTGCCTTCTGATGTCTTCTAAAACTTGTATAGTTCTTTATCTCCTAGACATCTGAAGGGAGGGCATTCCACAGGGAGGACACCACTACCAAGAAGGCCCTCTGCCTGGTTCCCTGTAGCTTCACTTCTCGCAGTGAGGGAAGCACCAGAAAACCCTATTTATATAGAATATTAGAGATAGCTTAGTCAGTAGAGCATGAGACACATTGGACAAAAGATTCCTGTACTGTAGGGGGATGCCCCTTGTGGTCCCTTCCAATTCTACAATTCTATGACCTCTTGTTCCCCATAGTAGTGTGGTACACACACACACACACACACACACACACACACACAAATTGGCAAGTTATGAGAAAATTGGTTGTTTTCTTTCTTTCTTTTGTAGTGATGCAGTGCCTGCTTGCTTGTGTATGTGGCAAGGAGGAGAAGGAGGGGGCAGAGTTTGGTGCAGCTCCACAACTGTACCATGTTACATGGACACTGGATTGAACCCCAAATCTTTTCCCCATGGAAAGAATGACAGAGTTGGGTAGAAATACAATTGGCCTTTTCTAGTATGTGACTAGGGAGAGCTCTTTCTGGATTTCTTTTTTAAAAAAACAGCACACTTCTGCACTCTAGTGCCAGAGGGATGGGTTAGTACATGGGCTCTAACTACATTTTTAGGCAGTAGCAAGCAGGAACCCATTAAAAGTTCATTAAATGACAGGACAACATTGGCGAGGGAGTTATTTCTCCCCTTTATACTTTAAAAGGCTATAATCAGCATTACTAGTGAACAAATAGAGTGGGAAGTGGGATAGATAGATAATTTATTACGGTCAAAGACCAGAGAGTGGGAAGTGTTCATCTCTGAAATGGAAATAGTAGAAGAGTCCATTTAAAAACACTGTCAAATTTGTATGGGTATGGGGTGGGGGAGGAGTTGGACTGTCACTTCTTATCATATGATGGCATGGTCACTAGCCACTAAGTTCCTGAGCTTTGGCCCCACACACAATGTGCAGTTTCAAGGGTTCTGGATGCACTACCTAGGAAAAGAATCACATTTTCCCACCACGAAAATGTGGTGTTCCTTATTGCTGAATAAATGGAATTTCTCTGCAGCAAGAATGCTAGTCTAAAATCAACTTTCTTGAAACTAGTTGAATGTAAATGGATGCATCCCTTAAAAGATTTGCAGTAAAAACTGATAACATAAACAAAACGTCACTTGGGAAACCCGATAATTTGAAAATTCAACCCAGTAATCATGTCATCTACAAGGGTTATGAGTTCCTCTGAACATGCTAGGACAAGATAACTCTCCACTGATCCAGTTATATTGGGGTTCAAGTCAAAGTGAGCTGTTCTAGTAGCAGTTCCAGAAGAGTTAAATGCAGCATATAGTACATGACAGATCATTCAATATTTTGTCAACCCATCACTTTCTTTTTTTCCAGCTGACTTTTGTAAAACTACAGAACTCTCTGGATTTTACACCTGTCATCTAACTAGCTTCAAAATTTCTCACTTTTATAATAAAAGTGCACGTCAGCTAAAATGTCATGGATTCCCTATGCCACTTCGCAAGGGAATCCCAAGGACAGTGAAAGCAGGAGGAGGATATATGATTGATGCACCTCAGAAGCTTGGTTAGGTTAAATGAGGGCTCGGGTGGTATCCAGGGCACATGGAGTTCAAGAACACAACGGCTGGTTCTAGTTTCCATCCCATTCCATTATTATTTGCAAGCCATGGACCGCACCTCCTGCTGTGCGCATTTACTTAAAGCAGAACAGCATGCTCAAGAGAAGATCTTTGTAGTTTATTGGGGCTCTGTAAGGGACGCGGATGGCGCTGTGGGTTAAACCACAGAGCCTAGGACTTGCCGATCAGAAGGTAGGCGGTTTGAATCCCCACGACAGTATGAGCTCCCGTTGCTCTGTCCCTGCTCCTGCCAACCTAGCAGTTCGAAAGCATGTCAAGGTGCAAGTAGATAAATAGGTACAGCTCCAGCGGGAAGGTAAACGGCGTTTCCGTGTGCTGCTCTGGTTTGCCAGAAGCGGCTTAGTCATGCTGGCTAAATGACCCAGAAGCTGTACGCCGGCTCCCTCAGCCAATAAAGTGAGATGAGCACCGCAACCCCAGAGTTGGCCACGACTGGACCTAATGGTCAGGGGTCCTTTTACCCTTTACCTTTAAGGTATAATCATTTGCTCTGAGTGAGACTCAGAAGGCCCTGGGAGGAGCAGGGCTGCTAGATCCTGCCAGAAAGGGAATGGCTGGTTGAGTTTATAGACTTAATCATGGGAAACTTCCACTCCTGGTGCATGTGGGTTTGAGGGTGGATGCTCAGATCCGATTCCCACCCTCCACTCATAGAATCTCTTTGTTCTGTCTTTTGCACAAAGAAGGGATGGGTGATAGCAGTACAAAAAGAAAACAAAATGAACAATTGTTCTGTAATTTCAGCAGCACCAAGAGCAAAGGGGGTCCCCCAACCCCAAGGTATTAGCGGATGAGAAACCTTGCATTAAAATTCTTACTTTTAATTATGTATGAATGTACACGCTAGGGTGGCTACTTAGCACGTTTTCAAAAAAGAGGAATGCATTGCCAAATGCAACACTGTGGTATTTAAATCAACAAAACTTAAAGGTTCTTAGCTTTAGTTGGATCTTACCCATATTGCTGTATATTGAATGAAGTATTGCAAATTAGTATCACAAGTGCCGGGACCTCCTGGTTGTCCCCCCCCCCCCCCCACTTATTCCAGTAGCATGGGAGAAATGACTAATTATAATAATAAGGTGGTTGCTTTTCAAGTGCCTTACCCATGGTTCATTAATTCTTTGAATTCACTTATTTTCATAATCATGCAAGCTTTGAACTTAAATGCTGGCTTTTGTTTTTGTGTGTAAATTGAAAAGTAAATCGATGTTATTTTCTCCCCTTCCACTTCACCTGATTGCATAGATAGATACACACAAACAACAAAGTGCTGTTAAAATGTTGCAGTGTGGAGTATTTACTGTTTCAGATAGGCAGCCATGCCCCCTTCAGGTTACTCCATTCCATTCCACCTCCCACCCATTTTTCCATGAGTCAACCAGCATTCCATGACCACTGAGCATGCTCAGTCCTCGTTAGGTCTTTGTTTTTTTAATTGGGGCCCCTTAGGGTTGTTATACTTCTGCAAGGCTTAGGGTTCTGTCAAGCCTGCTGATAATCTTCCTCTTGTGAATGTGTGCTGCTCCTTCAGCTATATAAGCATTGGCAACTATATGTGAGCATCAAAAATAAAGGAAATTATGTTTGCTATATATATATATATATACAGTATAGAGAATTTTTTTGCTTTTATATGAGCTAGGGACTGTGTACCATTTGGTTTAGTGGTCATACTACACAATATGGCAGCTGTCTTTATTTGCACAATACTGTACTTAAAAGTTTGGATCCAGGCATAGCTGTGGGTAGTATCATGTGGCATTATTTTCCTACCAAATGGAGAAAAGTTTAATCCTAAATGGCCCAAATCTACAAATGTATTTTTCCACAGAGGGCAAGTATTCAAAAGGTGGAAATGAATATAGTTTCTTACCACAGGGTTAAGGTTACCAACATACTGTAGTTAGCCTGATCCTTTGTTATTACCCAAAATAAGGATTCAGAGAAATATCTTCCAAACTCTAATGGTAAACTTTGTCATTTTAAAATAAAATTGGCAACTCCTAGATGCTTGGCCATTTTCCAAGTTTAACTGCTTTTTTAAGAACTCTGGTGGATACAGGAGATTGTACTTACAGTCTGAATTAGTGAAAGTTTATTCACTCTTTTTCAATATCTACAGTTTTGAAGAATTTTAACTTACGTTTTTGGTTATATTGAGCTCTTTCATATATATTTTGCTAGTCAAAGAAGAGCCAATTCTTAATAAAAGTTACCAAGCAAGTGGATTTGATTTTAAAAGTCTAAAATTACATATAATATCTATTGAGCATAATAGGAGGATTTTAGCTTTAGATTTTGCTGCTTTTACGAATGGGTTTACAGAAGCTTCTGTTTTTGCACTAGAAATAATTATTGCTACCTTGGTTGCTGAGCAGCCAAATATAACTGAATGGCAATGAATCATGATTGCGAGTGGTCCCTTTTAGCAACAGAAATTGTTTACCCAAGGTTTCTTTAACATTTCAAAAGTCCTTTGTTAGCCATGCTTTATATATTATAGGGATGAGAAACGTGAGCCCATTTTCTGTATACCACATCCACCCAACCATCAGCTGACAGCACTGCTGGTGGGTGGGAGGACGGGGTTTAATACCACATTGTTTCCAGCAGGGAATGGGATCGTGCAGTCAAGGCAGCAAGATATAAGTGGTGCCTAAAGCCCTTAGCAAAAGTGCTGTTGGATGAGACTCATGCTTCTCCTTTAAGCCAGCGAAATCTACCCCATTGCTTCTGGCTGCCCACCCACTTAAACCAGAAATGCAGGCTGTTTCAAACAGTGCTTTTGCAAAGCACTTTAATGCAGCACTGAGCAGGATCAGATCAAAAACTTTATTGCGGTCCAAACACTCAAAAAAACAATTTCAAAACTAGATACAGTTGAAAACAACCAGACAGACAGATGGAAGAAACCAAGGCAGTCGTTTTGTTTTATCTAGGTTATAACGACCTTTGTTTCTTATAACCTCCGAAAGATACTTTGCAGCAGCCAGTGTAATATCATTTGACCTGGCTTCCAAAAGATATTTAATATGGGAGGCTTCAGATTTTCCCAGCAAATTTGCCAGTAAGGGTTTGATCAGTTGGTCCCTTGCTTGCTCATATTGTCCACAATGCAGTAGAATATGCTTCATACAATCGACGTCCTGGGAACATAAACAAAGCCTATTCTGATAGGGGATGCCTCTCAGTCTGCCATTTAGAACTTCCGAGGGAAATACATTTAGTCTGGCTTTGGTGAACAAACGCCGATAGGTAGGTACAGACAAATTCTTAAGGTATGAGGATATCTGAAAGTCATGCCCATATTGGATTCCAGCTGTGACCGGGCTATAAATTACATAAGATTGGGATTGCAGGTCGCTGTGTGAGTTGTCCCAAAGCCTTTGCCTCAGGGATTTAAGGGCAATGTCGTAACCCAGACAATATAAGAGGGATGATGGCAGTCCAATCGAGGTGGCTTTTCTGGCCATAGTTTTCAGCCATGGGCTGACAAACTACTCGTTGGTTAAATGTACTAATAATCCCTTCCCCAGGCCGAAAACTGAGATCTTGAGCCAGTATCTCAAAGCAGCCCACCATGCTTTGGTGGAGAGTGGGCATTCACCTGTTTCCAGAAATAAAATTGAATTTGGGACAGTTTGGGACCTATAATAGGGACCGAAGAAACTTTGCCTGGAACCCATGTAACTTAGTAAATGAACCGTTGTACCAGACTTTTGAAGCATAGAGAAGTTGGGAAACAGATTTTGCATTAAAAACCCTTATGGCTGATGGAACATAATGGCCTCTCCTTGTAAAAAAGAATCGGAGTATAGCAAGTTTGAGCAGGATCTTCCCTGCAACTGCTGATGCAAAGGGAGGGTGATCCTTCAGAACAGTGTCATGACGCCTGCTTTGACATCCAGACTTCAAATGATGTCATTTGTGATGTCAGTTGATTGACAAGTGGGTGGCTTGCCCACCTATCAGATTTGGCCTGTGGAGCTGTTAAGTAGCCTACTGGGGAAGGGAAGGACCATAAAGGTAAAGGGACCCCTGACCATTAGGTCCAGTCGTGGCCGACTCTGGTGTTGTGGCGCTCATCTCGCTTTATTGGCCAAGGGAGCCGGTGTACAGCTTCGGGGTCATGTGGCCAGCATGACTAAGCCGCTTCTGGCGAACCAGAGCAGCGCACGGAAATGCCGTTTACTTTCCCACTGGAGTGGTACCTATTTACTTGCACTTTGATGTGCTTTCGAACTGCTAGGTTGGCAGGAGCAGGGACCGAGCAATGGGAGCTCACCCCATCACGGGGATTCGAACCGCCGACCTTCTGATCGGCAAGTCCTAGGCTCTGTGGTTTAACCCACAGCGCCACCCGCAGGCCATAGCTCAGTGGTAAAGGATCTGCTTTGCATGCAGAATGTCCCAGGTTCAATCCCCAGCATCTCCCTGTAGAGCTGGGACTGCTCCCTGCTGAAACCCTGGAAAGCTGTCATTGTAGGCAGTATTGAGCTAGATGGACTGTGAGGGAACTGCCATCGGCTCAGAAGCGAGAGATAGAGGGGGAGTTGTGTTACAAGGAGCCTCCGAAAATCTTGCGAAGCAGTTCCTCTTCCGGCGAGGAGGAAAGCCCAACCTCCAGTGGAGAAGAGGTACAAGTAGCAGAGGATGCTAGAGAGAGCCTTAACACCGCTCCTGAGCAAGCCGGAGAGGAGGGAAGCACACCCGTGCCATCCCCGGTCATGCGCAGTACAGTCATACCTCGGGTTAAATATGCTTCCAGTTGAGTGCGTTTGAGTTGCGCTCCACGGCAACCCGGAAGTAACGGGGCGTGTTACTTCCGGGTTTCGCCGCTTGTGCATGCACAGGTGCTCAAAATGATGTCACACGCATGCGCAGAAGCAGCCAAAAGCGACACATGCATGCACAGATGTACCGTCACTAGATACGTTTACCTCTAGATGTGAACGGGGCTCCGGAACGGTACCACTAGAGGTACCACTGTAGTTTGAGGCGCAGGGAGGGGTGGAAAAGGCTTCGGGTGACAAAACTTTTATGTTGGGGGAGGTACAAAAACAGAACACTCCCGGATTCTGCTAGCGATTGAGCCAGACATGACCTTATGAGGCTCTTCACTGTAAATAGTTTGCACCCAAATAAAGCCTGTAAAAGACAGGTTGGAGTCCTGCCTGGTTACTCTCGAGCAACCACAACAGCATCTGACATGGACAAATGATCTGACTTGGTATAAAGTAGTTTCCTATATTCCAAGGCATCACTATACACTCTTTCCACACAGGCCTTTTCACCTCTTACTTTCAGTTGACTTTTAAAAAAAATCAGTTACATAGGAGGTATTTTCTTTGGATGTCTCCAAGAAGGAGAAATAGACACAACATAAAAAAAAGTGGTGCCTTTACTGCTCCCATGTTTTCTTTTTGTTGATGTGGTTCAAATATTTGTCTTCCGTGCATTCAACCAAAGAGCCTGAATGGCATGCATTGTTTCATCAAAAGAGTCTTAGCTTTTTGTGCTAGGCATTTTAAAACTGTGCTTCCTCATCCTACAGATGTGTTAAATAAGCATGAATTGAATTGCCGAAGGTTCCCCAATAACAAAACTTGGAACTGAACTTTGATCTTTTTTAAAAAGCCCCAGGTGCCACATGGGTTTTTGTATTTAAATGTAGTAAACCCAAAACAGAATGGGGGGGGGGGTGGAGAACACTTGCTGCGATTGTCCTCTTAACGTCTTTTCTTTCCCCTGCAGGAACTTTTTACACCAGAATGCAAGTTCAAGGAGTCTGTTTTCGAAAATTATTATGTAATCTACTCATCCATGCTCTACAGACAGCAAGAGTCAGGAAGGGCCTGGTTCTTGGGGCTCAATAAAGAAGGCCAAGTCATGAAAGGAAATAGAGTGAAGAAAACAAAACCAGCAGCGCATTTTCTACCGAAGCCATTGGAAGGTAAGCTTTGCATTGGCATTAGTAGCATATCTTCACTTTTTCTGCAGCACACAGAATGGGTGACTTCAGGGGTACATTTCTATCATTCCCAAGGGTTTCTAAAGATTGCTGGATGACACCTCCCTAGCTCCAAGGAGTATTTTGTATATTGCTTCATTCTGTTTGAAAAGGGCACACATGAAAGGCTTTTTGTGCGTGTGGTGATACTTGATCAGGGCTTGAGTGTGGAAAGCCACTTTCGAAAGCACTTTTCCAGCATCTCAAAATGGACTGCGGATGTAGCATGGCTGCTAAAAGACGGGGCTGTGAAGAATGAAATTTTGTCTTTGTCGTAGGCTCAATAGGTGGCCTTTGAGACAGCCATTCCTCTCCCACCAGCCTCAGTTCCCACCTGCAATATGGGGGGTGATAAAAATATCACAAGGCTGTTGAAAGGATTGTTGAGACAATATATGTACAGCACTTTGCTTGAAAGTGCATTGTGAAATATAATTCAGAATAAAAATTCAGGGTTCGTGCTTTGTGATAAGTTTTTGTTTAACCAACTAGGGAGATCTGAATCTCAGCATATGCTTTTCTTTCTGATGATTTTTTTAAAAATGAAAATTGCAATGGAAAGTGCTTATAAAAGCTAAGTCAAATGTCCAGCTCAGCCCATTTATATATCCAAGACTGAACAGATATGATGGAAGATGTCCCAACAAATTTTCCTACCCTCTCACCAAGCTTTTAAAGATGAGGCACGGTACATAGGCTGATGAGACTCGCTCTCCTTGTGGGAATATTGAGATTGCAAGTGCACACTTGTCGGGACAAGTGGGTCTGCTCCCATCTGCAAAGGAAGTCCTGGTTTTAGGTGGCAAGGCTGCACCCTCCTGTTTGGTCTCCCTCTCAGTCACTGCTGCCATTTGTTCAGTTTCTTCACCTCGGCTGATCATGCTTTCCCCAGCCTCCATGAAAGTTCCCCATTCTGTATGAACGGTGGAGGGGAATTCTGGCATCCCTGGTCCCTCTTCCAAAGTGACTGACAGGTTGGAAAGGGGAGAACCCCTTTCCTCCATCCCAGGTTCCCACAATTCAGTGCCCCAACTCAAACACACACACCTGAGTTTCTTCTTCCTCCATCACATCTTGCCAACCTAAGTCCTATCGCCACCGTACTTCAGGTTTTCATTGTCCCTTTTTGCAACTCATTTAAATCCCTTTTATGTTGATCTTAATCCACACAACATAGTTAAACCATGTTGAAATCTATTCAGCTATCACAACCTCCTTCAAAGAACCTTGAAAGTTTTGTGTGGGCAAATGTTATCTGATAGAGATTCCAGTCCACAGAACTACAGTTTAGAGGTCATTTCTTAGGAGTGGTGACTTTCAATGAGTTTTCAAATGTGCTCATCTATTTCACTATACCTATCCCATCTCATTATTGCCATTGTTCCTCAGATTTGCGTGTTCAGACCCAGAGACCTCCCCCCTAAATAAAAACACATTTGACTCAAATTTTAGTTTGGTTTTTGGCAGAATTTAGGCCACAACTTTATTGATTACAGAAAGTGAGTGGTTGCATAGGCTCTGTTTCGACTAGCTCCCTACACCCTTGCAGGTAGCGCTGATCCAGAGTCTATCATAGGTCAGCCAAGGGTGAACACCTGGATAAGCGGAAAGCCAGGAACAGGCTATCTCCGCTACCCAAATGCCCCCCTGGACTCAGGCACAGGTACAACCCCCTCTCAGGGGTTGACCAATCCACCGAGTCCCTGGATTCCTTTAACGGAATACCCTTCACATAGGGATGGTGAGAGCGTATCACCTGAACCAGTGCCTATCCGCAACCTTACAAGTTGTGACAATTTGCTATGCGGCAGGCAAAACCCAAATGGCAACAGCCAATCAGCCAAGTGGGGAAAATTCCTGCCATGCCCCTGCCCCAATGACAGACAACACACAACGGCATAGCAAGGTCAATCGCAAAATGCCCTAAATATAGGGAGAGGTGGGCAGGTGTTCCGATGCACGAGCCAAAAGAGGAAGCTCTGGGTCACGTGCATAGGTATTTATAGGTCTCTCGATCCATTGAGACAGCACCCCACTGGCCAGATTAAACCCAGCAATGAGGGACCTACCAGCCGGGTGTTGTGGCTGTCCAATATACCCACCCACAACAAGGTTTTCAGGTCTCACCGCAACACGTGCCTGCTTTTAGGGAGGACACGCTTTCCAGAAGATGCTTAAAAATGTGCATTGACAGTTAATGAAATTAAACAAAATGCTGCACATTTTATGTTATGGCTTGACCATTGGTTTAAGATAATTGATTACGCTCCTTAAATTTTTCTGAGTTATAATTTAGTATTTATTTTTGATAACTCTATATCGCTCCTAATACAGTTTGCAATACAGTGGTACCTCGGGTTAAGAACTTAATTCCTTCTGGAGGTCCGCTCTTAACCTGAAACTATTCTTAAACTGAGGTACCACTTTAGCTAATGGGGCCTACCGCTGCCGGTGCGCTGGCGCCACACGATTTCTGTTCTCATCCTGAAGCAAAGTTCTTAACCCGAGGTACTACTTCCAGGTTAGTGGAGTCTGTAACCTGAAGTGTCTGTAACCTGAAGCATCTGTAACCCAAGGTACCACTGTAGTCAAAAATAACTAAATAGCAGCATGAAAACAACCACAATCAAATATCATCCTGAACTGGTTCTTGTGCCTTTGGGAAAGATGTATGCAAAAGGAGGTGGCAACACCGGCAGGCTTGTCTGCACTACATGCAGCTGATCTTTTCACTTCTCCTTCGCTTTGAAAGCAAGGAGAGGGCCACAAATATGGCATTGCCACCAGTGAGTGCTGTTGCAAATGGCTCACTCTTTTCTTAGTGGGTAGACATTTGGGCTCTGCATAGAAATGTCACAGATCTACTGCTACCCCTTTCATTTAATGACCTTCTCGCTCCGATTGTTTAGATTTTATTTTTCCCTGTAGGTCTAGTCCAGAATAGGTTATGCCACAATAAAACCAATTTTTGCTCCAACAGAACAATGTGGCAACTATTCTGGATTTTATTTTCACAAATAGAGAGCGAGTGATGATTTGGAAAATATGAAAATAAAAGTTATACTTTCAAAATGACAGGTTGTATGGATGTAATTCCTAAGAGTATAAGGCATTAGGAATGCATGATCTGTATTGTATGCACATTCTTCTGCATAAATCTTAGTGGAGATGAACCATATCATACACAAGAAATGGGAATCTGCGCATTATTTTTGTTATTCATTAAATGCCTATTCTTTCCGCAAACCCTAGCTCTTATCATATCCTCTCTCAAGTGCAAGAGCTCAAGTTACTTGCAGGACAGAATGCTGAATGGAAAGAGAGCGGCATGCACTGATCTGTGCCTTTCAAAGCCATTTACCGTATTTTTCGCCCTATAGGACGCACTTTTCCCCTCCAAAAATGAAGGGGAAATGTGTGTGCGTCCTATGGGGCGAATGCAAGCTTTCACTGAAGCCTGGAGAGTGAGAGGGGTCGGTGCGCATCAACCCCTCTTGCTCTCCAGGCTTCCGGAAGCTATCTGCAAGCCTTGGGAGATCCGTAGGAGTTCCCGTCGGGCTCCTAAGGCTTGTGGATGGCAGTTTCCAAACCTGACCTGGTTTGGAGGCTGGCGGTGGGGAAAGCAGTGCTTCTCCCCACCGCCAGCCCCACAAGCTTGGGGGACAGCGGGGAGGGAGAGCACACCTTCCTGCTGTTCCCCGACATGTTTTGGAGGCTGGTGGTGGGAGCTGCCTGCATCCCGGAGCCTGAGGCGCGCTGAGCTACGCGCCCCAGGCTTTGGGAAGATATCCGAAAGCCTGGGGAGACCGGAGCGACTTCCCGCCGGGCTCCCTTAGCTTGCGGATAGCAGCCTGTTCTGGGAGCTGGGGTCGGGGAAAGCTCAGGCTTCCCCCACCCCAGCCCTGTGCCTGGGGGGGGGAATTCTTTATCCCCCCAAAAAATAACTAGGTGCACCCTATGGGCCGGTGCGCCCTATGGGGCGAAAAATACGGTATTTGTATCGAGAGGGGAGGGGAGAAAAGGAGTATTGGGTATGATTGATCCTTCCTCATATGTCACAGCACAGGTAAACAGAACTAAGGAGTGTGGTGGTTTCCCACCTCCCTGCTTAGTATGCATACATAACTTCTCCATCCTACTTTGGCATTGGCAGAGCCAGTGCTTGACTTAACACTAACAGCCAGTATGCCTACACCTCTATAGGAAATGCAATGGGCAGCAATTTCCGTAGGATTGGGAAGTCTGATATTGTTATAGTCTGTGTTTTCAAAGTAGCACCATCAGTGGGCAGATCTTTCAACTGGGACCCTTAACCAATTATGGTTGGAGGTGCTGGCCTTGCCAATTTAGAACCAGTTATTAGGAAGCTAGCTTTAAAGCTGGCCCTCCCAGTGTGTTTGTTAATTGCTAAAGGTGAATGGGCCAAGAAAACTATCAGGGTGGTGATGGTCGCCCTTACACGTGGATATTTAATTAGTCTGCTAGCTGATAGAACGTGCATTAGCCTTGTGGAATCACTATAGGGGTGTGACAGCTTCCTGGGACAACTTGGATGGTTCAGATCTGGGAATAGCATGCCTGGTCTCCAGGCAATTTGGAGTGTTGTAGAAAGCTAATATATATCAAAACCCAAAAGGGATTTCTCCATCACAGGAGTCTAATCAAAATGTCATCATATTATAAGTAGTGTAGTTGTCCCTCATTCAGACTGCACCTTGAAACAATTGCCATTCTCTGTTTAAAATGGTCTTAACCCCATCTACATAAATACTTGCTTTACATATCTTAATGTTGTAAATTTTAAACTCATCCAGCTTCCAGTTCCCCATACTTTTATATGTTCAGATGGAACATAAGACAACAACAACCATGTTTGTACACTGCTCATCTGACTGGGTTACCTCAGCCACTCTGGGCAGTTTCCAACATATATAAAAGCATAATAAACATTACACATTGAAAATCTTCCCTAAACAGGGCTGCCTTCAGATGTCTTCTAAACGTTGTATAGTTACACATCTCCTTGACATCTGATGGGAGGGCATTCACAGGGTGGGCACGACTACAGAAAAGACTCTCTGGCTGGTTCTCTTTAGCTTCACTTCTTGCAGTGAGGGAACTGCCAGAAGGCTCTCGGTGCTGGATCTGTGTCGAGGCTGAACGATGGGGGTGGAGATGCTCCTTCAGGTATACAGGGTCAGGGTTGTTTAGGGCTTGGAATTGCACTCGGAAATGTACTGGAAGCCAGTGTAGGTCTTTCAGAACCAGTGTTATACAAGTGTGTGTGTTTAAACTCCTTTATTTTATTTTTTTATAAAGCAGCAACTCAGTTAAATGGAGTTTAAGTACAGTGGTGCCTCACAAGATGAAAAACTCACTAGATGAAAGGGTTTTGCAGTTTTTGAGCTGCTTCGCAAAACAAATTTCCCTATGGACTTGCTTCGCAAGACGAAAACGTCTTGCATTTTTTGCAAGTTTGTTTCCTTTTTCTTAACACCGTTAATACAGTTGCGACTTGACTTCGAGGAGCAACTCATAGAACACGGTGTGGTAGCCTTTTTTGAGGTTTTTGGCGATTTTTGAAGCTTTTCCAAAACTTTCCCGACACCGTGCTTCGCAAGACGAAAAATTCGCTAGACGAAAAAACTCGCGGAACGAATTAATTTCGTCTTGTGAGGTACCACTGTATTGGGATCTCTCACATTTTACTTACGCATCTTGTCTCTTTCTCTTCTCCCATTTGTAGTTGCCATGTATCGAGAACCATCTTTGCATGATGTTGGAGAAACAGTGCCAAAGGCTGGGGTGACTCCAAGTAAAAGCACAAGTGCATCGGCAATAATGAATGGAGGCAAACCAGTTAACAAGAGTAAGACAACATAGCCAGATCCTCATGGGTATTGTGACTTATTGAGCTCTCTTAAGTACGGCTGAGCATTTTATCCTTGCAAGACTGCCTCACTCTGGTGTCTGCGGATCAGCTGGAGGCAAGCAAATGCTTGCTCTTCACTCGTCCCAAACTAGGTTATTGCAAGCGGATAAATCTCAACCCGTAACTCCTCCTACAGCAAAGAAGACACCTGGTTAACCAGCTGAACTCAGACCATGGAATGCCCTACCAGATATGGAATGCCTTTTTAATATCTTTTCTGTGACTGTGACACCTCATGTGAATGACATACTTCACAAGTACACTTGATATCCTGCCTGCTGACAGTTACCCATAACCCCCCTTTTGAGTCCAGGAAACCCATGTGTTTTAAGTTCAATTTTGTAGCACACAAAATAAGTAATTTCTAGATAGATGCTGTAAACCTGTGCTATTATGAATTTTCTCTTCTTCCCCCTTTTTTACAAGGCTGCTCGCTCTGCTGTTTGTGTGACTCCTTTGCAGGGATTGTGTTTCTCTCAGAGTTAAACGTTGCTGGTGGCTTAGTTCTGAAAAGCAATCAGGGAATCAGGGGAGCCTTCGAAACCCTATTCGGAATTATACCCGTCAAGGAATAGGATCATTGTCTCAGAGGTACAAATGGGGATTCGGCGTGAATACTCTCTAGTGTGTTCTTGAGGTTGGCATTACTGAGAAGGGAAAAGCATCAAACATGGCCGGTCAACAATCTCTCGAGGCCAGTGTTTGACATCCCCTGCCAGTTTCTTTTTGTGTGTGTGTTTTATACATATCACAGGCTTACTGGTAATGGTAACATTTGCCTTGCCCAGCGAGCAAGACCCACACATTTTTGGGAAAGTGGGTCCAAAGAACTCTGTAGGCCTTGTAGGCCTGAACTAAGGCTCATTTTTCATCTACTAGTCCTCATTATTTGAAAGTTAAAGGAAAAAAATTAAGATGAATGAAAATTGCGCTACCTAAGTCCATTTCGAAACAATAGAATCCTTCCTGTTTTTAATGAATGGAACGTAATCCCATCCTTATTTTTTTTTGGCTGTAGTCCACTCTCTTACTCAGCAAAGCATGGGCAAGGAAGTTACTGTGTTCTTTTTTGCAGCACCAATGCAAGGGGTAGAATATACTTTAATACTTTCAGTGTTTTAAAAAAAGAGGGAAGTTTTTCAATGGGACATATTTAAAGAGTTCCTTTGTGTTTCTTTCTAAAAAAGCTCAGCATGCAGAGTTTAATGCTCTCTATATAATTTCACCAGTACCACGTTTCCAGTCCAGCTTTTTAAGATAATATATGCCCACCAAATTGCTAGGTTTACGGTGCCTTGCCTTGATCTCAGTATTCTTTCCATTGTACTACATGAACCTAGGAAAATTCTAACACAATTACAAAGCTAAGAACTTTTACCATTTGATTGCTTAATAAAACAAATATTGTTGATATTTCCTGGATATCAGTTTAAGAGTGGGTTGAAGCCAATTGAGAAGTGAAATGACAAATGGCCAGAAGTCTTAGGAGACATGAGAAAAATGCTGTTAAGTAAATTGGTAAAGAATTCGAAAGTGCTGATTAGAAAACTTGATAAAAGCAGAAGGCATGCTATGGACCAAAATGTACCTCAGTTCTGGAAAACCATGTATTAGACTATTCGGTGTTCATTTTCATGTTTCCCCCCCTCATTTCGTTTTTTGAGACTGTGTTTTCAGAATGGCTTTTAAAAATTGTTTCACATTTACATAAATTATGATCTGTTGAAATGTTCAGCCTGCTTAGGTAGTCAACTAGATTGACCATTGGTTAACTCTTGACGCTTACAAGATTTTCATAACAGCTTCTATTTTAATAAGCAAACACTTGATATACATCCAAGTAGGTTATGTGATGTTGCTTAAGTAGAAATATACAATGTAAGCATTCAGACCAATTATTATTATTTTTGTTTTATTTCCATTTAAGACAAGAGACTGTTTAAGGTTGGTTCTTTTTAACCAGAAGAGTGAAGCACATAAAATGATGCTCAATTTTCCAAGCACTTAAAAAGACAAAAGAAGAAGAAACTAAAGAGGTGTTTAAAAGCTATGGAAACGGTATGTGCACAAAAATAAACCCTGAGCATCCTTTTACCCTGTGGCTTTCTCAAAACACTCTCTTGTGTTCTCTACCACATAGGGACAAAAAGGACCAACTTCCCCTCCATTAATTGGATGTTCAGGGTGATCAGCAGGTGGTGTGGCCTTCTCATGCAGGTACACTTATGCGCAAGGGCTGTGTAGTAAATACTGAAACTGAAGGTCTCTAAACTATCCATACTTTGCTCTCAAATGTGAAATGTTTTGTGTTATTCTCTAAAGACTCAGTTCCAGCAACCTGCTGACTTTCATTCTAAATAGACAATTAAGTTTCTATACTGTGCAACTGGAATTAAAACAAAACAAAGTTATAAAACAGGAAAGCAAAATAAAAAAAGATGTAAAATGCATTGTTTTTGCAAAATTTTGGAATCAGTTTTGTATTGGTGGATGAAGAATGGGAGAGGCAGGTGTTGGGTATACAGTTGACTTTAGCACTGGGAAGTATGAAGATAGTATCCTATCTGGTCAGCTCATGCAACTGATTTTATAAGGCCAGCATAGAAAAAAAATTCCGCCCCTACTGCATCTTAATCCAGACTGCACTCATGACAGTATGGTCTGTTGGGTCTACCCTGCACTGGCAATTCTTCATCTTTTCATCTATGGAGAAGCTCATGAGACATAATCAAAGTTCTGCAAAGTGGGATCAATATCCTTTGAAACACAACAATTTAATTTCCAACATGCAAACTCATGTTGCCAAGCCAACCGGTTGAGAGTGGCTAATATTAAGGCTGAGTTTATTTTTGTAATGTAAATGGTTGGCGCTGTACTGTAAGTAGAACACACAATGTCACCTTTGGCATTCTCTTCTGTGTCTGGAAGGGTCTTAAACCAGTGGAGAACCTGTTTCAGCACAAAGGAGAGGATTCATTGTTTCTTGTGCTTCAGTTACTCCTTTAGGTTTGTCTCTTGTCTCATCTGCTGCATGGGAAGAGAATGGTAACGATGAACTGCATGTCGTAGGCTATATGTATCAGACCTGTTGGTATGTACTGCTAAACTGACATACATATAAGCAATGAGTTTGTCTGCATTGTACAGTTTGTGTTTATTACCATTTTGTTGTATACACAGATGCAACATATTGAATAAAATATTTGTATGAAGGCATATTAAAAACAACAACCCAACATTTGATATTTTACCCCCCAAAAAAGTTGTGCAAAGTAACATTGCATTGGCAGCAGTATAAACAAAACATCATGTATATAGTTTGGCGAAACTCAATTCTCTCTCCTTTGACCATGCCAAAGAAAATTTTAGCTCCTTAATCTATTACCTCTCTTGCTGTTTTCCAGGACAACATGTTGCCATTTTGTTCCCTCTCAAATTAATTTCTGTCAAGCAACACTTGCTTTTCAACTGTCTGTTACTTGCTAAAGAACTGTACCAGTAAACGTGATGGAATCAATTTGTATTTACAGGTCAAATGTGTATACTGCCATGTAAACACCATGTTTGTGTTCCCACATTCTCTCAGTTTGCATGTTTTGTTGTGTTGGCTTTAGCTTCAATCCCCGCAAAGGAGGCAGCATTATCAGCAATGAACAAATATGGTAATGACAGACCCCAGCCATGTCATGCAGTTCTAATTGCAGAGGGAAATCAGACATTCCTCTGATCCCGAGACTTGCTTGCCCTGGTGGATTTCTTGGGCATATTGGGTTTTGCCATTCATGCCAGCAGCTTCTTACGCTGAGATACATGAGAAAGGCAACCTAGATGAAGGAGCTCTAAGCATGTATTAGAACTTGCCTACCCCAAACTTATCATTGGATCTGGATATCCGGGTGATGGACTGCAGCAGGATAAGATTGCACCTTTCATCCTTTTAGCAGTTTAAAAAAACCAAACACTTTTACTTTATTCTGCAAAATCTCATCTAAGTCCATGAAAAAACCCATTCCCTGCTAAAATACTGAATTAAGTACCACCTTTTGTTCTGTCTAGGAAGCATCCACAACACACAGGAGTTCTCACTAGCCCACCAATACTCATACACTCTTATAGGGATCTAATAGGGAGGTAATATATAAAAGTTTGCAACACACTTTAGGATTTTCTGTCCTTGAAGTTACTTTAAAACTGACATAAAGTATTTGTATGAAATTATTTTTCCCTGCATCAATTTGATTTAACTTCTTTAGAATTATATTGCCCTATAGCAAACTATCAAGGCATTAAAAAAATAAATGACTACTTGCTATAAAGATTTTGCCTGGGGTGTGTGTGTATATATTGGGGGGGGGGGCCTCTTCTTACCATATGGGTGAAGGTTTTCACTGCCTTAGTGCCACTTTGCTTATGGCATTAGGTGAGTTGGCTTACATACCTTCTCTTATATTGCACTGGAATGCTTTTCAACTATGTCCTGACAAGACACCAACCATCTTTGGATACTTAAATACAATTTATTTTTAGCTATTTAGTTTAAAAATCAAAATCTTGTGATACTTTTCAAACGGAGGTATTTTATTCCCAAATGTTAAAGAGTCTCATCTCCTGATACCTTTTTATTTGCTTCAAAGCAGGTTTGGGGAGAGAGGCTGCTAATTTGACCAGAGCAGCAGTGCAGGAGTAGTGGATGCTAAACCCTTTCTTCCCACGCTGTCCCTCTAGGCCCCACCCACCTCCAGCTACTTTTTAAGTTATGAAAGAGACAGCAGGAAAAGTTTCCTGCTCTGCGTGGCGTTTGGCTCTTAGTCTTTAAACAGACAGGTAGGATATGGAAAAATACCATCACTTTGGCCCTGATTATCACTTGACCCTATCAGATTATTTGGCTATCTTTCTGCTGCATATCCAGAAATTCAGCAAGTGATCATTATTTTCATACTGGCAACCCCCTTGACTGTGCTAACAACTTGAATACAGCCTGCTTGGGCACATTCCTTACCTGAAGTAGACCGTGGTTGCAGTGGCGTAGCGTGGGTTGTCAGCACCCGGGGCAAGGCAAGTAATTTGCGCCCCCTAACCCGTGAATTTGCGCCCCCTAACCCTAACCCCCAGATGTTGCGGCCGGTGCGCCCGGCCCCCCCCTGCACCCCCCACGCTACGCCACTGCGTGGTTGTCCACAAATTATAAGTCACATTCTTTCTGGACCACGTGAAGAGGATCCCCACAGGAGCACACACACCCTGAAACTTTGGGGATATGAATTTATAAGACCTGTTTGCACTGGGTTGAGACACGTTTCTTGAGTACATACTTGATCTTTCCTGGGGGAATTCTCATGAGAAAAGCATTTGCACTTGCAATGTTCCACCTGCACTTTCAAGTGGTACCATCTCGGAAAGACTGTACCGCTAATTTTCCCTGAACATTTTCGTTGGGTACAAAATTATATGTTGGGTTACAAAACTATACGTTGAATCTTAGATTGAAGTGGGCAACAAGCCAGCTTAGTTTATATTTCTGTATGTATGCCACTCAATCATATAGCCAACAACAATCCTCATTATGGCACACACAGTGAACAGGCTATGCACCCAAGATGAAATCTTACAGCCTAATTAACTGCAGTAAAGTACATTCTCGGAAAAGTGAATGAAAATGGATGCTTACCCCTTCCTCCAGGTAGGTGGCTGTTGCGGATCCTGGTGCTCAGTTGCAATCCCTGGGATAGCCAAAACACACATGGCCAGGTGGCCATTGGGGGATTGCCCTGGCCGCCTGGGGGTTCCCGCCAGCTCCTGCACTTTAAATTGGCCAATGAGAGGCCTGCTCTGGGGGGTGTACCTCACTGGCTGAAAGAGCACTGGCTGCCCAGCTGCCCGAGCAGCCAGTGAGGCATAAAAGCCACCAGCACCTTCCCTTCTCTTAGGTGAACTGGCTATGCAGGCAAGTGAATGGCATCCAAGATGAAATCTTATAGCTTAATTAACTGTAGTAAAGTACATTCTCAGAAAAGTGATCAAAAATTACGACTGTTTTGTTCCCACTGGACAAAGGGCTCCACGATATGAGGCTGAGATGGTATATAGTTATCAGAGGCATTCTTATCTCATTTCTTTCCCCACTTCACTATGCTTCCTCTTAAATCCGAAATGTGCAAAAGTTGGTGAAGAGCAGCAACCGAAGGGGCAAACCACAAAGGTGCACAATGTTTTAATAAGATATTGCCACTAGTCTATCCTGAAGTTTTTCCAAGTCATAATTGTTCTTCTTTTAGAGCAATTTTGGTGGGTGGACTCGCTAATTCCGCAAATGTTTACAAAATTCTCCATTGTAGGGAACTCATTTTGATGGCTTGCCACTTCGGTTTGTTTGCTCCCAACTGCTTAAGGTCACTCCTTCTTTTATTTAATGCATCGCACATTGCACAGCTACAGCCCAGGTTCTTTCTTAAGCAGGGTGGGGTAACCATAACTGCTAGTGGTTAAGAAAAGATCACTCTCATACTTGTGTGGGATGGGAATGCTCCTGCTTTTCATGCTACCCTGTAAATGGCTAAGAAGTCTCTGTAATGACATAAAGGATAGCATTAGTAGTCATGATACACATGCAGTATAGTTCTATAGGAAGGCATGGCAAAGCCCACTGAAACCAAAAGGTTAAGAGTGCCATTTTTGGTTAGTATTATCAGTTATTTGGTTAGTAATATCAGAGTGTTTACATTGGGGCCGCCTGCCCAGCACCCATGCCATGTCATGCCATCCATAAAGTCTTCCACGGGTGCTATGGACAGGGACCCCAGACTGAGCTTTCACAGGGAAAAAGGTTTTGAGCCCTCCTAGAAAGTAAGTTATGGGGTAAAACATGCAGGTAACATCCAAGCAATTTCTGTTAAATGCAAGTGAGTGCGGTATGGCCATTTCCCCTGGTACCGAGGGCTTCCTGTTGCTATTTGATTGCAATAGCCTGTGTGTGTGTGTGTGTGTGTGTGTGTGTGTGTGTGTGTGCACGTGCAAAATCCACACTGTATTATTTCCACAATCAGGACCAGCAGGCCATAGCTGACTTTCCAGCCACTCGCTGTCTCTCTAATTTTGTCAAAATAAAAAAAAATCCTTCCAGTAGCACCTTAAAGACCAACTAAGTTAGTTCTTGGTATGAGCTTTCGTGTGCATGCACACTTCTTCAGATACATGCATGCACACGAAAGCTCATACCAAGAACTAACTTAGTTGGTCTTTAAGGTGCTACTGGAAAGAATTTTTTTATTTTGACTATGGCAGACCAACACGGCTACCTATCTGTGTCTTTAATTTTGTGTTATTCCATACTCAACGCGGTATTTTGTGTTATAGCAGCTATTTTGGAACTGGTGTGCCCAACACTCCCGAAAAATTTGAAATGTGCCCACCCATCCAAAAAGGTTGGCAACCCCCAATTTACATAATCAAGCCTCGCAATCGTTGCTAGCAATGGTAAGAACTATAGTAGTGCAAAGGACAGCCTAAAGGCAGCTACATAGATGTCTAAATACCATTGCAAGTCAGGAAGCCAACACATCAGAAGAATTTATACAGCCAGCCTTGACTTCTCTCCTGCCTTTCTAGAAGTTATTTCTACCAGTGGAAACACAATTTCTGCTCTTAGCTACAGTTGACTAACCATAGTGTCAGGATGCTAAAGAAGCAAAAACAGAAGAATGCTGCTGGAGCACATTAGGAACTAATTGGGTTGTTCCTATGTGCACCTACATGCACAATGCATGCATTACACTGAGAAGGTGGTTAATATGTGAGTTGAAGGTGTGAAGGGAGCAAATGGCCTCTTTATGTATGCAATTATTTACCAGCCCCCTAGTTCACACTAGTCATCTGATGAAATCAGTTTGTGCAATATAAACTGGTGGCAGGCACAGTTTACATAAACAGCAAGAAGAAGAAGAAATGTATCCCACAATATTCCTATCTGCCCATTTATACAGGTCATCAGAATGGAGGTTCTCCTCTTTGAATTTAATGGAGCTGCCATTCAAAAGGAGACAATACACTGGGTTTCAGTTTCCATACTACTTATGCTCAAAGTTCAGACTCCCCCCGTTACTGTTCTGCCTCTGTAAGTATTTTAGACCTTGACGCTAATACATTGAAAGCAAGAGAGAGAAAAAGCACAGTACGGTGTCCAGTTTGGTGGCATGTTTCCTAGCTCAAGGCCATTTACAGTTTCCACACACATACAAGTAAATGTGGCTGCAATCGGATGGCTCCAACCCTTGTATGGAACTCTGTATGCGCAATGGGGCCCAACTTACACACAGAGAGCATTTCCTTTTGAGCAAGAGTCAAAATCCAATGCATATGGCAGAATTTTGATCTGGGGCAAACGTATCAAAGTTGTCAGTTAGGAATAACGTTTATTTTGAGCCCCTTTTAAGCTAAGTGCCCATTTAGCAATTTGTTATGCTGATCAGCATTGACTGTGCAATGCTATCATTCAACTATAACCAATGTGGCTTAGATCCAGGCACAGGGAAGCCGCAACTGTGCCCCATATTAATTGGACTGTGGATGCGCCATCCAGTACCTTTCTGCATAAATAAAGCCCAGCATTAGATGGCCATTGCAGATGCTCTAGGGTCACAAAAACCACATGTCTAAAATATAAACATAGTTTTATAGACGTCTCTTGTCAAAGCAGCAAACCATAATTATGAATTATTGCATCACTGGAATCTTCAGCTAATACTGTATCAATATATTTTTGGAAGTGCACTATTTGGAGTTTAAAGATGACATAGAACAGCTCTGAGGAGTATCTGCCTGATTATGCATGCACATAACTCCTGTTTAATAAATTATGCACAGACATTTAGAGGTCACTGAGTACAGGCTCTGATAAGAGGTACGTCTTTTGCTTTTAAAGGAGACAAGAAATGGAATCGCATGAAGGGTTTGCTCTGTGTGTGTGTTGTGGGGGGAGGGAATTGTTCATACCCAGGTAATGCAAGCTTCCTATAAACATCTCACACTTCAGCCATTTCTTTAAGGTAGCGGCTTTCTCTTTAAACAGTACCTGCTCTTTCTACAAAAATAAACTCAAGTTTTTACAGTAATTAAGAATATATATTTTGCAATGGTCTTTCCTTATTTCTGCATTATGGGTCAATCCAAAAGCTGAATATAGACATCCAAGTTGTTGCAACAAAATAATATATTAAACTTTTATATCTGGATACAAAGGTCTCCCCAAATATTTTAGCAAATTTGCTTTGCCATCCTTTAACACAAAATGTAAGCATTCTTTTTTAAAAAAGAAAAGAAAAGAAAATGTATGTAATTTTCTCTCTCTGAGGAACTAAAGGGCTGCCAATTTCTCCATGTACAAAAAGTGATTCTATGTAAATAAAGCAGGGAACTCCCCGAGAGCTGTGCATTTCTTTTTCCATAATTCATTGTGAACTCCACACTGAGCAGCATTTCACCACTAAAAATAAAATTAAAAAATTGTTCCTAAGACTGACCTATTTGTATTTATTGTTCTAAAACCACAATTTCAATTTTCTGTGCTGTCCTGTTCTAAACGTCTTTGACTCTCTACACAATCACACTGAACAGATGAACTCAGGGCTGGCATCAGGTTTTGGTAGCTGGAGAGGCTGGGCTCCCCAATGATATATCTGCCCTATATGACCTGCATTCCCCTTTTCTTTTTTCTGGCCTAGTGCTCTACCACTAGAAAACAACTTTGCTCAGGGCCCTGCCAAACCTGGATGAACTGACCTTCCTCTGGCAAACCTTCGGTTTCATTCTTTCTATTTTTAAAATGGCAAGGTTGGGTGAATACTAGGTCTGATTATAGTAGTTACCTAATGCCAGGTGCATGTAACACACATTCCAAAAGTGGTATCAGTTTTCTTTTGCTTTGCATCAAGGACCAGGCAGCAAGTACTGCTAATGTAACACGACAGGGTTATCTGCAATGAATAGCTAAGCCAGGATAGCCAACAAGATGCCTTCCATATGCCGTTGGAAAGCAGTTATGCAGAACTTGTGGCTGTTAAGCCAACAAACACCAGCAAGAGCAGTCAGGACTGGGTATTAGACAAAACTATTTCTGCTGCCTGCCTGGGACTGCTAAGGCAAGAGAGCAGCCACAATATATGGATGATGTTTGGCCCAATGGGTGATAAACGCTTAAGGCTTGCTGTGCAGTTCAGGGTATCTTCATGTGATCAACAGAGCCAAGAGACATAAAGTGATAAGTCTGCTTCTACACAAGACTTGTAATCCACACACTCATGCACCAAGCCACCTAGGGGACAAAGAGGGTCAGGAGGCTTCGCTATAATAGCTCTGCAGCACAAACACATGCTGGGCTTCAAATCTCCCCTTCAGGATTGCAGTTAAGCTTACTAGCAAGTATTGCATTCTTGCAATTAAAATCCACTTAGTTACCTTTTCGGCAAGTTCTAAGAGCAAGAGGAAATCCCCAAGAAGCCTGCCTTGGCCATTATCCTCTAGATGGCAAGGCACTCATCACAGTATATTGATTCATTCAGCCTGCAAGAGATCTGATGGGCACACAATGTTCCAGGGCTATTGAGAGGTTCTCTCAGCTGGGATGGGGAGTCTGCAGCCTGATTTTACACGGGCGGGGAGAACGTGGAGGGAAGATAATGAGCATGGGAGGGAAACAACTGGAGGGGGCGAGAGCCAAAGCAGATGACAGGATGGAAAGGGGGAAGCCCCTTGCAAGTGATCAGACCATGGGCAAGAGTGATCTGACCCCCAGTAGCCCAGGGAGTGGGAAGGACCTGAGAGAGGCGAGGTGTGTGAGAGGGAAAGGGGGTGGCAAAAAAGAGAGAGAAAAGGCCCTCCCACTTTTGGCTCTGGACCTGCCAACCTTTAGCCATGCAGTCCCTAAAAGAAAAGAAAATTCCCAGTCCTTCTTTATGCATTTGAGTCCACAAGACAGATCGCTTGGGAGCCACAAATCTGTACATACAACTGGCTCTTTGCCAAAATATAAGCTGTGGCTTGGCAAACTTGCACAGCCCCCCCCCCCAAGGCTTCCCACAGCATCTCAATGAAGAAATCAAATGCTCAGGTGCATAGCACTGTGCTCTCAGGCTTGCTCCACCTGCTGAAATTAGAGGGACAGATTCCCCATTATAGACTGCTAGGACATAGCCAAGTGACAAGGGCTGGCACTAAGGCAGTTGTCAAATCAGTTTTGCCCACAAATTCTTGCTGCTTCAGTCACTCCCAACCTCCACCACAACCCTCTCAAACTCAGCTTTTTCTCTTCTTCAGCCGCAGTGTGCCAGAGCACAGTTCCTCCACCTTTTTCCAGAGCCTTCAAACAACAACTCCTGGCACTAGGCCCTGGCATGAACCAACTCCCAAACCAATGACCCTTCTCCTTCTCCCTCACACATGAACCCAACCTTGACATGGCCGTGCCATTGCTCCTCCCAGTTTCCCAGAGACACCAAGGCCTACCCACAGGCTGCCCCTTCTTTCTCCTCATTCCGGCTGCTCTAGCAGGAGGTGATGGTGAAGCACATGGAGATGATGGAGGGGCCTCCCCATTGCCCTGGCACCCAGGGACAGTGGGGGCAGCATGGCTGCCAGCCTGTGGATGGGAGACATAAGCGAGAGAAGGGTTCATAGGGCATGCAGGGGGGAGGGAGGAAGGTGCAGGGGGCAGTTCCAGCACCTCGTGGGAAACAGGGCTGAATCGCCTTTCACCCTATTTCAGCTATTCAGTTAGTCCTGTGGATCAGCGACCACGAAACAGCAACCAACCTTGAGGTCACCCCTACTAGTAAGTTTCTCTGTGTGAAGGAAGTGCTTTTTGTGCTCTGGCTTACCATATCCCTGGCACACGACTGCTTTTTTTCTTTCCAGGTCCCTGATGGCATTGGTGAGTGAGAAGAACCAAATCAAGGCCTATACAATGGTACCTCGGGTTACATATGCTTCAGGTTACATACGCTTCTGGTTACAGACTCCGCTACCCCATAAATATTACCTCGAGTTAAGAACTTTGCTTCAGGATGCGAACAGAAATTGTGCTCCGGCGGCACGGCGGCGGGAGGCCCCATTAGCTAAAGTGGTGCTTCAGGTTAAGAACAGTTTCAGGTTAAGAACAGATGTCCGGAACCAATTAAGTACTTAACCCGAGGTACCACTTATATGTACTGCTGAATTACTTTTACTAATTAATTTCTGCTTGCTCAGGGAGGCTTTACGATTCATTCACACAGTCCTAGACACTTGGGGTGTTCTACACAACAGCAGCACATCTGATTGCCAATAAAAAGATTACTTAAAAACACGCATTTTGGCAAACATCTGCATTGTTCCAGTCCTGTTGGTGCTCCTGGTAGTCTCTCTTTTCCTTCTCCTCTTCCTCTCCTTCACTCTCACAGACTTTGGCCTAATTTAACCACACTACCATCAACTCCAGCTGGCTGCAGCAACACCTCTGATTTTGTTCACGGGTGTCCCCAGAGTCATGGGTGTCCCCAAAGGATGTTCAGTGACATCCTTAGCTGTGTGATGCGGCTCATAGCAGCCAGTAAGATTGTGAGCAGTGGGGGCAAATGATGGAAAGAAAGGGGGGAAAGGGGAAGGGAAAACAGCACTGGGTAACAGAACTGAAACAATGCAAATGTGCTTTCAACGTGGACCTAAAATCACTGGTGTAGGAAGTCATTTTCTGGCACTTTTTAAAATCAAGGTAAGTAGTTTCAGCTCACCCTTTAAGAAAAAAAGCAAAACCTTCATGGAGGGAGAAATTTCCTCACGTGCCTCCTTTCCATTCCATCTCTTCCCTACACTTACAAGAGACCTGTGGAAAGGGGTGCTGAGTAGGGCGACACAAAGCAGAGAGGGTGTGTGTAGCTGAGTGAGCGTGTGTCTGTGTGTGCAAGAGAGAAAAGGCCAGGATCAAAGGGACCTCTCCCTCTAATTTGGAATTTTTACATATTTCTGAACCAGCATTTTCATACAGATACTTCTTATTACACAATGAAGCTGAAATTCAGTAGCCCAACTACGTTATATAATGTGTCTTGTCTGTGCAATTTCCAGCAAAGATTATTTGTGGCACTCTAACAGGATATACTGTCTTCTTTTGTGATATTGGAGGGGCCCTATCCTGTTCCCACTGACTGCACCGAGAGCAGGATCAAAACCTGGTGTTGTTTATTGGATTCCCCCCCGCCCCCACGCACACACAACTGGAAATATGCTGCTGTGCCCACTTGTATCTAGTGGTGGATTTGCTTGTCTTAAAGTTTGTCTTGCATTTAAGTATTCTAGCAGCCTAAGTTAAAATAAACAAGCACCAGACCCAAAAATCCTTCAGTCTTCAGTGTTCCGTGGCAGCATTAGGAGTATTCCGTCCCAAGCCAGATTTCGCAAGCATTTCCAGTCCAACCTTCCCAGCACTCACAGTTTCCACAGCTACATATACCATTTCCTGGAACAAAACAACACAGGCTATAATTATCCATAATTGAAATGTACTTCATTAAACATGTGTTGTTCTGCAAACGTCGCAAACCATCAAACAGCTTTATTTCCCCCTGTACATATTTTCTCTTGCTGGACAGAACTCGCTTTGCAATTTGATTAAGTCGTCACCAAAAAAAAAAAGCCCACTAAACAGTTTGCCATCAAGAAGACACTGAAGGTTACAATTAAACCATCAGAGTTTACAGCCAGCTGCCTCTGAGCTGCTTAGCTCCAATCTTTGTGCTGCAGTTCAAGGTACAAAAGAAAATGTGCATCTTCATCTTTTGATCCCCTAGAGATGCTTTAGCTATGCTATATCCAAATCCAGATCCCTTTCCTTGCATGCTTCTTTCAAGGCAACCAAGTGTGTATAATACTAGGGCATTGGCAGAATTCAGGACTCAAAAGTCAGGTTTGGGATGGAGTAAAGGTAAACCTGACAAATAGGTCCAGTCATGACCAACTCTGGGGTTGTGGCGCTCATCTCGCTTTATTGACCGAGGGAGCCGGTGTACAGCTTCTGGGTCATGTGGCCAGCATGACTAAGTGCTTCTGGCGAACCAGAGCAGCGCACGGAAATGCCGTTTACCTTCCCGCCGGAGCGGTACCTATTTATCTACTTGCACTTTGACATGCTTTCGAACTGCTAGTTTGGCAGGAGCAGGGACTGAGCAACGAGAGCTCACCCCTTCCCTGGGATTGGAACCGCCGACCTTCTGATCAGTTTAATCCACACCGCCACCCGTGTCCCTTTGGGATGGTGTGCTTGCCCCCAAACTCATGCCTGCCATTCACAGACCTAATTCATGCTCCTGAAGACTGTCTCCTTCCTCTGCACCAGTGAACAATCTGTGAACTATGCTTTAGCTGCCATTTTACAGAAACCTTTGTGTCCAATTTGCTACCAACTACCTAGGGTGGCCATGTGTCCAACTCAGGGTCTCTCTCTCTCTCTCTCTCTCTCTCTCCCTCTCTCTCTTTGCTGCCTGTGGCAGCCATTTTGTGCTGATGCCTGCAGTGCTTTTATCAACACCTCATTCTTTTCTTTACCAAAAAAATGAACTGGTCCTACTTGACATTTGAAGACATCCTCTATTTAGAGGTCAGTCCAGCAAAGAACCGTAAGAAAGAGGAGCAGAGCTGTTAGCACCTGGAGCAGGTCATCTGGTTGCAGAGTTCCCTGCTATATGTTTTTAAAAAATAATACCTGGAAGTCTTTGGCACCACAAGGGCATCTCAAAATGCCATATGAGCCTCCCTGGGAAAGGTATTCCATGAAGAGATTGCATATGTCAAGGTAAATCAGGGATGGGGAACCTGTGGCCTTTCAGATGTTGTTGAGTCACAGATCCTATCACCCCTAATTGCTGGCTGGGGCTGATAGGAATTGGAGTCCAATCACCTTTCCATATCCCTGGGTTAGATTATCAAAAGCAAGTACTGTAAGTCTTTGTTTAGCTGTTTGTTCCCTACATTCGCCTGCCGTTTCAAGGTCAAAACCTGTTGCAGCGACGGAGCGTTTGTCCTCCAAAGTACGTATGTTCCTGGCAAAAAAAGGAGAGGTCTAATGTCACTAGACATCCCCCTCCTACCTTGTCTCTTGATAGCTACGGTTGCCTATTTGGCATTCGCTGTCTGCGCTTCTTGGGCAGAAGACAGATGGGCAGACCTTTAATTGCCAGCCATCATGTCAGGAGAAAAGTTGTCAGGCTCCTTGACATCCTCATGGAAAGCGTCCAGACATCAGGCCAGACTGCAAGATGCATGGCTGTTGGCTAAAATGTGCTGTTCTGCCGCTGTCCAGTAAACACACACGTGCTTCCCTGATGTTCTAGAATCATGGAATTGCGGAGCTGGGAGGGACCCCCTGAAATGAAGGAAACTCAACTAAAGAAGTACATTTCATATTGCGTTATGTATTCTCCAATAACTGGGCAAGTCATTCAGAGAAATTAAAGGGTGTTTCCCCCAGCCTTTTCCCAAGATGAAAAATGTAGCTGTCTTTCAAAGCACTAAACTAAGGTTAATCCCAATATAGCAGTTTCAGTGCAATATCACATCTTCAGCAGCAGTGCAGGAGCTCTGCTATCCATCAGGATAAGTCAGCGGCAGCTATTAAAAGGAGCATTATGGGAAATGTGCCCTCCAGCACTGGAAAGGGCCTACATAGAGCTTTCGACAAACTTTTGTACAGATTTGCTTCTCACTGTCACCACGGATTGCTTCCCGCCCCCCGCCCCCCAAAAGGTCATATTTTATTAAGTGACAAAATACTGTGTTTTGAGAGCATGGGAAACAGGATGTAGCTATAGTGTGTGTGGCCTTTAAGAGGTGTGCCTGTCATCAAACAAACTCCCCTCCCTTGCTGTCAGTGACAGTTTTCTAACAACAAGCCCTAGGGGAGTGTGCATAAAAGCGCACATATCGCTGAAAATAAGGCGGGGGAGATGGCAGGGGAAAATGTGTATGTTAGGCAAAATGATATGTAATATTAGAAAAAATGTACACTAAATTGCCAACCAGTTTTCATTATAGATATAGATATCCATATATATTATGAACTGATGCTAAAATGCAGCAAACTGAACTTAAGATTCAAAAACAGAGAGAAACACAGAAAAAACAAAATTGGCAGATTTCTCATATAATCTTAAGACTTAGAAGGGACCCTGAGGGTCATCTAATCCAACTGCCTACAATGCAGGAATACACATCTGTCCCATACGGGGATTGAACCTGTAACCTTGGCGTTATCAGTGCCACGCTCTAACCAACTGAGCTATCTAGCTGTCTTCTTGACCTTCCCAAACCAGGAGAGAGGTTTCCTCCTGTTCATTTGGAACTATGAGCTTTGTAGGCAACCCTACTGGGTTGCTTTGTCTCTCAGCTTATAAGCACAGTATGGTCAAAAGTGCATATGTTGGTGGGTGGGAGGCCGTTGGGTGGACAGTTGCACCATTTTGGGTGGCAGAGGCTGGCAGACCAGATAAACTCTTTCAGTCTCTGCTATCCTACGTGCTTAAAGAGAGGAGTTGGCAGGGCGATTGTGCCACACCTGTGCAAACAAGGCCATCGTGTTTGTCACAGTCTCTGTCGTCGCATTCGCAGAATTCCCCTGTGATGTACCATTCCTGGGGCGAACAGATGCACTTTCCGCAGTGACAAGAACCTGAAAGCACACAAAAAAAATCATTACTAGCGCTTACAGAACAGTGGAGCTTTACCCGTCGGGCCTGAAACATCTTGGGCGCACAATCAGTGCCTATTAATAAGCAATTGTCTACAAGGAGATAATCAAGATAAAAGCCCATTGAAGAGAAGAATGCTATAGAGGTGTGCTTTGACTTGAAGAGTTTTCTATAAGGCCCTGTAGTGATTTCTCTCCATACCTCCTCCACCTCCTTCCATTTTGTTTTAATCAGGAGTTACTGTGAAGAGGGAGATGCTTTCGCTTTCTGCCAGAGCTCTAACATCAAGGCTACGGTTTCCCAGTGGGACAAAGCAGTGTGTGATTTATTAATTAATTAATTTGGCTAAGGTAACAAGGCAAGAAGGGACAGGAGAGATATTCCTTGAGGGCACTGAAGCCACTAAATCCAATCAGGGATTTTTTAAAACAACAACAATGAAGTAGTAAGAATAAGCTACACCGCCGTTTATTATCTGCTGGCTGTGGGGGAAGCAGAGCATGCCACAAACATGAAAAGGCTTTTGTTTCTCCAGCCCACGGGTCATATTGGGTGCCCCACTCAAACAGCGGGGAACAGAAGAACTCAAGCACTTGTTTCCATGAGGGATGTCTAACTAACCCCACAACGTATAAAATTGAGGCACAATCCCACTACAAAAAGAAACACTTTCAAGACCTACTGATTTCAGTGGGGGAAATGAATCAATTCTCTCTCTCTCTCTGGAATGAATGGGAGTTGTGGGGGAGTTTAATTTTGGCTAGATTGTGTGTGCTGGCTTAAGTAGGAGCAGTTGCAACCCTCTTTTGGCCTTTCAAGTCTTCCCTGTTTCATAAGGTGATGGTTAAAAGGTAAAGGTAAAGGGACCCCTGACCATTAGGTCCAGTCGTGGCCGACTCTGGGGTTGCAGCGCTCATCTCGCTTTATTGGCCGAGGGAGCCGGCATACAGCTTCCAGGTCATGTGGCCAGCATGACTAAACCGCTTCTGGTGAACCAGAGCAGCGCACGGAAACGCCGTTTACCTTCCCGCCGGAGCAATACCTATTTATCTACTTGCACTTTGATGTGCTTTCAAACTGCTAGGTTGGCAGGAGCAGGGACCGAGCAACTGGAGCTCACCCCATCGCGGGGGTCAGCTGACCTTCTGATCGGCAAGTCCTAGGCTCTGTGGTTTAACCCACAGCACCACCCGCGTCCCAAGGTGATAGTTACTGGATTATTATTATTTATCCAGAAGATCTGTCCTTGCATCCAGGGGTTGGATCTTAGAATCACAGAGCTGGAAGGAATCCTGAAGGTCATCTAGTCCAACTCCCTGCAATGCAGGAATCTCAGGGGCTCCTGGCACTTTCTGCCTCTGATGAGTTTAGGCTCAGCCCAACTGGGCTGGTGTCCCTGTTCCGCCATCAACTTCACTGGCATACCGAGTTGTGTTTTTGTGTGTGGACAATGTGTCTTTTCAACCACAATGCTCCACCACCAGGAATCGCAGCTGGAGGCGCCGGCAACGCTAATGTGAAGAATCAGCTGTTGAAATAAATTCTTCAAAAATAAATCTTTCAGGCAGAAACCTGGAAACGCAGCCAGAAATTAAGCTGAGCCTGTAGCTGCCAGATGTTTTAAGATTTCATTATTATTTTTTAAGAAAAGTGTTTTGCACAAAATGCAAAGCTCCATTAACAGCTTGATCTTCAGACATGCTCACCAGCGTATAATTGCTCGATATGGTACCATAACAACCGCCCTAGAACAAATGTAATAAAATGGCCTTAAAGGCTAATCATTTCTTAGAATAAGGTGCGTGTCCTCTTCTGCGCTAAGAGCGAGCCAGTGAAGGATTAGTTGGGTTAAGAACAGCAGCCTAGCATCAGGCTTTCACACTCTGAAAAAAGGCATAATATTGTTTCCCCAGGCAGCTAACCATCAAACTTCCTTTGTTTAATTGCAGTGCATACAAGGTGCAGGATACTGGTTTTTTCCACAGCTCCCACCATCCTTGATTGTTGGCCATCCTGGTTGGGGCTGATGAGAGATGAACCCCACAACCTCTGTAGTATGTTTACTACCCCATATTCCATGATGCCTGTTGCCTATTGAGACAGGTAAGAAGGAAGACAAGAAGCCAAAGCGAATGAAAGGCAAACCCACCAAAATTCTATTCTTTCCCCCTTTCTCTTTCACGCCAAGTTCTACAAGCAAGTAGTTAAGTATACCAGTATATATTCTGCAATGACAAATAGTTTGCAATTAAACCTGGAGAGGAAAAATAATTTAACGTATACCTAAAACTGCCTAATTCTCCACCACAAAACACACACACAAACCATTCCACTGCTGGAGTGGAATGTGAAAACAATGCGCAGTGTGAAAAAAGGTGTGCAGCCTGGGAGTCATTTTGGACTCACAGCTGTCCGTGGAGGCGCAGGTCAATTCTGTGTCCAGGGTAGCTGTTTATTAGCTCTGTCTGGTACACAGACTGAGACGGTCTCGCCAGAGACGTGCATGCTCTAGTTATCTCTTGCTTGAACTACTGCAATGTGCTCTATATGGGGCTACCTTTGAAGGTGACCCGGAAACTACAACTAATCCAGAATGCAAAAGCTAGACTGGTGACTGGGAGCAGCTGCCGAGACCACATAACACCAGTCTTGAAAGATCTACATTGGCTCCCAGTACGTTTCCGAGCACAATTCAAAGTGTTGGTGCTGACCTTTAAAGACCTAAATGGCCTCATTCCAGTATACCTGATGGAGCTTCTCCACCCCCATTGTTCAGACCAGACACTGAGGTCCAGCTCTGAGGGCCTTCCGGCAGTTCCCTCACTGCAAGAAGCCAAGTTACAGGGAACCAGGCAGAGGGCCTTGTCGGTAGTGGCACCTGCCCTGTGGAACGGCCTCCCACCAGATATCAAAGAGAAAAACAACTACCAGACTTTTAGAAGACATCTGAAGGCAGCTCTGTTTAGGGAAGCTTTCAATGTTTAACAGACTATTGTATTTTAATATTTTGTTGGAAGCCGCCCAGATGGGCGGGGTATAAATAATAAATCACTATATTACTATTATAATGAAGAACTTGTGCAGTTTTTCCTCATCCAGCATTTTGCCTAAGAGGGGAATTTCCTTACTTTCTATTTTCAGTTGCTCAGCTGAATACACAGTTGCTAAGCAGAACTCGGATTTAAAGATGGTGGCTCAGTCTTGGCTCTGTGGAAGTTTCATTTACAATTACTATTCCACCTTGTCAGAAGAACCAGTCACACATTTGTACACCAGGGTTGGGGGACCTATGGATCTTCAGGTGCTGTGGGACTCCAGTCTCCATCATTTTCCAGCCAGCATGGCCAATGGTCAGGGGTGATAAGGCTGGGGTCCAGAAACATCCAAAGGACCAAAGGTTTCCACATTCCTGGCTTCAGACAACATCAGGCAAACCCTGCAGTGCAGCAATATCTCTCTCAACTATGTTCTACATTGGTCAATGCTCAGAACCAGTATCCCTGTGAGAGCCATGTCCGCTCACCCCCGCCTTGTGTTGATGGTAGCAGCCATATGGGTCCTCTGTTCACCATGGCTAGAAGCAAGGAACTCAAACAGGAGGCCACTGTGCTAGGTTTTTGAAGTTTTCAACACAGCACAATGGGGCCCAGCTGCTCACAGTGGTGGCAAACATCCCACAGGACTAGTGTCAGCCCTTTATATGAGCCTCTCAGTAGCAATCTGCATCCTAGCCCATGCGCAGAACCTGATTTTTTGCCTATTGCTGAAAACCAGAGTAGTGGGACACAGACATTCTGCCCACTGTGAGAAAGGCAGGCAATGACTTGATCGTGAACTTGAAAGTCTCCCACATTGGCACACGGGAAATTAAGAAAGCGCTGTCATGGGCAGTGCACATGGCATTTGAAAAGGCCATTTGCAGTATTAGAAAAGCGAGATCCTAAATACATGCCAATGAATCCTGAGAGACAGAGGTGAGGTTTGGTGTTTTTTTTTAAAAAAAAAATTAAATAAAACAGGAACCAAAGAATCACATCCTACACAATTTTAGAAGATTATTTAACTCTCTTTCCAACCCAGAGGGCTTCAATCACCACTGAGCCAGTCTTTTCTTAAAATGTCTGCATTTGGTACAAATTTCATAGCTTCGAAGAAGCAGCCATAATACAGTTTGCAACCGAAAACGAATGGCAATCTAACAAGGTATAAAACCTCTGAAATGAAGGAACCCCCTCAGACTTTGATGGATATGAAAGGAATCAGCAGTCCAAAAGAAAAGAGAAAGAATCTCTTCCCACTCCAGACAAGTTTAGCAAACGTGCTCACACACCTGCTGGCAACACTTGGAACATCATGCCAAGATATAATCCCTCATACACAATGGCCTCATATAGATACGTACACCCACAACTATACCTGCAAATGGGACCACACACTGTTGGTAAACAATGCCTGAAAGGAAAGCTTCTAAATACAAAACGGAGAACCTCATGACAAGAGTTCTCTGTATTGTAAAATCATTTTGAAAAGCTGTCAAACAGCGAGGGGGCTATGAAAGTTGAGTGCTACAATTTATAACCTGCAGGCTGTGCTTTTTTTAATCTCCCAGAGCATGTCCATACACCGTGGCACTCTGTTCCCCCGCACTTACCCTTCCCTGAGCACAATATGCCGTCCGCCGATTCGCAGAAACTTCTGCTCTCGCTTTCCGTCATGTTGCACTTCCTTGGGTGCTGACACAACTTCCCAAACCATCCATCCTTGCAAATGCATCGACCGCAGGAACACATGCCGTGACCTAGAAGGAGAGATGGCGAGGCAGGGAGAAGTTTGTATTTTAAGTTTATTATGAGGGACGGGTCCTGCACAGGACATTATGCTGCCCAGGGGGAGCAAGATTGCAACTCCCTCCTGCAGCTGACCAGCTAGGTACTTGGATTTTACTTCAGCAATGGCCATGAGGCACCACTCTCCACCACACCTGAGGGTGGCAGGCTACATTATGGGGCACAGGGCAGGTCACATAGGACTTGTAGCTTCCAACAAAGGGGGAATGGCTGCGGAAAGCTCAAAAAGAATGGCTGTGGAAACAGTATTTCATTGGGAATGTATTTCACAATGAATAGATGGTATTAGGGGAAGGAGGTGGCAATTGGCTGTTGGCATTTGGGAATTGCTTGCTTATGTTAGTTCCATCTTGACTGTGAAGGTGAGAGGACTTCATGCGGACATTGTCTGGAGGAGTTTGTAAATGATACTTGTTCAAATGTTGCCAGCCTGACAAGTGAAAGGATTTATTTTCAACTATTTGTGAAAGACACATTAAAAAAAATTCACAGATAGCTAACAGGAACTGCCACCACTGCCTCCCTCTCACACACCCAGCAATTGCTTTCTGAGGCAGCCACCTCACTCTGCCTTACAGCAGTAACAGCACTGGCATGGGGTCAGAACAGGCTGCGATGGATTCTCGTTTGCCTTGTCAACAAAGGAGAAGCTTCACCTGCTAAATCTCTATGACCAAAGCCTGGTTGGGGCACAGGGAAATGAGCCACGCAAAAAAGTTTTGTGGCAAGCGCGGCCCTGAGTCCAAACAACATCCCTGCTTGTCAGACAATGCCATGCCAATGGAACAGAGCGCAACAGCCGGAGTTTCCCAAGGCAGGGCTTAAGCCAGATTGGAAAAAAATACGTTGGAATGCTGTGCGAAAAGCTCACTTTGCCACACTTTGGGAAAGGCCTTCTGTACTTTTCAGAGCTCTCAGGCAGGGCAAAATTCAGCATGTGCAATCACATCAATCAGTGCGACTTTGTGACTGAAGAAGATGCACCTGTTGGACATCTGCCGACACCAGACCTCTTATGGTGGGCATGCCCCAGGGAACTGGATTGGCCTGCTGCTCCCTCACATGTGCACACACTGTATCCCCGAGTATTTGGAAACGCACTGTTCCGTACTTTGAGCACTGCTGTGCACAAAGAAGAGGGCTTGCTGCATGCAATGTGAATCAGTCCTTCAGCCCTTTGTGAACAGCAGGAAAGGGACTTTGCTAATTTCCATGTTTATATGTCTAGAAGTCTTTGAGCTGTTCTTATTTGTGTACACAGCGGCCTGAAGAACAACTTGCGGAGTCGAGTCACGTTACCCTTTCCAATCCACTTATTGATTGTTCTTCATACAAAGTTAAGCACTCAATAACTATGGCATGCTGCGTACTTTACGGTGGGCAAACTGGATCTCCTTCTCCACTCACCTTCGCAAACATGCATCTGCATACATAAACAGGAACCTGTTTGCAAACGTGTATGTAAGCCTACATGAATATTTAAAGTGGGCACTGATTTATAATTGGTTGCAGTCTCCAATATGTAATTGCTCCAGGGGTAACCGTGACAATCAATCCATAAATCAGGTCCCCACACACAATCTGATCCATCATACATTTCATGGACAAATATTGTACAGATTGGAAAGATGAGGGAGTGCACACAACCCTTAGTCAGCAAAAGTGTCTCATTTAGCAATGTTAACGGGGTTCAATGTGGAAGAGAGGGACTACAGCAAAAATGGCCTCAGCCCAGTATACCTGAAGGAGCATCTCCACCCCCATCGCTCTGCCCAGACACTGAGGTCTAGCTCTGAGGGCCTTCTGGTGGTTCCCTCACTGCAAGAAATGAAGCTACAGAGAACCAGGCAGAGGGCCTTCTGGGTAGTGGCGCCTGCTCTGTGGAACGCCCTCCCGCCAGATGTCAAGGAAATAAACAACTATCTGACTTTTAGAAGACATCTGAAGGCAGCCCTGTTTAGGGAAGTTTTTAATGTTTTATGTTTTATTGTGCTTTTAATTCTGTTGGGAGCTGCCCAGAGTGGCTGGGGAAACCCGGCCAGATGGGCGGGGTATGTATAAACAAACAAACAAATTATTATTACTATTATCATTATCACTAATCATACAACCTATTTTATCAGAAGGTATCATTTACTGTGGAAAGTGTGTGCAAACTCCTTTCCCTCTTATGATTCTTACCCTTATGCTTCACTGTTTCGCCCTCTCTCCATGACCATGCCAAATTTAGTGAAAATTCAAAGCCCTATTTAGTGATAATTGTTTCACTACCCTTAAACCTATGAAATGTGATTCAGATTTTGTCTCATTGATTTGTGAGCTGGCTACACACAGTTTTTACTCTCTCTCAGCTTCAGTTATCCAAGGGTACAGAATGGGGATGACAGAGCCACCCTCACTGGGCTCTTGTGAGCATCACAACAAAAATAATGGTTAAATGCATTAAGCACTGAAAGTGAAATTTAAATGATGAATAAAATTATTTAGTAGTTCTATTTTATTTTTCATCATGGCAAACTCCCCGCCCAGAACATTTTTATTCTTTGGGATTTGGATGTTGCACAGATTTCCTTTTGAAACAGCTCACATTTGAAAGCGTTATAATATTCTAAACATGTTTAATACTCCAAGGAGAAGGATGACCTGTGCACTGAAGTCTGCAATCCTAAGCACATTTACTTGGAAATAAGTTCCATTGTAATCAATGGCATTATTTTAAGGGAATGGAACAGACTATTTAGGGCATCTCCCCTTTTGACTTCTCTGAGCAGAAGGCTAAAGCATTGGGCCACAGGTCTTGCTGAGAAAGCTCGTTCCTTTCTTCTTCAGATGACAGGCAGCTGCATTTTCAAGTCACTATAATAAACATGTAAGATCACGGCTGCTTACTCCCTCATCTATCACATTCTTCTCCTTATACGTACCTGGGCCTAGAGTCAGAAAAGAAAGCTATTCATCAATCTCTGCTAGTCAGAGAGGGCAGGTGACCATTCTTATTCAGATCCACCTGCATTGCCATTCACTTTTTCCTCTCTCATTTCAGTAGGCATCTAATCTCAAGACAAAATCCCTGCCTTTCTCCGAGGTCCCTTCAGCTGTAACACTTTCTGCTTTCTCAGGGGAGCCTAAGGCTTCTGTCCTTTGCAGCAAAAATGAGACTGAAGTTGGTTCCCAATGTAGCGATGCAGAGTGGCATGCACACACTGAATAAGAAAATGAAGTTTCTCTGCCCTGTGCCTTAAAATAAGCTGTGCAATACCTTATCTCGTGCATCTCCATGGGAACCAGGAGACAACTTCAGCCTTGCACAGCAGAAACTTCCTTGGCAAGCAGCACAACTTTCTATGCAAATGGCTTTTCCAAGGCATAGTGTCAAGCAGGCATTTTAACAAAGCAAATCTGGCAGATAGTAAATTGGTGGTAAATATTTTCCAAGAGCAACATGAACCCAGTGTACACCAGTGAAAAGGGTTTGGGCACTTGACTCCTACCTTCATTTCTGTGCCTATCTCCATCTGCAAAAATCCATACTGCAAATCTGAAACACTGCCCTGATTTAGAGTTATGCAATATATGCATTTCTGTTTTAATGATAACACTACCAATAGCAAATTTAGGTTGTGCGAGTTGATTTGGAACTCTTACACACAAACCTGCTTTGCCAAAAAGAGAGAGACTTTTTGCAGTGATGAAAGTGACAGGGAAAGGCAGTGGAAAGTGTGAGGCAATGCTTGCTTTGATGGTTCAGTGTTGTCTAACTTCCCCGCAAACAAACCAGCATAAATGTTCAAATGCGCAGGTCAACTGAAGCAACCTTATTCAGCCTACGGTTCCTTGAGTCACTCCTCATTTTCTTCCACATGTCAATTTAAGAAACCATCAGGATCCTTTAAAACCAATTATATGGCAATTCCGGACTGTGGTGGGTTGCTCTTTGATCTGCTCCAGAGCCGTATATTTGTTCCCAGTATTCTCCTTACATAACATGTACTTTGGGGCTGCTGGACAGCAGACTTGCAGGAAATCGTTTCATCAGGAGTCTGATCTGATAAAGAGGACGAAGAGCGTGCATTATGCTGGGCACCTTGCTTTAATTTAACAACATACCACTGCAGACGACGCCATCTATGTCTTCACATTGCCGATCGTCACACTCGCAGATTTTGCCATATATTTTGGACTCTCCTGGAGGGAAACAAGTGCACTGGCCACATTCGCATTTCCCTGTAAGAATAAGCACTCCATCAGTCGCATGCAACAATCAGAGCTGCATTGGGTCATTAAGGAAGTGGCAAATAAATATAAAGATCGTATTGAAATACAAATGCAATATATTCAAAAGGAGAAATTCTAGAAAGACTGCTACATTAAGGCTCCTACCTCTATTAGGAATAAAGGGAGCTACCTTGAAAAGGTTTGGCTGGCTGCCCATTTGGCCAATATCACCCACTGGCAGTGGACTCCAGGGTCTTCCCTATCATGAGCTACCTGGATTAGAAGATGCCCAGGATTAGACACAGAACCTCCCACATCCAAAGCAGGTGCTCAACCACTGAGGTATAGGCCTTCCATGTTAGGAAGGTGTCATGGTACCCACATCTCATGGCTTCTTTCTATACCACTGGAGGACATCTGGAAGCCTAGAGTCTAGTGAGCTCAGTCCACACTGCCATTTCTTCATAAATGTGTAGTCAACAGTGAAGAAGAAAGTACTTCTTCATGCAGAACATAGTTAAACTATGGAATTCACTCCCACAGGAGGCAAAAGCAGATTTGACAAATGCATGGCGTATAAGGCAATCAATGGCCACTAGCATCAGTGGCTATGGACGGGAGAAAGACCTTGAGCTATCCATCAATCAGGCAATGGCTTTTTCCACCTGCCTTGCCCCACCTTCCAGCCCCTAGGAGCCTTTCCCAGACCATGACCTTGAAAATAGCAGAAGCAGCTGGGGAGAAAACAGAGGAGTTCAGGATAGATATAGATATAGATATAGATATAGATATAGATATAGATATAGATATAGATATAGATATAGATAGTGTGTCCTTGTTTATCAATTTGATCCTTTTACATGGGTTTGTATGTTTTGTGATATTTTAGGCATTGCAATTAGCCATTATCTTTTCTTGAGTTTAGCAATTCTTTATTGTAACTGATAAGTTTCATTATTATTTGCTGATATTTAATTTTATTGTTTACTATTATATTCAAATGGATTAGTGAATATATTTTTGTTTGACATGAGTTGTTGATTTCAAAGCTATTTTTTTCTATTGGATCATACTGTTATTAGGTGTGTGAGCATTGCTGACTTTCATTGTTTCTTCTGCTTGTCAACCGCCTTGTGTATAGTAATATAGAAAGGTGGTATACAGATTAAAAGAGAAATGAAATGAAATGGTCTATGTTTACTGTCATCATCATCATTTTTAATTTGTATACCGCCTTTCTATCTTACAATACTCAAGGCGGTTTACAAGCTGAAGAAACAAAATTGTACATCTTATAACATTCTAATGCAATACAAAAATGTGATAATAAAACATAACTTTAAAATAGGCAACCTCTATCAAAAAAGTAACATTCAACAATCATTAGAATAGTATAAAATAATAATATCAACATATAAAAGTTAAACAGAAACCCACTCAACAGTTACAATAATATCTAAACTATAATCAATAAACCAACGGCAAGCCACAGTACATAAAACAATACAATACACATTGAGAAGCAGAGGGTAGAGCAAGGCAGGTGGAAGGAGGCCTTGCCTGGTGGAGTCTCTCCCCTCACAGTTCTTCCTCCAGGAACACCTCCCTTATGAGGACTCCTAGGGCTGGAGGGTGGGGCAAGGCAGGTGGAAGGAGGCCTTGCCTGATGGAGTCTCTCCCCTCAGAAGCAGGGTGCCCTTAGGTACCAGTTGCTAGGAGCTGAAGCTGGGGAGAGTGCTGTTGCACAAAGGTCCTGCTTGCCAGCTTCCCACAGGCATCAGTGAGAACAGAGTGCTGGGCTAAATGGGCCTCTGGCTTTTCTTATGTTCTTTCTGATCCGGGATGGCTTTTCTTTTGTTTTTTCATGGAAGTCAAGGTCAAGGGTTGCATAGGGTTCCCATATTGTCTCCCAAGCAGGCAGTGTCTGGACTCAGACCTGCGAAATTAGCTTCAGCAAGGTGTCCTTAGAATTGGCTGTGCCACTTTAGACTGAAGGCAAGGGAATCAGTATGCATCCTGAACGCAAGTTGCTTGGAATTACAAGTGGGGACACAGTGCTGTCATGTTCGTCCCTTCTTGTGGGCTACCCAGAAGAAGCATCCGGTTGGCCACAGGATCCCAGACTCAATGGGCCTCTGGTCTGATCCAGCAAGGTGCTTCTTGTGTTTATCATCTACCAGCCCTGTTTCCCCACACTGCTTCTCTGTTGCCCCCCCCCAAGCTCCTGCAATGCAGGAATCTCAGCTAAAGCATCCATGGCCACCCAACCTCTGCTTATAAGCCTCCAAGGAAGGAGAGGAGAGGAAGGAGAGGAGATGATGCAGTTCAGACTGTACTGCATCAGAGAGAATGCACCCCACAGAAAGGTGTCAGAAATTTCTTCAAAGAGCTTACAAGTCAACCAGCCAATACAGTCCCACATTCTATGGATGACATCAACTGTAGAATGTATATTCTACCATGCACCTATTCCAACATTGCATTTAATACACGTTAGTCTGGACAATTCCAAAAGATTCGGGGGGAAAGCAATAAATAAAAACCATGGATAAATTACAGGTCCATATAAACACACTAGTCTCTTCTCCCTCACATATTGTGTCAGAAACCAGTGCTTTCATCATAAGACCTTCCACAACCCCCCCCCCCCCAAGTGTGTCTTGTGATCACAACTTTGAGAGTTGGACTTATGTGCAACACAATGCAGTGGCTAAAATTATTTTTAATAATAATTCCTAGTTTAGGTAAAGGTACCCCTGCCCATACGGGCCAGTCGTGTCCGACTCTAGGGTTGTGCGCCCATCTCATTAAGAGGCCGGGGGCCAGCGCTGTCCGGAGACACTTCTGGGTCACGTGACCAGCGTGACGAAGCTGCTCTGGCGAGCCAGCACCATCGCAGCACACGGAAACGCCGTTTACCTTCCCGCTATAAAGCGGTACCTATTTATCTACTTGCACTTAGGGGTGCTTTCGAACTGCTAGGTGGGCAGGAGCTGGGACCGAAAGACGGGAGCTCACCCCGCCACGGGGATTCGAACCGCCGACCATGCGACTGGCAAGCCCTAGTCACTGAGGTTTTACCCACAGTGCCACCCGCGTCCCTAATTCCTAGTTTACATCAAATAACAAAGACTTGAAGCCAATCCACTCAATTGTTTCTTTTTTCTTCTGAAGTGTGGAGTATATTCTACCATTCCCTATAACATTTGTCACCATCTTTTTTTAAAAGAAAAATTCACCTCTTCCCCCATCCTTCACCCCCTCAAAAGTAGCCAATTTGCTTGACAGATGGGCAGAAAAAAGCTTAGTCGCGTAGCACAGGACTAAATTCCAGGTCGCTCTATTAAAGAGGCTGGCCTATTGGGCCAAAGAAAAGAACCCAGCAACAACAAAACAGGAGAGCCCATTTTCAGGACGCAGAGGGAGATAATTTCAGCAGCTGTCCTATTTTATTGAATGTGTCTGCTGTGGAAATAACAGCAGGCCCACACGGCCTGGCCCTTTCCTCTTGCCTTGCCTTGCGATAACCATACCTTCAACGCAAACTTGATCATTTGAGTAATTAGAGGAAATCACAGGGAAAAAATGAAAAAGGGATCAACACTTTCACCAACGCGTTTTTCCCTTCCCTGGAATAATAGGTTTACCATAGCAACCCGGATGCAAGAGGGGGGAAATGAACACCAGAAATATCCTCAGCTCTTTTTAAAAGTACAGCTCATACAGAAACAATAAAACGTTTGAGGGTGAGAGCTGGACTTTTGGCAAGTAAAAGAAGTGCAGATTAAAGGTGAGTAAACTCCTCTCAGCTCAGTTTGGAACTGACTCAGTGTTTTATTGAGTCAGACCATCAGTTCATCAGTAATGTCTATGCTGACTGGCAGTGGCCTTGCAGGCTATCAATCAAGAGTCTCTCCAACCCCTCCTGGTAGATTGTGTACCACAGGGTTTCCCAAACTTGGGTCTCCAGCTGTTTTTGGACTACAATTCCCATCATCCATGACCACTGGGCCTGCTAGCTAGGGATGATGGGAGTTGTAGTCCAATAACAGCTGGAGACCCAAGTTTGGGAAACACTGGGTATGTTTCTGCAGTTGCCACCTATTGGCAAAAAGACAAAGGTGTTATTTAGAAAAGTTGTAATTAAACATACTTGGAGGTCTGTGCCTCAGATGCTCGTATGTTGTTCAGAAAAGGATGAATATCCTAGGCACTCTGCAGACTTGCCATAGATATCAAAGTGAGAAAAGTCCATTAGGTTAAGGGACAGAATTCACATACCCCAGGCACGAGAAATGGATTCCACACCAGAAATTTCCACCGACAAACCCAGGGCCCTGGTACCATTTTTTTAGAGGAGGATCACTAAAACAAAACAGCAGTGAAGGTCTAAAAGTATCACACTTTTTCTTCTCTAAGCTTTTCATTGCATTTTGTATGATAAAGAGACCAGGGATGGAGAACCTTTTCCATCCCCGAAGACTCTCTCTGGCAGTAATCCCCCAGTCGGATGCTCTGAGTGGTTACCGCTAGCGAAAGTTTCATTTTTCACAGAATATAATGCACATAATACATTTGTCATTCTGAAGTATGTTGATTCTGGATCCAAAATATGCTAGACAAATACAAAGGCTCAAAATACTAATCTAAGAGTTTTATTTCTGCAAAAGAAAGAAAACGCTACACTCTTTCGATAGGCCAAAGTTATTATTTCCACCCACAGATGTTCCAGTTGCTTAAGGACACATTGTAAGGACATTGGCATTTTGGCCCATTATTGTACGCACCACATGATGCTATTATGTTGCCATTCACTATTGTCCAGTTTTTTTTTTAATTTAACAAATGAGGAAAGCTGCTGAAATGACTGGTGCAAAGAGTTACACTGAATATAACACTTACCCACAATGCTGGGACCATTAATTACATGTATTTGAACCAATCTGCAGATGCCTACAGAGGATAATAAAAGCTTCTTTGTAAACTGTGAGTTTTGATTTAAATACCGTGTGCTAGAAGTTGAACTACAGTATATAATTTATTGGAATTTCTGCCCCTTTCTACAGCCTGCAAAATGTCAAAGAAAAAGTGAATAATAATAAGTGTTCCTACAGAAACACCATAATTTCCTTTACATTCCTATAATGGGCAGATTTTTCCCTACTCTTTTCATTCCGAGTTCATACTTTCTCAGCTGCAACAAGGGACGAAGGGGAAATTTCAGTTTTACATAAAGCATTTGGGGTCAAATTACAACATTGGTCTATTGATCTATACAACAGATCCAAAGCCTGTTGCCACAGTAACAGAGTGCTTTGCAATTTTGAACGTATCCTTGTATTACCCCAATTTTACAGATTGGGAACTAAGACAAAGGCTACCCATTGTTCTAGAGAATATTGTCTCCGTATTTGGGTCTTCAGTGCAGTTTATATGGGCACGTATTCAATTTCCATTACAAGTCTGGATGGCAATATCAAATAAATGGTTACACAAAATGAACACACATCTAAATGTTCAGAGGGTGCCATTTTAATATCAAATAAATGGTTACACAAAATGTACACACATCTAAATGTTCAGAGGGTGCCATTTTCCAGATCAGAGCATTGTGGTGTTTTGCCTTGCATTTAATACCTGTAACCAATTTCGGCTTTTAAAGGTTGTCGAGATGATTCATTATCTGCTTTGCAACCAAATAATTAGAGAATCAACCATAGTGCTGGTACACCTGAGCACAGTGGTGGCGGTGGCTGTGGAGGAGGCGGCCAAGGCACTAGGACGCAGCACTTCACATTTTGCCTCTGGCAGCAAAACCTCCAGGGGCAGCCCTGTTCCCCGGCAAGTGCACACAAAACTGAAATCTGAAAAGTTGTGATGTGCCAACAAATGTTTTCCTGGACATCGGACTGTTTGTGAATAATCGGACACTGTTTTCAAACAAGTTAAGTTCATCCCAATCTCCATCCCTTCCAAAAACAAGTACCAAACCTGGGATATGTGAAACTCTATGGCAAAGAAGGGATCATCTGAGTATGCGCAGAGTGCATCTTTATCATCATCGTGAAATTCTACAGCTTCTCCCCCACAGAGCTAAGAGTAAGAGTAAGTGACTACAATAAACGCTTCAACTTTGGGGTCAAATTCAACATGGTGAGAAATGTGTAATGGTGCTTTTGTCATTGGAACTTTTTAAAATAGCAGCGGTTGGGTGCCTTAAGCCAGATTGCAACCATAGTGTGGAAGAGATAAAAGGTCTAACTCCCACCTTCCCTTGTGGTATTTTCCAGGTGAACATCCTACCCCCTTCCCAAGCAGCTATTTGCTCCAGGAAGCAAGTGAGAACCGTCAAGTGAAAGCTCATGCACTGCCAACAGGGAGAGGGTGCTGGGAGCAGCAAACTCTTGCAAAGCAGTGCAAGACAGTGGGATTGAATTGTAGGGAGGATGCAAAGGGGTGATTACATTGTGTCTAACCAAGCTGAAATAGACAAAGATCTGCATTTCCCCCCCAGCCGCCCACTTAAATAATCTTAGTTCCAACCAATAAATTATGAACAAATTAAGCATAGTTTAAATATTCCTAAATATACCTACTGGAGCCTTTGTAATTGGCCTCCAGTGATATTCCTATAACTGTACTATGTTTTTACTAATTGTTTCCCCCTGTATACATACAGTGCTACCATATGTGGATAAGGATGTTCTAATGACACCTACAATATTAATCGGAAGAAAACTGACACACATCCTAGCATTATTCATACGTTTATCTGAACTACTTGCATCCTAGAGGGACTTGTAAAGACTAATATATGATGAACTAGGAAGTGGGTGGTCCTGCCTTGTACCCAGCTTTTTAAGCTAGATGCCTTCCCCGCCCCCTCTTGCTCCTTTTCTAATTCACACCACGTGGACTTGGCAGCCTAGTTTACAATCTTATCCTCATGTCATTGCGCACGGCAGGAGTAAAATTTGCTTCCATGGAGACAAGTCCCCAAATCATTTATGAGCATTTATTCTTACGTATTCCCACTGTGTGAGAGTGGGAGTTCAGCCTGTATAAGTCACTGGGAGGAAGAAATCATGAAACAAAATGGGGCGGGGGGATAAGGGAGAAATAAAATAATAGCTTACTATGCAGAATAGAAGGGGCAGAGGAAGTCAAAGTGTTCTTAAGAGCTACCTGGAAGTCACCTCCCCCCATCTAGAAGACTCTGTCTAAATAATAAGGAAAACATTCAGATCTTTATTGCTTATAATGTGCTGGTAAAGTGTTGGTAAAAGTGGAGGTACACCAACACACTACACCCTAGAAGTAGAGAACACATGTAAACAGAGTTCGTTCAACTCATGGCTCTGAAAGACAAACACAGACCAAATGGGGACTTCTCTTGAGATTCACCTTAGGAGTGGTGGTTTTTAAGTACTCTCATAAATACAACAGATAGCATGCGTTGGACCTTTTACATAGGGCCATGTGAGTCTCTTCCCAAAAGAAAATTGCCACCAAATACGACATGAATTTGGAGGTTACTGGTAAAAGACGAGTGAATTTGATCTACCACAATGCAGTCTGTCCTTGAAAATTGTTCAGAAAGATTAGCTAGTTCAGAACATGATGGCTTATAGCTAACTGGATCACGCTGGCTTGATTGTATCATGGAATCGTAGAATTCATATCTATACTGAAATAGTTTCATTAGGGCCCATCGTGTTTCTGCTTTCAACGTTTAAAGCCCTCAAGCTTCAGCACGTTTCCCACACAAACCTGGCCAGGATTTACATTTGGAGCCACTTCCTGGGGTGTTCTTTGAAAAGAAGGTTACTTGGGTGGTGACTGAGGGGAAGGCCTTCTCACTGGTGATACTTTGTTTTATGCCTTCCCCAGGTAGTCTCAGCGGGCACCAACACTGCTATTGTTTGGGAAACAGGTTAAGAGTAGAGCCAAGTCAAAAGTTGAATGGTTTGAACTTTCAGTTCAATTTGGCAAAAATGACACCCAAAATTGGGAGTGGGAGAAACATTTGTGCCAAGCTGGGGAAGAGCTTGTTATTGGTAATGAGACCGTGGCTGTGATTTCTCCTTCTGCCACCCACCCCGCCCCCACTACCTGTGATGGTGGGAGAGATCCTTCTGATAACCACCAACTCCTCCCACCAGGAACTACAATGAGGCCGCAATCCAAACCAAAGATGCCTGCAAACATGTCACGAAGGATGGCAACATCAACCCATGTGGGAATTCCTTATAGACAACTGCAGTGCCTGGAGACTGGCAGTCAGGTCCAGCATCCATAGCAGTGACCAGAGGAGGAATGACCACTGGGAGGAGTGCAGAGAGAAGAAAGGCCATGGTGCATCTGTAGCAGGACAACTGGACGCCTTCATTTGCCCCTGCTACTACAAAACCTGCTTCTCCCCTTTTGGTCTCCAAAGCCACAGCAGGGCCTGTAACTCTCCAATGATTTGACTTCACCCCCCTCCCCAAAAGGCGCAGTCCTACATTGTCTCCTGAGATGGACAGGTGTCAACAACAGAAACCCCCAAGTGTTCTAGGGGCCGCGAGGAGCTAAGTCAGCCTGGGATATACAGCGGTACCTCTGGATGTGAATGGGATCCGTTCCGGATCCCCGTTCGCATCCTGAAGCAAACGCAACCCATGTCTGCGCATGTGTGGGTCGTGATTCGCCGCTTCTGCGCATGCGTGTGACGTCATTTTGAGCGTCTGCGCATGCACGAGCAGCGAAACCCAGAAGTAACACATTCCGTTACTTCTGGATTGCCGTGGAGCGCAACCCGAAAACGCTCGACCTGAAGCAACTTTAACCCGAGGTATGACTGTATTATTTTTCATTAGTTTCCAGGCTTATATCCCACCCCTCCTCCCACCAGAGCCAAGGATGGCTAACAACAAGTATGAAATACAAGCACTAGACAACAGTAATCAAAACAACAATATATGTACAGTACTAACAACTAAACTAATATGCAGTGGATAAATAAAATTTGGACTGCTGATCTGAAAAAAATATATGCAAAAAGATGGGTGTTCTCTCAACTTTAAAAAAAAAGCACAAATAAAGTAGGAAAGTACTTTGCACACCCACCACCATTTGCTACAAGTTTCCCTAAGAAACCTCTTGACAGACTGCAAAAATGTGAGGTTTTCCCCACTTTGGCAAATGACTCTTTAACAAGCACTCTCCATTTCGTTTGAGCTCCGTCTCCAGTGCTTTGGTGGCACTGAACATTTAAGCCTCTAAATAGCTTTTGCCCTGCACACTTGAGATGGATAACACTGCTTTTCCTTATTATGTCACTAAGCAAAGATGGATCGGGTAGCCAACACCAGCTGCTCACAGAAGCAAGTTTGCAGCTGCATGGAAAATGTTATTTCTCTCTTGGGCTTGTGCAGGGCCATTCTTCTGTACAGTTATCTGTCATCAATGAAGAACCTCAGGGTATCAAATCAGGTTTCGCCACAGTCACAAAATGCTAGAATCTGAAAAGACTTCCATATGAAAACAAGATACCCAGTATGCACTGATGCATAGCTACACCTGATATGATACAAATGCATTCATGATTAATGCTATTATTGGTGTTTTTTGGGGGGGGATATATTAATTTATGCAACCAGCTTGCAATCTATGCATTTTTCTAAAGTTAACCAAGAAAGGTTCTTCCTGCTCTTCAGTGCCACAGAAGTCTTCAGGGTGAGAAGACTGCTGAGCAAACCGGTTAGGTAACTGGTAACCCCACACAATTGCATCCATGGCAATAGCACCCCAAATGCCATGCTTTGTTCCCGGCCCAGCCCCTCAGAATGAATGGCAGCTGTTTAGTTCTAGGAGAAAGCAAAGGCACGCAGGTAGGGACACCTTCAGAGCTGCAGCTAAACCTGCAACTTGTGGCAGTGATCTCACGGTCTGACATAAGAAGCAAATTTCTGCCCCCCCCCCAACCTCGTCTCACATGGAAACCCACTTTCTTTGTCCCGCATTTATTTATATCCTGTCCTTCCTCCAAAAACAGACCCACAATTTAAAACAAAGGCATTCCAAAACAGTAAACACATTCTAAAACAAATTACAGGTGTGTTTGGTTTTTTTTAAAAAAAAAATCTAAAAGCAGTTACACGTAAAAACATTCTTCTTTTTTTTAATCATTTAAAAACATTATTCCATCCATTAATCTCAGGATTACAAGGAACAACATTCTTGAGCCACCAAAGAGCAGGAATGTTTTTTAATCCCTCCTGAAAGTTAATAATAATGGAGACAGGTGCACCTCACTAAGGAGGGCACTCCACAATTGGGGAACCACCACTGGAACGGCCTTGTCACAGGTCAGTGCCAAGTGGTCAGGCATCGGTAGTGGCACCACCAACAAGGCCTCACCTGCTGATGGTAGGGTTCAAGATCAGCTTGGGTTCAGCTAAGAAGCTGCATATGTGACTACCTTCTCCCCAGGCTGCATTTCTTGTGTGATGCCAGAACATGTTGGAACCTTGGGGCAACATCAAATGATGCATTTTCCCTGATCAAGCCCAGCACATGAAAGGGGAGCATTTTTTCGACAGTTCCTCCCTGCCCACCAGGGCACTGTCTCCATCTCCACCATGCATGGGATGAAATATGGGAATGTTCACGTAATTCCATGTGTACAGGTGAACACCATATGTTTGATTCCCTCATTTAAGTTAGGGAAACCAACCATGTCATTGTCACCTATGCACACCTATGCATTTGCATAGATAGGACTGAGCCATTCAGTTTCTGCGTGTACATGGTTGGGGCGGTCATGGAGGTGGGGATGGAGACCAGGTGGGTGATTGAAGCTGTGCACACTCCCTCCCTCCATCACACTGATGGTCTGTTAAGCTGGCACCATTTTCCTGTTTAAATCTGAGAGCTATTTGTTGGACAAATAGCTTCTTCTTAAGCAGCTGACCTAAGCCACTTCTGTGAAATCAATAGGATTTCTAAGTGACTGTATTTAGGATTATGCATGAGTTGAGAAGTGGAAGCAAAAAAGGAAGTTTTTATACTCTGTGATAGTAAGCATTTTAGGAATTGTGATAAAGTAAGGAGGTTATGAATGAAATAAAAATAATAAAATGTTATGCGGTCTTAATTATAGTGGGTTGTGACTAGCACCCTGCTGCCTAATTGCGTCAATGACATATGGCAAATGTGACACACTGGTAGGAAAGAGGAACCTTCCTCTACTCGAGAGTCGATGAAGAACTACTCCACCAAGCCAGCATCTGATTCTGCAGCTCTTAACAAACATTAGCACTGATCTGAATTATCTTCCCCATGTCTCCCCCATGCTCTTAAGCAAATAACTGGCAAAAAGCCACAGCTGCCGTTTGCTTTTCAACTTGTTGACATCTGCTATCGCTGCCATCAAGATGTCATGCCTGCTCCATCTGGCTGCTCTCAACAGCACCAGTTTGGAAGGTGACAATCCTTGTAGCCTGTGATTATTATGCTGATCTGCCTCGGACAAGGGGAGTTTTCGTAGGTATGTATAAAAACAACCTTGCTGCATTAGGTAATCACAAGGTTACAGCTCAATGTGAATGCATTTCAACCCTGATTATTAACACACATACACCCTACGTGAGATTGCGGCTTGAGGTAATATCCTTGCGGATGAACTCAAAATTACAAGGTTTTTACCACTATAACTATTTCCAAAGGAGTAGCCCTGTTAATAAGGGACGCGGGTGGCACTGTGGGTTAAAACACAGAGCCTAGGACTTGCTGATCAGAAGGTCGGCGGTTTGAACCCCCGCAACGGGGTGAGCTCCTGTTGCTCGGTCCCTGCTCCTGCCAACCTAGCAGTTCGAAAGCACATCAAAGTGCAAGTAGATAAATAGGTACCACTCCAGCGGGAAGGTAAACGGTGTTTCCGTGTGCTGCTCTGGTTTGCCAGAAACGGCTTAGACATGCTGGCCACATGACCCGGAAGCTGTACACCAGCTCCCTCGGCCAATAAAGCAAGATGAGCGCCTCAACCCCAGAGTCGGTCACGACTGGACCTAATGGTCAGGGGTCCCTTTACCTTTACCTTTAGCCCTGCAAAACTGTTGCAGCAAAAACAACTCAAGAGTCCGTAGGCCATTATATGTTGAAAGAAACAATGTACTTCCTTGAACTGATATCTTTTCTTCCATATCCACATTCATTGGTTATATCCGAGTGGGATGGGGTGCTGTTGCTCACCAGGCTTCCGTACATGGAGGTCAGTGAAGGGAAAGTGTAGTGTGGGTGGAGGGCAGGATCCAATCTGATGCACCCACTGCTGTGCCAGCACCGCACCAACCTTCCCCTCCCCCCCCCACAAGCAGGTCTACATGTATGGGGCCAGCGGCAGGCACTCCCATTTTGAAGGTACAGTGGTACCTAAGGTTAAGAACTTAATTCGTTCTGGAGGTCCGTTCTTAACTTGAAACTGTTCTTAACCTGAAGCATCACTTTAGCTAATGGGGCCTCCCGCTGCCGCCGTGCCACCACTGCGCAATTTCTGTTCTCTTTTTTTTTTTATAATAGTTTTTTTATTTGCTTTTTTTCCAGGGTAAAAAATACAACATCATTGACACTACAAAAGCAGTTTTTACAGAAAAGAGAAAGAATTATAAAAAGAAAAAAGAAAGAAGAAAAAAAAAAAGAGAAAAAAGATTCACTTTTTCAAATCGATTTTCATAATCAACCAGACTTCCCCACATCCCCCATCCCCTGCTTTCTTTACAATAAAATAAACAGCAAATTAATACCTTATTTCAGTTGCTTTTGTGTTTTCATTTAGTTATATTATCCATAATTTATACATTTCTAAATCTTAAACTTAAATTCTCTCATTTACCAATTTCAATACTGAGGCATATTTTTCCAAAGTACTTAGCAAACTGTCAACATTCATATAACTTATAGTGTTTTTGTAAATAGTCCTTAAATTTTTTCCAGTCCTCTTCCACTGCCTCTTCTCCCAGATCTCGAATTCTGCCTGTCATTTCGGCTAATTCCATGTAGTCGATCAGCTGCGAATGCCATTCTTCCAGCGTGGGTAACTCCTGTGCCTTCCAGTATTTGGCTATAAGGATTCTTGCTGCTGTGGTTGCATATAAAAAGAAGGTTCTATCTTTCTTTGGCACTCTCTGGCCCACAATGCCCAGGAGGAAGGCCTCTGGTTTCTTGTGAAAGGTGTATTTCAACACCTTTTTCAATTCGTTATAAATCATTTCCCAAAAAGCCTTCACCCTCGGGCATGTCCACCAGAGGTGAAAGAAAGTTCCTTCCACCTCCTTACATTTCCAACATTTATTGTCAGACAAATGATATATCTTTGCAAGTTTAACTGGGGTCATGTACCACCTGTATACCATTTTCATAATGTTTTCCTTTAAGGCACTACATGCCGTAAATTTCATACTGGTGGTCCACAACCTTTCCCAGTCTTCAGACATAATGTTGTACCCTATGTCCTGTGCCCATTTTATCATTGCTGATTTGACTATCTCATCTTGGGTATTCCACTTAAGCAGCAGATTATACATTCTTGAAAGCACTTTCGTCTTAGGTTCAAGTAATTCTGTTTCTAGTTTTGATTTTTCCACCTGGAAACCAATTCTTTTATCTTTTTTAAAAGTCTCTAAGATTTGGGCATAGTGAAACCAGTCTCGCACCTTTCCTTTCAATTTTTCAAAACTCTGCAACCTCCAGTTATCACCATCTCTTTCAATTATCTCACAATATTTCAGCCAGCCACTCTCCATATTACGTAGTTTTATAGCCTTAGCCTCAACCGGTGATAACCACCTCGGGGTCTTACTTTCAAATAAGTCCTTGTATTTAGTCCAGACAATAAGTAGGGCTTTCCTGACAATATGGTTTTTAAACAGTTTATGAGACTTTGCCTTGTCATACCAAAGATATGCATGCCACCCAAAAGCGTTACTAAACCCTTCCAGATCTAGGACATCAGTGTTTTCTAACAGGAACCAATCTTTCATCCAGCAGAGAGACGCAGCTTCATAATACAGTCTTAAATCCGGCAGGGCAAACCCCCCTCTTTCTTTTGCATCTGTTAAAATCTTAAATTTTATTCGGGGCTTTTTGCCCTGCCAGACAAACTTCGTAATGTCTCTCTGCCACTTTCCAAAACATTCCACCCTGTCCACAATCTGAAGGGTTTGAAACAAAAACAGCATTCTTGGCAAAACATTCATTTTTACTGCAGCAATTCTTCCTGACAAGGTAAGTTTCAATCTTGACCAAGTTTCCAAATCCTTTTTAATTTCTGACCAGCATTTTTCATAATTATCCTTAAACAAATTCAGATTTCTCCCAGTCAAGTTAACCCCCAGGTATTTCACTTTTGTAACCACATTTAATTCTGTTTCCTTCTGAAACCCATCTATTTCTGACGATGTCAGGTTTTTTGCTAAAACCTTAGTTTTTTGTTTATTCAACTTGAATCCCGCCACCCGACCAAACTCAGAAATTAATTCTAGAGCTCTTTTTGTACTGGTTTCTGGCTCCTGTAATGTCAAAACCAAATCGTCTGCGAAAGCCTTAAGTTTATATTGCTTTTCTCCGACCTGTATTCCTTCCACCAGCTGATCCCTCCTAATCAAGTTCAGCAACACCTCCAGGACAGAAATAAATAACAAGGGTGATAAGGGGCACCCCTGTCGTGTCCCTTTTTCAATCTTGAACTCCTCTGTCACCACGCTGTTTACTATCAATTTGGCCTTCTGTTCTGAATAGATTGCTTCAATGCCGTTTTGGAACGCCCCTCCCACTCCCATCCCTTCCAAATTTTTCTTCATAAATTTCCAAGATATATTATCAAAGGCCTTCTCCGCATCTATAAAGATCAAAACTGCTTTCGTATTCATATTTGTCTGTAGTAACTCCAAAACATCTATAATGTTCCTGGTGTTGTCAGACAAATGCCTCCCAGGGAGAAAGCCTGCTTGGTCCTTATGAATTACTTCATTCAAAACTTTTTTCAGTCTATTTGCTAAGATGTCAGCAAAAATTTTATAATCCACGTTTAGGAGTGAGATGGGACGATAATTTTTAAGTTGGGTCTTTTCAGATTCCAATTTTGGTATCAGGGTGATGAATGCTTCTTTCCACGATTCTGGTGCCCCCTTCCCTTCCATAATCTGGTTGCAGACCTCCATTAATGGCTGTATCAAATAATCCATCAGTGTCTTATAGTATTTGGAGGTAAGCCCGTCTGGGCCTGGGGATTTGCCTATTTGCATATTCTGAATGGCTCTTTCAATTTCCTGTTGTGTTATTCTACAGTTCAGGGCTGTTCGTGTGTCTTGTGTTAACTTTTGCAGGCCATGGCTCTTTAAAAAGTTATTTATTTCCATCTCTGCTTGTGGTCCTTGAGTATATAGCTTTTTGAAGTATCTCTGGAAACACTTTCTAATTTCTTCTGGTTTCTGAGTACATTCTCCTTCAACCTCCAGATTGGTAACAAAGTTCAATTTTTGCCTCTTCTTCAGCTGCCATGCCAGCAGCTTCCCACATTTATTTGCCGATTCAAATGATCTTTGCTTCATCTGTTTAATTTTCCATTCAATTTCTTGATTTATCAATTTTGTATATTGTGTTTGGTAAAATTTTATTTCTCTTAAGACTTCTTTTGATTTTGGGTTTAGTCTCAGTCTTTTTTCTCCATCTCTTATTTTATCCAAAATCTTGTCCTTTTTACCATTCCAGAGTTTCTTCTTAATAGTGTTCTGTTGTATCAGAAACCCTCTCATAACGGCTTTGCTCGCGTCCCAGACTGTTTTCTTTTCCACTGAGGTGTTCAAGTTTATTTCAAAATAGTCCTTCAACGTTTTTTGGGCCTTCTTCACAATCTCCTGATCTCTAAGCAGATGGTCATTCATTCTCCATCTGAAGGATCCAGCTGGTGTAAGTCTCAAGTCCATTTTTAAAGCATTATGGTCGGAGCAGGTTTTAGGGCAGATCTCAGCTTTTTTTGTCTTGGGTGCCAGTCCTCTTGATATCCAAATTTGGTCTATTCTTGTCCATGATAGGTGGGCCTCAGAAAAGAAGGTTCCCTCCATGCCTAGAGGGTTCTTTGTTCTCCAAATGTCTATCAAGTCCATGTTGTCTGTGAGTTCAAAAAAAGTCTTTGGCAGTCTGCCATCCTTGTTCAGATTTTGGTTTTGTGACTTATCCATATGGGTAGAGACTACCCCATTCATGTCTCCCATCAAAATGATATTTGTATAGTCAATATAGTCCAGCATTGTCTCATGCAGCCTCTTGAAAAATTCCGACTTCCCATCATTTGGTGCATATATTCCAACTATCAGAAATTTTTCTCCTTGTGATTGTATTTCGATCGCCAAAGTTCTTCCTTGTTCATCTTTAAAAACCAATTTTGGTGACAGGCTCTCCTTTGCATAGATCACTACTCCTCTTTTTTTCACCTTGTCTGATGAAATAAACTCTTGACCTAATCTCTTGTTAATTAGTACTCTCCTGTGGAGCCTGGTCACATGTGTTTCTTGAAGGCAGATAACATCCAATTGTTCTTTTCTTAATATATGAAAAATCTTCTTCCTCCTTTCAGGAGAATTTGCACCATTAATATTCCAACTAAGAAGCTGCAGAGACATCCTGGGTCAATTTATTTGTCAGCAGGGGGATCTTTTTTATCTTCTTCACCTGGAGGTGGAACCGGATTGAAGCCAAACGAAGGAGGTGGCCAGGGTCCTGCTACTCCTTTCCGAAGATCCTCCCCGTGGTCGTTTAGAAACTTTTCTTGCTCCTCTGCTGTTCTGATTCTTACCTTCCTCTCTTTCAGGGTAAAGGATAGTCCTTGAGGGAATTCCCACCTATAAGGGATTTTGTTGTTTCTCAGTAGGCTTGCTAAATCCTTATATGTAATTCTTAAATCCAAAAGCTGTTTTGGTATATCTCTGAAGATTTCTGCCGTCTTCCCCTGAATCACCAATGGGTTTTTAAAATGTAGGCCGAGTATGTTGTCTTTTTCTTGCTTAGATCTCAAAATGATCAAGCAGTCTCTTGATTTATCCTTCTTAACCACTCTTCCTAGTCTGAAAGCGGTGACTATTTTAAAGTCCTTCTCTTCTGTCAATCCCCAAAATTTGGAGATTTCTGTTGTCAAAAAACCAATCAAGTCCTCCTTCTCAGATTCTGGGATATTTCTCAATCTAAGATTATTTTCCCTATTTTTCAATTCTGCCAGGGACAGGTACGCTTGCTGTTCCGTTACCTGTCTACTGAGTGGCCTCACCTCCCCTCTTAATTCCTCTATCCTCTTTTTATTTTCCTCTGCTTTAGTATTAACTTCTTCAACTAATTTCCGGTTTTCTGTTGTGACTTTTTCAATACCACTTATTGCCTGTGTATTTTTAGTAACCTGGTCTGTCAATTTATTAATGGAAGCTGTCACCTGATCAAATTTAACGGATTGTTCATCAAATCTAGCTGCCTGTTCGTCAGCTTTCTTATTCAATGCTGCCAGTTGATCCAGTATTTCTTTAGAGACAGGATCTATCCCTCCAGCAGCCATCTCCCCAAAAGATGGTTGTGTAAATTGTCCTTCTTGCAGACCTGTCACAATTGGGACAGACGATCTGCGTAACTGTCCAGGCAGAGTTGTTTGCACAAGTTCGGAATGTTTTGCTTTCCTTCCAGCCCTTGTTTTTGATGCGCCACTCATTCCACAGCTGTCCCGGATTCAAGGTCAAACTGTAAATCCCATGGGAAACAGTCCTGAGAGAGTAAACATCCAGAAAAAAAAACAAAGAGAAAGGGAAATCGGCAGTTCTGAGACTGTTAGTTCTATAATCCAGTAGAGGGAGCTCCCAAAAGCAAACTTGGAGGAGAGGAATAGAAAGATTCCGCCATTAAATTCCCACAAAGGAGGAGAAAGAGAAAAAATAAGAATCAAACAGCATCCAAAACAGGGGGATCTTGCATTCAATTTTAACTGCAGAGAGAAATAGTTCTTAACGAAGGTGCATGCAACAGTTCCCTTTTCTTTACCAGATACAAAATAGCCCGATCTAGTTTTGTAGTTTATATACAGTTGCCGCAGTCCGATACAACTTATATCCAGGCAGGTCGGGAGCCGGGTTTCGAAACTTTGTAATCCACAGATAGGGAAGAGGAGAGACCACAGTTTTAGTCCAGATACGAAGCTGTTATAACTTCTTTTAAAATCAAAGCAGTCTAAATCAGGTTTGCCAAGTAAATTCCAATTTCTTTTGAACTCCTTTCAATGCTTCCGCTTTAGAAAGGTCTTTGCTTGATACTTTAGGCAGAGCCGGAAGACTGACTTCCTTTTTAACGTCTCCCGCTTTCAGCCGAATTTCACCAATTTAGTTCTGATTTAAAGCTTTAATTTTCTTACTCACGAGTAAGTTGTTTCGATCCAATTGTTGAAGGAAGAAAGGTCAGCGCTAGTCAGCAGCAGCCGCGCGGCTTCGCTTCCGCGGAAAGAGCGATGGATTCACAGCACCGCTACCCCCTCCACGTTCCGATACCCCTTACGGGGTCTCTTCTGCGTATCCGAGGTCGCTTCTGGTGCCCGCCGAACCCCACGGCCACGAGCTCACTCTACCCGTGGTTTATCTGGATGGGTCGTCGCTGTGCCGCAGCGCACGACCCTTTTCCGCGGAGCCCCTCTTCAGCAGCTGAAGAGGACCGCCATTGCTGAGCGCGCCGCCTCCGGAAGTCCACCCGCAATTTCTGTTCTCATGCTGAAGCAAAGTTCTTAACTCTGGGTTAGCAGAGTCTGTAACCTGAAGCATATGTAACCTGAAGTGTATGTAACCCGAGGTACCACTGTACTGAGCCTGGCAGAGGGAAGAAAGGTATGCAAAACAGAGTTTGGTGTCTATCACCCCTTTGGGCCAGTGTACCTTTCACTGTGTTGCTAGGTTATGTGACTGAGCTGAACAGGGTTTGTAGCAGGAGTAACTCTCCCTTCCCTGCCCTGCCCCTCCTCCCAGAACGCCCCCTTTCCAGGACTTACCCTGGCCTTGGCTGAGCTGGCTGAACCCTGGTTGAGCTGGAATGGGGGAACTACAGCCAGAAATCCATGTGTTAAAAGAAAACCCCTCATTCTGGCAGATTTTGGGTTTGGATGGCTCCCTAAGTCTCACAAAGGTGAACACCTATTACTCCCAATTAAATGTGTGTAGGACTTCAGTCTTAGATGCTCCCTGGTACTATTAGCCTTGACCTCCATCCTAAAGCTCCCTGTTCTATTTCCTCCCCCCTTCCCTTCCACTTGTATGTTCATCCTATCACTCTCCAAACCCATGTCATTCTAGCCACAGTGTGGGGACCCTTGCAGCAAAGTCACTTGACACTGGGGCAGTGGTTTAAAATGACAGGGTGTTGCATGGGGCAGACAAGAGCAATGTTGGGAAGGTCTTTGGCTCCTGAATCATCTGCAGTTTAATTCACTTGATTGCTGCACCGTATATAGGATTGACTGCTTCCTTGTTTGGTTTGGTTTTAAAAACACACACATGAGTTTCCATGTAATGAGTCATAGCATTAATTCCACAGAGAGATATGCAATTTGCAGATTAATTTACCAGAAAATGTCAAATGCTTTATGGAAGTTTAATCACCAAAATGTTAACCTTATTCATTTCCCATTTTAACCTGTTGTTCATTAGCAGTACATTTCCAAAAGATTTCTAACACCACCAGCAGCAGCCCACCTTTCATGGCTCGCACCACAAACGTGCCCACTGAAAGCTTTAAACACTCTCTTCTTTCAAGCAAAGGCCAACAACATAAACTGTATAATTGTCAGACAACAATATGAAGTGATTTGCCTGCACAGCAACCATGAATATTACTTGGCAATTATAGACTGTTGAGGACAGACTCCATGGCAACAGATGATGTCACACTGTGGATCTGACTTGTTGATTAATGATACCAGCCCCATGATTTTTTTGTCTCGGAATAAATGCATTGCCTTACTACTCAGGGTGAAATGTTTCTAAGTACATTTTTCACAGACTGCATATTAGATTGTACTTGTACCAGGTGAGCAAATGGGGGGGAGGTGTTAGAGGAGTTCAGAAAATACTTATGGGAGCCTATAATACCATGGGATTGGACATGCATATGAAATACCTTGAGAAAACACCCATTTCAGAGGCCACAAGTCAAGTTCCATAATAACCATTTTAAAAGGTTGAGCGATCCACCGTCAGTCAGTTCAATTTAGATGAGCAGAGCCTTTTTAAATCTGGAAAGGTTTCCAGTGGATAAACCTTCCAATTATGGAAAACTGAAGTAATTTTGGGTGTGCAGATTAAATATTAACACCTTGGTTCCCTAACTTGAAGGATTATTTTAAAAATACTTTTGGTTAGGATAGGTTTTATTTCTAAAAACAAAAGAAAACAAAAAACCCACAGATGCCAAAAAGGTTAACTGAATAATTTTGATATCTGTTTTGTTATTCGTTATTGTTTCTATGTTTGATTGCATCCTGCTAAGGATCTAAAGCTCGACTGAATACCATGATGTTTAGCTGTTTTTCAATGACAAATATATTTTCCTTTTAACCTACTTTACTAAACAACCATTATACCTTCATGGGATGCTGTGGTGTTAACACACACACACACACACACACACACACACACACACACACACACCTGCCACCAATCGATTCAGTGTAATATGACTTTTAAGCCCACTGTGTATGCTTCTCTTGTAATATTGTCACTAAGCAGCATATATTGTTTTCTACGTAAATTTGCTTTTCATGATTAAGCCCCTGCGACACTATGGAACCAAATGGTTCACTCACGTAATTGGGCAAAGGTTAGAGTTCTTCCTGGTGCCATCAGGCCCACCACCAGAGCTGGCAGAAGGTGATTAGATTAAGGTTACCAGATATTTTTCAATGAATCTGGGGACATTTTTCAACTTCAGTAGGAATGATAGGATTTTGTCGGGGGACTGATTTGTAAATCCGGGGACTGTCCCCAGGAAAGGGGGATATCTGGTAACCTTGGATTAGATGTGTCACAATTTGGTTGCCTCAGATACAGGGAAGCAGCCTGTCCAATTTCGGGAATCAGGATCATTCCACAGTTGTGGAAGGGAAACTGATGCAAATGCACCCAGATGTTGAGCAGGTCCAGTCCAGAATACAGAATACCCACCCTGGGAAAACATTGTCTGGGTCTAAAACTGATACAGCTGGTTTCTGTTTTTTGTGGCTTTAAAAAAAAACATTAATTTTTTTCCTTGTTTTATTTTGCCATTTAATTTTCTAGATTGATAGTCTGGGAGCTTTTGCTTATATTTAAACTAAAGGACAGCTGACAGGTGCTACAAATAAATGAAAAAAGGTCCATGTAGGTAAGGTAGATCTGGTTTATTTACTCTTTGCACACTCTTTACTCAGTCCCCCTTCACAACCACAGATCCTTAAGCCTATTTACACACATGGCCGACCCATTGCCTGCACACATGCAGGTACTCACATGTAGACCACCCATTAAAAATGTCACAATTTAAGGTGAAAGATTTAGATTTGATATAAATGGGGTAATATATGACAAGGGAGAACAGGGTTTTTTAAAAGTCATTAAGAAGTATGGCATACTTTATGAAAAGCCTTTGCATATTTCTTTCTCCTGTGGGGGAACTGATTTCTCGTTGTGGGGTTACAGAAGTGCACGGACTGGATGGGCAATTAGCAGGAAAGGAAGCAAGTCCAGGACTCTTGCCTGTCTGCCCAGGCTAACAGGTAATGGGAAAACAGCACCCCCCACAGGCAGGAGGAAGAAGATATTTACAAACTCTTTATTTGTGGGTCTGCCAATCTACTTAGGCCATTTAAAGTCAATCTAGGTGATACGTAAAGGTAAAGGGACCCCTGACAAATTAGGTCCAGTCGTGACCGACTCTGGGGTTGCGGCGCTCATCTCTCTTTATTGGTCGAGGGAGCCGGCATTTGTCCACAGACAGCTTCCGGGTCATGTGGCCAGCATGACTAAGCCGCTTTTGGTGAACCAGAGCAGTGCACGGAAACGCCGTTTACCTTCTCGCTGGAGTGGTACCTATTTATCTACTTGCACTTGACGTGCTTTAGAACTGCTAGGTTGGCAGGAGCAGGGACCGAGCAACGGGAGCTCACCCCGTCGCGGGGATTCGAACCGCCGACCTTCTGATCGGCAAGTCCTAGGCTCTGTGGTTTAATCCACAGCGCCACCCGCGTCCCTAGGTGATATGAAAGCAGCATTAATATAGAGCTGTGTTGAAGCTCTGTTGTTCCTAAAGCCCTTGGCTCCAAATATGGGGCGATTAATGAATCAGCCCTGGGCATCAGTGGTTGCTGGGAAATCAGCCTGTTAACAATGGAGAGCCACGTAAATAAATTTGCAGGAAGTATCAAATGAACCGCCCAAAAGAAAGACCCGTGTCCTGAGTTGCTAGTAAATATTGACTATCAGCCCAACACATTTCAGGCTGTCTCTCTCTCTCTCCAGGGGTTTTCCTTGAAAGACAAATACATATGTATGACATTTATGGATTAGCAATTATAGTAGTGCTGGTAGTAATAGGAACAACCCAAAACTATTATGCTAATATCAATATATACAATTCTCCTTTAAAATAGAGAATCAGTACTCCTGCTTAGAATAGAGAGAGAGTGCATGCAGGCTTTACATTTAAGGAAACGTAAATTCGAGTAATGAAATTGGAAGCGTGTATCATCCTCAGTGATTAAAAGTATACCACAGACATACACGAATACACAGTCTGACACTGTACTTCAGGTAATTTCAGACATCACAAAATCAGCCTAAGGTGGTTTGCCCATCACTAAGCACAAAATTACTATGGGCCCATTTCTGACATGTACCTGAAGGCAGTGCCACCAATTTAAATGGAGCATATTGTAGCACCAAAAATTTTTATCCATTCTTCACTTATCAGGGCATCACAATTTCACCTCATCCTCCTTCCATGAAGCTGTTGGCTTGGTAAATAAGAAAAAAAATAATCCCATGGCTACTCACCAAAAAGAACACATTGATCTTGGCAGTGGCTCTGCAAGCACCATGGCTTGTTTGCAGCTGAATATTCTAGAACATTCTGTGTACCAAGCTGACTTGGGGAGAACAAAAGAAAACAAAAAGGCTGGGCTCTGTGTGAAATTTGGATGTAGTATACAGCACAACTGTTAGAATTAATCTATGAAGCAGTTATAATTCACCTAAACTATTATAAATTTAGGTGAAAGGAATGAAAAGTCCTCTCAGCAACATTCTGGAAGCCTCCTCTTGTCAGGAGAACATTAGAGATAAGGCATGCGCCAACAACCCAGTCTTTCAGAAGCGCACTTAAGATTCTAGCATGTAAATTTTATTTATTTTCCACTGATCATCTTGTGGTGTTGAGTTGTCGTTTAAGAACTGTGATAGTTTAGGTGCATGTTTTATGTTTTTTTTTTTGTTTTCTGTACGCTGTTCTGATACATCATAATGTGAGTAGTCTATAACTTAGAAGAGTTTGGATTTGATATCCCGCTTTATCACTACCCGAAGAAGTCTCAAAGTGGCTAACATTTTCCTTTCCCTTCCTCCCCCACAACAAACACTCTGTGAGGTGAGTGGGGCTGAGAGACTTCAGAGAAGTGTGACTAGCCCAAGGTCACCCAGCAGCTGCATGTGGAGGAGCGGAGACGCGAACCTGGTTCCCCAGATTACGAGTCTACCGCTCTTAACTACTACACCACACTGGCTCTTAAAAAAAAATAACAACAACTTAAAAAATATATAATAAAAATAAATGAGAACTCCCAAACAAAGGAGCTGGCTACTCTGAGCTGCAGCTGAAGATGATCAGCGAGCACTTCAATAGTAGTTTGCGGAATATTACCTCAGGACATTAAATAGCATACACTGATTGCAGTGGGGGAAAGGTGGGGATCCTGAGGGCCAGATTGGAAGGATCAGGGACCACATTCTAGCCTTGGGATGGCAGTTCCCCACCCCTGGTGTACAGAAGGAAAGCCCAAAGCATCTTAAAAAGACAAGAGGGATAGGAATTGAGCTCCAGGATGAAATAGACCAAGCCACTTAAGCAACTGCCAGGCATTCATCTCGTTGCCAGGACTGGGGAGATCAATTCTCTTCATCCTGCAGACAAGAACCACTTTGAGCTGCAGATGTTATGAAGAAGAAAAAGGGTCAGCAACCACATGAGCAATGGGGTGGCTGGCAGAGCAGCAAAAATAGAGAGATTGAGCATCTTCCCCATGGGAGTGAGTAATTTGAGACCAGACAGATCACACTGACAGAATTTAATATATATATTTTGCTTGAAACCTTCATTACTGACACTGCTACTGAAACAAATGACCCTTTTTCATCTACCTTGCCTCGCAAGATAAATCCATCACCAATTATAACTGTTATTTTCAATGTCTTGTTTATAGCCAAAAAGAAACTATGCACTTTCGTCTCGTAGATAAATGACACACCTGAACGTATCCAGAAAATTCATTTCACACAGTGCAATTCACTTCTTAGAAAACACAACTTAGGCCAAACTCCAGGTGTTAAGAACAGGGGGGGAGCTGAGGATTGGCAGGCAGTGATTTCTGCAGCACAACAAACAACATTCAGCGAGGCAAATGAGAAATGCAAATGTATGCAAAATCAGCCACAGCGTATTAACTTATTTCAGCTGCAGCTGTATTAAGTGGTTGCAGATCTGTACAGATCTAATAATGATAATGCTTTTGCATTTACATAGCAATGGCGTTTGCATCGGGGAAGGGATAAACACACTTGTGCATGATTTGCAAGCAAAAGGTCGCAAGTTCAATCCCAGGCATCTACAACTCCATAGATCAGGGATCAGGTAATGAGACTTCTGGCTGAAACCTTGAAGGCCAATGCCGGTCAAAGAAGACTGCACTGGGCTAAAGTACAAGGGTTCCCATGTTCTCTACATTCACTCTAAAGTAGGGGTGAGGGGTGGTTTTTTAAAAGTTACACACACACACTTAATTGCCAATATGGCTTCTAAGTGGTCTACTATTTTAAAACCCATCACATAATTAAAATACAGAATAAATCAATTTCTTCAAAACATTAAAATAAGCATTCACAATTAAAATGTACAATCAAACAAGCCTGTTAAAACAGTACAACAATTAAGGGACTTAAAACAGCAATTAGAACAAACAAAGCAACAGCTTCAAGTTAGGATAACAGGGGAACACTCATCAAAACAAGGGCATCTTCAAGAACCAGCAAAACGCCAATACCGATGGTGATATTTCACCATCGAGTGCATTCCACAACACTGATGCTATCACTAAAAAAGTCTGCCTCTGTGTTACCTCAACCAAAGGCAAACATTGTTGGACTACAACTCCCATCATCTCTGACCCCTGGCCATGCTGGCTTGGACTGATGTTCAACACCTGGAGAGCCACAAATTCTCCACCCCTGAAATAGATGGTTAGGTGTACATACTGGTTTGCATGACCTTGACTTATCGAGCCCATGCAACTGTGCAGGCTCCTGGAGAGGAGGTCACAGCTGCTTTGGTCCTCACTGATCCCTTTTGCTAAACAGTGGTACCTCAGGTTACATACGCTTCAGGTTACAGACTCCACTAACCCAGAAATAATGCTTCAGGTTAAGAACTTTGCTTCAGGATGAGAACAGAAATCGTCCTCCAGCGGCGCAGCGGCAGCAGCGGGAGACCCCATTAGCTAAAATGGTGCTTCAGGTTAAGAACAGTTTCAGGTTAAGAACGGACCTCCGGAACAAATTAAGTACTTAAGCCGAGGTACCACTGTACTGGTTACAGCTTGTGGTTAGTGAGGAGAGAGCTTAACTATGTTCCCCATATGACATGCTGAGCCAAAGTTTAACTTGTTACTGAGATGGAATGGAATGAGGTCTGTCATGTTCCTGCATGGATTTTAAAGGACAAATTCAAACAGTTTCAGAGGGAGTTGTGCAGGAAAACAACAACCCAATTTTTACCTGGGGGAAACCATGTTTTCCCCCGCCCTTGCAGTGCCCTCTGAGAGTGATGGAATGTCATCAAGCCTTGTTGCGCCTAGAGAGACTTGCTCTTTCCATTTGAAGCATGCCATGCCATGCCAGTCACTCGTCTGAGTGGCTGAAAGACCTCTTCTAAAGCTTTTTCAAGGATTGATGTGAGGGGAGAGACTGAGCTGGAGCCCTCAAACTGGTAAAGGGATCCAAAGGACTGCAGATTCTGAAGTGGACTCCATGATCCACCTATGAGTCTGCTCTAGAATCTATTTTCTGTGAATTCCTCCTCCATCCCCCCACAACAAAAATACGGGATTTGCAAAGTATCTGTAATCTCCTTTCTTAGAACCAGCACTCGCTCTTGTGGTCTTACTAAGTCAAGGATTGGCTTGGTGTACCCACCCTGGAAGAATGGCAGATGAAGGTGATGGACTATATGGAATTGGCAGAAATGACTGGCAGAATCCGAGACCAGGGAGAAGAGTCGGTGGAAGAAGATTGGAAAAAGTTTAAAGACTATTTACAGAAATATTGTAAAATTAATGAGTGTTAGAATGATGTTGGATAGAAATTAAGTGGTTTTTAGCTGTAATACTATAAGGGAATATGAAAAATGGATTACTAATAGGTAAAAATTTAATGTCACAATATTTTAAGATTAAAGACTAGGATAAACAAAGAGGGGAAGGACTTGCTGAACTAACAAACTGAACTGGAATACAAAAAAGGGAGGCGCGAGGAGGTCCGGGAAACAAGCTAATGAAAAATAAGTAATGGAAAGATTGAGTTGTTTTTAACTATTTTTATTTTGTATTTTTCTTTTTTCATTTTGTAATATTTTGAAAATTTTAATAAATATCTTTTTTTTAAAAAGGATTGGCTTGGTGTGTCACTGAGAACCAAGCTACTGTTGTTGCCCTAATTCAGCATACACCATTGCAGAGTGAGAAATAGACACCAGACACAAATGCAGGCCCCAATGTATTTTAATAAAAAAATATTTCACAGTCATTTCTCTTCAACTACAAAATCCTAGTGGTGGGGGAAAGTGAGAACATCAGATCAGCCCATCCTGCCTTGTTTAGTGGTGTTGACGACTGTCCTGATTCAACAGAGTCTCCCAAAGAGTCAGAGATAATAATAATAATAATAATAATAATAATAATAATAATAATAATAATAATGATGATTTATTATTTATACCCCGCCCATCTGCCTGAGTCTCCCCATCCACTCTGGGCGGCTCCCAATCAAATGTTAAAAACAACACAGCATTAAATATTAAAAACCTCCCTAAACAGGGCTGCCTTCAGATGTCTTTTAAAGATAGGATAGCTGCTTATTTCCTTCACATCGGAAGGGATGGCGTTCCACAGGGTGGGCGCCACTACCGAGAAGGCCCTCTGTCTGGTTCCCTGTAACCTTACTTCTCACAATGAGGGAACTGGCAGAAGGCCCTTGGCGCTGGATCTCAGTGTCCGGGCTGAACAATGGGGGTGGAGACGCTCCTTCAGGTATACAGGGCCGAGGCCATTTAGGGCTTTAAAGGTCAGCACCAACACTTTGAATTGTGCTCGGAAATGTACTGGGAGCCAATGCAGATCTCTCAGGACTGGTGTTATGTGGTCCCGGCGGCCACTCCCAGTCACCAATCTAGCTGCCGCATTCTGGATGCCCTGTGGACTGCTGTCTCCAGCCCCTGCCATTTAGAGAGTGTTTTATTTGCGGGGAGGGAGATAGGTTTTCATCCGTCTACCGAAATTGTCCTACAGAAGCAATTAGCGATAGGGATGGGAGTGTCTCACAGCCTTGGTGATTTTGTATAAAGCGCCAGACATTCAGATGAAATTGCCAAAGTGGACTCGAAATCTCTGGAGGCAGCTCAACAAAGGCAAATAAAGCCAGCAGCAATGTTTGTGGACAATTGAAATGCCTTAAAAGGATTCAGAGCATTAGCAGAAGCAGCTGGGAGAGTTTAAGTGTTAATTTGCATCAGGAATGCCCTGTCTAGGTCATTAATTGTAAGCTACTTTGCTTCTATGAGAAAAGTGGAGTATAAATCTTCTAGCTAAACTATCTGTCTCCCAGCGGATGAAGCAATCAACTGTGAATTACTACAATCTGCAGCAGGTGTGGGGAACCTGTGACTCTCCTGGTGTTACTGGGCTGCAACTCCTGGGCAGTCCAGGACTGCCATAACACAGCAGTTTGTGTTCACCCCCAGAGGCGGAAGTCTCGAGACAGATGGATGTCAACAAAATCAGAGTCAGGCAAAAACTGTGGCCTGGGCAGAGGGGGTGTGGGCCTAGGGCCAGCCAGAGATGCCTAGAGGGCCACATCTGGCCCCCAAGCCTGAGATTTTCCATCCCTTCACTGGCCCATGCTTAGTTAGCTGTGAACAACAGAATGTGAAACCTGCATTTATTTATAAAAGTGGAGGAAAGTAAAAAAGTCAATGAAATAATCCATTTTTATGAACCACCTCATATGAGACTAGAGGGTCTCCCTTTGCCTTTTCTTTCCTTTTCTTGGTTGGAGGATGGATGGCGGATAACAGATTGAGGTTGAATTCTGATAAGACAGAAGTACTGTTTTGGGGAGACAGGGGGCGGGCAGGTGTGGGGGACTCCCTGGGCCTGAATGAGGCAAATGTGTACCTGAAGAAGCAGGTGCGCATCCTGGGAGTCATTTTGGACTCATAGCTGTCCATGGAGGCGCAGGTTAATTTTGTGTCCAGGGCAGCTGTCTACCAGCTCCATCTGGTACGCAGGCTGAGACCCTATCTGCCCACAGTCTTGCCAGAGTGGTGCATGCTCTAGTTATCTCCCGCTTGGACGGCAACTAATCCAGAATGCGGCAGCTAGGCTGGTGACTAGAAGTGGCCGCTGAGACCATATAACACCAGTCCTGAAAGACCTACATTGGCTCCCAGTACGTTTCCGAGCACAATTCAAAGTGTTGTTGTTTAGTCGTTTAGTCGTGTCTGACTCTTCGTGACCCCATGGACCAGAGCACGCCAGGCACTTACACTTCTGTCTTCAAAGTGTTGGTGCTGACCTTTAAAGCCCTAAACAGCCTTGGCCCAGTATAACTGAAGGAGCGTCTCCACCCCCATCATTCAGCCCGGACACTGAGGTCCGGTTCTGAGGGCCTTTTGGCTGTTCCCTCACTGAGAGAAGTGGGGTAACAGGGAACTTGGCAGAGGGCCTTCTCGGTAGTGGCGCCCTCCCTGTGGAACGCCCTCCCATCAGATGTCAAGGGAACAAACACTTGTCAGACTTTTAGAAGACATCTGAAGGCAGCCCTGTTTAGGGAAGTTTTTAATGTTTGAAGTTTTATTCTGTTTTTAATGTTCTGTTGAAAGTCGCCCAGAGTGGCTGGGGAAACCCAGCCAGATGGGCTGGGTAGAAATAAATTCTTCTTCTTCTTCTTCTTCTTCTTCTTCTTCTTCTTCTTCTTCTTCTTCTTCTTCTTCTTCTATAGGCACACCTTTTCTTAGAAATAGTGTTCGTTTGTCTATTTGATTCAGTAATTATTGTGTGTTTAATGCCCACATGCATAATCTTTCCTCCTCGCAAAATATGTGAAGGAGGAAAGATGATAAACTGTCAAGCATTTCCCAAGCTTTTGCCCAAGAGAGAATGATAGATTTCTCCTTTGTTGCATTTTAAACACAGCTGACTAGATAGAAATAGTGTTTAACGTTTACAGTCATTACGAGCTACAGTAATTTATTGAATCCTTCAATCAGCCAAAGGAACAAAAGACTAGGATTTTGGGGTGGGGGGTGTGTGTGTGTGTGTTGTGTATACTGACATCCCCAAATATTAGACGATCAAAGGCTAAAATGAACAGCCCAAACACACAATAGAAATTAAGCGAACAAAGCAAGAACTTCTGAGAAACAACCACAAACTTGCTTGGAGCAACCAGAGAATCCACTCTGTGGTTGAATTGCAGCTGGATGTGTAGCAGAAAATACTTGGGGAAATAGCAGTAAAATACTGGAAAGTGCTGAAATAATATTTATTTGAATTAGCACCACTCCACCACTCTAGGAACTAGAGTTGTCCTGTTGTCATAGTGGGAGTCCTTGGATTGGCTTCCACCAGCAGACTGGGGTAGTTGAATACAGCCTTTTCTCTGTTACAAACAGGTGTCTGAATTAGTTGTGTGAGTGGCGGCGGAAATGGAGTGTCTGAATGTCAAAGTGTTGCATGGCAATCAAAAATTCCTCGTTTCATTCATACTTAAACATCTAGAACCTTCCTCCTGTTCCCCAGCTCCTCTTCAATACTCAAAAAAAGCACGAAAGGAATTTTAAGTGTTTTGCCATCCTGTTGTCATAAATTTCCAGATCATTTAGCCCCAGCACCTGATGTCTCTAAAGATGGGAAATGAGAGTGATCTGATTAATTCATGAAAGTATTCATTTATTACAGTGTGGTGCAAGATGAGGGAAATGACTGGCGCTATTATCTGCAAAATTTTCCAGTGATGCATTTCACAAGCAAATAAAGCTCCTTTCTTGAGAACAGCAAATGTAAAATCTGACATGTCCTGACAAATTTCTTGGGCCCTCTTTGTGTGACATATCTGGAGGGTATCCATGTGTGGCGTGAGAGAGAGAGAGAGAGAAAAAGAGAGATTGCACCAGCTGACCCCACCTTCCAGGCATCGATCTGAAGCTCTGAGCAGAACCTACATGCATATAAACTGTCTGCATGTAGGCTTTGTACACAAGAAATGCAAGAAATGGATTGTACAGCTTTTGACAAATGTTGGCTTTGTTCAGAGCTTCAGATGAACATATTTGGGGAAGGTGAAACACCAACAGGGGTGATAACACTCTCCCTCTCTCATATATTTTCTCTCTCTTTTATATACACACACAAACACTCACACACTCCAAATCCTGATATTCCAGATATATTGCATGAATAAGACCATAGCGTTTTCTTTAAATTGAAATGACAAGAGGAAACTTTCCTGAAGTCTCATCATCTGCATGCACTAAGCTGTAAACAAACAAACAAACAAACACAAGTTGGGTCCTACATAAAAAGATAAGGGGATGTATCCAGAAAGGACTCATTCAGGTGTCCTACATTCCAGTAAACGAAATTCCTGCAGATCTGTTGTCAAAAGTTGTTGTTGTTGTTGTTTAGTCGTTTAGTCATGTCTGACTCTTCCTGACCCCATGGACCAGAGCACACCAGGCACTCCTGTCTTCCACTGCCTTCCGCAGTTTGGTCAAACTCATGCTGGTAGCTTCGAGAACACTATCCAACCATCTCGTCCTCTGTCGTCCCCTTCTCCTTGTGCCTCCCATCTTTCCCAACATCAGGGTCTTCTCCAGGGAGTCTTCTCTTCTCACGAGGTGGCCAAAGTATTAGAGCCTCAGCTTCATGATCTGTCCTTCCAGTGAGCACTCAGGGCTGATTTCCCTGGATAGGTTTGATCTTCTTGCAGTCCATGGGACTCTCAAGAGTCTCCTCCAGCACCATAATTCAAAAGCTTCAATTCTTTGGCGATCAGCCTTCTTTATGGTCCAGCTCTCACTTCCATACATCACTACTGGGAACAACTTCAGGTTTATGTACAGCGGTTGCAGTTAGGCTGAAATACTGCACCACAGGTTACATGTAATGGGGGAGGATGTTGGGAATTCCATTCCACCCTTTGCTGCAGATCTGTGGATTGTTGCATGTCACATGTCTGTTTACATTCCAGCACAGATTGCTGGCGTGAGCGGAACTTCCGCTCTGTATTGCTTTTGTTTTCAGTCTCTCTGAGAAAAGGGCAAGGAGAGAAGCCATGTTTTCTTTGTCCTGATTTATGTATAATAAATGCGTGGCTTAGTATCATGTCCACGCCTCAAGCCTCATCAGTTGTGCAGTTTACACTGCTGAGTAATGTGTGCTCAAGCCTGCTCTGCAGCTTGAGTCACAGACGCACGTCGGGGAGGATGACTGATGGAGCTCTGCAGCGGCAAGGGTGAGAGGGGAGACACTCCAGCTGGGGCTGAGCCAGCTGGCTTTTCATCCCCCGATGCCGACAGCCAGATCAGGCCAATGACCCATCTAGTCTAGCATCCTGTTCTACAGCGGCCAACCAGATACCTGTGGGGAATCCACAAGCAGGATTCAAGCACAAGAGCACGCTCTCCTCCCTGGGATTTCCTGCAACTGATGTTCAGAAGCATTGCTGCCTCCAATGGTGGAGGCAGAGCATAGCCACCACGGCTAGTAGCCACTGGTAGCCCTCGCCTCCATGAATTTGCCTAACCCTATTTTAAAGCCATCTAGGTAAGATGACCATAACTGTGTACAGTATTCCAAATGTGGCTGTACCATAGATTTGTATAATGCTATAATGCTTTGTTGACCTTGCCAACAAAGGTCCGTATAGTTAAAGCTATGGATTTTCCCATGAGAGCTGGACCATAAAGAAGGCTGATCACCAAAGAATTGATGCTTTTGAATTATGGTGTTGGAGGAGACTCTTGAGAGTCCCATGGACTGCAAGAAGATCAAGCCTATCCAGGGAAATCTGCCCTGAGTGCTCACTGGAAGGACAGATCCTGAAGTTGAGGCTCCAAGACTTTGGCCACCTCATGAGAAGAGAAGACTCCCTGGAAAAGAACCTGATGTTGGGAAAAATGGAGGGCACAAGGAGAAGGGGACGACAGAGGACGAGATGGTTGGACAGTGTTCTCAAAGCTACCAGCATGAGTTTGACTAAACTGCGGGAGGCAGTGGAAGACAGGAGTGCCTGGCGTGCTCTGGTCCATGGGGTCACGAAGAGTCGGACACGACTAAATAAATAATAATATTGGCAGTTTTATTTTCATTTCATTGCCTAATGATCTCTGGCATGGACAGTTTCCAAATGAAATCAACAGTGACACCTGGTCCATTCACCTAAAGCATGAGTAGGCAAACTAAGGCCCGGGGGCCAGATCTGGCCCAATTGCCTTCTAAATCCGGCCCGCGGGCGGTCTGGGAATAAGCGTGTTTTTACATGAGTAGAATGTGTGCTTTTATTTAAAATGCATCTCTGGGTTATTTGTGGGGCATAGGAATTCGTTCATTTTCTCCCCCAAAATATAGTCTGGCCCCCTACAAGGTCTGAGGGATAGTGGACCAGCTCCCTGCTGAAAAAGTCTGCTGACCACTGATCAAAAGGAATGGGTGAACAGATCAAGTCCCTGCACATAATTGACTGTGGCTAAAACCCTCTTGATGGCAGAGCAGTTATTTTGTGCCTTTGTACTCTCACACTTATCCAAAATGATCTGCATCAAGTTGTGGGACTAGCAAAATAAATGCCACAGTTGCTATGGTAAAGACTGCTATTTAGCAGCTTCAGCTAGTTTGCCAGCCACAGCCTTCCTTCAACAGATGGATCCATGGTTACTTCCAGACTAGATTGCTTTAGTGCTTTTTGGGGTGGAGGGGGCAGCATTTAAAAACAATCCGGAAATTTCAATTGGTGTAAAATGCTGCTGCCAGGTTATCTGGTGCTATAAGACTGAATATGACAACAAGGAGATGATCCCATCTGCATGGGCTGACCATTTATTTCCAGGCACGATTTAAAGTGCTGGTGCTGACTTTTAGAGGGGATCACTTTAAGAACTGCATGCTTCCATATGAACCTGCTGGTCCTTTGCAAACAGCCCTGGAGTTCCTATCCACTCATGGATTTAGGTGAGGAAGCACAGGAGAGAGGGCCTCATTAGTGGTGGCACCAAGACAACTTTCCTTCCAGGTGACATTCACTGGGCTCTCTCTTTGTGAGACGCCTTCAAATCCCTTGAGTTGCTTGAATAATTATGCCTCTTTATTTTAAGAGATAAACCAAGGTGTCTCAGGTCAAAGAGAAAGGAAAAGAGAGGAGGTATACTGTCTCCGAGTACCAGTTGCTGGAAGGAGAGAGGGCTCTTGCACTCAGGTCCTGCTTGCGGGTCTGCCACAGGCATCCAGTTGGCCACTGTGAGAACGGGATGCTGAACAAGACAGGCTGTTGGTGTAATCTAATGGGAGCCTTATGTTATTCTCTACATGACCTTTAACCACTAGAACAGAGGTGGCTTATTGGTAGCACTCCAGATGTTGCCCCAACCAGCCTAGCCAACAAGAACAATGGGTGCTAAAGCTATCCCCTGCGTGCTGGATAATATTACCCAATTTGGCTTCTGTTGACACTTCACCATGTAAGACACCTATTTTCCAACTAGCTTCTCTTTACTTATGCTCCCTGCCTGAGAAAGGAATCATGCCAATAGATAGGGTTAATCATTGTTTCTTTCTTTTCTGATAATCCCAGGAGACCACCCTGAGCTCTGCTTTGTACCTTGAACAATTACATATCTTGCATACCATCAGGGGCGGAGGAAGGGGTGTGTGGTGGCTGCGGGCCGTCCCGGGTGTCACCACTGAGAGGGGTGACAAAATGCCAGGCGGCACTCACCGCAGGGCCTGCAGCATGCCGGAGCCATGCATCTCTCCTGGGAGAGACGTGGTGGCTTGGGCACACATAGGCTCCACGCTGCTGAAACGGTCCGCCCACTGCCTCCCCACCCCCAGCTGTAGGACAGCTGAGTGGGAGGAGGCAGGCAGACTCCGAAGGCCCCATGGTGAGCCCAGCCCTTATGTTTGGGGCGCGTCATCCCAGGCGCCCAAGCAGCTTCCTCCACCGCTGCACACCTTCTTAAACACTGTCTCCCTATTTTTCCCTTTTTTGCAAACTGCAAACATGTGGGTTTTTCCATCCTGACATTCTTTTCACTCCCTTCCTCCCACTTTTGTTGTTGTTTTTCTTACGATTCACAGCCTAAGGAAAAGTTCTGAAGAATTTGAAAGCTCACTATTTTGTGACCTTTTAGTCAATCCCTGATGTTGGGAAAGATGAAGGGCACAAGGAGAAGGGGACGACAGAGGACGAGATGGTTGGACGGTGTTCTCGAAGCTTCTAAAATGAGTGACCAAACTGCGGGAGGCAGTGGAAGACAGGAGTGCCTGGCATGCTCTGGTCCATGGGGTCACGAAGAGTCGGACACGACTAAACAACTAAACAACAACAGTCAATCTTACTGAAGGTATAGCCGTATTGTGGCTTGCAATCCTTATGTTGTTTTTCATATTCTCTTTTTTCTTGTAAGGTAGGGACCCTTTAATAACATCTTTTCCATTTTATTCCCTCCCCAAATGTACTCTCCCAACATTTCTCCAATGAAAATAAGGATGTCCTAAATAATAATAATAATAATAATAATTTATTATCATTATTATCATTATTTTATTATTTATACCCTGCCCATCTGACTGGATTACCCCAGCCACTCTGGGCGGCTTCCAACATGTATAAAAACATAATAAACCATTAAACATTAAAAAATACCCTTCCCTATACCCTATACCCTTCCCAGGGCTGCCTTCAGATGTCTTCTAAAGGTCGTATAGTTACTAATCTCATTGGCTTTGACGTCACATAACTCCACATCCTCCAACATTTCTCCAGTGAAGATAGGGATGTCCTACCATACCCTCCAACCTTTCTCTGATGAAAATAGGGGTGTCTTAAGGAAAAGGGAGACATTCCGGGATCAATTCAGAAACCGGGACAGCTTTTGTAAATCTGGGACTGTCCCTGGAAAATAGGGACTCTTGGAGGGTCTGCAAGAATTTGTCTAAAACAGCTAATTTTGAATTAGGCCTGGAGCCTTTGCCTGCCATTCCCTCCCCAATGTCTCTTGCTTGGCACAACTCGGTTGGCCATTTTTAATTCCAATGCTCTTCTACATTCAACAGTTGCACGGTCTGTTTTCCTGTACTAGTTAATCCGTTTTCATATCCAAACACCTTAGCTATAATTCTAGTTCCATCTGCTCTTCTCCTTAAATTACAGTGCATTAACTCATGATCGCCTGATCCAAGGCTTTTCCCAACAGCCGCTATCTATTCTGTAACATTTCCTCAGGGCTTGCCACTACCAAATCCAATTAAACAATTTCTTTTCCCCTTGTGGGTCAGCCAACAACTTGGTGAAGAAATTGATTGTCAAAAACACTGGGGAATAAATCGTTGGGTCTGCTGCCTTTAGCAGCACTGATCTTCCCATCTGGGTCAAGGGAAATGCCCGCCAGCATTCATCTGTGTTACAGCACCAAAATGGAGCACTAAACTTTTCATCTCATTGATTTCAATGCTACTAAATCATTCTTAACTGCTGTAGTTCAACACAGCTGCATTATGGATCAGGCTGTCAGAAAGCATCTACTTGACATTAATTTCTCAAATTGGGACTGTAGTTTCAGTGCTTCTAATCCACACATTCCTGATAGGCAGCATTTTAATACGTCCTCCTTCAGTGTCAACATTCACAGAGACTGGGTAATAAATACGCAGGTTCATCGCTCACACACTGCAAATGAGCAGATCTGCAAGCGTTGCTTATTGTCTGAACTGAATGAGATCCCTAACCCAGGCAAATATACTTATGACTCCTGTGAATGACTGAAAGTGTTCATAAGTAATTTCCCAAAGCAACCTGGCATAGCAAGGTTCTGTGGGCTGCTGCTAAGAATATAGCCAATTTAATATTACTACGCAAGTTCCTCCTTTGGGCATTGCTAATAAGCACCGGCAGCCAACTGTGGATATTAAACTTTCTCATTCAGCTGCTTTTCATTGCATCTAAAGCTGCCCTTTGTCTCTATCCTCACGAGAACACGAGAAGAGCCCTGCTGGATCAGGCCAAAGGCCCATCTAGTCCAACAACTAGTTCCTACAGTGGCCGATGAGATGCCAGTGGGAAACCAGTGACAGCAGCAGCTCTCTACCCACTTGGGCTCCCCAACAGCTGGTATTCAGAAACACACCACATCCAGTACTGGAGGTAACACACAGCTATCATGACTAGCGCCCACTGATAACCTTGTCTTCCATGAGTCATCCTAGCCTGAGCTGAAGGTTCCCTCTTGCGTAACTTATTTATTTGTTGGATTTGTATCTCATTTGTTGACGAGAGCACCCAAAAAATTATAAAATAAAACTTCATTAAAAACTTCATTAAAGAATCCTAGAATTGTAGAGTTGGAAGGGACCCTGAGGATCATCTAAGGTAAAGGTAAAGAGACCCCTGACCATTATGTCAAGTCGTGACCGACTCTGGGATTGCGGCACTCATCTCACTTTACTGGCCAAGGGAGCTGGTGTACAGCTTCCGGGTCATGTGGCCAGCATGACTAAGCCGCTTCTGGCGAACCAGAGCAGCACATAAACGCAGTTTACCTTCCCGCCAGAGTGGTACCTGTTGGGAAAAAGCACCAAGGCAAAAGCCAGCTCCAGATGGCTGGAATGCAAAACAGGATGTTGTTGTTTCCTACTGTACTGTTGGAGAAAAGTGGAAGTCTATTCTCTGTACTGAGCACCGGATGTTAGCTCAGAGTGTCATGTGACCTGTGCTGGAAGTACAGGGGTGGAGTTGTGACTCTTCTGATGGAGACTGAAGGGTGCAGTCGCATTTCTATGTACTGCTGAATGACAGGAATAAAACATGTAAATAGGACTCCTGTCTGTCTCATTTCCCCTCCCTGGGGAGAATGCAGGGAGGGAGAGAAGCAGAGAAGCAGAGGGTGTGTTCTTTCTCACGTCTAATGAGAAGAATCGCTGGTTTGTTTACCTAGCCTGCCGGGAGTTGCAGACAGAAGGTAAACACAGTATCTCACTCTTTTGCCTGGGGGAGGCCAGTTACCTCTGACTGTGAGCTGAGATACTAACAGTACCTATTTATCTACTTGCACTTTGACGTGCTTTCGAACTGCTAGGTTGGCAGGAGCAGGGACCAAGCAATGGGAGCTCACCCTGTCGCGGGGATTTGAACCGCCGACCTTCTGATCAGCAAGTCCTAGGCTCTGTGGTTTAACCCACAGCGCCACCCGCGTCCCATGAGGATCATCTAGTATGCTTTAAAAATCAATAGCATAAAAGAAATGGACTTGAGAGAGGGCACTGCTCTGTGGAGAGCACATTACTTGCAGGCAAAAGGTCACAAGTAGAAGCTGATAGAAAATACCCAGGGTAGTCTCTGCCAGTCAGAGTAGGCAATACTAGGCTCCACAGACAAAAAAATCCTGACCTTGGTATAAAGCAGAAGTGGAGAAGTTTTGACTCCAGATGTTGCTGAACTGCGACTCCCATCAGTCCTAGAAAGAATGGCCAGTGGCCAAGGATGATGGGAGGTGTAGTTCAGCTGCACCTTGAAGGACACAAGGATTTCTATTTGCACAAAACCAATTTCCCTCCTTTTCATCTCCCCAGATCTGCTCTGGAGGGTTGGGGAAATAGGGTGCACAGGAGGAGAGGAGAAGGAGGGGAGTCCCATTACACAGCCGTAAGTCCTTGCACTAATGGAACTACTTTGTTGGATACTGTCCAACAACATCACATGAAGTGAGTTACATGGAAAAGGAGGAATGCATTTGCATTCAACGTGCTAAATTCTGCTTCTTGGTGTGGGGTTGAAAAAGTCATCAACAGACCATGAACACCACAAATGCCTTCCTCATTCTGAGTGAGTTACGTCCAAGTCTACATTTCCTCTGTGACTTTATACCATACAAAATTGTACCTCGGGCATGTGTGCATTCAACATCTGGCTAACAGATGTGCCAGCCACAGATACTAAATTACTCTCCGTGATGAAGAATAAGATTTATTGTCCTGAAAGATCAATATTCATTTTTGAAAGAGAAACACCTAATTCTTTTTTTAAAAAAAAACCACAACATATAATTGGTTAAAATGAAAAAATTGTCATGGCTTGCAAAATACTTTTGTTTATATTGTAAGCTATAGTTTGCATAAAGAGTAACTGAGGTTACTCAAACATGTTTGAGAGACAGGAACATACAGTACTACCAAACAACTCAAATGTGTCAATGACAAAGTGTCTTAAATCAAAGAGGCGTTTCCATTTTAAGAAAGCTTGACTTTAGCCACCTGTGTAAACATTTTTAATGCATCCATTTGATTTTAGCAAGCTGTTGCTTAGAAAAATATGTTAAAATCTCCCAGAAATTATGGGCCCGGGGGCCAGTCCTTAAAATGCAAACTCCTAAACCAGGTCAAAATGGAAATCATGGCGATTTTTGAGAGCCTGTAGTAATGGGGCACCTTCACTCAGCGAACTTCCAGATGGTCATGTTGCTGCTGCTGCTTACCAGGTGGTGGCAGTGGGATCGCTGTGGTGTAAATGCACCAGTGAAGCCAATCTGGTGCTCCTGCCAGTGAGTTTGCACTGTATCGACCTCAGCGCTGCCTCATCTCTCTCCATCTAGCTCCTGGTAAGCAGCAACAACACAGCCAACTGGTAAAGGGTGGTGCCCTATCACACCATCCACTGCTGAGAGCCTGAGTGAACTCGATTGAAGAATTATGATGGATGACAGCAGCTTGCCGCTTAAGGACGATTATGCTATCTCTCCAACCTTGCTCTAGAAGGAAACTTATAAGATGGATATGCCTTCGAATATGTGCTCTAGGCCACTTCCTTACATGATGTGTGTAATGGTATCAGGGGTTTGCTCGAGAGCAATCAGGCAAATGCCTCCCTGGTCGGCTGTAAAGCCTTGTTATTGGTGCCAAAAAAACCTTCACCATGCAGAGTGCCTGTATTCTGTGTCTTGCTCATTCACTGGCAGAATCTGAGAGTGGGTGGTCCTTAAACCTTCCCCAGCAGAGTAGTTTCTTGACGCCCAGTCTGCGCTTCCCCTCTCTGCACGGAAGCCTACTGCGCAAGGAGGGTGTGGGTAACGGAGGACCTCTCTCCTCCAAGCTTTGCCCAGGCAAGGTGTCCTGGCACCGCCTTGCCTCCTCCGAGCCCTGCAGCTCCTCTCCCCCAGAGGCATGGCTACTCTCCTCCACTGAGGAGGTGCTGCTTCCCACGATCTTTGCGGGCTCTCTGTAATCCATCCGGCTTTTCCCCTCTCGCCCCTGAGCCGATGGCAGTTCCCTGACAATGTGCAATCTACAGATGTGGACTGTTTCAAGAAAGGGGGCTTGGGCGTCAAATATTTCATCAAGGGAAACCTCTGAAATATACCCAGAATTCCCAGCTCACTCATCACTATCCTTTGGTGTTAAGTGCATTGGCTTGTGCTATGAGCGCAACCAAACCTATCTCGTTTATAATTTTATCATTTAAAAATGCATAGGTACTGCCCTCTCGCAAAATAACTGGGTGGCAGAAAGCAACATAAAGACACTAAGAAACAATACAGAGGAGTCATTCGTTGACTGGCTACTCAGGACGTATTTTAAACACTTGCATGGGCCTTAAGTTTCCTAGTAAAACACATTTACAGTGTAATCCTATGAATGCTTACACAGAAATAAACCCCGCCATTCCAAGGTAACTGTGTATAGGGCTGCAAATTAAGTCCCTTCAGGGTTTCCCTGCTTTTCTTTTTGTTTTGAGCACTCTTTAATGGTGCTCAATTGTAGTGTTTTCCTATTGACATGTTAGCCGCCCTGGGCTGCTTTGGAGGAAGGCATGAGATATACATTTAATTGATCAATAAATAAAGCCACCATTAAGCAAAGATTTATAGAACAAGTAAGTGGATGAATAAAAGCAAACTTGGCTCTTGTTCAAAACCAGATGATGTTATGCTTATGGTTATCATTGGTGTTATGTGACTATTATTACCTATTAATTATTGCTGCTTACTATAAAACGTTATGGATTGACTTCCACATTTTAGATACCAACAGTTTTAGACCTTGGCAAGGGATAAGCTGTTCATCTTCTTCCCTTATCTTGAGAAATGTGCCTTCTCTAGGAAATCTTACTGTGTGTTTAAACAACAACCCAAAAAAACCCAACTCCAATGTCATTAAGAACTGCATTTGGTGTGGGGTGTTCACTTTTAAAATTCAAATTCTTTTTTCCAATTATTACATATATAACAAATGGTAAAATGAAAATGATCAGTTTTCTTCAATAAGGACACACTATTTCTGACTGCAATACTTTAAAAAGTCAGCAATTAAACTGAAAAAGTGAACCCCTTAACTTTAAAATAATAATTAACATATAATAATATACTAAATAAAATGTTTTCCTTGTAGCTCAGGTTGTGATTTATTATGAACTGATAATTTTATATAGATACCTGAATAACATTTACAAATGAAATCCGATTATATCTCTAAATAGGATGCTGGTAAATTTCTCTCCTCCCCATCCCTCATTTCTTTATATTAATCAGCATTATAAAGTGCAACCAACATTAGCTCCTGAAACACAGCGTTTTCAGGTTTTACACAAGGCAGAGATGGGCATATGTGAAGGATAGAAAGATGCGACATTTTTGATTAAGAACTACATTTTGAATTTTAAAAGAAAATTAAGCAAGTTTTAATGAAATAATTTGTGTGGCATTGTTCTTTTGTCTTTGGCTACTTTATGCAAACCTTCCTTTTGGAGGAATGTATAGCATCGCATGGAACGTCATGGGCTCTGCTAGTGGCCACACAAAGTTCACTAAATATTCAGGAAGTGGAAGAAAGGATGTCTATTTTTGGCAGCAACATTACCTTTAAGATCACCACTGCAGATTAGTCACCTGTCACTAATGAAAGTAAGCCAGCGTGGGGATTCAATCTATCATGGCCTAGAGAACAAGATGACCCACATTATTATTCACTGCAAATATCAACCACCTGATAATCAATGACATTTCATGTTGGAATTGGTAATGAATCAACAGCAGAGGTCACAGAAAGACAGAAGCAAATTTCTCAGCATCTATCATGTGCAAAAATAACATCAAGCCAATGCTAAATTTAATAACAAATATACGTGAATCAGAAGTGCATACTCAGGGCCAAGTGAAAAGACTGGCGTTGTTCATATCAGTGGTACTTAATTCGTTCTGGAGGTCTGTTCTTAACCTGAAACTGTTCTTAACCTGAAGCACCACTTTAGCTAATGGGGCCTCCTGCTGCTGCTGCACCGCCGGAGCACAATTTCTGTTCTCATCCTGAAGCAAAGTTCTTAACCCGAGGTACTATTTTTGGGTTAGCGGAGTCTGTAACCTGAAGTGTATGTAACCTGAAGCGTATGTAACCCGAGGGACCACTGTACTCTTTCTAATATTGAACTCAAGTGAGGAGTGCTGACACAAATGGAGCCAAATGGAGCCACCAAGAAAGAAGAAATTGGGAAGAGCTGGACTATCAATCCTCCTCCCATAAAAAGAAGAAAACTGGATGAAAGCCTCCAAAAATAAATGCCCAATGAGGACTGAGCATGCTCAGCAGCCATGGTTGGAAAAGAACAATAGAAAACTGAGGAGGAAAAACTGGAGTGCCCTCATAGTGAAAAATTGCCAGAGGAAAGTCAATGTTCTAAAGTAGTTTTGTAATCTGAACAGATGAGGTGGCCAAAGTGCATTTTGACCTCGAGAGGTACAAGCTAGTCAGGCACTTATGAAACCTGAAATTTCACATATTCCTATTAGTATCAGGGGAGCAGACAGTCACAGAGGCACCCACATACTACTTACTGCACGTAATGCAGACTCACATTTCATAGTGCAAACTTCCAGAGTACAAGATTTTGTAAAATAAATAAGTAAAATAAAATAAAATCTACAGGCTGCCTCAAATATATTTGTATAAAGGGTTTAAAGTAGCGTTTTCAACAAGATTCTGGAAGTACCTGCCATCTGTCAATGCTCTCTTGGGCTCTCTTCTACCCAATCAAACAGGAAAGACAATCTACACAAAGGATTCAAAGGGAGTCTTCACAACACATTAGTGTCACCCTGTTCTTTGATTAGGGAATGGCAATTACAGCAATTACAGCAATTTCACAATGGGAAATATTCCCAAAGAGGGGAGCCTGTTGCAAAGTGTAGGTAGTCTTTAGCAAAACGAAAAAAACAAACCCCCCACAATTTTTCAAAGAGACCACCACAGTACATCAAAGGAACATTAACTCAAGATGTAATCTTGTGCTCAGTATAGAATCTGTAACACTAAATTGCTTTCTGTGCCATTCCAGAGGCACTGCACAAAAATATAATGTATTCCACATTACTGTAGGTATGCATCATCTTATCCCCCCACCCTTCACAAAACTCCCATTTTCCCAGTATGGTGAGATACAGACTTTCTCCCTTGACGCTGACTTTTCCTGCAACTCTTTTTAATAACGACACAGATACAGTATTACTGACCTGTATGCTGGAGGCCAGAAACATTAATAAAAGAGGTTGAAAAAATTAAGCCGCCATGTTGGAAACAGGCCTATGGTGGTCCATGAAGCATTGATTCTTCCATTCATCTTAAAGAAGGAAGTGGCACACTTGAAATACTGAGTACAGTACCAAATAATGCCCACTGTCTAATTGGAAAGGAAAATGAAAGTGACCTGCTCTTAACTTTTTGTGATTTGCTCAAATAATTCCTCAGCTTAATGCATGCTTTAAATTGTTTGTCATTTCTGCGTAAATAAAAACAGCAACCCCAAAAACCACCAAGTTAAACAAATGTGATTCAACTTAAAGAAATTCAGATTGATTACCCAAGAAGACTATGCTAATGCTCCTTTAACAGATTTAGGGAGCCATCTTGGGTCACGGGGGGAAGGGTTGGAATTCAACTAGCAACAGTGGCACATAATCACTTTTAAAAATCACAAAATATTGAGTTGGCTTTGGCTTTAGTTTTCCCCAAGCTGAATTACAAGCAAAAACGAAGAAAATGGAAAGAGAGAGAAAAGATAGGCATGATGAAAGCACAAGGAAGAGCTCTTAAGATGGAAAGGAGAGTGCACTTTGCGGACAATTCGATTAGATGCTGTTCCTGGTACGAAGAGATCTGAGAGCCAAAACAGATGTGATGTTCGTTTCATGAGTGCAATTAATGTGTACTTTTTTTAAAAAAAATGTAAATAGCAGTGCTGCAGGGCCCGACCAGTGTCAGAGCCTCGGGGTGGAGGAGAGTACAGTGGTACCTCAGGTTACATACGCTTCAGGTTACATGCGCTTCAGGTTACAGACTCCGCTAACCCAGAAATAGTGCTTCAGGTTAAGAACTTTGCTTCAGGATGAGAACAGAAATCATGCTCCGGCGGCGCGGCGACAGCAGGAGGCCCTATTAGCTAAAGTGGTGCTTCAGGTTAAGAACAGTTTCAGGTTAAGAACAGACCTCCGGAACGAATTAAGTACTTAACCCAAGGTACCGCTGTATAACCTTTCCCTAACCTATAGTGGTTCCAACAGGCTTAGATACCTGTAAGTGTTAGGTAACTCTAGACAAGACCATGGACAGCTCCAAGTAGAGCCCAGTCTGATAGCTCATATACAAGCAGGCTCAGATGTTGATTCAGCAGCAAAGAACTCTGGACTAAGTATTAAACACGGTTGCAACTTAGTTTGGGGTGCTTGCTCTGCTGGGGAGTGGGGTGGGGCAAAGCCTTTTGTAATTCAGTAATTTGTAAGACTGCCTGATAATGGCAAGAGTTGATTCCAATGGTGGTGGCTTTTGGGTAACAGTCCTTTTACTCTGAGGACAGTTGTTGCACAATTTCCTCAGTCTGAGGATCGAGATGGTGACAAGATGAACTCCTCAGGTGCAGAGGCTGGGAGAGTGGGTTCCATAGGGGTCAGTGCTCCTGCTTGGAGGCCATGGCTTCTTCCCCCCAATATGACATCTTGTTCTGCTGGAGATTGGGAAAGTGGAAGCAATGAATTACCAAACGGCCTTCCAGTCAGGCCAGGCCAATAAGGTACCTGAGCAGCTCCCAGTGAGATTTGCTAGCTTAGCTATGGAAGATGCTGTCTGAACAAAGGATCAGATTCACCTGGAGGCTTAAGAAACCTGTCAGGGGCTTTCCTTCCAGTGGCTTGTTCTCCCTAAGTTTCCTATACTCCTTAAAGAGGCCACAGTGGATTCTGCAGTCAGATGCTTCAGCAGGAGAAACTACAATGGAGTCTCCTCCAGAGTTTGAGGGTGATGGGAGAGCCATGTGCTCAGGCCAAGATGGTATAGAATGCAGTGCTGAGGGCTCTGCCTTCAAGTGGGGTGACCTGTGAATTCCTGTGAAGGCAACACTTGGTCCTAGATGCAGGAAACATGACATGTGGGAAACCCAGCAAGATGGGTGGGATAGTAATAATAATGACAATGACGATGGTGATGATGATGATGATGTTTCCTTCCTGAGGCAAATACCAACTCGAAGTCTCCACCCCCATCACTGAGATCCAGCACCGAGGGCCTTCTGGCGGTTTCCTCATTGCGAGAAGTGAGGTTAGAGGGAACCAGACAGAGGGCCTTCTTGGTAGTGGCGCCCGCCCTGTAGAATGCCCTCCCTTCAGATGTGAAGGAAATAAGCAGCTATCCTATCTTTAAAAGACATCTGAAGGCAGCCCTGTTTAGGGAAGTTTTTAATATTTAATGCTGTATTGTTTTTAACACTTGATTGGGAGCCTCCCAGAGCGGCTGGGGAAACTCAGCCAGATGGGCGGGGTATAAATAAATTATTATTATTATTATTATTATTATTATTATTATTATTATCATCATCATCATCATCATCATTTTCATTAGAACCATGGCAAGGAAAGGAAGGAAGGAAGGAAGGAAGGAAGGAAGGAAGGAAGGAAGGAAGGAAGGAAGGAAGGGTTAAACTCTGTCTCCCCACTGAGTTTTGTGCAGGCTCCTTTAAATCTGCAATTCACATAAAGGGAAGGGGAAGCATCTTAATTTCATTCATACATTTAACTGCATGTTTACTTTTGCCCTCAGGCTGCAGCAAAGCATGCTAGTGGAAAGGACCACTAGCTACTACTCTCCCTTGTAAAATGTTAAAACCAGCAGTTCTAGGGATCAGTTTCGCCAGCACTAATCAGTTCATGTGGAAGAGTCCTAATGAACACAAATCCTTGTTCATTGCTTTGGGACTTTTCTGTGGGCTCCAATATAGATTCTTATGCCATTCTTGCTGTCTGGTATGATAGCTCCATTCACCACCCCCACCACCCTGGCTTTCCGTTATACACATATTGTTATGAAGGAACAAAATCTCTGGAAAGGTTTTAGGGGGGAAAACAACGGAAAAGACAGCAATCAAATTTGTACAGAGCTGGATGACAGTCAGCCCTTCCTCCTTGTAGATATATATATACTATAATTGAACAGTTTCCTTTGCTCACTGTGCTGTGACAATGAAGAAGACTGATGTATGACAACATTAATTTAATGCTGCAACAACTATAATGTCGTGCTCTCATCGGGTACAGATCCTGTGCCAAACAATATATTTTACATGGCATTAGGAAACTTTGATGCAGTAGGCAGGGCAACTCCCATTCCCCTCGCTGATCTTACTCACTGTGATGAAGCATTTGGGGGGAAACCAGTAATCCACTGTGAAGCTGCTGAAGGCAGGAAATGCTCCATTTTGATTTTACACTTATTTACCCAATGGAAACTTATTCATAATACTCAGGAATTGTTGTTTTTAAGTCACTGACTGCCTTTGCCCTACAAGTACAGCTCTAGTTTCCTTTCCAGAAAGGGTAATTAATTAAATTAAAACTGACTTCAGTTGAATAGGGTGTGCTGGTCATTCTCTCCCCCCACACACCCTCAGCCTCAATGGGTTGTTATTTACAGTCATGGGACTAGCGGGCTTCCTGCTTCCTTACAGCTTCCTCCTGTAAGAATATAGGGGGAAATCCAGTGATTCCATCCCTCCCACAGGGATGCCTTTTAATCCAGTAACTGTGTCTGCTAACCCAGTTCCCTCTTCCTACTGCAGTCTCCTCTGCCAACTTCTGCACTGTTCTGGAGCATCGATCAATCCAATACAGCAGATTTTCTGGGTGTGCAGAGAGAAGGGAGATCAGAGAAAAAACCAGATCCTTTCCTCTTCCATCCTGCCTCCATGTTCCCCAAGAACGATACAGTCATACCTCAGGTTACAGACGCTTCAGGTTGCATTTTTTTGGGTTACGGACTGCCGAAACCCAGAAGTACCGGAACGGGTTACTTCCGGGTTTTGGCAGTCGTGCATGCGCAGAAGCACCAAATTGCATCCCACACGTGTGCAGATGCACCGGTGTGTGTTCCGAATGCTGCGGGTTGCGAACGTGCATTCCACACGGAATACATTCGCTACCCAGCGTGGTGAAGTGGTTAAGAGCGGTAGACTCGTAATCTGGTGAACCGGGTTCGCGTCCCCACTCCTCCACATGCAGCTGCTGGGTGACCTTGGGCCAGTCACACTTCTGTGAAGTCTCTCAGCCCCACTCACCTCACAGAGTGTTTGTTGTGGGGGAGGAAGGGAAAGGAGAATGTTAGCCGCTTTGAGACTCCTTCGGGTAGTGATAAAGCAGGATATCAAATCCAAACTCTTCTTCTTCTTCTACCCGAGTGTCCACTGTAGTAGCATATGATTGCTTCATAGAAGCTTTGAGAAACACCATGAAGGATAAGCTATGCTAACGTCACCCCTGATCTAGTTCCTCACGTTATTAGCATGTTTTCCCCACATCCCCAAATGCTTTTTATTATTATTAGTACCATGGGATGTATCTAATGTGCTCACATTTCTCCCTGCAAAGCAAGAGGCAAGCAGCACGGTTAATTAATAAACTAAATTAATGACTTAATCTATACATATTATGATTTGTGTAATCATGCCACTTAGCATGGGGTGGAGTCATGGGAGAATGACAGCCATGTCACTCCCACATCATGTAGAAACTGGACCCCAGACTGCACTATATAGTTCCATACAAAACCTTCACCTCCCAGCAAGGCAAGAATAATGTTCTAGTATTGTTTTCACAAATAAAAAAACAGCAGCTTTAAATTAATTCTCAATGTGATGTTTTATATTGAAAAGGAATACATTTTAGAGTAGAGGTGGAGAACCTGCGGCCCGCCAAAGAGAGGCTGATTTAGGGGAGCAAAACTGGTTTGGTTGCATTGGTCATGGAGCTTCGGGCAGGGACGCCGCCAAAATTTGAAACCCCAAGTTCCGCCACTGCTCCAGATATGGATGGACTCCAACCTCCATCAGCCCCAGTTAGCATAAGCATCATCATAATTTATTACTTTTACCTTGCTCATTTGGCTGAGTTACCCCAGCCACTCTGGGGCAAGTGGTAGAGATAATGGGAGTTGTATTCTGGCAATAGGTGTAATGCCACAAGTTCCCGACCCCTGTTTTAGAGGCTAGCCAACTTTGTGGAAGACAGGATTCAATCAGTCGAGATACTATCACAGGCAGAGGTGGAGGGATTCAGTAGTAGCCATAAAACAGATAACATCTGAGGGTTTTGACTGAGATTCAAGCAATCTGTTCAGCAATAGTAATAAGAAAACTTGATTAAAAAAAACAGCTGCTAATATAAAGTTCCTGCAGGAGACAGGTAGCTGGAGGCAAAGGATATACAAGCAAATGTCAAAAGCGGCGGAGCTAAATTTGGCAAATAGACCGTAACCTTTGCTTGACTCCTGGTTATTGTGGACGATAATAGTGAAAGAGCCCATCACAAATTAAATGACATGTAAGGTCAGATGCAATAGTTCAAGAGCTATGCTAGCTTTTCCCTGTGCAAATGCTTGAGTAAGAAAAACATTCATTACTTCAATTACCAGTACCTTCAAAGCAGGTTCTTGGAACTATGTGTGATTTAGAAGCCAGTTGGACTATGCTAGAGGATGGAGTGAACTGTGTTAATTTCAGCAATAAATCTGGAGTATCTCTCTGTCTTTCACACACACACACACACACACACACACACACACAGCCCAAAACCATTGTTTTAATCTTACACCTCCTGTTCTCCTTCTCCTGCAAAATCTATCTATTATCCTTACTGGTATATTTAAAAGTAGACTGGAAAGAGGAGAGGTAAAGGACACAAGTGTGGGAGGATGGAAGAAGAAATGAGGATTGTTGTGTGACATCGAATGTTACACAAGCAGACTATTCTTCCTCTCTCCCTTCTGCAGCTCCCTGCACCGATACAATCTGCTCCAGAGGGTCTCAGAAGGGGGTGGAAAGGTAGGGAAATCCCATTGCTTGATCCCACTGACAGATGGACACTATTAAATGTAAATGGTTATAAAGTCAAAAACCTGTGTTAATAACCAAAACTAAAAAAAAGAAGAACTTCGTTCATTTATCTCTCCATTCCCATCTGATAATCTTTTAAAAACTCCCCTTATAATTCCATAAATCAAAATGAAAAGAATCCATTTCATTCTCAATTGCTTTTTCAATTTGAAAAGGCAAGTCTTAAAAAAAACAACCAGCAGGTAAGTATGGAACAGAGACGCTAACAACAAGAAGAAAGGATCAATATGCCTTGTTTAGTAAGATATCCATTATTTCAAAGGGCATTTCAGGATTACCTTGGACATGATTGCCATTCTGTAGAAATTAATTACTTCCCTTCGGGGCTACAGCTTCTAAGAACTCCACATAACTAATATCAACAGCTTTGCAATGCCTCTTATTTTGAGAAAGGTTGATCAAACAAACTTAAGCTAATTATCCTTTCACTGTAACAAATAGTGGTCATCTAACAACATCTCTCTAATCATGATTTATAGTCATTTACACCAATTGAGGTTATGGCCTCCTCAGTTTAGAGAAAATTATGTCAAAGAAGGTATTAAAAAAAAAGCCCTCAACCTCAGGAAAAACTCCTGGGAGAGATATTTGCATACATAAGAGTTTTGCAAGATCAGAAATCTTCTCATGCGAAGCAGACAACACACCCTGGCAATGAATAGCAAAGAACCTCCATCATGTTTTGTTACAAAAAGAGAACACTGATAAAATGATCCACCCTGAAAGGCCTAAGGTTGAAAACACTGATCTATTACCCTTCATTTTCCATAATAGAGTGAAATATGGATTCTTAGTTAAGATGATTTCCTACAAAATGCCAATAACAAAGTGGTGCATCATGTGGAGATATTATTTGAGTGGACAATGACAACAAAATTATTGTTCTCAAAGAATACTTTCCCCCCGGTGCTGTCTTCATGAGTATGACAGGATAATGTCAATGCATGGCTGCAGTCCAGTCCAGAGTCAAGCATGGTTAGGTCTACATGGAAATCAGGGCAGCAGGGGTGTTAAGCATATTCAACCCTGTACTGAATTGTGCACCATGGCTTTAAAATATAGGTGGAGATGCTCTATAATATATAGAAGCTCTCTTCAGGTGTTCTAATGTTATCTCCGTGGAGAGGTCACGGAATAAGTGCAACACCCCCATCCCCCCAACACTCTTGACCTTCCCACAGTGAAGGAAATTGTAAGTGTTCTCAGCTGAACATGCTTAAACTCCTTCCTGCAATCAGGAACGACCGGGATTCCCAGTTGCAGTGAAATTTAACCAAAATTTCAGCCAAGCACACTTACAATTCTGTCCTTCCTGTTCTGATACAGAAAGGTCAGGAGTGGGTCTGGTATTCCCTCTGCTTCCCTTCCATGGAGGGAAGGGTCATAAGCAATGCATGCTAGGTTGCACCCATAAACAGCCTTTCAATGACTTAATAATCCATGTATGGTAATCAGGGATGGGCTCCAAGTTTGAGGAGGCCCTGAGCAAACTGAGCTGTGGAGGGATCCTCTTCACACTGCTGGACCTTCTCAGGTTTACCTGAGCAGTAGGTTCGAAGATGTCTAAGACCTGCCATTTTAATTTCCCACAATGCACTGGAGCACCTAATGTAATGCCACTCTGGGGCCAATGGGAAATTGAAATGGACACTCACAGACCCAGCTGGCTGATTTGAAGAGTTCAGGGCGAGTGTCAGAGCTGGGGCCTCTGTTCAGGCCTTTCGGCTCTGCCCACTGCCCAAGGGGACCAAGTACTGATGCTGGGCCTGAAGGCAACCCATATGAAGAAGATGGAGCTGACAACTAATGGTGTACTTTAGCTGAAAACTTGCTCTTGAGTCCTCAGGGCTCATTTTGCTGTTAATTACGAGACAGCGTTCTGTAACACCTGAGTGGGGAAGGTGGAGCTGCTTACTATATGTGGCAGAAAAATAAGAACGCACCAACACTATCTGAGCATAACAAGTCAGAGGGGGGGGGGAAAGCTATTTATCAATTTCATACATATTTCTTACTTAGAACTGCTAGAGTAATTCATGTATTAAAAAATAGTATGGCAACATGAAGAAAGCTACTGAATTATGGAACAATTATCAGCATTTTCAGATGGGGGAACTTTTAGGCATCAGGTTGGCTGATTCAGTACCTATAACATCCACAAGTCACATCAGGCCTATGCTGATTCCTACTAACGGTAGGTTAGCAAGAACCAGCAAAGGGCAAAATCTAAATGATGGGTAGTTCAAATTTGTATCCGGTTTTCCTGCTTCTTTTGGTCCCATTTAGTGCCAACTGAACATCTAGCAGTGCTGGAAGCTGCTCTTTGAACATAACCTAAGACAGATATGTGAAATGTGCACTGCTTTACACGCTTGCCGGAACTTAACATCTCGCCATTCCAAGTAGCAGCTCAACTAAATTGAAAAATCAAAATCTCCCCAAAAAACAGACAAATCAAACCAAGCCACCTACCTCTTCCAGAGCAAGGCAAATGTGAGCTCCCTTGACATTTTCTAGCACTCTCTTCTGCTGACATGAGACAAGAAAGTGGATGCTCACATTTCTTCCCTGTCCATCCTTGCTTACAATCGCATCTTCCACAGTTACACTGTCCATGACCTTAAGAGCAAAAGGAAAATACATAATTTCAGTTTAGGGTAGCCATGTATCCCACTTTAGCTGAAAGGAGTAGAGGTAAAGAAAAATAAGAGGGAGACCAGGGACCCTGAACTTGCCCATCAGTGGTTAGCACCTACAAGTTCATCAGACTGAGTTTGTTTCTGGTTGTGTATCCAAATAATAATAATAATATATTTACAGTGGTACCTCGGGTTAAGTATTTAATTCGTTCCGGAGGTCCGTACTTAACCTGAAAGTGTTCTTAACCTGAAGCACCACTTTGGCTAATGGGGCCTCCTGCTGCCACCGCGCCACCAGAGCACGATTTCTGTTCTCATCCTGAAGCAAAGTTCTTAACCTGAAGCACTATTTCTGGGTTAGCGGAGTCTGTAACCTGAAGTGTATGTAACCTGAAGCGTATGTAACCTGAGGTACCACTGTATACTATACTACACTGAGATGTTTTAATGTTTCTTTGGTTGTCCTTGAAGCTTCTTGCCACACTTCTCATCCTCTCCTGCCACACCAGTGTGGCGGACCACACCCTTTGAGAACCACTGATCTAAGCTCACCTTGCTGAATCTAATTTGGCAGGTCTGACTCCAGCCACTGCCTGGGTGGGAGACAGCCTGGGAACCCTAAGTAACACTGCTTTGACTTCCATGAGGAACATTAAGAACAGCCCTCCTGGATCAAGACAAAAGCTCATCTAGTCCAGCATTCTGTTCTCACAGTGGCCAACAAGATGGCTATGAGAAAGCAGCACATTAGTGCAACAACCTGCCTCCCACTTGTAATTCCAAGCAACTGGTGCACAAAGGTATGCTGCCTCGGACAGCGGAGGTAGAACATTGCTATTGTTGCTAGTGGGCACTGATAGTCTTATATCCTCCATGCATTTGTCTAATCTGCTCTTACAACCATCCAAGTTGGTGACCATCATTATCTCTTGTGGAAGCAGATTCTGTAGTTTAATTATGTGCTGCATGCAGAAAGACGGGATATAGAATGTACTTACTACAACACAAATAGCTCCCTGCCTCGCTCCTCTGCATATATATAAACCGTGTGGTTCTGCTTCAGAGGGAATCAAGCCACATAAAGACAACCATGCATGAAATCACAAGGTGGCATCACAGCAGAGCTTGTCCATAAAAGACGTGTTTCAGTTTCTCCACTCCTGTGGTACCCTGGCCTGTGGGGGTGGGTGGAGTACTCTTTCCTACTGGAGAATTTTTTAGGAGACTGTCATCCTGTTATGCACTAACTGATAAAGCTGTTTTAAAGATGCTACTCAGCGAGATGAAGGGCTCTGAAATGAAATTCTAGAGAAATGGAAATCTCGAGAGAATGCTGCCTTCTCTGTAAGGTAAAGTAGTAGCAGCAAGCTACTTCCTGCTCTTGGTGAATGAAGTCTTTAAAATAACCACAGGTATTTCTGTTTAGTTACAGGGAGGTACTTATCTGCAAATTGGCTTTTTACGATCCCCAAATGCTTCATCTAGACATATGGGGTTTACTTATCTGCAGTCTCATCCCATCAAATAAACAGATGAAATACATTTCTCAAAGGAGTAAGCTATGTGAAAAGATTGCATTCGGGATTGTTTTATCACAACCAGCACCGCAGGCTGATTCAGTGGGAGTGAGGATGCAAGCCCAGAACAGAAACATCAGCACATTTATGTGGTCAAGGGGAAAGGAACCACCCACATGGGTGATTTGTATATGTGGCAGAAGGAAAAAAGATACAATATTCATACAGAACATTTTGAAAGTGTGAATGTGGAGCACACACTATATATTTTGGACACATCTAAAGATCTCACAATGATAGTTTCCAAGATCATGAAGCAGCATTTTGTCTTTGTTTGGATACAACTGGATCCAATACAGCCATATTGAATTATTCACATTTGTTTCAAATATTGCTTTTACCTGAACAGAAATCATCTGAGTATCTGTCATAGACTCCCTTGCAATTTCGTTCATCGCACTCGCAGGTGTCTCCATGAATATCTCCCCAGTCTCCAGTTGGGTCAACATCATGACATGTGCATTCACCGCATATGCAGGTACCTAAGGAGAAAAGAGATTAGCTGAACAACAAAAGCAATAGCTTAGAACAGAAACTGTTAAGATAAATTAAAGGAACAGAAGGTTTTGATGTTCTCTAGCTGTTGAACATTTAGCTGCATTTTTCAAAGCTACCTTGTAGTATGGTCAACTCATTTTGAAAGTCTGCCTTCTTCAAAGCAGATGAGATGAGAAGTTGCTCGTCACCATGTGGCACCATGGGAAATGGTGCCTAGAAAGCAATGTGTCAGTTGTTATAGGGTTGTGAGTGTGTAAATGCGCTTGTATATGTCTAGACTTTTGAGGTATTTTGGCTTCTGTTGGGAGGTGATAGGTACCACCTCTTTCCTGCTCCCCTATGATCTTTCATCATAGGGCCAGTTTCAAATGGATGAACGTCAGGTAACCAATTTATTTTGACCAATTGATTAACTTTAATAATAATAATAATAATAATAATAATAATAATAATAATAATAAATTATCTATACCCCGCCCATCTGGCTGAGTTTCCCCAACCACTCTGGGAGGCTCCCAATTGAATGTTAAAAACAATACAGCATTAAATATTAAAAACTTCCCTAAACAGGGCTGCCTTCAGATGTCTTTTAAAGATAGGATAGCTGCTTATGTCCTTCACATTGGGAGGGAGGGCGTTCCACAGGGCGGGCGCCACTACCAAGAAGGCCCTCTGCCTGGTTCCCTGTAACCTCACTTCTTGTAATGAGGGAACCGCCAGAAGGCCCTCGGCGCTGGATCTCAGTGTCCGGGCTGAACAATGGGGGTGGAGACACTCCTTCAGAACTGAGGCCGTTTAAGGCTTTAAAGGTCAGCACCAACACTTTGAATTGTGCTCGGAAACGTACTAGAAGCAAATGCAGATCTCTCAGGACTGGTGTTATATGGTCCCGGTGGCCACTCCCAGTCACCAGTCTAGCTGCCGCATTCTGGATTAATTGCAGTTTCTGGGTCACCTTCAAAGGTAGCCCCACGTAGAGTGCATTGCAGTAGTCCAAGTGGGAGATAACTAGAGCATGCACTACTCTGGCGAGACAGTCTGCGGGCAGGTAAGGTCTTTATGTCATGCCATTCAAATGATATAGAGATATGGAGAAAGTGGGACCTGCAACAGAAAGCTGAACTATAGAGTGACCTTGCTTAGTATTCCAGACACTCCATTCCACCCCTACCCCCCAGGGATTTTCTCTTCCCTCCCCCCACCAGTGAATCAGCATTCCAACCCCAGTAAGCATGCTGGGTCCCTACCTGGCTGTTTAACGATTTCCCCCACCTAAGGCGTTTCCCCTACTAAAGATTTGTTTTTGCTATTTCTGAAAGTCCTGGTGTCCCCCCATCTCTGCTGATACCTCTCTCCTCCAAGTAAATGGTGCTGCACCTCATCCCCGCCATAGATGTCAACTTTCCCTGTTTTTAAAGGGAAAATCCTATTCGGAATAAGGGAATTTCCCTTTTAAAAAGGAAAACGTTGACAGCTATGATCCCCACTCACCCCAAACCCCTCCCACCTGAAGAAATCTTGCAGGTGCCAGCATGGGCGCTACCATAAAAAATGCAACCTGTGAAACATTCTGTGTAGGTGATGAAGTGATTTAGGTCAAAAGCACCAGGCTGGCAAAAGTTAGTACAAAAGAAGCTTTTTGCTCTTGCAATAATTATCCAAAGATCAGATTTCACAGACTCCCTACCAGAAATAAGTTACTTGACAGAATCAATTGTCATTTGCAATGCTTCATGTAAACTGATGAACATTGCCAAAAAAAATATGTTGTGATTTAAATCTAAATTTCTTATTGACATCATTTGCTACCACATGAGTAAAACATCTAATCTGACAGATAACATTTATTGGTTCATTGTTTCCTGGGCTGCAATGGCTTTTTATCATTTTATATTTTTTTTAAAACCCTCACTGTTAAACTAAAATGAAATGAGCTTCTATTATTTCTATATTTCAACCAGACTTTCAATTGCTCTGTAATTAAGATGAGAGAGTTTTCTAAATGCTCTCAGGATAATTAGATGCTCCTAATTTGGCAGAGCTTTGTCAGTGGAGATGTACTAAAGAGATGGATTTTGAGATCTGCACTTTTGCTTTACTGTAATAGCTCTGGACCACAGCCAGAGGAACAATAGCTGATCTTTTAAATATTTGCTGAGTGAAAGCAGGCATCATTGTTAATGAATACAGACACATTCATGAAACACTGCTCATCCTAAACAGTACTGAAATTATTGTTTCATTGCTGAAAACTGAGCACTGAAATTACTGGTAGAGAATGACAGGCACACCCAGACAACCATTGAGACATCCTTGCCCCACCCTCAAGCAGTGAGCTAGCCAACAATTTCACTGTTCTCATTTGTTCCAGAAACAGAGAAGAACAGAGAAGAAGTTTCAAAAAGCAGCAGAAGGCTGAGATTGTTTTGTCTATGCAAGGACGTTTTCTGTGGGAACTGTTCTTTGGACATGCGCAGTGTGACAGGAAGTACCGATAACAACGCTTCTGAGTAACTTGTAACTTGTTGTGAGTCTCTTGCTTGCGCCTTGCAGTGAGAGAAGCAGAGAGAGTCTTGGACTCTTGTTGGACTCGAAGCATGTCTTGACCATGGCAGTGGTGAAAGTCTGTATATATTTGCTACCAATATGCTTTTATGCCTGTCACGTAAACTTCCACACTTGACTGAATCTTTATGGCGCCCATGAGTGTTTATTGCCTACTGTGTGTACCTTCAACCCTGAAGACACTTCCAATGAAGGAGCTGCGTTGAGATGTAATTCTGCTGAGTATGGATCATAGCTGTCAACTTTTCCCTTTTCTTGCGAGGAATCCTATTCGGAATAAAGGAATTCCCCTTAAAAAAAGGAAAATGTTGACAGCTATGGTATGGATACTGTCACACACACACACACACAACGAAAGTGATGCCGGACCCAATCCTTCAAAATCATCCATCAGAGGTTGATGGATTTATCCAACCGAATCTACACTCATGGCTTTTAACATTAAGGAAGAGTTAAGGAATGGTTTTGATAACATAGATGGACACATGCCGTTCTACTTTTTACGTTTGTAATGTGTTATTACCTTGTCGTTTCATTTTTAATCATTTTATGCTGCTCTATCACTGAAACACTGCTCATATGTTCTAAGTGTTTTTCCTTTTCTTTTTCTTTTTTACTGCATTCGAACTCTGACCCCCCTCCAATGGCATTCGAGGGGTAGATAACAAAGGACCCAGAGCGAGGGAGAAAGATTTAAAATGGGCGAAGCAGAGAAATAAAGGAACCAGCAACAAGGAGAGAAACAGCGCTTTCAAAAATGGGGGGGGGAGGGCAAGGTGAAAAAAGTTTTAATTTACAAGTGTGCCCTGTGACATTTTAGAATGACGCATCTAATATTCTAATAGGGGGAAATAACATTAAACAGGTGAGTGTAGATTCAGGCCCAGTCAGCATGCTCAATGGTCAGGGATGATGGAATTTGTAGTTTAACCACATCTTGGGAGCCAAATGTTCCCTAGATTATAGGTTAAAATAAATAATTACAATAAAGGACAATAAAGCTTTGTTTGTTTGTTTGTTTGTTTGTTTGTTTGTTTGTTTGTTTGTTTGCATGTGCACGTAAAGACAGTGTGTTGTACTCCACTCGTGCCATTGATATTTCTTGGCATTATTCCCTATATTTTATTTTAATACTCTGTGTTGCTGGAATATGTGAAGGATGGTATAGAAGTATGATATAAAATAAACAGACTTGGCTTCAGGGGTTCAACATAGCCCACACTTTTCTAACAACAGGTGAGTTTTCACCATACCATGTAATCTTAGATCAATGCAAAATGTTAATTGAAACAACAACAAACTAAAGTCTAGCTCCAAGAGATCAACATATGTAGAACAGTACATGAATGGCGCACCTCTGTTGCTGCAGATTTTGCCATCTGGAGATGTGCACCTCCTCTTGATCTCCCATGGGGTAATGTCACACTGAAGTTCACATTTATCGCCATGCCAACCAGCCTCGCAGTAACAGTTTCCACAGTAACACTTTCCATGGCCTTAACCCAAGACAAAATGTTGACAGTGAAGAAAGATAGTCTTTATAAAAATATATATTGTTCAGTTCATTTTTAAGAAGATTTTGAATGAGGATTCATAAAACTAATAGCCACCACGGACGGGAGCAATTTTATTATTGGTCTCGTAATAACCGCTGCAGAAATCTCAGCATCGTTTCATTGTTTTCTAGCATTCTGGAGGGGCTGCTTTATTTCTGATGAATGAGTCTATATACAATAAAGTCATTAGGACAATCGCCTAATATTCTTCTGAAACTTGCAATAAATGCCGGCCTACATCTAAGCACTGGCTAATGCTGGGGGAGAGGGAGAGTCTGACTTACCACATGGACACTTAAGAACATTTTTACAGAAAATCATGAAATGTAGATGGCTGAGCATGTGCAAGAGTATATTTGTTCTGAATTTTTATTATTGTTATTAAGATACAGCCAAGCCTAGCAGAGTGCAAAGAAGGGAGAAGTTCTGTCTTCTCTGCAAAGCTATTAAGGACTTCCTTACTATCACTGGGTATCTTCAGACTCCCCAAGCATGCAACAGATATTAAGAAATGAAATTATGTAAATTTTACTTTATGCCAATCATTTTAAAAAAAAACAACAACTGGGTGAATCAGTGATAGACACACACCCAGTTCAGTCTGCATAGACTGGCTCACCACCATGTGGGTGTCTCACCAACTCAACTTGAGAGGCATATTGGGAGCATGTTGAGTATTTTTCTGCTATTTGGACAGTTTTCAAGCTGTGTGTTTCCACCTTTACTATTGGACTGGGTGTGCAGAGGACACAGTTCTTTCCCTCCAGCATAATTCAAGTAGAGAATTACTCTCTACACAGCATGTATGGCATTGAGAGAAAATATCTGGAAGATGCTATATAGATGGTACCACACCCCTGTGAAATTGGCCAAAATGTATAGATTAAAGGATAAGAGATGCTGGAAATGTGGCGAGGTGGAGGGTGACCTATATCATTTATGGTGGACATGTAAAAAGGTGAAAGGCTTTTGGGAATTAATTTATAATGAACTTAAAAAAATATTTAAGTATACCTTTCCCAAGAGGCCTGAAGCCTTCCTGTTGGGAATGATGGATAAAGAAATTAAAAAGGAAGATAGGACGATATTCCTCTACGCCACCACAGCAGCGAGAATTATGTTGGCACAATATTGGAAAGTGGAAACCATCCCCAACATAAAGGACTGGCAGATTAGAATGGTAAACTATGCTGAGCTTGACAAACTAACAGGTAAAATAAGAGATCAGGATGAACAGAAATTTCTGAAAAATTGGAGTAAATTTTGGAAATATATTGGAATAAATGCTTAAAGTGAATTGACGGGGTTAGAACAATACGACCAGCGAGTGAATTTAAGACTATAGATTGAAAATCAAATACGTAATGGAAGGAGATATTTGATACTTATCAAAAGGATGGAGGGAAGTTCAGATTGTGTGTCTTTCTTTTTTCGGATGTGTGGTTTTTCTTTTTTTTCTTTGTAATTTTTTCTCTGTATTTTCATATATATCTGTTTTTTGTGTATAACTTCAATAAAAATGCATTTAAAAAAAAAAAAAAAGAGAATTACTCTCTCAATAACTTGGTTGGTTTTCCTTTTTTACTCTTTTCTGGTAACTATCTATTTATTGTCAATGAATTTATCTCCTCAAATTTTGTTCTTGAGACAAATGTACCAAAGTAGCAGCAGAAAAAAGCCCTATCCCACACTATCGTGCATTTGTTGTTGTTGTTTAGTCGTGTCCGACTCTTCGTAACCCCATGGAGCAGAGCAGGCCAGGCACTCCTGTCTTCCACTGCCTCCCGCAGCTTGGTCAAACTCATGTCTGTAGCTTTGAGAACACTGTCCAACCATCTCATCCTCTGTCATCCCCGTCTCCTTGTGCCCTCAATCTTTCCCAACATCAGGGTCTTTTCCAGGGACTCTTCTCTTCTCATGAGGTGGCCACAGTATTGGAGCCTCAGCTTCGGGATCTGTTCTTCCAGTGAACAGGCCTGATTTCCTTCAGAATGGATAGGTTTAATCTTCTTGCAGTCAATGGGACTCTCAAGAGTCTCCTCCAGCACCATAATTCAAAAGCATCAATTCTTTGGCGATCAGCGTTCTTTATGGTCCAGCTCTCACTTCCATACATCACTACTGGGAAAACCATAGCTTTAACTATACAGACCTTTGTTGGCAAGGTGATGTCTCTGCTTTTTCAGATGCTGTCTAGGTTTGTCATTGCTTTTCTCCCAAGAAGCAGGCGTCTTTTAATTTTGGGACTGCTGTCATCATCTGCAGTGATCATGGAGCCCAAGATCGTGCACACCCATGGTTTAAGACTGTGCAAAATCCCATTTATTGTATTGAGATGAATTACTCCTGCTAGTGAAGGAATGGACTGGACTGTTGCTGCTTTCTGCTGAGTCCTCTGCAGCTATAAACCTCTTCGAAATAATGACCACAGGGAATGGAGTAAGTGTTCATACTGTCATGCTATGTGGACTGGAGCCTACCAAGATACTAATTTTCACTGTTGTAACCCTCAAATTGCCTCAGCGGAGTAATATTCTTACTACCTATTGGCCTAAAGCAACATCATACTCCCTCTATTCTCTGTAACTGCTAACCTTACACCTGGCTAACACAAGATGTCTTACAAGGCTCCTGCTTCCTAAAATGCAGCCCTCTCATTATTCACAACCACTGCTCCTATCAAAAAGTTTCTCCATGTGGCAGAAACTCTGCAAACAAAATAAAAATTGAAAGCTTATGCCTCCTTTGGCAACAGAGAAATGGTAGAGCTTAGCTTCCGGATTCACTACCTGGGCTCCAATCTGTCTAAAAGTACTTGTGATTAAATCCCATCGAAAACAGTGGCTTTGATAGAATGCAATCATCATAGATAGTGTTGGAGTGCAGCCCTTTCATGCAAAAATCCCCCCCAAATGCCACATCAATATTATTTGATTAACACTTGCCATAATTCTCCATCTCCGTAAATACACTTACCTGTACACATCTCTCCTGTTTCTTCATCTATGCATTCTCGGTCATCACACTCACAATATTTACCATGGATCAATCCATTTCCTTCTAAATTGTCACATTTACATCGGCCACAATGACAAGTTCCTGTTAGAACCAGAAACAAAGACAACATGGAAAAGTCAGAGTGCAAGAAGGAATGTCAAAGGCAATCTATTCTAATCCCTTAGAATGCAACATGATTTCATGGCCTTATCCATGTCTGCAAGATATTAAATTATTATTTACTTCATTTATAACAATGGGATGTGCTAGAGTAGAGCCCTCTAAATGGAGTTGGATGCTCCACTCTAAGACATGTGAGGGGTGGTTGTGGAATCAAGAGCCACATACATGTCAAAAGGAGCATTGCAAGACTGAAGGCCATCATGCCCCCAATGACATCGTCACAGGTGGACAAGGGCCTAGTGATCTCAAGTTAAGCCTGGGTCATTGTTTATAGAACTTTGTGGCTCCAGAACTGGACATTTCATTCCAAACCTCCACAATAGGTTTAGTACCCCACCCCACCCCCACCAGACATCACTTTTTCTACAGTCTAATAATCAGATCTGGACCAGCACTTTCTCTACAAAGGATATAGCTCTGATGCAACACAGAAATTCCAGCCAGCCCAAATTTAATTGCAACAAAGCAAAGTATCAGTGCAATCTTCAGCTGCATCCAACCCACTGTGCATGCTCACTGGGAATTAATTCTTTGTGCTATTCATTTATGCTGGATTCTCAAAATATTCCAGTTCTTGCACATTTCCTTTAAACCCCTCTTTGAGTTAATCCGCATAATTCAAACTCACATAACAGATCACCCAAGCGTCTCCTGTTTACCCCTGCGTCCATCCATCAAAACAAAGCAAAATTAAACCTCACCTGCATTTGAGCAGATGTTATCTTGCGAATTCTTGCACATTTCGTTACTTTTCTTCCGCGTAAGGTTGCAGGTCGTTGGGTATTGGCAGGCATCACCATACCAACCGTCCTCGCATTTGCACTTTCCACAGTCACACTTTCCATGGCCTGGAGGAATAGTCAAAGAATCGCTGATCAGCATATGCACGCAGCAAATCTCAATGTTTTATTTTGATATGCCATTAATTTGCTCTTAACATGGTGCAATTTATATACAAACGATTAGATGTAAATGTTACGTGGCTGTTAACCAATCAAATGGTTTGAGCGTGAGCCATCAAACACAAATCAAAATCCAGTTACAGAACAGAGAGCCTGGCACCTTCTCTTTAAATGAATGTGGACTTTCATTTAAAAATAGAAGAGAATTTTTCAAAAATATATTCTTGCTTATGAAGGACCATGAGAGAAAATGTGCAGTTACATGTAAAGGTAATAAATAAATAAATAAATGTGTGGATACTTTCCTACCATACTGTCAGTGCCTCCATCTGCTTATAATCATCAATAACAATAATTTTATTATTTATACCCCCAGATCACATGATGCTCCATGGTGCTTGGAATTTACAGAGCGGTATCCAGTGTTTAAAGGTCTATGTGTTGATTGACTTACAGAGATGTAGGAGTTCACCATTCATATTCCAAGTTGTTCCAAGGGACAAGATGTCAAGGTATTTTTTTTTTAAGGGTGTAACTTTTAACAGGAGTATATCATTATGGCTATAAAACTAATACCATCTTCCCTAAACATAAGCATACTCACATGTACCAAGTTAGGCATATCCATGACAATTGGGTACTGGGGGAGTGTAGCCCCTCTTCCTGAGTAATGCTTATGTTAATAATGAGTAACATTTAAAAAAATGTATTATTTTTTATTTCTCCAGATTGTCCAAAGATTCCACGCTAACTTCACATTTAAGAAATGTTTAATTCTCAAGTACCATACTCCCCTCAAAGCCTTTGACAGTTTTATACCCTCCCTTCCACCTAGCAAAGTGAAAAGATTGCAGGAAAACAGTGAATTTTTTAAAAAAATAATCATAGAGGTATCACTGGTACCGCCCCCTCCACACACACACCCTTTCACTGGTGGTCAATTGTGGCTTGAATTGGTCCATAAATATAAGTATCCACTATTATTAGTTTTTATTTAAAAAAAAACACCACCACCCTTCCATCAATCTCTTTTTAATACAATAAAAATATCACAATTTAGCTGCCTTCTATTCCAGTCCCCCTGGTGAATTAAGAGCTCAATCTCCCTTGATCTTCATGGAATAAAAGAAGCGCCAAACAAAAGTGTGAAAGACGTTCTCCCTCCCAGCTACCTTGTTCCTTAAACATCAATTTAGCAGCCTAGCCTTCGTAATCTCCTTTAGCTGCTGGTCAGGCAGCCTTAATCCCTCACAGTCAATGGAGATAAGCATTAATCAAAAACATTATTATACAACGGCCAAAAACTGGGAAAGAAAGGATTGTTTTAAAATAAAGGAACCTATAAAAACATAGCTGTGAACTTGGAATAGTTGATTGATTTTATTCAAAATAGTAATTGAAGCCCTATGCGGGCATCACAATTAGGTGACTGTAAATATATTTGGGGAGAATGTGGATGAACACATTGGCTCCATCCTTCCTCCATCACCATTTTCATTACTTTCCAATTCATGGCAGGCCTTTTCTTTGTTCTCTTGGGCTATCCAGTCCAAGTCTAGTTTAAAGATTAAAAGCTCCTCAGAAGGAACAGCAGTGGTCTTGAAATTGGCCACCAACTCTGAGCATTGTTGGTGCCAAGATTACCTCATGGGCAAAATTGGGAAATCTAGGCAGGCCTGTTTAGGCCCATGGAGCAGAAGTTCCAAACCGCTGCTCTAATACGTTTATAAAGCACCATGATTTTTCACTCACGCAGTTAATCTCTTTACATCTCCAGACGACAAGAACAAAACGTGTGGGGTACTAGTCACCTTTTTATAATTTATACACATATTAAAATATGTGGGGTTTTCAGCATGCAGGTGAAAGGACTTAAAACATTGAATTCTTTTCTGCACTATACAGGAAGAATAAAAAAGGAGTAGCAGCTGGTATGGTAATTAAATTGGTCTCATTAGTATCTTTTTTTTATGAACCAGAGAATGATTCAAAAAAGAGCTTATCAGAATCTGAAAAGTGCTTCATGGAATAGCTTAAGAAATCATTTTTGATTGATCCTCTCTTGAATCACAGAGGATTTAGAAGTCAGAAAAGAGAATGAGAAAATGGGAGAGTTCTGTAATTATTGTCCAGCTTTGAGAGAGAGGGAATAAAGCATCTTCACCTAACTCAGAGAATTTCAAAATAATCCACTGAGCCAGACTCTGCCTGCACAAAAAGAGTGTCTTTCTTGGGGGTGGGTACACACATAATATTAATATTAGGATCATCACACAGGGATTAGCAAATCGCCACCACACTGTTGGAAAATTCTCTTTCCTCTGAACCAGTGTTGACAATTTGCAACCATAAGCTGACTTTTATTGATGTTTTATCTGCCTTATTTTATTTTATGGCAGTTTTATACTATTTATATTTTTGTTGCTAGCTGCCTTGAGCATCATTTGGTGGAAAAGAAGGCTGCATAATAAATTAATAAACAAACCAGCAAATGTGAGGACAAATCTAACAAGATTCTGGATGCTCAGATTAACCTTCCTGGATAAAGGTTAATCCTACAATTTTTTTGGTTTTCTATATTATTAGAAGGTTCTTTTATATAAAAAATATCCTGATTAACATTGGCAACATATTACTTATGCTTATATCAAGTAGAAAAAAATAATCTTTTAAAAACGAGGTGCCGATACTCTTATATGGTGCTTACTTCTGAGCACAAAACAACATACAAAACTAACTACATTGATTTGTAATGCTGATGTAAGGGAAAACTTCAGGTGGTTGTTGTTGTTGTTGTTGTTAGCAAACCTTGTTGCATACAATGAATAAAATTGTCAATCCTTTTTTCAGAAGAAAGAAAAGAGAGGTGCTGTGGATTTAAAAAAATTAAAATGTTGCCCTCTGGCGGATAATGCTGGCATAGAAACACAGAGGGGGAGGAATTCTCATCATAGGCTTGTCATAAAGAATTTGCATGGATGATCTTGAATATTATTCACTCTAAAGGACAAATTCTATATGTATTAGAAAAATTCATACTCCGAGGTCTGAAATGGTTTTGTAGCATTCCTTGCACAGGTGTGGTTTTTTTCCTGAATGGCTATTATTCCTCAGATTTTATATTCTGTTCCTTCCTGTAAAATAGTTGTGGGGACACTTTTAGTCTCCCAGTGTTGCTGAACTACCACTCCCATCATCCCTGGCCATTGGTTGTGCTTTGCTAGGGCTGATGGGAGTAGTAGTTCAACAGCATCTGGAGGGCTGTCACAGGAGTGTGCCGTCAGTAAATCACAAAGTTCAAAGATGGAGTTAACACATTACAACAAAGACATCACCTTCCCCAGCCCTGCTGTAGAACGAAAGCCACTCTCTTTTATTTCTATGTGCATGTGTTCCCTGGTTTGCACTTTGGAACATGTGCTCCTTCTCTCGTTCTTTCTGCCTGTTTTGAGTTTATTGATTGCTTTTTGTGAATGTAAAAAGAACAATAACCAGCAGAGCAACACAAACTGTGGCTGTAGTAGCAGAGAGCAGTGGATTCATAACGGTATCAGCGACACCTTGGTGATTCGGCACCCTGTGCAATGCCAACATTTGGCACGCACGCACACACCCAGCTCTCACACTGCCTTCCCAAAGCCAGGTAACGCAATGGGCTTTGGGAAGGAGACGCGAGGGTTCGGGCAGGGTCCTAGAGCTTGCCCTCATCCTTCCCAAAGCAAGCGCCAACTACCTAGGCTCTGGGAAGATGTCTGGAAGGTACACACTTGACTCGGTGTCCTTTGTGAGGGAACCGCCCGCACTGCCCTAAATCCGCCTCTGCAATCAGCAACTGCGAGGGCAGAAGATGGTGTCAGTGATAATTCACCTTCCCCCCACTCCCTGCACCAGGCTCTAGACTGGCAGAGCAGAGCAGGGGCTCTTGGATCAGACCTCTCACCCCAAACAGGATGGTTTTCAAACACCACTGGTATTAGCATGTGCTGTACTGTGCTTTCAGTATGTGGGTTGCTTGGCAGTGAACCTCCCCACCACCACTTACAGAGCCCGGGTTTCCCCCACCAAAGAGCAGGTGTGCGCAGCCTTCCCGCTGCTCCCTGAGCTTGTGGGGCTGGCGGGGGAAGCCCGGGTTCCCCCTCGCCAGCCCCAGGGACCACACTCGCTCCATAAGATGCACAGACATTTCCCCTTAGATTTTAAGGGGAAAACAGTTTGTCTTATAGAGTGAAAAGTACGGTACTTCCTCATCCCCACATGGCAGATCAGGGTTTAGGGGGTTATTACTCAGTAAACTTAACAAATTATACACACACACACACACACACACACACACACACACTGTATGGGAAACAGCCGTACTAGAAAAGTTAATCTCCAATTTGAAACTAGGACAGGGTCAAACAAAAGAGGACAACTTCACCCCAGTGTGGCTCCCCTTTATTACACACACAGCCCAACAAGATGACAACAAGAACCCACTGACAGCGTTTGAATCAATATGGCTAATTTGACCCAACCACCACCATCCCCTCTCACACACAAACAAAACTCACTGCAGTCAGCTGAAGGCCCCCCAATCTCACTCACCGCCAATGAAAACTAATAAATGAATAGAAGGAGAACCTACCCACGTGATCCTGACACAAAAACCTGTGCATATACTATGTAAAAGACTGAAAGTTTACTACCCCACTCTCTCCGCCTCAGCCTTATGCTGTCTACAACATTAACGTCTCACATCAAATATAACCGAGCTGTAGAAAGGGATTTATGATCTGAAAGCAGAGGCAATGCATGTACTTTTGTAACCCAAGAAAATCTTTAATAAAAACATTTTCTTTAAGAAAGAGCTTATGACTAATAAAGGAAACCATCGTTTCAGATGGGCCATTCATGCATAAATCTATATATAAAATCTAGGGTTTTGTATTGGTAAAATCATTTTGTTTCCTTCAAAAAGAAACGAAACATTTGAAACTGATATCTCTTTCCACCCTCTTTTGATTAGTCATGGAATCAACACAGCAAGAAAAGAAAAATGTAGCTGCACTTGGAATTGTGAATGCCAGAGTGCCATTTATTGGTGGGGTGGGCACTGCAACAGATACCCAAAACAGGTGCCATTAAAATAGTGTTACTTAAACTGCAAGGAATGAATCATGGCTCATCATTCGGGGGTCAACACCTGACTAGCATTTCAGTTTATCTCAACAGCTCCTAATGTGTTGTTCTCAGCTGTCTGCCGCAGAGTAACATATATGTTATGCAGATCCTAAAATGGTGACCCCCCCCAAAAAAAAAGGTGTGGGGCAATAGCTTAGAGGCTGGCAGGATGGAAGCGAGTGCCTTCGACAAATCATTGGCTTGGAGTTGTGAAATTCATAGTCAAACTATATGGATGGACTGCAGAATGCTAGGAGGTTTCACTGCCATGTCCCTGTGTACTGCCATGCATAACAATGCTATCAAATAATTTATAAACAACAATACTAAATAATAGCTATCCTCATGGAGTGGGAGGAGTGGAGTGCACAATGGTACTATATGGCTTTTTAGGTACATTTGAAAGCACGGGTGCACAATATGGGGAGTACGATGCAGTTCATTTCCAGGAACTGGCAGTCCACCAATGCGGTAGCTGTCCAGAAAAGATATGCTGCCAGTTTTCCAGGAATTCCTGAAGGGTAATGGAATCACACTTAAAACAACACTGCCCTCTCCACTCATCCACCTATTTCTTGGCTGAACAATCTGTTCAAAGTCTCATGAAAGTGGATTACAAGCTGTAAAGGCTTAAATGAGCACAATGAAAGAGAAACTAACTAAACAATTTCTCCGACAATTTCCTATGAAGACACACCCTCCTGCAACATCTGGTTTTAATTTGGAGCTCAGACCTATGTTTCTGACCACCTCCCTTTCAATTAAACACAAGTGGGTCTTGTCTATATGGAGTTTAATGCTGTGTTGCTTGAAATTCAGTTTATGAAACGTGATACAAGACCTTCTTGCATTCCACCCAGGCAAGACCACTTGGAGAGTCAGTGAGTTGAGTGTTCTGGGGAGAGGTTATGGGGCTTGTTCTGAGGACCAGGCCTAGAGGACTGCATGAAGTCCACAGGCCTCAGTTTCCCCACCATTGCCTCAAATAATTATAATAATAGCCAGAGTCAAAACTGAAAACTCTGGGAACGACAGCATTCTGATGACAGGCAGCACTCTTTAAGACTTTTGTCATATAATCTAGAAAGAAAAGTATGTCTTGACAAAATCTAGTGCTCCTCACACCAAGGGTCCTTGAATTAATATTAAAGCCATTCTGGATTTGCCTGCATACGAAAGGAGCATAAATGCAAAACGAATTAGCTATTTACCCTTCTACCAGAAAATGTATTTTTAAACAAAGAAGATTACAAGTAAGATAAGTTTTTTGTTACTTTGAGGAAGGAATGATTAATGACAAATATTATCATTCACATCCTAGGGTCATTTGTGACGTAGATCTGTGTAATTTAATTCCTGCAGAAAGTGGAGTCTGAAATATGAGGTGATTGCTTCTGTCTTTTCTTAAAACTACATCCACAGGAGTGTGTCATCAGGATAAGTTAGTCTTTCCTTAATAGATGTTTGCTACTAGTGAAGCTGAAGCTGAGGCTCCAATACTTTGGCCACCTCATCAGAAGAGAAGACTCCTTGGAAAAGACCCTGAAGTTGGGAAAGATTGAGGGCACAAGGAGACGGGGACGACAGAGGACGAGATGGCTGGACAGTGCTCTAGAAGCTACCAACATGAATAGGAGGAAACTCCAGGAGGCAGTGGAGTACAGGAGTGCCTGACACGCTCTGGTCTATGGGGTCATGAAGAGTCGGACACGACTAAACGATTAAACAGCAACTAGTCAATCACCACTAGCCCCTCTTTAGAGGTAGGCATGCTACTCTTTACTGGGTTTGTTTGTTTTTTAACCACCTAATTTTACCAGCCATGGTTTTTTCCTTTGATGGGTGTTGCAGGTCAACAATATCTGGAGGGGCTGTGGTTCCATACCCCTGATCAAGGGTTAAGAAGACATTAACCATACATTGGAGCCAGGTGTGTGGTAAAATTATTATCCACATTCTTTCACAATACAGTGGTACCTCAGGTTACATATGCTTCAGGTTACAGACTCCGCTAACCCAGAAATACTACCTCTGGTTAAGAACTTTGCTTCAAGATGAGAACAGAAATCGTGCTCCGGCAGCGCAGCGGCAGCGGGAGGCCCCATTAGCTAAAGTGAGGCTTCAGGTTAAGAACAGTTTCAGGTTAAGAGCGGACCTTCAGAATGAATTAAGCACTTAACCCGAGGTACCACTGTACAATATTTTCCCAAAAACAACCATTTCTCAGGACTGTTTGCCAGAAACTAGAAAATGTCAGTCAGCTCCCTGGAGCCAAATTAATAAGAGGAAGAACAAGAGAGTTGTCTTTATTGGCAATTTACTCTCTTCCAGACAATATGAGAATGATTCTAGATTTCATTGCTTTCCAGACAGATCATAACACTTCTCATAACAAAAACAAACAACAAAAACAAAATTTAAGCAGTAAAGAAATAAGGCGTGATTGATATAAAGAGGATAAAAATTCTCTTCGCTCACCCTTATTAAATGTAAACATTGGCAGGATCCATGTTTGGGAACAATCACCAGTCTTATTCAGGAGTTCAGATCCATGTGGGCGTGAAGGTTGGGGTTAGACACTTGCCCACCTCTGCATTGTCCACTAGTCCCTCCCTAACCCTGTCCACACAATGAGGGTAAGTCTTCATTGGGCAGCCTGTTGAACATATGCAGGCTGTAACTGTGAGCAGACACCAGGAGGGATAGCCTACATGCGTTCAGCAGGCTGAACCATGACAGATGACCTCCATTTATGGACTGCATTGGGAAAACACACCATGTGCAGGGATGGATGTGCAAGTACATGGCTCCTCTCCCCTCTCGCCCATCCTCACCTTTATTAGCATAAGCCTTTAGTTGTGTTTCTCACACAAAGTGACCTGTTGCAGGAATTTATGTAAAGATTGGGGGGTTGCTCCTCCAGCAGATATCATACACACACGCACCCCGACTACCAAAATCAACACAATCACTTCGGCAAATGTCCCCACAAAACACTTCATCACAGTTTTTCCTATCCCTATTCAAAGGGCCTCTGCTGCACATTACAAAATGTAACAATTCGCTGATTAAAAGACGCCTGCTTCTTGGGAGAAAAGCAATGACAAACCCAGACAGATCTTGAAAAGCAGAGACATCACCTTGCCGACAAAGGTCCAAATAGTTAAAGCTATGTGTAGGGACACACCCTCCCCCACAGCTTAAGACAAGCCACAGCTTGTCTAGCCGCCATGTCCACTCTTTGACCTTTTGTCTCCTCAGCGGTGTTCCGTGCCCTGACCTTTACCTCCTTTGCAAAGGTATTTTCCCCTGCAATGGAAACATGATGTGGTAGAGCATGTTGTGTAGATAACTAGGCAACATCCAGGGGGCTCAGGATTGGATAAGTGTAAAGGGCAAAGCCCTGAATGTATCTTGCTGGTTTTGCATATCTTGCTAATAAAAAGAGGCTCTGCGTAGTTCAAAGTTAGCTTGCTCAAGCGCAGCTCACTTGTATTCAACTCCCGTGTCGTCTCTCTTATTTCTTCACTATGGTTTTCCCAGTAGTGATGTATGGAAGTGAGAGCTGGAACATAAAGAAGGCTGATCGCCAAGGAATTGATGCTTTTGAATTATGGTGCTGGAGGAGACTCTTTCCATTCCAACTTTGTTCTGTTCAGGAAAGGAATGGCTACCAATGGGGGAGTCTGGGATGTGGGCAGCCATAATCCCTGAAACTGGGCTCAGGTACACAGCAGCCTCTTGCACAAGAGATAATCACTGGCATCCTGGCAAATGGGTACCAGACAAGCAGTCACCCCATGGACAATGGCAAACCATCCCGGAATGGATTAGGAACTGGGTTGGGGCAAAGAGGTGTGATTAACTTGGCCTGGGAAACCAGGAACTTGTAAATATTTCTTTTGTCTCACTTGATGGGTGTGAGGTGGAGCTCAAGGGAAGGATGGGGACAAACCTGACAAAGGTTTCTTTCACCAGAGCCTCCCAATTTGTGAGCTGTGTGTGATGTATCCATGACGTAATTTTAGGGGTGCTGTGGGTATCTTTGCAAAACTGATAAAAGTGGGAGCCATCCTGTGTTCTGGGCTTCTTCCTGCTTCTCCCATGCGGTGGGTGGCAGTCCTGTTGCAACAGTTTTTTTTAAATAAAGACCAGACCTACTGGCTGCTGTTTGGGTCGTCTATTCCTGGCTGGTGTCATTGTTTGGTAATCCAAGTGAGCCCAAGGATTTTCCTATAACAGACCCAACGTGACTTAATAGATAATGCAAGCATTAAAAAGAGAGTATAAAAAACCAAGTCAAGGACAAGAGCCTGAAAACATATCTATTCAAAGTAGAGCTAAGGAGGCTGTTCTGTTATGCTTGCCCAATGGAACAATCTCTCCTCTCCTCCTTCCTCTCACCCCATTCTGGGTTCTCTCAAACCTCCAGAGCAGATTTGGGGAGACTAAGGGGAAGCAAAGCAGGTGGGAAGTGCCATTGCACAAGCAGACCTCATTCTGCTCGCTTCTTAGCTGAATAATTCCATCTATGAGAAACAGTACACGTTTCTGAATACTTGAATAGAGCGTAGGAAAAAGAGATGTTCCATTGCCATTGCTCAGTGAGAAAACACACACACTTCTCACGTCCTCACATTTTCCTCATGAAGGGCGATCACGTACACAATGGAGGGCAGGGCTCTGACACCTTTCATAATTGCATAGAGGAAATATATCTGGCCGCTGGCAGTGCAGCATGCGAAGCTGAAGTGAGAAAACTGGACCCTGATGAAACTCTGCTTTGCACACGTATTAAAGGCAGATGGGTACTATCCTCCTTTGCTTCTTAACATGGTGTACAACAGGGATGAAGTACCTATGACCCTCCAGATGTTTGCTGGACTCCAGCTCCCATCAGCCTGAGCCAGCATGATCAATGATCAGAGATGGTGGAAGCTGTAGACTCTGAGCATCTGAGAAGGTTTTCCCCATCCCAAGGGCACAAGTTTAATGCTTCCTTTTCTCCATAAAAGCAGAGAGTGCAGGGCTTGAGAGGAAGATGATTTCCACAATACAACTTGTTAGCTCTCCTAAGGCATTGCTTTCCTACAACTTTAATGGGAAAATCTCATCTTGTGGCTTCTGCCTTTAATTGCTTCCTGTTCAACATAGTCACAACATTACTGGCAAATGCTATCAATATTCAGTATGACATCTTCAGGAGTAAATTCCTTATTTCCACAGAGTGCGTGCTTACTTACTGAGTTTCTTTCATTAATTTATGTGGGTGTGGGCAAAATGGAACTTTTTCAAATAAACAAAACAACAACAACAACAACAACAACAGGAAACAAGGAAATTAATAGTCAAGTCCCTGTAAGGAACAGGAATTGACTAATTAAGTGGCAACTGATCAGTAACGCCAGGGCCAGGCAATCAGAAAGTAATTAGAGACAGGAGCTGAAAGAAGGAAGCTTCTAATAAGTCATAGCAGACCCAAAAATATCTGGTAGTTCTTTGCCAGTTCCCAGTGGATGAGTTGGCAGTGCAGTTTAAAGCAGGGGTGGGGGTGTCAGAAATCAGGCCCGGGGGCAAAGAAATTATCAAAACATGGATGGGGGAGGAATCTGGAATGAAAGAAGTTGGCAAGGTTGGGAATGCCAGACAAAAACAGCAAGTGCGGAAGCAACGCAGGAGAGCGCATGGGGAGAAGAATAAGCCACAAGTGGAAAAGGGCAACTGGATCTTGTCAAACAGGATCTTGTTACTCTTCTTCAGGGTTACACAGGTCTGTTCAAATTGTCCTGCCACCAAACCAAATGCAGTCCCAACAACCATTATCCGGAACCATCAGGTGCCAGAAAACCCTGCTTTTGCAGTTCCAGGCAAGCAAGGAAACCAGGAATTTGAGCTTATATATGACTTGTGAGATGCCTTCAGCTAGGTTGGTCACCGGGAGTGAAAGCCTGAAGTAGACAGAGAATCCCATTCTTGCTCTGTGTTCCAGGTAAAATTATGCACTCTCACATCATGAGATGCATCACAGGTTTTGTGTGTGTGTGTGTGTGTAGAAAAAGCTTCATAGGTATGTACTGAGTTTTGTTTCTCTTCTCCTTCATCAGGATGCTCACATAGAAGACTTGTGCCATATCCCCATCCAGCCCTTTGCCATCACTTGGTGAAGTTACACCAGCTTAGCAGTGGAGCAGAGCTGGTTGAGGACATGGGAAGTGTAGCTTGTGTGCATGCACGGGAGGAAGGAAAGAAACAGGGAAGTGTGTTTGTGCAGAGGATGGCCTGCACTCATTGTGGCACGAGGCTGCAACTACAAAAACAGTACAGCCATCTGTTAATGGCTGGACTTGGGCGAATGCATGATTCTACATACTTTCACACTGAGCCTATGATGGCAAGTGCAGTTGTGTGTGTGTGATGGGAAGAATTCTCTGCTGGCAACGCTCACAGACCTGATGCTGTCAGGCTGTACACAGTGTTCATCTGGAAAAGGAATCGTTTGCGGGTTGAGGGGGAGAGAGAAGAGGAGGGAGAAAGCCTCAAATGAAATTAGAACCAGCTGTATAGGAAGACAGACAAGGTGGGGGTGGTAGAAAATTGTCACCATGGCAGAGCAGGTGCTGATATTGTGGTCGCAGAATAAACACTGCCAGCTTGAAGACAAAGGAAGGAGGAAAAAAGAGCCCCAGTCCATATAAATAATAATAGCAGCTAGCAGGTAGGGGCAGGTCTTACACCGAGGGAATTTGCAGATTGGCGTGCAGTGAAACAAAGAGCAATCAGCACATGGATTATATGCTTTTGAAATATCAGAGGTTACATTGCAATACAAACTGAAATTAAGTTTATTTTTACTTCTCTAGGGCTGGTGGTGGGAAAAGACACCAGGAAGAAGTCAAATGAGGAGAGTGTGATGGATGAAAAAGAACAGATTGTTTTATTTTCTCTGCAAGAAACAGTGTACTTTATACTCAAAGTCTAAAGAACGCTATGCAGGTGTGGGTGGCATAGTCGAGGTAATCGGTTCCTTCATGTTGTTCTTCCTTATGTACATTTTAGCACACAGATAATACATATTTCCTGAATGGAAATTAATTAGGGAAAGCTGAGGAAGCTTCCAGCACAATTCAGCCTGAAGTTAAACACTTTAAAGCACTTTTTAGCGGGAAAGAGCTAAGCATACTTCTTAACTTTCCTCCTGAAATCAATGGGGCTGAAAAGTGAGTAGTTTGCGCTAGATTGTGCCCATTCTATGCAGCAAGAAGTGACCCTGATATTGGCTTAGCTCAGAATAATGCTAAAACATTAACAGCATTACACAAATGAGCAGGTGCAACTCTGCTCCCCTCCCCTTCCTTTTTCATGTCCAGACACTGGAAACTGTGGTTTGTACAAACCATACTTTAATCAAACTACGCTCAAACTGCTATTTCGGATCTTGTTTTGTGAACCAGCTGCAAACAAACCACAGTTTCCCACATTCAGATATGAGAAGCTGTGGTTTGTTCAAAACCACAAACAGAAGCTAAAAACTTATCCTCGTGGAAATGAGAGAGAAGAGGCAACAGACAAACCAGCCTGTTTCTAGGACATGCAGCATTTATATATCCACTCATCGGTCCATTCTGTTGCATTTCCACATTAATCTGCACTTTAAAAAGAAAGAAAAGAAAATCTGCCCGGAAATTTGCATTTAAGATATTTAGATTTATTTTTAAACATATTTTCTCTCAAATAACACTTTTAAAAATATTGATATGTTTTTAAAGCAAATAAATGTATCAGAGTATTCAGGAAATGCAAAAGCTGATGTTTAAAAAGCAACAAATCTTGCTAATAAAATTTTCAAAATTGCCCTCTTCCCTCTCAACCCACTGCCAACTCACCATAAAGTTTAGAAGAGGCTGCATTTCAATGCACCATTATAGGATAGGAAAGCCAAGGCTGGAAATAAGTTGCACAGGGTGAAATCCAATGTCACCATTCTGCTCATGGAATGACTTTTGATCTAACTGAAGACTCAGCTAACATAAGGGAAAGGGAAACAATTATCTCAAATTTCCCCTTCTTCTGCACACCACCTTCCACGTGGTTCTGACAGGTCCCTCCAGTTTTGCAGAAGACACAGGGAGCTGAAACAGGAGGGGGACTTGACAAGAATCACCTCTCCTTCTCTTATGTTAGTGGACATCTCTCCTGGATCAGAAGGCATTGTGCAACTGGGAAGGCAGGACTGAATTTCACTCTCAGGGTTAACTGAGGTTAACCAAACATTAGAAACTTATACATATGGATGATTGCAAATTCACCACGCAAGGCTTTGCCCTGCAAATATATGAATCACTGTACAAGCATATTTAACTGCTGTGCAAACATGGTCATTTAAAAATACACTTTAAAAATATAGAAGAGCATAGAATTCTGAATGAAATGTTTACTCGGATTCCATACACTCCACTGCAGCCCCACCCTCACACTCATATATCTCATGTCGACACTGACAAGCAGATATCTGGTTAGCCACTAGGAAGCTGGACTAGATGGACCATCGGCCTGATTCACCAGGAACTTCTTAAATTCACATGTTCTTCATATGCATATCACGTTCCTATACCCTGGAATGAGATCCTTGGCTAGCAAGCATGAGAACTGGTTCCAATCTTCTCCTGTCTACTTGCGCCATATAACAAAATCAGTTTTCTATTGCAAGGGGCCATAGACCAGTGATCAACAGTTGGTTTCAGAAGAAGAAGAAGAAGAAGAAGAAGAAGAAGAAGAAGAAGAAGAGGAGGAGGAGGAGGAGGAGGAGGAGGAGTTTGGATTTGATATCCCGCCTTTCACTCCCCTTCAGGAGTCTCACAGCAGCTAACATTCTCCTTTCCCTTCCTCCCCCACAACAAACACTCTGTGAAGTGAGTGGGGCTGAGAGACTTCAAAGAAGTGTGACTGGCCCAAGGTCACCCAGCAGCTGCATGTGGAGGAGCAGAGACGCGAACCCGGTTCCCCAGATTACGAGACTACCGCTCTTAACCACTACACCACACTGGCTCTCCACGTGTTCATATGCATTTATTCAAACAGTATATGGAAATGTGATTGCATTAAATGGCTAGGTGATAATGCCTCCATTCGTTAACACCAATACATTTGTTGTTTAGTCGTTTAGTTGTGTCCGACTCTTCGTGACCCCATGGGCCAGAGCATGCCAGGCACTCCTGTCTTCCACTGCCTCCCACAGTTTGGTCAAACTCATGCTGGTAGCTTCGAGAACACTGTCCCACCATCTCGTCTTCTGTTGTCCCCTTCTCCTTGTGCCCTCCATCTTTCCCAACATCAGGGTCTTTTCCTGGGAGTCTTCTCTTCTCATGAGGTGGCCAAAGTACTGGAGCCTCAGCTTCAGGATCTGTTCTTCCAGTGAGCACTCAGGCCTGATTTCCTTCAGAATGGAGAGGTTTGATCTTCTTGCAGTCCATGGGACTTTCAAGAGTCTCCTCCAGCACAATAATTCAAAAGCATCAATTCTTCGGCGATCAGCCTTCCTTATGGTCCAGCTCTCACTTCCATACATCACTACTGGGGAAACCCTAGCTTTAACTATACAGACCTTTGTTGGCAAAGTGATGTCTCTGCTTTTTAAGATGCTGTCTAGGTTTGTCATTGCTTTTCTCCCAAGAAGCAGGAGTCTTTTAATTTCGTGGCTGCTGTCACCATCTGCAGTGATCATGGAGCCCAAGAAAGTAAAATCTCTCACTGCCTCCATTTCTTCCCCTTCTATTTGCCAGAAGGTGATGGGACCAGTGGCCATGATCTTCGTTTTTTTGATGTTGAGCTTCAAACCATATTTTGCGCTCTCCTCTTTCACCCTCATTAAAAGGTTCTTTAATTCTTCCTCACTTTCTGCCATCAATGTTGTGTCATCTGCATATCTGAGGTTGTTGATATTTCTTCCGGCAATCTTAATTCCGGCTAGGGATTCATCCAGCCCAGCCTTACGCATGATGAATTCTGCATATAAGTTAAATCAGCAGGGAGACAATATACAGCCTTGTCGTACTCCTTTGCCAATTTTGAACCAATCAGTTGTTCCATATCCAGTTCTAACTGTAGCTTCTTGTCCCACATAGATATTTCTCAGGAGACAGATGAGGTGATCAGGCACTCCCATTTCTTTAAGAACTTGCCATAGTTTGCTGTGGTCGACACAGTCAAAGGCTTTTGCATAGTCAATGAAACAGAAGTAGATGTCTTTCTGGAACTAAATAGTTTAAAACATGGTTTTCTTACTTGATCAATTTCTGTTGAAAATATTCAAGTTAATTTAAATAGTGCTAAAGCTAGTGCACTTCAGTTCTGGAGTAAGTTCCGGTGTATATTTTAACAAAGGACTCATGGAGTGGGGAATATAATTCTCTTTAGCGGTTTGGTTTAACAATTCATATGCAGCGCAATAAATAGATGATGGAGAATGCAGCTCTTAAAAGCTCCCACTTTGAACTCCAATTAATATAATTACTTTCTTTTAATCATCTCCATGGGTGTCTGATGGGAAAGAACACATACTGCACACTTTAAAAAAAAACAAGGTGTTGAATGTTCAGATCACTCTTGTCGCTTTGGACGTCTCAAGCAAAGCTATCTCAGCATTTCCTTTTTGTTAATAAATTGTGTCCTATTGGTTTCGAGATTAAAAGTTTTCACAATTCAAATAAATCTGGTTTGTGCAATATTCTTCACAGTTAATACTTTTGCAACAGCAAAGAGAGGTACCATTCTAAAACTGAAATTCAATGTATATTAGTATTATCTTTAAGCTGTAATAAAGTAGCTTCTGAGTGACTGGAAAACTTTCTTAATGCGCAATAAAAGCTAACCTGAAATAAAAGTAGCTAGAGTCTGTAAGCCTACATAAGGCACCCACATATTCATCCTTAACATGTGATGATGGCCACTGATTTAAGCTGCAATCCAAACTCCTGATCCATCAAGAGGTTTGGATGGGGTGGTTACGGTCTCCCTCTGCCCATCTCAGAACAGACTCTGCCTATGAAGCGATGCTAGCATTATTCTGCTGGTGTGGAGCTCTCTGTTCTGCTTCTTGAAAATACATATCCTCCAGCATTTCTCCCATGAAAATAGGATGTCCTATTCAATGATAATATTTCTACCCCGCTGATCTAACTGGTTTGCCCCAGCCGCTCTGGGCTGCTTCCAGCTTTTATAAAAACATAATAAAACATTGAACATTTTAAAAAAAACAACCTTTCCTATACAGGGCTGCCTTCAGATGTCTTCTAAAGATTGTATAGTTACTTGTCTCCTTGGCTTGGGGGGGCGGTCACATAACTACATACCCTCCAACATTTCTCCGATGAAAATAAGGCCATCCTAAGGAAAAGCAAGGCATTCTGGGATCAAATCAGAAACCGGGACAGCTTCTGTAAATTTGGAACTGTTCCTGGAAAATGGGGACATTTGGAGGGTCTGAAAATGAAGTGGGTGGAAAACCCCAGAATGGGTTTTTCCAGGGGAATGGCTGGGCTGGCCCCAGGATCTGTTGGATCCCAAATGAGCCCTATTATCATCCCAGTCTGCCAACCTTCTGATCGGCAAGTCCTAGGCTCTGTGGTTTAACCCACAGCACCACCTGCGTCCCCCTTGGAGGAAAAGGTGGGCTATAAACAAACAAGCAGAGGTTGCTGACACCAAACATCACTAGGCGGAAGAATCCAGAAAAGATTAACAGTTATTGTTCATACTTTAAACAAAGGGATTAGCCCTGGCTGGTGGTAGTTATCCTTTTCAGCAAAATTCAGCAGTGTCCTTTTAAGGATCTGTGGGGGGGGGGGGGGGAGAGAGAGAGAGAGAGAGAGAGAGAGAGAGAGAGAGAGAGAGAGAGAGAATATCTATACACACATATACATGGATATAGATTCTCTGTCTCTCTCAGATATTTGTTTTTTGTTTTTGCTGGCATGTTATTAAAGATCCACATTAAAATGCTGATCTCTCATTTGAAAAACAAAATGCAATGCACTTTCAAGAGGGGGGAAATGTCCCTTTTCTAGTTACTATAAATGCACCTCTAGGCATGCTGCCAGCAGCACAGGTGCGGAGGCACAAAGCTGCCTATGTTTCACACTGCCCTACAGATGTTTACTTTGACGCAAACCAGACCGTGTTCCAGGGGCTTGCTCTCAAGCAACTGAACAGAGGATCAGGCTGCATGGCTCTCAATCCTAACCATACATTAGAGGAGCCCTGCTGGACCGCACGAAATGGCCAACGACTCCAGCATCCACATTTGATGTGTCGAAATAGTTAAAAGACTAACACAAAGTTCTACAAAGACATTTTTTTGTACAAACTTTTTCAAGAACTGCACTGCACTTTAAGTGCCAAGGATTTCACGTGGAGGAGGCATACTGAACACCATAATCCTTTTAGAACTAGCCTCAAATTATCATTTAATTTTAGCAAAGGAAAGGGAGGGGAAAACACCCGTGATCCCGTACCATTCAGTTCTTTTCATTAAGCTTCGCTTTTCTGTTGATTTACCAATAATTTGCCAAGAACATTCATTCATATCAAAGTGCAAAATGGGGGAAGGTGCATTAAGAGAAGAGAATGAATTAGCTTAGGAACCGAATTTCATATGAGGCAAAATGGAGTGGGGGGAAATGAAACCTGTGGTTGTTTTGTTTGGCTAGGACTTTGGGATGCAGCTTTCTTACTGACATCCTATAAATGACATATTTTCACATGGTTAAAATGTTCTTCAATAATTGCTCCTAATGCATTAGGCACAAAATAGGTTTTGATTCAACAAGAGGTAGGCAGGATTACTTTGATCTTTCCCTACATCTGAAAATGTCAGCCTCTACTCTCAGATGGTCTTTATATTGACATTTCACTAATATTGCAAAGCTTAATTTGGAAAACTACTGGAAAGAAGAAAATCACCAACAACCTTTGAGGTCGGCGTCCAATCAGATCAATGTGCCCCCTGAGACTAGAAATCAGAGACAGCCTCAGAAAAAACACAGAAGCACCACCAAGTAGGTAGACAGAAGAACAGGCACTACTGTAAAGGAGACAAACATACACCTGATCTATATTTATGCTGACATACATAGAAAAGAGGGACGCGGGTGGCGCTGTGGGTGAAACCACAGAGCCTAGGACTTGAAGATCAGAAGGTTGGCGGTTCGAATCCCCGCGACGGGGTGAGCTCCCGTTGCTCGGTCCCTGCTCCTGCCAACCTAGCAGTTCAAAAGCACGTCAAAGTGCAAGTAGATAAATAGGTACCGCCCCGGCGGGAAGGTAAACGGCATTTCTGTGCACTGCTCTGGTTCGCCAGAAGCGGCTTAGTCATGCTGGCCACATGACCCGGAAGCTGTACGTCGGCTCCCTCAGCCAATAAAGCGAGATGAGCGCCACAACCCCAGAGTTGGCCACGACTGGACCTAATGGTCAGGGGTCCCTTTACCTTTACCTTTACATAGCAAAGAATCGGAAATGACAACATAGTTTAATGTGTGGTTTTCAGGTGTAAGACGAACCTGACTTGTAAACTTAGATTGCCATCTTGACCCATAAAGCATGTCTATTCCATCAGTTCTTACCCTTGCCCTTATTTTCTAAGTACCCTTTCACATCACTAGACCCATGATGCTTCCTCACCTTCACATGCCAAACCTGAAATCCAACTAAACATTACAGCTTTGAAGTATGAGACCAGGCAACCTGACCAAGAGCTATTATCCTCTCTTTGGGTCAACTCTCTGGATTGTTCCTCACCCTCAATGTTATACATGGTTGTTGGTTCCTATCTAAAACTCTCTAGTTCCTTGTATTGTGAGCAGTGGTCAAATTTACAAGCAGCTCTCTGCCATGACTGGTTCCCCATCACTATGAAGTGATCACTGAGAGAGCTGTTCATTACCAAGCCAATCCTGAAATGAGTTAAGGGGTATTCAACCACACCATTAGTATTCACTGACGCTGTCTTATGCTTGCAACCATATTATACAGTGGTGCCCCGCAAGACGAATGCCTCACAAGACGGAAAACCCGCTAGACGAAAGAGTTTTCTGTTTTTGAGCTGCTTCGCAAGACGATTTTCCCTATGGGCTTGCTTTGCAAGACGAAAATGTCTTGCGAGTGTTCCGATTTTTTTCCGCTCTCCCCCCCCCTTTTCTAAGCCGCTAATAGCCTTTTAGCCGCTAAGCCTTTAATAGCTGCTAAACCGCTAATAGCGCTAATCCGCTAAGCCGCTAATAGGGTTGCTTCGCAAGACGAAAAAACTGCTAGACGAAAAGACTCGCGGAACGGATTAATTTCGTCTTGCGAGTCACCACTGTAATAGGTTTAACATACACGAGGCAGTCCATGTCCTGCCACTGCCCCCTCTGCTTTGCATCCAGTCTCCCCAGTGTACATTGCTCCGTGCCAACACAACCTCACAGACTATGATGTTGACAAGCAAATCCACAATGTTCGGATAGTGCTGCTTCACATGCCATGCAATCTTATTACCCCAAAATGCTATGAGCTCCTTTTCAAGCATTTATGTAACAGCAATGAGCCTCATGGTTCGAACCTAAGGGAAATGGTTTTGACAGACACTGAAGTTGCATTGTGCAAAAAGTAAAGTGGTTATGTGGTTTAAAAAAAACACACCCAGAATGCAAGCATTCGTGTACATCCATGCCAATGCTGTCTGATGAAATTGTATTTCGGTTCCATTCACTATTTGATCTTGAGGGGCATCTTAAAAGGTAGAGGACCAAAAAAGTAAGGCAAATGCTCCAGTACTTAATAGGTGGGTGTTGAAGTGATATGATTGTGTCCAATTTGGAATAATAACAAAAGGATCAGAGGAGTTACATGCAGCACACACACTGGTCCAGAATTCAACCGAAGCACCTGTTAATAATATAAATTTTAATAGCCAGTAAATATGGATTCTGGCAGCATCTATTTGAAACTAGACACTGGATGGTGATTCATCCAGCCTAAAATAACAATGTGGACAGAGGAGAGGAGGGGCAAAAAATCATTTGACAGAGACATAGAGGCCTACAGAAAGAGAGGGACCATCTAGCTTTTTTAAAAGTTAATTACATACATTTTCTATCACTCAGCTCAGCAAATTACTAGTTTTAAAAGGTAAGGGGAAGAATGGTCCATGTCGGGCATACAATTACAATTGACATTTATGAGACTCCTGTTGATGGCAGCCATTTTCCTTGGGAAGGAAAAAAAAAACCAGCGTCTTTTTTGTTGCTGCTAATGTTCCTTCTCTCTTTTTTTATGTATATAAATTTTTATTAGTTTTTCACAGTTACATTTTTACAAATAAAAACAAATACCTTTTCACAAACCTTTTCTTTGAGATTCTTTAAATCTCTGGACTTCCCTCCATACCCTCTTCTGGTTCCTTATATTAACTACCGTATTTTTCGCTCTATAACACGCACCCGACCATAACACGCACATAGTTTTTAGAGGAGGAAAATCCGTAGGTATGCCACCCGTAGGCATTCCCTCCATAACACGCACAGACATTTCCCCTTACTTTTTAGGAGGAAAAAAGTGAGTGTTATGGTGCAAAAAATACGGTAATTTCTTCTGCATATCCATTCTGAAACTTTTTCCATTATTATTTAATAATTCCCTTAATTTTATCTAATTTTCTACTAGTTGCAAGCATTTACTTAAAAGCCTGCCAATGTATCAACTTGTTTACAGTATCTTTGGACATAAACAATAAACGGTTCCCACTCTTTTTAAAATTTCTCATTATCGTAGTCTCTGAGCTTTGCCGTTAATTTTGCCATTTCTGGACAGTCCATGCTAATGTTCCTTCTCAATAGTTGTTATTTAGAACAGCTTCTCTTATGTCAACAGGCCTTCTTGAGAGCAAAGAGTTTCATGCAGCAGCTTTACAAATTTCAATGAGAAGTAGGTTACATCCTCAGCCACAGAACTGAGATCAAATGAGCTGACACCTGAGGTCTTAATGCTTGTCTTCTAGTTGGGACCTAAAATGGCCCTGATTCTGAAGAGTCACATATCTGCAGTGGGGCATTATTTATGAGCAACGTGAAACAATTCTGTCCCACTGTTGAAATACCACCAAAGATTTTGGTGTTTCGATGTGTAGTGATCTGGTAACTTGCAAATCCTTAGCAAGGCTCACAAGCTGGTCATCCTTAGTCATGCATCCATCATGGCTTATTTCTTCCACCCCAAATTCAGTGCTTTGAAATTTATTTGCATGATACTACTGTGTTGCATTTTGCCATGGTGGCTGCTCCTAGTGCAGCCGCAGCATTCCGTACTTCACAACACCATAGGAAACAGGGTTATGATCAGCTACTCTAGCTAGGAATCACTTTTTTGTTGGTAAAGGGACCCCTGACCATTAGGTCCAGTTGTGACCGACTCTTGGGTTGCGGCACTCATTTCGCTTTATTGGCTGAGGGAGCCGGCATACAGCTTCTGGGTCATGTGGCCAGCATGACTAAGCCGCTTCTGGCGAACCAGAGCAGCGCACAGAAACGCCGTTTACCTTCCTGCCAGAGCGGTACCTATTTATCTAATTGCACTTTGACGTGCTTTCAAACTGCTAGGTTGGCAGGAGCAGGGACCGAACAACGGGAGCTCACCCCGTCGCAGGGATTCAAACCGCCAACCTCCTGATCGGCAAGTCCTAGGCTCTTGGTTTAACCCACAGCACCACCTGCATCCCTCTTTTTTGTTGGTACGATGATCCAAAAGCGTAGGAGGAGAACTCCAGTAAGAATTTGGTACCTTGTTCATTTTTTACCCGTAGCTCTGTAACCTAGGCCCATTTTGCAGCAAGCTTCTGCAGGAGTCTGTTCTTGGATCTTTCCTGCTTTTCCCTCTTTGTCTCCCCTCCTCTCCCCCCTCCTCTAAGACAGCAACTTGAAATATTACAGCAGGTAGTGAAGCTCCCTGGTGGGTGATGGTGTCCTCAATTTCAAATTTTACAGTGTCTGGAGAAAATGGGCTGAACAAATACAACTAGAGCACTAAGGTCTTTTGAGCAATGCAGAAGCTATTGCCTAGTTCTCACAAGTGCTTCCAGAGCACAGGGCACAAACTGTTCTCAGCAGAACTCTTCAGGTTTAATACTGCAAAACTCAAATCAAAGTTACACGCATGGCTAAATGTTAGTACATCCATTCTGGTGGCCATTTCAGAAATCACAGGAGCTGTGTGCACATTTCCCACACTGAGTTGTGATTCCCGCACCCTTGGAGTAACTCTATGATTCAATGTGAAATCAGTCTATGGCTGCAATCCTAAACATGTAATACCCCACTAAACTCAGTTTGAGTACACATGCAAAGAATGTTAAGTGTTAAGTTGTGGGTGAACATATCAGACGACACAGCACTTCTTCAAACAGCTCTTGTTTATTCACAGGCCAGAACAGAACAGAACTGAAGGGTTCAGCCAGCCTGCTTATATAGAGCTCCACTAGAACGCAACAGTAACCATTTTCTGTAACTATCCAATCACTGAACGTCACTTTCAAGCCCTTATTTGCATATGTGGACCAGAGTGAAAACTATCTACAGTATCCCCCTGCTGGCCCAGGGTGAGAACTTCAGTACATAACATTAAGATTCTTCTCTAAGACTCTGTTAAGTGTCATGGGCTCATCTAGCAAAATATGGCGCTTGTACAGAGTAGCCTTGGGAAAACAGAGTCTCAAAATTCTAGGTGCCTTACAAAGAAAACATTGCTGTCCATGTTGCTAAGAAGGAAAGATATACCTCAGCACAGGGTGGAAAGCAATAGACTATTCTTGACACAGCAACTAAATGAGGTTTGAGATGGCCAGAGGATATTTTTGATCATATTTTCGTACAGACTTTCTTCTTTACAATGGCTCTAGATTCAGGTAGGTAGCCGTGTGGGTCAGACGCAGTAGAAATATATTTAAAAAATTAAAAAATTGTCATTGGTATGAGCTTTCATGTGCATGAGCACTTCTTCAAATACTTTACAATGGCAAGACATGTGAGATGAGAAGATATATAATATAGGCTTCCCACAAAATGAATGAACATTATACTTGTTGCAGCTTTGACAGCAAGGTGTAAAATACTTAGAATCTGGATTTAACTTGCATCCGATCTCCCCAAGCTTGCTTAAGCATATACTGAAGTTCCAAGACTGGCTCAGCCACAATTAAGGAAGAGGGCCTATCCGCTTGAAAACCATCATGAGGTTGCTGATCAAGACTCATTACACCCAAGGGAAAGCTGCAGACGTATCTAAGAGTCATATAACCTAACCATCAATGCACAGCCCAGATCTTGGGGCTAGACAATAAGCATATTTTATTACTTCCCTTCTCCCCGCCAGAGAAAAGCTACCTACGAGACCGCAAAGAACACTCATTGGAGCAGAACAAGATCCATTCCCTTCAGTTTACTTAGGACACGCTGTTGTTAACAAATGATTTTAGAGCTTGGAGTGTGGAAAGCAGGTGGAGAGAGAGAATGGGAAAAGACGAGACGGAAGAAAAGAACAATATAATAGAGGGGTTTTCATTCCCAAGGTCAACTCGTCATTATAACAAAACCATAATGAAGCATAAACGAGGCCTGGGACAAGCATTCTTCTGAACACAGTTCAAAATAGATCAATGCATAATTCACTGAAGTCAAAGCACATTAACAAGAAGATGGCACTAAGGAAGACAAAGCTGGCTGCCAGCATTGCCATATTATGTGAGAGACCAGGAGGGCAATCCATAGTTGGCAATCTATTTGTCTGCAGTCTCTGCCAAAAAGCCAGATGCTCCAGTTACACAAATGCACCCAGAACCTGGCATGCAAATTTTGCAGTTGCTATTTACAGTAGAAAATTAGGTGGCTAAATTCTAATTTAGGAAAAGTCATCTCAAACCCACATTGTTTGGATCAGTTTGGAGAAGAGAGTTTGTAAAATGCCTACCCTGTGCTTTACGGTTTGCAAAAATGGAATCGCAGAGGGGATTTGTGTAAGTTCTATGTAATGTTTGGTGATGTGAAAAAAATATAGATCAACGGGGCATGTAACTTGATTTTAGAAGCAAGCCATGCCACAGTCTGCATCTTTTAGACCTCACACAGCTTCCAGGGACATCTTTGGATTACGTTTCTCTCTCACCCAAAAGTTGGGTGTCGTGTTTATATATATATATAATTATTAATGATATGCAAAGCAGCTTACAGCTAGGAAGCTAAATAACTCTTCTACATGATTGATAACTTTTTTGTAAAGACTATACAATGTCCAGACTCTTTATATTCAAAAATAACTTGCCTTTCATAAACATATAACTGAGAAGAATATATTTACAATCTAACTTTTGCACAGGTTTCTCCCTATTAACTTTTAGGGATCTTCCCTCTGTCTGTTTCACTTCAGACAGAACACAATGACATCCTCTCTCAGCAGCCATTCTCCCTCAGACACACACACACACACAGAGAGAGAGAGAGAGAGAGAGAGAGAGCAGAAAGTAGTTAAAAACGATAGTTACTAGAATAACAGTCACAAGAGAATGGAATGCCAATCACAGGAGAGCTACTGTCAAAGGGGGAAAAACGCCATGTTAAAAATACACAGTAATTTAACGTAAGTAAACATTCCCATTTCAGGCAATTAAACCATTATCCTTAAGATGAGGGACATGCAAAGGTAAGTTGGATGGAACTCACCCTGGTTTTCTGAGATTGCATTTTTTTAATCCATGTTAAGTTTTCAAAGCGGCTTTTAATGCTGTGTTTTAAAACTGCTATAACTCTCCCTTGGACCTTGGGGTGAAGCCTGAGCAATAAATTGAAACAACTCCTCCTCCTTAAGAGCAGGAAAGGGGAGGATTCCATAAACCAGAGGTGGGGAACCTGTGGTCATCCGGATAGGTAGGTTTCTACAATCAAGCAGCATATAACTTTTATGAAATAAATAAGAAAGATTCCCGCATTGCAGGGGGTTGGACTAGATGACCATTGGGTCGCTTCCAACTCTATGATTCTATGATAAAGTGACAACACCTCCATAATTCCTGACCACTGGCAATACTGGCCGGGGCTGATGGGAGCTGGGGGTGCAAGAATTCTCCTTCCTTGCACTTGATCATCAAAGTCAGCCTGAGCAACTGCACCTAGAAAAGGGGCAGGATTTGAACCAATCCTGATTAACTGTTTGGCAATAAGGACCATAATGTCTTACGACCTTTGTTGCTGTTATGTACTGAAGTTCTCACCCTGGGCCAGCAGGGGGATACTGTAGATAGTTTTCACTCTGGTCCACATATGCAAATAAGGGATTGAAAGTGACGTTCAGTGATTGGATAGTTACAGAAAATGGTTATTGTTGTGTTCTAGTGGAGCTCTGTATAAGCAGGCTGGCTGAACCCTTCAGTTCTGTTCTGTTCTGGCCTGTGAATAAACAAGAGCTGTTTGAAGAATCGCTGTGTCGTCTGATATGTTCACCCACAACTTAACAGTTGCTCTCATCTTGTTATCCTAATTGTGAATTGTCTGAGTTTGAAGCAGTGACGCTAACTGTTATTTTCAGGTTTGCAAGAGTTACTACTTCGATCGGCTTCAGTTTCACAAGCCTCGGGAAGTTTTGAGTGTATTCCCGTTAAATGTTCTGCCATCTCCATCTGCAAAGCCACAGCCTGCTTATCACTGACCCCCCTGAAGTCGAGATCTGTGTGGTCTGAGTCAGGCCTACCTCTTCACATACCAATCTCATTTCACCCAGCAGAAGATTCAACCAAATCTACCGCAGTGATGTCCAGAAAATGCTTGCACAGTAAGTCAGAGCTGTTTGATGTCTTTCTCGGACACACACACACAAAAAAAATAAAAGACAACCTGCTGTAATGTGGAAGTTAAAAACGGAGCTGAAGTATTTCCCAAGCTGAGCTTGTGAATGGGTTTGGCATTGAATGTGCAAGAAAACACTGTGATGATGGTGCGTATGTGAATATACCCTGGGCTTTGACTGAAAATCAATTGCTGAATTATACCTATGTTTGCAAGAAAGGATCAGCATTCTGAGGAAGAGCTAGCCAGAGAATTAAGCTGTACTGCACTGTAAATATATATATAGAGAGAGAGAGAGAGAGGTACCTCCGGTTGCGCACGGGATCCGTTCCGGAGCTCTGGTAGGATCCCAAGGAATTCACAACCGGAGGTGCCTGTTCTGTGCATGTGTGCGGTGCGTAGAGCACTTCTGCGCATGTGCATGTGGCAAAACCCAAAAAATTATTCTGGGTTTGCCGTGTGCATAACCCGAGGAAACGCAACCAGAGGTGTGCATATCCAGAGGTACCACTGTGTGTGTGTGTGTGTGTGTGTGTGTGTGTGTGAGAGAGAGAGAGAGAGAGAGAGAGAGAGAGAGAACCATGTGTCCAAGATACACAGGTGATGTGCAAGTGCCCTGATAACCCACAAATATTTGTTTCAGAAACTATATCACCCTTTGAAAACAAGTAGCAGCTTCTGGAGATCTCTCTACTTATTAGGGAAACCAGCAGAGCATAATGCATCCCACACACATAGCTCAGGGGAGAGGCACTGACAGGGGTGGGCAGGGGCCGGCCCACCCATTTGGCAAGGTGACTGGCAGGATGTGCCGAGGCAGCAAACCCTGATGCATGTCTTTATTCCCCACTTCTTCCTGGTGTATGTCTTCACTCACCCCCTTCTTCCCTGGTGGGGAGGAGAGCATAATTTTGTGGTTTGCCTCGGGAGCCAAAATGTCTTGGGTCGGCCCTGGGGGTGGGAAACCTCTGGCATCCAGACACTGTTGGATTCTAATTTCCACCAGCCTCTACCCAGCTTGGTCCATAGTCAGGGATAATGGGAGTTGGAATCTGGCAAACATCTACAGGTGTGGATAGTAAAAACTCGTGTCTGAAGAGCACTTGCAACTATGTGGACAGTATTGAGTTACACGGGTCAATGGTCCAACATGGTAAAAGGCAGCATCTTTTATTCCTAGGATGCACTGCTAACCTCCAGGCTGTGTTTGCATGGCATCTTTGAGGCACGTAGCTGCTAGTTTTCCATTTTTTTGTCTCCATCTCAGTATTCAGTAACTGCATTCTGTTTAGGACACACAGTACAGTTCTGCTAATCTTTACACATCTCATGTTTCAAAGTTCAAGGAAAAACAGAATTGATGCCATATTGTGAAAAACTGGAAGGGGTTTTGTAAATTTCTTTTCTGGTAAGGCATGAAGGGATTTTTGAAGCAAGTTAAATGAATCTCCACTTAGATATTTGCAAACATTTTCAATGGGGTGGTAATGCAACTCTGAAGCAGCCACCAAGTTTGTGTCAGGAGCTCGTCCTACACTCGAGTAGGACCCTGGTAGAAACACATACCCAACTGGCATGTTCTCTCCCTTCTGGTCATTCGTTCGGGATCTTCAAAAGCTTTCTTCAGTCCGAACATCACAGCAACCGATGCCAACAGACACCGGCACACTTAGGGATCTGCAGAGTGTTCACATTTTGCACAACAGACCTCAGCAACTCAGCATTTTGGCTAATCTACTTTATTTACATATAAACACACACGGAGCACTGCAACATGGCTCTTTCTCTTTCTAGTTTCAGACAGCAAAGAGAAAAAGAACAAAGGACAATATTCCCACTTCACGGAACACAGTAACACAAACATCCTGTCTCCGTCACTTCCCACACTGTGGAGTCAAAACATACACTGTCATGTGATAGACAAAAATCCCATGACTGCAGTCATGGAGCAGGAATTCTAACAGTTTGATCTAAAGCAGGGTTCCATGCAAACTGGTACATCTCATCATGAGGAAGGGGTGGTCACTTGAGCACACTGCATATGTTGCATTTATGTTTGAAGGGGACAACTGGACTGTTCCTTCCAGCCCAGTCTTCAGTGTTGCACAAACCAATCCCATCCACCCAATGACTGTGTGTTCAATGTCACTGTGAAGGGGTCCTGAGTGTGCATAGGAACTAATGTGTAAGACTTATTTGCCTGGTGCCCAAGGTGCAGCTGCAGAATGTGTTTGTGGATGGAACACGTGTTAGCATGCAGAGGATGTTTCTACCAGGCACACTCCAAACTCCCACATTCAGTGAATGCTTAGAAGGGGTGTTCTGAGAATGCATCAAAGGAGTTGCAACTGTGTTTCAGATTTCCACCCAGGAAATTTCGAGTGAATTTAGAAGCTCCTGTTTTGACAAAGCAACCAATGAATTTTAGGGGGAAACTTAAGAGCAGGGAACTGTCTCAGAGAATTTTATTGACATACTAAAAATCTAACCATTTCCCCACTCCAGGTCCAAAGATATGCTTAAATGTAAGAAATTGGAAATATTTGTCCACCTCTGCTAAACATGATAAAGTTTATCTCTTAGGAAATACAAAGGTAAAATTGGTTAAGGCTGTAATCCAGCGCACAGCTAGATTGCTTAAATCCCATCAGAATTTATCTGTGTTCTGGATTGCTGCCTAAGTGATTTGCATTTCACAGGAGATAAACATGCAATCTAGTCCACAATCGAAACCTCTAGTATTGATATGAAATGGTGGTAGTTTTAATCTCTGTACATACCACGGCAGCAAGTAATCTCCCCACTAATGTCTAGAATTTCTTAATTGATGAAATAGACATCTGTAATGTCAGTGATGCATTGCTTTAACCATGAAACTTTAAGCCCTCTATATACTGAAACACTTTTTTAAAAAGTCAACATAACCTGGATCGAATTTGATTATTCTACATTGGATGCAAACATTTGAAAGAGGAACATTTGGCAATGAGGATTTCCTAACATGGTATATTTTTCCTGACAAGAGAAATGCAGGAAGCTTCCTTATTCCAAATCAGACTATTTGTCTCTCCCAGTACTCTTCCCCCACCCCATCACCTGCTGTTAGGAAGTGATATGACTCCTGTGTATACATAGTTATGATTTATTTATATGTGAATCACCTTCCACATGTAATGTTCCAAGGCAATGAGCAAACATATCCATAGAAGCAGGTAAAAACATTTTAAAGACTATACAGGAAGGATCAACTGCAGGTTTCAAAACAAAACAAACACCAAAGGCAGAGACCTTCTCAATTAGCTGGAAAAAGCTTGTCATATCTGCCATGTTAAGGAGACTTTTGCATGATTTTCACATGTGGACATTTCACATTACATCTGTGTGAGTAAAATGTCATGTGTGAAATAGCCCTTAGTTCAAGCAAGAGATGGGGCAGCGATTCAATTCAGTGTGCATTTAGAACTGAATTTATTGCATGTGCATTTCCCAAAACAACATGAGAACCAAAACACAACCACCTTTGAAAATTTGCACTTAATCTGAATTTTGTAACGCAGTTGTTCAAGCGACCAATGTTTACAAAATCACACATGCTAGCAGGGAATGTGCATGGAAAGGAATAGATTATTGAAAATAACACACAGAGAAACCACTATATTAGGATAAATTGCTTGCAACAATGTGTACATTAGTAAAAAACAAAAGCAAACAAAAAGGAAAAAAACATGCATATACTGTACATGTGTTTGTTATGGAAACATTTGCCCTAAAATGCAAAATAATTTTCATCAGGGTTTTTAAAAACATTTTTAGCAAAACACTGAAGAAATGTGGATAAGTGAATTTAAGATTGAAGAAAGGAGAAATGGGGAGAACCAAAACTGGCAGATCCTTCCTTTCCTAGTTCAAGATGGTAGTCAATGAATATTCCAATAAGTAGATTAAATAAAATAATTGGTCAAATATCCCTGGATCAGCCTAGATACCTCAGATGGTTAGAGCATGGTGCTGATAACACTGAGGTTGCAGGTTCAATCCCTGCATGGGGCAACCACATATTCTCACATTGCAGGGAGTTAGACTAGATAGATAGATAATTTATTACGGTCGGAGACCAGCTTATAAAACACACTTGGGGGTACAGATGATCCTCAGGGTCCCTTACAACTCTACAATTCTGTGATTCTATTCTATGCCCCTTTCCCTTTCCTACTGTCTTCATCTGTTTGTGTCTTTGCAATAGACACCTGTGTTCTTCTAGTTCACTGAGGATTCCAAGCAAGATTAATGGGTGTATTTAGAACGTAAAGCTGGCCTTCATTTTCCAGTGACTCCAACACCTCTCTATTCCTACTTCTCAAACACATTCACCCGACCCCCCACTAAACTAAGCAACCTTCTACTGACTGCAAAATGCATCTTTGAATATTCAGCTTCTATTGCTGACACTGACTTTGGTTCTCATTCGAATCATTATAATAGCACCAATTTATCAAGCACTGCCAGAGATGCACACACACCCTCAAAATAAAAGATGTTGATATACGAGTGTGTGTGTGCATGTGTGTGTTTGCACAATTTAGCATTTCAGTTTATATAATAACCATGTTCAATATTGCACCTGAATATTGTGCTGAGCTAATGAATTCCGTTTGCCTCAAATGTTTCCTTTTTATTTAAAATATTTATAAAGCTGGCTTTCTGGGCAATGTCCACCCATGGTGGCACAACAAGACCATAAAACATAGTATAACAGATTATTAAGAAAAAGCTTTCTAAAAATGAAATGAAATGAAATTGCAGCTCTATATATTGAAATATAAACCAGTAGAGAGGCCATTTACAACCTACGAACTTTTATTTCCCTGTTTAGCATTGCTACCATAAAATCCCTCACTTTAGTAGAACCTAACCTTGTTTTTCCATAGAGCAACATGGAGTACTATAAATAAAAAACAAGCAATAAACATTTAAACATTTAAAATTTACTAGCAGCAGAAGCAGATTTGAAAATTGCTATTCTCTTCACTCTGAATAACAATAGATATAATTGCATGAATACATAAGCAGCCTGTATAACACGCAAGTTTTCAAGAAAAAGGGGAAAATAGGTCTATGGTGTGAAGGCATGTGAGAAACCTTGATGAAGCTAAGTTGGTCTGCATCTAGCCAGTGGTTGGATGGGAGATTGCCTGGGAAAGACTGCTATGTATACTGTCTTCCGCTCCACAGTATTGATAGATATAAATGTAAAAAATAAAATGTTTATGGTAATAATACATAACCCACTTTTTCTTAAAGGTAAAGGGACCCCTGACCATTAGGTCCAGTCGTGACCCACTCTGGGGTTGCGGCGCTCATCTCGCTTCATTGGCCAAGGGAGCCGGCGTACAGCTTCCGGGTCATGTAGCCAACATGACTAAGCCGCGTCTGGCGAACCAGAGCAGCACACGGAAACGCCGTTTACCTTCCCGCTGGAGCGGTACCTATTTATCTACTTGCACTTTGACGTGCTTTCGAACTGCTAGGTTGGCAGGAGCAGAGACCAAGCAACAGGAGCTCACTCCATTGCGGGGATTCGAACCGCCGACCTTCTGATCGGCAAGTCCTAGGCTCTGTGGTTTAACCCACAGCGCCACGCGCCACTTTTCCTTAGCTTGCCCCAAATGAAAATATGGCATCCATTCTATTCATCAATATGGCTGATATCATTAAAGTGCTGGTGCCCAGGACAGTCCAAATTTGCCTTGCAATATGTGATTGGTTGTCACCTTCTTATTGGTGGAGGCTTTGGCCTATACAAAGCAGAAGGCAGAGCATTAAACTGCATAGGGATGCAACAATGGAAGTAAGCTGCCCCTCGTGCAACTCCTATCCAGAAAAAAATGGCAACCCTAGATGTGGAACAGCGAAACACCCTCGGTCTTACCAAAATGTTTTTAACTTCCCTCAAAACTCCTAAAGATAAACAGGGTCTTGACTTCAGATCTTGCTTTTGGAGAAATCCAGTGCCACCTCTAGCTAACACTACAGTTAGAGGTATTGTGCTGATGAAATAGTTGGTGCATCCCGATATTTAACATTTATTTGGTGGTGCAGCGAATAAGGATTAGGTGACAGAAAGGCTTTCCAAGGCAAAGGAACAGTAAAGAGTTACGAACGTAGCTCATAATTTAGGGTGCTATACAAATTTAATAAATAATGGTAAATAATAATAACTGATCATAGGGCCGAAATAGATGTGATGAGGCCATCACAGGTATTTTATTTACTTATCTGCCACATTCACAGAGAAAGTAAGAGGTAGGCGGGTTCTACTTCTTCTATATGAAAAGGAACTTATGTGTGAGAGAGCTAAACCCTGCCTCCTCTATCTCATCTTGCAGTACTCTGGTGCTTCAGGCTTTGTCTCCCCAGCCCCTCGCTTTCAATAGAGTAGCTAACCAGGATAAAAGTACTTCAAGGGCCTATCAGGAGTGAGTATAGACCACTGATACCACAATGAATGGGAAGCAGCCCTACTAGAAACTTAAATTAGTACAGGGACAAGCAAAGGAGGATTCCTTCACCCTGGCGTGGCTCCCCTTTATCACATACACAACGCAACACAACAGGGCAATGACCTATCTCCCCCAACAGCATACGAACCAGTATGGTTAACCTGACCCAACCCACCCACAAACAAACAAACAAGCCACACTTCAATCAGCTGAACACAAGCAACCAAGCTCTGGACCCCTTTAACCTCTTGCAATGTCAAGACAAATAAATAAACATAACATCTGGAAGGCACAACATTGGTTACCCCAGCACTGTAGGCCTCTGTAAAATCACACGGAGGCATGTTGCCTGGAACCCTTTCGGCATGGCAGGATTCTAAACCTGTGCCCACGTGGACAATTCTGAAGACAAATGCAAACCGTGAGGTTTTTCAACCAGTGAGCTATATTCTCCTAGGCTCCTAAGTATGAGCAAGGGGGGGTGGAATATTTTCTTTTAGGGGAAAAAATAAAGTTAGGGCTCTCACAGTGCTAGACTTTGTGACAAATATAAAAATGCATGCTTGTGTGACGTGGTTATGCTGATTTTGAATAGGCCCAACCCTGTTCTTCATTGTTGAAAAATGTTGATTTACTACAGTAAGTTTGAAATGGAATAGTTGAGGCAATGGCTAGAAGCAGCTTAAGCATGAAGGCAGTTTCCTTTGGGGGAAAAAGAATGTGTATATTTCTTTATTGATACCAGCATTAGCAAGAGAAACCACACATCCCACCTTAATGTGCACACTGGCTGCTGAGTGTACCACTCGATAGCTTGTTTTCGTAATTTCATTTTGTCTTTTGCCAATATTCCAAAGAATAATTCAAACGAATGCTGTGGGTTGGTGTGTTTTTTTAATGTTCCTTATCATACCTAAACACCAGTTCATGTTAATCTGGCTTGAATAGCACTTGCCATCTATTAACCCATCTATTTAATTTATCTAAATCCCCCTGCAGCCTCTCACAATACATTGCGCTTCTTTATTTGCTGTCGGGACTAATCCAATAAAAATTTCCTTGGTGTGTTTTTAAGAAAGGGGTTTGTTCATTTCCTTTGTCAATATAATTAAAGTATAGCACAAAATGTCAAGAAGTAAGCAGCAATTTCTACGGTGTTTTGCATGAATCATACATCATCTTTCAGATTGGGAGTTTATTGAAGACCAGTTTTTTTCTTTCTGAATCGTAACAGATATTGAATGCCATAAATCAAACCTTCCTTCTGCTGGATAACTCATTTGTCCTATAGCAAAACTCTGCAAAACTCCAGTGAAACTCCAGTGAAATGCATTCTTGCATTCTGAGAATAACTTACAACATAACAACTAACAACATTTCCCTAACATCTCAGAAATCAGCATAAATAGACCCTGCTCATAGTTAAGCTGATTAGTTCCAATTTACTTCAGTTAAGATGTAAACAACCAAAGAGTATGCATGATTTCCGAATTTGATGTGCGTTATGGAGTCACAGACATTTTATTTATTTAAGACTTTTATATACTGCTTATATATTTGCATCTCTAAGAGGTGTATCATAGAATCATAGAGTTGGAAGGGAACCCGAGGATCATCTAGTCCAGGTTTCCTCAACCTCGGCCCTCCAGATGTTTTGAGACTACAATTCCCATCATCCCTGATCACTGGTCCTGCTAGCTAGGGATCATGGGAGTTGTAGGTCAAAAACATCTGGAGGGCTGAGGCTGAGGAAGCTTGATCTACTCCAACTCCCTACAATACAGAAATATGCAGTTGTTCCATACAAGGATCGACTCTGCAACCTTGACATTATCAGCACCAGCTGAGCTACCCATATAAAAACAATACACAGAAAATGGGACAATAAAATGATAAGAATTTATCATAAAACCAAAGACTACCTGAAAACGGAACATGAAAGTCTTAAGTCATGCGCCTGAAGTTCAGTAAGGAGAATGCCTGTCTAATTTCAATTGGGAGTTCCATAAGCTTCAGTCCCTTACACTTCTAGCAGTTATGAGTCATACGTCTGAACCTCGGGGGACCACCAACAGAGACTCTTCCCAAGATCTCAGTGGCTGACCCAGGATATAGGGGATCAGGTAGTCCTTAAGATATCCTGGACCCACGTTGTTAAAGGCCTTGTAAATTAATACAAGAACCTTGAACCTGACATGGGAGTGTATGGGCAGGGCTGTGCAAGCTTTTTAAGCACTGGAGTTGTGGGATAGCAGTAGTCTGTCCCCATCAACAGTCTAGCTGCAGCGCTGTGTACCAGCTGCAGCTTTCAGATCAAGGGTAAGCCCCACATAGAGCACATTGCAAGAATTGAAGCTTGAGATTACCACTGCATGAATCGCCACAGCCAAGCTACCTTTTGTGCAAGAATGGACAATAGCTGTCGAATGAACAGTTGGCGAAAGGACCACAGGGTGGCAGTGACGCAATCTTCCACATCTGTTCTCTGGACTTGGCCTGCAGGTAGGAATGGAGCCACTGTAAAACACTGCCCTCAATACCCAACCCACAGAGCCAGTCCAGGAGGATACTGTGGTCAACAGCATCAAAAGCCACTAACAGATCAAGAACCAAGCATTTTGGACAATATCAGTATGCTGCATAAATGGAGGCTGCAGCAGCAAGCAGCAGGAAATTACATGTCAGAGTCTGAAAAGTCACTAAAGCAATTGCAGTAGGATGCATAATGTGCTCCCCTTCCTGTCTCTCCTTACAATGTGCTTGGGACGACAAACTAACACATGGAGTGGAAATCTGGACCTATGTGCCATTCCACTTGTTGACTGTTTAAGCCTTGCATGAATCTGCTGGAGTACTAGTACAGTGGTACCTTGGTTTTAGATCATCTTAGTTTATGAACAACTTGGAAATAAAATGCTACAAACCAGGAAGTAGGTGTTCCGGTTTGTGAACTTTGCCTTGGAAGCTGAACATGCTCTGCTTCCTGTTGAGTGTGTTCCATTTGTAAACTGAGTCCCACACTGCTAATCAGAGGCTTCCTGTTGAGTCTGTTGGCTGTTGAGTCACAGAGGTGATAATTGGAGCTTTTGTTATTGCTATTTTTTCATTTTTGTTTGTGTGGCTTTTTCATTTTTTTGACTGACTTGTTCTTCATTTTATGGGACTGACTTGTGACTGAGGCTTGCGACTCCATTTTTGTGACTGAGGCTTATGATTCAATTTTTGTGACTTGTTTTTGTGACTGTGTAGAACCCAGTTCAGCTACTGATTGATTGTGTGCCTGCAGAAATGAATAAAAGCCCCCCATCCAAGCAATGACTATCATCAGTGTACATAAGAAAAAATAATAATTTTAATTTCTATCATCTACAATACTGTCTTATTTATTGTATAGTACAGTACATTGATTATTGCTTTCATTTCATGGATCAATGGTCTCGTTAGATAATAAAATTCATGTTAAATTGCTGTTTTAGGGGTTGTTTTTTAAAGTCTGGAACAGATTAATCCATTTTGCATTACTTTCTATGGGAAAGCACGCCTTGGTTTTAGAACACTTTGGTTTTGAAACAGACTTCCGGAATGGATTAAATTTCGGAACCAAGGTACCACTGTAATAAGTAGTGTGCATCAGCAAAAATAATGCATGCTAATTTATATGCATGGGGCAAAATTTTAAAAATAATTACTACTAGCAGGATTATATCCAGTGTTGCTCGTGAATTTTAACAAACAGAAAAACAATGTGTTGTTAAAATCAGTGCAGTTTTGAAATTTCCTTCCACCTTCTAGTCCAAAATGGCATCTAACTGTATCCCAACACAGATGAAAACCTCCTCCGTGATACCAGGAATCATCATGCAAAATTTGGTTACAGTATCTTAAGAGGTGCTCAAATGCATAGGAAAAAGAGACACAACTTTCCAAAATATATAGTAGATATTATTAAATAGAACGCCACTACTTTTTGTCACAAATTTCACAACTGAACTGGTGGAATTGGTCCCACATCACCTCTCAGCTAAACAAAAGCAAGCGTTTTAAGCCTGATGATGACATTCTCTTATTTTTTTTGCTACTAACCTTTTGCATATTATTTTTAGACGTTACCTGCATAATTTCCAAAGAGCAACCTGCCATTTTAATAGCACTCTGCAGGATAATTTATTCAAAAACTATTTTGCACAGGGCACTATAAGATAAAAGGTGGTTGTGATGAAAAGTATAAGGGTTGCAATATGTTTAGAGGACAACCTATCATAAGGGCTCATGATGTGTGTTTGTAATTCTGCATTAAAATGATGGTTTGTTCCCTTATTTCTGATTGGCTGAGCTCTAAATCTAGGCAAGAATCCATTAATATATCCCAAGTAGGGGCTTGTCTTATGCACTATTAAATATGTCAGAAAAGTTGCAAGTAGGACAGTGAAAGGGAAAATGGGTCTAGAAAAATCTTCATGGCTGAGTTTGCAATGGGTGTTGTAGAATGAAGCTTACTATTGCATAAAAGTCTTGCTGCTTCAGAAACTCAGAGTTCACTTTCAAAAACCACCAGTTTCAGGCATTTCATACAAAAATGTGCCGAGAGTGAATGTTATTTTTTCCCTCCGCAAAGGGCACTGTATTTCTTTAACCTTTTGTCCTACTGACCTCCTTGTACAAACAGTATCTGGCTCATTGCCCCAGATCCAGGCACTGGAGCTATACTTGCCAACACTGCATGTTTTCTCAATTCATCTAAAATCCTGACAATACTATAGCTGTCAGCTTTTGCCTTCATCATGACTTCTACACTGAGATAAAGAACAGTTGCCATAGCTGAGGACTTTCTTCGTTGGAATGGGTACGATTGGCAGAATGGATCCCCTGCCCTGGCTGCAGCCCCCCACATAATCTATCCCAGAAGATTAGGTGACCAACCAGAATAGAGTTGTCCCAGGAGGAGGAAAGGAAAAAGAAGTTTGGCTGCTTGAGGCTGGATATCATTCATTGCTTCTTGCTTTGTTGTTGTTGTTTAGTCGTTTAGTCATGTTCGACTCTTCATGGCCCCATGGACCAGAGCACTCCAGGCACTCCTGTCTTCCACTGCCTCCCACAGTTTGGTCAAACTCATGCTGGTAGCTTCGAGAACACTATCCAACCATCTCGCCCTCTGTCGTCCCCTTCTCCTTGTGCCCTCCATCTTCCCCAACATCAGGGTCTTCTCCAGGGAGTCTTCTCTTCTCATGAGGTGGCCAAAGTACTGGAGCCTCAGCTTCAGGATCTGTCCTTCCAGTGAGAACTCAGGGCTGATTTCCTTAAGAATGGATACCTTTGATCTTCTTGCAGTCCATGGGACTCTCTTGCTTACCAGCTGTAAAAGCTGGGCGCAAACCTATGCACATATGGTGACATGTATCTTACAGTTTGCTATGCATGTGGACATATGCACGTGTCGCTAACGTTTTTCACAAGCTGCACTGAATTTGCGTGTGGGAAGTAGGTTCACAGGTAAGATTTCAAACTCCCAACTTCCATCTGTTCAGCATAATACTTGTACAGATCCTATGCACATGCAAAGTTATGCATGTAGGGCTCTTTCTGAGCAATGGGAGGCTTAGAAAAGAAGGGTTTCCAAGCACATGGACAGAGCCTTGAGCAGGTACACTTGGACGAGCTTAGACCTATGCAAACATTTGCACACAGTGGTCAGAAACAGGTACAACATGCACTTACGCATTCCTTGTTCCTCCATTTCTCGACAAACAATGAAAACTAGGGCTATAATCGTGCACCATGTATGATTTTCCACACCTTAAAGGTAAAGGTAAAGGGACCCCTAACCATTAGGTCCAGTCGTGACTGACTCTGGGGTTGCAGCGCTCATCTCGCTTTATTGGCCAAGGGAGCCGGCGTACAGCTTCCAGGTTATGTGGCCAGCATGACTAAGCCGCTTTTGGCGAACCACAGCAGCGCACAGAAACGCCGTTTACCTTCCCGCCGGAGTGGTACCTATTTATCTACTTGCACTTTGACATGCTTTCGAACTGCTAGGTTGGCAGGAGCAGGGACCGAGCAACGGGAACCCACCCCGTCGCAGGGATTCGAATTGCTGACCTTTTGATCGGCAAGTCCTAGGCTCTGGGGTTTAACCCACAGCGCCACCCGCATCCTTTTCCACACCTTACAAGAGCCCTATTATCCAGCCTGATCATGAAGTGGTTAAGTGTGTGCAGGGGGCTGGGTAAGTGTTGGCCTCCTTCCCAATGTCCCCACAACATGCAAGGCCTTTGTAGAACAGAGGTGTGAAGGAGACTTCTAAACATGGTTCAGCTAAAGCAAGGAAGGAGGGGCGCACTCAGCATTGGGGTTGGAATCAGCATGCACACACTAGTTTCCCCCCCCCCCAACACACACACACATTTAGGCTATGATCAGGTTGAACACCTGTATATAGCTGATATCCAGTGCGAAATGAGTCCAGGGTTATTGCCATAGTTTCCCTTGTCAATCAAGAAAGAGATCATTTTAATGTCATCTCCATTATTTGGTTTATCAGGCAACAGCACTCATAAGGTAAGGACATACCAACCTTAGGTAACTGAAAACTTGAATTGACTGACTGGCGGCCCTGCAGATTATTATGCCAGAAAACTAACTGCTGCCTGAGTAGCTTATCTCTCAACTACAGGCGAGTGGACTTGGCATGTTACATGTACAAACTGCAGACACACACACACACACACACACACACACACACGATAAATGCAGATCCAATGGAACTCGCTCTGCCCATCGCATGCTATCTTCCTTGTGGCGATCACACAGGGTCCCCGGAGGTTTCACCGTCTATTGATCCCTGTGCCACCACTTTATTACTCTCTGCCACCACCCAGGCCCTACGTGGTACAATACTGAGTCCAGTCAGGGTTAAATTGGAACATAAACTTCTATTTATTTATTGAAGTTTAACAAGCGTGTGGTTTCATAAACGGTATCGGTCCTTTACAATCATGGGTTGCCTATCCAGACCTATAACTTCCGCTACCTGCTCTCACTCACTAAACCACCTCTCAGATATTTTCTTGTCTTCCTAGTTCCTAATTGTTCCTGACTCAGCTGATTTCGCTACACTAACTCAACCTACCCACAGACTCTATCCCAATTCACTCCCACTCCAACCAACCACCCAACGAGCTCCTCCCTTCGCCCCGCCCAGAACTGGTTTTATAGTCCCTCTGACTCCACCCCCTAGGTTCTGATTGGGTAACCTGTTTAACTATTTCACCTCCAGAACTCTCATATGTTAACATCACATTCCTGTTTATAACTGCCCCCCTGGACTTTCTTTTTGCCCCATGAAGGATAGCACAAAAGCAACGGCAGGGCAAGTATCCATTTTCCTCAACCATGGAGCAAACAGTTCCAAGGACAATTTGGACAGAGAATGTGATGGGGTTGGGGAAAGAGGCAAAAATACCTGCCTTCACGGCCACAGCCCTAATCAGAACTGGGGAGTTTGTGACTGCATTTACAATTTTCTTTAAAAATGCAGAGGATCTGACCACAGGTATTACTGTGTCATACATTTTGGTCTATAAAACAGACAACATATGCTAATTGACTAACTGGGGTATGAACCAGTGTTTGAATTATTTTACCCCTATAACCTTCAGAACAGCAGCTAGGGAGTCTGTAAGAAAAGGGAGGCAACCTGCTACTACCAGTCCATCATCCGAGCATTGATATGACAGATATTGCAAAAGTTAATTCATAAAAAAATGTAAATTATCTCTCTCTCTCTAGCTCTTCAGTTTCAGCAATCCTGTTTTGGAAGAAGCAGCCTCAGTAGGTCCAGATAAAATCAAGGGCCACTCCAGATGAGCACTGGTGATTATTTGTGCTTGTGATGGAATCAGGGCAGTTATGCACAATCCGGCTTTCAATACGGTTTGTTCCTGCAACGGTTTTGGGATAGACTTATAGCTTCATTTCCATTTGGTTCAAGTCCCATAGCTTGCTGCGGAAATCTTGTACCTTTTCACACAACAAACGTTCTGGTTTTGGTTTATTGCCTTAGGTGTCCTCTGCTACAATGAAGGCAGCAATAACCGTTGTACGTTGGGGAAGTATTGCAGAACAATTTATTGATTTAATATGCTGTAAACCGCTTTGAGATTTTTATTAAAAATATAAAGCGGTATAGAAATTTCAAAAATAAATAAAGTAATAAAGCAGAATGATATGTGGACCTTCTAGCAAAAATCCAGTACTAAAGCACTATTATTGTGTCAGTGGAATGTTGCAGATTATACCATAAAAAAACCACCAGATTCCCCCACCAGTAATGTTTTCTTCATAGTATTTCTTTAAGTAGTAAAAGATGCAATATAGATCAACTTTACAGGCAGCAGTGGGCAGTCTGATGGGGTGGGCTGCTGCTGCCTACTGGGAGCGGGAGGCGGTAGTTAGGTTGGTGTAGTGCAAATGCATCGACAGAGCCAATCTGCTGCTCCTGCTGGTACGTTTGCACTGCACCACCATCCCCTCTCCCCACTCACCGCACAACAGAGACTCACTCACCTGTGGGAAGGCCAGGTAAGCGCCTCCACCTGACCATGCCATCTGCTACTATTTGCAGGTTTTTGTAAGACACATATCTGCTGTCTAGTTTTCGTTCTCAGTTTCTCTCCTCTTTCCTCATCTCGTACTTCTTTCCTTCCATCTAGAAGCCTGCCTTCAGGCACATCTGGGAATACGGGCCACAAAAGCAACATTGCATTCAAACAATTATTGTCAATGGCTTTCTTGGAAGCCTTGCATTACTGTTCCAGAGACCCTGGGGACCACAATTCATTATTCAAAAGGTTAAAAATGTTTTATCGGATTCCATAGCAACAACTATGATTTATTTATTTTTATTCCAGAAACAGGCCTCCAAATTACATTTCTAACACCGCCCTATTTGGCATCCTATTTCTCTTACCAACCACTTAGAAAACGAAGCAAGCACAGCAATATTCCTCGCCACTTATGGTAGGACAGCAAATGTTATCATATTCCCCAGGGACATGAAACACAAGCAACTAAAGGAGGACCAAAGAAGGGAAAGCGAAGCTCGTTTTTCTTTTTGTTTTAAGAATGACTTTTTGTGTGCCTAGAATCAATGAACACATTAATATCAGCCCCCCTCAATTGATCAGATCAATGTTTCATATAAATACCTTTTTACAGACAGCATGCTTCTCCATAGTGGTGTTCTACCCATAGCTGTTGTGAAGCCAACATGCAAATACAGTGGTACCTCAGGTTAAGTACTTAATACGTTCCGGAGGTCCGTTCTTAACCTGAAACTGTTCTTAACCTGAAGCAGCACTTTAGATAATGGGGCTTCTTGCTGCCGCCGCGCCGCCAGAGCACGATTTTTGTTCTCATCCAGAAGCAAAGTTCTTAACCTGAAGCACTATTTCTGGGTTAGTGGAGTCTGTAACCTGAAGCGTATGTAACCTGAAGCGTATGTAACATGAGGTACCACTGTATAAGTTGGCAAAAATGATATATAATTAAAAATAGAGCCAAGAATCAAGCCTATGAGAAGTATTTACAAATGTGTGGTGTGTGTTTTTAAAAAATGTTACTACATTTGCAACTGCAGAAGACCCATGGTTACACCACACCACAGCCAGGCCACAGGCTGTATCTGCAAAGTGAAAAATTCTTTACATAACCATCTCATTCATAACGAACATAAACTTAGAACAGCATTTGCTTCGGCAACCTGTACTCTAGGTTTGCTTAACACCTGCCCGGGTAGTTTTCACACATTTGCCAGCTAGCAAATATTTCAGTTCTTTGAGAAGCAGCAAGGAAGGGTGTTTGAAAGAGTTTGTGATGTAAACTGAAATGATGAGGCTGGCTTCTCTATTGGGGGGGGGGGCGAGGCCCCACTCTGTTCTCCAGATAGTGGCCTGATGTCAGGGACTGGATGGGTGAGGGGGAGTAGTGGGAGCTGCCTGTCCTAGAGCCCCTTCCCCAGGGGCACATAAAGAATGCTAATATTATTTAAAGGCTTAAACATTTCAGCCATTTCATTCCAACTCAACAACCAGATTTAGATTTCATCCAAAGGCTTAATAAAGAAACTCTCACGGCACTTGTACATTTTCCTTTCCCAAGGAACATTATGTACTGCACCGTATATGTTCAGGCATTTCAACAAAGAACATAAGAATCCTGCAAGATCAGATCAAAAGCTTATCTGGTACAGTGTCCTGTTTCCCACAATGGCCAAGCAGATGCTTATGGGAAACCCACAAGGAAGACACCTGCACAACAGCACTCTCCTGTTTGTGTTCCCCAGCAACTGGTATTCAGAAGAATACTGCCTTTCATACTGGAGGTGGTACATAGCTGCAAGAAGTAGTCGCCAGCAATAGCCTTAAATCTCCACGACTTTGCCTAATCCCCCTTAAAGCCACCCAAAGTTGGTGGCCATCAATACATCTCATGGTAGTAAAGTCCGCACAGTGGTACCTCAGGTTACATACACTTCAGGTTACATACGCTTCAGGTTATAGATTCCGCTAACCCAGAAATAGTACCTCGGGTTAAGAACTTTGCTTCAGGATGAGAACAAAAATCATGCTCCGGCAGCACGGTAGCAGCAGGAGGCCCCATTAGCAAAAGTGGTGCTTCAGGTTAAGAACAGTTTCATGTTAAGAACGGACCTCTGGAACGAATTAAGTACTTAACCCGAGGTACCACTGTAGTTTAATTATGCACAGGCCCAGATTGCATGCTGGGCTATGTAAGCTATGCTGTGCATAAAAGGTAAAGGGACCCCTGACCATTAGGTCCAGTCGTGGCCGACTCTGGGGTTGCGGCACTCATCTCGCTTTATTGGCCGAGGGAGCCAGCGTACAGCTTCCAGGTCATGTGGCCAGCATGACTAAGCCGCTTCTGGCGAACCAGAGCAGCGCACGGAAACGCCATTTACCTTCCCGCCAGAGCGGTACCTATTTATCTACTTGCACTTTGAAATGATTCCGAACTGCTAGGTTGGCAGGAATGCTGTGCATAGCTAAGTGTAAATGTGTAAGCATTCAGAACCCCCCTGGAAAGATCACATCTGCTTTGCTCCTCCTCTAGTCTTACTGGTGACTAAGCCACGATTTCCCTTACTGCTAACGTCCAAATTTGATTTCATAGATTGACTCATTCCATAAGAGAACCATAAGCTGTAGCCAAGATCTGTTCTTGGTTGACAGCGATGGTTTGTCTGTGGAAAATAAACCACAAGTCCTGATTTTAACAGAACTCTCAACTAAACCACGTCTCAGTTCTGGGTAATGAGGAAGAAGATGCAATTTTTTCCTATGAGTACCCTCATGCTTCCATGTTCCTGCCTAGGCAAGGTTATGTACAAACTAGACAACAGTATGAAGAAGCATTGCCTTTTGTCTGTCCTGGATCTCCCAACAGTCAACTTCCTTGGATGATCCAAAGCTCTAGTATTATGAGGCAATGAGGGTTAATTTCTCCCCGTCTGCTTTCTCCAGTTGAGAACTTCCTCTCACTGACAGACATCCTCCCACATTGCTATATCTCCATCCCCTAAGTGTGGAGCCATCCAAACTGGTCTGATGCAATGTGGATCACGGTGTGCCATCGACTCCAGGAAGTGGAGTGCCTTAACTACACCAGTCTAATGATATGTACAGCCGGGGGAAGACTTTGACTTTGACATCCAACTGCCAACTTCCATTATGAAGCTGTGACATAAACCAAAGCCACTCCTGAAAGCCCTGCTTAATTATGTACCAGATGCTACTACTGCTAATATCCAGAAGTCATCAGAATAGAGAGAGCTAGAGAGGAGAAGGTCTCTGACCCTACCTGTCACAGTTTATTTGAGCTGTTGGTGTGATTTAGCAAGACATATGGGCGGAAGGAGTCAGTCACATTACTCCGGATAGACAAACCTGAAGTGACAGCAGAATGGAAAACCACATCCCACTTTATGACTCCTTTTCATTGTCAAAACATCTAAAGCACCAGATCTCATCTCCCTCCCTTCCCTCCCACCCAATACGTAACACAGAGTTTCGGGGAACAGACGTCCTCAGTTTACCCGCTAGCTTGGTGCCACATCACTGACATAGGGCACAACGAAGCCACTTTTCTGTCAACTTATCCCACGGAGCTACTGCAAAGGCCTTCAAGCACATAAACAGAGGTATTTGCATGATGTTTAACACATAATTGCTGCCATGAACGATGGGTGTAGCCAGGGCTGGAGCAAGCAAGGAATGGGTAAGGTAGTACTCACAGGGTGATGGAGGATGGTGAGGGGATGGAGCCAGAGCATGCCAGAGCATGAGGACCCATCACCAGAGCCAGAGGCGCCCCTATCTCCACAACCACACCGGGAGAGGTGCTCCAAGAGGCTGATGCAGGCAAAGGTTCACAGCCCAGCAAACTAGCTGGCCAGGTGTGAGTGGTCTGTGATTCCTCAGCTGAAGGAGGCTTGGAACAGGTGAGGGTCACCTGCTTCATCAAGCCCAGGTGCTGCAATCAACAGGCAAAGCACAAAAGAAAAGCGGAGTTGCGATGCTGTGGCCACTCAACTGTATATGACAGCAAAGTAACAATCTAGGCAGGTAGCAAATTCTACAATACGTACAAACCTTGGTTAAAGAATAAAAGATTCCCTAACTATTTTTTAAAAGAGTAGAAGATTCCCTAACTATTTTTAAAAGCCTACAGAAATGTGGGCATTACAATTTTGCCATAAACCAAAACTAGAAGCGGAGGAAGGGGAGGGGAATATACCTTTCCTTAAAGCAAAGCATAAGTTTGCTAAGTCCTGGGTTGTTCTATTGGAGCAAGGAGAGCTATGGGAAAATCTGGGGTTTAAATAATAATCTTAGCTAATCCCTCCTAGTAGGGAAAGGAGGGGTTTAAGATGAGCAGTCTCAGAGTTCCTGCCCATTTCTCACCTTGCCCACCCTAAAGAGAAAAGGACTGAAAACTGGCCACCCTGTTTGCTTAACGAAAGGGTGAAAGACTTGTGATAGTGAGTGGATTAACTGAACCAGGCCATCTCCTCCTGCTTTGTTGTTGTTGTTTAGTCATTTAGCCGTGTCCAACTCTTCGTGACCCCATGGACCAGAGCACGCCAGGCACTCCTGTCTTCCACTGCCTTCCGCAGTTTAGTCAAACTCATGCTGGTAGCTTCGAGAACACTGTCCAACCATCTCGTCCTCTGTCGTCCCCTTCTCCTGGTTCCCCTCATCTTTCCCAACATCAGGGTCTTTTCCAGGGAGCCTTCTCTTCTCATGAGGTGGCCAAAATATTGGAGTCTCAGCTTCAGGATCTGTCCTTCATCCTCCTGCTATCTGCCCTCAAATCACCTTACCATTGTGCGGATGGCTCCCATTAAGGAGTTGAATATCCTGTACTTAGCAACTAAATTTGCATGGGTGAATTTTTAGGTCAGATGTGGGTGAACTCAGGATATGCCTGAGTGGCTTTCAGGAGACTAGAAGTTCCAGGGTCACCAAAGTTCATCATGGAGGGCCTCCTGTCATATTGGGAGTTATGTCAATCTTACACTCATGCCACAATCTACAAAGGTAAACCATATCATAAGTTCAGATTCACACAGACTTCTTCACACATGCTGGATGCCTCATGCCAGAGTCATGTCATATATATATATCACACACACACACACACACACTTGGGAAATGGTACTTACAAGAATAAAAAAACATTTCTGCCTTGCTTTCCTCAAGACACGACTGCTGCAATCTGTTTTATTATCAACAAATACCCTGCATTTGAACTATAAGCCACCCTTTGGATTCATTTTCATTTAACCTTCCCAGGACCATCATTAATCTCAAAGCAAAGATTAACTAAAAAGTCTACATTAAACTGAACAGCACAATAAGAAACAAAATGAGACTGTTTCCACGTACTGTAATAAGAATGAAAAATAAGATGGCAGTTTATCCTCAGTCAACATTAATATCATGCCCAAAACAACTCTACCTATAGCAGATTTCCAAACATGATAGAGGCAAGGGCTAATATACAGTATGACTCAAAACTGACGTTAACTGTCTGTGTATATCACCATAATAATTCTTGATCCCCACCTGTATCAACCATTTTTGTTTTTGTCTCACGGTAAGCATGAAGAATTTGTGACCCAGCAGCCTGAATGCAGCTCACACTATTGTTTTTGCAGTCCTCAAAGTCATAAAACAAGGTAGTTTATTAATACATTGTTGGACCACCAAGCATGTCTGGTGGTCTCAAATTGGTGAGGCTGCCTAGTAAGAATAGCAGGTTTTATATAGGATAATCTTACCTGCCACTATTCAGATATGGTATTTTGCATCTTAATGACCCCACCTCCATGCTAATTCTTATGAGGGTGAATTGATCCCTTTATGGTAGGATGAAGCATTGCCGTTTGGGGGAAGCAGTTTAAAAGCAGTTGATCCAAAATCTCTCACTGAACTCAGTAATTATTATGGTGGAAAAGTCAGTATCGTTAAAACTTTAGGGAAGTTAGGCTTCAGAAAAAATACTGATACTTTCAGCTTCAGCTTATACAGAAAGTAGAAGGCATTGCAGCACACCAAGCAAAACAGTGAACATCAGCCTGATATTTTGCACACATATACACGCCTCAGCAATATCTAACGGAGCAAGGGATATGCAACTTTATTTGCTCTCACTGTCATCAAGCCTTAAGTGAACCTGTGATGTCATCATATCCATTATGTGATCCCTGATTGGCTGGGGTCATTCACGGTGAGATAACAGCAGTGTCAGCAACAAAAAAAGTCAATTCAGTGGCAGCAAACAGTTTCAAACATCCGCAAGAAAATGTAGAATTACACTTGGTTTACATTGTGTTTAGCACCTGTCAAAAGCAGCTTCCTTGAAAGCAGAACTCTTGCACCGAAAATCTTCTTGAAAGTGAAAATGCAGCACAGACCTTAGTCCGATGTGCATGACATTTTGGGTCCATGTAGTCTATCCTAAGCAGCAGTGTTCTGTGTGAGCACATTAAACATTTCTGTATGATGCAGCAGGAGAAAGGAGGCCAAGTACTAGTTTCTCTTTTTAAAAAGCATTCACGTTATAGGGGTTTGTTATTATTGGACTTATTATTCTTAACAACGTTGCTGTTAAAATAAGTTGCTATTTCTTTTCCAATGAAATTTGCCAAGCACATTGCTGGAACGCATTTGTTACTAATGGCACTCTCTGTAACATTTGCTTTGACCTAATTGTGGTGTCTGGCCCGAAAAGTTGACACGTTACATGGAACCGGTACAAATATTCAGAGAGAATGTGATGTGAAAAAGCACCAGCGAACAGTCCCTAGTCCTTTGACAAATGAAAAGACTGCAGTTTTTCCTGTGTTCCCATGTTATTGAGCTATTTAAAAACTCTTAACCCTGACAACAGAATGTGAGCAATTAAAACAGACAGCTGAAAATACTAACATTGTGATCATGCCTTACAACTGTTTCAATTCACATCAAGTCTGAGGCTCTTGTGCAGCTCAGACTTACGCATGTTTGCTCATACTGTGCCCTGGATTCAACCCAATTTACTCCCTAGTAAGCAAGTGGAGGATTGCAGCCCAAGCAGACACCATGTGCCAGAATCTAGTGTTAATGCACAGTGGACACTAAAGAAGATTTACACAGAGAGGATGGAATTAAATCAAAGATTAGTATGACTAGGGCCTGTTTCATGCAGTGTATACATGGAATCAGTGTGTGGGTGTGTGCATGCGTGCGCAGGGGGTGGTGCCCAAGGCATTCAGCACGAATGATGAAGTCCACACACAACATGTGGAGTGCACAAACTTCATGGCACTCAGTAGTTGGTTCTGCTCCCAAAACTGTCATGGCCTTATCTACAGACTCCAAAAAAAGGGAAATGCTGTATTTAACCGTTCAGACCACAAACCAGAAAGACCCTTGGCAACCAGACGAGGGTGTGGAATATGCTGACTGACTCCAGCTACAAAAGCTGAGGCTGCTGAAAAGGCCAGAGCCAATCTTGGCTGTAAGTCCTGGCAGGCCTTTCCCCACTAGTCCTGGAGGGCAGGGCCCTGACTTGACTCCAGCTATAAAAGCTGAGGTGGCTGAAAAAACTCTTGGGCTGAGGTATTGCTGGTGGGGCAGGGTTGCTGCTGTTATTGATACTACTTTTTGGTATTTTTATTTTATTTTATATCTTATTATGATTTATGTGGAAATTGTTCAGTTTGGTTGTGTACTTTTGATGCTTAATTTATTGTTCATGATTGCTTTCATTATGTTTGTAATTATGTGTTTTCTCATGTTGTATGCAGTCTTGAGCATGATTTTGGCTATGAAGAAGCAGCATTCAAATAAAACTATATACCGTATTTTTTGCACCATAACACTCACTTTTTTCCTCCAAAAAAGTAAGGGGAAATGCCTGTGCGTGTTATGGAGGGAATGCCTACGGGTGGCATGCCTACGGATTTTCCTCCTCTAAAAACTACGTGCGTGTTATGGTCGGGTGCGTGTTATAGAGCGAAAAATACGGTATATCTTTGCTCTCTCTCAGAACCTCTCTTTTGCACATCTTATGAAACCCATGTAACTAGCTAAGCTAGATTGACTTTTTGATTTCAAGCCTACGTGTGTGATTTTGTACCTTCCCTTTTCTTCTCCCCTCCCCATACCCCAAACAAGCATCTCCTTTATACTTGGGCATTTGGTTTCATTGCCTTAAAAGGGAAGCTGTCATAAAAGGCTTCACACTTGTTGGAGCTACCCCTTTGCGCTCTAAGGATATTTCACAAGATTTTGTTACAATCTCTTTCTACTGATTTTTGGAAAATAAAATCCAAAGCTCATCTCTTTGGTTTTTTGCTAGAGCTGGGCTGAAGGGAGGTGTCCTTGTAATAAAGCTGAGAATCTCCTGTGGGATGGCCTATGTAGGGAGGGGAAACTTCCAGCTCCCTGGCTATTTTTAGGCCTGCCAGGGTGTCCAATTTGGCTGGTGATGTCAGCTTTGGGCATGGACTCATTGCACCCTGTTTCAAGCAGAAAGATGATCTTGATTGGCTGAGATGCACGAGAAAGTTGTCTGCAAGGAGCTGTCCTGCACACCCTGAACCTGCTCAGTTTCAAAAGGAAGGGAGGGGAAACATCCCTTTAGCAGTGCTTTGCTGCCTGCTAAAAGTTTTGAAGTCCCAACTTTGGGACTTCAAAGTACCAACTCCCCTAATGTCATTTGTGACATCAATTGATTGACAGGGTGGGCGGCCCTGCCCACCTGTCAAATCTGGCTTATGTGATAGAGCCTTATAAGGATCTAGCCCATGAAGCTGAAAAGTTCCTCCACCTCTGGTATCGGGTGTATTAAGGTGTGCTTCCTGACTAGGGGCAGCCTATGGTAAGTCTTTTGGGGGGGGACCCCTTATACAAAAGGCACCTTCCAATAGGAAAAGTCTCCTTCATTCTTGGTCCCACATGCACTCCCCCAATCTGCTTGATCTTATGCTGCCATCTTATAAAAAAGAGTGCCAATTGACCAGAAGAAAAAATCCTACCCTCTTCTCATGCTTTTAAAGGTGCAGAAATGAGCAAGTGAGCTTTTTCTTCATGGCATATAAATAAACATCAGTCTCCAACAAAAAGCTATTCATTTTTTGCATTTATATTCCACCTCCCTCCAAGGAATTCAATGTTATCTGCATGGTTCTCCAACCAGCCCTTAACCTCAGAACAACTTTCTCATCCAGTGAAATTCATGGTGGAGTCAGGATTTGAACATGGGTCTTACCAGTGCAAGTGTCTCACTCTAAACCAGCCTTCCGCAACTTGTTGCCTTTCATATTTTTGGTCTACAAATCTAATCAGCCTCAACCAGTGTGGCCAATGGCCACAGATGATGGGAGTCACAGTCAAAAACAAATGGGGAACACCAGGTTAGAGAAGGCTGCTCTAACCACTACACCACACTAATTCACCAGCTAGACACGGACTGAAGGAGTCTCACATGGTCTCTAGCTATTTAGAAACTCAGAAGAACCAGGACTCTTCGAATCAACCAGTCTTTATTACCTTAACCCTAAACATAGTGGGTCAACCAAAGTTCAATCATGGACCGTGCTAACCATGTAACCATGCTCAACCAAAGTCATTATCGCCAAATGGCCACAACCAGCTCAGTTTTTCTGCCTTCACCCACCTACATGGAGAACCTCCAAGATTCCCACAACTCTCTACTCATACAGGAACCCAATAGTAAAGGCTTCCAGTCCCATCATTTGCCAGCACCTACCAACAGTACAGATGGCCACAGAGATGTCATGACTACGTTTGAAGCATACTGTGGACCTCTGTGAGCTGCTGAGACTTGCTTACCTGCACAAGTTTCTCCATCGTAGGTTTCGCACACCCACTCATGACATTCGCAGAGGGGCCCATAGTATTTGCCCGGCTCGGTCACTTGGCAGATGCAGACCCCACAGTCACACTGGCCTCTGCCACTGCAGAGTTTTCCACCAGGGATTCGACACCTGCGCTCTGACTCCGTCAGGGACAGTCGGCAAGGCGAGGTCCTTCCCCAACCATTCCTGCAAGGAATTAAGAAGACAACCAGTTGTAAAAACAAAAAAAAAATCACACAAATGATGTAGAAACTTGTGCTGCTGGGTTGTGCTCATTCGGCAATCAGCCCACAGATTATTTTGGAAATAAACTTGGTGGGGAACCAATTTCTGGGTTTTAAGAAAAACATTTATTTTGGGCTCTAAATAATAATGGGACTAAGTGGCTAGATATTAAAATCCGTTAATCCACACACTAACATTGACTTGTGGCTCGAAAATTCACACCAGTATGGTAGATGTGTGCTTTTTCTTGAAACAGAACCCAGTGCTATTTCAGTAATGCTTGCATTCAGGAACAACTTTGTTTCTGCATTTCAAATGAAGAAGAAAAACACTTTGCTAGATAGAATTTATTTATTGCACATGCATGCTGGCCTTGCTCTAGGCACTTGGGAAATGTTACCCTTAATTTGACCATGTAATAATCCTCTAAAGGTAAAGGTAAAGGGACCCCTGATCATTAGGTCCAGTCGTGACCGACTCTGGGGTTGCGGTGCTCATCTCGCTTTATTGGCCAAGGGAGCCGGCGTACAGCTTCCGGGTCATGTGACCAGCATGACTAAGCCGCTTTTGGCGAACCAGAGCTGTGCACGGAAACATCGTTTACCTTTCTGCGGGAGGGGTACCTATTTATCTACTTGCACTTCAACGTGCTTTCGAACTGCTAGGTTGGCAGGAGCTGGGACCGAGCAACGGAGCTCACCCCATCACGGGGATTCGAACCGCCAACCTTCTGATCGTCAAGTCCTAGGCTCTGTGGTTTAACCCACAGTGCCACCCTGGTCCCAACAATCCTCTAAGGAAGCATAAACTGAGACTATCCCAAGATTACCCACAGCGAGCATCGTAACCGAGTGGGGATTCAGCCACAATCTTATTTTATAGTTGCCCGGCAGGTTCACACTCCCAAACCCCTCCATGCAAAGGTAACACCGGCTACATGAAGAAAAGCTCATGTGAATTTGGGTGGGGAGTCGGCTGCTGTATCTGTAATCCTGGAATACAGCAACGACAAGGAAATGGGTGCCGCCTTCCTGTGAGAGCAGCTTTGTTCATGCCCCTATTCTCTCCTCCGGCATTTGTGTGCAAAATTGCACAGAAGGGTTGAGCAGCGTGAAGTGTCCCTTGGGCAAATCACTATCAGCCACACACAACTTACACTTGAATTACTCTGTTTTCCCACTCCAACCACAAATAGGAATAACAGTACCTTTCCTCTTGGGGGTGCTGTGAAGATGCAAACAAGAGTTGGCTTGCACTGACTCATAGGAATGTGGTCTATATAACTGAATACCGAATTAAACCTGAGAACCTAGCAAATACTTTCCTGCAGGTTGCCCAGCAAGGTGTCTTGTGTCATCTCTATTTTTGACAGTACATTAATGTTCTGGATGGGAAGATGGTTTCTTTTCCCCCCGAAAAAGGTACTGAATCATATTGGGGAGCTTATTATTTTAATTCATCCGTTCCCTCCCCATCTTTACCAACCTTCCCAATCAGAATGCCCCAAAATTATTGCTGCTGGGATTCTACCCAACGGGTGACATGACCCATATATATATGCCCCATCAGAATGTTAGTATTTACTTTATTCATTTGAAAAAAATGTTAAAGCCACATTTCAGGCAGTTTACATAAAGGCATAAAACTGTTTCAGTAATGTAACATGGCACGCATTTCTTTCCTTGTTAGTTTCCTTTTAAACCGCCGGATATCAAACTGCATAGAATGACCAACACCTTGCAACCAGCCTAATACCAAATCTTTACTTGTTCCATTTTAAAGCAATAGCTCAACAGTATTTTATTTATTCAAGAAGAAGAGCATCCAGATGAGACTCCTGGATTATTATTTTTTAAAGAAGTATGGAGTTAAATATTTTATTTATTATGGCAAAGCATAGAATTGTAGAGTTGGAAGGGACCCCAAGGGTCATCTAGTCCAACCCCCTGCGATGCAGGAATCCTTTGCCCAAGGTAAGGCTCGAACCCACAACCCTGAGATTAAGAGTCTCATGCTCTACCAACTGAGCTATCTGGAATGAAGTCCAAAGTGGAATGCAGCAGGGCTCAAATACAAGCTGACAAGATGCAAATCCCAGGCAATGGAATTTGCAAGACTTTATACCCCTATTGCTATGCATCTTAACCTGAATTTATAGCCACTGTGGGAATTTATAGCCATTGTGCCTTTTCTCCTCCTTATAAGTTTTCCTAGGATACGAGCAAAATTAGTCCAGGATGCTAGATCTAGATTCCCGCAAAGCTGTTTTTACCAGGACCATGAATAGGGGTGATGCTGGCGTGCTACAAATTAACAGAGTTTGACCGGCAAATATATGAAGCCCAGAAAAAACAAAGTCAGTAAATCGCAGGAAGCTCTAACGTGTGCTCATCAGGATAATGCTCAAAAGAGACAACACATTTTTGCCTAACCCATCTGATCTGGGATATCTTATGTATCTTCTGAAGTGCAAATGTGGATGTCAAAACGCAAATTACAGCTACAGCTCTGCTTCTGCACTCAGATATGCTGTTGCTCTTTTGCTCAAATTTTACAAAGAGTCGAGCGGCAGGTTGGAGGGGGGGAAGGGAGGGGGAGGGAGAGAAATACCTCTTTAAGGCTTCTTCCTTGCAACTTGTTGCCTGGCCCCTAAAAGCTAATTGCTGGAAAAACAACAACAACAGAGCTTAAAATCCTAGCTTACCGCAGGGACAAGGAGAAACTTTGCGAAATAACAGGCAGCAGGACGAAGAGTGAAGACATGAATAGAAACGGCACCAAGCTGAGAATCCCCTGAGTATACATGCTTAGATCCCAGGAAAGCAGTAAATGAAGAGTTCTCCTGCGGAGTCCGAAACACAGACAGACCCAGAAGGTCTGCAGAGTTCTGAGCTGGCCAGAACTGGCTCCTTCCTCCTGTGCTCCACCAAGTGCCTTTGATTAGCTGCCTGGAAGCTGGATTTGGGCAGCATTCTGGAAGGAAAGGCCAGTGCCAAACCCCAAAGTTTACAGTCTAGGCAGGGAAGTAATTAGAAACAGTTGTATGGCCAGATGGTTTATTTTGACATAATAAAGTATCCTGTTCACAGTTTCGAGCAAACGGTCTTGTTCTCGAAAGAGAGGCACCCTAAGTATTTGGAAAAAAGTTAGCTTGAGTGAGCTTTGATTAATGGAAGTTTTTGAGATAATCACACCAAAAGTAACTGGGGAGAAATGTGTGTTTGTCAGGCTTGGCAGAAAACGCTCACATTATTTTCCGACTGTATCCAAGAGTGTAATGTTAGAGTTCAGGTGAATGCTTTAAATTCTTCAGGCTGGCTAGAAAGAAACAGGTCTGTTCCCTTCCCCCCTTCCTTATTAGTGTGCAAAAACTATGTTATAAGCAGAGCAGGAAGACTGTCAAGGTCATCAAACTGACAGCAACTCCACTGTCAAAACATTCATCCATCCACTCAAGGTTAAGGGAGTTAGGTAGGTTTTTCACATTATGCAGCAACAAACCCACTTGACTGGGAACAGTAGGCAGTGATGTTTCTAGGTATGGTGTGCTGATTTGCAAACGTGTGTTTGTTGCGTTCATGTTTTACATTTTTTCCAAGGAAGGGGTTGAGCTGTAAAACAAAACAAAACAAATTTGAAGCAGAATGTGATCCAGATTGTGCTTTTGCTGGTGTGGGAATGACTGTGAAACACCGAGGTCACTGTCAGATCAGGCAAGGCCAACAGCAAGTCAGAGCTGAGGAGCAAACTAGATCATATGCCAAATACAGGACTTGCCAAACTATCATTTGAGCAGGCAAACCATGCTTTAGAGTTGCCTATCTGCTCTAATTATCCATCCTCTCACTATTCATTTTCATTAGTTCAATTAAATTTCCACAGGGCAGCAGTCTCTCCAGGCAGAAAAATAGCTTCAGCTTTGGCCTGTCAAGTCAGATATCACATTGAAACCATCATTGATTGAAGAAGGTTTACAACAAGACTATGGTTAACATAAACAATGGTTTGCAAACCTACTTCAGAGTTTTGTTTTTAACGTCTGATCACAAACTATGGCCTACCAATTTAGACACCACACCAAAACATTATTAAAGTGCCTCATTAATCATACTTTGTAATGGTGTCTGAATAAAGCCTAGCTCAGTTTGGACTTTGCAGCCTCAGATGCCAGCATTAGATAATCAAAATCTATTAATGCGACACCCAAACTGCATTGCCTTGAAGCATTAAGCAGTCTTTTAAAAATGTACCAGTCATTAAACAACAGCTGTCCATTACTAATATTATATGGCGGGTGAGAAAACATTACAGATGTTAGTCTTGGATCTGTTCCTCAGAGAACTGTAACACTTTCAGTATGTTTAAAAATAAACTATATGCTGGATAGCAAACTTGGTGAACTCAGAGGGACAGCCTTTATAACCAGGATTATTGTTGTTGTTTAAAAAATCCTGATCACTACCAATGGCCATTTTAGAACTCTTGTTAATAAGATCATGAGAAGCGCTTGCAGGTTCAGGCCAGTAGCCCATGTAGTTCAGCATCCTCTTCTTACAGTGGCCAAACAGATGCCTATGGAAAACTGACAAGCAGAATTCAAGAACTAGAGCACGCTCCCCTCTGGTGGTTTCCAGAAACTGGTGAAACTGGTACTGCAGAAAGAAGTACCGTATTTTTCGCCCCATAGGACGCACTTTTTCCCCTCCAAAAATGAAGGGGAAATGTGTGTGCGTCTTATGGGGCGAATGCAGGCTTTTGCTGAAGCCTGGAGAGTGAGAGGCATCGGTGCGCACCGACCCCTCTCGCTCTCCAGGCTTCAGGAAGCTATCCACAAGCCTTGCAAGCCCGGTGGGAGTTCCCGCGGGCTCACAAGGCTTGCGGGTAGCAGCCTGCAGCCCCCGCGAGTGTCCGCAAGCCTTGCGCGCCCGGCAGGAGGTCCCACCGAGCGCGCGAGGCTTGGGGCGGCAGCCTGTTGCCCGAAGCACGGGGAGCCCTCCGGAGGGTGCCCCGTTCTTTGGGCAGGTGAGCGCAAGGCTTGGGGCGGCAGCCAGGGCGGAGGGGGGGGAAATATATTTTTTTTATTCATTTCCCCCCCAAAAAACGAGGTGCGTCCTATGGGCCGGTGCGCCCTATAGGACAAAAAGTACGGTACTTTATCTTTTCCTGAACATTTGGCTTCATTGCATGTCAACAAGTTTTGGTGTTATGAGAGAGTGAGGTAAGGGATTACCGTATTTTTAGCTCTATGGGACGCACCCGAACATAGGACGCACCTTGTTTTAGAGGGGGAGAACAAGAAAAAAAAATTCTCCCCCTCTCTGCGCAGCGCCTCTTTAGCGAAGCGGCAGGAGAAACGGAGCCCCTTCCATTTCTCTTCCCTCTTAGCTGAAGGGGTGCTGCACCTTAGCTGAAGGGGCACCTACCCTTCAGCGAAAGGAACCTGAAGCCTCCGGAGTGCAGGCGGCTATCTTTGAAGCCTGGAGAGCGAGAGGGGTCAGTGCGCACAGACCCCTCTCGCTCTCCAGGCTTCAGTGAAGGCAACCTGAAGCCTCTGGAGCGCGGCGGGAGCGCTCCCACTGCGCTTCAGAGGCTTCGCGTTGCTATCGCTGAAGCCAAGAAGCCTGCATTCACTCCATAAGACACACACACATTTCCCCTTAATTTTTGGAGGGGGAAATGTGTGTCTTATAGAGCGAAAAATACGGTATTTACAAGTCTCCCCAAATAGCAAAAACAAAGAGGGGTAACTATCATATCTGAAGGCAGCCCTGTTTAAGGAAGTTTTTAATGCTTGATGTTTTACTGTGTTTTTAATATTCTGTTGGGAGCCACCCAGGGTGGCTGGGGAAACCCAGCCAGATGGGTGGGGTATAATTAAGTAATGATAATTATTATTATTATAAAAAGTTTATTGCACTCATATCTTTGAGGAAGGACTGCAGCGGTAGAGCATCTGCTATGCATGCAGCTCCCAGGTTGAATCTCTAGGATGTCCGGGTGGAGCTTGGAAATATTCCTTGATTGAAACTCTTTTTCTTGATTGAAACACTGCCAGTCAGAGGAGACAAGGCTGATCTCTAGAATGGATCAATGTTCTGACTCAGTATAAGACAGCTCCCTATGTTCCTGTCTTATGAAGGGTTCAACTGGCATTCAGATTGTGGACAGACACAAGATAGGAGAGAATCATTGGGAATTGTCCCTTAGGATGCACTAACCCAACAAACCTTTCAGAGCTAAGCAACTCATGTGATGAAGGAAAAAAAAAGAGCTAAGCCAGCTTAGCCAAGCGGTTACTTTGGAATAATCTTTGCAGATTCACCAATTGCCTAATGGCAGTTTGATAGCCCACAGGTGCTGTCTGGCTTTGTATAAAATAAAATAAAATAAAATAAAATAAGCAATAAAGGATGCCCTAAACTCTATGTTTTGTTTACAGCAATTTCGCAGTTTCAGAAGGGCAAGGTTTCAGAAAGCCTTCCATTTTAATACACTTGAAGTTTTGTTACTGGGTCTCTTTGCATTACATGGTTTGTTTGATGATCTGAAAGAAACTTTACAGATCTGGGGCATGATCCAGTCAAAGCAAAACACTCTTCAATCCCACTGATGTAAATGACAGATGCTTGCGCACTTTGATCCCAAAGCAAGACCAGATGCAAATGAATACATATTGTCACCTGCTTTGAATTGTAATGGTCACTGAGTTCCCAGTGTAAGGGGGAGATATATATATATAGCAAAATAAATACAGTTCTTGTCAAGTGCAAGTGCAAATATACCTCTATGCGATGATGAATTATATTAGCTGATGTAATATTGTGTAAATTAACACTTTTCATCACTATGACTATTATTATTTCTCCTCCTTGAAGCCAGTGTCACTTCAGCTGTGGCCTTGCACAAACTCGCAGTGACTGGTATAGAATTAAGATTTTGCTGTTGAGTTTCACTATCCAGCTGTCAGTTCTCATAAGGAGATGGTCTTGCCCACAGCATAATTCTGCCTAGTAGCAACATATTCCTAGGAATAAAATATAATGGAGAAGGATGAACTGCACTGCAAGAAAAAAATGTATCCAGCTGCTTGTCAGTAAATATATTTTTTCTGCCAATATTTTTGGAGGCATTAATAGGTTACTTAATGTCATGGTCTTCCTAAGACCTTCAAACTTCAGCCTAATCGGTAAACTGGTTAGGAGCACAATATCTAGCAGCCAAGGAAAGACAAGCCCTGCTGCCATCAGGCAAGAGGTTAATCTTGTACAGCATCGTGTTCTCACTATGGCCAACGAAACACAACAACAACAACAAATTTTATTTATATCCCACCCTCCCCAGCCGAAGCCGGGCTCAGGGTGGTTAACAACAATAAAATAGTACAACAACAACATTTATACTCCACTCATCTGACTGGGTTGCCCCAGCCACTCTGGGAGGCTTCCAACATATACAAAAACATAGCGAAGCTGCAAAGTGGATATTCAGAGACTTATTGCTTCCAACACTGGAGGTGGTAGATAGACATCATGGCTAGCAGCCTTTCACGGCTTTATCCTCCATGAATTTGTCTACACCTTTCATCTAAAGTGGTGTATGCCCTTTTCTAAGAGTGGAGTTTCCCCAGCCCTTTGTTTGTTTTGGTCGCCATTTTCTGAACGTTTTTCCAGCTCTGCAATGCCCTGGTGGGGTTACCATAACTGCTCAGAGTATTCTAAGTGGTCTAGTTACCTCCTGCTTGGACTACTGCAATGCGCTCTACGTGGGGCTACTTTTGAAGGTGACCCAGAAACTACAATTAATCCAGAATGAGGCAGCTAGACTGGGGACTGGGAGTGGCAGCCAAGACCACCATGGGGGTCCCACCATGGATTTGTATAACAGCATAGTTATAATGGGCTCTTTATTTTTAACCCCTTTCCTAGTTAACAATGATCTTGTCTTTCTCACAGCTGAGTTGACATCTTCATTGAGCTGCCCACCTTGACCCCAAGGTACGGCTCAGTTTCAGACCCCATAAATGTATAAACTCTGACAACTGGGAAACACCGGCCTGCGAGTGCTCCAACTGGAGAACAGCCTCTACCAAAGGCATCATGGACTTTAAAGAACCATGAACTCAGAACGAAAGGGAGAAACAAGCTAAGAAGAAGGCGTGTTTGGCAAATCCTCACCATGATCAACTCTCACCTGGAAACCTATGTCCCTACTGTGGAAGGATGTGTGGATCCAGAATTGGCCTCCACAGTCACTTAGGGACACACAGTTAAGAGCATATTCATGGAAGACAATCTTATTTGGCTACAAGTGATCACCGAAGAACATGCATATGGCAAATTACCACACACACATGTGCATAACTTTATATTTACCTATGCTGAATCACATTTCCCATTTTAGTGCCTATTCATCCAGTCTGTAGAGTTAAAATGGAATAAGCTTAATTCAGTTTAGGCAAGAATCCGTGTCTGTTTTGTGTCCTTTTAAATGACTGTTACTGAGAACATTTAGGTCTGCATGTTGCGTACTTCCTTGCATGAATACTGCTGTTCATAGGTTTACAAAAGATTCTTTCTTCTACTCAAATGTTGAAGCGACAGAAACCCTACATACCATGTGTCTGCACACATGGGTGCAGTTAATAAAGAATGTACACCCCATGTATGCTGTCAGGGTGTTTATGTGAAAATTTTCTGTTTTGCTATGTGAACATGCCATGTGTACCTGTGTGACGAAAAACATGCCATAATGATCCCCTTTGAAGAAGAACTAATTTGCTGTGTGCAAACATGCTTCCAGAACTCATTGCAAGGATTGCCATTGCTAGCATATGTCTATGTGGCAAAAATAGAGAAGTGTCTAAAATTCACACAAGCCTTTGTACATTTTCACCATCTAAATCAGGTTCTGTTGAACACATCCACTACACTAATAACTTGTACACGGTATGGTTGTTTTGTGGTTTATGCAACTGTATAAACTAAGAATGTTCTATGACCACAGTGAAAGGCCAGCTTCAGAATCAATGAAACCCACGTTAGTGAAATGCCATGCATGAAATGACCTTTATGTACCTCCCAGATCTTTGCAGGTGAGAACAGTGACACACTTATTGTAATTCTCCCCTCCACCACACAATATTACACCTTGCTGAAGGCTTGACTCCACTAACTACATACTACAGTTGTTTATGATATTGGGGGCATTTGTTTAGAGGGTGAGGAGGCAAGTAAGGGGGGGGCTACATAAAATTATGCATGGTAACAAATTGGAAAGTGAAATATACTCTGAGTCGATAATGGATTTCATGCTCTTTATTCAGCTCATAGTGGCAAGGAGGAATGGAAGTTCCCCCAGAATGTCTGCCTTATATACATTATTTACACAATGGGCCCCATGTGATTGGCTAATTCCGGGATTCTCCTGTAGGCCAATCAGGTTGCGGATTCCCTTCCACCTGGAGCTGGATTGGGTGGCTCCTGTGGACCAATCAGACTGTTGCATTCTGGATCCTATTGTTCTAGGACCAATCAGACTGCTGCCTTTTGGATCCTATTCAACTCAGTACATAACAGACAGGTTCCACCCCCCCCACACACACTTTCTCATTATATGAAAAACCAAGGTCACCCAGAGAAACGGAACAGTAGAAAATTCTGCCCCACTATGTGCTGATATAGCTCAGTTGGTAGAGCGTCAGACTCTTAATCTCAGGGTTGTGGGCTTGGATTGAGCCCCACGTTGGGCAAAAGATTCCTGCCATAGCTGTCAACTTTTCCCTTTTCTTGCAAGGAATCCTATTCGGAATAAGAGAATTTCCCTTTAAAAAAAGGAAAACATTGACAGCTATGATTGATTCCTGCATTGCAGGGGGCTGGAGTAGGTGATCCCGGAGGTCCCTTCCATCTCTACAATTCTGTGATTCTAAGAACCTCCGTCTTCCTGCAGCACCTTGCCATCTGCTTTCTCACTTACAATCATCCTAGGCTTCTGATCAGTTTCCTCTGACCAGGCGACCAAACTGAAATGGGTTGGCTCTGCCTGCACCCCCTCCAGACTTTCCACCCAACCACTTCCACCGGGCTCCAGCCACACATTGGGCCACCAAGGGAGGGCAAAGCCAGCGTAAGTGGCACCTGCTCAGTTTCTTCCTCCTGGCCTGTGACAAAGTTCATTCGGTAGAGCATGAGACTTCAGGGTCTTGGGAATGGGCGTAGCCAGGGGGGTAGGAGGGTAGTTCTCCTCCCCAATCAAGAAAATCAATAAAAACGGTAGAAATAATCAGAATATTTTAATTGAAATGCTCGCTAAGGTCACTTAGATGATATTGTGGTGCATTCTGGCAACACAACTGGCAACGCGACGGAGTCAGGCATGGCTTCTGCAAACTGACCCATTGCTTGCAGGTACAGTGGTACCTCAGGTTACATACGCTTCAGGTTACAGACTCCGCTAACCTAGAAATAGTGCTTCAGGTTAAGAACTTTGCTTCAGAATGAGGACAGAAATTGTGCTCTGGCGGCACGGCAGCAGCAGGAGGCCCCATTAGCTAAAGTGGTGCTTCAGGTTAAGAACAGTTTCAGGTTAAGAACGAACCTCCGGAATGAATTAAAGACTTAACCCGAGGTACCACTGTAGCTTGGTTCTGGAAATAGGAGCCAGCTTCTAGGGGCACTGCCATTCAAGTGGTGTGCATGTCCCAAAGTCATGTGATGATTATGCAGGGTGAGGCTAACCTGGGACCCCCCACTATTTTATTCAAGTTGGCACCGCTGGTTCTGCAACAGGACAGGTGGGTGCCCTGCCACCCCCAACATCCATGGTCGTGGGTTCGAGTCCCACACTGGGTTGGACTAAGTGACCCTCGTGGTCCTTTCCAACTCTACAATTCCTCCTCCTCGCGTGGTGGTGGCTTCTTTCTCTGGTGGAGAGGAGGATCTGGGGCCACTGGGCGCCATCCCCATTCTCTGCGCCATCCAAAGCGCGCGGGGGGCGGCGTGACGCAGCGAGGAGGAGAAGGAGGAGGAGGATTGGGCCCAAGGGGAGGGGAAGGCGAAGGAAATTCGGGACACCCATCCCCATGCCACCGATGCCTCCCAGCCCACCTGGCGCCGGCCCTCTCCCCGCCTGTAGCGGGAGGCGCCGTGCGCGCGTGTCGCCCTCCTCTCCGGCTGCTCGGTGTGCGCCGGTGGATGCTCGCGGGGAACAGCTGTTGCTGGGCGACTGCAAGGCTGCAGCGCCAGCGAGCAAGAAGGAACCTGCTCGCACCGTTTCGCCCCGATCTCCTCGCTGCCGGGCGCCACCACCGCCTATTCTTCTTCCTCCTCCTCCTTCCCACCATCCCCGACCCCTCCCGGGTCACGCCCTCTCTGCGCACCGGCGACGCGGGGCGGACAACTCCAAACCCCCGAGAATCATCACCAAAATAAGCTCGGGGGGGAGGGTGGCCAGAGCATCCCGCTCCAATCACGCCATGAAGGGAGAGGCAGGCGGTAGGTTGCCAGCGGCGCTCGGGTTGCTTCTCTGTATGGTATGATGCTGCTTCTTTCCCCTCCCCCTTTTATCAATAATGCTACCGATAATAATTATACCGTGTGGCGGCGGCGGCGGCGGCTGCTCCTTTCCGGCTGACGGGCTGTGCAGTTCTTGGCGGGTGCGGGGAAAGCAGGAGAAGCAAGGCTGGCGCAGCTGCAACGGAGGAGGGAGAAGGAGGAGGCCTCCTGGGCTTGTTTTCGGTCCGGGCTTCACCTGGGCGCGGGAAGGAGGCAGCTGCTCTGCACCTTCCGGTGAGGAGGGGATGGCTGGGGAGGTGAGGAAGAGGCCTTTGTCGCCCTCAGAGGAAAAGGAGCCCAGAACTGGCTGGAAACCTTTGCCCTTCCAAGGGGGTGGGAGGAAAGGCTTGCAAAGCCACATTGGCAGCATAAGGAAAGGGTGTGGGGGGAGAAAGAGCCCACTGCCCCCCCTTTTTTTGCACAGGTGCCCTCCTCCCAAAAGATAGGCCTGGTCTGTTTCTGTAGGCTTTCCTGGGCCTTCTTGCCTCTCCAACAGTCTTCTAAGATGGCCTTTGGCATCATTGGTGATGTCAGCCAAAGAACTGGGGGAAGCAGTTGACCGCTCTGGGGGGCAAGCATGTAAAACTACGAACCGTTGTTGGGCCCATACGGTATTCTAACTCAATAAGAAGGTAGGCCCCCCCATACATGATATGAGGCACTCAACACATTGGGTCTCAGCCCCCAGCTCAATTATGTGACCATTAAAAAAAAATTAAGTAGGTGTGCGCAAGTACAGTGGTACCTTGGGTTGCATACGCTTCAGGTTACACACTCCACTAAGCCAGAAATAGTGCCTCAGGTTAATAACTTTGCTTCAGGATGAGAACAGAAATCATGTTCCAGCGGCACAGCAGCAACAGGAGGCCCCATTAGCTAAAGTGGTGCTTCAGGTTAAGAACGGACCTTCGGAACGAATTAAGTACTTAACCTGAGGTACCACTGTATATAATCTTTTGAGGGGAAATAAAATTGCAAAAAATAAAATGAAAGTTAGGTTTTCTAAATATTGGGGGGACAGGGTTAGTTAAACTAACGTAGGTAAACAGGTTAAATACTGAGACGGTAACACAAGTCAAAGGTTAAAGGCTGATATGCCAAGGCAATACCTGAATAGGCTGTCCCCCATTTTTTTAAAAAAGCTCTGTAGGTTATATCCCCAGATGCCACCCTTGTTAGGGAGCCCCAGAAGAGAGAGAGCCATAGGGACCTAAAGCTCTTGAACGAAGTATCCCCAGTATCGGTTCTCCACCCCCAATTAAAAATTCCAAACTTCCTTGAGTTAAGCATGAGGAGAATCTGTGCCCTAAGAGCATTTTCATGCAAGGCTTAAATACCTGTGAGCTTCTTCCCTATTATTTTTACACAAAGTTCAATATTAACCCAGTTGGGGGGGGGGGTTGGGATCAGAAAAACCCAGTTCCAAATGTATATTCTAATCAACGTGTGGTGCGTTTGGTTTGCATTTCAGACATGGTGTTAAGCCTTCTGTTTAAAAACACCCTGTAGGTACATGTGTCCAACTTCAAATTAATATTAATTTTATACCAGTTTTAGTGTCAGAACTTTTTCCCAAAACAAAACAAAAAAAAACCCTGGAAATTTGTGGTTTGGGGAGAATGCTGAGAGCAGAGATTCCTAGACCTTCCCGCAGAACTGAAGTTCCCATGGTTCCCTAGAGAAAGGGAATGGTTTTTACTCCTAGGGTTCCCCTAGCCTTGTCTGACAGTCACGTAGGCCCTGTTCACATGCATATTCATCACTATGTTCTTATGTGTCAACTAGCCTTATGAGGAATTGTTGATGGAATTGGGTATCTTTAGCTTGGTAAAGAGGAGATTTGATAGCTATCTTCAAATATCTAAAGGGCTGACACATGGAAGATGAAACAAGCTTGTTTCCTCCTCCTGAGGCTAGGATCTGAACCAATGCATTCAAGTTAAAAGAACATCAGCAATAAGCTGTTTGACAGTGGAACAGACTCCCACAAGAGGTGGTGGACTCTCTCCTTTTTTGGAGTCTTTTAAGCAGAGGTTTGATGGTTATCTGTCATGGTTGTTTTATTTGAGATTCCTGCAAATTCAGGGGGTTGGACTTGAGGTCCCTTCTGACTCTACAATGATATGATTCTATGATTCTAATCACTACACTGCAGTCAGCTTTACTGTGCTCTCTCTGTGGAGACCTAGTCCAAAGTGTTTACATACGACCCCATGGTCTGTCCTTTCACAATGCAGTACTGCTTAGCCCTGCTATACTATTTTTAGTGTTCATTGACTGAGTGGAGTGCATTTCAGCAGGGTGTCTAAATTATTATACATGGGTTTCTTTGTTTTTTTAAAAAAAGAATCACAATACCATTATTATTATTATTATTATTATTATTATTATTATTATTATTATTATTATTATATTTATATGCCACCCATCTGATTGCTTTGCCCCAGCCACTCTGGGCGGCTTCCAGCAAAATATAAAAATGCAATAAAACTTTAAACATTAAAAACTTCCTTATATAGGACTGCCTCTTCCCTTTGCGCTTCAACCTTTATATGCTACATTCAAGCTATGCAGAGTCAGAAACCCAAGCCATGTAACTGTGTATGTGCTTATTTCAGGTTTTCTGGTAGAGAGAATTGAGTTAGGTTGCCATATGGTCCTCCACTCCTCAGCAGTATTCTCGTTGGGTTAAAATGAGATTTGCACAAGGACCCAAAGGCAGCACATGCCCTTTTGGTATAATTAGCTTTTATTTGCTCATTACCTTATTGCTATCTTCAGAATTGTTCAGTTATAAAATATTCTTATTCAAAAAACAACAACCATGGTTGCTGATTAGGGGTAGTTCTGGATATGTACCTACTATCTTCCTATCAATTTTATTTCCCCTTCCTTCCTTCCTTTCTCTCCTGCCCCCCACTCCCCAGTTTGTTTTTTAAGCTGCCATGGGAACTGACTGCTAGCAGCAAATTGTCACATCCTTTCCTGCAGAGTCAAAAGTTGCAAAACACAATTTTCACATGATGCAGAAACAATCTGAATAGGATCTTGGTAAAAGCAGAAGAATAGAATTGTAGAGTTGGAAGGGACCCTGAGGATCATCTAGTCCAGGCACATCCAACAGGTAGATCACTGGATGTCTCTGGTAGATCACTGGTAGATCGCTGGCTTGCCTCAAAGAAGCTCAACAAGTTTGACCTGAACCCCTAAAAAATGGACTTTCCTCCTGCCCCCAAAAAGCTCGCCAACTTCGATCTGAACCGCAAGAAAACGGGGCTTTCCTCCTCTCTAAAAAAGCTGATCAACTTTGACCTGAACCCCCCAAAAATGGGGTAGATCACTGCAAGTTGTTAACTCTGTAAGTAGATTGCAGTCTCTTGGGAGTTGGCCACCTCTGATCTAGTCCAACCCCCTGAAATGCAGGAATATGCAGCTGTCCCATACTGGGATTGAACCTGCAACCTTGGCATTATTAGCACCAGCTGAGCTATCCATGCAGAAATCCTTACTGAAGCCACTAGATCTTGGTTGTGAAAACCAAGCCGTGGGGTGGGGAGTTGAATTGGGAATTTCTTCATCCATACCCTTCAACATTTCTCTGATGAAAATAGGGATGTCCTAAGAAAAAGCGGGACATTCTGGGATGAAACGAGAAACCAGGACGGCTTCTGTAAATCCGGGACTGTCCCTGGAAATTGGGACACTTGGAAGTTCTGCTTGTCTAAACCAGGGATTTAGCTCAGAGAGCAATGTGGAACTGTGTCTCCTGTTTTGGAAACCCTTTCAGGCACATACTGTCTTGGGGTTCATGTGAGCATGCTGCTCTACCCTTTGCCCAGGTATTGTGTTTTATCATTCCTCCTCTCTCAAGTTCTCAGTTCTTCAGCAGATGCTTAGGCTCAATTGGCTGCTGAGCATGCTCAGATGAAATATACTCAGAGTCGAGAGTGGATTTCACGCTCTTTATTCAGCTCATAGTGGTGAGGAGGAATGAATGTTTCCCCAAAGTATCTGCTTTATATAAGTTATTTACACAATGGGCTGCACATGATTGGCTAATTCCGGAATTCTCTTGTAGGCCAATCAGGTTGTGGATTCACTTCTATCTGGAGCTGGATTGGGTGGCTCCTGCAGACCAATCATACTGCTGCATTGTTCTAGGGCCAATCAGACTGCTGCATTCTGAATCCTATTGTTCTGGGACCAATCAGACTGCTGCATTTTGGATCCTATTGTTCTAGGACCAATCAGACTGCTGCATTTTGGATCCTATTCAACTCAATACATAACATCAGGGTTCCCTTGTCCCTGAGGGTTCTTTTGTGCTTCTCCAAAGCCTGGCGTCCCCCCAAGCCTGTTGATAAGGACTGGCACTCAGAGAACCAAAGTTGCAATCCTAACCCCACTCACTTCAAAGTAAGCTCCACTGAATTCAGTAAGACTGAAGAGATGGTGAGAATGCCACTGTTGCCTGTTTGCACACACAGTGACAGGGCCTATAATTAAGGTATATCTTTGGTGGCCAAAAAAGAAATAAAAAAAAAGAGGTAGCTTTATCTGGAAGGAGAAAAAAACAGTATGGCTGATAATAATATGAAGAAAAGGGGGTGGCTCTCCCGCTTGAGTGGATAGAGCTAATATTTTTTGAAAGGAAGGCTGGGTGACATAGTTATTTGTGTTATTTCTAGTCATTGCCTTGGCCTTCTTCAGAGTGTGTCTTTCCTCTCAATGTGCTGACTTATATTGCTCTGATTTAAATTCCCAATGCATTTTTCCCCTTTTAAAAGCTTTGGAAAAAAGAATTTTTTATTGGGGGGGGGGCGGTCAGGTATTTTTCTTTGTCATCGTCTTCTCTTGCTTCTAAAAATAAGCTGAAAGAGTGATATTCTGATTTGCACATTAACAAAAATGAGGCTGCATTCCTACATATTAAGCAATGGCAGTGTGCCCAAATTAATGTTTATTTCTGATTCTTGCTGTGCAGAGAAAATGCCTCTGCTGACAGAGAAAGCAAATGGGCATGGCCTTTTTATAGTCCCCCTCCCCACTTTTTTTTTTTTTTTTAAGTATGCATGTTCTAGCTTCATGCATTCTTAATACAGAAGTTGATTCTGGAAAAAGGGACCCCAAAGGCATATTGCAAAATAGCCCACACATACATTTTCTATTTACCTTTCATAGATAGTATAATGTTGCAGTGATTATTTGAAATTTAGAGACCATAAGTGCTAAAATGTGAATGTGGACAGTTCCAGACAACTTTTCCAAATGTTAGAAAATGCAGGGAAATCTGGGGTTGTTGACCACCTAAATGTGATTTGTAGCATTTATTTGTTATGCCCAAAAATAAGAAAGTGACCCTTAAGAGTATTTTTATGCCATTCTTCAAAACACATTCTACAGCCGCTTGCAATAAGATATTAAATGCAATAATACAAAAACATAAATCTATATAAAAAACAATACAGCAACAAATGAAAGAACAACACCTATGTTTTTGTGGTGCTCATGGAACTCCTCAGAGATATTAATAAGCCCCTTTAAGTTTCACAAATAAAGTATAGAAGATTGCATCCAACTGAGTCTTAGACTCATGGGAACTAATTGACCTGGGATAGTTCGTTGTTACTGTTTATTAGATTTGTACCTCACATCTTCCTCAAAAGGAGCTCAGAGTAGCTGAGATAGTCACGACTCAGTTGAGATTGTTACAACTGATTTAAGTCTTGTGTCAGGGAACTGCCATCAGAACAGGGGCGGGAAACAGAGGGGCAGTTGTCAGGGGGCCTCCGAAAATCTTGCAAAGCAGTTCCGCTTCCCGTGATGAGGAAAACCCCACCTCCAGTGGGGAAGACGTGAAAGGACCAGAGGATGCTGGTGGGAGCATCGGAGCATCAGCACCACTTCTGGCAAAGCCGGCCAGGAGGGAAACACGCCCCCTCCGTCCCCCACCCTGCGCAGAAGTCTAAAGCGCAAAGAGGGAAGGAAGAGGCTGAGCGTAACGAGGCTTTTATGCTGGAGGAGGTCTAGGAAACAGGCACCCTTCTGCTAGCGATTGAGGCAGACATGAACTTTTGGGTTCTGCACTGTAAATAAAGGTAAAGGAACCCCTGACCATTAGGTCCAGTTGTGACCGACTCTGGGGTTGCGGCACTCATCTCGCTTTACTGGCCGAGGGAGCCGGCATACAGCTTCCAGGTCATGTGGCCAGCGTGACAAAGCCACTTCTGGTGAACCAGAGCAGTGCACGGAAACGCCGTTTACCTTCCCGGCGGAGTGGTACCTATTTATCTACTTGCACTTTGACGTGCTTTCGAACTGCTAGGTTGGCAGAAGCTGGGACCGAGCAGCGGGAGCTCACCCGGTCGTGGGGATTCAAACCGCCAACCTTCTGATCACCAAGCCCTAGGTTCTGTGGTTTAATCCACAGCGCCACCCGCGTCCCTTGTGCACTGTAAATAGTTTGCACCAAAATAAAACCTGTAAAAGACAGGTCCTGCCTGGTTACTCGTGAGCAACCACCCTTGCCATCTGACATCTTGAATTCAACCTGAGGTTGTAGTTTTGCCCTTTCCATTCTAATCACAAGCTGTGACCAATAATAACCAAGAAAGCACTGCCAGAGGGTTCTTCTTTTGCAGCAAGGAGCAGAAATGTGAGGTTCCAGGGAGGGGCTCTGCCGGCCCAGGATCTATTGAATCACAAGTGGACCCCGCTACTGTCACACAATTCCTTTGGGCCCAATTGGGGCCTGCCCCCTCACCTTCTGCCCCAGCTGACACACTCAGCAATGGTTTGGATGTGCTCCTGTTGTTCCATTAAGCCCCAGTGGATTTCACCCATATAGGTGAACAACTATATCCTCTCACTGTGTGGATTTCACCCATATAGGTGAACAACTATATCCTCTCACTGTGTGCAAGTATCTATTCAGCACTCTTTTCCTGATTGAGAACCAGAATCTCACAGCTTTGCCAGTTTTTCCTTTATTTTTAAAGAAAACATGTTGGGAGTGTTATGTTTTCTGGTGATACAAAAGAGCAAACGTATTCTGCCAGAATGTGAAAAAAGTATCTTTCTGCAATGTTGCAGAAAAAAGTATCTTGACCTTCAAATTAATATGTAAACCAAGTGTATCTATCTTTCCTCTTACAAAATGCTTGGCAGGGTGTAGCTCTCATCTTATGTCTGAGTGCATATAGAAACGTGGGTAAGCATTTGACTGATTATGTCTCAGGGGTGTGAAAAAGGAAAATGAATGTAGGAGAATAGAATAATGGGCAAAAATCTAAAATTAGCACCTTTGATTTGTTAGGTTTGTCTCTTAAAAAAACAAAAAAACCTATTATATTGTGGTTTTGCTTCAGTAAACATATGAGAAAAAAGTATTCAACCATGTTGAAAAGATGATCCTTGCTAATTTAATAAAGGACATCACATTATATTAATAAATCCATGACTGTGTGCTGACCTGCTATGCTTTTTTTAAAAAAAAGATATACACAGCATTCATTCTAAATGTAAGCTACAGATGGAGAATTGGCTTTAACTAGATTTGCTTATCTCCCCCAGAAACTAGAAATGTAGGGTTTTTGTTTTTATTTTTAATTGCCCTTTGTAAAAATAAAATATTATTTATTGATTTTTCACACAAAAAATACTACACACACACACACACACACACACACACACATATAAATGTATTTAAATTTTCAGATTTACAAACAAGCATCAAGCAAACAAAACAATTTCCTTAAGTTCCCTTTGACTTCCCTCCTCCCCTTTTGTGGGTCCTTATGTTAACTTATTCTCCTGCATCTTCCCTGTTAGTCCAATTCTATTAAATCTCTGATAAAACCATAGTCCAACTTTTAACTACAAGCGTCATTCCAACCCTACTAATAATTTTAATTTGCTAATAATTTTAATTTACAGTGGTGGTTTTTTGGGGGAAATTGTATATTTTCCCCATTCCACATTGAGATTTTGGTCTTCCTGATTCCTAATTCTTCTGGTCAGTTTTGCCATTTCTGCACAGCCCATCAGTTTAATCTGCCATTCTTCTCTGGTAGGGACTACACCCTCTTTCCATCTCTGGGCTAGTAGCGTCCGGGCAGCAGTAGTTGCATACATGAAAAGTCTCATCTGGTCACTTGGAATTTCGACACCTACAATTCCTAAAAGAAAAGCTTCTGTTTTTTTAAGAAAAGCTTATTTTAAACATTTTTTTTCAATTCAAATTTTAACATAGATCATAAATTACTTTATCCATTGACTTCTCACCCTCCCCTTCCATGGTTTCCATATACATCCTTGAATGCTGCATATTTCACACAAACTATTCAATACATCCAATACATATACTATTCAATGCATTTTAAGTTACTTGTCTTAATAATTAACACTGTTGCTCATATTTGTAAGTGGTCTGGGTCTTTTGATTATATCAAGAACCCATTTGAACTTTTCAGCAATTGAGATGTACTAAGCAATTCCTAATTTCTTGGAGGCTAGATTAAGGGAACAGGAGGAAAGTGAGGTGAAGCTGACCAGAACTTCCTGTCTAGTTTGGGCAGAGCATTAATTTATTCTTTAAGATGGTCAAGCGGCTTTTATTTGTTTCTTGACATGATAATGTTCTTTTCTTTTGTAGGGAATTTCACAGTTTTAGATAACCAAAGCTAATTTAAGTATGCTTAAAAGGAAACAGAGCTCAAGGGTAGAGGCCCAGCCAGTGACAGACTTTGGTCCCGATGAATCCCTGTCAGACAACGCTGATATCCTGTGGATTAACAAACCAGTAAGTTTTTTAAAAACATTTTAAAGTTTCAACCCTTTATATAAGAGCCTGATTAAGCCACAGTCCTGTTAATTCCCATTGACTTTAATACAAGAGATTAAAATATGTGCTCGTTGAATTCAAGGGGTTGCTAAATTGCTTTCACCAGAATGTGTGTGTCTGTCTTACAGATACTTGAAAATTTTCTGTGACATAAATTTGACTGCCTTTGGACTTAAAGGATTCCAGAGTCTTGAATGGATAAATGAGTGAACGTATGAAAAATTGTGGGAAAGGAGTGTGACGGGGAATTAGGCCATGTCCCGGTTGACCCTGCTTTTCTTCTCCATAGAACGTTGATAAGGAAATCTGGCCATAGCTGTCAACTTTTCCCTTTTCTTGCGAGGAATCCTATTCGGAATAAGGGAATTTCCCTTAAAGAAAGGGAAAGGTTGACAGCTACGTGGGGTGGCATATGTTTCAGTAGATATGTACAGACTTGCCCTGTTAGAAACAGATTTTATTAAATATGAGGTAAAGCAGTTATCAAATGCTGAAGTTAGAAATGTCCAGAATGTCGCTGAATGTCGCTGTGTTCACTGTCAGTCCTTCTAGACCCAATGAAAACAATGGCTATGACTAATGTAAGCACATTCATTTCAGTGAATCTACTCTTGAGTATATCTTAGCTGGATGCCTTAAGGCAGGTTTCCTCAAACTCAGCCCTTCAGATGTTTTGAGACTACAATTCCCATCATCCCTGACCACTGGTCCTGCTAGCTAGGGATCATGGGAGTTGTAGGTCAAAAACATCTGGAGGGCCAAGTTTGAGGAAGCCTGCCGTAAGGTATGGATACCGTAAGCCTTCCTGAAAAAAACTAAAAAAATTCCTTCCAGTAGCACCTTAAAGACCAACTAAGTTAGTTCTTGGTATGAGCTTTCGTGTGCATGCACACTTCTTCAGATAACGAAAGCTCATACAAAGAACTAACTTAGTTGGTCTTTAAGGTGCTACTGGAAGGAATTTTTTTATTTTGACTATGGCAGACCAACATGGCTACCTATCTGTAATTGAAAAAAACTGGCAGGAATGTGAGACAATAACAGATAAAGTATAGACTCTAAAAGTTACACATGTTTTCTTTGTTTGAAAATAGTTTCTAATCTCCAGCAGCGATGGTGGTAAGGCAGGCAGAAAGAAATGGTACAGCACAGAGCAAGGAGAATCTGAATTATTCGCACAGCTGATTTAATTGCAAAAGAGAAATAAACCGCATTCTTCTCTCCCTCTCTGAGTGGAAAAGTTTGCTCCAAGCTGTAGGTCATGAGATCTCATTAAAAAGAATAGTTAAATGTCATATATTTGTACTGTTAAAGAAGGTGATGAAAGCCTTGTTACTGCTTCTTGTTTTTCAGTGGGTGCACTCTTTACTACGCATCTGTGCCATCATCAGTGTTATTTCGGTCTGCATGAACACCCCAAAGACCTTTGAACATTATCCTCCTCTTCAATATGTGACCTTTGCTCTAGATACACTACTGATGTTTCTCTACACAGCAGAGATGATAGCAAAGATGCACATCCGTGGCATAGTCAAGGTGAGCTTTTCAAACACTTTTTAACGTGTGTGTTTTTTATTTTTATTTTAAAAAAAGACGAGAAATAGTACATTAGGTCCTGATCCTAAACAAATTAGCTGGAAGAAAGCATCACGGATCTGAGGGAAGCCTATGTTGGATCACGTTGGGCAATATCTTACTAAGTAATACCCGGAATAGACCCATTAAAATCAATGGAAAGAAGACCAAGGAGGAGTGGCAGACTAAATTAATGGACTATGCCGAAATGGCAAAACATACTGGAGCAATAAGAGAACCAGAAGAAAGAAATTTCATCAAGGAATGGGGAAAATTTGTGGAATATTTGAAAAGCTTTTGTATACAGTTAAATACATTAGTAGGATTAACATAAAACAAGCAGTTAAATTTCTAAAACTGAAAACTGAGCAATTATATTAACAATTAGTTAAGTTCTTTGACTTCGGTGGGTCTCCTCTGAGAATGACTAAGATTCGATGTCGTCCTATAAACTCCAGTCCTGAGCATGTTTATTTGACAAAAGCCCCATTGATTAAATAATAAAAGTTTAGGATCAGGATATTAGGCCATTCTATTATTTTACTGTGTTTTACCATTCCCCCTCCCATCATTTTATGTGTGTGTGTGTTTCATGTTGGTGTTTATAAAAGAGGGACTGTGTGTGTGTGCATAAGAAGTCAAATAAAAAGATTGGATAATATGCCAACTTTCAGTCAGAATATTGTACATTAATCTTTTGAGACACTGTTTAAAAGGTTACTGAATATATAGATCAACAAAAAGGCCTTGTAGTACCTTAGTCTACGACAACAAACCCCACAGTTTGGGCTGTAGTCTTTCAGTTCTTTGGAAAGCCTTCACTTGAAATCCATCTGGCACCAACATTGATTGATTTGGGTGGCAGCCAGCACTGTGGTCTAAACCACTGAGCCTAGGGCTTGCCAATCGGAAGGTCAGCGGTTCGAATCACCGTGACAGGGTGAGCTCCCATTGCTCGGTCCCAGCTCCTGCCAACCTAGCAGTTTGAAAGCACGTCAAAGTGCAAGTAGATAAATAGGTACCACTCCGGCGAGAAGGTAAAAGGCGTTTCTGTGCACTGCTCTGGTTTTGCCAGAAGCGGCTTAGTCATGCTGGCCACATGACCCGGAAAAACTGTCTGCGGACAAACATTGGCTCCCTTGGCCAATAAGGCAAGATGAGCACCGCAACTCCAGAGTCGTTCGTGACTGGACTTAACTGTCAAGGGTCCTTTACCTTTACCTATTAAAAACCTATCTCTTTAGCTAGGCTTTTAATTATGTGGATTCTTAATGTATTAGGCTTCTGACTTTCATAGTAAGGAGATGTAGTTGATGTTATGTTATGTTATGTTATGTTATGTTATGTTATGTTATGTTATGTTATGTTATGTTATGTTGTTATGTTCATATTGTTCTAATGCACTTGAATAATTGTTTCGCTAGTTTGATTTTATATTTGACGCATCCCACACTGGGATCACTTGAAGGGTGTGTTAAAAATAAAATTCAGTTAATAAGAGAAATGAATATATATTTAATTATCAGAGCTGCTTAAGCTTAGTACCCCCCCGCCCCCCAAAAAAGGTTCTGTATCACGATTACCCAAATTATGCGTCAAGAGAGTTTGATATTGCAGCCTTGATAAAATCCTGCACATTTAAGTAAATTTCTAGCTCGTATTTTTTTCTTTACCTGGACCGAGATGGCATGTTGTAGTGCTCTTGTGGTGGAGCTCCATACATGTGTTTGCAGGTGGTTCAAACTGGATACAGCAGACGGGTTAGCAGTCAGAGTATTGCCAAATTCAGGTTCTGAGTCATTTCTAAGAGGGAAATCCATGTGAATCTATTGGCCACACTAGCCCTCCCAAAGTGGACATCTTAAACAAGCTTTGGGAGATCACCAGTGGGCATAATAAAATTACTCATCCGGGTAGGATAGGCTTTCCAAAAGGAAACAAAAGGCTTTTAGCAGGTATCAAAAACAATACAGCAAAGGCGCTTGCCTGATATTACTAGCCAGGAAGTTCCAGAGCATGGGTGCTGCCACACTAAAAGATCAATTCCTTGCAAGTATAGACCAAATATTGCATGGAGCTTGTAAAAGTACAAATTCCATGGATCAAAGTGGGCATTTAGGGGGTAAGGCAATCCTTCAAATAAGATAGTGTCAAGCTGTTGAGGGTTAGGGTTAACAATAGTAGCCAATAGAATGGTATGAATCATTCATAAAAGTACTATTGACTAGTTCTACTTGTTCTTAAAAGGAGTCCATTCTGTCTTCTCTCTCTTAGCCAAACCACATTTTGCATTAAATGTGTGCTTTTTAAAAACTTTAAGTGAGAGTCATGGAGGGGAAATCAGGACTGAGACTGTGGCACACAGGAAGGGGGATTTAGATCAGCACCCCCCCCCCAGCAGTGGTCCAAATGAAATCTACTCCCAGCTGCTACTCTCCAATGCCAAACAGCTGCTTTGGGGGGGATAATTTTTGTCTGGATCATTTTGTGGAGGGAAAGGGTAAAAATGATTCATTTCCACTCATTGTAGACACAAACCTGGTTGTGATTACGTAGCTGTTATTTTAAGTTTTAAAAGCAAGCACGTATTGTGATGCTAGTTACGGTGTGCATATGAATTTTGGGGGGGAAGGTTGCATTTTTAGAACAATGCCAGTGGGAGCATCCTCTGCCCGCTAAGGCTATTTGAGCACGGAAGGCAATCTTCATTGGGGTCGTGGCTTGGGAGGAAAGAGTTGGACCTGCCTTGCCCATGTGCTTTGGTCAAAATGAAAACCAGCACCACCAGCTTAGAATTAAATTGGGGGGGGGGGGGGGGAACGACTCACTGAAGGTGCAAGCTATGCATTTGTGAGTTGCATGTCTGCTTGTGGGTGAGGAATAGAATTAGGCTAGGCCAATGTGTCAAAATCAAGATATTATTGAACTAATACAATATGTCTATCTTGCCATCTGTTCAGAATAGGAGCATCTTTTATTAATGGGTGTCTGCTTCCCTTGGCAAGCCTTGTATCCCAGCACTGTGCCTGGAATTCACAGGAGGTTCTGCCCCTGGGCTGTGGTCCTTCCCCTGTGTTGCACTTCTAGATAGCAGTAGTAGCCTGAAGCCCTTTTTGTCAACTCAACCCTGCAGTCTGAAATGGATCATAGAATTGTAGGGTTGGAAGGGACCACAAGGGTCATCTAGTCCAGCCCCCTGCAACGCAGGAATCTTTCGCCCAATGTGCGGTTTGAGCCCATGAGCCTGAGATTAAGGGTCTCATGCTCTACCACCTCAGTTCTTTGGTACCTTTTGTAATCCACTGGACCAGCGGTTTTCAACCTGTGGGTCCCCAGATGTTGTTGGACTACAACTCCCATCATCCCTGAGCTCTGACCTTGCTAGCTAGGGATGATGGAAGTTGTAGTCCAGCAACATCTGGGGACCCACAGGTTAAGAACCGCTGCACTAGACTAAGGCTGCCCAGAAGAGATTGTCTAGAGGCTTCGTATAAAATGTGGTATAAAATGTGATGGAAGCGTATTAGAAAGAGCTTTGCACTGGTTCTCCAAAATCTTCCAGCTGCTTTGTTGTTTTACTTTCACCTTTTATCCTTGCGGCAAATATTTTAATGACTTTTGCACATTCTGCTATCTCACTTCTCGTGAATTCAGGGTTTCATGTGCATGACTTCACCACAGCAGAATGTTCTGTAAGAACGATTTGTGAGATGGGTTTGCAGGTGCCTGCTCATCTAATCAATCAAGCGATATTGCGGCACTGCTTAAGTGCAGTTGCTGGGGCACACCAGAAACTCCGCAATAAGCCTGAAGTGCATGGGCATCGCTTTGCTTTTCCTGGAGGGGTCGATCCTTTGCACGTGCTCAAAAGGGATCAGTGTTCTGCATCCAAGTGAATGCATGTGAAACAACTGCAGGTTCCCATAGGGCCCTTCCCAAGGGCCCACCCCACCCATCTGGGGCAGAGAAAGGGGCAGCCAGAAGTCGTGGTGGGCGTGCCAGTTGAATAGCCTTTCCTGCTGAGGAGGCACTCCTCTGTTTTGTTAACTGGCAATAAGTGTGCTTGTGTGTGTTTTTAAGAAAGGTTGGCGCTGTGGGTTAAACCACAGAGCCTAGATTTTGCCGATCAGAAGGTCGGCAGTTCAAATCCCCACAACTGGGTGAGCTCCCATTGCTCGGTCCCCGCTCCTGCCAACCTAGCAGTTCAAAAGCACGTCAAAGTGCAAGTAGATAAATAGGTACCGCTCCGGTGGGAAGGTAAACGATGTTTCCGTGCGCTGCTCTGGTTCGCCAGAAGCGGCTTAGTCATGCTGGCCACATGATCCGGAAGTTGTACGTCAGCTCCCTCGGCCAATAAAGCAAAATGAGCACCACAACCCCAGAGTCGGTCATGACTGGACCTAATGGTCAGGGGTGCCTTTACCTTTACCTATCAACAAGCTTCCTAGATAAACTGGCAATACCACTCAATATTTTCACAGATGAAAATAGGGGCACTTTCTTTTGCATGAGTGGGTGGGACTAGAGGCAAAGCTTTGTTGTCTTGATGGGCGATGGTGGGCCAGCACAATCCACCCTCCAAACTAGACAGCAGGACCTAAAAGAACATGCCGAGCAGGATGGCTCTAGATGACAAAAGTAGTGAAGCAAGCCACCTGCTACACAGAAAGTCAAATACATAAAGCAGTATATGCATATACAGTGGTACCTTGGTTCTCAAACTTAATTCGTTCCGGAAGTCTATTCCAAAACCAAAGCGTTCCAAAACCAAGGCCCACTTTCCCATAGAAAGTAATTCAAAACGGATTAATCCGCTCCAGACTTTTAAAAACAACCCTTAAAACAGCAATTTAACATGAATTTTACTATCTAACAAGACCAGTGATCCATAAAATGAAAGCAATAATCAATGTACTGTACTATACAATAAATAAGACAGTATTGTAGATGATGAAAATTAAAATTATTATTTTTTCTTCCCTGCACTGATGATAGTCATTGTTTGGAGGGAGGGGGGCTTTTATCCATTTCCGCAGTCACACAATCAATCAATCAATCAATCAGTAGCCGAACTGGGCCCCACACAGTCACAAAAACAAATTAACCAAAAAAACCCTCAGAAACAAAAACCCAAAATAAATAGCAAAAACAAAAGCGCCAAACTTAAATCTGTTCCGAAAGTCCATTTGACTTCCGAAATGTTCGAAAACCAAGGTGCAGCTTCTGATTGGTGCAGGTATCCCAGAAATAATAGCTGACAGCTGCATTGTACATTCGGCTTCTGAAAAACCAGAACACTTACTTCTGGGTTTTTGGCGTTTGGGAACCAAGGTACTACTGCATACTGTTCTGCATTTATAGAGAGGACATTGGTCCCATTTTACAGCTGGGAAACAGAGAGCTGCAGCAACATGTCTCTAGTCTAAGAGCAGCTAGTATGTTTGTGGCCAGAGCACTTAAGTCAGAGTACCACAATAAATACATTTAGTGAGCATATGAGAATTGTATTCCCATAATCTCTGTACAATTACAGGCTTCTACTTCCCCATCAAAACTCTGCTCCAGCACATGCTGGCAGATACTTTCCAATATGGTGTCTGTGGCAAATGGATGATTAGTTTCGAGAGAAAACAGGCAATAAGAAGTTTTGTATTCCCTACTCCCTCCATGGATGCCTCACCTTAAGTTTGTGTCACAGGAACATTTCTCATGTTTTAGATTTCCAGTCTTTTCTACTGTACATCAGGGGTGAGAAATCTTTGTTTTGTTTTGTTTCGTTTCGTTTCTTCAACCTGAGGGCTTTATTCCCTTCTGGGAAGTTGCTTGAGTGCCATATGCCCCTCATGGGAAGGGCCAGATGTAAAAGTGGACAGTGCAACAAATTCAGTTTTCTTTCCTATGTATGAAAGGCAACTCTGTACACACACTGGCACACCCCTCTCTGTCCAGAAGAGGCTTTTTCATAGTTCAAGGACACATCCTAGACATGCAAAACCAATTGGACTCCAATGCGCTCTACATGGGGCTACCTTTGAATGTGACTTGGAAGCTACAACTAATCCAGAATGCAGCAGCTAGACTGGTGACTGGGAGTGGCTGCCGGGACCATATAACACCCGTCCTGTACTGGCTCCCAGCACATTTCCGAGCACAATTCAAGGTCTTGGTGCTGATCTTTAAAGCCCTAAGCAACCTTGGCCCTGTATACCCAAAGGAGCATCTCCACCCATATCTTTCAGCCTGGACACTGAGGTCCAGCTCTGAGGGCCTTCTGGCAGTTCTCTCACTGCGAGAAGTGAGGTTACAGGGAACCAGGCAGAGGGCCTTCTCGGTGGTGGTGCCCACCCTGTGGAATGCCCTCCCACCAGGTGTCAAGGAAATAAAAAACTACACAACTTTTAGAAGACACCTGAAAGCAGCACTGTATTGGGAAGTTTTTAATGTTATGGTTTTATATGTGTTAGAAGCCGCCCAGAGCCCCAGCCAGCTGGGCTTGAGATAGATAGATATATATGTGTGTGTGTGTGTGTGTGTGTGTGTGTGTGTGTGTGTATATATATATATATATATATATATATATATATATATATATATATGTTTTCGTAGATTTTCACGGGTACAGGAATGCAGGTTTTGGTGTCCTCGGGTGTCTTCCCGTGTAAAAGTTGGGGTGTCTAGGCGACGTTTCGACGAGGTCTCACTCGTCATCTTCAGGCTGGTGCTTTCGGCTTCTTGTTACTGGAACAGAGCGGGATCTCAGTGTTTGAGTTCCTATAAATACTGTAGAGGGGTGTGGTGTATTGCCTCAAAAGTTCTGGGCAGAGGGGAAGTTCCCAGGCTAGTGTTCTTTTCTTCTTTTGTTCCTTAATTACTTGAGGGATATCTTGAGTGATTACTTGAGTGATATTCTGAGTACCACTTAGGTGGGTCATTAGGTGTGGATTAGTTGCTAAAGCCTTCGTGTCTTGACCTCTTGAATTTGTGAAGAGTTTTTCTGGGAAGATGGCTGTACTGCACTTAGTTGTGCTTTGGCTTGGCTTCGTGTATAGGGGCGAGCTGTGGTTTTGTGCCCTGTGCCAGCCAGATCTGTGTAGGGATTGCAGGGGGGTGCAGCATCCGGAGGTGCCACTATGGTTTGGTTACTTGATGGTGTCTGTAATTTATCTGTGGAGAGGGTCTGGGTTTGGGTCTGGTGTGGTTGATTGGTGGTGGCGTTCTGTGTGCCTCTGGATCTGGTGTCGGTTTTTGTGGGGAGGGCTAATTTCCAGATGTCTGGCAGGCGGGACGTGTCGTCACGCTTGTTCATGTTGTGAGGGTGTTTCTCTATCTCGATGGCTTCCATGATTATTCTCTTGTGGTGATGTTCCATGTTAAAGAGCAATTTGGAATCTGCAAAATTAATTTCGTGTCCTGTTTCTTTCATGTGTTGGAAAAGAGAGGAAGATTTTTCTTCTTTTTTGACGGCATTCTTGTGTTCTGCGATACGTGCATTTATTCGTCTGTTTGTTTGTCCAATGTACGTGGCTGGGCAGACTTTGCAGGGTATTTCATAGACCCCTTGGTTTTCCAACTGGATTTTATCTTTGGGGTTTCTGAGGATATTGGCTATTTTTTGGTTGGTGCAAAAGGCTGTTTTGATATTGTGTTTATGGAGGATTTTGCTAATTTTATCTGTAGTGCCCTTGATATAAGGAAGGAGGGCCATGCCATTGTTTTCTTCTGTGTCTTGGTTTTTGGGGGGTGTTTCTTTTTGGATTAGCTTCGTAACCCTGTTTTGCTGGTATCCATTGGCGATTAACACATTTGAGAGATTCTGTAACTCAGTTGTCAAGTGGTCTTTGTCAGTCAGGCGTTTGGTTCTGGAGATGAGGGTCTTGGCTACGGAGTTTATTTGTGCAGGGTGGTGGTGTGATTGAGCATGTAAGTAGCGGTTGGTGTGTGTTTTTTTCCGGTAGATAGTGTGTCCTAGGGAGCCATCAGGTTTTTTGTAGATTAGGACGTCAAGGAAGGGAAGCTGGTTGTTGGCTTCTATTTCCATAGTGAATTGTATTTTGGGGTGTAGGCTGTTGAGATGTGTGAGGAAGCTATCTAGTTTTTCTTTCCCGTGTGGCCAAATTACAAAGGTGTCGTCAACATATCTGAGCCAAAGTTTGGGTTTGTGTTCTGACTTGTCTAAAGCATTGGTTTCAAAGTGTTCCATGTACAGATTTGCGATGACCGGTGAGAGGGGTGATCCCATAGGTGCTCCTTCTATCTGTTTGTATCTTTGTCCATTGTGGATGAAGTACGTGTTGGTTAGGCAGTGGTTGGTCAGGTCCAGGATGTATTCGGGGGGATTGTATTTGTTTTGAATGGCTGTCAAGGCTTCATTAATGGGCACTTGTGTGAAGAGAGATACAACATCGAAGCTTCACACGTTACAAACTCCTTCCAGTTCATAGAAACAATAAAGAAGCAAAACCTACATCCCGATGACCTACTTGTGAGCTTCGATGTTGTATCTCTCTTCACACAAGTGCCCATTAATGAAGCCTTGACAGCCATTCAAAACAAATACAATCCCCCCGAATACATCCTGGACCTGACCAACCACTGCCTAACCAACACGTACTTCATCCACAATGGACAAAGATACAAACAGATAGAAGGAGCACCTATGGGATCACCCCTCTCACCGGTCATCGCAAATCTGTACATGGAACACTTTGAAACCAATGCTTTAGACAAGTCAGAACACAAACCCAAACTTTGGCTCAGATATGTTGACGACACCTTTGTAATTTGGCCACACGGGAAAGAAAAACTAGATAGCTTCCTCACACATCTCAACAGCCTACACCCCAAAATACAATTCACTATGGAAATAGAAGCCAACAACCAGCTTCCCTTCCTTGACGTCCTAATCTACAAAAAACCTGATGGCTCCCTAGGACACACTATCTACCGGAAAAAAACACACACCAACCGCTACTTACATGCTCAATCACACCACCACCCTGCACAAATAAACTCCGTAGCCAAGACCCTCATCTCCAGAACCAAACGCCTGACTGACAAAGACCACTTGACAACTGAGTTACAGAATCTCTCAAATGTGTTAATCGCCAATGGATACCAGCAAAACAGGGTTACGAAGCTAATCCAAAAAGAAACACCCCCCAAAAACCAAGACACAGAAGAAAACAATGGCATGGCCCTCCTTCCTTATATCAAGGGCACTACAGATAAAATTAGCAAAATCCTCCATAAACACAATATCAAAACAGCCTTTTGCACCAACCAAAAAATAGCCAATATCCTCAGAAACCCCAAAGATAAAATCCAGTTGGAAAACCAAGGGGTCTATGAAATACCCTGCAAAGTCTGCCCAGCCACGTACATTGGACAAACAAACAGACGAATAAATGCACGTATCGCAGAACACAAGAATGCCGTCAAAAAAGAAGAAAAATCTTCCTCTCTTTTCCAACACATGAAAGAAACAGGACACGAAATTAATTTTGCAGATTCCAAATTGCTCTTTAACATGGAACATCACCACAAGAGAATAATCATGGAAGCCATCGAGATAGAGAAACACCCTCACAACATGAACAAGCGTGACGACACGTCCCGCCTGCCAGACATCTGGAAATTAGCCCTCCCCACAAAAACCGACACCAGATCCAGAGGCACACAGAACGCCACCACCAATCAACCACACCAGACCCAAACCCAGACCCTCTCCACAGATAAATTACAGACACCATCAAGTAACCAAACCATAGTGGCACCTCCGGATGCTGCACCCCCCTGCAATCCCTACACAGATCTGGCTGGCACAGGGCACAAAACCACAGCTCGCCCCTATACACGAAGCCAAGCCAAAGCACAACTAAGTGCAGTACAGCCATCTTCCCAGAAAAACTCTTCACAAATTCAAGAGGTCAAGACACGAAGGCTTTAGCAACTAATCCACACCTAATGACCCACCTAAGTGGTACTCAGAATATCACTCAAGTAATCACTCAAGATATCCCTCAAGTAATTAAGGAACAAAAGAAGAAAAGAACACTAGCCTGGGAACTTCCCCTCTGCCCAGAACTTTTGAGGCAATACACCACACCCCTCTACAGTATTTATAGGAACTCAAACACTGAGATCCCGCTCTGTTCCAGTAACAAGAAGCCGAAAGCACCAGCCTGAAGATGACGAGTGAGACCTCGTCGAAACGTCGCCTAGACACCCCAACTTTTACACGGGAAGACACCCGAGGACACCAAAACCTGCATATATATATATATATATATATATAAAATAAAAAATATATTTTTATTGTTGTTAGTATTTTTATTTTTATTTAGGAGCAGTGAAGGGTGTGGCTTGTGGAGAGTTCTGGGGAGACACTAACCCTACTCTAATTCCTGGTGTTTTGTTTGTTGGCAAACACTCATTGACCAGAACCTTAATTTGTCTTTCATACCATCCGCAGCATCAAGTGGCTTCTGGATGGGGAGAGTTTTAGTAAGGTGGGGGAATGATATCTTCTTCCCCATAATTGCTTGGTATTGTGCCAAGGCACATGCCGGCAGGGCTGGGTGAGCAAGGAAGAAGGGTTTAGTTACACCATATGGGGATCTCCCTGCATATGGGCATGGGTTGGGTCATTTATCACTTAAACATCTGTGTTGTGTTTCCAAACTCATTCAATCTGTATGAGGCTGGCTGAGGACAAAAATGGGAATCTGGACAAGAGAGAGGTGTGCCTCTAGCATGGCTGGAGACCCCTCCCTTACAGAAACAGAAGCATATGTATTTGGGGTGCGGCCTGCACACACCCCAGGCCCTCAAAGGATGCCCAGGTATCACTTGGCAAGTATTGATTTGTGGGGAATTGGATAGATTAAGCTTAATGCACTCATCCAGTTCCTGTTCCCAAAGCAATTGCTGGCAGCTCTGTTTGGCTCTGATGCCTGACATCCCTCTCAGCTGAGTCTGTTTTCTGAATGCATTCTCTCTCTTCTCTTGCTTGATCTGTGTGCATTTGTTCCAGCTTCAGAAGTGACCTCTTCACAAACCCCATTTCCATAGGCTGCTGCTTCATCCCTGCTCCCTCTTTCTGCCTCTCTGCTGCTAACTGGGGAGGGCACCAGTTGCTGAACCCTGCACCAGGTCTTTGATAGCGAGACATTTCTGTTGAACTCCCTTAAAGAAGGAGGTTGGGGGCGGGGGAGGCCATCCACATTTGCTGAAGAATTTTGCTGCTTAAAAAACAAAACAAGTACGGTGGCAGGATTGAGCCAAAGAGCTGATGGAATAACTGCAGAGCCAGCAAAAATAAATAAATAATGCTTAAAAATAGCGTTGGATACTGTGGTGAATAGTTACGCACCAGGGGAAAAAGTGTCCTAGACAATTTCACAACCTGGAAATATCCTCTCTCCAATTTGCCATTCCCTCAAGAAGAGACTTTGCAGCTTCACCATCTGCTAAATGTGAATTCCTTTAGAAATAAGAGCATACCTTCCCGCCCACTTCCTTACAAGTTGGTTCACCTGCGATGCTCAGATTATTCCGTTGCTTCTTCCTGATTGGGGGAGGGTATAAATACTAAAAAAAAGGGGGGGAGAAGGTATAGTTTAGCAAAAATGCAGATTACTCAGACCATGCTTGCCAGTCCCGGAGGTGCTATTAAATATAGGATTGTTTGCAGCATTGGAAAATACATTACAAAAGAGGGGTGGGGAGCTTGTGGCCCCTTCATATGTGCTAGTTACTGGGGTGTAAGGAACTCTTCATCCAGACCCTCAGGACTTCCTATCTGGAAAAGGTTTCCAGGTTAGTTTGGGGGATCAGCCTGCCATTCTTTGTGACCAACCTGTTTGGTTTATCATGTGATGTGCAAACCAAGCATGCTTCTCCAGAAAGCCAGGAGATAGGGACATTATCCCACGTTGGCACAGGGAAATCAATTTACATAAATATCCAAGCAAGACCTGCTGTTTACAGTTTAGCCTCCATTTTGTTCCCATGTTAATGAGCTTTCAGCTTAGGTTGAACCACTGGGCCTGGGCAAAATATCCCCTTTCTTCTCTGTTTGGGTCTTGGCTTAGCCAACTGAGTCCTGGTTCTCAGGAGTTGCTAATAAGAAGATGTAATGAGACCCTATTGCCATCTTTAGGCAGAATGGCTGAAGAGGCAGGGATAAGACGTAACCATGATTTGCTCAATATAGTTGTAACACGTAACCATGTTTAATGCAAACCATGGTTTGTGAATCCACCTCAAAGCCATCGTTTTTCTTTCAGCCAGTCCTTCCCTATGAGTTAGGAGTAAATAAGTAATGCTTACCATGGTCAGGGAAAAACACAATTGTTAAGCATTTTGTGTACAGAGGAAGCTTGGGCAGGGAGTAAAGGCCGTTTAGTTTGCAGTTTGTTGAAGGCTTGAGGCAAGTAGAGGAATGATGTAGAATTATATAACCCAACCCAGCAGTGTTGCTGATATCCCTACTATGAAAATAAAATATTCAAACAAGGGGTGGTGAAGAAGGTTTTTTTAAATCTTTTGTTTGATTGGGACACGAAAATGGGAGAGGAGAATAATAGCCTTCAAGAGTAACTAATTGACCTTTGTACATCGATTCACTCATTTACTGTGCAGGCAATCTTGGTATCAGTAGATGCAGCTCAGGTGTGAGTCATTCTTCTCCACACAGTAAAATTATAGAATACTCTTTTCTTAGCATCTGCTTAACACAGGGCAAGGTATACATATATATATTCCACCAAATTTATTTCTGTATTTGTGCTAAGCAAACTTCATTTAGTCTCTAGCGGAAGGAAGGTCACAAAACAGTTCAAAATTCCAAGCAGAATTTTTTAATTAGTTTTCAGCAGAGGTTTCTCCCTTAATGTTCTAACTTGAATTTTTGGACCTTTGTATTCAGCTGCAGGGGGATTTTCTGTTATTCCTGTCAAATGCTTGAATGGTAATTTCAGAGCCTCTTGTGTCTTTCACCATGGAAGTGATTGACAGTCTCTTACTGTGATGCCTTTCATAGCAAATATGATTGATAACCTTAGCCAAATTACATGCTTACCCTTCGGTTCTTAACTTCCAGCCCCCTTCTCCCTTTCTTAATTGCTTCAGCTAACCCCCTTCTTCCCTTCCTTTTGTCTTCTCCCATTTTGCTAATCCTACATCTCTGTGGTGCCTGATACACTAGAATGTTCTTGCTGATTACTGGAGTTATATTGGCAAGACTTTGCGCTCGTAGGTGTAAAATTACCGGATTTTGCACAGTGGGGCCATTTGCAAGTTCTGGGTGTACTCCACAGAAAAATAAAATGCATTTGAATTATTCTGTGTGCCTCTTATTTGGCTCATATTGTTCCTTTTATGAACTTTGGGAATTATTATTATTTTATTTGCTAATTGATTTTATTTAGAGAATAAAATACTTTTGCTTCCTAATCCTTTGTACCAACAGGCCTTTAAAATGTGCTTTTAATATATTTTACTTTAGTTTTTTTAAAAAAAAATAGTAGCCAGGTTAGTGTGTGTGTGTCTTGTATTATATTGCATAGACTGACATATGTTTCATATTATATTGTGTTGGAATAACACATCTCTGGAGATGGTTAAAAATAGTTTTGTGTTTTTATGCAGTTCACCATCCCATTTTAGAAAATGCCTTCTTGGGAGCTGCTTAAGAGTGTTTCCAATTACTGTCAGGGTATTGTTTTTTCAGGCAAATTACTATATTTTGAGTGGTATTAGTATGAAGGTCTGGGACCAGGATGTAAAGAGGAGGCCTGGGGAACCACAGCAGGCATGCAAGCAATGGACCAGAAAGGAATTCAGGACAAATTACATATTAAGTGATGGAAATTCTGTGGCTTTCACCAGTCCCTGCCAGATGATGGGAGTTGTAGTCCAACAATGTCTGGGTGGGCACAGGTTCTCAATCCCTTGCTTAAAGAAACAGGTTTATAGACTAGCAGAAGGAAGGCAGAGGAAAGAAAAATACAGGTGCAAATTAAGAACACACAAGAGTATTGAGTGGAGATGAATCTCAGCTTAGTAGCTCCCAGCATGAGCTGTTGACCAGCCTGTCAACGAACCTTTCATGATTTGTGAGCAGCTAGGGCCAAAGGCAAGCTGGGAACAAATTACTCCCAGGTGAATTTGGCTAAAAGTCAATAGAGAAGACTGACAAGTGCTTTGTAGCAAAGGCCAGCCGTTTTCAGATGGCAGGCATTGGTTGGGTAATCATCTATATTATTTTCTTCTTCTGGGAACTTAACATAAATGTTGCGACTGAACTATGATATCTTCTCCATTGAGCCTTCTTCCAGTTTTTTTAGGGACTGAGTTAGGGTTTTGGTACTTGACATTATTTTAGTTTTGATTCTCTTCCTTTGTTTTTAGGACCTTGCAATCTGCTTTTGAGCCAAAAGACGGATATACACACTCGCACATACGAGGGGAGGGAGGAAATAAGAAACTATACACTGCAGTTATAGAAGATGCTACACTAGTGGTCAGAGTTGTGGAAACCTTTTGGAGAAAGTTTATTTCCAAGGTTTGATGCCTCATAACACTTTTTTTGGAGTAATATATAAAATTATATATCAAGGGAAAGATAATTTACTGTACTTTTCTGTGTATTAGATGAGGGTTTTTTACTTCAACTGTTTGGCTTGCCCCGCTTGTGATTGTTAGCATTTGCCAGTTGGGTGAGTGATATTCATTTTGGCATTCCCCCCCAAAAAAGCTCAACAACTCCCCCATTTTCCTACATTTGAGTGTCTTATACATGGGGGCGTCTTATAGATGGAAAGGTACGGTAATGAAGAATGTAATGCAACAAGGTTTGTTCAATTATCTGTATTCTGTCAAAAGTTCCATTGATATACTATTTTATGGTATTACTCAAAAAAAAAGTGGTGAGCCATCATTGCCAAAACAAGATTACACTTGATTGGCTCTCTAAACACTCCTTTTTCTGTTTATTGGGCTATAACATTTGATAGAATACAGATAACTGAACAAACCTTGTTGCATTATATTCTTCATTAAATTATCTTTCCATTGATGTATAATTTTGTGGTATTACTCCAAAAGAAGTGGTGTTATGAGTCATCAAACCTTGGAAATACAGTACACTTTCTCCACAAGGTTTCCACAATTTTGGCCACTATTGTAGCTCTTGTGATACAATTCCCGTTATAATTGTGAGCTGAATTATAAGTTGCAGGAGTTAGGATTCCGCCGCTACTACCCCTGTGTCAGATTCTCCCATCCATTCTTTTCTTATGTTGCGGTGATCTGTATTTCCCTGCCTTGACTTCCTGTCTTTACCTAAAGGAAGCATGGGACATCACAGTGTTAGGGTGCAAGATGAGTGTTGCTGCATGTTTACTGACAAGGAATGAGAAGAACATACCCAGCAGAACTCTCATAGAGCTCACAATCAGGAGTTCCACCTGAAACCTGACTGATTTCATTTACTGTGCTGTTCTCATACTAAGCGGCATGCAAGCATCTTGGGCCATGGAAATACCATCCACCATGATAGCTACGAATGGCGTTAATTACCATGATGGTCCTTGGCTGTTTAAAAGATCTCACCATGAGTTAGCATGAGTTTTGCACCAACAACATGATAACTGATCACATATGGGTCCTTAGGAAAGTACATTGCGCATAGATCATTAATTCACTCATCCGTAAAACTTTTTAACTACTTATCTGTGTTTGGCCGGTATCCAGTTGTGGCATTCAAGTGTTGCTGGCCATTCCAGAGGCAGGAGCCTTGATCTTACCATCGCACAACAATCTGATTTAATTTCTTTTCCGCCGCTTGCAATTAACATTGTGCAGCCATTATTCTTATTATACTCAGTGACTATTAAGCTTGTGTGCTACAGCTTGTGTTTTAAAAGGTGTTATCAGTTCAGTAGGCAGTTGATTTCTGTTCAGTTCAGGGGTGCCAACTTGAATAAAATACTGTGGGGGCAGGTAGACCCCACCCCACATAATCGATCACTACATGACATGGTGCTCACCCCATTTGAATGGCAGTACCCATCAACTTGGGGGGGCGGGCAGTTCCTTCAAATATTTTATTGAGGGAGCCAAAAGGACCTTGGCCCCTAGGAGTGGGCTCCTGTGATTCAGTCCATAATTTTGAATTCAGATACTTAAAATTCATCACTGGGAGGTACATTAGTAAACGAGGTATCATCCTCTGGCATGTATGCGGCAGTGCTTCTTCTGAAAGCTTGCTTGCTTGGACTCATGGATGCATCCTTTAAAGACAATGGGTCCCCCCCCCTTCAGAAGTATTGTGTTATTTCTGCAACTTCATATGATTTTTTTAAAGTGCTTTTCTCCTACTCCACAGCTGGGGGGGGGCCCTCCGAGAGTGGCTTACAAAGATCAATAATAAGGTGGCCTCTGCTGCCAGGCTGACCATCTAGAAGACGTGACACATGATCTCTGGCTATACAGCCCTAAAGCACATAGCCTTGCACATTTTTGTTAGACACTTTGTGCACAGGAAAGGACACTAAGCAAGATCTCTTATTTGAAGACAAGGGACACAATCCAGTACAAAGTTTAATGAGTTATATTTTGAGCTGAAAGCCCAGAACTTTCTACATGAGATGAGATGTTGGGATGTCTGTGTTGGTCATCTATTTCAATATTCCTAATTTGCTGCAAAAATACACGGCCTAATATATCATATTTATATAATGTTTGATCTCAGAAGCCATATAGTACCCCTCCCCCTTTTATATCAGAACATGGAAGTTTTAGATGAAATGATAATTGGCCACATGGTGCAGTAGAAATGGGAAATTGAGATTTTAACATATTAGGCAGGCATTCTTGATTTGAGAACCAGTTGTTTGCATTTGGATGAAATAGCAAACACTGGTTTGCCACCAGCTTGAAATTGAAGCTTCAAATGCAAAAAGGAAGAACAGAAGGTGTTTGTTCCTAATTGATTTATATATTTAACGGAATTTACATACTCCTTAATCATCAAACAGTCATGGTGGTTTACATAAAATATACACTAAAATTACAGGTAAAAGCAGATGATAAAAAAGGTAACCTACAATTTCTCAAGATAAAACCAGTGGTTTAAAAATACACATTATCAGTGGCGTAGCGTGGGTTGTCAGCACCCGGGGCAAGGCAAGTAATTTGTGCCCCCTAACCCGTGGATTTGCGCCCCTAACCCGTGGATTTGCGCCCCCTAACCCTAACCCCCAGATGTTGTGCCCGGTGCGGCCGGGCCCCCCTGCACCCCCCATGCTACGCCACTGCACATTATAAAATAAAATTGGAACTGTATGTGTCTTGGTTACACACAAAAGTTTTTTAACAGATGCCAGAAACACTACAGCAAAGGCACCTGCCTGATCCATGCTTTGGGAGATGATCTGAATTCAGCCACACAGTCCCTTCTGTGATTCTCCAAACATTTCCAAACTCTTACACAGCACCCAGGTTACAGATGTGAGTACTTTTGGCAGTTGGCTTGAAGCAGTCATCAGTGTGTCTGAATTAAAAAGAATGCCTGGCTCAAAAGTTAAAAATCTGAACTTTCTGCTTGCATTTCATCACATTAGTATATTATCATTGCATTTGTATATGTTGCATCTATACCAAGGTGAATAAATTAAAATTGGGTATTTTAAAGGTTTTAGTTATATTAATGGGTTCTTGTTCTTGATTTTGTTTTTAAAAACCTAGTTTTAAAATGAAATCTGAACTTAATAAACATATGCAAATTCTCCCTTCCTTGTGTTTGAAGGAGGATGAAAGGGATGGGTGGAATGTGTGAGCCCAAGGTTTGCTGTTGATTGTTCTTCCAGTGGCAAACCATAGTTTGCTGTTACTTCTGAACTGAGCCTATGACTCAGAACTGCAAATCACGCAGGATTTGAATGGGGAATTCTTGTATGTATGCCATTAGACAATTAACTTTTTAAAGACCAGTCAAAAATTGCATTTATACCAATGCTGTTTAGTATCATGTACCGAGTAGGACACATTTTTATATATTGCCATTTCATTGTGGCTTTATTGATTTTTTAAAATTTTATTTACCCATAAATATCTATGCCACTAAATGAAGGGGGGAAATAATCTCAGAGCAGTATATATAAAATCAAAAGTGAAAACATAAAAAACCCTGATCAGATGAACATAAAACCGGGTCACATGGCAGGGTACGCTCATGTAAATGATTAGGCATCTTAAACTAGATTGGGTGGCACCTCCCTAATACACAAAGGCAATGAGTTCCTCAGAATATGTGCTGCTTTACTGAATGCCCCGTTTCTTATGACAGATGCTACAAATGGACAGTTAGCAGGGCTTCTCCAGCAGAGCTAAAAACATTGCCAGGAGTGTACAGAGAAAGGTATTCGTTCAAGTAGATTGGTTCCAAGTTCTTTAGAAGGCTTCTTACACCTAAGGCTTATATTAGGTGTAACCTTCTTTTGTCTGGACAATTCATGGTCAGGGCCTACCCTTTGAGCTATGGAACCTTCTCCAGAAGTGACATAATGTGCCCTGGCCCATGATCTCAGAAGCCATTTCTCCGCATTCCTCTCCACATGGCTAGAATTGCACGGAGGGCAAGAGTAAGGCTGGCAACTACTAGCACCATCCAAAAGGGAAAGCAGCTGTGTGCCCCTAGGCTCTCCTTGACTTTGAACCCTGCTAAATTGGGTTCTCTGGGGCACTGTGGGATAATCACAATGGCGGCAACTTCCTAGCACTGGCACCATAAGCCTGTGGTCAAGGGACCAGATGAGAAGGAGAGCTAAACAGCAACAATGGAGAAGGACTGGGGGGCTTGGCCCTGACACCTAACTCAGATAACCGTGGGCCAGAGGTAGCACAACATAACATCAAAGGGCACAGGCCCAGTTTGGGATATATGAGGGTACTTGGACGCAACAGAAGGAAAAAAGCTTGAATGTGCTATAAGAAAACGGGGGAGAGATGTTTCTTCTTCGCTTGCAAATGTCACCCACTTTCACTTTGCAATGTGTTTATAAAGCTGAAGTGAGGTTTAGCACCTGCAGACCACATATATCATGGCATGAGACTCTCTCTCTCTCTCTCTCTTGCGTTGGTACATTGACAGATAACGCTGCTAATGTGCAAAGCTCATGAATGGAGGTAATCTCCTTTTTTCTGTAGATGGAGTTGGGAAAAGGTTGGAGGTTAACCACACCACAGCCATTTCAGATGTTCAAGGTAAGATGGAACAAGTTCACCTTACTTGGGGATATTTTCCCTTATGAGAGTTAAAACCAGAATATGCTTGTCTATCAAAGCCAAAGGGGAGTTTTATAACAAAAGCTTACGGGGGCTAAAACAGATTGTGTGTTATTTCACAGTTCCATGCCATAAGCATTAGTCCTTTTTAACCCCTCACCTCATCCCCTCATCGAGGATATACAGTTTTGATTTCTTTCTCATGGGTACTAAAATCCAGCACCTGGCCTCCTATGAAGGACATGAAATGCATATTCCATGATAATTTTTCAAAAGCATTCCAATGCATTTGAATTCTTAATATTTTAGGAATGTAAGCTTGTGAGTATTGCTCTATCTGTGAGTATGAGAGATTGAGCAAGGAGCTGTTTCACAAAGATATCAGCAGTTACTATCCCAGTTTATTGTGCGGAAATTGTGGTTAATTTTTGAAAAATTCTGCACACAAATCCACAGACCACCAAAATCAGGATCCATTTTGGAAGTTGAGGCCATTTGCTGAGCTTGGCATAATTCACTTTGCTTCCATGATTCAGGCTTTTGACTGCTTTGCAATTTGATGCGGGTGGTTCAATGCATAGGTAGTTCTGACCATGGCAGTGAGTGCTTGGCACCAAATGGGCCACAACTGCATGAAAGAAGTACAGATTATGCTTTATTAAAAAGAAGAGAAGTATTGAAACTGTGGGGCAGGCAGGCAGGAACTGAATGGGAGCAGTGGCAACACCAGAAAAATATATTCTGCGGGGCACACAGAGTATTTCTAGGTGGGTAAGTTGTGTCCCACATGTTAAGATCTCTGAAAGAAAAATAACGATATATGCTAAAGACAGGAGTCTAGCAATGGTGGGACAAGTCAGGGACGAGCTCCTTGTTTGAGGGTCTGCTGCCCTTCCTGCCCCCTCCCTCTGCCACTGTCCCCAAAGAGGAGGAAAAGGAGCATGGAACCCGAGGGCTGTTGACCAATATATTCAAGGGAACATCAAGCAGAAGAAGGCAATGGAGGAGATTTAAAGGAAGTTAAAGAAAATTCACTGCAGCCCCTCTGTTCTTAACCCCTTTTCAGGCCTTTCTAACAGATTTCTGAGCTTCACACACTGAAGTCATGCAAGCCAGAAGCAGTCTTTTAAGAAAAAATATAAAGTTGACAGCAGAGTCATCTAAAGCTGAATCTTGCCTCAGAATCTAGATTGCATGTCTACATAGTGAACTGCATATAAGCAAACAGTGCACAGTTCAGGTTTTGCCTTCCTTGCATGGCCTTCATTATCTCCGCTAATGATCCTTCCATGTTCCAGTTCCATAATTAGAAGGAAAATAATAATAAGTCATGCCGGAAGAGGATGGAGACTTGAAAAATCCCTCAGCAAATGTTATATGAGGATTCCTGCATTGTGCTGCTCCACCTTGCATGAATTTCTAAGACTGTTCCATTATTATTCATGGGCTCCAATTCTGTGAAGGTCAGAGCTCTTGTGTAAAACATTTACAAATCAGATGGGACGCTTCACACACAGTAAAAAACAGTGGGGTGTCCTCTTGCACAGACAGAACCTTTTTTATTTTGGATATAGTTTGTTGCTTCAGGGCAGAAATGACATATCTAAAGAATTCAGGCAATCAAGAGAGAAGGAGCCATCAGTCTTCATTAAACTGGTACCATCAAATGATTTAGCTCAGCTGTTAAGACTTCTGCTCCCCCAGCGGCCCTGCGCATTGTAAGAAAATAGGATGCTAGTTGCTGAACGCTATAAAGAATCTGCTAAAGGCACCTTAAATTTGCCAGGCAGTGTAACACAGAGAACTTATACTATGCTTGAATTTAGGAAGCTTTCTTGAAAAGTTAACCACATATTTGTGAAATAAGAGGCGGTTTTATTTTATTTTGTGACTTTCCAAAACTATGTGGACCTGTCTTTGTACAGAATAATTCCCCTCCCTTTCAGACTAGTACAAACCCACACACAGTTTGCTATAGCCATTTGCTCATAACTAAAGGCTGCTGTGACAACTCATAATGAGCCAGAAGGGCATTGCTAATTTGTGTATCTTATTTATGCATCATTAACATTTTCCACAAACTGTGACATCAGGTCGTATCGAACAGATGAGTTGTACTTCTGTGCTGCCACTTACACAGTCTCCAGTGTGAACCTGAAAACCAATTCAGATCTTACCTTTTTGTAGACATAGGAATTATTTGAATGTTTTCATAAGCAGGAAAGTGCATTGTGCAAATGAGTAGCACTATGCATTTTATGTTAAGTCTACTCCATTGCTGCTTGTAGGTAAGTTAATCATTTCTGTGTGGTTGGTCCTTGGGTTTAGAAGCACACACAGTATTGTAGCTTCTAAATTCTGCATGGGCGGAGGATAGATTAGTCCTTTCCAGGACTGTGAAGGAGGTACAGAAACCAGGCACCCATGTGAAAAGGAAAGCAATTTCATTCCAGGGACCCAGGGGTTAGGGTTAGGGTTAGACCCTTTGTTAATTGGGACCTTAGCTTATAAATGGTTGAACAGTGGGAATGTTTGCTCAAAAATTCACATACTGCCAAAAAAAAAAAAAAAAAAGGTTATGGTGCACAGTATTTCACTTTTAGGATAGAATCAAATATGAAGGCATACCTCTTTCCAGTACAGTTACAATGCAGCTGTGATGACCCAAGATTCTAGTTCCTGTTGATTTCCAGGGTTCAAAGCCAGGTTTTGGTGCCAAAATGAAATAATATTGACTGTAACATTTGAATATATAATTATGTTCTTTGTGCTTTGTTTGTTTGTTTGTTTGTTTGTTTGTTTAACTGACTTCTGAATTATTTTAAAATAGTGAGCCATGTTTGTCACATTTTCTTATTTTTGCTTGCAGTCATTATGACTAGAAACATACTCTTTTTAAAAAAAGAAGTCTCAAATTCAGTCATAAACCTCTGGGCTATGTGTCTTACCACCACCATTGTTGCAGTAATATATTGTTTCTTTTAAAAAATTGAAATAGCCCAAGAGCATATGTAAACCATGGTTAAGTGATCAATAACATGCCATAGATCTGTTCTCCCCTCCCCTCCCTTCATCTTTGTGAATTCCTGAATCTTACTCGTTCAGTGTTAACTATGGTGCTATCTTACATTTGTGATGGGGCTAGCTATGGCTAATTCTCATCATGTTGAACTGTTAATTGAATATTTGAAGATAGAGATAGAATGAAGCTGGTTTGCACACCCTGGTTAAAGTCTAGGCACTGCACTGGTGCAGACCTAAACCTCTGCCATAGTATCTATCTATCTATCTATCTATCTATCTATCTATTTATTTGAAAACCCATTCTAGCCAGGGAATTTCTACACATGAGAGGAAGTGAACCTATGAGCCTGGAGCATTCTCCCAACTTCCTATCCATGGTTAGGCCATTGCTAGCATTATGTATCCAGCAGGCATAGACTCTGTTTGCTAAGCCATAGCATAGCTTAGTGTAAATGTGCAGGTTTTGGGAGGTGGGATTGTGGCTGCTTTGCTCCTGCACCAGTCACGTTGTGAGCTATACTGACTGGAGCAAGGCAAACCACAAGCCCTGGTTTGGATGACATGCAGTGAAGCAACAACAGCAGAACCAGGGTAGGAACAAAAGAGCTGTGATACCTCTGGGAAGTCTGCAAACTTGCACGTTTACACTAAGCCATAATTAGGCTTTGTGTTATGTGCAAACTGGGCCGTGGTATGTTATCTCATGGTTTGTGTGTTTAAAAATGTTTTACTTTCTCTCCTCTTCCCTCTTTGCCCCCGTTATCCTATTGGCTGAAGGGATTGGCTATTGCACCGTATTATAAATGTCTTTAAAGACCTCTGCTTAATCCTGTAATTTTCACAATGCCCATAAAGCAAGTTGCTTTGGCCTCTGTTGTATGGCAAGGCAACCAGATCTGATGTCCTGGGTGTTGACTTTAAGGTACTTTAGAAAGATACCCTTGAGGAAAAAGGCTCCCATAGCAACTATTTCCAGTACTTGCAGATGATCAGTCTTTTCTTGATCAACAGAAAAGGCAACTCGATGAGGATGCAACTGCACCCATTTTCTGAAGTGTATGTAGTTTTATGCCCAACAAAGGAGAAAAGCTACCAGGAGATGAGAATTGGGGGACAGGGTGGTTAGCTGAGCACTATAATGAGCAAATTCAGTTATGCTCATAGCCAGAGCTGTGCCTGAAAAACATTTTGTCAGGTGAACTGCAGGTGGCTATATAAAGCATCAGGGAAAAGCAAGACGAAGCCTGCCTTATTTCTCTTCATTTTGCTTTACCCAAAGCAGTCCTCTTATTCCAAATGCACTGGTTGCAAACCAATTCTGTTCGGTACAAGAAGCAGGAGGCACAACTTATAAATACTGACCATTGACACCTGTGATAAATGACTACAGGTTGTTTTGAACACCTGTCAGACAAAAAACCCATTTATGCTATAAATGGAGTGCGCTTTGTGAAGCTGTTCTTTGTGAGAAGACCGAAAGGAGATCCTTCAAAGGCTGCTAATCTTGCAGCTTTCTCTATTGGATAGAATCAGCAACTATTGACATAGAATTTCAGATGCTAGGATGTTGCTTTTGCTTCACTGTGTTAGAAATATTCTGTTTTAAAAAACGTGAAATAACAGAAATAATTTAAAAACATGAACTAACACAACTCGTATAATTCCATTTACATTTTTCTTCTTCTTAGGGGGATACTTCCTATGTGAAGGACCGCTGGTGTGTGTTTGATGGATTCATGGTATTTTGTCTTTGGGTGTCATTAGTTTTACAGGTAAATTATGTTGCATTACAATAAGTGCAGAAATACAGCCTTTATCTCTGGCCAAGCCCTCACCTCAGCTTAAGTGAAAGAATAAGAACACTCTTGAGGGCCACACTTCTTCTGGTAACAACCAAGACTTCTGCAGTAGAGTTGGTCCCCTAGACCAAACAGGAAGATTATCTTCAGGTCCAGTGTTTGGGGCAGTGGTCTTTGTGCAGCAAAGCAGTGCTTTCCACGCCAGACCCCATGGTTACCTCCATAATAATCAGCTGAGTACAAAATGAAAATAATAGCTTGCATCCTAAAGCAAGTTAATAGAAAGACACTCACAGAAGGAAGACTTCCTTTCCTTTTACCTACTGCAGCTATCCATGTCCCTTGAAAAACCTCTCCAGCATATCAGAGGTGCCTTGTCGACAGCCATAGGCCTGGGTAAAGAGGAATGTTTTTGCCTGGTGCCTAAAGACATGTAGTGATGGCACCTGGCGAGTCTCCCTGGGGAGAACATTCCACAACCAGGGAGCCACCACGGGGGGAAAAAATCATTGAAAAGAATACATACAGTACTCAAATGCTTACATCAGGAGTGGTCACATACTTTATTACAAACTTTGATAAATCAATGGATTGCAATTTTTAAATTGGCTGGGGAAACCCAGCCAGATGGGCAGGGTATAAATTATAAATTATTATTAAATATTCTAAGGGCACAATCTCTCCTGCTTCTGCTCAATAGATCCTTCCCCTTACTTGGCTTGTATGAAGTGCTGCATACTAGATATGGCTAGAATAGGAAGCCTGAACACTTCCTGTTTTCTCCACCCAATTCTCTCTCTCCAACCCAGACCTGGTCTGGAAGAGGTCCTATAGGAATCCCACCAGAGGCTTTGTGTTCTCTGCTTGAGTGTTTCAGCTTAATATGCATTTTTTCTTTGCCCCTGGTAGATTATTTCAATCCTCCCTCCCTTTTAGTTTCACCTTGATAATGAATGAGATAATTGACATTTGGTGTTCCGGGATGAGTCACTTGAATTATAAAATCAGTTGCCGAAAGAGTCTTGTTTCAGAAACCAGTGTTAAACTGGGAACAAGCGCTGAAAGGAGATTGCCATTGAAAATACATTGCCCTGGAAATATTTATGCAAAACAGTGCAAACTTTAGAAAACAGCACAAAGAACAGTAGTATGCCCAGGGGGAAAAAATCAGAAGGAAAAAGACGTTCTTTTGTTCCTAGGTGTTTGAAATAGCTGATATAGTTGATCAAATGTCACCTTGGGGCATGTTGAGGATCCCACGGCCGCTTATTATGATTCGAGCATTCCGGATCTATTTCCGCTTTGAGTTGCCAAGAACCAGGATAACCAACATTTTAAAGTAAGTTGTTTGCTAAATCTAGACACAACGGTATATTAATACTTGGGATGGGGAAGCAGTGGCATTGTGTTGTTTGGGATTATTTTAAACATGTAATCATATGCTTCTTAATTTCTATAAGATATATAATACAGACTGAGAATTTTTGGGGAAATGGCACAGGATTGCTTAAGAAATTCCAGCCCCTTTATTCAATAAAAATTACATATATAAAACAGAAGTTCCAGCCCCATCTTTCTGTCTTCCAATTTTTTAAACATTTTTAAAGATTTCATAAAGTTTGATAAATATTTAATCCAATTTCTCCCATCAGTTCTGGGCTGCTATGAATGTTGGGATAATGAATGCCCTGTATTAGAAGTTAGCCCAAGCTTCTATTTGAAGCTCTTTCCCTTTGACCTCTTCACAGACCACAATTTTCAGGTGAACGCTTGAGGTTGAATTTGGCATCCATCTGTCTCGGGAGACAGTGGAGGGGGGCACCACTTAAGATTTAATTGTACCATACCGTTGTATGGGGTATACTCATCAGAGAACCCTGAAAATTTGGGGTTGCTGTAGGCCTAACTACACATGAGGTAGAAGTTCCACAAGACATGTTGGATGAGGGTTAGGGGATCTGTTTTTACCTGAAAGACAGGTGCTTGGGGGAGGGATGTTGAACACTCTCTGCACTCACTGCTAACCTCTCTTCAGCCAGAGCCAGCTGTACCATTTGATAATGGGATAGCCACCTCAGAGCAGCTGCTGAGGGGCGGGTAGTGGTTATGAGGTGTTGGAGGATAAAGTGATGAGTGCCATTATGGCCTGTCTTGCACCCCTTTAGCATCCTTAGGTGCTGTGGTTGATGATACCCTGTCATCAGTGTTGGAGACAGATTGGGTTGTCCTTACAGGTATATACAGTGGTGCCTCGCAAGACGAAATTAATTCGTTCCACGAGTTTTTTCGTCTAGCGAATTTTTCGTCTTGCGAAGCACGGTGTCGGAAAAGTTTTGGAAAAGCTTCAAAAATCACCAAAGTCTTCAAAAACCTCAAAAAAGGCTACCACACCGCGTTCTATGAGTTGCTCCTCGAAGTCAAGTCGCAACTGTATTAACGGTGTTAAGAAAAAGGAAAGAAACTTGCAAGACGTTTTCGTCTTGCAAAGCAAGCCCATAGGGAAATTCATCTTGCGAAGCAGCTCAAAAACCGCAAAACCCTTTCGTCTAGTGAGTTTTTCGTCTTGCGAGGCATTCGTTTTGCGGGGCACCACTGTATATTATTGGGACGTGTGTATGTGTGCCATCTTGTCCTTGACTTGGACGAGTTCTGCTTTCAGCCTAGATAAGCATGGAGAGGAGAAAGAGAAGGTACAGAGAAGTAAGAAACCAGTGAGGGAAGAGGTCTGCAATTCCTTACACGGACACTCTTATTTGCTATTAAAAAATCGGACATGCATCCCTCCTTTCTTTGCAATTCCCAAGACGTTCCTTGCCATTTTTCAGATTATTCCACCACCTCCCAACCCAGTTTATCTTCCCTTTAAGACTGCTTGCTTCCTTTAATCTAGCCATACATTTGAAAGGGCTATCCCCTGTGCCACAAAGCTATTCTCCACTCATCTACCACATATGGATGGGATATTGCATATGGATGGATATCCCCTGTGCCACAAAGCTATTCTCCACTCATCTACCACATATGGATGGGATATTGCACTACTGGCATTGAACTTGTGCAGGTTACTTGCATGTAATGCATATCACTTTCCTTTTTTGTTAGGCGCTCAGGTGAACAAATTTGGAGTGTTTCAATATTCCTTCTGTTCTTTCTGCTTCTGTATGGAATTTTGGGTGTTCAGATGTTCGGACCTTTCACGTATCATTGTGTAACAAATGATACAAAGCCAGGGTAAGTCTAAATGATTATTTTTTTAAAAACTTCGTATCAGTGACCTTCTGTCTGAAGCTGAACTAGAAACAGAGAAATCGCAAGGAAAGAGTTCCTCTAGCAAGACACTGAACTGCAAACAAATTCTGCTAAAAATAGGATCCGGCTTGGAATTTGGGGTTCCTGTGACTCAATTTGCACACTACACTCAGTCAAACCATGGCTTGGTTAGCATGAGTGAGCCAACCTCCTCGTTCCCAGGACAATGAACACAACCTTGCTCACTAAATCTTGGTTACAGCTCATGATTTGATAGCAGTGAGACAAACCACAAGCCCTGGTCCAGACATGTTATTGCTATTTATTGTTTGTAAGCCGCTTTGGGATTCATTTGAATGAAAAGCATCATAGAAAGGCAATCAATCAATCAATCAATCAATCAATAACACTAAGTCAAACCATAGCTTAGCTCTGGGTAGTGCAGCAGCAGCAGCAGCAAAACCATGGGAAGAGCACAACCACTGTGATCTTTGCTCTGGGAACACAGACCAATACAAGGCCCTCCCCAGTTCAGTTAATGTAATTACATCTTCATGCTTGAAATGCTGGTGCTTTTATTTGTGCAGCCCACTCTATTGCTTTTCTTTTATTTTTTTGAGTTATAAATTTTGTTGTATTTGTTACAGAGTATTAGCTTGCTCTGCGAAGCCAAACACAGCCTGCCCACCATGATTTGTGGCCTACACTTGTTTGGCGACTCCTTGTTTTGCAGGAGGAGCAGGGTGGGTTGGAGTAGGAGTTTATCAACACTTTCCCTTGTGGCTTGCTGTAAGGTTTGTTGAGAAACAAGGGTGTGGAGGCCTGGCCAATAGCCAAACGGCCTTTACTTCAGCTTTTGGCAAGTATATTCTCTTGTTCTAAGTATCCTTTTGGGTGCAGGCTCTATTCACAGTGACCTAAAAGTGACTGTGCTGAGATAAGGCCATACCAGCAACAACTGCTGGACATATGAAAAAGGGAAAGTGCTCTGTTCCTCCCCCAGCTTGAAAGCAAGAACATTTTGATTTTAAAACAAACATAAATCGGCTCTGTGAAAATCTGAATCTTTATGTCAGTAAGATAGAAGAGTCGAACCCAACTGTTCAGCTGCTAACAAGATTTATTTTTTCTATTAAAAAAACAACACCAAACCAACACTGAGTGCTGCATTTTCTAGTTGTTTCTGCTTGTCCTAATTTTCACTGCCAGGTCCCCTCCCCTTTCCCTTGAGAGGATTCTGAATCTCTTTCTTGCTAAGCATTCTTCACACTCATTATCCTGTTGTTATAATTACTTATCTAACTCCATTTCTTCTGAGGCAGATACTATTTCACCCTGTGTTATACTGGCCTCCACCACCCCCCACAACTATTTTGTTGTTTAGTAGGCTTCCTTGCTGCAAAATAAAAAACCCTGTCTCTTCTTCATATTTATGCAATGGGGGAAAAACCATTTCGTAGATTCTGCCCTTGGTGGTTTTGGATCTAGGGGGGAAGGTCTAAATCCCAACTTGTTTGGAAGTACCCCCCCTACATCCAAAACTGCCAGGGGCAGAATTTCCTAAAGTGAAATTCAGACAATATATATATATAAATAAAAATTGTTTTCCTGGGGTTTACTTCCTGATTAGTGTGCCTAAGACTACAACCATAGGTACAGTACGGTGATTAAAACAAAACAAAAAATCCATGATGCTGATTACTAGGACATTCATTCCCACATTTCTCCAAGGTGCACAGGGAAACATACAATGCCTCCCCTCCTCTATTGCATTTGCACTGCATTGTATTTGTATTTGTAAGGTAGTGAATGGCTCAAGGTCACCATAAGAAGTTCATTGCCAAGTGGGAATTGAAACTGGGTGTCTTCAATATTAGTCCAGCACTCTATCCCCTGCACTGCACCGATTCTCTTACATGCAAAGCAGGCTATGTTCCTGTGTCCTTAACAGTTAGGAACCCAGGAAACTGCCTGAAATCAAATCAGGCCATTGGTCCATCTAGCCCAGGGAGCAGTCTTTCCCAGCCCTACCTGGCCCTGCCAAGGATTGAACCAGAGACCATTTGCCACTGAGCTGGTTGGTTAGAGCGTAGTGCTGATAACGCCAAGGTTGCAGGTTCAGTCCCCATATGGGATAGCTGCATATTCTTACATTACTAGGGGTTCAAGAAGGACACTGACAAACTGGAACGTGTCCAGAGGAGGGCAACCAAAATGGTCAAAGGCCTGGAAACGATGCCTTATGAGGAACGGCTAAGGGAGCTGGGCATGTTTAGCCTGGAGAAGAGGAGGTTAAGGGGTGATATGAGAGCCATGTTCAAATATATAAAAGGATGTCACATAGAGGAGGGAGAAAGGTTGTTTTCTGCTGCTCCAGAGAAGCGGACACGGAGCAATGGATCCAAACTACAAGAAAGAAGATTCCACCTAAACATTAGGAAGAACTTCCTGACAGTAAGAGCTGTTCGACAGTGGAATTTGCTGCCAAGGAGTGTGGTGGAGTCTCCTACTTTGGAGGTCTTTAAGCAGAGGCTTGACAACCATATGTCAGGAGTGCTCTGATAGTGTTTCCTGCTTGGCAGGGGGTTGGACTCGATGGCCCTTGTGGTCTCTTCCAACTCTATGATTCTATGATTCTATGATTCTAACTCTACAATTCTATGATTCTTCTACTGCCCTCCCCCCTATAATAGTTTATGAGAAGAAACGTAACCAGGTACATCATCAAGTTTCCTCTTTTGCGCTGAAGCCTCATCGTCTGTATCAGTAGGCACTGTACTACGTGGCCTTGGGTGGGTCATCATTGCTTTCAGGCGCCCTTAAACAGGGTTACTGTGATGCTAAAACAGTGGTTCTCAAACTTCTTCCTCTGTGCCATGCTGAATGTTTCTTAATGATAAGTGATAAGTACGCTGGAAAGCAAAAAGAAACTACTGCTAGCTGTGCTTTATAACAGGGTTGTCCAACAGGTCGATCTTGGGATTTCTCTCCCCCCCCCCCAAAGAAAGCTCAACAACCTTGATGAAGCATTAAGCAGTCCCAAAAAAAGCTCAACAACTCAATGGGTAGATCACTGCCAGTTTTTTAATAGTGGTAGTAGATCGCAGTCTCTTGGAAGTTGGACAGCCCTGTGTGGTGTGGTGTAGTGGTTAAGAGTGATAGACTCGTAATCTGGGGAACAGGGTTCACTTCCCCACTCCTCCACATGCAGCTGCTGGGTGACCTTGGGCTAGTCACACTTCTTTGAAGTCTCTCAGCCCCACTCACCTCACAGAGTGCTTGTTGTGGGGGATGAAGGGAAAGAAGAATGTTAGCCGCTTTGAGACTCCTTTGGGTGGTGATAAAGCGGGGTATCAAATCCAAACTCTTCTTCTTATAACATACCACACAGCTGCGGGACAGTCATAAAATATAAAACAATGCAGATGCATAGGGACATGAATCATTCCCAAAATATAATTATAAACGAGCCTCTTACCTATGCACCTTAAGTATGTATGCAAACTCAATGAGAGGTGTGAACTTTGTTTTGCCGGGTAATCTCGTTTATATTAGAAGCCTTTCTCTTTTTAATCCTTCATATTTGTCAGAGTTGAAAATCCCTATTCACAGCAATATGTCATGGAGAACTAAAAAAACAACTAATCCTTTTGAAGAAAGGCATAAATACTTTTTCAGGTTGTATGTATTTTATATATTGATACTGTGTACTATACTACACTAAACTTGTCCTCAAATCTTCCCACTACAATTGCCATCCTTTCTTGCCACACCAATGTGGCATGTCACACCTTTTGAGAACCACTGTGCTAAAATGTTCCTGCTCCTCCTTTGGATGGAGAAGAACATATGAAAGCAGCAAAAGAAATAGGATCGTCCCAGCCCGGTATTACTTATCTCTACTTGTTTCTTGTTTCAGTAGTACTACTGCCTGAATAGCTGACTCATGTTAATAGCTTTACTTCCTCCCATTCTCCTTCAGTGTATTGCCCTACATTAAATCTCAATTTGCTGAGGGATAACTTCTTCTGATCATTCCAGAGCTTCTCTCTATTCTCTTGAGCCATTGCTCCTTTCAGAGGATGGTGATGTGTGAATTTGATAACGCAGAGTGCACATTGTTCCCAGGTTCTTAATGAAAACAGAGAGCCTAGCTCCCAGAGCTAATTCCTCAGAGAACGGGATCAGACTGCTCCTCACTTGGGAGCTGTACAGCTCACCATTATTTCTCGTTTATAACCTGTCAGCTAATCTTTATGCTTGCTGTGATATTTCTGTGTGGGCCAGTGATGTGCATATTTAAGAAAATGAAGGCCAGTATACAAGGATGGTATGGAAGAGGGAAGATCCAGCATCAGATTAACATAAGAAACTCACTGCGATCTACCCCACATCAACTAGATACAACAGAGTTCTGCCAGGCAGCTAAAATATAAAGTTATCAGAACTCCAGGCGCATTTGAAGTATGCAAGTTTCATCCCTGTCGCAGTATCAGAGCTACCATTAAATAGGCAGCTAGAGTAATTTCGTTGTCCCCGAGAGGGGGCAATGACAATAAAGATATTATTATTATTATTATTAGAGATGAGTAGTCATGATCTTAGCTGATGAATACGTTCTGTACTCCTTTGTATCAGGGACCATTTTGTTGTGTGACTTTGAGTCACTTCTGCATATTTTGTCAGTATCCTTATGCAAAATTTTGTACTTGTTAAATAAATTGCTTAGTATCTGAATTTGCTTTTGTGAGGTTGTGGGGGAGGCAGAGGGCGTTGGGGTTCTGCCAAATACCAAAACATGTTACAGGGGTTCCTGGAAACACTGATTTAGAATATCTTAACACAAGAGCCTCTGACTGCAGTGACTCCAGCGACCATCTTGACAAATCCTTTCAGAGATTCACTTTCCCCCATTGTACTAGCAGACAGATGTCCCCCACCACCAGATATTAACTCTCCATTCTAAGACAGTGCTGTTGCATATTTTTTTTACCACAAATGTAAATTTATTTGGGGGAAACTGTTACCACTGCTGTTTTCACTGTTCATGTTTCTCAGATTGCGCTAACTCATTCTCTTTTTATGTCAACAGAAACATAACCTGGAATAATCTAGCAATTCCGGATACACACTGTTCGAAACCATCTGAAGAAGGTTACCAGTGCCCCCCAGGATTTGAATGCTTGGACCTTGAAGAACTAGGGTTAAGCAGGCAAGAGCTGGGCTACAGTGGCTTTAATGAGATAGGTCTGTTTATCTGATTAAAATCTATTATCAAAGCCTATTTTTAGATTCTTGTAAATCATCCAGGAGGAACTTGCAGTAGACATTTTGTGAATGTGTAGGGCGAAGGGCTGTTGATGTGGTGACTGTCCTTGTCTTTGATAGATCTTTTGCACTCTTCCTCCAGTTGGAGATTGCTTTAGGAGCATTGTCTCTGCAATCCATCTAATGCTATTCATGTCCTGACATGCTAAGGGTGACACCCTCTGTGACCTCAGTCACATGCAGTTTTCTCTGACAAAGTGCAGCAATTTGTTCAAGTCTGGAAGGGGGCTGGCTTCTTAACATTTTCTCCTCTAGCCCCTTTCTACCAAAGCCACTCCTATCCTCCCAGCTGCTTCCTTGCCCTGAAGGTAGGAAAGATACAGCACTGTAGCTTGGGGATGTCATGTTATGGTTTGGCCCTTTAATTAAAAAGATTTGACTTGCTTGTGTTACTTTCGCAAGCATGAATGTTCAGCAATGAAAAGATGGTACGAGAAATTGCCCTTAAAGCGCACGGAAGCACAAATTCATGTGCATAAACGAAAGTCCACATGGTTAGAACATTCACATGCAGATGTCAGTAGGTTGATGGGGAAACACACAGTGTTAAAAAGACTCACCTGCCCCTCTCGTGGCACTTCTGGAGTGTTACTCTTTCGTGCAAATTTTTCATACATTCAGGTAGATGCTGGTAGGTGCCTTTTGTGCAGTAGGGTTGCACCTTCATAACCAAAGGCAAAGGAAGCAGGTACACTGCAAAACAATAATAATATGACTACAGTGGAACCTCGGGTTGTGGATGTAATCCGTGACGGAGGCACGTCCGCAACCCACAGCATTCATAACGTGCAGCGTTGCGTTTGCGCATGTGCAAAGCGTGATTTAGCGCTTCTGCACATGTGTGAAGCACGATTTAATGCTTCTGCGCATGTGTGAGCGGCGAAACCTGGAAGTTACCCTTTCTGGTCCTTCCGGGTTTCCCGCAGTCCGCAACCTGAAAACGCGTAACCCAAAGCGTTTGTAACCCGAGGTTACCACTGTATAGCAAAACAGGATGCAGCGAATCTTTTTTAAAAATCAGACACTGCACTAAAAAAAAAAAGTGACAGAAAACTACCGTGGGAAATGCAGCATAACAACCATTTGACAGTGACATTGTATAACCTCAGCAATTTTTTGAAAACAAATCGAGATGATTGCTCAGTATGCACTTCATACAGAAGCAGCCTTTTGGTGTGTGGTTTGGATAATCAGACTTGGGGTATGTAAAGTTCTTACTTTTTTTGCTTTGGTTTTTGATCGGAGCTCCTTTTCCCTTTGAAAAGTCTTGCGTTTTCTACAGAGAGTCTCTTTAATAAATGAATAACTGACATGTGACAGGTGCCGTAATATTTCAGATCGTACTTCATTTCATCTCTCTTCCCTTCTCTGCCCTTTGGTGTATTATTATTGAGTCTAGTTTAGCTCAATAGTTTTGATGACTGCGTGCATTATGGAGCTAACTTCTCAGAAAGATGCATTTGCATAGATTTCAGAGTTTTCAGCAGGTGATTCAAAGACCAGTAGATTACAGAGGACATGAAAAGCAACTCAGACAGGAAATAAAAAGGATAGGTCAGGTGGGCATTACAATGTGATTACATTTTCAATGTAGCTACATGCTGGTTCGAATATAGCACTAAGTGAAACTTTAGCTTTGGATAGAGCCAGTGTGGTGTAGTGGTTAAGAGCGGTAGACTCGTAATCTGGTGAACCGGGTTCGATTCCCTGCTCCTCCACATGCAACTGCTGGGTGACCTTGGGCCAGTCACACTTCTCTGAAGTCTCTCAGCCTCACTCACCTCACAGAGTGTTTCTTGTGAGGGAGGAGGAGAAAGGAGATTGTTAGCCGCTTTGAGACTCCTTCGGGTAGTGATAAAGCGGGATATCAAATCCAAACTCTTCTTCTTCTTCTATCTTTGCATGAATGGAGAAACATGCTGCTGCATGTTTAGAAAATCATGGCAGCTTTGCTCCTCCTCTGCTCTTGCTTTACTACTAGGAGCCTAACCATGTTTTGGCATCACATGGGAACTTGGGCTCATGGCTTTACTCACTCCAACCAAACGACCAAGCTGTGATCAAGAATATTCTCGGTTTACCGTGTATGGTTTGTTTGGGAGAAACAAAGCCTGAGCCTCGGTTTGCACCTCACACTAAGCCATGCTTTGGCAGAGTAACAGGAGCAGGGAGGAGTGAAATGGCCACAACTGTCCACCAGGACATGTGCTCAATTACACTTAGCCGTGGTTTGGCTTGGCATTGTGGGCAGATGAAGTCTGTACAACTACAGAGCTGGGTTTAGCTAATACAAGTAATCACAACCCAGTGGACTATATTCATTAACACAGTATTCTTTGCCGATTTCTTTTTAAAACCTGTTTTCCTCAGATATATCACAGAACATAATTCAGCATATGTAGATTTGGCAGAATTGTGGGATTGTTAAAGTAGCTTTCCTCCCTAAAGGTTTACTGACAAAGGCACTCAAGAGTGTTTGGTGTTAGATTCTGAAGAACGTTTCTGGGGTGTGTTTCTCCCCCTTTACAGATGTACACATCTGTACATTCAGATGAGTTGCAGTGTGTCTTCTCTAACCGCAAGGCCTTAAGGTGTTAGAGGTTGCAGTGTTCCCACCAAGTGCTATTTAAACTTATTATTTGCTCATAATATCTGACAATGCTTTTCTGACAACATTTTGTGTGAGAGAGGGGGGAAAGGGTTGAAAAATAAGTATTTTATCTAATTTCACGAGAGACAAATTATTCATGTTCCTTTACATCAAATTGTACTAGGGATCAGTAGTACCCCAGCCAGATAGTGGGGTATAAATGACAACAACAACAACAACAACAACAACAACAACAACTATTATTATTATTATTATTATTATTATTATTATTATTATTATTACCACCCCACAGGTTTATAATATTCCTTTATAAACCAGAATTTTCAGAACATTTTTGGTGACCTAGCAGAACTATCCTCTCCCACCCCTGCCCCTTCATAGCTATCATTTTGTGCAAAGTGTACCAGTTCAGCTTTTGGGGTCACTCTGTTTGCAAGCAACCTGCACCCTCAACCTTGGCCGGTGGCCAGATTTCAAAGTAAAAAAGGACTTTTGTATTTTCCTCTGTTCATAGAAATGTATTTGCAAAATGTGCTGCTATGCCCTCAACACTTCTGGGGCATAGTGTCACTGGCCTTCAAAAGATTCTGATCTGATGATCCTCTTCAGCACTGAAGAGGAAGACAAGCTTGCCCGCTTTGCAACTTGTGTGTGATATGTTTACTAAGACCTTTTCATAATGCTTCATGCTATGAAAAAGAAAATGTTACAACTGATGGCCGATTACAGCCATTCATAGGAAGATGTCCAACTAGGCAGTATGAACCTCAAAGTATGGCATAACATTTCGGCTGTGTAAAGATTCCAAAGCATGCATATGATACAAACTCAAATGAGAGGGAAGGAAGGCGATGCCCCAGGAGTTCTATATCTCGGCCAGACGCTACTTGAGAAATCAGTGACACATTTATTGGGTTTCAGGTGGAATTTTAACCCGAGTGTGGAATGTTTCTTGGTCAGAGGGCTGTATCCCTTATTGGCAACTCACCACAAAAAAGCCAGCAGTTTCTACACATGCAGGGGCGTGCAGACACACAAAAACACATATCCATTATGCATCCAGAAAAACAAGGGAAATTGTACTAGTTCAAGGACACATTTTAACCAGGCAAAATGCTTTGAAGAAGGTTTGGAGCAAACTTGATGAGGGATTTGGAGACGGGGGGGGGGGGTGTTCCCTGCCTCTGGGATGTCACCAATGTGCCAATAGTCTGGGCATTAGAAGAAGAAGAAACCGACAGTGGTTAGCACTTGGGAGCAGGAAGGGGCAGAAATTTTACCAGAATTCCTTCCCACGAACCCAGAAGTCTCCCTGGTAGCAGTTTTGGTTTTCCGTATTTGCATCTCGTAAATTACATGCCAAAGAAAGGAAGAATAGTGGCTTTTCTTTCTTTAATGCATAGCAAGGGGTAGCAACCTCTGTCCAGAATTCCTAGCCTAGAATCATCCTCCTTTATCGCATTAAAAGTAAATGTGGCATGGTAATCTTTGAGCAAGTAGTCGGCACATAACACTGGCTTGAGAGTAGACTAGCAGTGGGAAACCTCCGGCCCTTGGGCCTTATTAGGCTAGACAGAGGTCCTAATTTGGCCTGCGAGACCTTTTTCCCCAAACCGCACAGTGGGGCAGATAAAGACACCGCTGCAAGGGAGCAACTGGGAAACCCAAAATGTGCTCCGGATTGTTCATTGTTGGGCAGGACTTGTCTTTTGCATCTTTTAAATCCGGTGCCAAATGCAAACCCCGTTTGTATGAGTTTCACTCAAGAACTCCCAATCAGAGGGTGAATTTGTTTTATTTCACCAAACTTATTACTGGTTCCATATCTATATCCATATATCAATCTACTATTGTTTTTATTAGTATGTTCAATTGTTATATATTTTTACATTTGTACTGTAAGCCACTTTCTGAGGATTCCCCTAGAGAAGGCAGGGTAGAACTAAATAATTATAGTACGTTTCCGAGCACAATTCAGTGTTGGTGTTGACCTTTAAAGCCCCAAACGGCCTCAGTCCAGTATACCTGAAGGAGCGTCTCCACCTCCATCGTACTGCCTGGACACTGAGGTCCAGTGCTGAGGGCCTTCTGGCAGTTCCCTCACTGCAAGAAGCCAAGTTAAAGGGAACCAGGCAGAGGGCCTTCTCGGTAGTGGCACCCTCCCTGTGGAATGCCCTCCCACCAGATGTCAAAGAGAACAACAACTACCAGACATCTAGAAGACATCTGAAGGCAGCCCTGTTTAGGGAAGCTTTTAATGTTTAATAGGTTATTGTATTTTAATATTCTGTTGGAAGCCGCCCAGAGTTGCTGGGGAAACCCCGCCAGATGGGCGGGGTATAAATGGTAACTTATTATTATTATTATTATTATTATTATTATTATTATTATTATTAGAGTCTAATGGGGCAGAAGAGATTGGGATGTGAGTGTTGTGGCCAACACTGCACAAACTGTGTTCCACTCACGCAAGGAAACTTTCCCGTCCCCTCCCTATGCCCCTCCAAATCAGCTCCGGAGAGCCCCCCTCAACCTTCTGGAGCAGATTATGAGGATGCATGGGGAAGATGCAGGGGAAGGAAGAAGGAACAGCTTGTTTTCTCCTGCTCTGGAGGGTATAGACTTGAACCAACGCCTTCAAGTTAAAAGAAAGGAGATTCCAACTAAACACCTGGAAAAAGCTTTCTGACGCTAAGAGCTGTTCGAAGGTTGAAACAGTCTCCCTCAGGAGGTTGTAGACTTTCATTCCTTGAAGGTTTTTACGCAGAGGTTGGATGACCATTTAGCTGAGATTCCTACATTTCATGGGTTGTACTCTTGGGATCCCTTCCAACTCTACAATTCTATGATTCCAAGGATAGGAGGAAGAAACTCTGTTGCGCAAGTGGAATGGCAGCATGGGATACAACCCTTGTGTCCTCACCACTGAATCAGATTCACCAACTTTAAATATTCCTGAGTCTGTCGCAGTAAAGATAAAGGAGGTGGGATGGTGTGGGAGCATCACACAACTTTGTGCTTTTTCTCTTCGTATTCCTCAGCATTATTCTAAGGCCTAAACATCTTCATGTCTATACTGCACTTCAACTCAGCCAACCCCATGCTGATTTATTTAATCACTTGTTTGCGGTCTGTAAAGTGTGTCATTCAGATTGATGAATCCAGCATGGGCTTGTTTTTTGTTTTGTTTTTTTGTTTCATTTGTGACTGGAAAATGTCTGAAGGTTTGGGACTTTGATTTACACTGGGGATAAGATAAACAACTATTCATATAATCCTGTCACAGCTTTAATATCTCCTGTTTTATAAGTGAATACCTCAGCTTTGCCTCAACTATCTGTCTTTAATTTTTCTTTTCCTATATTCTACCCTGTGGTGTATTTTATTACATTGATACAGTCTCTTAATTATACTTAATTTATTACATCCCCCTTCATTTTATAGACTATCTAAAATAGAGTCAGTTTCAAGGACACCAGTAGTCTCTTAAGGGTTGCTTGCTTGTATTATGACGTGACAAATTCTTTTATGTGGCTGCTTGTTCTTCAACATGTTCTTCCTCAATGTGGTTCAGAAGAGGCCTTGCTCATGCATTACTTTGTTGTTTGTGGTTGCCTTTCCTCCTTGGTCACGCCTCATATCACATACAGATAATGTCTGAATTTAAACATCACATGAGGTCCTTGTGATACTTTGTGCAGCTTTTACGGCTGCAGAAAGTGCCCCATTTAATCAGCATTTGGGACATTACTAAGCTGAAACTGCATAGATAATGTGGGCCACAGGTACAGCAATGGAAATGCAATAATCTGGGACTCAAATAACTGAAGGCGTGACTCTCCCTTTTTCAGCTTTCTAAGATCCTCAGGTCCAGAGGGGAGTCTCTTCTCAGTGCCCTATCACAGGAGAAAACTCATCAGGAGGTCACATGGGATAGAGCCTTATCTGTGATGGCACCCTGATTGTGGAGTACCCTGAAAACATGACTGTCCCCAACATTTTTTGCATTTTAGCCCCAGAATCCTTTTAGCTAGTCATAAACTACAAACATCCTTTTAAAAAACATCACCGGTACCCAAATTATTGAGAATATTAAATTGCATGTATGATTTTGGGGGGGAAATCCCCATAAGTACAAGTTTAAATGCCTAGCATATATTTTCTCTCCTGATGTTGAACCAAAGTACCTTCCTTCCCTGACTTCTTTACAGGATGTCCTGTGCATTACTGAATTAATTACGGAAATACTGTTCATCAGCTTCCACAGACATTCTGGAAGAACACTACCTATGACAACTTAAAATCATTGCTGCAAATTTTACGGAGGAACAATTGAAACATCCAATTTTGTCACTAACTTTCGGATGAGTTAGGAAGGATGGGAGTAGTGGGCAAAGTTACTTGAAACAGGTGCTTTGAAATGTGTGTTTTCATAGAGAGCCTATAAGGTATAATGGACAGAGGCAAACACAAAACGCAAGATAGTGTCCAGAGGAAGGCAGCCAGGGTAGTGAAGGGTTTGGGAACCAATTTCTATGCAGAACGGGTTGAAATAGCTAAAGTATGTTTCACCTGGACAAGAGAAGATTGAGAAGAACTGCCATCTTCAAAAATTTGAAGGCTTGTTGCATGGAGGATGGAGTAGACTGGTTCTGTGTTGCTCCAGAAGGCAGGACTAGAACCAATGGTAGTGACAGGGAAGCAGATTTCAGAAAAGAGAAGATCCCTAACAGTAAGAGCTGTCTGACAGCTTACAAAGCTTGTGGGCTCTTCTTTGCTAGAGGTGCCTAAGTAGAAGCTGGACTTCTGCCAGGGATGCCATAGTTGCATCCTGCATTGAGCAAGATGTTGGCTAGTTGACTTCCAATATCTCTCCCTGCTCTTTAATTCTGTGATAGAGCCAGTAAGGTGTGATGGCAGTGTGTTGGCGTTGACCTATGAAAACTAGAATTTGATTCCTTCTTAGCAGTCTTCCTGCTCAGAAATTCTTTGCACTGATGATACATACATAATGAGATTGATAATCAAATTTTCATTGACATGGTTGATTTAAATATTATTATCTGAGGTGGGAAGGACTAATACAAATGCTATCCTGGGTTAGATTGACAAACAACAACAACAGCTTAACCACATATTAAATTAGAGGTGATGAGAACAAAATCAAAAGTACTAAGCCATCGCAGCGACAAACTGTCATTATTTAAGGTTGAGCATTGATTTCAGTTGGTGTTGCTTTGGGAGGGATGTTGCAAAGATGTTTAAGAATCAGTATTTTTTGTCAATTCTTACAACTCTTGTGTAGGAAACAATCTATGCATACATGAAGGCTACTTCATTTTTCTTAGCAGGTACCTGTACTGTGTACTTTAGAAATGTAACATGAGGTTTCTAGAAACCGTTATATTAAAAATAACTATTTGATACATAGCCATTGAAATGTTGGTAGAACTTGGAGGTGTGGGCAAAGTTCTGTGCAGCCATGGAACCTGCTTAGTGGCTTTGGAGAAGACACAACAATTTCACAGAATTGTTTGAGTGTAAAATGAGATGTTCCTGTGTACTGTTTGAGGGAAAGAAGACAATGCAGTGCCGAAATAATGTGGTACATTGGGCTTGTTTCTGATTCTCTGCTGCTTGGATATGTATCAGAAGACTAGGGTAATGTTTAGAAGTCCATTCCATTTCTTCCCTATCACTTCTAACGTACCTGGACCAACTTCAGTGCAGGTTTTACTTAACACTCTTTTTCTGTACACATGGCTGATCAAGCAGCCACAAAAGATTTTCGTCGGCCTCCCTTGTAGGAACTCCCTGATACTAAAGTTATTTTAGTAAAACTGTACTTGTCTTCTCTGCATTTTCCTGGGTCCCTGGAGAATCATACACTGATGTCTTCAAGAATCATCTCTCCATTCCTCCCCCCACCCTCAAAAAACCCCCCGTTCATTGGCCCATTTTTATAATAGGCAAAGTTAACCCAGAACAGCATCCACGTTCCCCATCCTTCCATTTTAAATGATTATAACCAAGCATTAAAGCTTCTAAGTACATAATTTAATTCAGTAGAGATGTTCTCACTCTATAGAGCACCTTAGTTTTGGCACAGCAGCTGTAACAGCTATCCATTCTTTTCTTTTATTTTAAGTTGAGTACTTAGTGGGCAAACTTAAGTTTTAAAAAATTATTATTAAAAGGTAATTTTTGTAAATAGGCTTATTTTACTGTATTTAACAGGCGCCCGCCCTGTGGAACGCCCTCCCATCAGATGTCAAAAAGATAAATAATTACCTGACATTCAGAAGACATCTTAAGGCAGCCCTGTTCAGGGAAGTTTTTAATATGTAACACTGCACTGTTTTTAACACTGATTGGGAGCCGCCCAGAGTGGCTGGGGAAACTCAGCCAGATGGGCGGGGTATAAATAATAAATTATTATTATTCTTATTATTATGAAGGGGTACTACCCCAAATAAAGTAAAATGTTTCAGCAAATATGAAAATTTGGGGAGTTGGGAAAGTTGAGAAATTTTAGAGCATACCCCAGAATTTTAATTGATTGCCATGTTGATCCCAAATTAGCTGATGCCTACATTAAACAAGGCAATCAGGTGAAACTAATGTGAATAGATTAGTACAGCTGCCTTGTAGTGACAGTCAAAAGAAAACTCTACAGCTGTTAAACAGGATTCAGTGGAACAGAAATTCCATTGGCATTCCAGACCATTTGGTATTGACTCTCCCCGGATGAATAACAGAATCTCAGCTGGAATATGCTGCTTTCCAAGTTCGTCTCATTTCCTGTCTCCTTGTTTGTAATCAAACCTTTAATATGGGGAAGTCTGGTCATGAAAGGACTTTGATCATAAAATTAAGGTTGCCATGTTGCAAACTAGAGGTTAGTTTGCTTAGTTTTAAATTGACCAATGAACGAGGAGATGAAGCAGTCCCACCTTCTTTCGTCTGTTCCTCTTTTGCCTTTCTACCCACCTAACTGTTTTACTCTTCCTACACCTGAATTTCAAAGGGGATGGAGTACAGGTGAGAAACTGGCTACTTTGTTTTCCCACTTCCTTCCATCCATCAATTTAAAGATAGAGAGCAGATCTCCTGGTTGCAGCCAAGCAGCAGAATTCTGCATGAATGTTTATTTCAGTGTAAATGATTGGGAAATAATAGGCGTGTGCAGAGAATGAATTTCACAACACAGATGAAATTTTGAAAAATGCATTACTCTGGATTAATGGTTTCAAAGACCTATTCTTAATCCAGAGTAATGCACAACCATACATTGTACAAAGCCTTATTTAGAAACATCTATTCCAACATACACCAATAAAATAAATGTTTTACACGCACTGTAATAGCTCTGCTGCGTCTAATAGACTTGTCTGCAGGCTTGATTGAGTACATTTAATCCAAAGAATGCTGAGACAAGCCATTTCTGTTTGCTGTATTGTCTGAGCTGTGTAACTCAGCCCCTTCTGCAGATGAGCACAAACAAAAATGCTGATTGTATATCCTGATTTTTTTGTGGTTTGTTGTTTTTTTTAATTTAAAAAGTTACCTTCCTTTCTCACTGCTCATAAAATAAATGACTCCTTGTCAGAACACCTTGGTAAGGTATTTGCAGCTATCTATTTATTAAGCCAGCAATCTCACAACTGGAATTAGGTATTGCACAAACCAAGAATACTTATCACAGAAACCAGATGGGTGGGGTACAAATAATTTTTTTTTTAATTATTATTATTATTATTATTATTATTATTATTATTATGTGCCCAGGTGCAAATGAGGACTCTGTGCATCCTAATCTGCTCAGAGGTGGACCTATCACAATTAGTCTGGGTGATTTTTTGCAAATCACATCATCATCATCATCATGTAATTTGAATGCCATTTTTCCATAGTTAACCATACTCAAGAAGGCTTATAACATTAAAAGGTCTACCTAATTACATATATAACAAAAGTATCCAAAAGCAATAAATACAACCATAATGGAACAATTTCCACATTGATCAGTACAAGATCTAAAAATGAAGTTTCAAAAAAGTAATATCAATAACAGCAGCTTCCCCCTTGCCCAGCAATACTGCAGCCTGAGAGTCTGTTCAGCAGCCTCAGCTTTTGTAGCTGGAGTCAGTCAGGGTCCCTCCCTCGTAGGGCAGGTGGAAAAGGCCAGCAAGGTAGAATGCAGATCTTCCAGGACTGACAGCCTCATCCCTAATTTCCCAGATGAATAGAGGAACAGGGAATGCATTCAGTCATCACTATCCTGCAAAAGAATGTATTTTAGCCAGTAATATGATGGCTTAGTTGTTAACAGTACTTAAATGTGAGAGATAATTAGCTTCTCCCAGGAAGAAATATAAGCTGTTCAGCCAGTCTAATGATAATTTGCAGTCTGGATTTCCACTGCCCTTTGCAACATTTCGTAGAAACATAAGAAGCTGTCTTGTACCAAGTCAGTTCATAGGTCCATCTTGATCGGTATATTCATTTATGCAAAGTGTTGCCGCATATATTTGTGAAAATGACATACAAAAATGCATTCTGTTGGGGGAAGTTGCTTTGCAAAAATGTTTATATTAAGGGAAATTTCATACACACATGTGTACATTAACAGAACTTCGTGCTAAAATGCTGGTCGATTTTTGTAAGAGCTTTTAAAAAACATCACAAACTGATGTGGAGAACTGAACTTAAGATTGGAAAAATGAGAAACAACCTCCCCCTGCCCAACCCTGACTGTCTCAGGTTTAGGACATCTTTCTGAAACACATTCTTTTCTCAATTACATTTAACTCTTTGACACTGTAATGTCTGTTGTTTTTCCTGTGTTGGGCACAGCCCATCTGGGTCTCTTTTATGATGTACCCCTGGGAAGTCCATAGTTAGAGCAGCAACTAGTTTTTGTCTAATTTCTTTGGAAAGGTGAGAGAAGTATATGCTTGGCAGTGACCATATCTGCTTCCCGGTATTGCAGAAAGCTCATCAGGAGAGCAAACAACTTTTTAAAGAGGGTAAATTACCACAATCAGGGAGAAAACATACAAGCAGGCACACAAACGAGAAGAAATGGAAGCTCATTAGAGCCATCAGCCTTAATGAAGATGAAGAGAGAGAATGCCTGGAAAGTGCTGCTCTGGACAAAAAACAAAACAAACAAAATTGCCCCATAATCAGGAAATTAATTAAGAGTTATGTGTTTTTGAGCACTGCATTTGCTGTGCCTTGACTGGATTATAGGTTCTGGAACAAAGGGGTGCTTCCTGGGATATGAATGACTAAATGTGCAGGTCGTGTGGTTAAGACTGCCATTTTAATTTTCCGTACATCCCCTCTTCCTGTTCTCCAGATCGGGGTTGGACAAAACAGATTTTACGATCATTAGTACTAAAAATCTCACAGAGGTTCGAATATGCTAGTGGAATTTAGAACTCTGAATGATAAATTAATGAACCTAAGAATACTGTCAATTCAAGAAACATTGCATAAGGGCCTCCCTCGTTCTCTTAGAGTGGCAATGGCACCCACCTGAGAGGTGAGTTCTGGCTGGGGGGAAAAATTAAATAAAACAAGAAAACAACAGGATGAAAGTCAATTCAAGCCAAAAAACATTTCCACAAGAAGGGTGGTAAACTTTTATAATGCCTTTCTCAGAGAAGAATTAGTAGGAAAGTGCATGCTTTCAGTTACATGTATAGTTATCATAGGCAGGCAATGAAAAGGAAAGACTTATAGTTTGTCAGCTTTTTTATTTATTAAAGCCACAAGCTGAGTTGTGACACATCTGTTTTATCTAAATTCACTGACTCTTGGATGTCTTTTGTTAGTAACTATCCTATACCAGAGGGATGCAGGTGGCACTGTGGGTTAAACCACAGAGCCTAGGACTTGCCGATCAGAAGGTTAGTGGTTCGAATCCCCGCAACAGGGTGAGCTCCCATTGCTCGGTCCCTGCTCCTGCCAACCTAGCAGTTCGAAAGCACGTCAAAGTGCAAGTAGATAAATAGGTACTGCTCCGGTGGGAAGGTAAACAGCGTTTCCGTGCGTTGCTCTGGTCCGCCAGAAGCGGCTTAGTCATGCTGGCCGCATGACCCAGAAACTGTACACCGGCTCCCTCAGCCAATAAAGCGAGATGAGCGCCGCAACCCCAGTCGGCCATGACTGGACCTAATGGTCAGGGGTCCCTTTACCTTTACCTTATCCTATACCAGCGGAGAACAAAAAGTATTTCTCAAGTTTCTCCACATGCATTGTTGCCCCTGCTTTTGCTTTGTAAATAGTAAATAATAATAATAATAATAATAACAACAACAACAACAATTTGCCAACACTCAGGATAGGAAAGAGGGCAGTGATCAGATGGGAAGGGCATACACAGTTTGTCTCAACCATGCAGTAAATGTAAGAATATAGATAATGACCAACTGGGGCAGAGCCTCTTGGTCAGCAGTCCTCAGGTCTAAGGTTTTTTTAAAAAAAATATTTTACAAATGTATTTTCACCTCTGGTGTGTGGGAGGATATGCTCCCCTAGTGCTATGTAGAACCTATACATCGGGGCTAGTATGAACCAGCAGGCTGGACTTTGCAGTGCCAGCCTTGATGAAGTTAACAGATGTGCTTTGAAAGTGATCTGGTCTGGAGTGTGTGTTACATTTCCATCTCCTCAAGGATCCCCCCCCCCAGAATAGAAATCTTGTCTCCAAATTCCCTGTTAGGTAGACATTGTTGTTGTTTAGTCGTTTAGTCGTGTCCGACTCTTTGTGACCCCATGGACCAGAGCACGCCAGGCACTCCTGTCTTCCACTGCCTCCCGCAGTTTGGTCAAACTCATGCTGGTAGCTTTGAGAAAACTGTCCAACCATCTCATCCTCTGTTGTCCCCTTCTCCTTGTTCCCTCTATCTTTCCCAACATCAGGGTCTTTTCCAGGGAGTCTTCTCTTCTCATGAGGTGGCCAAAATATTAGAGTGTCAGCTTCAGGATCTGTCCTTCCAGTGAGCACTCAGGGCTGATTTCCTTCAGAATGGAGAGGTTTGATCTTCTTGCAGTCCATGGGACTCTCAAGAGTCTCCTCCAGCACCATAATTCAAAAGCATCAATTCTTCGGCGATCAGCCTTCTTTATTGTCCAGCTCTCACTTCCATACATCACTACCGGGAAAACCATAGCTTTTACTATACGGACCTTTGTTGGCAAGGTGATGTCTCTGCTTTTTAAGATAGCAGCATGGAAAACAGGGTTGGGGGACTTCATATATTGTTAGATTACAGCTCCCAGGATTGGGGATGATGGATGTTGTTGTCCAACAACATCTGGAGGTCCAGAGGTTCCCTATCCTTGGAAGGGGCTGGACATCTACCCTTTAGAACATGAGCTGCAATGTGTTCTGTTTCATATGTTCTGCAGTTGATTCCTGCTGTTCGAAATGGGTTAGCTGTGGTTCCAGCTAAGCCCTAGAAGCCCCAGAACTCTGGCAGGGATGCCCTCAGACTCTCAACCTTTGTTACAGCAAGCCCCTCTGATGTCTCTGCCCTATGTTTATCTTCCAAATTCCTATTTTCAGTACTTGTGAATGAGACTCTTCGCGGAAATTGTGGGTTTACCTTGATTAATTGAAGTTTTTCAGTCTATTAAGGCTCCAGCTGGGCAAGTGCATAAAGCTATTAGCTGTAATTTAAAGAGAAAAAGAGAGAGAGACCAAAAGAAAGCATGAACACAGTTTGATGTCTCCTATACATGCAGGTTGCTTATTGATGGTCCTTCAGGAGTTCACTTTGATTTTTATTATAACTACTTTTGCTCTTAAGAGTCATCAGCTTTTTCTCAAAAACCAGGGCTGTGATCTTTTAGGGGAGCCTCCATTGATTTTGAGGCACATTTTCACACTCCTTTTTATCAACAAGCAGATATCTTCCTGTAGATAAAAAGCCAAGTAATCAATATTAGAGTCTTTCCTTAAGTGAGAGGATTTATTTTGAGACATTCTGAATGGTAGTTTGAGGGAACTTGTTTTCCATGCTGACTAAAAATGTAATTCAGATAAATTTATATGCAACAGCTTTTTCTTAAGCCGTGCTGACATACTGAACTGTTTGATTCCTTACCCAAGAAAATTTTCTTTAAAGGCATAGATGAAGAAACATAAAAGGTCAGAAGTTGATGCTAACTTTTGAAATGTAGAAATTGCAGCCAAGAACAGTCATAGTTCAGATTTGACTGGAGTAGATATGGGAAAATTCCTCTCCTGGGTGTGCTGAAATATTTTGCATTTCTGAAAGATCAAAAGTGTTCCTACTGAAAGGAGACAAGCTTAAATGCAAGGTTTAAATCAGGAATGTTGGGACTTGGAATGCTCTTCCCATTTTATCTGGCAGATTTAAAGAAACCACTTGCCAAAGGCATTGGCTTTTCTCTTTTAAGAAACAGCCAACTGGTAAATCTATCAGTTCTGGTCTTTACAAAATTGTTTTGATAACCTATATATAACTGAGCATGAGAAACATTCTTACAAGAGTGGGAAGAAACTGATGTTCTATGATTTAGCAGCTAAAGCTCTAAAAAGTTATTTTCACAAGAAACAAATCTGCTCATTTTAGCCAAACGCTAGAGACCCAAGATCCCACATTTAAAATATATAAGCCTTGAAAAGACCTGTATAGAGAAGTTTTTAAATGTTTTACTGTGTTTGAAGGGCAACCCAGTCAGATGAGTGGCATATAAATAATAAATTTTTATTATCTTTATTAGTATTGGTATTATTAATGGTTGGGTTTTTTTGGGCAAAGTTTCCTCTCTCTAAAATTGGAGAAGTAAGAATTCTCTTGGGAAAGTGACAATTAATGGAAAAAATGCATAGTTTGCACCAAATGACTGCTATTTAAAAATAGTAATGGACCTAATGGGTCATACTTTAAAACTTTCACATTAATGTAGTGTGTTTTGGTTGTTTGTCAGCAACTTGACAGATTATTGGAGAAGATGCTTGAATATATTTGTTGCTTCCTACAGGACCTCAGTGTGTATTTTTTTTAACTGATGTCCCTTAAGCAAAATGCTCGTACTTTATATGAGACTATGAACTACTTCAAAAAGTTTATCTGCATAAGTTTCAATTATTTGTCCCGCCATTCCATTTGTAGCGAAGGCTATTACTATTTTATTTATGTATGTGTGTCTATCTTGCAGTCAGAGAGTTTGACAGAAATGGTATATGTTGGCTAACTTCTTTTTCTTTTCTTTTTTGCAAACTATCTGCATATCTAGCATAAATGCCCTTTTTTATTTACAATAGGTGACATCACCTTAGCTCTGTCAGACATGTAAAAAAGTTAGGCTGTAGTCACTGAATCTCTTTGACTGACAGATATATATAAAAAAACAGTGAATTACGTGAGTTTTCCCAAAGCTCTGTATATGTATTTAGGTTTTCTGTTTGACAGTGACATCCATCACTACACCCATTGATTTTAAGCTCAACATATTTTTCCAATATTTTAGTATTGCTCTAATTTAAGAGCAGAAATGTCTCCAGATTAAACACCTCTCACATTTGCTTGCTTAAAACAACACACTGTTGGTTTCTTCTTCTTTTCTTTGGAAAGAAATGAATTCCTACTGGCTTTTGTTATTGTTGTTGTTTTGTTTCTAAACTGTCATTCATTTATTAGGACTAGCTAATGGTTTCATTCTAGCTCTGCTTACACACAACATCTAGTAGTGCATCTCCATCCTCATTAGAAGATACATTCAGCCAATTCATGAGGATGGTTGCATATCTACATAGACATTTTCATACATTTCAGCAACATGTGGAATCTTCTGCATCGCAATGGGCGGGTGTGTGTTGTTAATATAAAATGCGTCAACACTTTCAAAATGTTAAGCAGGGCTTTTCGTTGGTACAAAGTGAGAAGATGTCTTCTCGTCCCTGTCGAAACGCCATTCTTGACTCTACCTTCTAAAAGATATAATCCAAATGTATTTATCACAGACCCTTCTGTTAAAACTAGTCATCAACTAATCGAATGAGAAATACGCGCTCCTGAGACTTGGTTAGCGTAAACGAATGGGATGCTGATGAATCTTCAGATATAGTTTATCGCCTGTGACCTTGTTTTTGGAGAGCTAGTTGCCTAGGCAACTCAGGCCTCCCTCTGCCCATCTCACCACGGAAAGGGCACTTCTTTCCATCCCTCCCGAGTACCATTCCCATGCATATGATTGCCAGTAATCGCATGTTGCTTTTCCGTAACCTTTAAAGTCCTAAATGGCCTTGACTGTAGTTACCTCTGTAAATGTCTCCCCTGTTATCAGACTGCTGCACACAAAGATTCTCAGAGGAAGCTCTGCTCAGAACCCTTTCAGCATCTGAGGTCAAATCGGTGGCGACAAGGGATAGGGAACACTCCATATTTGGATTTTCTTCCCCAGAGAGGCTTTCCAAGCCAGCTCTAGAAACTGGCAAGCACATTTTTATTTCAGTAAGTTTTAGGAGATTGAGATGGAGAGCTATCTCTTGCTGTTTTAAGGCTGTGTGTGTGTTAAAAAGGATATAGTGTGCTAGTTTTGTTGTTTGTGTTGTCATGAGCAGACCTGAGGGTCCAATGGTCCCATGTTGGGGGGAAATATATGACCTAATGCAGGAGTAACAAACCTCCTCTCCCTGCCCCAAGAGTCACATTCCTTTGTGCAAAGGTCTGAATGAGGCCTCTAGGCATGTAGAAGCTTCCTTCAGAAATTTCCTCTCAACACAGAATGATTGTGGGTGAAGCGAATGTACCCAGTGAGCAGGGCTGCCATGTTGTGGTATATATCGTTTCCTTATGTTGTATATATATTTTCCTTACGTGTTCAGGCTCAGTTCCTGAAGATCACTCATGAAATGTGCACATATGAGTGCATGTCTATTTCACCAGATCATAAGCCTGAATAATGTAATTCCCCCCCCCCCCAGGCGATGCTAAAATGATGTGACTTGCATGAATATATCCATTACTCTAAAGGAATAGTTATACCTAGGACATTCTACAGAGTCGTGGTTTTGTAGAATGAATTCACTTGTACAGTGTACATAAACCCTGCCCCGCATTTCAGTAACCTGTTAAAATGTACCTATGATTTATTTAGCTATTACATAGTGAGGACAATGTGGTTAAACCTACAGTGCAGGCGGGCTCAGTGTGCTCAATTAAAAATAAGTGGGTATATGTATAATTTAGCTTGCACCTGATTTTTTTTCCAGAGAAACTATGCAGGACATTTTTACTTGAGCAATTCCACCAAGAACTGGATCTTGAACAATCTCATTGTAATGAATGGGATTTGTGCAAGAGCAGTGCCAGTTTCAGATTAGAGGGGCTCTTGCATCTCCTTAATCTGTTGCACAACATGGAAAGAGAAATCAGTCATTGTTCTTGACATTTTTTGGTACTCCTTGGAATGTGGAAGTGATTTCACTGTTGAAGTGGTCAGCTTTCCTTGGGATCCTGGTAAACATTCTCAACCTTGACACCCACCCCTTGGACTGGGCAATAGGAATGGCACCGCTCATTTTTCAATATGATTTACAGAGTAGAAGTTCCTTTTGACTACAATCCTAAAAACAATTTTCTGGGAGTGAACCCCATTGAACACAGCAGACTTCCCTTTTGAGTAAAAACACCTAGGATTCTACTGAAAGTGACTTAAATTACTTTTGATTGGACCACCCCCCCCATCCGCTTATTCTATTAATCACTTGGTTCCCATGTCTTATATTTAAATAAATAAGTCAATCTCTTGCAAAGTCTTTAACTGATTAATAATAATAATAATAATAATAATAACCCCAGAAAAGAAATGCTTCCATTGTCATCAATTCTGAATTGGATATAGTGTGCTATAATATTTTACTTTTGAATACAGTAAGTAATATAACTGCAATAGCTAATGCAGACATTCAAATACGATTAGATAATTAGTACATTAATCATGGCATATATGTACACACACACCAGACAAATTTCTTCCACGGCGTAAGGGTCACCAGTAAATCTATATAATATGATGATGATTACAAAGCTAGAAATTTTTAAAAAAACTGGTGTACTCTTCGATATCAGATCTTATGAAATACAATCTGTTCTGTCATCAGGGGCCCAGGGGGTTAATCAAAGCAAACCTGTTGAATAAATGGTAATTGAAAAGACTATATATATATATATATATATATATATATATATATATTCTCCTGGGTAATTAGGTTCATGAGATCATAGCTATCGCCAATAGCAATTACGAAAAATTGTTAAGCAAGGATACTTGTCAGGGGAAAAAAGGAAGTTTCTAGCAGAGTCCTCTGCTTCTTCTTAGATGTGTGAAAAAGAGCCAGCATTGTATTGTTCTAGGCATAATTAGCTTGGTTGGGGGAGGGCCAGAAATCATGAGGAACCATAATATCGGTGACATGGAAATGTGAAACAAGTTCACTTTTTATATTCGAGCTCTTAATTAACTTTGCCGTTGAAATGGTGAATGTATTAGCATTGTAAATTATCCTGGGTCCTTTGTGCAAAGTGGAGGAAAATTACGAAACCTCAAACTTCCATAGTATGTCTTTTGGAGGTGGAGTGCTGTGATAGACACGGCTTGCCTTTAAGAAACAACAACAACCAGCCAACAAATAACAAACATATTTTACTCTCCCCAAGGAAAGTAGAAAATCAGATGGGAGTCCAAAACATCTGGGGTGCACCAGTTCCCCAAAGGCTGATTTAAATAATCTGTCCTAGGAAGATTTCGCCCTGCATGGACTGTTGCAAGTCCCTCCTCGTCCCTTCAGCAGCCCTTTAGCTGTGTTTATAGCCAAAAAAATGGCTAGAAGCTGATGAGCTTCCTCATGTTCTTCTGATGTGGCAGACCAACAGTAGGTTTGCTTTCTTTTCTGGGTTTCATCTCCTCGCCTTCATCTCCTCCCTCCTTCTCCCACTTGACAGAACCCTTTATTGCAAGCATTTTGGCGTATCGTCTTATCCTGCTCTGTTCCCCCCCTCCCTTTTTTAATCCTTCCTCCCAAGTAGCAGGTGGTACAAAATAATCAATTTATGGACTGAAGCCTTTTCTCTCCATCTACCTAGCATATGCGCTCTGCACAGTATTTAGAGGGAAAATGCCCTCATATTTTGCATTCCTTGCTATTCTGTGCGAACGATCCAGATGGTGCAGCTTGAAAGGTGTGAACAATTCTTCTGTTCACTGAATCCTTTTCTTTTCTAAACTGCCAGTGGATGCATGAGGGGATATTAGCACCAGGGAAGGGGGGGGAGAGAGTATTGACTATTTACCCACACAAGAACCTCCCCCCATCAACTGCCATGATACTTTCCAGTCCTTTTTTTACTTTGGGATTATTGGCCATAAATATCGCTGCGAATAAAAAAGCCCTGGAGATGGTGCTGCTGTAAAATATAAGCGGACACAGAGGCTGAAGCATGGAAAACATTTGCAAGTAATTCTTGGTAACGGAACGAAAACTGTTTCAGGTCACAGACGTTGCCTAAGCATGGCCCCAGTTGTACTTGCCCCACAGTTCAGAAAAGGGGTGTTGGTATGTTGGAAAGTTTCGGAGGTGAAATAGGAGGCCATAGCACAGAGGTCCTCCAACCTGCCGATGGAGGCTTCCAGTGGTGTCCCTAGGTAGATGCCTCAGTCTCCAAGCTTTCATTCCTTTTATTTAAAAAAGCAAGTCTCTAGTCTTCCTAGAAAGAAAGCTGTAGAGCAAAATATGGAGATGCCTTATAAGATATTTCTGTGAAATGACAGTTGTGTATATATTTTTCTGGTACTGAGGAAAGTTTCCTATTGTTATTAGTCAGTTAATAGCATAACTGGGCGTCTGTATTCAAGAGAGAGAGAGAGAGATCCATAATAAGGGCCAACAGGACATAAGGGTGGTTGTTTCTCTAATGTTGTGCTATGCCATACTCTTTCATAGCAGCCATTTTGTGTTATGGCATGCCTCTTACGCAGCAGCCATTTTGTGAGTAGTACCTAGCACCATCCCTGTGCCCACTAGTCCAAAAATGTTGGTGACCCCTGCACTAGGATGTTCAAAGGAGGAAAGTTTTGTGCAGGGTGAAGTCATCTCCTGCTCTATCTATCTATTCATTCATTTTTCAAAAGTAGTTGGTGGGGAGGCTAATTTCAACTGCTGCCACAGTACGTGGGAGAATTTCACTGTTTCCGTTTGTGCTGATTCTCCAACACAAATTGTCTACTTTGGAGCTACTATTATAGAAAATAAATAATATACATATTATAGCCTGTATAGCCTGCCTTTCACCAAGGTCTCCCAGCCAGGGTACATTACACACAGCTTGGATAACGAATAAAACACTGTTGAGTTTAGCATCGTAAAGCCAACAATCAAAACCAATTATAAATAACAACCACTGCCAGCAAGAGCAGTACGGCAAGGGAACTTCAGATCTCATTCTCTACTCCCAAAAGTCTTTTTGTGACCCACAAAGGGGAGACTGGAAGTCCAGGAGATTCCGTGGAATCTTGTTTTTATGATTTATGTTTGATATAGCTCTGTAAAATTTTAATTTGAAAAACAAAATAAATAAATTTGTTTTAGAAGAATCAAAAGTCTTGAGGAAAAAGCATGTGTTGAAACCTGCTGTTGTAAAGCAGGGGGCCAGATGTACTTTGACTTGGAGAGCATTCCACGATTTTGGGGCCACCACAAGAAAGCCCTCTCTTGCACTCCCACCCTGCAAGGTTCTCGTGGTGGAAGAACTGCCAGCAGGGCCTTCTCTGCGCATCTTAACACTCAGGCAGATCTATATAAGATAAAGCAGCTGTCCAGACATATGGGCCTTGAGTGAAGAGGGCTGTGCCCCTGCCCACACCCATCAAAATCTTGGACCACTGCTAATCCCCTACTGTGGTCTGGCATGACATCCACAGGGCATCTGGGAGAAAAACATCCTGATGTTATGAGAAGGTGGGGGAGCTGTTTTAGCTGTGGGGTCTCATTTTGTAAAGTAACATATGGCTTTATAAGAATGGAAAAGCTATGGAGAACTGAAGAAATTTGTAGGAATAAAAAAGTTATGGAAAGCGTAAGAAAACAAAATGTGCCCAGTGGTGATAACGAAATGTGCTCTTCTGAAAAGTGATCTAGAGAAGAAACCTCTGTTTTCTTCTCTTCCCTCATCCCAGACAGTGCAGGGAATCACTGCATACTATGAGACAGTTTATTTATATACTACTTTTTGGCCCCAAACCCCACAAAGCAACAGTACGCATTAGGGATGCATTGGGAACCAGCAAGAGTCCTGCCAATAGCAGAAATGGCCGCTGCAAGCATCCCTCAGGCCTGTTTCCTTAGGCAGTGATGATTACTCTCAGTATTAGGCCTGGCAGAAACTTCGCTCATCCTGAACAATTTTCGTATCTTCTCTTGCTAGCACCCAAGCAACATAAATGTCTTATCAGAACTATGGTGGCTGTGTGTATTGCCAGCCTATCTCTAAAAGAAGACCTTTTTACCATATATAGTAGTAGAACGTGGTGGTTGTTCTCAAGGCAATGCTGTTTATTATTTGTTATGCAAAAATGTTTAGTGATTGTAAGAGATTTCACACAACGCTGCTTTACCACCCACCACGCCCATGGTAGAATATGGTTCAGCATGCTGTGGGCAATTCAATATTTCCAAAAAAAACAAAACCCACATTGAGGGATTTTTTTTTTAAATAGGAAAACTTTTCTAAATAATTTGATAGTTCATAAGGAGAGATCGGGCATCAGTCCCAAACACCAAAAGAATAATGATTAACCCCATTCTATTTATCTTAAAACACTGGCACGGATTCTGTTTTGTGCATAAAGAACGTGATCGCCACCTAGTGGCACTCAAGAAGTTTTAAAAGCTATGTTTTGAGGAGAGCGGCATTTTATTTTATTTTATTTTATTTTATTTCTCCAGAGAGCCATATGTCCTTTGACAACAGTGTTTGAGCTGTCCTGTGCTGGCCTAAGATTAAACATTGTGGATTATATCTTATTGTGTTATAATTTTCTGTTGTAATTAAAGATAACATTCAGCTCAGCAGAATATACTTAATATTAGAGAGAGAGAGAGAGCGCCTGCCCCTCATACAAAATATCAGGATGGTGTACAGCAAAAAATAAACAGGGCTTTTCTTTAACTGAAACTCTCTGGAACTCAGTTCTGGCCCCTCTCAGGTGGGCGCCGTTGCCATTATATCAGAATAAGTATGGTGGTCATGCTGAGTTCTGGAACCTCTTTTTCTAGAAAAATAGCTCTGAATATAAATGCATCCATCATAAGCTTTGCAGATTCCGCAGAAAAAAAGCAACACCAAAAAGCAATTTGTATTGGATTTGAATAAATGCTGCTGCCCATATATCAATTCACCCCAGTATTTCAAAATTCAATAGCCCTTTTTTAGAATGGGCCAGACATTGTATTGCCGTGTGACTTGGGAGAAACACCAGGCTGACTCGCCCTGCCCTCGACGTTGCACATGGCAGCTTGCCCCACTCCCCGGTGTCCATGCCTGCAGCTTTGTCATCCCAGATTGCATGGAAGCCTTCACATGTACTGCTGTACCCATAGAATTATAAAATTGTAGAGTTTGAAGCAACCCTGAGAATCCTCTAGTTCACCTCTCTGCAATGCAGTTGTTCCATACAGGGATCAAACTTGCAACCTTGGCATTATCAGACCATGTTCTAAGCAACTGTCAGGCTTCGGGGAATGCAACTTTCAAGTATTTCTTTAGAAGGGGCCTAGGTATAGGACACGGGTGGCGCTGTGGGTTAAACCACAGAGCCTAGGACTTGCCAATCAGAAGGTCAGCGGTTCGAATCCCTGCAACGGGGTGAGCTCCCATTGCTCGGTCCCTGCTCCTGCCAACCTAGCAGTTCAAAAGCACGTCAAAGTGCAAGTAGATAAATAGGTACCGCTCCGGCAGGAAGGTAAACGGCGTTTCCGTGCGCTGCTCTGGTTCGCCAGAAGTGGCTTAGTCATGCTGGCCACATGACCCGGAAGCTGTACGCTGGCTCCCTTGGCCAGTAAAGCGAGATGAGCGCTGCAATCCCAGAGTCGGTCACGACTTGACCTAATGGTCAGGGGTCCCTTTACCTTTACCTTTAGGTATAGGACATATTGATCTAAAACGTTTACATTTACACAGGCTACTAATGAGGTGTGGTGGAGTGGGGGGAGCGAGGTAATACGATCTAATGGCACTTTTAATGAGTGAGAAGGTTGGACCACCTTTCTCAACAGAACCACCTGCTCTGATAGGCTGAGGCTCTCTAGGCCTTAGGGCAGGGGGAGGGCGTTCTTTGCCATACCTGCTAGCTAGTATTTTTTTTAAGGGGAAATGCCAAGGACCGAACCCATAGCCTCTTGCATGCAAGTCACGTGCTCTACTGTTGGGCTGTGACTCCTTGATCTAATGATGAGTAAGATTGAGGCTGTCAACCACATTGCACGTCAGAATGTGCTGCATGTATTTTAATAACAATTGGGTCTATTCACTGCCGTACAATTCCATTTTTGTAAGCGTTTGGTGATATTTGCCAGACAATCAGGCAGTAAGTGGAGTTTGCAGATATTCCCTCAGCTGGTGCTATTATCTGTTTCAAGAGGAGCGGAACCCAAGCATTAAACATTTTCTCAGCTTTCAAATAGCGTGGGATTTGTATCTAGCCTCGTTACTGCAACCCAGCACTATGAAATTAGTGTAAGAGAAATACAGAAAGAACCAGCTGGAACTTAAGTACCAACTAGAGGTGCCTTGAAAAACACAGGTCTGGTTGCAGAGTTATAAAGCAGGGAGGTGAGGGATAATTTGACAGGCAAAAATGGGGTGCTGGAGGCTTCTGGTCCTCTGATGCGTTTGCTGCTGTAACTGCATGACTTCATGTTACTGCATGTTTCTCTTCAGTGGCAGGACCTTGGGGTTTCAAACTAATGAAGTGTGATGGAATGGGGGGCGAGGTAATACTTTGGTGTCCTGTGCAACACCAAAATTTGGTGGCCTCCCCCTTGCCTTTCATTCTGCCTCATAGTTGCAGCGTCCCCTGTGGTGTCCCTGAAGCCCCTCACCCAGTGCAGCAGAACCAGTCACGTTCCCCTAAATCTACTTCTGTTTTCCTGTCTGGACTCACTCTTAGCCAGACGAAATCCAGCTTCAGGGATGGCTTGCAGCGGGGGAAATGGTAGGAGGGGATAGGTTCATTAGCTATTTCTCCTCCACTTTAAGTCCTGTTTCACAGCTGTGTGGCAGATTAGCATTCCCAAAAGTAGGAGTGGTGAGTAGACCTATTGGAATTAAAGGGATGCGGGTGGCGCTGTGGGTTAAACCACAGAGCCTAGGACTTGCCGATCAGAAGGTCGGCGGTTCGAATCCCCACGACGGGGTGAGCTCCCGTTGCTCGGTCCCTGCTCCTGCCAACCTAGCAGTTGGAAAGCACATCAAAGTGCAAGTAGATAAATAGGTACCGCTCCAGCAGGAAGGTAAACGGCGCTTAGTCATGCTGGCCACATGACCCGGAAGCTGTACGCTGGCTCCCTCAGCCAATAAAGCGAGATGAGCGCCGCAACACCAGAGTCGGTCACAACTGGACCTAATTCTCAGGGGTCCTTTTACCTTTACCTTTATTGGAATTAAAGGACCTAACTTAGTCATATTCAGTTGGTGTACTGCGAGTGAAAATATCACCCTGGGTCTACAATGTCAAGTCTAGTTAGTAGATAATGCTTGGCGCCTTTACTTTTCAATTAGATTATTAAGGGAGAGCAAATAATGCATTTGGGTCTAGCAGTTTCAGTTGTAATAATCTTTAATTTATTTATTTTTAAAAAATTATATCCCACCCATCTGGCTGAGTTTCCCCAGCCACCCTGGGCAGCTTACAACGTTATATAAAAACACAACAAAACATCAAACATTACAAAACAAAATATCTAGCAACTTGAGCAGGGGTAGCGTCCTAGGTGACTGGCTTTCTCTTTTCATCATTCCTAATTAATTAAGCCACATTCATTCCTGGGTTTCTCCTTTCCCAAATAATTGCCAAAATGGGCAGCTATATAAGTCCAATCTCTTCTATTTTACCTCCTAAAAGGAATCCTATAAATAAGAGATCCCACCACTCCCCTTTAGGAACTTAAATCTAAGACGATGCCAGTATACTTGAGACTCTTAGTCCTGGTCATTGGTTTGTTTGTTTTTCTTCTTCTGAAATTAAGTTTCCTACTTCAGAGATAGTCCCCACCTCTACCCCCTTTGATGGAAAATACATTTGTGAAATTTCAACCTCCATTTTGTCATGTGCAACGCAGGGAAGGCCTAAAATGTCTGTCAAGAGAGGAAGTCTCAGCATTCTCTCTTTGGAAGGAAATTAAATGTAACTCTGTCACCTTCCCCAGGATATAACCTCAAAGCAGTTATTATCCCCAAGGTTATCCTGTGCGCTAGGAAGGAAAGAGCACAAGAAAAGCGATAACAATTTACTGGAAAGAAAATAGTGGGGATGGCAGGAAGAGAGGGAGGGAAAGCTGTGGTGGTTCAGTATTCTCAGACAGGAATCTTCCCATTTATTTAGAATTATTCTGTTCATTGGTGTCGTCATTCAAGCTAGATGAAAAAGTATGTTTCTTAAGTGTCCGTTTTGTATTGTTCTTTTGTTTTTGATTGCTAATACTACTACTACTACTACTAATAATAATAATAATAATAATGCCTTTAGTAATGTTGGATTTTGACATAACACCAAGCCATGATTTGGTCTCTGAGAAGGCATGTGAGCCCAGTACTCATTCTTTCTCCCCTTGCCCTCCCACTCCCTCTTCCCCTTGTATACCGAGATTATAAACTTTTGTTGCCTCTTTGTGGCAAGCCACAGTTCGCCATTTATCTAAATAGGAAAAATATGTTTTGTAGTTCCCTACAAACCATGATAACAGAGCTTGGTTTGTGATCCTGGTTTATAAGTGATCACAAACCAAGGTGTGGTGTAGTGGTTAAGAGTGGTAGTCACGTAATCTGGGAAACCGGGTTCGTGTCTCCGCTCCTCCACATGCAGCTGCTGGGTGACCTTGGGCCAGTCACACTTCTTTGAAGTCTCTCAGCCCCACTCACCTCACAGAGTGTTTGTTGTGGGGGAGGAAGGAAAAGGAGAATGTTAGCCGCTTTGAGACTCCTGAAGGGGAGTGAAAGGCGGGATATTAAATCCAAACTCTTTTTCTTCTTCTAGATGAAACAACAAACTTTAGGCACAAACTGGTCCTGGAAATTTCTAATCTTTGTTTCCCAGGGAAGGAGAGGGGATGAAACTCAGAGCTCCTTTTCATAATACAGAATCACGGCTTAAATGTTTGTTGTGGAAAATGTGTTGTGCGGATTGGTGTGTGGTAAATGTCTGTTCACTATTTTCCATCAACGCTGATGAACCCTAGTGAGTAGAAAAAAGTTGTAAAAGCACAAGATGTGAGTGAGGAATTATTAAACCAAACACTCCTGAAGATGTACATGTTTCAAAACCAATTATTTTGTATAACACATTACAAACCGTGAATAATTCCATTGTGTCCTGTTCCCCCCTAACCATCTATCCACTATTTTTCTACTCATATCGCTTCCTGAGTTAAATAGCAATCTTGCTTTAATAGTGGGTGTGAAAGAACACATCCAAAGGGTATGAATATTTGTATTCTAAAGAAATCTAGCATGTGTGCACATTTGGTTTTCCTTTTATACTTTTCTGTGGTGCACTTGATCTATGTCAGGATGCAGAGAAAATAATCTGACCCTCTTTCCCCCCGCAGCTAGCAAAAACCAAGTGAAATTTTCTGCTTTTATTATATTCATTTTTCTTATGTGAGGAAACCATGTTAAATCATTTGCTTCTTCATATCCTTTGAGGCTAATATGGGTTTTATTGAGGGAATCGGGTCCCCCTATTTTACCCAGGGCAGTTATTGAATGTCCTTTTCATTAAAATGGCTTTGTAGCTTTGTTTTCCTCAGAACCGAGCACAAATTTGCAGTTGCTTTAGAATAGTTTCTCCCATAGAATAAGAACCATATGAGAAATGAAAGTACATTGAAAAGACTATGTCCCCCTGTGTTACTTGCTGCCATTTCCCAGTGCTTCTCCACACAAATTGAGGAGTCAGCATGGAGTCTTTCTTAATGTGCCACCTTTATTGCTAATTAGAATGGCTTTATCAGATTTTCAAAAGAGCCAGTGTGGTGTAGTGGTTAAGAGCGATAGACTCGTAATCTGGGGAACCGGGTTCGCGTCTCCGCTCCTCCACATGCAGCTGCTGGGTGACCTTGGGCTCGTCACACTTCTCTGAAGTCTCTCAGCCCCACTCACCTCACAGAGTGTTTGTTGTGGGGGAGGAAGGGAAAGGAGAATGTTAGCCGCTTTGAGACTCCTGAAGGGGAGTGAAAAGCGGGATATCAAATCCAAACTCTTCTTCTTCTTCCTTTACAGGTGGGAGGGCTATATCAGTGCTGCCACATCAAATCTAGAAATCATTGCCAACATGTCCTCATTGCCAACATGTATGCAATGATTGCCATCATCTCCAGGGCAGTCCCGAAACTGGGATGTGTGTATTCCAGGCTGGACTCCTGGCCGAGTCACGTGACCTGCACAAGGTCATAGTCCCCAAAATGAGCTTTTTTTCAGGGCCGTGGTCTTGCATGAGAGCATGGCACCCAAAAACACATGTTTGGGGAACAAAGTGAGTTTGCCACTTCAGAAAAAGTGCTTTTGTCAGGGCGAGATCACACACAAAAAATGGGATGTCCTGGTTTTCCCAGGACAGTTATGGGGTTATCAGGCTGGGAAGTTTGGGTGGGTCAGTTTATTTATATGGGCAGTCAGAAAAGCAAAAGCAAGCAGGCTTTTAGCTGCTAGGTACTTATTTTGATATCTTGGCCAATATGTTTTGTTTTGCTTCTTTGAAGGTTTAACTTGGCGCACTGAGAGCAGATCCCTAATTTATGTCGCAGTCAGGTTTGCAGCAGATGCAGTTTTACACAGCTGTTTCAGACCTCCCAGAGGCTTATTTCCTCTGCTATATGGCACAGTCAATAGCTGGGGAGGAGAAGAATGATCACGCCCATTAAACCATAGTTTATATTAAACAATGGTTTATCATTGTGGGCCAAAGTATGAATGACAGACATGCATCTAAAACACTCAGGCGCACATTGGGAGGTCTTGCCTAATCAAGACTCTTAGATGTGTGCGCATATAAGTGTTCTTGAATGTACAGTAGCTGCAGAAAATATAAAAGTGCTCTACAGGCAACCATTGCTAACCTTTTTATTAGTTGTTACTGTTCCTTTGACACCAGCCAGTACACTTAAAAATTTACAAGCAAAGTTGTCCATGTCACAGAGGTAACCTGAAACAAGAAGTTTTCAGAACTCTCTATTATATAGTTTCTGCTGTTAAGGGAACCAGGAAGAGGTCAGCACAGAAGTTCACAAACCTGCTGAAAGTGCTCTAGAAATAGTTATATGTTTATGATTGATTTGGGGAGAGAGGGATTTAATGGTGGCCTTCGCAAGTTTCTCTGTAATATTTTTGTAATATCCGAAGGTGCTAAGGGATCTGGCGATAGAAGCAGTAGCAGTGATGAGCCCTCTCGCACCTGTTATGTACCTGAACACAACTTTCATTCCAATATTTAAAATCTATGCAGTTTGTCATCGTATGTTGCTTTAATTAAAATGTGGGAAAGCCCAAGCCTCGATTTCTCTCTCCCTTGCTCACTCTCTCTCTCGTGTGTTTGAATGTCCAAGCTTTCCAATTTTGCATTTGTTTTTCTGTAACTCTATAACAGCTGTTGAACTTCATCTGAGAGGAGAAGGAGGAGGATTGCAGGGCTCAGTAAAAATCCCTAGTGATTTCTTTGACACCATAATTAAGAGTAATTAAAACCTTGAAGCTTCAAAGTCTGCCTACATATCCAGAAATAAAACCTCCCATATTTAATTATGCTCAAACAATATGATGAGTTTGGGGGTGAGAGATTTCCATCCCTTCCCCAGGATACAGAAGTAGAACTGATGGACAGGTTGTAATAGATGGGTACCATTACAAGGATGCTTCACCTTCACAATAGATGTTTGTCATATCCCCCCCCCCCTTTAGTCAGACAGCTTCCTTAAGTAGATGCAAGGACATCATGAGAATGAAAAGAAGCAAGGCCTGAGTAGGAGATATTGAAAACATAATAACTCCTGTTCTAAAATGGCAGGCACTGTTTTTCAAATGTCATCATTAAAGAAAATATTTTCCAGAATGTCGGAATACTTGCAGAGGGTTTTTGATTTGGCATTCTGACGCACAACTATTCAGCCACTTTATGGCATGCTTTTAACGCTCCACCAGTCCCAAATCACATCCTCCATCCTGAAGTAATACTTCATATCACAAATGTCAATTTGGGACCATTTATTTTAATTGCTCTCGACAGAAACATTAAGAGGCTGTTGCCACAAGAGGAAAGATTAACTTTAAGATTGCAGGGGGGGGAGGGGAATGTAAGCGAAAATGATGTGATTTAAAAAGAAAAATGGGAGAAGAGAATGGGGGGGAATATGATTTATAGGTTTTAAAATCCAGATGTAATTTGAAAATTACCTTTGTTGGGCTGATGGCTGAATTCCCTGTTGGCCAACATTAAGAAGGACCGCAGGGAATGATGGGTGTAGCCAAAGAAAAAGTTGGGGTGATCAAAGTGGTCCTCTTTCGCTCAGACTCCTATGTACATACATATCCAGTAAGAAAAACATACCGGACGCACACACATATATACACACACATGTATGTAGATCACACGTACATACAGATGTACAGAGACATGCAGGTGGTCTCTGTTCAGTGGTGGTCAGTGCTTGGTGGTACATGCTGTTGGCCCCAACGCATGCCAGACATTTTGTTTCTGGTGGGGAACCTCCAGAGAGAAAAAGCAGAGAGAAAAAACGATACAACTGCCCCCACACCAAAGCGCCTTTCCTTTCCCCGGTTCAGCCATTGACAACAGAATGGAAGAACTTCCAAAAGAGGAAGGACTCCTCTCAACCTTTTCCTAGTGCTGGAAATGGCTTCGGAAACATCATAGCAGATCAGATGTTTCTTCCAGTTTCTGGAGCACTCTTGATCTGTCCTCAGTGGCGGCGGCAGAGAGACAAGAGGCGCTTCATTCAGTGCTGCCAAAGAGGTGCTTAGCTTTCCATGGTGGTGACAGAGAGAGGAAAGAAGAGAAACATAAGAAAACAGTGTGTGTGTGTGTGTGTGTGTGTGTGTGTATGTATATGTATATATATGTATATATGTATATGTGTGTGTGTGTGTATATATATATATATATATATATGCAGGTTTTGGTGTCTTCGGGTGTCTTCCCGTGTAAGAGTTGGGGTGTCTAGGCGACGTTTCGACGAGGTCTCACTCGTCATCTTCAGGCTGGTGCTTTCGGCTTCTTGTTACTGGAACAGAGCAGGATCTCAGTGTTTGAGTTCCTATAAATACTGTTGAGGGGGTGTGGTGTATAGCCTCCAACGTTCTGGGCAGAGAGGAAGTTCCCAGGTTAGTGTGCCTTTTCTTCTTTTGTTCCTTAATTACTTGAGGGATATCTTGAGTGATTTCTTGAGTGATATTCTGAGTACCACTTAGGTGGGTCATTAGGTGTGGATTAGTTGCTAAAGCTTTCGTGTCTTGACCTCTTGAGCTTGTGAAGAGTTTTTCTGAGAAGATGGCTGTACTGCACTTAGTTGTGCTCTGGCTTGGCTTCGTGTATAGGGGCGAGCTGTGGTTTTGTGCCCTGTGCCAGCTAGATCTGTGTAGGGATTGCAGGGGGGTGCAGCATCCGGAGGTGCCACTATGGTTTGGCTACTGGATGGTGTCTGTAATTTATCTGTGGAGAGGGTCTGGGTTTGGGTCTGGTGTGGTTGATTGGTGATGGCGTTCTGTGTGCCTCTGGTTCTGGTGTCGGTTTTTGTGGGGAGGGCTAATTTCCAGATGTCTGGCAGGCGGGACGTGTCGTCACGCTTGTTCATGTTGTGAGGGTGTTTCTCTATCTCGATGGCTTCCATGATTATTCTCTTGTGGTGATGTTCCAAATTGCTCTTTAACATGGAACATCACCACAAGAGAATAATCATGGAAGCCATCGAGATAGAGAAACACCCTCACAACATGAACAAGCGTGACGACACGTCCCGCCTGCCAGACATCTGGAAATTAGCCCTCCCCACAAAAACCGACACCAGAACCAGAGGCACACAGAACGCCATCACCAATCAACCACACCAGACCCAAACCCAGACCCTCTCCACAGATAAATTACAGACACCATCCAGTAGCCAAACCATAGTGGCACCTCCGGATGCTGCACCCCCCTGCAATCCCTACACAGATCTAGCTGGCACAGGGCACAAAACCACAGCTCGCCCCTATACACGAAGCCAAGCCAGAGCACAACTAAGTGCAGTACAGCCATCTTCTCAGAAAAACTCTTCACAAGCTCAAGAGGTCAAGACACGAAAGCTTTAGCAACTAATCCACACCTAATGACCCACCTAAGTGGTACTCAGAATATCACTCAAGAAATCACTCAAGATATCCCTCAAGTAATTAAGGAACAAAAGAAGAAAAGGCACACTAACCTGGGAACTTCCTCTCTGCCCAGAACGTTGGAGGCTATACACCACACCCCCTCAACAGTATTTATAGGAACTCAAACACTGAGATCCTGCTCTGTTCCAGTAACAAGAAGCCGAAAGCACCAGCCTGAAGATGACGAGTGAGACCTCGTCGAAACGTCGCCTAGACACCCCAACTCTTACACGGGAAGACACCCGAAGACACCAAAACCTGCATTCCTGTACCCGTGAAAATCTACGAAAGCAAATATATATATATATATATACACACACGTGTGTGTGTGTGTGTGTGTGTGTGTGTGTGTGTGTGTGTGTAAATCAGCCACTGCCAAATTGTTGGAGGCCTTGGGGAGTCATCAGTTATTGCCTTGGGGCCAGATAGGGGAGCCCACAGACCATGTTTTAGCCACTGCAATATAAGCCAGTAGAGATGTTGCTCTTTATTTAAAAAAGAAACTGAATAGATGCCTCTTTTTTTGGATCAATGATACACAGGGGAAATGCATCAGGGCCTAAAATTTTGTTTTGTTTTTGATTCTGAAATGTAAAGGAAAAGATGCAACATTAAATTAATTAAATTAAATTAATGCAATTAGATTAAATATCTAATTGATGCAGTTGAGGAAATGGAAGGTTAGTGTTCTGACATAATACTAAACTCTATTATCTGATAGAGTAAGGAGAGTGTTTGAGACCCTTTGGGATTGCCTCTCCCACCAGTAGGAGGCAAGGACATCTTGCACGTTGACTCCTTTGTAGTAGAAGAAGCCCAGATCCTATACCAGTTCTGCCACAGGTCAGGAAGCAGGGCCTGGGTTGGTCTCTACAGAGTCCTAAACAGTTTCTCCAGTTGCAAATGTGTCCATGTGGCCAAAAAGTAAGATGGACTTAAAGTATGAGTGGAGTATAATTTTGCTAAACAAATCTAAGCCATATAGATTTGTGATGTTTCTGTGAAGATGGGATAAACTTTGTAGTATTTGTAGGATTATCTTTGGCTCTTTCACGCTGTCTCTTCTCTCTCAATATTGCGTCATGCAACTCTCTTGCATCTGGGTGGGATAGTAGCTGTTCTCTTGGTAAACTGCAAAAAAATCCACATTTCTCCATTGGTGAAATGCCCTGAATTGGGTTGTGACACAGCAATGATATTAGCACAAGCATATCCATAACTGATGTTCCATCAATGATGTAACTGGTTCTTAACAAGGACTTTTCTGGCAACTTAGCTGATAAGGTTGGACCATTAGACAAGCAAATAAATAAATTAATGCATGTACATTATCTAATTCATTATATGTGCCTTAGTTTTGCTAGAAAATTCGAGCAGTTGTAAAAGAAAGTTTGCGCTGCCATTTTGGGGTAGTGGCAAGCAACTGCATATGTGCCACAAAGTGTAATGATTGCTCTTACATTAATTGCATATTATGCTCAAACACACACACACACACACACACACACACACACACAGATACCACTGACTTAGGAAGAAGGGCATATTCTGGTCATGGCTATTTATGCGCTTTGAATATACCTACACCCACACCCACACATACATGCATATGTCTTCAGGGATCAAATGTTTTGCTTTGTAATATTGCAACGGTTGAAAGCTAATCATAAAAATAATAGAAAACTCTTGTTGGCTCTCTTTTTTTGTGTAGAGGCTTGTTTAATGGCAAGAAAGGAAAATGAAGGAAAGGAGTGTTGACTGCTGATATTTGAAAATGCTCCTTTTAATTTGCACTGCATATGTATTTTATTTTCCATTTACAGGTACAAGCATCTTTACTGTTTACGAAGCTGCTTCTCAAGAAGGCTGGGTCTTCCTGATGTACCGAGCAATCGACAGCTTCCCCCGATGGCGCTCTTACTTCTATTTCATCACCTTAATTTTCTTCCTTGCTTGGCTTGTTAAGGTACTGGAGACCTGATCAGACACACACCTGATCAGAATATAAAGCATGTTTGAGTGGGACTCCCCCACCCACCCACTGCTTCCACCTCTGCGTTTCACTGTAAACTTCTGTTTTTAAATATATATATATATATATATATATTATTCTTTTTGTAGAATGTATTTATTGCTGTCATCATTGAGACATTTGCTGAAATCCGAGTGCAGTTCCAACAGATGTGGGGATCCAGGAGCAGTACTACTTCGACAGCTACGACACAGGTAGACGTTGCTAATTTTTAAAATTCGCTTTGAGATGTGTGAATTCTTGCTTTGTCCTACTGTGTGCTTACCAATGTATTGAAACACTTAGGTGTAGGATGCAAATGAAGCATTTGAATTCAAAGCCTGTGCGGTTCATTGCCTGTAATGAGAGAGGCAGTGTGGTGTGGTGGTTAAGAGCAGTAGACTCGTAATCTGGTGAACCCGGGTTCGATTCCCTGCTCCTCCACATGCAGCTGCTGGGTGACCTTGGGCAAGTCACACTTCTTTGAAGTCTCTCAGCCCCACTCACCTCACAGGGTGTTTGTTGTGGGGGAGGAAGGGAAAGGAGAATGTTAGCCGCTTTGAGACTCCTTCGGGTAGTGATAAAGTGGGATAGCAAATCCAAACTCTTCTATAAGCCAATCCCTGTTAATTCACTAAAACAGCGTTTACAATTTGGCAATCCAAAGCTCTCTGGAGATAGATGTCGGTGGCAGACAAAATCCTGTTGCTTTCCTTCCTGAATCCCTTGAGGCATTGCTTTTTTGTAATTATCTGGAGGTGAAATTAAAACAGAGTTTCCACACAGCAGAACACGTAACATAGTGCAGTGTTATCTAAAAATGATCTTCACTTTGGCGAAGATTCTTCCATAACATTTACTCGCAAGAAAGTCTCATTCAATAAAGGTCCTTTTCCAGTGTTAATTAAGAGTTTCCTGTTCGCAGCTCCTGCTAATAGTATTGCTTCCTGTTGGTTGCAGCAGGAGGACTTTTGGCAAATAAACTTTTAATTGTACCCTGAGCAGCTGCTCTTAGTTTCCCTGATGTTAGTTTCTATTCCTACAATGGTGGGAACTTTTAATTATTGATTTCTTATTAATTCTTTCCTTTCATTGTTGCTATTGCAATTTCTTACTTTTAAAAAAATAAATAAATTAAAAGGGGTAAAATAAAAATGTCAACTTTACAATATCAGTCAGTATCTCAAAACACTACAGCAAACCAAATAAGCCAAAAATTCAGAAGCTAGGAGGAGAGGTTTTAACCAGTCGGGAATGCCTTCCTGGGAAGGAAATTCTATAATTACAGTATGAAAGCAATGGAATCTCAGTTGCATTCCCTGCAATAGGAATAGCTTTCTTTCAAAGGAGTGCTAGTTGAAATGCAAGACTAGGCACAATAGAGTTAAAGCCCAAACTGTCAGCATCGCCCTAGAGCCAGTGCGCCAACTGGACTCATGTACCTCAACCCCGACTGGGCTGGGCGAGCTGGGTAGCACCGCCAGAGACCTCCTTCCCGCAGGAAACGGTCACAGTGCTGTGGACTCACAGCTTAGAGCTGAGAGCACCGGATTCACTGTCTCAATACTTCAGTCGTTGCGCAGCAGAGTTTTGCAGAGTCTTGCAGAGTATAAACCACTCGGAGAGCAGCTCTGTAAAATATCTTCCTTTTATTCTATAACTCCAACTATGGTACAAAACTATATACAGAGCTAATTATTCTGAGCATAAAGCAATGCTATACTGAGAGTCTGCAGCTGCTCTTAGCAGCAATCTAATCTCTAGGATCTCTAACACTCTCACTCTCTCCGATACACTGACTGACTGACTCTCTCTCACACTCACAGATATGTTGCTGGGCAGAATAAGTTAATAGGCAGGACACACCTCCTCTTCTCTGTGGAGAGTCAGCAGAGATCATCAGGAGATGGTCAGGAGATTCTTGGGTATGGGAGGGGTGAAATCTCCTCACAAACATATCACTAGTTTTGTTTGTATATATGAGCACGTAAATCGCTTCTGACAAGTGCTTTCTGACAAGTGTTTCCCCCCCTCCAGATGTTTCATGAAGATGCTACTGGAGGATGGCAGCTAGTAGATGTTGATGTGAATAAGCCTCAGGGCAGAGCTCCAGCATGTTTGCAGGTAGGGCATTGCTGATGATTCTTTTTTTAAAAACAAAGATACCAGTGCAACAAACCAAGTGGGAATGTTTCTTTTCAAATATAGACAGCAAGTGGGAAAATGACCACAACGGGAACTCAGAAACAGCTCTAAATTTAGTATTTACTTGCCAGATTTGTTGTACCTTTCATATGTCTGTGCGTGTTACGTGTAATGTGAAATGAATGGCTCATGTGCACAACAGTTAGTCCAATTATACGTTCACCTTGCCTAAGCAGAATGTGCACGCAATCTGTTATGTACTGAAGTTCTCACCCTGGGCCAGCAGGGGGATACTGTAGATAGTTCAGGTCCACATATGTAAATAAGGGATCGAAAGTGACGTTCAGTGATTGGATAGTTACAGAAAGTTGTTACAGTTACGTTGTACTGGAGCTCTATATAAGCAGGCTGGCGGAACCCTTCAGTTCAGTCTGTTCTGGCCTGTGAATAAATAAGAGCTGTTTGAAGAATTGCTGTGTTGTCTGATATGTTCACCCACAACTTAACACAATCCTTTTGTGAAGAGGGAATACCTTTTGTCAAAAGAGGCTTGTGGAATGTTCACGTTTTAAAGGGTTTTGTGCGCACTCTGTGCACTTTGCATAATTTCTAACAGGTCTTAGGAAAGGAGTGTATCTTTGTATATTCTCCAGATAATATGCATAGTCTCCCAGATTATATGTTTATCTTGGCAGAATTGTGCACACTGTCCAGCGGGTTCATTCTTCAATCAATAAGCGTAGCATCCAAGAAATATGTCTCTGCTTATGATCAAGATGCATAAACTCCTAAGAAACACATCCTTGGCTGTTGTTCCTTCGTGGGTGGGTCCAAGCCTGAATGTAGGCCAGTCAGGAACCTTTCCAGCTAGGAACACAAATCTCCAAAGTGATGTCAGCAAATACAAATTCATATTGCAATCAATGCAGGTACATATCTGAAATACCCCAAACCTCCATTTCAAAATGGGAAAATAAAAAAATGGGCCAAATAGTAAAGCTTTATTTTCATAAAGACGTAACCAAAATTATAACAAACAACTGCAAAACTTGGGGGGGGGGGTGTTCCGGACATTTATTGTGATGAGGACATTTCTTAAGGTACCATTTCAAATTTGATACAGGATAATAAAATACCTGATAATTCTTGTGAATTGTTCCAGCATGCAGCTGTAAATGTATTACTGAGCATATAGGGGGAAAAGTACTCAGTGTAGACCCACTGAAATTAATGGAGCTAATTTCATCTTTATCCATTTCAGTTGGTCTGCTCTCAGTAAAACCTATCTGAATACTGCCCAGTTTTGGAAATACTGTACTCAATAAAACCTTATTCTTAAAGCAGGTGTAGGAAACAGCATGAGAGCATCTGTGGCATGGAGATTAAGAATTCTAGAGAGCTTCTTTGCCTCCTGGGTAAGATATGTTCCTGCCTACAATGCTCCAAATTCCAACCAACCATATTTTTAATTTTTCCCTAATGCCCTTAATATAGCATCATTCTGGGAAATGGTGATAACTTAAAAGGGTAGACCCCACTAGAATTAAAATGATGGATCCCCAAGGGCATGATTCTGTGCAGTAGGTATCACGGTAAATTAAAATGGTGGCTGCTTAACACTACCACTTGCATCCATAAGATCAGAGCAGTAGCTGAAAATGTACCATCAACATAGCAGTGGGCATTCCTGTTGTGTTGTAGACCCAGTAGTTGCCAGTGGATAAGACATGGTGATACCAGGCCTGTGCGGTGCGTTACAGCGAGCAGGGAAAGGAAGGAACATTGCACCTGTGTCAGCTGCAATTTCCTTTCTATCAAGGACTGTGTGGTTACGAGATTTCTGGGTGTCTCTAGAGCACCTGCATGTTAGATGCACATTATAAGGGCCTCAAATTGCCTCAGATGTGTGCTAGAAAACTGTCAGAGACAAGGCCGAAGTCTTAACTAATGCACGCTGACAATGTTTTTCTAGTGTTTGCTTTTGCATGATTTCTTTGCTCAAGCCATATACAAACACAAATCAGAGATAAACAGTGTGTACGTGCAGGAAACTTTGCTTACAGAAGCGAATGCATTCACAGCCTGACGAAGCGGGTTCTGCTTTTATTTGCATGGTAGGGAATAGTGGTCACTTGATGAAGCAGGGGCAGCTCAAAGCACAAACCCAGCAGGATTACAGTATTCTAATAACCTGCTACGTGTTTTCTTGGAAATAGCCTTGATAATCATTGGTTCAGCTTTTGTTCTACAGGTGGTAGCCAAGGTAATACAGTACCGGTGGGGAGGGGGTGGGTGGGCAAGAAGGGGGAATGAAATTGCACGAAAGTGAAAAAGCAGCTTGGAGATTTGGCCTGAGAGCTCTTCAATAAGTTATTTATGTGTTTGTTTAAAAGCATCAGTAAGCCACATAATATTTTTTAACTCTCTAAGCAATGTACAATATCAAAGCAAACCATACTATTACAACAAAAATACAACCAGAAACCAATAAAACACCAGTGTTAAAGCACGTAAAGACAAATAAAAGCAAATAAAACAGGAATTTTTTTGGGGGGGGGGTTCAAATAAATAAAGCAGGGTCCGATCTTATGGGTCAGAAAAAGCCTGTGCAAAAGGTTAGCCTTTACAGGACATCCGAAGCAACTGATGGTTGCTGCTTCACATTTGACAGGGGGCTAGGCATCCCATAATACAAGGGCAATAGCAGATAATTCCAATTTTTGTGTCTCTGCTCTGTTGGAGGTAGGACCCTATATATACTAATGGGTGGTTTCATGAACTTTAACTTTCTCGCGGGCCAAATCTTCACATTTCTCCCCCACCCCCAAACTGTTTTAAATCTAGAGGAGTTTGTGGAGCAGACTGGGAATTTTGCACATGCAACTATTGAGAGGAAATATCTTCAGGGAGGGGGGCATCCTGTGTGCTAGTGAGGGTGGACACTTTCTTTCTGTCCCTCAGAGTCATGTCTCTGTTAAAACAGTCCCCAGCATAACCCCAGCATGTCTGAGAAAGCTGCTTGTGAGTCGCTTTGAGACTGAGTAAAACCTGCCCCTCGCTAGTCGCGAGAGCCATCAGAGGCTGGAAGCAGACTTTGCCCCTACCCACATCCCTTGGCTCTCTTCTGTATACATGAGTGGTTGGCACTGACTTCTGAAGAACAATTGGGTCAAACCTGCCCTGCACATAGGAGCTGGGACTCCCTTTCTTAGGTCTCACCCTCCAGGGGCCCTTGCACAACTTAGGCCCTCTATCCACATGCATCTATCCATCATAACGAGGCAGCTTTATTTAGTTAATTAAAACGATCATTTGTTTTCCCTGAAAACTTCAGTCAGCTGCACAAATATATTTCATGTTTCATTCTAAAGATGGGTCTTTTTCCTTAGAATGCATCATGGAAAATGTGATTGCAGGTAATTAATATTTTCAGGGCGGGTCGCTAGCTGTCGCTGAATCTGACTATATTCCTAAGACTACAGTGGTACCTCGGGTTAAGTACTTAATTCGTTCCGGAGGTCCGTGCTTAACCTGAAACTGTTCTTAACCTGAAGCACCACTTTAGCTAATGGGGCCTCCTGTTGCTGCTGCGCCGCCGGAGCACAATTTCTGTTCTCATCCTGAAACAAAGTTCTTAACCCAAGGTACTATTTCTGGGTTAGCGGAGTCTGTAACCTGAAGCCTATGTAACCTGAAGCGTATGTAACCCGAGGTACCACTGTATGTTCTTGTTGCCTATGGCATCCAGGAGGTTTGCGAGTGTGCAAGCTAATTCTTATTAATTATGTGCTTTCTTCCTATTAGGGAACTTGCCTGGATAAGTTATTTGCTCTTGCTATTGTTGCTGGTATAGCGTATTTTAACTTCTGGTTGCTTCCTGCGTACCATAAATTGCTCCTGCTGTTACATTGTGTGCAGTTCTCTGTCTCATGGAAACAGTTAGCCTAAGTGCCAGGTTTCAGAGGATTTCTTTCCCAACTCTGCAGGAAATAGCACATTCTTTTAATCCTGTGTGAAAGGCATGCTTTCTGTTTCATTGTTTCTACTCTTGTTAAGAGTCCAAAATAACAGGGGGGTGGTCATTATTAGTTTTCTCTCTCCCCCCCTTTTTTTGTTTCTTTTGCTGAATATACATTCTTTTTTTATAACATGTGCAGAATATGCATGGCGTGATAAAGACATGGAGAAAGTCATCGAGCAGCCTTTCCAGGGAGTTTTGTATCAGTCTTGTAACAGCTAGTAATTTTACTTATCACCTGGATTAGTGCCAGTGTCTGCATGGCTTCCTTGCCCAGCCATTTATCTCCAGAAATGCCATAAGAATTACAATGGGAATGAATAGTCTTGAACTGAATTGTGGGTTTAAAGGGTTTGTAGGAGAGTTATGTTCATCGTTTTCAGCTCTTTGTGTGTTGATTTGTGAAATGTGGTGGCACCTAAGTGCTTAAATCATTTTGAAATGACTTGGTTTATTTATAGCTCAAGTATTTTAGGGTAAAGGTGAAATTCGGGCAGAGCCTAAATTTCCACGAGTTTCACCTTTTGCACCAAAACTTGTCGTTTGACAACGACAAAAAATTGGCAGGGTACTCATTAAAAAAACACCTCATGCTTTTCATAATGAAAGTAACATAGCAGTAGAGAAGATGTTGTGATTTTGACTGACTGAATTACAGTGTGTACACTTTGCATATATGACAAGGAATACTGTGTTGAGGTAAAAAGTTGCAGTATGCTAGCATAGGATTCCAGAATCTGGGCAGCACAACATGCTCAGCACAACATGTAGCTGGAAAAGATTCAGCTACGTTGTGATAGATAGACTGAAGGAGTGAGAGGTGAGTCCTCAGTTTGAGGAGAGAGCGTAAGGACCAGATAACATTCTATTTTCTTCAGAATTCTATTATAGCAGAAGTAGAGGGGAGACTGAAATTACTCTTCCCCTTTCACAACAAATAACAGTTCTGAAATTCATTGGGCTTGCTCTGATTCCAATCTTTTTCACCTGTGCTATGTCTGTGCCACTATAGTTAGATTAAGCTGATGTTCAGTAGTAATGGGCTCTGTAAGACAGAATCTACCAACTTGTTTATTGGTGTTTTTTTATGGAATTTTTCCAGAGAAGTAACATGGGGCCAACTTGCTTCATTTTTATTGTGTTCCAGAAACTTCCAATATACCTTAACAGTTCCCCTGGCAATCTCTGCCCACTAATATAAAATGATTTCACCCAGGGTCTGGATAAATAAAAAATATATACATTGTCTGAAGTTCAACAGACCCCCATTCCACCCGAAGATTGCAGACTATTCTATGAATCTGTGCAGAATAAAATGAAAGTAGTATATACCACAAACCTAAAAATAATAAACAGGGAGTTTCTTTCAAATCACCTGTGCAGTCCTTTGAAAACAACAGCTTTCACCTAATGATAGAGAAGAGGGAATGCTAACTAGCCAACTAACATTATCTCCATACTGTCCTTATTTATTGTGTTTGGCTCAAACTATGTTTGCCATTTCTTACACATCTGAATAGTGTTCCATGATTTATTGGGGGGGGGGGGGAACGGCTACAAAATTCCTATCATGCGAAAGGAAGGTCAATTTTCTCCATACAAAGACGAAGCAACTCTCAGTTTCTCATGTTTCCTGAACTAGAGTACAATCAGAACTTAAATACTCTAGTTGTACAACTTAACATCTATAATTGCTTTTCAGACTGCGTTCTAGGGATCTCTCTAGCTCTCCCATGGGCAGCATGAACACCAGAGAGCTAGGGCTTGACCTCACTTCCTTCCAACATCTCTCACCCAGCACCAAGAGACCTCTGTAGAGAGGTGCCTGGTATCCTGAACATGCAGGTTCCCCACTTATAGGCTCAGCTCTGCAAAATGCCTCCGCTACATGTGAATGGTGGTTGACCTATCTGCTTCCCTTGATTCTTAATCATGTAAGTGAGGGAATGCCCAAACAGGGCATGCATAGTTGGGAAAGAATAGCCTTCAGGCCTGTCAGAGATCCTGTTATTCCACAGTTCAAACAGTTCAAAATATGATGTAAGTTCATACATGAAAAGAAAGGGGCACAGCTGGGCTCTAGAATTATATATGGGATTGCCTTTGGTAGTGGTTTTGGAATAGCTAGACTGGTGACTGGGAGTGGCCACCGAGACCACATAACACTAGCCCTGAAAGCCATACATTAGCTACCAGTACGTTTCCAAGCACAATTCAAAGTGTTGGTGCTGACCTTTAAAGCCCTAAACGGCCTCGGCCCAGTATACCTAAAGGAGCGTCTCCACACCTATCATTCAGCCCAGACACTGAGGTCCAGCTCCGAGGGCCTTCTGGCAGTTCCCTCACTGTGAGAAGTGAGGTTACAGGGAACCAGACAGAGGGCCTTCTTGGTAGGGGTGCCCGCCCTGTGGAAAGCCCTCCCTTCCAATGTCAAGGAAATAAACAACTATAGTCATACATGGAACAGAAGTCTGTTCGACTTCCGAAACGTTTGGAAACCAAGACGCGGCTTCCGGTTGGAATTTTACTCTGTGCCTCCTCGGCTTTCCATTTCATCCAAATCTGTCATCAGTTGTGTCTCACTGAGGCGATCATTTTAGTCAGCAGTGTGCTTTGATTGCTATAATTGTGCTACAGAGAGAGAGAGAGAGAGAAACCTACATGGCAATTTAAATGCCTGTTTGATGGGGTTTGAAATACTGGACCTAGTTAACCCTAAAGATCAAGCTTTGTAGAAGAAATTAAAATTATACATTAATTTTAATAGTTCTATTGAATACTCCTATGGCCCATGACATCAGTTTAGCTGCAAAGATAGCTTGCAAATGACTGCCAGCAGAACCAGTGAATTAATCCACCAGTGAAAAGAATTCTAAAACTAAGAATGCACATTCCGATTGGTACACCTCATTGGTACACCTCATCTTGGTTTCCTACAGAATGCAATCATGCTCAGTGTTCAGGTTCCTGAGAAACTCAGTTTTCTAAAGAGTATGGAATCAAAGAGTGGTATGAAACAGGGCTGTATTCTTTCTCTTTGGCATATTGTTCTCCTTGTTGCTCTCCTAGACCTTGCGCTCTACTGAAGATGGTGTGTACTTTAATTCAAGGAGAGACGGGAGGTCTGTTCAACCTGGCATCTCCGCACCAATAACAAAGTGTGGGTCCTTATCTGAGAGATGTTGTTTGCAGGTGATGCAGCCTTTACAGTGCACTCCGAGGAAGCTCTACAGAGTCTCATCAACCATTTTGCCCAAGCCTGCAGGGAATTCAGTCTTAACATCAGCCTGACAAAGACCAACACCCTGGGTTAGGACACCATCAGCACTCCACACATCAGCATTGGTGACCACCCTCTTGAGTTGGTAGATGCTTTTGTCTACCTGGGATCCGCCATGACCTGCAACCTCTCCATCAACACTGAGCTGGACAAGCATATGGGCAAGGCAGCTACAGCAATGGCTCACTTCTCCAGAAGAGTATGGGAAAATGTGGTGCTAACCACCAAGGCCAAGATGAAGGTCTACCAGGCTTGCGTGCTGAGCACACTGCTTTATGGAAGTGAGTCGTGGATAACTTACAACTGTCAGGAGCAATGCCTCAAAGCCTCCCAAATGTGCTGCATCAGGGAGATTTTAGGCATCACATGGCAGGACAGAATCTCAAACAAAGGTGTGCTCTCCCAAGCCCATATTCTTTCTCCTGTCTCAGCAGCATCTATGGTGGCTTGGTCATGTCCACACAATGGAGGGTGGAAGGGTCCCTGAGGACATGCGGTACGGGGAGCTGGCTTCAGGCACCAGGACCATTGGCAGACCAACTATGCATTGCAAAGATGTCTGCAAACGTGACATGAAGATCAGTGCATTGCCTGGAGACAGTCACATTGTGCATCCATAGCAGTGAGCAGAGGAGGAAAGACCGCCAGGAAGAGCAGAGAAGAAACGCCATGGTGCATCTGCAGCAGCGCAACCGGACACCTTCATCTGCCCCAGCTGTTGCAAAGCATGTCTCTCTCATATCAGTCTCTACACCACAGCAGGTGCTGTAACCTTCCAACAGTTTGACTTCACCCGCAGAGGCACACTTCTTTGTCTCTCTGGTCGGACAGATGTCAACCACGAGTGGAATTCAGTTTTGTGCTGTTATGAACTTTGAGTTAGCACAAGCATTGCAGTTTGTCAGATGGAACAATCTCCCGTTATCCCTCTGGGTTGTTCCGGGAGTTCTCCAGACCCTGCAGAGCCAATTTCGGGAGGGGAGGGGGAGGGTGCAAGCACCATTGTGTAAGTGGAGGTCCTTGCCCAGGGCTTCTGCTGATGGGGTCTGTTGGGCTAATCTTGCCCCATGTTTCCAGTCCTCACAATTATGGAAAACCATTTAAGAAGTTGAAGCTGCACCACAGGGGAAACAAAAGAGGTGCTGTTCCATTGAACTTCAGCCCTTCCCAAATCAGTTTCTACCAAAGCAGTTCCTCCAATGGCCCAGCACAAGTTGGCAGGCCAGGGGAGGACCATGGCAGGCTGAACGTGGTTTGCAAAAGCCTCATTGTATAGGTGCACCAATGAGAGCAGAAGATCAGTTCCACCAGTGCTTCACAGCTCTGATATCACCGCCCCCCACACCACCCCAATAAGCAGCACTGATGTCTTTGTAGGGAGGGCGCTGGCTGCAACTGAGATGGAAGTTCCAGGCCAGTCCATTCCTTTGTGTGCTACTTTTCTGCTTGCAGGGGTTTTTAAACATAACAACAACGATGATGATGATGATGCAGGGATGTGGTCCAAAATACTATGTTTCCCCTACCTGCAGACTGAAGCCCCGTGAAGTCCATTCTACCACTGTGGATCACCACCACCCTATTCCCCCAGTCTACCTGAGGCCACCCATCAAATGTACAGCAATCAAGAATAGAGGCTTAAGTGTAAGATGCACATTGTAGACATAATCATACATTCTGAAATTCTTTAATGCATAGTTCTCCTAATAGATGTGTAATTTATGTCTTCAAAGCTTTTTGAGAATTGGGAGTATAGTTGTTCCACCACCACTGCCCCAGCAAAGTAGGAAATCCTTCAATTTTCTGCAGCTGTATAAAACTGCGTTTGATTACTTTGTGTATATAAACTGTGTTCAGCATTATAAAGTAAAACTACCAGATTTGGGGAATCATTATGCATCCTCCTTCAGCATTCCCCCCCTTCCCCATCTACATATCTTCTTTCTTCTTTATTTATTTTTTCCCCCAGTAGAGGAGGTAGCAAAATTGCCTTGATTTCTTTGAAATGACATTCTTTTAAATGTGGGCTTGTTTTTATTTCAGTACAATACTAAGAATTTTCTATAGAAAAGAGATGTGAGTATTTGAAATGATACCATAGCAACAAGGCTCAGATTACATTCCAGAATTGCGTTTTGACATTAAAGTGGTGGTTGTGGGGTGATGGGCTGAGTTTTTTAATCGGGGGAAATTCAGATCATTTCCCCAAGACAATCCAAGACTTTGAAAAATGCACACACGCCCTCATTCTACCAGAGTAAATTGTATTAAGTGGGGCAGGGGGACTGAATGTGGGCTGACATTTTTATGGCAGACATATTGTCACATAAAAACTGGGTATCTATCCCACACCTGTCCCTCCTTAGTGTCAGAACTCACTCAGTTTCAGATGAGGGAGGCCTGTAAAGGGAGAGGGAAATGTCGTCCTTATAACCCAGTCTTCCCCAACCTATTGTTGTTCAACTATCGTTTGACTACAGCTCCCATCTAGGGATATATCAACAGTGCCTCACTCTTCCAACATTCATTCCCACTTTCATCTACTATTTTATGTTCCACTGGAGTAAGGAGTTTTTTCTGTTGTTGTTTTTTACAGGTCTTTCTCTGTTTCATTTCCCATTGATGCAGAAATGTATCTGTCAGGGGTTCAGGAGCAGAGGCAAAGGCAAGGGAGGAAACAGAGAGCGAGGGGGAGGAGGCAGAAGAAAAGATGAGTGATAACGACGACCCGAGATCTCCGAGTCTTTCCAGTGAATCAGAAGATTCACAGAAAGGAGCACCAGTGGCCAGGGCAAGGGGGGAGCCTAGGGGGACACCCCAGGAAGATAGAGCCAGAGGGGACTCAGAGGGGAGCAGTTGGAAATCGGGACCAGCGTCACCGCCAGAGAGCAGGGAAGAGGAAGGGCGCCAGGGATCAAGCGCTGGCAGCTCACAACAGGAGGGAGGGCACGAGTCAGGAGTGGCCACACCTCCATCGGGGAGCGAAGAAACGGTCAGACGGAAAGTGGAAGGTTGGGCGCGCGCGCCAAGTTCAAATGCACAGGAAAGTGACGCAGTAGGCAGCCCGGAGAGGGAGCCAGGTCCTAAAGCCCGGCGCAAGGAGACAGGAGGGTCCGGGGGGTCGGCGTCAGAGGAATCCCGGAGGGAAGAGACCCCGGGGGGCAGAGGGACCCAGAGGAGAACAGTCAGGCGGAAAAGGTGGAGCAGGGCTAGGATATTAAGTTGGTGCACAAGGGGCGGAGACTCAAACGGAGCTTCGCCGATCTAACCATAAGACGTAGAGTTGCACGCAGCAGCTTGAGAATGGAAACTGTAACTCAATAAAGACTTTTACTTAATGATCGCTGGCTAGCGTGATCCTCTGTGAGCTAGGATCGGGGAGCAGCTCTGACAGTATCATTTATTTATTTTTACATGTGTCTCATAGCACACTGTAAAGACACATACCTCAGCCACCAATTTGTTGTTTAGTCGTGTCCAAGTCTTCGTGACCCCATGGACCAGAGCACGCCAGGCATTCCTGTCTTCCACTGCCTCCCGCAGTTTGGTCAAACTCATGCTGGTAGCTTCGAGAACACTGTCCAACCATCTCGTCCTCTGTTGTCCCCTTCTCCTTGTGCCCTCATGGAACAGGGTTTTGTAGCAGCAGCAGCAGCTCCCCCCCCCCAAAGAAAAACCTCTCTGAGTCTGTTTCATATCACTGTATCATGCAGTATGCCCCAAAATTCTCCCAAGAGATCTTTCTGATTCTTTCGGGAATTTGCAATTAATAATTTTCACATCGCAAATGTAGAACAGAGCTGTCTGAAGGGCTTTACTTTGTGGCCTGAAAAGTATGTTTGATGCTGATATTATTATTATTTTTTTACCCCAAAAATCCTTTGAAGTTAGCTTCAATAGAAACATTTACCAGAAAGGAGAAAAAAAATCTTAAGTATGATCCCAGCGCAGTGATTTTAATTATTTTGATAAAGTAGCTGATTTTAGTCTCGTTGACCTTAGTGGAACTAAAATGACTGAAATCAAAGAACTTTGACATTAACTAGGCTGTGGATTATGTTTGCTAATTTCACTATTTTATTAAAATAAGTATAATTAAAATTTCATTATAAGACTTTTCTCTCTGGTCATTCAATGCTCTTTATAGTAAATGTTCAAATTAAACTTTAAAATGTAATTAAAGGCAAATGGTATGGCATATTCATTTAACCATAGCTAAGAGGTCTGGATCAGGTTTTAGAATCCTCTTTAAAAAAAAAAAAGCAAAGATGGGGAACCTGTGGCCTTCCAGATGTTGTTGAACTCCAACTCCCGTCAGCTCCAGCCAGCATGATCAATGGTCAGGGATAGCGAGAGTTATAGTCCAACAACATTTAGCTTAAAAAAAGGGGGGGCTAAAATTTGTCTTGAATTAGACCAAACAAGACAAACTAAACTTTATATAATAATATGTCTATGACAGAGAAAGAAAATGCATATACACAGAGTGGTGGATAACTAATATTTAATATTATAAACTTGATTGAGATTTTTAATGCATGTAAGTTTATTTGCAAATAAATAAATAAATAAATAAATAAATAAATGAGGCATGTGTATTATAGGCCAATAATGAGGCAGGCAATTGTGCAAGGTACTTATCTCCAGTCATATGACATGGAAAAGTACAGCCCCAAACCCATTTTAGGGTTCTGCCCATTCTACTTCCCTGTGCCACTAGTATAGGCAACTGAGTCTCAGCAAAGTGCAAGTGTTATCTAGGAGCCAGATATTATGCTGTAGTGCACTGCCCATTTCCTTCTTCCTGGTTTGTTCTGAAGCTTGTGTACATCCTTCTCGGTTTATATGTAACAGGCAACTTTAGTACATAGGTGCTGGGCCCCTGGGCTCGCTTGGTGCCTGAGCACCCACAAAATTCCCCATGAAGGGGCCAGGCACCCACAAACTTCAGCACCAGGGCCATGCACGCTGCATGGCACCCACGGGCCAGGGCACCCACTGTCGCGGTGCCAAGCTGGCACTCCTGTTTTGTTAAATATACCCATGTGGGCCACAGATTGGCAGAGCTCGCAAGTTGAATTATGATGCACATCTCAGGCTAATAAACCAAGATACATCCAGATCAGAACATTGAGGTTGCTAATCTTTCAGCTAAGCACTCATTTGATTACACCATCACACAACCAGCTTAATTTTCAGCCCGCATTTACATGTATGTGAATCATTACTCTCAACATAGAGAGATATAGTTTGACAATGTTTCCTTATTTACTTTATGTAGTTTTTCCTACCAGAATGTTGCTGAGAGCTGAAATACCAACTCCTTAGAAGTTTGTAGATGAAACCAATTGTTTTCCAGTTTTGCACATATCCTAACTTTCTGGCCTAGGGAACATCATATGATGCTAACACAAATCACAAGCTGTATATGGTCCTGCAGGGCTCCATGATGTAGCAATACTGACATCATAAAAACTGAGAATAGGTGAGCAATGTCTTAGGAGAAGGACCATCGCAACCACAGCGTCCATAGACTGTGTATTTGGGCTCCATAGTCTCTTTAAAATGACAACCCTTATTTTGGGTCAGATTGATAGCCCAACCTGCTTAGCCAAGACAACATTACGCAAAGGGATGTCTGCTACTGTGATAGAAAAAATACTAAATTAAGAGCACAATTTACTAGGTGTGTTTGCTTAGAAGTAAGTTGTGTTAACCCTTCTTCCAGGAACGTAGTTATAGGATTGTAGCCTAAAGGTATTTTCTGGAAAATTTATGATTATATTTAAAATAAAATAAATTTGCTCTCTGGGAAGAATTACATCTTTTAAAAAATTAAAATCATGTAACGTTCTTAAAAAGAGACAGAGAGGTAGAACTGCAATATTGTGAATTTGGATCCTGACATTTTACATTGATTGTACAATTTACCGTCTAGTACAATCGATTTTGCAATGTGCTCTATCATTTTTATTTATAAGGAGTCACTTCTTATCTCAGTGGCGGATGAGATTTTGTTCAGTGTGGTCTTGCCTGTGTACGGATTACCCTTTCCCCTGTGTTCAGTTTTTAAACACCCACCCTAGTATTATAACAATGGTTAGTTCTGTATATTTTAGAAGATTCTTCTTGCATTTATGGAGAGATCTATCCACTGCTGTTCATACCAGATTCTAGCAGTTGCATGGAGATTCAGGCATTTGTCATCTTCAGCCTATTTATTTCCACAGCAGCTGTTCTGCTAGAGATTAGGCTGTGAATCTAACCCCCCCCCCCCGAATCTTCATTAATACAAATTAATCATCTGATCATTTTCTTCCTACTGGAGCATTTGATTATCTCAAAGCACCCTCTACTTTTATATGCAAATTTTGTCCTAAGCTTTGCAAAAAAAAAAAAAAAGGCGCATAGCAATTAAGCAAAGCAAGAAAAGGTGAAGGATTTCTGATTCAAATCCTTTGCAGTTGATAACAGTAACAAAATTTTTGGTAACTTCATTAATATTCTTTTCACTCCACACACGCAATTGATTTTCAAACAATCAAAATACTCCCATGTTGTTCAATAATTTGATGGATATTAATATTACATATCTTTTAGTCAACATTAATAGTCTATTTAAAAAGTCAATCCAATAGGTGGTTATATCTATTAATGGTATAATATAGGTAGTTCCACATACCTGGATTCACATTTTAGATTCACCTGAATGAATCACAGCGATCATATTTAAACAGGTATGCCTGTATTTATGGTAACATTGACTTGTTACTTTCTCCTCCATAGGAATGTGTACAAGTTCTAACCTTCAGGACATTTGTGTACAAGACATTCAGGAACGCTGCTATATGAATGAATTAGCCTAGAGGCCTTCCATAAAACATAATAATACATAGGCCCCAAAGCTTATCCAAAAGTTTGTGTCCCCAACTGTTGACATATGTTGACACCTGTGCCTATATGATGTAAGATTCATTTTTATGGGGGAAGATGCTGGCCGCATTCTTATGGTTTCCCCCAACCATGGTTTAGAGGGTTGGACTCAGCAATGAGCTCAAGCATTTCACACGCGTTGTGTATTCAGATCATTGTTTCCAAAATGCCTGAACAGCAAACTGGCTTGAGTGGGTGGTTTTCAACTAAGTTTTACTCAGAGGGAGCGACGTTGAAATTAATGAACATGACTAAGCTAGGTCTACTAATTTTGATGGGTCCACTCTTGAGTGAAACTTAGTTGAATACCACCCAGTGAGCCCTCCAAACCAGGATGGTTCAGTCAGGAACATAGGAAGCTAGCCCGGTCCACCTAGCTCAGCACTGTCTACACCATGGGTGGGTAATTGGCCCACCCCACTCACCAAGGGTTTGAGACCCATCAGCTACCTTCACCTGGTTTAGCCAACTTGTCAAAACTGTTCCCAGGGCTGCTTTCACATGCTGACAGCTTCTCTCACTACAGGTGAGAGCTGAGTGTAGGGTAGGGATACAATCTTTGATACTCTGAATTCCCATAATGCATTGCCACAGGAGTGTTAGGAGTGACACTTATAGGCTGCTTTATGCATTCTAAAGTTAACATTCCGTCACAGATACTATGGCTGCTTTCATGACCATCCTCCAAACTGTGGTTTGGGGAAGTCTTCCCTCCTATGTCCTCCCTGACTCTTATTTGCCACACAGCCCAGGCACAGCCTTACCACTTCAGCAAAAAATAGGGACCGCTATGCCCCTTAAAAAATGAGGTCCACTCCAAGTGATAGTGATGGTAAGGGACCATTTAGATTTTTCACTTGGGTGACTGCTACGATAACATACAAATAAGGGAAGCAGTGAATAAATTATTGTTTCCTATATTATGAACATTGTGATTCACCTGATACTGAGATGGGAGCAGGTGTGAGTATTAAGAAGGAATTTAAATTAGGAAATATTAGTTGCTTGAGGAAAGTACCAGCTGAGAAATATTTCTCAAGACAGAGTGTACATTTTGTCCAGATTCACCAGCAAGGCCATTGAGACGGAAGACAGCTTTGTCAGAGCACTGTATCCATTTTGGGGAAGAAGAAGAAAACAGATCAGCCGCTTCTCATTGTTTGTCTACTTACTCTACCTTCGCCTCTGGCAAACAGGTTTTGCAAATCCTTTGCATTATTTCCAGGACAAAAGAAAACAAAATTCTGCAAAAGTACAAAAGCAATGTAACTATACAGTGTTCTCTGGTGGGTACATATGCTTGGATGCTAACTAGGCACCTTCAGATTGAAGGACTTATTCTGTGTTAGTTTATGTTTGTGACACTATGCAGTCACAAGACTCTGTTTTGCATACCAGACTTTTCACGGGAGACGGATGTGATGTTTACTGGTTTCCTGTTCCTTTGTGTTTCAGTTGCTCTCTGCTCTCACAGAGAGAGGATGTTTCTTTTCTGTCTGCGTAATTAGGAATAAAACTCTTTAGCCATGTAGCTCATACTGTCTCATCCTTCCGCATGCTGCTGTATACTCTGCGTAATGGGGGAATGTGCTTGGAGCCTTATCAAAGGCTCAGGTCGTTAATCATCGTCGGATGAGCTTTATCAGCTCAGTAACAGAACGCAAGTCCGACATTCTGGTCTCACTGGCACAATGGAAGAGATATATATACAAATATTTAGAATATGTGTTTACTTTTTTGCTGGTTTTAATTTTGTGGTCGTTTTTACCAATAATCTTACTGTTTTATTATTTTTGTAAACCTCTTTTGAGGGTTTCTACAATCAAGCGATGTACAAACTTTATGAAATAAGTAAAAAAATAAAAATAAAGCAGGGAAGATATCCAAAACGGACATATAATTATAAAAATGGCAACATGATTGGGAGCTGTCAAACCAGAGGCTCAATCTGGTCCCCAGCAAGGCTACTGAATTGAGTGGGGCTCTTCTTTCTGTATGCTGTGCTTTCTGAGACACAAAGGCAAAAAAGTTATAAACGCTAAAGTTCTGCACCTGCTGCCTCTCACACCCCATTCTTCAGCATTGTTTTGGTGCCCCCTGCAGTCTGGCACCCAGTGGGCACACCACCCTAAAACCACCTCTGTCCTGAACCTCCCAGAGAGGCAAAAGAGGTTCTTCCAGAGATCTTTCCATATTACACACCCTGTCTGCTCACTCCTCGTGTGAATGCCAAGGTTCAGACAATATAGGAATCAAAGGAGCATCAGCGTGAGGAATTCTGCCAAAGCCTCAGCTGCTGTTCACGTTGAGAAGAATGGGAATCTAATGGCGTCTAATTCTTCTGGTAGAGAATAGCCCATGTTTCAGACTCTTCATCATCCTGTGCTCAGTTCAGCGCAGCGACCCTGATAAAACCTAGTTGTGCACTAGAATTACAGTGTATTCAAATGCTATTTGATGATAGCCATTTAAGCATTCTTGATAAAACCGTATAGGGGACAATGGCTACCATGAATTGGACAAAGCCAGAAAACAAGCTTACCTTTCATACATTCATACCAGGAGAGTACTTAACCTGCATTATTTGTACTCTTTTTGTGCAGGAATAATTTTCGTTCTGAGGTGCTAAATGTGGTTGCTAAGCAAAAGAGGAAAGCAGTCAATCGATAATTTAACTTACTCAAGTTTTACTTTGTAATTTCGACAAAGTACAGAAAAGTTTGTATTTTGAAGGTGACGATTGGTCAGCAATCTTAAGGCTTGAATGGATAATCATCTAAATGTGTAGCTGTTGTGAACTCTCTGTTGTATTTTTAGGTTTCCTTTATCATATACCTGTCACTCTCTAGATTTCGTGGAACCAAATTATGGTTGTTGAAAGGCTGGGAACTTTATTGTCCTAGAGACAATGATGTGACGTCGATCTTCTTGCTTGTTTACAAGCTGACATTTGGTTTAAAATGCGATCTTGGTATCTGGGCAATTTTTAGTATTTACCTATAAGTACCTACCAAGAAAAGGTATTAGTTACTAGCGCTCTCTCTCTCGCTCTCTTTTTGCAGCTGACAATGAAAGAGCACTTTCTTACCTTTTTGCAGCTCAGGCACAGTCAGTGTTGGTATTTTGCATCAAGACCTTCTGCTTTAAAGAATTAATTCTTTCTGACTTAAAGGAAGAAGTAGCGAGAGCCAGGGCAGCAATAGCCAATGTGGTGCTCTCTAGATGAGAGCACCACAAAGGATGATGAGAGTTGTAGTCCAACAGGGGCCACTAGGGGGCATATCGGAAGATGGCTGACAGTAACATCTCTCCGACCCACACGAGGTAATTTGGAGGCTATGATGGGAGTAATTAGCCTCCCTAACCCCCCCCCAGGACAGTAGGGGGGGGACTGCCTTTGCCTGCTGTGCCCTATACCACCCCCAAACCTGTGGGGATGGGGGCACTAGGCACAAAGCCCTCCTGTGGGATTCCGGCACTCCTGGACGCCGTCCCTGATTCGCGCCACTAGCTGCTTGAACTTCAAAAGAAAACAATTTGGATGAAGGAAATGCACATATTTCAAGGAAGAAGGGGAGTAAAGACTGCTATAGAAGAGATCTATGATAAAACAAGACAAGAATAAAACATGAGAAGATACGCCAAGATACGGTATGGCAAATGACTGATGGGGGAGGGGGGAAAAAAACCTTCCTTTCTTTTCTTATGTGATTAACAAGAATCCCCTCCCCTCACGAGTCACGAGTCAGAAATGTCGTTTTAAGGACTTAAGCTGTGGATTTAAGGCTGTGTGGAGATAAACTTTCGAACCAAAGCATATTTTAAGAAGAGTGAGGAATGTATAAGAGCTTGGGAATGACGCAGTTAAAAATGCCGTCGCCATATTGGGAAGTTCTGTCAGAGGTCTTGAGTCTGGGAGGAGAAAGAGAGAAATAGAGCTGTTTATATATTGTGGGTGAAACTCCTCAGAGGGACTTAAGAGCGACAGCTTTGCGAGATGGAAAGAGCGATGAAGGCAATGATATATGGAAACCATCTCAATTTGAGGAATGGAAGAATGGAAAATTCACAGAGGGTTATTATTATTATTGGTGTTTATCGGCTTAAGGAGACTATCAGAAGAGATCATAAAGAAAAAAGAGAAAATATATAAACAAGATGTGATGTGGAAACAGCAAGATAAGACTGGATAGAATTATGAACTCTGTTTGGACTGATTTGGACATTAACGCAGTAGCAAGAAGATGATCAGAATCCCCCTTCAGATCTTGAAATATGGGTCCCCCCAACAAAAATTTAGAATTCGGTTTTGTAATTCGGAATTTATGTGATGTGATTTGATTTAATTTGATTTGATTGGCCGGTTAATAAAAATTATTTTTTTAAAAAAGAGAGTTGTAGTCCAACAGGATCTGGAGGGTACCATGTTGAATGCATCCGCTATAGAGTGATATCCAGCAGTCAAACATAGAGGAGGCCAATTGAAATAAATTGACCTAAGTCAGGCCTGCTCAACAGATCGATCGCGACCTACTGGTCGATCGCAGGATGTATCTGGTCGATCCTGATCAATCTTTGTACCCCCCAGCAAAAAGAAAAAAGCTCAACAACTTTGGCTCCAGTGACAATGGGTAGATCACTGCCAGTTTTTTTATACTTTGAGTAGATCGCAGTTTCTTGGGAGTTGGACAGCCCTGACCTAAGTGATTTGCCGATTGGTTTCAGTGTGTCTGCTTGGAGTAAGACTTAGTTGGGTGTCGGTTCTTGTACCAAAACACACACAAACAAAAACAACCACTTTCTGCACAATTTTAAATTGCAATTTGTGAAGGAGAAAAATGTGTTTTCATTTTTAAGGAAACGTCACGATAAAGTTCCGCATTTCTTGCTAAAAGCACCAGTAGTACACTAGCCAAGCAAGCACTACGTGTGCATTGTACTCAAAGCCAGAGTGGCAAGCCTTAGAAAAATACTCCCCGCTTTGGTGTAGACATCAAAATCACTAGTCATGATAAATAGCAGCACAATATTGAGCTGTTTTTGTTCCATTTTCTTACAAGAAGGCCTTTGTGATTCTTCTTATTTTTCTGCCATGATGCTTTTTTCTGATATTCCTTCCATCTTGTCTCAGCCACTCTAGTTCCTAGGAAGCTCAGCCTCACTGCCGACACTAGTATTTTGCATTTCCTTTTGCAGATGCCTTTGTGATTCCTTTGGCTGATTTAGAAGTTTGCAGATAAATACAGAAATAAAGTGGCAAGGAAATAAGTATAGAGTAATATTCAGGGGCATATGAATGTACTTCCATTTGCACAAGGAGACTTACCCTTCCTCTCCTCACCCCTTTTCTGCCCCCAGATCTGCTCTAAAGGGTTGAGAGACCCTTTGGAGCAGATTTTTGGAGCCTTCAAATGGGAAGAGAGGAAAGGGAAGTCCTCTTGGGCAAATGTGTTGCACAGTTGGGTGGAAATTATTGGATGTCACCCACAGATAATGGCATTGTGGGAAAGATATAGAAATTCATATATCCATGAACAAATTATTGATGGATGTAATCAAATCATGGAAGGCAGGAAAACAAGAATTCACATTGCTAAAATATGTCTTGTTAACACTAAATAAGAGACAAATCTTCATCTTCATCTTTCTAATAATTGCTCACCCAGACCTGCTATATGTATTTGAAATATCAATGTGTATCAAAATCTGTTTGAAAACAAATGTCAAAAGAAAACATGCGATGCAATATAAGAAATAGAACACAGAGGGTAAGGCATAAAGAGTTTATAGACTTTTAGACACAATTTGATGTCCTGAGCATAGATTAAAAACACACACAGAGGGTGTAATGAGCTGGTCTTTGTTTCAAGACAAAATGGGGGGGGGGAGAGACATAATGATGACGCAGATTTTGGAAGCCTACGTAGATGGTACCATTCTTCAAGGTAGACTAAGGCAGTGATGTAAAAGCCTTGTTAATACAGACCTGGAAGGAACTGGTGAAAATATTGTCCTACCTCTTCCGAAAGCTGGAAGAAGATTGGGCAACTTAGAAGCTAGTAGATGACGAACCGCATGGAACTCCATGATTAGAAGCATTGTGCTTTGATTTGGTTCTGACCCATATTAGTCCAAGAATATTTAAAATGTGGTAACGGTCAATTCTCAGGATTTCTAATTAATTTTAGTCAGAAGACTCACCCACTCACAGAACGTTGTGTTGTATTTTAGATTCATTGGGTTCTTTTAGATTGGCAACTTGTGGGTAGGGACTGTCTTGTTTTGGTTCTATGAAAGCTGCTCTAAGAGCCTTTCTGGCCGAAGAGTGGGATACAAATGCTCAAAATAAAATAAAATCCACCTATTATTCCCAGAATCTACATGACATTCTGGATTATAGTGGATCTGTTTTACTCCAGCTGTTTTAAGCCGATTCAAGCTTTATTTCCCTGGGGCGGTTTTCATTTGCTCCATAGAAGATGGAGCACTCGGGGACAGGGTTTTGATCCAACTTCCTCACCACCTTCTAGCTGTGCTTAAAATTGAGGTCATGGGTCTCCAAATATTCATGCCCTATTTCAGTTGCAGTCCCTGCCTAAATTAAACAAACCTTTGGCAGACTGTCTTCCCTTCTATGAATTTCTAGTTTGGTCACATTGTAGATGCCCTTATTTATTTCTCAAAGCATTCAGATTATTAAAAGTGGCTTATTACAGGTTGACATATACTTTTGGGGATATTGCACATTTAATCATCTGCCGCATGTCCTCCAGACAGGGAACAATGTCACCCTGCTTTTCACATTAATAAATGACGTGCCATAGTATCATAAAACTTGTTATTTGATACTTCAGGCTACAATTCTAACTTGAATTCAACAGGACTTACTTCTGAGTAGACATGGTTTGTGCTGTTCTTTCAGAGTAAGTCTCCGTCCATTGCACTGACACTATACAAATATGTGCGCCTCTAATTATAACCTTATTTACGTGGATGAGGGCTCAGGGAAGGTAATCTGTGGTTCAGTATTGATACTGTACAGTTTTTTCCCTATCGTATAGATTCCTGGCACTTACACCAGAGCATTGCTTTCATCTCCTCCCCATATTGTTTAAAAGGCTCTTTGAAGCACTAGAAAAATACAGTAATTTCAGAATGAACAACACCTGGCAAAACACCTCTTTTCTCAAGTTTTTACAATAGCTTCCTACAGTGCGTGCTCTGATAAGCTCTGAAATCCAAGTGGCACACAGCTGATCAGACAACTGTTCAAAATATTGTTTGATTCCATTCTGTCCAAAGAACAAACTCTGTTCACACATTCCACTTGGGTGGCATAGTACTGATGTGAGAGCAAAATTGGCTCAGGGGTTTCGAAATGAGTGACTTTTTTCCCCAACCGATGAATGCATTTAAAAATTGTATAGTATAAAAAGTTCAAAATGGAACAAATGTAGGCCTTAGAATACTGCATGTGGCTGGGCCAGAATTCAAATAAATATGCTGATTTCTTTTCCCCCATGGGAATTGTTTGTGGCGAAGCAGAGGGTAGGGGGAGAGGTGGAAACAAAATGTATTTCTCCAATGTTTTTAATGTCTGTTCACAGCCAGCTAGGTTTTTCTGTCCGCTGCTTCTCCAGGGTTGTTTTCATTTTCCTTACAGCATGATTCCAGCCAGGGATGATGTAGTGAGCAAAACATTATCAGTGCGATGTAGCCAGTCCAATTTGGCTACAGCGCTAGGCTAGACTGTAATCAAAGTGTGTACCCAACATGCATTTGACTGAGATTTATGGCTACTCCTAAAAATATCTGTTCTGTAATCTGGAGTGAATCACAATATAAAAATACAAAATGCATAATAAAAGCAAGAACAACACAATAACCCCACCCCCTCCCCAACACATTTTAAAAGGGCATCAGATGTCAATCATCCAAAGGTCTGGTTAAAGAGGAATGCTTTTGCGTGACGCATAAGGGTGTATAATGAAGGCTCCAGGCGAACCTCGCCGGGGAGACCATTCCACAGTCCCGGAAGCCACTGCAGAAAAGGCCAGTTCTTGTGTTGCTACCCTCTGGACCTCTCGTGGAGGAGGCATTCGAAGAAGGGCCTCAGAGGGTGAACTCGGGGTGTGGGAAGGTTCATATTGGCAAAACCTATTTGGTGTTTCGCAGCTTTCTGACTAATTGCAGGACCTTAGCCAGACCTAGCAGAGTACACGCAGAATCCACGGAAGCAATTGGCAACTTGGCTGCAGACAGGATAGACGAAGCAGAAACCAGGAACTTGTAGTTAGGTGTTTATTATATAGAGTGGACTATTTACAGGAACAGAACACGGATCTTTTGCTAGCTCTCTCTGACACGACTCACAACTCCTGCACTGACACAGAACTACTGAACTCACGAACTCTGAACTACCAGTTAGTAGGCCATTAATTATCACTCCCTTGAGAGAGCTTGACCAATCAGGGAGCGGTCTCCATGTCTCTGTTATCTCCAGGCAGACTTACTCCTTCAGATTGCCTTCTGGCTGTCTGCCAAACCTTAATTGACTCTGTGTGAGTAGCTGCACGTACACAGTTTCCCAACAATGGGGAGATGCTCAAACCACCTTGCCCCGGGGAGCAACCTGGCCATTGAATTCTGTGCTAGCTAAAGTACCCAAACCACCTTCAGAAGAAGCCCTATGTTTAATGCATTGCAAGAATCGAATCTAATATGGGAGTTGCTCTATCCCCTTGATCATTCTGGAGATGCCAGAGACTGGACCTAGGACATTCAGCATGTAGAGCATGTGATGTGCCTTGCACCTGTGGCACTCTTCCCTGGAGGTTATAGTTAAAGAAATTTCATGGTGATTTCTAGGTTCCGTATTCCTAGTTGCTGCATCTGTCAGTGTAGATAATCATAATTTTTGCATGTGATTAAAAAGTTTTTGTTTTCCTAAAGGAGAGAATCCACATGATTTTTTTGTTTTGTTTTTCTACAGAGAATGATGAGGTCCTCAGTTTTCCATATGTTTATCCTGAGCATGGTGGCAGTAGATGTCATTGTTGCAGCTAGCAATTATTACAAGGGAGAGACTTTTAAGAGCCAATACGATGAATTCTACCTTGCAGAGGTGAGTGCCTTGAAATTGCCACAGGTTTTCTTCAGTAATACAAAAGGTAAGTGAGCCCAGGCGAATGTCAACCAATTTTGAAAGTGTGTCATTTTGTATTATTATTATTACTCTTAAAGCACAGTTAGAATCCTTTACCGATTTGTTCTTTTTTTTTTTTTCATCAACTGACAAGTTTGCCCCGCACTTTTCTGAAAGAACATTTCCTCACACAAAATCACAGTAATAATGAGCTCAGACAGGAGGGTACTATCAGCAGGCCATACCCTTGTTTTATTTTATTTTTTCATAACAGGAGTGTAGTAAACGTAGGGCTTGGGTAAAATCATACCTTGGTTCTTTTCTTAAAAGGAAAAATATATATAATGTCACACCACAAACAAAGTTAAGCTAATTTCAGGAAACAACTTTTGTGTGGGAAAATATTTATTGCTTCAAAATTCACTTCACTTATTCCTTAATCGTGGCCTATGTAATTCCCCTGCACCAATATTGCCTAAGTCAGTAGCAATATTTAACAGATCTTTCATGTTCTCACGACATAAATGCAGAGCCTAGGTACTTTCTGCATACGTGGAATTTTCCCCTTCTCCCAGAAGAAGATCGACCACTTGTAGTTATTTACTAGTCAAATGCCCTTCATTACGACAGTGAGGATGTATGTATGTGGACTCTAGTGTCAAGGATGGAAATAGGTTCTGTTCTTGGAGCATCTTTGCAGTCAGTACACACAGTACTTTCATTGTAAGAGGGAACGTCAGCAAGTAACACACCAGAAAAATCCTCATCATTGCACATTGCCCTGATTAAAATGCCTATTTGCAGAATATGATAATTTGCTAGTTGCTAGCGGACCAATTCTACTGCCACCCTTCCCTCACATTCACACAAACGCACCTATTGACATCCTTGGTATTCCATAGGTCCTGACTATGCGTCTTTGTCAGACCATGTTTCGTTTTGCTTTTTAAATTGCCCATTTCAGTGCACTTTGCATAACTGCATTCCTAGCAAGCTCCCAGAGAATAAAGAGGCCGCTGCTTTGTTTCAGATACTCCCAGTTTGCTTTGTGGGACACAGCATTAAAAAGAGCGGTAGCGATAATAATATATATGTTACAGTACAGAGTCTTACGCACTGCCATTTTTCAAACAGAAAAAGAAAATGGCACATCAAACACTACCCTGCTCAAACATGAACAATTTGGAGTGCATAGGGTGATTGTCTCCTAGGGCGTTCTTGTAGGCTGGGTGGAAAATGTGCTTCTGGGTGACATCCCACACACTCCGCTTCCCCAGTCCCCTCCCCACCTTTTGTAGTTCCTGAGAGGCATAGCTATTCTGGCACAAAAAGAGGTGACAGCATGCTGAACTGCAATTGTTCGAGTTACCACTTCACCACTCTCTGCTGTGTCAAGGTCTCCTTTATTACATGGCTAACAAGAACTACTGAAACACTCACCAGGGGTGCCAACTTGGATTCAGAGTCTTCTCTTGTAAATAATGATACTCCTATCTCTAGTCTTTTTTAAAAAAAAAAAGTCAGGTGTTTTTAAATTTAACAAAATGTTATGCAAACCTTTAGTGGTTTTGAGCTCCTTTGACAAGCATATAAAATGCAAATCATCCAGCCCACACAATTTTGGAACACATTAAAATAGGTTTAACTCTGTAATTGTTAATATTCTCATAATGGAACAGGGGAAAGTGTCATCGTTCTAGAACACACTTTCACCATGATAGGTAACATTTGGAGAGCTTATGTGGGAGGAGGGGGTTGACAAAAATGTCCACGTTTCTTTGGGTTTTGTTTTACATGGATATATTTTTGATGCATAGCGTTCATGTGTCAAGTGACTGCTTTGCAGAAATTGTTTTGCTTGTCATATTTTTATCCTGCTTTTCAAATACCAATTTTGTATCCAAAAGCAGCTTACAAACTAAAAAGACAAAGAGGGAAGAGGTAGACAAGAGAGATCAGTAAAACCATGACAAAAATGAAGTGGTGATTGTAAACAGGCTCTTATATCTAGTTGGAGGAAATCACCTAGATATTCCCTTGCTGATGTGTCACAGTATGTTTCTCATACATACATTCTCACACTGCAGTTGCAAAAGAAACCCTCAGTAGTTTGTGTAAACCTTGATGTGTGAAATCACCCATGTATACCTGTATTTTTGCGTGAAGCGTGACAGATACTGGGCAGAAATATGAATCGAATTACTTGAGATAAAGGTCTGTGTAAAAAAACCACCTTTGTTTACTTTAAATATTGACAGGATAACAAGATTTGATATGAGAGCAAAGGCTGTATAAATGAAACACTAAACAAAACCCCACAACAGCGGTAGCTGTAATAAGCAAAAACATATTTCAAAAGCTTTCTAAGGAGCTAACTTTTCTTTAAAATGCTTTGCATGTGAAGAGAAGACCCCAAGACCCCCCAAAGAAAGACACAGTTGACACCAATATTAGTTTAAGGTTATTGGCATAATTTTTGCCACAACTTTATTGATTACAGAATGTGAGTTGGTTTGCTTAGGCATTGGTTTGACTAGCTGCACCTACACCTCTGGCAGGGCAGCATTGACAACTGGACACTGGCAGAAGTCAGGAAGGGTAAACAGACTGGGGGAGCATTGGTCTTACCACAGACGCAACTTCACCCCAAAATGCTCCCAGCTGCTCTGGTGTGGCCCTAACCCCTAGAAGGGGATCGGACAAAAGCATGGTGAGCACCTGGATTCCTTTAACGGAATACCCTTTCGCACATTGGGAGGGACAGGTGTGACAACCTCACCTCCACCACACCTTGAACCAATGCCTAACCACCACTCCTTGCAAAGTTGTGACGATTTGCTACGCGGCAGGCGAAGTCCAAGTGGCACCAACCAATCAGCCAAATGGGAAAATTCCTACCGGGCCCCTTCCCCAACAGCAGATGACCCACAACGGCATATCAAGGTCATAGCAAGACTCTAAATATAGGGAGGGTGGGTGGGGGATCCGATGCACGAGGCGTTAAGAGGAAGCTCAACGCAACATGATCCCCCAGCTGCAAATTCTATCAACCCCATTAGCCAGAATTGCCCCAGCAACCGAGGGACCCAATTGGGTTGTTGTGGCTATCCAATGATCCCACCCACACAAACAAGTGAGGCCAATACAGTGGTGCCCCGCAAGACGAATGCCTCGCAAGACGGAAAACTCGCTAGGCGAAAGAGTTTTCCGTTTTGGAGGTGCTTCACAAAACAAATCTCCTATGGGCTTGCTTCGCAAGACGACAATGTCTTGCGAGTTCCTGCGGGGTTCCCCCCCCCTTTTTCTAAGCCGCTTATCAGCTGATCCGATCAGCAGATAAGCCACTAAAAGCCGCTAATAGCGCCCGTAGCGCTAATCCGTCAATGGGCTTGCTTTGCAAGACGAAAAAACCGCTAGACGAAGAGAATCACAGAACGGATTCTTTTCATCTTGCGAGGCACCACTGTATTAGTGATCTCACCGCAACACGTGGCCTCAGTGATGAGGACACGATTTACCCATCTGATCGTTCTGAACTTGCCCCAGGGAAATAGAAGAAGCATTTCTGGGAGATCTCTGAATGCCTGATCCGAAGACTTCACCCCCTTCTTATATGTTCCCCCAGGTTGCATTTACGGTCCTGTTTGATCTGGAAGCTCTTCTGAAGATCTGGTGCCTGGGATTTACTGGCTACATCAGTTCATCTCTGCACAAATTTGAGCTACTGCTGGTTATTGGAACTACTCTTCATATTTATCCAGACCTCTACCATTCACAATTTACATATTTTCAGGTACAGTTTATAAGGGAAAGATGTGATTTGAAATCATACATATGATTAGGTAGGAGTAAGTTCCATTAATGTTTCAGGTTCATTGGAAAATAGCCAGTTTACCTACTTTATAAAGGTAAAATTAGATCGTATGTGTAGTGCGTGGCTGCTGTTGATAGCAGAGTCTCCTCTCTCTTTCTGCCCCTCAGTGCTAGTGATCTTAAATGTATGGCAGGATGCGAGTGCTTTTTGAGTTTCCTTGGCCTGCAAATGGCTGACATGGAATGGGAATGGGGTTGAGGTTGGGGAAACTCACAGCAGCACCATGTTGTCATCTCAGATAGTTTAGCTGGCCAGATGTTATGAAGGATAGAAGTGGAGGAAATATAAATCTGTTTGCTTTCAGCAGTAGCACATACATTAGGCCTGCCATACGTCCGGAATTTCTCGGACGTACCCTGGATTTGTCAATCAAAAACAGCGTATGGGTGCCACTTTTGAAAATTGGTTAAAATGTACGGAAAAACCTGGGCATATCGGAAGTGTTGAGGGGTGGAGGTTTTTTTTGCAAATTTTGTAAAAAAAAAAAAAAGCTTAAAAACTTCATTTATTTTGGAGATTTTGCAAAAGAAGCTCAACAACTTTTGTGTCTGGATTTTCGCTTTATGAAATACGGCAACCCTGCCATAGATTACTCACATCTAATTGGGTGCCACAAGAGCTTTCCAAAGCTCCAGTGAATATCATTGTCACAGTTCTAAGCCCTGTAAACAAGGGCCCCTCCAACTGTCATTTTTATTGTGCACTCAAAATTATTTGTGCTCATGATGGTATCGGAACCATTATATGTGTTTCCACTTTGAATACTGTTTGTACTGCAAAGGTTTTGGAGTGGACATACTGCTTTGATTACAGTAGATGCATGACTTGGAGCAGGGGTCAGCAAACTTTTTCAGCAGGGGCCAGTCCACTGTCCCTCAGACCTTGTGGGGGGCCGGACTATATTTTTGGGGGGGGAATAAATGAATGAATTCCTGTGCTCCATAAATAACCCAGAGATGCATTTTAAATAAAAGGACACATTCTACTCATGTAATAACACGCTGATTCCCAGACCATCCATGGGTCGGATTTAGAAAGCAATTGGGCCGGATCCGGCCCCCGGGCCTTAGTTTGCCTACCCATGACTTGGAGCTTTCTGCTGAAATCTTGTAACTTTTCATGTTCGAGTGGAGGAGGGAAGGAGCCCCACTTCTGTTGCACTATAATGCAAGTGTACTACTCAAAATGGCAATTGGGGCCGCATCACAGAACAACTCATAAAGTGGAATGATGTTTGTACAGTCCAATATAAATCCACCACTACTGCACTGATGACATGTTGCAGAACACACCCACAAACTAGTTTGGAGAGGTTCTAGCTCTCCTGTCTGCCTGAAAATCAAATACATCTTCAGATTGTTGGTGCGCATTGAACATAACACTACAAAGTCAGTCACTTTAAAGTCCCAGTGATTAAAATGGGAGCATTAAGCATGCGTTAAAATATTTTCTACTCCAGTCAGTGGACTTTTTTTAATATAAAAAACCTATTTTGGCTGCATTGTGCTCCAGTACTTTTTTATTTGAAGGTCATGAAGATAAAAAAAATCTAACTGAAACTCTTTTGTATATGTATATTCTTCAGGTTTGGACTGAAGGTTTTGTGCAGAAAGTAGGCCAGCATATGAGACAGAAAGCCCCTACATTTGACTTCTTTTGGCAATGGGAAAGCTTATTTAGCATAACCTATGAGCCTGTGTGATCCCTACATTGTTCCTGGAATATATTCTCAGAGCAAAGGAGAATCTATATTGAATTGTGCTTGTGAAGGTGAAATCTCTTACACTGATTAGCTGAGCTGGTACAATGGCTTAGAATTTTAAGCTGCATTGCACATAACATGGGAGTTGCATGACCAGACTCATTTTTGCTCTACGTAAACCAAGTGTTGGTGATCCTAATTTGGATCGGGGATGGAAGAGGAGGGGAACCTAACATTTTGCCCCATGTCACAGCCCTGTGCTAAACTGGAAAGCATGGAGACTGAGGGAGGACAATGTAGTAGTAGGCAGTGGACTGGGGCATGGCTGAGAATGATGAGCCTGAAGGAAGTATAGGCAGATAATGAGACTTGAGGAAAAGAGCTGGGAAGGCAGGAATCTGAGGCAAGAGGGAGCTAGCAAAGAAGCGGCTCTGAAGAAACTTCACGGCACTTAAATTAAAAATGGACTAGGGATTCCAGGCAGCAGAAATGTGACCAAAGGATGTGGGATGACATAGGCAATGGCCTGAGAAGCAGAAAACTGAGGAAACGATTTGTGGTTGAGTTGGCGCTTGGAAACAGAATGAACTGGGCACTATTGGCAGAAAATGGGCAAGCAAGGGAGGGAGCCCTTCGTTTATTTGAATTAACACGGCAATTCTTTGGTGAGGAGCTTCCAGTCCTCAAGTACTGCACAATCAACTCTTGCTACCTTTTTTTTTGTTTTTGCTTGTTCATTTGCCAACTAAGGCAGCTGCAACCCTTTTGCAGGTTCAACAGGAACTTGGCATGAGAAAAAAACGTTCAGAGAATATGGTTTCAATGAGCTAAGCCAAAACAATGATTTCTGGAGATAGAAAATTGCAGTTTTCAACCATAGCCAATGAGGCGGCGAAATTCCCTTTTTACAAATGAAAAAAACTCAACTCACCCTCATGCATTATTGATAAACAAATTGAAATGAATGGCAAGTGATTAATAATACATAGAGGGTAAATAATGAATAGTGCAGATAAATCTTTTTAAAACTGTGAACGGGGTCCAGCCAACTGAAAAGAGTCAAGTATTCTGAAATTATGGAAATCTGAACAGCTTTCCCCTATTCACTTGGTGATGATCTGCAAAATCCATCCAGAAAATATGTGCTAGCATCAAAACATCCTTGGAACATATAAGGATTCTTTATTTCAACAAATGGGAATTTCTGGAGCTGACTGCAGTCAGAAGCATCAGGCTAAACTACTTGTGTGGCAAGCTAGATTTCTCAAGCATAAAACAAAGAATGACAATCCTGAATAAATCTTTGTTGCAGAGCTCCTGTTTCAATGGGGCCTGAGCAAATAAAACATCAACCCAGCTTCCCGTTGCATTGTGTCCCAAATGTTCCTTTACTGGAAACTGTTATAGAATCATAGAATTGTAGAGCTGGAAGGGATTTTGAGAGTCATCTAGTCCAACCCCCTGCAATGTTGGAATCTTTTGCCCAACGTAGGGCTCCAACCCATGAACCTGAGACTTAAGAGTCTCATGCTCTACAGACTGAGCTATGGATAAAGATTAAAAATAAATAGGTATATGCTTGCCTGTGAAATATTTAGGTTGCCCCAGTGAGCTTTCAGACTCATTTATTAAGTATATATATTTACATCTTAATTATAAATGCATTTAACTTGGAAACGAAGATGGATACTTAGCATCACTTTGCCATTTCTTTCTTCAGCCCAGGTTATTGTCATTTGCTTACATTTTGCCTATGGTGAATGCAAGTGATCATTTAAGGGAGACTTCTTTCCTGGACTTCATTGTGGATTAGAGATAGATAGATGATAGATAGATAGATAGATAGATAGATAGATAGATAGATAGATAGATGATAGATAGATAGATATTGCTTTGCCGGTTCCAGGTAAACACAGCTGTGTTTGGATCCAGCATGGGGATTGCACTGGTGGTAGCATCCTGCCCAGCTAAATACAGCAGGGGCCTTTCCTATCCTAACCCCCTGTAGCAGTAAAGATCAGGGAGTTAGTACTCCGTGGCTAATCTCCCCAGATGTTCCAGTGGTTAGGCAAATCCTCGTAGTAAATTCTAAGCCAGGCACTGTTTGCTTTTCCTTTAACCACGGACATGCTCCGAGTCCTTCAAGACAACTGTGACCTTTTTATTTGATATTTGGAAGAAGCACAAAAAAGGACACCTGTCTGAAAGTGCTTTAGGAATGATTCTTCAGTCAGTCAGCATCGCAGAGATCCTGGCACATCATTAAATAAAGAATGCTCCTGTTATCAAAACTGTTCTTACAGCCAGCTTCTTCATTAAATTTACTGTGTAAAGATAAAGATGCATATGTTTCTGAATCAGGAGCATCTGCCACACTGAAAGATTTAGGTCACCTTCTGCAATCCAAGTCTCCTACCGGCAAATGACAGGGGAGGTTGCAAAATGCATTACCATTTGTGCCAGTGTGATAGTTAGAAATCCACCGTATCCATGAGCAATCAAATTCCTAGGGAGTGATGTAACACATCTCTAAATCAACTGGCTCGAAAGATTATGTTCACCTAGATACTTGCGGTGGCTAGGCAAATCCTCCAACATTCTAATATTTATGGTGACAGGTCTACAGTATCCCCAGCCAAGCAGCAAAGAGGTAGTTGGGAAAGGAATTCCCATGTTAAACACACCCTGATATATCTGCCAGACCTACTTTTCACCTTCCTATGCTTCCACGCTGCGCACCAGAGACTGCAATATTTATTAGCTTTTCCTTTATTTTCAATGCATCAGTCACTCTTGCTTACAACTAGGGCTGCCATTCACCTTGCAAACTGCAAAGAGGTAATCTTTTTTTTACAACACAATTTGTGTGCTCTTGTGTACAAAATGGAAAAGCAGGGGCGAAATCTAGTATTCCTACTCCACACTGGGGGGTTTTATGTATTCCTGCATGGCACGATGCAGCCAAAATGTGCTTAGTTCTCCCCACTGAAATAAAAGGATTTAAAGGTGATTACTTTGCTTGAATTGTGTCCTGCATTAATGTGATCTGAAGTTGGAAGCTGGCATGGGCTTGTGCTGAGTCATCCCAGCAATGAAAGATAGGTTTGGGTTAGCTGTGCATTCTGTGGCATTTGGACCCAGCCATTTTGGGGGTCAACAAGGTCCCCAACAAGGTATAAATGTTCAAGATTTAAAGCCCCGACAGCCAATGCACCAATTAAAAAAGAAAAGAAAAAAGTGTAAGTCGATCCTCACACTACCTTAATGATGCAAGCTTCACTGAACTGCACAGGACTCAAAATGCCTCCATCGGATGTTCAGAGCACATGAGTAAATGTAGGGACTGGGTGGAAGTAAAGAACTTTGAAGATTGCCCTGCCCTTTTCTCTCTTAATGAAAACAAATGGACTAGCAGAATAGTTCCTGGAAAGATTAATGTACTACTTAAATGTCAATTAAGGCAATTTAAGAGGGGGCAGGGGCACCTGTAGCAGAACAGTTGGAAAACTGCTCAAAATCTAAAACGAAAACAAAACTTTTTTAACACCTAAGGAGGATCTGCAAGAGCAGTTTCGCTCCATGTTCCACCTATTCCATTTAATATTTGTAAGCAATTATTGTAGTGTGGTTATTTTATATGTCCCAGGAAGGGCCATAGGTAGAGCAAATGCTTTTCATGCAGAAGCTCCTGGTTCAATCCTGGGTATCTCAAGGTAGGGCTGGAAATGTCCTGTATGAAATGCTGGAGAGCTGCTGGCAGTCACTGTTGACAAGACCAACCAATGGTCTTGCTCCAAACAAGGCACCTTCCTTTTTTTGCCATATCATTTTTATTAATTTTACAATAATGATTTCCATTACAATCTCTCCTCTTATCTTATACTATTTGGCCATGACTTCCTTCAAACCTTCCTTATGATTTTCTATCTTTCATTTCAAATTTCTGCATTTTCACTACTTAACCATTGCTTTCAAATCAAAAACATCAAAGCATCATATTTTCTTATTCTCAGCAGTGCTTTTTATACCTTTCCTTACAAAGTTTCTTGAAATCCTACCAGCGTGTTTGATTGACTACAATTGTCTTTCAAGCAATTTACAATTTTAGTCCAGTCCTTGAGGAACTTCTGGTCCCGCTGTTCTCAGATTCTTCCCGTCATTTTGGCCAGTTCCGCATACTCCATTAACTTCAATTGCCATTCTTCCTTTGTCAGTAATTCCTCTTGTTTCCACTTCTGTGCTAATAAAATTCTTGCTGCGGTTGTTGCATATAGGAAAAGCTTGGTATCTTTTCTGTTAATGTCTGTACCTACAATTCCCAGTAGAAAAGCTTCTGGTTTTTTAATATATGTATATTTCAACATTTTCTTAATTTCATTATATATCATATCCCAGAAGCATTTCACTTTCTTACATTCCCGCCACATACGATAAAAGGTATCTTCCTTTTCCTTACATTTCCAGCATTTATTATCTACCCTATAGAGTTTGGCTAACTTCACCTGTGTAATATACCATCTATACATCATTTTCATCACATTTTCTCTTAAGGCATTATACGCTGTAAATTTTATTCCTTCTTTCCATAATTTTTCCCAATCTTCTAACTTTATCTTGTAACCAAAATCTTTAGCCCAATGAATCATTACTGACTTTACTTCTTCATCTTTCAGATGCCATTCCAGCAATAGTTAATACATTTTTGCCAGTGTTTTATATTTGCTATTCAATATTTCAATTTCAAATTTTGATTTGGTATTTCCAAATCCATTTTTCTTCATATCATCCTTAAACATCTCATTAATTTGTCTGCCAAACAAGGCACCTTCCTATGTATTTGTCCTAGAATCTCAACTCTGCATAACTGCAGGGCGATGTTCCAGTGATGTTCCTTCTGTTCTGCTGGCCCCCAAAAACAGCAACAAGAGGATTCTTTAGTTTTCCAGAACACTTTGTAAACATGCAAGATGTAACCAGTACGTGTAATTTTATATCCTGGACCGAGAGAGGAAGCATGAAAGAAGGAAGAAGGCCTGCTAAAGGGAAAACTAAGCATGTGTTCCTGAAAGTTCATAGAATTATAGAGTTGGAAGAGACCCCAAGGAAGGGACCCCAAGATAGCTGTACCTCTCTCCTCTCCCCCCCCCCGGCCCCACTTTACTCTAAATAGTTGTCATGGATCAGGAGGGTTGAATTGGATCAAGACCTTGGCATTGACCCTTTGTGCTACTGTCTCAGTGAGCTGCTCCGATGGAAACTTCCGTCCCAAGCCAAACAACTGCTGGTGGGCGGGGGACGTTATATAATTAAACACAAAGGACACTCTAGAACTTTGACACAATAGTTCTATGTCTTAGAAATAGTTATTTCTGAAATATTGCCAAAATGTTTAAACCCTGAGGCACCGTCTGCTTCTCAGAGGAGGCGAGGCTGATTTTTGTAAATAAATACTTGCATTTAAACTGAAGATACATTTGCAAAAAGAAAAAGAAAACTGATGTGCTCGCAGTGCAGTAACATAATCATTCTCTTTTGTGCAAGTTGCTTACTGTCCGTTTTGTTTTAGTTTAAAGTTTAAGGAATGACTAATATTGATCATTTTGACCACATCAATGCTTCTGTTTGTTTTAAGATGCAGTGTTTTTCAAATACATCTTTTTTTTGTGTGTGTGTGTTTTTAAAAAAGCTTTATATTTATATTTTTAAGTAACTGCACTAGCCATGATTAACCAGAGTATTGTGTTTTGGGGTGAAGGTGGGACATTTAGGATAATATTATATGAGCCTAAAACCCCATGAAACCTTATACACACTCCCTTTGGCATAGGCAAACTCAGCCCTCCAGATGTTTTGGGACTACAACTCCCATCATCCCTGACCACTGGTCCTGTTAGCTAGGGATGATGGGAGTTGTAGTCCAAAAACATCTGGAGAGCCAAGTTTGCCTATGCCTGCACTACACTGATATATAGAACTTAAGAACTGACATATGGTTTTTCAAGATCAAAGCAATGGTTAGTTGATCTGTGGTCCTGTGTTTCAATGCTTCGCTCTTTTTGAGCCTCACTAACCCTTTTTAAATTAACGTGCTGTAACAATATGCTGTCAGAAGCAATAGAAAACCTGAAGGAAATCAATGGACCAGGACACTTGTTACTTTCCCATTCAACACATGGTACTTAATGCTAGGAGCCTACTTGAAATAGAACCTTCAGTGTTATACCCATTTGACACCCTACAGTCAGATCAATAACGTATTTCCTTTCCTCTTGCAGGTGCTCAGGGTAGTTCGACTTATAAAGATTTCTCCTGCTCTGGAAGACTTTGTGTATAAGATTTTTGGACCCGGGAAAAAACTTGGGAGTTTAGTTGTATTTACTGCCAGCTTATTAATTGTAATGTCAGCAATCAGTTTGCAGATGTTCTGTTTTGTGGAAGAGCTAGACAGATTTACAACATTTCCAAGGGTAAGTGTAAAACAACAACCAACCAATCAAGCAATCAGCTATGATTCTGTCGTCTTTCTTACAAATGCCTTTTTCTTTTAATTCTAGCTTTGTTAACGCCAGCTGTTTGGAAGGTGTGGGTAAAGATCATGTTTTCCTGTGTGTTGGTTGGGGGGTGGGGTTTGCGCGTTTCTATTGCTTTGTGGAATGTACTGTGGAAAGCTGTGTAATGCCTTTTGCTTATTTACTTCATTTAGTTTTTAAATCCTGTGCTGCCTTCTGGACCCCAAAACAACTCTAAAAATAGCTTTACACGTACTGCTCTGTGAGTCATTGGGTTGTGTCCAGTGCTACACACAAGCAGGCTTTACACCCTTAATAGAACTTCTCCTTCCCTTATCCCTCTACAGCCCCTTGCACACACCCCAGATTTGCTTCAGAGGGTCCTCCAAAACTCAAGAGCAGATTTCAAAGGGTGGCATCAAGCAGGATAAAAGGAAGGGGAAGTCTCATAGTGTGAGCTGATACCAGTTCAACTAGTGCAATGCCGGTGTTGGGAAAAAACCTTACATATTCATTTCAACGTAAGATCTCTTCCCCTTTTTTTCCTGCCCCTTTCTCCAGATTTTTCAGAGTAGTTCCCCAGTGATATCCCCTCAGGCACTGATCATCCAGGCACTTAGCTTCAGAGACAGGAACAGCAGTAGCAAGATCCAGACTGCTTTCCTTCATTTTTTGTGTAAACACAGAAGAATAAACGAGGAGAGCTGTAACTCAGGGTGAGAAATGTGTCCTTGGATCAGAATAAGAAATACGACATCCATAGAAAGCAATCTTAGTAACTGCCACCTGTTTAGAACAAACTCTGCCGCCATCTTTGGCCCTGAACGGCCATTTTGTGCCTCTTAGGCCTCAATTGTTTTCAGTCCTTCCAAGTAGGCTCTGGGGGTTGAAAATGTCAGAACCTGTAGACTAGACTCTTTGCAAGACATCCAGGCCATGTTTTCACAAGCTGTCATAACGTAATGCTCCAGTCTATAGCTAAAGTGAACGATGCATAACAGTTATGGTGAGAAGGGCTGGCCTGATCATGAGGTAAAATAAGATGGCAAAATCAGCTGCTATTTAGTTTGGATTCTTTTAAAACCACTGAATGTGGTGACATGGGATTTTCCAGCCAAAGTGTTAAAATGTACTGGAATGAACAGAGAATGAGGTGCAGGTAATGTCAGGAAATGTTCTGATCAGGGCCTTTCAACCAAATAAATGTCACTGATAAACAACCCATTAGCTCCCAATCTAGAAAATGTGGAATGGAAAGAGAGAGGCAAAATATATTATTTTATAATTCTGGATACTCTGACTAAAATAAGTTCAAGTGGAGGTTTCTTTTTCTAACAGAAAAAAGGGGGAATTTTGAAATCAGACATGCCAATATAATCGAAGCCGGAAACTTCCTTAAGAGTTGTCTCAGCTAATAGAAGCTTCTGCACATATTGTGTGATGTGATGATAGATTGATACTGTGCAGCGCTAAGATGTCATACAAAGTGAATACGTGAAGTGTCCCAAAATCCACAAGCTGTTTGTTGGCATACCCTCTTGCTGTCCTGTATTGCTTGCCACTAAGCAAGAGCAAAAGTAAAAAATGGCAGTTGCTTGCTGTCATGGTACCTTTCTTTCTGCCATTTCCCTAGATGCTGAAAAGCAAGTGTGCGGAGCCAAATAGGAACTATTGATTACTATGTCCATTAATGTCGCTGAATCAAAAGCCTAGAACTAAAAAAAAGGGGGGAAGCAAAAGCGCTATAGGAACATTGTGGGTTTTTTGAAAGAAAGGGGAAGAAAAGGCAGACAACCTTCATTTCCTAATGCCTCTAAATTGCATGCTTTCACATGGTTACCTGACAAACAGTAAATAAGTAGAAGCTTATGGTCACTATGGTTACCGAACACAGCATTCTCTGGAACATTTTTGTCTTCTTATGTGGTCTGATAGATTTGTTTTCAGGTCAGTGTGAGCCTCTAAAATGGACTTCTTCAAGTGTGTTTCCTTCCATTTCTTGGATTTGTCACTTGCAAAGTCATGTCCAAACTAAAGAAAATATGGAACATTTTATTACCTTGAATTTTTGCAATTAAATTGGCTGCCTTCTCTCATGAGAAATTGTATTTATTTCATACGGCTTGGCTGGTACAGATGAGAAACTAGAGTTTCAACAGTTGAGCACAATGCTTTTTGAGGGAAGACCTGCACTTATGGGGCAAGGCCCGCTGCCCCTCCAGCTCTTGTGGAGACCCTCCCCAGAGCCCAGAAAATGTCTTCTTTGGGCTCTGGGGAGGGTTTCCTCATGAGCCAGAAGCACAGTGAGGCTTTGCTGAGGCTCTTCAAGTGTGCCCCCACACTTGAACATGCCTAAATGGGGGGATACCTGTAACGACATCAGGCAAGATTGTATTGCATGAGACAGATTGCACTGAATGTTGTGGAATGGGAGAACTCTGTATAATGCTACCATTTCAGACCTTAATACTGGATGATGTTGACACTGATTGATGGATGGACCAAAAATAGTGGTCTCTAATGCATTTTAGCATTGGTCGGTTTATATTGTATTTTGGAAATAATTTCTAGTTGATTACCAGTATCAGAATCTCTAACTAATCTTCAGAAAGGGGGGGATCAAAAGGAACTTGAAGCCTCCACCACACAGCCACACAACATGAATTAATTCAAAATCCCTCCATTTGCATAAATCTCCAGGTCTCATTTTCACAGCTGTTGGTTCTGTCAGCTAGGTAGCTGCGTTTCAGATTCATTTTAACATAAATGGTGAAAAGTGTACCTTTCAACTAAAAATATCTTGCTCTGAAAGAAAGATTGCTACTTGCTGAACTTAAAATCACTGTATACTGCCTTAGCATTTTCTTTAAACTGGTGTTTTCCGATACAGAGAACTTTAATAATAGGAAAGATTTACGTGGAGTAACATTAGAATGAAGCATGTTTTAAATGGAAGGTTTGGTTGTCTAGTTTTTTTGTTTTAACATCACATTTGTCCTTTCTAAAATGTGATGCTGTAGAAAATGAATGCCATTCATTTGGCATTAAGAAAGAAGAGAGGAAAGTTTCATTTTAAGCGAAACTTGCTGTACTTTCTAAGCTATTGAGATATAAATGATATAGAGATGCCGAAAAGATCAAATAAACCATGAACAAGATATGTACACTGTCACCCTGACCCAGTTAAGCAGGCTTATGTCTGAATATCACTCTGGATTGGAAATTGTGGGTATAAATTGGAAATAGATAGGATACTCTTCATATGTTTTTTAGAATGTGTTATTATTTGATTGTTATTTGATTGTTGTTAGCCGCCCTGAGCCCGGCTCAGCTGGGGAGGGCGGGATATAAATAAAATTTATTATTATTATTATTATTATTATTATTATTATTATGTGTATCAGGGGGAGGATGCAGCCGACCAGTGATATTTTGCTTAGAATAAGAAACATATTCCAGTGTGTATCTGAAAGTACATCCCCCATTCATATTCCCACACAACTAGTTGCATGTTCATACCTCATGATGAGAGCTGGATCAGGGCCACTGATAGTTAAGAGCTTATTTGAACGTAGCCTCTATGCAAATGAATGGATATAAGAAAGCTGAAGGAGACATATCTGAGGAAATCTATGAGTGATGAAACTTCACCATATTGGACGTATTTATTTTTTAGCGTTTATTGAAAAATTCATATAAACTCTTTCTTCATAAGATATATCAAGGCAGTATAGAACATACAGAATACAACAAGATCCGTAAAAGTGTCAATAGAAGCATAATGATAAACTCTGATAAAACAGTAATAGATGCAGCTCCTGCAGAACCGCTACTTGTAGAGAGTTCTAGAAAGCAGGGTCTGCTGGGCTAAAGGCTTGAGTTCTGTTGTTGTTTAGTCCTTTAGTAATGTCCAACTCTTCGTGACCCCATGGACCAGAGCACGCCAGGCACTCCTGTCTTCCACTGCCTCCCGCAGTTTAGTTAAACTCATGCTGGTAGCTTCAAGAACACTGTCCAACCATCTCGTCCTCTGTCATCCCCTTCTCCTTGTGCCCTCCATCTTTCCCAACATCAGGGTCTTCTCCAGGGAGTCTTCTCTTCTCATGAGGTGGTGAAATATTGGTGCCTCAGCTTCAGGATCTGTCCTTCCAGTGAGCACTCAGGGCTGATTTCCTTAAGAATGGATAGGTTTGATCTTCTTGCAGTCCATGGGACTCTCAAGAGTCTCCTCCAGCACCATAATTCAAAAGCATCAATTCTTCGGCGATCAGCCTTCTTTATGGTCCAGCTCTCACTTCCATTAATCACTACTGGGAAAACCATTACTTTAACTATACGGACCTTGAATCCTAGTGAAGACCTAATGCAGTGGCATAGACAGAAAGGGGATAGGTGCTTAAAGGTGGCATTTAAAAAGAGCTTACAGCTCAGCTACTCATGTGCAGTGTTCTCCTTGGGTTTTATGGAGAGATTCAGCCCACCTTTCCTTTCAACTACATGTTTGCTTCTGATGATGAGGAAAAACCAGCATGCATACAGGATTATCATGTGCTCTGAGTGAAAATGCATGCCTGCGATATCACAACAGCATATAGGAGTAGACTAAGGTAGCTGGGAATCTTAGCAAGCCGAACTCCGAGGCACTGAAAACAGTCTTATAGTGACCCATTGCATTTTTACAAGCAGGAAACCAAACTCCACCCAAATTTTAGCTAGCAAGGTTATGATTGCTGCATGCAATTGCTGACACGGATATTGGGTTCAGGATATTATTCGCTTGTTTCGATAAAGCGCGCCCAACTGAGCTTTGTGTTTGATTATGTTCTCTTTTAGGCTTTTATGTCCATGTTCCAGATCCTTACACAGGAAGGATGGGTAGATGTCATGGATCAAACTCTTAATGCTGTCGGGCATATGTGGGCACCTGTTGTCGCTATCTACTTCATACTTTATCATCTTTTTGCTACCCTGGTATGTTGTATGCCTTGCTGTTTCCTATATTTACTTTTCTGAAATGTTGCTTGTGCTGGCTCATATGTGGATGAAATGAGGCACAGGAGAAATCAGATTTTACAACTGTCTGAGGAAGCTGCCTTGTATTGAGTCAGACTATTGGTCGATCCAGCTCAGTATTGTCTCCCGCAGGTGATTCTCTCTCTACTCCCGCATTCCATTTAACTCAACTAGCATGGGATGGGAGTTTGGATTTGATATCCCACTTTATCACTACCCGAAGGAGTCTCAAAGCAGCTAACATTCTCCTTTCCCTTCCTCCCCCACAACAAACACTCTGTGAGGTGAGTGGGGCTGAGAGACTTCAAAGAAGTGTGACTAGCCCAAGGTCACCCAGCAGCTGCATGTGGAGGAGCGGAGACGCGAACCCGGTTCACCAGATTACGAGACTACCGCTCTTAACCACTAGACCACACTGGCTCTCCATACTGGTTTTGGTATGGAAGCACTCACAGGTAGCACAGTAAACTAGGCACACAGAATGGCAAATGAGTGTTCAGCATGGTTTCGCAGGTGGAAGCTTGCCCCTCTGTGTCTAGATTTCCCCTGTTTTAATTATTTGATGGAACATGAAGTTCAGCCCTGCAGCTTATGGTGGCCAGTCTTTGCACTAGCACAGGAAGTTATTTGTAAACCACGACCATACTCCTTTTCATAATATAATATTGCAGATGCTACCTACAATCATGAAATCCTAGAATTGTGGAGTTGGGAAGGGATCCCAAGTGTCATCTAGTCCAACGCTCTGCAATGCAGGAATGCTGCCCACAGCTGTCACTGGGTGGACTCGAACCACCAACCTTCTTGTTAACAGACCCATTGCTCTGCAAGAGAAGACAGGGTACCTGTCACAATTCCCAATGAAATCGAGGACTACAGTGGAGCAGAAACCTACACCGATCCTCACTGTACTTTCCCTCTAGCTGTCATGATTCACAGATTATGGTCACTGGTGACCTCAAGCCTTATTGCAATGCGCTCCATGTGGGCCCAGCAGAGCAGTTTTTCAGGGATCTCAAAGTCCCTAAATAAATCCTAAACCCCACCCCCTATCCCAAGTTCCTAAGAATAACTGGTTGGTTCCACTCCAACAGAACTCTAGAGTGGTTTAAAGAAGTTGGTTGTCTTCTGCAATTCACTTCACAATGAAGGAGATGGAGCTTTTATGAAACTCACCACAGCTGCATGATGGAGTGATAGTTCCTTTCCCTCTCTGGTTCAGATAGTGCAGACCCTACATCTAGAATGCATATTGAGTTTTCATAGTACAGTCCACCTGCCCCCCCTCCTAAAACCACACACACACACACACACACACACACACACACACACACACACTGCAAGATGATGCAATTGCAGTGAGATTTGCCACTTCTCTATTACATTTGTAAAGTGGTCACACCACCACTGTTTGAGGAACAGAACCAGCCCCACCACATTACTAAGGGGGGTTCAGTTTATTTCCACTGCTTAAAAAAGAGGGGAAGAAGGGAAGTGAAGCCCTAAGAATATATGGTGACACAATGACAAGTGGATAAAAGATCAGGAAAATGTTGCAGTAAATGAGAATGAGAAGGCGGGTTAAAGCTCAAAAGTGCTAATTGTATGCACTTGGAGCTGGATCTGTAGAGAGCTGGAGAGAAATGAATAGCTTTCACAGCAGAAGCTGGAATGGAGTTTAGGTTTGAAAAACAAAAACTGTGTTCAGAGTGAAGTCTATTATTAAAATCCAGAAGGGAATGGAAGAAGTTAAACAAATAACAAGCTGAGGTTTAACTGTTCTTTTGTGATAATGTTCTAGATTTGTTTTTGACATTCGGTAAAAAAATCTCCATTGTGTGTCTATCATTCTCAGCTATAGAGACTGGAAATAACCACAGATTAAACTGCAGCGTATTTCACAGCTACTGCACAATTCCTTGATAATATCAGGCACAGCTTTTCAATATCATTCTAGCTAGGGCCACAGTCTGAAACAGAGTTGAGCTAAATATTTACATTTTTGTAAAAAAAAATGCAGTCCAAAATGTTCCATAATTGCTATTTTATTGTATTTAATAGCATTTATATTATTATTAAACCCAGTCAGGTTGGTGAAGTATAATAATAATAATAATAATAATAATAATAATAATAATAATAATAATAATAATATTTGGTGGCAAGGAAGAACAAATTTTTCATAAATGCACATCTTTTAGCCTCCTTTTTTTTTTTTTTAGTTGCCCATGATATCCTTTAGGGACGCGGGTGGCGCTGTGGGTTAAACCACAGAGCCTAGGACTTGTCAATCAGAAGGTCGGTGGTTCGAATCCCCGCGACGGGGTGAGCTCCCGTTGCTCAGTCCCTGCTCCTGCCAACCTAGCAGTTCGAAAGCACCTCAAAGTGCAAGTAGATAAATAGGTACCACTCCGGCGGGAAGGTAAACGGCGTTTCTGTGCGCTGCTCTGGTTTGCCAGACGCGGCTTAGTCATGCTGGCCACATGACCCGGAAGCTGTACGCCGGCTCCCTCTGCCAATAAAGCGAGATGAGCGCCACAACCCCAGAGTCGGTCACGACTGGACCTAATGGTCAGGGGTCCCTTTACCTTTACCTTTATGATATCCTTTGGAGCAGACACTGTGAATTGGATACATGGTGACTTGGTGGTTCTAATCCCTTGTAAAGAGCCAACTCCAGAAAATGGTGCTGGTTAATAAGCCAACTAATTAGTACAATCCATCTCCATCTTGGGAGTATCTCCATAGAGCTCGTTTCTCCTCAGCACATGCAGGCATCACAGCAGAGCCATTTGGGGACTGGCAAGTCCATGCAAACCATCCATGTCCTATATATTGAACTCCATGCAGATCTCTCTCCAAACAGGTACTTTGCCCTTGTAAGGAATCGGCCATTGTCATTATTATCATCATCATTATATTTCCACTTACTGGTTGCCTTTCCTTACAAAACATAACCCAAAACAGACCTTAGAGGTAAAGTGTGAAACCAAACACTGCAAAATGTAATGTACCGTATTTTTTGCACCATAACACTCACTTTTTTCCTCCTAGAAAGTAAGGGGAAATGTCTGTGCGTGTTATTGGAGGAAATGCCTACGCGTGGCATGCCTACGGATTTTCCTCCTCTAAAAACTACGTGCGTGTTATGGTCGGGTGCGTGTTATAAAGCAAAAAATACGGTACATAAAATAAATCTTACTTCTGTGATTGGCACACCCAGGATCCAAGAGAAAAGGAAGCCCCTTTTACGTGTTGTCACTGACAAAGTTATTTTTTTCTGTTTGGTAGAGAGAGGCTTTCATTATCTGCTTCTAATATTGGGCTCTGTTTTTGAAATCCTTTTGTAGATTCTGCTGAGTTTGTTTGTTGCTGTTATTTTGGACAACTTGGAACTTGATGAAGATCTAAAGAAACTTAAGCAAGTAAGCTTTTTCATGTTGGATATTAATTGCAACAAAGCAATATTGTGTCCTCATTTTTCTAGGAAAATGCAGATGTCAACCAGCTTTTCGAGAATGTGAACTAATTAAAATACCTATATAGTTTACTTTCTGCTTGCCTGACAGAATGCTCTCCCCTTCCCTCCCCTGTGTACTGTTTTGGGAGTTTTCCTGACTCTCCAGAGCAGATTTAGGGGAGCTGTGGGGGCCATGTGGGGGGGAGGCCTGTTGCGCTAGCTGGAATCCTTTTGTTGGGTTTGCTGAGTCCGGTCCTAGGTCCTGATGCACTCCATTTTGATGCAAAAGAGGACATTTGGGAGAGGCAATGTACATGCATGTACATCCCAATACATGCTGGAATGTGTGTGGAGGATACAAAACATGGCTGTTTCATGCCTTATTTTTATTAACCATCTGTAAGTAAAATCTAGAAACTTGTTTCTGAACTTAGCAGATGCACTCTTTACTCAACACCATCACTACGCAGAAAGTTGCACATGCAAAGCTGCGTACCATTAATATTTTTACCAATATGCTTCTGTTGCCATACCAGCAATGAAAGCAGTCATGGCACTACACTTAGTTTGCAGTGGTGTGTAAAAGGTGTGTAAAAGAGCATATTGTGAACCTCCTTGCAAATTCAGTAGTACTATGCAAATAGCTCAGAAGTGTCTATTCAATGCTATCTTGTGCTGTGGCTTAAATTGTCCCTCTCTTTCTCTATATAAAATAAGTTTCTTTCAATATGTTTTATTATCCATTTTATGCAACTTTACACATGATATTATTCTGTTGTTCATTCTGTGTCCCACAGAAATCCATAAGTCTGAGGGTATTTAAGCCATTCTATGAGGTGAAAGTACCTTGATAGTATTGGGGTAATTTGAATTACCGTATTTTTCGCACCATAGGACACACCGGACAATAGGAGGGGGGAGAACAAGAAAAAAAATTCTCCCCTTCTCTGCCCAGCGCCCCTTCAGCGAAGTGGCAAGAGTCACTGCGCAGAGAGGGGGAGAATTTTCCCCCTCTTGTTTTCCCGCTCTAAAACAAGGTGCCGTTTGGGGTGCGTTCAGGCGGCTACCTTGGAAGCCTGGAGAGTGAGAGGGGTCGGTATGCGCCGACCCCTCTCGCTCTCCAGGCTTCAGGTTCCTTTCGACCTGCTCTTTGGGGCTGGCGGGGGGAAGCCCACCACCAGCCCCAAAGAGTAGGTCAGGGAGCAGTGGAAAGGCACAGCGGAGAGGCTCCTTCCATAGCCGCGCGTCACCTCTCCAGCCGGGAGAGGGTCGCGGGGCTATGGCGTCTTCGCTCCATAGGACGCACACACATTTCCCCTTCATTTTTGAAGGGGAAAAAGTGCGTCCTATAGAGCGAAAAATACGGTATACAATCTTCTTTATATATAAAAAAAATCCTAATAATAATAATGCATCTGATGCTATACTGCTTAGCAGCCATATAAAGGAAATAGATATATTGATACATGTTTGTGTTTGAGGTTACATGGCCTGTAAGAATTCAATTAAAATGTATGCAGAATAAGCACAGTGACTTCTCAATGGCAGATTCAGGTAGGTAGCCATGTTGGTGGTGCTACTGGACAATTTTTTAAAAAAATTTCTCAAGGGCAGTATTTGATGATAACACAATCATCTTAGCATTGCTGAGTAAATTAAAACATCAAGTAAGACAGGGAAAATGGCAGATATCCAGTGTTAGTCATAACCAGATTAGACCTATTGAAAACAATGAAATGAATTGATTTCAGTGGGTCTACTCGGACTGAGTTGGGTGTCACCCATTGTCTTTATTGAGGCCCAAATGAATAGAAATTAACTTCCTGATAAACTGCAATTTCATGCGGGAGTTTCTCTTTGAAGTCCTGCAGTTCAAGAATGACAGTCTTGATGCCAGTGATAGAGTGGCCTGGTAGGTTAGAAAGTTTTCTTATTTCTGTGTGTTGCCATTTATGGTATCAGATTTGTGTGCATTCATTCTTTTGTATAGGGTCTGCCCTATTGGTCCTATGTACAACACAGAAGGTTGTTGCTAGCGGTTGATAGCCTCAAACACATTAAAAGGTGAACAAGTGAATGAGCCCTTGATGTTGCAACTCACATTGTTAGTAACTGCAATAGGTTTGCCTGAGTGGATATGGAGACAGAGCAGACACCTAGGTTTGTTGCAGGAACTGGTCCCTGTGCATGCTGCTGCTGCTGCTGCTGACTAGCAGTTTTAGGTTGTTTAGTTGTTTAGTCGTTTAGTCGTGACCGACTCTTCGTGACCCCATGGACCAGAGCACGCCAGGCACTCCTGTCTTCCACTTCCTCCTGCAGTTTAGTCAACCTCATACTGGTAGCAGTTTAGTCAAACTCATACTGGTAGCTTCGAGAACACTTTCCCATCATCTCGTCCTCTGTCGTCCCCTTCTCCTTGTGCCCTCCATCTTTCCCAACATCAGGGTCTTTTCCAGGGAGTCTTCTCTTCTCACGAGGTGGCCAAAGTATTGGAGCCTCAGCTTCAGGATCTGTCCATCCAGTGAGCACTCAGGGCTGATTTCCTTAAGAATGGAGAGGTTTTATCTTGCAGTGCATGGGACTCTCAATAGTCTCCTCCAGCACCATAATTCAAAAGCATCAATTCTTCGGTGATCAGCCTTCTTTATGGTCCAGCTCTCACTTCCATACATCACTACTGGGAAAACCATAGCTTTAACTATACAGACCTTTGTTGGCAAGGTGATGTCTCTGCTTTTTAAGATGCTGTCTAGGTTTGTCATTGCTTTTCTCTCAAGAAGCAGGCATTTTTTAATTTCGTGGCTGCTGTCACCATCTGCAGTGATCATGGAGCCCAAGAAAGTAAAATCTCTCACTGCCTCCATTTCTTCCCCTTCTATTTGCCAGGAGGTGATGGGACCAGTAGCCGTGATCTTAGTTTTTTTGATTTTGAGCTTCAAACCATATTTTGCGCTCTCCTCTTTCACCCTCATTAAAAGGTTCTTTAATTCCTCCTCACTTTCTGCCATCAAATGTTGTGTCATCTGCATATCTGAGGTTGTTGATATTTCTTCCGGCAATCTTAATTCCGGCTAGGGATTCATCCAGCCCAGCCTTTCGCATGATGAATTCTGCATATAAGTGAAATAAGCAGGGAGACAATATACAGCCTTGTCGTACTCCTGCTGTAAACCACTGTTTCCCAAACTTGGGTCTCTATTTTTTGGACTACAATTCCCACCAACCCTGACCACTGGTCCTGCTAGCTAGGGATGATGGGAGCTGTAGTCCAAAAGCAGCTGGAGACCCAAGTTGGTGCAAACCTTTTAGTTATTAGTCTCTGTCCAATGGAGCAGTTGTATTGCAGATTTGGATTTTTTCTGCATTCCACCCATAATGTAATTAACATCATATCTGGACATTTCGATTAAAAGGCATGCTTAGAAAGAAAGAAGTTAAGAAATTGCTCCTTTGAAATGGAAGATTGTCCAGACGATTAAGTGACACAGTGAGAAAAGGTTTTCCCTTGAGGTAAATATGATGGAATTCCTGGCTTTGTGCTGATTGCAGTTGTGAACTGTTCTACTGAAATATTGGTTTTCTTATCATGGTAGATAAAGCAGAAAGAAGGGGATGTGGTTTCGTTTTGTTTTTTAATTCGGTGACTTTTTGACTTCTCCATTATAAGTTGGCCACAAGAACAAGAGAAACAGTGTGGTGTTATTGTTGCTTTTCCCTTCATGCCCATTTTCTTAATGGAAATGGCTTTTGTATCATTGTAGGGGAAAATACTATTCCCCATCTGTAATTAAAAAGCTAAATGGAACTCCAGGAGATAGCCGGCTAATTTGCTGTGTGCTGATTCTTCAGAAGTGCCTTGTGCATACCAATTCAAGCTGCACCACCTTGTACAGAATGCAGTTTGTCTGTTTGTTTTCATTTCTATCTGCTGTGGCCACGAAGATTTAGGCGAAAGCATTGTGGCGGTTGGACTAGATGTCCCTTCCAACTCTACAATTATATGAATTAATGACTGCTGGGAAGGAATACATTCTAATTAGCAATATATTTTTTTTGCTATTCATTGTTTCCAGGGAGATGACCTGCACTACAGTGCTGTGGTTGTTCTCTGAAGTACCACAGAATTAGCCAAGTTCAACTACCCACTAATGAAAAACATACAAAAATGGCAGTCCTACTCGAAAGCCCTTGTTGTTTGAGTAACGTTGTGGGCGCTTAGCAGTCACTGAAAAAATATGAAGTGGTGGCCCAGGGTCAAGTACAATGTTTAGCAGCGAGCAGGAAGTGAGGACTTGTGTTAGATACTTCAGATTAAGTGTTAACAATTACTTGGCACACACACCTTCTGAATATATGTTCTGTTCTCTGGGGCCTACATATTGTGATAGTAAGTTAGAAGCACCGTGTGTTGCTGCTACTACTAAACAGAGAACTAGGGGAGGGGAGATGCTGACAGGAGCTTTCTGGTTTGGGATAGATGACTACTTTATCTAATGGAACTTGGCTTGTCAGACTCTTCCTATAGGGTGGAAGAAGCAGGAAAACTGTGATTTAAGAGGAAGTAGGAGGGAAGGTAACCCCAATACTGTCCCATGTCCCTTCATCCAGATGTGGTTAGTAAACATATAGAGTTGCTATTGTCATTCCAGTGACCAATTCCCTGTTTTTAAAGGTATTTGCTTCCAACTGGCTATATGAAGCATTCTCCCTCTCCCTCTCCTTCTTTAATTTCATTGATTTTGGCAGAAATGTTTCTACAGTTTAAGTTTAAGTGTGTCATCCAGGTTTTCCTTATTGACTTGTGCCTACCTATCTCTTTGTATAGCACATTTATTTATGAACTGCTACAGAAGGAACTCCCCTTCCTTCTGTAGCCCAATCCCAGCTATTGTTATTTGGAAAGTCTGACTGATTTTAACTCCGCTTACTTTCACATAGGGGCGCGGGTGGCGCTGTGGGTTAAACCACAGAGCCTAGGACTTGCTGATCAGAAGGTCGGCGGTTTGAATCCCCGCAATGGAGTGAGCTCCCGTTGTTCGGTCCCAGCTCCTACCAACCTAGCAGTTCGAAAGCATGTCAAAGTTCAAGTAGATAAATAGGTACCGCTACAGCAGGAAGGTCACGACTGGACCTAATGGTCAGGGGTCCCTTTACCTTTACCTTACTTTCACATAAGTAGAGGAGTTCAACCTCAGCCTAGCACAAGCAGTTCACAAAACCAAGATGTGGCTGTGGTCATAGTCCATTTCTGCAGCATCCAGCTTTGCTTTGCTTTTTTAAGTAAGCCATTTTCTAATCTCTCTCTCTCTCTCTATATATATATATGTATATACTGTGTTTTCTGACATTTATCCTCCATAAATGGTGAAGACTTTTCTTTCACAAATGCTGATTTCACAATCTTGGGAAGTTGATTTCAATTGCATAGTGGTATTTATGAATCTGATATGAAAAATGTAAGAAATTCATTCAAAAATCATGACTGTAGCCTTTCACTTTACTGACAAAATTAGCAATATATCTGATCTCATTCTCTGTGGGAATATTTTTTTTTCCATTTACTTATTTATTTATCTATCACATTTATATACCTCCATATTATTCGACTTACAAAAATGCAAGTAACTTATATTGCAGAAGCTTTGTGAATATCTGTTACAAACAGGAAAGCAAATAATGATGTTTCATGGTGATTATTTTATTTTATTTTGTTAAAATCAGTGGAGAAATTCCTATTGACTTAATAGGAACAGAATTGCACACTTTGGAGTTTATATCCCCAGGAGAGGAGTTTGTTGTCGGCGTCTTATTGTTTTTTAACTCACTTTTTAGGACCTCATTTCCTTTTAGAGAAAAGCACACAAAATATTTCATTAAAATTAAAAGAGTTCAGCTGAAGTCTCCGTCAGTTGAAAGAGAAAACACGCCTGTTGCTAATATTATAGCTGGCCTTATTTTGGCTGAAAGCCTCAAGAGGACTGTAATAGGAATGGAATGGAAACATTGCATGATAATGAGTGTCAACATTTGTAGAGATTCTGTATTCTTAAAGGGCCATAGAGCTGGCTGAAAAGATACTGCATCTTGTAGCAATGTTCGTCAGAGAGTAGCTAAAGCGATGTCTACAAGACATTGGGGTTTGTCCTAGAGAGCTCTGAAATGCAGAAGGCAGAACTGACAGGGGTTGGGGGACATAGGAGTCAACTCCTAGGGGCTGAGGTCCCTTCATCCCCTCAATAAAATATTTGAAGGTGATAGCCCACCTCCCCAAGTTGATGGGCGTTGCCCTTCAAATGGCATGTGTGTGTCTTTTGACTGATTATTTTATTCAAGTTGGGGGATATTGAGAAAACTCTGTATAGTGGGGTAAAGAAACACAGATACTAAAAGGTGGTAGACCTCACTGGAGGCTGCTCCATCAGGCAGAATGGGACGCTGCCCAACCATCTTCAGGCTGCCTTCTGGTGGACATGGTTTCTACATACGCTTGCTGTATGCCAAAACGTTTGCAGGATTTGGGGGGGGGGCATAGTGTGGTGCTGCTACAGAGCCACCTTCCGAGCTGTGGCATTGAGTTCCGGGGCAGCGAGAAGGCAACACTCTTGCGGGATCGCCAGGTTGGCTCTGCCATTGTTTTTATACAGCCTCAACCTCGCCCTTGCACTGCCCCATAAATGGCAGCAAAACCGCTGTTGGAATGGTGGGTCTGTGACTTTCCTCCATTATGTTGGCCGCTCCTGGACATGGTGTTCTGGACGGAAAATATATGGCAAATCTTACTTACTCCTACCACACATAGAAAGTTTGCCTGTCTGTCTTCATAACATGGTCAAACTAGAGAAATGTCCAGACATACGTAGGATTGCCCTATTAGTTATAAAGTGATCGCAATATAAGTGGGACGCTTAGTGACACCATTTTGTCCTACTCAATTTACTCTAAAGAATTCACAAACACTGACCCTTCCCCAAACCTCTCATCATACATAAACATTCTAGCCTAACCTGTAGATGCTGGGGTGGGGTGGGGGTTTTCTGAGCAGACTAAGCATTTGGAATGCATGGATAAAAACCATGAAATCATTCCTGTGTCCTATAGAAAACCCTTAATAAAACTGGGAAGGGTTCCCCAGATCTCCTGAGTCATAATCTAGCTCTTCTGTTCCTTTATGATTCCTGCATCTCACATTCTGTTCAGTTTATGCTTTCAAAGGAATATTCTCTTGGGAGAGATCAGTTCCCTCTCACAACTTCACACATCTGCCAATCTCTCTCTCTTCCCACTGCATATTTATGACTCCACTGCAGATGTTCATTACTGAAAACAATTTTGCAACTGATGTGCTATGCTACCTATGACCATACGTTTCCTCAGAGGGCTTGAATATCTGCTGCAAATGTATTGTTTGAAATGAATGAAAAGCTCTGCCTGTCACCAACTCGTGTACCTGTCATTTTTCTCTGTGTTCATGTTCGTCGGGGAACAGTTTGCCCCATTTGGCTAATAAATTTGGGGGTTTTTTCACCCTCAAACAAAGATAAGATGCTACAAACTTGCCTTTCCCCACTACTGCTGTTATCTTTTAAAGTCTAATGATTGCTTTCTTTGCTTTCCTGATTATTGTACCACGTTGAAAATTGGCTTGTAATTATTCTGTGCTCCAGCATTGTGTAGGATTGAGCATGAGGCTCTGTTCACCAGTGCAATGTCACAGCAGGTGAAAGCGCACCACAGCCATCAATAATAATGTGCCTTCCAACTATGCCCATTCGGTATTTCACTCCCTCTAAATAGCAAACTCATTTCGTGAATGCCAACAACCAGGCAGCCCAATGGGGGCCACGGAGGGAAAACAAGGAATATATAAACATGCTCAGAGGTGACCTGAAGTTTGCAGAACTACAAAAATCTTTAATAAACAGGCCCCACTGCTTTCAGATGGCAGACGGGCAGACAAAGGAAACTGGCTGAGAGTGAAAGAGAGGAATAAAGAAGAGGAAGGGTAAAAAATAGGGAGGCACTTATATCCAGTGCTATTTTTCTAGAAAAAGAGGTGCCAAAACTCACCTTGAACGCCTCCCTGGTTCTCTTATAATGGCAATAGCTCCCACCTGAGAGGTTCTGGAACTGAGTTCCGGTTGAAAAAGAAAAGAGCCCTGCTTGTATATCTGTGTTTCTTCCTCTGATGCCCTTTGCTCCGTTCCTCTTTCCTCCTCCATGAGAATCAAGGTAAAGAGGATGAAGAGACATATAGACAAAAGCAACTATTAGACAAGCTCACTTCCATCCGTATCACAACCCATCCAAAGAGTTAGAAGTGTGCTCTGCTATCTCATGGAGGTCTATGCTATTTCCCCTTCAGGCTGTAATCCTATAACAGTGCTACCTCAGGTTACATACGCTTCAGGTTACATGTGCTTCAGGTTACAGACTCCGCTAACCCAGAAATAGTACCTCAGGTTAAGAACTTTGCTTCAGGATGAGAACGCAAATCGTGCTCCGGCGGCGCGGCAGCAGCAGGAGGCCCCATTAGCTAAAATGGTGCTTCAGGTTAAGAACAGTTTAAGAACAGACCTCCAGAACGAATTCAGTACCTAACCCGAGGTACCACTGTATCCTGCTACCTAGGAAATAAGCCCAAACTGAATTTAGTGGGAATTACTCACGCTCAATCATGTATAATATTACATTCTCACTGTATGAAGTCAGTGGAGCAAATGAGTTGCTTTGGAACTCAATGATATGGAAAATAATTTTATGCATGGCAAGCCTACCTCTTATCTTAGTGGTAGAGTTACACACTTCTTGGCTACCCCTGGGTGTAAGCTTTTGCTAATAATTATTCATGGTAATTAAGCACTTTTCAGGACATGGAGCCCCTCACAATTCTTTGCTCAACCCTGAAAGCAGCCTGAAGGCATTCAACACAGTCTGAATTGCTTTGGAAACATTATAGTCTTCCCTCTCACAATATAAGTTGCGATGCTACTGTTGTGCCTCTTCCAGGATGCTTTTCTACAATGTGGGCAAACATTGAATAGCGCTCCCTTTAAAGAAGGCATATAATACAAGGTTGCATCCATTGTTCTAAGAGCATGATAATTTATGGGAAGCAAAGCTGCCCAAGAAATGCTGAGTTTAGGCCATATATGGCCGAATCTTCCAAAACAAAACTATTATGCCCAACTCAAAATGTAAATGAGTGTTGAAAGAGCACTTCTCTATAAACTATCAATTTGTGCACACGAGTAATGCTCTTCTGGATAGAAGCTGCAAAATTAAAGCAAAACATACAGATTTATTAGGGCGGAAAGAACTGCAACATGTTTTTTAAAAGAATAATTTCTTTTCATTACATACTTGGGAAGTACCAAATATCCTACTTTTGCTACTATAGGTGTCCAAAAAAGTCAGGCTGACAGTATGGAACATGAACTCTTAAGTATTTCGACATTTATAATAATGATATTCTCTTCCCTTCCTGGCCTCAACCCTGGCACTTTGTCATTTCATTAAAACACTCTCCAGGTGTTAAAATACGTGCAGAGATCAGTATAAGAGATTTGCTGTTGCTCTTTCAATTGTTGTTGTATGTGGTTTCTGATGGCAGTGCAAAAAGCCATAATAGCGTTAGATAAAAAATATTCTTTTACACTGCTTTTTTATATATATATATAAAAAAGCTAGTGAAAGAACATGCTATTTTTATAAATGCTGCTAGACATTCCTGCTGCTGCTGCTGCTACTGGATTTTTTATGTGACTGTATACAGAGTAAATGAAGACACTATGTGAGATCACAGCTTCCTATTTTCTTGTTCTTTAAGTGTTTTCTTGCTAAACCTATCCTATATGCCACAAATTTAAATTTTCTGGGCTTTAATTTATTCACCAGGATGCTTTTGCACTGGAAACAAATCACACTTAAAGGTAAAAATTCAATAAGGGCAGAGCAATCCAAAGCACCCTTATCCCAGGCTGGTGGGGGGCGGGGGGCACTTGATTAGGCAGAGGGGCTCCTCCACCCAACTATCCCAGCTAAGCCAGTTGGCCTCCAACCAAGCCAGAGTGATGCAGGTATCACTCCATCACTGACCTCTACCTTTTGCCTGATGAACATATAGGTGGGTGGGAATATGGTTAGTGGGCTGCCTTCTCCTTGTGTCCTCCATCTTTCCCAACATCAGGGTCTTTTCCAGGGAGTCTTCTCTTCTCATGAGGTGGCCAAAGTATTGGAGCCTCAGCTTCAGGATCTGTCCTTCCAGTGAGCACTTCCTTAAAAATGGATAGGTTTGATCTTCTTGCAGTGCATGGGACTCTCAAGAGTCTCCTTCAGCACCACAATTCAAAAGCCTCAATTCTTCGGCGATCAGCCTTCTTTATGGTCCAGCTCTCACTTCCATACATCACTACTGGGAAAACCATAGCTTTAACTATACGGACCTTTGTTGGCAAGGTGATGTCTCTGCTTTTTAAGATGCTGCTAGTCCTAGTACTGTGTACTAAAATGAATATACTGAGTATTATTAAAATGGAAAACTTCCTTACATAACTACATGATGAACACATTCATAATTATATATGGGTGGAGTATTTATCTTCCATTATCCCGTCCCCACCAACACACACACTGACCTCCTTCTCTCCATTATTCCAGGAAGAACAGCTAAGAAGCCAAAAGCAAATTCCGATTTCATATCTAGCTTTCAGCATTTGCTAGTACACGTATCCTTTAAAAAAATCATTGGACTCTTTAGCGAAGAGGAAATTGTTGTGCTAAAAGCTGTTTCTAATTAAAATATGCAATGCATACCTACCGGTATTTCGTAGGGAAGTAATTTTACAGTTTGTTTCTCTTCACTAATACAAACAAGATGTCTGTGAAAGTTCAACCAGTGCCTTGAAGGTAGTTTAAAATTCCTGAAATGTGCTACATTCTATTTTGCTCTAAAAATAACATGTGAGTCCTGGCAGAACGAGATACCCTCTAGGCTAGTAGCATAAGCAGTGTATTTCAGGGCAAAACACCACCAATCAAAATGTCACAAGCAGCTCTTCACTTTTCCCCTTTCCTTCCTAACTTGATTCTGATGTTATTTGATAAGAAGGGAACGGGCAACAGAGACATTTTGCGAGCCACTAGACTTGTATGTTTTTCAGCTGTACGCTTTCTTTTTATTAATTCTTAAATGTTATGTTGATATTTTGTCTGGTTTTAAGCCTAGACTTACTTCTATTCTATTTCCCTTTTTTAAAAAAAAAAAATCTTTTAAACTCCTTGAGGGAAGGGCCTGTTGCTTACTTAATGTTTTTCAGTAAAGTGTGGTGTATGCTGATAGTGCCACATGAATAATACCTAGCTTCCACAGAGACTAGACATTGCGTGTTCAGACCCAGAAACCTCCCCCCCTAAATAAATTCACACTTGACTCAAAATTTTGGTTTTGGTTTTTGGCAGAATTTAGGCCACAACTTTATTGATTACAGAAAGTGACTGGTTGCATAGGCTCTGGTTCAACTAGTTCCCTGCCATGCAGGTAGCGCTGACCCAGGGTTCCAGCATAGGTCAGCTAAGGGCGAACATCTGGATAAGCAGAAAGCCAGGAACGGGCTAACTCTACCACCCAAATGTCCCCCTAGACTCTGGCACGGGCACAACCCCCTCTCAGGGGTTGACCAAACCATCGAGTCCCTGGATTCCTTTAATGGAATACCCTTCACAGAGGGATGGCGAGAGCGTTCTCCCATCCCTATCACCTGAACCAGAGCCTATCCGCAACCTTACAAGTTGTGACGATTTGCTACGTGGCAGGCGAAACCCAAATGGCAACAGTCAATCAGCCAAGTGGGGAAAATTCCTGCTGTTCCCCTGTTCTGTGACAGACGACACACGACAGCATAGCAAGGTCAAGCGCAAAACCCTAAAAGTAGGGAGAGGTGGGCGGGTGTTCCGAACGCACATGCCAAAAGAGGAAGCTCTGGGTCACGTGCATGGGCATAAATAGGTCCCTTGAACCGTTTGGACTGCGTCCCATTGGCCAGATTCTACCCAGCTTCGAGGGACCTACCAATTGGGTGTTGTGGCTGACCAATCGTACCCACCCACAACACAGGGTGTCGGTTTTCCAGGTCTCAACGCAATACGTGCCCTCTTTAAGGGAGGAACCGATTTATAGTACCTCCAGTTGGTATTATTGCATTATGGCTAGCTAAATAAGCAAATGGACTTAGCACCCCAAACCAGTTGAGTGTCCATATTAGAGCTTTGGGATGCAGGTGGTACTGTGGTCTTAACCACCAAGCCTTTTGGGCTTGAAGATCATTAGGTCAGCAGTTCGAATCTGCAGAATGGGATCAGCTCCTGTTGCTTTGTCCCACCTTCTCCCAACCTAGCAGTTCAAATGCACGCAAGTGCAAATAGATAAACAGGTACCGCTGTTGCAGGAAGGTAAACGGCGTTTCTGTGCACTCTGGTTTTCGTCATGGTGTCCCATTGTGCTAGAAGCAGTTTAGTTATGCTGGCCACATGACCCGGAAATCTGTCTGCGGACAAACACCAGCACCGCACCCCATTGTCAAATTTGACTGGGCTTTTACCGTAACCTTTGTGCAAACAGCTTCTCAAAATTCACCATCCTACTTGAGGGCAAAGAAATTGGGGAAACAATTTCACCACATTGATTTTCTCCATGTGGAGGTGAAATTCTCCCAATAGTTTATTGGGGCAGGTCTTACTATTAGCACTGGCCGTAGCACAAGTTACCCCTTCCCGCCGCACAACTGTAAGTGGCAGCAGCAACAACAACTGTGTTGGCGTCCTGGCCATCCTTTTGCACCCTCCTCACTGTCCCTCGTTGAATGCCTTCCAGAACATGGAAATGACGGCCAACCCAGAAAAATTATGGACAATATTTGGAGGAAATTCTACTAAGCAGCCTTCTTTTCAAAAGGATGACGAAAAAGAAACATCTCGGAAATTTTATCAGAGCAACGTCTTCTGAGAAATTGTAGCTTAGCTGTAGTTCACATCCTGCCAGGTTTTTGAAGAACTGAAGGGGAGCTTGAAGGAGGACAGCAAGGTGGCTTATTTCATGCATTATGGGAGCCTGAGAAACAACTACCACATTCCAACTCTACAATTCTATGATTCTATGTGGGCAGACATGCGTGGCGTAATGTGTTTTATATGTATCCTTTACTAGCTTATAGTGAAACAACAACAACAAACTCCAGAAATGTGCATACTGTAATGTATCTGATAATTCCACAGGCTTACTCTATTTAACCCAAACACATGACTTAAGCCTCAAAGCCCTGTCCAAACACAAGTGGCAACTGTCAGACAATATATGAACCAAGAGAGAATCTAATGGGAGACAAAAGTGTTATCAACACATCTTGTCTTCCCTCAAAGGCAATGCCTCAGAATTCAGGAAATGCATCTCAAAGCCATGCCCACCACAGTTTAGAACAACTGTCTTGCTTTAAATCAGATCAGACTTTTATTGGCTATGCTTTTGGACTTACAAAGCATTTTTTTAAAAAAGAAAAAGTTCAGACTACTTTTTCCTACCTCTTACCGCATGTATTTCTTTGCATGCAGGATTCCTCTACTGCTGACCATCCTCACTTCCTTCTGCTCACACTGAGATGAGCTTCTGTGAAGGCTACATATTTGTATGAAATGATTTATGCCCTTTTGTTTCATGGTAGAGGCACTTTTCAGGGTCTGCCATCAACAGGCAGCACTCCGGCACTTTATAACCGCCCCCCTCCCAATTTGCCAAGAGATCTGTTCAATTAATTCTCATTTTGGTATATCTGACTTGCTAATCTATTAACACATCAGCTGGAGACTTTCATCTGTTGCCACCAATCATGTTGAATTGCTGAGGAGAGGCCGAACTGAAACATTAGGGCGTCAAATTTCTTCTGGTTACTACAACACAATTGGCTTCCTCCCACAGTATCTACATATGGGTAGTTTCTGGTGTTACAAACAAGCGTAAACAAAGCAGACGCTAGTGACTCCTGTTTCTTCTTTTCATACAAGTTGTGAAATGTGGGAAGGGAGGGATAATGTATTCATATCTCCCAAAGTGGTAGGAGTTTGCTCTATACACATCTGGTCCTTGTGCATCGCCCCTACGATGAGATGCTCAAATTCCCATTTGCCACATTATACAGGATACAGCAAAAGTAGGTGTGTTAGTTGATGATGCACTGAGAAAGTAGAATGGTTTTGCAGTGCTGCAATTTGGAATGTGTGTTTGCTTTTTCATCTCCCCCCCCCCCCTCCTTTTGCTCTCTTTCACCAGCATATAGCATTAAAATGCCCAAAACTAGGTAATAATAAGTTTATTTATCCTTGGAGATTTTACAGAAGTTTCAAGGTACATTTGCAGGAAGTGTCCAGAGGGTGAGCTGCATACGGATCTCATTCTCGGTTGCAATTCATTCATTGTAATGTATCCTGAGGTGAATGACTTTGGGATAACCCCATCTTTTTATATAATATTTCTTCTGTAGCACTGAGTATGTTCCGTGGGTGTATTTTTAAACATAATCACATAGCATGGCTATCTGGAGGACTATACTTCAAGCAGTTTCAAATAGGAAATACCCAAAAAAGAAAGTGTCAAAGGGGGGGGACACGACAGCTTTCCATTATATATTTGATCCTTGCAAATAGTGTGTGTGTGTGTGTGTTTTAACAACTGGCAAGACTGATAGGTATCAGGCTTAGTTGAGTTAGCAAAAGGAAGCCACCGTGAATTCAAATATAGCTACACACAATGCAGTAATCTCATAAAATCCTCTCTCATACAGGTTATGTAGTATGAAGATTACAAAATTCACTCCATTGTAACGGTCCTTAGGCTAGTTAAATAGACGGTGAGGTGTGTAGCAATTTTTAGGATTGCAAAACTTTACAGAAACAATCTCTTAATCCCTAGTGAGTATCTAGGATTGCAGTGAGTATTTCATGCATAGGTGCGTAAAGGTAAAGGTAAAGGACCCCTGACTGTTTAAGTTCAGTCGCGAACGACCCGGGGTCATCTCATTTTACTGGTCAAGGGAGCCAACATTTGTCCGCAGACAGTTTTTCCAGGTCATATGGCCAGCATGAGTAAGCCACTTCTGGTGAAACCAGAACAGCTCACGGAAACACCGTTTACCTTCCCGCCAGAGCAGTACCTATTTATCTACTTGCACTTTTGGCGTGGTTTTGAACTGCTAGGTTGGCAGGAGCTGGGACAGAGCAACGGGAGAAGAAGAGTTTGGATTTCATATCCTGCTTTATCACTACCCAAAGGAGTCTCAAAGCAGCTAACATTCTCCTTTCCCTTCCTCCCCCACAACAAACACTCTGTGAGGTGAGTGGGGCTGAGAGACTTCAAAGAAGTGTGACTAGCCCAAGGTCACCCAGCAGCTGCACGTGGAGGAGCGGGGAAGCGAACCCGGTTCACCAGATTACGAGACTACCGCTCTTAACCACTACACCACACTGGCTCTCATCCCGTCACAGGGATTCGAACTGCTGACCTTCTGATCAGCAAGCCCAAGAGGCTCAGTGTTTTAGACCACAGCGCCACCCGCGTCCCCCATAGCTCTGTTCAAATAGCAACAAACATAACTCAGACATTATTTATTTATTAATTCATTCAATAATTAATTGATTAAATTTCTATATCACAATCAGGTCCCTGGCTCAATTCAGCTTGCAGCTATCCAGCCCTCCTCTGCCCCCTCTCTCCCTCAGCACAGAAAGAGCCTTAATTCCAGTAAAAGCATCATTTAACAAAGATATTTATTTGCCAGTGACTCAAATTAAATGTAGAAAAAATATGAAATTATATTAGGAAGTATTGCCTCAAGCACTGGGGTTCTTAATGACCCCCTCCAGCATTAATACCTGCCTTACTTGTGCACGTCCCCCTTCGAGTCCTTGTTCTGAATAGTTAGACTTAAATTGCTATGTCAATATAAAGTAGTTATTTTGTTCTTAAGTCATATGTTTCTCCTTGTTCAACCTCCATAGAGATTTGGATCCTAAGACCAGTTAGGTGAAGAAAAAAACCCATCACCACTTTCCTCTCGCAGCCACTTGGACATTCTGAAAAGAAGGCGAGGGTTACTTAGAATCATAAAATCTTAGAAACTTAGAGTTGGAAGGGCCCCGAGGGTCATCTAGTCCAACCCCTTGCAAACCATGAATCTCAGATGGCCAGCCAACCTCTGCTTAGAAACCTCTGAGTAAGGAGTGTCCACCACCTCTAGTGGGAGTCTGTTCCACTGCCAAACACCTCTGACTGTCAGAAACTTTTTCCGAAAGTTTAGTCGGAATCTCCTTTCTTACAACTTGAAGTTCTACCCTCCAGAGCAGGAGAAAACAAGCCTGCTCCCTCCTCCATGTGACAGCCCTTAAGATATCTGAAGATGGCTATCATAACTCCTCTCAGTCTCCTCTTCTCCAGGCTAAACAAACCCAACTCCTTCAATCGTTCCTCATAAGGCTTAGTTTCCAGACCCTTGATCATCTTGGTCTCCCTCCTCTGCACACATCCCAAATTGTCAGCATCCTTTTTAAATTGTGGTGCCATTATCTCTCAGACCAAGGGGGCCGCAAGAGTGCTTGAACCTGGAACCCAGCGTGTGGGGAAGTGACGCCAAATTTAAGAGCTCCCCCAGCCCTCACTCTGCCTTCCCAAAGCTGGGTAACTGAGGCACTGGGCTTTAGGAAGGATGCACAAGGCTCTGGCATGGTCCTAGAACCCTCCCATCTTCTTCCCAAAACTGGGAAGCACTAACTAGGCTTTGGGAAGGAGGAGGGAGGAATCTGTCAGAAGTCCAGCACCTCACATACCTGGATTTGGGAAGGTAGCACAAGGGCTAAAGGGGGAGGGTGTCAAATGTTGCTGACCACCCTGATCCAGGGTATTCATATCCCTCTCCCACTAGCCAAAGTTCCTGAGGCACCTGTTGCTATTTATCCATTGTTAAACACATCCTGAGATACAGGGTTGTTTTCAAACTGAACTCCCTCAAATTACACACATACATAAGGGCATTGAAACAGTAGACGTCAACTCATTTATAGTATACAAGGAGTGCAAAAGAAGAAATTATTGGTGGTGGGAAGTGATAGATAGATAGATAGATGATAGATAGATAGATGATAGATAGATAGATAGATAGATAGATAGATAGATAGATAGATATAGAATTGGGGTCAGTTTTGACTTCAGGTGCCATTGTGGGCTGGGAGGGTAGAACAGTTTGAGCATTTTCTATAAATGGAACTATGCGAAGGTTGAAGAAGGAATGTGTCATGCAGAGGAAATATTACCCCAAAACGTGTTTGGAGTCACTAAGTGAAGTTAAATGCCTTGCTTTGCCCAGTAGGTAGCATTATCTCAGCACGGCGGAAGTTGAGATGTACTGCAGAATGGCTTTGAGTTTAGAATATTTTTTAACATGTTATTAATCACTATGTTCTTTTCCACAAGATGTCTTTATGTAACCCCTTGCCTGTGCTCCTCTCTTTAGCTACAAGGCTCCAAAATAAATGTTAATTTCTCCCTCTCTTTTTTGCTCATATGAAAATCTGTCAACACCTTTCTATTATGCTGTCGTTTGGGATGTCTTCTTAACAGTGGCTCTCATTCAGACACTTTGTGGTATCACATTTCTATGAAGGACAAGATTGCCCCATCTCTTAGGCTGCCACAGTGACTGTGTGATTCATCATCATCATCAAGTAGTGGGAAGAAAGCCCCCCAAATGAGCCATTCATTCTAGGTTTAAAGGTAAAGGGACCCCTGACCATTAGGTCCAGTCGTAGCCGACTCTGGGGTTGCAGCGCTCATCTCACTTTATTGGCCAGCTTTATTGGACAGCTTCCGGGTCATGTGGCTAGCATGACTAAGCCACTTCTGGCAAACCAGAGCAGCGCACAGAAACGCCATTTACCTTCCCGCTGGAGTGGTACCTATTTATCCACTTGCACTTTAACGTGCTTTCGAACTGCTAGGTTGGCAGGAGCAGGGACCGAGCAACGGGAGCTCACCCCGTCGTGGGGATTCAAACCGCCAACCTTCAGATCAGCAAGTCCTAGGCTCTGTGGTTTAACCCACAGCGCCACCCGCGTCCCCATTATAGGTTTAGCCATGACTTATTAAATTTTAGCGTGCAGCTATCTCTCACTCTCACCTTCTTTCAGAAGCCATCTTTATATTAGCATTCAAAAGCTCCTCTTCAACTATTTATCCAGTCTGCATAGTTCTGCACTACCCTAATGATGCACAATTCTATATTCTGTTTTTCCCTTAGGCTCACTCATTGTATGTCCGTGATTTACGGTCCTAACTCCCCAGTACACTTAATCCCATGTTTCTGTGCCTTAAAGTGGCATTCAGAAATCAATGGCCCAGTCCAAACAGCTCCTTCAGCTATATGCACACTAAGATGTTTGACTCTTTGAGCAGCAGCCCTCAACAGCCATACTACAGATACCTGCTTTTCACATTTTTCTCAGCCTTGCCGTGTAATGTGCTGGACTCCTATTCAAGACAGAAAAATGCCCAAAGCTCCCTTGGGCACGTGGAGCTCCAGGCCATTTTGGTTCCCTGGGTCCAGCTGCAGCCATTGCAAATTGTTTCTGTGTCCTCCTGCATTGCCAAGAGCCCCAGAGCTGTTGGGCTGCTACTACAATATGAATGTTAAACAGTGCAAACTTACCTTGTATTTGCCTTTTCGTAAAACTTTTTTGCCAAGCCTGTCTCCCTGCCCAATGCTTCCACCTCAACTGCTTGCTGTACGGGTTTTCCCATCTCCTTTCAAGTCATGTTCCTTTCTTCAGTGCATGCCAGATGTCTTCCCTTCCCCCTCCACCCAAATATTACTGTGCAAGTTTTTTTTTGTTTTTTTTTTTGGTTAAAAGAACCTTTTTCCCGCTGCTGCTTTGTGATCTTCAAACCACCGCTCTGGTTTTGATTCTCGCAGGTGTTTGCAGCATCCCCCGATCTATTATCAAGCCGTTCTCATTACTATGCTGCTTCCGCCCTCGGAATTCATTAGCAAAGATAAGGTTGAACATAATTGTGGCCCTTGCAATGCCCTTAAAGGACTCCTTTCCCTCAGCGCGCTACACTATCATTAATCTGCACCCTTTGTTTATACTCAAACCCAAAGTGTTTTCGGTACATGGGGCCCTTTGTTTGCAGCAGCGATAGCTATTCGGAGGTCATTATCCTTCCACATGGGAGGCTGAGAGCGGGAGCAAGTGCCTGCCCTTCAGACACCCTCAAGCCCTTATCTGTGATTAGATGTTCTCCATCAGATGTCCTGGTGATTGTGCTGAAATCTAATTACAGTATATAGTTTGGTGGCTGTCCCACTTTCCCAAGTGATTGAAAGTTTTAGGGGGCAGCCTTTGGCTAGGTTAGGTTTCCTTATAAGGTGGGGTTGCTGGAACCTTGGAGCATTTCTCGTGTTATGAGGAAAAAACTGCTCCTTTTCCCTTATGGGGTACCCAAGAGCCCATCTAAAGTCCTTTTGTAGGTTCTCTATTGGTAGGAGAAAATAACAGAGACCAACCAGGGAATATTGAGAAGCAAAGCAGCTAGTAAGCCTGATCTCTATTAAAGCTGTAGCAACAGGATGCTCCCCCCCCCACGCACACACAGGAGGGGGGACCCTGAGCCATGCGTGCAACCCCTTATAAAGACATTTTAAATTGCCTTCCCTGAGGTCCAAGACCGCACCCAGAAACATCATACATACATCACAGAAGGGCTGTGACCCAAGTGTTGTTGTTTAGTCATTTAGTCGTGTCCGACTCTTTGTGACCCCATGGACCAGAGCATGCCAGGCACTCCTGTCTTCCACTGCCTCCCACAGTTTGGTCAAACTCATGCTGGTAGCTTCGAGAACACTATCCAACCATCTCGTCCTCTGTCGTCCCCTTCTCCTTGTGCCCTCCATCTTTCCCAACATCAGGGTCTTTTCCAGAGAGTCTTCTCTTCTCATGAGGTGGCCAAAGTATTGGAGCCTCAGTTTCAGGATCTGTCCTTCCAGTGAGCACTAGGGCTGATTTCCTTAAGAATGGAGAGGTTTGATCTTCTTGCAGTCCACGGGAGACCACCCCCTTAATACATCAGAGAAGGGGTGGGAATCTGGGTGTGTTATTTCTTCCTGTCTGCCAGGTTACCTGATTGGATTACCTGGGCATCCTGGCCACTCTTTTGTTATGATAACTACTCAATTCCTGAATCCAGGTCACAGGTCACAGGGACACACTCTATTCATATCTTAAATGTGCCCTTAAAACAGGATTTGTGAAAGAGACAATGGGGAGATTTCTCATTTCCTTCGACCTTGAAGAGAAATATTTGAGGTCATTTTGGGAGAGAGAAAATGGTTTCAGGACTTTTCTGTGGGTTTCAGACATGTGGTTTACATATTTGTATGTGTTTGCTTGGTACACTTGGTACACATCTCTTTTCTATATATAAGACCTTAAAATTCTTATAACACTGGGATACCTGTTTTTATTTACAAATATGCATGGTGAGTGTGGGGAAGTGAGCAATCATTACCATAAAGGGCTGTGTTTTTAAATAACAAGTTGTCGTCCCCGAAGAAGATAGCTTCTGCATTTGGCCTGGGGGTGTGCTAAGACTTCCTTCTCCTTTATTAGCTACATTCTGCCAAACAAACCATTTCTTTCCAACCGATGTCCAAACCCATGGGGTGTGTCTCTAGCTAGTTGCCACCAGCCATCAGCGCTTGTTTAAGGAAGGAGTTTTCCCATCAATGCCCATAGAGCAATGGTTCCCACTTACTAAGTACTACGGACTCTCGGTTTTTCAAAAGTCAAGCTATAGAGCCCCTACTTTTGAAAAGAAAAGAAAAAAGATATTTCTATGGTCGTTTTTGTTATGTGAATAGACCCTCTGGGTGGGTTACCCTTTCTTTAGGCTTCTGAGCATGACTGTCTAGGGACCTGTTTAGAGGCATTTCAGTAGGATTGTCCCGGGAACCTGCTTAGTGGTTTACTAACCGCTGTGAGTTAAACCACAGAGCCTAGGGCTTGCCAATCAGAAGGTCAGCAGTTCGAATCACTGCGACGGGGTGAGCTCCTGTTGCTCGGTCCCTGCTCCTGCCAACCTAGCAGTTCGAAAGCACAAAGTGCAAGTAGATAAATAGGTACCGCTCGGCGGGAAGGTAAACGGCATTTCCGTGCGCTGCTTTTGCCAGAAGTGGCTTAGTCATGCTGGCCACATGACCCAGAAGCTGTACGCCGGCTCCCTCAACCAATAAAGCGAGATGAGTGCCGTAACCCCAGAGTCATCCACGACTGGGCCTAATGGTCAGGGGTCCCTTTACCTTTACCTAACCTAATAGCAAAGGACCCACTATTCTTTTTTAGTCTTTTTCTGCATGTGCTGTTTTGTCTTTTACCTCCTTCCAACCCCATTTTCTTCCCCAAATATACTCCAGGATTAGCTGGTATAGCAATTACTTTGTCCTTGAGTGGCAGAAGTTGAACTTCTGAGCCACCTATATTGCCTTCAAGTTTATTAGCAGTGAGTGGCATTTCCCTAAGGATCAGCAAGGAATTCCAACGCTAGATTGCTTGGTCTGCTAAGAATTTAATGACTTCTCTCTACATGAGGACTGTCTTTGGAGACAAACCTAGTCCTATTATTATTATTATTATTATTATTATTATTATTATTATTATTATTATTAAACTGCCCTACACCCAAAGATCACAGGGCAGTTTACAATATAAAAACACAACAAGACATACCATAAAAACAAACAAACAAAATACCCTCCAGTTTAAAAGTCTGGTTTTTTAAAATTTAAAATTAAAATTGATTGTTTAATTAGCTAAAGGACTTGGAGAAGAGGGATGTTTTTTCCTGGTGCCTAAAGATATGTAACAAAGGCACCCAGGCAAGCTTCCCTGGGGATAGCATTCCACAAGCAGGGAAGCACCACAGAGAATACCTTTTCTTATGTTGCCACCCTTCAGACCTCTTGCAAAGGAGGCATACAAAGAAGAAAATATGATTTGCTAAGCATCTATATTGTGCAGTCAGACAATATCTTTTCTCATTGGCTAAGTATGTGATACATACCAGTGTTTTTCAACCTGTGGGTCAGAAGTGGGCTGTGGACAGTTTTCCACAGGGTGCTTGTATAAGAAATTGAAAGACTATTATAGCTCACTCCTGATGTGGCCAAAGACACCTTGTGGCAAACCATCGCCAAATCTGCCACCAGGATTAGTGAATAGTTAAGCCAAAGGTGAGTTGAAGTTTACTTGGGTGAAATAAGAAATAATATATTTACCCCTGTGTATTAATAATGACCTGAGATTACGTCAGATAACTATCAAGCCCTGCATTGATCTACTTTGTTGGCAATATGCAAGCCTGGCCATTCCACTGATACTTGCCAGAACGGACTTTATTGTGAATAAAGCAATCTAAAAATATTCATAGTTCATTATACACTGCTTGCATAACCATGTTTTTATAACTTGGGAAGCAATATCCTGCCATCAGATGGTAGCTGTTCTTACATTCCCATATATAAAACTATGAATAACCTTGTATGTACTTCAAATATTTAAACAAATTCCACATTAATAAAGCTTTAAGCAAAGTTTTGCTTGGGCGTCTCAAGTAATGGTTATAAAATAGGCAAACTTGCAGTTAAAATGCAAGAAACTGACAGCTGGTAAAGACCTAATGTCCAAAATCCACCTGACAGTGTAATGATGGGTCAGTTTGGACTTGTGGGTCACCGTGCCAAAAGAATTGGGAACCACTGATATATACAACATTTCACTTATCAACAACTGACAGGTCTAATAAGAGGGAGGGGAGTATGTTTTCCTTGTAGAGTGTGAGAGAACTGTGAAAAACTACACAAAGGAAATACAAATATTTACTGCAACACTCTTTGCATTTTTAAATCTTTCAAGAAAAGGACTTTTTGCAGTTGTAACTGCGTGTAGTTCTGAAACGCTAAGAAATTAATGTCAAAACAGAAGTCTCTACTGTAGTTCTTTACTGCCACCTTGTGTTTCTTCAGTTGATTGCATTTGCTGCTCTTTGGGCGGGGGGGGGAGCAAGACTTTGTTCCTGGTTTATTTAATCTTGTTTATGTGTGTGTGTTTTTATTTAGCTGAAGCAAAGTGAGGCGAATGCAGATACCAAGGAAAAGCTCCCACTGCGCCTACGGATCTTTGAAAAATTCCCTAACAGACCTCAAATGGTAAAAATCTCCAAGCTCCCTTCGGATTTTACAGTCCCCAAAATAAGGTAGATTCGCTTTTCAGCTCTCTTTAAGTGCTTGGCAATGTGAAAAGTATTTTAAGATAGGTTTGAAGTTTTCTTTAGATTCTCTTCTCCAATGTGTGTCTTTTTTATTTTAAAAAAAGAATGTGAAATTGATCCTGTTCCACAAGGCCAAATTAAGGTGGTTTGGAGCCAATGCAATTCCCCAAACAGGACCCCCCCCCCCTTTCACCAAAAATGAGTATAAAATGGCTGCAAAACACTTAATACTTGAATCACAGACATCACATTTTGGTCCCTTTAACCATACTGACGCATCTTGTTTCTTTGTTTCTCTCTCCTAACCATATACACATATATTTTGCCTATACAGTGGTGCCTCGCAAGACGAAAAGAATCCGTTCTGTGATTCTCTTCGTCTAGCGGTTTTTTCATCTTGCGAAGCAAGCCCATTGACGGATTAGCGGATTAGCGCTATTAGCGGCTTTTAGCGGCTTATCTGCTGATCGGATCAGCTGATAAGCGGCTTAGCGGCTTAGAAAAGGGGGGGAAAGGGGGGGAACCGCAGGAACTCGCAAGGCATTGTCGTCTTGCGAAGCAAGCCCATAGGAAATTCGTTTTGCGAAGCACCTCCAAAACGGAAAACTCTTTCGTCTAGCGAGTTTTCCGTCTTGCGAGGCATTCGTCTTGCGGGGCACCACTGTACTCATTTTCTTCCCCTTTTTGCTTGTTTGCCCACTACCAGTGCATTATCTGTACTGTGAACCAACCTAGAAATAGTATCTGTTTTGCTTCCAAAGGAGTGAAGAGTCTTCCAATTTACAAGAAAGCTAGAACAGCACATCTATTGTCTTTTAGAATCATTGCCAAATACTAGAGCAATCCCTGCACAATATAAACACATTTATCTGAAATTTCATGCTTAGAAGTTGCATTAATACTTACCCTCAATTAAGCTATGGCTTTGTGACAGGCTTAAACATTCTGCTTTATATGAGTAGAATGTTAGGAAAGACATAAGTAAAATATATTTTGTAAACCGCTTTGCGATTTGTTTTTCACAATCAAGCGGCATATAAATTTTATGAAATAAATAAATAAATGGGGGCGTTAGCTATGATTCTGTCCCATTAGAACAAGCAAATTGAAAACCAGAATCTGGCTGATGCAAAGTATGGTCTAACAAAACCCTTTTTAATAAATGTGTTCTTTGAATTCCTGCTGAAATATCTTTTTTTTTTCTTGAGAAAGGATGTTTTCTATGGATTATTTCAGAGGTTTTAAAACTTGGAATTTAGCACATAGCAGAATCAGACAGAGAGGTAAAGTGCAAAACAAATGATAATTTTTTAAAGGAAAGCACGGTTAAAGAAGAACATAAGGTTTTTTTAGACAGTCGTGTAGCTACATACAAATTTAATGTTACTTCAGTGATCAAATCAAAATCCATTATGTATAATATGCCTTGTATCGTTTTCATTTTATCTTTTGTACTAGCATATGGACTATTCAGGATTTTTTCAGATACTATCAAATTATAAATAAAGTGAACCAGGAGCTTTGCCTCAAAGCCTTCTCTCTCCTTTTTTTACTCTTAAGGGAAAGCTTTATGAAGCAATTTATTGACCGACAGCAGCAAGACACAACTTGTTTACTGAGAAGGCTTCCATCAGCTTCCTCCTCCTCATGTGACCATTCTAAAAGGTTGGCAATTGAAGACAACAAATACATTGACCAGAAGGTAAACAGCATATCCATGCCTATCATAAATTAAAGTTGTACAAGCACATAGAGCATTGATTGTCCAGCATAACAGACAGATTTCGTAATTATGACCCTAGACTTTTGATTGATGCTAATTTGGGGTTTCCTTTTAAAGTTCTGTTACGATTCTGAACTCCATGATGACATCACAGTGTAGGGAAGAGATGGGTAGCTGGTGTTGTGTCCACACAAACCCATAGCTGTCAACCGTCCCTTATTTGGCAGGAAAGTCCCTTATCCCAGCGTTGTGTCCCGCTGCTGTCCCTTAAATTTCCCGGGTTTCAAAGGAAGCAGCTCCTCTCCCTCCCTCCCTGCCAGCCAGGGAGGAGGGAGGCTCCAGCGGTGTTGCTTGGCTGCGCTGCTCACCCAATAAGGAGTCTAAGAATGACTGGGGGTTGGAGCTTGCATGCCTTGTGCTGATCAAATTGGCTGCGTTGCCTGGGGTCTCGCCTTTGCTCAGCGCTTCCCAGCAGAGAGGTGACGGTGGTTTCCCTTGCTGCATCCCCTTTGTCGGGTTGCTGCACTGTGGGAACCACCGCTTGAGGCTTCGGTTGGCTGCTGGCTGGGCTTTCTGCCTTTGGCTCGGAGGGGCTCAGAAGTTGAACATACCTGTGCTTGGAAAATCCCTTATTTTGGCTGCTGATCCCTTATTTTTGAGGCTGCTGGTCCCTTATTTTCAAATCTGTAAGTTGACAGCTATGCACAAACCAACCCATGCAGCAGTCTCCCATCAACACATTTTTTAAACAAATAGTTATATTCCATACATTGATGTCATACACGACTGCAGGACCTGAAGAACAGGGGGAAAATAATAGCACATCTGTCCAAATGCTGTCTAGGTGATTGCAGTACCATGCCATGGAGCACAGATTCCCCATGCATAAGTTGAGCCTCTAGTCAGATAGATGTGGGAGAGATTTTTGCTGAATGCCTTTGAAAACTGTTGCCAGACAAAGTTGGGCAGTGCGTGGGCTGACTCAGTGTAAGATGGTTTCGTATACTCAGTGAGAAATTTGCCCATGTGGGTAGAACATTAGGTTGCACTTTGCTACTGATTCTGGCTTTCTATACTTACCATTACCATAGCAACCTCCCTTGTAAATGCACCAACATTCTCCAAAATCTCTCCCCTCTAACACAGATTTGAAATAATAACTTAAAAAAACCCTGACTGTGTGCACAGTAGAACAAACAAGCATGAGCTATGGGAGATGTTAATTGAACACACAACACTGAAATCAACCACAAAAATTATGCTGACAGCTGTAGCTTCCTTTGTGCATGCTATCTATATTTCCTCTAACGCGAATCAGAGAACCTAGAAAATAATAAAGAAGAGCTGTTTAGGAGTTGAGCAAAAGCAGGTTTCTAACTATGGTGGCCCTAGGGTCTTTTGGAGAATCGTGCCCCCTTTCTTTATTCCAACATCTCACGAGTTTTCATTTTCTCCAAAATGAATGCACAGAGGTGCTGCAGACGTTTTTGCCCAAAAGTTTCTCTTTATCCAAAGTTCTCATAGTTTTCTTCCCTCTAGTTCAGTCCGCCAAGCCTCTTTCTCTCTTTACTCTGTCCAAAGTTGCATGACAGGCAAGCTGACATCATGATTACAGGGATCTCCAGCCTTATCAGGATGCTGTTGTCCTTTCTGGAAGACCGCTGGAAGGTAGCTCACCTCCTGTTTATTTAAGATAGCCATCAATAGCTTTAAGCAGTTAAGCAGAGCTAACATTCACTCAGTCATTCACTTTGTGACTGATTACATTAAAAATACTAATATTATATGGATAATAGAAGCATAAGTGCAATGAATACATAGGTATATAAGACTTACTGTACAACATAATGTCTGAATAAGTATGGTACATGCCAGGGGAAAATCAGCTGATTACTCCATTTGATTTCATTCATGATCCTTACTTTTGTTTTGTTATTCATTCACTAAAATTGCATTCACTCGGTAATTCATTCATTCTTCTCCTATCAATTTCATTATTTCCATTTATTTCCATTTTGTTTTCTTAACCATTACTTTAGCTGCTATCTATGGTTGCAGCAGCTTCCACTGGTTTTATCGAAAACGTGCTGGACATTACATTTTTCCATTCTTCGGGGCAGCCTGAGAAAAGTAGTTGCCATTAAGAAAAAACACCACAGTGCACCATTTGTGGCTGCCATTCTTGTGCATTGGTGCTGTTGGCCAGATAAAATGCATAGTTGGCATTGTCACACTCGCGAGTGGAACCAGTCTAACATGAATGAATACAATTAGGTGAGATGATCCATGCCACACAAAAGCAGAAGCCCCTGCTAAGGTTTTCACAAATCCACCAGTAACCTGGTGTCAAAGGCATCTGACACCAGTGAGAGCTGTTTTATGTCATCCAATTGTATACAGTGATGTGCTACTCAGTAAAGGTAAAGGGACCCCTGACCATTAGGTCCAGTCGTGGCCGACTCTGCGGTTGCGGCGCTCATCTCACTTTATTGGCCGAGGGAGCCGGCGTACAGCTACCGGGTCATGTGGCCAGCATGACTAAGCCGCTTCTGGCGAACCAAAGCAGCGCACGGAAACGCCGTTAACCTTCCCGCTGGAGCAATACCTATTTATCTACTTGCACTTTGACATGCATTCAAACTGCTAGGTTGGCAGGAGCAGGGACCGAGCAACGGGAGCTCACCCCGTCGCGGGGATTCGAACTGCCGACCTTCTGATTGGCAAGTCCTAGGCTCTGTGGTTTAACCCACAGCGCCACCCACATCCCTTGTGCTACTCTGTACGAACACACAAACTGCTAACCATGTTCTAAGCATGAGTTTAACACTACGCCAGCCACCATTGTGAATTCCTGTGCTACTTGGGAGAAATCCTCGTCGGGGCAGAGTCATACTGCCCCAGTTTGGGTTTTCTGCACAATCCCGTTGGGGGTATTCCGTCTAAATTACCAGCTTGAGGTAAGGAAAATATCAACCCGGATGCAACATAAGCAGCTATATCCTTGGGTTGTGTGTACTGGTGATCAGCCACAGCTCTGTGCAGACCAAACTACAGTCTCATATTGACATGAATGACTAAACAACGTACTGGTATTGATAGCGTTGACATTTATATTTTAAATGTCTCTCTGCAATGGTAGATGGAAATGGCACATAAGCGTGTGGCTAGATGCAGACATGCCACTATACAAATAAAAGGGCTCCCACTGGGAAATGGGGGGCACAGCACCATCTCACCCTTCCCTTTCTAGTCCCCCACAACCAATCCTATGCTGTTCTCCCAATCCTTTGGAGCAGCTTTAGAGAGAGGAAGGATCTGCAAATATTGCCACCCCTCTTCTTCTGGTGGAGAATCACATGCGTGGAACTTTGCACACCACAAGTCTGGACAGAAACCATAATATGTCGAGTGATATTTGAATGGACTACTATGTTCTCCAGATGCGTTTGCATTTATCACATTGTTTTAAAGTAAGCTTGTATTCTTCATCCTTATATTCTAGCTTTCAATTGTGATGTTTTCAGACAGAGATTTTCTGAAAACGTCTTTGTCATCTGCAACATCTGGGTTGTTGTCAAATGAGTTGGCTTGCCATCCACATGGCAGATGTGTTTTTGCCTTTCCTTTTTACTAAAAACCATCTGTGTTGCTTTAAGCAGTTTTATGATCCTGGTAATTTTTTGCAGATCTTCTTTCATTATCATTTTTTTTTTTTTTAGTAATAGTAGTTAGATTCTGTGGCCGTAGAATTGGATTTAGTGCATTGCAGTTTTTTTAAATAGGAAAGCTCTAATATCACCAAATAGAAACAGACCTTGCAACTTCTGATCTAAGGCAGAATGAAGCTTTCTTATGCAAGTCTTAAGAAATATTTGCATGTATGTATCCGGGTGCATTTTGCCATTCAAAGTCTCAATTAAAAAGCCTGCTGTGTTTTCAGATAATGCATACGAAGCTGATAGAGTCTTTTTTGCAAGGCAAGTGTTGAAATGTAAAACAGTTAAGCCAGCTAAAATGATCTGGGTAATCTGTGAGGAGTGATAGATATTCACAATATACCTTTATTTTTCACATAACTGTATCCCTAAAACTGTTGGTCCAAAATTATAAGGTAGGACTCCATAGGAGGTGCAAATTCCAAATAAGTAAAGGTACCTTGTTCACCATAGCAGGACATTTGACATCACAAAATGAACTGCTCAATAGATCAGTATTCTGGCCCATGACAAGATACACAATTGGTAAAGCTGCTTTTCCTTTCATTTCACAGCTCCGCAAATCTGTTTTCAGCATTAGAGCAAGAAACCTTCTGGAAAAGGAGACTGCAATCAACAAAATTCTTAGGTAATGATGATTTGATGCTTCCCTTAATTTGATTTGCAAGTAGCAGATTTATTTGAATCATCTTGAATAGTTTCCCCAGTCTAATTCTTTTCCTCTCTTTTTTCCCCCCTGACTTTCTGCATGTAACAAGTAAAAGTTTGGTATTTCCTAAAAGCTTTGATGCAATTAAAACTCCTTCCCAGGCATCTGATTTGGAATCAGTCAGTTGGATGAATTTAATCTCTGGACATCCAGCAATCATTAGGAGTATGATGTGACCTTTCCACCTTTCATGAGCCTGCTCTGCCTTTCCCCTCCTCCAAATCTAACCCATAGAGACCTTGAGGAAGGCATCCCCAAATCACTAGATCACAGCACAACAACCCAAGACCTTAGACATCTCTCCATCTAGGGACTGCCCCTCTTCACTCCCCCTGGGAAAGGGCATGCTTGCCCAGAAACAAAAATTGGGATAATGATCCAGATTTTTAATACCTTCCCTTACAAATTTCAAAGTCTGCTGAAAAATATAGTGCTCAGGAGAAAACCAACATCATCATAATTCTGTAACAGTTTCTAGCTATTAGAGAGGTAAAAGATAAAGTGCCCGTTCATATATTTGTCACTATAGATAGAAGCCACAATATGTTCTAGACAATGCTCCTCTTGACATTTTTACTGTGCTCAACATGAACTGCACATCTTACACACAAGTTCTGTTTTCAGTTATTACCTGCTTTTTTAAAAAAATTAGAAGCACCTATGTTCTGTCTGCAATGATGTTTGGGAAACAACATTATTGCCTTGCTGGAATTATATATTCAGTTTTGGCAGTCTGTTGGTATTTGAAACAGCTGCTCAGCTGGTCCTATAAATATTCTTCGAAATTGAATGACCTTTTCTGCTCGCCGGGATGTTAACAGCCAAGGGATAATGTATCTTTGAAAATATTTAACAGACAAGCTTATAGCCAGATAGTTTCACTGTGTCAAAGATAAGAGAATGTTATTCAGAAATCCAATGCATTGTTAAGTGCATTACAATGAAAAACAATGTACTACAATGCTTCTATGCCCACTTGAGCTTCACAAGATGATTGTGTCCTTCCTTGACAACATGTGCGACACCATCTAGTATGATGGTTCATCCTTGGACACCTTCTCTATAAAAAACAGTGTGAAACAGGGCTGTGTTCTTGCCCCAACTATATTTGGCATGTTCTTCTCCCTGTTGCTCTCATATGCCTTCAGCTGAAGACAGTGTGTACTTCCATTCAAGGAGCGATGGGGGTCTGCTCAAACAGGCACATCTCCACACCAAGACAAAAGTGTGGCAGGTCCTTATCTGAGAGATGTTGTTTGCAGTTGATGCAGCCTTGAGGAAGCTCTGCAGAGACTCATCAACCATTTTGCCCAAGCCTGCGGAGAGTTCAGCCTTACCACCAGCCTGACAAACATCCTGGCTCAGGACATCATCAGCACTCCACACATCAGCATTGGTGACCACACTCTTGAGGTGGTAGATGACTTTTTCTACCTGGGTTCCACCATAACCAGCAACTTCTCCTTCGACGCTGAGCTGGACCAGTGTATTGGCAAGGCAGCTACAGCAATAGCTCACCTCTCTGAAAGGGTATGGGAGAATACGATGCTAACGTTCAGTGCCAAGATGAAGGTCTACCAGGCTTGTGTATTGAACACACTGCTTTATGGAAGTGAGTCATGGGCAACACCTTCCACATGTCAGGAAGATTTGGGGCATCACATGACAAAACAGAGTCTCAAACAAAGTTGTGCTCTCCCAAGCTCTCACATTCCCAGCATGTTCACAATCCTATCTCAGTGACACCTTCGCTGGCTTGGTGATGTCCACAGAATGGAAGATGGCAGGATCCCCAAGGGGAGCTGGTTTCAGGCACCAGGCCTGTTGGCAGACCAACTCTGCATTACAAAGATGTCTGCAAAAGTGACATGAAGGCTGGCAACATCAACCCCATGGTGTGGGAATCCAGTGCAGGGAGATTGGCAGTTAGGTTGTGCATCTGTATAAGTGACCAGAGGAGGAATGACCGCCGGGAGGAGCACAGTGAGAAGGAACACCAGCAGCAAAACCAGACACCTTCATCTGCTCCAGCTATTACTAAACATGTTTCTCCCATATCTGTCTCTACAACCACAGAAGGCTCTGTAACCGTCCAACAATTTGACTTCATCCCCAAAGGTCCATTTCTCCATTGTCTCCAAAAACAGATGGATGCCAAAATGATTATTATTTTATTCTTTAATGTGTTTAAATACCACTTTTCCCCACAACTGAGACTCGTGGCAGCTCACATAAATTAAAACAAACATGGATAAAACACAGATAGCTAAAAACTTATCAGAGATACACCTACTCAGAAATAGGAGCCATTGAGTTCAGAGGGGTAGGATTGCTGCCTTAAACTACACTGTATTACTAGTCTTCTAGTGATTCTAACAATACAATCTTACTAAACCCCTTTCTGCTTTCAAAAATATTTAGGCGGGGGAAACTTCAGTTAAAAGTATTTCCTTAATAGAAAAGAATTCTTTGAAAATTAAGTATTTTAACAAAAGCTAACACTTATAATATGTATGGAGTTCAGAAGTAAAACAATTAATAGCACCAGAGTTTGAAGGGGAATCAGGGAGTGAGCAAGTTGAAACAAGGAGAGATGGATGGAAAGGCAAGGAGAGAACAAGAGTTCATGTAATTGTTCTGTATTAAACACTCTGATGAAAGCACACCATTTAGGAGTTGATTAGACAAAGAGTTCCAACATGAGGTATCTCTGAAATATTTCATTTATCCATATTGAAAATGAAGAAAAACAAATTCCGGACATGAAACACATACACACATGGGAGGGGACTGAGACCAAATTACCTGGCAACTTCTTTCTTCCCTCTCCATGAAGCCATTCATCAAACTGGGAGGCTGGTGTTCTCTCCTGTCTAATACACATGTCTCTGTCCCTCTGGTCCTGTAGCCCTGGCCGAAGCAGGAAGAGCTTTTAGGCCAAACTTCTAGGCGTGAGGAGGATAGGGGCAGATGACAACTATTTTATACAACTTGTTGTTCTGAGTAATGGCTTGTGCATGTATGGCTGAGAAAGAGAAAGGCGTGGAAGAGGAATGTTTTGAGGGGTTTTTGTTTTTTGCTTTTGGCCAATCCCCTCCTGCAGGGCTGTGAATTATGTCCTTAAAAAAACAAACTACTGAGTTGTTTAGTTGCCGTACAATTTTATTTTTACCTACCATAGTGCTGCTCATTTCCCTAGGGCCTGTACACGCCAGCGCATGTTGAGTGGATCCTTTGAGGGGCAGCCTGCGAAAGAAAGATCAATTCTTAGTGTCCAGCATCATATACGTCAAGAACGCAGGTAAAGACAGTTGTTGCATTTTACAATATGGTGGATTATATCAGACAGATGAAAATGAAAACTAAGCTCCATAAATAACTAATCTCCATATTTCTTTGACAATAACAATGATAAATCAGTGTGACGTACAAAGGGGAGAAAATGCTTTTTATTTCAAATGTAGTTAGCTTCTGTGACATTCAGATCATCCATTTTAAAAATCAAGAGAAAAAAGTAGCTGATAGTAGATTAGACTAGGCTGAAAATTTACAAGCTTTTGATGCAACCAAAGAAAAATTGATTGCAAGGGACACTGTCTTGGTGCACTATAATAGTAATCACGTAAGGATCGACACTTGATCTCAGTTATCTGTCACCCAAAAGAGTGTTATTTTTTCAGGTCACTAAGACATGGCTCCAACAGTCAGCGAATCAGCAGAGGAAAATCACTTGAAACTCTAACGCAAGATGTAAGTCAAAATAAAATTAAGAATGGAGTGGAAATTAAAATATCTTGGAGAAAAACAATTGTCATAACAAATCACAAATTCTACAATAACGATTTTGTAACACTGTAATATTAGTGTTCCTTTTTAGTGCATTAATTTGTGAACTGATAAAGCCTAGCACTTGCAAGTCCCATTGATATGTATGGTAGAGGTTTATGCCTACCACTTCCATTGAAATCAATGGGATGTAAAGATGCTTAATTTTGGCTGGACAAGCTCTGGTTAATATGTATAATAGTGGAGTATCTACATAATTACTAATCAAGTTGTGAATTTTCTCAAAAACTGAGTAAGAAACTCTTCTCATAGTACCGTAGTTTTTGAAAATAAAATATAAGCTACACGCAGTTACCTGCATTGCCTTGCTTTGTTCTTGTGTGGTAAAATACAGAACTGTTTTGTGTTTTTAAATGCTTCTTCTTCTTCTAGCATTCTAATACAGTGAGGTACAGAAATGCACAGAGAGAAGACAGCGAGATAAAAATGATCCAAGAAAAGAAGGAACAGGCAGAAATGAAAAGGTACTTAGGGAATTTAAATTTCTACCACTTTCTTAAATTGAATATATTTACCAGGACCGTACCCCAGTTTCTTCATAAATTAATAATCTGAGTCGTTGAGGTCATAATCTTAACTCCTGGCTGGTAGTGGTGAGGCCTGATAGAGGAGTACAGCCAGGGGCACTTGCACCAGCGAGGCCAGAAGGCAGAAGGAGAAGTGAAATGCCCCTTCATTACATCAGCTCCCAGGCTGGTGGGGCGAAGAAGCCAGTTTTGGGCCCGTTTCCAGCTCATAGCGGCAGCAGATTTGGCAAAGCATCCACTGGTTATTGTGCTGGCCCAGTCCCACCCTTGAAACACCCCATTTCAGCCATAACATCTGCCCCCCTACCTTTTAAGCAGGTGCATTGGGTTGCTGCTCATTTGTGGGGCTTCCCCCACCCCCACAATGGTGGCTTTTGGCAGAGCTGAACAGGGATGGGCGGAAGGACATATCCACCCCATTCAGACTTTTGCATGACAGGTCGGATATTTGGATTATTCTGCCAGTTGATAACAAATTTGCTTAGGGCCAAAAACAGTATTTCAAAAGCAAGAAGAATGGTTTTAGATGACGCACCCAACAGTCACAGCTGGCATTAGATGTATTCCTCTAATGTGTGAAAAAAGGACGAATGTCCTTTTTTAAGAAGATTCTTGCCATCTGCGGTTTTGATACACACTCGTAGAGAGTATATACTTTCCTGATCACAGCCAGTTAGGGCTGAGAGATAGGGACTTGCCCAAAGCCATCCTGTGGTTGCCACAGATGAGCAGAAGGTTCCTAAGGCTTATAGTCAACCCTCTCTCTACTGCACCACAATGGTCTTGTTGCTATAAGCTAACAAAATATATGCTTTATATGCCTTCCTGCCTGTGTTTGAATATCTTACAAGTCCCTTTTCCCCGCATTCTTGAAAGGAAAGTCCAGGAAGAAGAGTTACGAGAGAATCACCCCTATTTTGACAAGCCGCTCTTCATCGTTGGCCGTGAACACAGATTCAGAAATTTCTGCAGAGTGGTTGTGCGAGCTCGCTTCAACGCGTACGTATCTGAGTGTTTTGTGGCAGCTTTGTGTTTTCGCTTTGGCTCTGTGTTTTACTTCACAAGCTCATACATCAAGTAATAGGGTTCGGCTGAGTAACTTTTTATTTGTTTATCCTCATTCCAGCCACTTCCTTGTAGTGACATCTTTAAAACCATAGTATAACACCTGCAAGCAGTCACCATACAGCACAGCAGCATACCACTGCAAATTCTTCCACTGCCATTTCATGGCAACAGAGGCCCTTACTGTGGTACCACAGCACATGGTTAGTGCAAACCTATGGTGTGGGCATGGAAGCTCACCGTGGTACTGTTGGGGCATGCGTACATAAGATAGCACTAGACCTGGGCCTAGACTTCTTAAAGTTCCCAGCAATTACGTCATTTGCCGCAATTTGGCATGTTGCTTCTGAGCATATAGGTTCCATTTAGATATTACAGCCAATAGCCATCAATAGGCCTATGCTCCATGAATGAGTCTAATGATTTTTTTAATCCAACTAAGAAAGTGGCTATTGCCATGGCTGCGATAAATCAGTTTCCATATGTATTACATATTGGTCCAGTTTGCATGTCACAGTAAACCATAGTTATCTGTCTGCCTGGGGTGCTTTGTGCTGCCTTGTTAGCACGTGAAGGAAACAAACCATGTTTGACTTATTGTTCAGTTTGTTTGATTGAAGCTCCTATTCCTAGCTCAGATGAAATGCTAAGCCCAGGGATCATGGTTTATTCATCCCCAGCTCTATCAGGGAGAAACAAAACAGGTTTGACTGGCACGTCCACAATAAGCTGTGGCTAATATGTGTGAATGCAGCCATTTTTAAAGAGGTAATCCTTTTTATCAGACAAGGGCCTACTATCAATCAGCTTCATTGTGTGATGACCGTGTTACAGGGGAGGGGGGAATCCCTTCATTTCTTAATTTTTTAAACATCCATCAATCCCTTTGTCATCTTGTCTCAAAACTAAACCAAGATTTAAACTAATACTGATTTCTGTTAGCTTTCTGTAATTGAATTAAGAACTTTTTCTTAGTCCTGGCATGCCATAGATGAAATAACTAAAGTAGTAACTTGATGCAAAATGACCTTAAGTAAGCTTTAAATTCAAACACAAATCCAGGAATCTGTTCTCTGACGTGTGTGTGTCATAATTACATGGCTTCTTAGAGCTTGAACTGCAAATTCTGAAGACATCTTTCCTCTGTTACAGCTCTAAAACAGACCCTGTTACTGGAGCAGTGAAAAATACCAAATATCATCAACTTTAGTAAGCATAGCAAAAACAAAAACAAATGTTACTACTTGTCCAGTTACATTTGCTATATCTGTGTGCATGATTTCTAAACTTAATTTTTTTTTAGAAAATACCTGTTTGTTAATATGTCACTATAATGATTTTGTTATGGATTTGTCAAATGTTAAAATTGTAGTAGATGTTCTTCATTTACCTTTCTCATCCATGCCGTACGTTGAATAGATATTTGCCATTAATATTGGAAACTCCTTTTGAATGCTTCATTTTATTCTGCAGTGATTTGCTGGGATTGGTTACATATCTGGACTGGGTAATGATCATTGTCACTATATGCTCTTGCATTTCAATGATGTTCGAATCTCCTTTTCGAAGAGTGATGCATGCACCAACACTTCAGGTAATTATATAGAAGCAATTTGTCGTACAAAAGAACCCATTGTTTTCAAGTTCAAGGGTAAATAATATTTGGTTTTCCCTTTGCTTCTCAGATCGCTGAATATGTTTTTGTAATATTCATGAGCATTGAACTTAATTTGAAGATTATGGCTGATGGCTTGTTTTTTACTCCAACGGCAGTCATAAGAGACTTTGGGGGTGTCATGGATATATTTATATATCTTGTAAGTATTTGCTCTTCGGGCATTTTTCACCAATGTGCCTAATATTCTGCGCTAGTCATGATTAACTAAAAAACAAGCAAACTTTGGGGAAATAATTTCATCTAATAAGAATGAGAATCCACACTAGAAATTAAAAACAATTTGTATATATTGTTTGTCTGCAATTTACATCTAAACTCCAAAGTACTTTCAGTTGTACATAGGTACATAAATACCTGTTTACCTGGAAATGTATAAGAAATGCATATGCAAATGTAAGATTCAGTTGCACTGTTAGTATGATAGACTCACAACTTATGCACATTTAACTTGTGTGCATTCAGCTTTATGCATTTGGCCTGAAAGGATAATGTAGGTGTCAGACAAGCCTCCCAGAGGACTGAGTTCCATAAATAGGACATCGCCTCAGAGAAATTCATCTCCCTTGTTGCCATTCATATTTCTCAGCTGGCAGGGGCATTATGAAAAAGAGCCTCCAAAGCAGATCCCAGCACATGAGTACATGATGTGGGGGAAGATGTTCATTTGGGGATAGCTTTTAGAATACGAATCTTATCTTACCTCATGGCATCATAGTCCTTGTCACTTAGTACCATATTTTTCCATGTAAAAGACTAGGTTATTTTCCTTAAAATTCATGCTAAAAAGTGGAAGTTGTCTCATACTTGGGTAGTGCCTAGGGTGGACGTTTGATTGGTTGCTGCCATGGCTGTCAGTGGCTATTGTGCATATTATTGGTTGCTGTGTCAATGGGTGGCCAATGCTGCATCAATGGGTGGCCAATGCTGCATCAATTGGGCGGGCAATTGGCAGCTTCTGCAGGCAAAGGGACAGATGGGAGGCAAATATTGCGATGCGTGGGGGTGAGCGATTTTCGCCATTTCTGCCTAAAAAAGCTCAACAACCCCCCAAAAAGCTCAACAACTTTTTGTCATCCCCTCCCGTTTTCTGAAATTTCAGTCCCCCAAAATAGGGGGCGTCTTATACATGGGGGTGTCTTATAGATGGAAAAGTACGGTAATTTCTTTTATAAAAGAAATATTTAACATTGAACTATGTATAGATGGCATTAGATAAATACTTAATGTTCATATTATCAAAAAAGACTGTTTTTTTAAAAAAATCATAGCACTATATCTGAACAAAACTTCTAAGTGAAAACATTGTGAGCTTGATTAAATCTTGTAGATATTAGACTGTGTCACGGATATAATGAATATAATTTGTCACAATCAATTTGTATTCAAGTCTTGCGTGTCTGCAGTTAGAAAATGAGGCCTTTTCTCAGAAATCCTTCTCTGCCTCTTCTACTTTGTTTGAAGAAGAAGAAAAACTGCATTCAAACTCCATTTCTAAATAATTCTAACATTTAGAAAAGTTCAGTTCAGCTTGTATTGTTCCGCATTGCACCATTGTTTGGGAGCGCAGAAAGTAACAGCAATGTATCCCAAATGAAATAATAATTTTCAGAAAACTACACACATATCCAATTCTTGAACATCTTGGAACTAAATTCTGTTGACATCAATGGGTCACACTTGCAAGAAAACGAGATTAAAGTCTTTTTGAAACTCCCTGTGAGATGAGCGCCGCAACCCCAAAGTCATCCGTGACTGGACCTAACGGTCAGGGGTCCCTTTACCTTTACCTTTACATGTCTTCCAACCCCTCAAAATATCATTTTAATATGGAAAGTGTTGATGAAATGTTATTACTCACAAGAAAGGCTTCTCACAAAAGCTAGGTCAACAAATCCAGATAATAATTACAGCAGAATAGAGGAATAATGCCCCTTCCCTTCTCTGTTTGCAGGCTTTGACCATTCTTTGGGGTATGGTTGAGGTCCAAGCTGGCAGTCAAGATGGCCAACCAGTCAGGAAATGTACACAAATAGGCATTTAGACTTTCTTGCACCTTTACTCCAGTGTGATAGGATTACCGCTCAATCGCCTTTTGCCATCAGGGCACACTGTTATGTTGAACACTGGTGTAACATCATGGCATTTCTATCATGGCCACGTGTTAGTTGGTAGGTAAAGGTAAGGTAAAGGACCCCTGGACGGTTAAGTCCAGTCAAAGGTGACTATAGAGTGCAGCGCTCATCTTGCCTTTCAGGCCAAGGGAACTGGTGTTTGTCCACAGACAGCTTTCCAGGTCATGTGACCAGGATGACTAAACTGCTTCTGGTGCAACGGAACACCATGACAAGTGCCAGAGCACATGGAAACGCCGTTTGCCTTTCTGTCACAGTGGTACCTGTTTATCTACTTGCACAGGCATGCTTTCGAACTGCTAGGTTGGCAGGAGCACGGACAGAGCAATGGGAGCTTACCCCGTCGCGGGGATTCAAACCGCCAACCTTCTGATCGGCAAGCCCAAGAGGCTCAGTGGTTTAGACCACAGCACCACCCGCGTTCCTTTGTTAATTGGTACCTAATGTGAGGGTGTCATTGGCGAGCATCATTGTGTTTATTCAGGCATTTTTTAAAAAACTGAAGTTTTCTGGGTTGCCCTTCAGTAAAATTTCCATGGGTGGCTTACAATAAAATGATGGAAATAAACTATAACAAAAAAAGAACCTGAAAAAAGAAACGAATAGAACAGAATCATGAAATGTAGAACAGACAGACTATAATCATGCAACTTACTTAAATGCTGACATGTCCTAGCAAATACTGAGATATTTCCTTGGTGCTGAAATCACATTAAAATTGATGCTAGGTTAGATCTTATGGAGAAGACATTCCCTTTGTGGGACTTGCTGTCATTATTACTATGCCGACTATTGTTTGTAGTGTTAATCTTAGGATTCCAGCTTTGCCTACCGGATTGCAGCTGTGTTATGCTGGTGCAAACACTGGTTTGGCAGCCCCCAGCACAGTAGGACTATAGACTTGGTATACTCACGGCATACATAGGATCGCATTTTATTCTGGTGTTCTGTGTGAGATATTTTACTTTATTTAAAAGGTTTTAAGACTAACTTTCAACCTCAGCTGCCCAAGCTAGCAAATGAGTACGTGAAATGTTTTTTTTTAACACCTGGGCTATGTCCTCTTCCACCTTTCAAAAGGTAAGCTTGATATTTCTCTGCTGGATGCCGCAAAACGTCCCTGCGAAGTCAGGAGCTCAGCTCTTAATGGTGCTACGGTGTCTCCGGCCACTTCGGATATTTAAGTTGGTGCCTCAGATGAGAAAGGTTGTCCGAGAACTTTTCAGCGGCTTCAAGGAAATCTTTCTAGTGAGCACTGTTTATTTTGTTAATCTTCCAATAAAAGATTTAAAAGTCAAATGTATTACATTCACCAGTATCTGTTCAATAGATTTATGGTCAATGCATTTCGCTACATCCTAATAAGAACAGGTTAAAATCCCATCTGTTCTTAGACTGGGTAACTCTCTCCAAACCTATTTAGTTATAAGCTCTTCCGTAGAATAGGGGGAATAAAAAATACTATAATTGGGCCCTTCCAAAGTTCTGGTTAAAGGCTGGGGAGAATGCATCACAATTGCCCTTTTATTTTATTTAAGCTATTTATATATCGCTTTATCCATGGCATTTCTAAGCAATGTACATAACACTTTCAAAAAAACTTCGTATTCTATCATGCTGTGACGACCTAAGTGTACTTAAAAGAATGTCCTCCTTGTGAGTTTCCCAAAGACATGTAGCTGATCAATGTGTGAAGCAGGATTCTTCTTAAGATTGTGTTTCTGATTGCAAAGAGGTTTACCTGCATGCATGAAATGTAGGTCATGAAATTTACCTGAATGGAGTGAGGAATGCATTTAAATGCAATAAGAGGCATGTCACTGGGGTTAAAGGATGTGAAAACACATGTGTGAACGAAAAGAATGAGGAATAGGAGGAAGTACCTTGCTGCCACCTTCCTCAGGACACATCAGTATTGCAGGCAAGAACCTCCCTTCCTGCAATTTTATGAAGGGTTTGCATCATGGATATTATTATGGAAGAAATAGTAATGACAGCTGCATGGGAAAAGATGGCAGCACATTGATCTTGCAGGAACCCCATGCAATACTGCAGAATAATGTCTCTCTAAAGCAGGGGTCAGCAACCTTTTCCAGCCGTGGGCCGGTCCACCGTCCCTCAGACCATGTGGTGGGCCGGACTATATTCCTATGCCCCACAAATAACCCAGAGATGCATTTTAAATAAAAGGACACATTCTACTCATGTAAAAACACACTGATTCCCGGACCGTCCGTGGGCCAGATTGAGAAGGTGATTGGGCCGCATCCAGCCCTCGGGTCTTAGGTTGCCTACCCCTGCTCTAAACTATCCTTGTGTGACTTAAAGAGGAGACACAGTCCAGGGTTCAACTGGTGCCAGTCTGTTGTCAGGGCTGGTGGCTTAAGAGAAGATACCCACAGAGGATTTGAGCATTGAATATAAGACTGTTTTCAATAAAGTTGGACTGCTTTTCATTTATTCCTACAGGTTTCCATTCTTTTGCTGACATTGATGCTTGTTTTTGCAAGCTTTGGAGTTCAGCTTTTTGCTGGGAAACTGGCTAAGTGCAATGATCCACATATTATTGCAAGGGTAAGAACAAGTTTTGCTTGCTTCAGCATTTACAGAGCATCTCCTACCTTTGCATATGGGCAAAATTCCACTAACGTCTGCGGTCCCATTCTAGAGTAGGGTGGGGGAAGTTTATGAGACATTTAATGACGACAAAAAATGCACAAAAAAAGAAAAGTATATCTGAAGCTGCTTTATATTGCGTCAGAAATTTATGGTTCACTCAGAAGTTTTACCGATAACATGACTATACATCACATGAGATCAACATAAGACATTATGTGTGAGAGATGGCAGACCTGCATTGTCACTGTGAAACAGCTCTGTGGTCCCAATTTAGAAACCCTCACACACATTTGTGGTTGGTGAGCAGAGGACACACTCAGCTTTGCCAAGAAGGCTGTTAGTAGGAATGGTTCTCTCAGTTTCTCATTTTTCCAATCTTGAATTCAGTTGTACACATTTCTGCAGCAGTGTGTGTGTGACACACACACACACACACACACTTTTTCAGGTGCAGGTTTCTTCTAATAAAACATTTTTGTATGTCATTTTGAAAAATATACACCTTTTTGCAAGTATATTTCCTGATATAATGCATTCTTCACAAATATATTCATTTCAATGCACATTTCCCCCTAATATATGCATTTTTTAAAACACTGGTTGAAGACCTGCATCAAAAAATTCAGATAATAGTGCAACTTTGAAGTTTCTCATAATTGTTTCAGAAAGTGCAATTTGATAGAGTCAGCTTAAAATGCACACTGAATGAAACATGAGATAACCCCACGATTAGCTGTTAGTGAGTGGAGATGGAAAGCAGGAGTGTGGATTCCTTCCCTCTACCTCACCAAGAAAGTAATTGCTATTGTTGAACAGATGTTGCCAAAGTTCAGTCAGTGAAGTACAACTCTGCTAAATGTACAGGTTTCTCTTTCTTTCTCGCTCATCATAAGGAATACCATTTTTATGAATGTATCATCTTTGCTGGCCTAGCGTGGGATGTTGGTTAATGAGGGATTTGACTCCTTGAGTTAAATCAAAAGCAATACTTATGCTCACTTTATGACATAATTTCCTGGTGTTTGTCATACGGGATTAATTTTTGGTTTGTCTGCAGCTTTTTATGAGCATTATTTTATGTTTATTATAGGAAGACTGCCATGGCATATTCCGAATAAATGTAAGTGTTTCCAAAAATCTAAATCTAAAATTAAGACCCGGCGAAAAGAAGCCTGGATTCTGGGTGCCTCGAGTCTGGTAAGTAGTATATTATGGCCTGTGCATTTATTCTGAAGATTCAGTTAGTAATCTAAGCTATGCAGTGGATACTGTAAGAATCAGTTACATGATAGTTAACTTGTGCAAGTCAAGTACTCCTTCCTACATTTCGATTTTGGTGGTAAATCACACAACCAGGAGAGCATGTGGACATAATTTTAGTAATATTATGGCAAAAACAATGGGAATAATGGTACCGGTTGTTTAAGAGCAGCAAAGTTTTTAAGCAGTTTATCTACGCTTAGAAAATGATGAAACTGAGTATATGTAGCCTAGGCACATATAAAAAGATTTGAAGCAGACAATGCAATTTTCAAGGGCTATAAAAACGGCAATAGAGATGCCGGATATATTAGTTCTGCCTTGTCATTGAGGGAGTAGGATTTTAAGCTGCAGCCACATAGATTTAGAACCATTATTATGACAAAATCCCTAAATGTCAGAAGAGTTAGATGTGCCAAGGGAAGTTAAGGTACCCGATCCTTTGATTTTGAAAGGAGAGAGTAATTTATAGATGATTATATCATACTTGGATCCTTCTGCTTGAATTTCTGTCCCGCTGTTGACCCCATTCCCACACAGTGAATTGAAGGCATAAGATATAAGAGGGGGGATTCTTCTTAATAGTAGAGTCTGTGTCTGAAGATGCTTGGAAAGCAATATAGTGTGGGCATCCATTATGCTGACTTTAAAATTGTTCCTTATTTTACAAATGTAAGCATAGGTAGCCATTTTGCTATTCTTTTCCAAAATGCTATTGTAAAATTTATCCTGGTGAGGGGGCTTGCAAGGAAGCACCCAGTACTAGGATGTGGAGATTTTCTTTCATTCTGTTCCATTAATATTAGAAATCAGGGTTTCTAAAGCAGGTTTCATTTTTGCAAATATTTTAATATGGGAAGCTATATGTGGCTAGGGGAAAGTGCTGTGCTATTCTCTTGAAACGATGTCCTGTGATGGGAGCAGCTGGTGATGCTGTGGTATTTGCAGAATCATATACTTTCAGAATCCAAGTCTCTAAGTGTAAGCAATTTAAAGACTTTAAGCAATAGCACTAATAATGTGAGGAACCAATTTTGTCAGTGTAAGAAAATGTATTTACCATGAGGAAAAGTGCACAGACAGAAGACTTGAGTGCAGAGGCTGATACTCAACTAAGTCATACTCAAAGTGGATGCATTGTAATCAATAGACTTAAATTGCATTCAACAATTAATAAATAATATTATTGCATTGATACATTGGTGGCCTCCAGTTTTATTCCAGGGTCATGGACCACATATTGATGCACTTAGTAGTGGTGTGCTGTGAGGTTAAAATATAACACTGGAGATCCACATCCTTAAATCTTCTGGGATCCTATACACGCTGACCATGTCTGCTTCGGAGCAGATGTACATAAATTGCACTGTTAGTCTGTTTTTCCAGATGTTCAGGGGTCAAATGGAACTCTTATCCCTGACTGTCCTCTTTGATTGTTAGCTACTTAATTCAGGGAAATAAGTGAATCAGAAATGTAAATATACATCCCAGGAATGTGTATGATTGTCTCCATGACTGTGTGTGTGTGTGTGTGTGTGTGTGTGTGTGTGTTTGGCTCTAAACTACTCACTAGTGTTACTAAGAGATTTGTCAATTCTTTCAGTACAATTGGGGAGCTTAAGTGCATGTATTTTTACTACCCTTCCCTGTGATATTTTAACAGGGCCAACCCTCGGAACTTTAACTTTGACAATGTTGGGAATGCAATGCTGGCATTATTTGAAGTCCTTTCCTTAAAGGGATGGGTTGAAGTCAGAGATGTTATCATTCATCGTGTGGGGCCCGTGAGTATATATACCTCAGCACTTGTCAGACCTTTTAATTCCTCCTTTAATTTATACAGATAAGTAACATTTTAAATATATATATATATTTATGCAGATCCATGGCATCTACATCCATGTCTTTGTATTCCTTGGCTGTATGATTGGGCTAACTCTTTTCGTCGGAGTCGTCATTGCTAATTTCAATGAAAATAAGGTAATAATGCAGGCTTTCTATTTCTCATGAAATAACTTTTTTATATTGTCTTTGCACCTCCCATGTGCTGCCATGCAATTATCAGATAACATTGCAGGTATAAAACGATACCAACTTGGGCTCATCTGCCAACTGCCCCCATTCCTGGGGTGATTTAACTGGCCACAGTCATCGTATCACTTGCTAAAGGTGGAGGAGAATTTCGTTCAGTCCATGTTTTAAAGAGAACTGACCTGATTTGTACCTCCTGAGTACACAGTGGAATATCGTTTTTCACACTTCTCAGAATGTTACAGTTCAGTTCTTGTCTCAAAAGAAATGCAGTATATATTTTGGGATTAAAAGATGTTTAGAAATGCATTGAAATGAATTACACATTTAAATACATATTTGTTTAAAAATACATGTAAATAGTGTTTTTTAATAAATAAATAAAATCACAAAGCAAGGCAAAATGAAATTGGAACACTTGGGAAATTGACATGCAATAGAAATAGACTGATATGCCCTGGAAGTTAGTAACTTCCAGGGTTAGACTACGATAGTGCATTCTAATGCACTAGGGTGAGACTACTATAATGGACTATTCTTGGGTACACCTCTGTAGAATCCTCAAGTTTCAGCTGCAACAAAAAGTGGCACAGTGTATATATCTATCGCTTTAGCTCCCTGTTCACTTCCGTGCCCAATTGAGAATGCTGGTGTTATCCTATAAAGTCATAGATACCATCATCATCATTTATTTATTTATTTATTTATACCCCATCCATCTGGCTATGTTTCCCCAGCCACCCTGGGCGGCTCCCAACAGAATATTAAAAATACGATAAAACATCAAACATTAAAAACTCCCTGTAAGACTATCAGGGGGTTGCTCGAGAGCAATCAGGCAAATGCCTCCCTGGTCGGCTGTAAAGCCTTGTTATTGGTGCCAAAAAAAACCTTCACCATGCAGAGTGCCACTATTCTGTGGCTCGCTCATTTATTGGCAGAATCTGAGAGTGGGCGGTCCTTAAACCTTCCCCAGCAGAGTAGTTTCTTGACGCCCAGTCTGCGCTTCCCCTCTCTGCGCGGAAGCCTACTGCGCAAGGAGGGCGTGGGTAACAGAGGACCTCTCTCCTCCCCACTTTGCTCAGGCAAGGTGTCCTGGCACCGCCTCGCCTCCTCCGAGCCCTGCAGCTCCGCTCCACTGGAGGCGTGGTTACTCTCCTCCGCTGAGGAGGTGCTGCTTCCCACGATCTTGGGGGGCTCTCTTTTCCCCTCTCGCCCCTGAGCCAATGGCAGTTCCCTGACACTTCCCTGACACTCCCCTAAACAGGGATGCCTTCAGATGTCTTCTAAAAGTCAGATAGTTTTTTATTTCCTTGACATCTTATGGGAGGGTGTTCCAGAGGGCGGGCACCACTACTGAGAAGGCCCTCTGCCTGGTTGAGACTTTGTTATCTTCTGGCCCATCTTCTCCTATATGAACCTTCCCCCTGTTATTAACTGAGGACCTGCTCCTGTGGATAGGCAAGTGGATTTTCAGGGGAAATGTTCTCAGCTATTGCATCCAAGCTTTGGAATTCCCTTCCCTAAGAAGTCCTAATGTACGATGGGGTATCCAGTTCTCATGTAGGCTTGCCTTTCTTGGACATCCATATTCAATGCCTGGATGTTGAGAAGTGGGGCCAGGGATCCACCCAAGCTCAGGAGTGGGGCTAGGACTATGGCCCCATTAACTTTTAAATATGTACCAGGGCAGGTGTATCATTTGGAAGCAATATGAGAAGCTTTTGTTCAAACCATTTCTTGGTGGCCAAAGATAGGATAGTAAACTTGGTGTACAGTTACACACACACACACACACACACACATACACACACACACACCAGCTTTTTGATAAACAAATACGTCAAGTTATTTTGTTATTCTTGTTCATTTAGGGGACAGCTTTGCTGACAGTTGATCAGAGGCGATGGGAGGATCTCAAGAGCAGACTGAAGATAGCACAGCCACTTCATCTCCCACCTCGCCCAGGTATTCATAATTCTGCAGGAATTTAGGTTTCACATTATAATTGTAATCATGAGGCCCCTATGAGTTTGTGTATATTAAAGTGAAAATATTCTATGTCTATAAATTTTGCGAAAGGGCATTAACTTCAGCCCAAAATGTGCTTCAGGTGTTCAGAATTTGAATTCAAAAAGTGTTCAAAATTTAAAGGTCTAAGAGATTTATTACTGTGCATATGCAAACTAGACAAAGTTCAGGAAAATAGAGAGTGACACAAAAGAATTATATACTTTATTAAACTGTGTACTTTTAATTGTTTTTCCCAGATAATGATGGATTTCGAGCCAAGATGTATGATATAACTCAACATCCATTTTTCAAAAGGACCATTGCTGTGCTTGTCTTGGCCCAGTCTGTGTTGTTATCTGTTAAGGTATTTGCTCTGTTCCTTACGACATCTTGCAAAGCAGTAGATTATATACTGTAGAGTTGGGAAAGGTTCAGAAAATGGCAAAGCAAAATGATCAAGAGGATAAAGCAACTGCCCTATGAGGAAAGCATACAATATTTGGGGCTGCTGAGTTAGAGAAAAGGCTAGAGGCAATGTGATGTTGTTGTTTAGTCGTTTAGTGGTGTCCGACTCTTCGTGACCCCATGGACCAGAGCACGCCAGGCACTCCTGTCTTCCACTGCCTCCCGCAGTTTGGTCAAACTCATGCTGGTAGCTTAGGGATCACTGTTCAACCATCTCGTCCTCTGTCGTCCCCTTCTCCTTGTGCCCTACATCTTTCCCTACATCAGGGTATTTTCCAGGGAGTCTTCTCTTCTCATGGGGTGGCCAAAGTCTTGGAGTCTCAGCTTCAGGATCTGTCCTTCCAGTGAGCACTCAGGGCTGATTTCCTTCAGAATGGATAGGTGTGATCTTCTTGTAGTCCATGGGACTCTCAAGAGTCTACTCCAGCACCATAACATGATAGAAGTATATAAAATTATGCATGGGATGAGAAAGTGGGTAAAGTTTTTCTCCTTCTCACATAACACTAGGACTTGGGGAATATCCAGTGAAGCTGAACATTGGAATGTCCGAGTCAAACAAAATAAATCGGTTCTTCACACAGTGCATAGTTAGACTGTGGGATTTGCTCCCACCTGAGGCAGTGATGACCAACTTGGATGGCTTTAAAAGAGGAAAAGATAAGTCTACTAACCCTGGCGACTGTTCTTGTGGAAAACTGCAGCAAGGGAGAGTGCTCTTGTGCTCACTTCCTGCTTGCAGATTTTCCATAGGTGTTCAGTTGGCCCATTGTGAGAATGGGGTGTTGAACTAGATAGGCCTCTGGCCTGACCCAGCAGGCACTAGTGTTCTTTTAATAATTTAGAAATATTTTATAAATCCCTGTTTCTTCTTTTATATAAGTGGGATGATCAAGACCCCGTTACCGGTCCTTTAGCAGCAATGTCCGTCGTCTTCACCTTCATTTTTGTTCTTGAGGTAAGGTGATATATTTCACAATTTCTCCAGTCTACAACATTGCATCTTTTGTCAGTTTTGCTTTTGGACATCATGCAACAGCTTTACTTTTCAGTCTGTTCAGATTCATACTGATTTGCCAATAACCCCCCAGTTTGGGTACAGGTGACTCTCAACTTACATGGGGGGTTACATTCTGTGCATAGTACATAAACCAAAATCACATATAGGGTAGGATTCCCCCCCTTTCTGCCTCCTTTGGCGGGGGTGGGGTGGGTAATACATTTTTGCCAAACATATAAAGCTAAATGCACACGTTACACATGCATAAGTTTTGAGTTACCTGTAGGGCAGAATTTTTGGGGTGTGGTGGCATAATGAATGATGCCTCACAGAAAAGTGATAACATATACATTCCTCTCTTAAAGGTTACCATGAAAATTATTGCTATGTCACCTGCTGGATTTTGGCAGAGCAGAAGAAATCGCTATGATCTCTTGGTGACATCTTTAGGAGTCATTTGGGTGATACTCCACTTTGCCCTAACTGTAAGTTCCAGAAAACTGATTTTTTTTTTTTTGTGAAAACTGATCACATATTATAGTTTGTATACCTGAAATGTAATTAATGAGCTGCTTCGGTATTATTATTATTATTATTATTATTATTATTATTATTATTATTATTTTCTATTTATTCAAAAGGGGGGGGATACAAACTGATCAACACTCCCTTTTCCCCAACCCAAAGATCAGGTGCAATCAGATGTAAACAGTAATAGTCCTTGTTGGGAATCTGCACACATGCAGCTACACACACAGAGTCAATTAGGGTTTGGCCAACAGCCAAGGCAATGTGAAGGAGTAAGTCTGCCTGGTGATACAGAGGCATGGAGACAGCTCCATGATTGGTCAAGCTCTCTCACGGGAATAATGATTAATGGCCTACTAACTGGAATGTGTGTTAGTACGAGTTTGAGTGTAAGAGTTGTGAGTCGTGTATGAGAGAGCTAGTCAAAGATCCGTGTTCTGTTCTATTCCTGTAAATAGTTCACTGTATGTAATAAACACCTAACTACAAGTTCCTGGTTCCTGCTTTGTCCATCCTGTCTGCAGCCAAGTTGCCAATTGCTTTTGTGAACTCTGCGTTTACTCTGCTAGGTCTGGCTAAGGTCCTGCAACTAGTCAGAAAGTTGCGAAACACCAACAGATTTTGCCAATAGTCCTTAGTATTTTAAGCTGCCATTTAAGAAGTAGTACCAAGCAGAAACAACTTCTGTGTTTGAATTCCAGAATGCCTACACATACATGATGGGGGCATGTGTAATTGTCTTCAGGTTCTTCTCGATCTGTGGGAAACATGTGAGTAAAAGTGGCTTAGTTGTTTGGCTGCTTTATTCTTTTCAGTATGTTATATATTGTTGCAATGAACAAATTAAAGCAGTATAGTACTGAGGGTGAGGAAACAATGAGATGACAGATGTACACACCACCCATGCCCACTGCCCTTGCTCCTGCCCCCGCCCTGGGTTCCGTCACTGCCCAATCCCAGTCCTGGCAAATAGCGCAGTTCAGAAATTTGCAGTTCAGTTTGGGTAGTCTATGCCCTAGAGACAGAAATAGCTTTGTTGGGAGGGCTGATGGCTGGAAAGAGGTCCCGGAAGCTAGGAGCAGGGTAAAAGGTAAAGGGACCCCTGACCATTAAGTCCAGTCGCAGACGACTCTGGGGTTGTGCCGTTCATCTCGCTTTATTGGCCGAAGGAGCCGGCGTACAGCTTCCGGGTCACGTGGCCAGCATGACTAAGCCGCTTCTGGCGAACCAGAGCAGTGCACGGAAACGCTGTTTACCTTCCCGCCAGAGTGGTACCTATTTATCTACTTGCACTTTGACGTGCTTTCGAACTGCTAGGTTGGCAGGAGCAGGGACCGAGCAACTGGAGCTCACCCCGTTGTGGGGATTCGAACCGCCGACCTTCTGATCGGCAAGTCCTAGGCTCTGTGGTTTAACCCACAGCGCCACCCGCATCCCCTAGGGGCAGGGAGCCAAGAGTAAAGAACATGAAGGAAGAATGCAGAGTAGTCAGTGGGCCAAGGAGGAGGAGGAGTCTTGCAGAAAGGAGCAAATGATGTTGAGATTGAGGAAAGGAAGGGTAAGCAGGAAGGTACCTTTGGAGGGCTCAACACCATGGGTCAGAGAGCAAAGGGTTGCTGTGTGTCAGTTCCAGACCCTAACGGTGCTGCTGTGCTTTGAACACTGCATGAAAGCAGAAATATAATTGTATTGTTGCTGGAGCATTGTGACTAGGCAATCCTAGGGAAGGGCCAGGAAGCAGGGCAGGGGCTGGATGTCACATATGAGTGGAACTAACCAACCAATTCATTGGCTACAGGTTTCTAATACTACTCAGCTGTGTCACTGTTATGCCTCATTTCTATTATTAAACGTTATTTTCCATTGCTTTCCTTATATCTTTTAGGTGACCCTGAAGATGCTGCTTCTGACAGTGGTTGTCAGCATGTACAAGAGCTTTTTCATCATAGTAGGGATGTTCCTGCTGTTACTTTGCTATGCTTTCGCAGGAGTAGTTTTATTTGGCACTGTAAAATATGGAGAGAACATCAACAGGTATGACACTTTTTACTCCACCAGAAAGTAAATGATATCGTGGCATTGCTGTGTTTGAGCATGAATGCTCGTTGAATTGTTGAGATTCTCAGGGAATTTGATTCTGGGTCAGGTCTCAGAATCCATGCTTGTGCAGTCTAGTTTGGGGCACACAAAATGCATGAACAGCTGTACTATGCTACTCCCATTCTGTGTATAAGTTCCCATGTTATTTCCTGTAGTAGGAGTAATTTGCAGGCTGGGCTTCTGGAAATGAGAAGATCAGGTAGATTACTATATAGCAGGCACAATATAGCCTCTCACTATAATTAATAGTCACCATGGAAAATGCTTAGTAAAGGAAAGAAGGAAAAGATCGCAACATCTAATGTTTTTTAATGCTGAATTTCACTTGTCGCACACTGAACAAAATTTATTGTTTGTTTAAAAACAGGCATGCCAACTTTTCATCAGCTGGTAAGGCCATTACTGTACTCTTCAGAATAGTCACTGGGGAAGACTGGAACAAGATAATGCATGACTGCATGGTAAATTGAACACAATTATAAAACAAGACATAAATACTGGAACCACCGCATATCTAACAGCCTAGCTTTGTGACTTAACAGTGCTGTGCTTTTTTTTTTAAGCTATCATTCACACAAACATTCGTGTATTTATTTGACAAGTTACAGGAATAAATGCATAACCATTTAAGTCCGTGGATAATGTCAACAAGTATGCATATATTTTGCCATTCTAAATATCACCATCTTTGTATTAATTGCTAGCAAGTGGGGGACTTTCTGAGTATGTTGACTATATTGCTAACTGATAAACATTTGTTATCCTTTACATTCAGTACTGGATCTCCTGGAATAAATGCCAAAACATTATTTAATATAATTCTTTCTGCAGTCTTATCTGCCCCTGCATCTCAGATGTGTGTAAATGCTAATTCACAGGACTGGTGCTGCTTTCATTTCAAACCACCAGCTCTTACAGCTGCAAATCATATATAGATTAAGGTCTTGGGGCTTGGAACACAGGCTCTCTTTCTGCCATGGTGCTGGTAACGTCTACAGTGAAAGGCTGAAGTGTTTGGGCCTTATTATTTTGGTAAAAGGACTGCTAAAGGAGGGTACGGTAGATATTTTAATTATTTATTAGATTCATATACCACCCTTCATAATATCTCTGGGCAGTTCACAGAATAAAATAGAGGATAAAAACAAGTAAATAAGTAAAACGAAACAGCAAAACAATAAACCACTTCCCTTTACCACAGACACATTTAAAAGGGCGTAGAATATTAATCAGCCAAAGGTCAGGTTGAAGAGGAATGTATTAGCCCACCGCCTAAAAATATATAATGAAGGCGCCAGGCGAACTTCCCTAGGGAGAGCATTCCACAGTTGGGGAGCCACCACAGAAAAGGCCCCATTCTCTTGTCACCCTCCGAACCTCACTTGGAGGGGGCACACAAAAAAGGGCCTCAGATGATGAACGCAGCGTCCGGGACGGTTTATATGGGCAGAGGCAGTTTATTTAGTAAAGCTGTGAATATATAGATAGAAAAGATTGAGATATAGCAGGAAGTTTAGGTCAGACAAATGAAATACAGTGGTGCCTCGCAAGACGAAATTAATTTTTCCGCAAGTTTTTTCTTCTTGCGAGTTTTTCGTCTTGTGAAGCACGGTTTCCCATAGGAATGCATTGAAAATCAATCAATGCGTTCCTATGGAGACCATCCGGGGACAGAGGGGAAGCGCCGCGGGCCTTCCCCTCTGTCCCCGGACCTGTTTTAAAGCAAGGGAAGGGGCAGCGGGGGGAATCGCTTCTCCCCGTTGCCGCCCCTTGGTTCAAAAGGGGTCCGGGGACAGAGGGGAAGGTGCGCGCGCGCCTTCCCCTCTGTCCCCGGAGATTGCGGGGCTGGCAACGGGGAGAAGTGATCTTCTCCCCGCCGCCCCTTGCTTCAAAAGAGGTCCGGGGTGCGGGGGCAAGCTTCGTTTTGCGAAGCAAGCCCATAGGGAAATTCGTCTTGCGAAGCAACTCGAAAACGAAAAAACCTTTCGTCTTGCGAGTTTTTCGTCTCGCGAGGCGTTCGTCTTGGGGGCACCACTGTAGGTTCTTCACCGCTGGCTGTGAGAAAAATAGGTTATGGTTTGATAGGGAGGCATGCAATGGACGGGGGCAGGGAGGGAGGGTTATGTATCCTGCATCAGGGCACCCCTTTTGCTGTTAAAAATGGAGACCTTCATCACTCTTTCCACCTTACAGGGGCAGATCTTTTTTTTAAATTAAAAAAACAACACACGGATGTGCCGCGGTTGCATCCAGTTTGGCCCTCACTCTTGTCCTGACATACGCCTCAGAATGTTGTTACTATTGCTGCTCTTGCTGTCGTGTTAATGCCATCCTTGTTCCCTAATTGTGATACATACGTTTTAAGTGTATGCTTGTGCATATGTCGGTTAGTCACAAAAGAAAAGGCAAAGAAGAGAAGAAGCAATCGTATATCCCTTTGAATTAATTAATTATTTTCCTTTGAAGGTTCAACCTCCTTTTTGTACTCCGGATAACAGAACATACTGGAAGACAGATTGTGGAAACTATGCTGGTGCTCTTATGTATTTCTGTTCATTTTATATCATCATTGCATACATAATGCTAAATTTACTTGTGGGTAAGTCACAAATAGCCATTACTGTATATGTTTCAAACATACTTATTATATGTTTTATATATATATATATATATATACATATACCGTATTTTTCGCCCCATAAGACGCACCGGCCCATAAGACGCACCTAGATTTTTGGGGGGGAAATAAAGGAAAAAAAATTTATTTCCCCCCCAGGTGCGCTGCGCTACACCAGGAGCTTGGGGCGTGTGGAGCTCAGCGCGCCCCAAGCTTCTGCGTGCAGGCAAGGTCTCCGCTAGCGTGGGAGAGCCGGGCGCCTCTCCCAGGGCTAGCGGACTCCTGCCTGTCGCCCGAAGCACGGGGAGCCCTCGGGAGGGCTCCCCCTGCTTCGGGCGAGTGTCTGCAAGCCTCGCGCACCCGGCAGGAGGTCCCACCGGGTGCGCGAGGCTTGGGGCGGCAGCGGACTTCTAGCTTCTAGGTGCGCGCAAGCAGTCCGCTGCCGCCCCAAGCCTGGCGCACCCGGCAGGAGGTCCCACCGGGTGCGCGAGGCTTGGGGCGGCAGCGGACTGCTTGCGCGCACCTAGAAGCTAGCAGTCCGCTGCCGCCCCAAGCCTGGCGCACCCGCAGGAGGTCCCACCGGGTGCGCCAGGCTTGGGGCGGCAGCGGACTGCTAGCTTCTAGGTGCGCGCAAGCAGTCCGCTGCCGCCCCAAGCCTGGCGCACCCGGTGGGACCTCCTGCGGGTGCGCGAGGCTTGGGGCGGCAGCGGACTTCTAGCTTCTAGGTGCGCGCAAGCAGTCCGCTGCCGCCCCAAGCCTGGCGCACCCCCTGCCGGGTGCGCCAGGCTTGGGGCGGCATCGGACTGCTTGCGCGCACCTAGAAGCTAGCAGTCCGCTGCCGCCCCAAGCCTGGCGCACCCGGTAGGACCTCCTGCGGGTGCGCCAGGCTTGGGGCGGCAGCGGACTGCTAGCTTCTAGGTGCGCGCAAGCAGTCCGCTGCCGCCCCAAGCCTCGCGCACCCGGTGGGACCTCCTGCCGGGTGCGCCAGGCTTGGGGCGGCAGCGGACTGCTTGCGCGCACCTAGAAGCTAGAAGTCCGCTGCCGCCCCAAGCCTCGCGCACCCGGTGGGACCTCCTGCCGGGTGCGCGAGGCTTGCAGACACTCGCCCGAAGCAGGGGGAGCCCTCCCGAGGGCTCCCCGTGCTTCGGGCGACAGGCTGCCGCCCCAAGCCTCGCGCACCCGGTGGGACCTCCTCCTTGCTCCTGGCCCTCCTCCTTGCTCAAGAGGTCAAGACACGAAAGCTTTAGGAACTAATCCACACCTAATGACCCACCTAAGTGGTACTCAGAATATCACTCAAGAAATCACTCAAGATATCCCTCAAGTAATTAAGGAACAAAAGAAGAAAAGGCACACTAACCTGGGAACTTCCTCTCTGCCCAGAACGTTTGAGGCTATACACCACACCCCCTCAACAGTATTTATAGGAACTCAAACACTGAGACCCTGCTCTGTTCCAGTAACAAGAAGCCGAAAGCACCAGCCTGAAGATGACGAGTGAGACCTCGTCGAAACGTCGCCTAGACACCCCAACTCTTACACGGGAAGACACCCGAAGACACCAAAACCTGCATTCCTGTACCCGTGAAAATCTACGAAAGCAAATATATATATATATATATATATATATATATATATATATATATACACACGGTAATTTGCCCTTTGGTCCCCCTGAGGGGACAAAACTATAAATAAAATAATTGAATTAGCAACATGACTGCAACGATCAGCTAACTGAAAAATTAAAAAGTAGCATCAGTTTGGGACTGCAAAACAAAACCAATGAAACAACCCACAAAGACCTGACAGGTATTTCAGAAGCTTTCTGAATGTGAATCTGTTTTAAACAACTGTCCTGGTGGACCTCTCTAGGAAATGAAATTCCATAAAGAAGGCGCCATCACTGGAAGACCTCACCTCAGCATATGGAGTATGCTTTTTTAAGTATTAGTACTGTATTTGCCCGAATATAAGCCGCACCTGAATATAAGCTGCACCTTTAAAATTGGGGGGGGGGGAGAGAGAAAAAAAGAAAAAATACCTGAATATAAGCCACTCCATTCCTCACTGCTCCTGGCTGCATACTGGGGGGGAATGCACTGCGTTTTCGGCGGCCTTTCCCCTTCCTTGCTGTCTCTCTTTCCGGCCCTGGGGGAGGACGGGGGACTACAAAAGGAGCAGGCACCGCTTTGCTGCGTTCCTGGCGCTGTTTGCCCCCACGCTCCTGGCTGCATACCGTAAGGTCGCGAATATAAGCTGCACTTTAACTTTTCACGGTCGGGATTTGGGGGGAAAGTGAGGCTTATATTCAGGCCAATACTTAGAAGACCAACACACCCAATTTTTGAAATCTTTCAATAAAACAATGAAGTCTTGTTTAACATTTGAAAAACCTAGCTGCCATTTCTTTTTGTATAAAGTTATTGGTTTAGCAATATAGGAGCAAATATGTTTTAGTATGTTTTAGTAAGAACGCTGACTTGTAAAAAGATGTCTATTGGAAGACAAATTATTCCTACCTTGTATTTGCATATGAAAATAACACTGCAGAAGGCTTTTCAGTTTGCCTTTATTGAGTTTGTTCAGTGTTCCCAGAAGCCAGTAGAACACTTCCATATTTAAAGTTGAAGCATATTAGATTCTAACTAATACTGTTAGATTGACTTGTCTAAATAAAGGCAAGCCTATTAATATAAATATAGCATTTTGTACATTTTTGCCAACATCATGAATACAAATGAATTCCTTAATAGATTATATCCTTGTTTAATGCCCATGTCATCTTAAAGATGTTTCTGTTTTCCGTAGCTATAATTGTGGAAAATTTCTCGCTGTTTTATTCTACGGAGGAAGACCAGCTCTTAAGTTACAATGATCTTAGACATTTCCAAATTATATGGAACATGGTTGATGACAAAAGAGAGGTAATAACCTAATTCACTATAATTCCACGAGTCTTATTTAGTTGCTGCTCTATTAATTAATTGCTAGGAAGGAGAAGTAAATGCAGTTTTCCAAAAGGGAATGCAATAGCTGCTCCCATTTCACTTTATACGGGGTAGTAGAGGAGTCCTTTCCAACATCAGTTCCTTTCAGTCTTTGTGCTCAAGCACTGTGGAGCTTCAGAACTGTGAATGGATTTTGTTATGTACTGAAGTTCTCACCCTGGGCCAGCAGGGGAATACTGTAAATAGTTTTCACTCAGGTCCGCATATGCAAATAAGGAATTGAAAGTGACGTTCAGTGATTGGATAGTTACAGAAATTGTTACTGTTGCTTTGTAGTTGAGCTGTCTATAAGCAAGTTGGCTGAACCCTTCAGTTCTGTTCTGTTCTGGCCTGTGAATAAACAAGAGCTGTCTGAAGAATCACTGTGCCGTCTGATATGTTCACCCACAACTTAACAGATTTACTTCAGAGTCAGGGTACATGTGGCCTTCAAAATATTGCTGGCCTACATTCGCATTATTCCTGATCACAGGGCATGCTGGTTGAGGCAAATGGGCCTTGGAATTGAGCAGCTTCTGGGAGGCCAAAGGTTGTCTACCCCTGGCTTACACCCTTGACCTATAGATCACTATCTACAAAAATGAACAGTTTGGCTGAACTCCTTCATGGGTCATATCCAACACTAGTGTCCCAATAGCACAGCAGACACCCACTTACGCAGTACATCTCCCTGTGCACCCTCAAAAATCTGCTCCAGAGGGTTGGAGAACCCCCTGGAAACAGATCTGAAGGACACATGGGGAGAGGAAAGGGAAGTTCTGTTGCACAGGCAGCATTCCATGCATGCAGCATTAGCTATTTTGGTGACAGCTCATGAAGGGTTTGACCAGTACCAATAATGGAGAAGTTCTGCCTTCTTTTCAGGGAGTGATTCCTACCTTCCGAGTCAAGTTTTTGCTGAGGTTGCTGCGTGGAAGGTTGGAGGTGGATCTGGACAAGGATAAACTCTTGTTCAAGCACATGTGCTATGAAATGGAGAGGCTGCATAATGGGGGAGATGTAACATTCCACGATGTACTGAGGTATGTCAGATGGCACACAAAATCAATTGTAGTTTAGTTGCAGATATTTTCTGTAAACTATAAAACAGATTACCAATATCAGTGCTATTTTTTAGAAAAAGAGGTGCTGGAACTTGCCATGAATGCATCCCGTGTTCTCTTACAATGGCAATGGTGCCCACCTGAGAGATGCCGGAACTGAGTTCCAGCTGAAAAAAAGCCCTGAATACAATCACGTTTATAGGGTTTATAGAAAATATTAACTGAGAAGCATATCAGATTTTACTCAATGCTGATTTTTCTAATGTGTATCTAGAAGTCCAATTCAAACTATAATAAAAGTCCAATTTTATTATATAAAGTCCAATTCATCATATAATAACTGCAGCTTTCAGCTGTCTTTTTTTGGCTGTGTGAACTTGATTGGATAAAGAGTGTTTTATTATCAAGGAAGGCAAATTTAGCATATAACAGTGACCACTTCCATGGAAAAAAGAACTTTCCCTGTTAAAAACACCCCAATCCAGGGAACTTCTGCATCATGATGAGAGCTGACACCAGTTTAGGAAGTCACAAAAAAGCCAATCAGTACTGTCAGAGCAGAGAATGTTGATGCATATCTCCAGTGCAGGATTTGGGCAGCTTGCACAGTTGAACATACTTGTGTACAGAAACCTGTTTTCATTGCACATGCACTTCTCTGTAATGGGGTTGGCTGTTTAATGTCTTCGCCACTTTTCACTGTATCATAAATCCATATATCCTTAGGTCATCGGATGACCCTTTAAGAGCAAAATAAACACCTTATTTTCAAATCAAGTATATGATACACTTGCTATTACTTTCCTTTTATAAAGAACATGTTTTTTTTAAAAAAACTCATTATTATTATTGTTTATTATAATTTTTTTCCAGCATGCTCTCCTACAGATCTGTTGACATCAGGAAAAGTCTTCAGCTGGAAGAACTGCTTGCTAGGGAACAACTGGAATACACCATAGAAGAAGAAGTAGCCAAACAGACTATCCGCATGTGGTTGAAAAAGTGCTTGAAGCGCATTAGAGCAGTAAGTTTAATGAGGAAAACACAGAAAGCCTGTAGCATACCCTTCCTCGTTGTGTAGAACATGCTGCATTTTATTTTCATACTAGAGAGCTGTCAATTATTTGGAAAACATTATTCAAGCTTCTTAGCCTTCTCAGTCATGTAGTGCTTATAATACGGGGGTCCTATTTATTTATTTATTTATTTACCAGCGTCACTGGTGCTTTACATACTGTATTTTTCGCTCTATAAGACTCACCTTTTCCCTCCTAAAAAGTAAGTGGAAATGTGTGTGCGTCTTATGGAGCGAATGCAGGCTGCGCAGCTATCCCAGAAGCCAGGAACAGCAAGAGGGATCGCTGCTTTCATTGCACAGTGATCCCTCTTGCTGTTCTGGCTTCTGAGATTCAGAATATATTTTTTCCTTGTTTTCCTCCTCCAAAAACTAGGTGCGTCTTATGGTCTGGTGCGTCTTATAGAGCGAAAAATACGGTAATCAAAAAAGACACAAGGAGCCGAGAATTAAGATGTGGACAACAGAGGAGAAAGAGAAAGGAAAGGCAGATAACTATAACAGAAGGATCATGAGTGACAGCAGGAGAGTGTAGTAGAATGTTGCATGGAGATATGAATGATGGGTGGCAGGAGTTGGTTGAGAAAGTCAGAGTTAAAAGGAGTGAGGTGAAAAATGAGGACTGTATGATCAGAGAGGGGCATTGGTACATTGGTGCAAAGCTTGGAGGGTCAGGAGTACCAGGTTAGATTAGTAAATTACAAATGTTTTCTGGTCTGGAGTAATGGTAGTTTATCAGATTTTGCCCCCCACATGCATCTTGTAAATTACACAGTCAAGTAGATAAATGAAGAATCCTCTTGCTCTCTATAAATCAGTGAATGGAGGCAGCAGGTTGCTTGGGGAAATATTAAGGAAAGTTTGGACAGCTGAGTGATTGACCCTAATGACTTTCATGCACCCAGGCCCATGTCAGGGACCACTGCAACATCACCATAGCAATTAGTGATGGCAGCATATTTTGGAAATGGGGGTTTCAAAATACAAGCTCCCTCAGTTTAAAAATCTGCACACTATTATGAACCAAGCCAAACACTGCTCCAAGTTTTGACTTGTTTTATACAGTGGTACCTCGCAAGACGAAAAGAATCCGTTCTGTGATTCTCTTCGTCTAGCGGTTTTTTCGTCTTGCGAAGCAAGCCCATTGACGGATTAGCGAATTAGCGCTATTAGCGGCTTTTAGCGGCTTATCTGCTGATCGGATCAGCTGATAAGCGGCTTAGCGGCTTAGAAAAAGGGGGGGAGGGGAAAAAACCAGCAGGAACTCGCAAGACATTGTCGTCTTGCGAAGCAAGCCCATAGGAAATTCGTTTTGCGAAGCACCTCCAAAACGGAAAACTCTTTCGTCTAGCGAGTTTTCTGTCTTGCAAGGCATTCGTCTTGCGGGGCACCACTGTAATGACTTGGTAGCAGCCCTCCGTCTGTCCTAGAATCCCCTACCTCCCCTGCCCCTTTACCAAGTTGCAACTCAGGCAAGGAAAGCTGGTGATTGTTTCTGACTACAGTGACAGTGTCTTGACATGCCTTGTCTGGAAAGTCCGGAAAGTGAAGTTTTTTAATTCCTTCTCGAGTGTATTTTGTTGTTGTTGACAATGACGATAGCTGATAACACTGATCCCAAATAAATACTTGTAAAAAGAATGCTTTCTCTTATTTGAAATTTGGTGGAGGACCATTAAAAATATGTTCTCTCCCAGTCTGGAAAAGGACATACCTTCATTGGGGGGCAGGGATTAGAGTTGTTTTCCAAATTTGTATTCATTGACGCTGAAAGCACTCCACTTTCAAGTTGGTAAAGGAAAAGGGCCATCCTAAAAAATTCCATCCTAAAAAATTCTCGGATTTTGGATTTTGTTCCAATTCTTCCTACAACTCACAAACAAGCATAGAAAGCTTTATCTTTCCAGTTAGCGCAATAATGGATATATCCATTCTGCTTCTCTCTTTTTTTGCACACATTGTCATTGATACATAAAAATGGTACAACACGAAAGTCACACTTTGTAGTTATCTAAGGGAGTTTCTATTATCACTTTGTTAATTTTATCTAGTGTCTAATTTAAAAATCACTGAAACCAGTTAACTTCAATAGCCTCCAGATGAGTTCTATAAAAGCTTAGTTCTTCTCCCTGATCATTTTATTTTAAATGTCTCTTTCAATAGTCTCATAAAGCAGATTGAAATAAAATTAAACGGTGTAAGCAGCTTTATGAAAATGACTACAAAGGAAAAGTCCACTGTAACTGTGAATAATATAAAGGGAATGTAGAGCAGACAAGAGCAAATCTCAATTTTTGAAGAATACTTGTTTGAAAAGATCCAGTGATAATTATACTTATTATCTTTTTATAGAAACAGCAGCAGTCATGCAGCATTATCCATAGTCTCCGAGAGAGTCAACAACAGGAGCTTAGCCGTTTCCTAAATCCACCAAGCATTGAGACAACACAACCAAGTGAAGACATGAATGCTAATAACCAGGATAACAGTACACAGCCTGAGGTACAGTTATTCTCAGGTCCTCAATGTATTGGCCTAAACCAGTGGGTTAAGATAAATCATGATTCCTCATGTTCTCTGTGCAGGCACAAATATGGGGAAATCTGTGCCTGTGCAGAGCATCTTTGGAATATTCTAGAGCTTTTAGGGTGGCTGGATACAGACACAAGCTTAAAGAAGAGTCACTTTGTGAAGAACATTGTCTTGATATCCTGAGCTAAGGAAACTAGGCCTATAGTTGTTGTTGTTGTTGTTGTTGTTGTTGTTCTTCTTCTTCTTCTTCTTCTTCTTCTTCTTCTTCTTCTTCTTCTTCTTCTTCTTCTTCTCCACCTCCTCCTCCTCCTCCTCCTCACCCGTGGTTTCAGTTTTGCATTTTCCCAGTTCTACAGTCTTCACAATATGAAATGACTGGGATCAGATCCAGCCATCCTTTACTTCATTAGCCTACCGTAAACAGTGTCATAGTGAGTGAGGTGGATACTCATTGTGCTCCGGAATAAAGTATCCTAAAATATTCCCAGCTACCATGAGCATAATTCTTTCTAGTGAATCAGAAACAACAAAATAAAGATCAGAAACCAAAAGGCCTTGCTTGTGTTCTTTGAAGCTTCAGATACTATGCACTTAAACACTGTTCTCTTTTGTTCTATTCAGATGAGTAGTCAACAACAGCTCCTTAGTCCAACGCTCTCTGACAGAGGTGGATATCGGCAAGACTCTACTGATGGTGGTAAACCTCAGCGGAAGTTTGGACAATGGCGTTTGCCATCAGGTAGGTGAAGATTGTCATGAATGACACCAAAAAGAATTCTAAATGGAACCTGGAGCTCTAGTTACTGATAGAACTCAGAAAAGTGCCATAAGAGGGCATGCATCCTCACTGGAGGATTCTGCAGCAGTAGATTTCAGACTGACTACAGCTACACTAGAAACAGAAGAGAACAGTCATTCCAGATTTCTCAGACAAGCTAGCCAAATCACATGCTGCTACAGGAGAAGAAAGGAAAATCATCATGGTCTTTAAGACCGGAGTGGGCTAGGAGTAGAGAAAAGGATGTAATTATTTTATAACTCCAAATTCAGTGATCAGTAAGACAACAAATGTGATCCAAAGCCAACCACCATTATTATTCCAGAAAATTTTTATTGTTAGTATAATTCTGTGCTGCATAGGATCCTGATGCCATTGAGGAAACACACACATACAAATGTTCTAGATTAAGGTAAGTAGCCGTGTTGGTCTGATGTAGTTGAAATAAATTAAAAAATTGTCCAGTAGCACCTTAGAGACCAACTAAATTTGTTCTGGGTATAAGCTTTCATGTGCATGCACACTTCTTTAGATACACTGTTTAGGTGTACCTGAAGAAGTGTGCGTGCACACTGTTTCAGTGTATCTGAAGAAATGTGCATGCACACGAAAGCTTATGCCTAGAACAAACTTTGTTTGTCTCTAAGGTGCTACTGGACAATTTTTTAATTTATTTACACATACAGAGGGTTTTTTATGTGTTTAAAAAAATCCACAACTTATTGGAGCCAACTGAAGCTCCTAGGTCAAAATATGCTAGAGTAAATCATTCAACAAAATATATTTTAAGAAAAGTAGTTATGGAGTACCTCTTCCAATGGCGTCCCTAACAATGGAAGTCCATAGGGAAAGTAATAAGTGTGTGCAATTTTTGGTCTTTTAAACATCAGAGCAATATGGACCTGCATAGGCTTAACCATATACATAGCTACTGCCTCTAAGACCAACAGTAACTTAAGCTAAGCATGAGCTTCATTGCTGTGCTGAACACATAAAGAGTCTTAAGTGTGCCAAAGCTGCAGTTCTGGGCTGTTTTAAGTAGATCAGTTCAGTCTTAGGACATTTTCCTGCACTTGGTATTAGTTGATGCTTTTTTCACATTTGTAATGCTTTTGTACCTGAAACCTAAACTAGTTGAAATAAATTGAAGGTTTAGAAATTGCTCTCTTTCCTCTTCTGTACTACTGTATATTAACAAGGTAGAATGCAAGGTAAATGCATTTACAACACAATGTAGTGTTTGAGCATATCAAATGCATTTTTAATGTGAAAAGCTCTTGGTTTGCATGGAACCATCCCCACTACTCCAGATAACCGAGTGAGATACATATTTGCACTAGTAAGTTGTCTTCTGTTTAATTCCCTAGCTCCAAAGCCATTAAGCCATTCGGTGTCTTCAGTCAACTTACGGTTTGGTGGCCGTACAACCATGAAGTCTGTTGTGTGCAAGATGAATCCCATGTCAGATGTGGCTTCTTGTGGATCAGAAGTCAAGAAATGGTGGACAAGACAGCTCACTGTGGAGAGTGATGAGAGTGGTGAAGACCTGCTTGATATCTGATTGGGAAAAGATGCCATTTCAAATCACACTTATGCAACATTCCTTGGGAATTAAATCGTTTTCTTGGTTTTTAAATTGCAGTTCCTATTGACTGATCATTTATATCAAGAGAAGCCTTCAACTTGACAAGATATACGACTTACTTATTTTTTAATCCTTATGTGATTATTAATGTAAGAGAAAACAGCAAAAAAAAAGGTTGTGTTCATAAAAAGCAAAGACAGTTTTGTTTCATTTTTCCCTCAGACACAAGAATCATTAGTTTAGCTCCCGGATCTCAGCAGGGCTTTCGGTCTTTCAACAGCCCCTCTACGTCACATCCCAAGCTGGTTTTTAGATTTGGTGGGTCTTTAAAACTGGATTGATGTTGCTTGGTCCAAATTGGGAGGGATTATAAACCAATAGCTGTTGTCGAAAAAATGGGCATGCAATTCTGCCACAGTTCTTTACAATTCAAAAATATAGGCAATGATGTGAGGACTTTATGGGAGAAATTTGCTGTGAAACTCAAAAAATACCCCAAAGAAAATATTCGTATGGAAATGTTGTGAGTCTTATTGTTTCAGTACTTTATAGCTTTTGTTTTAGACAGACAGGCAAACATAATTTATTCATAGTTATGTGCTTTTGTTTATGGATGCCAATTGGTTGATTTATTTTTCTTTGTTAACTTGTGAGTGTTGCTTTTGTCTATAAACAAAATAGTTTGTAAGGAGGATGCTATTGGGGGGAAATCAAGTCCTCACAGGGCATCTGCAATCCTACATAACTAAGGAAATAGACCTGATTGCAGCCAGTGTTTCATATTTGAGAAGTTTCACTGTATGCATTCAGAGGACTTGTATAAGTGTTGCTTCTGCCCTAGTCAACACTTAACCTAGCCCGGAAATGATCATCACATAGGGTACGATGTCATTGTTTTTGATCTTTTTTCTAGCCTTCTGCCTAACCTGTATTAATATTGATGAACAGCCTGTAGAGATCAGCAGGGAATTCATTCTAAATGAAAGCACTTTTACAATATACAGATTTTGACTTGCAGATAGCTAGCTTTTTTAAAATATGCAAGATGTAGGATAGTTTCTTTTAGCATATCAGAAAATGACTAATTGGGTTTTATAATCATTTTTAATTGTTACCGTGAAGAACTGAACATGAATGCACAGCTGTTCTGCCCTTACACCTGCTGAATAGGTTTCGAGCACTGTAATCTCTAGCAACATCCATCACTTAAGGTTGGGACAAGGACAGTCAAAGCCTGGGTTGGGTTCATTGTCACCTCTCTGTAGGTCCTTCTAAACAAGTGTTTGTAGCTGTCTGAACTAAGGACTCTGGCTGTTTAAGGAAGAAGCTGGGATTCTCCTATGTGCAGTCCTACGTGTTTTGATGTAGGATGCAGCACCCATACATCACTCGAAGCACATCCAGAAAAGCAGCCTACTCACAAAAGTCTGGTTTTGTGCTTGATTACTCTTGCTTATTAAGTAAATAAGTTTTATTAAATAAACTAAAAAACCTTATTGTTTAGATCAGTGATTTCTAAACTCCCCCCATGCACCACTTGTTGCTTCTTTTGTTTCTTATATTGTTTTATTATTGTAATACAATAAAATAAAAGAAATAAATAAGAAATTGAAATGCCATTAAGCATCAATATAAAAAGTTAATGTGGACATGCCATGGACCACCGGAATAAAGCTTGTGGGCCACTGGTGGTCCACAGACCACAGTTGGGAACCCCTGGTTTAGATAATTCGCTGTGTAAAGGACATCACTATTATATTTTTAAAGTATCTTAGTCATGCAATGCTGACATATAAATTATGCCATTTATCAATTTCCTTGTCCTTATGTACACTGGAAGTGTCATTTTTAATTTTTATAACTATGATACAAACTGTGTTTGATAAGGGGTTGGATGCAGATGACATGTTAGAGAAGCAAGACACTTGGCAGTTTTTAAAATTCAGATTACTTGGATAAATGTGAAGTCTGTTGAATTAAAGATACCCTGTGTGTGGAGTGGCAGCAAACAGAACATGCGGGAGCAAATAATAATAATAATAATACTTAATAAACAAATTTATAAATTGCTTCATAGCATGAAGCGACTGAAGTGGTGTACAACCTAAAAACTAAAAACAATAAAACCATCCCTTTAAATTAAAAAAACAATAAAACAATTTCTGCAGATAACATTTCAGTATGCATCAAGATACCACACAGAGATGCATAGGATACAGTAGCTCCAGGGGAGAGTTAAAGGTACCAAAAACCTTTAAAATAAGTCAGAGGGAAACTGGCCACTGATCTCCTATAACAGCTAAATAGAAAATGAGCAATCCCAGTAATGAGGATCCAGCCACCAACAGGGGAAAATGACCTGTCCAGGGGAAAGGAAGAAAAAGACAATCATTTTTGTGGCTCTGATTCTGTATTTGCAAAATTAATTTGCAAACAAGTTTATGAAGAACCTATTTTGGCTACTTCTGAAAGGCAACTCACCCAACCTCCATACAATTGCATATATAACCTCCATACAACTGCATATATAAAATTAAAATAGCCTGGTTTGTAAATACAAAATGGATTGACTTGCGTTTGCACTGAGATAAGTATAATAGGTACTCCAAGATAAAAGTTTGTGAGATGTTTTGGAACGAACATCAAATCAATTTGCTAATACTACCAGCAAGTGGAATACTCCCTTGTATGTTTTGTTTACCACTTTCTATGTTACTCAAGAAATACTGAGCACAAGTGTGCAGCATATAAGAGATGTTTTAACATTTCAAACTTCAGTCATGTTCTTCATTCGTTTAGCATATTTTTGTAATGTCATAAAAGAAGAAGAAAATGCCATTTTCTGGCATTACTGAGGCTGTGATTGTATGCTAACCTATCTAGAAGCCCCACCCAATATAGTGAGTCATACTTCCAAGCACACAAGCATTGGATTTCACTTAAAAGTAATCACTGAACTTCTTCAGTATAGCTGCATGTCATACAGGTAGCACGACCAAACAGTGATGAATAATAGCCATCTTATTACTTCTACAATACAATTAAATGTATTGTGAGAGGCAGGGGGGAATGGCAGGGTTCTGACACCTTCATACAAACAACAGTGCTTTTAGGATTTTATATCTGCTTCCCAACCTCAGCTACCTTGGGATGGGACCTTTGCCACTACCATTATTTCCTATGGAAATTATGTTGCACTACCATGGCCTGGCCTGGATCTTCTAAGACGCACCAGAAACATAAGGTTTCATGAATAAAACAGGAACTTTAACAACTTGGAAATTGTCCATGTTCTTTAGTAGCTTTATGGACAAAAACCCAGCAACAATGAATGATAAGAGCTGTTTTGGGTTTTACTCCTGCTTTTGCTTTTAATGCAAAATGTATTTGAATCAATAGAAGGATTTCCATTCTCAGTCTACCCTTTGGCCACATGTTATTTTAAACGCTATGGCCTTTAGCGCATTATGATGTACTCATCTGAGTGTGTATTTCACTGTTTAGATTAAGAAGAAGTCGAAGTCCCTGTGATGTTGTTTCTTAAGTCTGTGCATTCTGTTGTTTAAACTAGATTGCAGCAAAGATCTACAGAAAATGTCACTCCGGTCATTTTTGAGGACAACATTTTGTCTTTTTCTTTTTTGTCTATTTGAACTTAAGGTCTGTACAAAAAAATAAAAATAAAAACCTAAGCTGACAGCAGGAGGGTTGTTGGGTTTATAAAATATGTTTTCTTGAACTTTCAATAACGTGCTGAATTGCAGAACCTTTCTGAGTTGTTTCTATGGCAAATGTTCTTTTTCAACCTCTGGCAAGCATTAGCCCTTTGCCATACGGTGTCAAGAAAAGGCAGTTGCTTCCAGTAACACCTTCCTTCACATTTTCATTCTTGATTCATTTGCTACATATTATTCACAGGTTCAAGGCAGTATTTCACAATTTTATTTTGCTAGTGCAGTTTGCCAGTCGTTTGGGATTTCCTTTTTCAGTCAACAGAGTCACCCAGTCCTACGGAATGTTAGGCCAACAGAGATTCATCAGACACCTCCTGTTTAAACCTTTAAACACCTACTGAAAACCTTTCTATGCCACCAAGAGTATTGCAGGTAATTTTTTTAAAAAAATCATCTTTCTGTAATGGTTAGTTGATGACCTCCGATTTTCAATTTTTACATGGTTTTTATTACGTGTAGATATTGTAAACCGCTTTAATGTTATTTATGATATATATAAACATTTAGATAAATGAATGAAATATGTTCTGAACCCCACGAAGCAAAATGTGTAGAGGGGGCTCCAAACGCAGATGGGTAGATTTGCTACATTTTGAAGTTAGGCACATTGCTCCCTGCCCCATAAGAACATAAATCAAGAATATCAAACTGTACCATAGTTCCCAGGGTACTCCTAATTGTTCTGCCGCAGCACCTACCAGCTGGCATGGTCGCAAAGGAAGAGTACCAGATTATGATCCTGACAGTAACTCAATGCAGCATCATTCCTAAATCCAGCAAACTCATCTTAGGCAACTCTTTGGGTTTGTGCTTTGCTCCTTGGCCTATAGCTGACTTTCTCCCATGTGTCCATCAGCTGAAACTACAGCCCATCTCCATCTCTATACAGCAACCATCCGGCCCCATCTGCTACAGTGCAGAGCTGGAATATTGTAAGCTACAGCAGGTTTGGAGGTGGGGAAACAGGAGATTGCACCTCTGTGGACAAAGCTGCACCTGCCATCTGCTGAGCATCTATTCAAAGCACTGGAGGCCCCCACCTGGCTGGCTCCTGAGTCGGCAGCCTGGCAACGCACTAAACCTTTTAATTCTTCTCCAAACATCCTTCAAGCTCCTATGTCAGAAAATCATGCTGACCTGTCATTTACATTCAGCCAGATGTTGTCTGTATCTCTAGGATTTAGAGTTAATAATAAGCCATTTGGGTAACCCTTTTCCTAGTGTAATTCCATGCCGCAGATATCCATGTGTAAAGCTGTCTCTTGCGTTATTCAAGTCTTGCAAAGCAAAGGGGAACTTTTTCTAGAATTCAGCTGAGCTTCCTTAGATCTCAGGTACTCAGGGATTGGCAATGCTTGCCTTGTGTATTAAGCAAGCATTATAAGGCACCATTCTTTGCATTCTGAGCCAAAAAACAACCACAGGGAGTTCAGTAGCATCTCTACTGAGTAGATCTGCTGAGGATCAAGTTGCTGCTGATATGTGGTTGAGTTAGCACACATGCATTCATTGCTTCATAACTGCATTGTCAAGTGATTGCTTGAATGTGCGTGTCACTGAACAGGCCAAATACTACAGCCAGTGCATTTATATAATAATAATAATTTATTATTTCTTCCCCACCCATCCGATTGGGTTGCCTCGGCCACTCTGGGCAGCTTCCAACAGAATATAAAGAACACACATACATAAGACATTAAAAGCTTCCCAATACAGGGCTGCCTTCAGATATTTACAGAAGCTCGTATACAGTAATTGTTTATCTCTTTGGCATCTGACAGGAGGGCATTCCACAGGAAGGGTGCTGCTACCAAAAAGGCCCTCTATAACACCACCCAGATCAATATAGGTTTCCATGTTCAGCTGTGAGTCATTCACTGAAGGATGTACATGTACAGTGGTGCCTCGCAAGACGAAATTAATCCGTTCCGCGAGTCTCTTCGTCTAGCGGTTTTTTTGTCTTGCAAAGCAACCCTATTAGCGGCTTAGCGCTATTAGTGGTTTAGCGGCTAAAAGGCTATTAGCGGCTTAGAAAAGGGGGGAGGAGCGGAAAAAATCGCAAGACTCACAAGACTTTTTTGTTTTGCGAAGCAAGCCCATAGGGAAATTCGTCTTGCGAAGCGCATCGAAAAACGGAAAACCCTTTCGTCTAGCAGGTTTTTCGTCTTGCGAGGCATTCGTCTTGCGGGGCACCACTGTATGAGTGGCTCTGGATTTGTGAAAATTAAATTTTGCTATGGGAAATTGCCATTCTTTGAACACTAGAGGGCCAGCATTACCTTACAATGGACTCCTGCAAGCAGAAACACAAGCAGAAAACTTTTATCTTCATGATAGCAAAACATTTTTAAAGCTTTGTTCTAATAAGATTAGGGCTTCATATATGTGATCTGCATACAGGGTTTTGTAGTCATTCTTACCTGGACATTTCAACCATGTTTATGTAACACAATCCTTCTCTGGGGCACGGGTTAAGGCATTTTCAATATTTATCCATTTCCCCCAACTGTCCTTTCTTCTTACCTGTCATCACCACAAACTGAAAATTTTCTCTCTCCTCTCTGATTGGTTGTCTTTGAGGATCCCCATTTTCTTTTGTTTCAAGTTCCCCTCCTACAGGAAAATTGAGGTGACATTTATGACATGCAATTAACCTTGCAATTGTTCTTTCAGAATTTGCAAAGGAATTCTAGGATATTTTGGCTAGAGGAGTATAAGAAAGCCAGTTGTCAGGAGCAGCTCAAACACCTAATTTGATTTTGATCTGACAGGTTGATCTCTCTCCTAACCCAGGGTATGATTTTATTTCTACACTGTTTTAAGCTTTTGAGCTGGCTGCTGTTTTTCTGTCTCTGGTTAATATTTTTAAAGTGTGCAAAATAGCTGCTTGCTCATGAGTAGGGATGGAAGGAGCTGTCAGTTTTGGTCCTCTCAGTTTTACAGTTTTTAAATCTTCAATTCAGTTCTCTGAAGCAATTCGCGGATTTATATTTTTTAAAAGGAGTCCTCGTGAAAATGGGTCAGTGTTTTCATGTGAATTTCTTCTTATGGACACACTTTTGTATGCAGGCAATTTTTCCTGATACAATGCAAGTTTGTTATTTTTATGAACCTGTTTGTTTTCCATGCACATTTCCCTCTAAAATATTCATTTTTTTGGAAAACTTTGGTTGGAAAACTCCACAACAAAATTCAGCTCTCCACCTCTCCACCCCACATCCCTATTTATGAGTAGCCCAACTAATCATCAGCCTGGATGGGCTTCACTTAGACAAAGGTGGAGATGATGAAAGGCTGCAAGATACCAAACTCCTCCTGCAGGCTCCTAAGTCTCAAAGGAAGTCATTAAAACTGACTTTGCTAGCATGGCACCCTCCTGGATGCCAACTCCCATCAGCCCCAGACAGCACAGCCAACTGTTAAAAAGAGGAAGAGGCAGCCATTTGAGAAAGGATATCATGTGGCTCGGCTGGGTTATTTCCTTCCCATATGATGACAGGACAGAGAAGAAGGGGCAGCCTGCGTTCCTGAACAAGTCCAGGCTCTGCTGCCATAAATGCTGAAGCATGTGAGACCCTAGAAGCTGTGGCGTATATCATTTTCCTATTGTTTCCTTATTACTGGTTGCTGCTTTTTAAATCAAAACAGCATATATATTCTTATCATAAATAAGATTGGCCACTTCCCAGAATTCATCTTGATTAGGGAGAACATAATAGAATGCACGGCTTTGTACCTTTTAACATTTGCTTTGTTTGGGAGAATTTTAAATAGCGTGGCAAGTTGATCTTGCCAACCATCTCCGTTCCACTCAATTATTACATGGCGAAAGTTTGATTTCATCCCCGTGTTTGGAAAATGTTCGTTTGTTAAACTTCTGCACAGTACACAGGCCTGAAAGGCACAGTAGAGGCTTGCAACAGAAGACTGGCTTCAAAATGTGCTTGGAAAACCTCCCAGCTGTGGATTGAGTCACAGCATGAAAAAGAAGGCTTTTGCTTCACACACACCACACAAGGAGTGGACCCAGGCCAAAAGCACGTTTTCAGCCTGGATTGAATGTAAGCAGCATTAGAAGGACATTGACTTGAGCCTATGGGTCTTGCTCAGCCATCCCCAGTCTGGTGTCCTTCTGTTGTGGACTACATCTCCCATCAGCCCCAGCCTGCAATTCCCTTGGCTTCCATACTGCTTCCTGTTTGCCTTGACATGCCTGAAACTCAAGCTGGCTCTTCTTGTAATAATAGTGCATCGCAACTGTCAGGGGTTCAGGGACAGAGGCACAGCTGGGACAGGAGATGGAGAGCGAATGGGAAGAATCCGAGGACAGCGGTGGGGAGAGTGACAGTGGCCCGAGGGATTCCATGAGCCTCTCCAGCGAATCAGAGGATTCCCAGAAGGGGGCGCCTGTGGTCAGGACAAGGGGGGTCCCAGGGGGGACGCAGCAGGGACAAGGGGCCAGCGGGGAATCTCAAAGCGGCAGCTGGAAATCAGGACCAGCTTCCCCTCCAGAGCGTGGCGAGGGGGGGGGGGAGTTTCAGTGTGTCAGGGGAAGCAGCTCCGTCAGCAGGAATGGAAGGAAGGTCAGGAGAAACCATCCTCCCGGAAGGGGAGGGGAGCAGTGAAGGGAGCAATGTAACGATCAGAAGGAAAGTTGGGAGCTGGGCGCGCGCGCCAAGTTCAAATGTGCAGGCGCGCGGGAAAACAGAGAGCCCGGATGGGGAGCCAGGTCCTAAAGCCCGCAGGAGGGAGGGGGAGCAATCTGGGGATTCGGCGTCAGAGGAATCCAGGAGGGGCGAAACCCCAGCGGGCAGGAAGACCCTGCGGAAAAGGGAAGAAAGAAGGAGGTGGAGCAGAGCAAGGCTCTTGAACTGGTGCAGGGGAGGGACTGACTCAGAGGGGACTTCAGCGGTCTAGTGTAACAGACGTAGGGCTGCGCGCCGCGGCTGTGAAACGGAAAATGAACTGCAATAAACACTTTTGTATATAAAGAGAAGCTGGCGTTGGTCCTTTTGTGAGCTGGGACCTTAGGCAGCCCTGACAGCAACCATTGCTGATTAAGGCCAAACCCTAAAGCAACATGTATAGTTGGAAGTTCCAACAGGGAGCTGTTTCTCTGAATGTTGCCAACTGACCAGAATATACTAGCCAATAGTGTGATTTGAAGAAATCAGCAGGTGAATTTTTCATGGGGTGGACATAAATATCAGTGCCTGCAAAATGCCTGCCGATTAAGCTCCCGTTAGATGTAGCACTACAGGGGCTGGTTGAAAAATTGGCAGCACTTCGGTACAAATAGCTATCTTTTGATTCAGGAAATTTACTATTTGCATTGGCAACTCAGGGCTGAAGGTAGATTGCTGCTGCTGGAAACAGGTTTACTTTATGCCGCCTCTAAAAAAGGTAAGCCTAATCTTGTTTTGTGTGTAGAAGGGGGTACATTCAGCCCTAATGATAACCAGTAAGATATTTTGCCAGAAATTGATCTCACTGATCTTGGTGATGCTGCCAGGTGCTCAGAGGGCTTTAGGAAGTAAAGGCTCCATGACAAAGAACATAATGTGACCAAAAAAAGAAAAGACCTAGATTAAATGGACTACGTTTTCCATGCTTCTTAGTATTTTGTATAGAAATTCTGCTGCACTTACTGTAATCCTCAGGGAAGCTTGCTTGCTTGCTTAGTTTGTTAGTTAGAAAGCAACTCTGCTACTAGTCATTATGTGAACTGAGAGATGGTTTTTAAGGCTAAAACGAACCAAGGAGGAAGTTGCGCAACAGCAATCATGCATTCCCCCCACTTTAGGCTGGTGGGGTTTAATTTTATTTTTTGTCTAGTCATTTTTGTTCAATGTGCACCCCAGCATTGTGAATGGGCTAGTTCATTCTTATTTTTGAAATAGTTTGATTGAAATAGTTTAAACACGGGTAGAACGCTATACCAAAACAAGAAACATTAGAGTACGGGGCGGGGGAGAGAATCCATATACAATAAAGAGAGCTACAACAGATACTAACATGTCATGCATATTCTTATATCACTTGTGTGCCCTTTACAAAAGGTCAAGAAGGAGCCAAAATGTGCATATATCCTCTCCGTAAAGCAATCTGTGGCAATGGCGGCAAAGTCTATATTTACAGAAAACATAAAAGGTCCCCCGATTCTGTCAAATTTGTACCCATCTACATGCACAATATTGATATGCCAAACGTTAAGATACAGTCATGTCCTATATTTTGTCTGGGCTAGTTCATTCTTATTCTAACCTGCATACCATACCTGATTATTGATTTACCGTATGTTCAGCTTGAAGGAAAATATTTTCACACTTCTGGCCTGTTCGTGAGTGAATGGTTTCCTTGCAGAATCTCCTTACACTTTACGTGCTGGGGGTACCTCTTTGCCCTTAGCATGAACTTTTTGTATATCTTCCCAAATACAGTACCTTCAGCAAAAAGGTATAAGGCTTTTATAAACAAAAAAACCCACAATTATTTCCCACAGCTTTTTGCTTTTCTTTTGGTATATCGCAGCTCATAAGAAGTCCAAGAGTTACCTGAAAGAATCTTCTAGTCTAGTCTATTTTAGTTTTTTAGTTGCCCTCACTGAACTTGGAGACAAAACCATAAAGGGTAAAGAAAAGCAAATGATTATGAGGGGCTGTGAAGGAGCAGAACTTGATATTTTATTGTTGTTACGAGAGGTCATGAAACAGTAGGAGCAACCAGATTTTGGAGTGTGGAAAATATCTCCCTGATGGCACTAGTGACGGAAGGGTAGGTTTAGTCGGTTTGCTTAACCTCATTTTCCTCCCTCAGTGCAGGCCAAAGCCCATTGATTCCATCACAAAGGCGCTTTGGACGCTTCCACTATGGAAGTGATAAGGCAAAATATCAATTTCTATACTAAAATAACTGTGTCCTCATGATTCCTGAAGGAATTCATTTTCTTGCCACTAGCATAAAAAAACCCCCTGAAAAATCAATCACAAGCTTTGGAGATATTGTAACATTGACTGGTTAATTAGGACTGTTTTGCAAGTAACATTCTGAATGTCTGTTGTGGCTTGCTTTCTTACTTTTCTAAGAAGCCATGCTTTAATACATTGAACAAATACTTCTGGAAGTACTGCTGGTTGTGTAAAAGTAAGTAAGTGTAATCCTGTTTGTGGCTGCCATAAGATATATAAGAGATATACGATATAAGAGATATAACAGAATGTTCTGTCGTGGGGGTAGGAGAAGCAATATACCAGAAATAAGCCTTATATCATACAGCACAATACTGCCTCAGGAAACTGGTTTGTAAAAGCAGTAACTCGATGGTGGTAATAATGTTCCATGTATCTCAACTTGGTTGCTATCTTTGCCATCATTATCTTTTTCATAGCCTCCACTGGGAAATATGTTATTTGAAGGGAATTTGTTCCTACTGCTTGTGCATATCTCAATACAAGGTAGGCTGTTACACAAAGCAACCTTAGATTGCTCAGTTCATGGCATGGCGTGGAACAGAAACCTTTTAAAGATGGCTAAGGAAGATTAGATTTATGGACCCAGTTCTTCCACCTAAACCATTGCACCAGCAGTTTCTGGACCAGGCAACACAGGGTTATTTTCTTGAGTTTGGGCCGCTCATGAATATAAAAAAGATGTTGGATTCAACTGGCAAATGCAAACATAGATGCTAATGTTTATGAAGTTTTACTACAAGTGAAATAAAGTCTTCTAAAAATTGATAAGGAATACAAGAATCCATGTAAACATATGAATGCATATATCCATATACACAGGTCAGTTATTTTAAAAAGTATTTTCAGCAACTAAAGTTGCGTGTGAATGAAAACAGAATACATTGGGGAAATCATAACACACTTTTTGATTGAGTCTCCATGAAGATAGCATGCTTTAACTGGGAACATCTGTTGAATATACTTCTTGGCTCAGTTGCCAAAATATCTCTGTATTCCAGGTTCATAAGGATACAGGAAGCTTAATGCCAAACTTGTATGTTTCTATACACTGTAAATCAGCAGGTGGCAAATGATTTGTTTGTTTTTATTGCATAATGACTTATTCTTCCTTATATCTTTGTATTTCTCCCATGTGCCGTTACGGCTCCAACAGTGTGCTATTTGATTCCCCATGGAACTCATTGTTTTCTTTTAAGTTTTTAACATCAAGGTGTAATGTACATAGATGTAAAACAAACAAGACAATTATAATAACAAAAGAAACAAGTGTAGGACAACCAGATTTTAAATCAATGACAAGTAGGTTCTATATCTTTGACAACTATAGTCCATAATGTTCTGAGGGTGAAGAATGCCCTCAGACTTAGCTATGTGTAGAATCTTGCTTTTATTAATCTAGCTGCCATACGACAAAGAAAAGTATTAACTCTTTAAAAAGAATATTTTGAGAATTATCAAAAATAGACAGCAGTCTTCCGTTATGACTGACCCAAGCTTTGCACCAGCTCCACCATAAAATCAACACCTGTTGTTTTGCCGCCTTTTCTTGACACTTGTGCAAACAAATCACCTCAGAAGGAGCTGTCCTTGGTAGAAATGGCAAGTGTGGAGGCCTGAAACTGCCACCACAGACTGTTTCTGTGAAGCCATCTGAGTTGAAAAAGCTCTGCAAGTCGTCTTTATTGCTCCTCTTTCCCCACATCTCTTCGAAACCCTTCCCATTTACAGAGCTGCCCTTTTCTTTATGTTGAGACTGCATTAAAAGTGGCCTAAGCAGATTGCTTTCCCTCATGGCAAGCAATCTCTGAAGAGAACTAGAAGTCTTCACAGTTGCAGTAAATCTCTTCACAAAAGAAGTCTGCCCCCTCCCTCGCTCCCCAATTTCATTCTAATCTTTTGCGCTTTTAACATGCCTTGACAAAATTCACTATTTTGATAAGTCTTTTTTTAAGATTTAGAGTTACCTATTTTAAGCGTGTGAGACAACAGCAGCTAGAATACTATTGGCACAGAAACGGAAAGAAAAGGAGGTTCCAATGAAGGAGGAATGGCTTTTAAAAGTAATGGATTATGTGGAAATGGCCAAGCGGACAGCAAAATTAAGAAACCAAAATGATGAACTTTTTAAATAGAAGTGTGGAGGCCTTTTGTGGACTATTTGAAAAAGTATTATAACCAAAGGAAATAGCTGGCAGGATTCAAGATACAAGCAGCGAAAGAAAAATGATAAAATAATTGTACAGTATTAGAGGGATTTTTGTAATGGGAAGTTGATATATAAGAGTTCGAATTAAAACACTGTGGCAGTGTGGGTGGGAAGTCAAATCTATGAAACAAGTTATGTAATTGTTTGATTTGAAGTTAACTTGTGAAATACACACACACACACACACACACACACACACACATATACTGTATATAGTCAAGTCAAATAATTACATAACTTCTTTGTTTCATAGATTGGACTTCATAGATTTGTTTCGTCGATTTTGATACATATCTATATCTATACAGTGGTACCACAGGTTAAGTATTTAATTTGTTCTGGAGGTCCGTACTTAACCTGAAACTGTTCTTAACCTGAAGCACCACTTTAGCTAATGGGGCCTCCTGCTGCTGCCGCGCCGCTGGAGCACGATTTCTGTTCTCATCCTGAAGCAAAGTTCTTAACCTGAAGCACTATTTCTGGGTTAGCGGAGTCTGTAACCTGAAGCACATGTAACCTGAAGCATATGTAACCCGAGGTACCACTGTATATGAAAAGAAAAGCTATTCTGCCATCTGTGGTGTCGATGTCTCCCCTGGCATTCATGCTGATTGATTGGCTCCCCAAGAAACCAAAATCACCTCTAAGTATATCAGTCATGTCACCAGTATTAACCTGGACTGGTATCTTCCCAAATTGCACAATACACTGAAGCAGATTCTTGCCTACACACAGATGGGTTCCTCTCACAGGTGTACTTCTAGTTCATTCTCCTTTGCAATATCATGGAGCACTTCCCATAGACTTTTTTCTTATGATTGCAGCAACTGTTTCTCCTTTGTCACTTCAGTAACATCACTAGTCTTTCACTTCAGGTCTTGGTAGGTGCACAGGGAGTACTGTTCCGTTGTACTCTGCTGTTTGCTGGTTTTGGACAATCAGCTTCTGAACATTTGCTGTTTTCTTTCACACCTGGAAAACCTTGCAGCAATAGTGGCACCAAGCCAATATTTCACAACTGATTTTAACAATACCACCTGGCAATGGTTGATTTTGGAATACATTCGCCAAATACAAAGCACCTGCTCTTTTACATATATGAGCAGACACACCCTTCCTCACTATGGCTAATGCTATGTTGTCCAAATTAAACCCATTTGTGCTGTCAACAATCTTGTACTTTTGATTGTTGCAGTACACTATGCAGAATATTTCTAAGACTGAATCAAGGGCACATGTATTTGTTACTATTGTTTATGTCTTGTTTGCTGTTGCCATTTTTCAGGAGACCAATGGATAGTACAGATTTGGCATGGCTGTGGTCCATGTGCTACCACTGTGACTCTGTCTGTAGCTAAGAAAAGCTTTTGCTTATCTTGTCCTCAACAACCGCTCTCTGGTTCTCATTCTCCTTCATCTCTGTTATGCAGCGTATCCAAGTTTCTTCTGCTGGGATGGTTCCATTAAATTCTTTGGTTATACACAGACTGACTTTGCCACTTCTGGCATCCACGGGTCACCTCCTTGTCATCATTCCCAGAAATTGGACTTAGTACATTATTTGCATTCCTTACCTGGGTAGTGCTACTGAATTTTCTTTTCACCTACTATTAGATGCAGAAGCTGAACTACTATCTAGCATATTATCATAGCCCATATTAAAATATCCTGCAGCAATAATCTCCCCTTTAGTGAAAGAATTAAGTTTTTTTTCAAGGTCTTTGCCATAAAGGAATATTGGTTTGATTTGGGACCATAAATAGATGCCAGAGTTAACTGTTTATAATCACATTGGCCTGAAACAAAAATAAACCTGCCTTGTGGATCTTGTTAACACCTTGGGTTTTTTTGAAGAAAGAGGTCCTCCAAGTCTTTAACTAGTTGGAGATCCTCCACTATCATAACATCCCTCAGACTCCTCACATTTAATGTAAGCAATTTAATATCTCCTGTGGATTAATCGATTCAAGGGGAATTTTTTTTGAATAGCATCTCTGAACTGAGCGGTGCTAAGCGTCTATAAGTCTCCCATAGCACAGCAGCAAGAAACAGAACAAAAATGAGAACCATAACCCAGTAATCCCCCTCCACTAACCCCCATAGCCTTTCCAGGTCCACTGCGGGAGTAACCAGAAATTAGCAGTTCTGTAGAAATACCACAAGGGGATTCCACCATCAATGGACCTGCAAATTGTGAGAACAAATGCCTAGGCATGTCTTTTACAGCCATGACTGTAACATAGGCTCCAAGAGTACCATTTTTCCTTCCCCAACCCTGCAAGCCGTAAACAGTAATACTTTGAAAAGTTAACGGGATTAAATAAGGCACGCTAAATCTTACTGCGCCAGTAAATCAGGCAATATAGCAATAAGTAAAGAAGGAAACGTATCATGCAAACATAATCTTGAACAGTGGTGTAGCAAATGTTTTTCAGCATTTCCTGTAAAAGTATGGATGTATGAATCTTGATAATGCAGAAGTTTTTAGTTTTGGTGATTTTGGTCTATTTATCCTGTGTTAGAGATTTTGTGGTGGTTGCCACTTGCCATTCATCCCAGGTGCATACGTAAAGGCAGATCTTCTGCATCTTCCTCGATCAATTATTATTCTAAAGGAGAGAGAGATTCAGTAAAGATATTATTATGAAACAGTTCTGTCTTGTCAGTGGCTTTATGTATTATGTCATCCATGTTTGTGATTAACATGAAGGGGAAGCCCTGGAAGCTGGCTTGAATGTGTGGCTTTGTTCAAAATCTCAGCACTAAGGTCATTCAGAAAAAGAAAACAGCATCCTAATTCCACTGGACCTTTTCCCCTGATTACTTTCATAAGCGTATCTCTCTGAGCCAGTGTGGTGTAGTGGTTAAGAGCAGTGGACTCGTATTCTGGTGAACCGGGTTCGATTCCCTGCTCCTCCACATGCAGCTGCTGGGTGACCTTGGGCTAGTCACACTTCTCTGAAGTCTCTCAGCCTCACAGAGTGTTTGTTGTGGGAGAGGAAGGGAAAGGAGATTCTTAGCTGCTTTGAGACTCCTTAGGGTAGTGATAAAGCAGGATATCAAATCCAAACTCTTCTCTTCTTCTGGGAGGAATTAGTAAACGCAATAGCTATATCTCTTGTGAGAGTGTGGAATCAACTCAAGGGCCTCCCCCGCTGTTTTTCTCCTTATTGTTGGTATCTATTAATTTTTGTATTTTCAGTTCTAAGGTAGAAAACTCATCTTGCAATTTTTGAATAAGCTCTGCATGGAAGCTTTTGATCCATACAGTCTAGGGATAGGGCTGGACATATTGAGGCTTCTCCTCCACTGGAGTTAGGCTTTCTATTAGGCACCGTTACACATTTCCCACTTTCCCCAGGGCCCACAAACTTTGGGGCAAAGTAAGTTTTAATATTGCACAGAGAGCAAAAATTTTAACTTAAAAGTTGTCTCTGAACCATTGCCTTCTAAAGTGCTCTGTTTGGGTGCAGAATTGAGCCCTATAGAATTGCGGAGGGTGATTTTTTTAAAAAAGGGCCACCGCGTCCATTGTCACACACATGTGCCCCCCCTCCAAATTTGCTTTTCTCTTGAAGTGCTATGATAACAGGACTTTTTCGTGTCTAGTGAAAAGACCTTTGTCTGCCAACAAAGCTTTTAGGTAGAGACCTTCCCAAGTTTGCATCTGCATTGAAATTGGTTTTAGATGTCTTAATTGTTTTACCTGTGTTTGTTGTCCTGAGCTCCTTCTGGATGAAGAATGGAATATAATATAACTAAATTAAGTTAAGTTAAGTAATAATAATAATATTAACAGTTACAGAGAGAGTGGTCCTGTATCTTATTATGCAGGGTTGATAAACAAAGCCTCTGTTTCTGTCATAAATTGAATCATTGTCAGCTTTGAGAAATAATATGGTTGGCTGTGGTGCTGAAACCAGCTATAACTAGGCCTGTCATGACATTAAATTGGATCATACCTTAAAAAATAAAAATAAAATAAAAAGTTACAATCAGTTAATGAACATCTTCTGAATGAGAAACAAGTACTGACCTTAGTAAAGAAATAGCGGGCAGCTGCTCTCCACCTAAGAATGAGAGAAGTGGAGACATATGCAATTGGCCCTTGATGTGAAAATGGCACTGCTGTAAGTACACAAGATTATCCCTGTTTTCACCCATGAACTACTGGAGGATATGATTTGAAAGTACTCAAGCAATAAGAGCTAAGATTAGCCTTGCTGAACCAGAGCCATGATTTCATTTTTTTAAAGAGATGTCTTTTTAGCCATCCCAATGATCCTGGACATCACATATACGAGACACAAAAGACTTAAAGCCTTTGTGCTGGGCCCGGGGGTAACCCATGAAACGCGGTCCAGGACCGGTCCAGAATCCAAAGGTTCCACTGGGAGTCAGTCCAAAAGGGCCAAGGCAGGACACAAGGCAGGAAATCAGGCAAGGACAGGTACAGGATCTCAGGCAGGATCTAGCATACAGCATTGTTGCTCCTGCAACCTGGGGCGGGGTCCAACAGCCTTTTATCTTTGTCGGTGTAGCAGCCGGTCCTGATCCCCCGGTGACTCACCTCCCTGTTTTGCCCAAAGGCAAGCACTCCTCCTGCGAGTACTCAGGTCTCTCCTTCTCTCAGATCTTAGCCTCTGCAGCTCGGGAGACATCGGTGGGTTACTAGACCAAGGGGCCGCCTCAGCCTCCCCTGACCAAACTGGTAGTGGAGCAGCTGTAAGTGATGGCCCAGCTGAAGGCAACGAGGTAATCGCATCTGACTCGGCCCAGCTGGTGCTTGTTGCAGGGGAACCTGTGCAGACTGCGGCTCTTCAGAATCAGGCCCCAGTCTAGGTTCAGATGCCGACTGAGTCCCCTCTGGTTCCAAGTCCGAGCCCGAGTCCTAGGCCATCACAGCCTTTTCTTTCCCAAAGTATACTGCTTTATTATTTTTTAATCCCATAAAATGCAAACTGCATAGATTTTACCTAGGAGAGTAGACAGTGGAATAGAACTAGTAGGAAGCTTTGAGTTTGGTGACCCAGTACTTGAAAGCTTCCATAAATTATAACTAGTATATTAATAATCCTGCAGCCAGGTGCCAGACACTTTGATTCCATCATACCAATTTTACCCAATTTGGACTAGCTGCCAGTTTGTTTCCAGGCTCAGTGCAAGGTGCTGGTGTTCACTGTGAAAGCACTAGTGCAGCCCTGTGGCCATGCTGGGAGGCAGCGTTTCTTGGTGAGGTCTCTTTTTATGGTGCAGGGTGCCAGCAGATCCCCTGTCTCCAGACTGGCAAAGAAGAATATTACTCTGTGCAAACCCATTAACTTACATAATGGGTTATATAAAAGCTGAGTTAACAGAACATTCATTGTGAACATCAGGAATTAAATGAGATGTATGCTTTGTGCTTCATCAGAAACAAGGGTGTTAAGTACACTGAACGGGAATATCAAAAGGTGTAATAAAACAAAATAGCTTATGGCATAACTAGGAAGTGATAGAACAGTGGGATCTGCTTTCTCAGAAACTCAGTTTTAATCTTGTAAAATGCACAACACCAGTGCAAAACAACAACAGGTAAAGAAACAGAATAAAAATACATTAAAGGATGCAACCAAAGGTGAGCTTTAAGGGAGAGGTTGTGAGAACAATATACATAACTTTATTGAAGTCCATGAAATTAATGTCTTTAATTTTGTAAAATATTGACGGTAACATAAAAATGCTTGAGAAATGCAAATGAACCCTTTCTAGATAATAGGCTCACAATACACTTTTTCAAAAAGGGGGGGGGGGACACATTAATGCAAGTTTGTCAAAATAACAGTTTAGCTGTCCTTTCTTTTTCAAATGGAAGAAAAACCGTATGTAGGGAAGCTTTTAATGTTCGATGCATTACTGTATTTTAATATTTTGTTGGAAGCCGCCCAGAGTGGCCGGGGAAGCCCAGCCAGATGGGTGGGGTATAAATAATAAATTATTATTATATTATTATTATTTGCTAAACACTAAAAGTCTCTGCAGCTGGTCTGGGTTAAAGAAAATGGTGAGTCACAGATGGTCGTGCTGTAGGCAAAAGCCTTTTCAGTAGCCAGAAGTTGATATGTATCTGCAAATGCCACTCTTTGCTTGTAGATTTTTTGAAACATTTGTTTTCATAAGACATTTTTGGCCAGAGAAAACTCATATTTTGTCAGGAGTAGGATTCCTGGGGAACTAAGTGGGTTTGTTTCCTCAAAATCCAAGTCAGCAACAGATGCCACTGCAATGATTATTTCATCATTTTCAGAAAATCTCCTGTTTATTTCAATAAATACAGTATCAATGACTTCAAAATATATTATTTCCACTTGTTCACTTTGTCTCACTTTTTTCACTAGGGTTTTTGTTAAAACATATTTCTGTAGTGTTGCATTTCTGTTGAACTAGGACTTGCACACTCCAGTTTTTGCCACTTGCAACACTTGCCTCGTTACATTGGCCTAACAATTTGGATGAGTCTAGAGTGTTCAAGTGGTTTCAGTCTCAGCTCTGTAAAGCATGCAGCACCGAAAGTGATACATAACCGTTCTGTGAACCTTTGCATTTTTCACATACCAAGATTTCTAAAAGCAACTTAGGATATTTTAGAAGTATATCTGAAGCGTTTGTTTTGTGCCATGTCCTCCCAGAGACTCCAAAGGCACACTCCATTGTCTCCCGAGACAGACAAGTAGAAGAAGAAGAAGAGTTTGGATTTGATATCCCGCCTTTCACTCCCCTTCAGGAGTCTCAAAGCGGCTAACAATCTCCTTTCCCTTCCTCCCCCACAACAAACACTCTGTGAGGTGAGTGGGGCTGAGAGACTTCAAAGAAGTGTGACTGGCCCAAGGTCACCCAGCAGCTGCATGTGGAGGAGTGGAGACACGAACCCGGTTCCCCAGATTACATGACTACCGCTCTTAACCACTACACCACACTGGCTCTCAATATCTCTCAAAGAACTTGTACCATGAATATCTGCAAGTTCATTCTGAGTTTCCAGAGACCCATCATTTTTTTTCTATGGGAATTTCAATCAGTTTTTCATTTTTTTAGGGTATATACAAATTTGCAAATATAGTTCTGTGTACAAAACACCCGAGTCCTTTACTTACTGTAGTTGGCAATATGGATAGTTCTGAGCAGACTGACGCAGTGTCCACCGAAATCTGCAATTGGCAGCTGTATTTCCCACAAAAAGTCTGCTGCTCAAGATCAGAGCATGGAGCTGAAAAACTTGATTCCTCCAGCTGGTTTTGCATGATATGTCTAATATAAGCGATATCGCACCAGGGACAAGAAGCAACTCTTGGCAATGGCGTCCAGAACTGTCACCATATCAGAAGTTGCGGCACTGAGCCGACACTGAGACCTGTGCTCTTGACTTCAGGCTCTCAAGTTCATTTTTCATGCAAATCCCCTGGCATTTCACTGAGTGCCATGCATGTAAAATGAGTAAAAGTGTTTCTAGACACTTTGTACATAACTTTTTTTTAAAAAAGCGTACCAAATAATGTAATGACCGGCTCTTCTGTTAGCCCCTTATTTTCTTCTATCCACAGGACAGATATAAGAGGAAAAGAGCTCTACATTTTCGGTGCTTTCATTGCTGCTCTGAACTATAAATGGGATGGCATTTTGGAAATGCCACCCTCATCTTAGCTAGTCGAACCAATTACTGATGGAAAAGATTACCTACAAAATAGGACAAGGAGGTAAGATGGCCCAGCCATTAACCATACGTTAACTTTAAAGGCATGTAGCTATTAGGACTCTGCTTTTGTAATGACGTCAGTTCAATTATTTTTGCAGTGTGGGATATAAAAAATAACTCTCTTTTTTATGTAGTGCCAAATACAAGCTGTCATTCAGATGATTATTGGATTTCGGGACATCTTGTTTCCCCACTTGCTATCTTAAAGGGGACAGACAGGAAATGGGGAACTTTTTTTCCCCATTGGCACATCTTTTCTTTTCTATTTCCCCTCCACTTCTTCTCAGGATCCTAACAAGTGCCTCAGATGTGTCAGGTTGTGAGACTATGATTGCTCCAACTTAATCAGTACCCAACAGAGATTTGAACATGGGTTTGCCACCTAAAATAATCTAATCACTACACCATATTCTTCTCCTTGTATTTTTTCCTGTTATAACACAAATCCAGAAAAAATCAGCCAAGATTCACAGGAAGGTTGATATTCAAACAGCTAATGAAGATTGTGTAGGGGGTGTCCACCAGCCCCATAATATGACCATTAGCATCACACATCAGAGAGGGGTGGCAAGTGACAGGATGAAGGTTGAATTGGAAGGCTACATTTCTGCCTTCAAACACATTGTTTTGCTTTGTTTTCATCTATTACGCACCTTCCCCCCCCCTGTTTTTAATACAACACTGAAAACAATTTTAAACAACTTACAAGCAAAAAATAGGGTGAGTCCTAAATATACATGGTGCATTTGCCAGCATTTGCCAGAAATTATAGTGCAGTTACTAGACGTGTCATTTGGACTGTACAAGTGCAGTGCACACAAACTGCTTAGAACTAGCTTCCTGGCAGACTGCTACCTCCTAAAATGATGATTAGAGCACTTGTTTTTAAATGGAAGGTTGTTAAGTCAAGCTATAAAATCAACAACATATTTTCCACTATTGAGAGACGGGGGGTAAAAAATAAATAAATCAAGGTGCCGCTGACTTCTAAAAATTGGTCCTTATAACAGTTACCAAAGTTGCAGGTTTATCCTCCCATGTCTTCTGCAGGGTGTATGATCTTCCTATTGCCTCTTACTACTTCCTTCTTCCTTAATTGCTGCTAGCTGTTACTCATTGGAGACAGAGCTCCAAGGTCATAGGACATATTTTTCAAGTAGATTTGAGGCCTGGCAAATAAGCCTGCCTAGAAGAAACTGAGAGGATCAGATAAGACCAGGAAGAATAACCTGAATTAGCAACCTGCATGGTACCATGTATCCCACCTTCCCAGCTGGCAACCAGAAAATTTGTCTGACTCCGAAACATTTGCATAATGTCACAAAACTACACCCTCACTGGGCATTTTTAGATAACACTTTTCTTGGCTGGATGCTGTAATTCACTCTGGTGACCACTGAAGGACCAAAATCAGCTGAAGCACATCCTCTGAGTCATGATGACTATTGGAACTGAAATGGTTGAAATTCAGTCACCTGCCTGGATATATGCCACTAATAGTCTTCGTAAATCAGAAAGACCATTAGGGTATGGCGTGGAACAGAACACGCATGAAAACCAAAGAGAATGTTGCAATCCAAAATAAAGGTTCCTATCGAGTTCCTACTGTTCACATGCCATCATGTTGTGGAAGCCATTGTCTCATTCCAGATATGCAAACCATTTTGTGCACCTCATCAAGATAATTTGTTTTGTGTCCTGAATAGTGACCACTCATGGTGTGCTGCAAGCTGCTTCTGGATTTATTTGCTTGCTCATTTTAATTTCAAAGACGCGGGTGGTGTTATGGGTTAAACCACAGAGCCTAGGGCTTGCCGATCAGAAGGTCGGCAGTTCGAATCCCTGTGACAGGGTGAGCTCCCATTGCTCGGTCCCTGCTCTTGCCAACCTAGCAGTTCGAAAGCACGAAGTGCAAGTAGATAAATAGGTACTGCTCTGACGGGAAGGTAAACAGCGTTTCCATGCGCTGCTCTGGTTCACCAGAAGCAGCTTAGTCATGCTGGCCACATGACCTGGAAGCTGTACGCCGGCTCTGTTGGCCAGTAAAGCAAGATGAGCGCCACAACCCCAGAGTCATCCGCGACTGGACCTAACAGTCAGGTGTCCCTTTACCTTTAATTTCAACGGTGATGAGCTCCAGGCCTCAGACGACTCTAGTGCACCTCCCCAAGGCTCCACACCGGATCAGCTAAATCTCAAAACTGATCTACTGCATAGGAGTCGTCACTTCTTAAATAAAGGACTCCTGGCATTCACTAGCCTAGAGTCAGTCTAGTAATCTACCCCCCAGTGAGTCCATGGAGGATTTCAGCACATGGCTTGGAAATTTAAGCTGCATTCTCTCAACCATTATTTCCCCAGTGCCTTCTTGGATAGTGTTCTTTAAGAAGCTTTAGTGCGCATCTGCTGCAAACAAGGCTTTGGATGCCTGCATTTCAAATCTTCCAAACTTCTCACCCACACGTCCATCTTCATTTGCCAAATTGGCGTTAACGCACTCTTCCCCTCTTGCTGTGAGAAGCAGCTTTTCTCTGTTGAAGCAGACCGTGGCACAGAGGTGATGTCACTTGTGGCCACGGGGTGCCCACTTCTAACAATCCCAGCGATGCTGTCTCGCTGCGGTCATTAGATGTCCTGCCGCATTTTTCTTCCCCCCACCGCCCAGTGCTGTGTACCTACTTCGTTGTTCTTGGCAGGCCATGGCACTGATTCATATGCCTCCTACCTCCTTTCCTATACAAACACCCGGGCAAGTAGGTGCCATGCAACGTGTCAGGCTGACAGTTCTGTGGGAAACAACTCTCCAAATGAATCCCAGTGAGGAGGGGAAATGGCACCGTGCCCTGCCTGCATTGCGAATTCTAAATGCACCAGGTCTCCAGTGGCTTGTTCCTTCATTATTCCATACTCGAGAATTGAGCAGCTTTCTAAATAGAAAAAAAAGAGACAATGTTCTTGGCCAGTGAAAAGGAAAACACTCCTCAACCCTGACCAGCTTCTAATAAGGGTGCCCAAGCAAGAACTGAACGGATTGCCCACAGAGAAACCTTTAGTTTTCTCTTCTAATATCTTATTCCCTCATTTGTCTCTTATGCTCAGTGCATCTTGGATCATTACCTGGTCCATGCTAGTCTAGCAGTTCATGAATGTGTTACTACAATAAGCTGTGTTGCTCTGCACTCGAGTACCCAGGGCTCCTCAAGCAGATGGGCAATTATCAGTGGCAATCTCTATCCCTAGACAGAACATCCCTCTCTGTGCCCAGGGCTGTGTTTCAAAGGAACACTTGCCCTTTTTTTTTCATTATTGCCACAAGCAAACATTTTCTTAAACAAGCTTTTTATGAATCAGCGAACCGTTTAACTGCCAATAGAATTAGCTTGGGATTTTTTGCTATCGCAAGAGCGCAGAATGAATATCAAGAACACGCTTGAGAGAAGTACAAGCTTTCTCTTGGCAGTGTTTAACAGTTTAAATAGTTTCAGCCACATGGAAACACTGGAGTAGGATATCTAATGGAGGCAGGCATAAAGGAAAACTCCAAATAAGGGTTTATTGTGGATGAAGAGGTCAAACAACATAAGAACATAGTGGGATCAGGCCAAGGGCCCAACTAGTTTAGCATCCTATTTGCAATAGTAGAGAGACAGACAGAGGAGGACCCCCATTCAATGGCCTAGCTTTGCTCCCAGCCTCTAGGGGCAGAGATGGACCAGCAGCAAAGCTCTGTGGAACGCCTCCCTCCTGCTGAGTCCCACCACCCAGCTTTGCCACTAGGCAGGAGGGGGAGATCTTTCACTTAGCAATGTGGTGGGGAGTTTGTCCACCCACCATAGGGGGTGGCAGCAAGGATTTTTGCCTCAGGTGACACACATATCATTCCCCACCCAGCTACCAGAAACACCTTCAGTTGAGCACAGGCGAAGACACGGCTTAAACACCCCAACAGCCATCTAAATTCACTGCCCCACATCATACCTCCATAGAAGACACCCTGCATCCCTGATGCTGGTAGCTGACAGAGCCCTGTAAACTCACCTTGCTCATTCTCCCTGCCCCTCAAAAACAAGGAGGGCCATAGCCTAACCAGCAGGGCTGTAATTTAATCTATATGAGGTCTTTGGTTCAATCCCTACCATCCCCAGGTAGGAGTGGGAAAGACTCATTTGAAACTTTGGAGAACTGCTGCCTAGAAAAATTTAGATGGACCAGTGGTCTGGCTTGGTATAAAGGAGCATCCTATGCTCCTAAAATCTGCAGCCTGTCTCCTTTGTTGCCTTTCACAGATACAGTACACAAATCTAGATCACATCCTCTTTAGCTGGAAGGTGGAAAAGGTATACAGTACACATAACCTTTCTGCAACCTTCCAGATAATTCCTAGCCATTCAGAAAGCATCCGCTGACTGTTTTGCCAGTGATCTTCTTAACAAAAGAAAATTGTAAGATATAGTCAGCAGTGTTGGCCAGGTTTATGCACTCCTCCTGGTTTCGTTAACCTTCTGCTGTCCAAACACCCAATCTTACAACAATACTATGATCAATGATATTGAAAGCCACCAAGAGGTTCAGGAGCACCTGAAGGGTCAATTCCTTGACCTCAGGGGGTCAATATCAACCACTTTGGGACACCCTGATGCACCAAGTACAAATGTAACATACAACCTTATGTGAGCAAAGAATAAGAAGGGAAAGAGTGCAATAAAAATCAGAGTAAGAACAACACAAGTATGTTTGAAGAAAGTTCTGAAAATCATTGAAATGGGAAATACACTTCCAAAAACCCCCAAACTCAGTGAATGGTTTGAGTTTAGCTCTAGTATGAAGAGAAGCCAGAACAAGGAGCACTTAACACCATTGTAATTCCATAGAAAGCAACTTGATTATTTCAAACTTAGTTTTTAAAACTTTGTTGAGTATTTATTTATATCCTGAAAGGAACCTCATTGTATAGGTGTTTATTTCTTGTTTGGATAATGGACTTGAAGTTATCCACTGATCCATACACGACCCTGGGCAGCTTTTAAGAAAACGGTATCTACCAGACATGTGTAATTTAAAGAAAATAATCATAAGCACTTCATTTTATATCTTTGCACAATAGCCATTTATAGTAAATTACTGCAGATCCACAAAAACAGAACTCTTGTGACCTTTTCCTCCAGCAGATAATCTGCACTGGTAAAGCGAGATTGCTTGTCGCAGGGATAAATAGCATATGTCACTTACCCATTTTAGGAGAACATATGCGGAAAGGGCATTACGAAATTTCTATCATCTGTGGGGGAAATACTGCACAATTCTGTCATTCCAACACAGCTGATACGTTTGTTTGGGGTTTGTTTATTGTCTCAATTGGCTATCCTCCCATATTTAATATTTCTTTTTTTGAATATCTTTTGGTATATTTGAATTCCATAGACATCAGATTCTAGGCTCAGTAGTTTCCACCTTTCTTAGTGTTGGCAATACAGCCAGGATCCTTCTTGTGTGGTGGAACACTATGCATGCGTGGAGCCCATTCTCATGCATGCATGCAAACTATATATACAAATGGTTGTGGACCCTGGACATGCTAGTGGTGAGGAGCTGGTGCCCTTCAGCATCCTTTACACAGACATTGAAAACTCCTTATACTGACTCCAAACTTAGAGGAACATAGCCAGTGGCCTTATCAGACTATTGGTCCATCTAGCTCAGAATTATCTACACTGGTGGCAATGGCTCTCCAGGGTTTCAGACATGGTTTCAAGGTTTCAGGAGTCTCTTCCCAGCCCCACCTGGAGGTGCCAAGGATTGAGACTCAAACCCTTTGCATGCAAGGCAGATACTCTACCATTGAGCTACAGTTCTTCCCAAAAAGTTCTTCTTTAAAAAGCTATATCAGCACGCCATCCAAATGGGCAAGCATTCATGTTACATTGGGATTTTCTGCAGTGCTGTTCTTTGCTCTGGCTGGCTCCTTGCAGATTTTTGAACAAATGTAGGTGCAGGATAAAAGCTGTAGTGACCAGAGTTGACCATCCCAATCTTTGTGATGATATCTCAGTGGTTTTTCTGTTCTGATTTGAGAACAGTATGGAACACCTGCAAATTCACAGCAGATTGTTAAAAAACAAAAGCAAAAACTATAACCAGCTAAAAGACAATAATACTGCTACTTGCTTTCTTCCATTAGAAGCCCATTCCCAGTTTCCAGATAGCACAACTGCTAATTATGTAATCTGTTTACTGAAGAATAAGAAAGGAAACTGCAAACTAGAAAATCAGATTCTAATTCTTTCCCCATCACCACCCTGAATCTATGATATCCGCAAAACAAACCTGTTGTGAATTTCAGCTCTATGTACAGACTCAGAATTACTTTGCCTGTCATCCCTGGAGCATGAAAGCAGAAGACTTCACACAGAGAGAGAGAGAGCAAACACACAGAGCAAACGCATATACAGTTGTTTACTCACAGGAAAAAAAAATCTGGCTGACAGTTTTGCTATTCCTTTTTTTCCATATCACTCATATACATGAGACACATGCAATCAGATGTTTTGCTATAATACTCAAACCATAGGCAAATGAGCATTGTCATTAACACACTTGCCTGTCTCGCTCACATTGTTAATTATTACCTGTATTGTGCGATGACTGGGAGTTCCCTTTTTAGCGTTCCCATTCCTGAAGAGATCAAGGTGGCTTTTTGATGGATTCCCCAATACAAGTGCCCCAGTTTATTTGTGTTAAACTGTCTTCCTATAGGTTCTCTTGTTGGGATACTGCCAGGGAGACAAAGTCCATCATGGCCCCACGTCGCCTCCGGCCGTCCATCGATCTCCCGTAGACACGCAGTATCAGCAATTAGTGACACGAGCTCCAGAAATAGCTTGCCACATTCCAGGGCTGATGTACGCTCTTATCAGCAGATAATGCACAGCGAAAGATGCACGCAGGAGAGCATTATTTAAGAGTTTATTCTGCGTTAGTCAGAACAGAGAAAAACATGACTGCCTGCTTCAGTGTTTCAGGCACCGAGAGAGAGAAACGAAAGCAACAGAAAACATAAACTTCCTGTCAACAGGAAATACGCAGACTCTGTGACTCACAAAGCCTGCTCCCTTTTAAGGTGGAACGGAAATATCCTAACATCTCTCTCTGTATTTAGAATCACTTCTATAGAGTCTTAGGACTCTCTCCAGGTCACAAACCCTCCTCTGTCATAGCTGTATACCTCAGACTGCACCTCTAGACCCTCCTTGAGGGTTTTTGCCTGACTGGAATGTATCCTGATAAAGAAAGGAGTGTGACTGTGTGTAAAAACTAGCCTACTACACAAAAGTGCACTTTTGCCTCTGACCTACCCAGCACTAGCATATGGCCCCTGGAAAGTTTCCCAGAAGAGAATGTGGCCCTCAAGCTTTAAAAGGTTTCCTACCCCTGATCTACATAAAGATAACTAATTGTCTCTACACCAAACTAAAATTATTTAAGAGAAAGGGAGCCATAGAATTAACATCTAGGCAGGAATAGCTCACATAGTTTAGCTGTCTTTTGCCAAATGGTTATAAAATTGTATGTGAATTAGCCCTAAATGAATTAAGTGAACCAAATGGACTAAATCCTAAACGAGCCAGTCCTAAATGAGCACATGTAATTACAACATCATCCATTATAATATCAAACTTGGTGGCCCCTTGCCAAACAGCAGAGTAGTCAAAACAGGAGAACAAGACAAAGAAGGATTTTCTGCATACCCATGACACTCCCCAGTTATGAAGGGAAACATTAGCTTGTAAAAAGGAAGAAGGACTCCCCAAAAATGTTTTCTGAAAAACCTATTTGCAGGCGGAATACAGCCACTGCCCTGCCTTCTGGACTGAGGTGGCCGTATGGGGCGCTGGGACTAGGAGGGGGCAGAGCAGAGATGAGGGCAGGGGAAGCACCAGGTTTGCAGTGGGGACAGGTACAGGTGTGCATCCACTCAGGCTTACCTCTGCAAGCATGATACTTCACCCGCCCTTACCACCACTCTGTCCTGTGCCCCCTTAGTCCCAATGGCCAGCAGCACCGCCACAGGGCAGTGCAGTGGTGGTGCACCACATCATGTGTGGTGACTGGGAAAAAGGCTGCCACCTGGAAGCACCATACCATTGCAGTCCTAACCATGCCTACTTGTGAATATGTACTGTTTAAGTCAGTGGATAACATTTGCTCTGTTGCTCTCCTTGTTTTAACGGCAGGATTGCAGTGCCTGCTATCTCATTTGTCAGTCTTCTTGCACTTCCATAGATTGATGAGAAACAAGCTAGCAACTCTTGTCCCACAATGTTACTGCAGCCAAAAAACAGAAGCAACACTTATCTAACTAATCCCTATTTCCAAATTATGAATCATTGATTCCATACTTTGTAGGTGGTTGTTGTAGCTTGAGGCTCTACACATTAGAATTTGCAAATAGTCTTTAAACTGCTTCTTAAAATATAAAACAAGATACCTGCTGTTTGATTGCATCGTTACAGCATTGAGGGGCTCAGATTAGCTGTTAATGCTCACTAGAAAGCATGTATTGCATCTTTGAGGATACAGGGTTTCTGTCCCATTAAATTAAGGAGCGTGTTTCATACAAATTGCCTTCCCTCCTAATTCTGCTTTGGTTTTCTTGTCTATTAAGAACATTCCAAGAAGCAACTGTGTTGTAAAAACAAAAGTAAAGAACTTTAGGTCCCAGGAAGTCTTAGATTTCATGATCATTTTGCCTTAATGCATTTCATAACTGAGGTCATGTAGAAGAGAGAAACTTGAAAATAACCAAGTAGCTAAGGCTACAGTCCTGTACAGTGGTACCTCAAGTTAAGTACTTAATTCGTTCCGGAGGTCCGTTCTTAACCTGAAACTGTTCTTAACCTGAAGCACCACTTTAGCTAATGGGGCCTCCCGCTGCCGCCGCGCTGCCAGAGCACGATTTCTGTTCTCATCCTGAAGCAAAGTTCTTAACCCGAGGTACTATTTCTGGGTTAGCGGAGTCTGTAACCTGAAGCATCTGTAACCTGAAGCGTATGTAACCCAAGGTACCACTGTACTCATGTGGAAGTCAGTCCCATTAAACTCAGTAGAGGTACCCAGAGAATCAGACTGGTCTAGTTTTACTGAGTGACTTTAAGTTGCTGAGGCCTGAGGATATAAACAAGGTATCTGACCATGTATAGTCAACCACCTGTCTGCTTGACCCTTTGCCTCCACATCCAACAAGAAGAGGAAGTCCAGGTGGTTGTAAATTCCTCCTTAGAAAAGGGGGTGGTTATTAGGCCACTCATGAAGAAACTTAACCTGGATCTGAAAGATGTAAACAACTATAGATTGGTTGTCAGCAGCCCAGTGTTACAAACTGAGATATGAAAGCTAGGAGCTAAATGGCACCTTAAACCTAGGTTATGGGCACAACAACAGAATGTCTAGGCACACTTTTTTATAACTAGGATACAAAGCTGAAAATGAATGAACTGCAGCTAAAATATTATGTTCATTTTTCACATGGTCTAGTCCTTCCCCTGCCCACCCCCCTAATATTCTTAAGAGGGTCTCTTCTCCAGTCTCCAGACTGGCTGGAAGTTGGGGAGGCAAAAAAAGGTCCTCCTTTGCTACCACACTGCAGTTTTAATCTGAAATCTTAGGCGCAGTACTGGGCCCAGAGCTCAGAAACTGCTCGTGCTGATGAAATTCCCTGTCACAAAATGCGCCTAGAACAATGGAAGTTTCAAACACTGCAGCAGTGCCCTCCTGTGCAATGTGCTCAAGCAAGTGGTTTTGGATTGAACTCTTTTTCTAGATCCGCTTCAATTACACTTCAGTCCTGGTTTAGTAATGGAAACTTTCATGTTCACCCTGTGGGACCTTTCCCAAGAGAGGGATAAAGAAAGTGTGATCCTGTCAGTAGTCAGGTACTTCTCAGCAAATTTCAAAACCGTTTACAGTGGTACCTCAGATTAAGAACTTAATTCGTTCTGGAGGTCCGTTCTTAACCTGAAACTGTTCTTAACCTGAGGTACCACTTTAGCTAATGGGGCCTGCTGCTGCCGCCACGCCGCCACTGTGCGATTTCTGTTCTCATTCTGAAGCAATGTTCTTAACCAGAGGTACTATTTCTGGGTTAGTGGAGTCTATAACCTGAAGCGTCTGTAACCTGAGGTACCACTGGACTGCGATATCCTTCTGGATAAGCTGTCTGAGTTTGGTGCTGAAGGTACCCATGTTACCAGTGCTATTTTTCTAGAAAAAGAAGTGTCGGAACTCACCATGAACACCTCCCTCAATGGTGCCCACCTGAGAGGTGCTGGAACTGAGTTCTGGTGACTTCCAGATGGAAAAAAGCCCTGCGTGTTACAGCAACTCTGTTCTTTCTTGGACAACCAATGATCTTCCATGCTGTTCTAACATCTACATAAAAGGTGGTCCTGGGATGTGGTCTGAGGTGTCACCAACATGTGGATGGCACTCAGCTCTGTCATTTTGCTCCCCCCCCCCACCCCCTGTAATATATTTCTTTAGTCTTCAGTGAGTGGCCAGAGATGAAGAAACATGAAAAAGGCCTCCTTTTCCTTCCACTCTGTAAACAAACTAACTCTAGATTCTCCCCAGCACTGTTTCCCTCAGATTGCATAAATGAATGCAAACAGCAGCAGTCCACAGCTTTTCTCATTTTCCCAGGTTCTGGAAAATCTGAATTCACTCAAAAAAAGCTATGGGATGGGTTCTGGTTGAGGACAACATCATATGAATGATGCTCAGAAACCTTAGACTCAAATAGCCTCAAACCCACAGGGAAAGCTAGCTTAAGGGTCTACCCCAAATATCATGTGCATCCAGTTAGGAAGCCCACTATACTGCGTCACTGGTAGGTGACGACCCAACCTCTGAATGGTGAGGAGCCCTGTGCCTCCTAAACTAGCCTGTAGTAATAGTGGAAGATGCTAGCCAGTCGCCAATGTGGAAGTAAGATTCAGCTGTCATTTTAGTTCTATATATGGACTGGGATGGTGCCATCTTGTCTTGGCCTCAGGCTGCAAAATGTCTTGGACCACCCCTGGATTGCACCGTACGGCTGCAATCCTAAACACACTAACTGAGCAATCTGAACAACATGCTGTTGCCACTGAGTCTGGCAGAGCTGGGGAGCGACTGCCACATGTACAATACCACCCAACCACTCATGGCAGCAGAAGTGACCTAGTAATCGAGCCTGGATCAGGGTTCCACTGAGTCCAACACACATAGCCAGGCAGAAGGGGGTGGTGTAAGCCCCTCTTTATATAGTGTATTTACTTCTGAGTAAATATGCACAGGATTCCACTGTAAGGCTGACTTGGGTGCCTCTCAAATCCTGGCACGGGCATTGTCTGGAGAGCCATAAACAGTGCCTTTAAGGAGATTAGAACAGGCTGTTCTGCACTGAAGATCATAATACATACACCCCAGCCCCTTTTACCTTCCTCTTTCAATTATTTCTCTCTCCCATCTGGTCTCAATTTCTTTGAGGTTAGGGAGACACACACTTTCCTGTAATGAAACAGCAATAATTCCACAGTTATCAGTAGGAACCCAATGGACACGTGTGCCAGAATAAATCACTCATGTTTGCACTGTGGATGATTTGCAGTGCGATAGTCAATCCGATATCATTTCTGAGGTCAAGGTACAGCAAAATAGCAGTTTATTCCACTTTCCTGCCTAATACCCATGTCTGGTATTGACTCATTTCCTGTAAATGGCTTCGGAGAATGCCTTCAGAAAATGTTCAGGCAGGAATGTCATAAATGAAAGTGCTTTGCTGTTGCTAAGATGTTTCTTAACAGGGTGTCTGGTCTCCTTGGCAATATAGGAATATACCTCTGTAAACAACATTAGTAACTCATCAAGAGACTTTCACCTTTGTGGGTGCCTAATGCCAATGGAGGTGGGGGAGAACAAAACTAAAATAAGCTGTCTCTAGAAAGGAGATCGCAAGATAACAAAATTTGTTTGTTTAAACAATATACTATTTTCAAAAATGTGCCTCCCCCACCACCAACACCACCAAATTGTTTTGGAGTAGAATTTGCTATTGGAACCTCATTTCTCCCCATTACTCCTGGGATTTTTCTCTCACATTGCTTGGGATAATCTACCATCATGAACTCTGTCTGGCACAATTAGAAGCTTGGAGTTTATGTGCTTTCTATCATCAAACACAACACAGCCACCTGCAGTTGATACTTTGCAAGATTACCATTTGGCTTAAAAGCAAAAAAGGGAAGATAAGGCATCTTTGGGGAAAGAAAGCTCCAATGGCCATGAAGGTATTTCCCCCCCCCCCCACTGCTGGTAGTTAGGACTACCTCATTCTGCGCCCTTTTTGCAACTGTCTGTCACTTCTAACTTTCTGTAGTTTTCGCTTACGTTTCGATGTTCTTGCTGTTCTTTGCCATTGCAACCATTAGATTCGTTTCCCCTATGTGGCCATTTGATCCTTATGGCTGTAGCACTTCATGTAATTCTGCTAAAGATGTCAGAATCCTACATCTGAAATGATGTTATGGAATCTTCGCAGCCAATTGAATTAAGAGGCAATGTGGGAAAGTGAGGCTAAGAGATGAAAAGGCGAAGAAGAAAAATGGACTGAAATCCTGCAGAAGCAGGCCTTATTATTGTTATTTATTAAATTTATTATTTATGGCCTCCATCCCTTAGATGGAGAAGCTTATGTATGCGACCTTGAACTCCCCAGAGGAAAAGCAGGACATAACCATCAGTCAATGAATCAATCACTCACTCAGGTAGACTCTTGATGCTCGAGATTTTTCCCCCTCAGAATTTATTCTGGATAGACATGTCTCATGAGATCATCTTCATATAAATCATGTGGGTTATATATTAATGAAAACTTTTAAAGTATTATCCAGAAATTTTTTTGAAACTCAAGTGATTCCAATGAGAGGCGAGTGCTTACGTTTCTCCAACTGAGATCAAGGACATTTAAAAGTGAATCGCTTTTTGCTGGACCCCACCTTTCGTTTTTAGGTACACCTGAGAGTAATTCAAGGAATAGAGATATTGCGCACATTATGTGGTATGAGGCAGTTGACAGTGGCACAAGAGCTTAGTGTACTCTTCTTTCCTGGTTTACTAAGGTAAAGGTAAAGCGACCCCTGACCATTAGGTCCAGTCATGACTGACTCTGGGGTTGCGGTGCTCATCTCGCTTTATTGGCCAAGGGAGCCGGCATACAGCTTCCGGGTCATGTGGCCAGCATGACTAAGCCGCTTCTGGCGAACCAGAGCAGCACACGGAAACGCCGTTCACCTTCCCGCCGGAGTGGTACCTATTTATCTACTTGCACTTTGACGTGCTTTCGAACTGCTAGGTTGGCAGGAGCAGAGACCGAGCAACAGGAGCTCACCCCGTCACGGGGATTCGAACTGCCAACCTGGTTTACTACATACATGCTATTTTTAACATGGTGGAGATTTTATTTTTCCTATTTCATTCAAATGCACCTGCTGATGAAAGTTATATAGCCAGTGATTCTACCACCTCAGTCTGTTACTTATGTCATTTGAACTAGGGCTGATACCTGGAAAATGTGGCATAACAATAAAGACAGTGTTTCTGAACAAAGTGCACACTGTCTCCTTTCTTCACTGCTGAGCGACTAGAACAGCATCTTATGTAACTTGGATTGGCAGTAGGGATGTGCAAGAAAAAAAGTCATTTCATAATTGTGTTCATTTTTGCTATTTAAGACTTCGTGTGTTTTGCTCTTCATTTGCTAAAATCACATTTGCTTCTTTCTTCATTTGTTAAATTCATGTTGGTTTTGTTACATTCATTTCCCATTTTTCCTCCTCCTTTTGTGTTTTTTTTCCTGCATCTTGTGGCACAAGCAGTAGGAGTGCTGATTTGGGAGGCTGCCATTTTATTTCCCCAGAATGCTTTGGACATAGACATTGACACATTCTATGGTGCACTGGGGGACGAATGACAGTCACTACAAAAAATAATAATAATGCTCACCTCAGAGGCTGAAGAAGAGTTTGGATTTGATATCCCGCCTCTCACTCCCTTTAAGGAGTCTCAAAGCGGCTAACATTCTCCTTTCCCTTCCTCCCCCACAACAAACACTCTGTGAGGTGAGTGGGGCTGAGAGACTTCAGAGAAGTGTGACTGGCCCAAGGTCACCCAGCAGCTGCATGTGGAAGAGCGGAGCGGAGGCTGGATCAGACCAAAGCTCCTTCTAGTCCAGTATCCTGTACTCACAGTGTCCCATCAGATATCTATGGCAAGCCCACAAGCAGGACATGAGTGCAATAACATTATCCCATTTGCGAGCCCCTGTCAGGAGTTCTGAATCACTTGGAAGAAGGGATTGCTGATGGAGCCATACACAGATGGAGTCTTAGACTGCTTGTGTGGGAAAGATCCATAAGCTGAGGTGGGGGACGTGGACTATCTGTTGCTGCAAGGGTGCACACCTTGAGGTAGCTGAGAGATGTCGGACTGGTGAAGATGCCTTTTCCTAACTTGTAAGTGTACTTTTGACAATAAAGAGTTAACTCTTAACTCTGGACATTCCCCACCTAGCAATACCATGACAGTACAGGATATCAGAACTATGAAGGCCAGATATACTGAGGGAATGGGATCTGACACACACGCACGTGCACACACACTTGCCCTTTTATAATATCTGCACAGAGCTTTGATGAAGCTGTGTAAATTGAATCCACTGAAATATCATTGTTCCTCACTTGTGATACAAATAACCTCTCTGTAGTGTTCAATCTGTGAACCTCATCCAAGGCTGTCAATATACCAGTCCTCCATGACTTTCCCTCAAGAAAATTGTCCCAGAAGAACCTCTGGGATAGAAATAAGGAGCTTTGAATTGAAAAGGCTATCAAAATAATTTTCATTCTTACTCAACAGAGCAACGGGAGCTCACCCCGTCACGGGGATTCGAACCCCCAACCTTCTGATCGGCAAGTCGTAGGCTCTGTGGTTTAACCCACAGTGCCACCCGCGTCCCCTTTTGTTAATTACCCACAAGTGAATCAGATCTATTTTCCATCCTCACACCTATGAGTCTCTTTTGAGGTGTTTTCCTATTTAGCTTTTTCTCCTCCAATTTTTTTGTACTTGTGCAGAACCACAAGGGTTACCACAAGTCTGCCAATGCCCCCCCCATTCTCATTCTCTCTCTCTCTCTCTCTCTCTCTCTCTCTCTCTCTCTCTGGGTGGTGCAGTTTTGGATACATATGCTCAAGCATAGGAAGACTCAAATCAGCATCAGTATGTGGGTGTATAGTAATGATTTTTCAATATATACAAGTTGCTGCTGATGTTATTACAGCTATCACCCAGCTTCTTTATTTGTTTACTGTATTGGGGTGGCAGGGTTCTGTCATATATACATATACATACACACACACACACACACACACACACACACACACATATATATATATATATATATATATATATATATATGCTTTCGTAGGTTTTCACGGGTACAGGAATGCAGGTTTTGGTGTCTTCGGGTGTCTTCCCGTGTAAGAGTTGGGGTGTCTAGGCGACGTTTCGACGAGGTCTCACTCGTCATCTTCAGGCTGGTGCTTTCGGCTTCTTGTTACTGGAACAGAGCAGGATCTCAGTGTTTGAGTTCCTATAAATACTGTTGAGGGGGTGTGGTGTATAGCCTCCGACGTTCTGGGCAGAGAGGAAGTTCCCAGGTTAGTGTGACTTTTCTTCTTTTGTTCCTTAATTACTTGAGGGATATCTTGAGTGATTTCTTGAGTGATATTCTGAGTACCACTTAGGAGGGTCATTAAGTGTGGATTAGTTGCTAAAGCTTTCGTGTCTTGACCTCTTGAGCTTGTGAAGAGTTTTTCTGAGAAGATGGCTGTACTGCACTTAGTTGTGCTCTGGCTTGGCTTCGTGTATAGGGGCGAGCTGTGGTTTTGTGCCCTGTGCCAGCCAGATCTGTGTAGGGATTGCAGGGGGGTGCAGCATCCGGGGGTGCCACTATGGTTTGGCTACTGGATGGTGTCTGTAATTTATCTGTGGAGAGGGTCTGGGTTTGGGTCTGGTGTGGTTGATTGGTGATGGCGTTCTGTGTGCCTCTGGTTCTGGTGTCGGTTTTTGTGGGGAGGGCTAATTTCCAGATGTCTGGCAGGCGGGACGTGTCGTCACGCTTGTTCATGTTGTGAGGGTGTTTCTCTATCTCGATGGCTTCCATGATTATTCTCTTGTGGTGATGTTCCATGTTAAAGAGCAATTTGGAATCTGCAAAATTAATTTCGTGTCCTGTTTCTTTCATGTGTTGGAAAAGAGAGGAAGTTTTTTCTTCTTTTTTGACGGCATTCTTGTGTTCTGCGATACGTGCATTTATTCTTCTGTTTGTTTGTCCAATGTACGTGGCTGGGCAGACTTTGCAGGGTATTTCATAGACCCCTTGGTTTTCCAACTGGATTTTATCTTTGGGGTTTCTGAGGATATTGGCTATTTTTTGGTTGGTGCAAAAGGCTGTTTTGATATTGTGTTTATGGAGGATTTTGCTAATTTTATCTGTAGTGCCCTTGATATAAGGAAGGAGGGCCATGCCATTGTTTTCTTCTGTGTCTTGGTTTTTGGGGGGTGTTTCTTTTTGGATTAGCTTCGTAACCCTGTTTTGCTGGTATCCATTGGCGATTAACACATTTGAGAGATTCTGTAACTCAGTTGTCAAGTGGTCTTTGTCAGCCAGGCGTTTGGTTCTGGAGATGAGAGTCTTGGCTACGGAGTTTATTTGTGCAGGGTGGTGGTGTGATTGTGCATGTAAGTAGCGGTTGGTGTGTGTTTTTTTCCGGTAGATAGTGTGTCCTAGGGAGCCATCAGGTTTTTTGTAGATTAGGACGTCAAGGAAGGGAAGTTGGTTGTTGGCTTCTATTTCCATAGTGAATTGTATTTTGGGGTGTAGGCTGTTGAGATGTGTGAGGAAGCTATCTAGTTTTTCTTTCCCGTGTGGCCAAATTACAAAGGTGTCGTCAACATATCTGAGCCAAAGTTTGGGTTTGTGTTCTGACTTGTCTAAAGCATTGGTTTCAAAGTGTTCCATGTACAAATTTGCGATGACCGGTGAGAGGGGTGATCCCATAGGTGCTCCTTCTATCTGTTTGTATCTTTGTCCATTGTGGATGAAGTACGTGTTGGTTAGGCAGTGGTTGGTCAGGTCCAGGATGTATTCGGGGGGATTGTATTTGTTTTGAATGGCTGTCAAGGCTTCATTAATGGGCACTTGTGTGAAGAGAGATACAACATCGAAGCTCACAAGTAGGTCATCGGGATGTAGGTTTTGCTTCTTTATTGTTTCTATGAACTGGAAGGAGTTAGTAACGTGTGAAGCGATGGATTCTGCATAGGGCTGAAGTTGCTTAGCGAGAAATTTAGCGAGATTTTGTAGAGGTGAGCCTATGGAGCTGACTATTGGTCTGAGTGGTGTTCCTTCTTTGTGTATCTTGGGGAGACCGTAGAGTTTGGGGCATCTGGATGATTTTTCTCTGGGGATGATTCTTAGCTGGATTTCTTCACTGATAGGAGAGGCTTTTATTTTGGATTTGGTGGTTTTTTCCAGATAGGTGGTGGGATCTGTTTTTATAGGTTGGTAGGTAGGGTCTTGGAGTAGATTTGATAGTTTTGCTTGGTAGTCCGATGTGTTCATCACAACAGTGGCATTACCTTTGTCTGCTGGGAGAATGATTATGTTGTTGTCTTTCCTCAGGTTGGTGAGTGCTTTCTGTTCTTCTTTGTGTAAATTGCTTCTGGGTGGTTTGCTGGAGCAGAGGATGTTGGTGACTTCAAGTCTGATTTTATTGGCTTCATCTGGGTTGATTTTGGTTAGGCTAGCTTCGACTCCGCATATGATGTTTTCCGTGGGGATGCGTCTCGGGGCGACTGCAAAGTTGAAACCTTTGGAGAGTACTTTGGTTTCAGTTGAGGTGAGGATCCTGTCTGATATGTTATCAAGATAGAGAAACATCAAGATAGAGAAACACCCTCACAACATGAACAAGCGTGACGACACGTCCCGCCTGCCAGACATCTGGAAATTAGCCCTCCCCACAAAAACCGACACCAGAACCAGAGGCACACAGAACGCCATCACCAATCAACCACACCAGACCCAAACCCAGACCCTCTCCACAGATAAATTACAGACACCATCCAGTAGCCAAACCATAGTGGCACCCCCGGATGCTGCACCCCCCTGCAATCCCTACACAGATCTGGCTGGCACAGGGCACAAAACCACAGCTCGCCCCTATACACGAAGCCAAGCCAGAGCACAACTAAGTGCAGTACAGCCATCTTCTCAGAAAAACTCTTCACAAGCTCAAGAGGTCAAGACACGAAAGCTTTAGCAACTAATCCACACTTAATGACCCTCCTAAGTGGTACTCAGAATATCACTCAAGAAATCACTCAAGATATCCCTCAAGTAATTAAGGAACAAAAGAAGAAAAGTCACACTAACCTGGGAACTTCCTCTCTGCCCAGAACGTCGGAGGCTATACACCACACCCCCTCAACAGTATTTATAGGAACTCAAACACTGAGATCCTGCTCTGTTCCAGTAACAAGAAGCCGAAAGCACCAGCCTGAAGATGACGAGTGAGACCTCGTCGAAACGTCGCCTAGACACCCCAACTCTTACACGGGAACTCAAACACTGAGATCCCGCTCTGTTCCAGTAACAAGAAGCCGAAAGCACCAGCCTGAAGATGACGAGTGAGACCTCGTCGAAACGTCGCCTAGACACCCCAACTTTTACACGGGAAGACACCCGAGGACACCAAAACCTGCATATATATATATATATATATATATAATCTCCTGTTAAAAGCTAAGCTCCAGGCTTGGATTCCTTGTGCCGTATCACATAAATGCCAAACGCAAACAGCCTGGCTGTTTTATGAACATACTCAGTTGTAGGAGAAATAGCAGATGTTGAATGTGCTCTGCCATGGCATGAATCTCGCTCAACAATGTGCCTTTTCCTGTGAGTGACTGGTCTGGAAAATCTGTACGCTACAATTTGTTTAGTCTTTCGCTCCACGCATAATTTGGTAAGGCTGATGAAGCAGCACCATATGTTACCTGCACTGACACACAAAAATGGAATTTCTGTAATAGGAGAAACAGGCATATCTAAAGCATCCATGCAGGGTATCATGCACATAGTCCAGATGTGCATTTCTCAGACCCCAGTTCACACATCACCTAAGCGCCTTTGGGTTCAGCAGGTATGGCCCGAGAGGTCATGCTTCCCACACCCTCTTACCTCATATATGTGCAGTGCAACAGGCAGCTCAGGTGAGCAGTTGGCAGCTCAGACAGACACTCTGCAGCTACGCTAATGCTACAAGTGTATGGATGCCTGCAAGTCGTATGTCTGAATATTGCAGGATGGGAGCACAGGTAAGGTCTTGCCTATTACCTGTGGTCCATCTCATGTATAAACTGGGCCTCAGTCTACGCAGCAGCAGAGGAAAGCATAAGCTGAATTTTATACCCTAAGACCTTTTTATAGGTTCATCAAAGAACTGAAATAAAGGTTAACTGCTTGTTGTGATAACCATGCCATTAATACGATATACCTGCTGCCAGTGTCATGCATAAACTGGGACTCTGCCCATACCACTGCACAAGAAAGTGTAAGCTGTCCTTTATACATTGTTAAACTAGGGCCTTTGTGTAGTCATATCAAAGAAGTGCACAAAGAAGTGAAATAGAGGTTAACTGCTCATTGTGCTAATCACAACAGGGATAGAATTCAGAAAGTCAACAAAAGGGCAGGCTTGTTTGACTGACCAAGAGCTTTTTACAATAATTATTTCTGAGTGACCTTTGGTTTTTCCAATGAAGGTTTTAGAAGAAGCAGCTCTCTTAACTTCCATATTCCAAGTTGCACCAAATTCAGTTTCCATTAGTGGTGCTGACAGCATGGAACTAGCAAATAAATTCTAATACTTAAGAGTTGTATATACTGGGTGGTATTCAACTAAGCTTTCCTCAGAAAAGATCTATTCAAATTAGGAACCTAACATAGTCAAGTTCATTAATTTCACTGGGTCTGCTCTAAGTAAAACTTAATTGAATATCACCCATATGAAATATGACAGCAACAGCCGTAGTAATACTGAAAGTACCCAGCATACAACATAATCCTGAGATCACACAATAGAAACAATATAACTGAAACGACAACAAACGATTTCTAAAAGCAATAACAAAATGCAACCAACACTCAAAAGTGAAACTCACCAACTTAGCATCTGCAGTTAAAGGCATCATACATTAAAACTAGCAAGTACAGTCATACCTCGGGTTGCGAATGTGATCCATGTGGGAGGCACATTCGCAACCTGCAGCACTGCGTCTGCGCACCAGCGTGACGTGCTTCTGCGCATGCGTGTGACATCATTTTGCACTTCTGTGCATGTGTGAGCGCCGAAACCCGGAAGTAACCCATTCCAGTACTTCTGGGTTCGGCATAGTCCGCAACCCAAAAACGCGTAACCCGCAGCTTTCACAACCCGAGGTATGACTTCATGACTCCGCAGGAGAAAGTGAGAAGCCATGGTGGCTTAAGGGTTTTTGTGGCAGTCCCAGCATTTTGTGGACAGTTGAAGACTATGTAGAGTGACCCAGTCACAACTCATTCAGACCTTTAATGGATGGAAGCATCAAAACAAGCTCGGAAGCAAGTAGGAAGCTAATGGGACAGGCCTAAGATCAGAGTTATATGTTCTGACCTGCAAGAGCCAGACAAGATTTTACAACACACTTATTTGCAGCTGTTTAGCTGAGTCATGAGATTGGCTGAGCTACTCCAAGTACAATTAAGACACAGCGACAACAGGTGTTTCTGTTATTAATGCTCATGCCTGCCAGAGTCTCTAGGATTCTATGATTCAGCGGTTTCTAAATGCAAACTGCTAACTCTTGCAGTGCACTGTTCTCAGACCTCAACCTACAGATAAATTGCTCATTCGGGGGGGGGGGCAATTGCCTAAGCATTAACTCCCACTGACAAAATATCAGCTAAGCAGCTTTGACTCTTAGCAAGCAATCAGCTAGACAAAGGATAGTCACTCAAAAGCCACAGTAATGTATTGCTTGGGTTTTGGTTGATTGCTATAATCCTTCAAGAGATTAGGCAACAACTATTCAGCATCCAAATATGCAAATCCCTGGTTTGCCTATCGCAGTACATAGACTTGCATTCTGTTGTGGGGCGGGTTGTGTGCTTTGCTCCGGAATCAGGATTATAGCAGACCTGCCAAAAAAGGGGTTTGGTGAGAGGAAAGGAAATGAAACCTTGTAAAGTAGACCTGAATAGTGAAACAGCCCAGGTGGGACTTGGTAGCTTGGGAAGCAGGTGTGTGATGCCTCAGCTGGAGTAGGCTCAGGTGAGGGTGAGATGCCTCGTAAAGCCCACACTATATAACAGGAAGACTGCCCTTGCCAGGCCTACGTCCCAGTTTTCACCAAGATTCTGATGTCCGATTCACTCGAATACGGTATCAAACACCTACATAGTCCCCCTCCATCGTTGGGCAGTGTAAACACCGTGTTTTCAGGTATGCCAAAAAAATGAGGTCTCAGTGCCCTGACCCACACAACAGACGACGTTGGGTTTTCAGCGAAATCTTGACCCCGCAGGTTAGGGCACCAAAGGCTCGTTTTGTGGGACTCTGTGAAACGTAGGGATTTTAACGCCAAATATCAAAGAAGGTCTTGCCCCAGCGTTTGGAGCCTCTGTGAAGTGAATCTGGCAATGTCGAGTTTTCAGCTAAATCTTGACCCCACGAGTTAGGGCGCCGAGGGGACATTTTGCGGGGCACTGTGAAATGTGGAGTTTTGATGAACAAACCTTGGAGGAGGCTTGTGCCGGAGTTTGGATCCGCTTTCATGTGAATCGGATGATGTATTATTTGGTTAAATCTTCACAACACGGATTAGGGCGACGAGGTGATCATTTTGTGGGGCGCTGTGAAACGTGTTGTTTTAATCACCAAATGTCGCAGTGGGACTCGTGTTGACGTTGGCAGAGAGCCAGTGTGGTGTAGTGGTTAAGAGCGGTAGACTCGTAATCTTGAGAACCGGGTTCGATTCCCTGCTCCTCCACATGCAGCTGCTGGGTGACCTTGGGATAGTCACACTTCTTTCAAGTCTCTCAGCCCCACTCACCTCACAGAGTGTTTGTTGTGGGGGAGGAAGGGAAAGGAGAATGTTAGCCGCTTTGAGACTCCTTTGGGTAGTGATAAAGCGGGATATCAAATCCAAACTCCTCCTCCTCCTCCTCCTCTTCTTCTTCTTCTTCTTCTTCTTCTTCTTCTTCTTCTTCTTCTTCTTTGGAGTGAATCGGATGACGTCAGAGTTAAGTGAAAACTCATCAGAGACAGTTAGCGTTGCAAATGGCAACAAAATATCTGTGCAAGGAAAAGGAGCGGGTTCGCTCAAGTGTGTTGCAAGTAGAAAAACTGTAATGAAGTGAGAGATGTCGTTTACTTGCCCGAATTAGCAGACAGTTTGCTGAGTGCGCCAACCCTGACCAAGCATAGTTTTAATGTAAATTTGAATCACAACAAATGTGCAGTTGCCAAAGATGGTGTTTTGTATGCACAAGATTTTGAAAATCATGGATCTGCTACACATTTAGTTCTTTTTCATTTTTTGAACAAGCATATCCAAGGAACCAGCATGCAGGAAAATGCAGTGGAAGAAGACCTTCCTGCTGTCCTATTATCATTTTTGCTTCTGACATCAACATTTGCTAATTAGTCGTATTCAGTATTTGAAAAGTCACGTACTTTTTCAGCCTGCATTAATTATTTTTCCCTGTAATATTGCAAAATCCTAAGCCGAAAACCTCTGACTTTACAAAAATTGTACTAAGGAGGACAAGGGCTAATCCCGGTGCATTTAGCTTCCTCAAAATCTGACAATCTAAAAATATAATAAAATAGCTTTTTGAACTTAACAAGGGCTCGTATTGCCAGAAATTACTAAGAGGATAACAAAGCAGTTTGGACATCTATAGAACAAAGCCATGGGAGGTCACAGCTTAACCCATGTAAAAGAAGAATTTCTGTCAGGGTCATTGCAACATACCACATACCTGTGACACTTCCCCATTAAATGAATTTGAGGGTTAATTGCTCAGCTGCTACATTTGACGCGCAAGAGATCAATAAATATTGAGAAAGGATCAAATTTTTGATTTAGATCCATCACTTCAAAACATGTAACAGGGAAAACAATCTTTCATGTCGTGATTCAGGCGAGTTGCAAAATACTATTATTAGTGTTGTAGGGCAAACAAAATGGGTTTGGAATATACAGGGAAAGTGTTTGAGAGCAGCCATAGCTCAGCAGTAGAATACATGCTATGCACACAAAGGGTTTGGGTTCGTTGGTTATTGTTTTTTCCCAGGTGGGTGAAGTGACTGTGGTGGGACATGACAGAGGTTTTGCACAATTATTAATGGTATGAATGGATAGGAGCTCTTCTCTGTCTCATCAAACTAGAGTGGAGTTGATTGGCAATATAGTCATAAATGATTTCTTTATACAACATCTAAGTTGCCTCTGTTGCCTCTGAAATGCAACAGATATTTGTTGCTCAAAGCTGTAAGGTAAAGGTAAAGGGACCCCTGACCATTAGGTCCAGTCGTGACCAACTCTGGGATTGCGGTGCTCATCTCGCTTTATTGGCCGAGGGAGCCGGCGTACAGTTTCCAGGTCATGTGGCCAGCATGACTGAGCCGCTTCTGGCGAACCAGAGCAGTGCACGGAAACACTGTTTACCTTCCCGCCAGAGCGGTACCTATTTATCTACTTGCACTTTGAGGTGCTTTCAAACTGCTAGGTTGGCAGGAGCAGGGACCGAGCAACGGGAGCTCACCCTGTCACAGGGATTCAAACCGCCGACCTTCTGATCGGCAAGTCCTAGGCTCTGTGGTTTAACCCACAGCACCACCTGCTCAAAGCTTTTTTTCTGCTCAAAGCTGTAGGCCATTGCAAATATACAAATGATAATGATAAAGGAATGCTTGCTGCTAGTGATAACCACTAGCTCAGTGGGCAAATTCATGGAGGATAAAGCCTTCAGTGGCTGCTAAGCATGATGGCTATGGTCTGCCTCCACAAACTGGAGACAGCAACACTTCTGAATACCAGTTGCTGGAAACCACCGGAAGGGGAGAGGGCCCCTGTGCTCAAATCCTGCTTGCAGGTTTCCCACAGGAATCTTGTTTATCACTGTGAGAACAAGACAATGGACTTAGATGGACTGGTCCACCAGGGCCCTCCTTGTGTTCTTTAAACTCCTGGTAATCAGGCAGAATTGTGGAGGATGAGGAGAATAGCCATGATGGTACTTCCATGCTGAGAGGCAGAATGAAAATCAATTGCTCTGGGACTTTATTTTGGCAAAGCGTAGGGCCAGAGTGCCATTCTATTCTGCCTGACAGGGCTAAGGCTGACAATGGTAACACTGCTTTAGTGCACAAAGAAATACCCTGTTTGACTTTTATATAGTGGGAGGGAAATGGTACTGTCGTCACCATTACCTCTTTCCAGAATAGTCAAGAAAACGATAACGGGCCGGTGGCGCTGTGGGTTAAACCACAGAGCCTAGGACTTGCCAATCAGAAGGTCGGCGGTTAGAATCCCCGTGACGAGGTGAGCTCCCGTTGCTCGGTCCCTGCTCCTGCCAACCTAGCAGTTCGAAAGCACATCAAAGTGCAAGTAGATAAATAGGTACCGCTCTGGCGGGAAGGTAAACGGCATTTCCGTGCGCTGCTGTGGTTCGCCAGAAGCGGCTCAGTCATGCTGGCCACATGACCCGGAAGCTGTACGCCGGCTCCCTCTGCCAATAAAGCAAGATGAGCACCGCAACCCCAGAGTCAGTCATGATTGGACCTAATGGTCAGGGGTCCCTTTACCTTTTTATCCAAAACAGAGACAATTCAAAAAGGCGAAAATTTAGCAAGGATTCCAAACAATCCGCAAGCACTTCTCATGGTCCACCTCTAAGGAGCTTCCAGAACAGAAGATAAAAATGTTCTCTTTGTGATTACTGCCAGTCAACCTGAGAGCGGGGAAGCTTTCGGTAACAGGATCTTAAGGAAAAGAAAACATCTGGAGACTTCCTGAATGGTACATGGATCCCAGCTAACTGTAAATGACCATGAAGGGAAAATATCTCAGTAGCCAATATTTTTCTCTGCTGGTATCAAATGAAATTCATTTGGTATCAGCTGGAGCTTCTGTAGTGCTAATGGAAGTTATTTTCAGTTATCACATCAGCCCATAAGTATACAAAGGCAGCAATTTTGCTAGTAATCTGGAGATCAGTTGGAATGCAGGGGGTATGCTTTAGACTATTTCAGCAGTGACAAGCCTTTATTTTAAATACATGTTGTACATCATAAATAAAAAAAGAGCACAGCAAAAAGAACATTGAGCTAGGGTAAAGATTAGAGTTGGGAACATATCACAGTGTGAACATCTGAACTCCTAAACACTAGGAATGCCCAGAAAACCCAGTGCTTAATCGAGAAGAACTATGCCTGAAAGCTAATTTTATGCCACAGATGTTCTTTTTAAAACTTCAGATATGATAAATGGCACTGTTGAAATGAATCAGGGAGCAGGGGTGGAATTTTCCAGCAAGTTCTCCTAACACGGATCTGGTTACAAAAGGAATGAAATATTTTTGTTTTCTCAACAGTCCCAATGATAGGCGCCGTTGGATTGAGAAATTTTAGAGAAAAACTAGTGATTCATTTCAACCTGGGCAGCAGATCCTTGATATGATTGCCTTAAAATTAAATGTGCTAGTGCTTGCCTGTAAAGCCCTAAATGTCTCGAGATCCAAATACCTAAAGGAACACCTCTCTCTACACCAACACATCTGTGCCTTCAAGAGATGCAGCTGGTATGTTATCTTAATTCCTATTATTATTACTATTACTATTATTATTATGCTTTTTTCTTTAAAAAACATTTAGGGGTACTCTCATTTTCCTACTCATATTAAAATACTTCCTCTCACTGAGGCCAAACATAGATTCACATAATGAGATTATGATTATACCTTTCCTCTCAGGTATGATAAATGCCACCACTACTGCAGTCTTTTTGGTGCAAACTTAAAGCCTATTTATGTGCCAGTTGCATTCTGAGCACTTTAATTGTTGGCCTGCCACCTTTCCTATTGTTTTAGTTATTCTGGGATTTGATTAGGAACCTACTTATTCATTTTGTATTTTATTTTAGAATGACTCAGTGATCATGGCCTTTGCCTGCAACCTGTTAGAATTCCTGCTCCATGATTGCAGTCATGAGATTGTTGTCTGTCACATGACGGTACAGTGGTGCCCCGCAAGACGAATGCCTCGCAAGATGGAAAACCCACTAGACGAAAGGGTTTTCCGTTTTTGAGCTGCTTCGCAAGGCGATTTTCCCTATGGGCTTGCTTTGCAAGACGAAAACGTCTTGTGAGTGTTCCGATTTTTTTTTCTCCACCCCCTTTTCTAAGCCGCTAAGCTGCTAATAGCCTTTTAGCCGCTAATCCGCTAAGCCTTTAATAGCCGCTAAGCCTTTAATAGCCGCTAAACCGCTAATAGCGCTAATCCGCTAAGCCGCTAATAGGGTTGCTTCGCAAGACGAAAAAACCGCTAGACAAAGAGACTCGCGGAACGGATTAATTTCGTCTTGCGAGGCACCACTGTATATGTTTTGACTCCAGAGTGGGAAGTTACAGAGACTGTGTTCCATGAAGTGGGACTGTTGTCCTTTGTTCTTTCTCTTTGCTGTCTGATGCTAGAGAGAGAGAGAGCCATGTTGCAGTGCTCCGTGTCTGTTTATATGTAAATAAAGTAGATTAGCCAAAATGCTGAGTTGCTGAGGTCTGTTACGCAAGCTGCAAAGACTCTGTGGATCCCTAAGCGTGCCGGTGTCTGTCGGCATCGGTCGCTGTGATGTTCGGGCTGAAGAAACCTAATGAAGCTCCCAAATGATCTACCAGGAGGGAGAGAACATGGCAGTCGGGCATGTGTCTCTGCTAGGGTCCTACTCAAGTGTAGGACAAGCTCCTGACACAACTCTAGGATCTGTCAGGATTAAAGGTGGTTTTACATTAACAATAAATAAATTATAAAATAATAAAAGTCATCATCAAGTGTTGAGAAAGTCGTCATCATTAATAGCAATTGATGAACCTAAACGTTCAGAGGGGAATACTTGTGAATAAGAAACTCTGGGCATTCAGTGGGAGGAGGGCTGTTTATGGCTTCCCAAAGGCACCTCTTTAACTACTTTCGAAAACAGGGTGCTGATAGATGAGCACTTAGTGTAGACATTACCATTCACTCTGGCTTCAGTGCCCCCCCACCCCCGGCAGCAAGGTATTTGAAGCCACATACACATGACATTAGCCCAAATCCATCTGTATCCTGTAGTTCATTGAGAAATACTGCTGTTTGGTGTGTTTACCCTCAAACTGGCTTCCATCCGGTTTGAAAACATAAACCACATTCACTGTGCAGTGTTGGGTACATTTGAGAAAGTCGTTGTTGGGATGGTTGCAGATGTGGGACAACAAAACAGGTAATACACATGGGGTCAATACTCCCAGGGCTTTTTTCCAGCCAGAACTCACCAGAACTCAGTTCTGGCGCCTCTCAGGTGGGCGTCATTGCAATTATAAAAGAACAAGGTGAGTTCATGGTGAGTTCCAGTACTTCTTTTTCTGGAGAAATAGCACTAAATATATTAGGGCTGCCATACAGTCGGAATTTCCCGGACATAGCCGGGATTTGTAATTAGAAGCTCATTTTTATTTTTTATTTTTTCAAATATTTTTTATTAACAGGCCAATCAAATCACATTAATTCCAAATCACATAAATTCCAAATTACACAGCCAAATTTTTAAATTTTTGTTGGGGGTACCCATGCTTCGAGCTCAGAAAGGGATCCAAACATCTCTCTTGCTGCTGCTTTAATGTACACAGTTCTGTCAAAATAGTATACACAGTTCTGTTCAATCTTCTCTTTGTTATTTTCCTCTTCTTCTTGTTGTTATCATATATTCCTTTCTTTGTGATCTCTGGTAGTCTCCACAAGCGGGTTGAAAACAGACGTTGTTGTATCCTGTGTTGATTTTGCACTCCTCCAAGAGCCATATCAAGATAGACAGATGCCATTTCCGCACCTCCGTACAAAACATTCCCAAAGTCTGTCCGTTAATTTCCACAGGCCTGCCAGTCTCTCCTCAATTTTCTCAGGGGGCCCTGCCAGGTCAAACTCACAGTCCAGTATAATAACAAACCATGGTCCTCCTTCCCCATCGATCATCCTGTGTCCAGGCCTGCCGTAACAAATCTCTTTTTAACTGCGTCACAAAGAGCTTTCATTCCTTTCCCGATGTTCCCACAAGCCATGTCTTTGATTAGTAATTTATTTCCACACAGTTCTTAATTATCCTGCTTGTAATCAGTAATTGCAACGATTCTTTCTTGGGGGGAGGGTTATTAGGTACTCGCATAAGATAAAAAAAGAAAAGCCCCCCCCCCTTTTCAGTCCCGCTCTGACATATTGATCCTTTGATGAATCTTCTTCTTGATTTATTGTTGAGTCCAGCCCGTCACTCCACTTCACAGAGATCACTTTAATTAGCAGTCTTATATCCCGATCTTCACTCGAAATATGTGCATTTGCTTCTCTCTAATTGTTTATTTTGAGCTCCTGCTGCCAGTACGCGCGATCAGAGACAGCTTCAGGGAGAGCCGTCTCCCACGAGGGCTATGTGCCTAGTGCCCTCACCCCCTTCTTTCGAATCTGGGGGTGATTTATGGCAACCAGAGGCAAGGCAGTGTTCCCCATTCCCTTGGGGTAACAAGGGAGGCTGCATACTCCCATATCAGCTTCTTAATTACCTCATGTGAACCGGAGAGATGGTATTGTCAGCCATCTTCCAATGCGCCCCTAGCGGCCCCCCCCCCGACATAGCCGGGATTTGGCAGTGTCTGGGTGGAAATCACTTTAATTTCCAGGAAAGTGTAGATTTTGGCAAGTATCCTTAAAAATAGCTCCAAAACTTCAATTTATTTGGGGTTTTTTTTGCGATTTTGTGTCCATATCTACACTTTTTGAAATATGGCAACCCTATAAAAATGTTTAAGTGTCCGCTGTTTCTTTGCAAAAGAGGAGGATAGGGAGAGAACTAGAATAGGTGGTGGAGGCCACACAACATTTCTTCCAGCAGAGAAGCAGCTGTGACCGCAGGGATCCCTTCTGAACCAAAGTTAATACATTTTTCAGTTTAGTTAGGTGTGATGATTAAGTGTCCACAGTATCTTTGAGAGTGGGGAGAATGGGGAGAAAACCATAACAACTTGTCTCTGTGACCTCTTTCTTATCAGCTCCACCAGGCCACTGATCAGAAAACAGATTGTGCTTTCTTGGTACAGATTGTTGAGGGTTTCTGATCCAATTGTTTAACAACAGGAAAAACAAAACGACTTTTCTCCAGCTAGCTGAGACTGCTGAAAGAAGAACGCTGACCAGGGGTGGACCTACATAACACTCTCAGGCCTTGCAAATGTAGACAGTTTTGAGGGACCATTGGTCTGACAGCTTCCGATGTTCCTGTTCCACTCGGTACATTCTCTTGACAGACATTGGAACTGGTGCCTTAAAACTGTACACAAATGAGGCGAAACATGCTAAGCAAACAGCATCACTATAGTCTCCTTGCTGTGATGAAAACCCAAACTGAGAATATTACGCGTAATAGAGGGTGGTCTTGGGCATTCTAGTCAACATGCGCAGGCTCAGCCTTAAGAAACAATTTGTTGTAACTGTGACAATGCAAACAGAAAGAAGATAATGCTTGCATTCTCCAAACAGTGTTTCTATAATCTCTTTTGGAACATAACAAAGAAATGCAGGGAGTCGCACTGCATGTACTCAGAGGTTCATCTACAGACCTTCCCTCCATGCATACCCTGCCCATCATAATGACAGACATTTTGCTGCTTTAAAATAATTCCCCCATTAAGAAATCCCTGTGCTGCCTCTCTTTCTTGTTTTATTATCCTGGAATGATTCAAAGGAAGCATTAAAATTATTTGCTGTGCTTTCTTTCCTTGCAGATGATAGCTCTAGATGGAATTATTAATAATAGTCCCGCATTATGACGGAAAAGGGGGAGGAAAGGGCAAATGAGTTGGAGTGAGCTGCTTCAACAGAAATGATGCCTCCAGGCCAAGGTAAGGTAAAAGGTAAAGGACCCCTGGATGGTTAAGTCCAGTCAAAGTATTGCTTTGGGTGCTTACAGTGGCGTATGTCATCATTCATGCCAAGGCAGTGTTCCAAAACATGGCATTACAAGAGAATTTGGTCAGTGTTATGCAGGAGAACCTCTGGAACAAGATGCAAGGGTTTGTCTACACTACATTTTTACGGGGTGAGATGTGTTCGTGAATTCACCCCTGCAGCGTTTCTGCGGAGCTTGCTCATTCACTACAGTGGAAGACGTTCTAAGCACATTATCTCCCCCTTTCCCACCATTTTATTGCATAATATTAAATAAATGCAAAACAACGTCTGGAGTACAGTTTGGGTGGTGCGTGTTTATTCCATTGCAGTGGTCACATGTGCTACTGTGGCCACCAGTACCTCCTACGGTGCCCACAAAATTCTCCGCTTGCTCTTCCTGCTCTGTTTGCACTGGCTCAGCCTCCCCAAATTGAGCATGGCACCCCTCCTTCTGTTTTGAACAGCTTCTCTCTGTGAATGAGCATGGCAGAGAGAATGAGCTGATGTAGTTGCATTTCCCCCTATCAATAGAGAGGCACAACTGCACTATTTTGTGGTCCTATTTCTTTCTTCTCTGTTAGATGTGGCAGCCATTTTTGTGACATGGCACACTCCATTGGCAACCATGTTCTTCTTGTTGTTGTTGATGATGATGATACCCTGCCCATCTGGCAGGGTTTCCCCAGCCATGGCACTTTTTCAAAATTGCAGATATTCCCTCTGACCTTTCACCTACAATATACACCTCATTTCATTTATCAATTGTTTCCTATGAAACATCCTGTGATTAACAATTAAAAAATCAGTAAAATGGGTATGTCTTGCTGGAGAAAGACATACCCAAAGTCCCTTAGGAATATGGAACTAGTTGCGTAGCTTTTTGGATCCTGGCCTACATTTCTTACAACATGATCCTATACACAGGAGTAAGCCCTACCGAGTTCAATGAAACTTACTCTCAGTTAAGTGTTTATAAGATGGCTGCCAGAATGTGTGTTTTTTTGTCCCAGAAAAATTATATAATGTAAGCTTTATCATGCATCTTCTAAATTTAAATTGGCTCCATACATGCTTATAAAAGGGAACAGGACTTTTTTATTTAAAAAGAAAAGGTGGGATTGCCTCCCTAGCTAATACTAATTTACTGGATGTTTAATTTTATTGCTGTTTCAATGTTCTATTGCTTCTCTTAATGCTATCAATGTGATTTACGTATTTACCGTAACATCTCTGAAGATGTTTCATTTCCCTCTGCAATTAAGCTTTTTTATTTTTTAGCTTCTACAAGTTTTTTTTTAAAAAAAGATGCTAGCAAACAAAAATGTGAATCCACTTACTCATAGGTGATAAAAATTCACAGTAAAGCCATAGATGTAGCAGAGTGAGAATTACCGTAGCAGCAGGAATCAAAGATAAAAGAAGATTACAGATGATGAAATGTAGTAATTGACTAGAAATCGCTGAAAAATACCAGATGGATGTCAGTGTTCCACACAGTTCTAATATGCCTGTGTGGTTTTATTGAGCTTCACTTTTCAAATTTCCTAAGTGTAATTGTGGTTTATTGATATAGTATATGGCCCAGTTAATAGGTGACTGTAAAGAGAGATGCAGCTTAAGCCCGTCTGCGTCCAGGAATAAATACTGCCCAGCACTGCCTGGTTGAAGAGGTTCCTGTTAATGGCTGCCAGAAGATGCATTTGTTTCCTCGTACATGAGCAGAAACTGCTCCAGGTTGGATTTAAATTGCAGGACGAAGTGCTGCAGCAAAGATCAGGCACACAATAATAGCGCCTGCAAAAAAGGGTTTTTACATTAGTTTTGAGAAGAAGAGGGGAAACCCCACCAAAAGAAGGAAAACAAATTCCTTTGGAGTAACAGCTTGTCACAGCCAGCTTGGACTCTTCACTCGCTTCCAAGGCCGGTTTTCTCTCATTTTACTTTTCAGTGGTGAGGAACCAGGCACATGCAAGTTTATAATATGCCAGATAATATTAACGTTTGCCTGGATTTGCACTTCAGAGTGATTAAATTAAGGAAAAGAGGAGGTGCAGGAAGAGATAGTCTATTCCATAAGACTGGCATTACTATGCCAAATGATGTTTGGGTTTTTAAATGTGAAACTGCTGTTCTACTGGTGGGGGGGGGGAACCTCCCTTATACTGTTTTGCGTATTTTTTGTACCTGATCCACCTGCTGTTTCTGCCAAGCCACTGTTGGTGTCTTTTTTATTATTGGAAGAACATTACTCATATTATCCTCCCTCTTTCACACAAACTCAAGCTCTGTTGTTATGAATTAACATTCACGGACACTTGGAAATTTGAGGGATCACCTCCTTCAGCATGAACCTACCTGAAAACTACCATAATTAAGAGAGGACCTCATACCCGTCAACATTTCTCCAATGAAAATAGAGACATCCTATTTAATAATAATAATAATATCCCATCCATCTGACTGCGTTGCCCCAGTCACTCTGGGCGGCTTCCAACATATATAAAAAACATAATAAAACATTAAACATTGAAAAGCTTCTGTGTACAGGGCTGCCTTCAGATGTCTTCTAAAGCTGGTTATCTGCTTGGCTTGGGGGTCACTTAACTCCATGTTGTTCTTGTTTAGTCCTTTAGTCGTGTCCGACTCTTCGTGACCCCATGGACCAGAGCACGCCAGGCACTCCTGTTTTCCACTGCCTCCCGCAGTTTGGTCAAACTCATAGCTTCGAGAACACTATCCAACCATCTCGTCCTCTGTCGTCCCCTTCTCCTTGTGCCCTCCATCTTTCCCAACATCAGGGTCTTTTCCAGGGAGTCTTCTCTTCTCATGAGGTGGCCAAAGTAATGGAGCCTCAGCTTCACAACCTGCCCTTCCAGTGAGCACTCAGGGCTGATTTCCTTAAGAATGGATAGGTTTGATCTTCTTGCAGTCCATGGGACTCTCAAGAGTCTCCTCCAGCACCATAATTCAAAAGCATCAATTCTTCGGCGATCAGCCTTCTTTATTGTCCAGCTTTCACCTCCACACATCACTACTGGGAAAACCATAGCTTTAACTATACTCCATGCCCTCCAACATTTGTCCGATGCAAATAGGGATGTCCTAAGGAAAAGCGAGACACTCCAGGATCAAATCAGAAACCCGGATGCTACTGTTCTGCCTTCACCAATGGAGATGGTATGCCTCTGTGTGCCAGCTGCTGAAAACCGCTGGGTAGGGCAAGCATGCTCCTGTGCTCAGGTCCCGCTTGAAGGCTTCCCATGGACATCTGGTTGGCCAGTGTAAGAACAGGATGTGGGGCTAAGTGGGCCACTGGCCTGATCCAGCTGTTCTGCCATTATCACATGCTGATTTGCTGGGAGTGAATATGCAGAGCTGTGTTCCACAAATGTTTCAGAAATGAACAAAGCAAAGCTAAAACTATGCCGTAAACTGACATGTTGTTTGTGGGGTCCCACAGCGTGGTAAACAGATCTCCTTTTGGAATCTCAAGACTGGGACACATCAGATGCAGTGTAAATTGGGCGTTTGCTGTTAGTATTAATTACCTCTCAAGTGCACCGAATACGGCTCATTTATATTCAGAACAATCCCCCTAGAATAAGTAAAGAAGAAAGACAGAACAACCAGAAGCGCAAGAAGAAATAAAAGATCAATGAATGGCAAAAAAGAGTGTTCTAAACTTTTTTCTCCAGCTGCCTTAAAGGATCGTCCTCAAAAATCAACTATAGATGTGTAGCTGACATGCAACTTCTAACGCTGATAGGTGGCAGCAGGGATTTCTCTAGAGAAAACATAGTGCTTGATGATCATGTATTTGTCTTGTTACTTGCCTTGTAAGACAGCTAATTATTGCAGAGGTATCCAGAGTTATGGCAGGTGACAGAAATATCGAGGACACAATATTGTATAAAGAAACAGTGTAAATCTAATGAATAGTCTGGGGAGGGGGGTTTCAGGGAGGGGGGATTTTGCCTCACACCCTGAAAACTACAAGCTATGTTGTTCTAAGTTCCAGTTGGATCATCTGTCTGGCCCATCCATCAACGCCATACTGTCATAGGTAGATATCCTCACAAAGGATGCAACATACAAGACTGTGTTCTCCAAAGGTCTTCTTCAAGGGATCCAGTTGTGATTAACTAGAGATCAACTAAGGACAGTCATGCCATGTGTGTTCTCTGTACCCCTGCTCCAGCTCAGGTAATTATTTCAAGCAATTTTGCAAAGATACTGAAGTTCCAAACACCTCAATGACTATCTGTCAGAGTTGTTCATGCTTATGGATTCCAACAGCCCAGTTTCCACCCCAGTTTTGATCTATGTCTCTTGCCTAGCAACATGGAACTTCAGATGGTTCCACCATCATCCCAGCACAGATAACAGGGGATGTGGCAGATCAAAATGTTTTCCAGGAAGACTCCCTCTCCTTTGGCTTGACCTCCACAAATGCTAAGGCTGCTCTTGAATGCTGTTGTCTAAGTACAGGCAAATGAAAAGTTCATTCCCTACAACTGATCTTTCATCAGATTGTGAGACGGGACCATTGCGCCCGTTTTATACAGAGTCAAGTGAGGTTTGCCCCTAAACCTACACGTAGCAAGAAAGTTCAATGACTCACCGCTCCCTGATGGTGTTCCTGTACAAACTACATGTTCGTGTTTATCACATTTATACTTTACATTTGTAGATTCAGTGGTACCTCGGGTTAAGTACTTAATTCATTCCGGGGGTCTGTTCTTAACCTGAAACTGTTCTTAACCTGAAGCACCACTTTAGTTAATGGGGCCTCCTGGAGCACAATTTCTGTTCTCATCCTGAAGCAAAGTTCTTAACCTGAAGCACTATTTCTGGGTTAGCAGAGTCTGTAACCTGAAGCGTATGTAACCCGAGGTACCACTGTGTGTGTTTATCACATTTATACTTTACATTTGTAGATATGCACATCAACCACTGAGTATGTAGCGTACTGAAAGATGTTTAGAATAAACAGCTATACCAATATATGTTTATATAAGTGAATATTGGAATAGGAGGTGACAACAACTTGTGACCTGTCAGTGATCCACACCAGTAAAACACTAGCACAAAAGCATGCACAATCAGAACCAGGAATTTAAACAATTAAAAAATGAATGCAATCAACAGTTGTGCAAACTAGCTAGAACCAGTTCTAGTGAAGGACCGCATAAAACTAATAATCATCAGAATGAACCTGTTTTAATAGTGTTTCTTCTCATTCCCAATTCTGCAGTACCAAGTATAAGTAGATTGGACACAGTAAATAATGAAACAGTATAATGTTTTGTACCTAATACAGAGCTTTGTAAGAGAGGCAGGAATCATACCAGGGCTTATATCACAATTGACATGTTAATAATTTGTTGCTGCCTCGTCTCTTGTTAGGAAATCAGTAGGAATGTCCTTTTCAGTATTTATGAAGGATGACAGGGAAGTGCTGTTCAGAAGCTCTTGATCGGTGTTGGCATAAATGTGCAATTTCGTTTATTTTGTTTTGCTGATGGAAGTTGACAGGAATTCAAGACTGTGGTTAGCAGCCTTGTCTCATGCATTGATAATCAGATACATTCAAAGAAGGGGTGCCACAAAGTTCAGGTGTCAGCTGGCTCCTTTCCATTTAGCAGCCCTCGAAACCACCTGTAGATCAAAAGGAGGAGATGCATATCCTTCCTCTGTGGCCTCTGTGCAGAGATGGGATGCTTTTTGGGACCTGATGGCAATCTGATCAAGTGTAGAAAGAAGAAGAGCATTGCGATGGCCAGGGCCACACCAAAGGTCGCTGTTTCTGTGTTGTGTCTCTCTATGTGCACACGTGTGTTTTTGACCCCAGCCATCACTGGGTGAACCATTGCCAATACCATTCTAGTTTCTTCTCTGCAATGAAAAAAGGAATTCAGAACAAAAAAATCTAGTCCTACTAGTGTGGCATAGTAGTTAAGAGTGTTGGATTAGGACCTAGGAGACCAGGAGTCAAATTCCCAGTCAGCCATGAAGCTTGCTGGGTCTCCTTAGGTTAGTCTCTCAGCCTAAACTACCTCACAAGGTTGTTGTGGGACTAAATGAGGGAGAGAACTGTATACGCCACTTTGAGCTCTTTGGAGGAAAGGCGGGATATAAAAGCAATAATAATAATACTTGGACTCTTGAGTTCCTGCATCTGAAAAAGGAAAACAAAACAAAACTGCCTGAGTTGGTAGCCCTGGCGATACCCTTGGCAACCACTGGAACACTGGGCGCCCTTGGTGATGTTGTTACCGTGGTAGCCACAAAAGCTCTGACGCGATAAGATCCATTGTGACCCAGGCCCTGGTGAGCACTGATCCTTTCATTGCTACATTCCAGTGAGGCAGAAACTGCTGCAGCAGAACGGGAAATATATGACTGGTTCCAACCATGCAAGTTGTAAGTAGATGGCTCCACGTGGTCTGTTGCTTCTCTGTGCCTCCATTAACTCACCAGAGACTTGCTGGTGCCAGACATAGCCACTGGTATTTGTCTTCTGCAACCAGCATTTTTTTAAAAAAAATGTTCTGAATGGTCTTCAGTCCTTCCAGAGATTTTGGCTGTCAAAACATTCCAGTAGTCTTTCTTGGCTTTTGCCATTGTGAATCTCAGCATGGGTTTTAATTGTGTTTAGTTTGATGGCTAAGTAATAAGAGCACTTGTATTTTGTGTGTGTTGGGATTTGTTTCTTTGTACGCAGGATAAATCCCAATGGATTCTGTAGGTAACTGAAAATTCATGTCAATTGGAAGTGACCCTTCAATTATGCTCTGGTGGGAAATGATTCTTTAAAACATACCTGGGTGCAGTTAGAATAAACTTCACCTTGTCTCAGTTTGAGATTTCAAAAGCACTATGAAATAAAACCCAGGAAGAAATGAAATCTGCTTTATATTTTAACTATTTAATCATCACTCCTATATCGCATATTGAGAGGGCTGCATACACACCATACATTTAAAGCATGTCCCCCTCCCCACAAATTGTGGGAACTGTAGTTTACCCTACACAGAGAGAGCGCTACAATTCCCAACACCCTTAGCAAACTACAGTTCCCAAGATTCTTGGAGGGGGAGGAATGGTTCTTCAGGTGTATGGCATGCATGCAACTCCAGACACTGTAGCAAACCTATGTCTCTGATACTGAAAACAGCAACAAGCCCATAAACCAAGTTTTTCTTTTTCTTTTGGTCTGGGTTTCTTGCGTGATCTTTGATTTTTGGATGCTCTCTGGTAATATTAAATAGATGTATGTCTTAACAGCTAAAGAATTATATTTGTGATAAATCAAGATACATAAAGGGAGCTGACAGAGAGAAGAGGAAGGGGCCTCTATGAGAGGCAGGTCAGAGTGGTTTTTCTCAGGGTGGGAGACAAGGAAAGGGAAGCACTCCCAGGTGGGAGGTGGGAGGATTAAACTCTGTGTGTGAAGATTAAGGTAAAATGGTGACCGAGGGCTACACAGATATATTTATATTTTTTTATTTTATGAGGATCATATGAGGATTATTATCAATGTATCTTTCTTTTTCACTTTGGTATATTTTCTGTTTGATATATTGTTTTTTATTATTCTTTTTATTAGTTTGGATTTTATGGTATATTCGGTTGAAAACCTTTAATAAAAAAAAGAATAAGGCTGCAATCTCATACACACTTCCTTGGGAGAATTTGAGATATGTATAAAGTTATACTGTGACAAAAGTTTGTGTGTGTGTGTGTGTGTGTGTGTGTGTGTGTGTTTTCTTCTAGATCAACCATGGTTGTAAAAGAAAAGATTAAAAAGACCTACGGCCCACATGTTGGGATGAGCACGGCATATGCCAACGAACCAGACTTTACCTGTGAACATAAGGCTACGCAAACCAACTTTGAGAGCCCGAGAGATGGTATGACCCAGGAAAAGGCAACAAATCCATATACAGCCCAGATGTCTGTGCCGAGCAAGAAAAAATACTGTGTGCTGAAAACAGAAACACAAATTCGAGAGAAAGTCTCTGCTGCAAAGCCAGTGTCAGAGCCTGGGGACTTTCTCGTGAAGGAAAAGGAGAAGAAAGGTCATCATGTTATCTCGCCGCCGCCGGAAAACGAAAACCTTAATCAGGTACAATCACTCTGGATTTCTCTTTGGCCACAACAATACAACACAGACCCCCTTAAAGCACAAGTCTATGTCTGTTTACTCTGATGTAGGTCCAATGGAGTTCAGTGAGACTTACTCTCAGGTAAGCAGTTATAGGTTTGTAGCCTTTATGGCATATTTTATCTCCAGTGCACCTAACTCTGTCAAGACCATCACATCTATGTTCACATTTTTGCATCTTCCTCAGGTGAAGTTCCTTCCTTCTTTACACTTCCTCCTGCAGCCCCCAAACTCTCGCTCTTTCCATGCCATAAACTTTTTTACACATGAGATTAAAACATCACATGATATTGATGACACACCCTCTAATGCAGACATTTATAAAGTGAATGAGCATTGTGCCAGTGTGAGTTTTATACACATTTGTATTACAAACCAGAGCCACTTTACACCACTTTTGTGAAAAGGCTCGCTCATCTGCAAATTTAGAAGTTATATCTTTACATCCCCCTCTTGTTATGGGAGAAGACCTGTTTCCACACGCTTGCCTTGATGGTCTAGGCCAGTGTTTCCCAAACTCCAGCTGTTTTCGGACTACAATTCCCATAATCCCTGACCACTGGTCCTCCTAGCTAGGGATGATGGGAGTTGTAGTCCAAAAGCAGCTGGAGACCCAAGTTTGGGAAACACTGGTCTGGGTGACAGATGGCCTGTGGCCCACCACATGTTACTGGGCACCAAGTACTATCAGCCTCAGCCAGGGCAGCCAATGGGCAGGGATGGTGGGAGCAACATCTGGAAGGCCAGAGGTTCCCTACCCCTAACCTAGGTCTTCTTTCTGCCTGGACATCTCATATAATCTTGGAAAACCTTTCAGAGTATTTTTCTCCCTGCTTTACATTTGAATACTGTAATTGTGATGTTGGGATGTATGTGAGTGTATGTTAGAAATCAGCTCATTTTGTTCGTTTTCTTGCCTCTCCTCCAAGGAGCTGAAGGCAGCATATGTACCTGTGCCCCTTTTTATCCTCACAAAACCTCTGAAAGATCACTGAGTTGGGCTGAGAGATAGTGACTGGCCCAAGTTCAACCCAGTGAACTTCATGGCAGAGTGGGGAGTTGGTTCTGGGTCTCCCTAGTCTGACTCGAGCACTCCAACCATTAAATCTAACTTCTCCAGTTCAGCAATACTTTTAGCTAGTCTATTGCGGGTGTTCATCTTTTGGATAATGGATGTATCCCCCACAACTGCCTCTTCTCTGTTTTATTTCAGATACCTGAAGGAGCTGATGCAGAGTCCACCGTGACGGGTCAGGTACTTTTAGCCATCGCTAGCCTGAGGGACACAGAAAAAAATAGCATCCAGGCAGCTTCAGCTATGCTGAATTCAATCTTGAAAAAAGAGAGGAACAAACTGAGGGGAAAGGTAAAAAAAGAAAGAGATGCTTATGGGTTTCAGAAAATTGAGGTGGTTGTGCCTTGTGGGTTCTAGCAATGAATTCTAGAGAGAGACAAAAGTACTGAAGCAACTAGTTGTTTGTATGCCAGCTTATTTGGTTGCCTGCTTGCATTCTTCTGATCCAGGAAAGGGATCTGCTAGCCCAGGTATAGGTTTAGCCTGTCAAGTAGTTTCTTCCCAAGAGCAATGTTGTGACAGCCACCTCAGTTCTCTCCCCCTTGCTACCTGCCCTTTAGGTGTTTTGCTGCTGCACATAGTCTTTCCAGACAAACGAGAGCCACAGCTTCACCCAAGTCAGCTTCGTATATTCCTATACCAAAACAAAGACAGGATGAACTATCTGTAGTTCTCTAGAAGCAAAGCAACTGCGCTGCTTTATCTGATCAGTCTGCTTGTTACAAACATCCATATGTAGGTCAGATTCCAGCAAATTAAATCAAACTCTGAAGTGCTAGCAGGTATCTAGTTGGTTGACGCTTGCACAAAATGACTGAATGCAAATATAGTAATGTGTGTACGCTGTGCTATTTTTCTAGATAAGGAGATGCCGGAGCTCAACCATCTTTTTCTCCCAAAAATCACCTGGCAGGGATGGAACACCATACTGCTTCCATGCATTTTTTAATCAAAAGTTTTCCATGGCTGTGGCAAGCACTGCACTTTCTAACTGCTCTGAGCAACTAGAAATGTTTTTAAGAAGTGAAAAAAGAGAGAGAGGAGGAGGAGGAGACGTTCAGGGAAGCCCTCAGGCTACCTTGAAAGTTCTTTATTGGTGATAAATGCATTTTTAAAGCGTGCAGAATATTTAAAGGATTTTGCCAAACAAATCCGCACAGAATGGAATGAACATGTCGTTCTACTCATATGCAAGGAACATGAACATTAAGAGCATTTTGTCCATTCCTAGTAAAGGATAGTGGGCCTCTCTTATCTCTGTCTAGCAAGCCCTCTCTGCTGCATATGCATATATATATATATCGGTGCAGCTTTCTAAGCTATGAGAGTTCATATTACTGTGCGCACTCCCCCAATTCTGAATTCAACCCAATCACTATCTGTAATGCCTGTTTCAAAAACTCTCAGCTGATTCAGTCACTGCAAGTCAGCCTAGAAGCAATCATGTTTAGACATGTTCTAAACATCCAAATTATTCTCAGGTCAGAGCACTATCTAAACAGCAAGGGTCTACTGGTTGGAGGAGCTACATATATAACCATTGTAGTGCAGTGATGCAATTTGTTGAGTTCATTCTAACCTCTTTATGACAAGAGCACGGCCATTTACCCAAACTGCTATCTTTTCTGTCACACTGCAAGCCATTCTCACCTAGACACTAAGAAGTGCTACAGCATTCATGTCTGAGGACCAAAAATGCAAAATAAAATGCAAAAGCAACAGAAACTGTGAAAGAATCATCAGTGTAAACCCTTGTTTTGTTTTATCCCAGGTGCCAGAAATCATTGATATTATCTATTTCCACCTGCGAGCTATCCAGGAACCTAGTGCAAGAGAAGTTGCCATAGGGGCTGTGTGCCTCCTGGCTGAAAAACACACAGAAGAAACTGTTTCAAGCCTTCTGAAACTCTCATTGCTTTGTGACAGGTGAGGAACTGAGTGAGGAATCCATGATTCCCTGTGAGGTAAGTTAGGCTTTGACTTGCCCAAGGCCACCAGGTGAGTTTCATGGCTGAGTGGGAATTTGAACCCAGGACTCCCAGGTTCTGTGCTCCAACCGCCATGCCACACAGGGAAATAACATTGATTAACCTGTGTGTGTTCCTCTGGTTGCCTCTGATGGAAAAATCTGTGGGCTAAATTGGCAACGATACCGCTCGCTCCACCTACTCAAATATTCAGAACTTATACCAGAATATTGTAGATGACCTTTGTCACTTATATAACCAATGTAAATATTCTTGGTGATTTAATTACACTGAGCTAGCAAAAGGTCTGAGCAGCTGTCTTGATAGAGCACCTAAAGTGTGTGACGATAGTCACCAATTATCCCAAGGTGACAACATTCACTTCATTTTATTCCTGTGAACAATGAGATAAAATCTAAGGGTAAACCAAGGAATATCATAAGATGCTGCCTTATAGCAAGTCAGAATATTTATCCAACTAGCTCAATATTGTGTACCCCGGGGGCAAGGAACCTTTGTCTCATGAGCAGCCATCTTGGGAGCTGTATTCCAGTGGTGCGTTGGGACAGAGCAGTTCCAGCTGGTGACATTTTGCGGTTTTTAGGCAAGTGTGTCTAAAAAAACAACATATCAATTATTCTCTGGATATCCATGGACAAGATAAGAAATTCCATGTAACAGGGACTAAGCATCCTTTTCATTCAAAACTGACTCCATAGCTCTTATTTAGAAATTTTACCACACCACATGAAAAATGCATTTTTGAATTTGTTTATTGTTTATACCTGCACACGTTTTTCCAAAAAAACCCTAATCATACAAAAAAAAACACCAACCAATATTTAAAATGTGAGGAAAAGATGCTTGCTGGTTTCCCATAAGCATCTGGTGGGTCACTGTGAGAACAGGATTCAGGACTAGATGGGCCATTGGCCTGATCCAGCCAGCAGGGCTCTCTCTTCTTACATTGTCTGTACTGGGGGTCATTGCTAGACTCAGATCTTTTTATTTTAGCTGGAGCTCACCAGAACTCAATTCTGGCACCTTTCACATGGCCTCCATTGCCATTCTAAAAGAAGGAGGTGTCCATGTTGAGTTCCGGCACCCCTTTTTCATAACACTAGCTAGACTGATGAAAATATCAAATCCTATAAAAGGCTTTTAGCCCTCTAGTAGTAAACAAACAATTATTTGCAGCAAACAGGCTTTCAGTTCTGTTGGGCTCCTTTATCCATCTTAATTATTGTACAGTGGTACCTCGGGTTACAAACGCTTTGGGTTACAAACACTTCGGGTTACAAACTCTGCTAACCTGGAAGTAGTACCTCGATTTGAGAACTTTGCCCCAGGATGAGAATGGAAATCGTCCACCAGCGGCAGCGGGAGGCTCCATTAGCGAAAGCGCACCTCAGGTTAAGAACAGTTTCAGGTTAAGAACGGACCTCGGGTACAAATTAAGCTTGTAACCCGAGGTACCACTGTATATACATATAACTCCACTTTAAACAACACTAGAAATGCAAGAGAGATTGAGATCAGCAGTGGTGGGTGTGTGTAGGTGTAGACACTGATATAGATTTGTTTGTTTTAATTTTAGGCATATCAGTCAAATCTGGGAAGCCTTGGGCCAAGCTAAACAGCCTGTAAGACTCCAGGTTCTTGCCAAGCTTCTCGAAGTGCTGAAAAGGAAACCTTGCCTTAGCGGCGAACGCCTGGGATCAGATGGAAAGTTCACAGACAACTCCTCCCTTCTACCTCTAGCCGTGAGAGAAATATGCTGTTCCTTTACCTACAATTGTAACAAGCTGTGCTGTGCTAGAGCATAGACTGGGATCTAGAAAGATGCACAACAACTTGGAGGCCACCACCCAATAGAACAGGGGTTACCAAAGTTTGGGAACTGTTTTTGGACAACAGTTCCCATCATCCATGACCACTGGTCCTGCTAGCTAGGGATGATGGGAGTTGTAGTCCAAAAAAACCCTGAAGACCCAAGTTTGGGAAACCCTGAAATATAGTGTGCACAAAACATGGCAGGCCCTGTTATTGAGCAGAGTGAGGTGGTTGCCTCAGCAGCTGATTCTGGGGGTGCAGGTGGAGCAGACCCTCCTGGCTATACCTTCTGAGCCCACCTCTCTTCTTTTTAGTCCTCCTGGGGCCCGCACTCTGGTGGTGAGGATGCTTTCTTGTTCTTGGCATAGACTGGCTGACTAGCTGTTTTGTCTGGTTGCCGTCCCCCCAGCACATCACCAACAGTGCCATTGGGAGAGGCCTCTGCCCTGACTGAGTGAGCAAGCGAGCAAGGCAAGCAAGCAAGCAGAGAGACAACCAGCCCAGGCCATGTACTCTGGAAGGAGTTGGACATGTGCATAAGTTGCACAGCTCATGCCCTGCAGCAAGCAGGTGCTAAGCACAGAAGCAAACAAAGTGTTGGAGGGCAGAGCTCTGTATGTCACAAGGCCTGCCCAGTTTCACCTCCCATGCTAGCCTGCTGCCCTTCTGTGCTGTGGCGGATTCTCTCCCATTCCCAGTCTTTAAGTAACATTCAATCGAAGGCTGCCATCTTATCATTCGTTTCAAGCAATAGAATGTTCTGGAACCTGTGGAACTAGGCCAAGATATGATCAGACTCATGCTTTCACATTTTCTGCAGTGGCTCCCCATTTGTGGAATGCTCTCCCCATGGAAGTTCAGCTGGCGCCTTCATTATACAACTTTAGGGAGCAGGCGAAAACGTTTCTCTTCAGCCAGGCTGATTAACACCCTATAACATTTTAAATGTGTTTGAGGGAAGGCTGTTATTGGTTTGTGTGTGTGTTTTGGTTCTTGTTTTTATTATGTATTTTATTTTTTAAGCTTCTATTTTGATGTTGTGAACTGCCCTGCGATCTACAGATGAAGGGCGATATACAAATTTAATTAATTAATAGTATTCTGATGCCCTGGGGATGCAGGTGGCACTGTGGGTTAAACCACAGAGCCTAGGACTTGCCGATCAGAAGGTTAGCGGTTTGAATCCCCGCGACAGGGTGAGCTCCCGTTGCTTGGACCCTGCTCCTGCCATCCTAGCAGTTCGAAAGCACATCAAAGTGCAAGTAGATAAATAGGTGGGAAGGTAAACGGCGTTTCCGTGCGCTGCTCTGGTTCGCCAGAAGTGGCTTAGTCATGCTGGCCACATGACCCGGAAGCTGTACACCGGCTCCCTCGGCCAATAAAGCGAGATAAGCGCCGCAACCCCAGAGTCGGTCACGACTGGACCTAATGGTCAGGGGTCCCTTTACCTTTATTCTGATGCCCCTGTACTGGACCATCTCTATGCTTGGATATGCAATCTGGCAATATTGCTTAGCTAATTCGTAAATGGACCAGTTACAGAAGATGTTGGACTTTATGGGGAGAGGGGACAAAACCGGGAAGGGAACAAAAAGGACATGAAAAATATTCTACGTTGCTTGTCTCCAGTTTTTGCTAGAATCTCTCATTGTAGCCATACAACAGGAGTGACCAATGAGTCCTCAGAGGTTGGTAGACTCCAGCTCCCATCAGCCCCAGCCAATGGGGCCAATGGTGTGAGATGATGGAAGTTGTAGTCCAACAACATCTAGAGGGTGCTACCTCTGCCCATAAAGTAACCCTAACTCACAGTCTTAGGGTAAGACTGCAGTGATCCAAGAACAAACATAACGAGTGATATCTGCTTGTGGGAGAACAACCAAACTTCCTAGAATTAAGGTCTGGTTTTTCTTTTATTCTGTTTCAGGCAACAAAGGCCCTATGCATAATATTTAGAGATAAAAAGTGCAAAATCCCTATGAACAGCTATTACGTATCTGTGATCATCTTCCTGGTTATTCAGCTGCACTACTTGATGAACTGTACAGATTCCGAACCTGGACAGGAGGACATAATCAGAACATCAAACTACATAAGGTAACAGGCAGCTAATGGAGTACTACTAACCATGTAAATATCAGTGTCTGATAAGAACATAATTCTCTCTTCTTTGGCTTGTAAGGAAAGGCTCCGGAGGTCTTACTCTTCCCTGCACTGCAGCAGGGGAGCTATTCTCATTAAAATGTCTTAGCAGAAAAAGGCTTTCTAATCTGAAAAAGATTGTCCATTCCAAAATGGCTTTACTGGGAAATTTATTTTGCTTTATCAGTAAAGTCCCACTGGGCTTTTATGTGGTTAGGATATTGCCTGCTATGCAGAGGTAGGAGGCAGTTGCTTGGCCCAGTTTTGTTTCCGCTCCACCCGCATTGTCTCTGCCTCTGACCAGTTCACTATTCCAGTGTTTCCCAACCGGTGTTCCGCGGCACACTAGTGTGCCGCGAGACGTTGCCTGGTGTGCCGTGGGAGGGAGGCGGGCGAGTCGGGCGGCGAGAGGCGGGGCGGCGGCGGCGAGGAGAGGCCGCCCAGCGCGGGGCTCTCGCCGTCTGCCTGCCTGGCTGCCTGCGTGGCGCTGACATCACGGGGCTGTAACGTGCCCCACATAGGCACACACGGGGTGGCGAGCGAGCTCCCTCCCACATCCCATCGCCGCTCGCTTCGGCCGGCCTACTGGGCTGTCGCAGGCGGAAGGCCTGCGCATGCGCGAGGTTTTCGCGCCTTCGGGATTCCCTTCACGCCTTCCTCCTCCCGGGTCCTTGAGAGCGCGGGAAGCGGCAGCGCGAGACCGGCGTTGAGCCTGGTAGGTATTGCGCTTGCCAAGGCAGTCATTTGGGAAATGAAAACTTGCAAAGCAAGCAACCAGTTCAATCTGAAGTACGTGTATGCTTAATATCCTGTATCTGAAACCTGTTCTGCCCCCTCCCCCACACTTGGTGCCATTTTCATCTACACATGCAGCAGAGTAAGTTGACCCAGAATAGTACCAATTCAGATGGCAGATGGGAGAATGACAGTGCTGAATGCTTTCCCATGTAGAACAGTCCCTGCAAATAAAAACCTAGCATATTTGGAAGAAGGATGCTAGCCTAACCATTACCTTCTATGCTGTTACTATTTTTTTATTTTTTTTTACATAAGTAAAAAGTGACCTTTCCCCATCTGGCATGGTGGTGTGCCTCGAGATTTTTTTCATGAAACAAGTGTGCCTTTGCCCAAAAAAGGTTGGGAAACACTGCACTATTCCATGCCCTCATCAAAGAAAGGGAGCATTGAGCAAGATTCCATGAGCATTCATGGGATTATGATGCCCTGGACCATACCTTCCCAAAATGTACACAAATATTTAAAAAAAAATATCAAAAAGAAATTTCATTATCATCATTATCATATAAATAATAATTAATAATAAACAACATGCATGCTGTGTTCCTTTCCAAACTTGGCTTGTTCTAATGAACTGAGCTGTCTACACCACTTCATTCCTTATTGTTTCAGGTTCCAATTACAGTAATAATGCATTTCATAACCTTCAAGATGCAAGCTCCTAGTAAACCAAACCACAGTCATTTATAAAGGATTTAATAATGCCATCTAACAAAACTCATGAAAGGCGGTGTGTGCCATAGGGCTCTAAGTAAGGTAATTGTCCCTGTCATATGCTTTTTCTTTCCCTGAATTCAGCTGCGCCATGGATGCTTTAAAGGCCTTGGTGAAAAGGCAGAAGGCTCCTCAGGCGTGTTTTACGAGTCTAACAGGAAGCTGGGACCTTTTGGCTTCACCAGAGAACTACCTCGAAGGAGTTCTCCTTCTGGCCAGGCAAGTAGTGGAGGACCTGAATTTGAGGCTGAATATTGTGTTCTTCAGTGTGCCTTCTGCATATTCACAAAAATAAAATATTGTTTATATCCTTACAGAGCCCTTGTCAAACATCATCATGGGCTTGACTATGCGGTATTTACCAAGGTGATTCCTCTTCTCCATCATGGGGATGACCAACAGAAGCTGACAGCAATGGCCTTTTTCACTGCAGTATGTCTATTTTCTTGTCTGAGTAGCATCTTGAGAAATATGACATTACATAGCCACTGAGTATAAGTGTGGTCCTAGCAGAACACAAAACTGTAAATGTGTTTGTGTTTGCATCCCTTTTTGCCTTCAGACACCATGAGGAACAGGCAATGGTTAAGAGGAAACATTCCATTGCTGTACCAACAGATACAGTACTTTATATCTACTGACAAACCTCCTAGCTCTTACATTTTTTCACCCCTCCATTACACAGCCTATGTCAATGTTGCTTGGAAGCTTTTGGCGGGCCAAGCAGAAAAAGCTGTGGAGAGTATATGTGAATGTATTTGCATATATGCATGTGTTTATATTTGCATAAATGCTTACGAGCTACTTAGAATAATAGAATTGTAGAGTTGGAAGGGACCACCGAGGGTCATCTAGTCCAACCCCCTGCAACGCAGGAATCTTTTGCCCAACGTGGGGTTTGAACCCACGACCCTGAGATTAAACGTCTCCTTAGTTGTGAGGAATATGACTAAGGCCACTGTTGGCATGCAGCCCTTGGGAGGTTGGAGAGACCCTCAGGACAAAAAAGGCTCCCTGGCGTACACTGAGTGGCAGTGGCTTGAGGAGATCTCTCACAGCCTTGTCTGGAGATGCCAGGATTGAATCTGGGGGTGTTTTGCATGGAAAGCAGATGCTTTCTAGTCACTGAGCTAGAAGCCCTTCCCCAGTCACTTAGGAATGGAAAACAAATGTTAGGTTGGGCCCTTGTATAGTCACTCAGTTCCAGCCTGTCTTTATGGCAGGGTTTCTGTACACATTCTTCTCCCCCCCCTCTCTCTCTCTGCCACTGTGTGAGTGTCTGGAGGCGGTTGGGGGATGGATGGTGGCTAACAGATTGAGGTTGAATCCTGACAAGACAGAAGTACTGTTTTTGGAAGACAGGAGGCAGGCGGGTGTGGAGGACTCCCTGGTCCTGAATGGGGTAATTGTGCCCCTGAAGGACCAGGTGTGCAGCCTGGGAGTCATTCTGGACTCACAGCTGTCCATGGAGGCACAGGTCAATTCTGTGTCCTGGGCAGCTGTTTATCAGCTCCATCTGGTATGCAGGCTGAGACCCTACCTGCCCGCAGGCTATCTTGCCAGAGTGGTGCATGTTCTGGTTATCTCTCACTTGGACTACTGCAATGCGCTCTACCTTTGAAGGTGACCCGGAAACTACAACTAATCCAGAATGCGGCAGCATTCCATATTCCACATGACCATATAACACCAGTCTTGAAAGACCTACACTGGCTCCCAGTATGTTTCCGAGCACAATTCAAAGTGTTGGTGCTGACCTTTAAAGCCCTAAATGGCCTCGGTCCAGTATACTTAAAGGAGTGTCTCCACCTCCATCATTCTGCCTGGACACTGAGGTCCAGCGCCGAGGGCCTTCTGGCGGTTCCCTCGCTACGAGAAGCCAAGTTACAGGGAACCAGGCAGAGGGCCTTCTCGGTAGTGGCACCCCCCCCCCCGTGGAACGCCCTCTCACCAGATGTCAAAGAGAAAAATAACTACCAAACTTTTAGAAGACATCTGAAGGCAGTCTGTTTTAGGGAAGCTTTTAATGTTTAATAGGTTGTTGTATTTTAGTGTTCTGTTGGAAGCCGCCCAGAGTGGCTGGGGAAACCCAGCCAGATGGGCGGGGTATAAATAATAAATTATTATTATATATTATTATAGTATAATGTAAATAATTTCTGGTGCATTGCATAAGTATAGGTATGCGGTGAAAAACAACTCAAAAAGTGCAGATAACACATCCTGCCAACAGAATTTGTAGCCAGCAGAAAAGTTAGAGATGTCTGAAACAGACCGTGACTGCAACACAAAAAGCAAAACAATACTATTCCAACCAAATCCTACTTTACCAATATCTTTTTCATATAAAAAAATAACAGTATTTGGGCTTGAGGGGAAATCTTTATCCATTAACTGAAACACCAGCAACAGCTGAGAGTGACTCCAGTATTCTATCATTACCTTTCGATAGCTGGCAACGTATGGGCAAAGTTCTCTGAATTTCCTGCCACATATTTACTGCTTTGTGTTGTTCAGCTTCTCTCATCTGAATCCACCTATACGGTGCTACAAAAACATTACATCCTGGGCCTGTTGAAGAACTGGCAGGCTGATTCGTGTCCAACCTACCGCTGGCTCAGTCTCCATGGAATGGGCAATGTGGCGCGTCACCTGCAAAACGTAAGTGATTTCATTTTTGTTGTTGCTGTTTCTTAAAGGAAACTCTAGGTAAGGACAAGGTGGAGGTGTTGAACTGGTGCTCTGTACTGAAGCAAAACATGCTAGACTGAAACAAGAAGTTGGGGGGAGTATCTTTAAGGAACTGATCCAGGGGCAGAGCTCCAGAACCTGTGTCAGATGCCAGGACCTAGGCATGGGAATATGTGAATAATAAGGGCATGTGCAGAGTACCTTTTCTCACCACTTAATAATCACAGATATATGTGAACGTGGCGAGACTATGACAGAAGCGGGATAAATAGATTATATTTTCAACTGAGTGAGTGCTCAGGGGCAAGAACTATTGGGCAGTATTCAACAAATGTGTCCCATCTATGTGCCCCACTTAGGATGATGGAGAGTCTTTCCTCCACTTCCTATTCATAACAATATGAAGGGAAAATAGGGGCCTTAATGTTAACCTAGGACAGCAAACCAACAGATACCCTGGTCACTGGGCACAGACTTACTTACAATGGTGGAAGTGTGTAGTAATAATTTCTAAATGTGCATCTATAGTTATAAATTAGCATATGTACATTTTATTCAAATCTGTGTCACGGGGCGATATGTTTCCTGGTTATGTGGCAGCACGTGACCACCAAAACAATGCTTTGCATTACAGTAAATGAGAAATGGGAGGAGAGGGGGTTGTGAACGCGGTACTTGTTCTCAGTCCAATAAATCTGGTTTTGCTGGACTGAGATTATTACCTCTTAATTGGGCTTGTGTCTGCAGCCATTATATGTTTCAATAGCATCAATGAATGAAACAGCTGTGGTACATAAATGCCATCAGTTTCCTGAGTCTGAAAATGGTTTGTCACACTGGAGATTCCTGGTGGTAAATGCTGTAGTGGAGGGGCTAGTCGTGGAGTTCAGTGTGTGAACTTGGGCCAACCATCGTCTGAGCCTAGCTTACCTCACAGGGTCTAGCCTACCTCACAGGGCCTCACCCAGAGAGCTTGAGCTCACCCTGGCAGAGGATGTTATCACCTCCTGCTCTGTTAGGTTCCCCTGCTACTCCTCTGCTCCTAAAGCACCAGAGAATGTGTTCAGGTTTTACATATGAAAGCCCTGCATTGGAGGAACAGTTTCTAGGCTAGTAGGTATGGCTGCCAGGTGAGGCTTAAGCCTCACACCTTTCATCTTAGGAATGGAGTGAAGCATATCTGCAGCTAGTGATATTGCTGACCAGGCGCAGATACAGTTTTGTGCAACTCTGAACGTTTGGGTTCCTTTCCTTCACGGATGAGACCGAGATCCAGTGGAAGGTCCCACTAGTGTAGGGGTCTGCAACCTTTAAGACAAAAAGAGCCACTTGGACTCGTTTCCGAAGAAAAAAAAACCTGGGAGCCGCAAAACCGGGAAGGTGATGTCGGGACGGTGCGTGACTAACGGACGCACCGCCCCCATGCGACGTCACAGCCAGTACAGCGCCTGCCACAGTGGGGAGTGTCAGGGCGCACAATGCGCCTCCTCCCCTCGCTAGTATCCGCCCCGGAGCCGTGGCAAAGGTGTAAAAGAGCCACATGTGGCTCCGGAGCCGCAGGTTGCAGACCCCTGCACTAGTGGAATGGAGGAGAGGCTATTTCTGCTGATTCCCTCCTTCCCGCTTAAATCACCTCTCATATTGTTCTGGTAGGTCCCCCAACCCTCCAGAGCAGATTTTTAGGAGGGCACAAAGTTCTCCAGGGAGGAAGAGTATGGGAAGTGTTCCTCCACTGGTGGGAGTACCATGTGTGCACAACTCTGGTCAGGGGACAACAGCAAGACTAAACTAAGGATCCCAGTCACATAATGTGAAATTGCTACTGTAGTCTATCAGTAAAAGGATTTCGGTGTCCTTTCAGAAGAAAGAGCTCTCCAACCTGCTCCTGGGCATACTTCCAAGCTTTAACGACACTGATGAGAAGGTGATTTTGACAGCTATGGAGGTCACAAACAAGATCGTAACACTCCACAAAAACAATATAAACATGAACATATTTGTGAAGATCGTCAAACAGCTTCAGCCTTTCTTGGCCGACGTAAGTTTCAGAATAATTGTTCATCTATGTGAGGCGGGCTTTTCCAGGTGGAAGGGGAGAAAAACAGGAGCCAGAACTCACCATGAACGCCTCCCTTGTTCTCTTATAATGGCAATGGTGCCCACCTGAGAAGTGCCAGAACTGAGTTTCAAAGAGTTCAGGCTGAAAAAAAGGCCTGGATATGTCTCCTATATGCTCTTTTCAAGTGGCAGTGGCTGCAACCATTGAGGATGTCTTGCCCAAGTGCCCCCTCCAAAAAACCAAAAAACCCTGGAGCCGGCAGTGAACAATTATGCTTAGGATTGCAGTCTTAAACATATTTGCGTCGTGGAGCATTTATTTGGGGGGGGGTGCACAGATCTTAGAAAATTACCTGCAGTCCATTCTCCAGGCATGGAATCAGGCCATGGTATCTAAGGCTTAAAATGTAAGCCAGGTTGTTCTTTCTCACAGCTCGGATTGAAGCTGGTTTGAGGGAAATGCATCAAAATGCATCAATATTTCACAAGAAACAACAGGATAGATACAGGATAGATCATAGGGATTGTGGCTAACATTGTGCAAACACCTCTTCCGAAACCAGTGGTGAGAGTGCCCTGGATGCAGTGTAAACAGGAGTATCTATCTACATAGCCTCAAAGTGTCTCAGGAAGGTTATCAAGTCAAACTTTTTCCTTTCTCTTTCATTCCCAGGGGAGACCCAAAATAACCTGTGCGGCAAACAGGCTGTTTCAAGACATGATTAAGAACCTGGACGTGAAAGAAAAAGCCGCTTTGCAGGACCAGGTTCTCAACAGTATTGTCACTTTGCTACTGAACCTCCAAGATCCACATCTGACTGCGGCTAAGGTAAATGATATTGTGCCTTTTTGCAAAGCCTGATAAGGATGCCCTGAGGGAGACGTCAACCAAGTTCTTTCTGGTTGGCCTCTTCCTACACTGATGGGATGTTGTGCATTTACTTGGCAGTGCTGGCAACTACAAGAGGCATCCATAACAGAACTTTCAATCAGTGCTGTGCAGCTGGAAACAACCAGTTAAATTTCTAGGCTGAGGGCATTGTGGGAAATTTAAATGGAAGCTCCCAGGCCTAGGAAGCATCAGCAGTGTGGCCTGCTAAAGTGCTGGAACCCTAGAAGCTGCCCAAAGATGCCACATGGTGGCACCAGTTCTGGTGAGGCCAATGGGGCTTCTCAGAGCACCCTTCCACCTATGACAATGGCCACAGCTGAACAGTGCAGTTCTATAGTCCAAGGCTTGAAGGGCCTCTACTGGCAAGATGCACTGCTCATGTTTCCAAAAGCAGAAAGTTGCTTGAACAGCAGAAGAGCAATCTTCTGTTTTGCACCAGAGCACACCTATTTATCTTTGCATGGATTTGTTTTAATGATTTATTGCACTTGCTCAACACTTTTATAATTGAAGTATCCAGAATAGTGTGCGACTTTAAAATACAAATACCGACAGTTCAGTTTTTGAGGCTGACCAATAAAATAACAAAGTCCAAATGAATGCAGTGCTAAAAATATGATTACTTTGGATCAGAAGACAAGGCAGCACCTGCATATTTTGTTGCAGTGACACAATACAGCTGGGGATACAGTTGAGAACAGGCCAGTTGAGGGCTGGATTAGTATAGTAGCTCCAAGAATGTGGAGTTGCCAGTCCTGAGTTCAAATCTCACCTTAGCCATGACATTCTTGAGCCGCTTAAGCAAACTACAGTCTCCTAATTTCAGCCCCTACTCCCTGTCTGGAATATAATGCGATAACGATAATGTTGACCAACCTTCCAGGACTCATGATATTACAAGTGTAAGCAGTGGTGGCTGGTGCCCATTTCAACAAGTGGGGTAGAAGGCAGGGAGACCAACTATAGTTGGAGCCCAAGCTAACCCCAAGCCAACTGGTTTTAAGAAAGAAGGTAGGCAGGTGGCGACTGAAAGCAGATTGAGGTTGGTGTTAGAAGAAGAAGAAGAAGAGTTTGGATTTGATATCCCGCCTTTCACTCCCCTTCAGGAGTCTCAAAGCGGCTAACAATCTCCTTTCCCTTCCTCCCCCACAACAAACACTCTGTGAGGTGAGTGGGGCTGAGAGACTTCAAAGAAGTGTGACTGGCCCAAGGTCACCCAGCAGCTGCATGTGGAGGAGCGGAGACGCGAACCCGGTTCCCCAGACTACGTGACTACCGCTCTTAACCACTACACCACACAGTGGTCCATTCACACTAACAGCCCAGCCTCTACTGAGTGAACCATGCTTTGAAGACATAGCTCAGTCCCCGAGGAAGCAATTCCTAAAAGCTTGGGAAATAGGTGGTGTGAAGAATTCCTATGAGGAAATTATTAACTGGTAGACCTCCAAGGACCAAACTGGAAGCACAGACAGAATAGCTGCTGATATACACCTCATTCTTCTTTTTCAGTATACTGCGCTTAAATTAATTGGATGTTGATTTTTCCAGAACAACAGTTTGAAATCAACAGATATGAATTCATTAATCAAAAAGGAGCAGAACGTTCCGGAATTGTTAGAACCAAACTGGGGATGGGTGAAAACTTGGGCTTGTTGATGGATTTAGAGCAGTGTTTCCCAAACTTGGGTTTCCAGCTGCTTTTGGACTACAACTCCCATCATCCCTAGCTAGCAGGACCAGTGGTCAGGGATGGTGGGAATTGTAGTCTGAAAACAGCAGGAGACCCAAGTTTGGGAAACACTGGTTTAGAAGAAATCGAGAGCTTCGAAAGCCATAATGATATATTAAGGTTTCTTTATACATTGGGGTTCGGTGGCTTTCGTCATTATTTCATTTAGCTCTGCGCTCAAGAGAGCTAGAAACTTCCTTCTCTAAATAAAAGTTCTGATCCTAATAACAATTCTTAAAAGATCCAGCAAACTACACAAAAGGGCTTAACAGGAAGCAGATTGCACACAAATATTTTTTTTAGATGATTGAGGCAATTGCATATGGCCCTTCTATAATTTATTTGCCTTTATTCGACTTTTTTTCGAATAATCTCTTTTTTTCACTAATTCTGGGGAAGGCTTCTTGTCTCTCTTGTTTTACAGAGTCGTAGAGACAGCTTAAAAGAGTGCAAAGTCTTCTTGGGATGGACTGCAAATGACAACCAGGACTCCTGGAGCATGATTTGCAAGCACCTTGTGAGGCCCTTTGTGCACACTGGGATCTTTTCAATATTATCCGTAGACTTCATATCTGTTGATTTCAAATGAACCAGCGAAAGTGTGTGTGGCAGAGAAACAGGCTTCCTTCAGGCACACTGAAGGAATGTATATACCCCTACTATATGTATTTTGATAATCCCTGGCCGATCCTGCGGAAATGTTGCATTAGAACAGTTTTCCAAACTTTGGTCTCCGGCTGTTTTTGGACTACAACTCCCATCATCCCTGACCACTGGTCCTGCTAGCTAGGGATGATGGGAGCTGTAGTCCAACGACAGCTGGGGACCCGAGTTTGGGGAACTCTGCATTAAAATACCCCCAAGACAAGAAAACCTGATGCATGTCGTCCAACAATCACATAGCCATTACTGGATTCCCCCCCCCCCAAAGGAAGTTGATTCCATAATTTTGGCCTCCATGCATTGGATTTTACTTGCACAGGGTGTACTTGAATGTGCCATTCCCACTTGGATGGCCAGGGATGCTAGAGGCAGGGACAGCAGTCCATGTGATAGGCTGGATCCTGGAGGGGGAGCAGTATTGGCCAATGCGGCCCCATGACTCTACAAGTTTCACTTTTGTTTCAAAAGGATCCATTCTTAACTGGCAAATATACCCTGCCTATTGCAGCCATTACAGTGTGTTTATCAAAGTGTTCATTTTCTAGGTTAAGGAACATCCAGGAAAACTACGGAACTTTCTGGACCAGGCGCAAGACTATACTCAAAGCCCACAAATGCATACAAGAAATGCAGCCACCATGTTTATAGGTATATAAACAGAATGCTTTCATCTTTATTTGCCATCCCAGTTCTATCACAGCTCGTAAGACTATTCTGCTTAGGTGGAGGAGAAACTTAGTTGAATACTTATCTATTAATAAGTAAATCCTCACTCAGTTCAGTGGGGATTTACTCCCAGGAAAATGTGTATAGGATTGCAGGCTCAATTTACAGTTCTGTGCACATTTACCTAGGAAGTCCCACTCAATTTAATAGGACTTGCTTCCTTCCAAGTAATTTCACTGTTATCTGGGCCTGCATTCATAAACAACTTAATAAAACATGACAGGCATGTGGTCTGTCTCTCCCTGGTGTTCATTTTTCTCCCTCTATGTCAGTGGCTTGTCAAATGGTGTTTCCAAGAAGCCATGAAATTCATTGAAAGCTTATCAGGAGGAGAGAAGCTTCTCTGAGGATGGAGCCTGACCAATGTCCACTTGTAGGGAAAGTGTTAGGAATGCAGGAGGTCCTCTCATTTCAGTTGGCCAATAGCAAGCCAGACCAGCCTGGCTGATGTTCTGTGTAAAGCGCTGCAAACAAACAGATGTTTTTTGACAGAAAATATGCAGAAAAGGTTTCCTGAGGGTAATTCTGAAAGCTTCTGCTCTAGACTTTCCCACAAGGAAATCTTACTTTTTACTGCTGTGATGCCTAGGAATCTGTTCCAAGCCCCAGATTTTCAGTGGTGAGACCCAAACTCTGAAACTCCATACACCACAGATATGCCTGTCTAGTCTCCACATTGAATGATTATAAAGATGTTCATATTCTGCGAGGCATTCAGTGATGGGGCGTTGTGAGTGGGTGTTTAACCTAGGGATGACTTTTATCATTCTGTTCTTTTCTTAACCACATTGATTTTTGTGTATGTGCATGTTTATATACTCGTCTGTTTCATTTTGTTTATATTTCTGCTGTTGACTTTAATGTTATTTTTTGAGAGAGCCACCTTAAGGGATCAACTGACCTGTGTGGCAGATATTTTAAAAACAAATGAAAGCAATATAGTTCGGGCTCTTTCTGCAGATAGTAATCTGTGTTATTGAAGAAGTTGGTGGCAAATGCCACCCTTCGTTTTCAGAGAATATAACTGAGAGTAAAGTAAACAGCCCTTTTTATTTACACTGAGTATGGCGTATCTCTAGATTCTATCTTGGAGCACTTAGATTCCAGTCCTCTACAAAAGTCAGAAGTGGACTTCCTGAGGCAAGGTAAATATCCTAATATCATCCAATAGTAAGATGTCCTCATTTTCTTGTATTGCTACTGGATTCAGCGGCTTATTGCTGTCTGCACTAATAAAAGAAATAAAATATGCATACCTGTAGAGGAAACTGTATCTGTACCGTTTCTGTACATCTTTCTTGCTGTTAAGCACAGCACTCATTGTCATTCATGAATAGATAGATAGATAGATAGATAGATAGATAGATAGATAGATAGATAGATATCACACACCTATTTCCTTGTAGGGACTAGCGAATCTGTCCTTTTTTCCAATCTTTAATTCACATTTCCACATTGCTTTGAAAATTTTCTTTTAAAAGAACATTTTCTTATGAAAATCCAACAGCAGTTTAGTATTAATTTCTCCTAATATGCACATTTCTGCAAAGCGCATTATCTCCAGTAGAATGTAGATTCGTAATTTCCACTAAAATGTGCATTTTGTGCATACTTCACCTTGGAATATGCATTTTTGCACACCTGGCTAGATGGGTGCAATGCAAAATTCAGAGACGTGCAGATTTCCAGTGATAAGCTGTGTTTGCATAGTGTTTTGGAACATGCAAATTAGGTAGGTTTGCCTTTATAGGTGCAAACCTGCCTATAAATGCAAACTGAACTGAATATCTTCCCCACCCCTGCCTCCTGGTCAAGGTCATACACTCTCTTTCAAATCAGAGAGTTTGTGGACTTGTTTAGTACATTTAGATCAGGGAGGCATACATACATTGTCCCAGGTTTTATCCTGCAAACAACCCTTTGAGACAGGTTAGATTGAGAAATAGTGATTAGTCCAAAGCTACCAAGGGGGCTTCATGGCTGAGTGGAGATTTGAACACTGCGACTCTTCCAGGAGGCTTGTCTAGCGAGTATTCATCCTGATTCGTTTTCACAGTGTGTGTACAGAGGTTATACAATGTCTGCTGTTTACTGAGTATTCATTCTGATTTGTTTGCCCAAAAGTTGTGCACTACATCAAGCGATTTGGTATCATACACTTTCTAGCACATATTTTCCTATCACTTCCCTTTCCTGAACAAAGTTTGGTGTTGTGGGGGTGGGTGCAAGAGTGCAAAATCCACTTCAGTTGTGCAACCGGAAATGACCGGTATATAATTGTATCCCACCCACAAAACAGTGACAATCTGGAAGCTTCTCCTGGCTTCTAGCCTCTAGCCCTCTAATCACTACAACCCACCAGCTCTCTTGTGTCTCTTCATTCATTGCAAAATTAATTTCGCCGCTTTTCATTCCCACCTTTGTCATGAAAAGCTTTCACAGATGCACAAACAAAACAATCCCTCTCACTCGCTCATGTGTACGACATACACTGTTTAGCATTACAGTATCTCTTCTTTCTCTACTCCATGGTATGCTAAGGCATAGAATGCTTCTTTGTTAACCCAGCCTTGCCCAAAGCAGCTGGTATATTTGACAGGGAGGAGAACTGGGTCATTCCCATGTCAGGTCTTGATCTGCCCTTTCCTCTTTGTCTCAGCTTTCAGGTCTTTCCCATCAGAAGCACAGCGCCCTGTCCCGGTTGTTCCAGAACCAGAAAAAGTACGCAGGTACTGCGCAGACCTGTTCAGATGTTCCCGCTATTTCCCAAGGTACGTTTTCTTTCAGGTTGTACGGTGAAAATTAAGCATTAATAGATTTTTTAAAAGCTACCATGTTACAGGACAAGAATGAAAACAAGAGGGCTAAATATTCCTGAGCAGTGGGGGCGAAAGCATTTTTTGCTACTAAGGATGACAGTAGACATGGTGGCGGTGTCTTTTCACACATCCACCCTGTTTGTATAGAAGAGCATAACATGCCTTAAGAAGAGCCCTCCTGAATTAGGCCAACATCTCGCCCAGCATCCTATTCTCAAATGTCACATCCACACCATACATTTAATGAACATGGCATCCCCCAAAGAATCCTGAGAATGGTTCAAGGTGCTGGGAATCATAGCTTTGTGAGGGGTAAACTACAGGGGAGACTTGTGCTTTAGACGTTCCTCTAAATATTTGGTGTGGGTTTGACCTCGGTGGTCAAACAAATGCCTATAGGAAGTCCACAAGCAGGACCTGGGTGCAACGCCACTCTTTCCCACCTGCAATTTCCACCAACTGGTATTCAGAGGCATACAGTCCTCTGGCCATAGTGGCATACAGTTCCCTAAAAGTCCCCCTGGCGCTTCCTTCCCAAAGCCTGGGAAGTTTCTGCCTAGCTTGGGGAGGGAGGCACGATGCTCTCAACAAGGTCCAAGAGTCCTCCCACCACCTTCCTAAAGCCCGCCTGGTGTGCCAGTGTGGTGTAGTGGTTAAGAGCAGTAGTCTCGTAATCTGGTGAACCGGGTTCGCATCTCCGCTCCTCCCCATGCAGCTGCTGGGTGACCTTGGGCCAGTCACATTTCTCTGAAGTCTCTCAGCCCCACTCACCTCACAGAGTGTTTGTTGTGGGGGAGGAAGGGAAAGGAAAATGCTAGCCGCTTTGAGACTCTTCAAATCCAAACTCTTCTTCTGGGAAGGAGGCAGGAGGGCTCCGGCATCCTTTCAGAGGCTTGGTGACTCTTTCCCAAAGCCCGGGAAGCTTCTGCCCAGCTTAGGGAGGAAGGTGTGGTGCTCACACACGCGATGTCGGGCAATCGTGGTGTCAAGTGTGCACCGTCCTGTCCCGCCATCCTCCTTGCAAGCTGGCGGCTCTAGCCCTAACTGTTCCCCTATGAAAAATTTAACTGCACGCTACAGTCTGGCAGTGAAGGAACTAGTAACCCATGGCTAGTAACCCATAATAGTCTCAGCCTCTGTGAATTTATCTAATCCTCTTTCAAAGCCATTCAAGCTTTAGGTACAACATGATGGCTACCTTTGCCTTTGAATCATGGTGGGATTTTGGTTTGTTTCTGTTCTTGTTTTTTGTGTCTTTTATATTGCAATTTTATGTTGTGAACCGCCCTGAGATCTACGGATGAAGGGCAGGTATACATATTTCATAAATAATAATAATGATACCTCTTATGGCAGCAGATTCCACAATTTAACTATTTGCTGTATGAGGAAGTACTCTTCTTGGCTATCCTGAAAGCTGGGGTAGAATCTGTCCCGCAGGCAGGGGTGATGCATAAAAAAGCACACTGATCCCAAAAACCTCCCCACCCCATACCTTATTTCCCCCAATATGAGAAGCAGGAACGTGGAAAGGTGACTGGCAGACCGAATTACAGTGGTACCTCTGGATGTGAACAGGATCCGTTCCGGAGCCCCGTTCGCATCCAGAAGCGAACGCAACTTGCGTTTGCGCGTCCGCACGCGTCACGATTCGCCGCTTCTGCGCATGCGTGTGACATCATTTTGACTGTCTACGCATGCACGAGCAGCGAAACCCGGAAGTAACGTGTTCCGTTACTTCCAGGTCACCACAGCGCACAACCCAAAAATACTTATCCCGAAGCTACTTCAACCCGAGGTATTGTATTGTAACATATTGTATTGTAACATATAGGAGGAGGAGAGTTCTATGCCCCTTTTAGTAGGAAGGTAAGCAGGACTGGTCCATCTAGGTGAAGTAAGCAAGACTGATCCAAGACAGAATATGAAAGGCTCTTCATGCCTCATCCCATCATGTTGTACCTAAAGCCATCCATAGTATTTTGGTATATGTGGCAAAAAAAAATCCACAAATGTCTCTCCTCACCCCCAGCAGTAAAAATATGAGATGATAAATATCTACTCCCATTTAATGACACCCCAAATCAGCACAGACTCCTCACTCTGCCTCATGGTAGACTCCTGTCAGCCCCCATCCCACATTTTATATGTAAATAGGGCAGACACATATAACCTCCCCCGCCCCCGTGTCTGGTTTGGCACAAGACTAGTAGTTTTATTTTGTTTTGTCATTATGCACTTTGGTCTCATGCAGGCATGGCCAAACATGGTCCTCCAGCTGTTTTGGGACTACAATTCCCATCATCCCTGACCACTGGTCCTGTTAGCTAGGGATGATGGGAGTTGTAGTCCCAAATCAGCCGGAGGGCCAAGTTTGGCCATGCCTATCTCAGAGAATCCCACCTGGACCAATAGTTATGAGGTCGAAAGGTGTGTACTGCATCACCTACTGAAATGTTAATGATGATTCCTTTTCTTGCTGACCTTTCTGCTTTACAGATCTTGTATTTGACGCCTGTATCTGAAGTTAATATCCATCTGAATAAAGAGCACTGTATGAAATTTCACGGTGAAGGCTTATTGTGGCATTCCTCTCTGAGGTTAGGTAGTTTTTGCTGCTAGAATTGGATAGGAAAGTAGCTTTCTTAAGGAGAGGTGGATCATTCGATGTCCTTCCTTTGGCATTATCTTAATGTAAATGCAGAGTGTCTTCCAGGCAGTAATCAAAACCCTCCTTAAGATGGAAGTGTATGAAACCTCCTTCCAGCAGCTTGCTTGCTGCCCACAGCTGCCTGCACTCCCATTGATTCAAGTATCTGCTCATTCAGTTCAAATATATGAAGCAGCCATTACTAGGAATGTTAAAGGGGCAACATAATAGGCTTAACAAAATGTGGCAGGGAGAGGGAGAGGGAACTCACAACTGAGTATTGAATGTTCATGGACCTCTGGAAAGATCTGTTATTCAAAGGGAAAACGTCATATGAACATTATGCAGCCTTAGCATTTTAAAATGTAAAGCAGACTTGGGAGCTTTTAATTTTGAACAGAGGGGTAGGTGTGCAAACATGCCCAGAACCAGCCCTACCATTAGGCAGATGATGAAGGGGCAGGAAACAGCAGTTGGGGTCTGATGTTTTATTGTGTTTCTATATATGCTGGAAACCACCCAGAGTGGCTGGGGCAACCCAGGCAGATGGGTGGGGTACAAATTATAAAATTATTGCTACTATTAATATTATAAGTGCACAGACAGAATTGTGTGTGCCATACAGAGAGTTCTGCACCCCTTAAACCAGGAATGGGGAACCTCAGGCCCAGGGCGGCTTGATGTGGCCATCCAGGTCTCTCTCTCAGGCCATTGGGACATCCTCCAGACTACACTCTCTTCCCAGCCATACCCTGCTTCAGACTTTCCCGGAATGTCTTTACCTGCCTTGAAAGTGCCCTTCTGCAATATATTCTGAACAAAAAGCTAAACTGATTGTAAACAATGTGGTGACTGAGGAACTTAAGATAGAAAAAGGAACACGACAGGGGTGCCCGATTTCCCCATTACTTTTTATTTCAGTTCTGGAGGTGTTGCTGAACATGATAAGAAATGACCAGCAGGTCAAAGGAGTGCAGGTCGGAGCTAAACATTATAAGTTAAGAGCGTTTGCAGATGACTTAGTATTGACTTTGCAAGAGCCAAACACTAGTACGAAAAAGGTTTTAGAAATAATACAACAGTTTGGCCAGGTAGCTGGATTTAAGTTGAATAAGCAAAAAACTAAAGTTTTAGGGAAAAACTTAACAGATATGGAAAAGGAGAAATTTCAAGAGGAGACAGGTTTGACTGTGGTCAAGAAAGTGAAATACCTAGGGGTTTACTTAACATCTAAGAATGTGAATTTGTACAAGGACAACTATGAAAAATGTTGGTCAGAAATTAAAAAAGATCTAGACATATGGTCAAATTTGAAATTGTCAATGTTAGGCCGAATCGCAGTGATCAAAATGAATGTATTGCCTAGAATGCTATTTTTGTTCCAGACCTTGCAGATTCTCGACAAGATGGAGTGTTTTAAGAGGTGGCAGAAAGATATCTCGAAATTTGTCTGGCAGGGCAAAAAGCCCAGAATTAAATTTAAAATATTGACAGATGCTAAAGAAAGAGGGGGATTTGCCCTGCCGGACTTAAAACTGTATTATGAGGCAGCAGCTTTTTGCTGGCTGAAAGAATGGATGCTCCTCGAGAACACGGACATCTTGGATCTGGAAGGTTTCAATAATGCTTTTGGTTGGCATGCATATCTGTGGTACGACAAAGTCAACAGTGCCTTTAAAAACCACATTGTTAGAAAAGCTTTGTTTAATGTCTGGATAAGATATAAAGATCTATTGGAAAATAAAACCCCTAGATGGGTGTCACCAGTGAAGGCTAAAGCAGTGAAAAAACTCAATATGGAGGTCGGATGGCCGAAGTATTGGGAAATTTTAGAACAGGATGGAGATAAGTTCAAACTACAAAGTCATGAGAAACTGAAACATAAAGTACAAAATTGGTTTCAATATCGTCAAATAGTGGAATTTTTCAAACAGGATAGGAAAGTCGGTTTCCAGGTGGAAAAATCAAAATTAGAAACTGAATTGTTAGAACCCAACACTAAGAATCTATCTAGAATGTATAACTTGTTGCTGAAATGGAATACACAGGATGAAACAGTTAAATTGGCTATGATCAAGTGGGCACAGGATGTTGGACATAACATTATGTCAGCTGACTGGGAATGGTTATGGAACACCGGCATTAAGTTTACGGCATGTAATGCCTTAAAGGAAAACATCATGAAAATGGTCTATAGGTGGTACATGACCCCAGTCAAGCTGGCAAAAATTTATCATTTGCCCGATAACAAATGTTGGAAGTGTAAAGAGACTGAAGGTACCTTCTATCACCTTTGGTGGACATGCCCGAAGATTAAGGCCTTCTGGGATATGATCTATAATGAAATGAAAAAAGTACTCAAATGTACTTTTCCTAAAAAACCAGAGGCCTTCCTCTTGGGCATTGTCGGCCAATTGGTGACAAAGAAGGATAGAACTTTTTTCATGTACGCTACAACAGCAGCAAGAATACTCATCGCAAAGTATTGGAAGACACAAGATTTACCCACTCTGGAAGAATGGCAGATGAAAGTGATGGACTATATGACACTGGCCGAGATGACAAGCAGAATCCGTGACCAACGAAAAGAGACGGTGGAAGAAGAATGGAGAAAATTTAAAAGTTATCTTAAGGAATACTATAAACTTAATGAATGCTAAAATGTTGTGGTTTCCAGAAACAAGGGGGTACAGGGATATAAGGTTAGAATATAAAAGAGGACTAAGATGACAGAGATTGGAAAGTAACAATTGGGAGTTGCTAGTTGAATTATGGACATTGGGATGCAGAGAGGGGGGGTATGGGGAAGTCCAAGAAAAGAGGTTTATGAAAATAGGTTTGAAACTATACGTGTATGTTTGTCATTTTAAGTGTTTGTTTGTTTTGTAAAACCAATAAAAATTTTATAAAAAAAAAAAAATGAAAGTGCCCTTGAGAGCCAGTGTGGTCTAGTGGTTAAGAGCGGTAGTCTCGTGATCTGGGGAACCGGGTTCGCGTCTCCGCTCCTCCACATGCAGCTGCTGGGGTGACCTTGGGCCAGTCACACTTCTCTGAAGTCTCTCAGCCCCACTCACCTCACAGAGTGTTTGTTGTGGGGGAGGAAGGGAAAGGAGAATGTTAGCCGCCTTGAGACTCCTGAAGGGGAGTGAAAGGCAGGATATCAAATCCAAACTCTTCTTCTTCTTCTTGAATTCTGCTAATGCCTCTTGCTTGCCTGAATGAGGACTAGAGAGGAATGTGTGAGTGTGTGTATATACACCATTGCAGGGGTGCCATCTAGGAGGGGCCAAGGGGCCCCCCAAGTTTCAAGAAGCCACCCAGGCCTTCTCAATAATCTGCGGCCTGCAGCAGGCCTCATGGCCTCCTCCCGATGCGTGATGTCAGACATGCACCCCATGTGTGTGATGGCACACGCGTGTGTCGGGCCCCTCCAAAGTTGGGCGGAACCCAGCACCTGTGCACCACTGTGTGTACAAAAGTAACATTTATCATCACCACTCCATCTACTTTCGCCTTTGGTCCTACTCACCACGGGCATGTGTGTGTCCCACACCACTACCACCGAAGGTGTCCCACAATAAAATGCAGTCCTCATGTTGAAAAAGTTTCCTTTCCTTTGTCCTAAACAAACTGGAGGACGTCTGGTGAGGTGGAAGAAGCTGTCCTAAAAGTAAGATCAAATAGCCAGTTCAGTTGGCTTTATCTGTAGGGCTGCAGCGCCATGTTCGCCTTCAACTCAGGCAGTAGGATATCTTAGGACTGCAGGGTGTGGGTGGGTACGTGTGGAACTGAGATGCTTTAGCTTTATTTCCAGTGATAATTTTTTTCTGATCAAAATTGCAATCAGCTTCTTTCTCCCTCACCTTGCAGATTTCCAAACACATATTTACAAAGTAAGCATCTGAAATCCTGAAAAGAAGGGGGGTACTGATTGCATGTAAAAACTATTAGCATGGAGCAAATTAAGCACCCCTTCCTCTCTCAGCTTTCGCTTTTATGTATGTATGTATGTATGTATGTATTTATTTATTTCAAGAGCCTCATTACATTTAAGTATAATATGCAGTTTGCCACTCCTTACTCCGTTTGAAAGCACTGGCTCTCTGGAAGAAGAAGCAGTTAACTATCAAAAAGATTTCTAGACTGTCCTGGCACCTTGTTAATAAGCAGAATGAACCGCTTGCAGTATCTGTTCGGGAACAAACAAGAAAACTAAGTGAGGCTTTAGGGTCAGAGGCAGATTTGCCATTATACATCACCAAGGACAATGTGTCAAGTGGTATATTTATCTGTGAAGTGGAAAGGAAATTAACAATTGCTGGAACAATTCACCCGGCATGTGTTCTCTGGAGCAACACAAATGACTGATGTCTTGCAATAATTATGGAGCCCGATCTATTCAAAGAGGAAGTTACTAGCATATTCACTTTGCTTGTTAACTGATTTGTTAGCTGTCCAGAGTGCACAAGGCAGAACAGAAAGTTTGCACTGCTGCTTCTAACATTTCCTAACAAGCTTTCCATTTGCCTCATAAATACAAAGTTGTCAAGCTGCTGTGTGTCATCTTGCAGGCAATATTATTCACAGTACTTTAATCTCCGAATGATTTTCAAAAGTAATGGTCCAGTATGCTCCACTGATCGCAGTATATATTTACAACCTACATGCAGGGGGAAAAACCTGGCAACCATTTGCCAGAGATGGCAATGGCATGGACTGTTATTTACTTTTCTTGACTTTGTTCCAAGAAATGTCACATTCTGCATGCAAATATTACATGCCTTATTCTGAAGCATATTTTGCAGAACTTGCCATTATTTGATAGAATCAGCATGGCGGGAGAAAAAAGACACAGGTAAAAGAGTGACAATATGGTATTTATTTTGTTTGCTTGAATATCTGTCTTTAACCTATTTTTCTATATGCAAAGCAACCAACAGAGTCCAATGATGGAATGGGTGGCTGTGTCCATTTCAGCTTCTGTTTCTTGTTTCTTTTTTCCACTCTTACTTGTTTTTGTTTTATCTAAATTTTTCTATACTGCTTTTCAAAAAAAATGTGTCAAGGTGGTGTACAACAATGTGAAACAATAAGACTTCATAGAAATGTGTACATCATGTAGTAGGCCAAGAATGAACAACAAAAAGTGAACTAACTGGTTGATCAGTTCAGTTCTTAAGTTCAGTTCTCCACATTTCCACATCAGTTTGCCAGTTTAAAAAAACTCATAAAAACTCATCAGCATAGTATGACTTTCTCCTAATATAAACACTTTATGAGTAGAAGGGCAAACTCTACTATCCTGAAACTGGGACACCCATCTCCAGAGTGTTTCCAAGTAAACACTTTTGCTTTCTGCTACATACAAGTACAGTGGTACCTCGGGTTAAGAACTTAGTTCATTCTGGAGGGCCGTTCTGAGCCTGAAACTGTTCTTAACCTGAGGTGCCACTTTAGCTAATGGGGCCTGCCGTGCGATTTCTGTTCTCATCCTGAAGCAAAGTTCTTAACCCAAGGTACTGTTTCTGGGTTAGAGGAGTCTGTAACCTGAAGCGTCTGTAACCCCAGGTACCACTGTATAGCAGTGGACTGGGATTGCCTCTGCCAACAGAAACCATAAGCTGTGAAATAGACAGGACCTCTCTATGGTCTGCTTTTTGGGCTGTGTTCATGTTTTAAAAAACAATTGTTTTCGATATATATTTTTTTAAAAGCTTGGGTTGTTTTTAAAAAAGAATTGTCAGGATTTAACCAAAGTACGCTCCATGGAAACATGCATATTTTATGGTGTGTTTTTTAAATAAATAAAATAAATAGATAAATCACCATAGTAACAGTTTGTTTAAACGTTATATGTGAAGCAGTATTCAAGAAGCATGCTTAATGGATATGAAATGGCAAAGTAATAAACAGATTACATTTTTAGCAACCAGGGTGGCAATTTGTAGTATGTACGTGATCTGAATAGCACAGTCTTTTTGCATTAAGGCTTTGCAAATATTTATTTTAACCATTGACAAAATTAACTTAGTCTTAGTCTCCAATGTCCACTGACAATGTCAATTATAGCCTCTCTGCCCTCTGGCAGATATCCACTTACAATTCTCAAACATAATAATGGGTGTATGTCAGCTTCTTTGCCTGCAGAATCAGCTTGGAATCTATCCTAACAAACCGCACAGCATAAACAACGTGCAGAGAGACATCAGTTGACCTTATCAAAGCAGAAGTCTGTATATAATTGAGTACATTTAACCTGGTTACCTGTTGCAGACAATGTTCAAAATGTAGGAAAGACTGACTGTCAAATGAGAAACATGGTGTGTCTGAAAACAATATACAGGGGTTGTATTCATTGTGCAGCTAAGCTGAACATTCTCCTTGAGCAAAGGAACATTCTTCCCCCTCTCCTCTCCACATGCTCCTAAAATCTATTCTATGGGTTTCACCAACCCTCTGAGCATAGCTGTCAAGCGTCCCTTATTTGGCGGGACAGTCCCTTATCCCAGCACCATATCCCGCTGCTGTCCCTTATTGATGAGGCTTCATTTGCCTGCTGGCTGGGCTTTCTGCCTTTGGCTCGGAGGGGCTCAGAAGCTAAACATACCTGTGCCCGGAAAATCCCTTATTTTGGCTGCTGATCCCTTATTTTTGAGGCTGTTGGTCCCTTATTTTCAAATCTGCTATGCCTCTGAGACAGTTTTGGGGAAAGTGCAGTGGGAGGAGAAGGGGAAGTTCTCTTGTGCTAACACTAATACTTGCACTAGTGCAAAAAGTTTCGGTTTCTCGTTCTTCCAATCACCAGTTCTCCACATTTCCACGTCAGCTTGCTGTTGTCATTTTTAAATTCCTCATGAAGATTCATTAGCATTTTAGTACAAATTTCTCCTGAAATACGCATTTTTGTGGGTAAATTCCTGCCAGTATGCACATTTTTGCAAAGCCATCCCCCCCAATATAATGCATTTCTGTGTCTTATTTTCTCTAATACAGTATATGCATCTTTAGGCACACTGCTCTAGTAGATGCATTTTTATACATATTACTTGGCTGGAGAACTGTATTACCAGAATTTGGAGAAGTGTGAATTTTGAAGAATAGCTACGTTTCGATTCATGGATTGTTTCGAACGGTGCAGATTTGGTAAATTCTCCTTTAATGCAATCTGGATCAGATTTCTCCGTATAAGCATACATGAGTGGAAGTAAACATGCCTTGTGTTTCTTGTTATAAATACATTTGCTTTTGTCACCAGTGCTTTAAACATGCTCGCACACATTTTCTCCACGTGCAATTTAAAGTGACTGGAGCTGATGAAAGTTATAGTCCAAAACATCTGGAAGACAACAGGTTGGTGAAACTGCTTTAAAGTAGTCTTCTTTTTTCTTTCCTTTTTCTCTTCTGAGCCTCAGCATCCCCCCCCCTTTTCTCCCTTGCTCTCTTTTAGTAATTGCCTTCAGGCAGAGTGCGTGCTAGGGAGAGGGAGAGAGAGAGAGCGCTAGGTAGCAAGGGAATTAATTAACAGGCATCTTGTATGGCTATGCCTCTGTAGCTGCTGAATGATGTGTTCGAGAGATGTTGGACAATCAATTATACCGGGAGGCTTGATGCTGAAATTTTGCCAATGCAAAAAAGATTTCCAGTATGCCTTGTGGTGTTCTGTTTATACATAGTGCATTCCTTAAAAAAAAACCACAACCCAAAAAAACCAATCACCTTGAATATTGCTCTCTTATTTTTAAAAAAAGATAAAATATTACCACCACGATTCAGACAGGAGCACACTCTGCAGCATTTAGCAGGGCTTGTATTCAAGACAGCTAATTTCATTGTACCTTAACAAGTCGGTATGACATAAACCATCAGTCCATTTTCAGTGTGAATGAACAGATCACCCCACTCCTTTATGCTGAATTTCAGGGCAAGTAGTAGCACACAGAACAGTCTTACTACTTTAAGTCTTACTACTACTTTGTCCTGACGTAGTTATCCCTGTTCCAAAACATGCACATAATTCTGAGATACACAGTATTTCTTAATAACAGCCTGATAAACCCATCATTGCCCGCAGCATAAACTCTTGTTTATTTTGTCTTGTTGCCTTTGGTCAAGAGGCAGGTTTGGAAGCCCAAGAATAGTGATGGGAGTCAGATGAGTGAACAGCACACGGCTAGTCATGATGCCTTGGTTAGAGATACCCCCACCTGTTGTCAATTTCCTGTCTAGAGCAGCAATGGTCTTACAAGCCCCCTTCTAACTGGATTCAGATTTAATCATGCTTACAGTAAACCCACTAAAATTAGTGGAATTTGGAAATTTAGAACTGAAGCGTGCCCCAGAGCACATAAGTAAACTTATTTGTGGCCCTTGTGAAAAACTAAGCAAAAAAAAAAAAAAAGTTACTTCTACATGAAAATAAAATGGTAGGCCTTTGTAGGCCTGATCAAGAATATTTCATTACGCTCTTTGTGACAGCAGCAAAAGAGGAAAACCCGTCAGAGTCCGCAGGCAGGAACATCTGTTTTCAGTCAATAAATGACACCAAACGGATGCTGGCACGTTACAGAGGTAGAAGCTAGACTACTCTTGCCTTAAAATCAAGGTAATTACAGTATGAACCTTGGTTTCTGGGACAGGTTCTGCCTCCACCGTGCCGCCAGCAAACAACTGATGAGGACTCCTAACCTGCTAAATCTCCTTTAACACTTATTAACACACTTGCAGGTGAGATGGTATGGCAGATACCTGGAACATCCCATTACAACCCAGGCTTTGAAACTAACTACACATTGTGTGTTTTGTTAAAGCAAACTATTTCAGCAACAGAGTGTGTGTGTGTGTGTGTGTGTGTGTGTGTGTGTGTGTTTTCTGATGTTTTCAAACTATTGGGTTACATCACCCATTTCTTTCTGAAAAGCTAATCTGCACATTGTGTTAAAATTGCATGGCTTGTAGTTATGCCAGTGGGTTTTTTAAAAAGTGTTTATTTTGTGTATGTGTGTGTGTGGACTCCCATCAGGACTGCAGCACATAGGGAAGGAGGGTTTAACTCAACCCTCCCCAGCTTTGATTCTGACAGATCCCATTCCTCTGAACTTGACATACCAATGGGGAGACTTCCATTGATGCCAATGGGATATTTTTGTTCTCCCCCAGTCACCAGGGTATGATTACTATCAGGATTATGGATGGGGAGGGAAGGATTTATTTGTTTTAATAATAATAATAATAATAATAATAATAATAATAATAATAATAATAATACTATTTCTACCCCGCCCATCTGGCTGGGTTTCCCCAGCCACTCTGGGTGGCTCCCAACACAATATTAAAAACACAATGAAACATCAAACATTAAAAACTTCCTTAAACAGGGTTGCCTTCAAGTGTCTTCTAAAAGTCGGATAGTTGTTTATTTCCTTGAAATCTGATGGGAGGGCGTTCCACAGGGCGGGCGCCACTACCAAGAAGGCCCTCTGCCTGGTTCCCTGCAACCTTACTTCTCGCAGTGAGGGAACCGCAAGAAGGCCCTCAGAGCTGCATCTCAGCATCCGGGCTGAACGATGGGGGTAGAGACGCTCCTTCAGGTATACTGGGCCGAGGCCGTTTAGGGCTTTAAAGGTCAGCACCAATACTTTGAATTGTGCTCAGAAATGTACTGGGAGCCAGTGAAGGTCTTTCATGACCAGTGTTATATGCATTCCAAAACCACTTAATATTTAAAAATCTCTTAAGTGTACAGAAATGCAACATAATAATGCAACATAAATGTAGTATCACAAAACTGAAAACACAATGTTAAAACCATTAAAACTGTATTAGATAAACAGATAAAAACAGGAATTCAGTAATAACAGGGTCCAGTCTTATGGGTCAGGGAAAGCTTGGGTTAAATCTCCCTTCTTCATACACCTTGGAAATTGGAGAGCCTTGGATCTAGGAGTAAGTTTTTTAAATCCCCTGCCATGGCTGCAATCCATGAAATTAATGTAAGGCATGGTTGTGTCCTTATAAAAAATAGTGTTAGCTCACGATTGATTTTATAGCCATAATCATTTGTTTTTTTTATAAGCAGTCATATATAAGTATTAATTTTAATACCATTCATTTACAGTGTAATAATATGCATATCAATTCAGAAGTATGTCCCACTGAGTCCCATTGAGCTTTCTTCTATGTAAATGTGTAAAGGATTGTAGCTTTAATAAGTTATCCATTGAACCATATTTGTCTGAGCTTCTGTTTTAAATAAACCAAAAACGAACCCTGGGTAAGTGCCTGGAATCCCAGTCAGAGATTGGGGTGGTGCACACCAATATCCTGAGAGATATTTTTCTTCTCCCTTATTTGATAAATGCTTTTGCTGCCTGCAAAGTCACATCATGTGTAGCTGTTTGCAAATATTTTGTAAATAGATGCCCATGTTGACTGTTTATTTGAATAAAAGGGGGTGGGGATCCAATAATTGTTATGGAAGCGTTTTCTTTTTAGTCATATGTAAAAGAAACAGATGGTGTGGTATGAAACAATATTTCCTTGTTTTGCTCATAAGGTTATCCTGTACTTTTTGAAATGTTGATGGGGGGAGTATGGGACACGGGTGGCGCTGTGGTCTAAACTACTGAGCCTCTTGGGCTTGCCGATTGGAAGGTTGGCAGTTCGAATCCCCGTGACGGAGTGAGCTCCTGTTGCTCTGTCCCAGCTCTTGCCAACCTAGCAGTTTGAAAGCACACCAGTACAAGTAGATAAATAGGTAGCTCTGTGGCGGGAAGGTAAATGGCATTTCCATGTGCTCTGGTTCTATTGTGCCAGAAGTGGTTTAGTCATGCTGGCCACATGACCCGGAAAGCTGTCTGTGGACAAACGCCGGCTCCCTCAGCCTGAAAGCGAGATGAGCGCCGCAGCCCCATAGTCGCCTTTGACTGGACTTAACCATCCAGGGGTCCTTTACCTTTTTACCTAGGGAGGAGGAAATAATTGCATTTAAAGTACTTACATAAATAACAATTTAACACATGATTTTATAAAACAGTATTCTAATTTGGTACTATGAAATGCAGTATAAAGTAGGTAAGACGGTCCAGTGGAATAGGGAATGACATGGTGGGGGATGAGAACAAAATACAGTTTGGGGAAAAAACCATTTTGCTTTGCTTAATCACAGTTTTCACACCATTATCCGAAGGATAGAATCCCAAGGATCACACATCTGGTGTTCTGAACTTCAGTAATGTGGTGGTAAGTGCTGTAATCTTCCAAGAATGTGTGAAACCTAGAATTAGCACCACTGGGTTGAATATAATAACAACACTAAAAAAAAATTAAAAATGTCAGTCCAGTGCATAAATCAATATCCAATTTTCTCAAACACACAGCTTAGCTTGGCTCTCATCACAGTGAACTTGACCACTCTGCAGAATGTGCTTCCATGTTAGCAGCCCTCAAATAATCAGTTGCAACTCAATATTCCCTTCTAGGAGGAGAGTGCAACAATATACTGCAACAACATACTGCCGTGCAAGATTCCAGGGGTTCCAGCTGCTTGCCCAGAGTTTGTGTTTCCTTTTGGAATGAGGCACAGTGGAGACTGTGGTGTCTTTAGGATATATGGTTTATTTGCATTTACTGTGTATACAACCTAAGCCTACGATGGAGGGGTTCGCAGCATTAACACTCCAAAAGGGTCTTTTTTTCTCCTAAAGTCGCAGCCTTGGATTCAAGCAGAAATATTGCTCAAACTTTCTCTCCAGCTGCTGCTTTTTCTTCTGGGCTACATTACTGTAACTTTCCATACCAAACTCTGGCTTTGTCCTTCTAACTAACCACAAGCTGGGATAGAGGACCCCTCCCATTTGCCATCTCACACAGAGTCCCTTTCCTTTGTTTCCCTTAATGGCCCATCACCCAGGCTATCAGCTCAACACAGGACACTTGGTTTATACTTTTAACAGTTGCAGGATCCAAGAGTTAGAAGGATCTTGCATACAGCTTCCTTTCTCCCTCCTTTCAGCTTCAGTTGGATAAGGCAACTTTGTACAATTCGACATTATTCACTAATAAAACAAATTATAACCTTTATCATACCTATAACTAGTCAATTATCAACCCATGGGGTTTTAATGTCATCCGTTAAGTGATCTGATCCCCTCCTAAATCCCAGAGGGGTTGCAAACAGGAGACATAAGCCTTGTACTTGGTTTACCTGCTCTCATCCCTCAGGGCTAGACAGCTGAGTGCTAAGGGAGAGTTTGGAATAGAGAAGTCCAAGAATTGATAGAAATTAAAACGGGAGAGGAAATTGCCCGCCTCTGCTTATTCATGCCCAGGACAGAAAAAACCCTGAAGCAACAACAAAATATTACAAAAATACAGTGTTACAGATAAAAATGTTCCATTAATACAAGGTTACTAATATATATAAAGCAATAACAAATTGTTTTCCTTCTGACACACCCTCCCTCTCAGTCTCTTGAGTTCTGACCCAGGGTCTAACAAACTCGGCCCATGCACAAAAATCTCACAATGAGAAGAGTTCCTGGAAACAGCAGACATCACCCTAGTCTCTCACTCTAGACTTGATAAAAAAATTCCTTCCAGTAGCACCTTAAAGACCAACTAAGTTAGTTCTTGGTATGAGCTTTCGTGTGCATGCACACTTCTTCAGATACACTCTAGACTTGGTTATTTGGGGCGGGCCCATGGGAGATGGTACTTGCTCATTCTGTCCACAGCTGTGTCCCATTCAGCTGCACCCTCCATACCTAGCTGTTGAGTTTCCCAGGGGGTCCGGAGGATGGGGAAACGGTCCCACCACCATCACTCACAGCTCTTCACTCTCTGTCCTTACCTCCTCCTCCAGCTGCGATTCGCTGCTGTTACTGCTTTCAGTCATCAAGCAATATGCAGTTGATTATGTCCGCCCCCCCTCACCTTGCCTTGTGTTACCTGTGCATTGACATGAATGGGATGAAATAGCATAATGGCACCATAATTTTGCCATGGTGGACAGCAAGATGAATAATGTAGTTTTTGGTGGAAGATGAACTGCAGCAGAACGGAAACATATGGCAAATACACCTTGGAACGGAAAATGCTGCCTTCTTGCATCCCTAGTAGGATGACTTTAATTGGATTCTCAAGGTTTATGAGCAACGTTTGCTCAAGTAATACTGTATATATTGCCGATAAGTCATAGCACACTCCAAATTACCTTTTATTAAGACACATCAGGTTCAAAGCATTCTAGCAAAAAAGCTACTGAACAGAGACGAACAACATTTGCTGCTGTTTATGGGATGTTATAATTGGCCTGAGGGTTAGAAAGGAGTACTTAATAATCAAAGAGGCCCTTATGTTTGAGGTTCAGCTCGTGAGGTTACTGGCAAGCCCATTTATAAAGTACACAAAATTTTGTAAGGAAATGCCACGCTTTGTAGTGGATAGACAGCAGACGCACATATCAACACTTCCAGCTTTAATAGCTGTACTGGAGAGAGTCATGACCTTCTCCACATCTTCTCATTAGGAAAAGGAATACTAATGCTATTGATTCACTTCCTCAACAGTGTTGTGGTTTGGCACACTGCAGCTCTCCTTCACAAAGGAGTGTGAGAAGGGAGAAAGCAATTCTTGTTCCCTGTGCAGATGTGCCTTTTCTGAACTGAGCATGTGTAATTTTCCCAAACAGATTTCAGACAGCCACAAACTAATTTGATCTGATGGCTAGATATACGCTGCCCCTTCAAACTGCTGCCAAGTATATCCTAAACAGCCTCATTTTGTGAAGGTTTACAAAGGAAAAAAATCCTGATACATGTGAATCTTGGAATCTATAGTCAGGATTGTAGGGATGTGAATACCCTATTTTTCCGTGTATAAGACTAGGTTTTTATACCCCCCCCAAAAAAATGGTTTAAAATTGGGGCTCATCTTATACATGAGTAGTGCTGAGAGGTGTTTTCTTAATTTGAAGTCCCCCAAAATTAGGGGCATCTTATACATGGGGGCGTCTTATGCACGGAAAAATACAGTAGATGCTAGGAGAGGATATATTTGTTAGATATCCTTCTGTATGTTCAGCAGAGTGCATCCCTTTGAAGCTTAAAAGGGGAGCTTAGACAGGCTAGTTTTAGCTTTTTAGTTCTAAGTAATCCAGGATGCTTTAAGGCAGACTTTTCTCCCCCTTAAAATAATAATAACACAGTCTTGTAAAAGGTAAAGGTAACATTTGCTCACTCAGAATACTAGCTGAAGAGTAACAGATACAGCTGCTTTGTTCAGGCGGGCTTAAAATGGCAAAGACATGCTTAAGTCTAGCTTAATACGGTGTCTGAACAGTGGAGCTCAGAGAGGAAGTGCCCATGCAGGTGAGGTGGTTATAGATAGATAGTGGGAGTCGCTCTCAGAGTTCTCTCTAGCAAACTTACAGGAAAACTCCATGAGCTTCAGCTCTTATAGTGTACCTATCTAGCAAATATGCATCGTTGGTTTGACTGCATTGTAAATACCTCACAAGGATCAGCCCACTTCCCCAAATTGCTGTCTCTGCCAGCTCTGTCATCATCCCTAACCTCTGTGCAACTTCCCAAACTTGGTACCCCTTGATAGGTGAAAGGTGTGCACTGGGAGCCACCACCTGTACATGCACAGGTCTTCCACACAATTGCATGCCTTTAATCAGATGATGAACAAGGTGAATTAGGTGTGACTTTGGTCCTTCCATGATTTCATTATGCTGATAATGAATATTTTAATTTATTATGTACCCTTCACCCTGAGGTTCCACAATGATATGGATTTATGAAGAGGACTTTTAAAATGCACATCAAGCAGGGGGAGAAATCATCATCCACCCCTTTCTGGCCTGTTGTCAAGACCCTTCATCTGCCACCATCAGGAATGAGTGTTTTCCCTACATCAGCAAGAGGAACAGATGGAAGTCGCTGTAATTACTTCGTCTCCTGGTTGATGATGGTTGCATTCGAAGGTAAACGCTTGTTATCTGGGATGCTACCTGGCGGGCCCAAAAACATGCAAAGTAGCCATGTAGAACTTTGCCAGTGGATACACACTCAGTGGATTATGTCAATGGCTGTACACTCAATAGGGAACCAAATACCAGCCAATCACTCAGTGGGGAACATAATAGCAGCCACTCACAGTTCCCTAGCAAAATGCACCTGCATGATACATGAACAAACATTTAAGTTACTGAGCAGTTGGCACTGTTATGACTTTAAAGCCCAAGCAGATGACAAAGTTTTGTTCACACCTTTGCTAGGAAAAAATCTAGTCTTCCCTCCCTCCCCCCCCCCACTAATGGGGGCCCTGTCATAATATCCAGGGCTTTTGATCAAGACTTTTCAACATTACAGGTTCTGTAGCCCCACATGATCCATTTGTTATTAAATCATTTTTAACGCTTCAGTGTCTTCAAATTGCGCAGGCACCTCATTAGTATTGTTCTCTTTGCAGCAAAGTCCCAAATTGCCATGCAGTAGAAATCAAAATGGTCTTCTATCCAAGTATTGTCATGCAAATATTTAGTACCTTATAAAATTTTATAGTATCATTATGCAAGTCCTTATATCTTTAATTCTGTGACCTATATGCAACATTGGTTTCCCTTTGTTAATTTCTTGGATTCAGCTAAGGAACCTGTTAAATACTCCCTCGAATTGTGATTTTAAATTTTACATTGTTTGCTGCTGCTACTGCTACTATAGCATGGTTTGAGATAGACAACTAATGAGCATGAAAATCCGTCTGCAAGTAAAAATTTCAGCAGAGCACACCATCATGTATGATTTGGTAGAGTCCTTTGCACTTGAACCTGAGTATTTAAAGCATATATTATTACAGTGGTACCTCGGTTTAAGAACAGTCCGGTTTAAGAACGATTTGGTTTACAAACGCTGCAAAACCGGAAATAGTGTCTTGGTTTGAGAACTTTACCTTGATCTAAGAACGGAATACGAATGGTGGAAGGGCACCGGCAGTGGGAGGCCTCATTAGGGAAAGTCCGCCTTGGTTTAAGAACTGTTTTGATGTAAGAACAGACTTCCAGAACAGATTAAGTTCGTAAACTGAGGTACCACTGTATCTGCTATGGGCCATTCATATTTTCTAGATGGCCCAATTCCCAGTTCCATCCAGTCTTGTTTCTGCCATATGAATTTCCTTAAGCAAGCCATTCTCTCTTAGCCTCAGCCTTTACCTATTCCACCTGCAATATGGGAATAATTATACAGATCTACTATGCGGGTTGTTGTAATAATAATATAATATAATATAATATAATATAATATAATATAATATAATATAATATAATATAATATGCTAATGCAGGTGCAGCATTTCTTATATTATATAAATATTGCGCTATATATTATTATTCACATGCTGTCAAGTACAGGAGTTCCCCTCTCCCTTCCAGTGGCTCACCAATAAGAATTAACGAGCATTTCGTAGATTTGCAGTCCTTTTATTACAGCATTCTCTTACAAGCACGAACAGGCAACCTTCCGCAAGGACATCAGTTGCCTACTCTGAGTCTACCACATTTCCGCAGCAAGAAGGGTGCCAGTGGAAAGTTTCTCCCCCCCCCCTGCATTTCCATTGTTCTCTGATGCACTCGGACCTCTGAGTTCAGGGGAGGGAGGGGGTTCCCTCCTGCTCTCGATTGATATATCACTCAGCTGCTCCCTCCCTTCTGGTTGCTTAGCTACTATCTTAGAGCTGGGTAGCTCCTCTCTCAGCTGTGCAGCTTCTGTGTCTGCCTGTCACCCTGCTTCTGGAAACGTTGGAAACAGGGAGGGTGAATATTCCCCCTCCTCTTCTGTTAGGAACTGATCTTCCTGCGATTGCATTCCCCAATCTTCCAATCCAGACCAGCTCCTGACACATAATCACCAATCTGTTGATGTCAAGGAGGGGCAGTGGAATAGTTATAAAAGGACAATTCATGGATGCCAAGATCCAAGTTTGGGGCAAGTAGTCAGTAGTGAGAGAACCGCAGCTGCACTGTAGCTGGCTGTTCATTCCACCATTGTCAAGAAATTTACAGATGATCATACTCTTGCCCAGAGTATAGGACAGTGGAGTCATTCATGTTTTTGTGGCAGAGAGCCTGGAGCAAAGAGCACAGCGCTGTCCTGGGTACAGTTACACGAATCACATCTACATTTCAAAGGCTTGTCTTTGGAGTCACCATGCCAAATGCTAACACAAAACAAGACTATCAAAAGCATGGTTTCCATATTACACTTCAGTGCTCCTCAAGGGCTCAAGCCGAGAAACCTCTTCTATACATAACGGAAAAGGATATTTAACTTATTGGGGCTGAATGATCGTTTGTGACAAGCTCCTAGAAAAAGCAGAGACAGTGAAGTGCCATCTATTTTATGCTTGCTAGGAGTGCCCAAGATGCAAGGTTTAGATCCTATAGTGAGATGAGTGAGGGGCAGGAGTTGGTGCATGCAAAACAGAATCAAGATGTGGGAAGTTTACACTGCATCTTTCTACCAGGTGTGCAGCATCAGAGGTCTACCAGAGGTCAGCATCATGAGCTTGGGTCCATGGCAAAACAGGGGTGAGTTTTGCTTATTCTCCTGGTAACACTGCAAAATGAGAAATATGCATTATAATTCTTTATTTTAATATAATTATTACTGATTTTAACATATAAATTATAAAATGTACCACACAACTTTATCACTTATACAATCTTTTTAGACTTCCATCAGCACCTCTGAAAATTCACCGTTGTAATCACTTCTTCTGCATTTCTCAATTTTATATTACCTTTAAATCTCTTAACAAATCAACCTCCCCTTTATCCATTTTTGTAATAATTCCAATAATACGCCTCACAAAACTTCTTGCAAACCTACAAATGCCGTCTGCTCTTCACAAATACTTTTCAAATAGTCCGTAAATTTACTCCAGTCTTCCGTGAATTTCTGGTCCCGCCGGTTTCGAATCCTTCCTGTTAATTTATCTAATTCTGCATAGTCCATTAACTTCATCCTCCATTCTTTGATCGTCAGTAATTCTTCTTGCTTCCATTTTTGGGCCAATAATATTCTTGCTGCTGTTGTTGCATATAAAAAAAGCTTACATTCCTTTCTGAGAAATATGCATTATAATTCAATGGTCTGAATAATTCCCCAGGACATAAAAAAAAGTTCACAGAATAATATGAGTGCCACAAGACTTTTTGTTGTATATTCTGCACAGCTACTCCTCTCCAAATTGCTACAATGATATCATGGTATCATGCACATAAAAGCACTTATTTCAGTGAGGTTGCACTGCTTCTAATTATTTCTTTAGTCATGTTAAAATATATTAATTAACAGCTGCCCTCTATAGCTACGGTGCTTTATATAGTACAAAAGAACAGGTCCCTGCCCCCAAGGGATATTATTAGATTAAAATATTCATATGATTCTTATTAAAATGCATACCTTCCAACAATACAGAGATGAAAACGGGGACATTCTTAAAACAAGGTCCATTCATTTAATCCACAATAGACGGATGAAGCAGGTTGTATAAGTAAATTGACCATTTCCTTTTCTTAAACTTAAGGAAAATGCAGTAGAATCTTTAATCCCATAAATGACATAGAGATAATGTATACTTATGCAGATTTATAAAATAGCTACAGATTTATATAATAGGTGGTTATTGGGGTGGGCAGGTAAAGGACAAGCAGTCCACTGGTGTTCCAAAGTAGCCTCACCACATAACCCATGCAAAATGATAGTGCCTTAGAGATCATTCATATGCATATAGATGAGGAGTGAGGAAACTGCAGCTCTCAAGATGTTGCTAAACTATAGTTCCCACTATGCCTGGCCATTTGCCATTCTGACTGGACTGATGGGAATTAGATTCCAGCAACATGTGGAAGGCTACAAACTCTTCACCCTGAGAGATGCATCTGCCTCACATTCAGGGGTTTTAGATACTGGTTGGTGTGGGTAGAACCTGGATTTTAAAAAGACATATTTCTTGCTATACAATATATGCACTGGTCTTTCGTCATGCTGTGATGACAGTCTAAGCCACTAGAGGGCACAAGAGGCACAGTGACTGAGCCAAGATGTGGAAGTCAGCCCTGGCAGGAATCCACATCAGAGCCTGAATGGGTCACCTTGGGAGGAGCAGGATGGGAAGGGAAAGTGCTGCCATGAGCTGCTTACAGTGGGCTCCCCTCCCTCCCTCCCTCCCTCCCTCCCTCCCTCCCTCCCTCCCTCCCTTTCTTTCCAAATTCTTGCTCTGCCAGCAAGAACATATTTGGAACGGGACATACTCATCCTTCCACTGCAATGAAGTGGAATTGCATCCATCTGAATGCAATTCAGATGGATGCAATTTCATCCATCTGAATGAAGGTTCCTCCTTTGTTGCTCTCCCTACTCAAGGAGGTGTCCCCTGGCACACTGGCAAGTCACAAAACTGCAGTGCTGTCTATGCAGCTTGTTTCCTCATTCATCAAATTAGTACAGGGTGTTGTGAGGCCTGAGTTGCTTGCAGGTCTTCTGACTCCGAAATCATTGAAGTTTCATTACTAAAACTGGATTTTGTTGGAGGATATTGCTTTGTCTTTTATTTGCTATATAAGGGGATGTTGATGATTGGTTCAGTATGCTCCTCCCTCCTCAGCCCCCCCCCACCCCAAAAATTTTGGCATGAATTTTAAAAAATCCAGATGAATGAGACCTCGTGCTCCTACAATAAAAATAAATAAATAAACAGCAGCCAATTTGTTTTTGTTTTTTAAACAGTACCCCCATGCTTGCCACCTGAAACAGCTACTTCAGTCTCTCTCATAGTAGGACTGGCCCTGCCTTTATTCAATGTCTTGCTAAAACACTACATCCACATTATGATGTAGGGCAGGCCAGGCTGCTTAAGTCATTTCCTTTGATGCCACCAAAACTCACTACCACCCTGATTCCAGATTTTAATGATTCTCTGTGAGTTTCCTTTTTATCTCTACCTCAGACCTTAATCCACCATCTGTTCTTGTATGACACAGCCAGAAAAACATGGATCAGAGCGGCATAAACAAAAGGCACAGAAAATATGCCTCTCCTGGGCAGAAAGAAATAATCTGCATAGAAACCGTGCTTCACTTTTTTTTAGTAAAATGGTGCAGAGAAGTTGTTTCGGCGCTTGAGTTCTGTGATGTGTTCTAATGGGGAAATCAATCATACGCATCTCACATATTTTAAGAAATGCCAAGAACTGTGAAAGGAGCCGTACGCTTTGTTCTGTGAAAATTTAATAACTTGAGCAGCACTAACAACCTCTTTATGTAGATCACCAGATAAATATGAGCCATAGAAGAACAAGATGGTATGCATTGCCGCCCGTTAATCATTCTTCCCTAGCAATACTGCATTGATATTAAAGGAGACAAAAAGATTAAAAGACTCAAACAGGTGTCTGAGGCTGAGACAAACTCTTCAGCGTTGCAATCAAATTACTAAGGAAGCAAACTACAATTATTTGTTTGTGGCAAACAGGGATCTCTATAGCACAATGAGTTCTGCATCCCTTGAATTAAGTTGCATTGCATTTCTTCCAGAATCTCGGGAGACCAGTTCTAGATCAGCAGGAGCTGATGCGTTGAAAATATTGTAGAGGACTCCGGGATTTACCATCTCACAAGCTATTAAGGTCATCCTTTACTGCTGCTAACTTGTAGCCCAAATGGATAGAGGCCAAAAGGAGAGGAAAGATGAAACCAGTTCAAGACAGCCAAGCTCAGACTCTAGTCTTTAGTTTGCCAGGTAAGTTGCTGTACAATCAAATAGACTGGAAGCATATCCAAGTCAGGCAGCTGACGTATCCAGCTCCAAAGATTTAGCAAGTGAGGCCATCATCAGGTCACTGCAGCCCAAAAACCAGCCCCAAGAGATTATACACTAGTATCACAACACACAACAAGGGGTTGGAAATGCCGATTCGGAGGCTGCATTGGCACAGCACTCTCTGTAGGTCCCCTTAACCTGAAAAAGGCAGGGCATAAAAACTTAGAATTATCTTTCTCAGATACCAATCTCCTTGTGCATAAGGCTGCATACATGTAGCACTAGTATAACAGGTTACTTTTTGGGGGGTGGCAAGAGATCACATGAATTCACATGAGAACGGCTGGACAAAAAGCCACACACAGAGTCCATGAAAACTGGGTCCAAATCTATTAATATTTATTGACTGAGCAAAGTCAATACATAATACAAAGTAAATATTATTGCTTTCACATCCTGTTTTCAAGTTTCCGGATAACACTGTATAATTGCTGTAATTCTTGGAAATATTGTGATGCAATTTGGTAGACATTTGCAGGGCACGATTCTGTGCGACACCCAACATCCTGTATTTCAACAAACCCGATTTTAATGGACCACACAATGCTAATAAAAGGAGAACAATTTTAAAATGGCAGCAGAACATGCAGAATGCACAAAAGTTCACCCACCCCCCATGCACAAAATAAAAAACAGCAAAAAATAGAATCTATCTGGACAGTGTATTTGCGTGCACCCAGCATTAACTAAATGGAATATTGTCAAAGAGGTAGACAGGAAGATCAAACTGGCCTCCGTTTACTACCCTCCCTCTGTTTCTTTCCTTATGATTATTGGAAGCAGGTTGTATAGTACTTGACTACTTCATGCCTATTTAATTTCCCAGGGTGGGGTTGGGGAATCATGCTAACATGATGTCTCTGTTTTGACTTGCTTACTGGTCTGAAAACAATGTGCGAGGTGTCCTACTGGCCTCAATATGTGTCATGCCCCCAAATATTGTTTATCCTTTGCTGCCTGAAATAATTACATCCTTTCTATATGAGAATAGATTAGTGAAGATACTAGGCTACATTGTCAGGAGCATAATTGGTAGGTCTCTGATACAGCCTTATTTTGACCCACAAAGCCCTGCCAAGACATCAGTTGGGTAACCAAAGAAATAACAACCAAAAACCTACCCCAACAACCCTCCCACATGCTAGATTTCCTTAGTGGATCCTCTGTTTAAATTAATCTCATTAATAGAATGGTAAGGTTTGCATCTTTGCCTGTATTAGTGAACCTCATCTTTTGAGTTCTGGAATGAAGTGGTGTATGTTTATTTATTGTTTGTTGCTGTTGAATGTGTAGCCTTTAAAATTGCTGAAAATTGAGATTATTTTTTTTAAAAAAAGATTTTTATTAAATATTTTTAAAAGCTTCCTAATGAGGAGAATGGGGCATATGTATGTGTATGTAAATCTAAGGGTGAGGGAGAAATTTGATTCAGTTTAAAGGCGGACTTACCCAACTTTCACTTTTCGAAGTGAAAACACAGCCATTCTTCAAAATTTCAAACCTCTCCAAATTTAGAAATTCATTTTGCCAGCCAAACGATATTTGCAAACATGCATATGCATGGGGAAAGCATGCATTAAAATGCATATATCATGAGAATCAATGCTTCTTTTCTACAAAGGCTTTGTGGTCTGGTCCTGTTTCCAGCACATTAGAAGATGAATATGATTATACTGGCAGGAGATCAATAACGACTGAGAGAAAATAAATCCTAAGTACTGCCAACTAACCCAGTGGAAGGCATTTATCTAGCAGGCACTTCCAAAGCAAGTGGTTTTAATGCCCGAATTTGATCACAAGGAAGCAATCTGAGTGATAGTTGCAACGGGATGCATAGGTGTTGCCGCCAGCCCTCAGTGCATAGGATAATGGGGAGGAAACGATCCCTCTTGCTACATTGCACATCAAAAGGTGAACACAAAGCGTTTGCGGTACTAAAAACGTAACGGAGGAAAACTAAAGCAATTTTCCTCTCCCCGTTGTCTCTGCCAATGAAATGGTTGCTCATTACAGCAGCACACAAAGATTAGACCATTTTAAGCCATTTTAAATTTAGATCAACTTTTGGTGAGTCCAGCCAAGACTCATAGCAGGGTGTCCCTTGCTGCTCTGCAAAGCATCTGGCCTGAGTGCTTCTTCCAACCAACCGGCAGCCGTTTAGAGAGGGGCTTTGTGTGTGGCGGCATTGTTTTCCTGAGACATTTGCTCCATGTCCAAAAGTATGTTTCCACAGTCATTTCTGGTTTCAGCCGGGTATAGATTTGCCAGGTGTCAGGTGTAAGTCTACTGGAGGGGAACAAGACCAGGAGTGATAGCCGCTGCTTGGAGACACCGAGTAGCAGAACTTGTACTTACTAGCCCCTCTGCCTGAGCTCTTTTGGAAACCACCAGGATGTCCCTATTTTCATTGGAGAACTGCTGGAGGGTAAAGACCCCCAAACCATCTGAAGGCCATAGGGAAGGTTTTTGTTTAGCGTTTTATTATGTTTTTATATATGTTGGAAACCACCCAGAGTGACTGGGGCAACCTATTCAGATGGGTAGGGTATTATTATTATTATTATTATTATTATTATTATTATTATTACTACTACTACTACTACTACTGTATTATTAAATAGGGCATCCGTATTTTCATTGGAGAAATGTTGGAGGATATGTAATGACTCAGGATGTCACAACCATTCACTATTGAATGGTACATGACAAGAAGACTGGCTACTTGTGTTTTGAATAAAGTGCACGGTGTTGCTTCTTAAGAACGTTTTTGTTGTGGAGGTGTTTACATGCGTCTCAGCCAAGTCTGTCATAGTGATATATCTCAGAGGACACTTTCATATCTGCATTCCCTGTATGGGTCTGGGACGCACATTCCCATATTTCACTTCGCTGTATGTCACTTTGTTAAGTGAGGAAGCGGACAACCTATTGGTTTTCTTTCATTCTCTGATGCCCGGTGGCACATGCACACAACATATGTATTATTGTATCCTTTTGGCAGTCTCGTCACAAGCATCTGCTGTGCAAGGCCAGAGACAGCGCATACCTGGGCCTCAATGTGATAACAGCATCAGATCGCTCTTGTCTTCACCTTCTGGAAAAGTTCAGCTCTCTACAACAGCTTGAGGTCCAGACATGAGGCCGAGCAGGCGAAGGTAAAGGGCACAGCAAATCTAGTCAGTGTAGCAAAAGTAAAATGAAAAATTGTGTTGGCCTGACCTCCTCCAAACCTCCGTCCATTTTCCTGGAAAGCTTCCAAGACTGCAAAACAGTTACAGGACATATGAGCCCAGTGAAGTATGTGACATGAGTTGTAAAAGCGATATTAAGCTCTTTTTGATGGGTAATTTAGCAGAGGAAAGGGAGAAACAATGGAAAAGGAGATAGAACACATTTCTAGGACTGCAATTCACAATACAGTGGTACCTTGGGTTAAGTACTTAATTCATTCAGGAGGTCCGTTCTTAACCTGAAACTGTTCTTAACCTGAAGCACACTTTAGCTAATGGGGCTTCCTGCTGCCGCCGCGCCGCCAGAGCACGATTTCTGTTCTCATCCTGAAGCAAAGTTCTTAACCTGAGGTACTATTTCTGGGTTAGCGGAGTCTGTAACCTGAAGCGTATGTAACCTGAAGTGTATGTAACCCGAGGTACCACTGTACAGCAAAGAAAGGACAGAAACAAATTGAGAGAGCTGCAGGAATAAGAGGGGAAGAAGAATCCCAATGCAGTTCAGTATTTCATAAAAGCCACTAGTCTACTGGCAATCAGAAATATAAACCTACCATAGACACAGTGTAGAGAGGTTGTTTTTTTTTTCACCTAAGGGCCACATTCCCTCATGGGAAACCTTCAAGGAGCCACATGCCAGTAACAGGTGGAATCAGGGCTGTGGTGGCGCCTGCACATTGGGACTGGAAGAGCAGAAAGCAGGAGATCCAATGGCTGGTGGGGCCAGAGCCAATGACAGGGGGAGGCCATTCATTCTAGTTTTGCCCCTATCTTCCTCCCTGCTGTGTTCTACAAGAGCAAAGCTGAGTTTAAGGAGGAGAAATTTGACAGCCGGGCGCACCCACTGGACTGGTTGCCATTTAGAAGGCAGGCAAGTGGGAGCTGGTTGCCTTCATGGGGTGCTGAATCAGAGACAAAAGCTGAAAGGAGCAATGGAAGTGACTTTTAGCTTTGTACAACAGGTTGCATTCAAGCCACACAAAAGCCCAAAGTTTCCATGGACACACGCACACATGTGCAACCCTCTGAATCACAATTCAAGGTTGTGTTGCATAGAGCTGGGCCAGAGAGAACCTGTGGTCTCAGGACAGCACTGAGGGCCGGGTAGAAGAAGAGGAGGAGTTTGGATTTGATATCTCGCTTTATCACTACCCGAAGGAGTCTCAAAGCGGCTAACATTCTCCTTTCCCTTCCTCCCCCACAACAAACACTCTGTGAGGTGAGTGGGGCTGAGAGACTTCAAAGAAGTGTGACTAGCCCAAGGTCACCCAGCAGCTGCATGTGGAGGAGCGGAGACGCAAACCTGGTTCCCCAGATTACGAGTCCACCGCTCTTAACCACTACACCACACTGGCTCTCCTAGGGGGCCACAATCAGCCCATAAGCCAGAGATTTACCACCAGCCTCTGAGGAGCACCATGTGGCCGTCCACGATTTGCCAACAAAGGCCCAAACTAGACATGATGTTTGTTACTTTGTCCTTGCGTGGTTGATTTTTCTTTAACAAAATAGTGTGTTGGGGGCAAGCTGGGTCAAGATTGTCTCATGCAAGGGAGGAAGCTTCTTCCCTTTCTCCATCTATGGTCCCAGTTGGAATCCCTCCACCACATTTGCTCTTTTATAATGCGAAGAAAGCTACCATTGCATATTGGTAGGTTGGACCAAAACACATTTATTTGGATGCAAAGCCCAGTCACTTCAACAGAACTTGCAAGTAAGGTCAGATCCACACCATGCAATGGGGAAAAGGGAAAGGTCAGAATGGTGGACATGTCACATTATAACCCCAACATCCTTGCAACATTTTTGCAAGCTTGATATGAAAATCTAAGCTGCCTTTTGGAGTGAAAACATATTGCACATAAAAAGTGCATGTAGGCTGAGTAAAACACAGTGTTCATATCACCTATGGAAAGGGGAGAGAAGGTTGTAAAATTATTTAGAGAAATGTGGCCGCCGAACAGTCTGCAATTTATGCCTTGTGACTTTACTGCTTAATAACATGTAACCTATTTGTCAACAGATGCGGGAGGAAACAATCTCTCTTGCTGCATTAAAATTAATTTTGAATTGTGTATATTACGAGAGCATTGTGCCGTTATTAACAACACACATTTTAAATATGTAAACAGCTCCGTGTTACCATAATTATAGGAAATGATGGAACTTCGCCTAGCACTGGAATTCACTGATGGAAGACCCTGCAGAGGGTGGTTTTCTCCCCTCCTCTCTGCCTCCGAGCGTTGCGAATCATGCATAATGTATCAATGCAGGCTGCAGCTGCAAACAGCAACCTGGCTTATGAGATATTTTGAAATTGTTTTTATTACTCACGGAAGTAGCCTTTTATCTGCTCCCCGCAGGAAAAAAGAGAGGGAGAGAGATTGTTTAAAACATAATGGTAAATTAGCAAAATATTTTCTTCCTGGGTTTGACTCCTTGTACAGAAAAACAACACAGAGCCTACTAAATGCAAACAAAGGATTTGCAGTGACTTAAGCGGTCTTTACAGTAAGCACTTGAGCAGAGAATAGGGGTGCATAGTAAAAAGACAAAACTGGAAGAGCCGGAAGTAGACAGGGACGGCCCTACCATTAGGCAAAGTGAGGTGATTCCGCCTGAGCCCCTTGGCCATTCCCATCTGCTGGGAAACAGAACTGCGTGTCAGGACTGTATGTGCATCTCATGCACCCAGTAAACCAGTCTTCTTCCCTCAGGTACATCAGAGGTTGCTATCTTGTTTTTGGTGTTGTAATAAGATTCAACTGACAGCCCAATCAAGTTCTGTACGTTGAATTGAGTGTGTGTGCCTTGTCCTTTGCCTCAGACAGAAAAAGGTATTGGGGTGGCCCTGGAAATATTAGTAACTGGGTGGGGGATGGGAATACCATACTGTGTGTTGGGTATTGTGTGACATTGGAATGCAAAAAGGTATGTTCTGTTTGCATAGAAATTCATTACTTTGAAATTAATGCCAAAGTTCTTTGCAAGGGCCTGTGTTCAAATCCCATGTAAGCTCACTTATTTGCCTCGTTCCCTAATGTGTTCCTAGCTCACTTCTTAGAAAAAAGGACACCTGTTTTTCTCAGTGAAATGGGGAAAACTGAGGGATGTTTCTGTTCTATCATTACTGAAGAATATATCAGTGAAGCAGAACAATGAGGAATCAGAAGGTTTGCAATCTTGGACAAAAATACACTATATATTCAATTCCAGAAATGTTGCTGTGTTGCATTGTTGGTGCAGAAACAACAAAAGCATATTATGGCATACCACAGGAAATCAAGAGCCGGGAAAAGAAATTGAGGACGAAAATACATTATGCGGACAGACTTGAAAATTCTTCAGGTAGTCATGGTGGTTTCACTCGCAGGCTTTAATTAATGCGTCTCTCCCCCTGACACAGCACAATGTATATTTTTACAGGAGTAGACTTAGCGGTGTAGGATTTGTATCATCTAATTACTGCCATTCTCTTCTTCTCAAGTAAGGAAAAGGCAGCATCTCTTTGTGTGCCTTCTTGCCTCCTGCAGACTGTGTCTACAACTGAGGATTTCTGCGCTTACAGGTGAGACGGCTATGCATGGATATACATACAAAAGGGGGTGATGCCACCCTAGTCCTGGCTGCCTATAAGCTACTGGCCCCACTTTAAGGTTTTAGTATTGGTATCTAAACCCCTTCACAGCCTGGGACTCAGGTATTTATCAACATACCATACACACCAGCTCCTTGGGGCCAAGGCACTTTCGCACCAGCCCTCAATGTTTTTTTTTTCTGAGGGATCCAGAGCCCCTCAACATTCAGAGAAGATGACACCTCTGCAACACACCTTGTCAAATATAATTTGCCCCCGATTGTGTGGTTAACTCAGAGGAGGTGGGGACTCTTCTTGTTGTCCCTTCTGAGGATTTGGCCCATGTGAAAGGCTTTTCCTCCTGATTCTGGAGTTCCCTTCCCCAGGAAGTCTGGGCAGTGGAACTTGCCAACAAGTAAAAACAATTTTATGTTCCCATGCTTTTGAAGTAGACCAGTAGCTACCAGTGCAGATCTCACCAGCTCAGCATTGCTTGCTCATAGGAGTCATCTACTTGTGCGCAGTGTATGTAAACATGTGTGAATACTAGTGAGAACCAGTTGGTTAAAGGGTTGGACTAGGACCTGGGGGACAAGGGTTTGAACCACCACTCAGCCATGAAGCTCGCTGTGTGACCTTGGGCCAGTCACTGCCTCTCCACCTGATCTACCTCACAGAGTTGTTGTGGGGATTAAATGAGAAAGGGGAGAACCATGTATGCCACCTTGAGGTCCTTGGAGAAAAAGCCGGGATAGAAACGCAATATATAAATAAAAATAGGGCCAATAACAAAGAATTCTCAGCCCTGCCTGTAACTTGAGACAATTGACACATACATGCTAGCACCTGCCTGGAGATGTTGTTTGTTTCGGTTAAAGCGAACACATTTTTCGCTTGCTGCGAAGGCTACTCTTGCTACAGCAAAGCTTTGTTGCCCTTCCTTCATGTATTTGTCCATGCTACTATTGTCAGGTTACAGTGACAGGAAAAAGAGAGAAAAAACACGGATGTGCACACAATAGGCAAGAATGCATTTCAGGGAAAAGCTTTGTTCCACATGTTAGATTTCTGAAAGACACTTTAAAAAATACTAGGTGTGGAGAACAGCAAGCTAGCATGTATGTATGTATGGGGGCTGCTCCCCCCCCACCCTTGCCTTCCCCTACACATCTGCCAATGCAGGTTCAGGGATAACACTCCTGAAGTGGAAAGGGAAACAGCACTGTGTTCCTTCTTCCCCTCCGGCGAATGCCTGTACAAGCACCAAATTTATTTTAGTGCCTTTGGGGATGACAATTGATTCTGACAAGAGAGATGGGAGTAGAGCTGATCTTTGTGAAGAAAAGTAAGATTTGCTGCTGCCCAGTTCCTGGATATTCCTCCCTGTGGCAGTGAATCTTTTGTGTGTGTGTGTGTGTGGTGTTTACAGAGGCCTGTGAAGTTGCTGAGAGAAATTACTCCAAGGGGAAACTGAGCACAAGGCCATGTGTGTGGTGCTGAGACGTCTAGTCAAGATAAATTGGTGGCGAGACAGTAGGAAGGACAGTCTGAAGGAAATAAATATAACTGCCCCCTACAGGCAATGAAGAAGGATTATTTGAGGGAACAAATGCACTTTGGATGGGCTTTAAAGGTGTAGTGTGTACAAAGCTTTAGTTGCATAGCACCCAATGTCTTTCTACTTTCTTTTTATTTAATGGTTGGCATTGTGATTTGAAATTTATTTATTTTTTAGTACCCTTTTGTAGTGGTCTTGTAGCCTTTTTAGCCTCAGGTGAAAAGAGCTTTGCGCCCGGGAGAGGGAAATGGGAGTCAACAGACACTCAAGGAATAGTTTCAGAGAAAAAGCTTTATTCTACCATCCGGCTGGTAGAAGGAGCAAGTGTGATAGATTCACAAAACAAGCACGAGTTCACAGCCATTTGCACAGAGCATATATTCCCCTCCAGTTCCCTCCCCTTTCTCCTCCTCCTCAAGAGTCCTGCCCCACGATGAGTTTCCTGAGCATGAACAGAAAGCTCCTGTCTTGGGACTCTTGTGGACTCTTGGCGCCCTTCCCAGGAAAGGGGGATGAGCGAGGAGCCTTGCGTTCAGCGTGTTCAAGATGTTGCAACTAGAGTGAGATAAGAGTCAATTCTCAGGCTTGCTCTGACAGAGTCTATTCATTAGCTTTTTGAAGCCTTCTCGTACTGATAAAAGTAACGGTTTGCCTATGCATCTTGTGAGAAAACAGAGGAAAACTTTAGCTGTGGATTTTAGAAGAGAGAAAAGGAATTTTGGACAGTTTTGAGGCCTGGGGGGGGTGACTTCGGGCCTAGGTGGGGTCACCTGTCCTCACCTCCTTCAGTCTAATGCAGTTTCCATATTCGTTGTTGGCTGTGGTTTGGACTCTTCTTCTTCTTCTTTGTGCAATGCCCAGACAGTGATAACTACGGAGCCTAATTATTCAGTAAATAAGGAACAAGCAAACAAATAAATGTGTGTGGAGGCCACGGATGACAGTTTCCTCAGGTAATTGTCATCACTAAACAGAATCCTTTTATATGGGCCCTGTTTTCCTCTTGCTTCTCTTAAGTCACACTTACAGTTGTCTCCCTTTTTCAAGAAAATGGCAGAATTGTTGCAAGGCCTGGTCCCTAATCCCAGGTGTGGAGGAGCCACATGGATCTTAGGCCTCAAAAGCCATGGTCTGCCTATAGGACCAAGTAAGGGTAAGTTTCTTGTGGTAGTATCTCCTGCTTGCTTCTAGACTGCTTTCCCTGCCCTTCATAAAATATACAGACTATCCACCCAACAGCCATGGCCTCCTGAGCAGGGGGTCAACTTGCTATCTCTTGCTCCATATGCACTAAACACTTGGTGGAATATCATTTGCTCTGCTCCTCTGAGCTCACATTTCCATCTATCTAATGTATTAAAACAGAGTAGTCTTAAAACCACATCTTCAGAGAGACTAATGGAATAAAAGTAACATATTATGGCAGTTTTATTACCCTTAAATATGCTTTTAGTCTTCATATGAAACATTTCCAAAATAATGTTTGAGAGATGTAGAATGTGGTGGAATATATTTTATACACTGGGCATCTTGGGACTTTTCTCCAGCCCCCACTGAAGACGGTAGGAGACTTGTAGCTGTATCTAATGCAAGTTGAATCCATTCCCCAGTTCTTATCTTTGATAAATATCTTATTTATTGTTGGATGGAAGTTCGGAAGAAAACCTACATTTTTGAAAAATGATTCCAGTGTTCCATAGTTCACTAAATCTTAAGATCAGTGTCTCCCCCCCCCCCCCGTTTTGTCTGATAGAATACAATCCCACAGAAGAAAGGGTTTTTTGATGGCAACCATAGATGGTTACAACTACTCAAGTTCAGGTAAGTTAATTTATGCTTAAATATGTGATTTACAACAATGATCCATTGTTATACATGAATAAATTTTCTTTCTGGAAAGAGCATTGAGGTTAACTGTGGGGAAGGGCAGAGTTCAGACTGTTTAGTTTGCAGGACTAGAGATTAACCAAACACTACAAGTGGTACTCAATTAGGTTTTACACAGAGTAGACCCATTGCAGTTAATGAATACGCCTAAATTGGGGCTACATTTATTTCAATGAGTCTACTCTGAGTAATAATAATAATTTATTATTTGTACTCCACCCATCTGACTAGGTTGCCCCAGCCACTCTGGGCAGCTACTTAAGAGTAAAACTTTGTTGAATATCAGCCTACAAACCCATTATCTCTATTTCCCATAAACTTCTCAGGGTTGCTGTTCTATAGACCAGAGAGCTAATGGCAGAAGAGTTAGGGAAAGCAATAGTTCCACTTCAAATAAAGATATTATACCGCACTGTAGTAACTTTACCGTATTTCATTTTTAACACAGCTATGAAGGCTACTGGTTAATATGTCGTGAATACCCTGCTATATCTGGACCATTGGTCTTAATGACAGCAGTATGGAGACTGCAATGCAAAATGAATGGCCACTGAAAGGATATTTTAACTGAAATCAGAACACAGTTATTGACCCCTATGTTGCAAAGTTAGGAAGATAATTGTATTCTAGAAGAAGAAGAAAGCATTACTGCTTTGGGTTGGTTCCCTAGTTAGCTTAATCTGTTTGGGTTAGGTTTTTAAAAGCGGGTGTTTTCTTACATATTTGACCTGTGATTAAAAGAGCATAGGGAAAGCGCCATGCAGATTAGGATGTAATAATAGAGGATCATACCGTCTAAAATTTAATGACTTCTTCCAGTTTGCCAGAATGAATGAATAGATCTTGAATTTTACATTCATTTATTTGTTAAAAGTAAATCCATTCAATGTTGCTTTTGAGCAGTTATGCTATACTCTGAAAATAATGTGTGTGCATACTAAATAAATAACTCACAGGTGAGTTACCCAAGGAAGCAAATGTTTGAGAGCACTCTGTGCCAAATAAAGCTTCAGGCTGTAGTCTCCTTGCGGTATGGACCTCCATTATGGGGTGGTGACCAAAGCATATTTTGTGGTGCAGAGCTCTTCAAACACTTGTCTGTTATTCAGATTGTATTTGCACCCTTGTATTGAACTAGGAACTGGAAATAAGAAACTGCTGCTCTCTGGAGGAAAAAAATCAGTGAAGCATAGCAGAAAGTAACCACAGCTCTTTCATATTATTATTATTACTTTTTTAAAAAGTGATTTGGGCTCTCCATGCCTCAGCCCATCTTTAAGGTCAGCTGGATTTATATGACTCTTAACCACTTTCTTGTCTCAAAGCTGGGTTAAAGAATAGCAATAGCAATAATCTTCCTTTTCTCCCCAACATTTAAAGTGATGGGGAATGCACAGCTTCTAAATTGTGGTAACATAGAGGTAGTGTGGTCTAAACCAGTGTTTCCCAAACGTTTTTGGGCAACAGCACACCTGTTTACTGAAAAAAAATCTCGCGGCACACCACCATTAAAGCCCCGCCCCGTGACGTCAGCGCGCAGCGTCACGCCGGGAGGGACGCACAAAAGTGAAAGTTTTTCCCCTCGGCAGCTCCTCTCAGCTGCGCTCAATCCGCCTCGGAGCGCAGGAGCGATGCCTCTCTCTGGCTCTCCCTCCGCGCAGGCTGAGGGAGGGAGGGAGGGGCGCGTGTGACCCGTCTCTGCTGGGAGACCAAACCCAGCGAGGCAGAGTCGCGCGGAGGCACCCAGGCAGCGCTGCTGGCTGCGAGGAGGAGCGCCAGGCAGCAGCAGGAGGCGCGGCCTCTCCTCGCCGCCGCCGCCCCGCCTCTCGCCGCCCGACTCGCCCGCCTCCCTCCAGGCATCTCGCGGCACACCAGCCGATGTCTCACGGCACACTCGTGTGCCGCGGAACACCGGTTGGGAAACACTGGTCTAAACCATAGCTGTGGTCTAAACCACTGAGCCTAGGGCTTGCTGATCAGAAGGTTGGCGGTTCAAATCCCCACGATGAGATGAGCTCCCATTGCTCGGTCCCCACTCCTGCCAACCTAGCAATTTGAAAGTAGATAAATAGGTACCGCTCCAGCGGGAAGGTAAACGTTTCCGTGTGCAGCTCTGGTTCGCCAGAAGTGGCTTAGTCATGCTGGCCACATGACCCGGAAGCTGTATGCCGGCTCCCTCGACCAGTAAAGCGAGATGAGCGCCGCAACCCCAGAGTCGCCTGTGACTGGACCTTGCGGTCAGGGGTCCCTTTACCTTTACCTAGAGGTAGTAGGAACAGTCGTCACCTTTTTTTCATGGCAGGCTGCTGTGTCTGCAGCTCTTTCCCAGCATTGGCATACTATGTTAAGTCAGAAGAGAATTCTGATTTTAGATGTATGAATATATATTTGCATTTCCTTTCCTTCTCATCTCATGGTTTTACATCTCACACCTTCCCCATATATATATCTGCAGACTTAAGATAACAGTTCACGTTACTGGATAAAATGAGGTATAGTCCACTAAAGTTTATACCCTAATAAATGGGTTGTCCTTCAGGGTGCTACAGGACTCTTTGTAAGTTCTGATTATGACTTAGGCTTGGCATACAGTCACCAGCACTCTCTCAGGGGGCTCACAGGGCCCCTTGCCAGAAGAAAATAGATAGAAATACTACCAGAAATCCTACTGATCCTGGAATCTGAAGCCACAGAAAAAGATCTATGTGGGCCATAAATTATGGCTGTAGGTTTTGTTTTTAAGCGATTACTCTGTTGTTTTATCTTTTTGGAAACCACGGTGAGGTTTTCTTCTACAATCAAGCGCTATATAAATTTTATTAAATAAATGCATGTGCCCCTGCCCCTTGTAAATAGGATTGCAAAGACTGTGCCTTTCTGCAACCCGGAAATATTTTCTAAGAAGGTAAGAACCTAAGAGTAGTCTGCTGGATCAGGTCAATGGCCTGCTTAGTCCAGCATCATGTTCTCGCAGTAGTCAACCGCATGCCTGGGGCTAAGCCAGGGTACAAAACATGAGCACAAGAACACTTTCTCCCCTCCTATGGTTCAAGCACCTGCTGTTCAGAAGCATTGCTGCCTCCAGCTGTGGAGGCAGAGCACAGTCGTCATGTCCAGTAGACCCTGTCAGCTCTCTCCTCCATGTCCTATCGTCCTCTAAAGCCATCCAAGCTTGTTGCTATCACCCCCTCCTGAGGGAGCAAGTTCCCGTAGTTTTGACTATGTGCTGCACATTAAATGTGTCCTAAACCTTCCAACATCCAGCTTCGTCCGATTTCCCATGATTTCTGTAGTGCTATGGTTTTCCCAGTAGTGATGTATGGAAGTGAGAGCTGGACCATAAAGAAGGCTGATCGCCGAAGAATTGATGCTTTTGAATTATGGTGCTGGAGGAGACTCTTGAGAGTCCCATGCACTGCAAGAAGATCAAACCTATCCATTCTGAAGGAAATCAGCCCTGAGTGCTCACTGGAAGGACAGATCCTGAAGCTGAGGCTCCAGTACTTTGGCCACCTCATGAGAAGAGAAGACTCCCTGGAAAAGACCCTGGTGTTGGGAAAGATGGAGGGCACAAGGAGAAGGGGACGACAAAGGACGAGATGGTTGGATAGTGTTCTTGAAGCTACCAGCATGAGTTTGACCAAACTGCGGGAGGCAGTGGAAGACAGGAGTGCCTGGCGTGCTCTGGTCCATGGGGTCACGAAGAGTCGGACACGACTAAACGACTAAACAACAAATGAGAGAGGAAGAAACACTTTTCTTAAGCTGCTTACCCCACGCAGTGCATAATTTTATAAACTTCCTCGTCTCTCTCCCCCCCCCAACTAAAAAGACCCCAATGCTGCAACCTTTCTTCATCGGGGAGTCGTTCCATGCACCTTGATCGCTTTCCCAACTCTTCAATATCCATTTTGACGCGAGGCGCCCAGAACTCTGTACGCAGCACTCCAAAAACGCACCATAGATTTGTACAGCGCGCGGGACGGACAGTTCCATGTTCAGTGCCTGCGTGGACATCTCCACCCGCCGCCTTCACACCTCCAGTTCAGACCTCGGGCAAGCAAAATTCCCACGCTCAGGCTCCGCTCCCCTTCGCTTCGCCTCCCCTGCGCCCCACCCCGGTGCTCGCTGCGCTCCGCCTTGCAGACGTCAACCTCGCCTCGCCAATGAGCGAGTGCTGCTACTACAGCGGGGCTGGGAGGAGGAGGAAGTCCGGAGAGCCAATGGGCTCGGAGGGATCTTTCGGGAGCGGAGAGGCACGGCGGCTCCTCCCCCGGCCCGGCCCATCCCGCGGCCCCGCGGCTTCAGCAGGAGAGCGCGGATCGGAGTTGCGCGCTCGGGTGGGAGATGCCGCTCGGGCTCCTTCTAGCTGCAGGTAAAGCCAGGGCGGGGCGGGGAGCGTGCGCGCGTGTCTGGGTCTGGAGGGGCCCCGAGGAGGGCGCAAGGGCTGGCGGCAGATGGGAAGGGGTCCCTCTGCGTGGGAAGCGCCCCTGGGCGCTCTATGCGGCAGGGGAAGCGCCCGGTTCCGCACCCACCTCGAGAGCGCACTCCCAAGACAAAAGGAAGCACACGAGACGCAAACAAAAGGTGGCTCTCTGGCGAGGGACGGATCCCACCAAGGTCACTTTTTCAGGCACTTCCTCATAACAGCCACAACTCCCTCGCTCTTTTCTTTCTCTCTGCTAGAGTTGTTAGGATCGCCTCCCCTTCAGCACCTCTTCCCTCCCCCCCCCCGACCCCTATCTTCTGGGGTCGTTCCAGCCCCATCTCCGTTCCGAGGAGCGCGTTACCTGCCTTTGGCTGGGGAAATGCAGTCCTTAAAACATCTTTCGAGGAAAAGCAGCCCTATTAAACTTAGCGGGACTGGCTTCTGAGTAGGCGCGTATCGGATCAGCTGCACGTTTCCTTTCCACAAGATTGCTATTAGACAATGATTCTTCGCAGCACTGTGCTGAACCACTTTCGATAACAGATCCAGATGGGGAACTGGGATCTTCACTTCGTCTTTTGTCTGCAGTCACAGTGCTTGGCTCTTTTTAAACACACGAGTTTGGATTCTTGCTTGGGGAAAGCACAAGTTCCATGGGTTTTTATTTTAAAGAATGGCCTGGGTTTATTAAGGTCTGCTGTTCAGCCTAGTTGTGGATTATTATTATTTTGAAACTCTGCCATTTAAGTGGAAACTGCTGACTGGCAGAGTCTTTACTGTGGGTCTTCCATCATTCTTCCCAAATTGTGGAAAGGGGAGGAAAGAACATTTACATGATCGTTTTAGAGTTTTTGATGACATGCCAGAAAGTGGCACGCATTACCCCATGCCCTGCAAGAGCTACAGAACAAAGACAACAGAAACCAGCAGACAGGCTGAAGCATGCAACCCTGTGCATGCTTATTTGGGAATAAGTCACATAGAATTTGGTAGGACTTGCTTCTGAGGAAACAGCAGCCATAGGATTGCACACCTGTGTTGGGCACAGTGTCATAATTTGTTCCAACAAATTTACCACACTGATGGTGTGTGTGTTGCACTCTGGAGACCTTCAGAACTCAGCAAGGAAAGAGGGCAAGATGCATTATATACTTATGTATAAATAGGTTTCTCCCCCTTGTTTTCAGAAGAGATTATACTCATTTAGTGCCAATGGTGGGGGGACGGGACACAAAAACAACTTCTGCAACCAGGTCCATTATAGCAATGTTGGAAACTGCTTTCTTTCTTCCTTTAAAGAACTATAATTCTGTTTTAACAGCCTCCCTTTTCCCACAACACATCTAGCTATTTATTTTTGGGGCCAATAGGTTGGTTTAAAAGCCCAGGGAATTGGAATATTAGCATACTGGGAGGAAGGTTGCTGTTAGCTATTGTATACCACTTCATGTATTTTTTATAGGTACTTCTGTAGGGGACATTGCTATAGTAACAAGGGCTCAGTTCTGGACTGCATTAATAGCTGTGCACAACAAGTAGGTCCAGTTGGTCTTTCCAGCAAGCGCTTTGTTTTTAGTGGGCATCTTTTGCAAATCCAGTAGTGAGCAACACACACAAAAATTCCAAGCTGGAAAACAAAATACAAAAAACAACACCATATTATGGCGCATAATGACTTCAAAGATAAAAAAGAAGAGGAAAACAAACCACTTATGTAGTATGATAAACAGGGAGGTGAGGATAGAGGGTCTAAATTCTGCACCCTAAAATGTCAAAGTTGTGAGGGAGATATATCTGGTTAACCTTGTTGGTCTTGGAGATGCTAGGCCAGAGGGTAATGGAGATACAGGAAGGAAGGTGAACTTTAGAAAATATTCTGCAGTCAGGCTAAAGGCTCTTCCAGTCTTCCACTTGTCCCGTGTTGAGAAAGCACAAGTCCAAGTGATTTTCCGCTTGTTACCGTATCTGTTATAACTATAAGATGTAGAAATCCTGACATAACAATAGCTTCTTGCACTCTCAACGGCTTTGGCAAACCCATTTCTCAATGAACTTGACATTGCAGGAGACTGGACATTATATGCACAGGTATCTTGTGGGTAACAGTTTCTGGATGCTGCTATTGGAAGATGCTGCCAGAGAACCATGTGGAAGTGCTCTGAACATATTTAGTCTTGCTTTGCTCGTCGTCTTTATTAGGGGTGGGTAGACCCATACTTCCAAATCCACTCTAGAATAAATAGACTAATTTGCAGCATGTCTTTTGGATCCAGATATTCCATAACTTGAGTGGATATGAGCAGTCATTTGCCAAGTGGTAACATAACCACAGAATGCATGTAATGGCATCGTCCTACCAAGCAATGATATAAAAACCACACATCTGTAGCCAGCAGGGAAGCCTTGGGGTCAGACTTTCCCCACCTGGTTCCTCCTGGGGATGGGGCTTGAGAGTCCCAGTTCCCATTAACCCTGAGCATTGACAATCCTGGCTGAAAGTTCCAAACATCTGTAGGGCACCATCTTGGGAGTAGCTTTTGAATGCTGAAAGAAAGTTCGCTTCTTCTCCTCCCCAGACTACTAGTTCACCATAAATAACACCCACCCCCTAGGTGTAGGCAGGCTACAAACGGTGCAGGTTTTATTTGTAAAAAGGCTGCGCTAGCTGTTTATAAATATATACATCCTATTTCTTTCAGATTTGCAACCAGCATAATGTTGGCACTCCAAATTTTGGACAAGTATCGTACAGAATGGCACAGGCAGACAGTAACCTGGACCATGACATACCACTACTGCCCCTTCCAGCACACTGGGCCAAAAGTGTTGTGGGACTCCTTTCCTTCATCTGCTTTGCAAACAGCTACAATGGGGACTTTGTCTTTGATGACTCCGAAGCTATAATCAATAATAAGGTTGGTGTTTTCCCAGTTGTGGGCCTTACAAGACCAGGGCTTGTAAATAGCCATTCGCCTAACAATCTGTCTTGAGTAAGAATCTCCTGCAGCAAAGAGGTAGGGAAAGTTTTACTAGGGTTGCTACCTGCTGGTGGCAAGCACCAGCCTCAAAAAGCTGTCTCCCCTGCTGTGATATGCATACATGCACAGTCCAAAAAAGCCAAGAAGTATGCGTTTTCTTGTGATTTATGCAGGTGTGGCCAATTAAAACTGATTTAGTTAATCATCTTTTTAATAAATGCTTGGCAGCCCTAACTTCTAGGGATTACAGGAAAGTTTGTTGTTGTTTTGGCCACAAAACACATGGGGAGGTAGGTTAGTAAAACTCTTTGTGGAATAGTAATCTCTGTGGACCAAATAATATATATTGTGATTGTGTACACAGCAGAGTGTTGAGGCACACATAGGTCACACAGATCTGATTTTTCCTCCCCATCCACTTTTGTAGATTTTGCACGCGAGCATTTTCAATTGAACAGTATCTCAGAGTTTCCCATACACACAGGTAGTTGGAGCTTAATGGGAAGCGTTAGCCCTGGGTGTTGTTTGTGCCTTTCGTTCAATTTGCACTTCCCAGCCTTTCCCATGTCCCAGAAATCTGAGGTCCATTTTGGGCATGTGCACAGGTATTTGTTTATTTGTGCACATGTTATCCTTTTTTAAAAAAACACTTGAATTATCAGACTTGCACAAAACAGCAAGTTCAAAACAAAAAAAATCCCATCTGTGACACCTCGACCCACCAGCAACCCACTGAGATACGTTCCCCCAATGGCAATAGGATAGATGCGCCCAGAAAAACTTCACCATGCATGTGAAAAAACCTCACCCACACATTGCACTTCAGTACATCTGCATTATCTGCAGAGTGGGGAAATTCAAATTTAATTGGATGACGACAACATCGCATGAACGATATATAAATCATGCACATATGGGATGCATTAAATCCACTTCAGACTCCCATGTGTCCGCAACCCATGTTAAAGCTTTACCCTGTGCATGTCTACTCAGAAATAAGGCCCATTGAGTTAAACGAGACTTAACACCCAGGTAAGTGGGACGTGGGTGGCGCTGTGCGTTAAACCACAGAGCCCTGGGCTTGCCAATCAGAAGGCCAGCGGTTCGAATCCCCGCGACAGTGTGAGCTCCCGTTGTTTGGTCCCTGCTCCTGCCCACCTAGCAGTTCGAAAGCACGTCAAAGTGCAAGTAGATAAATAGGTACCACTCTGGTGGGAAGGTAAACGGCGTTTCCGTGCACTGCTCTGGTTTGTCAGAAGCGGCTTAGTCATGCTGGCCACATGACACGGAAGCTGTACGCCGACTCCCTTGGCCAATAAAGCGAGATGAGCGCTGCAACCCCAGAGTCGGTCACGACTGGACCTAATGGTCAGGGGTCCCTTTACCTTTTTAAGTGTGACAATTGTGTGTTTGTGTATTTCCTACAAAACCCATAGTGAGGTAAATTAATACAACTCTTTGTGTGTTTCTAAGACTTGTGGACTTAGGAAGTTGTACACTGTTTTAAAGCTTTAATTGATTAGCTATAATTTAGTAAAGAAGAAAAAAAAGATTAATTGCTGTTCTCCACCTTATATTTGCAAGGAAAGGACATTCTGTGAGCAGTGGTCTTCTATAGGGCAGTCACTGCACTAAAGACCTCTTAGTCACATTTAACTAATCATGTGGATTTTAACCAGTCACTTGATTAATGAATTGCTACAATTGGAACAGAAGGCATATGAATAAAACAATACTTCTGAAGAAAAACAGCATATATTAGCCCAGTTTGCACATCACATTAAACTGTATTATAAAACAAACTAGATTTTAATAGGAAGGAGGAGTGTGTTGCTTCACACTGTTCAGAAGTTCTCTTGTCCTTGCTGCTACTGAGCCACAGACAATACAAGCCAGAGTCTGGCTTGTCATGTTGTATGAATCTGAGCTGGTGCGGTTTCTTTCCCCCAAAACAAGTGACAGGTGGTAAGCCAAGAGCAAACCTTGGTCCCTGCTTGTGGTTTGTTTGGGGGAAACAAACCGCACACTTGGGTTTCAACAGCATGACAAACCAGAATCTGACTTGCTTCATCCACAATGCAACAGCAGCAGGAGGGCGAGGAGGAAAAGCGCTGCGGGAACTTTTGAGCATCATCCACCAACATTCTGCTTGATCACATTAAACAATAGTTTATTTTAATCTGTGGTTTAATGTGATGTGCAATCCAGGCTGTTAGTTCTCAGCTTATGTATATAGGCATTCCCTTCTGTGTGAGGGTGAAGTGAGATGCCTTTTCAAATATGGCACAGCTACACACAGATTTTTCCACATTCTAACTATTAAAATAATCTCCTTAAACGAATAAATAAACCAGTGCTGGGTCACCTCTTTAGTTGATCAAAACATTTTTATTCAGTTAATTTAACTCATTAATTAACTGAACACTGTCGCTCTAAAGGGCAAGGAAAAGGTGTTAGAATATTCACAAAATTCATTCCCAAAATTAGCATTCTTTTTGAAATACTAGCCATAATGGTAACAGAGTACCAAGCCCTGAAAATATAACTCTGTATTTAGTCCCAATCTATACATTATGAGTAAAATCTGACCACTAACAAGGAAAGCCTATCGATATGATGGGGGGGGGGGACTTTTTAACAAAAAAGAAAAACCAAACTTTCTGAACAAAGAGAAAACTCTTTGAAATGAGAGGAATAATTTTGTTCATCACGTTCTTATCTAAAGAAGGGAAAAGAAAGAAAAAGTGATAACCCTGAGCTGGAGTTGAACCCAACAAATTTGTAGAGGTTTGAGTCTCTGCTTGCAGAGTTTCAGCTCACCAGAAAGATATTTCATAGATGTACCTTATTGGCTAGACATCCTGCTTCATGTACATGCAATGGCAAATGTGCAGTTTGGATATAGAGCAGTCTTGAGGTTGATATGCACTGTGATCTCAGACACTTCACTTAATCTTCTTTTAGCAGTTACCTGAGTAACTCAATTATATTCTCGAAGCTGGGGGTGGGACTGAGAGGGAAAATCAGCTAACAATCTTCTTAATGCACTTCTAATTACCCGGAATGCTTTTGAGGGGGGAAAGAACAAGCGACCATTGCCTTTTCAAAAGGAAGGGTGACAGAAAGCTGCTTTGTACCAGGTCAGACCAGCTGACCTGGTACAAAGCAGTTTGGAGATGTGCAGGATTGAGCCTAGAACATTTTGAAAGCAAAGTTTATGCTCTAACACTGAGCCACACCCCTTCCTCAATGTTAAATGTAGTCCATTTGAATAACATTCCATATCAGCACAGGATACTCGTTTTAGTATTTCATAATATTTTTTGCTTAACTACTACCACCTCCAAAACACCTTGATGGTTAATAAATTGAAAGCTAAACTATTATAAGGGACATAAGAAAAGCCCTGCTGGATCAGACCAAGGATCTGTCCCATCATCGTGTTTCTGGGAAGACTATAAGCAGAAGAGGAAGGCAATATGTTTTTGCTCCTTAGCAACCTGTACAAGTGGCCTCTAAACCTGAAGGTTGCATACAGCTATCATGCAAACCCAGGATTGTGATGTGGCACTAGAAGTTCTGCAGTGGGGGCTGCATGATGACATTCTTACATTTTTATCATATAGAGAGAGATGGGCTTTAGCGAATGCTAGTCTTACTCAGAGCACATCCATAGAAATTAATGGACATGACTAATTTCAGTGGCTCTACACGGAAGAAGACTCTGGGTGTTCACATTCCTCTTTAAACTAAACAGCCTTTCTCTCACCCATATTAGAGCAACTTCTTTTGCGGAAAATGTAGGATTGGTTGGCTGCCAGCTTGTAAGGGAAGGAGCTGATGTAGAACAAATGCTCACTTTATTCGACATCGTAACGTATTTGATTCGCTTTCGCTGGGAGCTCCAACAGCTAAAACCATTTTGTAGATCTATCGATTATGGCTAAGCCAGCATTGGATACCACACTGTGATCCTTTTGTGAACTTCCTGTGCTCTTTTCTCCCCTTTCTGGTTCCAATGAAAGATCCTCTTCCAGTTGGCCCCATGCCTACCCTGGCATGGAGCAGTCTGTTATTGGATTTTACTGGTGTTCAAGAATCTTCTCCAGATGCTTTCTTGCCATTGTAAGCAGCTCTGTGCTTTGCAAAAAGAAAAAAGAAATGAAAGAAAACCTGTGTACTGCAGCAATCTGCCTTCTGTGTGTATAGGAAGGTAAACGTTTGAACAAGTAAAGCATTTGAGGCAGAATGCATCTCCGTTACAAGCATTCATTAGAACAATGGTTCTTGCATAAAATGTGACACCCAGCGAAGCAAAGAGGGCTATTTAAAATCAAATGTTTTCAGAGCTGCCAGAGGAGAATGCACCTGACTTTTCAAATCAATGTATGCTGCTTAGAGTTGAGAGGGAAGCGGAATCAATATTTTCTCCCCGCCTCCCCCTTTCCTTACTACAGCCCTATAATAAAAGTCTATTTTTCAAAAGACGCTTCCCTCATATTCCTAGCCTCCTGCGAAGGCCGTTGTGACTTGTTTGCTTTTAGTTAGGGCTGATTCACACAACTGTTCCCAGGGCATATGTTCCAACTGTTGCGATTATATATAAAAAATTGTCAGCCCAGATTGAATGAGTAGGTGATGAAGCTGTCATCTCGGTGGTTCACAGTGGACCATATGCCAATTTACTACATCACTGCAAAGGCTTCTAACAATCTGATCTGGGGCATAGCTACTCAGAAGCAAGTACAGTGGCAGCTACAGTCCACAAATGGTGGCTGGGCTTATTTTCCTGGGTCCCCCCCCCCCCCCAATGTAAAATCCAACTCCACTGCAACAATAAGAAGAAGGATTCAGCAAATGTATTACAGACACAGCAACTAAGAGATGTAAGCAAGCCCTAGACATCTTTCCCACAGCCTCCCACCCGCTTTTATCCCATGCCAAACAAGCAAGCAGCATATAGTTCCATGTCGTGGGGTTGGCTTGCAAGGGTGAACAATGGTCTGGGCTGTCACGTGTGCTGCAGACTGTTCTACTTTTAAAACCTGCTTTCCTACCTCCTCTTCCTTCTGCTAGTGCTTGGGCTAAGCGGCAAAGCGTCTCTCCCAGCCTCCCAGTACAGCTGTTGTGGTCATGCACAGGCTGCAGAGAAGTACACCCCATTTTCATGGCCATCTCCTGCATCCATCTTTGCACCTACCCTCCTGCTGCTCTAGAATGCCTGTTTCTGAGATGTGCTGCCCTGGGGCCTCCTCCTACCACCAGAGCAGGCTTTGTCCCCTCAGACTGCATCCTAAACACACTTACTAGGGTGTAAGCCTCCTTGTATACAGTGGGACTTACTTTGGAATAAACACACATAGTATTGTGCTGTCAGGAGTGGGCTTCAGCCCATGAAGGCTTACACTGCAATGAATGTTGTCAGTCTTTTAAGGTAATACAGGACATCGGGAGAGTTGGCTCTTATTTAGGTACTGTGTAAAGAGGGTGGATTCAAATAGGCTGATTTGGGGACTGCATTTGCTGACTTAGCTCCATTGACATCTGTTCAGCTCAGTGGAGTGTTATTAGCCTAGGTGGTCATTGGCTCATTTGTCCAGGGCAAATCCTTCCTCCATTTCATAGAATCATAGAATTGCTGAGTTATTTAAACAAATAAAAGATGCAGTGCTAGCTGCCAAGAGGCTAGAATTTAATTTCCAAGTGTTTTTGAACCTTCTGTTTGCTTTGCTTTATTTTTTATTTGCTGAAGTTTTTTTTTAAAGGCTGTGGATCTAAGCTGTGCAAATTATTTCTCTGTTATAATACTTGAGGCACCGTGTATGAAAATTTTTTATTATTTGCATTCTGTTTTGTGAATGTAATGAGGCTGCCTGCAGTTTTCCATCATGGCTAAAATTTCTATTAGGGAGAACAAATATATTGATTTACTCCTACTCTTGCAGAGGAATTTGGTGGGAAGAAAGAACCCTTAAATCTACAATGCTGTGTACATTTACCTCTCAAGAAACCCTGTTGAACAGAGTGGGACATTCTTTTGAGCAAATATGCATAGGATCAAGCTGTATAACTACTCAGTCCCAGGCTTTGTGAAATATAGGAAGTGTGGCCCCCAATAAATTTATTTCACTGTTTTTCTTTGTAATATTTAAGTCAGGGATGGGGAACTTGTGACCTTCCAGATGGATGTGGTTGGACTCCAATTCCCATCAGCCCTAGGCAGCATGGCCACTGGCCAAGGATGATGTGAACTGTAGCTCAACAACATCTGGAGGGCCATAGGTTCCCCACCTCTGATCTAAGGTATAAGATTTGCAATGGATTTGTGGTGGGGAATTTTTGTGTGTCCACTTCCTACTGTGAGGGTTACTCTCGGGCACAACAAATGATGGATACCTAATTACCCCATGGTAGCTACTGACTAGGGACGCGGGTGGCGCTGTGGGTTAAACCACAGAGCCTAGGACTTGCTGATCAGAAGGTCGGCAGTTTGAATCCCCGCGACAGGGTGAGCTCCTGTTGCTCGGTCCCTGCTCCTGCCAACCTAGCAGTTCGAAAGCATGTCAAAGTGCAAGTAGATAAATAGGTACCGCTCCGGCGGGAAGGTAAACGGTGTTTCCGTGCGCTGCTCTGGTTCTCCAGAAGCGGCTTAGTCATGCTGGCCACATGACCCGGAAGCTGTACGCCGGCTTCCTCAGCCATTAAAACGAGATGAGCGCCGCAACCCCAGAGTCAGCCACGACTGGACCTAATGGTCAGGGGTCCCTTTACCTTTACCTTTACCTTTACCTAGCTACTGACTAGTGAAGCACGGGCTGCATGGTAGATGACAGGCAGGATCTCATGCTTTCTCTAGAATGAGCTGTGAGCTGTTGACTTGTGGGGAAACCCAAAGGCAGCTAGCAAAATATTTTGTTGCTAATTGCAAAATCCTGTGCTGGGCTTCTTTGCTTCAGCAAGGGGCAGTTCTGATGGTGCCTGAGCCAAGGCTCGGACTTTGCTCTCATTTCCCAAGTCCTGCAGGTGAGAGCAATGCAGGGAGGCTGTCGCCTGCTGGAGTGTATGCAGAATTTGGAGGGGTGGCAGGACTCTGTCTACCAGCTGGCCTTTCCAGCTCCACCAACCCTGAAAGCATCTTAGCTGAAATTGTGATGCTTCCATCTGCCCAGTTCATGCTGCCTCCTTCCTCATGCGCAGTCTCCCAGTGTGGTGGTGGAATTTCAGGCAGCCCAAGCAAATCCCAACGTCGATTTATTGTTAGCCCTATAACTCTTCCTCCAAGCAGCACAGAGTGGCATTGTATTCTCACAAGCCTGTGAGCGAAGGTTCAATAGAAATCTAGTTTTTATGTTACTGCAGAGGGAACTGCAAGCATTGCTGTTCTCGCAGTCTGATTTCACGTGACCACAGTAGTGGATGAAATCTTGGATTGCCCGGGGTTGCCTGTAATGCTTCTCCCACCAGTGTCTACAGGGGCCATTCTAGCATGGAAAAAAACAAAGTGGTCACACGGGCTCTGTATAATGTGTACCACAGGAGCAGTTTTTCAGTGGCCACTGTGTTGCTGCGCTGACTGGGTGCATTTACCCAAGGCCACCCAATGAAATTCATATCCAAAACAATATCTGGGATACTGAGATCTATATGCCTGACACCATAGTCAGCAGACAGCACTGGCTCTTGTCTGCATCTGGTCTACAGATGGCCAGGATATCAGTGCAGGTGGAAGATCCCCAAGCATGTGGGCTGGGGGGTTGTGATCTGCTGAGTTAGCACATCTGAACTCAGAAAGAGCCATGCACAGATGCACTCCTGAAAACATTGTGCACATTCTCAACAGCCATCTCCGTTTCTAATTTTCATCCTCGGTCTTGGCAACAAATGCCCTCCCTTCCATCATGATGGTGCATAATGATTTTTTCCCTTGTGCCCCATCAATTTTTCTTATTCAGGAGTGTGCCACAATTGGGCTGACCTATAAGTTTTGATGTGTCAGAAATAAAATGAAGAATGATAGTTTAGTAGTGTTGTGTGAAAATTAAGAAAGCATCTCAGCAGGGCATTCAAATAGCAGTTGATCACTACTTGCCATCTGTAGTGTTTGCATTGTGCTTTCTGTCGTGGTTTGCTGGTGACGAGAATGGAGGATATGGAGCTGTGCAGCACACGGCCCTGATATTCAAGACAGAGCACAAAGTAAAAATGGCACTGAATCAAGAACTGTAGGCTAACTTCCAGTATATGATGTATTGTAATGCTCAAGACAGCTATCCGCTCATTAAAGTTGGCTTAATGTTATGAATTCCGTTTAATAGGTTGGCTGGGTTATAAGAAACTTAATACAAAACATTGGCCACTTTTTTGAGATGGAAATGGTGTGCTATAAAAAATTTTAAATAAATAACTCCTCCCACCCATTTTCTCCATGGTAAGCATGGAGCATAAGAGCTTAAATGCTACTGTGGTTTACTAGTCAGAATGATGGTTAGAACGATAAAATGGAACGATTTCCATTTATCTCTATGCTTTAGAACAGTGTTTCCCATACTTGGCCCTCCAGCTGTTTTCGGACTACAATTCCCATCATCTCTAATCACTGGCCTTGCTAGCTAGGGATGATGGGAGTTGTAGTCCAAAAACAGTGGGAAGACCAAAGTTTGGGAAATGCTGCTTTAAACTATAAACATTCTTCAAAAGGACAATAACTTCTTTAAAAATAATATCTCTGGCTTGATAGAGTGGTTCTAGGAAATCCAGGTTCAACCCCCACCCCTAGAGCAATGAATCTCAGTAGATGGTCTTGTGGCAGTCGCCATTTCTTAGCCTTACCTACCTCATTGGGTTGGTTTGAGGGCAAAATGAATGGGTAGGCGGGGAACATTGTAAGTTGCTTTGAGTTCCTTGAGGGGAAATGTGGCATGCCAATGTAGTAGACAGATCTCTGGGTTTACTTAATGCAGAACTGTTCTTGGTTTACCTCTGTTAAAGATTAAGATTTTGACAATGTTATAAACTTGTGTTGTTTCAGGACCTCAGGGCAGAAACCCCACTTGGTGAACTGTGGCATCATGACTTTTGGGGGAGCAAACTCAGTAGCAATACCAGCCATAAATCTTATCGACCGCTTACTGTATTAACTTTCAGGTGAGATGCTGTCGGGCTCCACTTAAGACATTTAAATGGGGCCGGGGGGGGGGCATTAAAAGGAAGTAGAATTTACTGAGATGCTACCTTTAACATGGAGGAAAGTTTCATTAGTGCTCTTATGTGCTGCTACTCTACCCCTGAAGCCAGCTTTCTGTAACCAAACTCTTATAACTATTTAGGATCACAACATACGTAGCAGTCCCAAATCTCTCACAAAGAAAATATCCTGCCATGCTTTTTCTTCCTGATAGGGACAGGAGGAGTATCACATAGACATCAAAGGTCACTTCTTGGTTACAGAGGACCATGGAGGTGCATCAAGCTAGTTCTTAACAACCAAACATCACACATCTCGACACACCCACATATGACCATGCATATTTTTCAATATTTTTAATGAAGTAGTTTTTTTAATTGACATAACTTTGTAGGTCCTCTGAAAATTTATAACCACTTAAGTGAAATGGGAAGTCGTATGATGAGAGTGGGGGATTGAGGAAAGGTACTTGCCATCACACGTAATATAATAAATGATACGTTGTGCTGAAGAAGCAAACTCAAGTGAGTGGTTTTCAAACACAACACCCTTACTGCTTTGGCACACGTTTTCTACTCTTCTTTCCTTTAGCGTATAACGTTCTTTATGAACGAATGGCAGAATGCCCTGGAGGTGGGGAGAGAAAAAGCAGGGATTGTGGCCGGCAGAACTGCATACACTTTTTGCACAGGCCCATCTATTATTCCAGTCTCCTGTGTCAACAGATGGAAGACCAGCACAGAACAACCCCAAAGCATGTGTCTCTGACAGGGAGCAGGTGTGTTGCAAAGATGTATCCAATTCTCCTTCTCTTCCCCACCTCCTAAAAAATTTAAAAAGCATCATGCAGACACCTTACTTTATCCCTCTCTGACTCAATCTTGCATATGAAACACAGCACTGAGCATCTGGGGTTGCTGATGGAGAAGAGGGGATAACTGGATTTATAAACATATTTTCTAAGGGGCACCTTAGCCAGGAAAATCTGTGTGCCATTGAAAGGAGAGTCCCTGTTTGCACTAGTGCATTCAATCTTTTCCTCCTCTCGTCCACAGTCTTCTTATCAAGGAGTACTTAGTTGCTGGGAACATTGAAAGCTGCCTTATAGCAAAGACATCTTCCTACTATTCACACATTGCTCTAGCACTGGAAGAAGTTCTGGAACTGCAGGTGGTATTCAACTAAGTTTTACTTGGGAGTAGACCTATTGAAATTAACATACCTAACTTGATCGTTAATTTCAGTGGGTCTGCTCTGGAGTAAAACATAGTTGAATACCACCCTGTGACCTTGAAAGCTCCGGCTCAAAACCAGCGCTCCTTTTGAGATATTGCAGAGAAGGGAAAAATGGGTGCATAAAAAAAGGAGGAGTTGAGCAAGAGGGAAATAAAATGAACTGAAAAGGAGTGGCTGAATGGAGAAGAGCACATTTAGGAGGGGGAGAGAGTTGGCTTCCTATCCTCTTCAGCAACATGTTCTTGTTGCTAGGCCCAATGTTAAGGTGCCTATCTGTGTGTGCCCCTCTTCCAGAAGCACAGCCAAATGATACCTTCCCAGCAGGTGCTCCACAGCTGCTTACTGGGAGAGGTGGACAAGGCAACAGGAAAGTCAGCAGAATGCAGGGGCACCAGCAGAACCAATCAAATGCTCTCACTGGTGTGCCGACCTTTGCCTTCTCTCCCCTCTCTCCCGGTAAGCAACGATGACTCCCTTCCCTTGTGGCTCCACCCCAACAGAAGAGCTGCTCCTGCTCTCTTCATAACTTGTTTCCACTGTGCATCGATAGTAAGTAGTTTGACACTGCCGTCTTGATGAATACATCCAGATTTATTCAGAATTTATTTTTTAAAAAATATTTGTGCATTTTAATCCATTCATTTGTTGTAATTTCTAACATCGATGTTTTCCCCCCCTTGTGTAGGATTAACTACCTTTTAGCTGGAGGCTTCTACCCATTGGGCTTTCATGTCGTCAATATAATACTCCATTGTGCTATCTCTGTCTTAATTGTTGATGTCTTCTCAATATTATTGGGTGGGCTGCAGTACACCAGTAAAGGAAGACGGCTAAACTTTGTCCCCAAATCATCCCTGCTCGCGGCTTTGCTGTTTGCAGTACATCCAGTGCACACTGAATGTGTAAGTACTTCACGATTTAAGTATTAAAAGCTCAAAAACCCAGAGTCCATTAACAATATTTAATCTTCCTTATCCTTTCAAATACATGTATTATGCAATCCATAGGTGTGGGGTGGGTGTGAATGTATACATTGTGTACATTTGCATGTGCTTTGTATTGATGCAACCGTGCTTTTTTGTTCTTTTGGGGTTTGTTTGTTTGTTGCACATGACTAATCCTAACTTGCGCTAGGAGAAGCCTGTGCTAGGATTTCTGCTAATGCAGTGGAACTCCCCCCCCCCCCCCACATGTCCCTGAGCACCCTCCCTAGATCTGCTCCAGAGAGCTGGGAGAACCCTCATAGCAGCACGTGGGGGAATGAGAGGGGAGATAGTTCAATCTGGCAACTCTCTTATGTTTTGTGGGTCTGGTTTTTAGTTTTGTTGTTTAGATTTATATTTATATATCTCCTGCTCTTACATGGAGTTCCCAATAGTCTCCCATCTCCCCCCATTTAAGCACCTGCTTAGTTTCAGTAGGGATGCGGGTGACGCTGTGGGTAAAACCTCAGCGCCTAGGACTTGCCGATCGTATGGTCAACGGTTCGAATCCCCGCGGCGGGGTGAGCTCCCGTCATTCGATCCCAGCTCCTGCCCACCTAGCAGTTTGAAAGCACCCTTAAGTGCAAGTAGATAAATAGGTACCGCTTTATAGCGGAAAGGTAAATGGCGTTTCTGTGTGCTGTGCTGGTGCAGGCTCGCCAGAGCAGCTTTGTCACGCTGGCCACGTGACCTGGAAGTGTCTCCGGACAGCGCTGGCCCCCGGCCTCTTAAGCGAGATGGGCGCGCAACCCCAGAGTCGGTCACGACTGGCCCGTATGGGCAGGGTTACCTTTACCTTTTTACCTTTTAGTTTCAGTAAGGTTATAGCCGCGATTGCCAATGTGATGTCCTCCAGATTTTGCTGGACTACATCTTCCTACATCTATGACCATTGGTCATGTTGGCTGGAGTGAAAATGAATTGGAGCCCAACAACGTCTCAATTGCATCACATGGACTCCCCCTGGATTTTCGAATCTGGTGTTCAGACTACTCACTAGATATCTGCTCTTTAATACAGTGGAGCCTCGCAAGACGAAATTAATTCGTTCCGCAATTCTCTTCGTCTTGCGGTTTTTTCGTCTTGCGATGCACGGTTTCCCATAGGAATGCATTGAAAATCAATTAATGCGTTCCTAGGGAAACCGACTTCAGACCAGGTCCGGGGACAGTCTGTCCCCGGACCTCGTCTGAAGGCTGGGGGGGGGACAAGGGCTTTTCTTCCCACCCCCAGCATTTTAAAAAACCCCGGAACAGCGGAGGACTTCTCCGCTGTGCGGGGCGATCTTAAAATGCTGGCGGGCGGCATTTTAAAATCGCCCCGGACAGCGGAGGACTTCTCCGCTGTCCGGGGCGATTTAAAAGCCCCTGGGAAGGCAGGCAGGGGGGACAAAGACTTTGGCCCCCCGCCAGCCTTCAGAAGAGGTCCTGGACCTCTTCTGAAGGCGGGCGGGGGGCCAAAGTCTTTGCTCCCCCCCGCCTGCCTTCAAAAGGTGTCCCCGCTGCGGCGGGAGGTGTCCCCTGCCCCCCGCCCGGCTTCGGAGCACCGGGAGAAGCGATCTCCCTTCAGCCGCTTGCAGCAAAAGACGTCGGGGGAAGCGGGGAAGCGAAGCGCTTCGCTTCCCGCTTCCCCCGCACCTCTTCTAAAGCAAGGGGCTGGGGGGAGATAGCGATCTCCCCGCAGCCCCTTGCAGCAAAAGATGTCGGGGGAAGCGGGGAAGCGAAGCGCTTCGCTTCCCGCTTCCCCCGCACCTCTTCTAAAGCAAGGGGCTGGGGGGAGATAGCGATCTCCCCGCAGCCCCTTGCAGCAAAAGATGTCGGGGGAAGCAGGGAAGCGAAGCGCTTCGCTTCCCGCTTCCCCCGCACCTCTTCTAAAGCAAGGGGCTGGGGGGAGATAGCGATCTCCCCGCAGCCCCTTGCAGCTATCTCCCCCCAGCCCCTTGCTTTAGAAGAGGTGCGGGGGAAGCGGGAAGCGAAGCGCTTCGCTTCCCGCTTCCCCCGACATCTTTTGCTGCAAGGGGCTGCGGGGAGATCGCTATCTCCCCCCAGCCCCTTGCTTTAGAAGAGGTGCGGGGGAAGCGGGAAGCGAAGCGCTTCGCTTCCCCGCTTCCCCCGACGTCTTTTGCTGCAAGGGGCTGCGGGGAGATCGCTATCTCCCCCCAGCCCCTTGCTTTAGAAGAGGTGCGGGGGAAGCGAGAAGCGAAGCGCTTCGCTTCCCGCTTCCCCCGACATCTTTTGCTGCAAGGGGCTGCGGGGAGATCGCTATCTCCCCCCAGCCCCTTGCTTTAGAAGAGGTGCGGGGGAAGCGGGAAGCGAAGCGCTTCGCTTCCCGCTTCCCCCGACGTCTTTTGCTGCAAGGGGCTGCGGGGAGATCGCTATCTCCCCCCAGCCCCTTGCTTTAGAAGAGGTGCGGGGGAAGCGGGAAGCGAAGCGCTTCGCTTCCCCGCTTCCCCCGACATCTTTTGCTGCAAGGGGCTGCGGGGAGATCGCTATCTCCCCCCAGCCCCTTGCTTTAGAAGAGGTGCGGGGGAAGCGGGAAGCGAAGCGCTTCGCTTCCCCGCTTCCCCCGACGTCTTTTGCTGCAAGGGGCTGCGGGGAGATCGCTATCTCCCCCCAGCCCCTTGCTTTAGAAGAGGTGCGGGGGAAGCGGGAAGCGAAGCGCTTCGCTTCCCCGCTTCCCCCGACGTCTTTTGCTGCAAGGGGCTGCGGGGAGATCGCTATCTCCCCCCAGCCCCTTGCTTCAAAAGAGAAGACCCGCTGTCCCCGGGGCAAGCTTCGTTTTGCGAAGCAAGCCCATAGGGAAATTCGTCTTGCGAGGCAACTCGAAAACGAAAAAACCTTTCGTTTTGCGAGTTTTTCGTCTTGCGAGGCGTTCGTCTTGCGGGGTACCACTGTAGTTAACTTTGCTGCTACTTCATAAGTTCATGCACCTCACTTTCCACATTGTAGGTCTTTGCTAAATGAAAGTGAATTTCTGTTGTGAATTCTTAATTTTGCAGAAGCTGATAGATTGGGGTTTTTTTTTAACACCTGATGCATTTAATGGCAGCTATCGTGGTACAATAATATAGAGTGTAAAAACATGCAAAATCTGGAGATGATGAAAAGCCAGATGTTTTTGAAATAGCAACTGTATTGATTTTCCACATAAATGACATATTTTGACAAATTATTATTAGAATCTGTTTCCAGGGGAGTAGTCTAGTTTCTTTTGTGCTGGTGGATATAAATGGAAGGAATCTTAAGACTTTTCATATATAAAATGGTTGTAGAAACACTTGTTCTTCATAGTGTTTTCACTTCCAAGCGAGTCTTGGGTTTGGTTCAATAGGTAATGTGTTTGGCTCGGGCTAAGGAGATATCGCTCCAAAATACCCATTCACTAAACAATGGGTTGAAGCTGTAGAAACCATTTTTGTGAGGTTTTATTTTTCTTGCAAAAGCTGTTGCTTTGGAGGGCACAAAAAATTCCACAAGAACCCCTTCTTTCCAGTATTTTGCACATTCCCCTCCATCCTTGTCCTTGTCTACAGCCACTGTCTCCTGCCCTGCCCCTCTTTGTCAAGCCTCTCTTTGTCCCTATGGTGAGTGTTGGGATATGGATCTTGGTGGTCCTCAAAGGTCACTTAGGAGAGAGGAGAAGGCTCAGGTGACCAATGTCAGGGTAGAGAGGAATGCTCAGAGAGGGAATGCCGTACAGCCCAAAGGAGAATCCACTTCTTCTTTGAGCTCACTTCGTTCTACCTGCTCCCTGGAGATAAAAGGATGATAGCTATCCTTTTATCCAAAGGTGACTGTTGAAAGGAGAGTTTTGTAGACTCTTGTTTAGACTGAGCACAGCCAGCCAGCACAGTTGACTTCTTGGTTCCACCAGCAGTATCTGCAGGGACTAGCATGAAAACATTAACCTTGATAAGGAACCTGTGCCATTGATCGATGAAGCCGGTTTTGAACATATTTGAACAAGGATGAGTTGTTTTGACCTCCCTGGTATTTTCCCGCCAGAGTAGGGGGGTTCTGTCAGTGCCATCTCCTATATTACATACCCCCATTCAAACTCGCATATCTAGAATTTGCGTGGTGTGTAAACGTCTTATCTAAGGGCTCTTTGTACGTGCAGGAACTCCAGCATGGGAAAGGGCTCCCACTTAATGAGAATGGGTTCAACCCAGCTAAAGTTAACTGCTCTTAAAGGCTCATTGATTCCAACAAGAGCTGATGAAGCCTTTGGTTAATTCTCTCATATTGAGATCAAGGGGACTTCAGCATGCTTCACTTGGGCTGTATTGTGGCCACTGTTCACAAATCCCTGGTGGCACTGATGCAACGGTTTTTAAAAAAGCAATTAGCCTTCCACACTACTTCACTTGAGGGGAAACTTCTATTTTGGTAATTAAATCCCTTTTCTTTTCTTTTTCAAGATCGCTGGGATTGTTGGCAGAGCAGACCTGCTGTGCGCCCTGTTCTTTTTATTGTCTTTCCTTGGCTACTGCAAGGCGTTTAGAGAAAGTAAGTACTTGAACACACACCATCAGTTTCTGAGCAGATCAGTCCGTTAGAGCACCACCAAAACAACGAAAATTGGTACCTAATTAATAATATGGTGCTGAGAGATCAAAGTGCTCGCAGTTTGTGTCACCAGTCCCCCATCTCTCTAATGTTGCATGTAGGAAGTAGTGTATGAATTAAGTGCTTGCACGTATATCTGCCCATGACCTTTTCTGTAACTGGAAGAATCATTGAAATTGGAGGGGGAAAGGGTATAGTGCACATATATGTGAAATTTATGGACTATACACATGTGTTTTTAATTGCATTTTGTTGCCAGCCTCCTTAGGGACCTCTGTGGGTTGAAACACAGGACAGAATTTTAATGAATATTTTTGATGGCCTAAGTGCATGATGGCCAGCATCCTAAAAAGAGCCCTGCTAGATGAGATCAAAGACCCATTTAGTCCAGCAGACTCTTTCCTACAGGGATGAACCAGATGCCTCAGGGGAAGCCTCCTATTTTTGTTTTCCAACAACTGATAATCAGAGTTATGTTGCTGCTGATCCTAGAGGAAGCGTGCAGCCATAATGATTAATGGTCACTGCTACCCTTATACTTCATGAATTGGTCAGCTTATAAGTAAGATACATGTGTGTATAGCTCTCTATGCAAGTCCTGTTTCACATAAAGTACTTCTACATATATGAAGCAGGCCTAAAAGAGATACAATATATGGTTAGAAGAATTAGGAATGAGAAGAAACCTTTCCAGGTGATACACAGTTGACTGAAAAACCACATGGAGGCTAGTAATTCATAGGCTGGTACCAGGATGGAAAGATGATTGTTGTCAGGATTATGGTCCATGCTTTTTCTCTGGGGGCACTCAAGGGTACGCAGTACTGGCACCTCCCCCCAAAATGTTAAAAGTGTGGCACTTAATGTAACTTAATTGTGAGTACCAGCACCCTTTTTCTTAGAAAAAAGCACTGATTGCCTTCCAGACATCGTGCCTAAAGCCAAAATCATATATAGTCAAAACAAATTCAGTTTTTCCCAGGATCCCATTCTGTCCCCTTTCCAGCCTATTTTTATTTTTTGCCATGCGTGTAAAGCTTAATGTGCACAAGTTAAATGCACATTAAGTTGCAGGCTTACTGTGTCTCCTTTGTTACCTCTGTTTCGCTCACTTCTTCAGATGCACTGTTCAAACAAAATGTTTCAGATCCAGGTACCCCACCACCATATTGAAGAGCAGCCCAATGGCTATAAAATCTTCCTCAGTTTCCTTGCAGTACCTTCCTTGTGCTTATTTCATGCTTTTTTCATCTTAACATTTGTGCCATTAATCAGAACAATGATTTATTATGACTTTGCCAATTTACTCATCAACGTTATTCTTTTGCTTCATTATACAGTTACATTGTTTTTAAATATTAACTCACTTGGGCTAGCTTCTGCTTTTAAAGGGAAACCTCCTTAATTCTTTAAATATTTATATGCCATCATTTGGATTTGTCTTTGCGCTTGTCTGATCTGTGGTATATATTTTATGTATACCTCTGCTATGCTGTATTTTAATGACCTCTACACTTCTCAACAATACTTAAGCTTCATGTAGGGTTTTCTGGTTGTGTGAGTTTTTACAGTTAGTGGCAGAGAGATAAGAAAATGCTAATGCATCTCATTGTCTAGAGAAAGAAAACTTCCGGATTCACATTGAATTCCGAAAAAAGGACCTCCCACCATTGCTTCTCCCTGCTTTGAAAGAAGGGGGGTGTACGCTGCTGACAAATCATAGCTCCCCTAAAATCATGGAGGTGGGGGAAACAGTCTAAGGGAGCCAGAAAGAGGGCAGACTGTAGGCCCCCTGTAGATACTATTAGCTCCCTCAGCATTACAAATTCCTTAGAACACTTTGTGTATGTGTGGATCTTGGGGTGGGGAGCAGAAAGAGCGTGCAACATTTGAGCGTGGTGTTACCTGGCATAGCAGGGGACGTGGGTAGCGCTGTGGTCCAAACCACTGAGCCCCTTGGGCTTGCTGATCGGAAGGTCAGTGGTTCGAGTCAGTGCAATGGGGTGAGCTGCCATTGCTCTGTCCCAGCTTCTGCCAACCTAGCAATTCGAAAACATACCAGTGCAAGTAGTTAAATAGGAACCGCTATGGCGGGAAGGTAAATGGTGTTTCTGGGTTCCATCACGGTGTTCCATTGTGCCAGAAGCAGTTTAGTCATGACCCGGAAAGCTGTCTGGACAAACGCCAGCTCTCTCAGCCTGAAGCGAGATGTGCACCGCACCCTATAGTCGCCTTTGACTGGACCTAACCGTCCAGGGGTCATTTACGTTTTCCTTTTTTTTTTTTAACCTTACCCACTTTTTATGTAGCCCCACTGCTTTCTGCCGTCTTCAGCAGCATGGGACCAGAAAACACCCCAAGGAGGCTCATTTCAATCTATGAATTTAGATGGTGGTTGAGAGGATTTGAGATATGGAATGTTAGGGTGGCACTTGGCGAGAAAAAGAAAAATGCAGGTCAGGGGGCGAGAAGACCCTGGCTTGCTCAGGCTCCAAACAGCTTATAGGAAAGGTTTAAAAATAATTCTCCCTGTGCTATATGGGGATGTTTAATAAGGAGGGGGGAAAGGAAAAACCTGCTCTGTAAAATTTCCTGGTTGAAGACTAGGAGACAGTCTCAAACCTGAGCTCTCTAACACCATGCTGCCTTTTCCTTTCTACATGCCTCTCCTCAGTGAATACTTGTGAGGTGAGGAGAATCTCAGGCCCATGGATCTCTCCCCAGGCCAAACCTCCCTCCAGCCCTGCTCCAGGCAACTCCCCTGTGTGCTTTAGCTTGCCTGGAATGTGTCATTGAACTGTGATAATGCTTCCTGCCCGAATAAAGGATGGAGATATTTGTGTGGTGTATATCCAGAATCCTCTTAACTTTTGTATTGCTGGAATGTAACCTACTGTAACAAAGTCCATTGCTCTGCCTTCTTTCTCCCGTGGTTCGCAACTACCACTGGCATGTGGCCCCCAGATGTTTTCCTATAAGGCAATGCGGCCTTCAGTTTCCCCTCCCAGGGATACACTGCAACATTCTATGTCAAGTCCCATTTTTGTTTATGTATGGCCACTGCTTCATCAGTTCGTATGATTTGTGTCAGATACTGGGTAGTGCTGTGGTACAAATCCAGAGTCGTCTCTGCTCTTACACATTAACCTTTGGAATCAAAGCTGCCTATTAATTGCTAGAGGGAGAACCCAGGCTTTAGATGTAAATGTTCAGCCAAGCCTTCGACCCAAATAGACCTCAGTCCCACAATGACTTCATTGGAGCATAAAATGAATGTACAAGTTGCATGGCCTCGCAGTATGAATTTAATCTATTTCTGTAAACTAGATTCTCTTATATAAAATGACAGAAACACTTGTGGGCATTTAGCTTTCTGGAACAGGAATCAAATGCTTTCCGCAAATCTTTGGCACAGATTGCACTTGTGGCCATCTGGTGAGGGTGGCAGAGTGCCTTCTCACAATATGGTGCACCAGTTTAAACTCGGTTCAGGTGCCAACCAGGAATGAGTTCCATTCTCTGAAAGGAGATCGTGGTGGGAGAAAGCAGCATTGTTGTAGGGAGTGTGCTTCGTTAAGCTGATTAGCACACTTGGCATGTGTGCAGCCAGAGTAATAGCTGGCACTTGTTCATTGCTTTACATTTTCGGTGCTATTGAGTGAGAATCAAAACTTAAATTGACTATTTGGATCTGTTGGACTTTATATTCTGGGGTTTATTTTTATAAGTTTTTTTTTAAATAAGTTTGTATGATGCCCATTTTAGGGATGAGAATGAAGATTGTGCATGCAAAAATGCGCATACACACACACAAATATATAGAATTTTCAAACCTTGAACACCAGTGTGCTTTTTTAGCATAGATCTGTATTCCCATTCAGAGCGAAGATTGATGCTGGCCCAAGAATCTTAGAAATGAAATGCATTTACTTTTTGCCCATCGCTTTCTAAAGGTTTAGGATGAGTTGAAAAGATTCCCATAGTGAACTGGTCTAGATGTTGCTTTTGCCATATGTAGTATAGGGATCTGCATGCATTTATTATTATTTATTTTATGATTACATTTATATCTCACTTTTCCTCCAAGAAGGTCAGTGTGGCACATACACACAGCTACCCCCTTCCCCATCTTATCCTCTCAACATCCCTGTGAAGTAGGTTAGGCTGGGACAGCGTGACTGGAGCAAGGTCATCCAGTGAGTTTCATGGCTGAATGGGGATTGGAAGTTGAGTTGTCCTAGTCCAGTACTTTGACTCTCATACATGTATTGAGCCTTACCACAAATCTTGTTAGGGAGCATAACAACAACAACAACAACAACAATAATAATAATAATAATTTTTATTTATACCCCGCCCTCCCCAGCCAAGGCCGGGCTCAGAGCGGCTTACAAGCAATAATAAAAACAAGTTGAATGATTACAACTTAAAAACAAAATTAAAATACAACATTAAAATATTAAAATGTAGCCTTATCGCAGGAGGAGAAAGGAAAAGAAAAAAGAAAGAGGGGGAGGGAATCAAATTGGCCCCAAGCCAAAGGCCAGGCGGAACAACTCTGTCTTACAGGCCCTGCAGAAAGAAATCAGATCCTGCAGGGCCCTGGTCTCATGAGGCAGAGCGTTGCACCAGGTCAGAGCCAGTGTTGAAAAGGGCTCTGGCTCTGGCTGAAGCTAATCTAAATTCCTTAGGGCCCGGGACCACTAGGGTGTTGCTATTTATGGACCTTGAGGCTCTCCGTGGGCCATACAGGGAGAGGCGGTCCTGTAGGTATGAGGGTCCTAGGCCGTGAAGGGCTTTAAAGGTCAAAACCAGCACCTATAATGTAAGCACTATTTTCCTTATTCAGGAAAACATACAGGTACGCAAACATACAGGTAAACAGGACAACTAGCAGATTGTGGGGAGTATGTGTTCAGACTGCGTGAATGGTGCAGGGGGAAGGTTTAAATCCCATCATCCAATGCAGTGATCCTCATCCCGTTCTGAACTCCAAGACTGCTTTGAAAATAAATGAAAAAAGAAAGGAGGCCCACTCATTGATCTCCATTATTTTGTCTCGTTTGACCTTGACTGTTGAATTATAAGTAACGTTAATTAATTAATTATTAATGTTCCTTTCCGACGAACCAAGAGACATTTATTTTGCACTTTAGGTGGGTATCCATATTGGAGCACAGAATGCAAAGTGAGAACAGGTCCTCTGTTTGTGACTTTGAAATCAGTAGCATTATGGAGTTGGCAAATGGAAGGGTTTTCTGAAGTCACTGTTGTGGGGGGAAGGGTGTGCGAAATAACATTTTGTGGAAAGGCTTCAGAAAATTCCCATTTGGTATTGGGAAAGCAGCCAATTTTAATCACAGTATTTTTGTTCAGAGGGATATTTTTGACTTGCTTGGTAGATCTATGTGCAAATTATTGCTTTTTTAAAAGCTTGTGCTGTACTCTTAATCTGTAGCAGAAGCCTAAAATTTGCTAACAGAATTTATTGTATATTAATGTCAGGTAGCAACTTGCTAATGGAATGAACATGTGTGTCTACATTCTATCTGTCTTACTGAAAATTTCAACCATGAAAAGCAGACCACATTTTCTCTTATCTTAAACATTTTAAAAGTAATTAACAAAGAGCATATCCTTGAATGACAGAACTTATTCCAAAACAGCTTTCCACCTAGGGCCAATGTCAATGCTTCTATATGTTGTCAGTTTCTTTTCTTTATGCCCTGTTTTTAAACTGCTAGGTAAAGAAGGAGCCCAATTTTCTACTGCCTGGGTCTTACTTAGCGTCCTCCTAGGAGCTCTAGCCATGCTGTGTAAAGAACAAGGAATCACAATACTGGTAAGTCTTCTCTTAACAGTTAAACATTGATGTTTCTTATCAGCCAAAAGCAGCTCACTGTTAAATAAACTCTCTTCATATGGCAAAATATGTGTCCCTTATGGTTTGTGCATCGCTTAGGCTATCTTACAGAAAACGTGGTAAATTCAGCAACGATAATCGTAACAATCTTTCCTCTTTTCCTGTTTTTGTTTTCTGATTTCTATTGCAAATGCTTTCAGATTTGCAAGTCTGAAGGTGTGCTGAGTGCTGATTTCACTACATGAGTTATTGTTGGTGTTACTGAAGAATGTGCACCAATGGTTCCATGAATAATCTCCCAAGTCTGTCTGTATTATACTTGGTTAAGACTTGCAAGAGCGTCTTATTGCCTCGTTGTTCCCATTTCTTTCTATGAGATTGATAATTTAGGGCTCTTGGTGTGAGACCCAACTCTTCACCACATGCAAGGAAGGCATAGTGTGGAAGACTTTTCATAGCAATGTTATACAACCATTCATGTAATGACAGTAGGAAGTTATTGGTTACATGGAAGTCACTCAAGCTTTAGTCTAGTTCCATCAACTCCTAAAGAATGGTGTGGATGAACATATAATAATAATTAATAATTTATTATTTATACCCCCCCCCATCTGGCTGGGTTTTCCCAGCCACTCTGGGCGGCTCCCAACAGAACATTAAAAACACGATGAAACATCAAACATTAAAAACTTCCTTAAACAGGGCTGCCTTCAGATGTCTTCTAAAAGTCAGATCGTTGCTTATTTCCTTGACATCTGATGGGAGGGCGTTCCACAGGGCGGGTGCCACTACCGAGAAGGCCCTCATGAATGAGTTGCAGTGAACTGTAGGCTGAGGCACTGCTCCCTCCTCCTTTTCAGACAAAATAAGGAGAGATAAATCTTCCCCTTTCATTGTAGAATAAACCACAGTTTCACTTGGGGGCCACATTAAAAATTTGGGGACACTGGCTTATTTTAACCAAAGTTAGTTTAAACAAACCGAGATGTCAAAACTCTGAATTAACTTCCTGGTTTGTTTCTCAAGTGTTTTTGTATATTAACATTGATCTGAGCTTTGTTCCAAAGTGTTTTCCCTGCTTCTCTTGCACGTGGAGGAGAAGCACACCGGGCTTGTCACAGTTCATTCAGGATGACCTATGGTAAACCGCTTAGAGGTTTTCAGAAATTAAGCAGCTGTTTTTATTTATTTATTTCAAAAAATGTATATATTTATTTATTTCATAAAATGTATATACGGATTTTTAAAACAAAAAAACTTTCATGTCAGTTATAGAAATTCTGTTTAAACAAATAAATAGTTAAATGAAGTGGATTAGGCCAGTCTTCTCCAATCTGGTGCTCTCCACACATTTTGGACTACAACTTCCGTCAACCCCAGCCAGCATGTAGTCCAAAACAGGCTGGGAAAGGCTTGTTTTAAGTAATTGAACTGAAGCTTAAGAGACCTACACAGATCCAGAGTAATTATTGAACTGCATGGTGTAACTCTTGTTGGTATCCATCTGTCTCAAGATGGCGGTGAAGGGAAACTGCTGCATTAGGAAGTGACCTTTGCAGGGCACAATCCTGGGCAGTATGTATGGAGGTCCTGGGCTGCCCAGATGACGTCCCTCCTTTCGAGCTCACTGATACAGCCCAAAGGAAAGCAGAGCAATACATTTGGCACCAGTTTGGCTGCAGGAGTTGCCAGAAGGAGGCATATAAGGCACCATCCAACCATCTTAGGGATTCCACTCTGGATATGTATAGTGTTTAATCCTTAGCTTTTCCCTTCTTGACGATATCCCGCAAGGCAGTGGAGATAGTGTAAATACATACCAAAATTTAAACGAGACAAATCTCTCCTTTCTCTTTCTTAACCTTCTTTCACCTTCTCCCTGTTTTGTTTTCATCCCTGTCTTCTTAGGGTTTGAACGCTCTTTTTGATGCTGTGATGATTAACAAGCTCAATATTTTGGAAGTTCTTTTGAAGATACTGCGCAAGGACAAGTCGCTGGAGGTGATTCCATTTATATATTTAAAAGAGCTGCCGCTTTAACTTCATACAGTTAGCATTTAAGTGTTAGCGTCAATACATCTACAGCAGCATGAAAGATCAAGGTGTTCTTTGATCTAGTAAGTGAGATTATTTGGAGGTCAAACACTATGTCAGAACATTGCCTTCAAAATGTGAGTGTTCATGATTTCAGCCCCAATAAGCCTCCATATTGCAGATCCTTTAACATGACTTACTGCAACTGTTCTGTGGAGCACTGCTCTGAATATCAGAGGGAATGCTACTAAAATTAGTTAATCATGTAGATCAGATTAACTCTTCTTAGAATAACAAAATTACATCCTTTAAAATCTCATTTTCCAATAGGGCAGACCTAGCAACTCTTGTCTTCCGATCACAATTCTGTTTTTTGTTTTGGATTTTTTTTTTAACAATGAATATACATTGTGCTTTGTGCCACCTTAAGATGAGTAGGTGATATGTAGATTTGTGTCCCTGTTTTGTGTGTGGGGTTTTTAAAAAAATATATTGCAAATATCTATTTTTTTAAAATCGCCTTCCTGAACTTTTAAAGTCCCCTGGCTTGCTCGCTTCCTTCCTGTAGCAGTAGTGAACAGAATTTCCTCAGTCCCCACCCTATGTAGTTCAGGCCTTACGGCAGGCATAGGCAAACTCGACCCTCCAGATGTTTTGGGACTACAACTCCCATCATCCCTAGCTAACAGGACCAGTGGTCAGGGATGATGGGAGTTGTAGTCCCAAAACATCTGGAGGGCCGAGTTTGCCTATGCCTGCCTTATGGGAACCTTTGTTCCAGGCTTACTTTCAGGGGTCCAAACTTGAATAAAATATTGGCCGGGGGGGGGTTAAGGTAAGCCCTGCCCCGCATAAGAAACAGTGCATGCACACCATTTGAATGGCAATGCCCCTCAAATATTTTATTGGGGAAGCTGAGTTGGCTCCTATGGTCTCCTTTGTTTAGCTTCATATCTTTACTGTCTTCTGTTCTTGTAAGTCCATACTTTTCATTCCATTTTATCCTGCTTTTGACTGGCCACAAGTTGACCGACCAACACTTGCTTCTCTCTTCCTAAACCTCTTCCAGGCTACAACATGCATCTCTTTAAGTCCCTTAGATTTTTCTTCCTGGTGCCCATTCTTGTTAGCATCTCTCCTGCCTTCTCTCCTTTTTTTCTCCCTCCTTTTTTGGGGGGGGGGCTCAGTTTTTTAGCCAAATGACTATTCAAATTTCCAAACCTCAGCCTCCTAATGTAGCTCTTTCTCTCTAATGGCTTCTGTGAGAGCTTTCCCCAGCCAAAAGGGACCCCAAGGATCATCTAGTCCAACCCCCTGCAATGTAGCTCATTAAGCTAAATGGTTTTTTTTATTAAAAAAAACTTTGCTGAAAATTAAAGCGTTCATTTGACATTTTACCGCAGAATTTGAAACTCTAGTGTTAGCAGTCTCCTTTGATTGTTTTTGGTGTTTAGCAATTGTCAACTGCTGTGAGCTGCTGCCAAATCTCATATTACATTGCGTATCCACTGTACAAAATAAAACAGGGTGTCGGTTATTTATTTGTTAGCCGAATGCTCTAAAGTGTTGCATGTCATCTGTCAAATACAGTGAAATGCTAAATACAGTTACGTGTGGTTGTTGAGTAAGAAATGCTATGTCATGGTGGCTGTTCCATACTTTAAATAACTATTGCCACCATGATAAATTCTAACTTTTATAAAGTCAGGGTGGTTAAAGCTGTGAGAGTACTCTTGTGCCTGATGTAACAAATAAAATATATACAGATTCTTTTTAGAAACTTGCTGTTTCGCATGCCTGATCAAAAGCTTTGATAATACTATGCATCTTCTTTCCCTTTGCAACCAACTCCAAACGTACCTACTTGGAAGCAAACCCCATTGATTTCAGTGGGGCATATTTCCAAGTCAGTATGCTGAAGATTGGTGCCTATGTTTTATTGTAAATCTTTATGATGTAGATGAACCAGAGCAAACAGCAAGTTTATTTATTAGACTTTCATGTTCTTGCAGTTCCCTGTTGTGTCTGTAATACTGCAAGGTAGGATACTAATAATATGAGGATATGCTGAAGAATTTCATATCTGTACCCTATACTAGTAACTGGCAGTGTTGCTATAACGACAGTTGCCTCACAAACTTTTATGTCGCTATCATGTGGCTCACAGTTGTTGAACTTAATTTGGGCCAGGATTCAAATGGGACCACCATTGATTCTCATATGCAGGCTTCTTCCTGCAGTTTTCCAAACATGAAAAAAATAAATATGAAGCTGAGGAGAGGCTTTGAGACCTATCTATTTTCTTCAGAAATCCTGGATTACTTGGGCACAGAATGTTTTCTTCTTGGTGCATCTATTTCCACTGCTGGCATAAACTGTCTGTCTTCTCACGATCCTGGATAGGCGCATCAAAGTCTTAAATCTTAGTCCACTGGGTAAGGGTGGCAGAATGGCAGTAGGGGAAAGCTGGCTTCTGAGATTGTCCACATTCGTTTTACCCTTCTTTCGCAGCAAGAGGGACTCAACATTTACTTTATCTTAAAAGCCAGGATACTTACTAAAACCCTTTGAGCCAGATGGGATGGGGTCGTGGATTGGATGGAGGTACCTCTTCACCCAGCCCTCTAGCCTCTGCATGCCAAGTGACACCAGTGCCGTTTCTGGTGGCACAAAAGTTCCCATGTTCTACTCACTGAATGTGCCAGTAGGCAGAAATGTAACTGGTGGGATCCCCGTTAGCAGGAGCCTCATAAAAGAGAATAGAGGGGCGGGGTGGCGGAATTGGGCTTGATTATTACACCAGCTCCAGGCTACTGCATCAATTTGCCTCCTCCTGCTTCTACCCCATTAAGCGCCACCAGGCAGCACCTAAGTCCATGTACTGTATATCCCACCTTTCTCCCAAGGAGCTGCGTGTGGTTTTCTCCACACACCCCAAAACCACTTTATGAGGTAAGTTAGACTAAGAGACTGGCCTGAGGTGGTGACCCAGTGAGCTTCAGGGCAGCATAGGTCTTTGAACTTGTGTCCAACACTCTTAACCACTTCACCACACTGACTGCTGTGGCTTTTCTGCACTTCTGTGGAAAATGGAATATAAATGCAGCGCAGGGCTGCTTGTACAATTCGCTCCATGCTTGGCAGAGTCTTCGTTGGCAGCGTTGTATTGTCTGTATTCTGCCTCACCTGTATGGGGATCTGATGTCTTTAATGATGATGGCTTCGCTCACCATTAAATCACCGTGGTGACAATACAGCAACCAAACGTTTTCTACCATGTGTCTGTTACAAGCGCAGGAGCCCTTATTATTACTATCATCATTATCATTAATTGGGTCAGTAGATGGCAAAGTTAGAGAAACATGAGTACTGTCTGAATTTTGCAGTTCTGTCTGAATTTGCAGTTTTTAAAAGGAAAAAGTTGTGATGACCTGAGCTTTTCCTTTTCTTCTGGTCTTCCTCTCTAGAGCCTAGTGGTGTTTAGAAAAGGACTTCTGTTCAGGATGACTCTTCTGTTATCTGGAGGAGCCACCATGCTGTATGTGCGCTGGAGGATTATGGGCACAGGACCACCGGCGTTTACTGAAGTGGATAACCCAGCTTCATTCGCAGACAGTATATTTGTGAGGGTAAGTGGCAAAGGCATTGCTTTTCAGTGAGCTAACAAATTAAGGACTAAAAAATAAAGCAGAGGAGCCATGTGTCATTTCCAGAACAACTGCTTTGTACGTAGCAAGTTCTCCCATTCAGTTCCTGGCAACTCCCAAGGGTAGGCTTGCAAAAAGGCTTTTGTGGACTGCTGCCAGTCAGAGTAGACAGTATTGGACTAGATGAACCAGCAGTCTGATTTGTCATCAGGCAGCTTTGTGTGTTCTTACATAGCTTACAAGAGTTGAACCATCAAAGTGGTAAAAGCGTCATTCCTTGAGGGTGCTGAATGAATGATGCTTTTAGAATGTGAATGTTTTAAAACGGGTGTGTCCAATGTCCACATTTCATATGGGCAACTTCTGACAGCTACACACCAGTTGTGGACAGGGCTGGGGGCAGAAAGGGGTGGAGGAACGAACATGACTCTTGACCTTTGTACAATGGGTTACATTCCAGCCATGCAAAAGGCAGAGGTTTACACACACACACACGTCCATCTCCCTTCCAAGCTCATGAGGCATCACCCCAGTTCAAGGTGCTCTCATTCCAGCAAGGCAAAAGCACCCAAGGAGGGTGTCACCCTCTCTCCAGGGTCAGAGGCAGATTTTGGGTAATGCAAGTAGCGTGGGCACACTGGGCACACAGCCAAGGAGGGCACCTTCTCAAAGCCCAGTGAGTGCTAACCTGGCTTTGGGAAGGAGGTGTGAGGTCTCTGACAGGGTCCTAGATGGTGATGTGCGGTGAAATTTTTCATAGGGGAAAAGTTAGGACCAGAGGACCAGCTTGTGAAGGTGATTGTGTGTGGTATGTTGCGACATTGTGCGTGTGAGCATCGTTCCTTCCTGCCTAAGCCAGGCAGAAGCTTCCTGGGGCCAGAGGTGCCAGGGGAACATTTAAGGGACTAGCCTAGTCCCCTGAGGCCACTGGCTGCACGCCACTGGTCCTAGAATCCTCCAGCCTCCTTCCCAAGCCAGACAAGTGTTTACTGGGCTTCGAAAAGAAGGTAGGAGGACTGTGGGACCCTGTCAGAGCCTCGTGCCTCTTGCCCAAAGCCCAGCTTAAGCCAGCACCACAAGGGGGGCATATTACCAAGGTCTCCCCACTCCTTTTTTAAAAAAAAAATTAATGCTCACCTATGGATCAGGGGATTTTGTTTTGTTTTGGAAATGTCTAATGGCTTTGCTGGATCTACCACACTCTGGTTAGATTAATGATACGGAACTGTCTTGATCTGAGTAGCCGTAGTTTTTCAGTCACATATGTTCTCTATGCTTTGACCTCTGGAGCTGTGTAAGGCAGAGCCCACTGTTAGGTGCAGAAGCCAACAAACTTTGAGCAAAAGCCAGAAGTGGGATATTGCCAGTGGCACACACTGGATTGTAACCATACAAGCCTTCCTAGAAAAGAATATTCTTTTGGGCAGCCAAATTTGTATAGTGGGGAGCAGGGGACAGCAGAACATGCAATTACACCGAGATAACGTTAATTAACTTACATTTGATTAGGCTAGAGTCTTGGAGCCAATACGTGTTTTATCTGATAAACAATTTTATTAAAGAGGAGGCTTAAATAAAAACTAGGCGATCTGAAAAAGTAGTAGTGATTTTACCCCCTTCCCCCCTTCCTAACAGCCTCTTAAAGTTCAGTATGAAGTAAATGTTTGTTTTTCCTTTGACTGACAGGCTATAAACTATAATTACTACTATTCGTTGAATGCATGGTTGCTGCTGTGTCCCTGGTGGCTGTGTTTTGATTGGTCAATGGGCTGCGTGCCCCTTATTAAATCAGTCAGTGACTGGAGAATAATTGCACTAGCAGTTCTTTGGTTCTGCCTAATTGCTCTGATGTGCCAAGCCTTGTGCTCCGAAGACAGCCAGAAGAGAAGGTAAACGACATTATTGAATTTTAAATTTCTAATTGGGTTTTCTTATTTCCAGCACTCTTCATCTTCCTCCTCTTCCTTTTTTTTTTAAATAACAACAAATCAGTGGAATCAATATACCTTGGCAAACCCAGTTCAAATAAATATTTATAGCTCCAACTTGCATTCTCTTCCCAATTTGGCTCCATCATTTTTTTACACTGACTATGGGGAGGCAAACTTGTAAAAGGGAGGTACGGATGGCTGCTTTATGTTCTTTCTGAAATGGCATTTTCAGATCCTTAACTCTGTAGGGGGTAAAAAGTAATTTGTGGTCAGAATAAAGTGTAATTGAAGTATGTTGTTTTCCTTCACCTCTTTCCACAATGTTTCTTTTGTTAATAATAATAATAATAAAAACCCTTAAGGAAAAAAAAGTTTTAGAAAAAAAATGGTTCTGGCTGTTGATTAAAAAAATAAAATGCTGTCCCAGAGTGATTACTCTTCATCAGTAAACAGTCAGAGAGAAAATAATGTGGGGTGGGCTAGGGGAACCCCTGTCGTTTTACAGAAATGAAAGTTGCTTTAAGAGGATGAAACAATATTTTTTGAGAAGATATTACAGGTGTTGTTCTGGTGTTTTTGAACCAAACATTTAATCCTTTTAATTGGCAAAACTGCACTTTGTTCAAATTGGCCTTTTATTCCTCCACAAGGATGCATGCTAATCTTGATCCAGCTTTTCCGTTTAAAAAGAAATAAAAACAAATGACCTAATAGTGCTTTTGAGTCTTAATAGCAGTTCATGTGCATTATTTCCATACTTTTACAACAGTCCTGCAAGCTGGTATTCATTCCTGCGAAATAGTGGCTTGCCTAAGGTGTGAGCTTTGAACCAGCAATGTCACAGCTTGCACTCTTAACCCCTGGGCTGGCTGCCATCTTTTTGGCTTGCGTACAACACATAGATGCGATTACATTTTGCATTTTTGCTTCAGGAATTTTTCACTTAAGATACCTTGGATCCCCTGCCCCCTCATTTTCCTTGGCAGATCCTTAAAAGTTTCTTTTTGTTTGTATGCTAATATTTGGATGATAAGCTATCAAAATATTTTCTTCCATACATGTGTTCCTGGATGATATCCAGAACGCACAAACACAACCGTATCCTGGAATCACAGAAAGGAGACCTGACATAAACATGGATTTTTGCAGTTAATCATTTGTGCTTGTGTATAGTGGGGGGAAAGCAAAGCAGATACACATGATCTGTGGTAAACCATAAAGTAGGAAGAACTCTTGCGCCCAGTGATACCAGTGGTAAAACAGTAATTATACTGTAGAGACATTTTGCTAAAAACTAGACCCTGATGCTACAAGGAAATACTTCTTGTCTGTTAGTGTTTCTCATTATACATACTAAATATCAGGAGAATCTAAAAAACAGTTGTAACTTGTTGCCCTTATGACAGAAGTGTGCATTAAATCTTCAGGCATGGGAGCTTCAGAATGAATTAAACCTACCAAATCACAGGCAGGCAGTTCCAGGGGGTCTTGTGCAAGACAACTTTTTAAAATGTGACATTTTAAACAAAGAAAAGGTCAATAACACTTTCATTTTTTTCCCAGAAATGGACTAAAACCAGCAAATCCATATTGGCTTCATAATTTTGAGGAGGGAGTGGGGGGTTGCCTCTCTTGATTACCTTAAAATAACTTTTATTAGCAGCTTCATAGCGGCTGGCTTAACTTTCTTGTGCTTGTGTCCTCCTATAGATAGACATTACAAGGTGCACGTGTTCAGAATAGTGCCTGTGGAGCGCTGAAGCACTCGAGAGATTCCCACCCCCTGCCCAAGTAAAACAGTGGCCTTAAAAAAAAAAAGATAAAAGAAGCATCTTACTTAAAAAAATAAAAATCTTCAGCTGCTCTGCTTCCAACAACAACAAAATCACCCAGAGCACTTTAGTGCTTCACAGATAGCATTCTGAACATCTTGCTTTTTGCAAAGCCCATGGACCTAGGGAAACATATGGGCATGGGGGGAAATATAGTTTACACAAAGTAGAGTACAAAAACTATAGAGCAGCAGAGCAACGTGAGGTCTTGTGGGGGGAGTGACTGGGTGCTTTGGCGACCCTGTGGCCCAGCTGAGGAAGTGGTGAAATTACCTTAGTTCACCTCATTATTGAGCCCCGGCAAAGAGCTGCTATACACCCCTACTAAATACTCCCCTTCCCATTTAGGTAAACGCTTCAAAACCAGGGCTTCCCATGCATATTTAGAATGTTTAGATTGAGTACATTATGTTAAACTTTGGATCACCAAACTATTACATGGTAAGCACGTGGACATCATTAACACAACTCCTGAATTGCTTGGAGTCTTTTCCAACATGACCTTTAGTGATACGAGATCTTCCACTGAGTAGTTCCTTCCCACCCTGCTTAGTAACATCAGAAATCTCCAGGTTTCCCCACAGAGGAGCCCATGCAGCAGTTCCTTCATGCAACAGCATTGCCGTTTCTGGGAAGTAGGAAGATATTTGTATAGAAAAGAGCCATGGCATGAATTTTCCCCATATGATACCGTGTTTCTGATGTCACTGAATGGAATTCAGCATGGATTCTAAAGATTCCATGCTAAAAAGACAGAATTCAAACAGATTCTTTGAAACCCCAGCTTTTTACATGCAGATACTAAGTTGTAGCATAAAAATATCATAGGAAGTAATGATTGAGTTGTTCATCCTGTAACTTACTTTCTGCTTTCCAGAATCCTGACATTGGGTTTGGGATTTCTCATCATCCCTTTCCTTCCTGCAAGTAATCTGTTCTTTCGAGTTGGATTTGTTGTTGCAGAAAGAGTAACCTACCTCCCGAGTATTGGCTATTGCATGCTGATTACATACGGATTCAGTCTATTGAGCAGACAAGCTAAAAAAAAGGTACTAACAAAAGGATCCATATAACTGACAACAGGTATACACACACACACACACACACACACACACACACACACACAGCTTTAAACTGTGGTTCCTAACATGTGTTTCTTCTCTCCAAGAAATTTCTTGTTGCTGCTCTGCTGGGCCTCTTGTTGGTAAATGTGTGGCGTTGTGTTATCCGCAGTAACCAGTGGAGATCTGAAGAACAACTTTTTAGGAGTGCTTTGTCTGTGTGTCCACTGAATGCAAAAGTAAGTTTTGGAGTAATATGCATTAGCCATATGCATTGCACTCTGTAAAGGCAAATCCCCATTTTGAAGTAGAAATTTCAACAAATGTAAAGGAAATTAAAAATCTGAAAGTGTTTTCTTTTAAGTCATTCCCCACACCACCAAGTAAGTTCAAAAACTATTTTTTGTTCCTCTGTCATTTGGATCTAAAATGCAGCTACATCCCTGTGGTACATTCCTGTGTGCCTTTCCCATCATTTAGAGCAATGGTCTTCAACTGGTGTGTCGGGAGCTACTACCAGGTTGCAGCCTGATGCAAGGTAGGTTGCAGCCGCAACACTACCGCCATACAAACAGAAAGAAAGAAAGAAAGAAAGAAAGAAAGAGAGAAACAGGTCCCCAAACAATCTTTAGTTAAAGATTGGTCTTGGGTCCAAAAAGACTGGTGAATACTAATTCAGATCAGGGGCGGAGGAAGGGGGTGCGGTGGGTGTGGGCCGACCCGGGTGTCACCACTGAGGGAGGTGACAAAATGCCAGGTGGCACTCACCACAGTTCCTGCAGCATGTCCGAGCCATGCGTCTCTTCTGGGAAAGACACGCTGCCTCCCCCCCCCCCATCTGTAGGGCGGCTGGGTGGGAGGAGGCAGGCAGACTCCGGAGGCCCCGCAGTGTGCCCTGCCCTCGCCCCACCCTTCTGGGCGCACCACCCCAGGTGCCTGAGCGGCTTCCGCCGCTGATTCATATCCCTGATTCATTGTTGAGTGCCAGGTTACCTGGTCTTAATTTAAGTGGTCATATGCTGGTTTGCAGCCCAGGTTTCCAAGCTGGGCTTATAGGAATGGCAATTGAAGAAATCACACTGCTTTTTTTAACTCCCAAACAAACTATCAGTTCCAGTAAAGATGCAACCTTAAAAGTTATCCCGCGCAGAGGATTTCTTTTGCTGTGGCGTTTAATGGCGGGAATGAGCATAAGAGGATCACAGACAATTCAAGATCTGTATTGTTCTTTGCATGCATAATGCTGCTCTGGAAATCAGGTCAATCCCTGCTTTTATGCATTATTAAAAGCAGTTGTGGGATATAAAATAGTAAGCAACAGTGTATCACATCTGCCTAGCATCAAATTGGTTCATGAATGAGCTTGGCAATCCATATCCTTTTCTCAGTCCGAATCTGTTTCTCAGGGCTTAGCTTATGCAGAAAAGTTAAAACACCTGAACTAGAAATTTTCTAGCCTATGCTTTATTCTAAAAGGTGGTGGTGATGATTCATTGAATTTATGTCCCACATTTCCTTCTGAAAGTTAGCAAAAGGCAGTTTACTGTGTTTGGTAAGCCAAAAAAAGTACACAAAATCTGAAGTTTAAGACCCAAAGCAAACAAAATGTTCAGTATCACCAGTATTTGCAGCCAATTTTGAAAAACCTGTAGGGCACTTACAAAGAATTGGGATTGCATGTTACAGATTTCCATCTCTCTTATAAACTGATTTCCCTAGGGTTCCTTAGGGAGACAGAACGGAGGAACTATAATAGTTCAATATATGCGTATTGTGTATAGCATTTGTTTTTCAGGAGCGGTAATCTTTGTGGATCTAGGGAACACATTGTCCCTGATTGGTTTGGGAGTGGGCAGGAGCTGTTTAGCCCACTTATTCAGGAGGAATAACGGCATGCAGACAGGAGCACTGTATTGGCTCTATCACTGCCCATGCAGACAGAACAGCACTGCTGCAGCTCCACCCCATGGTTGAACCGTTCCTTTTTGTCACACAACAAAATTCAGCTATACCTCTTCCACACTCTGTGGTACACAGTGTTTCACACTTCCTTATTGTAGATTGCTTGTAAAAGATGTAGCTAGGCCTCTGGCTTCTGTTTCCTCAATTGTGAATATGGCAGTTTCCTTTTGTTTTAATTCTGAAAACATAAGGTCTATTTGGAGTTGGATATACTGTATGGTGGCAAGCATGTAGGATTCTTTTATTATGCATTTTGTTTTATATTATATTTTTATGTTGTGAACTGCTCTGAAATAAACAGATGGAGGGCGGTATACAAATAAAATAAAAGTATACCCTTCTTTCACATTGTGTTTCTAGGTGCTCTTAGCAGGGAAAAGTGATTCATTAGTTGCCATCGTGTAACCAATTGCTTTGTTACACTTGTTTGGCAGTGGGAATGGTATTTGCTGGTAAGTAAAAATAGATTGATCTGGCCTTAGCTGGTATACAAACATGTTGGGATGCCTGGACTAGTTGGCTTGGGATGCTGCTGCCACAACCAACAGTGTATACTCCTTCCCTCTTCTGTGGCCAATGTCAGCATGCTAAGCGAGGGTATAGGCACCAACACTGGTTAATACCATTAACCTATGATGCTGAAGTAGGCATAGGCCCATAGGAGAGGCAGGTTTCTATGTCCATTTTGGGCCTGCTGTGGACTCAATTGCATGCCCCCAATCTAAAAGAGTTCTTCCAGAAACCTGCAGGGCTGAAATTTGGAGAGTCAGCAGAAGATCGAGTAGTTCAAATATGTTCTTTGCTGACCTACAAATTTCTGTAAATATTTGTGTGGAAATTTAAAAAACACATTCAACCAAAACGAATCAGAACCAATAGGCATGAATTTTCAGTTGGATGAATGTTCGGTGAACTTCAAAGTTGCTGAAGACTTGCATTTTCACTGGGATGTTTGTTCTCTGATTATTATTTTCTTCTCTCTAATTCTTGTGTCATATTCCCTTCAGCTACATTTTTTATTTTTCCTGGCAGCTGTTGATGCTATTTGAACATAACATGACTGTGTTAAAAGCCTAATGAAGTCCCTGCTATATATCCTACCTCATACTATCACTGTGAGGGACGCAGGTGGCGCTGTGGGGGACGCGGGTGGTGCTGTGGGTAAAACCTCAGTGCCTAGGACTTGCCGATCGCATGGTCAGCGGTTCGAATCCGCGCGGCGGGGTGAGCTCCCGTCGTTCGGTCCCAGCTCCTGCCCACCTAGCATTTCGAAAGCACCCTTAAGTGCAAGTAGATAAATAGGTACCGCTTTATAGCGGGAAGGTAAACGGCGTTTCCGTGTGCTGCTCTGGTGCCAGTTCGCCAGAGCAGCTTTGTCACGCTGGCCACGTGACCCGGAAGTGTCTGCGGACAGCGCTGGCTCCCGGCCTCTAGAGTGAGATGAGCGCACAACCCTAGAGTCTGTCAAGACTGGCCCGTATGGGCAGGGGTACCTTTACCTTTACCTTTACTATCACTGTGTAAGGAAAGAGATAGCATTGTGGGCCCATACAAACAATGTCGAGCCTGGCCCTGAACTTCAGAGGCTTGACTCAGCATCAGCTTTGGAAAAAGGGGTCAAAGCACAATGTTGTTTTTATTTCAAGCCATCCCCTTCTTGAAGCTTGACACATCACTGTAAATTATGCATATTATTCAAAGGAGGTTGCACTTACCTTGACCTGTGGTGTATATATTTATAAACAAAATTAAGATGCTTTGTTAAACCATAAATCTATTTTCAAAATTGCAGTTGCAGAGATAAATGCTGCATTATTAGTATCTAACAGTAATAAATGTCTGGAACAATTAATACATTTCTGGCTTTTACTTTCAGGTTCATTATAACGTTGGCAAAAACCTGGCTGATAAAGGCAATCAAACAGCTGCAATTAACTATTACAGGGAAGCTGTCAGGTACGTGCCAGTTACTGTTTAAAAGAGGAACAGGGAAGTGTCCCACAATGAATGCAAACAAACTGTGAAAAAGGCTCATGAACTGAAAGTGGAGACAGTATATGCACTTTACCTTTTTTTCATTTGTTTGTTACACAAGAAAATCTTTAATAAAAACTGATTTAAAAGAGGAACAGGAAAAAATATTCAGAATATTGCATTTATTGGCTTATAAAAAAGAGCCTGGAAGACATGACATCTCAATGCACTGTTTAAAATAAATTATAATCATTCAAAAGAGAATTTAATCCATGGGGGCAGGGAATGAAAGTAGCTTAGAACACTATGGTTAGGAAAATGTGCACAGTGTGAGTAAAAATGTTGGCAATGTAACACAGGGAAAAATTGTGAGGTGGTCTCATCCCAATCCAGATTTGGGTAGTTGCTGAAAAAGTAGAAAATACGATAGATTATTAAATTTCAATCCAATATTTTTGTTGTTAAATAACCCAGAAATATTACCTCGGGTTAAGAACTTTGCTTCAGGATGAGGACAGAAATCGTGCTCTGGCGGCGCGGCAGCAGCAGGAGGCCCCGTTAGCTTAAGTGGTGCTTCAGGTTAAGAACAGTTTCAGGTTAAGAACGGACCTCCGGAATGAATTAAGTACTTAACCTGAGGTACCACTGTAAATCACTGTAGTCTAGAGAAGATTGGTGATGGTGATTTAATATATGATTAAGGTGTAAATTTCCTATGTTTGGTCAGGTTGAGATTCAAATAATAGGTGGAGTCTCACGAGTTGGTGGCTATATACAGTGAGGGGGGAAAGTATTTGATCACCTGCTAAATTTGCGTGTTTGACCTCTGACGAAGAAATGACCAGTCCATAATTTTAATAGTAGTTTTATTGTAGCTATGAGAGACAGAATAACAACAGGAAAAGCCCCAGAAACCCAGAAGACAAAAGTCAGAGATTGATGTGCATTATAATGAGTGAAATAAGTATTTGATCCCCTATCAACCAGCCAGATGTCAAGCTACCTGGTATCTTCACTGTATGTAACAAGCTGAGATTAGAAGCACCTGCTGTAAGGGAGAAGTCTTACCTGTAATCCCAGCTCGTTACAGTACCTGTACAAAAGACACCTGTCGACAGAAGCAATCAATCCAGCAGATTTCATTTACTGTAGTGTAAATGAAAGAAAATGAGTCAAGCTGCCTTTTTCCAATGAGTAATTATTTCCCCCCTTTTACATGCCCAGATTGAATCCTAAATATGTGCACGCTATGAACAACCTGGGAAATATCTTGAAAGAAAGGAATGAACTGCATGAAGCTGAAGAGCTGCTGTCACTAGCTGTACAAATACAGTATGTTTTTAAATACACAATTCCAGTTGTCGCTGCAGAGCATATAGAAGGAGTGCTGTGTCCTGTCCTGTATACTAAACGTATCCAACAATTCTGCCTAGGCCTGATTTTGCAGCGGCATGGATGAATCTGGGAATAGTGCAGAATAGCTTAAGAAGGTATGGAGAAGCTGAGCAAAGCTATTGGACTGCAATTAGACACCGAAAAAAATACCCAGATTGTTACTATAATTTAGGACGTTTGGTAAGTGTATTGCATTACATGTGTGCTAATGACAGCAAGAGACTAAGATGAAATGTCGCCTCGGTGGCAAACTTAAGCATAGTTCATTAACAGTGTGGTTAAACAGCAGTACTTTGGCACGTTTCATGCAGCTTCCTAATAATATTCAGAGTGCAGTAGGTGAAGGGCACATCCTCAGCCCTGCACTCCAGCCCATAGCAGACCATCTGCTTTGCATGCAAAAGGTCCCAGGTTCAATCCCCAAGTCGGGGTGGAAGAGACTCCTGCTTGCAATCCTGAAAGCCTCTGCCGGTCAGTGTATGCAATACTGAGCAAGATGGACCAACTCAGTATAAGGCAGTTTCCTATGTTCCTGTGTGTTGTTCCTACAGTATCAGTGGGCGAGAACTTTCATGCAGATTGCCTTTCGTGGCTTTGACCATTATAAATTGTTTTCAAGAGCTTGTCCCCAAAATACAGCACTACTTTCTATTGTTTTTTTAATATATACATGGTTGTTGTTTTTTGCATAAAGTAATATAAGCAGGAGTGGGACTAGACAGGAGAGGAATTTGAGCATTGATCTAATTTATTCAGGGCTACCGTTACTGTATTTGCTTTCATATTGTCGTCCTTGTTTCAGTATGCTGACCTCAATCGCCACATAGATGCATTGAATGCATGGAGGAATGCCACTGTTCTGAAACCACAACACAGTTTGGCTTGGAACAACATGATTATATTGCTTGATAATACAGGTACAGTATAAGAATTACCCAGCAACGTTTAAATAAGTGATGCATTTATGCAGTTTTTGCCCTGCTTACGGTTTTGTGGAATAAAAACTATTGTGCTATTCAGCACCCTTTCCTCTCTTTTCTTACGTTCCTAGGTAACTTAGCACAAGCTGAAGCTGTTGGAAGAGAGGCTTTGGAGTTAATACCCAATGATCATTCTCTTATGTTTTCACTGGCAAATGTATTGGGGAAGTCACAGAAATATAAGGTAGTAAAATATTTCCAATCATAACTTTTGAATGAAATAATTATTTTAATTGTTTCTCCATTGTTCATAGACTGAATAGGTTCTCAAAAAAATTACAACTCACATTAGAGACAAATTGAAGTGTTGTTCTGTAGGTACATGTGGCAAAATAGATGTGCACATTCGTAATGTGGTGGCATGTACATGTTGTCATGGCAAACTACTCGTGTATGGGGTTTACCACCTTTTATTCAAGGTCACCTGTGTTGAATAAAATATACTGCCTTGATCTATAGAGACACAGTAATGTTGTCAAAGAGCTGGGCATGTGGCTGGGTTTTCTGAACCTGCAGAGTTACCAGCCCTAGATTTCATGAACATAGGAGAATAATTTCATTGATAATTCAGAGGGAAATAGGGAAAACATCAAAGCAAAGTAGCTATAGAAAAGAAAAGTTCGGTTGAACATGGATTCCCGAGTAATCTGAGGTTTTTATAGGCCAAATCTTCCTTTTTCGGATATGTTCTAGGAAGTAAGATAGCCTTTAGGGCCCTGGTCTGATCAACTCCTGGGTGCTAAACTAATTTACTTGATTCATCCCTAGCTGAGGTTCTCAGGGGTCCCCACAATCACATGATATTGGAACACACACTCTGGGTATTATTCAGCTGACTTTTACTCATTCCTACCTAAACAGAAAACACTAGATTCCTTACTGTGAACAAGTTCATGAGTTTGATTTAGGGAGGCAAGCAAGCGTGTTTTGCAGAACAGTTCAGAAACCACATAAAAATATTTTTTAATCTTACATGCAGCACATCTAAAAATCATCATTCAAATTGATAAATATAGAAATAAGCCAAGGCTTTTCCTGAAAAAAACCATTTAAATTAGAATCAGCACTTATCCTTGGATTATAAACAGACATAAAGCTGTGTTAAGTAGCCCTGTAATTAAGTCTGCATCCACTGCATAGGAACATCTTTAAAAGTATTTTTTATCTCTTATCTGTTTAAATAATTGTTTTTCTTGAGTAATTGTATATATTTTGTATGCGTTGTTCAGAGTTTAATGATGTCATGTAAGTGGGATGTGTGAGCCTAGCAAAACTGAAAATGAATAATGAAAATATTCAGTGGTCAGAATCTTTGAAGCAAGTCAGTTAGAAAAACAAGTGAAAAGTCTTTTGTGGAGCATTTTTTCTTTCTAGAAGTATTGTCTGCAAAACAAAGCAGATAAGCCTTTTAAAATTGTTGGCTGTAATAAAAGTAGATTCATCTCATTGATTTTATTGGGATTAACTTCATTTTAACACAAATATGCAGGTTTTAAGTGGTGATTTGTGTGAGCATCCGGTTATAATGCAGTCCGCAAGTGTTTTTGTGTTCTTACTAGCACAGAAGTAATTACTGTTTAATTGACAGCAACTACCAGACAACAGCTGGATCAGGCTGTGAATTATATTGTATGTATATCCATTAGAGAGAAGTAGAAGTGTGAATGCACATGAAAAAAATATGGTGACATAATCACATTAATAGACCACAGAGCATGAGGTAATTGGTAGTGTTTGGTTGTACTTGACATTGTATGCACTACAGAAATAGCTTGTCCTGTTGATCTCTTTTTCTGAATTATTCAGGAATCTGAAGCTTTGTTCCACAAGGCAATTAAAGCCAATCCAACTGCAGCCAGTTACCATGGTAATTTGGGTAAGACATTTTACAGCTCCCCTAGTGCAAACTTTTAAAAAATCAGACACACTGCTTGTACTTCTTTTCATGTTAATTGTCTTAAAAACTACTGTTTTTAAGGCATTATTCTGCTGCCGAGATTTCTATTCTGCCTACTTGCTAAACAAATTGCCAGCTAGAGAAAAGAGTTCCAAAAATGCAAAGCTCAATGCATTGTATAATAGACCAACCAGGCAGCACACTACAGCCCAGAGGTGGCTGCATGTCAGTGGTGGCAAATTGGCTCTTTTGTGCCATGCTTGCAAACCGCCATGAGCTCTCCTGATAAAAACAGCAATTTATGGCTCTAGCACAATCCACTCTTGTCATTCCCTGGCCTGCTCAGCTCCCAAACGTGTCCCCTCCAGCTGGCAACAGAGCAGGCTGCCACCATGCCGGCAGCCAACCAAATGTTTTAATGTTTTCTAAGTAATTGGCAAGATTGTCTGTCCTTCAACGATGTTGCTAACAAAAACTCCTCTTTGCTGTTTCAGCTGTGCTGTACCATCGCTGGGGAAATCTTGACTTAGCCAAGAAACACTATGAAATCTCTCTGAAGCTTGACCCCACAGCAGCTGGGACCAGGGAAAACTATAGTCTTTTAAAAAGGAAACTGGACCAACTGAAAAAAAAAGGCGATGTCTGAGGTTTCTTCTCAGGCTTTGAATGCGTACTGCATACCATTTATTGGCAACATGGCTACTAATCACCAGGGAGAGAAGCATTCAGTCATACTGTCATTTAAAAAATCACAACAATAACCCAATAATTATAGCACCAGCAACAAATACTCAAAATGTTTCATGAAGTCTAGTGGCAGAAGTAAATTTCTTTACAAAAAAAAAATAAAAAGCAACGCTGGTTTTGAAATTTTCATTTGGAGAACTGAAAGGTTTGTATTTATGCTTTCAGCTTTTTGACACAGTTTCAAAACCTGTTGAATATTTACATTCTTATACTCGGAGCACTTGTGCTGGTAGGGGCAACTTATTCAAATAAAAAGAAGGGCATATTCAAAATGCATGTAGCAGTGGAATGCGAATGTACCACAGTACATTGCTACCTCGGGTTAAGTACTTAATTCGTTCCAGAGGTCCATTCTTAACCTGAAACTGTTCTTAACCTGAAGCACCACTTTAGCTAATGGGGCCTCCTGATGCTGCCGCGCCGGCGGAGCCCAATTTCTGTTCTTATCCTGAAGCAAAGTTCTTAACCTGAAGCACTATTTCTGGGTTAGCGGAGTGTGTAACCTGAAGTGTATGTAATCTGAGGTGCCACTGTACAATTATGTGGAAAAGAAATATAATTTGTTTTGCCTGTGTATACATCTTACTGATGCAGGAATTCTGATGCAGCGTTGGTATGAAACGTGGCCCAGTGAATTACTGAGAGCACAAATGTTGCCTCATTAATCTCTGGAGAGGCCATGCTTCAGAAACATGGGGGAGGGTGTTTGCGCAATACACTGCTAATATACTTGGTAAGAACAGGATAGAATGAACTATTTTCAACAATTTATGGTGAATTGAGGATTGAAGTTTAATTCAAATTGTTCTTAGATTCAGAATCTATCCTTAGTTGCTGTTGTACAGCTTAAAGGTAGTGACTTGAATGGTCAAGCATCCCAAAGTAACCGTCAAGAGTACTTTAAACTGTAAAGCCTTTCATGTTTGGTAGTTTGCCCAGAATCTTGTAATGCTTCAGCTGGGCAGTGGTTATTACATTTTTAGATGTTTGATTAGGTTTTAATCTGCTGTCTTGTTGGTAGCAGCTTTCATTAGGGTATCAGTAGCTGAAATCCAAGTGGCATATGAAGGGTTCTTCAGTCTTCTCTGGGGATGATAGCAGACTTAATTTTTCTCTGAGGGTTAATGGTTCCTTAAAGAAGTGACAGCCCAGTTAACATGTTCTAAAATCCTTCACATGGAACATCCCTAAGGGTGCAGCCAAGTGCAGGAAGAAATGTCTGATCTGGGCCATTGTAGCCTAAAATAATAAAGAAATGTGGTTGTGACGTATTTATTGGCAAAGAAAGGATTTATGTCAACATTGCACCCTAGATGCAATGTTGAGATATCCACCTGTGTAATCTTGACAGTCCCAGATAAACTATTGTTTTCCAGCTTTAGGGGTTGCCTAAAGACCACTTACAGACAGGTACAGTTTACCTAAAAATCAATGACAGCATATCAGAAAAAGATCTGTTCTTCCATACTTCAATTTATTCTTGCTGCAGATTGGATTTTTGAGGAGCAAAGTCAAAATCAAATGTTGACCTTTTTTGTCCTGCTATGTATATTGTGCAAGAGAGATATTGCTGCATTAGAATCCTTCCCATATAGAGCATTATTTCTCAGAATGGAAAGATCAGAATTGAGTTTCAAAAAAGAAAACTCTTCATACAATATATGTACCAGTTCGTGCACTTGGCTTTGGCAGCTATCTTGTTATGGATTCAGTACCACCCTTAAAACACGGATGCACATGGACCCAATCTAGCCCTTAGAGCTGGAGACAAAGATCCAACCACTGGACAGCATGCACATCCTGAATTGATTCGGATTTGCAACTGCTCCCAGTATGTTCTAAATGTATCAGTCCCTTGAATAAAATAGTTTTAACTGTTGTAATACACAGGATGCTGACAGTCTTGCTATGTGGAATATTATAAAATAATGTGAATGACCCCAATAAGAACATGGTGTTGATGTATTTATACATACACAAGAAAAAAGTGTACAAACTATAAATAGAAATCATTTCCACTGGTTGTTTTATGTTTTGTTTTTTAATGATTCAGCAATTTCCTCTAACATGCAGTGCTTACAGACCATTTTCTCAGATGGGATAAGATTTTAATAATAGTTCTATGTTTGAATATTGTTGATGTCTGATGTAATTAATTGTCTGATTCATTACTATTGCCTGCAGTTTACATATGATACTTATCCCTGTTGGCCTGCACTATTTGTTTGGTATGAACATAGTGAGTTAATATTTTATGTAGAGCATGAAACATTTCTTTAAATTTACTTTTTTTGTTAACAGCCTGGAAATGTTTGGATCTCCTGATTTGAAAGCATATGTAAAGTAGATCAGCATTTTCTAGACTTTTGTTGGTATAATAATACTTGAAATTAATGTGTCTCCTAGCTGTCAGCTCTGTCATGTGAATGTAACTATAAAACATTGCCTAGGCAAACTTTTTGAATAGTGTCCTAAAGGCTACTTGACATATTATGCAGAGGCAACCTTAGCTATACAACCAAGCCTAAACTTGACATGGAGCTGCAACCAACTCTGACAAATATAGTATGTTGTTACATTCATATGTGGCATTTTTCTGTGTATGCTTATGGCATATTGTTAGTATATGTATTTTTGGGAGGGCAGAATGGTGATGTGTGAAGTGATCCTACTTTTGAAAATAATAATTAAATGTCATACAGATTGCTATAATTCAGTTTTAGAAATTTATTTTAAATTTAGAAACATTATAAAAAGGCTTTAAAAATATACAGTAATACGGCTTTAAAAAATATACAGTAGTAAATGGCTAAGTCACACAAAGAGTAAACCCACTGTAATCAAGGGGGCTAGTTAGTTATGACTACAAATCCATTGATTTTAATGGTACTATTCTAACTTAGTCAGATACCACCCATAAGAAGAAGAAAATCTCAGTCTCTTCCTACCACCCCTGCTATACGCTTAGCAAAGGCATACATGTCTCTTAACATTCAAAAGCCATGAAGGCAAAAGTGAGCTGTGTGCCGTTTTAGGCTGCTGGGCTGATATATCCAACATAGTTTGATCCTCTGCATCCCAGATCAATTCAACTCAACTGCATGTCACCATAGTACTTAGGGTTACATGTAAGGTGGCAATCCTAGACATACGTGCCTAGGATTAAGTCCAGTGGAACTTCCTTCTAAGTAAACAGATGTAGAATGTGGCTGTGGGAATATTAGTTGTTTGGAAAGCTGGAACCGAATCTTTTGAAATTGTACTGCAAATTCTGAGGTTAAAACTCTTTTGAAAATAGTGAATAAGCAGTGACTGCTGCCTACTAAATCTACTTACTAAAAAGCGGCGTGTACAGAAGATTGTTTCATTTCTGTGATACAAGGTTTGTCATAAGCATCTACACTTTTGTCAGCACAAACAAGTATGGGCTTTATACTGAAATAATTGTTTTAGAACTCAACAAAAATTTGTAGCCAATTTGGTGATATGTCCAATGAATGTCAGCCTCTGATGTATTATAAATTTCTTCAGGGCCTATTAAACTGTATGGCTGGATAATGATAAAAAGTGAGGACTTTGAAGACAATGGGTAGCAACTGATAGTTGGATTAGTTCTTGATAATGACATTGAATTTTAATGAATACATTCCAGTTTCTTTTATAAGACAACATTTGTAATAAAACCTCATCTGTTCTTTGGCTGTTGTGGATTTTATAAGAGTAAAAATAAAACCTGTTCAAGAACAATGATAAAAGTAATGTTTCAAAAAGGGCAGTGGTAATGCATCAAACGGAAAAGGGGGAAAGCAATTTTTTTCTAAATAGCTGTGGTGGTTTTGTTGTTTAACTTTGAAACATTAATACAACTGAGGGGGGCACACCTGCTTTGAGCAGAGCTGGGGGTGGGAGTGTATGCTAAAATCTTTATCCACATGAAGTTTTGGTGCTCAAATTTGGCTTCTCCCCTGCAGCTGCTTTCCTACACCAAGTTGGGGGGGGGTGTATATATATTGTTCCCTCACTTAGTTTGATCCTCTCTAGCACAATACTTGTTTATGGTCTGCTTTTTAGTGTAATAGTAACTCTGTATCTGGCCTGCCCTATGGCTCTCGTAATGTCTACACACAAAAAAGATTGGGGGAGGCCAGAGCCTGTGCCCTCCAGCTGACGTTAGGTAGTTCAGGTGATGAATATTTGGATAAAATAAGTCTAGGAGAAAACTTGTCAGATTGCCACTACTCAAACTTAAGAGAGAAGTTTTTTCACAATCTGACAAGGATGAAAATCACTTTGGTGTGAAGCTTAAATTAGCTTGTACATACAATAGTTTTTGATAAGAGATTTGAGATCTACATTTCATAAAACTTAGCTCTGATTCTCCCCCAATTCTCATCTTTTATTAAGTACATATAGATATGGCCCAAAGGCAGCAAGGATGGATCAAGGCCATCTATATGTTACTATAGTTTCTAAGTGTCTGTTGAACATCCTACATGGAGAGAGTGTATCTCGAAATCTGCGGAAAGATACTATTCTCACCCCAATATATCAAGCGTGCATTTGGTTGGTGAGAATCTTTAAGAACCTGCTGTTCTGTTTTGTTTTAAGATAGGTGGTATTTTGATACTGCAACCCCAAGTGAAAAATTAGTTATAAAGTGGCAATTCCACCCTGCTCAGTCCTAGCCTTCCAACCCTCTCTCTTCCTAAGGCTGGCGCTAACTAGAAAGCTGCGGTTTCCACCTTCTTGTAATGTGAAGAAATTCAACAGGTGTAGTTAGCTGCTCAGCCCTGCATCTCCACGATGGACCGTACGATGCTCGTAGCCCTGGTCCTACGAGCATTAAAGCCAGAGGGTCCCTGATCAGAAGGAAAAGTGGCAAGCCTGTAAGAAGGTGCACAGCAGGCAGAAATCCAACAGGCGCAGCAGCCTTTCCAATATAGCGATTGTGGAGTTTCTGAGTATTTTTGGCAGCAATGCAATACGTCCTGTGGAAAACCACTTAGTGAGTAGCTTAAGATTTTTTTTTAAAGCGGGTTATATATATATATATATTTAATTCAAAAAAAATCTTAACACGTAACATGCAAGCTTCACAGAAGTCAGTGAACTTACCTCCCAAGTGAGCAGACATAGGAACGGGGTTGCCGCCACATATATTAGGTGAAACAACCTGCTCCTGCCCACTGCCCTTCACTGAAGAAAGTTATCGCTCCGTTCGGCCTTTCCTTCGCCTGCTTTTCCCGCCGCACTGCGCAGGCGTGCGGTTGCCTAGACAACGGCGGCTTTCCTCGCCGCCTTCTTTCCTCCGGTCGTTCATCCTTCCGCTGATTCTGTCACGTTGAAGAAACGTGACGTCAATCATCTCTTGGAAAAGGCGGGAGTAAGAGCTCGCCGAAGGCGCCCACAGAGCTGGACAAGTTGAAGAGTGACAACCAACTTCCCAGCTTCCGGCTCGATTTAGCCCTAATTTCCAGCAGCCTGAAATAACCTGCGCTAGATGGCGCAGTCTCAGCTCCGTTGACTTCATTGGGACTTGGGGTGACAGCTCCTACTGTCATAAATAGGAGTGTCGTAAATCAATCCTCCCTCGGCTCCGGCTCCCTTTCCTCCTCGTGAAATGTTGGGGTGATAGTGGCTGCAGTTTTATAAAGGTTTAAAAAGTCAAAGACCGCCCCCCCCCTCACAGAATGAGCATCGACCTCGTCTTCAGCACGTGAAATGGCAACTCTAAACTAACTCTCTGTGGAGAACGCCGAGCAGCCCCGCCCACTCCCTCAGGTTCTAAAGGGCAACGGCGCACTCCGGAAGCGGCCGGAGCAAGTTTGTGTGATTGGCAAGCGCACTAGGACCCGGGCTCTAAACACGGCTGTTCAAACTGGCGGGTGAGCTTCTTTCTTCAAACGGGCTTGCCGCCTTTTTTAAACATGCGAGCGCGAGGGGAGAGCCGGGCTGGTCGCTTATAGGTTATTTTAAAAGGTTATTGGTTAAAAGCGAGGTCATGTGATGTTGGAGAGGGTGGGTGGGCTCGGGAGAGGAAAGGAAGGCGCGCGCAGTTTCTCTCCTCTCACTCCCCCCCCCCCCTAACTCTTTTAGTCAACCGTTTTCTTTCAGGCGTTGGCTTTTAAATCGGCGCGCGCCAGCTGGGGCGCGCGGGTGGGGGGAAATCACGTGAGAGGAGGAGGCAAGCCGGATTGGTTGGCGCCTCACGGAACCTGTCGTGGGGCGAGCGTCAGATTCGCTCGAGGGTTTTAGAAGATAGAGAGTCGCTTGTTTGTCTCAACCGGCTCGCAGCTGCGCAGAGAGGAGACCATCGTTTTAGACGCGGATACACCCGCACACGTCCCACTGCATTAGAAGCGCCCGAGTTACGATATCGACGTGCTTTGTATGCACAGTTTCCTGTTAAAACTGTTATTCGCGATATAATTGGATGCGTGTCACGGCCTTCTTTTTGGACGCTTATTCACTGCTGCAAGGGCGCTACAACTAACACACGTATTTTTTCCTATTTCCTATGATATTGTCTTTATGCTGCTTTAGGTCCCTTGGCTTTTGACTATGAATATATAAAACCACTGAATTATTTGCAAGGGGTATTTTTTTATAGGTGTGTTTGTTTGGGCGGGGGTGGGGTGGGGAATTAAAACGTGCTTCATTTTCTCCAGTGAAAGTTCAAGGCAGGGGTAGGCAACCTAAGGCCCGGGGGCCAGATGCGGCCCAATCACCTTCTCAATCCGGCCTGCAGACAGTCTTGGAATCAGCATGTTTTTACATGAGGAGTAATAATAATTTTTATTTATACCCCGCCCTCCCCAGCCAAGGCCGGGCTCAGAGCGGCTTACAAGCAATAATAAAAACAAGTTGAATGATTACAACTTAAAAACAAAATTAAAATACAACATTAAAATATTGAAACATTAAAATATTAAAATGTAGCCTCATCGCAGGAGGAGAAGGAAAGGAAAAAAGAAAGGGAGAGAGGGAATCAAATTGGCTCCAAGCCAAAGGCCAGGCGGAACAACTCTGTCTTACAAGCCCTGCGGAAAGAAATCAGATCCTGCAGGGCCCTGGTCTCATGAGGCAGAGCGTTCCACCAGGCCGGAGCCGGAGTTGAAAAGGCCCTGGCTCTGGTTGAAGCCAATCTACCGTATTTTTCGCTCTATAACACGCACCTGACCATAACACGCACATCGTTTTTAGAGGAGGAAAACAAGGGAAAAAACATTCTGAATGAAACAGTGGATGTATCATTTTTGTGCTTCATGCTGTGGCCACAGACATGTGATCTGATGGTGAATTTGGGGTGACCCAATGCAAAAATCCTGAGAATCCATGTGGATCCATGCTTTGTAACCACGTTTTTGCACCATTGCAGCCCCAGGAAACAGTGGGTGCGTGATTTTGGGGGGGCAGGCTGTAGCCATGGACATGCTATGTGATCTGATGGTGAATTTGGGGTGACCTAATGCAAAAATCCTGAAAATCCATGTGGATCCATGCTTTTTAACCACATTTTTGCACCATTGCAGCCCCAGGCAACAGTGGGTGCGTGATTTTTGGGGGGCAGGCTGTAGCCATGGACATGCAATGTGATCTGATGGTGAATTTGGGGTGACCCAATGCAAATATCCTGAGGATCCATGTGGATCCATGCTTTGTAACCACATTTTAAGTGGGGAGGGAAAGAAAAACACAGAAGGGACAAGGAGCACGAGAGGGGTGTGCAGAGAAGCAGCTGGCTAAGAATGCAGGAGAGGGGTATAACGGGAGGGAGGAAAGGAAGGCAAAAGTTTTCCCCCACCCAAGCACCTAAGCCAGCCATCTCTCTCTCTCTCTCTCTCTCTCCCACCTGCATGTTTTCAGCAGCACCGGAGCACAGAGAGGAAGGAATGACACTCTGCTTTCCCCCTGCTTGCCTGGAGGGGAGGGGCTTTCCCTGCTCTTTGTTCTGTTTGAGCAAACACAGCAACGAAACAGAGGAGGGTGGGCAGTAAGACCCTGAGGCAGAATGCAAGAAAGCAGCAGCTTCCTCTTTTCAGGTTTCCCTTCTCCGTGACTGCGCGATTTGATTTTTGCCTGATTTTTCGGCTCCAGGGACCACACATTCGCTCAATAACACACACAGACATTTCCCCTTCCTTTTTAGGAGAAAAAATCTGCGTGTTATAGAGAGAAAAATACGGTAACTTCCTTAGGGTGTTGGTATTTATGGACCTTGAGGCTCTCCGTAGGGCATACTGGGAGAGGCGGTCCCGTAGGTACGAGGGTCCTAGGCCGTGAATGTGTCCTTTTATTTAAAATGTATTTTAAATAAAATTTATTTATGTATTTATTTAAAATGTATCTCTGGGTTATTTGTGGGGCATAGGAATTCGTTCATATTTTTTTCCAAAATATAGTCCAGCCCACCACATGGTCTGAGGGACCACGGCTGAGAAAAGTTGCTGACCCCTGGTTTAAGGAGACCATGAAGTGCCTTACTAGCTAGATTTTTAGCAAGTAGCATTAACTGAGCGTTGAACAGAATGTCAAACACACACACACACACACACCACCCAAAAGGGAAGGTTCCTCCCCAACCTTACACTTTAGTCAGGCCGAAAACGTAAAAGGCAGCAGGACTTGTGATAGTTTGCCATAATTGTCATCGCTACACCACAAAGGGACTTGTAGTGCTACAGTGGTATCTTGGGTTAAGAACTTAATTCGTTCCGGAGGTCCATTCTTAACCTGAAACTGTTCTTAACCTGAGGTACCACTTTAGCTAATGGGGCCTCCCGCGCAGCCGCCACACTATTTCTCTTCTCATCCTGAAGCAAAGTACTTAACCCGAGGTACTATTTTTGGGTTAGAGGAGTCTGTAAACTGAAGCGTCTGTAACCCGAGGTACCACTGTATATATTTTCAGGAGAAAGCTATCATAACATTGTACAAAGTTTAATTCTAGATGATGTTGTTTTAAAAAGTTATTAGCCCTTATAGAGACAATGAAAAATATGGCTCAGAATCAAATAAGTTGTGGGTAGGGATGCAGAGTTATTTTCTAAAATGTCTTATTTTTATATTTTGACAACAAACGGGTAGAGGGGAATGTTTGGGGAGTTGTAGTGACTGAACATTTGCAGTAAGCACAATATTTATGGCTCCATCTGTCAGCATTAGTCTTGTAATACAAACTTCAAGATCAACTCAGGTAGTTGTAACATAAGCAAGCACTTTCAGCTGTGAACCTGATCGGTTTATATCAAACAGTAACTGTTTTTTGTCTTTTGTATAACTGCCAGCCACAACTACAGTTGGAACAGAATTTTCTTGAATTTATTGTTTCGAGTTGTCTCAAAAAAAATTTTTTTCATTATTGCAATTCTTTCCCCCTGGGAATCACATCCATAGATATTTTCGTTTTTGATCCTAGCAGTGTTATATGGTTTGTGTATTTATTGCAGAAATTTTATATTTGTATCTGGTTTGGATTTGATCATCCTCCTTTAGTTGGGCCTTCTTCCTCTGTTTAGCTTTTAACAGACCTTAAAACCAAGGTGTGGTAGACTACTGAATCTGGTATTTGGTCTTTTGGTGATTGGATACCGATTTGTGGAGTAAGATGGCCTTTTGCCTTTTCTAATATGTGGTGCAGAACCCACATTCTCAGTGGGGTGCTCTGGACAGCTAATTTAATGATGAGTGTGATGTGTTGCCACTTGCAGGATAATGCCGTGTGGTACCCTCCAGGTGTTGTTGGACTCAAGAGCATAGCCGGGGGGCAGGGCAGGGAGAGGCAGCTGTCCTCCTAAATCTATAAAAATCAATATAAATGCATAGCTAACTGAGGTTCTACCTCCCCTAACAAAAGGCCTGCCCCCCTAACAAAAATCCTAAGCCTATGGTTAGCCTACAGCTCCTAGCCCCAGACAACATGGCTGATGGTCAGAGACTATAGGAGTTGCAGTCCAGCAGCATCTGGAGGGCACCACATTGGTAATACATCTGGTTTCAGGCATGTATTGGCTTGCAAATTGTAATACTGCATATCTCAAGACCTTGCCTGTATTATATCTTTTAGAGAATTCTGATGTGCCTCTTGCTAATCCCTTAGCATTCCTTGGGGATCATCAAGGGTGTACTGCACAGAAGCCTATGCAGTACTTCAAACTTCTTGCACCCATTACTCCCTGAGTTTTTTAAATACAGAATTTCTGTGAATGAATTATTTCCTTGCAGGGAAGGACAATTTTTGTGTGTGTATGTTTATATGGAGTCTATATACCTGTATGTCACAGGGCAGCTTGAGCATCTGGAAGCAACTTGTCTAGCAGGAATACCTGTTTCGTCCTTGGCAAGTGACTAACCTAACTGCAAGGTTATCTTAAAGGCGTAGGTGTGTGACATGCATAGCCATGCCGCTAGGACAGTGTTTCCCAACCACTGTTCCGCGGCACACTAGTGTGCCGCGAGATGTTGCCTGGTGTGCCGCGGGAAAAATTAAAAAATTCGAAAGATTTTTTTTTTTTAAGTCAAATTTTCGATTGGGGCGCCGTCACTAGATGACCCCTGGGGTTCCCTCCCTCCCTCCCGCTCTGCGCCTCCCTCCTCCTCCTCCGGGGAGGCCCTTCCTGGCTCTCGGCCAAGGCTTGGCGGCTGCCACTCACTCACTCGCTCGCCCACCCGTCCCTCCATCCCTGCACCCGGCCTCTCCCCCTCCGTCCCCGGCGCGGGGGCTGCCGGGATCCGTAGTCCCCTCGCCCTTGGGCTCCGCGCCCGCGCGGGGTGCACGAACTACGTTTCCCAGCGTGGCCTGGCGGGCCGGGCGTTTTGTTTGAAGCGCTCTTCTCCCGGCCATGGAATGAGCGCAGCGGCGGCGGCCGGGCGGGCAGGGGCTCTTTCGCGCAGAACCCGCACAGCCTGCCTGCGCCCCCGCAGAGATCGGGCGGCAGGATGGAGCCCGGGGATCCCCGCGGAGGCGGAGCGGCGGAGGCGGAGGCTGCCCCCCAGGTAGGGCTGCGTCGGGGGGGTTTTATTTTTGCAATGCTGCATCGGCGCCGGAGGGGACGCATCGGACCGCGGGGAGACCCCTTGGCGGGCGTGCAAGGCAATGCATGCGTGCAGGCGTTGCATGGAGTGCAGTGCAATGCAATGGCAACGCGGCGCCCTGCATGCATGCATGCAACTTCCACCGGCGCTCCGGACTTGGCAGGTGAGGGGGGTCCCCAGTGGGCGGCAGAGAGAGCCGGGAGGGCGAAGGGGAGCCGGGGGGGAGCAGCGCTGCTCCCCGAGCCGAGCCCGGGGGGAAACTTCGGCGTTGTTGCGCCGGGTGTTGGAAGCGGAGGCTGGCGGGGGCCCCTCACCTGCAAAACCTGGTCGCCTCTCATATATTTCATGCATTGCATTCATCGCCCGCTTTCTCCTCCAAGGAGCTCCCGGGGGCGCGCGTGGTTCTCCCCGTGTTATCCTCGCAACAACAGCCCTGCGAGGTGGGTCAGGCGAGTGGCCCAAGGGAGCACCCAGGGATTGTCCTGGCCAGGTGGGGTGATTTGAACCCTGCTCTCTGCCCGATCTTCGTCCTCATTTAGCCCCCACATGTGCATGACTGTGCATGACTGAGGTTTTCCCCCCTCGTCTTGGCTATGGTGTGAGTCTGTGCTGTTAATTAATGGGGTTCTGCCTTCGGAGAAGATGAGCCAGCCCTCAAGGAGGTGATTATGTAATTTGCTAGCAATTCATGTCCCTCCCGGCGTGACGCTGCGCGCTGACGTCACGGGGCTGTAATGGTGGTGTGCCTCGAGATTTTTTTCATGAAACAAGTGTGCCTTTGCCCAAAAAAGGTTGGGAAACACTGCGCTAGGAACATGAGAACTTGTATCATGTCCAGTCAGACTGGTCCATCTAGCTCAGACTTGCTATATACTAGTGGCAGCTGCTCTCCAGGGTTTCAGATAGGAGTTTTTCCTAGTCCTACTTGGAGATGCTGGGGATTGAAGCTGTGGCCTTCTGCTTGGCAAGCAGTTACTGTAATACTGAGCTATGGTTCTTCCCCATTCTTGGATATTGAAGTATTTTTCTGGCAGCAACCCATCACATTGCTGTTGCAACTGTATATTAATAAGTGTATGTGCTCTTACATTGGTGACTGAGAGCTTATTCAACTGTTTGGCTATATATCTTGTCCTTATTCTGTAGCTAGTCTGTTTAATTTTTCATACTTCTTTTTATGGTTGCTGGACACTGATATGCTTCACAAAGGCTGTATTTGGGTGTAATGCTAACCATTGTTTAGTGTTCTGAGAGTGAACCACAGGCTTCTATGCACACGCACACGTCCTTTCTCTTTGGCATACATAGGAAGACCATCAGAAGTGTTCTTTTCAGATTAACCACAGCTTAGTATGTAAACTGAATCCTAAATTGTGGTTAATTTTTACATTTGAAACAAGCCTACTTCATAAACCTTGGAACCTAACCCTTGTGTAAGATGCAATTCCCTTGTACCCCAAAGGGTGAGTGAATTAAAAAGAAAGGCTTTTATTCGGTTTGTTCTACATTTGACACTAACTATATAAACAAGCATATGCAGTAAACCTTTGATAATCTTAAATTTCTATCTCCAAGCAAGCATAAGCAGTTGCTTAGTGGCATTGAGAATAAATTTGAAATACTGTACTGCAAGGTAGCTACTGGATTATGGTACAAAGTTCAACTATACAGGAATAGATTAGTATAAAATATGGTTTTGTAAAGAAATAAACTTGAACATCCACATTTAAACAAAAGTTAATAATGAATTAATTGTTACTAACCCCTCTGTCATAATAAGAAGTTGTGATAATAGGGAGCAGCTGTTTTATAAGATGGCACTGTACCATCTTAATCCATTTGGGAGGAAAACCATGGGACAGATAATTTTATTTTCCTAGGAGTTGTGGTTTGACCTGCCCCCGCATCTCACAGCAAGCAATGGACAAAAATGTGGTGGGGGTGGGAGCAAGCCGGACACGTATCCCAAAGATTTGCAGTCGGCCAAACATAATGGGGAAGCCATGGAAGAAGTAGAATGTTAACTGAACATTACATTATTTATGTGAACTATGTTTCAAAGATGAAATTGGGCTAAAAACATCTTGTTAGGTCCAGACATGAAGATAAGGGGAAATATGGGAGATTCAGAATTATTAAGCTAACAGAGGTTGTTGGGAAGTAAAGAAATAGCCTAGAGTTGCAACCGATTTAAGCTGCTGCCACTTGGCGAAGTCCAGTATTTGGGCTTGGTAAACAGGATTATTGATACAGTGAGCTTGTGATAGAAGAGTCCATGAAACAGAGTAAGAAACCTAAAACATTACTTGAGTTTTGATAATTTTTCTGTAGTTCTGAGACAGGACACAACATAATGATGAAGCAAAATACATTATTTGTGGAGATCTTGCAGGGCTATGACTGCTATGCCCTTTAGCAGTGAATGCATTTTGCCCAGAGGAAGACACTCTTGAATGAAGGCCCTTTATCCAAACAACACTATATTTGCTTCCACAGCCATGAGTGCATGGCTTATCTGTTTAAAGCTCTGCTGAGTCCCTCTCCAACTCTCTATCTCAGCATCTGGATGCAGATGCATCTTTTTTGAAAGAGAGATAAAACATAGTTGCTTAAAATAAGCTCTCCTCTAGGTTAACCGCCAGCTATCAAATGCTAGTTTCAACAGAAATGTATGTCACGGCATCAGAATACTGCTGAAGTATAGACTCTAGAGAACTACAAGGAAGTTCACAGCTGATAGGTAGCCACTGAAAAGACCTCTGTACTTGATGTTCAGACATGATGCATTGGTAGCATTGAGATAATGTTCTCATTTGTAAAGAGATTAGAGTGTTTCACATTGATTTGAGAGGTAGTCCCCCAAAAGGCAGGTGCTCTAATCCAAATTATTTTATTTAACCCAGATTACATTATTTAAAGACCTTACTAGTGGATATAAAACTAACAGAAATCTTGTGGTGAATTGAACTTCAGAAAGACGGTCCTCTTTACAACAGAATCCCTATATTTGAATTGCACGCTAGTTCTAATAGATTTCACTATTCTAATAGATTTCACTTCTGGAAGACTGGACATAGCATGGGATTTTTTTTGTGCAAATATGGGGTCTCAGGGATAGTGGAGATGTAATGAAGTTGCCTTTAGGATTTTGTACACATCACATTTTAAATATACCTTACTGTTATTGATATGCATGTCTTCAGAAATGATTTGATACTATTAGCTCCTTGTGGGTTCCTTGACCCATAAGGCAAGCTAGAAATGAAGTAAATAATGATCCTGTTTCAGATTCAATGCATCAAATAAGCCATCTGATGTTGGACAGTTGCAGGGGTAGGGGTTGTTAACTAGCCTGTTAAGTACAATTCAGGCCAGTCTTATAGGTATTGCCCGGTGTTATCACCCCAGTAGTTGCAATGCTGTTTGTTTTCACAAACCAGAACTTCATCGTTTTGGAGTGGACGACTGCTGAGAGGAGACTCTAACCTCTTGATTTCAAAGGGGCCGTGGCTTCCACTGGTGCCTCCCTGGCTAATGTAAGAAAGGTGTTTTGCCATAAACGGTTCTGAGGTATTTGGTGAGGTTGGAGAGAGGTCGGCCCAAGCAGGAAGCCCGTTGTCTGCCCTGTAAAGAAAATAGCAAGTTACAAAATGAAAGCATCAAAGAACCAACAGGATGCAGTCCCAGGAGTCTCTTCTGGCATGTGGGTCCTCCTTGAAAGTTAGTACTGAGTGAAGAGTGACCTTAAAACTCACTTTATTCAAACAGACTAAGCTCAGGTTTAAAGTTCAAGACATTTTGTTTTTTCACCTGTTTCCTACAGTTTTCAGAAACTTCTGAAGAATTAATGTGTAACTATATCTGGTCCCTGAGCCAACAGCGAGGACTCTTTTTTTTTTTGCCAAGGGAAAATAGGATGCTATATTGTACTGTACGAACCTTTCAATTCTAACATGTCTGGAACCACCAGAATAATGCACATAGGATCTACATGAATTGGAATAATTTGTCAAATGATTTTGAGTACAATGTAACACTATCCTTTTGAGACATTTAATGTGACTAGGCCAAAATGAAGGCATCCATGGGTGTAGCCTGGGGGGGGGGGCAGCTGTCCCCCCAATCAATCAAAACCAATACAAATTAATACAAATATGAGGGCCTCCCCCTCCCCAACAAAAGCCTCCCAATCCTCTAACAAAAATCCTGGCCCAGTCTCCATATCTGTTCTTGGTATTCTAGAACAGAATTCAGGATGGTGCTAACTAGACGGACAGAGGCAGGTTCAGTGTCCACCCCAGGGATGTCTCTGGTTAGATCCTCTCCCCTTAAGCAAATGTTGCTGTTCACTTCTCTAGGAGAAGTAAGGAGTTGCATTTGGGGACAGATTAAGGCAAAATCTTCTCTCTCTGCACAGTGAGTGGTCTGGGCTTACTGAGCAAGAGCTCCTGTGGGGGGTGTGATGCTGTGTAGAGGGTGCCACAGCCACACTGCACTCCACAAGGGTCTTTGCAACATATAAACACTTTCTTGGTTTGCACTCCACTTTTGCTGGCTCATCTGTATCAGCCACTTCTCAGTGTTTTAGTGTACAGTAAGGCTGCAACTTTTTGCAAGTCCCACCCCGCCCCCGGATATCTACCCCCTTTTATTTTATGCCAAGCACATAAATCTGAATGTGTACAAGTTAAATGCACATACGCTGCAAGTGTACTGTACATGAGGGCCACAAAATGGAAACCCAAGGCAGAGCTAGGCAATGGAGAGCTGGCTTGTATGTCAGTGGTTCTCTTTAAGTTAGGAACATAAGAACACAGTAATCTACCTTAAACCAAGGCAAACCACAGGTCCATCCAGGTCAGTATTGTCCACACTGGCTGGCAGTGGTTCTTCAGGGTTTCAGACAGTATATTTCCAGTCCTGCCAGATGCCAGGAATAGTACGACCTTCCGCATGCAAAGCAGATGTTCTGCCACTGAGCTACAGTCATATTCAGCTCTGTGGGACAGTATAAATATACTAAACTGGAACAAAGAGAGAGAACCTACTTTTCTGAAGACATGGGGATCTGCCACCAGTGGAGTGCAGCCATTTATTTTCTCCAGTGTATGTGAGTCGCTGCCACATGTACAGGACTGTATATAGACATTCTCTTTCACATATACTGCTGGCCCTCTGCTAACTGAAAAATAAGTAAAGCGCATTCAAATTAGTGTTTTTAAAACAAAATCCTATATGTGTGTGTGTAAATCCCACTTTTCATTACATTTACTTGATAATATGTGTTCATATGATTACACACCCACTAGTTCTGTAAATGTACCGTATTTTTCGCCCCATAGGGCGCACCGGCCCATAAGGCGCACCTAGTTTTTTTTGGGGGGGGGAATAAAGGGGGGATTTATTATTTTTTCCCCAGGCGCGAGGCTGGGGCGGGGGAAGCCCAAGCTTCCCCCGACCCCAGCCCCCGGAACAGGCTGCTCTCCGCAAGCCGGGGGAGGACTCCCGCGGCTTGCCCAGAGCTATCCGAAGCCCCGGCGTGACTGCTCAGCACACCGGGGCTTCGGGATAAGAGGCAGCTCCGCGCAAGCCAGGGGAGCCCTCCCGCAGCTTGCGCAGAGCTACCTGAAGCCCCGGCGCGACAGCTCAGCGCGACGGGGCTTCAGGGTGCAGGCAGCTCTGCGCAAGCCGGAGGAGCCCGGTGGGAACTCCCGCGGGCTCCCAAGGCTTGCAGATAGCTTCCTGAAGCCTGGAGAGCGAGAGGGGTTGGTGTGCACCGACCCCTCTCACTCTCCAGGCTTCAGCGAAAGCCTGCATTCGCCCCATAGGACGCACACACATTTCCCCTTCATTTTTGGAGGGGAAAAAGTGCGTCCTATAGGGCGAAAAATACGGTAAATCTTAACAACAACCCTGTAAGGTAATAAGCTTTTATTATCATTTATTGTGGCAGGTGGGGTTTGAAGGTAGTGGTTTGCTTAAAGCTGCCTAAGAGGTTGTGACAGGTTAGACTGAAACAGTCTTCACACTGTGCAGTCTTGGGTACTATACCACCTCTCATATTACATATATATATTTAGCCAGCCCCTCCAAAAAGAAATCACTTGTAGAAATTAATGATTAAACTATCTAGTTAAAATAAATGTACAGTCTGAAATGTACAGTTGGCCTGGCTGGGGGATCCTTGTTGTGTTTGCCAAGGGTGTTCTCAAGTCGCACAATATGCCTTTACGTTCTGTCATTTTTTGCATCCCCTTTTTAAAATATAGTCCTAAGCAAATCAGCTGTACCAACAATTGGATAGGCTGTCAGTCGTAGTTAAAAGAAATCGCTTGAAGAGATGACATACAGATTTCACTCATTTTCCCAGGATATTAATCTTTAATGACTGCACTATGAATATTTCATGACAGTATCTTTTTGAATAGGTTGTTTTGTCCTGGAGGATATTGTACATTATAAAGCCTGATTTCTCTCTAGGCGAAATTGGTGAAGTGTTGGAACATCAACTTTCGATCTTTGATTACAAGGAAAAGCACATTTTATTTCAGCCATTATGAAGCCTGATGTTGGGGGGTGGAGAGTTGTTTCGTTTTTTGACAGCTCATATGAAACTCAGTATTAAATACGATTCTTTATTTTTGCCACAAGGTGGCTAAATAACCTTCGAATGCTGGTGAAAGGGTTGTTTTATACTAATGACTGCAGAAAATGAAAGTTTCAAGGTTAGTCTGATTTCTTTTGAAATCAGTCTGTTACTTTTGAATAGCATATGAAATATTTGCATAGCCATTAGCAAAAAATCCAAAAAGCTGCACTGTTGTTAAGGTAAAGGTACCCCTGACCGTTAGGTCCAGTTGCGAATGACTCTGGGGTTGTGGTGCTCATCTCGCTCTATAGGCCAAGGGAGCTGGCGTTTGTCCGCAGACAGCTTCCGGGTCATGTGGCCAGCATGACTAAGCCGCTTCTGGTGAACCAGAGCAGCGCACGGAAACACCGTTTACCTTCCCACCAAAGCGGTACCTATTAATCTACTTGCACTTTGACGTGCTTTCGAACTGCTAGGTTGGCAGGAGCAGGGACTGAGCAACGGGAGCTCACCCCGTCGCAGGGATTTGTACCGCCGACCTTCTGATCGGCAAGCCCTAGGCTCTGTTGTTAGGACCACCTAAAATAGCACAAAACAGTTAGCAAGTTTTTATGTTCCCTGCACAGCTATTCTCGAACTGGGTTGGGGATCACCAGTGGGTCTCTGAACTGCCATCCATCCCATGGCCATGCAGTAGGTTTTTGGTTGGACGGATGTGCCAGCAGCTCCAAAAGTAATAATGATCTAGGAATAGAGAGGGAAGATGTTCTAGGAGGAAGAAGTGAATGTTAGAAGGGGGTTGGGGTGCGATAAACTGACAATCTGGGTGTGGACACAGGGTACGTGTAAAAGTGGGACATGGGTGGTGCTGTGGTCTAAACTTGCTGATTGAAAGGTCGGCGGTCCGAATCCACGCAACAGGATGAGCTTCCATTGCTTTGTCCCAGCTCTTGCCAACCTAGCAGTTCGAAAGCATTCCTGTGCAAGTAGATAAATAGGTGCTGCGGCGGGAAGATAAACAGTGTTTCTATGTGCTCTGGCACTCGTCACAGTGTCCCGTTGTGCCAGAAGCGGTTTAGTTATGCTGACTGCATGACCCGAAAAGCTATCTATGCACAAATGCCAGCTCCCTCGACCTGAAGCGAGATGAGTGCCGCACCACATATGCACCTTTGACTGGACTTAATTGTACAGGGGTCATTTACCTTTTTTTCCTTACGTGTAAAAGAGTGTTAGTTTTTATGATGTTATTGCACTTACCAGTTTTTTTGTTAGATCCCTTTGTTGTTTGGTATCAACAACAGCAACAAAAAATTAAAACAGATTTCACTGCAAAAAAAGGTGTCTAGACATTCCATTGTGGCAACTTAAACCTGGGTTTAAGGTGCCATTTGATGAAAAGTTTCTAACACTGGTTGTAACTGCTGGAGAAAATATGGTCAGAGAGGTTCTCATCTCTATATGTGATGAGATTGTCTGAAAGTAGTGACCTACTGTGATATGACCTGTAGAGGTGTAATAAATAAATAAATAAACAGGAGGTGACCTTATGCCCATTGATGATGCTCCTAAATATTTGGGATGGAAAGAACAACAATACCTTGCATAAGCCCTAGATATGTTTCATGTTAGTTGCAGCATGGATGGAATTGATTAAAAATTGGAAAACGTTTCACATTAGGTGCCTGGTTGTAAAGGCTATGGCAAAGAACCAGGCAATGAAGCTGACATTTAACATAAAGTTGGCAAAGGTGATGGGCTACTGTGCAAAGTGGAACTTGTTTGCTGTATATATGAAGGAATGCCAGTCCAATTTTGCCATGCTTTTGCTACAGACTTTAACACTGACCTACAAGAGACAAATAAGAATAGAATCCAAGACATAGAACAAAATAACAAAATAAGAGCACTGAATGTTTAGCAGAACTTTTGCAGATGCGAGGAACTATTTCTGATTTCAGTCATGAAAACTCTCCCTTTAAGAAACTTATCCCTCCCCCCACAAAAAGTATAGCTTCATATGCACAGTAAAGAAATTGCTTAATGTAAATGAAGCATATCTTTTGTGGGCAGATGCTGTACTTACTATGGAGATTTTAATGTGCATTTTCATTTCCCCTTTTTATATTTTAACTTATTAACTCTGACAAGTAACCTCTTGGTTGTGAACAATTTAATTCACAATTCACTTTTTCTGATTCAAAGTGAACATGAGTGCCCTAATCCCCTAATGGGAATTAATTGCATGTTTCAGTGCTTAACTCTGATCCTCTCTCAATTCCCACTGGGACAAGTTTCTTCCTAAAGGGTCTGTGTTTGTTATTCAAAACGCAATCTGAAAGATAATGATTTTTTTTCCTCCCAAAGAGGAACTGGAGCAACCCAATATTAATGTTCTTTCCTTTGTAGGAGAACAAGCTGTAGCCTCTTAACCCATTTGATGTCATGAAGGGTAAACATACAATGCTGAAAGTGGATGAAATATCAGGGCAAAACAGGGTGGCATTTTGGAAAGACAGCACCGTGGTTTTGAGAGAAGAGCCTTGTGTTTTCGTAAAATAGTATTCATTTCTACAGCACTGAGGTGTATAAGAACAAAGTCCTGGTGGTCAAAGGGGATGTATTTTTTTAAAAGGCAGCCCTTTGACCCAGTAAGCTTAATTTTCTCTGGGAATTTTTCAGCAGTGCTTTTTGAGTGTGTAGAGGGTTTCACAGAACCGCTGTCAATTTCCATAGTGTATGAGGAGCTGAGCCTGATAAATTTTCCCTGCCAACCTTATTTTACTGTGTTTTATTTCTATCTCTGTTCCTCCAGGAAGCTGAAGGCAGTATATATGGTACTCTTCTTCCCCTTGTTATCCTCCCAACAACCTGTGAAGTAGGCTAGGCTACAGCCAGCCAGTGGCATAGCTTCATGCTCTAGCACCGGTGGGGGGGGGGCAGAGAGCAGGTGGGGGCAGGGCTGGCGCACGTCCTGGGGGGCAGGGCAGGGTTACTAGTGCAGGCGGGGGGGGGCAGCCGCAATGGCACCCTGCCGGGATCACGCCGCGGGGAGCGGTGCGCTCCCCCCGCACTCCTCTTCCTCCGCCAGTGGAGCCAGCGACTGGCCCAAAATTCCCTTGGTTAGCTAATGGAGAATTTGAATATGCCTCCCTAGCTATAGACTAAAACTCTGAACATGAGTCCACACTGACTCTCAACTAGGGAGATGGGAATGGAACCAAGGACTGCTAGGGTCATGTTTGTAGGTGCTACACTGGTAATTTCCAGATTGTGTGTCGAGAGAATGGCTTGTGAAATGCCTGTGAAATGAATTGTTAAAGGCTTTTGTGAGGCCTACGTACTCCCTGGTAGAGGCAGTTGCTGGGACTCTGCAGGTTCAGACCCTCCAAGCGTCCTTATTTTCCAGGGTCAGTCCCAGATTTACAGAAGCCGTCCTGGTTTCAGATTTGATCCTGGAGTGTCCTCCTTTTCCTTAGGATGTCCCTCTTTCCATAAGATAAATGTTGGAAGGTCTGGAGTTATGTGACCCCAACCCAAGGAGATAAGTAATTATACAACCTTTAGAAGACATCTGAAGACAGCCCTATATAGGGATTTAAATTTTTTTGTATATATGTTGGATTATGATTATTATGAAGAAATAGGACATCTCTATTTTCATTGGGGAAATGTTGGAGGGTATGCAGGTTTCACAAGTATATAATGCCTACTGGATCACCCCTGTCTACATGCTTGTAGACACTATCTGAGAAATCTTAAAAAGGTAAGGAAATCAGGACGTACCTTTGGAAAAGCCATCTTAATTTTTTTAGTCTTAGGTTGCTTCCAGACAGAGCTCCTTGTGCTAGCCAGGTCTTCTGTTTGTAATGTTTGAATTGAATTTTAATTGACTTTGCACACTGTTGGGAGTAGTGCACTTTTTTGTTTCTACATCTATGCTGTATCCACGCCAGTGCGTGTGACATCATTGCTGTGGGTTGCGCCACGTGCCGCTCAGCTCATATTCACTGCTAACTCTTGTGGGAGTTACTGTTTTATGAGCCCATTCTAACTTTTTAAATTGAGCTTTTAATTACGGCTAAAATAATTTCCCAGTTTTTTATTACGTGAAAGTGAGATATTTATGATGTTACAACACCATAATTAGAGCATGATAGCATTATGGTGTTATAATCATGCTTTTCCTCAACTGACTGAAGGGGGGGGGGCCAAATTGAGTCATTAAGTGACACCCATCACAAATGTTCTAATATGTGCTAAGTGGCGATAGGTTCACTTTCCTGATAGGTCATGGCCCACATCAAAGCCACACCCATTTAACAAGAATAGTGCTAAAGACATCTGCACCGGGGGAGGCTGAGCAACCCTTCTGTTCTTCTGAAATTTGAGGGAGTGGGCATGAGAAAAGACTGTCCAAGAAGACAGAAAAATTGCAGGGGAAATACAGGAACACAATAATTGGATGTCTTCTCAGATAGTATTTTGTGAATGCCTTGTAATTAGGGAGCGAATGGAGCATGGCCATTCCACATGAAATGACTAGACTGGAAGCACACTCTCTTCTCTATTCTATCACCCTGGCTCTCTTAATCTTAACATTCTCTGAAAGTAAACCTCTTGAACTACAATAATGAAATGTTGCTCTGCTTTTTATTCAGAAAAATATGCACCTCATCCTCCCTCAATAAATAAATGAACTGGTATGAAAGTATAGGGAAAAATTGAATATGCCTCATAATGACCCTCTGTGTAAAGTGAGGGCCAGGTGTCCTGCTCACCTTCTGAAGATTTTCTGCATCTGGCAATTAAAGACCAAACTGCTGTGTTGGGGGGGGGGGCAGAGAGACTGTCTCTCCTAGCAGTTCATGACTGATAGCAAAATTTGGGGAAGCATCAGATGTTCTGGGCTTTAGTTGGACAGAAACATCATGAAGGGAGGGAGAAAGGTTCATCTGGGAGGCAGAATACTTTGAACAGTAGCCAAGGAATAAAATGGAAACCTTTTCATTACTTTAGTAAATTGGAGGCTCTTTTGCCCTACACTGGGAAAGCTGTTCCCAAAATAGAACATCAAACTAGTCAGCCAGGTGTATTGCAAAACACTAGCGCCACACTCATGCCAAAAGCTAGTGTCACAATCTGTGACAGACATCTCCTGGTGAGAAACATCAAACATTTTTGGAAATGGTGTAATGCAATGAAGAGTAGGTCTTTGGCAGGATATGAGCAGTGACCATTGTGTAAGCCTTGCAAATTTGACTTTTGAGGAAGCTGAAATTCAACCTCTGCTTTAAAGCTGGAATAAGAATTAGGGGCTTGTCTGACCAAGAGCCGAGAACATGGCTGCCCTTGAAATGAGGCATTTTACAACCTCTTGCATCAGCCCAGTCCCCCTTACATGGCGAGATTGATGCCACTGACCTGAAGGTTGGAATTGACTAAAGGTTGGCCCTCCCAGAGTGTGACACTGTCGCCCCCGAGTGTCCTGGGTGGCATTGTGGAGCCTGTTCTACTCCTTGCTATACCTTGGAGCTAAGAGCAATGAAAAGGGATGTGTCTGTGTCTGTGTGTCTGTCTCTTTCAGACTGTAAGTGGTCTATAAATGGAAATAAGAAGAATTGAATGCACTAACCCCAATGAGGGGGAGGGTTTTTTGGGAGCGATATTTAAGTGACACTGACTTTGTATCCTTTTCTCTACTTTCAAAAGTGGTGGTGTTTTTCACACACAATCCTTTGGTGGCTTATGGATTTCCAGAGCTGGTCCAGTATTTTGGTGAATATTCCAAACTTGCAGACATCTCTCCTGTGAATTTGTTTTAATATCTGTTGGACCCAAGAAGGTAGCATTGTTAAAATAACATACCACCTTTGCATTCACAGGGATTGTAATAATTGTGTTTTAGAATTATTGATCATTCATAGACTTCATTTAAAAAATGAATTTTTATTTTTTTTTAATAGATTGCTTCTGAGACATATTTAATACGCAGATTGCAGGGCAGGTACTGTACATAATGGCTACATCATGTACATGAAGGCCTGTCATAATTTTTGGTAATGAGTATGTCAACTGGAATTCATATACAGTAACCAAACCAACCACATACATGCTCACTTGCAGAAAGAGTTGGGTTGTACATACATGCTGAAAGCAATGGGATCCTGAAAATGGTTGCTTAGATTAGATGGCCCTGTTCATAACGAATCTTGTGACCGCATACACTATTGGACAGTGTGAACTGATAACTGGAGTGCTTGCTGTCAAACAACAAGCAACTGTTTCTTATTTTTGCTATGATCTTTGCTTTCTTCCTTTTGACACTTGTATTGTAAATTATAACTGGAGTTAGAAAAATAGCCAGCTTGTATTCCTTGGATTGTTTTAAAGCAACCGTATTTGCTAAATATTGCTGTAATAACAAGCTTTTAAGGAACAATGTTTACGCAAAGTGCGATAATATATCAAGGCTTATTTTTGTTTATTTCAGTTCCTTTCGTCAGAGGAATGGTTCGTGTCTTTGTCTACGGGACCCTTAAGAAAGGCCAGCCCAACTACCCATACATGATAAATGGTGCTAATGGGACAGCCAGATTCCAGGGCAGGGGGCTCACAGTAGAGAAATACCCCCTAGTGATTGCTGGGAAATACAACGTTCCTTATTTGCTGAATATCCCAGGAACGGGACACCGTGTCACTGGAGAGATTTATGCTGTCAATGACCAGATGTTGCAATTCCTTGATGAGTTTGAAAGTTGTCCAGACATGTATCAGCGAACCCCAGTGAGAATTGAAGTAGTTGAGCAGGAAGATGAAAGTAGTCCACCTGAAGGGACGCCAGCTGTTAACAGCATCCTGGAATGCTATGTGTATAGCACCACCACTTACCAGCCAGAATGGATACATCTCCCTTACTATGACAACTATGATTCCTTTGGGAAACACGGGCTTCCATATGTACTAAGGGAAAGCAGAGATTGAAACTGGAAGGTAAAAGCTGTTATGGACATATTATCAAGAAGTTGAGTAAAATCTCTAGCATTTTTACAGAAAGTAAGCACTAATGTTTCGGACCATAATATAGTTGCCTTCAAGCCGATTATTTTGGGGTCTAGTCAGGTTTTCAGACTAAACTTGCCTAGTCATGCAAGATGCATAGATGGTGTGTCTTTAATTCTGTAGTTCTCTGTTTAAAACTTGATCAAGAGGTGGAGGGGGGAATACTGTTTTGCAAAGCAAAGATAAAATACTGCAGTATTTCTAGCAATGTACCGGGGGATAAAGAACCTCCAGCTTACAACAAACTTTTTGCATTACTGTACAACCTTCACATAAGCAAGGAAATGGCCCTTGTAAGAGATCCATTAATCAGGAACTGTGAGACAAATGAGTTCGCTAAGGGAATTCTCTTTGCTGATGCCCTCAAAGTCCAGTCCTCTGGCTTTCAGGTGCTCTAAGTGGGCATGGAGGGCAAAAATGAAGAGAGCATCAGGCTCTCATGATATGTGGCATTGTTCTGGAGTGGCATTGCTCTGGAACAACAAGTTAAAACTTAAGAACAGCCCTGCTGGATGAGACAAAAGGCCTACTTAGGCCAGCATCCTTTTTCTCACACGGGCGAGCCAGATGCCTATGTGAGACCTACAAGCAGATCAGAAAGGCCATGTACCTCTCCTGCTTCTGTTCCCAGCAAGTTATATTAGAGGCATGTTACCTCTGATCCTGCAGGCAGTATATCACTAGCATGACTCCGAAATCCATGAACTGAAATGAGTTGACATCATAGTGCTGCTAGGAGCCAGATTTGTCAAATGGACCTTAAGAGCTCCAGAGAAAGTTATGGTTCAGGAATTGGAAGGAACTAAGAATATTGACTCATAAAGGGAAGTCCAAGTGATGTGGAGTCCTCTGCTTCTTCATTTATTTGTCCACCTTTCTGGACATAATAGTTTCTATTCATTAAAAAGGTAAAGGGACCCCTGACCATTAGGTCCAGTCATGACTGACTCTGGGGTTGCGGTGCTCATCTTGCTTTATTGGCCGAGGGAGCCGGCGTACAGCTTCCGGGTCACGTGGCCAGCATGACTAAGTCGCTTCTGGTGAACCAGAGCAGTACACGGAAACGCTGTTTACCCTCCCGCTGGAGCGGTACCTGTTTATCTACTTGCACTTTGATGTGCTTTTGAACTGCTAGGTTGGCAGGAGTTCTGTTCATTAGGTTTTAGTATCATAGAATCATAGAGTTGGAAGAGACCACAAGGGCCATCGAGTCCAACCCCCTGCCAAGCAGGAAACATATTTACATTCTCCTCCTGCTTGTTTCAGCTCCATAAATGACCACAGACTACTGAACAGAATCAACAACCTCTTTTCATTGATAGCTCAGAATTTTGAAATATGCCAGCAGGGAAGAAGGCAGAGTCTCAAGAAAACTGCAAGAAAGCAGTTTTTAAGGTTGGTTATATTCCTTAAGTACCCAATGTGACCTTACTGTACAGCTGAAGGGCAGAGCAGTTCCTGATATTAATTAGACACACAATGCTACTTCTACTATTGTATTAATTATCCTACTATTTAAGGTTGTACACATACAATTGCTCACTTATGTTCATGTCTTTGTTTCAGCTTTCTCTCTTATACAGTCCATTCATTCTTTTGCTTTTGTTAGGTTTCCAAGTAAAAATAGGGTGATGGCAGATTGTTTTAATTGTAGAGTGATAGTGGTATAAATGTTGACAAAATTCAGTTTATTAATTTTTGAGTGTAAATAATGAGAAAATTTGTAATAGATATTTTTAAAATTGTGTACATTTGTATTACTTAAAACATTTGTCATTATTATAGTAAATTAAATCTAGATGTGGGGACTTGCTGTGTGGGACACCACTACAGTCACAAGAGTTATGACAGTGCAAGCACCTGGTGTGGGGTGATAAACAGGATCAGGCTAGGGTCTGTTTGTTCTCATGATGAGCTTTCAGCCCTACTTTCAGTAGGGAGCAGCTGCACTTAGGAGTTCCCAGTTGGAGGCTCCTGAGTAAAACCAACCCCCATGGGGCTTGCATTTGACACCAGATTTAAAAGGCACTGAATACAAATGTCACTTGCCAAGGAAGAACTGGGAACTTCCTTAAGACTCATGATTGTCGCTTTGCAGTCATATCTTTTCCTGCCCCACGCCTGAGGTCATATATAATGTCAGGATCATTGTCAGGTTTAGTTTAGCCCATGAGCTAGAGGTTCCCCATGCCTACTGGCCAATTAAAACTCACCCTTTGCTTATTTTTTATAAAACTGGTAGACAGGTAGGGGAGTTAGTACAAAGTTATTTCTGTTGTTACATGTGGAGACCCAGTTTTAGGTTAAAGTACCAAAGTTGTGAAGGCTTTAAATGACACAGTTTATATGCAAAAATGCTTTTATTAATTTGTTTGATAGCAGTAGAACTGCAAAAGAGAATTACAAATCCCTTATGTACAGGTATTTATAAAAGGAGTGATATGAGATCCAGAGGCAATTTTAAGTTCAGTCTCAGCAAGGTAAACCATATGGACCCTTGCCTCTTGTTTAAGATAGTTTTAAAAAATACCATAGCATCGTTTTAGTTTACATAATTTGCTTGCTACCTTAATGTTCATTTGAATTTGTGGAGGAACATAGAAGGTGCTAGTCAATTGTGGCAACATATGAAATAAATAGTTTCATTCCAGTTCCACAAGCTCATCTCCTTCCCCGACAGTTTCACCAGCTTTGCAATGTACAGCTTTCACCTGCAGCGCAAAGGAAGAAAAAATCAATTTGATTCTGAAAACAAGGCCAAGAATCTTTTTTTAATTGCACTTGGCTGTGCAAAGAAAATAAGTGGTAGATTTCCATTTTAAAGACCTTATAAAACATGAAACAAAAATCTAAAAAGCATGTCCTGGAACATAATCAAACACATTGCCCAAGTTTTTAATTGTGCTTCCATTCTATCCAAAACACTTAAGAAGTTTGTTTTTCTGTGTGTGTTTTAACATCTGAATTTTTTAAAGGTGATTTTAAAGGTGAATATCAGACAATTTATACACTATTTTAAAATAGTGCTGTGCTTGATGCTGGTTTTGTTTGTTGCTTTCCATTGATGCAGTTGTTTAGCATTTTTATTGTCAATCACCTTTGGTGCTTGTGCCAAAGTAAATCTACAAACTATGCATTTTGGAGCACAAGAGGTTTGGTTGGTCCCCCCACCCCCAACTGTAAATGTCATATAACCATTTCTGTAGAAATGGGCTTTAGCATTCAAATACACACTAGGCCTGGGCGATATATTGCCCAGGACCAGTATGAGGAGCAGACCACCACCGAGTCTGTCTGCTGGAGGGAGTCAAGAGTGCCTTCCTCCAGCGGGTGCTGCTAGAAGAGAGACTCAGGAGCGGAGGTGGTTTCACCAGCGATATACCGCTGAGTGAAGCCACCATCCAAACTCTGCCCTCATACAGCACAGAGGGAGAAACAAGCAGTATCAGTGAGGCGCTGATGCAGCTTGTTCTTCTCTCTGCATCTTTTAAACTGCTGGACTGCGGTTGCTCTTGCCTCAGCCAAGCAGTTCAAGGAGCACCCAGCTGGCTCTTGTGAGCTGGTGGCTCCATGAAACTGTGCAGCTGAGGGGAGTGCGGGTGCTGCTCCCCACAGCAAGCAGTTCAAGGAGCCCCAACGCTCTGCCTGCTCGGTTGGGGAGGGGGAGCCTTCCTGATTCCCAGCTGAGCCCACAAGCGCCTGGGTGAAACTGCCTCAGCTCTCATGGTGAGAGCTGGGGTGGTTTCAGCCGGTGCCTCGTGGGCGGAGACCGATGCAGCTTGTTTTTTCAGCATCACGGTATATCACCAAACCACGAGGTTTTACTGGCGATACACCACAATGTTGAAAAAGCTGGTATCACCCAGCCCTAATACATGCACTAGACAAAAACAAACCCAGGCCACTTATAAATTGCCTACCAGGAACTGTTTTGTACCAAATAAAGTGGTGCATCGCAAGACGAAATTAATTCGTTCCGCAAGTTTTTTCTTCTTGCGAAGCACGGTTTCCCATAGGAATGCATTGAAAATCAATTAATGCGTTCCTAGGGAAACCGCCTTCAGACCAGGTCCGGGGACAGTCTGTCCCCCGACCTCTTCTGAAGGCTGGGGGGGGGGGACAAGGGCTTTTCTTCCCACTGCCAGCCTTCAGAAGGCTGTTCTGAAGGCTGGCGGTGGGAAGAAAAGCCCTTCTTCCCACCTCCCGCCCCGCAAGCTCCGGGGACAGGAGGGCTTTGCTGCCGACCGCCTGCATTTTAAAAGCCCCTGCTGTCCCGGGGCGATTTTAAAATGCTGGCGGGCGGGAGCGAAGCCTCCGCTGTCCCGGGGAGATTTTAAACTGCTGGGGGTCGGCAGCGAACGCTTCGCTCCCGCCCGCCAGCATTTTAAGATCGCCCGGGGCAGCGGAGAAGTCTCCGCTGTCCCGGGAAGGCAGGCGGGGGGGAGCAAAGACTTTTGCCCCCCGCCGGCCTTCAGAAGAGGTCCAGGACCTCTTCTGAAGGCCGGCTGTGGGCGAAAGTCTTTGCTCCCGACCGCCAGCAATTTAAAACAGGTCCCCGGAGATTTCCCTATGGGCTTTCGTCTTGCGAAGCAAGCCCATAGGGAAATTCGTCTTGCGAAGCGCCTCCAAAACAGAAAACCCTTTCGTCTTGCGGGTTTTCCGTCTTCCGAGGCATTTGTCTTGCGGGGTACCACTGTAATGTATTTTCACAAAGGTTCTGTAAACAAGAACTACTAACACACATTAATTCAATTGAAATGTTTTTTTAAAAGGTTGCTTAACTGTAACTACAGTTGTTTCCAGTTATCATCTGTGCAGACACACAAATGTGTCTGACATTTATCTATATGTGAGTATCGCCCTGCCTGAGTATTCAGTGTCTATGCGCAATCACAGTCATGTGAGAAACAGCAGGGGCACACTGCCAAGCCCTATTCCTTCTGGCACATCCTCATCTGCTTTTTTTCATCCCTCCATGAGTTGAAGAATCAAGTGCTGAAGTGGGCTGCCTCCTGTACTTAGGGAGGCTCCTTGTGTTGTTTAGAATCCTGATTACAAATAGACACTGCATGCCTCAATAGGGCTTAAAAATGGGACTTGCACTGTGCCTGGTAATTTAGAAAAAGCAAAAGCAGAGATGACACCTCCTAAGTATTTTGCAATATCCTAACAACCTAAAGAACCTTGTGACTACCTCCACATACCCACTGGGATGAAGCACTTTTAAAAGCTTGGCACGTGAAGGGGCAGTGAACTGTTTGTTTTAAAAAGAAGCACTGCTTGTGTGTAAAGTTTTGGCCATATGCTCTGCATTGTGGTCCTAAAGTCTATTTGTGCATGACATGTTTTGGGACTGCCTAGCTCAGGGGTCAGCAACCTTTTTCAGCCGTGGGCTGGTCCACCATCCCTCAGACCATGTGGTGGGCCGGACTATATTTTGGGGGGAAATATGAACGAATTCCTATGCCAGTTCATAACCCAGAGATGCATTTTAAATAAAAGGACACATTCTACTCATGTAAAAACACGCTGATTCCCAGACCGTCCGCAAGCTGGATTGAGAAGGTGATTGGGCCACTTCTGGCCCCCAGACCTTAGGTTGCCTACCTCTGGCCTAGCTGAACAATTACCGTATTTTTCGCCCTATAGGACGCACATTTCCCCTCCAAAAATGAAGGGGAAATCTGGGTGCGTCCTATGGGGCGAATGCAGGCTTTTGCTGAAGCTTGGAGAGCGAGAGGGGTCGGTGCGCACCAACCGTGCTCGCTCTCCGGGCTTCAGGAAGACATCCACAGCCTAGGCAGCCCTGCGGGAGGTCCCGCAGGGATGTCTAGGCTGCGGATAGCAGCCTGCTTCCCGGAGCGTCGGGCACCCTGAAGCAGAGCGCCCCCCGCGCCAGGCAGACATCCGCAGCGTGGGGAGCCCTGGAGGAGTTCCCCGCAAGGCTCCCCATGCTGCGGATAGCAGCCTGCCGCCCAGCGCGAGGGGCGCCGTGAAGCAGAGCGCCCCCCGCGCCAGGCAGACATCCGCAGCGTGGGGAGCCTTGCAGGAGTTCCCCGCAAGGCTCCCCACGCTGCGGATAGCAGCCTGCCGCCCGGCGGGCAGGGCGCTCTGATGCAGAGCGCCCCCTGCGCGGGGCAGACATTGGCCAGCCCCACAAGCTCGGGGGACAGCAGGGAGGCGCAGCGCCGCCATCCCACTGTTCCTCGACCTGGTTCTGTTCCCCCGACCTGCTTTTGGGGGGGAAATAAAGGGAATTTTTTTTTCCTTTATTTCCCCCCCAAAAAACTAGGTGTGTCCTATGGGACGGAGCGTCCTATGGGACGAAAAATACGGTAGTGAAATTACAAAGGCACGGATTCTGATTTCTAGGGCCACAATCCAGCACAAGCACACTTGACTCAAAGTGCATCTACTGTAACTCTATTGGATTGTAGCCTAGGCCAAATCTGAACAGAAAGGCTGCAGCCAAGACAAATAATTCTGAACGTTTGATAAACATTTGTGGAATCAAGTGTGTGTGTCACCACACAGTTACAGAACAGTGCAATAAGGTTCAAGATTGATGCCAATAATAAAATCTATTTTCAAAAATAAAGCTCGTGCTCAACTTGACAAGTGAGATAAAACATCTAGTAGTCTGACTGGACATACCTTGCCAGTTTTAGCAGCAACCAAACTGTTCTGCATTTTCATAGCTTCAATCACACAGACCTCCTGACCTTCTGCAACCTGGTAAAAGCAAAAAAGATGACATTAAAATGCTAACGTTATTATAACCTTAAAGTCAACAGGAAAATTAACACAGAAACATCTTTAAACAAAGAAAAAAGACAATTACTATCCCATGTGTAGATCCTTTCTTAAGTCACCTTCAGACGCTACTGCTGATATGCACCATATGATGTACTCTGGTCTGATAGAAACTTGAGTTCAGATCCTACAGATACTCAATTCTTGAAGAGGCTTTAAACCATCATCTAATTCCGACTGTATAAAGAATATGGATTCTGACTCAACAAGGCTGTGCATGCAGTACAGAAAACTGCAAACACAGGAAAAATATGCATTTTTTGAGGCCGGCTAGAGAATTCACCTTCCCAAGAATCTCAGCTTACAAGCCAAAGCAAAGCAAAACAAAATACATGTTTTAGTCCTTGTAAAGAAAGGATCAGCAATTGCATGCACAAGGCCTAGTGAAATTTCCAAAGTAAGAGAAGTGTTCACTTGGATTACTAGTCCTCAAAGAGCTTTAGTGCCCTGTGCAATTCCTTGTCTCTCTTCGTTATTAAGAAAAGCAGACATTTGCAGACCAGCTGCAAGTCTTATGGAATCAAAATACCACCACCCAGTCTCATATTCATTCAGAGTAGCACTCTCACTTTCTGTTTCCGCCTAGTTGAACTCTTAACAAACTGTTCACATGCTCAAGGTAACCAGTGGATCAATTGTGTACCTCCATGGATTATTATTTTTTAAGCCCAAAAAAGTTGATCATGTGAGATAAGCACATCCTATGCCAACTAGGCAAGCTACCTCTGTCTGGTAAATACGCAGCTTTACAGGAAGTTGGGAAATTATTATTATTGATTACATTTATTAGTTGCTTTATCTTGCCCAAGGCAACTCAAGAGAAACTTACAACCAAAAAATCTAGCCAGTTTGCATTGCATGAAGTAGCTCTCTGTTTCCTTGGGTCATTTTCCCCTCAAACATCACAATTTAAGTGTGACTTACCTTACTTCATATCTGAAATTAACTACATGCTTCAGAGCCCACAATGAAAGATCATTTCCACTAGAGACTATACTATTTCCAAACCAGCGATGGCAGAAGTTTGAGATTCTTCCTATACATGGTCTGAAATACTAGTTACATGAACTAATACTAACTTTCAATATTATGCAATTTTGTCACTGGAAACACCAAATTAAATAACAAAAGTTGAACAGATCTACTGCATGCATAAATGCATTTGTCACACTAATTCTTACCACCATCAGACTTCATATCTCCCATAAAACATCTGCTAAGTGTTCAAGTACTTGTTCTATGTTGCCCCTCCAATAGAACCTCATTTCTTTCATCCTGTCTTGACACCTACATACATTACCACCTCCATGTAATAAGCATCAATTACATCAGGAGTCAACAACCTTGTTAGGGCGAGGTCACGATTTCAAAAGAGAGAGACTATGGTGGGCATCACATGTGTGTGGTGGCTCTCCACTCCCCTTGGGTAACACCCAGGCCCTGATTAGGTGTGAAAAAATGAGCTTCTATAGGCTAAAGAAGGCTTCTTTTAAGCCTAATCTGAGCAAGGGGATGGGCACCAGGGAAGGTCTCTCTGTGGGCAAAGGTGCCACACTGGCAATCCATGCATTGCACTGTGTGTACATGAAATAAACTGTGCAGAGAGGAGCCACAACCCACAGCCTTCCTACGGAAAACACACACTGCAATTTTATTGAAAAGTAAGATGTAAGGTTATATAAAGGAATATAGCTTGATTCTCAAGGCTGTTGCTCAAAAGTGCTTGTTCCACATCAGCAAGAGAACAATAGACTGAATCACATTGCTTCTTTTGTTGACCTGGAATGAACCACCCTCAGCTGTTGGGACTAAACTGGGACACTGTTAAGAGAGGTGGCCTCTTCACATATAACAGATTTCCACACACACTTCCTATACATTCATGCCTGTGACCCTTTCCACATCCCGATTCCAGGACCCTCAACCACTCAAGTCTCCTATTTTACATCCTCACTTGCTTTCCCTTATGTCTGGGCACCCTCGCAGAATACTGATGTCTGAAACTCATTCCTCAAAGCCCATTTTCTTTGTGCAGCTTTTGGCTGCACATCTTAGCCCACATCTCAAACCCCAAATAAAACTGCAGTTAATCTCATGCTGCTCCTGGCCTCCTCAAGTCAGCTATGCAGTCACGTGTGATTGGTGCACACACACCACCACCAGTTTTTTCATAGCATATACATTAAATAGGAAGCGCCACCCACTTTTCGCCTCCTTGTCTTCATAAGAATCTAAGAGGAACTTGCTGGATCAGGCCAATGACCTATCTAGTTCAGCATCCTGTTCTCACAGGACTAGGTGCCTGTGGGAAGCTGGCAAGATGAACATGAACACAACAGCAGTCATCACACACCTGTGATTCCCCCACAACTGGTATTCAGAGGCATTATGCCTCTGACTGTGGAGGCAGAACGTAGCCATTGTGGCTAGTGGCTGTCGTCCAATAATCTATAAAAGCCATCCAAGTTGGTGGCCATCACTATGTGCTGCATAAAGAAGTTCATGGCATGTTATGAGAGACAGTCCTAAATGGATAGGACGATGTTGAGTACGAAATTTGTCGTGCAAAAAGAAGAGACCATAGAATAGTCCCATTCAACATGTTGACTTAACCCAGGTACAATATGAAAGCACATCACTGTTCCTGCCTCCTATGGTAACATAGGTACTTTTTTCCTTAAGGGGATGCCACACAGCTCAGATGACAAAAACATGTCAGGATCAATCACAGGAGAGTGAATTTCCTCCATTACAAAAGGGAGCTAAGATTTGAGTACAGTGGTACCTTGGGTTAAGAACTTAATTCATTCTGGAGGTCCGTTCTTAACCTGAAACACTTCTTAACCTGAGACACCACTTTAGCTAATGGGGCCTCCCGCTGCCGCCGTGCTGCCAGAGCACAATTTCTGTTCTCATCCTGAAGCAAAGTTCTTAACCCGAGGTACTATTTCTGGGTTAGTGGAGCGCCTGTAACTTGAAGCTTCTGTAACCCGAGGTACCACTGTAGTTTATTTCCATCCTGAGCTACAAAACAAGAGATATAAGCAAGTACATTAGAGTGAATGTGTTGTATCAGGCTTAACACTGCATATGACTTGTGCACATAGCATTAGTGGCACTAGGTTAACTGATGAACAGGAGAAGCATCCTGGCATAAAAATTCCATTAATGTGCAAATACTGCCCTACCAAACTTTCTCAGAGAACTGTCAGAAAGCTCAGGAGTTCCGCTAAGTTCTCCGAAACCTTCAAAACACTGGACCAAGGGGATCTCCCTATCCATCCGACATTCTTCCCAGCCTTTGCTGTCAGAGGTCTCCCTTTGCCTCCCACTCTCAGAAATATTCCCTGCTCTAGAAGTGGGCTTTGCAAGATGAGTTTGATTTATCTCGTCATTGGTGAAGGTTTCCTAAGTGAGAAAAGCCTCCAGTTGCCAAATTCTAAACCATCTACGTTAAGTGCTTCAAATCTATCAGCATGTTCTAAACTGCAAACTGTGCATGCTTGATGCAAACGTAAAGGGGCCAACAACATAATTTTCTGGGCCTGTTAAAAAACATATACTCAACCTCCTGCCCCCACCCACAGCAACAATTTCCTAAAGATTCAACAACCCCACATTTTTTAAAAAAATACGCAGAGGGTTGTCTGATGGATTCCTCCTAAGAACCTCTAACTTCGTTCTCTATGTACTCCTTCTCTAGCCAAACACGTACTCCCCAAAGGTAACTGGGAATAGTATTATTTAGCGAAAACTTGCCCAACAAACCCTTACAAGAAAACTAACTTATGCTAGTTCTCTGTCTTAGGTGAAAACTTTTATTTCCATAGATGCTCAATGTTTAAATACTGTGGCATTATGTCTAATAATAGCCAATTTATTTAAAAGGGCTTTAGGAGAAAGTGTCACTTAAGCACCCACATTAATAATTGTTCTTTATGTCAATCCTTAATGTCTCCTCCCCCACTGTGTTGCAAAACAGCAAATCCTAAAATTAGTCGCCAATATATCTCCATTTCCTCTTTCATTCATTCTCTTGGGCTTTGTTCGGTTTCTTTCACTGCATAATTGTGTGTATCTTTTTGCCTGCCTGTATTATTTAAGCCTGAAAATGAATATCTTCGTGATCTCTAAAATATCCTCTTTCCTCATTTAAGGATTAAGTTAGGCTTTTTAAAAAAATTCAATAACTTTTCTACACTTCTAAAGATACTGACCTGGAAAAAAGCAGAAAAATCACACTGTACAGGACAGTTTGCAGTAATCAAAAATAGTTATTATTTAAAATTCTCTTTATACTTTTAATCATGGCTTCAGTGGTGACCTCAAATGGGGGCAGGGGAAAATCAAATAAAATCCACAGAATTCTTACTCATCTGAGGCCATTGTAATCGATTTCATCCTTAAATTCTCTAAAAACACAAAACAAAATGCAGAGGTTCATTAAAACGGCTTTTCAGAAGAAAGAAAATTGAAACTGCTGGGATTAAAATTAATATGAAAATAAATAATATTTAATTTCATTGTTCATTGACTAGGAACGAAACTGCATTTCATTCCAAAAACAAAGTGTAACACACCAAGTACACAATAGCTTCCTGCATCAAAATTCTCAAGATTTCCATTTGAAAATTATTTCAACTGTTTATCTACCTGTTTAAAGAAAAATTGGAATTAGAGAACAAAAATTGGAGTTGGTGGTAACCATCTGTTTAGATAACAAACTTTAGAACTTGTACAGCCTCGAAAGTTATAGGCAACATACTAATGAATGTGATGTCAGGGCTCCTTGGCAAAATGGAGGAACTTTTAAATCTATTTTCACTATGCACAAGAGAGGAACAGGAATATTAATTGTTCGCCTGCTTATATTCAGAGGTACAATGAAGAGAGCTCCAATCTGAGGGCAGGGCCTAAGAAGAGATCTTTGTGGGTCCAGTCCACTCCCTTAAGACTTTTGTGAATCAACTGATAAAGACTTAATGATTGTGACAGGATGTCTTCAATGTTAGGCTTACAAAACAGTCACAAGCCCTGCAAGTCTTTCTGATAAACCCAATCTGCACTGATGTATTTCTCCACTCTGTCTAATTGGTGTAAAGTTTGCAGATCTGAGTCTCATATCTTTCACCCAGCTTGCTGCGTCCTCTCCTTTGACACCGGGTCAAGGTTCACATTCGCATCCGATTATCAAAGTGGCAGTCATTAAGCAAGCAGCCTGCCTTGCACCAAAATGAGTTTGCTTGAAGGAAAAGAAAACTCGGCCCATTTACTCAGCAGATTTTAGCATTTTAAGGAGGCCCAAATGTCACACAGTATTGCTACGTTCTGAAGAGTTTCAGACATCTCCAGCTGATGATTAATTGTGAGTGATGGGAAATAAAATCCAGTAAAGCCAGCTGCTTGCCATGGTCGGCAAAATTACTATAATGGATATAGGCTGCCAATTTTCCAGTTTTACTGGCAAGTCTTCCAAGTGTAATTAAGGGAAGTTATAAATGATATGGAAATCTATCAAGTCCCATTTATTTTCAGAGGACTTTTCCCCCAGGGACTTTTATCTTCAAGCTTATAGTTTGCTTTGTTGTGCTAATGATTTCAACCACTTCTTATTTCTGTTAAAGCCCTCAATATCCCACCATAAGAAGTTAGAACCACTTCTTTCACAAAGATTTAAAGAAACAGAAACCTCTTAAGGTCATTTGCTTTCCCCCCACCTCCCTTCTTTTTAAGTTGGGACCTTGTTTGCTTTGTGGAAACTCCATTTCCAAATGCTGCATCTTTCCTGCAGCAACCTTGAAGAAATGGCCAATATTTTGAGAGAAGGAGATTGATTCACCCACTCCTTAGAAAAGAAATAAAATGCCGGCCTTGTGAAAAGGGGCCTTTGATGCTAGACATTTAGCAGAGGGTGGTGTTGCTCACTAATGTCGTTTGATTTGGAATAAAAGCATGAAAATGATGTGCAAGGGCCTAAAATTGGAGAGGTAAAGGATGAGTGCACCGTATTCCATTTCTCAATTTCATCCTTCAGAACCACAAAATGGGGGGTTATACAGTTACTGGATGAGATTTACGGTAACAGCTGTGGTCCTCCCACACAAGGGAAGACCTTCTAATGGGGTAAGGTCTGTTTTGAACAGACGGGGAGTTACAAAACAAGGTTCCCTATTAAGGATGAGCTCTAATATCCCTGGATAAAGAACACAAGAGCAATAGTCAGATTGCCTTTAAGAAACCCTAAACCCTACATTTTGTTCCTTCCAAGACACACACACACACAAAACCTGGAGCTATTTTAGAAAGTGCAAACTGTTCATAAATGACAGGATGCAAATGCAAGAGAAATTTTCCCCCTACTACTCTCTAGCCACTATAAAGAATGCACAGGAAACTGTGCCAGTGGCATATGGCTTTCTACTGTGCTAAACATTCATACAAAAGACAGGTTCATCAGTCATTGGCGTATCTGGGTAAAAAAAAATAAAAAATTAGCTCCTGATGGATGTTATTTAGAGCTTACCTGCTGCTAATACATTACCAGGGCTGGAAACCCACATGACATTGGAACGGCAGACCATGAAATACAGCACGTGCAAGAACATACCATGTTTGCCAGCTTATCCAAAATAATAAATAAGCTATTTAAACCCCGTGCCTAACATTGGGCCCGCTGCAAGGAACCCTGGGTCAGTCCTACACAGGCCAATTAATGCACAGCATCTGCTGCACAGAAGCAGCGCACGAAGCACTTCCGAATGATTTCAGCAATTAAAAGAAAACTGTTTCCTGCCTGTTCCGACAGCAACTGTTTCAATGCAAGAGTGAGCATCAAATCATTGTGTGCAGCTGAAAAAATTAAGCCTCTTTTTATGGTGGGGGGAGGAGGAGGAAGGGGGAGCATGGAGATTTCTTACGGTATAGGATCCTTCTTTTGTTGCCCTACATTGTGTTTTTCTGCCAAATTAGACAGAAGGCTCCCAGGACTTGCAAGGCCCTCTACTGTATCACCTTCTGGTGCACTGGGGCTCCCTAAAAAGCTGGATCAATATCAGCCCTGCTGACTCGTCTGCAAAAGTGAAAACCCTTCCATTACATTTTTTTTAAGAGACCTTTATCATTTTTGAACACAGGTGCTTGAAAAGGATATATTTGAAAGACTCACGGAGATGAAGACGAGGGAGAAGTATCACACACAACTTTATGGTGGGGGAGGCAAAACAATGGGGGCAACAATTGGATGAGACTTTGCGTCTCTGAGCCAGTCAAAAGCACAGTTAGAATCTTATTTTAGCACCACCCTCTTTTTGAACTCAAAGGAAAGTCCCCAATATCTGTATATACTTGTACTTGGTTGTGTTGCGAGCGGTGACAATAGAATGTCAATACTCAACTACTGATAAGGCATAATTCTTGCAAAAATTAAGACAGACAAGGTCATTCCAACTGTGTCAAACATGTCCACACTACACAACCTGAGCTAGACAAGGAAAAGAGGGTGGGGGTTTTAAAAGTCTCAACCCTCCGCATTGAGCATCGTGCATTCTATACATTTATATCCCCATCCTCCCTCCAAGCAGCTCAGCGGTTTTGTCTTACTGGTGTCCTTCAAGGTTCTCCCTATCTCTCTGACTTGTTGGCATCAGACACCTATGTAGAAAACAAAATCAAGAGGATTCAGCCGTGACCGAATTCCTTGACATTGTCCAAATCTGTGTAAAATAATTAGTGCCATTTCCCCCTTCCATCCAAATTAAATTCTGAAACAGGAGCTACAGAGTTGAAAATATAATTAGCAGCAATTAACAGTGCTTGACAGACGATTATTAAACTTTTTACGCCACACTCCTTTAAAGAATGAATTTCGGTAGAGCGCATCCTAGATTTTCTGACCCTTGATTAATCAAAGGTCAGTGACGTTCCCCTGACAGCAATAAGAACCAATCATTGTACCCCCACTTATCCAAAACACAAGTGCTCCCAGAGGTTCTAGAAATGTCTAGATTTCCCTTTACAATGATGGACTAGCTTGACAGTCCTGTTTTAGGAATATTGCGAGTCATCACTGACTGCTGAGGAATGTTGATAAGTTTTGTGGGGGTAGTGAAGACCTACCTGTATCACACTACGCCCTTATGTATTCAGATATAAGTTATATTAAATGCTGTTACTACTACTACTACTAATAATAATAATAATAATTTATAATGATAATATTTCTTTCACCACCACACACCTCAGCTATGGATAAAAAATAAGCATAAATAAATGTTAACACTGTCTCTCTCTCTCTCTCTCTCTCTCTATATATATATATATATATATATATATGACCCCCCCCATAGGTGTCAAAATAGGCAGTTCCACACAGGACTGAATACCTAATTCCAATTTCTTCACATAAGCATCATTCCCCACCTTTTTTTTTTTAAGTGTCAGGGTGGCCAAGAGTCTAGGTGGTTTTGTGTTTTTTAGTTCTGCATAAAGTTAACACCAGCTGACTAGAATTTCATTTGAACTGCTAGCTCTCCCAGAGCAAAGAACTACGTCACAGTAAAAGAGAAACTTCTGGGTTACTTACATGAAAATGACAAGTGCCTCTAATCAATATTTGGTGTCCATTAAATTATATCATAAAACTATGTATAAGGCTTTTTTTTATTAAAAAAGTGCAGCTTAATTAACCGTTCCATTCCTATGCCTTCCCTTCCTTTCATTGTTTTACAAAGCACTGCTAATTACCAAAGGCCACGAGAATTTATTTCAGACTTTTAAGAGCTGAACAGCCAGCAAGGCATTAAAAGAAAAAGGGAGGAGGTTACAAGCAACAAGTAGTATATTAAAAATATAACCTTACATTTTACAAGAAATCAGTCGCCTGTGGTGTGCTTAGTGAAGTGAGGGAAAAAGAGAGGATTGTAAGGTGTTTTTCGGTTTGCTGCGTCTGAGCATTTTGAAAGACAAAACAATGGCTGGACATTATCTGTAATCTCAGCAAGACATTTTTCCTAGTCTTTTTAAATTGAGTGTTATGGAGCAGAATTGTGTTGGTCTAAAATTAAATATGTCTGAAACCATAAACCTACTATTTGATGAGTAAAGTATTTCATTTCTTCTTTGACGTAACAGAACAAATTTCCATGTCCTATTTTGTATAAGAGGCTGCTACTTACACACTGTTCAAGCTTGCTAAACACTTTATTCAAGCTTTTTTGGAATTAAAACCTCATGTCGTATATCACACCCTCTTGATAATACTGAAGTGTTTTCATACACGTTTAAATAAATAAATGCACAGAGGCAGACTTTTCAAATGCAAATTAGAATTAAATAAAATAAAAACACTACATTCAAGAGTTCTTTCAAGTTCACATTCTAAATTATTGGAAGATCAAATCAGTTAAAAAAGTTTTGGATTTCATTTATTTTTACGGCAATTCTGCAAAATTACTAACACTGTGCAATTATCGATTACAGTTTGCTTACTGAAGAAAAGCAAATTTTGATCCAGAAAAACCTATCTGTATTTCCAGAAAGCCATTGAGATGCTTTATTGAAATATACAAAGAAATTAAGCAGAATTAGGTGGAAAGCAGCTAAAGAGATCCCTTCACGCAATCCGCACTTCCGTTTCACTCCTGACATTTCATTCAATGCTCCCAAGCATTCTATTTGCACATGTGCAAAAGGGGCTTTTGCCTGACCTTTAGCTTTCGCCCCTCCCTGCCGCCATGACATATTACAAAGCAGCTTTTGAAACTTGAGAATATTTTCAAAGCCACCTGCAATGAAGAGGGAAGGCCTCAAGGTTGGGGGAAGCCCAGTACAGATGCACCTTGCCATAAGCTTGGACTGAATATGGCTGTAATATTGTATCCTGCTACTCTGAAATAGTAATGAAGTTTATAAATTTATTCTGACACCACAATCCTAAATGCAATAGCCAGGATTCAAAGAACTAGCTATTAAGGAATCTTTTGAATGATTTTTTCGCAAACCATATTGGAAAGGGAGGTTGAAAAACTTTGAAATTCAGTGGGGTTGGGGGGCAGCATTGAGGTGATGCCAGAAGAGGACATCCTATGTCTCCTGGAAGTGGGTCCACGCTGCTTAGCCACCCATCGTTTCCATAACTTCAGTGAAGAAGCCTATTCTCCAGCAGCTGCTCATTCATTCATTCATTTTATTAAATCTGTATAACGCCCTTCACCCACAGATCTCAGGGCAGTTCACAACATAAAATTACAATGCAAAAACCACAAAAAACATAGTAAAAATAAGAACAACAACAAACCAATAATCTCCCCCTCCAACAACACATTTAAGAGGGCACTGGATGTCAATCAGCCCAAGGCCTGGTTGAAGAGGAATGTTTTCGCCTGGCACCTCAAGGTGTATAATGAAGGTACCAGCCAAACCTCCCTGGGGAGAGCAGTTCAGAAGCATGTGACCTCTGGGTATTGTTGTACTACAAATCCCACTAGCCACAGCCAACATGACCAATGGTCAGGGATAATGAAATTTACAATCCAGCAACATCTGGAGCACCACATGTTGCCCATCCCTGCTGTAGATAGTCCATGTGAATGTATGAATATGTTGTGAACTGCCCTAAAAAGTGGCATACAAATTCAATGGAAAAATAAAAATGAAATAAATAGATGTGTAGATGGCAAGGGGCAGAGTCAGCAATGTGGTCTCACTCTTTGGTAATCACATAATGCCTCCTGATTCATGTGTGAAGTGAGCGAAATTTAAACGTTCTTCTGAGTGCACCCAAAGTAGCTTTATTGATCCCAATCTTTATGCGGCAGTAAATTCCACTTTTTTCAGTAAAATGTATGTAATGTCTACATGCTGTCTGTAAACTATGGGTACCTAAGTTGAAATGATCTCAGTAAGACTTACCCATGTATAATTTTGGGCAGAATTATGGTCCTTCACATAAACAAATTTCTCATGTTAGTTTGTGGCCCCCATGTATGGCCCCCAAATTTCTTCTCAGAAATAAACTTGAAGAACCCTCTCCCCAAAAGGGCTGAGCTGTGAAGTTCATCACAATTGACCTGTCTTTGGAAGCTTTTTCATTGTTGCTAAGCAAGCAATTTTTAATGGAACTTGGAAAAATAAAATAAAAAATAACAAAAGCATATACACAGAATTTGGCAAAATAAAGAACAATTCTCACACACATTTCAGACCAACACCACAAAAGGCAATAAAAAAACGCAAGCCATCAGAAAGCAAATGCAAGCACACTATACTTCCCAACGGCCTAAAAACCTGGATGGATTCAAGCAAAAATGACTACTCAACCTCTGCATCTTATAATGGCAGTGTTTCATTATTTTAGTGCATTTTGGAAAACAAGCCTCCTTGTAAGACACTCTATAGTAATGCGCTAACTCCCAAAATATTACCATGAAATAACATTTACCAATGGCCACAAACAGAAAATTTATGGAAGAGCTACTCATTAGTTTTAGTATAACATTCAGCTGAAAACTTTTTTTTTTGTCATTTCCCAGTAATATTGTTTCACGCCTCATTATATTATTAGCTGGTAAATACTCTAGAATATAAAAAGGGTACTTAAGTACTCCTTAGTCTGTCTGAAAAGTAGAGGGGGGGGGGACACAAATTCAGGACACATTCAAACAGTGGAACAAAAAAGACTAGTATATAAGAGTTCCCATCCGTTGTTCTCCGAGGCTTTGAACAGCTACAATGAATGATCCTTGTCCTGATGGACAGCCAAAACATGTAAGCTGAATCGCGCCATCTCGCCGCTTATTCAGTCTGGATAGCTGATACAACCTCATCTCCTTTCAAAAAAACTTTTTGACACCAGTCCTGGAAAGGAAGGATTTACGCTAAACTCCCTTTCAGCGCCACAAACGTGTTTTTGCAATTAAAGCTGCCCAATTACCATTGACAAGTCCAAGTCGGCAGAACATAAGGCCTGTGCTGTTCAAATGCTCTGCCTCTCGGCGCCTCCAGCAAAAACCCACAGGCAGGGAGAAGGGGCGGCAGGGAAAGGGGAGGGAGAAGCAAGAAAGAAATCTCTCCTCATTATTTAACAACTTGTTTGGTATTGCACCGCACTTCTTTGGGAATGTTTGATTGTATGGGAAGAATGTTTTCCCCATTTCAATTTCCTGGCTGGAGGCCCCATCCTCTCATGGTTTTGCTTTTTCATGTACACAAAATATACACAAGACAGATACATAAAAGGATACTTCATAGCATCCTATTTTCCCCCGATTCACTTTAATGTCAGCAGAACAAGGCATTTTGGATAAAAATGGATGGGAGATTTTGTCCTGAAAAATATCCTGCCACCACACGCAAACACACACACAGCGTCACTCTTTTCCATTGTACTGCACGGAGGAATGACAGAATTCACACTCCTTGTGACAAGAAGAAAATGGCAGTAAGCAGACAGTTTTCTAACCTGCCACTCAGTCGGTCTGAAAATCAGGAATTGTCAGTGACCATACCTGGTCATTGTATGTGATTGACTATGTTGTTTGATATGACGCTCCTTATAAAACTCTTCCATATAGCATGAAAAAGGGCATCTAAAGATTTAAGCAGGCAAAATGTTTCACAGATGACTCATTCAGCTAAGCTCATGAGTAAAAAATCCTGTCCTCCCCCCTTTCAGAAGTAGTTTTTCTAACAATTAACAATGTTGATGGGTTTGCAATTTCAAGGTAAACATTTTCCAGTCTTGAGTGAAATTTATGTTTCCTTGTTTTTTGTAAGCTCAGCTTCGTCTTCTGTTTAAATGTAAAATATGTTTAAAATGGCCTCCCAGTGGAACCTTTTCTCTTTTTTAATTTTTTTTAAAAAACTACAGCAGAGAGTACATCTCAAAAAGAGGCCAAGGTAGTTTACTGGCTACATTTTTGGAGAATCGGAATTAGTTCAATGCTATACAGCATTATCTATTCATAATTTATCCCATTTTTTAATAGCTCAAAAAGAACTGTCCGTGTTTTCTAAATGCATACATAAATATGTACGTATGTATGCACACAGACACAAAGTAGTTTTTCTTAAAACACAGCAAAAACATGGACTATGGAAATAGAATATTAAATTAGAAAGATAATATTAAGCATGACATCCATGATGCATAGAGCATATAAAATCATCTCTCAGTTCATAGGTCTCATATCGATCCTTTGGATATTAAGGCATATTAAGAAACAGATCCATCATCTGACAAGTATTATACACACCTACCTCAACGCACCTTTCTCCAGTCTTTCTCCAGCAACTTTACTTACTCATTCTGCCCATAGATGTAAATATTAAGGCTCCAATTTTTACTTCACTGATTACGCAAGCAGGGGCCAACTGTAATCAGTGCAACTGAGAATTAAGAAGCACACCTTCATTTTTATTTCAACTCTTTTGGTTCTGGTGTACGTCTATAAAACTGAATGAATAATTAAAGATGACCTTTCTTGTGCTAACATAAAATTATAGCATAATATTAAAGTTAAAGTCAAGAAGATGCATGTGTTTTTATTAAGACTAGCAGCAGCTAGCAACTGAAAGGCTCGGAGTCAAGTCAGACAGAAAAAAATTAAGTGTTTATCATGATGAATGTAATTTTTTCCCCTTGTCAATATCTAGGACAATATGCCTTCAGAATGAATTGATCATAAAGGTTGCCTTCATCCCTGTAGTGATTTCAGCTGAGTTCCCCCACATCCAAAATAAGTTCCATGCACATTCCCTATATACAGCAGTATCCTTAAAGTAAGTTGACCTGTTTTTTTCAAGAGTAACCAGAGCGTGGGAAACTTGATATATTACATTGCAGCAAGCTAAGTTTGCAAACGAGTAGCCACATGACAGGAAACCAAAACCAGCGTGGCTCCCGTACGAGTATAGATGTAGGATACTCATGTTTGTAAACATGTACTTGCCACATTCACAAGTGCACATACCGAAACATCTTCAGGCAAGACCAAAAAAGAAGTGTGCAAATTGTCCCTGATTCTCCAGTGAGGAATATTCTTAACTGGAACAGATACAAAGGGCAAGGAATTATCTTACCATGTCTCCAGGCTTTACGGAAACTGCCACCACTGCTCCAGGCATGGGCGATCTCAGGATGCTGGAGGTATCCTCCACCACTTTCTCTGGCATGTGCTTGTGAAGTTCTGCAGCAAGCTTGGTCAGGATACGTAACTTGTACTTGGGGCAGGAGAGAACAGAATGAAGATAAATGTCACAAAGCAAATAATTTTTATTTTATTTTATTTATTAGACTTATATACCACCCTTCATCAAAAGATATCAGGGCTGTTCACAAGGTAGTATCAAACAAGTGTCAAACTGTAAATTTATTAACTAATCAAAGAGGTACAAAATATATATAGTCGTTTATAGGGACATGTTTCTATCTAGCATATGCTGTATATGTGGTTTGGAAATGGACAGGATTTTTTTTTACTATGTATTGAAAACATTATGTGTGGAGGAAATTAACCTATTTTGTTTTTTAAAAATCAGTTGAAAGCACTGCTGTGAAAAATAAGGCATACACATCTAAAAGGAGAACACTATGTTTAAATCCTCATGCTTTAATATTTATATTTTATTAAAGATCTTATGAAGTACAATCCAGCATTTGTTTGCAACCTTGAATTGGCACATCGCAAACTATATTTTTACAGATGTTCACCAACTGGAAATATTTTGTAATTTCTCTACCTGCCCACACCCTTCCCTTCTTCCTCTACAATGCATAGCTTACTATCTAAAATGGATGTGAGATTTTAATAACACCAGTTATACACATTGTGGCTGACTTTTTGAAAGCAGCTTGGAAACAAATCTCTCCACCTGCTGCCTATCATGCTTTGAAACTATAGCGATGTAAAACGTGGGGATAAATTGATGGAATCAATTCCAAATAAATACTGCAGTAAGAGAACAAAACTCAACCAGGTAAATAGCTGCACTTGAAAACATTAAACACAATGAATTATGGGTTTGATCTTTCTCTACACACGAGTGGCAACAACAACAGAAGGGCCACACAGCCCCCCTCCCCCACTTTACAGTCCAGCTTTTTTTCTATGAAGTCCGCAGGATTCTGAGAATCCAAGCTTCCATTTTAAAAAGAAGCACTGAAAAATAGCAAAAGTAGACACTATCTTGAATAAGTAACAGTGGGGGGGGGGGTGGAATCCAGTGTAATTTGCGAAGTTGTTTGTTTCTGGGGGTTTTATGCTAATTTACCCCCAAACTACCAGCAAAACACTATTTTAAAAGTGGAGGGGGGTGATTAAAATAATTATTAGCTTTTAGAAGCTATTTTTACTCAGCATATCAACAAAAGCTTTTTCGCATCAGGTTTCTTTGGTTTTGTTTTAATCAGAAAATATTGTTCATGCTCTGCAGCCACATCAGTTTTCTTTGGTATGGCATAAGGCTTACCCAAGAGCAGAGACACTGCACTCGGAAATCCAGCAGATGGCAGCAGGTCTCTGTGAGAAATTTGTTCCTCTTTGACCATCAATGGACAAAAGAGGAACAAACATGCTCCTATCACTAGTTTAACCAGCTGTGTTGATAATAAATGTTAGTTAGAATTGCACTTATGATAATCTAATTTGCATCGCGATCAGCCAGCAGCAGTATGTCAGCTTTTGGATCTTTTAAAATTGAACTTTCACTATTAAAGCAGAATTCTTAGCACTTTGCAGCTTATCGTGCAAATACTGTCAAATCATGTTACCAGCTTTGGTAACCTATGGCAGTGTAGTTTAAACATAGGATCTTCAGGGAGTTTTCTACACTGATCCATCTGCTGTGGAATTCCTGCACGCTGGGGATGGTTCTGGGATGGGCTTTAGCGCACATGATCAAAGCAAATCAAACTGACTTTTTGTACATGTGTAAGTATTTCAATATGTGTAACTATCATGTGCATTTTTCTGCCCGACTTTAAGATACTGCCTCTTTCAAATACTAAACACTAAAGCCTAGCAGTGTATACACAGTACACCCTAGAAGCTGCACAATCATCAAGTACAAGTTGCGGTTCCTGCGTTGCAGGGGGCTGGACTAGATGACCCTTGGGGTACTTTCCAACTCTATAATTCTATGATACAAGAGGGGAAAGGGGCAAACCATCTTTAAGGCAACATGTCCATCTTTTTCCCAATTTACTCAATACAGACCACAGGGGTTCTGAAGAGTTTAGTTAAAAAACAACCACCAAGTTATTGTTCTTCAACCGAATGGACTGAAGTCTCATTCACTTTTTGATTGCCTAAATATTAGAATATCCAGTGTGAAGGTAAATGGGAGTTAATAATGAGAGGTCAAGTATCCTAGCCATTTTGAACACAATCAACCAGGAACTTGCCTGGAATCAGATCTACTTAAATTAAATGGTGGCTGTAGATCCATGCTCTCAATTGGTTCCTGTTCATTTTAGCGAATTCCTAAATCAATGATACATTGCTTTCCTAATCTGATCAAGGCTATATATTGCATTCACAAGGAGAGAGAAATAGTTAACACTCGGGGCTGCAAGGCTCTAGAACCAATCCAGAAAATACAGCTTCTTACAGAGAATGTAGGACAAGATACACCTAACAAATCCCATCAGCGGAAGCCCTGCACAAGGACTTTCACTTGTGCAATGGAGCTTTTCCTCCTCCCCTCCCTTTGTTCTCCCCAAATTTCCTCTGGGGGGTCAGGAGACAACCCCCCTCCCCCCCGCCATAGCATGCAGGGGAAGGGAGGAAAGAACATTCCATCTGGCAAGGTAGTGTGGTTGTGCAGATGGAACATTTGTAATAGTGCGATGTTGATATATACCCCACAGTATAGGCCAGGCGTGTCCAAAGTCCGTTTCGGGGGCCTAATCCGGCCCGCCAGTCGGTTTAATCTGGCCCCTGTGGGAGGTTATTTCCTGGGGGGAAATCCAGGGGGGAAAGCCCAACAACTTCAATCCCCCCAAAAAGCTCAGCAACTTCAATCCTAAAAGGGCAACAACTTTGGTCGGCCTTCACGCACGTTCACTTCATCAAACCTGGCCCTCTTTGAAAAAAGTTTGGACACCCCTAGTATAGGTTCTTCTGGGTATAAAGCCAAGCAACAATAGCTTTACACAGAAATAATATGCGAATACACTAAGCTGAGCAACCAGGTGGCTGCAAGCATGTTGGGTCTGATGTTTTATCATGTTTTTAATATTTTGTTGGGAGCTGCCCAGAGTGGCTGGGGAAACCCAGCCAGATGGGCGGGGTATAAATAATAAATGATGATGATGATCCAAAGAAATGGACAAAGATTCCACCAAATACAGCCTTTCTAAGAGAGTTTACTGATGCCACATCATACATCATCATTAAGTGTCAATATGTGCTTTCCTCATATACGATTGCTGTCATTTGGAGGAGGAGATGGTCACTGCTCGAGCCTGCATGAAAATTTCTTAACACTGTTTGAAGATTGTAAAATGATCACTGACTTGCAGGAAAAGAAACATTTCGCTCACCCCCTCCACACACCAAACCAAACTACTAGTGGTTGGGCTAGTTTAAAATTAGTGCAGTGATTCCTCCTTTCCTGCCCCAAGGTAGCTTTGAAAAAAGTTGTACACTAGGATCGCCCAAGGCGGACAGTTAGGGTGCTTCCAGATGGGAGCTTAATGTAAGCAGCAAGTTTTCTTTTCTTTTTGAAAGCTGGTTGGGTTTTCCCTGGAAAGGGTAAATGCAGATAAGGTTGTGATGGGGATATGGGTGGGGATTTCGAAGACTACAATGTTGTGTTGATGCTGCAAAAAACTTGCATGCATGAGGATCCTACAATAAACACCTTAGCCCCCAGAAACCTATTTGGGGTGTGTGCAGTACTACTGAAAACCAAAGGGGCCTGAACTACTTAGACTGCTCAAGTAGCCCACCATATTGTTTTCCAATGGTATTTTAACTATTTCCATCTTCAGGCTCACAACAGACATTGTTCTGTAAATTGTGGTTTACGTTTTCTTTTCTTTTTTCAAAAAGAAGGGTTATTGGGTTCCTATTATAAATGGCCCAAATGGCTACACTCTGGAATCTTTCTTTCAGACAAAAAAAGACAACAGTCTTGTTATATGTTTGCAACTAAGGATTTTGATGTGTTTTGATGGCAAATGTTGCCAGAAGAATTGCTATAACCAGTGACAGGCCAAATAGCAACATCTTTGCATGTTTCTTTGCTCTTGTCTGTGTGTTCTGCCATCAAGATGTACAAGTGTCTGCAGGTTTTTAAAGGATATGATCCTTCAGTGAAATTACAGGGCAAATAAAAGCTTTTGCTCCTATTAAAATTCATCTGAGTCACATGGCAAGGCAGAAAAAGCTATCTGGGTATACATTCTGCTGTCAATCTAATAAACATTCTGTGCAGAGGGTCTATTTATCAAAAGATAAATTGTAGTTAAAAGTCCTTAATTAAAACTATGGGGGAATATAATTACATCAAATTGCACAGTTTCAGTATTCATAGCAAATACCTTCTACACATACTTTTGAAAATAAAATTAAATAAAAACTTGAATCTTAGGAGGAAATAAATAACGGTCCTTCTTCAGATTGACGATATTCCATTTTTTTGGCTATGTGTTGTGAATGGTACAATTAGCTTCTGCTTAGATTAAGAGAGATTTATGTTTTTACATTGCCCAGGTTCAGAATCAAATTTCATGTCTTTTCAAAACAGTCAGGCTTGTGGCCCTGTGAATAGTTCAAGTTTTCCAAATTAATCTACAATCAAGAGGAGGCTCTACAGGTAGAAGTAGTATTAGCGAGTAAACTGTCCCAATTGTTGTGCAATAAAAGCTTTCTTCTCTTCATCACCCATCACAGGCCGTTCCAAGCATTCCACTTTTACTATTTTAATATTTTCCTATCTTCTAGATTCCTTTCTCTGCAGGACTCCTGCTTTGCTTGGAATGAGATGTGAGAGTCAGTAAGCCAAATGCTTTCAAATGCAGGCCTTTGTTATTGATGAGCTGTTCCCTTTCCTTTTGTATTTGTTTATTGTTCTTTAGTCTGTTTGGAGGGGGGGAGAGAACTGAGCTATTGTAATCAAAAAGTTAAAAAAAAAAAAGAAGAAGCAAACTTCTCCGGAAAGGTCCTTTGGGAGCACAGTTGAAAACAAATGACCCCTGTGAACATAGGATGGCAAAGTAATACAGAAAAGGGATCCCTTTTTATAAGTTCTGATGGAAGATTCCCCCCTCCAAAAAACATTCCTTTGTAAAATAGTTTCTCAACGTTGAGAAACAGCCTGACCAAGGGGTGCCTGTGAACTGCAGAACGCACACCAAGGATGTTAACATGTGGACTGGTTTGATGAGAAGCATAAAGCACTTTGGAAGACCAAAACAACTGAACAAGGCCTGGCTCCAAAACAAAGATGACTGGAAGCTTACAAATATCACCAAATTGCCATCATTCCATTTTGACTCTAACTGGAAAGTGACAAAGCTTTACATAAATAAAATGGAGGCTTTTTTCTTTGTGAAGGTGAGTGGCTGTTTAAGGAATCAGCGTTAGAAGGGACCCTGAGGGTCATCTAGTCCAGCCCCCTTGCAATGCAGGAATATGGGGAGTGAACCTGCAACCTCGCTGTGATCAGCACCACGCTCTAACCAACTGAGCTATCAAAGCAATTGCAGAAGGTAAGACCAGTAAGGTCTGCCAAAAGCAGACTACCTCTCAAAACCTTAAATGAGGCACATCCTATATTATTGCAGAGACCAAATTTGCCAATCACAATCACCTTGATAAGAAAAAAAATTGGATCTGAGACTCGCAGATCCCCAAGGTTTTAAACAAAAATATTTTCCAGCCCAACTTTGGCTGCCAGGAACTGTACCAGTCACCTTTTGCAAGAAAACTATCTGCTCTATATCACAATTATACATTATATGCATAAGACCATAGACAGTAGTTTTAGCAGCTTCCTGCTAAAACTATTGTCTATGTTTCTTGGGGCAGTTGTATTAGTCTGTTGCAATAAAAATAAGAATAATTTTAAAAAGTCTACTAGCACATTAAGACTAAGGGTTGGGTTGCATAAGGCTGGCATAGGCAAACTCGGCCCTCCAGATGTTTTGGGACTACAATTCCCTTCATCCCTAGCTAACAGGACCAGTGGTCAGGGATGATGGGAGTTGTAGTCCCAAAACAGCTGGAGGGCTGAGTTTGCCTATGCCTGGCATAAGGGCTGAATCCAGTGAAGTGATTGGCATAAGGGCTGAATCCAGTGAAGTGATTGTACATGTGGAATGATCTGTGACTTCCCAGTCTATTCTGGAAGGCTGGGGAAACCTTCAGAACAGATTTGCAGGTGCAAGAGGAAGAGATGGGGTCATTCTGTTGCATGAGCAGATGTTGTTCCACCTGTGCAATGGCGTTTTTGGATACAGCCCTAACGTATTTTATTGTAGCATAATTTTTCATAGGCAAGAGTCTTCTTCAAGGGATTCATGTTCCTCTTAAGCCTAAAGCAATAGAGTAGAACTTCTTTATTAGTTCTGATGCAACTGCTCCAGGCTTGCGTCTCTTTTTGAAATTCCTTTACCTGCGACGTGAGGATAACAATAAATGTATCTAGTCCACAAAATGTTATGCAACAATGAATATGTTAGCCCACAATGTTTTTAATGTGTAACAAGATTCTTTGCGCTACAACTGTTTAACTTTAAGCAATGCAAGTCCAAAGATAACTCCACCTTGATAATTTTTTAATGTTTTAAAAATGAGGTTTTTTGAGTGGTCAGTGTTTAAAGTCCCAGGTTGCATTCATCTTGCAGTATAAAGTGGAAGATCTTTTGTGGATCCATAGATTTATTTATTTTTCTGTTTCACAAGTTCTTTAAGTAACAATGAATGGATGGCAATTGCAAGTACATTAAAGCAAGCATGGCAGTCTCAAAGGTTTTTTTTGTTTTGTTTTGTTTACTAACAACATGCAAAAGAAGCATTACAAATTAGATCATTCACTTGGGCAGAAGCAAACAACATGATGCTCTCCTGATGGCTATGCTAGCTGGGGCTGATGGGAGAGGAGTCCAGGAAAACCTGAATGGCACCATGTTAGCTACCCCTGCTCTAGGTGAAAACTGAAAATTATCCCTATGCAAAGGATCCTAATTTGCAAAGGGAAAAAATTCCAATTCAAAACTTTCAGGAAGTGTCATTCCAGGGTGTCATTCCAAGTGACACCCATTCTTACTGGCTCAAAATACTCATAGGCATCATAAATATATTGGTTCGCTGCCACCTGGGCAGTGAAATTAGTGCATTAACTCTGTAATCTTCAACATCGTTACTCAGAAGTTCCTCTAAATTCAGTGCAACTTAATAAGTGCATCTTTAATAAGGGTGTTTGCTTATGTCTAAAGTTTAAATTCTCATAGAGCATGAGAACTCTTTATACATCAAAGTTCTCCTCATATATTGGGTTAAAAACAGTCAATTGTCTCCCATCCCTCAGCATTATGGACTCTGGAAACGTTTTTTGGGGGGAAATTTCTATGATCATGGCAGTTTTAAAAATGTACTGCTTAGTCAACAAATTAGAATTTGACTTTTATAATGGAGTTCCCAGTTCTTACATTATTAGCATGTCTCTGGTAGACAAATGAGTTGTAGTGCAGTTGTGCCACAAAAATCCCTGGTTTAAGTGGGAGAAACAAATCCCTTATGTAATAAAAAAAAAAAAACACCCTGTGGCAATACAAAAGGGATTCCTAAAAATTGAATATTTAATGGATGAGGGATAGAAAGGAGAATGTCACCACTTCTCTAGTACAGGTCCTAGCAACACAAACTTAATTAAAATAGCAGTTAATGTTGCTCACACTTCCCACCTTTAAATCCACCATGTAATATATAACACTCTAGTGGGAAAAAAACTCCCCAATAAAGATTAAAGCCTCACAAAACAGATTCCTTCCACTTTAGGTTAAGGTTGAGCAGTCAGAGTCAAAAGCATACAGAAATAAAGCTTGTAGCTGTCCTCGTGTGGAGTTACAACACAGCCGGACAAGGTAAAATGAACAGATAACAGTTAGAAAGCTGTCTGAATAGCAGAGCTCTGTACATCTGCAGTCACTGGAGCAGCCTGTTAGCATAATGCTTTGACAACTCCATCAGCGCAGTCTCAAGGTAGCTGTCAATCAGGATGCATCATTTAATACAACCGCACTCGGAGGATTTTCCTCCTATAAACCACATGACAGCGTAACTACAGCTCTATTTACACCGGGCGTCTACTTCTGTTTACAAGGCTCTCGTAATTAGAACGCATGCAACAGGCCGCAATATTATTTGGATCTCCACTTTGCCAGGCTGCCATGCAAAGTGTGATCTTGCTTCACAGAGTCATGCTAAATGACAAAAGCTCTATTTTTCTTCAGCCTCTGTGCTCAGACAGCACTTCATTTGCAGCTATCTATAATTAGATTAATGGTGTAGTACAGCACAAAGCAGGCCCACTTCACATCAGATAGCATATGAATTAGGACAAACACTTATTTCAATTCCAGGCAGAGAAAGCAGTGACTGGGGTATTTAGCATACCCTTTATGGTGGAATGAGATGTTAATTGTGTACCATTTACCTCTAAACTGCTTGCTTGTTGTATAAATCACTGGGCTAATTGATGCAGAGATAGAAACGTAGCCACAGGCAAGAAATCAAGGGAATGAGAGCTGAAGATGGTGGATAAAGGATTATCCGGCAAAACTACATGGAGATGAGGTTCCTTTGAAACCTGCTCATGAGCTGAAGACTTCTTGAAAAACTACAAAAAAGTGCCACACTGATGTGTTGAGAAAGAGTTTACCTCATGGCTTAGAAGCAATATCTTTAAAGGGAGGGGGTGGACTTCCACAGAGAACTAAATTAAGACATGTGTTCAATGATTTCTGGCAGAGTGGACGTGCTAGTCTGTTGTAGCAAAACCAACAAAGAGTTCTATGGCACATTAAAGGCTAATGGTTTTATTGTGGTATAAGCTTTCATGGACTATAGCCCACTTTATCAGGTGCATGAAGAAGGCTGCTGCCTACAAAAAATGGTTTTTCTTTAAGCCACCGCGGGTAGAATATTGTAGGCAAAACTGAGCTTGGGTTAGGAAATTAAAAAATAAAAATAAATGTAAAAGCTAAACTTTAAAGCAAGGCTCACAAAGTTAAGCAATGCAAGTGTTTCCCCAAACAGAAATACAAATTCCTGTGTTGACTAGAATTAAGACTGTCCCAACATCTACAAAACTCTCAACCTGGGCAGAAACAAACCTGATTGTTAAAATACTAACAGCTCTAAGCAAAAATATTATTTGTAAATAAGATAATGTAGTGTGGGGAGATTAAGGGGAAGCAATACATCATGATTTTGGTGACCACATCTCAGAAAGGCCTATTACCTACAGATTGTCAACAACCTTCCAGCAAAATGTGTTGTTTCACTAACAGTTGAAGTTTCACACAATACACTTTGACTTTATGGCAGTAGACTGTAGAAGAATGCATGATTATCATAATGTCTGATGGGAGGGGTGTTTCCTCATATATTTTGCCTGCCCAATCTTATGTCCGTAGTAGAACACACACACGACTTCACGACTTTACAACATTAGCCAAACAAAATTTTCCTACTTCAAGACTGGGGGGGGGGTATATGTAAAGAGGGGGGAAATACATGGAAAACTAAATGAAATGTTGAGCTTAATTGTGTGATAGCATTTGGACATCTAAAATAAATTCCTTGATTCTTTCTCCAACTTCAAATCCATATTCAAATCCAAGGCAGCCCTGTTTAGGGAAGCTTTTAATGTTTAATAGGTTATTATACTTTAGTATTTTGTTGGAAACCACCCAGAGTGGCTGGGGGGACCCAGCCAGATGGGCGGGGTATAAATAAATAATAATAATAATAATTTGGTCTAAACAAGAGATAGGATTCACTTCATTGTTAAATGCATTATGTTAGGAGGGGGAAAGGCCTCAAATACCGTATTTTTTGCACCATAACACTCATTTTTTTCCTCCTAGAAAGTAAGGGGAAATGTCTGTGCGTGTTATGGAAGGAATGCCTACGGGTGGCATGCCTACGGATTTTCCTCCTCTAAAAACTACGTGCGTGTTATAGTCGGGTGCGTGTTATAGAGCGAAAAATACAGTAATAAAGTAGCAGAAACAGCATATGTGAACCAAGTACATAATGATATCATAGCTGCAAATGTTAACCCTTGGTCTTCAGCTGGTGCTGGCATGGCATAGCCAGCCAGGTAAACACTTGACCTAGGTTGGGCCACACAAGTACTGTCAGCACTGCAAAGGGGAGCCGGGAACACACTATTTGTGTAAAGTGATTTAAAACCACTGTAGCTATCAAGAAAATTCCCAGGAAATTGTAGTTTTCGGCAGGTCTGAGTTTGAAAGAGATTAAGAGTCTTTTCATTCAACTACAGTTCCAAGGATCTTTGGCTGAAACTCAGGCATGGCCATTTAAAAAGTTTGAGGTTGATATAACATGTAGCCTATGTATGGCTGAAGAAAGAGAACGAGAGGAGCACTCCAGATCAGGCCTGAACAACTAGTAACCTAGTAAAGTAAATGGAGTCTGCTAGCTATGTGTCTAGGTTTACTACAACTACTACTAATAAGAATTTTATTTTTTTATAGCCTGCACATCTGGCTGGGTTGCCCAAGCCACTCTGTAATCTTCTAGTTCTGCTGCCTGTGTGGGGTTGTAAAAATGAAAATGGGGGGTGGGTTGTCACACATCTGACGAATGTAACTTAGTAAAATAAAAAAATAAAAAGCAACCGAAGATAAGGTATTAAACAAATTAACTGAACCTCATGCTGTAGACTGAGGGTAAAGCAAGGGCCCCACATCTGGAACAATGGAAAGCCACTGTTTTAAATGATGTGCCTAGAGTTGCACAATAATATTTCTGGGCCCCACTACAGCGAAGCACACTGAGCAAACAAGAGCACTGCTGTACAATACTTCAAAAGAGCAAATTCAATACTGTGGTCACAAGAATAGACTACTTCATCTGTCAGGCGTATTTTCTAACCCAAATAGCCTCCAGCATCCGATTTCAGCTAGCTTTAGAAGGGAAAAGTGAATGTGTTTTTTTAGGCAGCAACACCCTTCCTCTCAAAGTACATTACATGGATTATGACATCATGGCGACACTGTTTCCCTCCCTTATGTCTTATGAACACAGAGATAGTAAAAAACTTGATGAAAATATTGGAAAATTCCTACACAATGTCCCTTTTGTACCACATAAAAAGAGCCCTGAGACATCAGATCAAGTACCCATCAACCACAGCCTCGTTTGCAATAGGGACCAGCCAAATATTTCAGGGAATCCCTAAAGTGTGGCACACAAGCAACATCTCTCCTTTGTTTGCTCCCAAGGGCCACCATCACATCTTGCAGCAGTGAATTCCACAAATAAATAATACATTCTGTCAAGGGGGTTTATGTGTGGTTGCATTTGGGCTGAATCTACTACCAATTAATTTAATTAGAATACCTTCCCTTGGTACTGAAATTTCTCCCCATCTACTTTTCCCACACCATTCATCTGTTTTTATACCTGTATATACTTTGTTATCTTTTGTCTAAACTAAAAAGTCACAAATGATTTACTTTATTCAAACAGGATCACAAAGGCCTGAATGAACAGGTATGTCTTGACCTGATGAAGAAAGACTGACTGATGCAACTCCGAAGAGGGAGTTCCACAAACAAGATGACACCACAGAGAAGACCCTAACTTGAGTCACTGCAGGAGGGGCCACACCCATTTGCAGAACCAGAAGAAGGACCTCCCATACAGATCACAAAGACCTGGTCTTTTACTTATGGAGAGCATGTTCCAACTTCTAGATCGTATTTCTAGTCTTCTCTGCACTTTTCTAGCTCTATTTTGAGTTAGGATGACCATACTGAGTGTTCCAAATATGACCCTGCCACAGATTTATACAATCTATACAAACTTTATGATACTGGTGGTTTCATTTGCTTGCACATTGAGCTAACTTCAGGATTGAAGTTGTAGGATTTCTTTTTTAAAAAAATGTGAATAACATAGCACTTAGTTTCACTGAATCTCATTTGCCCATCTGTTGACTATTCATTCAGTTTAGAGAAATCTTTTGGAGAGCTTTGCTCTCTGCTTCAGTTTCCACCACCGTAAATATCATCTGAAAATATGGCCCCCTCTTTTCCTCTAGGATTCAATAGCACTGATTCTAAAATACTTAGGAGACCTTAGACAGATGCTTTTAGGGAACTGCTGTTGCTCAGCAGTATGGCACGCATTTTGTATATACAATGACCCAAGTGTGATTCCCGGTATCTCCAGGTAAGACTGGGACAGACTCATGCCTGAAACTACAGCCATTCTGTATACACAAAACAGACTGGATCAAGGCTCTGACTTGGGATGAAGCAGGTTCCTATGTTTTCTCCATTGTGTGTATTTGCTCCAGTGCTCTGCTTCTTATTCTATAACTAGTTACCAAGCCATTAAAGGACTTGATTTTTTACCATAGTTAAGTTTCATTGTTTGTCTTTGGTGAAGGATTTAGCTGGAAGCTTTTTTGGAAACTGTAATTTGTCTCTGTCAGATCACCATGGTCTACCACGTTATTTGCACCCTCAAAGATTTTAAAAGGTCTAGAAGCAGCCCAATGAAGGATAGAGATATGAAGTTTATTAACAAAAGAGCACTAATGGGCATTGCTGTACATGCTGAACCTGCAATTTCTTGATGCGTAGCAGTAATTGTTATTGCAAGACAACAGTTTAATACCCAACTAATTTCAGTAGCTCCTCCCAGACGTATCCCACTGTCCCAGGGTCGACATGCAATAAAGAAAGGAATCCTCCTGTGTCTACCATGACACTCAAGTGCAATGGTTGAGGTTTTGTTCACCATGCTAATAAAGAGTGGTACATAATCCACTTTTATCATTAGCAAAGCTGACGACTCCAAAGAAACGTAAGCTCTAGCTGCACAACCAAAGGGACTCATGAAATGGAAGCAAATAGCAGCAGAAATAAACTATGTTGACTACTTGGAAATAACACCTCCCAAGTGTGCAGCTAGTTGACACGAATGGAAATGTGTGGAGGAAAAAGAGCTGTGAAGCTGTGTAACAGCCCTGTTCCTAATCATTAATCACTTTTTTTCCCTCATGACCATTTAAACTAGCCCATTACAGCCTGCAGCAATAGGGTAACACTCCCATCACTTGCATGTCAGCGATGCTGGTGTTAACAGGAGAAAATATATGGTTTGTTCACTTAGGCTCAAGTCCCACAGCATTTGCTACCTTTAATTGAAAAAGGCAGTTAAACATGAAGTAAATCATTCCATTAGTTTAAGCTGTTTGATAACATCCAATTGATAGTGTCAATATGTTATGCTGACACAATTCATCACTTTAATCGCTCCTGGGCCTATGTATGGAGGAGAGTGGTTGTGAATGAAACACCTGGGTTTCTCTTTCTAGTTTGATAAAAGAAAATGTCAACGAGGACAACTTTTTCACGAAATGAGCCTGCCAATGTAATTAGTAATATTAGACATTCCAACGTCTAAGGTTTTATTCTAAATATATTAGTTAATCCGAAGGCAAATTTGGAAGGACTGAAACATGCAGGACCCTGACACAGGTTACACGCACGGTGGGGTACGAGAGGGCGACCCGGAGGCTTGTACATCCTCCACTCCTCCCACACACCCACACCCCGGGCAACGCAACCTTCCAATGCAAACTGTGCAGGCCCAGCTTGTGTGAGCCACTCACCCCCTTTCCATGATGAATTAATTGTGCAAGGAATTGTACAGTGCATATACAAATATACCAGGGCTGTACTAAACTAGCTGTCAGATGCCAAGAATCAGAGGCGGATTTAGGGCAGTGCGACTGGTTCCACCACACTGGGCTCCGAGCCTAGGGGGCACCACAGGGCATTGCAACTATGACGTGCGAATTGAGCGGAATGGAAGGCGAGAGGCGGGGTGGGCACCAAATTTTGGCCTCGCATAGGGCACCACTGGAATTTGAAAGACTAAAGTCTGCCCTTGCAGTAATTCCTGATGGGGGGAGGGCGGGACACCATACCCCTCCGGAAGGAAGATGAAGACTAGCTGCCATGGCATGCACAAGTGAACAGATCTAATGAATTTGCCTCAGGTAACTCATGGTGATCTGTCAATGCACCAACTCCAACAAGCCTTATGACCAAGATCATGTGAACTGGCTATGACCAGATAATACAGACTCAATTCTGGGGGGGGGGGGGACACCACAAAAACACATGTACTGTACAAATCACTTGGCTATGGAATATAAAATGTACTATGAGACACTGGATAAAAGTTGATAAAAGACTAAAACACTTTGGCAGATTTAAAATGGCACTACAAAAAATGATGCGGGGGGGTAGGTCAGATGAGAGTTCAGTGTGCTGAGCCTTAATGTAGCACAGGAAAATAGGCTGCACCCTGCCAATAAAGACAAAATGTAGAGGCAAAACTTGAATCTCAGCTTGAATCTGGTTAGCAATCTCTTCAGTGCTTTAAAGATGGGGGGTTTTTGCTTCCATTTCTAATTATCATCAAAAAAGTAAAAATTGGCTATATACTTTTGAATATCATTGCTGCACAATGGTTTTACATGAAGCAACAGCAATAACAGCCAATTGCACAGGAGTATATTAGAGAATTCAGATGTTTTGCTTGAAATGAACCAGTGAACCTAAACTCTTATTAAGAATAGGAAGAGCTTTAATAGTTGGATCATCAAAGATGCATATGCAACATGGGAGAAATTTCTGTTGAACTTTACATAGTTTGGCTACTGCATGTTGTTCCTTGCTTAATCTACTGTATTTTTTGCTCCATAAGACGCACCTGACTGTAAGACACACCTAGTTTTTAGAGGAGGAAAACAAGAAAAAAAAATATTTAACATGGGTGGCAATTTGGTGCTGTCTGCACAGCAAAACAACACAACTGTGTAATGGGTTTTCTCATGTCTAGAAGTTTTCAGGGTGATAGTTCTGGCACCTTTCAGATCAACAGTCCTATTAGATGGCACATCAAAGGTTAGCGGGATTTAATCCATATTCCCAATCTGGCCATTTCAAACCCATTTCTCTTCCTAGCATCAATTACAAATTTATGAAATGACAGAATCTTATATTCATATTCTTCTGGCATTTTTTGTGCAATTCTAGTTTTGGTCACATAGCAAGGCCACATCACCTCATAAACCTGTAGCGCCATGATGGTGATCCAGTAAAATTGTGAATCCCTTTCTCTACAGTAGTGCATTTGGCTTCATATATTATCATTTTTGTAGAGACTGAGAAGCCATTATTCCGGTGGTTTCTTTCATGGCCACGTCCAACTGTGGCCACTTTGCAGCATTTCCACGAAAAGTGTGCTTACTTTTATCTGCTTTTTGCAGCTGATCCTCCTGTTTCCTCCACTCTCACCATTTTTTCCAGTTGGAGGTGGCCCAAAATGTCTCTCCGCTGCTCTGTTTCCATGCTCCTTAGCATATTTTACTACCTCTGGTTTAAAAGGAATCTTATATGCTAGTCTTTTCTGCTTTATCATCCTTGTATGTAGAATGTACACAAGAATGCCCACACAAGTGTCATCCCAAGGGGGCAGTGTGAGCACCCATCCAAATGGGGCGGCCAAGCGCGGGGGTGGAGGGATTACACAGCTCCTGCTGTGCTTGCTTTACACCCGTGTAAGCGGCTCCTTTCCCGCTTTGCTGCTTTAAAGTGAGCCACGGAGGAGGGACGGATGGGAGCCATGGATCCCAGCTGTCCCTCCTCTGTGCAGCATTCGCTTCGTAAGACACACAGACATTTCCCCTTACTTTTTTGGAGGAAAAAAGTGCATCTTACGGAGCGAAAGATACGGTATATGTATATATACACACACAATTATTTATGAACCAAACTCAAACATTTAAAATTTTTACTTTTGGGGGAAGATTACATAAAGTTGCAAATATAAGTGCATTTGTAACAAGAGAGTTTTCAACTCTTTTCTTCCCTGCTGAGCCAGTCTCTAAATTGAAGCTCTTTCTGCCAAGCATTTCACATTAAATTATGGAGTTTTCTCAAGGGCTAAAGAAAACAGTTATTAAGAGTGTGAGCTTTGGCCGTTATTTCACAAGTGAGTTAACCTCCATCCTCAGGGCAATATTTTGCAGCTGTTGTTTGAAGTGAGTCAGATTTTTGTTTTTGTTTTCCAATTAGACTTAATTTTAGTGTATAACACAGCTACAAACACAGTGCACAGAGCGGCAACCTATTTTCAGGGAGTCATCTTCCCCCTCCCTGCTCCAGGTAATTAGAAAATTACATCTGATCATCTGATATTGATTTGGTCAACCAAAACTGGAAACGTCTGGGAGGTTGGGCAGTAAGGAAAAGGCTGGCATTTCAGTATTTAATTGAATATGAGATATGTTTATGTATTCTGAACCAACAAACAAAAATATAAGGCCAAGAATCAGTTCTGATTTATGCATTAATGCTTTTCTAATGCATTTATTATTTGTTTTACTGTATGGCATTTTAACATGTATTTGTCTGCATATTTTTTAATATTTTACATAAATGAAATGCTATCAATTTTCACATCCTTCACAGTTCAGCTGACTGATAAGTCTAGGAAGCAATAACAATTTGAGACCTGACACCCATCATCTTAGTGTTGAACAGGCTAGGAGTTATTATCATATGAACACATGCTACTTGCACAGTTTAGGAGAGGATCTTTGAGCAAGTCATGACAACCCGATATATCATTATAGACTATGTGCATGCAAGGAATATTTTGCTTATTTATTTCTTACATTTATATACCACGTAATATAGGAATAATTTTAAGTGATTTACAAAAGATAACCATTCCTGCCATATCCATATAACAACACTAAAACACAATAGTACCATATAGTACACTAAAATCCTAAAAAGACAAAGCAGCACTTTAATTACCTCTTAAGAGTCCTCTACTTCAAGAGAGGAGGCCCACATAGGAACTGTATCTCTCAGGAGCAGCGCTGGCAATGCCACAAAATCCTATCAGATGTGGCAAACTGCTCTTATCAAGAAAAAGTAAGTTTACTCTGAGTTTTAAGGAGCTAACTTGAAACACTTTGTTTGTGGATTGAACTTGCCTCATGATATCAAATAATTCCTGACGTTTAAATAATCAGTAGAGTATAATTAAATAACTACTCAAACTCAATTAATTTATCCTCTGCTCCACTTAGTTTAAAGATGGGATCAATATTATTTACCCTACCTGACAAACCTGTCTCCAGGCTTCACACAAGATTGATTCAACACCAGCAGGTAGTTATCAATTAATGTATTTTGCAGCAGAAAATGAACACAATCAATATTCAAAAAACACATGCTTTGCAGAATAGGAATGGTTACTGAAGTGAGTACTGAGTTTCACTCAAAAATCTCCTTCTATGAAGTTCATTGACCCTTTGCATTGCAGCATTTTCGCTAAATATAATAGGATTACAGTGATACCTTCTTGTCTATTTGCCTGCTACACATCGTTCTGGGGTGGGGAACAATCTGGTTCTGCTGGAAGTAGTCTAGTACAGTGGTACCTCGGGTTAAGAACTTAATTCGTTCTGGAGGTCCGTTCTTAACCTGAAACTGTTCTTAACCTGAGGTACCACTTTAGCAAATGGGGCCTCCCACTGCGCCACCGCCACACGATTTCTGTTCTCATCCTGAAGCAAAGTTCTTAACCCAAGGTACTATTTCTGGGTTAGCGGAGTCTGTAACCTGAAGCGTCTGTAACCCGAGGTACCACTGTACAGGCGGTGAAGCACAAGAAAACCCCAACACACTTGCAGCCTTTTGTCACACCAAACATAATCACAACACAACAGGATCAGAAAGCCTATTAGTGTTCGTTTATACGCTCACAAAGTTGTTCAACTCCAAGTCCCATCAGCCTCAGCAAGAATGGGAAATGGTCAGGGATGATGGGAGTTGTAGTTCAGTAACATGGATGACCGTAGATTTTCCAACTCCCAAGTTTACACAAAATTTAACAATAGTATATAGAAATGTTTATAGGGTTGTATCCATGTAAAGCCAACGATCAATAGTAGAGAATTAACAAAAATGTTATTGTCAACAGTTTGTAATCCTATGCTACTGATCATTTATTGAATGGATCTGGATACTACTATATAAATGAATATTTTTATCTAGCTATGACCAAGATTTGCATAATCACACTCATTGGGAACCAAACCACAGAAAATAATTCCTCATGCTGAGGGATGGTTTTGGATCGTGCTTCCTCCAGTGTTAGAAACTCAGATATATAAGCTATTTGTCAAATGGCACCTTAAACCTGGGTTGTAGTCGCCGCATCAGAAGGTCTAGGCGCTATTAGTATTACTATATTTCATTTCCACACTACTTTATATTTTAAAGAAAAAATATCAAAGTGGTTTATAACACATTAAAACATCAAATAAAACAATCCAGAATAAAACAAATTCAAGGAAAATATTTCAAGAGGCCTTCATGTCAATATAAAGGCACTCCTCCACAGACACACCAAGCACTCCTGCTGTTTTAAAAATAGGCTCCCCCACATCTGGTAAATATAAACTTGGCTCTACACCTATTCAGAGAATGGTGAGAGCTGGGTTGAGACAGCAGCCAGAACCAGAGGGCACAAGGCAACAGGAAGAACCTAGAGTTTGGAGGGCTTCTCCACCAAATATCAGTAAGGTAAAGGGTAAAGGGACCCCTGACCATTAGGTCCAGTCGTGGCCGACTCTGGGGTTGCGGCGCTCATCTCGCTTTACTGGCCGAGGGAGCCGGCGTACAGCTTCCGGGTCATTTGGCCAGCATGACTAAGCCGCTTCTGGTGAACCAGAGCAGTGCACAGAAACACCGTTTACCTTCCCGTCGGAACGGTACCTATTTATCTACTTGCACTTTGATGTGCTTTCAAACTGCTAGGTTGGCAGGAGAAGGGACTGAGCAACAGGAGCTCACCCCGTCTCAGGGATTTGAACCGCTGACCTTCTGATCGGCAAGTCCTAGGCTCTGTGGTTTAACCCACAGCGCCACCTGCGTACCAAATATCAGTACTTGAGCCTTTATTTTTAACTTCCTATAAATGACCTAGGGTTAGGGGTAAGCAGTGGGGTGGTACAATTTACTATTGACACCAAACTGTTCAGAGTGATAAGAAGAGAATGGAATTGTGAGTAGCTCAAGAACGATCTTGCCAATCTGGGTGAATGGACGCTAAAATGGACAATGTGATTCAACTTATTTGTGAAGTGATTTCTATGGGACATAAATGTGACTACTCTGTCTGGATCCAACCAACTGGGTTTTTAACTTTCTAAACACGATGCGGTGTCTGAAAGCATACCGAAAACTACTGGCTTACCTTTGTGTCCTCTATTATCACATGCTCACAATCCCTCAGAAAGAGGAACTCATTTATATTACAGGAAAATCAATCATTCTTGCCCCCTCCCCCCATTTTTAGATTAGATGAGATGGCCCTATTTGCTGGGCAGATCCTGTTCACCGTTCCTTATAATGAGTCAAAATGTCAAGCCTCTATATGAGAAGTTCAATTGATTCTTGAAACACATTGTGAACTTGCTAATAATTTAAAGACATGGAAGGGCTCTTTAAAACAGCAGCTCCAGTTTTACAAACAAAAGCAAGCCACCTGAGACCAGAGAGGACAGGATATGAGCTACTTATAGCAACCAGTGAACAAGAATAGCAGGAAGGCTGCTTATTTTGTTGTAGCAAAGGCCTTTGAAGCAAACAATTTATTAAACATCATAATAGTCGAAACAAAATCTTTGAAGGCAGGTTATCCTTCTCTACACCACGTCCCGTTGCGAGAGAATTGCTTCCTTTTCCTTTTTGGGTTTTTTTCATTTGTGACACTGACACCCAAATTATTTTCCTGAGCAACTTGTGTGAGCTGCTCCTTCTGATGTTAACAAGAATAATTGATCCAAGCTCTCTCTCTCTCTCTCTCTCTCTCTCTCTCTCTCTCTCTGTGTGTGTGTGAGAGAGAGAGAGAGAGACCGGTTTAACTATTTCAGAAGCATGGTGACAACAGCAATTTTGCTGCTTTTCCAGCAACTGGGATATAACTGCTATAAATAAATATTGCCTTCATTGAAAAGGTAGCATCTATGACATAACAGCACAGTGAGATCATTTCAATATGACTTCATTTTTCATATTTTAATTAAAAAGTGACTATTAACACCTTTAGTTTACTAGTAGTCACATTTTATTTGTTTATTCTGCTGATTAAAAACATTTCTCTCTTCTGTTCTCTTCCCACCCCCCTTGTCTCTTGCATAAAATCACCCTTCTTCACCTACCTATCAGTATAACAATCCTCATCAATAAACTCATAAGGAATTGCCTTGCCTTGCCGAATCCCAGCCTGGCCATATGGAACATCATACAGAATTATACCTGGGGATTGTAAGTATTTACTCATTTGTTGTATGCTTCCCTCCAATAAAGCAAGGGCAGCTGAAGAGTGCCTTGCTAGTAACACCCTCACTCAGTTATTTGCTCTCAAATACCCAAGGTCGGAGATTGTTCTGCCGCTGCCAAATATTACTCATTCCTGTCCCTCTGTTTCTCTTGTCTCTCTATAGGCAGCACTCCAGGTTCAGTGCAATGCACAACATCAATGTAGCCTGCCTGCCTGCCTGCCTGGATTGGCTCTACCCATGCCAAGGAGATGGTTATGTTACCTTGGATGCTGGAGGAACAGAAGCTGGGTTGCTATATACAGTCATACCTTGGGATAAATACGCTTCAGGTTGAGCGCTTTCGGGTTGCGCTCTGCGGTGACCCAGAAGTAACGGAGAGCGTTACTTCCGGGTTTTACCGCTCACGGATGCGCAGTCAAAATGACATCACGCGCATGCGCGGAAGTGGCGAAACGCGACCCGTGCATGCGCAGGTGTGCTGTCGCGTCTACGTTCTGTTCAGGATGCGAACAGAGCTTCGGAACAGATCCCTTTCGCATCCCGAGGTACCACTGTATAGTCTTTGGTGTTTGTACTTCTTTCATTTCCTTTTCATGCTCAAGAGCACATACAACCCAAAGATGTGCTGACTTTAAGGCCATGTGAGCTGGCTTCCAATATGGCAGGAATGTAAGACTGTCTTGCCCACTGTACACTACATTAAATTGCAAATCATGTACCACCTCAGTCAGAAACAGCTGAAGATTCCTTGAAGGTTGTCTACTTTCATACAGGCATTCTCTGTCACTAAGGTGGAACCATTTCCAGATTCACACACATGAAAAACATCCAAAAGACCAGGAATGGGGAACCTGTGGCCCTCCAGATGTTGCAGGACTACAACTTCCATCATTCCCGATCACTGGACATGCTGGCAGGGGCTGATGGGTGTCAGAGTTCAACAACAGCTGGAGGGCCAAAATTTCCCCATCCCGGTTATAGACTTAAACAGGTGCTTCAGTTGTTTGAAGAATCTGTTTTTCATGGCTCGGGCTAATACTTCCTGGCTAGTCACCTTCCTTCTACTTGCCATTTACCTTTTAATTGCCAAACACTGAACTCATTAAGTCCAACACCTTGTCCCTGTGCAGAAACATTCTAGTAAGAATACTTAGGATCCATCAATGTTCAATTAGTTCCACATGTTTATGTTTTGGTAGGTGAAATGTCACCCAACAAATGTCTGGCGGCTTGGCTATCACCACCCCACCCCATAATGAAAATCAGCTCAACCTCCAGTTGTAGAACAGTCACAGGTTCCAACAGGAAATAAGAAAAATTATCAGTACATTGTGCATAGACCAGAGCATTACCTTGCAACACTTTTTACAGAACTAACCTCACAGGGTAGGAATTAGGGGCCTGGAATCTTCCTCTCACCCCCTGTGTTTCTACAGCTGGGCCTTGTTACATGTAATACTACTATATCCCTTAAACTGTATGAAACAAGTCAGTTGAACAAACATAAACAGATGCAATTGTGAAGTACTTTTTCCTTAAAAAAAAAAGAGAGAGATCAATATTCTACACCCTTTTGGCAAATATGTGTACTAGCCATACTTTCAAAGAGAAATGCCTTTTCATAGTAAAGGAATCTGTGAGGTAGCTGTCCAGCACTTTGCAACAAATTATTTCGAACCCCCATTTGGAATGAATCTCAACACATTCCAGGAACCCCATAAACAAAGACAACATGTGCAATGTTAACTTTCTCTTTTATGCTGACAGCTTTTCTTCTCCTACCCTCGGCATAATGACCTTCCTGCACAGTGTGTGTTGCCATAAAAAGAAACAGAGCCCTGTAAAATTAGAGGAACTGTTTAATATCAAACTGTTTTATCTAAGGAAGACACCAACTCCAAGGTAAACACCAAAGAAAAGGTACATGAATTAGAAGTATTTGTTTTTGCTGCTGATTCTTTGACTTTACATTGTTCAAATAAACCCGGTCAGGCTTTAGTTATACCTTACAGAGAATGTAAGAATGTTAGCCCAGAAAACATTTGACAGTATAAGGTTGGAACTGCATGACATTTTTTGATCTTCTCCATGTTACAAAAGGGGGGGGGGGAGCATTTCAGTACTTTTGCACAAGAACTGCAATGAGATATTAAGACAAAGCCTGGGCAGCATTGTAAACCAAAACAGAAAATGGTAGAACAGAGCTTATCACCAGGCAGATGGCAAAATTAATTGTGCCAGAAGAAAGGGCTGCATTTTATTAAAGGGGGGATGTGACTCAGGATTCTAACTTACATTCAATGGACTATAATAATCTATCAGAATGAGATTGATGACACAACTGAATGTTATTGCTGTTGTCACAGGCTTGTATTAAAATGGAAATCCCCTTAGCTTACTACTTGCATCAAAATGTTTATTGAAAGAAAAGTCTTATTTAAGTTAATAAAAACAGAAACATTCTTAATTCATAGCTTGACTAATGTTGCAATGAAAAGTGGGTTAGAAATCCCACCTTCTGTATCAAATGCAGCAGCTTCCACCATAACAGCAGGTATATAACACTGTTTCAAGAAGTTAACAAACACCCACTAACTAAACACACTAGAACTGGTACTCACCTGAAGGGTAGATTTCTCTTGTACTCATTGGGTTGGCCTGTATGGTTCCACCTGGTGAATGAAGGCAAAAGTAGCTTTTGGGACACAGCTGTCTCCCCGCTCAGTTTTGTGGACTTGCCAAGCTCAAACAGTCCACAGAGTCTCAACACAACATGTAAGGAAAAAACCAACAATACAACCACTGAAGCATTGCAGTCCAAATTAGAGTGAGGCCCCAATGACCCTATGATGGCAAGAGAAATCCACCCTTCAGGTGAGTACCATAGGGTCATTGAGTTGGGACATCTCCACTGCAACTGTCAGAGGTAACACGGGAGAACTTATTGAATGACCCTCCAGCCAAATCCTGCAACAAAATATGAGAAGCCATATTATAGGAGTTAGGCGATGCTCAAGTGGCCAACAGCTGACCTCTAATATTGTTTTGAGGATCCAGAGGTCTGTCACCATCCCCTGCCAGGTGCTGAGAAAGGACTGAAGCCTACCCCCACTTTCTGGTGTCATTGGTTCAGCTATGGACCATTTGTTGCCCTGCTGCTGTTGTGTGTGTTGGATTTTTTTTTGGGGGGGGGAGATAACGAGGTTTGTTCCATATTTGTTTGGGTGGTAGTTGTGGTACCTGCCTTGAGGGCCACAGTTCTGAAATGACTGGTTCTGCTGGTATCATCTGCAGCAACACTTCTTTTCACAGTGTGTGACTAGGACCTCTTGATTCAAGTAAGAGATTCCCTGGTAAAGACAGAAGCTGTTCATGCTGCACAGATGGCAAGGGCAAATGTCTCATGTACTCATCACACAGTGAAATCCTGGTGCCTTTCTATGATGTTGTTTTGCTAGCTATCCCCATCCTTAGGCAGGAGAGATCTCAAAACTGGTATAGAAACGGGTGTCCTTCAAAAGATTCAGAAATGCTGCATCCAAAGTGTAGTATTTATTAACCAGGGCTAGCAGTTTCTTATATTGCATCGGGTTGGTTCATTCAGCCTGGAGTTGGTATGAATTTGCTGGAGGTCCGCGGTTCTGGGAGCACCGCTGTCCCCTTAAATAGTGCTGGAGCAGTTTCTGGTGGGGCAGTATTCACCGTTAGGGAGACTAGAGAGCAAGGCAGTAATGGCGAAAAGTGGTCATCCAGGAGGAGTTGATGGGATGGTAGCTGCTCTGCCACAGATCCATGGCTCTATTCCCCTACATCCAGTTCAGGAATGGAAAAGGGGCCAGTCCCTGGTGAAGGTAAGGCCTGAGAGCTGCCCAGGTCCCCAGGATCAATGGTAGCCAATATGAAAGGATTAAGAGGGCATAGCTTCTTCTGGCTATGTGAAGTAGGCCTATGTGGCCTACTGCACCTGTTGTATTCCATCCTGTTGGGAATCAGGCTGCTTCTAAGGAAATGGAGTCCAGGATGGCCTCCTGTCTCAGGATGTCCTCTGTTAGTTGGAAGCCCCCCAGGGCAGGCATCATCGCAAAGGGTATGAAGCACTGGTGGAGAAGACAAAGTGGGAAGGGATCCCCCATAAATTCATCCTCTTCAGAAGATACTGAAGAATGGGGGCTCCAGGGATCTGAGAGGCAGGGTCCTCACCCCACCCCCAAATCTGATCAGTTGTGAGGAGAGGTGCACTTGGGTCCCTGGGCTAGGCTTGCTATGCAGGAGAAGGGGGAGTGCAAATGTGGATATGTGGAGTGACCTGCTTCAGGCGCTTTCTCTTCCACAGGGCATTGCAAGCTACCAAGGGGCACACGGGAGGACAAGCCTTATCAAAGGCCACAAGCCAGGGGCTCAATTAGTCACAGAAGCGCTCAGACACAGTCCATATGACGATAGGTGGGCTGTGTCAATTCAAGCACCTTCTTCCTGAAGTGTCAATAGGGAGAGGGAAAGGAGAAGGAAAGAGGGGAGACTTTTAAAAGTTTGTATGTTTGAAGGTTTTTTTAAAGACTGAGTTAAGGAAGGGGAATAGAAAAGTCAGAAGGATCTGTGAAGGGTGGGAAAGGGTTAGAGGAAGGCGACCGCTAAAGAGGGAAGTGAGAGAGGGTAAAGAAAAGAGTATAAAGGAAATTTTAACAAGCCCAAAACAAAGAAAAGTGGGTGCTTGTGTGACTGCTTCATGGGAGGCAGAAGCAAAACTGAGTAGAGAGACACCTATGTCCCAAAAGTCTACTTCTGCCCTCATCCACCAGGTGGAACCATAAAACCCAACCTGGTGACCGTATGATGGCAATAGGAAATTTCTGGGAAGACTTAAAGGTGTTCAAAACCTTCACTACTTGTTCCACAGAAAACTAATCTATTAAGAACATCGGAAAATCATAGGCCCAGGACAAAGGCATTAAGGGTACTTAATTTCAGCCCCAAAAGATGTGGCTTCATCATTTCTTTAGTTCAGTCACTGAGAATTGAATATCTGGTCATCTTATTTCGTGGCAGAGGATAGCCAGAAATGGTGACACTTCTATTATTCATTCACATGCCAGAAGTTCCAGATATTAATGCTGCAGACTTACTAATTAATTAAAATATTAATTAGATTTATATCCTGCTCTTCCTCTCAAAGGAGCCAAGGCTAGCTGCATGCATGGGTCATGCATGTGACTCTTAATCTCAGGGTTGTGGGTTTGAGTCCCATGCTGGGTGAAAGATTCCTACATTACAGGGGTTGGATAACCCCTGTGGTCCCTTCCAACTCTACAAATCTGTGAAGGCCTTTGACTTTCTGAGTGGGCTATAGAGAGGGCGAGGAAGTATTTTTCAAGCAGTCACACAATGCTGTAAAAATCATCTATGTTCTCTGTAACTCTAGCAACAGAGCTTCTAGCTCCAGCATCTATGGGAACTAAACGACAGCTTTGTGATGTCGGTAGGATTGGATTGAATCGCTTAGCTGAGTTTCTCTGAGTTGGCTAGAAACCCGAGAGAAGGGAACAAGCGTGATTATGCACAGCTGAGCAAGCACAGTGCTGAGAGCTCTAACTCTGTGATATGCTGCTCACCGCTGGTGTCCTGCAGTAAAAATGTTTACCATCTGTGTCAGTCCTGAGCTGCTATGGAGCCCTTAACTCACTATAAAATAAGAAGTTAGGGTGGGGGGGTTAGGGAAGAGGACCACTTCTAAACCAAAAATTGCTTGAAATTCAGAATTTTATACACATCACAAGAAGAAAATCTCCACACCTTATCAAACAAAAACAGTTCTGAGCTAACCCTTCCAAGTTTAATACTTCAATAAATGAGAACAGAATGTGAATGCACAGATTCACAAATATTTTGCTCCAGAACCCTTAAAAAAAAAATCAGGGAGCAATAAGAGCAATTGATGAAAGGGGAAAATGCCCTTAGCTTGCTAATGAGTCCATTCTACTATATTTAAAGCTACAGAAATTAACATACTGGTTCAATTTCCATACAAGTGTAAAATCAGGTATTTAACACTGCTGATCAACTCCTGCAGGTTTGTTGGAGTTGAAAGGTGCCGTTCTTGCGCAGCGTACAATACATTCTACCCCTCTAGGTAATTGGCTATAGAAAAGCTCTGAAACTGCAACACTAATTGTGTGACATCAGAAAATTAGTCCAGGAACCATGCCATACAGCTTTTCTATGTTTTCCTGGTTTCACGCCAACTCAAAACAAACAATACATTGGCTTTCCCACTACCTGTTTGCTCAGCTAACAAGGCTATGAGATCTGCCAAGCTAAACAGCAGCTCGGTGATCCGGTGTAAAAGTCCATCAAACCAAATTGTAGGAAATGGCACACCATTACATAGTTCAAATCTGCGGTGAGAGGCATGTGTAGCTTTTATTATAGAAGACCCTCCTTAAAAAGCACCTGTACAATTTCTGATACACTGAGTTAAACTATCCATCAGCCGTGCGTGGCTGCCACCAACCCTACTAGTTTTGCGGTGCCAATGAACCCACAATAACGCTGAAGGTATCCAGCACTGGGCAATCTGCACATTACACAGTGGGTGCTCAGCTTTCCATTCTGTGGGTCTCAACTATGCAGGCCAGCACTACAACCTACAGTCTCCCTCTAACTCCCTCACATCGCCTACATGCATAGAAAGGAACTTGAGTGTGATCCTTCCCTTTACTGGGTAATTTGGCTGATGAACCACAGAGTTTAACAATTACAACTCAGCAGAACACATGAGGACAAATACTATGGAGGGGGGTCAGGTGTGCTGGCTGCACCCCATTTCCCCACCTGACCTTCACTCTTCTGCTGATTTCAGTTGTACCTGATCCTCTACTCTTTGAAGATTCAATTATTAGAAAACTGCAGTAAGCAAAAAACCATCCCTGCATCGTTTTGCAGCAGTATCTCAGTGACAAAAGGGTCTTGGAGCAAATGCAGATCAATTAAACTATATTCCGTAACAAACTTGCATTGCAAAGGAGGAACATTAAACTTTAGGGGATGCATTCCAGTACCCCATCCTGCTGGTGGAAGCCAACCCAAGGATTCCCTTTGGCACAATGGGAGTTCCCTCCACATGGGCTCTTCACAGTTCCCCCTATTCAGTCTGGATGGTTGAGGAAACTCCCAGAACAGATTTAGGGGGTGTAGGGAAGAGAGGAGATGGTTCCAGCCTGCAACAAAAATCCTTGTGCTGATGGAATCGTAGCCTTAGTGCTATGTTGAATACAAGCCAAGGCCTTTTGTAAATCAGTTTGTTATTAGTGTTCCTTAAGAGTAAAAGGCATTTGCTCTAGATGTGGATAAATATTATCTAGTCATGTTCCTGTGGAAATCTCAAGTTGCCAATACTAAGTTCCTTTGAATTCTCTCATTACGTTTTCTTCAAGACTTATGACACACATGCTGTTCTTGTATTACTCAGCACTTGCTGTAGTGAACTAGAATCTAGGTAATGGGTTGGAAATATTAATCCCAAAATAAACTTGGCACTTCGATCCTGTTCACCCACATTGATGAAAACAGTAGCTTTTGCCACTGAATCTACTGAGGCATTCTAACCTGGCAGGCAGGACACAAATATACACAGTTCCATGCTTCTTGTGACGAGATGGTGAAGGACTGCATTAGCTCCAAAAGGCACATACGTCCCCCTCCTACACTTCACAGCCGACAACAGGTACACTCATAGACACCCACAGAGCCTCACAATAAGCATCACTGACTGTCGTCTTCCTCCCCGTTCCTGGACCCCAGCCAAAAAGGCTGGGTAAATATCTCTGGTAGGATAATGAAGTGAGGAGAGAGGATGAAAGTTGAAAAAGCAGAGGCTATAGGGAAGACACTATACGACAACTAGCACACTTCTCCCCCCCCCCCAAACAGTGTGACAATGAGGAAATTGCAGCAACCTATTGCAATACATAAGAGACGCGGGTGGCGCTGTGGGTTAAACCACTGAGCCTAGGACTTGCCAATCAGAAGGTCGGCGGTTCGAATCCCTGTGACGGGGTGAGCTCCCGTTGCTCGGTCCCTGCTCTTGCCAACCTAGCAGTTTGAAAGCACGTCAAAGTGCAAGTAGATAAATAGGTACCGCTCCAGCGGGAAGGTAAACGGCGTTTCCGTGCGCTGCTCTGGTTTGCCAGAAGCTGGCCACATGATCCGGAAGTTGTACGCCGGCTCCCTCAGCCAATAAAATGAGATGAGCACCCCAACCCCAGAGTCGGCCACGACTGGACCTAATGGTCAGGGGTCCCTTTACCTTTACCTTTTATTGCAATGCATATGTCAAAGAAAGGTGCTGTCATTGCAAATGAAACTCACCAGTGGGCACACACTTCTCTCATAGAGAATGCACTTAGTTTTCTCAAAAGACAGACAGTTGTAGGGATTTAAAGAATACTTATAGTGTGGGTTGTGGATGAAGCACAGCTTATGAGGAAGAGTGGTAAGTCCACTCTAAAGAAAACTCCAGAAGTCTTGACTGCCAATTGTTACTCAGACTACAAGTACACGGACTGCACCTGAGGGAACAATGTGTGTTGTTGATAAGGTAGGACTCCTCTACCTTATTCCATGGACAAAAGGAAGGAACATACAAAAGCATGCTCGGTCAGCATGGAACCTACATTAAGTGGCACTATGGTAATGTCACAAGGAAAAGTTGGGAGATACATGAAAAACAACAGTTACACTGAGATCTTTGCTGTAGACGTTGCTGCTGTACTCATTATGCAAATAGCATCACAATTAGCAGAAAGTGGACATGTGACAATCACTGCTAATGCTACAGGCACACAAAGCCTACTTTTACACCATGTAAAAGGGAACCTAGTGAAGCAGTCAGCAGCACAGGATGAAAAAATAAATTACACTAGTGCCTTTCAAAATGCAGCAGGGTTGCCAAATCACCACAGACTGTGGAAACTTCACACTGGACTTCAAGCATCTGGCATTGTGTGCCTTCCCATTCTTCCTCCAGACTCTGGGTCCTTGGTTTCCAAATGAGATGCAAAAGCTGCTCTCATCAGAAAAGAGATTTGGGGAGCCATGTCATCAGCTGGTGTTGGTCCACTGTGCTTCATTAAGTCCAGGGTCAACGCAGCCGTCTACCAGGAGATTTTGGAGCACGTCATGCTTCCTTCTGCAGACAAGCTTTATGGGGATGCTGACTTCATTTTCCAGCAGGACTTTGGCACCTGCCCACACTGCCAAAGGTACCAAAACCTGGTTCAATGCCCATGGGATTACTGTGCTTGATTGGCCAGCAAACTCGCCTGACTTGAACCCCATAGAGAATCTATGGGGCATTGCCAAGAGAAAGATGAGAGACATGAGACCGAGCAATGCAGAAGAGCTGAAGGCTGCTATTGAAGCTTCCTGGTCTTCCATAACACCTCAGCAGTGCCACAGGCTGATAGCATCCATGCCACGCCGCATTGAGGCAGTAATTGATGCAAAAGGGGCCCAAACCAAGCACTGAGTACATGTGCATGCTTCTACTTCTCAGAGGTCCAATATTGCTCTATTTGCAGTCCTTGTTGTGCTGATTTCATTTAATATTCTAATTTTCTGATATTGTTAATTTGGGTTTTCTTCAGCTGTACGCCATAATCATCACAATTATAACAAATAAAGGCTTGACATATCTCACTTTACATGTCATGAGTTTATCTCATATATTAGTTTATATATTAGTTTCACCTTTTAAGTTGAATTACTGAAATAAATGTACTTTTCCATTATATTCTAATTTTCCGAGTTTCACCTGTATGTGGGAGAGGCTGGGAGCCTGGCAGGCATCTCTTCATTTATTTTCTGAAATTATACTATCACCCAACTGGAAGATCACCTGACCCTAAGGGTCAAGGAGGTCAAGATTCCAAATTGGTGCTTGGGAAAACATGCTTGACATTTGGGATATGGATCCTATTTAATCAGTCCCTTGGCTCTACAGTTCCTTATTTCTTTAGGAAAAGCCGATAAAATACATACACAACAGAATCCACTCATGTCTGATGCTAATCTGTGCTTAACCTTCTCTACAGCTTCCACCCCCTTCCAGCTGGATTTTGACAGGTTAAGAAGTATCAGCCTGTCACAACTCTTCATTCTGAACAGTGTGTGCAGTTTTATTCCATCCCTTCTCAGAGAAGAACCAGTAATTCCATTCCCTCCTTAAATTCAGGATTGACAGTTCGAAGTGCTTAGAAAAAGAATCATCCAATATTCCCGTGCCTCTGTTTAATGCTAGTCAAGACGATCCCTATAAATACTTACACCAAAATTCACTTTATATTTTGTCTTACATTGTCTCCAAATGTGTATGTGCTTAAAAAACACCCAGAGATCACTTATTTTGAACAGAGGTGTTTAAAGTATTACTAGCAATTTTTGTCTCCTCCTGTGTATCACAAAGGAACTTACTGTAAGTTATAATATAGGAACAATCACTAGAAGGGGTTAAGAATCTTGCTGAAATTTGCTCCTGCACAATGTCCTTATATACTCCAGTTCTAGGGCACTAAAGCACTACTTGTATTCCAACTTTGTTATTACTGAATTTCTTTGTTACATCCCCATTACAACTTCTTAGCCTTTCCCCCCCAGATAAGCAAGAGACACAGGAAGGAACCTGTATGAATGTGCTACTCACATTACAATTTGCTATGCTAATGTTTACTGAGCTTTGGACTGATATTCAGGAGATGGACCACACGTGCATGATATTTCCTATGCTAATCAAGACCTACCACAAAAGCTCTGCTTTGTTACTTCCTCTGGAGAGAAAAAACACTGGATAGCGCTGCATGATACTCAATAAATATAAAATGGCAAGGATAAACTTGGCCAAGCTGAAGAGATGAATAATCTTATTTTTAATTTACTTAACATATTTTAACTGCCTCTTGGCTCTCTATTAAAACCTCATAAATAGGCCTTTGCTAAATGCTAATGAAAGTTACCCTTTCATTGCTATGGCAAAGGAAATTCAGTATCTGTAATATTCCCCACCCTTGCGCCTGTTGTTTCATTTACTTAGGAAATAAGTGGGCAAATAATGACCATTCCTTCCCTTCAACCTTATATATGGTCTGTTTCTTGAAATTTCCTTCACCATAGTACTGAACTGGTAAACTTAACTGGCATTCAGCTAATGGTCTTAGGGCCATTCCAAACACAAACAGAGGGAGAAATATGTATGCACTGCATAGTTCAGAAAAATAGTCAAAATACTACTGAAATTACCTTTCCTTTACTTCCGGAATGAATTATTACACCCAATTTTACTAATTTCACTGACCAATATTCAGCAAAGAGATGGGTCTGACCTATCCTCCTGCCCATCATCATCACAGTTCAGGTGAAACAAATCACAGAGATCACATTTTTACAAATGCTAAGTTTCCAGAATAAAAAATATTCCACGCTCAGACCATATGTGTAAAAGCATTTCTGAAAAAAATAGAAATAAAATGTCTCCCAAAATAAAATGGCATTTCAGATGCAATAGGAATAATTAGTAGCACTTTGCAAAAATTTAAAAAATAAAAAAGAACCAGGTAGAATTTGAGGGTAGTGTGTATTTAGCAACATCGGTCTATCCTAAAAATAAGGACTTCAATCTTAAACAATAAAAGTGGAGTAATATGAAAGTTGCATATATTTTCTACATGCCAAAATCTACTTCCTTTTACAGTTGCAAACATCATATATTACTAAATTCATAAGGAGCCCCTAGGGAAACCCAAGTACAAAAGCTCTGGCTCTGACTAGGCCCATACCACACACTGGACAATGTGGTCAAACGCATTTCATATCCAGAGGGAGGAAAGGAGGGGGGAGAAGGAAGCAATGCGACTAGAACAGAGTCACAAGGCAGATGGCCAGTTTTATTAATCTGACCTTATTTGTCCAAGACCAGATCAAGAGAACTGCTAAATGCACTGATGCTTCAAAATAATCCACAAACCCTACAAATCTTAGATTTGCATATTTAAGATAAATACCAGATCCATTTGGAATTTCTATCAAGGATTTTGAAGGTGTCTAATAGTCTTAATGACAATTTATCCAGGGTGAACACTTTGTACGGTCTTATGCACATCTTAAAGCAACTGCTCTATTGGGCTAGGAACTTTTCATTCACTATACATGTTAAGCGTACAGAACCGTGTGTCAAAAACAGTCTTTGTGTATCATCCCCCATGATCTCAGATGACGATGCAGCACAAGCTTCATCTCTTGCTAATTAAACGAATCAATTAAGAGACTATTGTTGCAACTGTGTAACTGCTGTTCTATAGTGGCAATAACAACCCCACAGGGAGGTCTTTTACTACATTAAAATGCTGTCCTCTACAACTCCATCTGATATTATTAGAAACAGTTATTTGCGTCTTGCTGTCATATTAGTAGCAGCAGCAAATTATGTAAATATGCAGACCAGAATGGTCCCAGTATGAGATCAGGTTTGGTTTTCAGCCTCCAAGGGTACAAATGCTGAAAATTCCAAAGTTCCCCAAAGTTCATTAATGGAACTGATAAATTTACCAGCACAGCAGCCATTTAGATGCTAGGTAAGGGTCACACATTTGCATACTTTCCTGCTAAGCTGATACAATTCAACTAGATAAATTATCATATTAAGTTTACCCTCCTGAGTTAAACTGATGGAGTTCAAAATTGTTTTCGATGGTTGTCATTAATCGCTGTTACATCTTAAATGCTTGCTTTGAAATCTAATTGTGGTGGTGTGCCAAGGGTCATATTAATAGCATACTTCATGCTAAAGCTTTGTAAAAACATGTTTATTTTACTGATATCACTGAAGCTTAAAAGAATAATGAGAAATGAAGCATATTTATTATCAATAAAAACTTAATTTAAAATGTACTTTGTGAGATTTAAATTAGGTTTATCTATTTCATTTTTATTTTGTTTCATTAAGCTCCCTGGTTAAGCTTCAGAACCATATAAAGGAATATTCTTCTACAAGTCAAGCTGCAGTGGTGACAATCCTGTTTAAAAGAGGCAGGGGTATTCATTTCTCCTCCACTGTCTGGAGAGGTTCAAATTATACCACATGCCTAAGTATGGCAGAACGCAACAGTTTTAAAACCATACGATATGTTTTTAATTCCTTCCCAACCAATCTGTCTTTGGGCAGAACTATATATGAATGGGAGGAAGCTAGTACGAATTACCAGGCAGTGGCGCAGCGTGGGGGGTGCAGGGGGGGCCGGCCGCACCGGGCGCAACATCTGGGGGGTAGGGTTAGGGGGCGCAAATCCACGGGTTAGGGGGCGCAAATTACTTGCCTTGCCCCGGGTGCTGACAACCCATGCTACACCACTGTTACCAGGGCCCAGCCGTCCAGAAGAGGACTAAAACTGAACAGATGCAAGTCCAAATCTCCAATCAGGCATAAGGCTCAGGGCTGATGCAAGGATAGGGGTAGGGGGGGACTATGCATGCCCAGCAGTCCAGAAGAGGACCTGACTACTATGTGTTTTATGTAACCCTTAACAAGATAAATATGTCATGATCAATGCACACACAATTCTGAACAACTTGCAAATTTGTGCTGTGAACAGAGCATTTCCAAGTATTCTCGACTCTATATGAATATTTGCTTCTGCACTTTGACAGTATTATACTGCAAACTCATTTTATTATGTGCAGCTGCACTTGTATGTTTTTGTAATGTGAACACAACAAATTTGTGTTGCACATATACACTTACAAGTGTATGGTTAGTTTAGCAACAATCAATCATGTGGGTGCAGAGAAAAAGGAAAGGGGAGATTAATATTTTCCCTGCATGCTGCTTTCCCTCTGAATCTGCCCTAAAGTTGATTTTCTTCCAGCGTAATTCCAGATGTTCCCCATCAAACAACCTTCAAGATTTCCTTGAGGAGGGCAGCAGGGGGAAAGTAGCAGGTGAGTAAAGCCTAAAGCTTTGATATTAATATTTTATTTGGTTTCAAGATTCAAAATGGCATCTTAATACTAAATAATTATAATCCTGTTTAAAATACTAATGACTTCCCACTCACCCATCCTTGATGTTTATAAATGTAATTACAAACAACTGCATTTTAAAGTTCCCACATATCAAGTTTCATCCTCTTTAACAGGTTTCTTAATATAATCTAATATTTTCTTTCCTTGAACTTCGAACCCCACTAAAGCTGATCCTCCTCTACTCTGGCTCTGAACTTCCTCTTTCCAAAGTTGATTTTCCACAGAAGCATCCTTCAGGATTTTGTTACATACATTTGCATGTAATATGCAACTCTGCAGATATAATGTTTTGAGCATGTTGGTTCCAGTTTCAAAACAAACAAGCTGCATAAACAGTTGAGCTGTGTTAGGGAAGCCCAACACGCAATGAGTTTCTCTCTCTCTCTCTCTCTCTCTCTCTCTCTCTCTGTGTGTGTGTGTGTGTGTGTGTGTAGCATTAAAAGTAAATTTCTATTTTATTCACAGAATGACAAGGTTGAATTTAGGTTGGATTTTCGTTATAATGGATATTGTTTTTATACTGTACATAGTGTATACTGCTTAGAGATATTTAAAACATTAATTGGTTCAGAAATGCATATTATTATTATTTTATTATTATACTGCCCTATACCCACAGGTCTCATGGTGGTTCAAAATAACCTAGTGTTGCTGTTATTTCTTAATTTATATGCTGCTGAATTGCCAAATTGGGTTCTAAGCACTTCACAAGCATAAAACTGATTACAAAAAGTCCACATACAAACACACAGAGAGAAAGCAGATATTAGTACTCACCACTGTGCCAAGGAACTGAATGCTAAGATTTCCACCTGCATCACGGGAAAGGCACTAGAAGAAACCAAGGAACAGCAATTACATTATGTTCTATAAACAGAAGCGATAGTTGCCCCCATTCCAGAGTGCTAGCAAAGTTACATTTTGTGAGACAAGGATACATATACACAAAGTTATTTACTTCAGAAATAGGCTGAGTTTGCATGCAACGCTAAGCCTAACCACGGCTTAACATGAACAGGTAAATGTGAAGGTATTCATGCTAAAAACTGCAGCCACTTTGCTACTCACCTGGTCCCGCTACTGCGGTGCTAACCAGTTAAGCCACAATTTGGCTTAGTGCTGTGTCCACACCCAGGCTTGTGGTTTGCATTTCACAGACAAACTAGGAGCAGTAAGTCATAGAACAAACCTTGGCTACAGCTCATGATTATCTCTGGAGCAAGGCAAACCATAAGCTCAGGTTTGACTATAATGGGTTGCAGGACAGCAGCAAAGAGGGAAGTGGCTCTAGGTTTGGCTTAGCCTTATGTGCAAACTGACCCAGGACTCTACTTGGAGCCAATACAGATTAGCGGTTAGAGTATTAAAACTGAAGAGATGCAAGTCCAAATCTCCAATCAGGCATAAGGCTCAGGGCTGATGCAAGGATAGGGGTAGGGGACGACTCTCCATGCCGCCCTGAACTACTTGGGGGAGGGGCAGGGGGTGCCATCTAAGAGGGCCCCCCTAATTTTCAAGGATGCATGCACCAGCCCACTCAATTGGGAGGGCAAGCCAGCATGCCTGGGCAGGGTGATGCAGTAGCAGTAGTAATTCTCAAGATCCTCATTTACACTTCCCCTACAAGATTAACATTCTCATTAAAAAGCAGGTTCACCTCCACTTTGAAACAAAGATGAAAAATCGCTCATATTCAAAGCAAGAAGCCTGATCCTTCTGTTTTCACACAATAAACCATTAAGAGGGCAGAGATTAGCGTAGAATATATTAACAGTAAATTGGACTACAAAAGTCATGAACGGCAAATGTTCTTTGAGAAGTTTTGACATATGGTATTTTAATTGTTAGTTCCTTATTTTCCACATGGTATTTTAGTCTCACCATAACCCTGCAAGGTAGATTATGCAGAGAGATAGCAACGAGTTTCACAACTTTCCAAGGATTTGAATCTGAATTCCCCCATGCCAAATTTAATATTTAAAATTACAGGAACATCACTCTATGTAATTAACCCAAAAAAGCATAAAGCCTTGTAGGGAAATGTTATATAAATGTCTGTTTATGTTCACGTTTGAAGCAAAAAATAGTATGTGACCTGTGTGTTTGTCCATGTCTGAGGCCTACTATACCACTGGCCATAACTGCTTGGTGAAAAGTTCAGAGTGGAGAAAGAGACCGTCACTTTGGCAATTTATTACCTGGAACAGGCAGATTCAGTCTAATAGGTCTGGGTGACAGCAGACTGGCTGGAGGCTCTACTCAGTTGGGAGGTAACTAACGGTGAGGAACACAGTTGACATTGGTCAGCTGAGGAGTGGTAATAAAAGGAGTTGATGAAGGGTGTGTAGAGAACTCCCCAGAGAATATTAATACCCAGTGTCATATTAATACTTGTCTGGTAAAGATCATAAGATGGAAGCTGGTGTTAGTCTGAGAGGCTGCCTCTGAAAAGTCTTAGCAGAGGAAGGTTAGACATGTAGGGTTTTTAAGTCAGCCAAATCAACCAAGCAGCCAGAAGTACAATCCGGAGGCAGTTTGTCCCTAGCCGCTGGACTGGGATGTGGGAAAATTTGGCTGGGGTGGAGGGTTAAGGAATTTGGCCTCAGGTAAATAAAAGCCACTTAGAAGCTGCTGTCAGTGCCAGTGTATCTTGAGTCTCCACAAACTGTCAACGAGCACCTTCAAGATCCCAGTGTAAATATCAGTATTCCCTTATATACATAATAGCGAATCTTGACTCTACTTGGTGTCCATCTCATGCCTAAGCCTACATCACGAGCTACTAGGAGGTCTCAAAAATAATCTGTGAATTTGTAGCAGTGAAAAATTTGAAAAGCACAGGTGCTTAAAGCTATTTAGATAAAGTAAGGTGGAGGAACAGGTATCCGTTACATCTATGAAGTTCTAAGCACACAGGAAAATAGAATAATTGCAAAGCTATGTATGTTATCTAAAATATTTTAAAGATCTGCAGCACAGACAATCTGCTCTGTACAAAGCAATGTTTACTGGCAGAAAGTCTTCCTTCTAGACATCCTCTATAGCAGGGATCAGCAAACCTTTTCAGCAGGGGGCCGGTCCACTGTCCCTCAAACCTTGTGTGGGGCCGGCCTATATTTTGAAAAAAGAACCAATTCCTATGCCCCACAAATAACCCAGAGATGCATTTTAAATAAAAACACACATTCTAGTCATGTAAAAATATGCTGATTCCCGGACCGTCTGCAGGCCGGATTTAGAAGGCAATTGGGCCAGATCTGGCCCCTGGGCCTTAGTTTGTCTATCCATGATCTATAGCAACACTTTATGAAGCAACACCTTCTTCAAAATCTCTTTTTCTCAGCTGATGGGTCATTTAGTGGCACTCCAATCTTTACAACCACAGGAAACATAGGAGAATGTGCCAAGTCTTGACATATTTCAACTAAAATGATTAATGGAGTGGAAAATATGGGAAACAAAATTTCATACAAAAATCCTGACATTTATGTTTGTAAGGGAAACAGGAATATACACTTTTCCCCACAGACTGGGAGAAACACAATCAAGTTTTGGAAACAGCAAAGGAGAACAAAGTACCAGCTGCTTACAATGAAGCAACCGTATGCCAAAACAAACAGGTACAGAATACTTGATAAGCTGTCAAAATTGAATCTAATTTTTTTAATGGAATGACCTTCTCCCACATTAAACATCTTGTCATTGATTTCACCACCACCACCCCAGGTTTTGCAAACTAGTCAGCAGCACTGACTGGGGTTTTTCCCTGGTTTTGCAAAGTACTTACTAGTAGGAGCCATTTTCCAGCCAGGGTGGGTTGGGAGTAGGAGAAAGAAGGGGGGGGAGAGAAAAGGCAACAGGTCCTTGTCATTTAAAAAATGAGTAAATGAGAGATGGGGAAAAGAGAAATATAAGAAGCTAAGGAAGGAGAGAAAGAAAAACAAAGAGGGAAACAATATGTGCTTTAGTGGAGGCAGGGACTAAACTGAAGGATGAAGGAGAGAGAAGAGACATGCAAGTCAACCAACCACATATCCCTGTCCTGGGTGCTCGAAAGGGATAGAACCCAATAAGCAGATGTTTCCCATGCAAGCCCGAGACACTGCATTGCAAATATGGTCCCCTGATGAACCAGTTCATACAATGCTGGCTCCAGAGGGAACGCTCAAGGGAAGCAGACACTGCTGCTCCATCTCCTTGTACTTGTTACTGCTTGCATACTCAGGGAGGGTGAGTGAACAGGAACAGTGTTAGAAACAGAGATATGAAATCTAGGACCTACATGGCACCTTAAACCTAGGTTATGGGCACAACAACAGAATGTCTAGGCACACTTTTTTTATATAACAAGAATACAAAGCTGAAAAGGAATGGACTGCAGCTAAAATATTATGTTCATTTTTCACATGATCTAGTCCTTCCCCTGCCCACCCCCCTAATATTCTTAAGAGGGTCTCTTCTCCAGTCTTCCAAGAGTGGCTGGAAGTGGGGGAGGCAGAAAAAGGTCCTCCTTTCCTTCCACTCTGAAGTTTTAATCTGAAATCTTAGGCGCAGTACTGCGCCCAGAGCTCACACTAATGAGATTCCCTGTTGCAAAATGTGCCTAGAACAATGGGAGTTTCTAACACTGAACAGGAAGCAGAAACATCCTCCAAATCACCTGGAAGACCGTGTCAGGACTTTAGCGCTCACTACCTGTAACTGAAGGTAAAATTCAATGTATTGTGGTACACAAGTTTTTTGGTTTGTTTTTTAAACTGCCTACCACCCACCCCCTGCTTTTATTAGATGTTATTTTGTTGCTGCTGCTGTTAGTGTTGTTTGGGCAATTAAAAATATCATTATTAAAAATAGAGCGAGAGAGAGAGAGAGAGAGAGAGAGAGAGAGAGAGAGAGAAAGTGCACTACTGGTTAGTTCAGTTGGTTAGAGCATGGTGCTAATAATGCCAAGGTTGCATATTTGATTCCCATATGGGCCACCTGCATATTCCTGCATTGCAAGGGGCTGGATCAGAATTCCCTTCCAAGATCCCTTCCAACTCTATGAATTCCCTTCCAAGATCCCTTCCAACTCTATGAATTCCCTTCCAAGATCCCTTCCAACTCTATGATTCTATGAATAGGCAGGGACAACAAGGAGGTGTTGCAGCAGGGCCAGAAGACTCTGGAGATTGACAGCAGGGCCCCTGCAGGTTGTGGCCTTTGGCAAGTGCCCAAAGAAGCCTACCCAGGAACAATGCTTTTGATTTCAGGGGCAGTTTCACATTCAGATTGCATACTTTAATTCGTTCAATGTTTTTTAAGGCTCTTCTGGAGCTGAGGCTACATTGTGTGGCTTAGAAACCTTGGCATCAGATTCCGCTAATAGATTCTTGTCTGGAAAACACTGCAGTTGTTGAAAAGAATCCAGATATTTGTAACAGCTAGCATAGGCCTATTTCAACAGGATTTATGACTCCTCTAAACTTGTTGAGTGCCCTAATCAACACACATTATCTGAAATACAAAAATCAGAACACTTCAAGGTGTGAATGGAAAAGTATGATGTACTTAATGAGCATACAAGAAATGCTGATTATGGAGCAGCTGCAAAGTGCCAATTATTTAGCAACTCTTGCTATACAAGCAATGTTGACCTTTCCATCTTTGCTCTTGGCAAATTTTGTTTAGTATAATTTGCGACACAGCATCCGAATTTGTACAGTAGGGTAGGAAGGAAGGAAGGAAGGAAGGAAGGAAGGAAGGAAGGAAGGAAGGAAGGAAGGAAGGAAGACCTATGGGTGAGAACCTGAGAGAGGGAAAGTTTGCTTTGGTGGTGACAGGAGGAGGAGTGTTGTAGCAGTATTACTGTCTTCCACAGGACAGCATGGGATGCTCCTCTTCTAGGTAAAGGTAAAGGGACCACTGACCATTAGGTCCAGTCATGACCGACTCTGGAGTTGTGGCGCTCATCTCACTTTATTGGCCGAGGGAGCCGGCGTACAGCTTCCGGATCATGTGGCCAGCATGACTAAGCCACTTCTGGCGAACCAGAGCAGCACACAGAAACGCCATTTACCTTCCCGCCGGAGCGGTACCTATTTATCTACTTGCACTTTGATGTGCTTTCAAACTGCTAGGTTGGCAGGAGCAGGGACCGAGCAACGGGAGCTCAGTCCGTCACGGGGATTCGAACCGCTGACCTTCTAATCAGCAAGCCCTAGGCTCTGTGAGTTAACCCACAGTGCCACCCGCGTCTCTGCACCTCTTCTACTGGGCCTTAATTTATTATCTTGTGGCCCAGCTGAACACAGTGATATCAGATGATTCTGCTAGGATATGTCTGGATGGGCAAGTAGATACGAAGATGCTGCCTCAATTTCAAAAGGCACAGAACTGACACTGACAGCCTAAGGAAACTGAAAGCAGCTAAATGTTCATTCATAATTATATTGGAAATTTATGTTGTTTCACAACCAGAAGAGCTGCTGGCACAACTGTTATAGATGAATTATTGACCTTTATGGAGACAGGCATGAAACCATGCAACAATTATGCTAAAGAATACAATGAACATAAAATTTGATTTAGTAAACCTATACCCCACTGCAGGTTTTTCTTTAATTGATATACAAGTGAGGTTAAATGGTTAGATGCAAACCCTTGTTGCAGTGCTTGTTCTTATAGGTTTTCATCTGAAATTCGAACCAATTTCTTCTAGATTTAGAGAGCCTCAACAGTGGAGTAGATTTAGAGAGCCTCAACAAGAAAGAAGAAGAAGAAGAAGAAGAGTTTGGATTTGATATCCCGCCTTTCACTCCCTTTAAGGAGTCTCAAAGCGGCTTACATTCTCCTTTCCCTTCCTCCCCCACAACAAACACTCTGTGAGGTGAGTGGGGCTGAGAGACTTCAAAGAAGTGTGACTGGCCCAAGGTCACCCAGCAGCTGCATGTGGAGGAGCGGAGACGCGAACCCGGTTCCCCAGATTACGAGACTACCGCTCTTAACCACTACACCACACTTGTACATGATTCTTGACCTATGCAAGAATGAATTGTGCTATCATTCTCTTCTGAAAAAAACTATTTTCAAATCCCACTCCTCTGAAGAGTGCAGCAGCAAATTACAGAAGCATCATTTAAAAGAGGAATAACTACATTACGGTGATGTGGGGAAATGACCCAAAGACTCAGTCAATGGGCTTTTCTACATCTCATCGGAGCTGGAAAGTAGGCAGTAATAATCAGTCTAGTAATTACCTAGAATGAGGAATGGGAATACCCAGATGACAAGGATATGATCATATTTTTACAGCTGAAGAGAACAATGAAAACATTATTTCGGGGCAGTCAGATGAGAGTGACAGTGACTAACAATGTTGCAAATGTTTTTGCTTCAAACAATGAACACAATTCAGCCAATGATTTTTTTAAGTATTAACTTTGCAGAAGTGTTTAACTTTGGCAGGGTTATGCCCAACACTTTTTCCAGTGCCTAAAAAAAACATGTATATTACTAAAACTGATTAGGCCCGACAGGGCAAGAACCAGCACCTGGCATCCTTGGGCAGCTGTCAGGGACCACGTGTCCCAGCAGGGCCCACAGCTGAGGTCTGCCCTGGGCCCCCATTAAAAAAAGCCTGAGCAGAATTGGACAGCTGGGTCTAGCTACCATATTCCCACAATGCCCTTGATGCAGTATCACTCCACAATATTATGGGAAATTAAATTGCAGCTAGACTCAGTCACTTGCTGGTTCTTATACTTGGAGCTTAGAGTGTTTGGTGGTTACAAACAAGGAGAGAATCCAAAAACAGAGGAGGGGGTATCGCCAGAGATCACTTTGTCCAGGACTCTCTCAAACTTTGGCCTGGCCCTTCCCCAAGCAGGCACAGTGCCCACGTGCAAGAATGTCCCTTAAGCTTGAAGAGAGCTCTGTCATATTCCCTGGTGGGCACAAAAGATGCCCACCCTGGCACTCCTCCTATAGTCTCAGACAGCTCTTCCTCTCTACGCAGGCAAATCAGGCAAACTATGGAGCTCGTGGAGCTTGCCTGGGTAGAAGCGACGGATGGGGAATATGGAGATATGCACACAGTCCTCTCATTCTCTCACATCCAGTTGTACTGCTGGGTGCACACACCACCACACTGAAGAGGGGAGCACAGTTTTGTCAAGTTCTATAGGGATATCTCCATGCGCAGGAAAAATCATAATAATATGCAATAGCTAACACAATAAAATAAAAATAAGGGACAGCTAAGAGGTGCTTTGGATGTGGGTGGCGCTGTGGGTTAAACCACAGAGCCTAGGGCTTGCCGATCAGAAGGTCGGTGGTTCGAATCCCCGTGACGGGCTGAGCTCCCGTTGCTCGGTCCCTGCTCCTGCCAACCTAGCAGTTCGAAAGCATGTCAAAGTGAAAGTAGATAAATAGGTACTGCTCCAGCGGGAAGGTAAATGGCGTTTCCATGCGTTGTTCTGGTTCGCCAGAAGTGGCTTAGTCATGCTGGTCACATGACCCGGAAGCTGTACGCCGGCTCCCTCGGCCATTAAAGCAAGATGAGCGCCACAACCCCAGAGTCGGCCACGACTGGACCTAACGGTCAGGGGTCCCTTTACCTTTACCTTTAAGAGGTGCTTTAGTAGGATTCTATAGCATTTGTTCTTATCAGACTATTGGTTATTTCCATCATATAAATCAGTCCTTGCTCTCCCACTATTAGAACCAGAATATTCACTAACAGGGAAGCATCTTCAGGCCAACAGGGCAATGAGAAGCATCTTAAACTGCTTACACATTTTACCTATTAGACCAAGATATTTTAATAAAGTGAATATGGTAGATTGGTTCTTATGGAAATGATGCTCCTTTGCATATTTAGTAAAGACAGACATACATATCAATTACATGAATTCATATAAATATGGATGATTTTAAGCCATACTGCTGCTAATAGTGTAAACTTGTGCCCTGTAACTTGGATTACCCCAATTGCCTCTATTTAACATTAGGATATAACAGTGAGTCAGTTTAACATTTTATTCCCAAAGAAGTCATCCCGCCTCCAGGACAAGGATTCTCCGATGACACCAGTAATTGTAGACCCTATCTGAAAATGAATTGAGATCTCACCCATCACTATGGTGGGTAGGAAAGGCCTAACAATAACAATCCATCATGGGAGATCTTTCTTAATTATTGCTTAATGGAGCATTAATTAGGTGGGCAGAACATGTACTGAGTCTGAAGAGAGCGTGGGTGTGAGTCAGTCCTCTGGGGAAAGATAGCTGCTTCCTAAAAGGTGAATCATAAGTCTACCATCATAAGAATCTCAGGATTTCAATTTATAAATTACCAGGACTTCAAAAATTATCCAAAAAGATTTAACCATCAGACAAAATGTGACATGGTGCATAGAAATACTCCTCCTACGTGCATATGGATCTCAGCAAATACAAACCAAATAGCAACAGCGCAAGATTCCCCACACTGCCTTCAATGCAAGTTAAGAATGTGCAAATATATTCTGGAATGCAGCCAAATTTCCAGATCTATAAAAGGTATTTAAAAAGCAGTAGCAGAAGAATGTTTACCTGTATAGTCCTCTGAACACCATTTACATTGACAGACAGCAGGGCTGAAGCCAAGTTCCACTCCCCAGTCACACTAAGTTTTATCCCGTCGACGTCCACCTGTTGTGACACCAAAGAAAACTGTTACGATAAAGCCAGACAAGAAACAGATCTCAAGTTCATTACTGCATACAAAGGAGCAACCATATTAAAACAGATGGCTCCCAAGCAACCTGTCATGTTTACTGCTCCTGCCACAAAAGACAAGGTCTAACAACAGAGTCTTCTTGGCATCTCTGGGGAAGAGGTGAAGGACCTGTGAACAGCTGCCTGTGGAGGGCTGTAAGTAATTTTCACGAAGTAGCAAACGCCCATCCAACTTTTAAACCGTATCTGGACATGCTACATTTACAGTAATTAGACAAGCAATGCGTATGAATTCTACTGACACTTGGCAACCCACATGAGAGGCCTTGCATATAATATGCTCTCCAAGGACCAAACAAGAACTTTTTTCCTACAGTTTAATGAAGGCCTCTCACATGGTTTTCTTAAAATAAGCCAGTACTTATCTCAACGTCCATTCAAACTTTTATATTTCTGTTGTTTTCCTCCTTTAGTACTTACCTGCAGAACCATATACGTTCCTATGAAAAGACTCACAAAGCTATTTCTTTAATAACATGTAAAGAAATAACTTTTATACATAAAGCAAACTCCCTGCAAAAAAACTGGAAGACTGTCAGTGCCCCATTCTCCCCTCACCCACCCAAGAAACTCATATTTTTAACTACTGGAAATACAAAAAATATAGGATCACAGAATTAAAATATCACAGCAATTGAAATTATGATTTGTGTTTGAACAAGCTGTTATTTTAAACAGCACGGGGTACAAGTGTTAAACTTCAGCAATATTTCCTTTCACTATAAATTCAAAGAAAATGGAAAATCCATTTAGTTTTCTAAGATTCAACTCAAAAACTCAAAAAGACTCTTTTTCTTTCTTTTTTTTACCAGGATCCATCCACTCAGCCTGTATGATCTGGAAATACTTATTTTTAAAAAATCAGATTAAGAAAAGCACATACTAGACAAAACTAACGAAATAAAAATTTGCCAACTTCAATGCTGCAGCTCCATAAGCAGTTCACGGCAGGAACATGGGTGCCAACTGGGAACTATCATTCATGAAGACAGCATCTCAATTTATCATTAAATTCATTGTAAGATATAGTATGGGGTATTACTTAAGGCAGAAATACTTTCGATACTTTTCCCTTGTATACCAATTTTTCCAGCTATGGAAATTTAGTAGGCATAGCACCTATCCTTAAATTCTGAATGATAAAAATGAAATCAGAGAAGTTCATCTCCTCCTAATGATAGGGGGATTCTCCCTAAAAGTTAAGAACCTCCCATCTCTTATCACATATTTGAAAAAAGCTATGCTAGACCTGATCCGCTTTCTACAATCTCCTCCAAATGTGAAATAATCATTAAAAATGGGGGAGAGAGAGTCAACAATGATAAACCCAGATTAAGCACTTTGGACCATTTACTTAATGTTACCAATGAAGCCTCAATAACTGGGTCCAAAGCTTTAGATCTTATCAAATACTTCTTAGTGGACCATCAATGGCCTACTAGAATGTATTCTGCTCATCCACAGTGTTTCATCTTTTTTTATTCATCCAACGAACAGTGGTTGTTGTTTTTTGTATGGGCTGCATCATAATCAGATATAGATAGATAGATAGATAGATAGATAGATAGATAGATAATGATTCATAAAACTTAAGAGCTCACCTGAATACGCCAATACCTCTCCCTTCCTTGCAGGCCTATGCGGGACAAAGGGACATCCAGGTACACTTGCCCCAGGTCCCGGAGGCAAGTTTATAACTTTATTCTAACAAGACTCCCACCCTGGGCCTCATACAAGATCTGCATGGGCCAGCTTCTTTCTCAGTGTTCCTGATTTTGTTGGCATAGATGCACTGAGTTTGCTACTTGAGAGTGTGATCTTAAATACTAAATATAAATACTAAGACACCTGGGTATCAGACAAATTCTTGGAGGAATAGGCTATCAACGGCCACTAGCCACAATGGCTATTTTCTACCTCCACGGTCAGAGGCATCATGCCTCTGAATACCAGTTGTATGTGGTTGTCCTCATGTCCTGCCTTCCCACAGGCATCTGGCTGGCCATAGGATGCTGGACTACTAAGCCACTGACCTGCTTCTGCAGGCTCTTATGAAATTTATTTGAAGCAGTAATTGAATTAGGCATTCCAGCTGTGAAGCAGTGAATCTCAGGGTAATATCATAAAACCAAAATCTTCCTTTTAAGAAAAAGAGTCTGGAAACCAAGCCTTATGAGGAACAGTTGAAGGAGCTGGGTATGTTTAGCCTGGAAAAGAGGAGACTGAGAGGAGATATGATAGCCATCTTCAAATATCTCAAGGGCTGCCGCATGGAAGACGGAACCAGCCTGTTTTCTCCTGCTCTGGAGGGTAGGACACAAACCAATGACTTCAAGTAACAAGAAGGTTCCGACTAAACATCAGGAAAACTTTTTGACAGCTGTTCGACAGTGGAAGAGACTCCCTCAGTAAGTAGTGGCCTCTCCTTCCTTGGAGGTTTCTAAGCAGAGGTTGTATGGCCATCTGTCATAAATGCTTTAGCTAAGATTCCTTCATTGCAGGGGATTGGACTAGATGACCCTCAAGGTCTCTTCCAACTCTACAATTCTATGATTCTAAAATGGCCCACGGTCCAGCCAGGTGACCCAATCCAGTTCCAGTTCTATGTATGTATGCATGCATGAATGCATTTGGAGTGTCCTTCTCAATATAACGTTGACTACAGTACGTCTGACAGCAATTTGCATTACTGGAGAAGTATAAATGGTGCATTAGAAGTTAGGAAAGAGAAAAAGTCTGAAGCAGTAACATGCTGGGTTACACTAGAATAGAATGGCAAAGGCAATAAAAGGGAAGAAAGGACTGCAAGTTGAGCCTGCCAAGCTGGAAATGATAAAAGTTTATATGAAGGGAATATTGATATAAAACCAAGCTACAATGGCAAAATGCATTATTTGCTTTCATTTGTTGACAGAAAAATGGTACCACTTTCACAAAAAAAGGTCACGCATTTCTCTCTTGCAGATAAATGTAAGGTCAGTTTTAAATAGCTTGAAAGCGATTATTGGTACAACCTCAAAAGGAAGTTCAAGTACCTGGGGTTTCAATCTCATTAAAAGATCATTCTTTTTCTCTCTCTTTTTTTTTTTTTTGAAAACTTTCCTTTTGTTCATATTTGCACTTACTTCTAAAAAAAGACCCCAAGAGTGAGACCCAGTCCATGAATTACATATCCTGAGGAAAGCTCGGTTACCTATTTATAGATCTTGCCCTTTTCTACCAAACTAGATCAAGTGCTTTATTCAGTACATGACTGTAGGAGAGAAACTCAAGTGTCATCAAGGCAGCCTTTTACCTGCCATGAATGAAAGCAGAAGATGTTATGAATCGCTAGACTTCTGCTTCAAATGTGCTTTTTTCATATACATAACAGTATACGCCGTACCAGCATGGCTTTCAATTTTTTGAAAGCTTTTTGCAAGTAAAGAATAGGCAGCCAATAACTATGATAGTATACATAAAGCAGACGTTCACATTGTCATCACTGCAGTTTCTTTATGTGACAGAGATGCATGCAAATATCTGCAGCGGTTCTGCACAACTCAAATATTTCCTAACGTTAGAAAGGGGAAATAATATCACCTGTTCAGCAGAACTGAAATCGAAACATGAATATTTCACCTACAAACATTCAAAGTGCACCTGAAAGTCAAAAAATGTAGATGGTCTTGTTCATCCATTCGAAGAAGACCCCTGAAGTAGTCAGCTTGCTTACTCTGTGATGTTTTTGTTGGTCCAAATAAGGGTAATACCTATTGTTACTTTTGGATTCAGCTGGATAGTCTCTTATTTAGCTGAATCAAAACTGTAGCTGTTCTTTGGACTCCAATCAGCTGCAAATGTATTAGAGATTTAGAACGGCTCATCAATGCTGACAAGACTACTTTGTCTGACAATTAAGTTGGCCATCTTGATTTTAAGACAAGTGATACAATTCTTCCCGTGCTCTTCTTGCTGACTGTTTAAAATGATCATGTTATGGGGTGGTGTTTCTATCTGCCATTTAAGGCACCATTGCTCACATGGATCCAGGGCCTGTTGCACCTCAGCTTCTGAGGATGAGCTCTCCTGCTGCACAGATGATCCCCTGGCCATCTTGTCTGAGAGTCCCAAGAATTCCCAGATCTAGTTGGGTCCTGGACTCTGCTAAGTAGTGGGGGTTTAGCCACCTACTGATAAGGAATCCTCTGGCTGAGCCATGACAATTACCCTCTCTCCCTGCAGGCCCAATGTCCTCCTTTCTGAATGTTTGGGAGCCTTCTGAAACACTGTGGGAGGTGGTGAGGGGGACTGCAGGGGGGAGTGGAAATTGGCAAATGTTACCTCTCCCCCTTCTGCTGGCAGGAGTGTCCCATCATCTCCATGGAACTCTGCTCCAGGAATTCTCCCACCAACACGAGGGAAGTCTGGATCCAAACTGATGCATGCTATTCTGCAGGGTTTATTATGGGTGCCAAAGTTCATGATGACTATTGTCTTGTTAGTGAAAGAATTTTGAATATTTTTGGCTGACTATTTTTTAAGGTCTTTAAACAGGTGCCAACAGCAATTTCATAGTAAGCAATGTCATCATAGGCATATCATCAACGTGGTCCCAATTAGGAAATTGTATTTGCTTAATGGGAAAGGAAGTAGGTAATCCTACTCTGGTGCCAAACACTTCCAGGGTGTGCACACCTTTTCCTCTGCATTTACGTAAGTAGGAAAACTCAATGTTCCAAAGAGCTTATGAAAATATTTCCACATTAGCGCTTTATCTGCTACTAATATAATTAAATCTATTGAAGGTTAAACACATCAAAGTACCTAGCATGAATCAATGTGGGGGAAATATTTTATAAAAACTATTCATTGCTGACTGGTTTTATCTGATATGAAAGGGCAAAACATCAATGGCAAATGACTAAAATCTAGTTAATCTTTCATTGTTGAAGACATGAAAGAAGCTGACTAAGGGTCATCTATTCATTACAAAACATTCCACACACAATGTATTACTAAAAAAAGAGAGAGGGGAGGGGAGGGGAGGCAAGAGGGAGAGAGGGAGACAGAGAAAGAGATATGCTTTACACAGGGGAAGGTTCTGCATCAAGGTGCTAAAACAAAGTCAATGCTACTTTTATGAACTGTGAAATGGTCTTTTTACTGCCAAAGTAAGCATCAAGCTGAACTGGCACAAGGGTATCTCATGTGGCTCAGTCCTTAGTATGTACTAGATGCCAGGGCAAAACGGTTATTAAGAAGACTCAGGCAAAATGCTTCAAACATGGCACAAGGCTAGCTACAAACCTGATGCGCAGCAGTCTGTCGTGGGTCTGACAACACAATCTAGTGCTGTGAAAAGTACTGAACCCATAGGTGGGGAACCTGTGGCTTTCCAGGATGCTGCTGAACTCCAACTCCTATTAGTCCCAGCCGGGATGGTGGGAGTTGTATTTAGCAACATCTGGAGAGCAACAGATTTCATATTCCTGCTCTCACCCATTAAGATCTAAGGAGAAGTGTGTTGCTTGCTCTCTGCTTAAGTTAGAATTTTCCATTGCAAACAGCAAATCTTTCCCAGTAGTAGTGCCTGGCTGTGAAATGTTCACTCCAACTATGGCTATAAAGAGCCCAGATCAGACCTTTAGAATAAATAAAGCATGCATGTGTACAGATAGGTTAAAAAATAGTCATGTGACATATAGAAGAGGAATTTCAGGTTTGATCTGTTTCCTGCAATGTAGGTGTTCTGATTGACAAGTTGATTGTATTGTGACTTCTGAACTTTCTTCCTGTATATCCTGTTGTTCCTTCCCGTAAACTATTCTTGGTTACCATTTCATAGGCAGAAGACAGAATAAATAAGGATTCAGCTGACAGCTTGGAAACTCAGCAGTAGCTACTTGTTCCCATGGCGTATGTTTAAGGGATAGCCATTCTGGCATCCAGAAACAGGTATCACAGTCTGTACCGTCTCCTAGAGAAAGAAAAAGGATCTGAGTTTCTGGAGTGTTTGCAAGAAGTTTTAGGCAAGATGCCGAATCATCCCGTGCTAAGTCATTCCTGTTTCTGCCCATGGCTGTATATAAAGGTGAAGATTTTTACTTAAAAATAAAAGTACGCATAGGATTATAGCCTCAATATAGTTTATGCAAGAAACGACTGACAGATCAGTCCTTAACTTGGAACTGACAGAACTCTGAAATTCAGAAAATCATCATGGCATCAACTAGGAATTTCGGGTAATAAACTGCAGACGCTCGATTGCAAATTGGAACTTGTGGTTTGGGACTATTAGACGGGTCAACTATTAAAAGTGATAATGAGAAGGTTCACAAAATACACTATTAAAATTAAGTGACAAAGAAATAAGTTAATACTATTGTATTCATGTCTTGTTCATATTCATTTCAAAAAGCTTTGATATAGGAAGTAGGGAGGTGATGGGTCAGTTTTTCATGCCTCTACCCAGAGTTTTTGGAACATAATCCCTGAAACAATTGTAGGAAAGACTGTTTGGATAGTGCAGAAAGAAATGATACAGTCTGTTCCATGTATTTAAAATTATACAAATCCTGCAAATTAAATGGAAAAAGTAGCCAAGTAACAAAAGTAATTTCTGCTCCCAACACGGGCACTGGCAGTGACTCGTTAAGAGGTCTAAATAATGATTAAAGTTGATGAGTAGCTGAAGAGAAGAAGGGGACAGCCCATGAGCCCAAGGAGGTTTTATTCTGATTTTTCTCAACCAACGGCACCTACCCACTATCCCTCCCACACTCACTGCCAGAAGTCAAAAACTTCACTAGACTTTAGAAGCCTTTTTATATCCCAAGAAGCTCTTTGGATCTCAGTCATATTCATACTTATATACCACTCATTTACCCAAGTAACTGACGGTGGCAAATGTAGCACTTCCAGACAATCCCTATCACAGAACAATTCTCTGATATAAAGTGTAGCAATAATTTTGTAGGATCCCATTTCCAGAACTTCAAAATAAGCACATCTGCTTTATTTCCATGTTTCTAGGCTGGTGCCCTCTCACTTTTGGCCTCTCACGCTTATGGTGCCCTCTCACTTTTGCAAAAATCTCAGTTCCTTTCAGTGCATCATGCGGAAGCACAAAAATAAGGCTACTGTTCTGGCAACAGATCCCAGGAATTGCTCACTTGCATTTCTTTGGTTTTGCTACTTTACATTTTCTAAACCATATGTCACAGCTCTAAACTGAATGCTGCTTTTTGCTTAGAGATTAATGTTTCCAGATGAAGCTAGTTACTAAATGAGTAGTATTCCTCTGCTTTTAATGTACTTTCAGTTTGAATTCCCCACCACCACTCTATCTCACCAAGGAGACTTGCAACCAAACAGAGTCAATAGGCACAATGCATTTAATTCTAGTAAGTACACAGAAGCAATAATAAACCTAGACAGCATCTTAAAAAGCAGAGACATCTCATTGCTAACATCTTAAAAAGCAGAGACATCACATTGCTAACAAAGGTCCGTATAGTTAAAACTATGGTTTTCCCAGTAGTGATGTATGGAAGTGAGAGCTGGACCATAAAGAAGGCTAACTGCCGAAGAATTGATGCTTTTGAATTATGGTGCTGGAGGAGATTCTTGAGACTGCAAGAAGATCAAACCTCTCCATTCTGAAGGAAATCAGCCCTGAGTGCTCACTGGAAGGACAGATCCTGAAGCTGAGGCTCCAATACTTTGGCCACCTCATGAGAAGAGAAGACTCCCTGGAAAAGACCCTGATGCTGGGAAAGATGGAGGGCACAAGGAGAAGGGGACGACAGAGGACGAGATGGTTGGATAGTGTTCTCAAGGCTACCAGCATGAGTTTGACCAAACTGCGGGAGGCAGTGGAAGACAGGAGTGCCTGGCGTGCTCTGGTCCATGGGGTCACGAAGAGTCGGACTAAATTACTAAACAACTAAACAACAAGTACACAGAAAGCATTATGCAAACAAAATGAAGAATACGAACACAGGACACTCCAGTTCAAATGTCTGCCATCAAAAAACATACTCTTGGTGACAATGGTCAATGTGATTCTTAAGCCTCCATTGGTTAAATAGAAATTATAGCAAACTTTACAGGGTTACCACAAGAAAAAAGAAGTTGAATCATTCCTAACAAACAGTGCTGAAATATGTTTTAAGAGCCCATTAGGCAAATTTTAGTGCTACTATTTCAGTAGAACTATTAAGAAGGTCTACGGATAATGATAGATAACACAAATCATGCCCATCTCCTGGATTTTGTATGACCCTTAAATAGGTGTCATTTTAATCCTGAAGCTACTCCCTACACCTCGTATAACACTTATTCTCTATTTCTTTTCATCTGACCCAGAAAAAATTACTCCTTATACTTATGCTAATCCTCCACTTACCACCTACTCTATTATTTGTCTCTTTTGCTTTCTTCTTCTCTACATTAATTCCTGACACTTCTTTTGATCTAGCCTATTAGTTACTTTTTTGCTATCAATTCATCCCGATAAAGAATTGCCAGCTATAATGTTATATTTAATGTTTCAGAGCAATATTTTATTGACTCACTACTCTCTTCCTACCTGCTTCTGGATAATGATGAATATTCAGGGTATATCACAGGGTGAAACCATCTACAAACTATATCCTGTTTTTGTTTTGTTTCTACATTGATGTAGCTGAAGCTCTCTTAAAATGCTTCGTTTGTAGGTAATACTTCTCATTTAATATTTCTCCAAAACAGCAAATGCAATCACACTGGCTGCTGACAACTCATTATTATTTTCTTTGTAATAGTAATGCTCTCTGGTAAGTCAAGGGTATGCTATTTTCACTACTTATTTCTTCTTTTTAAATGGAAAACTCCCAGGACACTGCACTGAACTGCTGGTGATTTGTAGAAAAAAGTGAAACATTTATTTTGCTCACGAAGAACTGATCAAGTTTCTCGTTGCCAAATGACATTTGAGACCAATATAGATCAAGGGCGGACAACTCTTGTAGTTCTAGAAGTTATTCTATTGTTCCAACAATAGTCTGAGAGCTAAAAGAACATTTCTGCCACACAACCAAATTGCTCATGGATTGTTAGACTCTGTAATAGACATGTCACCCATTACATTTAAGGACTTTACATTTATGAAACAGCTGGGCCATTACATACAAAATCCAGAGAGAAATAACATTAAAAGCAATTTATTTGACCATACCTTAAAGAAAACTCTGCTACATATGTTGGGGCCAGATGAAATTGCTTTGAGTGCTAGATCTGATCAGCAATGCTCACTTGCAATTTTCACTAAGGTTGACAATCCTAAAAAAGATTGCCTAAGATGCAGAAGACCATGGGTGCAGCACAAATTTGGTACAGTATATGCTGCTCTTAAAAAGTGAAAACATAAAACTTTTTCTCAGGTGAGAGTATGTGCTTATATCAGCAATAGCAGGTTTCTGGGTTCAGACCCCTTCTTAAACTCCACAGTTATCACAGACTGACTTTTACATGTATAGTATAGCTAGGCTACATACATTCACTTGTTTCACAGAAAATCAAGTTTTACTGTGCAATCAGCAGCGAACATACAAAGCTATCATGAAATAACTCACAACTGCTATTTGCTGAATAACTATATATAGGGAAGCTGTAATACTGCAATAATTAGTTCACATAAATCACTTTACAGTTTGCCCCGTTTTCATCAATGTGCCTTCTTAAGCTTCTGTGCAGCTAAGAAACTTGGCCACTCTGTATGTGACATGCAGCTGGGCAGAACATAATCAAAAATCAAATAAGGATACATCTTTTACATGATTAATCAAAGTAAATAGATTAGTTTGTAACAAGGCAAAAAGGCATCCCAATTACAGCCTGGAAGAAAGCTCCCTAGCTTTAATAGAAGTATAAATAATTTTAAAAAAACCCAATGGTATAAGTCTGGGGTATCTGACCTGTGGGACATATTTAGCCCTTCAAGACATTTTTGTGACCTATTCAAGACCCCACCCCCTTGGCAATTTGGCAGTGGCAAGTTTAAATTTTTACCAATACTATTCAATGCTGCTTCCTCACTGTGGGAGCACTTTCACAGTGCTTGGCAATAACGTCCGGGAGGGGGGGACGGACACATACAGGATTGGGACAGAGACCGCTGCTTGCACCCACTCATCAGATCATCTTTATCATTGGGGTGGGGCCACAATGTTGAAGCCTCTCTGCCCACCCCGGCACCAAGATCAGGGTACAGAGCACTCCCTTGCGTGGCTCACCAGGTGATGATTTGTGCGTGGGAAGAGTGAGAACCTGTATCCTAGTACCAGGATAGCTGTCCCTTCCCTTGTTCATTATCTGCAACCCATGTGTGTGTGTGTGTGTGTGCGCGCGCAGGGGGCAGGCATGTGGGTTTATGTGTGTGTGTCTTCAGGTGTGTAGCTGCTGTCTGTTCTGTGTGTATGCCCTATGTGTATGAGTGAGATGGAAAGACTTTCCCCACCCACAGTCCTTCAGAATTAGAACGCTATGCTAAGTTCAATTTCCTTTCCCCAGTGATTCCAGCCCGGTGTGGTCTTTACTTTTTGGAAAACACATTAACCAAAGGCTGCATTAGAGAAGACAATGGTGCTAATGTGCAGATCTTCAGAGAACTGCTTGTCCTAAAGCTGTGGAAGCAGCAGAACTCCTCGAGGAATGAATTGTAATGTCTTTTGGTGGGAAATGACCCTGGTACTAATAAGCCAAACTAATCCAATCACTCATCCAATTAATCACTGTGGAAGTAGAAACCCTGGAACTCCAAGAAAGCTGGCCATCAGATATGCAATCAGTGGCTATTAGGCATGATGGTTATGTTCTCTCTCCACTGTCAGAAGCACTATGCCTCTAAACGCCGGTTGCTAGGAATCAGAAGCAAAAAGTGTGCAGTTGCACTCAGCTCCTGTTTGCAGGCTTCACATGGGCAACCTGTTGGCTATTGTGAGGACAGGATCCTGGTCTAGTCGGGCCGTTGGCATAATCTAGCAGTGCTCTTCTTCTGCTCTTAACAAGATTCAAGTTTGTTTTCTTCTCCAAAACAGAAAACTGACAACTCTTCTAACATCCACAAAGCGCCATTCTTTCTCCTTGGATGAGGCAGAAAGAAGGCAAGACCAACTCTTCAGTCCTAAAGAACTAGTTAACCTTTCAAATTGATGCATCGTTCTTATTTTATTTAAAATGTTTCTCAGAAGTGTCCAGGGCTGTGTACAAAAACATGAATAAAATTATTAGAGAGATGCTTGAAAATTACTGGTTGCTGGGGGGAAACAATGGGGGTGTCTTCATTGTGTTCCTGGAAACATCTGGCTGATGAGGTCATGTTGAAGATTAGATGCACCATTAATCGGATCCAGTAGAGCTCTTCCAATGGCTCTCCTTATGCCCCTTTATATTTATCAAGTGAAGGCGGTTGCTGCACCATTTCCTGTTCTCTTACATTAGCTATATGTGTTAGCAAGGTTGAAGAATGCTTCTGCTAAAGGAAGGCTTCTTTTAAAACAAAGTGTGGACATGTGACTGTGTTTTAGCTTTGCAGTTCTTTGTGTGAACCATAAGGTGTTCTACTCATGAAGCGGATATTATTTTAAGAGAATGAGCTTTGATGTCCCAAAGAAAAGTGATGTTTCTAGTATTGAAAAAGACTAAAAAGAGAATTTCAGAAATGCTCCTGTAAAATCATTTCATTTTATTTTACACTGTGCCTAATGAAAAACAAGGAGGGACAATGTCATACCAAAAATTAGATTATATTATGGAATACCAGATTTTCTGTAATTTTCAGGATTTTTCTTCTTCTTACGTTTAGTACCCAGAAGCATTAGACTTCAATTACAGTGGTACCTTCTGGTACGCTTCAGGTTACAGACTCTGCTAACCCAGAAATAGTACCACAGGTTAAGAACTTTGCTTCAGGATGAGAACACAAATTGTGCTCCGGCGGTCCCGGCAGCAGGAGGCCCGAGTAGCTAAAGTGGTGCTTCAGGTTAAGAACAGTTTCAGGTTAAGAACGGACCTCCGGAACGAATTAATTACTTAACCCGAGGTACCACTGTAGTGGCAAAATGGGCGAGCTTCTGCTGGGAAACCAAGGAATCCTGGGATAAAAATGGACACAAATCTTGATGCACATCCTGACATTCAAGCCAAACTATGCTATGGTACTAGACCAGAAAAACTTTAAATGCAGATCTTCGACACTTGCACGGAAAGTGTTGGTGAGCGAGGAGCAACTGAGGAACCACAAGGGACAGGGAATCTGACCCTTCCCCCATGTTTGCACCTGCCCAGATGAGGTTAGAAGACATTGGGAGATAGTCCACGGACGTTGAGAGGTGGGAAGATTCAGTACCTCCAGGCCATGGACCCTCTCTTTTCTCCTTTCATTTACATTCCACCCCACCTCACCTTCCTTTGCTCACGAACAAGGTAGATCGATGTTCAACAACACCAGTCTGCCACCATCACATACACTTTGGATCTTAAAAGCTCCACCAACACAAAACTTAGAAGGATGAGAAAGGGCGCTATAGATCATCATGTGAGAGAACATGCTTAGTATTCAGAAGGTCCCAGGTGAAATCCTCAGTGACTTCTACGAGACAGGGTGGGAAAGACTTCTGCTAGAAGCTCTAGAGATCTGCAGCTATAGTATTAGATCAGATCGGACTAGGCACAAGGTAGTTTCAAATGTTCATATTGCCTACTGGGTTGAGATCTCGCCTTTAATGAATAGCGATACTAAAATTACATTTAAAAATACTGTTTCTTCAAGTTTTATAAGCCCTAAAATCTGCGCTGTTTAATCTTTCTTCTCATCCAGATACTGTACGAAGACTTGTCTTTCTAGTAAATGAGCTTATTGTATGAGCTTACCCGCACAGTCTAGAGTAGCAAGATCTTCCACTCTTAGAAACAGTCAAATACGGATACAAAATGAATTCTTCTGAACAAAGCTATGTTTCCTTAATAACAACAGTTGTATAAACATAAGGTCTTCTCTGTTAAAGGGAAACAGACATCAAAAAGCAGTAAAACATGGAACCCTAAACCCTTCTTTCTTTGAAGAAATGTGTTTGAAGCGAGGTGTTTCTAGTTATGGGTGAGTGAAATGAGAATTCAGCTGCAACAAACGGACATCCAGCCCCTATGAAGGACTAATTAGATCCATCTGAGAAGCTGTGTCTATACTGCTTTACACATTTCAAAAAGGGAAGCTCTGGTCTAGTCTTTTGAAAAGACTACATCAAAACAGTTAGTCACATCTAGCCACTACAGCGGCGTTATTTTCTTTTCTTTTTTCTTATAGAGCATTAAGAGCCATATTAAAGTCATGTTAATAAGCCTGTCTTGCCCTGAGAAAGGCAATGAAATTTGGAGCGAAGAAAGCAAGCCTGGGCAGCGTTGCTCCTAGAAATCTCCCCACTAAGCCTGAATTTCAGAGGTGCTGATGCAAAAGGAAGTAATCCAGCACATCGCATGTGCTCAAATAAAATAAATCAGCTAAAAATGAAGTGGCAGCAACCAGGACACACAGAGCTAACTACTATTTCTGTTGATTCATGTCTAGCCTCTCCATACAGCACTCAACATGCTGATAAAGATAACTACTGCTGCTATGCCAGCAAAAGGAGCTCACAGTTATCTTGTCGGTCTTAAAAATAAATGGTCGCCATCCACCTCATACGCCTATGTGCTGCTCCCATTAATTTCAGCAAAGCTTGTGCAGAATGTTTTCTAAATGGATTGTGCCTAGAGCGTTCATTTTGTATCCCAGCCTCCACCCACCGCCGCCCCCAGCCACACCCCGGCAACTGCGATTCTTTCTATTCATCAGACAGCGGCCCAGTTCACAAGTCATGGTGCACAATAGTTAATGGATTTTCGGTAAACCCTGTTGATCTTGGCCGCTTTGTTCTTCCCTGATAGTGTTCCAAAGAAACAAACTATGCGCCTAGTCTGACATTACATCCAAAGTGGGGACTCTGGCTTCTTTTATTCAAACCAACCACGATCATTAAACCAAAAACAAACCTAGGTTACAGATCAGAGCTTGTTTGGAGTGGAACAAATCAAATCACAATCCTTGGTTCAAACACAGACGTTTCTCCTTCGCATGATGTGCAAACAGGACCTTAATGTCGCTTTGCATAATAGGTACCTGCATTATTCCCTGTTCTCCATCGTCAGATGGTGTTCAAGGACTGCACGCAGAAGAGGAAAGAAGAAACCTCTGTAGAAGCATGGTATGGGGTTATTATAAATCATATTGTAGTCAGAAGCTAGCACAAAACATTCCTGTTTTGACCAGCAGACATGCTTTGAGAAAGTAGTACTGTGGGCACCAGTCACAAAATGGCTGCTATAGGAGTATGGAATAACACAAAATTAGAGAAAGCATGGTAGCCATTGCTGCCCTCTGCCATCTCACTTCCAGACAACCAAGGGAAGTCAACTACATATGTCTTGCTGATCCCGATTATGGAGATCACACAATATTGATTTCTCTCTCTCTCTCTCTCTCTCTCTCTCTCTCTCTCACACACACACACACACACTCGCTCTCTGACGCTGTTGCTGTTCAGTAACGTGAAAGCAGATCCCTGTACCACAAAAAAACCACAATGTGGCCACACATACTCACTCACTTGCACACACATGTAGTTTCAAAGCTATGAACAGAAGGCCAGCATGAGTGAATTCAGCAAGAAAGAAATGGGTTCATTTGTATAATTTGTCTTTTGACCAAATTCTGAAACATTGGTATGGCTGAAAATGAAGGGTGGGTGTGTTGATTTCTATATTTCTAAAACCTGACCCAAACATGTTCCTCATGCAGTCTTGTCCCATCATGATTTATCACTCATTTGTTGCTGAATGTCTAAAGCCTCAACTGAAAAGCATTGAGTCAGGGATAACTTCAGCTCTACATGCAATGTTTGATGTATGTGCAATGGCCATTATCTGTCTATGCTGATGTCATCATGCATGATGAAAATGCATGTTTCATTTGAAAGGTGACTTTAATTTGTGGAAATGTATTTCGAATGTTATTTTATCTGCCATTAATATAAAAGTGTACACATCCAAATTTCAAGCTATGTTAGCGTATCTCTGAGAAATATTGAGCGATTGAAATACGCAGGATCTCTTATAGGGCAGGTAAACAATTTTACAGCCAGAAGGAGCAGGAAAAGAGCTCATGAGGAAACAGTTAAAAAAATATATTTAAGGTGTGGGGATCCAAAGAAAATAAAGTGGGGTGGTTAATTTATTCAAGGTCTGAATGAACTGGGAAGATTTTGCTTGACACATAAAAGATAACAGCAAAGGTGTCAGGGTTAATCTTCCTTGGGGAGCTCCATAGTTAGGAATGAACCATAGAAGAATGTTCTGCCATCACTATCTGCCTGCTCTGTGCTGGCAATACACCGGGAGAAGGGCTTTCATCTCAGCTACCAGGTGGGTTCCTTACATAAGTGGCCAGTCTTTTGGGTATGCTGACGCTAGACTCTTTTAGGGTGGGCAATCACTGCCACTCTCCAGATGTTGCTGGACTACAACTCCTATCAGCAAAAATTCAAGGGCCACAGGTTATCCACTCCTTCTTAAAGGCAATGATCCCATACTATCCCAGGCTTAAAAGGTCTAAGAGAGGGAAACTCTAATTGCTTTATCCAAAACATTCGTAACTGTGGAAACCTCTGCCATGCCCCACTAATTTACCTTCCCTCCACCAAACCTTAAAATCCCCCAATGCTTTATCCTTTTACTGTAGACATTGCGCCCCGGTCCTTTCATGGTTCTAATTTCCTTTTTTTAATATAATTTTTATTAGTTTTTTTAACAGCAATTAAACATACTTTTACATCTTATTCAAATTTTTGACTTCCATCAATCCTGTCTGAAAATTTTCCAATCTAATCTCTTAGTATGCATTTCTTATTTTCCTTATTACATTTCAAACTCATAACCAATATCTCTATATTTTTCTACTTTGTAACACTTTTCTCCTTACAAAACTTCTTGCAGTCCTACTAGCGTGATTTGTTGATGACAGTTGCTCTTCAAATTCATGGTTCTAATTTCCATTTCCTGCATCTTTTCTAGCTCTACAGTATTCTTTTACGAGATGGGGCAACCAGAACGGTACGCAGTATTCCAAATACAGCATTCCTGCGCAATGCCAATCATCTGCTGTATAATATATAGCAGCTTCCTAAACCAAATGCCTCTCCTCCTCCACATTTTTGTGCGCCTCCATTCAGGTACGCAGGAAAGATTGAGGCGGCGGCAATACTGGCAAGGATTCTCAAGGATAGTGGCTGCTGAAAATACAAAGCTTTGCATACAGACAGGGTTGGCTCCACCTATAGCCTTAGCTTTCTACACAGCTCAGTGGAATCTGCTTCTTGCATCCATGTGTCTCCTTAATGTGAACAGGGAGACCTACATCAAAGAGGTTAGGTTTCCATTCATTTTTAAAAGGACAGCGGGAGAGTAGGGGGAGGGGAACCAAGAATATGGCTGGAATGTATACTGGTCAAAAAAGGTCATCACCCCAACACAAGGGGACATAAGATTCCAAAACAAAATGGTAAGCATGAAAGATGAGAAGGGACAGGAAGTTGATTAAATAGAAAATATTCCACAACACTATAAATATTTATGCAAAGCAAATTCTGCAAAGCACTGAGTATTGCTGGAGCCATGAACACACTTATGTAAATAGGGAAAATGCAGGTGCCAAGTAAGGAAGAGGTGTTCAGCTTAATTACAAAACTATTTCAAGACATCATTAACAACTTTTAAGTGTTCATTAAAATATACAGAGAATTGTTAACATGCATGTCAAGAAAGCCCATGGAATTCTTTTCTAATGTTTATTAGTGTTTATTTTTCAAGTTTATTTTGTAAAAGTAAGCTTTTGTGGAAGTGAACTCATTGGAGAACTCGTTCTTAATTCCATTTCAGAACACATCTGGTGTGTTTGCCAGCTTTGAGAAAGACAATGGCTTCAGTTTAAAAGAAGTAGCCTGAGTTAAGAATACTTGACATTCAAGTGGCTGGAAACAGGATGTGTGGAGCTAGCCATCTCTAACCCTTTAAATATCAGGAGGATACCAAAGCGAGCATGCTTTCCAGTTTCCCAATTCAGACATTCACAGCAGAGAGAGAAGTAAACCAAATAAATACTGAGAAAGAGAAAAGGATGCATCTATGGAAAGATAGCACAATTATCTTTTACTCCTTTATTGCTCGCTGAACATTCCTCCTCTCGGTGGCAGGAAAATTACAGAGCGGTGAATTAGATAGATTCAACGTTTTACAATACTGGGCTATTGTATGTAGATTCACCATTGTTTATACTTCTAAATTCTTCTAGCCTCTACCTATTAGCTTTACAATAAATTTAACATTATTTTGCTCCACGAAAGCATTCCAGTATGGAGAAATATGGTCACTGCTAAAATCTTTATGGTACTGTTATTCTTTCAAGGTGTCTAGACCAGTGTTTCCCAATCACTGTTCCGCGGCACACTAGTGTGCCGCGAGATGTTGCCTGGTGTGCCGCAGGAAAAATTAAAAAATTCGAAAGATTTTTTTTTTAAAGTCAAATTTTTGATTGGGGCGCCGTCACTAGATGACCCCTGGGGTTCCCTCCCTCCCTCCCGCTCTGCGCCTCCCTCCTCCTCCTCCAGGGAGGCCCTTCCTGGCTCTCGGCCAAGGCTTGGCGACTGCCACTCACTCGCTCGCCCACCCGTCCCTCCATCCCTGCACCCGGCCTCTCCCCCTCCGTCCCCGGCGCGGGGGCTGCCGGGATCCGTAGTCCCCTCGCCCTTGGGCTCCGTGCCCGCGCGGGGTGCGCGAACTACGTTTCCCAGCGTGGCCTGGCGGGCCGGGCGTTTTGTTTGAAGCGCTCTTCTCCCGGCCATGGAATGAGCACAGCGGCGGCGGCCGGGCGGGCAGGGGCTCTTCCGCGCAGACCCCGCGCAGCCTGCCTGCGCCCCCGCGGAGATCGGGCGGCTGGATGGAGCCCGGGGATCCCCGCGGAGGCGGAGCGGCGGAGGCGGAGGCTGCCCCCCAGGTAGGGCTGCATCGGGGGGGTTTTATTTTTGCAATGCTGCATCCGCGCCGGAGGGGACGCCTCGGACCGCGGGGAGACCCCTTGGCGGGTGTGCAAGGCAATGCATGCGTGCAGGCGTTGCATGGAGTGCAGTGCAATGCAATGGCAACACGGCGCCCTGCATGCATGCATGCAACTTCCACCGGCGCTCCGGACTTGGCAGGTGAGGGGGGTCCCCAGTGGGCGGCAGAGAGAGCCGGGAGGGCGAAGGGGAGCCGGGGGGGAGCAGCGCTGCTCCCCGAGCCGAGCCCGGGGGGAAACTTCGGCGTCGTTGCGCCGGGTGTTGGAAGCAGAGGCTGGCGGGGGCCCCTCATCTGCAAAACCTGGTCGCCTCTCATATATTTCGTGCATTGCATTCATTGCCCGCTTTCTCCTCCAAGGAGCTCCCGGGGGCGTGCGGGGTTCTCCCCGTGTTATCCTCGCAACAACAGCCCTGCGAGGTGGGTCAGGCGAGTGGCCCAAGGGAGCACCCAGGGATTGTCCTGGCCAGGTGGGGTGATTTGAACCCTGCTCTCTGCCTGGTCTTCGTCCTCATTTAGCCCCCACATGTGCATGACTGTGCATGACTGAGGTTTTCCCCCCTCGTCTTGGCTATGGTGTGAGTCTGTGCTGTTAATTAATGGGGTTCTGCCTTCGGAGAAGATGAGCCAGCCCTCAAGGAGGTGATTATGTAATTTGCTAGCAATTCATGTCCCTCCCGGCGTGACGCTGCGCGCTGACGTCACGGGGCTGTAATGGTGGTGTGCCTCAAGATTTTTTTCATGAAACAAGTGTGCCTTTGCCCAAAAAAGGTTGGGAAACACTGGTCTAGACAACATGAGTTCCATTGTTCTCTGCAAGGTTCTCTCCAGAAACATTAGTGTGGGTAAAAAAAATAACCACTTGCAGCTTAGAAGCAACAAGGTGGAGCACCTCCCCATATGAAACAGTTAAGTGCCCTTCCACGTCAAGAGGAATAATAATAATAATAATAATTTATTATTTATACCCCGCCCACCTGGCTGGGTTTCCCCAGCCACTCTGGGCGGCTTCCAACAAAACACTAAAATACAATAACCTATTAAACATTAAAAGCTTCCCTAAACAGGGCTGCCTTCAGATGTCTTCTAAAAGTCTGGTAATTGTTGTTCTCTTTGACATCTGGTGGGAGGGCGTTCCACAGGGCGGGTGCCACCACCAAGAAGGCCCTCTGCCTGGTTCCCTGTAACTTGTCTTCTCGTAGCAAGGGAACCGCCAGAAGGCCCTTGGCGCTGGACCTCAGTGTCCGGGCGGAACGATGGAGGTGGAGAAATTCCTTCAGGTATACTGGACTGAGGCCGTTTAGGGCTTTAAAGGTCAGCACCAACACTAGGGGGTTAACAGCCAAGTCCTTTTGTAATTTCTCTCTTCTTCTTTTGTATATTGAAACCAGTACAATACTGTACGTGGCCAAGAGAAGAAAAGAGAAGGGGCGGGCAGACCGAATGGGACTGCTGCAGACACTACAAGGAAAAGGAGAGAAGGAAGAAGCTAGCTTGCCTTGCCCCAAGCTTCTTGCTTAAACCTAATCTATTGCATGCTGGGAAGGACTGATCTGAAGGCATGAAGAGTCTAGCGTCTTAAAAAAAAATCAGCAAAGATTAGGCCCTGCCTCTTGGACCAGAGGAAGGCCTTCCTGAAACTATGACCTGGTTCACACATAATGCGAAACCAAGCCATGGCTTAGCATGAAGGTGCAAATGTGCAGCTTCCAAGAGAGATTGTGTTCACTTTCCCCAGCCGCCCATCCTACTGCAAAGCAAGCAAAGCAAAGCCATGGTTTGGTTCAGCATTATGTTCAAACTGCGTTCATGATTTATCTTTCTCCACACAAAACTGGTAGCCAAGGTTTGTTCTATGTCTTGCTGCTCATGGTCTTTCTGGAGGAGATAAGCTATGAGCCTGGGTTCAGATGTAACGATGAGCCAAACCATGGCTTAGCTTACAGCAACGTGGCAGCAGGAAGACTGGCGTAAAAGCAAAGTGATCAAAATCTTGTCTCTGGGAACCCACCAATTTGCTTGTTTATGCTAGTTTGGCTTAGTGTTGCATTCAAAATGGGCTTTTATCATAACATACAGTGTGAAAGAACAGCATAAAATCTGACCTGCCCTTACATAAAATAGCAAGTTAGAATAGATAGGTCACCCAAACGGGCTGTGAAAATTCGTCAGCAGGAAGTTTCAGTTCTCAGACATTTCCAGGCAAAAAGACACACACACACTTTCTCCATTGTGCCATATTGTAGCCTTAAGGCTGTTGAATAATATGCAGTGTTAGCACACAGCTCAGAGACTGACCACTTGTGCATCTTTCTTGGAGTGCATACTTACCTTGTTTTCATGACGTCAGTTTCAAAATCTTCTTAAAAAAATGCTACTTCAGTGTTACCAAATCCAACATCAGGTATGTGCCTTTAGCCACTGGTCTCCACCAAACAGCAAGGATTCCAGTGTTTGAAACAGAATAACTTGGTGTATGGACTGCTTTTATTATGTGGTAATAATTCAGTAATAATTTTTAGACAGTTCTGATAGTAATTTCCCGTTTTTATTACCATCATATTGCTAAGAATCATCTTATCATTATGAAGTGCGTGCAAAAGTCAATACCACATCACAATAAAATCTTGACTTCTTGTAAAAAGAGAACAAAGACTTACCAAGAACGTAGACCCTTGACATGAAGCTATAACAGAGTGAGTTGTTTCCCCCAGCTGGATTGATAGCTCCCAGTTGTTAGCATCAGGTGGAACAATAGAAACCCTAAAGCAACAGAAAGACAAATAAAATAAGAGTACTTTAAACATCCTCAACCCGTGTTTCATCACTGGCTCTCTCCATGGTTTTTATCACAAGATTAAAAAAAAAATAACTATGACTTGGATCATATACTATATGCATATAATTCTTTCAGATGCCTTGGTTTATTTATTCCGCCTCTCCTATAAGGCAGCTTACAACACCTAGCAAAACAAGATTGTAAAAATATCCCATAGACACAAAACAACCCTCACATTTTTTGCAGACGACTTCCAAACATTTTCCTGAGGCAGACAGGTCTCTGCACTCTACACATGGCTTCCTGGTAATATAGCCTGCATTTAGTAACAGCCTTTTACAAATGTTAGAACCATGACATTTCAGGTTACAACTTTGGAGGGAGTCGTGTAGCTGAAGTATGATGAAAATCTGATTTATAGCCACATGTAACCTTAGCTGCAAGAACATCATAAGTAAAGGCATAAGTGATAGAGCACATGCTTTGCATCCACAATAATACTAGATCACCAGTTTAAAGTATTGCAGGTAGCAAGATCTCTGCTCAGATCTTGAAGATGTTTTAAAAGTCAAGGAAGGACATTATTTAGAAAACCAGCCCTTCTTTATTCATCACTGATGCCATCACTAGAAGACTTAACTGACAGCATAAAAAGACAAATGAAGCTCTCAATGGAAGTTTAAGAATCATCATATGAAAGATGATTTTGTACTGACCTGCTGTAGATACTTTAAGTATGTTTTAATCTTGTTAGCTGTTGAGCACACCCATGGAAAGGGATCTAATAAATAAACATGCTAAGTAATTACAAAAATATTGAGTATTAGTTCCTGCTTGTGGACTTCCCATAGACCTTTGGCTGGCCACTGTGAGAACAGAATGTTGGACTAAATGGGCCTTTGGCCTGATCCAGCAATGCTGATATTTTAGCATTAAGATGGGTTTAATTTTTTTTAAAAAAAACAATCTTAAACTGACTGAGGATTTGTATGAAAACACTAGTTTTAAGATAAAGTGGAATTCCAATTTTACCAGGTATGGAGGTTGGAAACCACTTTCAAATGCCTTTGTTTCTTATGTTTTTATTTGTTGCAGGTTTGTAACATATCCAGCCCCACCAACTATATCTGATGGGGGAAATGGCTTTGAGAGTAAAGGAAACTGCAGACTTCAGGGGACAGAATCGAACTCTGAATAAATTCTTAGAGCATACAACACCAAGTAAGATGAATCCAACAAGTGAGGGGCAGCCCACAATACAAATCAGGAATATCGCAAGCTGTCAAAGAGAAAGTTTTAGACAGTTGCTGGTCTCCCAATGCAACCTTTACACATTTCAAGAACTCCCTGTAGAAATGCACAGACTAAGCAGTTTGTCCTTTCGCACTGTCCTTAAGCTGCATTCTGCCGTGATGTTCCAGACATTTGACAACAATAGTTAGGCTGTGCCAGCTGCTTACTGCGCTAATCATAATTTCACATTGTTACCCTGTGCTCTCTCCCATCCTTTTCATTTGGCTACCTGTTCATTACCATAATTGGGCCACTTTTCTCCTTGAGTTCTTCCCCTGTGATTGTATGCCCCTGTTATCACTCAACATATGCTTAGTGATTTGATTATGACAGAAGCCTATTGGTTTCCTGCTCTCGACATATACTTCAAATAATCCTAGAGAGTACACTACTATTCTTAATTACTTTTATAGAAAAAAGGAAGAAAGTTATTCTCAGGATTCTTAGGTAAAAAGCAAAAAATGGTATCAGGATAAACCTGCCCACAACTATCTCACACGAGTTAAATGGCAGGTTGAGCACCTTATGAGTGATATCTTACCAAGACCAGAATGGACCAGAACAATCCGTTTGTGATCTCCTCTGAAATACCAAATCATATGTACAAAAGCCCATTCTAAAATTAAAGCATGTAGAATCTACCTTTTGGGGAATACAGCAGTGAAGATAGAGCCTATAGCTCAGTGGTACATTACAAGCTCTGTGTGTAGGCAGTTCCAGGTTCAAGTCACGTGATCTCCAGCTTATGTCAGGTGGCAGGAATGAGTCTTTGGAGGGCCACTACTCATCAGAGCAGGTAATAGTGGGTGAGAAGGGGTCATTTGTGAAGACTCCTGTGTCCTTTTGAAGATTCCCCAATGTTTATTACAGTAAGCTTATGAAAAAAGTGTATTTGACCAAGAGAGAGAGTAGAATGCATTTTAAGAGCCATGACAGTGTTGCTTAGTCAATAACATATTTATTTACTTTTTAACTGTGTTCTCTTCCCTTGCATGAATTCTGATGCAAATTAATAATACTGAGATGGAGGAAAGGACCAGCAATTTTGAGCTTCTACAATCCATCGATCAAATATTTATTATTATTTCACAAAGACTGGGTTCTTTAGCACTATTAGATTATGAGACAACAAAAGAATGCTTTTCTTCACCCTCAACCACCTTTTGTTTAAACAACGAAAGCTTGAAGGAATGTCTACTCAGACCAAAGTTTATGCAACTTTCTTCACTTCCACTCTTGTTTACTAGCACACTGAAATAGCATCTGCTCAAAGAGTGTTTTGTGCAACTTAGTGCTGACATCAACAGATTAATCTGCATCCTTATTTTTTTATGAAGCACAGTTCACTAGGTATACATTTTGTATTGAGTCTGCCACCAGCCTTTTGTATTTCCGGTGCTTTGTGTGTTTTTACAATTCTAGCATTGGTTTATGACAGTTGCATTTTTCCTTTTCTTATTACCAGCGTTCTGGTTCACTACGCTTACCACAATATGTGCAGTATTAGCAGAACAACCTTTCCACTGTTGGAAAAAGACACAACCCCAGACATAGCTACTACGTCACATGACTGATGTTGAATGATTCATATAACAACTTGCCAAATCATTGTGAACTGTTAATCAGGCAATAGAGCTGAGCAACAACATGGACATGCCAAGCAGATGAGTCAGTTGCCCATTCAAAGCATCTGCAACTCTTGGCTCACCTAGATAGAGCTACCATGGTAGAATCAGAATCCACCTTTCCCTGTTAGCTTCTGGAGTTGGTTTAGTTTGGAGATGCCATACACATATTTAAAATCATCACTAATTTTCTGATTACTGATTAATTTTCTTTGTCAACAGAACTTTCACAAATGATTCCTGAATAAATTTTGGGTAGATACAGGCCGGTCTTCTCGCTTGCTTACCATTTATGCCTATCACTAACAGAACCCCCTAAAAAATTTGATAGCTAGCACAACACTGCTAAAGAAAGAAAATATGCAAAGTCAAATTGTTGGGTGTTGGGTTTTTTTTTTACTTATTTGCATCCTCTTTTAAAAATATTTTCTTTCAAAGTGGATTCCGAAATCAGAAGAGTAACTACAATTAAAACTACAAATATCATAAATATTACACACAACAACGTAAAAAACACACCCTGTCAAGTACTTACAGGGTTTTAAACCAGAACCCAGTGCCCTGTATAACAGGTGACAGTAAAAGTCAGAATATTCTAATAGTGGTGGGAGGAAGAATTGAGAGTCTTCAGTTTTAGGACAAATAGTTTGACAGAATCTGGGCTTAAAGTGGAAAAGTTGGTCTGATGGTGCACTCATTCCCCTTGTGAGACAAAAAGGGACAGCTGCAGTTATAGCATGAAATGGAAAATGGTAGAAAGGTGTTAGCTATGATCAAAGGAGTTGTAAAACATTTTCCAATACTACTGCTATTAGAAGAAAAGGTCGTCCTGACAGTGAGATAACGCCCATTTTCTGAAACACTAAGTTCATCACTTAAAATCCAGAAAGCGGAGCAAAAGTCAGGTGTAGACACAGCTTTAGGTGCAAACTGAGCAAGACACCACTGGGATTTATCAAAGGCGGGGGGGAAACCATGCAAAATATTAGCTGGAATAGGCATATCTTGGAATTTATATGCACAAAGAACTACAATATGCTGCTACTTCCATTCTTGCCTCCCTGCCAAATGGTTTGGTTGTTTCTGTATGAAGCATCAGCGTTCACAGCTTGTATTTTCCTTGCTGCAATGGATTCTCAGCTAGAGAACCTGCAGAACATCAGAAAAACAAGATGCCTAAAAAAGAGATGGACATCACCCGTAGTTTAACTAAACTATATAAAAACCAAAAGCAGCAATGTAAAGTTTCATTCATATAATCTAGAATAAACAGCTGCTCTACTCAGGCTTAGATTGTCAGCGGCCAATCAGCATGTAGGGGCTCAGTATCCAGTTTGCTACAAAGAGGTGCCCCCCCCCATTTGCAAGTGCTGCAGATGACGTAATGGGATATAAATTAATGTCACAAAGGGTTATGAAAATAAAAGTATAGATTTAAGAAAATTCAAACTATCAGGTGTATGGAGCTTAAGGTGGGGGAACCTACATTAAAGTGTAATTTGTCTTCAGACTCTCAGGTAAGAATCTGAGCAACCCCAACATTGCAAAACTATGTTACATGACACACCGCAAATACATGCGGCTATTTTTTCCTGTTGCACAATTATGTATTTCAGCAGCTAAATAAAAGTGATATATTGACTTAAAACAATATTAATGGTCAAAGAATAATTAAGAAATCCTTCATCATAACTTTCTCAGTGGGAGGCCTATAAACGACCAAGAATAATGTGCTGTATTCTTTAGGCACTGAGGTCAATTCCTGCATACAAATCTTTACAGCAGAAGTGGGGGGAAGAAAAAACCCTTCAGAAAGTGGGCCATTCATCTGAACCAAGTTCAGAGAATTTCCAGCACTGTGAAAAGATATGTTATGCAAGCACATAGATGTATTCAGTGGGGGTAGGCTGAACCAGCTACATGGAGACTACAAAGAAGCCCTCCCATGGCTCATGAATAAGTCGAGGAAATGATCAGAAAAAAATAGAGAGATGTTTAGACAGATGGCCCACTTAAAATGCCTGGGACAGGGCATAAGCAATTTTAATGAAACTTTAGATCTAGCATAGAAATTGTGGTTTTCTTCCAAAAGGAAGGAGGGGTGGGGTGGGGAGGGGGAGGAAATCAAGAAAGGCAAATAGAAATTTAACAGTTCACACAACAGTCCATTTTATGGCATAAAAAGACAAAGCATTTTTCAGCATTGTTTGTTGAATGAGTTCATATAAAGAAGGATCCTTCATCGTGCCTTCGGTTATCAAGAGGAATATAAAAGCATGCAATAGATAGATTAAAGGAATTTTAAACAGAAGCCGACTGCCAAACAAAACAAAAATCGTAGCTTTTACTACTCCAGTGCTTTCAACATTTTCCAGCATAAAGATTCTCAACAGCACACACAAAAAAAGATAAAAGCAGGGCTTTCATATTTTTGAGAACTAAAATATGGAAAATATTCTACTCACTTATTTATCATATATAAATACATGCAGGCACACCCAATGTGCTCCTCACTCTTACAGAAAATACACTAAGTATATCTGTACATTAAAAAATAAAATTAGATTGCAACATACTTAATTGACTAAACCATGGGGCACACCATCCAAGGTTGGCTACCTCAGATTACCTTTACAAAGCCACTACTCAACAGCATTTGCAGAATGAGTTTTTAAAGATGCTTTTATATAAAACTAGCTAAATTTCTGCCCATATAAAAGACAGACTTTGATTTTTTGATGCAGAAGTCAATGGGAACAGTAGCTATCCCACACCAACAGCTATTCATGGAGGACAGGGGGCTGATTTCTCACTGTTTTTCTCTCTCTTTAAACCTAAATGCAAGAAAGCCAAACCCTCCTCAGGATAGTAAGGGGCACTAAAACTGGAAGAACATGGCCAAATAACAACTGTCCAGAAACTGACTTAATAATACGGAATGGTGCACACTTTTGTAGGAAATGCAAATTCCTTCACGCCGAACATTCATGTGACATAAATGAATCTGCATTTACCACAAGAAGTGTGCACCTTTGGTTCCCTTCAGACTTCAGGTCGATTTTTTTTTTTTTAATGTCCAAATCTGTGTCAGTGCCCATTTGAGGTTGGTTTGCAAGCAACCATTTGTGCTAACTGTGGTTTGCAGCAGCTAAATTTACAACCACTAATAAACAGTTACAGCCATTGCTCTATGGAGAAATATGCCATTATTTACGTAATGACCATGTCAATACAGTGGTACCTTGGTTGTTGAACTTATTCCATTCCAGGAGTCCCTTCGACTCCTGGAATCATTCGAAAACCAAGGCGCAGCTTCCAATTGGCTGCAGGAGCTTCCTGCACTCAATCGGAAGCCGTGTTGGATGTTAGGCTTCTGAAAAACATTCACAAACAGGAACATTCACTTCCACGTTTGCAGCGTTTGGGAGTCAAGTCGTTCAACAACCAAGGTACCACTGTACATAAATGGTTGTATTCAGACTTATGCTCAGAAGAGGAGGAAAAAACAAAGGGGGTGGATTTTGCCAATTCCTCCTTTTCCCTGTAGCTCCCAGGAAACCCCCTTCGGAGGGGTGCAGAGCCACGAGAAGTGGTCCAGGGGTCTGCTCCAGAAGGAGGTCTCTGCTGGATCTCAGTTGCTTACATAAACGGAAAGAACTATTCCATTCACAGAAGTGGAAGTCAGGGTCCAACCTGTGTGCTTCACAAAGGAATTAAGTTTTGGAAAAGATAGTCCTTGTTTCAAGAAGCTTTCAAGCTAGATTTTAAAAAGAAATAGAAGGACAAAATGAAGATAGGATGGGGTGAAGAACAGGAAATTATTGATATTAATGGGGAATACGAACAATGACTTGCTTACTTCAGCCAAGTCTATCTGAATTTACAAAGATGTAAAAAACCTATGCCTTGGGTCATAAGTGAAAGCCTATACAGTCTTAAAAATAAGCATGTTTGAAACCATTTTCCTTTTTTCCTAGCAAAGTTAGGCAAAATATTCTTTCTTTTTTCAGGTTAAAGTAAGCACTGTAAGGCTTGGAGGCAGATATCTGCTATCTGTTCTACTGGAATAAGTTTCAGTAGTTCATACCAAAGATATATTGAAATCTTTCATATTATACGCTGAATTTCAAAGTGCTTTGGATCAAATCCTTAGCCTACACACAACTGCATCATTAAACTCAACCGGCTGCACCCAGTGATAACGCTCTGGCGGCACAAGGGTTTTTCCATATGTGCAACAGAACTTCCTGCCCAGTCCCTTCCAGCTTCCTGCACAATCAAGTTTTGGAGGGTTGAGGGACCCTCTGGAACAGATATATGTACCAAGATTTCTTGGTACAGAGAAGATGAAACAAAAGTCCCATTTCACCAGCAGAAGCCCACTGGTGTATCATTAGATACAATCAAATTAGTACAGTGGTACCTCGGGTTACATACGCTTCAGGTTACATACGCTTCAGGTTACAGACTCCGTTAACCCAGAAATAGTACCTTGGGTTAAGAACTTTGTTTCAGTATGAGGACAGAAATCGTGCAGCAGCGGTGCAGCAGCAGCAGGAGGCCCCATTAGCTAAAGTGGTGCTTCAGGTTAAGAACAGTTTCATGTTAAGAACGGACCTCCAGAACGAATTAAGTTCTTAACCAAAGGTACCACTGTATTATAAATTTATATAAATTATACATTATTAAATCAGGACTATCGTAAATGTAGGCATTTTGTATAATGAAATCTCAGCATCAATTGTATTACAGTGGTACCTCGGGTTAAGAACGTAATTCGTTCCGGAGGTCCGTTCTTAACCTGAAGCACCACTTTAGCTAATGGGGCCTCCCACTGCTGCTGTGCCGCCGGAGCACAATTTCTGTTCTCATCCTGAGGCAAAGTTCTTAACCTGAGGTACTATTTCTGGGTTAGTGGAGTCTGTAACCTGAAGCGTAAGTAACCCGAGGTACCACTGTATTATATTTAAAACATATATAGTACCCATAAGTAACACTGGTCGCACACAAGCATGTTTAACTGATAGAGAGTGCCACAGGGCTTAAATCAGGCATTCCCTACTCCCTAAGCCAGGCAAAATCCGTTTTGGGGGCCTAATCCGGCCTGCCGGTCGGTTTTATCCGACCCCTGTGGCGGTTTATTTCCTGGGATAAAATCCTAAAAAAACCTCAACAACTTCAATTCTAAAAGAAGCTCAACAACTTTGGTCGGCCCTCATGGCCCTTCACTTCATCAAATTTGGCCCTCTTTGAGAAAAGTTTGAACACCGCTGCCCTAAGCCATATAGGTGAGAAGAAGGAAGCACATGCAATTCTCACGTAGGAAGTTCCAGTTCTGTAGCATTGACTGCTATTTCGCTCCAAGGTCTGCGGCATTGTTTCAAGCTCTATCTACTTCCCTGTACTCTGCCTCGTTTACCTAAAATTTCCTTGGCCACCAATGCTCAGGACTGGACAGAGAAGGGGAAGACCTTTTTCCTCAAACTGCTTTCTGAGGGAACCTGAATTTCCTTCAGGAGAAGAGCAGCAGCAGGGACAATCTTTTTTCACAAGATGGCATGTTGCCCTGCGTTATGCAGTCAGGAGGAGGAGTTGAGTATATTCTAGGGCCAACCCTCAGCTAATGGAGAGTGATGATGGGAGAGTTCTATGGGTGTTCCCTCCACAGGCGTGTTGATGGGGAGTGTATGTTACTCCAGGGTAGAAGTTTGGAAATTACTGCTTTAGACAAAAGAGCAATTTTCAAAATCTTCTAATAGAGCAAATATTAATGAACTGCATAAGTGAACATTCATGTGAAATAAAGAGGGGGGGGCATTCATCGTTTTGTTCAGATAAAGAAAAGCTTTGCACTGGGGTTAATTGTTTGTAACAAATCTACATCCCATCAAGTCACTCTGAGTAATTGGGGAGGCTGCTGGAGCCCTGTCTTCTCTCACAGTAGATTATATTCTCAGAGGGGAAAATTGGTAGTTTTTTGGTTGTTGTTGTTTTTTTAAAAAAATGAACACCCCAATACAACATTAGCTATACTCAGCATGTGTAATTAGACCCATTTAAGTCCCTCCAAAAGAGCCCAGGCTCGCACTGATGAATGACTTCCTCAATGGTAGTCCAGGATCAAGTTAGTATTTTAAATTAATTGCTAAGGATTTATTAATATTATAAAACTGCTTTAAATTTGATTTTAATTGTTTTGTTATTATTTAATTTCGTGAACCACCCTGAGGGTCCATTTTGGCTTTGTGCTGGGACAAGAAATATATATATATATATATATATATATATGCTTTCGTAGATTTTCACGGGTACAGGAATGCAGGTTTTGGTGTCTTCGGGTGTCTTCCCGTGTAAGAGTTGGGGTGTCTAGGCGACGTTTCGACGAGGTCTCACTCGTCATCTTCAGGCTGGTGCTTTCGGCTTCTTGTTACTGGAACAGAGCAGGATCTCAGTGTTTGAGTTCCTATAAATACTGTTGAGGGGGTGTGGTGTATAGCCTCCAACGTTCTGGGCAGAGAGGAAGTTCCCAGGTTAGTGTGCCTTTTCTTCTTTTGTTCCTTAATTACTTGAGGGATATCTTGAGTGATTTCTTGAGTGATATTCTGAGTACCACTTAGGTGGGTCATTAGGTGTGGATTAGTTGCTAAAGCTTTCGTGTCTTGACCTCTTGAGCTTGTGAAGAGTTTTTCTGAGAAGATGGCTGTACTGCACTTAGTTGTGCTCTGGCTTGGCTTCGTGTATAGGGGCGAGCTGTGGTTTTGTGCCCTGTGCCAGCCAGATCTGTGTAGGGATTGCAGGGGGGTGCAGCATCCGGAGGTGCCACTATGGTTTGGTTACTGGATGGTGTCTGTAATTTATCTGTGGAGAGGGTCTGGGTTTGGGTCTGGTGTGGTTGATTGGTGATGGCGTTCTGTGTGCCTCTGGTTCTGGTGTCGGTTTTTGTGGGGAGGGCTAATTTCCAGATGTCTGGCAGGCGGGACGTGTCGTCACGCTTGTTCATGTTGTGAGGGTGTTTCTCTATCTCGATGGCTTCCATGATTATTCTCTTGTGGTGATGTTCCATGTTAAAGAGCAATTTGGAATCTGCAAAATTAATTTCGTGTCCTGTTTCTTTCATGTGTTGGAAAAGAGAGGAAGTTTTTTCTTCTTTTTTGACGGCATTCTTGTGTTCTGCGATACGTGCATTTATTCGTCTGTTTGTTTGTCCAATGTACGTGGCTGGGCAGACTTTGCAGGGTATTTCATAGACCCCTTGGTTTTCCAACTGGATTTTATCTTTGGGGTTTCTGAGGATATTGGCTATTTTTTGGTTGGTGCAAAAGGCTGTTTTGATATTGTGTTTATGGAGGATTTTGCTAATTTTATCTGTAGTGCCCTTGATATAAGGAAGGAGGGCCATGCCATTGTTTTCTTCTGTGTCTTGGTTTTTGAGGGGTGTTTCTTTTTGGATTAGCTTCGTAACCCTGTTTTGCTGGTATCCATTGGCGATTAACACATTTGAGAGATTCTGTAACTCAGTTGTCAAGTGGTCTTTGTCAGCCAGGCGTTTGGTTCTGGAGATGAGAGTCTTGGCTACGGAGTTTATCCCACATGCTTCCAACTTAAATTCCACTCTAAAACCCCAGCTACCGAAAGGATCCTGAAACGAACTGAACTATCCCTAATCAGAAACGAAATACATAAGAAAAGATACCTACTAAACCAAACCAACAAAGATCTGCTCACTCTTCACCTCAAACTCTGTAACAAAATCCACCCTGCACTCTGGGACAAATGCAAACAACTAGCCGTCTGGAGAGCTGAAACTGAGACCTCACATAAGACAGACAGACACACCAACAAACTCCACAAACTAGAGAAACGCCAGAAGCCCAGCCACCCTCCACAACAACCCATGAAACAAACAGTACATAACATATCAGACAGGATCCTCACCTCAACTGAAACCAAAGTACTCTCCAAAGGTTTCAACTTTGCAGTCGCCCCGAGACGCATCCCCACGGAAAACATCATATGCGGAGTCGAAGCTAGCCTAACCAAAATCAACCCAGATGAAGCCAATAAAATCAGACTTGAAGTCACCAACATCCTCTGCTCCAGCAAACCACCCAGAAGCAATTTACACAAAGAAGAACAGAAAGCACTCACCAACCTGAGGAAAGACAACAACATAATAATTCTCCCAGCAGACAAAGGTAATGCCACTGTTGTGATGAACACATCGGACTACCAAGCAAAACTATCAAATCTACTCCAAGACCCTACCTACCAACCTATAAAAACAGATCCCACCACCTATCTGGAAAAAACCACCAAATCCAAAATAAAAGCCTCTCCTATCAGTGAAGAAATCCAGCTAAGAATCATCCCCAGAGAAAAATCATCCAGATGCCCCAAACTCTACGGTCTCCCCAAGATACACAAAGAAGGAACACCACTCAGACCAATAGTCAGCTCCATAGGCTCACCTCTACAAAATCTCGCTAAATTTCTCGCTAAGCAACTTCAGCCCTATGCAGAATCCATCGCTTCACACGTTACAAACTCCTTCCAGTTCATAGAAACAATAAAGAAACAAAACCTACATCCCGATGACCTACTTGTGAGCTTCGATGTTGTATCTCTCTTCACACAAGTGCCCATTAATGAAGCCTTGACAGCCATTCAAAACAAATACAATCCCCCCGAATACATCCTGGACCTGACCAACCACTGCCTAACCAACACGTACTTCATCCACAATGGACAAAGATACAAACAGATAGAAGGAGCACCTATGGGATCACCCCTCTCACCTGTCATCGCAAATTTGTACATGGAACACTTTGAAACCAATGCTTTAGACAAGTCAGAACACAAACCCAAACTTTGGCTCAGATATGTTGACGACACCTTTGTAATTTGGCCACACGGGAAAGAAAAACTAGATAGCTTCCTCACACATCTCAACAGCCTACACCCCAAAATACAATTCACTATGGAAATAGAAGCCAACAACCAACTTCCCTTCCTTGACGTCCTAATCTACAAAAAACCTGATGGCTCCCTAGGACACACTATCTACCGGAAAAAAACACACACCAACCGCTACTTACATGCACAATCACACCACCACCCTGCACAAATAAACTCCGTAGCCAAGACTCTCATCTCCAGAACCAAACGCCTGGCTGACAAAGACCACTTGACAACTGAGTTACAGAATCTCTCAAATGTGTTAATCGCCAATGGATACCAGCAAAACAGGGTTACGAAGCTAATCCAAAAAGAAAGACCCCCCAAAAACCAAGACACAGAAGAAAACAATGGCATGGCCCTCCTTCCTTATATCAAGGGCACTACAGATAAAATTAGCAAAATCCTCCATAAACACAATATCAAAACAGCCTTTTGCACCAACCAAAAAATAGCCAATATCCTCAGAAACCCCAAAGATAAAATCCAGTTGGAAAACCAAGGGGTCTATGAAATACCCTGCAAAGTCTGCCCAGCCACGTACATTGGACAAACAAACAGACGAATAAATGCACGTATCGCAGAACACAAGAATGCCGTCAAAAAAGAAGAAAAAACTTCCTCTCTTTTCCAACACATGAAAGAAACAGGACACGAAATTAATTTTGCAGATTCCAAATTGCTCTTTAACATGGAACATCACCACAAGAGAATAATCATGGAAGCCATCGAGATAGAGAAACACCCTCACAACATGAACAAGCGTGACGACACGTCCTGCCTGCCAGACATCTGGAAATTAGCCCTCCCCACAAAAACCGACACCAGAACCAGAGGCACACAGAACGCCATCACCAATCAACCACACCAGACCCAAACCCAGACCCTCTCCACAGATAAATTACAGACACCATCCAGTAACCAAACCATAGTGGCACCTCCGGATGCTGCACCCCCCTGCAATCCCTACACAGATCTGGCTGGCACAGGGCACAAAACCACAGCTCGCCCCTATACACGAAGCCAAGCCAGAGCACAACTAAGTGCAGTACAGCCATCTTCTCAGAAAAACTCTTCACAAGCTCAAGAGGTCAAGACACGAAAGCTTTAGCAACTAATCCACACCTAATGACCCACCTAAGTGGTACTCAGAATATCACTCAAGAAATCACTCAAGATATCCCTCAAGTAATTAAGGAACAAAAGAAGAAAAGGCACACTAACCTGGGAACTTCCTCTCTGCCCAGAACGTTAGAGGCTATACACCACACCCCCTCAACAGTATTTATAGGAACTCAAACACTGAGATCCTGCTCTGTTCCAGTAACAAGAAGCCGAAAGCACCAGCCTGAAGATGACGAGTGAGACCTCGTCGAAACGTCGCCTAGACACCCCAACTCTTACACGGGAAGACACCCGAAGACACCAAAACCTGCATATATATATATATATATATATATATATATATATATATATATATTTTTAAAAAAATATGGCTGACAGAAATAAACATTACTTTTTAAAAAATAGACAAGAAACCAACGAGTAGGAGAAAAAGCAGGATGCCAGAGATTGATTAATAAGAGGCACTGTGGTGCAGAGGACATTTTCAATGCATCTGGATGAGGCTAAAATGTGCTTTAAAGGCTATGGGTCAAAAAGTCAGGACTGCATCCCCTTCACACACACAAGCTAGCTTGGACTGATACACAACTAAAGTAGACGAAAAGAAACAAGGGCTACCCGCAGCATTACCTTAATGAGGGGGGACTGGATCACTAATTACACCCCATTTTATCACACGTAGGCTTGCCATACCAACAGATGCATGCTCAGTAATATCAGTTCTAGAAAGAGAGCTTCTGAAATGATTCTGAAATGCATTCTCAACAAGGAAAACCAAGGAACACCAACGAGATCAGCACATCCCCAACTGGATGCAAGTTCTTGCTAAAAACTCAGCACTCCATTCTGGCATTCTCAAATTTATCTTCCCCCTTCCCTTCCCTTCCTTTCCCTTCCCTTATGTGACTTTCTTTTGTGTCTTTCTTTTCGTTGGTAAGCTTAGGTCTTACTTTCATATGCGTAAAGTACCTGCCACGTACAAAACTGTAACTGAGCTGAACTGCTTCAGGAGACAGTTTCAGTCTGAAAAGCAGTATATGTGACCACAGGCACCTGCAGAAAGTAACTGGCAGAACAACAGCTGACTTGAGATCATCCTTGACAGAAAGTATCTCTGTGTGTAAGCATTTACAGAGAAACACACATATAGAGGGGTGCTTGCTTAGCTCTGTATTTAGTTTTACGCTTAAAGCTGAAATTACGTTTGCAAAGTCTCCAGGCGATAGGTAATAACACCGGGATGACCTGCCTTGGTTTGTTTGTTTTTAAGGGGTGTGCATGAATTTAGTCATGTGCCTCTTTAATTAATATGGACGACTGTCCTGAACGTAAGTTTTACCTAAAGGTCTCTTTCTATACTGGCATATCACCTTTCAGACCAATAGCTTGTTCAGTTAGAACAGGTTAGATAAAAATGTAGTATGCTCTCGGGAGGAGTTCTCAGGAGGATAGGCGTACCAGTAAATTAACTGTTACCATATGTTTGACTCTTGTGGGCCAAATTCAGTCATAAACCCTTGCCAAACCACATTTTGGCAGAGAATCGCCTAAAGTAGCTTTCACTTTAACTTAAACTAGGAGCAAATGAAAGAGAGCTTGGAAATTAACAGAAGAAACGGCCTTTGAAGCCTATTATTGACAGAATAGTGTGTAGAAAATTATTTAAACAAAGCCAGTAAATGCATTCGGCTGTATCAATAAAGCAACTGGATCATCGAAAGACAATTATTCTCTTAAATTAATACAGAAAAAGAGCAAGTATTTAAAGCAAACTAGCACTGCAATATCAGATATATCATTTTTCATGGCAGAAGGTTTTTTCAAAAGCATTAGCTTAACAATGTTACAAGTTCAAACTTTGTGAACAACGCTATAGTTTTCTTTCATTGTAGCAACATTATTTTACCCAGATTAGCAAAAAAGAAATATTATAGTCTTGCCTGCAAGACATAAAGCAGTAACTTTAACATTTCTACACAAAAAGACCATTTTGAAATATGTATTTTTAAGGGAAACTAGGAGTGATTGTGGTAAAGTGGAAGGAAGAAGTTGAACATCTGTGAATTATAAAACTTATTTTTACAAATATAATAAATGTGAACGGATGACATTTTTACAGCTATTGAGCTGATGTATTTTTTGTTTCAGATTTCTAAGCTACATACTCAACATTAGTCTGCACTGATGTCTATGTGGCTCATCTAAACAAATTTAGGCTACATTTCTATACACATTTACTTGTGAGTAAGTCCACAGGGATGCGGGTGGCGCTGTGGGTAAAACCACAGTGCCTAGGAGATCGTATGGTCAGCGGTTCGAATCCCCGTGGCGGGGTGAGCTCCCGTCTTCGGTCCCAGCTCCTGCCCACCTAGCAGTTCGAAAGCACCCCTAAAGTGCAAGTAGATAAATAGGTACCACTTTATAGTGGGAAGGTAAATGGCGTTCCGTGTGCTGCTCTGGTGCAGGCTCGCCAGAGCAGCAATGTCACACTGGCCATGTGACCCGGAAGTGTCTGCGGACGGCGCCGGCTCCCGGCCTCTAGAGTGAGATGAGCGCACAACCCTAGAGTCTGACAAGACTGGCCCGTACGGGCAGGGGTACCTTTACCTTTAAGTCCACTAGTGGTGCTTGTGTATGAGCAGACATGTATAGGATTGCACTGTTCATTTTAAACACGAAATGCAAAATACACTATCTAGAAGTTATTGTTTATTTTACAGAAAGAATATTATTCATGTTGACGATTTCTGATTTTGCTGATGAATCTCTTCACCTTCTGACATTTTAAAAGGTAACATTTTTGAAAAGTCGTGGTACTGAAATTACATTAGTTTGCAAAACATACCCACCGTTTAAAGTATTTAAGGGGGTTAAACAAAAATGCTAACGCTTAATGCAACATTAAGCATGTGAAATAAAAACTTGATTGCTTAGGAAGCATGCTATGCTGTTACCCTAGTGACAAGTTAAAAAAAAAAGGAAAGGAAAAAGACTGCAAGCTGAATGGCTGTATGATATGAAATTAAAATGTTTCACATTGAACAATCCAAAATGAATTGGGAAAGGTTAGAGCAGAGGAGGGAGAAATCAATTCTCCAATGGCAATGGTGAATAGAAAAGAAGTATGAATAGGATTTGCCAGTGGGGTGCAACAGCTGCCAAATATCCTGCAGCCAAAGAACTACAATAATACTGATGAAGTGTGCAAGAGCTTTAGGAATCGTTGCAGGGAGCAGAGGAGTACTCTAACAATAATGTCCCATCCAGCTCCTGCAGCAGAATCAAAGGAAAGATTCATCTTCAGAATTGCAACCCCCCTACCTACAAATATGCATATGAAAACTCGTATACAAAACTCACTTCCTTAGCAACCAGGATCCAAAATGCCACAGAGCTAGTTCCATGAGCCAAAGGACTCTTAAGACTTCCCTTTCTTTCAAACCAGGCGCCACATTTTTGAAAGCTTCAAAAAAAAAATAACTGAAAGCTTCAAAAACACTTTACAGTATGACATCACATGGGGTCAACTGTCCAGACCAAACAAAAGGTTTTTTTTTAAAAAAAAAAAATCCTTTACCCATGCTCCAGTCCTCGGGCAAGGAAAGTATCCTGGCCAAATGAAGCAAACATACTAGAGATCTGAAAACAGTATGTGCACCTAGAGATTATGAGGAGCCAACTATTTCTCCCAACACAAAATGGCCTGCTTAGGCGACAGCATGTGATGAGATAACTGGTCCTTATCTCTGATGTGTTTCAAGGTTCAAGAGACTCTGCAGTAAAAAATGCTCAACCACTGAACATGTGAACAGCTCAGCTAGTGGCGGTCTGCTGTATTCTCATTATTATATTTTTTTGCTGTAGTTTGGTTGCTGTTTTAGTTACTTAACATTTTATTGTATGGTTTTATAGAGTGATAAGATGTAAGCCATCAGTGGAACTGATGAAGAATGGAACCTTTAGCCACACTCGTGGCAAAGACTAGAGCTCAATACTCACCTTTCTCTCATCCCAAGAGAACCATAATGTAAACATTGCAGTTAGTGATAGCACCATAGAAAACTGATGCATGCAAGACAGCCATTGCATTACACAATCAAAGCAATGTGTTTATAGAGTTTTCAGTTTAACAGTGGCAAAAAAATTCATGAAAGATAAATCTTGGGCAACAGAGACAAGGGTTGTAGAGGTGCCAGGCCCAAACCTTAGGACCCCTTAAATTAGAGATTGGGAAATTGTGTTCCTTCAGATGTTGTTAGACTACAACTCCTGTCTTCCCTAACTATTTCTCATGATGGCTCCAAATAATGGAAGCAGAAATACAAAATCATAATAGTCACTGGTTGCCCACCCCTGGATTAAACCGTACCTTTGTAACATGCAAAGAAGGGGAACTACCAGGTACAGCTTGAGAGCCTAGTGTCCTGTGCATTTTCTCTAACTTGAATAAAAATTTACAGACCTCTGCTTTGAATACACTAATTATCAAATGCAACACAAAGCTTATTAACTAAAGTGGTGTAAAAGTGTAAGTGGGAAATCCTTGATTAACATCTCACTTCATCCATAAACTGAATAGAATACCATAGGTGAGTCACACTTTTGACCCTCCTGAGAAATATCTGGTTCCTTTGGACAGTCCTTACCCCTTCTAGCTTCTAATATTTGATCTGGCTGAGAAATAAAATGGCATATCCTTTTTTAGGAACAGTTCAAAGGATTAAGGGCAGAACTCCTCTAGGTTTGTACTGGCCAATGCACATTTGGTGTCTTGGGTGGAATGAGCAGACCAGAAATGATAGCTGCTTGCAACCATACCCTTAGAGACAGGGGCAGAGGAAAGGGGGTACAGTGGGTGTGGGCCACCCTGGGTATCACCAGGGGGGTGACAAAATGCCGGACGGCACTCACCACGGGGCCTGCAGCGCACCCAAACCACGTCTCTCCTGGGAGTGATGTGGTGGCTTGAGTGCCCGCATGCTCCACGCTGCCCCAAATGGTCCACCCACCACCTCCCCCTCAGCTGTAGGGCAGCTGAGTGGGGGGAGATAGGCAGACTCCTTGGATGTCCCGCAGAGCGTCCTGCCCTGGCTGGCTCCACCCCTGGGTGCAGGGCACCGCCCCAGGTTCCCGATCGGCTCGCTCCACCGCTGCTTAGAGATGCAGGCAGGTTGGCCAATAGAGATAGAGACTATGAACAGGCTTACATGATATTTCAGTAAATGTAACAGGCTATACTCTTATGTCTCCACCACACCCACCCAACCACACAGGAATGTTAAGAATGAATTACTGTGATGGTGTGAAGTCTTTGTACATAAATCCTAATATATTATTATTAAATGACACTTCCTGAATTTTGCATCATTTGTTCTGTTAGCCTGTTTTTATTCTATTAAAATTACATTCCAAAAATCTGTGTCCCTTCCCATTCTCTTTGACTCAATAAATATATATTATAATCACCATTCACTTAAAGCTAATTTGAAACCGTATCACAACTGTTCACATAATGGTAATGATGAATCTAAAAATATTCAGATAAACTATTGTGAAAGTGTTATGGGCGCAGAAATGCAAATGCTCATGGGGATAACAATATAACTGTGGCTATTTCAAACACATTATGTATTTACATTTAATATTTTTCATTTCAGTGATCTCTGTTTGAAGTGCTGAATACAATTTACAATCTTTAAAAAATATATTCTGAAGATACTTAAAGAGAGGCATCTATTAGCTCCATTTTACCATTCAAAAATAAATAAACCCAACATTACAAAGCATGCCAGAGGGGTGTGGGAGCAGACAATGAAGACGAGACCTCTCAATGGCAAGTTCCTTTGTCTTTAAAAGGACAAAGGTTTAAAATGTCCTCGTTTTAAACACAGAGCCAATTTTTCCTCAAGCACGCTACATCGGGTAATACAGGCATGCAGCAAACCGTGGATTTTTCCAAGCCATGAATGATGGGAGGCCAAAACCAATAGAGAAATTAGGAAAATAAGCTTTGAAGCCAACACAAGCAACACATAGGAAGTGCTGTAGGCAATCGGCTTTAGAAGTGTAAACATTACATTAGTAGACCCAAGAGAGGACCACACCTGGAGCACTTGCTCTCCTATTCCCCCGTCCAAACTGCTAATGAAAATAAAGACTCCTATTAGTTGAACATCACTTTTAGTTTGAGAGATCTTGGCTACGCCAAACAAGCTAGATTCTCTCATGCCAAACTATGTGCACTGGAAACTGTATCATAATCTGACATCATGATAACCACAGGATTGTTGTTTTATCGCCTAGTGTAAAAATGACTTGAAGCAATGGGTGGCACCCACTTGACAATAAACCAACCTATTTAAAAAATAAGATAAATGCTACGTATAATTGTTCAAAACAGTACAATATATATTCACAGCTACTTCCTGTAAGAAATCTGTGCCCCACGTGATATCAAGCATTTAGATAATTACTTAGAAAAGAGAAATCTGCTGCAATTTTTCCTAAGAAAAAGAATGCTTGAAAAGCTACCTTTAAAACTGATCAAATAAAAATACATTTTTAAAAAAAGTTCCGAACTGAACTAATAGGAAGCCAAAATACACACTTCTTTTGCCATAATTGCAACAGACACCCTAATGACGGTAAGCACCCTTTTTTTTTTAGCATGCAACCAGATTTCCCCCACAAAATAGGAAAGAACTGTAGTCGAGGCCAGAGCCACCTTTACACACTGCCCTCACCCCAACTAACTGCACATTCAGCCTGGTCCTCTGCTGACCCTTCCCAGCTCCACCATTGATGCTACTGTACAGTTGGGCCAAGGGATGAAGGTAGTAAAAGAATGTGAGGTAGCAGAGAAGTAGTTAAAAACAAGACAGGGAGAATCACCCCTATGGCTACCACCCATTCCAATGAGTCACCCAAATCACAGTGCACAATGCCCCACAAGCCAATAACAATCAGGTGGAGCGAAAGTCAGCAGCAGTTATAAAGCCTGATGTTGTTTTTAACTCCACTTATTTTTCTGAGAAAACCAATTGTGTATTGTTTTTGTTGATGAATCAGCTTCATTGGCCAAGACGAATTCTCCAATTGCGTTATTGTTACAGTTCCCCAAGGTTTACATACACAGAAATGGTTATAAAAGCAATACACATTACAAATCATTAATAAGGACAGAAGAAGATCCTGCCTGATCAGAAAGTGGTCCATGAAGTACAGCATCCTGTTCTCACAATGGCTAATTAGATGCTTAGGAGAAGCCCACTAGCAGGACCCGAGTGCAGTTTCCAGCAACTGGTATTCTGAAGCACAACCCCTCTAACGTATAGAGATTTCCGGGCAAAGCAGACTTGCGGTAACTAATGCTAACTATGCCCTTTAGTCCTCCATTGGTTAGACAAACAGACACCTTCTCCAATGCAGAATCAGATATGGAACATGGTACAAGCACATGTTAAGGGTTGACAAAATATACCATAGCAGGTTTTTCTTTTCTTTTTCTGCAAAAAGTTGCAGCCATTTATCTGCAATTTATTTTTTACTGCAGTCAGTATTTATTAAGAACCCTTTTAGTAAAAAAAACAGGAAAACGTTATTAGTTGTCATAATCACTGAGGACAGACCGAAAGGTAAATGGGTTTAAATTGCAGAGAGATAGGTTTAGGTTCATTATCAACAAGATTTTCTGACATAAGAGGAGGCAGACAATGGAATATAATCACAAAAAAGGGGGTCAGAGATCTCCATCACCGGATTTTTTTTCCCCTGTTGTGCATGCAACACAAACAACTTGAATGTAAGTGGATTTTCTTCCTGACAGATGAGTCCAAATGATAGGCCTGGCAATCCTAAGGTTTTGTCTGCTAGTCTGCTTTCATTAGGAAATGTTATAGCTATTATCAACAAAGCAAACTGAGAGCATAGCTTGCTCAAAAAAAAGTAAACAAATCGTTCAAAATTCACTATATCGGAAAAGCTTGATATTTGGCCTGGAACACAAACAAGAACTGCCAGTTCTCCAATACTTATCGCACTTGACTCAAGACAAAAGTTGCAAAGCACAACTAAGAGAGCAAGGTGAAGAAGGTAAGCGTATCTGACACAATATCGACTTAAGGAAACCCTTTCATGATGTCCAACAGAGGTGGCTAATACTCCTATAGCTAGAGAGGTCATGCTTTCTTCACACAGGAAAGAATAACTGAAATAAGATAATAAGGGAGGCTATATTTTCCTATATGCCTAGAGAGTTTGCATTACAAAATATTCTGTATTTATTATATAGCAATATTTGTATTTTGGAATTTTGGTGGGAGTTCCCCCCCCACCTTTATAAGATATTCTGTTAAATCACAAGTGCTGTGTTTGAATTAGGGATGCTGTTATTTTAAAAACAAAAACAAAGCTGCTTTGTTTAACAAGCCAGCTTCATGACCGATGGTTAATGGAATCAGATTTGGTTTTAAACCAGGGTCTTTGGTTCAAATGTAAAACCAGGCCAGGTTTCTACAAAAACGAAACTAAGCTCTGCCGTGCTAGATAAGGAGACAGGAGGGGAGGCGTGTGAGCCCAACACTTTACTCACATTCATTCAGACTTCTCCATAAACTACGGCTTAGCATTATATGTCAGTATGACCTATGGCATGGTCACTAACCTTTCTTTCCACGAATAAAGGGAATTTTCAGGTAAACTTTTCATTTCCCACTAACCAAATGGATCTTTTCACGAGCACAACTCAACATATCACTATGATTAGGGTTGAAACAGTTAATTTACACACGTTTAGGGTTTTGCACACATCTAGTAAAATCTCAAAACTTTTTTCTTTGAAAAGCAGGCTCACATGACATCATCACAAACTGTCCCTGAAATTTTGAATTTCAGCAGCAGATTGTAAGAGATGACTGCTGTCTGGGAAGCACAAGCTTGTTGGACAAGTGGAACTAGTTGCATGATCTTCTGTATCCTGGTCTATGTCTATGCTACCTTTAACGCCAAAATCATTTCAAGCAGGAAATGGTCGCCTATTTAAAATAATTTGGTAACTGGTGGTACAGGGTTAGGTACACTTTTTATTTTAAAAAAGAAAAGAAAAAAGTCTTATTGCATCAGTAGAATTGGGGGGGGGGTCATTAAATCTTGCAAATTCTGATCAGTTCCTCTGTCTGTGCAAAAGCAACATTAATAAATGTAAATCTGAAGAAGTGTGCATGCACACAAAAGCTTATACCCAGAACAAACTTAGTTGGTCTCTAAGGTGCTACTGGACAACTATTTTTTTTATTTATTTCGACTGCGTCAGACCAACACAGCTACCTACCTGAACCATTAATAAAGTGAGTCAGTATACATGACTTTCTACAAACAAACTTACCTTGGAGTTCCCAGAAATCTCTGTGATCTAAGTCGTTCAAGCACATACAAAGACGCCGCTGTTACCAGTAGCTCCCTTTTTTCAGAGTCCTTCAACGTGTGTCCTAAGATTTCAAAATCAATTTCCAAAACTGTAATATTCATCAAAACCATTTTTATAAGATATCATGCCCTGCCCTTCAGTTCAGCAATAAATCTCAGGGCAGCTTAAAAAATGGATAAAACATAAATTACAGCAAAGAAAAAAAGGTGTAAAAACCAGTAGCAATCAGATTTAAATGTTTTAGAAGCCTAAAAAAAATAAAGCGATATTTGCCTGACACTTGGCATTCCTACCTGAGGAGAGAATTCCAAATGTTGGGTGCTACCACTAAGAGGTCTGTGTCCATGGTGATTACCCACCTCGCCTCAGAAGAACTTAAAATGTGCCTCTAAGTAGGTCTTCATCTGTCAAGCAGGTTTGATTAGGAGTAGGCAGTCTTTTAGATATCTGGGTCTCCAGTTTACCTTACTCTCACGCCCCACTTAGAAATTTCCCCCATTAGCCCAGTGGACATTCCCACAAGAAACACCATCTACATTTGATCCAAATTCAGAAGGGCTCTGCAACAAAGCATCTTCAGCACCAAATTCCAGCACTTTACTAATGAACCAATCCTTTACCTTTACCTTTACCTTTACCTTTACCTTTACCTTTAATGAACCAATACCAACAATAAATATCAAGCACATTCCTACAATGGAAGAACTGGATTGCAACTACAGCATTGCAAAGCATACTGCGACTCAATTCTGCAGCTAATAATAAATTTGGGTGGGTATCTAAAACTCTTGAAGCAGCATAGGTTTCAGTTCTTCACTTGATAAAGCAAAGACAGTTCCTAGTAGGAAGCCACATGTCTCAGGGCCTAATCACAGGATTGTGGGATAGAGATTTTGGGAAATGTAAAGAGGCATCTGTGCTGTTACGGAGCTTCTGGGTGTTATTCAGAGAGAAGTATGAGCCAGGTCAGAAGCAGTATCCAAATTGCTCTTGTGTTGCTTTTGCCATGGTTACCCAGGGCATCAGCCCTTGAGCAAACTTACTCTGGGTGCTGTAACATACTAAAGCATGGTACAAGAAATAAAAGAAGCAATGAAAACGGCATTAAAATCCATGCAACATCTAGCTTAAAGGTAAAGGTAAAGGGACCCCCTGACCATTAGGTCCAGTCATGGCCGACTCTGGGGTTGCAGCGCTCATCTCGCTTTATTAGCCGAGGGAGCCGGTGTACAGCTTCCGGGTCATGTTGCCAGCATGACTAAGCTACTTCTGGCGAACCAGAGCAGCACACGGAAATGCCGTTTACCTTCCCACCGGTACCTATTTATCTACTTGCACTTTGACATGCTTCCGAACTGCTAGGTGGACAGGAGCAGGGACCGAGCAACGGGAGCTCACCCCGTCGTGGGGATTCGAACCGCCGACCTTCTGATCGGCAAGTCCTAGGCTTTGTGATTTAACCTACAGCACCACCTGCATCCCAACATCTAGCTTAGCCCATTACAATTCCTACAACAGGCAGAAAATTCAAAGTGGCCCAACAAGACTCTCAGCTGTTTTCAAGTGGTCCATGGAGAAGAAAGTGTGAAACCCACTGGTAAGGAAAATCTGTTTGCTGCCTCTGAGATCTTGGCCTCTTCTCCAGCCTAGAAGATACATGAAAGAGAACTATAGAAGGGAGGAAAGGAATCTGGTGAGCATGATTCTGCCACCTGAGCATCCCTGCTTGAGAAAAATGCCCACCAAGAGCTCCCCTTTAGAGCTATGGCAGCTGCTCGCCGCAAAATGTCCTGGGCTTTGAAGATACAGATGTGTACATGGAAGATCCTGCATGAAATATCCTCTGTGTAAACTGTGGGGAGGGGGGGGTTCATTAATAGCTAATAGAACACTTGTTTCATAATATACTATTATCTTTTTGGAGCCTCTTCCAAACCAAAAGGTTGCAATAGTATTTTGTTTGAATGGAGAGAAGCAAAGTAGAAACATTCTAACCTTCACCTACTTAAAGTTTGGGATCTTACTAGTTACAGGATTTGCAATACTTTATTATATAGAAGCCTATCGAAAATCCGTCACTGCAGCATGCAAAGCAAAAGAAATAATGCCTTTTTAAAAAAGCTGCTTTGTGTTGATGAAAGCTGACACATGAGGAACATATACACTTGAAAATTAGCCTGAACATGTGTCAAGTACTCCACTCCAAGTAAAAATTTAATTAAAAGTTGCCAGCTGAGGTTAATAGGAAAGCTGTCAAGATATTTCATAGAATTAAAAGAAGTTGTAAAAAAAAATGTTTATTTTATTGATCCTTGAATTTTAAAAAATCTTGGGGTTTTTTTCTAACACATGGGTACTTTGCGTTATACAAGCCTATTAGTAAAAGAATCATAATCAGACACCATATTTTTGAACATAAAAGGAATGGTTGATCTCAGTGAGAAGCAAGGCACAGTAGAAATGTATTCCTAAAACTGACAGCTCCATTTATACAAATGGGTACAGGATTTCACACACCCAGAACTGGGAGGATGCAGTACCCTGCTACTCCCCCCCACCTCTGCCCACCCAATTTTCCTATTTCATTGGGTAGTATTGCTAATATTTGAAGGATCTCCACTCCAATTTCATGGGTCCATTACCAGGTGGCTTTTCTCTAGTTGACCTCACTTTATACTGAATCACATGCAGAAAATACCATGAGGAGTAGAAATACACATACTTTTATAGTGATTTCCACAAGTCTAATGGCACTAAATATTACTGTAGTAATCACAGAAATCACAACATTCTTTCACCACCAGTTTACACCAGTTATATGTATATTTTTGCCTGAAGACAATCACAGTGATAAAATGTACATATACAGGTAGGACCTTTATCTTTAATTAATACAATGTACTCAACAGCACCTAGCTGTTATTCAGTACTTAGTAAACATTATATAAATCAGTTTTGAGAGAGGAATTCTCTTTAAAGTTTATACACTTTTTTGGCCTATGCTATAGTGCAATGGAAGGTTTTCCTAAAGATGTTACGCAGCCATACAAAATGTAGACCTCAAAACTGTAAACCCAATAACCTACAAAACAACACCCATGGTTCAAAATTAGTGGCTTCTAAGTCATAATTTTGGAAGCTTCTTCCATTTCATTAACAGTACTATGAATTTGGGTCAACTAATACCTTCAATTTACTAAATTAATTGCTACCAAATCTGTTGATAACAAAGAGCAGAATGAGTAAACTGGTAATTAGTACTCTACAAATTCATGAGGGGAACATTATTGGGTTAAGAATAGGACCCTATCTCATGGGAGAAAATAGAAATGATATATTTGGGAAGTTAAGAGAAGATCATCATAATTTGTTGTTCTACAACATGTTATGATCTGCTATTTATGATGCCACAGGCTGTAGCCTTCACCATGAGAGGAATAGTTGAGGAAACCAGCTAACATAGCCCCATCTGTAGTACTCACTTTTGCCTAACAAGTGGAAGTACCATATTTTTCGCTCTATAAGACACACCAGACCACAAGATGTGCCTAGTTTTTGGAGGAGGAAAACAAGGGGGGGGGGGATTCTGAATCTCAAAAGCCAGAACAGCAAGAGGGATCGCTGCGCAGTGAAAGCAGCAATCCCTCTTGCTGTTCTGGCTTCTGGGATAGCTGCGCAGCCTGCATTCGCTCCATAAGACGCACACACATTTCCCCTTACTTTTTAGGAGGGCAAAAGTGAGTCTTATAGAGCAAAAAATACGGTATTTATTTTCTGGCTGTCTCAACTAAATAGCCCTATAACCTCTGAAACTTTGGCTGTGCACATGCTCCCATTTCCTCTTCATCCAGCGTGCTTTCACTGGATCTGGGCCTTATTCGGGTTGAGGTGGCCATCTGTCATGGATGCTTTAGTTGAGATTCCTGTATTGTTGGGGGTTGGGGCTAGATGGCCATGAGGATTCCTTCCTACTCTACAATTCTATGCTTCTACAAGACAGATCCAGATTGTAACAGGTCAGGTTGAGCAGCCCAGAGTCATCCAGGGTTGTCAGCGGATGGACTGTTAGGCAGGAGAGGGAAGAAGGCAGAGAAACTGCAAAGAAGAAACCACTTGTAAAGAAAAAGCACCACACAGGATCAGACCCTCCTGATAAGCAGGAAGTTCTGACGCTGTGCCCACCCCCTCCCAACCCTATTTTAAAATAGAGTTTTAAAAACCCTTAACACACACACACCCTAAATTACTTTGGGGGTGCATCCGTGTCATGGGGACAAAGGAGGCCCGGATTAGCCTGATCTGGGGGTAACAATTTGGGACCACAGGGTGGAACAGGCAATTCATGTACAGCCCCATTACTTACTGAACCAGTTAATTCACTGTACTGTGGGTAGTATGGCAAAGAAGCTGGGAATGGGAGAAAAGAGGAAGGCATCAGATATAGGTTGAACCAGTAACAAATTGAGATTTTAATAAGGGTTTTGAAAAGCAGCAATTTAACCCTTGTTGTAATATTTCCAGAAGAAATTGGGAACTGCAGGTCTGGGAGGGCTAAATTACAACTCCCAGGATACTTTGCTTTAAATGTATGGCATGTACGTAGCCCTGGTCTAGGCTTTCCCCACATTAGCTATGATCACAATTTCAGCTCATTATAACTCATTTTTAATTTATTTTATTTATTTAACGAGATTTATATACCGCTTGATTGTAATAAAACCTCAACGCGTTAGCAGTGCAGCATCCAGTCTTCTTGTTTTTGGCTTTCGTCCTTCTTAACTGAGTCTTCTCAGTCCTGACTTCTTCGGATTTCTAGCTTTTCCCTCTCTCTTGAGTTTCCCAACTTGCCAACACTAACATTTCTCTTGCCACTTTACTTAGATACACGACTGCTCCCTTGTCCACAGTTGTTAGTCAATCAGAATACTGGTAGTTTGTTTTAAGTTTCTAGTTCCCATAATTTTCTCCCCCCCACCGCCTTTTAAGTTTCATTTTCCTGAGCTGCCCTTCTGAACTTCCTGTGACCTCTTAAACACCATGGCAAAAACAGCCTTTAAACATAAAGCAGCCATTTAAAAGCTAAGAACAAAATGGTTGAACAGATGCATTCCTTCACAACATATGACTTGGTAAAAAGCTTCGGTTACACAGCCCAAGCTGTGCAGCACTCACACATTGCCAAAATATAGAAAATGCATCACCAAAACACAGTACACAAATGGGGGGGGGGGGGTGACCTGCAAACGCGTTTAGAGGAAAATGTAGAAATAATTGCTATCATTTAAATAGAATTACAATACATCCCACCATATTGGGGAAGACTGTGACCTGTTTGCTGTACAGGCGCTGTTTATGGGCAACTTCAAGACCTCTACTCTCCCTTCTTATGGTTCATTATTGTTAAACCAGATTAGACAGCCCCTCAAACAGAGGAAGACTTCAATAGAGGACTGCTCTCTTTCTGACATCCCTTCAAATAGAGGACTATAAAGTAGGATACATGGCCACCCTAACAGTCAATCACTAATTTAAGAAGAGAAAAATATATTCTCCGCCTCAACAGCTGAACTGTGAAACAAATATTCACTTTTACTATTTAGTTATCACTACAGTAACAAAAGTGAAGCATATATGGGAATCTTATAAAATCTCTCCTTGCTTACAAGATTTAACATCTTTTGGAACCCAACCACGGTAAATTCTCTCTTTCAGAAGACCTTTTCTTACTTGTCTATATTCTTCTAACTCATAGTCAAAGTCTCTCCAAAAGCCATGTCCTGAGTCCACTTTCGATCAATATTATACTAATTAAATGTTTTATTAGTGTAAATGAAATAAATTAGGAATGCTCTTCCAGCTCTTGGTAAATCCTCGGGACTGAATAAGTACCCAACTTGCCATCATGCAGACTTCCAATGAGAAATAGATTCCTGGAACACAATGTAGTCAATGCTTTCACAGAATGCCAGCATTTGTTAACAGCATGCCAGACTTTACTAGCTGAGGATGGGTTCGGAACCAGGCCACTCTCTTAAATCTTGCTATGGAAAAAAACTGTTTCGCTTCAAAGCAACATCAACTGGGTTCCAAAAACCCAACTTGATTTTTAGTCTCCCTGGAAGTTGAAGGAAACAATTGCTTTAATTTTCAAATAAACTATTATTTTTAAAAGTAAAATTAGGGAGACCAAAAAACCAAGTTCAAAGAATAATTAGAAAACCATTTCAGAGGAAATTTTCACACATGACCCCACCCCCAGCCATCCCAAATGCTTAACATTTCCATTAAGGACCAACCTTTAAAGCCATCAGGATACACGTCTGGAAGAAATTTTGTGTTGATGTCTCCCTGGACAAAGCGTGGATGGATGATCACTTCCCGTAGTAAGGCAATATTGTGGGCCACACCTGGAAGCACAGTAATATTTAGACATCTTAGATTATTAATGAATGCTGAAATAACAAAGGGTACCTGGAATAGAATGGACATGCTCTACAGAGATATTTGGAGTGGTGTTTGGAGTAGGTGGACAACTCAGAGCACCCTAATAGTAATGAAAGATCCAGATGCAAAATGTATGGATAAATGTTATTTTACAGTATTGCACTGTCATTCAGCTTGGAACTTACAGTTGCACACAACAAATATTCAAGTGGTGCACATAGCCAAGTTGCAGAACTCTTAAATCTGCCTATGCTTTTTCTGCAACAGAAACAATATCACTGGACAGAATTCTACAGGTCAGAACAGAAGAGGATATTTAGGCTTTCTGTTCCTCTACTTGAGGACTATGAACAGTCTTTCTGTGTTCACTTTGGGCTGAAACATTTCTAAGCCATTTTCTCCTTTATTGTGAGATTATTGTTATTGTTATTTTATGTTGTTTTTCCCCCTTAAACACTGAGACACAGCCTATGCATCTTACTGATACAGCTTAAGAACCAATTCCTAAACAATGAACACTTCAAAACTTGTTATATTGTAAGATGCTGGGGATATGATTAAGCTAAGTCAGTCTATGAACCACCTGTTAACTTTGAAACTCACATTCCCATGTCAACTGCAGTAAAATATTTGTAACTGGACTCTGCAGTCAAAATAACTTTTAATACCATTGAATCAAACATAATCCACATTCAGGGTAACAAAAATCCCCAGACAAACATGTAAGATTAAGGAAGTAATATATAGATATTCAACTTGTAAATACGAAAAGCCACCGATGAAAATACTGCAACAAATATTTGTTTCCTGAGTGCAAATTCAGCAGTTACGCACATAATGCCACATGTTCCCAGACTGAGTAAATGCTAAAAAACACAATCCAATTTTTTATTTCTTGACCAAACTGCCGTAAGATCCCTGGTGATATGATAGCTGATGACTGATGACAGGGATCTCTTTTTCTATTGATTGCCCCAAGAACTAAAATCAAATATTATTTTTATTCATGCCAAACTATGTGGAGAGAAATCAGAAGCTCCTGCAATCCATAGGACCTAGTATCATGAAAATGTAAATAAGCACTTTAACATGAAACTTTCCCTTTCCATAAGAGCTCACAAGTCTATCTTCAGCTATTTCTAACACCAAATTTGGGAGGCTTAAGCAAACCTACTCCACCAAACGACTTGAAAGCCGTGGTGCTCTAGCCTCAATCACAACGTTCCTAAGACTTCAGAAATTTCAAAGTATGATTTGCAGTTTAGCTTGACCTCAGTGAAAGTTCACAAGGTATCCCCCATCTGTGTGAATAACTATGAGGCTACAGAAATCTGGACCCCTATAGGAGTTTACTCTTGGCTACCTGCTGCTTCCAAAACACCAGCCAGACATTAACCCCACATTCTCACAGGATCAAACAGAGGCCAGTCTCCATGCGCACTGAACTATATATTACATCCATCGTGCAATGATATTTCCTTCTGTACCACATTTGGTAATCCAAGCAGCTGAGACCAAAGCCACAAAAACTGGAAACATAATGAAATCTGTAACTTCTGTACTGTTCATTCACAATGCCAAAAAACCGGGGGGGGGGGGGCACAGAAAATAAGAATGATGTTGCAGATTTGTTCTATGTCCCAAGAAGCGGATGGGGCACACACAAATGGTAAGATTTGCCTGGGTAACGGGGATGATGGACACAAAAGCTTGGATTTGCATTGTAAACATTCCCTTCCTTTTTTTTATTCCACACAGTATAATAAGGCCTCTCTCTCTCTCTCTCTCTCTCTCTCTCTCTCTCTCTCTCTCATTCATTTATTAATCATCTGACAGTCTCTAAGCACTTACAAGTTTTAAAATCATGAAGCATGGCATAAATTCAGTACAAAAGAACAATACATCACAACAAGAGACACACAATAACCTATAAAACAACCCTAACAAAATAGCAAAAAACCCACTCAATAGACAGGAGAATAATCATAATCCAACAAATTCCCAAAAGAATAGATTAGTTGGAGAAGGAGTGTTGGTGAGGGGACCAGGCAGACACCATCTTTCAAAAATTTAATACGCATTTTCCCGCTGGCTGTTCTGCGGCCATGGCTGGTAACCACTAATACAAGATTTGAATAGGGCATCCCTACTTCCCTAGTCCCAGTCACTTCTAATGCACTAGACCAGGGCGCCCCAACTTTTCATACCAAAGGGAACGCAAGAATACTTCAACCCTGAACCCGCGGGCAGCACACTGTTTTGTCACACTGCCTTCCCAAAACCAGCTAAGCAAGGCGCTGGGCTTGGGGAAGGATGCCTGAGGCTCTAGCACCTCCTTCCCAAAGCTGGAAAAACACTAACTAGGCTTTGGGACAAAGGTGGGAGAATTCAAGGACCCTGTCAGAGCCCTCACACCTTCTTCCCAAAGCCCAGCACCTAACCCAGCTTGGGGAAGACAGCAAAAGGGCTATGGGGGGCATCAAATGTTGCAGAGGGCTGCCAAAAAAGGCCTCAAGGGCCACATACCGGCCGATCCTGCACCAGACCCTAAAACAATGAAGGCTGTTGGCACGGACAGGCAGTAGGAACTACCAAAACATTTTATCTCCTATCTCCAAAACAGAACTGAAGCAACAATTTATCAACAACTTTAAATAATGGGGGAAAGAGGGGGAGGAATGGAGAGATTTGCCCATATGTCCTTTATCACCGGAGTCTTTATATTTATCATGGAATCATACACATTGTAAAAAATTATACATAAATGGTATGAATGTGGTGATCTACAAGTCATAGAATTTAATTAGTAAAATTCAGAATAAGCTGACTGTTGTACCTCATCATTCATGGGAAACATTCTTCAGTGTAAATATTTACTGACACTAAACATATTCTGTGTTGATTAGCCCTTTTTACAATATTAAGCTTCTGTCAACTTGACATTCACAAAACACAAATCTGCATTTATCCATGTAAACTTAATTGGTGTCCTACATGTCTCTCCATAGATAAACAATTCAATATATTTAACTTGCTGAGAATTTTAATTGTGTTAAGTGGAATGGAAAGAACTTTATTTGCATAGTTATTAGTTGCAAAAGCATTAAATTCATTTTTATGAGAGATTTAAATTGCATAATGATAATTGAGCTTTGCTGCTTTGAAAGACTATCTTAGAAATGCACTGTACATGTTGGCATTTAATAGGTATTCCATTTTATTCAAATAGTACTAAAGGGAAAAAGACAAGAGAATTAAGATCTGTTGCATTCAGCCTCTTGAAAATCATTATGAAAAATAAGTGAAGGAAAAACAACGTTCAGTGCCAACAGTGTAAATCCATGTTCACTGCAAAAATGTTGTGCTTAAATCAATGTGCCATTTGTCAAATACAAACATACAGCCCATATCACTTGGACCTATATGAAATAAGCTTATGGAAGATGCATTTGATTTTGTAATTATATTCAGGTTGACATCCTTTTAAAAGTTCAATACAACTTACACTTAACTCTTAAGGCTGAAACAGTAAAGGTAAAGGGACCCCTGACCAGTCCAGTCGTGGCCGACTCTGGGGTTGCGGCGCTCATCTCGCTTTATTGGCCGAGGGAGCCGGCGTACAGCTTCCAGATCATGTGGCCTGGCAAACCAGAGCAGCACACGGAAACGCCATTACCTTCCTATTTATCTACTTGCACTTTGACATGCTTCCGAACTGCTAAGTCGGCAGGAGCAGGGACCGAGCAACGGGAGCGAACCTTCTGATCGGCAAGCCCTAGGCTCTGTGGTTTAACCCACAGCGCCACCCGTGTCCCTGGCTGCAACAGCACTATGTGCTAAAGATTACCTCCATCCCACAAAATTCTATGGCTTTTAGCAACAGCTCCTTAGCATGCAGTGTTAAGGGAGTGCTTGAACAAGCAGGAGAGGGATGGGGGGGGGTTGCATTGCGGCATCAGCAATGGGAGACGGATTAACCCCTTCCAACACACAGTACTCCCCTTCCCCTCCACAAGCCAAGGTGCTGCGCTTGATAACAGTTGCTTTTAGTGCTAGCACATGCACAAGTAGTCAGAAATGGATTAACCAGGGGTCAGCAAAAATTTTCAGCAGAGGGCCGGTCCACTGTCCCTCAGACTTTGTGGGGGGCTGGACTATATTTTGGGGGAGGAAAAGAACAAATTCCTATGCCCCACAAATAACCCAGAGATGCATTTTAAATAAAAGAACACATTCTACTCATGTAAAAACATGCTGATTCCCAGACCGGCCGTGGGTTGGATTTAGAATGCGATTGGGCCGGATCTGGCCCCCAGGACTTAGTTTGCCAACCCATGGATTAACGCATTCAGCATCTACAGTGGCCCTTAACAATCATAAAGGGATGTACCGCAATGGAAAAGTTTATTAGGTACATGCAAGAGCTTGTGGAACTCCCCCGCCATTATTCGCCCTGTCTTTGCTGCAGCTCTTAATGTTCCCATTGTCCTCTCTAGAAACTTTTTTCTTTTTAAGGTTACTGGAGGATTTGTTTCCTGAAAAAGTCGGAACCCTTGCTGCACAAGTAGGGTTCACCACTGAGCCCTCTAGATCAAAAGCTAACTGAGCTAGTACAAATAAAATGATGGTACCTCTGCATATACATCAATATACATATTGTCAGGGAACTGCCATCAGAGGCAAGAGGAGAGGTAAGACGCTCCAGTGATGCAGGGGAGGGAACTAGCAAGGAGAGAGAGAGAGCTTCCGCTGGGGAAGGAAATCCAGGGGACACCAGGGAGGAAGGAGAGGCGGAGAGTACTGCGGAGAGGAGGCTCCGAGACTCTTCCAGTGAAATCAGCGGAGAGAGCACTGGACCTCCGCTTGGCACGCCCACGCTGCGCAGAAGGCTTCCGCGCAGAGAATCTAGGAGGAGACTGGGCGTCAAAGAATTTCTATGTTGGAGGAAGTTTAGGAGACGCCCACTCATGGATTCTGCCAGTGACTAAGACAGTTGCGTTGTAAGGGCTGTCAAACCAGGGAAAGGTTTAGCTATACGACTAGCTTGGAGCAGTTTGCAGTTTACGCACAAGCAACCCCAATTCCCATTACACATATGTATCAATATTCCTAACAAAATTGCTTTTTCAGGTACAGAAGCTGGGCATGCAGTGCAATCCTAAGCATGTTTATTACAAGTAACCCCAGTTTTCAATACAGGAGCTTATGCTCCAGTAAGTATATTTGTGATTTCTGCCTCGTGGAGCTAAGAGGGCTTTGGCTGGGAGGGTTCCCACCCATCCTCATTTAGTTTCACTCGCTACGACCCACTGCCAGAAACAGTTTAGACTATTTCATAAACAAGAAGCATGAAATTTGTGCAGAGGCAAAAAGCAAGTACTCAAAATAAATTCTTCTTCAATTCCTTTTCCTGGCATTTCCCCCCAGACTATTTTCTTATACTTTCCACACTGTTCCCACTACCACAGCTACACTTTATTTCTATTTAATCTACTCTGGGTCAGGTTCAGCCTTATTTCATATCTCCTTTTCTTTCTCCCTACTGTTAACCTCTCCTGCCCCCAAAGCTTCTGTTCTTTGAAATTTCTGTTTTTGTCTTCTCTTGTTCTTTTCTTCACTGTGCCCTGTAGTAATAATTCCTGATCTGCACCCCAATTGTTTTCAGCGCAGCTTCCATTCTATGATTTGCAACCAACGAAAGAAAGCTTGCTTTGATTTACCCCGGGTCTGTATTCCAACGGATTTAATGAAGATATATGTCTGCGCAGAGCAGGGGTCATGGGTGTGGAAACTATGAACATGCCCTACCCCTTTTAAAACACTCAAGTATAAATGGCCTGAAATTGAGGCTACATTCCCAGCAACAAGTGCAATACCATGGGACTATATGCTTTGGAAAGGCACTCAAGGTCAATTGTAACTTGTCATGTTCTTACTACAGGCTGTTACCAAATTGTGTCTACAATGGTATCTGTCACAGAATTTCCTTTCCTTTCCTCCCCCCACCCCCGTCTATTAACTATCCTGGTACAAATATTCTCGAGGTTTCCTTACATATGCGCTTCATCATCTCAGAAGGGCAGGCTTCTGTTTTCAATTATTTTATCTCAAATGCTGTATGTGCATAATTGCATCCATGTACCTATGTGCCACAGTAACTATGTGCATGTGTGCCACAGTATATTTGATGGGAGTTTGCTGAAAGGAGAGGTGCGTGGAGCATTGAACAAGAACCACCGCCAGGCTCTGAGTTCTTGATATAGCTTCCATTCATTTTATTATTATTATTTGAAATTAATAGATTAACTTGCACAATGGTCCTCAACCCTTGGCCTAATTCTATGCAGGGGAAGGAAGCTTGGAGAAGGGGGTGGAGCACTTTGAACAGGCACTATCTCCAGCAAGGGCAATCTATCCCTTCTCCAGTAGGCTGCAGAAGGTGGAAGAAGAGGGAGGAGGATGGGAGAAGTAAATGATCACGGTGGCCCGGCCTGCCTTTGGTCCGGACCCACTCTCCACCAGTTGCAACTCGCCTATATCACCAGTTGCAACTGGCCTATATCAATACAGTGGTACCTCGGGTTACAGACTCCTAAGGTTACAGATACTTCAGGTTAACAGACTCCACTAACACAGAAATAGTACCTTGGGTTAAGAACTTTGCTTCAGGATGAGAACAGAAATCGCCCGGTGGCGGCGCAGCAGCAGCAGCAGGAGGCCCCATTAGCTAAAGTGGTGCTTCAGGTTAAGAACAGTTTCAGGTTAAAACCGGACCTCCAGAACAAATTAAGTTCTTAACCCAAGGTACCACTGTAATGCACATTTGTTCTTACGATACCTCAAAATTTTGCATAAAAAACAAAGAAAAAGTAAGAGTATTAAATGTAATGCATATACTTTCTATGGCTGATCAAACAAAAAAACAATTTGTATTGTTGTATATGTATCTCCAATCTATGGAGAGAGGTTTTTCTTTTCCTCTAACACTATATTATATAATTATTATTTATTACATTCATATACTGCCCTGCATGGGCAGATCTCAGGGCGGTTCACAACTTAAAATTACAATACAGTTACATACGTTTCAGGTTACATACGCTTCAGGTTACAGACTCTGCTAACCCAGAAATAGTGCTTCAGGTTAAGAACTTTGCTTCAGGATGGGAACACAAATCGTGCTCCGGCTGCGCGGCAGCAGCAGCAGGAGGCCCCATTAGCTAAAGTGGTGCTTCAGGTTAAGAACAGTTTCAGGTTAAGTACGGACCTCCGGAACGAATTAAGTACTTAACCCGAGGTACCACTGTATAAATTAAATACAAGATAAATTAAATTAAGCCTGGTTTTCCCCCATGTTCCTGTCAGACATTCTAAACTGTATCCTGGGGATTTGAATAACTGGCAGGAGAAACATGACTCGATACTCAGCCATGATAGGAGGGGGGGAAGGAGATCAGTGATCTTTTCTACAAGGGCTACGAATATATTTGGGAGGATTTCATTACATTGATGGCATTCATCGAGAGCAGGTATGAGCTACTATGGACTTTTGAGTCTTTACAGTAACAGCAGCAAACACAAGTCCCCCAGCAGCACAAAACCTAGGCCAGACACTGGTTGCAAAATTATCACCATATTAGCAGAGCCTAGGACTTGCCGATCAGAAGGTCGGCAGTTCGAATCCCTGTGACGAGGTGAGCTCCCGTTGCTCGGTCCCTGCTCCTGCCAACCTAGCAGTTCAAAAGCACGTCAAAGTGCAAGTAGATAAATAGGAACCGCTCCGGCGGGAAGGTGAACGGCGTTTCCGTGCACTGCTCTGGTTCGCCAGAAGCGGCTTAGTCCTGCTGGCCACATGACCCGGAAGCTGTACGCCGGCTCCCTCAACCAATAAAGCGAGATGAGCGCCGCAACCCCACAACTGGACCTAATGGTCAGGGGTCCCTTTACCTTTACCTAGTGTGTCACTAGCCAAGGGATTAGCTAAGGAAAACCTGACTCTAGTTGGCACACCTCCCAGAATTCCTAACCCAGAAATCCATAATTTTCCACAGGAGCATTTTTTGTTTTCAACATTTGACACTTCTATGTTATACGCCAAAGAAAGGAAGGGTGGAGATTCTGTCTTTGATGCATAATGATACAATGATCTCAGACTGTATGTTCGTTCCATCCACATTTTTTCCTGAACAGGAACAAAGTCTATTATGTCCCATATCAGTGGGGATTTTAAAGAAAAAATTCACAACTCATTTATGAAGTAAAGATTACAGGACACATTAAGCCCTACTCATCACTGCTGTCGCTGTGTGTGAAATCTTCTACAAATTCAGTAAAGTGTCATGTTCAGAATAAAGCATGCAAAACGGTAACATTCATGCTGACTAAGCACAATTGTGCTATTTTGTTCATCTGAATAACTTATCTTCAGTAAAGGGTATGCTTTTCTGTTGCCAATTTAAAAAACTACACAGGCTTGAGCACTTTGAAGATTTTTAATTACCCTAAATAAAACAATGTAAGGCAATGTAAAAGAAACTTGTCCTCTGAATTTGAAGGCACTAATGCATCTGAATACCAGTTGCTGGAAGTCACAGGCGGGGAGAGAGCTCCTGTGCCCGGATCCTGCTTGCTGGTTTCCCCACTCAGTGGCGTAGCGTGGGGGTGCAGGGGGGGCCAGCCGCACCGGGCGCAACATCTGGGGGGGGCGCTCGCACTCGCAGCTCTCTGCCCCTACCTGGCTCACTCACTCTCTCTCACTGCAGTGCTGGCTGTGCGAATCCGATCCGAGCCGCTGGGTCGCCGCCCACTGAGGAGGGGGTGGGTGCCAGGCGTGTGGTGCGGAGAGAGAGCGAGGGACTATCTGGGGGAGGGACAGTGCAGCGGCCGCCCAGCGCAGCGCTGAGCGCGGGAGAGAACCAGACCAGACCAAACCAGGCAGCAGCAAGAAGAAGCTGGCAGCGGCGGCAGGTTAGGGGTTAGGGGGCGCAAATTACTTGCCTTGCCCCGGGTTAGGGGGCACAAATTACTTGCCTTGCCCCGGGTGCTGACAACCCACGCTACGCCGCTGTCCCCACTGTCATCTGGGCGGCCACTGCGAGAACAGAATGCTGTACTAGATGGGCCACTGGCCTGATCCAGCAGGCTCTTTTCATGTTAATTCATGATGCATTCCTTCCACACAGGCTATAGGCTACATCGATTCAAGAATGCAAACCCTTTCCCCCATGCACTTGGTTCTCCTTGACTATTAAAATACTTTGGTTATTTGATCCAGAATGGACATGTGCTATAAAATATCATCAAATTCAAAGATTCACACTTTTTTATTAAAAAAAAAAAAAGCACAGGTATTGCATCCTAAGTCATGTGCAAAGTAGGCCCACTGAAATAACTGGACAGGCTAGTCATGCCAAACACCATTTATTTCAATGAATGGCATTCAACATTAGTCCAACTCAGAGCAGACCCACTGAAGTTACTGGACATAACTTAGATTCATTAACTTTAATGGGTCTACTCTGAATGGGACTTTGCTGAATAAAACCCAATGGATCTGTTGTGAATGTGACATAGTTGGATACTACCCATAGTAAAATATATTTTGGAAAAAAGCAGATACTATTCTTATCCTGAATATTTTTGCTTTACTTTTTGCTCTAGGCAATTTGCTTCTTTTTTAGTCAAATTTAGCAAAATACAATGTACAGCATTCTCCCCTTCATCCAATATTATAGCCATTAACCTCTTATATTTAAAATAATATCACTGGCACGGTATGCTGCTGTGTCTGTAACACAAATCTATCTGCATTTAAAAAAATTAGTGATCTTTAACAGAGCCTTTGAGCTGTTGCAGAATTCAGGATTCCAACCAATGCCAATCAGGCCAATCAGAGTTAGAAAAATCGGAAATATGTTTTGCAAACTGGAACAGTCAACAGAACATGTAGCTTTACTTTGGTTCAGTTTTGTTTAAAACAAACAAATCACTCTTTTAAAGTTTCCACGCAATAGAAACATATAATCCTATTTTAGAGTTTATACTCCCAATGGAATATTCTTCAATTAGGAAAATCCTTAAGGCACTTTTGGGAACACAAGTTTGATCCCAGGCTCCAAACGTGCTCTGATATGTGCACTGAGTTCCAAGCAACAATGGACTTCCCTTTCACTCCAACATCAGACACCAACCTGCAGTTGACACCAACATTGTAGTGATTTAGGAACTCAACATGTGCCAAAAAACCTTGGCTCCCATGTGCATGAGGGTCAGGGCAAGTATGTTTTATATTAGCACTAAAAATAAAGCCAGATATTATTTTGGCTATTCTTGCGCCTTTGGCCAAATGCTGCGTTCTGATTGTGTATGGAACTGAGAATCTTTGGGATTCAGATGACAACTGTCCAATTGAGCCGCATTTTTACAGTGGACAAAAAAAAAAAAATGCTGTACACCTAAGTAAGAACCACGTTAGAAAAACAATAAAAGGTAAGAAGTACAATTTTGCCAGGATTTTTCAGCAGTTGGATGGATTTCATTAAAGACAGAAAGAGACTTGTTGAAGCTCTCAGGTTACTGGTCTCTTCTTTCTGTGAAAAGGTCACATAAGCAGTGGAGAAGTGGGAAAGGGGAGCGGGCTTTCTATATTTCTTTCTTTTAATGCACTGATTTATTGGAGTTTAGCAATGGGGGTTATGTGGAAAGACATCAAGCAACTGGAAATCCTGCAGTGTTGGATTTACACGGTTATCTCTAATGGAGAAAAGTAAACCTCAGAAGGAGACAACTTGCTTTGAGAGATGAGGAAAATGACACTCCTCCACCGAAATCCTGTTTCTAAATATTATCACATCACCGTCTTTACTGACTGGTAGGCAAACACTAATAAATACACATAAGAAGAATTGGGAGAAGGAAGGAATATACATTATTTGCATGTGACTGCAAATGTCATGTTATACCCTGGCCTGCATTCCATAAACATGTTTTATCAGAAAGTACACCTTCCAAACTTACAGGTTACTGCTACAATGCCAACTTTGAAGCAATAGCTCTTCCCACATGTGACCGTTTCCTAGTGGCAGTTTGATTACAACAACATCAAAAATAAATCGAAGCTGAAGGAAAAGACAAGCTAATAAAAATAGTAGGCGAGGGGAAACTTTGCATATTGCTTACAATACAGCAAAGGCTACATGCAGCTGCTCAAACAGGACAGAATGAGGAACAGAACTCTGGGAGCTAAGAAACTGTGGGCCAAATAATCAGAACTGCCAGATATAGGGAAATAGGAGGTCTAATTACTTTTATTTTTATTTAGCAAAACACATACATCGTTAAATTGTGCTAAAATCTCTATACAGCTTAACATAAACATTTAAATTATTTAAAACTTTAAAAAAATAAGTATAATTGACAGTAGAAAGATTCAAACACATCCACACCCACATGTCTGAATAAGCTTACCTGGATAAAATGTTCGGAGCTGGCACTGAAAAGAGTCAACTTTCTGGCACTGGTATAATATAGTGTAGCTATTTTACATATACAGTTATTTATCTGGTAAGAAAACTGTGTCACTTTGTGTAGTATTAAATTTTAAGAATGCAAAATAGTAAAATGCATAAATTAAAGCAGCCTGATGTGCCGCAAAACAAACCAACCAAATATTTTTTTCTTAATTTAACACAATTTTCCTTCAAAGTAACATTTCAAAAGCTTTTCCATGGACAATTGCATTAGAACCCCATATTATTGAATTTACCTCTAATAACGTAACTATCCAAGGCCTCTTCCATTCTTCGCAAAGCTTCAGCTCTGTTGGATCCATAAGTGATCAGCTAAAGCACACATACACAAAATGATATATAAAAATGATATATAAAAATTTAGGACCATCAAAATATTATTTTGTGGTAGAGGTTTACAACTTTCTGTTTTTAATGCAATTTTAAAATGTTTTAAACATTTTTATTGTTTTAGCTCTTGTTGGCCATCCTAGGCACCTTTGGGAGGAAGGCCAAGATACAAATTTAGCAAATAAATATTTTGAGACTATCCAATGCTTTCTTTAAAGGTAAGCAAGATGCCACAAAATCACCATATCCACCATGTGCTTAGTTACCTTCATGCCAAATGGTCACTATGGCACATGCCTCTGAGTTATGTGTATTTTGCACTTTTGATGTGAGCAACAATAAGATCATTTCTTGGTGAAAAACTGAGCCTGACAGTGGCGGTCTACAAACTCCAGTGTTTCTCCTGCACAGCAAACCTCAGTTGGGACTCCTTGGTTTATCAGGGAGTTCAGACAATGAAACCAGTAGGGGGGTTGACTTGAACACAGGTGGTGAAGTGTATACAACAAAACAAAAGTAGGAACCCATTTGTGTGATGGCAGTAAAATCGTCCTCTAGCATTAAAAAAAAAAGCTGTCCAGCAAAGCCCTTCTAGGTGGTAACAAGATTTCAACATGACCCTACAACCCTTGGATATTAGAACCCAAGTAATTATTATTGGTTCAGACACTGATGCCAATATTGGTACAGTTCCTCTTCTAGTCTTAGTTCCTGCAATTGGTTTCAGCTGATGTGGCATATGGATATGGGCTTTAAGGGCTTTAGCCTGCCACCAGTATTCTTAGCCCCTGCCCAAACTAAGCCTCCTGGTTGTATATTGTGCTCAAATAGGCTTAGTTTGGTCAGACTGAGTATACACTTCCAGAGTTAACACTAAATCCATTACTTCTGGTAAATGAGCCACCATAGCTGCTAGAAGGCTGTGTAAATTTGTGTCCCAGGCTTTTTTACTCATCCACCCATGTGAAACCAAGGGGTGAATTGTTTGTCGGATGTGAAATTTTATTCAGCTCTCCTACTACACTACAAAAACCAGGAAACATGGGGATCAGGAAACTATGGTTAATTTGTTTCTGGTTTAATTGTGGCTCAAAGCAATGGCTCGATGCACTGGCGAAAATTTTGTTTATATCTTGCCTTGTTTATATCTTGCCTTATTAAATGGAGAAATGATCCCCTGGACACAGCCAATGTTTTCCCTGGATTTCACAGTATGACAAAGAATTTAAGAATTTCCATCTTTTAACTGTTTAAGGGGGTAGATACACTTTCATTTTTGGATGTTTACCTTGATTAGAAAAAAATGGGGTTTTTTTGTTAGTAAAACCACTTTTACTACTGAAATTCCTGAAGCTATTTTAACCCAAACACCTGTCACATATTTTTGCCTGAAACATGTCGCCAAACATTATATATACCGTATTTTTCGCTCTATAACACGCACCAGACCATAACACGCACATAGTTTTTAGAGGAGGAAAACAAGAAAAAAAAATTCTAAGCAAAATAGTGGATATATGATTTTTGTGGTTCATGCTGTGGCCACAGACATGTGATCTGACAGTGAGTTTGGAGTATCCCAATGCAAAAATCCTGAGGATCCATGTGGATCCATGCTTTGTAACCATGGAGGAGGGAAGGAAGGGGAACTATGGATCCTATGCTCACGACTGCAGCAGATCCCCCCCGCCACCCGCAGGCATTCGCTCCATAACACGCACAGACATTTCCCCTTACTTTCTAGGAGGAAAAAAGTGAGTGTTATGGTGCAAAAAATACGGTAATTTCTTTTTTAACTAGGGAAAAGTAGTTAACTCACTTTTGAAATCATAGGATCATAATAAATGCTGATTTCACTTCCTTGCTGTATGCCACTATCAACACGTACCTACAAAAGAGTGAGACAAAAGAATATTATCACAGGCAAAAGAGGAGCCAGTGTCACGAGTCGGCATAGTACAGCAACAGCTCAGGGCCCACAGACTGGCAGAGGGCCCGCTGCTGACTTCAGACGATGGTCCAGTTTCCTGTTTCACAATGGGAGAGGTGTCCAGTTGCAGCAAAAAGTATGCACACAAATTCACACTGCTGCCTCCTCTAAGCACACTCCCACTAATATATGAGAGATTGCCTCAAAAGCCCCTGTAACAATTGCTGAGCCTCTAGGCCAAACATCTTGTTTTTTGTTGGGACTTGGGAGAAAGGGGCACAATAATGTACTCATTGGAATACAAGTTAATTACTGCAAAGCTCCTTCTTGGCATCTCTTAAACTGGGAAATGGATGCCTGCCTCCAGAGGTCCATGTAATCATACATCTCCTAGTTTGGAAGAATCTTTCATGCTCCAAGACGCCAAAGGGAGGGCTTGGCCTCCAAACATCATGATGGCCCCAAAATATCTCTTCCGAGAGGAAAATGAAGTGTGTTTCAGAAAACTCTGAGAGATAGAAAGGTCACATTTCTGCTGGGAGGAACTTCTGGAAAAAGCAACGCCATAACTCTCCTGTGGATTTTTAATCATCAATGGGGCTAAAAGGAGTACAAAACAGTTTCTGCTGTGAACTCCTTTAAGTGTCCTTCCCAGTGAGTGGGTAAAATTGAGACTTAACGTGGATGTAATAAGTGTGTGTGTTTATAAATAAAGTGATTGGAGGAAGAGTATAGAATGTAAGAGTGTAAAAGTGAGCAAAGACAAGAACAGAGTGGTGTAGGGGTCAAGGAGACAGAGCTCTGATGAGGAGAGAGAGCTGTATAAGGCAGATTCAACAAGTAAAGAAGTAGTGAGGGGGGGAATGTTCCACAAAACCCCACAGTCATGGGCAAGTTATCTTTGTTAGCAGTCCATCGGTCAACATTATTTCAGTTTACAAACTTTCCTAGAAGTATTTATACGCTGACACTCTTCTTTCTCTTCAAAGTACAACTTTAAAAATAAGACATTTACAGAGGACCGGGTTTTGCAATTCTCAGATCTAGAATTTTCGTTGTCCAATTTAACTAGTGCCCCACCAAAATGCCCATGTATCTGATATATTGCATCAAAACTTTACGTAAATGCATCATCTAGGCCTCACTCCAGAAGGGCTGCTGCAGAAACTTTAAAGTTCTGCTTATCAGCTCTATAGAAATACCAATACTCTAGCTTTCATGTCTGCAACACTTTCTTTTTCTTCCTCACTCTCATCTGTAGCATATTTTTCTTCTGATGATAGCATTCCCCTGAGGATTTAATGTTTACACAGCTTTTTCCATGGCTTTGCTTTATAAGGATACAGCTGCAATTAAAGTTCTGATTCTGCAACTCTTGTGGAGGGGGGAGGGGAAAAACACACAGAGAGAGACAAGATATGTCTTTGAAGAACCTGATAGCTGTTAGTCAGCCAACAAAATTCAGTATTACTGTTGATCTTTGTTTTCTTCTCTTGGTTTGATTTCTGCAAGAGTGGCACTGAGGTTATCCATATAAAAGTTTCAAAATGACTAATTCCTGAATAAATATTTGTTAAGATTGTTGCTTTTGAAATCTGGATAGCACGCTACTCACAACACCAACAGGATAATTCAAGACCATTCTGGTAATCTTAAAAAGAAACACCAAATGAGACTTGCTGGAGTGGAAGAGGTTTAATATGAAATACTCTGCTTGGGTTTGGCAGGGAGGGGGAAATGGGGCTTAGAAACCCCCTTCAATCTTCACCTGGGGGAAGAAACCCTTGTAATAAAACAGCAGCTCATCTGTCTGCAGCAAGGCAGAAAGAGGTCAACCCAACGGCTGTTAGGCTTTTAGATTTTAATTTAGGCAATTATCAAGGGGCCAGATGTAGAACCTCTTGTCTACAGTATCCACATGAGGTCACACTGATGACTTTATTATCCAAATGACATGTCCTAATAGGCTTTATTCTCTGCAATGAAAACTGCATCACATTTTTTTCCCTAGTAGAAAAAAGAAGATAAACAGTGCCTTTATCATAGTAAGAGTACATCTTCATTAATGCAGGCAGCATAACTGTAATGGCAGTTGTCAAGCACTTTCATCAGAAAAATCTCAAAATATCTCAAAGATACACAGTAATCAGCATGATGGTTTTAGCTATCCCCATGCCATGGAGGAAAAGAAAAACAGGAAGTATTGAAAGGCCATGAGCATCGTTGTAGAGAAGGAAACTGATTATGTGAGATGTTTTGTATCATCCTCAATTTTAAAAAATTATCACCTAAATAGAAACCTAACCAAAACAAGCTAAGGTTGGAAAAAGTTCAGCCTTCCATCACCAGCAACGTAATGTTTGCAATCATCAACCTTCTCTCCTCCAAATATCCACAATAGGAACTATCAGAAACAGGTCAAGAAACTGCAGAGAGAAGAAGGCATAATTCCACAAGAAATACAGAATTAACTTCTCATGATATTTAAGACTCAAAAGCCTTGCAGCAAAATAGTGGCCACAGTTCGGTATCTACATGAGTTTGGGGCTCCAAAAATGCAAAATTATTATTCAGGCTTAACATATCAGAACTTATTAATAAACAAGATTGTCAGTTCAGTTCTTCAGAAACACCAAATATGGCATACCATGTTTGTACATTCACAGTCTTTTTAGGTTCCCATGCTATCTATGCTGTCTACTATTCTAACACAAGTTGCAAACTAGTACAACGTACTTTTAGTCATTGAGTTGTTCTTTATATAGAGAGAACAGGATGAAATTTCTGGCGACATCTCTTCCCAGCCTTGAATTTTTTTAAAAAACCTCTCAATTCTTCTGACCCACAACAGCAGTAGCTTCTTTTCTTTAGCCACAAGATGTGGAAATAAATGGTTAGAGAGGGTCAAAACTGACAATAACTAAAAAGAAATAATAAGCCAGTTAACAATCTGGCTGCGCACAGCCTCCATGCACAATCTGACAACAGTGTTTCACTGTGTTACCTAATTCTCAGTGTAGAATATTCCTCTTATGTAGCTCAAGCCAATACTGAATTCATTCTGTTCCATATGGATGCCTAGGTCTCTGTTCACTACAGGAACTGTCCGCAATTAGGAGGATGATAGAAATCTAGAGCATTCTGCTTAAAATCATATTGGGGAAACAAATGCACGTTTATGATGGAGCAAGGTGACAGTTATATCAGCACACCACCAGAAAGCGATTAATTATGTCCAAATTGCAGGCAAACATGTTCACTGTAGTATGCTCTATTCGCAAAAAAAAATAGCTTCTTTTGTTGCACTTGTAAATCTGGCTATTTTGAGTTCTAAAAGCAGCCACTGCCTATGCGGTTATTCAGTTAGAATGATAAAAGGAATGTGTGTTTCTGTATGCTTTGGGGCAAGGAACTTAAAACACAAATGCATCAAGATCAACACTACGGCTAAAATAAAAGCAGATGGGCTGGCCTCTCCACAGCTACAGTATGAGGTGTGAGGAAGGTAGGAATATACATAATGGAGATGGTTACAACACCACCACAGAAATGGATAGATGAGTTTTGTATCATGCACACACAAGCATCGACACCACACCAGGACTCAAGTTCTCTGTTTCATGCCGGATGTGTAGGAATGAAATGCTGGTAGTCAAATTGTAAGCCAAAATTATTTCAACTAATTTGTACATGCTTCCGCTTCCCCATTCTTATTACTTCATGTGTGCCAGGGCTGAGATCCAGCAGTAAACAAGCTACTTTAGACCCTCCTTAAGTAAAAATATCTAGAAGCACAAGGTATGACAGCTATCATTTATAGGAATGGCCAATAATGGAATTCAACGTTAAGGCATAATGTAGTGTCTTATTCCATACCTTCCTTTCATCATGCACTGTCTACATCAGTGTTTCTCAAACTTGGGTCTCCAGGTGTTTTTGGACTACAATTCCCATCATCCCTGACCACTGGTCCTGCTAGCTAGGGATGATGGGAGTTGTAGTCCAAAAACAGCTGGAGACCCAAGTTTGGGAAACACTAGTCTACACCTTCAATTTAAAGCATAAACAAACATCCCATGTCAATGCTCCTATGCCAAAGGTAAACTCACAGAGCAATACACGCACCCAAAAGAAGCTGGGCTTACAATACAGTGGTGCCCCGCAAGACGAATGCCTCGCAAGACGAAAAACCCACTAGACAAAAGGGTTTTCCGTTTTTCGATACGCTTCGCAAGACGAATTTCCCTATGGGCTTGGCTTGCTTCGCAAGACGAAAACGTCTTGCGAGTCTTGCGGTTTTTTTCCGCTCCCCCCCTTTTTCTAAGCTGCTAAGCCGCTAATAGCCTTTTAGCCGCTAAGCCGCTAAGCCTTTAATAGCCGCTAAACCGCTAATAGCGCTAATCGGGTTGCTTCGCAAGATGAAAAAACCGCTAGACCAAGAGACTCGCGGAACGGATTAATTTCGTCTTGCGAGGAACCACTGTAAAATGTTGCCGCATGGAGCACGTGCTCAGTGTTACAGTCATTCAGTCCTCCTCACTACTCCTTTCTTATTCCCTCCCACCAGCCTTGCCATCCCTGCCCACAATAAACAATCAGCACTCCATAGCTGTAGGGCATACTCAGTTCAAGTTGGGGAGTTTTGGGGACTCCATCCACAACTCAGGGCTTGTATTTTATTTTATTTCAATTATTATTATTCTGCAACACTTGAGGTTCCCGCAGACCAGCTGATACCTCCTCTTGTGTGTGGATGGTGTCGTTTTGGTCACATAAAGATCCACACTTACTTCTGAACATTAAAAATAAGAGTGAATTATCGTGTATTAGAAAGAAAATGCTATGGCTTTTGCCATATACCGTATTTTTCGCTCTATAAGACGCACCAGACCACAAGACGCACCTAATTTTTGGAGGAGGAAAACAAGAAAAAAAATATTCTGAATCTCAGAAACCAGAACAGCAAGAGGGACCGCTGCACAGTGAAAGCAGCAATTCCTCTTGCTGTTCTGGCTTCTGGGATACCTGTGCAGCCTGCAGTCGCTCCATAAGACGCACACACATTTCCCCTTACTTTTTAGGAGGGAAAAAGTGAGTCTTATGGAGCAAAAAATACGGTAATTCAACTTTCTGAATCAAATAGCTTCCCACAGTTGTCAGATTAATGTCTTCATTTCGAAAGTTCTCTTTCAGCATAAAAAAAGACAAGCAAATAGTTTGTAAACGGGGAGGGGGGGGGGAAATCACTGCTCTGTTTTTAACAAAATGGTGGCACTACACAGAAAGAGAAAGGGAAAGGCCCAGCCACGCTGTGTGAGATCCTCAAAACCATTACTCTTAGGCTTCCAGGATAATTAAAATTTCTTCCCTCAGTACCACGATGGGCCACGTGAATCTATCAGGCATCTCCCACCCTTCATTTTCAATTCACCTCTCCCCCTAAGCACAAATCCCAACCCGCCATGTCTACCTGACAAGTGACAGCCCAATCTGATTAAATGCTTGCAAAGGAGAGGACTCATGGGCCTCCATGACAGGCCAAAAGTGATCACCATGGAGATACATAATTACAGCTGTCAACGCATCTACTGTCCTGCTGGCATCAATTTGATTGCTCCCAGCAATAATGATAGACAAAGCTTAGTATGCACTCTCTTGCACCCAATCACTTTGTCTATTCCGTGGTCCATTTAGCTGACATGCAACATTCGCACAAGCAAATAACAGCAGTAAGCAGAACATTTAAGGCATTTTAATTGTTTTTTTTCTTTCTCTGGATGGCTCACAAGTGCAAATGTTATTACATAAAACTCCTGCTGCAGCATTAATTGAAGAAAGATTTGGTGGGACAAAGACTGTAGGGGGTACAGTTTGTCCATTATCACTTGTACTTTCAACAGGTCTCATGTTTAGAAAATTGCAAATTGCAAAAACTTGCAAGGGCAAAATATTTGACATCCTGTTAGCTATTACAACATGGTGAAAAACCTCAACCTGCCCCCAGAGTAATTACTGAAAATTATTTCTTAGTTCATTTGGGTTTCATTAAATATGCTTAAGATACATTCCCTCTGTAATAGCTGGGGTTTTTTTATCTTCCATTCAACATCACATAGTGCCTGCTAAACCTTGACAATTTGTATTTCTCCTTTTAAGCTTTGAACACAGCATGGAGCCTTAAAGCCCAAGAAAGGGTCAGGTCCTCTCTAGGAAGCATATGGGCAAAAACAATTTAAGAAGTGAAATAAATCCTATATCCAATAACATCACCAAATTTAGGATCCAGCCTGTAATCTTATGCCATTTTTTCCATGCAAGTAATCATGGTAAATCGTCATATTCACAGATGGTATCGGCTTGTCATTTCACAAAGCCGACACCATGCCATATATACACACTTATTACTTTGACTACCTTGATTATACAGAACAGAAGAGATGCCCTTGTCTTTTTTGTGCTGGTTGTTAAACAACCACTCTAAACAGTGTCTACAACACTGAAATGTGTAATAATCACTTTTCATCAACTGTAGTAAATTGCGTTTGGTCTCTAAAGCTTGAAAGCTAAACAAATAGGACCACTCCTCCTTGGGGCATTTAGCACTTTGCAGGGACAGGCAATTGAACATTTTATTTTGCAGTTTGATCTTCTAGTTATAGTTACTGCTGCTCTAAAAACCAGGATTATAGGACAGATATCGCGAAAGTATAAATAATGGGTTTGTAGAATATCTCCCTTTTTAAAAGCCAAATCCTGTTTCTTTTTGACTGTATCGTATTTCTAATTACTACAAGCTAACAGAATCTAACTCCATCTCCCTTAGTTAATAAACGAGTTTAAGGTGGCTTGTTTTAAGCAGCACTGAACACGAACGACTTCTAGTGAATTCAATGAGATCTGTGGTTTCTTAGTGCCTGTGAAAATGAGAAACAAGGAAACATAAGAATTACTTACATTGGGCACATGCAGCGGCTCTTTGTACTGAGACAATCTACCAATAGATGGCAGACCAAAAGATTTGTAGGGATCCTAAAATGAAATTCAAACACAGGGAGGTATTAACTTTGTAAGACAAAGCACAGGAAACAAGGTTAAGTCACTGGGAAGCCCACGGTTTCTCCACTTTAATTTTCAACCAACTATATTTTGTTTTCAAAATGACTTATTTTGGGGGGATATGAATTTGCTTCTTCCATTCAAGTCATGGAAGGTTTGTTAAAGCTAAAAACCTTCCTGCTGTGCCTTTATTAAGCCAAGGGCAATCTTTCTAAGAGAAGGCACAATAGTAGGGGCACAGACAGAGAACAAAAACACATAACACAAAAAGAAAATCCGAAAAAAACACAGACGAGCATTCAAGCTTCAATGTTTTCAGGATCACAACCCAAATAATTCACTAACACTTAATATATTTAAGGAACAACATAGTGCATAAATGCATGATTCTGCGGTGGTCAGTGTGAGAGTTGGAAAGTTTCTGTCCACCATTACAGTGTTAAATTCTCTGTTCAAAATCCCAGCTTGTCTTTATTTGATGAACACACAGAGACTGGACACAGAATCAATTAATGGCAGTACCAAAACCACTAGTAATATTAATATCACCTTGTGTTATTATAATGTTAATATTTTTAACCGCTTTGTAAACAAGTTGTACTTTGGGATTCACACAAGGTAATGTGTAGTGAACGTTAAGGAAAAAAAATCAACCACCCCCACCCCTAAATGCCAGGGAGAGACATACAACACTGTTCAAACAAGGGAAAGGTTGTAAAGAAATGAATCAAAACACACACACATTATAGAAACTGAAGATAACTGCCCAAAGCATTCACATTCATATTAGGAAGCAAAAGTTGAGAATATTTCAGGCAAAGTCTTGGTTTCAAATCTCAGCGGATCGGTGTGCAAAAGTTTGGTTGGTTAGTTCTAAATAAAGAGGATTGTTTTTGTGTGTGGTTTTTGTTTTTTTAAAAAAAGTAATTGGCAGCCACTATACTCTCTAGTCATACTGAACATGTGGGGCAGCCACTTGACCTTTTCAGAGGATCCACTTGAAAAATAGCAAAGCTAGCACGAGTTCATAAGAAAGCTCATGTTGAAATAGCTCATGTTGAAATATTGTATGAAACTGCTAAAACATGGCATGACTGCAGAATACTCTTCTTCCAAATGTGGTATATAATTCCCGCCCCCGCCCCCAATCTTTGCATAAAGAAAGCAAAAAAGAAAAAAGAAACGCTACCCAAAAACCTTAAATCAATTACGTCACATGAAATGGATCAAGCTGAAAGACAGAGTCTTGGGTGGTTTGCTACACCTGGCACTAACAGCTTCTTACACAGCCGTTCACCCTCCCAGACGTTAACAGTTATTTTACCTCAGCATATACTCGACATTCAACCGCCCAGCCGTTGATAGGAATATCAGCCTGTTTGTGCCTCAGAGGGTAACCCTTGGCAACACGGATCATTTCTTGGACTAGGTCCAGACCGGTAATGCATTCTGTGATGGGATGTTCAACCTGCAAGGTCAAGAACTGTCAGTCAGTACATAACAAAACAACTAAATTCTCCCCACCACCCAATAAAACAAAAAATACTGAAAACTCAAAAGGGGGTAATTTACAATAACGGCCATTCTTCTTGTCATATAGCTACTCAGGAGAGCAAGTCCTGCATTCAAGATGTATTGCAGAAATCAGACAGGAGCAATACAGCTAAGCAAAGCAAAACAAAATTGCAGGCAATGGGGGGAATTTTCATATATAGATATATAGATTTTTTTTAAAAAAAAAGACACCTTGATATTTAATGATGAAGACTGAAGTTGTTTTTGAAGCATTTAGAGATGGGACTTTCGAAGTTGGTCTCTTTTTTAAAAATAATAATCTAGAAACACACAAAGTATTTTGACTGAAAGCTCAAAGTAGCTGGCTGATAATCAACCCATTCTGCTACACTTAACATGGCATGTACAGGAGCAGCCTACAATCTTCCATAGAACCAGACTAGCCTAAGTCTCATCCACACGCCTGCTTTCACTAACCTGTCCTGACAAGCAACCAGATTAGCGTAATCTTACATCAGTGCAGTGTAGCAGAAATGAGCAGATGGATCCTTCAGGTTTTTTTTTCCCCCTCCAGACTTATCTGTGTAGTGCTTAGCATACACAATAGCTGAGCTGGACCAGTAGAATCACTGTGTGCTCTCAGCAAATAGCTGCTAACGGCTCAGGATGATGCTGTCATGGGAATACCCCTCATTCACAGTGAAACCAAGCAGGAGAGCGAGTACACAAGTCTCTCTTGTTGTTAAGACGGATTTACGTACATGTGTATTTAACTTACCAAATGTAACTTAATCGGCATGGAAGAATTATAAAATAGCCACATGCAAAGGGAGCAAGTTAAGTAACTTGGTAGCCAAATTCTATAAAATTAATAAGTGCACTTGCCACATTGGTTTGAGAGAGAGAGAGAGAGAGAGAGAGAGAGAGAGAGAGAGAGATGGATGATCTGATCTGCCATTTTTAGTGTAAAATGCTTTTTTGTAGCTCAAGTCATGTATCTTTAAGACACCCTATTTTACAAGTGTTTCTCTATCCAGAGATGTCATACCACATGTATTTTGTGACACAGGAAAAGGTCACTGAACAAACTAGGTATTTCCCCTTCAAGTACATTAATTGAAGGAGAACATTTTGTCTATTGTAATATCCTTGCAGTGGGTCTTGCAAAAAAAAAAAAAGATAGTAAAATAAACAGATGGCACCCATAATTAGTCCTCTGTGCATTTTGAGTTTGTTTACAGCACCATATTTTAAGACAGCCTGACAACTTTAATGACATCACTGAAATAAGTACCTTATATTTTTTTTAAAAAAAGAAGAGATGTTGGACTGAAATGGGAATTTGAATGTGCAGCTTAGGAAGCTACCGCTGGGATTCTTAAAACTTTGGGCAAACACGTGATACTCCTCAGGTATCTCAAACGTAATGGTACTTGAAGAGACTCCCCAAAGAATTCTGTACCTTCCCTGCCGATGGTGCTCAACTGACGCCATTCATGTTCTATTAAAACTTCACAAATTATCAACATTTTGGGGCGGATATAGTTTATTTTCTCAGGTTTTTAAAAAAGTGTCTTTGAGATAACTACATCCTCAAAACCATGTTTTGGAAAATAACTGAATTCTTTGTAAAGGCATTTTAACTGTTTAATTTTATCTTCCTTTTCCCTTGAATCATCATCCCAATGTGAAATGAAACAGACCCATTGTAAAGTTTCATTGTTAATGATCAAACTAGGATGGAACTTCTCCGGAAAGCAAAGTATGGGTGTAGTTTATTCTCAAAACACTTACAAACATTTATTTAATCAATTCTTCAAAAGACATCTTTGTCTCTATAAACATTATTGTCTATTGCGTCAATATACTTCCTTTGTACAAAGCTGGGGGGGGGCAGGGGACAGGGAATGGGAAAAAGTTGGGCATATTCATTTTGCTGAAACTATTTAAGCACTCTTGTTGTTCTACAAGAATGTAATCAAATTTATATATTTATTTTATGTGTTTTTCTTTTACATTTCTACTTGAAAAACAAGTCTATGCAGAAATGATAGGCCCCGTCAGAAGGATGCTGGCTTAGAAAAAGTTAGTAGCCTTGGCAGATTAGCAGTCATTGGGCAACAGCAGCAACATCAAAAGAGAAGCAGTAAAGTTTGAGAAGGTTCTGCTATATTCAAGGGGATGGAAGTAGTTTGGAGTCCTTTAAGACAGACTGTCAGACGCGGGTGGTGTGTGGGTTAAACCACAGAGGCTAGGACTTGCCGATCAGAAGGTCGGCGGTTCGAATCCCCGTGACGGGGTGAGCTCCCGTTGCTTGGTCCCAGCTCCTGCCAACCTAGCAGTCTGAAAGCACGTCAAAGTGCAAGTAGATAAATAGGTACTGCTCCGGCGGGAAGGTAAAGGGCGTTTCTGTGTGCTGCTCTGGTTTGCCAGAAGCGGCTTAGTCATGCTGGCTACATGACCCAGAAGCTGTACGCCGGCTCCCTCGGCCAGTAAAGCGAGATGAGCCCCGCAACCCCAGAGTCGGCCACGACTGGACCTAATGGTCAGGGGTCCCTTTACCTTTTTAACTGTCAGAAAACCACAGCTACTTAGAAGACACTCAAAAATATCTGAAAGTGTGACTGATGTGAGGCCTGCTCAAGGAAACTCTGTCCATTATGGAGATAAAGCCTACCTAAAACATAGCATTAATCCAACGAGAAACTCAGTGGAAAGGGGCAAATTGCAGTTAGATGCTCTACCTCGACTGCTGAGGTCGTCTCAGTACTTTCTTTCTAGAAAAAAGGTGCTGTTACTCACCATGAAGTTGTTCCAGTAATTGCCACACCTTTAAACAACAAAAAACTAGAGGTGCTGGTACAGTGTACCATTTAGTACCCCCCCCACACACACACATAAGCACTGGGTCTTCTGATGGGCACCTTTGGTGGTCCCACATGCCCCTGTGGTTAAGCTGGTCGTTACTAGAGACCGAGCCTTTAATGTTGCAGGTACTGTCCTGTGGAACTCCATGCTAACAGATGTTTAGGAAGAACCATCCCTGCTAGTTTGTCGGCATAATCTAAAAACTTTATTATCCAGACAAGCCTTTCAAACTTGAGGTTCTTTGCCAACTAGTTCCTATTGATGTGTTCGGTTTTTATTGTAATACTGACAGAACATCTTTACTGGAGAATATTACTCAACTCCAACCTACTTCAGCTAGGATTCACATTTATGTAATAAAGATATAGACACACAGACTTTTAACAGAAAATGAAAAATGGAACTCCTGACTTTGCACATATCAAGTGTTCTCAAAACGTGTTCTCCATGCAATACCAGCATGACCCTCCTTCTTTAGTAAATGACAAAACAATTGCATGCAATCTAAATATATATCATATAGAGGAGCAGGCAATTTTCAAGATCCTTTTCGATCTGGAGTTAGGCATAGTTTGGGCACAGAAATGGCTTTGGTTGAGGTTTATGATTACCTCTGTTGGGCAACACACAGAGGGAGTGCATCACTGCTAATTCTCCTTGATTTCTCAGCAGTTTCTGATAATATTGACCATGGTATTGTTCTAGAGCGACTGTCTAAGTTGGGGTTGGATGGCATAGTGCTGTGGTGGTTCCAGTCATACTTGGGTGGTTTTTTCAGAGAGTAGTACTTGGGAAATGTAGTTTGGCCATGTAGAGCCTTCAATGTGGGATTCCACAGGATACGATTTCATCCCCCATGCTGTTCAACATCTACATGAAACCACTGAATGGGGTTGTCCAGGGTTTTGGAGTATGTTGTCAACAGTATCCTGATGAAACATATGCTCCACTTCTCATTTACATCTACAGGCGTGACACTGGATGGGCTAGACCAGGCATCCCCAAACTTGGCCCTCCAGATGTTTTAGAACTACAACTCCCACCATCTCTGACCACTGGACCTGTTAGCTAGGGATGATGGGAGTTGTAGTCCCAAAACGTCTAGAGGGCCAAGTTTGGGGATAGCCTGGGCTAGAGCAATGTTTTGTCTTGGTAATGGGTGCTTGATGAGAACCAGTAATCTGAACCTTAATGCAAACAAGACTAAGGCACTGTTAGTGGGTGGTTCTCTAGACCAGATTGATGGGATGTGGCTGGCACTGGATCAGGTTACACGCCCTCTGAAAGAGAAGGTATGTAGCTTGGTGGTACTACTAGATCTAATACTGTTGCTTGAAGCTCAAGTGACCTCGGTTTGCTTCAAATGCTTTCTATCAGCTTCAACTGATGACTCAGGTGCGCCCCATCTATGTCTAGCTTCTGTTGTCTATGTTCTGATAACCTCTGGGTTGGATTGCTGCAATGTGCTATACATAGGACAGCCTTTGAAGTTGCTACAGAAATTGCAGCTGTTACGGAATTTAGCAGCCAGACTGATGACCAGGACAGGACAGCCCAAACATATAACAAGACTTCTGGCATGACTGCACTGGCCACCAATCAGCGTCTGAGCTCAGTTCAAAGTGCGGGTTTTGACCTATAAAGCCTAATGTAGTTCAAGACTGCAAGAGCTCAAGGACCACCTCTCCCCACATGAACCGGCCCAGACCCTGTAATCATCATTTGAGGCCCTTCTCCAAGTGTCTCCTTCATGGAAGATTCAGAGGGTGGGTACATGAGAACAGGCTTTTTTAGCAGTGGTTCCCCATTTGCTGGGAGGGTGCAGCCTTTTTCAGGCATCAGGCAAATACTTTCCTTTTTACCTGGGCTTCTGACCATTAATCTGAAGGGTTTTCAAGTACTTGTTGACTCTTTTTAGTGGAGCAGAATCTGCAGGGCCTATCTTTTATTTGTATAGATGGGGGGAAGGTGTTAGGTTTTTGCTGACTGTATTTATTTTAACTGGTTTTAGTATTTCTATTGTGTCTGTAAGTTGCTTTAAGTCATTTCCATGAGCAAAGCAACTAATAAATAATAATAATGTTGAAGATGGTCGAGAGTTTGAGATTTCCCTTTGATTTAACCAGCAGCAGGCAGCATTAACAATTCTACGTTGCCTTTTCTGCCATTTATTTCTGGCACATTTTCCTTTATTTCAGTTTCATCACTTTATTCTCTATCCCCCCACTAAGCGGCTGTCTGGCTGAGTAACAATGTTTGGACTCCAGGCTGTGTGTATAACTTCGACATCCTTCTTTCCATTCTCCATTCTCCTCCTCTTTCCTTCCTTCCTTGGCTATTTGTGATTTGAAGGTGGAGCCAGAAACACAAACACACAGCCTAGTATAACATAGCCACCATAGCACTCTCTTGTGTTTCCCAACTGGGTTATTTTATTTTCTGTCCCCTAAAACAGTAAGAATGTGGAAGTTATTGCCATAAGAGCACATTACTGTGATTCTTTGGTAGGAAAATGCCACAGCATTCTAAACAGCTAGTTAGGCTCTACAGTGGTACCTCAGGTTACATACGCTTCAGGTTACATACGCTTCAGGTTACATACGCTTCAGGTTACATACGCTTCAGGTTACAGACTCCACTAACCCAGAAATATTACCTCAGGTTAAGAACTTTGCTTCAGGATGAGAACAGAAATTGTGCTCCGGCAGCGCGGCGGCAACAGGAGGCCCCATTAGCTAAAATGGTGCTTCAGGTTAAGAACAGTTTCAGGTTAAGAATGGACCTCCGGAACAAATTAGGTACTTAACCCGAGGTACCACTGTATCTCAATCCCTTTGGCTAGCCATTTAAGCCCCAAGAAGCCAGAGACAGCATCTCACTCTGTACCTTCAATCCTTATAGGAACAGAGAAAGTTTTAGAAAGATTGGTTAAATGATGTTGGCTTTGTGCATATGTGGGAGCACTTTAGAGAAAAAGATCTGAAATACAGTATTTGAAAATTTATAATAGTGGGGAATCGGGTTGAATACAATGGTGTACATAGGACACACAAACTTGCAACGCGAAGTATGAAATTGTGCTTATCTCTACTGCGATATTTATGCTGGAGTTGAAGTTCAACAAGTTCTTCCTGCATTCAGCATGATTATTTCTACAGCTGACCTATTCTACATTTTATTTATTGTATGATTAAATGCAAAAGTGTGGAACAAGTCTCCCTGGTAGCCAGAGAAATGCAAGCAAGAGATGCAAGACCACTCTCTTCAACCATTTCTTCAGAGTATGTAAAGCTATAAATTACTTCATTCACTTCATGATGATAGTGTTCATGTTCAGTTGTGATCCTCCTGCCCCCACCAATCCCACTGCTCAAAGTCCTGTACAGTGGTACCTCAGATTAGGTACTTAATTCGTTCCGGAGGTCCGTTCTTAACCTGAAACTGTTCTTAACCTGAAACACCACTTTAGTTAATGGGGCCTCCTGCTGCTGCCACGCCGCCGGAGCACAATTTCTGTTCTCATCCTGAAGCAAAGTTCTTAACCCGAGGTACTATTTCTGGGTTAGCAGAGTCTGTAACCTGAAGCGTATGTAACCTGAAGCGTATGTAACCCGAGGCACCACTGTACTGCAGTGTCCCTGTCTTACATACAGAGCTCAGTGCAGAGCAGCAGCAAAACAGATCAGGGAAGAGCAAAGTGTCCGAGAGCTCCTCTTCAGGTCTTGATAAGCCAATGTTTGGCTTAGCGCATTGTGCAAATCAACCAGAGTCCTCTGATATATTCAGCTCAGTGTCTTGCTTACAATTTGTGTTTTTCATGTGCAATCACCGAGGGTGCTGCAAAAACTTTCCAGATGGAGAAACCCTGTCGTTGGAAACTTTAGAAAGCCTGTTTAAACACTATTCAGTCAGATCTGTTCTTTCCAACTTTATCGGAAATGCACTAAGCTTTAATTAAAATGTTTGTTAGGTGCATTTCTCTAATTCCTCTATCTTGGCTGTGTATTGTCTCTAATTAGTGTTTCAGTTTGAAGCTGGTGAGTAGTAATTTTATTGGCCTCATCTACAGTTTTCCCAATTGATCTGTCACTTTTCCCCAACCCTCAAACTTTGATGCCTATTAGCAGACTTGTAACTAGCCATCTAAGCTTTTCTCCCTTTTTAATTAAGAGCCAAACTTAGTAATTCTCATAAAGCTTTTTTCCTCCAAATTTAACTCTAGAGCCAGGAGAATCTGCAGATGTGTTTGTGTTTACAGTCAATTTTTAAATGACACGTTGCTGCTGCCTTCTCTAACATCCATGTTCTGGGGAGCTCAAGATTGCTAGACAGCTCCTTCATTTGCTGCTTTTGCACTATACCTGGAAATATCTGCATCCACCAAACTGAGTTTTGAAAGGCTGTATTTGACCGCATTTAGAGGCTTCTTTCAAAAACCTACTTTAGACTATTTTAAAATTTTTTTTAATGGCAGCTCAGCTCATGGCACTCTTCAGAGGAAAATATTTTATTCTATGCGTCTCTCCATTGCTCATTTGCTACCTTGATTACACTGTTTTCATGATCACAAAATGTTAAGACCATTTAGCTGCGGGGGGGGGGGGGGGCGGGATGAGAAATTCCAAAGGCACAACACAAAAAAAGGCTTCAACAGGAGCCATACTCTGCCTGGCACAAAGGAATGAATGAGCAACTGTGAGCCAGCATCTGCATCCATGTGCCCAGTCTTGCATTCTGCTCTCTTTTCACAAGAGCTGATACTATCTTGTTGTAAGAATTACAGTGGAACCTCGGGTTGGGAACGTGATCTATGCAGGAGGCACGTTCGCAACCCACAGCGCCGCATCTGTGCACGCGTGGGTTGCGGGTCGTAATTCAGCGCTTCTGCACATGCGCGAGAACTGAAACCCGGAAGCAACCTGTTCTGGTACTTCTGGGTTCAGCGCGGTGCACAACCTGAAATCGCATAACCTGAAGCATCTGTAACCCGAGGTACCACTGTATTTTGAATGTTTTCCAGAAGCAATGTTGAGTTCTGTGCTGCCATATTGTTTCTACATGATGAAGGCTGCAGATATTTGGAGGCAATGAAAATTATTTTCATTGGTAAATTTGCTAGTGTGTGATACCCCCAACCATCACTTCAGTCACTGTAACTTCTTACATAACATTTCTGCTGCAACACCACTCCGGTCCACATTTTACATGTTCAAAGAGTTTTAAGATTTTAGCTGAAATGTATCCCTTGCCAAGGCATGCCAAGGTCAAACTACATGCTTTGTTTCCCTATAAACAGTATGATGATTGACAAGCACGAGTGCACATTCACCAGATCAAGTAAACTTCTCTGTTCAAGGTTTAACTCAAAATCACCACTGTCCAGCACAACATATCACAACCACAAACTCAAGTGAGGAAATCAGCACTGGGAATAAAATGCTATCTTAGTGTTGCTCTGCTATGGGGTTTTGAAGAAACTTGAAAAGTTTTTAGCATAAAAATACAATTTTTCATCCACCCATATTCTAAAAATAGTGTACCTCTCCTCCTTCTCACTCCCCCAGTACCTGAAGTCTAGTGTTCATTTCCAAGAAGAAGAAATTCTTTTTTGAGTCTATAAGGAATTCCACTGTTCCAGCAGATGAGTATTTTACAGCTTTTGCAAGAGCCACTGCTTGTTCTCCCATAGCTCTGCGTGTCTCAGGATCCAGGAAAGTGCTACACGAGTAGAGAGAAAATGTGTTGGAGGGGTTAAATTCAGCAAAGAGGTTTTTTGATACTTTAAGACACCCAAATATCAAGAGGAAATGTAAAGTGAAGTAACTGCCACCCAAAGCAAACCATTAAACACTGGTAACTACATGCTTGGGAATTATGTTTTAAAAAACCCTGACTTTTAATAATCAACCAACAAAATTAATGCTAAAATTAAACATTCTAAGTTCACATATTTCAAAATCTGTGTCCAAGTCGGTAATGTAATTTAAACACTAGCTGATCACAGCTGTCCCTTATTTTGAAATATTGAAAGAATACCCCTTACATAAGCCACATTTCTCAAGGTCATTTAGAAAATATGGAACACTTCTACCAATCACGAAAATATTAGGGTTTTTTGGTCTACTTAACCAATATGCAAGGATGCTGTATAGGAGAAATATGGACTTCATTTCTACTATTACTACTACTACTACTATTATTATTATTATTATTAATAATAATAATAATAATAATAATAATATTTCTTCCTCATCCTTCATTATAAAGGCAGGTTACAACAATATAAGTACAGTATTAAAATAATTTACAATCAGAAGAACAGAACGTCAAAAGCGTGCACCTTCAGCATACAATAAAAGCTATACAATGGTGGTGTTAAGACATGTCTACAAGGGAATTCCACCATTTAGGGGCTGCCACAGAGAAAGCCCTCTCAGATTGCCATTCCCACATTCCACATGCTGCCCAGAGGGGGGCTGTCCGCTGCATCTCTACAATTCACTGCTCTGGCCTTGTCTCCTTCCTGTCAATGTCCACTGGGGACAGTTAATTCTGCTATTTCTCTGCATTTGGTGTGATTTGAACTGCTGAGAATTTCAGGTGCTCAGAGGAGATACGCGCAGAGCATTCCCTTGAGGCCAGGCAGCAATTATTCTTTCACACTCTAAATGCCAACTTTTTGGATAGAAGAGGGGCTTGCTTCCAGTTCTATTTCAGACAAAGAGCTCCAGTCCCTGATTTGCCAGCAAGGACAGTTGCTAGGGTCCTCAAGTTGTGTGTGTGTGTGTGTGTGTGTGTGTGTGTGTGTGTGGAGAAGCAACACCATTACAAGAATTCAACTTTTAAATGCAATTCCACACCATCTCCAAATTGCAGTGGTGTTATCTATTTGTTCACAACATGTGTGTTTTCTCAGAGAACTGAGGCAATAGACAGAGGGCTGGATGGATGGATGACTGAAAATCTTGAAATGAGAACCTTGCCGTTCCAAACCGAACTGTGTTAACGTTTCATCTTTAGCCTGTTACTCTGAATATGACATACAATGACAGTAACAGCTTGCATCTTAAACTATTCTCTCAACTTTACCCTAAAGCTGAAACTTTTAATTTTCTGTTTTTCTTACTTTGATTCATCTGTTCCACACAGCAGGGCTCTCTTCCCTCCCCTTCGTGGACACAGCTGTTTCTTCTGCCCTCGAGTGCAGTTGTCGAACCCTCTTGGGATTCCCTCTTAAGACTGTTCCCCCAACCAGCAAGTTTCCTCACTACAGGGTACTAAATATATCATCTTCCAGAGGCTTGCCAATTCAGAAAAATATATATATTCTAGCAGTGCTTCTCTGTACTGTTTTGGTATTTCAACTGTAAAAGTTTTACTACTTTTACCTATCAAAGCATGGCATAGGTTGCTCCCACCTTCACTCTGTCAAGTAATCCAAGCATACAAGAGCATGCAGAATTTTGAAAAAGTAAAATATGGCAAAAATTGTTAATTTGAAACACTGCAAATGTGGTGAAAATTGTAATTTGAAAAACCGAAACCTGTCTCCATTCTCATCTCCAAGAAGCAAAAAAAAGCCTCAACATAGTACTGAAAAACAAATATTTTATCAAATATTAAGAATGCTTAAAAAAAAAAATCGCCCAGTGTATTTCTCTTGGTGTCATTTTTTGGGCACAAAATGAAGGTTTTCCTATCAAGCCAACATCTCTCACTTTTCCCCCTTCATCTATTCTCATCCAGTCCACTTTGAAGCAAACACCACAAGTATTTTATTATACTTCTTATATTAGAGTGGTAAATCAAAGAAATGTAATAATCTCAATGGCAAGGGAGCCAGAGAATAAGAAGAGAGCTGTGCAACAGAAGGCATTTCCTGTGCTTAAAATGTAATGAAAATCTGTGATTATTAAGCTCCTACAAGGAGCTGGGTGCTGTACAGGAATAATGATAAATAAAACCAGCGTGCCAATTCACCGTCTAAGAAAATAAGACACACTAGGGAAGGTGGAGGGAGAATGAGTGGAGGAAGACAGCAGTGGGATAAGGGAGCGGAACACATTTTAGGAGGATCTGCAGTTTTCACAATACCTTTGTCCCACTGAAGCCCTCACTAATCAAAAACAAAAAAACTTTTATAGTAAACTTGTTAGGCTCTCATGACTGTGGCTTGTGGTGACATATGGAATGGACCTCTAATCCACAAACCTCCTTCTCTATCACTACACAGAGGCACATGCAATAAGGGTCAGCCAATTTTGCCATCCATCAGCTCCTCCTTGTATCTCACAGGACCCCTGATGTTTGAGGTTGCTGGAAAGTAAAGTTCAGGGCTGAGCAGAATAAACTTTTTGCTTCTCTGGATCCAAGCATTACAAAATTATGCTTGCACTAGGACACAAAGTGCTCACTAAGAAGGGGGGGGGTCTCCTTGAACGCCCAGTTCACTGTCTGCTTGAAATCTGAATTCTCATATATTTCTAGGGAATTATCAAATCTGAACCGGCAATTTTATTTATTTACAAAATACAGCATGTGCGTAAAGCTATGGCACAGATATTATGTACTGTTATCGGCTTGGAGTCATTCTGTACATACAATTAACTTTCTTCTAATTTTCTGATGGCGGTCCAGCATTTCAAAATTTGAAATGCCACACATAATCCTTTTAAATCTGAATGAAACAGATTTCAGAAATCCATTACCCTCACAGCAAAGAACTTTGCATGGAACAAAGAGTCATTCCAAATTAATATTGCAACAAATTAGAAATTACTGTTTAATAGTCTCTGTGGTGAGAAATAGGAAAGAATCCCAAGCTAGTAGTTAATACACTGATATTCTTTTCCCTTCTGCAGTAAGCAATATTTTAAACAATGAAAAACGAATGCTGCATAAAGTTGGCAGAGCAAGTGTAAGTGTTCTTGGACAACACTGATTATCTTGATGCATTTCAATCTAGGTCAAGGCCTGATTTTGCAGCTGAACTGGTCCTGGTAGCCCTGATGGATGACCCATATCGGAAGGAACAGGTGAGTGCAACCGTGCTAGTATTACTCAATCTCACAGTGACTTTTGATGCCAGTGACCACTGTATCCTCTTGGATTGCCTGTGTGGCGTGTGTACTGGATACTCCCAACAGCCTCCAATACAGTAGTCAAGTTCACAGAGAAGCTTTGGGAAGAGTCCCCTTCAAATCGCTGGCAACTGTGCTATGGGGTTCCACAGGCCACTATTTTGTCTCCAACACTTTTTAACATCTATATGAAGCCACTATGTGTGGCCACTGTGTTTTAGAACACAGTGCCATCAGTAGACTGATGACACACAACTTCATCTGAGCCAGGAGAGACTGTGCAAGCTCTGAACCAGTGTCTAAATGCAGTGGTGGACTGGATGAGAGCCAATAAAGTGAGTTTGAATCTTGGGAAGACAGAGGCTCTGTAGGCAGGTGGTTCCTGTGTCCAGAAGATAGACCGGTTGCTTGTTCTGGATCGGGCTACACTCCCTCTAAAGGAGCAGGTATGTAGCTTGAGGCTACTCCTAGATACATCTTTGTAATTAGAAGACAGCCTTTGATCAGCTTTGACTGGTATGCCAGACATGGGAATACTTTGCCACTGTAGTCCATGCAACTTCAAGATTGGATTACTGCAACACACTATGTGAGATGGCCCTTTGGGCTGGTATGGAAGCTCCAGCTGATGCAGAATGTCGCTGCTAGACTGCTGAGTGGGGCAGAAAGCCAACAACTTGTGACACCTCTGTTGAAACATTTGCACTGGCTGCCCATATCCAAGTTTTTGTGTCAGTATACAAAGCCTGGACAACTTAGGTCCAAGATACCTTAAGCTGTCCTTTTATAACAGCCCGATCACCAAGATCACCTAAAGGAGCATTGCTAGTTGTCCTGCATCTTACAGAGGCCTGATTGGCCTACACAAGAGGTCAGACAATTAGTGTCACTGGTCCATGTTGTGCAACACTCTTCCAGCAGAGATTCACAGGCATCCAGGTATCTCTTGAAGACTTTTTTATGCAGTTATCTGAGTAGCTAGTCACTTTAATAATTGCTTTGTACTCCTGTAAATTTGTTGTTGTTGTTCTATAGCACCCTGATGTTTTGCTACAGGGTGGTGTATAAATACTTCTGTGAATTAAATAAAACAATTTATGCTCCTAAGGAGCGTGCACACTTACCTTGGTGCTTCTTCAATAACTTTCTGATTTCTCCTCTGAATAGAACACTCTCTCTCATTCAGCCACAAGGCGTTGCCATGTTTATCAGCCAATACCTAGTAGAAGGTCACTGTTAATAAATAAATGCATTGCTTTTCTCTCGCCATCCCAATGCCACCAACATCAATGGAAATAATCCATTGCATTCGTAAAATTATAGAAACGATGTTTTAAGCAAAGGTTCAGTAATAAACACACATTATTCAGAGCTTCTCACACTCTGTTCCATTGCTGCGTTCCAGGAAGAAATCTGTACAAGCCTTGGGCTCCTCAGAAACCACATAGTAAATTAATTGGGGCACACTGCATTTGTCAGAACACACTGAGTGTGTTTGCACATAATGTTACACGGTGAGGTTACATGCACAAGCTTCTGTGAGCCAGAGTATAGTGTTAGGCACACCCTCCTCATGACCAGAAAAAGGAGTAAGTCAGGATTCAATTTCACTTTAGCAGATACAACTGACTAGAGTTTATATGTTATACCACAATGACTGGTTGTACAAGCCAAAAAAAAAAAAGCCCAACTGAATCCTGCTTTATTCTTCCTCCCAGCAACACAGGAAAAGACGAGGGTGGGGCAAGGGGACACGCAAGGCACTGTGCTTTGTACAGGCTCCTTTCAGCTCATGCACATTGCACTAAACTATTATTTAGTATTCATTGAAAATGCTGTCATTGCGTTGCTCATCCTCGATCTGTCTACTGAAAGACTGCAGTGTTTCTCAAACTTGGGTCCCCAGATCTTTCTGGACTACAACTCCCATCATCCCTAGCTAGCATCCCTAGCTAGCAGGGCCAGTGGTAAGGGATGATGGGAGTTGTGGTTCAACATTGGCTGGAGACCCAAGTTTGAGAAAGACTAGACTAGAGATTTCAACCCGGTAGTCAAAGGAAATGTGGCATAGCCCAGTTCACTCGTTTTCTCTAAATGAGGAGGAAAATTGGAGAGGATGAAAACAACATTCTAGGGCTCATACTGGATTTAAGAGTTATTTCCCAAATATAAAGACTGAAAAGCACCCCTATTGTTGCTGGATCATGTTCACAGCACACAGAACACTAAACACAAAACAAAATATTAGGCGTTTCTAAGGATTTGGGGGGGTGAATCTGGTTTGGAAATATTTTTAAATCCACATTGAAGATAAAGCAATAAATACCATATAAATCCAGTTATTCTGGTATCCTGATTTACTATTGAGCAATTCTGACAAAAAATAAAATAAAAACATATTTAAAAGAAGGTGTGGTAACATTACAACCTTGTTCCACTTGGGGCATCCTATGACTACTAACAAGAAAAAGTTATGCAAGATTCACATCTCTAGTAAAATTATAGCTACATCCAGCATTTTCAGCTTAAAAAGGTTGTTGAACATATATATTTAAAAAGCCAAAATTAGCCAGGCAACCCACTTTCCTTTCAACAGAATATCCCACCGCACAAGCAGATTGCACTTCCACTTGTGAGGAAAGAAGAAGTCACCTATTTATTCTTTCTCAGACATAAAGACACACACATGCCATGCTCTGAGAGGTCCTTCAACCCTATATAGTCAAGTTATCAGGGGAGAGGGGCTGCTAAAACACACATCCGTAACCCCTCCAAATAAAACTAACCAATCAATGAAAACAATTTTAGTTCAGAAAAGCATCAGAAAATGAAAATTCTATTTTTCCCATTCCATTTAGCTTTTTATCATGTTTTATAGCACATTGTTTTATAACTGGACAAATTGTTCCATGGACACCTGCTACTGAAGGAAAGACCCAATAGCTGTGTGTTGCCTAGTTCTTTGGATTCTGGGCATCGCAGCAGAACACGGTAATATCCCAGTTCTAATAACGTTTTGGTTATGTCTTACGATGGTAGTATTTGTCAGCACTTAGTAGGTTCACCTATTTTTTTCTAATCTATTTTAAGCTGCCAATACATACTGCAGGGTGGAGTTTTTTTGTTATTTGAAATTATTGAACTGCTGTCAAATTATATTCCAAGCATCAAAACAAAATTCATATGACAGAAATTGTACAGACTCTGTATTTTAGACTAGAAAAAAACAGAACTTTTAGGAGATTGGCACATGTTATAGATTTCTCGTCAGAGAAGATTAATTCATTACTGTCCACAGATTAAGTTACACCTATTGAGGCTTATAGAGACAAAACCAAAAGATGGTTCTTCAGCTAAATCTTTGTCTCTTATCATACAAAATCATGTCAACTGAATTAGTAAGAGAGAAAAATATAAGAGGAAACACAAATTTCAAATCATCTTTTCAAATCACCTTAATTCAAAGGAGGTACAAACCTGAATTTCTATGTGACGTGGATTATCAATAAACTTTTCTATTAACAATCGATCATCACCAAAACTTGAAGCAGCTTCTTGGGATGAAAATCTAAAACCTTCCCTTTAAGGCAAACAAATGGAACACTTATAAATACAAAAACAAATTTATTCATTTTATTTTTAGTCAAATGCTTAGTCTGCATGTCCAGCAGGTTTTCTGTAGCCTTCTATATTGTCCAACAAGTACTCACCCCACCCAAAATTAGGAAAACATAGCAGTAGCCTCTGACACAAAATGTGAAGCTGCACATGAAATATTTACAGGAAGTAAAACAGGAAAAATAATCAGCACTATCTTCTGTATCTCTCCCTGTGCAATACCAATTACAAAAATCAGTTTGTGTGTCTGAAGGGAAGGTAATTAGCTTTTCTTCTTGCCCTTATGGTTGTGAAGAAAGTTTCTGACATATTGTACCAAAGTTACTCAGATCTACCAACGGTTATTGTACAGTTTGTTTTAGGAGCTGTATCCTATCAAATATGGCGCCACTGAGCATGCACAGCAACTAACAACATAATAAATACCAGTTTAAAAACAAAAACAGCCGCAGGAAAAGAAAATAGGTCCAGCAGACTGGAGGATGGGGGAAAGGAATCTATGCCAGCTCACGAAATCAACATGTCCTGACCTTCCCTCAATGGGCAGTTAAAAGAAGTGTGTTTTTTAACTTGCTACTAAAAATTAAACCAATAGTTAGTACCACAGTGGAGGTGCCACTATAGAGAAGGCTGTGTTCCTTTTGTTAGTCTGGCCTCTGACAAAGATAAAACTCTGAGAAGGCATACAGTTAGAGACGCTCTCAAAAATATTATCTAAATGGCTTTCGTTCTTTCATTCAGCCATGCTTACCCAACCTGTAAGATCTCCAGACAGACATAACGTAAGTACAATGGTACCTGGGGTTAAGTACTTAATTCGTTCCAGAGGTCCGTTCTTAACCTGAAACTGTTCTTAACCTGAAGCGCCACTTTAGCTAATGAGGCCTCCTGCTGCCACCGCACCGCCGGAGCACAATTTCTGTTCTCATCCTGAAGCAAAGTTCTTAACCTGAAGCACTATTTCTAGGTTAGCGGAATCTGTAACCTGAAGCATATGTAACCTGAAGCGTATGTAACCCGATGTGAGGGTTGATTAGCTGCTTGTGCGTGAAAACGTGCTCCCTCAGAGTTTGTGCGACCCCACAAACCTCCGTGTGTGACGGAGCTCCTCAGACATGTCTGCTCTAGTCACTAGTAGAGTCCGACAGTGGCTGTCTGCGGAAGCGTTTCCAGCAAAGAAGTTCCTTAACGGAAACGCGTCTCCTGGACTCACGGCGTGACAGTTTCCTGCGAGGTGTGGGTCTCCCTATGGAAGACTCCGATACCTCCCCACTGTTCTCGCTGGAAGCCTCCCTGAGCCCTCCCTCCTGCTCGCATTCCCTCAGAGACCCACTCCTCCCCCTGCTGGTCCCTGCTTCAGCAGTTGAGTCTCTTTCATCCTGCCTGAGTCCCTCCACCACCTGATGCTCTGATGGCAGTTCCCTGACATCCACCTCCCCTCCAGGGCCCCCCTCACCCCCTCCCAATTCCTCCCCCCTGGGAGGTGAAGGGCTAAAACCCCGAAACGAATCTTCCTCATCTTCTGACGTCTCGAACAATTCTCTCCATCGATCGTCGTCCTGGCCAGCTGAATCCTCTTCCTCTTCAGAATCTGGGAACCCCTCCAACTCCTCTTCCTCGTCGGTGGTGGCAAAGTATTCCCTTCGGAACCTCGCTACCGGCTGAGGTTTACGTGGGAACCTCTGATGAAAAGTCTCTATTAAAACCTCGTCATTGACATCCTCTGCCCTAACCCAGGTGTTTTCCGACTCCGGTTCCCCTTCCCACATTACCAAATACTCTACTTGATCTCCCTTCCACCTGGAATCGAGGATCTCCGCTACATGGTAGCTGTGTTCCTTCTCCTCCATTGCTGGTCCCCTAGTGACCCTCCCCTCACTGTCTCCTCTATACGGTGACAGCAACGACCTGTGAAAAACTGGGTGCAGCTTCATGTGGTTCGGTAACCGGAGCCTGAAAGCCACTGGATTGACCTGCTGTATGACTTCAAACGGACCCAGCCTTTTGGGTCTTAATTTCTTACAACCTCCTTTGAATGGCAACCCTTGGGTTGACAGCCACACCTGGTCCCCCACCCTGATGCTTTCACCTTCCCTTCTGTTTTTGTCTGCCTGCCTCTTATATTCCTCCTTAGCCCTGTTTAAATGGAGTTGGAGCTGGCGATGGATCGCTTCCATTTCTTCCACGAACTGTTCTGCAGCTGGAACGCTCCAGTTCTCCCCCTCCCCCCCTGGGAAGGCTCTGGGATGGCACCCGTGATTAGCCAAAAAGGGGCTCATCCCCGTGGACACGTTCTCTGCATTGTTGTAGGCAAATTCTGCCAACGCCAACTTCTCCACCCAATCATTCTCTCTGTCATTAACATAACACCTCAAATATTGTTGGAGAACCCCATTTGCTCTTTCCGCCTGCCCGTTGGTTTCAGGATGACGGGCCGTCGAGAAATTAACCTCTACATGCAGTAAGCTCATGAGCTTCCTCCAGAACCTGGAAGTAAATTGTTTCCCTCGGTCTGAAACCACCCTCAAGGGGGCGCCATGCAACCTAAACACATTCTCTACAAACAATTTGGCGGTTTCTTCTGCTGTAACCGCATGTGAGCAGGCTATGAAGTGGGCCATTTTAGTTAACAGGTCTACTACAACCATGATGGCTGTTTTCCCTCTAGACCTTGGCAGATCAGTCATGAAATCTATTGCCACTGCTTCCCACGGTCTCTCAGGTGTGGGCAGTGGTTCTAATAAACCAGCCGGCGCCCGCCTCTCCCCCTTGGTTCTTTGGCATTGTTCACACCCTCTCACATACTCCCGCACATCTTCCCTGACCTTGGGCCACCAAAATTCCCTGGTAACCAGCCACATGGTTTTGTGTTGCCCAAAGTGCCCTGCTGTGGGGCTATCGTGCAGCTGCTTGAGTACCTTCTCCCTCAATTCCCCTTCAGGTATATATAACGCTCCCTTATAATACAATGCCCCATTTCTCTCCTCAAAACCACCGGATTTGTCTTCCTCCCCTCTGAGATCCCTGAGTTTCCCCTGGGCGTATGCATCCTGCACCGTACCCTCTACCAATTCCCTTTGCCCCACCAAAGTCGCCCCACACACCCAGCGGTCCTCTGGAATGATATGGGTTTCTTCGGGTGCTCCCTCCCCCTCCAAATATTCAGGTTTGCGTGAGAGAGCGTCCGCCCTAACATTCTCTGGGCCTGGCACATAACAAATCTCAAAGTTAAATTTGGAGAACTCTTGGGCCCATCTCAACTGCCTTTGGTTGAGCACTCGCGCCGTTCTCCAGTACTCTAGATTTTTATGGTCCGTGCACACTTGCACTTTATGTTGTGCACCAACTAGCAGATGCCTCCATCTCCGGAACGCCTCATGAATAGCAAGCAGTTCTCGGTCGTACACCGTGTAGTTCCTCTCGGATTTGTTCAGCTTCCGCGAGAAGAAGGCACACGGACGCCACTCTGACTCCTCCTTCCCCGGCTGCAGAAGAAGCACCGCCCCTATGGCTCTGTCAGATGCGTCTGTTTCAACCCTTAGCTTCTTTCGTAAATCCACATGCAGAAGTTGTTCTTCAGAGGCGAAGGCCCTTTTCAGTTCCTCAAACGCTCGCTCCGCCTCCGCCGTCCATACAAACTTCTTTTTACTGCTGAGACAGTCAGTGATGGGCGCCGTCAGATGGGCGAAGTTGCGGATGAACTTACGATAAAAGTTTCCAAACCCTAGGAACCTCTGCACATCCTTCTTGGTTTTGGGTGTTTTCCATTCCAGCACTGCCTGTACCTTGCCGGGATCCATGGCCAATCCCTTGTCTGACAGGCGGTACCCCAGGAATTCCACCTCCTTGGTATGGAACCGACACTTCTCCAGTTTGACCCACAGCCTGTTGGCTTGCAGTCTGCTCAACACTTCTCTGACGTCTCTCACATGTTGCTCCTCATTCTCAGAATACACCAACACATCATCTAGAAAGGCAACGCAATTCTTGTAGAGCAAAGGGCCCAGCACGTGGTTCATAAAAGATTGAAAACACGCGGAGCCTGCTTGTAATCCAAATGGCATAACGAGGTATTCAAACGCCCCCAAAGGGGTAAACATGGTGGTTTTCCATTCATCCCCTTTCCTTATGCGTATCAGGTTGTACGCCCCCCTTAGATCCAGCTTTGTGAAAATCTTTCCCTTCCTCACCCTGGTCAAAATATCATCAATTCTGGGCATAGGGAACGCCACCGGTTCAGTCACTGCATTCAGCCGCCTAAAATCACATACAAGTCTCGGCTTGTCCGCATTTTTTTTGTCCACAAAGAACACTGGGCTCCCCCCTGCTGCTTTGGACTCTCTGATGAAGCCTCTCTTCAGGTTCTTGTCAATGAACCCTCGCAACTCCTGCATTTCCCTGTCTGACATGGCATACAACTTGCCCATGGGAAGCTGTGCTCCTGGGAGTAAATTGATCTGACAATCAAAGGGTCTATGAGGTGGTAGTTGGTCAGCTTCCTTCTCGCTGAACACGTCGCTGAGATCTGCATACTGTGGTGGTACCTTCACCTTCCCCATTACTTCAGTCCCTGCTAGGGTGGCTTGGGCCCCTGCTGAACCCTTCTCCCCTTTGCAGTGTTCTAGGCAATGTGCTGAACCAAAGGACACCACTCTTTGATGCCAGCCAACCAGCGGATCATGTAGAGCTAGCCAGCTCATTCCCAAAATAATGGGAGCGCCTCCCAGGGTGGCCACATTAAACGCTATCAGTTCTGTGTGCCTTGCCACCCTCATTATCATTGGGACAGTCTGCAAGCGGACTCCTCCTCCCAACAACTCCCTGCCATCAATCGTGGTCACCTGCAGGGGGTTGCTTAAAGGGATGGTCTGTATCTGGTGTTCAGCAGCAAACTCCTTGCTCATAAAATTGCAGGAGCTGCCTGAGTCCAATAGCGCCTTTATTTTTAGGGGGTGCCCATTCTGCAGCTCTAGCGACACTTCAATCACTAGAGCAGGTCGAGGAGCTTCTGGCACGGGCACTTTCACTGCTCTTTGGCCTGGCTGCAGTGCCCCAATTGTGGCAACCAGGCGTTGGCTTTTACCTGCTCCGCTCCCCCTTCTTCTCCCCCCTCAACAGCTCCCACCATCCCTTGCCATTCCTTCCTCTGGGGGCAGACTCTGGCAAAGTGGCCTGGCTGTTGGCAGAGATAGCATTTCCGGGGGCCCTTTCCCTCCTTCTTAGCTCCCTCGCTGGTTTTTGAAAATGCGCGCGCGCGCGCTGTTCCGATTTCCATCGGCTCTGCCGGCGGGAAAGCTGGCTCAGGAATGTCTGGAATGCGGAACTCCTTCCAACGTTCCCCTCTCCCTTCCCGCCTCTCCAAGGCTCTTGCCTCCTGCCGCGCTCCTATGGTCAGCGCAGATTTGGTCAGCTGATCCATAGACTCCGCCCTGGGGCTCCGTGCCAGCTCGTCTTTCACCCCCGAAGAAAGACCTTCTTCAAATAGCATTTGAACGGGTGCCGCCGATAAATCCCAACTCAGTCTGTGAATCAGCATGGTAAACTCAGTCCAATATTCACGGACAGATCGACTTCCCTGCTTACAAGCCATTAGCTGTCTGCGCACCACCCCTTCCTCAATATCGCTGGAAAACATGATATCCATTGCTCGAAAGAACTTCATTGTGTCCTTTAGTATGTCATTGTGCGTTGCCATTAGGGGTCGAACCCAGTCTCTAGCCCCTTTCTCAAGATGCCCAATTACAAAAGCAACTCGCGATTCCTCATCAGGGAACTCATCGAACTGCACATTAAGGGCATATTGCATCTCTGTCCTAAAAGCATGGTAGTCCTTGGGGTCCCCCCCAAATTTCTGCACCAATCCTGGTACCTTTCTGGGGAATTGCGTGGCTCTCCCCTTCTTGTCTGCATCCTGAGCCCTTCTCTCCTCCAACCTCGCCGTCTGCAGGGCCAGTTGAACCTCCAACGCTCGGTATCTATCTTCCAAGCTTGGACCAGCTCCAGCCCCTGCTCCTCCGGTTCCGGTTGGTTCGCTCATGATGCCTTCTCTTGCACAGGCAGCGTACAAAGACTGTCGGACTGCTGTGAGGGTTGATTAGCTGCTTGTGCGTGAAAACGTGCTCCCTCAGAGTTTGTGCGACCCCACAAACCTCCGTGTGTGACGGAGCTCCTCAGACATGTCTGCTCTAGTCACTAGTAGAGTCCGACAGTGGCTGTCTGCGGAAGCGTTTCCAGCAAAGAAGTTCCTTAACGGAAACGCGTCTCCTGGACTCACGGCGTGACAGTTTCCTGCGAGGTGTGGGTCTCCCTATGGAAGACTCCGATACCTCCCCACTGTTCTCGCTGGAAGCCTCCCTGAGCCCTCCCTCCTGCTCGCATTCCCTCAGAGACCCACTCCTCCCCCTGCTGGTCCCTGCTTCAGCAGTTGAGTCTCTTTCATCCTGCCTGAGTCCCTCCACCACCTGATGCTCTGATGGCAGTTCCCTGACACCCGAGGTACCACTGTATAGTGTTGGAATGTACACACATTCAATTAAATGCCTGTAAAATGACATGTCATGATCAATATCCCACATGATGACTAACAGTACAATTTGGTCTTATGTTTGCACCATCTTATTCAAATTTTGTACCATATGTGGATATCTGGTCTCAGATGTTCAACAGGCATACCTGGTAGGCATACCTGGTGTTCTATTAGATAAGACCAAAGGTCCATCTACTCCAGAGTCCTGTTCTAGGCACATGCAGCCACATGCTTCCCTGAAGCAAAAAGGAAGGGTATAAGGGTATCTTTCCCTCTGCCTTTGAAGGTGGTATTCAGAAGTATCTATGGAGAGCCCATTTAGCTATCATGCCCAATAGCCATTGTTCACTCTTCCTTATAGAATTTGCTTTTGAAGTAATTTAAACTAGTGGCTATCACCACATCCTGTGACAATCAGTTCCATGAAATTAATTGCATTGTGTGAAGATGTACTTTGTCCATTCTGAATCTTCTGCACATCCATTTTCTTCCAAAACCTGACAAATTTCATAACCTTTCCTCAGAGGGAAGGCACACCAACCCCTTGATCAAATTGATGGCTCTCTTCTACACCTTTTTCAGCTCTGCGCCTTTTTTCTTTTTCTTTTCTTTTTTTGAGGCTCGGAAACTAGAACTGTTTTCCAAATGTGCCCATAACATAAATTTGCCTAAGCCCGTTGTCTTTTCAATCTGTTTTCAAATCAACCCTAGCACAGAATTGGCCTTCTTCACTGCCATCGCACCAAGTTGGTGTTGCATAGCTTGTCCACAATCCCCAAATCTCTTTCTGGTCATAGCAAGTTCAGACCTATCTGAATTTGCTGGAGTGGAGATCTGATCTGATTTTACTCCAACATGTTTATACTAACCTTATACTATCACTCCAGGGTACCCCAGAGATCAACTGAACCATTATATCTCACTTTGATTGTCATTGGTCGTTCCCAGAGTTCTGGAGGCTCATTTGACAACAAGAAACCATTATTGTTTTAATTAAATGATGATCTCTGGTTTGTATGTAAAGACAATTCAGCATTAGAGGAAAGTGAAACTAAATTCTTTGCTAAAGTCCTTTACCCACCTGTGTAGGAAAAGGGGAGCAAGGTACAAGCCCAAAGCATCATTTGGGCTCATTCTAGTTCATGCACATAGCAGTAACTCATGGTTTAGTGTCGCAGGCAACATCCTGTGACAAAAAGTTTTTGGGAAACCTACCAATCTATCTATAACAAGGGTTTTTTAAAAAGAAAATATGTAACAAAAGCAACATTTCAGATGACCTTTTTATTTTAAAATTTATCAGCATGTTAGAGGCAATTCTTGTATTTTAGTTTATTTTCAATTTAAGAACATCTGAGGCAATCACCCAATTATCTGTTACTTGAGTTAATTGTTAAAACTCTTTATCATACCTATTTACAAACATTTGGCATCATTAGATTCAGTGCTACTTAAACTGTGAGAATGAAAGTGGTTTAATTCTTTGGCTTTCTTCTATATAAGCATTTTGTTAGATAACATGTATAAGTGACTTTAGTTAATTGATGCATGAGTTAATTAAAACTATTGATTACAGTGCTTTGTTTGTTGTTTTGTTAAAATCAATATGCTTAATTATATAATCCATAAATCTTTGAAGCCTAGTTGTATGCGCTTAAGCAAAACTAAGTCTTAATACTTATTTTCAGTTCTGTGTGTCTCCATTTGCCTCTTTAAACTTGGCCTGCACTTGTCAAGGGAAGGGAGGGAATACAGCTTGCAACAGCCCCACAGTGATTTTTCCATCATTCTGTGTCCTCAGAAAGTCTTATAAACTGGCCCAACTCTGCTTTTGGGGTGGAGGGAGGGGTGCAAGCACAAATAGAATAACCAGATGACTCCATCTGCCTTGCTGAGCACAGGATGCTTCTGTAAGCTAAGGCAAGGGCAGTTATGGCTGCTCAATGGGATCAAGATGTTTAACATTTCCATTAAGGTACTGGTCTACAAGTAGTGTGGCATGAACCAAATCGGGGTCATGTCTTGTACTATATAGGGGTTGCAACAGCTGCATCACCACCTTCCTCACTGTTTACATTTTAAGAGAAGATGAAAATACGAGAGAACAGAAGCTAATAAGTTTTTTTAGGGGGTGGGGGAGAAGAAGATAGGAAGAAAGACAGGTGTGCATGTATGTTAAGAAAAAATAATAAATGGATCCTATTGTTGCCTGTCAGTGCAACAGTGGGAAACAAAAAAGGGATGGCTGGAAAATGATCTACAAATAGTATTTTCTATTTTGGCACAGCATTACAACGAGTAAGAATAGTAGCATTGAGAAAAGAGCTTGCCTTATGCCTACTCTGACACCTTACAGCAGTTTTCCTCAAAAGGTTTAAATGAATGGGATTAACCATCTGAAAAATAAAAATATGCGCAACTAAATGCTCATGTTCTTGCCTACGTTACACTGCCACATTTGTATAATGATGGAAACTGATCTTGAGAGGAAACTGATAGGCATCTTATCTGAAGCCAGGCAAAAATAAAAATGGTAATTAAAAAAAACCCAGGATGAAGAAACACCCCTTTCTTAAGAACTCCAGCAACAATGTCTGAGACCAACACACAGGCATGAAGACATTGGGGACAGGGACTGCGAATGTGCCCCAGCCCCTCTGCATAAACCACCCAATATGGCAACTCTTCAAGCATAAACTGTGTTAAGGGGCAGTGTTAATCCAAAACAGATTTTGTTTAGCCCCACCTCAAAATCCCTGTTTGGAGGCTTTCTGCTACTTGCTACTGCCAGTGATAGGTTTTTCCACCCACTTGGGCAAAGCCGGGGTCTCCGTCAGAACACAGCTCGCAATCACAAATCCCACACCTTTATTGAAAATATTTTTACTTCATCTTTTTTGAAGTCCAACATGGCTTACATTACAACATACACTGGCACTTCTGGTTACGAACTTAATTCGTTCTGGGGGTCCGTTCTTAACCTGAAACCATTCTTGACCTGAGGTACCACTTTAGCTAATGGGGCCTCCCACTGCCGCCATGCCGCTGTCACGCGATTTCTGTTCTCATCCTGAGGTAAAGTTCCTAACCCGAGGTACTACTTCCAGGTTAGTGGAGTCTGTAACCCAAAGTGTTTTTAACCCAAGTACCACTGTAATTAAAAAGGTAACAAGCCAAGCAGATAAAGCACAACACACACACACACACTTAAGCTTCTGCACGCCATCAAAACTATGAATATGTAGTCCTGAGGTGGCATTGGGGTGGAAGGTTCACAGGCTATGAAGGACTTGCTCACAAATTTATTGACAGCTGCATGGATTATTATAAACTAGGAAGTGGAAGGGGCAACAGAAGATAAAATGGAAGAATGGTATAAAGAGGTGTGAGATATAGCTAGTAATGATAAATTAACGTGTCATTAAGGTAAGACGGGGAATATGCAGGAGAAATGATTTTGAGGAGATATGGAGGGTGTTTGTAGAATTTGTACTGTTAAAACGGAAAGGGGTCAAACCATTACAAGAGGTAGGTGTTGAAATTTTTGGGAGACTGGATTAGTTACAATGGAATGGTCTCGGTGGTGGGGTACACATTTTTATTCTTATTTATTTATGATTATTACTTTGTCAAAATAAAATTAATTTTTTTTAAAAAAAACTGTGAATACGTAAAGAGGAGATCCCACTAAATTATTTAGGAACCAATTTAAAAGTGGCTCCCCTTTTCCTTCTTGGGATGCTAAATTGCTCTGTCCTACTGTGCTGTGCGGTCTGCCGAGTGAGGAAATGATGAAAAGCACCAGTGAGATGAACATCTGGCACAAAACAGAGATAAACAGTGAATAGGAACTCTGGGGCTTTCTACAAACAAGGCAAACATCCCTAGCTGTTGATCTTGGGTGTGTCTGAGCCTTTCAGTCAATGAAAATTAGCATGTGTAATTAAAATTTGTTGACCCTGGTTTACAGTAGTCTTTATTTGGAGAATTCCCAATCCACTGTCCCCTTCCCCCAGCATTTTAAAGCCACTTAATAACTTTGGTCATGTAAAACTATTACCGGTATGTTACATTCATATCAACACCTAGTGAGCTCCACGGCTGATTGGGAATTTGAACTCTCATCTCCCAGGTCATAGTCCAGCACTTAAACTAAGAACAAAGTGCCAATGTGGTGAAGTGGTTAATCTCAGTCTCATGGGTTGGTGAAACAAACAAACAAACAAACAAACAAACCACAGTTCAAGTCGGACAACACAACAAGCTACACTATGGTTTGTTTCAGCTGCATTGACACTGCACAGGGGAAGAAGCCACAGCAAATTTGAGGTAAATTCACAATAAAACATGGCTTAAGGTTTACTGTGGCATGCAAACAAGCCCATAGGATGAAGGATTAGCCTTTTCTAGCCTTTTGAAGTTATTGGGGATCATGATCAACAATGGGTAACTAAAGTACAGTGGTACCTCAGGTTACATATGCTTCAGGTTACAGACTCCGCTATCCCAGAAATAGTGCTTCAGGTTAAGAACTTTGCTTCAGGATGAGAACAGAAATCGTGCTCCAGCGGCGCAGCAGCAGCAGGAGGCCCCATTAGCTAAAGTGGTGCTTCAGGTTAAGAACAGTTTCAGGTTAAGAACAGTTTCAGGTTAAGAACAGACCTCCGGAACGAATTAAGTACTTAACCAGAGGTACCACTGTATTTAAATATTGCCTTGCTGACTTAAGAGTTCTTTACCCCATGAATGTTAAAGCCATGCTTGCAAGCCAGACAGCAACTCCGACGACAAGCATGGGCATGCAAACATGTGCACGGAACTTTTTAAAGTATTGTTTACCCTGATGTGCTATATAAGAAACTTTGCAGACTAATCTTGTTTTGGGGGGCCGTGAAGCTTTGGGAAGGACAGGACTCAAGCACCACTGAGCCATTTGGATCACTTCATACCTATTTACCGATTTACAGAATTCACAACCACTAGATGTGATTGTCACTATTTATATGTCTCTCCCTCTCTCTTAAAAAAATGTTAAATACACTTTTTTACATTGAAGCTGCTAAAGGCTAAGTGTTGTATATCCAACACTGAACAAGAAGCATCCCGCTCACACAACCAAACTTCCCATTCCTTTCCCCACATGCCCTCCCCCAAATCTGCTACAGAGGGGCCCCCCAAGCCTCTGGAGCAGATTTTCAGGGTATGAATGGGACAGTGGGAGAGAGGAGAGAGAACATGCTTCAAATATTAGCAATCAGAAATCAGACAAATCACTGGGCTCTTTTTTTCTTGTAAGACATTATTTTAATTCAACTTACATTCAAAATGAATACGTGTATAACCCCAATGTTTAAAAAAACTGCTAAGACATGCCAGGGGACAAGAGCAGAAACTGTTGCATTTCAATCTGCTGTTTGATATCTGTTTGACTGTCAGCTCACAGTGGTTTAATGGGGTTTTGGAAACAGCAGTATTCATCAAAACTAGATTTTGGACAGCATCTCACCTGGTCTCTTCATCATCCCACGCAATTCTCATGCCTTTCCCACCACCGCCTGCTGAAGCCTTGATCATGACGGGGTAGCCTAGCAGCGGGGAACAATTAGAAAGGAGTTCAGACTTTGATCAGTAAGTCATACAGACATGACAACTGACCACATGTCCAATAACAGGGAAGAAAACAATAGGTTTATTAAAAAGCTCTTAGTTGGGAAGGGTAATGCCAGTACACTATCATTAACGGTAACTAGCTTCTGAATTTCAGTATATCAAATTAAATTAATAAAAGTGAATATAAACAGCAAATCAAAGCTACAATGGTAATACTGCACATTCTTTAAAGTATGGATATGTCGCCTTCCAGTCAAAAAGTCCTAAAGAAAGCTATATTTTGGGGGGAATATTTTTTTTTCACAATCTCAAAAAAATAAAAAATATAATGAACAGCTGAACATGACAGGGCCAACTAGCCAAGAAAAGAATCAGTAGCACTGTTTCAACTAACTTAATCCAAAAGCCACACCTTTGCTCCTCATCAAAAAGCAATTGGTGAACTAGTCAGGCAGGCCTCCTTGGGAATGATGTTCCATAGCTATACCTAGGAAAGTCTTGTCCCAAATCCCCAAGATCCAAAGCCCAGATGGTAAAAAGACAGATCAAAGAGACTTTAGTTGCTCAGTAGATCACACAGAAGACCTCAGAGCCTGCTTTGGAAGAACTGTCCCCCCTGCTTCAACCACAGAGCTGACCAGCAGCAGCAGTGTGGGAAGGATCTTGTAGGCTTAGGTTTCGATAGTGTTTTAGTGTGGTTTCATTTTTTAAATTATTTTTTTACTTGTAAACCACCTTGGAATGCTTTGTAATCCTAAAAAGGTGGTAGGAAGACAGCATAACAATACTACTAATAATTATTTACGATTATGGTTTTTAAAAAGGAGGAAGAGGAGAAGGAAGCTTCATACTGTAAAGGAGGCTTTAAAAATACTGTGGTTCCAGTAACATTTTAGGGCCTTAGAGACTGAGTCCAGAACTTAGAACTAGAGCCCCAAAATGAAATGGAATTCAATGGAAGAGGGAAGTACTTCAGGCTTGAAGGACCCTTCTTATTTTTTTATCAGACTCCCAAGATCCAGCAACCAGCACCAGGTACAAAAGATATACACTTAAAGTGCTATTTGCATAGGAATTTGTCTTGAGTACCTGAACTAGTTCTTCTACACACGAAATTAACTCTTGGCTACCCTCTCCCCAGCTATCTTAATTTTCAGCATCATAACTTGTGTGAATGAATGGGGAGTAGTCATTTGGTTACTCCCATTTTTCATACAACAGGGAGTCATAAAACCTTGTGATCTACCGCAACCACCCAGAGACTCACCTACCTTCTTCCCACTCCTGAGATAAGACTCTAGAGGTAATGTCCTACAGCACAACCCTAACCATATCTACTCATAAATAAGTCCTACTTGAATTCAGTGGTGCTTAGTCCCATGCATGGATGTAGCGGGGGGGGGCAGCTACCCCCCCCAGTAAATGCATAAAAATGTTTAACTAACTGACCAACTGCATCACATATAGCTCAACTCTGCCCCTCACAACATAAACCCTGGCTAGGCCCATGCTCCCATGTCAGTTGGTTACGATTACAACCTTATATACCTATCAATGGTCATTTTCCCCGTTTTGTATGGCAATTAAATATATGTTATGTCTCTCTTCTTCTTTGGAAGTTTCTAAACAGAGGTAAGATAGCCATCTGTCAAGGATTCTTACGCTGTGATGATTCCTGCATAGCAGGGGGTTGGAAAAGAGGAGTCATGGGGTCCCTTGTAACTATGAAGAGACACACTTTGGAGGCTGGAGGCAAGAAGACTTACGATTTCCTTTCTGCTGCTTTAAGTCTCCTCCGAAGGAGAGATGGGGGAGCCATCTTTGAACCTAGCCTGCTGAGAATACCTTGCATCTCTCAACTGCTTTTAAGCTGTGGCTTCTTGGAGTACAGCAAGACTAATACCTGTGATGGTATTATTGTTTTGCCTGTTATAAAGTACAGAGGTAAATCAAATTTCTATTTTTAAGGGTTGCTTCCAGCTAAGTTTAACTTAGACCCATTGAAATTAATGAACCTAAGTTTGCCATGTCTATTAATTTCAATGGGCTTACTCTGAGTATGTCTAACTTTTGATACAACCCTGTCTAGATTATTAAACTGTAATGTTGAATTTATCCTATGTTTATTAAATTGCTGGTTTTCTCTTATTTGCCTTTACTGATATAATTTTTAACATTTTTATAAACTTCTGTATTTTGATGATGCTAAAGTTGATTGTGAGCTGCTTCAGGAAAAGTGGAATATAAATGAAATTAACAAAAGGTAACTTGGGTGACTTTCAAGCTCTTGCCCTTTATCAGAATGCAACCCTCGGAAATGGCTTTTTCTAGACACAAAAGGGAGAAAGGTCCAACTTGCTGCATATGAAAAAGGGAAGCAGTCCACTATATTCAATTCACTCTCACATTATTTCCTTCTCCAAAAAGCACTGGCTTGATTTGCACCTCTTACGTGGTTGGCTATATGAAATGCAACCATATAAGGGCTGCAGCAATTTCAGGCCATTATATTGGGTCTTATAGTAGCAGACGAAGGGGATGTGATGCAATGGTATAGGGTGTTGTAGTTCTTTGCTAGAATGGTTTGGATTATTTGATATTTGAAACAAGCCTTCACATGACAGTCACTTGTTTGAATTGGACATATATTACACTCCAGTCCAAAAATACATTCTTTTAAATACTTCATCCTTAACCACACAAGGCTCAAACAAGCTTCTAAACTGAAATATCAGTTTCACCCAGCCTTCCTGGTCTACTTTCCAGCACACTGTCCACCACACCAAAACACTGGCCAAGAGTAAGACAAAGTTTGATTAGGTTCATACTCCACAGGCCACCTTACAATTTCACAAAATAAAATGTGCGTAAATTATGAAATTTCCCAAATTATAGGCTATAATCCAAAGAACTACCTCAGGAACTCCAAAGTGAAATATTTCACTTCTCTTGAAGAGCTGCACCTATAACTGCACCATTTTTTAAATGTCTCTGTTTCAAAAGTGGCTTCTCAGATAAGATTGGAAGGGGCATAATATGAGGCAGAGGGGTCTTCTGTTTGGGGAATGAAACTACAATGTTTCACTGGTTCATTGGTTGCTGGTCATAGCCTAATTTACAAAAACAAACAGCATAAACACAATTCTATCAGTCTCCTGATAAAAGATTAGCCATGTCTTAGCACCTTATGCACAAAGTTACTCTTTTCCCTTCATATAAACTCACAAAATGCTACCCTTCATTTAATCAGATTTATGATTACGAAAGCTTGCACCCTGTCTGCAATTTAAGCCTCTAAAATGCTGCCTATATCACAAAAATATTAAGAATTAAAGAGACCATTAATGCTCAGATTCTTCCAGTCCTGAAGGCAACTGAGAATTTTAAAACTTAAATCATTTTTTTTCCACAGGGACTACTTATTACACAGTTAATTTAGTCAACAGCATCTTCTGAAAGGCATACAAATCTCACCATAGCCAATTTAAGAACTTACCAATTTCCCTTGCAATTCTGACAGCTTCATCTGCATCCTGTAAAAGCAGGAAATTAGACCCAACATTAATCCCATCAGCTACTGCACTGTGTCTCTAGGGCAGTCGTATATTGCACTACTGTCTCCTCCGATTCATTTAATGTTTGATTTTACAACCTTCTGACCCGCTTCATTCAGAGGAATGCAAAATTAATACCATAAGTGGAATGTAAATTTTACCTCATCGCTGCATAATACTCAGGCTCTAAGCAGCGAAGAATCAGCTGACAGGAAAAGTCAGCAGGACTACAGGAGGATTTCTCAAGTTGCCAGAATTTAAATTATAGAATTTAGATGGTTCCACAGAGAAGTCAATATCATAGCATTGTAACATATCATCTGTCAGCTTATTCCTGTCTTTTCAGGTACACGTGTGTCATGTTTTCCTGGATACAGTCAGCAGGGGGAGTTGATTCTCTATTGTTTGGCTAAGCTTCACAGTCAAACACAAGTCTTCTAAAAATTCACTGAAATATTTAAATAAAGCACAGTATACACAGGTGTTTGCTGAGTTCCCACCCTTTTTTTAAATTTCAGAAGCGGAAATTTTTAACATATATTAAGACTCCAGAAGAGCACTTCAAACACACAATCACTTCATTACAGAGGCCAATAAATTTTGTATTTTTAAGTGATAGAAACTCAAAAAAATTTTCTGGTAACTTTAACATTATACTTTACAATTATTCAAACACTGGATTTTGACATGTGGATGGCGAGTATTATGTATCAATACAAACAGTGTGCATGGCCTAAATAATGATGAAGGATAAACAGCAATATCTCTTTGTTATATAGTGGTATATAAATGTGTGGTGACGCTGTGGGTAAAAGCCTCAGGGCCTAGGACTTGCCAATCGAAAGGTCGGCGGTTCAAATCCCCACGGCGGGGTGTGCTCCCGTCACTCGGTCCCAGCGCCTGCCAACCTAGCGGTTTGAAAGCACCCCCGGGTGCAAGTAGATAAATAGGGACCGCTTTATAGCGGGAAGGTAAACGGCGTTCCGTGTGCTGCGCTGGCTCGCCAGATGCAGCTTGTCAGGCTGGCCACGTGACCCGGAAGTGTCTGCAGACAGCGCTGGCTCCCGGCCTCTAGAGTGAGAAGAGCGCACAACCCTAGAGTCTGTCAAGACTGGCCCGTAGAGGCAGGGGTACCTTTACCTATATAAATGTGTACACATAAATGGAATAAGCAAAAGCATCTTATGCCGTTGGGATGGCACATTTCTTTGAAATCACCCACTAGTTAATTCGTTGAATAGACACACAACATATTTTTCATGTGGAACTTCCTAATCCCTGACATTTCCAGTTTAAAAAATAATCACATAGCAAGGCTAGAAAAAGCCACTGATACAGACCTCAGAGATACGCTACCTACCACAGTAGTGTGTGTGTGTGTGTATGTATATATATATATACACACAAACACACACACACACTCTTGGGGATGTTATCTTCTTTTAAGCAGCCAGGTAAGGGATAAGTGAAAAACATCCTCGGTTACAGTTCAGCTTCTCAGCAGCAAGTGAAGAAAAGACATTCGGAAAATGAATGCCATATATTTGGTAAACTTTCCCATCACCCAAATAATTATATGACATGTTAAGCCCTGGAAGTTGTTATAGGAATTCAAAGTCCATTCAAATTTGCTAATATTTGCACTCCTCTGTAACATACATTTAAAAGGTTTAAGTAGATTGTATGTCTGGAAACCCCCAGCTGCTGTGTGAGGCTGAATCCATGGGGGCTAACCTCTGAACATTAAAATGAAAACTGATATTTTAAAGCATTCAAAGCCTTCCCCACCCCTTTTTCTTTTTCTAAAGAAAAATACTAGACAAGAGCTCCCTCTCTCCAAAAAGGGAAAATAAATTGCTTTGGAGGGTTCGTACCTGGCTCATTTTTTGCCAAACAATAAAACAAAAATCTTCATAGTACCTACTAAGAGCCCAATGAAGAATAAGGAAGCTGGTACAGGAAGTTGTCAGAAAATTTAATTTCCTTTCATTAGCTAGTCTGCTCCACAAATCGGTGCTTGTTAAGTTCAAAGCGGCCCTGAAAGCAACATCAGTTTTAAGTCTTTTTTTTTTTTTTACTTCAAGCAGGCACATCTGTTAATGAGATTTTCCAAACAATTGTTTTTAAGCCACAGATAAGTCCACATACCAAAAAAAGGGAATAAAATTAATGTTTAGTGTTTTATTACACCTTGTTGTTTTCCACAACCCTGCAACCTCCACACGCTCCAAGTTTTAGCTTAGAGGGATAAAAAAATGTATGAAAAGGGTCATTTAAGAATGTTAGTGGTTTCCACACATTGAGTCAGAAGGTTCTTTGTTCCTGTCTGTGACAGTTATGTGAGAATACTTCCCCTTAATAGTCTCTCTGTCAGGAAGTGTTAAACCTGCCAAATGCAGACAATTAGAGCCTCTTGAATAAAATGCAAGAAGAGTGATGACTGATGAAGTGCCTCGATTAGAGCCAAGGAGGAAACTTTTACATTTCTTTTCTCTTGCAAATTCAGGCACATATTTGCTAAACAGAATTTTAAAATAAAAGTAACAAAAGCAGGTCATTCCCCCCCCCCCCACATTTAGTTACCTGCAAACAAGTGGGTAACTGGTACATGCTACAGGCCCATAAGAAGGCAATCTGCAAATTATCCCAGGACAACTGACACAACTATGTTAGATGCAACCCCTCCTTCCCCACCTCCCAAGTCACAATACTTTTAAAGAAGATAGGACCTACAATTTTGCTGCCTTCAAAAACATCAAAGCAAAGGGGGAACTACTAAGCAAACCCTTTTACTGTACAGTGGTACCTTGGGTTAAGAACTTAATTCGTTCCGGAGGTCCGTTCTTAACCTGAAACTGTTCTTAACCTGAAGCACCACTTTAGCTAATGGGGCCTCCCGCTACCGCTGCACCACTGGAGCACAATTTCTGTTCTCATCCTGAAGCAAAGTTATTAACCCGAGGTACTATTTCTGGGTGAACGGAGTCTGTAACCTAAAGCGTCTGTAACCTGAAGCGTCTGTAACCCGAGGTACCACTGTATTTAGGCCAAACACACTTTTGTAGAATAGTAACAAATATTATAACTCTCCTTGTCCAAAAGCACATGTCATCAAGCAGTACCACTGCCTACTCTGACCATAAGAAGCCTTTTTAGGATGCTGTTTCAATGACTAGCCACAATCCACCAGGGTGAGAAAGCAGCACAGGTAGAAAGAGCATAACACTTTCTTTTGCACACTTACTTGTGAGTAAGTCCCATTGAAGTCAGTGGGGCTTACTTCTCAGTAAGTATGTGCCAGACTGTGCTGGAAGTCATATATTCATTAAAACAGTATATGTGTGTATTGGGGGAATGGGTAGCAATAAAAACAAACTTTGCATTTTCCCCAGTATATTTCTGACCCTTAAAAGTTTCCAAGCACCTACTCAGAATGCTAAAACAATTAAGCATAAACCTTCCATAAAATATTCAACTTCTGTGGGATTCAAGATGCAGACTCAAAGACTTGCATTCCACTAGTGCAGTGTTTCCCAACCGGTGTTCCGCGGCACACGAGTGTGCCGTGAGACATCGGCTGGTGTGCCGCGAGATGCCTGGAGGGAGGCGGGCGAGTCGGGCGGCGAGAGGCGGGGCGGCGGCGACGAGGAGAGGCCGCGCCTCCTGCTGCTGCCTGGCGCTCCTCCTCGCAGCCGGCAGCGCTGCCTGGGCGCCTCCGCGCGACTCTGCCTCGCTGGGTTTGGTCTCCCAGCAGAGACGGGTCACACGCGCACCTCCCTCCCTCCCTCAGCCTGCGCGGAGGAAGAGCCAGAGAGAGGCATCGCTCCTGCGCGGCGGGAGAGGGAGCAGCCAGAGCGATGCCCCTTGAAATCTTCGCCCTGCCTTCTTCTGGAGCGACGGAGAGCCTCTTAAAACTCGTCCGTCCGCTTCTCTCCCTGCCAAGAGGCGTCCAGCAAGCCGGCTTTGCCAGCGGAGCCAGCCTTGGAACAGACCCATCCGTCAAGCGGGGATTGTGCGTCCTCCTGGACAGAGTGTAAGCAACCGGGTTTAATTTGGGTTACGCGGAACTCCAGCGCTCAGGGCGGGAGTTTAGGAAATCCAATCGGGTGGCGCCGCTCTTCCTTGGGACCCCATGGGGAAACACTGGGGACCTACTTCTAAGCAAACGGGTCTACACGTCTCTCTGCCCCCCCCCTTTAACCTTTAGCTTCAAAGCCAGAGCAAACCGAGGCTAAATCCGTATTTACATAGGATAGCTTTCGTGCGTCCCTCCCGGCGTGACGCTGCGCGCTGACGTCACGGGGCGGGGCTTTAATGGTGGTGTGCCGCGAGATTTTTTTTCAGTAAACAGGTGTGCCGTTGCCCAAAAAAGTTTGGGAAACACTGCACTAGTGGAATGATAGACTTCCCATGCCCCCCACTCCTCAAATACTGCCCCCATGTAGTTAAGTATATGCTGTTTAAGAAACTTCAGATTCAAAGACTGGTTTGATATGCAGCATAGATAACTGTGGTTCCAGGAAAAAGAAGCCCAAAGTTGCGTGGCGCTTTGGATCCTAGCCCAAGTATGTATTCACTGACATTTCAATAATTTGGTAAACCAAATCTGGTACTCATGCGTGAAAAGTACAAATAACTAGCATATTACTCTTAAAACCAAACATTGTTTTCATTTTGGAAAATTAAAAAATTATATTATATTTGAGCATGTGTCCATGATCCAAAAAACCATTAAGGCTTTGCTTGCAAGAGTTTAAACCACATATTTACTGTATTCTTCAAAGCAGCTCTGGACCTTATCCAACAACTGACCTCTTTTTATTCTCACAATTCTATAAAGGTGGGTTAAGCTGAGAGATGGTGACAGACCAAAGGCCAGAAAGATCACACCTACATATCTTAGGAACAGGTCACATTCCTCAACATACCCAAAGGCATCTGGAGTCAAGACATTGGGGAACGAGACACATATTGCCATCAGAACGTGGCAAACCAATATTGCACCAAATAAAAGGAAAGGTGCTCATGATCAATTTGATTATCTCCCAAGAAATATAAAAAGCCTCTTCAGCAGCAGTGGTCTATTCACATTATTACTGCAATGATATACTGGGAAATAGGAGAGATAGCCTTGAAAACATTTTTTTCCCTTTGCCAAAATCCAGCTCCTGAGAAGGAACGGTAGGCGGCTTTCAGTTTGGAGCAACTTTATGGTGAAGAGGATATTATTACACAAGCCTGGGCAATACGTTTTGATTCCTGGATCAACTCACAGGCAGTCCATCTGAACAGGCCCATGGCGGGCAGCCGTGTACACTTGCCCCAGGCCTCAGAAGGCTAAGCCAGCTGAGGGAGGGGTGGAGCGCCAGGGACCAGCTGCTTTTTAGTTTGAGTTTATAACTTTATTCTAACAAGACTCCTGTGCCAGGCCTGTGTATGAGTCTTCCAACAACCCACCACATTTTAGCCAAGCAAGAAACAGAACCAAAGGCAGTGAGACTCAGATAGGGGAAAGCTAAATTCTTAAGGGCAAGGAGAAGTTTTAACTCCTCTAGTGGTGTTCTGGCTGCCTCTGTTACTTTCTCTTATATGAGGGAATGGCAGCCATTTACATGAAGGAGAAACAAACCACTACACTTAGTGACACAGAGTTGAGGCAAAGGCAAAAACTGCCCGTCATTGACTGAGTGACTTAACAACACTGATTCCATCAGGGTGCTATAAGAATGAACCGAAATGGCACTGCACACCCAGCAATCACTGCACAAACCCAAGGGTGATGTTGATGGCGATTTTGCTATTTTATAATAAGCCTCAGAAAGCATTCTTTTAAAATGAAAAACATCTTTGAAATGTTTCTTACCTTGACCACCCCATCAAATCCAGGTATAGTGTTGACCTTTGCATTCTTGGCTAAGAGTTTGCTTTCTATCTTGTCCCCCATTGCTTGAATAGCATGCATGTCTGGTCCAATGAAAGCAACACCTTCTGATGCCTGAAGAGAGAAGGAAAGCAAAGGGTTTTTTACTCGCATATATATATATATATATATTTACTATGCTGAGATTTTGTTTAGGGAAAACCCTAAATTTATGTAAGCAACCTAGCTTGAGTCAGTACATTAAAATGTGTATGAGCTTGTTAAGCCTATATGGAACACAGGCACAAAGCTCCTATAATTACTGTTTGCATAAATCAAAGCCAGACCAAAGAAAAATAGCAGAGAGCCATAAAGTATTCCAGCCTGAACATTTGCAAGATCCCCTGAGTAAGAAAAAACAGTTAACTCATGAGTCAAGGAGCCACAAGTGGCTTACAAAGATATGTTCAATAATGTATACTAACTTCAGGATTTCATTCTGCATTCTTTAAAACATAAGCCTCACACAAAACGGAAATGAATTTACTCTTTGTAAGTGTTCACGATGCACAGGATGGACATTTAAAATATTTAGGTACTGCATATATAATAAAAGCCATAAATGGATATTATCTTTGTAGGCTAGGGAATCACAGTAACATACTCATACAGACTGCACTTCAGAACAGCCTAATGTCTTAAAGTGAGGTATTCTTTATGTCCCGATTATCCCAGTACTATAAACTATCATTTCTCATAGCACGCTTTCGTTGTATTTGTTTTTAGTCTCTCTCAAACACACACTTTTCTCTTTTTCCAGAGAACTTGAGTTTTTGTTTTGTGCTTGAAAAGCACTGCTATTATATATATATATATATATATATGGTTTGAACAGTATTTATAGGAACTCAAACACTGAGATCCTGCTCTGTTCCAGTAACAAGAAGCCGAAAGCACCAGCCTGAAGATGACGAGTGAGACCTCGTCGAAACGTCGCCTAGACACCCCAACTCTTACACGGGAAGACACCCGAAGACACCAAAACCTGCATTCCTGTACCCGTGAAAATCTACGAAAGCATATATATATATATATATATATATATATATTCAAGACCTTATAAGTTGGATAGTTTGTGTGAGATAATGTCAGTCAGGCTCTTTTATCAATTGTGCAGCTTTTTAAAAAACAAAAATCAGCTGACTAGTTAGACAGTAAAATCACTGACCACATTAACAACATCCTGTTTATTGATCTGCTCTGTCCCAGACAGAACATCCACAGGCAAGCATCTGAAAGCTGCCAGGAGTCACAACATTCATGACTTTCGGGCATTTCACAAATTCATGCATATTCCTTGGTCTTAACTCATCGTATCCCTTAACTTGATTACTCAGTACTGAATTTGTGAAATGAAATGCTAAGAAGCATTGCATTTGAAGTTATATAAGGTCCACTCAAATGATAGCTCATTCTCACACATCCAAAACAAGGTTCTAGAGTATGGTCTAAAAGTGCATGAGACCACAAACTCATTGAAGCTAAGCAGGCCTGGGTATGGTCAGTTTCTGAACTGGGAGCCACCTGGATTCCATGATGAAAGAAAGGTGGCATAAGCTTTATGCTGAAGCCTTCCATCCAGTAATGAATGCGAATGTTCATACAAAACTTTAGCCCCCTTCCATGGTGATGGCGGTAGGGCAGGCAAAACATACATGCAACAGGTTTCTTATATGGGATGCTGAACTAGCCACAGGTAAGGAACTTGTGAAAAAACTCTGATGTTGGGTAAGAGTGAGGGCACAAGTAGAAGGGGACAACAGAGGATGAGATGGTTAGACAGTGTTATAGAAGCGACCAACATGAATTTGACGAAACTCTGGGAGGCAGTGGAAGACAGGAGTGCCTGGCGTGCTCTGGTCCATGGGGTCACAAAGAGTCAGACATGAATAATCGACTAAACAACAAGAAAGGAACTTGTAGAAGAATGATGAAAATGTGTAAGGTGCACACAAAAACCCCAATCCAGAAATGGGGATCTTTTCAAATGGCAGCAATGAAGACAAGAGAGAATCCTGCCAAGAGAAGGATTGAACTCTCTGCTCATCTGCTGGTGAGCGGACAGTTCAATCCTGTTGCCTGCGGCTTTGCCAGCAGGTTTTCCTATGTGGCCCCTCCTGCCCACCTGTCAAAGTTGGCCTGAGGGGTAGGGGGGATGATAAAGATATAACCCACATGGTCAAAAAAGTATGCCACCCCTGGTTTGGAATCCACCTTATACTGTAACATAACCAAATTTTGTGCGACTTTAATAATTACATATTCTTCCCCTGTTTAACATGGTGTCAATTCCTCCACCACCCTCAGATGTCTCTTTGTGTGTCTTTATATTGTAAACCCCTTTTGGTAGAGATCTATCAAAATCGTAATCCTACATGCAGTGAAAATATATGTTTCCAATCCTTCTAGCACCAGCATGTACGCCAAGGCAAGTTTCTGGGAAATGTTTTAGGACAGGGATGCAAAAGCGATTTCCTGGGCCTGGTACATTGGGTGTTGATTGGGCCCTCTGGACTCCTCGCCACCCAATCCTTTAACAAGGCCTGCTACATATAGCAACTTAACCTAGCCTACCTCACAAGGCTGCTGCAAATATAAACGCAGGTGGGGAGAGGAAAACATACACAACTTTGAGCTCCTTTGTGGAAAAGCAAGATACAAATATATGCCACACAACAGATAGTTAAACTATGAAATACTCTCCCACAGGAGGCAATGACAACCACCAACTTAGATAGTTATAAAAGAGAATTAGAAAAAAAAATCATGGAGGATAAGGCTCTCAGCAGCTGCTAACCAATATAGTTATGTTGTGTCTCCAACGTTGGAGGCAATCAACATGCGTCTGAATACAACGGAACCTTGGTTCTCGAATGTAATCCGTTCCGGAAGTCCGTTTGACTTCCGAAACGTTCAAAAACCAAGCGCCTTGGAAACAATAGCCGACAACCACATAGGACATTTGAGTTCCAAAAAACGTTCGAAAACCAGAACACTTACTTCCAGGTTTTCAGTGTTTGGGAGCCGAAATGTTTGAGTACCAAGGCATCTGAGAACCAAGGTTCCACTGTACTAGTTGCTTGGAACCAAAAGAGGGGAAGATGCTACCTCCAAGGGCTGTTGTGTAGATATAAAGGAAAGGGGAATACAATATACATAGCTTTGAGCTCCTGGATACAAATCTACAACAGCAACAAATATGTGCAGCTTCATAACTCTCAGCAAACATACATTCACAGACATTTTGCCAACCTGTAGACTTTCCTCCCCTGCATTCTAAAACTGCTGTTATAACATTTTGCAAATAGTGATTTTAAAACAAATAAGATGCCAAGTGACTGGATAAACACAGAAAATAAAGGTGACATTAAACACACACAAAAATTCCTTCCAGTAGCACCTTAAAGACCAACTAAGTTAGTTCTTGGTATGAGCTTTCGTGTGCATGCACACTTCTTCAGATACCTAGGTATCTGAAGAAGTGTGCATGCACACGAAAGCTCATACCAAGAACTAACTTAGTTGGTCTTTAAGGTGCTACTGGAATTTTTTTATTTTGACTATGGCAGATCAACACGGCTACCTATCTAATTAAACACACACACACACACACACACACACACACACACACACACACACACAGAGAGAGAGAGAGAAAACTATCTATTTGTAAAACTGTTTAGGCAAAAAAGGAGGGAGGAATTACCACAATTGCCAGCCAATCAACACTGTGTACAGACAGATAATAAAGCTTCCAAACCCAAAGAGGGCTGGGACCTAGGTTTGCCTCACTAGTAGAAAAGAATATGCTTAAATATACATCTATGACAACTTCACCCATTAATACCACAAAACTGAAGCAGGAGCAGTGGTACTGCCTATTTGTTTTAATTTTTTTGAACGCCACCATGTAAGAAGTTAAACTAAAAGGTAGAGTACAGCAAATATATAAATATATAAAATAAACAAGCAAAAGATCCCAGCTTCAAGCCTTGGCGGCTGCAGATAGAACCAGGGAGGACTACTGTCTGAAACTCTGGAGAGGTTCCTGGGTTACGAGAGTCCGCAGGTAAATATTTTGCAGTGTAAAATAATACTGCTGTGCAGTTTTCCAGGCTGTGGAATACACAAGCAGCCACAAAGGATATGAAAACATGAAACAAAAAGAGAGATTAAAAAATACAGTATGTTGCATGCGTCATTCTGAGCACTGTTCTTTCCCAGGACAGATTTAAAAATGCAAGACATGAGTCCTTCTAAATTAGTATGGAAAAACTACAGACCTCAGAAGAACTCGTTAAGTAATAGGTTTCTTAGAGGTTTAGGTAGAAACAAAGTGAAACATGTAAAGAATTTTCTATAGATGTTTTCCATATACCATTTCTTACAGTTCCTGGCACTGAAATCAGTCAAAGCTTTTACATGATAAAAGAAATCTGTGGAACTAATCCTAGAAACCTCTTTCTGTTTTCTGTGCATAACACCTCCAGGCGACAGAGGAGACAAAATGCTTCATTTGCATCCTTAAACATTAGAAACTGAGAATGAACCTTTTCAGCTGTAAATGTTATTGCATCTACATTTCCAGAAAGAGGGGGGTTGAGAGAGAGAAAGGTTAAACAGTCCACTCAGGTTTATGTTAACTCATCTCTTTTTAGGGCCACTGATCAGTAGAAAGAGACAAGAATGCAGAGGCTTAACCGCTCCGATCTCCTTCTTCATAATGTCCCATTGTATTCAATAAATGGATACAGCTCCTGATTACAGGAACAAAAAGAAGAAATCAGGTATGCGCCAAGGAAATGGGAAATATTAACCAATGCCATCTTCCAGATTTTTCTCCTTCTATTCTTGAGCAGTCAACTTTCATTTCTGTGGATGAAAAACTAAGGCAAGGTTAGATCAGACTTCTTTTACAATATTCACGGTGGTAGATAATATTGTTTGATATTACAATACTTGTACAAAAAAAATTGTACCTTCCATAAAACTTCAGGGAACTTGGATCCTGACTGCAAAGATAGCAGCAGGTACAAATGCACACAAAGCAGCTTCTAAATCAGTAACTACTGGGGTAACATTTGGTTAATGACTTTGTCCTGCTATGCTGTTTGTCACTGAATTCCATTATGAATGGCTAAAGCCAGATACTCTACATTCAGTTTTCATCTTGTGACAATATAGCAACCTCAAGTGATTCAGTTCTGACGTCTGACTCAGATCATTACTTTCTGCTGCAATGGTGGTGCCCATGACATAGCCCTTCCTGAACATTTTTGTTGGTACATCTCAAGAAAAAGGCTATAATTAAGCCAAATACAATTCTTTTCTGCAGAGCAACTGGCTTTTCCCATTTCATAAGAAGCTATTCTTCCACTGAGAGCTAAGTGCAGGGGGGGGGGGCAAAGGCTCCCCAGAGGTACTACCCATCCCATAATACCCCATAAACCCGTCAGCATCCAACAGTGGCCGCACCCTGGGAATGGCTTTGACTGGCTGGCTAAACCAGAAGGCGGCAGCTGATGGGTCTCAAAGTCTTGCCCTGCATGTGAAGACGGGCTCTGGCAGATTGAGCGAACAAGAAAGTGGGTCCAATTGTCAAGAAGGCGGTTTCTGCACGTGTTGTAGAGGGAAGTGAGGGGCAGATGGGGCTCGTCCACCAAAGAAGGTAGTCCACTTAAGAGGTGAAAAACTTGGTTCTGAAACCTCTCCTGCCTTGCAAGATATAATCAGGAGGAGAAAAGGCTAAGGAGTAAACCCTACACAAATCTGGAGTAGAGGCCATAAGAGGGTTGGATGGCATCTTGTACGCCTCCTTTTGGCAACTCCTGCAGCCAAGCTAGTGCCAAATGTATTGCTCTGCTTTCTTTTGGACCACATCCACAAGGCTAAGAAAGAGGTCTTGTTATCTGGGCAGCCCAATACCTCCATACACACTGTCCAGGCTTGCGCCCCGGGCAGGTCACTTTGGTGCTACTAATGCAGCAGTTTGACTTCACCCCCAGAGGTGTACTCCATAGTCTCTTGAGATAGACAGAGGCCAACAATTCTTCCACTGAACAAGTACATTATCTTAAAAACGTAGCAACCCCCCTGTTTTTAATTGGGGAAGGAGAGAGAGAACAACTCCAACAGTCCAATGAAAGCATCCCAGTCAAGTTGACCATTGCATCTTCAGGAAAAAGCTGTACTGTGAGTCACAGGCAAAAATGGAATACACAAATACTCATATGGATGTAAAATGATTGACACACCGAGGTGGCAAACCAGTGGCAGTACCTAGGCAACCTTACTCTAAGGAAGGACCCCTTTCCTCAGGGTGAGGGGCAGAGATTAGTAGCAAAATCAATGGTGAATTAAGTAGGTGGGTGAGGAGAGGAGAGGACAAGGAGTGACAGAGGGCAACCCTTAGTCATCTCATACGAAAACTAAAAGCAGTGGGTAGAGTGGCAGTGAGGCAGACAGCACCTAATCTGCTAGTCTGGGAGCTAAATTATGTGCAGTAGAAGGCACCCAACTCAAGGACAACCAAGAGAAAATAATTAGAAAGAAAGAAAAATGAGCTTGTAAGAACACAGCCCAGTGAATACTTCATTAGCTCAAGCATCAGAAGATGACATGTCAACCTTGAGAAAAGCCCTGGCAAAGATATATGGAGACTGCCCTGCAATCTCCTCTTCAGAAGCTTCGCCCATATGCTTCAGAGAAAAAATTGCAAATAAATCTTTGTCAACTTGCTGTTAAGCTTCTATCAAAAGTGTAATGGGAGGTACAGGAAGAAAACTTTTCTGGTATTCTGGGACGTGTTCCCCTAGCTCTATGAAGTAGAACTTTCATTTGAAATATGATTTAGTATTTTGCTCAGTGATATTTTGGAAGTGATTACTTCCAATGAGCTCCTTGGCAGAAAATAAATGCAGTAGTAGTAGTAGTAGTAGAAGTAGTAGTAGTAGTAGTAGTAGTAGTAGTAGTAGTAGTAGTAATACTGATAAATACTTTGGGGCATAAACAGCACAAGAAGCTACTAATAAGGGCAATCATTAATAAAATGTCAGAAGAAGAAGAAGAGAAAAATGACAAGGTTTTAAAGACAATGAACCTCTAGTAAGTGAAAAAGACGTGGGTGAACAGCTGGTCAGTAGTTCAACTAACGGGTCAAGGAAACCTAGGAGAAAAAACATGTACACAGGCACTCTTGATGGATGCTATGTTCAATCAACTGGCATTCCCTGGTGCACCACTTGCATCTTTCTGCAGGAGGGAATCACAGGCGCTTTCTCACATTGGTCACTGTCCAGGAAAAGGCATCCCTAGAGCAGTAACACCACTTGAACACTTGAGATTCTCTCGCAAAGTTCACAGACAGGTGAATGGAGCCTGAGCAGAGGTCCTCTTGTAGCTCAGGAATTGGCTTCTGAATACCAGTTGCTAGAAACCACAGGAGGGGAGAGAGTGCTCTTGTGCTCAAATCCTGCTTGTTGGTTTGCCACAGACCTCCGGTTGGCCACTGTGAGAACAGGACGCTGGACTAGATGGGCCATTGGCCTGATCCAGCAGGGCTCTTAGAATGGATGTTTTCACAAAAATGGTTATTTCCACAATATAGAACCACCAAATTATAGGGTTGGGAGGCACCGTTAAGATCATTCAGTTCAACCCATGCTCAGGGCATGATCTGCAATGCATGATGAAGTACCAGCATTTTGACTTAAATACCTCCTGTGACCTGTTTGCTCCATCATCAAACAATTCTTACCACTCGCGCATCTGTCCTAATGTTTAGCTGAAATCTTCTTCCTTGAGATTTCTACCCACTGGCTTTGCCTTCTAGAGCAATAAAGTACAAGCCTATTCCATACGACACCCCTTCTGCAATTTGAGTATCACTTGTTTGTCTCTCCTTTACTACTCTCTTCTCCAAGCTAAACACACCCCTGTTATTCATGGGACGTGATTTTCAGACCTTTCACCATCCTGGTTGCCACTCCCTGAATACATATCCCCTGTTGCTCTCCTTAAAATGTGGATTGCGGGGGGTAGCAGCGACATTAGACTGCTAGCTCATGTTCAGCTAAGACAAATATATCCTATTCTCATGTGCTTCTGCCAAACCTGGTCTTCCACATTTGTGTCCTTTGGTTAAAAAAAGGTAAAAGACCCCTGACAGTTAAGTCCAGACTCTGGGGTTGCGGCACTCATCTCGCTTTACTGGCCAAGGGAGCCGGTGTTTGTCCACAGACAGTTCTTCTGGGTCATGTGGCCAGCATGACTAAGCCGCTTCTGGTGAAACCAGAGAAGCGCACGGAAATGCTGTTTACGGATACCTAAATGCAGGATTTTACACATTTATCTCAGTTGAATTTTGTCTTGTAGTTTCAATACTGCCAAGTCAGTATTTCCAACAAGTCAAGTTCATTTTCAATCCTCATTCTCTCTTTCATAGTGTAAGCTACTCCTTGCAGCTTCATCTGCACATCTGCTAAGCACCCCCTCTCCTCCATCCAAGACATTTATAAAGATGATAAACAGTAGAGGGCGCAAGACCGTCTTGTGGCACTTCATTGGGGACCTCCCTCAAGGTTAATGGGCACTCATTGGATAAAGTTGCTCAATCAGCTGTGGATCTACATATTACATATGCAAAACTGCTCATAATTGAAAAGGGTTTCCTTTAAATTTCCAGGGCAAGTAAAACAAGGAATATCTCTGACAAACACTGGCAAAAGATTGTTAAAAATGCACTGTGGTTTGTTTGTTTTTTCAATGGAGGGGGTGGGGAGAAAGTCTTGTGCTGCTTGTATGATAGAAATGGATTTTTAAACTATAAATCCCCTTTCAAATAACACACATTTCCCACATTTTATACAGAATTCATCTTTTAAGAACAGGAAAAAAATGTTGTGACATTAGTAGATAATCACACTTAAATGTCTTTTTGCAGAAGAGGAAGCACTCTCAGAAGCTTCTGGCAACTCATTAGAAATAAATGGAGCAAACACACTACAGGAAACCAAATACAAATCTGTTTTCAAGGGAATCTTGAGCTTTTGCAGTAGAACTGTTTGAACTTCCATCCTGTTAATTGTGGAGACTACTTAAGAAATTCTGTGTCAGCAATCAGGGCCAAGAGTGGACGCATAACTATAGTAGTCCACTTTCAAAATTCTTGAAAACCCATTTAAGAATATCAGTAGGGGGTAAATTAAAGCCATATGCATTAAGAAGCTAATAATTTGAAAAATGTACAGAAGCAATGAACCTTGAAGTTTATCAAGCACTGAAATGACTATTAAGAAGTGTTTTGTCTAGCTCTAAGTAACAAAATAAAGCCAAAATGATGCCAGTCTGAAGATGAACAGTCATAACCAACAGTCTAAATTTCAACACTAGAATTTAGCATGTAAGCCTCAGTAAAACCTACAATTCATTAGTTGCCAAGAACATTTGTTTGCTTCAATTCATATCAGGAATTATCATTTACTAACGCAGGTATTGAGTGCACTATTCTCAAAGCTCAGCTCTTTACAAAGCACAATAACTAAACATATTCTGTGAGAAGCCACTAAATTAATAGCAAAAGTTGACTGCATATCACAGCAAGTTAATTCATAATTTTACCTCAGTTTATGTTTAGAGTTTTCAACCTTGGTCCTATGAATGTTTACTTGGCAGCAGGTCCTGCTTTATTCAATTGGATTACACCCTTGTCTGCCAACATTGTAGGTAACTAACTACCTCTGTAACAGTTTTCTGCTTCACTGCTGCTTATATACATTCCCACCTCACCAAAAAGTACAGCACCACAGATTAAGAATACTAAAAATAAAGGAATATAAAATAAAGACACCAGCGTAGTGATAAATAACTCCAGGTAGACATTTAACTTTTTATGTTAGGCAAGGCCAATGGCAGGAGAAGGAAAGAGAGAGGAAGGTAGGAAAATCCCAACCAACTTTATGCTTTGTACCATGTTAAGTTTCAAAGAAATTATTTTCTGCTCTTCAAATCAGAGCAACGTAATATTTGTAAATCTATTGCTTGGTGGATTTTGCCTCAATATACAGATGGATCCTAATATACATGTGTGACTTGTATATTACTTGTTCTTTTTAAAAACAAGTCACGGTCGGTGACTTGTTTTTTAAAAGAAGGGAGGATTGAACCAAGATATAGTTTTCACTGAAGAAGTAAAGAAGTCTGGGCTGCATCACTCCAGACCACCAGTGAGGGGGGCTCACTTCATAATGCTGTTCCATACAGGGAAAGGGGGGCTCTTGAAATAACAAACAAGAATACAAAAGAGAAGGCTAACTTAGGATTCGATGTCTCCATGTAACAGCTTTTTTTTTCAAATATGGAGATTTTTGTTTGGAGAATCATTCAGTCATATGAGCTGCAGTCTGGAATGGTATTGGCCAGACATACATTTACAAAGTGCATGACAGCTAGGCAAAAACAGCAGACAACATATCTATTAACAGCTGTTAGCTATGGTTCACGTTTTACGGCTTGGTCCTTTGAGTGAGGAAGACATGCCTCCCTTCTGAGGCCACCATCTTCATGCCCAAGCTTGTGAACTTCTGAAGGCATCTGGCTGGCCAGTGGCCGAAAGCAGAGTACTACCACAGTAAAGGAACCTGTTCTGAACAACAACATTTTGTTTGCAAATTTTAAAAATGTTGCACACCTGCAGCTGCAGCCACAAGCAATGGTGAAAGATTATAATGAACTAAATATCCTCATGCATGTAAAAAGTTAACATTATTATGTCTTAAAACTCCATATGCTTTCTAAGAGAAAGTCTTGAGGTTTTTTGTGCTTCAAGTTTAACAATTTCAAAGCTAACACAACGGGAAAAGAGGCCGTAACTGAGTAGTAGAGCGTGTACTTTATATTCAAAAGGCCCCAGATTCAATCCCGCCTCTCTTCGTAGGGCTGGGAAAGATCCCTGTCTGAAATCCTGGTGAACCACTTCTAGTCACTAAAGACAATACTGAGCTTCCTATGTTCCTATTTTAAAAACTATCCAATTTATTTTGGCATCAACTCACATGTGAAAGGACCCACATGATTCTCACATGCCGTTTGATATGCATGAATTACCATGTGGTCAGGATACACTTCTAATTATGGCACTCGGAATTCAACAAGGCATCTACTTGTTCCTAGCAGAAGATGGTAGGTAACCCTGCTCTAGATCATGGTTCTGAAGACAGAGCAAATCGAAGTCTGAAAGTGGCAAGATTAACCACATGAATAGCAGGAGGATGAATGGAGAAGGTCCCTGACTCAGTCTCTGGCATTCTCCAGTTAAAACAGATCAGCTAGCAAAGCCCAAAGTCTTGAGACCTTGGTGATCTGCTGCCAGGAGGATAAATATCAACTTCTGAAACAACACTTTATACCAGACTATCTAACTGCTAATTTATGTGCTTTAAATGGTTAAAACATTGGTTTTGCAACTGGTAGATCCAAGTTCAAATTCCTGTCTTGCCAGGAAGTTTAGTTCCCAATGTCATATGAGGAATGTGTAGCTGCCAGTAACAAAGTTAATAATAAGTGTTCTCATTCCTGTTCCCATTCATTTCAGAAGAGGATTTGCGACTTTCAGTAAAGCAGGTAAAGTAACCACTTGGATTCAAACTAAACTGAACAGCCTTAGGCAGAAGAAACACTCTGTACAACTTGAAAGCTAAAATATTTCTTACCCCACCCCAAAAAATAGGCCAAAAAAATTAGCCTGTCTTACTTTGTATATTATCTATTATTGGGAATAAACCAGCAAATTAGTACCTTTGTCAAATGCTGTAATTTATGCAATGAAAACAATCATGACCATAATTTTTAATTAGATTAACACACACACAAATCAGTTTGTTTAAAGTATGCCACCTTGTTTTTTAGCTAAAAAGGTCCCAGCTTACAAAGATCAGTAGTAAGATAGCCCCTGATAACTTACAATCTTAAAAACATGACAGAAGGAAAAAGGAGTGAGGAGGGATGAGGAAAAAAGTAAGTTCATGCACCAGTTCTTAAAGTGATGGTTCTTTTAACAACCACCTGAAATGAAACAATTCACCTTACTGACCTTCTGATGTATATATTTTGCCCAAAGAGGAGGCTCAATCTCCTTGCCATACATTTACCATACAAAGTTGCCATACATTTTTGGTACCTCACTTCAATCTCCTTGCCATACATTTGCCATACAAAGTTGCCACACATTTTTGGTGCCTAACTTCAAGATGTGGAAGTATCCCCGCTTGGCTCTCTTTAAACTTAAATCTTGTTTTCCTCTTTGAATATTTTCCATGTTCAGACAATATACTATAGTAGCAATAGCCTGGATCCTGTTTTCTGCAAGAAAGGAAACTTAACTGGCTGACATTAATATCTGAACTGAGGTGAAAGGCATGTTTGTATTAGAATGATGATGGTTTTATACACACACACACACACACACACACACACACACACACATTCTCTGTTGTTCAGCTTGACAGCAACCCTTATCAGACAAAACTGTGTGAATGTTTGCCACAGATGGTAATGTCTATATAGAGATTGGCAACTGACATGCTCAGAGCACCATTACTACACCATGTTGCCCCTCTAGTCCCGCCATTTGTCTTCTCCATCGCGTGCATCCCTTCAAATTAAGAATGCTGCAACAAGCTGGTGCGCATCGCAAAGAATGGGAAACGTGAGTCCCAAGGCAGGAATTCACAGGATCTCAAAGCTTTATAATTTGATCCCAGAGCACTGCAAAACCCATCAAGTCCTTTGTTTCCTCAGTCCTCATAACAATCAGACTTTGCTTAATAGTTGGGGAGGTGTATGAGAGAGAGAGAGAAAGAGAAAGAGAGAGAGAAAAACCAAGGAGCCTGGTGCACAGGGCATTGTTCTCTTGCTTTGTCTCAAATATGCTGTAGTTTCACATTGAGAGAAGGCCTGGCAGGAGAGAGGAATTTAGGGAGGATGACAGTAAAGGTAGCAACAAAAGGAGTTTTAAAATACGACAGCCTACCTGTGATAATTTTTATAGGCATTATCTTTTTATTTTCGTATGGCTCCACGCACTGCTAATCAGTGATCTACTGGAAACTTCAGAACCTACTGAAAAGCCTGGCAGGATATTTGGCTTTCAATTCTTCTACTCTGTTTATTCCCAATACAAGTATGTTCAACAGCCTTAGAAAGAGCCCTTGAACAAGAGCAGTCACTTAGCAATGAAATGTAAATTACTGACATGGGCTAAAACTTGGACTTGTCACTGCTAATGAGCACATTAAAAAAAAGGGAAAATGCACACTAGATTACTATAACCTTTTCACTTAACCCTGTGTGTACTGAAAGCCACAATTCAGCACCATATCAAAGAGCCTGCATAATAGAAGTGCTACACAGCAGCTTTTCGTCAAGCTCAAGGTTAACCTAAAAAGCATAAGAGAACTGTTGGGTACTGATTAAAGTGGAGGTTCAGATCCAATGACGCTTCTCATGTAAACCACATAATTAAGTTTTAAGAGAGCTTCTATTTAAGACCAGCCATGCTAGGTCATGTCAACTGTCCATCTAACTCAGAACACTATCTTTCAATAAAGGACAGGCAACACCCTTTTTTACATGCAAGCAAGGAATTTTACTAGTAAGGAATAATGGCAATATCCAGCCGTTCCTCTAATCTGTTTTATGGCCATATGGCCACATCTTCTTGATTTTATGACATTTACATTAATGAACACATTGTACTCATGTTTCTGTCACTAATCTCCATTAACTAATAATTCTATATCTTATGTTTAACTAACTTTTTTTCTATAGAAATGTCCACATTTTAAAAAGCCAAAATAGGTAAAATATAACAGAGGAGTTATTAAGATGGCTGAGCAACTCAACAGCATTTAATAGCAGCACCAGATTATCACCTGGCTGTATAAACTATGACTATTACACCTAGGAATGCTTCTCGTAACCTGAAATAACATTTGCCCAATGTTTACGGCATTGTCCAGTTTATAGTATGTTCTATGCTTCTTTTGCTTATTTCCATATACCCTTTTTTTTTTAGTTTAAAATTTCTATTCAAAGGTCACAATGAACAAAGCTAACAATTTAAGAGCCCTCCTCCATGCTACAAAGAAAAACACTTCAGAAAATATACAGAAGTTTCAAAACAACTGATGACACAGCATTTACTTCATGGGCAGCTATGCTTTCTCAGCTCAAGGATCACTGGCTTTAAAATTTTCGTACTTTGGATTGAGCCACATGTTTTCTTGAAACTGACATATACTACAGTGCTGGAAAGAAAGAGAAGGAATGAGTACTAAGAATTCAGATAGCCCAGGGGTTCCCAAACAGTGGTCTATGGTCCACCAGTGGTATGTGAGCTTCATTTAGGTGGCCTGCAGCATGTCCACATTAAATATTCATATTAATTTTTAAATTATATTTTTACTGCTTCTTTTATTTCATATAATATATTTTACTGCAATACAATTTGAATTCTACGGAATATAGATTATAAAACAACAAAATGCAGTATAAGGAATAAAAGAAGGAATAAAAATACAATTAAAAATCATACTACATCGAGCAAAGCACATTACCTGCTACAAGACAATTGTGGTCCGTGGGGGGGAGAATGTTTGTGAACCACTGAAATAGATAAAGAGCAGGGATTCCTTCCTTAACAGAGATGCCCCCTGAAAACAGAATCATTTTTATATTTTGGAAGTTTTTGGGGGGAGGGGGACTCTGTATCTGATAAGCAGAGAAGGAGAGCTAACACAGTGATACTTTCAGTAGTTTATGAATGACTAGTCATGATGGCTCCTATTGGTAGCCAAAGCACTGTAGCTCCCAGAAACAGCCACATGAAATTTTCACAAGGGCTCTGAAAGCCCTGTGAGCATTGAAGGCTACTGATTGGAAGCTGAGCAGATTTGAGGGCAAAAATAACTCAAACGTAGCCCAGAGGCATAGGGGCAAGACTACAAGTCCACATGAGGTAAAAATATGGGATTTTTAAAAGTCAGTTTTAAAAAGTGTCAACTGTCAAGGGCTCTCTACAGCCCACTGAAAATGTCGAGTGGGGATATATGGCCCAAGGGTTATGATGTACAGTGGTGCCTCGCAAGACGAAAAGAATCCGTTCTGTGATTCTCTTCGTCTAGCGGTTTTTCGTCTTGCGAAGCAAGCCCATTGACGGATTGGCGGATTAGCGCTATTAGCGGCTTTTAGCGGCTTATCGGATCAGCTGATAAGCGGCTTAGAAAAAGGGGGGAGGGGAAAAAACCCGCAGGAACTTGCAAGACATTTTCGTCTTGCGAAGCAAGCCCATAAGAGATTCGTTTTGCGAAGCACCTCCAAAATGGAAAACCCTTTCGTCTAGCGAATTTTACGTCTTGCGAGGCATTCGTCTTGTGGGGCACCACTGTACAAAAGAGGCAATATTCCTGAAGAGAAAGGGAAAATAAATACATATCACCTCCCCATCTCTTGTTCAGCCCAAGGACACACAGGCCTTTTTTGGTGCTCCTGTGTACCAAGGAACCAAAGCACATTTCCAGTTAGAAAACAAACAAACAAAAGGAAATTACTTCAATTTCGTCCTCTGAGATAAGTGGATAAACCGAGACAACTGGATGAACCTCACTGGATATATCAACATAGTCTTCAGTCAGTTATTTAGGTATAAACTTTAATTTACAAAGCTTCAATGGAGTGAAAAGTGTTTTTGGGGGAGGGGCAGCCAGCTCAGCTGTACTGACATTTTCCACCCTGCAATAGTTCAATATTTTAAAATTGATCAGAACATTAGTAGTTACTAAAATTAGTATGCTTAATTGGCAACTGTTTCCAGCATGTGTTGTTCTATGAATCATTTAATAATGAAAAAGTGACATGTTTATGTGTGTATCATTCACATGAACTTACCCTCTCTGTGTTAAACTAAGCTTTGCTTTCAACTCTACAACGCTCATCTATTGAGATCAATTAGTAAAGAACATTCTGAATTATTTATTTCTGCTCCCTCCTCCGGATCTAGCAATACACCTTCTAAACCACATGCATAAAACAAAGTTGTGAATCATAAAATCCACATAAGGTTCAGGATTATAATGAAAAAGAGCAAGGAAAATCCAGCTATGTGATATATAACCATTCTTTACAGTTATTTCAATCGGAAGTGAAGAAGCAACACGCATGAACTTCACCATTTAAAAATATAAGACCTTATCTACTTTGCCAATGTACAGTTTAAAAGGCACATGAGTTCCCATTTGTGCCCTCTGCATCTGTTCCAAATTAGGTTTCAATTAGATACACAAAACAGGGAAACAAACATGTTTGTGCGTTCTTGACATACAATTTACACATTTGGCCCCCACAGAAAAGTGATTTGCATGCAAGAAATTCATCTTACATAGTCCTAATACTTAAAGCTAAAAAGTAAACACATGAAAGCTGTCATTTTTTCCTACAGAAATTAAAAATCTTACTAACATATAATGTTACTTGACACAATATTCACCTTACGACATACAAATGAATATCCAAGAATAAAACTAATCCCGTCTGCATTAGAACAAATTTGGCCATGGATATTGTCACCAATCTTGTAATCCAAACCCCGAAAACCCACCAGATTGCTAGGAAGTGAGCCCAGAGTGGAATAATGATTGCAAAATTGCCAAGTTTGGCAGCCAAACCGCAACATAATAGCTTCACGACAACATGAACAAATGCTTTTGTTTCATTGTTTTATATTTAGGGAAATTGCCATCTAATGCCAGCTCTGGGACAGCCTAGTGGGAAAACCATTTGCTTGGGAGTAAAATCTATCTTCTGTTAAAGATCAAAGCATTCAACTTCACACCTCCTTTTTTCCATTAAGAAAGGAGATTCACTTTTTAATTCTAATTTACTTATTTGGGCTTGGAAGCTTTTTGTATGTCGCTGAAGATGTTTTTTGTAGTAAGTGACTAGTAAGTCAAACAAGTTGTTGTTGTTGTTGTTGTTGTTGTCGTCAGAAAATTCTTTCAAATGGCAAACTCTGCTAAAAGGCAACTGGGTGTATCCTTTCCAATTTCCCACTAACTTTAGAAAGAAACAAAGCTCAGCATCATGCAACGACAGACCCATTAGAATTAGGTTATCATTTGGTTAAGTTGCACCCTACATAAATAACTTTTCTTATTTCGTTAGCAAGTAGAATATTCTTTTCAAATGAAAAACTGACATTAGCGATGAGTTAATAACGGCTGAACTAACAAAGACAGGTAAGCAAACCGGCACACCACTTCTGCACATTACATTCCAGAGCCCTGAACAGATAGGTGAATCCAACCAAGTGCACCCTGAGAAATTATCACTCTTTCTTCAAATATGTTCATTATATCTGTTTTGCCAACATAAGTCCCAAGAAAGAAATCTATTTTGAAATTACGTTTTGAAGCAGCAAAACCTGACTATATCTGGCCTCCAGCCTATGAAACGGTCCCCCCGAGGGAAGCTCGCCTGGTGTCTTTTGTGCAATCTTTTCAGCAACAGAAAGAAAAAAATATATTCTTTCTTCCCAGGCTTTGTTTTGTACATTTTAGCAGTGGCACAGTTTTTAGAGGTTTAGAGTTAACTTCTTCCTCTTGACAACAGCTTTTAATACTGTTTCTTGGGGTTTTCATTTTTGTTAATTTGGATGGGGAAGTTCCTTTTTTCATATGCATAATGGAAGAGTAGGCTATTGGCATTCTCATGCAATTGCACGTAGGGCTTTTTAATTGGGTTTCCTATTTTGTATGCTGTAACACACATAGAAACTTTGGTGCAGGTGATACAAAATTCAATAAGTAACAATATCAACAACGAACTTAAGAATCCAAAATATAGTCCATTTTCAAATGCAGCAAACCAGCAGAGAAGTAAAAGCACAGCCTATTATCAAGTAACTTTAGCTTGCCTGGAGCACATTTTCAAACAATAAATGTGATCTGGAGCATGATTTACCAACACATTAAATACAAGAATATGTGCTGACGTGTTACTTCCTCATTTTTCTGCAGTATTTTCACTGCTACTTTTAAATAGCAATTGCAGTCTCTTAACCATTTCACGTTATGAAACATAGATCCAAAGGCCCTACGCTGGACTGATCACATGACAAAATTAGCCTTGCTAAGAGGTACACTGGATCTCTACTCACGTAAGCAGCACAGCATGGTCATTTGCTGGACTAGAATACTGTCTACTCTCTGCTCCCCCAACCTCAAATATTACTGTGGCAGGTGAAGCCTTCAGACTAAAGCAGCTGCTCATGTGCAGCAAAATTATCTTTAAGCCACCTGGATGGTCCAATATTAGGCATCTGTAAGGCGTTTCAAGCTCTCTTAATGATTTGCAAGTTCTCTATAATGTCCTCCAAAACTAATCACAGGTACAAATATGAAAGCCTTTACATATCAGGCCCCAAGTTGTGCCAATTTAAACAGCACTTTACAGCTAATATCCAAGGTAACCAGGGGTTTTTATTCTTTAATATTCTGCCTCTGACACAATGCACCCTCCTGTATTTTGGAGGCACATGGACACCAGAAGTGTAAGCAAAGGGTGGTAGAGACAGTGAATTTATGTTTCCAGATAGTCTGCCTTAGGTCATCCATGTTCTAGTAACCTCCAGGTTAGGCTACTCTAATGCACTACACATGGGAATTGCAGTCAGTAAAATCAGTAGTTAGTATGCAGTGATAGTATGCATACTGCACTGGCTTCCAATCCATTTCTGGGCCCAACACAAAGTGCTGGTTTTCATTATTAAAGCCCTTCGCATCTTACAACCGGGAAACTTAAAAGAACCAGCTCCATACGTACCTACCCATAAATTAACATATTCTTTGGAAGTCATACTTGCCATCTGAGGTGAGGTGGATGGCTAGCCAGTTATGGAATGGTCTCCTCAAAGAGGTTCATTGGATGCCTACTTTATTGTTGTATTGGCACATTTATTTCAATAGTTGTATAGCCTGCCTTTCCACCAGAAGGTGAGCTAACATCGTAAAACATGAATTCAACCATAAAACATTTTTTAACATGTTATCCACATCGTGAACACAGGACAGCATAATAGTGATTATACACCCTATATGCCAGAACCCTGAGCAAATTATCAGATTGCACCTCAACACTATAGTAGTGTGGGGGACAGCTGGGGTTCACCTAGGAGAGATTTCACTCAGGGGGGATCTCCATAAACAGGCAATCATTTTTGGTACTTCGGTCCAAAGTTACTCAGTTGTTAGCATCCGTCTGCCTCAAAAGACAAACATGCCTTTATATATTAGGCAAATACTTTATTTTCTCCAGTTTTTAAAATAAATTTGGCTTCTGCTGACTGCTTTTATTATTCAGAGGCTTTTAGATTACTGTGTGTATTTACAGTTTAATTTTTTTAATTCCTTTTTTGAAAGACACACTGGGAATATAATTCAATAGCGATATAAACATACCTACAACAATAAATTTTGCAACCCCAGTCATCTTTGACTGGACTTAACCATCCAGGAGTCCTTTACCTTTACCTTTTTATTATTCATCGTTTGCAAAGTACTGTTGCGGGGACTTTCAAAAGACTATGAAGTGAGGCCACAAAGGAGTGTTGTGGTCCTCTTCAGTGAGTGATAGGAGGGGTAAGCAGCTTGTCTGCCATCTGGAATTTTCCCCTCAACTTTCACAGCCATCTTGCTGAAAGAAATGGGCAAGATAACTTGGAAATTAGAGCAAAACCACAAACTGGAGTTGGAGGTAACCTTTGTAAAGAGATGGAAAGAACACCCCCAAGATGAAGTCACATCAAGGCAGGCTCAGAGAAACAGAAGTGGAGCATGGGAGATAAATATTGAGATTAGTGGAACAGGAAAACAGGAGGGAAATACTGGAACCTAGGACAGGAGAAGGAACTGGCAAGAAAATTGTAAGATCAAGGGAACAGAAAGGTTTTGAAAAGAAAGCAAAAACAGTACAATACTACAGGACAGGACAAAAGATAATAAAGTCACACAAACGTTTTGGGGCATTTTTAGGCTGGAAAATCTACATCTAGGGTCATACCCTTCACCAGCTGTGCCCTGAAAAGCCTGAAGCCAACAGGTAACAGCTCAGTATAGCTAATCATACATGCTAACACATAAGCTGGGTCTAACCATACATTTTTTTAAAGCTACCTTTGTACATCATTTAAAAAAATCTATTTTACAGCCTTTCCACACAATAGATGTGCAGTTCTCTCTTTCTCTCTTGCACAGGATTCAGATACCTTCTCACAGGCTGGTGCTGCTGTTGTAAAGATACTGCATTTTCCCAGTTACGAGTAACACAGCATTTTGTCACTAGGAAATAAACAATTATTCTCCCAGCAAGTATAAGCAGAGCTACTGCAAAATGCCTCTGCACTGAATGTCACATGACACAGCACAAGTGTCACTGTCTCTCTCTCTCTCTCTCTCTCTCTCTCTGTGTGTGTGTGTGTGTGTGTGTGAGAGAGAGAGAGAGAGAGAGAGAGAGAGAGAGAAAGAAACAGAAACACATGCCTAAGAGAGTGCCACAACACAGAAAGAAATAACCATACTCAGTACATGGCACCTTCCATTTCAACAAGACAGGCACGTTAAAATGACACAGATATTTTTAAAAATTATCATTTATAATATATATGCCCCTATAGAACCTAATAGGGGCATGGGTGGCGCTGTGGGTTAAACCACAGAGCCTAGGACTTGCCAATCAGAAGGTCGGTGGTTCGAATCCCCGCAACAGGGTGAGCTCCTGTTGCTCGGTCCCTGCTCCTGCCAACCTAGCAGTTCGAAAGTGCAAGTAGATAAATAGGTACCGCTCCGATGGGAAGGTAAACAGCATTTCCGTGCGCTGCTCTGGTTCACCAGAAGTGGCTTAGTCATGCTGGCCACATGACGCAGAAGCTGTACGCCGGCTCCCTCAGCCAGTAAAGCGAGATGAGAACCGCAACCCCAGAGTCGGACACGGCTGGACCTAAAGGTCAGGGGTCCCTTTACCTTTATAGAACCTAATGAAATTCTACTTGATTTTCTACTCATACTTCACACATTGGCAATGGCCTACATGCCGAGAGGTGCAGCTCCAAGTCATCCAGGCCCACCAAGATTCTGCTCCCTCACCATCTTTATCACAGCCTCTCCCTTCTTCCTGGTGGACTCAACTAGCCACCCCACTTGCTCCTCTGCCACTATGCCAGCCAAAGTGCAGCTGAAGAACCTGGAGCAGCTGCTTTTAGCCGAACCGCCGCAGTGAGAGAGGCCTGAGTGTGGCGGCACTGGTGGAACGCCTGCTCGGCCTCTACACCGAGTGCAGCCACGACTCGCCACTCCAGAGGGCCAGGATGATCTCAGGCTTCCTCAAGTGGAAATGGACCCCTTGATCATCAAGAGTAACATGGGCAAGTTGCTCATCAACGGCTCTTGGGCAGCCTACCCAGCAGTGGCGTAGCGTGGGTTGTCAGCACCCGGGGCAAGGCAAGTAATTTGCGCCCCCTAACCCGTGGATTTGCGCCCCCTAACCCTAACCCCCAGATGTTGCGCCCGGTGCGGCCGGCCCCCCCTGCACCCCCCACGCTACGCCACTGCTACCCAGAGTCAGCAGTCAACATATCACTGGCGGTAGGCCTGAGAGCCCCACCATCTCCACCATGGACCGCAACCAGCGCAGCATCTGGCTGTGCTGGTTTAACAACAGACACAATGTGCATTTTATGTGCATTTGAATGAACTGAATTAGAGTAAAAAATTATGAGTCACGGGGGCATGGAGGGTGTGTGCATGAACTTACCAGTGCTTAGCTTATTTTGTTGTTGTTGCTATTCCGTTATCTCTTAGAGACAAGGGTAAGCAACTGTAAACTACAGAAGGCATATGGGCTTCACGACAAGAGGTTTTGAATTACACTCCCAAATAATATTGCTGTAAATGCTTTATTTAGTTACAGACAAATATGCTTTCCTTGTTAGAACAACTGACTAGTAGGCACACTTGTACAAGAAAAGCATGAATTGCTAAACTGGAAACCTGATTTAAAATCAATGCTTCCAAAATGGGCTATGTGTCTTTTCATTTGTATACAGTGGTACCTCGGGTTAAGTACTTAATTCGTTCCGGAGGTGAGTTCTTAACCTGAAACTGTTCTTAACCTGAAGCACCACTTTAGCTAATGGGGTCTCCTGCTGCTGCCGCGCCACCAGAGCACGATTTCTGTTCTCATCCTGAAGCAAAGTTCTTAACCTGAAGCACTATTTCTGGGTTAGCAGAGTCTGTAACCTGAAGCGTATGTAACCCGAGGTACCACTGTACAAGTATCTTCCCCCCCTTTCCACACTACAACATCCCCACACATCAGTTACCAACTGGAATTCCTCCATATGTAAGCAGAAAACTCTTCTGCATATGGAGTGAGGGGTAGTAATTTTCACTTACTCTTATTATATATTTATATCCCACTTTTTCCCCCTGACAGGACTCAACTTGTCAACTGCAGTCCTTAGTAGATCATCAAATCCCACTCCAAGACCTTCCTTCAAGTGCAGTTGAGGGAAGAGGTGATAGGTGAGAAGGCACTACAGTGAGAAGGGAAACCAAAAAAAGGCCTATTGGATCTCAGCATAATTAGTGAGACCAGTGGGATTTTGATAATTTGATCTACTTGCAGACATTACACATCTTTGGTAATCTGCAGATATTACAGTGTGATTTAATACAATACATGCTACAACAATGATGCTTTTTTTTAAAAAAAACGGCTTCCTAAAAGGATTGCCTGCTGAAAAATTAAGTAATTTATGGCTCTTAAGTACAGTGGTGCCTCGCAAGACGAAAAGAATCCGTTCTGTGAGTCTCCTCGTCTAGCGGTTTTTTCGTCTTGCGAAGCAAGCCCATTGACGGATTAGCGGATTAGCGCTATTAGCGGCTTTTAGCGGCTTATCGGCTTAGCAGATAAGCGGCTTAGAAAAAGGGGGGGAGGGGAAAAACCCCGCAGGAACTCGCAAGACATTTTCGTCTTGTGAAGCAAGCCCATATGAGATTCGTTTTGCGAAGCACCTCCAAAACGGAAAACTCTTTCGTCTAGCGAGTTTTCCGTCTTGCGAGGCATTCGTCTTGCGGGGCACCACTGTAATCTATCAGTGTGTACAATATCCAATGTGTACAAAGTACAAGATTCATTTAATATTTGTGGGTTGCTTCTGAACAAAATTCTTCAAGGCAGATAGGAATAACTGAAAATCACAATTAATACACAGGCAAGTGATAAAATTTAAGGCACAACAGAAGCCAGAAGTCCATAGAGGGTATTACCATGAGGCTCGTTAAGGGAAGCACTCTCTTCACTTTTTCAAATAGGAAACAAAGTGAATAAATAAATGTCATTCACTGATGTCCATATTTCATAGCTTACATTTCAGAACAGTTGCCTTACAGAAATATGCAGTACCCACAAGGGACAAAGTGGCTTCAAATAAACAAACAAGACCAGCCCATGAGTACTGAATGAAAAGGTTAAAAGGATTAACTGATGCATGTTTCCATTGGTTTTCATTGTTAGAGAGTATGCTACAAAAGTTTCATCCCAAATGTCAAGTTATCCAGGCACAGTTTCAGATACACCGCAAGGAAAAAATCTAAGCTTCTTTCTATCAAATAAGGAAAATGGAAGGCAGAGATGGTAGCCTACAAAGGAGCAGGGTCTTCAAGATGGGGAAAGGGAGTTTTCATTGATGGCTTTAATTTTAATCTGTGATTAAAACTTTAATACATTAACCATGCTGATTAATAATTTCAAAGGCTGCGGCAATATACAGCAATACACCACACCATGCTCAGAGAGATGCATCATTTAAAAACTTACCAGACGGCCAGAAAATTCTTTGTTTTCAGATAGGAATCCATATCCTGGATGGACCTTTTAAAAATAAAAGCCAAGAGTAGGTTTCATTGCTTTAGACAACTGAAAGCTTGATGCTGACAGCATCTCATCAGTAATTACAATTTAAAGCAGCAAGTTTACTTGTAGTTTATACTAGATGAGTAGATACGGCAGAAAACACCCTTATGGCAGTCATTTTGTTGGAACCCGTTTTGCTAGTGAGAAAATAAAGTTTCTGAGCTAGAATAAGTCCATTCTCCATCGTATGACGAACTCTGGAAATCCATAGCTTACTCTAAACCGCAGCATAAGCCACTTCATGCACTCAACTCTCAGTCCTAATTTAAATGTACAGCATATTTGTCTTTAAACAAGACAAAGAAAAAATAATGGTTTATCAGTTCAGAGTTCCCTATGTTCATAATCACATATAAACTAGATCGCCGGTGGCTGCAATGTTACCGGGCGGGTATCATATGCTCCTAGGCCACAATTTTCTGGCATGCTAACATTTCACATACAAGTGCTAAAAACATGGTATCTATGCACCACCTTCCAAAGTATCTAACAGGTATCAACCTGGGTGAGAAACCCAGGCCTGACAGCTACACAGATACGGTAATTCTGACTTATTTTCATTTCTATTCCCACCAGAGGATTCTAGAAGCTCTTCCTTATTACATTTCTCTCCGTGTAAGTGCCTCTCTCCATACCCTTTCACATTTCTCTAACCTTCCAAGCTCTTCTCTCAAAAACATTTTTCTGGCCCTCAAGTTAACCACAGTGCCAGTATTCAATGTTAGCAGCTCTGCTACAAATCCCACTTCAAACACAGAATATAGTATTTTTTTTAAAAAAAATAAAATATAACCAGTAGACCACAAATGAGTTGTAAAAACATTTTTTACAAAATGCCTCAGTATCAAAATAATGCAACCACATGGTACATAGAGTAATTACAGAACACATTAAAGTGGGAAAACCTTCAGTTTCATAATCTGTAATCTTTCGTAAATTCGTAGCTAAGGAAATCTAGGTGGCAGGCTAAAGATGAAAGCCTGAACTATTTCTATCTCTATTAAATCTTCTTAACTAACAATGTAAACATCTGCAGTGTCTGTTAGCTAATTAATGTTGTTTGCCATTTTCCTCCTCCCTCCCCCTTTCCAAATGCACCATACTGAAACATTCATTTCAAAAGAAATGATAATGCTAATTGAGACACTCCAGGGTAATTGCTGGTGTTGTCCGACTCCCATCCAGCGAATTTTATTTAAAGATGCTTTCGCATTCAGCAGTTCTGAAGACCACATTTGCATTCACCGATGCAACAAGGAAAAAAGTATTATTGTCATCATTTTTTTTAAATGCCAACCATTCTTGTTAAACTTTGACTCTTTGACCTTATTGAAGGATAGAGGGGCAGAGGGAAGAGAAGAAAACAGGCTGCACACCTAGTCGATCATGTTTTGTCAGCAACATGAAACACTGAAAAATAATTACTCAGTGCACCATTTATCATATTCACCATGTGGATAAAAATTCTCACACAGGCCAAATAATAAAATAAAACTAAGCAAGATTACTGCTGTCTTATAAAAAAAGACATCCAGAAAGAGAGGCTATGGCACAGAAAGGGTTAGTGCTCTAAACTAATTGGGATTCCCACCCCCACCCCCAGCAAATTTGGAAATGAACTGAAGCTGCTCCCTGGTGTGAAAGCTGAATCCAGCAGCCACCTGCAGGATCAGCAACCGGCACTGCCAGATGCTACAAAAGCCTTTGATTTCCAGTAGCGATTTCGGCCACATTTAACTCATGTGACATGAACTAAACTGGAATAGCATATTCAATCATTCTCCCCCTCGCTTCTTTTTTTTATCTTTAAATACAAACTCTAGCTTCTCTGCTTTCTATATATGAAACAGCTGCAGAGGAGAGACTCATTCAGACTCACAGCTTGGGCCCGGGTTTTTTTAATGGCTTCCATGATAGCATCCATGTTGAGGTAGCTTTTACTAGTGGGAGCTGGGCCAACACAGACTGCTTCATCCGCCATTTTCACATGGACCTGGAAAGACAAAATGTCCACATTTTAACACATATGCGCCAGCAAATACATTTACTACCACCTCCTTTAACTATTGTTTTAGGAAATGAAAAAGATAATTCACATCGTGCAGACAGGTATGCTCAAATATATCGCACACAGTATAAACACAGACACACAAACACACAGACACAAAACAAAAGAGAAAAGGGAGGGGAAGGAGGATATATACTGTATAATGAACACAAGGGCTCGTTGGTACATTCAAGGGCTCGTGAAGTTAAATTTCATTTTATGCCAAGTGTGGTTTGGCTTTTGACAAATAATACAAAGAAATGCAAACCTGAATGTGGCTACGCTGATAATCTATATGTAAATTCAAAGCCTAAAACTACTTTGTTAAATGTAACCAGGGTAGCTTAATATCGTACTACTTAACAACAAACATTCACGGCCAGTTCCATCTAAGCAGGCTCCCCAGGAAGTTGGTGATAATTAGACTGAATTGAATGAAGGGATGCAGCGAGTGTCCCTGCACAGCATCAGGTCAGCACCATGAACAAATTAAAGCCTATGACTAAAGAGTTCAATATCACTACACGTGAACCAGAAAATCTTGAGAATTATTTAAGCAGGCTTAGATTCCCTAATTCATTCTTATCTTATTCACAGGAACAATTGTCAAACAGATTTTCTGTAAAAGGTGGGGGCTACAGCTAATGGCCAAAGAAAGTTTGCCTACAATTTAGAATTATTTTTGGAGTACATGTTCTAGAGGAAGTATCTCAAAGAGTTAGACTTTGGCATAGTTTAAGGATACTTAGCTAATCTTTTAAAAGGACAAAAAAAATGCTCATGAAGCATCTGCCATTTTTAATAATTAGCAATGAAAAGGGGGCTGGTATTCTATTTATTTTATTAAATGCATAATATTTAATAATATTTATACGGTTATATACAATCAGGCATCTGCATCATAGATGTTTTCCCCTCATAGCAGTTGTCTGAGACAGACTAGAGGAACAAACTACTAATGAAGAAGTTAAGATGACATTTAACAGCATGTTCTTTAGATGAGACTAAAAATAATTGCGAGTCTCAGGTAGAAATAGGATCAATTCTCAAAGATCAAGAAGGTATTTATGGGGGCGGGGCAGAAGACTTAAATACTTCTGAAGTAATATGCTCAAACCTTTAAAATTAGGAAGAAATATAGCCAGAGAATTTAGATGGTAGAATGCAATACATCTATCCATTCTGATATTAAGCACACTCAAAATACTGTGCATGTGAAACAATTCTAAAACCCTAACACATTAAAGTACATCAATTTTAGTCAGAATAGACGCATTTCCCATGCCCATTGATTTCAATGAACTGACCCCATGGCTTAGTTGGAAAATTATCATGTACTGTATACCAAACTACTCTCATTAAATCCAAATACACTAAAGAACAGTGTTCAAATTAATGAATGTTAGAATGATGTTGGATAGAAATTAAGTGGTTTTCAGCTGTAATACTATAAGGGAATATGAAAAATGGATTATTAATAGGTAAAAATTTGACGTTACAATAGCTTAAGATTAAAGACTAGGATAAACAAAGAGGGTAAGGATTTGCTGAACCAACAAACTGAACTGGAATACAAAAAAGGGAGGCGTGAGGAGGTCCGGGAAATGAGCTAATGAAAAATAAGTAATGGAAAGAATGAGTTGTTTTTAACCATTTTTATTTTGTATTTTCTTACTTTTTTATTTTTATTTTGTAATACTTGGAAAATCTTAATAAATATCTTATAAAAAAAAACCAGTGTTCAAGAGGCCTCATTTCAGATGCCACAATAGAATCTATTGTGCTTCCAGAGTTTAGGAAAAAATGGATGTACAAGTCAATCTGATTTTCAAACCTCAGGTGCAGAACGTTGTCCTGAACATGCATACCAAGATTAATTACAATGTTGCAGTTCTAATTGGAGATACATGGAACATGAAACGTGCCACAAGGTGATATTTCCTGACTCCCCTGAAAATGAGTGACAGCTAAGCAGGTATGTGCTTTGAGGGTATCTACAGTAAGCCTGCAGCTTACACACATTTAAGTTAAATGCATTCAGCTTTATGTGCTTGTTAAAATAAATAAGTAATTAAATTTTAAAAGAGGGCAGAATGCAGGTGGGTGTCTGGAGGAAAAGGACTTTGGCAATCCCACTCACCACTGTACAACTGTACCCAGGACTTTACACAATTTGGGCTTTAGGTGCAATCCCTAGAACATAACCCCTATGTAAATTGCAGGCTTAGTGTAAATATTATGATTATTTTACACCCAGAGACATACCTAAATTCAAATGATGTTTCTATAATTTTCCTCTCATCTGGAATTCAAAAGGTGCTACAATGTCATTTTAACTAAGACGCTCCTGAAGATGCATTCATAGTTTCTAAACCAATTCAACCTCTCTTTCTCTCTCTCTCTCTCTCTCTCTCTCTCTCTCTCACACACACACACACACACACACACACACCGCCACTAGTTAGCTAATTGTAGAAGTAGTATTTGGGGAATTTGGGGAATATGTACATGGTTTTAAGCAAAACATAGGCAGTCCAAAAAGGTATACTATTTTCACTTCCTCAATTATACAAAGATAACTTATGAACTAGTTCTATAAGCTAGTCATACTGAAGATGTTGTCATCAAAAAAGCCAATGTACAAATGTAAAAGCAAACTAAGCAGTGATGGATTCCTGCAAGCACTATCAACATTAAGTCAACTTTGCTATAACTCTGCTATATCAGTCTACGGACCGCAGGTGTCTGTTTGCTTCCATGACTGTTTTGCAGCTATTTTCCTGAATACTTAAGAGATGTTCATTTATCAACTTGAAAGTGCAGTGAAGTTTTTTTCTGGTGTGTTTCACAGCTCTTCCCCACCTCCACTAACCCAACTGTTCACATCAGCACGGCTTCATTAGCATCAGATTCAATTCTGTTTCTATACACACCAGGGGGCATTGATGGGTGGTAATGTTTTTGCCCTGTACAAAGGTGTTCACACCTTGGCTAGAAAGGAACCAGCTGAAGCTTCTGGTTTGAGAAAGAATGCATCAAACAGCAGGATTTTATTAACAAAGTACAGGATACTTATGCATCTTGGATAACATTGTGAAAACAGAGATAAAAAATGCAGCACTGAAAACACAGTGAGTGCACAGTAGGCAGGAGTGTGAACATAAGTCTTGGACTCCCCACCAAACTCTCTCTCATCAACAGTTCTCAGAGTAGCATTATTCCCATCTACTCCATTTGTATGAACATCTTTGGCCAGTTTGTTCCTTCCATACATCAGACAAAAAGCAGAATAGCATTTATACCAAATAGTTTCATTTATTATTTTATTTATGTTAACATTCCATCATTCTATACAATAAAGGAAAATTACAACAACTTAACACTAAAATACGGACAAAATCAGATACCAATAATAAGAACAATAAAAGCAGCAGTAAAACACAAACAGCAAAAGCACAAACCACTCAAATGGATTTCATTTTTTAAAAAGCCCGCTGAATAAAACTGACTTCCAGGGCACACTTAAAAGTGGGCAATGAAGGGGCAAGACACACTAGATTGTAAGTCATTCTATAATCTGAGCACCGTAATTTAAAAAGAAGCTGTGTCTCATCTCCACCAACTGAATTTCTATAGGTGGAGGTACAGCAAGAAGCTGAGTGACATGCAAGCAAGTTCATGTGGGAAGAAGCAATTCCTAGAATATTCCAGCTTTAAATCATTTAGGGACTGAAAGTCCAAAACCAGCACCTTGAATTGAACCCAGGAACAAATTGGCAGCCAGCAGAGCTGGTACGAAACTGGCACAATATGACCTGTCTTAGTAAACTCAGACAACAGCTGCTGGGGCCACAGCATTCTGAATCAACTGAAGTTTCCAGAACATCTTTCAAGGAAGCCCCACATTGAGCTCATTACAGTACGCCAATCTAGAAATGACTGGTTCTACAACTCCCAAGAAAAATACAATTAGTGTACTAAATGAAGTTGGTTGAAAGAACTCCTGGTCACATGTATATCAAGAATCAGCCTGGATAGCTCAGTTGGTTAGAGAGCGGTGCTGATAACGCCAAGGTTGCAGATTCAATCCCTGTATGGGACAGCTGCATATTCCTGCACTGCAGGGGACTGGACAAAATGATCCTCAGAGTCCCTTCCAACTTTGTAATTCTATGATTCTAAGTCTCCCAAACTGTGAACCTGTTGCTTCAAAAGGAGTACCACCTCTCCACGCAAGGGTGATCTTCACTTCCAAGATTATTATGTTTTACTTCATTCACCAACATTGATTCCAAAACAGCTATCTGCTGCCTTTCTGGGTTTCGATGAAGGGAACGAGAGACAGAGTTTGGTAACATATGCCAAAATATCCAGATAACCTCACTCAGCAGTTTTATGTAGCTGTTAAAGAGTATATAGGGGACAGAGCAGACTCTTCAGAATCCCATCAGTCAAAGGTCACAGATCAGGAAACTCCAGCACCACCTTCTAGGAGCTGCTCTCCACTGATCAGAGCCACTCTAAGCAGTCACTCAACCACCCATCCCCAACAAGTTGGCCAGAAGTACACCATGGCTGATTGTTTCAAACTGGAATATACAAAGATGTACTCTGCACTCCCTCCCCTAGCACAAAGTGACTAAGGCAGGCTCAGTCTCATAGTCAGATCAGAAACCAAACTGGAATGGAACCAAGTAATGAGTTTAATTTTAAAAACCTACGCTTGGAAAAGGAAAGTGAAAAGAATAAGGCACTTTTCCCCTTTTGGCACACTTGCCAAATCAAAACAGAAGCCAAGGCCAATCTCGTGGTGTGTGCTACAGTTCACATGTAGCTCCCTTGAAATGGTCTTCCCTCTAGTCTACTGAGCAGGCAGCATTTTGGTGCTGTAAGGTAGCCAGTGAACTTTAGTTAATTAGATTTATGCATTGCTTCCTAAAGCAAAGGAAATCCCAAAGTAGCTTGTAGAAAAGATAGAACACTAAAATACAATTCAGTCCCACAGATCCCCTGAGACAATATCAAAATACTAAAGAGTGTACATTAAGAGTCACTTGGTGGTGGTTGGCACCAAGTCTCTTAATCACAAAAATATCCTCCCTCATCCAACACAGCATAGAGCAACAGCAAATAAACCCAGAAAGTCAGACCATTAAGGCTGCCCTAATGTGTGGGAAGGGACGTGGGTGGCGCTGTGGGTTAAACCACAGAGCCTAGGACTTGCCGATCAGAAGGTTGGCGGTTCGAATCCCCGCGACGGATTGCTGCTCCTGCCAACCTAGCAGTTCGAAAGCACGTCAAAGTGCAAGTAAATAAATAGGTACCGCTCCGGTGGGAAGGTAAACAGCATTTCCATGTGCTGCTCTGGTTTGCCAGAAGCGGCTTAGTCATGCTGGCCACATGACCCGGAAGCTGTACGCCGGCTCCCTCAGCCAATAAAGCGAGATGAGCGTCGCAATCCCAGAGTTGGTCACGACTGGACCTAATGGTCAGGGGTCCCTTTACCTTTTAATGTGTGGGAAAACATGATACTCATAAGCAAGTCCATGAGTATCATAGTGCCCAGAAAGGCCACAAAACCATGCAAATCCTATGTTGGCCATAGCATAAGGAAACCAGGACAACCACTGCCACTCATGACTGTCAATTCAGGTCAGCATCAACATGTTTACAGAACTGGGTATGCCTTTTTATTACCCCTGCATTCACATGCATACTTCTACTTACCTTCTTGCTGCAGAAGAAATAAAATCTGATCAGCTGCATTCTTCGCCCTCGTAGAGCCACCCACCTGCACTGTTTTCATATAGCCCTTTCTATAACTGTAAACAGCTGAAGATGCTTTCCATTCTGCAGTTACCACTAACTTAAATGCAAATGCCTAATTAAAAGTAAACACACAACAGAGCTCACAAATCCCTCAAGAGTGCCTAAGATCACCCACTGTCCCAGTTATGCAGAGTACGTCAACCTTTTGTATCTTGAGGTCTTAAGGCACTGATCCCTCCACTAAAAACCCTTCACCCTCCAAAAATCAAGTGCATCAGTGCTTTATGAATTATACAGTCAGCCTGTTTTGAACATTAGCTGGGATTTTAAGAATTTACACAAAGAAACCTCATCAAACTAGTAATCCTCTGGGTTCCCCCCCCAGCTCAAATCAATATTACAGAGCAAGGAATGATGTTGCAGTGTAAAGTGGATTCACTCAATTGACCCAAACAGCATAATACGTCTCAGCAAGACAAACCACAATTAGCTTGTCCCATAAAATGAGGGTAATGAGTAAATCCTTTGTAATGTTGCTTCTCACTCTCTCACATACAAAGGCATAACAAAGTCCTGAATTAAAAATCAATTGAATGCAAATTATCTTTGAATCCACTGTTTCAGCTGTTAACCAAGGAAGGAGGTATGATTGCCAAGCTTTGCAGAGGCAGACAGATCGAAATCAAAATATATTTAGGCGTAAAGTGCACAGCACTGTAGAAGTTTGAAATCAAAATAACTAGACCAGGGTGGTCCAAGGCATGGTGCTGGCAGCATCTGATAAACACCCCAGCCCTCCCAAAGCCTGATAAGAGAGACCCTGGGCTTTGGGAAGGAGGCGTGAGGGCTTTGATAGGGCCCTAGAGTCCTTCCAGCTTTGGGAATGAGGTGGGAGGACTCTAGGACACCTGCCAGAGCCTTGTGCTCCTTTCCAAAACCCATTACCTTACCTTACCAATTTTGGGAAGGCAGCACAAAGTCTGGGGAGGCGGGCAGTGCTCAGATTTTGGCCTTGCTTTCCCCCTCCCCACTTTAACGTGTGACAAGACAGTTTGTGGCCCTTGGCTTCCATGTCAGAGTACTCTTGCGGCCCACTTGGCATGAAAAGCTGGGCCACTGTGACCTAAACAAATATGTCAGCTGAGAGAGTGGCAGCATTGGGTTTAAGGTGTGCCCATAGCTGAAGTGGCATGTAACACTGTTGCCCAATCCTAACAGCTATTTTCTACCCTGTACTATCAGAAACAGTGTGCCATAGAATACCAGTTGATGGGATTCTCAGAGTGTTAAGAGTGTGAATGTGTATAGGACATATAGGCTTCCCATATGCCACTGTGAGTACAGGATGCTGAGCTAGATAGGCCTTTGGCCTGATCCTATAGGGTGCTACTTATACTCATGTTTTGACATTATGAACCTCAGCAGGAGACAGACAAAAAAAGACTGGATTAAGAAGTATCCCAAAAGCTGCAAACCTCTTCCTTCAGAGGAAGTAGGACTTGACCAAGAACCGGCTAAACAGTATTTCCCTGAACCAGAGAACCATCTACATGCAGGAGCTCCATGTTACCAGGATTAAGCTTTACTTTATTGCTCTCATCTGCAATTTTGAATCCAGGCATAAGTTCAGTACTTCTGCATCTTCCCCTGCCAAGTGTTTCTATCCTTATTAGTCATGTTCTCTTCAATTTCAATGTCAGATGTGTATCCCTTTTAAACTTAACTGTAGCCAATAGAAACCAGTAAGTACACATATATAATATTTTTAGTCATCTTTTTAAGTTTGTCCTGTTTTATTAAATATAAACACAAATTAAAACAACAAATGTATCCATTGTATCTTAATTTGTTAACAAAATCAGAAGATGTCAGGAAATACCTGTTAGTAGAAGCATTAAGATATCCATATTTCCTGAACTGGCTCTGACAAGGAGTCCTGGAAGTAGTTGTATTGGTATAAATGATAAAGTCCCAACATACAGTATAAAAATGTTCTGGATCTTCTAAGCCTTTAGAAACCTTTATATTATGGGTCACCTTTGGTTGTCTTTTCTGCAGTTGCAAGGTTCCCATATATTTAGAAGTGAGAGCCGCAGGGTCATCTTTGACATGATTTATTTGGACTGATGAAACTTACCGTATTTTTTGCTCTATAAGACTCACTTTTCCCCTCCTAAAAAGTAAGGGGAAATGTGTGTGCGTCTTATGGAGAGAATGCAGGCTGCGCAGCTATCCCAGAAGCCAGAACAGCAAGAGGGATTGCTTCTTTCACTGTGCAGCGGGTTGATCCCTCTTGCTGTTCTGGCTTCTGAGATTCAGAATTTTTTTTTTCTTGTTTTCCTCCTCCAAAAATTAGGTGCGTCTTGTGGTCTGGTATGTCTTATAGAGCGAAAAATACGGTATGTGCTTGTTAATAAAAATGGCATTTTCACTGCAGTTTTGTATATGATGTGCAGAGTTCATTCATATGAAAGGCACTTTATTATGCCCCCTTTGCAAACGTGCAGAGGCATACCATCTACAAAGCTAAGAATTTACTCTAGTTCATTCTCTCTTTGTTCAGGGCATGTTCATACAAGTAGTTTCCTTCAAGGGCAAGTAGTCCCATAGTTCTTGGACGGTACTCATGTGGGTAAAAATGTGACCCCCCAAAAATCATGAATACTGTACATCCAAGAAGCATTTACTGCAATCACAGAAACACTTTTTCAGCCACTGCACTGGCAGAAATTGCAGTCATCCAAGTCAGGCTGCCCCATTCACATGCTGTCACCCATGCAAGCATAAGCATGCTTACGGGACTGCACATGTCTTCCTTGTGGAAACCTCATTTCCCAGAAAACAAGCCCTCCAAAAAGCATAAAATCTGAGGGGGAGGCTTACAAAGGTATGAACACAGAAAGGTATGTGTGTGTGTTATAGATATGAACATATTTTTAGTACCGCACACATGATGGTTCTAGCTAAATCCTCTTTCCTGTTAGCAATTAATTTTTTCCCCTGCCTGCTAAATAAAGTCATATTCCCTGCTGATGGCAAATGATTGGTTTACCTACAACTCCAGGGGGTTTAGCTATCAGTCCCTTTAAGAAGCTTTGACAGTTTAACCTGCTGGGCTCACAGCACCCATGGGAGGGCCTTACTTGCAGTTTTACTTTCTGATGCTGCTGACCACTAATACTGACTCCATAGATAATGGATTTCAATAACAACCTCCTACAGGTTAACACTTTTGAGTAGCATCCATGATACTGCTTTAATTAAGTTAATACATGAAGGTCGCAGTTTGGTAGGAAGTTTTTAATAAATTTGGCAGCGCTTACAATAATAATAAAAATGTGTGGCTCATCTGTACAGTAACTCCAAGATAAGTTTACCTACAGATATAATCCGATCTGCTTGTGGATTTATGGAATGCTTCAATTCCTTTTAAAAAGTAAACTATTACTTCTGCTTCCTAGAAATATGGACATTTCTAACAGAAAGTTTTGTGACAGATATGAAATGTATGATTCTGCCATGCTGGGTGCAGAATGGGTTTACCTGGTGCACAAAATAGACCACCTTCCACCACAGAGGGGAAGAATTTTTTTTTCCTGCAAGGTGCATGAGATTAATGCTTCGGCTTGACTTCAGATGCCAAGTGTTTAATATTAAACAGCTTTGCAGAAACGCAAGAACAGAACCCAAACTACTACTTTCTATTTTAAATAACTAATTCATGTATTTGAAAGGCAGCCATTTGTTACGTTTAGTTGGCAGACTTGATTTTAAAGCAAGCCTCAAATTGTCAAATTTTTCCTTGGACAGTGTACTTTCAGAGAATGTACGTACTAAAAAAAATTACATTCCTTTTGGCTGGGTACTTTACCTGCAAAGATACACTCAGAAATAGGGAAGGTATTTTTTCCTTACAATCTTAAACCTTGATAGGCAGTACAGTGGGTAGTAAGAAACCAGCATGGGAGCTATTTAATATACTTCTTGATTAACTCGTTGCCTGTCCACTTCTCCCACAGACATGTACTAACATGTCATAATCGTCATAATTCCCATCATCCCCACAGCTAGCACACAAGCTCCTTGATTAGTACACAACTCCCAGACGAGCTACTGCTAATGCTAAATAACTCCCTTCAGTCTCCAGCTACTATACCTCAGGCTCCCAATTAAACATAATGTCGCTGATTAGCCATATTAGTCCAGACAAATTTCTGCCAAGGATTCTACTCTACTTATTTTCAGCAAAGCCTCCACTCCCACCACCCCCCAAAAAGGTGGGGGGGGGGGGGAGACCATGGAAGGTAACAGTAAGAAAAGAAAAAACCACAATAAGGTGGTTTATTTAAAATCAAAGTCAGTATAAGGATTTGACATTGATACTAAATAATGATAACATGACATTGGAAGAAATAAAGCTCTCTTCTTCTTAAAAACAATTTTCAATTTCTGTTCAAACCATCACATTTATTTATAAATTTGCTCTTGATAAAGCCTCATCAACTAAAAACACCAAGTTTAATTGCTATTAGTTGGTTTAGCACACTAAACCAGCGCAGATATAAAACGATTGGACCCATAACACATGTACTCACTTTTCCAGTGATTCATCTCATGCAAAAAAAAACTTCTACAAGTCAAATAATCTGATTATTGTGCTTCCTTGGGGGGGTGTAAATAAGCATGCGCACGCGCGCGCACACACACACACACATATATATATATATATATGCTTAAGTGCATATTTTAAAAGAAACCCAAGTGAAGAAATCAATGGCCAAGCAAAAATACTGTAGTAACTATACTCCCAGCCAGAGAACACCTCTTCTTTTTGTTCTTTTCCTCATCTTTATCAAAACCTTCTACAGGAGTAGGGCTGCAATCCTATTCAAACTTACTTGGAAGTAAGTCCCACTGAACTATCTGGTCCTTATTTCGAAGCAGACATATAAAGAATTACACTGTAAACCATTTTAGGGCAATGCTGATTCAGCAACCACTTAACGTGTTCTCTCTGTTTACTACATTGACCATACAGACTTCTTAACCTTCTTTATAGAAAACATTAAGTAGCAAGGTTTTTTGACAACATGACAAAGCCCAACCACTAACCATTGTTTTAATCAGTTACATTATAGTTACCAATTTATTTTATTAAATTTGTCCATCACTTTACCTTGCCCAGGGCAACCCAAAGCAACTTAAAACCAAACAAATAAATCCTACAGATATACATTAAAACCATGGGAGGGACACATTAAAAACATCCCTCCAACTTCTAAAAAGCTACAGATAGTTAAAAAGCCAAAAGGCCTGGTTATAGAGGAAACGTTTTTTCCTGGCACCTAAACATATATGTAGTGAAAGCACCAGGCAAGCCTCCCTAGGGAGAGCATTCCTCAAGAAGGGAGCCACCACAGAAAAGGCCCATTCTCGTGTTGCCACCCTCCGGACCTCTTGCAGAGTAGGCACATCTCATCTCAGATGATGAGAGCAAGGTCCAGGTTGGCTCATATGGAGAGGGATGGTCCTTGAGGTATTGCAGTACTGAGCCGTTTAAGGCTTTATATAGGTCAAAACCAGCACTTTGAATTGGGCCTGGAAGCTAACTGGCAGCCAGTGCAGTCAAACCAGGTCTAGCACTATATGCTCAAACTATCTTGCCCCAGTTAGCAACCTGGCCACTGAATTCTGCACCAGCTGAAGTTTCCAAACATCTTCAGAGACGGTCTATATATAACGCTCTCATATATAATGCGTTGCAGTCATCTACCCAAGTGGTTACCAGAGCCTGGACAACAGAAGTCAGGCTATTCCTAACCAGATAGGGGCACGGCTGAAGCTGATGGAAGACACGCCAAACCACTGAAACTACATGAGCATCAGGAGTCAGCAATGGATCCAAAAGGACCCCCAAGATGTGTACCCACTCCATCAGATGGGGGCAACCTCCAATCCATCCATCCAGTCTAGGTAATCACTCACTAACCAATGCTCAATTCTCTACATTCAAGAACTTATCACACTGAAACTTCTATAACCACTAACCGGAGCTATAGACAAAGTAGGATTTAGTCATTTTATATTGAAAAATGGGGGGGGGGGCTCCTTGCACATCCCTTGCTGTTTAGGCAAGATAAACAATAGTTTTCTAAAATAAGGGCATCTATATCATTCTGTCTATTATATTAGCAAACTCAGATCACAAGTGTCCATGGGACCAGGGCAAAAAGAAAGCCTCTAAGAAACAAGAAGTGGGTATCAGTATTATTCACAAGAGCTGTGAGGTCTCCAGAAGTACAGAAAAGTTATTTAAACCAAAGGGGGCAAAACACAATTACAAACCAAAAAACCCACAACAGTGAGGACTGCCAGTGAGGGGGGGAAACAGAGGATCTTACCTGCTTGAGGAAGCCTAAACAAGAGCACTCATATAAGGAGGCAAGGGTACACCACAAGGTTTTATTTGCCATTCCCACTCGCATGGAATTATACGATAATGTGGCATTAAAGCACACCTTGAAGTAAGAACAATGTTAGATAACCCAATTAAAGTTAGCTATGTAAGCAGGATTGCCGGGTGAACACAATTTTTCCACCATAATGCTTCAGGGGAAGGTATTCTATCCCCTTCTCCTGAAACCAGCATGAACCAAATATGGAGACCCAACTTGTAACACACACATTTATCTAAAATCATAAATATGCCACATATGCAACCAGTATACAATTTTTGAGTCTTAGAATGTGTTTGTAATTTGATAGTTCTAACAGTTTAGCTAAATACAAGTGTCAGAAAGTAGCTAATGATGCAAGGTCTCACTATTTACTGAGTAAACGTGCATAGCAAAGCTAACCTTAGATTCTATCTATTAATGGCAAATGAGTAGAAGAGAACAATTAGAAAACACAATGTTTTTTTAAAAAAGATGAAATTTTGATAAGCTCTTCCCAGAGGTCCTCTCACCTTTGTCTACACTGATGCATTCCCATCTTAATTTACCTGATCATTAGCTTCCAGTTTGTTCAGCTGGAAACCAAAAACAAACACTAATTACTTTGACATCACAAAGTCAGAGCTGTCCTCACCATCTCCCCAGACAGCAGGGATAAATTATAAAGGGTAGCCATGATAATATCTTGATAAATGATGAGTCACATCACCTCTTTTGTCAATCATCCATGAGGGCTCACACATGATACCACTCAATCTCATTACTGTATCCTAGGGCTAGGAAGACAATACACACCAGGAGTCATATTTCAAACAGCAGGCCACCATGATAAGATGCAACTCAGTAGATGGTTGATAAATTCCCATTGGCTTTTTATTTTAACATAACTGTCAAATACTTCTGCTGCTAAGTACTATGCAGACACGAAAGGCGAAAGTGCATGGTTAAAGCTACTGATTATTCCTTGGGAAAATATGCACGTAATATCCTTCTTTTAAAAAGAAAAGAAGTACAAAAGCATCACTTTGAATTACAACAAAGCTTACATTTTAAAAAAAATAATACAATTTTGAAAGGCAAGCATCAAGACTTAGTGCTGTCATAGCTAGAAATCTCCTTCCCGAACATCCAGAAAATAAAAACTCAGGACAGACACAAACTGAACAGTTTCCATACTTTCTGCCTTTGAAGAACCATTTCCACTTAACTCATCTACCAAGGAACCCCACACAGGTTATGGGGCATGGACAGTTTGTTTGCGACACTGGTGAGGCCCATTGAGCTTCACCAAAGCTTTTGGGCTTGCCCACATGGGCTAAGAATGTGACTTAGAACATACTGGATACTTTACAGTGCCTGTACATTATAGGGGATGATTAATAGAGGTGGGCAAGCTGTCTTTCATGAATGCCTACCCATTATTAGTCATCTTTCCACTGAGGAACCCCTGACAAGGTTCCCTGGAGAACAGTTGGAAAGCCACTGACCTTGACCTAGATCGTTAGGTATCTATTTTTAAAAGGAGGAGAACAGCCAGAGGCCATGTTGTTGCATAATTACACTCCTTATTTATTCCCCAAGTCACGATTTAAAAAGTAGAACCCATACAGAGTGTATCCCTTAGCTTCTTTGAGCCAAGAATGTGTTGTGCCTTAATGCAACACACCCATCTTTTAATTTGTCATTAAAATGACCCGTAACCAAGCCGTTGCATAAAATATTCTCACTGAACCCACAGTCTAAGCAGGGATGGCTAATCTTTTTTGTCTGAGAGGCATTTTCACAGTGGGCCAACCATCAACAATTGACAGATCTGATAATAATAATAATAATAATATTTTTTTATTTATACCCCGCCCATCTGGCTGGGCATCCCCAGCCACTCTGGGTGGCTTTCAACAAAATATTAAAATACAGTAATGCATCAAACATTAATGATGATCAAGAAAGGGGTAAATCGCATCAGGTCATTGGGCTAGTGATGTGTCATATGTACCTTTTTCTCACAAACACACAGACACCAAAAAATTGGTGGGAATTAATAAAAAATTGCTTTTTTCGTTGCCATTTCTGGTACATTTCTGCAAACCCAGCAGACACACCGATGGTAACAGGTTACCAGGTAGATAGTACTGCTGAAGCATTTTCTGACACCACACTGTACAGATACATTCTAGGCAAGCTGAATTTCATTGCTAGATGTTCAAGACCTGACATAGCTGTAAGCACTAACCTGCTTAGCAGACATGCCAACAATCCTACTGTTCAGGATTGGAAAGCTCTGAAGCGCATAGCCCACTTTTTGAAGGGGACTTTGCACTACAGACTGAGGTTCACAAGTCAGAAGACTGGAGGTGTTGAAATCTTTGCAGATTCTGGTTTCAGAAGTGACACCACGGATGGTACCAGCACGTCTGGAGTGTGCTACATGTACAACCATTGTCTGTTTGACTGGCTGTGCAAAAAGCAGACGACAGTAAGCCTAAGTTCCTGTGAGGCAGAACTCAATGCCCTGTCATTTTCACTCATGGATTGTGAATGGTTGATGCAACTGTTTCAGGACATCAAGGTTTCTGTGAAATGTCCTATACAGGTGTATCAAGACAATAGATCCTGTTTGGCTTTGCTGAACTCAAGAGAGTTGCAAGCAAAGAACCAAAATACTTGCAGATTAAGTTACATCGTGCAAGAGAGTGTATTCAGAAAGGACTCATTCAGGTGTCCTACATGCCAGGAAACGAAATTCCTGCAGATCTGTTGTCTAAGGTTGTTAACAGAGAACAACTTAAGGTTTATGTACAGAGGTTGCAATTGGATTGAACCACAGGTACTACAGGTTACACGGAAAGGGGGAGGATATTAGGATATAGTTCCTTCCATTCCACCTTAAAAGGGTACAGACATGACTGTTGTGTGTCACATGCCTGTTTACTCCCAGCACAGTCTGCTGGGAACTTCCATTTATATATTGCTTTTGCTTTGCTGCTGTTTTTGCTGGAGTCGAAGGGAAGCAGACATGTTTTCCTTTGTTCCTGAACTATGCTGAATAAAATGCTGTAAATACTGTTTACACATGGCTCTGTCTGCCTCTTCCGTTGTGAGAAGATTTATTCACTCTGCTGATAGAGTGTGCTGAGTCTCTAAACGTATCTGAGGCTTGTGTCACTGTTTGATGCTGTTCCAAGGGAGACTGGTGACCGCCCAGCTGCCGGCCGGTGGCTGGAGCCAGCTGGGGGCCTGCCTGATGCCCCCGTCTCCCCGGCAGTACAACACTACACTCTCTTCAAAATATCCTAACATAATAGGTAAGAAGTTAGTGGCAACCTTCACTGCTTCCTGACCTGTTTGCTCTGATATCCTTCTACAATAGTGAAACGCGTTACCCATCAAAAATGAAAAGTATGGTAATCATTTTCAACATTGACATTACACAACAGGGGTCGCAACACTAATAACAGGCAAAATATACACACTCATTTTGTGAGCTCATCTCAATACAGTCTGTCCCTTTTAAAAAGAGAAGTAGTTGGAATTTCATATCTAGCTCCTGACATAGACAAATATTAAATCTTTAAGATATTTTTCTACCACTTCAGCAAAAAATCCCAAGGTAACAGAATTTTTTAAAACGTAAGGAAAGTTAATCATAAATAAAAGCAGCAAGGTCTTTAAAGCCATATAAAAATCAAACAACTTGGCAACAATTTTATCTAAAAGACTGATAAAATATATCCTCCTTTGCCTGGAGCCACAAGAACAACAAAGTAGGCACTATGTGGACCTCTCTGGGAAGAGAATTCCATAACTGGGGCACCACCACTAAAGGCTCCTCCATGTTAGCTGTGTGGGTTCAAAGTTGCACTCCATGGCAAACTGTAAATCAAGTATCTAACAAAACCTAGAAATTAAAAGTTATATCCAAGGTATTTCAGATGGCAGAGATTAAAATCAGAATAACTTAGGTAGCATTAGAGAGCAAAATACCCTGTCCGATAATATTGTCTTATGCAGAAGTCAATGTAAGCTAGTTCCTTAACTTTCCCCAAGGACACCAGTGAGCAAAAAGAAACAGCACCTGAATAAGCCCAAAGTGTTGTATTATCTAGTGATCATTTTAAGAGCTATAAACTTCTAGTCTATGACAGCTAGTCACACTATTTAGGACAAATTAATGATACGAGTTACAGCTAGAATAAGAGCTTATCAAGGAATATATATCTGTGCTACAAAAGGAATTACTATGGCTGCTTTATATAAAAATATTGTGAAGAAGAGGAGTATTTTTATAGAAAAATATTTTATATTAAAATATCATGAAGAGGTAAAGTGGGGCTTGCCATCATATTGATATGATAATTTCAGATATATAAATAATATTTATTTTCTCTTTCCCCTGACATAAATAAAAACTGGACACATGAAGATGAAAAAAGGCCTCCGTTTCAGAGAAATTTGTAAATAAGATTGCATGCCTCAGTCTAGTCCAGACAGTACATTCTGCTTCCACTTCAACATTCTAGCTCTTGCCAGAGCTCGTTGTCAAAACATTAGCTATTTAAGCTTCCCTTTTTAAAACTGCACCAGAAGCCAACAAATAGGACTTGGAAGGAACTAAAAGAGTTTCCACCAGCAGCTGCTATGAAGGACAAGTTGATAAGCATGAATAATCCAAAACACTGCTAAACTGAAGAAAACCCAAGTTGATTTTATTTATACATTTTTCCTTCAAGGAGGATAATGGTGTAACATGGAACTTGTCCCGTTTTATCTTCACAACAATCCTCTGTGGTAGAATTAGGCCGAGAGATGGTGAGTGACCCAATGTCCTCTAGTGAGCTTTATGGCAAAGCAGAGATTTAAAGTCACACACATATGGAGGAAATATATGGAAAAGCATATTAAGACCACTCTGTTGGTGCTGACTTCACATCTTATTTATATGTCCAAGATGTGCTCAAGAAACATGAAAGGCATCAACTAGGTAGCTCATCTGACAAATACAGCAGAAGTGGTCATAGAGGTGGTGGAATATGAGAAGACTGCATCTACAGAGACAGCACCTCACATCTCAACACTGAGAAATCATCTTCATAAGCCAATAAGAGTAATATTGAATTTCCCTTCATAAGGCAATCATAAGCAATAAAAGAGAAGTTATTTTCAAAAAAAGATTGAATTCTGTTCACACTGACGGCCAGTGCACAATAAAAGGTCCAAAAAGTTATATGCCAGTTCAGGAAGTAAAGGAAAACTACATGGTCAAGACCACCTGCTTTGAGAAGCCTGAAATTAATGACACAGCTTTGTATTTCCAATGAGAACATGGTAACAAAACAACCTGATCCTTCAAGAACTGTAAATCAGGCTGGTCCATGTGAACCATTGATTCATTGACACAATGGGCTGAAATGAAGACCACTAGAAGAGTGACTTTGTATAACAGCCAACAGAGATCAGAGACTCAAAAAGTTTTTTCTCTATCAGGGAAGCAAATACAATAAACATCTCATTGGGGACTATACAGCAAGTGATGAGGTTTCATATTTGCCAGTCCTCAAAGAAACTTAACAAATCTTGGCCATGTGTTTAGAGAGGAAATAGCTGAACCACACTTAGTCAAAACTTGGCTTAGCTCAATGCAGCGTGGCAATAAAAAGAACCAGGGAGGAGCAAAGAGCTGTGAGCTGCTCTCCTGGATCCTGGGCTTGGAAATAAACAAAGGTAATGAATTGAATGGACTGAACAGGAGTCAAATAGGGCTTCTCCAAATCAACCATAACATCCAAGGAATGCTGCTATGCTACTATGCATGGGTGAGGAAGATGGATGGCAGGCTCCTATTATCCCAGGACCTATTGGGGGGTCTACAGGGGACTGTTTTTATTTTAAACAACAAAGAACCTATGAAGACGTAGGAACAATATACTGTAGAAGGTACTACCCTGCTTAAAATCAAACTCACTGGGATGACGCCTGAATGACACAACTGTCATTTCCACTTAATAAACACAAGCTTCTATACACCATTAATTCTGGGTGATCACTCCTAATTTTTCCTAAGCGAACACTCACATCAAATTACACAATTACTCTCCCACCCCCACTCCCAAAATAAAAGGAGAGCGGGGAAGGAATAATCACATCTGATTGTGCTTCTATCTGCATTTGAGGACAACTGGTTTCATGTGTATTTAAAACACATATTTTCAATTCTGCACTGGATTTCTACTGAGTTACGCAACTACTCCCAGATATGGAGAAGGCCTATTCTATCTATTCTGCTGCTCACCATTTACACAATACTTCATACACGTGTTTATCTTCCAACCAAAGTTAAAAACCTTAAATCCCACAAATTTCAATGAGAAAAGCCTAAACAATCTTACTGTGTGATGGGGATAATTGTTTCATCAAGATGACATAATCTGCAATCCTAAACGTATTTGGATTTTTAAACATTCTGAAGTACCTGAAGTCCTCACTAAGATGACCTTAATTCACTGAAGTAAACACTAATAATCTTTTACTCAACCAAAATTCCTGTAATTACCTTCCCACGGGATTTTCAAGTCATTTATTACATTTTAAGGATATGGAGTCCCTGCTGTGTTAAAAATGCCAAATAAAATTATCCCTCATTCACTGCTTTATGCTATAACTTCTTTTCTTCCCATCCAATTAGTGTTACCCTGTTCTTTATGTATCATAAAAATTTTAACTACACGTATGTAAAACATAAAAGAAATGCTAGAGGTTTATTGTACATAGTAATACCACCAACACCATACTCATGGCAGAGGAACAACTTTCATCCCAAAGACACTGTTTTTAATGGAACGCAAAACTTCAGACTGAAGTGCCTACCCTTCCACAGTCTACAAAAAAAGCAGAAAATGCATTGCCTACATTAAATGATTCAAGCATGACAACTTGCAATCTTTTCTGATGAAGAGCACTATACAAATACTTTACGAAGCTTTAAATACTTTTATTTTTATAGTCAAATTAACCTTCAGTTGCAGAATAGCAAAAAAAAAAAAGGAATTTGAACCATTGCTAATGAAGACATGTTAACATTCCTTAACGACTTCTTCTCACACTTAACATTTTTATCCATCTCTCCATCTTTCACATATATTATTTCAGCAATTCTTATAACAACGCTATAAGGTAGGTCAAGGTAATATTTTTGCAGATGGAGAATGAAGCTGAGAGAGCTCCCCCCCCAGGCACCTAAATAAACTTATGATGGAAACAATACTTCCAACGACAACTTCCAGCTTACAGCCAATACACCACCCCTGTTGTCAAGTTATTAGTTTATAAAAGGAACACAGCATATTGTGCATGTGCTTAGGATGCACTGCAACCAGGGACATGATGATAGGAACAGCCAGTGTGGTGCCTTCCAGATGTCACTGGACTGCAGGAGGAGTGGGGAATTGGATACAGGCAGTAGGCTGGATTCTTACCCACCTCCCAAGCATCTGCCAGGCCAATTATGACAGGCGGATGGGACCAGGGGTTGGAGGTTGCCCACCGATGAACTACAGTTCCCACTACCCCTGACTACTGGCCACAATGCCTGGGACTCCTATTTGATTTTATTAAAAAGTGCCACCAAGTTACATTTTGGGTGTCACTTAGTAACACGTTATTAAACTGTACCCTAATATAATGGTGGAAACCTTATTACTTTGGTCTTTGCATTTGAGGAGCCAGCAATGGAAATCCAGCAAAATAATTTGCATGACAAGTACTTACCGCACTGGAATCAACATCACTGTGTATAGCAACCGTTTTAATACCCATCTTCTTGCATGTTTTAATTACCTAGACATGGGAGGAGGAAAGAAACAAAGCTGTTTTAAAACTAAACGGATAACTAAAGTCATAAAATAGAATAATTGCAATTTTGGAAGTTATACTTACTCTACAGGCAATTTCTCCTCTGTTGGCAATAAGAAGCTTCTCAAATGTCTGAAGGGGGGAGAAAAGATACAGCTAAGTCCTATGACTATATCAGCATTTGCACATTCTGTAGATTTAGCTTCACTTGAGGAAATGAAGCACTTAACAATGGAGTTGCTAATCAAATTAAAATGGCTTTTGTTTGATTTGCTGCTTCTTCACATACACTCATATTGCCTAGGCATATATAACAGGATGAATCTCTTAGCTGTTACTTAGGAGTAGATTATGTGCTCATGGCCCTTCCAGCAGCCTCTCCTACCTTAACCTTAGTTAAGAAATACACTGGCACCAACATTTATCTTATTTATCTTAAAACCCCAATTAGCAATGTCCATGGTTAATGTTGTTGAAGATGCATCATTTAGCAACAACTGAAGTTACAATCCTATACACATTTACCTGGAGTAAGGCTTGTTGAACTCAAGGGGGTTTACCTCTGAGTAGACATGTCTAGGATTGCACTGTAAAACTGTCATAGGGAATTCACCGCTGGTAGGAAGAATGTGCACATGATCCCCTTATCTTCTTTTGAGCTCTTAAATACTATCAAGGTTTCAGCCTCATTATGCATGCACTGGTTCCCAGCTAGCAGTAAAACAGTGGCACTACAGTCCAGCCAGTTTTGCTACATTTTTCTTTGCTGAAAGTTATATTGGTGCACTTTGCTGCTCTTTATTTGTGTATACACAATCAAGCTGTAAAAGAAGAAGGCTGAAGTTACACTACTTAACACAAGCAACAGAAGCACCTAACTTCTGAATTGTGTTCACTTTTAAGCTTTTTCTTTTCCTGCAGAAATATGTTATGGATTCCTCAAGAAGTTCACTCCAAGTAATTCAATATATGCAAATAATTTTGATATATTGGAATTAAGCTGTGTGTAAAACTGGTACCCTTTTGGAGGGCACGAAGGGCCCTGTCAGCACTCCTCCTGCCATGTGGCCTAAGGAATATTGAGGGGGCCTAGCCCCCTCATTGAAAATTGGGGGGGGCTCAGCCCCCAAAGCCCCACAGAGATGGCATCCCTGTGCAATGGCAAACCATAATGAAGGCAAGCACAGATCACAAAGCAACTCACTCATTGCCACCAAACAAATTATGGCTAGAGAGAACCTGGTGAGTTTCAGGCACATGTTCAAAATAAGCCACCGTGTTGATAATGTTCACTGGAAGGCATCAGTTCAGTCTGCAGCCATAAAAAGGTTTTGAATTTTAGGCTCTTTAAATAGGTGGAGATACTGACTCAGTAAAATACTAGATAATCCCACTGTACATGCTATCGTTTTTTGGGGTGGGGGAGGGAAGCGGACAGGTTGCCAGTAGCAAACACAAAAGACAGCTTGGTCCTGTTACGGCTAAAATCTGGGTGCGGGGTTACTCTGCCACCCAGCTCATCGGACTAAGTCCGTGGGTCCCTGCAGAAGAAAATGAGCTCAGCCGGACGCAGGAGCAAACTGCAGAAGATCCAAGTTTATTGCGCAACAGGTTCAAGGCGAGATTGAACAGCCAGAAAGGGGTGACATGAACTTTTGAAATTTCCCTCCATATCCCAGAATACAGTGCAAAATACATCCCAGTTACATCATGAATACATTAAGAGGTTGGGTTACACAGATTAACATATGGAGGAGGGAGGGGTGAATATGCAGAGAGCTGGATGGAGGAGGGAGGGGTGAATATGCAGAGCTGGAGATATGCGCAGATAAGCACATCCTGAGAAGACAATGGTCCATGTACACGTAGTCTGTCACCTGGCATTGCCGGAGGAAAGGTTTGGCAGAGTGATTTTGACAGGATTACTTGAGAGATTATGGAGGACAGGGGAGGGGTGATGGAGTCCTAGAGAATTTGAGCAATTATATTGTAGTGAAGAAGACATGCCCCCCCCCTTCCGTAACAGTCCCAAGATGACAGTCGAGAAAAAGCTTAAAATAGTATCATCCACAACTATACTGCCGAATCAAGCATGCTCAAGCTTTGCTATAGGTGATACTCAGGACTTTCAATACTTACCTTTTCATTTGGATCATACGACGTTGAGTGCAACCCACGAGAAGTGATAAGGTACCATCTCCATTTTGAAAGTTGTGCAATACACTATAAAATAAGGAAGATGACAAGTACAGATTATTAAGACATTTAAAGCAAATTACCAGCATAATACAACAATGAAATAAAACAACAACATGGCATCCATTTGGGTTTTCAGCAATTCCTACTGCAGCTTCCCATACCAAATCCCATGCCATTCCAGAGGTTTCTCAAGCCATCAGTAGTAGTTTTCCAGGGGGACGAGGGGCTGCAGGAGTGGGATAGCTCCATTCCATTCATGGAAATCCAGATCTAAGCCATAGTGGCCACTGACATGTAAGCATCCTGACCGCTACTAGGCACATTTGTAGCAGTAGCAAACTAGGTCTGGCAAAAGAGAAAAGAAATGAGAAAGAAGCCTGAAATACAAATGATATATTCTCTGCTTTCCTTTGGACTATATCAGAGATGACTAGAAGGAGGAGGGGTCTTTATCATCAGGGCGGCCCTGGAACTCTATACACACTGCCCAGGGAGGTCACTTCAGTGCCACAAACAAAGACAGATGCCAACAGTTGCAGTTCCAATAAGGCTTTCAAAACAGTATCAGCAATGCAGCAAGAATCTTTATTATGGTTTCCTTGTCAAGTACAGTCGTACCTCGGTTTAAGAACTTAATCCGTTCCGGAAGTCCATTCTAAAACCAAAACTGTTCTTAAACTGAGGCAGGCTTTCCCTAATGAGGCCTCCTGCCGCCGGTGCCCTTCCACCATTCGGATTCCATTCTTAGACCAAGGTAAAGTTCTCAAACCAAGACTCTATTTCTGGTTTTGTGGAGTTTGTAAACCAAATCGTTCTTACACCGGACGGTTCTTAAACCAAGGTACCACTGTACTCTTCAACGTATGTTCTGTGCTGCATTTATCAATTCAAGGTTCTAAATTTCTTGCTGTGCAAGCAGTCAGGGAAACGATCCTTCTAGATCAGGGGTAGCCAATGTGATGCCTTTCAGATGTTGTGGACAACATCTGTAATTCCTGACCAGAGGCATGCTGGCTGGGGCTGATGGCAGCCCTAGTCCACAACATCTGGAGGGCTACACATCTAGTGGGATGGTTTCCCTAGATAACTACTGAACGTCACTTCTAACAGTTCTGCCACTTTAAGACCAAGAAACAAGACAAATTAAAGGCCGGCATTTTTGTCACTTAGCCACAAAGAACAATGGGTAAAGATAAAATGGCACACACAGAGAGAACCCTATTAGGCATTCCCCTTGCACTCTTTCCGAACTCCAATGTTTCACCTACTCTAAAATTCTTCAGAGAAAATATAAAACCATTTCTCACCAGGCCTGTGAGGAAGCTTGCATACCTTTCCCAGAGAAAAGGTTACAATGCATTTACCACATGATTAAATAATAAGACCAAAGGATAGTTTACACAAACAGGTAAAAAAAGTGTTATCCTTTGAAAGACACAGGAGAGCAGAAAGAATGAAAGGAAATAAGCTTCTTTGATGGCAGAAGTTAAAGCACAAGCCACTGTAGGGAAGTCTTTCTTCCACTAGATATGAGGGCTAGCAGCACAAGTCAGTGCTCAGACACAGAAGCTGTATAAATTCCTATTTTAATTTGGTTAAAGAAAAAGGCAGACAAAAAGTTTATTATTCAGGTCGAAAACTACTACGATAAACCACCAATTGTTATCACTATTCCAAGACCATGTCTAAAGATTAGTCAGTTTTTCCAGTTATATCATCTTAATCTGATCATATTTTTATTGTGATTAATAATACCTTATATATGTGGGTTTATACCAGTTCTCTAATTTGTTAAGATCATTTTATACATTCATATAATAGAATATCAGCCAACATTCAGACAGAGAGAGTGTGACTTTAACACAAAAGTAATTATTCAGGCCAACACTGAAAAAATGGTGCAACTAATGTGAATTAACAACATGCCTCAGGATAAACTATTTTTTAAGCAGGGGTGAGAAACCTATAGCCCTTCAATTGTTGGACTCTGCTCCCATGAGTTCCAGGCAGCAGCCACGATCAGGAATTATGCAGATTGTAGTCTATAGCTACAATAACACATAGAGGGCCCTAGGTTCCCCATCAGTTTTAAAGAATGAAATGCTAACCAACTAAACAGAAAATGTTTTATTTAAAAACCATTATAGTCCTGGCTGTAAGTACCGCTATTCAAATTTGCATTATGCAGACTCTTGCTGCATTCTTCCCAGTGTTAGAAATTAGCTAGGCGCCAGGCATATTTTGCTACTGGTACAAGATCCAGTTGCGAGCACATAGAGATCTTTGGTTGCCAGGTTGGCGACTGACATCTCCATCTGGCTGGTCCCTTCAGCTTTCTTAGGCAGGTAAGCGGAAGGTAAGCTTTTTGTTGCATTTATATCCCACCTTTTTGTCCAAGAAGTACATGGTTCACGCCCCTCTTCAGGTAATCCTTACAACGATCCTGTGAGGTAGGTTAAGAGGCTGGGATTGGCCCAAGGTCATTCAGGGAGCTTCGTGGCTGAGAAGGGATTTGAACTCTGATCTTCAGGTCCGAGTCTAACACTCTAACACTACACCACACTGACTTCCTAGTGTACTTCTATTTGGGGCAGCTATATCAGTTAAGTAGGTAAATAATATGGAGAAAGCAAGATGTCACTTAGAGTGACTGTTTACACCAGCAAGACTTGCCATCGGGGTTCAGGACACTGGGCCACTGGACCTACTATTTGTCTTGTTCTGCCTGCTCCTTCCATTTTATCCTAACAAACCTGTAGGGTAGTTTAGGCTGAGAGATAGTGACTGGCCAAAGGTAACCCAGTGAGCTTCATGGCCAGGTGGGGGTATGAACCCAGCCTCATGCCCCCATCTACACTATATACATTAAAAGCTGCATCGTGCCACTTTAAACAGTCACTGCTTCCCCCAAAGAATCCTGGGAACTTTAGTTTAAGGCTGCTGAGAGTTGTTAGGAATCTCCTATTCCCTGCAGAGAGCTACAATTCCCAGAGTTGTTTAACAGGAAACTTCCTTCTTCCCAGGAAACTCTGATCCAGATCTGACTCCATTCTTGCATTCAGAGTGAATGGAACTGGAAAAGAGGAAATTAAATAGAAGAGCCAAAGTGGTACACAGATTGTCTCAAACCCAACCAGCTGCTGTAGAGAAAAATTTTAAGGGTGTATGTCATAGAAGCCTCTGTTGAACAAATATTTCTACTCCTGTAACATCTGCAGTCCTGGGGAATCGTAACGAATGGATATTGGCAACCAAATGCAGAGATTTATGAAGATAATATTGGTATAACAATGACCTTCTGGCCTTACAACTAGGAAAGGAAAAGTACCAAATCTACAGTTAAGTTTACATTGATATCAGAAGTCACATGTTTCATTTATAAGTAGTTTTACTTTGCTTGCTTGCTTGCTTTTTTTCTTTTCTCCAGGAAAAAATATATATAATTGACTCCAGAGATGTTTTTCACCCATGGCAACTTCCCTTTCTAAATATAAAAATATATATATTCAAGAATCAGAAGAGAAGTGCAACCTTAATACATGTGGGACTTGATGCAAGCTGCTTGGCTTATAATAGGTGTGTCTAACCTGTGGCTCTCCAGATGTTGTTGCACTCCAACTCCCATTATCCCCAGGCAGGACTGCCAACGGTCAAGGATGAAGAGACTTGCAGTACAAAAACATTTAGGCAGCCACAGATTAGCAATCCCTAGTTTATAAAATTTAAAAGAATTTCATTCTCAAATTACGGCACTTGTTTATATTAGCAGGCACATACATCTGTGCAGAATCTGGGTCAAATTTAAAAGCTTAATATTTGGTAATTTGAGCAGCTTTTTCTTCCAGAAAGTATGGATGTCTGTGCAAGAATCTTGTTAACATTCTAATAACCCTGCACAGACTTCTCTGGACTGTAGTATAAACAGCTCAAATTACCAAAGCAATTCTCAAAATCTTCTCAGCCAGTTTCCCATGTTGGTTCTCTTGATTTTTTATGTATATATTATTAAAATAATTTATATACCAGGTCTAATTTCAAGAAGAAATACCAAGGCAGTATCTATTCTATCAATGTAAGAAACTAAAGAATAATGATAGATTTGTACATTAATTTTCACTACAGTCTTCAAGTTTCCAAAAAATACAAGTACACATATGAACCGTTCATTTCCAACACAGAAAGCAACCTCACAGCATGTTATCAGAAATCTCCTGGCACATATGACTCTATTCTCATGGGGATAATGCATTTTTAAGCTTAATATGTTCAAGACACTAGCAAACCTACCATCAGTCAAGTTGTAATTGTTACCTAAATGGATAATACAGATAAGCCCAACAGTTGATGAGCCATCTCAATAAATGTTCTCTCGTTTCTTACAACAGACTTGCCTGTCTGTATCTTATTGCAAATATACAGATAACATGCTTTACCACTTCTTCTTGTGAATGTGACATCCTATGCCAGCCTTGGTTCGATTTAGTTTTTATGTGTGTCAGGAAATTCCAGTTTGGTATTTGGTTTACATAGGGGAAATTTAACAAAAATACTTTTTAAAAATCTTCTAAAGCAGTGGTGCTTGCAACAAAATGTTGCAATGTGGAGTGTTCCTATTCACAGTTCTAGTCGGTTAGCCTTGCCTTCCTCCATGAATTTCAGTGTTAGAAACTCGGATATATAAGCTAATCGCCAAATGGCACCTTAAACCTAGGTTGCTATCGCCTCAACAGAATGTCTGGTCATATTTTTTTCCAGTGGATTGCTACTACTACTACTACTATTGCTATTGCTGTTATTAATTTCTTTTCTATATCACTTTATATTTTAATGGAAAAATCTCAAAGCATTTTGCAACACATTAAAACATCCAATGAAACAGCAAATGTAATACTGAATGTAAGGTGAATGAGGGTTTGGATCAAAGCTTTCCAAACTTCTCATGTTGGTGACACACTTTTTAGACATGCATCATTTCATGACAGTAATTCAGATTTACTAGCAAATCAGAGGTTAAACTAACCCCTTTCCAGTCCTGCGAAGAGCATGGGGAGCATTTGTGCAACATACCTACACACTGCAGCCAACACACTGTGTGTTTGGAAAGCTCTGGTCTGGACCCTTGAAATGTGAGAAATTTTGCATCCTACTTCCCAGTGCCAGAAACTAGGAAAGAAAAACTATCTGCCACTTGGCTCACGGAACCTTGATTATGGGCGCAAAAACAGGCGGTTGGGTCGCCATTTTGTCCTTTTTACAAAGGTGACCCATGATGTGGTAGGGGAAGTGGCAGTTCACTCCACAGCAGCAATCCTACTTTGGAGATGGGCAGGGAGGCATTTCTCCTCCTGCGCCCTCAGCTCCAGCCTGATGAACTTGCGCTACAGTGGAGGAAGTATTTCTCCTCCCGTGCCCTCGACGCCAGTGGCAGAAATTTTATTCTTGAGTCTCAGTCCCCATACATGGTGACAAGACTTCTCAAAGTGCTTGCATTCTGACAATCCCCGGTTGCAAAATGTGCCTGGCGCCTGGCTAATTTCTCATGCTGCTACTTCATAACTGGAGTTGGTTCATTGGCCTCATTCCACTGAGACTTAAGCATTCAACCTGAACTCCCTGCCCTTGGCAGAAAAGAAGGAAAATTGGCCATTGCAGCTGAGCCCTACCTAGGCCCAAAGTCTTATCAAAGCCAGTTATTGTTAGCGCTAACCCCAGGAAGGATGCACCACCCTGAAAAGTAATCCTCTCACGAATTTTGCTGCCACACTGGTGGCATAGCAGCAGCAAACTTTGCTGCACACCAGTCAGGTGGTGGAGATGTCGGGCGCCAAGCCAGTGACAGGACATCTGCATTTGGTTGCAAGAGGACCATTTGCAGTCACAAAACTGACCTGGTACCTGGGGAATTTCAAACAGTGACCATTATACTCCATTCTTCCTCTCCCCTAGTTTTGCATTCCAACACCCTTACACTGAAACAGTCAACCAACATTACATACCTGCTAAGCACACTCTGTATTCACTGGGCTCTTAGAAAGGGGGACAAATTGAGGAGGGGTTTTGTATTTCTCTGCAGAATATCTGTACTTCTGCAAACCTGCCAAAACCTCTCTATTGTGAATGGATGGTGCCATATTAGCTAGCTAAGTGTGGCTCACTCACACAAGCATCAGAAATGGAGATTACTTATTTCTTGCCCAGGAATCCAATCTGCATCACACATTATAATTTTGACAAACAGCTGTATTTTTCCAAACTTAACATGTCTATGAATTCATCAACTGAAGAAAACACAGTTTGCAACCAGCACCAAATTTAGTGTGGTGTGGGTGGTTCCCCTGCACAGGGAAGTGAGCTGAGGGCATACAAAATAATAATAGTAGTAATGATAGTAGTAGTAGTAGTAATATAAAACCTATATTTATATGGGCAGCTACTCAAAGTTAGGTCCTGGTCAGATGTGCAATTGAGTTGTTGCAACTATGACAGAGTGTACTTGAGGCATGTGCATAACAAAAGGTGAAGGGGGTATCTGGGCAGCACCAAATTTTGTCCTTGCTCAGGGAGCCATATTAAGTCCGCCCCTGTTGCTTTTCACAAGTAAAAGTGGCTAACTACCAGGGAGACTTGGTACATGACTTGTTCCTTAACTAGATGATCAGAGCATATTGAACCTGTTTTCTTGTCAATCCACAGTCACATGCAATGGCACCATTACGCTACACAATGTAGTTAGGATTTAGGGACAGTAACTGTCATTTTGCCATAAACACTGCACACTTTATAAACACTTGTAAAGATTAGACTAGCTTACAGAGGCTCTCGATAGTCTCCCAATCACATCTTCAACAATACTAAATCACTGGGTGCTCCCAGACCCCTCACTGAGCTAGTGATAGGAACATAATACTGCCTCTCAGCAGTTCCTAACATGGCAAGTACAGTACATGAGACCAACATGAGTGAGCATTATCAGAACTCATTAATGAAGTGTCCAAAGTAGGGGCAGGTCAGCAAATCAGATTGAGAACGGAGAACTGAGAATCTCCCAAGATGCTGCAGCGGAAAATACACATGCAAAGGTATGTTTTCCACACAGCAAAAATAACTGCAACAGTAGAAACCATTAGACCAGGGTTTACCAAACTTGGGGGGTTTTTTAGACTACAATTCCCATCATCCCTGACCACTGGTTCTGCTAGCTAGGAATAATGGGAGCTGTAGTCCAAAAACAGCTGGAGACCCAAGTTTGGTAAACCCTGCATTAGACCATGAGAAAGGTGCAAGGTAGGGGACTCAGTATGGGCTTATACCCCCATGATTCTTTTGGACTATAACAAAATTCAGTCACAGATCTTGCAGCTTCTTGTCCAGTTTGGCCTCTACAGGTATGGTGTGGCAGCACAAACCTGTAAGAACAGGACTGGGCTAAGCAGGCCTATCACATCCCTGTAGTTTTATACATTACCCTTTCATAGTTACTAGCCTTAACTTGCTTGCAACTACCAAACTGCTACAGGTTAAATGGGTGGTTAATGCTCACTGTGTTTTATATTGTACAGTCAGTGTTGTATTGGCCTCTGATAAGCCTCTAACTGAACTTCAACTACAAAACATTTACAGCTAGTTATGTTAGGTGACAGTGGTAGCTTAATTCAGATTTATGCAAAGCAGGAAATTTGAGATTTATGGGGATAAATGTACCCTTTCAACTGCTTCACTGTGAACTTTAATTTTTAACTCTAACAGAAATTAAACATTTACCTACCTAACCTGTAATTTAAGGTTTAATTTTAACAGAAGACAGGCTTCCAAAACACTTCATAAGCATGTTAGCTATTGTGGCAGAACTTCTTGAGACTATTTAAGGCAAACAAGTTAACTTAGACTCAATTACAAGGGATGTCACACCTGTATTTGGAGGGGAGAGACAAAGAGGACTGCCCTTTCTATTAGAACAGACAGATAGTCATTGTTTTTTAACTCTCCTTAGCAACTCGGATATTTTTAAAATCTAATTACCATGCCAAGTAATGAAGTACTCAGTCAACAAAAACATATATATCTCAGCCATACTGGATGGCAATAGTGGCAAAGTAGTTGCAGTATTGTCCACACATCCATGTGACATCATCACATCACTGCATAAGCTTACTAGCAAAAGAAGTAATGGCCATCTCATTCTCCTCCTCCAGATCAGACACTGCATTAAAGATTGAGGGTTGTTCTTACTCTTTAAAGAACAGCCGATAACTGTATATACCATACATATTATAATATACATGAATATAGACAAATTATTGTTAAGAAAAATTCTGTGCATACAAGTACAAAGAGGTGAATAATTTTTCAATAACTGGCCCTCAGTATTATTCCTGCACCTGCTTTATAATTCTCATTAAAATGTATTTGGATAGTACTGTTAGAATGGGACATAAAAACACTTGTAGAAAGCATGAAAACTCAAAGTATGATGTAACACCTGAACTGAAGAAGTGCCATGCCAGAGCAAACTTTGAGTGTATGGATGAACAATATGGGGTTTCTCTATAAAAATCAATTACAGGGATACTAAATTATGAATATCCTGTCTTTTTTTTTAAGTCCACCTTACATAGGATGGTGCAACAAGTGCCTCTGGATCCTTCACTCTTGAATTTTCTCTGAGCAAAGAAAAAGTCATTTAGGGCCAGCATGATGCTATAGTACTTAGTTCATTTCAATATCACTTTCCACCTATGTTAGTCAAAAATTCATTAGGATAGGGCTTCAATACAACACAGGTCTTTGTTGATTATATGGACTTCAGAGTAGCCAAAGGTGCAAGTGATTATGACAAATTCAAAATCCAGGTCACAAATTGCAGTGCCTGCCTACCTGACTGCAATATGTGCTGTGCCCTTCACTACCTCTGCACAACACAGTTAGCCAGAGCAAAAGAGAAATTAGTATATTAACCTTCAAGGGTGTGATGCCTGACACTGGAACCCACAATAACTTTTGGAACCATATTATAGCATTCCTCAGCCTAAGCATTAGTTCATATTAACAGACACGTGCAATCAAGCCATACGGTAAGGCAAACATCCTCTCGGAGGAAGGTGACACCATTCACAAGGACGCCTATGCTACTCCACGCGCTGCCTCTTGCACAGGATTGTCTCCGTGTTTGACACGCATCACCACACAGGAGCATCACAAAGGACCCTCTTTCGCCGTGCTCTTAGCGAAGGCGCTTCCCAAACGCGGGTAGGTGGGGAGGAGACGACGTCCAGCGCCTTCGCTTGCAAACCCCTTTCCCCGCAGGCACCTGAGACCCCGCCGCGCATTTCAAGCCAATAAGTGCGCAGCTGCAACATGACAAGGCAGGCGTGACGGGCACTTGCGCGGCGCCCGCAACCTCCATGCTGACGAGAGAGACACGCTCGCAAACCCGGAGGGAGAGCTGCGCCGTTGCACTTAACCCTCCGCGTGCGCGCAAACGTCCCCGGCCCAGTTCGTGGGCGCTTCAGCCAGCGCATGCCGGGACGCCGGGGCAGGCGGAGCCCTCCTCGGGCAGGGACGCTGGAGCCGGTTCGAGGGGACGAACGCCTCGCTCCCTCAGGTTGGCTGCAGCTGCGGACTCGCCCGTCCCTCCCACCGCCCGCCTGAGGGGGTCCCACTCGGACGCCTCACCGCTCGCGCCCCGAACAGCCGCTCCAGAGCTCCGCGCTGCTGCTGTTGCCGCTGCTGCCAAGCGCCCACCCGGCGCAGAGAGGCCGCCGCCGCCATCATCGTCGGCTCAGCCTCCGGAGCTCTACCTCAAGCGGCCTACGGGCCGCCCTTTCACCTCGGCGCGTCTCCACCAATCAGGAGCCGCTCCGGCGAGCGAAAAGGCACACGCCTCCTCCCGTCCTGCCTCGGCTCGCGCGCCTCTCCTCCAATGAGGCGGGACGGCCGCTTCCCAGCGGAGAGGGAGGGGAGGGGTGCGCGGCGGCGGTGGGCGGGGCCCGCGCCGCAGACAGAACGCGCCGGAGGGGCGAATAAGCGCAGTAGCTGGAGAGGAGAACTCGCTTGGACGCAGCAGCAGCAGCACCTGTATACTTGGGCGGTCAGGACCGCGCAATCTGCTTTCTGGCGCTTCGCCAACGCACCCCCACCACCTCAAGCCATTGGCGTAGCCAGGATATTTGTTGAGGGGGACAGGCCTTTTGTTGGGGGGGGGGGCAGAACCTCAGCTAGCTATGCATTTTTATTGATTTGTATTGATTTTTACTGATTTGCTACACCCATGGGGGCGCAGCTGCCTCCCCCTAAATCAAGTAAATAAATAAAAATGCTTAACTAAAAGTGGAGATTGTTTTGACAGATTTTTCTGAGCACCTGGGGTCAAACAAAAGTTAATTTAAAGCAGCTGTTGTTGACACATTTCATTCCGAATCTCCTATGCAGAGCCAGACAAAGGATGATGACAGTTGGGTGTCCGTCCTGCCTCCTCTCACCCCCCCCCCATAAATTCTGGCTATGCCCATGAGTCCTGTCCTTATCTGCCATCCCGGCTATATCATAGTCAACAATCACAGAGCCTTACGTCCAATTGCAGAGAAACTTGCCTGCAGTTCTCAACCAGAGTAGCTCACTTCTTGTTTTTTTATGGTATCATGGCATCAGGAGTGCTACCCCATAATTCCTATAAGGCAGAGAGGTTCAAATAGCAGGAAGCATTGCAGGAGTTTGGACTAGATGACCTTATGATTCTAATAACCCTAGGCCTGTCGAGTTGCAGCTCGGCATCCAGAGAAAAATCAGTCTCACACCAAGATAGGTTCCGAATTATGGCTGCTCCTAGGGAAACATGGCAGCTCCTAGGGCTAATGCAGCACAGCTTTTATTGTGTGAAAATCAGAAAGATACAAGCCAAGTAAGGATACAAAAAATACAAGTCAAGCAATTTGTTCTAGCCAGCAGATAAAGACCTTGGTACCAAACCATGCGAGCGATCAGACCATACTACGTTAGCCAATCATATGGGACAGCACGAGCTGTTCACGCGCTATTCATGCTCCAAGGATGCTTCTAGCTATGAGATCACCCTGTAACAATAAAAACTTTGCTCATGCTCTCATGTACAAGCAATCATTTTCCCACATGTCCTCTTTTCTTATTTATATTGTTAGAGGAAAAGAGGGACCCTTAGTACACTTCATTGCCTAAGCGTCTACACTTTGCAACATAAATTCCTCTTGTAACCCCTGTGGTGGGCCGTGGTCGGTACCACCATGCAGTGCATTGGGAAATCAAAGAGGGTATGCATTGAATGCAACAACACACCACGACGAATCCAGCAACACATGCAATTACAATCAATAATACCTTTCTTAACCATACTCCATTGGGTAACCAAGAAGACAACCACTCCCATGGATCAAAACCTTCAGGTGGATTCAAAGGATTATGAGCTATCATTTGTTCCATATAATCAATAGTAGCAGAGATATTGGTTGATTGATCAGTTATATACATGCAGCAATGAGAATAAATTAAGGCACAAATTCCACCTTTAGAAGCAAGGATCACATCTAAAGCATAATGATGTTGAAGAACTACATTTCTTATTTCTGATATTTCTTTGTTAATCATTTTTAAAGCCAAAATGGTGGAATTAAACAAATTTTCTGTCCAGTTTGCCAATTTATGCAAATCACGGTAATTCATGGCTGCACCTAAAGAAGGCAGAAGGGACCTAGAGATGGCTGTCCCAATTACAATATGGATAATGACCTAAAAATATTTTGCTATTGTGATTAAAATGAAAACAATAAGACACTATTTCTGCAAGCAACAAAACACAGGCGATAAACTTATACGATTGTCCTTCATATTATTGCTAATCTTATATGAAGCATTTACTGGAATGCTGGAATACCATCACCAAAAAAAACTCAAAGCTTCAAGAAGCTTTTAAAAATCATTTTTCTCAGCAGCTAAAAAAAGGCACTAGCCAAGCATAGTCCGCTTCAAGCATATTCCGCTTGCTGTAACTAAAAAGATTGCAACAAGGTCGAGAACAGAGCCCATTGTCTTCGTGGGCCGTGTTAAAAAACCATATTGCAAGTTGCTTTCTGTCCGGGAACCATGCCAAAGCACAAGAATGAAACAACTGGAACACACTAAAATCCCCTCACCCCCTCCCTTGCCAAGAGTCCACAATAGTTCCAAGACAGCCCTCTGTACATGCTCAGAGGAACACATCATAAGGCAGGACTCCTGAGGGAGGAGAAAAAAAAAGAAGAGATCTGGGGGGTAAAATCTAAGTGATGCCAAGAAGGATGAGAATGGTAAATTAGTCCAATGGCCACTTCCGAGCAACCTGTGTGATATTTCGTGGCTCGATTATTGGCATGTAAAAACCACAATCCAGAAGAAGTCACACAACCATTTCTGCAGATACAGGAGCCCATTTGCTGTAAATAAGCCTGATGTATTGCTCCTTGTACTGCTGAGTCAAAAGTCCAAGCTCAACGAAGCGTGATGACACAGATGGGATGGTCGCTATTGGGAGGCAGCAAAACTGTAATGATGTTTGGTGGTTGAAGTGGCTTCCCAGGGAAAAGGGAGGCCAATGCAGTAGGGATGAAGATGGCTTTTCAGCGTGCCAGGAAACACTGGAACAGCTGTGGAAGGTGATTGTGATCTTGTCTGCTGGATCCTTATGTCCTTTAAGGGCAGAAAATAGTGGAGACAAAGTGGAGGTGGGCAGGTCCAAATAACTCTTTATCCAATTCAGCTGTCCAAGAATTTGTTGTAAATCCACCATAACCAGGAAACTGTAGTTGAGGCGTGACTGGAATGGCTGCAGATGCTGTCAGCTCATGTCCCAGGTACGCAATGGGTAAGGTCCGCTGGATTTTCTCCTTAGCCACTGTCAATCCAACAGGTTGTATCCTTTGCAGGATTTTGGGACACGGCGGAGGACAAGGCCGTGGCTAGCAGGCCCACTGACTGGCAGGCTTTAAGCATGTCTGCAATGGCTATATTTGATGTTGCCATTAGAAGGCGCAGCACTTGCTTATAGTCCTCATGTGCATGATCAAATGCAAGCTGGCAAACAATCAGTTCTTGTGCTGCCAGGTCCTGAACTTGCCGCTTGAAGGTATTGTACAAGCGATCAACAAATTGTCCATAGGGCTTTGCAGGATCCTGTCTGATGTTTCCACATCGGCCATCTCGCTCATTCTTGTCATCAGGGACAGATGCCAGAGCCTCTTGGGCTGAGGCTGTAGTGGCTGCCCAATATTGAGGGTCGAGAGTTGGCTGTTGGGCAATGGTAAGAAAATTGCTTCCTCCCGTCAGCCCATCGAGAACATCGGTTTGGGTCAGCATGACGGGGGCTGGCGGTGCAGGAGCAATCACAGGAAAGTGATTTGGAGTATCAGACTCAAAAGGCAACAACGGAGCGGTGGCACAAAGAGTCTCTTCTTGGAGAGGAGTAGTGGAAGCGGTGCCAAATGCCTTGGGCGGAGGAGGTGGTAGAGCAGGGGGTGCTGCAGAATTTGAAGAATGCAGGGGAGTGACAGGAGGAGGCGGCGGTTTAGGAGGTAGGTTTGAGGCAGGCAAAGCGGGAACCGGGGGGGCGTTTGAAGAAGCTGTTCCAGCAGCCAGAAGAATGTTTGAGGGAGTTAAGCACGACATAGCTTTGTAGACGTTACTCCAGGCATGCAAAACCTTTACATCAATCTGCGGATGATTTTGAAAGAAGTGTCCAATTTTTTTCCAATCGTCTAACTCCCAGTTTCCGTCCTGGGGAAACCACGGACAGTGAGTGTCCAGGGCTTTTATAAGGGACTTAAGGTCAGCTTTCCTAACAGCAAGGTTGTTACTGGCCAAAAGGAATTTAAGGTCTTTAAAAAAATTTTTCTGTGGTGCAGAGAGAGATTTTCCCATGATTGCAAGAGTTGCAAAAAGAGCAGGGAGCACTTACCGAGGGATCCGTAGGAGGATGAGAGAGAGTCGCCTTTTTGCCCTGTCCGGGCGGAGATAAGTGCTGATAAGTCCGTAACGTAGTCCAGAATCACATTCACACGGGAGCTCTCACCGGGGATCCACTACGTGGATGAACGACGCGTCTGCAGCCCTTGCGGGGCGAGGTGAGAGCTGAACGTTGTACACACGGGAGCACTCACCAGGGATCCACTACGTGGATGAACGATGTGTAGGTGAGTGCTGAATAATGAAAAACAAACAGTCACACGGGAGCACTCACCAGGGATCCACTACGTGGATGAACGACGTGTAGGTGAGTGCTGAAAAACAACGTGAAGTCCGAAGGCAATCACACGGGAGCACTCACCAGGGATCCACTACGTGGATGAACGACGTGTAGGTGAGTGCTGAATAATGAAAAACAACGTGAAGTTCGAAGGCAATCACACGGGGCACCAATTGTCGAGTTGCAGCTCGGCATCCAGAGAAAAATCAGTCTCACACCAAGATAGGTTCCGAATTATGGCTGCTCCTAGGGAAACATGGCAGCTCCTAGGGCTAATGCAGCACAGCTTTTATTGTGTGAAAATCAGAAAGATACAAGCCAAGTAAGGATACAAAAAATACAAGTCAAGCAATTTGTTCTAGCCAGCAGATAAAGACCTTGGTACCAAACCATGCGAGCGATCAGACCATACTACGTTAGCCAATCATATGGGACAGCACGAGCTGTTCACGCGCTATTCATGCTCCAAGGATGCTTCTAGCTATGAGATCACCCTGTAACAATAAAAACTTTGCTCATGCTCTCATGTACAAGCAATCATTTTCCCACATAGGCCCAATACAGTGGTACCTCGGGTTAAGAACTTAATTCGTTCTGGAGTTCCGTTCTTAACCTGAAACTGTTCTTAACCTGAAGCACCACTTTAGCTAATGGGACCTCCTGCTGCCGCCGCACTGCCAAAGCACGATTTATGTTCTCATCCTGAAGCAAAGTTCTTAACCCAAGGTACTATTTCTGGGTTAGCGGAGTCTGTAACCTGAAGCGTATGTAACCCGAGGTACCACTGTACATTTAGGTTGAATATCTGAAGTCTAGATTACTCACACCTGCTCCAGAGTGTTTCCACAGATGACCTACTAAAGCTTATTAAAAAGTAAGTACATTACAAATATGCCCTTTTGGGTAGCTTACAGCCATAGACATTGTTCCCTGCATCCTCCAAACATCTAACAATAAAAGAGAACACCTCTTGTCTGGTATGATTCCAGTTCAGATAAAGTTTTTCCTTCCCAGCCAACATGCATTGGCAGCCAAGATTGCTCTGAAATCCCCCAGAAATTAAAGATTAACCCTGCAGGACAATCACCTCACTTGCAATGTGAACAGAGGGGGAAAGTCATAGGGCAGTTCTCAGCCAGAATACTAAAAGGTGGCAGCGTAGGTTTTCCTTATCAGCTTTCTGTTTGCTTCAAAAGTTCACTGGAACAGTGGCTATACAGTCAGTGACAGTGTCCAGCATTCATACATCGAAGACAGAAAGGAGAAGGCCTATATGTTCCTCTCCCCACCCTTCTTTTCCACCACACAACAGAACATCTAGACTGGACTACCTAGTCCTTGTCAATACTGCTGGCTGGTCTCACAGGGCTCTTTGCCTATATAGGTAATGGATGGTATTCAACTATATTTTATTCATTGCAGATCCATTGAAATTAATGGACCTAACTTAGTCATGTTCATTCATTTTAGTGTGTCTACTCTAAGTAAAACCTAGTTGACCACCACCCAATACATATAATGGAAGTGCTCAGCAGAGGATGGCCCTCTGGCTCTGACATTTGTGACCCCAATCTATAAATAGAGAAACATATTATTATCTGAATCAGTTGCTGGTTGGTAAAACCAGCCGTTGCATAACCTAGAGGCAGCCAGTCCATGGGTACCCTAACCATGTCAATATATTATTTATTTAGGTTTCTAGCAACATATATCTCATTCATCCTCAGAGCAACCCTGCATGGTAGGTGTCTAAGAACTAAATTTGCACACAAGACTATGGGTCAGCTGCAACTCTGACATTATTGCAAATAAATTCTATTGGAGAGTGTTCACTCTGACCAACATATCTGGCCGATTTAATAGTGACATGACTTGTTGATAGATACCTCACCAATTCTTATTTTACAGATACTTGATTTTCTTCCTATATTTTCCAGCTTTGCTTTCTCTTTCTTGGCTTCCATTATATCAGTGATGGCACCAGAAAAAAATATTTGGGGGGAAAGAAAGGACAACATGCATTTCAGTGGGGTGGGATGGGGGAAGGAGACCAAACCATCTTTAGTCTCAAAGTAAAACTTGTGTGGAAAAGAATGTCAAACTGTTTATGCATCCCTAAAATTACAAAAGCTGCAATGCAAAATGAAATTATTTGATTGTGATTCACACACCTTTTTGGCCTCTTTATCTGGCAATGCATTCAGTGGCTACCCTATTAAAAACCAATGGTGATAATAATAATAAACCACAAGGAAAAGCTAGAGCTTCTGTTAGAGAACTTGTGGATAAAAAAACTCAGAATATTTCACATGGTTGCTGTTGATGGAATTTCACCACCTGCCAGACCAGTTTTTTAACCGTCATGCCTTCATCTGAATATCTGTGTACTAAATGGGAAAGCAGTGGGTCAACTACTAAGGAGAAATAACAAAGAAAATAATTTATGTCTGCACAAGCTCTGATCTTTAATTTACAGTGAAAGCAAAGTGCTTTTTCCATAGTAAATAGGTTTCAGACTCGCTCACTTCTTAAAGGTTAATGCCTGCCATGCAAACAGCATTCAAGCGGTAAGCCACTTTCTCAGCACGTGGTATCCTGAGCTGATGTTGTGTCAATATTTTTAAAAGGGCAAACAGACTGTCCCTGTGTAACTATAGGCCAGCTTGCCTGCTATCAGGGAAATCAAGGACAAACCAATAGGAAGGTGGATGAAAGACTCAAGGGGGGGAGGGAATCTAAAAGAAGAACGTTCTTGATTTCATTCACCTTTCAGATGTGACTAATGAAGACAATTGGGTCAAAGTGGCACACTCTGAGCTATCATTCAGCCAACAGAAATTCTATATTAATACCGATTTGTGTCTTCCTATGCTTGTTCTTAGCCAAACCACACCACCCATGCACAAGACAGAAGTACCAGCAGACTTGCAGTAACCCCAAGGTATGTACAAGTACAAAAGGGGGTGGGGACTTAGGAAAAGAAACCGCCCCCCAAACAGTCTCATAATAGTTTAATGGCACAGAATATTGAGATACTGGAGTAGGGGGAAACCAGACAACCTGACCGAGGGGAATAGAATAGAGTGACTGAAATAGAGAAACACTGATGTATTTTTATTTTATTTATCTAAGTTGTTGACAGCCCTTCATATAGTGATTCCAGGGCATTTTCTAATAAATTACAAAATTTACAATCAAATAAAATATACATTTTTTTAAAAAACTAACACTGCAGCACAAGAAAATATAAAAATCAGCACTAATCACCCATTGAGCCTGAATGTCAGAGATAATATTTTAAATGTTCTCACTTGGTGGTGGAACTGATCTCATCAGTTTCTACCATCCATACCTTCATGGGAAGGCAGTTAGGGGCCCACAACAATAAAGGAAACTTTTATCTCGGTTGCCTCACTGCACATTATGCCAGTCCCACCAGTAGGAGGACAAAGAAGGCCCCCTCTATTGATCACAGGATCTAGAGTGACTAATGTGGAAGAAGGTGCTTTGACAAGGAACTGGGTCCCAGACTGTAGGCAGCTTTAAAAGTTCATAGTATCTACTAGACCCAGTAACACATGGGCAGCCAGCGCAGTTTCTGCAAAATATGTTATATATGACTTCATGCAGGTGCTCCAAGAATGCTATCTTGCAGCAGCATTCTACACTATTCTATACTATACTCCTTAAAGACGGCCTCCCCTGTATGAACCCTGCGAACATCATCTGAGGTGTTTATACGCGTGCCTTCTGCTCAGAAGGTCCAGAGGGCAGCAGTACGATAACGGGCCTTTTCTGCGGTGGCTCCCCACTTGTGGAATGCTCTCCCCAGGAAGCCTTGTCTAACACCTTCGTTGCATATCTTCAGGCGCCATGCAAATACTCCTACACCTTTGGCTAATTAAACAATCTATGGCCTATTAAACTGTGTGTGTGTGTGGGAGGGTAAGTTTGTTACTATGGTGTGGTTGCGTTTTTATATTGTAAACTGCCCTGTGATCCTTTAAAGCAATTGCTAGCAATTCACTTCATTTTGCTGGGGGTGGGGGATGATTTGGTCCCCAGATATGATCTGAAGGCACATGAAGTGAGGGTATGGCTACAGCCTGGGAAACCTATATGTACTACCTTAAGTTCTATCATGGAGGAAAGGGGGGATATAAATGTACTATACTGTATTATATAATAATAATAATAATAATAATAATAATAATAATAATAATATATTTTGTACTCCGCCCATCTGGTTGGGTTTCCCAAGCCACTCTGGGCAGCTTCCAACAAAATATAAAAATGCAATTTGCCCTAATTTGCCCTAATTTTGCATTCTGCATACCACAACAACCTTAAGATCTCTTTGTAATTTGTGGACACACTCCTTAAAATGGAAATTTAGAGAAAGAAAAAAGCTTTGCGCAATGACAGTATCATAGCCAATGAGGTTAATCCGAGGCACGATTATTGCTAAAATAAAAATGAAAATAAATAAAAATGAAAATTTAGGGCATTTGAAAATGTCAAATGGTTTTCATTGGTATAGTTGGTTTAAAATAAATACAGATTTATCTCACACAGAGAGAGACCAAAATCCCTACTATAAATGAGTTTCAACTGTAGGCAATCATTTCCCACAAAGTCACAAATGCTCTCTCTAAACTGCAGTTCCACTTGGCTTGAGCAGACGCATTTGAAAAAGGCCATATGGCTAGCCCTGGATGTTAAATAGTTTACAGGGCTCTTGGCATAATGGGAAATATTATCATGTGCTGAGAGTTGTTTAAGGGCCAGGTTATGGCTTGCTGGAAGAAGACTGGGCAGCAAAATGAACATTTCCCCCCTGCTATGTGGAACACCTCCTGCTTAGAGCTTTGTCACCATTAGTGTATACCAGGGACAAGCTACCTCTACTCTTCTCCAATATACCTATAAATTCCAGGGTTAGTCTAAAATGGATCTTAAGAGGGGCAAAGGCCACACTATGGTCTACGTTCTAGGTATTTCTGTGAAGTGGACAGCTTAAAGTACTAAGGAGTCCAAAGGGTTGGCGATCATCCATATTCAACACTGAGGTTATAATTATGGTAAAATGTAATAGGAATTTGACTAACACAGGCAATGCACCTTCATCTCTGCCTATGTGTGTGCATATTTATGCTAGGTTTGTGGGTAAATGCAGTCAGATGGGAGTGCTTGACATTATGGCTTAGAGGTCTGAAAAACCTCAAAGTCTAATTCGCTCCCTGAATTTACAGATATTTTTGTGGTCCATTTTTATTTCACGTGGCTGAAAATTACGTTTTTTGTCAATTTCATGAGTATTTTTTTAAAAAACAAAAAACCAATAATGTCCCAACTGCAGGAGCCTGTGCCTGTAAGGGTAACTCAAGCCAAAAGAAATATTTTTCCTCCAAAGGCAACTCGTACTGTAATTCATTCACGTCAAAACCAATCAGCTGATAAAGAATCCCACACATATTCTGCCTCCAACCTTTCCACTTCCTGCTAAACATTGATATAGCCTAACTGTTGGCAGAGAAGAAAGAATAGCATCCGAATGATACATCTTTGCCCCCTTTGTACAGGGTTATTACATTACACAACAAAATCCTTAGGCGTTGACGTCAGTCCTTCCCATGTATATAAGACACAGAGGCACAATGGCATTATTGCTGTGTTTTCATTTGCTCCGCAGAAGGGTTTCTGTTTGCAGGCCCCATTTCATACATAGGCAACCACCTGCAGGGAGACATCAAAGGAAGCACCCCACTGCAGCCACGGGAAACTGACTAGGATTACAGAGACAGAGAGAGAAGGCTGCAAGCAGAATGTCTGCAACCAGCTGGATGGGAGAGTAAAGAGCTTGATGCAGACGGAAACTGCCTGACCCAAGTCATGTTTCCTTCCTTGCAAAGGAACAGAGACACTTTACGCATGGAAGGAGTTCATTAAGACTGGAGGGACGAGGAGGAAAAGATATTACACCCCAGCCTTCCCATACAACTATAGACTGTACACTCTTGTAGGGCACAATCCGGTTCCCAGTTACGGGCCCCTAAATGCCATTGAAATCAATAGGATTTAAAGAAACTTGCAGCCAAAGGAAATAATGTTGTGTTATATGGCATGATTAGGGCAGTGTCAAGGGAGCATTTGCCATCTCAAAAGCAGCAAAGGTTTTGTTTGTATAATAATGGAGAAAAGCATCAACATTCACCAGGATTTTAACATGTTTGTTTGCTTTTACATTTAGGGAAGATGTATAATGTTTTACTGGGGGAAAGTAGTACACAGCCTTTAAAATGTTTAAAAAAGAAAGAAAGAAAAATTGTACCTGAAATTATGAGACATTTCTACAGACACAAGGTACATATTTGCTTACTCTAACTACTCTTTCTTTCATCTAAAGGACTTGAATAATCTAGCTTCTAAATATTTGCCAGTTAATACAATAAATCTGAAATGAACACAAAATGGTGGTAGCATAGTGTGGGAAAAGTTTGTTACATGCTATCAGTGAAGACACAGACACTATCCAATAGGTTTCCGCATCACTTGAAGAGCCACAGTCCACGCAGTTTTTATGAATGAAGTGCAGCTCCAGCCATGGGCCAAAGTATTTTCCTTTATTGCTTTGGAAAGGCAGCCATTCTGAAACAGAACCATTGTTCTGAGAGAAGACATCGAGAACACCTGCAGCAACAGATTGCATATTCTAAAGCTTGTGTACCTGGAAAGACATGGTGACTTCTATGGGCTTTAGAAACTATGAACAGAGTTGTATTGCATTCCATGTCTCTGAACATGGTAAATCTTGCGTCAGCTCACAATGCCACAGGTCATGGGTTGCACTGATTTCCCAGTCAATGTGCTCAGTTCTAAACATTTATTTGCTTGCTCAACAAATTCTAAGGTCATGCTCTAATAGGAATGTTTATACTCTGGAGCCAAGAGAACAAGTAAATAAGCAGTCTTCCCTGTGGGATAACTTAGCAAAAAAGTTGCAAAATTTATCATGCACTGCTTTGCAAGGGCCTATGCTGAACTAGTGAACCTGATGGAAGCCCATGTTGTTTGAGCATGGAAAATCAATGTGCATTGTTCTAGCAACATGGCACCCTCCAGGGGTCATTGAGCTCCAGCTCCCATCAGCTCCACCCAGCATGGCTGATAGGGATGTTGGGACTTGTAGTTCATCATCTGGAGGACACAATGTTGGCTACCCCTGTTCTACATGGTCCGTTCTTGCCTCATTAGAGCCATCAAAACATTGATGAAACTAACTCTAGAAGTAAAAGAAAATATTTTATTGTCAATTTTAACATTGTATAGATTGGAAGTTGCTTTGAGCATTCATTTTAATAGAAGGCAGAATGTAAATGCTTTTATGGAAGCTAACAAAATGTACATCATACTTGCTACCCAAACAGGACAAAAATATTTAGAGCAAAGAATCCAAAGCAATCAATTAAATTATATCTATTTACATATCTTGTTTCCCAAAGTCAGCCTAACCAGATAAAAATATGGAAAACAAGTTTTTAAAGAATAAGTAGACTGTCACTAGACAGATAATAGTATACCTGGAAAAAATGCCGGGCATGTAGGCTTAGTGATCGTTACTTAATTTGTTTAAGCAGAAAAAGCCTATTTCTACAGCGGAATACAAATTAGGGTAATTATGTTGTGATGGAGCACTGCATGTTTAAGATGAAAGGCTTTCTTTACAAAAGCTCCTTCATCACTTCAGTAGACGAATATAAAATCCCACTTAAACAACATGGTATTTTCCATATTTCCATCTCATCAAAAAGCCTGTTAATCTGTCGTTTTTTAATTGTATGGTAAAGTAAGGGGGTTTTCTTCCTTAAAAAGACCCTTCATCATTTAAACAATTAACACAGATGCAAATGTGTACACGAGTATAGGCAGGAATTGACATTTTAAAGTGTCAGTTGTGTAATGTGTAATAAAATGCAGAAAGCTCTTTATATTGCATTACATCAAAGAGCTTTGGACCACAATCTAGAGGGCTGCAAGCCAAAGGCGTGGGGCAGCCGGGGGGGGGGTGTGGAGTGGAGAGAGCGTCACTACTGGAGTTGGACATGCAGATGCACAAGCTATATGCACGCTTTGCTGCAAATAAAAGACTTCTACTTAAGAAAAATATTATTTAGATATTACTTGGCTTTCTGCATGCCAAAGCTTTTGCACTAGGAAATTACTACTACCCCAGGTTTGCAGCTGCAGACCCCATTATTTCCCTTAGTGTAGTTTATACCTAAAAGCCTCTGGGCAAAGCTGCCATAGAAATAGGCACCCATTTTCAGTGGGGCTCACTCAGGGGCTTCAGTGAGACCCACACTGAAATTGAAGTGCCCCATTTCTTGTGATAGATGGTATGTATTACCGCAATTCATTAGCCACTTAGAAATTCTGTACTATTGGAATCATCCCCATGTAGAAAACGTTAACCTGCAAGAATGCATTCTGCACACATCTATTTCTTACAACAGTCCTGTAAGGTGGTCGGTGTTATGAATTACCCTAATGGGTGGAGCTGAGAGGGACTGGCTTGACTGAGGCCACCCACAAAGCTTCTGGCTCAGCTGAGAGTTGAACATTGAAATAAGCTGCTGCACTAAGGCAGGTCTCAACAACATCGTATCAGCTCTGATGTGCAGGAATGGGCATATGAAGCACAGAGTCAGACCACTGGTCCATCTAGCTTGGTATTGTCTACACTGACTGGCAGCAACATTCCCAGTCCCACTTGGAGATGCCAGAGATTGAAACTGGGAACTTCTTCATGCAAAGCAGATGCTCTACCACACAGCTACGGCCCTTCTCAGCATGTTCATATGTCCTTTGTATGCGTAAACATAGTGACAAACACAAAGGAATCCCACAGCTTCCTAAATTGGATGTTTTCTGTTTGGAAACAAATAACATGGAAAGTGCTCCTGCATTCATGGAACAGTTCCAAAGACCTCTATGGAACACCAGCATGTTCCATAACATTGTGGTAGCTATTTTTTGTTTGAATCTGAACTGCTATAATTGCAATTTTGCACTGCAATTTTGCCCTGAAATTATGACGGCAGCTTCCAGCCAACGTTAATGTTGAGCTTGGACTCTCTTCTGAAGGTAAGTTGTGTACTGTGGGGTCATCTGGATTTGAAATTCCTGAGCCACAAATGGCAAGCTTAATGGCTTCTGAGCATACCTGGGCTGTAGGTTCCTGGGCTACCATCTGAAAAAAGCAATGTGACACTGGAAGTGTGTGAAGGGTCCTGGGAAAGAGCAGGTGCTTGCCCCAATAGGATGCCCTGCACTCACTGATTCTGTTCAGACATGAATGAGGAACCATGTGGGTTCCTGAAGCAAAGATTGCAGCTGCAGTGCTCCTTCCCCAGCCCTGCTGCTGCTCTGCTACCCAGGGCTAAGCTATGGGTTGGCTTAAGCATAATGTCTGATCTCAGAATCATGGTTTGTCTCACTAAAAACAAACCACAAGCTGTAAACCAAGAACAACCTTGGTTACAGATTTTGCTTTGTCTGGAGCAAGACAAACCATTAGACTGGATTTAGACTAAGGTTGCCAGATTTTTTTTCAATGAATCCGGGGACCCTTTTCAACTTCAGCTGGAATGGATGGATTTTGTCATGGGACTAATTTGTAAATCCGGGGACTGTCCCCGGGAAACAGGGATGTCTGGTAACCTTAGTTTAGACATTATCCTAAGCCAAACCATAACCTAGTCCTTGGTAACACGGCAGGTCTGTGGGAAGAGCACTGCAGCCATGATATTTGTTTGGAAACTAGCTCATTCACACTAAACCACAATTTGGCTTGGTATGACATCCAAAGTAGGCCGCTGAATGAAGCCAATAATGATCAGGTGATTAGAGGGTAGACTAAGACCAGAGAGACTCAAGATCAAATTCTTCAGTGAGTGACCTTGGGCTAGTCTCTCAGCCTAACCTATCTGTCATGGTTGTTGTTCAGATGCAACTCAGCTTGCACTGTAGGCTCACATAACTGTACAGGAAGGATAGATAGGAATCTCCAACTTTCCTAGACTGTCCTCCTTGTGTTGTCCTATTGATCTTCTTTCAGTGTTAGGCTGATTCTTTAGGTTTCCTGATCTCTCCCCCCCCCTTTTTTTTAATTATAAAAAGGACCTGATCTTATTTTCCTACTTTGTTCCTTCATCTGTACCTTGGGAGAGAGGAGACATATTTTTGTGCCCCTCCCGTTGAAGGCAAAGACCATGCATGGCTCTTAATCTCTCCCCCTTATATAGAACAAGGATTTTTTCCCCATCAAGCATATATTTCCTTTAATAAGCTAAGCTTTCTTATTTTCCAAACTCAGAGACTCAGTGTGATTGTATGCAAGGTAAAATGTGCTCCTCCAACAGTAATTCAGTGTTCAGTTAAATTTCCAAGTTGCATGTTAACTCCAAACTCCGCAAGTTGTTAGGGTAAAATAGACAGAAGAATCATCTACTCCTCTCTGAGCTCCTTGAGGTTAAAATGTGAGATAGATAGATGATAGAATTCCTTCTCAGCCTAGTGGTCCATCAAAGGCCAGTACAGCCTAAACTGCCAAGTATGCCTTCACTAAGGCATCCCCAAACTCAGCCTGCCAGTTGTTTTGGGACTACAACTCCCATCATCCCTAGCTAACAGGACCAATGGTCAGGGATGATGGGAACTGTAGTCCCAAAACTGCTGGAGGGCCGAGTTTGGGGATGCCTGCCTTAACTGTAAGAATAAGCTGAAGTGAACCAGTATAGCCAAGTCCCACAATTAGAAATGTCTGGGCTTGGCCAGATTAATTTAATGAGCCTATATGTTAAGTTAAACCTATTCATGTTGGATTCTAAACTAAATAAATAAATAAGTGCTGCATTAAACTGTCAGTTAATTTGAAAGGCAAGAAAATCAATTTCCTGGAATAACCAGGCTGTATTTAAGCAAATATGTTCAGAATTGTAAATTATTTTCCTCTCGCTAGATAATTTTTAAATCAATATTTGAAGTTTAAGGGCAAAATTGTTTTTAATAAGGATTATTTTAAATGAGGGAAATTTAAAAGGAAAGCAATTTAATTGCCAAGGAACCAGATCAAAGCACATATTTGAAACTGGCATATTTATAACAAATTATCAAGGTGGATGCAGTTTAATAAAAAGTAAATATGAAAATGGTTTTGGCTTCACCTCACCTACCCACCTAGAGAGATGAAAAGACTCTTTTGCTACATATTCCCCCTCTACACCAAGAAAAAGAAACAGGGTGGTTAGGCTGGGCAAATGTACCCTGAAAGGGACAGAGACAAGAGAGCAGTTTTCTTTCATCCTCTAATATGCTTCTAGACATGTGGTGGCTACGCTGCTCCACCAAACATCCAGCCAAATCCTTGGATTGCAGCCTAAAACTACCCCAAAGTACTACTGAAACACGTTTTCAACAAGCTCCAAACACACCCACCAAATAACAATCGTGGACATAAAAATATCAATAACTTCATCAAAATGCACTTGAAAACATTCCCGGTCCCACAAAAAACAAACAGAAAAAAACAGCCAAGTGTTGGGTCTCTTCTTTTCTTTTTAACCCAGAGCAAGTTCACACATGCATGTATTTAGCTCAGTTATTCTATACTTGTTTGCTTGCAACTGAATGAGGCTCAAACTCCATGATAAACTTAGCTGCACTCTATGCATTGTATCTGTGCTCTCTTTTTCTAACTTATTTCAGGTGTCAATAGTATGTGGGGAATTACAATGGTACCTCGGGTTACATACGCTTCAGGTTACAGACTCTGCTAACCCAGAAATAGTACCTCAGGTTAAGAACTTTGCTTCAGGATGAGAACAGAAATCGTGCAGTGGTGGCGCGGCAGCAGTGGGAGGCCCCATTAGCTAAAGTGGTCTTCAGGTTAATAACAGTTTCAGGTTAAGAACGGACCTCTGGAACGAATTAAGTACGTAACCAGAGGTACCACTGTAAATATATGGACCCAAATGTGTGGCTGAGTGGGGATTTAAACCCTAGTCTCACACGTCCTAGTATAACCACTTCACCACATAGAGTCACTAACAGGTTGATCCTGTGCATGTCTGACTGAGTTCAATGGGAATTGCTCCCAGCTACATGTGCATCATATTTGAAAGGTTGCAAAATGTGTTTTAAACAAATATTTGGGGGAAAGTTGATTGGTGCAACGGAGCTTCCACTTTGGGATGATTCGTTCATTACAGAAGATGACATAAACACAAAGGCTGCAATCCTGAGCATAGTTAGGCTGCTTCAATCCCTTTTTTTTTTAAATCTCAGGCACTCAAAACAAGAATTTGCTAGAATTTGACAACATACACATAAAACCAGTGAAAAGCAATATAAGCAATTAAAGTGTCAGATGAAAGACACACACAAAAAGGACATTCAAAGGGTGACAGGATATACAGTGTTTATATGCAAATGCTAGCAGCCTAGAGCCAAGAAGGGTGGATTAGAATGCCTAGTATTAAAAGAGAATGTAGATATAAACATATCAGACACCTGCTGGAACAATGGAAACCAATAGGATACTGTCAGGTCTATATACAAAAACCTTCAAAAAAGATGGAGTAGGATGAACTAAAGAGACTGTAGTACTATATATCAAAGAAGAACTGAAAATCAAATGTTAGGAAATAAGCAATCATAACGAAGAAAATCTTGGAGGGGTGGAAGCTGAAAAGGCGTGTGTCGTTCAGTAACAATGCTGCTAAGTGGTAGAAGTGAGGTGGTGCATTTGTTTTGGATCCTGCAAATGCCATGTTTGAACACTTTTTAGATCAGTGGTGGCCAACCTTTTTGGGAAGTGTGCCACTATTTAAATTCAAAGGGTGGCAAAGAGCTGCTTGCTCCAGTGCACATGGCCATGCATAGGCAGGGACCATGCCTTGGGGGAATGGTTTGAAGTCTAGTTAACTGAAACAGAGTGGTCCAAAGTGAAGAACTGGAGAAGCAGGCAAGAGTGTAGACCCGGCTTATTGGCTATACACCTTAATCAGGTAAAGGTAAAGGGACCCCTGACCATTAGGTCCAGTCGTGGCCGACTCTGGGGTTGCGGCGCTCATCACATTTATTGGCTGAGGGAGCTGGCATACAGCTTCCGGGTCATGTGGCCAGCATGACTAAGCCGCTTCTAGCAAACAAGAGCAGCACACGGAAACGCCGTTTACCTTCCCGCCAGAGCGGTACCTAGTTATCTACTTGCACTTTGACGTGCTTTCTAACTGCTAGGTTTGGTAGGAGCAGGGACCGAACAATGGGAGCTCACCCTGTTGCGGGGATTAGAACAGCCAACCTTCTGATCGGCAAGTCCTAGGCTCTGTGGTTTAACCCACAGGGCCACCTGCGCCCCACCTTAATCAGAGTCAGTACCAAAAGCTTCTGTTGCCCATGCCAGTTGCAACATCCAGACCAGGGTTTGCCAAACTTGGGTCTCCATCTGTTTTTTGACTACAACTCCCCCCCACATCACCCCTGACCACTGGTCCTGCTAGCTAGGGGTGATGGGAGTTGTAGAAGAAGAAGAAGAGAAGGAGGAGGAGTTTGGATTTGATATCCTGCTTTATCACTACCCTAAACAGCTTCAAAGCGGCTAACAATCTCCTTTCCCTTCCTCCTCCACAACAAACGCTCTGTGAGGTGAGTGAGGCTCAGAGAGAAGTGTGACTAGCTCAAGGTCACCCAGCAGCTGCATGTGGAGTCCAAAAACAGATGGAGAGCCAAGTTTGGGAAACCCTATCAGAGCGACAGAGAAGCAGAAATGTTGTGGACAGTGTTACTGCCAGTAGAACTTAACTGCCATGTATAATGAAAAGGTTAATTTGAAACCAATCTTTTTGTCAGAAAATTGCATTTGCAATTGCTAAACAGACATTCTATGCAGCCAAGTGGAAACTCACCAAAAAGGAGAAAAATGGCAGAGAAAGCTTTTCCAAGTAGGGATGTGTAAAGGAAGAAGGAAGAACTAGTAAGTGGCCCACTGTAGATCCTTAAAAGAAATGGTGGAGTTGACTTCCAATGCACTATTAGGGGCTCCAACTGGGATCTGTAAAGCTGGCCAGGAAACCTAGTACAAACCCACTTCCTACAGATTTGCATGGAGGTAGAGGAACCATTAAGATAGAAGTGAAGTAAGAGCTGTGATAAAGCAAGTATTCTTGCTCTTCTCTTACAGCATAAGAACCAGCGCAGCATTAGAGTGCCAAACAAGGGCCTAAAAGAGCAGGGTTCAAATCCCCACTCAGACATGAAGTTCACAGTGTGACCCTGAGCCAGTCATTGTCTCTCAGTAACCTACCTCACAGGGATGTTATGGATCAAGGCGCACCACCTGGGAGGAAAGGGTGACATAAATGTAATGATAAATGAATGAATGAATGAATGAATGAATGAATGGAGCCCTCATGGGAAGCACTGGGTGCTTCATAGACGCAGAGACCTTCTCAGGGTTGGCTCCACACTCTAAGCAGCGAATAGACATCAACATCACTTCCTATGGAAGACATATTTTAGATGACATACCTGTATCTTGGGAAGATGCATCAAGGAATGACCGACCCACAGCAATTGCTTCTGCCATGTAAGTATGAAGTAGAAAACAGATTGCAGAGAGGTGTAACTAGGGTCAACAGGCCAAGCTGCCCCAGAATCCTCTGCAGTGAACAGGGATTGTATAGCTGATCAGCAGGCGTTTGCAGAACATTCAGAGGACAGCATGAAAGAAGGTTTCCTGGTAGTGAGAAGTAATGAAAATGGTAAGGGCAAAAAAGTAGGAAGGAAATAAGAATTATGAAAGGGGTACTGGAGAGTGCAAAGAGTACACCTCAAAGTGTAACTATAGTATACTTATGTGCCAATTGTATCAAAACCACAAATAAATTATATTGATTCTTATGACTACTGTATCAAGGCTGTAGGTTAGGAATAACTAAAAACCAAAAAAAGCAAGGAAATGTAAAGTAGACCAATTCCTGATTCAGTGTCCAGCACTGTATTTGCTTGCTGGGGAAAGGGTGTGTGAAGGAGGGAGAGAGAGTAAATATGTTAACAATTATGGGTGATATAGCATCTGATATTATTATTACTGTTTTTATGCTTCTGAAACATATTTTCATAGCCCGGTTTTCATAATAAAGCCTTATAGAATGACACATTTTCAAATTCAAAACAATAAAAACATTTAATATTTTAACAGCTTAAACTGTCTTTGCAATATTCAATAGACAAATTCCAGTTAATTTTGAAAGTATTCCTCAAAGCATTTAGCTATAGGTAATTATTGCTTTACTTTACCAGAAATTATGCTGGGAGGCAAATATAAACCCACTTCTCTGCTTTGGGGGTTGGTTTGTTTTGTGTTTTTTAAGTATGAAAGTTGAATCGGAATTATGGGAGTCTGCAATTCTTAAAATAAAAGGAATACACAACATGAATAAAGTTGCTTACCAGCATAGAATGAGGTACTCCATCTATATTCACATCACTTGACAGGAAATCCCATCCATGGCCGTGAGACTAATTATTTTGGAACCTAAGGGAAATGTAGCCTAAATAAGAGAGTGATCTGCAGTTAAGGATCAGTGAGCCAGCTAATGGTCGGTTAGTCAGGAGAGAACAACTCTAGAATGTTAATAAAACATGTCTCGAACCCAGTACCTTAGGGACCAGACTGAAACACTGTGTGAGATGAATGAAAGGAAAGGTACCTGTTATAGGTGGCAGAATTTGATGCAGGCATATGAAGAAGCCTGATGATGAAAGCATACCAATAAAAGCTAAATTCTCCATAGGTGACTATACTTTTAACACCAAATTTGCAGGCACGTTAGTCCAGTGTAGACTTTAATGCTGGTTCCAAGTCAAACTCAGAATCATTCGCTACCTCCCCTTCCCTCTTTCCCTCAATGAAAATTCTCTTGTAAGACCGCCCCCCCCCCATCACAAGTGCATCGGTGCTAAGCATAGTTAATACTATTCAAATTCCCATCTTCCCAGGGTTTGTATACGCACTTCATACATTGGCTTGAACTTCTGGCTATAAGGGTTTCACTGATTAGTAGTGACCATGGTCACTATTATAATGCCAAGCTTAATGATGTCTCTGTGTGTATTCCTCCTGGTGGTTAAATGTAAACAACTACCACGCAGATAGCTACATCTAGCCCTGCAAAATGAAGTTATTTGTTGAGCATCCACATCTCATAGGCCTCAAAGTTTTGCCTGGGGACAAGCAACTGAAAAGGTTAGCCTGTTCAATCCACTTTGAAAGTTGGGCACAACAATAATACCCAATGACAAAAGTAATACTAAAAATACTACATGGCAGGACAAAAACATTATACATACATATTCTTCCCCAGTCCCTTTCATTTCAACCCATGTGAAACACATTTTCCTATGATTCCTTCTGACATTTACCAACTCTAAATCATATGGGACTTTTAAGCCAATAGCAACATGGGCGTAGCTGAGGAGCATGTGCCCCCCCCAAATCAAGTAAATAAATAGAAATACTTAACTAACTGACCAATTGTATCACAGATATATTGGTTCTGCCCCACCAACATAAAGCTTGCCCCCCTAAAATAAATCCTGACTACACCCATGAATAGCAATCAATGTCTGCAGCTTCCTCAAAGATGCTCCATCTGTATTCTATCAGGTGGAGCATTAAGGAAATGTTATATGGGCCACAAACCAATCCCCAATTTATAAAAGTAGGGTTGGGAAAGACATCTATCAGAACCCTGGGCAGCCACTGCCAGTTAATGATAACAGCATTGGGCTGGATGGACCAATGGTCTGATTTGGTATAACTTTCTGATCTCATATAGCTACAGTGCCCTCTCTTCTCTGAGTCTTAAGTGGCACTGTTCTTCTTATTGTCATAAGACTTGCATAAGCATAGGAACCATTTCCCCACTTCTCATTTCCTCACTTCTGTAAAACCTACAAGCACAAACCATCCTAGAATCACAATGCACAAAAGGAGTCTTCTTCGTTCAACTGTTGGCATAAAAGATGTCTGTCTGCCCTTCCTGTCATTGCTTGTAAGTGTTTGCCATTGTTTGTATTTTACCTAGTGCTTCAGTAATTGCAAACGTAAGGGTTACAGCTTTTGACTGGCAGATTAATCAACTTCAGTGGTACCTCGGTTTAAGAACTTGATTCGTTCTGGAGGTCCGTTCTTAACCTGAAACTGTTCTTAACCTGAGGTACCACTTTAGCTAATGGGGCCTCTCGCTGCTGCCGTGCCACCGCCGCGCAATTTCTGTTCTCACCCTGAACCAAAGTTCTTAACCCGTGGTACTATTTCTGGGTTAGCAGAGTCTGCAACCTGAAGCGTCTGTAACCCAAGGTAGCACTGTACAACTGTAACTGATTAATCAATTATAATTAATCAGTTACATTGTTAGATCCCCTTCCTCTTAGCTGCGTAGGCCCATGGCTCAATTTATAGCTTGATTAATTAGTAAAAATCACATTAATTGTGTAATATTATTTAATTAATTATAAGCTCTTGTTAATAATCACGCTCCAGCAAATGTATCTGAACTTGTGCTATCCACTGTCTAGTGCACCTCTGGGAACATACCCTTTCAAATCACAGTCAACTCCAAGCATCTTGTATTGCAGGATGTTGCCATTTCCAGTTCAAACCAAATAAACCTGCTTCCCTCTGTGGTGCCACTTGAGTTTTCTGTTCTTACAGGCATATATCGCTACTTGTCTAAATTAGTATTCTCGCCGTTTTAGAGAACTGGCACTCTAGCAAAAGGTTATGGCTCTGAAATATAGGGATGGAACTAAGGCGTCCTTCATTCATTTTCCTATTCCAACCATAGCTGACTCTTGTCTAAACAGTCTCAAGTTCACATTGGAGCACTCTTGTCTCTGTCCACTCAGCCACAGATGCTCTTTAAACTGGGTCATGACCTGACTCCTTCCTGACCTCCATTGTACTACAGGGGAAAACAGACCTCCAATGTAGTTCACTGGTCCTGAGTCAAAGATGTTAAGGCATACACTGGACTGCCTCCACCCCTTCCCTATCAAGGAAGAGTAGGTTCGAAAGTGACATTAAAGAGGAGCAGGTGAGGCACCAATCAACTGGCATTGATTGGCTTCCCTAGCCCCTAGCTATGCATCTCTTTTCATAGGTGCATTGCTAATTGCACATATACTCTTAATAGCACCACGGAGAATGTCTGCTATATACTCCTAGACCTGATTTTGGGGGGTTGGTTTGCACCATTGTCTGCAATGCAAACTTGCAATTCAACTCCCAAACGCCTGCCCCCTTCACAATGCTCCAGGAGTTCCACGAGTTACAATTAAATCAAAATTATATTCTTTACAACAGAAATATTACACTAACAGGGTGTGATGTTCTGCTGTCTTGGTTCATGCATTTCAAATTTTAGTAGGATTTTTACAAAGCCACATGGCATCTCTGAAGTATTCCAATCTCTTGCTCAGCTTTAAAAAATTAAAAACTAATCAAGCTAGTCAAATCCCTCTGCGGGATACTAAAGCAGCATTATGAATCTGCCAAAGGAAAAAAATATACTTACTCTAGCATACACATTTTCAAATCTCACTCAGTTTATATAGTATGTGTATAAATAAAAAGACCAAACCAAAAATATCCTGTTTGTTCTTTCTCGAATTTCAGGTCAATTTTGTACCATGTTTTCTTCATTCACACACAACAACCCATTAATATGTTCCCCACTTCTGCAAGCACCAGAACAAAATGCTCTGTAAGTGAACTGAAACTTTAAAAAGACTGCTGTAGATTTGCAAACATCAGCGTGGCTGATCTATATTTGTGAAGAACTGAAAAATATTAAATACTAATGAATAGAAATATTTTCTAGTGGGTGCAGGTGGTCAAAGTTCGTCAGGTAAGCATGTTTTACATTGCGTTGCACACCAGATGGTAGCCTTATCGATTTTCATGTCTGCTGGTACACAATCTGGTGAAAAAAACAAATGTATTGCAACAGGTAAGAAATATGAGACAGCAGCCTCCTGCTATGGTCCTCACACTTCCCTTAAACCTCTTGTGTTACAGAGGATGAGAGATTACTATTATCATTTTTTTTAGAAAAGCAAGGGCTCTGGGGATTGATGACATCTTTTCACAGATTGATGACATCTGTGGAACTGTGGTGGTTCTGAAATAAAAGGCATACAATGAAGTGAGCTCTAGTCCACAAAATCTTACAGTATGTTGTAATAGAATTGGTTAGTCTACATTGGTACCACAAGATTATTCTTTGTTTTTGGTGCATCAGATTAACACAGCTACCTCTCTGAAAAATGCTGTGTTATGGTGATTATCTGTAGCATAAAGGTGTTTCCTAGAAAACTGTGTTTTGGTCCATTTAAAAGTCACACAATTAGAGAAAAGGGAGGTCCTTCTTCACAGAGCTTGTGCTCAGAAGTACCATTTCAGATGATGGTATGGTTGTGGAAGGGAAATTCTCAGCAAGGTTTTTTAAAAACCTGTTTGGAGGTATACTTGGGGCTCCTTGGAGCAAAAAGGCGATATAAAAATAAACAACAAAAATAATTCAATATTAAGTATAAAACAAAAAAGCAATGATGTTAAGAACAAAACAGTAGGGCAAGGAATGCAAATGAATCCTTTACACTCTGATATTCCTTGCCATTTTTCAAGGGTAATTTCAGCGGTGGGACTTCAAGCAGCCCCTTAGTGAAGTATCTGTTAGTTAGTGAAGTATCTGTAGCATTCTGCTTGCAATATAGGCAGCAGTCTAGACATTAATATTCAGCTTATACCACAAGCCTGCTTTATTCTCTCTGAAAGTTTGACCTTATGGCCATCAGGCTTTTTATCCTTTAGTGTGTAGCCAAGCAGGCTGTTCCAACCAGGTGAAAGAACTGCTAGAAACTTAATAGATCTCTATTCCCCAATCTGCTCCAGAAATGATGTTCCAAAGAAGTGAAAGAAATGACCCTGGAGAATGTAGAAACACAGCGATCTGGGATGCCTACAGGCAGAATCAAGAAGGGTCAGCCAAGACATATGTCCATACACTCTTGAATAACAATTAGGAAAGGGAATCAGAAACCAATGTGCTGTGCTCTGCCTTATAAGTTTAATCAGAGCAAATACCTTATTAAATATTTGTGCCGTATAATGAAAATGGGGGGAGTGACGTTTGCTCCATAAAAACCCAGAGTGTGTTTTTCCCATCCATCCACCTCAAAACTGCAATCTTGCTCTCCAGGTAATGCCAGGATCGAGGGCAACCATAACTGAATCTATTTTAAAGGGTGTTAAAAGTTGTTGCAAGTGGAATGACTGCTCTGTACCTTATGCAGAGTAGAAATGAATGAGTTTCAAAAGTTTTACTGCAAAACTGTCTTAGGCTAGTTACAAAATAAAACATTGCAAAAATACAAAGTAATATATTGCAATTTAACAAACTAGCAATGTGGCTCAGTCTTCTTTTTAGTCATCATTACAGTCCAAAAACTCTCCTCTCTCTGGTCTCAGAGAGAGAGAGATCCTATCCAAGCATCTTGCTTGCTCAGGATCACTGAGATGAGCTTCTGCTGCTGCTGGCTGTAAGGACTAACTAAAACACTGAGTTCTCAAGTTTTACCTTCCTGCTGTGAGAGATCCCTTGGGTTTCCCCTGCAATCATTGATTAGCCTAAAGACTGAAACAGAAACACCAAGCCTTTCATTGCCGCATTTACTAAAGACAAACCTCGCTTGCCTAATGCAAACCTCTCTGCATAGCATTTTAACTTCAATGCGTACAAGCATAATATTTTATGCATATTAAACATATGTCTTTAACAGAGGGGATGTTCTTTAGCACAGGATCTCCCAAGTCAAATGGCTGAAGCAGGGATGTACGATTTCATTAACAAAGCAAAGAGAAAAGCAGGGGCAGCCTTACCATTAAACATACAACAGAAGCTCTAGGACAGGAAAAGCCAACATGATGCCCTCCATATTTTGCTGGACTACAACCATTATCAATGATCATTGGACATGCTGGCTGGGACTGATGGGAGTTGGAGTCCAGTAATATCTGGAGGATATCACCAAGGATAACTCTGCTGTACAGCAAGAGCTATATAAGCGCCTGGCTGTTCCACTACATTGAAAGAATCTTTCTTTCAATGCTTGTTGTGCATCTCCTACACCAGTCTGCTGCTCTCAGGTGTATGGAGGGGCACTATCCCATCACCAAATTCAACTGCCAGTCCAGTCAGTTTCTGTACATTGGGAGAGCTGTGGGAGGGGAGAACGCCATCTTGTACTTTGTCTCAGGAAGCAAAATGTAATGGGTTGGCCCTGGACAGAAGGCAAAGATTTCAGTATGTTGGCCAATGCAAAGGCTTCATACTGCCAGCCAAACATAGGGACTGATGTTACGCACCCCATTCTTTTCTGAAGAAGGATTTGAGCCATGAGCAAGCACAGCAGGTCATCTCAATAAGGTAGTAAGAAGATCCTGTTGGCCTATCTAGTCCAGCATCCTGTTCTCATGGTAGCCAACCAGATGCCTATGTGTAGCCCAAATGCAATGTGTGAGGCTGTGCGAAAGGGTTGAGTACTGAAACAGTGAAGTAGATCACTGCTAGCACTGCTATTGTAGCCTTATGAGGCTTTGCCCTCGGGTGGGAAAAATATTGCGCCCGGGAAAGGGAAGTGGGAGTCAACAGACACTCAAGGAATAGTTTCGGAGAAAAGGCTTTATTTCTACCATCCATGAACTGGTAGAAGGAGCAAGTGTGATAGTTCACAAAAACTATCACTTCCATAACCACTGATCCACAAGTGAGCATACGTTCTATAAAACTATACTTACATAGTTACTTAAATTAATATAAATGATTACATTATATTTTAAAAGTAAAAACAGAGCTATTGGAATTTTGCTGCTGCTTAACTAGATTATGGGTGTCCATTTTGTATTATGGGTGTCCATTTTGTTTGCCCTGCTCCAAAGCAGACAGATTTTTTTTAGGGGTGGCTGGGAGTGTCACATCAGGATTGAACTTTATGCGTCACCAAGCACCCTCAATTATATATGAGCAGCATGAGAATTTTTGCTGTCTCAATTGTTACTATAGATGCAACTGGAAAGCATTACATTTCTCTGACAGCAGAGAAGATACAGATACTGAAGATACAGAATTCAATAAATGGTGACATCTTTGCTGTTTCAGAATGGACTGAATTTATTTCCAGATTTTAGATACAGTAATGTACTTCAGATGTTCCAGCCACTTCACAAACATTAACAAACTAATGCCCTGTAAGATAGGCTATATTATAGATAGAGGTAGAATCCGAGAGGTAATAGTTTGACTAAAAAGGTTGCAATCCCAGAATTACCCACATGGGACAAAGCCCCACTGAATTCAAGGATTTCCTTCTTCTGAATAAGTATGTGCAGAAACCAGGGACTTCTTAAACGACTCTTAGCCTGCAAGCTATACCAGTTTCCTACGTATTATTTTCAGTCCACACATCAGACCAGTGCTTTTGTTAAAACCATTACATATTTTTATAGTTATACACTGGAGAGGGCAGTTACACCATCATCATCATTATTATTATTTCATTTATCCACATCTAGAATTATTTAACCATAATTTTAACATTTTCAACTTTGACTCCCTTCCCCCTCTTTCTGCAGTTCCATACATTTCTTTTCCTCCTTTCCTGCATACTCCAAATTGTCTTAACTTACCTACTCTTTTATTAAAATTTTCTTGGTCTATATACATTCACTACTTTAATAACTGCAGGGTAGACCCTGACAGAATATCTCATTATAATATACAGTCACCATACTCTAATCAAATGGATGCTTCTTCACCTTTTCCAGGGCAAAGTAAAGTATAAACCAAATAACCTAACTAGATACCGAGGAGGATTTCACCCTGTGGGTGATAGACATGGCAGCAGGTCAAGGCCTTCACCCCCTCTGGCCAGTATTCACTCCACCTCAGACAAAGGGGGTTCTTTACCTATAATTATCTGCAACCCCACACTAGTTCTCATTCTCTGTGGGCACTAGAAAAGTAGCACGCAACTCTCATAGCCTTTCCCCTGCTCTGTGTTTAATTGCCTCTTCACAGAAACAGCAAAGGCCTCACCCACCTCATAACTTCCGTGAGGCAGCAAGGCCTGTAGTATCCCCATCGCCTTTCCTCCCTGCATCCCTGCCCGGCTGCTTCTGGCTGAGATGCTCTTACCATTGCCAGGACAACTTTGGGATTTGTTGGGCTGTGGAAGCCGAAGAGGCTCAGCAGTGGCTGGTCTTGTGGCTTTTCCCTGACCTTTGGCTTCTTTGTCAGGACGGCGATCCTTTATCACCCACAGTTATTGCAGATTTGGAGACCCATTGACTCTTCAGCTCAGTTGCCTTGCCAGGGATATATTTCAGGGCCTCACAATGTGTAGGAAATCCACAGTGAACATGACTGATAAGATAACTCTTCCACAGTTCTGGTACCTAAAGCCTTCCCCCTCCCTTTATCTGAGAGACACAGATTGCACTGTCATCATCAGGACCCACAGGAAAGGAGGCCTGTGGAAAACCCCATTAAAACGTTTTTAACAACTTCCCCACCAACAGCAACAATCAGAGGCGAGACCAGTCCCCAAAACAGATTCACTTGCCATCTCCATGACACAGCTGGGCAACAGACTTCACAGTGCTTCACTCCAGAAACTGGATTTATCAAATAGTCTAGGCATCGGCCTATGGGCCTTTTAGGGGCCCCACAACAACAGATCAAAATAATATTGATTTGATTTCGAAAGAAAATTACAAAAACTTATTAGGAGATAACTTGCAAGCCTCTCCCTGCCCCGCCGCCCGCCCCAAGATTTCAACTGCCATGGGGCTTCCACAAGGTTGAATTCAGCACTGATGACTGTCACATATATCTACACCCATGGTTCCCAAAATGGGGCACATGCCTCACAGGGGACATTTTGATTGGGGGGGGGGGCAATTTGGAAGCTTGTTTAGACCAAGTCAAAGACCTTTTATGCTTCCTCCATGTGAATAAGAGTTCACTTTTTGAATAATATGAAGGCCCCATTAGCTAAAGTGGTGCTTCAGGTTAAGAACAGTTTCAGGTTAAGAACAGACCTCTGGAACGAATTAAGTACTTAACCCAAGGTACCACTGTATTAGGAGCAGGAGAATATATTGCAAAACAAACAAAGGGCATCTTGACTGAGCCCCTCCTCCTCACTATCACCACATACTCAGTAGCCTGTGCCTCTAGGAAAATTCCAGAAGTCAGTCTGGAAGAGGAGGAAGAGGGCCTTCTTCACAGGAGTTTGGAGGAGGCCAGGATGTTTGTTTTAAGTCTGCTTTCAATAACTGAAGATTTTTCCAAGGTTCCTGATCTACTGCCCGATATTGTTACAAAATTTTAATAACCAAGAGGAAGGAGAACAGGAGGAGAGACAGAAATGGCAAGTCAGGGCCTTTGAAAATGCCTTGGACAGTAGGCCCATCCTCACAGTCAGTTTCTTTTTATAAAATGGCTCTCACAAAGCTACAAAGGCTTATCTAGGAGAGGGGCGAACTCAAGGGCTAGGCCCTAAAATGAAACCATTATTTTCCTAGATCTCCATAGGCAACATTGTTACAGGACTCGGCAGCACCATCTTCTGCATGTCTGCTCAGAAAGTAGTCTCTTGGAGTTCCACAGAGCTTATTTCCAGGTTAAAGACTGTGGCCTTGATAACATTGGGGACTCATTAACTTCCTCATCATGAAATATTATGTTTGCCATTGAGGGCCAGTAATGACCTTCTGCCATCTGCAAGCAAGAAACCAGTCAGTCTCCAAGCAAAATAGTAAATGGACAGAAATCTAACGATAATGACCATATTCAGAAGCCAGTGGGAGAACATTTCAGTCTCCCAGGATATTCCGCTGATGATCTCAGAGACATTGTCCTTCAATAAAAAAAAGGCTTCAGATAGGAGCTCCAGAGTGAAACGGCTGAAGCAGAATTCATTTTTTAATTATTTGCAGTTTCCAGTGGGGTACACATGTACTAGGCCCCAAGCAAGCAGGGGCCCCAGACTCTGAGCTTTCATTTAAAACAATAAATAAAATGAAGGTAAATCGAGCATTTCTAAAGAAAATTAGAAAACAAAACATGGAAGCACAGTTCCAAGATGGCAGATACGGAGAAGCTGCTGTTGCTAAGGATGCTTAATCAGTGTTGCTAAGCAATCAGAGGAAGGAATGCTGACCACCCCTCGGAAGGGAGGCCTCTTAGAGAAGCAGGAAGAAACCAGAGAAATCTTGTTGCTGCTAGCATGATACTGGATGGAGGAGAGTCTGCCTTGCGGTATGTTTGCTTAAGCACTTTCCACCTTGTCCACATTATTTCATTCACTCCCCAAATGTGCTGCTTGGTATGCTTTACTTGGAAGTAACTCCCTTGAAATGAATGGTGTTTCCTTCCTACTGAGAAAAAATGGTGACATTTCAATGACCTGTTCCGCGCCGCCGCCGCCCCGCTCCAATTTTCCATGTCCCATCCCTATCACTACTTATTTGCTTGTCATCACCAGGCTGTTATTTATTAATATACAGTAAAGCAAAAATATAAAATGCAAAATGAATAAGCAAATACAGCCAAAAAAATTTAAAAGCACCTTACAACTGCAGCAAGTTACCATAAGTGCCCTATAGGCCAACTTTAAAGCAGTGGTGCTTTTTTATTCAACAAAGAGAGCAAAATGTTGTGCGTTTGTGTTTTGCTAAGAGTTGTGAAACTGCACACTCTTAGAGTATTTATCACCTGTTGTTGTATAATTACGGTATATTTTGCTGCTCCCACTCCACAAAATCTCAAAGCTGTGTATGTTGCCTTCCCCTTCCTGCTTTTTATCTTCACAACAGCCCAGTGATGTAGACTAGGCTGATAGTTGGTATTTCTGATGCCAAAGTTGCAAATGTGCACATACTTAGAGTTTGTTTTGTTTGTTTGTTTGTTTGCTTGCTTGCTTGTTCATCAGAGTTGGCAGACTGGGGGGGGGCGTATTTTGTAGTAAATTTGACTATGAAACATTGCAGTAAAAGCAAGGTGGAGCTGCTTTTCTGGCTTTGTGCATGTCTATTTTTCTTCACGTGATTTGTGATATAGTAGATTTGTATCCTGCCTTTCCACCCAGGAGCTCAAAACTGTGCATCTTAAATGCACCTCCCCCTTTTATATTTGCAACAGCCCTGTGAGGTAGGCTAGGTTAACTTTATTTAACCACCAGAAACAAGTATGAAAATTGCACCAGGTTCCTAGGTTCAGCCTTTCCTGAGGTAAAGCTAGATATTGCCAATAGATTGTGGGTGGGTCTATGTAGGGGGCTCAATCCATTATCAGTATACTGGGCCCAGGAAATCCTGTTGGCATTGCTGGTTGATTAATTCAGATTTAATCAGAGTTTTGGATTCTTTCCAAGCAGAATTGAGCAGTTGGTCCATAGGTAGAACTGTCTCTGTACCAGGTGTATGTAGCTCTGTTCAGGTGTCCAATATCTATGGACACCAAACACATGAAGGGGTTAATGAAAACCTGTGTTCAGCGTCAGTCTAAAGGTGGCCATGTGTTCACACACACAGGGCTTCTTCCGTGAGAATGGGAATCCTGGTCAATCAGGGTTTCCATCCCCATGGAGGGAAGCTTATACATGTGCATGCATCTCTCTACAAACTGATACTGAACATACAGTGATTGGGGAACATGCTTGATATATGCATTGGCAGCTGAGAAAGGGGTTGGCCCATGTATTCTTCCCAGCCTCTTCACATATTTCTTATTGTCAGGGAATCATATGCCTGTGTGTTTATGTGAATAAGTACATATACATATATATCAAGAGTCGAGAACCATTCTCCACATCCTACCCCACCCTAACCGCCACCTCAGATGTTGCTGATCTACAACTTGGCCTGGGGTGATAGGCTTCATAGGTATCTGCCGAGTGAGAATAATGTTTCATGGATCTGATGAAGTCACACAGATGTTCTTGCTATAATAAATCAGTCTGTTAGTCTCTTCGCCACAAGAAGTGTTGTTTTTGCAGCAGCAGACTCACATAGCTACCCCTTTGGTGATATTATGCTTCATTCTACACAGGTATTTAGCCAGCAAGCTTAATCCTTCCACAGGTATTGGTTCAAATACAATATTTTAGTACATGCATAGCTGGGTGTACTGGACGCCAATTCTCTGAAAAAGAATGTTTTTATTACTGTTGTTAGTATCATTGGCTTCGCAGAGAGACTATACAACAGCGTCTTTGTGGAACACTCAGCAGAGATATTTACTCTTCTAAGGGCTGTTTCCTGTGTGGGAGTTTTCCCAGTGCCTTAGAAAACATAATCCGGGTAAACAAAAATTAAAGAAAATTGAAGTATGAGGACTCCTTAATATTACTAAGCCCTGGAGGTTGAACATAAACATTGGAACAAGGATACTACTATTATTTGCTTGTTTACCTTTTCTTGTTTTCCCCCTTTTCTTTTTTTGTCAAATCAAGGCCAACTTTCCCAGTCATTGAAACAAAATCAACTTGCAAGTGGAAAATGGGAAGTTCCCATGGGAACTAACAACCAGCCTGATCTACAAACCAGTCATACTATGTAATAGAGTACAAACCAGTATAATATTGCTTAAGTCAATGGGACTAATGATCTGATTCCAGGATCTGCTGTGCAGGCCCGGTAGTGCATGGAATAAGACATATGGGGTGGAAGCTGAAGCCATAAATCAGGCATGGGGAAACTTTGGTCCTCCAGATGTTGCTGAACTACAATTCCCATCAGCCCCGGCAAGCATGGCCAGTGGCCAGGGATAATGGGAGCTGTAGTTCAGCAACATCTGGAGGGCCAAGGGTAAGGGTTAGAATTCCCCCCTCCCAGACTAGGTGGTGGGATAGACCTCTGTCTGAAGCCCTAGAGATCCTTTGCCGGAGCGAACAGTAGCCTAGTTGGCATACACACTATACCTTTAAAGCACATTGGAAACACATTATTTCTCTGCTTCTTAAAAGTTACCATTCCCAGCAACCCTTTACAAATTACAGTACTGAGGAGGGAAATGAACATAGAATGTGCTTTAAAGTATAGTCTGTATGCAACCTTAGATGGACAAATACTAGTTTAAGGCAGCTTCCTTTGTTGTGCCTTAGGCAGAATGCAGCAAAAACAAGGGGCTGTCCCTGTCCCTGATAGCCATATAAGAATCTTTATTTTATTTGTTTGTTTGTTTATCAGATTTCTGTACCACCCTTCATCATAAGACCTCAGGGCGGTTCACAGAATAAAATACAGGATAAAAACAAGTGAATAAGAAAAACATAACATCAAAACAAGAAGTATGCATATTAGAGCCTCGGTGACCTTTTCTGCACAACTATTCAAGGTGCAGAAGCCCTGTATTATTTTTTTATCTGACCACCAATCAAGCAGGTCTGGCCCTACCATTAGGCAGAATGAGGCAGCTGCTGGAGAAGCAGCCATTTCCCACAGCTACTTTCCGTGAGCCATTTTCATCTTCTTGATGGTGCCATTCCAATCAGATTCTTTATGTGTAATGGAGTGGAGGCCACCAACTTATCCATTACTCACACAGGAAAATGTCTTGAGCCACTCCTGACATTAAGTCATTGTTCTGCATTGGTTTGAGTACACCAGGAGGTGTTGAGACTTCATCCCCGCCCTCCCCCATTATTTAGCATCCAGGAGGTCCAAACCCAATAACAGCCTTGCTAGATCACTCTTAAGGCCCATCTGGTCCAGCATTTGGTATCCAGCAGCAGCCACCCAGGTGTCACTGGCAGCTTAGAAGCCGGGTGTGAAAGTGGTGTCCCTCCCCTGTGCTTGGCCATCACCTCAGCATTTGGCGATCTTCTTATTCCTACAGTACCGCAGCATAGTTTAGTGCGACAGCTTTCCTGAAAAGGAAGCACGGAAATCATTTTGATGCTCAAAGAGAAAAAGCATGTGAAGAATTCAAGTGACAGTTCCTAGTGAACTCGTTCTCTGAGTGGGGATCCTTCTGTAGCCAAAATGGAAGCATCACATCCAAAAGCAGGGGGACACACAGATTTGTGTGATATTTGCATGTGCTAATTTATACATATGATGCAAATTGAAGACTAGTCTATAAATTTAATTAGAAATACAGTACTTTACACCATACTGGGAAAGACTTGAGATCAAAGTAATTTGTGTGCCTGCTTATTCTACTGTCCAGGTACTTACTGTTTAGATGGGCAACTTCAAGGCCCCCATTCTTGCTTCTGGTGATTGCTCTTTATGTATAAACCAGACATGAAATAGCCCTTCAAATAGAGGAATGAGGAATGTCCTCTGTAAATCAGGACATGTAGCCACCTTACAGAAAAGGTACTCATCAGCAGGATTGGGGACAAGGTTTGCAGAAGTACAACAGATATTTGGAGGGGGAAGCCTAAAGGGAAGGGAACCCAAAATACCCCCATGAGGAGGACTCAGCATGCTGTGTAGCCACATAATGATGAGTGCCTATTGAGGAAGGGGAATGAAACTGAATAGCTTGGAATTGGCAGAGCAGTCTGGAATAGGGAGAGCTGACTGGAAGCCTGAACAAAATCACTAGACTCGTAATCTGGAGAACCGGGTTCGCGTCTCCGCTCCTCCACATGCAGCTGCTGGGTGACCTTGGGCTAGTCACACTTCTTTGAAGTCTCTCAGCCCCACTCACCTCAGAGAGTGTTTGTTGTGGAGGAGGAAGGGAAAGGAGAATGTTAGCCGCTTTGAGACTCCTTTGGGTAGTGATAAAGCGGGATATCAAATACAAACTCTTCACTCTATGCTGCAATATTTTCTCACATGTCCCTCTTGGAGGTTAAGAATCTCCACGGTGCATCTGGGCACTCCCAAGTTTAAACTTTGGATCCATTGGTTTCACAAGTGATATTTCCCCTTTTTTCTAAAAACCTTGTCGGTCCTAGCAGCAAAGAACATCAAAGCTCGTATGACCAGTTAGTTATATGGACTTGAGCATAGCTATTGGGTTTAGGTCTGGTGGTGCAGAATGTAGCTGCAAAGCCACATGCTCCAAAACAATGCCAGTGACTTCATTGGAACCATTCTGAATTACGTAGCTTGAGTTCTGCATCAACTGTGATTTCTAAATAGCATTCATCTTTCTGGGGTTGATTTCTCAGGCTGCTCTGATCTTAAGGTAGTGGGACCAATAGAAAGTTAACACAAAATGCAGGAGGTACTTGGGGAGGGTTGTGGCCCTGTTTAAGAGTTTCCCACAGGCATTAATCTGAAAACAGAATTATCTGCTCATATTTGGTCTGATATAGCAGCCTGTTATTAAGTTTTTATCTATCTATCTATCTATCTATCTATCTATCTATCTATCTATGGTATTTATAACACACCTTTCACCAAATGATTACGGTCTGACTTAGGCTGCACACACACCATACCTTTAAAGCACATTCACTCCTGGGATTTACTCTTAAAGGTAAAGGTAAAGGGACACCTGACCATTAGGTCCAGTTGCGGACGACCCTGGGGTTGTAGCGCTCATCTCGCTTTATTGGCCTAGGGAGCCGGTGTACAGCTTCCGGGTCATGTGGCCAGCATGACTAAACCGCTTCTGGCAAACAAGAGCAGCGCACGGAAACGCCGTTTAACTTCCCACCAGAGCGGTACCTATTTATCTACTTGCACTTTGACGTGCTAGGTTGGCAGGAGCAGGGACCAAGCAATGGGAGCTCACCCTGTCGCAGGGATTCAAACTGCCGACCTTCTGATCGGCAAGCCTAGGCTCTGTGGTTTAACCCACAGCACCACCTGTGTCCCCTATCGTTTACTCTTACAAAGCTACAATCCCCGATACCCTTAACAAACTACAGTTCCCAGGATTCTTTTGGGGAACCCAATTTATAGTGTGTACACAGGCATAAGGTGATTCCTACTTCTTGAAGGGGATGTCAGATGAGTGAACTCTCCCCTCCTCATGGACATGCCCTATTAATGTTAGTAGTAGTAGTTCAATGTGTTTTTAAGGAACATGGATGTGAAGTTACAAGAATATATGAGAAGTTGGATATATATCCCTGCTATTTATTGGTTAATTAATTAATGTTTACCTACAGCTTAAACAATATAATCCAAAGAAAAGGAAATGGACAGGAAAACAAAATAACTAGGGTTGTCAATGGATGTTTTGTTGATTGTTTCCTTCGTGTGCTGCAATTTTATGCAGCTGTCTACTCAGAATTACGTGCACATTGTGTACTCCTAGGAAAGTAGATACGGGACGGCATCATTAGGGAACAACCCTCCAGCAAAATCTGCTGGGATGAGTTAGTTAGGATCTAGTGGATCTCCAGCTGATCCAGTAGGTTAACTTCCTCCTCCTCAGCTCAACCAGAGCTACACTAGCATATCTCCACCAAGCCCAGTTGGTGTAAAATGGTGTAAACCCTGAAAAAGGGATGATCAAGGGGACATTCCTGTTTGTGGTTGGGGCAGGATCAGAGAGGGGAGACAGACTGGATCCTAACCTGGTATAAATTAAGCCAGCAAAAAAGGATGGTGTAAGTCAAACACTATTTCAGTGGCTTGTTTTCCCTCTGCCAGGCTTAGCCTGGCTCAGAAGCCCCACTCCTGAACAGAGTTTGGATCTGGTGTGACTTTACACCAGCTTAACAACACTGGCTTGCTTCTTGCGCATAAAGTTGTTCCTGTTATAGATTATCAGTTCATGAATATATAAATGCTGATTTGCACAATACCAAAACCTCAACACATATATGCCTTTCTGAGACAGTTGTGTAAGGCAACTCACAGTGTAATTAAACAAAAGCTGCCAATCACTGCTTTTGTGGAAATGTGCCTCTATTACAATAACACCCCATAATTAGGAAAAATAAACCTGCACCCTTAATCCCCAGTCCCACTAATTGAACCTTCTCCGTCGGTGAAGTCAATTGTCTCTCTCCACTAAATGAGCAAATTATTTGAAAATATAATCTGAAATGGCTTTTTTAAACGGAGCACATGATGAGAGTGTGCATTTCTGAAGACAAATGGAACTGTGCCTCGCACAGTCAAGGCGCATGCATGCTGGTTGGTGGCAGGAACGATGCAGCCTGGGAGGAGCTAGGGATATCCTTTCCTAAGGGCACAAAAGGGCACTATGTGTGCCAAACTACCATGGGGTGGGGGCAAGGTAAAAAATAATTATTTTGGCTGTACTTCCATGCCACCCCACGCATCCCATGACCATGGGGAGGGGGACCTAGGACTCTAGCACCTGTAGAGCCCAGAAAGTGCTCACAGGGTGAGTGACTGCTCGTTCTATATCCTTTCCGATGCTTGTGAATAAAGTCTTTCCTGGCTTATTGGCGTCTTTCCAAGGTAAGGCGCAAAGAACACGCTTTCCCCTAAGAAGGCCAACGGCAAATCCCAAACCTGGGAGGCAGCGAGCTTTCTGCAAACTGCCCTTAACTCCGCGCCTACTCGCGCGCTGCTCCAGCTATGCTTCTAAACTGGTTGTGCTGATTAATAATAATAATAATAATAATAATAATAATTTGCTGCTTACAAGAGAATAAACGAACAAAAATGTGTTCTGGACGCAGCGCGCTAATTTCACGTCTCCGCATCCATAGAAGGTTTGAATTTCAGCGGCGCAGTTTTAAATACGGCGGGGAGGGGCATTTAGACCCCTTTAAGTTCGAAGGTGGAAATATTCCTGATCCGAAGTGGGTCTGGATTGCTCCCAAACTGCTTAGGATCGGAGTGCCGGTCTTTAAAAATGTATTAGTACAGAACTACCCCAAGCTTTTCAACTGCTCGGTCCACAAGCCAGTTAAACCTGAATCTTTAGATTAGAGCCCACTGTCACCCCGTCTCCTAAACACGTTCAGGCTTGAGGCAAGACTTGCGAATTTAAATTGCCCGTGTCCACGTGTCCGTTAATATGATATTTATTTTTGGCAAGCTAACATGTATTCCTTCGAAATAAGATTCTTTTTAAATTAATGTGGCGAACCTTCCGCGTAAAGGTGCTTGGAATCGGGTTTTAAACTGACAATCCCTCCAAACCGAGGTACAGTATTAAACCAGCTCAAGTTGTGGCGGGAGCGTTCTCACGACACAACATTCACTTTTCCCCGTTAGCTCCTAGGACTGGAAGAATGGGTTTATTTGTAAGTGTAACCACTTCCCATTCCAATCGTCGTTCAAGATTCTTTCGAACAAAATGGTTTTTAAATCGACGTGCAGCTTGGAAACGACTCCGGAGTCACCTTCTTTGGAAAATCAGCGGCGCGCTTTCACACGTGCAGCTGAATGCGGTTTCTTGCTTCAGGGGGTCCTAATGAGGGCGCGAATAAAATGCCCATTGTCCCGGATGCGCATTCCATTCTCAAATATTTCTCTCCCCCACCCCGGCCTCGCGGACGGGATTCACACGCGTGTACAAAAAAAGAACGCGAGACAGTGGGTCAAAGACGCTTCGGGGCGTCACGTGTGAAAAGGCCCTTTAGTATTCCGGGCATGCGCCCCCACTAACTTGCCTTGACAAGGCAACAAAGCCTTTTAAAAAGCAGCCATGCAAGTTCCCTTTGCAACTTGCCGCAAGAGGCTTCTGCAGGCGAAGAAAAACCCAGCGGCTAAAACGGAGAGAGGGAGGGGGTGCATTTCCTAATCAAAACAGCTTTTCCTTTAGCTAATTAAGCCTCCTCCTCCCTCCAGATAGGGTGGGGGGCTACACGGAGTCGCCTCTCTCTCCTCCTCTCGCCAAAGTCTTCCTTCAACGGGACACCACTTGAACTTGAGACTCCATTGTTTCGGGGGATCCTGAATGTTTTTAATTAAACACAGCTCTCCCCCTTTTCTGCTCAGAAAATACCCCCATCCCCATAATAGGTTTGGTTCTCTCTCCCTCTCTCTTCTTCTTGTTCTTTTTTTTTAGTTGTCCTGGCAGCTGGCGCTTGTTGGCTGTTGTGTTTGAGCAACGGACTGTTCAAGAGCGGCCCGAGAAATAGCTCCACGCAGCCTTAATAGACCTGTCGGGACAATGAAGGCACCTTGGAAAGGAAACAAGCCGAGCGCAGGGCGGCCGAGGGAGCCGTGTCCAAAGGCGCTGCAGGGGAAAGAGGAAAGGCGGGCTGGGAGGGAAGAGGGGACGTCCTTCGCCATCCTCCGAGATGGAGCGACCCGCGCGCAGCCTCCCATGCCCAGAAACTTGGGGAGGAAGTTTCTTTGTTTTCCAGGGGGAACTGACTTCCAAGGAAGGCGGCAGCTCTCCAGCGCGCTTCCTCCGCAAAGGAGTCCCCTGGAAAAAGCCCTGCCAAGTAAAGTGAAGCTTTGGATCCTGGCCCCACGCCTTGGACGTACCTCGATCCCAAGCAGAAAGTGCCAAAACTCAATGAGCCTTTCCAACTCTCCGTGGCGTGCTGCATTTATTACGAAATAAGCCTTCCACTTCCACAGATCCGATAAACTTAATGGGACTGACTTCTGAATAGACATATAGACACGGAGATCTGTTTGGGTGCAACCTGGGGGCGTTTTATTGGGAGTAAGCCTTACTGAACGCTATAGGACTTGCGTCCTAGTAAAAATGTATAGGGCTGCGGGGTGAAAAGGGGGACAGCTCTGAAAATAAGTTCCAAGTCGTGTAACTTCCTAGGTAATAAATTTAAACGCCGGGTCTTAATTTCAGGGAGGATGTTTCCCAAATGAGGTACAAAAAGCATAAATGGCACTATCGTCCTAATAATTCATGTTACTGATAATATTAATCGCGAAAAACACCATACAATATCATAAACTTTATTTCTAACTAGAGAAGAAAATCGTAGAAGATCCGGGGAAAAGTGACCTTTCCTGGCCATGTAGGATCGAGGCGCGGGTCCCATTTGATAAACCAATATAGGGGCGGTTTTCACAAGTGACTATGAGATGCGCGCCTTCACTTGTGAATGTTGTTAATGGGGACAAACGAAAGCGGGAGGTGGCCGTGGTTCCTGGTTTTTTAACCTGAAACTTAACTTATGGAGAATATAAGTTTTAGAAAGAAATTGAAGGCAGGAGAGGAAAGCGGGCCGGGAGTGCGGCACCAGAAGTGCAAATATTTGCGTGCGCTGCTTGCTTCCCCAGTTAAATCGAAAAGCCTCCGACGCAGCGCTGGAATCCAGTTTCTGAAGGCGCCCCTCATTTTACGCAGTTAAATCTTTCCCGGGTTTGGTCTTGCTTGAGTTCGGTTCTCTGTACTTCCCCTTGGAAAAGAGGATGTCCAAAATCCACGCCTCGAATATCGCTTTGCCTTTTCCACCCATTCCACCCCTCCACACACACACACCTAGGTACGTATCCAATACTAACATACGGATTCGAACTCGCCACAAAGGTCCCATTCGGTTTCCAAAGAGTAGCTGTGTAGCACCGCTATCTCTGCCGGGTGTTTTTTTTTTTGACGGGGAGGGTATTATACCTAGTTTTCCACGGGATTCTCTCCCGAGCAACACGCGATCCTAACCGCGTTTAGCTAGAAGCCGCCGCGCCCTTGGAGTCAGTAAGATGACAATGGTTTAGGATCGGAATGGAAAGCGCGGCCAAGAGGCCGCCGCTTGAATGAATTAGATCAACAGTCCAGGGACCCTTGGAGAGACCTCAGAGCTACCGAGAGAAGGCTAATTTATTGCCGGCGTTGCCTCACTCCCGGTGGCCACATCCCCTTTTGGCTGGAGTCAGGTCAGTTGCAGAAAATTTTAAAAGGAAAAGAAACGTCTCTCTGTAGGTGGGACGGAACGCTAGAAGAATATTTCTGCCAGGAAACCTCCGCCAATAATTAAAAAAAAAAATAATGATTGAAGGATACTGGCCAACCTAACCAGACTCTGAGCGGTCCAAACCGCAGCCAGTGGAAACCGTTTCTGCCTCTCATCGAAGCGTTATTAGTACCAGCCCCGGCTTTTCGCGTTTGCCCTCAACACAATCCACATGGCAAGATGTCTCACTGATGCCAAGCGACTTTCTTCCTTTTATTTTTTGAGTCGAGTGGTATGTTTAGCAGACATAGCCAATGCTAGTCCTGCTCAGAGTAGACCCATTGCAGTTAATAAACACGATCAATTCAGTGGGTCAACTCTGAGTGGAACTTAGTGGATGATGATGATGATGATGATGATAGTGTGCCGCCCATCTGACTGGGCTGCCCCAGCCACTTCCAACATATATAAAAACGTAACAAAACATTAAATACTTCTGCCTTCAGATGCCTTCTAAAGGTTGTATAGTTACTTATCTCCTTGACATCTGATGGGAAGGCGCTTCTATAATCCATAAGAAGGCTCTTTTCGTGTGGAATGGTACTTAAGTAAATTTCTTCACCGTCGCTCCGGATCTAGACTTTACAGCGTAAGATCCCTGAGTTCAACTAAAAGAGTCTTGGCGCGATCCCATTACAGGTACTGGGAAGCAAGGCCCTCTGTCTACAAGAAGGCTTGCTCGTGGGGAAGTTTGCACAGGGTTGTTTCACCTAAAAGTGCTTCACTTGACCAAGCCCTGCTCCAGGTGAGCATTTCTCTGCTGGGGTGAGACTGCGACCCCCTAGATGTTTACTTCGAAGCGCATCACCGGGTTTTTACACAACCCGGATAGCATTGCAGCTTGTGGATGATGCCAAGTCCTCTTGTGAATGCTTGTTGGGCCTGCTGAGGGCAGTGGGTCGCTCTCTGTCTAAGATCTTTCTTCTTGCTCGGAAGTGGTCTGTTTACTTTGAGTGGTCTCGACTTCCAAGCAGGCGTGCTTTAAAGTCTCGCCTCTCCCCTCCAGTCCTAAACGGGATCATTTGCAGCTTGATCTCAGATGAGCTTCAGTTCACCTCCGCGTTGATGATCCGGGTAGCATGATCTGGCCTGAGATGGCGGGTTTAAAAATAACAATCGGCAGGAGTTGATGTTTCGCAGGGCAAAAGCCGACGATCTGCGGCGTTCGTACTATTTCGAAGTGGCACGCTTACCTGGAAGTAAACGCCACTGAAAGAAATGGGGACATACCTCCAGATAAAAATCACTAGAATATGGGGTTTATCTATACTCCCATGTGAAGTATGGAGGGCCATACCATAGGCAGAAAATAAGCACATTGCCACAGGGGTCTGAAATCTATGTACTTGCAAGCCAGCGCTATTGGTTTCAGCGAAGATCGTTTCCAAACGAGGCGTTTAGGCGTGAGTGAACCAGCTCCCTTGACTTGGAAGTGCATTTACTTTCGCGTTGAGTTCAGGGTATCGCTTTTCCTCCCGAAGTATGATGAATGCACTTTGTCTAAAGTTTCTTGACGCCTCTTTAACGTGTGCCAGACGTCGAGGTCGTAATTTTTACCACGTGGCCACTTTTTGATCCTGAGTCAATTCGACTACCCACTTCCAAGGATAAGCGTCTGGAGCAAGTGGAGTGTAATGTCGATTTCAGCCGCACAGAGCCTCGATCCTGAGTCAAAGCGGGGAGGGAGGAAAGAGACACAGCAGGGCGAACTATAATAAGCCCTAACCCTGCACTGACCTGCTTTTAAAACGTGGGAAAGCGGCGCTCGGGTCAAATAAACGGTGATTCTATGTTGCCTAGAAAGGGACACCTCTCGACTTGTCTCTACGGTTGCAGCCCTAAGCACACTTACAGCGCAATCCTATACAAGTCTACTCAGAAGTAAGTCCCTTTGAATGAAATGGGCCTTGTCCTCCCAGATAAGTGGGAATAGGACTGCAACCTTACTTGGTGCGTAGGTCACGTTCAGTGTAGTGACACTCAGCGAAGGAAATACTGAATATTTCTCTACATCTAAGGAAAACTGCCTAGGCGCATTCCACCAGGAATCTGAGGCGTCACTTTGGTTAAACCCCAGTTTTCTATTCCAAATCTTCTTTAGCAAGTAGGAAATGGGGGGCTTTGGAAATGATTTGTGGGCGGGGAAGGAGACAGAGAGAGTTTCAATGTGTATCAAGTGTATATTATTTGGAGGGAATGACCAGAAAGCACCCCTTGAGATGTCAGCAAAGATGGGAATGGGCAAAGGGAAGGTCAGCAGCGGCCAGCAAGGTTTATTGCAAAACTTTTCATTTCACTTCAGAATTAAAATGAAGGAAATGAAAAGGTCAATGAAATGAATTAAGAGATGGACAGACAGCTATAGACATACCTGCGGCGTAAGCACTGAGAACACGCGTGTACTGCATCTATTTGCATGTAATTGTACGAATCTGTCTAATTGTTCCGATACTCGCAAACAGCTCCTCGGTCTTTTGCTGTGATCGTTTTTTATGCCTCATAATAACCATAACATGGATTTAAAAACGAACACACAAGCTAAATTGTTATCCTTTATCAAGCAAATGTGTCTTCAAGGCATACATTCATTTCAAGTTTTTATAATAATATGTAGTTCGGTCAGTTAGTTGGAGAGACTTAGGTGCTTCTCAGGAATAATCACGTGTTGTCTGGAATCAGCAAGGCCGATCTCCCGCTTCCCTGAGTTCAGAGCTGTGCTTTATTTCTCCTTTCTTTAAGATTTCCTCCCCATACTTTTTTTAGTTCTCTATCCCTTTTTCTTGCGGGGATGAAAGGGAAGTCTGTAGACAGTATTGTACCTCGTTGGTCAGAGGTACATTTCTAGCCTTCCGGTATTTTAGACAATGAGTGAAAAGGAATAACTGATAAGGACTTTGCAATTTTATATAGTTTCACTGTGTGTTGTTAATTCTTGGCACAATTAAGTAAGCATCTTCGACTTCCTGTATTTCCGTTCTGGCAATTTCGCTCTGGTTCATGTCTTCAGGCCTCCTTGCCAACACAAAATGCTAGAAGCCAGACGAGGCCCTGGTTGATTGAGATACAGTCCCTTTAAAAAAAGTGACTTACTAGCAGGTAAGCAAATTTAGTTGCTTGGATATGGATTGCCTGTAAATCGAACTGTTTGTATTTAAGGACGTCAAACCTGCCAGAATAACCACGAATTCTTAAGGTGGACCCACCTGTAATGAATAGAAATCCACGCCTCGCTATGGTTTTTTGGGGGAAGTTTAGGGAGAATTCGAAACCGTTCCTAAAGGCGAACTGGTCTGGGAGTCTTCATATCCCCCAAATATACGCACTTGATAGCAGAATTCTCAACAACGAATAAGACAGGGAAAGAGTCCTTAGAAGCTGGTCTTTGGAATGAAAAAAATTGTTCAATTTTTCCAAATACGGATCGCAGGAGTCTACAGTCAGCCATTTATAGCAACTCCGGGTATCCAGTTTACAAGACCATAAACCCTCCCCAGCATTTATCTAGAGAAATAAAAACCCTGGAATGGTGTTTTAAAATTAAGTTGTGTTCAGCTCGCTCCAGATCCCAGTTCGGTGACTGTTCTGCTCCCCAGAACTCAAATATTTGAAGCCACTTTCTAAGGGAATTTATCTCCTTCTCCCCACCCCCACCCCTTCTCGCCTTCCTCTTCAACTTGAAGGGGCAGAAAAGGTTAATAAGTTAAAGAACTGTTCTGTTCCGGATTACTTAAGTATCATGCTTCTATGAAGCTGTGATCGAATAAGAATGGGTGGAAAGAGGAATGAAGCACTTCAGGGCATATGAAATCAGGGTGGGGTTGCGACGGAGGGACCCGCGTGGATTCATACTTTTATTGAAACCAGAACTCCTGATTTCTCCTGAAACTGTGGAACAGTTACTTTGCCTCCCTGGTAAAAGTGATGTGTTGGTGTTTTGATACCGCAAAACTTTGCAGGATTGAGAGCTGAAAGTGTGACCAACACCTTGGATATTCCTCAACAGCCCTTGATATTCCAAAAGGTTTGATCCACTGAGGACCTGAAGGGGTTTCACCTATGGAATAGGCTCCGGCACCAGCAAGGAACAAAACATCTCACCTGCTGAGACCTCTCTATTGAAAAGAGTCCTGTAGGGGCCTTCTGGAGATGCATTCTTGTTCCTTATTTCTGTAATGAGCCCGACTTAAATAACATACTTTCTTCCTTTCGTTCTTTATTTTTTTGCGGCCTGTCTCCCAGTTTCCCTGGTTTTTTATTACATTGGGCACCGTCCGGGCACAGCTTCCCGCTGAAATCTGCTGTTGAGCGAGTGAGCAACCCTTTTGCCCTCTCTCGCAAGGACATAAACTCTACAAATGTGCTTCACTTGCCCTGGATCGAACCTGTTGTGCCAGTTGTTTTATGGTATATATCCCAAGCTGTTTCATTCCATCAAACACTTTGTGCATTTTCTAGCCTGATGTATATACTCTCTCTCTGCGTGTGTGTCTCCTTTCACAGTTCGCACGCTGTATTCTATTTAATTGTACAGGATTCTTTCTCTCTCTGTCTCTCTCACACACTTCCCTGAACATTTCTTTTCTCCCCCCCCCTTCTTTTAAAATATCTCCCTCGCCCTCCCCCATGCCTGACTTCAGTTTCCAGGGAGTCGGCTTGGGAGAAGAGATGCCAGACTAAACAGTCTCTGATTTTGCCGCCGCCATCATAGTCGGTCATTTTGCCGCCATCATAGCTGGTTATTTCAATTTTGTTTACTGGAGACGCCCCAAAAGTGCCGGCTTAATTTTTGTTTAATGGCTGGAGATGAGGGGGGCACGAAGTGCCAGCTTCGTTGGGTTAGGTTCCGTGTTTGTTTGGGGTGTTGTGCTCCCTCCCTCCCTCCCCCCCCCACTACCCCCACCCCTCAAGGTCTAGTATGAGTGGACACGTCCCCGCCTTCTCAAATCCGTCGCGCTTCCTCGCTGCGCCTTTGATCCCGGAGGAGAAGGAAGCGCGCGCGGTGGAGGAATGTGCGGCGGCGGCGGCTCGGGCCTGAACTTGGCGCTAGCCGCGCCTCGCAGCTGCAGGCTTGGGAAACGGGTTGCGCGGTGGGGAGAGAGAGAGAGAGAGAGAGAGAGAGAGAGAAGGAAGAGCGGCGGTGTCAGGCGGAGGTGTTCCGTCTAATAACTCCAGCCGTAAACTCTCCCCGTTTAAATTACTTCCATCATAAATCAGTGCGCAAATGGCGAGCGAGCGCAAAGACTTGGGGCTGGAGACCTGCTGAGAACCACGTGGGTGTGGAGTTTCTGTGTGTGTGTGTGTGTGTGTGTGTGTGTTTTCTACTCCCAGACGGCTCCCCCCTCCCTCTCTCAGCCATCGCCTTCCTCGAGGATTCCGGATTAACAAAGAAGTTGTTGGAAATGGGTTTGGAGCGAGAATGGTGCGTCGCTGCACGAGGCTAGGCGAGAGCAGCTGGGAGAATGGGAAAGTCGTGGCTCGCCTCCCCGCTCGCTTCCATCTATGCCAGACAGAAATGGGCAGAGGGAGAAAAAGGCAGGCGAGGACTTACTTTCGTTTTCTTCTACCCCTCCCCCCGACTCCCAGTGGTGCACTATGGTAATTTTAGACCCGGGACAATGGTTTTATTACTCCCCACCCACCCACCCCCCGCCGTTTAGAATGATGGCCGTGTGAATTGCCACACTTAGTCTAATACGTGGTAAGCGCGCCCTGCTGCATCGAGGAGCCCTAAGTGGGGCCCCTGAACATCCGTCCATCAAATTCTGCCCCATGGTACCACCCTTCCTTTCCACCCTCCACAGAGCAACCCTGCAACCTAAACGCGTAAAGAGCTCTGTTGACCAGAGGCAAGGAAACGGAACAGCTGGCGGCTGGGAAAGTGGCAACGCGTACTTGGAAGTAAGGTGTCTTGGGACAGTTTAGCTGCTGCAACCCCAGAAGTTAATCACGTGCCAGTGGGGGCTTCTCCCTTGAGTAAAGTGGTTTTCTCCGTCGCTGCGATGGGCGCTGTGAATACTTTGAGGATCCAGAGCGAGCCTAAACACGTGTATATGGAAGTGAGTGTAGCGGCTAAATCAATTAAGCTGGCAGTCTACTAAATGTTTATTTAGGAGTAAATCTGGATTAGTTGAATGGGATTGAAGATGGTAGCTTTACAAGAGCATGTTTACTGAGGAGGAAGTGCCACTCTAGTCGATGGGGCTTTTCCCCCAGGGGACAATGCACAGGATTACAGCCTTAATACCGCGTCTGGAGGATTGGGTTCTCCAGAGGCTGCGAGTCCAGTCGCACTTACCTGAAAGAAAGTTCTGTTCACGGGCCTTAATTTCGAGTAGACCCATTTAAGATCAGAAGTAGACAAACTTCTAGGGAAAGTTGCGATCCGGTGCTTCCTTTATCTGGGGAATAAGCAGCCTTGAGCAAGTGAGATCTCCTGCCGTAAATAACAGATGCGGAAGTCCACACTTAGAAGTAAAGCCTATTGCTTGCAGTGCAGTTTATGAGTAAGCGGGCGTCGCTTTTCTTAAGGAACCTTTGGATCGGGGCAGGCAAACTGCGTATCACCACTGCGGGCTTGTGTACCTGAACCCGAAGCGGGCTTACTCCGAAGTAAACAACGGAAGTAAGCCCTGAAGCCTCCCATTGGTACTCCTTTCCTCTCTGACTGTAAATTGGGCCTAAAAGTCGAAATGTGGAAGGCATCTATTGTCCAAGGAAAGGTTTGTTGTTTCGTAGAATCACAGAACGGTAGAGTTGGAAGGGATCCCGAGGGTCATCCAGTCCAACCTCCTGACTCTTGTGCCCCACGTGGGACTCGAACCCACCATCCTATTTGTTTGTTTTCAGAAGAGGGCGGGGCCTGGAAGGACGCCTGTTTCCGCGGTGCTCGTCCGCTCCTGGCCCGGAGTAGTAGCAAGTCAGGCCGATCCTCTTTGGCAGGAGGCGTCGCCACGCGGCCAGCAGGCAGTCTCGCCTGGGCAAGACGCGCGTAAAATATCGCCGAGAGGAGGAGAAGGAGAACGAAGTGGGGGAAAGTCAAGGCTAATTAAATTCTGCAAACGGCTCTCATTAGTATGCATGACACACCGGCTTTCACGTTGATCTTTCTGGGCGGATCAATACCCCGCAGCATAAATGGGGGGGGGTGTCGCCTGGGGGTGACCTTTCCCTCTCGCCCTCCTGTCGCCCAGCTGGCCCCAATGCCACCCCCTCTGGGGTCTTCATCTCCCCACCACCGATACAGCCCCGCTTCAGCCCCACGACTTCTCGGGTGGAGAAGGGAAGGGGCAACAAAATCAAGCGAGAGAGGAAGGAGGTGCAAGAGGAAGAACAGCTCTGAGCAGGTGTCATCCTTGCCAGAGCGCCCCGCAAACCACCCCGCACGCAGCAGCCATCTGGCACGCCCAGATCCCGAGCACGTGCGCTCCGAAGGGGCGAATTCCCTTGGGATCTGAAAGGGAACCGCCTAGGCCCACAAGGCAAGCCACCTCCCCAAGGCCCTTGCTTCTCTTGCCAGGGTACCCTGCCTGGGTGCTGCTGGAAATCCTCATTTTCCACGGGGCAAGTGGAGGGGACCCTGGAGTTTTGCACCCCAGGACAAGATGTCTGGGTTGGAGGGAGGCGGCCTTCCCCCAAGAGCCGGCAGGAGAAAGCGGAGGAGATTCCTTGTGGGAAGAGGGGCCATGGAGAGAGAGAGAATTATGTTGCTGAATTATAGTTGTAGCGCTCTGAAAAATGCAGGGTGCCATCCTCGCTGAGTTGGCGGCTGTTCTTTGGATGACCTCATAAGCCAGTCGTTCCTCACAGGGTTGTTGTTGTGGGGGGGGGGGCACTCCTACTGTACGCTGTCCTGACCTACTTGGAGGGAGGGTAGGATCTTGTATACGTACCTAAACAATCAGCTTACTCTGAACACGACTTCGAGCTGCCTCGACTCCTGTTCCCTCACATCTATCTGCGTTTTGCTGCCTTGGAACACCCAACACCATTTAATTATGGAGTTTATAATTATAGACCATTTTGCAAGACGTCGTCGAAGCGGGGACAGCGCCAACCTCAATGTCCTGGTCGCGTGTTTAGGATCGGGTTGGTAATGGACCCCGGTGTCTTACCATGGGTGGCGGATTGAAATTCGACTCCCTGATCAAACACTGCACATTTTAAATATGCCCACCGCACCCTAGTAACCGAAAGACACCTCCCCTAATCTTCAACCCAGGAAACAATCTATATATTTTATCGATATATTTATAGGGAGATATTTCTTATCTCACTGTAGACGGATGAACAGATCACCCTATATAGTATATAAAATTATTATTTACTTATCTCCTGTGAGCTCATGTGTGTGCATGAGACCGATTCCTTGTCGCTTCTGAGAGCCATAAATTGTCGTTGCTACCAATGCACTCAGTCGGTGATGGAGAAAGGTCTCGCCAGTCACAGGTTTTCTGCTTGGAGTAGGGGTGTCAGAGAGAGTCGGTGTCGGCCCGGTTCCCAGGCAGGAGCACCTCCAAAGGAAGTAACCCGGGCCAAGGCGTTTTGTTTTGGCTTTTCCTCTCTAGACTTGTGAGGCCTTTGAAGTGACTCTCTCTCTCTCTCTCTCTCTCTCTCTCTCTCTCTCTCTCTCTCTCTCTCACACACACACACACACACACACACACCCCAGTCTTCCTTCTCCAGCCCTTTTCCTGCTGTGGGCGGGGGAAACCGACCCCGTCTTTTGGGATATAGCCTTCGGCTTGCACATGAAGCGTTAAAAGCGTATTTACTGCATATTTACTCAGAAGCAAATGCTATTATTTTAAAGAAGACCGACTCCCAAGTGCGGACAGAACTGCCGCCCTGGAATCGAAACGGAGCAAGTTGCTCCACTGTCTTCCCTCTCCCACATCCCAGCCTTGCAAAGCCAAACGCCCCTCTCCCCTGCCCACCAGATATGTTGCATTTTCCGTTTGTGCAGCACCTTGGCTAAGCTCCCTCCCTCCCTCCCTACCTGGGGGTTGTGTTCCTTTGCAACCCACTTGCTAAAAAGCCCCTCTGGTTTCCAGGGGAGTTTTCTTTCCAGTTAAGTCTCAGGTTGCAGGCTGAAGTATACTTTTAATGAAGCGGAGTTTTTGGAAATCCCTTGGCAAGTATCTTCCAGTTCAGCCTCCTCTCCGAACGTACTTGCGCGCAAGCCCTTGCGAGTCTTTCCAGAGGGGCTTGCGGAGGAGAACGTCCTGGAGGGTTCGCTCTCTGGAGCGCGATTCGAGGCGCGTCTCCTCGGAAGCAAGTCCCGCTGGGAAAAGTGTAGTGGCTGGAGCGGGTTTTCGTGCCTTGACGTTGTAGCAGGAAGGAAAGCACTTTTCTCTAAAGAACCACTGAGTAACAGCCCGATCCTATGCACCCTATCTCCTTCAGTGTTTAATATCAGTGGGATTTCTCGCAGGTAGGCGTGCCGAGGATTGCAGTCTTTAACCGAGCGAAGGAAGCCTTCAGAGAGAAGCTGCGTTAAAGCTGTTCGCCGACGTCCACTTACTTGGGAGTCAACCCCTTTCATTGCTGAGGATAGGGTTGCTGTCTACTCCGGCTGACCTTGACCTCCATTTATCCTTCGCCTCTCCGTGGCTGGGCAGGGGGCAACCTCCGTCCCGAGCATCAGCGGGGAACCGACCATTAAGTAAGGTGTCCCCGGCGGGGCCCCGTCCATACAAAGCGAAGCACTTTCAAGTCCCATTGGTAACAGTGAGGCGCGTGTTGCAAAGTATCTCGATTTTCGGCTGGATCGTGCCCAACTTCCGGAGGGAAAGCTTCTGTGTCGGCAGCGCAGCTGAGCAGGACAGCCCAGGAACGACCAAGCGAGCAGTCCCAAACAGCATTCCCCCTCCAAAAAGCAAGAGGAGGTTTTCTTCGACTGGCTTGAAAGGAGAGAGGTCGAGGGTGCTTCTTTGGTGGAACTCGGTCCCGCCGAAATCCACCTTCCCAAGTCAGTGTACTCAATAGCAGAAACGGATTTCCCGCAACTGATAAATTCTCCTTCCGCCTTATTGAAAAGGAGGCTGGCTTGGACCCCCTTCGACGAGTTTGTCTTTAAGGTTTTCGAAGCCTGCCACCCTCTACACACTTGCTGGTGAGGGAACGGTCCCCGATGGACACAAAGGCACTCCCTCCCGAGGAAACGCACGCGGGATTGCGCTGGAAGAGAAAATGTTAAACTAGATTGTTTCAAATCAGGCCATTTAAAACTGGGATTCCGCAAATCGGTTTAAGTTATCACTGTGCCTGCTCGCCAGTTCAGGTCTGGCAAGGCGGGTAAAGTCCTCTGTCCTTCGTACCTTCCTGAGAAGTTCACATACACAAACACTCACACAAACCACACACCCCTCACTGTTTTTAATCGAGCTGCCTTTCCACACACAGTTCTTTGGGGCTGCTGTGGTTTAGCAACCGGTTGCCACTACATCGGCAACGCGCGCGCCGGTTCTTCAGGTTCCCTTTTACAGATGAGAGCGCAAAGTGCCACTACTAGTCCCCATTCAACCACTTAAGTTGGTATTGCATACTTACAACTTACATAGTTTGACACTGCCGCATATTTACTCCTAGCACGCAAGAGCACATCGTACTAGTTGTAGCACTGCTGGGTAATCGAACACGGCGGCTGCTAGTCTAGTTAAATGTTGTTGCAATCATCACAAATCATAATTAGGAAACATAAACGAAACCAAAGGCGGGGGAAATCTTGGCAGAATCAAAGCTGAAAGACAGACTCAAACCTGGGCGATTGGAGAGAGCTGGAATAGAAGGGGAAAAGGGGAAAGTGTAATAATAATAATAATAATAATAATAATAATAATAATAATAATAATAATGTATTTCTAGTCATTTCTGGATATGCATATCCGTTTGACGACTCTGGGTCTGCAATTTTTGTAAGGATTTAGCCCTGATCTCTACCGATGTATACTCGAAAGTAAGTCTCGTTGAATCCAAGGAGACCATTTCGCAAGAGTCTGAAGGGATGGGCAACTTTCGGGGTTTCTAGCCGGACACGGTGGAGGGGGGGCTGCCTCTCTCCCTCCACCAGCTTTTTTACGCAGCTGACTTGTATTATTTATAGTGCGTTCTATTACATACATCCTAGACCTATGTTCTCTCATGCATTATACAGGAGAGATGAGTATTGTAGCCCACTTTCGTCTAATTCAGACGAGCGTTCGCCGTGTATCTGTAAACCTCCATCTCCTGGGCAGGTCTCTATTTCGCCTCGCCATCCGTTTCTAAAGCTGCCTGGGTTCCCTCCCCGTCCAAGATGCCGAGTCTTTGTGGGTGCTGCCTGGCAAGACTAGGGCGATGGTGGCAGCCAAGGCTAGCTCAAGTTCAAGTTGAAGGCTAGCCTAGGGGAAGGGGTGGGGGTGGGGAGAGAAGAGTCCCTCTCCCTGTCCTGCCAAGGGGCCTGAAAGGAATAAAAGGCTGCTGATGTCAAGTAGGGACCCGGGCCACTTCGTGGAGAGCGCAGTGCCCGGGCGCGCCCGAGGCTTCTCTGTTTTTTCAACCCAGCATTGCAGGCAGGTGTGGGTGGGTGCCGCGGTGGGACCCGAGGGACATCGGGGAGGCTGGGGAACGGGCGAGGACCACAAAACTGCGGCGTGTCATTTGTTGATGTGGGTTGGCCGTGATGGAAGGCGACTCTGACGGACGGCGCTTGCTTCCTCTGGGGAAAGGAGAGCCGAGGAACCCGCAAGCCTAAGGCCAGCAGCACCGCCGTCTCTGGCCCGAGCCTCTTCCGGAGGGATCGAAGGGATCTTTCTCGCTGACCCTTCAGCCGGGGATCCAGGAGTCCCCCTTCCTCCAGGTTCTGGGAGACACAAAAAACCAGGAACAAAGCCGTGGTCAGAAACAGAAAAGGAGAGAGCAGAGACGTTCCCAGTCTTTCCCCTGCGTTCAACTTTAAATCAGACTTAATCTGGTGGAGGCCATTGAATGGCGGGAGGGAGCGGGCGCTGAACAACGGATTCCTCTCTCTCTCTCTCTCTCTCTCTCTCACACACACACACACACACACGCAGTCAATTTCAATCCAGTGCTCTTTGGGGCCTCTCTTGCCATTCTTCCGACCGTGCCCTGCTGTAGTTTCCCAGCCAGCGAGATCTCTCTCTCCCAGGGATCAGCGCCATATGCTAATTCCTTTAATAAAATTGGGCTGGGTTTCTCTCTCTCTCTCTCTCTCTGGCCTAATATTATTAAGGGAGGAAAATGAGATTTTAACAGCCATTTGATTACTTCGGGGCTTTTACATTATGCAGCGGAGAATGACTGAATGAATGAATGACTACGAAGGAAGAGACCGCTCCAAGTTGGGGAGAAAAGGAAGCGTGCCAGGTTGTGTGTTTTGGACCGCAGCAAAAAAAAATTTTTTTTTTAAAAATGCTCCCTCAAGGACCAAGCGCGAATCTATCGTCCCTGTTCCCCCCGCACCAAACATCAGGCGAAAAGCTTGCCCCCAAAATGAAATTTTACTCGGAAATAGGTCCTACTGTGCTTAGCGGGACTTGCTCTCGAGGAGGTGGGCCTAGGACTACAGTCCAAGGCTCTTCTCTTCCCTGCCAAAGAGGGATAGTGTTGCTAACATAAATTCCAAACAGGGTGGGGGGTTTGGATGGAATGCAATGAAAACAAGCGACTGGGCTGGAGAGGCAAATGTATCGTTTGAGCGGTTTTTGGCTGGCGCTGCGGAGTTTTGTGAGAGGAGTGCCAGGAGCACACTTGCACGGGGCTTGGAAAAAGGGGGGAAGGATGCGTGCCTCTTTTGGGTGCCCAGGTGGCTGGCACTGGATTTTGGGCAAATGCCAGGCTTTCGAAGGTTTTTTTGTAGGCTTCACAGTTCAATTCCACGTCCTGGTTACTAGAAAGTGGCTCATAAAATCAAAGCATGTCCAAAGCACTGATTCTGGGTTGAAGTCAAGAGGATGGAGGAGAATCTACAATCTTGCAGACAAGCAAAAGTTAATTTAGGTCATCATTCTTAATTATATACCTATTTACTCATGTAGAATATTATTTTAAATTATACACACATACACCAACAAACACACACGCACACTGGTAAATCTGGGGTGGGGAGAATAATTTTGTTAAAGCCATATCCAGCAAATTACACAGCCCCTAAAATTTTTGTTTTCTTAAACATTGCATCTTTAACACATACTGTCACACCAAAGTCATGGTTGTACTGTTCCCCAGCACTACAAAGAAAAAAGGGGGGAATACTGCTTTTTAAAAGCCTATCTGATTCATCTCTTTTTTCCTCATCTTTGGTGGAGGGGAAAAATATATATATTAGTACAGATAAATGTGCAAAATAAAAAGCATAAGAACTATTCTAAACAAGGGAAGAAGTGTTTCCAACTTTTAAGGAATCCAGATTTTATGGAGAAGGATTTGGGATCTACTCCTAGATTTAAAAATAAATAAATTGTAAAGCATGTGAACAGTGCTTAAAAAAGAAACTTAACATAAGTACCAAAAAAATCCAGGTTAAAAATGGGACCTTTCATAAAAGTAAAAAAGAAGGATAAGGGCAAACTACAAGCAATAAAGGTTTTGACAGTCTATAAGGGTAGAAAATTGACTTGAAATATAGGAGACTGGCAGAATTTGGAAGACTTTTGTTTTTCATAGGGAAAAAGGTGAAACATATGCTTAATTCTTCCACTGAAATGGCCCTTAAAACTACTAATCTTTGACAAAATCCAGCCCTAGAGTTGCAAAGCCCTGTGTAGTTAAATTCCACACATATTTACCCACTAATGTCTTCAATTACGGTAAATTTACTCCAAGGTAAAAATGCACAGGAGTGCAGCCTAGGAGTATCATTCTTGGTATGATATTGGCTTTGCAAACCCAGTATATTAAGATAGGATGTAGATTTGTTTTAAATACTTAAACTAATAAAACTTAAGTTTTTGTATAAGTTGTGCCCTCATGTGATTTTAATCACATATCTAAAACATTTTGCAGCTTATAGCGAATCTGGCCTTTCTTAAGGCACACTCTAATCAACATAAGAAAACCTTTGACATACCAAGAAAGAAAGGAAAGGAAAGAAAGAGGGAGGGGAATGTCAGTCACTGCAGTTTCAACACATTTTATTATATTTCTGTATGCATTACTCTCAAAAAAAAAAAAACATATCACAAGAAATGATGAAACCACATGAACCTTCAAATAAAAAAATTCTGAAACAGTTTATGCTCACAATTGTACATATTTATAGTTAAGAAACATTCTTTATAAATACTGTTTCCTCTGTAGCAAGTTAATACCATAATTTAATTACAAATGGATAAATATGGCAACAGCTATTTACACAAGGAAGGGTGTTATTACGGAAAAAAATCCCTAACGGCACTACGTTTATTTCCCCCTCCCCACAAACTTCCAAACAGGAACTAACAAATAGAACTTGCAAAATGCACTAAAACATCACATGTAAATCCAGCTAACAGAAAATACATTCACAAGCATTGGAAGAGGAGGAGGAATCAATCTGGGTTTGTTTCGAAGAACGGCATGGAGACTTTGGCACGTGTGTTTTTTTGTTTGTTTGTTTTAAAATCTTTCCAGTCTATAGCTGAATGAAGTTTACAATCAAAGTTGCCTCTTTTTTTTAAAAAAAGGAACACAATATTCAATACCACAATTACAAAAGAAACCATTTTGCTTCCACTTTACTTTTCCCCCTTTCCCTTTAAAAATGGGTGAATTTAAAAAAGAGAGAAGGAAAGTGAAAGAGAAGGTGGGGGAGCTAACAAGAGAGAGAGGACAGGAGGCAGAGAGAGAGCTAGAGAGCATCACTTCTGGGGGAGAGAGAGAGAGAGAAAGCGCGGGGCGGGAGGGAAGAACCAAATCCATAGTTCACAAAGTGGACCAATTTCTATACACCGAGAAAACTTTATGATTACCACCTCCTTGGCGGAAGGAGCGAAGACTCCTCTATGTACACAGAGAGTCCGAGGGGGATGGAGGCGGTGGTTGGGGGCCGGCTGGTCCCAGGACCGACGGGTCCTCCCTCCTTGTGTCTGATCTTTTGTTCCCAAGGCGCTGGAGGCAGGAGGGGCGGCAGGGGTCCCCCCATCGCCGGCAGAACTGAATGTCCGCAAGGCTCAGGAGGCAGCGGGTGTCCCGTGGCGGGTAGAACCGCTTGGGCTGCTTTTAATCCTTCCTTTTCTTTCTTTCTTTCTCTTTCTTTCTTTCTTTCAAAAGATTTTATTTTCTCTCTCTCTTTCTCTCCCTTCTGCTGCTTCAAGATGTCCCAGTCCAAACAAAAGGGGGCGGCGGGGTGGAGAAAGAGAGAGAGGGAAGGCGGAGAGCGACTTCGACGGCGGCTTCCTTCCTTCCTTCCTGCTTTCCTTCCTTCATTTTCGAGGCATCTGGCTGGAGCGGCGGCGGCGGCGGCGGCGGGGCCAGGAGGCCTCTTCAGACGTACCACTCGTTGAAGTTGGACGTGAGGCCGCCGTGGCTGGCGCTGGCTCCGCCGCTGCCCGCTCCTCCGCCGCCGCCGCTGCCCCCTCCGCCGCCGCCCGAGCTGCCCCCGCCGCCGCCTCCTCCTCCCGCTCCGCCGTTGCTGCTCCGGTGCACCGCCGAGACTGCGGCCGCAGCGGCGGCGGCGGCAGCAGCAGCCGCGGCGGCCGCTGCAGAGGACAGGTTGCTGGCGGCTGTGCTTTGGGTCTCTGCGCTGGGGGACACCAAGCCCGGCGGAGTGGACGACTCGTAGCCGGAGCTGGCCGCGGGCGACGACTCGGAGCCTTGCGGGGAGGATTCGTGGACCTGCCGGGCCAACAGCGAGAAAGCAAACTAAGCAACTTGCGTTGAAAGGACACAGAAAAGGCTCCCAGATCTCTCCCACCCGTTTCCTTTCCTTCAAGACGCTCAAGAAGGCTCAGCACCGCCGCCGACCCTTCCCCCAGTGCTGAATTCCTACATTTAGTAAGGTTGCATAAATCCCCCTGAGTTACTAGCAGATCAGGAAGCTGGGTTGGAGCCCAAAAGGTCCCTCTCTTCCGGCTATACACAACATTTTCTTTGGAATTTGGTTTGAAGCATGTTTATTGGGAAACCACTCCGGTTTGAGCGGGACTTGCTTCCCAATAACTCCGCAGCCTGGGGCTACAGGAACAGTGAAACCCTCCCCCGTCCTCTGCACCCCCTTTCCCAGGCCCTGTCGCGCTTCTCCGGCTTACCTTCATGTGTTTCCGCAGGGAGCTGGGGTGGGTGTAGGATTTGTCGCACATCTTGCAGAGATAGGGCTTGTCCGAAGTGTGGACGTGCATGTGCTTCTTTCGGTCGCTGCTGTTGGCGAAGCGTCGGTCGCAGCCCTCGAATTCGCACTGGAAGGGCTTCTCGCCTGCAAAGGAGGAGAAGGGGGAAAGGCCAATTCGGCGTAAGCGCGTGCGAACGAGTCGCCCGGCTGGCTTCTGTTCCAACCCACTTAGCAGCTAAAAAGCGACCTTTTACCAAGAACTATACAGTAAAACAAACAGTGCGTGGCTGTGAGATCTTGGAAGAAACTTTAACATCCTCGGGGTTTTTTTTTTTTTGGTCAGCTAAAGGAAAGCGATCTCCTTTTCGTATGTGCCTCTTTTCATTGGCATCTGATCTTTAAATGTTCGTCTGAGAATTCCGCAGGAGCTCAGTCGAATTTAGGATGTGAGGGAAATGAGTTGGGTGAGTTGTGCATGGGATTACGCAGCTTCGGAAAGAAATACCGGGCCAGGGTCCCAGCTAATACAAGGAAAACAGGGGAATTCAAGAAAGTCCTCAGGTCTGTGGTCATTGTTTTTAAAAGCGCGATTCCCCAAGGAACCCAATAAAGAGATTTGTGTGTCTTTTTCGGGATACGTGTTTCTTTTGTTTTCATTCCCACTGGTGTTTCATTTAAAAGCCAGGCCAAGGAGCCTTTTCCAGTTCGTGCATTTAAAAACAGCCACCGGACCAGAACCAAGCCCCCTCCCCCAGTTTAAACAGCGTCAAGCCGCAAACGACTCCAGATCTGAGCAGGCTGCTGTAGTATTTTTCTCCCCTTTCATGCTAGGACATTGGAAGTCAGTTCTCTAAATATCCGCTGGGGATGTTGGGGGGGGGGGGGCGAAGAGGGCGAGAGAAACCGAAGCAAAAAACACATCCACAACCCTCCCTTGGAATTTTCCTAGAGCTTCTTCGCCCCTTCGCCAGATTTCCGAGCAATTTGTAGGTGTGAGAACTCAAACACAGCCACCGCCGGATCCTTCCCCCGCCCTTGAAATCGGAGGTGGGAGAGACGCGCAATTTAACGCGAAATTCCATTAGCACCTAAATTGTTCCCTAAAGACATCCGCTCAGAGCCCCCCTCCCCGTAAAACGCGGCCATCTCCATGCAAATCAACGTCTCGGATTTGCTAAACCTTGTTAAAGCCCGTCTCGCACCTAAACCCGTTCTTAGCACTTCAGCAACACAACCAGAAAGGCTCACAGAGCTTTGCTCCTTTCTCTCAGTCAACACTGATGCCCGGAAATTGCTCAAATATTTGCTGGTCTTCTTTTTTTCCCGGGGCGGGGTAGGGTGCGGAACCCCAAAAATAAAAATAAAAATGCTCCAGTAGAAATCTGGCCGGCTGAAGTAGAATTATCTAGGAGCCTGGGAAACGCATTTGTTTGATTCCACTACCTGGACTCACACGATTTCTATCATCCAGAAACGCGGCCTCCTTTCTCACCCATTAGTCCTCATCTTGGGGTGGCAGCGTTAGGAGCGGGGGGAAATCCTACCCCCGGAAGTTTATCAACCTTAAATCCTCTGTTGTTTATTACATGTTGCTTTAACAAAAATAATAAACTAGTGGAAAACCGCCTTCCGGCGCCCCAAGTCAGACTTTCAAAACACTTTTGCAAATGAGAAAATTTTATGGTCCCGCCTCACTCCATTTCCATTTAATGGAAAGCAGTCCCTGAAAAGCGCGGTGAAATGACCAGGGGGGCGGAGAAAGGAAAAGAGCTCCCCCCTCCCTCTGAAGGGTAGTTTTTCTAGAATATAGGTCTAAAATACAAAATGTAAAATTCAGCTCTGTTTTAGATTCCTACCATCACATTTATAAATCGGCACAACTATGCCTTTTTAAACTACCCACTTATTTACCCATTTTCTGGAAACGCGGCGTTCATTGCAGGAGCTCCTCAGACCTGAGTATATTTGGAAATGAAGCCGGTGGATTTCAAAGGAAGAGATTTCCTAGTCAGCTGCTCAGCTTTACAGATTTCCTTAAAAGTAGACCATGCCGACAGGAACAACACTCGCTTCTCTTCAGGATTAACCTGTAAGGTCCCTTCGTATATTTCCAGTTATCTGCTCGGGCGGTTTTTGCTTCTTTGAAGGGAGCCGTCCCACTCTGAAGGAGTGTCTCCCTTGGCAACTCTGACTGATGCCAATGTATTTTACTTTCCTCTAAGTATCTGATCCCATTGCATTTCCCCTAAGTATCCCGAGGAGCCCGGCCCAGTTCAGGCAGCCTTAAGAGAAGGCAGACATTTGGAAGCAATTTTATTTTACTTTTTACGTGTTTATTTTTTACGACCAAATAAAGCATCACTTCCTTTAAAGAGTTTGGACAAAATTAAACACCTTTCCGAGTAAGCAGATTCGTGTGCGGGAGCATGCAGGGGGAGGTTTCTGGGGAAAGGATTCTCCTGCTTTGCATTTGTGTCGCAATGCCCCCTTCCCTTCCCCACAGTCTCACACCCACCAACCACCCTTTCCGACCCGGCAAAGAGCGTGAAATCCCTCGTGGACTGACCTGTGTGCGTCCTTTTGTGGATCTTGAGGTTTTCGGAGCGCGCGAAGACCTTCCCGCAGCCGGGGAAGGGGCACGGGAAGGGCTTCTCGCCCGTGTGCACGCGGATGTGGTTGACCAGCTTGTACTTGGCCTTGAAGGGCTTCCCTTCGCGGGGACACTCCTCCCAGAAGCAGATGTGATTGCTCTGCTCGGGCCCGCCGACGTGCTCCACGGAGACGTGAGTGACCAGCTCGTGCATGGTGCTGAAAGTTTTGTTGCAGCTCTTCTTGGGGCTGCTCAGCTGCTCGGGGTCGATCCACTTGCAGATGAGCTCCTGCTTGATGCACTGCTGGCGCATGTAGCGGAAGAAGGCCCCCGGGTGGTGGTGGTGATGGTGGTGGTGCGGGTGGGCATGGTGCGGGTGGGCATGGTGCGGGTGGTGCGCGTGGTGCGCCGCCATGTTCATGCCCATGTTCATGTTCATGGGCCCGTACTGGCCGTGCAGCTGCGCCGCCGAGTAAGGGTCCGCGCGCGGGCTGGACACCTGGCGGTACTGGTCCGAGCGGCCGAAGACTTCTCCGGGCAAGCCCAGCCGCATCTGCCCGTTGAGCACGTTGGGCGAGCCCGGCGCGCCGTGCTGCTCGCCGATGCCCGGGAACAGCAGGTGGCTCTGCGCCTCGGCGTGCGGGTGGTGCAGGCTGCCCGTGGCCGCCGCCGCCGCCGCCGCGGCCCCGAAGAGCCCGTGCTGGCCGCCGCCGGCCGCCGCCGCCGCCGCGTCGCCGAAGCCCCGGCTCCGAAACAAGAAGTCCCTGGGGGAGTTGAAGGGCGGCGCGGAGTAGGAGCCCACATGCGCCGCGTGCGGGTAAGCGGGCGCCTGCGAGCTGAAGGCCGAGCCCTGGCCCGGAGACAGCTCGTGCGCCGCCGCCGCAGCCGCCGCCGCGTTGAGCTTGAAGGCGCCCAGGTGCGCCGCCGCCGCCGCCGCCGCCGAGTCCACGAAGCTGTTCTGCAGGCTCAGCTCGCGCTCCTGCATCTCGGCCGCCGACGGAGGAGGAGGGTGCCGGGCGAACGAGCCCACGCCCAGCGCCGGGAACTGCGGCCCCGCATCCAGAAGCATGCCGCCCAGGAGCCCCCGGCGAGGGTCCGAGCGAGGGGCTCTCGGTCTTCTTGCTCTTCCTTCTTCTTCTGCCTCTTCTGCTGTTGCCGCTGCGCGAGCGGGAGAAAGAGCCGCGCGCCGACGACGAGAGTTCAGGCGCAGGCGGCCAGCCGAAGGGTATTAAAGCAGCTGAGGCGAGGGCGGGCGGGCAGCTCTGAGGGAAGAAGGCACAGAGAGGGGAGCGGGCGGAGGGGAGGGAGAGAGAGAGGGAGCCGAGGAGGGAGGGAAGAGGAGAGGGGCGGTGAGGGGGGAGAGGGAGGGACGCAGAGGGGACTCGCCTTTCCCTGAGGGGGGGGGAGAAATGGGGGGGAAAGAGCTACCCACAACAACAATAACAACAACAACAGTACCACACACACAAGCCCGCTGGCGAAGAGATGTCACACCGCCACAGCCACACCGACAGCCTCTCTCTCTCACACACAAACAGGCGAGGAGATATATAGGCACACTCCCTCGTGCGCGCGCGCTCACGCACACGCCGGGGCGCGCGCGAGTGGCCGGCTCTCCGCTCGCGCGCTACGCACACTCTCCGCTCAGAAAACAAACACACGGTTCTCCGCTGCGCTACTACCCCGCCCCGGTGCCCCCCTCCCCGCCTTCTCCAGCCCCTCCTCTAAAATATTCGGGTTTCCCCCTCTTCTAACTACCCCTTGTTGCTGGTTTTTAATATATATATATATAACACATATGTGTGTGTATATAGATATATTATTCCCGTTCTTCTTCTTCTTCTCCTCCGCTGCCGCTGCCGCCACCTCCTCCGCCTCCCGCTCTGCCCGCCATTCGGTTCCGCCTCACGGGCTCCAAAGTTGCCGCCGCCGCCGCCGCCGCCGCCGCTGTTCTCCTCACGAGAGGGAGGAATCGGGCGCCTCTTCCCTCGCCACAACCTCGCTCGCTTTAAGTTGGGGAGGAGGAGGAGGAGGAGGAGGGGACGAGATTGGGGGGAGAAGAGGAGGGGAGGGGGAGAGATGCGGATTTGTAAAAGAAAAAAAAGAGAGCGAGAGAGAGGCAGCCCAGAACAATAACACAGGCGGAGGGGCGGAGGGGGGAGTGGAGCGCCCAAGGTCCGTCCCTCAGCCCGGGCGCGGGTCCCACTCAGGCACCGCAGCCAGCGCCCGCCATGGAGATGCTCCAGCCGTGAGATGCGGTCCTTCCTCCTCCTCCTCCTCCTCTTTTTTGGCGGGGGGGGGGCGGGTCGGTCCTCCTCCCTGGGCGCTGGCCGGCTTCTCCCTCTGCTCGCCTCTCGCCTCCGTCTGCTGGTTGCGGTGGGCGCCGCTGCTGCGGCTGCTTTTTATCCCCCCCTCCTCGCCACCCCCTTCTCTTCCTCCTCCTCCTCCTCCCAGCCTCTCCCGCTAGTTCCTAGGCTGGACTGGCAGCTCCTCTCCCACCGCCCCCTTTAACAGCAGCCAGACCGATCTCCTGGCGCCGTCTCATTGGTCGGCCCGGCCCCATCAATCCAAGCCTTCCCCCCAAGGCGGGCTAATAGCCACTCGCGCGTCCCCTGGTCCGACCCGCCTCCCCTCCCCTCCGCTCCCCCTCCCCTCCGCTCCCGCCCCGGGCAGAGGCGAGAGAGGGGCAGCGCTCGGATCATAGGGCAGCCAGAGGGTGGGTTGGGGGAGGGGGGCGCGGTGGGTAGGGGGGCGGGATCGGTTCCCAACGAGATCCAGTTTACCTCTGGGGTGCGTTTCTCGCGGGGAAACCGGACCAAAAGGACCCTTTGGGGTGGCGAGAGAGCGAGAAAGAGAGAGCAAGGCATGGTTTTTTTTGTTTTGTTTTTTAAGAGAGAGATTGGGCGAGGGGGTGTCAAAGGAGAGGGAAAGCGCAGCAGATGAGAATATCTGGGATGGAGAATATCTGCGTGTGCGTTTTGTGAAAGATTCCGAGCGAAGGTGCCATTCAGATCCGCTAAAAACCGACGGGAGTTTCCCTCCCATCGATTCCAACAGGATGTGGACTTCGCTGGGAGGCTGCTGACACGGGTGTAAATAGAGATGTCTCGGAGTAGTGTAAAAGAAAAGAGCGCGTTAGTGGGCGGTTGTCAGGAGGGGGCATGGGAGCGAGCTGCATAGCGGGGAAGGGGTGTTGAAAAAAGCAACAACCCGTGATTGCAACCTTTTGCCGCTGCGTTTGTGTGTGTTTGTAACAAATCACATCGCAAAGCCTCACGAACGGAAATTTGCAAACTAGATTCTAAGATTGCTAACTGAAAATACACATTACACACTCCTGCCAGGACAGATCTGTTTCCTGAATGAGCTTGTTTAGATTAAAAAAAAATTAAAAACCACCCAAACCTGCAATCCGAAGCAAATTTGCTGAGGAAATAAAAAGGGCAGTATCCAGAAATATTTCCCCGTCTTTTTAGGAAAAATAACGGTGGCCTTTCTTTTTCCTATTTAGGAATACAAATGATCTCTGTGGTCTTATGAGAATGGAAACTAGAAAAGGAAATGGGGTTGCTCCTGGGTTGGGGGTGTGTTCTATTCCCCCCCCCCCTTAGGCCATATTAGCATAAGACAAAACCTTTTTACGCTTTCTGCTGTATTCTTTTGCACCTGCACAGGCCCATTTTCAAACCGATTTTGCGTCCTTGTAGGGGAAGGAAGGAAGGAGATACAGGTACAGAGAGCTATTTAGATGTACCCCGCACATACATAATGCGCACATATAAATAGTACATCACCCATGATTTCCTTCCTTGATTAAATTACATTTTTATTTTGGCACGAAGATGCATTTTAGTCCATTGAAAATGCTGCATGAACGGACTCTATTCTTTCTAGCTTCCTGGTATAGCTTTAGGAGTGGATCTAGGCGCTGAAAGAGCCGTTTTTTTGCTGTTCTCAGAACGAGCGTGAGCCTTGCACACCTCACGGCTGCGTGGCTCTTCCTTCCTCCAAATCGCAAGCTGTCTCCATCCCTTCCTTGTCCGCAGCCCTCGGCCAGCTCCCTCAGTGCCCCTTGCCAGCTTGCAGGATGGAGGTGGTGGGGCGCTTCTCTCTCTACCCCCCCGCCCTTCTCTTGACCCAACCAGCCTGCGTTTCTCTCGGCCTGACTTTCCAACACACCCACCCACCTACCTATTTCTCTCCAGGGTTTGAACGATGGCAAAGAGAAGCGGAGCTAAAAAGGTCCCCCTCACCTTCCGACATCCAAAGACCTTGGAGGAGCAAGATAAACACCACGGAGCCTTGCGCGCAGTTCCTTTAGGCCCTGGTCTAAGGCGCGTCCGCCTGTAGGTAAATCCCATCGGCTTTATAGTGGAACACTTTCAAGGAACTGTGACAAGGCTCCTAGAATATTTTTCGACAGAAGGGGGAAATATCTCTCTCTCTCTCTCTCTCTCTCTCTCTCTCTCTCTCTCACACACACACACACACAAAAAATCCATGGCTAAAACAGTTTTTGAATGTAGCCTCAAGTCTCATTCACACATCCACCCACCCACACGTTTCTTTCTCTCGCCTTTCCTTTCTCTCAGATCCCTCCCCCGCTGTCTAACGGCCTCGGCGGCTTGTTCAGGACACTTTGGGGAGGTAAATTCGTAAATTCCGGCCGGAGTCCCCCGCAGGCTGGACGCCGCTTTTCTTTCAAACTTTCCCATTTCTCCCCTCCCGGTAGGAAACAGAGGAGCTGATCCAAGTTCAAAGCTAGATCGCCGTCCTTCCACCCCCTCCCCAGAAGTGCTTTATTTCTCTCCAAACAGCCAAAAAAAAAAAAAAAAAGCCTCCTTTTCTCCCCCCCCCCCCACCAATGTCACGGGGGTGAGAAGGAAAGGAAGGGAGTGGGGGGAGAAGAGGAGCCAAGAAAGAAACCTGCCGTCCCTTTCATGGGCCATTGGCCGGAGTACAGCCTTTAAAGCTCATTCTTTGCGAGGGAAGAAAGCGGCCAGCAGTCAAAATCCCTTCGGGAAGTGGGTTAGCAGGGCGAAGGGAAGGAGAGAAGGGATCGGATTCCTCCTCAGCCAGAGTAGCTTTCTTGGGGGGCCCGGCCTACAGCCTGCTAGATACGTGACCGGTCTGTCACCATCGCCACCAGCTCTTGGGGAAACATGGCCCCCTGGTCTGTAAGTTTCCTTCCACGCTTATGCCGTTTTCTTTTTGCTTTCTCCAAGCCTAGAACGAAGGAAAGGCAGCTTCACTCGGTGTCGCTCGCTGTCTTCGTTATTTTGCAATGATCTGCGCTTCTGAGCTACCGTCCCCCTGCAAATGGCATCTGGGGGGTGTGGGGTGGGGAACTCCACGGTATCCGTTTATCTCTAGTGCTGCGCCTTTGCTGGGTCTCCTTGATGGAGCTTATTTAGCTGTGGCTTGGCTTTCCTTTGACCCGAGGACAGGGCTGTCTCTGTGTAGGTGACTGTATAAGAATTATATTTGCAAAGGAAAGCTTGCTTCCACACAAATCCCATTGACTTCAGCTCCCCCAGCTCCCCCAGCCAAAATGCGTCTAGAATCCAGCCTCCCCGTGTAGCCCGATCCTAGGCACGTTTACTTCGGAGGTCCCACTGTGCTCAGTCAAATTTACTGGCAAAATTATGCACCTCTGATTCAGCCTGAGTCGAAAATACTTTCGTGCGAAGTCAATGAGATTTACTCCCAAGCAAACAGGCAGAAGCCAACCAAGCGCAATGAGTTCTGAAACTGCATGCACCCTGACTTAGGAGTTAATATGCAAGTGATTTAGCATCTTACTCCCGAGTAAGTATGCGTAGGGTCAGGTTGTTCCGTCCCTTGATTTCAAGCTATGAACGGTTTTTCACCCCTACTGAAATCAAACTTTGGCTGGATCTGATCCAATACGGTTGTTAGGCTTCTATGCTTCCTTTACTTCTTACTGAAATCAGTTAGATTTGTTTCCTAGCAAATATGGTGCTGGCTTCTGGTGTTGTTGTTGCTGCTGCTGTTGTTAAATTGTACAAGACAGAAATGTGTGCAGAAGAGGGGTCTGATTTCTCCTGTAAAATCCAAATCTTAACAGAGAAATCCTGTCAGGCCCAGCCTCCTCTGCTTCACCCGAAAAGACTGGGAGGTGGACAAGCTCTCTTCGGTGGCTCCTCACTTGCCCACGATTGTTGTCTGTATCACAGACACTCGTAAATTCAACAGGCTCATCAACAGGATATTAAGTTGCAGGTCACCTTTGATATCCCCTCGCTCAGCCACTTCTAGGCCATTCGACCTCTGACCTCTGAAGACGGCATGTGCTGCCGGAGTGGGAAGAGCAGGGGGCAGAGAGCCTCCTTCTGTAAAGGACACGTTGGAATAAGTTTTCTTTTTTCTTTTCTTTTTTGTAAACGCTTTGTCAGGTTTTAGTCTACAAGAAGCCAAATATACAAGCAAAGTGGGAAGTCAATGAAAGTCTCAGCCAAAGTTGTAACTTTTAAATGCCTGGGTTTTTTTGGTTTTGGTTTTTTTAAAAAAACAACAACCCAAGCTCACTCCAACGCCTAGGGTGTCCACATAGAAATACAGCGAAATGCCCTCCCACTATTAAAATTTATTATTCTTCGCCTTGGCCGGCAGTTTCAGTGTTATGCAGCAGCGGTGGGTTTTGGGGAGAGAGGAGTCTCAAGGAAGATAAGGCCTGCTTTGTGTTGGTTTTGCTAAGACCCGCATAATCCGCAAGACAAACCTCTCTGCCTGGTGCCTGTGTTTTAACCGCGGGCCACGATCCCGGCAAAAGTAACCATTCATTTCAATGGGAGAGAGTTGAATCAGTGCTGAACTCCGCCTTTGAAACAGAAGACATATGGAATGAATGCTCCATTTTAGCAAAATCGAGCTTAGGTGGTTCTTTGCTTTTTTGTTGGCTTGTTTTTGTTTGCTTGTCTTTTGGTCGCTAGTTTTGGATTTATTATTTTCATATTTTTTTTAGAGGACGCTTCACTGAGGACTTTGCTCCATTTGCCTTGCCCTATCCTTTTTCGGCTCCTCTCGGTTTCAATAGGAGGCTGCCGCTGCGGGTTAGGGGAAGCAGGGCAAGTTGTCCGTAAGTAAAGCGCTCTCCTTTCCCGCTCTCGAGCGAATATGTAATACACTTTCTGCTGTCATTCATAAATAACGGGGCCATATGGGAACCATATTGCTTATACAAGGCCAGCCGTCAAAGTGTCACCGTTTGATTTATCGGAACAGCTTCTTCCAATCGTTGACCGTGGGGGGAAAAATAGAGGGAACCGGAAGGATGCGCCTATATAGGCTTATAGATACACATGTGTATCCGCACACACGTATTGAATTTCTCCCTCGTTTTCCCTCCTAAAAGTAGATGTGCACACTACGCATTATTTTAAAAGGGGGGGAGGGAGGAACTATGGGATAGCGAGACTATCAGAAATAGCATTATCAACTCATCAATGGCCCTCCTGTACCCCCTTGAGCGTGACAGCTTTGTTTCGGTTCTCTAAGGCTGCAGTCCTTTAGACACTTGCCGATGATGAGCAAGACCCACTGAATAGAGGGGGAATTATTTCTCAGTAAACGTGAAGTAGTAGATCAAGCAGTTGTTGCTCTATGATCGCGTCAGCTTTATAATGAACTTTTAAAAAAAAAGTGATTAAAAGCTGATCAATATGGCGCAGTTCCTTCCAGTAGCTGAGAATGATGGCACTGCAGTTTGGCTGCTAATTTTGGAAGATGCAGTTTAAGGAATCTCAGCTTTTAGTCTCCCACTTTATCTCCCTTTACCTGAGAGTAAGCCCCGTTGAACTCCATTCCACCCGTCGTGAGTAGAGGCTGTGTAGGACTGTTAACTGGGTAAGTCCACCATGCCAGTGCAACTTACTTCCAGGCAAACGTGCATAGGAGTTGTGCTGCCCAAGGATCTTCTAAAATAGTTTCCAAACCGAGCAAGCTTCCAAGCACATTTACACAGAATTAAATTCCATCGGGTTCAGTGGAAGTTTTGATATGTTTACAAACGTTTGCAGTCTCAGTGTTGTAATTTCCCCAGCCAAAGGAAAAATCGTTATTAATCAAATAACGTAGAAACAGAAAACCACTAAAGTACTCGGGACCTGCAGGAAGGGCCAAAAGTCCATAGTCCAGCCTCCAACATCTCGCCATGACAGGGCTCCGAAAGACTCCCTATCTGAAACCCTGGAGAGCACCTGCTGGTTCGTGTTTTAGGCAATATCGAGTTACATGAACCGATTATCTGACCCTGTGTAAGGCAACTTCTTCTGTTTAAGTTGGTGTGCTTGTGATTTCTCTAAAAGCCTTCGCATTTCTATACTCCATAAAATGTCCTCAGATCTCTGGATCCACGTCAGCATTCGGAGGCAATGTTGGGGGACAAAAGGAAAGGAGCGAGATGACGTTCCCCAGGGGTAAATCATCCAGATGGTTGATATCTGTCATAGGACATTTTATATATACATATACCAACCATCAGAAATACTTATTATATGCCCTCCTTTATGTCATCCCACTTCCCAAGTATGTAAGGAAGATCACAAGCCTATGCATGTTTACTTGGAAATCTCGCGGGTTTAAATGGGGCTTACTTCTAAGTAAGTGCATGCAGGATTGCAGCCTTGATCTTGAAACTTGGCTGCGTATGCCCGCCAGACTAAAGCAGGACATTCCCCACAACATACAGGGGTCATTTTAGTATGCAATCCTACACCCACTTACCTGGGAGTAAGCCCCATTGAACGGAATAGCACGTCCTTCTGAGCAGAGTTGTGGACATGGATAGGCTTACACTCTTGTTCGTAATGTTGCTTTGTTTTTATTTAACAAAATTCGCACGCCGCTTGGTTGTAACAGGACCTCTAAGCGGCTTCCAAAAAAAAAAAAAAAAAAAGGGAACATTAAAATTGTCGATAAAAGACATGAGTTAGAGTCATTTGTTTGGTGTGGATCTGTGCACTGGGGGGGGGGGGAGAGGAGTGCCACTGGATCTGTGGAGCCCCTCTTTAGCAAGGCAGAACAAGTCACCAGCACTTGTCTGGCACTGAAACAACCAGCTATGTTTTGCCAGGCTAGGCACAAATATGCAATGGTAAGAGGCACAGACAGCAATTGTGTATGTGTGGAGGGGGTGAAGGGGTGTGTGGGTGTTGTAAGCAAACCCCTTAATATGTCACAGGGAGAGAGAGGGTTCATTGAAAGGAAACCACTCTCCCCCACCCTTTAAAAATGATTTGTTTCCAAGGTAGTTTAATCGATCTAGGAATTAAACAACATATTTGGGCAGTTTTGCTTCCGTGTGCCAGTAAATTGTCATATGGAAAAACGCATTCCCTTGGCAAGTTGCTTATCACCCACTTTCCCGTGGAAATCACTTCTGAGAAAAACTCACTCGCGTCTCAGGCTGCGCCCCCGAGACCCCACTTCTGATCAAGGCAGAAGGGCCCGCGGGCCCAGTAGGAAGCCTTGAACTAGTCCCTTGACGAGGCAAGAGCCCTACTGAAGAAGGAACACTTTTAACCCGTTCCTGCCTCCTCTCCAATGGTGCGCTTTCCTCCCCCTCTCTCTGCTGCCCTTCTCCAGAGCGCTTTGTGCAAGTGCTTGGGCCTGTCGCCGAAAGCCAGCTTGGCAGCCACCAGGCACACCTGACAGGTCGGGTCATGTTAAGTGGCAGAGGTGGAGAGAGGGAGAGAGAGAGGGAGCCTGTGTTCAGGGGAACAGAAAAACCAGAGTGGTTAGACAAGCCACGAAGAGTCCATGACTCAGCTCCCTGAGTGTATTACTGGTTTCATTTAGGGATGTTGGGTAGCTGGTTGGGGCGAGGGGTGTCCAGCTTTTCCTTTACGCGCAGCGCCATCAAGGACGGGGCGAGGGTGGTGGTGGCGGATAAGAGGAGAGAGGATCCAAGCGCAGCCAGCAGACTCCGAGGGTGCTGGGGGGGGGGGAGGAAAATGGGTGGCGCCCTCCCCTCCAGCTACCCTCGACGAGACCTGCCTTTCCTAAACAAAGCTGTGCTGGCTTCCATGAACGCTACGTCTAAGTAAGTACAACGCAGAGCTGACCTCTGCGTCGTCTCGTGGGTAGGAATCCGAGGAGAATCCGCGCCTTCGCCAGAACAGCTTAGCAGGTTTGCGCGGAAGTTAAGTCCAAAGCTATACAACAGAACTTACTCCCGTGCAAGTGTGCGCGCAGGATTTTTCAAGAGTGTGTGTGTCTGTGTTTGTTTTGTCTGCCTGAAGAATCCCGTGCCTCTACTGCCTGCACGGCTGTTTTTCTATTCTTTTTTAAAAAAGATCTTCTTGAGAAGAGCTGTTAATTGCTCTCTCGTTTTAATTGTTCCCCAGAAGGCATTTTCCCTCTTCTGGAATATCGCCCCCCCTCCCGCTAAATATCAATAACATGTGTGCACTAAAGACAACTACTTGCAAATAGGCTTCGTGATCATTAGCATATATTTGCATAATGCCGCCGTCAAACAAATGCCGTAAGCAGCAAGCAAACAAAAACACGAACTCTGGAGAGCTGATTTGCTAAACGTGCCGTGGACTGAAATTAATAAAGAAAGAAAAGAAAAGAAAAGAAAAGAAAAGAAAAGAAAAGGGGGGAAGTAAGGAAGCGGGAGAGGAAGGGGGGACAGCAAAAAAAGTGAGAAGAGATTCCAGATTTAATAGATTGACGGTTTAGAATCAAATAGCGTGTTTGTACGCTTAATTGGAATAACATACATTTCGGAATTACGGTGCACATCTCTGCCTTGACCAGGAAGAGATTTACAGCAATCTTAAAATCTCTGGCATCTCCAGGAAGGGCCAGGAGAGACCCCTGTCTGAAATCCTGGAGAGCCTGCCAGTCAGTGTAGGCAATACTGAGATAGATAGACCAATGGCCTGGCTCGGTATAAGGCTGTGTCCCTTATTCAGAGGCCAGAATGGTCCACAGTGCCCTTTCTATCTGCATGGAACATTTGCGGCACCACCCAGCCAGCGCGAATTGCTCATAAGGCCCATTGGCTTCAATGGGAAGATTGCTGAACAAAGTGCTTAAGTTTTCCTGGACCGTGCCTCTTCTTTGTAACGTGCACGGTTTCTCCCGTGCGTGCCCTCGCAGTGCAGCTGACAGTATGCAAATTTCATGCAAGAAACAGCATACTTCTTCAGAAGTTGCCTTATCGCAAAGATAACCTTTTCACTGATAGCAGCTGGGGAAAATCATAGGTTTGAATTAATCTGCCTGCAAGTCCACTACAACTTTCACGATATAACCCACGATTAAAAAGCCTTATTCGCTACCTGCCATCCATGTTTGTCTGTCCACCCAGCCATCTCTCCGCTGTTTATAGTCCCCACAAACAAGGGAATTGATCAGCGACATATATTTGAATTAAGACGCACTAAATCGATGACAGATCCATATCACGCTGCGTTTAACAAGAGTTGTACACGGAGGCCAGGACATAACTCCCAAACTATTATTCAGGTTTGGAACTCCCCCTCCCCGCGCCCCATTTAAGTCATTACATTTCGGAAATTCAGTTATAACTCAATATATTTTTCATACTTAAAAAAAACCCAAATCCTGTTTCGAAAGAAGTTTGCATTTCATTCGAAAACTATCTATCAGGCAACCTTTTTTTTTTTAAAAAAGACCCCCATACTGTAGCCTTCCCCCAAAAATCTAAATTGATGAGCAGTCAAGCTTCAAAATGAATTTGGAAACACGTTGATGGCCTGCGGAGCCGGCTTTGGGGGCAAAATAATAATAATAGTGAGTTGCATCACACTGGTATGTTTATGTTTGAACTTTGTACGGTGTCTGTAAAGCTGCAATCCTAAACACACTAGGGAGTAAGACCCATTGAAGGCAGTGGGTCTTACTTCAGAGAAAACAGGCGCGAGGTTGCACGAGGCGAAAAGAGGACGTGAAGCTCGCATGTTAATAGTTGGGTTGCAAGATCTCTTTATGGAAACCCCTGAAATAATGTATCAAACGCCTGACCGCCTGCGCGATGCGCTAACTCGGCGACCTAAAGGCTAGTTGGAGAGCTGTTGGCGATTTTCACGTGGTCCCTAACAGAAAGATCTCCCCCCTCTCTCATATTCTCCATCTCTCTCTCTCTCTTAACTTAAAAATGGGGAATGCGTCTGACTGCATGTACTCCGAGGGCTGAAATTGGCTCACCTCGTCTCCGCCTGTTTCAAATTAGGCGCAGAACTACTGGAAAGACGCGTTGCCAAAAAGTCAGCCTTTACCATGCAGTGCGGCGTGTTGAACCAAGTGCTAGCGCCGCCCCAAGAGCTTTTCGGTGCTATTTCAGGCGCTGCTACTTTGCATTATGGAAATACTACTGCCTATTTCTGTTCCAGGACTTGCTCCCGCTGCGGCGACTAAGTTTTGTTCAGCTTTGCCGGTCGCGAAAAGAAGGAAGGCGACGTCCCTCCTCCTTTATTTTCAGAGCTGAAAGCTCAGTCCCACCCACACCCCGCTTTTCTGGCGCATTTGATTCTTTTTTTTTAAAGGAAATGTGCAGCTGTTTGCCGCTCCATTCGTAAATTCAGTTAATTTGTAATAGGTCTCCCAAGTTTTCAAGAGAATCCACACATCTATTTAAATTAATGGACTTGTACCAAATGAGGAGGGGTGGGGAAAACGCACGGATTCGGATCGGGGCGCCAACCTCTACCCCTGCTCCGGTTCGATCCGCAAGCGTACATTTCTCAGCATCCTACAGACCCAGCCGGCATCCTCGCAGGAAACGTCCACGCGAAATTTCCCCCGAGGACTGTACACCTGTTCCTCAAATAAGTCCCAGCAGCTCAAAGGCAGGCTTTCCTCCCAGAGCGCTGGCGTGCAGGAGCGTACACCGGGATTTAGGGTTTTCCTGTGTAAACAAGACGGAAAGTTCAGGAAAACGGTGGAGGCGGGAGTGTTGGAAGGAGAGAGAAGAATCGTACAAAAGTAAGGATGGCGCATCCTGAGGATTCATTCTATCAGCCACGTTTTTAAAAAGAGCACGAACTGACTGATCTATTTTTAGGCTTCATTGAGATGGAGAAGCGGATCTGACGTCTCCTGCGAGACTCAGCCGTTTGAAATGAGCCCCCCCCCCAAAAAAAACCTAATTCTTTTTACACCAGCTTATGGGAGCAGTTATTTCCATTACTTAGGGAAATGAATCGTTGTAGTTCTTTCTACACAGTCGCGAAGAAACTCTCATGAAGCATTTTTTGCGTATCTTGACTACCGCAGTCGTGTCTCGGGTTTAAGGAAACAGCTTATTTTCACATCTATTCTGAAGCCAGCAATAATTGTAACTGCACCAAAATATCTCCTTCCAATCGACGCTTCGGTCCTAAGCACATGTGCTGGAGAGGAAGAGTCAATGAAAGCAACGGGACTTTCATATGCCCTTGTATATGAATTACACAGCTCCTCCTCCACTTGTTGAGTTTGTATTTATTTGTGCGATTTACTTCCATACAATTCATTTAGGGTACATTTATTTTAGGGCGTTTAGGACGCTCGCCTTGCATACTGAGTCTACCTATAGTTACAAACAAGCTTACAGTCTGGTGGGTGCCATCGCAGCCCTAGGCTCCAAGTCCTAAACATAGACACATAGAATCATAGCGTTGGAAGGGACCCCAGGGTCATCTAGTCCAACCCTCGGCTGTACAGGAATGTCAACTCGATTCTACACGGCAGACGGCCATCCAACCTCTGCTTAAAACCCTGCCAAGTGCCTTATGTCCTTCTCACGGAGGTGTAAAGTATGTCATTACCAATTATCATGGGTTGTTGTACCAAGGATTCCTTTTCACACGAGCAAATGCCCTCCCGGTGTGTTTTTAAGTTCGGGCGCAAACACTCTTTAAAACTTGCATCTGATGTGCCCGCAAGAACAAAGTTATGCCGACTCGCAGTAGGCAGTGGAAGCCTCGTTTGCAAAGCGGTTTCAGACTGGGCAAAAAGTTGCGCCAGCTCCTCACTGAACAGCTCACTCTTAATCTCAGGGTCGTGAGTTCGAGTCCCACGCTGGGCGAAAGATTCCTGCTTTTCAGGGGGGGTTGGACTAGATGACCCTGGGGTCCCTTCCAACTCTACAATTCTATCCCAGGTGACTGGGAAGCAGCAACTCTCCTCTGCGCGCCCGAGCGAGATCCGGGCTGCCTTCCCTGACAGTTTCCAAGCAAGCGTGCCGCCGCGTGTTTCCCCCTGGCACGCCGCTCGCTTGGCACTCCCTCTGCGGCTGGGCGCTAACTTTTTCCCCTTCTTCCTTCCTTTCAGCAAGTGCAACTTTTTTTGGGGGGGGAGGGAGAAACGCGCGCGAGAGCGAGAAAAGGGGCGTCGGGGGGTGGGGAGAGCGAGCGAGAGCGCGAAAGCAGACAAGAGCGCGAGGGCGGTTCCCCGCTGAGCGCCCGGCCTGAATGGGAGCCAATCGCGCTGGCCTGGCCTCTGCCAATCACCGGCCTCCCTCCAATCCCACCCGCGCACATTTCCAAACTCTGGTTCCCAACCGCGCCGCTCAAATGTGCCGAGCGCTCTGCCAATCGCTGGAGGCCAGAGCGGGGAGAGGATGGCAGCAGCAGCCGAGTTGGGAAACGGAGCAGACAAAAGAAGTTAAAGAGCCGCTTAATCGCTCCATGTTTGGCAAGGCGGCGGCGCTGGCCACGGCGGCAGCAACAGCCTCGGCGGCGGCAGCAAGCAGGGGGAGGAAGGCCACCGCCCCCTCGGGGCCGGCCCAGGCGACCCCCTTGCGCCTGGATGGGCCCCGGGGCTGCGGCGCCATGGAGCCCGCGCTGAGTTGCAAGAGGAGCCCCAGCCTGCGCTTGGCCGACCTGGCCGCATTGCATGGCGTCGGCGTCGGAGGAGGCAGCAGCGCCACCAGCGGTGGCGGCTTCCAGCCCTTGCACCCGGGGGACCTGGGCTCCTCGGACCCGGCTGCCGCGGCCCCCTTCGGGCCGGAGCACGTGGCGTCGGGGGCGCTCAAGTTGAGCCCGGCCGGCGCCGAGGCCGCCTTCGCCTCGTCGTCGCAGGCGGGCGCCAACGGCGCGGCCGGCAGCCCCTCGTACGCGGCGCCGCGGCGGGCCGAGCGGCCTCTGCAGCAGCACCCGGCCAGCTCGCCCATGTTCATCTCGTCGGCGGGCACCTACGGCGCCGGCGGCGAGCAGCCTCACGCCGCCGCCTTCCCGGGGCTGCACGACCACCCGGCGGGCCCGTCCGGAGGCCACCACCCGCTCAACGGGCAGATGCGGCTGGGGCTGGCCGTGGCTGCGGCTGCCGCGGCGGCTGCCGAGTTCTACGGGCGCGTGGAGCCCTTCCGCCCTTCGTCCGTGGCGGCCGCCGCCGCCGCCTCCGAAGCGTCCTACGGCGCCGCGCCGCAAGGCTACCCGGTCAACTTGGCGGCGGCCGTCCTGCAACAGGCGCCAGCGCCTCCCGCACATGCGCACCACGCGCCTCCCCACCATCACCACCCTGCGGGCGCCTCCTCCGCCGCTGCCGCCGCAGCCTTCCTGCGCTACATGCGGCAGCCCATCAAGCAAGAGCTGATCTGCAAGTGGATCGAGGCCGAGGCGGCCGCGCCGCCCTGCTCGCAGACCTACAGCACCATGCACGAGCTGGTCAATCACGTCACGGTGGAGCACGTCGGCGGGCCCGAGCAGAGCAGCCACGTGTGCTTCTGGGAGGAGTGTCCCCGCGAAGGGAAGCCCTTCAAGGCCAAGTACAAGCTCATCAACCACATCCGCGTGCACACGGGCGAGAAGCCCTTCCCGTGCCCCTTCCCCGGCTGCGGGAAGGTCTTCGCGCGCTCCGAGAACCTCAAGATCCACAAAAGGACGCACACAGGTGGGTGGCACGACAGGAGCGCGCGCCTTTCTCCGGCGCGCGGTTCTGGCATCTTTTCTCTACCCCCTCCTCCCTCCTCTCTCTATCTCCTACGTACCCTCAGACGTGTGACGTTTGTCATGAATAAGTAATTTCACCAGCTCTTTGGGGCTGCAGCGGGAGAGAGAGGTCTTCCTTGATATGTCTGAGTTGTCTGTGTATGCGTGGTTTGGGAATGGCTGGCGGGTCTTCTGCGTTGTGCCCGCCGCGGTTTTGGTGAGAGTGAGGAAGGCTTCCTAGCGCCACAGAATTCCTCAGCAGGCAAACTCAGAGCGCTGTGGATAGCTAGGAGCTCCCACGAAAGCGGGAAGAACGGAGGAGTCCCACGAAGGCCTGCGGTGTGCCCAGCAGGAGTGCCAGTTTGGCCCCGCGACCGTGGTGCTATGCAGCGTACATGGTCCTGGCGACGAAATTTGTGGGTGCCAGGCCAGGCCCCTTCATGGTGAATTTTGTGGGTGCTCGGGCACCAGGGGCCCAGGGAGCCGGCACCTAAGGTGGCCAGTACTCCTCCTCTTAGGAAGTGGAAAGAAAGGGCAACCCCCAAACTTTATTCTGGTCAATTCACTTTTCAAAAAGTTTCTCCTATGGTTTTATTTGTTCTGGTTTTTTTTTCTTCTTTTTTATATATGAAGGAGAGGGTCAGGGGATTTGATCATGTTGTTTCTCAAGAGGGGGTACTTTTCAAATGAGACCACCAATATTTTACTTTCCATGGGGGGAGTTTTTCTCCCTTAGTTGTTTTTGGGGAAGTGATAGGCAAGGGTTTTTAAAAGCTTTTGTTGTTTAAAGGTGTGTTTCGATGGAAGGAGCGCTGCTATAGCACGATTCGGAATAGTGCCTTTGAGAACAAATGGGAAGGGAAGGCGACGCGGGTGTGCCTTTGTGCGTGTCTCCGCCAGACTAGCCATTTCAATGAAGTTCCGTTTATGGCGCTGTATCTTTTACAGCTTGGTTTTGATTTGCCCCTGGCCTTTTGGCTTCACTTAAAAGGCGGTTGGGATTTATAGTTGCGTGTAGACAGATATTATCCACCGGAGGCTGCTTATAGGGAAGGGGGGGCAAAGGCCGGAGCGGGCTCCACCTAATTGTTTTCATGATTTATTGTGTGTTGTTGCAAAAAAAAAAAAAGGAAAGGAAAGGGGGGGTAGCGAGGCGGACAAGGTGCAACGCGCTGTTCAAACTCCCATGCAAATAGCCCCTGGCGGCAAAAGCTATCGATTTTTAGATGGTGAATCCGCAGGGTTGAGCCCATCTGTGCGAGCCCTGAACACCCCCCTCCCACGCAGCCCCGGGGAGTGGGGGGGGGTGGATCTGTCCTGTTCTGCAAGCGAAGAGGAGCGCGGTGCTTTTAGGCCTTGGAGGCCGAGTCTGCTGTGGAAGGGCCTTACTGGGAATTTTGCAGCCTCTCCTAAAGATGCTTGCAACTTGCAAGGGCTGGTTCGCCTGCAGTGGTCGTAGGGCAGCTGCTCCCGCACGGGGAAAATCCTGCTGGTGCTCTGGGAGGAGGGGCAGGAAGAAAGCCTCGCGAGGGCTTTCCAGCTCGTCCTTCCATTCACACAGCTCCTTTTCCAGCTGAAGAACTCCGATGTTCGGCTCATCTCGCCCTCGCCCGCTTGAGGCTGCCCACATAGTGCCCTTGCTACTGCCGCTGGGAAGAAGATCCGAATTTGGTTCCTTTGGGCCGAGGCTCCTGCAGGTGGGGGAATAGCTGGAGCCCCGCCGCCCCTCCTGACTGGTGCCCGTCGGTCGGGTCCGGTTGGATGGGGATCCGAAGCCAGCCCGATCCCCACCGCCTGTTGCAGACAAAAGACCCACGACTGAAGATCCGGAGGGGCCGAGGAGCGCCGCAGAAAGCTGCTCGGTGTTTTTTCTGCAGCAGTATTGCAGGGGCACATGGTTGCAAAACGCTTCTGCACGGTTTGCAAGATCCGGTCCCGGCGGGGAACTCTTTCCACGGCCACGTGCTGGCACGGAAGCTCTGGCCAGGGAACTCGAGTTGACTGTACCATAAGCAGCTCCATTGCCCGTTAACAGCCCCATTTTCCCCTCTTGCGGGCGAGGGCAAAACGACTCCCCGGAAGCCGTGGAGAGCGGCTTCAGGCGCCCTTTCCCCTTCTCTCCAGGAGGTTCCTCCTGCCCAACCGAGGGGTCCCTGATTCCCAGGCCCGGGAGGAAAAATGTTCCGCCTCCCGCTTCATTTGGCGCAGCCGAACAAGACGCTCGGGAGCAACCTCGGCATTTCTGTGCGTAATTTTGCAATCTCGCGCCCTTGGTTTCTTCTCGCTCTCCTACAGGCTTCTCCCCTAAGACCGGAATAGGTTCGTTAACGTAGGAAATCTGAAGTGTGAACCGGAGTTTCAAGATCAAGGATCGTTTGTTTGGGTTTAAGAAGCAAATGAGTTTTCCTCTTCCCCCCCTTTTTTTGTTCTGTTTGGTTGAGAACGAGTTGAGCTCCCAATTGGGGGGGGGGGGGATCGCCCTGCGCTTGGCTTTCGCGTGGTTGTTTTTGTTTTTAAAGATAGCCGGCGGCTTGTCTCTTGATCGATGCCGCAAGTTGTTGCCTCCATGAGCCCTGAACCCCTTGCGCGGTTTGTGGAAACGGGCCGCCGACCTCGCTTCGATTTAGTAGGCGGTGAAGTTTCCTTTCTCGGCCCGCGAAAGGGAGCGAGCAACCTTTTCCTCAGCGAGAACCGTTGCTTTTCGACTGCGCATCTCTGGTCTTAAAACCGAGATAATCTGCAAATGGTTAAACTCTGACGTGAACCTTTCGTCAGAGACAAGACCAAAATAAACATCAGGATGGCATGGGCATCTCGCTTCGGGATGTATGAGCAAAGCAACCATGGCATCCCTTGAAAATCGGTCCTCTTCCCAAAACCTAGTGCTGCTGGCCTTAATTAAATATATATATTAAAAAATAGAGTCGACCCAAGTTAAAAGCAGACAAATCTGGTTAGCGATTGCTGAAACAGGTTCTAGACAGACAAACGCACATGCAAACCCAATTATGCCATATTTTGAAGAGCAAGAAATAAGACACATTTTCTGGCTTCTACTTTTAACTATGGACACCTATGACCACTATCATTTTTAAAAAGAGAATGTGTCCTGGAAAAAGAGGACATATAGTAACCCTAAAATGCTTTCCTTAAATAAATAGCAAAACACCAACCTTCTGTCTCAGGATATTTCAGCTGAAAGGACAACACTGGGCTATGTTGACCAGAATGATCCAAAACACAGTTACTTGGAAGTAACTGAGCTCAGTGGCCTTACTTGCTGCGGAGTGAATAGGCTTGGCACTGAGGTTTGGATCTTTTACCTTTTTCATGTACACAGAATCTTTATCCCATTTTATAACAACAACATTTAGTTGGAAATGCTTTTGAGACTTCTGAAAGGCTGTATAATTTCTGTTCAGTTGCCACATATCACCAGGAGACGTTTTCTGGTTGAAATAATGCATTTGTGATTGAAGTTGGGATCTGTCTGTATTTACACAGGAAAAGGAATGCCATAAATTAAACCTTCTGCCTTTCCCAAAAAGGAGAAGATAGATGCTGTTTTCACCAGTAAAACAACAAAGGTCAATATCCTACATGTGCTTACCTAGAAGCCAAGTGGAACTGTGTAGTATTTCTGAGTAAACACGCTCAAGATTTAGTTGGATGAAAATACTGAATTACCTTGTTGACTAGGAAACACGTATTAATATTGGGGTGCACTCCTGATGTCTTATTTGAGAGTCTATAAATAAAATTCATATTTTTGCATATTTTTGGCTCCATGTATGGATGGGATTAATTTTTTTAAAGAAATCCCTTTTTGAAATAAAGTAATGCTAAATCCATGTCCACTTGTGGCAGCAGAAATTATTCCTGCCTTTTTGCTTCCAGAACCTTGGAAAATAATTGTAAACCTAGAATTGCATTACACCTTGGAGCCAGTGAGATATGCCAGAAGGAAAGGCCCTGAGGATGGCTTTCGCAACCACCCTTAAGGTGCACATTAAACCTATTTAAACAGATTCACCATCTTATTTCGAAGCATAAACTAGTCCTAGGTAAAGAGATCTTGGCCAGCTCACTGCTCATGGAGTGGGTAGCTTTCTCAATAATGAGCAAGCTGTAAAAAGCTAAGAATGTCAGAGAAGGGAGGGGAAGAGAGGGTGGCCCTCTTTGAGAGCCTGATCTGTTGACAATGGTTTTTAAAAAAAAAGGAAAAGAGAGCAATGTGTTTAAACAGGTGCTACTTTTATTTTAGAAAAAGGGGAATCTCCTCTTGCAAACCACAAGGGAAGGGATTAGGACAATATGGGTTTGTCTGGAGATAAAGCCATATCCGTGTATGGACGTGTAAGCCCCTACTTTAATCCATCATTTAAATTTTTCATTTGCAAGAGAAATATGGGCATGGAATAAGGAGAGACATTCCCATTGTCCTGGATATGTTTATCTGAATGTCATGATCACAGTTTAGAAAATATTCTTTAACATTGTGGACTACATTTTTGAGCAAATGTAAACCTGCTCACTCTCTCTGTAATAATAATAATAATGATTGAAAAGTTAAGCTATTGGAGGGATGGTAAAGACTGGAGTCAAATTTATCTGCTGAGTCTTTGTTTTGCAATCCTCTCTAGTCCCTGTCTCCCCTGTTCCTGTGTTTGGTTTGACATGTAAATTCAAAGTTTGGGGATTTCTTCCTTTCCTTTCACAAAGAGGTCCATTATGGATGTTTTTCTCTTTCAGGAGAGAAGCCTTTTAAATGTGAATTTGATGGCTGCGACAGGAAGTTTGCCAATAGCAGTGACAGAAAGAAACACTCTCATGTCCACACCAGTGACAAGCCATATTTCTGCAAAGTCAGAGGCTGTGACAAGTCTTACACACATCCGAGCTCCTTGCGCAAGCACATGAAGATCCATTGCAAATCCCCGCCGCCTTCTCCTACCCCAGGATCTCATGGCTACCAACCCACGGGGACACCACTGGGTGCCCCTCTGTCCCCTCTCCAGGACTCTGGCAGGGGCCGCCCTGTCAACCTTTCTCCTCAGGTCACCAATCTCAATGAATGGTATGTGTGCCAGGCCACTGGGGCCCCAAACCACCTCCATACGCCATCCAGTAATGCCACATCTTCTGAGGAGGAAGAGAACGAGGAAGAAATTTATAGGAACTCTGAGACAAGAACTATTCATTAGAACTGGGAGGGAAGCAGAACTTTGAAGATGGCACGATCATGCCATCTTGGTTAATTTGGGCTATTTATTCAGTATTATGAAACCCTATGGTGTTTGTAACATGTAACTAATTTAATTAAGACATTGGACTTGTGTGTGTCTCTCTTTTTTAATTAAAAAGAATAATCTTTTTTAAAAAAGCAAACCACCAAGCCGGACTGTAACAGTAATCCATTGTGCATCCCTACCCTACCCTATGTTTATGGAAGACGTCAGAGGAGTTCGTCTTTGTGTTGCTTGATCTTCAGTGTATGCACTGCCAGGTTGACAGTTCTGTGTGATAGTTTCCCCAAAATAAAAGCAGGAGGAATGTGGCTTATGAGTGTAACTGGGAAGCTAATGGGCTTTCTCTATGCCAGGAGTGGATTCCTTAAGCTTGTCCACCAATTTTTGAAAAGGCACGTTCTTCAATCTAGGCCTCTATCCCACAGCCATCACCTCTGAAACTGCCAACTGGTTTCTTGCATCCAAGTACTGTATATGTACGTGTACAATAATGTATAGGTACAGTTCACTGCCTCTGAAATCTTAAGTCCTCAAAATCTCGAAACGGAATGCTGAAACGTAGACCTTGGGTTGCAGTTTGCATCGCACTAAAACCAACGTTGAAATTCACCATCACAAGATTCAAGGTGGCACCTTTATAGAGCAGTGCTAAATTTGCTTATATGGAAGATCAGTCCATTGTTTTAAATGGAACTCGCTTCCAAGTAAATACGCTGGGTGGGTGAGAGAGGAGTCACAATCCTAGTTGTGTAGGATTTCACAAATGCTATTGAGCAAGGGGGGTTGGGTTTTGTTGGGTTTTATTTCTTTAGCCATCTTATCCTAAACATGCTTACTCGGAAGAAAGTTGCACTGAAGGGGCTTACTTCCAATAAGAATACTTAAGAACAGTACTGTTAGGCAGTACCTTATACACACTGGTGTGACTGTAAGTCCCATTGAATTCAATAGGACTTACTTCTGAGTAGACCTCCACATGATTGCACTGTTAATGTCTCAATTATTTTAATTTTCCTTTCCTTTTCTTTTTTTTAATGTCTTTCTAAGCTCTAACCCTGAAAGGGGAGGGAATTAAATCAGTTGCTATGATTATTGTTGTTTAACATATTCAACAAATTGTGCTCTAAAGACATTTGTCCCACTGGTTTCAATGTTACTCATTAGTATGTGTCTTAGCAGGACTGCTTAATGGTTTTTCCTTGTCATAGGAGTGTTGCTAAATGAGATCTATCTTTATATGCGATATAGCAGAGGCCATGAGTCTAAACACGCTTCCTTGCAAGCCAGTCACATTGAATCAGAGTAAATTGGATTTATGAGTAAGCATATTTGGGAATGAAGCCCAGCCTATAGTGTTAGGTCAAAAGTGCTGTGAACTTCACAGCTGTTACTATGTCAAAGTCTCCCTGTTGAAAGAGTTATGATGCTAAGAGTGACACATGACTTTCTGGAAGATACTATATTTTACTGATACAGCTTAACACCCTTGCATGCGCAAAAGGTTTCATAAATTACTTCTCTCTATATTTTTTTCAGCATCTGCAATCCTGTTTCTTATGCGGTGTGCCATTGACCAAAGTGCACTGGGGAAAGCAAATTGTCATAAATGTAAAAATGGAGGGAGGGGGATGCTGAGTAGATTACCTTTGGCCTAGCTGCCAAGCTATTATAGAGTGAGGTCATGGAATGCTGACAATTTCTGATGCAGTTGGTACGACATATTTCACGTGTAAAATGCTGGTTCATCATAAACACCCTACAGATAATCTAAAGAGCACTAATTTATCCTCTGAGACCACTGAATAAGTAACCAGTCACCAACCCATTACCAGGGCTTGTAGAAATGTGTGGGGATTTTTTTGTGTCTTGTGTGCTGTGATACATAGTCTTGTCATTGTTATAACTTGTATGTGGAAGTGATCTATTTTGTACAGCGGAATTAATTTATTTTTTTATTTTTAGATATCAACTTCTTTCTTATTTCTTTTTAAAGAGTACAGAGCACACCAAAGAAGAATATTATTAATTTTGGTGATAGGTTGTCTATGATTCTGTGGTTGTTTTTCTGGGGGGTGGGGGAAAGTCCTTATATTTTTCAAGTTACTTGAATGAACAATGTAATGTGAAAACAGGTCCTTCCTGCATGTCTCCTGTGCAGTGTGTTGGTGATTCAATATAGTTTATAGAGATATTTGTTTCTTAGTACAGTGCATGGTGCTGTCCATCTGGAAGCCTTTAAATGTCCTGATCATATTGTTACATGAACAGAAAAAGGACATTCATTTTAATATCTATATCTATAAATATATAAATGAGAACTTGAATACAAACCACTTCTTAAATTGGTTATTTGAATTGCATTCCGTTTCTCCTTCAAAACCCATTTGAATAATAAGGAAAAACTATCATGAAGTAAGACATGGACTTTTAAAGGATAATTTATGTTTTGGTGAGCTTTTTTAGAATTTTTTTTCCTGAATTAAAAAAAATGTTTAATTTATACACTTTGTTCCCCTCCTACCAAATAGATTGCACTATCCATTACTACAGCTTCATGTTTTGTTTAATGTGGAATTAATGCCTTCACGGAAATGCATTTGCTGGGAAGTAAGTATTTGGTTTCAATAGACTTACTTCCATGTAAATGGGATTTTCATTTTGGGGTACCAGGAGCAACATACTGTTTGTCTGCTGTGCCACTGCTTTTCCTCATATTTTTAAAACATGCAATACCTCCTTCATATCTGTAAACCTGGTCATAAGAAAGCAAGAATGGTTAAAGTAAAATTAAAAAAAACAAACTTATTTTTTACTTGTGCTTTATTGTTGGGGGACAAATTATGATAACAGAGTGGCTTACAGAGTGCTCAGGAATTCAGTGGTTGTCCCATCTTTGAAAGAAAAATAATTGTAACGGAAATCATTAAGTACAAAACAACCTTCTCACTTATTTTATAGGTGTGCTTATATATTGCATGAGAAATTTGGTACAAATGGTTTTGCTCATCCAAATCATGTTTAGTGGAAGTTGGTCTTGCTTGTAAGCAGTCTAAAGAAATCTACCAGAATCTGAAGACTAGTCTCCTTATTGATAAATTAGAGGACATGGTTAAACCACATACATGAGGGTGTGGCAAAGTTCATTCATGTGAATTGATTCATTTGTATATGGATTTAAACAGTTTTATTTTTCTAGAAAAAAGGGGCTGGGACTTGTCATAAACGCCTCCCTTTTTCTCTTAGAATGAAAATGGTGCCCATCTGAGAGGTGCAGGAAGTTGGGGGGAAAGCTTTGGATTTTAATAGGGATCATAACAGTTTGGGTGGATGGAGAACAGGCTTCTGTCTTATATATTGACACACAATAGAAGAGGGAAGTTAGTATTACTGAGGTGTCTCTTAAAGCACTTGGACACTTCGTCAGTGTGGCCTACATACCTTAAATCTAAACATTCAAACAGTGGACAGTGTGCCACTCTCAACAAAAGTGCTATTAAAACCAACTGGAAATAGTGCTGATGAAATCAAAGTAATGTAGATGGGACAAGATAGCATGTGGGAGCTGCAAAATGCTAGCCATAGAGTGAACAGGAAGTTCTGCTGAACCTTAATACAACACCTATCCTTTAAATTTGTATCTTAACCATGTCCACATTACTGTTCACGTGTTGAGTTCCTCAATAGGATTTCCCACACCCAACGTTGGGGTTGATTTTGGCCTCAGGTGGCGAAGGTGCAACCGGTTGCAAAGAGTTGCTTAGACTCCCTGAGGAATGAGGACCTTTCGGATTGGGGAAAGGGTGGACTCAAGGGAGTTTCTGGTGAAAAGGAGGGCAACACACAAAGCCCACCCCGCACCCTACTCCAAGGCATGAATCATTCATGGGAAATATATCAGAGATAAAAGATAGCTGACAATGAGGAGCCTAAAACAAGTTTTCCCCTTCTTGTTTTCTGCCTTCCAACGCCCCATCTCTCCCTCTCCCCTCGGTCTATAGAGCTGAAATTGACCACTGCACGTCTTGCGCCACTTCAAAGTAATTTGCGCCAGAACGGAAGGCTCGGCGCTTGGGCAATCTTCATGGTGCGTTAAGATTTCTATGGCAATTGGCAAGCAAGACTTTTCCCATCTGAATATGGCTCAAAGAAAAGGCATTTATTGACACGAAGTTGGCCATCTTCAAAGACTTCATCTCTTCTAAGCAGGGGGAAAATGTGCTCTCACACAAACAAGGCTTTAAATCAGCCGTGATCCACTTTTGTCTTAGTTACCGGTGGGGGTGGAGAAGGGAGGGAAGCATCGCGCTCGAAGGTTATGATCTCCGGAGTCTGAATTCATTTTGAGTTGATTTGTTTTGGGTTTTTTTTTTTAACCCCCAGCTCATTCTTCATCTTCTTGGCAAATTTTATTTTTAAAGTAGCAACGACCGACAAACCACGCCCATAGGAGGAAAAAAGTTATTGGAGCTGGAGTAAATTGGCGGTTTTGCATTTCACCCACGCTGACTTGAGCGCGTTTATTTACTTAAGCTCCATTGATCTCGCTTACTTCCAAGTAACGCCCCAACTCGGCTAAGCTCTTTTACTTGAAATGAATCCCATTGACTTCTACGGGATTTGTGCTTCTCAATATAGACAGGCGAATAAAGATGCACACGTGTCGACTTGTGCCATTCAGACGAAGGGTTTCTTGACACGAGCTGGTTGCTTGCTTGATTACTTGCACGTGTGAAGGGGGCCATGAAAAGATACAGCATGACAGAAAGAGCCTTACAGCACTTCCTAGGCAGAGTTTGTCAGTGAAGTCGACTGACATTTAGCTGCCCAGCTTCACACGTTCATTTTTACCGCAGGGTAACTGCAGCAACGACAGCCTTGCACGTGTGAACACTCTGTTCATGTGGTTTTACCACCACATGAATTTCCTACCTACCGGCATGCAATGTTTTTAAACCGAGTGTGTTCTTTCGGATGCAGAAAAACTCACCCTTCAGGAACCAACCCTGAATTTAGGTAACCTTTGCCACGTCCACATCAGAGGCACTTTACGCACCTAGGTATTAGGGAGGACAGGTTCACAACACAATACTTGTTGACTTACCGCTGAACGTCTGAAGGGACTCCACGGCAAATAATTGTGATGTAGGTAATATGAAACCTCTACCTGTGGGTTTGTTTCCTTTTAAGAATTATTTACTCTGAATGCCTGCCTCAGGGGTCGGTAGGAGGAGGTACACAAGCATCGGCTGGTCGATCTCTCGGTGATTTGCAGTATTTGGGTGAAGGCTTTTAACTCCCGATTGCTCAACAACAGCAACAACAAAACGACTTTTCCTACCTGAAAGTAGGCTGCGGAAATGAAGGAACCAGGAGGGGGCTTTTGTGTGAAAGAACCGTGAGCTGAGATCTTGGTACCGAAAACAAATCCCTGGGCTCAGAATATGCTCACTTTCCTTATAGTCTATGACTCTGCATTGGTAGATCTTGGGCTCCTAGAAGAAGCGGGGGGGGGGGGGGAGCAAAGTAGATCTGGCAAACCTGAACTCTGCCCATCCCTGGGCTTACATCACAGTGTCTCGCTGTTGTTCAGGCGATGAACTCAAAAGAACAGAGGTGACACACACGCTACAGAAGAAGGGAAGAACAATAGACTTGGCGTGTACAGATAGCTAGAGGTGTACATTTGGCTGAAAAATAGGACGAGGGTTGATATTTTGAACGGTATACGTGCGAGGGAATCCCAAAGAGAAAGTGAGGAGCTATATAGTTTTACGGGCACAATGCACTAGCTCATGCACGAAATAACAGGGAGTCCCTCTGCCACGTGTACGGTGTTCACACGTGTCTACCCAGGCATGGCATTTGAGCGATCGAATATAGGGTGAGTTTTCTCTGCGCTTCTGGGTGTCTCCTGGCCAGGCACTGGCCTGCATTGACCACGATGTCCTGGTCATTAAATATAAAATATGTGCAGCGTGCACACAACCTTACAAGGAGCAACGGCTATTGCAAACAAGCAGGAACAACGTGTGTGTGTGTGTGTGTGTGTGTGTGTGTGTGTGTTAAAGAGGAGGCAGGGAAAACACTTTCTCTCTCTGCGCTCCTACCTCCACCCAGTGGTTCAGTTAGATCAGGGCTTCACAAACTTGGGTCTCCGGCTGTTTTGGGACTACAACTCCCATCATCCCTGACCACCGGTCCTGCTAGCTAGGGAAGATGCGAAATGTAGTCCAAAAACAGCTGGAGACCCAAGTTTGGGAAACCCTGAATTAGATCATTGTAGACTCTGATTTAATGGGGGTGGTGGAGGTGGATCTTGAGATGGCGGTGCCTGTTACTTTAGTAAGCCAGCACTGTTGCGTTGGGGGGGCCATCCTATCCATTCTCTTGGGTGGGGCCCCGAATATCTGCCCCCAAATCCGGCTCTTGACGGTACCAAACTGAATCTACTCCACTGCCATTGGAAACAAATCTGCCAGTAGGTTATGTTCAGAATTACAGGCACACTTAAGGGACTTGGATGGAGAAAAGGATTCAGAGATGGGGCAATATAGACCTGTTGCCCCGGGTTGAGAGGTGTGCGTGATGGCTCCTGCACTTTAACGGTGCCGTCGTGTCTGCGCGCTCGCTTGCTCCCGTTTCGGTGTGTCTATGCTGCAAGCACAGAGCGGCGGATCTCCAGCTTGCTGGACTGACGCTTCTGTGCAAATCTGCGCGTGTCGTCCATCCAGCCATCTGTTCTAGGCGCACGGAGGTGACACAGATTGGCGCAGAGTCTTTCTGGAAACCTGTGTACAGTGGTACCTCAGGTTAAGTACTTAATTCGTCCCGGAGGTCCGTACTTAACCTGAAACTGTTCTTAACCTGAAGCACCACTTTAGCTAATGGGGCCTCCCGCTGCCACCGCGCCGCCAGAGCACGATTTATGTTCTCATCCTGAAGCAAAGTTCTTAACCTGAAGCACTATTTCTGGGTTAGCAGAGTCTGTAACCTGAAGCGTCTCTAACCTGAAGCGTCTGTAACCCGAGGTACCACTGTATATCCTTCTGCAACATCCAAGGCGCTTTAAAAATGTGTTGGGGAGTGGGGTGGGTAGATTATTGTGTTGTTCTTTTTTGTTTTTGTTATATATTTTGTGTTTTTATATTGTGATTTTATGTGGTAACAACCTCCCTGACACCTGCGGGTATAGGGCGCTATACTTACTTACTAACTTAATCATCCATCCTGCTCAGGGGCCCTGATTCTTCTCCCCCACTTACACTTCCTTACTTATTTACTTACACCCACACCCACACCGCAATAGGACTCCAGCAGCCTCTGCGTCTCCCTCGGCCAGAGCAGCGATTCCCCTGCTGATGCTTCCCAGCTGTGGACCCCCAGGCGACTCTCGACTGTGCGCACCGCGATCCTTCCCGCGCGCGAAGTACCCTCCTCCTTCTCCTCTGTCCGCGTCGCCTCCGCCTCCGCCTCGGGTGCCGGAGCCTCCGGCGGCCGGGGGAAGTTCAAAGGCAGGCTCGTCCGGCGTGGAAAGCGCTCGCCGCGCTCTGACGAAGCGCCGATTCGCGACACCCCATTAAGATACAGTTGCGCTGACCTCGCGTTTCATGGCCTGTTAGCTACGTCAATTGGCGCTTCGTCACAAGCTCGCCGAGGGGGCGCGCCCAGAGGGAACGGGGGGGGGCTCCTTCCCAAACTTATATATCTGGGATATATATATATGGGGAGGGGGATAATCATCAAGAAAAATAAGGGGACCCGTCGATCTCCAGTGCGCCTTCTCCTACCCTTTTGAATACCCCCTAAAACACCCCTTCTTCCCCCGAATAAAAAAGAATAACGAAAATAAGAGAGGATCCACTCACTGCCACTTTCCAAAACACCCCTCTTCTGCGATCTGTCTCCTCGCCCACCCCCCGCCCCACCGTTTTCTACCCCCCACCCCACTCCACCAACCTTGGCACTTTTATTGGCGAGCGATTGTCCTTTGTTTATTTAAAGCCAAGGCGGCGTGAATGGTGCAAAATAAACATGATGAAAAATAACCAAACAGATGATTCCGCTTGGCGAGGAGGGGAAGGGGGGAAGGAAAGGGGGGGAAGCCGGACTTTATAAAACACACACAACACACACACACACACACACGGAGCAGGAGGAGGCCGGGCGCAGCGCTCAAGGAGAAAAAGCCTTTGAAGTGGGCCTTATTATGGCCGGCATACTTGGGGGTTGCCCTAACGACGCGGCTGAAAGGAAAGCGCTCGCCTTTGTCCGCGATTTGTTCTCCTTTGCTGGGTTGCCCGCTGAAATGACGGGCGCGGGGGCTGCCTCCGAGGTGCAGCCCGCAAAGCACCAACTTCCAACTCAGACTTGCAGGCGCCGCTCTCCTGAGGACAGAAAGGGAGGCGGGAAGGGGGGAGGGAATCGGAGGAGGAGAGCAGGAGAGCACCCCTCCCCTCAAGCTGCTTCTCTCTTTTGGGGTGGAGCAGGCCACGGAAACCCAGAAGATCGCAGGCCAGTCCCCCCCACCCCACCCCGCGGCCACAAATTCATAACACCAATGTCGCTTTGCTGGATGAGAGAGGGAGGGTCGTTCTGCGCGCAAAGGGTTGGCTCTGTCACTGAATGTGTGTGTTTCCCACTTCGAGGAAGCTCACCAGCCAGGCGTGAATGCACCGGCATCTGATCCCCACCATCTGACCCCCAGAGGTATATTGTCACTAATTACGAATCGCTATTAATAATGGTCATGTTCATCTGTGTCCTCATCTTAGGGCCACAGGGCTATGGGGCCCTGCTTGGCACTTCCCATACTCATTTGGTTGACCATGATGGGAACAAGAGGCTGGGCTAGGTAGACCTTTGGCTCAACCCAGCAAAGTTGTTCTCTCTTCCACTTACAGTCCCTACTAGCTGAGTACACCCTTCTCCATCTCCTATGCATATGGACACTTTCCGCTTACTTATGTTTTATCATGCAAGCTGAAACACTCTCCATTTCCTCAGATAAATTCCACAGATCAGTCACACTCTCTTGGATCACATCCTCCAAACCCTCCCTCCCTCCCTTCCTTCCTTCCTTCCTTCCTTCCTTCCTTCCTTCCTTCCTTCCTTCCTATGATGAAGTCAATACCTTCTGCCTTGGCAAGTCTTTCCACTTCACTGTTCAATATATATCCAGATGCAACCTTTGCCAGACTAAGCCAAAACATACCAGTGCAAGTAGATAAATAGGTACCACTGTGGCGGGAAGGTAAATGACATTTCCGTGCACTCTGGCACTCATCACAGTGTCACGTTCCGGCAGAAGCGGTTTAGTCAAGCTGGCCACATGACCCAGAAAGCTGTCTATGGGCAAATGCCAGCTCCTTTGGCCTGAAAAGCAAGATGAGCACCGCACCCCATAGTTACCTTTGACTGGATTTAACCAGTCCACGGGTCCTTTACCTTTACCCTTTTACCTGTTCCATAAATAATAAAGTACAGGTACTGAAAAGTGTTCTAGAATATAGAAGTGTTCTAGAATATATAACCTAATCTGCACGCACACACACATAATCAACACTTCTGGGCATATTATTCATTTGCTAACAATGGGGACAGTGAACTGAGTTTGTGGCACCAGATTGATTGATTTACTTATTTACTTCTGAAGTAAATAACTTGTGGATTAGTCACCTTAGAGGCAAACCTATTCAGAGACACCTATTCCTTGTTCCCTTTCTTTGTGTAGTCAGGCATCTAGTCACTTCTATTATACACATATAGAAACATTCATATTCTCTGTCATCACACATCCAGCTCATTCTCTGTTACCACACACTCTCACTGGTGCAGTTAGGTGATTTTGGTTGCTGGAGGGCAGTGCATTACTTCACTGTCTTCAACCTGTGACAACCCAATGCTGCTGCCTTTGGGGTCCTTCTGCTCATTCAGCTGAGCACACTTCTGCCCCAAAGTCCCATACAGATGGATCCTGCCATCCTTCACCAGACATTTTACATCAGCCTTAGCCAGCATGGCACATGCGAGCTGCAGTCCAAAACATCTGGGAGGAGGATCCTGGTTGATAAAGGCTGAGTTGTGCATCTTCACAACCGCTGGATGTAGAGTAGACCACCAAGCAGCAGAAAAGGACATGTGGAGCCTTCTCACACAAACACCCACTTGCTCCGAACCCATGTGATCTCATGTGCAGGGTTCACCCCTTGTTGGCTGCAGCTTGATGTCTGCTTGTCTACTGGAAAGACCCACCCACTCACCCACAAATGCAGTGGGTTCACATCAGGGCAAATAAAATTCAGTGAAACTGCAGTTTTTGATGCTCAGTAGCCCAGAGAGGAGTACGATTGTGAGACCTGAAAGACCTACATTGGCTCCCAGCATGTTTCCAAACACAATTCAAAGTGTTGGTTCTGACCTTTAAAGCCCGAAATGGCCTTGGCCCTGTATACCTGAAGGAGCATCTCCAGCCCCATCCTTCAGTCTGGACACTTAGATCCAGCTGCAAGGGCCTTCCGGGGGTTCTCTCACTGCAAGAAATTACAGGGATTCAGATGGAGAGCTTTCTCAGCAGTGGTGCTGACCCTGTGAAACACCCTCCCATCAGATGTCCAGGAGTTGAGTAACTAAACTATATAACCTTTAGAAGACATCTGAAGGCAACCCTATATAGGGAAGACTTTTAATGTTTGATGTCTTATTATGGTTTTTATATATGCTGGAAGCCACTCAGAGTGGCTAGGGCAACCCAGTCAGTTGGGCAGGGTACAAATACAACAATAACAACAACAACATCTCCTGCCACACAAGCAGAGTTGTCTGGCTTCTGCACTTGCCCTGGTCACAGAAAAGAAGATTGCAGCCTTGTAGATTGTTGATCAAGGATATTCTCCTTGTCAGTCAAGTTTTGCTAGCCAGAGGCTACATTTGTGAAGATTATGTGACACTGAAATAATAGTTAGAGACATGGGCGTAGCCAGGATTTATGTTTGGGCGGCAGGCTTTATGTTAGGGGAGGCAGAACCTCGGTTACTTAAGTATTTTTTATTGATTTACTTGATTTAGGGGGGCAGCTGCCGCCCCTATCCCATTCGACTACGTCCATGGCTTGAGATGGCGGTTCTGGAAGGGGGCAAGGAAAGATGCAGGAGGGCAAAATGCCTTTAGGGGCCCTGAAGCGCCCCTTGCCCCCCACCCTCCAGGGTCTCCAGCATGAACCACCCATTTTGAGAAATCCCTAGGAACACCCTAAGCTGCTTTCCTTGTTTGCTTTGCCGGCTGCGCCTGCTGCCCGCGTCTTGACATGCGCCCCTGTTCCACAAGAGTTATAAGCCTCTCTCCCCGCAGCAGGCTCTGCCTCCTGCTCCCCCGCCAGACAAGGCACCTCGGGGGCTGCCGTCGCCTCAAAAGGCCGCTCTCTCTGGTCGTGGGCACCGTGGAAGAAGAATGGGCTCTCGGAGAAAGGAGCACCAGTTGGGCCTTCGCGCAGCGCCAGAGCCTTATAAAGACTGACTGACACCCGGCAGGAAAGTTCGTCTCCGTCTCTCCAACTTTTTTTTTCTTGCAAGAGGCGCTTAATGAAGGCTGCTCTCGCCGTCCTTTGTCTTCGCTCCCTGGTTCTCTCGGCAAAGCAGGCGCTCTCCCCACAGTCCTGAAAGGGGGACAGGCGAGGGGAGAAAGAAAGCGGGCGCAGCAGAAGTGTCACTTAGCATCTTCAAGCGGGACCTTCCAGGCGAAGTAAATATAGCGATCAAACGCCATTTAAGCGACGGATACGGGTGGGAGGGAAGGGGGGAGTTTGTGGGAAGGGGCCCTCAAGGACGCAGTCACAAGCCCAATACACACACGCACACACACGGCTGAGTGTTTGCACTTTCTGGAGAGCCTTGTGTTGTGCAAACAACAGGCACGCGGGCTTCGTTTGGAGTCCAGGAAATTAAGAAGGCGCACTCCTTACGCAGCCAGCCACCAATGGATGCGCACGTCCTCGCCTCGGATGGAAAGCCTCTCTGCTCAGATGTGCTGTGTATTTGTGTCTGGGCGCGCTAGCTAAACACACACACACACACACACACACACACGTTCTGCCCAGGTGTAGGCTAGGCAGGTGGTCTCCATAAACTTGTTATTGTGTGAACGCGCCGAAGGTAGTAAAAATGGTGTCTCAAGTGTGAATAGTAGCTAGCTCGGAAAGTGGGGTGTGGCGCTTGAAGGACGGCTCGGTACCACTCAGAGACAATTAAAGTACTTAAGTAACGGAGGTTCTGCCTCCCCACACAACATAAAGCCTGCCCCCCTTACATAAATCCTGGCTAAGCCCATGAATGGAGCTTTCGCCATAATGGCTGTTCAGAGCGCTTTCCGGAAGTAAGGGGTTTCAGAAAAGGAAGAAAGTCCAACAAAATTAAGATGTAAATCTAGTGGTAGCAGTGCCAGATTTATATATAAGCTAAACAATCTATAGCTTAGGGCCCCACTCTCTTGGGGGTCCCCCCAAAATTATGAGTCATTGTAAATTGTGTTTCTAAAGGAACTTTTGTTACTGCCAAATGCCAATGTGTTTGCATTATTAAGTTTGTTATTAATAAAAAAATTAACTTAGAGCTTAATAATTATTTCACTATTAATATACTTCTTCTTAATTGTATTTCAGTTCAACAGTTACTTTGATAAAATACATATTTTGTTATGTGCAAATGGCTTTAGATACTTAATAGGTTCATAAATTACCATAAATTCAACACAAAAAACAGCGACAAGTTGTTGTTGACAAAGGACAGCTGGACATATAAAGGGCCCCATTACCTTCAGTAGCTTAGGGCCTCATCAAACCTAAATCCGGCCCTGAGTGGTAGTACTAGCTGTAGTAAGAGCAGCAGCTGCAGTAATCATAACAGCAGTAGCAGCAATAACACTTAACACATATGAGGTGTCATTCAAGGAGGTTCAACACACTGTCCTGTTCCTACACCCCTCTTGTAAAATAAAGTAGGGGGTTAGCTGCCCACCTCCCCTCTAAGACAGGAATAAATCATGGTGAGAAGTATAGTATATCAAGGTATAAGTATTCTTTCCCTCCTCTTGCAAATGGTGCACCGACAGGTTTCAGCCAGAGACATGCACACATTACATAGGGGTAAGTGTCCACCAATGCAGTTGGATTCTGAATATGCAGGAGGAATGACTAGATGAATTAGCTGCTCCAAGTTTAATTGCAGTGCGTAGAAGGCTGGGTTCCAAACATATTCAGATCTGAAAGAGTTTTGAGACTTGGTGGAGTTGGTAAAGTAGGAGAGCAAGCTTTCAAGACCCACAGAAGGCTTCTTGAGGTATTAGTCACTGCACAGTTAAAAGAGGAGGTGAACTATTAACCGCTCTTTATGTCTGGGAGCTGACTGGTTTATATTTAAGACTGAGAAGTTTTTAAAAATCCATTTCAAAAATCTGTTTATTTCATAAATGTAAGTACTGCAGGTATAGGAAGACAATTTTTAGATGAATGATGTTACCATGTGAAATGTAGTTGTTGGAGTGTTGGACTATGAGCTGGGAGACTAGGGTTCAAATCCCCGCTCAGGCAGGAAGCTCATTGGGTGACCTTGGGCCAGTCACTGCCTCTCAACCCAACCTACCTCACAGGGTTGTGGTGGGGATTAAATGAGGAGGGGGAAGCTGCATGCCACGATGAGCTCCTTGGAGAAAATGCCGAGATAGAAATGCAATAAACAAACAAATAAAGCCAATTGCATTTAATCTAATGGAATTTACTTTGCATAAACTGATATTTATCACACCGTTACCCTGAGCGCATTTACTTGGAAGCAAGGTCACAGAAGAGCCAGGAAACCAAGGCTGAAATACTATGGGCACTTAGCACACAAGCCAGTTTCACTGAACCCAGTGAGACTTACTTCCCAGTACGTTTGTGTTGGAATTCTGGGTTGCAGTTTAGGATCACGCCAGGTCAAACTTGCCAAGCTCACAACCATGTTTAGTATCAAGGCACTGACGCAAATGTCTAAGCGTAATCTCAAAAGGATGTATTTCATGAAAGGCAGGCAGATCCTTAAGTACTCACTCATTGCCTCTTGAGAGGGCCTGAGACAATGTCTCAGTGGATGCATAAACTACCGCAAATAAGGTCCAGTGTGTTCCCTGGGATTTAGCTCTGAGCAAATATGGTGTTGGATAAGGCTTAGGCTCTGATCCTAAGCATAGCTGTCAACTTTTCCCTTTTCTTGCGAGGAATCCTATTCGGAATTAGGGAATCTCCCTTTAAAAAAGGGAAAAGTTGACAGCTATGATCCTAAGTCAATTTACCCGAGTGAGCTGAATAAAATATGGGGGGGGGCAGGTAAGTCCCGCCCACATAATCGATCACATAATACGGTGCACACATACCATTTAAATAGCAATGCCCATCGACTTGGGGGGGGGAGTAACCTCAAATATTTTATTGGGGGGTTGAAGACCATCAGCATCTATGATTTGGCTCCTATGAGTGAGCCCTACTGAATTCAAGGGGACTTACTTCTAAGTAGCCATAGTTAGGATTGCAGCCCAAATTTATAAAGTATCACTGATTTGGGGGCGGGGAAAAGAGAAGGAACACTGACGTTTTAAAGACTCTTAACTAGGGAGTTGGTCCCCCAGTGAACACAGTGGGGTTTACTTCCAAGTAAACATGCCTAGGCTTGCTCTGCAATTGTCCCATTGAAAGCAATGCGGCTGCTGAGGAGAAGAGAAACCCGCTTGACTTTGTCTAGAGGGAAAAGAAAAAAGGAGCGGGTTCCCGGTGGCCCATGTAAAAAAAAAAAGTGTCCGAGGAGCGCAAGCGAGGGGGCGGGTCAGCAGAGGGCAAAGGGCAGGGTTTGATCACTCCTCGGGGTAAGTACTAGAGGATGAAAGGCACATGTCAATCAGCGCTCTCCGTGAGCTAAACAAATACAAACAGATGATGGTAAATCTCGAGGACTTTCCTTTCTTCCTCTCTGACTCTCCTTTTCGCCCCCACAAAGGAGAGAGATATTGATTGTCAAGAGAAAGGGCACGGCAGGGTCTTTCTGTCTCTCCCAGGGCCTCGGATTCGGAGGGCAGAGAGAGGAGGAGGAGGAGGAGGGTGCCTGGACGTAGGAATGGAGATGCGGGAAGGCAGAGCCCCGGCCTGGGCTTGTGTAGAGAAAACACGGGTTCTCTCTCCCAGGAAGGACTCCCCCAATTTGCTTAAGGAGTAGACAGGAGAGTTCCGTTCCCCAAGTAACTTTGGCCACAAGCACGCGCACACGCACGAAAGAAAGAAAGAAAGAAAGAAAGAAAGAAAGAAAGAAAGAAAGAAAGAAAGAAAGAAAGAAAGCGGAGTGCGTTAATCTCCAGACAGTGCCCTCCGGGGAAGTTTGCAGGAGAAACTGGCTCTCGGTGACTTTACCCGGCTGCAAAACTTTTGTGTGCTGGAAAGCTAGATTCGCTGTTAGCCTCTCTCCTCCCTCTTTGAAGACTGTCCCAGCAAAGGGGGGGGGGTCTTCCCTCCCTCTCTCTCCTCCCCAGGCACTCTGCCAAAGTCTCAGGCCATCATCTTCTGGAGATGGTGAGGAGAGTAGATCGGATGGCGTTTGGTGGGTGGGTGCGAGAGAGGGAAGGAGGGCTGGCCGCCGCGTTGCAAACCTTAGTAGCAATTTTCAGGAGGGTTCTCCAGAGGAGACAGGGGAGCAGCGCTCGTGGGAATGCGGCGGGGATGCGGAGTGAGTGAGCGGGGTTGCGCCGGCACAGGGATGGGAGGGAGCTGGGCAAAGTTCCTCAACCCCACCCCCACCCCCGGCGCCATTCCTGGGGCTGGGAAAAGGTCTGCCTCGGATTAATCCTGGTAGGGTCTACAACAGCTGACCCGAAAGCCCTAATTCTAGACCTGGTTTGGGACGGGAAGTCGCTTTGCACACGATCAGAGGCACCCAGGCCAGCCTAGTTTCGTCACAGGCTGCCGAGCTGACGCGTGCTATTGGCAACAGGTTCCGGGGCTGAGCTCTATCTAGTTCAAGCCAAGGCCTTGTTGGGGGGAAGGTTTGCGATGTTTTATGGGGCTCCTCCAATGCGCTGCTTTTCTTGCTGAGTCTCTCACTCTGCAAATCCCCAAAGGAGCTTGGGGAGCCCATCCAAAGCTGAGTTGGAGGTACTTATCCCAGAGGAATGACGGCGTGGGGAAGAGGGTCGCGTGAACCCGGGACCCAGCGGGGCAGCCCGTTCCCTGACTTGAGACAGACAATGGGGAATATTCACGTCTTAATCGAGCCTTTGAAGCTGTGCGGGAGGGGTGGGAGGAATGGAAACAAAGGAAAAACTAGGCCTGGGGGCTGTTTTGCACCGACCCCGCCGTTTTTTCTATCCACACGAACAAGCACAGACACGTGTCCTTCCTCCCCCGCCTCCAGCTGAGTTTAGACGAAAGGTGGCCCAAAAAATATGGGAGAAGGAAATAAGGCTGGTTTGTTCCCCCACTGTAAATTCCAGTATCCCTCAACCCACGCGCCTATGTAACATCTCGTGTATAAACAGGTATCCTTCCCTCAGTCTACTTTCTGCAGAAATAAGCTGGGGAAAACGCGTGACAAACAAGCCACACCCCTTCAAAGGGACGTGGATGATTTTGCCTAACTTCATCCAGTTGCTCTGAAGGGAGCCGAACCGGTGTCGTAAAGAGCAGGAGCTACTGACCTAGGCGGTTAAGGATATGCAAAGCGCTATACTACTAGTAGTCTTAAAAATCGTCGCCCCTCCCCCTCGCTCTTTGAAAAGCTAAGAAATTGGGTAGACTCAAGGGAAAAAGAGGGCGAGCATTACTACTGTTAATAAAAAAATTAATAAAACGCAATAGGGATTTTGTAATCTCAACTTTAACCCTGTCTGTTTGATTGCAAGTCGCTTTGGACAAGATACAGCGACTAACAAATTTAACAAATAATAATTATAAAAATACCCCTTCCTCCAAAAAAGGACACTATTAACAAGAGCCATTTACATCTGCCAGGTTTTCTTCCAGGTACAGCTGTCACCTGTGTAGTTTCTGGAAGAGGGCAGGAGAAGGAGGAAAAGAGGAAAAGGTGGAGCAGGGAAGAAATAAAAGAGAATTGCTGGGTCGAAACCGAGAAGGAATGTAAGGCGCGCGGAGAGAAGAAATAGTACCCAGACCCCAAGGCATCCGTTCAGATTTGGATGCCAGCGCCCTGGCTTTCCTTTCCAAGCCAGGGTGCTAGGAGGGGTGGCGGTGTCTGCATTAAGTGGTCCTCTAGCGCGCAAAGTGTGGCAGTGCTTGAAGAGCGCCATCGACAGCCAACCCATCAGGGAACCGAGCCAGCCTTCTTGTGTGGCAGCACCAGGGATGGGCAAGGGCTGTGCGCGCCAGCCAGCCTGAGCGCACATTCGCTGGGAGGCAAATTCCATGGAAACTTCCCTTCCGTTCGCCTTAGGAGGAGAGAGAGAGAGAGAAAACCCGTAACCGGTCCCTTAACCGGAAGAGGAGAACTTGAGCCAGGCAGTCAATCGCACGTGCCTCGATTCGCTTCCCTTTATTAGCTCTCAAAAACACAGAACAACTCTTTAGGCCTCTCGTCTCCCCGCCTGGACAGAAAGCAGACAGCTGCCCCTTTGTTGCGAAGACAGACAGACACCCCCCCATACACTCGTTTGTGGATTGGATAAGACATGTACTACTCTTAAGTAAGTCCCCTTAGACCTTCTTTCTGAGTAAAAGTGCTCAGGGTGAGAGGAAAGATCGCCCCTAAAATTCTACTCCTAGTAGTACTTCCGGTAACTAATACTACTAATTCTGGTAGTAGTGGTGCTACAAGTGCTTTCTAGTAGTACTACTGATAGTTCTGTTACTCCTACTCCACTATGGTGGTGGTTATGGAAAGTGTTTAGGTTTTTAACAAAGATGGAAAGAGATTGTAAGCTGTTAAATCAAGATGAAAGGGGGGGGGGTTGCTAGGAGCGCCGTTGCGCCAAGGTGATTTCTCGCCCCGGTTCCGGTGTGTGCTTTGGGTAGGAGGGGACACTGAGGAAGCCCTGCGGAAGCCCCGAGGAAGCGAACGAGAACGCGAACCAATCCGGCAGCTCGTTTCAACTGGGTCAAGCTGTCGGTGCGCGCGTTTCTGCGGACTTTCCGCGCGCGCTACCCTGCCGGAGCAGAGCCCCGCCCTTGATCTGACGCCTTGGTGTGGCTGCGGGTCACATCTGCTGCCTCGCGTGAATCCGATCTCACTCGGGTCTTTGCGCGCGGTGTTTGCTATATTGCTCTTCAGTCCTCCTCCAAAATCTGACCCGACAGACACGCCTTCAGAGAGCGCTCCCCTGGCACGAGCGTGCAACCGGAGTGATTCTGGAGCGATCGATATTAAAAAGAGGGGCGTGTGCCAGCCGTAGGGGGAGAGGGAAACGGGCAGAAAATTGCTGGAGTTTAAACCCTCTGTGTCTCTTTGTGTGTGTGTCACACATCCACACACAGCTGGATGGGGGAGAAGGGACACGCAAGAGAAAGTTCTTGACCGAGAGAAAGTTCAGGTACCATTAATACGAAATTGATTTAAAAATAATAAAAGTACAACAGACCTGGCTACCTGGTAATCTTTTTATTAGTTCGGCTTTTGCCAATGACTTTGTGTAATCAGGATTTCCAGTTTGTAAAGGCTTCAGCGGGCAGAAATTGCTCCAGAGGAATTGTTGAGACTGCGCTTGGCTTTTCTCCATTTAAAAGCAGCCCAAGGCTGGGCGCAGTTTGAAATGGGGCACCTCCTTCGAAGGGGGGGGGTCCCATCCGGAAGGGCGAGCGCCTCCTTTCAGCCAGATCCGCGCTGGTCGTAGTGAAACAGTCCAGCGGAGCGCAGCTGGAAGTTAAGTCCAGTCCAGTCCCTCTTCCCCTTCACTGGAGCCCTCGGAAGTATTTCTGGGGGGCAGGTCCTGGAGACGAAGCTGGAGCCCCCGGGGGGGGGACTTGTCTCTAGAAACCCTCCTTGGCTTCTTGGGAGAGTCACTGGTTTAAACCCAAGAAGCCCTTCGCTGTGCCACTGAGCGGAGGAAGGCGAGAGTTTGCTTCTCTCTCTGGGATTAGACAGACAGGTCACTCTGAACTGGATGTCCGGGTGGGGGGCTTTTGAGAGCGGGGGAAACACCTGGAGAAAGTTGTACTCGATGCGCAGGAAGTGTTTCACTTTCCAGTTTCACTTATTCCCATCGGATTTTTAGATGCACCAATTTGGACCTCATCGGGCCCCATCCCTGGGAACATTTTTTTCTGCGCAACACCTGAAAAACATAAGGGAAGGCGCTTAAGAAGGAGAAATTAAGCGTTTAGGTGCGTAGGCGCAAAGAAAGAGCCCCCCCTTCCAAATTTGAGACGACCCAAACAAACTCTTCTTTTATGCCATCTGCTTATGGGGTAAATATTCCCTGGATCAGGGAAGTAGCTGGCGTGGTGCGCGCATCCTGTCTGGAGCGAGCACGCGCACGCCAACAGAACTCGGAACCATTTCAAACGCAACTCAAGGATCTTCTACACAATTTTCTGCTGCAAACTGGCCCGGACTCCGTGTCTTGTGACACTTTAAAGTCTAACAGAGATGGATCATCCGGGTCGGGCGCATGTTTGCTCAAGGGGAAAAAAAAGAATACTGCTGGTTTCACTGGGACTTGCTCCCAACCACTTAAGTCAGACGGGGTTCAGCAGGGGTGCCAACTTGAATAAAAAATTGGGAGGGTGGATTGGTAAGCCCCGCCTAATCGATCACAAGATGTTGAGAACGCGCAGCATCTGAGTGGCAAGGCATCAACTTGCGGGGGGGGGCTCAAATATATTTGGGGGGGTGGAAGGGATCTTGGCCCCTAGGAGTTGGCTATTGTGCAGGGTTTTCTTTGCCTCCTTAGTTCGTGGAGTAGAGGAGGAGTCAGACTTCCTGTCATCACCATCATGATTTGTTTGATGACTAGGGTGGCACAGTCAAAACACCTTTGGGAGTCAACCCCCCCCCCCAAAACCGACGAGACTCGCTTCCAGGGGCAACACGGTGGCCCTTCATTGACCACCCATATCCCTGTGAAAGCGGATACCCTTCTCAGCTCCCTCTCGCACCCAGCTCAAGGTGTGTGGATGGGTGGGGGTGTAAAGGATTAATTTTGGGCTGCCTTGGGGTCTCGTTTAGGGTCGGCCTTGTGTAAATCTGAGACACGGGTCGTTGTCGGCGTTTAGGAGCTGATTCTGTTTAATAACGCAACACTGGTGGGAAGGAAAGAATTCCCCCAAATTCCCGGTTGTTCCTTAAAGAAATGCTGTGAAATAGTGCGCTTTCCAGTTCGTTTCCTGCTCGGGGCATCTAATGTGTTCTTCCCCACAACCGAGTTATCCGGGAGTAGCATTTAATGGGTTCATTGTGCTCCGACGTTCCGTTGAAACGCGCGAACCAAGACGTTCCGTGTCTAAGTGCGGCGCATTGAGCGTTTGGCTACCGATCGGTTTTAATAGGAGGATAATGTAAACCGGTAACAACCGCAGCGTCTGGAATCTGGCTGCGGGGAAAGCAACCGAGCAAAACCATTGGTCTACTTGTGTAAAAATGACATTCACCTGTTCTAGTTAAAGCCAGGATATATGAGTGTCATCTCATGCGATTGGCCACGTTTTTTGGTGGGTGGATCGTGGACGGGGATGAAATAACCTATTTAAAATTACACGCATTTAAATTTTTAAAAAACTCTCCCTCTTCAGAGAACGTTTCCTATATATATTTATGTTCGAACTGGAGCGAGTTCTTCGCGTTTCCTGGCCCCAAGAAGAAAAAGCCAGAATTTTATGCGCTGGGAAAACAAATAAATCTATTTAGGTGATGTCATTATAATTAGCACAGAGTTTATGAAACTGTTTTCATAAATGCTTGATGGGGAAACGCGGGATCTTGTTAACAAGTCTTACCGTTTGGTGGGTAATACATGGGATATTTCAGAGGAGGCAAATCTAGACTCTTAAAATCGGTGGCATTTTCTGCTGCAGCTTGCCCCGTTCACTTATTTCCCCCTCTCCACTAGCGAGAGGCATCAAAACGGTGCGAGACCAGCTTGGCAGGATCTGTCCTAAGCCGAGTCACGTGTCTCTCGGGCTTCCAAATAAACAGAGGGAGATCAAAAGTCGCGCACATGCTGAACTGGGGAAAGTAGGAGGGAGGAGAGAGAACATTCCTTCCCCCCCTCTTTTTTTCGCCTTTTTTCTTTTTAAACGCGCTTTCAAAACAACAACCGGTTAAACTGAGCTGGGGCCCAGAGAGAGAAGAGGCGAGGTCGAAAGCGGTATGGGGAACTTCGTGGGAATGACACGACCTCTTCTGAAATTCCCCCCCCCCCCCGACACGCCAAAATGAATCTGGAAACGCTGCTTCTTCGATCCTAAGCGCGTTTACTCGGTAGCCATTTCTCTCCCTGTGCTCTTAAGGGATCCCAGTGAGGGGGAACATAAAAATAGAGATAATTTTAAAAATACTTTCTGGCCCTTCCCCAAAGGGTAAGGATTCAAACGGTACGAAAAACAACAAGGAAGAGACGGATATTTCAAAATAATAATACAAGAAATATGGAAAAAAGGATAGGATCCTAAGCACCTCGCTTTGCTCACCTACCAGTCCCTGAACCTCGCGCGCTCTCGGGGGCGCAAAGAGAATAAACGAGACAAGGGAGGTCGCTTCATTTTACGTCTCCATCTCTTTAGGAGGAAGCGACTCCCCCCTCCCCCCAAATAAACTCCCTGGAACAAAATAATAAAGTGGGGACAGGGAGCGAGAGGGTCCCACTATCCTTATGAAAAGTGCTCCCCCGAGGAACAAAGTTATGGTTGAAAAAATATAAAGATGCGCAAAGCGGCGCTGGCGCAGAACGACCCGCATACTGTATGGACTAGGGCGGGGATGTGATTGTGGTTTTGGGGGGCTTCCCCTCCTTCTGCTACAGCTTCCCACTGCAAAACCGCGAGGCAAATTTGGTGAGGCTGGTCTCCGGGCTTGTGTGTTCCTCTCTCCCTCCCTCTCTGTGTCTCTTCTTTTTCTCTCATCCCCCTCCCCTGTAACTGGGACGGTGCCCAGGGATAACCTGTTGCATCTCCTTCATCTTCCCAAACTCTTGAGCCCGGGACAGATTTACAAGCCGGCCATTCTATCCTCTAGGTAATTTAGTCCCTAAAGAATCTTCTTCCTCTTCCATCGCCTCCCCCGCCCCCCCAAACTTTCTCCCCCACCAGTTCTTGCCCTTTGATAGAGGGAAGGTGGGGGCGAAATCAATGTAAACGAAAGACGGTGGCGAATCGGCTCCAACCCCGCGCTAAGAGTATCAGGTTTCTTATAGAGATCCCAACATCGAGCTACAATTCCCATAGCAAACTACAGTTCCCAGGATTCTTTGCGGGGAAGCCATGACGGTTAAAGTGGTGTCAGAGCGCTTTCAGCGTATGGAGTGGGTGGGACCGAAGGCCCTGCTTTCAAAGGCTTCTTGACACGTCTTCTTCTCCTTCTCCTCCTATTATCATCATCGTTATTATTAGCATTTGTGTTAGCATTAGCATCATTACCTTCCAGAAGGGTACCCGTGTTACTCTCCTGCAACGAAAGCAACAGTCCTGTTGCATCTTAAAGCCTAAGAAATTTATTGCGCTCTGCACTTCCGTGGACTTGCATCTGAAAAAGTGTATCATGAAAAAAGCGGGTCAGTCTTTGAGGCTGATGCCATCAGGCTTGTTATTGTTGTTATTAATACATTTGTTTTGTAATTCCATCAGCGCACAAGGGGGGGGGGGGACATTCTCGTCCAAATTAAACGCACAGAAGTCCCATTCATTTCCGTGGGGAGAATTTAAGCACCTTGTTCCTTCTCTAGCTGGACTCAATGGCGCTTAAATTGGCTTCCTTGGCCTGGGTCCTTTTTTTAAGAGGTGAGAGAAGTAAAACGTGGGAAGCTGAAATGCATCCCGCAGATTCGTCGGCGTTTAGGCGTCTGGCATTCACCACTGTATTTGGCATTCTCCGGCTTCTGCATCCAGCAGATTCGTCGGTATTAATTCTTGAGCAGCTCAACGTTTGCCCAGCTTTACACTGTTCTACGCGGTGTTTTGGATTTAAGCCGCTCGCAGCGCTTCTCGTTTTTATCTTTGGAATGGAACGAAACTGGTTTAAAGGCGGGGTACTTGGAGCAGATTTCTTTTACTCTTTAAAAAATGCATATTAAAAAGGGACTGTTTACCTGACAAGACAATATTCCTTTTTTTCATGGTGCAACGCTTTTGCAAAAAGACCGGGGATCTGTGCCCAGGACGCGCGCGCGAATGCGCAAGCGCGCGCTTGCAGGCACTCAAGACCCCCCACTTTCTATATCGCTTTTGTGCCTTGTGTAAACAAATTGCGGCTCAAATTCTAAAGGCGGCGTTAATGGGCTGGATCCAGCTCATTGACCCTTTGCTAACAAATTGGTTTTTAACTGGGATTGGGGTAAAATGCACGGATTTCCCTGCCCCTCCCTCGCGGTGCTTTCAACTATCTCTCCCCCCTTCTTATCACGTCTCTCCAAATACCTTAATATGCACTCGGTCCTTAACTAATAGGTTTCAATAGTGAGAGAGGATGCATAACGATTCAGTCTCATTACAAATCAAGAGACTTGGCTTAACGTTGAAAAAACAAACAAACAGAAAGACACCTTCACCTCACCCCCACCCCCCCAAATATATCCCGGCATGTCCCAAATCTACAGTGCATTAGGTATATTATACAACCTTTTCTTAACTAGTCAAATAATTAAATCTATGAAGTTAATTGTAGATCAGCTATATAAAGCCTGATTCTATTTCCAATGTATTTTCTTGTTCTTAACACATTGCTCACCCCTCACTATTCTCTGTCTAGTTCTCTAATGCAGTATTTCCCAACCTTTTTTGGGCAAAGGCACACTTGTTTCATGAAAAAAATCTCGAGGCACACCACCATTACAGCCCCGTGACGTCAGCGCGCAGCGTCACGCCGGGAGGGACATGAATTGCTAGCAAATTACATAATCACCTCCTTGAGGGCTGGCTCATCTTCTCCAAAGGCAGAACCCCATTAATTAACAGCACAGACTCACACCATAGCCAAGACGAGGGGGGAAAACCTCAGTCATGCACAGTCATGCACATGTGGGGGCTAAATGAGGACGAAGACCAGGCAGAGAGCAGGGTTCAAATCACCCCACCTGGCCAGGACAATCCCTGGGTGCTCCCTTGGGCCACTCGCCTGACCCACCTCGCAGGGCTGTTGTTGCGAGGATAACACGGGGAGAACCACACGCGCCCCCGGGAGCTCCTTGGAGGAGAAAGCGGGCGATGAATGCAATGCACGAAATATATGAGAGGCGACCAGGTTTTGCAGGTGAGGGGCCCCCGCCAGCCTCCGCTTCCAACACCCGGCACAACGACGCCGAAGTTCCCCCCCGGGCTCGGCTCAGGGAGCAGCGCTGCTCCCCCCCGGCTCCCCTTCGCCCTCCCGGCTCTCTCTGCCGCCCACTGGGGACCCCCCTCACCTGCCAAGTCCGGAGCGCCGGTGGAAGTTGCATGCATGCATGCATGCAGGGCGCCGCATTGCCATTGCATTGCACTGCACTCCATGCAACGCCTGCACGCATGCATTGCCTTGCACGCCCGCCAAGGGGTCTCCCCGCGGTCCGATGCGTCCCCTCCGGCGCGGATGCAGCATTGCAAAAATAAAAAACCCCCGACGCAGCCCTACCTGGGGGGCAGCCTCCGCCGCTCCACCTCCGCGGGGATCCCTGGGCTCCATCCTGCCACCCGATCTCTGCGGGGGCGCAGGCAGGCTGCGTGGGGTCTGCGCGGAAGAGCCCCTGCCCGCCCGGCCGCCGCCGCTGCGCTCATTCCATGGCTGGGAGAAGAGCGCTTCAAACAAAACGCCCGGCCCGCCAGGCCACGCTGGGAAACGTAGTTTGCGCACCCCGCGCGGGCGCGGAGCCCAAGGGCGAGGGGACTACGGATCCCAGCAGCCCCCGCGCCGGGGACGGAGGGGGAGAGGCCGGGTGCAGGGATGGAGGGACGGGTGGGCGAGTGAGTGAGTGAGTGGCAGCCGCCAAGCCTTGGCCGAGAGCCAGGAAGGGCCTCCCCGGAAGAGGAGGGAGGCGCAGAGCGGGAGGGAGGGAGGGAACCCCAGGGGTCATCTAGTGACGGCGTCCCAATCGAAAATTTGACTTTTAAAAAAAAATCTTTCGAATTTTTTAATTTTCCCCGTGGCACACCAGGCAACATCTCGCGGCACACTAGTGTGCCACGGAACAGTGGTTGGGAAACACTGCTCTAATGTATAATCTAGCCAGCTGTATCTCAACGTACTTATATAAGCAGATGCTGTTTAATTAAGATACAGTGGTACCTCGGGTTACACACACTTCAGGTTACATACACTTCAGGTGACAGACTCCGCTAATCCAGAAATAGTGCTTCAGGTTAAGAACTTTGCTTCAGGATGAGAACAGAAATCGTGCTCTGGCGGCACAGCAGCAGCAGGAGGCCCCATTAGCTAAAGTGGTGCTTCAGGTTAAGAACAGTTTCAGGTTAAGAATGGACTTCTGGAACGAATTAAGTACTTAACCTGAGGTACCACTGTATGTTATTAAGGCATTTGTCTTGTTTGACAGAGGATTTTAGAACCATTTAAGATAGTTTCTTTCTCATTCTCTTGCTCTGAATAAACCCTTAGCATTTATTGAACTTGTTCAGAGACCTTCTCCTAGTAATCTTTAACAATGGCTCTGTAAGGTAGGCCAGTATTCTTTGCCTCATATTATTGAATGGGGGGGGGGAGGTTAACTAACAGTGGCATACCTAAGACCACCCAATGAGTCTGAGCACAGATTTGAAGTGGTGACTCTCCAAGCTTATAGTGTGTACTATATAAGCTTATGGTTTATAGCTCATGCTACCCATACTAAGAAAAGGTTTCGATTAAGTGCTTGAATTGGGGGGAGGTGGGGAGGTAAGGGCCTTAATGAAATCAACAAGCGCCATCCTCTCTCCCCACAATTTTAGCCATATTATGTCCCTGCTGGTAGCTTTCAAAAACAGTAGCTAAGGGAACTAGCAGAGAAGGTTAGGGGGCTGTTTCCCTTTTAGTCCCACTGTAATTAAAGCACTAGTCCTCCTCCTTTTCCCCAAATACGCTGCTGAGAACCCCATTTCCTTTTGGATGTTCCATTCCACCTTTGTTTTCATTTTTTTTAATCTTCGTTTGGTGAGACAGAAGCCTAGAAAGTTTGTGCTATGAGGTTTCCTGGCTGAACGTTCAGCATCTAACCTGCATCTCAGCAGCTGCTTAACATTTCCTTGCCTTGTTATTAAATGCGAAAGGCATGGAAATGGCAGAGGAAAATGAATTAAAAGCCATCTTTTGCTCTCCACCAAGGGACAGTGTCTAATTAAGGAATATTGGAATCCCACAAAAGAAAAAAGAAAAATTGCAGACTCTCCACGGTGAAATAAAAGTTCCCTTTTAAAAAGCAGGAACGAAAACAATAACAACCGAGCTAGGGCCAGGCCTAAAGGGCTGGTCTTTAAAGTCTCTAGTCTTTAAAAACAAAAACATAAGGAGAATTTCTTTCTTTCTTTCTTTTTTTGGAAAGCCTTTCGCATCCCTGGAGGGCTACTGTTTATTTTATGGGACTAAGGAGCATGAACCTAAAGCAAGTATTGTGAATGTGTGTGTTGCGGAGGGGGGTGGCTGAGCCAGACTAGAAACCCAGACAGTGTTTTCTGCTGCACTGCAAATGCCAGCATAATTTTGAGAGTGGGAGGGGAAAGGCCATTTTATTTTGTTTCCCTCTCTTCATTCCGCCATAAAAAGCCTCTTCTCCTCTCCCCTGTGGGCATAGTTACAGGTGGGGGAGAGGCAGAGGACCAAAGAGACATCCCAGGCTCTGGTCCTTTTGATTACAGAGGAATAAACAGAAACAGGCTTGCTGCAGAACTAGGTCCAGTTGTTCTCTTAAGAAGTCAGACCTTGCTCCTAGTTTCCAGGATGCTGCCCAGTGAACGAATTGCATCAGGAATATTGAGAAGAAAAGGAAAGATGAGATCATACACTGAGATTGATTATGCCTGCTCTGCCCTTCCAAACTCAAATGCTTGCAAGTAAATTTGCAAGTAAATTTGAAAAGCATAATTCAATAATTGGTAAGAACTTAGGTGAGATACTGATTTGGTAGTTTTTTTGCACAAATGTGGTGGTGGTGGGATTCTGTGGCAGATAAGCCACCATTTATGCTGTCCGGGGCTGAAGGGATGGCAATCATTTTTTTCTTGGCCTCAAAAGAGGAGGCAACATCAACTATGCCAGTTTAAAAGCAACGTTAGGTTGATTAACTTCAGTGAGTCTGCTGTGAGTAAAACTTAGTTGAATCCAAAGAGACTGAAGAGGAGCGTAGGGGCAAATGTTGTGCTCATGGCAAGTGAACAGGTGTGATGGCGCAGGTCCATCCCTGGCATCTCTAGGTATGGCTGGGAGAGAATCTGGCCTGAAATCCTGCAGACGTGTTGCCAGTCAGCAGTGGCGTAGCGTGGGTTGCTGGTGCCCGGGATGGGCAAGCTGCCAATGCTGCTAGAGTGACCCCTCCACCAGAGCCAAGCAGGGCTGTGCTGTGCAAATATTAACTTGGCTGACGGACACAGCCCTTGATGGGTGAATCCCCCTGGCACCCTCTGAGCGGAGCACTGTGCTGTGCTGGGGATGCCCCTTGCCCACCCCCCTTAATCTGCACCTGCTAACTGTGAGCCTGGGCTGTTCCTGCCACTGTCTGGGGAGTGCAGTGTGCTGAGTGAGGGAGCACTGGCTGGGTGGCCATTCAGCGAGAGTGCTGGCCTTCGCATGGCCAACCTGGAGACCAAAGGGCAGCCCAGCCTCAGGAATGTGACCTTGGAATTGCATAGAATTGTAGAGTTGGAAGGGGTCCTGAGGATCATCAATCCCCTGCAATGCAGGAATATGCAACTGCCCCAGATGGGGATCAAACCTGCAACCTTGGCATTATCAGCATCACGCTTTAACCAACTGAGCTATCCAGGCAGATATAAAGCAGCTTCTTGGGTTCCTTTCAATGTACTCGGACTTCCCAGGAGCACAATATCTCTGGCTTTGGGCCTCCCTCTGCCTTCCTGCTCCTTTCTCTTGCTCTCTTTTTCATCAGCCAATCACTGAAGACTGTGGCCTATTTTTTTTAATGCAGTTCCACTGCTCTCAAAGCAAGGAGCCTCTTTCATTCCTGTTTACTCTGGTCAGTGCTCAAATCTCTCTGGACAAGGCAGGCACCATTATCGTGTCAGATACATTTGTTATTTGTTATGTCCTGCAGAGGCTGTGGAGAAATCTAAAAAATGATCCGTTTTCAGAGTGAATCCCAGCTTTTCCTTAATTGCCACTCCAGGCATCGGGTGACTTGGCACTTTGAATCCTCCAAAATCCAAAGCATCCTCCTTTCCTTTCCTCAACCCCCTAAACCCACCCCTGCCAAAAAGCCTTGATAGAGGTTTATATTAAGATGATCCTTCTGAAACAGGCGTATTTAGAGGAAACAGAAAAAAAGATGTGGTTTATCCGAAAAATGGAAGGCAGAAAGGACCTTTACAAACCTGACATTTGAAATGCCATTTTTAGCAAAATGCATCACTTCTGAGTGATGTAAACACAATATAATAGTGGAAGACTATCTCTCTAAAATGGAAACATGTGGATCATTTTGCAAATGCAGACACCATTCTCAAGCTGTTCTCATGCATGATAGATTGCATAGCATGCTGCATAAGAATACATGTCTGGAGGCTCTCAGAGTTTGCATCAGCCACAAGTTCACTTAGGCTACAGACATTTTTAAAAAAATTATTTGAATGGTGGGGCTCCTTCACAAAGAGCCCACCCATCACTCCCTGTGTAAATAATTTTCTCTCTGGGGTCCTGCTCTGTGCAAAATATATACGTATAGCGAACATAACACTGGTTAGTTGGAAATTTCACACCATAGTTCACCTTTCGTAGAACTGTAGAGTTGAAAGGGACCATAAGGGTCATCTAAGTTCAACCCCCTTAAATGCAAGAATCTTTTGCCCAATGTGGGGCTAAAATCCACAACGCTGAGATCATGAGTCTCATGCTCTACCGACTGAGCTATCCCACAGTTTTAATTCAGCCCAGTTTGTAAAAAGCTGGTTGATCTATCTGTCTGCCTGCCTATCATTATCATCATCTATCTGTATAACAGCACATGGATTTTTAATTGCATAAATGTGCAAGCACCACCTTATTCCCACCCTATTCCCAATGTTGTACAGCCCACATTAAGTAACAGGGGGAGAGCAAGATTGATAGCAGATCCAGCATTCACCTGAATGCTAGTGGAATGTGGGGTAGAGCCACCTGGACTCTTTCTTTCAGGCATCAAAATATTTTGAATCACCTCTGGGTTAACCCAAAGACTCATTGACTTTCCAGGGCTGTTTTGAAGGATCTGGGAATAGCAGGTGGTGAGAATGCTGTTGTCCTCATGACCTGCTTCTGAGCTTCCTGGTTGTCCACCATGAGAACAGAGTGCTGTATTAGATGGACCTTCGGCCAGCAGGACTCTTCTTATGTTTTATTATTTCTGAGAGAGCCTCTGGAAGAGTGTCTGTGAAGGCACTGGAACATTGAGATGTGTTAGGTATGTGCTAAGCATGATGACGATAGTGCATAAATCTCAGAGCATGGTCTGAGGGTGTGTGGCATTGTTACCTTCCTGAAGTTAAGCAGGTTTAAATCTGGTCAATGGCTGGATGGAGGACCACTGGCTGCTACTTTGACTTCCACAATGGAAGAAAAGCAGGCAATAAATGCTGTTTAAAGTTTGAGAGAGCCTCAGAAGCTCCCTTACTATTAAGAGTCATTTTGGTTGACTAATAAAAGTATTGCCCCATTATAGTTTTTTCCCCCTTATAAGTTTTCTTATGGATCAACATGTCTGCCTTTGTTTTCTTTCTGTATTTCCCATGTCTCTAATTTAAACGCAATACCAGCATTGTCTACAGTGTACATTTGATTTTAAAACTTATTCCTTTAGCTTTTGAAGTTTACCCCCCCATTAACTGCAGGACACAGGTGACACTGTGGTTTAAATCACAGAGCCTAGGGCTTGCCGATCAGAAGGTCGGCGGTTTGAATCCCTGCGACGGGGTGAGCTCCCGTTGCTCGGTCCCAGCTCCTGCCAACCTAGCAGTTCAAAAGCACAGTCAAAGTGCAAGTAGATAAATAGGTACCACTCTGGCAGGAAGGTAAATGGCGTTTCTGGGCGCTTCTCTGGTTCTCCAGAAGCGGCTTAGTCATGTTGGCCACAAGATCCGGAAAGTTGTCTGCAGACAAATGCCGGCTCCCTCGGCCAATAAAGCGAGATGAGCGCCGCAACCCCACAGTCATCCACGACCGGACTTAACAGTCAGGGGTCCCTTTACCTTTACATTTACCCTTAACTGCAGTCTTACTTGTACATGAATTGCAAAAGAGAAGCTCAGAGACGCGTTCAGCACAGCATCTATTCAGGGGCAGACTTTGGTATTGAGCGAGGACAAAATGTGGTACCCCCCTTAAATATTTCTAATTTTCACACCAGTTCCTTTTGGTACTGTTGCTCTTTTATGGCTCTTCTTGTGGGTGACTGTATAAATATAGGTTTCATTATTATTGTTGTTGTTGTTGTTTTGCGCCCCCTCAGCTCTGCGCCTGTGCAGGAGAACCACCTGAAACACCCTAAATCTGTCACTGCATGCATTGCTTGCAGACTCTCCAATGTCATTATTTTCCAGGATTTACAGAAGCTGTCCCGGTTTCTGATTTGATCCCAGAATGTCCCACTTTTCCTTAGGATGCCCCTATTTTCAATGGAGAAATGTTGGAGGGTATGGAGTTATCCAACCCCCAAGCCATCTGAAGGCAGCCCTGTATAGGGAAGTTTTTAAGTGTGTAATGTTTTATTATGTTTTTATATATTTTGGAAGCTGCCCAGAGTGGCTCGGGCAGCCCAGCCAGATGGGCAGGGTATTCTTATTCTTATTATTGAATAGGACATTTCATTGGAGAAGTGTTGGAGGCTATGTGCTTGTGAGACATTCCTGGTTGAGCACTTATGCCCTGCTGTGGGTTTCCTGGTGGTGTACTTGACAACATTGGGAAACAAAATACTTCACTGCATTTTCTTAACATAGGACCTCCTGGCAGAAGGAATAGTTGCGCTGCAGTCATAACAGTGGTAGTGGTGATAGCGGCAAGAACAAACCCGCCTTCTTCTGTTCTTCTTACACTGCGATAAAAAACAACAACCAAAGAGAATTGCCAGATTCCACTAAGCTTTGCCTCATAACCTTTTACGTGAAACGTTCCCCATCTCAAACACCAGATGGGTCAAATGTGATCCAAATATCCTCGGGATCAGATTCATTAGAGATGCGGAACCGTGGCTGCAGTTCCAACAAGAAGATACATTAAAGAGAATGAACTGAGGCTATTTTGTCAGCATCCATCAATATTATCCCCATGGCTGAGCCCAAGAGATGATTCCTCCCTGGAATGCCACTGAAAAGGTCCAGCAAAGGCCCAGCAAGCCTTGCAGGGAAACATCGCTTTAAGAGCAGATGCACAACTGTTGTCCCTCAATCGGCTGGGCCTCGAGAGCTGGCTTTATTGCTCTGCTGTTCAGCAAAGCGAGTCAATCCCTAGTTCAGGGCATCTTCTCTTCACCTCTCCCCTACACCCCCTCCCCCTTCTTCCTCACACACAATGACTTAATTGCCGCAAGAGAAGTAAATGTTTTTACAATGGAAGCTTCTTTGATCTGGCTAGAAAAAGGGAGGGGGAAACAAAAAGAGAGGTTTCTCCTCCCCCTTAAAAAATAAAAATAAAGGAGACTTCAAACAACCGTTGTAAAGCTCAAAGCAAAGAAATGGATGGCAAGGCAGAGTTTTTTAACTAACTAACTAACTAACTAACTAACTAACTAACTAACTACCTACCACAGGGAAAGGAGTGAGGGAAGATATAATAGAAGCTGGCTTTTCCTAGCAACACATACAGACATACACACTGCTTAGCCCTCCCGGGCTACGTACGGTTTTACCGAAATAAACGCTGTCTGTAATCGGGACAAGTCTATGTGGTTGTACCAAGGCAATGTGAGAGTCGCGTCTTGCTTTCAGGCTCATGTCCAGACAGACAAATTATTGCCTCCAGACCTTGGGGTATTCTTAGCAAAGGCTCTTTGGGAGGAATATAGTATTTGCGATCCAGAGGCCTGAGGTCTGTTCCTCATTGCTTTGAAGTCTTGCTTGGCTGGGAGACATGGCTTTGTGGCCAAATCTCTCTCTCTCCCTGCCCCCACTTCATTAGTACAGAGCTCTAGTAATTTCCTGAGGCTGAGAACGGGGCTGGAGAATGGGAAGGGCCTAATAATTCATTAATAATAATAACTCATTATCTTAACATTCTACTGTATGCACCATTGACAGATTACCACTAACAGTTAAGGGAGGGATCGGGGAGACCACCTGGTTGTGTGGGGCAGTAGCTGAATGGGTGGGGGAAGGAACAAAGAATATAAATCATCACCTTCATCTTCATCATCATTTGTGCATTCTATTTCTTGCCAAATTCTGGTTGTGCTTAAGGCAGGGGTGATTAATGGCCACCCCGTTCCAAGTCTTCCAGGAACCACATTTCAATGGTCAGCATTGTCCCCAAAGGGGATGTGGCCAAAAAAGTAGGGCCCTCCCTTAGGGCCTTAATGTGGTTTGATTGGCACTTCTTGATTCCAGTTGAACATAACTGTTGGAGAGGCAACCAAAGTCATGTGTCAAGGGCTTGCCTCATAGAGCGATGAGGGCACACAGAGTGCCTCCCCGGACTTGTATCATGGCTCTGCCACCTGAAATGACAGCTTTTGAATGAAATCTAGGTGGGAGGTCTGCATGTCCTTCCATTGTGTCTTGTGGGGCTTTAGCACCATGCTTCCACCAGACTCTCAGATTGCTAAATTTGCACACTTGTCAAGCACTCTCTTGTACTGTATGCTTCTCGAGTTCTAATGAAATGTCAACAAGTTCCTTCCTTGTTGTTGCCATATATAGGACACTGTGGAATGGCAAGAGTGAAGGGTAGGGGAGAGCATCCTTGAGAATCTACAAGTTCTGAAAGAGATCAAGGTGTATATGTGATGTTATGGTGGGTGCATCCAGATGGCCTGTTTATCAAACAATGATCACAATACCTTTGCTGGGAGAGTAGCCAACATTAGCTACTTGATGAGTGTCCACTCTGTGGGGGAGGTTGGATGGCAGTTCCTTCAGAGCGAGAGTTGTCCCACACTTTTAAGTGAATTTACCCTCACTTTCCTTCCTGCAAGCAGCCTGATCTTTGAGGGAAGCTGGTTTGCTACATAAGACCTCTAAATCGGCTTTAACTGCACAACCCAAATTTGCCAGTTTGTGACTAAATCCTATCCCCAAAATACCAATAGCCTGGAAGTGCCCTGGCAGGCAAATGCATCAAATTGTTTTACAAGGAGTTACTAGAGTTTCTACATCATGCAAAATGATTCCATGGCATGGAGAATCTAGTGCTGGAATAAATGTTACATCTTCTGAATTTAGGTAAGGAAATGTAGTTTACTTCCTCTGCTTATCTCTATATTCCTTCATGATTTTCACCTTGTGCCTTCTCAGTCTAATCATGATACAGGTGCTGTGTGTACTTTTAGATGCTTGCCGAAGAGAGGTGATCTGTTTGCCCAGAGTGTTAATCTTTGCATTTAGAGAAATCATATGTTACAGTTTTGTTGGTATGGTACCACTTCAAGGTTTTCTGCCCTTGAAAAGCTAGCACAACAAGGTGAATGATGGGAGCCCATCTGAATGCTGGACTTGGATTGAGCTGTAGTCTCTGTGGGTTAAACCATAGAGCCTAGGACTTGCCAATCAGAAGGTCGGCGGTTTGAATCCCTGCGACGCGGTGAGCTCCTGTTGCTCGGTCCCTACTCCTGCCAACCTAGCAGTTTGAAAGCACGTCAAAGTGCAAGTAGATAAATAGGTACCGCTCCGGCGGGAAGGTAGACGGCATTTCCGTGCGCTGCTCTGGTTCGCCAGAAGCTGCTTAGTCATGCTGGCCACATGACCTGGAAGCTGTATGCCAGCTCCCTCGGCTAATAAAGTGAGATGAGCGCCGCAACCCCAGAGTCGGCCACGACTGGACCTAATGGTCAGGGGTCCCTTTACCTTTACTTACTGGATAGCATTGGTCCATTTGTGTTCTTTCAGCCTAACCTGCCTCACAGGGTTATTATGAAGATATATAAATAATAAGTTAATAATCACTCCATCAATTATAATAGAAAAAATGCTAGAAACATGATTAGCAGTAGGTGAATAGGCTGACTGGATAAGGAGGTGAAAATATGCCTGGAGCAAAGGGTTTGTAGAAATTGGAGAGAATCTTTTTTTAGGAAGACCAGCATGTGCTTGTAGAAAAAAAAATGAATAACCTGAAGCCCTCAATGCCCAGATTTGAATTTTTATATATTAGTTTTAACTTCTGAGTGAATTATTAAATCTTTAAGTAGAGTCCATTCTTAAGGAAATCAGCCATGAGTGCTCACTGGAAGGACAGATCGTGAAGCTGAGGCTCCAATACTTTGGCCACCTCATGAGAAGAGAAGACTCCCTGGAAAAGACCCTGATGTTGGAAAAGATTGAGGGCACAAGGAGAAGGGGGCGACAGAGGACGAGATGGTTGGGCAGTGTTCTCAAAGCTATGAACATGAGTTTGACCGAACTGTGGGAGGCAGTGGAAGACAGGAGTGCCTGGCGTGCTCTGGTCCAGGGGGTCACGAAGAGTCGGACACGACTAAACGACTAAACAACATCATAAGTAGATTCCAGCTTTTGCTGAGTGTGTACTTTCAGTGCTCATGTTTTGGTGATTGGGATTTCAAGAATAGCATTAAAAAACAACAAATAATTTTCAGTCTCAAAACATCAACATCTCTCTGCTCTTGAACATCAGTTATCCCCCAGAAGCTTCTAAAATATTATTCTTCCTGATCAGGAAGGCAGGGATGCCAATGCTTTTTCAGTGACATCTGCTGTGTTCTCTGTTTTCAAAGTAGCAGTGAAACAAATTTAAGGAAGAAATTCTTGCTCAAATTCCAAGTTGGCAAAACATGCTGAATTTTGACTATGTTCAATGTTTTATTTTTGTCAGCTAATGTAAACCTCATACTGGGCCGGGGGAGGGGGAGGGAAAGGAACTTGTTTTTCATGTAGAATCATAGAATCATAGCATTGTAGAGTTGGAAGGGACCATAAGGGTCATCTAGTCCAACCCCCTGCAATGCCGAAATCTCAACGAAAGCATCCATAACAGCTGGCCATTCAACCTCTGCTTAAGACAATCATTCTTAGTATGGCTAAATTCTTTTTATTACAGTGTGATTGACTTCTAAATGTGTATGTTATGTACACATACTTTTATCCAGGAGTAGGTCCCATTGAACTCAATAGGACTTAGTTCTGAGTAGACCTTCATGGGATCATACTGTTAGGCTACCATCCTGTAGTATGCATGCTTACTTGGAAGTAAGACCCACCAATTTCCTTCTGGCTATACATACACACATCTTTCTATGAATTATAGAGAGTATGTATTAAGAATATATAATGTTATGAGTTTGTGGGTGTCAGGCTCCCCTAAATTCCTGGATCCAGCAGGTGTTAAAATTTAATCATGGCTCGGGGAGTTAAACTGGATGCCAGACTTGTAATCCCTGGACCCAACTTCCTATGTCCAGGTAATTGCTTGGGAGATGGGTCATTAAGAGAACAAAGGCTTTGGGCCAGCTGACAAATGAGTGGGGCTCCTCTCTTCACTGGGAGTTACTTAGAAGAAGGGTCTGAGAGGTCAGATATGGAGGTGGGGGTGCAGGACAATCTACAGCAAGAGGAAGAAGCTGTTCAGGCTGTGAAATATTTAAAATGCAGTCAAACCAACAATTCATGTTTTGCTAGATAGGCACATGGTAGGAGCTCATGTTCCCTCAGAAAACGGGGTGAGGGGGGTGGGAATAATCTCACTGAGGTTCAAAATTTGCAAATGGAGTGTAATTGTTTAGCCTAGCTTTTTCATTGATGTAGTCCTCCTACCTAGCCAAAGCGCATTGAGACGCGTTAGCATTCGAATACGCAGCCTGAAGACGGTTACTCCAAGAAGTTGCTTCCTACACAGCTCTCTTTGCAAGGTCTGGTTGTTGCACAAGGAGATGCATAGGCTCACTGTGGCAGTTTGTCAAGCTGCTATCGGGGCTTTAATTGGCACACACTGTGGTTACGGCTGAGTTTTATCAGTCAGTTTTATAGGAGACGTTGCTACGCACGATTCTTTTAGCAAATGCTGTAAATTCCCTTAGAGAAAGGATGGGATAGAAACAAGATGTCTATAAATGCACGAGAGCCATTAGATCTTAATACTGAATTGTGTCAAAACATTCCAGGAGCCAAATAGTCAGCGCTAAACTTTCACCAGGTGTAAAATGAGGAGGTAAAAAATATCAAGGCATGACTTTGATCCACACGGCCCTTTTAATATTTTCCTAACAGAGTTCCTTCATAGAATCATAGAACTGTAGAGCTGGAGGGGGGACCCTGAGGATCATCTAGTCCAACCCTCTCCCAATGTGGAGTGCAGGCTAGCGGATATTTGCAGTGCTCTCTCAAGAGTGACTGATGATAGTGCACCATTCAATTTGCCAGTTTGTTATGGATTCTAATGAAATGTCAACAAGTTCCTTCCTTGTTGTTGCCATATATAGGGCACTGTCAGAGGCGTAGCGTGGGTTGTCAGCACCCGGGGCAAGGCAAGTAATTTGCGCCCCCTAGAGTGAGTGAGCCAGGTAGGGGCAGAGAGCTGCGAGTGCGAGTGCCCCCCCAGATGTTGCGCCCGGTGCGGCCGGACCCCCCTGCAACCCCCACGCTACGCCACTGGACACTGTGGAATGGCAAGAGTGAAGGGTAGGGGAGAGCATCCTTGAGAATCTACAAGTTCTGAAAGAGATCAAGGTGTCCACGGTGCCGGAAATCACTTCTGCGCATGCCCAGGCGCTGGAAATTGCGCCTGTGCAGAAGCGATTTTCGGCACCATGGGCATGCGCAGAAGCAATTTCTGGAGCCGTGGAAGAGAGTCCCTGCGCCGCACTGCGCCGGTTTAGCACAGTGGGCAGGGACTTGGTGAGTGGGCAGCTCAGTTTGAGGGTGGTTCATGGGCTGGTTAAGCGACAATCATGGGCTGCTTTTGGCCCATGGGCCTTAGGTTGCAGACCTCTGCTATAACAGCAGCCTTTCAACTGTATGAAAACAGGGATAGAACGCTGACACCCTCTCTTTATTACTTCATACGCTGCTTCATCAGCACCTCACAGCTACAAGGAACAACATTGAACTTACCCTTTTCTTGAATCTCCTTGAACTTATTCAAAAAACAAGAAAAAACAAAAAACTGAGTCAAGAATTTATAAGAACCTAGTTAAATCTGATATTGCAAGTTCACTTTATTTTAGGTAGTTTGTAAGTTTTCATGGCACTTTGTAAGTAATTGTCTCTTTCTCACATATTTGATAAATGGTGTAGAATTATTTTTTAACAACTGTGTGAACATTTGTTGCGACCTCTGCTATAAAGCACCTGTCGGGCTGGCAGTGGCTGCCCAAGGACTCTTAATGGCAGGAGGCTGCCTAGTGTCAAAATGCAGAAACGTCAACAGAAACCCCAAAGCAGCTATTTCAGGTGCTTTCACTCAGCACCCAGTGGGCTGGTGCATGAAGAAGAGAGACTGGTGGGAAGACCCTAAACAGCACTTGAAAGTGCATTTTCCTCTTCCTCAGAGAGCCTTTCAGAACTATGTCAGGGAGCTAACAAGAGAAAAGGGCCCTTTGATTCCTCCCCAGCCCCTCCTCCTTCCATCTAAAACAAAGCACTGAAACTTTTGGTTCAAATATAATGAGGGGAGATGAATCGAAAGGGAAAGTGGGCCATAGCTTCCAACCTGGCTGCCTTAGCCATACATTTCACAGCCTCCCATCTAAACCTGGGTTTGAGGGCAGCTATATGAAACCATGCTGAGTATATCAAGCCTAGTGGATACAACGTTAGCCGTTGTTGTTGTTTTTCTTATTCAGGAGCTTCAGAGACAGTGTTTGTCATGTGCATTGGATGAAGAACAGATTAAAACTGGGGAATTCAGGTGTGTCACTTTCTTTACAGTTTAGCTATAAGATCAATGAAAAAAGATATTGGGAGAGGTCTCAAGGCATAGCAATATTGGCACTGGATATCGTTAAGGAATGTGTCCAACACGATGCACACAACTTCCTCTGGAGGCGCAAGAGTGTGCAAGGATTGAATTGTGATTCGCCTGCGACTGCAGCATCCAATGCACTATGCCCCCAACAAAGTACCGTATTTTTTGCTCTATAAGACTCACTTTTTCCCTCCTAAAAAGTAAGGGGAAATGTGTGTGCGTCTTATGGAGCGAATGCAGGCTGCGCAGCTATCCCAGAAGCCAGAACAGCAAGAGGGATTGCTGCTTTCACTGCGCAGCGATCCCTCTTGCTGTTCTGGCTTCTGAGATTCAGAGTATTTTTTTTCTTGTTTTCCTCCTCCAAAAACTAGGTGCGTCTTGTGGTCTGGTGCGTCTTATAGAGCGAAAAATACGGTATATCTCTGCTATTTGGCTCTAGGCTACAGAGAAGGCCATGCAGAGAGGAACATCAGAGGATGCAACTGCATACCTGGGAGAAAGGCTGGGAATTCATAGTGCTATGAAATAAACCAAGCCGTGCTTTTGTGTGCATGGGAGAAAGGACAATTCTTCCCACCAGGGATGGAGAATCTCAGGCTTGGGCCCCAATCATGATCCTAGCCAGGATTGTTGCGGGGGGGGGGGGCGGCATGCAGAACAGATGGGATTGGTCAGTTAGTTTAGTTAACTCTTTCTATTGTTTTACTTGATCTGGGGGTGGGGCAGCTGATCTGGGGGAGGTGGGGGTTGCTACGCCGCTGCACATGATCCAATAGGATCTCCTATAATGTTACAAGGATTGGGGGGGGAAAGGAAGTCTCAGGTCACAACATTGCTGTGTGAAGCCTGTTGCAAAGTTGTATCCAGCTTCCTCTGTGGTTTTTGCGGAGCAGCTACCAGATGGCACACTGCTTGCTTTGCCTCCCCTCCTTAAAGTGCTGCCACATGGGCACTTACGATGCTTCTGCAGTCAGGGCGGCTTAGCTTGCACATCACATGCCTCCATGCATGCACACATCTACACTCAAAACTTAAATTAGTCAGTGGGTCTTCTATGCATTCCTAGTTGGGATGAAAGCGGGGCAGAAAAGCAGCCCATTTGGGAATCATCCCCCCCACCCCGGTTTTGCAAGCTAATCTCTTTCATTTCCCATGCACTGTGGGGAGAACGGCTAGCATTTGCTGTTGCCCCCACCTCCCCAAGTTTCAGAAATAATTAAGAAAAATGCACCATCACCTCTTGTCTGATCTTAGATCCCCTGCAGTTTCCGACTTGTCAGTCTGACTTGTGAACCAGCCTTGAAGCATTAGCAGTTGTTCAAAAGAAATACCTTTAAACATAAATAAATTGTGGCTCGAGCTATATGTGTGGGAAACCACATATTCTGCATCTGGTAATGATTTTTATTTTTTTGGACCAGATGTTAGAAAGGCAACTTCACAATGATGTTGTGCCAAGAGCAGTAGCACAGGAAACGTGCAGCATGGGCTTTAAGCATCATTTGTATTGTAAATGCAACCCAGTTGGGTGATGTAGCCACAAATGCATTGACTGGCCTCCATTAAGATGCATCCGTTCTGCTATGGTGTCAAGAGAAAAGGGAAACAAATTGGATGGAGGAAATAAGAAATTAAGGAGAGAAAGCAAGCAAAGAAGAAGCAATTTCCCTGCTAAAAAAAAGAAAAAATAAGCAAACAACAACAACCAACATGAAGTTGGAAAAGGGTTGCTGAGGGGATATGGGGAGGTTTCTGTAGTCACTACAGAAGAGTGCGAGATTTAGATGCAGCAACATTGCGCTCTCTCAGCATGGATTCCAGGTAAAGCAAAGTACAGTGGTGCTGTTACGTAATACAGTGGTACCTCGGGTTACAAACACTTTGAGTTACAGACTCTGCTAACCCAGAAGTAGTACCTTGGGTTAAGAACTTTACCTCAGGATGAGAACAGAAATTGCGCGGCGGCAGCAGGAGGCCCCATTAGCTAAAGTGGTACCTCAGGTTAAGAACAGACCTCCAGAACGAATGAAGTTCGTAACCAGAGGTACCACTGTATTAGATAGCGACAACAACATTTCTTATAACATTACATTTACATTTATTACCACCTTTATATTCCAAGGATCTCAAGGTGCTGTACATGGTTCTCCTCCCCATTTCATTCTCACAACAACCCTGTGGGGTAGGTTAGGCTAAGAAATGGTGACTTCATGGCTGAGTCTCCCAGGTCCTAGTCCCACACTTGCAACCATTGCGCTCTTAACCATATACCCCACCCATCTGACTGGGTTACCCTAGCCACTCTGGGTGGCTTCCAACAAAATGTGGGTGGGTGGGTGGGTGGGTGGGTGGGAACCCTTATCAAATATCAAAGGCTTCCCAAAACAGGGCTGCCTTCAGATGTCTACGAAAAGTCATATAGTTGTTTAACTCTTTGACATCTGCCAGGAGGGTGTTCCACAGGGTGGGTGCCACTACCAAGAAGTCCCTTTGCCTGGTTCCCTGCAGTTTCACTTCTCTCAATGAGGGAACTGCCAGAAAGCCCTTGAAGCTGGATTTCAGTGTCTGGGCTGAATGATGGGGGTGGAGACGCTCCTTCAGGTATACAGGGCCTGAAGGAGCAATGGACTTAATGGGTTTATGAGAATGCTCCTGTTTAGAAGGAATGTATATTACTTCAGAAGGTAGGGAAGTAGCCTGGCTACATTTGAGAGCCTTCCTAATCACTCTGTTGAGTGGGGCCATGCTCCTCTGCTCCAAAGTGACCTCTGATCTGGAGGTGAAGTCAAACCACTGGATTAGATGCACCAAAGTGACCTTCCCAGGGTACAAACCTAGGCAGTGTGTATGGAGATAACAAGACCTCCCTCTCGGCCTACCTGATGTGGTCCAAAGGAAATACCTTTGGCACCAGTTTGGCTGCAGGAGTTGCTGGAAGGAGGCATACAAGGCGCCATCCAACCATCTTAGGGACTCCACTCTGGATTTGTGTAGGGTTTACTCCTTAGCCTTCTCTTCTCCCAAATATATCCTGCAAGGCAGCAGAGGTTTAGGAGCAGAGAGTTTTCCTTCTCCTAGATGGGCTACGTTCCCAGGTTGACAAGCCCAATCTGCACCTCACTTCCTTCTGCAGCTCGTGCAGAAACCTTCTTCTTGACCATTGGGTCCCATCTGCTCAATCTGCCAGAGCCTGTCTTTGTATGCAGGGGGGAGTCCCTAACTCATGGAGGGTTTAAGATCCATCAGCTACCCTCACCTGGTTTAGCTGGCTAGTCAAAACTGTTTCCTGGGGGGTGGCTGCTGTTGCATGCTGACAGCTTCTAGGAGCCACAGATGAGAGCTGAGTGCAGGGTGGGGACCAAAGAAGGAGCACAACAAGTGGGTGGCGCTGTGGTCTAAGCCACTGAGCCTCTTGGGCTTGCTGATCGGAAGGTTGACGGTTCAAATTCGTGCAACAGAGTGAGCTCCCGTGGCTCTGTCCCAGCTTCTGCCAACCTAGCAGTTCAAAAGCACACCAATGTAAGTAGATAAATAGGTACTGCTGTGGCGGGAAGGTAAACAGTGTTTCTGTGCACTTTGATTTCTGTCATGGTTTTCTGTTGCACTAGAAGCAGTTTAGTCATGCTGGACACATGACCCGAAGAGCTGTCTGTGGACAAATGCTGGCTCCCTTGGCCTGAAGCAAGATGAGCGCCGCAACCCAATAGTTGCCTTTGACTGGACTTAAACATCCAGGGGTCCTTTACCTTTTACCTTTTATTACCCCTCCCCTAACACCCCCTCCACTCTACACTATACATAACAAGGTCCCTCCGATTATCACATATTTTAACTTCTATGTTACAGTGCTGCATTTCATTGATTTCTTTCTTTTTTCATCTGCTTTTCTCTTGTTGAGATTAGCTCTTATTGAGGTAGTAACCGGGATTTTCTTCAGCTATGTTAACTTCCTTGAGGTTTAAATAGAAATGTAATTCTGAGATATTTCTGCCTTTGACTGAGAAAATCAGCGCTTAGCAATTGGCAAATCCTGTTCTGCTCCTGCTGAATAAATTGGAGCTTGAGGTTGCAACCTGTTGTCTGAGGTTTTTAAGAGTACCCTTGATCCTTTTGCTGTATGCAGGCTTTGGAACACTCCCATCAGGGTACATGCTGAGTGCACAGTCATCCATTATGTTCACCCGATCTATTTCCTGTACATTGACATATCAATGAATACCTCAAAAGGAAACCAAAGTACATATTAAAATTTCACCGAAGGGCTGCTAAAATAAAAATTTAAAAACCATGTTTTTAAAAAGGCAGATAAAAATGGGTAACAAGCAAGTTATTTTGCACTTTGGTCCTGCGGTTATATTCATAGTAGTGCTGGCTACCAATCTGGGTAACACAAAATTGTACAAAAGAGACATTGGCACAAATAGTAAAATGTCATATACATACACTGCCCCAGGTACAGAACATTAAGACTGTATTCCTATGGATAAAGGTGTTCTATGACTCTTTAAAGATCTCCTCACCTGACAAGGCAATAAATGCAATGTATTTTATCCTCAATTATGTTGAAAATAAGGCTAACTAACCTAAAAGCGAAAGGTAAAATGCCTGTGAGAGTCTTTCAAGGCAACTCAGCTGAAATGTACAGAGAAGGCAGTTGTGATACAGGTGTAATTTGTAAAGGCGTTCCTCCTTCTTTTGCAGCACTCAAACCACAATAGACTAACACTCAAAGAAATGCAATTCTTTCCCCATTTTCATATGTCAGATGCAACTTGACATTGGGGCCAGAGATTGCGGTAGAGCAGTGTTTCCCAACCTTTTTTGGGCAAAGGCACACTTGTTTGATGAAAAAAATCTCACGGCACACCACCATTACAGCCCCGTGACGTCAGCGCGCAGCGTCACGCCGGGAGGGACGCACGAAAGTGAAAGTTTTCAATTTTTTTCCCTCCCCCTTGCCGGGGAACCTCCAAGCTTTGGGGGTGGGGGGGGGAGGAGGCAGCAAAGCGAGGGACTGAGGGACGGCGGCAGCTGAGGCGGCGGCGGCTGTTGTGGTGGTGGCGGCGATAGCGGGCGGAGGAGGGGGCGGCGGCGGGGCCGAGGTGGCCGGCGGCGGGGGAGGCGGCGGCGGGTGGAGCAGGAGGGCGGCCGAGGCCGGTGAAGGAGTAGGGTTGCCCGGGGCTTGAGGAGCCGTCGCCGGGAGTTGCTGCTGCTGTTGTTGCTGCTGCTGCCCGGACATGCCGGCCTCCTCCTCGTCCGCTGTCTCGCGCTCCTCCCTTTTGCGCACGCTGCCCCGCCGCCGCCCCATTGGCCGGGTCCTGTCAGCTGATCCTGTGTTATTTCCTGTGTGTGTGTGTGAGGGGAGAACGGAGAGAGAAACCTCGGCACCACCACCGCGGAGCCGCCCCCGGCTCGACGCGGATCCTCGCCGCCCCCGGCTCGACGCGGATCCTCGCCGCCGCCGCCTCTCACCGCCCGACTCGCCCGCCTCCCTCCCACGGCACACCAGCCAGCGTCTCACGGCACACTAGTGTGCCGCGGAACACCGGTTGGGAAACACTGCGGTAGAGTACATATTCTGCATGCAGGAAGTCACTAATTCTAGAGTCCGTCAAAGGAGGACTGAATGACTGCACCCTTCCCATTCAAAATATTGTTACAAAAGATGGGTGCCTCCTCCTCTCTCTGCCGAGTGGCAGAAAGAGTCCATGAGGTCCCAGGTATTCCCCTAGGATCTGTGATCCTTTGGAGAATTGAGAAATGGCAGGGGCTGTAGTCGCTTTAAGCAACATTGTTCATTCACCTATTTACACCTTCAGTCTGCATGGAGGGAGTCCAGATCATACAACACGGTCATTTCAAGAGGGGTTTGTCCCCCACAACAGTGCAGCCCTGGAGTCCAAGGCAGGAGTCCCTCCCAGTCAATCTTCAGCCAGCCTGCCCAAGATGAATCCCAGTCTTTCTTCCTCCTCCCTTCTTCCCAGTACACCTTGCTAAAATCTCTCTTTTCCTGTCACTTTGAACTCACACCCCATCACCTCGGCAACATCTGTCTCCCCAGGCCAAAGGATTCCTCTCAGATGGCCCATAAACCCCTTTTGCCATGTTAACAGATTTGCTCTTTGCTGGAAAAGTCAGGCTGGTTTGAATAAGCCAGCTCAGGGATTCCTTGTCTGGCACAGCTCTGCAGCTTGTACTTTCATCCATATCTCAATTAATCAAAATCCTACCAGTTGTTAATTTCCAGGGTTTAGGGGGGATCCCTCCCCAAATCCATAACAATGCTAACCATCAGTGTATCTGAAGAAGTGTGCATGCACACGAAAACTTTTATCAGAACAAACTTAGTTGGTCTATAAGGTGATACTGGACAATTTTTTTATTATTATTATTTTTTAAATCAAAGAAATGTAATTCTTTCCCCATTTGCATATGGCAGATGCAATTTGACACTGGAGCCAGAGATTGTGGTAGAGTTCATGTTTTCATGCAGGAAGTCACTAATTCTGGAGCAGGGCCGTCTTAAGTATATCTGGCGCAGTGGTGCAAAGATCCCTCCGCCCCCCCCCCCCCCAGCAGCTTTGCGGGGCTGGAGGAGGTGGGCAGGGGTTGGAGGGCGGCTCCTCCGGTGGGGAAGAGTCGGAGGCTCCTGGCACAGCGCTGCTTCAACGAGGTGGGTGAGGGTGGCGAGCTGATGCCGGGAGGCGCCTTGCCCAGTCTCCACCTCTTCCCTGGTGCCCGTGCCGCAGTGGCCATGGCAGGCAGAGGCTCTGGGCGTGGCACTGCCTCAGCGCGGCATGGCAGAGGCGGGCGAGGGCAGTGAGCTGATGCCCGGAGGCACTGCATCCAGCCTCTGCCTCTTCCCTGGCACCCTCCAGAACTTGGCGCCCTGCGCCACTAGCCTCTATGGGCAAGACGTCCCTGTTCTGGAGTCCATCAAAGGAGGACTGGATGACTGCACTGTTCTGGAGTCCATCAAAGGAGGACTGGATGACTATTCAAAATATATATCTAGTTAAAGCATGGGTGGGATCCTGTGGCCTGCAGACCACGCTTGGCCCACCAGGCCATTTATGACCACCCACCCTACACCTGATGACCAGGCATGGGGCAACTTAAGGCAGGGCGCCAGAGGAACAATTGGGTGCTTAAAATGGCTTCCCAATTGTTCCTTTGCTGGAGCAAGGCAGGCTCCAAACCACCCATCAGATGATGCCAACTGCTTAAAACCTCCCTGAAACCACAAGTAGGAGCCACACAACAACCAGGGTTCATAATTAATCATTACTATGTTAGATCTCAGTTGGAATATATCTTAGGAAATAGTGCAGGAGTCAGCATTTTATAGAGCGCACCTGGATTATGAGGGAGGAAAGGCATCTTTAAACTCAAAACGAATTCCTCAAAAGAAAAGGAACGTTAATGTGTTGGCTGCGAGTTAATTGCAAAAGGTTCTGCTGAAAAGGTTTCTTTATGAGCTTGTGGTTTTTGCTTGGGGTGACAGGAGTCTGTAAACACCAGGAACTCTAGGATTTTGGCAGAGTTACCGCTTCTCTCCTGCTTGCATATAACACAGTGATCAGCATTTTAAGGTCACCCGAGCTTCAGTCTGGATCCTCACAGGCACCATATAATCAGAGCATCCTTTTTAAATTGGTTGTGAGTTTCTCAACCCTTAAACAACCGGGAGCTGCCCCAATACAGATTACTTCTTTCTCCTATCAGAAATGGTAACACCGGGTTCCATGTGGCAGAAAGGTTGACGGATTTGTTTGTGACCTTTGTACGGCTACCCAGTAACATTGTTCCCGGGGTGGATCACAAGCACAAAACCATAAAATGCAATATTAAAATACTAAAATATTGAATCCAAGAAAACCCAACAGATTATCAGCAGAAAAGAAGATTAAAATGAGGTTTTCAGCATAAATAACAACGGTGGGAAACCTGTTTCAGCCAGAGGGCCAGACTGGAGATTGCCCAATCTTCCAGGGGCCACGTATGAATGGTAAGCAGGGCCAAAGTGGATGGGGCAAACCACCCCCATCCCCACCCGAGAAGAAGAAAAATGCATGTACCTCTATCTCCTTTCATTGTCACAGACACTTGACACACAACACTCTTCCTTGGGTTAAGAACTTAATTCGTTCTGAAGGTCCGTTCTTAACCTGAAACTGTTCTTAACCTGAGGTACCACTTTAGCTAATGGGGCCTCCTGCTGCCACCAAGTGATTTCTGTTCTCATCCTGAAGCAAAGTTCTTAACCCGAGGTACTATTTCTGGGTTAGCGGAGTCTGTAACCTGAAGTGTCTGTAACCCGAGGTACCACTGTATATAATGTACATGCGGTCAAATCCTCACCTGTCCATTATCATTATCTACATTTCTATTATGCACCGAAATGAGCTTTTCTCAAACTTGGGTCTCCAGATGTTGTTGGACTACAGCTTCCATCATCCATAGCTACCAGGACTAGTGGTCAGGGATGATGGGAGTTGTAGTCCAGCAACATCTGGGGACACAAGTTTGTGAAAAGCCAACAGTTCTGCTAGTGCAAGCACTTTTGTCTCGACAATTGAACTTCCTTTCTATTAACCAGGGGTGCCAACTTGAATAAAATATTGGGGTGTGGGCAGGTAAGCCCTGTCCCTCATAAATGATCACAATATGCAGTGCACACACACCATTTGAATGCCAATAAAGGTAAAGGTAAAGGGACCCCTGACCATTAGGTCCAGTCGTGACCGACTCTGGGGTTGTGGCGCTCATCTCGCTTTATTGGCCAAGGGAGCTGGTGTACAGCTTCTGGGTCATGTGGCCAGCTTGACTAAGCCACTTCTGGCAAACCAGAGCAGCACACGGAAACGCCGTTTACCTTCCCGCTGGAGCAGTACCTATTTATCTACTTGCACTTTGACGTGCTTTCGAACTGCTAGGTTGGCAGGAGCAGGGACCAAGCAACGGGAGCTCACCCCGTCGCGGGGATTCGAACCGCCAACCTTCTGATCGGCAAGTCCTAGGCTCTGTGGTTTAACCCACAGCACCACCCGCATCCCTTGAATAGCAATGCCCATCAACTATTTGGTTGTGTGTGTGGCCCCCTCAAATGTTTTATTGGGGGCTCCGAAGGGATGCCAGCCCCTAGGAGTTGGATCCTATGCTAACAACTCTCCCCCACGTGCCCCTTCAATATGTTCTTGGTTCTCCCCAAAACCTCTGGAGCAGATTGAAGGGTGGGGGTGGCACATAGGGAGAGAATAGGGATGGGATGTTCCACTGTACAGTCAAAAGTGCTTTCACTAGCAGCGCTGTTTAGTTGGATACCCCCTTTTGGTCTCCGCAGCCTTGGTCCCAGATATCCTTTTCAAAAGATATACATTCTTGTAGTTTCACGTGTCTGTGTGTGTGTTTAAAACATTTCTAGCACCAGCTGGTTTTGAAAGAATGCAGGAACCGGCTCCTGATTGTTTTGCAGCAAGGTTCTGATTTCTAAAGAGCAGGATGGGGCAAATTTGATTGAGAGCCTCCACCACAAACCTCCCCTGTTCCTAGGAGTGGTGCTAGAAATATCAGTTTTCAGCAAAAAACGGTAGCCGCCAGCAGGAACCTCAGCAATGCAGATTTTGATCACAAATACAATTCCAGATACAATTCACAGTTTGTCCGGGGTGAAAAGTGCCACTCGCTACTGGCCTCTGCTCTGAAGAAAATGAACTTGACATGCGCTTTTCAGCTCAAGCCAACCTACTAAGGAAGCACTCAGCACAGTTTTGCTGTGGTCAAAATAAAAGCCTGACATATATATAGAAAATAAAGACTCAGAATTACAATTTCACCAAGATAAATAAATATGTTGATGATTTTATCGCGTGATTGAGTTTTATATTGAGTTTAGTCTGAAACTGGCTGAACATTAACACTTGAATATGTCCAAGTTAATCAAGTTTTGCTAGCTTGGCACAGTGGAAGTAGACAGAAAATAACGGCAATCTAAGCCATTAGGTGAACATAATTGCTGTATTCGAGAGAGGCTTTAAAAATTCATGTCACTGCAGCTGATGTTGGTAGGATGATTGGTAGGTTGAGTCATTCATATCCAGGCAGACCAAAAGGAGGACTCTGATTCCATACTAGGGTGATTCCTTTGGTAATATCACAGGTATTGCCTTGTCATTTGGTACATTACAGAACAGTGGTACCTTGGGTTACAGATGCTTCAGGTTACAGACGCTGCTAACCCAGAAATAGTACCTCGGGTTAAGAACTTTGCTTCAGGATGAGAACAGAAATCGTGCTTCGGCAGTGTGGCGGCAGTGAGAGGCCCCATTAGCTAAAGTGATATCTCAGGTTAAGAACAGTTTCAGGTTAAGAACAGGCCTCCAGAACAAATTAAGTTCTTAACCCGAGGTACCATTGTACTTTGTTTCCAAGGTCAATCCCCACTAGTCTGCAGTCTTGTACTGTACAAATTCCCAGATGATGAATCGGAAAATGACAAGGTTGCAATAAGTTTCTGCAGTTTCCTTCACAAATGTGTATACTTTGTCCAAGACCAGCAGAAAGGATTGGAGGGGGTCTTATGAGGAAGCGAAATCTGTGGTCTCATCCCTAAACAACATTTTTCCTCTGGACAAATGCATTTGTACACAGCTACCCTAACCTTTTCCTCTCTTCATTTGCAGCTAAAAGCATATTCTGTTATTTTTACTGGTGCCTGACTGTCAATATTTTAAACTGACCAGTTGATAAAGCTATAGATACCATGGAATTAACAGTGAGAAATTGCAGTCAAATATAACTAGCAATCTTAGGGCTAGTTAATGCATGAAGGGGTTAAGACCATAGACTCAGTTAGGTCATGCCTCCTCACCTCCTTTTGTTCATTCGCTTCCACCATGTGAAGCTAACCAGACAACAAATCTGGGCTTGGCCAATTCAAGCCCAAACTGCGTGCTCAGAAATGTTTTTCTGTACAGTCACACCTCATGTTGCATTAGGTTCATGTTGCGTCTTTTCAGCTTGTGAACACGGCAAACCTGGAAGTTTATACTTCCGGGTTTCACTGCACATGCAGAAACATTCTGTGTGCTTCGCGCATGTGCAGAAGCGTTCTGCACACTTCGCACATGTGCAGAAGCGCTCTATCTATCACTGAGAGCCAGTGTGGTGTAGTGGTTAAAAGCAGTGGACTCGTAATCTGGTGAACCGGGTTTGATTCCCTGCTCCTCCACATGCAGCTGCTGGGTGACCTTGGGCTAGTCATGCTTCTCTGAAGTCTCTCAGCCCCACTCACCTCACAGAGTGTTTGTTGTGGGGGAGGAAGGGAAAGGAGCATGTTAGCCGCTTTGAGACTCCTTCGGGTAGTGATAAAGCGGGATATCAAATCCAAACTCTTCTTCTTCTTCTATCGCGCTCTACACTTGCGCAGAAGCACTGCTCTAGTTGTGGACTTTTCAGGGTGCAAGCGGCACCCCAGAACAGATCATACCCACAACTAGAGGTACCACTGTATTTTATAATCCAATGATTTTCTACCTGTGTTCCTCTTGCTGTTGCATGGAATAACACACAAATCTTACCTTCAGAGTTTGTAAGTATAGCATTTAAACATACTAACAGTGTGGTCTGTTCATCGTGAGAGGGGTAGAGAGGGGAAGCACTGTAAGTAGATTAAACAAGACATTTAAAGAGTCTAGAAAGCTATATTCCTCATGCTTCACTGTGCTGAATAATTCTGTGATTTTAATACTCTGCTGGGAGCGCTTTACAGTCTTATAAAAGGTAAAAATACACAGTATATGTCTTGAAGAATAACAGGTACAGTAGATTGATGCAGGCAGGCTTAAAATACTATTTGAGTTACTAAAACATACTAAGTCTAGCTTAAGGTTGGAGTCTGAGCTTCAGCTCAGAGTTCTCACATTGCAGACATGGTAGGAAAGAGGCGAGAGTGTGCCCAGGCAGGGAGAAGCATATACAGTAGTACCTCGTGTTACATACACTTCAGGTTACATACGTTTCAGGTTACAGATTCCGCTAACCCAGAAATAGCACCTCGGGTTAAGAACTTTGCTTCAGGATGAGAACAGAAATCGTGCTTTGGCGGTGCGGCAGCAGCAGGAGGTCCCATTAGCTAAAGTGGTGCTTCAGGTTAAGAACAGTTTCAGGTTAAGAACGGACCTCCAGAACGAATTAAGTACTTAACCCGAGGTACCACTATATAGCTATACTCTCTTCCTGTCAGGGCAAAAAGGGAAGTGATCTCACAGAGTTCTCTCTAGTAGGATTACAGGAAAGCTCTGTGAGCCCCAGCCCCTTCATGTGCCCATCTGGCAAAACATGAATTGTTTGTTTGACTGCATCAAACATCCCACACAATCAACCACACCATACTGGCTCACATTTTGCACTGAGGATTTCCAGATGATTAGATTAGGGCAGGGCCTGTCCTGTAAAGAACCTTAACTTGGTTGATTTATCTTTACTTTGTCATGTGCTACAAGCATCTTGTCTAAACTTAAGTAAGGAAAATTACAACTTGGTTGTTCATCATATTAAGTCAAAAGAGACCAAGCCTAACAAATGGAACATGAAGGAAATCTCAATTTAGAGATGGGGGGAGTTTTGAACATATGAGTATTAAGATCATCAACAGGTTGCCCTTCTGGGTGTCTCAATTTCACATTTGACTGGGGTTGTGGTTTGTTTTCAATCGAGAGGAATTGCACAAGGAAATGAAGAAAGCCTTTACATAATTTAGATTCTAGCAGATGCCAACCAGCAGATATGTGGATAGCAGGCACTGACGTATCCCAATAAAGATAGAAATAGAAATGGTTGTATAGAGGATTTAGCTAATTTACTTCTCTTCCCACTAGATGCCAGTTCCAGAAATAAATTACCATGTTTGTGTTACGGTGCAGTGGGTGGTCGATACAGCATACAGTGCATTTTTTTGTTGTTGTTTGGTAATCTGATGAGTGAGTATCTTACCTAGTTGCAAACACTGTGTGTGTGTGTGTGTGTGTGTGTGTGTGTGTGTTTGCTAGCTCCTGGTGCTGTTGGGCTGGAGACGGTCTATCTACTAACCTGCCCAAGTGCCCAGCGCTCCACTCTAGGAGACTTGTCGCTGGAGAGAGACATTATTGTTGTACTGTAACGAGTCTGATTAACATGCTCCCCACACTTTCCTTTAGTTTTCCGGGCTCCTAGCAACAGCACACAAAAGCGGCGGGATTGTTCTCCGGCTCTGCAGGGACACGGGGCGATCCTTTGATCTGCCACCATTACACTCAAGACAGATACACGCAGATAGACACAGAGGCTGCTGGCACATCAGCCAGAAAGAGAGAGGCAATCCATCAGTATCTGGTTGATCACTAGAATAATCCCCAGAAAACACAGCCGTGGCCTGGCTAGGTGTGAGCTAGCAAACTCCCCGCTCTACCCTCTGATGTAATTGAGGTAGGGGACACCTCTTGCATGTGCTTTCTTCTTGGAGCCTCGCCACCTCTTCTAGTTACAGTCATTTAATTCTTCTTCTTTGGCGATCACTCGTAGCTGAGTAAGATTGTCTTCCATAAGCAATTTTTAATTGAAAGAAGTGGAGTGAAACGTAGGAATTTAAAAATGTTTATAACACAACAGTGGAACACGGTGGCCTGCAAGGTGCTCCAATTGAGATGAACGAGGCCTTTTAGCCAAAGGTGTCATGGGCTTTGAAGATCTCCCTTGCGTCCTGAGTTTGAGCATCTTCAAAGCCCATGACACCTTTGGTAAAGGCTGTTCTCCAATTGGAGCACTTGCAGGCAAGTGTTTCCCAACTGTTGCTGTTTATAAAACATTTTTTAAAATTGGCCTTGAGACAGTTTTTAAACCTTTTCCCATTTTTAAGTTTGGAATAGAGGAGTTGCTTTGGAAGACGATCATCAGGCATCAGCACAACATGACCAGTCCAACGAAGTTGATGTTGAAGAATCATTGCTTTGACACTGGTGATCTTTGCTTCTTCCAGTACACTGGCATTAGTTCGCCTGTCTTCCCAAGTGATGTGTAAAAATTTTCGGAGACACCGTTGATGGAATCTTTCGAGGAGTTGGAGATGGTGTTTATAAGTGTTCCACCCCTCTGGCCATGCACTTTTCTAAAAATGGAGTGGGCGCAGTATTATGCAACGAACCTCTGAGCATGTGCCCAAGTGGCTTTCTCTTCCTGCTGAGCAACTGCAGCCTATCTGATGCAGCATAAAAGAGAACAGGGTTTCTTCCTCCCACAGAGAGGAACCTGCCTTATTCCCCAGGATGTTTACACACAATTAAAGCCACATTGGATACTGTAGGAGTGTGAATGGAAGGTGGTAAAGGACATATTAGTTAGATATTATCTTTCCTTACTCACGTTTGTGCGTAGAGCCAGTGGCATAGCGTGGGGGGTGCAGGGGGGGCCGGCCGCACAGGGCGCAACATCTGGGGGTTAGGGTTAGGGGGCGCAAATCCACGGGTTAGGGGGCGCAAATTACTTGCCTTGCCCCGGGTGCTGACAACCCACGCTACGCCACTGCGTAGAGCAGAGCACACTCTTTTGCAGCAAAATAGGAAACTGTTCATTAGCTGGTTTCAGCCTTTTGATGAAACAATCCAGGAAGCCTTGGTGCAGCTTGGATTCTTCCTGGTATTTTCTCCTTTTATTCTCCCTTAAAACAAGAACCACACAAAAACAGTCTTCTTAGAATAAAAATGTAGAGTTAACTCAAGTAGCAATCTGAAGGTAGGCTTAGGTTGCAGTTACGCAGGTAGGTGTAGATTAAAGTGAAGTCTGAGCAAAGTCTCAGACTTAGAACATGGGCCTACATCTCTGTAGAGATGCAGTACATGATGGAGAGTAGGAGAGCAAGATGCAGAGGCAGGAGCAAGAGGCAGCCTTTTCTCTGAGTCATGCCCATCTACCTGGCCACACCCAGGGGGAAGTGGCTCCCACAGGTTTGACAGGAAGTCCTCCCTGTTGGAGTCACATTCTCCTGAGTGGCCATGCTAGCAAACAGGAAATGTTGGACTGCTCTTTCTGGATATCCCACAGATACAGAGACTTTCACCCAAAGAATTCTGGGCCCCTCATGAAGTTACAGTACCTCTCTCCATCTTCCTTGTCCAGCTAGATGCCAGTAGCAGGGCAGTTCCTCTTGCCAGAGCTCTGAATTGCTTGTCTGCAGAGGACTTTTTAAATGAGGCTGGGGGCTGCAGTTTGAGCAACCACAGTCTACTTTGACCATCTACTTTGACCCATGCTCTCCAGCAAAGATCCTTGGCATCACCTACGACTTTATCCTTTTAAGTGGAGAGGATGGAACTTGAAACTTTTATCTGAACAAAGTGCCACAGACACAATAGTCCCTCCCTATAAATGGCAAGGTTTCTGCCTTGGCCCACGTCCCAATATCTCTCTTTCTAGAAATTAAGGACTGTTCTCAGCTCCCTTGATAGCATTCACACCTCTAAAGCTTAAATTGGTTTTATTTCTGTACCACTACTGTACTACCAATCTTGTTCCTCTCACTGAAGATCACCACTCATCGCAGGAGGACCATTTTCTCCTTTCTTCCTTTGGGAAGCTGTCTTCAACAGGGAGAGAGTTTCAGAGAGGGGCTATAAGTGCCGGCTCAACCATGAGGCAAAGTGAGGCGACTGCCTTGGGTGGCTGCACCACAGAGACAGCAGATCCCGATGTAGATATTTTTCCTTCCTTGTTCCCAATGTAGCTCTTCATGCACCCCTTCTTCCCTGGTGAGAAGGGGGCACCATTTTGTGGTTTGCTTCAGGTGCCAACAAGTCTTGGGCCAGCCCTGGGGACTACTAAGCTGCAGTGCCCATTTCAGACTAGTTGACCCACATTTTACTCTATCTCAAAGACAAGAGAAGCATGGAATATGGAATCTTTGAGAATGTTCCACAACACATCAGTAGTCAACCAATATGGCAGCTCTGCTGGGATGTGGCAAGAAGGAAAATGAGGAAACTTTAATCAACAGAGATCTGACTCTGGCCCCAGGGCTGTTTGGGGAACACACCCCTCCAAGCAACATGGGATGGAACATGTGGGCTTCTGCGGGGGAGGGGGAGGGAGAGGCACCTTAAATTGGGCTTGGATCTTAAGATGTTCAGACCTGAGCGGTCAGGAGAACCGCCATCTGAGAGTGCAGTGCTGTATTCCTCCCAAAGCTAATAAAAGCCAGAACTGTGTAGTATATTTACCAGAAAATAAACTGAATCAGCTTAAAACCAAATGCCCCCCATGGCAATAACCGGGGGGGGGGGTACTGTATATTTGCATTCATGACAACGTACCTGCAAACTTTTTAGTCCCCAGAAGCTTTGCCATCTTAAATGCAAGTAAACAGTTATTCGTCCATTAGATTCCCCACCTAGTTTTTGAGCCATTGCCGGAAATCTGGGCTCAGTTGCAGCCATGCCACTGCAGTTCAAAGTGAAACTCAACAAACCAGCTCTATTTGCCCACCTTTCCTCAGGACACATAATTATTAGAACCTCACATCTTCCTATTATCCCTAACTGTCTTATTTTCATATTCTCGCTGTCCTTCAACCCAGTGGCTATGATCCAAACCCCCAATCAACTACATTTGAGCTCCCCACAAATATTTGTTTTGGTAGCAGTATTAGAAATATAAGCTGGGGGGGGATGGCTCCTTAAAGCAGGTTTAGGGTTGCCAAAATGGAATGCCTTGTTGCCACTTTTGGGCCGGCCAGCTCGAAAGTCATATTTTTTCATTAGAGCTTTTTGGTTCCCGAAAGTCCTTCTGATTGTGCAGATAAAATATGACAGATAGAATTCTACAGGATTTGTTGCTAACTGTGTGAAAACAGTCCAGATCCGAGGATTCCCAGGCATGCACCTCCAGGTGGGTGGAGATGTCAGGTGCTATCCTGACACCTGGGCATCTTCACCTGGTTGTAACTGGCCTGGCAAATTTTGACCACTGTTTGGTTGCACCCACCTATGGTCCTTATAAGGCAAACCTCCCCCTCCTCCTTGCTCCATCTTTTTAATAGGTACAGTTTGAGAAGCTTGTGTGAGTTTGTATAACCTTGAAACAGCTAACAACCTTCCCGTTTCATTTCTCTGCTGGCAATGCAACCAAAAATGTATTTTTTCTTACTGCGTAAATAAAACAAATTATATTCATTTAATACTTGCATTTATTGGTTCTTGCTAATTTATCCAGGTGTTGGTGCTTGGGCGTAGCCAGGATTTATGTTGTGGGGAGGACAGAACCTCAGTTAAGTATTTTTATTGATTTACTTAATCTGGAGGGGGGCAGGGGGGCAGCTGTCCTGCGTAGGAGAGTTGAGAAGGGTAGTACCCTAGCACACCACCATGGAACACAGTTGCCCCCAGAATTAAGGTGCCAGAGGGCTGCTTTCGAGAACAGTTTAACTTTCCTGTTTGGACGCTGCGTCTTTAAGAAAGGATAGCAGAAGCGTCTCGATGCCCAACAAATCAGCCTTCCGCCGGTTCCAGCCTCATCAGTCGCAAATTATTCGGTCTTTCCCTGCCATTTAATCGGTCGTTTGCTGATATTAGCCAAGGAACGAAGGAGGCACACACCAGGCGCGACTGATCCGGCGTGAAGCACTTTCAAAACTCCACCGAGTTGATTCGGAGTCTGAGTACAAGGGATAAGGGTAGTTCCCAGTGAAATCGACGACGCGTGCCTTTGCTGGATCGTGCCCAGCAATGCGAGAGGAGCAAGAAAGGTTTCCAAATGCAAAGGCTCCCCCAACCCTGCCTAAATTCTCAGATTGAGTTGCAAACTAAAGGGCACGCACGGGACTTGATATGAATTATGAGGTGTGTGGAAATAGGAGGACGGTGTGTGTGGGGGGGTTGGGTTTCTGCTGCTTTATTTTAGTTTATTTTATTGTTTTACAGCCTTCTCGGTAGTGGCGCCCTCCCTGTGGAACGCCCTCCCACCAGATGTCAAAGAGAACAACAACTACCAGACTTTTAGAAGACATCTGAAGGTTTAGGGAAGCTTTTTGATGTTTGAGGCATTACTGTATTTTAATATTTTTTTGGAAGCCGCCCAGAGTGGCTGGGGAAGCCCAGCCAGATGGGCGGGGTATAAATAATAACTTATTATTATTATTCTGAGCATAGGTGTCATGGGGTGATGGTGTGGCTGCGGGGAGCGTCTTGTCTTGTCGAGCTACAGAGGCGGGTGTGGTTGCGTGCCGGGGGTGTGTGTGTGTGTGCATTTTGGCTTGCAAATTATAACGGGAGTCCTGAACTGGAAATTAAAATCCGGCTCCGTCCTTAAACTCGCTTACTTGCAAGGCCGTGCCATGAAAAACAGGGGGGCTTCGGAGATCGCAGCTTGCGGTTGGAAGCGTTTTCCAGAAATCAGAATCATAGGATTGTAGAGTGGGAAGGGACCACGAGGGTCATCTAGTCCAGCCCCGGGCGATCCTGCCCGCAGCCATCCCTGGCTCGAACCAACAACTTTCTAGTGGGAAAAGTCCCTCAATCCCCTGGAGCCGCTTCTAAGGCGCTGCTGCTGGTGGTGGTGTGTCCGTCTGAGATTGGGGCGCAGATTTTTCCGCTGAGGCTGCACCAGCGACTAGGAGGATGAGGATTAAGCTATTTCGCTTAATCGTAAAGTGCAAAAGGGGCATTCTGACGCCTCGTTGATTTCAACGAGTCCAATGTGGTATGTTGGCTAAGCAGGGCCGGCACTGGAAATATTAAGCTCGCCACTCCAAGTACGCTTACTCGGAAGTAAAGCCGCACGTGCTTTCGTGCGGGATCGCAGGCTTCAAAGGTCTTAAACGTTGGCAGATCTTCAGGGACTCGTTTCTGCCGGGTTGTCCGGCGTCCTTTGAGTGAGTTGCAATGGGGGGACGACGACAAAGCCTTGCACATTTTTCAAACCTCGGCTTGCCAAATCGAGGAAGGCAGAAAAGTTCAAATCCTAAAGGATGGCTCAGTGGGGAGTAGCAAGGCTTGGTGGCCCTTGTCTGAAGCCGCTCAGAGCGGCTGGGGAAACCCAGCCAGATGGGCGGAGTATAAAAAATATTATTTTTTATTATTGAAATGGACAGTCTCGTTCAGCTTGCGCTTTCTTGATTTAGTGCGCCCGTCCTTTGATGTAAGCGGAGATTAAGGCGATGGGAAGGAACCAGAGCAAGCAACAGAAGAAACGGGGGAATAGGTTTGTTTTCTATTAAATACACCTCAGAAACATTTCAAACACGAACAGAATGCATTGTAATCCCTGCCCTTTCTAATCCCCTTTGTTGTTTCCCTCTAAAAAGCTGGTCGTTGCGAAAACTCTATAATTAAGAATTAGAGCCCGAGACAAGTTTGCTTTCCCCTCCTCCTCTCTCCCCGTCCCTTTTTCCTTTTGTGCTGTGTCAGTTAGACATACCTGCGGACAGGGGGGAACTGTTTTATGACTGCTTTATTAGCTGTTTTATTAGCTGCTTAGGAAGCCTCTGCTGAAAACGGGGCTAAAAATGATCGGAGATATGATAAAATATAACAAAACAACCCGTCTCACTCACGTTCGAACAGCTTTTAATGTGAAAATATTAGGCGAAATTCAGTCTCGGGATTCCCCCCTGTGCAAAACTCCTATATCCGTGTTTGCGTGAGCATCCTTACTTTCAAGGGCAATTACTAGCTCCTACACACTTGCGCGCACGGTCTCCTGTCGCTTTAACCACCCTGCAACTGTCTGCATGCAAACAGAAGCTGAGACTGATCTGCTTTCCTGGACTCTGGGAGTTGAGGACCACAACTCGCATCATTCCTGACCATTATCCGGGCTGGCTGAGGCTGACCAGGAGCTCAACAGCAAGGCACAGGTTGAGGAAGAGATGAGGCAAACTTAACCTACTGATTCTTCTGCTAAAGGTGTGGAGCTCTAGAGAAAGGCTGTAACCTTCACGCCCCCTCTCTCTCCCCATTTCCAAATTACTCTGGACGACCCTGAAGAGACCTACTTAGAGAGAATTCCCATGAAAATGGATAGGACCTGCGAGTTCAAGCGCAGATGGGAAAGCAGAACTTTTTGGAACGTTTCCCTGGGGGCGCCACGCCTAAAAATTTACCCAACTTTTCACTGGTTTAAAAACGGCTCTCTCGACTAACTATGCGACGTGAGAAACGCGTTGTCCGTTTCAGCATCTTCTAAAAAGAAAATAAACGGCAGCGACTGTAGGTCCCCCTCCCAACCCAGTTTCAACGAGACTTGCGCGCGTCTCGCGCCTAACCCAACTCTCCATGCTCATTAGTGGTCATCCGTTATTTATTTATTTGCATTTTAATGATAAATCCTGCTGCTTAATCCTATAATCTGTTTTGTTTCACCAATTGGATTCGTAGCAATAAGTAGAACGGAAAGGAGGGGGGGGCGAAGCGATTTAAAACAGACAAACTAAAGTCTTTGAAAGCTTCTTTCTGTGCGGGAAAAAATCGGAAGGGGCTGAGAAGGAAGTTGGAGGGCATCGTAAAGAAAACCTGAAAAGTATGAAGAGCGCACAACTCCATCCAAATACACTCCGAAAGTTGAAGGCGCGATCCAGCGGAAGTTACGCACGTTCCGTTCCCGTTAATTTCAACAGGACAGTGAAGCTTTCAGCACCTTCAGTGCACCTTCTCTGCGAAATCAGAGAATACATAAATTTGGCTAGAACCTCTGCTTTCTTCCTGTCGCCTTTAATTATTCTATGGAGTTCTTTTTTTAAAAAAATAAATATCCCATTATATTCTTTTGCAAACCAAAACCCGGTAGAGAACGCAGGTTTTAGAAACCTTCTTCGCACCCAGAAATTCTAACCATTACACATAAAAGGCTATATTTTAACTCCACGGTCCCTGTCCCATATTTAGCCTTCTGGGAAGAGCATTCCTTCCATATGCAAGGAAAGCAGGGTATCACGCCTTCTCGCTCCCTATAAATGCACCCATTGCTCGCTGTTGAAGTAAAGACGGAATGTCCCAGGACAGTCCTGAACCCTTGCAAAAACCCTTGCAAAAATTCCACCATTTCTCATATGCCATCTTTTGCTCCTGCAGTTAAACGAGGGATGTCCCCAGTTGTCATTAAGTTCTCCAGAAAACAATGAAGACATGATGTGGTGTTTTGTTTTTTTGCGGGGGAGGGGGAGGAAATAACCCCACCAGGCAAGGGATTAGGAGAATACCACAATCAGTATCTCCAGGGTACAATTGAGAATAATGAAGAAGAGAAAGGAAGACAAGGAGGGGAGAGGAGGGGAAAAAAATCCATTTTCATTTCCTGTTCCCTGGGGGGTGCCTAACCTCTTCACAGTCTGCGATGAGAGGGAGGCTGAGAGAGGCTGCAAAGCGGATCACCTAGATCAGTCTTTGCCAACCTGGTGCCCTCTACGTGCTTTGGACTACACCTCCCATCAGCACATACTGGTGGGGAGGAAGGGCTGTTGGGAGTTATAAAACATATGGAGGGCGCTAGGTTGGCAAAGACTGACCTATCTTAGAAGTAATCTGCATTGATAATTCGATGGCAGTTAATTCTAAGAAACTAAACAGGTACAGAATCGCCTTCCTAGAAGAAGAGGAGTTTGGATTTGATATCCCGCTTTATCACTACCCGAAGGAGTCTCAAAGCAGCTAACATTCTCCTTTCCCTTCCTCCCCCACAACACTCTGTGAGGTGAGTGGGGCTGAGAGACTTCACAGAAGTGTGACTAGCCCAAGGTCACCCAGCAGCTGCATGTGGAGGAGTGGGGAATCAAACCCAGTTCCCCAGATTACGAGTCCACCGCTCTTAACCACTACACCACACTGGCGCTCTAGAAATTATTCACCCCCTCCCCTGAGTCAATACTAAACGAATAAGGCGGGCCTGGGGGGAAACGTTCCAGGGAAGATCAGAAAAGTGCTTACACCTCTGCTGCAGGAATATGTCCAAGTGATTTTGAATTTGGCAGGCTCAATGATTACGGAGGGTAAGCAGGTAGTGTTTTTGTGGCACAGTGACATCCAAACCATATTTCACCAGACATCACCTTATTTCCATATTAACAGAACTCCAAGGGCCCTTTTCATTCATGGGCCTGGGTTCTCATACCAAACATCTCATATATATATAACCCCCCAAAGTGCTGTAAAACTAATTTAAGGTGATGGTGTTAACAATCAAAACCCTAAGATTTTGGGACCAGGCAATCTGAAGGACTGCCTGCATTAATGTGTGATTGCCCCAGAACCAGATGCCCTGCCCTCTGGTCCAACACTGAGAGTCAGTGACTATCGGGACAGGGCCTTTTCTGCAGGGGCGCTGCATCTCTGAAGGAACTCCAGACACCTCCAGCCCAGTTGGTTTCTGAATGATTTAATAGCTGTTTAATCTGCTGTGTTATTTTTATCAGTTGAAATGGTTGCCGCTGCTGTTTTAAATGCTGTTTTTGTTACTTTTGTGCAATTTTATCTCAGGTCACATCTGCATCAAGCATTTGAAGCACAAGGATGCTTTAGCTGAGATTCATGCACTGCAGGGGGTTCGACTGGATGACCCTTGGGGTCCCTTCAAGATCTACAATTTGCTCTTTTACCACTTTTCAGTGCCCAAGAGTCTCCATGATTGTTCATTTGTTAAAGGTGCTGGGAATTGTAGGTGTGTAAGATTGGTACTATTAACAAAGTGTTATTATCGTTGTCATTTTAAAGAACCTGAAATTTACAAACCACTGCAAACAAAAATAACACATCCACATGATGCTGATGCAAAAACTATGCACACACTAAGCAAAAGAATGAAATATCATTCTCTCTCCTCCGCCCCACTCCCTACTTCTCTCTCCCACCAACCACCAATGTAGAAAGGACTCTATAAATTGAAAACAAGAGTCATATGTACTTTTGTTATCCATGATGAAAATCTTTCAATGAAAACAAAATTTTTAAGAAGCAACTTACAAAAAACAATTCCCAGAATTCCATGGACTGCAAGAAGATCAAACCTATCCATTCTTAAGGAAATCAGCCCTGAGTGCTCACTGGAAGGACAGGTCCTGAAGCTAAGGCTCCAATACTTTGGCCACCTCATGAGAAGAGAAGACTCCCTGGAAAAGACCCTGATGTTGGGAAAGATGGAGGGCACAAGGAAAAGGGGACGACAGAGGATGAGATGGTTGGACAGTGTTCTTGAAACTATGAACATGAGTTTGACCAAGCTGTGGGAGGCAGTTGAAGACAGAAGTGCCTGGCGTGCTCTGGTCCAGGGGGTCACGAAGAGTCGGACACGACTAAACGACTAAACAACAACAAATGATTGTTAAAGTGTGCGTTAAATGTGTGTTGTGGTTGTGGGAACATTGTTTTACTGCCAATTGTAAAGCACCTTCGGGAGGGTAATTTATCCCGAAAGGCAGGTTTTCAAATCCATTAAATAATCAAGTAATTTCCAAGCAGTGGTTTGTAAACTAGTCCTCAGTGAGGTGGAAAATCCCAAGTCGAGGCTGTATCACTTCAGTCTGTACCACAAGGACAGGGATCCCATTCAGTCCATGCATAAAACTGTGTTGAGCCTGCAACTGCTTCTCTTGAATTCCCAAAATCTTAAAAATTAGAATGACAAAGCAACTGTTTTTATTAGACATGAAGAAAACACATGATCAAGAAGGAAGCTTTTTGAATAGCCTAAAAAGCAGGAAGAAACCACTAACCAAGGACCCCTCTAGCAATGTTGGACTCTTGCAGTTGAGTATGCACTCTGCTTCCATTAAAATAAGTACTGTAAATGAAAACGACTTTTTTTCAGGAGGGTTCCTGCACAGTGCAGATCCTCTGTACCAAGAAAGAAACCCATTACTGTAGAGATGAAGAAGAGCACGTGACGTTACTTTTGTAATTGGAGCGACGTGGGACACAACACCACTTGGGTAAACGCGAGAAACATGTTAAGCCAGTAAAATTTTCGTGTGAACCTGGGTTGGCTCATCCACACATTCCACCGCTGCAGACTTACATGATTTGCTATCCTTCAGTCGACAAAGGAACAGCAGCCAATCCCAACCCTCTCTGAATCTGGACTGGAGGAATCTACTCAAAAACACCTGGGTGCCAAATGGGGCGCATCACTTGCCCAGGGAAGGGAGGGAAGGAGGCGACACCCCGGGACTGGACCGGGTCTGTTATAAACATTTTTTCCCCGGCTGGTGCGGAGCTCGCTCTCCTCGCCTCAAAATAATCTTCGGCAAAGTTTGTAAGGACTCATTGAGGCCTTGGCGCGCTTTTTGGCCCTTTCGCCCGGTAGGCGCCTTCCCGCGCCTGAATCGACGACCCCACCTCCTCCCCCCCCCCAGGCGCGGGCGCCTTTGAGAAGACACGGCCAAAACAAGAAGAACAACAACGCCAGAGCAAAGGGGGCAGGCAGGAATTAACTGCCTAGCTCGCTAACTTAGCAAGCCAGTCAGTCCATGGTTGCGATGGAGGAGCCCAAATTATCATGGCCACAAAACTCGATAATATAATAATAAACTGCAACCCAGACAAAACATTTATCTCCTCGCCGCTCTGCCACAAGGACCCGCATGGTCAGGATTCATGGCGACCCTCCGATTCTGTGGAGAATGGTCTTTCCTCATGCGTGTGTGAGAGAAAAAGAGAAGGAAAGGTGGAACCGCATTTCGGACACTTTCATAAGTCTAGTTAAACTCTGGCAAGGGCTTGCAGCGCCATCTTGGATCGCGACTGCTCCGAAAGCAAGGCTCCTCGGCTTGCTAACCGAGCTTGACTTCACGAGAGCGCAGGTTTGTGTGCACCCGAGCGCGCTTTTTGGTCCCCGGGCCTTTTGGTTTTGCTGCCTGTCGGAGGAAAAAACCCCAAAACAAGGGTTTAGGCAGGACGCAGGAGCGGCCTCACAAACTTTGCCCTGCTCCAGGAGTTCCCAAACTTGGGCCGCCATCTGCTTTCGGACTACAATTCCCATCATCCCTGACCATTGGTCTTGCTAAGCTAGGGATGATGGGAGCTGTAGTCCAAAAGCAGATGGCGACCCAAATTTGGGAAACCATGCCTAGTCGGTGCCTTTTTGGGTGTTGTTTTTTTTTGCAAATCGTTCGTTAGGATCATCCAGATCAGCCTCCCTTCTTCATTTTCCTTTCCGCAGCCTTCTTTTTTTCTGGCACCGGGGCTGCCTGGCTCTCCTCTGCTCTCAGTTTCCTCCTTGCTAGTAGGCCAACGCTGGTGCAGCTTATTCTACAAGAGGTTACTCGAAAGGAAGCCCCTTCCACTTCAGTGGGACTTACCCCTAAGCGTTTATAAGATAGAGACTTTTAAAAACAGCCGGTTTTTAAGACGGGGGGAGGAAAGGAGGCGATGTGGCTGACGTCCTTTGGAAGGCTACACCCTCCTTCTTTAAAGCCCCACCTCTTAAGCTAAATGTCTCTAGGGATTGGTCACTCAGAGCTGAAGGCGCTCTGTGCATGCCCAGGAACATTCAACTGCAGATAACCAAGAACAGGTTCATGGTGCTCACATTCAGCGTTGTTTCCCTAACACGTGTGCGTGTGTGTGTTTTTAGGGCGGGGGAGCCACTTTAAATTTAATCAGTCGACAGGCTCAATGACTCCTCCCCCCGCAAGTGTTTTCTATTTACCCGTTTAAGCAAACAGAGCAGCTTTCCCGGAGCGCCCGTCTTAAGCGCAGCTTGTAGGTCATGAAAAGGTTGGGGCCCGGTTTGCAACTCCGCATTCTGCTAATTTCTTAAGGAACACTCTTTGCGGGGCCCCCGCACAAAAGGCGATGATTTAATGAGGAGGAGAAACAAACTGGCTGATTGTTGGCGCTCGCAACTTCCTCGGGAGTCCCCCTGGCAGCCACAAGCTGATCTCTGCGCCTTCAATGCGCTCGCCTTCGGGAGGAGAGGCCGGCCTGAATAGAGGACAAAGGCGGCTTGTTCTGTTTATTTACCCTCCCTACAAGCTGGGTTAACCTCTCCCAAACAGCCCAGGCTAAGCCCGTTAGCCGCACAGCCCAGATGACCCGCTGCAGATTCGCCACTGTCATGCAAACGAGCCTCCTCGGACCCCGACGAGAAGATCCACCAGCTGCACCCTCTCCCCAAGCAAGCTGGAGGCGGGGCACCCAGGGGTGGGACAGCGGGTAAGTCCACAGCCCTTTCCCACGTACTTGAGAGAGAGCACATTCCATATATGGGGGAAGAAACGATGGTTGCTTTATTGGAGAGAAGGTGTGGCAGGTTCCAGGGTTCATCCCCAGGTGGGAAAGACTGAAAACCTGGAGGGAGTTGCTGCCAGTTAGTGGATACAGTGGTAGCCTGCTTCCTGAGTTTCTACTGTTTTAGGGGAAGGTCTTAGGTCAGCGGTGGACCATTTGCTTTTACACCCAAAAGTCCCCAGGTTCAAATCTCCAAACCCATCCACCTACAACTCTGGGAAGGATATAAGAGATAATCTGAGTACTGAAGTATGTTCAGGGTCCCAGCCACAACACTATTTTAATCCTAAAATTGTAGAATTGAAAAGGTACCCCCTAGGGTCATCTAGTCCAACCCCCTGCAATCTTGCTTACTCATTAATCATTACTACTAAAGACAGTGAGGTTTTCTTCTTAATGTCCCACAGAGGAACTTACGGTCTTCAAACAAAAACATCCTGAAGGTCCCAGGCCACAGAGAGGTTAGGCTGGCCTCAACCAGAGCCAGGGCTTTTTTGGCTGTGGCTCCGATCTGGTGGAATGCTCTGTCACAAGAGACTAGGGCCCTGCGGGACTTGACATCTTTCCGCAGGGCCTGCAAGACAGAGCTGTTCCACCAGGCCTTTGGTCAGGGCACAGCCTGACTCCCTCCTTTGGCAATCTTCACAGAACTTTAGCCTAATGGTTGCCATCAATTTGAGTTGAATTAATTTTAATGAAATGATTTTAGAATGTTGTATTATTTTATTGTTGTTAGCCGCCCTGAGCCCGGCTTCGGCTGGGGAGGGCGGGATATAAATAAAATTATTATTATTATTTATTAATGAGCGTGTTTAAGCTTCTGGCTTTAAATAGGTCTGCCCTTAAAACACTTTGAACTTGCCCCTTTTTATTTAGATGATGCTTAGAGAAGCAAAGGTCTGTCAACGCCTCCAGCTCAAATGCTCTTAAAAGAGGACTCTTGACTGCATTAAAGATAGCCTGGATGGAGGCTAGAGAGGAAGGTGTGAATAAATTAGCACTTGTGGCTCCACCCACTTTTACTTTCCCGCCGACCACTGCCCTGTGGTCTCTGGAAGGCTGCCTACAAAGGAAAGTGGCCGGGGGTTGGAGAAGGTTCCCTGCCCTGGCGTCATAGTTGGGCTCTTGCGTGCGTTGTCTGGCCAAGTAGCAAGGCAAGGTGACATGCTTCAGGCCAGGCCATCAGATTGGGGATAGATGAAGGCAGTAACTGGTGCATGAATGGCCTAGTGAGTCTGTTTAAAGGTGTTGGTCCTAGCAAAGGTGTGTTTGGACTCTTGACTGCGGTAGCAAAATGCCTTGGGCTGGCCCTGAACTCTTGGCCTGGTTCTATCTGGCATTGGAGGGAAGGGCCATATGTAGCTCTGGTGGTGGTGATCTGTCTCGGGAGGCAATGGAGGAGTGCGCCTTTGCGGGTGGAATCAGGCTGTTGGATGGTAGAGACCGACATGGGAGAGACATGTTTTGTCGCAGCTGGGGCAGATGAAGGCGTCCAGTTGTGCTGCTGCAGATGCACCATGGCCTGCCTTCTCCTCACTCCTCCCAGTGGTATTTCCTCCTCTGGTCACTGCTATGGATGCTCGACCTGACTGCCAGTCTCTAGGCACTGCAGTTGTCTGCAAAGGATTTCCACATGGCAGGGTTGATGTTGCCAGTCTTTCTCACGTTCAGTGTTCAAAATTAGCCAGATGCGTTTTGCACCTGGCTTTCGACCACTTGCAACCAGGTGTAGATGCCTGGGTACCAGGATGGTGCCTGACATATTCACCACCTGGGGATCTGGACTGTGTTCACACACCAATACTCCATCCTGTAGAATTCTATCTGTTATATTTTATCTGCATAATCAGAATGAAGTTCTGGTACCAAATTGCTTTTTCTGTGCAGCCTGAGCAGGAGCAATCACCATTAAGAAAGAGGTTGGAATAGGCCAATATATATGTGGACTGTCCCTGGATCATTACTTTTCTCCTTTAACTTCTCAAAGATCTTAACCTAGCTTATGGGCATAGACAGGATTCATGTTGGGGGGTGGGGCAGAACCAAGCAATGTGTTTGGTTATTTATTTTTATATACCATATTTTTTGCTCTATAAGACTCACTATTTCTCTCCTAAAAAGTAAGGGGAAATGTGTGTGCGTCTTATGGAGCGAATGCAGGCTGTGCAGCTATCCCAGAAGCCAGGAACAGCAAGAGGGATCGCTGCTTTCGCTGCGCAGCGATCGCTCTTGCTGTTCTGGCTTCTGGGATTCAGAATATTTTTTTCTTATTTTCTTCCTCCAAAAACTAGGTGCGTCTTATGGTCTGGTGCGTCTTATAGAGCGAAAAATACAGTACTTGATTTGGAGGAAGACAGCTGCCCATGACCTAGCTCAAGGTTGTCCTCTGAACTAGCCAGATGTTTAACCGTGAATCAATCACAGTCGGTCCATTGTTTGAAATGCTCCTCAATTTCAGCTCTGTTAAATCTGGTAGCAGGGCTGGGATGGGGTTCTGCCCCAGGCTGAAGGTACTGCCTGTGAGCACATACTACTGGACTAGATTCAGGATGGGAAACACCTGGCACTCCAGATGTTGCTGGCCTGTAACGCACATCGTCCCTGACCCACTGGCCATGTTGGGGGCTGATGGGAGCTGGGGCACCACAATATCTGCAGGCCACAGGTTCCCTACTCCCAGCTGAGGTGGATCAAGGATCTGATAGTAGTCAGGCAGTTTCATGTGTTATGCTTCTGGATCTTTAATCTCTCTTTCCACAAAATGTTTCTGAGTACATACACAAGGTCACACACTGCTACCATGGATTAATCAATATCGAGCAATTACCACCCTTAGTTCTCTACTCCCAATTGTTTATGCATTTCGGAATCTGCCCTTGCCAATAAACTTTAATGGAAAAGCAGACCAAAGAACTGTTTCCCCACAAGGTTTGGGAGGTACTGCAGTCTGGCTGTCTGAAGGAGCTAAAGTGGCATGAAAGTTTGGAAAATGCTACTGAGCCCTAGTTTTCAGAAAGCTAGGAAAAAGAGCCTACCAACTATTGGAACTTTTGAGATTCAGCTGCTCTTTACTTTTGCGGGAATTGTGAAAGCAAAGCAGGAGACGCTGAGGGAAACCTGATGGTTTGACTTAACGGGCAGAATAGTTATCTTTAAAGGCTTATTTTAAAAACCTTTCCCCATGTACATTATTAGAGAGTGAATTGCTAGCCATGTACGGATCATGCAATGACTCAAACTGCTCAATGTGTGTCTGTCGCGGCAGAATGGTGAAAACGTGCTGCTTCCAGGTCTGATGAGAGGCAAATATGGGTCAGTTCCTGCTCAGTGTTCAAAATTAGCCAGGCACCAGATGCATTTTGAACCTGGCTATTGGCCACTTGAGACCAAGTGAAGATGTCTGGGTGCCAGGATAGCACTGATACCTCCATCTTCTGGAGGTGCATACCTGGGTATCATTGGATCTGGACTGTTTTCACACACTAATATCCTATCCTTTGGAATTCTATCAGTTATATTCTATCTGCACGATTGGAATGAATTTCTGGAACCAAAATGCTTTTTCTGTGCAGCCTGAGCAGGAACAGTGAAAACCTTATAGTTAGTAGTTGTAGCTTGTCTTCACTTACCCCACCCCACTGCCCTGCTCACAGATGTGAATAGTATTCTTACGTTATGAATGATCCTTTTCACCATTAAGAAAGATTGGTAGGAATAAGCCAATATCTTTGTGGACTGTGCCTGGATAATGTGACTTTTCTGTAAGTTCTCAAAGTTCTTAACCTAGCTCAAGGTAGTCCTCTGAATGTTTAACTGAGAATCAATCACAGTCAGTCCATCATTTGAAAAATAAGACTTTAGAACTGTCTTACCCCCAAAATGGCAACTATTCCATTTTGGTGACTGTAACCTTGGTTTAAAGAGCCATTTGGTGCCTAACTTACATATCTGAGCTTCTAACACTGTTCCTGACTCAAAAGCACTGTCTTGGGCAACGCTAATTCCGCTCTAGCTCCCTTGTGATGCATCTCCTGTAAAGCAACATTCGTGACGCACCCATCATCGGGAAGGATTAGAGGCAAAGGGGGTTGGTTGCAGGCTTCTGAAGGGGTTAGCTAATCCATATTAAGTGGATTTGAGTTTGCACGCTTGGTCTTAATTGCACGGATGGTGAATCAAATCCATTAGTGGTGATCATTACAGAAGCAAGTGGTGGTTTATTTTGGATTAATCCAACAGGCAACGGGCCTTCAGATTTAAACGACTTAAATTGGGAAGAATTATGGAGGGCAGAAACCTAGTGGATTCCTCTACCTTCAAAAGTTGCAGTGTGGAACTTCCATAAATATGGCCTCCCTCTCTGAATTCCCCTCTTTGCAACTTTTAAAGAGATTGCATGAGTCCACTTGGGCTGGAGTTGGGAAACGGCTTACCATGGATTCAAAGGAATCTATGAAGGAAATTGCAAAATGTTGCAGCGTGGACTGTTCCTCTTCAGGGTTCCAGTGAGCCATTCCTTTCCCCAGGATACTCCATTCCATTCTGCAGTCCCCTAGCATCCTGTTTTCTGTCCTCCCTGCTGCAACAAACCCTCAGCATTCCGTGACCCACTGAGCATGCTCAATTATCATTTGGTTTCTCCCCACCCCCTGGCTGCTCCCCCCCCAATAACTTTTAAACTACTGCTGCAAACCTTGGAATTCCCCCAAACCTTCTGATGCCTCCCTCTTATATGTGGATGGGGCCGTTTTGGTTGCATACATACACCCTGAGAGCTCAGATCACTATTACTATGTACTTAGGTCGTGGTTTCCTTCTGATAAGTGCTGCTGTGGCCAAATGTATTGCTGTTTTCCACTGGAGTGACTGGATGCAAAGGAAGACAGAGCTCTTGTACTTTTCATACACTGCAATCCTATACAGTACACACACGTCTAGTGGCGGTTCCCTCACTGCAAGAAGTGAAGTCACAGGGAAGCAGGCAGAGGGTCTTCTCATTAGTGACGCCCACCCTGTGGAATGCCCTCCCATCCAATGTCAAGGAGATAAATAACTATACAACTTTTAGAAGGCAGCGCTATGTAGAGAAGTTCTTAATGTTTAATGTTTCCTTATGCTCTATATTGGAAGCTGCCCACATTGGCTGGGGCAAACCAGTCAGATGGGTGGGGTACAAATAATAAACTCACTCCCAGATAAGGGAGTGTAGAATGAGGTGCAGAACTGTGGCCCTCCCAGATGTTGTTGGGACTCCAACTAACTCTTCTCATCCCTACCTAGCATGGGATGATGGGAACTGTAGTTCCATATCATCTGAAGGGCCACAGGTTCCCTACTCCTGGTGTATAGGATTGCTGCCACTGTTGTACAGAAGAAGGACTTTTTGGAGGGATGGGTTTTCTCTTTTGTATGACAAACTCTACCTCCCCCTTCTATACAGTTGTACCTCGGTTGTCGAATGCCATCCGTTCCGAAAACGTTTGACAACCACGATGCTGCTTCTGATTGGCTGCAGGAGCTTTCTGCCCTCAATCAGAAGCCACGTCGGATGTTTGGCTTCCAAAGAACATTTGCAAACCGGAACACTCACTTCCGGGTTTGTGGCATTCAGGAGCCAAAACATTAGAGTCACAAGGCATTTGGGATCCAAGGTACAATTGTAAAGGGTATGAGAACTCTGCCCCCTCTTTTTTTGCCGCTCATCATTCCCCTTCGCCTGGAAATCTTAAAGTAAAAAATTAATCAGACTTGGCTTTCTGCACCAATTTCATTGGTTGTTGTTTTTAATGGATCCGTTCCCCGCACAAGTCGATCTCTGTTTTCAGCCGAGTCTTAACAAGTGAGTACAATGGGAAAAGGGCTCTGATCTTTCCAATATATGGTCCATGACAAGGAAGAAAAATATATGGCAATGTTCAAGGGCAGGTAAACAGTGTTTTGTCGAAGTGTGAACGGTTGCATTTTTCTTCCTCCCAGTTATCATATTATCCGCCTTCAAATCACTCCTGGAGCCTCTCTAGGGGGAAGCTTCATTTAGCAGATCATTTTTTCTGAATGGCTGTGGCAAGACTAACAATGTTCTGGGCTTGCTTCAGTAATGGCATGTCTATCATGCTGCCACGGAAAGTGAAGGCACCCTGGAAAAAGAAAAAAGAGAAGCAGAAAGAAAATACCAAATGCCAGACCATCAGCATCTTAAAAGGGACCTTGGGAAAGGAAAATTGCAGGCTTGGGTTAGCTTTTCATACATTGCCGCAAGACAAGAATCATTAGATCCCACATGAATCAAACCGCGTTGTCTTCTGCTGGCTTTAGAAAAAAGCCAAGAGGCACTGACAATAATAAAAGGGAAATGTACGAAAAACAAACAAAAGATGTGAGCGTGTGAAAGACCAAAACAAAAAACCACTGTGCGTAGAAAAAGACATATATTTACCTCCAAGCCAGAGTCAGAAATGACGCACAGGATGAAATACATTGGCTTTTGGGATGGGGTGGTGAAACTGGGGGTTGGAGGACCCATATGATTGATCCTGTCCCTTTCTTGAAGAGGGGGAAGCAAAGAGTACACTGCTGGCCTGGATCCCTGGGTCAGGGAGCTCTCCCTTCATACTCCCCAGGAAAAACTGAGCTGAGATGGGTGAACGAGAAGAGTAGCTCGCAATTATCACAGATGATGTCTAGCCCACGCCAGCGTTAAGGTGTCCCCTCCAGCCGTTTTGGGACTACAACTCCCATCATCCCTAGCTAACAGGACCAGTGGTCAGGGATGATGGGAATCATAGTCCCAAAACAGCCGGAGGGCCAAGTTTGGCCATCACTGATCTAATCCAACCCAACCCCCTGCAATACCCTACTGTTTTGAAAAGGCATAGAGCTAAGGCACATCAGTGGCATAGCATGGATTTCCAAACTGCTTAGGAAAGCCAAATGGCTAATGCAGATGGGTAACCTACAATTTCCTAAAATGGGTGCACAATAAAAAATAAAAATATGAAAAACAGTACAACTGAAAGTAATTTACTTCATCCAAATGACTATTTAATGTAAGACGTTTTGAGGTTTATTTTATTTTTTCCCAAGTGCACATTTTTTGTAGCTCACAATTATCATTTAGTACGCAATAATCATTTATTACTGCTATATTAAGACATAAAATCATAGAACTGTAGAGTTGGAAAGGGACCATGAGGATCATCGTATCTATCCCTTCTTTCCTTCCCTCTCTCTTACTGGATTTTTATCATTATTTAACATTCTTGTTTGAATACAAAGAAATACAAATAAATCCTTAAGTCTAGCTGGATAACTACAACAAAAAGTTAGCCTGGAACAAAATATTATAAAATAGCTTTTTAGTTGCACACACCTTCAGAACAATGCACAGATCTACAGATAGGCAGAACAATCATTTTCATTATTATTATTTATCTCTGCCTTTCTAAGCATTGTACGTTCAAGGTGGCTAAACCTTCACTGCATACTTGCCCTCATAAGTACAACTGAAAATTTTGCTGTAAATCCTCACTTCAGTAGCTGAGACTGTTTTGTTTTTCTTTTTTGTGGGGTAGTAATGGGGAATGTTGCAAGAATTCACATGCAATGTAACAGTGAAAACTTGATCCCAGTAGTATCTGCCGTTTTAGAAAGCACCAATTTAAGCAAACTGCACTCCTGGAACCATATTACTAAAATAATAGGTTGGAAACCTAAAGGAGGAAACTGTAGTGTAGAAAACGTCAAGGAAATCAAATGAGGGTTAAAGTGCATACATGTTCGGTTTTCTGGTGGGTTTAGATAAGTTTGCCGGGGGGCAGAAATCACTAAAAATCCTAATAAGAAAGTAGGAAATATATTTTCCTAGCATTGATCTGCAGCATTGAGAAGGTTGAGTCAATAATGTTTTAAGTTTTGTTTCCTGCAGCAAACTCAATTAAATTTATTTACAGTGCAATCCTATGACTATCTACTCAGAAGTAAGTCCTATTAAATATAATAAGAATCATATAATTGTAGAGTTGGAAGGGACCACGAGGGTCATCTGGTCTAACTCTGCAATGCAGGAATCTTTTGGCCCAACGTGAGGCTCAAACCCAGAACCCTGAGATTAAGAGTTTCATGCTGTACGGATTTAGCTATATATTTTAATGTTGCAAACCGCTTTTGAGACCTACATTTTGAAAAGTGGGATAGAAATTTGTAAGTACAGTGGTACCTCTGGTTGCGGATGGGATCCGTTCCGGAGGTCCGGTTGGATCCAGAGGTTTCAGCAACCTGAGGACCGCTTCTGTTCATGCGCAGACCGCTTCTGCATATGCCTGCGGGGTGAACTCCGGTAAAATGCTTATGGGTTTGCCGTGCGTGTATCCCAAAGTTTACATAAACAGAGGGTTATGTAAACAGAGGTACGACTGTAAACTAAGTGCCAGTGACATTGTCCGCTTGGGCCTTTTGGGCACTTTCCTTGGTAGATTCCACCAAAATTGAAATGCTACCATTTGAGATAAAAGGCTGGGATCATGTTTTGCTGCTGTTGGGTTCTAGGCACAAATGTATTTAATCGTAACTGCAGGCTGCCCAAAGGGCAGATGCCGCTGAACATGGCTGAACCAAGACTACATTTGGGACACATTGAATGGGGAAAAGGTTCCTACAAAAAGCCAGATTTCGATAAAGGGATCAGTATTGTACAAAATCAAAAAGATTTTTTATTTTTACATTGGCATAAGAGGAGTAACAATAGTGGTACATGATACAGATTTCAGGGCAAAAAGGTTAGCATGGAGAAGGGAATTAGGTGGAAATAATGCTTCTAGGAACTGAACTCAGGGAGTTTCTACAAATTCCATAAGAGAAATTAGCAAAATACATGGATTGTAAAAGGTAAAGGTAAAGGTACCCCTGCCCGTATGGGCCAGTCTTGCCAGACTCTAGGGTTGTGTGCTCATCTCACTCTAGAGGCCGGGAGCCAGCGCTGTCCGCAGACGTGGCCAGCCTGACAAGCTGCATCTGGCGAGCCAGCGCAGCACACAGAACGCCGTTTACCTTCCCACTGGTAAGCGGTCCCTATTTATCTACTTGCACCCGGGGGTGCTTTCGAACTGCTAGGTTGGCAGGCGCTGGGACCGAACGACGGGAGCGCACCCCGCCGCGGGGATTCGAACCGCCGACCATGCGATCGGCAAGTCCTAGGCACTGAGGTTTTACCCACAGCGCCACCCGCGTCCCACATGGATTGTAATTTGTGTTTATTAGGGATCTCCTATAAGTGATTAAACTGCTTATAGGAACTCCACCCTGAACTTCGGTTTAAAAGAAATTGATCTATGAATGACTCAAGGTTTTGAAGGTTGAGATTCTAAACATTATTGCTTATTTACATAATCCTACCTTAAAGCCAACTGGCTTTAGGCGGGGGAACTGGTCCTTCAGTCGTTATTGGGCATCAGCTCCAGCCAGCATGGCCAATAGCCAGGGACAAGGGAGGCCACCCAGAGGGGTTCAGCGCCCCCATCCCTAATCCAGGCCAGAGACCCAATGAAAGCATATGGGGCATGCTCTTTCTGAAGAGGTGCCAGTATAGGCAGTGCACAGAATCTGAACATCATTATTAGTTTCTCATAACTGGATTGTTTTTATTCACATGTGTGCACCTAAATTATGAATGTAACGGGTAGGAAGTTAGCAGTTGAGAAGAAGAGTTTGGATTTGATATCCCACTTTATCACTACCCGAAGGAGTCTCAAAGCGGCTAACATTCTCCTTTCCCTTCCTCCCCCACAACAAACACTCTGTGAGGTGAGTGGGGCTGAGAGACTTCAGAGAAGTGTGACTAGCCCAAGGTCACCCAGCAGCTGCTTGAGGAGGAGCAGGGAATCGAACCCGGTTCACCAGATTACGAGTCTATCGCTCTTAACCACTACGCCACAAATTGGAGCTCAATGCAGATCGCCAATGGTTTTGTTCTAACCCTGTCCTGCAGTAACACTGCCTCTCATGAATACTTCTGGATCTCAGCTACTGTTTTATTTTGTAAACCTCATTGAGATGGTTTTTATCTTCTCACGGTGGTATAAATATATAGGAAATAGGTATACATCTTAAGGATCCCAGTCCCCAAAATTTAAACTATTGGCAGTGTTATTCCAGGGGGGGCTGAGATAGGGACGGGGTTCAAGGAAATAAGGCTAAAGTAGTGACAGGCAGGACAAATGTCTTTGTAAGCCATTCTGAGTCTCCTCTAGCTTCAGAGTCATCTTCCGAACCACAAAACCGAATGTGAACAAAACGTTGCAATTTTCGGCCGATAAAGCTTTGTGGCAGGCGCGGGCGCTTAATTCTAGCGAAACCCATGCCAAATACAGTGAAATGAAAAAAACAACGCAGGATTGCTGCCACTTAAATTAGCTGAAATGATATTTAGGCTGTATTGCTTTCCTTTGAGTGCTCTCAGTATGCCCCGAAGAAGGCCATCTGGCCAGAACATTAGTTCTTTTGTTACACCCTCCATTGGAGGAAGAAAGAAAGAAGGCAGCTGAGCACCATTGTACCTGTGAGCACTGGGGGGAAAAACACACCAGATATTTAAGGTTTGGAAGGTATGCTTTTCCAGCGCTCTTGCTGCAAGCCAAATCTATATCCTATCATGCTCAGCAGCTCAGCCTGCCACCATGAGCAGAGTGTGAAATACACATTTCCACCCCCACACCCTTGATATTTCTCCAGTTCTACAGGGATCCAGGTTTGGAGGCAAGGGAGGGATAGAGGGAAACAATATCAGGGTAAATACATTTTGCATGGTTCCCCCATATTTAGACTCAGTGAGTTTGCATGCAGAAGGTCTCGGGTTCAATTGCTATTAAAATGGCCAGATAGCCAGGGCTATGAAATGCTGAGAACTTGGAGGACTGTTGCCAGCAATGCTAGCATAGATGGATCAATGGGTTCACTGGCATAAAGCAGTTTCACATGGTAATCTTTGCTACCTGAGGCCAGTTAACCCATTACCCTACTGTACAGAATAGGGCACCAAGCAGATTATGGTTTCAGTTCCCTGGAGGGTGTTTCTCTTTGTTGATCAGTGTTTATCAGAAAGTAGTGGCTGGTCCATTATGAGATAAGGAGAGCAGTGGCCATCCTGGGATTTAAGAGTAGATACCCTGGTACCCTGGGCATGGTTTTAGCTTAGAAACAAGGTTTTCCAAATACAATGAAAACCATGTATTTTGGATTCAGCCATCCAGGTACGATGGAAGTGGTTGTTGGTTTCAAGCAAAGGCTGTATTTTGGCTTGTTCAGTCCCGCCGCCACCACCACATCAGTTTCCTCCATTCTTCTGTGAGCCTCTGAAGCCTAGTATTTTCCCCTCTCTGCCCTATTCCATCTTATATGGAAAGACACTGGCTACTGCAGCCAGTTTCACACAATATGCTAAGTCAAATGAACCTTGACTTGGATAGACCGCATTGAAGAGAAGCTTGCAAACACTTCGCTCCTATAAAAATGTAAATGGACCCCTGACCATTAGGTCCAGTCGTGACTGACTCTGGGGTTGCGGCACTCATCTCGCTTTATTGGCCGAGGGAGCCGGCGTACAGCTTCTGGGTCATATGGCCAGCATGACTAAGCCGCTTCTGGCGAACCAGAGCAGCGCACGGAAACGCCGTTTAGCTTCCCGCCGGAGCGGTACCTATTTATCTACTTGCACTTTGACGTGCTTTTGAACTGCTAGGTTGGCAGGTGCAGGGACTGAACAACGGGAGCTCACCCCGTCGCGGGGATTCGAACCGACGACCTTCTGATCGGCAAGTCCTAGGCTCTGTGGTTTAACCCACAGCGCCACCCGCGTCCCTTTGCTCCTACCTGGTCCTTTTTGCTGTCCTGAGCTAAGCCAAGGTTTGGCTCACTGTATCATCTGAACTGGGACTCAGGGTTAAGCTCTCTCCACACCAACCACAAGTCCTTTGGGAGCCTGTATGAATGAATATAATTGCTGGACCACATGCTTTTTCCAGGAAATACGGGTGTGAAACATCTTTCACTGTGGATGTGTTTGTGTAAGAACTACTTTCTCATCTTCTGTCAAGAAGAGGTAATGTGGATGTATATAGAACATGCTGAAGAAGGCAGAGGGTATGATAAACTGACCAGTCAGGGTATGACTCCACAAGTGATAATAGGATCCAGTATTCAATTGTCTCTACCAGCTTTAACAGAAAGCAATAGTGGGGCTGGCTTTCCATGTACCCCCAGAAGTACTGCACAACCCTCTAACTAGCAGCTGATAAAGTGATTAGGCTTTATATATCTTCCCACACCACAGTGACTCTCGTATATATTATTTTATTTGTGAAAATGTAGAACCAACTCCATCCGTTAAGGATCAGAGTGGTTCATAATTATTATTTCCCTTGTTTATAATTTTCATAGCTCGCCAGTGTGGCAATTATTTCCATTTTACAGATGGGAAACTAAAATTATGAGATTGCTTGTTGCCCATTGCTACCCAGTTTCTCTGTGGCTGAGTTGCCCCAAGGCTGTGTGCACCCCAAACAAAAAGCAAGTTTTTGAGCTAAAATGGATGGATTCTGTAACCAACATATATTATACAGATTAAGTTAATTTACTGCAACTGCATTATTTTGCATAATGTATTCTGTTGTTTTTACTCAGTTACATAATTTAGTTTGAGAACTTTAATCTTGGGGAAGGACAAGGATCTGAGTGGAGCACTGAAACCTCACTTGGTGATCACACAAAATCTTACTTGGCCAGGTATTCAAGAACTTGCCCCATATCTCCTGGTGTCCCGCTCACTGTAGGAGCAAATGTGTGTTACTTGACTGACATGGTACCATTTGTCATATAGTTACCTACATTTTTCCATTGTAGGTTTTTATTATACTGGAGGTACTTTGGTTTAAGTGAGCAGAATCTACTTGTCAAATGGCAGTTACACCACTTGCTTCTAGACTTTTTCTGTCACTACGTATTTTCCAACTTTCACTTTAGATTGTTAAAGAGTCTTAGGATCCTGCTCTGCATTCATATAACTAAGACTTCCTTCCTCAGAATAATGGCCCTGATCCATCCCTAGTCAGGTGTAAATAAGTTTCTAGTATATTATGCAGCAGCAGGTAAGGGAGTACAAATTCAGATTAACATCAGAATGCTCATCCTCTCTTTGTAAACAGCTTTGATAAATTTTATGAAATAAAAATAAATAAATAAATGTGACAGTTCTTCCGATTTATGTCTAGGGCTCCCAAAATATAAACTTGTTTCTGCATGAAAACCTTAGCTGGACTAGGCAAATGATAACTTTTGGTCAACCCGAGCACATTGCTATTCTCTGTTGAAAATGAGTGACAATTGATTCAAAAATAGATTTTAAAATTTTATTTCAAAAGGTAATGGGTGTGAGGCTATTAAAGATGAAAACAGAATAGAACATGTATAAATAACACAATATTTTAATTTTTTTTAAAAAAGCATAATTGCATATTCTTTGCTAATAAAAAAATTATTCTTGCACTTCTGTTGTGCATTGCTATCATAGTGAAAGGCAGTACTAATTATTACAAATAAAATTCTTTAAAATGCTTAGTAATATTACCTCTGAATATATTTATCACTGTATTGCTTACAGCTTAACAGAATTTATACTGTGATGTTTTTATGAGCTTTAAAAAAAACAAAGGAAAAGGGAGAACTAAACAAAATTAGTACTATAATACAGGTGAAATATAGTGTTTGTTTATTGATCTCTGTCAATATGGGGGGAAGCTATGTGAATATGGGATATAATGAAATATAAGATATAAATGAAACACAGACATAAGTGATACATTAGTGTATAAACATTTCAATATTTTGTTAAAAGTAACTGACTGGTTTGGCTGAATTATGGGTTGAATTTTTCCAACATTCAAAGAAACAAAAACATATTTTTTTATCCCATTTACAGCAAATCTGAAGTTGCTACCTGAACATAATGTAAGTCTTCTTCTGTTACTGTAATAGCCATTTATTTTTTACTCAATTTCTTTCTGATTTCCATTTGGTGACTGAGAGATTTGGTGTAGTAAAAAGTACTAAGAGGCAGGAGGGTAGCTTGGATTCTTTCAACAACGGCTGCTCTGTACTTTCCAAACTCTGATAAATTGTGTTACCCGATTGCTGTGTGTTAATATAAACTATTGTTGACTGAGGGCATCGAACTTTGTTCACTAAGAACTTCCAATTAACAACAAACTGTGATCCCAGAGGCTCAAGACCAGCAATTTATCTGTGAGCAAACTAGTCACTCTAATCCTTTGCATTTCAGGTTTTCTTTTCCAGGCTTTCAGTTTTGATTAATAACACACAGACACACCATGGAAAGCTTAACAGTGTCAAGCCAGAATAGTGTTTTAGCTCTGCTGAAATTAAAGATTTGGTTTCGTGAAAGGAACAGGAAGGAATAAGGTGGAGACTGCAGAATTGCTGGCAGTGTGGTATCTATGCATTGGTTTTCTTGGAAGGAAAAGAGAGTAATATATTAGCAATACATAACTAGAACCTTTCAGGACAAGGAGGCTCAAATCATGATGAAAAAATTAATGCCTTCTTTGGACATGCCACACATGTCTCCTGTTGTGAGAAGTAGTTCTTTCGGAAAATTAAGCAATCATACATAACCAGTTTTCTTCTTAAGTGTCAGGTTTTTCAATATAGCAATACACACACTGATAAGATGTTTTAAGGAAATGTTGAACAAACAGCATCCTGTATCTCCTCGCTGGGTGAGAACAGTTCTTTGCTGAAGTCAATGGCAGAGCTCTCACTCGCTTTGATGAGGTCAAAATTTAATCCTACAGTGAATGGTCAGTGTCATATTTATAAATACTGGGAGTTAAAGGTGGGGCGTCAAAGAACTTGCGTATTTCCACAAATTGCATTCAATTGTCAGCAGGCTTAAACAGGGTTGTGTGCATTGCAAAAGTGTTTCTGAACTACCCTAACTGCGTGCCACATTCCTCAATTGATTCTAAGATCATTGCAAATCAGTTGCTGCATCTAAGAAGCAATTAGGGTGGTGAGTATAAAAGTCTTTGGAAGAACTTAGAAGAAACTTGCATTGTTTGTCCTATGTCAGGTGTGTAGTGGTATAAAATGATAGCCCAGCAGGGCTTTCATATGGAAAATGTTTATGGCTCCCCAGTGCAAAAGCAGTAAATATAAATATTTTGCCCCCTTGATCACTCCCCACATTGTTTTTCTGTGTAGTCTTCATAAGTCCCTGGAAAATGTTAGCTGCCATATGTACACCCTATTGGCACTGTACACACACAGATGGGTATAGAGAGATGGCTGCTAACAGGTGTACAGAGAAAATGCAAAAAATAAAATTAAAAAGCTGTTAGCATATATCTTTTTAAAAACGTTTCACTCATTAGAGGCTTTAAACATATGAAATAAGGTGGTCAAAATGAAAGATATGCAAATTGATATTTCTATAAACCTTAATATAGCATCTGGGTTTGACACTGGAGTTATAGTTATGTGATAAACTATGGCTTAAGACAGAAGGGAAGCTTCCTTATGGGTATGTGGCAATCAGTTTATTCTAAGGTGTAGGTTTGATGATAAAATGGAAATATGGTGGATTTCATATTGTGGGAATGGGTCATTTGGCACGCACTAGCAGGATAGAAACATGTGAAACTATCGCCATATATTTTCGCAATGCAATCTAGTGGGATTTGTAAGGGTTAGGAAGAAGTGCATATGCCTATACACACACAAATATCTCTTGTGCGCGTTCAGATTTGCTAAAGATGTTTCCTTGGCAATTAAATATTGTGCAAATTGCACAGAAAGAATCACACGTTCTCTGCTGCACTTCTGGACACTGAAACTTCGCTGGCTTGATAACCATTTCAGATTTTGGCTCTTGCTAGAAGAATCACATTTAATTGCAACTTTCCCCTGCCCCTCCCCCCCCCAAAGTGGCAAACTACATTATAGCAAATAACCTTTAAGATAATTAGCCGACAATGCTGCAACGAGCATAAAATTTTCCTTCAGGCGACCCCTAATTTAAGTGTTACTGGCACAAAGTGAAGACAGATTGCGCTTCACCACCGCAATGTTTACATAGCAGAAACCCACAGAGCAGGAAACAGGAGACTCAATGATGCACTAAATTAGGAACAATCATATTCGAGAGGTAATTTGCTTTCTTTTCTATCCAAAAAACCCCTCCAGTCCAAAAATAAGTTCTGAAAAATAATAATTCCAAATTTCCACCTGTACTTTGCAATCAGCTGATGTCCAATTCTGTAAGGAGTCTCATAGCATGGAAAACTTTACTCACAAATGAGCTTTACACCCAGAAGTTTCCCAAAGTGTAAAAAACAATAATTGGTCTCTACTATTTAGGAGTTGGGTGGGAAGAAGACAAAGAAAACCCAAACATGATTGTTTTCTTGAAGTTAGTTGGAAATGAAAGCCGTCTGAGGAATTAATAAATAATACAGCGGCACAGAATTAGTGGGGTTTTTTTCTTCCTTTTTTCTTCATAAAAGATCTTAGTCAGATATAACAGTATTATTTGAGTTTATTAAACTAACTAGATCCCTAGGTGCACTATCTACATTGTTTATTTACTTAAAATCATTTATAAACCGCTTAATATTTTTTAAAAGAATCTCTTAAGTGGTATACAAGATAAAAACAAAAAACAAAACCACTAAAACAAAAATGCAACACAGTAAGTCTTTTATACTGAACAGTAGTATAAAAAGCATTGGAAACAAATGAAAACAAGAACCCAGCTAATTCCAACAAATCTTATGCATCAGGGAAATCATGGAGAAAAAGGCATGTTCTTAGAATGCATCTGAATTTAAGGTCTATCATTTAAAGGACAAAAGACCAAAAGCAAAACTCAGGGCACATGACTGAAACTGCCATTTAAAATGAACAAGTCATAGGTTTTGATATAAAGCTGCTTTCTCTCAACAAAATGCAAGTTAGTTATTTTTTTGAGTAAATATACCCTAGTGTATATTCTATATAATACATGTTATGTTATGTAATGTTCCCTTTATGATAACTTGAAAACACTTTTAAATTTTCTTCCATTTGAAACATCATATATAAAAGAAACATAGTATGAAAAAAGGGGTTTACCTTCCCTATGCGCTGATGCTCTTCAAATGCTGTGATAAGTTCTTCTGCCCACATAATTTTTTCAGGGCTTGGTGAGAACTGTTCCTGGACAACGGCAACTTGATTAGGGTGAATCACCTGCTTACCTACAAAGAAGATTAATAACCCCAGAGTTAAGCATTTACTAACAGATGCTCCAGCAAAATGTTCCAATCACTTGAGGCTTTCAAATACTGCACCGACTCTCATTTTTCGATGGTTCTTTTTAAAAAAACCCACACACCATTCATTGTTAAATTATGCTTCTCCTTACCCTAAATGAGCTAAAAATAGACATAACAACTCTGTGGTTTTTTTTAAATAGATGTGACTAGCATTTCAGGGTTTTTCCTCTCCCTGCCAGCTATTCAAACATAGTATAAAAGATATAGCCAGACTTTAGAAGATCCTTATTCCTGTTAAAAAGGGAAATAATGGAAATAAGATCTATCACCAAAGCCTAAAGCTTTTATGCAGTTTGCACGTTTTTCTATTTACAAATAATTATTCTCTAACAGTGCAATCTTAATACATGACTAAATTCCATTATTCCCAGTGGGGCATATTCCCAGGTTCATGTTTATAGGATTGCAGCCTAAATTGTCCTCGTGTTAGGATTTGCGTTTTAGCAACATTCTGCACCAACTTATTGTTTATTACATTTATAGATTGCCCCATCTGCAAGTCAAAATCGCCTTTACAAATATGGGCTATAATCCACCAAAAAGTTCTCCTGCATAAGCCCCATTGAAATGAATGGGAGGTGCTCAAGAATTTGGCTATCATCAGTGAGCGACATCCAACTTTGTTGTCCACCAGTGAAATTGACATTGGTGGTGGAACAGATTCCTTGTGAAACCCCTGCCCTTGCCTAAAATCTAGTGGATCCTCTAGAACAGGTCTGGGCGAACAAGGTGGTGAGATCAAATGGAAGTCTTTTTGTATGAAGTTGCATGTCACCCAGCGGGGTTTGCACAGAGGAAGTTTCCCTGTGGGCTTGTGTCTTTTAAAATGTGACCCCCATTCCAGTCCCATCCTACTGGCTCAGAAAAGTTAAATAAAATTAAATCAAAAGGAATCCACATTTATTTGATTTTTTCATTTGACAATTTTATTGGTTTCTGTAAGATATTCTGTGCTCTCCTCGCCATGTGTTTATCTTTTAAACTGAGTAATAAGTACTGTGCTACTGTAATGCTTTTCTTGTGGAAGTGAGGCTAAAAAGAAGAAACAAAAATCTTTTAGAACTACATTAAACCGGTCTATGCTGCGCTGAAGTTTAAGAAAGCCTTAATAGACAATACCCAAGTAATACGATTTGATGTTCAATGAGAAAAATATAGATTTCTTTAATAAATGGAATTCCTGTAGATCCTTACAACATTTTTATTCTTCTAACAGTGAATAATTGTAGAGGGGAAATTATACAGTAACTTAAAAAAAAAATGCTACACCTCTTCATGTGAAAGGGACTTGGCTTCAAAAAAAAAAAAAATCAAAATAAGAAAAATAGCAACAAAATCAGAACTCAGGTTGAGCTTTCTTTTCTGCATACATGTTTGCCTATTATGAGTATCCTAATATTTTATTTGGTTACATTAAAATGGATTCTTACATCCACACCTGAATCTTTTTCAAGAGACTCTTAGGAAGCTTTTGCAAAGGACTGTCAATAGATTTGCCCTCATTAAAAATATAACGACATGGCTCATTATATTGAGCGTTAAACTCAAACTCTTATTTTTGGGCGCAAACAATATTTCAGAAATTTCCAGTTGCCATAAATGAGTTGTGTGTGTTTTGCAGAAGTACTTTACATTCATGTGCAAGTCCCAAAACTGTTTTGAAATGTGCTCATTTTCAGCTGGTACAAAACCAGGGAAGCAATTAGCAAAAAGTCATAATCTGTTAATTCATTTAAAAATTTTGCAGCTCAGGGAGAGGCACATTTAAGCAACACAAAATTAGAAGCTCAAATGAAAACCTGGAAATTACTATGATTATGAAAGTAAAGAAAAAGAATTGCAAGAATGTGTGCCTTCATTTCTACGATTAATTGTTCAATGAATTTTGATGTTTTCCAGTTTTATTCTTGCACATATAAATATAAAACTGAAATCAATTCTATGCAACTAAGGTACTTTTTGTAGCTGCAGCACATAGTTTAGAAAGTTATACCACAAGATGCTTCATCATATTTCATTTTAAATTACATTTTCACTTTTTGCAACCTGAATATTCACAACGTGAGATTGAGATTCTCTCATAAGTTTCACATCTTTAAAAATCCTAATTTTAAAAAAGGAATTATATTGAATAAATTAGTGTAATTCAATAATCTGTTCTATCTGCAGAAAGAAGTGTCATTTTCTAAAATTGAGAGAAATTTCAAATTATACCACTATGGTGAATATACCATAGTTTTTATTCTGCTTGTAATAGACAAAATGTAAATTTAGAAACTGAATTTCGTATAAGTAGTTCAATACAAAATATAGAAAATATACATTTAAAGACAAAGTGAGAAAGAAGTCCTGAAATACTGGTCAATTAGTTTTTAAAAAAAGGTATTTTGCAGTGATGATATATAATGTGAGGGCTTTAACCTGTTTAAATGTGTGACCTCAGTAAAAAATAAATAAAACACCATTTGATTTATGGCCTCAGTTGCCTTTTGTTACACCTTGTGTACCCAAACAAGTGTATAATGGACCTTAGTGTCATGGAGAAACAAGGGAAATATTATAAACCAAACAGTTGTTATTGACAAGTTAGAGAGAGGTTGCAGAGTTGGAAGGCATTAAAATTTATGGCCATGAAATCCTTTTTGCAGTACCATTTGATATATCATGCTTTAAATCAATACCTGTCAAGTCTTTTATGTAATTCTATGATGGTGTCATTTTTTGTCTTCTACAAAAGATTGTAAAAAAAAAAAGGGGGGACCCTATAGTGTTTCATATTTATATCTAGCTTCCCAGCATGTTGCAATGGAGTAGCTATAATGACTAAGTCAGCTGTTAAAGTGTCATTCCAGGGTTTACAATTTTTATGTATGTAAACATGATTACAGCCTATAAGACATTTATACAGAGAGCATCCCGAAATAAAACTCGTGGGTTACGCAGACTCGTAAGTGGTAAACTGTTAGGAAACAAGACCCTTTAAAAACAACTGCTCTTCAAAATGATGGCTGAAAACATGGGTGCAATCCTATGGCAAGATCTGCTGGGGTGAGTAGCTTAGGATGCAGCGGACCTCTGGCTCAGCTGGGCGAGGATGCTGGAGTAACAAGCTTATTCCAGCTCAGTTGAAGCTTGGCTAAGACTGCTGTGGGACCCCTGACCATTAGGTCCAGTTGTGGCCGACTCTGGGGTTGCGGTGCTCATCTCGCTTTATTGGCCGAGGGAGCCAGCATCCAGTTTCCGGGTCATGTGGCCAGCATGACTAAGCCACTTCTAGCGAACCAGAGCAGCGCACGGAAATGCTGTTTACCTTCCCACTGGAGCGGTACCTATTTATCTACTTGCACCTTGACGTGCTTTTGAACTGCTAGGTGGGCAGGAGCAGGAACTGAGCAACGGAAGCTCACCCCGTCATGGGGATTCGAACCGCCAACCTTCTGATCGGCAAGTCCTAGGCTCTTTGGTTTAACCCACAGCGCCACCCGCGTCCCTCAAGACTGCTGTAAGTCCCCCCAAAAGGAGTGTTTCAGGGGTGTCCACTGGTTGGATCCTAAGGCAGAGCTGTAGCTATGGGGGGGGGAGCTAGCCAAGTGTTTTTGCCCTGGGTTAAGCCTCCAGAGGGGTGTCACTGAGGCTCCCAGCCCGTGTATGTGTGTGTGTGTACACAAATGTGCAGGGGTGTGTGTGCCAAACTGGGTCTTTGAAATAAAGTCTAGTTTTGCCCCTGCCTAAGGCTGTTCAGCTTGGTCACATGGCCTGGTATATAGCACTACTTTAAAGGCTTGTTTTTCCCCTGTGAGGCTCGGGCAGAGCTGCAGCAGCCCCCCTGCTGAACAGGTTTTGGATCTGGTGTAAATTTATGCTGGCTTAACTTAGACCGGCTTGCTTTAGGCCAGCTTCTCGTGCATAGGATTGCTCCATATACAAGAAACATAATCGTTTAGGGGATGCCAAATGAAACTTCATGGACATGTTTTATGAAGTCTACCATAGTCCTATTGTAAATATTTTACTAAGGCACTTCTCACTTTTGAGAAGTGATCCCTTTTGAACGGTTGATGTGTGGACTAAACATTGTGAGAGATTGAATTCAGGCACTGTTGAATGTTTTGCTTGTAACGTTTGGAAAACACATTTCTATATCCTTTTGCGTGAAAACCTTCATATATGAAAAATTCATATATTTCTTCAATTAGGTGTTGGAGCCATAATTCTGTGGCTTTCCCCAATGCTAATGTGGTTGTAGGGCCAATAATTAAGTTCTTTCCTATACAAATATAATCGTCATCCACACATTACCGGAGGGCATGGGAAGCAGTGAGCACTCTGGCAACAACTCTACACCTGTCTGGATGTAACATTGACTAATACAGCTAACTAACCTTTAGCTTAATCCTAGAGTCAGAGAGGAACTCTACATAGGATTAAAGCCATTTTTAAAAGCTATGAACATAACCAAACAAGAGAGAGGCGGTAGAGGAGGTTTATGTTAAAGAGTTCTCCTTTGTGAGTATATTTTAAATTTTGATTTAGGGATGGCTGGTTTGCTAATTATCGGGTTTCAAATGGCTAATCTGATTATTACATTACAGTGGACACTCGGGTTGTGAACGTGATCCGTGTGGGATGCATGTTCACAACCTGCAGCATTCACAACCCATGTCTGTGCACGCATGGGCTGTGATTCGGCGCTTCTGCGCATGCACAAAGCATGATTTAGCGCTTCTGTGCATGTGCGACCGTTGAAACCTGGAAGTAACCTGTTCCGGTAATTCTGGGTTTCGGCAGTCCGCAACCTGAAGCGGCTGTAACCCAAGGTACAGGAGAATGATTACATTAACCTTCCCCAACCTCAGGTCTTCCAGATGTTTAGGACCACAAGTTCAAAAACTCCTGAAGGTTGGCCATGCCAGCTGGGGTTGATGTCCAGCAACGTTTTGGACAAACACTATCCCTGCCATCTTGCATTAGACAGATGAACATTTATGAAATGCTTTGCTCATTCAGTTCTGCATGACAAAAAGGTTGATAATGATAGGGATTGGTAGGAGGATATATTATATTAATTATATTTAATCCTCTCGAGGCCCACGTGTTTTTGCCTGCAAATATCCCACAGATAACACCTAAGGGCACAATTTAGTGATCTTCTGTGCCCTTAACTCTATTTATACACAGGTGCCATTGGGATGAATGGGGATTCACTAAATAGCAACAACACCACTCATCTGTTTTTGCTTTAGATATCCTGCCTTGAAGCTTGTCAACATTTATTTACTGGTTTTTTTATTATTATTATAAAAAATTCTATCTTGCCCTATAAGCAGATCTCTCAGAGCAGCTGCCACATGGACTCCACTTCAAATCACTGTAGGTGGTGGCTGTTATCATATGATGAGCCATTTGTGTAAAGCGGTTTACCCCACAGATGGTGTTAGTTTTTCCATGCCACGGCAAATGAGGGTAAAGAAAAGTTTGCAGTGGCATAGTGAAATGCATTTAATCCACACTGGAACAGATCCTCACATGATAGCAGCTGCTACGTGGAGCAATGCTTATCACATAGAAATCCTAGTAACTTCAACAGAAAGTATTCATCATGCCTTTTAGCAACATAAGCTATTTTTAATTCCAATGGATGAAAATGCCAATATGTTCATAGTAGAAAATTTAAATTTATGACTTTGGGACAGGCCATTTACAAGAGCATTTATGCAGATTGGTTATGGCTTAACACACTTTAGTCAAGATTATTTGAGGGAGGTGAAAAGGGAGAATTTGTTCTTTTCAAAATCCTTCAAAAACACCATCCTTCAAAATGGTGCTGAATTTGCAGTGTGCCATATTGTGTATCTGTGTATCTGAAGAAGTGTGCATGCACACGAAAGCTTATACCAAGAACTAACTTAGTTGGTCTTTAAGGTGCTACAGGAAGGAATTTTTTTATTTTGACTATGGCAGACCAACACGGCTACCCATCTGTAACTGTGCCATATTAATTATTCTAGAATAAAAATGTATTACATAAAGGATTATATGCTCCCCAAAACATTAAGTGGAAGGCTGCTGGGGTAGGGGAATCCAGCCTTTTATCACATTTTAAACTGCTTTGATTGTGTGAGCACAAGGTTAACTAAAATTCACCTTGTCCACTTAACCTGGGTCTAGTGATCTTGATATTATATAGGCTGCTACATACCTCCAAAACTGTGCACTTTGGAGACAGATTGCCTGCTTCATTTTCACAAGTAGAAAGTTATAATTTATTGTGTTTACTCCAAATCATGTGGAATAGTGATGTTAGTGAATTTGAGAAACATAACCAGGATACACTTTACTTAGTCTGGAATAAAAGAGTTTGGGCTTGTCTACACTTGGTTCATCAAGAGTAGGTGATGGGCCGAGTGACCTATTACTACATTTTCAGTATTCAGGCTCTAAAGGGGCCTGTGCAAACATACAAAGCATTTCTGTGCTCAAAAGAGGAGATGATGAATAATTTTTAAAAAGCTTTCAGTAGCATTTCCTTGTCTCATGGGAAGGAATCATAGCTCAGTCATTTCCTGAAGGTTCCAGCTTCAACCCCTGGTATCTCCAGTTAAAAACAAACAAATAGGTGATGGCAAAGACCCAGAAGAGCTGTTGCCTCTTAGTACACAGTCCATACTGGTCTAGATGAACCAACACTCTGGCCTGATAGAAGACAGATTTCTGTGTTGCTATGGTCCAAAGGGCCTCCAACTTTTGGAGGTAGTCTTTATCTGGTATTCTAATCTGCTGCAGACCGTTGACAGCAGATAAGCTTTTGTGCATGTGTACTGTTTTGGATTTCAGCCATTGACTTTAACAGGAGTGTGACAAAGCCTTGAAAGTTGGTTGGCTGGGTAAAGGAAACAGTAGGCACTTTGATGCATGCCTTGTGTCTGGATAGTGCCCCAAGTAATTCTTGTAGTAGTATTTGGGATGGAAGAGTATTAGCCTGTTGTTCTTGATAATATTTCTGGCAAGCAGCTCTCTCTGGCGGCAAAACCAAGGAAGAGTCTTGTGGCAGTTTAAAAATTTAACATATTTATCATGGCACAAGCTTTCAGGGACAGAAGCTGAAATGCGACAACACCATTAAGTTTCCACAAGTCTCCTTCTCCTTGTTCATTATTGATTGCTAGGTTGGTGCTTTAAATGGTTCTTCAAGTTGCATTTCCTCCAGAAACCAAGAGGGATTTTGAACTTTTTATTTTAAGAATGCACTTCTTACTAGATTAAGAGCTTCAGAGAGGTCCCTGCTCCCCAGTCTTACAGACCTGCCTATCTGTAAAAGTGTCACATACCCATCCTGATTGAAAGGTATCGCTGAAACATTGGTACTGCTGTTCTTTAAAGAACGCTGTAATCTTTGTATGCAAGCCAAGTAGCTGATTCCTATCATAAAGCTGCAATCTTTGTTATGTATCACATCTCATAGGGGCGCCTGCATGATCTAGCGCACCAATCATTGGCGAAATGTCTGTGTTACAGGGATTGGCTGCAAGAAGCCTGCTGATCGCACTGCCTTGCCAGTACCATCAGGTGAACAGGCAATTACTGGGAAGCAAGCCAGAATTGGGGAAAGCAACTCAAAGGAAAGACTGACAAGAAAATAACTATCATAGCCTAATTAGCATATCGGGTTGTTGTGTGTGTGTGTCTGTGTGTTTTTTAAGCTCCAGCACTTCATAATAAAAATGTGGACTATCAGGATTTTTGACCATTTATTGAAATGAATGTATAGCTGTGATTAGCAGATGTTAGAAGTAGAGGTGGTTTTATTCAAATTTGTTAAAAATGCTTTTTAAAAAATGTGATTCCCAAAATGCAACGGCAGCATTATTTTATTTTTTGCATAAATGTACACCCACAGGCATACATGAATTGGAAACTGAGTGGTGTGCAAGGTTTTCAGCCGATATTGTGTTTCCTCTAACCCGCGAGAGCAGGAGGGTTCTACGTTTATACCGCAGCCTTCATTTATACTTTACTTTCCCTAAATCATAAAAAGAGTAACGCACTTGGGTGTGACTTGTTGAAAGACTCTTTAAGGGCCTAGTTTTGCACTTGGAATTTTCCGCCTGCCGTTTTACAGGCAAAAGTAATTGTGAAAACGTTTTACAGCGTTTGGACTTCTCTGCTCCTCCACCAGTCAGCGTAAGGAGATGAACAGGGGGGGTCTGTGCTGCAGAACACGTCTGTTTTATGATTAAGGAGAAGAGATAATACATTTTACACCAAGGGTGAAGGGAGTCTTGTTTTTAAATCTTTATGGGTGGTGGGGGGGGGGAAAGGGATGATTGTGGGTGCTCTCTTGTGAAAGCAGGATGCTTTAAGGGGAGATATGTATAAACCACACCTCCTCCCATCTTTTAGTGCGAGTTTAAATTTGAGAACGTAAATGCAGAAGTGAGAAAGCTGCAGCTCTCTCTATATATATTCTTGAATATTGGTTGGGTGGGGCTGGTTGTCCCTGCTGAATTTCAGTATTTTGGACCTGCTAGCAATTATTATGATTCCCATTTGTTAGTTATTTCAGTATAAAACAAACAAGCAAACACACACACACACACACACACACACACACACACACACACACAGTATATATATATATTTGTAAAAGCCATACCGGTAAAACCCATTAAGGCACCCTCTCTTGACTGCTTACGGAGTCCCTCTTCATCATAAAAGTCGATATATACAAGGTCAATGGCCTGCAAGCCAAAAGCCTTTGCTGTGACAACAATTTTTTGCCTGGCATAGAGAATATCGTGGGTTTCTTTACTACTTGTTGAACCTGAAAAGAAATAGCGGACAGTTGAGAAAACTGGTTTTTTAAAAAATATTTGCAGCAGAAATTTACTTAACGTTACCTTTGTCGTCCTTTTCCCGAAAGACAGGAAGGAAAAAATTGAAGAGCTTTTGTTCGCCAAATTTCTGTGCAGCAGCTGCAAGGATATTTTGTTGCTGGAGACAAAATATTAAAGCTGCTTCTGCAAAAAACTCTTTTCTTTCTGTTTCTGAAATGAAACGTTGGTCCTTTTTTAAAAATCAAGCCCTAGTGCCCGAGGATTAAGCTCTGTGTAGGGAGCAATCCTATGCACAAGAAGCTGGTGCAAATTCAGCTAGCAGAAAGTTCCACCAGATCCAAACCCCGTTCCCTAAGCCAGGCAGAGGGAAAACAAACCATTAAAATACTGTAGTATTTTATGCTGGATTGCCAAGGCACATGACTGACCTGAATGGACTTAGGATCCAGCCTGAATCCCTTCTCTCTTGTCCTGCCCCTGCCATGCCCCAGAATGCCCTTTTGGGAGGGACTTGCACAGGCCTTGGCTTGGCTGGCAGAGCAAGTCACACAGGACAGGAATGTTTTCAGCCGAGCTGCTTTGGGGGAACCTAAAGATGGTTGAGCCCAACTGAGCCACAAATAAGCAAGTTGAGTTGGAGATAAACTGCATTTGAAGATGCTCTGCCTTCTGGATCTTGCCAAAAGACCGCCCCTCCCCATCGTGCTTTTCTTTAATAGGAAATATGAATTCGGTTTTCTAATTTATTTTACTGAACACTTATTTCTATACTGCTTAATCAGCAAAGCCTCCAAGTGGGCACAAAATATTTCTTTAAGAAAATCCGATGAGTTGACCTAGAAATTCTTAACAAGTAGATGTAATCAGCAATATAAAAATATACATAATAAAATACACATTAAAATAAATGTCAAATTTATAGACTTGCCTAAATGAAGCTTTTAGCAAGTTTCAAAAACAAGACAGCAAAGGCACCTGTCTAATATCAATGGGCAGGGAGTTCCAGTGGATGCGTGCTGCTACAGCGAACCATCATTGAGTATGTGGATTGAATGTTACACGGCACTGATTCAGCAAATTGAAGGAGTTGAGTGGACATATATAGGGGTAAGACAATCCTTCAGATAAATTGGTCCCAAGCTGTTAACCACTTTAAAATTACCGGTACTAATAGTAACACCTTTAATTTGCTTTTGCATATCTGTAGCAATTTGCTGATATCTATAAGTATTGCACCCAAAAGCACCAATTTGATGGCCACTGAGATGTTACAACCATTTAATCTAGAGCAGTCCCATTTATTTCAGTGGGGCTGAAATAAGTGGTAGAAATACAGCTTTAGGTTTTGTTTTGTTTTTTTAAAAAGATTTCTGTCTCAGTCTAGAATTTTGATCTTATACACATTACTTTGAAAGAACTCCATTGAGTTAAAATTTTAGCCCAAGATAAATGTTCATGTTCAAATGCTTGGATGAAACATCCGATAACTATGATTGACTTCTGAGGTTTTTTTTTTAAAAAAGCATCCACAAAATCTGCTGAACCCAAAGAATATCTGATACCGCCTAATGCATCTATTCTCACATGTACACTTGTGTGAAAAAATAATAATCTGTTCTCTTGTCTTGAGCATCACTGTTTTGACCTTGCTTGCCATCTTATCAGGAATAAATGAAGGCTTTGTTATGCCTCATTATTTAAAATATTGCTTCCTTTTATGTGAATTGCACTCAGAAAGTTGTGATTAGATGAACCAGATCAGAAGGTGCATATTTAGCAGATATGTCTGTCATAGCAACGTAATACAGAAATGAGGTTCTGACATTGACGTTGTTTTTGGAGAAATTGTGACATCACAAGGCAGAAAGGCACTGAGGTGTAGTTGCTTTCCTGGAGGAAGTATTAAGATGCATGCACTAAAACAGAACTAAGCATGCAAGAGATTGTTAAAACTATCTACAGTATTAACAATAGGCTTCTTTGTGCACCAAAATTAGAAAATTAGTCTCGTGATTTCAACAGTCACTGCATTTAATGTTTTAGTAGGAGAGCAATAAGCAGAATATGTTTCTGTAAAAGCACAGCTGTAATAGGTTTTAGATTTCAAAAAATGACAACTGAATTAGGAAGATGTACAGCAGACAACACAAATAAATGTATACCTGCTAAGTTAGTAAAGGCAGAGCAGCAGGCTCCATTTTTAAAAATAACGGCCACAATCCTGCAAAGAGTTAAGATGTATTTAATCCCGCTGATTTTAGTGGGCTAAATGAGACAGTACGTGTAGGTCTGTGGCAGTATATCTTATTGTTGTTGTTAGTATTGTGGCCGTTCTGTTATTATAATACTGTATTGTCAATTTAAAGGGGGGGGGGAATGCAAGCACCTATGCTGGCACGGAAATCCTCGCCTCCAAAGACGACTCCATCCAAACGAAGGCCAATTTGGGGTCCTTTCCTCAGAGTTGCTTCGCAAACTTCCTTTAAATGGAACAAAAATGTTAAACGCAAGCAGCAGGCTGTTTAAAATCATTTTCCCTACCAGAAAGATACAGTTACATTAATTCCTTGGGGACAAGGTCTGCTGTCAAGACCCTTCTTGCATAATGTGTGAAAAATAAGTAATAATAAATTACACATCTGCACAAAAAGTATACTTTGAATGCAGATCTATCCAGTATAGCTTAAAGCACAGAATACATATATACATTTTTGTCCTTGCATTTAGGACAAAGCTTTGTCATGCGCCAACAACCTCTGAATGATAACTGTAAACAGTCTGTTATATTTACAAAAGTGGACACTGCATATAGCTTAAGAATCCTTCCTGCACCCCATGAATAATACCTGCATAGAACCATGACTGGAGTATCTTTGGTTTAATACATTGCTGATGGACCGTCATGGCGGATGCAATCTTCTAATCACTATTTAATGGGCAGCGTAGGGTGGGGCTCCTAACCAATGGTAAAACTACACAATGAAACTAATACAATTCTAGGATATATAAGGTGTAACAAGTAGCAAAATTAATAATTTAAAAAGCAACACCTTGGGATTTGTTAAATGTATTAATCTTTGTAATGTCTGTGTAATCATTGTTCTTTTTAAAAAAAAGTAATGTTGCAAATTGAAATGCTTCATAGCTAGCTAGAATTTGCCTGCCAAAGCACAGAGCTACAGTTTATTTTATTATGATTACTGTTGCAAATATACCTATTTTTATACACTGTGGTTCATACAAATCCTGTTGCACCAGGATATTGGATGCTAGCCGGTATTTTTCAGTGCTGACTTTACTAACACTTTTTCTTTTTGTGTGTGTGAATTTGAAAATAAAAACCAAACCAGTAAGTAAAATCTTGGCTCGATATGAACATGTGTAATTAGAAATCCTTTAAATTTAAGCCGAAAACTATCTTTCAAACATGCTGTTAAAAATGCGGTGCCTATCAACATGGTAGCCACAAGGGCCTCCCAGCAGCTCCGTCTAATAACACAAAACTTTTCCAGGAAACCTTGGCATGGCTGTGGCGCACTCTAGTTTCAATTTCATCATTGTTAATATCTTTCCTCCACAGAAACACACAGGCTGGATGCCAAGAATAGGAGGCCATTTGCATGGATTTGATCAACATCAAGTTCACATTGCAAAAGATGGGGGAAGATAAAAGAAATGACATTTTTGGAGGGCAGATGAAAAAGAACTCCACAATACTTAATGCCATTTTTTGGTGCATATCCAGTATTGGGCTGTAGAAAACAGAAGGTACTTTTTTTACCATTGACTGCAAAGGGCTCTCTGTGTGTGGTTGCAAATGTTATCAGTTCTCAGAACTTCATAGAAGAGGTGCTTTTAAGATATTAGAATAAGACTCCTGAACTAATAATAAAAATTTGACAGCCGCTATATCTTTTTACACACGTTTATTGGATTTAAAGGAAATAAAAAAGAAATGCCAAAATAGGACAGAAGAGAAATATTATGTAGGATGTGACTGTATTATGTGGCACTGGAATTTCAGGAAATATTTTGGCTGATAAATGCATTCATATAAAATACGAAATGGAGTGGTGTTTTAACCCACCTTTTTCCAGTTATGTGACTTATTCCATGGATATATGGCTTTAAGCAGAAATGCCAGCTAAATTATATTGATGTTTCTTACCTTAAAATTGAGTAAGCCCATTGCTGTTTCCACAAAAGGGAGGAAATTCATAGGTTCTACAAGTACCCGGCCTTTTAAATGGTGTGCAAATTTCTCTGTAAACTAAGCACCGCAGAGGGAAATGATCAGTTTCGTTTTTATAAAAAAATAAAATCTATAAAATGGTACAACTTATTTAAACTTTCCATTGAAGTGAAATACAAATAAACAGAGAAAACAAAGCCTGGAGAGCTGAGAGGGGTGGGGGGGGATAAATAAAAAAGAAAACTCTGCCAAGCTTTCAAAGAGGTCTGTTCTCTTAGGCCTATCTCCTTCAGAATGCCCGCATTACTGTATATTTTGGAGTGTGAAGTTTTACTTGCAAAAATATTTGCCTAACACCTATCACCCTGACTTAGTTAAATGCAAATCAGCAGGCTCTTAAAAAGAAAGTAGAATTGATATACCTGACATTCTGTTTTGTTTCATGTCTGACACTGACAACGGCTGTGAATGTTCCCCAGCCTTCCAAAGTGGGACTCACATTATTCATTATGGCACCGTCACCCTTTGTTCCAGAGGTCTTTTCTTCATAATTTTTTTTTTAGCTTACCTAGGAAGGGCCTTTAAAAAGGAAGTTTAATTCTTTGAAGACCAAAGCTCTCCAATTTTTTCCATGAGACCAGTTCACAGCTAGCTCTGAGCTGCCGGTGGGGTAGCCTAAATTCCAAAATCTATCATCTGGAAACATTACAAAAGCTCTTGTACAGATTTTTTTTCTCTCCCTCTCTCTCCCTTTCAAAAGAGAAGGGAGGGGGAGGAAAAGCTACCTCTGTATATTGTAAATCTATTATGTCTGTCTAGATCTAGTAATGTGTTGGGAGATAAACATATCACAGGTATGCTAAAGAAATTTTAGTCAATAAAGACGGGGGGAAATGCATCAATTTTATATTTAAGGAATATTTAACCATTAATGGATATCAAAGGAAAAGGGAATTTTAATCATCTCTCCATTCAGTCTCAGTTGGGTAAATCATATCTAAGAGATTTGCATAAATATAAACCATCAAAGACTTTTCATCTTCAAAGGGGGTTTCAAGACCCTATAAGCTTTGTACTGTAATCATCGCAGGTCACAACCCTGCAGGAATAAGGCTGCTATGGCAACATAAAAAACTAATGCTTAAGGCTTAGCATAATATTCTGACTAATAGAAAGGAAACTCATTTTAAAAGCTGGCAGCCTATTTACCAGAAGCTGGATTAGAGGTGTTATTTCCTCTTTTAGCTCCCCCTCCAACTTCACCCCTCCCCAAAAGAAAGGGAAATCTAATCACCGAAATCTTTAAAAAGCTTCCAACCAATTTGCAGTAACTTTACATTAAGCCCAAAATAAATCATACCTTGCTGCAATGCTGGGGGGTTTTTTGGAGGGTGAATCCTCACTGTGTGTGTGTGTGTGTGTGTGTGTGTGCCTGTGGTGTCGTCATTGCTGCCACAGTTGCCTGTCAAACCTTTCCACAGGCTGGTGTGCAACAGAATATATATAAGGAATTAAGAGAGAGCCTGCCATTCAAAGTATGGCGTGAAATGCAAAGGAATTGCAAGAGGGGTGGGGAAGACACTTGCAGCCCGGTCCTACCCATGTTTACGTGGCAGTAAGCTCCATTGTGTTCAGCTGGGCTTACTCCCAAGGAAAGGTGCACAAAATCACAGCACGATAATAATAAAACAAAGCCAACATATGCCTTTGTCCGGCCTTGATAATTAAAAAAACAAAACAAAACAAAACAATTTAGCAGGTATGGTTAATTTTAAGTTGGCAAACCTTTTGTGTGCTAAGCCATTGAAAAATAAAAAACACACACCCATCTGTTTGTTTGTTTATTTAAATCTTTCTTTTTAATGCATTTTATTTTGCAACTTGCAAGGGAGAGTTTTTAATCAAGCAATGTTTGTCCTCCATTTCCTCCAATTTTTTAATTGTTTTTTTTTTTAGCACCAAATACAAAAGGCAACTAGTTGAGAAGTTTCAATTAATTTTTTTCAAAAGGAGACGATTAAATGTTTCCGGCCTGGTAAAGTGTTCATTTCATTTCAGTGAGAGGGGGTAGAGGAAAAAAGGGGGAGGGGGAAAAAACAAAGCTCTGGGAGGGGATGAAGTAGCAGGCCTTAGCAATGCTTTCAATTCCAGTGCACACCCGATAGTGTGTGGGGAAGAATGCCCACTGTTCAGGATTTGTGGGAGAATTGTCCCATGACAAAGGAGCGAGAGTTACGCTTGTTATAGTCCAATAAGCCATGCCAGTCAAACAAGTACCCACACTAGGGACAAAAGGGGAGCAGGAGATTCTCACACAAAAGAAAACAAGTAAGCCCATCTTTTCGTTGTGCATCAGCCTCCAGGTTTTATGCTTCACATAAATAAAAATGAAGGGGGAAAAATAAACAGAAAAAAAGAGGTAGCTTTCCATTTCACTAGCCACTTAAAACAAAGCCAAAAATATCACTGAACTTGATCGGTCTCCCTAGACAGAAGACTTTAACAGAGGTAGGGGAAAAGTGTCGAAAGGTTGGCGCTGGTTTATTTCCAGAAGGGAAAACGGTTGAAAATTAAAAATCAGAGATGAGGAAACATGGAGAAGCATGTTCCTCTTAGCATGAATTAGAAAGAAAGCCTGAAGTTCTCACATCAAGGTAAAACATATTGGGTAACACCAAAGGCCTTCGCTGGAATGGCAAGATTCATAACCAGCAAACTCCAGAAGTGTTAGTCCGCTGTACAAAATCAACAAAGAGGCCTTGTGGATCTTCCTTAGTAAAAGAATGTGCCACTTTGGAGACAGCGTTACTGAAAACAGAACTATTCTTTTTGGATGTTTCTACGTAGCTGGACTTCAGTTTTCCCAGCCTCTGAAAAAGGTTGTGTCTCCTGCCCCCCACTAACATGTAATGAATTTAACAGCCGTCAATAGTAGTTCAATGTTACCCATAATGTCTTGGGTATGCAAAAACAGCCAAGAGCCTTATGGAACCTTAAAGGCTAATAAGATAAGTTTAGGGTTAGAAGTGGAACTAGTTAGGATACAAACTACCAGATTTATCTAGTTTTGTTTTTCTTTATAGACCTTCTATGGATCTCTCCCTCAGTGTTCCCCAAACTATGAAAACAGGATAAAGAAGCCTTACGACTTTAGTGGTATTTTTCAGAAATAATGGTATCACTAAATAAAAATTATCCCTCCTTAACAATTTGAACAATTATAGCATAATTAGGCCCATTTCAAAGTTTTCTTAAGTAATTTGACATGCCAACCATTTACATTTCAGGTTTTTATAGGCTGAAAAGTCAGCCATGAAACACAAACACACCTGTCAGCAATTAAAAAGGAAGAAATAGAGAACTGGACAGGAAATAATATCTGTGCTAATTAAAAACACTAGTTAAAAGCTTCCTGTTTGTTTTTCTGGTTGCCCTAAGGAGTGACCTTTACTTTTTGTCTCCACCATAATTTTTTCATATGTTGCTAAAATGTTTCCTCCATCTACTTATGGTTTCCAACTTCCAGGGCATGTACGCTATACATTTACATGACAGTCAGTGAGGTTTTACTACAATGAAAAAAGCTGGTCTGATTTTAAAACATTTTTACTTTGCCTTAATGGCAGCACAGCTTATTAAAGCAGTATGCAAGCCAGTTAATTCTACTTAAAAATTAAAACACACGTTCTGCATGTAATTTCAATCTATACCTCTTATCCTGAAATGGTTGTTCTTTGAAATATGGGCCAAATTTGCTTAATAGATGCAAGAGGCTTCTAGGATTGATTGATTGATTGATTGATTGCTTCTAGGATTGATTGATTGATTGATTGATGTTTACTAATAAGCAGATGATGGTAAGGATGAATTCAACTAGTGGCTAGAGATATTTCTTACTTGCCTCATGAGCTAAATCCACAAGTCCCAAAGTCTCCTCTTTCTAAACAAAGTAGCAAAGATCTTAATCTAATGCTGAGATAGTGACGAATCCCAATTTACTCACCCATCTTATTTCTTCGACACTTTCAGTTTTTGGAAGCATCAGGCTTGTGGGGAGAACCTTGGATTGCAAAATGACCTTTATATCTTCTTCAGCAAGACCACTGGATACTGAATTGATCCTAACACACTTCTCAGTCCGACCAAACTCAAATTCTTCAAGTGCTTTCACACTAGTCATTCTTGCTTCTGCCTAGAGTTGAGAGGGGATAAAAAGTAAAAAGAACCCTTAATTTCACATTCTACTGTACATTTATTGCAGTTTTCTGAATCTTGAGCATCTTTTAAATAATAATGAAAAGCCATTAAACTGATGCAGCGTGTTATGATTTTAATGGACCCAATGTCTTTAATGTTCCATTTCTAAGTCATCATTACTAATTTTGTGGGGAAATGTATACAATTATATGACTGGAAAGAATCTAATATATACCCTGCTAACACCACAATCCTCTGTATTTCTTCTCGGAAGTGGTCCTATTTAGTTCAATGGGACTTACTTCCAGGTAAGAATGCATAGGATTGTGGTCTGAGTTGTGTCCAAAAGGGAAAACTTAAATGTCAACATTAAGAGAATATTTCCTCCAGTGTACTTTCTTGTAAATACTAGCAATATCACTATTTGTATTTATTTATGCATTTTGTTGTATACACTCTCCTAACCTGCCCATACTTGGACTACTCTCCTTCTTTCCATTAACTTAAAACAGAAACGTTGAAGGAAGAGCAGGATAATTGCAGGAGTAAAAAATCTCCCACAAAGGGCACACATGCATTCTGCTTTTACTGAAGCTATTTGAAATAAACAAATCCAAACATATATGCTCAAACTGAGACACACACAAGAAAACGTTGAAGAAAAAGTAAGCGCATCTGAACAATGTTTTCCTTCTGAATAATTGAGCAGTTGCTGAAATAAAACATTTTTATTGGGCCAGAGACAGAAATTCAGAGAGACTGAAAGCAAGAAAGTGCCTGGACTCTCGACTTCCTGCCAATTTCAGTTTCAAAACACAAATTCCTTCAACTTGGCAACAGCCCTTAGCAAATTCTCATTGTCAAAATGAACACTTATCAAAAGCAATTTCATTTGTGAAGAGTTTTTTATAGTACTAATAAAACTTTAAAGCTTCTGACTGATGAATGTTTTAAAGAAAGGGGGTGGGGGGGGGAGAGAATGGATAATGGTGTTAACAATATGCAGCCATTTGCCCCCCAAAATACTTATCAAGGAAACAGGCAAACGAAAGGGAGGAGGGAGGGAAATCATCAAAGTTAGTATCCAGAGCAAAGCCAGTCAGCGAGACAACACAAAACATTAGATTTAAACCAGACGGATCCCAATCCGACCTTGGGAGTAGAGGCAGAAGAGGCTGCAAAATGTGGTCTGAGTTAAACAGTGTGAGGAAACAGTAGCTTACAGTTGTCAGGACCGATCAGGATAAGGTCTCCAAGACCAGTTTAAGACAGCTGTATGGTGCACTGATTTACGAGACTAATAATTAGGATAAGTTTAGACAGAAGAAACCAATGGCCCCTCACCCGGTTAGTGTGACACACGGAGAAAGTTAATGACACTCAAAACAATCATCAGCTTGGAGCTACCACCCCTATATCCCCAAACACTGGCTTTAATATGTGCCTATCAGATGGATAGAGAATGGTAGTGCTTGTACATAGAATTAGGAGTGCAGCTCATTACGACATACTATGGCTGGGAGATGGCTCCCTTTGCTTTAAAAAACCCAGCAGCGGGGTTTCTTCCAATAAGAAAAAGCAGCACATTGTGATTTAACACTCAAATAACGCTCCCTCCAAAAAATCTTATTGTGAGATTGCTTCTCCTTTTCACCGAACATTACGTGACATCTTATTTGGCATAAGATTAGCCACATATCCTCCTCCTGAGACTGCTCCGAAGGATAAAACATGCCCTATTTTACTTTGCTAAAAAAGCAAAACGAAACAAGAAGCCAATGTGGTTTGATCACAAGTGGCGCTGAGCCCCCAAATTATATTTTTACAGGTGGATTTTTACAGTCTTGCTAGTGGTACCTCTGTCAAGTCTGGGACAATTCGTTTCTGCCACTGCAGTCCCCTGGGACATAGCCCACACTCTTTAGGAGTGTCCTGGTCCTCTGGAACGGCTTTTTTTGGAGACGTGCAGGGGGAAAGCAAGACATTTTGCTGCTTGAGTCAAAAGTGGGAGTAGGCTAGGCCATGAGGCCTGCACAACTCTGTTCTCAGACTGAGGAGAGCGGCAAGAGGGCTTAAAAGGAACAATGAGAGGGCTGCCGCCTGAGGCATTTGCCTCACTCTGTCTAATGGTAGAGCTGGACCTAGTCATCTTTCCACTTTGGATCCAATCTATTTAAAATATTTTTAATTTTAAATAAAAAAGCATGTTGCCCAATTAATTGAGGGCAATTCAAAGTTTAATGGAAACAATTTAACAACTAAACGCTGCAGCCCTACCAATCTGCTACGCAGAAAGAATAGTTTTATATTGGGAAACATTTGATGATCAATTATTTTGGGCCCCCACCAGCAGTCAGAAGAATACAGCTCAGACCCAGGTTTACTGCCTTAGTAAGAACTACGGCCTCAGTCTGCTGTTGTGAGTAATTTTCATAAACCAAATATGTACATCCTCTGCTACATACCTCAAAATAACCAGCCAGCAATCAAGTTACTCCCCTACTCCATATTTCAGAAGAAAAATGTGTTACTGTGAGAGATTATACGCTCTTGCCATCTGTTGGGTGGATAATAGATTTTCATAGAAACATTATATTTTAGCTCTGTCCATTTAAAGAAAATTATTATTCCTTAGCAACAAGTCCCACTATCACTTTATCAGATGCAACTTTATGTGATTTACAAAATGTTTTTAAGCTCTAACCATAAGATTACACCGCTTCACAAGTTTGAGGATTTCAAAAGCTCCAGGTATGTTCAGCCTACATTCCTTTTTGTTATCCCCCCCTATAGATCACTCTGTATGGAGCGACTCATATGAAATGAACTTGAGAAATTCCATAGGGGGAGGCTTGAGGCTAGATCCTTCCATGTGTCATGGCTCCCAAAACTACTTGGTCATTGGTCTCCCAATGGAACTGACTTTCCACACCATCAGGAGTTTTGAATCCCCCCTGCCCAACGTGTACATTCTAAGGTGTTTTGTCCATACAAGTGTTGAGGTTTAGCTGCTGTGGACGAGGGTGATTTGAAGCTCTTTGCCTGATTTACCAATGTGGTGAACATCTTTTCATGGTCCTGCTAAAATTTTTGAAATTATCTCTGCTGTTTCTTTCTATTTAAGTGAAAAAGAGGTATAGCACTATAACACGACAATACTATTTTTTTTGTATTATGGTGTTACAGTGCCTAATAGTAATAGTAATTTATTTCTATGCCGCCCATTTGGCTGGGTTTCCCAGTCATAAGCATGCGATAAAACAACAACAACAAGAATTAGGGAAAGTTTCTGATCACTGCCATTATTATTATTATTATTATTATTATTATTATTATTAATATTAATACCCCGCCCATCTGGCTAGGTTTCCCCTGCCACTCTGGGCAGCTCCCAATACAATATTAAAAACACGATAAAACATTAAAAACTTTCATAAACAGGGCTGCCTTCATATGTTTTCTGAAAGTCAGGTAGTTATATATTTCCTTGACATCAGATGGGAGGGCATTCCACAGGGCGGGCGCATAGGCGCCGACTCCATGGGGCTTGAGGGGGCCCGAGCCCCCTCAAAAATTCGTTTGGGGGGGCTCTGCCCCCCCCAATAATCTCGGGCGCCCCTCCAGCAGAGCGCCATCGCCGCCCCTCCCCCAGCCCAAAATGCACAGGGTCGGGCTGCATGCCTCCTGCTCTCCCTCCTGAGCAAAAGATCCACCCAATTTCCGCTCCGGAGCTGATTAATAGGCGCAGCACGCTCTCCCCTATTCGCTCACGAGGAGGCGGCGCCACTTTATTTGCATATTCATGAGCTTATTTATTATTCATGAGCTTTCCCGGGCCCCCCCCAATATTTTTTATAAGTCCGCGTCCCTGGGCGGGCGCCACTGCTGAAAAGGCCCTCTGCCTGGTTCTGCCATCTTAGCAATATAGTTAAAGGTAGTTAACAATTTTTTTTTTATAAATCATTTCAAAAATATAACACCATGGGTGAGATTGAATTATTATTATTATTAATTAAATGTATATGCTGCCAATTGTCAAAAGGCCGCAGAGTGGATTACAAAACGGAACACAAATGTCAATATGTAACAGAATATCTATACAGTATCAAAATCAAAACAGTTATATAAGTACAATTACAATAACGAGAAATGCATAATAAAAGACATTCTCATAATAGCATCGTTATCAAAAATATAGGAGAAGAAAATCAACAGCAGCAGCCAGCGTAACAGGGTTTTTCTTCACCTTTTCCTGCATAACCGCAAAAAATGGTTTGGAGGGGTTGTGGAACCCCCCCAGAACAGCATGCAGGGGGAGAATATGACTAATAGGAGAATTGTTTGAATGACAAGCTGAAAAACTTATGCTGATGGAACAATTGCCACACTGAATTTTCCCCTATAGATTTATGGTGTAATAGCTATACCTCTCTCTCTCTTTCTCTCTCTCTCGGCCATTTTAGTGCTATTTAAACAATTGATTAAAAAATAATGAACAAGTTCATAATGAGAAACCCTCTGGAACAGGGTGCTGTGCTTTAATAGGGTCATTTTCTTGGCAGGTCACTTTCCTGCATCAAATTGCTCTTTAAAAAAAGATGGCAGATCAGTGCAAGAGGCATCTATACCTGCAGACATTGTGCTGCTCTTCCATTCTTAAAAAAGATGAGAGTTTCGGCATTCTGAAAAAAGTTGGAAGAACCACGTGGAAAATGCAAGACACACGCAGGTGTCTCGTATAAAGAGTTAATGAAAGAATGATGGTTCTGCATTTATTGATGACACAATTCTGCTGCCAAAGTTTATGCTACTGTTTTATTGGGTATATTTTCTGAATTATTGTACAGTGGTACCTCGGGTTAATAACTTAATTCGTTCTGGAGTTCTGTTCTTAACCTGAAACTGTTCTTAACCTGAAGCACCACTTTAGCTAATGGGGCCTCCCGCTGCCGCCACAGCACGATTTCTGTTCTCATCCTGAAGCAAAGTTCTTAACCCGAGGTACTATTTCTGGGTTAGCAGAGTCTGTAACCTGAAGTGTCTGTAACCCGAGGTACCACTGTAGTAAGAATAAATTCCATACTAAACACTCACTATGGATGCACCCTTTAATATAAAGATATTTGAAACTCTCAGCTAAAAAGAGTACAGGAGTAGCCAACCTGATGCCTTCAATTCCTATCAAACCTGATGGTCAGGGATGATGGGAGTTACTGTCTGGAGGGCACCACGTTCACTATTCTGGATAAGAAAATGTGCTCATCAACTGCTTCATTGTCAGAACATTGCTTAGAGTAGAGCGGTCTTCAGCATCTGTCACTGTAGGGAGTATAACTGAAGCATCCTTCATAGAATGCTAATAGTGAGGACTGCATCTTTCCCAACCCCCTCAAAGACACCAGAGGAAAATATTCCAATGCCTGTACTGCATAGCTACAGTTTATTTTTCCAGTCGGGGAAATGCAGAATATAGTCTAAGGCAGGGATTCCCAAGCTTTTTTCTCTAGGCCACACTTTCAGAATAAAAATTTGCGCACACCACACCAATTTTTCATACATTTTGCAAAAATGTATAAATCTTGTGGGAAAATTGAAATGGAAGAAGGAAAGGTTAAACAATGCATGATTAAATGGGCAATTTTATTTGTTATACAATACAGATAGAACAGTGGGAACATATGTGGAGTAAGGGGCTAAAATTTAAATTGTGTTACAATCTTAAAGATAATTTTTGTAAAGTGATGTATCGGCCTTTAAGTCCTGAGAAACTATTCAGGAATTTGCTGGAAGTGTTTGCTGTAAATGCCAAGAACATGAAGGGACTTTTTATTATGCCTGGTCGACATGTAAAAAAGGCTAAAAAATATTGGATACAAATACCTAATTGATACAGCAGATTTTAAAGGTTAATACAGCTGTACCTTGGTTCTTGAATTTAATCCGTTCTGGGACTCCACTCGACTCCCAAAACGGTTCAAAAACCAAGGTGTGGCTTCCGATTGGCTGCAGGAGCTTCCTGCAGCCAACCGGAAGCTGCAGAAGCCGTGTCAGACATTTGGCTTCCAAAAAACGTTTGCAAACCAGAACACTCACTTCTGGGTTTCCGACATTTGGGAGCCGATTTGTTTGACAACTAAAGCATTCAACCACTAAGGTACCACTGTATTCAACTGAAGCCAGGGTTATTGGACATACAGTTAGAAAAGAAGAAGAAGAGGAAGAGGAAGAGGAGGAGTTTGGATTTGATATCCCGCTTTATCACTACCCTAAGGAGTCTCAAAGCAGCTAACAATCTCCTTTCCCTTCCTCCCCCACAACAAACACTCTGTGAGGTGAGTGGGGCTGAGAGACTTCAGAGAAGTGTGACTAGCCCAAGGTCACCCAGCAGCTGCATGTGGAGGAGCGGGGACACGAACCCGGTTCCCCGGATTACGAGACTACCGCTCTTAACCACTACACCACACTGGCTATGGAAGATTACTCCAGTACATGTCTACACTGTCGACACTGCTACATGCACAAAAATGGAAAGATACAGCCCTACCTGCTATAGAAGAATGGCTGATAAAATTATTGGATCTGGCTGAGATGGCAAAGTTAACATGTTTAATTAGAGAAAAATCATTACTGACATTTGTCAAGGATTGGAAATTTATCATGGACGTTTGTGTGAGAGAGAAAATGAACAGGCAATATTAGGATTTGAAGAGTGAAGATTGAACATAGAGTGGTTGGATTTTAACGGATGAATATTACATGCCACTGCAGAACAGAGAGCTGGAAGTCCTTTTACTTTTTTTACTCTTTTCAAATTTTCTTCACTTTCTCCTTCTTCCCTCTCCTTTTCTTGCTGTATCTTCTTTCTGACTTTGTTCTTTTTTAGGCTAAGTAGCTATTTTATCTTAGTACAGTGAAACCTCAACTTAAGCGCACCTCTGGTTATGTATCCTTCGGGATACGTACATGGCAAACCCGGAAGTATTTTTCCGGGTTTTGCCGTGCGCACATGCGCAGAAGCGCTCTACTGTGCCACGCGCATGTGCAGAACAGGCACCTCCAGTTGTGAAAATCTTGGGATCAGACCGGAGCTCTGGAACAGATCCCGTCCGCAACCAGAAGTACCACTGTATATTATATAAAATATATTTTGTAATGGGTTTGTATAGCTGTGAATAAGTATCAATAAATAAGTTTAAAAGGATACACTGGAAAACAAAAATAAACAACTCCTAGCAGTGCTTGATAAATAACATAGACCACAACTACTTTATAATATATGATCATGGGATGTCAAGAAAGTATAAAGCCATGCAGCTACATAATAACATTAATAAGTGAGCCTCTTACATATGTACCTTTGGTATGCATACAAGCTGAATAAGAGGTGTGAGCTTGCATTTGTCAGGTAATCTCATTTATATTAGGTTTAATCTGAGACAATATGTCATGAAGAACTGTAGAAGAATAGCCAATGCTCTTGAAGAGAGGCATGGATACTGTTTCTGGTTCTATATAATTTCTTAAAAATAAAAAAAGACTAGACTAGACCATTACTCTACTACACTGAAATGTTTAAATGCTTCTTTGCTTATCCTTCAAGCATTCTTCCACCCTCCAACATGTCTTCGCTGAAAATAGGGATGTCAATAATAATAAATTTATTATTATTATTATTATTATTATTATTATTATTATTATTATTATTATTATTAATATCCCACCCATGTGACTGGGTTGTTGCAGCCACTGTGGGCAGCTTCCAATATATATAAAAACGTAAGAAGAAGAAGAAGAAGAAGAAGAAGAAGAAGAAGAAGAAGAAGAAGAAACAACAACATTAGAAAACTTCCCTATGCAGGGCCGCCTTCAAAGGTCTAAAGGTTGTATAGTTACTTATCTCCTTGGCTTGGGGGTCACATACCCTCCAACATTTCTCCAATGAAAATAGGACACTCTGAGGAAAAGTGGAACATTCTGGGATCAAATCAGAAACTGGGACTGCTTCTGTTAATTCGGGACTGTCCCTGGGAAATAGGGATGCTTGCAGATTCTGCATTTGCCATCTTTTGCTGCTATACCAGTGTGTCTTGCCACGCTCTTTGAGAACCACTGATCTAAGGCCTATTGATACTCTGGCTTAGAAGACACTTGTAGCTGCCTTATACACATGTTGCTTCTTCTCCCACCACTTCCCAGCTCCTCCTCACCCAGTCCACTGCTGGGGACAGCTGCTTTGCAGTATGCATTGTAACTCTGATGATGATTTGAGCAGCTGCAGTGTTTTGCAATGGGTTGGATCCTAAATATGTAGGCCTTGATTCTGAGCACATTTACAAAGCAAAGTCAGTGGGGCTTATTTCCCAGTAAATGTGTTTAGGATTAGGACGCCAGGAATGAACTGCTAGAAAACTGAGAGAAGTTCTTAACACAAAGGCTTTTTGAGTTTGCTCACAAGCATGCAACTGGAAGAACAAGCTTCTCAGCGCAGCAAGAAAATAACCCTGAGTTCTTTGCACAAAGGGTGAGACACAGATGAAAACGAAAAAAAAACATTTTCCTCTAATTTTTACAGTTGGCAAGCTTTTGTGTCAACTTGTGTGTTATTTATTTTCCACTTACAGTGGTACCTCGGGTTACATACACTTCAGGTTACATATGCTTCAGGTTACAGACTCTGCTAACCCAGAAATAGTGCTTCAGGTTAAGAACTTTGCTTCAGGATGAGAACAGAAATCGTGCTCTGGCGGCGCGGCAGCAGGAGGAGGCCACATTAGCTAAAGTAGTGCTTCAGGTTAAAAACAGTTTCAGGTTAAGTATGGACCTCCGGAACGAATTAAGTACTTAACCCGAGGTACCATTGTATTTTATTTACTGTATTCCATTTCTATCCCTCTCTTATTCCCTGATGAAACCCATCACAACATGGAGTTTATGGTCTTCCATCCGGGCATTGAACAGTCCTGACCCAGATCTGCTTAGCTTCAGCAAAGAGGCCTTACCTCACTATTTAAGACCATTCTATTAAACTTAAGACTAAGTGCTACGCAATGGAGCAATTTAAAATTTGCCTAAACTTAAATGAATCCATGTATACAAAAGAACAATGATCTTTCCCCTTTAAAACACTGAAGAAGTAACAGGAAATTATAGTAGCGCATCTTGTAGGACCATTATTACAAAGGCAACGAAGGAATTGCTAAATGAGAGCTTCAGCTTTTGCTAAAGTTACCCAGGAGATTCTGATTTTGCCAGTGGCTTGCTTGCACACAAAACCGGCCAAATAGAGAAAAGCATGTTGTACAGGCAGAGAGCTCTTACTGCAATAAGACACTATTAGCATTATCTTATCCACACACAAGTTTCAGGTTTAAACCAGAATCAATGAAACCAGAGCTTTATACTCAGAGCTTACTCTGAAAAATGTTGCCTGCCTCCCATTCTATAGTCAATTAAGAACTCTTACCAGGACAGTTAAAATATATTTTATAGTTAGAAGAACTGTAAATTCTCCAAACAGCTACATAACCAAAGTGCTTCATCCAGCAGGTCAGATGACGGCAAGTTTAATTAATTGGGATGAGCCTACAAAAATCATCACCCTGGTTCCATACTCTATAAATGTGGAGATTGATGGCAAAGAAAATGTGAAGTATGCACATTCATCAACACAATGTTTACTTATAATCTGTTTGAGGGGATCCTTAAAATGCAAATTTATACCAATAATCATATTAATTCCCTCATTTTAATACCTAACTCTGAATTGATGAGAAGCTTGGGTGCCCTGTGAGGTCTGTTACTAAATGGGGGGGACGGGGGACGCTGTGATTTTGGCCACATCGGCACTGCTGATAAATCAAGCATCGCTACAACGAACAGACACTGAAATTAAAAAAGAGAATATGCGTGCAGTTGGTTCAACTGGCATCCATTAAAGTTAATAACTAATCATCTTCACAAGTTACCAGCTCTGAATTATCAAATCTGCAAAGAAAACAACATCCGTCCACTTTTACACTCCAGTGGAAGAGGTGGTCCCTCGCAGCGGGGCAGCAGAGACTCGCCATCTGGAGAATAAATCGAGTGTGAAGTACAGTATAGCTTGGGACCAAGCTCCGTGGCAGCAGCTCAGCAGTTAGTTCATTAGTTCCAAACTTCTAGGGATTAGAGTAGTCTCAATTCTACTGTCGGATAGGATAAGACAGAATGCAAGATTGGGGGGAAGTAAGTGACAACTAAGACAGAGCCCCTTAGACTCATTTATAAAACTATAAAGGATAAACAGTCCTAAACAAATGCCGGCAATGCACAAATGCATTATTACAAAGTCCAAATGTCTGAATTAGCATTTTGTAAAAATAAAACAAAACAGCAACGTAGTATGAAAGGACGGATGTAGAACTGTAAAGGGAAATACAAACCATAACCGTCATAAAGAAGTGACTTGATAAAGATGTCTTTATTGAGAATTGTTTTTCTGGACTTGGAACAAAAGGAGTATAGTCTCGTTTTCATCTCTTGGATATATCACACCGATACTTATGATTTGCCCCGCGTCACAGATGCTACAACAAAAAAGTGCCTTTATAAATACACCTTTATGTATTTGAGTTGTCTTTTCACAGGTGCTTTTCCTTCTCAACTAGAGTCTGTTTTTTTTACTATATAAAATCAAGTTGCAGGGGGAAATCCAAAAGACCCTTCTATTCTTCTGCTGTGTAGCGAAAATGAGAGAAGACACGCATGTGCAAATGAACGAAGAACAATGTTGGTCTGCACCATGTGGCTTTTGCAAGGCTGAACGCAATAAGCACCATAAAGCCCTGGACAAATTAAAAGTGCTAAAAATAATAAAGCAACGTGGATTTAAAATCTAATTTTGTTGGGGTACTTAAGCACCAATTGCTGTACAAAGCACCACCCCAAGACTGGTTAATTACAGTACCTTTCAATTCATGTAATGTTAAAAATCTGATCTAGTACTGTGGCAAGCAGATTGTAGCTTCTGCCTGATAGTTAAGGGTAACTCCATATATTTCACATGGCAGTAGAAAATTAATTACTGTAGTCGCAGCCAGAGTTAGCTGTTTTGTGACAGTACTGACATGATAAAACATGCAATTATGATTTAATGTTAGTCCCCTGTAGTGGTTTGTTTATGCAGCCTGACACTGCTGATGCTTTTGTCTCTTGTCTGTACCATGCCACCATACCCTAGGCTTCAGTTTTCCTTTGTCAAAGTCAGCCTACATATTTCCTAAGGAGGGTCATTACTCTGGCAGGATTAGTTTGTGCCAAAGAGAGAACTTGGAACTTCTTTTACAAGCTGTTCCCCTTCCCTAGAAATGCCAGTGTTGAAACAGGCTAGGCCGGGTCATTTTGTTTCAGGTTTTCAGCTGAGGATTCAACCAAGACAGATAATCACTATTACTGTCAAAAGATGCTAAAGAGAAGGGAGAGTCAATGAGGAACAATTTGTCCATAAATTTCTTCTGGAAAAATGTAGCGAAACAGAGTTTGTGATGGTTATTTCCTATCCTCCCTGTTATTCCAAACTGGAGACCTTGCCCCAATGGAATATATATATATTCTCCTCATTATTCCTGCAAACAACTGAATTACAGTGGTTCCTCGGGTTACAGACGCTTCAGGTTACAGACTACGCTAACCCAGAAATAGTACCTCGGGTTAAGAACTTTGCTTCAGGATGAGAACAGAAATGGCGAGGCGGTGTCGCGGTGTCAGCGGGAGGCCCCATTAGTTAAAGTGGTGCTTCAGGTTAAGAACAGTTTCAGGTTAAGAACGGACCTCCAGAATGAATTAAGTTCTTAACCCGAGGTACCACTGTACAATTTTTAAAGGGATTCAATATTATCACTTGTGGGCTGAATTGGGACAAAGGATTTTTTTTTTTTTTAAATCACACTACAGGTGTTAATTGGCTTACCAGTGACAATATATCTGTGTTATAAACAACTTGCTCTTTTGTGAATGGCCTTGTTAATAACATAATTATACTTGTCTGTACTTTTCTGCATTCCCTTTCCTTCTAACATCACTGTTTACAAGCCCCTCCCCGGGCGGAGGAAGGGGTGTGTGGTGGGTGCGGGCCCCAGGTGTCATCACTGTGGGGGTGACAAAATGCCAGACAGCACTCACTGCGGGGCTTGCAGCACGCCCGAGCCACGCATCTCTCCTGGGAGTGACGTGGTGGCTTGGGCGCGCGCAGGCTCTGCACTGTCCAAACGGTCTGCCCGCTTCCTCCCCCCCAGCTGTAGGGTGGCTGAGTGGGAGGAGGCAGGCAGACTCTGGAGGCCCTGTAGTGTGCCCAGCCCCTAGGGGCGGCTCACCCCGCCCTCACCCTGCCCCTATGGGCAGCTCGCCTCGCCCCAAGCATGCCACCCCAGGCAGCTGAATGGCTTCCTCTGCCATTCCCCCCCCACATGTGTTCCCCATGTAAATCAGGATAATACTTCATGCAGTAGATGAATTGGACTGTAGTCCACAGAACCTTATGCTACTGCTTCAAGGTGCCACAAGACTATTGCTTTTGCTGTACCATTCACACTACCATGGCTACGCCTCTGGGAATTCTTCCAATTGGTTGCTTTTTCTAATGAAAACTCTTACAACTTTTGAGTCCTGAATTTTGTTCAGTGGCAGGTTAATAGGTTCCAAAATCATCACTAGACTAAATCAATCTTCCATATGGTTTTATTAAAAACCTCCTCTCTCATTTCTCTCATACTTCAGTTAGTTACATCACCCATATTAATTCTTTTCACGGTTTTGCTTGCATCAACTTCTTCTTTCCCCCTCTTAAAATAGTAAGACACACAGTAAGAAACCATACCGAGTAAGAATGGAATAAAAGAGAGCCCCCTCCCCATGTATATGCCACTGACACAGGATGGCGGAACACAAGTGTAATGACGTGAACTATGCTGAACTACACATTACTGAAGGAAATGTGGCTGTTGCTTTCAATGGCAGTTCTGCTTTTTTTTGCAACATGTCGTCCCAGAAATTAATTTTGGAAGTTGGAACTGCTAGCTTTCTCTCTGATAGCATGCAAGCTTATTCTCAGTTTTACAAACGCTCTGTTACATTAGCGCTTTGGTATCTCTTACAGAGATATCCCTTTTCCAAAACACAGTACAGTGGTACCTCAGGTTACATACGCTTTAGGTTACAGACTCCGCTAACCCAGAAATAGTGCTTCAGGTTAAGAACTTTGCTTCAGGGTGAGAACAGAAATCGTGCTCCGGCGGCACGGCAGCAGCAGGAGGCCCCATTAGCTAAAGTGGTGCTTCAGGTTAAGAAGAGTTTCAGGTTAAGAACGGACCTCTGGAACGAATTAAGTACTTAACCCGAGGTACCACAGTATTGTGTCTTCATACTTTCCTCCGTCTGTAGCCCCTGCTTTTCCCGTGTTTGACCAATTTTGTGTGGAAAACGGACTATTGTCAGAATCCTAGGTTACCTTCAACAATACTTCAAAAAGCTTAAGTTCTCATTTAGCAGATTCTTCGTTGCCTTTATAATGGCCCCACAAGATGTGCTACTTTAATGAGTTATCAGTGCCTTTGGAAGCCTGAGCTTCCACCCACCTCCATTGCAAGATACTCTTGTTCGAAGTGCAAGCAGGAAGGCCAGGGCCACAGTGTCGGGGCACTGCCAGCTCCCAAGAGCATGGACTTGATGGGGACTTGATGGGAAGGGTATCTCCTACACAGGTTCCCAGGACATGGAGGGGACTAGCAGGAGCTGGCTCCCTCTAGTGGGGACTCCAGGACAGCCTCTATAAATAACACACCACCAAGGGACCCAGTTAATTCCAGGAACTCAGACATGTGACTCCTTGCCATATTCCCATGTGCTACTCACCCCTCATCTCCTCTGGTCCCCAGGGACACAAAAGTGGTAAACCAGGATGGAAGCATGAGATGGAACCCTTCACTAAGCTCCGCCCCTGAGGTTCAGAGACATTTTTCTCATGTACAGGTGCCCCCCCTTAATGTGTGATTGACTTGCGCGTGACCATGTACATGCGCGGTGCTGAGAATAAACAAAGAATTCAAATTCAAACCTGGAAATGGTAGGACAGACCTGGAAAGTCCTTGTAACTTGAGAGGAGAGCCTCCCTGGAGACCGGAGGGGACCTCAGTGAGGGTGGAGGAAGCCCCAAAGAGACTGGAGCCGCAGTGGGGCTTTATTTACACTGCTCAGCCTCCCTGCCTAACAGCTGATATGCAGGGTAGTGTTGTAGCTGCAGCCACGTTCCTGCACATCGTTCAGCCTTCTGCTAGCCCAAGAGCTTCAATTCTGGTTGTGGATATTTAGGATATAGTATTTTTGGTTTGGATTGAAGAGAGCGCGACAGAGAGGGCATTTAAAGAGTGTTTGGAGGGTGCTCTCCAATTTTCACAATTTCACTTATGCATGTGGGGCCCCCAGAACGTAACTCCTTAGCGCCTCTGGCAATGGCGGATTTCCTCTGACCGGGAGGAATCCGCTTCATGAAACTAGGGTCTGGACTGCCACGGCGAGGCGGAGACCCACTAAAAACCACAGGCGGGAGAAGCCTGTGGACGTGAGATTCGGCCGGCACCTTTAGCGCCTCCCCTACTCTTAAGAATAAGATCAGCAGAAGATAAAGTAAAGTGCAGGTATAAATATGAAGAAGACCTGCAGAAGGAACATGGAAAAGACTTAAGAGCCTCGGATAGAAGGTCACCAGGTTGATGGACTAGATGGAAGGGATAGAAAGGACTGACAAAACCCGAGACTAGGAAGAAGAGACGATGGATGAAGATTAGAAGAAAGTTTAAAAATTCATTTAGAGAATTTTTGTAAAATTAATGAGTGTTAGAAAAATGTTGGAATGAAACTATTTGGCTTTAGTAGAAATGCTTTAAGGAATTATGTATAAATAAGTTTTAAGTTTTAAGCTTTAGGGCTTTTTATGGTAAGATAAGGTTAAAATAAATTAAGGTAATTTAATGACAGAATATAGTGAAAGATGGAAAGGATTTGCTGAGATAATTAATAACTAGAATACAAAAAAGGGAGGCGTGAGGAGGTCGATGAAACAAGTTAATGAAAGATAAAGATTTGGGAATATTGGATTTGGTTTTTAAATTTTTTGTCTGCTTTTGTTTTTGGTTTTGATGTATTGTGTGTTTTGTTTTTTCCCTTTTTCCTTTTTATTGACTTGTATTGCTGAATTCCCTTTTTTCTTTTTACTCTTGTTTTTTATTTTTTTGATGTATTGTAACTCTTTATTGTCTCTTCCCCCCCCCCCGCTTCTTTTGTAATTGTTAAACTTTTAATAAATATCATTTTAAAAAAAACAAAAAACAGAACGTAACTCCTGTGTAAGTTGAGGGACGCCTGTATTTCCAGGATCAGGCCCACCACTGATGAACCAAGATCAAGGCCTCCTATAAGAATGCTCAGTTCGTACTTGGACCAACATCTGTAATGCAAACTTTTAAGTGTGACATCAATCTACACAAGAGAAAATTTCTCTTCTTATTGGCCTTGTAATTTACCTCTTGTATTCTCCGAAGGTGCTGAAATACAGCTACAACTCTAAGCCTTCTCTCCCTCACCCTCAGTATTGCTTTATCAAGCACTTGTGTCTCTTTTCAAGCTCTGTATCTCATTGCAGGGCCCCAGAATGAGGACCACAACCATGTCTATGTTCTGTCCACAACTGCACCTTTGCCACGGAATAGTTTAGTAGTAATAAACATTGTCGAATGAACAGACACCAGCAAGGAAAGGCAATGGCACAGAGAAGAGGTGCCCCCAAACAAGGCTGCATATTCTTATACATTTAAAAAGACCTACAAACTGCTTAACATTAGAAATACCAAAGTATGTACGAAAAAAATGAACACCCACCACATTTCCACACTGTAATAATTTCACACATTCAGAGATTAGCATTGCGCTTGACCAACAAAACCCCCTGTAATCAGAAAAGTAGTCAGAATGTACCAAAAATAGTATTATTGGATGAAGAATGTTCCACTTAGTAGGTGCCACCAAAGTAAAGGCCCTGCTAATTCAAATCCAAAGGAAGAAACTCAGGGCAACACTTTTGAGTTCTTGCCAAACAACCAGTACGTTGCAAATACTTCAGTTTGAATGCTGTTTTTAAATACCGTATTTTTCACTCTATAAGATGCACCAGACCACTAGACGTACCTAATTTTTGGAGGAGGAAAACAAGAAAAAAAAAATATTCTGAATCTCAGAAGCCAGAACAGCAAGAGGGATTGCTGCACAGTGAAAGCAGCAATCCCTCTTGCTGTTCTGGCTTCTGGGATAGCTGCGCAGCCTGCATTCGCTCCATAAGACGCACACACATTTCCCCTTACTTTTTAGGAGGGAAAAAGTGAGTCTTATAGAGCAAAAAATACAGTAATCTCTGTTCAAGTTCACATGCCTCCTCATTCCTTTGTGCGATGTTGTCAATGTGTGTTTTCCCTAGCTCCAGGGCCGTCTCACCCATTAGGCTGGGTAAGGCAGCCGCCTCGGGTAGCAGGTGGGAAGGGCAGCAGATCCAGACTCCAAGGACTTCCTTGGATCCAGACTTCCTACCTCCTGCTCTGCAGCTGCTGTGGGATATGTCTTGTTTCCTCACAAGTCTACTGCTGAATGGCAGAAGTGCACAACACTGGCTCATGCGTCCATCTTTTCCCTTCCCCATATGATGTCCGCCGTTTTAAAAAACCATGAACTGCCTGACTGTTCACTTGTTCATCTATGTACGTACCTCCTTATTAAGAAAACATTTTTTTATACATAAAAAAGTGCAAATTTGTCAACTAATCATCACAATGTATAGCTAGGTTCTCGTTCAAAATTTCAGGACTGCTTCCCCCACCAGAGGTCAATCCTGGAGAGGAAGAGAGACTTTTAGACTTCATTTTTAGAGGGGCCATTCCGAAAGTGGCTCCACTTCTCTAAACATGTTACCTTCTGTCTTCTTCTCTCAATTCGGTTCAACTCATTCAATTTGAAAATTGCTTCCCACAGAAAATAATAATAATCCTGAAGTGAATTACAGCAACGTACAATATTGTTATAGGTTTCGTTTGGGCGGGAAAGACCCCAATAAATCAAGGAATCTTAGAATCTAGCTAATATCTGGGGATTGGAATGGAAAGTGTAGAACTGTGCTGGACAAGGAATCCCTGGCAAACCAGCCTAGCTGGGCTACTTAAGAGCAAAGCCATTAGCCCATCAAAGGAAGGATCTCAGGACTGTGAAAAACAGGGGTTGCCAACTGACAGGGAGGGTTGGGCCATGACAGGAAAAAGCACCATTTTACAGGAAGGCTGGGTTTTGGGGGAGAGGTGTGCTGGGAAGAGGAAGGAGAACAAAGGTCAGACTTGCATGAGCTGCTGTGCAGGTCAGAACTCCACGCAGCGGCTGGAAGTCAGGACCATCTTGGCTGCTGGCTGGGGAGGCTACAACCGAGAGACCGGGCAAGCCATGCCTGACTGCTGCTTTAGACCCAAGCTTGCTGAAGCTACGAGAGGGGCAACAAGACGCACTCTTGGGGTATAACGTTCTGCACCCCCTCCACTGCAGACTTGCAGGTGTAAATGTGTGTTACTGAACCATGTTTCTTAAAGAAACTAGGCTCCATTTTGCTTCAGTCTTCCCCACAGAAGCATAACCCAGGGTGAATGCCCAGAACCCCTGGGATTTCAGGCCGCTTGTGGAGATTGGGATAGCGTGTACATATACATAGTAAAAATATCCTAAGAAGCCCAAACATACTGAATGTGTTCATCTATAAAAGCCCACCTAATGACAGAAAAATATCATGACTTCCATCCAGTTTCTACTTGATCTTAGCCCGACTTGGGGCAACCCAATGAACCTAGGAGCAACTTATAAAGGCCTCTCACTAAATATATTTAAAGCACATTTATAGCACTTTAACAGTCATGGCTTTTCCCAAAGAATCCTGAGAACTGTAGTCTATCCGTCAAAGAGCTAAAGGTAAAGGTAAAGGGACCCCTGACCGTTAGGTCCAGTCGTGGACGACTCTGGGGTTGCGGTGCTCATCTCGCTTTATTGGCCGAGGGAGCCGGCGTACAGCTTCCGGGTCATGTGACCAGCATGACTAAGCCGCTTCTGGCGAACCAGAGCAGTGCACGGAAACACTGTTTACCTTCCCGCTGGAGCGGTACCTATTTATCTACTTGCACTTTGACACGCTTTCGAACTGCTAGGTTGGCAGGAGTCAAAGAGCTACAGCACCCTTAAAAAAGAAAAGAAAAGAAAATTCCCCATGATTCTTTGGAGATAGCCCATGTGGTTTTAAAGGCATGGTGTGGCTGTAGCCCAGCCCTGGAGAACTCAGGTTCTGTTCTGTGGGTAAAAACCTGCAGCAGAACCATATGAGTTAATCCGCTGTCAGTGAAGAACCCAACCCTGTACCTCTTCACCCTTATTCATTTTCGCATTGCAGCGATACGTGATAAATACGCTTCCTAGGAAACGTTCCTTTCAAAAGGAAAGTGTGATTCTGGGACACTCAAGCGAAGATCTTCCCGCTCTTGAGCACTGCTGTGCGCTCTGAAGTTTGACAGTAATGTGTAGCAGAAGAAGAAACAGAGTCAGCAAAAATATACCCTGGCTCTCTTTCTCTCCCTGCCTTTCCCCGTTTCTTGCATGAGCTGTTAACTTTCAAAGAGGTCTGCAAATCTTGGATACCCTTTAAAATCAGGTGGAAAATGTAACCTCCCCCCACAAATAAATGCTTCATACCATTTCTGACCCCGGGAACCCCAGGAAGAAGACAACAGTTATGCATGTTTTCAGTAAGGTCCAGTTTGAAAGAGGGCATAATGGTCTCTGAAGGATACCAGTCAGTGCTGACATCAAAACTTGCAATTATCTTATGCAGATGTGCAAAAATTTCAAATGGCTCATATCGATTATGAAGAGGCATCAGGAAGAGGCGTCATCACTTCCTCCAGAAGCTCTTGTCTAAGTGCCTGTGACAACAGTGTCTCATACCAAACGTAAACAAACTGTGAAAACGACTCTATGAATTGAACGCTGTATGTACTTTTTTTGTTACACAAGATTTTTTTAAAATAAAAACTAATTAAAAAGAAAAGCTTACTGAGTGTCCAAAATCTTCTAAATGCATGCACACACAAGTTATTTATTGCTAGCTCTGTTCATTCAGTAAAACTCTCATCGATTGCTGTGAACTGTTTTGACCAGACCAGCGTTTTGGTCTGGTGAGGAACTTCCCTATTTGGGTGAATTCTCTTGATTGTTTCTTGCAAACATTTCATGTGGTCGGTCCTTTTCCCTATCCAAATCGAAAATGCTTTCTTTTTCCAGGGTGTTTGTTTTGTTGGCTATAGTTGAACTTCCAAGCAGTGGGGTGGGTTCAGTGCATTGAAACCAAAGTATAATTCTCAGAGACCAGACCCTCCAAGTGTTCCTATTTTCCACTGACAGTCCCAGATTTACAGAAGCCATCCCAGTTTCTGATTTGATCCCAGAATGTCTCATTTCCCCCTAGGCCATCCCTAATTTTATTGGAGAAATGTTGGAGGGTATGGAAGAGGACGTTCCCCAGGGCTTTTTATCAGCCGGAACTCGCCAGAACTCAGGTGGGCAGCATTGCCATTCTAAGAGAACGACGGAAGCGTTCATTGTGAGTTTCGGCATCTCTTTTTCTGGAAAAATAGAAATAGACATTCCTATTTTCACTGGGAAAATGTTGGAAGTATGAGAGAGCAATATGAAAATGTGCAGGCACACAGCACCCTCAGTGCAGTTACACCAGCTCTGCAAGCTGAGGGTGAACTCTTATGAAAACACCAAGCTTTTTCTGTTAAGGAAGCTAAACAGGAAGGGAATGAGCTTTGCACAGATTAGCCCTGCCAGCATCAGCACCCATCAACCCCACCAATGGTGATATGGGGGAGGGGAGTGGCTAAATTGGCAAGCAAGCAAGCAAACAAAATCCCCCCTGCTCCACTGATGGAGCTTCCCTTGGATCAAAGAGCCTCCCATTTGTGGAGGGACATACCACCCTGAGCTGGGTAATTGTTGGCATCTGTCTGTCTCAAGAGAAAATGGAGTGTGTCCTCAGGGATGAAGTCATACTGCATAGTGACTTCTATGGGATGCAGTGCAAGCCTGGACAGTGTATATGGAGGTTCTGGGCTGCCCATAGGAGATTATCTCATCCATCACTACTGGTGACAGGCTAATAATATCTGTGATGTCACTACAGCACTTTCCCAACCATGCCTCATTTTTTAAAAAATAAAATGAAGGATGTATGCATATATCAATATATACTTTGCTTTTTAAAAATTGCAGTTTCAAACAGTAAGAAGCCTGCCTGAAGTATGAGGAGAAGGGGACAAATCAAACATCTAAATCAGCATTCAGCTCACTGGTATCTATTGCCCATCCTGCGAATTGCAAGTCTGGACTCATTACACCACAGCTGAAAAACCATTGTGGCTGTTTCTTTAACATGATGCCAGTCTTCACTCTGAGCTTTTATCAGGCATTTTTCTGCACCCCTTTCAAACATATATTTGCAGAGATAAAGGCCAGAAATCTGATTTTTTAAAAAAATAAAAAAGCAAACAAAAAACCGAACCTGAGATCCTTCAGACCCTGTATTCTAAACATCGATATCTGCATTTGTGCAAAGGGATCCTGGCACTGTGAAGCACAAACAGGCTAGGTTTTACTGTATCATCCTCGTCTCCTTCCTTTACAGCATTTTTATATCACTGTAGAACAGAATATTGACAGAACAGAGAAAAACACCTCCTACCCTGCAGAGTTGCAATCTATTCTGACTGCATTTTTCAGCTGCTACACATGTGACCTAAAAGCTCAGTTCAGCTCCGTTTATTTGATGCTTTCTGTGCTGCTGGTCTCACAGGTTGACAATGCTTGCAAGATCCACACTTTTAATTATTTTCTGGTGCAGCAGCCATTGAGTCTGCTTGTTCAATCAATTTAATTTTCAGCGGTTCACTAAGGCTGAAAGTCCTTGTCAGAAGATCTCCCATTTCATTTTACTGTAGGGGTTTCTTTCATTCAGCATTGCCCCACTGCCTTTCCTGGGCACTCTCACATTCCAGGAAAGCAGGCAGAGACCCAAAAATGTCTCGTTTCCATCCTGCCATTCTGTCTTTTGTATTCCCAGGCAGCTTCCCTTCCTTATTTAGCTTCTGCTATTTTGCTTTCAGCAAAGCTAGGCAAACAATTTATCGAAGTGTTTTTGTTTGTTTTTGCCATTTCCCCCCTTGCCTCCAGTCGGTGTTTGCAAAGCATTTAACACTACACTAGGCGGGTTAATTTACTGTACTGGTAAAAAAAACAGGCTATTTGGAGTGTCTCGCAACACTGACATGTTTTCAGCTTGAAAATCAGATGTCTCCATCCCAAAGGAAAGAACTCTTGCCAAAGCTTTGTTTATACTGCTGCCAGGTGCAAGCTGGCACAACCGTGATAGTGACACATGAACATTAAACAGTTTGAAAAAAAGGGATGCTCCAAAATGAAATCCATATCCCACTTTGTCACTAGAGAACCAGGTTTTAAAATATCCTACGACACTGAGTGCAGAAAATCATCCCAGCTTGTGGCCACTATTTATGGTCTCTTCTTATTGGTTTCTAAGATCCAGCTTCCCTCATTGAACAAGTATTCCTATTGTTCCATGCACCTTGGTAGAAGGACCTCTACTCTGCTGTTGCGGGATAGCAAAATACTTGACGCCAATGCAATTATCCCTGCTGATTATGCATCTCCCAACACGTTTTGAGATAGAGAAGCAAGCCTTCCCAATCTCATGGTTTCCTACTCTCTTTCCTCAGTCTTGGTCCCAAGGAGCCTAGAAACCGCTTCTCCAGACAGATTTCCATTCACTTTTCTCCACCCAGCCCCCAACTGTCTTACTGTCATAGCACTTGGGAGTCAAATTCTCTCCTCTCCCTCCTCTCTCAAGTGAAATGAGCCATAAATTTAGGAACTATTCCTACTGTAAATACCATACAGAGCTTCACTTGGTTAGCGCACCAATCCACATGTAAAGAATACAGATACTTTCACATTAAGCTATCTCAAGTCAAAGTCTTAAAACAAGCCCAGCAGTATGCAACTGTGCACCATATTAGCCACAGCTTTATTTTGAAACGCTGCCTGAGGCTGATGGGAGTTGTGGTCTAAACTGTCTGGATGGCACCAGGTTGGCAAAGACTTTTTGGTCGAGACTTTTTGAACCTTACACCACGTGGTTTGGGCTATCACTCCAGTGGAATTTAAACTAGTAGCTTAAGAATGTCTCATACCAGTTCAACACAGCCAGATGGGCAGGGTATAAATAAACTAGCAACAACAACATCATTCAGCAAGCATGTTTTTTCAGCATCTGTAGTTCTTCATTTCGTTCTAGGGACTGGGGTTCTGCATGATGTAGCAACCACCATTGCCATATCCTAAAATTCATTTGTTCATATGATTAGCAACTGTATGTTCAAGCATTGTGTTCTCCTTTGCTGTAGTTAGAAATACAAGCTCATAGAACTTGACTTCCCAAGGAGTCCATCAAGTTCCAGCACTGTACTGTTTTTTAGCTGAAGCAGTTCCCCCTGCCTTCCGAAAGGTCTCTTACATTGCCTTGCTGCACGGCTGAATGTAGTTTGATTTTCAATGGGTAGCCTACAGGTTTAAAAAGTTGTTACGTGATGTTTCCAACAGATATGATGAATTCTTGCACATTGCTTTGGCCATTTTATAGAGAAGTAACCAACAAGTTTTATAAGCAATTTGGTCAATCAAACTTTATACATGCAGTAACCCCATAAATAAAGATGGTGGGGTTAAGAGATGGGGAGCTTTATAGCAGATAAAAATTGGAATTTGGATTTCCCCATACACAGACCAAACACTAGAGCCACTAAACCATCCAGCCTGCGAGAATTCAGCCGGCCTATTTCATTATGCATGCACAATCACAATGAGGTCGTGCTAAACAAACCAAGAAACAGAAGGTGTGAATAACTAAGGATAACAAGGAAGAAAGAGATATCATGTATAAGTAAGCTTTGAATAATGCAAATATAAAACTTCAAATAATCACAAGATTATTCATGAAATACAGTTCAGCATCTATGGAAGAGGATCAACACCTAAAGATTATGGAAAGACAATTCTAAGGTTTATAGGGGCTTGGTGTGTAGACAGGCAACTTCTTGAGATTTTTATCAAGAGTCAATTCATAGGCATAGCTTAAAGAAGCCATAAAACAGCAATGAATGTCCTGAGACTTCCAGTTTCCTTATGGTAATTTGAAACCAATTGATTATATATATTTATAGTCTTGTAACTTGTGGCAGTTCCCTTCTTTTGCTTCTAGCTTTGTTATGCATACATACTGTGTGTGTTATGCTCCCTAAATCCGGAATCCAGAGGATTCAGACTGGGACATATCACAGGTCACCCTATGTATGTAGGAGGAAAGCTAGTGGCCCCCTTCTATATGACTTGAGATGTGATCATTACATCTTCAAATCCTGGGGGTGAGTCTCCTGTAGCTTCTCCTACTCTATAGCCATGCAAGAGCATTGACTGTAGAATCAGCCGTGGGTCTTTTAAGGGTTAGTAACAGTTCTCCAGTTGGTTGGCACTGGGAAGTCTGGCCCTGCCAGCCTTTCTGAGGCTTCCATTGACTCTAGTTCTCGCTGAGACAACACCTTCCTACAGCTCAGCTAGTAAAACACACTTGAAACTATCCATGGTCCTGATTGCTTTTCAGTGGCATCTAGCAGCACCATCCGAATCATATCTACTAAGAAGCAACTCCTAATGAATTCAGTAAGGCTCACTCTCAGATAATCATAGTTGGGATTGCAGAGTAAGTCAGATGTAGACCAAGTTGCCTTAATCTGATTTGTCATACTTGGATTCACCTCAGTCTGACAAACTTTGGCCTCAACTTGCTTGACCAATCTGTTTTCTGAGCCCCCCTGCTCTGCTTTTTGAATACTGATCACAGTTCCATAACATATATTATGGCAATGGGCTCATCATTTTAGGTGGAGCCCAATGACTGTTCCACTGCCCCAAGGGGACATGATATTTCTCAATGGAGCTCTGGCAGTGCCCAGAATCTCATTGTTTATTTCACCCAGTACTAAACTAGCGGGCCCATCTATCTTCCTGTTTATGCATATTGCCTTTCTTGTTTTCAGGTAGAAGGAACTACACTTCTATTTGCTGTTCTTAAGGAGTGCTCTTTCTTGCCTCCAAAACCTTGACACCTGCACATCTGTATGCTGCCATGAATGGTGCCATGAATGTCTGAGATAGCAGGCTATGAGAGTAGCAGTCTTATTTGAATAGCTCAGTGGCAGAGTTGGCAGAGTGTCAGACTCAGACAGGAGACAACTGGACTCAAATTTCTGCTCAGCCAGGGAGGAGGGACAGTATGGTGTGGCACTGAATAGAAGGTAGATTAGGATCTGCTGATACATCGCTGGATGAATTGCAGTAGATACGCAAGAGTTTCCAAGTCATCGCTGTTTAACAATGGCAAAAAAATATTAGAAATAATATTAGAAACACTGTAAAAAAGGGAATAAGGAAATAGGTTTATTTAAAATAAAAGGCAATGTTGAATTTAGAATTGCGGATAGATTAGAAAACGGAAGATTCGCGGATGAGCTGAAGGAAGTCAAAATTACGTATTTGTGATAATATTGAAAATGTATGTTTAAATCTTGTATTGGAAATTGAATAAAAATAATTTTTAAAAATAGCAAAAAATTGAAATATTTATTAAAATCATAAATTAGTCTGCTGCAATGAAGATACCTTGAAGAATGAATGAATTTTTTGTTTGTTTGAAAGGACAGTGAATTTGGTATTACTATAAATTTCTGGGATGAGCATGTGCTTTGAACCTCATAACTCGCTGTGTCACTGTTCTGTGCCTGGCTGTGGCTGATGGAGATGTCTCAGCAAACAGCCAAGTAGATTTCACAAGCCTGAAGTTTGACCACCACTGGGATAGTCTTGCCGTTCAGATGATGAGACCTACTTTAAAACCCTACTTTAGTCAGCTATGGAACACCGGGCAACTTCAGGCTAGTCCCTGAACGGCAGAACACATGCACTGGATGCAGAAGGTCCCAGGATCAACTCTTGGTATATCCAGTTAAAATAATTAGGAAACGAGGAAAGGGAAACACTTTGCTCAAGACCCTGGGGAGCCATTGCAAGCCAAGTGTATCATTTAATTAGTTAGTTGAATTTAACAGACTCCGTACACAAAAAAAGTCCCATGGCGACTTACAAAAAGTAGACAGTGCTGAATTAGATGGACAGATAACATGGATGATGTAGGTTTCCTGTGTTCTCATATCTTAGCTTAGGTTTCATTTCCACTGGCGTGGCTAGAGAACTGCCCTTTTTCCTTTGCACCTGTACTGATTTGATTGCTTAACTGAAAGTGATTGGGTTTTTCCCCAATGACACGCATCATTTAAATCCATTGAACAGCAAATTAACAGAAAGATATCTCCCCCCACAACCCTACAGGCATTAAGAAGAATGAGTCACGGCTTCAAAGCCAAGGAGGATGACATTGGCCAGATGTCAAATCCTGATGTGGGACATCATCACAAATCCTGATGTGGGACGCCATCATCCACCCCCTGCTTGCATGACCAGGGAAAAGGGAACCAAAAGCAACTGTGAACCTGGTATAGGAGTCCAATTTCCCTGGAACCATGGTGTCAAATTCCTCGATGTGGCCCTGGGTGGCCATGACGTCTGCTGTGTGATCTCTCTTGTGGGTGCAGTCAGTGATTTCAGCTCAGATGAGGCGGTAGTTCCCCAGCAGTGATTCCAGCTTGTGGTAGCTAGCCAGGGCTGCATACCTAGCCTAGCATCCCATCCTCGTTGCCAGTGAAGTGTAGGTAGATTCCCACAAGGGAAGACACAGTGATAATAGCAAGAACCTTTATTGAACTACATAACTGGGAAATGGGGGCAAATCATCTGCTTATATACATTCCTGAAAGCCTGGGCCACTCCCACTCCCAACGTGATTGGCTGTCTAAACTTCCAAGCTGAGAATCATGACTCAGAGTTCAAGGGCCAATGGCAGAGGCCCAAATCCTGAAATGTTCTGTGATTGGACATCATGTATCAAAACAGAACACAGGAGCTCAGAATCCTTAGTCCAGACTCAAGCTCAGGCAAACACAGACCACTGAATACATAACAAATACTATCTCAAAATGCTTATACACCCTATGACTGCAGACGGAACAAGGAAGACAGTTTGTCCCCAGTCTATGGTCAGAAGAAGGAAAAAGGTCTATCCTCCCTCCTGGCAAGACACTATAAATGAAAGGACCATTTATCTAGATTTAATTCATTTATAAAAGTTCTAAATATGCATGCAAGTCATTTCATCTTGGGATGGGATGGGATATAAACAGAACAAAATGATTAAGGAAATAAATGTAATAATTATTTGGGGGGAAACTTTTGATTACTGTAACAGCTATTATTATTATTATTATTATTATTATTATTATTATTATTATTTCCTCCCAAAGAAGCTCCTCCCAGAAATGGCAAGAAATCTTTTTCCACCTTTCCTCAAATGTGTTAGGAAAACAGTTCTGTCCACCCCACTTCCCCCAAAGTTTCCAGTGCCCTGGACAAAGGTTGCAAATGAAACAAGAATGGAAAAGCAAATGACTGTATTTATACAATCACAAAAAGTGCACAGGCTAACAAGTTGCAGTGATTTGACTGGCTCCCCTCTTGCCCATGACCAGATTCTCTAGGGCGATTTGCAGAAGAAAATCTGAAGATGGGACAGGAGCAAGGATTCATTTGTCATTTTTTTATTAGAAAGTAAAATGCAACATTTAGGATTTTGGGAGAAAAGGCATAAAACATGAATTTTGAATCATTGCCTCAAGAGAAATTGAAAGACTTGGATTTGCAGATGGCAAGATGCTTACTGCAATCTGAAAGGGTCTATGCTATGATGGCAGGAAATAAAGACTATATACACTTTCTTCCTCTGTCCATCTGCCACTGTTATGGTCTTGTGTGGGGGGTGATATTATTCTAATTTGACTGTTTGCAGGCGGATTTCACTCATTTCTCTGCATTTCTATTTGTCACAAAGAAAGCAGAAGATAGATAGCTAGATAGCTAGACAGATAGATGGGAAAAAAACTACTACTGCTTTTGCTGCTGCGTAATTTAGACAATGAAGCCATTGTACTGAACTGCAACAGCTTTTCTCTGAAGATGATCTCCTGCCAGGGGCGCCGACTTATAAAAAATATTGGGGGGGCCCATACCGGGGTCCTGCCGCTGGTTTGCTTGGGTAGCCGGGAGAACGCAGTTCGAGGTGGCGGTGTTGGGGAGAGACCCTCGCTCAGGGCGCCACTAGACTTGGTGGCCGGCGGCCTATCTGGGGGGTTTTGGAGCGTATTTCGGCGGAGCGATTGGGGAGGAGGGGGCTTGTTGCCGGATTCTTCAGCTGAGCTGGAGATCCGCTGCTGGGGGTCCCTGGGCCGAGTTGTGAGCACGGCCTGCTGAAGGGAGATCCAGCCGATTGCGCGACGGGGACGGCCGGGGCTCTCCGGCTAGGGCGCGCGGCTGGCTGGCTGGCGAGGGAGCAGGTGGGGAGGAGACGGGGGTCCTCACTCTCTTAGGAAACGCACCCGTGCGCCCGATTGCCACGAAGTCCGAAGGGTGCGTGTGTGGAATTAAAAAGCAAAAACGAGATACGGGCAGGGCAGGCAAAGAGTTTTCTGCAAGAGGATGGAGGGCAGGTTGAAGAGAAAATCACTCAGGATGAGACAGTCAAATCAGCCATGATAAAATGGGCTCAGATATTGGGTATAACATCATGTTTGAGGACTGGGAAAGGTTATGGCCCACCGGAATGAAATTCACGGCATGTAATGCCTTGAAGGAAAATATTATGAAAATGATTTATAGGTGGTACATGACCCCAGTCAAGCTTGCAAAAATATATCACCTGTCTGATAATAAATGTTGGAAATGTAAGGAGGCTGAAGGGACATTCTTTCACCTCTGGTGGACTTGTCCAAAAGTGAAGGCCTTCTGGGAAATGATCTATAATGAGTTAAAAAAGGTATTGAAGTATACCTTTCCCAAGAAACCAGAGGCCTTCCTCTTGGGCATTGTTGGCCAGAAAGTGTTAAAGAAGGATAGAACTTTCTTTATGTATGCAACTACAGCAGCAAGAATACTTATCGCAAAATATTGGAAGACACAAGATTTGCCCACACTGGAAGAGTGGCAGACGCAATTGATGGACTACATGGAACTGGCTGAAATGACTGGCAGAATCCGAGATTTGGGAGAAGAAACAACGGAAGAGGACTGGAAAAAATTTAAGGACTATTTACAAAAACAATATAAGTTGTATGAATGTTAAAAATTTACACGATTCGGAAACTATAGCTTCAGCAATTAGATTTGGGAAACAGGAAATTATATTTTAAGTAAGAAAAGGTCAAAATCTAAGGTAATACTATGTTTAATTTAAGATATAAGTAACTGATGAAAAGTATGTTAAATTTAGAGGTATAGTATTTGAAAAGTACAAAATAAGGTACGAAACAAGGTAATAATTTGCTGATATCTTTATTATAAAGAATGCAGGGTAAGGGAGATGCGAGGAAGTCCAGTTAGTTATATAAAAAATGTGTTGAATGGTTGGTTTTCTTTTCTTCTTTTTCTTTTCTTCTTTTTCTTGTTCTTTTACTTTTTTCTTCAGTGTATGTTTCTAACTTTGTATTTGAAAACTTAATAAAATATTTATAAAAAAAAGAAGAAGAGAAAATCCTTTCGCTTTTCTGGGGCGCAGGGAAGTCTCGGAGCCGGAGGTTGGGGAAGGGACCCCCTTTGCTCTGCCCTCTTCTCCCGTCTTAGATTCGCATGGGGGTCCCCGCCCGAGCTTGCCTGGCCACCGGGCCACACAAGGGCCGCGCTCTACGCGGCGCACCTTGCTAGCCGCGCAGCTGTCCTCCGCGGCTGCGGAGCGGCCCTGCGCCGGTGCCCAGCCCCTCTGGGCGCCCGCTGCGCTGCCAATGACAAGCGGGCGACGTCGCGGGCGGGGAAGGCGTCGCTTTCTTTCCCGATCCTTCATCCTCCCAGTCTTCCAGCCCTTTTTGGGGTTGGAAGCTCGTCTCGTTCGCCCTTCTCCTTTCTTCACCCTGCGCGCAATTTTCCTCCCTCGTCTCCCTCCCCATTTCTCCTTCCTTCCTTCCTTCCTGACTGACTGACTGACTGACGGGCTCTGGCTTTGGCTCGGGCTCTGGCTCGGGCTTTGGCTCGGGCTCAGGCTCGGGCTCGGGCAGCCACAGCGTCGGCGGTGTTGGCGATCGGCGGCGCGGGGGGATGGCCCTCCCGGGGGAGCCGGCGCTGCTCAATGGGGTTGCCAAGGAGACAGGCCGGCCGCCCCCCTCCCCCGGCCCGGCGCCCCCCGCCGCGCCGGTGCCCGTTATTGAGCTGGTGCGCGCCGGGCGCCCTATAAAAGCCGCGGACGCGCCCACCGCCGCCCGAGATTATTGGGGGGGCTGAGCCCCCCCAAACGAATTTTTGAGGGGGCTCGGGCCCCCTCAAGCCCCATGGAGTCGGCGCCTATGTCTCCTGCAGTTGAGTGTAGGATGACTCTTGGGGGCTGAGTGTTTGCAGATGCTGTGGAGTAGACATGAGACATCTCAGCTACCGTAACAGAAGCAGCAGCACCAGCGCAAGGAGGTCAAATCAGAGCAAACATTAGTCATTGCCAACGGAGTCTTAAATACCATTTTACATACCTAATAATTAGCCAGAAAAGGCCACACGAAAAGAGCCAACCTATCACAGAACAGTGCTGCTTTCCCAAGCAGCGTACAACAGTGAGACAGCTCACGCACTCATCTGACCAAAGATCATCTTTGCGTGGTAGAGAATGGGCCTTTGAACAGAACCATTTGTCGTTCTTTCTCTTGCCTCTTCAAATTTGCAATGCTGGGAATGTAATTCTAGGATGCAAATCTCCAACTGCTTGACAGCAGAGATATAGTAACCTGTATGTTTTGCTCATGGGGCCAACAGCAGCTTGGGTAAGGGAGGGATTTTCATCAGCATGGAGGGGAAAAGTTAAACTACCCTTCCCCAGCACTGCAGTCCTGATCAAATTTATGCTCCCCGTCAGCAATCCAGTCGGCTATCTGAGGGAAGAATAATTTGTGGCAGGAGTAGCCATGAATGGCAGACCCTCCAAGTATCCCTGTTTTACAGGTACAGTCCCGAATTTACAGAAGCTGTCCTGGTTTCTGATCTGATCCCAGATTGTCCTGCTTTTCCTTAGCATGTCCCTATTTTCATCAAAGAAGTGTTGGAGGGTATGGAGTTATGTGATCCCTGTGCCAAAAGGCAAGTAACTATACAGTGGTACCTCGGGTTACATACGCTTCAGGTTACAGACTCCGCTAACCCAGAAATATTACCTCAGGTTAAGAACTTTGCTTCAGGATGAGAACAGAAATTGTGCTCCGGCGGCGCGGCAGCAGCAGGAGGCCCCATTAGCTAAAGTGGTGCTTCAGGTTAAGAACAGTTTCAGGTTAAGAATGGACCTCCAGAACGAATTAAGTATTTAACCCGAGGTACCACTGTACAACCTTTAGAAGACATCTGAAGACAGCCCTGTATAGGGAATTTTTTTAATGTTTAATGATGTTTTTCTATATGTTGAAAACTGTACAGAGTGGTTGGGGCAAACCAGTCAGATGGGTGGGGAACAACAACAACAACAACAATAAAGGAAGTCTGTATTTTCAACATTTGGAGAAACGTTGGAGGGTATGGAATGGATCTTCTTATCCAAAAACAGCAATCAGATTTGGTCTGGGGAGGATGGATGCTTCCAAGGCATTGTGGATGTTCTCTGCCCTACTGCCAATGCCAAGACAGCTAGAATGTGAGTTCACATCAATGTAGAGGGAGAAAGTCTGTTCCTTTGTTACACGACTGATGATCTACATGCAGAAGACAACAGGCGGAAGCCTGAGATTGAAAACATTGTTTTACAAACATGCTTGCAAGCTGCCTTGAATACCTAATAATGGAAAAGGGAGGGGGGTCTCTTTAGGTACACAAATGGTGGGAGGTCCAATCATGGGTCTCCTGATGTCACGAGTTTGGCTTGAAGGATACACGGGTGAGCTCATACACCTGTTTTCTAATACAATTGTGCAACTCGATAATTAAATGTGTGTGTTGTATGCGTGTATAATTTAAAAGAGGAAATCCTGGTTAAATTCTCCCACAGTTGCAGTGAAATTAATGGGTATTAAAAAAAAATATTTTTGACTAACATTCCATCAAGCTGTTGGTCAGTGTCTGCACGATACCTTCGAAACGGAGTTATTTCCATTTCCATCTATTAGGAGCAGGGACGGAAGCAGCAATGTCTGTTTCTCTCCTACAATTTTTCAATTATGGTCTCTTTTTCTTTCAGCTGAGTAGTGGTGATGGAGGAAATGAATTTTTTTTTGCCAAGATCACCACAAACCACAGGCTTCATATTTCTTCTCAACAGCAATCTCAGATTTCTGCCATGCCTAATGTTGAAGATGTAGGATATTTCAGTATGGGAGTGGAACACCAAGATAAACAAGTTTAACCGAAAGAAATCACTGAAACGCTTTGGGTGGGATTCCCCCAATGAGACGCATTAGTGCAAGCAAGAGCTTCCATTTGCACAACAAAGATTTACCCCCTCTCCTCCTGCGCCCCTCAATGCCCCCCCCCAATTGCCTTGGGTGTGTGGGTGTGTCAGGAGAACTTCCAGTTTCCTCCATCTGGCAAGCTGCAATGCTTGCACTGGTGTGGTGGTCACCTTAGCACAACACTCTTTATTCCTACTCTTTATTCAGAAACCAGGAAAGTGACAGTGATGGCTGGTGTCCATTGGGACACTGGTAAGGCTGAGGGCATGGAGGCTAACAGTAGGTGGCGCCAGAGCCAACGACAGGCAGATTAAGTTAACTCTACAATGGCAACACTAAGTCCAAGGAAGAGGAAGCTGACATCCAGTGCTGTCAACTGGCTGTAAGTAAGAAGGCAGGGCAGGCTGAGGTGCCCGATTCACACAGTCCACTAGAATGTGCTTCTCTTTTTACATGTGAAGGTTGAGCAGAACTAGCCTTCCAGTGATTTCCGAGAGATGACTTTTGATTTACAAGAGTGAAAAGAAAATCAGCACTGGGAAATAATCTTAAGCTACTGTAGCTTCCGCTCGAGCTAAATTTAGCTTACTAAGAACAAGTGGAAAGCCTTTCTCCACCCCCTCCAGAGGAGGATGAATAGACAGGTCAGCTCTATACCTGCCTTATGCTGGCGGCAGGTAAGGACCTTTCTGTTTTTAGCAGCGTTTGGATTTTTCTTAAGTGGAGTTCAGAATGTTCCACTCGCTGATGTTGAGAGAGGGAGGGGGTCTCTTTTGGGCTCTCTGCCCTTTGTATGGCTTGCCTTCTTTCTTTTATGTTGAGAAGTCTGCCAATATGGGATTTGCAAACGGCTGCCAATATGGGATCTGTGCCGTTTCTGCTGCCAATCTTTAATTTAGCATATGTACAAAGCTAATTTTTGGACCAGATACCGAAGCTTGGCATCCCTGCAGGCGTCAACCAGGTTATTGTGTTTGCGTTGCAACTGAACCAGATACGATAGATTGATAAATAGATAGATGGATAGACAGACAGATATAGGGAGGTGCTTTTCGTTTCACCATATATATATATGTGGCCTAAACAAATGGGTGCCACGTCTTAAATCGCCTTTTTCTTATCTCTCTCTACTGTATAGTTCAGCCTATCACATTCCCAGTCTGCGTTGCCTGGAGTATGAGCCAGCGCAGACAATGAAAAACTCCCAACTTCCTACTGAGAACGTCTTGGAACTGAAATGTGAAAATGCTTCCCTCCGAAAAGGATAGCAAGTTTCTTTATAATTTTATTCAAACTATAGAGTTCCAGATAAGAAGTAAGTCTGTTGGTTTTCTAAAAAGAATTCTTAAAAAGAATTTTAAAGGGCGAAAAGGACACATACCGTATTTTTCGCTCTATAAGATGCATCAGACCACAAGACGCACCTAGTTTTTGGAGGAGGGATACAAGAAAAAAAATATTCTGAATCTCAGAAGCCAGAACAGCAAGAGGGATTGCTATGCAGTGAAAGCAGCAATCCCCCTTGCTGTTCTGGCTTCTGGGATAGCTGCGCAGCTTGCATTTGCTCCATAAGACGCACACACATTTCCCCTTACTTTTTAGGAGGGAAAAAGTGAGTCTTATAGAGCAAAAAATACGGTATTTTCATATACAAAACAGAACTTTTTGAATCTCCACCTTTCACTCCAGCTTTCCAACAGGAGCATTTGTGACCCACAAAGAAAGTCCTGCAAGGAATTCTCTAGAATGTACAGAATTTTACCACTGGCTCTACTGTCCAATCAAAATACATGTGCTTCTTTCCTAGATATAGGCTCACAAAGACTCCAGATAGACATTCCACACATTCCTTTCTTCTTGCGGGCTCCAGAATTTATAGTAGGAGTGCGAACAAGGCAATGGATAAATGATTATGGACTATGGCTGGATCTCTACATGCAGCTGAATGTGGTGGGAATAAATTGGCAGAATAGATTGCACCACTTCTGATTTCAGGTGGAGAACTTCACATTTGCATGTAAAACAGAAAACAAAAACAACTAACCAATCAACCCTCCCTGCAAACAGAAAATCAATACATTAAAGAGCGGGGATTTAATCCAGTCTTTTGTTGTGCTCATATTCTATTTGAATTGATTTTTTTTATTATTTTTTTGAGAGCAAACCTGAAGACACAAAGTGGTACAGTCCTCAGCACTATGTTACCTTATTTTGAGGCTCTCAGGGCCAAAATGTCAAAGAACATGGCGTCCAAATTTTGTGGCCGCTGTCTGAGCTGAATTTGGACAGAGGGGGCATTTTCAGAGAGAAACTGGATGAGAGGGGAAAGAATTGGACTTGCCCTTCCTTACTGCAGCTTTACTGGTGAAAACACCCTCCTCTGCTCTCATATGCTACCCACCTGCTGCTCAGCAAACCCATTGTTGCAGACCTATAATTGTGGCATATCCGTGTCATGGCAAGCCATAAGCCTAGGGAAGGCTGGTCCGTTAGGGCAAGTGAGAGTTTGTTTAGACCAGGGGTCAGCAACGGATGCGGCCCACGAAGACCGTTTTACCTGAACTGAGCCGCCCACTCGGCGAGTTCCCCACACGCTGCGCTAAACTGGCGCAGTGCGACGCGGGGGCTTGCTGAGCGCCGCGGGAAATTGTGTCTGTGCACGCGCGGATACTGGAAATCATGTCCAGATGCCGAAAACCGCTTCTGTGCAGGTGCGATTTCCTGCGCCTGGGCATGCGCAGAAGCAATTTCCGGTGTCACACTGCGCCAGTCCGGCCCACGGCAATCTCTGTGGCCCATGGCCGGTAAACCTTGCCGACCCCTGTTTTAGACTCTGGGTGAGAACCTGGAGGCTGCAAGGAAGGAAGTGTCAGACGGAAAATGAATTAATACTGATTTATAAATATTAGTAACTTTGTATTAATGCAACATATTTATATGCAACTGTGTATTTTTGCAATATTTTGTTTACGTTGTCTGATGTTGCTTCTGTTTTTTGTATACTGCAGGATTTCCCAAGCTTGAGTACTCTCTCCAGCTGTTTTTGGACTACAGTTCCAATCACCCTTGACCACTGGTCCTGCTAGCTAGGGATCATGGGAGTTATAGTCCAAAAACAGCTGGAGACCCAAGTTTGGAAAACCCTGGTATACCACTTATATATATATATAGAGAGAGAGAGAGAGAGAGAGAGTGAGTGTACATTAAGTGGTCCAGAAATTAAATTAAAAAATTAAATAAAAATCAAACCAACCCCACTAAGACCAGACTCTCCTCAACCAGCCCCCACCTGCCTACTTCTTTATTTACAACTAGTTCAGGGAGTTCTATTGGCGGCCAACCGCCTCCTCCTCCTCCTTAGTTTGTGCTGCCCTTATATAACTCAGCAGCAAGGAGGAGGAGGGCAAAACAATGACTTGTGGGCTCTAGCTCCACAGCCATTTGCTCTGGCTCCCCCTACTGTTGGCCTCCCTGCCTTCTACCCTATCGGTACCAATGGGCGCCAGCCTCCCCTGCATAAACCTTGTAGCCAAGGCTGGTTCTTGGCTCGCTGGCCATGGTTTGTTAAGAGTGAAAGAACTCACAATCACTGGTTCAGACAAAACACTAAGCATATTATGTGGTAAAGTTCCTCGTTTTCTCCCGCAGTCAGAGAAGCTATAGCGCTCATTAATTTCTGTCTCCATCCTTGAATGTGTCCCGTGGGGTTCCTGGATTCAAATTTATCTCGGTGAAATATGTCCTGGGAACTCAAACATTCTGATCTGCTGTGCATGGAGGGCTGGCATTATTTATCTTGCTGATTCTCCTATATGATGGCTAATTATTGTTCTCTTATTAGAGACGTCTGCTTGGTACTGGCTCGAGATGCCTCGTCTTCGGAGCCTTGGTGCACAAATTATGCCTCAGTCGATAGTTCGGAAGAGGCTGAGTTGTAAGGGATCCATTCACCAAGAGTAACGTTGGGGGTTTCCTGACCGCTTGGCGAGGGTCCTTGGAGAGATCTGGAAAGCCAGAAAGCTTGCTGGGCACACCACCAAGGCAGAATGGCTCAGTCAAATTGTTCGCCTTGCGGGATGTTAAGGGTGAAGACAGGCGTCTTAAGGGTGAAGACAGAAATGTTAAGGGGGAAGACAGATGTGAAGTATTAACTGTGGTGGAAGTGCTTTAGACACACAACTGCTGCCTTCCTGGGCATGTACTCTTTTCAAAAGAATCCCCACACACTTACAGTGCCAATCAGTGTGAGATGGGAGGAGTGGGAAGGAAGGAAGTGGGAGTGATTCACTTGTGTACAATAAACCATGGTTTCTTGCTCACAAGTGATGTGTGAACATGGCCAGTGCTTAGCTCCACAACAGATGCAAAAGCAAATTTAGAGCGCAGTCATTATACCAGCTCTCCCCCCCCAATCTTTCTGCACGGTGCAGTCAACCTTGGATTTGTTTAATTTTGTAACGTGTGGTGTTTATTGTTGCATGGAATAACCTCCATGCAAACCTCGCTTCTGACTAAAACAGCAAGATCGTACATCCTCTCTCTCTCTCTTTACTTTGGCATAAAGAAAAGAGTTGATTAAAAAAAGAAAGTAAAGGCAATTTTATGCACAAAATGTATTAACGATTTTTTTTTTTAATGCTGTGTTGAGAAGAAGCTGGCCTACTCTCACAGCAGCAAACAGTGAGCCCCATAATGAGAAAGGATTATCGTTCTGCCTGCTCTTGGAGTCTCGCTCCCCAGGCAGCCCAAAGAATGACTGAGTCATGCAGGTGATGCATTCACTGTAATGAGATGGACAAAACCTCAAAACCCACATCTAGGCTTCTAATAGAACTCCTTGTGTACCCATGCCTCTGGCAAAAGAGAAAGGGGGAGGGAGTAGGGGGAAAGAGCAGGAGCAGGAGATGAAAACAAACCCACCCAGTGTCGGGAAAAACCAAATATATATAATATTTATAAAATGGCCTGCTGTTCGTACACACTGCACAGTCATGCAGAAAACCACAGTTTGATTTCCAATCCAAGCCTCTTGTTCCCTGGGCCGGCAGGGCTTGTGAGAACTATGGAAGCAGCACACTGAGCCAGTCCTTGGGGGAGGAAAGTGCCCCATCTCATTCAACAGCTAGCCCTCTGGCTGATTAGTGAAAAGGACTGAAAAGGACTGACAGGCTCTTAAGGGAGCTGTGTCCGGTTCTTGTTGGCTGGGAGGTTGATGGTCCTGGCACAGACAGCCCCCAAGTCACAGGAGGGGAGGCTTTTCCCAGCTTTCTAAGCCCCGTTCTCAAGGCTCTGTTGTCACTGTCACAACAACTTTTCCCCATCAAGGGCCAGTTGGGGCTCCCACAGGAGTCTGGAGATGGCCAGACCCCCGACCGAGAGCCTCCGAGCCTCACACACGGCATTGCCCAACTCTCCAGCACCAACACCAGGGACAATGGAAGCCCGCTTCTCGATTGGGGTGAAAAACACAAACTTGGGAAGGAAATCCTCATAAGCCAGCAATTCCTTTTGTTTTTGTCTTCCTGGTGACAAATGGCAATTTCAAAACTTCAAGTCTTTAAATCGTGCCACGCAAACAGGCACTTTTGCTTCAGCCCTACAATGTCCCCTGCAGAGGAGGTGGCTCAGAATTTGTAATTTGCAAAACCACATGTTTCTAGATTTCTCATTTCTCTACAGATGGGGAATCAGCAGCCCTCCCAGAACTTGTTGGACCACATCTCACACCAGTTCCATTCAGAGGGGTGATGGGACTTTTAGTCCAGCAATATCTTGAAGGCCATAGATTAGCCACCCTTGCTCTTTATGAGGGGTGGCTAACCTTTTATGGCTCAGAGGAGAACTCACCCTTGGCTCAACTCCGGGGACAGCATACCAGCAGCTGGTCTGCCCCAAGGTGGGTACTGCCTCCACACACATACACACACCCTTCTCAGCTGATCCACACAGATCAAATGAAAGCATTTTTTGCTCATCTCTCTACTCATCCAGTGATCAATCTGCAGGCTGGGGATGTGGCAATTTGCCTGCCCATCAGGGTGCTGGGTTCCCCTTATCCCAGCATTATGTTTATTTGTTCCTCTTTTTGCTGCAGTTGCCAAATTCAGTGGGGTCTTAAAGGTAAAGGGACCCCTGACCATTAGGTCCAGTCGTGGCTGACTCTGGGGTTGCGGCGCTCATCTTGCTTTACTGGCTAAGGGAGCCGGCGTACAGCTTCCGGGTCATGTGGCCAGCATGACTAAGCTGCTTCTGGCAAACTGCAGCAGCGCATGGAAACGCTGTTTACCTTCCCGCTGGAGCGGTACCTATTTATCTACTTGCACTTTGACGTGCTTTCGAACTGCTAGGTTGGTTGGAGCAGGGACCGAGCAACGGGAGCTCACCCGGTTGTGGGGATTCAAACCGCCGACCTTCTGATCGGCAAGTCCTAGGCTCTGTGGTTTAACCCACAGCGCCACTCGCGTCCCTGAGTGGGGTCTTAGGAGGCCATAGAATTATGTTTGAGGGCACCCAACATCAGTATACAAATAACACAAAGCGAGAGCAATGCACTGCAGCAATGCATAGCGCCCTGCAGAGGTTGAAATCTTTACCTTCCCTTAGTATGGGTCATGTAGGCTGGGGTTGATGGGACTTGTAGTTCAACAATGTATGAGGAGAGGTACTGTGTTGTCTACGCCAAGCATGGAGGGAGGGAGAGACAGACAGAATTAATGTGTTCACTGCAGTTAGTCAGTAAGTAGAGGAGCAGCAGTAATAGCCAGGGAATGGTTTATAACCAGCCACAGCCATTTGTATTGCTATACTTTAAGAAACAGGCACATTTCCCATGTGTTAGGTTGGCTGTCTCTAGTCACTTACAGATTGCTTTGCTTTAGAGTCCGGTTTTGTTTTGTTTTAGAACACAGCTGAAATAGCTGGCTGATCTTACAGAGGAGGCTTGCTTTCTGGTGGCAATAAGGCTTCTTCCACTCACACTGTATTTTGACACTTTGGATGCAGAAATCAAACCCCAACGACTCTAAGGGCTCTTCTTCTGCATGAGGTATGCTGGGTTTTCCAGCAACGTGGCTCAAAGGCAGATCAATCAATAACACAGCAAATCTAAAACCATGCATGTTTATAACACCCGCTCCCTGCAAAGTAAAACATCTGTGAGGCTTTAATCACTCAAAATGCCACACAATGAAGACAGCGCTTAATGTACTCAATTTCCCATCCCTAAGTTGGAGGAGCCCATTGTGGATTACTTCATGGGTGCTTGTCAGCAATGATCAGGCCACACAGTTTCATGGTGGGGGGCACATCTGCACCCCAAACTGTGTCCCAGTTGGAGTCAGCTTGCTTTGTTGCAAGGACTTGTTGTTTAGTCGTGTCCGACTCTTCGTGGCCCCATGGACCAGAGCACGCCAGGCACTCCTGTCTTCCACTGCCTCCCTCAGTTTGGTCAGACTCATGCTGGTAGCTTCGAAAACACTGTCCAACCATCTCGTCCTCTGTCGTCCCCTTCTTCTTGTGTCCACCATCTTGCCCAACTTCAGGGTCTTTTCCAGGGAGTCTTCTCTTCTCATGAGGTGGCCAAAGTATTGGAGCCTCAGCTTCACGATCTGTCCTTCCAATGAGCACTCAGGGCTGATTTCCTTAAGAATGGATACGTTTGATAAATTTGAAAGGACTAAAGTCAGCCAAAATATCTTACTTCCTTAAGTATTCCTTCCTTCCTTCCTTCCTTCCTTCCTTCCTTCCTTCCTTCCTTCCTTCCTTCCTTCCATCTACTCACTGTTAAGAGTGACTGTCATAAAAGATTGTGCATTTAATGAATAGTCCAGTTTGGCAGACAGCCTGCAGCATTTTGAGTTTGACTAGAATTACTTCATCCATGTTTTACATATTTCACTACCTGCTACACCAGAGACACAATGTTGTCTAGAAACAAGGACTCAAGTTTTTTATTACTTTTTCAGCAGTGCAACACAAATACATTTTGTGGCATGGAACAAATTTTTAAAAACTTATCGAATTTTCCATCCAGCTATTTCTGTTAGTGTTAGCCCAGTAATGAGGCAGAATGAAATCACTGTCTCAGGCAGTGGGTGGCAAATTGGCCCTTCCTCAGCCCTCTGCTCACCTCATCATTAGCTTTGCCCACCCATCTACCAAGGCAATATAGATTGGGCAGCTGTAACATGCTCTCCATTAATATATTTCTGAAGAACCTCCAGAAACTCTTTGATTTGATCGTGGAAACTGAAGTTAGTATGGTTAATGGTGGTGTTCCATAGATTCCTCAGCAGACCACCATTATTCTCTCAAAAACAGAGTAAGCAAATGTAGCTCAACCTATCTTCAGATGTTTCCAAGCTGGCTGGGGCTGGTGGGTGTTGGAGTCCACCACAGGCCTCCAAACCTGCCTTAAATTCATTCCACCTGCACTTGACTTCAGCTGAACAAAAAATGGTTTGATTCCAATCACAGAATCATCACTTCCACCCCAGGTGAGCGGATTCTCCTGATTCAGAACCGACAAATTCTGTAACTTGTGAAAACTCCTTGTTGTGATTCTAAAGATATCAAAGTGTGGGCAAGAAGCATGGAGTTGCTCTCCCTTCATTTTCCAGAGTGGTCACTTTGAATTAAAAGTAAACTTGCCATATTTCATCTGCTAACATCCTGAAGTCTCCGTCTGTACTTTTCTAAGGAGGAAAACCCTAGGAGGCTGAAAGTTGGCAGCCTCAAAAGCGTAGCCTGGGAGAACAAGCCAAATCCCAACACCCTGAAATTCACAAATTCTTGTCTGCTAACCAATTATGCCCAAGAACAAACATGTTCATGAGAACCTTTTTTCTTTTCTCGCATGTACATCATAACCGGAGTGACATAATTCTTAGATGCCTTTCTTTCGGGTTGCTCAACCGCCGCAACAAGCAATGGAGCAAATTTCAAAATAAATCCTACTTTTCCTAGTGATGTTGACAATTTCAGTCAAGCATACCTTAATGAAATTAGAGATGCAGAAAATATTTTTTGACAAGAGTCTATGAACAAAACAGCCAGAAGTGACTCCAGTTCTGTGAGAAAAGCTCACGCCGAGTGAGTGCGAAAGAGACAGAGAAACTGGGGAGAAATGTTGATAATTGGATGGTATGGTTTTGGCAGGAAGAGGCGTGCTTTATTAACCGTCCACACCAGAAACATAACTTTCCAACTATTAACAGTTTTTACTTGCCAAGAGAAAATTATCAGTTCTGATTAAAATATAGTTCCCTCTACCTACAATTAATGACTACACAGTCTTATATAAGCAAATGAGTATTCCTTCATATCTACACCTTAAAGCACAGCATGAAAGGGAAGTGCAGAGCAGCAAAGGGAAAAACCAAATGAAAACTTCTTAAAAGTATCACTGGTGTGCACAGAAAGGATACCAAAACAAATAGGGGAAAATCTTATATAATTGAACCGTTTGTAAAGCTAACCAGACATATTTACACACAAATCCATTGGTTTCCATGCCACATTGCCTATCATATTGCTCTCTTTATAAAGAAACAACATTTTTAGAGTCAATTCTAAGAAAAGGCTTAGTTTCACACCCTTTGCCTTTGATGATTTCTTGTTAGATGACACCAAAGTTGCAAAGGCAGTGTCCATATTTGTTTTGATAGCTTCAAATAAAAGGCAGAAGCTTAAAGAAGTTGGTGGGGGGGGAATAGAAAGCACATGAAAACAGCAAAAAAATAAATATCATAAATGGCAAAATTATATATCTAGACGTGGAGAAATAAGTGTTTTGCTATACGTTTTAAACCAAACTGAGTGTACTCTGGCACATTTGATCTTCTGTGCTATTGTTTTATATTTTTGTCACGGTTTATGAGGTTGCTTTTGTGCTGGTGTTTCCACAGATGACGTGACACAGGGATATGAATAACTGATTTCAGTAAAAACATCCTCCCACACTTACTTGGGAGTAAGTTCATTTGGATTCAGTAAGGTATACTTCTGAGTAAACATGCCTATGAGTGGGGTGCACAACAGATGTCTTGGCTGTTACTAATCATTCAGTTATGGCTTTTGTCAATGAAAAATGCAATTTTGCATTGTCTTGAGCATTAGAACTTAAGAAGACCATAGAAGAGTCCTGCAGGATCAAACTAAAGGCCAGTAGTGATTAACTGACCTCCTGGTGTTGCTGTGGCTGCATCCCACTGACCGCTACCTCCAAAGGCCTGTCTATTCCAGCATTCAATGGCCAACCTATAAGAAACTCACAAGCACAACATGAGAGCAACAGCCCTTTCCTGTTGTGCCCCAGTGAGTGCTATTAAGAGGCAATGCTTATTTATAATCTTATGTTTATATATCCCCAGTTCTCTTCCATCATGAAATCCTCAGCAACTCGTTTGGTCATTTTTTGCAGCAGACCACCTCTCCAAGGCTCTTCTAAAGTCAAGGCTGTGGCAAAAATACTTTTTTCAAATACTGTTTATCCTTTGCCGGTATCAAACAGAATTATATAGCTGTATTAGGTGGCAATGGATTATGAGTTGCAATTTAAAGCATTAACTAGAGTTAAAGCAATTTAAAGCATTAACTAGAGTTATTAAGCATATTCGTCACTTAGACAAATTACTGAACTTTAATTGGTTCTGGATTGTCCTCTTCAGAACTATTGATTACCATTACAGAAGTGATTGTTGCCTTCCGAAGTAAGAGTTTTGGAATCCATTTTCTAACACTGCCAAAATAATGATGATGATGATAATTCCTCGATCAATCCATTCTTGCCAAAATCTTTGCCACGTTCTCCCTGCCACATTCACAAAGGCTGAGATTACTGACTCCAAGCGTTGGAAAAATATCCCAAATTAAGAAATGAACCTGAGATTACAGAAGGCAGATTAAATGGGATTAAGATCTCAACTCCTATCTCTCTTTAAAATTCCTTTGCCAAGGAAGGGGATTCTGTGGGATAAATTACATGGCTTATTATGCTGAAATGCAAATCTTATTAAATACACTTCAGTACTGTGGCACAGGGCCTTAGAAACTTAACTGGCAAAGTGGTTAAGTGGGTGGAATGACTAAGATTAGCACAGACCCATTTTCCTCTTAATGAAGTGGAACCATATCCTCAGAACGAAATAATCCCCTTCAAGAGAACATTTTCTTTTAATTTGCAAATCTTACTGATTTTATTATATATACAGTTTCAAACTAGACAGGAGCTTAGAACCCAAGAATGTTCTTCCCAGCAAATGCCCCCATTCATTACCTTCAGAACTGAATGTCCCACACAATAAGCAGCAAAAAGGAAGAAATAGAATTATAATATAAAGACCACTTGGGAGGTGGGAGACAGAAGGAAAAAGCAAAAGTGGCTATGGGAAAAGTAAGTAGGAATTATGCATAGGTTACAAAACCCTCCACCCAAATTTCTATAATTTGCACAAGTCTGCATCACCAGTGGTGTAGTGTGATCCTTTTTTTGCTAACACAGCTTGATTTACTAAAGCCTTTCTAGATAAGGCCCTCATGACTGGAATATCATTGAGCTTTTGGGTAATGGCAGAAGAAGAGCTATGTCTTTTATCTGTTTTTGTGCTGGGTTATTCTTTAGATATGCTATGTGTGCATTTCACATTCTGTTTATGAGTTGCTCTTATCTCCACTGATGTTAACCTACAGGTAAAGAACATGATATGAATCCCAATAAAAAAGTAAAATAATACTAAGAGAAGATTGAATTTTCATGAGGTTCATTTTTCATTTTAAAAATCTAAAAAGCAGTATTATATTGATAAAGTCTCTCCCCCCCCCTTGCAAGATGCCTGTCTTCCATTTTGTATGTTGTGGTTCTGAAGTGAAACTACATTTCAGATTTGAAATCAATATATTTTCAGTGTCAATTTTTTTACCAACCTTTCCCATAGCTATTCAGCCTCTTATTTGGCTACTCATGAATTCCCAAGTGTTCTGTATGAGAGGACATACTATGGTATTTCTTGCTGTGTATCTGATGTTCAGTGCCTGACTACTAAGTTTTCCAGGTAGCTTTTATTGGCTTGTTCCTCCTTGCCCTGAAGCAAACATTTCGCTTCCCTCCCTCTAGCCTACTTTTGTCAGTTTAGTTTCTTATATTAATATATTGCTTCAAACATCCAGAGGCACTCCAAAGCGATTTTACAATATTCAATATTCAAATACAAAAAACACACGAAATCCAATAAAATTGGGAATTGGAACAATCAGAACTAGAACTGTGGGTGCTGGTTGTAAATCTAAATTGAAGTAATTTTTCACTTTCCTTGCATTATAATATTTTAAAGAATATTTATTTATTTCAATAGTTTATATACCACTTAATAACTACCCTATTTCTCTAAGCGGTGTACCATAAAGATACAGCTTACAACTTTTAAGTCAGTTAAAATAAGATATAAAAAAAGAACTTACTGGAAGGGAAAGTGAGGCAGAGAGAAGAAAATATCATCAACATCAGCAACAACTGATACCCAAGTGCCTGGCAATATTGGGTGCTTTAGAAACAATAATTTCTTGTTGCTGCTAGGTAGAAAAAGCAAGCTTGCTATGGTGGCAGCTTCTTGGCCAGGAGCAGAGGGCAATGGAATGATGAGGAAGCCCTCCAGAGCCTCGGTTGGTTATCAAAACCACTGACCACTACAGGCCCAAGGAAGCCTTCCTACATGCGGTGCTTCATTAAGAGGCTAATTTGTGAACCTGCCGAGAGAGATGTTCCCTATCTGTTTTCTAAGCTAATGTTTCTCCATTATTACTGGGAGGAATGAGTTATTTCCAAATGACAGCAAACCACTGACAGCCTGATAATGTCTACTAGGGATCTCAAGGGAGCATTTAGTAGCCGTGTCCCTCAAGCTAAATCACAAGATCTTAATAAAGGTTTGGGCATGTTCCTAAAAGGCGGCAAGTTTTCCCTGTAGGGAGATCAGATGCTCTTAACATCTCATAATTTTATGCCCTAAATTATTACACCATAGTAACCTCAGGAAGTTACACATTAATTGCAAAATTAGCGTTCAAGTTTTGCATGCTAATTAGCAGTAGCAGTCTATTTTCTTTATAGTCGGTATGTTATGGCCTGCCTTATCACAGACTCAGTATTCACTGCTATTTTTTTCCGGGTATTTCCAAGCTGTACATTTTTGCTATTTACCCGATTGTATGTCCTTTCCCCACAACTTTTGGGGAAAATAACTAAAAAATTCATAACCATTCATGGTTTTTTGTTCACATTAAAAAAAACAACCCAACCTATTAATCCATATAAACTCCCTAAATATTAAGCTAGCTGTCATTTTTATAATAATCTTGTTTCCAAGGATTTAAAAATCTCACTTGTTAGCCATAAAACAGATTTCTGCTAACAGCTATAAAATCTAATTTAAACCCTTCTGGCATTAGCTAAATAGCTGAAGCAAATTTCTATCTAGCTATGCTGAACATCTTGTTACTGCTGTAAATATATAAAATTCCCTTTGAAGTGATAAAGGTTCAGTAGGATAAATGGGGTCTCCGGAGTCCAATCATTGTAACATCTCTGAGGCCTAACAAATGTTGTTTACATATTTCAAGGATTATGTTTCAAGTTTAAATAAACAGATTAACCCATGTTTACATGCATTAATTTACCCTTTTATATTATAAAAATGTAAATTTAATTGAGCTGTATTTTCAGGATGTAACAAATGGTTTTACGCTTTCTTTCCCCTAGAGGAATGAACTGCATTAAGTCGGATGATCCAGTTAAAATAAGGGCTTGCCGGATCCCATAATCAGCTCCTGATCACAGGATTCAGAAAGATCGCATCCTGCCAGATTGTCTAGCACATGCATGTTCCTCCCCAGCCCTGGAAACACAGCCCAGTCCCCCAGGGAGAACAATGGGATTTCTGAACAGTCAATAGGCCTTGATAGGACTCAAATCACCAGTCATGGCCGGGACATGCCAGGTCCTACCATTAAGCACAATGATGCAGCTGCCTCAGGCAGCAGATATTTTGGGGAAGCAGCAGCAAAATGTTGGGGGATAGTGTTGTGCACACCACATGGCCTGCCCTATATCCCCGTAAGTCAGACTACTGCTCTCAGTGGAAGACACTGACCCATCATCAGATTCAGTTGCCAGTCTGGTCAGGTTTTGTACCTAGAACGGGACGAGGTGCCATCTCGACTTTCACCTCGGGCAGCAAAATGTATTGAGTCAGCCTTGACTCTTAAGTAGGAGTAAGCTGCAGTAGCATTTCCTAACAGGTGGCTGTCACTGCCATCGCCATAAAGTCTGCTTCATTTGTATGTTCCTGGCAAGTTGTGACAGAGGGTGCATGCTGGCCCCTGGCCAATGCTTGGTGTCCATTTGAGCATGCGAAGGGGTCTGCAGCTAGCCGTCTACATTTGGAGCCCAAAGGGTGCGCCATGCTTGATTTTTTGCATCAATTTTGTTCATTAAATAGACCCTCCAGGGCTCCTAACGTGGCCCAGTGTCAGCACGCAACAGCCTAGGCAGGTTGCCAGGGCCCCAGCAGCTCAGTAGGCCCCACTCCTGTGCAAAGACCTTTCCTGGATACATTCCCACTTTACCTCCCTATTCTAACCAGAGAAATGTTGGCATTATGGAGTTATGAGCTCCCCGAGCCTTTAGAAGACATCTGAAGGCAGCCCTGTATAGGGAAGTGTTTTTAAAAATGTTTAATATTTTATTATGCTTTTATTGGAAGCCGCCCAGACTGGCTGGGCAACCCAGTCAGATGGTTGGGAGATAAATTTAAAAAATATATAATTATTATGGAATAGGCTGTCCCTACTTTCATTGGAGAAATGTTGGGGGTATGCATTTGATCCTCCAAATGGTCATTCAAAATTATGCTTGGAAAATACTTGTCAGTATAAACAGTTTTTCTAGCTAAGGCACCGATGAGCACGTAACAATACTATTTTTATGTAAGTGCTGCTTTCTCTGCTCTGAAGCTCCCAGACTCCCTTTCCTTCATGATGGCTTCCAAAAAATAATCGTTGTTAGAGGACTAGCTTGATCAAAGCAAAAAAATAAATCAGAACTGTAGAGCACTTCTGTATATTAGAAAGTGCTACAGGAACCACAAATAATAATAGAAGTAGTGACAGTGACTCACACATACCTTCATTGGACCTTAGATTATGTGTTACAAAATAATTCAAACTGACTCAACAGTTCAAAGGAACTACACAGGTTAAAGCATAAAGGACCAGGGATTGCAAATCAGGAACCAGCAGCTCATTCTCAGCACCACAAGAAACTATGGCGGGTTGCTAGAAGATGGCGTCTGTACATTGCTGTTTATCAGCACATCCGCCATAGATGGCACAGAGGAATGCCAAAACCAGCTCTGGAAGCAGTGCCAAGTAACATTTGGAACCAATAGGATTTCGCCTGTTCTTATAAAGCTGCTGACTTTGGCCTGGATCCTCAATCTCTGCAACGGATTCTCGAGTCCAGACAAAGCTGATCGGCAGCATACCCCTGTTTCTTTATTCCAGACTAATAGCCCAGTTAAAATAGCTGGTGGAGAATCCTCATTATTTCCTGCTCCCACACTGCAGATGGAAAGCTACAACCAAGAAAGGGAAGTTATAGAAGATCGCAATGTTAGTTCAGTTGTCAAAATCACTGGGAAACTTTGGACAAGCCACAGCCTCCAACTCCCAGAGCTCTGAAGACCAAGACCAACACTACATGCCTACAGTATTCTTCCTGTTTGTGCCATAGCGGAAAGGCCAATGATATAACGCTAAGAAACAGCAGGCAGGCAGATCTGGGTTGGCTAGCACCCCTGCTGAACCCAACATGTCACTTCAAAGATCTATCTAGGGAACTAACAGAACACAATTTTTAAGGGATATCCTAAACTCAAGTATTACATCTCGTTCAAAGGCAAGAGTTTTGTTGCGGCAGAAATCATCACAATTAACTGTTTTATTGATGGGTGTTTTGTGGCAACGCAAAGACAGTGTTAATATAAATCAGTATTAAAAGCAATGTACTACAGTGGGGATCTTGAGTAATTAATTACGTGACTGCATTATCACAAAGTATATCCAGCCTTCAAGAAGTCAAAAAAATAGATCTTCATGCAGTCAAGCCTCTTTTTAGGTGCGAACACAGAAAACAGCAGGATTCTGCTTATCCTTTCACAAAGGGTGAAAAGTACTATTCAGATTCCATGGCCAGGCTAGCCACTCTGTTTGCAATAAACAGGAAGACAGTTGAGTAATTTCCCCAAATAGCATTTGGAGACAAAAGAAATGGTTGGCAGCCTTCATGTATTTCCGAGATATAGCACTGACAGCAACATTGACAACAACAACTAGGACTGATGGAAGGCATGCATGAGCTTTGCCAGCCTCATATGCAGAGAGTAAGGTGGGCTAAAAATGATAGTGCTCTAGATGGTATCTAGAGATGCTTGATAAGTGCATCCCCCCCATCCCTGCATAAAACAGTCTCTTGGACCAAAGTGCAGATTGGAACTTAGGTATCCAACCGATTTTGTACTTCTGGTGCAATGCAATTTTTGGCAGTTTTACCGCATCAAACCATGTATTTTAAATATAAACTCTGAGAGGAAATGTATATCTCGATATAAATGGAGACTTCTCCTTTTTTTCAAGTAGCTTAATGCAGAATCAGAAAGCATTGGAACAATATGTGCAAAAAATGCAAAAGCCAGAAATAGACAGATTAATCTAACCCTAGTAGGAACAGTAGTAAGCATACAGTATATAAAGAATGCATGATGAAAATATGGTTATATTTAACTGTGGATGTTATTTTAAATCATGGAGATTAAAAAAAATAAATCTGTTATTAATACATATTTCTTATTAATAACAATAGTAGTAGTATCAAGCATGCAATTTAGACATTTTTAATTGTGCTGCTTTACATTACTTTTTATTTTTAAAAGTGTTTCCCTTCCCTTCAACCACTGGTCCATTGTCTGAACTGATTGGCAGCAGTTCTCCAGATGTGCAGCTAGGCATCTTTCCTAGGTCTATCTGGAAATGCCAGGAACTGAACGCAGGACCATTTGTATGAGAAGCATGTGTACAAAGTTGTCAGGCATAATATATGACTGGTGGGCCCCATTTATTGTGTAGGGTCACGAGCTACCTAGTCTATGTTTCAAAGGAAAGGTCTAAGCATTGCTCCAGCAAATGATAGCATAAGAATGCCTTCCGTTTTATTTGTATAAGCATACAAAATTTTCTGTAAATTTGTACCAAGCCCTTTCCCCCCGCCACTGCATTCTAGAAATTATATCCATTGTGTCTCAGTGAAAGTCAATTTGGATATTTCTGAACCTCCAGGGAAGTGCCAACTAAAAAATATATATAACAGAAAGTAAGTTTTTTGTTTTTAAAAAAATAATCAAGCCCCCCTTCCCCAATTTAACTCGTTTTAAAAATTGCTGATATTCTGACCTCCTCAGAAACTCCCCAAATTCTTTCAAGAGGAAGATGCTGAGTAAAACAATGGGAACAAAAAACCCACCAAACATTTATTGTCAGCATTACCAATCAGGAATGGCGGGCTTTCTAAGGCTATACAGGGATTAATAAGGTCATGAAAACACTTTACAACCTATGTGAAAACATAAATTCAACAGAACTCTTCATGGATCAAAAAAAGCGTTGCAGTGTTTGCCGATAAGAGTTCACTTTGCTGAGGCTTCGATTTCCCAAATCGGATTGAAGAAATTTCCCCAAGCTGCTTTTAATAATAGCAAGAGACCTGGGAAAGTCCTGCTCCCATTCCAATTTTCTATATCGTTCGGAGCGATGTTACCACACCATGTGTCTGTGTAGGTTTAATCATTCTCTATCTTCTGCTCAGCTAGCTTTCTCCCCGTAGAAAGGTACAATTAGCTGCTGCACTAATTTATAATAAATAAAACAAAGATCTTGTTGAAAAAAGAAAACCCCTCCAGTTATCAGTGACTCTCGTTGTGAAGTGCTCGTTGAAATTCTCACTATGGGCCCAGAGAAATACCTGATGCATTGACAAATCCCAACCATTTGGCTTTGTTATAAACAGATTATCATCACATAATACAGGAAAACGGTCGGCTTTAATTGAGGTAGCCAGAGATTTACAAAGCCCACCGCAGCTTTTTCCTATTGATGCTGATAAAGCTCGGAATGAGCTTGCCTGCATTTTCTCTTACATATATCACAACTGACCCAGTTTATGATTTTATCTCATGCCTGCTATACACATTCCCCTTCATGAGCCAGGGATAAGAAACAAGACATTGGAGGGCTCCACGTTAAGATAGCGGGTGGTGTAAGGCAGAGATGGGGAGCCTTTGGACCTCCAGATGCTGCTGTATTCTAACTTCAATCAGCCTTACCCAACAAGGCCAATGGTCTGGGATATTGGTAGCTGCAGTCTCTGGAGGACATCAGGTTCTCCATCCTTGGTGTGGCTCTACTTACAGCCCCCGAATGGCTCTAGTAGGGCAGGGGTAGTCAACATGGTCCCTTGCAGATGTTGCTGGACAACAATTCCCATCATCCAGGACTATTGGCCCTGCTGGCTGGGGCTGATGGAAGTGGTTGTTCATCAACATCTAGAAGGCACCATATTGGCTTCCCCAGCGCTAGTGGTTTACCTGATTGTCAGTATCATGCACTGGAAGAACAGAGCCAGTTTTTCATTTCTGGAACAGAGGGTAATAGTCAGCTAGATTTTACTCAGAGTAGGCCTTTTGAAATGAATGGTGCTAACTTCCTCATGTGTATTAATTTCAATGGGACTACTATGAATAAAACCTACAAACAAGTAGAGGCTTTAAATCAGGGTTTTCCAAACTTGGGTCTTGTTTGGGACTGTTTTGGGACTACAATTCCCATCATCCTTGACCACCAGTCCTGCCAGCTAGGGTTGATGGGAGTTTAAACGGACAACAAGAACATAATGATTTTATTGAGATTTGGTACTCATTTATTTGCCTTTGACAAAATGTTCTTGCATTTTTTATGTGGGAGCCAAGGGGGAGGAGGGATATTACTTTGGTTTTTGCAATGATTGTTATTTATTGTTTTGTAATAAAATAATAATAATAATAACTTGCAAGAGAAAGACAGCAAAGCACACTTAGCTGAATGCCACCCATTATCTGGAAGTAGCAAGCAAGCCCCAAGCGTCGGCCAAATTCTCCTGGTTGGTTGGGTTTCCTAACAGGTTGACAGGTGTGGTTCTAAAAAACTTGTCCTTGATTAGTCGGCTGCCATCTGTCCTTTCCCTATATAGTGGTAACTCGAGTTAATAACTTAATTCGTTCTGGAGGTCCGTTGTTAACCTGAAACTGTTCTTAACCTGAGGTACCACTTTAGCTAATGGGGGCTCCCACTGCCGCCGCACAATTTCTGTTCTCATCCTGAAGCAAAGTTCTTAACCTGAGGTACTATTTCTGGGTTAGCGGAGTCTGTAACCTGAAGCGTCTGTAACCCAAGGTACCACTGTAGCCCACACACCTGATTGCACATATTATTATTAATTACATTTGTATACAGCCCTTCATCTGAAGATCACAGTGTGGGTCAAACATAAAAATTCAAAAGGAGGACACAAAATACATCATAAAACAGAAACAAACCAATAAGCTCCCCCCCACAAACAAATTTTAAAGGTCATAGAATGTTTATCAACCAAAGGCCTGGTCATAGAGAAATGTTTTCGCCTGGCGCCTAAAGATATGTGATGAAAACGCCAGGTGGGCCTCCCTGGAGAGAGTGTTCCACAAATGGCGAGTCACCTCAGAAAAGACCTGTTCTGATGTTCTCACCCTCTGGAGGCCTCAGATGGTGATTGCAGGGTCTGGGTCAGTTCCTATGGGGAGATACACTCCCAGAGATAATAACTATTTAAAAGGTAATTTGCTTTATTAAATGTGATAACTCTGTACTTGGAGCTTGCTGGGCTCATCCATCTCAGGACCATGATGCCACAGTGCCGAGTTCTTACTCCCTAGGCCCAATGAGAAGCAACCAGCAATTCATTTAGCACCAAAGTACGGACTCGGGCAGAAATATTGCCGTGTTGACCTTACCTAGGAGCAGTAAAGAATCCTTTCTGCTGCTTTAAAGGATTGAAGTGTTAACAATAGAAGACGATGCTGCCCTAGAAAGCATTCTAATAAGAGCAACAGTTTGATCCCTAAAGGAACGAACAATGAAGCCTCTATTCAATCCACTCTGGAAGAAGAAAGAAAGGATGACATACGGAAATGGACACACTCTGCAACAGGAGAAAAGACTATTTTCACTCGGGAAAAGAGAGAGTTGGGAGAGAAATAAGCATACTAAAAATCCACTGCTCCACATATCTGGGTTTATATTCCTGCAGCAAAAGAAACCACCGATTCAAAATTAGCGTCTTAGCAGTATGATGGCTATTTAAAAACGCCGACAACAATTTGCTGCTATCCCAGTTGGTGCATGTGTCTTAGACAAACCCCAGGCTTGACTTTGCTGTCACTCCTCATGTGGGCATTCTCTGATAGTCTGAACCAGGGTCAAGATCACAAAAAAACACAAGAGAGGGGGTCATAATGAGCCTTTGCCTGCATTTAAGCATTTCTGAAGATCAGCAGCGATATGAGCACATGCCAATGTGCAACTGATCTGCGAGATCTGCACTGATACGCTCCTGTACAACAGCCTTCCAAGTACTGCTTGCAATTGGAAACAGAGCTGACAGCACCAGGACATAAATTTGTGTGAAATGGCTTGATTTCTATGCACAGCTATATTGCGTGATAGAATAATCCCATGTAACATGATGGAGAATGTATTGCTTACCTTCCTATTTACAGCAACACCATCTTCACAATCCAGCACAGCACAATCCACATCGACAGATGAGATTTTCCGTATCTTCCTCTCGTCGTCAGCTGGCACGTAGAGAACAGCCCTTCGGGGTATGTAGCTACGAGACGGTGTCAGGCGATAACCAAGCTTAGGAGCAGGAAAAGGCAGAAAAGGACTCTTCCTGTAAAAAAAAGATGAGATCTCTATTAATCTCAGGCTGTACTTCTTAAACACTTTCAAGAAGTTCCACTGCCACTTTAATTACTGACAAGAACGGCTTACTTTGTTAACATCTGCATGCTGCCTTAACTCCAAGGGTAAGTAAAGGTAAAGGGGCCCCTGTCCATTAGGTCCAGTCGTGACCGACTCTGGGGTTGCGGCGCTCATCTCGCTTTATTGGCCGAGGGAGTGGGTCATGTGGCCAGCATGACTAAGCCGCTTCTGGCGAACCAGAGCAGCGCACGGAAATGCCGTTTGCCTTCCTGCCAGAGCAGTACCTATTTATCTATTTGCACTGGCGTACTTTCAAACTGTTAGGTGGGCAGGAGCTGGGACCGAACAATGGGAGCTCACCCCGTCGCGGGGATTCGAACTGCCGACCTTCTGATCGGCAAGTCCTAGGCTCTATGGTTTAACCCACAGCGCCACCCGCGTCCCTAACTCCAAGGGTATGGGTAGCCAAAAGGTAAATCCCAGGTGATGTGATGTAGATCAGCAAACATTTCTGACTCCCAGTTGATTAACCATGGGAACAACAAAATACACACACTTCATATCACTTTGTTGAAATCAAGAAAGCGGGGTTGGAGGCGGGGATGACAATGAATAATTTGTGTGTGTGGAAGGACACTCAGTTCAGTTCTGGTAATCAAAACAAAGTCCTGCCACTTTCAGAGATTCCCCAGGCATTGGCAATGACATGAAATTATAAAATGCCCCCATTTACGCAACTCTCTCGTATGAAAAAGAAGAACATTTAAATGGTTTGTAACAAACACCAACAAGTCTTGGGCACACACGCAAGTGAGCCAACTAGAGAATCAAGACTATTCAAAGCTGCAGAAAAGGCTGATTTTTGCAGACTAATAATCCCAGTTATTGGCCTAACATTTTAATCGTTTTGTTCCAATGGCTTGTTTCTCACAGAATTAGCAACAATGAATGGCTAAAATACCTCAGATCATATATGTCTAATTGCAGTCAAGAGCAGCTCTTGTCTGCATGTACATTTCAATTTACCTCTGGGGATAATGTTTGTTAATTGTAATTCTTTTATATGCTGGTGGCGGAGGGGGGAGAAAGCTGCTTACTCAAAAAGGGGCTAAGTGTTCCCTTCTATCCCTTTGTTCGCACAAGAAGCTAAAGTCACTTCAAGAGGCACTTAATCCCATCATCCATGGTTACAATTGCCTTACAGCGTCAGTCAAAAAGAATCCGAAGTAAATGCAGCTATATTATGTAATTAAAAGAAATTCAGGTAGTTATTGCCAGGGGCACTTTCCAGGTCCAAATACGTAAAATGGCACTGCAGGGATCCTAAATACTGCAGTGTTTTAAATCTGGTCAACCACAATATCGCACAGATCAAGAGGAGGAATATGCAGAAAAGGAAAACGCCTCTCTCCTAGTGTGCATTGTGAAGGAAGAGGAAAGAGGAGGGACTTTCTGACCTTTGAAGTGGCAAGGACCTACAGAAGCCCATCTGAAAAGGGAAATAAAAATATCAAGAGGAAGAGAAACAAACAGACTTATTACAGAAGGCCCCAGCTCCAAATGTAATTGTTTAAAACTATGTAATATAAAAAAATAGAATCATCTTTAATGCTTTTGTTCAGCTTATCCAATGTTCAAGATACATATTTCCTTCACTATTGCAGAGGAGCCTGGCATAGCATTTGATAGCTGCCTGTAAAGCGCTGATCTTAAAGAGATTTACTAGAAAGTTTAGCGTCACGAGTCTAAAGTTAATTTCAAGGAATTGGTGGCCAATTAAGGAAGCAACATGTTTGATATCCAGATGTTTCACAGCAGTTGATCTAGCAACTCCAAATGGTGTGGATTTAGCAACATTCTCTAATTAAGTTGATACAGAAACCAAAACCATGCCAACCAACCTATCAAACACACACCTTATATATATATGGTTTTCCTGCTTTCCCCCCTTATAACAAACAACTGCTTGGAAGTTTTGTTTTTTCAAAACAATGTCACAGCCTCCTTTTCCATCTAAAAATGCCAATCAGCTTGTTTCAGTGAAAGATTAGATGCTGGGTTCTGAGGGTTTGGGGAACTTGAGCTTTTAAAAACACAACCTTAGAAACACAATTCAGTTCATAATATGGCCTCCATAATGAGCCTCATATTCTGCTGCAAATAAGAGATTGACTCTGCTAAAACAGATGGGCACAAACAGGTTCAAGCCGACTGTAAGTGAAATCAGCACTAAGGACAGTGTTTCCAGTTGAAACTGCCTACAATGATTAAAATAGCTATTACAAAAGCCTGAGAAAGTACACAGTCCAGTACAAGCAACAGAAAAACACGGGGGAAAGGGGTTAGTAATGCTATTTTTAAAAATTAACCCCAGCAATGACAAACCCTGGATCTCAAAGGAACAGATTGGGATCGGTGACACCACAGAGCAGTTGCCTGCTGGAAAACCAAACCAGTAGCAAGAGAGAAAAAGGGAGGCTTCCAAGTGACCCTCTGCAAATAAACTGCTAAAATAGGTAGGTTTCTTCTTGCTGGAGATATAAGCATATAAATGGTGAAAGCATCACTGGTTACCTTGCTGTTGTTTTAAAGGATGCACAACAAGGCAGCAGAGAGCCCGAGCTGAAACAATAACACCAATCAAATGTTTTAATTTAAGTCTTTGTTTATTTTTTGTGACACTTTAACATCCTCCATACATTTACTTGGATGCTAAGTTTCCTGATTTCAAATGGAACCTAAGTCTGCTTATGACTGTAGTCTTCAATTATTTTCTCCCGCTTGATGTCACAATATAATCAATTTTAAAATGATGTATGTAGAAAAAAGGGTGGTGGAATCCTTTCAAGCAATGATAGGACTAACTACAAACTGACGAAGGCCTGGAATAATTGATCTCATCCATAAAATGATGAAGTACTACCATAGGTTAAATAGTTAACGAAGACCACTCCCCTCCCACTAGGTCTAACCCCTTTCCTTTAACTCATCAAGTAAATAATCTCCGTGATACTGACATTGCGGTTTGCAAATATCAAAGGCTCTTCCAAACATCTTTTCATTTAAAGCAGAGAAGGACACAATCTGGAAGCAGTGCAATTTCATCAAAGTTGCTTTTATTGAATTGTTCTCAAAGAAAGCTAAGCACTCTCACACAGGAGACCGAGGCAAGTAATTTGTTGAGAAATTAAAAAAAGGAAAACTAAGACTTGGTAAGAGTCCTGGGTTTCAATGGAATTTAAGTAAGGCAGTTCTCTTTAGCCCTCTAGGAAAGTATGTAAGTTGATATCAATTACTTCCAGGTAAAAATACTTTGATATAGATTGATATGATTCTTATAACTCAGGAGTCACCAACCTTTCTGGACCAGGGACACATTTCAATTTTGGGGGAAGTGTTGGGGGTGCCAGTCACAAAATGGCTGCCATGGGAGAGGATGGCATAAAGAGACCTTATGCTTATCACAGGAAGTAAGCAATGTCCTGACTGTGGACATCAAACAATAGTGCGTTTCTCAGTACCATGGAAAAGGCATATCACACTCACTCTAATTCCACAGAAATCGCTTAGAAGGCAGCTGCACATTTTGCCCCACAAATTTATTTTTAAGAGAACTTTTTTTCTTTAAAAAACAAACAAACTCAAAACTGGGGAACTTCCCCGGGACACCAATTAAATCCTTCACGGGCACCACGGTGCCCACAAATGTCAGGTTGGCAACCCCTGATATAACCCAACAAAAATACCATTTAGGCACCAATCCTATACCCACTTACTTAGGAGAAAGTCCTATTTAATTCAACAGGACTTACTTGACTAGATATACATAGATATTGTTAGCTGATAAGTGCCACAATCTCTCTCACCCATTTTTAACAATTTCACCATTTCATTAGCTTCTATCTGATTAAACTAGAAGAAATGAAGAAAACATGCACTTGTATGACCATGCTATTTTCAAATAAAATACCTAATAAGGGACATGAATCTGATATAACTGAGGATCCAGAATATATGGTACTGTTGTTTCGATTCTCCCGAAAGCTGCAATTCTGTTTCTACTCTACGTAGCCCAGTCTATTCAAATGCCGTGCAGTCCTTGCTCGCATCAGTTTAATTCTTGCCACATAAGTTATATCTAATATGAATGGACATGGCCGATTTTGTGACATGGAGCTATCCACCAAAATGTTATAAATTTGACATAAAAAATGAGTTAACTGACAGAAAGGTTTGTGAACATGCTGGTGGTGTTAAACTATGGCTTCCACTGCATATGTAGAGTACACAATAATACAAGTCACTGACAGGCTGATAGTCATAAACAAAAGTCATTCTGTATTTTCATTTACCACCTGCATTTTGAAGTAATTTGCATTGGTTAAACCCATGTAGGTTAGATCTATCAATGACTACAAGCCCGGTTGGCTAAGTGCAACCTCTTTATTCCGATTTAACATGCCTCTGATAACCAGATGGTTGGAATAAGTTTGAGATGGCTATCATCTCCATAGCCTGATTGTGGATTTCCAAGGGCATCTGGCTGGAAAACTATGGAAAAACCGGCTGGAAGCTATTGGAATATTGAGCTAGACTGGCCCTGGTGTGATCCAAGCAAAGCATGTTCTGATAACCATAATAGCAATGCATTACCATACTTCACAACTGAATAAATGGAAAATATATTTTTGAGGGGGGAAATGCATTGAAATGACTTTAATTCATTTAACAACACCCCCGCTTATCCAAGAACTGAAACAAGTATGAAGCAATATCCTCACATATTTAATAAAATATTATTTTATCTATCGCACGACTCTCAAGTACAATATAACAATGGCTTATCAAATCCCCGAGGCTGCTAAATTCTCAATTAGCAATTCTCAATCAAAAGGATCCTTCCCCTTTCTTTCTATCTATCCCAAGAGCCAGTCTCTCATTGTAATTAATTTTTCAGGGCTTTTAATTATAGAAGTGGAAAATCATACTCAAGTCGTATTAACTGAAAAAGAATGATACGATATCCCATGAGTTTACAACATACTTCGCAATTCACTCTTTACAGAAACCTTTTAATAATAATTACAGGCATAATAAGCAAGATAACTACCATATTAGGCTCCAGAACTGAGCCCCAATAGCATGTTATGAAGATGGATATTCTGGATCATTTTATAAGGATACTGAGGTGGTACCTGCTCTGAAATAACTGCACCACACGTAATACCAAGGTGACAAAACAGTGCAGAATTAAGAATGCATAGTTCCAGTTACTTGTTTGAAGAAAGAACCTAGTCTCAAGAGTGCACAGCAAAGTCCTGAAAACACAATCCTGGCTCAAACAGCATAATGCTCATCTCAGTAATTCTTACAACAACCCTGCAAGGTAGGTTAGTAGTATTACAGTAACTTACGAGGGGGTTACGTTCTGAGGATTGTACCTAATGCCAAAATCGTGTATGGTCAAAAAGACATTGGGTGCAATGGTGGGTGAGATTGCCAAAGTCTCTCCCCCGATGCCCGCCCCCTTCCCAGCCCCTTTTAATTAAAACTTCTTTTTTTGGCCAAATGTGTAAAGCTGAATATGCACAAGTAAAATGCATGTAAATTGTGGGCTTATTGTATTCCCATTTAGCAGCTCAAAGCTAAGGGTGACAGAGTAATGACTTGCAACTTGTACGTTGATAGCTGATTAAATGAAGGGAGCAACCCATACACAAGAAGCTGACATAAAGGTAAAGGTAAAGGGACCCCTGACCGTTAGGTCCAGTCGTGGCCGACTCTGGGGTTGCGGCGCTCATCTCGCTATATTGGCCGAGGGAGCCGGTGTACAGCTTCCGGGTCATGTGGCCAGCATGGCCACTTCTGGCGAACCAGAGCAGCACACGGAAACGCTGTTTACTTTCCCGCCGAAGTGGTGCCTATTTATCTACTTGCACTTTGACGCGCTTTCGAACTGCTAGGTTGGCAGGAGCAGGGACCGAACAACGGGAGCTCACCCCGTCACGGGGATTCGAACCGCCAGCCTTCCAATCGGCAAGCCCAAGAGGCTCTGTGGTTTAACCCACAGTGCCACCCGCGTCCCACCAGCATAAAGTAACACCAGATCCAAAGTCCATTCAGTATTGCTGGCTGAATTGGTCTGAGCCTGGCAGAAGAAAAGCAAGACTTTAAAATAGGGTTTTAAGTTACACCAGCCTTTTTTTTCTCTGGCTTAACTTACTCCTCATTGCCAAGTCACAAGACTGCGCTGAATAGGCTTAGGATTCAGCCTAAGTCCCTCTGGTCCCACCACAACCCTTTTGGGGGGTTTATACCATCTTAAGATCCATCAGATTCTGCTCTCTCAAGTGGGTACTGGCTGCACCTGGATGGGGGAGATATGGGAGCGTTATCTCCAGATAAGCTGAGGATGAGGGAATTAAACCAGTGTGGCCTGGGCTGGACCAGGAATCTCCACGTTCAGCCAGAGGGCTGTTGAATCCTAGCCTTGCTCGTTAATTTTATTCCATAAAATAAACTTGGCTCAGTGGCAGATTGGCAACTAGTGCCAACTTCTAAGCACAGGTGTTATATGCTTACAAGACCTCATTCCTGTCAGCAATTGCACTGCAGCATTCTGGATGAAGCGCAAGGGAAGAAGTAATCCACACTGCAGTAATCCACCCTTGATGTAATCAGCACATGAGCTACTTTCGCCAGGCTCTCCTGGTCCAAGAATGACTGCAGCTGTCGAACCTCAATTCCCCATAAACCCAGAAGCTCTTGGTACAGGATTGCTCCCTAAGGCCCTCCAAGTTGATGATTTAGTTCCTTAGATAGTCAATCAGTAGCAAAGTTAGAACTGAATCCATCAGACTTATAACTGTTTTCAACCCTTTTAATTCCAGGGAATTACAACCAAAACCAAGACACAAAGTAAGCACAAACGCAGATGGTGGCCAAGGATCAGTACAATCTACAATAATAAAAGTAGACTCGGCTTGATTAAAACAAGTAAATTAGCAATTAGCAAATTTTTAAAACCACCCCCCTTCAGTCCCAAGGGTCATTTGCAATAAAAAGAACAAACAAACACTTGTGTGTGTGTAAGGTGTTATTTTTTTAAAACGAAAACTAAACAGCTCTAAAGGCCAACTTGCTCACCACAGCTATTTTTGTGTGTACATATGCCCCTATTATGCACACAGTGGGAGTCTCTTATCTGTCTTTCACAGGTGCCATCAACTTACGTGGCTATGATTGCTACTATCCACATCCATTTGGGTGACAGTGGAACACAATAAAAACCAATTGAAACCTGCTCTAAATGTTAAGAACCAAAAGTTGTTCTGTTCCCAGCAGGTCCCAGTTCCCTGGATCTTCTCTCCTCTTTTTTAAAAAAAACCACAAACCTATAGGCAGAATTCCATCATCAGCACCTTCCGACACTGCATTTTTGCTGGCCCCCTTTCCTTCCCCCCCCTTAAAAACAGATCTACAAAGCCAACCTTCTCTTCTTCTAGATCGTTCTCAGTGACACAGAGTGAAGGAGATGGAGACAAGCCCATTGCACCGAAGACATGCCTAATTTGCCCATGAAAAGTGTTAAAAAGTAATCCAGCCCCTCTAGGGAGTAAAGGCATTTTAGGCACTCACTGTCATTAATTTAAAGTGCAAAGGATGGGGCCCAGTAACAACCGAGGACACAAAAGACCCCAGGATAAGAAACTGGCTGAAGAACACAATGTGATTTTTGTTTCTGGCTACACACCCACAATGCTGGCTGCCAAACTTCTTTCCAAGGATTTAACATTGTGGGTTGGAACGTAAATCCGATGATTTCGACAGGAATGACTACTGAGGATCTAGGATTCAAAGAATGAATCCACTAGTTCAGGTCACCCAAGGGTGCTTTCGAGCTCAGGGCTATCAAACTGCAGCCCACACTGCAAAAGCAGTTCCCGGGAAGGCTCAGAGGACTGCAGTTCAAAGAGGGAAAAGGACAAAAGGCTTGTCAAAAGTCTTGGCTGTGCTTGAAGCAGAGGACCATAGAGAGCTTCCTTGCACCAGATCAGACTATTTGTTACCCCAGCTCAGCATTGTCCACTATGGTCTCAGACGGGGGTCTTTCATCTCATGTGCTATCTGACCCTTTCAACTGGAGATGACAGGGACCTTCTACAAGCAAAGCATCTGCACTGAGCAATGAGCCCACCTAAATACGATGGTCAGCACTTTGGGTTCTGCCCATAGTATTTAAGCTTGTAGGAATGAATAGCAAGCCTTTACTTTCATGGAGGAAAGGCAAAAGGTGAACACAGGGACATCATTGTGTTAGGAGGCTTAGGCTGCTCCATGCCTCTGATATAATAATTAATAATAATAATAATTTATTTATACCCCGCCCATCTGGCTGAGTTTCCCCAGCCACTCTGGGCGGCTCCCAATCAAGTGTTAAAAACAGTACAGCATTAAATATTAAAAACTTCCCTTTTAAAGATAAGATAGCTACTTATTTCCTTCACATCCTTGCCACACTTGCTCCTGCATGTGTAGCCTTTATTCTGGGTTCTTCATGATGCCAGCCTGTGATGCAATGTTGGGACTAACTGGGATAGGTAGACAGGTAAGATGTATTGGAATTATACTGCTGTACTCAGATGGCTTCTCCAAGTAGCGGAGGGGCAAAACACTAGGCTTGGTTTTCCTTGGAAGGAGCTCACTAGAGGCATGCCCAGTTTCAAGTATTTCCTAACCATTTGCAAGACCTAAGGAAGATCATCTAACAATTCTTATAGAAATACATCCAATGGATGTGGCCACTGGAATATCCCAGGCTATTAACACTCATGACTCAAGGTTACCAGTGTTCCTCAACAAAGGGGCTGTACAGATTTTTTTTAAATGTTATTTTATTTTACCAATTCTCTCTGCGGAAGCTGTCCTCTCAAGAATTTCTTTGTCTGCAATGACCCAGATGCCAATAACATCAAGGTCTTGACCAGTTTCCATGAATGGATTGCCAAGCTCTGTGAAGCAACCCCTCACATATTTCCCCCCTTGCTGATTTAAGGACACTACAACTTCTCAGTTAGTTCATGTTTTTCTATACTATCAGAAAAAGGCACACACAGAGGAATAATAATAAAATGGCATGAAGGGGTGGGAGAGCGGGGGGGAAAGCCCAGCAGCCCTCGTGAGTGTCTTTGGGTGTAGGACAGGTTGCTAGAGACAGCGATCGGAGGAGGCAAGAAAGACTTGTGGAGGGGTTTGGAAAGACAATGGAGGGGTTTGCAGTGCAGAGGAGGTGGTTGGCAGAGCTTCAGGCTGCAGAATGGCCTCAAAATGCAAGACATAATCATTGTCATCAGCTGCTGAGAAACCAAAGAAGAGGAGAAGTTGGCTGTGCTAGGCTACTTGAGGGATGGCAAATATGTGTGTGTTGTGACATGCAGGTTCGGCTGCATGAGGAGATCTGTGGGCTGTGGCAACAATTGCAAAGGTGACCGGCCAGGTCAGATCAAGGCTTTGATGAACACGGAGAAGGCACTGAACTTGTGGCTGGAAGGAGAAGAGAAGAAAAGTTTGGTTTTGATATCCCGCTTTATCACTACCCGAAGGAGTCTCAAAGCGGCTAACATTCTCCCTTCCATTTCTCCCCCACAACAAACACTCTGTGAGGTGAGTGTGGCTGAGAGACTTCAAAGAAGTGTGACTAGCCCAAGGTCACCCAGCAGCTGCATGTGGAGGAGCAGAGACGCGAACCCGGTTCCCTAGATTACAAGTCTACCGCTCTTAACCACTACACCACACTGGCTCTCACGACATGAACGAGAAACATGAACCAGAAACATACTTCTGTGGATGGCAGCATCTTGCACCAGAAGCCTCTATGACCACTTCAAACCTTCCACCCACAGATGGGGACTAGCCTGCCAAGGAATTGAAAGCCAGCCCAGGTTGGCTTAACAGCTTTAAGACCCATTTCAACCTGAAGGACATCCAAATGACAGGAGAGGTTGCACCCGCAGACAGAGAGGCTGCAAAGATGTGCAGTGCACCACTAACGTGGCTGCTGGATGACAAGGCATACCTTCTAGAGCAGGTCTTCCGACGCAGACAGGGCTTTTCTGGAAGAAAATGCCTGAGCAGACTTACATTGCCAAAGCTGAAAAGCAAACCCTTGGCTTCATCGCTGCAAAAGATCGAGTGACTGTGCTGCTCTGCGGCAATGTGTCTGGTCACTTAAAGCCAGGCTTGCTATACAGAGCTCAAACCACCCTGTGCCCTAAAAGGTAAGAACAAGAACCTGCTTCCTGGGTTTTGGCAATCCAACAAAAAGCCCTGGGTGACTTCATCATCATTTCTGGACTGCTTCTACTACATCACTCCAGAGGCATTACCTGGACGAGAAGCACCTGCAGATTAAAGTGATGCTACCAGTGGACAGTGCTCTTGGGCATCCTAAGAGACTCCACTTTGCACACAGAAAGGGAGAGGTTGTCTCCTGCCCCGAATCCCCCAATACAACCTCCCTCATCCAGCCTCTGGATCAAGTTGTGATTTGCTGCTACAAGGCTGCTTACGTGAAGCTCACCTTCTCCTGAATGATCAACGCAATGGACGCCGATCTGGATCGCCCATTGCATCACCTACGTCAAGCAGGCAGTGGATGCAATCAAGCCTGAAACAGTGAGTGAATGCTGCTGGAACGTGTGAACGGAATGGGTGCACAAATTCAAGGGATTTCCAAGCACTGCCAACATGGTGGAGAACATTGTGCAGATGGCCAGGCATGTTGCTGCTGGTGGCTTTGTTGACGTCACTCAGTAAGAAGTGGAAGAGCTCATGGAGGCCCAACAGGTATTGAAGAGTTGCAAGAACTTGCCAGATCAAGCTAAGAATACAAAGCTGAGAATGAGGATGGTGAGCATGATCCAGCAAGCTGGAACCTGCACAAAATTTTCCAACTCTTCCAAGTCATAAATCATGCAAATGATCTGTTTGCACAGTTTGACCATGGAGAGCAGCCTTAAGACGATCTGTGGCATTACAGGCACTCTGAAACGGTACAAGGAAATGTTTGATGAGCTCAAGAGACAACAGCAGCAGCAGCTGCCAATCACCATGTTCCTCACAAAGAAACCAGCAGCAGTAGATGTGCCCAGACAACCCATCTCTGGATCTGAACCACAGCCAAGCACTTCTGGCTACTGGTCAACCCCCACTAGTCCTCATATCATCTGCAGCAGCATCCAGTGAGGGAGAGGAGAAAGAAGACTGAGAAGACTGAGAGCTGCATTTGTCCTTCACCAGTAAGTGTAGGGATTTTTTTAAAAATCACAATTTGCTGGGAGAGGGCTGGTTTGCTAAGTCAGTACAGTGGTTTGTTTCCTCTAGGCTTGGCAAAGGGTGGAGCAGGGTGGGTGCAACTTGAGCAGAATGCACCTGTGCATTGTTTGTTCACCGTAAACCATAGTTCATTTCAGACTATGGCTTCCCATGACGTTTGGATGTTACCAATGCCTTGTTTATAATAACTTTTATTTGTGCTTACCATGAATAATTTAAAGCCAGGAAAACTACCTGTATTCATTATCACCTGGACTAATGTATGTCAGCTTATTTGCACCTATGTTTGATGAAAAATGCTAGATAAATTTTAGGGTCGTAGGTATTTCCAATAGCAAACAAACAAACATTTGTATGAGGTCTGATACTATACCTCTGCCCTACATAAAAACGAAGCCTAACTAAATTTCCTGACAGCTCAGAAAATACATTTTCATCATATATAGGTATTATACAGCTATCTCACTTCAAACGTTCTGAATGCACTAGCAATGGTACAAATGCGGAAGCAAAACAGTTGGTATCTATATATATGGGGATGAGCTGCCAGAACTTGTTGAGTTTTTTCTTTTTGTTTTTTAAGGGGAAGGACTTCTCTTCTTTGCCCACTCGCCCTACCATTGCAGAAAAAATTATAAACTTTCCCTGCTGCCTGCCGCCTCTGCTGCGCAGCCCTGAACACAACACTACAGAGGTGCCGGAATGCAACTCAGTTCTTTATGCAAAGTTCCAATACAGTGGTACCTCAGGTTAAGTACTTAATTCGTTCCGGAGGTCCGTTCTTAACCTGAAACTGTTCTTAACCTGAAGCACCACTTTAGCTAATGGGGCCTCCTGCTGCCGCCGCGCCACCGGAGCACAATTTCTGCTCTCATCCTGAAGCAAAGTTCTTAACCCGAGGTAATATTTCTGAGTTAGCGGAGTCTGTAACCTGAAGCGTATGTAACCTGAAGCGTATGTAACCCAAGGTACCACTGCACTAGGTATGAATTCAGTTGTGTGGTAGCAGCCAGTACCCATGACGACAAAATGTCAGCAGTGTTACGTGCTAAATAGGTAGAGTTGAGGTCGGGGCCGGCCCAGGGCATTTTGCTGCCTGAGGCAAAATGCCCCCCATCCCACAGATCTGAGTCTGCGCCACTGCACTCTCTCTGCCCATGCCACGCTGCCACCGCTCACCTTCCCCACTGCCATGCACTGCCACAGCCCAGCAGGTTGGTGCAGCAGTGGTGAGCGGCACAGTCCTTGGGCCCATATCTGCCACCTGAGGCAACAACCTTACCTCACTTTATCAGCTGGCCGGTCCCTAGTTGAGGTCAGGCAACCGTTTTCAAAACCTTTTGCTGTTATCTCTGCTGCTTCTGCTTATGAAATATCTACAGTAATGGCGGCAAGGACACATGAGGAGGTCTGTGGGTGCTTAAAGGCAGGTATTTACTGTAGTATTGGTGCTCTTATGGTGTGCAAGTTTTTTGTAGTGTTCCCACAGTGTCGTTGTCATCAAGCTGCCAGCGCATAGGCATTTAATTTGGATTTACCCTTCCCAGGAAAACGTTGATAAGGTAATAACATGTTTCCAATGTTCCAACAACCCATTTACAGTATTAAGCTGTCATCTGGAAGAACCCTGTGAGGGTATTCATATTTCAAAGAAAAATGTCTCTAAGTGACTTACAACATACTAAAAAAAATAATCACAAATGAAAGTCATTTTCAAAAAACACAGTAAAAATTCTACATTTCAGAGCAGTGCTAGTAATAATTAGATAAAATATCCTCTGGATTATCAGTATAAATTTAAACAACTAGCAGATGTAGAATACTGAAAGACAAATAGCCCCATCCATCAAATATACAAGCATATATTTATTGGTAGCTGCACTCTCACTTCTGTTATCTCCCCAACTTAAACTCACACTAAAATTTTATGCTGTTTCACTACAGATAATCCTTTCAAAAACACTTCGCGTTGGGTAGACAAACAGCACAATTAAAAAGTGGAACAGATGGCTGAGCAAAAACAAAACTATTTTTTTTATTAAAAAAACTGCTCAAGGAAGCCAAACCATGGATTTTTGAGTAGAAATAGTAAGACAACTACATAAAGCACACATTTTTGTGTTTGAGGGGCACTGGAAATGATGGGAAAATAGAAGTCCCAGCAAAGTATCACAGAGCAGAGATTGAAGGATATGATCCTACTTCCTCTTACCTATAAGTCCCACTGAAGTCAATCAAAAATCCCTTTGAAATGCAGATGCAAATGTCATGATTTCAAACAACTCCTGCCTAAACTGTGACTCACGAAGGAAACAATCCAATCTGTGAGATCATATCACAGTCAACTGAAATGATGTTGGGACTAGAGTCAGGGTCTTGAATACTCAAGACTATTGGACCCAAACTTGACTCGAGTTCAAATCTCCATTTAGCCATGAAGCTAACTTGGTGGCCTTCAGTAAGTCACCATTTTGCAATCTTACACTTACAAGGTAAAAATAGGAGAACCTCATGTAAATTCCTGTGCAAAATAGGACAAGCCCAAGGAGTCACCCTAAAAGGATCGCTGAAGAATGAAGAACCAGGTACAAATGTGACAGTGGCACCGTCCTGTGGAATGCCCTCCCATCAAATGTCAAGGAAATAAACAACTATCTGACTTTAAGAAGACATCTGAAGACGTTCAGGGAAGTTTTTAATGACTGATGTCTTATTGGTTGTGGTTTTATTTATTATCATCATCATCAATTCTTTTGGGAGCTGCCAGATGAGCCAGATGAGCGGGGTTTAAATAACAAATAATAATAATAATAATAATAATAATAATAATAATAATAATAATAATCTGTGCACTATTGTTTTGCCTGTCTGACAAGACTGTAGAAAAAGTATAGGGAATGGGAAGCTTTCTTCTGTTAAGAGTTATCAATAACATAGTCGTCAACTTTTCCCTTTTCTTGTGAGGAATCCTATTCAGAATAAGGGAATTTCCCTTTAAAAAAGGGAAACGTTGACAGCTATGCAATAATCCTATGGCTTTTTTTAAGTAGTATGTATAAAATGGTCACAGATTATAAGCCAGCAACACAGAGTGCAGAGAGTGTGTATTTCCTAATAGATACTGCATGCTTTGCATCTTCACCCAAATAAAAACAACAACTGAAGAATACAATATTTCAAACAGTTCACCACCTGAGACATCCACGTAATCCATAGCTGTCAATGTTTCCCTTTTTTTAAGGGAAATTCCCTTATTCTGAATAGGATTCCTCGCAAGAAAACGGAAAAGTTGACAGCTATGACATAATCGGGGGGGGGGGGCGGAACCCAACTTTCAGTAATTGTCTTTGTAGGCCAGCATTTAAGCAGAATAATTACTCTGCTACATTTCTATGTCCTTCTCTAAATATACTGCTTTGACCCACATCTAGGAGTCAACTTGTGCCTCAACCGGCCTTACTATCAGACTCTGCTATGTCCTCTACCTAGACTTTATCATCCTGCCCCTGCCCCAAATTTCCGTTGTCACGATCCACATGTTGCTGTTCCTCAGCAAGCACTTAGCTTCACCCCTTAGACCTGCAGGTCAGAGACTTGAGTTTAAATTTCCAATACTATTTGGCAGTACTTTTTAATGGGGGTACGCATACCCTTAAACATTTTGTGAATCTAAATTTGGCCTCATTGAAGGGCAATATTTCAATATGAGTAGGGAAATGACAGTACCCCTAAACATTTTTTTAGGTGGGGAAAAGCACTGCTACTTGGACTTCTTATATTTCCTTTCTGACTGGACTACTCAAGCAGTTGCTCTGGCATTGAATTCCCTCATTACTTGTTTTTATCCTGTATTTTATTCTGTGAACTGCCCTGAGATGTTATGATAAAGGCTGGTATATAAATCTAAATAATATTAATATTAATATTAACAACAACACCTTCCTGATTTGCCACTAGGCCCAGTTTTCCACATAAACTAGCTATCCTTGCCCAACCCAAATCCTGATTAAAAACATCTGGCAGATGCAGCTCTCTTGACAGGTTACTTGGCACTTTCCATTAATGATCTGAACAATTAATATGTTAAAAAACGGTTGAGTTTTTTTGTTTTTTTTAACATGATATTTTGGAAAGCCCGTTATCCACAGTGCTTTGGATTACTGTGAAAGGGGGAAAGCGACTGCTTAATTCAGTTGGGGGTGGGGAGGAGGAATTCTGATCATGTATCCTCTTTTCCCCCCAACAACAACAAAAATTCCTTTGAGCTTTTCTTTTTTCCCTTCTTCTTTTTTAGGTACAAAGGTTGCAGACGCATGCGCAGCTTCTGGATTAACGCAACAGACCATTACAGATTTAAGAGCCGTTACGGTATATCAAGTGAGTAAACAAAAAAAACAACTAAGGCAGATTTATACAATGACCACAGTGGCACCCTGGGAGCCGTTACGGGCCATCAGGTCAAAAATCCACTTTTTAAAGAGCACCTAAATATGTGTGTAACCAATAGGCCTCAGGTCTCCACAGTAACAAGCACACAGATTTTCAAAAACAAGAATAGAGAGGAGTTATGGGATGGTGGCAGTTTGGGGGGAGAAAGTAAGGTAAATCACCCACAATTTAAATGCCTAAACAGTATGTGTCTGGTTCAAATAGGTGCAGAGTTAAACAGGTTTAAAATATGGGTTTTAAATAAACTTCTGGCCTCCTGTGTACAATTCTGCAAATACATTTCTGCCATCGACACAGTGAAAACAAAGTTGTTTAAAACTGCAACGTAAGTCACATATTTAAATATAATGGAGGTCATACTAATAAAACTCCAAACTTAAATACCAGGCTTGGTAGCAACTAAACTCCATATTCCACTTCTCCTGCTACAAGAGAAGTCTGGTCTACATGGTTAACTTTCCCTCTTGTTGCTTTTGTTGCATCGCCTCACAAACCAGAGAATAACACTCCTATAAACATCTAACTTAAAAGGCCTAGTGCAATGTTCCAAGTGAAACCCACCGTGAATCATTCTCCTACTTACAGTTTATTCTTGGCCTTCCCCTTTTTAACGCAGTATTTGTTCCAACGGAAAACTGAAGAAGAACTTCATCTCTCCATATGACCTGAGATAACAGTAACGTTGAAAGAATGGCCTGGCTTGTCAGGGATAATCCAAGGGCTGTCCGCAGCTACGCTTTTTTTAAAAAAAACAACCACACATGAGCCCAAAAGGACTAATAAATGCTAACTCTCAGCATGACACATCAGGAACTTTAAGCCCCTAACACCGACTAAGAAGAAAGTCTCCCAAATTTACCAAAATTATCTGCAACACAATGGAGAAGAGAAGGAATTAATCAAAGTCTCTCTCTTAATGCAATGCTTGATTGAACTATCCCAATCCCTTTTCAAATGGGATAACCAAGTGGCAAGTGACCTCGATGAAACATCCCAGAGAGGTACACAAGTACCACTTGTTCAATTTTTTCCCTTTTATGACCTCATTAGGAAGGATTTTGAAGGTTGCTCCTGAATATTAGAACAAAGTGTCTCAACACTACCTCTCTAGGATTCTTACGTCTCTTGTGTATGTGCTTTGTTTTGTTTTGTTTTCCTCTATCGGCGGCTTTTTGAATGGAATGTTTGGAACACACACACACACACACACACACACACACACACTTCTGGAGAAATAATCTACCATGCAAAAACAAAACCCTCAAAGTTACATTTCTTTCCCTAAATGGAGAGCCTTGGAAAGAGGCTAGGGCTTTTGCCAAAACCAACTCATGAGTCCATCTTTCTCTCCATCTCCCTTCCTGTTAATAGTCCCCATTAATTAGAGCTGGCTGCGGGTTTTCACTTCCTTATCAGGAATGATGCAGAGGCTGCCAAATCAGCTAGTGTGAAAATATTCCATTGCCAGTAATGTGTTCCACCCCCCCCCCCTTTTCCCCTCTCCCTAAGTGTTTGTTGATTCCATGCTTGGATTTAATTTGGAGGATTGTATTTTATAACCAGAAACAAACAAACAGATTTATAACCAAAGATGGAAAGGCAAACAGGAAAAAAAGGGGGAAAAAAGAAAAGCCGAGCCAAGCACTGCAACTAAGCCCACCACTTTTATTGACTTCTTAAAAACCAAATAACCTGGCATATTAGTGTGTGCATTCTGCAACAGACATTCAGCTCCATTGTACTACTTAGAAGGGAATAAAAGGAAACCCTACTGTTTGAAATCCAGCGGAACATCCCCACAACAGAGCACAACTGTTCCCTCATGCATGAATGGGAAGGAGATGAAAGAAAAGATGGACTTCTGAGGTGCAGCAAAAAAACAAAGACAACAAAAGTGCTGATCATGAGGGAATGACACAACTCATTGCCGCAAAAAGGATGAGAGAAAGGAGCTCAAACAATAGTGTAGACAGCTAAGTGACATGTAGAAGAATTGAAAAATCTACAGAAGTGCCTTTTCTCTCCACACTTGACGAGAAACAATTAAATGTTGGTACATCTGTCATAAAAAGGATAATTGAAACCTGTTACCGTCATTATGGACAGCAACTTAACTACCAAAACTGTAACTGTCCAATTAAATGTTGCCCCCTCTGTTATCTACACCACTTGCTAAAATGAAAAGCTTTGATTCCTCTGATAATTTGCCATGTCTGAATCTGTTATAAATTATATACTTGAACAGGCACATTCTAGAAGGTGCATATACAGAGAGAGAGAGAGAGAGAGAGAGAGAGAGAGAGAGAGAGAGAGAGAGAGAGACTGGATAGAAGGACAGGCAAGGAACAAAACAGGCGAGTTCCAAGCACACAAGTTGCTTCTCTGCCAAATAGTTAAGGTTTTCAGCAGAGAGCCCAAGAACAGGATAATCACCCCAAAAACTCATTAGACTTTGTTTACCCGTCCAGATGTCCACCAGCCTGCGAAAACAATGATGCTCTAAACTAATCTACTGACTGTTGCTACTTGCTTGAGAACATGGAGCGGCCAACTAAACTGAAGAGCAGTTATTGACCCTGTCAGGATACCTGATTAATGGATAAACGCTGTAATTGATTAGCGGAGAAGTGTGAATTAAAATGGAGAGTACAGCATCAATAATGAATCTCTGACAAAAGAGAGCTGACATAAAATGTAAAACGATTGCCCGCAGCTATATCTCATCAAAGACACACTTTTTCTTAAAAAACAGAAGAAGGAGGGGGGGAGAGATTTAGCCCAGGGTCCTGTCCTCTGCAGTTCTTTAGTCTTTTCTCTTGGTAATGATGCTGTGTGTTAAACCACCAGCAAAATGTTATGGGAACGACTCATCAATCCACCTTCATACTTCAAGCTATGTGAGGCAGTTAAATGACTCCATTATCCTCCCACTTCTTTATCCCTTCAAAGATACCCTAGACTTCCTTCATTTGTTCACCCTGAATTCCCTGCTATTATGTCGGCTGAGAACCGTAAATTTTGCATGCACCCAAGCACCCTGCTCTACAGGTTGTTGCAGCCGCTGCTGCAGGGAACAGGCCTGCCCAACTTTTGTGACGCACTGAGCCAAAAGCAAGTCAGCAGCAATATATATGTGCTCATGGCCCCCTGGAGCCCAACAGAGCTCCCTGATTTTGCAATTGTGGTTGGACCTTTGACTGAGGATATCCAGGTTTAAATTCCCACTCAACCACTAAGGATGCTGGGTGACATTGGCCGCTCCCAAATCACTCTCTAGATGCCTAATCTGTTGTGAAAATAAGATTTGGCCTAAGGAAACAAGCGTGCTGTCCCGGGCTCCTTAGCAAACAAAATAAACAAATAAAACAAATAAAACTGTTAAGCAGCTAGCAAGGAGCATATGTTTATATTACTTACTATTTAATGCATTTCATAAATGTATACCCCACTTTTTGAGCAACTTCCTCCACAAAGCACCTTACACTCTCCAATAAAAAAACAACCCCACCCAATGACAAAATGTAAAAGTACATAATACAGTACAGCCAAAACAATAAACCAGCATAAAAAGTGAAGTACAAATATAGAATTTAAAAATGAAATACAGATCATAAAGAACATTTAAAACGTATACAAACAAGCAAGGAGTAAAACTGCAGAAGTAAAGTTTCAGAAATATCATGGGATTGTTAGGAAAAGTTTAAGAGAAAATTAAGTTTTTGACGGAAATAAGAAATTGTAACAATAAGCAAAAATTGTAACTACTGTATAAGCAAGAAATTCTGCTGGTGTTTTTTTAGCTCAGCTCTTAAGAATTACCAGCTGTGCCCCAAGATAAAAATAGAACGTGTGTATGTGTTATTGAGGAAATCCCACTGAATTCAATATGAACTCAATTCTAAGTTGACTTTTTAAAAACTGTGCTGTCGACCAATCATATTCAGGAAGAAATATGCGAGCAGGATATGATCAGTGGTGGCTGGTGCCCATTGGAACTGCTAGGGTAGAAGCAGAGAGGCCAACAGTAAAGGGAGTCAGAGACAATGACAGGCAGAACCCAAAAATTCTACTTTTCTTCCCATCATCCTCTCTGCTAAGTTGAAGAGACAACATGGAGACTAAGGAGGCTGACTCTGACAGCTAGGAGCCATTCGTTTATAAAATGCATAGCACCTTATTAAAAAATTGCTTGGAGGTGTGTTTTGTTTTGCTTTTATATCCAAGAGGTACGTAAATTTTGTTAATATAATATTTGAGCCCAACATTTTGTGTCAAAGGATTCGGTAATTTTTGGCAATTCACCTTGATTGTAACATACTGGCATAAGAACTCTGTAACATCTTGCGTTTCGGTTGCAGTAGGGGTGAAACAGTCCAAAAGCACAACCTGTTAAGGAAGATGATCAAGGAGGTGACATTTCCTGTGGTTCTTCAAGCCGTTCAGCTAAAGAACGAACTTCACCTTCCCTAACAATGTTTGAAAGGACAGAAAAGGTGACTGGCACTAAGCACATTTCAGAAGCTCAAATGTGGGGGTATTCAATGCAAGAGAATAGTTTTATTAACTTGCTTTTAGCGGTTATAATTTTGTGAAACATAGAACCATGCATACAGGTATTACTGTATGGAACATAATTAACACACTTCATTAAGTTTATCAAATATTTGAAACCATATGCTTTAGACCAAATGCATACATCTTTTAACCATTCTAATCTGCAAAAAGATGTCCGTTGCAGTAAGTGCTTTTAATTCTCAGTATGAAATATTGTCAGGTCAGCTTGAGACAGTAGTTAAAATTAACAAAAAGCACTGTAAGTGCAAGTTTAAAAGCAATAACAATAGCAACAATGATAACGGACAACAACAATCACTCCTTTTGTATGCTGACAGGCCTTTGTAGCTGTTTTTTTGTTTTTGTTTTAATAACCAGTCATTTTAATTATCTCTCTTGTTTTAATACTGTTTTTTGTTTTAATGTTGTACACTTCCTTGTATGCATGGTATGACTGGTGGAATAGAAATACTTTTATAAATAAAATAATATACAAGATAGGATAAACAGTTGCACAATGTTTTCAAATGTCACTGTAAATAAAATACAGTGAAAATGTAGTAGTTTAATAAGGTAATTTTCTGTATTTAGCTTACCTAAAGGTTTTAGCAAATGAATAATTTAGCAAAAGGTTTCACATCAGTTTGTACGATTATTAAATATGTATCTACAGGGCAATGTGTATCCCAAAAATACCAAACAAACAAACAAACAGGAATTTCTGGCATAAAAATTCAGTTTAAATCTATACACAGGAAAACCAGGGCAACCATCTTGTGGCAATGCAGATATGCTATTTGCTAGTTGCCATGATACGAAGAACCTGCATGGCACAAATGACAAAGGAATGCCTGCAGAACTGTAGAATTACAGACATTTGAAGTGCCACTGAACAATCCACCACAAGATTCAGTGCTATCCAATGATATAACCAATTTCTTACCCCTTTTCAGCTGAGCCCCATTTTTTACATGATGGCATATTTCACTAATGATATGCAGATCAATCTGTGTGTTTGAAAACCAGCAATACTAAAACTTAACAAGAGCAGCAGCAGCAACACATTTCTATATATAGGCTTGGATTCAAAGCTTTCTAGTAACTTCCACCCATTCAAGGTGCTCCAAGATTTCCACTGACTCTCCTCTACCGGAGAGTAGACACTTTGAAATTAAAGGACCTAAGTTACTCATGTCCATTCGTTTCAGTGGGTTTGCCAGGTAACACTGGATTCAATTCACTTAGCTTGACAAAGTGAGAAGACATCAGTGAGGAGGTGTCAAGAAAAAAGTGTAAGTTGAATCAAGGGTACAAAGATAAAGTTGCAAGTCAGGTCATCCACTATTTTGGAAAGTAAAGGAAGTAGGAAACTAGGATGACAGGAAAATCAGAGGGATTTAGAGAAGTGTTTTGAAAAGGGGTACAATCCTTAGAGCTTCAAATCTAAACATAGCTGATGTGGATGAAATTGTTTTTGTGCTAAACATATTTTTCCCCTCCACATAACCCTACTTTTGCTCTCCCTCTCTTATTCTCTTCACACTTTCCAGAAAAATGGAATAAAATAAAACCATACATGCAGTATAAAATATGACTTCTGTATAGTATAAAGCAGGAAGGTGAAGGAATCCAAAAAGCAGCTGCTTAAAATTAAATCATCATGTTTTCAAAAAATGTGTTAAATTCTAAAAGTTTCAATGTATTCAAGAAAAGGCCTGTTTAAACTATTCTCTATTATTTTTCACTGCTGACTGAGAGTTCAGCATGATCACCAGTACAATTTTAAAGAATATTCTCTCTCTTAGCCATTGTTACAGATAGAAGCAGGAATTAAGCACAGTCTTTTTGGCAGCTGAACTTGGATCAAAAAGACATTCATAACTCCTGCAGGGTTTTGCTTTCTTGGGTCATGGCAACTTTCACAAGGCTTCTTTCTACCCTTTACCTTTTTTCATAGACGATTATATCCCTGGTTAAAATCCAGACATTTACTGCCAGACAAGAACAAATTACTTTGACCAGGGACACTCCTGAAGGTAAAATTCTTCAGCAGCAGGTGGGTCTGACCCACAACCTTTGCCTGAGCTCTCTGGTTCATTAACTTGTAATTTCTCATACCAAAAGTGAAATATTTCCCCTCTGACTTGCAGGCTGATGTATTTATTCAGATTGGGAACAGTGTACCAGAACAGGGATGGCCAATATGGCGTCCTTCAGATGTTGTCAGACTCCCAACTCCTATCGGCCCCAGCAAGCATGGCCCAAGGTCAGGGATGATGGGAGTTGTCTAGCAAAAACTGCAGGGTACTACATTGGCTATCCCTGTCTCACTGGTACATGTTTTCCTGGTGTCTAAAATACAACTGGGTTGCCGTATGTCCGGAATTTCCTGGACATATCTGGAATACTGCAGTCGGAAGCAGTGTCCAAGCGGAAATCAGACATTTTGGCCAAAATGAAATACAAGGAAAGGGAGGTGGCTAACTCAACCTGACATGACTAAATGATGCTCCTGACTCTCAGACTGAGGCCGCCAGGAGGAAGCTTCTCAGTCCAGAAGGATTTCATGATCTAGTCTAATGTCATGACTCACCTCAAGAAGCAAAGAATCCACAGACATTGGTAAAAAGTGGTAGAGAAGGTAGCAAGTCTACCCAACCTCATAAAAGGTAAAGGACGGTTAAGTCCAGTCATAGGAGACTATGAGGTTGTGGTGCTAACCTCGCTTTTCAGGTCAAGGGAGGCAGCGTTTGTCCGCAGACAGCTTTCTGGGTCATGTGCCCAGCATGACTAAACCACTTCTGGTACAACAGGACACCATGATGGAAGCCAGAGTGCAAGGAAACACCATTTACCTTCCCGCCAGAGCCGTACCTATTTATCTACTTGCACTGGCGTGCCTTCAAATTGCTAGGTAGGCAGGAGCTGGGACAGAGCAATGGAAGCTCACGCCGCCGCGGCCCGGGGATTTGAACCGCCAACCTTCCAATCAGCAAGCCCAAGAGGCTCAGTGGTTTAGACCACAGCACCACCCACTCCCTACTCAGCCACATAACATCCCTATTTCCATTTTGCATTGGGGGGGGGTCTCTTTCTCCTTCCTTCATCCCAGTGGACCTTGTTGGAGTCTACTGCAATTTGCATTTGAATTCCAAAGAACTAGTGTTAAAGGAACAAAGGAAGCATGGATTTATCCAGTCACTCAACAGTGAAGGAATTCAACTGGCAATTCAGTCAAACGTTCTAGTGTGGTGTCAGAGCAATGATTCCCTAATGGTGGGTCATGGGTGCTGAGCCAGTTTGTTGGCAATGTGTGATGTACGAAGCTACTTATTGTAAATCATATGAGACTCGGGTAGCTGAGAAGGAAGTTCAATTTGACAGGAGGCCTCAAGCATTGTAGGTTATATAACCTCCAACGTTTCTCCAATGAAAACAGGGATGTCCTATTCCATCATCATCATCATCATCATCAACATCATCATTATCATCATCATTTTTATTTATTTATACCCCACCCATCTGACTGCATTGCCCCAGCCACTCTGGACAGCTTCCAGTATATATAAAACCATAATAAAACATTAACAAACTTCCCTATACAGGGCTGCCTTCAGGTATCTTCTAAAGGTTGTATAGTTACTTATCTCATTGGCTCAGGGGTCACATAACTCCATACCCTCCAACATTTCTCCAATGAGAACAGGGACATCCTAAGAAAAAACAGGACATTCTGGGATCAGATCAGAAACCAGGACGACTTCTATCAATCCGGGATTGTCCCTGGTGGAAAATAAGGACACTTGGAGGGTCTGAGGTTAGACAGGGCACTCCTTTGGTGAAGGCACTTCCTATGTCTATTAAGCAGAAATAGGGAAGCATATTGAAGATACTTGTTAATAGGGTGACCAGGTGCAAAAGAAGGCATTGTTTCTTTACAGCTATGTAAAATAATAATAATAATAATAATAATAATAATAATAATAATAATAATAATAATAATAATAATAATTTGAATTTATATACCACCCTATATCCGGGGGTCTCAGGGCGGTTCACAAAACAGATATTTCATGGTCAAACCTGGGCATATGTGATTGGCTCTCCCAATTTTTATTTAAATGCAATCATAGGACACTCTGGTTTTGACTGGAGGACAGGTGAATTAACCCTTTCCCCCTCTGTTCAAAATACACCTGTATGGTATCTCCCTCCATTAGTGTATTAGTAGCTTCAGGGTGGGGGGTGCAGTTTTGATTGGGAAAACGGGATAACCACACCCCTCCCACAGCACCATTGCTTCAGTGAAAAGCAGAGCTTCCACAGCTGCTTTTCAGTTCAACCCACAAAAAAACATGCACCGAATAATTTTGGGATGTTCTGCTCATGGATCCCCAGGGGTCTAATGGGGCTTCTCAGATGTGCTGCTTATTCCAAAAGGCTGGGGAAAGCTGCTGTACTCGTCATCCCTTCTTCTGCCCAATGGGATGGAAGGAATCAAGCAGAGGTTGAATAGTCATCGGTTGGGGATGCCTAGTTCTAGATTTCCTTCACCAAGAAGATTTGGATTTCCTGCACCAAGTCAATAATTCTATGACTATCACAAGAGCTCTGCCTTCCTTTGTACCCAGTCACCCTACTTGTGTGACTCCCAGCCAATGTCTCCCACTTTCCAGTTGAAGAACTGCCTTGTTTTAATTTTTACGATGCACTTAAAAAAAACCCCTAGATCGTAGGGTTTGCCTCAACTGGTGATAAATCTTAACCTTCCTAGCATGGAAATATTATACCCAGACTTTTGTTATATGCTTTCTCTTCTCCCTTTTCCTAAACTGAAAACCACTGGCTTGAGAACGAAAACTTCCTCCAATATACACACATAAGGAATCAATTAGCTTGCAAAAACATGGCAGAACCACATTTGATTTCTTTTCTTCCAGATAAGTAGAAAGCTTTAATGACAGTCACATATAAGGAATAATAAAGTGTATTTATAGCATTGCATGGTCCCTTGACATAATTGTTGTTTAGAGAGGCATGTAATGTGGTCATGCAAAAGATTGGTTTCACTTTTTGTGGAGGTTTTGTGGTTGCAATATCCATGTCTTTGGATCATAACATGTAATCTGATCAATGATCTGATATACATTCCCAAAACCAGAAGGGAGGAAAAACTGCTTGCCTTTGGTTATATATATATTTTAAAAAATATTAAACCTTTCAGCAGTTTCAGACATTTCAATTTTTTAAAAAAGGTTAGAAGCTATCACAACAATTTCTTGTAATTAAGTGATTACTAGTTATTTCTTATTTTTAGTTTGAATGCTATCAAAAACTACATCTCATACCTCAAATTCTTCTTTTATTAACTTGGAAGCAAGTTGCACTGGTGGTTTTGACCAATGAAACATTCAGTAAACATGCTTAGGATTGACATCCTCTATATCTAAGCTTGCATCTGTTATCTTGTTCTGCAGCATGATATATAACTCCCCCATCCAAGAAAAACCCACCCTTGGCTATTTAAAATGAGGTCCTGCCAATTTCCTCGCTTTTCCCAAGATAAGCAGAGTTTAAGACATAACAAGATGGGTCAGTCTCTGTTGCTTTGGAGTATCTGGAGTCTGCCAAGCCATAGGCAAGTGCTATCTTATTCCCAAGTGTTACCTATGCAGATGTTTCAAAGTGACCTGCTTTGCTCCAGCAATTATGTAGCACAACTGTGCAGTCCAGATACAGCTTCCAGATGGGCATGTTGAGATCCTTTTCTGCTATTAAATATGGACCGTTTCTGATTATCAGCCAACACCGTTGTGAAAGATGTTGTGAAATCTGCAAGCAAGGAAAACCTGGCGGAAGACATCTTCCAAATACAAGCAAAGTCAATAAAACCGGAGTTCCGTAAACTTTTCTGCAAAATCATTCACCATAGCTATCAAATTATATTTTGATAGGTTTGAATTATTTATTTCATTTATTAAATTTGTATAGAACCCTTCCTCCAAAGATCACAGGGCGGTTCACATTAAAGTGCAAAATGCAAAAACATTTGAGATTTATAATTCTATTTAAAAAAAAGCTTTAGATTCCACGTATATATTTTTACGATCGATAACACGCATAAATCTTCATGGTAACCTTTGAAACCAGACATGAGGAAGCTGTGGTCCTCCAGAGGCCGGGACTCCCAACACCCATAGTGTGCCAGTGGTCAGAGATAATGGGAGTTGGTAGTCCAAATTTTGCAGGGTCACAGATTCCTCATACTTGCTATAATCAGATGCTTCATATCTACCTGGAATCAAAACTGGGAAGCTCTGTTGACATAATGGATGAAGATGGAAACTAAGATGGGGGCTTCTGATTAGAACCATTAAAATAAATAAATACTCAAACTGAACACCATGGAATTTTGCTTTCATGAATAGTTTTTTATGCTTTAGTAATCTTATTTTGGAAAATGTCTGAGCACTTCGAGACTAAGTAAGTGAACTTGATAGGTGCATAGTGTATGGGGGAAAAGGATATAATGATGTCAGTGTCCCCTTATTCCTATGCTAGGAATTGGGGAGGTTGCTTTACCACTCATTCGCTCCACTAAGATGCATTTTCTCCATAAAAACATATTTGCACATAAAGACCCCAATTCAGGTAAAGTTAGTTATGTTATGTCCCCTTTAAACGAAGAGGAAACCAGCAGCCTCCTTTACAGAAGCTGATGGAGAAGCTTCTCGACTCGTAGTTGAAAACTATTTATTCAAATTTCTGTCATATATTACAATTGAAACTTGTTAAAAAAAAAACCACACGTTTCAGTATGGACAACTCCTTGTTTTGGATTCCAGTTGCTTTTGTTCATTCCCATTCTCCTCAGTTTTCTGCCCCCCCCCAAAAAAAAAATTCCAAGCCCACTAAACATGCTGGGTTGTTTTTTTTTTGGAAATTTTCCTCTGAAATAATTCCTTTACTTCCGGAAACCTCAAAAGTTCCCCAAGCCCCCCGATATTCTTGTGCATGGCATTTTGACAACAATAGGACTGTCATTCACAGTAGGAACATCAGATACAGGGGGAATGATAGCAGAATTTAGGCTAGGTTGCCATATAGTCTCCCCTCATTCTATTACCGTATTTTTCCGTGTATAAGACAATATTTTCCACCAAACTTTTTAAGTTTAAGATCGGGGGTCATCTTATACAGTGGTACCTCCAGTTACAAACAGGATCTGTTCCGGAGGCCCAGCTGTATCCCAAAGATTTCGTAACTGGAGGACCGCTTCTGCACACACGCGAGCGGCAAACCCATTTCCGGATTTGCTGCGTTCACAACCCGAAGATTACATTACCCGAAGGTAATGTAACCCGAGGGTCCACTGTACACGGAATGTTGCAATTAAATATATAAATAAATACATGCCACCATCCATATTCTTTCCCCCCAGCCTCCCCTCACTGTTGGCTTCATGAAAAAACCCTGGTCTGGTACTCCCCAAAGAAGCCCCCACTCTGGACATTGTCCCTTCCACCCGGTTCCCTCAGCCGCCCCCGGATACCTAGACCCCCTATTCCCCAAGTACACTCACTCAGGCAGCTCTGGCAGTCGGAGATCCTCACAGCGGGAGAAATCCGCTCCGGCGCGTGGGGTGGGGTGAGCCACCCATAGGGGCGGGGTGCACTGCGGGGCCTCCGGAGTCTGCCTGCCTCCTCCCACTCAACTGTTAGATTTCTGTTATGCTACTGTGCAGTTTTTGGAGTCACAAGACTCTGTTTACATTCCAGACTGTTGGAAGTCTCACGGGATGTGGGAGACGGATGTTGATGTTACTGGTTTCCTGTTTCTTTGTGCTAGTTGTTCACTGCCTCTCACAGAGAGCAGATGCATATTTTTTTTCTGTCCTGCGTAGTTAGAAATAAACGTAGCGATGTAGCACATATTTTTCTCTCCTTCTGCTGCTGTTTGGATACTCTGCGTAATGGGAGCATGCCTGAAGCCTCATCAAAGGCTTAGGTCGTAAATCACCGTCAGAGCAGAGGTCGATGGATTCCGAAGATACGACAAGGAGGAGAGCTATTACAGCTCGGTCGTATGCAAGTTCTGACATTAACCACCCTACAGCTGGGGGGGGGGGAGGCAGCGGGCGGACTGTTTGGGCCCAAGGGGCAGAGTGCAGTTCGCTCCCCTGGATGTTTGAGAGTGGAGCAGAAAAATGCAATTTGATTTCTGCAGCATACGAATTCCCTCTTAAAGGGTTCTTTAACTTTGATTCTTGTATTGCGGCACCGACCAGTTCCCAGCCGTCAGGGACACGCTCTCATTCCAGCTCAGCTGCCCAGCTCCGCGTCAGTGCCGCCGCCGCTCCAGTTCTTATACTGCATGTTATAATAATGCTGACTAGCCCAAAAATAATAATAAAATTACTTAATGTAATTACGATACTAATGTTGTTCTGTTTGATGTTTAAATATATGGTACTAAATATAACGGTGTTTTCAATATTTAATAAAATATCAAAGTTGTTCAGTTTGGTGTTTAAAATATTTATTTCTTAATTTTGGGCTCAAAAAATAGGGGCTGTCTTATACATGGGGGCGTCTTATACAAGGAAAAATACGGCATTTAAGCACCTCCTTTCCCCAAAAAATAAATACAATAAATTGCAATCATATTATACGCGACAATTTTGGAGAAAAGCCCACAGAACTCTTTCCAGAAAACATGTGTTGGATTGCATCGTCAGTGTAGCAGAGCAAACTACACTGTAATGCTAAATGTGTTTCTTTGTGTGATTCTTTTGAGAAATGCAAACAGCAGCTGCAGGAGCCCCAATCAGGACTGAGATGGGGCTGTTTAACCCTTTCTCCCCTGCCATTAAAGGTAAAGGGACCCCTGACCATTAGGTCCAGTCGTGGCCGACTCTGGGGTTGCGGCGCTCATCTCGCTTTATTGGCCGAGGGAGCCGGCGTACAGCTTCCAGGTCATGTGGCCAGCATGACTAAGCCACTTCTGGCGAACCAGAGCAGCGCACGGAAACGCTGTTTACCTTCCCGCCGGAGTGGTACCTATTGATCTACTTGCACTTTGACATTACCCTAATAAAAAATCCACTTCTCAATGCTGCCCTTTGTACTGGCAGGGGAGAAACATCACAGCGCATGGCCCTAAGAGTCTGAGATGTGAACCTGGAAGCCCTTGAAACAAATTTCACCTAGACCGTGAATTTATTAGGTAGTCTTAAACAACCCGTTATCACTCAACCTTCCTCAACCTATGACCGACCCTATAAGAGTTGTAGGGATTAACATACGCAACATGAAAGCACTAAATAATAAATGATACATATCAGTATCTTTTACACAGTATCCAATCATATCCATAGCTGAGCAAGGTAAGAGCCATTTAAAAACTGGGTGAATTTGAATATTTTATCACCGTACAAAGGTGCCGTGTTAATTAAAGTCACATATTGCTCTTCTGCAGCACGCCTTCATCAGCGCAGAAACGCAGAGGCTTCTAAAATGCCAGTTTCAGAGACCATCAGGGTTATATTCTGAGTGGCACGTTTCTAAACAGTTAATCACTGATTTGAATATATGTCAACACATTCTGCTGGAGTGCTATAAAACGTGTCAACAGCAAAAAGAAAAAAATAAGAAAAAAATTGGTGACACACTTGGGACACAGAGTTTTTGTGCTGACACACCGTAATATAATATTTTTTTTGGAAAAATTATCATCTGTTTAGCTATAAGCAACAATTAATCTTTTCAGTCATAAATACAGTGTTTTAAATTACACCTACAGAAGCAAAAACACACCCAAAGTGCTATTTAATCTTACTTTCATTGCCTTTCTGGCCCTGCCGATTTAAAAATTCCTAAAATGCAGCACGCAATAAATTTTGCAATTAGGAGAAAAACGTGAGCTATCAATATTTATTTCCCCTTTCCTCAGTTAATAAAATTACTTAACTCTGAACCTCTAAGTGAAAAGAAATCCTGGGAGCACTGCAAGCCTCAGAGGATTAATTTCGCTTCCATGAAATGACATTTTATTCCCGAATCATTTAACCTCTGACTTTTCATAACTAGACATTCAGCCCTTGAACTGTGATTTAGTGACGCAACTCAAAGGTGACAGAACAGTCCTGTCATGTATGTGATATTAACAGCTTTCTCTTCCACCTCCCCACGCAAGCAGATGATGAAGACCTGATGACTGAAACTTAGTTTTTAATTATTTTTTAAGGAAAGTTTTTTACATCCCACAATGGATTATTGGAATTTCCTTGTAGAATCAGCTTATAGGAACCCTAAAATATGCACAAATTACATCTGCACATGTTTGTTGTCCCATTACTGTTACACCGCTCCCTTTCTTTTATCTTTTCCCTGTGTTATGGTCAATGTTTTGGGGCAGGGGCCTGTCCTTCTTAAATTTCATTTTGCTTATCTTACTCGGTGAAGTGCCATAGACATGGATAACCCTATATAAATACTAAATAATTCTTGTTCTGTTTTAACGAGGGTAAAAGAAATATGTAAAACACAACACAACAACGATGCAAAATCATCCGCATTCATTGGTCAGCACCACTTATTTAACCACTAAAAACGCAAAAGACATATCAACCCAATTGGCTAGGAAAAAACATCATCATTCACCTTGGGGTCTCTAATTTCAGTGGCGCCAAAATTCAGGTCCCCCCCAGCCTGTCTCGCTTCATTTTAAATACAGTGGTACCTCCGGTTGCGGACGGGATCCGTTCCAGAGCTCTGGTCAGATCCCAAGGTTTCCGCAACCAGTGGGACCACTTCTGCACATGCACGCGCGGCAAAACATTTCCGGGTTTGCCGCTTTCGCAATCCGAATTTTACATTACCCAAGGGTAACGTAAGGACAGATCGTGAAGCTGAGGCTCCAATACTTTGGCCACCTCATGAGAAGAGAAGATTCCCTGGAAAAGACCCTGATATTGGGAAAGATGGAAGGCACAAGGAGAAGGGGACAACAGAGGACAAGATGGTTGGATAGTGTTCTCGAAGCTACCAGCATGAGTTTGACCAAATTGCGGGAGGCAGTGGAAGACAGGAGTGCCTGGCGTGCTCTGGTCCATGGGGTCACGAAGAGTCGGACACGACTAAATGACTAAACAACAACAACGTAAGGCAAGGTGCTACTGTAATAGTTGCATCCAAACCGCTAAATCCACCTCTGTATCATGTGACTATTTCAGTCATCAATGTTTGATTTGCCTCGGCAGAACACACATAAAATGCCCTGAACCGATTAGTCAGGTTGATTTGTCAATCTCTTATCCTGCCCACTTTGACACTGGTTTGTATCCAAAAGCAGGCCCTCCAAGTGTCCCTATATTCCAGGGACAGTCCTGGATTTACATATGGTGTCCTGGTTTCTGATCTGATCCCGGAACGTCCTGCATTTCCTTAGGACGTCCCTATTTTCACTGGAGAAATGTTGGAGGGTATGGAGTTATGCAACCTCCTGGCCAAGAAGGTAAATTCTGTATAGTTTTATTATGTTTTTATGTATGTTAGAAGCCACCCAGAGTGGCTGGGGCAATCCAGTCAGTTGGGCGGGGTATAAATAATGAAATTATTATGATTAGGGCTATAGAATAGGACAACCCTATTTTCATTGGAGAAATCTTGGGAGGGTGTGCGAAAGTGGTTTTGCCTTAGCAGTAAGTGTTTTAAGGCACCTATTTTTCAATGATCTGGCCCTATAGCCACCTGTGCTATTATCCTGTTTTGACAGTTCCTCGAGCTTCAGGGGCAGGTTCGGGAGGGCAGAGACATGGGGCTTAAGCAAGTAACTGGGAAATCAGCAAAAACTGGCTGCCCAGACTTTTCCAATCAGAACTACATTCTGCTAAGACACAGAGCCATCATAGATGCAACCCACTGTTTGCCCAGTTCCTTTCCCTGGGATTTGAACGACTGTATTCCTTCCTCTGTGGGACACAGGTGGCGCTGTGGGTTAAACCACAGAGCCTAGGACTTGCCGATCAGAAGGTCGGCGGTTCGAATCCCCGCAACGGGGTGAGCATCCCGTTGCTCGGTCCCTGCTCCTGCCAACCTAGCAGTTCGAAAGCACGTCAAAGTGCAAGTAGATAAATAGGTACCCCTCCGGTGGGAAGGTAAATGGCGTTTCTGTGCACTGCTCTGGTTCGCCAGAGCAGTGCACATTCTCTCCTGACTGGGCCACAGGGCTTCGTATTCTCCCCACCTTCCACCATTTCTGGGAGAAGCGAACAAATGAAGCAAGTGTTTTACCTCACAATGTCGGGGAGTATGACTTTGGCCTGTTTCCAGCTCCCCTCGGCAAACCCACCGAACTAGATTGTGTTAACATAGCAATTTAGATAAAGCAATGGACTTTGGTGAGGAAAACCGTGGTTGCTTGAACTGAAGTGGAACCAGGGATGCCAACCTGAATAAAATATTGCGAGAGGAGGCAGGCAAGCCCCACCCTACGTAATCAATCACATGATGCAGTGCGCACACACCATTTTAATGGCAATGCCAATCAACTTTTTTGGGGGGTGGCCCCCTCAAATATTTTATTTGGGGAGAAGAAATGGAACGTCAGCCCCTAGGAGTTGGCTCCTATGAGTGGAACTATAAATTAACTTTCCCTTTTTCCTGTTGAGTAGTTGTAGGAGGTATGCTCTGAAATGAATCACTTTGAGAAAGATCCAGTACTTTAAATGGGAACCTTGAGGCCTTATTCCCTCAAGAGAAACGCTTCGGGGACCACATGCTGTGAGACAGGCCAGGGCTACAAGCATACACTTTTCATCCTCCCTAAATCCAGTGCTATTTTTCTAGAAAAAGTGGTGCTGGAACTCACCATGAACATCTCCTTCATGCTCTTAGAATGGCCATGGCGCACACCTGAAGGGGCCTGGAACTGAGTTCCGTTGAGTTGTGGCTGAAAAAAAATGTCCTGCCTAAATCCATAGTCTCTTTAGCTGTATTCAGGCAGTCACCAGAACAGTGGAAGACCTAGATGGGGCCAGAGCAAAGACGCATGCACCAGCTCCTTAGATCCTTGCATAATTTTCAATGCATTTGTAAAGGCTGTTTTTTCAATGTGCTTAGAAACTGTCCCTTTGATTGAAACCCCCTGATAAACCGGGGTTCCTGCATCCAGGGAGATTTTGAAGCGTGCTCATTTGAACACATTTGGAAAACCCTCCAGACCTAACTGCATGAAGATCTGAAGAGCAGTCAACATGACCGGAGAAGTTAAGGCCGGTGGGGGCTTGTGTCATACCCTCCAACATTTCTCTGATGAAAACAGAGACAGCCTGAGGAAAAAACGGGACATTCTGGGATCAAATCAGAAACCGGGATGGCTTCTTTAAATAGGGGCACTTGGAGGGTCTGTAATGTATTGGTGCCCCCCCAGCCCCCAATTTAAATCTTCACATGTTCATGCAAATGACTGCACACAGCTTTTATCTCTTAAGAAGCTTGAGAGCAAGAAAGTGTGGGTGCTGCAATGATCTTGACAGATCTTTCTTAAATTCATCCATCAATCTATCCTCACACTTCATCTACTCATACACCCCCACACCCTTCTTTCCATATTTTCTCTTTCACCCCAATTCAGCTGTTAACGGGAAAATCCGAGGGCTCCCTTGGACAAAAAACAAAGACACCAACCAGGATTACTTGGAGCAAAACAGCAGCCTGTAGGCTTGGCCTTTATTGATCTGTTGCAACAGGGTGCTCCCCTCACCTGCAGGAGAGAGGAGAGACCCAGGAAAATGGTGTGCAAGGCCTTATAAAGACTTTTGAAATTGCCACCCTGTAGATCAAGACCACCCCCAGAAACATCACACCTACATCACAGAAAAGGCGGTCTAAAACAGAACATTTGAATATTGATTATCTCCTGTTGTTGTTTATCTCCTGTCTGGCAGGTTACTTGATTGGATTGCCTGGGGAGCCTGGCCATTCTTTTGTAGTGATAGATACTTAGTTCCTGGGCCATGTCACAGGCTCACACCCTATTCAAACACAGACATACCCTTAAGACAGGATTTGTGAAGGAAAAGACAATGGGGAGGCTTTTCCAGTTTGACCTTGCAGAGAAAACATTTGCTCAGTTTAGGAATCAAAATGGTTCCAGGTTGGCCTTCCTGTGCTGATCTATGTATGTGCTTGGTTGGTACACTTATGAACATTACCATATATTTAAGACCATAAAATTCTTATCACAAGCAATTCAGCTTAGGGAACTATTATTGCAAGTGGGAGCTTTCCCCCATTATGCCTGAATGCTATGATGTAGGAGACGGGCTCATGGGGATGAGAGCACATGGTAAGGTTATAAATTGTTACGTGATCCTGTGAGCCAGAAGAGGTGCATATTTTGCATATATCCTACCTTCTCTTAGCATCCCTGCATGCAGGCCAAGAACAAGGGCAGAATCCAATTGAACAGCTCCACTAGCGCAAGCACCTTGGGCTGCGAAATGGAACTTCTCCTCCCTCTCTTCTTCCTGCACACCTCTCCTAAAGCTCTTGCGAGTTTCCCTCCAGCCCTCTGGAGCAGAATTTGGGGGCACACAGGGAGAGAAGAGTGAGAGGAAGTTACCTTGTGCAGGCCAAAGTGCTAACACTAGCAGAATTGTTTAGCTGAATGCTGCCTAAGATCTTTCCCTGCTGTAAGCATAGGCATCTTTCAATTAATTAACTAAAACCGAGTCAAAACCAGTGCTGAAATTACAGTTGCGGAAAGGCCAGCAGTTACAGTACTATGCTGCCGGCATGTCAAGGCAGAAACAACCAATTGCAAAACATGATCTCAGTTACTATGCTCACATTATTGGGTGTTTCCTCCCCCCCCCCCCCCCGCTTACACAGATTTCGCTTCCATGCAGGAAAATATGTGTTCAATGTCTATACATACAGAGACCATAATCCCACTGTCTAAAATTAGATCATAAGACTTTTGTACCTGGCCTAATAATATTAACAGTAATAATGAAAACAAGGTGTGTGAAAAAGGCGCACGAGTCACTTTTGCTGCATGCATGTGTGATGTAAAGACATAATCACTGTGTTTTTCGCTCTATAAGATGCACTTTTCCCGTCCTAAAAAGTAAGGGGAAATGTGTGTGCGTCTTATGGGGCAAATGCAGGTGGGAGGCTCTGCTCAGCTGGCCTTCTCCCTCCTCGGGGAAAAGCCCCCAAGAGCACACACTCCGCATGCTCTTTAAAGGGAGCACGGCTCTTGGGGGAGCCTTAGCCACACGCAGCCTCTCCTGGGCAGGGGATGAAGGCTCCCCTTGACCGGAAGATGCTGCGCGCGGCTATCCCATAAGCCAGGACAGCAAGTGGGGATCACTGCGCAGCGGTCCCGCTTGCTGTCCTGGCTTCTGGGATTCAGAATTTTTTTTCTTCTTGTTTTCCTCTTCAAAAAACTAGGTGCATTTTATGGTCTGGTGCGTCTTATAGAGCGAAAAATACGGTAGCTATTTACCTCTGGGTTGCCTCTGGTCAAAGAGCTGCTCGGGCCTTTTCTGGCACCAGTTTAGCTATCCAGGTAGCATTCTAATTTCCATGACAAACTAGATTTCCCTACAACAAACTAGGTTTGTTACAAGATAACTGTTCTCTCTCTCTCTCTCTAATTCAACATACTTTGACTCTTACGGAACAACCACAACTTTTATGGAATGCAACTATCTTGTGATATATCCCCCTCCCAATAAGCTGAGAAACATGAAATCAAAGAATCACAGACAAAACAGGTTGAAGAGCAGAAGCAGCAATCCCCAGTTGCACTGATTATCATAAAAGGTAATAATGTTTGGTGTGTATGTGGGACATTAAAACAAACAAAAAACAAAAAAAAACCCCAAACTCTTAAAATGTGTTTAATTAAAGGGAGATCCTCACAGCATGAAATGGGGGCACGTGTTCCTGGAAAAGCAATTTTAATTTTATAGCATGCTCTTAACTAATTACAACATCAAGCTTGGGAGTTGTGGTTAGAAAAAGAGACATGGGAGAGATGGCTGTACTCAGAAGAGAAATTATGTTTGTACATGGAACTGTGTGTGTGTGGTGGTGGGGGGGGGTGTGAGTGGAAATCTTGGGCTAACACAAATGTGCTAAGTGAACACTTCCACAGCGACGCTGTTCGATGGATGGCTGTATGGATGCTCAGTGGATGACACTTTGCCCCTTGCTTCATGGCGGAAGCATGGAAAAATGACGGCCATCTGTTGTTATATTTGCAGAGATCCCCATCCTTTATCACCAGGAAATTAATATCAATGCCGCTCCTGCGGAAGCTACAAGAAACTGATTGTTTGGATTAGGCATTTTCAAGGAAGCCAAACCAAAGCAGCAATGGGATGTGTGTGTGTGTGCTTGTGTTCTTCTGCTTGCCTACACATTCCAATTTTAATTCAAGAGTACTGTAGGATATGAAGAGAGGTGACTAATGCCAGGAGGGAAGAAAGCCCTGGAATGACAAATGAAGTATTCACAATGCGCAGGAAGAGGTCTAAAATAACCTAGTGTGGGTTTTACCTAAACTGGGTTTAGCTTCCTACCAGTTACCTTAAAACAAACACACACACACACACACACACACACACACACACACACCTCCATTAACATTTCTTTTGTGGCAGCCTCTGCTGAGAACCTATTGTAAATTTGGGCAATTAGGACTTTTGTTCCATCAGTCCCTCCCCTCAGTCAATACTATAGCATCAAAGGATGCTGATTCAGTGTTGGCTGGCTACAGCTCTAAAATCCAAACTAAAAAAAATATGTTAGAATTCACCACTGTTGTCTGTGTAAAGGATTTTTTTCTTCTTCAAAAAAGCAATAATTAAAAAAATTGCTGTTTCAGGCTTGTAAAGTTCTTAAAATAATCGGTTTTAAACCTCCCACACAATACTCACAAGTGAGATCACAGTAATAGACTCCAGTATAAGGTGGCTGTCTCCCTCTAAATCCAAACTAAATACATGTTAGAAATCGTTACCACAGTATGTCAAAGGCCAACCAGAGCTATTATCGGGGAAATGCAGCTTTGGGTTTCTTGGGTTCTGAAAATAATCTTCTTTAAAGCTTCCGCATTAGTCAAGGCATGGTCGTTCATAATATTTCACAAAAATATAATAAAAGCAGGAAAATCCGGAGCCTCAGAGCCAGTTTCTACAATGAACGGAATCAAGTGATAAAGCTTATCCTAGAGACTGTACCATTTCAGGCTACAGGAGGAAGGTTGAAGGGTTGACTTGCTCCCCTCTGGGAGGAAAAAAAAATCCCTGGCCATAATACTGGCATTTCAAAAAGAAAACTAGACTGAACCATTATCCTGGGCATGCTAGTTTGCTGTATCCAGGTATTTATTGATTTTATGAGACTGCATTCAAATATTCAACCTCCAACTTGCAGCAATTATCTCTGCACAACAGAGCATGGTTTGGAATGACTAGACAAATGGCAGCATTTACTCCAGGGGCTGGCTCTTTGCCTCGTGTGGGCCGTAGGAAGGGGGCAGAATAGGCAGCCAGCAACCTAAATGTAGGGCCCAACTACTTCCTGGCCCTGAATGGGGTAACTGTGTCCCCGAAGGATCAGGTGCACAGCCTGGGAGTCATTTTGGACTCACAGCTGTCCATGGAGGCGCAGGTTAAGTCTGTATCCAGTGCAGCTGTCTACCAGTTCTACCTGTTATGCAGGCTGAGACCCTACCTGCCTGTGGACTATCTCACCAGATTGTGCATGCTCTAGTTATCTCCCACTTGGACTACTGCAATGCGCTCTATATGGGGCTACCTTTGAAGGTGACCCGGAAACTACAACTAACCAAAATGCGGCAGCTAGACTGGTGACTGGGAGCGGCTGCCGAGACCACAGAGCGGCTGCCGAGACCACCTACTCGGCCCAGTATACTTGAAGGAGCGTCTCCACCCCCATCGTTCTGCCCGGACGCTGAGGTCCAGTGCCGAGGGCCTTTTGGCGGTTCCATCATTGCGAGAAGCAAAGCAACAGGAAACCAGGCAGAGGGCCTTCTCGGTAGTGGCGCCCGCCCTGTGGAACGCCCTCCCATCAGATGTCAAAGAGATAAAAAACTACCTGACATTCAGAAGACATCTTAAGGCAGCCCTGTTCAGGGAAGTTTTTAATGTGTGACATCTTAGTGTATTTTTGGTCTTTGTGGAAGCCGCCCAGAGTGGCTGGGGAAACCCAGCCAGATGTGCAGGGTACAAATAATAAATTATTATTATTATTATTATTATTATTATTATTATTATTATTATTCCTAGCAAGTCTAGACCAGAAAAATGGCTGACATGTGAGGGGAAGGGAAAAGGAGGAGTGCCTGTTCAGGATGTGTAAGCCTTACGCCACGAGCTCCAGCATATCAAAATAATTCATCAGAGCCGAATAAGTATGCCACAGTAATGATGTACAAGTTGCCCTTCAGACGCTGCGTGGACTACACCACCTACATCAGGAAGACAGATTCAGAAGATGGTCGTGCTAACTAAAAGCAACAGCAACAGGCCAAATGCAAGTGGAAGAATATATTTTGGTTCCCACCACTCTGCCCTGCCCTAAACACAGAAGGAATATATCAGAAACATGTGATTTGGTTTTAAGTAGCATCTACTCTACTAAAGCAGAAAGGATCTGCTCTGGAGAAATTGCACTATAAACCTTGCAATTTTACAAGCAAAGTTTATATTAATTCTTTAGAAGCCCTTTGTGCTTATAGTTTCAGACAGAGTCTAAAATACACCAAATAAATATCAGCACAAAATTGCATGCAGCTGCTAGATAGTCTAAGCATTCCCAAACCATTATAATAAACATAGCGGGCCCAGGGCAATAACCCCATCAACCCACAAAGAAGTCTCCATCCAATTCTGTCTTGTCCTACAAGCTGTGCAAAATTAAACTGCTGCTAAGTTACTTGTAAAAATTTAAAAAACTGAGACTACAATACTTTTTTAAAAACACAACAACAACCCACTCTTAATAGCTTAAAAGAAATCAACGGTTTGAGAAGACAGGTTTTGGGGGGTTTTTTGTAGGAGTAAATGAAATAAATAAAAATAGCCACCATAGAACAGGAAATGAATTCAAAATACAGAAGAAAACATGGAAGGGGCTTCAACGGAGAAGTTGAGTGCCTCTCCTCCAAGAAGATGTTTGCTTATTTGACTTACAGTGGTTAGAATAACAAAAAGAGCACATATCTAACACCCAAAAATGCCCTTCTAGGAGCTAAGTAGGTGGCAGGATCAAAGAAAACCCTTCTCCCAAGAAAGGAAATTGAGAGAAGGCTTCTGAACACATGTTTCTGAAAGGAGGCTATAAAATGCCTAAATGCTCCCGAATACTGTGAATGTTCAAGGAGTCATAAGCAGTGTGTTCAATACAAAGTAAGCCTTATTCGACCTCATGTTGGAATCCTTCCTTAGCCATGGGACTTAAAAGTCTCCCCCCTTTCCCGTCTCTCCTGACCTTCTCTCACCTGCTCTACCGACTCAGCTATCCTGTAGAACCTTAAACGGCTGCAAAGATTTTGGCAGCTAAAGTTCCAAAAATGACGCAAAAAAGTACATGGAACTTCCCATGCCCTTTTTTTGTAAGTGGATGCATAAATCACCTTTACTTAAGTGTTTCACAACAGATAAGAGTATTGTGTTCGTTACAGTGGTACCTCGGGTTAAGTACTTAATTCGTTCCGGAGGTCCGTGCTTAACCTGAAACTGTTCTTAACCTGAAGCACCGCTGGAGCACGATTTCTGTTCTCATCCTGAAGCAAAGTTCTTAACCCGAGGTACTATTTCTGGGTTAGCAGAGTCTGTAACCTGAAGCGTATGTAACCCGAGGTACCACTGTATTTTGAGTTCTTCTTGCTGCCTGCTCTTTTACTCTGAAAATCTTAGAGAGCAACACTTTCTTGGCTTCCCCAATCTGATGGTGTCACATTCCTGCACACCCAACTGTGACTTTAGCCAATAAAGTAATAGCAATGACTGACATTTTTAAAAAGCAGGTGTAGCCAGTTAGACAAGGATAAAACTAGAGAGACACACTCATTCTCTATACTCTTGGTTTGTTGTTAAACATTTTCTGCTGCATTTCCCCCCTGCTCCATAGAAAACAGTTCAGGTCTTCAAGATTTTAGTGTAACGGTAACTGGGGAATAGTGTATCAACTCAAAAACAAAAGGTAGCGACAAAGACAGGAGCTCTTGATTTATCTTGCTCATGTTTTGAAGAGGAGATAAAGTATCCCAAAGGGAAATGGTAACTATTTCATGCTTTGAACATGTGCAGTCATCGAGAGAACTATTGCATGGGGTATTTTTTTCTACTATGCTGGAGCTTAGAAGGCTGGAATGGTCTTCCTCATTTCTCAATTACCTCCTTACTACAATTTAATTTACTGGTTATGAATGAACATTATTTGTCATGATGTCTAATATTAGGCAACTATCGCCATCTTTTACTATCAGGCCACATATATCCATTTCCTTCACCTTCCTTCATACAATTCTCACTACAGAGAAGTTCTATTGGGGAAAAACCTACAACTAGGGTTGCTGGACATATGGCAGCCCTATGTAAATAGAAGCTAGTAGCTTGCTTTCCTCTTAATACCTGTTCTAACTGTTTATTTTTTTTTATTTTAAAAAATGCATTTTATTGAAACTGAGTCATAATTCACACTGGGCTGGTTTGCCAAATAATAAAGTCCAGGTACTAAATAGACACCATATATTTCTATAACATAAGTATGAAAGAAAAACAACTTGATGAAGAATCAATCTATGGCCTATAGGATATACAATAAAAACCCAACACTCTTACGGGGCTTCACAACCCTAAAATACAGACAAATGCAGTATCACATCAATGTATTCTGAAACATCTAGCTGTGATGCCTGGATACATCTTTCAAATTCTGACTGCACCACAGCAAATAAATACAAAGATACGGTTGCCCAAAACCTTGATATCCTCAAGATTAAGACTGTTTACAACAGATGTGTTTCAGAAAGCATGCCAGAAGCATTTTGACTTACAAAGTCTTCTCTGGTGGTGCATAGATGGAAAAAGGGCATCTCCTTGTGCATGAAGAACTCAAAACACCAATTCATGTGGTATATATTATGCTGCTCTAGACTTTGGTAGTTTAAGAAAAAAATGGTCAAATGCTCCGAAACAGTACAGCAGTGTCCAAACCCCAGTGACTCTCAGCCTTCATTTTTGTCATAAGGATACACTCTGTGCTGCAACTTTACGACAAAAGTGAAGGCTGTGAAACAACCTTCATCTTCAATATATCAAGGTTTTGGGAATCCACATCTTTGTAGTTCATTGCTGTGGTGAAAAACACATGCAGCCAGCACAGCTAAATATTTCAGAATACATTGTTGTGATATATGCAGTGCATAGCTGTCAAGTGTCCCTTATTTGAAGGGACAGTCCCTTATTCCAGCACCATGTCCCGCTGCTGTCCCTTATTGATAGATGTCCCTTAAATGATGTCACTTAAATTTCAAAGGAAGCAGCTCCTCTCCCTCCCTGCCGACCAGGGAGGAGGGAGGCTCCAACTGTGTTGCTTGGCTGCGTTGCTCACCCAATAAGAAGTCTAAGAATGACTGGGGGGTGGAGCTTGCATGCCTTGTGTGTGGCTAGTTAATGCAAGCTGAGGAGGTTTTTGAATGCTGGACGCTATTTTGTTGCACGTGCTGCTGCAAACTTTGAAGTGCAAAGCCAGGCCGGGGAGCCATCTTAAGTTGAGGCTGCATAGGCCTTGTGGTGCATGTGATTCAGATTCTATTCAGTTGAACCTCTGGTTACAAAGTTGGTTGGACAGCGTTCTCTAAGCTACCAGCATGAGTTTGACCAGACTGCAGGAGGACAGGAAGACTGGAGTGCCTGGAACAGGTGAAGCTGTAGGTCCCTTATTTTGGCTGCTGGTCCCTTATTTTCAAATCTGTAAGTTGACAGCTATGATGCAGTGTCTGCATTCAGTGTTTTGAAGCCACGTACAGTGGTACCTCAGGTTAAGTACTTAATTCGTTAACCTGAAGCACCACTTTAGCTAATGGGGCCTCCTGCTGCTGCCACGCCGCCGGAGCACGATTTCTGTTCTCATCCTGAAGCAAAGTTCTTAACCTGAAGCACTATTTCTGGGTTAGCGGAGTCTGTAACCTGAAGCGTATGTAACCCGAGGTACCACTGTACCCTTGTTTGGTCATTATAGGCCGTAAACCATAAGGGGCAGACTTTGGTCTTTCAAATTTAAGTGGTGCCCTGTGCAAGGCCGAAATCCGGTGCCTCCCTTCTCTTGCCTTCCGTTCTGCTCAATTTGCTATGTCATAGTTGTCATGCCCTGCAGTGTCCCCTGAGATTGGCTCCTAGCCTGTGTGTGTGTGTGTGTGTGTGTACGCAAATGCACACACAGGGTGTGAGTGTGCCAAACTTTTGCAACTGACCTGGATGAAATTAAGGCTAGTTTCGCCCCTGCCAGGACCCACTTGAGATGGCAGGAAGTTATTGAGGCCCACATGTCACAAAATGGTGGTGCAGGACCACTGAGTCCACACAGCCAGATGGTGACCAGTGGAGGAGAGGAGACGCTAGTCATGACTGCACCATCAAGTCAGATTCAGGAAGCTGAGGGGTGATAGACAGGGCAGACGGGCAGTGGACTCCAATTCCAGGAACCAGCAGTGTACCCAGTCTCTTACCCACTTTTAAACTCTAAACTGTACTCAGATTACGAAGTCGGTAAACCCAGAAAAGTGTACCAGAGCAGGGGTAGTCAACTTGGTGCCCTTCAGATGTTGGACTATGATTCCCATCATCCTTGATCATTGACCATACTGGCTGAGGCTGATGGGAGTTGAAGTCTAATAGCATCTGGAGCGTATCATCTTCACTAGGTGAATACTGGAGAAAAGTTATTAGCGATAATCATTTTCTTATTCTTCAGCAGCTTAACAAGAAGAGGCTGCATTCTAAAACTGAGATGTAACATACACATTCCACAAGTACATTGCACCAACATTTCACACTTGGGAGTTTTTGGCCCAGAAACAAGTTAAACAACTCCTGAGATTTCATCCAACGTAGCCCCACTGATGGCAATGAAACCAAACTGGTTTTAATCCAAACTTTCTGGCCTTAATAATACTCTGGTATGCAGTGCAAAAGAGTAAATATGGTGAAGCAGATTGCCCCAAAACATATATGTTTATTATGATACCAGACAATATAACAGGAAAGAAATTAAACAATGTGATTGAGAGCAGGGAATTCAGTGGGTTTAAGACTTATATATTTCTTTAGAAAGTGTATCTTTTAAAGCAAATTAAAGCTTACATATACAGTTACAGAGTGACAACTCCTCACCATTTCCAACGACTGCTTTAGATGGATCTGACTGTCTTTAACAAATTTCTCCATCTCTAGCTGCTCACATATGCTGCATTTCCTAATTATCACCTTTAAAAGGCCATCTGGGCCCCATTCCCCACCATTAGGGGGCAATTCCATTTGCATTGTTCATAGGCTTAGTAGGAACTGGTGGAAAAGTTCATTAGGAATTTGAGGAGATGCATTAAAACGTAGCATGGCAAATCAAGTATCTGATACCTAGATGCCCACAGGAGAGATAAGCATTTAATACATATTTGCATACAACTAACAAGTCATCCATGGTGTCTATAGCTCTGAAAAGTGCTTCAATTTAGGCTAGTCTCAAGCATGGGAAAATGGGGAAAATCTGACTCTGTGTGGATCTTACATTTTTCTCCCAATTAAATAGAGCATATTCACTCCCCATGGTATTTTTAAGTCTAATTGAAACTAATTTAACCCTTCATTTCGCAATACAACAGTGATTTTTTTGTAATGGCCTCTGGTATAAATGGAAAAACCACCACAGATAGTAGCTACAAAGACATAATCAATGATTAGCTGAGTCAGGGAAAAAATACATTTTCAACTGGTGCATAGTGTTTTAGATCATCATGCACCCCCTGGCTTAAGCAATAAAACCAAGTCTTAATAACTTGAGAATTAAGGGGAAATAGCACACCTTTATCTGCCCAATGACAATGTAGGATATACTTTTTAAAAAAATTACTAATTTATTAACATTTGAGAGGGAATGACTGGAAGCACCAAAAGGACAAGGAGCTTAAAGAAGTAAAATTGATTCAGTCTCAAAGTGATGCTCAGAGTGAAAGTTCTTATCATGATTATTACAGAGATGGTATGCTCTAATTCAGGGGAATCTCTAGATGCTCATTTACATAATTTAACAATGTATATGCCGCTTAACACTAGTTTCTAAGGGGTGCACAATGAGAATACAAAGGCAATACAACAGCAATAACTTTAGTTAAAAAAACATAAACGCTTACTTAAAAATATGTGCTGAAGCAGAGGTGAGCTGCAGCTAAAGAGGCCAAATGACGTTTTACGTTTTGTGCTGAAGAACACTTGACCCTCATCAAGTTGGAAAGGTAAGGGCATGGCACTTTCTCCCAAGCAGCCCTTAAAGGATTTTTTTTAATCTATTTTTTTTAATCAAAATTTTAAGTTAACTCAGAAACAGTGACCAGGAAAGATCAAGCTGGTCTGCTTTCAGAGCAAACACTGAATTTCACACCTTTTGCCTTTGGACATTCATTCCAGAGAGTGCAACTTAAAAAAAAACACGAGTCTTCAGCTAGATGGTCCAAAGGAATTTGGGTTTATTGCTAACAGTAACAGCCTCATTGCCCCTCCTATCTAACATTACAAGTAAGGTGGCATGACCTCACACTGTTAGCAAGTTTCCTGCACAAGATAAAGATCGACAATGAAATGGAACAAAATCCACAGTGCACATTTATTTTCATTACTAGATCTTCCCAGGGTGATGGCGAGCATTTTCTCTGGCAGCCACACATTCCACCTAGCATCTAATTGTGGCCTCAGAATCAGCCTAGAAGTCTCCTATTCTTTGCCAACGTCCATTTGAAGTGGTTACCCTTGATTGCAGAAATTTAAAATACCTTGCTTTTTCCATTAACCTATACCTAGCAAGAGTTTAAAATGTTGCATTGCTGTTAACTCCATAACAAGCCGATGTCAGTGATTTACCTTTATTAATACATAGGGTTGGAGGGGAAAGGTGGGGGGGGGAGAGAAAGACAGGTATATTATATATAAAGCCAAGAAATACACTACAAATTCCACTAACATGTCTGGAAAATTACATCACCACTTACCACCACACCAGGAGTATGTTTTGTGGGTTGTATTGGGTTTTACGTACATGGCTCCTACTGGCTTTAATGGGCATCACACAGCTAAATCTCCATGCATCACTTTTGACACTTCAGAATAATTGTTCGCTTCCATAAGAGGGTCAAGGAAAGGTTGAAGAACTAAAAGAATTCGCCGAGGAGCGCAGATTATGTGTACAGGATTGCATCTGCTTTTGAAAAATGATTGGCCAAATGTATATGATGCATGCTAATGAACACACTGTTAAGCTAGTCCCCTTGGTTAAATGCAGCAGAGAGGCGTTTTGAAAGGCAGCAATAAGAACATAAAATTGACAGGTAGCATGAAATGAGATGGCATAAAGAACACAGTTTCTTTCCTCCAAATATTACACTGCAAAAAAATAAAAATAAATTAAAATTGAGTCGTACTGGGTGCAGTTAAATTTGGTATTAGTGATGTCACTCAAATGCTCCATCTGACGGGATGAGCAGGGTTAGGATTTAGCGGATGTCTGGCTGAGCTGAGAAGTCCCTAGTGCAGCCAGGCTACAACAGCTTAACTCCTTCATTCTTAGCTCAACCAGAAAGAATGTCAGTGTATCTCCAGTGAAAAAGGAACTTCCAGGGGAGTAATGGAGGTGGAAAGAGAAAAGAGAGGCTTAGGCTGGATTCTAAGACCATCTGACTTGCAACCCAGCAAAAAAAGGGAAGTGTAATTCACTCACCATTTAAGGGAGAAATCCTATACATAAATAAGTTTGCATAAAGCAAGCCCAAGACAAGTTAAGCTGCGCAAAGTATATCAGAATCAAACTGTTCAGGAGCGGGACTTCTGCAGGTTGAGCCATCCTAAGCCTGGAAAGAGAAAACCAAGCCCTTAAAAATAACATCTGAGTTAAAGGTAAAGGGACCCCTGACCATTAGGTCCAGTCGCGGACAACTCTGGGGTTGTAGCGCTCATCTCACTTTATTGGCCGAGGGAGCCGGCATACAGCTTCAGGGTAATGTGGCCAGCATGACTAAGCCACTTCTGGAGAACCAGAGCAGCGCACGGAAACGCCGTTTACCTTCCCACCGGAGTGGTACCTATTTATCTACTTGAACTTTGATGTGCTTTCGAACTGCTAGGTTGGCAGGAGCAGGGACCGAGCAACGGGAGCTCACTCCGTTGCGGGGATTCGAACCGCCGACCTTCTGATCGGCAAGCCCTAGGCTCTGTGGTTTAGACCACAGCGCCACCCGCGTCCCCTGAGTTACACCATCCTTAATGACCAGCACAATACATTTTGGCACCACAAAATGTTGCCCCCAGGGAAGAAGGGGTGAGTGAAGATCTACATCAGGAGTGGGGTGCGAAGAGATCGGCGGCACCTCCTATTCGCCAAGAGGCGACTGCAGAAGTGGCATGTGGGGTGCTGGCAAGGAGGGGGCAGATCCTGTCTCCAAGGAGCACAATGCCACCATGGCAGCAGCTACAGCAGTGGGCGATGCATTCCTTGGAGGTCGGATCTTCTGCCCCTATGACTCCTGCCACCCAAGGCAGTCACCTCACCTTGCCTCACGGGTGGGCCAGCCCTGCTTAGATTGGGTTGCCAGGTTGCATGGCTCAGCTGAGTGGGCTTAGGATCCAGCCTAAGTTCTACCTCTCTGGTCTTTACCCTATGATGCCCACAGAACACCCATTTTTCAGGGCTTAGGTCAACCAAAGAGCTGTCAAGCTGTTCTGAGCTGGGATGGGGAGATACGCTGGTATATCTCTGGTTGTGCCAAGGATGTTAAGCCAGAACGCCTGGGAGTACCAAGGCTCATCCAGAGATCTGCTGGATCCTAACCCTGCTCATACTGATAGATCTTGCTATAGGACTGCTTCCTTAGAGCTTCTGCCAGGCTTAGGCCTACAGGGTCAGTGGTAGCCACCCTCCTAAATTTATGCAGGGCTTAGTTTACACCAGATTCTTGTCTATGGGATTGCTCTCTGTTTTTCCAAGGCTTTACCTCTGTGGCTGACTCGCAGTCTACACAACCTCCAAGCCAGAGTAGCTCAGCCTTGGCTTGCATCCGTTATAGCTCAGCTAATTTTAAAATAATGAAAAGGAGCACCTCAGAAGAAGAGACAAGCAAATGGCGGTGGCGTGGGGTGGTGGAAATCAACAGACAGGATCCCCATTTGGTGTTTTTGTGGGCATTGCCATATTGAACAAATTTCCACTGGCAAATCAGTTTCAAACTGGCATCGCCGAAGAAAACAGCAGACAGCAAAAGCTGTAATACAATAATGCTGTTTTCAGCTGAAGCTGCAAAGGCGAAACAGTTTAGGCACAAATACAGAAAAATGCAAATTGAGCATTCCAACTTTAAAATGCCTGCACGGAAATGATGCGCAAGCAATAAAACCGACTCCCCCCCCCCCAACATCTTGGGCCTACACATAGCATTTCCATTCGACTATTAATAAAAATGCACCAGTGCTCAAAAAGTTATTGGCCTTCTCTGCCACTAATCTTCAAGAAGAGCTGGAAATGTTGCAGACTTGAAGCTTGAGGAGTTTCATCTACATCTTCGAATCAACAGCTGGCCTTATTTGCAACACTATCAGGACATTAAAAAACCTAAATGTCCAAGCAGCTGCCTAAAAGGCAAAAGATTGGCAGTAGATTTTATCAGGATTGGAAAGTGTACAAAATATCAAACAGCATGCAATGTACAAAAGAGTTTGCCCACCCTTATTGTTAAATGCAAATTATAAAGTACAGGGCTTCACATCATGGCGAATAGACTGCTTGCAACATGCTCATCTGAGAATCTACACTGTGAGTCATACAGAGTGCTTTAAGAGATCAGTATCACTGGAAAGCACAAAGTTGTAGAATTCCTTGGTGAATGATGAAGTTCTCTTCTTAAAAATGAAGTCGAAGAAAAATAATGCCACAACAAATCAGTTAGTAGACAGGAGTCTTCGGGATCCACAGCAAGCAAGCAAAGCAACTGAGGTCCGTTTCATACATTCTGAGGCTGCAAGTCTACAACACAGTCTGTGGGAGTCATGACTTGTAACCAGCCCTGGTCCCACAATGAACCAACAGGGGAATCCCCAGTTATGCAGGGGCTCCAAGATGCACACATGTGGGGATTCTCCCATTCCGCACTGAATATGCTCCATATATGGTTCTGCTATTGTTTGTATGATTGTGTTAGTTTGTACATATGTTTGATAAATCAGTACCTTTTAAAAAGGAATAGGAAAAAATGAAAAACACATATTTATGTTACTTGGAATACTTCGTATGCTGAAAGGTGGTGTGTGTGTGTGTGTGTGTGTGTGTGTGTGTATAGATAGATAGATAGATAGATAGATAGATAGATAGATATAGATATATATTTCTAATTACCTTGCAGAATATACTCACAACAGCACAAGGCTTTTCCAAGGTTGTTAGGCAGAAAACAATGCCCAGAAACTGGGGGTGGGGGTGGGACTGATTGATTTTTAACAAGAAAGTATGTGTTCAGCACACATCATTGAAAACAATGACAATGGCTGAGGAATAATGCTCTGCCTCTTTTTCTTGATCTGTATTCTTAATTGATATGCAACATAAGATTAACGCTGAATTCTTGATAAAATAAGCTACAGATACTCCCCCCCCCCATTTCCTAGATTTAGCATAAACCATTTGTTTATTTTACACCTTCTGGTACCCCTTGTTCACTGTTTACCATTAACATCCTTAATTCTTACAAAATAAAAAAAATATGTACCAGTCATCTAGTTCACAGTCTTTCTAATTAATTTTCTGTTATGCTCGTCTCTCATACAGCCTGCATTAACTTATTCATAATTTTTTTCCTCCCCCCTTTTTTCCCTTTGGAAGGTGCTCATTCTAAGCTCAAAAATAACTGTCCTTCAACTTACATGTTTCTGAAACTAGCCATTTATGAACACTAAAATACATATTGGGCTGGTTCAGATCAGATGTGCTAAACTAGGGATGCTAAGCTAGGGATGGGCAGCAGGTAGATCAGCCTCTACTGATAGATCTCTGGGTGATTTGCAGGAGATCAGCAAGAAGTGTCTGACTCACAATTGTTTAACAATAGCAATAACAAAACCTGAGTTTGGTACAGTTCTGGTACTGTACTGAAAACCAATTTTTAGGCTCAGACTCCACTCAAGAGTAAACTTGGTTATTTAATTCTAATGCTACACCTTTTGCACGTACAGTGGTGCCCTGCAAGACGAATGCCTCGCAAGATGGAAAACTCGCTAGACGAAAGAGTTTTCCGTTTTGGAGGTGCTTCGCAAAACGAATTTCCTATGGGCTTGCTTCGCAAGACGACAATGCCTTGCGAGTTCCTGCGGGGTTTTTTTCCTCCCCCCCCCTTTTCTAAGCCGCTAAGCCGCTTATCAGCTGATCCGATCAGCAGATAAGCCGCTAAAAGCAGCTAAAAGCTGCTAATAGTGCTAATAGCGCTAATCCGCCAATGGGCTTGCTTCGCAAGACGAAAAAACCGCTAGACGAAGAGAATCACAGAACGGATTCTTTTCGTCTTGCAAGGCACCACTGTACTTCTGTTTGGCAGACCGGTGTAGTGTTCTAGTGAAAAACAAAATACCTGAGGCCGGACCGCTTTTATAGCGCCCAACCTAAACCAGCCATTATGAAAATGATCCAGGTGAGCCTCAGGTTTGCATACACACCTCCCCATGTCCCCTCCAGCATGTTGACGTCAAACCATTGTTTAAAAGCTTGATCGAGTCAACAAACCACAGCTAGAATTAAACCCAGGTCCAGAGGCAGATGTAACTCTAAACTGTGGTTTAACGTTCCCATTTCCTCCTTGCGGTCATGCCAGGGGAGCAGAGACTCATTATCTAACATGCAAACCAAGTCCCACACACTTGGGCTTGGGAAGAAGGTTATAGAGGATTCTCTCAGCTATGAGGAAATGACTGCTTTTCTAGTCATTTGTTTAGAAAAGTGGCAGGCCCACCTTGAGACAAAGGCTGATTCTGACACCTCAGCTGACTACATTTCTATGTCTATGATGAAGATCTCCCACTCTAAATCAATTTAAATACACAGAGTAACTGCTGTCACATTACCAAACTCACATAAATTAGACCTGTCAAACCCACACAGCTTAATGGCCTTCTGAGACAAGAAACCATTCCCTTTGAAACTATAAAAAAATTTCTTCCAGTAGCACCTTAAAGACCAACTAAGTTAGTTCTTGGTATGAGCTTTCGTGTGCATGCACACTTCTTCAAGTATCTGAAGAAGTGTGCATGCACACGAAAGCTCATACCAAGAACTAACTTAGTTGGTCTTTAAGGTGCTACTGGAAGGAATTTTTTTATTTTGACTATGGCAGACCAACACGGCTACCTATCTGTAACTTTGAAACTATGTGGGTAATAACTGAAGCTATGGAGTTTTGAAACTATGTAAGTAATGGCAACATGCGCCAACATCCCTGAAGCCTCCATTTTGGAGAGGGAAGGGCAGAAAGACTCTCTATCCCTGCAGAAAAATCACAGGGGGTTGAAAACAGGGTCCCCTTCCACCCTAGAGTTGCCGTATTTCAAAAAGTGAAAAGTTGAGCTATTTTTAAGGAAATTTGCCAAAATCTCCACTTTCGACATGGGTTGCCAAACGTCCGGACTAAGGGCCACGCATGTGCATTACCCATGTGTTCTCAGGGAAGATCCCGGATCTCCGAGAATAATTTGCAGGTGCCAGCCTTCAACTAATGAAGACCGGGAGTTGGATAGGCTGGAAGGGAAGTAAGGGGTCTACTGCTTGCTTCTCTTTAGTCTGGGGCCCAAAGGAGGCGAATGAAACTGGGTGCATGCCCTGTGACACATAACCTCTGTGCCCAATTCCTCCCACAATCCTTCCAGCAGTAAAGGACTGGAGATTGGAGGGAGTGAATGGGCCATTTGCACCCCCTGAACTCAAATCCTCTACCAAGGGTATTTTCAGAAAGGGGAAGTTGTGCTTCCTTCCCTCTAAAAATTATTTGTGGGTAATTACTTGTACACACTACTAACAAAAATGGAACATTATTTGCTTTTCTCTCTTTTTGGTCACAGGGAAGGTAAAGTGATGCATAATTAACAATTGACTGGTACAACATTCTTTTGCATCTTTTAATTGGTGTGAATTAGATTAGAATTAAAATGTCTTTTCTCTCACCTTTGGGGGATGCAATCTAATCTTCTCAACAAGATGTCAAAGTTTCCCCCTTAATTAAACTTTTCAAATAAGAACTTCAGGCATCCTTTAGAAACCAAAATATGTGTGTGTGTATATAAATTATAATTATTTGGAGCTGTGGCACACAGATTTTTAGCCCCTGGAAAAGAAGAATGTTCTCTAGATGGCATAAGACTCCTACTAAAACTGAGAGAGTATCAGGCGAGAAAGAATATTAAAGGCAAAAGGTTTTGTTGTGGTTTTCAAATGTTCTGTGTCAAATGTCCCTGAAAACAGAAACCAAGAAGGTCCTGCATGTCTGTCACAGAACCCAAGCAGAAGCAGTCATTCCGCACATTCAACTGACATGGGGAACAGGACAGGTCTGCTGTGCGCTGAAACACACCCAAGAAGAAGAAGAAGAAGAAGAGTTTGGATTTGATATCCCGCCTTTCACTCCCCTTCAGGAGTCTCAAAGCAGCTAACAATCTCCTTTCCCTTCCTCCCCCACAACAAACACTCTGTGAGGTGAGTGGGGCTGAGAGACTTCAAAGAAGTGTGGCTAGCCCAAGGTCACCCAGCAGCTGCATGTGGAGGAGCGGAGACGCGAACCCGGTTACCCAGATTACGTGACTACCGCTCTTAACCACTACACCACACTGGCTCTCCCAACACTTCCTTGCATCTGGTCAGTGCTGGGGATGATTGAAAAAGAAATTAAATACTTTTGTTGATACCCTCTCTTGGCACCGCAGATGAGGACCACCAAGTCTCCTTGCAACATGGTGCAGAAGATTCAAATCCTGTTCATTCACAAAGTTCAGCAGATGGTGGTGAGGAAATATGGGGAAAATTCTTGGTGTCCAAGCATAGGAACAAAGGTGTCGTGAACTGTCGCCATGTGGTGTTGGTAATTAATATATTTATCCAACAGGTACAAGATTAGGTCTCCAGCAACTCTGTTAATGAAATATAAAAGCAGCCCAGCAAACCTGTCATTTAAGAAGGTTTTTTGTTTTTTTTACTGTATATTGCATGTTATGCTACTGAACAGAAGTGATAAAAATAGCTGTCAGTGTAGCATGTAAAGTGCTAGCAGCACATTCACATTTACAATGGAAAAGTACTGCAAAGTGTAAAACATCTTATGTGAATTAAGTTCTCAGTTTCATAAACTTTTTCAAAAACACTGTAACCTTCTAAAATTGCTAATGTGTAGAATAAACCACAAAATACGTTTAATATCTTTTATGGGAAGTTGACCTGAAATAAAAAGTTATGTAGTTAAAAGATTTTTGATAGTTCTTCATCCAATTCCACCCCCCTCTCTGTGGAGCAACAATGATTGAAACCTGATGGCTACTGTACAAAAAAGGTCATAAAATGTTTTATGTAGAAGTAAAACAGTAGCCATTAAAATTATGCTCTGATGTTGGAGTAGATGTGTAGCATGGAAACAAGATGAACTACCATAAAGTGAATGTGATCAAATGCCATTACAATGACTAGTCTCAAAACAAATGACAGATACTAAAATACAGTCACAGTCTTTTTGCAAAATTACTTTGGGCAAAGTACCAAGAAAACACTATATCCTCTCTGCTAAAGGCACTTTGCCAAAGAAATTGCAAATACACAAGCTTTAATATCTATAGCCAAAAAACACTTGGAAACTCATTATGGAAAGGCTTAAAAGCCAACTCATGATAAAATTGTTTTCTTTCACAGATTATCACAGCATCCTGAAGAGAGAAACATCAGGGAAGGAGGTGTGGGTTGCGTTTTAAAAAAAGAAAGGAGGAAGAAAAAGAAGACCACTAGAATAAACTCCAGTGTGGTCTAAAACTCTCACCAGACTTTCCCTAGAAATGTAATACAGTGATACCTATGGTTACAAACTTCATTCGTTCTGGAGGTCTGTTCTTAACCTGAAACTGTTCTCAACCTGAGGTACCACTTTGGCTAATGGGGCCTCCTGCAGCCGCACGATTTCTGTTCTCATCCTGAAGCAAAGTTCTTAACCTGAGGTACTACTTCCGGGTCAGTGGAGTCTGTAATCTGAAGCGTTTGTAACCCAAAGCTTTGAAACCTGAGGTACCACTGTAATGGATGTGAGCGACTGAAGGAGGGGCACAGCATCCCCATTTTTTTCTGGGTTGCACTGCTCAACCACCCAAGGGACGTGCACTACACTGGGGCATCAAGCTGGAACGGAGAATCCACACAGCACATGTATATCAGGAAACCGCTGTCATTTTTACAGGGGCAGAGGGTCGTCTGCGCCACAGTAATTAAATTTATTTATTTTAATTCATTTATTAAATTTGTATACCACCCTTCATCCAAGGATCACAGGGTGGTTTACAGTATAAAAACACAAGCAAATCTAACATTAAAAAGGTAAAGGGACCCCTGACCATTAGGTCCAGTCGTGGCTGACTCTGGGGTTGCGGCGCTCATCTCGCTTTATTGGCCGAGGGAGCCGGCGTACAGCTTCCGGGTCGTGTGGCCAGCATGACTAAGCTGCTTCTGGCGAACCAGAGCTGCACACAAAAACGCCGTTTACCTTCCCTCTGGAGTGGTACCTATTTATCTACTTGCACTTTGACGTGCTTTCGAACTGCTAGGTGGGCAGGAGCAGGGACCGAGCAACGGGAGCTCACCCCGTCGCGGGGATTCGAACCGCTGACCTTCTGATCGGCAAGTCCTAGGCTCTGTGGTTTAAGCCACAGCGCCACCTGCATCCCTAAAACATAACAAAGAAAAAAACAAAAGCAATACCCCCTCCCCAGTTTAAAAGGCCATGGATTGTACAATTAGCCAAAGGCCTGGAAGAAGAGGAATGTTTTTGCCTGGTGCCTGAAGGTGCCAGGTAAGCCTCTCTGGGGAGAGCATTCCACAAACAGGGAGCCACTTTAGAAAAGCCCCACCCTTGCGTTGCAACCCTCCAGAGCTCTTGCAAAGGAGGCACACAAAGATGCTCAGATGATGATCGCCGGGTCTGGGTTGGTTTATATGGGGAGAGGCAGGCAACTCACCATATACGCAGGGGTTACATTCCAAGGCACTGCATGTTTAAGTGAAATCATGTATAGCTGAAACATCACTGGAAAAGCCCACAAAGACCCTGAGAGAGTGGCTGTATTTTTAAGAGACCACTCCCTGATTGTGAGTTCTGCATATTCTCCAACATCTCTCCAATGAAAATAGGGATGTCCTAAGGAAAAGCTGGACGTTCCAGGATGAAATCAGAAACCGGGACGGCTTCTGCAAATCCGGAACTGTCCCTGGAAAATAGGGTCTGTAGTCGCTGATAACTACTTTACAATCTGTTTGGAAGACACCCCAAATGGCATCCGCACGGAAGGCTTCTTCATGCAGTGACGATAACGGCACTGCTTACCAGGTGGATTCTCCATATTCTGTAGGATCTCCATAGCAACACCGAACTACACGATATGCCCCTTGCTTGCGGAGCTACGCAAAAGCATCTTTCAGCAGCCTCCACATGGCTCCTGTATAGTGTAGATCGGTCCTTAGATGAAACAAATCAGAAGTAAAACGACATGCCACTGCCAGCTGTTGTGATTATTTGGGTTGTTGTTGTTTCAGTGACAGACCAGTACAAGAGAAATGTTATTCCAGAGATTTCAGTGCACCTTTAAACAACTTCACACTAGAAAAAGAATGGAATTGCAGCCTTCTAGTCTGTACAACAAAGTAAGAAGTCTTGACAGCATCAAACTGACTCATTTAAATACCTGCTTTTCTTAGGAAATGCCAACGGATGCTTTACCCAAACAGAATTATTTATCAAGAGGCGAAAGCAACTGATTTCCATTTCTAACTAACTGTGTAATAACTTGCAGCGGAGGAAGAACCTCAGTTTGTTTAAGCTATATAGACTTGTGCGCTGCATCCATAGCTGTCAACTTTCCCCTTTTCTTGCGAGGAATCCTATTCGGAATAAGGGAATTTCCCTTAAAAAAAGGGAAACGTTGACAGCTATGTGCATCTATTTTCTACTGCAGACTGCTTTTTTATAAATAGTACCAGGCATAAAATAAAAGGGCATTAATAACAACCATTCCACAGTTGGCAGGTTGTGGCATGGCAGTAGTTTTAGGACTGTATTTAGGAATGTAAGTATCAGTTGATTTTCCAACAATGTAGCCCAGGCATAGGCAAACTCAGCCCTCCAGATGTTTTGAGACAACAATTCCCTTCATTCCTGACCACTGGTCCTGTTAGCTAGGGATGATGGGAGTTGTAGTCCCAAAACATCTGGAGGGCCGAGTTTGCCTGTCTGATGCTTTCTATATGATTTCTTAAGCAACTACACAATCACCTCAGAGCTGGACAAGTGTTCAAGTTCCTCTTAAGCAGTATGGGTTATTTTGCACACCTTAACCCCTATCTTTCCCCCTACTTCCTAAAAGGAATGGGTTGTATAAAATGGTGGGTTTCTGCTACCAGGGCACCTGATATTTGCCAATCCCTTCCACGCCCCGCAACAGCTTCTTCTAACAGTTGCAGAAGCCTCTGGAACAGTGTGATGAGGGCTACAATTAGTGTGGGGAACCGGTGAGGTAAAGGGATTGCGCCTCACTTTGCACTAGTGGAAAGCAGTTACACTAGTGCAAAGCCGGCACTAGATACAACCATTGCTATCTTAGCTTATTCCAAGCCTACTTTGTATTCATGTTTTAATTAAGAACACATGAAAAGCCCTACTGAATCAGGCCTATTTGGTTCAGCATTCTGTTCTCCCAGAATCCCACAAGAGGGACCAATGAGTACAACAGCACCCTCCTCTCTTGCAACTCCCAGCAGCTGGTATTGGTTTTAGAAATGTGCATTAATGCGTTTTCATATGTTGTACGCAGCACCACATGCTGAAAAGTGGCATAGAAATACCTAAATATAACCCTATAATAATAATAATGCAACATTCAGCTAAGTGGAGCGTTAGGTATCATCATCTAACTAATACAGTGGTACCTCGGGTTACATACACTTCAGGTTACATACGCTTCAGGTTACAGACTCCGCTAACTCAGAGATATTACCTCGGGTTAAGAACTTTGCTTCAGGATGAGAACAGAAATTGTGCTCCGGTGGCGCAGCGGCAGCAGGAGGCCCCATTAGCTAAAGTGGTGCTTCAGGTTAAGAACAGTTTCAGGTTAAGAACGGACCTCCGGAACGAATTAAGTACTTAACCCGAGGTACCACTGTACTTACAAGTGTCAGGTGTCAAAAAGGCACATGACCCTTGAGCATTTAAAATTACCATGTGGTGTCAGAAGCATTAATGCTACAGACCATAAGACCCGTGGCCAGTGGCGAAGGAAGCCGCTCGGCCACCTGGGGCTGTGCGACCAGGGGCGGGTGCACCGTGGGGCCTCCGGAGTCTGTCTGCCTCTTCCCACTCAGCCGCCCTACAGCTGGGGGGGGGGAGGCAGTGGGTAGACAGTTTGGGCAGCACAGAGCCTACGCACACTCAAGCCACCGTGTCTCTCCCAGAAGAGACGCGTGGCTCAGACACGCAGCAGGTACTGTGGTGAGGGCCACCTGGCATTTTGTCACCTCCCTCAGTGGTGACACCTGGGGCGGCCCGCACCTGCCGCACACCCCTTCCTCCGTCCCTGCCCGTGGCACATTATTTCTAACAAAATTTATTTCTACTGGGCCTACAATATGCATGCTGCTTTACAGGGCAATATACACGCAGAAGAAGCAAGTCCCTCCCTCAAGAATTAAATTTCACGACTGAGGGAAATATAAAGATTAGGGGCTGTGTCCAATTCTGAGTACACCCACTGGAACTAAAAGAACTAGGAGGACTAGTCTATTGCCCCTAGTCCACTAGCTGCACATTACTGGAGAGAAATGGAGGAATCAGTGGTAAGAAGACAGGAATGCAAGCAAATACAACCATTTATTTAAAGTTTTGCAGAATTTCGTAAAGTGCCAGGTAAAGGTAAAGGGACTCCTGACCATTTGGTCCAGTCGTGGCTGACTCTAGGGTCGCGGCGCTCATCTTGCTTTATTGGCCGAGGGAGCTGGCGTACAGCTTCCGGGTCATGTGGCCAGCATGACTAAGCTGCTTCTGGCGAACCAGAGCAGCGCATGGAAACGCCGTTTCTATTTATCTACTTGCACTTTGACGTGCTTTCGAACTGCTAGGTTGGCAGGAGCAGGGACCAAGCAACAGGAGCTCACCCCGTCGTAGGGATTCAAACCGCCAACCTTCTGATCGGCAAGTCCTAGGCTCTGTGGTTTAACCCGCAGCGCCACCCGCGTCCCTCTGTGCTAGGTACTAGCGTACATTTGGAGAAGGATTTGATCTCCTCCTTTGTTCAGTAGTTTGGAAGTGTGAAGGAAAGGGTCCCTACTAAATATAATCAGCATGCTTTAGTTTCTGGTACAACTAATAGCATCATTGTTCAGTATGGTCTGCACCGTTGAGATGGGTCTGAGAAAGCTCACTTAAGGGAAGCATCGTTTTACTGGCTCTGGTTCACTTTCCCAGCCCCCCCCCCCCAACACACGTAGTTTCCTCTCTTTGGGGTGCATTCTGGTAAGTCGCTGTACCAACAGGCAGAACTAGATCAGTAATTAATGACTAAGAATTGCTCAATGTGTTTGGGTATAAAAATCAAAAAAGTAGGGCTGTTAAAAAACAACAGATTTAAGCACCATCTGGGCTCTCTGGTCACAGTGGCACAAATTCCAAAGAAAGGCTTAACAGTGCATGATCTGAGAATCCCATCTGCTTTATCTAAAAATGAATCAATCAGACATACTTTAGCCATTTTTGTGTAACATGGGAAGAGAAAAGCCCATCTTCTCATTGACAGGTTTCCATAAATTCACTCTGGATTATTTTTTTTAAAGTTCTTCCTTTTTTTACATCCAGCATTGAGAAAGAAATTGATGCTACAAAAGACATTGAGAGCTACTGCCAACTCATTTTTTCTTCTTCCTCCCTTCCTAGTTTTGCATAGGATAACATGTGATGTCACTGCATTGTGTGTTTCCCCTCTTGCTCATCACATCCTTGGCTGTTGCCAAGGGAGAGGTAAAATGCACAACAGTGACATCATGGCACAGGCAGGACTAGGAAGAGAGATATCAGAGCAGTACCGAACCCAGCTCTCCTGTAACATCTAGATCTGCTTGGGAGAAAAAAGGAGCCTAGATTGGCAATATATTTTTTAGAAACACTACCGTTACTATAAACTTCAAGAAAAAATAATTTCAAAAAGCGGATGGATCTAGTTCAAGACCATTGTTGTTGTTTAGTCGTTTAGTCGTGTCCGACTCTTCATGACCCCATGGACCAGAGCACGCCAGGCACTTCTGTCTTCCACTGCCTCCCGCAGTTTGGTCAAATCAAGACCATTAGAATGATTTAAAATATCTGAATAAGTAGCCGGAGTAAGAACAATTATCTATACACTGCTTATTAAAATCAGGCCTCTCCTACCACCACACTACCTGCTCTATTAGGCAAGATGAACACTTTGCTTCTTTCCAGACAGAAATCCACCTTAATGACCCTGAAATTTCGCTTCATGCTGTTTTGGATAAAAAGGGCTCTTAGGTAGAGCAGGTGAAGAATTTAGACTGCATACAAAAGGCATTCGAACAGCAGAACAGCTTGACTAATAACTGGGAAATCCTGCCGAAATGCTTCTTCTCCTAGAAAGTATATGAATAAAGTTACGATCTAAACAAAAATCGTCCAAGCTGCTTTCAGTTCTCTTGACCCAGAGTCACTTAAAGTTGTATATCTTTTCCCAAGTTACCTTACAGCAGTTAACTTTCGTATTTTAATTTAGTTTTGCTTTCCAACACACATGCACCCACCTTGATCTTCAAGTGCTTATGTTATGGGTTCAATCGTTGTGAACTTGCTAGTAAGGTGGATAGCTCAGTTGGCTAGAGTGTGGCGCTGATAATGCTAAGGTTGCAGGTTCGATATTTCTGAATTGCAGGGGGTTGGACTAGATGATCCTCAGGGCCCCTTCCAACTCTTCCAGTCTGAATCTATGTCTATGGGGCACATAGTGTGGGGAAGATCATGCATACAGCATCCTACATGGATTTATTAATTGAAACTGTTTTTGCTCCGAATTTGTTTCTTTAAAATATAATGAAATATAAAATCATATAATAATTTAAAAAAAATACAGCAGAATTACAGTCAATTTAAAAACAAATAAAAACAGATTTAGTCATCAAACACCTTCTGGAATAAAAACGCCGTATGAAAATGAGAAGAAATGAATTTATGAACTTCTCATAGTAGGGCAAAATAAAATATTAGCTAGAGAACAGGACCTCTGAGACGGAACTTAAGGCTTGGGTGAAGACAGTCCCTTTGGCATATGGGTCATAAGTCATTTACAGTTTTAAAGGTTATTTACCAGTACCTTTAACTTATCCCAGATGTGAAGTAGTAACCAATGTAAATTGATCTTAGATCGATGTATATGAACCAACTGCCTCACTCCTATAAGCAACCTGGCCATTGCATTTCAGCTATCAGTCAAACATTGATGTCTGTACAACCTAAGCATGGCACACTGGAACAACCAAGACCCTATTTACCTTGAACAGAAGGAGGCAGCAGCAGCAGCAGCAATGAAAGCATACAAGAAGCTGCCTTATATTAAGTCAGTCCCTTGGTCCACCTACCTCCGTACTGCTGCATTGATTGGCAGTGGGTCTTTCCCAGTCTTCGCTGGAGAAGCCAGAGATTGAACCAATTTATATATATATATAAATTGCCAATTTATATATATATATAAATTGCCAAGCATGTAAAGCTGAATGCACACAAGTTAGATGTATGTAAATTGTGGGCTTGCTGTACAGCAGTAGTGCCAGCACAATCCAGTGCACTGTATGTTTATTCAGTAGCAGGTCCTACTGTGTTCCCATGAGGCTTACTTCCAACCAAGTGGGCTTAGGATCAAAATCCAAGACACATGCATTTAGTATCATTACAATCTGTGGCCAGCTACTAAAGTAGTAAGAACATAATAACAGCCCAGGTAGTCCAACCATCTGGTTCTATGGTGGACAACTAGATGCTTGTGGGAAACCCACAAGGAGGACCTGAGCCCAAGAGCACCCTCTCCTCCTGTGGCTTGCAGCAATTACCGAACAGGTTCACACAGACCAGGCTTAAAGCATGGAAGAAAGAAACAGGCAAACTGTCCCCAACCCCATCCCCACTAATCCCCCCAGCTCACCACCCACTATTCCATCATGCAGCACAAAATTTCCAGATAGAAACCTGGCAAGCCAAAAGCTTATATTGCCTAGCGATATATTCTACAAAAATAACAAAGCCACATCAACACAAGAAATGCAAGACAAACCAGCAGACACTCAAATGCCCCGGCTAATTACATGCCTTCTTAAACAATCCAGTAGTAAAATCAGTAGCAACTAAGCTCTGGACAACCTTCGAAAACCTCCTCCTAACAACAAAGGGACGAGGCAAGGGGATGGTATCCACAATATACAAAATACTGCTCCAAAATACCACAAACCCCCTTGGCATAATCAAAAAACGATGGGAGGACGACATAGGCTATGAAAGTAACCCCACGCAATGGACTAGAATGTGGTCTCAGCCTCCCTTTAAATCCCTCTCAGCTAAAGGAAAAGAAATCAACCTGAAACTCACTTACAGGTGTTATCTAACACCACAGAAACTAGCGCTGATACGTCCAGGAGCCTCACCAAAATGCTGGAGAGGCTGCACCTCCAGAGGCACATACCTCCACATGTGGTGGAAATGTCCCAAAATCCAACTCTTCTGGAATCAGTCATACAAGAAATATGCAAAAAAAAGCAGTAACTAAACAGGTATTAGAGGTAATCACAGAACTGGCCCTACTGAACATCTTCCAAGATAATAATGCCCACTCAGCAGCCAGAAGCATCATAGCCAGACACTGGAGAGACCTGTCAGGAGTCAACATGAATCAATGGTATCAAACAGTATGGGAAACAGCCTTACCAGAAAAAACTAACCAATAACTGAAACTGACAGGGGGACAAATAGAAGACCACGCCTTCACCCCAGAATGGTTCCCCTTTATCACATACATAGTCCAATAACACAACAAGAATCCGCCGACAGCATACGAATCAATATGGCTAACCTGACCCCAAAATCCACCCTCTGACACACATAAACAAATATCACTACAGCCAACCAAAGACAACCAACCACATCCTAGGCCAACCCCAACCTCTCTCACCACCAAGGAAATATAACAAGTGAATAAAAAGAGAACCCACACAAGTAACGCTGACACAAAACTCCACACAGTAGAAAAATTGAAGCATTGCCACCTCACCCACCCTCCTCCGCTTTCCCCCCAACCTAATACTGCATGCAACATTAATGTCTCACAACAAATGTAACTGACCTGTAGAAAACTCAACTTGCAAAAAGAGACAATGCACATAAAAATAACAATAAGCTATACGAAGAAGTACTTTATCTGTGCTGGATCTTTCAACCATTCAGCTTCATTTGATCTCCAGACGTTCTAGTGCAATAGGAGAGGGAGATAAACTTTTAGCTATCCATGCCACAGAATTATTTTATCAGCTTGTATCAAGTCACCTCTTTTCTCTAAACCCCAAAGTCCCAAACACTACAAACTTTCTTCACAAAAGCTGCTCCAACCCCCTGATGATCTTTGTTGCCATTCTCTGAACATTTTCCAACTCTACAATATCATTTTACACTTGCTTACATCGAAATTGCACCTGCCATTTTAAACCACCCATTCACTCAGTTTGGAGAGGTCCTTTTGGAGCTTCTTTGCAATCTATTTTTTTTATAGTAAACTTGAACAATTTAACACAGGTAGCTACCAATTTGCACAGGGATGATGTTCTGGGCACCTGTGCACGTCGGCGGAGCCCATGTAAGACCGTCCCACCCTGTGGCTTTTTTGGGTTACTTCTAGGTTTGGCACAGTCACACACATATCAGATGCACCTAAAACGACCTGTAACATCAGCAAATTTGGACCTCTCCCTGCTCACCCAAATCTAGATCATGTATAAATACGTATGTTAAAAAGCACAGGGCCCAATACCAATCCTTGGGAGACCCCACTTTCTACATCCCTCTATTTGGAAAAGTGTCTGTTTATTCCTACTCTCTGCTTGCAGCTATTTAATCAATTCCTAATTACTATTAGGGACGTGGGTGGCACTGTGGGTTAAACTACAGAGCCTAGAGCTTGCCGATCAGAAGGTCGGCGGTTCGAATCCCCACGACGGGGTGAGCTCCCGTTGCTCGGTCCCTGCTCCTGCCAACCTTGCAGTTCGAAAGCACGTCAAAGTGCAAGTAGATAAATAGGTACCGCTTCAGCGGGAAGGTAAACGGCGTTTCTGTGTGCTGCTCTGGTTCCCCAGAAGCGGCTTAGTCATGCTGGCCACATGACCCGAAAGCTGTATGCCGGCTCCCTTGGCCAATAAAGCGAGATGAGCACCGCAACCCTAGAGTCAGTCACGACTGCACCTAATGATCAGGGCTCCCTTTACCTTTAATTACTATTAATTACTTTAATTACTATTATGACTATTTATTACATTTATCAGACACAATCTTTTGAGAAGGAAAAACCATGCTCTACATGGCCTAAAATGAAATTGTAAAGATATGCTGAACTAAATGGTACTGAAATGGCGCAAATAAAGGCTTTTCAAACCTTTATCCCTTTTCAACTACTGCTGAATAAGTGCTGCTAATGGCCAACGAGCACATTAAAACGAAAGAAAACAATGCAAACTGTCAAAACGGAATTTACAATAGAACCCTGCACATACTCTGAAGCAAGTCTCACTGTGTTCAGTGGACTTACTCCCAGGTAAGTGTTCATAGGATTACAGCTTTAGTCTTGTTTGTTCACAAGTCTGTATCTTCTGAACGTGGTCTTGGAAGTCAATCAGCGCCAGGGAGAGCCGTTGATTCCTAAGCGGCCTCTGCATCAGGAGATGCGTAAACTACCACTAGCAAATGCCAAGGGCTAAACTGGGGAGGTGTCTTGCCACATCTCACAACTGTCCATCTGTCCATTTGGTTGGAGTGGCAACCAAATGATGAAACCTCTCCTGTTTGGAACTGTGTTTCGTCAAGAGATGGTGAACTCTTCTTCACTGGAGGTTTTTAAGTAGATGTTGGGTGACCACATGCCAGAGATTCCTTAGCTGCGATTCTTGCCATGCAGTGGGTTGGAGAAGTCTCTTCCAACTCTACAATTCTATGATTCTGTGCATGGCAGGAAAAAAGAAAGCCCTCTTGCCATTAGCAATGTCCCAACCACAACCACCATCCAATATATTGCTTAGGGCAATAATCAAGGGTGCCAACACATTTTGTTAGGCATAGTATACTGTTTTCTGATTGAGTTTGAAGATGGCAGACAGACAGGATATCAACAGGTGGCTCTTTCCCCATAATTACATTTCCAATACAATTTAAGGCTGAATCTATTGAATCTTTGTCTGCCAAACAGCTGTTAAAGACACAGCAGCTCTGCTCTTCCAAAATGCCAACCCAAACGCATGCAAATAACTCAAGATTTGTGAGTTGTCTTTCATCCACTGAACTTAAACTGATAATTCTAGATTTGGTGTATGGTATTTCTGGTTGAAGGGGAGGATCAAAAGAGATACAAGATTTAGAACCACCAGGTTTCAAGTGGCCATGCCTGGATAAATTCAAAATTAAATTGTGAAGAGAAGAAGAAGAAGAAGAAGAAGAAGAAGAAGAAGAAGAAGAAGAAGAAGAAGAAGTAGTTGTACTCCGCCCATCTGGCTGGGTTTCCCCAATATAAATAATAAAAAAATGTCAAACATTAAAAACTTCCCGATACAGGGCTGCCTTCAGATGTCATGTAAAAGTTGTGTAGCTCTTTATCTCCTTGACATCTGATGGGAGGGCGTTCCACAGGAAGGGTGCCACTGCCGAGAAGGCCCTCTACCTGGTTCCCTGTAATTTCACTTCAAGCAAGAAACGGATGATATCCAATTAAGTAATAGGAGACCCACTGAAATTAATGGCCGCTCACATCACCCACTTCAATGTTTTTTTGCCATGAAGATCAGCGATTCATACCAAACAGGCTTTCTGCAAATGACAAGGGCCACAAAATCAAAATAGCTGATAGTGGCAACCAGAAAATTAATTCTGTTGACCAGCAAGGAATGCCTCCAGAACACTTTGCCATAGGGCAATTAAGCAAACAAACAAACAAACAAACAAACAAACCTCCACCTACACAGCATGCAAATGGTGCCTCTTTGAAAGTTGTGTCAGGAAGAGCCTCATGCTACTTGCTAGGATGGTAAGGGTTGCTTCAAGCAAGCACCAATCCACATATATTCCTCCCTAGGCAAATTCAAAAGAGATGCACTTTGCATCTGTGAAGCCAGAAGCAAGAAAACTAAGCCATGCTGGTTGCTAGAACAATACTTGGCTACCAAGCCCAGCAGAAATGTGTGTATCCCTGTAATGAGCCCAGGAACGTACCGATCTACAGCTACAGAAATATTTTTGCAATGGAAAATGGCCATATATGATTTCCAGATCTCACAATGTGTGCTATTGGTATTACACACAAGCATGTGTACAAACAGAGATCAGTCAAAGCCCTCATTTTGCAGGAGGAGTCTTGGCTGCAGATATCGTTGTATCTTAGCTGGCAGCTTGTGCATTTTCAAGAACACATCAGAGCAATAACCTTAAAAGTGCATCTTGCCTCTGTACACTGGGATTCAAAAGCTGTCCCACTGTTACATATTGCTAAATATAATTTTGGATCCAGACTCAGTCATGCTTAGAGGCGACCCAACTAAAATCTAAACATGACCTGGATCTAACCCAAATAAATCAGTGGGGCAAGTTAATCAACATTAGAAAGTTAAGTCCCAGACTAAATTGAACTTCCTTTCAATTCAACCCACAGTATTTTACAAAACAGCAATATGCATATTATATATTACGGGGAAAATCATTTTCTTTATTTTTTTAAAAAATTAGCCTATTTTATTTTTTTAAAGTCCTAGTTCACTCTTCTGCTCAGAAGGTACACAAAGCATCTAACAAGGTAAAGAATTGTGCTTTTGTATCACAGTGCAGGCTTAACTCACTGATGCCCATGGGGCATAGGATTGCAGCCTTGAAATTATGTATTTCAAGACAGAAGCAGCCACAAATGAACCCGCCTGTTGAAACAATTGAGTTTTAAGAAGACTTTCAAAAATATAAAGTGATGATGAGGCTAGATAGTCCTCTCTAGGGAGGGAGCTTCATGACAGCAGTGCGACACTACACAGAGAAACCCAGCCTTAACCTTTAAAAAAGGGAGAGTAAGGAAAGAGACTTACACATCAATTAAAAACAAACAAACCAGGAGACAAATGTTGGTTCATATGCCAGAAAGATCCATGCAATATGGTGCTCCTGTGTCATATAGTGAGGTAAGTGCAATGTTCAGACAAGCAATTTTAGCATGTTCATTAATGTTTTATTTCCTTCACTGCTTCAGCATACATAAAACCTGACAATACCCTTGAGATGACAAAGGTGTTACTTTCATAATGTTTCTGTCATATTCCAGAATTTATTGCAATGGAGAGACTGGCAAGAAGGCAGAATTCACAAACGCAGCGATGCAACATTTCATTTGTGTCTCTCCCAATGGCAGACTCCGTCATCTGAGTAAAAGCCTTATTAACATTTTCTTTTGCGTTTTAGAGCTCCCTCTGTTTAGAGCTTCTTCAGTTTTACGGGTGGAAAATACCACTTCTCTATATGCTGCATAGCTTTATTGATGATAGCAAATTTCTTTTGAGATTATTGAATGAAAACTGCTGCGAGAGTCAAAATTATCAGTATGTGTTAACTTTATAAGCCTACCTACCGCTCCCTTTATAGGGAATCAGGCAAAGTAATGTTTAATTGTTTTACCAAAACAAAAAACAAAAAAACCCCAACACAAGGACCTTCATCTTAATTTATAAAGCTTTGCAAATTTAATATTTTTAAAATATGATTATCAATCCCGGTTACTGCTAAAGTAGATGGAATAAGACTGTGTTGTGTTGACAGGTGCTGCTTCTCCAGGGGATCAACAATAAATTTGAGAAAAAGGATTTTTGAAAAGCAACGTAGATTTCCTCCACATGACTGAGTGCTGTAACAGAGCACGATGTGGGCACAATCCACTAGCATGTTCTTCCCCATTGAAATCTGTGGGAAGATTATGCCATTTAACAACTTGTTAAACGGAGGGAAGAATGGGTGGAGGGGGAGGAATTCTTTTCCCTTTCAAAACAAATTCTACATTTTAATCAGTACGCTTTACCCAGCAACAATTCAATATTATTTCAGGGGAGCAGACTTTTTTAAAAAAAAAATCACGAAGATTAATAGAAATTTAAACTAAAATACATCTTAAATAAACAAAAGCTTTTGTTCCTGCATTGAAAGAACTACAAAAGTAAACTACAACATAGGAAAAGCCTTTTAAAACTGACAAAATGGCAAGTCAGAGGTCAGAGAGCCAAAGAGGGCAAGAGAAAGCCCTCCCTCATAATGTGTGGGTCATTCTTCTAACTTCTGTGTCTAGATTCGCCTAATGATAAATTCCACATTAGCTCCACCCCTCACATGGAGCAGAAAACACTTGAATTGCTGGCTGCCTCAACAGAAGTTTGGTTTGCTGATCGGACATGAAACAAAAGAAAAACAGCAGGACACAATTTATAAGGGGGCAGCGAAGGCTGACACGCTATTGTACTCCTGAGGTACCCACAAGCTGTTAATTCCATTTTAACATTGTTAATAAGACTGTTAACACATATGACTTTGTTTAGAGACCTTGAAAACATCAACAAACTAGTGGAAAGACCCTCCAGAAGTAAAATATGATAAGGGTAGAAAGAGAATTGAATTGCGCTTGAGTGTTCTTAAATATTAAAAGACACAAGCTTTTATTTTTTACCTGCATGGGGTGCTAGGCACAATTAGTCATCCAGGTCTCTGACCCATGGAATACATATGTTATTCGGTCAATATTTTGCTTATCTTTTAAACTTCTATTTCACAAAAAGCAACAACACACACAAAAATGTAAATCAGATCTTTTGACTCTGCCTACGTACATCTTCCACCATCCCCTAGCCAGATACTTGCACTTTGTGTGTGTGTGTGTGTGTGTGTGTGTGTGTGTGTGTGTGTTGCACACAAATGTGCAGATTTAATCAGTGTGGAATGCTTTAAATGAATAAATTGGGTCTGACAGATTTATTGCAGTTAATTTTGCAACAGAATGGGAAAATGTTTGGATCACAGCCTTTTAAGTATTAGGAAAACAATTAATCCATCACGTAACGGAAATTCCTGCATTACACCCTCATGTCCAATTAAACAGCGTCAAGTAATTTCATGTAGGAAAGCAAGAAAAGTCTCAAAACCTTGCATAAATAAGCTGCACTGTGTTAAAATAATTGTTATTGATATCAATTTTTAAAAGCAAAAATATTCATTCTTTGCATTAAAATAAACTATTTTTTTCAAGAAATCTTTATACTCTTCTAGTATATAAAGAAACTTGCATTTCCTGAGGAAAGTCAAAGTCGTTTTCTCTTTTAAAGCTATGCAGGGAGGTAGGGTAATTCATTTAATTTTTGTTAAAAGTATGTGATCTGAGGGTCAAGTGTTTATTCAGGATTACAACTCCCTTTCAGTCATTTATTGAGGAAAAAGCATGGGATCATTGCCACAGCACATAAACATGATCTCACCAATCTTTAATTTAAAGTAATGTCATTTAATCAGTGATATAAAAATTCAAGATTATACACGTTTGCACAGACTCAGAACAATAATAACAAAAGCATGAGACAACTAGAATTGCATGTGGAAAGTTACATTTTGCAAATCAACTTCTTCTGGATATTAGATACTTATAATACATACACACACACACACACACACACACACACAGTTATGAAAATATCTCAAAGTGGTTTACAATAAAGTATGTTAACAACAATAAAAAATAAATCCAGTTGAATTAGCAATCAGTAGAAAATTGAACAATTTTTTTTAACAATTAGCATTCAGCAAAGGCTTGGTGAACAAGTAGATTTTAGTATGTGCTGAAATTGCATCACTGCTTGTACTTGCCGTATTTCTACGAAGCGGCGGTAGTGTGTTATTTGTTGCTAAAGAACCCTGCAGTTTTGCAGATCTACTAGCATTTGTGCTAAACAGCCACACCATTTCGGGAGGGAGGGAGTTGCATATCAGTCCCAGACATGTCTATGGAAATACTTGTTCCATTAAATTTCAATGCAATTTACTTCCATATTTCCAAGAAGGTTTATGTGTGGTGGCATTCTGGTACCCCTGTCTTAATTAATCACACTGTGTGGAAGTGCCATTAAAAGTTTAAAGTCTAAGGTGGCTCCATTACATAATTACATTTCCTGCATTTGATAAGTGAAAATAAGAGCTAATCTTTCATCTATCCATCTATCCATCCATCTATCTATCTATCTATCTATCTATCTATCTATCTGCTTTCTGATCCATTTTGATGTTTCAGTGAGGGGGGAGAGTGATTACAAGAGTAAGTTAAGCGACTACATAGTATTATGTTTTCAAAGATCCTGCATCAAAAACACAGTGCCCTAAAGAAGGATGGAAAACTACAATGCTAAAATTCAAAAAGTGTGTGTGTGTGTGTGTGTGTGTGTTGGGGGTGGAGGGTGACACAGAACACCAGTTCTGTGCAGGTTGTTTGATTATTTAAAAAAAGAAGAAAAAAGAAAATCAACCTATTGAGAAGCAAAAAATAGGGTTTGCTAAACAAACCACAAACGAAAGTCCATAAAATGCAGGGTACGACTTTTCAATTCATTCACACGCACTACAGTACAGTGACTGTTTTACTGGTTCCTTACAATCTTATGTTCAAGATACACACATTCCAGTCTAAGTAGTTCAGTTGCCATAACAACCTCGTAAGTTTGTTCTCCATTCTTTCATTTAAAAAATATATATTATTTTTTGTAAATTCTAGGACAGCCAGTGCGGTTTCCGAAATAATTTATTTCTCATGTTGCTCTTCGGAAGTCTATTTCTCTCTCTCTCAAAAAGCAAACAAACCCCACTCTGAAAATAATGAAATCACTTCCCATTTCCCATTGCTCAAAAGAAGTACATTACACTCAACTATCTTTTGGCATTCACTTCAGCTCAGGTTTATAAAGAAATAAGTGGTTTACTTATTACCTGTCTCTCCCTTATTTTTCCTCTCCAAAATAGGAGCAGGGGTGGAGGGTGGGGTGGAGCTGCTTATATAAAAGTTACTAAATGAAATGTAGTAAAGCTCTCACTGCTACATCTTTAAAGGGGTTTATAGTTCCATTATCATGCGGTAACTATAACTGTTTGTTATAAGGGGTTATAGGCTGACCAGGTAGCTTTTTAAAAGGTGCGTTATATTATTTGTGATGTTTCGTTATAAAAAAGTGGAAAAGCCAGCAGAACTTCCCTTCAAATAAATTGACATTCCTCAGCACCAACAACAAAACAGTGGACGACAGGATGTGACTAACAAACACTGGGGAAAAGTCAAGCTGTGCTTTTAGCATATGCAGTGAAACTGAAGACTTTTCTTGCTTTTTAACATGCTTGTGCATCTCAATGAGGGGTTTTTTGGGTGGGGGGAAGGAAGGCAAAAAAACACCAGTGGGATTATTTCAAAAATGAAGAAAGAGTGATATATGTTTTCTGGGGGGTGGGAGAAAGGAAAGCTACAATCCTATGCACACTATGTTGAGCACAGTGGGAATTGAGTAAACTGGCGCAAGCTTGTGTTTTTAAGTTTAAAGACTAAATAGCTCAAATGCAACAACAGGGCACAATCCACCTAAAGTTAAGCACTTTTAAGTCTCATTGATTTAAGTGAGAGAGCTAAGCTCTCTTATTGCAATGTAAAAGACTTCAGTGCAGTGCTTAACTATGGCCATATCATGCCTGAGGCTACATCAACTGTTATAGATAAATGGATCATAACACTCTCTTATTAAGGGCACAGCCAGGTAATGTGAGGAAAGCGTGTTACTCTGTGAAACGATTTAAAACTGCAGCGTTCTTTTAAGGCACAGAAGCACACAACAACAAAAAACACCTCACATACTAGGACTTGAAAACTGCCTGCATTTCCTATGAGAAAAAAAAGAGAGAGGGGCTTGCTTCGAATTAATAAAGAAGATCCCTTCTCGAGTCTGCACACCCTCAAAAAAACATTATGGACAAGGGAAAAGTAATAATAATGTGAATATAATTTCTTTGTCCTTGAATGGAAATGTAGGCTGACACCATATCGAAGCGTCATTCATTTTACCTGGACCCCCCCCCCCAAAAAACCCCCCAACACCCAGCCCAATCAGACTTTACAACTGCTCTGCCGATATTTGCACAGTATTATAAACAGAGGCTGACACCCACTGTTCCCCGAACAAAATGCAATGGCGCTTTGTTCTTTCTGGGTCTCTCCTTCCGAGTTTTCTCTGCCTACCCCAAATTCACCCCAGCTAATTTGGAGTTCTCTCCTTGCTTGTTTCCGTGTCAATACCACCACCCACCGGCCAGGAAGAGAGACTGCCATTTGGCGGCAATCTCCCGCCTGCCACAAAAGCCCCTTCAGACTTCTCATCTCAGCGTTGCAAAGGGGGAAGGGAGCTCAGGAAAGACATCACCTCAGCATTCCTCAGTTGCGTTAGATCTTTCTCCAGTTGTTGTTTTTTCCCCTTCCGTCCTGGAGGGGCGAGGAGAGAAAACAGCCACTTCAAAGGAGAAACTTTCTGCTTGATGCAGAGGCAGGGCTGTTGTCCTACTGTTGCCATTATTATTTATTATCATCATCATCATCATCATTATTAAAATCTTCTCATTCTTCTTGTCAGCTTGCTAATGAAGCTGTCATTATTACTGAGGAAAACTAGGAGGCAGTACATGCCAGGGGAGGCGTTCGCACACTAACAGATCCCTTTCCAATTTGTTTCCCCTCTGAAGAAAATGGGGGGGAAAATATCTATGGCACAGAAAATCACAATGAGCAGCCTTCTGCTGTCTCCATTTTCATTCCCCACCCTGTGGTTTGTGCACATTATAAAATGTTGGCTGGCTTTATTCAATACAAGAATGCGTCCCCATTTCCCCATCTGCAGATTTCAATGCAACATGTATATTCGCAGCACCGCTATGAGGTGAAGGAATAATTCCTTCATATTAAAGATTTATAATTGGAGGAATAGCGATGGGAGTAGCTCACCAAGAACCCTACAGAATATTCAGGAATATGGCTGCAGAATAACTTATCTTGTATTGGATTTGAGTAGGACCTAGTTGTCCATTTTTTCTAAAACCATACGTAAGAATTCTGGTCCTTCTAATGTTAAGCACAGGGGAAAGCCTACCCTCTGCCATGTTCCCATTGTCTGGAGTTATTTCTTTATTTTGTATATCTGTACCCCTTTCAAGATTATGCGCTCATAGGGTGGAATCCAATATATTAAAAAACAACAATACAAATGGAAAATACAAATTAAAACTATACACCTAAGTAAAACCAGCATCAAAATAATTAAGAGTCATCGTATCACCTTTAAAGAGATTGTGTTATGCTCGTCACAAGGTTTAGCATAAAGGCCATAAAGGGAAAGAGAAAATAATGACTTTTTGAATGACAAGGGTAGCTTTCTGTGCCTAAGAAACAGTGGATAATGCTGGCACTCTTTGCAACCTCATATCTCAGCCTCTTTTGATCCGTTTCTTCTGGATCAACTAGATCCAGCACAATGCACCGCAGAACTGCACCACCCCTTCACATGATGGCAGTGTAAGAATGGCAGAAAATAGCAGGTATGAGCGAAGGTGATGAAATGCAAGATATCTGAGGAACTTCTGAGGGTTTTGAGGAAGGTGACGTTGGCAGCATCACTCAGAAATGACGTTAATTGTGCAGTGAACCGGTACAAATGCTCAGGCTGTTTGCAAGGGGAAAGAGAGGAGGCAAACGTCATCATAGAGATATATGAAGCTGCCTGCCTTTTACAGAGTGGGCCCACTGGTCCATTCATCTACTCTGATTAATTGTGACTCTCAGGCAGCTCCACTGCTTGAGATCCGTTTAACTGGAGATGTCAGAAACTGATGCTGGGAACGTCTTCATGAAAAGCATGCGTTCTGCGGCTGAGTTATGGGCCCATTCAAACATGCTCTGAAGCCGTACACGAAATGATAATCATCTACAAAGGGGTAATGATGCCAAAGAACAAATGATGAAGCCAAACCTGAAATAAACAGGGTAACAATGAAGTAAAAAGGAGACACCTCTGAAGGAAAGGGACAAGAATGCGCTTGTCTATAGGCATAAGGTAATCACAAGTAAATTATAGGGGGGAAACCTGAATATAGAAAGAAATAATGAAAACAATAATGGGTTGGGCTCCTTGCTTTCTCATCATACTTTGCATGCATTCATTTAAGGAAGGTTTGCCCTATTAACTAACAACTTCTTTAAAACCACCTAGATATCAGGTGCTCAGAACGTCAATCATTTCCATCAACTTCAAAACGTGTTGTGGGAGTGGAGAATATGATGGGGGGAAAGACTTCAGCAAACGCTGGTGTAAATCCACAGAGATTCTAGAAGTATCCTTCTAAAACAATATTTATAAAGGATTTTAACATGGGTAGCTAAACCGACACAGCAAAGCCATTGTCTTTTTTCTTTTAAGAGCCAGGTTTGTTGTTTTGCTATAGACAGCTGTGTTTTTACAGATGCAGAGCCATGTGTCTCCAGTGAAAAGGGCTACTCTTCCCCTCAGATGTGAAAGAAGATCAAAGGTTTAAATACAGAAATACAAGATCCTTTTCCCTTTGGAATGAGCTTGTGTGTGTGTGTATACATGCAGTGGCAGAACACCAAAATCTCCATCTGTTATCCTTATGCAGTGCACAGGTTAACCTTTGCAATAGGGTTTGCAAGGCAGTTATCACAGCTCGGAAAAACAAAGCTGAATTGGGTTCACGTGCGCGCTCTGAACATTTCACCAAACAGCATAATCAAAACTAATAGACAAAATCTGAATCCTCTGAGAGCTGGAGGCTGAGAACTTGTCATTAGGCTTCCTTAGTAAAGAACGATGTCTAATTTAAAGCTGGTAGGTTTAGGTTTTCTACAGCATAGACTCTGGGAGGTGGTTGATTCTTTTATAGAGTTATTAGCACGGTGGTGCATAGGGCTGGGGGAGCTCAATTCATAGGATAACAAATAGAATTTGGACGACTTGCAACAGAAAGGAAAAACCATCACCTTGTTTGAAGCCTGCACAGAGATGTGCAAAGGCACGGCAGCCACAGTTTCTCACCATCAGTTTATGCAAAAAAGAATTTGGGTATCACAAACTACACCTCCCTTGATGGCGAAAAATCAGACATATTATTGGGGGCGGGGTCCTGCTTTCAGAATAAGCACCATGAGGATTTTTAAGGGGTAACTGTTATCTCATTGTGATGCTCTTCAAATCAGAACCAAGGGTCTCTAGGACACTTTTGGGAAGCACAACATTCAACAATCACACAAGGGTTCTTTGCCATCCTTTACACATCTGGAATATTTTCAGAGAATATGAGCAGCTCTACTAATGGTCACTACATTCAGTAGTGTAACAATATAATATCTGACGCTCACAAAAAAGGCAGCTGATTGTGAACATTCAGTCATGGTTCCTGAGTATTTATTCATTTGGGGAATCATTGTAAACATACATACATCATTTAAAAATGGAGAAAAACAGCTTTAATCTTTATTGTCAGCCCTTATTGCTAATTATCTTGCCACCCATGATGATGCTGATTGATTTATATACTGATTACTTGCCAAAATGGCTTCCACTTTGAAGTGAAGAAAAGAAGTGATGCTCTTTTGTCCATGAAATAGGGCCCATTACCCTGTGAGCGAACTACAACTCCCATAAGCCCCAGTCAGAACAGGCAATAATCAGGGATGATGGGAGCTGGAGTTCAGTAACATTTGGCAGGTTTCAGGTTAGCCACCTTTCTTATAAAAGCATAAAGTCCTCTTCGTACGTCAAACTAATACATTTTATGCCAATGGGATGAAAGGATGCAAAGATGTTTTGTTATTTTTATCTTCAGCTCCTTTGAGAGCAGAAAATATATTTTTTTTAAAATCAGCATGGAGTGATCAATAGGGATCAAAGCATCAAGGCTTTCACCAGAAAATCTCTAGCAGTCTCTTGCTGTCTATGGTACAACCCTGGTTTTAAAGGAAAGGTGTGACTGCCATCTAGTGGATAGCTATAAACCATAATTTTTGAATTTTTTAAAATATAAACAAATCTATTCATTATCATTCTAAAATATTCCCATGTATTTTTACAGATTTAGACCTTTTATGCCAAGTAACATCAGTGAGCTTCTCTTAGGCATTTCCTAACTGCAAGAACGTTAAGTCGGTTTGAAAACAAATAATTCCTAGTAGTACTTACACATTTCAACATATTTGTTACATGTGTAGTACTTAACCATTTCATGTTTCCCACCGAATCATACAATATTGCATCTAGGTCACAATTATTATTTGAATTCAGCAATTGTTCAGGGTTCTGGATTCCAAATATTTAATAACGGTTTTCTTCACAAAATGGAATTTTGACCATGGAGGAATCTGCTATTAGGCTCACTGGGCCTCCATCTCATTCCTTGTGTGGAATTAGTCCAGTATCCTTTGTGGCCTGTCTCACTGATGTTTCCTAACCAGTTCTTTTTTTAAAGATCAGGCTATAATTTTCCATGTGTTAGAATGATAGGTAGAAGTCAACCTTAGGGCTTACTGTTATGATACATTTGTAGGAGTGTAAAAGGTAAAGGACCCCTGGATGGTTAAGTCCAGTCAAAGGCGACTATGGGGTGCAGTGCTCATCTCACTTTTCAGGCCGAGGGAGCCGGTGTTTGTCCACAGACAGCTTTCTAGGTCAGGTGCCCAGCATGACTAAACTGCTTCTGGTGCAACGGGACACTGTGACGAGTGCCAGAGCGCACAGAAACGCCATTTACCTTCCCACCGCAGCAGTACCTAATTATCTACTTGCACTAGTGTACTTTCAAACTGCTAGGTTGGCAGAATCTGGGACAGCAACGGGAGCTTATCCCATCGCGCAGGTTCGAACCACCGACCTTCCGATCGGCAAGCCCAAGAAGCTCAGTGGTTTAGGGACGCGGGTGGCGCTGTGGTCTGTAGAAATGTAAGGCAAGTCATATTACGGAAGAAGAGACTATTGCCATCGTAGGTCACTCTGTTTACAGTCTATGTCAGTTTTGCATGTGTTCATTCAAAAGTCTATTCCATCCCCTTCATTCCACGATTTGATTTTTAAGAAAAATCTGCACAAATATTCATGCTGAAGTACTTATTTAAATATGCATTTTAAATCTCAATGCATACCATTATGAACATATTTTATTGGAAAATACACATTCTAAAATGCATTTTGCTATATTTTTGAGCCGAGAACTAGGTTACACAATTCAGAGAGGTGTGAAATCCAAAGTATAATTACATTCTGATCTGCACATTAGTCTGGGAAGCACAGATCAGGCTGGTTTGCATCAGAATTCACAGATACTGAATTCCTCGAGCATTCCTATTTTTTTAACACCTCCCAATATGTGTCTCCTTTCAGCTGGGGAAACAACAGTGCCAGCTCAATGCCTCCTTTTCAATGTAAAATAGATGGCTGGCTGGCTGCCACACCCTTCACTGTCATCCTCAGCAAGCGGAATGGTTTGTGCTTTCCTGGATTTCTTTGAAAAGCAGATTAAATCATTCTGTAGCCCTAGTCCTTCCCTTGCTTGCTTTCCTTTGAATCATAGGCAGAAGTGATGGCATTCTTGATGGCTGTTTTCTTGATTTAGAGGATGACATAATCTGAAAATTCCTGAGTTAAAGAGACCCTGTGTGGATTCCAAATCAATTCTATATCATTCAGACTCAGATAAAAGCACTTAGGATGAACCCAAGGCATTTTCTCATCTATCTGAGCACCAGTCAGTTTCTTCCTCCTAAAAGGAACACACAATAAAGGCTTCCAATAAAGGAAAGTGTTGGCCAAATGGCAACAGAGGTATCTCAACCGTATTCGCAGCACTGGACAGCACAGTAGAGCTGTATCACTCACTTGACCCACCTCCTGCTAGAGAAGGGTGCAGGAGTCATAGTTCAATACGTATTACAATACATGAAAGAGTGGCCAAGGCCAAATTTGTGCAGAGTGCCTTTTTGTCACCAACACTAAAAAAAAACACACGAGCCCCCTCATCACATCTGGGATTTGAAGTGAGCTCCACAAACGTTTGACCCACAACCGCACGCCTTTTAGAAATGCAGCATTGTGCAGCTCAAAAAAGCTTGATGTTTTTTCTACCTGTATTTAAGGCATGCGCCCGGTGTTGAGAGATAATGTATATCCCATTTACACTGGTAAGGTAAAGGTAAAGGGACCCCAGACCGTTAGGTCCAGTCTTGGCCGACTCTGGGGTTGCGGCGCTCATCTCGCTTTATTGGTCGAGGGAGCCGGTGTACATCTTCTGGGTCATGTGGCCAGCATGACTAAGCCGCTTCTGGTGAACCAGAGCAGCGCACGGAAACACCGTTTACCTTCCCACCGGAGCGGTACCTATTTATCTACTTGCACTTTGACGTCCTTTCGAACTGCTAGGTTGGCAGGAGCTGGGACAGAGCGACGGGAGCTCACCCCGTCGCGGGGATTCGAACCGCCAACCTTCTGATCGGCAAGTCCTAGGCTCTGTGGTTTAGGCTACAGCGCCACCCACGTCCCTTATTTATTTACACTGGTGCAGCTGCACAATTAATGAGTGTGGAAAAGCTCTAGCACCCCAAAATTATAAACAATTTATTGTTGTTGTTATTATTATTATTAAAGTCCTATTAATTTTACTTTATGTATGTTTGGAATGCAATGTCTCTTCTGAGGAAACATGCATAGGATTGGGCTTCAATCTGACTCAAAGCAATGGGATTGGACTTAATCCAAATGTCAATGGATTTGGGGCCAGTTTGCCTTCATTTACAACAACAGATTTTCCATCCCTTTAAGACTCTCACCCAGTTGTTGGAACCCTTGCCTCTGAAAAACATTAGATTAATGTTCTCTTTTGCAGTGGCTTCTTCACACATGGAAGTCAGCACATTGCCATAATGCAACAAAAGCAACAACACAAAAGCTAAGATACTGCACAGGCACATTCATTCTTAAATGAAAAACCGTCATGTACGAAGTTTAGCCATAATTCAATGTCCATCATTCCACAATGCAGACAATAGACTGGATCCAGAGAAAGCCTGTCATGCTTTAATCCAATTTAAATCAATGGGGCCAAAGTTAGTCATGACTAACTTGTTCCACTGACTAAAGTATGACAACTGTCCTCTTGATCTAGATTATATACTTTACCTTACAACTGAATATTTTACCGAAAATTGGCGATTAAAAAGAGTGTTCATTTCCCCCATTTATGTTGATTTCTTCATATATTTAAACAATCTAATATATACATGAGTCCTTCCGAAAACCAGTGTTGTTCTTGCATATGTGTATTTTGATAATGTATTGTTGACCTCATTTGACCTTCTTGGCATGCCATAACCCCAGAACCCTTCAATTAACCACTTTCAAACTAGGAGAGTATTTACTTACTTAATTTCTATATTGCCCTTCATCCAAACACCACAGGGTGGTTTACAATACAAAAATACAAAGATACACAGTACAGTAACAAACAAAAACAATAAAACTCCCCCCACAGTTTAAAAGGCCACAGATTGTCTAATTAGCCAAAGACCTGGGAAAAGAGGAATGTTTTTGCCTGCCGCCTAAGGATATGTCACGAAGGTGCCAGGTGAGTGTCCCTTAAAATGGTTTAAGATGCTGGCTTGTTCCAAACTTAGTAACTATAGTTTCTTGGTTCAGAAGAAAAAAAGAAACTATGGTTAATTGAAGGCCTCCTATAATAGAGGGAACTGGCATTGCAAAGATGGTTTGTGGGCAGAAAAGGTTTGTGCATTTCTTAGCTTACAATGCTAAGGCCATTAAGTGTTCAGTATAGCTACATTTCCTTCTGTTTCCCCAAGCCATTTTAAAATTATGATATTGCTAATTGTCTAGTTATTGTTGAGAATTATTTTAATGTTCTTGCGAATTGTGTTTTATATCGACTTCCTTTGCTGTAAACCACATGACCATACTTGACACCTCTAAATAAATAGAAAAGTGTTGCAAAAAAGGTGACAATGTTATTTACTCCTTCCATTAAAACTGGATTACAAGATATGTTTCTGATTTTTATTCCCTGATTAGGGAATAAAGCTCACCCTGTTCCAGCCATCCTCTGAAAAAGAGCAGAGGGGATTAGTTCTTCCAGTAAAACCTTATTTCAACCTTAATTTCACCATATACTGCTTTGGCTACTGTTGGCATGATTTGCAAGTGTATAGTAGCTGCTTACTTCCACCCCACCCCCACCCCAGCTCCAAAAAAAGAAAGCACCCAATTTTTTTTTGGTACATTGCATTATAGAAGCTGTTAAACAACATTTTCACAGTCTTGGTTGGTTCCAGCACACCATTGTTTTGTGCTGGTAGTAAACCGTCATGAATGTCTAAATTATGCTTTTAATAGTACAACACACACATCAAAAATTTGAGTTGTATTTTGAAAAAATCCGTATGCTGTGCCCAGAAGAAAAGAGGACAGACTGTGAAGCATCTGTGGCACTGGGAGGGGGAATGGAGGGGGGGCAGAGGAAAAGAGTGGGAGACCATGGAAGCATTAAGTAATTGCTGCTTTTACTGAGCAAAGTACAGCTTAGCTTGTTTTGTATCTGGAAAGAACTGGGTATATATTGCTATCTGATCTGGGTGCTATTTCATTCTGAAGGCTCTGCCTTAGCAAAAGCTGAAATGCTTCATTTTACAAAATATAATAAACACTGGGATATTTGGGGCAGGGAAATTAGGTAAAAATAAAGTTACATTTTTTGCTTTTACATGATAATACAAGAAGCCTTTAGGGGACCGAAACATGAGAGTGGAAGTCCCAAAATGAGCCATAATCTTGTGACACCCCCCCTCCCTGGACTATATGTTTTCTTTAAAAACAATGGCAGGGCACATGGTAAAATACAATGTCCATTATATTCTTTCCTCTTCAATAAAGACAGGCTACCAGAGAGCTGCGCAGCTTCCTCAGTTTTCAAAACAATTTAAGACATATGAACTTCCACCACACGATGCTAAGCCTTGTTAACCACTGCCTCCAAAAGATTAGCCCTGCTATGTTGCATTTTAAGAACAAAATCTAGGCATGGAGTAGGAGGAATCACAAGTGTTTTTAACACCAGAGCTTTCAGAAAATGTATGATGTACACATATACCGTCTGGTAACGTATAACTCAAATACCAGAAACACTTCTCTGAGGCAATTTCCCTTCTCCCCTTATTTTTTATTTTACTCTAAGTAATTAAAAAACGTAATTCAAAAAGCTTTCTATAACTCCCTCAGGAATTCCTATGAGGATCTCGAAAGGCAGATCAGTCTTATTATCACCATATTTTAAGAGAGAGAGACTGTGGCTGAGAGTTAGCATCTTGCCTACATGAAGCGAGTTCACAGCTGATACAAAATTCGACTATGGAGCTTCACAACTTACAATTCACACAATTAGCAACTGCAGTACCCTCTTTATAAGCAGGGACACCACAGCATTATTACTGGCACACACCTGTAACCCTAACTAACATAGCAAGCAAGGGCTAAATATTTAGGCACCGGATATCGAAAGAGGTCAGGAACGGAGCCCCAAATATGCAGGATTCAGTACACCTTTCCAAACTCACTTCCAGCTTTCAGGCAAGTGTAGCCGGCTGTTTCTAAAAGCAGGTTCTCCACGCATGGACTTGCAGGAGTCAAACTGGGAAGTGTGGGAGAGGCAGAGAAGGAGGATAGGGTTTTCTTCCATTATCAAGATACCCCACTGCATCAGGAAAGCACTGGGGGAACCAAGTGATTCTCAAATCGCCCAATATTCCCCTCTCTGCTGAAAAAAGTGGGCTCCAGTTACGCTGGTGGAAGTGTACTGCCTGCCTGGAACACAGTGTTTTTGCATAGGTTCTAGCCTTGAGCAGGGGCGAAGCGGTTGGCAAGCAAAGCCCTTCCCTTAGCCAACATGCAAAGAGCGATAATTCATGTCCTTGGTGGTAGCTTTGGGTGAGCCCATTCTGCCCCCTCCCGGGGGGAGGAATCAGCTCAGAAACTAACACACACTATGTTGTCTGTGGCCTTATGATGCTGAGCCATCCCTTCTTCTCCAAAGCAAGCACAGGGGGTGGAGGGACGAGCTCAGAGGCAAAGATACCCTAAACCATCCACTGCAATGGAGCCAACTCCACTTTCTTTAGTCTGCCTCCACTGCACACGGAAACAGGCACTGGGGTGAGTGACAGCCCCATACTGGTTAACGTTACCCTTGATCTAAAATCAGAACTATGAGGATTCCTTTGATTCTGCTGATTTTCCTATGCTCTGCCTCCAATTAACAGTCCCTTGTATATAAGAAACTGGTCATCCCTACACCCTTTCACTATTTATTGACTTAGTTATTTGTTCAGACAGCGATTCTGGCTGAAGGCTGCTTAAATCTCCCTGATTTTGACAGGAGTTAAGTCATCTTAAGTATGTGCATACATGCAGCTCTACAGAACAATACTTTTTTGCAAGTCTACCAAGATGCAAGTGACACTGTGTGCATTGGGACTTACTTGTAGATTAGTATACTTCGGATTCTGCTCTTACAACATTTAAAGATGGTAGACGCTTATCAGTGGGACTGAGCGTAATGCTTGCACATCAACCATTTAATTGGAAGAAACTTTGTAATGTTTACTGAAAAATCACAACTGCATGCGAAATAAAAACTGTTAACTAAGTACATCTAATATAAAAACACATTTTGAAAGCTACTCAAAATCTCTACATGTATTCTAAAAATAATCAACAACACACAAAAATAGCGCGAACTTTTAAAAGTTCAATCACTTTTACTCTTCTTTTGCAATGCTTTTATTGTTTCACTGATCATACAAATAAAAGACAAGCTGTGTCCTCAGAAATGCTAATGAAGTCGGTTTTCGTGGAAATACCTTTTAGAAATGTTAACCAATGAGTTGCAAAATGCTCTCGACACTGAGGAGGCTGAAAATATGAAAACTACAAGTAAAACGAACAGCGGAGCGGCTTCAGGTATGGCTGGTGTGTGTGTTCCATTTATAAAAACATGCACCCCAAACTCTACGACGAAAGTGCCTCATAATCACTACCAAAAACGAAAAGCCAGGCGTGAATAAAATAAGTTTTAAAAGCTGGTGTGTTCATATAAGAAATGGCAGAAACTCACCAAACCTTCACATGTAATAGGGTTGATATGAATCCAGAAAGGGAGCGTTTTCAACAGTCAATTACTTTTCCATTTTGTCCCAGGACTTTAAAAGTTAAAGGCATAGTTCTGCCAATTGCGAGATGCCCCATCCAGCACAGACCACCCACAAGTACTGATTTTCCATCTGGTGAACAAAACAGACATCTCCCTAATTATTTTTTAAAAGGGTTTTCCCCCTCCTCCCCTAACATGCTTCCTTTATTTGTCTGTGACCTGGAACTTAATGGAAAACCTGGTAGATGCCAACCATATTTCTTGCAATGCAGTATCCTATTTTTCCTCCCCTTAAAAATGCTTATTTGAAGCTATTACATATGCTGCTTTGTAACAATCCAAATCATTACACAATTCAAGCCTGAGATTAGCACAGTTTTGCACTTAACACTGAATATTTTAATCAGTACATTAAAGCAGAACAGTACTCGGCTTACAGTCTCTTACGCTGAGATCCCATATTGCCAGTGTCAAAATTTATGCCTTTTTTCAGTAAGATTGTCTCCACTGCCAGCAATACACTCAGAAATGCCAACTGTAATTAAAATCTGGCACTCTATGCAGTCACAAGCAGACTTTTTAAAGCCCTCTTTTAAAACTATTTTTATTGTTATTTTTAATGATTATTATTATTTATTGTTAGGCAAAAGGACAAGAGAAATTATATGTGCTTTCCAAAACTGACACAGTGAACAATTGTGATCACAACTGTCCAGGAAACTAGCCTCGAAAAAGCCATAAACTATGTTAATTATGGAGTGTGCGCGCACAGAAAGAAATCCCCACATGCCAGGATCACAGATTTCAGTCTTACATATAGTATCTATATGTTATTATGCTGGATAAAATTTACATACTCTACAGCATGCAAAAGGAGATAAAATAGGCACATTAAGCAAGCAAGCTGCTCACCAGGAAAGGAGGATATGAAGCAAAAAGGAAAAGGAAAAGCCATTTGTAGTGGGAGTAGGTTTGGTAGCGTTTTCCCTCTCCCATATAGCTTTAAGCTTCAAAAATATTCTGCAGTATGGGTATCTTACAGTGCATCCTATGTAAGTCCCACGGAGAGGTCAATGAAGCTTACTTCCAAGGAAGTGGGTTCAGAATTGCAGCTTAGTTAAACTATGCAATTCCCTGGCACCAACTTGGATGGCTTTAGAAGAGAACGAGGCCAATTCATGAAGGACACAAGGCAATGGCTACTAGTCATGATGGCTATGTTCTACATCCATTTGCAGAGGCAGTACTATTTTTCTAGAAAAAGAGGTGCCGAAACTCACCCTGAACGCCTCCCTCATTCTCTTAGAATGGCGATGGCAACCACCTGAAAGGGGCTAGAACTGTTCCGGCTGAAAAAAATCCCTGATCAGAGATGTTGATAAACTATAGCCAGAATAAAGAATACATTTAGGGGCATCTAGGTTTGCTCTACAGCGTAGCTACAGAAAAGAATGTAATGTCACAGTGAGTCCATTTTATGTGTTGTTTCTGAGCCTAAAGGATGTATAGGCAAGATGGGTATTGATAATCAAACACTACTGAATTTCCATTTTCTCCCAACCCCCCCAGGGGAAACAACCCTATGTCTTCAAAATGTTCAGAAACAGATTAGATCTCCAGGGCTGAGCCTTCCTGCCATCATCTCTCTCGCCTTCATCTTGATGCAGAATTTCGAGGCAGATTTTAGAAATCCTAACAGAGATGAAATCCTCCAGATTGACTTCTTTGTGGAAATCAGCCTCTAGCAACAACCCTTGCGGTGCTGTTTTCTCAGTTCAGAAATGTTTTTCAAATATGTTTTTCTCAGAACTTTCAAGATGAAATATACTTAAAAGAGCTAGACAACTCGGGGAGCCCAGCATTCTGTAAGCAAACTATATATTAAAAGGTGGCTTTTTACTTTTGCATCCCTCTTTGTTGAAAAGCAAAGGGGGGAGAGCACTTTTTAAAACAGGGTGTCCTGCCTACAATGGTGCCTGTGCTAAATTCTAGACTGGGGAGCATGATACAGTTGGGACAGGAGGTGCCATTTCAATTAAATATAAAAAATAAACTCAAATTATACAGACAAGCTTTGTAGTGCATGCCCTCTACCGAACAGCACAACTCCCATTGAGTTTTAAATGGAGTGGGATTTTTGAAGACAAATGTGTAACCATTGTCCAGCTGTCTAATAAAGACTGAATTTGTTGTCTTGCTTGTTGCAGACAGAAAGGGCTCCACTGTGAATACAAGCAGTGGATAACAGTCCACAGGATCAGATCTTTTCTCTTCAGACTCTTGGAAGATGACACCTAACATGCCATGGCAGAAAAATTATTTCAACTCTAATGCCATCAACTATATATGGAAGCTTGTTAACATCATTCTTCGGATACTCTGTCCTGCCCTAAACTGTGATGGCTTCCTAGAACTTATCCTGATGCTAATTTAATAACCCTATATGAAAGATGAAGTAGATGCTAGCTATCCAAAAGGGTCCATGATGAAAGATCATCAACAACAGGATTTGCCAAAGGTAGGGTTGCCATATGTCCTCTTTTCCCAGGACACGTCTTCTTTTTCATGGGTATGCGAAATGAGAGCCATAGCGATCCATTGTTAAAAGCAGAAGTTGGCAAATGTGTCCTCTTTTTTGCTCTTCAAAATGTGGCAACCCTAACAACAGATCAAAGACTTACCGTGAGATAATCAATGTAATAATCAGCAACAAAACAAGAAAAATGGGGCTACAACAGAAGCACATAAACAAGATCAGGGAGAACTGGGGGTTCACGAACTGTAGGATGAATGAAAAATAGGGCAGGGTGGGAAAATTGGACACTCTGCTCCTAGATACTACTGCTTGGAAGTGAAGTTCTTTGATTTTACTCGTAACTAAGTCTAAACCACAGAGCCTAAGACTTGCCGGTCAGAAGTTCGAATCCCCGCGACGGGGTGCGCTCCCGTTGCTCGGTCCCAGCTCCTGCCAACCTAGCATTTCGAAAGCACGACGTGCAAGTAGATAAATAGGTACTGCTCCGGCGGGAAGGTAAACACTGTTTCCGTGCGCTGCTCTGGTTCGCTAGAAGTGGCTTAGTCATGCTGGCCACATGACCTGGAAGCTATACGCCGGCTCTCTCGGCCAATAAAGCGAGATGAGAGCCACAACCCCAGAGTCGGTCACAACTGGACCTAATGGTCAGGGGTCCCTTTACCTTTACCCTTAAGTATGCTTAAGATCAGATATTAAGCACACAATAGCTCTATTCAGGCATTATACTCACAACTGAGGCCAACCTATGAGCAAGGCCATGTCAACTACCCAATGCTGCCACATGTACAGCACAAACCTCACATGTACAGCTGTATGTGTGGATGGCAAGGGCGGAGTTAGTTGGCACATGCAAAATGGGGGGTGGCTCTAATTGGTTCAGCCACTTTCCCTGCCACCCATTGGTCCTCTCCATGGGTATAACACTTAATGAGAGTTAATGCCAATACCGTATTCAATTTTGCTGTTCCTGAGATGGTACAGTCCTCATACTGGGCTTTACTAATTTAGAATGAACATGAAGGAATTGCTTGTTTGAAAGTGTGCCCACAAACTACTATTATTAGTACTACAGCATTTAAAACAGTTTAGGACAAATTACAATCACAACTAGACTGTGTCCTAATATATAAATATATCTGAAGGGTCAAAGGCAGGGGCAAAAAGCTGCATCTTCAGCATTCAATGAAAGCTGTACAATGAAAGTGCCTGGTGGGGAAGGAATTCCCCAACTTAGGGGCTGCCACAGAGAATGTCCTCTCCCAGGTCACCCCACCCCACCCCTCTGAGTGAAGAAGAACTACTGAGAAGGCCTCCTGTGCTATCTTAAAACCCAAGAGCATCTGTAGCGAAGGAGGTGGTCTCTCAGATATTTGGGACCTGAGTCATACAGGGCTTAAAACACCAATGTGTTTAAACCTTAAATTGGGCTAAGAAATGAACCAGCAAAACTGTTTGAAAACAGGGGTGATATGAGTTCTAAAAGGAAGATCAGCCAGTAATTTTGGCCCAATTAAAGTTTCCGAAGTCATCTTCAAGAGAAGCCCCATGTAGAGCACATTGCAGTAATCCAATCTGGAAGTTACCAAGAGCACAAAGTACTGTGGCCAAGTCCTGGAGGAGGAAACTCTGCAGGGAGGGAAAGGGAAGGTGTGGTTCTGAGGGGAAACTGAAACAGGCATGTTATGTACTGAAGTTCTCACCCTGGGCCAGCAGGGGAATACTGGAGATAGTTTTCACTCAGGTCCACATATGCATATAAGGGATTGAAAGTGATGTTCAGTGATTGGATAGTTACAGAAAGTTGTTACTGTTGCTTTGTAGTTGAGCTCTGTATAAGCAGGTTGGCTGACCCCTTCAGCTCAGTTCTGTTCTGGCCTGTGAATAAGCAAGAGCTGTTTGAAGAATCACTGTGTTGTCTGATATGTTCACCCACAACTTAACAAGGCAGGAAGGAGATATTGTGATCCTGGGGCAGGAAACTAAGGGAGGGGAACTTTGGCCGAGGGAAACTGAGTCAGGTAGAGAGGCTTGTCAAGTGGAGTGGTACCCCCTAGTGTAGTAAAAGAACTGGCACAGTTCTTGGGCTCTGAGGTTTCTCTTAAGGCATATGATGAAGTTTTCCAGCTGAAGCTAAGCATGTCAGACCTCTAAGTTGCTTGGACTTGAAACTGTCTTAGAAAACACATTAAAGCTGCTCTGAACTCTCAGGAGACAAAGGAAGAACCAGTATGATGTAACAGGATAGGGTCTGACTTACATCCCGGGGAGGCTAGGCTTCAAACACTGGTCAGCCACTGCATGACCTCAGTTAGCTCAACAGTGCTGCTGGGGGACACACCTTGAGCCCCTTACAATGTCAGAATTAAAACAAACTTATGAGCAATGCGCAACACTGCAGGTGAATGGATGAACTTGCAGCACAACCCCATGCATGTTTATTGAATCCAACTGCAAAAAGATGAGAACTGCAGGGGTTGGACTAGATGACCCTTGGGTCCCTTCCAACTCTAAGATTCTATGGAGGTTTTTTAGGTTCTCATGTGGCATAATTGTATAATGCTAGCTTACTTATCTCAAAAGAGGATACTTACTGAGAACGGGATTAGAATACAAGCAGATTCTTAAACGCTTTTAGGAAGCTTAAACGAAGAGACTAGAATTGTTTTCTTCATAAGAATGAATGCATTGCAAATAAGCACACAACATATAATTAGAAACACCATCTCAAAATGCTTTACAATATTTATGTCTTCTGCCCTATGAGACTAGTGAAGATAATAAGGGAACTCATGCCGGAAGCCAGTGCAGACATTGTTTTCTTAATATTTTCCATTTGTTTGTTTGTTGTTGAGTTTCAATTAACATTGAAGTGGGGAATCATGGAAGAGAATAGTCATGGCAGCTACTTCTGTGGGAAAACCCCCCAGAATTTTGTCATTTCCCCCCCTAACCACAGAATTAAGTACCTGCTAAGGTTTTCTGTGACTCCCCAGTTCAGATATTACACTGCTCAAGAGCGTACACCACACACTTGAACAACACTCTATGCCGAACCAACACAGACAAGGGCTCTTAGGTAGAAGTAATAAAGAGATCTTTATTCAGGCAAATCTCAATACAGGCTTGGAAGCAGACACAGGAGTTCAGGAGTCAAGATTCAGAAGTTCTGGAAAGCAGGCAAGATGCTCAGTTGGTACAGCATGACTCTTAATCTCAGGTGGCGGTCCCTTCCCACTCTGCAATTCTACGAAGAGTTTCCACATCCACCAAGCTTTTAAAGACGAGGCAAGATTTGCTCACTATATGTGAATATTGGGATTGCAAATGAGCGCTACTTTGGGGCTCCCATCTGCAGAAGCTGGCCCAGTTCTAGGCAACAATGCTCCACTCTCCCTCTTCACGCTCTTGAACAATGCCGCTGTCTCCTGAGTTGTCTCTCCCCTCAGGTGCCCACAGCCCTTACCTACTGCCAGAGAGACCCTCTACTTTGCCGGGAGGTCAGAGCTTGAATCCCTGTTCCGCCTTCTGAAGTGGCTGAAGTTAAGGCACAGATGGGAGAGCTCCTCTCCTCCAGCCCCAGTTGCCACCAAACTGTCTTGACCCCTTGGTTTCTTCTTCTTTCCTCTCCTATATTGGGCCTGACAATCCAAGCCTGACCCAGACAGAGGTGAAGGACAGGTGTGGAGAACCTGTGGCCCTACATATATTACAAGCTCACCATGCTGGCTGAGGGTGACAGTATTTGGAGTTTAGTAACATCTGGAGGGGTAGCAGGTTCACTGCTCTACAGGTTTGGCAGCTGCAGGAACATCTGAACCGGCTGTGACACAGTGACTTGCCCAAACTTCCCAGTGCATGCATGGAGAAGCAAGAACTACAAACCCTGACTTACTGGACCAAACTGGGTGCAGAGTGCACCCAACATTTTGGAACTGAGGACTCCACACGTCAAACTACAACTGTCAACTGAGGGAACCACTTGGGCTCTGCAGAAGGGATGGGGAAGCTGTGGCTCTCCAAGTCTTTGTTGGCCCCAACTCCCATCAGCCCAAGTGTCTGGCCAATGGCAAGAGATGATGTGAGTTGTAGTCTAGAAATAAAAGCCATACTAAGACCTGGGAGACCTTGATTCAAATCCTCACTCATCCACAAAGCTCACTGGTTGACCTTTCAGCCTAAAACAGGCACCCCCAACCTTCGGCCCGCCAGATGTTTTGGACTACAATTCCCATCACCCCTGACCACTGGTCCTGTTAGCTAGGGATCATGGGAGTTGTAGGCCAAAACATCTGGAGGGCCGCAGGTTGGGGATGCCTGGCCTAAAACTACCTCACAGGGTTGTTGTGGGGATTAAATGATGAGGAGAATCATGTGTGCCACCTTGAGCACCCTTGAGAAAAAGATGAGATAGAAATGCAACCAAACCAATCAAGGATACAGAGAAGAAAAGAAAATAGTATCTTATTTTAGACAGGGGTAAACAGAGTCAAGGGGAAGAGGCTCTCAATGCACTGTAAAGACTGTACAGTTGTTATATGTATTAAAATACGATAGTTGTCTCACACAGTAAATCCAACCTTCAGTAAACCTTTGCCGTAGGACCCGCCAAAACCAAGCAAATACTTATATTCAATTCATTAACAGGCAGAGTTGGGTTCAGTGGAGAAAGGCAGCTAAGGCAATATTGAAATGTTGTGGGGGAGAGTTCAAGTTATAATCTACCGTATTTTTTGCTCTATAAGACTCACTTTTTCCCTCCTAAAAAGTAAGGGGAAATGTGTGTGCGTCTTATGGAGCGAATGCAGGCTGCACAGCTATCCCAGAAGCCAGAACAGCAAGAGGGATTGCTGCTTTCACTGCGCAGCGATCCCTCTTGCTGTTCTGGCTTCTGAGATTCAGAATATTTTTTTTCTTGATTTTCTCCTCCAAAAGCTTGGTGCGTCTTGTGGTCTGGTGCGTCTTATAGAGCGAAAAATACGGTAATTATATGTTTTGGAAAGATACTTTGAAGCATGGATTTTATTTCTTCAACCCACTTTTATGCTGCAAGCGTAGAGCAGGGGGAGATGGAAGGCTGGCGTCTTTGATGAAGAACCTTACATTGACTTCAACCCAAGCAACCCAAGCCTATTTCAAGAGAAGATTCTAGAAACATACAGCTATTCCAGAACTCCCAGTGAATAATCCATTCTATTTCCATATGCATGGAAATGATGCCTAAAAACCAGCAGACGGAGTAGAGTCTTATCACTGAGGAGAGAAATCTGCTTCCAAAAGTCTTAACGTTTTACCAAAAAAAGTGAAGAGATCGGTTGTGCTTTCAGGGTGGTTTTTTGTGTTGTTGTTTTTTGCCACTACTGTACTTTTAGCCTTTTACGTTAAGAAAGGAGTAAGTCAAGTGAGGGCAAAAGGGATTTGAGCAAATACTGTTTGTGGGATACGTTTTAGAAAACGGGTTGACGTGGCTTTTTCTTTCTTTCTTTTCTCTTTAATATCCTGAGCAATAAAGATCTGACAAAACCTTAGAAAGGGGAGGGAGGGAGGGAGCGAAGGGGAACTGCCCCATAACTTATCAATTCCAGGCCTTGGCTTCCCTAATTGACAACCTCAGGGCTACTTTCATCACTTGTCGACTTCAAACCCACACTCAATTTTTCCTTAAAGGTGATGGTACCTCAGTAGCTCAATGGTGTTTCGGGACATATTGCAGCATATAGGAATATTTTCCTCTGACGCTTGCATATTGAGAGGGTAGAAGAGAAAGGCGGCCTCAGGGTGGGGTGAGTGGAGGGCTGAATCTTTCACATCTCTCAGCAGCTCGGAAGAGCATGAAAACAGTTCTTCAGCTGCAGGCAAGGTTTTTGGTCTCACCCCCAAATTATTTCAAGCCATGAATAAAACTGAAGCTGTGTCATAACAAGATGGAAGTTGTGCATAGGTAGTTTCCTGGGTCCTGGAACTAAGAAATTTGTGCGTTCTAGATTGGTTGCCCTGAAAGGAGCAGGTGGATAGTCTGGGTTGGGGGGGGGGCTGTCCTTAATCCACTTTTGTCTTTATCCCTGTTTGTCTTGACCGGCCTTAAACTTGGTCGAGACTTAAAAGTATGCATCACTTCTCTGACTGGAGGACACCGAAACATGCGATGAGAGTGGCTCACCACAATGTCGAATGATTAATACCCGTATCTTGGACAGTGTGTGGAGGTTCTCCATACTAACACTTGGAATGTCATGGGGCTCATAAATAGAAGAGATGGAGGTTTTTTAAATTCTTTTTGCAGCCTCCACAGAATGTGGTCTTGGATGATGGCAATCCTAGTCCAACAATATCTGGAGGGCACATATTGCCTATCTTTGTGGTAGGCCAGAACACAAAGACTGAACCTATGTCAGTTTATTCTCCAGAAAATAATTATCTATTTTACTAATGTATATCCCACCCTTCAATATAAAGATATAAATACAGCATGCGGTTTTAATAACACACTCTCTCTCTCTCTCTCTCTCTCTCTCTCTCTCTCTCTAAATTAAAAGGTCTGAGAAAATAAGATTGTTGCCTGGTGCCAGAAATATTTCACAGTGTGCATGAGTTCCTAGGACAAGCACTCCAAAACAAGGGCACCACAACGAAAAAGGCTCTGCCCCCATTAATTACGCGCCACATCTCCGTCAGTTGGGGAAAGTCTAAAGAGGAATTATGATAGCAGGCAATGTATACTCCCAGCCTATGCTTGCACGTGTACTTGCTTTTAGATTTTAAAATTAAGAGGTTAATTAATAATACTACAAACAACAAGAGACTTCAGCATTAATGCTCGTAACAATGTACCATCCATTTATACTTAGCTATGCTGCCACCTAAGAAGAAGTGAAGGCTAAATTTATACAGATAGCTTAAGTCCATCAGCTCAGAGGGAAAGGACCAGACACTCACAGATGTTTGAGAGGGATTGAGTGCGAAGAGAACAACCAAAGTGCTTTAAAAAGAACTCACTTCTCAGGGGTGCAGGCAGAGTTTATCACTTAATGCTATCTCAGTGTTTCCAGTAATTATTTCTGCTGCAAGTCATCCAATAACATGTTATTTCCACTGTATCTTAAAAATACAGGCAGAGGATGCTAAAGGAAGTTTTTGCATGTGCCCTTACCCAAAAGAATGGAATTTGTCCACCACAAAGAACGGGTTCGGAAACATTAAAAATCAGAGAGCTGCATCTAATTTGTACCTTCCAATTCCATGCTGTTTCCAAAATCTGCATATCATTTGGATGAATGTTACAAATACCAAGTAACATGCTTCATGTATTCTGTTAAATTCTTAACTCCGGGGTTGTTAGCTCCAGATGTGAAGAGCCCTGGAGCCAAGGCATCCAAAATCAACATGTGCATTTTATGAAACAAGAGGACCGGAGAGCAATATTTCGGAATCCAGTTTAACTGATTATACTTCTGGCTTACTGCACATTGCCATCATGTTGTCAAGCCTACTTCTACAGCCAGAGGAGATTAAAATGATGTACTTGTTTAATGTAAAAGCTGGGAGTCTCAAGAATATAAATGAATCCCCTGGGCCGTACAAAACAGCCTCGGGCAATACAGAGGCCGTATGTTACCTATTTCCGCACCTTAATTTTCCTCGGGTACTTTGACCACAATCATTCATTCAGTCCTTTTGCTGCGACAGTAGAATGCAAACTGTGCAGGTCACACCCTACCCGTAGGACTCACAGTGAACCCCAAGATTCTCGACAAAGTTTTACACAGCATTTGGGAGCAAGCAGACCAATGTGACATTGGAATTTAGCAGAAGATATGGCTCAAGTAATTTTACTCACACCAATAATTCCACTACTGCTCGTGGGTGTCAATAGTTCAAGAAAAACCACCCGCAGATGAACTACAGCCAGAGCGCTGGTTCCCAGGTTCAGAACCCTGTTAAGTCATGAATCTGTCATTGTAGTCAAGTCGCCATTTCTCAGCCTAACTTGCCTTCTTGGGATGAGATAAACGTAAATACCTTTGTATACTGGAAAAGTGCTTTAGGGAAAAAAGACATTCCTCTTCGCAATACTAAAAAACAAAACATTCAAGCCTGTAAACTAAGGCTACCCTCCCTCGGGAGTAAAACTCATTAAATTGGCCTAACTTCTGAGCAGATTAGTCTGGGGTGGTTATGAACAGAGATGAAATATTGTATAAATGTAAGTATTTAAATCCACTGCAACAAACTGAAAGCTCAATATGGCGGGGGCACAGCACTGGATTCTATTCATTTACTTCCTTCTCACAAATATCATAAACCCCCCCCCAAATAAAAGAACTATGGAATGATACGCTATCCTGTCCACTTTCTGCAGGCAGATGTTTCCTAGCTTTCTTTTAAAAAACGTAAATCACATTTGCAGTGTTAGTAATCTAGGCCTGTAGCCTCCATTACAAACCGGGGACCTTCCAGGGTGTAGAATTTAAGTTTACAAGCCTGTTTTGCTTTCCTGCAGGCGCTTAGAGCTTGTAAATGGCACCTTTCAGTGTCCCGAAGAACGAAGGGCAGCTAGTCCCAAATTCTCGTGTTGCCTAATGGTCTCACATAAAACGAGGTCCACAGAATTTTTATGGCCATCTCAGGGCAAACTCGCAGGTGAAGAACCACTAGGGAAAGGATGTCTTGAGCTTTGTCCCTCTGAGCTTTCCAGGTGCAGCAATTTTCCCCCCACCCGTTGCTTGAACGATTAATAGAACTCTCAATGTAAAGTCTGTAGCCCGAAAGTTACAGCAGTGAGAAGTAAATCAGATGGAGAAATTCCTTCGGGAAGAAAAAGGGGGAGAGGGAGAATAGAGATCAATATGCGTTGACCTCCAAAGTGAATAAAACTACAGAACTTTTTCGCACAAAAATGAATAAACAAGGCTGAAACTCTATATCCACTTACCCGGAAGTAACCCTCCATGAACACAAGTGGACTTACTTCTGAATATATGTATAGGATTTGTCCCGTGAGTCACTTTTTCTTTCTGAGTCCGCATGCACAAACCCCGACAAAATAAACAAACTCTCAATAACCACAGGAATTGCATGTTATTGTTGTTTTTAAACTAGTAAGTATGGAGCCATTGTGCACAGGAAGTGATATTCAGAGCTTTGATGAGGACCAAAATATAACCATTTGGGCTGCAATCTACAAACAACAACACAGTTCAATCTACAAGATTAATCTAAAAGACTTTTCTGGAGTAAGGACTTTGTGGACAGTAGTCTTTAAATGCTACAAATTGCTTCCAAATTTAATGAGTCATGACTTGCCAAAAACAGCGCTAATGAGCTTTAGGTTTTTTGCTTTTTAAAAAAATAAAATAAAAATCCAAGTAGAGGCCAGCAAATGAAAGGAGAAACCAGTAAAATGTAAGTAAAATTGCTAATTTGATTCATGCACAGTTACAGCTTGGCTGTGGGTGTGCCAACACCACTTGCATCTTCCCCAATCAGGAAATGGGATTAAATGTTTTAAAAATATTTTACTGCAGAGCTCGATTTTCTTTCAATTAGAGGGCAAAACAAAATCCCACTGATTCAAGGCACTTCAGTTAAATTAGTGCCTTTCACTGATCCTCTACATATTTAGGTACGAGACGTTGGAATTAACAGGAAATGTGTGTTCTCCAGTCAGTCTCATTAGCTGGTTGTGCCACACACATCTTCACACATATGTTTTCAATGCTTTCCCAAGGAACCAAAAATGCACCCAAGCTTAAAAGGCAGTAGTAGAATATTGGTGCCACCTTGCTTGCGGAAAACGCAAGACAATCCGTTCTCAGGACTTCACAAACTGCACAAACATTTCTACCTCAGATGCTGCAATTCTAGTAGTAGTAGTAGTAGTAGTAGTAGTAATAATAATAATAATAATAATAATAATTTATTATTTCTACCCCACCCATCTGGCTGGGTTTCCCCAGCCACTCGGGGTGGCTGCCAACAAAAAATTAAAAATACATTAAAACACCAATCATTGAAAACTTCCCTAAACAGGGCTGCCTTCAGATGTCTTCTAAAGGTCAGATAGTTGTTTATTTCTTTAACATTCTAGAACTTTTGACACTGGTTTGTATCACTGTCCTTGCATACCTACAAAATCTATATTACAGTGGTACCTCAGGTTAAGTACTTAATTTGTTCCGGAGGTCCATTCTTAACCTGAAACTGTTCTTAACCTGAAGCACCACTTTAGCTAATGGGGTGTCCCGCTGCTGCGCCGCCGGAGCACAATTTCTGTTCTCATCCTGAAGCAAAGTTCTTAACCCGAGGTAATATTTCTGGGTTAGCGGAGTCTGCAACCTGAAGCGTATGTAACCTGAAGCGTATGTAACCCGAGGTACCACTGTACTCACTTAATATTCAGAGAAAGTGGCAGTTGTACTTATGTATGTGTACTAAAAGTATGAACTCTTACTGCATCTTCCTGTAAGCATACTATGGACCCTGCGACTGTCCAGAGGTTGTGGGTGTTATGAAAAATCATGTCTTTGTGGTGAATTGGTGGACATGCTATAATAAGAGAGTGGCTGTATTTTTAAGAGACCACTCCCTGATTGCGAGTTCTGCATACCTTCCAACATCTTTCCAATAGAAATAGGGACGTCCTAAGGAAAAGCAAGACATTCTGGAATCAAATCAGAAACCGGGCCAGCTTCTGTAAATCCAGGACAGTCCTTGGAAAATAGGGAGACTTGGAGCATATGCGTTCTGGATATATTAGCTGTGTGGTGGCAGGTGGTGAGAGGTGCTGGCTTGCTTGCGGCAAGTAATCTTTGATCTATTTGGGTATATTTGATTCGTATCTTGGTGGTCTCTAGCTAAAATGAGTCCGAGACCTACAGAGTTTGTTGTGTGAATCCTATACACTATACACTTGATTACTGGTTCCTCAATGAGACCATGGACATGTGTACTTGTTGGAATTCGCATGTGCCTGCACACACATCCTGCAGCCCCTGGATTGGCAAATTGCACTGGCAACCAGTGATCTATCTACTTCCGCTTTCTGCCTTCCAAAACTAGGCAAGCCAAGTGTCTTGTAAAGGTTCAGAAGCAGAGCATGCTGCAAATGTCCACCCCTGTTGTGAATCGCTGGCATCTGAGACTCACAAGGCATATTGGCTGTGTTCACACCTAATGATAAGCCAAGAAACACTACTTAAACCACACTCTACAGAAGCTATGTACTAGTGCATGTAGCCCAATTGTTCCCACTTTGCTCTTCTCTTTGGGGACGCAGGTAAGAAAACCAGGAAAGGGGTAGCTTAGTATTGTGTCCAAACCCAGGATCATGGCTTGTTTCTCCTTAACAAAGAAAGATTTGTAATGCATAATCAATTGCATATTGTTTGCAGATTGAAAACAACAACAGTATACACATATCATGTTCACTGGATTGATTTCTGTTCTGGACATGAGATAAATAAGTGAAATTTGGCAATTTCCACTTCCATTTCAGACATCCCTACATGAGGGATGAGTGAAGGAAAAGCCAAGCTCTGAAGTGTTTTATTCTTCAGCTGCAATGTAGACCCCCTACGAAGTTGTATCCAACACTGTGCATGAGTGGAACAGACCCCCACATATAACAAGATTTACTTCTCCTCTGCCCTGCAACCTCAAACTTCAGAGGGTTGGAAGACTCTCCAGGGCAGATATTGAGCACAGTGAAGGGAGGCTGTAGGAGATGAGCAGAGGAAACTGATGTCGCATTGCGCAAGTAGAAGCTCACTCACAAAATGCTAGATTCCACCCTTTCTCTGCAATTCAATTAGCTTCTATACCTGTACCATCTAGTAAAACATCACCGAAGTCGGCTGAGCTATTCAGATGAACGAACCAACTGTGGGAAACTACGTATTATTTTTTCTTGAAGCGTTTTATTAGAGATTTTCTTGATTTACAAAAGTATGTGCAATGTCTCTCTCTCGTATATATATATTTTTCCATGTAACATTTTTACAAGTTTGGGAAACCACTTATAAAGTGATAAAGAACAACTGACGCCATCACTTCTTCCTATGAACAAGGCATAGCTGCAAATACACACCTAGGCCTGATTCAATCATATCTTAGCTTAATAAAGCAAGATAAGAATTAGCCTTCTGCCTGTCCAAACAATCCCTTATCTCCTCTCTTCTCAGTATGTCACAAAAGAGTGCAGTTAACTATAGTTTCCTCTTACACTCAAACAAGGAGACCATGGTTATCATGTACATATCAAGACTGGACCTTAAAGAAACTCTGAACCATAGTTTAAGATCTCTGTTAGTTCCTAACCTAGTAGTCATATGTTTTCAAATCTGGATGTAAATGCAAACTATGGTTAACCAAAGACTTACTAGCTTTTCACAGCACACCAAGGAGGAATAAAGATTATTTGTTAATTATCAGGTGATACACAACAGAACAAATAAAATAACTTGATCCCACATTTAAGACATAGCAATACGTGACTGATTTTGCTTCCTCTCTCTCAGTCATATAAGATAAAAGACCTACTGTAAAAACCTCATTTGGGAAGATCTTCCCTAAAGGATTTCTGCACTCCTGGAGGCTGAAGTACAGACTCACCCGTGTTTATAGAATCAAAGAAAGGAAACCAAATAAGAAATGTAATAAGCTGGGGGGCCACCAGGTGGCGCATTGGAAGATGGCCGACAATAACATCTCTCTGACCCATACGAGGTAATTAAGGGGCTGCTATGGGAAGTATGCAGTCTTCCTACCCCCCCCCAGGAGATGGGGGGGCGCTGCCTTGCCAGCGGTGTTCACAATGCACCCCCTGATCCGAGAGATGGGGGTGCCGAACACTTGGCACGAGCCCTCAGTGAAGTCAGATCTTCCTGACACCGATTCCAATTAGCGCGTGCTGGTTAGCTTCAGCTCGAAATTATAATTGGAAACATACGATTGGAATGAAGCTGAAGCACATATATCAAGTAATGTTCGAGAGATAAGACTGCTGAGTAATAGATCTCTGTGACCAGGAGTGACGGATGGATAAGTAAATCTTCTGATGAATCACCACTAGGAGACTGTATGTTTGGAATGAAGGGGGTGGGTGGAGGAAAAAACTTTTTTTTCTTTGCACGATGTGATATTAATAACCCTTCACCCCAGATAGAAATAAGATCGTTGCGTTTTTATTAATCACAAGCAGGAATTCAAGAACTGTGTGGGATGGATTATAACAGGAGAGAGGATTGGTGAATGATGAGAAAGAGGAAAATTTCCATGACGCAGTTAAAAAATGGCGTCTCGCCAAGACAGGCTTGCCAGAGAAAGAAGGACAGGGGGAGGAGAATCAGGATCATTCGAAAGAGAAGGAATGTTGGAACGCAAGCTTGACCTGACAGAGCCTCCTGATCCATTTGATTTATTTGGCAAGCCTGAGAAAAGTAAAGGACAGACCGAAGATTATTATTTTTTTTAATGGAAGTGTTGAACAGAGGCTGTCCCTGAGCGATATGATCTTTGGAGAGTACAAAACCCACACAAAGGATGCCTGTTTTCAATCTGCTTGTGAAAATTATCAGAGATCGCAAAGAAAGGAATATACAACAAGAAGAGAAAGAAAGTAATAAAGGACTATCTGGATTGAACTGGATAGAACTGTCTAATTAAAGCAGTAAGATAAGTGATGTTTGGACTCGTTCGGAGTTTTGGACTCGTGCGGAGCTTGATGTATGGGTACCCCCAACAAAATTTAAAATTTGGCTGTATAATTTGGAACTAATGTGATTTGGATAATGTGATGTGATTGGCCTGTTAATAAAAATTATTTTTTTAAAAAAAGAAACGTAATAAGCTGAGATGTGATCATCATAGCTGCAGCAGAATTCTATGAAAGTCAAGTGATTTAGGTCTACAGGTCTTCACTATGTGGAGTCAGCTGCACCTAATATTATAATATTGCACATTAAGGGTGGCAGCTGCAAACACCCCCTAGCGGCTCCAAACAGAAGATGGACTAAATGCTAGCTCGGAAGTATCTGCCAGGAAAGATGTGCAAGCAGCCACTCCAGACGTTCTCTGGAAGCAATGAAAGAGGACATGCAAGTCACTTGAGCATCCTCTTTGTAGCATTTCTGGGTAACAACTGAAGCAGCCTTAGGTGTGGGCTGATTTGCACTAATGTAACTGAAAAATATATATATCATTTTGTCATATACGACACCCTGGATCTACTCACGGCTGTACAGTGGTCACTACTCTCTATTCTACTCATGTTATTTGCTGCTACAACAACCCACAGGATCAGGTCCTAAAATTAGATGTCAACATTGGGAATTAACAACATAAATGTCTCCTGGTTCCTACCCAAGAACGACGACACTTGTACCTTCGGTGTAAATAAGTAGTCAAGTTTTATTCTGACAGACTGATAGTGTATAATCAGAAACGGATAGTGTCTAAGCAGACATTAGTCCAGACACCCCGAGGCACCAACAATGAGGCAAGGATCAAAGCAACTCTGGAGAGGAGCTTCAGGGTTCCCTAAACACAGTTCAGGGACAAAGACAGTGGCCCAGGATCAGAAGCTGTGATCTGAGACCGTATAGGAATGGGAAGATGCTCCAACAATTCCAAGCCTACCCACCATGCAAAGAGGCGGGGAAAGTCCAACTGCTCACCTGTCCTACTGAGAACTCCTGGCCTGAAGAAGAGCACTCCTTGTGGGCTCGGGCCCTTTCCTCCTCCCTAGCAGAGAAGGGGCCTCCCCGACACTGGAAGGGCCCACCTCCTCCTGAGCCAAGGAAGTGGGCGTGTGAGACTTCCAGAGGGAAAGTCTCAACAGGAAGGCCTAGGTCCAAGTCAGGGGCAAGTTCTCACCCATGACCTCCCCCTAGTTGTCCTCATCGGAGTCCTCAGGGAAGGCCATGACACAACCTTGTAAGTCATTCTTATGACATGCCCATCACGTCAGGAACTACTTTTGGGGGGCTTTTTAAGGCTGACATTTTGAGGAGTAGAGAATATTTAAAAACACTTTTAGTACTATTAAATCCACACTGGACGAAAGCAATAATTGCGCTCTCATGAAGCAAACCAAGTGGAGCTTCAACCTACAATAACAGCTTGTTAGTGTCCTTAGTTTCAAGGCTTTGGAATGGCATCTGTCTTGAATTATATCCAGCTGGGATCATGTTTCAATGACCAATATGGACAGATTACTGGAACTTTAAAACCTTGCCCTCTTTGTAATTGATGTTTAAACTGTTTGAAGTTTCTCATTAAGTCCATTTTACAAATTAGGTGCAGATGTATAAAGCTAAATGTACAGTACTAGGGGAAATTAGGTCACCTGAAAGCTCAATATAAAATGTCTCTGTTAACTGTTTAACTACAATGAGTACATTAAATTTCAGAAAATCGACTCGGCGTGTCCCAAATTCTTCAGAGTTTCATCACTTCCTTTTCATTGCGGAAGAGACTTCACAATGGCCAGCCACTGTGTAATGTCATTACAATAAAAAATATGAAAGGAAAGGCATTTAGTTGTATAATCACCAGCTGAGATGTTCTTTCACTGCAGTATAGTTATACTATAGAAACAGGAAGAAAAGAAGACCTCAATACCATGATAACAAGTAATTCAAATTTACACCTGAGTTCAAGTAGATATAGTCTTGTCTTTATATATTTTTTAAGTTCCCCTAGGTTCTATTATACTGTGCCAACTCTGTCTGGGGAAAGAATATCAGTACCTAGCATTCATAGGATTCTTCTATTTGAGTCATTGCAGGAAGGACCAAAAACACTGGTATTACTTGCAACGGAACAGTTTTCAGTGATTTAGATGTTAGGGAAGTTTCCTAGCTATTCAGGGGAAATGCTAAATATATTTGCCTGAAGTTTGAGCACATCAATTCTACAAAGTTTATCTGTTTTATGCCAGTTTAGTTATGTCTTCACCACCACAACCAAAATAAATACCATGGGAACTTTGGTGAGGGATGCCGGAAATTCTGTTACAAATCCTGATCTCTAGCTTTCCACTTTTGAACTACATATCTAAGGGTTCCTAGAGAGTAAGGGCTATGAAATCTGTTTTTAAGTCTGTGGCACAGGTTTGCAGCAAGCAAAGATTGCCTTGACTGATAATACTTTAGACCCAGTAAATCTTTTCCAGCCCAGCAACCTTAAGCTCCAGTCCTATAGCTTAAGTGTCAGCTACACCTGACAACATTACAAGCTGCATATGGGAACTGCACTTATCTGAGACTAGCAGAATCAGATTGCATGGCACAGCCCCAAAGAACAACTGCTGCTCCTAAGCCACTCTCCCAATTATATTTCATCCTTTAATAATACTTTATTAAATACTTTATCCACCACCAGTGCAGTGACACACACACCCTTCCTGTTTAGTCCCACATTACAAAACAGCTTGCAAAAACTGTCAAATTTAACACATTTCAATAGCCAGTCCTGATTCTCAAGAACATCAATGACATAAATCACAGAGAAACAAACTTGTTCAAAACCTGAAAAACGAGCTGGTGCTTTCAAATGAACATTTTCCCAACAAGGTTGTAAACACCGAACTCAACACAATTTCATTTTCATATCTTTCTGCTGCATAGTAATAAAATGAATTTAAGATTAATTTAAAATGAAACAGCACAACAAAGACATCCAAGGGATTTTACAAAGGCATGGGGAGGACCAGTCTTTGGAGCCAAAATCCTCAAAATGCACCAAAAGAAAAAAAGAGAGAGAGAGCTTTCACTCTTATAGAACAACTTTTAACAATTGTATAAAGCAACATTTCAATTGTTAAAGAAACAAAATAATAATAATTCCAGGTAAAAAAGAGATACCTCATCTTCACAGAGATTTATTTTATTTTATTTTCCCGTCAACGGAAATCTTGTATCTTTTCAAGATTTGTGTCTGCTAAAATGTTGCAAGACAGGGAGAAACTTTTCTGATTAACAAAGAAAACACGTTTGGCTATATTTCAGCTTTTGTTACATTAGCACCCTCCAGTGTCCAATTTATGAAAACACAACAGCTTAAAAGGGCTCTAATTGTGACTTCCTAGTCAAACAGAAGGTGGTAACGGACTATGGAGGTTGAAAGGTTTACCCTGACTTATCAATTCATTGGCATATTCCACCACTAGGGACAATGATAAGAAGAGGCCACCGAATTAAAGCAGAGTTCTCTTCTTCTGCCCACAATGCTACCACATTATACAATGAAAAGATTGAGCATGTTAACAAACTGTCCTGATTCCAGCTGCCAAGTCCAACCCACCATACAATGTGGACAGAGTTTCTTTTAAAAGCAGCTCTGTAAAAGGGCTTTGGGTGTTCAGGTAACCAAACCATGATGCTCAATGTAATTGTAAGGATCGATGAATCTGTCTTAACTTCTGCAACGCAAATCTAAGCATTCTTACTCAGAAGAAATAAGGCTCACTGCACAGGCGATAACCATTTTGCACAGGGGTTCTGTTCCCGCCCTCTGAATGTGTCGGCGGAGTGCGATTAAGTGTGCCCCACCCTGTTACACCCCACCCTATTATGGCCCCGATCTTCCCTCTTCCAGGTCCAAAAGGAACCATGCATTGGCAATCACACATCAACTTGGAGAAAGTCAGGGGAGGAATGTTTCCTTCCCACCCCCCCAAAAATTCATGCTACAGAGTCAGGGGGTCATCCTGAACCAGGTGTTCCTGGGGGAGTGACCAAAACTGGGTGTGGGTGGAAATGCGCATATTAGTGAAAACAACATACAAAAGGGCATTAAATTAGGAGAAACTGCTTTACAAAAAATGTGTACGCTACATATAAAAATGTTTACTTGCAAAAATTTGTACTAAAATGCTGACAAATTTTCAGGAGGAATATATATATATATAATATATAATGCTTTCGTAGATTTTCACGGGTACAGGAATGCAGGTTTTGGTGTCTTCGGGTGTCATCTTACACGGGAAGACACCCGAAGACACCAAAACCTGCATAATATATAATATATATATATATATAATATCTAACAGAAACGTGGAGAATTAAACTTAAAACTGGAAGAGAAACCAGGGGAACCTAAATTGACAAATCCATCCACCTTTAGATCCATGCCAGAGTGCTATGCCCTGGCAACCAGTGAGTGCTATTTTTCTAGAAAATGAGGTGCTGGAACTCACTATGAACACCTCCCTCATTCTCATACAATGGCAATGAATGAAAAAAAAGCCCTACAGAAAACCACATGTGGGTTTTGAAAGCCTTCATTAAGCTTGCTCCACTAGCTCTTTTTCTGTCTTCTGACATTGTAGGTGAAGAATTGGTCAATAATAAGAACCCGCCCTTTACCTTCAACCACATTTCAAAATATTGAATGAATTATAAACCCTAAATTCCAACACAATTTTCTGTCTCATCAAACTCCTCCCTTTTATAAGCATGGAATTCAGAACGGCATCATAGTATGACAATGACCATCTGTACAGGTAAGGCCTACAACATTACAGATGCTGGGATCAAAGCACTTGTCTCAGTGATACTGGTTTTAATGGACTTCCTTTTATCAGAGTAAGATGTGCTTGTTTTTAATGTTTGGTGTTCTTTAGCAGCATTGTCCAACAGGTCGATCGGGATCGACTTGTAGAACATGTAATTGTTTTTCCTCAATCTCCGATCGCTCTCTCCCTTCCCAAACAGCCCTTTCTCTTGAGGAGCCAGCTTGCAGGGCTTCTCTCTCTCTCAGAAGAAGGAGGAAACGGACGCAAGGTGTACACAGATGGAGATGCTGGGCGAGAGAGAGAAGTGCTGGCTCCTCGAGAGAAAGGGCTGGTTTGGGTCCAGAGAGAGAAAGATGGTGCTGAACCAGGGGTCAGCAACCTTTTTCAGCCGTGGGTCAGTCCACCGTCCCTCAGACCATGTGGTGGGCCGGGCTATATTTTAAGGAAAAAAATGAACAAATTTCTATGCCCCACAAATAACTCAGAGCACACATTCTACTCATGTAAAAACACACTGATTCCCAGACTGCATCCGGCTCATGGGCCTTAGGTTGCCTACCCGTGCTGGACATTCCAGGATCCTCTCTCACTGAGCACTGCAAGGCTTACTCCTGAGTAAACATGCACGAGGGAGTGGGGGACCCTTCCTGGCTGCTGCCATCCCGCCCACACAGGAGGGGGGTGTGTGTGCAGCCCTACCAATGACTCCTCAGAGAAAGGGCTGGTTTAGGTTTACTGAAAGGAAGGGGTGGGTTGGATCCAGGGGAAAGGGCTTCTACAGGTTTCATCCAGTCTTAAGGTGGTACTTGAAGGCTGTCAACTCTGCAGTTGAGTTTACCCAATTTCTGTTTCGAACTATGGGGGGAACCGCTGTGGTTGACATGTGCCCCTGACTCATTTCAAAAACAGCTGGAGTCTGGGATACTTTAAAGACTTAACACATTTATTATTTTGTGAACAACAATCTGTGCATCATGCTCTGATTATGTAGGACCCTGTCCTCAATGTTATTTTCTTATGTTTTTACAAGTATACAAAGTATGTATTTTTTTAAAAAAAAATATTTATTTATGATGAACTTTTCAGGTTTTATGGAAGTAACTATCATTTGTTATTATTTTTATCATAAGCTCAGCCAAATATAATACGTTTAAGTTGAAGAATGACAATGGGACCTAATGGTCAGGGGTACCTTTACCTTTACCTGAAAGTGCCACCTCAGAAAACAACCAAACTATCAAGCAAGCCAAAATACCTGATAACTAATTAAAACAGAATTAACATTGTCTGTCTGAAGAAACCTAAGTGTGTTATTTGCTACCTTGGTTTTAAAAATAAATTTTGTTATTTATTTAAAGTGAACCTGTTTGAGACCCTGACTTATTGGTTATCCCCTCATAAAGGTCCCCCACAGATTCTCTGGGATAGTTAATATTCATTTTCAACCTTTGGGTTTTAATGGACATCCTTTTATCAGAGTAATATGTGCTTGTTTTTAATGTTTGGTGTTGTTCAGGGTTGTTTAGGGAGGTGGGGGCAACATAACTGAGAGTGGGCGTGAAAGTGAAACAGTGACATCGAGCCCGCCGTCACCGCCCCTCCAAACAACTTGCCCATACTGTATATCAAGATCCTAACCAGAGGCATTCTGCATGTCCCCACACCTACTGAGGCCAAGGGTGCCTTGTGATAGCCTTCAGAACTCACTTCCTAAGGAAGTTGGCCTTTTCAATGCTCACTACAGTAAATACCTTGGCCCTGGACTTTTAATTTGACAGATGAGCTTCTGGACATTAAATTGACCTTTATCAGTTACCATCTCAACATTTCGTAAACTGCTTTTGGAGGTGACATACTCAAGAGAGTGGCGTAGAAGTGCTCAAAACATACATACTAAATTAAATCCTGTTAATTTAGCACTTTGGGATAAATCCCACTTAAGCGCCTATGAAATAACCCCGACAGCCCTACCTTGAAGAAGACTGTAATGTTTTGAACTCTGGTGGATTTACTTAGTAAGATCAGGCTGCTGTTATTCCTTGCAGGGGTTGACGGTCCTTCTTTTAAAGGAGGGATGAGGAAGCTGTGGCGCTTGCAGATGTTACTGGACTCCAAGCTCCCACCACCCCTGGCTGGGGCTCACGGCGCCCCTTTCCCCTTCAGTGCCCTTAATGAAGGTTGAAGAGTGGGCTGTGGGGTTTTTGTTTTATTTGTCAGTTTCCCTCTCTAAGAGACAGCCCAACTTTCGAACGCTTACAGGACCACGTAGCTATTCGGAACGTGGCAGCACAAGAGACGCGTGTGCGTGTGTGCACGTGTGAATGTGTTTTACAGTAAAAAGCGGGGAGGAGAGCAACTGCTCTGCGAACTTCTTCCCAACCCCGCCAATTCCCCCCCCCCCAATCTTCAGGGAGCAATGCCTCCCCCCACGCACGCGCGCGCGTTCCCGCCTCCCTACGTCGCCGTCACTCACATTCCCCGCCTGCTCAGGCTCAGACCAGCCGCCAGGAGACGCCGCAGCCCGAACGCCGCCGCCATCGTCGCCGCACTTCGCCTCTTCCGGGCTCCGCCCACATCCGCCTCCCATTGGCGGAGGAGTTGAGCGGAGGGAAGCCGCTTCTCTGTCGCCTCGCGTTTGGATAAGTTACCCGCGTTCTAAAGGGGCGGGGCCTGAAGCGCTGGGTCGTCGGAAAGCGCCACTCACGTGTTACACGCGCGTGAGGGCCCGTCCCGGCATTCTAAAAGGGCGGGGCCTGGGACGCCTAGTCGTCGGAAAGGTCTTCGCGGGCAGGAAAGGTGTAGCTCAGTTCGGAGGTCGTCTGCTATGCCCCGAGCGGAGAGAGGTCTTGCGAGAATAGCTCCTCCTCCCTTATTGAAATTTGAAAGTGCCTTCAGCATGTTGTTGTTGTTTAGTCGTTTAGTCATGTCCGACTCTTCGTGACCCCATGGACCAGAACACGCCAGGCACCCCTGTCCTCCACTACCTCCCGCAGTTTGGTCAAACCCATGCTGGTAACCTCGAAAACACTATCCAACCATCTTGTCCTCTGTCGCCCCCTTCTCCTTGTGCCCTCCATCTTTCCCAGCATCAGTGTCTTCTCCAGGGAGTCTTCTCTTCTCATGAGGTGGCCAAAGTACATGCCTTCAGCATGTAGCAGTTGGTAAAAAGAGGCAATGCGTATCATATGGGCTTCTGAAAACAAATGACTAGACTGCGTTCAGGTGGGGAGCAAATTGAAATACAGGTGTGTTTGAGGTTATCTACTGAAACATCAGCACAGATGTGGCAAACCACCAATTACAATATCTACTACAGACTGCAGATGTGTAATGGATTTTTATAAACCTATCTCTTGAGAGTCCCATGGACTGCAAGAAGATCAAACGTACCCATTCTTAAGGAAATCAGCCCTGAGTGCTCACTGGAAGGACAGATTGTGAAGCTGAGGCTCCAATACTTTGGCCACCTCACGAGAAGAGAAGACTCCCTGGAAAAGACCCTGATGTTGGGAAAGATGGAGGGCACAAGGAGAAGGGGACGACAGAGGACGAGATGGTTGGATAGTGTTCTTGAAGCTACCAGCATGAGTTTGACCAAACTGCGGGAGGCAGTGGAAGACAGGAGTGCCTGGCGTGCTCTGGTCCATGGGGTCACGAAGAGTCGGACACCACTAAACAACAACAACAACTGAAGCATCAGTACAGATGTGGCAAACCACCAACTCCGAAAAGTACAATATCAAGCTTCCACACTACTACTGCCTGCAGATGTGTAATGGATTTTTTAAAACCTATTTTGTGGATTTTTTCGCTGTATGAGGAAATCAATTTTAAATTGGGGTGTGTGTGTGTGGAGTGCAGGCTGCCATTTTTTTATGATACCTGCATAAAAACCTGTGCACGTGAGCAGCAATAAACCTCCATCTGGAAACACCCCTAGAATCATTGTAAAGTTTTGCATTCCTAACATAACATGAATCAACACATCAAGTTTAAGTTGTTTTTTGAGCATGTGGAATACAAATAATTTAAGGTACATACTTTTATGTGTCCAAAGGATATCGATTCATAAAATTAAGTTCCACTTAGCCCAATGGGACTTATTTTATTAATATTGTTAGCCACCTTTCAACCTGCAGTATTTTCTCAATGTGGCATATAATGTATAGTGAATTAAAAATCAGTTTAAAATATCTAGAACACTCAAATTCAACAATAAAATAAGAGTTCTATTTCTGTCAGCCACTCCACAAAAAGGCCACCTAATCTACCCCCTCACAGTTACAAGAAATCTGGAAAGAAAAAACCCTTTTAGATCCATCTAAACAAACAATAAGGGAGCTGATCATAAGTGAATAGCGGATTGGATCCTTCATGATTTATAATGCCAAAACCATTTTAAGCTAAAAGGACTGGTATACGTGTTTGTAAGAACAATCAGGGGGTCAGGCAAGAAAATAATAATCTATTTCCCCGTTATTCAAATGAGATTATCAGGAAGCGAGCAGAGGACTCGTATATACAGTCATACCTCATGTTAAGTTTGCTTCAGGTTGCGCGTTTTCAGGTTATGTCCCGCGGCGACCTGAAAGTACCGGAAAGGGTTACTTCCAGGTTTTGCTGCTCGTGCATGCACAGACGTGCAAAATGATGTTATGCGCATGCGCAGAAGCGGAAAATCACGACCCGCCCGTACGTAGACATGGGTTGTGTTCTTTTCAGGTTGCGAACGGGCCTCTGCAATGGATCCCGTTGACAACCAGAGGTACCACTGTATTAATATTTTTAGAAGTGAGTACAATATTGCAAAATTGCAAATAGATGCAGTTAGTCTTGCATAAACAAAAGAAGAGTGCAGGGCACTGAGAAGAAACATTAATAGGGAATTTATTAATGACCCTCGAAGGTAAAGATTAACACAAATCATAACATTGGGCTTTGAATATAATAAGAAATGACCTCCTGTTCTGCCTCAGGTTGGCTTAAGACAGCTTCATATTAACATTTCTTTGATGTTTATTAATTCTGAATTATGAAAGAGAAATGAGCAGCTTGGCAGTCAAAGAGTGACGTACACCTGACTATCTGTAAGTGGATATTTTCTTTGGCGGGTTTTTTGTGGGTTTTTTTTTCAAAATCAGGAAACAAACAGCTGCCAAGGTCAATCTTGAAAATATTTTTGACATTTTGAGTTGAAAAGTCACTTTGGAAACAGCTCTGATACAGATCCTTCAAAGGAGAAACATTTTCCTGTTCCTGTTCAGCTTTACCTTGTGCACTGGTAGTACATAGAAGCACCAGTAATATTACCTCAAAACCTAGAAAGCATTAAAAATAATGTAATGGCAAAACAAAATGCTTCTGTGCTCACCTCCTTTTTGAACAGTGAATTAGCTGTGTTACAAACATAAAGTCGTATTAGCAGCCTGACGCTTCTTGTTCCATCAGAACAGATTGATACACAGAAATCAGCAAGTGAAGCTATTCACACCATGGAGATACTCACCACCTATTGATATCTGCACAAGAAAGGCAGAACAACCTTTATAAAAAGTTTGCATGGGATACATAGTTGCAGTCTGATCCTTAGCATGTTTACTGCGAAAGAAGTTGCACTTTGTTCAATGCGTCTTTGTCCCAAGTAAGCATGCGTAGGATGTGGCAATCAGGCCTAGTACTCTGGCTGAAGTAGTTTGCCAATGAAAACATCAGCATGTAACTCCACACAATTCATGGAATCCCAGGTGGCAAAGGAGGGCCTATTTTCAGCTTACCTGAGCTCTAGTAACCTCATGTTTAGATTACTGTAATGCCCTCTGCAAGGGGCTACTTGTGAAGATCATCTGAGAGCAGAATGTGCCCACCAGGGTTGTAAGCAGTGCTTCTCTTTGGGACCATGTTGATGTAATATAGGAATATAAGCAGTTGCTTTCTACTGATTCAGACTATTCACCCATCTAGCTCACTATTTGTCTACAATGAATGGCAGAGGCTCTGGAGAGCTTTAGACATGGGTCTCTCTTGGAAGTGAGAGCTGGACCATAAAGAAGGCTGATTGCCGAAGAATTGATGCTTTTGAATTATGGTGCTGGAGGAGACTCTTGAGAGTCCCATGGACTGCAAGAAGATCAAACCTCTCCATTCTTAAGGAAATCAGCCCTGAGTGCTCACTGGAAGGACAGATCCTGAATCTGAGGCTCCAATACTTTGGCCACCTCATGAGAAGAGAAGACTCCCTGGAAAAGACCCTGATGTTGGGAAAGATGGAGGGCACAAGGAGAAGGGGACGACAGAGGACAAGATGGTTGGAGAGAGTTCTCGAAGCTACCAGCATGAGTTTGACCAAACTGTGGAAGGCAGTGGAAGACAGGAGTGCCTGGCGTGCTCTGGTCCATGGGGTCACAAAGAATCGGACACGACTAAACAACTCTCTTGGTCCTACCTGAAGGTGCCAGAAATTAAACCTCAGGCTTTCTGCATGCAAAGTCAGATCCTCTACACGAGCTAAAACGCTTCCCCAAGAATGGTTCTATTCGGATGGCTACTTACAAAGCCCAGAACTTGGGTCCCAAATATTTGTAGGGCTGCCTCCCCCATTATTAATGTACCTACTTGGGGGATTTATAGCATCCCCTTCTTCAAAATGGCCACCAGGTGAGTCACAATTTTGTAACTGTCCATTCTGTCAGAAAACGGAATACTTGGGCTGCATGCAGAACATACAGTTAAAGTACACCCCCCCCCAAGAATCCTGGGGCAATTTACCCCTCAACAGAGCTACAACTTCCAGCACCCTTAAACTACAAGCTGGGTGGACTATTTTTAATTTTCTCTCACCCGTTCCCAGACTGTTCTTGGTCTTTTTTGGGGGGGCACTTAAAATTCCATTGCACCTCACCTATTTCTATGCCTAACTCAGCTTCCTATACATATTTCAGACTTTCTGTATTATCTGTGTCTAATCACAGAAACCTGCCCTTTGTTGAGCTTGACTCTTCCGTTATTCGTTATTCAAATGGTGTCAGTTTCCTGAACTATTTTATTATTTGGTATAAAAGCACACATGCAGTGTGCCATTGTAGCAAGAAGATACAGATTCTGTTCAATTTTTTTCAAAATTGTTGTTACCATATTGAAATGTAAGTCATGTCATTTAATCTAAACAAATCCCTTAAAAAACCTCTCAATCCTTGTATTTTTATTTACTATGAAATTATGGAAAGAATAGAAAAGCAGCTGATGCTAATGTTGTTCTCTTTTCTTTGTATATTAAGCTTCCATTTCCCACCTCCAGCTTTTCCGTATTATCTATTTATTTTCCCTGGCCAGTGTGTTAAGTTTCTCCTGTCCCCCCTCTGCTTTTTGCTGCTCTCTGTGGAACACCATTTTGTTTAGGTCTCATCATTGTGCCCAAGCCCATTTAACTTTTAACCCTTGGGTAGTAAAAAACTACTTTTAAAATCACCCTCTGCTATCTTGATGAAGACCAGGCACCATCCCCTTCCTCTTGACTGCTAAACATGGGCTCCCACATATCTCATAATGGTGGGAAGGCTTAAGAGCAGCAAGTTGCAGAGCTCCAAAATCAGGGAGCACCTCCCTGCCCTCCCCACTGCATTGCTCTTGTAATATTGTGGTACGTCAAGCTACACGTGCCAAAATTCTCCTCTGCCTTGCGGGTCATCTTCAAGTGAAGAAAAGGCTAAGGAGAAAAGCCTACACAAATCTGGAGTGGAATCCCGAAGTGGAGTGGGAAATGTAGTCATACCTCATGTTACGTTTGCTTCAGGTTGAGCGTTTTCAGGTTGCATCCCGCGGTGACCCGGAAGTACCGGAAAGGGTTACTTCCGGGTTTTGTCGCTCGCGCATGCGCAGGCGCACAAAATGACATCACACGCATGCGCAGAAGCGGCAAATCATGACCCACACACGCACAGATGCGGGTTGCGTTCTGCTCATGTTGTGAACGGGCCTCCGGAACGGATCCCGTTCACAACCAGAGGTACCACTGTATTGCTCTGCTTTCCTTTGAATCACATCAGTGAGGACGGGGGTGAGGGGTCGGGTCTTCTTGTCTGGGCAGCCTAGGACCTCCATACTCATTGCCCAGGCTTACGCCCTGGAGAGGCCACTTCGGTACTGCCAGTGCAGCAAAAACAACACGACAAGCAGTACTAAAAAGCTACCGGTCTCTGCAGCCACAGATGGCACTTTGAGTCTCCAGAGATCTGACCACCCCTCAAGGTGCACTCCATTGTCTCTCGGGCCAGACAGTGATCCAGGCTGTGTACACATTACCTGCTTAAAATGCAGCTAGGTCATTCTTTTGTTCATTTCAAACTGAAGCTTTTTTTGGGGGGGGATGCATTTGCGTATAGCATTTTACAAGGTACAGAGAATGGCTAATATGCATACACCGCTTCCCAGAGTGCCTGATTAAAAAGAACTATTTTATCTCCTAAAAATTTCTTATGAAAATATAACATGAACTTTTTGCCTTTTGATTTTCATGCTTGTTCTGGTGGGAACTGCAGGATGCAAAAAACAAGACTGGTAAATGTGACTGACGCAATCTCCATTTTGATGTTGATCTGTAACCAAAATCAGAATCGGGCTTACTGTTCACATATACATGCCACAGATCAGCCTGATGGCTTAGCAGGAAAGTGATTTCCTGATAAGAAAGGCTTTATGTGTCATTTTCACATGAAATACTTTCCCCAGCAGACTAAGCACAATTTTGGTATCAAATGTTTTGTTTTCACCTGATGAGTGCTTTTATATATCCTGTCAAATCAACAGGCTGAACACCCAGAAGTAATTGTGCCTATTCCCCTCATGATATTCTTTTCATATGCACATTTCTGAAGTTCCTGAAAATGTTTAATGTATGCTAGGAACATAGCTGTTTTAGATTTAACACATTTTTAAGACTCCTTCAAACGCTTCTTTCATTTCCCCCTTGTTACAAAGTCAGTATTTCACATTGTATTTGATGCAAATAGAATTAAATTAAAAGGCTTTTAGAAGAGGAGGAAAAAAGTAATGTCACACTTTAAGTTTCAGAAACACTTCTAAAATGTCAATCCCTGGTGACAGTTGGTAGGGTGAAAACTTTTCTTTAATTCTTAAAAGCTTTTTCATCAAATATTTTTGTTCAGGCCTCTGATATATATAGCTGGGTTCTTACAACAGAACTTCTGTGGCTGAAAAGATCTCAAAATGATCTGCAGAATTTTCAAAGGTCTCCCCTCATTTCCATCTCTCCTGCAAACTCAGGTTATACCTTTTAAAGGAGATGTAACTCACCTCCCAGAGTGCACCTAAGTCATATTCTGGAAAAAAATTACCTCAGAAAACCTGATTTGTGAAGTACGTAAAGCTTAGTTTCTCACTTGTGACACAGCTCTATCCCCAACTTATAAAACTGGCAACTTCGTGGTAATGCTGACTTTACATGACTCTAATGCATATGAGAAAAACATGTTTCCAAGGAAGACACAAGAGGCAAAGGGAGCCCAGGGGTCAGGAGGTTTCTTCAGACAGGATAGGACAAAGACCTGAAATGAAAATGATGGCTGGAACAAGACAAACAGAAGGAGCAGAAGGACAGAAATGGGGAAAGGATGCGGCTATGAAGTGGATAGAATTTTAAGCATAGCAAGATATTGATAGAACAGAACAATTGGTTGGGGGCAGCAACAGAGAAGCCTGGTATTCTTTTGGAATACCTTCCCTAGGACAGCCTACCAGGTCTTCTCATTGCATTCACGAACATGGTCAAATTATGTTCGGTTAGGTCAGGCTTCCTCAAACTTGGCCCTCCAGATGTTTTTGGCCTACAACTCCCATGATCCCTAGCTAGTAGGAGCAGGGGTCAGGGATGATGGAAATTGTAGTCTCAAAACATCTGGAGGGCCGAGTCTGAGGAAGTCTGGATTAGGTTTTAGGACAGACTTTTGGTATTTGACCGAAGTTTGATATTGCTTGGCCAGTGGAATTTTTTGGTGGTTTGAGTTTAACTTGTGTACTATTTTTATCAAAAGTCATTTTACCAGTTTGGTCGAAACCAAAAAGCAAGATAAAAACAAACTGCCACATAGATGCAAAGGGAAACAGCTCCAGTAAGAAGCAGAGAGTGATTCACACTTTCCCCATCAATTAAGACTTAAAGGAAGGGAGGGAACCCTCCACAGCCACCCTACACTATAGAGCAAAGTATGAGATTGGCTGTTCACGAAACCAGAATATACATTTGCTGCATGTTTTCTCTTTTGGTTTTTGTAACATACCAAGTTTAATTACAGAGTTGTAATGCTAGATTACAAGACCAAATTCAAAAGTTATTAACAAAAGATACTTTTATTGGATTTTAATATTCAAGCATTAGTTTATGATCTTTAGAAAGAACGCATTAGAAAAAACATAGGTTCTTTTCTCCAATCAGAATGTCTGAGCCCAAAACATGCAGTTTAACTTGGTTGCAGATATGCTCTTGTGGGAGGCATGCAGGCATTAACGTAAACTCAAAGCAACTCAACATAATAAACATGTTTCCATTGCTTTTTTCCAGGGATGCATATGGGTTAATGTAAATTCCACATCTAGCAAATTGAACCATTCTATTAATACAAGACAAACAGCATTTCTGCTTGTGTATGTCCAACCCCCCCAATCCATTCTACATAATATGAATCATTAAAATCTGTTGTGAGCACACTTGACAGTGCGTCTTCCTTCTCTGTATGCAGATCTTCTCAACATATTATCCAGTCTCTTAATCTAGTTATGCTAGCGGATTAGAACTGACAGTGTAGTGCAGTTATGAACAGTTACATCTATATAGGGTAGAGCAGATTAACAAAAAAAAAAAGGTTAAACCAACCTAGAATTTAACAAATATAATCTACATATTTTTAAAACATATCAATATATCTGTATTTACAAAATTTCATGGATTTATTTATAGTATGTGATGATCCACTGAAAATGTTGATAGCAATTATTACAATTATGAATGGATAGATTCCCAAGACTCAAGAGGCACATAGTTCCAAAGGCCAACAACACTGGAACCTAATGAAGTCACAGAAAAAGTGAGATGGATTTATGGCCATAACTCCAATATAAAAAAAAAATTCAGGGGGGAAAAATCAAAAGCAACACACGAGTCAACTTTCCAAGTCATGATAGAAAGAAGTTATTTCATTGGGGCAAGGGGATAATTAACCCCACTCAACAAGCCTAGAAAACTGTATTTACACCCGTTATTTATTTAGAAGCATCATTAAAAATTCTGTAATGTACTCACTTCTAGCCAGTCATTTAGAATTTAAAAGTTCTACTATAAGCAACATTTACAAACGCATACAATATTTAACTTCAACCTTCAGTAAGAACACCCAAGTGAAAACAAATTGCAAAGTTATAATACAAATGTTTTGGGTGGGCAAAATGTATATTCAGTATCATTCACAAGGTACAGAAGTCAATACTTCAGATAAAGCTTAAATTCTTCTTCAGAAGCGTATCATTATATTAGGATGATGGCTCCTATATTTTACAGTTTCTTCAATCCACTTTTACAACGCTGTATATTTTGGTCACAAACCAGAAGCATGCGAAGAATCCAATTGTTCCTACAAAACAGAACATGAATTTTAAATTGGCAGAATAAACATCAATGGATCTGTTACAGCAGGGGGCCTCAAACTATGGTATATGGGCCAGATCCGGCCCACCAGGCTCCTGAATCCGGCCTGCAAGCGGGCGGCAAGGTCTTTGGGCGGGTGCTCCCATTGTTCCCATTCAGCGCCTCAAGAGTCTGCCTCAAGCTCCTCCGTGCTCTTTTTCCAAGCAACCGCCCAAAGACTTCGCAGCCTGCTCAGTCAGTCCCTGCACGCTGAGGTAAACTCAATGTGGCGTAGGAAGGTGGGTGCGTGGGGAGCGGTGCACAGCCTGGGGGGGCGGGGTGACAAAATGGCAGGCGGCACAGGCTCCACGCCATTAAGACATTGAAACAAGAAGCTTCTGTGCCTGAAAGAGAAGGTATTGTGTATTGCAAAATAGGGTTGTGTTGATGCAACACAGCTGTTTATGCAGGAAGCGCAAGGATGCAAATGAGCAAAGGATCCATGTGGCCTGGAGAAAGTGTGGAAACCACATATACCAAGGATGAGTTTACATTTCTGTTAGATACTGTAACACAGGGGTCCTCAAACTTTTTAAACGGGGGCCAGTTCACTGTCCCTCAGGCACTGTTGGGGGCCGGACTATAGTTCCCCAGAGTTATTGACCTTTTTTACAGAAGGCTGCCCTTTTATGGAAGGTTGCCTCTCAGGACAGGACCGGATACCAGCACTCAGAGCACGGGCACCCACAAAAAATACCCATTGCTAAAAAAACCAAGACGGGACACTGAGGCCCACGAAGGATCCCACTGCTCAGCACCGCACAAATGCACAAAAGACATGTTGTGCATCAACACAACCCTATTTTGCAATACACAATACCTTCTCTTTCAGGCACAGAAGCTTCTTGTTTCAATGTCTTAATGGGTTTGGTAGCAGTAGAAGCTGGAGTGTTGTGATGTATTTTTAAAGGGAAGTCTGTACCAGTCAGATATTTTTTTTAAATCTCCAGGTAACAACATCCTAAATTGCCAGGAGATTAGTGTTAGTTATCTCCCTCAATTAGCATATACAGTGGTGCCCCGCAAGACGAATGCCTCACAAGACGGAAAACCCGCTAGACGAAAGGGTTTTCTGTTTTTGAGCTGCTTCGCAAGACGATTTTCCCTATGGGCTTGCTTTGCAAGACGAAAACGTCTTGCAAGTGTTCCTTTTTTTTCGCTTCCCCCCCTTTTTCTAAGCCGCTAATCCGCTAATAGCCTTTTAGCCGCCAATCCGCTAATCCTTTAATAGCCGCTAAACCGCTAATAGCGCTAATCGGGTTGCTTCGCAAGACGAAAAAACCGCTAGACGAAGAGACTCGAGGAACGGATTAATTTCGTCTTGCGAGGCACCACTGTATTTGAGTCTATATGTAGATTGAATTCAAGACAGTCTGTACCTACTCACAAATTATGGAGAAATAGCTTGACCAGTTCTGAGTGAAAGTACATTCCTCTTTATGTCTCCACACAGTGAGAAGACACACTAAAGCCTTCTTCTATATGAATTGGTGGGACTCAGAATTAAGTCCCACTAAATTCAAGCAAGAACATTTCCAAGGTAATGTATGCAGGGTGGTACAATGCAGTCTGAGTGTATTTTGTTATTTGGGTAAATATGTACATAGTTTTTATGCTGAAAAGCACAACCAACCAGACTATTTGACTTCATAATTTTTGGCTGATTTAGAATCCAGGGTAGCTGAAGGATATTGGAGAGTAGAACATTTGATATGTCTGTTCATGGCTGGAAGATAACCATGTGCTCCAATAAACCAACAGAGACTACTGCTTTTACAGCCCTTTGAATATATAAGTTCCCGAGCAGTCAAAACCTGCGTGACAATGGCACATTGATTTTATGCACCTTATTGATTATTCACAAAAAGTATGTACAAATAGACTTTTTTAAAAATGTCACTTGAAGTCTGTGTTTCATGTGACTGAGAATTAATGAGTGTGAATTTTTGACTGAAGATAGGTATTGGTCCTTTACACGTTGCAAAACTTTTCTATGTTTATGCATCAGGTTCTAATTCAAAGTTATGTATGTGTGTGTGTTTGTAGCAAAGAATGAAGATTTAGCAATGGTTCATTCACGATGAATAAAATTCAGCAAGAACTGTGAATGATATTGTATTATTTTTTTCCATAGTAGCTAAGCCACTGATGTTTAACTGACTCATTTACTCCGATACAGTATTGTGGGCCCAGCTGTAAGTCAGATTTGTCACATAGCTCCCAGTATTTTGCCTGCTGCGTCTGATCAATGACCCGGAATGCAGTGTGAGAAGCAAGTGCCCCAAGCATGTGCTACACCGTCACAGCAGCAGGGCACCGTCAGAACCCTTCTTGAGGCTGACCATTTTTAACAGATGAGTAAGCAGCAATATAATAGTTTTGATGCAACAATTATGAGTTTCTCTTTTTAGCTTTTATATCATCTTGACACAGGAAGCTAGATGCCTTCAGGGCTTGTGTCTGTAATTTTGATCACTTGCTAGAATGATCTCATCCAAGCTTAATGAAATTTACTATGTACGTATCCCTTAATACACAGCCTCTTTTTTCTTGTAAACAGCTACGTTTCTGGGGGGGGGGGAGGGAGAAGAATCCCAATGCACAGTTATCGGCATATAAAACTGGAAAACGCTACAAAAACTGTTCCAGAAAGCAACAGTAACTTGTGCAAAAAAATTGTTTAAAATACTAAAATGGAATCCAATTAACTTCTTATATTTTATAGCCACCAAGGTTTTGACGCCTTCTCTCTGAACCCTTACAAGTGGAGAAGAATGTTCTCCAAATAATACAGCTCTCTCTTTATAAAACTATAAGGACTGTTAGGTCCTTAATAGGTAAACAAATAGAAGCATGCAACAATACAGATAAAAAAGTGGAAGGGTCTGTATTTTGCATTTTCAATCAAATTCTGAAATGGCCCCTAACTGTGTTTAGGAATTATACAGATGACTGCCAACATTCAGCAGTCAAAGCTTCAGGTAGAAAGCAGAGGAGCAGGGAAATGAACATAAAGATGTCCTGACTACAGTTAAACATCCCACCTTTATGTCACGGCAACTTGAGGTCCATAGTCCACATTAAAATAGATAGGCACACAAGTTTGTTTGTTTTTTAAACCAGCAACCATAGGGATGTCCGTCAAACACTAGTATGAAAAAAGTTTGCACATGGCTCTAGAACTCTTAAACTGTATTGTGTGAAGCACCCCAGAAGCACTCTAACATAAAGTCTCAGTACCAAAAAATATATTCATATTTACCTGTGAAAAGGAAGAAGATCAGTACCATTATCATAGTGTACCCAAAGTATAAAATGGTGCTTGCTGTACCCGTAATTTGAAGTTTGGAAAAGAAGTAGTGTACTGCGTATATTAGAAAATAAACAGCGGTAAAGCCACTGGTGAGAAATGAGCGCCACTGCCAGTGATAATCCTAGAACAAAGAGAAAAATGGTTGAAAAACTGCTAAATACTAAACCAAAGCAACATAGACTATATATTTCATATCTAATAATGATGACCCTTTATAAGGTTTTAATAATTTTCTAAGATGAGCTACTGGCAATTGATTGCATAGAAAGAGACCATTTGCGAATCATTAACTTACTCAAATAAAATACTACAGGGATGCCCTTCTGAAGGGAGCAAACACATTCTAGGCTGACATTTGGAGCACCTGCATTCTGGAGCAGGTACCACAAATGTTCTAAGACAGTGCACAGTGCCAGGCATGTAAAGGCAGGGGTACTTCCCTGGCCAGGCCTTCCTATCTCTAACACAGCAAGTATGTACTGCAGTCCAAGTACAGATTCACTTGAAATGTAAAATGGGATTAGCATTAAGAAAACCAGTTGAAACCATGGAGCCTGTTTTTGGTAATATTCCACAGCTAGGTTCTTTTGGTGATCAGCAGCAAGCTCCATTTACTGTATCTGTCAATCACACCATGGAAAGTTTTAGTGTCAGAGAGGACAAGGCTGTCTTTAAAAAGAAAAAAAGAAGAGGCATTTGACCCCAGCAGCTGATACGATTTTAAAGACAACCTGTTGGGAAATTGATGCAGATCGTCACCTAATCGAGTTAAAACGATTCAAAATATTTGAAGGTACAAACATTTGATTTATTTAAAAAGATGCTTAGGTGGCCTCATAGGATGTCTTCTCTAAACAGCCAGCAAATGAAAATTGCAAGTGTAAGCAAGCAATAAATACAGATTAGAATGTACAACCCATCTTAAAAGGGCCATATATTTCACATTTCTCGGCCCCAGCAAGTTTTAGCAGTTATTACACTATTATATTTGAGTCAATACACAAATCTGGAGTATACCCTATGTTGCTCCTAAAACATGAAGTAGAAATTAAGGAACCCTACAAATAAGGCTGAGCAAAAAATGGGGGTGGATGATATTATGATGATGAGGAGGAGTCCTATACCGTAAGTTGGATCCCAAACGCCTTGCGAGTCAAACGTTTTGGCTCCTGAATGCCGCAAACCCAGAAGTGAGCATTTCGGTTTGCAAATGTTCTTTGGAACCCGAATGTCCAACGTGGCTGACCCAGCTTCCTGCAGCCAATTGGAAGCCACACCTTGGTTTCTGAACATTTTGGAAGTCGAATGGACTTCCGGAACGGATTCTGTTCAACTTCCGAGGTACCACTGTATTTATATGGGTACCTACTCAAAGTTTTTTGGGGGGGATTTTGGCCTCGCTCCGGGCACCCTAATACCAAAGTCGGTCCCTGATCCTCAGTACAAACATAAGCAGACTTTATGAAATCTCCCTCCATCATTGTGTAAAATGAATAGTAACTTAGGAGCCAAGTCACTGATCGTATCCTTTTTGCTAAGAATTTAAATCCCCCCAAGACAGGACTGTTGCAAGAAAGAATTCTGTAGGCTTACCTCTGCACACAAGTGGAAATAGCAAAGTAGAATTGTAGCCTCAGAACACGTGATAACCAGAATAATGAACACCAGAAACAAGAAGCCAAACATGTAATACATCTGATGAGACCTAGAAAACAGAAGTTTAAGCATAACAAAGGTAGTCTTGGTGAAGTTTACCTGGCCATTCTACGTGGCAAATATTGTTGAACTCCAGCATCTGAAGACTGCTCAACCAAATTGTATCCATTAAGAGTTTATGGCATAAAACTACTTCCATGTTTAATTCATCTCAAAGTTGCCCATGGACTTTAGGGACATAAGGCAAAGAATCCCCACCAACGAACTGTCTCACCTAAGACTGGTAAGACCTTCTGTGTCATGACACTCAAGACCTGCATCAGGCAACTTTTGGTTGGATGGTTTCAAAAGCCTATGGCCAGACAGCTACATACTTGCAAGCGTAACACAGGCTTTATATGTCATTAAAGCAGAACAGTCAAAAGCTTTGATAATGGAAGAAAGTAGAGAGAAGTGCAGAAAAACAAATACAAGCTCTTTTTTAAAAAACCAGCAAATTGAAGGCATCAAACATTTTTCAAGAAGCATACTGGCTTACCATATGCTATTAAGAATGAAGAAAAGTTGTATGAAGATGCATCCGAAGGGCAGAATGCCTCCCATAATGATACCAGGTAATGGCTGCGTGTAAAATGACTGTTCAGGAATCTGACGAGGAATCTGATTAGTACGAACTGGATGTTCTATGGCCTTTAAAAGATATAAACACAAAGGTGGAGGAGAGACTTTCTAAATTATACTAAACACCACAAACAGAAGGAAGTACCTACTCAAAAGAATTTACAATCCTATGTCATTCTAGCACATTAAAGGAAATCCAAGCTAAATCTCATCTAACGAGGTCTACCACATTCAGAATGGTTTTCTTTGCTTTGAATCCTGTTGTTTGACCATGCTTTGCATATACACAACTCAATCACTGAAGTCAGGCAGGACCCCCAAATCCACAGCCTTCTAAAGGACTTGACCCACCATTTGTTTTCAGGCAGTTCAAAAGGTATGAGATATGTGTGCAGAGAAGGCGAGTAAAACATGTAAGATCAGAAAGACAAAGAACTTACATTCTTCTTGAAACCAAAGTAGGCCCCAATGAACGTCAGTGGAACAGATATGCAAAACCAGAGGGCTAGAACGGCAACCAAAGTACCAAATGGAATGGCTGCAGAGGAATGTTCTCCCCAGAGAATCAGATTCATGATGAAGAAATCGGCAAACACAATGCTAAAAGAGAAACGAGATTTAACCATTAACTCACACTTGATTAATTTCAATGTTATTGAAATCATATCACTATATGTCTAGCTTAACGTTGAGCCCAGGTGACATGTAGAAAATATCAGGCAAAGAGGTCAAGCAAGCCTTTCTTCCTTAATCTAACAGGACTGAGCTCCAGCAGGAGTTGACGTTTCAGTTAAATAGCTCCAAATATATGTCTGTCTTAGCTCCACTTCAGGGGATGACTGCTTGCTGTGATTAAGCAGAAAGATTTGACATAGGCATTGTATAGTATATGACACCACAGATGCAGCGTGGTCTAAGAAGCAGCCCAAGGAGTAAAAGCAAGAATCAATGAAGAGAACCCCTGTCTTTTTAAAAAGTACTTCTGTCATGCTGGCACTGCTTAATCAACTTTTTTCATGTGGCAGAAGGAAACAAGGTTCACAAAAAAACCAAAAAAGGGCACGAACTGTGCATAGCTCTAACATGAAATGATGTTGCTGTGTTTTACTTATGTTGCTGAAGACTCACCAGTTTTAGCCAAGCTTCTCATATACCTATTTTAACAGTAATCGTAGGAATTAACTTACCCAGGGCAAAGGAAGGCTGTCAGCAGAACATTTGTCTTCCATTTTTCACCCCCAAATGCTGTATGAAAAGAAACCCAAAACAGCACCAATTAAATGACAGGTACTGTACAAACATAATTCCCTATTTATTAGAACAGTTTGGGAAGGCACTTGAACTTAAAGTTCAGTTTTGTTATTTGTTTCTTCATCTTTATTAAAACAAAATTTTGAGAAATTAGACTGATTCAACATACCGTACTGCATAATACTAAAAGTGCACACTGATTGAGAAGCTCAGTAAAGCAGTTATAGGTTTAACTTTTGTTTTATCTCCCTTTCAAATACATACAGACCAAAGCAGACAAAAGCTGGATCAAACTTCATATGTCAAACAAAATGCAATTTCAAAAGCCACTGACAGTCTGATTTCCATAACAGCATGTCAGTTACCTCTTCCCCTGCAAGTAGATCTAAGTAAGAACAATTGACGTTAGAGTTAATACAATAAAAGAATATCCAACTTGAAAGTTTGCTAGCTTGAGAACAATCTAAACCTGCATGTAGTCTCTCTTCAGTCTTAAAACATTTTTCCATCTTGCCCAGAGGGCAAACAGGATCAGAGGGGAAATCACTGCTGTGATGATAATTTAGACTAATGAACTTAAGTGCTGTCACGTTAAATGAACTTTTGTACTTACATTTGTAGAATCTGGCAGCAACGTAACCTGCTGGGGTTCCAAGCAGCACCCACAAGACCACAGCACAGGTCATTAATGCCCCCCGATTTGCAGGTGACAAAAAACCAAGGCAAGCAAAAACTGAAAAAGGAAATACACAGTATTTAGAGGCCTCTAAAAGATATGTGTGCTTCTCATGTAGGTGACCTTATTCACATCTGTTGTGCACAGTGCCTAGGAGTGATGGCACAATAGTATATTTCCCCCTTTTTTACCAGAGGTTTCAGATTTTTTACTTTGTGAAGTTCAATATATTTAGGATTTGTGCAGACGTAATGCTCCCTGATCTCTTCATCTATCCACAGTTCAAGTAGCCTGAAGAATACTGCAAATCACCTATGTGAACTTCCTGCTGGCTCCTACAACATCCATTTTCACTTTTGGAACCGACTACGATAGCACTATCTGTATACTGGCATAAAATGTGTTAAAATGTGTTAGGGAGGGGGGATTATTGGGTTGTTTTTATTTTTAGCATGTGTTTTGTGTTTTATCATGTGTTTATTGTGATTTTATGTTGTGAACTGCCCTGAAACCTGCAGGTATACGGCAGCATTCAAATTTAATTTAATAATAATAATAATAATAATAGCAGTAGTAGTTACCAACCAGAATTCTTATTATTTTATTTTTACATTCAATTCCATGTTTCCTACAAAGAGCTTAAGGTGGTATACGTGGTTTCCTCCACATTTTATTCTCATGACAAATCTGTGATGTGTATTAGGTCGAAACATGTGACTTGACTGATGGTCAGCTAAAGAGCTCCGTGGCTGAGTGGACATTTGCATGAACCCTGGTCTTCTGGGTCCTGATCAGTTCGCCACTCTAGCTCTCAGCATCAAAGCAGTTTGAGAGTCAAATCTCCTGTGTGTGTTTATGTATGTTTTGAGGACCTTGTGAACATCCAGCACCAGCAAACATGCCTCAAACCAGGAGGGGGGGGATAGATACATGCAAGGGAAGGACGAGGAGAGAACAAACACATTGCGTGCTGTTGATCATCTAACCAAGGTTAGGCAGAAGAGCTTTTAGAATTAAGGGGGACTGCTTCACCCATGTATCCCATTATGTTATACTTACATAGAGTAACAAAAGTCATAATTAAAATCTGTGTTCCAGACCCCAGAAACACTGAGAGTAGCATTCCTTTTCTTGGGGGCCTAAATATGTCACCATGAACCAGTTTCCAACCAAATTCTTCCTGGGCATCTTCCTGAAAATTAATAAGCCAGTTGAAGGGTTTATACACACAATTATATATACCTCTAACTTCATCCTTCCAAATAGACAAACTCTGCGTATGGTTTATATAAAATACTGAAATATCACACGACATCAAACATTCAAACTTCGTAACTCGGAAACCAACGAGTAACATACAAATGAGACCTCAGAACTTTGTTCTTTCAACCTTTTGGGACATAGTAAAGTTGGGCACTTAGTGTGAAGGTTCTTGTTGGGGGTGTCTATGGTCTACGAGGCTCCTCCCCAGTTCTGTCCCTGGCCAAGCTGAAGCAAGAATGCCCTGAATCATGCAATCATTTGTAGACAGAGTCACTCCCCAACAGGAAGAAATCCAGTGTGTGCTGGGATGACAATCTGAAAATCTCACTAGTCTTGGCAGGGTAATTCATGGGATACATCAGGCTTCCTCAACCTCGGCCCTCCAGATGTTCTGAGACTACAATTCCCATCATCCCTGACTACTGGTCCTGCTAGCTAGAGATGATGGGGATTGTAGTCTCAAAACATCTGGAGGGCTGAGGTTGAGGAAGCCTGGGATACATCATTCATCAAAAGAAGTAAGTAAAATCAAGGTAATCACCCAGCTCCCCTTGGTCTGTTTGGGGTAACCTTTGGGGGGATTGCATATGTGCCCAGCATTACCTTATGGAAAACATATAAGGCGGCTCGCAATTCAGATCCCCTGGGGGCTGCAGTTATTGCAACTGGGAAGGCCTCTTATTAGTCAACTGTCTCAATGGTAATTCCTTCAGGTGTTCAAGATGCCTGTGATATCCAAGATTAATCATACTCAGACTAGATCTAATGAAACCAATGGACTTGTTATTTATGCCCATTGAGTTCAATGGATCTACTCTTGAGTATGACTTAGATTAATAGCATCCCTATTAATATGTATTATTTTCACAGAAATTGAACAGACTGCGTTCCACCTTTCCTTCTGACATTATACGCTACGATGTCCTAACACAAAATTCTGTCAGTAACTATTGTTGCAAAAGGAGTATGTTTATATCAGTTAATACGGTTGCAAGATCAGCTGGTTTTTATTTGCTGTAAGCCACAATGAGTGGTGTATTTATACTGTACTTGAAGGGTAGCATATAAACGTTCTAATAAAATGAATATACATAAAAGCTATTTGGGCATAATACAGATAAAGAGTTAGGTTGTGGATGTGCTTCTCAGAACATGACTGAGGCAAAGACATTCACAACATTTCTAAACATGAATATTTAGAAGGCATCACAAAAAATGTTGTATTAGAGACCTGAAAAATTATAAACATTTCTTTTCCAATTTGTTTGAAAAAAACCTTATACTTACAGTAGAATCCATCTGATTATATCTTGCAATGTCTTTATGCAAAGTCCTTAGCATGATCATAGCAACCATCCCAGACAGGAAAAGGACAATCACAAGAGAATTCATAATGCTAAAAGGAAACATGATGGCCAGTTGTCAAACCATTATCTTTTTTACCAAAAAAGTGCTCCAATATGTTGAATTACAAAATGAAAACATTTCCCTTACCTAAACCATTGTATATGTGTGTGAGGCATGGATTCTAAAATGTAATCCCACCTGGAGGCCCACCTGATTTCATCATTTTTCTGAAGAGAAAATGGTTAATTATTAGGTGTCATACAACTGAAATAAAATTATAACAGACTTGTCAAGTTTTTATCCTGGGAATGGCAACATAACTACTAATATATATATATATAGAGAGAGAGAGAGAGAGAGAATAAATAATTCTTGGGGATCATGAACAACTTATTTTCTTCTGATCTTAGTTATATAGATACTAATGAGAATTTTATCACTATTTTCAGTGGAACTGAGAAATCACTAGGATTCCTGGCAACCAACATTATGATTTTCATCATAATATTCAATATTTATATAATACTTTCAAGTCTTCAAAGATGCTCACAATATGCTCATTATCTTGTTATAATCCTTACAGCAAGCCCTGTAAGTTAAATCAGTATTATGACCCACCACATTGCTGAGGAAGGACAACTAAGACTTTGAGTGCCTTACTTAAAAGTTCATGAGTTCATGACAGACACAATATTTGAATTGTGGATTTCTAACTCACCATGTGACACCTCTCTCACATTTAAGATCAGATGTCAAGAATGTCAGCTAAAACATAGTCTTTCTGAGCAAGGAATTGCTTCACTAAAATTATATCAGACATGATAATGAACATATAAAAGGTGGAAAGCAGCTACCATTGCCTCTATACTTCTTGAAGGCTATATTCTGCATAGAGACTTCTCACTGAAGCTGCAATCCTCTACAAAGAATCATAGAATTGTAGAGATGGAAGGGACCCTAAGGATCATCTAGTCCAACCCCCTGCAAGGCAGGAATATGCAGCTGTCCCATACAGGATTCGAACCTGCAACCTTGGCATTATCAGCAGTGTGTTCTAACCATCTGAGCTATGTGCTTGCCTAGAAGTAAGTTTCACTGACCACAGTGGAACTCATTCTTGAATAAACATGTATAGCATTAAGCTGTAAAGTAAAAGGACCCCTGACCATTAGGTCCAGTCGTGGCCGACTCTGGGGTTGCAGCGCTCATCTCTCTTTATTGGCCGAGGGAGCCGACGTACAGCTTCTGGGTCATGTGGCCATCATGACTAAGCCGCTTCTGGCGAACCAGAGCTGCACACAAAAACGCTGTTTACCTTCCCGCCGGAGCGGTACCTATTTATCTACTTGCACTTTGACGTGCTTTCGAACTGCTAGGTGAGCAGGAGCAGGAACTAAGCAACGGGAACTCACCCCGTTGCGGGGATTCGAACTGCCAACCTTCTGATCAGCAAGTCCTAGGCTCTGTGGTTTAACCCACAGCGTCACCCGCGTCCCAAATACCATTTTAGTGTAGATCCAATATAGAGCAACCAGGGGCCTGCTCACCCAGTGGGACTTCTTCCTCTCCTACCACTATGGCTCCCTGGCACACTTACAAAATCTGCTCCGGAAGGCAAGCAGATTTCTGTCGCTCAGGCAAGTGGCCATCATTGCCTGTCTTCCTTTATTAGGATTCCAAAGAATTTTAACTGAGTCACATCTATGACATTTTCTACAAAAGTTATTTCCCTAGTTAGCCTAGAATAACGCAAGAAAAAAGTTTAGATGAACCACCTTTCTTCAGACATTTACCAGGATTTCATTAATATTCCATAATGCCAATTTTTAAAATTCACCTAAGACAGCTCAGTCAGTAGAGCACAAGACTCTTAATATCAGCCCCACGTTGGGAAAAAGATTCTTTCATGGCAGGGAATTGGACAGGATGACCCCTCATGCTCTCTTCCAACTCTGCTATGAACTTCTGGTATAAGAATCACTAACAGAGTGTTATTTTAAAACCTCAGAAAGTACTTTCCAAATCATGCCCTCTCCAGGAAAAGAAATGGGAAAAGCCGACAAGCATACCAACCTCAAAAGTAACTGAATATGTGTAGGGAATTTTGACATTTCCAGAAGCAAGCTTGTTACTTAAATCCATAGGTGGTCCCGTGCAGTCTGGGCTGTCAGGATTAGTGTGCTTGTAACTGTTTAAAAAAACCAAAGACAATAGATTTGAGTGCAAAATGCAGTCGTTCTGGCAACAGATTTTAAATAACAAAACAAGGAGGAGGGTATTTGGTGGCCTGAAAGAGACTAGCTTTAAATCATAGCTTAAAGTGCACATTGCTCAAAGGTCCCGACAGTGCTCCTTCTCCACTGCTTCATTTAACAAAACCAGAGACTGACTTGCTGTTATGTGTGAACCAGCACTCACGGTTTGGCTTTCCCCCCTAACAAACCATGTTGGCAAGGCAAGGTCGGTTCTTGACTAAACATTATGTTTTTTAGGAGAGAAACAAACCTCAAGTGCTGGTTTGCACATAATGGCATGGTATCTCTTCTACCAGGAATAAGCAGGGGAGGAGTGACTTGTGAACTTTGGGGCAGCAAAACCACGATTAAATTGTAACTATGGTGCAGTTTGTGTTATGTGTGAACTGAGCCTATATAAATGGGATCACAATGGCAGCAATGTTTACTAACTAGTATCGTATATACTTGTCCGGTATTATTTTTCCTATTAAGAATGAAAAATCTTAAGTGTTCCCTCCCCCCCACTCCTATACTTTCCACTTAACGTGAAGTCCACTGTGAGGAGCATGTTAAATTCCCTTATACAGTGGTGCCTTGCAAGATGAAAAGAATCCGTTCTGTGATTCTCTTCGTCTAGCGGTTTTTTCGTCTTGCGAAGCAAGCCGATTGACGGATTAGCGGATTAGCGCTATTAGCGGCTTTTAGCGGCTTATCGGATCAGCTGATAAGCGGCTTAGCGGCTTAGAAAAAGGGGGGGAGGGGAAAAAACCGCAGGAACTCGCAAGACATTTTCGTCTTGCGAAGCAAGCCCATAGGAGATTCGTTTTGCGAAGCACCTCCAAAACGGAAAACTGTTTCGTCTAGCGAGTTTTCCGTCTTGCGAGGCACTCGTCTTGCGGGGCACCACTGTATCTTTCAAACCAAGTTATAACATTGCCAAAATGCCAAACAGATCTAGTAATAAAACTAAAGGCTCACCTTTTTGGTTCAAGTTTAGCAGCTACTAGTCTTGCGCTGGGAGCTTCATTTTCTACCATGTGGTAGACTATTTTGATGTCCACATGGTTGAATATATAGAAGGTGTCGTGTTCATGGAACTCAGACTACAGAAAAAAGTATATAGAAAAAATGGAGCAGCGCACAACTGGCTTATAAAATAACTCCCCTCCCCTTCATCATCATCATCACCACCATCATCATCATCGTTATTATTAAAATTTATATGCCGCTTGTTTCAACAAACCACAGCTAAGATTAACCACATTTTTTTTTTTTTGTTTGAAAATCACAACAAGCTGCATTTCCATCTAAAATGGAAGTAAAAGCTTCCAAACTCCTTTTATAATTCTACGGAAGGGGGAACACATCAGTCCACTGTTTACTTTCTGCATTCTCATACCATACATAAAAATGAGGTAACTGTGAAAAGCCATTTCATAAGATTCCATTTTTACACAGTCCAAGCTTTAAAAAATGATCCCATTTCTCAGGTTTAAGAAATTAAGTCTAAAACCTTGCAGTACAAGAAACAGCATCACAATTTACCATTAATGCTAATTTATGAACTAAGCTGACTTTTGTATACAGAATCATGGATGCTGGGAATATCCCAACAGCCAAACTTTCAGGAACAAAAATATAACATTTTATGGGAGCTGAAATCCAACTCCAAAGAAATATATTCTGTCTTTCAGAAGCAAATTCTCCTCCACGCAGAGACTGCAAATTAGTTTGAAAATTCAAACCGGTTCACCATAATCACTAATGGATAACATTACCTGTCATCCAATTTTTCTTTCATGCAACAATTCATTTCTATGTTCTTTTTATGCTGTTCTAACACCAACTGCTTTAATAAAAGGGGAAGGCATAAGGTGTGGAAATTAATGGTTTCATGGAGCAGACTTAGGATATGGGAGGAAGATGTCAGGCTGAGAAGCACAATATAAAGCAGATTAGCTGCCTATTGTTATTAGAAATAGCCTTTGTCCATCTACGCCTCCTTCCTTCTACTCCTCCATGATAACTTAGTCATTGCAATGGTGTCAAAGCAGGCTCCTAAAAATAGCATACTTACACTGATAACAGCAAAAATTTAGGGGGGGCGAATCAAGCAGCATAGTAATCTTGTACGCATTATTTAAAATTTATTTATACATACACTGATAACACAGGCATCTTTGGGATGTCCATCTTCTGTTAAGTAACAACCAATGGGAAATCCAGGATTGCAGAACCTTTGGTTATCTTCCACATCATAACACCAAGTTACTGGCATATTATCCACAATCCTATAAAATGAACAGTAATACATTATTTTCAGATGAAGCCTGTATCATTAAAGATGTACCACAGCTATAAATTTTGAGAAGAACTTTATCTGTCAAGGCAAAATATAGATTCACTAACAATGTTAGTAATAGTAATGTTTAGGTGATAGCTAATGGATACTGCTTGGGGAATAGATTCTCTGTTCTCCTGAATGCCTCCCCAAATCGGCTCCAGATTTTCCTCACCATTTGCCTCTGTAGCTTTTAATGCACAAAAGGATATCGAATTGCTGTCCCAGTAGATCCACACTTTTATTTTTTAAACAGAAATAATTATAACTATGTTGTTTTAAATGGAAGAAAACATTACATTTCTTTCCACGAATGTCCCGCATTTCTCATCATAAGCTACCACAATTCTATATTTTCTACTAAAAGTAAGCAGTTGGTTAAAAGTTAAACATGAACCTACCAATGATGCTGATAGTTCAGTAGCATACTCTTTTTCAGAAAATCTAGTTTTTGCTTGTGATCTGGGTTTTTCAAATCATATTCTTTTGTACAAACATGCTTGCACGTCTCTGTTTTCTTAAAGGTAAACTAAAAAAATGAGAAAGAATTTAGAAACAAGTCTCCTTTTTACACATTGCTCACTCAAATTACTTAAAGATTTAATGCAAAGGTTCCCAAGATAATAACAGCAGGACATCAAAATGCACACATGCACAGTTTCTCAAATTATACATACAACAATTCAGTTAACTTACGTGATTTTAGCGCGTGCCTAATAGCAACTTTTTTCTCCACAACAGCAAACCCAAACTCTCAATCCAATTTTTATTTTGTTAAGAAGTTCAACTATACTGAAAACTATTTCAAACTATTCTCTCTTTTACCTTAAACCAAAGGGAATTTTTATCCAAGTCTTTTAACAACCTTAACTGCAAAAAATATTTCAGGTGGCTAATTCAGAAGGATTTAATAAATAAAAACTTACGGGTAGAATAGGCTAAACAACAGAATTTTCTACATGGCAGTAATACCACAAGCACATTTAAAATAATACCTGAGTGAATTTTTATACATACTGATCCTATACTAGGCTTCTCTGTCCTAAACTGCTTTAAGAGACTGCCTAATATGGTTGCGACGGGACGTAGGTGGCGCTGTGGGTCAAACCACAGAGCCTAGGACTTGCCAATCAGAAGGTCGGTGGTTCAAATCCCCGAGACGGGGTGAGCTCCCGTTTCTCAGTCCCTGCACCTGCCAACCTAGCAGTTCAAAAGCACGTCAAAGTGCAAGTAGATAAATAGGTACGGCTCCGGCAGGGAAGGTAAACGGCGTTTCCGTGCGCTGCTCTGGTTTGCCAGAAGCAGCTTAGTCATGCTGGCCACATGACCCGGAAGCTGTACGCCAGCTCCCTCAGCCAATAAAGCGAGATGAGTCCACGACTGGACCCAATGGTCAGGGGTCCCTTTACCTTTTTAATATGGTTGCATGATGTAATTGAAAACTATATAGTAAGATGAGGGTACAAAGAAGCAGGACCCATCTTAGTTTAGATTCTAGCAATACTGTAGCTGCAAACAAAGCATTACATTTGGTGCAAATGAATGAATGTGTGTTGGGGCAAATGGAAAATATAGGATACCAAGGTGAGATGTTCCCAGTTTGTTTGGTGTTTTTTTTTAAAAAAAACACCACATTCCTAATTTCATCAACTGGCAGCCAACATGTCCGCAATTCCAATGCAGCACAACTGTTTCTAAGGTAGGAATATATTATCCAGGCAAGCCCTTTTCTTCTATAGCTTGGGGCCCTTCCCTTGAATAGCCTAGGAACAGACTAAGGCTGTGTGCTTCTAGAGAGGTCTGGCCAGACATAGGGCATGCCTATGAGGAGCATAGCTAGACATGTTTCTAAGATGGCTAAGCTGACCAAGCTTCTGAAGCCCAACCAGATGGTAGGCGGGGGCTGGGGGAGCGAGCGTCACTCTTGTCAGCACTGCCAGAGCTATGCAACTGGACTCACCAGCCCAGATATTATTTTGCATAATGCAACACCTGCGATATTGCCCAGTCTCAAATCTTCCATTTAGTGGGAGATTGAGAGGGTGGTTGCTGAACAACTCCAAGCACGCCTGGAGGATGCAGACCATTTGGATCCCTTCCAATCAGGATAAGACCTCATCATGGGACTGAAACTGCCTTGGTCGCACTGGTCGATGATCTCTGGCGGGCTAGGGACAAAGGTGAAAGCTGTTTCCTAGTTCTGCTGGATCTCTCAGCGGTCTATGATACCGTCAACCATGACATCCTTCTGGACCGTCTAGAGGAGCTGGGAGCACTATTATACAGTGGTTCCGCTCCTTCCCTCTGGGCCGTGTCCAGAAAGTGGTGTTGGGGGATGAGTGTTCAGACCCCTGGGCTCTCACTTGTGGGGGGCCTTGGGGTTCCATCTTCTCCCCCATAATATCCATATGAAGCTGCTCGGAGAGATCATCAGGGGTTTGGGCTGAGTATTCATCAGCATGCAGAAGACACCCAGCTCTACCTCTCTTTTAAATCAGAATTGGTAAAGGTCCTGTGTGAGTGTCTGGAAGCAGTTGGAGGATGGATGGTGGCCAACAGACTGAGGCTGAATCCTGACAAGACAGAAGTGCTGTTTTGGGGGGACAGGGGGCAGGCGGGTGTGAGGGGCTCCTGGTCCTGAATGGGACAACTGTGCCCCTGAAGGAGCAGGTGCATAGCCTGGGAGTCATTTTAGACTCAGTTATCCATGGAGGCGCGGGTCAATTCTGTGTCCAAGGGAGGTATCTACCAGCTCCATCTGGTACGCAGGCTAAGACCCTATCTATCCGCAGACTGTCTCACCAGAGTGGTACATGCTCTAGTTATCTCCCGCTTCGACTACTGCAATGCACTCTACGTGGGGCTACCTTTGAAGGTGATCTGGAAACTACAACTAATCCAGAATGCAGTAGCTAGACTGGTGACTGGGAGTGGCTGCCAAGACCACATAACACCGGTTCTGAAAGACCTACATTGGCTCCCAATACGTTCTTGAGTACAATTCAAAGTGTTGGTGTTGACCTTTAAAGCCCTAAACGGCCTTGGCCCTGTATACCTGAAGGAGTGTCTCCACCCCCATCATTCAGCCCGGACACTGAGGTCCAGCACAGAGGACCTTCTGGCGGTTCCCTCACTGTGAGAAGTAAGGTTACAGGGAACCAGGCAGAGGGCCTTCTCAGTAGTGGCACCTGCCCTGTGGAACGCCCTCCCATCAAATGTCTAAGAAATAAACAACTGACTTTTAGAAGACATCTGAAGGCAGCCCTGTTTATGGAAGATTTTAATGTTTGATGTTTTATCATGTTTTTAGTGTTCTGTTGGGAGCCGCCCAGAGTGGCTGGGGAAACCCAGCCAGATGAGTGTAGTATTATTATTATTATTAATCATAAGTCAAGCAGTGTGGGGCTGGTGCTCCTGTCAGAGTTGAAGCAGGCTGTCTCCTTGTTGCCAGGCAAACTGTCCAGTAGGCAGCTCAGCAGCAATGGGCCTGTGCAGCAGGACTCAACAATACCCACAATGTAATGCTGATGTTGCAGGAAGTGCAGTGTGGGAAAATGTAAATGGTCTAATTTACCCACTTAGGGCTGGGATTCCTGTGAAGAAAAGGTAAAGCAGGGGGAGCAACACCAGTGAGTCCTCTCCTGATCCTAATATTTCCTCAAGAATGTCATGTGCTAGGGCAGGCTTAACCAAAAGCCTAATAAAGTTTTAAAAACCTTCAGTCCATTTGTACAAATCAAAACATGCCAGCAACTGGTATTCACTGCTTGGATTCGGCAAATTCTTTGATTTTTAAAGCAATTAAAATACCTTATATGGCGAGGGCTCAATCCGTTCTCCAAACAACACCTGACCAAGATTTTCAGATGGACGTTTCCCTTCAGATGCTTCGCAAAAATCAAACCTAAAATCAAATTCAGCAAAACGTGAACTCTGTCTTATATTCTATATCTAAAATGCATACCTACATATAATTCAGGACAATTTGATGAATTTCACAAGAAACTTTTGAATCTTATTTAAGTTGCCTGATTTGAACACACCTCCCTGTTGACAATTATGTTCACTAAGTTGACTTTCAACCAAGTGTGCTTATGTCGGCATCGCTGAGCAATACATTTGCGATAATGCTCCACACAAATTATTTGCTTGTTACAACTCCCTTCATTCCTGATCATTGGCCGTGCTTTCTGCAACAGATGAGAGTTGGAGTTCAACAGTACTGGTCTATATTAAGCACCCCCAAAATAACATCTAATTAAGTTACTTGTGCATGCCATTTAAAGATGATTGATTAAAAACTTTCATTCTTTACAGGGATCCAAAAATGTTAAATTGGCTTAGTAGTGCAAATTGCAAAATTTGTGATTCTACATTTTGAAACTTCTATAGCCAGCAAAAACCATTAGTTCAAAATTCTTCCCAATTTTTTTGTTTAAAATATATAATATATAATATAATGAAAAAACCAACTTCTAAAACAGAGCAAAAGAATCCTATCCTCTTGGCAAATATCAGGAGCTGGATTTAGCAAGCTAAACCTTGGTACAAAGCAACTAAACCAAACCAAACACCAAGTAACACTGACACTGCAGCTTGGACAATCATAACCTTGTCTACGAAATCTATCCCACCCTAATTCAAAGAATAGTGTTTCATATACTTACGCAGTATATTCATATGGAAGGACTGATTCCACAGAGTCTAGTCTATTCACAAATAGCTCTATCACAGGCTGCAAAAACACAATGAGACATTATTTATATATTTAACAACATGTATACACGTCATTGTAATAAAACCTTACATTCTTTTAAAAATTCTTTTTGTAAACTGCTTATCAGTAAATAGCAGGTAAGAACAAGTGTTTAAAACTTTCAGAATGTTAGTACTGTAGTGTTACACTGAATTAAGATATGTACATAATGTATCAGTCATCAAAGCTATACACTCTAAAGTTATAGAGTATTTTGACCATTATTCTAAATGTGCATGCTCTGCCCTTCCTTACAAAAGATGAATAACATTATGCACTTGGCATTATGTAATCAAGCTTGCCTGTGTGACTTCTACAAGTAGTTATAAAGAATAGTTGTTTTGATTTAAAACCACTGCATACCAGCTCTCTGCATAGTTCCCATCTGCATAGTTGCTCCATCAAACAATAAAAGTAGTAAAATAGAATTGAGATAGGACAGATTTAATAAACAGAAGACTACATGCATCTAAACTACTTAGACGAAAGTGACAGAAAGTCAATGAGGAAAACAGAGTATTTATGAATTTTTTAATTAAAAGAAAAGAGTTTGTGATACAAATACACTGTAGGAAAACTATATCGGAAATGAAAATGGCAAACAGTGCAAAACAGTCTTCCCAATAGAAAACATGATATAAGTTACACTTACAATCCTGACTTGGGGCCAGGAGGAGCAGAGAGGCTGGTCAACCACCATACCCCAAGTCCTGATAGCATGTGCCAGGGCAAAAGGTGGTGGTAGCGGGCAGATCTTCCTTCCACTTTGCTATACTAGCTCTAGACTAAAGCTTCCATTGAAAACTTGCCATTTCAAAAGGTCATAGAATCATAGAGTTGGAAGAGACCACAAGGGCCATCGAGTCCAACCCCCTGCCAAGCAGGAAACACCATCAGAGCACTCCTGACATATGGTTGTCAAGCCTCTGCTTAAAGACCTCCAAAGAAGGAGACTCCGCCACACTCCTTGGCAGCAAATTCCACTGTCGAACAGCTCTTACTGTCAGGTGAAAGCTCTTACTGTCAGGTGAAAGGATGCCAATAGCAAATGTATTTAGAAAGCGTGGCAATTTAAAGATTTACGCTTTCTTTCCTGAATACAAGGAAACTGAACATGCCAAATCAGCTTATTCTCTAGGACACCAACTTTTCATGGCAAATTGCCCTAATTTGTGTAGAAAAGTTTTCCCATTCAAAATTTTCTGGGAAACCCACATCACGGACCTCCACAAAACTTAGAAAAATAGCATGAAGCCAACGCCTCTCTCCACCAAACTGCATCCAGTGTTCTGTTTTCCCGGAGGAAATGAATTAGAATTTTTTTCCAGGTTTGAAACAGATTATTTTTAGAGGACACTCTCTTTTGGGTTACTACCTTGTTTCATCTCATTTGGCAGAGGACTATTTTAAGACACTCAGGGCTGAACTTTATACAGCTTTTGTTGACTTAGTCCAACATGATGAATGAATTTTATTATTTCGGTCACAGACCAGTTCCAGCCCACATACAATATCAAGGAAGTCATAAAACACGATAGGGATACATCTGATCCAACATGATCGTTTATGGAAAAAACTGGAGGAGTCTTCAGCGGACAAAAGTCTATTATTTCTGATTAGGTGTTTTACTGTGAGACATCCCCACAAGCCAGCTATAGTACAAGAGGTCAGCTCTCAAAAATACTGTTGCATCAAGGGAAGAGAGTCAGATATGTACTTTGGCTCCCTTTCTGCTTGATCTGCCCTCGTATGATTCAAGTTCAATTCACTTGAGATGCATGCCCTCAAATTAAAAAGCACCTCCATTAGTATATTACGGTAAGCAGATGGTGGTGTATTGTTATCCTTAACAAAAAGTTTTAGAAGGGCTTTAAAGCAATTTTCTTCATAGAGAAACAGTGAAAAGCTGGTTGTGATAGAACTAAGATCTTGCTGTTGTTGGTTTTCTAGAAGGGGATTGATTTCTAAGTGGTATATGGATGACTATTTGTTGGAGTAATTGAGAGCCTTTTCGTAGTTGGTGTTCTTTTTTTGTTTTCCATTGCTATGGAAGACCCACATAAAGCAGGCTATAGCAATGGAATCTCTTACCTCTCAGGCTTTCGTTTCTAAAGGTGGGCAGTTCTAAAGGTGGGCAGTTCGTTATTCTAAAGGTGGACAGTTTGTTCCAGCCATCTTCCAGGTCTATAGCAGAGCTTTCCAAACTTTTCATGTTGGTGACAAACTTTTTAGACATGCATCATTTCATAACACAGGAATTCCGTTTTACAAAGAAACTAGAGGTTAAACTAACCCCTTTCCAGCCCCAGGAGGAGCGCAGGGAGTGTTTGCATTACACACCTATACACTGCAGTTGACACACTAACGTGCTGCAACACACAGTTTGGAAAGCTGAGACCCGCGGGTATAGGGCAGTATATTAATTAATTAATTAATTAATTAATTAATTATGCAAGCAAGCAAGCTCTGGTCTCTATAGGGTCAAGATTGCAGCCCAACAATTGTTTGGATTTGTTTTTTGGGCAGGGAACATTGATGGCACTCTAGAGAGAAGGTACAAGGGAATTTTTTGAAAATAATTTTTGGAACTCCTAAATGTGTAAGGAGAGCATATTGAGGTGGGTTTTAGGTTCCTCCAAGCAGTTGCATGGATCACTGTTTGAAATTATTGGCTTCATATCCATCTTAGGAAATTTACACAGTTGACTGATAGTCAGAGATTCATTCATGAGCTTCTGGGGTGGAATCTGCATTAAATACATCTTTTGGGATTTTTTTGTGTGGATATCCCCACTACTTCTCACCAAGAAGCTAAGGTGTGCATAGAATTAAGGAGCTGAAGGCCTTTTCTGTCAAACGTGTTCCCCAATATATTTGGGTTTGGATAACTGGAAATGTTATTAGATATAAAAGTATTTTCATCCCTCTTAACCTTCCTAAAGCTCAAAGAGCTTTTATGCTGGTGTGCTGCAACTCTCTGCCAGCAGCATTAATGGAAAGTAGATTTTACTGAACTTGATTAGAAGAAAGAGTACACCATTGCAATGAGGGTTGTCAGAAATTTATTTGTCATGTTCTGTTTCACTGCAAACATAACAGAGCTAGGAAGCATCTGATCCTCCCATATTTAAAGCATCAATCTGGTACTGATGTCAGAACTCCATATGAAGGAAAAAGGTGAGTATGTTATAAGAACTGGAGCCCTTTTTAAAGTTTGGTGATCAAGATAAGGGTTCAGATGATCTCAGAGTGAGTTTGAAATGGATGTAAAGCACTATATCTTTTTCAATTATATTACATTATGTATGTAAATATCCATGATGTTTGGGGTCTGGTACTCCAGTTGTATTTTACAATGGTATATGACTTTATGAATAAATCTGATCTGCAACAAAACTAATTTTTTTTGCAGTTGTCCTGTTGTTATTATTCTTATTTCATGATGTACTTATGAAATAGAACATTTTCTGTGAAAAATAAAGCAGTGGAACATCCCCCAGTTATTTTATACTTGTAAATAACTTTGGCAATTAAGCAGTATATAACAACAACAACAACAACAACAACAACAACAACAACAACAAATGGTATTTAAGTGCACTTGCAACATTCATTCGCTTTGCTACTCTTACATCTCTTTCCCCACAACTTCTGCTGTTTTATACTTCTTCTTCTTAATTGAATTTATACACTTTATACTCTTTGCTAACTCTGCCCAACATGCAGCAAAGGTTTCAGGAATCTTAACTTGATTTCCAAACACAAAGTGATCCATTGAAAGGAAAAAACATACAAATGCAAAGAACGTGGTATGGCCTTTAGCCAATAGACCAGGTTGAAAAGGCATCATCAGACACATGGAGAACATCTTTTCTCCTGAGAACAATGGAGTAGCACCTTTACATGCCTAGGTTCACTGCAGTGCCTTCAATGTATCCATACTGGAGAGAAACCCTATTCTTGCCCATACTGTAGTCCAGTGTTTCCCAACCTTGGGCCTCCAGCTGTTTTTGGACTACAACTCCCATCATCCCTAGCTAGCAAGACCAGTGGTCAGGGGTGATGGGAATTGTAGTTCAAAAACAGCTGGAGGCCCAAGGTTGGGAAACACTGCTGTAGTCTGCCCTTCACAGAATCAGGAACTTTAAGGAGGCATGAATGGGTTAATCAAGTTGTCCAAACATAGTATTCATCACATTGAGATTATTGTTGTTTTAACTTTCTACAAACATCAAAAACTTCCGCATAACACTCCATATGCACAGACTATGGCATGATCAATGCATGCATCACAATGAGATGGTAAAATCCTCAGGTGATAAATGGAGTGCTCTGCTTTAGGTTACAGGTGGCAGTATTGTTTTCCCCTCCCCGAAGAAGAAGCCCCTTGCTGCTGTTTAACTCTTCCAAGCTCTATGTACACTGAAGGTGTTGCATGTAATTATAAATAGGCTATCACCAGTTTAAACCACCAGTTTAAACATACAGTATAATTTCTAATCTAAAGTCTGTGAAGCTGCATGAAATTCAAGGGCAGCTTAAACTGCAAGGTCCATTAATACCATGAACTTACGGTATTTATCATCATCACCATCTTACTTAAAGCATGTTTACCCCTCTTTAGCCAAAAGTATTCCAAGAGGAGCTTACAAAAATCAGTATAAGACTGAGGAGAAGGTACTACATAAGAGACATGTCACATAAGGAAAGAGTGATGGGTAAGGAAGAGGGAAAATGCAAGCCCATGTTTCAGTTCCAAAGTTATGATTCCTAAACACATGAATGCAGCAAAAGTGGTAATCATACTCCATTGCCAAATATTATTATTTCAACTTCAGGCATGTCCTTCATCAATTTATGACTCCAGAGAAGGAGAAGGGAAAATAACAGTACTTCAGGATGGAGAGAAGAGGAGCTAATCTTGGGGATATGCAATCTCTTTAGGCAACTCATTAATAAAATAAAATATTCCTCTAAAAGACCCCGTCACTAGAACTTAATAAGTTATCTAACACTGGCCTACCCAATCACGTACCCCTACACAACTATTCAATGAAACATGACTCCCTTACAAAGCAGCACTAACAGTAAAAAAGAAAGGAAGAAAAGGAGGGGTCTGAAGGAATCCCAAAGAGAAGCATAAGACAAGTTAGGCTGCTGCCAATCCCACCACAGAAGTGGAAGAAAGTGCATTTTACACACACACACACACACACACAGAGAGAGAGAGAGAGAGAGAGAGAGAGAGAGAGAGAGGTTGGATGGCCACATGTCCTGTATGATCTAGTTGAGATTCCTGTATAGCAGGAAGTTGAACTAAAAGACCTATGGGGTCCATTCCAACGAGCTACCTGCAGAGCATTCTTGAGAGTGGGATGGCTCCTCCCATCTGATGGGGCAGGCAAGGTTCATGAAGATCCTCCTTGTGGGAGAGGCCATCCTGCTCTACCTGGACAGCCCCAGGCGGTTGGGATTTCTGCTTTCTCAGCTACATAGAGCTCAGCTTTAGAGCCTTATTTTAGTATCATTTCTCCAACTTCCACTTCCAAGCACCCATCATAGGAGCCGCTGCATCCTAACATAAAGGTCTAAGGAAATGAGCAAGCCGCAGCGGGCCACTAAGCCTGACCAGCTTGTTTGCACTTACACATGCCTGGGCACAGACCCCTACAAGTGTCCCTATTTTTCAGGGACAGTCCCGGATTTACTGTCCTGGTTTCTTATTTGATCCTGGAATGTCACACTTTATCTTAGGACATCCATATTTTCCTGGGAGAAATATTGGGAGGGTATGGAATAAGATGTCCCTATTTTCCTGGGAGGAATGTTGGGAGGATATGGAATAGGATGCCCCTATTTTCCTGGGAGAAATATTGGAGGGTATGGAATAGGATGTCCCTATTTTCCTGGGAGAAATGTCCCTATTTTCCTGGGAGAATATGGAACAGGGTGTCTCTATTTTCATAAGAGAAATGTTGGAGGATATGGAATAGGATGTCCCTACATGCTGGCCACATGACCCGGAAGCTGTACGCCAGCTCCCTCAGCCAATAAAGTGAGATGAGTGTTCGCAACCCCAGAGTCGGTCACGACTGGACCTAATGGTCAGGGGTCCCTTTACCTTTATTTTCCTGGGAGACATGTTGGTAGGATATGAAATAGGATGTCCCTATTTTCACTGGACAAATGTTGGAGAGTATGTGGACACTGACAAAAGCAGAGATTAAAAGATGCAGTTCGGGGCATTCTGGAAGACTTCCTGCCAGCCAATCCACTCCTCCATCCCAAACGCAAGAAAGCCTAAGCAAGCAGGAAAGACTTTCGATCTGAAGGGGGGGGGGGTTTCCTGTCACTGCACAGCTAGTTAGTAAGTATGTATGTATGCATGGGGGGGCTATTATGACATGACACCCCCCCAATAACCGACATTACACACCCCTCCGGCATTTGAGGCCTCGCTCTCCGGACTCAACCGCCCTTCCCAACCCGCCCCTACGGACCTTGCAGTCGGATTTGTCCGGGTCGTCGCAGAAGTTGACGGGCGCCAGGCCGGGCAGGTAGAAGGCCGGGCCGGAGGGCGAATTAGCCACCAGGAGCGCGACGGCCAACAGCAGCTTCGCGCCAGTCATGGCGAAGGGAAGGCGGGTGGGGTGTAGGAAGGTGGGGGGGTGAGGGAGACAGAGAAAACGGATACGGGGGGGGGCGGGTTTTTTTCTTTAAGGGAAGAGGGTACCCTCCCCCGCGCCCAAGCACGAAACCGAGCCGAGCCTCCTCAGCCGCTACTTCCGGCTTCCTCAGACACGTCAGCTCGCGCACACGGAACTGCGAGGCACGAAGTTCGTGCGTGCGCGCGCGCGCGACCGAGCGGCCGAATCGCTTCCGCCCTCTTCCTCGCCCTTCTGCCCCGGTTGCCATAGAAACGGCAGGATGAGGCGGCTCCCCCACAGGGCAGGCCTTTTGGGCCTAGCGCGGCCTGCCGCGTCCTTTGAAAATACGTCATTCGGACGGCAGGACATGTTTAATAGGCGGGCAGCCTGGTGTCCTGACGTTATAGAGTTATCAGGCTAAGACTGGGGAGAGACCCCGCTTCCAGTCCCCGTGAAGAGTACTTGGGTGACTTTGGGGCAGCTGCTCTCTCAGCACAGCCTAGCCTGCCTCGCAGGGTTGTTGTGAGAATAAGGGGACGGCGGGGGGAAACTATGCTTATTGGCTTCACTCCTTGGTGGGATGTAAATACAGTTCGTACATCAAAACAATAATATTCGCAGGTATCTTATATGCTCCCAGATTAAATGCCATTTTAAGCAATGGACCATTACAGAACATGAGCAGCAGTTAAAAGCTATAACAGTAACAGCACTTCTGAGAGTCCTGGGCAAAATCATTATCAGAAGATATCTGAAGACAGCCCTGTTTAAGGAAGTTTTTTATGTTTGATGTTTTATTGTGTTTTTAATATTCTATTGGGAGCCGCCCAGAGTAGCTGGGGTATAAATAATAATGGGTGCGGTATGAATCATCATCATCATCTTTATTCTGGCACTGAGATCATAGAGTTTCCATTAGGCAAGCTTATCTGCTGATGAAATTTCAAAGACAGGAGGCCACTATTGAGAAGGCCCTGTATCGCATGTCAGCACCTGCCTTACCCTGGATAGTAGTGGCATGCAAAAAAACCTACCCTGAGGACCAGACCAATTTATGTGGTTACAAGTCCTTGAGGCACACTGGTCCTAAGCCATATGAGATTTTGTTTTGCTTTTGTTAATTTAAAGCATTTCAGAACCACTTAGGAACATAGAAAGTTAATTTATACTCAGTCAGCACCAACAGTTCATCTAGATAGAAAAGCTGCCTATAAGCTTATACACTTGCTTCATGACTCCTTCAAAGAAACAAAACACAATTTTCTGTGTTCTAACGTCTAGGGATCACAGGAAACAAAGCTGTAATTGTTAGGTCGCTTACTAGGAACATAGGAAAGACCATTATAGTCAGAGCATCCAGCTTAGTATTGTTTTTGTTTTCACAGACTAGCAGTGGGACTTCAGGGTTTCAAGCAGCGGACATTTCCAGCCCTACCTGGATAAGTCAAGGATAGAAGTTAGGACCTTTTGCATGCAAAGCAGGTGCTCTACCACTGAGCTATAGTCCTTCTCTACTCACTTCAGAGTGCAGATGCTTAGAATTCTGCAATTAGAATATTTGTACAACTGCAAAGACCAGTCTAGATACACCAAGAATGGGGAACATGTGGTCCTTCACATGCTGGACTCCATGCTAGATGGACCAATGATCTGAATTATTAAGGTAACTTCCTACATCTCATTCTTGCTTAATAACTGCTTTATTGAATTAGGCCAAGGTCCACCTTGTCTAGCATAATTTGCAAAAATCTAACAAACAGGCACTCAGTTTCTAGCAGAATTTAGCCAACATATGAAGCCAGGTCTGCCTATTACAATACCATCCAGGAAATGCAGGAGGAAGGGATTTTTTTTAAGACAATAAACTGAAATTACGAAGTACATATGGGCCAAACAATTTTTATGTGTCAATACATTTCATATATTTTTACAGCCGGAAGTTATAAAAACACAATAAGCCAGGTGTTGAAATACATATTCAGCATGGTTTTGATGCTTTTGCTTTGCACAGCATACAAGCAGTGGCGTAGCGTGGGTTGTCAGCACCCGGGGCAAGGCAAGTAATTTGCGCCCCCTAACCCGTGGATTTGCGCCCCCTAACCCTAACACCCAGATGTTGCGCCCGGTGCAGCCGGCCCCCCCTGCACCCCCCACGCTACGCCACTGCATACAAGTACTTCACATAAAATAGCAGAAGACCAGTAGCTTTACAGTAAACTATAATATTTTTACTTGTAGAAAAGGGAGGCAGTTTCTGGACATTAGATATTGGTATCCATATCCACCGTGGGCATCACTGCAGAATATCGTTTCCTACTTCTGCTCAAAAACAAAAGAAGGAAACACACAATTATGACAAGTTATGGAGAAACTGAAAAAAGCAACAAAAATTAAACACACCATTGCTTGGATCATGTTTAACTACCATATAGCCAAGCCCATCCCAACATCTAGTAAAATAATCAAGCCCATCCCTAAGAAAGCAATGGTATTCTTCAACAAAACAAGTCCTTCTGGTTTTATGTGGGTAAACTAAGCTGATACATAGGATGAGGCTCAAAAAGCAAGAACAGAAGAACTAATCTATTCCTCTAAGTATTGACAAATTATGTAAGAGTCAAATCTCCCTACCTAATTAATTAAATAAATAAATCAAGCTCTCAACCCAGATGTATATGGGGAAAAATAAAAGTGATTAAATAGATTCCTTTGCAGTGGGAAAAACCCACTATCTACTGTACTGTTGCTGGTGTTATGAGTTTTTGGGGTGCCTGGACTCAACTTCTAATTCTTAGGTGCAAGCACTGGATTTAGCAAAGTGTTTAAACACAGGTGAAACCAATTTCCCGTGTTCAGGAGATCGCCTGAGAGATGGGCCATTAACAGAGAACAAAGACAGGGAGGTGGGATATCAGCAAAGCAAAGACTCTGTTCCGGCCAGCAAATGAGGGAAGCCCATGTCTGAGCTCTGAGATAGAAGAGCCAACGCATGGTGGAAAGTTTAGGATTGCAATTTGGGAATGATGTGAGCTGGAGAGAAAAAAGCCAGTAAAAATTCAGCAAGCTGTGGAGTGTCAGAGCCATGACTGATGTCTGTTTGAATCCCAGGCTGCAGCAATGGGAGAAAAGGGGCCCCCTTGGAGTGTTAATGCTATGAGCATCGCAGGCTCAGGTTGTAGACACACACACACACACACACACACACACACACACACACACACACACAGTAAAGACACCACAGTCTCTGCTGTGCCTCATTTCCAAAGGAAACACAAACCCTATGTTTGTGTCAGGAACCCCTGAGAATCTTGCACATCTTGAAGATTAGGGTGGTGTGTAACATAGTTGTCTCTTAAGTTTTCATGCTGTTTTTAACACATTTTAAATTACTTATTATGAACACAAACATTAGAATACTGATAAATCTCTCCTCCTCCTCAGGGCTTCTTTTGCCCTTTTCCTCCTTGACTATGAGCTCTTCTCCTAGCATGCTTCCACTTCTCGATCTCCTTGTTTGATCAGCCTCTCTCAATCTAAAAATAGGGGGGGGGGGTTGTAAGAGCTGAAGATAGTACAGTGGTACCTTGTGTTACATACGCTTCAGGTTACAGACTCCACTAACCCAGAAATAGTGCTTCAGGTTAAGAACTTTGCTTCAGGATGAGAACAGAAATCATGCTCCGGCAGCGCGGCAGCAGCAGGAGGCCCCATTAGCTAAAGTGGTGCTTCAGGTTAAGAACAGTTTCAGGTTAGAAACGGACCTCCGGTACGAATTAAGTACTTAACCCGAGGTACCACTGTATGATGCAGCATTGTTCATGGTATGCACACATCCTGCTACTGTCTCTTTTAACAGGGTTCACAAGGTTTTATAATATTTCACACAGCGCATGCAAAACCTTGCAGCCTCTCCCTATCCTCCAGCATCTGCTGCCCAATGGTAGGGCCGGGCTTACATATACTTTTGAAGCCTTATTTCACCAGGGATTTGGCATTCTAACTAGCCTATCTGCAATTCTCCCCCGTAAACCTATGGCTTTCTTTTTTTCTTTTTAATAGTCCCATGCACACAATCACCTCTTAGCCTAGAAATAAGTCCAGACTGGGTGGGTGGAGGAAGAGGTTGCACAGGGAAAGGATGGATAAGTATGTACATGTTATCTGTTTTTCCTACAAATGCTCCCCAATCTCATGTTTGGAAACACACCTTTCTTGAGATAATGTGTTGTTTGTGCACTAGACAGCAAGAACATGAGTTTCCAAGGCATTTAGAGAGGTGCTTTTTGCAATAGATGCTAAGAAAGGGTGCAATAAAATGGGCTGCAGCAAATGCTTTTAAAATGAGCTAGAACAGATTAATTTGTCCTCAGTTTCCCAACCACTTAAGCAGCTGGCTGGATGCCTTGAATGAGCTCTCAAAAGTATTGTATCGGGAGCAATTAGGTAATTGAGAGGTGGAAAGGTACCAGGAACAGATGGCCTTCCTATTGATTTTTCTAATATATTTTCTGATAAATTGTTCCAGTCATCACCACCCCCTTCTCCCTGGCTTTGAAAATGTGTGGCCATTTTGTCCAAAATATTATCGACGATGGAATAAGCACAATTCTCATAACAATTTCCTAACTGCATCCTAGCCAACATCTAGATGTTAAGAATGATATAAACGTTATCCCAGAAGGCTGGAAAGTATCTTCATTTTAAATTATTGTACTTGTCTCCATTCAGTACAATAACTGTGTACCAAATATGCCCTAAAGATTTTCCATATCTAAAACAGTGGTTGATTTTTAATTTTCTTTCGTCTCACCATAGCCGCCTGAGATTATAAAAAAATGATTTACTTGGATCCTTAAGTGGTTTTTAAAATAATTACTCTTGTTACATCAAACAAGGTTAAGAGGCTGGTGTTCTGGGCCCTGGCAGGTGCCTGAGAATGGCTCCCGCTGACATGGAGGCCTCATCTGAGCTGTGTAATATCGGTGAAATTTACAGAATACATAGTAGCAACTTCTGTGAGATATCCCTGGCTTGCAGAAGTTGCTACTGCGTCTTCTGCAAGTACTTGTCTCACATTATACTGGTGGGATTGTAAGTAGGCTATAGGATAGTACTGCTGGTGGTGAATAATTGATCTGGGAACCGGACTCTATTTCCTTTCCTTGGGAGTTTTTTTCTGAATCGCGCTCCAGCTAGCAGCGGTGGCTAGCGATCCTTGGATAAGATGGATCTTCATCTTCCTCCCTTGTGCAAAAATAGTAGGCTCTTAAGCATTGCCATTTAGGGACGCGGGTGGCGCTGTGGGTTAAACCACAGAGCCTAGGACTTGCCAATCAAAAGGTCGGCGGTTCGAATCCCCGCGACGGGGTGAGCTCCCGTTGCTCGGTCCCTGCTCCTGCCAACCTAGCAGTTCGAAAGCACGTCAAAGTGCAAGTAGATAAATAGGTACCACTCTGGCGGGAAGGTAAACGCCGTTTCCATGCACTGCTCTGGTTCGCCAGAAGCGGCTTAGTCATGCTGGCCACATGACCCGGAAGCTGTACGCCGGCTCCCTTGGCCAATAAAGCGAGATGAGCACCGCAACCCCAGAGTCGGCCACAACTGGACCTAATGGTCAGGGGTCCCTTTTAAGCATTGCCGTTGTATCTTTCTCCCCAGTGGTATTTTATTTGTCAACAGTGCCTACTTCTAGAGGTAATATAGTCTGCTATCCTATATGCGAAGGGTGGAAAACATTTAGCCCCCTTGATGTTGTTGTTGTTAATTGAATTTATATTCCGCCCTATACACGGGGGTCTCAGGGTGGTTCACAGAATAAAATCAAGATATGAAATCATAAAACGCCTAATAAAAACAAAAACAACTACAATTCCCATCAGCTCCAGCAAGCATGGCAAATGGCAATGGATAATAGGAGTTGTAGTTGAGGGCCAAAAATTACTCGCATGCTGTGCTACGCACACTTACCTGGGAGTTAGTCCCATTGAGCAGAAAAAGCATATATAAAAAGTAAAACACCAGAAAATGTTTTATCCCTTCTCCTGCAATTAGAAATATAGTCTTAAGTTCTGTGCATTGATTGCAACCAAGTATAAAAAGTTATCTGTGGAAATTTAAAGACTATCCGTTCAGATTAACACGCAACTCCCTCACCCTGCCGTTGTTTCGACATGTCCAGAAAAGCACAAGCCTTTTAAATTCTGCGTCTGACGGTGCATTCCAGTCAGTGGTAGAACTTGATCTGCAAGGTGTAAGACAGAAGGTGGAAGACTTGGGAGACAAGGTTTCAAGTCCCCCATGAAACTTGGTGAGGCAGCAGGCTGGGGCTCCTGGGAGGAGCAGCAGATCTGAGCCCCCAAGGAATTTGCCACCTGCTGCCTCCTGCCCTTGTCCCCTATCCCCCCTCCGCCACAGACACACACCTCCACCTGCTCCTCTCTGGCCTTCCCCCCCCCTTTTCTCTGGGGCATCTCCAGGCCACTTCCAGTCAAGTCAGGTGGTGGCGGCAGCAGAAGGAACAATGATGCATTTTCTATTTTGCCTCAAGCAACAAAACGTCCTGCGCCAGCCCTGCTCAGAGGATTGTTGTGAGGATAACATGGGGAAGAGGAGAACTATGAATGCCACCTTGAGTTCCTTGTAGGAAATAAATGCAATAATAAATGAATAGGAATATTAATAAGAAGCCTATCCCCCAGCCTCTTAAAAAGCAGAGACATCACCTTGCCGACAAAGGTCCGTATACTTAAAGCTATGGTTTTCCCAGTAGTGATGTATGGAAGTGAGAGCTGGACCATAAAGAAGGCTAACTGCCGAAGAATTGATGCTTTTGAATTATGGTGCTGGAGGAGACTCTTGAGAGTCGCATGGACTGCAAGAAGATCAGACCTCTCCATTCTGAAGGAAATCAGCCCTGAGTGCTCACTGGAAGGACAGATCCTGAAGCTGAGGCTCCAATATTTTGGCCACCTCATGAGAAGAGAAGACTCCCTGGAAAAGACCCTGATGTTGGGAAAGATGGAGGGCACAAGGAGAAGGGGACGACAGAGGGTGAGATGGTTGGATAGTGTTCTTGAGGCTGCCAACATGAGTTTGACCAATCTGCGGGAGGCAGGAGTGCCTGGCGTGCTCTGGTCCATGGGTTTACGAAGAGTCGGACACGACTTAATGACTAAACAACAACAAATCCCCCAGCCTGCCTTGATGTAAGGATTAGAGGGCTGTAGGAAACGCAGAACACTTATTTTAATAAAACTTTCAGATTAATTGATAGAGGTTCATATTTGTAAATTAGTATCCGACCTGTAGAACTCTGAAAAAAGATTAAATTGATTTACTGCTTTCTGCTTTTTTCTGTCTTTCTATCTGCCCAGGTTCACGGCAGTGTGCCAAAACAAACACTGAGCTATCAGACATCAGCTTGGTGCCTTCTTCAGCTCAGCAAGCCCTAAGGCTGACCCTAATAATGAATCTGCTTTTTAATAATCGTATCTTTCCCTTTCCAGTAGATGTAACTGGCCATTCAACACTGCACACCTGGCAGTATGGATAAAAGAGCAAGTCATCTACCTTCATTGTAAATTACTGTGATGGGAGATAGAATGAATCACCCTTCTTATTTTGATGGCCATTTCTGTGGTTCACTGAACAGCTGCCCTGAGATTTTGTCCTCTTGTAATTAATTAATTGTTCTGGACTGGTATCCCATTTCATTCCAATACAGTTTTATAAATTATTTGCTGTTAGAAAGTGATCCTCTTAAAAGTGTGACTTCTGCACACACCCACTCTCCATTTTGAAGAGAGAAAATTAAAATATAGAGCCATTTCCCCTGCTCCCTTATTTAAGAAAACCTGGATAAGCACCACGCAGGGGAAATCATAAATGCCTGCCATTAGAGACAAAGTAAGAAATGGATTTATGAAAGTATGACGGAGCCTCCTGCCATGAGCACTGATCAGGAAAGCTCTGATGTGCATTATGTTTTCAGTTTGTAAATTAAGTATACTTAACATTTATAGACTCTGACTGCACATGAGACCGTTTTATGATTCTTAAGGTGGAATGGTTCCTTGCTCTCCCTCCTGCACTGCACTGCTCTGATAAACCAAAACACATTTCTAATAAACAGGCAGAGAGATTAAAAATAAAGCCACTACTTTTTTTTGTAAGGTGCGCTCCAGACTCATTATAAAAGTTTATCGCCTAAGTAAAGCTGCACTCTTAAAACATTTAAAACCTGCTATGTAAGAGAAGCAATAATTCTGCCCTGACATGACTTGTCCATGGTATCAGTCTGTGATGTACACTAAGAGCTTTATTTTAAGGAAATCAGCACATAAAAAGTGCATTTGTTCTGAGAACTTCAGACTGAAACACAAAACAAACAGCCCATGGGGGTGCATATCCATTTAAAAGGCTCAGTGCCTATACGGGCTACAGCCCTGCATGCAGTTAAAACCTCTTATATCCTGTTTATTTCAGTGCAGTTTATAATACAATCCTTTACAGAGTTGCCTGGGAGTACGTTTTGCTCAGTTTGTAGGGACTTTCTTCCAAGCGAACATGTATAGACTCATACTATTGAGCAACCGACCTTAGTCTATGCACCACAGGTATTGACTTTGTATTGAATTTATGCCCAACAGATCACATATACTCCATCTCTCTGCTAGAGACAATCCCCCCTTTTCTGGTACTAGCCCCTAGTAAAATAATGTGCCTATTTTGCAGAAATAGCAGAGGTGCCTTTTTAAAATGCCACACATACTGCGTATCTGTATGTTTACCATTTTGAGTTAATAGCAGCTGAGGGAATGACAGGATAACAATGCATATGAGGAAAACAATACAGGGAACAGTTAGCACCCACCCACACGAATTTCCACCCAGGGTTGGGATGGTGAGCAAACAAGCAATAATAATAATAATAATAATAATAATAATAATAATAATAATAATAATAATAAAGTGCTTTTTTCAGCTGGAACTCAGTTCCGGCCATCTCTGGTGGACGCCATTGTCATTGTTAGAGAATAAGGGAGGCACTCATGGTGAGTTCCAGCACCTCTTTTTCTAGAAAAAGAGCACTGTTACTGTAGATAAACTTTTTGCCTAAAGGCCACACAGTAAATTCATGCATAAGATGACTTTTGGGTTTTCCTAGTTCATATTCTCTTATCGGTTGCACCGCAGTCTCAGCCTCCAGCCTCATCAGCAAGGGAAAGTACACAAGCCTGCTTGCCTCAGAGGGGTTTTCCACAAAAGCAGTGTGGCAGGAGGAGGGCTATTCCCACAGAGCAGTTTCTCGTGAGCATGGTCAGCCACAGCAGTGAGACAGCACAACAGAGAGGATGAATGACGCCAGCTTTGTGAATAGCAGCACAAGAGACGAGGATATTTAGCCCGTTTAAGAATTGCTCTCTATAGCCTTTGAGGAAAACGATGCTATGAGAGCGCATGAGGCCAGGGAACGTTGGGTCTTTGAGGGAGAATGTTTTAAGAGAGAGAGAGAGAGCAAAGTAATGTCTGTGTGTCTTGGGAACAGAGGGAGGGAAGGGGAAAGAGATAAGAGATGCTTTTTTAAAAAAATGCATCCACAGAGGCTAACGTTTTGACAAAAATGTTAATAGGCAATAATCAATAGGATGAAACTTTTCCTCACTTGGGAAAGCTGCATCTGTTGCTTTCTGTGAGCTGCACTAGATACTGTCTCGGTAGACATGTGGCTTTTTAACACTTAAAAGTAAAGGTAAAGGGACCCCTGACCATTAGGTCCAGTTGGGACCGACTCTGGGGTTGCAGCGCTCATCTCGCTTTATTGGCCGAGGGAGCCAGCGTACAGCTTCCGGGTCATGTGGCCAGCATGACTAACCGCTTCTGGCGAACCAGAGCAGCGCACGGAAACGCCGTTTACCTTCCCACCAGAGTGGTACCTATTTATCTACTTGCACTTTGATATGCTTTCGAACTGCTAGGTTGGCAGGAGCAGGGACCGAACAACTGGAGCTCAACCCGTTGCGGGGATTCGAACCACCAACCTTCCGATCGGCAAGCCCTAGGCTCTGTGGTTTAACCCACTTAGGAAGCAGCTAACAGTTTCTAAGTGCTGTACAGACATTAAAAGACAGGGAAAGTCCCTGCCGCCCCCTGCCCACAGGCTCACCATTTAATACAAAGTGGGGGATGCAATGCAGAAGGAAAATAAAAACAAGCCCGGGAGCAGCTCCACCTTCACATTGGTCTCCTGCTTGCCGTATGATGCAGTTCCTCAGTCTCCCCAGGGTAACTTGCAGTCCCTTGCTATTTACTCCAGTTCAGTGGTAAAATGTGGGGTTTCCCACGGAAGGCATTAGGGGGGGAAAACGAAAAACCCGCTTGGACACAGAGCTTTAACATGCAGCCCTGTGCCAAGGTAACGTAGGAGAGGTGGCCCTGGAATAGGTTGATTTCAGTGAGGCTCTCCCCTCCTTCCTTGGGCTTGTCCTCTGCCTGCAAGCCAAATTCTGTATAGCAAATTCCTCCACCACTTCGCCACAATATAGTATCTGTAAAATACACAGCACCATTCTCACCAGCAGCCTCTGAATATCTGGGAGTAGAGGGCAAGGTTTCCTAGGCAGATTAAAGCCCCAGCACCTCCCCCTCTCTCTCTCTCTCTCTCTCTCTCTCTCTCTCTCTCTCTCTCTCTCTCTCTCTTTCTTTCTTTCTTTCTTTCTTTCTTTCTTTCTGGGACACAGGTGGCGCTGTGGGTTAAACCACAGAGCCTAGGACTTGCCGATCAGAAGGTTGGTGGTTCAAATCCCCACGACAGGGTGAGCTTTGTACCTCTTTTTCTTATACAAATTATCCCTGCAATTGTGTCTGTAGACATATGGCGCAATGAGTCAGTGCATCTGGCTGTTAATAACTAGAAGGCTGTTGGTTCGAGCCCACCTAGGGACAGCTATGGGCAGGATTCTTGTGTTGATAGATTATGACTAGATCATCCTCACAGTCCCTTCCAACTCTTCAATTCTATGATTTAGCCATTAAATTCAGAAGACTGCTCACTGAAAGACTGGAGCCATACTCCACCAACCAAGGGGAAGAGAAGCCACGAGACGAGTTATCTAAGGATTAGAAGCTATATTTAGTTCCTCTCTTTTTTTTCTTCTAAGGCAGGGCTGAGTCACACTGCACTGGGCTTGAGCTGATATAAGGGCTTTCTGTATCCAAGGCGTAGTTTGTGCACAAGCCTGCAACAAGCTTCATGTGATTTCTTCTGTTTATGTCCAGACTGTGGAGCTCCCTGGGTAACCTTGAGGCAGTCACTAGCTCAAAGGTGCCTGATCTCATACGCCGGAGTTGTGAAGAAGAAAAATGTTGCGTGCCTATATGAAACAACACACTACCCTGAACTCTTTGGGATAAAAAATGCAAATCAATCTATCAATCTCGACTTTTCAGTAGGTACTCACGTTTGACTATTCAACTCCCAGCCACTCTTTGGGGGCCTCTGTAAAAAAATGTTGGCATGCACTGAAAGAAAACAACACCTAGGATCTATGAAGTTGCAACTACTTTAATGCATGTAGAGAATCAAATGCCATTCTCTCCACAGGTCCTTAAGTTATCCATAGTTGTCCTCAAGGTAAATGAAAAGGTAGCAAGCTTCTCTTGTCCTGCTGTTAGGAATTTGTGAAATGCTGACCTCTAGTGGCATTGAAGGAAATTTGATGTGTTGGTCTCTGGCTTTGTACTGGCAACGCAGTGAATATTCTAAATTAGTGTATGGTTTGCCCTTTATTATGCTTTCGGATATTTAAGGACTTGTTATACGCTGAATGGTGGATAAAATCACTTGCATCATATTGACTCTGCTGTTACAGCAGCTGAATCTCAAGGGCTGCCCACAGAATTTCCTAGTCTTGTTGTGTTGGATGAGTTTCAGTTGGTAAGGCTCGATGATGAAGGTTCTTGGATTGGTCAGGGTGACTACTTGTGCTCTGGACCCTTGCCCCCCCCCCCGGCTGATAAAAATTAGCAGGGAGGGGACAGTTGGCTGGGCCAGGGAGGTGATTAATGCCTCCTTGCGTGGAGGAGTGGTAAAACCCTCCCTGGATTTGGAAAATCTAAGTAACTATCTCCCTTTCTTGGACAAGATTCTTGAGTGGGTAGTTGTGGACGAGATCTAGGCTCTCGTGTAGGAAACTGATTTTCTAAATAATAATAATAATAATAATAATAATAATAATAATAATAATAATTTATTTATACCCCGCCCATCTGACTGAGTTTCCCCAGCCACTCTGGGCGGCTTCCAATCAAGTGTTAAAAACAATACAGCATTAAATATTAAAAACTTCCCTAAACAGGGCTGCCTTCAGATGTCTTTTAAAGAGAAGATAGCTGCCTATTTCCTTCACAGCGGAAGGGAGGGTGTTCCACAGGGTGGGCGCCACTACCAAGAAGACCCTTTGTCTGGTTCCCTGTAACCTCACTTCTCACAATAGGGGAACCACCAGAAGGCCCTCGGAGCTGGACCTCAATGTCTGGGCTGAACGATGGGGGTGGAGACGCTCCTTCAGGTATACAGGACCGAGGCCGTTTAGGGTTTTAAAGGTCAGCACCAACACTTTGAATTGTGCTCGGAAACGTCTATTTCAGTTGGGGTTTCGGCACAGAAACTGTTTTGGTCACGCTGTATGATGACCTCTGTCTAGGAGAGAGATGGGGAAATGTGTCCTTGTTAATTCTCCTTGACCTCTCAGTGGCCTTTGATACCATGGTATCCTTCTGGAGCAACTGTCCGAGTAAGGGATGGGTGGCATTGCTTTGTGGTGGTTTCGGTCCTACTTGGGACGGTCGTTTTTAGAGGCGATGCTTGGGGGGTGCTCTTGGGCCCTGTACAGCCTTCAATGTGTTTGACACCTACATGAAACCTCCAAGTGGGGTCATCCAAAGCTTTGGAGTACGTTGTCAGCAATATGCTAAAGACACACAGCCCTACTTTTCCTTTACATCTACAGGTGTGGCAGTGGAGGTGCTGGAAAATTGTCTTGCCTCAGTAAAGGACTGGATGAGAGCAATCAAACTGAAGCTCAACCGAGATGAGACTGAGACACTGTTGGTGGGCGGTTCCCTAGACTGAACAGATAGGAAATGGCCTGCTCTTGATGGGGTTACACACCCTCTGAAGGAGCAGGTACACAGCTTGGGGGTTCATTGCTGTTGCTGGAGACTCAGGTGGCCTCAGTGGTGTTCCATCAGTTTTGTGTGGTGGCCCAGCTTTGCCCCTCTCTGGACAGGAATAGCCTAATTTCTGTCATCTATGCTCTGTTAACCTCTAGATTAGATTACTGCAATGTGTTAGACGTGGGGCTACCTCTGACGACAGTTTGGAAACTGCAGCTGGTGCAGAATTCAGCAGCCAGGTTGCTCACCTTGAAAATCCCTGAAAATCCCTGAGAAGTAATTGACTATAGAATAACAAAAATAAAAAATAAACTAAAATTAAACAAAGACTTTACGAGATGCCGGCTACAAAACTCGTTTCACTGAACTAATCAGTTTCCTCAGAAGGAAATAAAGGAATTATAAGATTTTAAGTGATATCAAACAAGCTCAAGAGCAGGGCTGAAAATGCTTCCTGGAGTTTACAAAAAAGGTATGAAAACCTCAATGACAAGTTTTAAACATAGCCCTTTTTAAGAGAATCCAGCAGTAGTGATAAGAAACTGAGGTTTTAAAGTTTCAAACAAACTCAAAAAACAGGGCAGAAACTCAAAAAAGTTTTAAACATAACCCTATTTAAGAGAACCAAGCAGTAGTAATAAGAAATTGAGGTTTGAAGTTTAAACAAACTCAAAACCTTGACCTATGAAGCCTTAAATGGACGGCAATACCTCAAGAACCGCCCCTCCCCATATGAACCACCCTGGACCCTGCATTCATCATCTGAGCCCATTTTTCATGTGCCTCCTCCATGAGAGGTCTGGAGGGTGGCAACACGAGAACAGGGCCTTTTCTGTGGTGGCTCCTTGCTTGTGGAATGCTCTGCCTAGGGCGGCTTGCCTAGCCCCTTTGTCACGTATCTTTAGGCACCACCCCTCTTTTCCCAGGTCTTAAACAATCTATGGCCTTTTAAACTGTGTGCGTGCGTGATGGTTTTATGATGATACGTATTTTTGTATTTCTATGCCTGTGCTGCTTGGATGAAGGGTGGTAGTAAAGGTAAAGGGACCCCTGACCATTAGGTCCAGTCGTGACCGACTCTGGGGTTGCGGCGCTCATCTCGCTTTACTGGCAGAGGGAGCCGGCGTACAGCTTCCAGGTCCTGTGGCCAGCATGACTAAGCCGCTTCTGGCGAACCAGAGCAGCGCATGGAAACGCCGTTTACCTTCCCGCCGGAGTGGTACCTATTTATCTACTTGCACTTTGACGTGCTTTCGAACTGCTAGGTTGGCAGGAGCAGGGACCGAGCAACGGGAGCTCACCCCGTCGTGGGGATTCGAACTGCCAACCTTCTGATCAGCAAGTCCTAGGCTCTGTGGTTTAACCCACAGTGCCACCTGCATGGTATATTAATTTAATAAATAAAAACAATAATTATTAGACCAAGCTGTGGGAGGGGAGGTTTGGACGAGCTGGGAGGAAATAACAAGGGCGGCAGCGGGGGATGGTTTGAAGTGTAAAGACAGGTTTGTCAAGTGTCAAGGGAGGAGGGGTTGGGGGAAGGGGCTTAGCAAAGGAATACATACTGTATTCATACATACGTGCACACACATACACAGGAAGTTTGTATTAGCAAATGCTTCAGTCTTATTACACTTTGGGTTGGTAGGATTTCATGCCAGATGTTTTCTCTACTTTTTTTTTTTTAAAGTCTTACTTTGTTAGTACACTGTAACATTGGGGAAAACTCACAACTTTTAAAGTACCCTACTCTTTCCTGTTACCCTGTCATTCTTGTATTTTTTTTTTAAAAAGCAATAAATGACTATTTAAGTAAGAAAAAAACTCCAATACCGTTTACTTTGACACTTTGAGTCAGATCTAGTCCTCAAACACAGTATTTCCCACACCTCCTCATCCTTCAGTCATATATTCTGTATCGCCTTAGAACCAGCCTGCCTTCCTACTTCTTACAGTGGTACCTCGGGTTAAGTACTTAATTCGTTCCGGAGGTCCGTTCTTAACCTGAAACTGTTCTTAACCTGAAGCACAACTTTAGCCAATGTGGCCTCCCGCTGCTGCTGCGCCGCCAGAGCACAATTTCTGTTCTCATCCTGAAGCAAAGTTCTTAACTTGAAGCACTATTTCTGGGTTAGTGGAGTCTGTAACCTGAAGCGTACGTAACCTGAGGTACCACTGTATTTCTTTCACTGTCACATACCTCTTAGTGGCACTCTTGGAGTGAGCGTTACATTCTGAAAAATAAAACAGGATTCTATGCTATTATTGCAAGGAGAGTTCCTTTATGAAATGTTGTATGCTGATGACAGACCAACGTAGCCAAGTGCATGTAAGAATAAGCTCACAGACGAATCACCACAAGGAGAACTTTGACAATCACCCATAGTTAACTCAAACAATATTCTTCCATGGCGTCTGCTCACATTTTCAACGGCGAGTCTCTAAAATGTACCCTTCATTTTGTGGAATCTCCTGTTGGTACTGCAGTATACATCGTCTCCTGGTGTAATCTTGTTTTCTCATCATTGGTAGTTTATTTAATTTGAATTTAAAAATTAAAGAAACTTAACTGGTGAGAAGATGGGATTCTTTTTCCATTTACAGCCAGATTGCTCCAATATATAGATAATGGGTTATAAGCTTATGGCAGCCGGCAGCTGATTGGCACCCATCAATAATACGACTTAAGGCATTAGATCTTCTCATACATGCTCAACGTTCTGTGCTTCACTACTAATCCCTATGAAGATGTGGCCTGGGAAAATAAATAGGTTGCTCCCTGAGACATGCCTAGTTAGTAAGCCAGCTTACCCATTTTCTTCCTTGGTTTGTACTGGAAATAATGTTTACATATTAGATACGTATGTATGAACAGGTGATTTGGGCATATGCTTCTAAGTAAACCAAACACAAAGTATCTCTGAAAATGCTCAGCAGCTCAGATGATGGGTGAGGAAGAGTTCTATCCAGAAGCTGAGCATAATTCAGACAGCAACAGTAGCTTTGCAATTTGGACGTGTGCCATTGCGGGTCTAGATGCCTCTTCTGCCGCTTTGGCAATTCCCACTTTTGCTCTTGGCCCCATAAATTAGCAATGGGAAAGGTAACCCTAGGGATTTCTGCCTTGTGGGAAAAAGGCAAATTAAAACTTCTTCATCAGACCCAGTTTGAAACTCAAAGAAAGAATATTGCTAAATGTTTACTGGACCCATTAATGACAAATTGAAAAACACATGAAATCCTACTTGTAATGTCCTGTGGCCCAATATTTTCATTCACTTACTGCATTCATTTACCACCTTTTAACACCAGAGTTTCCCAGGTGGTTCATGGGATTCAAACTTGCCCAATTGTATCCTGATTCCAGGCCAAAAGCAAGCAGACATCAGTGGCCTCACAGTCTGCATTATCCCTATTTGACTAGCACTGTCCTTCAGCCTCCCTCCAGGTAACTGGGACTTCCCAAATGGCTCTGTCACTTGCTCAGGTGAGTAGTCCTATTTGCCGAGAGTGTGATTTGGGAGGGCTGTAATTTTCCCCTTTCAATGGACTTCTGGTCCAGCCTAGCAATACATCAATATGGTATTCCTGATAAGTGGAAACAAGTAAGTACCTGCTGTTCAGTATGAAATTCTTACATAGGAATCTGTGGCTGGCTCAGAAGATGGCTACTCTACAAAGGTACAATTCACTATTCCTGATTTGGCAAAAAAAAAAACCTCCTGTGAATAGTGTACAGTTACTTCAACTATATATGATTGTAGATGTATGTGATCACCATGCTTTTAAACTCTTTTCCCTTGTTGTTTTTCATTAAGCATAAGCATTTCACAGTTATGGAATTTGAATGTGTGTGGTAAGTTAAATGAAAAATATGAAACATATCTTTGTTTTATTGCAGTCTCTATTTTTCTTCTTCCCAGAAAGAAAACCAGCTCTAGAAAATATGTGTACAATCTTTTCCTCACTCCCACAGCAAGAGTGAGCAATATTATAGATCAGATTTGATTTGATTTCTGCTCATTCAGAAAGAGAATGTAAGCAAATGTGGGTTAAACTGGAAACAAAGGGTTAAAGAAATGAAACATTGCTTTTTGTTCTTATTGCTTATTGTTCTTTGGTAACTGAAAAAATCTTCAAATAAAATAATAAAAACATTTTAATCAAGAAATCCCTGTAGTGGTCCGTTAAAACCAATTGTGGTATGATAAATTACAAGTAAGATTGTTGAGGGTGTTTTCTGAACAGTTGATTTTTTTTTCTCACTTGCTTTTACAAATGTTACTTTTGCTATAAATCTTTTTCAGCAAAACACACACCCTAAAAAGTGTGATCCTGAAATTAGATATGCCATAACTACACAGGAGACTGCAAGCAGCAGTCATTGAAACCTGAAAGATCACCAAGATAACGATGTACAGTCGACAAACCGCAGTATTTGAAAAACAAGAGAAACACCATGCAGGCTTATTTGAAAGGAAGGGTGCACGGGCATTCTTTGCTGCTGTTTTCAGAGTTTTCATTCTATGCTAACAATTGTAATATTCATATTTTTGTTTAACTGTGACTGGGATACAGAGGGCTTTAACTGGTTAAAAGGCTACCCAGAAATATTAATAAATTATGGCTCAAAGTTCTGCATCCAACCCTGATATGATGGGGCTATTATAGGCATTTTTAAAATTATGATTTCAAGAAGATTTGAGAAGGGAAGCAGCATTAGTCACCATGGCATTCAAATAAATTTATTATGGCATAAGCTAGTCTTCAAGGTGGCATGGAACCTTAAAGTCAACAACTTAAAAAGCACTTGTAGATCGAAGCCATGAGTGATCAATCCCAGGCACAGTGAATGTATGAGGCCACCCAAGCAATTTTTTTGCCCACCCCCTCCCCCAAGACTCGAAAAGAAAAGAAAAAGTTGACATAGCACTTGAGTGGGCAGAAAGATTTATAACCAGTCCAGCACCTTGATTCAATTTGCCCCTTTCCTCGCAATCAGATCAATCGTTTGTCGAGCATGGAGAGAGCAAAGACTCTCTGCAGTTGATTTGTGCAGGTCAGCCGAGGAGATGGGCGATGTGGACCTATTTATATGTGAGCACGCAGACACACAGGAACGCGGGGTGGTCACAACTACTTCTGCCAAGGGTTGGCTAAGGGTGAATGTAGCCTTCGGGTCAATAAAGGCGATCTGATCTGGATCCAGCCCATAGACAGTGTGCATATATGTAGCCTAGGTGTGGACTGATTTGAGCCAAGATTCGCTGCGACTCATACAGAACATACTCTGAATGCCAATACTCAGTCACAGAAAACAAAACAATGCCTTGCGGCATGGACAGAGTTCCTGAGTAATCCCAAGTAGCTCACATCTGTCTGGCATTAGGATGCAAAGATTCCACCTAAACTGCATAAGCTACAGGTGGGCTTTAGCCCTGGTACTTCTTTCTTGGTTAAGATATAGAGCAAAGCACATACCAACATGCGTAGCCTTCAACCTTTCAGACAGGGACTCATCTTTAACCCAGTACTTGCCCTCCCTTCTTCTTTCCCTTTTAAAAAGTGACAAGAGGCAACAATAGTTGTGTCTGCTGTGCAACCTATTTTCAGTTAAAACCCACCAGCAGAATACCAATGATACATTATTTCTATCAAGTGTTCTATGCCTGATCCATGTTTTCTTAGAAACCTGAGATATTATGGGAAAAAAATGTGGTGAGTGCAATGTTACCAACTAGTTCATTTTTATTTCCCCTATTCCCATATTTTGAGTGAATTATAACCATTTTTTATTAGATGTATATGGCCAATCTACTGTGACTTGCCAATATTGCTCTTAATTTTTTTAGTATCCCTGTTTAGCTACATAGATGACTTAAAGGTTGAGAATGGAGATTAACATTTTTCAGAAATGTTAACAGACTCCTCTGAACAAGAACCTCACAGTCCTTTCTCCCTTTAATGAAATCACATGGCTAAGTAATTCTTCACATTTCTTAGAGCTGTGATGAAGGAGATGAAAGAAATGTTCAAAAACGTTAAAGATTAGAAAAAAGGAAAGTGATGAAAGATAGGAAAACCTGTATTTTTTTGCAAAAAGAGCCATAGTACACACTTTTTTTTGTTTCCTCCTGTTCCTAGTTATTAGGAATGGTGAAATATTTTCTGCTGATTTTGTGTTGTTGGGTGTGGGGTTTTTTTTGGGGGGGGGGAGAAACCACAGAATTTGTCAAAATAAATATTGAATACAACCTATTTGTACGATTGAAAGTACTCTTCAAGTGCAATCTGGCCAGTACAAATCACCATTCAAGAGTCAGGTAATTCCAGTGCCATCCATCATTTCTGCTCTGATATGTCACATGTGAAGAGTCAGCTTATTCTTCTGGATTTAGACATTCAGAAGTCTATCCAGTCAATGGCTGAAGTCTTCTTCTGGGCAGCACACCAAACGTGAAAAGTCAAGTCCTTCGTGCAGGCACTACTCAGTGCTGGAGCAGAAAGTTGGTGGCTACGTTAAGGTCATTATTTGAAGCCCTCAAAGCTTCCAGAGCATCCAGTCGGGAAAATCCCATTTCCATGAGCCGTGCGACCTTGCAGAAAAGGAGAGAGACAAAAAGAGGTCTTTCTCTGGAATTTCGGCTAAGCAGCCAAGATAATTGCATGCTTTAAAAAATGGTTAAGAATAGGTAAATAGTATAAGATAGGACTTTGGCTGCCTCATGGGAAGAAACCACTCTGTAGCTCCTTGTCCAATGTCCATGCCTGTGTTAAACCAGTTTCTGGAGGCTGATGCTGGGAAAAGGAGGGGTCTTATCTAATGTGATCTGGGGCTTTTCACTGTTAGTAACAAGGGAAGGGAGGCACAGAGGTGGTTACCACACCACCAGAAAAGTGTGAGAACCCAGCCTTAGTTTTCAGGTCTTTTCTCTTAAATGCTACGTTCTGAGACAGTGAGATTTTCACATGGAGTGGTTGTCCCCACCCACCCTGGTTTAAACTGAAGCTATAGTCCAGGGGTCAGCAGACTTTTTCAGCAGGGGGCCGGTCCACCGTCCCTCAGACCATGTGGTGGGCCGGACTATATTTTGAAGAAAAAAATAAAAATAAATGAATTCCTATGCCCCACAATTAACCCAGAGATGCATTTTTAATAAAAGCACATGTTGTACTCATGTTAAAACACCAGGCAGGCCCCACAAATAACCCAGAGATGCATTTTAAATAAAAGGACACATTCTACTCATCTAAAAACATGCTCATTCCTGGTCCATCCACAGGCCGGATTTAGAAGGCGTTTGGGCTGGATTCGGCCCCCGGGCCTTAGGTTGCCTACCCCTGCTATGGTCCTATCAGAGAAGTGTATTGCCTCAAAAAGGGAACATGTGAATTTGGTTTCAGAAATGCACTGTACGAAAATATTGAAATTGGAGGAAACACTGTTTAAAATAAGGTTATCGACAGCTTGGAATCTACTTCCTTATCACAATAAATCTGTCATTATCCAAGTTCTCAGTTGGAAGCAAATGTAAAACCATGTTGGACGGTACTATATAAGGACTCGCTGAATGCCTTTTCTCTTTTAAAAAATGTGTCATGGGTGTGCTACCTGTATTTCCAAAGAACATTTAATGAGGCCCTTAACTAAACCCGCTGTAAACAAAGTTGTCATTCTAACACGCACTGTTCCAGCTCCAATGCTCATAACAAAAGGAAGAAGGGTCATTGGCTTTTGATGCACCGTGTGCATTTAATTGCAGTTATTCAGGGAGTGCTGCTGCTGTTAAGATCTAGATGTGCCTGCTGCTTTGCATGGTGGAATGGACATGTTTAAACCAGAAAACACATTTCTAAATGAATCAACATTTCCAGACTGATGGCATGAGTACTTTTAAAGAACAGAGAATGATCAGTATTTGTCACAGTCCTGATTTTCATTTTTTCTTACGCAGTTATAGAAATGAATCAGAGAGACAGGTGAGTCAGGGAACCCCCACACCAGCTCATCAACTGCCATTTGGTTCCTGGCCTGATTTTCTTTCCACCAATGGTCACCCACCAAGCAGTGAGCCCGCCCACCCCACCCCACCACCCATGGTCTCCGCTGGGTCCAAGTGCTACTTGGCTCCCACTCCTCCTAAAATTGTCTCATGCAATTCCAATCTTTGGCCTCTACACTTTCAAGTCTAATGCTTGTAAGAAAGGAAAGAAAGGCCATTGTACCTTTTGTTTTCAGCTGTGTGTGTGTGCACTTCTGTGTCCTACACCTGATATGCAAAACCTGCTCCATGTGGCTGACGGGAACCACGGTGGGAACAGACAATGCAAAATTCCCATGATCAACTTTCTATTCTCTGATTGGGTACTCTATGGTGCTAGGAAGGGAGCATGGAACGCTATGGAAGTGACCTTAATTAAGCAGAATTGTGTAATACGCCACATAACCATGTTGGCTCTCCCCATCACCAGCAAAATCACACATATTTACCTGTTCTTCAGAAACTTCAGCCGGAGGTAGCACCTCATGTTCTGTCTGGTGATTATCCTGATAGTTTGCATTCCGTCGATGGCGTAAAGGAGGAAAGAGACGATTCCAGTTGATCATTCCACCCTGTAAACAAATATCCCCAAAATTGCTATTGTTTAAACACAAAACTGGCAAAACGGCCATTAGGACTGAAGAGGCAATCAATCTCTGCCACACAAAATGAAGCATTACATGCTTTGAGACCAGGATATTAAAGGACGGCCTCTTTCCATATCAACCTGTCTATACCATGTCATCTTCGTTGGAGGCCCCACTATGCGTCCCACTAGATCAGGGGTCAGCAAACTTTTTCAGCAGGGGTCCAGTACACTGTCCCTCAGACCTGGTGGGTGGGTCGGACTATATGGGCGGGGGGAGGAGAACGAATTCCTATGCTCCACAAATAACCCAGAGATGCCTTTTAAATAAAAGCACACATTCCACTCATGTAAAAACACCAGGAGGCCCCACAAATAACCCAGAGATGCATCTACTCATGTAAAAACCTGCTGATTCCGGGACTGTCCACGGGCGGGATTTAGAAGGCGATTGGGCCGGATCCGGCCCCTGGGCCTTAGTTTGTCTACCCATGCACTAGATTCAGAAGCATGAGTGCGAGGCAGGGTATCTTCTATTGTACCCAGCTTATGGAACACTCCCTAGAGAGAGGTTGGCTGGATTCTTGCAGTTAAGCTTCATGTGTATGAGTGGAACTTTATTATTATCATTAAATCACAGACCTTTCAGTATGTGGATTAAATCTGTATCCCTGTTTCTTTTACTGCACTCTTGGTTTTCATGTAGAAAATAAATTTTAATCGTTCACAGTGTTTCTATTGTTAACTTGTTGTATTTTCTTTTGTAAACCGCTTCGAATTTATTTTATAATGAAAAATGGGGAATGAAAAAATAAATACATGAAGACTGGTCAGAAAACTTGTAAGAATGATGTAAAATGTACCTCAAAATAAACCTTGTGTTCTGAAAGTAGTTTAACATCCCTAACTGCCAATGCTAATTCCCATCCTAAGGTTGACTCATGTTTGTCCCAGTGTCAAACATTCCATTTGTAAGATAAAGTGACTAACTACTACTACTACTACTACTACTACTGTTACTAATAATAATAGCAGTCCCTTAGCTCTTCCCTGGTCATTCTGTTGAAGTGCTGTGCTAAGCCACAATTTGACTTAAGTGTGTTGTCCAAACCTAGTGAAGGGGCCATTAGAATATTGTTCTTTATATGATCCCAAAAAAACTGTTTAAGGCATTTTCTCCTCTCTCATATGTTATCCCAAAGGGGGGAGGTTTTGAAGGTTTTTCACCAGCCAGAAAAACGAGGCTTTTTCTTGCTGAGATGTTACAGTAAAAATAGGCCTATCTCAGGAATGTCTGGCTTGGGCGAGTAAAAGATAAAGAGCAAGGTTGAATAGGTTGAATGGATGTTATTGTAACCCCAGAGGGAGGGACTGGACATATGTGAAACAAGGAAGTCCAAATATGGAGAAACGAAAGCTAAATTCTATACCATTTCCCGTAAATCACATGCTTTCTTGTAAATCAGATGATAGACCGTCACAGGGGATATAAAAAGGGCTGGCAAGCCCAGAGAGGGTGGGCAGGCAATGAATTTTACCTTGTCTGTACCATTATTTTGTCATGATAAAATAAAAATGATTTTACTGCTGTCAAATTGACTTTTTGAAGCGAATTCTGATACTCCGAAGGGAAGGAACTAAGAAAAGGTCTTTCACTAGAGCTCATTTAGCTTCCGCCAGACAAGCCATAAGTTGTAACCAAGGTTTGGCCTATGGTTGACAACTCATGGCTTGTCTAGCAAAGCTAGGCCCTGTCTGATTCCTTATGTTCCACCTCAATCATTAAAATACTCTAATGGGGGACTGAGGTTTGGTTGATCATCACCAGGGTCTAAGACTTCATTGTGGTGTGGTAAGCCCTGCCCTGTGAACGCCCCCCTTCCTTCAGACATCTTTTGAAAACTTTTATTTTCTTTTCACAGGCACTTACAATATGATTTTTTTAATTAAAAAAAATCAGGTTTTTTGATGTTTTACATGTGTTTATGGATATTGTCAGGGGACTGCCATCGGAACAGGGGAGGAAGCCAGGGGGCTACAGAGAGCCTCCGGCACTCCTGAGGAGCAGCGCCTCGTCCGGCGGTAGAGCTCGAAGATGCTACTGAGAGCCCAAGCGCCTCACCTAGCCTGGCTGGCCAGGAGGCAGACATGCCGTTTCCGTCACCCAGCTTACGCAGAGGGATGAAACGTAAGGAGTGAAGGTGGAGATTTGGGGTGTCTAAGTTCTTATGTTGGGAGAGAAACCGGAAGGGGCCGCTCCAGGAATCTGCAAGCGACTAAGACGGACATGAACTTTATGTTTTTGCACTGTGTACAGTTTGCATCAATAAAACCTGCAAAAGACATGTTGGAGTCCTGCCTGGTTACTCACAAACAACCACCACTAGCACCTGACAGATATCTTTGTTGATTTTTATTGGTGTATATTGTATTCTGTCTTGCTATATTTTTATGAATGCGTGGATTAGAAATTCATTCATTCATTCATTCATTCATTCATTCATAAATAAGCAAGCAAGCTCAGGTTCAGATGGCAAGCTAAGGCAAAATCATGGCTTTGATTTTGCAGCAGCAAAATGACCAAGGAGGAGCAAAACGGTCACAACCTCCTCTCTGAGAGCCTACGCATTTGCTTGTTCATGCTACACCACGATTTCATTGGGCATTATGTGCAAATAAGGGCACTGTGGTTCTTTTAAGAGCCTATTTACTAGAAATAAATCTGAAGCAACTTCTACCTAGGTGGCACCAGCAATTCCTTTCCCTTTTTTAGCAAATCCGACCTCATTCAAAGTTACTATGTCCATATTTTTTTTCCAGATTTGCAAGCACGCAGGCGTATTCGACCATTTTCTTACCTTAACTCTTCCTGTTATTTTTAGCCAAAATAAAAAAATTCCTTCCTGTAGCACCTTAAAGACCAACTAAGTTAGTTCTTGGTATAAGCTTTCGTGTGCATGCACACTTCTTCAGATACACACTGTTATTTTTAGCATCTGCATCACTGAACCGGCACCTGACTTCCACTAGTGGCAAGTTCTGATCTACATTAGTTAGAAGGTCCTTGAAAAATATTTGATTATTTTGAAGAACTTATGTTTTAATTATTCCCCATGGTGTGCGTATGTATATCTCAGAGGCAGACTGGGTTTATTCTCCCTTCCTCTCAGATTTGTGACAAGATTCCTTCCTTTCCTGTTTCTATAGGAATGTGGTTTCCTTCCTGCTGAGCCTATCAGTCGTGTTTCTCAGCAAGGTTCCTTCTTAAAAGGAATCTATTTTTGTCTACTTTGATTGTTTTTGTTTTCCTTTGGGTGGTGATTTTTCTTCCCTCTGCTGTCTAATGGCTTATCTGAATTAAAAAGTAACTTAATGTTCCTTTTCAGCCTTTTTAAAAATGGATGGCCTAATCTTAAGACCCGCTTTGCCTTATTTGTAGGCTCACATAATCCTAACTATGGCACATGCCACAGGGGGACAAAACATGGTTGCCATCATGTCAGCATCACCAGGGCCTTAGGTTGGCAGATATGACAAAGTAAAGTTTCAGAGTGCCCACTTTGCACATCACAGAGTTAATTGCTTACCATTAATGCACCTATCTGGGCTGTTCTGTTCCTTTTTACTAACACGGGGGGGACGGGACCCCCAATTCCCAGCTGGGTGTTCTGTCCGAGCTAGTGATTGTACAGTGGTACCTCGGGTTAAGTACTTAATTCGTTCCGGAGGTCTGTTCTTAACCTGAAACTGTTCTTAACCTGAAGCACCACTTTAGCTAATGGGGCCTCTTGCTGCTGCCGCGCCGCTGGAACACGATTTCTGTTCTCATCCTGAAGCAAAGTTCTTAACCGGAGGTACTATTTCTGGGTTAGTGGAGTCTGTAACCTGAAGTGTCTGTAACCTGAAGCGTATGTAACCTGAAGCGTATGTAACCCGAGGTACCACTGTAGTTTGTTTCACTCGGAACAAACCACAACAACAACCCAAAGTTTGTTCTTGGCTCACCAATAATAGTGTGCTTAAAGTGAAATACACCCTAATCTCTAGTTCAGCTGTGATTGGCTGAACATGGTAAACGGTTAACTATGGTTTACTAGGATGCGCAAACACAGCCATTGTCATTTAGTGCTCTCCACCTTTGAAACAGAAATAATAATGACCTAATGCATGGAGCTTTGAGAAGATATGAGATAAATATTACTGAAGTTGCACTAAAATAATTAGGAGTAGTCATGCTAACAGTGTGGTATATTAGCACCAGGTTACTGGAGGGTGTTACCTACATTACAATTTAATGAACGCTCCCTCCCCCCCAAGTAAGTAAGACTTGAACCCCCCCCCCCGTGTGTGTTCTTGTGTCTGTCTGTCTCTCTCCACCCCATTCAGATAGCCCGAAAATAACTTGGAAATGAGCAGCACAGAAACCTCTGTTCTCTTAAGTTCAATTAGTGCCTTTCTATTTTCTCTACTGTGAAGAACAGCTGGTTGATTTGGAGCTTTAATAGCCTGCCTCATTTCAAAAATTCCAGCAGCTTTCAGAGATGAGTAAAATTACAAGTCATTAGTAAAGATGAGCAAAATCAGTTCCTATCGCTCTCTGCAGCTGTGCAGAATTAACGAAAGACGAATATCCCTCTTCTTTAGCAGTGAGAAAAAGAGACTACATAAAGGCTGCAATCCTACACGCTGCTCTGAGGAAAAGACTCACTGAACACAAGGAGTCTGACTTCTGAGGGAAGATGCATAGGCCTGTGCTGTAAATATACTAATTCTGTTCTTACCTCTGTCACCTTCTTCTTTATAGCTCTATGAAGATTTTTATGAGTTGGTAAGCAGGTGATTTTTTAAAATAGTTTTTTTTTAGAAATAACTGTTAAGAACAGCAGTTGCCTTTCTTTCCAAGGAGATTACTGTCCCCTCATCCTGCGCATTACTGATTTCAGGAACTCTATTAAGCTCACCAGGTTTTTAACTGCATTGGTTAATTTTATGTATTTCTGCAATGTGGGCTTGTGTTTTCCAAGAAAGCAGGGTAGGAATCAAATGAATCAATCATCTCTTGATGAAGGGTGGTATATAAATTTAATAAAAAATAATAAGTAATAAAATTCAAAATATAATATAGGACTAACATATATTAACTTCACTTCAACTGTCTAACCTTCTGAGAGGCAAAAAGCCCCCTAGAATAAAATTTGCTTTACAAATATCGTAAAAATGAGGAGGGGGGGAAGAAGGCGGAAATGGCCAATTGAGTTTCTTCAGACAAATAATTCCAAAATGTGTGTGCCCCAGCTAAGATAGTCTATGAACAGACAATCTTAAATTGCAAAAGAAGAGAAGGCAGGTCGCGTCATATTATCATTTTAGCAGATTAAAGGTAAAGGGACCCCTGATCATTAGGTCCAGTCGCGGACGACTCTGGGGTTGCGGCGCTCATCTCGCTTTAATGGCTGAGGGAGCCGGCGTACAGCTTCTGGGTCATGTGGCCAGCATAACAGTTATTTGAGTCTAAAAACAAATAAGGAACAATTTGAACCCAGAAGTTCTAAACTTGCCTCTGCCTTGAACTCTTTGGAAAGCCTCTATCTCTTAGCCTCTTACAGGGTTGATTTCCTGAGATAATGTAAGTCAAGTGCACGCCCTTTACCCAAAGAACATAGGGCGGATTACGTAAAAGATAAAAAAGTATAAGAACTACAGAACCTAAAATCACCGGAAAGACAGCAGTGCACCAATACAGTACATTGGGTAGAGTCAACTAAAACCTCAACCCCACAAAAGCCTGGGCAACAAGGTGCATTGGCTGACCTGCTGCTTAAAGATGGACCATGTTTGTGCAAGACGCATCTCAGTGCAAGACGCCATTTAAGCAGGATACTATACAAATCCAAACCATTTGTTCTTATTATTTAGACATCAAATGCTCCCCTTCCTGTGCCTGTGAAACATCCTCCAAACTGTGACCTTCATTTACCATCATACGATCGGTTAATATAAAGGAAACAAGAGTAGGAGGAATATTTGAGAAACTGATTTTATCGCTGGCATGCTCAGCTAAGGCACCTCAGGTGACAGAGTTGTCAGCCTGGGGTACTGCTGTTAAACTCAGGCATTAAGGAAAAAAAAACACTTCCCACATCTCCCTTGCCCTACGATGGCTTAGCAATGACTCTAGAAAGGGGCATGATATCGATGGGAAAGAAGAACAAAAACGGGATAACTGTGCTAAAGAAAAAAGAACAAACTTGTGGCCATTAACTCGTTCTTGTTTTTTTTTTTACACATAAGTTAATAATGAAAGAAAATATTGTTATAACAAAACAAAACAAAACAAAAATTGGTCAAATGACTGTTCCAACCGACAGGAAAGGTAAAGGGACCCCTGACCATTAGGTCCAGTCGCGGACGACTCTGGGGTTGCAGCGCTCATCTCGCTTTATTGGCCGAGGGAGCCGGCGTACAGCTTCCGGGTCTTGTGGCCAGCATGACTAAGCCACTTCTGGCAAACCAGAGCAGTGCACGGAAACCACCGGAGCGGTACCTATTTATCTGCTTGCACTTTGACGTGCTTTCAAACTGCTAGGTTGGCAGGAGCAGGGACCGAGCAACGGGAGCTCACCCCATTGCGGGGATTTGAACCGCCAACCTTCTGATCAGCAAGCCCTAGGCAAGACCACAGCGCCACTTGTGTCCCTCCAACCGACAGTAGGTTGACACAAAAAGATGTTGAGCAAGTTCACACGTCATGATAACTCGCAGTTAAAATAAACAATGGTTTGATGCTCCTGCAACTACACTTGTTCACATGTAATGGGCTTAGCATTACATGTGAACAAGTGCTCACGGTTCATTTCCCTCAAACAAACCACAAGTCCTAGGTGAAGAAACACCCTCGGTTTCTGCTCATGCTTTGTTTGGAGGGAAACAAAACTCAAGAGCTTGTTCACATGTAATGCTAAGCCCGTGCTGCAGTTTGTTTCCTCCTGGCTGGGGAAAGGTAGGAGGGAGCAAAGTGGGCATGAATGAGCAGCATGTATTATTTTCAATATGGTTTAATGTGTCATGTGCACCAGACCATTACACATCGGTTCCTAAGGAAAGGGTGATGGCTCTCTGAAGAAGGCAACAGATATTCATGAACCTTAAGTCTCAAGTCTGTGGAAAGAACTCCTCAAATCTCTTCTTCAGATTAAAATAGGGAAAAACCCTAATAACAGACTTCCAACCAGGAGCTTTGAACAGCTGTCTGCATATCACTGACCTTTTGTAGAGCCTTCCTAGATCATGAAGGCAGCCAGATTTTATTCTTAAGTGTGCTACTGACACTTTCCCAAATTCGCCATGAGTAGCATAATGGCCAGTCCCCACATCATAGGCCTGGAATGGGGAAGAGACATTGTGCAACTGGAGTTGCTCCTCTGTTTGAAAATTTAACAAATGAGGGCAAATATATGCTTTAGCATTAGATAGGAGCATGGATCCCTTAGCGAACAAAGAAAAAAATAGGGATATACTCAGACAACAATATTCACTTCAGGCACTGATTCAGTGCTTCAGAAAACAGCCCAATTTGGTTTGGACTGATTGGGTCTGAATCCCAGTTTGAAAAATCCAACACTTCACATTTCCCCATTCACTATTATGAGGAAATAACAACATGGCTATAACATTCTTCCGTTAGGCAGAATTGGATGAAACCTACAGATATAATAGTAGCTCTTCTTGGGCAAACTGCAGAAATATAAGTCCAGGAAATCAGAGGAAAAGCTCCTGAATTTTTAATTCCAAACATCTACTTTGTCTCTTCATCACCACTTGTTATGCCCTCTTTTCAGTTTTCTAAACAAAGAAGCCCCCAAAACAATCTCTTTATCATTCTGGTTCCCATTTTCTGTGCTTTTTCAAACTCTATGATATACTTTTGAGATAAAAAAATTTCTTCCAGTAGCACCTTAAAGACCAACTGAGTTAGTTCTAGGTATGAGCTTTCGTGTGCATGCACACTTCTTCAGATACACGAATTTTTTTATTTTGACTATGGCAGACCAACACGGCTACCTATCTATACTTTTGAGATTGGATGATACCAAATGCTGCCATGCCATGGATTTATATATTTACAAAACAACCTGGTAAAGCCAAGATGGAAAGTGTCTGATCACTGTTTTTATTTCAAACCAAACACAAAGCTTGGGAACAGATTGATCATATGACCTTTGCCTAAAAAACAGACAAACACTCTTAAACCAGCTTTTCCAACCTTTACTTAAAGCTTATATATCTCACAATAGAAATGCAGACAGATTGTTAACCAATAATGGAAGAATACAGACAATGTTTATAGAGGGAGAAAATAAATCAACCAATTTAAACACCCTGCCAGAGTTTCACAAATATTCCTTCATGTTAAAGGGGTTGTGTGCAGTTGCTATGGCAATCTTACTTTTCATATCCCTGCTTTCATTTAGATCTTGGTTCCTACTGGAAAGAACACTGTTGTTCAAGACAGTCAGTGGGAAGGAGAATGTTGGGAAATTGAGCGAATTAAAGAAGAAGGGGCTTCGGGAAATGTATTTGTAAGGGGAAGTGTGTAGGCGGTTTCAACACCTTGATAACAAGTGTTGCAGAAGACACTGCCCTCAGAAAAGTTTATGCAAACCTATCCATTCTGGCAGCTTCTCCAGGATACAGACTGACCCACTGAAGGCACAAATTTCCCTCCAAGTTTGGGCTAGTCAAGAAGATGTGGGTCTTGCTCATGCCCCCTCTTTGAATGTCATGCCACTTATATCAAGAAATGACAGATAACAGGAGAGGGTTCTCATTCCATATTGGCCTAATATCATGCAATGGGGAAAGAAAAATTAAGCACCATCAATGTGAATTGTGCACAATAAAATGGAAATGAATATCGGAGAGGTCTATTTTATATTACAACTGTGGCATCTGCAGGCCATATTCAATCAAGTTGAACGTATGTTGCTGGCCATGTTTTTGGGTGTACTTATATTTGCATAAGGTATTCAGACCTATAAACTTTTTATCATATGTTTCTTATATGTTTCAACTAGTCTTAATCCTTCTACCTCTTTGAATGAGGGAAAGGGGGGGGAATCATTAAAGAACTGAGAAAGTCCACTTAGGGGGCCTTCTCCACCACTTCCTGCAGGGTCAAGGGCCACTTGGAGAATGCTTGGTGGGGCCCCTAGCTATTCTCCTCCAACGATGCCCCTTGCTACATCATAGGGTGGATTCATTTCAGAGGGACTACCGGGTGTGGGGTGCACAGTATCAACTAGAGGCCAGCCACTGAGAGGATCTCTGCTATATAGCCCCCTCCCCAAATGTCCACAAACCTTTGCCCCCTGAAATAGTCACCCCTAGTTTCACTACCTCTTTTTGCACCCGGTGTGCCAAATTTCAAATCCAAAGCTTAGAAAAGCAGCCCTTCAGCTCACCCCTAAATATAGATATATCTAAGTACCTATAAGGGACGTGGGTGGCGCTGTGGGTTAAACCACAGAGCCTAGGACTTGCCGATCAGAAGGTCAGCAGTTCGAATCCCCACGACGGGGTGAGCTCCTGTTGCTCGGTCCCTGCTCCTGCCAACCTAGCAGTTCAAAAGCACGTCAAAGTGCAAGTAGATAAATAGGTACCGCTCCGGTGGGAAGGTAAACGGCGTTTCCGTGCGCTGCTCTGGTTCGACAGAAGCAGCTTAGTCATGCTGGCCACATGATCCGGAAGCTGTACGCCGGCTCCCTCGGCCAATAAAGTGAGATGAGCGCCGCAACCCCAGAGTCGGCCACGACTGGACCTAATGGTCAGGGGTCCCTTTACCCTTTAAGCCCTGTAATCCCAAGTCCAGCCTCTAGGAGGAAAAGATGCTCTGCCAAGGTCTGGGAGACGCTACCACCACCACCACCCTCTGCCACATCCCTACAAAAACCACACTTTTCTGGGGAGTCTTGGGGCAGGGAAAGGGGACATTGTGAGAGGTACTTCTCAAGTATCCTTGAAGGTTCGTAATGGTTTCAAATGCATAGAAAGCCTTGACTCTTTTGGGGGCTGCTTAGCATCCCTCGATCTAGATAAAACAAATTACGCTCTACAAATAAGCTAAATCCCCCAGGCAATATGGTATTTTCTTTACCTGCTGCTGTCTTTGATGCCTCATCTGGGCAAACTGAGACATCAAGATTTGTCTATCCAATAGCTCCATTCTTTGTTGCCTCTGTATGTCCACAGTTGCTCCCATTCCAACGCTTATCTCACTGGATGGCTCCACAGATGAGAAAATTGGTTCAAGAGTCCAAGCAAATATTCTTGCCACACCACTGGGTACACAAAGTACATGGTACACTTTTAGCACACTGCTGCTGTAGCACATTCCAGAAATCTGAAAGCAAAAATAATCAACAATTCTTAACATGCAGCTATAAGAACGCCAATTGACTAGCAAAATTTGGATAATATTAATCTGAACAATTATTAGCTTTAGTGACACATCATTACCTCATAACTGGATATGAATTTCAAAAGGTTACTTTTAATGTGAAAGCAAAACTCCAAAGATGACGAATCTTGTCTCACACATGGTTCCAGATTTTACTGAGGCACAAGTATATCACAAAGAATATGGTTCTGGCAAGTAATACAAAGAAGAACCAACTATTTGAATAACTGTCCAACTAAATGTGGGCAGGCAAGATGAGAAATTAGGAGGGAAGTTAGTTATCTATTCCACAGCAGACTCTACTTGGGAACTTCACAAGGAAAATGTTTACAAATGGCAGAAATCACCCATTTCTTTATGCGAACACAACAAGAGACCCCACTTGCTCTAGAAAAGGTAATTTTCCTCCATCTAAATCATAACTGTTTAATCATTACAACATAGCAAAGAAAGAAGTTACATCATCCAACAGGTTAATAATATTGCTTGTCCAAATTAATAAATTTATGCCTGGTTTTTACTACAATTACAGTATTTTGTAATCTTAAATCAGACGGATGTTTTTAGAAACTAATACATGCCTCGAGAATATTTTTGGGGGATGAAAAGGGTATGGAAGATGGCAGATATAGATGGGAAAATTTCAAGTCAGGGTGACGGTTTATTTACCTGCTGAAACTTCAAGCAATTCAGAGGCCCCTCTTTGGCAATATCACCATTGCCTATGTGTCACGGGTATTCAGCATAAGTTCTTTTCTGCTTGGAGCTGCAACTAAGCTACCCACTTGGCCAGATGAGTGGATATTTGCCTCAAGAAAACTGAAACATTGGTATTGGCAAAAGGGCCAGGATCTTTTGTTAAGCAAGTGCCTTAACTGTCCTGCTTTAGGACAGGAAAGTCTGTTTTCTCCCGGAACAAATACTATAAGAGTAGAGATGAACAGCCTCTTTCTTCCACTTATTTTGTCCATGTGTAAGATGCAACCAGCACAAGAGCAGCATGCATTTTTCTTTTCTCAGAAGAGATACGATCTTACACATATAACACATTGTGGGGAGAGGCATAGCTCGTGTCTGAGACAGTGTTCATTTCCTCCTTGGAGTCTAATGTGGCATGGTGAAGATGCACCACATTCACTCCCAACTCTACTCACATAATCGTGCTGTGTGTGTGTGTGTGTGTGTGTGTGTGTGTGTGTTGATGTTGCCTAAGATCCACCAGTTAGCTATCCCTGTAGGAAACTAAGAGAGATATTTAACTGTCACATATGCTGATACCGTGCAACATGAGTACTGATGCATCTATACTGGTGTAAAATGTCTTAAAACCACAAAAGGAGATGGTGAATTATACCTATTTCCATTTGCCCTATCAAGCATTTATGCGTATTTAGTGGTGTTTGACTTGGTTTTTTACTTTCTTTGACACTCAGAACTTCCTCTTCTGCTAGTTTATAAGTTATCACCTGAGAAGCTAAACACAGGCAAATTCAAGCTGTTTTTCTTTCTATAAAAAAACTGTTTTTCTTCTGACTTAAAAATAAGATGGACTGTGTGAGGATCTTTGTACAGTTCAATTGCTTTCTAAATGAACTCTATTACAGCATTATCCCGGAATCTTAATGCACAAACTAAAAAGGTTGCAAGGATATATATTCACGCAAGAGCCTAACCAATTAATTAGTCAGCAAGCTAAATGAGGTGGAGTCATATTTTGTATTCTCTCCAGGGTTTACTTATGTTTTTAAAGAGTAGCTAAACTGTCCTAGAGCAGAGATCAATATTGTTATGGTGTAAGCAGAGGACCCTTCGCATTGTGCATAAAATCTGGCACATGATTTTAACAAGCCTCTTCTTTTTCCCTTGGATTAGCATTGTCAAATGTCCTCATTTGAAATACACATCACTGTCTAGTGGTCTGCACCCTCCCATCGCAACACTAAACCACAAAGAAAAAAGGAAGTGGCTGTGGCTTTGTTTTCACTTCCGATAAATCAAACAGACATTCTGTGCTGACATGCTATAGGACAGAGATGTCCTTTTGCACTCCTTTTGCTTAAATGGAAGATTTAACAATTCAGCTAGAATCATCCACATTCCACTGAGCATGAAAAAGGGAAGAAGTAATGAATGACAGCCAAAACCCGTTGCCAGGCATGTGAAACAAGACTGTCCCATCATTTTGTTCAGCCTTCTTCCCTTGGCCTTCTGTGAGCAAACGTCAGGAAGCCAAGGGACAATTTCATTACTCTAAGTTTCCAGCACATTCATCATGACTCACAACCCCTTTCCAGTTTAGGATAGTACTTAAGCAACACCATATTGGCCCCAACAAAAGTTCTGCAGTACAGCTGATTTGAAAACAAGTGCTGTTTTGAAATACTGGCTACCGATGTGAAATCAAAGGCCGGCATATGGCTCAAGGGGCAGATGGACTCCACATGTTTTGGGACTACAACTCCCATCATCTCTAGCTAACAGGACCAACGGTCAGGGATGATGGGAATTGTAGTCCCAAAACATCTGGAGGGCCGAGTTTGCCTCTGCCTGCTCCAGAACAAAACCTCCTCACACTTTACATTTCAACCTGACTCCCTACCTAACTCCCAACCTCAGTTCCAACCAACACCTCCCACTCGACTAGACTTAACTCACTCTCTCCCTCCAAAGCCTCTCTTTTTAAACTCTCCCTCCTGGAACCACAGCCAATCAGAGGCTGCCGTTCTTTAACCATTTGCTGGTAGGAGATAAAAGTAAAAAGCCCTATGCCTGGGCTAAGGGTACAGGTCCTCTTATGAATCTGTAGCTGAACAGGAAACAGAGCAGGAATAAATCAGCAGTAGTCACAATGGAAACATGTAAAAAGGATTTGTATTGGGACTGGCCCGTTTAACTTGCTTATAAAACAGTGTTGAATTACGCTGGGGTGAGCAGTGTGGTTTGCTGATGACCTCAAATGATTCAAGGTGAAAAGAAAAAGGCGACTGCCGAGATTCCCAAAATGATTTCTCCGAACTTGGGGAGCAGGCAACAAAATGACAAACACAGTTCAAAGTAAGAGTACAACGAAATACAGTGAGGCAAAAGCTCCTAACTTCGTATGTACACTAATGGAGTTTGAGCTGATGGTGACGAACAAGGAAACCGACCTTGGTTGTCCTGGGTGGGTAGCCAATCAAATCAAATCACAGCAGCTGCGAAAAATGTGAATCCCACCCTAGCATTAGCAAAGCGACTAAAAATGAAACTCCCAATACCACAATGCCTTTATACCAGGAGTGGCAAACCTCTGGCCTAAGGGCCAGATGTATCCTGTAGCCCTGCCCAACATCTGGCTTGTAGTCTCACTGCAGCTGGGGTGGATCTTTCAGGGGTGTCACAGGTAGGGAGGGGGGGCTTAACCCTCCACCCGGTGCACCATCAGTTTGTCAGTCATATTTTTATTGTTTGCAGTACAATATCACTCACTCTCCACTCCTCAAAACCCCCAGACAATTCAAGAGCAAGTTAAATATAAATGTTCAGAAAAACCAAGTTCTCAGAACTTCAAAATGTCAAGTTCCCCAAATCATTTAGGTTAAAAAGTCCCATGGCAGTTGACACTGTTTAAGATTTTAGAAGTAGTTCATAACTATCTTGATGCAGCTAGTGCATATAAAGTGAGCCTTGTCTATGTCACCCAGCGGCTATTTAATTCCCAAAGCTTTTGACCTCCTAAATTATTATGAAATGGACAGATCAATCTATCCATAGTTGATTACAGGAAGAGTAATGAAGAATGTATTACCCAATATCTTCAGTCTGGCCTGATCTGCCTACAGAAAGGTGGTCCCGTCAGATATTTTGTGGGCATAGTTTGAAATATAAGCTGAGTAAATGCATGCCCTAACAAGGGGTGGGGGAGTTACTGATAATTTCTGCAGATAAACAGTTCATTTATGGCCAGATTTAATTTTAATATTCCAAACTGAAGGCTAAGAATCTTTCATATAGTCAAAGATCATTTTGGAAACTTCAGCAAAAATTACATCACAGATCTTATGGTCAGAAATGTCCAAAGATAACATTTGAAATGGAATAACTTGACAACAAATGATCACGACGCCTACAAAACACAGTTCTCCTAAATCTTGCTAAATTAGCAAGATTTTTTAATGGAGAATAAGGATATCAATGGCTACTAGTTATGATTGCTATAGTCTAGCTCCAGGACCAGAAACAGTATGTCTCTGAATACCAGTCACTCTAGCACAACATTAGAAGGCAATTGCCAGATCAAGGGTTTCCCCCACAGTCACCAGTTTGACCACTGTAGGAAACAGAATGGTGAACTAGACAGGCTTTGGTATGATCTGGCAGCATTTCTGAAATCTAGATCTCAATGTTGGACAAAAGACTAATCTTTCCACTACCTAGTAATCTTTGCACAGAACACAGCACAATCAAAAATGCAATCCGACTTTCTTTTTTTAAACTTTTTATTTTAGAATACATTACATACACACATGCAACAAAATAATGAGGAAATGGAAATATAAAGGGAGTGGGGTAAAAAGGACATCATTCAGTTTAACGTGCAATAAATAATGAATTAAAGTCCACAATACAACATGTCCTTCCTATCTCAGAAGCTGCATGTGTCACATTTTTCAAGCTCAGAACAGGTAAAAAAACCAAAACAAAAAACCAAACTATTTTGTAGATAGTTCTCGTGGCTTAAAACAAGAGGAAAACTTTTACTCTTTGACAGTTAATAGCTGTAGTCACTAACAGAGGCTGCCAAGGGTAGCTTGAAAAAGGAGTGCAGAATGACAAATAGATTCATTTTTTTCTATATTCTATGGTTTTGTCAAAGGAGTGCCATGTGCATAACAATGTCAGCATTAACATTGACATGGTATTCATTCATTCATTCATTCATTCATTCACTCAATTTGCATCCCACCTCCCCCCCCCCCCAGGTGGGAGAAAAGCCCAGAGCATCAGACACAGTAATGATAAAACATTAAAAACACAACAGGTAAAAACCGTTTAAATATTATAAAAAAGGGTTACAGTGTACTGCCTTAGTAAAATGCCTTAGTAAAAGGAATGTTTTAAAATTTCTCTTGAAAGTTAATCATGAGGGAGACAGATGCACCTTACTAGGGAGGATATGCAGGGTTGTGCAGAGTTGTTAAGGCAGCAGAGAGCATTGTTGGCTGCCCACTCTCCACCTTAGAGCAGATTTATGCCACAAGGTGCCATAGGAAGGCACTGGACATAGTAAAAGATCCATCGCATCCTGGTCACTGTCTCTTCGAGCTCTTGCCGTCGGGACGGAGATACAGGACGATGAAGACAAGAACGAGTCGTCTTAAGAACAGCTTCTTCTCCAGAGCGATCTCGGCCCGGAATGGGAAGCCCGGACTTTGAAAGTCATCTAATCTCCCTTGCTGTATTATACTGTATTGTTTAATTAGTGTTTTTATGGAGCAGTCAAGTAATTTCGTTGTCCCCGAAGGGGGCAATGACAATAAAGATATTATTATTATTATATTCCACAAATGAGGAGCCACCACTGAAAAGGTCCTTCACAGCTCATCGTCAACCAGGCAGCCAGCTTATTTGAAGGCAGCTTTCCAGTTTTTGTAAATACAATGAGTTGGATCCAAAGGTCCCTCAATCAAAAGAAGGGAACCTTTGTATCCAATACGACATATTTTTGGCATTGGTAATAAACACTGAAAGGAAACACAGCTGGACTGCAACTTAAAACTTGCCAAGTCTGCACCAAATAAAAGTTTCATAAACATCTGAAAATAAATTAAAATTCTCCAGTGAAGTTACCCACTCTCTAACAAAAGTAAGACTGCGCACTGAGGCCAAAAGTCCTTTAGCAACGATAGATCTCCCAAGATAGCTCAGTCAGAAGGGTATGAGACACTACAATCTCAAGGTTGTTGGTTAGAGCCCCGCATTGGTCAAAAGATTCCTGCATTGCAGTGGTTTGGACTAGATGACTCTTATGGTTCCTTCCAACTCTACAATTCTATGATTCCAAGACCTTCAAGCTTCAAACACAGTTCCTAAAAGGCTACCCTGTGGCTTACAGCAACTAAGTTCATCCTTCCTCAGCCTCCCAAGGGTGACCCTATATAGGGAAGCTCATTCAAATATCAATGGATGACATTTTACCCATGGATGCATTCCTCCAAACTCAATAAAGTTGCATATTACATCACCAGCCTATGCTTATGGGATAGAGCACAGAACAAAGGTTACAGAGTGCTGGAATTAACCCTACCACCTGGGATTCAGATTTTATGTTGTAGTACATTTTCTGCATTGGCAGGAGGTTGACTGGTTGACCTCTGAGATGAAGAAGAAGAAGAAGAAGAAGAAGAAGAAGAAGAAGAAGAAGAAGAGGAGGAGGAGTTTGGATTTGATATCCCGCCTTTCACTCCCCTTCAGGAGTCTCAACGCGGCTAACAATCTCCTTTCCCTTCCTCCCCCACAGCAAACACTCTGTGAGGTGAGTGGGGCTGAGAGACTTCAGAGAAGTGTGACTGGCCCAAGGTCACCCAGCAGCTGCATGTGGAGGAGCAGAGACACGAACCCAGTTCCCCAGATTACATGACTACCGCTCTTAACCACTACATCCCCTTCAGCTCTATGAGTAGCACAGACAATGATTCCTCCAAACTCAATAAAGTTGCATATTACATCACCAGCCTATGCTTATGGGATAGAGCACGGAACAAAGGTTACAGAGTGCTGGAATTAACCCTACCACCTGGGATTCAGATTTTATGTTGTAGTACATTTTCTGCATTGGCAGGAGGTTGACTGGTTGACCTCTGAGATCCCCTTCAGCTCTATGAGTAGCACAGACAATGATTCACTTAAGGATTACAGTGGTGCCTCGCAAGACGAAAAGAATCCGTTCTGTGACGGATTAGCGGATTAGCACTATTAGCGCTATTAGCGGTTTATCGGCTTAGAAAAAGGGGGGGAAGGAAAAAACCCCCGCAGGAACTCGCAAGACATTTTCGTCTTGCGAAGCAAGCCCATAGGAGATTCATTTTGCGAAGCACCTCCAAAACGGAAAACTCTTTCGTCTAGCGAGTTTTCCGTCTTGCGAGGCATTCGTCTTGCGGGGCACCACTGTATGCAGTATTAGCTTTTTGCAAGCTTTCAAGTAGGGTACAATATCAAATTGAGGTCCATGAATTTTCAAATGATAACGAACTATCCTTTGAAAATGCAAATCACACAATGCATTTTGGAAATGAGTGTCAGGTCTGTCGAAGTCTGCCATTCTAACTGCAGAAACAGCAACTTGAATGTCTAGGCAACTGATAAAACAATCACTACCTTACTCACCTCTGATTGCTGGTACTTCTTGTTCTGTGGTTTGCTGACAAAACATGAGAACAAAACAAGAGTCCTATGCTTTCAAACAGACTTCCAACTAAATAAATGTGACAGACAAGAGATACTGAAAGAAAAACCAGTCACGGAAGTTGAAGGCAAGTATTTAAATTCCACTTTAAATATTTGGAAGTTTTGTAAGAACCCAAAGAATGCCAACTTTTATTTTAAAATATTTCTGTTCATCATGCTACATTTTCACATGGTAAAAAGTAACACAGGATCATCTAATGAAGGGCAGCTCTAAGACCACTTTGCACCTGTTGGATCTGCATGGCAATATAGGCATTAAAAAGTCCACTTCTTCTGTTATCCACAACTGAAATGCCATGTTGCTGCATATTTATGCTACATAAAAATGTCCCTACAGCTGTGACTTGGGGCAGCCTGGGACTGATTTCCACTATGAGAAAATAACCATTATCAGAAGAAACCTTAAAAAACCTGACCCCAAGAAGCATTTCTCAAATGCAGCCACTTTTATAAAGAGAGGATGTTGAATCTAAAACAGCCTGGAAATGAATACACAGGATAGGTCAAACAGGTGGGCATTTAGAGTAGCATTGGTGATTAGCAAGGACAAGTATTTTAGAAAAGGCATTTTTCATTCTCTTGCAAAGATTTTATGAAATATATCAGTACAAGAAGGGAAGACTGTCAAGCATCTAACTACTTATGTACTCTTGCCAAAGTGTACATTAGAGTATAGCTTGAAGTCATGCCAAAGGCACAGTGCAATTCAATTCATGTGCTTTTGTCTTCCACATACAGGAAGCTACATCTGTCAAAGGATGTCAAGGAAGACTGTTTCCCCTCATCTGTCCAAATAATCAGTGTAAGCATTTCTTTGTTTCGAAAACAGAAATGAAAGCCTCAGTTTTCCTGCCCATTATTCCAAAAATATCAGCTATCAACCAGCCACACAAAGAAAAACAAGTCGTCTTGGCCTAATATGGGCTAAACGATTAAATTATAAGAGACTAAAAATAAGCTTCTTAAAGCATAAGCTTTATTTGTAGTCTAATGCAGAGATGAATACAAATGCTAAATTAAACAAAGGAAACTGTATTAAACATTACGTCTGAAAAGCAAGTCTGAAAAGCAAAATGACAACCCTGTTACCACTGGCTTGCGCTCATGCCTATGAACCACGAGCCAGGCTCCTGGATATATTTAGATTTGCCTGCATTGTGTGCGTAAGTCTACTTCCCAGTCCCAGTCCATTGTAAACAAGATGAAAGAGATGTAGTAGCATTCACAGGTCCTATCCACTAACGTCAGCCGTCAACTTTTACAATATTGTGACCTGAAGTAAGGTGAATTTGGTATGACCTTAGAGGCAGAATGTTGCAAATCATAGACGCTTCAGGGTTGGTAAAGTCAACTTCAGGGTTTTGTATTTGTTTTTAATGGAAATGTGGAATGATAACAGTTTTACGTACAGCAGAACAAAGCTAGCAGCTGGCTAGGCTAAATTCAGCTTGCTAAGAGGTGTTTTCCCCACAGATGCAAGTTCACTGGAAAATGAGGAACATGGAGGAATGACACCTGCGGCAATGGGACTTGGGAGCAGGAATCATCTGGCAAAACTAGGTGTTAACCAGACTTCTTAACTTCCAAATTTACAAACTGTGGTGCACACCCCATGGATGCATGTGTTTGGGACAAGACAAAGTGTGTGCAAGGTTTCTGAGAGGAAACCTTAATCAAGGTTAGGCATTGCTGTCTCTAAGGGAGACAGACTTGGCATAAAATACAGATGGGGTTAGGGTGATGAAGTTTCAAGGAGAGGATCATACCTTAACTTTTTCTCCAACCCCTAGCAACTGAGGCTTGACATTGCAGCTATCACCTCCTCCAGGCATAGGCAAACTCAACTCTCCAGATGTTTTCAGACTACAGTTCCCATCATCCCTGACCACTGGTCCTGTTAGCTAGGGATGATGGGAGTTGTAGTTCCAAAACATCTGGAGGGCAGAGTTTGCCTATGCCTGACTTACTCTGTGCTTTGGGAACATTTTCTGCCATATATAAAAGAGTGTGCCTGAAACTATGTGGAAGAATTGCTATATCATACATCTAACAGCTAACTAGCACTGAGCTACGAGGTCCAGAAAGGGCTGCTGCTTAGAAGAAGGCTTTGAGTTCAAAATGTCTGATAAACAGAGCTTCAGCTACAATATCCCAAATTGAAAATTTGCAGAAATTGTAGATGGAACATCCCTTACCAGCTTTTTGGATGTTAAGATCTGCAAAGGGCCTCTCTCCACTTTCAGAAGTGCAAGGAATGGCAGCCCAGACAAAGGCTTTCTCCATTGAAGCTAACTTGTGGAACTCCCTCTCCAAAGAGGTCACATAGCAGCCTCATTGTACCACCTCTGTTGCATGTTGAAGATGTACCTCTTAACACTAGCCTTTCTTTGACGGCACAGGTCCCAATTTGGCCTGTGAGGCAATTTCCCTCAAACTCACCCACCCACCTGCCCCACAAGTGGTGTGGGGAATCAGTTGACGAATGGCGACTTCAACCCTGCTAGATTGGCTGTGTGACTGAGTTTCTTGAGCCCTGCAGAAAGCAGCTTTGCTAGCCCTATGCTCAGTGTTTTGCCAAGCATGAGGTAGGCCCTGTCTAATCTTTAAAATTCATTTTATGGGCAAGATGCTCAAGGGCATTCTGGCAGCTTGATCCAGTATTCCTGGAGGAAGCCATTTATCTTGATCCTTTTTCAATCTGATTTCCACCCTGGTTTATAGACGGAAATTGCCTTGGTATCCTAGTGGATAACCTGCACCAAAAGATGGATGGTAAGAGTCTGAATCTGTCGGTTGACCTGTATCTCTAATCAACATTCAATACCACCAGCCACAGTATTAGTGTGAGTCAACTATGCAGTGTGACTTTATTCCTGGAGGGCAGACTCTAGAAAGCAGAGCTGGAGGACTGCTATTGGACTATGGGTCCATCTTATCCTCAGTGCTTTCTAAGATCTACATCTGGGGTGAAGGACTTCTGGACCTACGAATACTGCTGGACTCCAACTCACTTCAGGTCCCACCAGCTTAACTAATGTTTGGAGATGATGTGAGTTATAGTCCAGCAGCAAATGGAAGACCAAAAGAGAGCCACCCCTGATCTATGTAAACAGATGGAGCTTGGGTGATCATCAATATTGCTTTCGCTTTTTCATTCAGGTTGTAGGAAGTCAGTGGAAAGTCTCAATCAGTACTCATTATGGTGCATCAAGGTGCATACATTAAAACATAACCCAGAAGACAAAAGTACTGCTGGACAGCGAATCAATCTATCCAGAGACAGGTGTACATTTTGTGATGACTCCCTTTTGTTGTTGTTTAGTCGTGTCCGACTCTTTGTGACCCGTTAGTGCTGATCACTTTGAAAGGAAAAAGATCTGATAATTACAAACACTGAAACACAGTGCAGTTTGCAAAGTGGAAGTGTTTTACTACAGGTGTGAGGCGACTGCCCCCACCCCACTCCCACAGAAATAAAATAAAAAAATAAAAATACCTGCTGCAAGATTTCAATGTAGACACGTGAGCTGAAACCCAAATATAGATTCTATTTTTGGACAGTTTGCATTTAGTGATGCATGCAACTTATGTATATTATTTTAAAGAACACTTTATATAGCTTGAAAGGGGAAGTAAAGAGTGGAAGAAATTAAATCTAGTTCCAAGGTAATGATGACAGAGCTGGAGAATGACTAAAGTATAAGCCCATCCATTTTTTTAAAAGCTTGCATTTTACTAGGAATCGTCCCTTGTAGACCACGTTTCACCATACTGGTTCCCATGTACTTCAACAGGGAACAGGAAAAAAATGTGAGTATTTGCAGCAAAACTGCCCTCCGCACCAACACTAAATGATCTGATTCACCTTCAAATTATCAAGATATTCCAGGGGGAGCAATGTGTCTCGGTGCGCCAAGTGCACAGAAACTCACCGCATCCTAACCCCATGTCCTGCAGTAGGAAGACTCCATGAGTACACAAAGGTCCATGTTGAAGAAGTTCACTTTAATCCAGAAAGAGGCTTGGAGGACTCACACACCTCAAGGCTCCCTTCTTAGGGCAGAACCGCACTACCTGGTGTGAAATGCAAGTGCCTATTGTAGCTTACCAATTGTTTGTGGTTGTCGTGCGTTGGCTGGATCCTTCCTTGTTTACTGACTTGCCCGTGCATATTTTGTAGATACAAGCAGCACTTTTTGCTTATGCACAATATACACAAATGATCCCCTGTGGTTGTGTGTTTAGGAATAAAATGTACACAAAATGCAGTCTTTGAGGTAATGGTGGAGATTTGAACCCAAGTTCTAATTAAATAATCTATGGCCTTTTAAACTGTGTGTTGGGGGGATGCTATTGTTTTTGTTTGTTACTATGTTATGTATTTTTGTGTATTTATATTGTAAATCACCCCGAGGTCCTCGGATGGCCGCAATCATGAATTTACGTAACTAAATGTTTATGTATAGATTTAAAAATCTGAGCATACAGTGCACTGACCTAGCTATTATATGATACAGCTTACAGATCTATCACCCTCCATCTTCATGCAACCCTGTATTGTCCAATTAAAAAGTAGGTAAGTATAACTTCAGTCATTGCCATCTTTGGCAATTACTGTTCTGTTTTGATTCAAACCTGGCGGGGGGGGAGAGAACAACTTTAATTTGAAAATTAGTGTTACAAATAGAGAACAGAGCATCAGAAATGCTGCGGAAAAAACAAGTATGTGAAAATTATTTTGCCTGGCTTTAATTTTTTCTATGGGATTTTAGGCTGCTCTTATGTCTTTCGTTTTTGTTAGTGGTGTTTTAAACATTCAGTATCCTCCTGTTTTAATTTATCTCGCAGCTGTATGGCAACCATAGAATTGTAGAGTTTGCAGTGGCGTAGCGTGGGGGATGCAGGGGGGGCCGGCCGCACCGGGCGGAACATCTGGGGGTTAGCGTTAGGGGGCGCAAATCCATGGGTTAGGGGGCACAAATCCACGGGTTAGGAGGCGCAAATTACTTGCCTTGCCCCGGGTGCTGACAACCCACGCTACGCCACTGAGAGTTTGAAGGGACCATCAAAGCCAACCACCTGCATTGCAGGAATATGCAGCTGTTCTGTATGGGGATTGAACCTACAACCTTGGCATTATCAGCACCATGCTCTAACAACTGAGCTACCCAGTGGTGCCAGCAAATTCTAAATTGTGCACAAGTAAAATGTGTACTTGATTATGTTAGCTGCCTGGAAACCTCAATGAAGGGTAGGATATAATTACTCAAATAAAAATCCGCAAACCTCCCATATTATCGCTTCTTCTGTTGTGATTATTAGACTTCTCTTATCAAAAAGGAAGCAACTGGCTACAGAATTTAAAATAAAACACAACACTGAACTTATGATCCAATCTTTACTGGTCACAAAAAAAACCCTCACTCATGTGATACGGAAAAATATAAACGAGATAGAAAATGTTTCCTACCACTACAGTCTAAGGGACTTTCCAGATTATTCTTTTTGTGCTGAGGGAACCTGAATGGCCAAATCCCAATCCTATGCAGCTTACTTGGAAGCATTCAGAGGAACTTCCAATGTAATTTACTTAATTTCCGTGTATCAAGCCAACATCCATGCCAGGGAAAATTGTGGGCCCCCCCCCGAAACCAAAGCAAAATACTCAAATGCGGACATCAAAGGTACTGTACCTAGTTACTCTTGATTAGAGTTTGCCATGGTCATCTAATGGGCACTGCCCATGACACAACTGGTAGTAAGTGACGCAAGCCATTTTTGCCACATTTGGACATAGTGCTAACCCAGCCTTCCCAAGTCTGGTGCCCTTCCGATGTTTCGGACTGTAATTCCTATCAACACCAGCCAGCATGGCCAATGGTTGATGGGGTGGTAAGAGCTATAATCCAGCAACATCTGGAGGTTACCAAGTCTAAAAAGCGCTGTGCTAAGTCTTAGTTAGGTCCAGCGCCGAGGGCCTTCTGGCGGTTCCCTCACTGCGAGAAGTGGGGTTACAGGGAACCAGGAAGAGGGCCTTCTCGGTAGTGGCGCCTGCCCTGTGGAACGCTCTCCCAGCAGATGCCAAGGCAATAAAGGACTATTTTACTTTAAAAGAAAACTGAAGGCGGCCCTGTTTAGGAAATTTTTTAATGTCTGTTTTTAATATTTGGTTGGAAGCTGCCCAGAGTGGCTGGGGAAACCCAGCCAATGGGCAGGGTATAAATTAATAATAATAATAATAATAATAATAATAATAATAATAATAATAATTTTTAACCGTGGTTTGTTGAACAAGCCAGCATCAAACACAGAGCTATTCAAACAACCCAGTTTGTTGCCCCAGCTTCCTCTGTGAATATCCAACAACTGCGCCTAACCTTTTGTGTTGCCTAAAAAGGCATCACTCCATGCCCAGTTCACTGGCCAGCTGTAGAATTGGTGCAGGGAACACAAACCCTCTCCTTCTGGGAAATCTCCCGCAGCTCTTGGCAAACCCTGAAGAAGAAACCCCCCTAAAGCATTCCTCCCTTCTATCATTCCTATCATGACAGTCCTCTTTGTAATGGATAAGTACTGACAATGTATAGATTTATAAACTGTATCAAAGGCTCTATCAGTTACCACTGGGATTTCTTTTAATTAAATGGAGTGTAGAGTACTTGTAATGTAGCAGCCATCTCTCTGTGAAAGCTAGCCTATGTACTGAGCAACGGAGCAAGCTGGAAGGGAAATAACAGGCAAAGTTTATGTGCTGAACCATTTTGGCCACAATTTTTTGTTGTTATTGTTGTTAAGAACCTCAGCTGAATTGAATTTGGTAAAGGCTGTAAATATTAAAACAGAAAAGTGCACGTGAGTGCTGAAAACTGTTAACTTGTTGTAAAGAAAACAGTAATGAAATACACTTACCAGCCCACTTAAAGCTACAATCCAGATGTAAGACCCAGAAGTTAAAAGCTACAAGACAAAAAAGCACAGTTTAAAAACGCAACTTTTATTACACAATGCTTTGGTTGAGTATTGCTACCAATAAATAATGTAGCAGATATCACAGTAAATCTGTGTGAGTAGGAAAGTGATCGAAACCAAAGGGGATAGAACAAGAAACAAAGCTAGACCACAACCAATGAAAACACCTTGGTGGAAACAATTTGCCAGTTAAATCTTTTGGAATATGGTGTTTCAGTAATGGTACCTGGTTGGTGTGGGGGGGGGTGAGGGGTTGAGTCCAATTGCATATATAAAAAGGAGAGGGAGAATACAGTTGAAAAACCATGCACCAATCTGCTGGCGATTGTTGTGCAGCAAAGTGCAACTGGATCTGACCCTTTTTTCTTCAGAATTTACTTCTACAGGCAAAGATGGACTTAATGACTTTTCTTCATTAGACTCCCCATCTCTACTATTTAAAAACAATGGGTAAAATACTTTAAACGGAGAGAAGGGTTGGAAAGGAGATACAAAGTTACAGAAAGATGAGACACAAGAAGATGCTGAAGCCAGAGAAAGAAGTATTTAAAAGGAAACGGTTCTGTACATAGTGCAGGAGAAGCAGAAATGAGTAATAACCTGACAGTGGCATATTCATCCCCCCTCTTCTGCAAAATGTTAATTAAAAAAAACCAACCCCAAAATGAACATGGAACAGATGAATAAAAAACAGGCAATTTCCGCTGGCCATTGTATTTATTTTATAAATTATGCTATTGTTATGTGCAGCTCTTCAACCTTTTTAGAACTTTCAGTGTGTAGCTCTTTCTGGATCAATAATAATTTTTTAACAAGTCTTGCCACTGAATTCTGACAAACTGCTTGAATGTGTGCCATATGTTGGACAGGCATTTAGTCGGCACGAGAAAAGCACATTCAGATTGCAAAACCACATAACCGAGCAAAATCTCTGTTGCACATGGTGAAGTTTTTAACGGCACACCTACCAGTTTGTCATGATAAGAAAGGAAAGCACACCAAGAATAACTGAAGCTGAGATAAACATCTAGACTAGTTGCTAGCAGTTATCGCCTTACTTGTAAGATAAAAATGATCAAAATAACAGACTTTGCAGAGCATGTACTTTATTTTCCTCTGTTATTAGGAATAACGAATGGCTCTGTCAACAGAGCCAGGTTTGAGGCTATACTCAAGGGATGCATTTCTACTTTAAGATTCCAAACATCAGCATCTGAACTGAAGTTATTATTATATTAAGCAGAATGCACTGCTCTGTTAACTATTCAGAAGACAGAGACTTCTGGCCAACCTAGGTCCCTAAGACTCCCAGTTCAAGGCCCAGGGGCTCCAGTAGCCTCCTGTTTTCTTAACTTTTTTAAAATACTCATTTTTAAACTCCAAGGAGAACCATCTCACCCTACCTAATCAATAAAATTTTGTCAATGGGAAATACTAGACATGCAGAAAGTGGGCTGTTATCCACTAACAGCTATGGAAAAGGGAGAAACTATGGACACTCACTGAATTCCATTTTCCACAAGGTGTCTGGATTACTGTCACTAACATTTGCAAAATTAGCGAGCACTTCAGGTTCATCATGCAACTCCATGCACTGCAGCATTAATTGAAAAGTTCCCAATTCAAACAATTCTATTGTGTCTTCGGACTAAATATTTGGAAACAGAGTATATAATACGGGGGAGTTCTGGAAAACGCTGCAAGGAAATGAAAGTTGCTGCACTGCTAAGTAAATGAAAAGCAAGCAAATCAATACATACTGTACCTGCAAACCCAATATATAGACCAGTGTCTTGTTTGTGATGGAAAACTGGCCTAGAATTTGTGTCACTTGCACTCTTGGAATGGAGCAATAAAATGGTACAAAAAGAGCAAATACAGGGCCCAAGCTGTTGAGACAAAATACAGTACAAAAATGGGGGGTCAATAGAATTTGTACAAAAAAGGTTTCAGCCTCTCTCCCTTGACTGATTTTGAAGTCAAAACATGTCTCTCGGTCTATTAAAAATGTTAAATGCTGTGCCTATCTTATTTAGAGCAAAAATTCTACGAATGACCAGAGGCTTTCCCCTCCCCAGATTAGCATATGATGACAACAACCCAGAAGGCTGAAAGACCCTTGCCTGCCTCCCATCTACACAACCCTGTAGTCCATCATTAAAACTGCTATTGCTGGATGAAGAATGATGAACAAGGCCCACTCTCATCTAAGCACCTATCTAGCATGTCAGAGGTGAGGGATTTCACCTGCCTCTTTTCTGCATGATCCATTTTTCTTCATCATACTTGGTTAATTTGAATAACAACCAAGAGACAGAAAGTAGGAACTGGCTTTCACAGAAAGACTTGCTTAGAAAACTGCGCTCCATAAAAGCAGTAGGAATATATTTCAGTATAACGATGGTAGCTTATCCTGAGTAGCTACTTTTACTTAAAGAACAAACAGCAAAAGAGCATAATACACATAATATTTCCGGGCGGTGGGGAGGGAGCAGTTTATCAAATTCAAGTAGAAGAAAAGCAAGAAAACAGGAATTTCAAAACTCTGATTCACAGCCCTCTTCACGACACATCACCACCTATTTAGTGTCTCTGTGAATAAAAACATGAAACCATGTGCTTAGAGGTGCAAGACCAAAACACAGAAGTTTTTTATTGTAGCAAGGTCACACCCAGTTATTTTTTCCGTAGCATTTCTCTGGCTCTCCCACTTTGTTGCACATACAGAAGTTACTTTGAGTTATTTTGTTCTCTCTTAAGCACCTTCTCCCACAATGACCAAATGTTCTCTTGCCTCATACATTCTCTTAGCATCATTTCCCTCAAAGGATAGAGAGCAATACTGAGGAGGAAACTGCAGCTGGGTGAGCAAGGAGCCAAATGTCATTGCTTCTTGTGCTGCTTTTCACAAACCTGGTGATATGCATTTTCTCCTCTGCTGTGCTCTCTCACTGATTTTATCTTTAGGGACTGGACATGCTCGGGAGCAATGGCTCTGTGAGAATAGTGCTACTGCCATACTGGTTTTGCGGGAAACCCCTTTGAGACAGGCAGCCATGCTTGTGTACGTTCCTTTGCTGATGGGGCTTGAGGCCAAGACTGTGGTACAACGCATAAAAGAATATGATCCAGGAAACTGAAGTGCTCATGAACCTTTTGTGTGGTCTTAGGCAAGTCACTATTTACAGAAGTATTACTAGCTTTCTAAATGTAAACAAACAAACAAACAAACAAACAAACCATTGAACAGAACACCAACATTTCCTCAAAAGCCAGTCAATGCTGGCTTGAGACAACCCTCATCTTGGCTTCCTCCTTCAGTTACAACAAGAGCCCTCAGAGAGCTGCTACCTCATTTGAAGGAGGTAGCCAGTGGTCTTCTAAAGTCAGCCTCAGGTCTCAGGAACTAAAGCTCCCAACAGATGTACATTACTGGTAATCTGTTTTGCTATAAATCAACAGAGCATTGGCCTGGGGAGGCATAAGATCCTCACATCAGAAAATTGTTAGGGAGCTATATTTCTAAGGGCATTAAAAAAATTAAAATTCTGACATGCGTAATGCAAGTCAGTGTGACGCCCTTGCATGTAAACAGGTTTTTAATATGGAAAATACCAGTATAAACTGAAAATGCAGTCCTATCTAATATGTTTGAAAATGATAAGAGAGCCCAGTATGTCTTCTGTCTGTAACATGGCAACAACTAATCGCAACCAAGGTTCTGGTAGTGCAGGGGTTCTCGTATGGCAGACAAGAAATCGAATGCCAGCTGTATTTCCCCCCTACAATTCCATCTGTATAAAGCCATGTGTGGACAGGTCTTTGATAACGAAGATGCACAGGCAAAAAATTCTCCAGAAGCATCCTAACCATGTAGTTCCTTATTCTCTGTGCTTTTGAGGTTTTGCAACTCTCTATCACAATGCCCATTTCTTGTTAAGTAATATGTTTACTTACAGAAGAGGTTTCACGAGACTGAAAAAACCTAGTCAAAGTGCTCGATGCTGTCTATAATAAAAGTTCAGCCTTGTCTCCATGTGCACCAAAATAAGACTATAAGGTTCTGCTGGATCAGATTAATGGTCTATCTCACCTAGCACCCTGTTTTACAGTGGCAGCTTCAAGCATTTGGGAAGGCTACAAGCAAGCATGAAGGCAACAGCTCCTCCCTGTTGTTTGCCCCTTCCCTCAGTCATTAGTATTAACATTACCTCTGAACAAAGAGCCTATATTTACAAGTCATGATGAATAACCACTGATAGATCTATTATCCCACGAAGCATCTAATGGCAGCAGATTCCTGAGGTTATTTATGCACTGTGTGAATAAGCACTTTCTTTGGTCTGTCCTGATCTTACTGTGAAAAGCTGAGTTCTAGTACAATGTTCTAGTACTGAGTTCAGCAAAGAAGAATCTCTCTCTATCCTCTTTTTCCATACTATAAATCTCTATAAACCTCTGTCATGGGTGTAGGAAGGGGGGGGGGCGGTTCGCCCCGGGTGTCATCCCTGGGGGGGTGACAAAATCCCGGCTGGGCGTGAGCTCTGAAATGTCAGGACTTTGCAGATAACTTGTGAATCTTAGCAGCATTGACAGTACCCCAGCCTAAACATATGTATGTCTTTTCCAGAGGGCTAATGACAGGCTGATGGCTGAATCTTAAGCTACTGTACATTGCATTTACCATCTCTGTGCAATGGAAGGGACATTGCTGGACAGTAATAGTAATATCTGAAAGTACCTGCAATGAAATATAAAGAGTTTGTCTGCACCAACTAATTTTCATGCCCTTTGTATTTGCAGATACTTAAGTAGCTTGTCCCATTACCCATACATCTCATGATCCTTGATAGCTGGCACTTCTACTTATAGTGTCTCAGCAGGAAAGTTAGTAACTCACCAGATACTAACTGCAGAAAGTTTGGTGCCTGGTTTCTCTTGCTTAAAAGGAGAGAATTCTGTATTATCCTTTAGCATGAGCCACCAAAAACATTGCAAAAGGTGGAGAAGAGCTCGTGTCGTGTAGTAATAAAAATAAAAAGGGTGGGGTGACAAAATCCCGGCTGGGCGTGAGCGCAGCCATGCCGATCGCACCCCCTAGCCGGGCATTATCGCCACCGTGCCAGATTGAGACTATAATTCTTTCCAACAGACAGTGCAAAAGAGACTTTCCCATGATCAGCAGACTTCCCCATCATCCCTGATCACATGGTATATGTATCAATGGTGGGGAGGCAAATGTTGAATGCACGTTAAAACTGAACATATCAGGGGAAAGGGTAAAACTGTATGGAAAAGCATTCAGATATTTGGCATTTGACAGAATCCAGCTGCAAATAAATGTCATGGCACTGTGGATTACGTAACTTGGATTTAAAAGCAGCTTCCTCTGTATATTTAACCAAATTTGCTATTGTCAGCATGTGTGATGCTCAGGCCTGGCCTAAGACATTTTGCAGCCTGGAATTACAGTAATTTCAGACACAGAAACTGAGTGGACTCACAGTGGAACAACCTCTTCTGCTGTACCTGAGGGTAGATTAGGAGTAGAGATGGATTTGAGGAGAGCAACCAGTTCAGTCACACTGGGTGCAGAACATCAGTGGCACTGCAGGGGGCTCTGCAACTATTATGTAGAATGGAAGGTGAGGGGCCAGGAGGGGGCACCAAATTTTGGCATTGCACAGGGCTAAAATTTGAGACCCCAAGTTACACCACTGTTGTTAGCAAGCTAGCTTTGGAGGTTGTTGCAGCCCCAACCTGAGGCAGCTGCCATATTGCTTAATGGCAGTGAACTTTGGAAACATGTTTCTTACGTACAAACAAGAGCACCACAAATCATGTTTAATGCATCATTGAAGTCGCACTAAGTACTACAGTATTTTGATCACATGCCTACATTAAAAAACAAACAAACACCTGAGCATTTCATTGCTTTTTGGAAAGACTACACTATAAAATACTAAGCAGGTGGCAGCTTATTAAAAATGGCACATCACACAGCATGTTAATAGCTTGCCTCTTAACACCAGTTAACTGTCAGTAACTGAACAGATATGACTGCAGACTTGATTACATTTACAACTCATGGACTGATTTGCATTAACTGGTGTGGAATTTACTTGTACAAAATCCCCCACACTAAAATCAAGAGATGCTTCAGGGAATTGACATACATAGATACCCCAGGTAATTTCCTATGGAATGACTGCTTTTTAGTTTAGGCTTGTATCATCCCATTCATTATGTAACACAGCTTCTTCTTTTTTAAGTCGGGGAGGTCCTGAAAACCCCACAAAACAGACAATACAGAATACAGCACCACGACCCTTTCAAAACGTTTTCCATTTTTTGTCACAGAAACCCACGAGATGCTTTAAGTTCTTTAGTCAGACCATGATATACAAAACCCATCTACCCCACAAAACCTCACTTTTCACCAAAACCTGATACTTGTTTCTAGGTAAACAAAACATTGGCTAAATGTCAAGTAGACGTCACAGTTCTTCCCTTTTGAGTGTGGCAGCTTCTGTTTTGAGTTGGCTTTCTTGTCTAGCTAATTAGATTTTATTTGTGGATGTGTGCCCTTGCTTGCCCTAGGTGTTCTCTTACTGCTAAAGGAAGACCACACTCTCATTCCTATTTTATATTTGAATGAGGAGAACAAGCCCCCGTGTATTTTGGGGGGCTCAAAATTTAGAAAATGGGGGGAGATTGTCCAGAGTTGTTGAACCACAAAGAAACCGTTCACCGCCAGCTACTGCCTATTGCCTGCCCAAATGCCGCTGCAACACCCAATCAAAAAAAGGCCTTGCCGCAGTAAAAAAAAATCCTCGTCTTATACCCGGAAAAGTACGATACCTTTCTGCCATCATGATATGAAGTCTGGACCTTGGTTTCAAGAACCGCTTGTGCTGAGATTATGATATCTGCAACAGTGCTGAGCATCCACACCATAGCCCATCAGGCTAAAATATAAACGCCTTCATCTTACGGTAGATATCATATCTAGCAATTTTAACTTTCCCCTCTGCTTTTCTGACTTTCTTTTTTGGAGGGGAACTGATGAAGTAAGGTTTGGTCTATGAAAGCCACGATCTATCGGTTTCTTTTTTAAATGCCGTTAACACTCTTGGGTGGGTGGGGGGAAAGAGGCATGAAAAACATGAGGTGAATAGATGCTGTCACTTCCCATACTGTTTTTTTAGGTATACTTCAGCCATAGGGAGGGGAAATGCCATCACCTCCTTAAAAGGGTAGTCTGACCTAATCACTCGTAAGAACAACACGCAAAGGGGAAACAGTTGCATCTGAAATGTGTAGCAAGTGCAAGCACCACACAGAGGACTTAACAGAGGACTTAAACTACTGATAAAGTGAGTAGAGGGAATACTATGTTCCGTTCTTTTTCAAAATAAGGCATTTAAACAGCTGTGGGAGTCAAATTTTCTGATGTGACTACGAAGCAGGCACTTCTTTAGACAGGAGGGAGAAGCAATTTGTGGAGAATATTTATGATACAGCAATGTTCATAGAAGGATGTAGCAGAGCAAATTGGCAATTAAACTTAAGGGAATATGTAGGGATGGAGAGCCTCTCAGAAGAATAAGAAATCAAGAAGAGAGACTTTTTAAATGGGGGAAAATTTATTGATTATTTCAGGACATATTGTAAACAAAATAAAACATTAGCAGAATTGACATAAACACGTGCAGTAAAAGATAACTAAGGAGTGGATAAAGGAAAATTTATAAATATATTTGAATTAGATATGCAGTAACAAAAAGATATGAAAGAAATAACTGCAGAAAGGAGGGGAGGGAATTCGAGGGGAAGGTAAATTAAATTTGTAAAGAGTTTGCTTTTCTTGCTAAAATGTTTCAATAAGTTGAAAAATAAGAAGCATGTAGTAGTAGGACTGTAGTTAACATCTGTTGCAGGAATACAAATAACTTTAATTTCAATTGCAACATTGTTAATGTTTCTAATATAGGTATTGGGGTGGGAGTTAGAACCGGGAACTAAGCCTTATATTAAAAGTGTACTAGAAAAAAACAACTGGTTCAGTACAAATTTTTAAAGAATAAAGGATAGGTACTTATAGGATATGAAGTAATATTAAGCTGTTATTTACAAACTAGTTTAATCACTATTCATGTTTAAAGAATGTGATAATGACTTTACAGTTCCCTTTTAAAAATGGATTTTTTCTTTAAAACTTTTTATTTTTAGGATGCATTAAAATGTCTTCCCTGGGAAAATTGTTCTAAAGTAGTCCAGCCCTATGCATGTTTTACAATATCTGGTGCTTTTTAGATTAGAAAAAAGGCAATCAAGAAGGGACATACAGAGGTGTGAAAAATACTACACAGTGTGGAGAAAGTAGGCAGAGAGACTTTTCCCTCGTTCTCTGCAAATTTCAGGAGACACAAAAAGAAGTGTTTTTTCACACAGCACATGAGAAAACAGAATTTGCTGACATGTTGTGATGGGCGCCACACCATGACTTTAGAAGGGACTTAGACGATTTTGTGGAAGATGAGGCTAGCCTATTCATGATGGTGGAGTGCTGTCTCAAGTAATGGAAATGGTATACCTGTGAATACCAGTTGCAGGTGAACATAAATGGAGAAAGTGCTGTTGGGCTTCCTATAAACATCTGCTTGGCGACTATGAGTAAAGGATGCCAAACAAGATGGGCTTTGTTCTGATCACAGAGGGATGCGCATGGCGCTGCGGTCTAAAACCACTGAGCCTCTTGGGCTTGCCGACCAGAAGGTTGGCGGTTCGAATCTGCACAACAGCATGAGCTCCCACCATTGCTCTGTCCCAGCTTCGGCCAACCTAGCAGTTTGAAAGCATGCCAGCGCAAGTAGATAAATAGCTGTGGCCAGGAGGGTAAACAGCATCTCTGTGTGCTCTGGCACTCGTCATGGTGTCCTGCTGCGCCAGAAGCAGTTTAGTCATGTTGGCTACGCGACCCTGGAAAGCTGTTTGTGGACAAACGCCAACTCCCTCGGCCTGAAAAGCGAGAAGAGCACCACAACTCCATAGTCGACTTTGACTGGACTTAATATAATAATAATTTATTATTTATACCCCGCCCACCTGGCTGAGTTTCCCCAGCCACTCTGGGCGGCTCCCAGTCAAGTGTTAAAAACAGTACAGCATTAAATATTAAAAACTTCCCTGAAGTTGTCTTTTAAAGATAGGATAGCTGCTTATTTCCTTCACATCAGAAGGGAGGGTGTTCCACAGGGTGGGCGCCACTACTGAGAAGGCCCTCTGCCTGGTTCCCTGTAACCTCACTTCTTGCAGTGAGGGAATCTCCAGAAGGCCCTCGGCACTGCATCTCAGTGTCCGGGCTGAACGATGGGGATGGAGACGCTCCTTCAGGTATACAGGACCGAGGCCATTTAGGGCTTTTAAGGTCAGCACCAACACTTTGAATTGTGCTCAGAAACGTACTGGGAGCCAATGCAGATCTCTCAAGACCGGTGTTATGTGGTCCCAGTGGCCACTCCCAGTCTCAGGACTCTTAAGCTGTGGTGGTGAGTGCAGACCCCGTCCCTTAGGCCTGATGGAGCTGGCTGGAGGGGGAGCGGTCTTCCTAGCACTCACAAGCGCAGCAACAGCAACTTTACCATCCAGAGGTCCTTTACCTTTTTTTTTAAGCTACCTGTTCTGATCAGCACGGCTCCTCTTTTGTTCTTACCCCCCACTGATTAGATTTACTCCCAAAGAGGTATGCATAGCATTGTCCCCACATGATCCAAACCAGTCCACATTTATACAGACACTGCGCCCACTGGAGCTTACTTCCAAGTAAGCATTGAAAGGGGGCTTCAGTCCTCGGATAACATCCAAGCTGCCTGCCCACTCATGCAACGGAAGCTAGTGGAACAACAGGATCCCTGGTTTCTCTTAGAATCATAGAATTGTAGACCTGGACCTTGAGCGTCATCTAGTCCAACCCCCTGATATGCAGGAATCTCAACACGTGGTTCCCCTGTGTGTCACCCGACCCTCTGGAGCAGATTTCTGGCACACACAGTGGGCTACAGGGGGAAGGAAAGGAAAGAGAAGCTCTGCTATGTGTGTGAACGCTCACACAACATTGGATCTCACTCCATACACAACATTGGATCTCACTCCGAGTGGTGTATTAATAGGCTTCACAATGTTTTGTTGTTTATGTTAAATGAACAGTGACCTTGTAATATACTTTGGCTTTTTAAGTGGGGCAGAAAAGTAATATTCACAATGCATTTTCTCATATCTATTTTATCCCACAGTAAGTTTGACCCCCCCTCAAAATAACAGTACACTCTTATATTTATATTCAAAACTCAGTTACACTGTATTCAGCGGCACTCATTAAGATAAATGTGCATACGATTGCAGCCTCAGACTTTTTATTTAAGAACAACTGCAAATCATACACTTTCAAAAAGTGTTGTCATTGCTTTCACTGTGATAATGATCATTGCACTTTATGTATATTTGACAGTTAAATCTTATTTTAATGTACCAAATCTGACAAGTTGAGGGTTATAGTTGTGTATCTTTTAACCACTTCATTAGAGTGAAAGGTTATATACATGCTGGTTTGTATCACTGCAGAATGTATGTTTAATGCATTCAGCAACTCATTTTGACATCTCTAGGGTTCTCTGCCAATTCAAGACATTAATAGATATGACACTAAGAGTTTTTCACTTTTCACAGGCAATCACATTTCAAAACTGCACACAACTATATCCATATGCTATGTCCCCATTAGATACTGGTCATCCTCACATTGGCAATAATTCAGTATCATTTTGTGTATGGACACCTGCATTTACTTCACTCATCTCTTGATATTTTGACAGGCTTTCTTCTTTATGAACTAGATAAATTTACAAAGCTTATTTTTTATCTATCACAATTTTTCCCTGGACACAAAAATCTGGAAAAGGACATTTGATTAATGTATTGAGTTTGAACAGAATATGTAACAGAACCGGTATACTTAAGCATAAAAACATACTAAAATGTTACAAAATCTTCTTTATTTTGCAGTTGTGAGCTCTGATTTGACATTGTGTGTATATGCAACAACCCTTAAAGAAGGCTAGAATTGCACCAATCAGCCACAGAGTGAGAAGAGGGATGGAGGGGGACTTTTCACAGTTTAATCAAGCGCATACTTAACTTTGTCCTGTTCAAATAACCCAGCCTATTTGTGGAGTTCTCACTGTCCAATACATCTTCCATACACAACTATAACCATGCAGAAATTATTGAAATGGAGGAGCGTTTCAGCCCACCAATTCCCACAGCCCATCAAAACAGATAATGAGGATTCCAGCTTCCCTTAAAGAGCTGTGCAAACGCTCTGCTGGCTGTGAGATAGGAGGATCACATCTATAGCTCCTATTTCATGCATTTCTGTCTAGGGATACAAATACAGATGCTAGCTTCTCAGCACATAAATCCCCAGGTTAGTTCAGGGCACTGCTATTTCTCTAAGCACAACAAATTCAAAAACACTTGACGCAAACTGCTGTTAACATTGCAACTACTGGAAACCCCAAAATTAGGAATCACATATAAATAATATTGTGAAATACACAGAAGTTGGGAGGAGCAGTTCTATCTATTCATGTCTCCTATTAAAAGCTCCCTTGCACTTGAAACAAAAAACCATTAGGAGTTGTGCCAGCAAAGTCTCTTCCTTCCTCTTTTCTACATCTGTTGTCTCCACCCGCCCCCCCCCAAGCTAGGTTAGTTTTTGTACTTGCACAAAACGTTATTCTCAATAAAAACACCATGGACTGAGCTCTAAGTTGCTGCTGCTGCAGATATACTACAAATCGAAGAATATATCCTCATCATCCAAGACAGCTAGTGAGGTGCAGAAATAATGTTACTACAAACTGAACTAATGTCCTGTTTTTATTAACTGTGCCACAAGACCGCTTTGTAACACAGTTGTGAAGCAATCTGTGTGGCTGAGGGTTGCTAACTATACAACACACTAGACTGAGCAGAGTGAAACTCCATGTAAGTTTGGGAGCTGAAAGCCACACAACCACTTCTGCTGCCACAACCAACCATTGTAAGCTTTCTAACCACTGTGGAGTGTAGATGAATGAACCTAGACTTCATTTCTTTCCCCTCATACAACCATAGCCATTCAGGATGGAAAAATTGTTGGACTAGTGAAAAGGTTTATGAAGTAGTATGTACGTGCAAAGTTTCATTTGGTAAATAAGGAGCTACTGTGCTGAAAGTGAGAGGTGGGTTTGTGTACCGGGGTGGGGGGAGGGTTCTTAATGGGCGTGCAATCATAAAATAATATCACAAACTTATTTCCCCCGTCGACACACCATGAAACAAAGGGTGTGCATGGGTGTGAAGAAGTGAGTCTGAGCATGTTGGAGGTGTTTGGGGAGAGGATAGAAACTCTTGAAACAATGCAAAGGCAATTCACATGAAAGAAGTTCACACACAAAATACTGTACTCGTTTTTGAAAAAGGAAATCTTCAGAACCTACTTCTAAAATGCTAGAGAGCTGCAGTCAAAGCTTTGACTGCTTTTGTTTTTTTAAAAAAGTAAATGAATGAATAAATAAATATATTATTGGCTGCTTCCCTGGCCTTTGAGCTCCCACCTCTGTTTGCTTATCACTTTCCCTTTAATAGCACACAACTGCTTCCGTTCTTAAGACTGATGTGAGGATTACAGACAGAAGTTAGTCAGGTAGTTACCAGAGACAGCAAGCCATTGGGATGGGTGGTCTTTGGAATTTCCATTCCCAGGGAGAGTGCATGGGCAATATTTCACAGGGTGGAAAAAAATAGTCATATCAGAAAATTTGACAGTGTATTTTGCAGCATGGCAATGATTTAGTTGACCTGGTCTGCCAACAATCCTTTGAGACAGAAAGTTCGTTCTGTCATACTGTTCCAAGTCTAGTGTCATGGTGTCAGTTTCAGAAAGCAGATTTCTCCATTTATTAATACTGCCAGTGAGCATTTAGGTTAATCCCGAAGAAACCAGAGGCATGGCTTTTGGCCCTTCCTTTCAAGTTATTAACTTGCTTTATCTCATTTCAAACTTCTGATCTTCTATAGAATGCCGTTTTGAAATCCAAACTTAAAGAGTTGGAATTATATTTTTTAAAAGAAGAAGAAGAAGAAATAATTTAACTACTAATTTAACTACTTGGTTTTACACAAGGCTAACCTATTGACCACTTGCAATGAAAAATATGATTGCCTATATTAAACACAACACCCCCACCCCCTTTCTTCTGTTTTTCTAGGTCTCCTAAACTTCCTGGATATATCAGCTATGGCCAAAGCCTGGGCCACCGCTGCCTCGACAGTCAATCAGACTAATAATTCAACTTGCGACCTATATGAGCACAGCGACACGGCACATATCCTGTTGCCCATGTTCTACAGTGTTATTTTCTTAATCGGAATGCTTGGAAACGCACTTGCTTTGGCTGTAATCGTTAAGAACAGAAAGAAGATGAATTCTACTACTATTTACTCAACGAATCTTGTCGTATCAGACATTCTTTTCACTACGGCGTTGCCTGGAAGAATAGCATACTACGCACTGGGCTTTCACTGGCCATTTGGAGAAGCACTCTGCAGACTCTCAGCACTTGTCTTTTACATCAACATTTATGCCGCTGTGAACTTCATGACATGCCTGAGCATTGACAGGTTTGTCGCCGTGGTTCATCCTTTACGCACAAAGATCAGAAGAGTTAAATGTGCCACGTATATCTGTTGCTTTGTGTGGTTTCTTGTACTTGCCCAAACCATTCCATTGCTTTTACAAAAAATGTCATACGAGGAAGGAGAAAGAATAACATGCATGGAATACCCAAACTTTGAACGAATTGCAAATCTCCCTTGGATACTTCTTGGAGCCTGCCTTCTGGGGTATGCATTCCCCCTTGGGATTATACTAGTCTGTTACTCTAAAATTAGTTGCAAGCTCTGCCATATTGCAAGAGAAAACCCGCTAGCTGAAAAGTCCGGAACCAACAAGAAGGCTTTTAATACAATTATTTTTATCATCGTTGTCTTTGTCATCTGTCTTACTCCGTATCATGTTGCCATTATTGTATACATGATTAAGAAGATTGTACTTAAAGATATCATTCCATGCAGCAGTCGGCAAATCTTCCAAAAGACCCTCCATTACACTGTTTTCCTGATGAATTTAAACTGCTGCTTGGATCCTTTTATCTATTTCTTTGCATGTAGAGGATACAAAAGAACAATCATGAAAATATTGAGACGTCAAGGAAGCATATCACTATCGAGCGCTGTCAAAACAGCTCCTGAGGAAAGCTCTCGTGATATAGGAGACACACAGTTGTCTCCCCTTTCAACATCTCTAAATGGAAAAAGGTGAACACAAATTAACATTTGAAACGTGCTTAGAGTTTCTATTTCAGAAAACATTGGTAACAGTAAAAACCATGAACTATTTCTTTTTTTTTTAAAGGAGCTAATATTTTTATTCTTCCAGGAGTGGCGTGGATTGGAGTGGTGATGTAGCACATGTAGCCACAAGAAAGAGAAAAACTGGCATTGTATTTGCTTTTAAAATTTGGTTTCATGTCTTTGTTTGTCCATGTTGCTTTATCATGGGGTGCAGTTATGTATATTTCTTTTTCTGAATCTCAGGAGCCCAGGCAGGAGAGTGAATCACTTTGTGATTTAGGACTTAGACAGAGAAGCAAGATAAAATTAAACTGAATGTTTAACTCCAGTTCATTCACCTTTAACACCCATGACTGGCACAAGGGATATACCTGGAAGGGAGCATGTAATCATCTTTGCTTTTTCATAGGTAATGAACTATATAAAATCATTGTTTATATATAAAAGCCTCCTGTCACAAGAAGGGGGTGATTTGCCTAATCTACCAGTGTGACTTTCCAATATACCATGTGGCTCACATAATACGTCTCCAAGAATATGCAGCATGCTGGCAAACAGTAGAGTATGAAACTACCACAGCTGGGCAGATGGTAAGCAACCAAGATAGGGAGGAGGTCAGATGCAGGGTGCGGCTAAGAATGGCACTTCTGTTCAGTAGGAAGCCAGTCAGTGATTTAAGCAAAAAAACACCCAGTCTCTTAGCTTCTAAAAAACAAAGAAGAAAATAGCATGTTGTACAAGAGGAAGGAGGGAGGGGTTGCTATCCACCATCAGCAACATCTGCATCCTAAAAACCCTTTGTTGCAATTCTTCTGGTTTACTTTTCATACTGTTTTGTTTTCCATTAGTGAGTTCTTTTGCATCCTGATCCTGGGACTTTTTGTTTGTGTTTTTGTACCTACGTGCTTTCCTTTCTCAGAATCTGGGGGTCGTTGGATCACGATGGGCTTGCTTTTTTTAAATCCCAAGCATACATATAGGCAGCTGTGTTTTGGCAGAAACCAATAACCTTGCTCGGTCCCTGCTCCTGCCAACCTAGCAGTTCGAAAGCACGTCAAAGTGCAAGTAGAGAAATAGGTACCGCTCTGGCGGGAAGGTAAACGGCATTTCCGTGCGCTCCCCTGGTTCACCAGAAGCGGCTTAGTCATGCTGGCCACATGACCCGGAAGCTGTACACTGGCTCCCTCGGCCAATAAAGCGAGATGAGCGCCGCAACCCCAGAGTCGGCCACGACTGGACCTAATGGTCAGGGGTCCCTTTACCTTTACCTTTAATAACCTTGCTTGGATTAAGGGTGAACTATGATAAATTAGTAAGCATGCAAGGGAAGTCATTCATGGAATAAGAGACTGAAGAATGGGTAGATATGTACAAAAACATATATTTTATAAATTCAGCTAAAAAAACTCTCCAGTAGGAAAAGTAAAGCAATGGCTTAAAAACTGGCTGTTACGAAAGATGTGTCTATAAAATTAGAGATATTGTGGTAAAAGGCAGTACCTAGTTTTATAAGGCAATAACTCTCCCAAGTACGAAACCCAGAAGCAGGAACAGTGATTGGAACTTGAGGTTTGGATGGCACAAGCTACCTGTAGTATTTTTAGAGACATATCAAGTGAAAATTAGGTGGTATGTTTCATTGTGGGAGTTCTGATACCTCCTGATGTTATAAATAGTTGTGGACTGGGACCTAAAAGCAGTTGCTCTGTAGTAAAACAAGCAGTGAACACGTGGCGCGTGACAGCTGCCCGTGCAGGTGCGGAACCGTGGCAGAGCTCAAGCTAGCAAAAGAAGAGGAGTTAACACCACTACCAGTTCTCTTGCAGTGTCCTTCCTTCCATTTAAGGATTGATAGATTTTAAAACATCAGAAATGAGTTAGAGGAGCATTCCCATGTGAGCCTAGTACTAGGTAGCATGAAGTGACAGATGAAAAACAGCCTGATTTTTAGACTTTTAAGGGTGGTATTTTTCTTCTTCTAAAAATCACGTGTTTGACATGTTAATTGGTCTGAGACACATGGCAATCAGCAACGTTGTTATTTGTCTGAAGAAGAAATGTAACACAATATCTATTCTTTAGGAACATATACAAATATAGTCAAAGCAAATTAAAACCATCTACTTGCAATATCCAACCTATGTTCATTTCGCTTATTTATATTCCTGCTATTTTCCTGGACGCTTTATTTTTAGTCTAAGAGCAAGAAAAGCTGGGTCTACAAAAAGGTACCAATGCCACATATGCCTATTATAAACATTGCTGTAATAGCAAATTTGAAGTCAAGCCAAAAAAACTAAGAGTTTTACACGATAAAGGCTTAAAGAACTGGCTCATATTAACTCAACACCCTTTAATGTAAAGCTAGTGAGGAATGGTGCCTTAAAGCACTGTTCCTCACGGTGGGCTGAGATGGAGCAGTTAGCCTGGAGCCACTTTCAGGTGGGCCTCCTTGCAGCTGCCTGCCCAGCACCTTCTTGCTTGCCTGTCTCACCCACTAGCCATGTCATAGCCTTTTGGTTGGACCAACTCCTTGCATGCTGAACAAAGGTGGTCACGAGATGGAGAAACTGGGGGAAGAAGGAGGTGGGAAATAACGTCTTCCCTCAGTGCCAGAAGTTTCGCCATCATGAACCCAATACAGTATGTATTAAACCAGGGATGGGGAAACTATGGCCCTTGTGATGCTGTTGGACTGCAACTCCCATCATCCCTGACCATCTTCCCATGCTTGCTGGGGGTTAAGAGAGTTAGAGTCTAACAGCATCTAGTGGGCCTCTGGTGCCCAATCTGTACATTAAACAATACATAATCGTCAACATAAAAAACTTGTACAAACATACACACACAGAGCAGAGAGTACATAATATTTAAAAAAACCAAAAACAAACTAACTAACCTGGATGATAACACAGTTCTATTACTTCTGTATTACTGTTGATGCTGAGACAGTGTCTTGACTGAAGCTATTACAGTGGTACCTTGGGTTACATACGCTTCAGGTTACATACGCTTCAGGTTACAGACTCCACTAACGCAGAAATAGTACCTCGGGTTAAGAATTTTGCTTCAGGATGAGAACAGAAATCATGATCCGGCGGCGCGGCAGCAGCAGGAGGCCCCATTAGCTAAAGTGGTGCTTCAGGTTAAGAACAGTTTCAGGTTATGAACGGACCTCCGGAACGAATTAAGTACTTTACCCGAGGTACCACTGTACTGAGTTGAGATTTGGACCATCAATTGTATCCCACCCTCTTTATTACTACACGATACAAGCTCTTCTCCACCTTTTGCAATGTTCTTGGTGGCTCGTGCTAAAGGATAATACAGAATTCTGTCCTTTTAAGCAAGAGAAACCAGGCACCAAACTTTCTGCAGTTAGTATCTGGTGATTTTCCTGCTGAGACACTATAAGTAGAAGTGCCAGCTATCAAGGATCATGAGATGTGTGGGTAATGGGACAAGCTACTTAAGTATCTGCAAATACAAAGGGCATGAAAATTAGTTGGTGCAGACAAACTCTTTATATTTCATTGCAGGTACTTTCAGATATGACTATTACTGTCCAGCAATGTCCCTTCCATTGCACAGAGATGGTAAATGCAATGTACAGTAGCTTAAGATTCAGCCATCAGCCTGTCATTAGCCCTCTGGAAAAGACATACGTATATTTAGGCTGGGGTACTGTCAATGCCGCAAAGAGTCACAAGTTATCTGCAAAGTCCTGACATTTCAGAGCAGTATCTCATGATCTCCCATTGTGGCTTCATCCTTGGCAATGAAGAGGAAGGAAGTCTGGTGACTTAAGTCTGGCAAAAGGTACTCTTCCCTTTATAAATGTGGTCTCACAAGGCAAAAAGATATTGACAGTATTTTCAAATGTGATTATTGAGCAAAATGCTGCAGACAAGCTGGTAATTAGCAATGATAATTATCAGTGTTGTCACTAGTTAATCCTTTGAATTGTAGAAAAATTCATGTATGGAATCTGAATATATCTGGCTATGACGAAGAAGGTGGTACCCAGACCTAGAGCTAACACACTCACTGAAATCAATGGAGGTTAATTATGACTGACTAAGCGAGATGAGCGCCGCAACCCCAGAGTTGGCCACGACTGGACCTAATGGTCAGGGGTGCCTTTACCTTTACCTTTTTAAAATCTGATTGATTTCATTAGTTGTACCTAAATCTTTAGGTGCTGCAGATATATTCTTAGAAGAAGGGATCTTCCCTTCACTTTTATACTGGAGGGAATGCCTGTTCTAAGTGTGCCCTTGCCGCATGCAGCTTTTATTTGTATAAAAATAAAGCACTTTTTTTAAAAAAAAATATGCCATCTAGTTGAAAATGTCATAGCCCTAGTAATTACTGGTATGTTATCCCCTGAATCAAGTTCTCTCATACAGGAGATGAGAAACCAGCACAGGAACACCATCTCTCCTGCTCCTCTTCTTAAAAAACCATGGTTCTCATATCTTCCATGACCAGACATGATATTAGTGTCAGCAGCAAAAGAGCCAGTTCTGCTACTGTACTGGAGAGTTGGTACCTGACACTGACAATGGCAGAGATAGTGGCAGAATTCCATACAGGCCCCTTGTACTGCACCCTATAGGTCTTTTCAGTCTTTTTCTGAGCTCCAAAGAACAATGTGCAAACACGTATTAGTTCTAGCTTTAGCTGTGTTATACATAACACTACATTTGGGATTTATAAACGTGAATAGGCAGAACTCGCATATTGTGAAATACGATTTCACAATATCTGTACAACTAGGTCTGTGACCTCAATGGAACCTATTGTTTAGTTTGACTTTTTTTCCAAGTATTTTGAGACATGGAATCGTGTTTAGGAAGAAAGAAAAAAATGCAAATTCTCACTCTTTGGAGTCAACCTATTATCTTGAAATACATTTAAGAATAACCTGCAGTACAAACTCCAACCCAAACAGCACACTTTTGGAAAAGTTATTTGTATATGTATTTCCCACTCGGATAAAAACAAACCAATGTTTCAGTTGCAAAGCTGATGAAATTTCTATACCTTCCTCTAAGCAAACTTTTTTAGAAAATGAATAGATTAAGGTCAACGCACATCTGTATGTGCTTATATAAGTTACCAAGGCAGAGACACAACATGCGGTTTATGTTTTGAAATGCTTTCTCAGAATAGCCCGAAAACTTCCTCCCAAGAATGTTTCACAACATGATATCCATCAGTAACAAACAAGAAAAGGAAGCGAAGGTACTGCTGGCAAGACACCTTTCTCATTTGATTTGCCACCTCATTATACCTTGCCGCTTCTAACCGCATTAAGCACTTTTTGTGTGGTGACAATATTGATTGGAAGTGAAATTGAGGTTTTTCAAGGTGCTGAACCAGTCCTGCCATGCAGCTACTTGTTGCAATTGCCAAATTTTGTATGAACTTTTTCGTTTTGAAAAGCATTTCTCCTAAGGCAATGGCAAGAAAATACATCACCAAGTATTATACGAAATTTTAAAAAGAGAATGAAGTCAAAGCTTTTCTAAGACAAAAAACCTCCCTTATTTCCGTGAGCAGCTGTCCTGGTTTTACGTCTACAACCAATTCAAGAAAGTCATTCTCTGCACAAAGAAAAGGGGAAATAATCATAGTTTTACTGCAAAAAATAGGCAGGACTCACACAAGTGCCTTTCAAAAGAGCCTTGCAGTTAAGAGGAAGTTTGCCCTTATCTTCCTTGATGTTGCTGCTTGGAGTGGAAAAACAAAGAAACGTAAGTGGGCTTGCTCAGATGCCGGGGCTCTGGCAATTACCCTAGGATGCAAGGTGATCTTATTGGTTGTGTTCATTTATTTAATAAAATGTATGCACTGCTTGATTGTAAAAACAACAACACACCACAAAGCAGTTTACAAAAGGATCAAACAAATCAATAAAAAAATACAACAATAGTTTAAAACATGCAAAAAGTTGAAATACTAATGATGCACACATGTCCTCTTCACGTGGTCAAATCTGCTCACTGGAACGGGGCCTGTATCAATGCTATGTTGGATGGCACTAGCAAAAGTGTTTTACTCATTATGGCAAAGAGAAGACTAGATACTGTGAAGCAGCCTTGGGAGATAATAAACTGTCACATACAGGTCTGTTTCTCTCCAAACAAACCACAAACGGAAGCCAAGGTCCGTTCCAGTATGCTGCTCATTCACTGTAAGTCATAAACCATAAGCTGCCGTGACATGTGAACCAATCCACAAAATCCAGGGTTCAAATGGTATTTGAACCTGGATTCCCATGTCTAAGCCCCAAGTTTTGTCTAGCTGATGAAATATCACTTTCTTGAAGCCCTACCATATCAGAGTAAGGAATCAAGGTACTTTTGCAAGATATTGCATCATCCATGTAGACATTTGCGAGGTTGGTGGAAAGAAAAGAACTTGTGATTTTTAAAAAGAAAAGCCTTTTGTAAGCCTACAGCTAGGAGTAGTTTTATGAATAGTTTCATGGATATCAACAGTTTCAACAGCTATGCCAAAGTCACACAACAGTTTGCAACCCATAAAGTCGAATGCAGGTCAACAGCTGTGTAGACAGTCAACCAAGTGGTTGATAAAGTTTTGGGGGGTGTTGTCAGCTGTATGCTGATGACACACAGCTCTATTCTCCTTTACATCTGCAGGCGTAGCAGTGGATGTGCTGGACCGGTGTCTTGCCTCGATAATGGACTGGATGAGAGCCAATAAACTGACCAAGACGGTTTGAGCATATAACATCGATCCTGGCCCAACTACACCATGTGCCAATTAGTTTCCAAGCCCAATTCAAAGTGCTGGTGCTGACCTGTGCAGTCTTACATGGTTCAAGACCTCAATACTTTAAGGACTGCCTCTTCCCATACAAACTGACCTGGACCCCGTGCTTGTCATTTGAGGCCCTTCTCTATGTCCCCATCCCCAAAAGGTTTGGAGGGTGACAAAACGAGAACCAGATTTTTTTGTGATGGTTCCCAGTCTGTGGAGTGCTCTCTCCAGACAGGCTTGCCTGGCAACTTCATTACATGTCTTCTGGCGCCAGGCGAAAACATTCCTCTTTACTCAGGCCTTTGGCCATTAAATAAGCTATGGCCTGTTCAATGTTGGGAGGGGGGCTGTTATTATGATAATTTTTAAAATTATGCTGTGCATTATTATGCTCTGTATTTTTTAAAAATTATGCTGCGTAATTTTTTTAATGTTGTGCACCGCCCTGGGATATTTGGCTAAAGGGTGATAGATAAATCAAATAAATAAATAAATCTCCTGTATTTACTATCTGTGCAAGGCTGCAAAAACAAAGAGAATTTTCAAGGATCTGACATACCACAATATTCAGGGGTATAGGCTGGATCTGGCTTGGTGGGTCACAAGTTATGCAGGCTATGTAAAAACAAGTTAGTCCCTAGATATAGTAGGAAGCCTGCACAACTTATGGCTGAACAAGCCAAACACAAGCCACCAGCTATTTATTTGGCATGCCAGGAGGTTGACACTCACACATGACCATGGCAGTTTTTACAATCCTAAGTATGCAGCAAAAACCAATATGTTAATGAAGTTTGTGGGCTGCATTTGGCTTGATGGATCACATATTGTAAGGTCTGATCTCTTATGTCAGAGTTAAGACAGTCACATATGCCACCAGCAAGTCAAACTACTGTATTCCATGACTGCTCTGTAGCAATAATAGATACTGAACAGTAGAGGGCAATACAGTTATGTCAGGGAACTGCCATCAGAGCATCAGGTGGTGGAGGGACTCAGGCAGGATGAAAGAGACTCAACTGCTGAAGCAGGGACCAGCAGGGGGAGGAGTGGGTCTCTGAGGGAATGCGAGCAGGAGGGAGGGCTCAGGGAGGCTTCCAGCGAGAACAGTGGGGAGGTATCGGAGTCTCCCATAGGGAGACCCACACCTCGCAGGAAACTGTCACGCCGTGAGTCCAGGAGACGCGTTTCCGTTAAGGAACTTCTTTGCTGGAAACGCTTCCGCAGACAGCCACTGTCGGACTCTACTAGTGACTAGAGCAGACATGTCTGAGGAGCTCCGTCACACACGGAGGTTTGTGGGGTCGCACAAACTCTGAGGGAGCACGTTTTCACGCACAAGCAGCTAATCAAACCCTCACAGCAGTCCGACAGTCTTTGTACGCTGCCTGTGCAAGAGAAGGCATCATGAGCGAACCAACCGGAACCGGAGGAGCAGGGGCTGGAGCTGGTCCAAGCTTGGAAGATAGATACCGAGCGTTGGAGGTTCAACTGGCCCTGCAGACGGCGAGGCTGGAGGAGAGAAGGGCTCAGGATGCAGACAAGAAGGGGAGAGCCACTCAATTCCCCAGAAAGGTACCAGGATTGGTGCAGAAATTTGGGGGGGACCCCAAGGACTACCATGCTTTTAGGACAGAGATGCAATATGCCCTTAATGTGCAGTTCGATGAGTTCCCTGATGAGGAATCGCGAGTTGCTTTTGTAATTGGGCATCTTGAGAAAGGGGCTAGAGACTGGGTTCGACCCCTAATGGCAACGCACAATGACATACTAAAGGACACAATGAAGTTCTTTCGTGCAATGGATATCATGTTTTCCAGCGATATTGAGGAAGGGGTGGTGCGCAGACAGCTAATGGCTTGTAAGCAGGGAAGTCGATCTGTCCGTGAATATTGGACTGAGTTTACCATGCTGATTCACAGACTGAGTTGGGATTTATCGGCGGCACCCGTTCAAATGCTATTTGAAGAAGGTCTTTCTTCGGGGGTGAAAGACGAGCTGGCACGGAGCCCCAGGGCGGAGTCTATGGATCAGCTGACCAAATCTGCGCTGACCATAGGAGCGCGGCAGGAGGCAAGAGCCTTGGAGAGGCGGGAAGGGAGAGGGGAACGTTGGAAGGAGTTCCGCATTCCAGACATTCCTGAGCCAGCTTTCCCGCCGGCAGAGCCGATGGAAATTGGAACAGCGCGCGCGCGCGCATTTTCAAAAACCAGCGAGGGAGCTAAGAAGGAGGGAAAGGGCCCCCGGAAATGCTATCTCTGCCAACAGCCAGGCCACTTTGCCAGAGTCTGCCCCCAGAGGAAGGAATGGCAAGGGATGGTGGGAGCTGTTGAGGGGGGAGAAGAAGGGGGAGCGGAGCAGGTAAAAGCCAACGCCTGGTTGCCACAATTGGGGCACTGCAGCCAGGCCAAAGAGCAGTGAAAGTGCCCGTGCCAGAAGCTCCTCGACCTGCTCTAGTGATTGAAGTGTCGCTAGAGCTGCAGAATGGGCACCCCCTAAAAATAAAGGCGCTATTGGACTCAGGCAGCTCCTGCAATTTTATGAGCAAGGAGTTTGCTGCTGAACACCAGATACAGACCATCCCTTTAAGCAACCCCCTGCAGGTGACCACGATTGATGGCAGGGAGTTGTTGGGAGGAGGAGTCCGCTTGCAGACTGTCCCAAGGATAATGAGGGTGGCAAGGCACACAGAACTGATAGCGTTTAATGTGGCCACCCTGGGAGGCGCTCCCATTATTTTGGGAATGAGCTGGCTAGCTCTACATGATCCGCTGGTTGGCTGGCATCAAAGAGTGGTGTCCTTTGGTTCAGCACATTGCCTAGAACACTGCAAAGGGGAGAAGGGTTCAGCAGGGGCCCAAGCCACCCTAGCAGGGACTGAAGTAATGGGGAAGGTGAAGGTACCACCACAGTATGCAGATCTCAGCGACGTGTTCAGCGAGAAGGAAGCTGACCAACTACCACCTCATAGACCCTTTGATTGTCAGATCAATTTACTCCCTGGAGCACAGCTTCCCGTGGGCAAGTTGTATGCCATGTCAGACAGGGAAATGCAGGAGTTGCGAGGGTTCATTGACAAGAACCTGAAGAGAGGCTTCATCAGAGAGTCCAAAGCAGCAGGGGGGAGCCCAGTGTTCTTTGTGGACAAAAAAAATGCGGACAAGCCGAGACTTGTATGTGATTTTAGGCGGCTGAATGCAGTGACTGAACCGGTGGCGTTCCCTATGCCCAGAATTGATGATATTTTGACCAGGGTGAGGAAGGGAAAGATTTTCACAAAGCTGGATCTAAGGGGGGCGTACAACCTGATACGCATAAGGAAAGGGGATGAATGGAAAACCACCATGTTTACCCCTTTGGGGGCGTTTGAATACCTCGTTATGCCATTTGGATTACAAGCCGGCTCCGCGTGTTTTCAATCTTTTATGAACCACGTGCTGGGCCCTTTGCTCTACAAGAATTGCGTTGCCTTTCTAGATGATGTGTTGGTGTATTCTGAGAATGAGGAGCAACATGTGAGAGACGTCAGAGAAGTGTTGAGCAGACTGCAAGCCAACAGGCTGTGGGTCAAATTGGAGAAGTGTCGGTTCCATACCAAGGAGGTGGAATTCCTGGGGTACCGCCTGTCAGACAAGGGATTGGCCATGGATCCCGGCAAGGTACAGGCAGTGCTGGAATGGAGAACACCCAAAACCAAGAAGGATGTGCAGAGGTTCCTAGGGTTTGGAAACTTTTATCGTAAGTTCATCCGCAACTTCGCCCATCTGACGGCGCCCATCACTGACTGTCTCAGCAGTAAAAAGAAGTTTGTATGGACGGCGGAGGCGGAGCGAGCGTTTGAGGAACTGAAAAGGGCCTTCGCCTCTGAAGAACAACTTCTGCATGTGGATTTACGAAAGAAGCTAAGGGTTGAAACAGACGCATCTGACAGAGCCATAGGGGCGGTGCTTCTTCTGCAGCCGGGGAAGGAGGAGTCAGAGTGGCGTCCGTGTGCCTTCTTCTCGCGGAAGCTGAACAAATCCGAGAGGAACTACACGGTGTACGACCGAGAACTGCTTGCTATTCATGAGGCGTTCCAGAGATGGAGGCATCTGCTAGTTGGTGCACAACATAAAGTGCAAGTGTGCACGGACCATAAAAATCTAGAGTACTGGAGAACGGCGCGAGTGCTCAACCAAAGGCAGTTGAGATGGGCCCAAGAGTTCTCCAAATTTAACTTTGAGATTTGTTATGTGCCAGGCCCAGAGAATGTTAGGGCGGACGCTCTCTCACGCAAACCTGAATATTTGGAGGGGGAGGGAGCACCCGAAGAAACCCATATCATTCCAGAGGACCGCTGGGTGTGTGGGGCGACTTTGGTGGGGCAAAGGGAATTGGTAGAGGGTACGGTGCAGGATGCATACGCCCAGGGGAAACTCAGGGATCTCAGAGGGGAGGAAGACAAATCCGGTGGTTTTGAGGAGAGAAACGGGGCATTGTATTATAAGGGAGCGTTATATATACCTGAAGGGGAATTGAGGGAGAAGGTACTCAAGCAGCTGCACGATAGCCCCACAGCAGGGCACTTTGGGCAACACAAAACCATGTGGCTGGTTACCAGGGAATTTTGGTGGCCCAAGGTCAGGGAAGATGTGCGGGAGTATGTGAGAGGGTGTGAACAATGCCAAAGAGCCAAGGGGGAGAGGCAGGTGCCGGCTGGTTTATTAGAACCACTGCCCACACCTGAGAGACCGTGGGAAGCAGTGGCAATAGATTTCATGACTGATCTGCCAAGGTCTAGAGGGAAAACAGCCATCATGGTTGTAGTAGACCTGTTAACTAAAATGGCCCACTTCATAGCCTGCTCACATGCGGTTACAGCAGAAGAAACCGCCAAATTGTTTGTAGAGAATGTGTTTAGGTTGCATGGCGCCCCCTTGAGGGTGGTTTCAGACCGAGGGAAACAATTTACTTCCAGGTTCTGGAGGAAGCTCATGAGCTTACTGCATGTAGAGGTTAATTTCTCGACGGCCCGTCATCCTGAAACCAACGGGCAGGCGGAAAGAGCAAATGGGGTTCTCCAACAATATTTGAGGTGTTATGTTAATGACAGAGAGAATGATTGGGTGGAGAAGCTGGCGTTGGCAGAATTTGCCTACAACAATGCAGAGAACGTGTCCACGGGGATGAGCCCCTTTTTGGCTAATCACGGGTGCCATCCCAGAGCCTTCCCAGGGGGGGAGGGGGAGAACTGGAGCGTTCCAGCTGCAGAACAGTTCGTGGAAGAAATGGAAGCGATCCATCGCCAGCTCCAACTCAACTTAAACAGGGCTAAGGAGGAATATAAGAGGCAGGCAGACAAAAACAGAAGGGAAGGTGAAAGCATCAGGGTGGGGGACCAGGTGTGGCTGTCAACCCAAGGGTTGCCATTCAAAGGAGGTTGTAAGAAATTAAGACCCAAAAGGCTGGGTCCGTTTGAAGTCATACAGCAGGTCAATCCAGTGGCTTTCAGGCTCCGGTTACCGAACCACATGAAGCTGCACCCAGTTTTTCACAGGTCGTTGCTGTCACCGTATAGAGGAGACAGTGAGGGGAGGGTCACTAGGGGACCAGCAATGGAGGAGAAGGAACACAGCTACCATGTAGCGGAGATCCTCGATTCCAGGTGGAAGGGAGATCAAGTAGAGTATTTGGTAATGTGGGAAGGGGAACTGGAGTCGGAAAACACCTGGGTTAGGGCAGAGGATATCAATGACGAGGTTTTAATAGAGACTTTTCATCAGAGGTTCCCACGTAAACCTCAGCCTGTAGCGAGGTTCCGAAGGGAATACTTTGCCACCACCGACGAGGAAGAGGAGTTGGAGGGGTTCCCAGATTCTGAAGAGGAGGAGGATTCAGCTGGCCAGGACGACGATCGATGGAGAGAATTGTTCGAGACGTCAGAAGATGAGGAAGATTCGTTTCGGGGTTTTAGCCCTTCACCTCCCAGGGGGGAGGAATTGGGAGGGGGTGAGGGGGGCCCTGGAGGGGAGGTGGATGTCAGGGAACTGCCATCAGAGCATCAGGTGGTGGAGGGACTCAGGCAGGATGAAAGAGACTCAACTGCTGAAGCAGGGACCAGCAGGGGGAGGAGTGGGTCTCTGAGGGAATGCGAGCAGGAGGGAGGGCTCAGGGAGGCTTCCAGCGAGAACAGTGGGGAGGTATCGGAGTCTCCCATAGGGAGACCCACACCTCGCAGGAAACTGTCACGCCGTGAGTCCAGGAGACGCGTTTCCGTTAAGGAACTTCTTTGCTGGAAACGCTTCCGCAGACAGCCACTGTCGGACTCTACTAGTGACTAGAGCAGACATGTCTGAGGAGCTCCGTCACACACGGAGGTTTGTGGGGTCGCACAAACTCTGAGGGAGCACGTTTTCACGCACAAGCAGCTAATCAAACCCTCACAAGTTACATCAATAACTCTAGCCTTTTGAAGGCAAGGCGAATAAATACAACTAAGATAAAGCATGGGCATACAGAACGATATTTAAGGAAACAGGCTAAATTCAATGGAATGAATCATTCGGAGTGTTGCTAATATCCAAACATAACAACAGCACATGAATGCTATACTCATGGTCCCTCACAAAGATGACCTAGCGTTCTATATAGAATCAACAATTTCACATGGAATTATTAGGGAACTTGCCACATCCACCATAAATACTTTCAGTCTCAAACCAATACTAAGCATTGCCCAAGCACTAACAATAATTCTGCTTCTTGATTTCTTAATTTTAAGAAAAGCCCCTAAGGTCTCGCGGCTTTGTAAGTACCGATTGTCATCTTTCTGAAATCTCAGCAGCCTAAAAAAGTATGCATTTGTGTCACACTGGAGCCAAAGTCCAAACCTCTACACTAGTGCTTAGTGCTTGAGGGGATGTATTTGGGCTTTGTGTTGTTTTCCCCTCAATTATTACTTCCTCGTCCTCTGAAAGTTCCAGAAACCTGAAGTCTGTTGTGGACATGTGTGGACATGTACAGTGGTACCTCGGATTAAGAACTTAATTCGTTCTGGAGGTCTGTTCTTAAGCTGAAACTGTTCTCAACCTGAGGTACCACTTTAGCTAATGGGGCCTCCCTCTGTCGCCACGCTGCCGCCGCACGATTTCTGTTCTCATCCTGAAGCAAAGTTCTTAACCCGAGGTACTATTTCTGGGTTAGCGGAGTCTGTAACCTGAGTGTCAGGGAACTGCCTTCGGCTCAGGGGCAAGAGGGGAAAAGGCAGATGGATTACAGAGAGCCCCCAAAGATCGTGGGAAGCAGCACTTCCTCAGGGGAGGAAGGAAGCCACGCCTCTAGTGGGGAGGAGATGCAGGGCTCGGGGGAGGTGAGGCGGTGCCAGGACACCTTGCCTGAGCAAAGCAGGGAGGAGGGAGGTCCCCCGTCACCCAAGCCTTCCTTGCGCAATAGGCTTCCGCGCAGAGAGGGGAGGCGCAGACTGGGGGTCAAGAAACTACTCTGCTGGGGAAGATTTAAGGACCGCCCACTCTCAGATTCTGCCAGTGAATGAGCAAGACATGGAATAGAGGCGCTCTGCATTCTAAAGGTTTTTTTTAGCACCAATAAGCAAGCTTTAGAACAGACTAGTGAGGCATCTTGCCTGATTGCTCTCGAGCAACCACCCGATACCCTTAACACTGAGGCACCAGTGTACTCATGTATTTATTCACCTATGCATGTAAACATTTTTTTAAAAGGCTATCTTGGAACAGTGCCATAAAGTTACCTAAAACAATTTTCTCTCCTCTCCTTCTCACCCACTCTCCTGCAGCCACTACCCAAGGGAGGTGGCCAGCAGGGGCAGCCATGGAGAGACCATGGTGAGGAAACAGGATGCTCTGTCGCAGTCGCCACCGTTGTGGCAGCTGCTCAGGACAAGCACTGACTTTTCCTCTTTCCTGAGCTCAGCACTGGCAGTGCTGGGGGCGGGGACAAAACTGGGACATTATGGGATCAAATCAGAAGCCGGTTTGGCTTTTGAAATTCCGGGACTGTCCCTGGAAAATAGGGACATTTGAGGGTATGCCACACATGAGCGCTTGCATGAAAATTCGAAGTTAAGAGTGAGCCCAAAGCACAGGAGAGCCGAGTACAAAAAGTTCACATGCCAATTTATCTGCAGGATTTCTAAAATCTGCCTGCTCTTACTTGCTTACCGCCCCCCCCCCCACTCCATAGTCTCTGGTAATAACAGCAATTTCCTGAGCAGCTTCAGCCTGGTTCCCAATGGAGTACTGCTTATAAAGCAAATAAGGTAAAGGTAAAGAGACCCCTGACCATTAGGTCCAGTCGTGGCCGACTCTGGGGTTGCAGCGCTCATCTCGCTTTACTGGCCGAGGGAGCCGGCGTACAGCTTCCGGGTCATGTGGCCAGCATGACTAAGCCACTTCTGGCGAACCAGAGCAGCGCACAGAAACGCCGTTTACCTTCCCGCCAGAGCGGTACCTATTTACCTACTTGCACTTTGACGTGCTTTCAAACTGCTAGGTTGGCAGGAGCTGGGACCGAGCAACGGGAGCTCACCCCGTCGCGGGAATTCGAACCACCGACCTTCTGATCAGCAAGTCCTAGGCTCTATGGTTTAACCCACAACGCCACCCGTGTCCCTATAAAGCAAATAAAAGGTAAAGGTACCCCTGCCTGTATGAGCCAGTCGTGTCCGACTCTAGGGTTGTGCGCCCATCTCACTTAAGAGGCCGGGGGCCAGCGCTGTCTGGAGACACTTCCGGGTCACGTGACCAGCGTGAAGAAGCTGCATCTGGCGAGCCAGCGCAGCACACGGAAATGCCGTCTACCTTCCCGCTATAAAGCGGTACCTATTTATCTACTTGCACTTAATGGTGCTTTCGAACTGCTAGGTGGGCAGGAGCTGGGACCGAACTACGGGAGCTCACCCCGCCGCGGGGATTCGAACCGCCGACCATGCGATCGGCAAGTCCTAGGCGCTGAGGTTTTACCCACAGCGCCACCCGTGTCCCTTTTAAAGCAAATTGGCAATAGCAAATGAGGCATCAGTCACCAGTATGCTGAAAAATGTACATCATTCTGCAGACAAACTGTTAATAGGTGGTAGAATGCGCCTGAGACAGGGCTGTAGCTCAGTATTTTACATGCAGAAGGTCACAGGTGCAATTCCTGGTGTCACTAGGTAGGACTCAGGAAAGACTGCTGCCAAAAATCTTGGACAGCTGCTGCCATTCAGTGTTGACCATGCTAAGCTAGATAAGCCAATAGCCTAGCAGTCAACGGTTTTCAACCTTTTTGAGTCCACGGCTCCTTTGACCAAGTACACTCTTTCTGTGGCACCCCCGAGGGGCTCAGGGGCCCAGTTATGTCACCCCTTGCCTGCAGGGCTGGCAGCCTCTCGCCTTTTTTCAAACACCATCCCCTTGTGGAGTGTTCCCTCAGCCTCCTCTCCTCTCCTTGGCAGTCCTCAGGGCAGCTTCTGCTGCAACAAACAGCTGTGCAAACCTTTGGGAAGCAGAGATGTGAGAGGACATCAGAGGAGGGAGGGAAGGAAAGAGGGACAGAGGCCAGTGTTGTCTGCGGCAGGCACCCCTGGCCATCGCTCAAGGCAGATTTCTAATGACAACTAGGGCATTTCGGGAAATGTCGTTTCACTATGCTGGCAAAACAGCAATTTATTTTACAGTAATTTACAACTGGGAGTGATTGTGTCAACCTCCCATTTCATACCACTGTTCTATAGCGGAACTAGGGCTTCAAAAGAGTGGCTGGGGAAGTCCAGCCAGATGGACGGGGTATAAATCATAAGTTGTTGTTGTTGTTGTTGTTACAAAAGGATTGTCTTCTTTCTCCACTGGAAAATTCCCCAGAATACACAGGACCACATCAGGTTCCATCCGTCTCTGAGGGTAGGACATCTGAATGCCATTAATAATTCTCCCTCATTTTCTCTCAACCAACGCTGTGCAGCCCATGGCATTCTCTTTCCTTCTTTCATATACAGTCATACCTCGGGTTACAGACGCTTCAGGTTGTGTTTTTTTGGATTACGGACTGCCAAAACCCAGAAGTACCGGAACGGATTACTTCCGGGTTTCAGCGGTCACACATGCGCAGAAGCGCTAACTCACTCTTTGCGCATGCATAGAAGCGCTGAATCGCAACACGCGCGTGCACAGATGCGCCGCTGCAGGTTGCGAACATGCATACCGCACGGATTACGTTCGCAACCCGAGAGTCCACTGTATATGTGCCATTCATTTCACTGTACAGTGGTACCTCGGGTTACATACGCTTCAGGTTACAGTCTCCGCTAACCCAGAAATAGTGCTTCAGGTTAAGAACTTTGCTTCAGGATGAGAACAGAAATTGTGCTCCGGCAGCGCAGCGGCAGCAGGAGGCCCCCTTAGCTAAAGAGGTGCTTCAGGTTAAGAACAGTTTCAGGTTAAGAACGGACCTCCGGAACGAATTAAGTACTTAACCCGAGGTACCACTGTATTATATTAGGTCAACTGACAGCAAATCTTCATGAAGAGTTTAATGTTGCTATTATGTGATGAAATGTAGTCCTCAATCCTGTTAGTTACAACTTTCATAGTAATCACCAGTAGGAGAATTAGTTATCATTAGGATTTACTAGGAATGAAAGGGAAGTGCTAAAAACCTAACCTCTGCATTCACAACGTGCTTTCGATTTTGAAAAGAAGGGTTACAAATGACATGCGCAAGGGGATTTCCACAGGAGCACAGAGTTAAAGCATAATGATTTATCAGAAACTCCCTGCCCTATGAAAATAAATAAAATGTATGCTTATAATACACAGCCATTACAACAATAAATGTGAACATGTTTATTTCTTTACAGTACTTCAGCCATATTAATGCTTTATGTTTATGCCATGAAAATGAACAATTTAAGGGTAGGAAAGCAGAAAAACCACACTCTAGCAGACAGGAGGAAATATTTGGTCAGCTGACATATGTAACAAGAACGAAACGCGCCTTGTTTATACACCTATAGATTATTCACAATATTTTTTTTATTGGAGAAAATCTATATAACCAATCAGGGAACTAGTTGCATTATTTCATTTCCTGACTGTAAATGAGGGCTTCTATTTTAGTAAACGGAAGTTATTACAAAGACAAGAGCTCCAAATCTTTTGCAGATCAGAGAGTACAAAGAAGGCATCTCTAAAAGAAGAGCAAAGTGCAACCAGGTAGGAAATGTGATTAATTGTCCATCTCCGTTTGTGCTATCAACCATTTTAAAATATCGACATATACAAATATACGGATTCTAAAGCAGCAAAATAAAATTGAATGCCACCACTGTTTAAAGCTTTTAACACTAATACTTCAGTATTGTAATGTAAGTGATTTTTAACTTTCTGAACTAAATGCAATTTTTCAAAATCCCTGCAGTTTTTTATCAAATAACTAGAAAGAAAGACTGACAACATAAAGACCATCTCTATAACAAAGGGAGGACTGTTCCCACATTTCTGAAATAATGAATACGCTATACTTACAATATCCTCAGTTAATTTAAATTCAGAAGCATTGAGAAATACAAAGAATTGCTGAAAAATTGAGTTTTTCCTGTAGAATTAAGCAAACGAAAGGATAAACCAAAGCAAACTCAGGATATATATATATGCCATATTTATGATCCAAAGACTTACTTTAGGCACACCTAAGGCACTGAACACACTCTGTGGGGTTTCTACTTTCTTATTTTTGGACAGATTTCCATGTAATGCTGCAATCTCCTTTGAAAGTCAACTCAGCTCCAAACATCACCAGCCACATTTCATAGGGGCAAGCTACTTTAAAAAAAATACAAGCCTCGCACCCCCTGTTGCAAGGTTATTTAGATCCAAACCCATGTTGTGTTATGTTGTATTATAACAGAATTGTTACTAAAAGTACTTATACCAGCCTAACTTTAAACTACTAAACATTAATGTTGTGACCATTTTCACATTATCTTTAAGGTTAGGTTTATAAATAAGCAAATTAAAATAAGCCGCTGGGAAAGAGGTTTTTTGATGGAGCTCATTATTCAGTTACAGCAGCTAAATGTTTTTACCACTAAACATAGCAAATGGGTCCAAATTCTGAGGTCCTCTGTGCCCAAAATACAATTATAGATGTGCAGCCCTTTTGGGGTTTGTTTTTTTAAAGTCACTTGGCTGGTAGCCCTCGTAAACAAGATCTGCCTGATCAGAAATCCATTTTTTTGTTGTCGTTCAGTCAACCAGTGTGCCACAAACTACCCCATGTATCTCCGATCAAGTAGATCACTAAAAATGTTAAATTTGCCCAACAGCTGCCCTTTCCAGACTTCTTCCTTACATTTTCTCGACTTCACGCACCAAAATGGTGACAAATCGACCAGCCAAGAATAAGCCTTGGCTACAATTCTGTTGGTGAACCACAAACTTGGGGTTGGGTGATACTCAAAGCCAAACCTCAGCTTGGCTCAGTGTGGGATGGGAACAAAAGGAACCAAGGAAGAGCAAAGCAGATGGGAGCACTTTTCTGGGAGCCCACACATTCACACGGCCCAGTAAGCCATGGTTTGGCTTACTGTACATTGCGAATCTGGCCAGACTGTGCTATATGATCTATCTAAAATTCCAGAGGTATGGTACACATACAAAGGTAAAGTACTGAGAGATAAAGCAGCAGTAGTTCATGGCTGGCAAAGTCTTCTCTTACTAAAGTGAACAGGTTTAGCCATAGTTCAGTGGCAGAGCGCATGCTCTGGTTGCCAAATGCCTTCAACGTTCCAGCTTCAATTTCTGGCATCTCCAGGTAGGGCTGGGAGACACTTCTCTCTGAATCCCTAGAGAGCCATTGCCACTTGGTATAGATGCTACTGAGCATGATGCGCCAATGGTTTGACTCCCATGGATGGGGAACCTGTGGCTCTCTAGATTTTAATGGGTGACCAATGGTCAGGGATGATGGAAACTGTAGTCCAACAATGCCTTGAGGGCCACAGTTTAGCCACTCCTTCGTTAAATTTGAGTTTTATACTGAGAAACAAGGAAGTGGTCCCCTCCAACATGAAAGCAATGTTTCTGAGGTTGGAAGCCAGTGTTGCTTTCTAACTACATCTGGGCTAAGCAATCAGTTCTGAGCATGTACTTGTAACATGTTGTGGTAACAAATATATTCCAAATTTCATCTAAGCAAACTGGTTTATTTTAGTTGGGCGTGTTTTTTCTTTCATTTCTAACACACTTAGTATTTAAGCCTTTCTTCCTATTCATATAAATAACTAGATGTCGAAATGTTATATCATTTCCCAGCTTGCTTTTATTCTCACAAATTTACAACACCATCATGAAAATTTTCATTCAGAAGTTCATCGGTGTTCAATAGGGGCTTGTTTCAAGCTAAGCGCATAAAAGACTCCAACCCTAAATTACCAAAACCACTTCTGTTGTTTAGTCTACACTAAGGCTCATAGGCTAAAGGGAACTAGGAAGCCTTAACACACAGCTGCAAACTTTAGCTTGCTTTCATTTCCAAGGTTCTATTGACCTAGGAAACCTAAATAATCCAGTGGACAATGGCAAGATAAATTGGTTATCATGTGTCCTAGTCTACACATGCCACCGATTACAGATGAACAGGAGGAACATGTGTTTGGGTCTTTAACCAAGGATTTTGGTGTACTAGGGTAAACTAGGTCTCTTGGTGATGGGTCTTAGGGATGAAATATTAGTCATGTTCTCTGGAAAGGGTTCTCTGGAACTTGGGGAAAACAATGCCCTTCCAGGCCCCTTGAGCCTTGCATGTTATGAGGCTTTTGGGGTGAAGACTTGGGGGAGGAACACGAGGCTCTTGGAACCCTGACTAAAATCACGTACAAATTATAAAGATGGGGGGGGGGGAGAGCAGAACCTGACTATATCCCTGAAGAACCAAGCACAGTTTTTCCATCTGGATCCCGTCTTAAGGGTTTGGTCATATGAAAGAGGGATTTTCCTAGACTGAAGAATGGGAAGGGTATCTAAAGCAGTCATGAGTAGGTAGTCTGTGGGGTGCAGTATTATGTTAGCATAAATTGGGTGATGGTCTCTAACCTTGATTGGTACTGATGTGTTTACCAGTTCCTGGCATAATGCTTCATGCATGGTGCTTTTCCTAGGCAGGCCTCTAAAACCAATCAAGAGGTGTTCTGTAATAGTTTGATCGCTGTAGGAACCAGGCTGGGAGGAAGACACTTGCATATTCCGGAGGTCTCACACACTTCTTTGCATAACAAGTGAGAGTCATTCTGGTTGCTAAAGAATGATATTATCCTGGTGCTCTTAGCCAAAGCTAAGTTTAGTTTCTCAAACAAAAATTGAGATTTCTAAAGTCATGGTGCGAATGAACATTCAAAATGGCAGTGGGACCTCAGTAACATATTTGGATCTAGAATATGCTGTGATCTAGATCATGTTAGATATGCTGTGTTAACGCCAATTAGCTTTTCCCCCTGCTTTCTGATCTAAGTTGAGGATCCCATCCAAACTGTACTAAACAAAGAATACAGCAGCTTCTTGACAGTATTATGTGGTCTCCATGTCAGCTACTCGTGGTGGCTTAAGCCAACGTCACTGCAACAGCCTCATGTATGTGATGCTAAGCTAGCTGACTGGTGGTCTAAATTCCATTATAGCAGGTTTGCAAATAATCAATTGCTCATTCACCTGTGATGAGTAAGAATCTCCTCCAGCGTACTAGGTAGGAAGCTTAACAAAATGTCACCTTTTAAAGGGCAGCACAAGTTACTTTCATAGGTGGGGGGAGGGTAGGAACGTTAGTAAAAGCTGAGTAGGTTGGTAACTTGCAGACGTATTGGCAAGACTGCATTGCAGCAAGCTACTACAAAATATCTAGTGGCTAGGACTGCATTGCCATAACTAACTTTGTGGTAGCTAAAGGCTCCTTAAGAGACTAGGTTGCCGCATGCAATTATGTCCCCAACCCATCTTATCTCTCTGTCCTATGTAATGCTTTTGCATACAGCTGCTGTGCTTCATCTGGACTTTCTGGAACCACAGATTTCAATGCTAACAATGATCAGCTACTGCAGTAGTAGCAAAGACTGCAATCTTTGCAAGAAATGTGCAAGTGTCAAAACCAGTGGCACCCGCCACTTCTGCACATGAAAAACACACAGCAGAGGCAGTTCAAAAGCACAGCTGCTCAGAAGACGAAGCGAGACCAAAGGTTTTCTCATTCAGCCACAAAAACAGGGAGGGTGTGGGGAGCTGCAAAGCAACAGGCGCTGGCAACCCACCCAAGAGACTGAAAGAAAGTAAAAAGACTCTCTTTTACCATGTTCAGAACTTCCTCTATTAAAATTATCTGCTGCAAAAGACTGCAGAGTTTTTCAGTCTACTTCCCTCTACTTTCACCACATCTTATTTCAGATATGAGCATACTGGAGGAGGAGGAGGGAGATATGGTCATTCTTTGACATGAGTAACGATGCATAAATACGTGGTTCAGAGTTTGCCACTTACAGCAAATAAAAGGAGTTTGCATTAACACATTGCGTATGAGAAAATCCAATGAATATTCAGGAAATATTTTTGTCTGTTGATAATTCTGCAATATTAGTAAATACCAATCAATTGCTCTTGCACGACAACCTACTCTTTATGGCAACAACAACACAGTCAATAATTTGTGAAATGCTCAGCATTTCTCTGTAACGAGGGTGCGGGGTCATGGACTAATGATGAACCACCTGTTGGTGCCTGGAATTTCTGCTAATAATAATAATAATAATAATAATAATAATAATAATAATAATAATAATGCTAAACTAGGCCAGGCCTGGTCTGATTCAATTCAATGCATTCTTAAGTTCTTAATCAAGAAAGAATGCTTAGACTCACCACAGGAATCACTATGTCAGAGCCAATACAGAAACCATGAAAATGCATTCCTGCTTTGTAGATTCCAGCATGCACTGGGAGATTCTAATAGGATTCAAGCAGAGTCTACAAAACTGAAGTTAGTCCACCCTTCCTCTAGTCCCCTTCATCAGCAAAATTTATCAGCAGGGGGCCAGTCCACTGTCCTTCAGACCTTGTGGGGGGCCGGACTATATTTTTTGGGGGGGAGGGGGGAATGAACAAATTCCTATGCCCCACAAATAACCCAGAGATGCCTTTTAAATAAAAGCACACATTCTACTCATGTAAAAACACCAGGCAGGCCCCACAAATCACCCAGAGATGCCTTTTAAATAAAAGGACACATTCTACTCATGTAAAAACACGCTGATTCTCGGACCGTCCGCAGGCCAGATTTAGAAGGCAACTGGGCTGGATCTGGCCCCCAGGCCTTAGTTTGCCTACCCATGCTCTACAATATAGCTATTATAAAGTTGCTTCTCTAAAAGCTTGTTTGTGGGTTTTTTTCTAAACGATATTCATTGGCATGATTTCACTTTAAACCATAGTTTAAACTATGGTTTAAATGTGGACACACAGCTGATGCACATGCAGATGCTTCACTCCTCTCCCACTCCTGTTGCACTACCAGGAATGAAGTCATGATCTGCCTTTTTCAGCATGTTCGGGTCTCACTGATCTCTAGGTAAAAGCCAAACCCCGAAGAAAATTATGTGTATACATAAAATGCGCAAAAGGATGGTTAGATAAATAATTGTTCTCCACTGGGCTCCCTTGTAGAGGCTCAACATAGTACGTTCATGTTTATTTTTTTCAAAGATATATATCTTTAGTTCTCTAAATCACCTTTATAACTATATAAAAAAAGAATGAGCTACCTTCTGATATAAAATTATGTGCTAATTCTTCAGGCTAACAATCATTACTTTCTGTGCAAACCTTGCACAGATCATGGAGTGGAGAAAATGACATTTTAATTTTTTTAAATAAAAGCAGTTAACCTAGAGTTGCTGAATGGAGGTAGAAACTTACTACAGACCATGTTCCTTCTCTCAAACCTTCTACATTTAAGGGATATGGACTCAATGACCCTCGGGATCCCTCCTAACCCTACAATTCTATGAAGAACTGCTTTGCTGTGGCTGATTTCTCTGCCCCGCTCCACCCACCTGCCCATTTTGCATTAGCATCAGCATTTTACAGAACTTCAGGGGGTCATTTGTAACTTATAAAGATCTCATGGGTCTATAACCTAAGCTAGCACATCAGAGGTTATGTTCAGCCGAAGTTTAACGTGCAGCATTTTAAGAGAAACCACTTTCTCCCCAGTGAAAAGCAAGCATGGGACTGCCTGGTTCCAAATGCATCTTCCCCATTGCAAACTGACCTGACTGATTGTGCGACTTAATTTATCATTGATCTGTTTTGTTTTTAGGTATCATGTTGTAAGTTTTGAATAACTACAATCAAAATCTAATTGCAATGTCTGGAAGCGATCATCCTGAAGAGTACAGAATTTCATCGCTTGTCTTCTACAGCTTTATTTTCGCAATTGGCTTATTTGTTAACGTCACGGCTCTCTGGGTCTTCAGCTGTACCACCAAGAAGAGAACAACGATAACTATATACATGATGAACGTTGCATTGCTTGACTTGCTTTTTATATTTTCCTTGCCTTTTCGGATGCTTTACTATGGCAAACGGTCTTGGATCTTTGGAGATGTCTTCTGCCAGGTTCTTAGTGCATTTACAATTTTTTACCCCAGCATCGCTCTATGGCTGCTAGCTTTTATAAGCGTGGATAGATATCTGGCTGTTGTGCAGCCCAAACATGCTAAGGGACTCAAGAACAAAACCAAAGCTCTGATAGCCTGCATAGGCCTTTGGATAACGACTCTAGCGACATCTTCTCCACTGTTGTTCTTAGATTCTGATCCAGACAGAACGTCAAACTTCACCACTTGCATTAAGATGATGGATATTATCTACCTAAAGGAAGTCAATGTGTTAAATTTTTCTCGACTGATTCTTTTCTTCTTGATCCCTCTATTTATCATGATTGGTTGTTACCTAGTCATCATTCACAGTCTCGTTCGTGGAAGAACTTCCAAGCTGAAACCAAAGGCTAAAGAGAGGTCGATCAGAATTATTGTGACACTGATCGTCCAAGTGCTTGTGTGTTTTGTGCCTTTTCACATCTGTTTTGCATTTCTGATGCTCCAGCATGGACCTGTAAGTTACAACCCATGGGGAGCGTTTACCACCTTTCTCATGAACCTCAGCACATGTCTAGACGTAATTTTGTACTATCTTGTTTCTAAACAATTTCAGGCCCGAGTGATCAGTGTCATGCTTTATCGTAATTATCTTCGAAGCGTACGAAGGAAAAGTGTACGATCTGGAAGCTTGAGGTCATTAAGTAATATCAACAGTGAGATGATATAAAAAACTGTCAATAAAGACTTGAATAGTATTCAACAGAGCACAAGAAAGTATAGCAAAACTTAAGAACAAATGGAAAATGTCAAAGAAGAAAGAAATAACTATTATTCCTCTCTCAAATGGTATCCACTCTGAAAAAAGAGGTTAGCCTATGTGGACATGCAATGAGACTCCTGCTTATTTAATAAATTCAATTTTATACCTGTTTCCTTATAATTTTATTATCTTTGCTGCTTGGCTGTAAAGATTATGTTACCTTTCTGGAATTATAAAATCTGAAACTTGGTTGAAAACTGTATTATTTCAGTGTTTATAGGAATGCCACACACATGCAAGAGGGGGGAGGCGTGGAAAGGGGGAAACTGTAGAATTCCTTATTTTGAAATAAAAGCCTGTAGAATTCTGTATTTCGAAATCAAGTTTTCACCTGCAATAAACATTTAAGTAATAACAACTGATACTGCCTAATCTGTTATTTGCGCCTGCCAAAATAAGAGCAAGATGCAAAGACTTCCACACAAGCAAACAAGCATGGAAGCCAGCACTGTGCCCCTGGCTGTAACGAAGTTTGTAATGCTGAAGGCTTCATTCTTGCAATGCATTGAGAAGGACCTTAAACAGCTCAGGACCGCAACACTTCAAGGTTCACCTTTCCCCATATGAATCAACTTGGAACTGCGATCAATATCTGAGGCCCTTCTGTGTGTACCTCCTTCATGATAGGTCCAGAGGGTGGAAACACGAGAACGGGGCCTTCTCTGCAGTGGCTCCCCATTTGTGGAATGCTCTCCCCAGGGAGACTCGCCTGGTGCCTTCATTATACACCTTTAGGTTCCTGGTGAAAACATTCCTCTCCAACCACGCCTTTGGCTGATTCACATTCTATGTCTTTTTAGATGTGTTTGTTTAAATTGTTTTGGTTTGGTTTTCACTGTGTATTTTGTGTTTTATTTTGTATTTGCATGCTGTGAATTGCCCTGAGATCTTCGGATGAAGGGCGGTATACAAATTTATTTAACAACAACAACCTTGGACAAAAAACATTTTGTTTCTGCAGCAGTTCTGATATGGACAGGGTGGAACCCTCCCAAACGAAAATAGTCCAGCCTGTCAAATTGAAGGGCCTTTTGCTAATTATAAAAATAACAACAAAGTATAGTAACATGATAGTATCTGAATTTAAAATGCCAATCTTTACGGCAAACCTGAAAGGAACTTTTAAGTATCATAACAAATCTTTGAGGCTTTCTATTGCTTTCTGTTAGTGCAATGTAATAGACTTTACTTCCAAATCTGGTATAGGTATTATCAGCTTATCATCAAAAAGGAAGATTTCGCAGCTAAAAGTAAAGGTAAAGGGACCCCTGACCATTAGGTCCAGTCGCGGACGACTCTGGGATTGTGGTGCTCATCTCGCTCTATAGGCCGAGGGAGCCAGCGTTTGTCCGCAGACAGCTTCTGGGTCATGTGGCCAGCATAACTAAGCTGCTTCTGGCGAACTAGAACAGCGCATGGAAACGGCGTTTACCTTCCCACCAGAGCGGTACCTATTTATCTACTTGCACTTTGACGTGCTTTCGAACTGCTAGGTTGGCAGGAGCAGGGACCAAGCAACGGGAGCTCACCCCGTCGTGGGGAATCGAACCACCGACCTTCTGATTGGCAAGCCCTAGGCTCTGTGGTATAGACCACAGCGCCACCCGCGTCCCAGATTTCGCTGCTACTACTACACAAAACATGTCAGTGCTCTCTTTGAACCTACTGCACTTTACAGCTCATTGGCAAAAAAATTTACAAGGGTTCTGCTGTTTTATATTCCTGATGCAGCACTTATCAGCCCTCCCAACCCCCCAAGTTGTGGCCTTCTGAGAAATATAAATAGAAATTTCAGTATACAGTCAAACCTCGGAACTCGAATGGCTCTGTTCTCGAACGTTTTGCTCCCGAACGCCAAAAACCCGGAAGTGCTCCAGTTTCCAAATGTTCCTCAGAAGTCGAAGGGCTTCTGAGGCACATTTTTCATTCCCCCCCCCCCATGACTTTGCAACCAGCCCAGTGATACTCGGTTATTGAACATTTTGGAAGATGAACAGTCTTCCAGAATGGATTATGTTCGAAAACCGAGGTTCCACTGTACTTAATATGTGTAGTTTATACTCCCAGCTGTTTTTGAATTGAATAAAAGTACAGTGGTTACTCAGGTTAAGAACTTAATTCGTTCTGTAGGTCTGTTATTAACCTGAAACTGTTCTTAACTTGAGGTAGCACTTTAGCTAATGGGGCCTCCCGCTGCTGCTGTGCCGCTGGAGCACGATTTCTGTTCTCATCCTGAACAAAGTTCTTAACCCAAGGTACTATTTCTGGGTTAGCGGAGTCTGTAACCTGAAGCATCTGTTACCCGAGGTTCCACTGTACTTACAAACTTACACAAAATAAGGCACATGCTATCAATTTTATGTGTCTAAAGTCACACATACATACATACACACAAATAAAGAAAGACAACTTTTCAAGAAACTTTGAATGGACTTTTTGATGAAATCTGATTTCCATTTCAAAAATGGCCATGTTCATGAAAACAATTCCTCTTTTTCATATATGTTAGCAGCAATTATCTATCACCTGCTGCCGCCTAGGCTTCCTTCTCTCTTTTTTTCAACTCAAAATAATTTATTCAACGACCCCAATTTATTCAGTGCAGGATCCCAGCCAATTGGGTGCTGTATAATAAAAGTTATGGCAACAAAGTGACATATAGCCAATAAAATTTGGCTATGCGAGGGTATCACCGAGGGCAAACGAAGCATTCCCATTGCTTAACAGCAAGAGGAAAGCAACCCCCCCCCCCAGATGACCAAGCTAACACTTCTTATCTTACAATACAAGGTTTCCCCCTCAAAACAATTTCAGTTGTAAGTAGCAAAGTTTATTGCTCATTGGCCAATCAGGCCTTATGTGTACATACATACTAGTATATATAGCTCATGATCAAGAAAGGAACATCAGAACAAGTATCTGCGATGGTGGCTAGTTATAAACTTTCCTTCACAAAATATTAATACATATAATCTTAACACGTTTCAGTTTTGTGTAGGTATGCATGATCAGTTAGTAGAGTGTGGATCAGGATGCTGAGAAGTAACGAATAAAAGAAATGCATTTCCTTATAAGACTTAAAACTGTACTAACTACATCCCTTAAAACCATATTTAAGGTACCCAGAGTTCAGCAAACCCCTTAACAAGCTGCGGTACTTACAATCCCGACGGCAAACTATTGATGGTGAGGCCAAAAGAATATTCAACAGCTTCTACAAGGAGAAGATCAAACAATACTGACAGCATCCAGGAGCCCAGCAAAAATGACTGAAAAAGAGGAACACAAATGGTCAGAATCACAAACTTAATACATCTTCCCACAGGCTTGAGATGCACACCGTCTTTAAAAGACTTTTCTAAGGTCTAAAGATGATTTTTAGTTTTCTGGATTTTAGACAGAAGAGAAGAAAGTGGTGAAAGAGATCATAATCCGGAGAGCAAATACTTCAGCTCCCAACTTTGGTCTACCTAAACACAGTGATACAATTCCCAGCACCCTTAACATGTTTTGCACTAAGTTTGCCAACAGGGAGGAAGATACAAAGCATGAAGATGTAAAAACGTGAGAGGAAACAGAACTGGAACTTACAGAAAATTTTCTGCTGCCATATCTTCTTTCAAATATCCTGAAGTTGTAGATGAGCAAGCTGCTACAGAATGTGTCTTTGAGATCAAGACATACTGTTCTCCCACATACAAGTCTCCAAACCTGAAAGTAGCAGAAAACACATGAATATGCATGAATATGTCCCAAATGCCAATTGCTCTTTTGGTAAGATAATTTAAAAGAACAAGTTGCTTATATGAACACATTTTCAACCTTCGTCTTATAAACTGCATGTCACCTCAAGGCACACTAGATACAATTCCAGTGCACGTACCTAACGTAGCTTGCTCTGTACTTTGAGAACCAATGGTCCATAGCACTATAAAGCCGTAATACGTACAAGGCCATAAAATGTTAATAGAGAGCAAAAGAAAACCTTCCAGCAAGGACACTGCTATTGCTGGAACAAGTTATTATCCTGGATCCCCTTTTAAAGACAAATCACAAAAGGAAATAAATGACTGTGTCCGCACTCTGTACCCACAGGGGTTTGCTACAAATATTTCTATCCATATAACACTGGTCCTGAAAGATCTTCATTGGCTCCCAGTACGTTTCCGAGCACAATTCAAAGTGTTGGTGCTGACCTTTAAAGCCCTAAACGGCCTTGGCCCAGTATACCTGAAGGAGCGTCTCCACCCCCATCATCCAGCCTGGACACTGAGGTCCAGCTCCAAGGGCCTTCTGGTGGTTCCCTCGCTGTGAGAAGTGAGGTTACAGGGAACCAGGCAGAGGGCCTTCACGGTAGTGGCGCCTGCCCTGTGGAACGTCCTCCCAGCAGATGTCAAGGCAATAAACAACTATTTTACTTTTAAAAGACAACTGAAGGCGGCCCTGTTTAGGGAAGTTTTTAATGTTTGACGCTGTATTGTTTTTAATATTCGGTTGGAAGCCGCCCAGAGTGGCTGGGGAAACCCAGCCAGATGGGCGGGGTATAAATAAAGAATTATTATTATTATTATTATTATTATTATTATTATTATTATTATTATTATTACATCACCATCAACTTTTTTTCTTGTTCCAACAAGATTAAAAATCATATACCCATTTCATATTACAGTCCACATGACACAGTACAGCTGCAAGGCTGTGTCTTGTGGTTCCGTAGGGGGTGGGGATTAGCATCTTATTTAAAGAGCAAAAATGTCATGCTGGTAGAGAAACACTTCCCTCCACCTGCCTGATGCTCATCTCTCTACATTCTTCCCCCAAACATTACTTTCCTTTCTCCAGACTCAGATACTAGGATGCATACTGACAGTGGCCTGGTTAGCATATCATGGAAAGCCAAGCACTGGCTTACTGGAAGCATCCAAATGTAGCTCAATCGAAGTTTGTAGTTAAGAAGTAGAGAGCTTAACCATAATCTTGTGCTCAGATGGCACATTAAGACAAACCTTGGTTTAGCTGTCATGCCAACAATAAGAGAGGAAAAAAGTGGCTGTAATTTCTCTCTGGAAGCCAGCATTTTCATCCTAAATCATGGTTTGGTGTGATGTAAGAATGTGGACGGTAGAAGACTGTGCTTCTCACAGGGTTTTCTGGGCTGAATATGCTATAGATTGCATCCTTCACCCCATTCATTTTAAAAAGGGCAATTTCCATCAAATTTGTATGCATTGTGTGCCATGTGCAAATATGTATCCTCTTTCAAAGGTGCAATGGAGAGCTCCAAAAGAAATCAGGCTCACACACAAGCAAGAAGATGCCCGGCAGGCAGAAGTCAACAGGTGAATTTTCCTATACGTTATTTCTATAGTAGGAAACCCCTCACCTGTTGAATTTATGCTTGCCACACAGCTGTTAAAAGTACAAGAATCCTCTTTCACTCAATGACAATCCAAAACCATGCAAAGAATTCAAGCTTCATGAGCTGTAAACCAATCATCTTAATATAGGTCTTTTGTCAAATTGATTTAGACTGGCAATAACACATTGAATGCAAAATCAGGCATGGCATTTCAGATTTAGGGTGTGTGTCAAAAGATATTTTAGATTTATAGTGATCAGGGTTCAGATACTCATGGTTGGAGTAATTTTTTAAAAAAGCAAGCAGTGTATTCCAATAACATTTATTGTGGTTAGTCAGTCGTTGATCGGCTATCAGCACAGAACAAACAGCCATCATTTCCTCTCCCTCTCCCTTTCTCTTTGAGCAAAAAGGATCTGAGATTTTGACATTCAAGTGTTCCAGCAGCAACAATCCGCCCCCAATAACTCTCTCTTTTCCCCTCACGGGTGAGAAAGCAATTAATCACCTCCCACATTGCTGCTGCGGTCAACAGCCCCCATAACTGCATTTTCATAAAAATATGTGTGAGAAGCAGAGATATGCATACATACATACATACATACATGATCAGTATGTATGCACCCACCCAAGTAAGTCAGAGCAACTGGAGTTCTCAGCAGCTGGGCTATAGCACTTTACCTCCTGCATCACCACAACTCAGTTTTTGTAGCAAGCCCAATAGACTGTGTCAGTGTTTTGAGGCTGCACTCACTTTGCCTTGATACTAGCCAGTATCCCTACAGCAGGCCAAAAGCATCCTCTGGAATGCATGCTTCAGGCAACATGGGGATTCCCTCCACCCCAGTGACACAATCCCCCAGCAACAAAGCTATTGCTCCGTCTCTAATTTAATATGACCTTTGGACCTTTAAACTGAGACTTATAGGACTGGATTGACATCACTGAAGGAAGAACAATTATGCGAGAATGCACTTAACTCATGGATGAATGAAATGGGCAGAGCAAAAAGCCTTTCCCCCAGTGTGGGTCCTCTGTTGCAGCCACTGCTAAACATTTGACATGAGAGACCTGCTTTCCTATTAGTTATGTTTCCCAAGTGTTGTGTGTTAATATTCCATTTGGCTTAGAATACACACATACACACACACACACACACACACACAGGTTGCAGAATTCCTGACCTTTAAAGTTATACATATGCATTCTTACAAATGACTTCTTGCTTACCTGAAATTCCTCTTTTACTGCTTGCAGATTGTATGTGAAGAACTTCTGATAATGTTGAAAGAGCAGAGCCAACAGAAGTGAGAGAGTGCTCGGTATTATTAAGAGGCCTTTTGACAGAGGTGCTTTATCTTTAAAACAAAACAAAAATAGATAATAAAATGTTCCAGTTACAATAATATTTCTGAAAACAGATTAAAGAACAAGAATGCTTCCCAATCCAAATTAAATGATATTAATTCCCGTTACTTATAAAACTGATTTATGGTCCAAGACCGTAATACTCATCTTCAATCTTTTCCCCACTTTGAGTCTGTAGGAATGTGACTCTCTTATGAAAACGTACGTGAAGAAACCAACTAAACAGAAACATATGCAGTAATTTTATTTTATTGATTTCTTAAAATCACAGAATCATAGAATTGTAGAGTTGGAAGGGGTCCCAAGGGTCATTTAGTCCAACCCCCTGCAATGCAGGAATCTCAACTAAAGCATCCATGACAGATGGCCACCCAACCTCTGCTTAAAAACTCCCAATGAAGGAGAGAGAACCACCTCCCAAGGAAGTCCGTTCCACTGTCTAACAGCTCTTACTTATTTCATGAGCATGCTATTCTTTATTCATATTACAGCATTTGTACAGGCTCTTCGGCCAAAAGGACTACCAGAGCAGCTTAAAGGTAAAGGTAAAGGGACCCCTGACCATTAGGTCCAGTTGTGACCGACACTGGGGTTGCAGCACTTATCTCGCTTTATTGGCCGAGGGAGCCAGTGTACAGCTTCCGGGTCACATGGCCAGCATGACTAAGCTGCTTCTGGTGAACCAGAGCAGCGCACAGAAATGCCGTTTACCTTCCAGCAGTACCTATTTATCTACTTGCACTCTGATGTGCTTTCGAACTGCTAGGTTGGCAGGAGCAGGGACCGAACAACGGGAGCTCACCCCGTCGGGGGATTCGAAAAGCCGACCTTCTGATCGGCAAGTCCTATGCTCTGTGGTTTAACCCATAGCGCCACCCGTGTCCCTACAAGAGCAGCTTACATACAATCAAATTACATACAATAGAGCATAGCAGATGGTTGTTGGTTCGAGCCCATCCAGGGGAGCATTGCAGGGAGTTGGACTAGATGACCCAACTCTACCATTCTGTGATTCTAATCAAAACAAGAGGAGTCCTTGTCTGCAGGCTTACAATCACATCAGGGAAGAGGGACCGGGACAAGTGGAAAAGCAAATTCAGGCACCAATTCCTTAATTCTTTTGACCAGCTAGGACAGAGACGGTTCAGGAACAGGAGGTGCCTGATGGGGCTTGTCTTCAGCAGAGCTGATGGAATAAGCCTTGTTTCTCACGTGTTCCCGAGGCAGTCAGCTGTTGAATCAGATGATGGGTGAGGGAGAGGAGACCCAACGGAGCTCTAGCATGTTATGCTATGCGTGCTTATACTACTTTTTGAAGATTTTACCAATAGGCTCTTACTTCACTCTGTATACTTTATGTGTTGAAACATATCCCAAGATCTGCTGGCTGTGGGGCAGGCAATATGAAGTAGCAGGCTGCCGCCACCGAGTGTGTTAATGCACACTCATTTACCTACATGTGCATTAGATCCAGGGTTGCCAATGTGGTACCCGTGGGAACAGCAGTGCGCTTCCTTGAGGACTTCCCCTGGTGCCCAAGAGCCTCTGAGCACCTTCGCTTCTTGCTCATTGCCCCCTTTGTGATCAGATAGTGAGAGTGCTTACCTCCACACTCCCTCCCCCCCCCAAAAAAAATATGTACAGCTGATGGAAGAAGTTGGAAGAGCAATGCTCTTTCCTACTTCTTCTTTCATTTCTAGGTGCTTTCCAAGGCTCCAAACAACTAAAGAGAAAGTGACTGAAAGGGTAGGAGGGAAAGGGGAATGATATGGGAGATGGGAGCAAAGAAATGGTGCACACGCACACACACAAAAATACAGTAAACTGGACCCTTTTAAAATTGCAGCGTTTTCTCTCATCCTAACCCCTCACCACTATCACATCACAGACTAGATCTGTCTTCACTGACCGATGACATAAAAATCACAGCTCTGGTGCATTCCAACAATACCATGGCACAAGAACGTACACCCAAGACACAGATCCTTATGTAGTCTCATAATTTTATTTTACAAGGTATTCCCTCAAAACCACCAGCAAATCATAGGTCATCTCCGTGTCCATAGATGCATTCTGTGATTTGTTAGCAGCTTGTTGTAATCCAATGTAAAAATTGTGACTATGACCTGGATCAATGTGTTTGTGGTGCTGGTGTGCCAGATCTGTTATTTTGATTGAGAGGACTACGAATATAAGCTTTAATTTGATTGAGTTTATCTTTGTTTTTAATGGTGGTTTTATGTATGTTTGTTTTTAAGTTGTTTGTGGACTGGGGTGGGTGGGGTGCTGGGCGGGGATAGTACCTCTGGTGGGGGACACATTGTGCTCCTTCTGGGGTGGTTTGTTTAACTTTGGTCCCTACCCTGCACTCAGCTCTCACCAGTGGCTGCTAGAAGTTGTCAGCATGCGACAGCAGCCACACCCTGGAAAACAGTTTCAACTGACTAGATAAACCAGGCGAAGGTTGCCGATGGGTCTCAAACCCTCAGTGAGTTAGGGACTTCCCCTGCATGTGAAGACAGACTCTGGCACATTGAGCGGACAAGACCAATATTGGGTCCAATGGTCCAGAAGACAGCTTCTAAACATGAAGAAGAAGAAGAAGAAGAGTTTGGATTTGATATCCCGCTATATCACTACCCGAAGGGGTCTCAGAGCAGCTAACAATCTCCTTTCCCTTCCTCCCCCACAACAAACACTCTGTGAGATGAGTGGGGCTGAGAGACTTCAGAGAAGTGTCACCCAGCAGCTGCATGTGGAGGAGCAGGGACGCGAACCCGGTTCACCAGATTACGAGTCTGCCACTCTTAACCACTACACCACACTGGCTCTACCACACACATGCTGTAGAGAGAAGCAAGGGGCAGGTGGGGCTTGTCAACCTGAGAAGGTAGCCCATCTAGGAGATGTTAAACCTTCGCTGCCTTGCAGGATATCTTCGGGAGAAGAAAAGGCTAAGGAGTAAACCCCACACAAATGCAGGGTGGATTTCACAAGGTGGTTGGATAGCGCCTTGTAAGTTCCTTCTGGCAACTCCTGTAAGCAAGCTGGTGCCAAACATATTTCTCTGCTTTCTTTTGGGCCATATCAGCAAGGCCAAGAGGAAACTCGTGTTATCTGGGCAGAACAGGACCTCCATACACATTGCTCAGGCTTGCGCCCCAAGATCTCATTACACAGACTCAGACCCTGCAGTATACAGTATATAGATGCAAACCTTTCACCCGTACTTGGTCATCTGTGTTTCTTTTAGACATCTAAAACTTTAGCATACAGGAAGTGAGTATTTGGCTATTTTTACTTTTATCACAAGGTAGAGTAGCCACAGCTGTAACCAACACCTAAACGTGACAGTTACCCACAGTGGAAAGTACAGCTGTCTGTTCAATCATCAGATGCAAGCAAAATGTCGTCAGGAAATTGTTTTAAAATAAGAATGCATGTCAGTTTTAAAGGTATAATAAAGTTGTGTGGCTCTATGAAATTGTTCAGTAGATCAGTATAAAACCTTTACTTATCAGCAGCAAAAATACTGCTACTAAAACAGTGCCTGTTCACATTACCTGGATTTTAAAAATATTCAAATTGCCTAATAAGTTTATAAAATCCTGAACTCGTTTATAGCAACAATGATTTGGCATTAGGAGTCCACAACTCAAGAAAGGCAAGCATTCAAGTCTTCATAAAAAGGACCTTCCTAAGAATACTAGGGGTCAATGAGGATTTTTTGACAGCATAAATTGTCAGCTCATTCTCCCTTCACTACCAAAAATATTTTTGGGAAAGGGAGAAATTAGCCCTCAAAGCCCAAAAAATCACATTATAATCACATTATAAGCATCAGGCAGGAGGCATGGTTGCCATGAAACTAACTGGAGACCTAATTTAGTGTCTCCTATACCCTCAGAGCATTTTTTAAGCCAAATAACTGTAAAATTTACTTTAATAAAGCATCAGGTAGACACCCCCCCGAAGGCCCTGGTTTTGGTCACTCAATATATTTTGGTTACAAGTCCCATCAGCCCCAGCCAGCATTACTAATGGTCAAGGATGATAGGTATTGTAGTCCAACAACATCTGGCTAACCTTGATTTAAGGCATCTGTCTTTTTCAATTCCTTCAGAAAAATTGGTTAAATCCAGAGATACTACAAGTACTGTGACACATATGATACACTTTTTTAAAAAAAGTTCAAAGATTGGTCTTGCCTGCCATCTATCTGTTACTGGATATATTTATTTTAAAGTCTGAAGTTTTCTGCATGCTGAACAAAATGCAGGAATTAAAACAAAGGCTGTAATCTTGAAAACACCTGTATGCACTGCCCTATTAACCTACTATTTAACTAACTGCATTCCTATGCTAGGTGGGGAAGAGGGGGCTTGCCTCTTCCAATAGCCCTCTTTCTATGTTGGGTACAGAAGAGAAACAGAGAACTCCACCTATACTAGACTGAAAGAGTTCAGCACTCCACGCTTCACTCGAATGAAAAGGATCCTAATTTGAACAAATAGCAAGCATTTTAAATCTACTTTCTAATCAGAATCTTCTTTTTAAAACAACAATATTGAGTATATGGCACTCTTTCCAAATTATCTAAACAAGGGGTGGGAAAACTGTGGCTCTCCACATAATATTGCAATGCAACTCAACAGCTATAGGCCAAGCTGGCTAAACATAATATTGCATGACTATTGGCCAAGATGGCTGGAGTTATGGGAGCTAGAGTTCAACAATATCATGAAGCCCATAGCTCCCCACCCGATTTAAACTCAAGGGTTCAGAGTGGACAATAACTGCTCAGCAACAATACTTGGTCTTGCTCTAACTAGTTGATGCAGTCTCGACCACAGCTGCTATTTAATGTGCATTATCTGTGTATCCTACTGGTAAAGGGGTGGAATTTGAACTCATGCAACAGGAGGCAGAGGAGAATGTTAAGGGAAAGTTCGTGTTAAGGTTTAATGCTCTTCCCACATTCTTACAAGTCATCCAGTCACCAGGTAAAACATCCCTATACTATATTAAGTTGGCCATCACAGCTCATTCTTACATAGTCCAGACTCCAGTTGTGCCATAACCACAACGGAAGAACAAAAATGTGTAACTCAACTAGCTGAGTGCAGCTAGAAACAGCCGTCCCGGATAAGACCATAGCTCCTTTTAATCTAGCATGCTGTTTTCGACAACAGCTGGCCAGATGCCTATGAGAAGTCCACAGACAGGACATGAGGGCAACAGTCATTTCTCACTGTTGTTCCTCAGCAGATGATATCCTGGGGCACATTGCTTCTGATCCTGAAAGTAGTATACACTTATCATGACCAGCAGCTATTGACAGCATTATCCAATCTCACTTTAAAGGCATCTAAATTGTTGGCTATCACGTCTTGTTGAAGTGAATTCTACAGTTTCACTCTGCGCTGTCGTTTACATGCAGTCAGATATAGAAAACACACAGATTTACAACGTATTATTAACATGAACACATGGTGGGAAACAATTTCCCTGCTAAGGCCATTGTGAGTCAAGGGTGAGGAGGGAGTGCACTGCGATGGTTATATTATTGCAACACAATCCTAACCCTGTCTATTCAGAAGTAAAGTGCTAGAGGTTTCAGGATTGCAGCTTTAGGTGCAGGAAGGTTCAGGTTCAATTCCCTGAACGATGACACTGACTGAATGACTTCAGACCAATCGCTGTGTCCCAGCCTAACCTATTGCACAGGACTGCTGTTGAAGGTAAGACGGAAGAAACCATGAGTGTTGCCTTGGATGAAATGTGGAATAACACACTTTTTTACCCCTGGCTTTTAACACTTGAAGTGTATGTTTTTAGGACCCACCTCGTATTTATTTTTATAGGTGTTGTAAGTTGTTAATTGTTATTAATGCTGTAACCTGCCCTGGGACCTTATGTTGAAAGGTGGGCAATCAATCAATCAGTCAATCAATCAATCAATCAATCAATCAATCACATGTGTTGCTGCCACCCTGTGCACACTTATTTGGAAGTATGTCTCTCTGAACTTTGCATAGGCGCCGACTCCATGGGGCCTGAGGGGGCTCGAGCCCCCTCAAAAATTTTTTTGGGGGGGCTCAGCCCCCCCAATAATTTCGGGCGCCCTTCCAGCAGAGCGCCGCCGCCGTCCCTCGCCAGCCAGCCAGCCAGCCAGCCGCGCGCCCTAGTCTGAGAGCCCCGGCCGTCCCCCGCGAGATTAGGGAATCCCCGGGGGCGGGGGCTCCTGCCTCGCTGCTTCGTTTCAGCTCCCGCGAGAACAGGGGAATCCCGACTGGCCACACCTCCCAGCCAGCCAATTGGCTGGCTGGGGGGCGTGGCTTGCCCTATTTGGGGCCGGAGCCACTTTATTTGCATATTCATGAGCTTATTTATTATTCATGAGCTTTCCCGGGCCCCCCCAATATTTTTTCTAAGTCCGCGTCCCTGGAACTTTGCTTAATTGGGGAATCTATGGCCTTTTAAACTGTGGGGAGTTACTGTTTTCGTTTGTTACTATGTCATGTATTTTTTTGTTTTGTTTTGTGTGTTTTTTGATATTGTAAACCTCCCTGCGATTCTCGAATGAAGGCCAGTATAGCCATTTAATAAATAAAATAAATAATAGTAATATGCTCACTCCAGAGGGTTAAGCCCGTTGCAGCAGAAACCAAAGAGTTGCATCTTTCAACGACAAGATCTTTCTTTTAGAACTTAGAGAAGACATGTGAAGGCAACCCTGTATCGGGAAGTTTTTTTGTTTGACGATGTTATATGTGTTGGAAATCCAGCCCAATGGGCAGGGTATAAATAATAAAAGTATATCATCATCACTTCCCCCCCCCCAGAGGATACTCAAGGATATGCAGTACCAGCACTTTTTGTTGTTAAAAAGTGTGACACTTTTTTGGTTAAAAATTGTGACACTTATTGTAACAACTTCATGGTGAGTACAGGCCCCTCTCTTTTTTTGGTTAAAAATTGTGACACTATAACAACTTCATGGTAAGTACCTGAACCTATTTTTCTAGAAAAAAGTTGTTCTTCTTCTTCTATTATTATTATTATTATTATTTCTGCAATGCGAACTTCCTGGGACTCTAGATAACCCACTAAGGGCGGACTCGCGATCTGGCTAACGCGCGTTCCGAGCGGGCGCCGTGCACACGCGCAAAAACTGCGACACGGGGGGGGGGGAGCGATCCTTTCTTGTTAACGAAGCGTCGGGCCGGGCCTGCGCGGCTCTTGGAAACGTCCCCCCGCCGGGTGGCGGCCAGAGGGTTTCGGGGTTGGGGAGGGCCGAGGAGAGCGGAAGAGGGAGGAGACTCCGCGCGGGCGCCCGGAGAGAGGAGCCGGGGAAGGGGAAAGGGAGAGCCGGGTTCCGGAGGGCGGCTGCCTGCCTTGCCCCTTCCCTCCGTCCCCCAACCAAGGGCAGCGCTACTTACACAGCCCGCTGGAGCCGGTGCTGGTGAACATGGTCCCGGGCCGCAGGCCTCGCCGCCGCCCGCTTGCTCGCCGCCGCCGCGACGCCTTCGCTGGCCCGCTGCTCCCTCAGGAGGCCCAGGAGCCTCCAGCGGCGGCCGGGCCCGGAGCCTGAGGAGAGCTAAGGCGGCCGGGATGGGTCAGAGGCGGCCGGGAAAGGCGCCCCCCCCGTGGCAGCGCCCCCTGCCGGAGCCGCGGCGGCATCCCGGCAGCAGAAAGCGGCCCCGGCCCGAGAGGAAGCGCCCTGGCCTGAGGCGCGACGGGCAGGCGGCCTCTCGGCTACAAAATGCCCCCTCCCCACCACACACATTGTTTTTTGGGGGGCTTTTCTACGCTACCCCGGCCCTAGTTCGGTAAATGTCCCACAGAGTTTCGTGGGGTGGGGAGTAGGCGACGCTGTGGTTTGCTCGGGTGGGGTTAGGGTTATAATCCCAACCCAAAATTGGGATGTCCGCACGGTCATTTTGGACTCTGAGCACGCGTTAGAAGTCGAAGGATATTGCCACGCTTCACCTCAGAAGAAGGAAGCCCTGCTGCGGGGTTTTTTTGGGGGGGGGCTGCATGCTCCTTTTGAAGTCCAGTTCCAGGGGCACCACCGCCCAAGAGACCTCCATAAGCACCTGCCAGGGGAAAAAAAGTTGCCTTTGATATAAAAGGCTTTTTAAACTGGTGATCCAGTCATGTTTACTTTGGCTATTAAGGCTGCGATTGTAGGAAGTTTCAATGGGGTGGTCTTCAACCAACTTTTCCATTGGAAATCATGGACCCTAACTTAAGTCAATGGGTCTCCCAATGAGTAAAGGTTAGCTGAATACTGTGTCATCGGTTGCAGTCGGTAGTACTCGCTTCTGAATCTTCAATAGTTTGGGCTGCGAGTCCCACTGAGTTAAATGTATAATATTGGACAAATGGGGCCTGCAACAAAGTGTTGCAGTGCAGAGTGCTCCTGTGCAAGGTGCTGGACAGCCATGACTTTTTTCACAATAGGTAAAGGGACCCCTGACCATTAGGTCCAGTCACGGATGACTCTGGGGTTGCGGCGCTCATCTCGCTTTATTGGCCGAGGGAGCCGGCGTACAGCTTCCAGGTCATGTGGCCAGCATGACTGAGCCGCTTCTGGCAAACCAGAGCAGCATACGGAAACACCGTTTACCTTCCCGCCGGAGCTGTACTTGCACTTTGATGTGCTTTCAAACTGCTAGGTTGGCAGGAGCAGGGACCAAGCAACGGGCGCTCACCCCGTTGCAGGGATTCGAACTGCCGACCTACTGATCAGCAAGTCCTAGGCTCTGTGGTTTAACCCACAGTGCCACCCGCGTCCCATCATTTTTCACAATACTCCATTTCCCTCCTCCTTCAGCCAGCATGCCATGGCAGCTGAGTATACGTATTCCTCATTGGTCTGTTTTGGGGGATCTCTCCCTGTCAGATTTCCCCCCACCCGACTGCAAGAGTTTTTGTACTTCTGCAAATCTTTGGGTTCCTCAAGCTTCCTGATAAAAGGATCCACACTTAAAGAATGAGTTCAGTATCAAGAGTGTAGGATGCCAGCCACAAAGCTTTTATAGCGAACAAATCTTCATTTGCCGCATATGTTTGTTCTACACGGTCGCTTTCTCTCCTGATAATTACCTGTTCTACATACCAAACACTAACACGGAGTTAGTGCATGCACACACTGGAGCATGCAAAAGATCTCTTTAAATGCCTTAATATCTTTAACCAACCTGTTGCATTGACAGTCTACATAGTTAAGGAATGGTAAAGCAAAAAATAAAAAATGAAATCCCTTCCACTCTTCTGATGTTTGCTTATAGCTGAAGTATGGATTCTAATTTGCATTTATGAACAATAGATCACTGAAAATGGCAGCCTGGATGAATTATACAGTGAAGGTGTAGCTAAGCTTGCATCTCAGGACTGAGGCCAAATACCATGTAATGATTAAAAAGGGGTTAATGAAACTGACCACTTTGCAGGATGGTTGTAAGGATTACCTACTTCAGAAATGTGTTGTATAAATGCAGAGTATGTATTATAGTAGCAATTTACTGTTTGGACTGAGTAAAATAACAAAAGCAGTGATCCTATGCACATTTAATTGGAAGTAAGCACATTAAGCTCTTAAATATTTTCTTCTAGGTACGCATTAAGAGGATATGGCTGCATTTATTTGTCAAAGCAGTAACCTGTGGACTTGGGTGGAGGTAGGTACCATATTTTCAGAAGATCTAAAAAAAAAGTAATGGTGCTTAGTAACCTCCAAACGTATTTCCCACACAATTCCAGCGTATTTCTACTCCCACACAATAAGGCCATGGGTTGGGGTGTAATAGCTAGTTTATCATAAATAACAGTAAGGATATACTTGAGTTTCGATGGGTGTTTTAACAGTGGGAGAGCATATTCTGAGCTAATAATCTTCCTGAATGTTCTAAACCTAACTCGTCATACCTTCCCTCCAGCTCCCATAATCCACTGCCTCCTACTGCTTTGCCTTAAAGCCTTATAGGAGTGCTCTGATGGTGTTTCCTGCTTGGCAGGGGGTTGGACTCGATGGCCCTTGTGGTCTCTTCCAACTCTATGATTCTATGATTCTAAAACATGGAGCTGCTGCATAAATGAGGCCCTGTCATTAGCCGTAATAGCAAAGTGCTGAATGTTTTCTGAACTTCCTGGAACTAGTGTGAAGAAGCCTTTTTATTTTATTTCCATCGTGATGAATGGGAATTCATGCTTGGGGGCATCCCATCGGCATCTGGTTAGCCACTGATAAGAGGATGCTGAGCTAGGTGAGACTTTGGTGTTACCCAGCAGGGTTTTTCTTATGTCCTTAGGATCTAGTTAAATTATGGAATTCCCTCCACGTGGACAGCAGGACAAAGTACAAAAAGATGCTTTTCAATATAAATGTTTCCAGATTTGCTACTCTTGAAATTTGTGGCTCATACTTTGTAGGAGGTATACAAAGAATTGCAGTTTTAACCCAGAAGTGCTTCTAAAGAGGTGAGCTGGGCATACTTCCAATAAAATATAATATTAAAATATTGTAGCTGGGTGAAAAAGAGTGCAATAGCTGTGTAGAAAAATGGCAGCAGGTGTAGCTTGTCATGCAAGCCACACCTCAGATTCCTCTTCTGCACAAATATTAACATACCCTCTAACATTTCTCTGATGAAAATAGGGACGTCCTATTCCATGAGGGGGGCAGTGGAAGACAGAAATGCCTGGCGTGCTCTGGTCCATGGGGTCATGAAGAGTCGGACACGGCTAAACAACAACAACAATTCCATAACAATAATTTTACTATTTATATCCCACACATCTTACTGGGTTGCCCCAGCCACTCTGAGCAACTTCCAACATATATAAAAACACAATAAAACATCAAACATTAAAAAAAAAGGATTGAAGGGTTGCCTTCAGACGGCTTGGGGGTCGGATAACGTCATACCCTCTAACATTTTTCCAATTTAAATAGGGACAGCCTAAGAAAAAGTGGGACATTCAAAGATCAAATCAGAAACCAGGATGGCTTCTCTAAATCAGGGACTCCAGTTACAGGCAGCCACATTATTCCATACATACGACAGTGATCCAGTTTATAAAAACAACTTTTACTGATCAACAAGAGAGAAGGCAACTCTGTTACAGTCACATGCCCTGCCTCCAAAATAACTCCTCACCAACCCATGATCCCCTGGCTTCCAGAACACACTCTAGTATCACAAATATCTCCCTCTAGAGGCTGTTCTTGGAGGTGCATAAGGCATACAAAAGTTTTTGTTTATTGTTGGGATACCAAAGGGAAGCAGCCCTAAGCTTTAATACAATTATTGTTAACAATTGATGTCTGCTGCTGAGTATAGCATCAAAACAATTCCCCAGTCCAGTGACACAATCAACTGGCAGTTTCATGACACGGCTGCAGATGTTCGTGAATAGCTGTTCAGAGGCATTCTGGAAACAAAAGCTGGTACTTCTCAGTACAATGGACCAAGCGGATGAGGCTTCACAGTGGCCTCTTGCCCTGCTTTTGACACTTGTATAATTGCAGCAGTGAAGATCCGGTTCTGCTCATGGTAATTGTGTTACACAGAGAGCCAAGAAACAAATTTCACTCCTTAAAGACTTTCGTTATTTATGGGCAGGACATAACATAATAAAATTATTATTATTATTATTATTATTATTATTATTATTATTATTATTATTTTATTATTATTATTATTATTATTATTATTATTATTAAGAACATAAAATACAAAACAAAACAAGAGTTAACCAACAATAAAGTTTCTGGTACTGGTTTTTAAGAGCCTGGTTCAGAAGGGAGGGATCAATGATATACAGCTGGCTCCCACATCTCTCCAGAGAAAGCTGCCAACAGAAAAAGGTAAATGTTCAGGAAGGCAATGGTGGTAAGGCTGTTCATCCTCCTGGAATTGTCAACTGCTGGTGCAGGTCTTACTGCACTATTGGAATGGGTGGCTTGTTTCTAACAGGGTTGCATAATGCCACCATGCGATTGTGGCTACTACAGTCCTTGAATCACTTAGTCTGGGATAGCACTGCTGATTCTGAAAGCCTGTTTTGGACAGTGCCGGATTTATGTATAGGCTAAGTAGGCTAAGCGGGTGGCACTGTGGTCTAAACCACAGAGCCTAGAGCTTGCCGATCAGAAGGTTGGCGGTTCGAATCCCCGCGACGGGGTGAGCTCCCATTGTTCAGTCCCAGCTCCTGCCTACCTAGCAGTTCGAAAGCACATCAAAGTGCAAGTAGGTAAATAGGTACCGCTCTGGCGGGGAAGGTAAACGGCGTTTCCGTGCACTGCTCTGGTTCGTCAGAAATGGCTTAGTCATGCTGGCCACATGACCCGGAAGCTCCCTCAGCCAGTAAAGCGAGATGAGCGCCGCAACCCCAGAGTTGTCCACGACTGGACCTAACGGTCAGGACTCCTTTTTTTTTTAAGTAGGCTGAAGCCTAGGGCCTCTAAATCTAGGGGGCCTCGCCAGTCCTCCCGCTCCCCAGCAGGCAGTCCCCCCCCCCTAAAATTGCAAACCCAAGACTTCATGTGAGGGCAGGGCAACTTGGGCATCTAAGTCTAGGGGGCCTCACCAGCCTGCCCTCTCCCCAGTGCCGCAGTCTCCCCTCTCCCAAAATTGTAAACTTGCAAGGGCAAGGCAACTCAGTAGTAGTAGTAGTAACAACAAACAAACAATTCCGCTCACCTCTCAGTCTCCACATAGTAGAACAACTTAAAATAAGCTTTATACCTCTCAAAATACATAGTTGGAGTAGTCTAGTAAGAAACTACATTCAAGTCTATAATGTCTGTGTCAGACTCCTAAGAAAGTTTAAGCATTTTATGATAAATGCATTACAAATAAGCTTTGAATGAAGTCATTATTATTTTTTGTAAGGTGGATCTCAAATTAAATAATGAGTGTTGCATGAATCCTGCATATTTTAACAACCATCTGTAAAAGAGCAGAGACCTAAGCACAATATATGTATGACAGTTGAAGAACTTAGCAGCAGAGCCCAGTCTTCCTTTTATACACAACATAGCATACTTTTTAATTTGTTCCCTTGAGAACCAGTCAGCCCTCTGGGGAGTGTGCTGTCAGCTTTCTCCTCCTTAGACTTCTGGAACTCAGCTGGAAGAGAATGGGAGCAAAGGTGGAATTAGTTGACCCTGGCGCCACCTACTGTTGACTTCCCTGTCTTCCACTCTCCCAGTACCAATGGGCACCAGCCACCACCGCTAACAAGAATGTATTTTATTTCATTTGTGAGGTAGGATCCCGCTAACCTGCTGAACTGACCTAGAAGCCAAATTACCAACAGTTTTTAGGATATGGAAACTAAAATTACACATAAATAAATCTATGCTGCTTTATTAAAAGATAATCCTGCCGCCCAATCCTATTATGCTTTTGGAGCAATTAAGTCCCAGTGGGGTTTACTCTCAAGTAAATGTGTTTGGGATTCCTTTAATAATATGTGTATGCAGAAGTAGCTGTTCCTTTTCTGCCTTCAGGGATTATGGCTAGGCAAACTACCGTACTTGGAATAAAAAGGACCCGCACCGCTTTTTTTTGAACAGGTAGTTTTCAAGTTGCATCCTAATAGGAACATTCCAATTACCTTAAGGGTGCATACAGATGTGCAGGAAGGGGAAGGCACACTCAGTTTGTTGTCACTCAGAGATATATATTTTTCTGGGGGCTGAGCTCTGGTAAAACCAGTTCTGCTGTGTGGGCCTAAGAGGAAATTCTTGGTTGTTATTAAATGTCTGGTACTTTAAATTCTGGGCGCAGATGCTCGGACAAAGTAGACCCATCAACTCACTGCATGGTGTACAGAATGATTGTTCCTAGGAACTTGCAAATCCTTACTAAGTTTTGAGTGAGGCATTGCTTATTTTTATTTTTGGACTTCGCTTTTGTGCAAGCATTGTAGATAACAAAAGGTGTATGTGCACATTTAAATAAAAACCCATGGATCTCAACTTTCCTGGCTTGGAGCAATACAAACACACACACACGGCTGCTGTTTTGTGCAAATTTGGTAGATTGAGAAAGTTGTATTTAATATTTTTTTTAAGTGTGTGCTTACAGGTAAGCAGATAGCAGTGTGCATGCCCATAATAACCTCAGGCAAGGCCACCCCACCCATGAAGTGAAGTGAAATGGCTGCCTCAGCTGGAGTAGGCTCAGGTCAAGGTCAGATGCCTCATTGAGCCCAGAAGGTATAACAGGAAAGCCATCCTGGCCAGGCCTACGTCCATAGTTGGAGCAGAGTGCTGTGGCCAGGCTACTGAGCAGAACACCTGGAAATGCACATATTGCACCTGTGTTGAGGGAACTGCACTGGCTTCCAATCAGCTGTTGGGCTATGTGCAAGGTCTTGTGTAAACGCATAAAGCCATGAGCAACTTGGGACCATGTTACCTGGAGGAGTACCTTCCCCTCTGTAAGTTCACTTAGATCATCTGCGGAATAGTCTCTTCATGATTCTGCACTCTCCAGAATGTCATTGGGCGATGTCCCTGAAAACAGGCCTTTCCAGCTATTGCGCTTGTACTGTGGAATTCTCTCCCCTCTGCCATACATGAAGCAGCAACCATCAATTGCTTCAGGTGTATGTAAAGATGTATCATTTTTCCATCTAAAGGGTAAGGGCATTAAGTCCACATTGAGCCTGGCGACCATGTTTTGTGAGACTCCCTTTGAACTGTCCTGCAGGCTCAAGCACCGCACAAGGGGGGAGTGCTAAAAAAGCAAAGGGCATCAAATGATGAGATTCAAGATGCCTGCATTGTTTTTCTATTGGATATTTATCTGCATGCAAAATTACTATACTGCTTGTCAAACTCAGTTGAGAGATGGCTTATTATAACTGGCATATGATTCATGGACCAGATGCTTATTTAGCAGGATTTTTTTTTTCAATGAAGGGGGAAATGATATTTAGTGATTATGAAAGCTGTTGTGCCTGTGCTGAATATAAAGTGGTTAAATGAAATGATGCATGAGGCAAAGAATGGGAAAAAAGGGCGTAATCATGAGAAACTTAGGGTGATGGAATGTAGGGAGTTGGCAAGGTGTGAGGGGGAGTGTAGGAGGAGATGAGGGGAGCGATATTGCCACGTCTGAAGTTACGCAAATTGCCGTTCCTTAAATGAGACTGAAAAAACAGAAGAAAGCTAGGCTGGTGTACAAAAAAAATGTGTGGGTGATGATCACTGTGATAAGCTAGTGCCAATTATACTATTCACACAGAATGAATATTTATATCTTACTGGAGAGAGAGAGATTATTTCCTCACATTTAAGCTAAACACTGATGCAATTTATAACACGGAAGGAATTCCTTTGATTCCAGTAGGGTGACTGGCCTTCATATCACTGAGTATGAAATCAGAAGGCAATGTACAAAGTTGGGAAAACCTGCTGTTCAAGATAGGCATGACGTTTAGAATAAAATACTCAAAGCTGTAGACTTTCTGTTTGCTGAGTGTGGCAGCCCTGCCCTTGAAAAAGAGCCAAGGCTGAGGTGGAGAAAGAGGAGTTTGTGGTCACTGTACAATCTTCTGAAAAATACAGCTGGGTTATTGATACCAAGCTTTAGGCTGATGGCCATGAGCCCTGTGGATTCTGAGACAGACCCAGACACTCCCCAGATGTGATTCACCCAAAGAGCCAAGCACCTTCTGCTCCACAACACCTTTCCAGAAACACAAGGACATACTAGACAAGAAGCCAGCGAGACTACGAAGTGCTCTTCTGCAAGGCAGGGAGTTGCCCCTTTAAGAAACTATGCTCTAAAGGTGGAGCCTAGGAGGACTAATCTGGGCTGAGGGATTGAGGGAATTATGAAGCCTCCGGCAATTTCTACCTTTATTGAAGCTATGAATGGTGCCAAGACTCCAGCTGCCTTGCTTTCTTGAAGTGTTGCCATCTTGCCCTATGGGTTCCTGCTGCAAACAGAACCAGATAGCTTGCTCCACCCAATTTTTGCAGGCTGGTGGATCTCCAGAAGTAGCTTACCAGCTAGCAGCCAATAATGCCAAACTGCAAGCGTGCCTGGAAGTCATAACCACACTGGGTTTTGCTTTCACATTTTACTACATAGTCTAGGTGTATATGCTTGTACCTACAGAGCTAATCTAATCTAATCAATGCTTCTTAATGAACAGCTCAAGGCCAGGATGACATATCAAATCCCAAGTGTTTTCCCACAGATTGTGTTCGACCTATTGACAGAAAAGGAAAGAGAAAATAAAATAATCAGAATGGCAAACCAAATTTAGTTACAGTAAAAATGACATTAAACTCACTCACTCAGAAACTTCAAAACTGCTTAATGATAACATGTTTCAGGGTGCTCAGTTCATTTAAAGTGGCATCACTTCTTAATTAGAGCTGTACTAATTTAAATAAGCTCAGAAATCTGGGCCTGCTTCCAAGTCCAAACCTATAAATACTTACCCCTTTATATAAATAGAACCTTTTTTATAATAGGTGTGAGTTTGTTGCTGTTGCGTTGAACTATATTTATTATTCTTGGCTCAGAGAATGAATAATGTGTACAAGTTTATCCATGTTAATAATTATGGCCATATTTCAAATTATTTCTCCATTGTACTTGTCCACTGGAGCAAGCACGCTTCTATTAATATCACTCGATTCTTCTGCTGTTTTAGTTTAGTGGAATGAATGAGAGCCTTTCTGGGAGCAACCTTTCAGGAACGCATGGATGGAAAGCTCCTCTGTGGACTTGGTGGTAAAACATAGTTGTATATTATTAAAGTGACAGGACAAAACAGGCTGCACAAAAAGAATTTTTGAAGGACTACAAAACACTTTGGCTGCATTCCTAGGCCAACTTAATTGAATTCATTGGATCCTACTTCTGAGTAAATGGGTGTGATCACATGGGTTTATGGGTAACAGAAGGCGTGGGGAACCTCTGACCCTCCAGGTGTTGCTGAACTACAATTCCCATCATCCCCTGGGTTAAGGAAAGAGCCATAGTTCAGTGGTAGAGCATCTGCTTTGCATGCAGAAGGTCCTGGATTCAATCTTTGGCATATCCAGGTAGAGCTAGGACTGCTTCCTGGAAAGCCGCTGCCAGCCACTGTAGACAAAAGCCTCTCCTCCTTCCGGAGGGGAGGGGTTGTGAGCGGGAGCCGATTCCAGCGTCATGCAGGGGGCTCAGCCCCCTGCCCTTCCATCATCACAGGCGCGCCACGCCTCCCGGTTCGGCACCCAATCGGGTGACACCGCGGGGGGCGTGGTCTAGCCGCTCAAATGCGGCTGCGCCAGCTCTCCCCGCCATTGCACTGCCAATTTCCACAAGTCTCCTACCCACCACTCCCTTTAGAGCGTAGCTTCTCGCCGGACCTTACTATGGACCCATGGTTGGTCGCCCTGGTTGCCCAGGGGGCCTGGTAGGAGTTTTTTCCAATTGGCAAATTGGCACCGGCCTCTTGGTTTCTTTCGCCTACCTAATAGCAATCGTCACAACTTTCTTGGTATTTGGCATTTAGGCATTGGAATGTGTTGTTGGTGTATGGAAGGGCAAGGTGTGGCCATCGCCTAACCCTTCACTTATGTGTATTCCGTTAAAGGAATCCAGCGGTCGTGGATCCTGTCCGATGCCCTGTGTGGCGGGGGGCCATGGCACGACCCCCGGTGACATCAGGGGAGAGCTTATAGTTGTATTTGTATCAACAGGCTCCCCCTACTGGTGGTTAACCCTTCAACAGACTCACCCCTCTCCAAGTGGATGGAGTCAGATTTGCTGTTGTCCAATGCCTAAGCCAATACCTTCTCAGATGCTGTAATCAATAAAGTTGTGGCCTTTTCTAGCCCATTAACCTTATATGCTGTGTCCACGTGTCATTATTATTCCCAAGCAGGGGACGGGTCCTGGAATCACAATACTGAGCTTGATGGACCAATGGTCTGACTAAGTATAAGATTGCATCCTATATTCCCATATGTTAAGAAGCATAGTACCAGAAAAGGTCACAAACTTTCTGAAAACTGTCATCTCCATGTTATTTGTAAAAGAAACATGGCTTTAATATGAGTTATCTGTAAGAGAGACATGGTTTTAATATGAGTTGTTATCAACTATATTTTCAGCTACATTCACTTCATAATTCTCAGGCAAGAAGTAAATGTTCTGACGTATTTAGGAAGCTGCCTTATACCAATTCAGAGTACAGTACTGGTCCATTTAGCTCAGGCAGGGGTCTTTTCCAGCCCTATCTCAAGAAGCCGGGAATTGAAGCTGGGATCTTTGGCACCTGATGCCACAACATTGCTGAAGCAAAGCAGGCATGGATATGTTCAGAAATTGGGAGAGGAGACTGCTGGGAGCCTCATGTGGGACTACATGTAAGATATAGCTTGCTGTGGCAGGAACTTGAGTAAATAGATGTCTCCTGCTACCTATTGGGAAGCAATGGATGATTGGAATAGAGAAATAGGACAAAGAGATCATAAGCAGTTCAGCTTAATTGCCAAGGAGCCTTGGCATTGGGCAACTTCCTTTGTATGAGCAATGCCCTGCAGAAATTCTGGCCCTAGTCCAGTCATGCCTTGCAAATCTCCAATTGATTTCCTATGTTCGTTTTTCTGAGCACAATATTGCAGTTGTAATATTGCTGATTTGAATACTGTAATTATCAAAGGTGTGACCATGTATAATTGGGAGGATGCTTGATATGGAGGAATGTGCATGGAGCTGAGGAATCAGGAAATCCTGTGACACAAGAAAGGCCTTGCCAATTAGTCACTCTGTCTCCATCCATAAATATAAATAAGAACACCTGAGCTTCATTTTCTGTTTTTGTGCCAAGAGGACTGCAGTATTTTATTTCTTTTAATGTGATGGTTGGTTTATTAAATGCATGTACATCAGTCATGCAGTAAATGATGCTTATAACTTCTCTACCCAGTGTAGCCCAAAATAGAAATATATTTACATATAGTTAACTATAGAAACATAACAACTTTTTATGAGACAATCAGGAGTCCTTTGTGTCAGACTCTGGTGGTGGCCAGGCAAGATTCAAAGTCTGAGCCATGTGAACCTGTTATCAGTTTATATAAAAAGGTAAAGGGACCCCTGACCATTAGGTCCAGTTGTGGCCGACTCTGGGGTTGCGACGCTCATCTCGCTTTACTGGCTGAGGGAGCCTGCATACAGCTTCTGGGTCATGTGGCCAACATGACTAAGCTGCTTCTGGCAAACCAGAGCAGCGCACGGAAATGCCGTTTACCTTCCCGCTGGAGCGATACCTATTTATCTACTTGCACTTTGACGTATTTTCGAACTGCTAGGTTGGCAGGAGCAGGGACCGAGCAACGGGAGCTCACCCCATCGCGGGGATTTGAACCGCTGACCTTCTGATCACCAAGCCCTAGGCTCTGTGGTTTAACCCACAGCGCAACCCGCGTCCCTCTATCGTTTTATATAACAGGGCCTAAAAGGAGCAGCATAATCCAGTTCCTTAAGCACTGTTTACATATTTATATGGAGTGACTATGAAAATATATATGATCTAAACATTTTGAATTACAAGCAAAAAGGCCATATTATTTTCATCCAACCCAAACCCACTAAAATAAGGATTTATTATTATTATATGCTAAAATTCCCAGATGCATTAAGCTATCTCAGTAATTCAGCTGCTGGTGAATTATGAGAAAGATGCATCATTCCTAAGAGTCAGATGGGACTGAATTGCTGCAAAGGTTACTAACATTCCTGGGAATGTCATCATGGCACATTATTTGTCATATGATCTAGTTCACATAACATTTGCCCCTGAAAGATGGAAGAAGATTTAGTCTAAAATGACATGCTCCCAAAGAATAAAAAAGTTTTTTTCCCCTTGAAGATGATACATTTAGGCTGCATGACACACATGATGCAATATATGCCAGGCAGTAAATAGGCTTGAATACATAACATCAGAATAACTGCAAAGATTGTGGAATCTGTTTAACCACATGGACTACAAGAAACTGAGGACAAGCTCTCACATGCCGGAGGAATGCTACGCAACAAAGGTTTTAAGGCGAGGATGAGGAGAAAAACAAATAAAAGATTATTAATGGGCTGTAGAACCACAATTGGGGAGTGAGTAGGACCAGCTGTGGGATGCTCCTTCCCAACAAAGAAAAATGTGGCTAGTACCACAATAACAATCAGGGACGTGGGTGGCGCTGGGGGTTAAACCACATAGCCTAGGACTTGCCAATCAGAAGGTTGGCGGTTCAAATCCCCGCAACAGGGTGAGCTCCCGTTGCTCGGTCCCTGCTGCTGCCAACCTAGCAGTTCGAAAGCACAGCAAAGTGCAAGTAGATAAATAGGTACCGCTCCGGCGGGAAGGTAAACAGCGTTTCCGTGCGCTGCTCTGGTTCGGCAGAAGCGGCTTAGTCATGCTGGCAACATGACCTGGAAGCTGTACACCGGCTCCCTCGGCCAATAAAGTGAGATGAGCGCCGCAACCCCAGAGTCGGTCACGACTGGACCTAATGGTCAGGGGTCCCTTTAGCTTTTTACAATATCAATCAGTTTTTTGTCGTTAACACAATGTTAAAAGTCTTGAGCAGAAAGCTTGAGCAGCCTCTGGGTCTGACGTAGCTCCCCAGGCGAATTTTTCTGCCTCCGCCCCCCACACCATCCATTTTGGCAGCAGGGGAGAAACGTGGGGGAAATATTAAAGTAGACACAGCACTGGGGTGGACAGAGTGTTTAAAACCTGTCTGGCCAGTCCTGGTGAGGATGCAAATTGTTTCCTTCCTACTCATCAGATGGATCATTTGAGAAGTGAAGAGAAGGCAATTACCCCGTATCTTAACTGATCTGTATGGATCAGCGGGGTGGGAGGGGGGGCTGTGTGCACAATTCCTCTCTGTGTGTGCTTGTGCAAGTGAGGTGGGGTGCCCACACCTTGCATAGGAATGTGGCCCCTGGAGTGGCCAAGAGTGAATGTGGCCCTTGGGCCAATAAAAGTTAACTGCACTTGGTCGAGAAGATGTAGTAGTGGCTCCCATATCTATTACTCAGAATTGCTTTGGAGGTGATTTTTAACATCTATGTTAGGAAAAGCCAGCTTTCACACTGAAACCTAATTCAGGTTGCTGCTACCATGTCATCCCTCAAGCCACCCCAAGTTTAAATGTATGTAGGTCTATCGGCACATTTCTGTTTTAGCTAAGTTGCCTTTCCAACTTGCCATTTACGTCCTTTCTGTGTTATAATTTATGAATGCAACCTCTGATCCTATATCATAAGTATGAGCATGATATGTTATACTGTGAATATGGAGTTGACCTGAATATTACTTATCAAGTTATGTTTTCTATATACAGGGCTGCTTCTGTTGCAAAAGAAAATACCACAGTTTTTGCTACCAGGTCCTTAAACTGCTTTTTTCTATTAAGCAAGTGGTGTTATTGGGCATGCATGAAAAGCAGGCTCATCTCCTCTGTAATATAATTTTATCCATCATTGCTTTTAAACTGTTACCACATGCTGTATATTTCCATTTCTCATGCCCTATTGGCCTTGGCAGCAAGCTTAAATTGAATGAATTTTTCCTCCTAAAATTGACTGCTTATGCTATTTTCCCAGCATCCCAATAGATTTCTATTTTTGTATGACTGCATTCCTAATGACTTCCCCAAATAAATATTTTTAATCAGTATTCTATTCTCAGGAGGTAAGGCAGTGAATGTTCAGGTCTTCAGATTGTTAGTATAGTAATTGTTGAGGGAAAGAAAAATGGAAGTATAAAAGTTTATGAATTATAATGCTAATTTTAAAACGCAAGGAAGAGAGAATAGTTAGAAGCTAGAATATTCATTTATGCAACTTAAGAATTAAATCTAAAGCAAATTAAGAAATGAGATATTGCCTTTGAAATAGGGCTGCCATATTCTCCCATATTGGAAGTGTTGATTTTTTTTGCGACCCCCCCCCCCAAAAGGAAGAAACCATCAATCTTTTGGTGAAAAAAGCTCAACAAAGTTTTTAAAAATAAAAAACTCACCCCCCCATATTTTCCCTTTTTTGAAATATTGCAACCCTACTTTATATATTATTATTATTATTATTATTATTATTATTATTATTATTATTATTACTTTGAGATCCATAGTCCCCCAGCACAATTGTGCAGGCAATAATTCCTGTGTTTCCCAGAGATACTAATCTTCCTTGGCATTGTGCTTTGCTATTTTTTAAAATCCTCAATAAGAATTTAAATATTATTTGGGCTGGGGGTGAGTGGCACTTAAAGGCTTAGTAGTATCACATGGTTTTAAGCATCTGTATTGACTGCCAGTTCATTTGTGGGCCCAAATTTAAAAGGCTGATTCTGATATTTAAAGCCCTAAAAGTCTTTGATGCAGAGTTTCTCAGGTAATGCCTTCTGCATAATAATTTATATTTATATAATTTATATTGTATGACCCCCCCCCACAGCACTTAAGTTTGTCTGATGAGGTCCTGCTCTGAATTTCATTTTATAAGGAGCAGAGGCGTAGGAAGTGGGGTTTGATGGGTGCGAATCGCCCTGGGTGTCATCACTGAGGGGGTGACAAAAGGTCACAAAATGAGGAGACCGCCCCCCCCCCCCAGCAGGCTCTGGAATGGCCGCTTCAGTTCCTATGGGAAGAGAGAGAAGAGAGGTTGAGTGCTGGGTTAAATCTTGCAAGGGTGTGAGAAGAAGAAAGAGCTGTGCAAAGGGAAGTCAAAGCAGAGGACATACCTCTTTGTCCTCCTCCTTTTCTGCGCCCCCAAGAACAGCCTCCATTGTCCTACGCAGGATAGCACTGATCATAGCGCAGCTGAAATGGGGTCTCATGAAACTGGAGAGAGAAAGGGAAGGGGTTAGACACTGCCTCCTCCAAGTCTCATTTGCCCCCTTTTCCCTCCTGCCTGCTCTTGACCACCCAGAGCACCCCCTGGCGTTCTGCTCCTCACCCACCCCATGCCCACCCCAAAGACCATACTCACATCAGCTGGAGGAGGGCCTCAAAGGCCAGGGCCAGGCTCAGGAGGCAATCCCTGAAGCGCTCGAAGTGGCCACGGATTTCCTGGAAGAGAGCAGAGGAGGAAAGTCAGCTCCTTCCGGGAGGACCTGGGAGAGGAGGGTTCGAATCCCCACTCAGCCATGAAGCTCCCTGGTGGACCTTGGGCCAGCCTAGCCTACTTTGCTGGGCTGCTGTGAAGATAACAGTTGGTGGCGGGGAGAACCATGGGAGCCACCTTGAGCTCCTGGGAGGAAAGTGAGCTAGGAATGTCTTAGTAAATGTAAATGATGAGAGGGGAGAGAAAAGGGGAAGGCAGGGAAAGAGTGTGGAGGAGCTGAGCTCTCTGGGGAAGACTTGCCGGGTCGATTTCCAGAGAGCTAAGGCTGTGCAGCGGACCCCAGGACTCACACCCCGCCCCCAGGAGACCAAGAGAAAGCAAAGGAATGCTACTTACAGTCTGCACATTTTGTTCACAAAAAATTCCCACCCTCCTCACTAAACTAGCTATCTAAAATGCCCACCCAAGCCTAACTCTGGCCCCAAACCCAGCCCTAAGCCTAACCCTAACCCCTGCCCTAACCCTACACTTACCCCTAACTACTCCTCTATGCACAAAATAAATATATAAAAATATGTGCATAAACGTGCACAAAATAAAAATGTAAAATAAAAAATATGAAAATAAAGAACAAAAAATAAAGTGTTAAAATAAAAAGTAAAATAATAAATAAAACAAAAATTAATAAAATCAAATGAATCAAATAAAAGTACAGTGGTGCCCCGCAAGACGAATGCCTCGCAAGGCGAAAAACTCGCTAGACGAAAGGGTTTTCCGTTTTTGCGTTGCTTCGCTAGACGAATTTCCCTATGGGCTTGCTTCGCAAGACAAAAACGTCTTGCGCTTTTTTTTTAAAGCCGCTTGAAGAGGCGCAGTTGCGACGGACCGTGCTTCGCAAGACGAAAAGACTCGCGGAACGAATTCCTTTCATCTTGCGAGGCACCACTGTAATAAATCAAATGAGCACCTCTCCTCCTCTTCTCCAACCACCACCAACTCCTCTCCTCCACTTGCCTCACTGCTAACCCACAATGACCGCCTGCAAGTCAGTGGCTTTTAAGGGAGAAGCAAGAGATGTCACAAAGGAGGGCAGGTCCTTGTCACCGTGGCAACCCCCCCCCCCAACTGATAATGAGACCAAGCTTTCACTGGAAGCAAGGCCTTAGAAGCCCCTAAGTTCTGGAACTCTCTCCTAAGGATCAACACCACTCCTTCCTGCAAATTTTATGAGACTTAGCAAAAACGTTTTCCTTTCACTTGTTAACTGGTTCTTTTTCTGGCCCTTATACAGATTATGTTGCTGCTTCTTTGCAGTTTTTATAATTTGGCTTACAGTGGTACCTCGGGTTAAGAACTTAATTTGTTCTGGAGGTCCGTTCTTAACATGAAACTGTTCTTAACCTGAGGTACCACTTTAGCTAATGGGGCCTCCTGCTGCCGCCATGCGATTTCTGTTCTCATCCTGAAGCAAAGTTCTTAACCCGAGGTACTATTTCTGGGTTAGTGGAGTCTGTAACCTGAAGCATCTGTAACCTGAAGCGTCTGTAACCCGAGGTACCAGTGTATTTAGATTGTGTTACTGAGGTTTGTAACTGTTAACGGAAAAATCCGAGGGCTCTCTTGGACAAAACAAAGACACCAACCAGGATAACTTGGAGCAAAACAGCAGCCTGTAGGCTTGGCCTTTATTGAACTGTTGCAACAGGGTATTTCCTTCACTTGCAAGAGAGAGGAAAAGACCCAGAACAATGGGCTGCAAGACCTTATAAAAACTTTTGAATTTCCCCTCCTCTAGGTCAAGCCCACCCCCAGAAACATCATGCATACATTACAGAAAGGAGGGGTTGACATCATGCATACATTACAGAAAGGAGGTGATGAGGGAGGAGTTGTGGTGGTAACCTGAGTGTCCTGTCACCTGGCTGGTTCCTCCTTTCCCCCTCCCCCATGAGTACTTTCCAGGTGACAATGGGGAGTTTGCAGTTTCCTGCCCCCAGAGGGAAGATCTGATCATTGTCCTTTGTTTCAGCCTGTGGTGAATCCACTGTTCTTTGTGATTTTGATTGTCTTCTGTCTGGGATTATCAGGGTTGACATAGCAACTGGGCAGGGCTCCTGTGGATGTGCTGGTATGCTGAAGAGATTATGGCTGACCAGAAACCAAGCACCCCCTTTTGATATTAAAATAAAAATGGAACAGTGCAAATCCGTTGTATGGTTGATTTTCTATGAATTCATAAGAGAAATGTGGCGTATGTAGTGTGTGAGTGTGAGTGTGTGTGAAGTTTGTACAAACAGAATGATTGGGGTGGGGGGGTTCCTGCTACAGTTCCCCCCTTCGGAGATAAGATTGCAAAGGTGGCTACTTTGCAATCCTTTTCTCCGCACAATTTAAGGTGGTAAATAATAACCTGGTATTCTCCGTCCCAGATGTGTGTGTCCATGTGAACCTGAAAGGGACTTGGATATCATGCTACTTTAAGGATATTTGCATGGAAATATAATGGTGTAACAGTGCACTGCTCAGTTACTTGTGGTATTCTAGCACCTTGGAAGAAATATTTTCTCAATAGTGATCTATGCTTTACATTTAGGCAGGAAGGTCCACTAATGACTGAAAAGTGCAGTTTGCTTCCCCCCCCGCCATTTTTGTGTTCTCAGGTGTCAAGGTAGCTCTTCTGTGGTCTCACATCGGCATGGTGTCGCAGTAGTGGCAATCCCTGGTGAATCCACTTAGGGCTTTCATATTTATCATGTAGCCTGGTACCCACCACAGCTGGCACAGGTTTCGGACACGTCCTGAGAGAAATGTCTTTGCCTTGGCCAAAATCCATGGGATTCCTTATTATTATTACAGGCTCTGGTCTTGCAGTCATGGGAGTTGCTCACTTGCACTTTAAGGATCAAAGAGCTAATTGCAGCCTGGATACACTTGCCCAATTCAAACTGAGTCCAATTTGAATTTATGTGCCCCATGGTTCTCAACTCTTGAAACCAATCTGTTAAAAGAAAACCATTCTTAAAAGGGCACTTTGTCGAAATAAGACAATTTAACTCTATAAGGGATCATTCCTGCTAAACCAAAGCATATGCACCTTCATATATCTTATAAGCTTCTCCTTGGTAAAGCCAGTTTTAGCACATTTTAAAGTGGATAGGGAAAGTTGGCAGAGTGCCAGGTGGGACAATGAAATGTGGTTATCTAAACATTGGACTACACAATAGTGTGAGCTATCAGAGAGTATAAAATGCATGAGAATTGGTGTGCAAGCAATAAGACATTAAACATAAAAATAATTACACACAAAATAGCCCCCCCCCTTGTGGGAATAACACACTGTCAGACACATTTCAACATTCCTACATAATAACACTTAAAACAGAACAAACTAATTAAATATCAGTTGCATATCTTGACACAATTGTGATCTTTTACGCATGTATCTTTTGAATCCTGGAGCGCAGAGGCTTGAGGTTCAAGTGAAAAGGTGTCCTTGCAAGTCAACTCCACCCCCCTTTGTCAGGCCCACTCCCCTGGCAGTCTATATCCTTTGAAAGAGATAGCTGTGGGCACTTGAAAACTCTGGTGTCTTGTGATGACGGAAGAACTGAGTTGAGGGGTTGTTGCTGCTTTTCATCATTGCACATCTGTATAGGTGATATCCTGTAAGGGGCAGGGTTTTGAGGCTTAAAGACAGTTAGAAAAGGGAGGGGGCAAAAGGCAAAAAGGATGTCCTCCAGTTTCCATGGGAAGCTGCAAATAATAACAATCTTAGCACATTAAGCATTTTATTCATTTCAATATTATTATCACATTTCCGCATAATTACTGTTATTATCTGCTAAGTTTGTTTGCTTTCCTTCACTTAGTTTTTGTTGTTGTTGTTCTTTTCATATTATAAAATAAAAATTACTCCACATGTATAGAAAGAGAACTGGAACTGTAAAAAAATACAAAGGTTAAAAAATACAAAAGGAAGCAAAAAATTAGATTACCAGTCAGATGAAAACAAACTAGACACAAAGACATCAGATTTAGAAAAGAATTATTATTAAATATATTATCAAAACCACGCAGATTACTACTAGACTGGAAAAAAATGGGAAAACCATGGGGGAAAAACTTTAAATTCACCATGTGCTATCTGATAAAAGAACTTCATGGAACTGACTTTCAACATGCGATGAACATGTCCCCAAAGTAGAACACACAGACACAAAATTACCTATGAGGAACCAAAAATAAATAAATGCTAAGACACGCAATTAATAGAAACTTGAAGTAACCTGAAGTAACCTGTTTTGGCATTTTAACATCCCAAATGATGTGACAACAACAACTGTAATGTTAATAGCGGAATACTGGGAAATGAGTTAATACCAAGAAAAATGAATGGCAATTTAAAGTTGTGCAGGTACCTTGCACTAGCCAAAATGACAGAATTAATAAGAAATGCTCAGGCCGAAGGTAAACAAGTACCATTCCACAAACAATGTTTGGTTGTGCTTCGATTAACTTCATAGACATCATGGAGAAACGGATTAAATAAATGAAAACAGATTATTTGTAACTTTAAAAGGAAGTGTCAAGGCCACAAAGAGATTGAAGTTACTAATATAGCAGGGATTCAGACTTGTTTCACAGAACAGAAAGAAACTTGCTGTGGGAGGAAAAAGGGACAAACACTTTGTTATCGGGGTTCACATATCCTGTTAAAAGGGAAAATTATTTCATGTGAGAAGCTTGTCAGGAAATGCTGTTCCTAAAATTCCCATTGAGGGGGGAATGCTTTGATATTTACCTGTGAAAAGAATTTGGCATGTTAAGAATTGGAACTTGGAAAGCTCTTGACTTTTGATGGGCTAGTTGTTGTTTTGTTTTTTAGCCTTTTGTCTTAAGTAGCCCTGGAGCAAAGACAGATTAAGGGTGATTTACCTCAATGGTTCCAAGTTTTCTTTTCTTTTTTTTTCTTTTTTTTTTTTTGGAAGAAACCTCCTCTCCCCCCTTACAGTTCCCCCCTTCCTCTCTCTCTCTTCTTTAGCTGATCTAGCCTCTGTGCATGTGCAGAGTTCATGTCTCAGCAAACCTTTTATACTATTGAAAATGTTGCATCCTTTGGCTAAATTACCATTTGAATAAGGGAAAGGAAGGGTAAGGAGTAGATTTTGAAAACAGGGTTTGATTTTAAACAAAAAAGAGAAACTCAGCAATTTAAGTATTCATCAAAGCTAGCAATTTCAGCCCAAGCAAACTGAGACTGCTTCCTTTATGTACAGGAAAGGGCTAATATCCCTCTGGCCATTCACGGAACAATCAACCGCTCTCTTATTTATGAGTAAAAATGGCCAGAGTTAGAATTCATAGGATTTTTTTATTTTATTTTTTAACATTCTCAGCCATTTCAGCCTTACCATTTGCAGACAAAAAAATATTATTATTATTATTAATATTATTATTTCCTGCCCTTTATTTACAGGAATGGTCAAGGCTAATTCTACTTGATTATTCATTTGTATGTGCTTAAACTTTGAGTAGACTTTTAAGTCTGATTTTTTAATAGTAGACAAAATGATAAACACTGTAATCACTCAAATGCTTGATATTACCAGTTGGGCTTCACCTCTCACCTTTTAAAACTAAAGAGCAAAGCTAGGCTGAATTTCAACTCCATTACCACACCAGAATTTAAGAATTACCCTCCAATGCTTGCAGACACATGGTCTTCCACACAGCCACAAATTGGGAGAGTTGAAAGGGGACCCTGGGGTCATCTAGTCCAACCCTCCAAAATATAGGGTTCACAGCAAGATTTCACAGCAAGATTTGTACTACCAAAGAGGCATACACATTTAAGTACAGATTTACAGCTGGGAAAGGAAACATCTATACTCCTGAGAGGATCTCTTATAAAGCACAGTTAAAGCAGCCCTAGATTTGATTTTTTTTAAAGGGAATACACAAGTGTTGCCCCCTCCCCTCTTTGCAGTTTCCTTTAAAGGAAGCTTACTCGGGAGTAAATTTACCTAGCACAGAAGTAAGAAGGGAGAAAACAACTGAAAGAGGCAGAGTGAAACAAGGGGGAGGGGGGCATTTTCTAACAAAAGAGGCCATGAAGTCTTATAGAGACTGATATCAGGAGCCTTACAATAACTCTTCTGTCCAACCAAATCAAAGTTAAAACTGGACTCAAATATTTTTTCTTAGAATGAACACCATACTTTTATAGGCATACGCTTAATGAAATACATACACTGCATTTTAGCTTGAGAGAGCAGTTGTGCTCAACTAGGCTTTTGCAGCAGAAACATTAGGTTAACTTCTCCTTCTCGCAAACTCAAAAGTTACAACAAACATCATTTGCCATTAGACTTAGAATCACCCTCCTCACTTAAAACTAGAAGAAACAGGTGGGGTAATCCCCCTTTCAGAACACAAGTAGCACGTATACAGGATTTCACCACTTGGGAGGGAAACTCTCTTTTAGAGCCTCTCTCAAATAACAAACATTTGCACACTCCATTCTCCATTTTGTTTTGTTTAAGATCGATAAGGCGCAACATGGCTTCCTTAGATTTAGAATTTTGAAGCAAGCTTGCAATTTAAAACTATGTGCATTTAAGAACAGTCTGTGGATGCCAAGGCCAATGTAAATACAAACCCTTGAAATATTTCTAAATCTTTGAGTACATCTCTTATTCATTTATTTTATTTTATTTTATTTTATTATATATATATATATATATTTTTAAGAGAAACTAAAATCTCTAATGCGTGGGCTCTCGGGCTGGGCTGTTATTATATCTACTGCCTTCTGAGCACCATTAAGTTTACAGTTTCATGTTCCAGCTGTAGGCTACAGTTTAACAACACAAACTTAACCATTTTTTTTTGCCCCTTTATTTTATTTCTATTTTTTCTCTAATTGGAGATGACAAGCTGGAGGGGCATATTAGAGTCCTCTCTGGGGCAAAAAGGCTTCATGGAAGCTTTGTTGCCAGGAGGAGTCCAACTAGGGTGTTTAGTGAGCCCCCATTCTCTCATATGTTATTATTGGGCTTTTTTTTTTTTTTTTCGTTAACAAAGTACGCTAAAGACAGAAAGAGTGGAAACACACACACAAGGGAGGAAAGGGGGGGCAATGGGAAAGAAAGGGGGAACAGATAAAAGATCCTTTCAGTACTCAAAGTACCCTTGACTAACACAATTCCTACTTATCTATAAACCACGAATTAAATTCTGGAAATCTCAAACCTGAACCTGAAACAAAACCACGGGTCTCTCAGCCCAGAAACTCAAACCACGGGTCTCTCTGCCCGGAATTCCTTTCCTCAGCGCTGCTTCACAAGACTAATCCTAGTGTGGGGCCCCAATTGTGAACCTCCCCTTCTACCCTCCACAACAGCCTCCTGCCTAGCCTTTGAGACTAAGTTTGGGCTCCCTACTGGACGCCTGCGCTGTGCAGTGCCAGATTGGGGGTCCGAGAAAACAAAGTTTTGAAGGGGGAGCAAACGACCTTGCGTTCTCACATACCCAGGTCATCCCTAACAAAGGTCGCCAGGCAGGAGGGGCAGCTTCATTTGCAGAGTTAGGGTAGGTGGAGAGTAAGAGAATACTTGAAAGACTCCCCTGGACGACTCCGAGAGAGGGATGTCAGAGAAACAGTAAAAGAGCCACGCTTTCCCGGACTCAATTCCAAGACGGAAAACGGGGGAGAAAAGGGATAGAGAGATTAAGACGTTCCTGGACGACCCCGGGGGGAACGTCAGAAAACAGCAAAAGGTACCACAATTTCCCCGGTCACACACCGCGTAAGAAATTGAGGGGAGAGAAAGAGAAAGGTTTTGGCGTACCTAGACGACTCCGAGAGGTATGCGCCACACAGTAAAGTTCCGCGATCTCCCTGGCCACTTTCCGAAGGGGAGAATCGGGTTAGAAAAGGGTAAAGTTAGAGCGCACCCGGCCGACTCCGAGGGGCTACGCCAGAAATGAAAGAAGGAAAGTCTGGCTGTCGTGGGGTCGTTACTTTCCCACCCCCCTCCCAATGTATTTACTTCAAACCATACTCACGTTCAAAGATGTCCCCCGCGAATCTCAGGATCCTTTTCTTTTTAGCCGGCTTGACCTCGCCTTTGCTCCCCTGGTTGAGCTTTTGGTGACGATTGATTACCGCCCGCAAAGAGGAGGCAGGGAGAGGAAGAAGGATCTCTGGGCTAAGGTTGCCCAGTGGCGCCTGATCCCTTCTATCTCCCCTCTCACCTTTACAGGAGAACCAAGTGTCCCTGAGTCGCGGTCGCCAACTGTTAACGGAAAAATCCGAGGGCTCTCTTGGACAAAACAAAGACACCAACCAGGATAACTTGGAGCAAAACAGCAGCCTGTAGGCTTGGCCTTTATTGAACTGTTGCAACAGGGTATTTCCTTCACTTGCAAGAGAGAGGAAAAGACCCAGAACAATGGGCTGCAAGACCTTATAAAAACTTTTGAATTTCCCCTCCTCTAGGTCAAGCCCACCCCCAGAAACATCATGCATACATTACAGAAAGGAGGGGTTGACATCATGCATACATTACAGAAAGGAGGTGATGAGGGAGGAGTTGTGGTGGTAACCTGAGTGTCCTGTCACCTGGCTGGTTCCTCCTTTCCCCCTCCCCATGAGTACTTTCCAGGTGACAATGGGGAGTTTGCAGTTTCCTGCCCCCAGAGGGAAGATCTGATCATTGTCCTTTGTTTCAGCCTGTGGTGAATCCACTGTTCTTTGTGATTTTGATTGTCTTCTGTCTGGGATTATCAGGGTTGACATAGCAACTGGGCAGGGCTCCTGTGGATGTGCTGGTATGCTGAAGAGATTATGGCTGACCAGAAACCAAGCACCCCCTTTTGATATTAAAATAAAAATGGAACAGTGCAAATCCGATGTATGGTTGATTTTCTATGAATTCATAAGAGAAATGTGGCGTATGTAGTGTGTGAGTGTGAGTGTGTGTGAAGTTTGTACAAACAGAATGATTGGGGTGGGGGGGTTCCTGCTACATTTCTAAGTTTGTGGACTTTTTTTTACAGCTAAAATGATAAAGTGGTTGTAATAAATTAAATTACTCACTTAATTTGAATTTTAAAAGTACAAACGAGGGCAGTTGTTGAGCTTTCTTTCTTACAATAAGGCGCCAACCCCCCCCCCCTGCAATTTTTCGATAAGATCCAGAACAAAGTGCCACCTTTCAGAAATTCCTCCTGGACTTTAATTCCGCCTTTGAAATCCCAGTCATGTACGGCAGAAAAGCTGGACGTATGGCAGCCCTATTTTAAAAAGCAGTAAACAGCAGACAGATAATTTTGGAAGGAATGGGAATCAAACAAGGACAGCCCAGTTCTCCTGGAGTAATCCAGTACTGTACATAAAAATGCTACTCAACCTGAAAAAGTTAAAGCCAGTTTGGGATAATATTTTAGGCAATATTTAGAGGCAAACATTAAAGCATAAATGGCAGAGTTTCTGGAAGTGGCTTTCTCAGTTTAACACCCCACCTCCAAATCAGAGGAACTTAAAGCTGAGGTAAACAGAGGCTTAGTCTTTGAAACATTTATGGCAGTGGATTGCGAGAGCTGTCTTCGGCTGATTGATGGGAACTCCGCTGACTATTGTCTCAGCTACTGAGGTGTTGTGAAATGTTTATATGCATTTTAGCTTCTCATAAGTTAATAAAACAAACAAAAAAAACCTGTCAGCACACAAAGCCTAGAGACGGACACAATTAAAATCTCACCCACTCACAAATATGCACTTACAGAGATCTTGTACTCTTATGTTGCAGTGGAATGCACCACAGCTTCATCGGATAAAAGGGGTGGTAGTCAACGAAATTTTACTCAGAGCAGACCTATTTAAATGAAATAACTTGACTAATCCAGGTCCATTAATTTTAATGGATCTGAGTAAAACTTAGCTGAATACCACCCAAGCATTACAGATGGCTTGTCATGTGTGTACATAGTCTCCTGGAGCTAAAATATTATGGAACGGCAATTTACACAGTCCCTGCCGGTTCTCAATTATTCCAACAAGTAAAAACTTTTGCAATTTGTTGGGAAACTGAGCACACAAACATATAAAAGAGCAAATATACCAAGGACAGGGCCTGTTAACAGAGGCTGCACAGTGGCTTTAATAATGCTGGACTTTCCCCTCTGCTCATAACAGTTTCTGTTTATAATTTCCATTTATTTCAGTGGGCATCACTTCCAAGTTAGCATCCATAGGACTGCACTTTTGTAACTTACTTTTATTCAGTTACCTTCTTCCCATTTCCCTGAGCAGTGAGAAATTTAAGGGGCAGAGCATAGTTGCCTTTGGTTATCTTTAGAAGGATTGGTCCCCAAAGGCTTGTTGTTGTTGTTTAGTCGTTTAGTGGTTTAGTCGTGTCCGACTCTTCGTGACCCCATGGACCAGAGCACGCCAGGCTTATAACCTTTATAATTAAATTTGTTTACAGCTATACATTGACCAAAGCTGGAGCCAGACAGCATAGCTCTACTGCCTTTGCAGAATTCAGAGCTAACTCTTTTCCTGTTTCTCTAAAGACTACACCTTCTGTAGTTTTTTTTCACAGTCAACTCTTACTCATCGCTTCCCTTAGCTAGGGAGAAGAGAAGAGAATGAATCATCTTCACCAAAATGGCTCTGACCTTCCAGCGCTATCTCCAGCTATTTCCTAGCCACTCTGGGTCATTTACCTGTAATTCTTCTAACAATCCTGTGGCTGCCAGCTTATCTGCTGACTACGGATGGAAGAGAAATTAAATTCAGTTCACATTTGAAAGGGAACTTGGCTAATCTGAAACAAGATGCAAACCAAAATGCCGCTGTCTTTCGAAATCCACACTTTTCTGAATTTTGCTAGGCCGTTCTCCATTCAAGATATTGGCATCCATCTGTCCTGAGAGACAATGGAGTGCCCCTCCAGGGGTGAAGTCAAGACACTGCAGTGTGTATGGGGAGCAAGCCTGTGCAGTGTGTATGGAGGCCCTGGGCTGCCCATATGACAAGGCCTTGCCAATGTGGTCCAAAGGCAAGCAGAGCAAAAGGTCTGGCACCTTCTTGGCTGCAGGAGTTGCTAGAAGGAGGCGTACAAGGCAGCATCCAACCGACTTAGGGACTCCACTCTGAATTTATGTAGGGTTTGCTCCTTAGTCTTCACTTCTCCCGAATATATCCCCTAAGGCAGTGGAGGTTTAGGATCAGAGTTTTCCTTCTCCTAGATGGGCTACCTTTCCAGGTTGATGAGCCCCACCTGCTCCTCACTTTCCTCTACAGCACATGCACCTTCATGACTGTTGGACCCACTATTGGTCTCGTCCGCTCAATCTTCCGGAGTCTGTCTTTGCATAGGGGGAAGTTCCTAACACAGAGGGTTTGCGACCTATCGGCTGCCCTCACTTGGTTTAGCTGGCCAGTCGAAACTGTTTCCCGGGGCGTGGCCACTGTTGCATGCTTACAGTTTCTGGGAGCCACAGGTGAGAGCTGAGTGCAGGTTGGACACCAAAGCACTGGTGGAGGAAGAGGGGGCGGGGGGAGTGCACAGCCCCCAGCACCACGATCCCAGTGGGGTGCCACCATGGGCTGCCCCCCGTGCTGGGCGCCACGCCCCTGCGGGCGGTGTACCACGCTCCCAGTATGCACACCACGCCCCCAGGACCCGTGCCACGCCCCTGGGACGTGTGCCATGCCCCCGGGACACGCGCCAGCCATGCCCCCACCTGCTCTCTGTCCCCGGTGCTGGAGCATGAAGCTCCGCCACTGCACCAAAGGTGGACAAACTACCCCAGATGGAGCACAATGTGTCCCCCACCAGAGTTACTACCCCTCCCCTAACACCTCATACAAATAAGGTGTAGGAAAACTGTGTATGTAAATACATACATTAGTGAAAACAACATACGAAAATGCAATATATTTGAGAAACTGCTTTGCAAACATGTATATTGGGCAACATTCTCACCAGAATGCTGATGAATTTTCCCAAGGGCTTTTTATTAATAAATCACATACTGGTGTGGAAATGTGGGGAACTGAAGTTAAGATAGGAAAAATGAGAAATTGAGAGTTAGGCCAAAGCTGTCAGATCTGCCCATCCCTACTGTTGACTGTTAAGGAACTTCAAGCAATCTGTCTCACCCCTCCACTGCCCCCATAAACCCTCTCCTATCAAAGCTCTCAAAGTAAGATGGGACTTGCATGTCACAAAAAAAGGAAACATGTCATCAAAAGACATACTTGCATGAAATGTGCATAAAAACCCATATCTGTATAAATGCAACTTTAGAAGCAGAAAAAATTACTATAATAGAAATGCAATATAGCTAACCCTAGACTGTGACAAGGTGCCTAGTACTCACTGTTGGAAAGGCAACTTCAAAGCCTTATTATAGTTCTTTATCTTTAAACTAGAGTTAAATCAAATAGAGGACACCTTCAAACAGAAGGTTGTTCTCTGTAAGGCAGGATTCTTATCCAGCTTATCACATGCTGCAATACATCAACTGTTTAAAGATGGTGAATAAAGGCAATTGTAATAACGCTTTAGTGAGAGAAGCAATAAGGGAGGATTATGTTTCTTTTTTCAGATGCTCGGTTACACTCATCGTACAGACTTTGAATCTCTGTCATTGGCTGAGATGTTGTTTAAGACACACACACAAACAGCAGTGTGGTATAGTGGTTAGAGTATTGAACTAGGGCCTGTGGGGCAGGGTTTAAATCTCCACTGGGTGGCCTTGGGCCAGTCACCACCTCTCAGCCTAACCTACCTGATAGGGTTTTTGTGAGGATAAAAAGGTAGGGTGAGAACCATGTACACTACCTAGAGCACCATGTGGCGATCACACAGGGTCCCCGGACATTTGATGGTCTATTGATCCCTGTGCCACCACCACTGTGCTCGCTTCCCCGCTGCCACCAACCCATTTCTTTCGGGTACACACTGAGTCCAGACAGTTGTTAACATTAAGCCAAATAAACAAGTTAATTTTATAAGCATGAACAAGTTTATGGCTTCAGATAATTTTCCTTGTCAGTTTCTTAATCTTAGTTTTTTTACCGGCCTGCACCTTCCTAATACCTTCTAACTGATTACCCCAACTGTTTAACCGACTCCTCTTAACAGATTCTCTCACTCTCTCAGGTCAAACTAGCCCAACCCACAGACTTATCCTCCCGGAGTCTCCCTTCTCTAACTCCAGACTCACTTCTTAACAACTCTAACTCCTCCCCTTGGGTTCCTATTGGTTAATCATTTTACACTTAGTTAACCCTTTCCTTATGACCCAGTATGATGTCACACACCTAGGAGGCAAACGCCACACACCACTTCAGAGGAAAAGTGGTAGAGAAATGTAGTAGTAGTAGTTAGTAGTAGTAAGTAAAGGTAAAGGGACCCCTGACCATTAGGTCCAGTCGTGACCGACTCTGGGGTTGCGGTGCTCATCTCGCTTTATTGGCCGAGGGAGCCGGCGTACAGCTTCCGGGTCATGTGGCCAGCATGATTAAGCCACTTCTGGCGAACCAGAGCAGCACACAGAAAGGCCGTTTACCTTTCCGCTGGAGCGGTACCTATTTATCCACTTGCACTTTGATGTGCTTTCGAACTGCTAGGTTGGCAGGAGCAGGGACCAAGCAACGGGAGCTCACCCCGTAGCAGGGATTCGAACCGCCAACCTTCTGATCGACAAGTCCTAGCCTCTGTGGTTTAACCCACAGCGCCACCCGCGTCCCATAGTAGTAGTAGTATTAATACATTAATAATTATAATAAAAATTAATTAATTAATAGTAAAACAATTGAGTGAGCATCAGTAACCTGAATGAAGAGAGAGACATGAAATTATAATTGCATCAGGAAGCGTACTTGGAAATGAAAAACTTTATCCAGAGCTGATAGAACAAATTTTGAGGATGTGAGGCCCATTTGAAGCAACCAGCCAGTTCTCTGTCTATCAACCTCTTGTACGTGGCAGTTCCGATCATTTTTTACGGATTAATTCATTTGCTTTTTTCCACGAGCTTCAGAAATAACCCCTGTATACGTTTGCTTTGGTTCACCGCAACTCTGTCCTTTTAAGACTAAGCACAAAGGGATTAAAGCCGTCAGACTTCAGGTTTGCCTGGCTGCAAATTCAGATGTTTGACTTACAGTTATTGGCTCTAGGGAAGTTGGATTTGTTTCTGTATATTTATGTTGCCAAGAAACAAAGAAATGACTATTGTAAGAATTTTTCCTGGTGCTGGTTGTACACAAGAATTTCCTTGTGTAGCCTGAACTATAAGTATGTAATCATAATTGTCTTCAGCAGTGGGTTTTTTTAATATAAAAGGGGGTACTCAAGGGTACGCAGTACCGACACCTATTTTGTTGTTGTTAAAAAGAGTGGCACTTATGGCACCCATTTTTCTAGAATGGATCTTCAGAACCATTCAGATAGCCAATGCATATCACAAACTGCTTAAGGCAGAGTATTGGAATTTCAGCTGAATGTAGTACAGTGGTACCTCAGGTTACATACGCTTCAGGTTACATACACTTCAGGTTACAGACTCCGCTAACCCAGAAATAGTGCTTCAGGTTAAGAACTTTGCTTCAGGATGAGAACAGAAATCATGCTCCGGCGGTGCGGCGGCAGCAGGAGGCTCCATTAGTTAAAGTGGTGCTTCAGGTTAAGAACAGTTTCAGGTTAAGAACGGACCTCCGGAACGAATTAAGTACTTAACTCGAGGTACCACTGTATTATACCGGGGGGGTGTCAAATTTTATTTGAACTTCTTGATGCTGTAATAAGGTAGTTGTCTTACCAATAGTACAAAGCCACATTATTTATTTAAGTCATTTATACCCCAACATTCAGATAAAAAGACTGTCCGAGAAACTTACAAAAACGAGTACAGTAGTCCTTGTCTTTCATTTTACAGTGACATGATACATGAGGAAAAGTGAAGAAGACAAAGAAAGGGGGGAAACAAGCTCAGGCCCTGGTTCTTATAACACATTTATGCAGATCTGTGAAGATCCTGGCTGTCTAGGAGAGCAGAAAAATATCCACCCTGATCAGAGGACAATGTCTAGGCTAAGAGGCCACGGCTGTTCCTGCAACACAGTTCTGTTCCCAGACAGCTGACTTGATGGCAGCTAGAATCCTCATAAGGTCACACGTAGGCACAGATGAATCTGTCAGTTTCTGTTTCTCTCAGTTTCTAATTTTTCCGGTCACATTACTGCATCAGTTGGTGATTATTGTTTACATAGAAAATGTCCTCATGAAAATCCATCAGTACTTTTGTATGCAGTTTTGCCTAATATGCACATTTTTGCTAGCAATCTTTTAGGTTATTTCCATGAATATATGCATCTTTGAATACAAAATTGTATGATTTTTGCACACATTTACTTACAAAAATGCATTGCAAAATTCTGAGAAGTGAGAATTTCAAAGGATAGCCATGTTTCAGCTCACGTAGTGTTTTGGAAACTGCAATTAGGTAAGGATGCATCAAACTGTTAAATTAACCAAATTTTCTTCCCTGTCACTACTACTCACAGCAGGGGTTTGATGGCCAACGCTAGTGGAATTCTGGCTGACTTGGCACTGGCAAAGAGCGATCCCTTCGCAGAATAACTCTTCCCACCCCAAGCAGATCCTTGACCGGAGCAGATGACAATGTCCAGGCCAGAAGGGCAGGGCTGCTCTAGCCACCCAGTTAGTTTCTCAGACAGCTCGTTTATGATTAATTATATTGAGGATATACTTATTTAAAATGGATTGGACCCTTATCTTTTCTGCATTCAGAAATTCTTTTGTTTGAGTGTCTGTTAAGTACAATGAAATTAAAAAGATATCCACAAGACAGTGAAAGAACACTGTTCTGGAAATAACAGAGAATACATGCTCATCAGAGGTTAGATGCTAAGAAGGATAAAAATTAAAGCAGGTGGATGGATTAAATCAAATGAAGCGGCTAGGCTTAGGCCACAATAAACTATGTGCTATTAGAGGATATTAAGATAATGATCATTTGGGTTAGCCTACAGCCTAATAAGAATTCTGGGATTGTAAATAACCCTTGATGGGTACAATAGTTCATGACTTCCTTGTTGTGAGAGAGCACCAGCTCATCTTCATTTTGGGAGCCAAAAGTCTCTATCTGGAAATGTTAGTGTTAAGTTGTGGGTGAACATATCAGATGACACAGCGATTCTTCAGACAGCTCTTGTTTATTCACAGGCTAGAACAGAACTGAACTGAACTGAAGGGTTCAGCCAACCTGCTTATATAGAGCTCAACTACAAAGCAACAGTAACAACTTTCTGTAACTATCCAATCACTGAACGTCACTTTCAATTCCTTATTTGCATATGCGGACCTGAGTGAAAACTATCTACAGTATCCCCCTGCTGGCCCAGGGTGAGAACTTCAGTACATAACAGTTAGCCTTGGTTTCCCACTCATATCCTTTATTGCAAGAGGGAGAAAATGTTTTCATTCCCCTTTCCCGAAATTGTGGAACATCCATTGGCAATGGTATTGCATCGTTCCCTCTCTACCTCTCCCTTCTCAGATGTCTGTGAAAACATGTCCTAAACTATGTGGTAACATCCCCACTTTTCCTCCCAGAGATTAAAATAATGTTTCAGTCTTCCTGCTGACGGGAACAAACTGCTTGCTTTGATTAAAAGTTCTGCTCCACCTCTGCTGTACCAAGTCCTGAGATTTGGGGGAGACAAAATTCCCCATGCTACGACTCTCATAAGCTCTGATGCAATAGGATTTATTCATTTAAGGAACTTATACCCCACTTTCCTGCATAAGTCGCAGGTTAATTCTGTGTCCAGGGCAGCTGTCTACCAGCTCCACCTGGTACGCAGGCTAAGACCTTACCTGCCCGTGGACTGTCTCGCCAGAGTGGTGCATGCTCAAGTTATCTCCTGCTAGGACTACTGCAACGCGCTCTATGTGGGGCTACCTTTGAAGGTGACCCGGAAACTGCAATTAATCCAGAATGCAGCAGCTAGACTTGTGACTGGGAGTGGCCGCCGGGACCACATAACACCAGTTCTGAGAGATCTGCATTGGCTCCCAGTACATTTCCGAGCACAATTCAAAGTGTTGGTGCTGACCTTTAAAGCCCTAAATGGCCTCGGTCCTGTATACCTGAAGGAGTGTCTCCACCCCCATTGTTCAGCCCGGACACTGAGATCCAGCGCCGAGGGCCTTCTGGCGGTTCCCTCATTGCGAGAAGTGAGGTTACAGGGAACTAGACAGAGGGCCTTCTTGGAGGGCCTGTGGAACACCCTCCCTTCAGATGTGAAGGAAATAAGCAGCTACCCTATCTTTAAAAGACATCTGAAGGCAGCCCTGTTCAGGGAAGTTTTTAATATTTAACGCTGTACTGTTTTTAACACTTGAGTGGGAGTCGCCCAGAGTGGCTGGGGAAACTCAGCCAGATGGGTGGGGTATAAATAATTATTATTATTATTATTATTATTATTATTATTATTATGACTCAAAGTGACTTACAGTAAAAACAAACCATATACAAAATTTAAAATGCATATTAAAACATCAGAAATAGAAACATTAGAACAGCACTCAATGTGCAAAGGCCTCCGGGGTGGGGGAATGTTTTCACATGGTTTCTGAAACTTAGCAGGCATGGTGCCTACCTGATTTTTAATAGGAAGGAGTTTTACAAAGTTGGGCCCTCTGCAATTGAAGGCCTGAGTCGTGGTTGACACGAGTTGTGCTTCTGGTCCATCTTGGTGCTGTTACGGCCTGCTTCAGTCCGTCTGGTAGGAACTGGAAAGAGGAAATTATCATAGCCTGCTTCAGTCCGTCTGGTAGGAACTGGAAAGAGGAAATTATCATAGGTGATGCCTGCAGCCCCTGCCCACGATCTGGTGAGCATTTTCAGTGATGCGTTTCCCCCCAACATTCTTAACATCATTTTTTATTTACCCAAGTGTATATGAATGAGATGTTACTGTGGGTGGTGTTATTGTTGTGCTGTGTTTTGATACTCGTGTGAAAAGCAGTATATAGGTCTTTGAATAAACAGGGCTCCTTTGGGAGGAAAGGCGGGATACAAATTGAGTAAATAAATAAATTTAACAAAGAAAAAAAAAGTGGGAAGCCCACATAGCAGGACATGAACACAATACTATCTCCTTATGTTGTCCCACAATGACTGGTATTCAGAAGCATAGTGCTTCTAACTCTGGATATAACTATTTTTTAGTTTTTATTCTTATTTATTATTTAAATTTGTATACCACCCTTCATCTGAAGATCTCAGGGTGGTACACAGCATAAAAATACAAAATAAAAACACAAAATACATAACAAGAACAATAAAAGAACAAACCCATAATCACCCTCCCACGAACACATTTTAAAAAACCCATAGAACGTTAATCAGCCAAAGGCCTGGTTGAAGAGGAACTAGAAGCAATTTATGGCTTAATCCTCCATGAACTTGTCTAATCCCCTTTTAAAGAGATCCAAATTGGTGGCCATCAACATTTTTTATGGTAGCAAAGTCCATATTTGAATTACGTTCTGTATGAAGAAGTACCTCCCTTCCTGAACCTGCTTTGTGTTCTAGTGTTGTGAACTTATGAGAAAACCACTTTACATTTACCGTGCATAATTGTATAAACCTCTCTCATATCTACTAAACTCCCCCCCCCAAACTAAGATGTGTCATCCCTTTGTTTCAAGGGATGAATAAAGAAACAACTCTTCCTGAAGAAGAAGCAGAGCCTCCTAAGATTTAGCAGAATTGTACAGAACAAGCTGGCACCATCTGGTCAAAAGACAGCCGCTTCCCTTCTGCATCTCTGCGACATGCATAATTGACACATTGATTCTTATTTTTTAAAGAGGAATGTTTTTTACAACCTTCTGCCATTACACCATTGTGCCAGTCAGACTAAGATTTTGTCTGCATCTCTGCCAAGTCACTTAAGCACAGGATGTTGCCAAATTGCTTTTTAAGCTCACCAGAGAGTTTGGTAGCAAGGATTGGGCGGAGGCTGTTGTGGCAAAATTTAATGAAAAGCACTGGACCTCTGCCATTGTTTCAGCCATGTGTCAGTCATAACTAGCATGGTTTAGTTAAATAGGCAGGGTTTTGTTAAGTGGGGTATGTTGGGTCTATGGGTTGCTATCACTCAAGGTTAGGTCACTGCGAACCTTAAAACACTCTCTCACACACAGAGACACATTCACATGCACACTCTTGCCTTAAAGGAACTGTCAAGCTCTTAATCCTGCAAATTATCTGAGTAAATCCTATTGTTTCTGCAAAGAGATTTATTTGGGGGGTGGGGCTTACATTTCCACCAGAAGGTAAACAACAAGCTTCCAAAAGAATATTTCCAGTGCTTGCCTCAAGTTAGATGTCTTTTGAAACCTTTAAAACAACCAACTGAAGTATCCGTCTCATGACGGCAAATTAAGAAACCTAATATCCATTCATGATTATAGTTTGAAATCCAGTTTTAGCAGTTCTTTTCTGCCATAAAGGGGGCAGGGGTTGGGTTTTTTTAGGTCAGCTACCCAATAAAATTGACAGCCAGCTGAGGCTGTCTGGTGAGTTTTGTTTTATAAGCAAACACGTATCTGCAAACTGATATTAATACTTCTTAATTAACAGCTCCCATTATTCCTGCAACAGGTTATGAGTCAACTGTGCCTAGCTACTACTAGGTGTCAGGATAATACGACAGCCAACGCATGAGCCACATCCTTAAAAAAGAAACAAGGTTTAGATGGAGAAGGTGAAAGAAAAATCTGCTTGCTGGCAGGGATTTAAGCTTACTCAGCTGTTCTGCCATGAAGCACTTTTATGGAGATATATTTATGCTATGCAAACTGCAAGATTTTTACAGCTGAATACCACCCTAACTTGCTCCATCTTGCTTTTCTCTGAAGTCAAAGGTGCTGACGCACAGACAGAAGCACAACTGAATATGGGCAGGCATAATGGAAAGGAAGATGTTAGCACTGAGAACTAGCAGAATCAAAATAATCTGTTCAGTTTAACTTCCCTGGCATTAAACACTGTGCTTATCTAAGCTGGTTTGTGTGGTCTGGAAACATTTGATCTTGATAAGTACTGTTGTGCACACACCAATCTCTGAGCAGTGAGAGACTTTAGGGGTTCCAGCACATATCCAGGGTGCTGTTTTCTTGGAATGGGGTCAATGGAGGCTCTGATGTCTTTAGGATATATGGTTTTTATAACATATATAACCATACCCTACCCTACTTATGCTGGTCTATGACCGTAATAAGATTTGATTGATTGACATATATAACCTGGGCATAAGCTGGAAATGCTCGCAGCATTAACACTCCAACACATCTTGTTTTCCTATAAGGCAGGGGTGCCCAAACTTTTTTCAAAGAGGACCAGATTTCATTAAGTGAACATGTGTGAAGGCTGACCAAAAGACCAACCATAGTTGTTGAGCTTTTAGGATTGAAGTTGTTGAACTTTTTTCTTAGGATTTCCCCCCAAAATTGTTGGGCTTTTTAAAGGATTTTAGCCAGGACATGTACTGACATGGGAGGGGATGCGGGTGGTGCTGTGGGTTAAACCACAGAGCCTAAGAAGGTCGTCGGTTCGAATCCCCGCAATGGGATGAGCTCCCGTTGCTCAGTCCTTGCTCCTGCCAACCTAGCAGTTCGAAAGCATATCAGAGTGCAAGTAGATAAATAGGTACCGCTCTGGTGGGAAGGTAAACGGTGTTTCTGTATGCTGCTCTGGTTCGCCAGAAGCGGCTTAGTCATGCTGGCCACATGACCCGGAAGCTGTACGCCGGCTCCCTCGGCCAATAAAGCGAGATGAGCGCCGCAACCCCAGAGTCGGTTACGACTGGACCTAATGGTCAGGGGTCCCTTTACCTTTACTTTATGACACGGGGGCCAGAATAAATCGACCAGCGGGCCCCCGAAACGGACTTTGGACATGCTTGCTATAAGGTTTCTAGTTATGTCCCCAAACCCAGAGCTTTGGATTCAGCACAGAGGGCAACTCAAGCCTCTGTGACCTTCCAGCTTTCACCCATGGCCCCATACTAAACCAAAAGACTAGCTCCTGGCCTACTGTTCTCCGGGCCTATAAGATGATGTGACCTCTAGCCAGCAGGGAGGAAAGTCTACCTCCTCTAGAAAAAGCATCAGTGCCCAGTTGTCAACACATCTGTTCTTCACCACCTTGTCAGACATGCAAATGGAGGGTGACAGGCCGGACTAGGGCAATTAACAGTAAAAACAAACAAAAACAAACCTGGTCTGAATAGTTCTACTACAAACTACAACCTTACAGTTATGAAATCACAGACTTGGTTGGGATCCATGGACACCACCCAAACAAATCCTCCAATACTATAATCCTCCAATACTAGACAGCACACCTAGGCAATTGCAGGGGTGTGTAACCTCTTTCAGACCAAGGTCCACATTCGTTTTGTGGTCAACCTTCCAGGGACACACCAGTGATGGATGGGACCAGAGGCTAAAATTTGCAGAGCAATAGACACGGATCGGTCACATGGGTAGAACCTGTCAGAACCTAGGATTTACTGTATTTTTAGTACTGATTACTAGTTAGTCCCATATAGACATACTCTTTAAATATCCTCTCAGCTGCGTGGGTGGGCAGCTCCTACCCAGCTGAGAGAATTGCAAACACTGTAATATCCTATACTGTACATGTTTACCGAGAGGTAAATTCCACTGAGCAAAGTGCAGCTTATCCCTAAAGCAACAGTCAGGATGACTCAACTAGAGTTGTGTGGGTCAACTGCTTGGTGCTGTTCAAAAAGATCCAGCTGATCCACGTCCAGATGAATGGCTCATTTAAATGTTCTCCCAGTCTCACGGAAGCTGCTTATGGAGAATAGCTCCCACACAATATGTCTAGGTGCACCTAGCAAAACGTGATTTTACAGGTTGGACTAGTATGTGTACTGGGTGGTTTGCAAATTCTTAAATACACTCTAAGCCTTTAGAGGCCAAAAACTACTGTGATTCCAAACTGTACACAAAGCAACCTTTGGGCTACTCTAAAATAACATCACTAACAGGAGAACTAACAGGAGGCTTTGTTCTCCTGGCAAAGAGATAGGAGTTCACATACTCCACCTTTTACTTATATGTCATATTTGAACCTTCTACAATGTACAGCAGGGAGGGGAAACTGTTTTTCAGCCCAAGGGCCGCATTTCTTTCTGGACAGCTTTCTGAGGGCCACATGGCAGTAGTGGTCAGAGCATGTTGGCAGGCTGCTAAATACAAGAGCCTGGGAAACAAGTCTACTCCTGTATTTGCATTTATGATTTTAAAAGTGGCTTCAGTATGGTTTCCTGCACAGAAAAAGCATGGAGGCTTCTGGAGGCCTGCCTGACAGGAAAAGTAGCTGAAGGGATCAAATTGGTCACCTCAGTGGAGGTGATGTTATATATCTTGTGAGCAGGACATAGCTTGAGCAATCCAATCCAATCTACCCACCTTACAAGAAGATTTCCCTCTGGAGATGGGTCAATTTTTCAGCAGTACAAATTTAATAATATTAACAAAGGAGTGAATAACACTACTGTTCTCCACAAAATAAACAAAGAATATCCTGGCAGTGTAGGGACTTGCCCCATCTTGCCACAAACAGAGTTTTACTATGCTGTAGAGAACAAAAGGATGCCCAGGAATTCGTGCCTTCCTCTAACCAATCAGTTTTGGAAGTGCTCTGAAGTTTTTATTTAGGAGGGTATATTCACTCTGGGCTCCACAGCCAAATTGCAAAATCACTCTTGCTGTCAGCACATAGGCCAGGTCTGACTCTGTTTCTCCCCTGGCTTTTCCTCCATTGCTTCCTGTCAGCTGCCTCCATTGAACTGGGCTTGATGAAGCAGATATTATTGCCCTAGCTGTTCAAAAGCCTTTTTTAGGGATCTACATACTGCTGCCACTATGACTATCTTGCTTCTGTTTTCAGTGTGCGATGAGTGTTTTGTGAATAAACCTGACACACTGAGAGGGGGAGCCACCTCTGTCTTTGTCATTTCCAGTTGATGATGTCAAACACCAGGAATCCTGTTCAGGTGATGAAGTGGAGAACTCCAAAACAAAAGGGGAAGGGTCTGCTGAACACACCCCAGAAGCACTGCCACCTGATGACTCCATGGAAGAGTCACAGTAGCCAGAAACTCCCTTTGGCTCTGGCTCCCTACTGCAACCAGATACTAACTGAGCTCCTTAAAGCAAAGCAGCAGCTTCCAATACTGGAAGGGCTCACAATTAGGAGGCAACTGTGTTGACCCTATATAGGGCTGAGGCTCAGTTCGTTCCTCGATGAAGCAACATGGGAGCTATGTGTTCTGTGCAGGGTAGAGCACATCATGAAACCTTCCCTAACTAGTCTTGCCTCATCTGGTGTTCCACTTCAGTCAGCTCCAGAGTATGACAGATGAGTCTAAAGATGGTAACAAAAAACCCCACTTCTTCCTCAACATACAACTTGCAAACACGCCTTAGTGAATTTTATTCCATATCTCTAGCCATGGTTTATGAAGTCACCCAGTTCATCCTACACACTCTACCCAATTCAGTGGTACCTTGGTTCTCAAATGCCGAAAACCCGGAAATAAGTTTTCTGGTTTCGAACTTTTTTTTGGAAGCTGAATGTCCGATGTGGTTGTTGGCTATTGTTTCTGGGGCGCCTGCACCAATCAGAAGCTGTGCCTTGGTTTTTGAACATTTTGGAAGTCAAAACGGACTTCCAGAATGGATTAAGTTTGGTGCTTTTGTTTTTGCTATTTATTTTGCATTTTTGTTTTTGAGGCTTTTTCGGTTAATTTGTTATTGTGACTGTGTGAAGCCCAGTTCAGCTACTGATTGATTGAATGAATGTGTGACTGTGGAAATGGATAAAAGCCCTCCATCCAAACAATGGCTATCATCAGTGCCGGTTAGAAAAAAAATAAAATTTAATTTTTAACAGCTACAATACTGTCTTATGTATTTTATAGTACAGTACATAATTATTGCTTTCATTTTATGGATCAATGGTCTCGTTAGATAGTAAAATTCATGTTAAATTGCTGTTTTAGGGGTTGTTTGGAACAAATTAATCTGGAACAAATTAATCCCTTTTGCATTGCTTTCTATGGGAAAGCGTGCCTTGGTTTCGGAACGGACTTCTGGAACGGATTAAGTTTGAGAACCAATGTACCACTGTATTAAAATATGTGCCCTAAGTTACTTCGCTCCACCATATTACTCATTATAAACCCTCAGAGTTCCGTTGTTACTCATGAAATTAGGACTGACGTGTAAAGAGGTGTCTAGGATTGTTCTAGCCCCTTACGCAGTACCTTTTCCCTTTGAAATTTCCTTATTCTTGTGAATATAATTTTTGGGGGATTTTTTAAGAATCTAACATAAAATGTATATTTGAATCAATAACACAGTAGAAGTGTGCATGCACACGAAAGCTCATACCAAGAACTAACTTAGTTGGTCTTTAAGGTGCTACTGGAAGGATTTTTTTTATTTGGACTATAGCAGACCAACACGGCTACCTATCTGTAACAGTAGATTCCAGTAGCTCGAATGTCAATTAGGGCTAGCCCTACTGACAGCCATTCTCTTGGACAGAGTTTCAGAGAATGTGAAACCTATCTGATGTGTCTGGTGGCAATAGTTTCTGGACTGGAGAAGCAGGTTGCCCCCCTCTACTTTTCCAGGTTCCCAGCCGTTTCACTTTCTCCTATACAACTCAGCTGAGAACCACCTGCATAGCCCTGAGCTGGGTCTGTCATGCCAGGCTAGAATATGAGGAACTGGCAGGTTGCCAGATGTTGCTTTTTCAAGGCAATCTCCTGCTCATGGGCATAAAACAATAAAAATACTTAACTACCCAATCACATTGGTTCTGCCCCCCCCAAAAAAATCCTCTCTACACCCACATGCTCCTGCTGTAACATTCAAGTGTAAAAACAGTGATGTAACTTTAAAAAATGAAAAACATTAAAAATGCTACCTTTGATTATTCTTTGCAGCATTGTGTCATACTTGACAAATAAAAGGCTGTGCAGCCTTGATAAATAAATTCTAATTCTAAATGAAAGTACTGCTGTACACCCCCCTCCCGTAGAAACGCTACCAAATCTACTTCCATAATATGGAGACAGGAATTTGGCAGTATGTAGTTGGAATATTTAAAAAATTGTGGGTGAAATCTGGAAGAGTGCTTATGGACTTGGAACAGAATGAGGTGGCGGCCTTTTAAATAAGTAGAGCCTGAGCCATTATGGATTGAAGCCGGCAACTGGCCTCGTTCCTGGAGTGTTTTAAGGAGCCAGCACAGATGCTAGAGCTCTCTAGAAACATGCATCACTTACGGTAAAGAGCTTCCTCGCGAAGCCGCCCTTTGAAGCTGCATCGGGGGGAAGTACTCACAACGCAAAGGTGATCGGAAAACAAAAAAACCGCTAATGCTTTAAAAGTAATAAATCTTATTTATAGAACGTGCAAATCGTATTTATACACACATATCCGCACCGCCGCCCATTGGCTGGGAGTTATATGTATTGTACTTCAGGAAAAAGACCAGCAGGCACAGCGCTCTGCCAAGGGCATCCCTTCCACAGCCGCCCGCGCCATCCACTGTGGAATGACCTGGTGGCACTCAGTACCGCGCTAGAGAAAGCCAGGAGAGAATAAACGCCGCTCTGGGATGGGATTTCCGCTCCCTCTCAGCCACGCCCCCTCCTCCCAGGCCGAGCCAATAAGGGGGCCGAGGCCAGGGTGGTGCAGGAGAGCAAGCCGGGCAGGTAACGCGAGGCCCAATCAGGAACCTCGCCTGGGCCACGCAGGTTGGGGAGGCGGCTGGGAACTTCGCTCCTTGTGGGGCGAGGAGGGAGCAGCCGGGCCACGCCCCTCCGGCGGCGCCCGCGCCAATCAGCTCAAGCGAACCCGCCTCCGCTTCGCTCTCTTCACCCCCGACCGCCCACCCTCTCCCGCGTGCCAGTGTTTGGGGGCTGGCGCGAGCGGGCGCCGTTGGTGTGTGTGTGCGCGCGTCGCCCGGAGGGAGGGGCCGCCTGACAGGAGCGGCGCCGCCGCGAGCCAAGACCAGCTGCGACACTGACTGGCCGGCCGGCAGCTCGCTCTCTCGCTCGCGCGGCGTTGTTCAGGGGATGGTGGGGGCGGCGACGGGACTCCGCCTGAGGAGCCTCCAGGCAGCGCCCTGAGAGGGCCGGGGATTCCGCCAGGGCCGCCGGGAGGAGCGAGGGCCATGGCAACGATGCCCTTCCAGCCGGCGCTGGGGCCCCCGGAGACGCGCAAGTTCACGCGGGCGCTGAGCAAGCCCGGCACGGCCGCCGAGTTGCGGCAGAGCGTCTCCGAGGTGGTGCGAGGCTCCGTCCTTGTGGTGAGTGGGACGGCGACGCGGGTGGGAAACGCGCACACCTGACCGGGATATCCACTTCGCGCCCACTTCTTGCCCCGCCATTACTTCTCGCATGGGGGAGTGGGGGGTGGCGTCGTTGAACCTGGCGCCCTGTTCCCTACTCCCCCCCCCACCCTCGGATGGACCTGGCCGAGATGGACACGCCTCCTGGGGCACTTCATCCTCCTCGCCATCTCCCCACCTGGCCTGACAACCCCCCCCCCCGCCATCCTCCGTCTCCTCTCGGAAGCCTCACTCGCTCCGCATCCCTCCCCCCGTGGGGGTTTCCTCCTCTTCCAAGTCAGGGCGTATCCAGGGGCCGGATCCTGGGCTCGTTTCCTCGGGAAGGAAACTCTTTCCCTAAAAAAAGGGGGGGGGCTGTGCTTCCCTCCCAGGAAAGCGTGCGTGAAGGCGCAGCCCAAGGCAGAAGAAGCAAAAAGAGGAGAGGGGCGCCTTGGGGAGATTTCTCTTTTTCTTTCTCTCTCCCCTCTTCCCTCTCTTTTCTCTCCTAATCCGCATGTCGGAATTTGCATGGCTCAGCTTAACCTAATCAGCTGGGGGGAAAGGAGCGCTTGGGTGGGTGGAGAGAAGGGGGACACAGCCTGCTTCCGGCCGGCCTTTCCTCCTTTCGTTTTCCATTCCAACCTGCGTATATAATACTTAGACCCCATTTCCCGTCGCTCAAACCCTTCTGTTTTCCGTTGCTTGCACCGGGATGCTGAGCGCACAGGAACGGGAAGGAGAGGGTGGTCCTTTCTAGCCTCGGCGTCTGTCTCCAGACGTGCGCTTCTCCCTCTCTCTCACCCCCCTTTCTTTCTCTCCCTGTGAAAACTTCCGTCCATTCACATTGAGTCCCGCCCTTGCTTCCTTCCCCGCTATATCTATGAATGAATGAGTGGCTGGAAAACTTTGGAGGGGGATTTCATATTATCTGCCCGCACACGAATAAAGGCTGGGAAACATTTCTGGGTAATTCGCAGATTTGTTCAGTCCCACCCCACATCAGATCACAAAACCCAACATTCAAAGTTGTGGCTGTACATTCATCATACACTGATATCAGGGTGAATGTTTGATTTAATGTTTAAATAGTTTTACCCATCCCCAGTTATGTTTGAAAGTCTGGACTGCATTCTTGTTACTGCCACTGTCCTCAGTTCTATGATTTTTTTGTGATCTGCTGTCTCTTGGTGTCTTATTTGGAATGGCAAGTGGAGCACATTCATTGTGTTTCTATTTGTGTTTAGTTTGGCAGCTTAATTGTTGCTTCCCTGCCTCCTTTTACACTGGGTATAATACTGTAGCTATATGGTAAGCTAAACTGAAGATTCACAGCAAGGATAGAATTTATTTCAAGCAAAATATGTGTTATGGAATCTTTCATAATCTACACAGAATAGAATTTATATTTTGGCAGCCTTTATTCTAATTCCTACTGTATTATTCACCTTGAATTTGTTGCAAGGTTTTAGTGTGATGATATTACTATTCTAAGACATTTGCTATTAATAACTTGGTATAGTCATTCACAATTAATTGTCTTAAGAATTTGATGCTGCTATCTAATTCTGTTTCTACCTTTTGACAGGACTGGCACTTAAACATATTTTTAGTATCCTAGAATTTTTCATATAGTTATTGGCCATGGTTGTTTATTAATTTACAAGAACAAAGTGCTGTACAGTAAAACAAAAGTTAGACCGGTCTTGCCTGCAAATAGGCAAAAAGAAGGAGAAAGGGAGCTTTAGCATTTCATTCAGTGATGTATATTCACTTTGCTAAGGCACTTGAATTTGTCATGAGGACTGGTATGTATCACATGACTATCCTGCTGATAGGGGAAACTTTTTGTGCACATTAATTGTCATAATCATGTTACTTTTATTGTCACAAGCAGAAATGCCATTGCATTACCATAATTAGAAGATTGTTGTATCTGGCAAAGTATCAGAGTCTAAAAACCTGTTCACTATACATCTGCAATGTGCTGTGGAAAACATGGCCACCATGAGCTGGACATATGTCAAGAAATGTTTTTAAATTCTTGCTCTCAGCATTGTTGAGTACTTCATTCTCAGTGACTTGAAGGTTCTTCTGACATACTAACTTGCACTCCAGTTTATCAGAAATAAAATGTGATTAAACAAAGAAACATAGAGGTACGAAAATGTACAGCTTTTAAAAACTGCTGAAGCTAGATTCTATCTGGTTACAAGCTGTTCCATTACCACATAACTCTTAGCTGTTAAAGGCTGAACCATAAATAGTGTACTGGTCAGGTTTTAAAGGAATTGCTTTACTATGCAATGCAATATGACAGACCACTGCTTCACAGATCTCTTAGCTGTCTTTTTACCTTCTCTCCTCTCTATGTAAATTTCATTGTATATTTTTCAGTTGTACTGTCAAAACTCTGTATAGTGCATTTTCTTTGCTATGTGAGGTATTCCTCCCTCTGTGCTATTCTATATATTTCTTAGAGTTAATGTTGCTTAATATGTTGGAAATACTATGGACGTGTTGACAAATAATACCACAAGTAGTTAATATGTTCTAAAATCTTGCTGTTCTGGGCTTGAGTTCTTCTGTTTATTGTATATTACTGGCTACCATAGTGAAATTGTTTCTCAGCAGAGGTACTAGTCAACTTGGATCTGGGAAATATGCTCTGTGTTAGAAAATACTCTTTTTTTCATGCTGGTCCCCACCTAAGCTAGTTGAAGCCTGGTGAAAAAATTAAATCATCGTCACTCAATCTGGTTCTACTAAAGTCGTCAGTCTGCTTTTTTGGAAACATTCAAATCATTTATTTCAAATCTGTTTTTGATCTTCCTTGGATATAGTGCTATCATCTGGATCCTTGTTATCATCTTTTGTCTCTCATGTTTGTACATATTTGTTCTGCTTGGTCTGTTGGCAAAGTATTGCCTACTGAAGAATAATTGGTTCCCCTGATTTTGATTGCAATACTGGTAGTATCTTCTTGTCTGTCATCCTCAAGGTCCTTGAAAAATGAATCTCTTCCTCATCAAGGCCCTTAAGAAGAATCTTAACAGTGCATAGGTTCAGAAATAACAAACTATTAACAGACACATGAGAGCTGGCACAAACCTCTGGCCTGTAGAACTATATTCCCCTATATATTGGAGGGGGGAGATTTATAGTTTCTGCCATCATTAGGAACAAACAGTAGTTTGTTGCTTCTTACAAACACTGTAAACAGTGGTTTCTGCAGACCAGATTTTTTTTAATTTTTATTTTTTTTACAATCCAGGATATCAAATCTAGATCTCATCCTGAGTCATGGTTTGTTATACCTGAACTGCATCAGTGAATTTAGTGAATTCCTTTATTAGACCACTTTGAAGCTTTGGGGGTGTGGTGATGCTTCATTCCAGGGTTTCCTAACCTAACAGCATTGTATCACCAGGTGCTCAGTGGGGCCTTGGGGAAACCTGAATCTCTATGCTGAGAGCCCTGGAAGTGTTTTCTTGCAATTAGGTCATACATATATGATAATGAGCACTATATTAGTGAGGGAAAGCTCTTTGCTTTCAGTTACGATTTGTTCTGGTCTCTTATCCATTCACTAACATTATTTTAATTATTGATTCATACTAATACTCCCTCTCACCTCTATCTTCCAAAGCTGCTCCTATTACACTACTACTACTACTACCACCACCACTACTGATACTAAATGTAGATTCCATTCTTGTTCCTGAAGGGCCCAGGGCAGCAAACAACAGAGTAGTTAAACAATACAATTAAAAGTTTTCAGAAAATTAGGGGGGAGGAATTAAAGTCATAAACCCTCACATCTATTGATGTGAGTCACTCATGTTTTCTTTATCTAGCATTGGGCAACCTCCAGCGCACTGGCCTAATTGGGCCCAGTAAGTTCCCTGTTTGCTGCTTTTGCTAAATGGTGCTCACGGGCCCCATACCTGTGGCAAAGCAACATTTGCAGGCATTGTCAATCAGTCCTGTTCCTTTGCAAGTACCAACAATCAGCAGATTGTCAGTGCTTACAAAACCCTTACCTGCAGTAGTGGAGGAAGGCTCTCGGGCACCTGGGGCAGCGTGCCCAGGGGCAGGGCGAACCGCCCATAGGGGCCGGGCGCAGCGCTCATAGGGATGGGTGCACAGCGGGGAGGAAGCGGGTGGACAGCACAGAGCCTGCAGGCACCGAGACGTGTGGCTCGTGAACGCTGCAGGCCCCACAGTGACAAGTGCCGCCCGCCATTTTGTCACCCCCCTGTCAGAGTGACACCTGGAGTGGACCATACCCTCTGTATCCCCCCTCCGTACATCCCTGCTTGCCTGACAGCCTGTCTTCAAAGTCCATATGCTTATATTAACCAATAATAACTGCATGTGAAAAAACTTTGTGAACTGGTAGAGGCATTCATTATGGAACTATAGTGATTCCATAGTTTTAAAGGGACTTGCTTTTTAAACATTCAGTCATTATAAATCCTGAAAGTTCTTTGTTGTGGAGATAAGATGATTTATCCTATCAATATGACATTTGACATGGGAATTTGCTTTCATTAGTAGTGTAATTTGAGCAAATTGCAGAAAAATTCTATAAAAATTGTTGAGTTACAGCAGTTTTAGAAAGTTTGCTTTTTAAAACTACAGGTGCTTCAATTGTTAAGTGTTTTTCTGGTCATCAAATACATCATATATGCGTTTAAATTTTCATTTTTGTCTTTTAGATTATATAATATAATCAGAGATATTGTGGGAGTCTGCCCTTCAGTGGAAATGCATTGTGTATTTCTAAAACTATCAAGTTTCTAAGACCCCATTTTAAATGGGAAACAATGCGTGTCAGGAATTCTGTGGGTGCAAAGAAGTGAAGGAAGTCCTGGCAAATGCAGCACATGCCTGATTTGGCAGATGGAGTTGCCAGGGTACAGCTGCATCCTAGCTGCCATCAAATCAAGCAGAAGGTGGGGATAGTGGTATCTAGAGATGTGAATGCCTGAAAAAAGAGGGGGGAAATGAAGGACTCCCCCAATTTTCCTGTCCTTCCCCATTTGTTTTTGAAAAGCAGTGGCCCACCAGATGCTTAGACAAAACTTGCATCGGAAGGTACCTAGCACTGAGTTCGACCATTGGTTTGTCTAAGTAAGTATTGTCTACACTGACAGGTAGTGGTTTCCAGGATTTCAGACAGGGTTGTCTTCTGCCCCTACCTGAAGATGCCAGGGATTGAACCTGGGACTTTCTGTATGCAAAACTGACTTTTTACCGATGGCTAGAAGCTTGGCCGGCCACTTGATGGATCTGATCAACCCCACAGACTGTTGGCTTGCCACTTTGGCTATAAAAAGTAAACATGTACTTCAGTCTGTTATAATGATCACTTAGAACTTCATCTCCTTTTGCTCACACTTACCCTTGGTCTTTCAGCCCAATCCTTTTATCCTCTTGTTTGGAGTTTTTGGGGCATCGCTTGCTGAAATTTGTGGTATGTCAAATTTTAACATATGCTTTGAAATGCTAAACCATTAATTCTGACAATCAACCTCTGGCAAAATTTATTTTAAGTTGAGCGCAATCTTTAACCAAAAGTTAAAACAGTAGAGTATCTAATCATAATTAAAGCATTCTCCTTGTAGATATGCTCTGCTTGAAAAATCTAAATATTTAATAATATTAAAATAGAACCATCCTGTGAGAGAGCATAGTCCTGTGCAGTTTAATTCATAAATATTGGGTTCACCACCTCTTATTTCTTTTGTGTATCACTAAATAATAATTTGCCCCACTGCCTGTTTCCCTCCAGTCTTATGTCCTTTTCTTCATCCTTGGTCTATCATCTTTATTCTCTCTCCTTTGTATATAGGTGGAATCTAGACACTTATAAAAAACGTTGTGAAAAATGCTATTTTTTAATGTCTTGAAAAACATATTGAATTTGCCATAACTCATCATTGCCCTCTAGAGTCCCATTTGTATAATGCACTTTACAGCACACTTAAAACGTTTTATTTGCAGCTGTATAGCTGAGTCCTTAGTATGACTTTTTACTAATGCCTTTCTCTAACTCAAATGAAATAATGTAGGGGAAGCAGGGGAGAGTCATTATTTCCCTCACCTGGAAATACGAAGATTGGAACTGTAAAGCCTAAGATATGAGGATACAATATGTGGGATCAGAGAACATGTTTATTGCTTATTAGAACAACTTGTCTCTTAAATGAAAGGCGCCCATTCTAGGGGAAGTATGTAGCTTCAAAAGTTCAAATTATAAGATATATATTTAAAATTATTGTTTTTGTTGTTTAAGTACACACTTAAAATATGCTTTGAGAGCCAGAGCTATGATAGACCCTAATCTATTTGTGTTCATACAGATTTTTTTTCTTTTGAATTCCAGAGGATTATTCTGTAATCTAGGAGCGGCAGGATAAAATGCCATTATAATCCTGGGGCTGTCAGTTTGGTTCATGAGATTTATCACTAGCTACTTTACCTCAGTGAATCTCCTGTGAATACTCTTTGAATTTTTGCAGCCCATGTGCAGTGATGAGAATTTAACAAAATGGAACTATTTGAACATATCTTTCATTCAAAAATTGTTTTAGTTTATGGACATATCTAAGATCCTTCTCTTAATCAGACTCCTGATTCAGTTCTATGGCTCAGGCCAGACAATACAAAAAATGATTTGGTGCTATGGGAATTAACCTTATGCTCACATGTGCCTTCCCTTGCTTCAATAAATTGCTTTGTGGTTTGATCAGACCACAGTTTCCTATGCCTAGAGAGGTTTGCCATGTGCCAACCTATTGTCGTTTTGGCATCAAGCAGAGACTGAGCTTTTTAGATACGGTTTTAATCCTGCTGTTTTATGCAGTTCTTATGTTTTATACTTTTTGGGGTGCACTTTTTGTAATTTGTTCCAGGAATACAATTGAATGGCAATATAAATAGACTTATTGCTTGTTTGTGCTTGCCCTATAAACCACAATTGGAGTCAGCTCCATGTATGTGGATTGAGTAGATAAACTCTAACTTTTCTGTAGTGTTAACTTGTAAAATGTTTTGGAAATGGATTAAGAATTAGTCAGCAAAATTGTTGGATTATTTATATATATATACACACACACACAATTTAACCTAATCCTTATAGAGAGCACACATCGCTGGAATATATGAACTGATAGCATGGCTAAGTGAGATTTGAAGTTAGGCTTGAATTTTTTGATGATTAAGTCCCCCATCAGATTTTATTTGAAAATTCTACTAGAGCTATGTCTGTTTTTCAGCCACTGCAGGGGTATTCTGCTTCAAGTCCTTTACCTGTAGATTCACTAAGCATTTTTTCAGTATACCTTGGTGCCCACTTGATTGGTAAAATTTGATGAGGAATTCTGCATTCCTTATTCCAGTAGAAACTTGTTGAACATTTTTTTTCAGAAGTTGTTTGGTTTTACCTACAGTTTAATGCCTTTCGGCAAGATCAGCAGCAGAAAAAATTGAGAGAGCATGCCTGTAAATTTGAATTCCACCCTACTGACTTAAACCAGTTACACATCGTTTGTTTTGTCATTAGTTGAGGATTAATTAGAGCTCATGAAAATTCACAGAATACTGAGTAGGAATTTGAGCTTTAAGAAGCATGTTTCTCTCCTTCCCTCAGATCTTTTGGTGGTAAAAAGGTCCTCCTCTCACTCACCAAATGATCCTTAGAGGAGAAGGCACTGCGTCCTCGGAGACCCATTGGCCACTCTAGCCCCCTTCTCGCAGTCCAAGACTTGAACGGAAGCTAGTGATGGGCTGCTTACAGTGGTGCCTCGCAAGACGAAATTAATCCATTCCACGAGTCTCTTCGTCTTGCTGTTTTTTCGTCTTGCGAAGCACGGCTATTAGCGGCTTAGCGGCTATTAACGGCTTAGCGGCTTTAAGAAAAAGGAAACAAACTCGCAAGAACTCGCAAGACGTTTCGTCTTGCGAAGCAAGCCCATAGGGAAATTCGTCTTGCGAAGCGACTCAAAAACGCAAAACCCTTTTGTCTAGCGAGTTTTTCGTCTAGCGAGTTTTTCGTCTTGCGAGGCATTCGTCTTGCGGGGCACCACTGTATTTCCTTTAATCTTCCAGTCCTGGTTGGTTGAGGGCTAGTGCCTGCCCAGTAGTTAACAGGAATTACTGTCAACTTGAGAGCAGTGTCCAGGCTTGTATGTCCAGGCTTCACAGAGTAGTATATTTAGAGTTACCGGTAAATGTATTCAGTGGTATCTATCCTTGATACATCTATGTTGCCATCTAACCCTAGAGCATAGATTGGTTGTAATAGACAAAAATATATGGCTGCTTTCATTGACACATTGCAATTTACCAAGCCCCTAAAATAAGTTTTATCTAAATTGAAAATATGCTTTATATGAATAATGTACCTCTTCTCATGAGAAGACTCCCTGGAAAAGACCCTGATGTTGGGAAAGATGGAGGGCACAAGGAGAAGGGGACGACAGAGGATGAGATGGTTGGACAGTGTTCTCGAAGCTACTAACATGAGCTTGACAAACTTCAGGAGGCAGTGGCAGACAGGAGTGCCTGGCATGCTCTGGTCCATAGGGTCACGAAGAGTCGGACACGACTAAACGACTAAACAACAACAACCTCTTTACTATTAGGTCATTTTAATTAACCTCAGAATTTCCCCAACCATTGAAATTTGGGGCAACAGTGTACTTTATAATGAGAGAAAAGGAACAATATTCTTAAATCAAAGATTTATAATTTGCACTTGAACATTTTAGTAGCTGAAGCATTGAAGATTTATTTTATATTGTGTGAATTCACTTCCACGTTCCTGACCAATACAGCTTGTTGATTTTTAAAATACTGTATTTTTAATATAGTGTTGAGAAAATGCCCCACTGGACTGAGCAACAGTGAATTCACTGTAATGTTTTGAAGTAACATGCATAGAATAGTACTGCACATGACTTTAAATGTATGTACTCCAACCACTAGATGGAGTAATATGAAAGCATTTTAAATAAGATGCATCATACTTCAAAAAACTATATTTGAAGACAAATTGTATTCTTTTGGGTTTTATATTAAATATTTGTTTATCACCAGTGAGAAACATATTTTTCAAGTCATAGCTGTAACATTTTTAAGCTTGTGGATAATAAACCAAAATATTTCTAGTAGTATTCAAATCAAGAAGCTGCTTGTTGTTGTTTAGTCGTGTCCGACTCTTCATGACCCCATGGCCAGAGCACGCCAGGCACTCCTGTCTTCAACTGCCTCCCGCAGTTTGGTCAAACTCATGCTGGTAGCTTCGAGAACACTATCCAACCATCTCGCCCTCCGTCATCCCCTTCTCCTTGTGCCCTCAATCTTTCCCAACATCAGGGTCTTTTCCAGGGAGTCTTCTCATGAGGTGGCCAAAGTATTGGAGCCTCAGCTTCAGGATCTGTCCTTCCAGTGAGCACCCAGGGCCGATTTCCTTAAGAATAGATAGGTTTGATCTTCTTGCAGTCCATGGGACTCTCAAGAGTCTCCTCCAGCACCATAATTCAAAAGCATCAATTCTTCGGCGATCAGCCTTCTTTATGGTCCAGCTCTCACTTCCATACATCACTACTGGGAAAACCATAGCTTTAACTATACGGACCTTTGTCGGCAAGGTGGTGTCTTTGCTTTTTAAGATGCTGTCTAGGTTTGTCATCGCTTTTTCTTGGAATCCAAGAAAGTAAAATCTCTCACTGCCTCCATTTCTTCCCCTTCCTATTTGCCAGGAGGTGATGGGACCAGTGGCCATGATCTTAGTTTTTTTGATGTTGAGCTTCAGACCATATTTTGCGCTCTCTTCTTTCACCCTCATTAAAAGGTTCTTTAAATCCTCCTCACTTTCTGCCATCAAGGTTGTGTCATCTGCATATCTGAGGTTGTTGATATTTCTTCCAGTGATCTTAATTCCGGCTTGGGATTCATCCAGCCCAGCCTTTCGCATGATGAATTCTGCATATAAGTTAAATAAGCAGGGAGATAATATACAGCCTTGTCATACTCCTTTCCCAATTTTGAACCAATCAGTTCTTCCATATTCAGTTCTAACTGTAGCTTCTTGCCCACACCGAGATTTCTCAGGAGACAGATGAGGTGATCAGGCACTCCCGTTTCTTTAAGAAGTTGCCATAGTTTGCTGTGGTCAACACAATCAAATGCTTTTGTGTAGTCAATGAAGCAGAAGTAGATGTTTTTCTGGAACTCTCTAGCTTTCTCCATAATCCAGTCCATGTTTGCAATTTGGTCTCTGGTTCCTCTGTCCCTTCGAAATCCAGCTTGCACTTCTGGGAGTTCTCGGTCCACATACTGCTTAAGCCTGCCTTGTAGATTTTTAAGCATAACCTTTCTCGCGTGTGAAATGAGTGTAATTGTGAGGTAGTGGAGCATTCTTTGGCACTGCCCTTTTTTGGGATTGGGATGAAGACTGATCTTCTGCAATCCTCTGGCCACTGCTGAGTTTTCCAAACTTGTTGGCATATTGAGTGTAGCACCTTAACAGCATCATCTTTTAAAATTTTAAATAGTTCAGCTGGAATATCATCACTTCCACTGGCCTTGTTATTAGCAGTGCTTTCTAAGGCCCATTTGACTTCACTCTCCAGGATGTCTGGCTCAAGGTCAGCAGCCACACTTACCTTTGCTTTAAAATAAACACTCTAACAGCATAGCTTATACACTATAGAAGAAAAATGCTTATCCTTGATCTTATGTACTCCTTGATCTTATGTACAAACAAATTAAGATCAACTGAGTATAAGCAGTTGTCTCTAGTGCTTACTCTAAAGGCTGGAAAAAATATTTCCAATTTCTAGGCTCTTATCAAGCATTGTAAGAAGAAACGCCTGCTTGGAGTGGCTGTAATAATTAATAGACAGAGAAGGGAATACAAACTGATGTTCTGGGTAGGGTTGCACTTGCTCTGAATGAACAGGTTTGTTGTTTGGGAGTGCTGCAGGCTCCATCTCTCTCACTTGAGGCTCAAGTAGCCTCAGAGGCTAGGAGTGCCTTTGATCAGCTATGGCTGGTATGCCAACTACAGTCATACCTCGGGATAAATACGCTTCAGGTTGACCGCTTTCGGGTTGTGCTCTGCGGCGACCCGGAAGTAATGGAGTGTGTTATTTCCGGGTCTCGCCACTCGCGCATGCGCAGACGGTCAAAATGACGTCACACCCATGTGCGGAAGCGGCGAAACGCAACTCGTGCACGTGCAGATGCACTGTCGCGTCTTACATTCTGTTCAGGATGTGAATGGGGCTCCCGAACGGATCCCGTTTGCATCCCAAGGTACCACTGTATAGCTGTTCTTGGACAGGGATAGCTTGACCACAGTGATTTATCTATCTATGTATTGGTAACCTCTGACAGAGACTCCCCCATCACAAAAGCTCAATTGTTAAGCAGGAATGTGAAGAATTCTGCAGTCCTTAAGGTATTTGGGCCCAAGTTGCCAAGGGTATTTTAAATTAATACAAGAAACTTGAACTTTGCCAAGTTCAAGTTCTGAGGACTGGACAGTTAAGTCCAGTCGAAGGCAACTATGGAGTGCGGCACTCATCTCACTTCAGGCTGAGGGAGCCACTGTTTGTCCACAGACAGTTTTCCAAGTCATGTGGCCAGCATGACTAGGCTGCTTCTAGGGCAACGGGACACTGTGACGAGTGCCAGAGCACACAGAAACGCCGCTTACCTTCCTGCTGCAGCAATACCTATTTATCTACTTGTACTGGTATGCTTCCGAACTGCTAGGTTGACAGGGGCTGGGACAGAGCAACAGGAGCTCACCCTATTGTGTGGATTTGAACTGCCAACCTTCTAATTGGCAAGTTCAAGAAGCTCAGTGGTTTAGACCACAGTGCCACCCACTCCCCTTACTTTGCCAAGTAACACAGGCGCAGCCAGTGCAGACTTTTAGGCACCAGAGTTATGTGTTGGTGGTAGTCTGTCCACTGGCATGGTGTGTGTGTGGGGGGGCATTGCCCTAGGTGCACAACAGAGAGGGGTGCAGCTGGGTGAGTGCGGAGAGTGAAGACCACCCTCTGCCTCACGCCTGCCCACGGTCTTAACCCTCTATTTAACCCAGCCCTCATTCCCGACGAGCAGTTGGTCTGCACCTGGCAACTCCACTCCTGGGTCAAACTGCTGCCCCTCTCGGCCTGGTGACACTGAGTGAGGATGCTTCCAAGCAGCATTCTTGCAGCCCGGGCTGGGTGCAGTGGCCTCCCAGCACATCATTAACGGGTAGAAATCAATAGCCCTTTCACCAATTTTAATGCATATGCTAACAAATTTTAAAAGGCTCCCTCAAAGACAAAACAAAGAAACTGGGGACAGGAAGCTAGAAAATGATACTGCATGGGCCAGGTTCCAAAAAATAAGCACAGATGCAACATACATGAATATAAGAAACAGGAAATATCTTTTTTTAAAATAAAAAAAATATTAAAGATTTTCATAATACAAGCCGAAGAAGTGGAATACCGAGTTCTCTCCTAAAGGCAATTCTCAGCCCCACAAGCTACAGAAGGTAGCAACCCAACCCATCTCTCACCTGGGATCCCTCCTTTTCCTTCCTGACTCTCATCTGGGGGAACCAACATAACCCTGACTCCAACCTTGGAAACAGAAAAAATATCTGTTTTGATATCAGGGAGGGGAACCTCAGGCCCAGAGGCTGAATGTGGCCCTCCAAACCTCTCTCTGGTCCTCAGAATTCTCCTCAGGACAGTTCTCTTGTCCCAAGGCCATAGCCCTCATCAACCCTTCTTTGTACAGTGGTAACTCCAGTTACGAACTTAATTCATTCTGGAGGTCCATTCTTAACCCGAAACCGTTCTTAATCTGAGGTGCGCTTTTCCTAATGGGGCCTCCCGCTGCTGGCGCGCCACTTCTGCAATAATATTTTAAATTTAAATTCAGACTTCAATTCTGATATTAAACATATGGGATTGGATTCGGCTAACTGGTCCTGCTAGCAGAAGCCCTCATAATAATGTACGCTAGTGCAGTGTTTCTTCCCCATCCCTCTCCCTGCTACGCCCTGTTGGCTTGGGGGTGTTGGTAGAAGCCTGAAAACAGTGCATGGGAAGAGTAGAGTGAAGATTGCTCCATTAGGCAAGTAGCAATGTGCGATAACAGAATGTTTGTTTCAGCATGATGATGAATTCCTCCCATAGGGTGGTATTCAATTAAGTTTTAATTAGAGTAGAACCATTGAACTTAATGGCACTAATGTGGACATGCTCATTTGTATAAATGGGTCTTAGTTGAACACACCTCATAGTCTTGTTTTCTGTATTCAGTGTGAGTTACTTTCAAATACAGATTTATTCAGAAGTGTTAAATATGTTTGTTCCATTCTGAGTGGACATAGGATTGCAAGTTTACAGCACATTCCTATACTTGTCTACCTTAAGTCACATGGAATTCAGTAGGGCTTATGACCAGAAAATAGAGTTTAGTATATATTTTTTGTTTGTGTGTGTCCCCAGTTAAAATAACAAGGTGTGTCCTCTTTGTTTGGACAAGGGGAAAAACCAAAAACGACAGAACAAAATCTTATGCTCCCTAGTGGTTTTCTACTTACAGTACAAGCGTATAATAAAGTGATTTGAAATAGGCTTGCACGTTAATATGTGTTAAAGTGTTTCCATAGCAGCAGTAGGTGGGACAATTTTCCTGAATTTTGATTTTTATGAAAGGAATATGGTTCCCTGTCAGTTCCCCCACCCAATGCAGTACTCCCCCACCCTGCAATATTTAGGTCAAGCAAAGAAACGTTGAATTTGAAGCTAAGCATTCTGGGCTAGCCTTTTCTTGCAGCAGATGAGAATTCTTTGTGCCTGACGGTAGAAGCTGCAGCAGCATCTTTGCTTTAATAAGATTTGAGGATATTTGACAAATGGAATTGAGGCAATTTCTTTAACAATATTATGTTTCAGTATATTGTATTAATAGTATTTGAGAGAGCATTCTCTTTGAGAGAGGGTTATATTATGAGGTGTGGCTCTTGCTGAAACCACAGGATTTTTAGCACTCAGCTAAGCAAGCTTGCAATACGGTCACTGATGGTATTTAATCTGAATAGCTACTAGCTGGACTTGGTAAAGAAGACTGTGCTTATGAAGCAAAGGAATTAGTCTCTGAAGAGATCATTTAGCAAGAAATGCAAGCTGAATTGTTTCTGGAATGGGTTGCACTACTAGCGTGATTTTATTTAAAGGTATTCGTACAGTTATTGAGAGAAACTGTTCATATATTTGCAAACATCAAGGAGAAAACAATGCTCTGGAATATGCAGCAAATAGTTTGACAAAAGAAGATTCTGGACTATTGAGCCATTCATTACTGGTAAATGTTCACTTGTTTCATTAAGATTTTTTTAAACTGACTTAATATGATTATGTTTTTTTATATCTGGTGTTTCAGAAATGGTCCAACAACTACTGAACACAACGCTGTTGAGTCTTTATTGGCACTATAAATGCTATTTGGAATGGGATTTTAATACTACTCTTATTTTGTGGAAAGCAACATATCTTGCATAGATAGGCTTATTCATAATTATAGGAAGCTCTCTGTTTTTGTACAAATGTCCAAATCATACATTTGGATAAACCATGATTGGGGTAGATGGGAAAGTTATTTCTCTTTCCTGTACAATATATGTGGTTTAATGGGGTTGATTGAAAGGATGAACTGAATGCACAGAAGGCAAAAATAAGTCATAGCCTCTAAGGCAGGTTTTTATTTCTTATAGCCAGGTGTTTTGTAGGTAAGTGTTGATAACCTAAAGAGGGCTGCTTAGGAAATAGGCACCACTCATTTACTGATGCTTCTTGGCATAACAGTGCATGAACTAGTACTTGGTGGTGGTGGCTGGTAGGTACCACTCGCCTAACTATACACTGTAAAAGCTCATTTGAATAGTTTTTACCTAAGGCTGATTCTTGTTCCTTTGTGTTTCGCACGGCTGTTTTGGGAATATGCAATCCTGTACAAGTCCCATTGAACACAGTATGGATTGTACTTTTATGTTTTGTTGTAGATAGCAGGAGACAGTAATTTCATTAGTTTTTGTGGAATTGATCTATGTCTAACATTTTCTAATAAAATCAGAAATGTTGAAGAGAAAATAATATAGTGCAGTGGTTCCCAGTTAGCTATGCACTGCGGATCCCCTGTTTTTAAAAGCCAAGCCATGGACCCCTCTACTTTTGAAAATTTAGGTGTCTCTATGGTAGTTTTTGTGTGTGAATGGTGCCATGGACCCCCTGCGTGGGTTACTGATACAGTGCAAGCAATTTTATTGAAGAAAGAAGTTCTGGAAATTAGGTAGCTAATGAGCCTGATTCATACAACCATCCAGTGTCAAAAGAAAATCTAGATATAGATTCATCTTAATTCACCTTTTTAAAATAGCATTGTGGTAATATTAATATATTAAAGTAGCTAATGCCTGCAGACTTGTGGAGGTAAGTGTCAATCCTAAGTCTGACACATTGATATTTTATGGAAGGTGTGTTCATTTGAATATGCTTAAGCAAAAAAACAAAAATCTGATTGCCTTAATTAGGAAGACACTTTGGTTTGAAAAGGCTGTATAAGGAGAACTAGGTTACACTACTGAATTTCTTTAATCTTTACCACATCAGTGGATGTAATTTCTCTTTGAAAAGTTTGAAAGGAAATATTGGCTAGAAAAAGTTGCATATTTAGACATGAAGGTTATTGGGTGCTGTTCTGACTGAGGACACTGAAAAATTCCAAATTATCACTTAAATATAAGCAAATATAAAATTTGCCTAGGAGCAGATCAGAAGACTGAATCATGACATTGTCCTAAAAGAAACTCCTTACTCTTCCTCTATGCTCTTGGGTATACATTACCAGGATGAATATTAAAGCTAGTTTCTAATATAAATTTACACTTAGTAGTCTTGTGCCTTCTCCCAGACTACTCCATTCCATTTTATTTCACCCTCTTTATGCCTTTATGTCTCTCTCTTTCAAGCAGACACTCTGTGACTAGTGAGCCTGCTCATTCCTAACTTACCTGTTTTGGGAATATACTTAATTCAAGGCACTATAGTATGCCCTGCCTTGTATGATGCAGAAGATAGGTGTGCACCGTTTGGCTTTCTCAATAAAAGCACATAGATTATATACTTGTAAGGGGCTGTGGTAATCAACTTCACTTTGTGTGACTAGGTGACAGGTCAAAATGTTTTTATTTCAGCAGACTCCCCATATATTTTGTGTTGTGAAGGAATAGAATGCCTGGCAATTTGGATTATGCAGATTTATATGTGCCGTGTGTGGAGTTGGTGGTGATTGGAACAGCATTCAGTGCCAGAGTGTATTTAATATTCAAGTGCATGCACTTCAGCATTCTGGGCTATTTTATTTTTGAATAAATCACAATGCCTCAGTGTTTACAAGCGGAGACTAGTGAAAATTTATTTTTTTATATTCTGTACCTTCTGTATCCATTCTCTATTTACACAATAGTAACACACACTGCGAATACCACCCATTCATAACACTTATTCACACACAGTCTTAACAGCTGAATATCCATTGTAGTAATGGTCCATGTTCCTTTTCTGTAGCCCTTCTCATCAAGTGTAGCATCTGTTTTTAGTAGGGCCGTGCACCAGATTTGGCTTCTGCCTCAGTCTCAGGCCAAATCAGATCAGAAGGATTTGGGACTCAGTCAAAGTGAGTTGAGACAGCCACAGACTGCTTAAGTTGGGTTGGATGGCCCAAAGGATCTGGGGCTGTTATGCAGTAGGGCATCAGGCAGGAGGAAGAGGCAAGCATTGGGTTTCCCATGAAGAGACGGGGTCCTACCAGATGCATTGCTGGTTGTGTCTTCCCAGGAGAACTGAATTCAGCGTGATTTACTTCTGAGTTGAAATGTACAGGGTTGCACTCTCAGGCTGCAATATTATGCCTTCACACTTGTTTGGAAGTAAGATGACAGTTGCACAAAGATGATTTCTAGTTGGGTAGGGTTGAAATGATGAAAGCGTCATGAAAAGGGCAGGGAAACCAACCAGGCAATTCATATCAGGCAAAGACATCTCACTCCCTCTTCACCCTCTGGTGTGGACAGACAGCAGGAGATGTGGAAACACATCAAAGCAGAGGAACTATAAAACAACATGCAAATTCGAATTTAAACAGTGTGGTAATGTGAACACAGCATTGGCCCTACTGGTTTGGGATAATTGTCACCCAGATTCAAATATTCTATCTTGGACAAAGTGTTGAAACGTATGCTGGTTGTTCAACTCCAAACAGTGTTGGAAGATGCAGAATCTGGTTTCTGGCCTGGTTTTAGGATAGATGAAGTCTTGGTTACCTTGGTGAATGACTCACACTGGTGAAATGGATACAGGAAATTCAAGCCAGTTGATTTTCTTGAACTTCTCAGCAGTTTTCAATACCACTGCCCATAGAACCTTTTGGAGCACTTGTCGTTCAGCCTGAGACGCATGATGTGATGGTGTTTCTAGTCCTTTGTGGATTATTCTTCTCAGGCAATGCTGAAGAGTGACTTCAGTCCCCATAATGACAATTGACTTAATGACCGTTTCCAGGTTCTGTTCTGTCACTCATGTTTTTTAACATCTACATGCAAACATTGGGAGAAGTCATCCAGAGATTTGGACTGAAGTGCCATCAGTATGTAGTAGTAGATTATATTTGTGGTGGTGGGTGTCCCAAGTCATATCAGAGTAAACCTATTGAAATTAATGGACTCGACTAACTTTTAAAATTTAATTTCAGTGGTGATACTCGTGAGTATGACTAACCCTATGTGTTTTATATGTTAGTTTGATTTTGAGAGCCACCTTGTGTTGCTTTTTTCTAATATTTGGGGTATAAATCCACTAAATAAGTTACTTATTGGCATCCCATTATCTCCTGAACATTTCTTTTTTTTTCAGTAGGTTGTCACTTCTTTAATTCTGCTTACTCTTCTGTCTTTTGTTTTGCAGTTTTTATCAACTGATTATTAATCATGTTTTATGTTTCTGTGTTTAATTTATTCTAGCTGCCTTCATTGGTTCAAAGCTTTAACTGGAGAGTTGGAATATAAGTACTTTAATTGTATAATCCTTCAGCTTTCTATTTAAGGCTAAACATTGTTTCTAAGTCACTATGTTTGCTTTTCTTATAAATCAACATTGACAATAGTGTTAGGCAGTCAGATCTCCTTTATCTACAAAATGATGCTATTCATTCCAATAATCCTTATATAGAAATATGACATCACATTTTATCTTGAACTCTTTCCTGCACCTTACTGTGGCTTATTGTTGTTAAAATAATCAGTGATAAATTTAACCCATTTCTGTGACTAAATACATTCGTTTGTCTTTTAAACGTCAAACATAAATTCACTAGCATACATTTTAGATAATGTTTAATGTTACATCTGTGTTTTATCATGATGAGATCCACTTCATGTGTAGGTTTATGCAGAGCTCTGCAGAGGAAGCATCAGGCTGTTGTCCAGATCTTAATCCCTAATGATTGGGCTTTTTTAAACAAATGGAAATTCTGACAGTTTGTGCAGATACATGTTTATACAAAGAAGTGGCTGACAGCCAAATGTTAAACCCATCAATAATATCAGAATCTCCTCAGTGTGGTACGTAGGTCATCGATTTATAACTGAAAAATGGCTATCTTTACTAGCAAAGTACCTGTAAATTTCATGACTGCAAAAGGGAAGCCAGGCCTCGCTATCCCCAAATACAGATCAGCTTGTTTCTGTCAGATAGTTTTGGCAGCTATACAGGTGAAAGGTGAAAGAGAACCCACATGGGTAGAGGGATTATCAAATAGTTTTTGTTTTACAGTTTTCCAGATCAGTGGTACTCTGTGAAAACACCTTTTAAAACAAGCTAGAAAGCAAGATCAGGAGAATGTGGTAGATTGTGTTGTTCATCACTACCATCATCACTAAGATGTGCAGCAAGTGTCCCCTTCTTTCTGTCTCCACACATGCATACACATGTGCTACATTCCACAAGGTAAACAGAATAGCAGTGGAAGTACTGTTTGAGAGAAAGTACTATATTGGTAGCACCGCTAAATATATTTAAATGGGCAATAAATATATTAACATCTATTTATTGCCTATTTAACTTCACTCTAGAAAGAGAATATATTATTTTTAACTTTCAGCTTCCTCCAAGTGCTGAATGCTGGAACTGTTAGGTGCAGAAAATGAGGTTCTGATCTCAAATACCTGGTCCACCTGACTTACTGCAGCACCAAGCTAAGCAGAGCTATCTACATTTCAAAAACTGATGCTAGGCTGCAACAGGGTTGAGTCCTTGAAGCTTTGCTCTGAGGTTGTGTCCAGAAAACTAGCACTGGGTCATTAACATCTGGGGTGAACCAAGGCTGAGAGTTAGAACAGCTGCTGAGAAGGCCTAGGCTAATAGTGCTGCTGAACCAGTATGAAACCATTCCTAAATCAGCTTCAATAGAGGACCATTGACTAATCTGGGGTGAAGGAGAGGTGAAGTTGTCTAAGGTATATGACCCTGAATAAGAAGAAAATGAATGGGTATGAGAGGGAGGAGAGAGCAAGCAGGTAGTGGTAGGGTTATCTGTGACATCCTTCTTCTTCCTGTTGAATGAATTCTGCTTCTGAAGCAAGGTAAGGAGGATTTGAAGTAAACTCATAATTTTCGATATCGGAAACTAATATGTCAGCACAATCCCTATTCCTAGTAACATATGTCAAATGTTTACTGAATACATAATTTGTTCAGACTGTGGCAGAAATCCACCCAACATTCATGGGAGAATGTGGTACGATCTTTTAGAGCAGTCAAATAAAACTTTATTACATAGCATGACAAAGGTCTGTAATTTTATCAGGACAATTATTTGTTGTTTACTGGGTTGGGGCAGAGTAGAAGCTATTAGTAATTGTGGCTCTGCAGGTGGGCACACGCTTGCAGAGCCATTACCAGAACTCTGCTGACCTGACCTCCACCTTGTCCCTCCCCATCCTGATGAGTGTGACACCCCACCACAAGCCACTACCACATCCTACTGTAATCTTGTGGCTGCCCTGAACCTTTTGTGATATGCATATATTGCCCACATCCTCTTTAAAACTTGACCACACTGTTTCTTCTCTCCACAGTTGCCACAATATTTTACTCTGCAAAATATTGTAGAAAGAGACATATTTAGGTGGCTCAGTTCAGTAATATCAGTGCAGAGGTGCCACATTAAAGGCTCAGACAATTTTCTTTGCATGCTCCTGAGAAAAGTTGGCTATTTCATATCAACATCAGTGTTAACTGAGAGAACTTTGACTTGAGTTAGTAATTAATTTCATGGTTTAAGTTAATCATTTTGAAAATCTACTGAAATGACAATACTGAACTGTAAGATTTGCTAGCTTTATTTCATGGGAAAAATTGCTTTCTGTTCCTAACACTGAAAGGGATCCGCCTTCTCTTCTCCCACACTCTTTTTCTCCCCCTCCCAAGGGGTTGGCCTTCATATGTCATGCATTCCCACCCTAACTTGTCTCAGACTGCTGCAGAGTAGCACAAATACTTGGTTTTCTTTCTAGCTTGAGGGTGGAAGAAGCTTTCATTTCCTTGAGATCACTGGTATGCTGCTGTTGGAAGAGAAAATTGCTGAATTTTACAATTGTGTTAAACCTTTTGGTTAAGAATGCTGGCAAGAACAAATAGTAAAAATATGAAAAAGGAACTGGTTATAGAATCTCCACAAAAGTGCCCAAACGCAGCAAGTTCTGAGGCAGAAGTGGACAGTCCAGTTGAAGTTTTGGTAAGGTGATCTCTCTCTCTCTCTCTCTCTCTCTCTCTCTCTCTCTCTCTCTCTCTGTGTGTGTGTGTGTGTGTGTGTGTAAAAGGGAGAGAGGCTATGCAGAAACATTTCTATTTAGAAATCCTTGAAGTCTTGTAAAGTTTCTTAATTTTCTTTGTGATTAACAATTGCATCTTCTACTGTTCAGTGTTCTGTTGCAATCTGCTAGTGTGACTTTCAGTGACTAATTTCTATGTGAAACATTTGGTCTCTCTTTATAGTTGGTAAAAACACTTTCTAATTTCTTTTCTAAACGGCTATCTAATTTTAAATTAATATAAACAATCTAAAGTGGAAACTGTTAATCCTTTGATATTTTAAATAATATGATGAAGCAAATGTTCTGCTGTCCCCAGTTTAATTTTCAATATAGGGTGCATTTAAAATACTTGAGTGTTTGAAATGTGCAGTACAGATATTGTTGCTTTTGCTATCTTGTGGTACACTTCTTAAGAGGAACATTTTTTGTAAGTGCAGACTGAGAATTCTAGTCCTCTTGTTGAGCTTGATTATATTCAGGGGTGAGGGAGCAAGGCATGCAATGCACTTCTGAGGAATCATTGAAAATATTATGCTCTTTGTGACTGATGAGCTTCTATGTTCCACAGGCGACCTGTATAGTTGTACAAGTTGTACAAGAAGTTTCTGGTTGCGTACTCTTTTTGTAAAATCTGCATTAATTTTGATATGTATTGTTTTCATTTGTTTTGGGGTTTTTTTGGGGGGGAATGAGAATATTATGACTTAATAGCTCATGAGTTGTGACACCAAAGGAAGTATGGTTGGACCTTATTGTGTGCAAGGTCCACCAACACTCTGCACTCAGATAATTAGTTCTTTCAGCTGTTTGGCAAGACATTAACTAGAACATTGTGTTAAAACAAAACAGCTGCAAGTGAGCAATTGTTCCAATTGGCAGGCACTCTTCATTAGACCTAGGTGTATTGTTTGTTAATATATAAATGGCTAATATCTGCTAGACAATTTTCAAACATGCATGTTCTCCATGGAGAAATAAAATAAACACGGCAAATGTTTTGCCAGAAAGAGATTCATTTTAAGGAGAAAGCAATGAGCAGTGTGCTAGATTCCTGCTTGCTTCTGTTTTGAATATCCTTCCTGTAAAATCCTTGTGGATTTTGTATTTGGATGCATTGTACTTTCCTAAGTATTTGGGAAGGGCAGTGGGGGATGGAAAAGGAGACATGTCTTAATAGCTCATGAGTTGACCCCAAAGGAAGTGCACACTGCTAACAAAATTGAACGGAGAAGTGAGCCACATCCCTTGTTTTGAGAAACTAGTAATCAGTGGGTGTATATTCTAAATAATATCCAGGTTTTCATCAGAGATATTCTCAGCAAGTTTTCTTTCTCTCAGCCCTTCTTTTGCAATGCTTCTTTATTTAGACACATTGCATTTTCACCCTTACGTTATAAACAAATTAAATGTTAAAAGTGAAGTTATTCTGCATGCTGGTTATTGAAATTATTTTGTACATTTCAAATGAGTTAAAGGGGGAGATGAAACATTCATAACTTCATATTTGTTGTGTAACATTGAAGTGGGAACTATGTAGAGAGACCTGCAAGTTTCAGTTACATATTATGCTTGTGCATTTAGTTCACAGGGAATATGCCAATTACGGTTGTAAAAAGAAGGGCTTTCTGTTTCCCACCTGGGGAAACAAGTATGGCTTGTTGCCTTTCACATGTAATTTCAGAATGTTTTGTAACGGTTAAAGGTAGATCAAAAATGAAACCGTATCGCAAGGTGGATTTCTGTTAACCATAGAATAATATCCTTGTTCAGCATAATAGTAAGCTGTTGCTTCACGCTATGTACATAAGTTAGAACGAACCCAAGCAAAGCCTTGGGACTATCCTGTCCCCATGTAACTGGGTGAAGGACTGCTGCAGCATTATGCATGAACCAAAAATTGTTGTTTAAAACACACTCACACAATTTCTAAACAAACCAACTTCAGAACATGGGTTCATTGTGGATGTAGTGCTAAACTATAAACAGTAACATGAAAAGTCAGTCCATTATGGTTGACAAAAAATAAATGTGAGTTTAAGGTGGAAAGTTGAGTACTGTAGTGTTATTTCTTTGTGTATTTTCTTAGAAAAATTATAGGGCGGAATTCAACTCATTGGACCTGCTAGCAAAAGCCCACACAACTACTTATACTTAAATCCTACCAAATGAAAGTAAGCTTGATAAGGATAAGTCATGTACGGAAATACTGCGTTATCTCCTACCTCTACGCCATTCATGCTTTTCATGAAGGGAGAGAGGAATGCTCCAGATACTTTGCTCATAGCTTACCATGTTTTTGCCGTAGGGTGGGGAAATCATGGTGGTGAGGCAGAGCAGACTGGTCTTTAATTGTGTAACTAAGGGGAATGTATATGCTGCTTTCCTACATCTTGCTTCCCTGTCTTCTTCAAGTTCTGCAGCTCCTTTACTGGATCACCTTCTTGCTGTAATCCATGTTAGAGTAAAAGGACCCCTGACAGTTAAGTCCAGTGGCGAACGACTCTGGGGTTGCGGCACTCACCTCACTTTACTGGCCGAGAGAGCCGACGTTTGTCCGCAGACAGTTTTTTCCGGGTCATGTGGCCAGCATGACTAAGCCGCTTCTGGCAAAACCAGAACAGCACACGGAAACGCCATTTACCTTCCCGCCGGAGCTGTACCTATTTATCTACTTGCACTTTGATGTGCTTTCGAACTTCTAGGTTGGCAGGAGCTGGGACTGAGCAATGGGAGCTCACCCCATTGCTGGGATTCGAACCACTGACCTTCTGATCGGCAAGCCCAAGGCTCAGTGGTTTACACCACAGCGCCACCCGCATCCCTACCCACCCGCATCCCATGTTAGAGTAGTAATGCTTAAATGCTTTTACCACATTGGACATACAATTATTTTAACCAATACCCTTTTGAGTCCTTAATTACATAACTTCTCTTGTATGGTTTGTACAAAACAAAGTAGTGAGGAAGGAGCAGAAATGCAGACTCTACTGAGACCTTTCAGACTTTACTTCACATGAATGGGTCTCAGATTCCAAATTCAGGCACATGTATACAGAGTAGGATTGTAAAGATAAGGACAGAAGGAAATGAAATATAGAAAAATACAAATGGTGGTGATCACAAATGGTGATCATTACCTTGTTAAGAATGGCCATTCACAAAAGTAGTTGATAATACAGAAATTATGGCATTGATAAGCCAGTTAGCACATGCAGTGTGGAAAAAATACCAATTGTGCTGATTCAGATGTAGTCTGAATGTAGTATGTCAGATGTAGTATGCATCTGAATACCAGCTAATAGAAACTGTAGAAGGGCAGAGTATGTCTGAGTTCAGGTCATGCTTGCAGGTTTCCCATAAGCATCTGGTTGGCTACTGCAAGAACAGGATGCTAAACTAGATAGGTCACTGGCTTGTCTTATGTTCTTATGATAGTACAAGTGCTGAACTGCAGCCTTACAGACCCAGAGGGAATGTAGCTCTCCAGGCAGGGGGTGGGAGTTGCCCCACACCTGCTGCATGGTTCATTACTTTTCAGCAGGCCCTTTTCTTGTGCTACAAATACCTCTGTTCACTACTTACCCCAAAAGGTCACAATATGTAGTTCTGAATACATCTAAAGAGTGGAGCTTGTGCTTCCAAATGTGTGTGTTTTACAGGGGTGAAGTTATTTCCTAGCATCTTGAGGCCCAAAAATAATCGCTTTAGAGGTAGTATTGTATGCAGCCTATAACTTTTTCCCTGTTAGACAATGGTTTATAGAATGGAAAATATCTGTAAGAGGGAGCACAGGGGAGAATCTGCTTTCCTGGAAAGTGTGTCACTGTAAGTAGTGCCAAAGTCAATATGTTGTCCTCTATTCTTTTGTTGAGAATGATGAAATATCCTTCCTCTTACTGAGGATGTGAACTCTAGAAAACATATCAGAATATTCTCTTAAATGAGATGATTATTGTTAGGGTTATGCATAGGTGTGTAAGGCATTAGTTTCAAGAATAGCATGCAGTCATAAACGAGGGCCCCGCGGCTAAGGTTAGTAGATTTCCATATGTTTCGGTAGGGTAGAAAGGATAGGAATCTTGTCCATTAGAGCCAAATGTAATCCATGCTATACAAAAGAAGATAAGAGCAGGTTCACTGGATCAGGCCAAAAGACCATCTGGTCTAGCATCTTGCTCTTACAGGACCAGCCAGACCACAAGCAGCACGTGAGGTTATGAACACTTCCCACTTAAGACAGTGGAAATACAACATAGCCATCATAGCTAGTAGGCATTATATGGTGGTTTTATTTATATTTATAAACTGCTAAACCTTACAAAACACCACAGTGGTTTTTACAACCATTTCTATTTGTTTGTTTAAAGGTCATACCCTGCTTTCCACCATGCAGGTTTCAAAGCAGCTTACAACAACAAATAAAGTACAACAAATAAAGCAGTTATCCCAAGAGAAATCAGTTACTGCCCATGAGTCAGCTCATCCTTCCTGTAAAGCCTGTAGAAATAGGAGAGTTTCTGGCACCTGACAAAATATGTACAATCTCATAGCTGGGTTAACTTCAGTGGGCGATGTATTCCACAAGGCAGGTACTCTGTGTGGAAGGACTTCGAGTCACTGTGAAACAAACCTCTGGTACATGGGACACCACAAGCAGGGCCCCCATAGATGAGCACAGTGAACAAGCAGGGCTTTATATATAAACAGTAAAATACTAAGTTTGGCCCAGTAGCTTATTGACAGTTTCTCAACACAGGTATTATGTCCCACATAGAATTCATTGCAATAATTCAGTTGTGATTTTACCAATGTTACCAATGTCTAGGAATATCTGTAGTTGGCACACCAGCCAAAACTTACAGTAACTACTCCCGGCCACTGAGGCCACTTGAGCCTCCAGTGACAATTACAGATCAAGAGGTACTCCTAGACTATATAAATATTCCTTCAGAGGTAGCATAACCCCAGGCTGAAAAGGTAACTGACCTATATCCAGAACAGCACAGCCATTCACCCACAGAGCCTCCATTTTACCAGGATTTGGCTTCAGTTTATTGCTTTATTAATATTCTGGGACAATAGGCTTTGAAATACATTCTTTATTTTATTGTGTACCTACATGTGGTTGCAAGATGAAAGGGGGAAATAATCCTATTTTGTTGGATCAACACATGTCAGTACAAACAACAAATAATCTCCCAGTTATTCGTAAACCTTAGCTTTTTCTTCAACAGATTAACTACTTTGCTAGAACATAGAAGTAAATATGTACAGTGCCTTAAATATTAAAACATTGTCATGATAGGGAAGAATAACTTTTACTTGTATTCAAACAACAAATTTTATAGTAAAGTAAATGAGGAAAGGAGTTTAAAACTGGTTGTGGGTAGAGATCTGGAATATAACTGTCCACACTGAGGAAGAGAGAAGGAGGTTGTAACTTTTTCCAGGCTTGTCTTTAACAGTAATATTTCTAGCTGCTTTAATTAGTTATTTTTCTATTGGAAATGTGTATTTATTGGGGCTTGAACCTCTCATTTACATTGTGTGCGTATACTTTGCTTGAACTTTTCGTGCTATTATCAGTATCTTGTAATCTCACCAGATGCCTTTTTCATAGGAAACTTTCCATGATATGCTTTATTTTGAAGCTTTCAGGAAATAGAATTTCAGGAAGCATATTTAAAAACAATAGTCTGAGCTGTGTTTGTAGGAGATATTTCCACCTGATACCATAAAACCAGTGTTCTTTCTTAGTGTTGCTAATAGACCTGGGCCCTTGTCCAGAGAACCACAAAAGCAAGAGAACATTGCATAGATGGGCTTGTTCTCTTACAGTGCCAACTGGAATTGAAGCAGGAGCTTAACACAGTGCTGATCCACAGTTGAAGGAGTATAAACAGGGGAAGGGTGTGCCTCTAGTTGTGTTTCTCCTATTGCAGATTGGCATTATGAAGCTTTAGAGTGAAGACTCTCGCATGTTTACCTATTAGACTGGTGAGGAGAGCACAAAGATGGCACTTGTTCAAGTGTGCACATACAGGCAGCTGTGTCTGAGACACAGCACTAACTGGTTCACCCATAGTCTTCCCCACAGTTGGCTTCTGCACCTGTAGTATGGCTGATCTGGAAGATATCTGCATATGGGAATTGCATTCTCTGGATGTATGCAACTGGAAGCTCTTTCACTACCTGTGAAAGAGCTTCAGTATCATTCTGCTTCCCAGTGGTAACAAGTGGGTACAGTGGTACCTTGGGTTAAGTAATTAATTCGTTCTGGAGGTCCGTTCTTAACCTGAAACAGTTCTTAACCTGAAGCACCACTTTAGCTAGTGGGGCCTTCTGCTGCTGCCATGTCCCGGAGCGCGATTTCTGTTCTCATCCTGAAGCAAAGTTCTTAACCCGAGGTACTATTTATGGGTTAGCGGAGTCTGTAACCTGAAGCGTCTGTAACCCGAGGTACCACTGTATTTGATCATGGATTAATAGTCATTATTTCCCTACCCCATAGTATCATTAATCTAAACAGTGGTGTGAAAAGTACAAATTACAGAATCTTCCATTTGTTCGTGTATATTTTCTTTTGGTGGAGGAAATAACTGTTATGGTTAGCAGTTCATGCACAGGGGTAACAGATTCTTTAGGTAGCTTGTTTCCCTTTTGAGATCAACAAAGAACTAGTATTTGTTAATAGCACCAAATGGAACTAATTGACATGAAGGGGTGTGATTGGATCTCAGCTAGAAGAGAGATGCTATCATTGAGCTCTATGTAGTGTCCTTTCCCAGGGGCAGAGGAAGGGGGGTGCAGTGGGGGCAGTTACCCTGGGTGTCACCACTGAGGGTGGTGACAAAATGCCAGGCGGCACTCGGGGGGCCTGCAGCGCGCCCAAGCCACTCGTCTCTCCTGGGAGACACATGGGGCTTGAGCGTGCCCGGGCTCCGCTCTGCCAAATGGTCCGCCCGCTGCCTCCCCCTCAGCTGTAGGGCAGCAGAGTGGGGGGAGGCAGGTAGACTCCGGAGGCCCCGCAGAGTGTCCTGCCCCGGCTGGCCCTGCTCCATGGGTGGTTGGCCCCACTCCCGGGCGCAGGGCACGCGACCACCCCCAGGCGCCTGATGGGCTTGCTCTGCTGCTGCCCTTTCCATCCTCTGTTTATAAGGCAGGCTAATTATTTAAAACCAGAAACAAATTTAGGAGCAATACTGTTAAATTGAGAAACAATTTCCTTTGAAAAAGATTCTGAATTAAATTTAGATTAGGAGTAAACAAAAATAGCTCACCCACAGATTTTTATTGGCTTTTATTGGCTCAAAAACCTCAAGTAAAAGTTGATCTATCTGTGTCCTAATACTAGAATGTTCAAGCCAAATGGCTTCCATTGTGTTTTACTCCTTTGCGCCGTGCTGTTGCTGTTTCAAACACTGAGAGAAAAATGAAGATACTAAGTAAACTTGTGTCTACAGTACTCTTTTGGGAAAATGTCTCTGGAGTCCTTCATGGTTCTGTCTTAGAAGCAAGGCAGAAAATTTGCTGCAACTCTTAACTGTACACATTCTAGCATTTAAAATCTGCCACCTGGCTTATGCAGGCAATTAGGAAAATTGATGGTCACTGATTTTAAATGTGTATGTGTTGTATTTTATTGTAAACTGCTTTCATGTTTTTTATGATACAGTGGTATAGAAATATTTAAATAAATAAATAAATAATACACATAATACACATAATACACATAATACACATAATACACATAAAAGTTATTTATTCCTATATAGCACAATAAAAATCATATGCGGTTATTACTTTCACATACAGTTGTGTGAAATACCTATGTAACGGCAATCTGTTTCTAATAGAACCTAGATGGGTAGCTATATCATGTCTGTTAAAGTTTTGATACTTTCCTGCAGTACGCCTTTCTCAGAGTAGGATCAGTTACCTTTATGTTCTTTTTAATAAGTGTTCCTTGATTAAAGGAATTTATCTTTCACATTCATTGGCAATGGTCAACTGCTTTAATAAGTCTCATCCTGATTTGTTCATTTGCTGAAATCATTAGATTTTGCTGGTGGTTTCAGCGAAAATATGTCTGTATAACTAGAGATGTAATGATTTCGTTATCTAGCTGTTGAGTAACAAGTGGGATATTATGGTCAAGTTGTATTTCAACCAGAAAAACTGTGTGTGTGTGTGTGTGTGTGCGCGCGCGCCTTGTATTTCTTTAGGGTTTGGTCTATTTTATTATGTCGTCAAGAGTTTCTACGTTTACTTTTGAAGTTAAGTTTGCCTATTCTTTTGCATGTGGGTGTTCTTATTATTCTTTGAACTAAGTATGCTCCGCTATACAAACAATTAAAGCATACTTTTCTTTTTTGTGATAATGTATTGTGTTCTCTGTAAGAAAACAAAAACTAAAACTTAGTTGCACACTCCCAGTTCTCTAGCCTCTCCTTTGATAGTGTTTCTTTCCAAATATAACATTTTGTTCTTTTGAACTCCATCCAATATGACGTTTTATTTAACAGGAATGTTCCCATGTGGTAGACATTAGAAAATCTGAATTAAATTTGACTAACCTGTGTGCAGATCAGTGTGTCTCCAAAGAAGCCTTTTTCGAAGAAAATCTTAACATATGCTGTATCTTCCTCTGAAAAAAAATGATCTTTGATAAAAAGTCTTCTGATTTGCCTTAATTTACTTCATGTAATTGTTAAATATTGGGACTTACGGTAAATTCCCACATAGTGTTCCTGATACAGAGAAAGTTTACATATTTTCCAGTAAAAGGAGCATTCAGAAGAAAAATACTTTATGGGAATTCAACCAAAAAAAGTGAACTTAAACCATTCTCGTACTATTTTCTGCAAGCTTCCTTCCATGGTATTTACACAACTAGAGCCTTTCTAGATAGCAATAAAAACCTTATCAAGACATGTAAAGTGTTCTATTGCAGCATAATTAGTATTCACAGTTTCAGCTAGAAGTTTACCTGGATCCATGATCCAAAAGGGTTTTTTTTGTTTTTTTGTACAGAGATTCTTTAAAAATAATCAGTTGCTCACTTGGAGTTGGGCAATAATTGGCATAGTTTCTTTATCTATGTTATGTAGAGTAATTTTGCTTAAGTTGTATGTATGTATAATGGATAGATAGTTGGATTAGATAGTGTTATTACAGTTATTTCCAAGCCATTAGAATCAGGTTGCTTAATTGCAGCAAAATATACTAGAGGTGTTTGCCTTGTGTTAAGAAAGGCTGCACAATATTCAGTGATAAGAGTAAAATATCTCATTTGTAAACTAGGAGAATACTTGAGAATAATGCAGCTATTAGATAAAGTGAAGCATCAGCTTAATGACATAATACTGTGCTGATTAAAAGGAATGGATTGCTTTATATAAATAAACCTGCATAATTTGTTAAGCATTTTGAACTTAAGTAAAACTTGACTTGTGTCTCCATTGTGCGCAGCCATTTCTCCACACATGTTGGCTATATTGTTTTTTATACAAACACTTTGTTATCTGTAGTTCAGTTCAAACTCTGTTTCTATGGTATTCTAACTTTATTAAGTCTGCAATCCTATACACACTTTAAATGGAGCTTAATGTGTAGAATTGTGCTACAGTAGCCCATGGGTATATATAAATCCACATAAGTATATTTATAAATAAATTTGTGTTATCTAATAACTTAAATATTTCTATTTCTTTTTAGGCAAAACCAAAGCTCATTGAACCAATAGACTATGAAAATGTCATTGTTCAAAAGAAAACTCAAATCCTCAATGATGCCTTGCGTGAGATGCTGCTTTTCCCTTATGATGACTTCCAGGTAGCGTCTTTAATTCCAACACTAACAATTTTTTAAAAAGTTATTGTGTATTACCTTGTCAAATGCTATTTCCTTTAAACTTAGATTCAGCCTATAACCTAACTGATTTTACTGGTTACTATTGCTTCCCCTCCCTCTAGGTATATGTGTGTATGTATATATGTGTGTGTGTGTGTGTGTGTGTGTGTGTGTGTGTGTGTATGTATACACACACATACACACAGTGTATGTGTATATATGTGTAATACACACACACACACACACACACACACACACATATCTTTTAGTACTTTTAAATTATAAATATGGTAAATATGATTTACCATTATGAAGAAACAAGGCTATTGTTTCTTCTGTGCTGCTTAGTTGCTTGACTCCAGACTCTGTTCAATGTCTTGGTCCTAATCTTAAAAAACATTTTTTTTTAATTGAGTGACTCCTTGTACATTTGTGTCTGCATGCTCAGATCAACATCTGAGGTTCTGTGTCTTGCTCTGTGTGTCTGATGTGCAGGCAGGTACAGATTCTCAGTCATGGAATCTAGCTGCCCTTAAGGATGCTGATGTAACTCCCATCACTGTGTGGTTTTGCCATATAGTAACATCTTGGCTCTTAAGGCAGGGTCTTTGAGATTGCACAACTTGGCTTTTGGCAAATGGCTGTGTAGCTGATTTCCCCACTGTCTTTTTTGTGTCTTTCATTTTTGTTTGCTTCTGTGGCTTTGGTCATGTTAATTTTTTTGTTATAAAACTCTTATTGATTTTATTGTATTTTGTATCGGTTATTAATTTGATTAACTTTTATCAATTTTGGAGTTCTTTTTTGAAAGAAAAATAGAATACAATTTTTAAATAAAAAAGGAAAAGTAAACTATGAAATTTACTATATTTAATCACCTCAGTGTAGCTAATGGAGTTATTTCCTCCCCAAGAAAGAGTTCTTTAATTAAAAATATATATAAACAAATATTCTGCTTCCAGAATAAGGTTAACTTAATTGTGTGCATTTCTACACTGACTTCTTCCTTTACCTCACCATAAAAAAGGTGGGGAACCTTTTTTAGTCTGATGGCCACATTTCCTTCTCAGCAATTTTCTAGGGGCCACACACACCAGTGGTGCACACAGAAGCAAAAGTATGTGGAGCAAAAAATGAATCCCCCCCCCTTATATAGTAGGCTGTTCTCTACACAAACTCATGCATCCGTCTCTGTCCCCAGTCAAGGCAAGCAAAATGCATCATCAGAGTTCAAGGACATATTCCAGCCAGTCAAAAACAATCAAGGAGGTTGCAATGCAGGACTAGAGGGCAGAGTCAGAGGTGGTTAGGAAGAGATCATAGGCGCCGACTCCATGGGGCCTGAGGGGGCCCGAGCCCCCTCAAAAATTCTTTTGGGGGGGCTCCGCCCCCCCAATAATCTCGGGCGCCCCTCCATCAGAGCGCCACCGCCGCCCCTCCCCCAGCCCAAAATGCACAGGGTCGGGCTGCATGCCTCCCGCCCTCCCTCCCGAGCAAAAGCTCCACCCAATTTCCTTCGGAGCTGATTAATAGGCGCAGAACGCTCTCCCCTATTCGCTCACGAGGAGGCGGCGCCACTTTATCTGCATATTCATGAGCTTATTTATTATTCATGAGCTTTCCCGGCCCCCCCCAATATTTTTTATAAGTCCGCGCCCCTGGAAGAGATTGCAGTTTGGGAAGAATCCCAAGGACCAGATAGAGAGGCTTGGACAACTTCTTTTGTCGCTTGGGCCAGATGTTCCCACCCCGGATATAGAGTCTTCCATCCACTACTTAAAACCTGGTTGTACAGCTAGCATAAAAAACAACAACAACCAGTGGTGTTAGTTTGTCTCACAAGAAGACTTGGATTTCTTACTGCAGCCATGTGAAAGTATTTTAACTGCTCTGGGATTGACCACTATAACTGGCTGTGGCATGGTGACATTGCTTTAAAAAACACACAGCAAAAACTATTCTGAAGGCTCTCCAGCTATCATGGAAGTAACTCAAATTAGTATGTAACCACTTTGACAGAGATGGTGCAAAAAATGAACATGTAACATAGCATTGCAGACCTGCTTCATGTGTTTGCTGTATCTTCTTGAGACTTGTGGGATCTACTGGGGTTTAACTATTCATTAAACTCCTTTAAGAAAATGATCACAGTTCTGGCTGTGAGATTTCTCTATTTCTTGTTGAAGCCCCATGTATCCTGATGCAAAGTAAAATGAGTGATTTTTTTTGTTGATATTTGCCTTAAATGTTTGATATAAATACTGGATTAAATTCATGGAATGCTGATATTTTTTCTGGATATGAGCATGTTACTTTTTTCTTTTTCTTTTTGGTAAATGCCTTTGTTTTAAAGAAGGATGCCCTCCTTCTTTAAAGGGTTTGAACTATGTTTATCTCTGTTTGGATAATACTATTTTTAGCAGAACAAAGGAAGAAGTATGCTGAGTATCCATGGAAAGACCAGTATTGAATGCAGGAAGCAGGTGTGACTGCAAACAATAGCAAATGTATATGTGGCTCAAAGAAAGTTAAACATCTTGGGATTTGTTAGCAATCCAGTAAGACTCCAAATAAGCTTAAAACCATCCTAGAGTGTAGGCCATAATCTTGATAAGAATTATTGGGAAGACATCAAAGTTAATACACATAATGTACTTTACAAAACAAATTAAACTACCAGTTCTGCCACAGAGCTGACTTTCTGATGCACAATTTGATTTGTAATACAGTAGTAGCCATACTATGTTATTGTACTCCATATAATATGTAATGTAATACTCCATTGCTAATAGCTACGGAGAGAGTCATAGGACTATTACATCAAAAGAGGCAAATCACTTGGGGATCCTTTGTTTGAGTGAAGTTATGTATATGAAGATTTGTAGATGAGGGATTATTGTGGTGTAGAAGGATAGGAGAGGCATGAGTCTCATAGTTCAGGCATACACTAATAAGAGGAGGGGGAAATAGGACATGCCAGGGGAGGTTTGAATTAGGGGAGGAAAGAATTATTTTGACTAAAAGTAGAGCTGAGACAAAAAGTTCTTTCAGTTTGAATTTGGGATAGGCAAAAGTGGGGGCTGATTTTCCCTTACAAAATATTTTTGGGGTAACTCCCCATAATTTTGGGAGGGAGGGGCCCTCTCAGTAGCAACTACAGCTTTCTCTTTATTTAAATTGCTTTTCTGTCAGCTGCTATTCCATCTTCCAGTGCTATATGTCATAACATAGTCCCATAGTGTGTATCTGAAGAAGTGTGCATGCACACGAAAGCTCATACCAAGAACTAACTTAGTTGGTCTTTAAGGTGCTACTGGAAGGAATTTTTTTATTATAACATAGTCCTGTAACAGTCCACCACATCTTGTGAGGGCAAAGTAAGATTGTTGTTTTTTTTCTTTTTCTTTTTAAAGCAAATGAGGAAAGCTCCCTGAAGCTTAAATACAAATTAACCTTCACTCCCAGGAATAGTTCCAAAATATTTTCCCCAATTTGCTGCCCCCAAATGGGGTGATGAATTAGGGGAGGGCATTTTTCATCTGCACTCAGTGAAAGAAAATGAAGGCCATCCCTCTGTTGACCCCAACAGACAAAACATAGGTTTGTGGAATTGAAGAGGAGGAGCTGCTACGAGAGAAGTAAGGAGAAACAGCATCAGCGGTGGGTTCTAGTGAGCTCTTGCTGCTGCCACCACTTCTCTGATGGGAGAGGGCTTCAGCAGGGAAGAGCAGTGGCAGTAGCGGTGGTGGCTGGGTGAGGCAAAACACTTTTTCATTTTGCCTCAGGCAGCAAATCAGGATGAGCCGCCCTTGAGGTTCCTTGTATCTGTGGTCAGTTAAACTTCCAGGCAGTCTACACTCTTGTGAAAATTAGTCTTCAGCTTTGTTAACTCATACACAGCCTTAACAACTGTAGAATAAAGATGCTTAAAAAGTTGAATCTGAGATAAGAGAGGTAGGAAAAAACTGGGACAATTTCTTTTAGCTTTTTTCGTATTTCAAAAACAGGATTGTGAACACTAAGGGCCCTGTCTCAGAATGATATGTATGATGACTAAACTAACAAAATCCAGGCTACAGTAAAAACGTATTAGTTATAAAGTGTGGTGTAGTGGTTGGACTAGGATTTGGGAGACCATGGTTCAAATCTCCCCTTGGCGTTGAAGCTCACTAGGTGACCTTGGAACAGTTGTGCCTCTCAGCCTAACCTACCTTACAGCATTTTTGTGGGTATTAAATGAGGAGGGGAGTGTATACCACCATGACCTCCTTGGAGAAAAAGGTGGGATAGGAATGTAATTTATAATAATACTGTAATGACAATTTATTTCCATAGTGTGTATTTTAGTATTTTACATATAGTTCCCAAAAAATATATATAATGAATTAACAAATTGATGAAGAACAAACCTTTCCTTGTGAGCTATTTGATTTTAGAAATCATTTTAGTTAAATTTTATATTCATTTCAGCCTCAGTCCTTGCCATATTTATTTGGGAGTAAGCCGCATGGAACTCAGCGGTGCTTGGTCTTAGACCTTGATAGAATTGCATTGGAGGATGTAATTAGCATTTATAAATACAAGTGAAAACTATTTGCAATTAATTATACTTTGATCTCTCACTAAAGACAGCAGTACTGAAACGACAGCATCGATATGTATGCTCTACAATTCCTGATAATGCAGAGAAAGAAGCTCAGAGTTTATTTGTTAAAGAGGTAATGCTTCTAGTGTATTTGCTACTTGATTCCCATGCTTTGTATTTTTAATTTTATGTTGTAGCAAGTAGAACATGCAGCAAAATGTTGTTACATAATTATCAACCCTAAAAGGAATGGTCCTGTTCAGGGCTCCTGCTAGCTGGAATAGAAGACATGTAGTTCTGTTGATGCCTCTTGGAGTTTTAAGAAGAATTTTAAAAAGCTCTCACTTTTTAGTGTGTTCTGTGAAGTGGTAAAGACATTCTGACTGTCCTGCTTTATATCACCCATTCTAGTCTGTTCATACATGTGTTATTTTCACAGTTGTGAATGTTTTTACAAGTTGAGAATTGTATGGTTTATCTAGCTGTATTATTTCACTATAGGACTTTCAAGGACAGCTACTAAATTAACTTTTATGAAAAAATAGTTGCTAGCATAGCCTTGGTTCTTATAATGAGCTTGACCAACATGCAAGATAAGCTAGTGTTGAAGCGAAAATAAATGAGAATTGTTATGTTAGCAGAGCATGGGTGGAGTAAAAATGTACTTCCTCTGATCGAGGGTTGAAAAGGCTTTACTGCAATTTTAGCCAGTTTAGCAGCAGAACAAGCTAGTTGTATATTCAGACGGATATTCAGTAATATTAATTGTGATAAATTTTATACAGTATATGGGTGCATTTTTATTTTTATACTTTTTCTTACTACAGTATCCTTATTTAATGGGGAGAAATGCTTTTTCACTAATAACAAATCTCATCAAAAAATTTAACTGACAGTTTTAAAAGCAACAATTTAAATAAAAAGAAACTCGCACTGCTAAGAAAATCACACTGTTCTATAAAGAATCTCACTTAAAGTTATATGTTTTGTCCTTATTTGCAGTGCATTAAAACATATAACTCGGACTGGCATGTTGTAAATTATAAATATGAAGATTACTCAGGAGAGTTTCGACAGCTTCCAAAGTGAGTAGGGTTTTCTAGGATTATACTACCTTTGTACTTGCAATAAGATTTTTGTAAACTTTGGATAACTAATCTGAGGCTGTGTGGGTGATTTGGTGAGTGACAATTCCTTATCTTTGTGCTGCTTATGTAATGTTTGAAATAGTTTTGCCTCTCCTCCTTGCCCCCTTCGGATATTCAAGAGGTCCTTCAATGAACACAGAGTAGCACTGTAGTAGTAGGCTGTATCCGTGTGCTTCCTTATATGCTCACAATGTCCCAAACATACTTTGTTAGGCACTTCTGCCTATGACTGGGAACCCTGTTTCTTCAAGATTTTACATCACAGGGAGATTTATAGGCCTGTTGAAAGAAAAAGCCTGCATGCCCTAAACATGTTTGGTACGTCTTCTTTGGAACTACTGAAAGGGGCTTGAGATCCCCGAGTTCCAGATGTAGATATAACCTACATATTTCATTGGAAACAATGCAGGACACAGGAGTCATTGGGCTCTTATGCTACTTCGTTGTACCACCATATGTTGTATCTGAAGTTGCTATAGGTGGGAATGCTATAAGGAATGTCAACTTTAAATGTCTTCGTTTCATTTTTACCTTTACAGTGCACCTCTGAAAATAGCAACTTGTTACTTGGGAGGTACTACAAAATGGGAATGATTGGAGAGGCAAACATTTTTTAGAAGACAACAAATTCTCCTTTGAGAGGACATATTTGTTGCCAACTCCATTTTATTAAAGAGCATAGAATGTGCCAAATAATGCAAAAACCCAGTAAACATGGAAAGGGGTGAACGTGATCTGTGTGTTAGTACTGGCAGAATATATAGCGAGAATGCCCCAAACACATTGTCTTTTCTGCCATAATTAGGATCATTGCAGCTTGAAGAAAAGTTCCTTTTAATGGTTTCTTGGCAAATAGGAACTTTGTTTTTTATATTTTTTGAAGAGAAATAGAATACCATTTTCTAATAAGATACAATTGTGCTGAACCTGAAAGGCTAACACCATGCAGAGTGTCTCACCTGCCACTGCCCCCACAAAAAGCCCCACTACTTTTACTTCCATTTAGGCAAACTAATAATATATGTTCTTTCAAGTATACATCTCTATTTTACTGTGCATATATGCATTGACCATTCATTACTCTAGTGATCCTGAACTGATTATTGTGGGATGTGGTATTCTTTTTTTCTTAGCAAAGGGACCAAATTAGATAAACTTCCAGTTCATGTTTACGAAGTTGATGAAGAAGCAGATAAGGATGAGGTAAGCATATGACTTCTGTTTTCAACTTGTCAGTTTAAACTCCTGTAATAATTCTTCAGATATTCTAGCATGGTATAATGTCAGATGGTTATCAGAGATGTGTAAAATATCCATCTAAACACAGTTTTTAGTTTGTGGTGCATATCTGGTCCCAGAGTTGGCAGCTTAATAATCCTAGCGCTATTGTCAGCTCCTGCTGACTTCACTTTAACTCTGGTGGAAATTCTCTCAGGCCATGTCTCTCTAACTCAAAACTAGAGAAAGTGTCATTAAATCTCAGTAGTTAAATGTGAAACAAACAAAATTTTAAATAATAATCTAATATGGCCATTGGCACAACCTATCAGCATTAAGTAGTTTTTGCTTGATTCAAAAGACATTTGAAAACATGACCTGTGTGCAACTTTGATCGGGAAATGACCTGACCTACAGGAACCAGAAAGTCACTTTCTGTTATAAAATTATTGTGTAATTAGTTAGGGCATTGTCTTCTTGATTCAACAGATGGCATGATATGAGGTACTTTCAAAGTTTGTAAACTAATTCTTTATTCTCATATCCTGCCTTATTCCCTCAAGGAAACATATGTTAAAGCCGATGCAGTCTTGATCTACCACAGTAACATCAAACTGTTGACTACAATTGGCAGACAAGTTAATAGGGCCCTCAAAGATGTAGAAATGTGAATTGAATTTAAGGTTGGAAAAATGAGAAAAGGAAAGAAACTGAAATGGACTTACTTATCGATCTCTAGTACAGTTGTGTCTTGCATCCCGAATGCCTTGTGAGTTGAACATTTTGGCTCCCGAACGCTGCAAACCCGGAAGTGAGTGTTCCGGTTTGCGAAGGTTCTTTGGAACCCGAACCCTCCGCGGCTTCCGATTGGCGGCAGGAGCTTCCTGCAGCCAATTGGAAGCCATGCTTTGGTTTCCAAATGTTTTGGAAGTCAAACAGACTTCTAGAACAGATTCCATTTGACTTCCGAGGTACCACTGTATATATAGAACCAGCAGCTCATGATAAAGGACCCAAATATGTATCACTGTCTTATTGTAGCCTTTTCTTTTCTTTTTTTTAAAAAAAACAAAACAAATCCCAGGATGCAGCCTCTCTAGGATCTCAGAAGGGAGGAATTACAAAACAAGGATGGCTATACAAAGGCAACATGAACAGTGCTATCAGTGTTACTATGCGGGTAGGTTTTATCTCTTCTGCTAGACTTTCAGTACACACAGTTGCACATTGTCAATATTATTGATTTCAACAGCACTTCAGCATGTGTAGTGCATTGTAGCGTTGGGGTTGAAATCCAAAGAACTCCCTACTAAAGATCTGTGAAAGTGCATTTTCACTTTCTCCTCTGATAACCACTCTTCACAATGCTACAGGATGTTTCTGAAGCTGCTTTTGGGCCAGGCAATATGACCGTTCCTGTTTGGGGGCTTGCAAGCCCTTGCATGTTCCTAATAGGGTCTTTGGATTATGGTGTATGGAAATTGAGTGCTTTTGTGTGTGTTTTGTTAGTTTCATATTTTTAATGTGACTACTTTTTCATAACTAGTCATTCAAAAGAAGATTTTTTCATCTTCTCCAACTTGGTGATGGATCATATAACCTAAATTTCTACAAAGATGAGAAAATATCAAAAGAACCAAAAGGGTCAATATTTTTGGATTCCTGCATGGGAGTGGTCCAGGTAAGTAGAGAATTCTACTGTTTAATATGTTAAAGTATTGTACAAACTTAAATCTATATGTTCCTTTTGTCTCTCTTCAGTACTTTTGGAGTGGATAAATAGGTTTAGGTGGCAGTCATAAATATAGTAGGATATTTACCTCGTTAAACACAGTCTTACTTTTGAATATACACGATTGCTCCCTCAGTGCATATTGAATAATAGGGATGATTTAGATAAACATAGTGTTTCTGTGCTTTTAGTGAGCAAATAGTCTAAAATAATGTGTGCATTTTTTATGTTTAAAAAATCAGTAATGATAGCACAGTTCATATCAAGATTTTCAAAGAGTGCTCTGTTTTTATATAAAACAATCAAGAAATATTGCCACTAAGTGTTATGTTGGTTGCTGCTGTCAACTGATTATTTGTGATTATCTGCTGACTTAAGTTTTATGTCTCTGGAGTTAAGAATAGAAAAATAAATAAATCACAGAATGGAATTTAAGATTGCATGAAGATCTAATAGAAGCACAAACAGTGCTGCAATATGACTGTAAAATGTTTTGCATAACTTCTTGTGTGGGATTTCAGTTGTAGGAGCTTCATCACATTCATAGCTGTACTCCCAAATGTTTTCACTTGACCTTTCCGATATTAACTTCTTTTTATAAAAAAAACCCCAAGCCTTTGAAGCAAAACATAACGTAAACTCCAAGTCTAAATCTTGCCAGTAACAAATGCCAAAAAAGGGCTGTTTGCATCTGTGTTCTGCTCAAAGAACACTATGGACTTGTTCTGATGGAAAAAACTTAGAAACAATTGGGTTCTTGGATCTCTCCTAGTGATTATTGCATTTCAGTCATAATGGCAATCATACATTCTTACAAATTGCTTTGCAGCAATAAACATCTTTTGCTTATATTTTGTAGTATTCTAGTTTACAGATTTTGTAGACCTGCATCAGAATGTGTGAAATCGATATTTATGTATGCATGCATTCATTCATTCATTCATTTATAAATGGTCCCATGTGTGAAATTTTATCTTAGGGTTAAAAGAAAATAGTCGTAAGTATTCCTCTCCATATGATAAAGTTGGTTACTAGTTCCAATTCTTTATCTGTGTGAAAGTTTGAAACCTAGCTCAATCACAAAACTTTAAAAACAGCTGACATTTACACCTCTGAATCCCAAAGAGTAGTTGTGGCTCTCTAGGTGTTGGTTGACTACATCTCCCAACATTCCTAATGGCTGGTCCTGCTGGCGGGGGTTGGTGCACCTGAAGGGCACCATGATGGCTACATAAATTTCAATGTCTGGGGACTTGCCTCTTTGGGATCCACAATAATTTTCTCCACTCCAGACAGTTGCTAGGTCCCTTCACTGCTTACATAGTTGATTCATAGTCCATTGCTTTAGAGCCCTCTTCTAACCTACATCTTTTTGGCACTCTAGATTCTCCTATTTCCTGTATTTCAAGTCCCTTTTCCACAGTACAATATGGGCTACAGCAACACATTTGGGAAATGTTGCCAATGGCCCACAATTCATTAAATCTACTCTTAATCATGGTGTCCGCAGTGCAGTAATTTTTATTGAGCTGTAAGGACTATAAAAGTTAAGATTTTCAAATGAAGCCTGTCACTTGCTTTAAGAAAATAGCTGCTTCCCCTCTTCTTTTCTTCCCCATTCCCTTCCAAAATGTTCAGAGGCAAGCACACAGATATTATATATTTTAAATAAATTAGTTATTTATCTTACTATTATAAAACAATTCATACAATAATTTAACCTAAAAACAATTCTTATATTGGCTCTACATCGTCCTATATCTACACATTTCATATTTGTTTTGATTGTTATATGTTTAGAGCTACACACCAAAATTTACACCGTGCCTAAAACATATGCTTAGATTTAATTCTGTGAATGTGAAGCTAGAATCTCTTTCCCACTTGCCAAGAAAGAGATAAAAAAGGGCTTCAAAAAGTTAACAAGTTCTGCAAGCTCCAGGGATTTATGTTGAACATGTTTATGCACAATACTTTTCTCCACAGTTACATTTGCCCAATGCTTATATATGTGTGATGACAAAAATAAATAAATAAATCCATTGCAGGTAACATGTTAATATCCTTTATTATATTGCAGAACAACAAAGTCCGGCGTTTTGCCTTTGAGCTTAAAATGCAAGACAAGAGTAGCTATCTTCTTGCAGCAGACAGTGAAGTAGAAATGGAAGAATGGATTGCAACTCTAAACAAAATTCTCCAATTAAATTTTGAAGCTGCAATGCAAGAAAAAAGAAATGGAGACTCCCATGAGGGTAAATGCGAGTTACATTTGCTCAGTAATTTAGAAAATGTGATGCACTAAAATAAAGATTTGTAAGGATTTGTGGCTACTAAATACAATATAGTAACTACACACTTCATTTATTCAGCCTCTGCATGAAATACTTTGTTTCTTTGTGCAGCTGTTAGCTAACATCAACATTCTTGAAGGGATTACCCCTTCCACTAAAGCCCCAGTTGTCTTCTTGCATTTGCAGGAGTGGCAGGTTTCTTAGGTTGGACCATTTTCCCTTTAGATTTGCCAACCTTATGAAGGGAAGGGGAAGGGGTCAGGTTAAATCTGCATCTTGTTCAGCATTCAGTTTCCAACAGTGGCCAGGCAGAAGCCTTTCAGAGGGCTGAAAGCAGCAGCCCTCCCTTGTTGCTTCTCCCCAGTATCTGGTACTCAGAGTTATAATGTGAACACGGAGATTTTATCTACCTGTGATTACTAATACCTGTTAATAAATCTATCTACCATGACTATGTCTAGTCCTTTTAAGATTTATGCTTGCCATCATCTGAAGTGGCCTTAAAGAATTATCTGAATGATTTGGAGATGACTAAACTGTGAACCATTTTATATAGGAAGTGCTTAAAGTTATCACGGTAAAAAGCAGCTGGTACATTAGATGGTACCAAGGATAGAAAAAAGTATTGAGGGAATTGCTGATTACAGCAAAAACATCTTAAGTTAGAATTTGCCTTCTCCATATTTCAAGTTAATCCTTACAACATTTTGGTTATAGCACTTTCCTAAAGTCATCAGTGAATTTTTATAATTTCACTTTTTAAAATTTCCAGATGATGAGCAAAGCAAGATGGACAACTCCTCATCCAGTATAGATAGCTATTTTCCTGAAAGTGCCAAGGTAATGTTGTGCTTTTTAAAATTTTAAAGTATGGTATGTCAATAAAGGAATTACAAAATCTAATCCTAATTATGGGAGTACTGCTGACTGTGTTGCAATTTGATTTATGATACCTTCACACCATAAATGTTCTTTTGCTGAATGTATATCAGACAAGTATTTTTGAAATAGTTATTTAATAGTCTCTAAATCTTACAAAGAAGCTAATGTAGTTTTCCCCTCCATTGATAACCAAAACCACTCCAACATGAAGTTGCTTTTTTGCACGTTTATACCACTTATACTGAAGAATGTAATGGGTGGACTAGTCTGTCTAGTTTAACTAAAGCAATCTATGGAGGCTCGACTGTAAGACGGATGATAGTTTCCAGTATCAGATCTGTGATTCATCAACTAAAGCCTCTGTGCTCTTCCATCTTCTTTTTTGCTGCTAAAAATTATTCACTTATTTTTAAAAGGTAGCATTCCCTGCTCAAAAACAGACTTCTTGTTCTGTCTGGGCAATGGAAAGACAGAGCTTTTAAGATAAGCTTCTCTGTGCCATCATGAGTGTGCCTAGATAACAATATGCTGGCCTTGAACTTCCTAAAATAAGACAAATAAAAGTTACTCATCTAACAGTGCTTGGTGATTCCAGGCACTGGGTAGCAAGATGAGTGAGAAAGAGAAGGGAGTAGAGCCACATTAATAGCATTCTTCATAGAATTGCATCTCCTTGGAGTTCCTCCAACTACAGAAAGTTGCTCCCTTCATCCAGTACCCAGTGATGCTGGATGAATTTAACAAGCATAAACTAATCTGTGATAGATGGGACTACATTTTGTTAATTTATTGAAGTTAAGCTGGATATAAAACTTAAAGTGTGAAGAATTCTAAAATTTTTACATTTTAATGCACATATACTGTGAAATAGGAAATGTTTTGGTTTATAGGCAATAATTGAGATTTGACTCCTCCTTGAAAGTCTGAACACCTGCTCATTATATCTAATCTTGGTGCCACAAATGCAGCTTCCTTTTTCCGTGAATGCTGGAATCTATTTTGGCATCTATGTTTTTCTTGTATGTTCCCCTGCCTTCCAGGGGCAGTGTACTTTTAGTTGCTCTTTACGATCAGCTTATTTTGTTTTGTTTTGGAACCTCTCCAGAGAATTCCTGAGTGCTGTGAACTAGGCTCTAATGCTCACCATCAATCTGTTAGCTATCTTTTTCTATACAGAAACAAATTTACATTTTACATAGGCATGGAAAACCTGTAGCCGTCCTGATGTTGTTGAGCTCCAACTCCTATCCTCTTCTATTGGCCATACAGAGGATTTAATGGAGTCCAATAGCATTTGGAGAGCATGTACAGGTGTCCCATCCATGTCTTAAGCATTCTCAAAAGTGACACAATGTGTGCCCTATATATTTTGGATGCTTTCTTGTTTTGTTTGGTTTTTAATAAACTTTGTAGCAGAATTTCCAATTGTAATATGCTACTTATCATACATTCTTCTCTTCATTTTTACAAAGTATCATTGCAGAGGTTTTGTTTTGTTTTGCAGAGTTCACTGTGCCATCCTAATTCTTAGTGTAGCGCCAAAATCTCCTGTCACAGTCGTCTTCTTTAGTTTCGAACCAAAATAATTCTAGACAGGATGTATGTTGGTCAGGAAGGTTGTGTTTTAGTACAAAAATAACTGAAAAGTAGTTCTTGCAAAAATAAACTTTATTCCTGGAGAACTGTGGAGAACTGAATATGTTGCCAAATGTGAAAGTTTGCCCCATTGTTACACTATAAACTTTGTCTCAATGACTTAATACTTCCTCTTCATTTTATTAGTTTTTCTTCTCATAAGAACAGGCACTGCACTATTTCCTTAACCTTGGCACTTGTTACAGTGATTCCTTTTCAACTTTTTGTTTTTCAACTGCTCACACTCTTGATATACCTGATATACCTTTCCATACTTTGCAATGGAAGCAAATATGCATGCTTCAGGGTTACAAAATCTCTGAGGATGTACTTTTGGAAGCACCTACTTGGATTGTGTCTGGGTAATAATTAGAATAGGAATAATAATAATAATTTATTTATACCCTGGCCACTTTGGGTGGCTTCCGACAAAATACTAAAACTACAAACATCAAGCATTAAATACTTCCCTAAACAGGGCTGCCTTCAGATGTCTTCTAAAAGTCAGGTAGTTGTTTATTTCCTTGACATCTGATGGGAGGGCGTTCCACAGGGTGGGTGCCACTACCAAGAAGGCCCTCTGCCTGGTTCCCCAGGGAGGGCATTCCCTGTGGCATACCCTAAAGCTTTGGAACTCCCTCCACACAGAGGTGCATATGACACCTTCATTATACAGCTTCCAGTGAATGCTGAAGATGCACTTCTTTACTCTGGTTTTTGACACTTGAGATGTACATTTTTAGGATCCACTTTGCTTCTGTGATTTTACGTTGTTTTAATCTGTTATATTTGTGAGAACTCTGTGAAATGGTACCAATTATTCACTTCTCTCTAGAAATATTCCATAAGTAAACTATTGTTTATTGCAAAGAACAAGCGTAACATACGTTTACAGTTAAAGAAACAACCTTTTGTGTTTGTAGTAAAAATCCTGTTTTAAAATATTAACTTATTATTTTGCAGAGTTCCAGAGATTCTGAAATCAAATTCAAAAGTGAAAGCAGAGTGAAACTCTTTGCATTGGATCCAGATGCACAGGTTAGATAATTTGGTAGGAAAATTGAAAATTTTAAAGAAACAATTATTCTTTTTGGCAAGTGAGACGTTGCTTTCTCTCTTCTATTTATTTTAAAGAAACTTGACTTCTCTGGTATTGAGCCAGAAGTAAAACCATTTGAAGAGAAGTTTGGGAAGAAGATTCTGGTGAAGTGCAATGATTTATCTTTCAATCTGCAAAGCTGTGTGGCTGAAAATGAGGAAGGACCAACAACAAATGTAAATACTTCTGAGAGTTCTCAAGTCTCTTGATGTTGGAATGATGAATCAATATCATGCCTAAATCCCCCCCTTCAGTTACCCCCTTGATATATTAATGGATGCTTAGAGAAAACAAAACAATGAGGGACATAGCTGCACCTGTAGATGTTTGTCAAGATTTTTATGAACCAGCCCAGAAGCAGAATGAGTGGCTATTGCCAGCAGAAAGAGAGAAAACAGGAAAGGCATAAGTTGTGCGGAACTTCATGAGTAATTGTTAGTTGTTGATTACATAGCAAACATTGTAGTGTCATATTATAGTGTGTGGATTTTTGTTGTTGAATAAAATACATTTTCCTAAAAGAGAGCCTAAAATCTTTACATATTCAGTGGTATAAGGTATTTGGCTCTCTAAATTATAGAGGTTCTAAAATACAATTCCAACACATTGACTTTTTAAAGTAAAAGTCACTGTATAATATAATAACTGCTCTTCCTATGTGCCAATTATCAAGTACCCATTATTTCTTTGCCTGATGGCCATGTTTACTGTTTTGTTTTTGTTTTAAATGCCCAGGTAGAGCCATTTTTCATAACACTGTCACTTTTTGATATAAAAGAGAACCGGAAGATTTCATCAGATTTCCATGTGGATTTGAATCATAGCACAGTGAGGAATATGCTAGGTAGTGCATCTCAACAGGTATTAAATGACAGCAGTGATTGCTTACATCGGATTCAAGATATTATTCCAGAGATAATGTTACAATATCCCAAACAGGTAAGGAATAAAGAAGTCACTATTTCCCCTTCTTTGCAAAATATTTTCATTTCAGTGTCAATAAACCAAGCATTTATTTTCAGGGAATATTCTCAGTGACGTGTCCACATCCTGATATATTTCTAGTGGCCAGAATAGAGAAAGTCCTGCAAGGGAGCATTACCCACTGTGCTGAACCATATATGAAAAGTTCTGATTCTTCCAAGGTATACTCTTGACTGTTTGACATCCCATTTGTAAGTCTCAGTTTGTTTGCAATGCCATATACACTGGAGTATTAAAATGTAGTACATATATTCAAGGCAAATGAACTTTTCAGGGTCAAAGATCAGATCAGATTCTGAATCTTTTGTTAAACATGAAAGTTCAAAATGTGGTGCAATATCTCCCTTGAATGTTATGGCTCAGTGCAGACATCACAAACCAGGTCTTCTCAGCTGTGGTTTGGAGATACACTAGGGGCTTTCAGGTTCTGTTCCTTCTCCCTCTTTTCTCCCTGCTTTCTTGAAAGTTCAGTCTTTCACTTCCTGGCTTTTTCTAACTGTAATTTGCTATGACATCAGAGATGGAGAAGGGACGCGGGTGGCGCTGTGGGTTAAAGCACAGAGCCTAGGACTTGCCGATCAGAAGGTCGGCTGTTCGAATCCCCGCGACGGGGTGAGCTCCTGTTGCTCGGTCCCTGCTCCTGCCGACCTAGCAGTTCGAAAGCATGTCAAAGTGCAAGTAGATAAATAGGTACCTCTCCGGCAGGAAGGTAAACGGCGTTTCTGTGTGCTGCTCTTGTTTGTCAGAAGTGGCTTAGTCATGCTGGCCACATGACCCAGAAGCTGTACGCCGGCTCCCTTGGCCAATAAAGCGAGACGAGTGCCACAACCTCAGAGTCGGTCATGACTGGACCTAATGGTCAGGGGTCCCTTTACCTTTACCAGAGCTGGAGAACTGTTGTTAGTGCCTTGCTTTCAAGCCATCATTTGCTGACCCACTTCAAACCTGCCATAGTCAAAGGCACCAACATAACAAAAGTAGTCATAAACAAGAAATAAATCATTAAAAAATACACAACCAAGCCAAACAATTTCCAAATAAATCACAAGATCTAAAATAAAGATACAAAAAACTAAGCGGCAACCCCCAACACCACCACCACCACCAAACAACACCCCAACTCAATAATCTGTTCAGCAGCCCCAGCCTTTGTAGCTGAAATCAGTCCGGGCCATGCAGAACTTGAGCTGAGGTTCATGGTTGCCTTGAGCACACATACAAAATTTCACTCTGATGCCCCTAGCTCAATTCAGACATTATAAACCTGGTCCTCCAAATCATATTTGGAAACTTAAGAACATACCACTGGCTCCTTACCATTTGTGTGTAGGATTCCTCTTCCCCTTTGATTTTTTCTACCTATAGTTTGTTATGTTGTACTTATGTATTTTTTGTGTTGTACGCTGCTTTGAGCATGGTTGGAACTGTGGAAAGGCAGCATATAAATAATACCATGTATATATGCATTTTAATAATCAAGTAAAGTAACAGAAATGGGAAAAGGAAGAGGGGAACCCAGGTACTTGGTGAGAATAATTATAACACATATAGATGTGTCTGTGTCTTGCTCCATACTGTGTCTTGGCTACTATTGTGAGTAATAGTGTTAAAAACCTAAAATCTTCGCCAGTACCTTCCAATCCAAAATTCCCAGTCTGGGAAAGAGGCCCTTCTTGTGGTCCTGTCAAGAAGAATACAGTGGTACCTCTGGTTATGAACTTAATTTTTCCTGGAGGTCCGTTCTTAACCAGAAACCGTTCCTAACCTGAGGCTCGCTTTCACTAATGGGGCCTCTTGCTGCCGCTACCGCGCAATTTCCGTTCTCATCCTGAGGAAGATTTCTTAACCCGAGGTACTACTTCCGGGTTAGCAGAGTCTGTAACCCGAGGTACCACTGTATCATGAAGGATGAGTATTTGAGATAAGTCATTATCAGTGGAAGTGAGGTTAAATAAATAAATAAACCAAATGTTATTTGATGAAAAACTTATGTATTTCTATTATCATTTACAGGTTGCTCAAAAAGTTCTGAAAAATGCAAAGCAGGCATGTCAGCGGCTAGGACAGTACAGAATGCCATTCGCATGGGCAGCTAGGTAAAGACTGGGGCTTCTTTTCTTCGAAGTGTATTAATTTGTGTGCCTTTTTATTTTAGTCAAAACTCAATTTAGTATTTGGGACAGAATTCCCAAATTTAGTGGGCAAGGCTAAAGTCACTCTCAACCTACTGTATTTAAATCACAGGACTTGGAAAAAACCAGATACTATTTTAGAAAAATACATTGTGTAGGTTAGGAGTTCCCAAACTGTGCTCTGTTAACCACCAGTGGTCTGTGAGCTTTATTCAGGTGGTCTGTGGTGTTTCTGTGGATTTGTGGCTGAGAACACAAATTCACTGTATTAAATATTCATGCTGATTTTTAATAGCGTTTTTATTGCTTCTTGTTGTATTTTATTTCATTACAATCTGCATTCTACAGCATTCAAATTATAATCAATAAAATGCATTAAATAAGAAATAAAAGAAGCACTAAAAGTACAATTTTTAAAAATCATGTTGCTTCTTGCTCATTGCATTACAGTTGCTGCAACATGCAGAAAAATCATTAAGTAGTCTGCCAAGACCCTCAGCAATTTTCAAATGCTCCATGGGGAAAGAAGTTTGGAAACCACTGGTGTAGGTAGTAATATGTATTGTTACTCAATAAATGTTGGCTTCCTTTCTTGGGAGCATTTATGCATATTTCAGTGGATCAGGGTTTGCCAATCTAATTTCAGGATGTCAAGCGTTCACTTTAGTTTTTTTCTCTGTTTCATTTTGTAATGAGATTCTTATATAAGAGTTCATGTTTCAGGACACTGTTTAAGGATGCATCTGGGACACTAGACAAAAATGCACGATTTTCAGCACTCTACAAACAAGACAGTAACAAGCTCTCAAACGAAGACATGCTTAAATTGTTAGCTGATTTCAAAAAGTGAGTACTGTACATATTTATTATTTAGAATACTTACACCTTGCATTATTTTCCTTAAGGGCTCTTAAAGCAGCACCTGTCACCTTTGTTATATCTCTTTAGGTGCCAAGTAGGAATATTCCTCTTCTCCCAAGCCTTTGGCTAATTAAACAATCTATGGCCTTTGAAACTATGGGGTATTGTTTTTGTTTGCTACTATGTTGTGTGGGGTTTTTTGTGTGGTTTTATATTGTAAATTATTAAATTTCTATACAGGGCGGTATAGAAATTTAATAATAATAATGTGGCTAAGACTAATTCAAACAAATAAAGTAATATCTCTTGAACTGAGTCTGCAGCAAGCTTCTTTCCATAAAGAAAACAATCTGAGTATGAGTGGAAGTGCTTTCTACTCATGCAAGTACAACTTCAGAGCCAAATCTGTTGTCACATACTGTACATTTGTCAAGTGCTTGCTGTTTCTTATGGAGGGCGGAGGCACCAAAGAAGGCCTTATTGAGTGCCATCATACCAAAGGCTCTGGGTTGGCCTCTCCTGTTTTAAGGTTTCCGTTAAATGGGTGCTGTGGAAGAATGATTTTTTTTTTACAAACAGATTATAGGTGAAAAGTCTGGACTGAAGACAGTGGTCAGTACAGCTGTTATTGTCATAAGGCTAAAAAAGTCAAGTCTGTGAGGGTCAAGTTGTCAAGGGAAGTTGCTAAATTGGGCTTGATGTGGTTTCAGTGAAAAGCTGCACAAATTGAGGAGATATAAGTATTGCCAAGGAATGTAGTGTTTACCTATCTCTCTGGAAAAAGACTTTGTCATGCTTTCCAAGCCTTTTGGGGTGTTTCCTTTCCTATTTGAGTTCTGCTGTATTATCCATCCCGAGTGATTTTTCTGTTGAGTCACTTTGTTTTTTCCTTCTTCCATAGACCTGAAAAGATGGCCAAGCTACCCGTTATTTTAGGAAATCTAGACATAACAATTGATAATATTTCTCCAGACATCCCAAGTAAGTATAGAAAAGTACTTTTAAATAGCTGAGAAGCATTTTTTCTTCAATTTTTTTATTGGTTTTTAATATATTTTCAGATTTTGTTAGCTCATCATACATTCCCATGAAACAGTTTGAAAACAGTACCAAGACAGTAGTAACGTTTGAAGTAGAGGAGTTTGTTCCCTGTATACCAAAACACACTCAGCCTTTCACCATCTACAACAATCACCTTTATGTTTATCCAAAGCACTTGAAATATGACAGTCAAAAGTCATTTGCAAAGGTGAGTTAATGGGCCACTAATAACATTCAGATTCAAGACCAAATTGAATCTGAATTGAATTTGGTGTTCTTTCTTGGAAGTTTTGGTTGCTTGTCTGGCACTTCTTAGGAAAAACAAAAATCTCTGTATGTGTTCTTTTTAGGCAAGAAATATTGCAGTTTGCATTGAATTCAAGGATTCAGATGATGAAGATTCCATACCTCTAAAGGTTTGTTGATCTGACTTACAGATATTTATTCAAAAACTCACTGCTTATTATTCTGTGCAGGTAAGGTGTCCTCAAGTAGGAACTCAACCTCCCCCTAGTAGTTGAAGGCAGGAATCAGTTTGCTTCAGAATACGTTTATGGCCTTTTCAATTAGATTGAGTAACATTTCCTTTAGTAGGGCTTTTTTGTACTTGTAGAGAAGTATTGAGCAGGCTTCTTCAACCTCGGCCCTCCAGATGTTTTTGAGACTACAATTCCCACCACCCCTGACCACTGGTCCTGCTAGCTAGGGATCATGGGAGTTGTAGGCCAAAAACATCTGGAGGGCTGAGGTTGAGGAAGCTTGGTATTGAGTATGTGATCCTTCTGATGATTTCAGTGAAAAAATAGAGTACTGATTCAGACCTTCTTTTCTCAGTAAAGTAATATGCAGAGTATGCTTTAATCACAGCTGCTACCTAATTTTGGTTTATGTGTCCCTTACATTTGAATATAGTTTCTAGGTGATGCAGTGCCATCACATACATATGTGAATTTATAGAATAACTTAGGCAAAAAGACAGGTTCCTGCTTATGGTCTAAAATCATAGACATCAGTCTAGTTGCATAAAACAACTATAGTTCTTGTGTGGTTGTCATACATTGAGTGGGAGCTTTGGTTTATCTAGGCCCAGCACTATATAGTTTGACTAAAATCAGTTCTCTAAGGCAGGGGTGGGAAACTTTGGGTCCAGGGGGCAATGCACTTCAGTATGCCCCTTAGGACTCTTCCCTACCTATCCTCAGGCCTTCTCTGCTTGCTCCTCATGTGCTTTTGCCTGGTTAGAATGTGACCTTGAAACATGATAACACTTCTTGTTTACCTAATGGAGATTGGGTGTGTGGGTGTGAGAGAGAGAGAGAGGGAGGGAGGGAGGGAGAGACTTTTGTATGGCTGGAATGTGGCCCACTGTAGATATAAGAGTCAGATCAGTTAATCCCATAGGCAGACCCTGGAGGCTTTCCCGAGAGGGAATGTGACTCTTGGCTGAGAAAGTTTCTCCTGCTATATAAGGTATCAGGCGGATAAATTTTCCAGCCCTGCTACCTGAGATCCTTTCACTAGGCCGTATTTTGGCATGTTGCTGCAAGTGTTGTGTTTACATAATGATAGTTGAAGTTCTCTTTGAATTTTTTAACAGCACATCAAAAAATGTTTCAGTCATGTTCTTGACCTAAAATACAATAGAATAAGTCTTTCTTTTGTTATTTGATTTTTAGTGCATCTATGGCAGACCCGGTGGATCAGTATTTACAAGACAAGCATTTGCTACAGTTCTGCATCATCACCAAAACCCAGAGTTTTATGATGAGGTAACCCATTATATACTTGCCAGTTTCCAAAAACATAGATGAGATGAGAGTGGAACTGGTTCCTTAAATTAGAGTGCAACTGTCTTAATCAATTTATCAGGTAGCCGTAGGCAAGCTAGCATCTGTCTGCCTCAGTTTCCATCTTACAGTTCTGTTGTAAGCATACCTAGAATAATTCATGTTAAGCGCTTTGAGTGTTTAGGAAAGTATAGTAAAATAGTAACTAGTAATAAATAAGTGGTGGATCTGAACGGTTTCTTGACTACTTTGGAGAAATTGCTTGCTGTCTTAAATGACAGTCCTGTCAGAAGCCCTGGATGATCTCTGGAACAGAAAGATGAACAGAGAAACATATTGGAAGATAGTAGGATGAGATGGTATAATTTCTCTCAGATTACCTCTCTTATCTACAAAAACCAGAGCTCTATAGTTTTCTGAAGAATTGGGGGTGGGGACAGGATACAGCTCATTTTAGGGATTATTCTATGGATGTACGAGTGGAAAAGAGATCTTACTTGCTTATCACCATTACAGTGGTGCCCCGCAAGACGAATGCCTCGCAAGACGGAAAACTCGCTAGACGAAAGGGTTTTCCGTTTTGGAGGTGCTTCGCAAAACGAATCTCCTATGGGCTTGCATTGCAAGACAAAAATGTCTTGCGAGTTCCTGCAGGGTTCCCCCCCCCTTTTCTAAGCCGCTAAGCCGCTTATCAGCTGATCCGATAAGCTGATAAGCCGCTAAAAGCCCCGAATAGCGCTAATCCGCTAATCTGTCAATGGGCTTGCTTCGCAAGATGAAAAAACCACTAGACTAAGAGAATCACAGAACAGATTCTTTTCGTTTTGCGAGGCACCACTGTACATAAATTCCACGTTGACTTGTGACGCTTTTCTGCATACTAAGGGGGTTAGTATATCTAAATCGTTTAGGAGAAGAAGAGGAACCCTTTGTAGTCTGTTATGAATAGTTTGTGGAAAACCTTACTGATAAAACAGCTAGAATCCATTTTGATTTTGACTTCTCATTTAAAGAAGGTCACTGATTGTGCCCATGGTATCTGCTTGAGGTTTGAAGCCTATTGTAGCTGCTGAAAGCTGCCAGAGGAGGTCTGTTCACTTGGGTAGCAAAGTTAATGCCTATCTTGAAGAGTATAGTACCATCAATTCTGAAAAATGCTATAGAGAGACCTCTGCTGAAAATGAGTTGTATCCTGCACTTTTGACAATCCTAAACAAGTCTTTAATCTGCCATTTTTGAGGTTTGTGTTGCACCTGCAACCACTGGGAGAAATCATCTAGAGATTTAACGTTGCATGTCCCTCTCCTTTCCCTGCATGTTTCCTAAATCTACCCCAGGGGTTCCCCTAACTATCCAGAGCAAATTTAGGGTGTGCGATAAAAGCCACGACATTAGTGTAACTGTTGAATGATGTCCAATTGTTTAAAAAAGGAATTTTATTGTTTTTTTTTTGTCTTTATTGCAAGCATCTTTTTGAGCCCTTTTTAGAGCCAAAAATCAAGGTGAAATCTATGCACACATAAAAAACGTTCTGAAAATGCTTTTTTAAAAAAGCGTTTTTAAAAATACATTGAATTTTCCTTAAGGCTCACCATCGCCATCTAGTGCCACATTGTATATTGCACACTTAAAACGTTTTATTTGCAGCTGTATAGCTGAGTCCCAAGGTAAATAGGTCTCAAAACTGCCTCAGAGATACATATGGAAAAACATTGTCATTGATACGTCTCATGTTAAAATTCTTCTACACATATGAAGCTAGAAGTCTGTTGGGTATAATTGTTCTAGTTCGGCCTTGTTGCATATTTAAACTCATATATTCACTTTTGTAACTTAATTAGAACTTTTAAGGGTAGCACTTTACTACTGTATTTTAATACTGTACACTTAAGATTATATTAAGCTGAAATCATGCAAGCTAGTCAAAATCTGTATATGCTGCCCATTCCATTTTAGATAGCCCCCACCTAATTCATGTAATCATGCAGTGCACTTCACTATATTGGAGGGAAAATTCACTGTGTGTATTTCTTTGCATGATCACAGCTGTCACCTCCATTGAAATGATTCTAGAGTTTCACTCTATATTTGTCTTTTTTAAAGTGCATATAATCCACTTTTCACCAATTGCTCCCAATGTATGATCTCTTGTTCAAAATCTTGCTTTAATTGCATTGAAAATTATTTCCTATATGTACATTTTATGAGGCATGCCACAACACTATTGGGAATATTCTCTGAAGCCAAACTTATATGTTTCTTCTTCTTAGATTAAAATAGAGTTGCCCACACAGTTACACGAAAAACATCATTTGTTGTTTACCTTCTACCATGTCAGCTGTGATAGTTCAAGCAAAGGGACTACCAAAAAGAAGGACATAATTGAAGCACAAGGTATGATTGACTTGGATTTTCTGTGTTGAATTCAAAGTCTGACACTCATTTCATAGCTTCTGAAGATTTATCATTAAATCTATCATTTTCTTGTTGCTGGGTTACAATAAAGAGAGTCCAATGCTAAATATATTTACTGACTTAAAAGCATTTTTAGAGAAATAAGTTGACTGTCAATTGCTTTTTAAAATTGAAATTTCACTCTTAACTGCTATAGATAAAAATGGGTGCTTTGTTCCATTGGGTAGAGCCTTTCTTACATGTTTAACAGGATTTTAGCGGGTGAAGTATAAGACCCACCAAGTCTTGCTAGATGAGGCTGTGTTGTGTTACATTATATACTAAAGGTGTGAATATTAGAAATGTTTTTTCTTTGCATTTTTTTTAGTTGGGTATTCTTGGCTTCAGTTGTTGAAAGATGGAAGAGTAGTGACAAATGAACAACATATCCCAGTAGCTGCATACCTTCCATGTGGATATCTCAACAATCAAGAACCTGGCATGATCAAAGTAAAAAAACTCAACAACACAATAATGATTGATTATTTTTCATAGAACTTGATAGGGCAGAGTTGTTAAAACACACACACAAAAGCAAACATTAATTTTTGTATCTAAATATTCAAGATGTTCAAAGTGCATTACTAGATTTTTGTCATTTTCAAATTTTAAAGTGTCAAGCCTGCTTGCTGTATACCTGTTCACTGTCATGTGTCACTGACTGACTGTGAAATAATTTTTCCTTGCAAATAAATGAAAGCACCAGTAATTTATTATGGTTCTTGCTATAGAAAGTACACCATGCATTTCGAATCCTTGGTTTGCCAAACAAGCCATGGTTTAGTGTTATATTTAAACCAGGCCGGTATATCCATATTTGGCGTTTGCTAACTCAAGAGTAGATGGGAAATCTTTCATTTGTGCGAAAGAAACAAACTATTATTGGACAACATATGGTTAACTCATGGTTTGCTTTAAAAAAGCATGGCTTTTCTGCGTGTGCAGACCAGGCCAACATGTCCATATTTGGTGTAATAACAATACTTACGTAATATCAACAGTATTTTAACTTTCTTCTCTATATACAGCATTCTGGTTCTGAAATTAAATGGGTAGATGGAGGCAAACCACTGTTAAAGATTTCAACCCATCTGGTTTCCACTGTATATACACAGGTAGGCTATTCCACTAGAGCTTTTTACCACATTTTTTGAGTTGATTGTGCTGTTAGATTGTACATAACTGGAGGGCAGGGTGACAAAAGTCCGTGTTCAGTGATGGTAGGGCTGAGTTGGAGTAGGTAGGGGGGAGAGAAGTGAAAAATAATTTTTGGTCTTCTGGTGCATATTATAAAATCTTTGCTGTTATAGCACACCAAGCAAGCAAAAGCAAACTTCATAAGCTTTGGCTGTGAGATTAATGTAGCTTCAAGAATCAGGAGTTATGCAAAGTTTAAATTGCTGAGAATTCCGTCACATTGCTTTATTCTTTTTAAGCTTAACTTTAATGGATACTTGAAAGGAGGAACATTTTGGTCATATTTACAGTGGATTTCTTTTATCTAGAGGAAGTGACATTGCAATAGCACATTTGATCAAATCAATTTGAATTATATATTAATTGACTTAACCTGTTTTTGTCTTTCTTTTCCTAGGACCAGCACTTAAACAATTTCTTTCATTATTGTCAAAAAACTGAGTCTGGAGCTCAAGCCTTAGGAGTTGATCTTGTGAAGTATCTTAAGGTATATAATTTATACTATGGGTAGGCAAACTAAAGCCCGGGTGCTGGATCCGGCCCAGTCACCTCCTAAATCCGGGAAATCTGGGAATCAGCATGTTTTTACATGAGTAGAATGTGTCCTTTTATTTAAAATGCATCTCTGGGTTATTTGTGGGGCATAGGAATTTGTTCTCTCCCCCCCCCCCAAAAAAAATTATAGTCCAGCCCCCTACAAGGTCTGAGGGACAGTGGACTGGCCCCCTGCTGAAAAAGTGTGCTGACCCCTGATATATACCATGGCTTGCTAGTGTAGACTGTCATACTAAATTATAGTTAATCTTCCTTAATTGTGGCTTGACACGTAGCCTGAATTTGAGTCTTCCTGTGGTATGCCACAACGCAACATGCGGGGAGGAAGTGATCACATGTAACTAGCACATATTTTAGACTTCCTTTATATTTTAGCCATACTATTATATTTTGCCATGCAAAATGTGCACCTTGCAATGTTGCGGCTGCGAAGTATTTTCAACATTTAATCAACATTTATTTCACAAATGTCTTGACAAGTATTTTAACAAGGCAGCATTAGCCACTATCATATTGAACACATGTCATCTTATCCCACAGCATGATGCTTTTGTGCTGATTTCAGTATTCTCTGCTGAATTGCTATTTAATAATGTATCCTGTATATGTATACCTTCAACTCCCAGTGCACTCTCTCATTTACACCGTCTGCTTGAAATCTGACAGGCTATGGAATAGCATCAGATGTTGCATAGGAAACCATTTACTTATATTCTTAGATTTCCATGTTTCCTCCTAGAATAAGTTATGTGTAAGTCCTGTTATTTCAATAGAACTTGCTTCCAAGTAAAGTTTCTGAAGATTGTTAAGCTTTACACTTCTGATATATATATCTATAAAGTACGTTTTTATTCTCATACAATTCTGATTTCATTTTATTATTTTCTTAATTTAGAGTCTTCATGCTATGGAGGGCCATGTGATGATAGCTTTCCTGCCTACTATTTTAAACCAATTGTTTAGAGTCCTTACTAGAGCAACCCAAGAAGAAGTTGCAGTGAACGTGACAAGGTAAGCATTTTGATGCAACAGTCCTGGTACATTTAATCACCTAAAAAGCAATTTTGGGGTATTAATTTGCCAAGGTTGTTCTAATTTTTGTCAAAGTACTTTGCAATGATATTTTATGGTCACTTCATTTTGTTTAGGGTTATTATCCATGTAGTTGCCCAGTGTCATGAAGAAGGGCTGGATAGCTACTTGAGGTCCTATGTCAAGGTAGGATTCATACAAAGTTGCTTTATCAAAAATTGTACCATTAACATCTGTAATAATTACTTCTGCATTATGCAAAGCTAATTTCACTTTTTGTCTTGCCAAGTATGCCTACAAAGCAGAGCCTTACATTGCTACTGAATATAAGACCGTACATGAAGAACTTGCCAAATCCATGACAACAATCTTGAAGCCATCTGCTGACTTTCTCACAAGCAACAAGCTGTTAAAGGTATATATAGAAAAAATCATTGATTGCTGCTTTTCTTGGTATTACCTATTTAACTGTGCGGGGTTGTTCTATAACTAGATTGGAGTCTTTAGTGCTGCTGAGGCATTGCTTTTCCATAAAGTGGAATTTAAGTGGAGATTCCACACTGCACATAATATACAGATATATTATCCAAGATCTTCCTTTCTTCATGGCTATGAACCTTCTACAGTGGTACCTCGGATTAAGAACTTAATTCGTTCTGGAGGTCCCTTCATAACCTGAAACTGTTCTTAACCGGAGGTACCACTTTAGCTAATAGTACCTCGGGTTAAGAACTTTGCTTCAGGATGAGAACAGAAATCGTGCTCCAGCGGCAGCAGGAGGCCCCATTAGCTAAAGTGGTGCTTCAGGTTAAGAACAGTTTCAGGTTAAGAACGGACCTCCGGAACGAATTAAGTTATTAATCCGAGGTACCACTGTACTTTGGTTGTACTGCAACTGCATGCTGTTGCAAAAGATAAAAATGGTGACAAATCAGATATTTTAAAAAGCATGAGGAGATAAGACAGAAAAAGATGGACTGCAACAATTTGACAAAGTTATCTACATTTTTTATTTTAAAAAATGAGTGAACAAAGAGTAGCAATGCCAGTGAAAACCATTTAACAATAATCCCATTAACAATAAACATTTTATGTATTACAGGTATAAATGGACTGCTTGTATAATGTGTTGATTTTGTTTTGTTTTAATAGTACTCCTGGTTTTTCTTTGAAATTCTAATCAAATCAATGGCCCAGCACCTGCTAGAAAATGCTAAAGTAAAGGTACGTATAATATTCTGAAGAGGCTTGGTAAATGGCTAGGCTTTTAGTCCCCTTAATTCTAGGCACTTCCGATTTTTTGCTGTATGAAAACGGAACAATGCATAAGTCTAGTTATTTCTTTAGTACAGCCTTCCACAACCTCCCAACCTGGTGCCCATCAGCCCCAGCCAGCCTGGCCAGTTTATTTTTATATTTTTGTAACATATGAAGGAGTATCAAACAGAATTATAGCAAAGATGTTCCTGCTCTAAATAATCCAACAGCATACATTTTATTAGAACCAACGTGGAATAGTTGTGCATGACATAGTCCAGACAGACAGAAGTCCAATGCCATACTCACCTGTGAAGCTGGCTGGATGACCTTGGGTTGGTCACTATCTCTTAGTTTAACATACTTAACAGGATTGTTGAGAGGATAAAATGAGAGGGGAGAAAGAGAACCACATTGGCTGGAGAAAGGGCAGGATATAAGTCTAGTTAATAATAAACAGATGCCAGTGATATTCATAAACTTTTTTTGCCTTTTCCTCTTGGTTTGAGTTTTTAACTACCAATTCACCGCGTAAGGGTAAAAGGATAATTTTGTCAAATTCTGTTGGTTAATTTCCCCCCCTAGTTGTTACGAAATCAGAGATTTCCAGCATCTTATCATCACGCTGTAGAAACTGTCGTAAACATGTTGATGCCACACATTACTCAGAAGTATAAAGATAACCCAGAAGCTTCAAAAAATGCAAACCATAGCCTTGCTGTCTTCATAAAAGTGAGTATGGTTCTTTGTTGGCCTTTCTTGAAGAAGGCTTCACTTAGTCAACATAGCAATACCTGAAGTGTTACGAAAATTTCTCTTTGGCCCACAAGCCAATCTTGGCCTGGCAGGAGGTCCAATTTGCCCCAAACCATGCCCCTGGGTGGATGGGAGCACATTGTTAAATCCAGTAGGGAACAGGCTGCATGCAGCCAAGGCACGGCTGGGGTTTTTTAACTCCCCTGCTGTCATGAGTTAATGACTAGGGGTTAAATCCTGTTCAGTTTGACAGGATTCCATGGAAACTACTTCCTCATTCAGGAGGAGGGTTGTATTGGACTCTTGCTAAACAACAGCAGCCATCTCAGAAACAAAACTTTACAAGCTCTTGCATTGTGTTTGTGAGAGGAGTGCTTTTTCTCAGCTGATCTGCAAAATGCAGGGGGAAGAAACCAGCTTTTGGCAAATTGGCTTTGGGAGGGACCTCTCTTGCACATGTTGATGCCTGCAAAATGCCAGCTTCTGTGTCCCCACCTCCCCATGGGGAAGTATGTGTCAAGAAAATAGATAATGTAAATCTTTGATTAAAGCTGATTTTGAATGCTCTGCTATTAATTATAGATAGTACTGAGATGATAGAAGGGGCAGCACTTTTCAAATAAAAATCCTGCAGTTCTGGGGTATTTTGTCAGTTATCATTGATCCTGGATTAATAATGAAGACTATGAATTCATAGTCTCTCATCATAAGTAGTTATGCACAATAAAAACTTGTTTGAAATGTGGTGTAGAATAAGAAGTTCAGATGAGATTATTAAATCTTTGATTTAATTTAGAAATATTTAATTTATGAGTCATGTATTAAGCATCTGATGCTTGGCATCCGAGTGCTGCTTTAGGCTAGTTTAGTTTTTATAGATTTTTTTTCTTGTAAATAGCTTTAAAAATATAACTTACTAGCTACCATGCCTTTAGAATGCTCTTGTGACTTTTTCTGCTTTTGCAGAGATGTTTCACCTTTATGGATAGAGGATTTGTGTTCAAGCAAATTAATAACTATATCAGCTTCTTTGCTCCAGGAGATCCAAAGGTACTGTATAGCTTTGTTGTAAGAAATTGTGTTGCCATTGTCATTTTGGGGTGTTTTGGGTTTTGTCCCAGGTCCCCAGCTTACCTAGAGAACCCCATTTGGCTCCCTGTGTGGGCAGAGTGGGTGGAAAAGGCTTGTCCTGGATGCAATCCCCTCTAAAGCGCTGACTGACTCATAGCACAGACAGGTCTTCCGCGGGGAACTAATGTGAGCTTCCATTTGGTTGATTGAGGAGCAGAGCCTGGCAGTTTAACCCTACTTGCCACTGAGCACCTCTCCTTAAGGGATCTTGGACTGTTGCTTTCTACCTAAAACAGAGCTCATGGGTGGCATGAATCCTAGTTTGCCTGAGAGGCCCACTGGACTTGCCCACACCCAGATTGCCCTGTACTCAGGCCAGCTCTTCATTTCTGGTTGCAGATGGGGCTGCACGATGGATAGTTCCTTGTCCCCATGCTAGAGCAAACCCAGTAAAAGTTGTGTCCTTGTTACACCCATGAAAGGTCTGTGTCCGTAACGTTGTGTCCTGTAACTGCAACCTTTATGCATGTAGCATTCTGAGACATATATTTTATGGGCAGTGATTTTTTTTCTTAGTTGCAATATTTAAATACGTTTCCAGAGCAAAGCTTGCTTGCTTTTTGGTTTCCAAGAATACCTTCATCTTATCTCACAAAGCAGGCAAGATTTCACCATGCATAAGCTGGAAATTGGTTATACAAAAAGATCTGCTATATTTCATATTTCTAATAAAATTAGAAGAAATACAGTGGTGCCCCGCAAGACGAAATTAATTCGTTCCGCAATTTTTGTCGTCTAGCGAATTTTTCGTCTTGCGAAGCACGAAATCCCATAGGAATGCATTGAAAATCAATTAATGCGTTCCTATGGTCAAAAAAAGTCCAAACAAAGCCAAATTTGGTACAACAACAGTTTATTAACTGCTCTTTAAAGTCACACATACTGTAAAGAGCAGTTCAAAAATTTAAGGGAAAATAAATAAACTTTATAAACATGACAGAAATACATTTAAAAATCAATAAAGTACAGTATACAGACATTTTCTAAGTCTCTGGGGGACCACTTGAAGAAGGCTCCTCTTCCACTCTTTGCTTCTTGGTCAAGAACCTGTCCATAGTCTGCTGCTTTATCCGCCTTTTCAGCAGCTCCCTGAAATACGACATGACCCTCGTATCATAAAAGTTCCCAGCGTCATGTGCCACGTGCTTCTCATGGTGGTGTAGATCTGCAAAAGTCTGCACCTCCTTCCACCTCTGGCAAATGTCCCTCAGTCTTTCGGAGGACAGCCGTTCCTCAGTTGCTTCCTCCTCTTCCAGTGAGGCCTGCTCCTGCGCAGCCTCTGCCTGCAGTTCGACCAGCTCCTGGGTGGTCAGCTCGTCGTCGTGCCCCTCTACCAGCTCGCAGACGTCCTCCTCCGTGACCTCCAGGCCCATGGTCCTCCCCAAGGCAACAATGTCCTGCACCACTGTTGACTCTGGTGCATCAGAGTCACTTGGTGCCACACAGTCCGGCCACAGGCTGCGCCAAGCGCAATTCAAATTTCTCTGGCTGATCCCTTTCCAGGCCGTGTTGACCATCTTCAAGCAGGTGGCGATGTCGAAGTGGTCCTTCCAGAATTCCCGCAGGGTGATGGTGGTGCAGTCAGTCACCTCGAAGCATCGCCTGAAAAGCTCCTTGGTGTAGAGTTTTTTGAAATTGGCGATGACCTGCTGATCCATCGGCTGGAGCAGTGGCGTGGTGTTAGGCGGCAGGAACATGATGTTGATGAAGCTGAACTCCTCCAACAAGTCCACCTCAAGGCCTTTAGGATGGGCAGGAGCATTGTCCATCAGAAGCAAAGCCTTCAGCGGCAGGTCGTTGTCCAGCAGGTACTGCTTGACAGCAGGGCCAAAAGCAAGATTGACCCAGTCCACAAACAGCACACGTGTGACCCAAGCCTTGCTGTTGGATCGCCACATGACACTCAGCCGCTCCTTGTCGATCTTGTGTCTCTTGAAGGCCCGTGGGTTCTCCGAGTGGTACACCAGCAGGGGCTTGATCTTCAGGTCGCCGCTTGCGTTGGCACAGAAGAGCAGGGTCAGACGGTCCTTCATGGGCTTGTGGCCAGGCAGCCTGGACTCCTCCTGAGTGATGAAAGTCCTTTTGGGCATCCTCTTCCAAAACAGCCCGGTCTCGTCGCAGTTGAAGACCTGCTGCGGAACGTAGCCCTCCGTCTTCACAAGCTCCAGGAACTCCGCTGCAAAGTCTTCAGCCGCAGGAACATCAGAACTGGCAGCCTCTCCATGCCTGACCACGCTGTGGATGCCAGATCTTGTCTTGAACCGGTCAAACCAACCTCTGCTAGCCTTGAAGACTTCTGGCTCGGCTGAGGTTCCTGGCTGTTCCCGGATGAGGTCAGCATGCAAGGCCTTGGCCTTCTCACAAATGACGGCCTCAGACACTGTGTCCCCTGCACGCTGCTTCTCTTCTATCCAGATGAGCAGCAACTTCTCGACCTCCTCCAGGACAGCTGGGCGGTTCCTCACGATCCTGGTGACTCCCTTGGCTGCATCAGTCGCCATGATCTTCTCCCTCATCTTCAGGATGGTCCCGATGGTCGATGGGTTCCTGCCGTACTCCCTGGCGATGTCCGTCACACGCATTCCGCCGTCGTGTTTCCGAATGATGTCCTTCTTCATTTCCAGCGTCACCTTCTCCTTCTTCCTCTCGCCGGCCACCGCAGCAGCAGTCTTCTTGGGTCCCATGGCAGCACAGGTCCTACCTTCGTAAACTAAGAAACAGGAAAAAAAATCAGTGATGTGCTTCAAACCCAAAAAATACAAAAGCACCCAGCCACCCACCACACAGAAATTAAAACCCAGAACCAAGGCCTTGAATCCCAAGCACCCCAACCCCAAATCCAAAATCCCAAAACCCCCAAAAAAGTTTTAAAAGTTGAGCTTACCAAATGGATGAAAGAGAAGTTCTGGAAAAGCTTCAACAATCAACCACCGAAGTCCTCAGGAACCTCAAATGGCTGCAAAAAAAGTTTAGGAAAAGCTTCAAAAATCACCAATGTCTTCAAAAACCTCAACTGCTCCCACAGACACGCACCAACTCACCCACAACACAGAAATTGCAAACCCCTCCTCAACTGCTCCCCCAGCCCCTCCCCTACTGCTGCAAACCCCTCCTCAACTGCTCCCCCAGCCCCTCCCCTACTGCTGCAAACCCCTCCCCAACTGCTTCCCCACCCAGACAAAAAAAATTTCAAAAAATAACAACATGGCCAGCACTCAGAAATTCAAACTCAGAAAAAAAAATTTGAAAAAAAACAGCCATGCCTAGTGGTCACAGAAAATCATAAAAATTCCAAAAAACCCCCACATGGTCCCAGATTTCTGCAGAAACCTCCCCCACTGTTCCCCTAGCCAGCCAGCACTCAGAAATTCAAACTCAGGAAAAAATTTTTGAAAAAAAACAGCCATGCCTAGTGGTCACAGAAAATCATAAAAATTCCAAAAAACCCCCACATGGTCCCAGATTTCTGCAGAAACCTCCCCCACTGTTCCCCTAGCCAGCCAGCACTCAGAAATTCAAACTCAGAAAAAAAAATTTGAAAAAAACCAGCCATGCCTAGTGGTCACAGAAAATCATAAAAATTCCAAAAAACCCCCAAATGGTCCCAGATTTCTGCAGAAACCTCCCCCACTGTTCCCCTAGCCAGCCAGCACTCAGAAATTCAAACTCAGAAAAAAAAATTTGAAAAAAAACAGCCATGCCTAGTGGTCACAGAAAATCATAAAAATTCCAAAAACCCCCCAAATGGCCCCAGATTTCTGCAGAAACCTCCCCCACTGTTCCCCTAGCCAGCCAGCACTCAGAAATTCAAACTCAGAAAAATTTTCAAAAATAAACAACCTGGCCCAATGGTCACAGAAAATCATAAAAATTCCCAAAAAAAACCCACAAGCCCCCAGATTTCTGCAGAAACCTCCCCCACTGTTCCCCCAGCCAGCCAGCACTCAGAAATTCAAATTCAGAAAAATTTTCAAAAAAAACCAGCCATGCCTAGTGGTCACAGAAAATCATAAAAATTCCCAAAAAACCCCCACATGGTCCCAGATTTCTGCAGAAACCTCCCCCACTGTTCCCCCAGCCAGCCAGCACTCAGAAATTCAAACTCAGAAAAATTTTCAAAAATAAACAACCTGGCCCAATGGTCACAGAAAATCATAAAAATTCCCAAAAAAAACCCACAAGCCCCCAGATTTCTGCAGAAACCTCCCCCACTGTTCCCCTAGCCAGCCAGCACTCAGAAATTCAAACTCAGAAAAATTTTCAAAAATAAGCAACCTGGCACAATGGTCACAGAAAATCATAAAAATTCCCAAAAAAGGCCCACAAGCCCCCAGATTATCGCAAACCCCTTCCCAACACCAAGTCCTTGAATCCCAAACACCCCAACCCAAAATCCAAAACCCCCCAAAAAAGTTTTAAAAGTTTAACTTACCAAATGGATGAAAGAGAAGTTCTGGAAAAGTTCTGGAAAAGTTTTGGAAAATCTTCAAAAGTGAGCAAAGTCTGATAAAAGGCTACCAAACCACGTGCTAACAGTTGCTCCTCGAAGCCAAGTCGCAACTGCAGCTGCTCAAGCTAAGCACCCTTGGTTTTAACGGTTTTTACACAAAGGAAACAATGTCGCGAGACGTTTTCGTTTTGCGAAGCAAGCCCATAGGGGAATTCGTCTTGCGAGGCAAATCGCGGACAAAAAAACCTTTCGTCTAGCGAGTTTTTTGTCTTGCGAGGCATTCGTCTTGCGGGGCACTACTGTATAATGAGTCCTCATGTTATCAGAATATGTGTGTCCTTGTATGAAAACATTGTATGGAAATCAGACAGTGTGCTGTTTGTTTATTAGGTCTTCTTAGCCATCCTTTCAAAGAACTGAAACCAGATATTAAAAATCTTTTGCTTGCTTATTGAATTTAAATACGTTAATTTTGTTAAACAACCAATTTTATGACTTCAACATATTTTTGCAGACCCTCTTTGAATTCAAATTTGAATTTCTCCGGGTAGTATGTAATCATGAACACTACATTCCTTTGAATCTGCCTATGCCTTTTGGAAAAGGCCGGATTCAGCGATATCAAGGTAAATTCACATTTGAAAAGATAATTTGACATTGTTGTCTTGTAAGAAAAATCTTGAAATCTATTGTGACTTGATATATGTATATTGGGGTTCTTTAATTGTGAGATGGAGATTTTATTTCTGTCTCCTCTAATTTTCACCAGTTTGTATAATAAAGTGATAGAGTGAAAGCAGATAGGTAAGTAATTTAGTTCTGGTATAAAACACACACACACACACACACACACACACACACACACACACTGTCTCGTTGTTTCTTTGTGTTGTCTCAAACCAGAAAAGCTATTTGTTACTTATTGGTTTTGTCCTACTTTGCTTCTTTTTTTCCTTTGAATTAGCTTTTCTTTCACCAACAGTGGAATCCTATGACACTCCTATAGGTAGGTGTGGAGTGTGCTGTTTGATCCTACACTGACTTTCTAATTTAAAAACCATGGTGACTTGTGTAAAATGGAAGAATGTGCAGTAATTCCATTTGTGAGTCATGCTACACTGCTATAGATAAAACAGAGCTTTTAAAATAAATTTGATGTGCTTATTTGGAAACAAATTGAAAATGCATGAACATGTCACTATAAATTGATTGAAAACATTCCAGAGCTTTCATCTTGCTAGTACAAGCCAGAGTATCAAGAAACACTTATTTTCTTTCAGTTGCCCTGTGCTTGCATGGATGCTTCAAGCTTGTGTGTATTGAATAGCAGCTCCCCTGCACTTCACTGCAGAATCCTTGACACAGAAAGGGTTTTCAAAAGTATTTTGTGATGTGGCCTGCTACTCAAAGGGAATAAATTCCCTCTGGGTATGCCCATGCTCTCTTTGGAACCTGTTTTGTGTCAGCAAGCTTTGCTGATGCTAATTGTGGAGCAGCAGGGGTGGGATTAGTTGTGAATCATTTTTGAGTGACTCAGATTCAATGAAGACTATGGGGTGCATTGCAATAAATCACATACCTAATTTTCTCCAGCAGTCATAAATATTAAACTATCCTTTAAAGTGAAATTTCAAGTTCTCAAAATTCAAAAGGACTCATTCTGTCTTTCCACCTACTGGACATATTCTATACGCATATGCACCCTGGTGGTGTCATTGGACCAACAGAATGGAATTATTATGCAAGAAGCGAGGCACACAAATATAAAGGCCCAGCCTCTTAAGGATATATTAATTATGGGGTCTCCAAAAGCTGCCTCATCAGCCTCTTGTTGTCTACAACATGCTGACACAGATGGTAGACACTCGCTACAGCTGGAGTCATGGGGCATGTTTTCTTCCTGCTTTCTTCTGTTTCACAGTGCATAAGCAAAATAAGGCCTTTTCCACCATTTTCCAAGCTCTGTATTTCCTGGAAATATCTGTGTCCAATGCATCACATTCTAGGGGCGGTGCTTGCCTTTTTTCCAACCAAGAAAAGGAAGGCTAGCTAGCTGTGTGTCCAGTTCTTGGGCTAAATAAAAAAGTAATATTAAAAACAAGAAGTTTGATAGTACAGGTGCCGCTGAATTACTAGGTACGCCATTGGTTGTTTTCTTTTTAAAAAATGCATGTTCAGTTTTGTCACAGATAGCTGACCTTTTGCTTGTAGTCACCCACACTTGCTTGGTTTTAGCAGAACATATTTGTGTGAAAGTGTGGTTGTCTGAAAATTATTTAAAATGCATAAATGTTGCTCTTTAGCCACATAAAGCATGAAAGAGCTTTGGACCACAGCAGACCACCAATTGAGTTCTTTTCCAAGAGTTCATATTTAGTCAGTAAGCCACCATGTACTCAAGAGAGTAAATTACTGAATTACTGTCAGTACCGGTGACTCTCCATTTACACAGGGCTTCCATTTTGGGCCCCCGTGTGCATATCCAAAATCACGTAAAATAGAGAGCACCCTGGCGAGTCCAACTGGCTCAGCAGGAGGAGACCTACTCCAGAGCCCAAAGAGGAAGGGTCTCCTCGTGAGCTGGAGGAGCTGCAGGGCTTTGTTGAGATTTTCAGCCTTCCCATCTCATCCTCTTTGGGCTCTGGGAACGGTCTCCTCATGAGCCAGAGGCTTGTTGGGGCTGCTCAACAAAGCCCTCCTGCCCCTCTGGCTTGTGGGAGCCAGAGGGATGGCGGGGCTTGGTTGACCAACCTAGCTGACGTGCGTGGGGAAGCTTCTTCCCCACTCGTGGCAGCTGTGGAAGCTCCGCCATCCCTCCAACTCAGTTGACCAGGTGATCCCCATTTCCTGGTACCACTTCTGGATATCTGGCACGGTGTGTGCATAGTAGTGTGCAAGTAGAATATACATAAACTGGGAATTGCCTGTAATTCATTACTGCTTAAATATTTTCATTTTTAGTCTTGGCTCTGCTTATAAAAAGCAAAAGAACAATCTGTAGATACATTATTTTGTTTTTCTAATAAATAAGAGGACATAGAATGTAGTGAACATTGTGGTGCTTCCAAATGGCAATGGATTGCATCTTTCTGTATTAGAATACACACTTTCTTAACAGTGGTGTTTGCTTTCAGACCTTCAGCTTGACTATTCCTTATCAGATGAGTTCTGCAAGCATCACTTCTTGGTAGGACTGCTGCTGAGGGAGGTGGGAAATGCACTGCAAGAGTTCAGAGACATCTGTCAAATTGCAATCAGTGTTTTGAAGAATTTGATGATAAAGCATTCTTTGGATGACAGATATGTTTCCAGGGTAAGTATATTTTCAGAAGCTTTTTTAGTTACATTAAGTGCAGAAGTTTTTGTGACTTGGGTCCTACGAAAAGTTAATTTAAGGAAGTGAACTGAAGAAATGTTTTATATCCCTGTTTCCTTATTGTAACCGCCTGTGCCCCATGAGAATCCTCTGTGGGGGAGGTTGAGGGGCTCTCCTGAACAATGTGGGGTGTGGGTATATGGGACTATTGGGAATCCCATATTAGGTTGCAATTCACAGATAAATTGAAGTTCATGAAATGAAATCTCACCTTCCCATCCTTCTCCCAACAGGCCTCCATGCTCTGTCCCCCCATTGTTCAGGAGAGGGCACCACATCTCTGGAGAGGCTTTGTGGAGGTTATAGGTAGCTACAGGAGGGAGGAGGGGATGAAAATATTTCCCTCTATGAACTTCACTAAGCTAGCCTGTGTATGCTACAAAATACCTGCAGTGCTTATTTACTGAAGTTTCACAAATAAAATCAGTCTAATCCCAGGGCTCCTCTACTCATGCTTTAATAGTAGATGCAGAGATCATAGCCAATACAGGATTCTAAACTTACTGCACTTCTCTGAATAGGGGGAGCCTGTCTGTGCACCAGAACTCTTTATTTCTTTGTAAGCAGAGATCTTCTGAGATGAGGTTCGAGAACGCTGGGGGAGATGATCAAAGAGCCTTTTGCCTGTATTACCAGCTCAAGCAAGAGTGAATCATTGGGCAAAGATAGACTTGCTCACCTGGCAAACTATGCTTCTTGCACTATAAAATATATTATTAATTCTCACCTTGCCATACTTGTTGAGCTTTTTCTTAATTGCTAACATCGTGATTAGCAAATTCAGATTCAGTAAACTTGTGACTCCCACCTGACTGCAAAAAGGATATGTTTGAGGGTTTGCACATTTAAAAGGAACAGCCAACATCTGTTCCTTTTAAATGTGCAAGAACCAAAAATCAAGTTATAACTCTAGCTTCACAACAGCGAATATCTGAAATGTGAGTGTGTGTATATTCCCATTGAATAATGAGAACAAAAATGTTTTGGTACAGAGCCATCAAGCGAGAATAGCTACGTTGTATTTGCCAACCTTTGGAGTGCTGATAGAAAATGCCCATCGAATTGATGTCAAGGATATTTCACCTTTCCCTATTAATGCTTCCAGCAGTGTGAGTAGATATTTTTATTTCTGAAACTTTAAAGCTTGAAAAAACTTTAGCGTAAAAATATACCACTTTTAGGCATATCAAAGGAAGTGAAATTATTTCTTTTTTAACAGAGCACAAAAGATGAATCCCTTAGCTTACCAGCTGCAAATCCACTGATGACTCCTCAAAAATCTGTGAATACCCTTGATAGCAACCTCCACAAGGACGTGTTTGGTGCTATATCAGGCATTGGTAACCATTTAAAAATATTTTTTACATTTATCTTAATTCTTCTAAGAAATGAAATTTGATACTTTACATGTAGATCTTTTATTGGTGAAAATGATCTTTTGAGGGATGTAATGTTGATGTGGCATAGTGGGTGGTGTTTGAACTTCGGTCACTGAGACATGGGTTCAAAATTTGAGTCTGTTGTTGATGCCGTAAATGGCTTGGGTATTATCTTGTCATGTGATGGAGGCAGGAGAGCAAAGAACTCTGGGAGGCAGGTGTGGTCGCTCGTCAGTTTTTTCTCTCCTGCCTGACAGAGCAGTTCATTTTCCTGCTCTCGCTGATCTCTCTTTTCAGTTAGGTTTTTTAATTAATTTTCTATCTAATTTTGATAACTTTCCCATATACTTTTTCATCCTTTACCTTACGGTTTCTTCTTCTTTCCATTTCTGCGTTCTATTTCTAACTTCACATCCCTTTAAGCCCTTATATTACTTTAAAAAATCAAATTTCCACACAGTTACAGAGCTTGTTCCCATGAAACTCTCTCAGCCAAATCTACTTTCAGTTGGTTATAAGGAAAAAATTGGGTACTCATTAGTTTCTTGAATGGGATATAAAATAATGAAGTCATATATATGTATATGTATATCCGTTAACTAAATACCGTATTTTTCCATCTATAAGACGCCCCCATGTATAAGACGCTCCCTATTTTGGGGGACTCAGATTTAAGAAAATGGGGGACGATGTATCTGTGTATAAAACGCCCCCTAATTTTTGACATTATTTTTAAGGAAAAAAACCTAGTCTTATACATGGAAAAATATGGTAAGTCTGTATTTCTTCGCATTCAGATATCTCCTACTGATAAATCCAGATGTTGAATTCTGTCACCTGAAACATGCACCCAGCTGGCAATCCCTTTACAAGCCAGGTTTCTGGCATCTACCTAGCATATAGATACTGGAAGGGTCATTTGAATAAAAGAGGGGCAGTTGAATGCAGGTTGAATCTCACACTAGCAGAGCCTCTAATGTATCCCTTTTCTACCATCTTATTATTCAGCATCCCCATATACCTCTTCGAATCCAAATGTTAATTGTGTAAGAAATGCAGACTCAAGAGGTTCTCTTATAAGTACAGATTCAGGAAACAGTCTCCCAGAAAGACATAGTGAAAAGAGCAATTCCCTTGACAAGGTAAGGGTACTTTTATATATTTGTGTTTGTAAGAGAAGCTTCTTGCTTTTTCGCTACTACTGTATAATTTACTCCGCTGAGGGAAAATGAGTAGCCATTTCTAGTTCTTCTCTTATTCTACATTAAATAAAATGTGTCTAGCTGTAAGGGGAAGGCCCCTATTGAGTGAACGTTAATTTCTAGAGGAAACCATGCCACTGTCTCAATAAATATGTTATATGTGTATTTACTTATGTGTATATATAAAGGTAAAGGAACTATGTAAATTTTCCTGCATTCATGCAGTCTAAAAAATAGTCAAAATAAGTTGGTATTATATACGTGTATAATTTCCTGCATTCATGCGGTCTAAAAAATAGTCAAAATAAGTTGGTATTATATACGTATAGACTATTGCTATGCATTCATGCAGTCTAAAAAATAGTCAAAATAAGTTGGTATTATATACGTGTATAATTTCCTGCATTCATGCGGTCTAAAAAATAGTCAAAATAAGTTGGTATTATATACGTATAGACTATTGCTATGCATTCATGCAGTCTAAAAGTCAAAATAAGTTGGTATTATATACGTGTATATAATACCAACTTATTTTGACTATTTTTTAGACTGCATAAATGCAGGAAAATTTACAATAAATTAATATTTTTAGACAATATAGTACCATTCTTTGAAGGACACTCTTAATTCACCAAGGGCTGTCTCCAATAGTAGCCACACTCAGTGTAAAGCCATTAAAATTAAGGGGGATAACTTAGGTTCATTCATTTCAGTGGATCTGCTTAGAGTGTGACTACCATTGGATACAGTCCTACTTGTCTTAGTTCACTGGTATAAATCCACATGGTTGCTTTCAGTGAAAGAGTTTTAATAATTAAGCGTATTTAGCTTCTCACGTTCAGTTGCATTTGCCTTTTACCTGTCATATTTCTAACGTTTTGAGGTTGGATCTTGTGGCAGTCACACCATGGTTTAATGTTTTCTTCTTGACCCTGACATGCCGCCTTGTGGCAGAGGGAGAAACTTCTCAGAAGGCATTCTGCTCATACATTATTTACTAGTGGAGAGGAACGAGAACACTACCATTCATCAAAGAAAAAGCGTGTTACAGTGGATTTTTCACTATTGACAGTTCCATCTTTACTAGAGAGAGATTTCCATGCTGTTGTGTCTCCTCCATTACAAGAAGTATTCATTTTTGTGTGGTTTATTTGGTTAAGTTTCTGAGTGCAGCTTGTTGCCAATTTTGCCCTGAGCATTGAAGAAGCTTCTACTGGAGAGGAAACAGTATTTTAATTGTTTGAAAGTATCATGGCGTACTGAAATGTAAAAAACCACACCATCAAATTTGTTAATGATCTGCACACTGTAAGGCTACTTCTGCTATATGGCAAAATTGTCATCTAATTATTTTTTTCTTCATGGTAATGGCTTGATTTGCAGTGTGAAGCAATTGACAGTAGTACTGAAATTTTAAAACTTGGTGTAGCCTTTTTGAATATCATATGTTATACTCGTTTCTTGCTTGACATAGCTGCTATTTTATTATACATTTCATGATGGTACTTATCCTAGCTGACTTACTTCTAAGCGTTTCTCCTGGCTGATATTTTATTTGGTCTGATTGATTTCAAAGCAAGTTGCCTTTTGGGGCTACAGTGATGGGTGCAGGGCTTTCCTGCAGCAACAAATATTGCAGAAAGTCTTTACAACTCAGGAATGGAAGTCAGAAGACCTGAGTTGATCTTAATAGGATTGAAAGACTACTCTGCATATGTAATTGTATATTTTTATCTTAAAATTAGTATGCCTGGGGGAAGGCATGCAGGCAAACACTTGAAAGAAGGCCTGAAACATCTGTAAGGCTTAATTAATTAATTAATGCAGGTTTAAGCATTTACTGTCAAATTGTCTTTGGCTTTTGTGTGATATTCCTGTTTCCTGTGTGTCAGATGATCATGCATGCCTACCAAATATTCTGAAACTTCCATATAGTTTCTATTCCATTTTTGACAATTATGATGAGGCATTATTTGTGTTGGCTCTTTTTATTGTTCAAAGTTATACCATGACACTTCATTCCTTGCTCGTAGTCTTCTCTAATTCCACATTAGTTTAAGCTGTTTGTGCGCGTTTGCAGTGTAGTACTTTTGCTATTGTAGTTTGAGGCTCAAAAGTAATTGCTTTATGGTTTGGCATTTCCATATACAAATCACATATTGAAGCATGGCTGTATCATACACCTTTAGATACTGACCAATTGCCCTAAAGAAGATACGCATTTACTTTAACTCTTATCCTTAAGTAGTTTTTCTTGTTTACAAATTGAAGGCTTGAGAGAGGTAACCATCGAATGTGTACAAAAAGGGAATTGGATCTGGGTGCAATGTACAAACTTAGATTGGTCTATATGCTGGTGTGTCTTAGCAACTTACACTATCAACATGTGAGTGTTCCTCTCCCCACAAAAGGATCTGGTTTGTGATTTAGGAGTGTTCCACCTTTGTCCTTGGATACCCAACTCTCTCGGTTTTGAGATGCTGTGTTTGTGCCTTAATGCATTAAGATGAGCCTCTTGTCCGACTTTATTCCTGTATTTTTCAGAACCAACAGATTTGCCCTTTGGGAAGTTCTGTAGTTCGATGTGACAAGCTTGATCAAGCTGAAATCAGGAGTCTACTGATGTGTTTCCTTCATATTTTAAAAAGCATGTCAGATGGTAAGCAAAAGCTTTTCACTTCTTAAATTCTGACAGTGAGTGTTTTAAACCCCTGTTCAGTAACAGCTGTAACATGTCATGTGTAACTTGGAATGTAATAGCCTCTGTTAGATTCTCTTCTGATTTGTATTCCTCGTGTTTAATTCTGCAAAAAGTTTTCTGGTTCTGCTGTTATTTATTAGGGGCTGAAGACTAGATTACTTCAATGCTTCCTGCTTCCCTGCCCCAGAACTCATCTCTGAATTTGGCATTCTACCAACCAAATACTTGCTAGGGGATGTAAACTTATATAAATGAGCAGAAAATGCCCACAAGATGAATGCTTAATCCAGACAAGACAAAAGGTACCATTGGTGGGTAGTTTATCCCTCTACAGAAGTGGAGTTCAGCCTGTTCTGGATGGGATTCCTCTCCCCACAAAAGGGTCAGGTTTGTGGTTTAGGAGTGCTACAGCTTTGTCCCTGGATACCCGATGTGTGTTAGTGGCACAGAGCATCTTCCACCAGCTGAAGCTCCTTCCGGTCTGAAATGGAGAATCTGGCTCCGTTATCCATGCTCTGCTAAACCTCCATATTAGACTATTGCTATGTATTGTATAAGGGACTGGTTCTGAAGACTGTTCAGAAACGCCTGGCAATTGCCAAGCACAATTCAAAGCTCTGGCATATATTTACATGGCTGGGGACCTGGGGGAATGCTTCCTTCCACAGCATTCAGCTTACACACTTAGGTGATATCTCATCCTAGTTCCCCTGCAATACCTACCTAATCCTTCCCGAATGGGTATCTCCCAAAATATCCTTTGAATTTCACATTTCTACAAATGTTGTAATCCAGTTCTTCAATCAAAAAAATGAGCAAAAGGTAAAAATACAATACAGAAATGCTTCATGTTAGGGGGTATTGCTTGCATATTAGGAGAAATGTGCGCTGAAATGCAGAGCAATATTCCTGAGTAGTTTTTTTTTTTTAATCACAAGCTAATGTGGAAATGGGACGCGGGTGGCGCTGTGGGTAAAACCTCAGCGCCTAGGGCTTGCTGATCGCATGGTCGGCGGTTCGAATCCCCGCGGTGGGGTGAGTTCCCGTCTTTCGGTCCCAGCTCCTGCCCACCTAGCCGTTCGAAAGCACCCTTAGGTGCAAGTAGATAAATAGGTACCGCTTTATAGTGGGAAGGTAAACGGCGTTTCCGTGAGCTGCGCTGGTGCCGGCTCGCCAGAGCAGCTTCGTCACGCTGGCCACGTGACCCGGAAGTGTCTCCGGACAGCGCTGGCCCCCGGCCTCTTAAGTGAGATGGGTGCACAACCCTAGAGTCGGACACGACTGGCCCGCAAGGGCAGGGGTACCTTTACCTTTAATGTGGAAATGTGGTGAACTGAGCTTAAGAGTGGAAAAATTAGAAACTGAGAGAAATTGATAGATTGGCCCATCTCTAGTTCAAGCTATGTAATCTTGACCAGTATAGAATAGAGAGCCTATACAGAAGAGCTGTGGAGTAATAAGCTGTGCACTTGTACCTCAAATGCATATTTAGAAGGCTGTCTGCTGTTAGATGTGTAGTCTCAAACCAGGTTTTGCTTTGTGTAACATACTAGCTTTCCTGCTTTGTGTCCTTAAAACTATTCACATCAGTGATACTCACATTTTATTAATTGCTTTTTCCAATACATTGTAGATGCCCTTTTCACATACTGGAACAAGGCCTCAACATCAGAACTTATGGATTTTTTCACAATTGCAGAGTGAGTTGGCTTGGCTATTACTATAATTCTTTGTACAGTACAGGTATTGCATTTCAGACATGAACTTAAAGTCCGCAGTAAATATTGTATATACTATATAGCATTGCAACTTTTTGCAATGTCCTGGTAATGGAGAAATCTGCAATACATCTCACAAGCTCCCACATGCACACATTTATCTCCACACATTCAACATTAATACCATGTTGGCAATTAGAAGTAAATCAGCTTGCAGTTTTTCCAACGAGATGTATGCAAACCTGTGTGTGTATACTGTTCTACTATTGTTCACGTATAAGTTGGAGATGGAAATTATCATTTTATACTTCATGAAAAGGGATGCACAGATGAGGGGACATTAAACATATTTCCTCTCCCCATCTTACCTTGCTGCATTCTGTTGTTCCAAGTGTTATTATCATTATACAGTATATTAATAAGGTCTTGTGAGCTGCTTTGAACATTTTATTGTAAACACAGGATAATTGTGCTTAACAGAGTACAAAAGATGAATCCCTTAGCTTACCAGCTGCAAATCCACTGGTGACTCCTCAAAAATCTGTGAATACCCTTGATACACCTAAGGTGCTATCAGATTTCTATAAACATTGACGGGAACTGAAGGCCCTCAGTCAGATACAAAACTAACACATGGTTGTTTGCATCAATCTGTCTGTCCCTAAGAAGAGCGAAAGAGCCCTGCTGGATCAGACCAAAGATCCATCAAGTCTGTTACCCAGCTTCCCACTGTGGCAAACCAGATGACTCCAGGAAGACCACAGAGCATGGAGGAAATAGCTCTTCTGCATTATGTGTCTGCAATATATCATATTCAGCCATACTGCCTCTGAATATGGAGATTCATTTATCAGTCATAGGTCGTATCTCTTGATATACCAAATCCCTAACTAATTTGTTTTCTATAAGTCATGATCAAGGGACACGGGTGGTGCTGTGGTCTAAACCACAGAGCCCTAGGGCTTGTCGATCAGAAGGTTGGCGGTTCGAATCCCCGCGACGGGGTGAGCTCCCGTTGCTCGGTCCCTGTTCCTGCCAACCTAGCATGTCAAAGTGCAAGTAGATAAATAGGTACCACTCTGGCGGGAAGGTAAACGGTGTTTCCGTGCGCTGCTCTGGTTCGCCAGAAGCGGCTTAATCATGCTGGCCACATGACCCGGAAGCTCCCTCGGCCAGTAAAGTGAGATGAGCACCGCAACCCCAGAGTCGTTCGCAGCTGGACCTAACAGTCAGGGGTCCCTTTACCTTTACCTTTAAGTCATGATCAAAGTTCTTTTATTATTAAATATTTTAGGTTGCCTGTTTTCTGGGCATTTCTGACTGCCTGTTAATGTTTTCAATGAAGTTACCTAATAATGTGAATAAAACACTCACTACTTCTGATCCCTTATCTATTAATGATGGGATGCCAGCTACTAGAAACCCAAATAAGTACACTGTTACAGCTCTTTGAGAAGATGTTCATGGTAGTGAATTTTTATGGAAAGGTCGCTCCGCAGGACAACAACATGTTCTATGATGCCCCCATCACACAGTATCTGTGTGTGGGAGATATTCTGTAGACTGCCTTCTATAATTAGAGGTTACTATCATGACCTCTCTAGCATAAGTAGAGCCCAAGACAGATCCTGGTAAGAATGCATTTTGACCCTAAAGAAGACCACATGCCTGTAGGCTTTTCATTCATTCACTTGACTGATGTTGCTGCCATAGCATTGGCATAAATATTTTTGTGAAGAAAGCAGATTGGCTGTGAACTGTTTTTTCACTGTTGGTGGTTCAGGAATTTAAATGTACTAGAGATCATTGAAGACGCAGGTACAATCCTAACAACTTACTTTTCATTAGACATGGTTTGGATTGCACTACAGTACTACAGAAAGTGGAAAAAATTGTCAGTGATAATTCCTATACTGTTTTAATAAATAAGACAGGCATAGCAACTACTGCATCTTGGCTTCACTCTGCATGAGAGCAGAAAGTGTTGAACATAACTTGTTTGGCAGAAAGGTGACAGCTGTAACATGGGATTGAGGTAGAGACTCTGGTTTGGGGATGGGAATTAAGCCAAGTGATCATTAAAATCGTGGACATTCATTATTTTATCATATCATGAGCTGGCTCCAGTTAAGTTTTTACTAAAATTATGCCTTAGTTTTAAAACTAACCCTCACTGTGTTCTTTGCAGAGTGTGCTTGCATCAGTTTCAATACATGGGAAAACGATACATCGCCAGGTACTGTGTATAACCTAATGGTGTAACTTTGTTGTGACAGAATGCCTTAAATTCTTGTCATTTGAATAATGTTCAGTTAATACTGGAAAGAGATGTCTTTGTATTAGAAGGTAAGTATACGGCCTTTGTAGTGCTTGACACATGTTACCTGTGTTGCCTTACTAGCACTGAAAACTCATCCCAAATTGCTGCACTACATAGTTAGGGATTTTTGTGTTAGCTATTAAAACTGTGGAGGTTTGCCCAAACTGCCTTGTGACATTCTCAAAACCGTGCATAGTACCTGAATGATAGCCTGTGAATTATTCCTACCTCCTGTGCACTCTCCAGTCAGACTAAACAAGGCTTTGTAACACCACATGTATCTTTTCATCCTATCCAGTGCTGGCCACACTGGGCTTAGTTCCATTAGCTGCTTGTATGGAAATTTACCTCGTTTGTTGCAATATTTTGATGTTAGAGACAGCCTCCACATGGACTTTTGGCACAAGCCTGTCACTTGCTAGCTGATGTTATTGTGACTTACATCAGACACAAATACAGGAAATTATGACTTGGATATATGAAAGAGAAATATACAACATACATTGCCTTTCTTTCTCTCCCAAAGATTATCCTATTGCCATTGGTTGATTTTTGCTTTTAATCTTTGACAATGTCTTGAAAGGGGGCATGGAAAAATCAAAATAAAGCATGCTGTTCTGTGAATCAAACTGAATAGGTATTTGAACTCACCTAAAAGTGTTGCAACACTTATATGGCTATTTATCCTCCATCTCCTCAGCCTGCTCCCAGGGGAAAATGCCATTTGGGGTTCTTTAAACCTTGGATTTTCCCCCAGCTTTAGATTTGTTCTGCCTGTTTCCTAATGTTTGCACCTAGTTCTCACAAAGCGCCTGAGGTGGTAAAGCAGTGTATGATCTGTAAATCACTTCAGATAGCAGGTCTGGGCTCTTCTGACCAAAAGATCCCTCCACACAATAAATTAGATGTCAGGGAGGACTTATCTTATCTTCAAGACATTGTTGAACTATAGTGTCCATTATCCTGATTATTGGCTATCTTGACTGGGCTAATGAGAATTAAAGTTCAGCATCTGGAGGGCAATGTGCTGGTTACTCTTGAGTAAGACCTCACATGCAGACTGAAGTGATACAGCACATACATGGTTTTGCCATCCAGAATTAAGCCACACATTTCTAATGTGGCACTGGCACTTGTGTTATTTCTTTGGACTGGAGTAAAATATCCTTTATTTCTTTATTGTTGCATTTTTCTTAATGTACTACATGATGTTTAACCATTTTATTTAAGAATAATACATATTGCTGCTCCTGAAATTACAGTTTGAGCTTTTGCCCACTTGATATAGTTGTATAAGTAGGAATATTCATAATGCATGAAAATGCATTAAATAGCTCTTGATAAATTGGTTAAGAGACTATTTCACCAATAACATACCACTTGGTTGTGTTGCATGTGAAAACATTGAACTGAAAACTATGCACGTTTCTGATGTAAATTGTGATTATTGAAGTGATTCACAAATATTTCACATTGAGATGCACCAAAGGAATGTGCTAGCAAAAAAATAGTGCATGCAATCTTTACACACCCTATGGTTGAGGAAACAGGGATGTGTGTAATTCTGGTATTGGTTTTCATTTCTTGTCAGCTCTGGTGGTGGTACACACTAGGAGGTTAGTCTGTACTGATTGCTAACACAGATCACTTTTCTATTTCCTTCACTTGATTGCTGGCAAGTTTAACAAAGTATATGGCTCTACTCCCTTCCTGCCTCGGTAAGATACAGGCATTAGTATATCACGTAATTTTGCTCTTACTGCATGTGTGCTTACTAAATACTCTCTCAGATCCTCCTTAAACTTTCTATAACAAATTCAGATCACACAAAGCTCTCTTAAAAATTATTTGTATACACGGTAGCACATTTACTATTCTGAACTAAATGTTTCTAAAGCAAGTTGTGTGCTGCTGCTTTCAAGCATTTTTGAAGCTTTTGGACTGAGAAGGTACTTGCTGTGATGCTTTTGGAATTCTGCCTAGTTTAAGCTAATGTAAAATGACCAAAGTACAGTGGTCAGGTAGAGTTAGTCTTCCTGACTGAGTCTGTCTTCCTAAGACTCTCACTATAGCTAACCTACCTCCAGTCTGTCCAACTGTAAATAGTCCATTGTGGTCAAGAAGTAAATACTATAGTCCACATCCTTTATATACTGCTTTGACTGACTGGATAAATTTCCCAAAACTTTTAACTAAAATAGATAATAGGCTGCATTGTATTTTCATCTTCTAGTAGAGTTTTTGCTTGGCCTGCTTAACTAACTCTCACCCTCTCTTGCTGCAGTGCAACATGTTTAACTTTTGCTTCTGTCCCATTTCACCCATCTTGCAGGAACCAGGAGGGGTTGGGACCCATAGTTCATGATCGAAAATCTCAGACATTGCCTGTTTCCCGTAACAGAACAGGGATGATGCATGCCAGATTACAGCAGCTGAGCAGCCTGGATAACTCTCTCACATTTAGCCACAGTAAGTTCCATGACATAACACCTGAAATCTCATCCAGTACCACAACACCAGAGGCAGGTCGAAACCCACACCAGAGCATGTCATGGACTTTATTTTTCAAGGTCAAGCACCAACATGAATTCCGTTCACAGCTGAGTGGAAGTAACAAATGATGACACAATGTGGAACATGGTTAACTACAGCATTTTAACATGCTATACTCAAATTTTTGTATACATTGGTATTTGATGTATTCTACTTCAAATTTATGCACTCTGTGGTGTTCATCTTGAACAACGTTTTCAACTGCCATTGAGAACTTTCATTATACTCTTTCTCAAGAACATTTTGAAAACGGTGAAATGTGCTTGGTTGACCATGTGACCATGTTTTGGCATCAAGTTTTTAAGGGGAAGTAGCATAAAAGTACTGTGACAGTCCATGATTTAGTTTGGATGTGAAGAAGCACCCAGTAATGAAGTGACTTTTTCTGTGTTTTCAGTGTGAGAAAAATATCAAGTTTGCTTGGAATTTCTGTAGACAATGGTAAGACAATCAGGTTGAAGTCAGCTTCTGTTGGAATTTTTGAAATGAAATCTAGATTTAAGTAATCTTTGGAAATATTTCAGCTGCATCATTAAGAATATCACTCGACTTTTGTGAAGCTTCACAGTATTCAAGAATGGGCAGCTTACTGAAATAATAAAACCCACATTAACTATGTACTGCCTGAATACTTTTAACAAATGCATCTCTGGAAATTAGTAGTGAGCTGATTTAAGTCTTGGATACTTTTTCTTCATTCTAGCCTGTTTTTAAGGCTATAATCTAGCAGTGTATTCCCCATTTTTCAAATTTTCCAAAACTGAAAGCTCACCCAGACCAGACACAGAAAAGATTGATTGGCAGCTCTTTCTCAAAAATACCTCACAGAATCCCCAGAATTATTCTCCAGAAGACTTCTATCCCTGAGTTCAATTTTTTTGTGGGGGGGGGGGCGAAGAGATTTTCCAATACACTTTTTAAATATGGACATGGCACTGCTGCATGCAGATTGATTTGACTGAACACTGTCTTTGTGAAATCGGAAGTAATTTCCACTCAAGCAAAGGGGGGGGGATTTCCCCCTCCATCTGGAACTCCCACACCACCTGCTTTGGAGGGCCCCAGGAGCAGCAGACGGAAGGCAGAAAACCCCTATTCCGCAAGTGGAACTTAGGACCAAAGTCATCATTTTTGTTCTGTTTTAAAAACCCTCATGTCAAATCCCATTTTGAGCACAGACATTTAAAGAGCACTTCAGGAATTTGGTTGGGACAATTTTTGAGAAGGAAGGTATTCAGGAGGGAAATGGGTGCATGCAAACCCCCCTGTGTCTCTGCTTGAGCCTTAGGAGATCCTTAGATTTCTTCTTCTTCTTGTAGCCATATTTCACAGTTTGCCAAAATTCCTTTGCCATTCACCTGATGTTTCAATGACGGTTCTTCTCTGCTGCTTCCTTTAATGTACAGCAGGGCTGTGGAACCTTTGGCATTCCAGATGTTTATGAACTACTCATCAGCCCTAGCAAACATTCCCAAATGGCCAAGGATAATGGGATCTGTAGTTCAGCAACATCTGGAGGGGCAAATGTATTAAAGGGCCACCTTATTCCTAAGCGTAGGTTGATCAATGCTTCATATTTCTGGGAAGAAAATTTGATTTTAAATTTTGCTAATTGGTATTCCCCCCCCCTTAAAATGACTATACCTATTTCTTAGCATCTTATTTACTGATATTATGCTCCCCTGGAGTAATATGTCATTAAATAGTTAAACAAATAACTCGTTTCAATAGTGCTTTTATGAAGATAGGAAATAATGGTGTTCAGTTAGGGAAATACAAGAGATACGTACATTTCTAACATACCTAGTCTAGCTTTTTATTGGTTTTGCAATACAGTTTTAGTGCAAATTCAGTTAACTGTATATGAGCAAAAAATCCAGAAATTAATTGTTCTAACAAAGTGGAGATACAGGAATGAAAGGTAGTTAACTTAAAAAAGGGTTAACTCCACTAAGTTGCTTGGGTTTGCAGTGATTTTAGATGCTGCCTTGTGAGGTGCCTAATGCAACATCAAGCCCAGTGTTGCTGGATCAGTTCCAGTTAATGCAATCTGATGATATGGACAGGATACTTGCAATGATCTGCCTAACTACCTATTCATTAGATCCTTATCCATCCTGGTTTATTAAAAGAAGCTGGGGTGAGATGACTGAATGGGTCAGAGGAGCAGTAAATGCATCTTTGTGTGATGGGGTGGTGCCCACTCCCCTTAAAGAGGTGGTGGTGTATCCACTCCTCAAAAAGCCCAATGGAGTGCAATAACTGTAGACCAGTCGTAAGCACTCCTTTCTTGGCAAAGGTGGTAGAGAAGGTGGTTGTGGAGCAACTGCAGGTGTTCCTGGATGAGCCTGGTCATCTAGATCCAATCTGGTTCAGACCTGGTTTCAGAACTGAATCCGCCTTGGTTGTCTTGATGGGTGCCTTTCATCACAAAAGGGGACAGGAGAGTGCAACTCTTTTACTTCTGCTTGATCTCTCAATAGCCTTTGATACCATTGGCCATGTTATTCTCCTGGATTGACTTAGTGAGATGAGTATCCGTGGCATAGTATTACAATGGTTCCGTTTATATATTCAGATAAGAATGAAAGTAAATGCTCTTGTGAGCCCATTGTATGCAACCATGAAGGAGATTGCCCATTGCATCTCTCAGAGATGCATGCTGGGGACTTCTTTCCTTCTGTCTGTGTTGCAAATGATTAGAGCATTTAAAGACTCCTGATGCAGCAGAATTATCTGCCTTTAGAGGAGGCTAACAGTTGTCTGTCTGCATGAGTCTGCTCAGGACTTGTCACCTTCCAACAAGCAGGCATATCCTAGAATGAGGACTCATTAAGAAACGCATGGATTGTGTTTTTTGAAGGTGGGTAATTCTTAATCTTACATTCTTAGTATGAGGGTAAAACTTTTTGATTTTCTTTCAATTTTAAATCATGAAAAAATGTGCTTCAGCTATCAGAAGTCTGGAAAAGAACTGTCCTAGACCAAACTGAATGGGTCTCAGAATTTTTGAAAATTATTTCTCAGTTGTCACTTATCTAGGCTAATTCCACCTATGTGTAGGCCACAGGTCTGGGATACAACTGGAATATTACTGTAACTCATTTGTTATTTATGTACTCTCAGCCCTTACTTTTTGCTTCAAGCTATCTGAAACATAAAGCAATCATTTACACGACCCAAGCTTGCAAATATGTGCACATGTTATATACCTGCAACTGCAGCATTCCTGTAAGACACATAAGAATTCCAGCTTTGCTACTATTCAATTAGTAGTGTGGATATTAAAAGGTTGGAGTTTTGTCAAAGTCTGGTACAGAGTTCAAAGTAACAACTGCCTCAAATTTCCACAGGTTATGGCCATTCAGAAGCAGACGTCCTTCACCAATCTTTACTTGAAGCCAACATTGCCACTGAAGTTTGCCTTACAATTCTGGACACTTTATCTTTATTCACAATGGCATTCAAGGTATGTGCTTAGATACCTGTATAGTTAGGCGTAGCCATAGTTTTTATCCAGAGGTAGCCAATGTAGTGGTACGCGGGTGGTGCTGTGGGTTAAACCACAGAGCCTAGGACTTGCTGATCAGAAGGTCGGCGGTTTGAATCCCCACGATGGGGTGAGCTCCCGTTGCTCGGTCCCTGCTCCTGCCAACCTAGCAGTTCGAAAGCACGTCAAAGTGCAAGTAGATAAATAGGTACCGCTCCGGCGGGAAGGTAAACGGCGTTTCCGTGTACTGCTCCGGTTCTCCAGAAGCAGCTTAGTCATGTTGGCCACATGACCCGGAAGCTGTACACCGGCTCCCTCGGCCAATAAAGCAAGATGAGCGCCGCAACCCCAGAGTCGGTCACAACTGGACCTAATGGTCAGGGGTCCCTTTACCTTTAGCCAACATAGTGCTCTCCAGATGTTTTTGGACTCCAACTCACATCAGCCCCAGCCAGCAGTTCTGATGATCAGGGATATTAGGAGCTGTCACCTGACAACATCTGGAGTACAGGCAGCAACCAATTTGTGCATGGTTACACCCCAAGGCACCGCACACTTACGTGGAATCATGTATAATCAGAACACCCATTGAAAAACTCTTCAAACAACCCCTGTTTGTGATGTTTCCGGGTCACCTCTGAGTTTGACACAATGTGTATAGTCACGCTCGTGCTCGTTCATCAAGCACTTTAAGCAACACCACTGCAGTTGGGTCCCACCCAGTTGGGAATCACTGTGGTATGTCCCAATCCAGTGGGCTTCATCATCCACTGCAATAAATAGAACGATTGGTCTTACCTGAAGAGTAGATTTGTAAGGTGACAAACAGATGAAAACACCAGAGCCCTCCCTGCTGTGGTCTGCAGTTGTGCTAATTTCAGACTGCTGTCAAGGCTTTACTTAAGGGTTCCCTTTGTTCCTATGTTTAAGGGGTTATGTTATTTATTTTGGCGGCATGTCATCAGCTGTGGGGAGGTAGGCAGGTACATTCAGAGTTCTTTTCTATGTACATACATCGATTACTGCTGCTTGGTGAGCCTGAAAAACTGAGGCGATTAAGCCTACCTCCCACAATTCTGTGTTCCTGCCTCCATTACTTGATTACCGAATCAAGTGTCTTCATTGTCCATGTTACCAGTCTGCAATTCAAGTAAGATCAATAATTCTTTCCCAGATATTTGTGTGCAGATAGCCAAAACGGAAGCATTCCATTAACAAGTCTATAAGGTTTATAATGGCTTTTGAGGCCTTAAAGTAATTCATCTGTGTAGGTATCAAAATATAATTCTCTTAATTTTAAGAATCAGCTCCTGATGGATCATGGGCATAATCCTCTGATGAAAAAAGTGTTCGATGTGTACCTTTGCTTTCTGCAAAAAAATCAGTCAGAAACTGCATTAAAAAATGTCTTCAATGCCTTAAGATCACTAATTTTTAAGGTAAGTAGTCTTCAATTTATAACTTCTTCTCTCTGTATGTTATATTGATTGGGGTGGTGGTTCTGTTTTGTTACTTATATGCTGCCTCTAAATGTAGAGAGCCTAGGGCAGGGTATTGCTTTTCTTCAGACAGCATATCTCTTTGTTCAATCGGAGTATATACAGTGGTGCCTCGCAAGACGAAAATAATTCTTTCCGCGAGTCTTTTCATCTTGCGATGTTTTTCATCTTGCGAAGCATGGTCCGTCACAACTGAGCCTCTTCAAGCAGCTTTAAGAAAAAAGCGCAAGACGTTTTTGTCTTGCGAAGCAAGCCCATAGGGAAATTCGTCTAGCGAAGCAACGCAAAACCGAAAAACCCTTTCGTCTAGCGAGTTTTTCGTCTTGCGAGGCATTCGTCTTGCGGGGCACCACTGTATTTCTGAAACTGAGTGAAGGAGGACTCTGTTGTGTTCATGGAGCTTTAACTTGGGAACTAGATGCCAGGTTAATTGCTTTTTTGAATTTGGACAAGTCATTGTCTTGTTGAGTAGACTGACATTCTAGTCCAGCCAGTGCAAAGAAGCAGGCTCCCAAATCTCTTGATGGAACAGGTGGGCCCATTAACTGAGCAGGCCACTGTATGTTCAGAACCCGGAACTGCATTACCAACAAGTGCTAGTCCGGTATGTAAACATAGTGTTCGGCCATTCAGTTTTACAGTTGTTATCTCCGGGTGTCATGGGAGAGATTAGAATGTGGGCCATATGGCCCACCCTTTAAAACAGGTGACAAAGTCACAATTGCTTTCTTTTTGGGAAATGGAGTTGCAGATCTGAAATCTGACAGCCCCGAAACACTGAATTCCTGTCTAAGCTTTGGTCTTATTTTGAGACAACCACTACCTTCTGTCAGGCTGTCAAAATAGATTTTCTAGTCACTTTAAGGGTGAAGCTTTACAGAGTTGCAAATTTCTGCATAAACTACAATTTACTAAATTTGTGAGGTAGGCAAGCTAGCAAACTCTTTGTACACTTATTTGCAAAGCTGACTTGGGGACTCCTAAACAAACGGATGCACATACAGTGGTACTTCGGGTTAAGTACTTAATTCGTTCCGGAGGTCCGTACTTAACCTGAAACTGTTCTTAACCTGAAGCACTACTTTAGCTAATGGGGCCTCCTGCTGCTGCCACGCCGCCAGAGCACGATTTCTGTTCTCATCCTGAAGCAAAGTTCGTAACCCGAGGTACTATTTCAGGGTTAGCAGAGTCTGTAACCTGAAGTGTATGTAACCTGAAGCATCTGTAACCCCCAAGGTACCACTGTATCTGTATCAAGGGTGTTTGTTTTCGGGGACCCTTTCTAGTGTGTTACAAATTAAACAGCCAACTCCCATGTGACATTTTTTTGAACACTTTGCTATTTGAAACTTGTTACCTGATGGTTTCGTTTTATCCTACCTTTTAAAGAGTAAATGTTTCTGTGTGTTCTACAGTTTCCTTCTACATTTTATGAAGGAAGGGCTGACATGTGTTCTTCACTGTGCTATGAAATTTTGAAGTGCTGCAATTCCAAACTGAGCTCAATACGAACAGAAGCATCACAGCTCCTTTATTTCTTGATGAGGAATAATTTTGATTACACAGGAAAGAGATCGTTTGTGAGGACACACCTACAAGTCAGTACAGTTTGTTTTTATGTATTTAAGGGGTTTTAAGGAGATGAAATGCTGACCTTTTCTGGTATCATGTTTTAAAGACTGGATTGTGTGTACTTAGCAACATAATATTATAACAGACTTCAGCTACATAGTGCATCGAGCAGCACACACACACACTGTAAGTTATGTGTGATAGTAAACGCTGCATGCCCAGCAGCTATGTGAAAAGGTCACCCTTGCTGCTGCACTCTCTATGTGTACTTCCTATACACAAATTTTGGAACAAGTAGCTGATTTTTCTAGATATTCAAACTCATGCCCTATTGTATCACTGCAGTTTTAATGCAAATTATTCACATACAGGTTTGCATTTTCCCCAGAAGTGTCTACAAATCTATTTATTTATTTTATGTATTTGTTTATTTACACAAAGTTACAGGCTGCTTAATATTTAGGAAAGTTCCAAAACTGTATACAGAATTTATAATGCATACAATATAAACCCCAACCTGAAATCTTCAAGATTTATGTTTCTACTTCTTTACAAGGTTATCATTTCTGTGAGTCAGCTGATTGCAGATGTTGTCGGAATTGGTGGAACCAGATTTCAGCAGTCTCTTTCCATCATCAATAACTGTGCTAACAGTGACAGACTTACTAAGGTTTGTAGTAGGCTTTTTCCATTTAATTTTGAAATTATAAAGAAGGGTCTGGATCATCAGTTTCATTCCCGTGGGACTGATGCTAAAACCTCATCATGTAAACAGCCCGTATGGATCAACCATAAGAAGGTTATAGTCATGTATAAGCAGAGAACAAAATGTACAGAAATGCTGTAGAATGAAAAATACAGAAGCAGTCACAAAAGGGACCTTGATGAAGTGCCAAAAATGCCAAGTTGTTCTTGATGCTTGAGAGAAAAAGGAAAATCTCTGTAAAATCTTTTCAGATCACAATAGTCCATGTTTGAGACACTAGTTTAAATATTCGTTGTATAATATAAGTACATACAAAATTAGCTTTTAAAATAGTTCCATTTTAGAGTTGTTTTACTTTGAAGGAAACAATGTAACATTAACAGGAGTAGATGCAACTAATAGCCAAGACCATGTTCATGTGGTTAGGATTCTGAGGAACAGTCCACACAACTTTACTCTTCTTTCATACTACTTGATTATTCCTAAAGGAATTTCAAGCAATAGGTCACTAAGTGGATAGGTACAGTTTAGCTTCCCCTTGTTGAGCTCATTTTCTATATCTTGCCGCTGTTTTCACATTACAGCACACGACATTTCCTTCCGATGTCAAGGATTTGACAAAACGCATCCGTACAGTCCTAATGGCTACAGCACAAATGAAGGAGCATGAGAATGATCCAGAAATGCTTGTGGATCTTCAATACAGTTTGGCAAAGTCTTATGCCAGTACACCTGAACTCAGGAAGACATGGTTGGATAGCATGGCAAGAATTCATGTTAAAAATGGAGATCTTTCAGAGGTAAGCAAGACAGAAAGTACTCCACTGGTTTTTGATGATCTGGCCATACTGTTCATAAAGTTCAAAATAATTCTATAAATCTATCACACACATATTGAAGAGGTTGGAGAAAAATGTGCCAACAGAAATTAGAAAGAATTGCTGTGCTGCTCCAGCGTTTTTAGTTTTATTCAAGATATACAGTAAGCCCACAACTTATGCAGGGGTTACATTCCAGGGATTGTGCCTAAAGCCAAAATTGCATATAGTCAAAATATAATGGGTACAATGGTAGATGGGATTGCCAAAGTTGTGGTTTTTTTAAATTGCCAAGCATGTAAAGCTGAATGTTGCAGGCTTGCTGTATACAGAACTTAGTCACAACAAAAATTGTGTAGTAATGGTTGCTATTGTTTGTATTTTAGGCAGCAATGTGTTATGTCCACGTAACAGCTCTGGTGGCAGAGTACCTTCTCCGAAAAGGTATGTATCATGCACCTACTCCTTTGTTGTTGGGATATTTTAAACTGCTGCTTAAGTGGTTATATACCTGTCTGCTTTATAGTTTGTGCATTTATGTTTTGCCTAGCCAGTTGTAGTTATGCATATTGTCTATTGCCCTCGCATCCATGTGGATAAAGGTCCAAAAATAGTTTAATAAATAACAATTAAATTAATATTCTTTCTATTTAAAAAATAGCAACAAAACATTTAAAGAAATATCTTCAGAAAATACTGTTACAGAAAGGAAAATCCAATGTAATCTCATCACACTCCATCTGTTAAACTGTCACTCAGAATGTTTGTTTTCTATAGTTTTACCATTGCCTTCCTCCATAAAGCTTAGGGTTCTCTTCTCCTCCCTCCTCCTTTTATTCTCACAACAATCTTGTCCGTGCAGTGATTGCATGGTAATAGTTGATCAGTGGACCGCTCTATTGCACTGGTGAGCCTTTTAAACATATCAGCATCACAGGATGTACCATCAGAAAAACAGCTTCTTTACTTATCTATATTGTCTAAAGACCCCCATACAGTTTTTCTGTTTGCTATGAAGGTACCTCACTTCTATTTTGCCACACTGGGTTACTGAAGATAATTATATCTAATGCCAGCCCTGAATAGTCATTAGTAACCATGTGTAAGAGGCCCTCCTGTTACCCAAGTTTCCATCTTAGGCTTTGAAGGAACCAAGGTTGTGAAAACAGACAAGCTTACTTAGTAACTTGCAATCAGTAGAATTTTGTCCTATGGTTCAGAAACCCAAGAGCATGGTTTCTGATTATTCAAGTCTTTACTAAAACACTATACTGTTTAAGAATAAAATCCAAACCTGCTGCTGCTGACCCCCTGCATAGTGGTGCTACTGCCACATGGCAGTGCTGCAGCCTAGCCACTGGCAGTGGCAGTGGCAGCAGAAGATTTGCAATGGGGCAGGGGGTGGATCAGGACTTTGGGATTGGCTGTAAGAGCAGCTTGGTATCCAACAGAATGCCCTTGAATGCCCTATTTGGGGACTGCATGCTGGCAAGGATACTGACAGTTCGCCTTCTGCCCACACATTCAGCAGGCAGAAAAGGGGGGGGGGGCTGCTCCAGCATAGTGGCACAAGCACTACTCAGTTGGCAAGAGGAAACCAGCTGAGATTGCAGAATTTAGTGAAGGGATGCCTCTACTCAATTCAATACCCCCCCCCAACCAAGGGTAACTTGAAATTAGATTTATTCACTGCAACTTTAAGATTGTTAATTTCTTTCATGCCTTTGTGGGTTTTGCTGTTCCTCTCTTCCGTTGATCTACTTCAAGAGTGTTGTCTGCATTTTTCCCATCCAATATAAATAGGAATGTTTAAACAAGGCTGTATAAGCTTCAGAGTAATCACTCCAAATATAGATGAAGAGGCTTCTATGATGGAAGATGTTGGGATGCAAGATGTTCACTTTAATGAAGTATGTAAACTTAATTCATACTTATTTCTGTATCCTTATAATACTAATATATTTTTTATTGAATTCTAAAATGTCTTGCTTGCTGTCTAACCCAAAGAGTTCATTAACACATTGAAAATATTTTTAACCCATGGAAACACAACTAAATAATAAATAGCATACACCATTACTCACTTTATAGCATGTTAAGACAAAGAGGCCAAGTTATGCTGGAGATGCTATAAAAGCAAGGCATAAGTTCAGGGGAGAACCTGGGGAGAGAGCATTGAGGAACCTTGGACCTGGCAATTAAATGTTAACCAGACGGGATTTCCACAGTACCCTTTAGAAAAGTGTGACACTGCAGACTGTAGGAAGAAGGGAGAATTGGTAAAATTGCCTCTCCCCTTCCACTGTCAGGAGCCTTTGCTGGATCAGAAACACACTGTACTGGAAATTAATCCTTTTTTATGCTGCTTGAGAAAAATAAAATTAGATTGCTCCAGATTAGTCTCTATCCACATGTGTGTGCTTTTCTTTCTGTAACTAGGATGTACTGATGGAGTTGTTAGAACAGTGTGCAGATGGGCTGTGGAAGGCTGAACGTTATGAACTGATTGCTGACATCTATAAACTTATAATTCCTATTTATGAAAAGCGGAGAGATTTTGAGGTATTTGATACAAATCTATTTATGCTATAATGATTTCATTTGATACTTGTTAATGCTGTGGGATGTTGAAATAGGTAATGTTCAACTAAAGTTACAGCGAAGTCTCCTTGAAAGTTGTGAGGATTCATTTGATTGCAACTAACTTCAAAGTGCTCTGGGTTTTTGTACCTATAAAACTTTATAAGGCTTGGGACCCCATTACCTTATGGAGCCTCTTTTCCCCTATGAATCTGGCCAGCTCTTCAGCTCAGCTTTGGAGTCCCTTCTCCAAGTACCTCTTCTAAGGCAGGTGCAGAGAGTGGCTACATAAGAAAGAGCCTTTTCTGAAGTGGTTCCCATTTTTGGAATGCTGTTCACAAGGAGATACAGCAAGCCCTTAGTCCACCATCTAAGACTTCTTTAGATTCCAAGGCACTGGAAATTTTGATATCTGCATCCTGCTCATTCAATGGATGGTTAGCTGTTTACTGGTTTACAGTGATGATGATGTTATGGTGGGATATGTGTATACTTGGGGAAATGTTCACTTTTGGTTATCATTCTTGCATGTTTTTAATATATATTTACTACTAAAGTCAACTTCAAATATAATGTTACACCTGAAAAAGTAATCATTAACTGTTCCATTGCTTTCAGTGGTACTTAGTTATCCCTAATTTTAGCTAAATTGAGACAATTGGGTTTTCCAAGCCGTTAAGCACTGTATTATTTTGATACAGTTTGCTAACAATATATAAAAGCTTGTATGTTTTTTATTCTGTTTTTTTGTTGTTCAGAATATACTAAATATCTCAGTGCCACCATTTACCAAAACGTATTTTCCCATTTTTTTTAGAGGCTAGCTCATTTGTATGACACATTGCACCGGGCGTACAGCAAAGTTACAGAAGTTATGCATACAGGAAAAAGATTGTTGGGAACCTATTTCAGAGTTGCATTTTTTGGACAGGTGAGCATTGTCCAGTGTCTTTCCTGAACTTTAACTTAGCATATGAAAAATTGCAATTTTTTTTGCAATGTATTCTTTTTTACAGCATGTGTTAACTGCATTGTATATTTCTACTTGCATGTATTTGAAACTAATGAACTATTGAACTAATAACTGTTTTCTGAATGAGAAATTTCTTCAGTAAACTTTCTTTTCTTCCTTTTTTCCTTTTTCTATTACTTTCTTAAGGCAGCGGTAAGTTTTTCAATAATAGCCATTCATAGCTATTACTTAAACACTGCCTTTGGTGTTTTTATATATTATGTTGGTTCACTTTCTGATCTGTATTATCTTGGTTTAAAATATTAATATATTTAGTTCCACTTGCAGAAGAAAACTGCACATGTTCTATATTTGTACTGCATGCTTATACAAAGAATCAATCTTTTTCACTTTTATATGTTATTCCATAGTGGCAAAATACAGTGACTGCAGGATGTGTGTGTGTGTGACATGAGCATGTGTATTCAATGGAGGAAACACAGTTTTAGATAGAAATAGTTGATCAAAAAAAAAATTCAGTCAGGGCACTGAATTGTACAATTTGAGTGATATAACATTCCATTTATTCTATTGTCTCTTATGACTGTAGCAATACCAGTTTACAGACAGTGAAACAGATGTGGAGGTAATTACAGAAACTGCTGTCCAAAACAAGCAATGCAGTAAAAATTACTGCATATAAGCTTAGTTTGTTGTGGGTATTTTTGTCAGTCTAGTTTGCGTTTATACATGCTATGTTGTGATCCTTGCACTACATTGTCCATTTCATCTTCAGATAGGAATATTTATTTTTGCAACTTAAAACATTAACTCAGATCTGACATTCTGTATGAAAGCAGACACCTGTTTCACCTTCCATGGGACCTATTTTGGTTGTGTTTTGGGCTTCAAAGTAAATTATAAAATACGATTATATTAAAATTTATCTAGATAACGTTGCTTTATTTGTATAGAACACTTGGCCATATTTTGTTCAAAATAACACGGCTTTCTCAGAGGACTACCATATTGGCATGTGAAACAGGCATGCGAACAATGAATATGGAAATAGAGTGCTGTACTCTCAAAACATTAAAGTTGACATATCATGTAATTTACAGCATTCCCTCAATAATATTGTAATAATTTTCAATGCATCCATACTATAATAGCTGTTTTGCTCTCCTTACCTTGATTTTTCAATATCACTTTTTTCTTTTCCTTTTTGCTTGCAACCTTTGTGTTCTACATTGACCTTGCTTTAATTATTAGGAGTCATTCTTTTTTGGACCTTTGTTTGTTTAGAACTTAACTGTTGTTATTGGTTTTTCTTTTCTAAAGGGATTTTTTGAAGATGAAGATGGAAAAGAATATATATACAAAGAGCCTAAACTCACATGCCTTTCAGAGATTTCCCAGAGGCTACAAAAACTCTACTCAGATAAGTTTGGATCTGAAAATGTCAGGATGATCCAGGACTCTGGAAAAGTAGGACTTAACTAATAATATACAACTGACTTATATATAAATTAACATGAGCTCAAATCGAAATTTTCTTTCTAGCCTGCCAGTTCTTAAGCATAGTAAAATGTGGTTCCACTAAGGATGATCATCTACTTGTGCAGTACAAAAAATACCAAATGAATGAAGCAAGAAGGACCTTGGTGGCATACATGGATAATTTTTATATTGAAGGCACCATAAGCGTTTTAAAATTTTATTAATGATGATCAGCGTATTAGCTCAAGTAACCTTTTAATAATGTAACTTTTAAATAATTGCATATTTTCATAGTTGAGATTTTAATTCTCTCAAATTCTTTTAAGGTAAATCCTAAGGATTTGGATTCAAAATATGCCTATATTCAAGTTACTCATGTAGTTCCATACTTTGAGGAAAAGGAACTACAAGAGAGAAAAACAGAATTTGAAAGAAATCACAACATCCGTCGCTTTATGTTTGAGATGCCATTTACTCAGATGGGCAAAAGAAGAGGGGGAGTGGAGGAACAATGTAAACGACGCACCATTCTTACAGGTACTAGGTCAAAATTTGCAGTTCTTTGGGACAGTACTTTGATTTCTAAAAACCAAAAGAGAGCACTTAACACCTTTCATTGATGTTTTTTGTCTATAGCACCTGTAACACGCTTCCATTTAATCCAAAAAAGCCACAGAGAAATCTGAGTCTTTGCTAAATCCTGCATGTTTTGGGTCCTAATAACCTATCGGAGCCTAAGAGTTCAGCAGGAAACTAACCTATAACTAACAACTAACCAAGTTAAAGCTATTTCATGCAATACACTCACATTTTGTACACGTAAAGTGTTATTAAAATTAATGTTTTGCAGCCACATGAACTATACTGCTATACTTTCTGGGGAGCTGGAATTGACATAAGGGTACACTCTGACAAATATGGGCTACCACAATATAATGTGTGAAACAAAGACACACAAATTGATGCTCTATCAGTACCCTGGATGTTATTGATGCAGTTTCTCTGGTCTGCCAGGAAGCTGTTTAACAGCAAGGTCACGTTTTAGAAGCACTTGGAACTGTGATCCAACTCAAAGAGAAAGGTCTTGGGTGTATTTTAAAACCTGTGTAGAAGGGGAGATATTTTATGTTCAGGGCAGTTGGCTGTAAAATTAGACAGAGGTATTCACCTCTGGCAGCAGGTGCTCAGAAACAGGAGCTTCCCCATTCATTCCTCCTGAGCCATTCCCTTCTATTGGAGATCAGAGCTGTGTGTGCCACAGGCTTGCCATACAACTGGTCTACTACCCTTAGGCTCAGTGAAGTATGCTATCCCATTTTGCTTCATCCCTAAACTGGCCTAGTATGTACTCTTGCAATCCTGTGAATAGCTAATAGATAGGTAGGTAGGTAGATATTTAAGTTGACTCAAACATTTATTGCCTCTCAATTGCCTTGTGTTCATGTGCAAATATGTCAAGGCCAGGGTCCAGTTATTTTGCATGCTGACTCATGGCTACTCTTTGCACCAGGATTACTGGTAGCTTAAAGACTGACACTGCATGTGAACTACTGTTATTGCTAATAGCTAATCTCCTGGCAAAGAACCAAGTGGAAACAGTAGTGTTGTCATCCTTCTTTAGATAACAAAATGTGAATTACATTAACTAAACAAATAGAAAAGCATAGAAAGACCCATGCTTAATATTTTTCTAAGTTTTTCCCACCTGTTGGTTTACCTACTTGATACTTAATCATTAGTCCTTTCTGGATAGAACAGCATGTAACTTTCATGGGCTAGCAGACAGTACTATATATGTCCCGCATAATGAGAAGATACAGGCTAGTCTTCTTCTGCAGATCAGAATTTTTCCAGGGGCATACAAACACTGGACAAAAGAAGCACACAGTCTGCAGAGCAGGGGTAGCCAATGTAGTGCCTTCCGGATGTTTTGCACTAAACTCTTAGTATCCCAGACCACAGGCAATGAGAACTGGGGCTGATGGGAAATGCCGTTCCAAACATCTGGACACATCACATTGATTAGCCTTGCTCTATAGAATTATGCTATTAAAATATAGGCTTGTTTGTTTATAAGTCTAATTGCTCACAAAATAAAAAGCATTGACTTGCAAGTTTCTTAATATTTCAAGATAGCATGAGTATAGTCGTGTAAACATAATTTCATTGTTTTCTTTCCCTAGCTATACATTGTTTTCCATATGTAAAGAAGCGGATTCCCATAATGTATCAACACCATACAGATTTAAACCCAATTGAAGTCGCTATTGATGAAATGAGTAAGAAGGTTGCTGAGCTCCGGCAACTTTGTTCATCAGCTGAAGTAGATATGATCAAACTTCAGTTGAAGCTGCAGGGTAGTGTTAGCGTTCAGGTATGTTGATTAAATTGATTATGGTGTGGAGTTTTCCTTTACCTTAAAATCGCCTAATAAGCTTCTTCTCGCTTTAGAATTCTGTTTGTGTGTTTGTGTCACACCGATAAAATAATATGCAGCGCCAACAATGTCCATTGAATAAGAGTGGTAGACTTTGAATTTGAGACTAAGTTTTACGCAGAATAGACCTATTGAAATTAATAGGCCTCACCTATTCATGTCCATTTATTTCTGTAGGTCTGTTCTGAGTAAAACGTAGTTGAATACCACCACAGGTTCAACACTGCGATCACTTGAGCAACTTGTTAATTCTCAACCTTATTTCACAGGAAGCCCCTTCATTTGTAGTTCTGTTTGGGTGTTATCCCTCATGAGATTAATGCATAAACTTATAAATCACCTTTGCTTGTAGAGCAAGCTGCTTACTACAGCTGTGCCCTCCAGCAAGCCCATGCACAGGGGACAGCAGCCGGGTAAACTTGCCCCAGGCCTTGGAGGACTAAGGCTACTGGGGGGGGGGTGCCAGGGGCCTGCCGTACCTACAGTCATGCAAGGAATGCCCTGTGCCTCCCAGCTGACCAGGAACTTAATGGGTGAAACATGCATGTCTGTCCGTATGCACTGCAAGGTTTCGATAGTAAAATCTAGACCTGCGTTACTGCATACAAGTGTGTAGCATCAGATCAAATTAGGTGCCGGCACTGTGGTGGCACATCTCATGGATAAGGCTCAGACCATCTCCTGCATAGACATGTCCTCCCACACAGGGTTGGTGCTAACCCCACTCTTCCCTCATGGAGTAGTTAATCATATGAAGGATAATGCCTGTGCAGAGCTTCTGTCTAGTTAGTCACTTGTGTGCAACTTGTTCCTTTCATGGATATGAACTCAGTAGTGTTTTTGCACCAGAAGGGCAGGATAGGTAAAGGTAAAGGGACCCCTGACCATTAGGTCCAGTCGTGACCGACTCTGGGGTTGCGGTGCTCATCTCGCTTTATTGGCCAAGGGAGCCGGCGTACAGCTTCCGGGTCATGTGGCCAGCATGACTAAACCGCTTCTGGTGAACCAGAGCAGCACATGGAAACGCCGTTTACCTTCCCGCTGGAGTGGTACCTATTTATCTACTTGCACTTTGATGTGCTTTCGAACTGCTAGGTTGGCAGGAGCAGGGACTGAGCAACGGGAGCTCACCCCGTCACAGGGATTCGAACCGCTAACCTTCTGATCGGCAAGTCCTAGGCTGTAAGGTTTAACCCACAGTGCCACCCGCGTCCCTTAATGTTTTAATAAATACAGGCTATTTTTCAGAAATGTATTTGACTTGTGTATAGCCCTTTTCAGAGGGATGAGCAAAACTGGTTTTAATATTATTGCAGAGGGGTAGGAACATAATTTATAACTGTTTATATATTTTTAGGTTAATGCTGGGCCATTGGCATATGCCAGAGCTTTTCTGGATGATACAAGCACCAAACGGTATCCAGACAATAAACTAAAGTTACTCAAGGAAGTTTTCAGGTAAAAAAATATGAAAGTTTATTAAGTTTCTTTTTGGAACTTTGAGATTAGAACCATTCTCAATATATTTCATTTTATGTAATTAAATTTATTTCAGACAATTTGTTGAAGCTTGTGGGCAGGCCTTAGAAGTAAATGAGCGGCTTATAAAAGAAGATCAGATAGAATATCAAGAAGGAATGAAGGCTAATTACAGAGAAATGGCAAAAGAACTCTCTGAAATCATGCATGAACAAGTATGTACTGAACATTAAGTATTTCATTCAGGTCATCCTGTTTTGGTTGAGAAGAACCAAATATTTTTCTTGGAATTCTTTATTATTTAAGTATTTAATTCAGAGGATCCAAGTCTTTAGTATATTCCTAACTGTAAATTGCTGTAAATTGCCAATAACAATTTACTGCTTTGAGGGTGGTTGTTGTTTTTTACACTCAAGTTTCTTTCTGTAAGCCACCTTAGGGGAAAGACGAGGTATAAATAAATGTGAAACAATTATAATATGTCTTTTTATGACATTAAATAATATAATGATGCTGAAGGAAATGGGTTAAGACTTCCACCCTGGAATGTTTTATCTAAAGTTAATATTTATAATAGATGTTAATGGATAATGCCCTTGAAGCATATGCTATGATTTATTAACTGCTGTAAGAGAGTTATCTAACAATAAATCCTTTCATTTCTTCCATTCTGGTTGGTACAATGCTGACAATTTCATGAATTCAGTTGTACGGGGGATTTTAAAATAACAGAATTACAAAGAAAATCAGTTTAGTTGGCACATGAATCAGACTTAAATGCAGTAGCCTATCTTGCCTTAAGCCTGCTAGTTCTAACATGAAAAATGAGCACTTTTCTCTCCCTTTTTTCCATTCTTGTCGCCTAATAAAACAGCTTAATTGATTATTATACTTTACTTGGCAATGTAACACTAGAATATGGTCAGTCCACAAGTACACCATAAGTTGCTTTGCTAAAAGAATGACTTCTGCTGTGACTTCTGTTCCAACATTGCATGATGTGGGTGAATGTTCAAGAATTAATAGACTTCTAACCATTCCTCTACAGCAAGGAGTGGGGAACCTCAGGCTCAGGGACTGCATGCCTCTGTATTTGACAGTTTGAACTCTCCCCAGGCTACTTACTTCTCTGAGCCTAAATATGCCCTAAATATTTTTGCCGGCTAGAATGTGCCCTTGAACTCGGACAGTGCCTCTTGTTTGTCTGGACAGAGCGTAGAGAAGAGGGGTGGGCAAATGCAAGTAGAAATTAGCTTACCACACCAAGATAAAATTAACATTAATTGCTCCACCCACTTTTGCCTCTGACTCTGCCCACCTCAGGCTACTTTCCCCTGCCTAGAAGGCCCTTGAGCGAAAAAGGTTCCCCATTCCTGTTTTACAGATTTAATTTCGATTTGAAGCTCATGTATTTTTCCATTGGAAAATGTAATCATGATGGAAGCAACTCTTAAATACCAAGGAAACAGGCATTTTATGGAAATATAAGTGCATGGCTTGCATGTAAATTTGGTTGTACTACCTATTCTGCAAACATTGGAATGTCCATTTTGCTTTCTTAAATAAATGTTTCAGAGATATTTTCCCCCCTGTTTAATACATTTTATAGAAATCTTAATGGGCATCTCTCTTTCTTCCTTCCCTTTTCCCCTATGCTGCTTTGAAAATGTGATCAGCTGGGATGGTAATACATTTTTAGTTTCTCTTTCGAGTTCTGAGTTTTGTTTAACTTCCTTTACCCAATATATAATGTGGAATTTGTAGTGCAGAACTGAGGGAAGACTTAGGCTTTATTTCATTTTAATGTTGAATAGTCAATCATTATGCATATCGCTGTTGCTTAACAAAATGTTTATCAGTCAAATAATAATGTTTTGCTACACTGCTTCTTACATAACTAATAGGGCAATCAGATTTTTTTAAAATAAGAAGGATCTAGTTTCTTGACAGAAGTCGTTAGAGAAGGGTGAATTTTAGCTAAACATCTTTGCTATTTTCAGAACCAGTCACAAAATTAAACATATATTAATTCAGAAGGTCATCTGACCTATATCTAACTTTTGTGTCACTATAGACTTGCTCCCTATCATAATTCCAATTATCTAGAAATACATTCCATTTAAATCAAGTTGGACTTTGCTTCCAAGTAGAGATGGGGGAGGAATTTAATCCTGATTGCATTTAAAACTGAATCTACCTAATTCCCACTTTTTGAAACAGTATGCAAACCAGAAAACAGCCATCCTTGGAAATTTGCAGGCTTCCCAGTTTTGTAATGCAGTTCTCTTGCCAAGCAATATGTAGAAAAATGCATATCTGGTGAAAATAATATACAAAACTGCATTATATTAGAGAAAATATGTTTTGCAAGGATGTATGTGCTAGGCAGAGTTGCATACTAAAATGTGTCCCCCCTACTTGCTGTATCTGAAGTTAGGTCCCAGTTCACATTTTAGCTAGAAGCCAAAGGACAAGCCCATGGTTACCCCACTCTTTTGAAAACCTCCTCCCTCAACCATGTCTAAGGCATGTGTTTTTCTTTCTTTAAGATTACTGCTATGGAAGAAAAAGCCAGTGTAATGCCCAACTCGCTACACATTTTCAATGCCATTAGTGGGACACCAACAAGCACAACAGTTCATGGGATGCCCAGCTCTTCTTCAGTTGCATAAGCATTTTGTGACGGAAAGCGCTGCTTACCTTGGAACACAAGTGGATCTTTGAACATTTGCAAACTCAGGATGAAATCCAAATCTGAAAGAGGACTGTGAAGATACTAACAATTGAGCATGCTTAACTCTTTGGGTCAGTCAGGGATAAGGAAAAAGTAAGAGGTAGATTTCTAAAACATATACTGATGGTGCACATATTTTTTATATTCTGCTGGCAATATTACAACACCCAACACAGAATTGTTCTGGGGAACTTAACTGGTTCTTCTGCTCTGATAATGGTATTCTAAAATAAATGGCACATTATAGGCAAGTGTTATGGAATGTAAGTTTGCAGACACAAACCATAAAAGTGTTCTTTGATATATGCACATACAAACTGATATAAAGTACAAACACTATTAGACTTAATAGGCACTAATTTGAGGGGTTAATGTAGGTAGAAGTAGTTTTTTGTACTGTTGACTATAACAGTTGTGCACCATTTTATACCTTGTTGGCATTTTGGAGAGCATATGAGCTTAAAATTGATCAAGCAGTTGCATCCAACCAAAGGTTACCATATGTTACTAACTAACTATATATTAAGCAAGACATGTACATATTTGTTAATACAACTCATAAACCCTGTACATAAATGAAATGCATTTCTAAACATTTTTAATATTCATACCAGCTTTCATCCTCCTACAATTGTGATAAATTCATGTTCATTCCAAGTAAATGCTCTATTTTCTTTTACAGTTATTGTATATAAATACAGTAAGTGCAATATGAGGTTGTATACAGTTTCTATAACGTTATGCACTGTTTTTAAAAAGAATACATAATTTTTGCCAAAGTGATGGAGTATATAAGTGGTGATAAACTACTGTGGCTAAATGGTGATGTAATTTAAAGCTTTTGCTATATTGTTTTAAGACATGAATTAGTAATTTTATATTTGAGAAAGATAAAGGGTTTTAATTTTATTTAACTGGAATCACTGGCCTGCTGTAATTAAACATTATGTACTTCATCTATATTAAAAAGGAATTAATTTATGTAGAGTGTGGTTGGATCATTTTATTTTGCTGCTGTAAAGGAACATTGTGTATTAAATCAATTTATGGAGGGTGTCGCTGGGCTATGAGGTTGGTCTTAAGATGACAAGGCAGGAGCAAAATTCTTCAGGGCTCCCCATCACTTTTCTGCTCCTGCCTGCAATAAGCAGATCACTTCTGTTTTTTCCGTCAGGTTTACTCACTTTTCTTTGCTATTTTTTCTTTATTTGCCTTCTCCAAATCTCTTCTTGGCTCCGCTGATATGAGTTGCCCTTAATCTCCTTTCCTTTACTAGGCGAAAAAAGGATATATACGATATCTTTATTGTCATTGTCCCTTGCAGAACAATGAAATTGAAAAACTACATGATACATACAAAAACCCCTAAAAACTCTGAAACCCCATTTTAAAATACACTATACTATAGAGACCCCTTATGCTGCGTTTAGAACCAGAATTACATTTGTGTAGAAACTGTTTCTACACAAGGAAGGAAGACAAAAATTATTTACCTCAGATTCCCTCTGTCTTCTGTTTTCCCGCCTTTTTTTTTTTTTTTTTTTTTGCATGCCCCTGCACACCCTTGCTTTGTTTGCTGGTGGATGGGGTTTTTTTGCCTGCTCTTTTGGGTCAGAAAGAGAGGAAGGCATATTGGGTGAGACAACCTTTGAAACAAAAGCAAAAGCAAAAGGGAAGCTCCTTTGCTTGGACTGAGGCCTCAGCCCCAGTCGCTCTAGAGCTCCATTTCTCCCTCAGGGTTTGTCGATCCGGTGAGTCTCCTCAAGACCTGCTAAGCTCTCTCTCCTCATGGTATTCTGAGCTCTGTTCCTTCCTCCTGATACACAGTGGTACCTCGGGTTACATATGCTTCAGGTTACATATGCTTCAGGTTACAGACTCCGCTAACCCAGAAATAGTACCTTGGGTTAAGAACTTTGCTTCAGGATGAGAACAGAAATCGGGCTCCGGCAGCGCGGCGGCAGCAGGAGGCCCCATTAGCTAAAGTGGTGCTTCAGGTTCAGAACAGTTTCAGGTTAAGAACGGACCTCCGGAACAAATTAAGTACTTAACCCGAGGTACCACTGTACTGAGCTTGGTAATCTTTTGTCTTCCCGGGCTCCCTGGCCATAAGCTCTTTTCCATGACAAGAGGTCCAACAGGCCCAGTTAGCCATGACCCTCACTGCCCTGGGAAGCCTCTCAGGGCAAAGAAGGAGGAGGAGGAGGAGGAGGATGAAACCTTGGAGGCAGTGGCAGCATGCCAGCGGGAGACAGGCCAGACAAATGGAGTTTGAATCGAGAAAGAGGCAACTGTTACAGGAGAGGTGAAGATCTTCCCAACCCTTCCTTGCCCACATGTGGACTTCCTCTTCCCCAGAGGCTTCTTCATTTCTCCCAGCTCAGGGGAGGGATGGTTTAAATTCACAGGATCCCTCCCAGCTTTTTTGCTTTTTCCTCCTCTTCGGATGAAGACGGCTTAAGGGGCTTCCTGAGGCAGTTTCTCCAATTTATGGCCAAAAAAAGAACAGCGGCAGCCTTCCAACTCCAATCCCATCCCAATAATAATAATAATAATAATAATAATAATAATCAGGTTTGCGGTTGAATCCTCATTTAATTACTCTGTTGAAGGAGACTTTGATTGCATCCATTGCCTCTGAGGGAAGAGAGTGAAGTGAAAGTGAGGTTACTGAGGAACTGCAATCCCACTGTCTGTTTCAGGATGTGAATCATATGTGGCTACTGTGCAGAGCCTCTAGGTTTGAATTCCTCTCCTCAAGAAGCCCCCACCCTAACCCAGCTCATCTTGAGAGATTACTCTGCCTTGCTTTGCCAAGTTCTCCTGGCTTAAAGGTACACTGTGCAGTAGGGGGGGAAATAAGTATGAAAATTTGTATTGACTGACAGAGCACCACACCTCTCCTGCTGCCCTGCTCTGAAATAGCTGGGTTTGAGCAAAATGCTTCCATACTTCCCTCCTTTGCTAAGGGGACAAATGAAATTCTGCTATCTGGGCTGCCCTTGATTCACAGGACAAAGGCGGCTCTTAATTTGCAAAAGAAAGAGAAAGCCCAAGTCCCCGTCAACATTTTATCCTCAGCAAACAGGAAAAAGCTTTTTATTGGATATTTATTTCTATTGGATCCTAGAACTATAGGCAGATAGGATCCTAGAATGCAACAATCTGATTGGCCAGCAGGAGCAGCCCAATCAGACCCCAGGGGGGATTTAGTCAGCCTGTTAGGCCGGTAGGATACTAGGATGCAACAACTGATTGGGCTGCAGCAGGAAACATAATCAACCAATCAGTACTCATTGTGTAAATAATGTATATAAAGCCTGAGGTTTGGGGGGGGGGATTCAATCACTGTTCCTATGAGCTGAAAGAAAGAGCATGAAATTAATACTTGACTGAGTATATTGAGAGCCTCAACTCATTTGCAACAAAACTGAAAGGAGAAGGAATTTAGATCCACCCCTTTCCTATAGACTGTTTGGGTGTGTTGTATCTCCCAGTCATCCCTCATCAATGACTGAAACCTCTTCTGTTTCAGTGCCCACTAGTGTTACAGTTCATCTCACCGTGTGCAAAGCCTCATCCCCGCCCCCCCAAAAGGCACCTGGATCCTGCAGGAGGAAATCGGGATACAGGGCATGATCAATCGAGGGAGACTAGATAGCTGTGGGGAGGGGGGAGTAAAATACCATCTCCCTCCCTTGAGGCAGATCCCAATTTAAACTTTATTCTCAATAACTGCACAAGTGTGTCCTACACTGTGACTACCATTGAAATACCTGTAAGGCTTAAATAGCTATGTAAAAGGTATGCCCAGTCTATTAAACAGCAACAAAGATACATCGGCGATGAGTTGTACCCTTCCCATGGTTTACCGTAGCCCCTAGCCTCATTTACACCCCAAAGTGAGCCTGCTGAGGCATGTTCTATCGTTTCCATAGAAAGTGGTGCCAAGTCCAGAATAATAATAATAATAATTTTTTATTTATACCCCGCCCATCTGGCTGTGATACATCAAACATTAAAAGCTTCCCTAAACAGGGCTGCCTTCAGATGTCTTCTAAAAGTCTGGTAGTTGTTCTCTTTGACATCTGGTGGGAGGGCGTTCCACAGGGAGGGCGCCACTACCAAGAAGGCCCTCTGCCTGGTTCCCTGTAACTTGGCTTCTCGCAGTGAGGGAACTGCCAGAAGGCCCTCGGTGCTGGACCTCAGTGTCCAGGTAGAAAGATGGAGGTGGAGACGCTCCTTCAGGTATACTGGACCGAGGCCGTTTAGGGCTTTAAAGGTCAACACCAACACTTTGAATTGTGCTCGGAAACGTACTGGGAGCCAATGTAGGTCTTTCAAGACCAGTGTTATATGGTCTCGGCGGCCGTTCCCAGTCACCAGTCTGGCTGCTGCATTCTGGATTAGTTGTAGTTTCCGGGTCACCTTCAAAGGTAGCCCCACGTAGAGCGCATTGCAGTAGTCCAAGCGGGAGATAACCAGAGCATGCACCACTCTGGCGAGGCAGTCCGCGGCAGATAGGGTCTCAGCCTACGTACCAGATGGAGCTGGTACACAGCTGCCCTGGACACGGATTTAACCTGTGCCTCCATGGACAGCTGTGAGTCCAAAATGACTCCCAGGCTGCGCACCTGGTCCTTCAGGGGCACGGTTACCCCATTCAGGACCAGGGAATCCTCCACACCTGCCCGCCTCCTGTCCCCCAGAAACAGTACTTCTGTCTTGTCAGGATTCAATCTCAATCTGTTTGCTGTTTGTTTTCAGAAGAAATGGAATGGACTGTGTGCACTTCAAATTGCAAGAGAGGCAATAACACATTTAAATATGGGGCCCCAGCAACAGAAGAAGAGGAAAAGGTACCCACTCCTCAGTGATTTCCAGCAGCTGGCCTTGTGGCCAAGACATCTGAGTGGAGAGATTTAAAAGAGATAGGTGGGTTGATACTGCTGGCTTCTGGGTTTTGGAGTTGGGGGAGAGTCATTGAATCTTGCCCAGAAATAATTGGGAGGGGGGGACTTTGTGCAAGCGCTAGAAAACTAGCACAACGGGGGCTCGAACCTTTCTCTCTAATGTGCTTGTGTGTTTTTCTACTTAGAGGAACCTTTTTACGCGATTTAATTTTTTTTAATTGTAAAATAAAAACTTACACTCTTATCTTGCTGCATATAGACCAAGCCTGAGAGAAGTGTGGAAGAGAGCTCGTTATCCTTAGGCAAAGTGTCCCATATTTAAATAGAACCTTTCAGGTTGCTGCTGATTCGGGTTTGAACATGCAGCCTTGCACCATTGCATGCATTTTGAACCTCAGCCATGCATAGATTGTGCTCACAACATGGGCGCCTCAGGGAGGTTCATGGGTAGGCCGATACCCAGTGTTCCTAGAAACCAGCACATCCACCCACCAGTGGCGCTAATACATAGGACCTGTTTGTCCATCTAGCCAAGTATTGCCTGTTCTGACAGGAAGCAGCTCTCTTAAGGCCTTCGGCAGAGGTGTTTGCACAACACTTGCTAGAGCCATGATGGTTTCTTCTGTCACTGGAAGCCGTCTGTGCACACCCTGCCATTGACCCTGAAGCCGCAATGATGTTGTGCACCTTTTATGAATGGTGCACCAAACACACAGTGCCCAAACACAGCATCCTGCTCTTTATGCATAAAGGGCAGATAACCCCATTCCAAAAGTATAAAATACAACCCAAGACTTATCAATACACATGCAGATACTGAAGTGGAATCTTCTTCCTAATTTAACAGTTCAGTTACTCTTATCATTTGCTATTCTTGTCTAATCCTCTTCATATACAATGGTACCACAGGTTAAGTACTTAATTCATTCCGGAGGTCCGTACTTAACCTGAAACTGTTCTAAACCTGAAGCACCACTTTAGCTAATGGGGCCTCCTGCTGCTGCTGCTGCTGCTGCTGCTGCTGCGCCGCCGGAGCACAATTTCTGTTCTCATCCTGAAGCAAAGTTCTTAACCTCAGGTACCATTTCTGGGTTAGCAGAGTCTGTAACCTGAAGCGTATGTAACCCGAGGTACCACTGTATTTTAGAGATGATGATGATTAAAATTTGTATACCTCTTTATACCCATAGATCTCAGGTCAGTTCACAGGAGGGAGAGACCCCTATGTATGGGGGGGAGTCTTTGTGCGATGTTTAGGGTGCTTTTTGAAGATATTTTTTACTTTGAATGTATCATTTGACTTCAATTATATTGGTTCTAAATATAATTTGAAATTCTTGCTACACCAGGATTTTTGTAGTTTTGTTGCCTCTAATTTATATCTCACTATTTCAGCTAGTTACAGGTAGGTAGCCGTGTTGGTCTGCCGTAGTCGAAATGAAATAAAAAAAATCCTTCCAGTAGCACCTTAGAGACCAACTAAGTTTGTTATTGGTATGAGCTTTTATGTGCATGCACACTTCTTAGCTTACAATTAAAATCCATCACAATGACAGTGACAATCTCCTCATTTTACTGTTGATCATCTTGCCTACTATTTGCAGTTTCACTGACACATTTTAAGAATGGACACACCCTCCCAAGTGTTTCACATTTAGGCTGGCAGAACTGGTTTTGTGAGAGTTAACACCTAATATTTAGTTTCTCTAGCTTAGTTGTTTCGCGTACTGGAAAATATCCACCTAGTGGCAGAAGGTTTGTCTTGTCAACTGAGATGACACTGCGTTCTGGAAGCAGCAGTCTTTGAAACAATATTTTAATCTATTTAGGTCACACAAGCGTAACGGAGAAAGAAATTTCTAATTCAGTTACTCTTATCATTTGCTATTCTTAACTAATCCTCTTCATATATTTTAGAGATGATGATGATTAAAATTTGTATACCTCTTTATACCCATAGATCTCAGGTCAGTTCACAGGAGAGAGTGGTAATCTTGCTGATCCCCATCCCCATTAGGAATGGGGAACCTGTGAGCCTCCAGATGTTGTTGGACACTGTTAGCATGGTCAGTGGTCAGAAATTGTGGAAGCTGCAATCCACCAACATCTGGATGGTGATAGTTTTTAATGTTTGAAGTTTTATTTTGTTTAATATTCTGTTGGGAGCCGCCCAGAGTGGCTGGGGAAATCAAGCCAGATGGGTGGGCTATAAAAAATAAACTACTACTACTAGTAGTAGTAGTAGTAGTAGTAGTAGTGCTCTCTGTAAGGAGAACTATGCTAACAAATCTCTCGCTTCAACCTAGAGCCAAAGGCTGTGCTCACACCATGCATTTAAAGCACATTGTCGTCGTCCCCAAATCCTGGGAACTGGGATTTATCCCCCAGGACTACAATTCCCAGGACTGGGGGAAGTCAGGTGTTTTAAATGTACAGTCTGTGTGCATGCTATGCAGCCTTAGCTCACACATGCACTATACAAAAGAGTTCCCATTCTGCTGACTGTAGGGTCAGAGGGAGTGTATGGAACCTTTTTCAACCTAGATTATCTGAAAATACATTAGAATTTAAAGCTACATAACAGCTAAAGGGAAGAAATTATACCTTCATAAGGTCTATGTTTGGAATGTAGGTAACACAGTCACTCGGGTTTGGCCAATACCTTTATAACCTTTGCCTGAATTTAACAGAGGTGACTCACACTGGTTGTGCTTCCATCTTCAGTAGTTAGGGATGTGTGAAACTGATTAAAATCCTTGCACCACCCCTTAGAATTTTGCAGATATTGTACCCGAATAGAAATCTCTGAATTTGCCTCATATTTCAAGGTAGGCAAAATCTGGCATTAAGTGGAAACCCACTGAGTTTCCCTTAGTCTTCTTGACATTCCTCTGCTTCTCTCAACATTCCTTTGATGTTTCGCTGAAGCAAGGAACCTCGTCCACACCCACCTCCAGCCCAATTTGGTGTCAGTGATGTTTGTCTAGAAGGAGATACAAAGTGAGACATTATCTTGCGCATACGTTCTCTTCATATTCAGAACGTGGCAAGCACCTATATGCTGTCCCAAATCCAATGTGAGAAAAGCCATGTGAGCACAGATTAAAAACCCAGCACTGGAAACCACAGTACAGTGGTACCTCGGTTTTTGAACAGCTTAGTTCCTGAACAACTCAGAACCCAACGCTGCAAACCTGGAAGTAGGTGTTCCGGTTTTCGAACTTTGCCTTGGAAGCTGAACGTGCTCCTGAGCTTCCATTTCTAATGTTGTGCAGCAAATTTAATTCCTTTTACCCTTAAGCAGCAAATTTAAGTTGTCCGAATCTACCAGACACAGTTGCACGCAGGAACCGCCAGAAGACTAGAAAGAAATCCAAGACAGAATTGACACCACCAGGTGAGTCAGTAGCACTTATCTATGTTTGGTATATTTTTGTATGCCTTCCTCCTCCTCCTCCTCCTCAAATCAGACTTGAGGTCAAGCCTTTTTCCTCCAACTAGGACGGTATAATTTAGATTACAACATAACTGTGGGCAGCTTCTGTTTAGAGGTGTTTAAAGTTTCACAGTGAATTTCAGTATGTCAAAACAAACACAACAGGGAGGGAGCCTGTTGCACTTGGAGCAGGGAGACAAGGCCCGAATCCCTGTCCAGCTATAAATCTCTGTGATGTTGTTGTAGGCAGCTCACTAACATTCTTATCCTAATTCGCACTGTTTTAAAATAAAATGGGAAAATAGCACCGTGGGTCATCCTAAGCTCCTTGGAGCATGGGCAGGGACATAAATATACATAAATCTAGCTGCGTTGTTAATAAATGTTTTCTGTTTTCACTTGATGTTGTATTTAACTGAAATATTGTTTTATTATGTTTTAGTGTTGTTCCCCACTCTGAGATTGTGTGAATAATGAAGAGCAGGTTGCAAAATAAATAAATAAATAAAAAAATAAATAAAGAAAGAAATAAATAGTAATCGCCTTTCTCCCTAGACTCCAGAGGGCATTCCTAAACCTTTAGGAAGCATGAAGAGGAGGAAGGGATTTGTCTTCTTCAGTTGCTCCTATAAGGAGAGGGAGCCTTCCTTCCAGCATCCCCAGTTATCCCTACCAGAGCAATGGCAGTGAAGCAAGAATTCCAGCTAAGCTCAGCATTTGCCATCGCCAGTATCATTAGTGTTGATCTGGATGAGGGTGGGACATTTTTCCCCTGATCCTGCCCCTTGTCCCAGTGCTGGTTTCAGGCTGGTACAGATGAGAGGCTTGGAGCTTCTTAGTATCCAGTGGACCAAAGCTCAGCTCTGTTTCGCACAGTCCCATTACTCACCATTTTAGGGCCCTATACTTGCTACCATTTGTGGATGCACCACCAATAGTAGTGTTCCAGGTGCCATGCTTTCTAATGATTGGTAGAAGGCAGTAGGTGAGCATGTATAGAGTATACTATTTTCTAACCTACTCCAGCAGCAATAATCAGGGAGTTAAAGCTGCATTCCACTAGCTTGGAAATTATGTCAAAGAATCAATTTTAAAAAATCATTTTGTTGTAAACCCCTATAAGAATAACTAAAAAAAAAAGTTGCCTTTTCCTACTTTGAAATATTGGTGTAAATACAAAACAAAACTTGAGACCATCCAATAAATGGGGCACAATTTATCTAATTATTTGTGGAAAATCAAGGCTATTAGTTCATAGATTAAAAAAAAAAATGTTTTCAATCTGGCCTGGAAATAAAAGTTTATTGAAGATAAGATTTGAAACGTACTTTGGAATCATGATGCTTCTTATCTCTCTTTCAGTTTCTATCTAATTCTTCCAATAGAAACAGGATAACACCTATGATGAAGAAGATTAGACCAATAAATAATTGTGGGTCCGTCCAATCTGTTGTTTTATTGCAGGAGTTTGCAGCAACATCACTGATGCATTAAGACTGCATTTGACGTGGATGTATTCTGCATCCCATTTTATCACTTGTTCTGAGATACTTCCCTAATGCTTTCACATTACTGCATCCACATTAGCTTCACTATGATTCCATGCCACCATATTTTAATTTGTACACTTTATGTTGGGATTGCTGTGCTAAGCCATCCCTTCTTTCAGAGGGAAAAAACCTTCCACAGAAATTCCGATATTTGGCACCAACAGAGTAAGTAGGTGGGGTGGCTACCTCATAAACATGTGGATACATTTCCTTTTACTAGACAGCAAACTAATTTCTGTGAGCAGAAGGCTATCTCAAATTGTTAAACACAGAAGAAAAAGAGTCAAGGCAGGAGAAGAGAGCAGGGTTGCGATTTCAGTCTTGGACTTTTCCTAAGGCATGGTTGGGGAACACGTGGGGTCTGCTAAAGTTAAAGGTAAACCTTATGCATCTTTAGATAAGAATCAGTTACCCGGTAGAAAAATGTCCCTATATTTCTGTTGGGTATATGCAACCTTGCATCCCTCCCATCAGTAAAGGGCAGAGTTGAGACTAGCAGATAAGTCAATGCGGTTTCCCACTAAACACCTAAGCTCTGCCCCTTCCTTCTGCGCTCTCTCTCTCTCTCTCTCTCTCTCTCTCTCTCTCTCTCTCTCTCATGCCATTCAATTAGCTCCAGTCATATATTGTAGAATCCCAAACCACTCGTGAATATGAAGTGACCATTTTTGTCTACCAGTGGGACCTTCTGTGTGTTTTAACTTTTAACTGCGGGTGCAATTTTTTTTACTAGTAAAGTTAAAGGGACCCCTGACCATTAGGTCCAGTCATGACCGACTCTGGGGTTGCGGCACTCATCTCGCTTTATTGGCCAAGGGAGCCGGCATTTGTCCGCAGACAGCTTCCGGGTCATGTGGCCAGCATGACTAAGCCGCTTCTGGCGAACCAGAGCAGTGCACGGAAACGCTGTTTACCTTCCCGCCAGAGCGGTACCTATTTATCTACTTGCACTTTGACGTGCTTTCAAATTGCTAGGTTGGCAGGAGCAGGGACCGACCAACGGCTCACCCTGTCGCGGGGATTTGAACTGCCGACCTTCTGATCGGCAAGTCCTAGGCTCTGTGGTTACTACTTATACCTTTAATCAGGGTCTGCCTGCCCATGAGACAGAGTGAATCAGCTGTCCTGTAGCAGGATCCTATGGGGCACTTCCCCCATGGCTGCCCTGCCTGTCCCTGCCACCGAAGTCGTGTGACCCCAGTGAGGCTTCAGCAGAGGGACAGCAACACCTTCCCATTTCACCTCAGGCAGCAAAATGGAATGGGCCTTTAATGTTGTGTGTTTCAATATTGGCATCTACATTTATGCACGGAAGGTGGAAAAAAGTCACAAGAACCAGGCATTAGGCAACTAATCACAACCTGTTTGACAGTCATATAGCACTGGTTTCCTGACCTTGAAAACATCCGTTTCAACACCATATTCAAATGTGCCATGAACTTCCTCAAACCCTAATATGTTCTAAAGAACATCGGGTGGGGAATTCTTATATAATAAAGACAATTTACATGGCAACAATACTCTGTCAAAAGCACTTCCCACACTAAACAGTTGTATTTTTTTGTTTGGCATCTCAGCTGTGGAGAAGGAGTTGGGAGTTGAGAGGGAGTCCTGCGCTTCTCTGCATTCCTTTATTTTTCATATTTTATTTTCAGCTTTCAATAATTTAACAATTTAACATCCAAATTACTTACTTATTCATCCCTTCAAGACTTATCCTCAGCCCAGCTTCTCTGCATTCCTAGGGAAATAACAATGTACTAATAGTGTAATGTCTGCCTGTGGCTTGTTTTTTCCTTTTCTTTGTTTACTATGTTTACCTTACATCACTTATTGATTGAGGTGAACATAGGAAGTTGTCTTATGCCAACTGAGACTATTGGTCCATGAATGACAGGCAGCTGTCTCCATGGTTTCTAGCAGAAGTCTTTTCCAGCCATACCTGGAGATATCAGGGTTTCATGTGAGACCTTTCCATGCAAAGTTCTGTTCTGTTCTGTTCTGTTTGTGTTTGGCGAGCAGCCATTACACACATAAAATTCATAATAACAATAATTCTGCTAATAGTAGTGGTTTACATTTCTACTCTACCACTGAACTAGCCACTAGCCCTTTTTGCTTTATATCATAAATAGTAAGCCTTGTATGGAATTTGTAAGTTTATTGTTCCTATATAGTATCTTTAAGAGTGATGCAATGGTTTTGATTCATGTCATTCCCACCAGATACGTACGTGCATTTCATTCACAGCTCCACAAGACTCATTTCTCTATTGATCATAATTTGATTCATAGGGGCCTTTTCATCAATGCTGAAATTTTCAGGTCATTTGGCTGCAAAACTACTGAAATCCCCTGTACTTGTTTTTTGCTAGAAAGCATTTCCACATAATCAAACTGCTTCCTCTTAGACTTCTGAATTACTCATCCTTTATCACTAGTTTCAACATAATTTAATTTATTGAGTGATGTGTGCAATACTTTCAGGAAAGAGAATAATTAGCATTGTTCCATGAAATCCAAGATTTCCATCTTCTGACAGTTCAACATTTGATTCAATCAGTGGGAATCCTTAATCTTCAGTAGTATTTTCTGCATCTGTGTAACTGTCATTTACTGTTTATACAAAAATTGTTCTTAAATTTCCTAATCCCAAAACTATGAAAATGCATTTTAACAGAGGAGAATCATGTCCACATTTTGCAAGCACCCCTTCCCTAAAGAGTCCAGGGATGTTCAAGGCAGCCTCCACAATATGAAGAGAGAGCACAGGATATTTTTGTAAAGACACCATATTTTTAATTTTAAATGTACAGGCTCAGAAAAAAGAGAGGTACAATAACAATTACATATGTGCGCAACTAGATTCCAAAGCAAGAAAGATCCTAGAATCTCAAAAACAGTGTATACAGTGTATTTCACTCCTGGCACCATGTTTTGTCTTTAGCATGAAGTTCCAAGTTCAATACAGTAATTTAGGACATATATTTTATCAACAAGCCAACACCCATATATGTACAACATCCATCAACTGAAATTAACCGTATCAAAATGAATAATCTAACTTACAGATGTGTTAGCTTCTGTAAGCTTCTATATGGCTGTTCATATATTCTACGTAGGACACCCAGGTTAGAAGATCCAGTTGGACTCTGGAAGTGTGGACATTTTGCATGTTGTGCTTTAGTTTGTAACCCAAATAAATTATTAACCGAACAGATAGTAGGAAACTTGTGTTGAGGTCTTTTACCAATTGTAATTCAATTTATGTTATATACATAACCAGATGCCTATGTGCAAAATTGCATTTTAGTCAGCCCACCAGATAGCTCCACTTCCCATACATTTTTTTTGGAAAGCAAAACAGACCTCCCCTTTTTTTCTGCAGTTGAAAGGGTTCAATTGAGTTGATACAAAAGGGTATCTTCAGAGTTGGTATTCTCACAGTGAGAGGCTTTTGGATATACACTTTAAATACCTGCTTTAAGTACCTAGCCCAGGGATTTGTAAACGTTATGCAGATATCATCTATTGTTTCTGGCCTTATTAGATAACTAGCCATGTTCCTTTAAACCAATGCTATCTCTTTGATCCAGCTTCTCATTAGAATGGAGGACCCTTTGCTCCCATGTAGAAGCTCGGTTTCTTTTTCTCAACAAGTAGCTACTAGTCATAATACTATATACTGTCTCTAGGATCAGAGACAGCAGGCTTCATCTTAATACCTATAGCCAGGGCATGCTATAGGTAGGCCAAGCTGAGCTCAGTGGCTAATTTTAAATATACTGTTTGCAGAGAGCCAGGGTGGCAAAAACCACAGAGCCTAGGACTTGCGGATCAGAAGGTTGGCGGTCCGAATCCCCGCGATGGAGTAAGCTGCTGTTGCTCGGTCCCTGCTCCTGCCAACCTAGCAGTTCGAAAGCACGTCAACATGCAAGTAGATAAATAGGTACTGCTCCGGTGGGAAGGTAAACGGCGTTTCCGTGCACTGCTCTGGTTCGCCAGAAGCGGCTTAGTCATCCTGGCCACATGACCTGGAAGCTGTATGCTGGCTCCCTCTTTAATAAAGCAAGTTGAGTGCCGCAACCCCAGAGTTGGTCATGACTGGACCTAATGGTCAGGGGTCCCTTTACCTTTACCTTACAGATTGTTTGGCTACTAAGTACAAGAATTATCTTCCTTCAAATAGTTTAAAAATATGTTTCTTTTCAGTTTCCACTTTGATGTCACTTGTGCCAGGTAAAAATCAGTGGAACACAGCTTTACTTTGAAGCAGTGTTCATGAGCATTTAGCACTTCAAATACCATAAGCACTATTTTGAATGATGGCGAGCTAGAAGAAACTTTGGTCTGATCCAGCTATTATTGCAACACTTCTCCTGTTTCCTGTGCATGTCTATTTTGGCAGTACTTCCAAACAATGCTTAATAATACCTGGTTTCAAAACAGGACCAACCACCACTTTTCTCTGTAGTAACTGTCTTTGGCAAATATATGAGTTTGTTTATTTGTTTGTTTAGTGAGTTTGCCTTAGGACAGCATCAAGCAGGAATTGAAAATTTAACCAGAAACCTACACAGTCTTTCATGTAGCCACATAGTGTACCTTTTACTGTTCATAGATAACAAGAATAACGAAGCGGATATGAAATCTCATGTTGTCCAAAAAAGGGCACATTGCTTCTTCCTGGATAGTTTGCTCTTTCAAGGTTCTAGTTAATGCTCTATTGCTGTTCAGGAATCTTTGAAATTTTAGGCAGCTTCACATAGCTAGGAGTGAGCTAGGATAGGGAATGGCAAACAAGCTTTAAAAAAGTGTTTAAGTTGCATTGATACATAAAGTTTAGGACTATGGTTAAGAGTAAGGTAAAGGTAAAGGTACCCCTGACCATTCGGTCCAGTCGTGACCGACTCTGGGGTTGTGGCACTCGCTTTACTGGCCGAGGGAGCTGGCGTACAGCTTCTGGGTCATGTGGCCAGCATGATTAAGCCACTTCTGGCGAACCAGAGCAGCGCACGGAAACGCTGTTTACCTTCCCGCCGGAGTGGTACCTATTTATCTACTTGCACTTTGAACGTGCTTTTGAACTGCTAGGTTGGCAGGGGCAGGGACCGAGCAACGGGAGCTCACCCCGTCGCAGGGATTCGAACCACCGACCTTCTGATTGGCAAGTCCTAGGCTCTGTGGTTTAACCCACAGCGTCACCCACGTCCCATGGTTAAGAGTACCACTGATGAAATCCAGAAGGGAGGAGGCGTTGGGGGGGGTGTCGCCAGTAATTATGACATATAGCAATCTATACCCATATTCTTCTGTTACAGCAATGTTTTCCAGATTAATGATTACACAAGCAATACATTCGAGAACAAGAAGTTGACCCAAGGTTTGTATAGCTTTGTGTGGTGTGAGTATATACATAGGACACTTCCCACCCAACCCACCGCAAGCCTGAAAACAATGCTCCCTTCAGGGGAATATGCCAGCATAGCACCTGAAGCTTCAGTTGGGTTTCTTGCTATTTGGGTTTTGTACAAGGTTTGTTTTACATTAAATTTAATGCATAAAGAAATGGTTAAAGGTGTATAAAGAATAAGGGTTAGAAAATAAAAGTAGTATATTGTTAAGGATGAGTTGTTAAACCTCATCAGAGAAAGGCATGTACGACTGAAGTTCTAATCACACTTACCTGGGAGTAAGACCTATTTATTCAGTAGGACTTACTTCTGAGTAGACATAGTTAGAATTGCACTGTAATTGAGCAAAGTTCACAAGTTCCATGTGTGATATCAGTGCCTTTTGCGGATGCTACCATCATGTTTTCAAACAGATGAGACTCTTAATCTCAAGGTAATGGGTTCGAGATCCACGTTGGGCAAAATATTCTTGCATTGCAGGGGTTGGACTAGATTGCTCTCGTGGTCCCTTACAACTCTACATTTCTATGATTCTATGAATCACACTATGTTTCCTGTTACAGTGGTTCCTCGCAAGACGAAAATAATCTGTTCCGCGAGTCTCTTCGTCTAGCGGTTTTTTCGTCTTGCGAAGCAACCCTATTAGCGGCTTAGCGGATTAGCGCTATTAGCGGTTTAGCGGTTTATCGGCTATTAAAGGCTTAGCGGCTTAGCGGCTAAAAGGCTATTAGCGGCTTAGAAAAAGGGGGGGGAGCGAAAAAAATCGCAAGACTCGCAAGACGTTTTCATCTTGCGAAGCAAGCCCATAGGGAAATTCGTCTTGCGAAGCGCATCGAAAAACGGAAAACCCTTTCGTCTAGTGGGTTTTTCGTCTTGCGAGGCATTCGTCTTGCGGGGCACTACTGTACTTCCACAACCAAGTCAGAAGCTTCCTTAAAAAAAAAAAAAAAGCAGTGTTTGTGAAGATTCTGTACTGGCTGCAACAACTTACCAAGACTCAATGTGAGCAAAACATTTTTTTTAAGGGAACCAAAACACTTTCTAGATAACCTGCAGCTTAATCTGCACATGTGTATCCAGAAGCAAACTGCTTCAGAATGCAGACATAATAAGGGCTGCCACCACTTGCCTCCAATCAGCAGAACTTTACTTTGTAGTATATTAAAAGAAATACAGTTTACAACATTGAAGTGGACTCTATTCCATGAAAGCTTATGCCATTATTTTTTTAAGTCAAGGTGCCATAGGGCTCTTTATTGTTTTTCTTGCAGCAGACTACCATGGCTACCCCCTCTGGAAACCTTTACAATATTACTTTTACTACTTATTACAGTTCAGCCATTTTTTTCTTTACTCTGAGACCAGATGTGGCCATTTCTAATGTGAATTAACAGTACTAGGTGCATTTATCTCAAAAGTTAAGTCTCTGTGTGGCTTAAGTTCCCCAGTACAGTGGTACCTCGGGTTACATACGCTTAAGGTTACATACGTTTCAGGTTACAGACTCCGCTAACCCAGAAATAGTACCTTGGGTTAAGAACTGAAATTGTGCTCTGGTGGCGCGGCGGCAGCAGGAGGCCCCATTAGCTAAAGTGGTGCTTCAGGTTAAGAACAGTTTCAGGTTAAGAACGGACCTCCGGAATGAATTAAGTACTTAACCTGAGGTACCACTGTATTTATAATTTTAACCATAATCTTCAATCCTATGCACATTTGCTTGGGAGTAAGCCCCATGGAACATAGTGGGGCTTACATTTGAAAAAACTTGGGTAGAATTCTGCTGTAGTTTTCCTGTTCTGCAATATTCCTTTTTATGTATTCTATAGGCATCGGAAGACAGGAGTGTCTGGTGTGCTCTGGTCCATGGGGTCACGAAGAGTAGGACACGACTAAATGACTAATCAACAACAACAACAACATAGGCATCGGAATTGCAATTTTATAACAAATTTCCCATAACAAGAAAGTTTAACATCTTAGCCAGACAATGTTTCTTTCAGCCATAACAAGAAAATGTTTGGATCCATCTTCAATGTATATCCAGTTGTATTAGGATTAATGCCTGAAAATGTAATCCAGAAATGTATTAATAATCAAGGTAAGTTACTACTGACATACGTGTGTGTGTATGAGAGCTTACCCTACTCTTGTGGTAGTAATTTGTTGTTATTGAAAACAGTTTTTTTATTGTTGAGACCCACCCTGAGACCTTATGGTAAAGTAATTGATATTATTATTATTATTATTATTATTATTATTATTATTATTATTATTATTATTAGAGTTAAAGCAGAAAACTCAACTAGTGCCACACACAAATACAAATAATGCAAAGAAATGCTCTTGTATCAAACTATATCGATCTGTTCATATAAACATATAATTCAAGTGCTTAAGTAGATTATATAAATGTCCACCCATTGTTCCTTGGTATCTGCATTTCTTATCAGCTACCTTTTCTTCTGTGTTTGCCCAATGCATTTTCTAGCTCATGTTACTTTCAGGCAGGATGAAAAGCGGAGCTTTTTAAAAAAACAAAAGCTGGCGGGGGGAGGGCTTTCTATTATTCCCCCCCCCAAATTATTTGTACATAATCCTTCAGTTTAGTTTCCCTCCCCCCTTCTTAAGTCTCTTCCTCTCTCCTGGCACAAGCACATTTCCCCAGTGTCTCCACCTCCTCCTAAAATATTCCTTTTCTCCATCTTCTAGGTTTTTTTGTTTTTTAAACTGTTTCACCTTGCTGTATACACCTCCCAAAACCCTTCAGCTCCTACAGCTAAGCACTTCTCTCTCTCTCTCCCATCGGAGTCTCTGCATGACAGGTGGAAATTCAACAGGTCGTGTCCTGGCAGTGCAGTGAGAGGGAGCGATGGCACCTGTTGGCTTTCTACCAGGATGCCAGTCAAGGCCAAGGGAAAAGGTGGCGGCCTCTCTACTCCTGCGAGAGGGACCAAACCTCTTCCTTCCTCTCTGACAGCCTCCCTCCCTCTTTGTGTAACTTAGTGGGTCGACGAGGTCAACGATGTCTCTGTGGTGATGGGGAAAAGTGGTTCCTCCCTCCCTCTCTCTCTCCCTCTCTCTCGGGAGCGAGGGCGGCCCATGATCCAGCTTCCTCCCCGCCTACCACCTCCTCAGCTTCCTTGGCCCAGCCAGGTAAGTGGGGGGTAGGACTTGGCGCCGGGCCCAGGGCCAGAGGCTTTAAAGAACAAAACCCCGTCCGCGTCCTCCTTCCCTCCGCAGCGCGCGCTCGCTCGCCTCAGCAGGACCAGCAGTACCATCCGCGGGCGCCCCGATGGGTACGTATGTGGGAAGGGCTGGCGCCAGGCGCTGCAGCCGAGGCACCTGTGTGGGCTGCGCGCGGGAAACGCGCGCAGCCCTGAGGTGACCCCGCTGTTCGTGCGCGCGTCTGCGTCTGCGCGCGTCTATATACTGTACCCACTTCCCTGGGAGTCCTAATAGGGTAGCCACTCGTCAGGGCTGCAGCCGTCGAGGGCGACGACCTGCAGCGCAGCATCCTCGCCCGCTGCCTGCTCAGCCTCTGCTCAAACACCACAGCCAAGGGGAGCGCAGGCAGAAGAGACGGGCGCTCTCCTTGCCAGGCGAGAGGCGGGAAAGAGCCGTGCGCTCCTGCAAGCTGCACCCGCTGAAATAGCCTTTTCCACACAACCGTCCGAACTGCCGTCTGTCAATGCTTGTTGCCCGTGTTACCAAGCGCTGCTGCGCGCCCTGAATGAATAAGTTGTCTTTTTCTTAGGGGGGCCTTGAGCACTGAGGGGAACACTTCCCTCAGGAAAGCTACGAGCGCCGGGTTCTGACTCAGGCCCATTTCAGACAGCCTTTCTCAACCTGTGCGTCCCCAGACGTTGTTGAACTACAACTCCCATCGCCCCTAGGTAGCAAGGCCAGAGCTCAGGGAAGATGGGAGTTGAGGGATGATAGGAGTTGTAGTCCAGCAACGTCTGGGGACCCACAGGTTGAGCTCTCCCTCTCCCTCCCTTCCCTCCCTCTTCCAACTTGAATAAAATATTTGGGGGGGGGGGCAGTTAAGCCCCACCTCACATACAGTTCAGCCTTTCTCAACCTGTGGATCCCCTGAGCAAGGCCAGAGCTCAGGGATGATGGGAGTTGTAGTCCAACAGCATCTGGGGACCCATAGGTTGAGAACCACTGAAACAGGCCTCTTCTCCCCTCCCCAAGAAAAGGGAGGAGATGCCTCCCCCCCTCCCCGCAACTGTATCCCTGACTGATCCATGCTCCCACCCCACCCCAAACAAGAATCCTGGGAACTGTAGTTTGCCAAGCTTTCTGAGAGCTGCAGTCCTGCGAGGAGCCAAACTACGGTTCCCAAGATTCTTTGGGGTGAAGGCGGGAAACGTGTTTGAAATGGTGCGTGGGTGCGTTGGTTGAAACCATGAGAAAAGGTAAAGGGACCCCTGACCATTAGGTCCAGTTGTGGCCAACTCGGGGGTTGCGGTGCTCATCTCGCTTTCTTGGCCAGCATGACTAAGCCGCTTCTGGTGAACCAGAGCAGCACACGGAAACGCCGTTTACCTTCCCACCAGAGCGGTACCTATTTATCTACTTGCACTTTGATGTGCTTTCAAACTGCTAGGTTGGCAGGAGCAGGGACCAAGCAATGGGAGCTCACCCCATCGCGGGGATTCGAACCGCCGACCTTCTGATCGGCAAGTCCTAGGCTCTGTGGTTTAACCCACAGCGCCACCCGTGTCCCACACGAAACCGTGAGAAGGGACTCTCAGATGCCTGGGAGCAGCGTGGAAGTGCCCTGGGGATATTGGGCTGGGGGTGGGGAGAGAAAGAGAGACACCCCACAAAAAAGTTCCTTTCTGAGCAAGCCAGCTCTCAGGTTGTCTGCGGGCAAGCGCAGGCTTCCAAGGACAACGAGAGGAGTTTGCTGGCCTCGTTTGACGCTCAGTTCTCTTCCGATGAGGGTCTGCTCTGGTTTCTAGGCAGCTAACGGTGCTTTGGAGCCCCCACAAGAACAGCTCAGTCGGTAAAGCACCAGACTTTTAATCTTAGGGTCGTGGTTTTGAGCCCCACGTTGGGCATTGCAGGGGGTTGGACTAGATGACCATCAGGGTCCCTTCCAACTCTACAGTTCCATGAGTCTAACGTGGTGCCCTCCAGATGTTGCTGGACTACAATTCCCACCATGTTCGGCCATCAAGCATGCTGGCTGTGGCCGAAGGGAGTTGGAAGTCCAGCAATATTTGGAGAGCACCATGCAGTCTAAAGCCAGGCATGCTTCTTAGAGGCCTGGAGACGTAGTGGGAGAGGTGGCTTGCGCTTCTGAAATCTAGGACAGCAGATCCCAAACTGCTTGAATATTGCTGAGTTTTTCTGGAGGACCGCTTAATCGCTGTTGTAGCAATTGCAATGTGCCATGCCAGACACTCTGTGAATTGCATTTTTATTGCTGCATTCTTTTCTTATAGGTTTTTTTTTTGTTGCATTAGCATTCCAAAGACTTTGAATTGTAATGCAATTAAAATACAGTTTGAGAAATAAAAGAAGCAGCAACAACACAGTTTAAAAATATATCAATGTGAATATTTAATGAGGTCATGTTGCTGAAGAAAGACTGTGGACCACAGCTTGGGAACCTCTGGTCTAGCAATTTCCTCTCACATAAGTGGCACCTTTAAAAGATTAACAGGTTTACAACTCCCAGATTAGAGCCTAATTCAATGGACTCTGGTCCACAAAGCTCAAAGGCAGAACCACGGCTTCTTATGCAAAGGTTTAGCCCCCAACACTGCTTGTCTTTCATCAGTCACTGCAGGCAGTACTGAAAAAGATGGGCCAATGATCTGGCCCTGATATAAGGCAGCTTCCTATTCCTAAACTCATGTCATCATAATCTATTGTCAGTCTTCAAGGTGTCACAACATTCCTTTTCCTTGTATTTACATGGCTCTCTGGCAGCTACTCCCAACTACAGGTTTGCAGTCCCGGTTTTCACCAGAGCTTGGGCGCATCAAGTTTAAACTCACTCTTGCACTTAGAGGCAACAGCCTATAATGAAATGCAGAAAAGGGGTGTGTCACATCAACATATTTAGGTCATTGGTATTCATGTATTCAGAAGTTCATATGGATACTAAAGAGAGAGCTATTTCTTGTTCCTTTTTACTTTCAGTTAAGTGAGTTGTTTTTCTAAAAAGATCAACACAAATACTGATTTGGCATGAAAATGGAAGGGTTAAGTAAATAGCCAACTGAAGAAACTGGGGCTGATGAGCTTGTTGTCCGGCTAATGTGCTGGTCTTAAGATAATTAGCTATTAGTGCATGCAACTGCTACCACCTTTTGCTGGCAGGGCTCCTATGCCCTTAACAGCTGCAAAACAGACTCAGATTAAATGAGTGACACTTGTTTCAGTCCCTGTGTTTCCACAGGGAAGGGGTGGAGAATCAGTTTCATTCCTCATCTTTGGAGCAAGTAGCTTTGCCAACTCTCTTGTTGCTGCTCCTTTAAGAGCAGCTAGGCCTCCTGTAATAAATAGGTGGTGATGTTTAGCCATGAAGCAAAAAGGTAAACCTGATGGTTTCTGCATAACAAGGCTCTGAGAAAGAGGCCAAAGCAACCTACCTTGTCTTTCTTTCCTTCTCCCACCCCACCCACAAGTTGACAACCCTAGGGGTGAGTTTAGCTTCATTTGACTCCAAAAAGACATCTCACTTGTGTCCAGTGAAGCCTATTCTGACAATGCATGTGGTTTTAGAAGTGTAACTAAATGTCTGGAGGTGTGTTCTTGTGATACATACTTTTTATTAACTCATATCATTAGTGTTTAAAATATTTTTTAATAACATTTAAAAAAAACCAGATGCAGTGTGTATTTTAAAAACCAGAATGGTTTTTAAAACCTTTATGGTGTGTGGGTGTGTATATCCACATGTGCCCAGAGAGAGGTATTTGGACCATATTACTATTGAGTTAAGGCTACAGTCTAAATAATACTTTTAAGGCAGGAAGCTCCACTGAACTTAGAGGGACTTACTACAAGTAAGTCCATGTCAAGGAAAGACCTTTATTAGGCCAACCCAAACACCATGATGGGATGCGGGTGGCGCTGTGGGTTAAACCACAGAGCCTAGGACTTGCTGATCAGAAGGTCGGTGGTTCGAATCCCCACGACGGGGTGAGCTCCTGTTGCTCGGTCCCTGCTCCTGCCAACCTAGCAGTTCGAAAGCACGTCAAAGTGCAAGTAGATAAATAGGTACCATTCCAGCGGGAAGGTAAACAGTGTTTCCGTGCGCTGCTCTGGTTCGCCAGAAGCAGCTTAGTCATGCTGGCCACGTGACCTGGAAGCTGTACGCCGGCTCCCTTGGCCAATAAAGTGAGATGAGCGCTGCAACCCCAGAGTCAGCCACGACTGGACCTAATGGTCAGGGGTCCCTTTACCTTTAAACACTGTGATGTAGTGTCCAAGCTTTTGAGTTCTCCAGAACTCTTAATCAGCATGGTGGGGATTGAAACTTTTGCAATAACATCATGAATCTGCATCTAATCAGAGTCTTAAAAGAGAAGGTAGGAGAAGGTAGTAAACATTTAAATCAGGCTCTTTTAGGTACCAGACACCAAGGCTTACTGAGAAGAGGCATGGCAAACCTGATCAGCATCTCCTGAGGGTGGAGGATGCCTGCTTTTATTGTCTCCATCCTTAGGTGAAACTGCAACTTCCTTGCTAATTGTAACAGGAATAAAGAGAAACTAGGCAGTCTTAATATTAACCAAGTTAGAAATTAGTTTTTTCTGACCTTGGTAACAGTGAACTCTATGCCATTGCTATTCCCTTTGTAGCTAATTCTATCCATTTGCACAGGAATACTTAAATCCATCCTGTATTTCCCATATCGGTGCAGCAGTGTTGCACTGATTCATATTGTGCATGTTCAAATATTGACACTTCCATTTGCAAGTACAGAAAAGGCCATTCACCCCAGAGGCAAACTGTTCATCTGTGGTAAAGATGGAAACTGGCAATCAGTGATGTATCTTTCCTTTGGACACAGGAACAAACTTTTGTTTTGTTGTTTTAAGTAGAAGAGGTGATTGTGTGCTTGAAACATTTATTGTGCATTTAGGTCCCATTATCTGAAAATCAGAATTTGCCTGATAGGATGCTCAGGAGTGATTAAGCACCATCAGTTTTGCATTATCACTCAGGTGCGTTCCAGCTGTTTGTTTTTATCAGTTTTTGCAAATTCGTGCAAAAGCTGGTTCTTGCATCTATGAAGGGATGTACAGAACTACCTCATCATGGACCAAATGAGATGGAAACAGAATAGCAGTTTTTCCAATGGGCACAATGGAGTGGAAGTCTGAGTAGGTCCTTAGTCCCACCAAGTATTTTTTCATTTTTTCTTCTTCTGTGTTATGTCTGAAGATTAGCTAACAGTACTGCCAGTTGTTTATGAACTCTGGACCACATGTTAATAGCTGCAATAGCTTTCCCTTATGGCCAAGAATATAGCTGTGATAGAAATATGCTTATTTCACAAATCAGGATGCTAAAGTACAAATCCTTCTTGTTCTAGAGTCTTATCTTCAAGATAATGAAGCTGGGTACATAGTAGCACAATAAGTGCTGACATTAGTCATGCAAACTTTTAAAAGCCCGAGGTGACATATACTTTAATTTCTTTATTCCCATGATATTTACAATGGGCAAACTTAGCCGGAAGTTGAAAAACTTCTTTTCAGATGTTGGACTATAACTCCCATTATCCCCAATTAGTATTGGAGCCTAATGCCATCTGGAGTGCCACAGATTCGCTACCCTGCTTTAGGGGTCTCACTTTCCGGAAGCAAAGAAGTCATTCTGTCACAGGTACATATTACCTGTACTTAAGACATTGGAATACTAGGGGCAAATTCATCACCACTAACTAATGAAAACCCATTGTTTGATTCCAGTGGTACTTAATTATAACTGCTACCATTAGTTGGATTAGGGCCAATGCATGGCAAGAGATAGCAATGATAAGAAACTGCACAGTGTCCCGTACAAGGCTATATAATTAATTGTGCATATCTCTGAAGCAGCAAGGATAAAAAGGGGAGACCATTCCTTGGAGCAGACCACTCCTGGAAGGGCAAGTTTGGAATAAAAATAAAAATGGAATAAAAATGTAGCTTTAAAATTCCAGAATTGAAAAAGTGCTTAGGGCAACCAAATTTGACTATTTCATTCCAAGTATCACACATTAAATGTGAAAAGTGCATCATAATCGGTGTGCTGAGTGTCCACACAACCATCTTCTTTTAATTTAATTTAAATTTTAATTAAATTTTATTATGTCAAAACACCTTTATTTCCCATCCCCTGGTGGACTAAGCAGATGAGACCAATAGTGGGTCCAACAGTCAAGAAGGGAAGCGAGGGGCAGATGGGACTCATCAACCTGGGAAGGTAGCCCAAAATCAGAAACAACAACATCAACAACGCTGATCAACTATCTCTTCTTTAAAATTGAAATCCCTAATATAAACAAACAAATTAAAGGTTTAATGAAAATAGGGAAGGGTGGGAGCACTGCAGTTGGAATGAAAGCAGAGAGCATTGCACATATGATGACTACTTACATTGCATTAGCAGGTCAGGAAGACCAATCACATCTGTTCTCCAGTCTCTGTAAATCCTGTTTAAAAATGGGATATCTTTTATTGACAACCCCAGTAGATTCTACTGGGCACCATTTCAGATATTGGAGTGGAGTTGCAGGGGGGTGAGTCTCAAGCAAATTGGTAAATTCACAAGGCTGATATTTGGTTACGTACAAAATTAAACGGTGGGAATTCAGTCTTGGTTAAGAATTTTGTATGTATGTGCTTATACCTCTTAATAAATATTGGAATATGAGCTTGGCATAAATACTTGAACATTTTTTAAGGCAAAGAGATTTTGAGCTCTTGATCATGCCTGCCTGCTATATCTTTATAATAGTGAGTAAATGTGGAAACCACAGTGAGTTGGTTGAAGGGAGAGATAGAGAAGATTACTTAGAGCTGATCAGTGGTGGATCACATTCAAAAGTGTGTGTGCTATTTCTGCTGTGTAGGAATACTACACATGAATCTGCTGTGCGCTCCACATATTTTACAAGATTAATGTGCGAATTATGAGCGAATCTACTTATAATAGACCTCTACATCTTTTAATCTTTTACACCTTTTTATCCTATCATATGGGATGCGGGTGGCGCTGTGGGTTAAACCACAGAGCCTAGAGCTTGCCAATCAGAAGGTTGGCGGTTCGAATCCCCGCGACGGGGTGAGCTCCCATTTCTCGGCCCCTGCTTCTGCGAACCTAGCAGTTCGAAAGCACATCAAAGTGCAAGTAGATAAATAGGTACCTCTCTGGCCGGAAGGTAAACGGCGTTTCTGTGCGCTGCTCTGGTTCGCCAGAAGTGGCTTAGTCATGCTGGCCACATGACCCGGAAGCTGTACACCGGCTCCCTCGGCCAATAAAGCGATGAGCACCGCAACCCCAGAGTCGGCCACGACTGGACCTAATGGTCAGGGGTCCCTTTACCTTTACCTTTATCCTATCATATGGAAACTGTGGCTAGATGGCATTTATTATACTTCATGCATTTCATAGGCCCTTAATTTCATATTTGGTCCTTATGTCTCTATACAAAAATGTGGCTTAAATCCAATTTCCTCAACAGTAAATTAAAATAATGTGTGTTCATTCTACTATTAAATTTATTCAGGCTACTTATTGCTTTTTCTCCACCATTCCCCTCACCCCTGTCTCATTGCAGAGAAAAATACAGGACCTCGAAGCCGTTCGGTAAGTGCTTGTGCTGCACAATTTGGCAGCTTTAGTTTGGGTGGGTTGTGTATGTGCATGTGTTGCGAGTACACTTGAATTTTGCCTAGAACACGTCTAGAAAGTCTTAAGTAACTTAGATTCTTTTTTTTTTAAATCAACTGCTTCCATCACTATTTCCCATTGCTACTAATATGATTTATAAAGCTCCTTGCTCATGTCTCCAGTACTGCAAGAGTGAGTGGCAAGCACAGATAAGATGCTGTTCTTGGTGATTGCTCCACATATCTGCAGTTCTCTTCAATTAAACATTTGCTGACATTTAAGCATAATGCTCTCCTAGAAGCAATAGAACACATCTTAAAAAACCTTAATGGAATAAGGAAAGGTTGAATGACCTGGGTATGTGTTATGTACTGAGTTGAATAGGATCCAAAATACAGCAGTCTGATTGGTCCTAGAACAATAGGATCCAAAATGCAGCAGCCTGATTGGTCCTAGAACAATGCAGCAGTATGATTGGTCCGCAGGAGCCACCCAATCCAGCTCCAGGTAGAAGTGAATCCACAACCTGATTGGCCTACAGGAGAATCCCGGAATTAGCCAATCATGTGCAGCCCATTGTGTAAATAATGTATATAAAGCAGATATTGTGGGGGAACTTCCATTCCTCCTCACCACTATAAGCTGAATAAAGAGCATAAAATCCACTCTCGACTCCTGGTATATTTCAGTATGTTTAACCTGGAAAAAAGGAGACTGAGAGGAGATATGATAGCCATCTTCCAGCATCTCAAGGGCTGCCACATGGAAGATGGAGCAAGCTTGTTTTCTCCTGCTCTGGAGGGTAGGAAATGAATGGAAAAGGCTACTTAGAACCATACAAACAGAGCAGCAACCACAAATCTAGACTGTATTTCTTAGATGAGCATGTCACAATCTTTTCCTATGAAGTTCGGAGCAGCATGTGTAGGTAGTTTGTTTCCCATCCAGCTGCTCCCTAGGCCTCTAGGCCAGCCTTGCTCCAGGGGTGAAACTGCACCTCTCACTTTCACATCATTTTCTGGGCCCTGCCCACACGTTTTTCATGTTAATGGATGAGGAAGGACGCTCTGACAATTCCTGACAGCCATTACCTGTTCATCTTATCAGTTAATGTTTAAGCAATGCAATCATTGTCTGATGTACCAGAATTTCTGGAAACATGATTGTATTGATGCAAGCTTGTAACTGCTTTGATGTTTCATGTCTGGCCCAGGCTTACCCATGCAAAGCCTAACACGTACATTGGCACGTGGCCTTAGAAAGTATCATGAAAATTATGGGTGTGGCAAAACAGGGGATCCTCCAGTTGTTTACACAATGTGGCATTTAAATATTTAATTTTAAAAAAGCAGTCACAGTATTTTATAGGTAGAAAAATTGTCTTATATTTTTCCATCAATTAGTATTCTGTAGCTGATCTTTTTTTTAAAAAAAAAAAAAAACCAACACAAAACAATTACCGGGGCTGTCAAGGGAGGAATTGCATTATTTTTCCAACAAGCAAAATACTTGCCCACAGATTCCAGCAAAAAGTACATTCTCTTAGCACAATCTAGCTCTGAGTTGGACACGTTCAGGCCTATTGAAATAATTTTTAAAAGGCCTTAGTATACTTAATCAATGGGTTTGATTGTAGCCTCAATCATTAGTTTATCCAGAATGCCTGACATCAGCCCTACATCTCTGGGCAGCAGCCAATGGGCTGATGCCTGCCGCTCTCCCCACCCCCTGTGTTCCCCTTTAGAAGATTATCTGGGTCTGGGGGCTGCCATCTTCATTTCCCACAATGGGCTACAATGTGGGAAATTAACATGGCTGCTCTTGGACTCAGCGACCTGATGCTGACCCAAGGTCACCTGGAGGAGGTCCACTTAGGTGGGTCCACTCAAACTTGGACTCTGCTCTCCAAAGAGAACAAGGCCTAAGAAGTGTGTGAGTGAAAGAATCCATATTTTCTGTTTGTTGCAGAAATAGGTGTGGGTTGTGTTGTTCTTGTTCTTGTTTGCTCTCCAGCCAAATCTGTTTCTGTTATGTTGTTCCGCTGTGATATTATGTATTTCAGTCATCCACCTCTCCCATAGAATGTCCTAATTATTGAGGCTAATCTTCTTTTGATTTTCTGTTCCATCAGCCCGGTTGCTTTGGCTACCCGCTCAGCATCTTCTTCATAGTCATCAATGAATTCTGCGAAAGATTCTCCTACTATGGAATGCGAGGTGATTTTTGCCTTTACTTCTGCTGGATTCTTGTGGATATAGTGACTGAGCGCTTTCTCCCCTCCCTCCTTTCCCTAATTACTCTCCTCGTTTTCTTTCCATAGCTGTGCTTGTGCTCTACTTCAAGTATTTTCTCAACTGGAACGACAATCTTGCGACAGCCATTTACCACACATTTGTTGCCCTCTGCTACCTCACACCTATCCTTGGAGCGCTTGTAGCTGATTCCTGGCTGGGAAAGTTCAAGTGAGTGCAATTTAGAATACCAGAATAATTCTGCGGAAGATGCATCTGAATTGCGTGAAGAGCGTCAAGCTGTTTCATTCGAAGGGGCATTACTTAAAAGAACTCTGGGCACAGAGGCCTGTGACATTGTTTTATATAAAATGTACACATATTAATTTATATGTATAGATGCCTGTAGGCAAATTAATGGAGTGAGTAGCTGGGGTCCCACCAGCTTTCTGGTGTCAGCAGTTCGAATCTGTGTGACAGGGTGAGCTCCTGTTGTTATGTCCCAGCTTCTGCCAACCTAGCAGTTCGAAAGCATGTTGGGGCAAGTAGATAAATAGGTACCACTGTGGTGGGAAGGTAAACGGCGTTTCTGTGCTCCCTGGCTTCCGTCATGGTGTCCCTTTGTATGAGAAGCAGTTTAGTCATGCTGGTCACATGACCCGGAAAGCTAGCTGTAGACAAACGCCAGCTCCCTCGGCCTGAAAAGTGACATGAGCTCCGCACCCTATAGTCGCCTTTGACTGGACTTAACCGTCCAGCAGTCCTTTACCTTTTTACCTTTTTACATATACACACATGTCTGAAAGATGGGGAAAGGAGCTTTTGTGGAGCTAATAAAAGCTTTGGTCTAATACTAAGATGAAGCAGAGCTTCTACTTCTCCCTGTTAACCTCCAGGCAGATGCTGTGCGCTAATGACAACAGCAAGGCAGGCAGAAATCCACCAAATCTACCTCTCCTTGGGTTGAAGACAATGAGATTGAATTTCTGTCTGTTTTGCTTCTATAAAGATGTAGGCATTGGCCTGGGCACATCATTCTAAGCTGTCATGTAGATGTGCAGATATGCAGGCTTCCATAGAGGAGATGGCAGCTGCTTTTACTTTTTCCTGGATGTTTTGCTGCTGCACTGAGCGAAGCCATGGCTTAACAGGCTGCATACACAGTAATCAATTTCCAGCACAAAAATGTAGCTTTCCTCAGACTTTAAATCATTCATGTTTGTCCTCAACATGTTGCTTTTAATGTAGGTCGATTCTAGAACCTGCCATTCACAAGGGTTGGTGTGATTACTCAATACACAGTTTGAAAACCCTCCCCTTGATTAGGTTATCCATGTTTTTTCCTCTGTTCCCCAAGTGAATGATGCAGGACATGGGGGTTGTGATCTTAGTATATGCCGACGCTGCATATATCTGTTTTCAAAAGGACACACTGGGGCAGTGTAGATGCAATCTGCTATGAGCTTGTATTTTCAGAATGAAACCAGTTTCTCAAGATGCACTTTTCATGGGCAAAAATATGCAATGGAGTTTAGATTGCATTTGTACTGCATAGAAAAGAACCCCCAAGTGCTCCATCTCCATTGATTCGATAATGAATGTGTATATGTAACCTTAGTGTGTTGTCTGAAACCAGACTAGCTATGAGTTCTTTTAACTAGGGTTGGTCTTATGGTTGATGGCTTGTGGTTTATCCAGGGCACCTAAACCACAAGCCTAGATTCAGACAACGCGCCAAACCATGGCTTAGTTTGGCAGAATGACCGAGAAGCAGTAAGGTGGCTGAAACCTTGAGTCCTGAAGGCTGCATGCATAGTTTGGATTAGCATGGCATGTAAACTAGGCCAATGTGTATTTTTAAAAAAAGGTAAGCTTTGTTTTCTTTTCTTTCCTACATGGAAATGAAATTATGTAAGCTTTGAAGACTTATGAGACTAGTTACCTAGTAGTTAATAGTATTTGTAAAACCTTTTTATAAGTTCCACATTTCAGCTTGCAACTCAGACATGTATCATTCTTGGTTTTGTGCATTTGGGATGTGTCATCATCCTTTTGTTTTACTTATAAAATGTATTAGCTTAGTTTATTTTTAAAAAGTGCTATCTATCATCTATCTATATCTATGTATCTTATACAAATAGAAACTGAAGTGTAGATTGCCAAACAATTGTATCGGAGAGAGGATGTGTACAAGAGCTTGTTAACTATTATAATGAGTATCAGGCAGGATGACCACAACAATTAAGAAATGTTCAGGTCTCATGTTGCCAGTCCCTGCTCGGTTTTACCCTGTGTGAGTAGGAGCGTGTCTTGAAGTTCCTCTCTACTCAGTTAGACTGGGCGTTCCAGTTTTGTGGGAGAGAGTAGATGCCATGGGTGATACCTGTTGCATGTAAAAATTGGACAGCGCCAATTACGTAAGATGCAATACGTGGTAGGTCATGCTGTCATTACTGTAGCATTGAATAACCTACAAATAATAATCAGCACATTTTTCTATCCCTTTTTCCAACATGATGACTCACCTTGGTCAGGAAAAGGGCTGTAGCTCAGTGGTAGAACACATTGCATGCAGAAGGTCCCAGGTTAAGTTCTCTGCTTCTCCAGGAAAGACTAGGAAAACCTGGAGAGGCGATGTCAGTCGGTGTTGTCAAGTCAACACAAAGCTAGATGGACCATAAGGCACATTCCAATCTTCCTGAAATATTTTCCTGAGAAAAGAAGTTTATCTTCCTGAATGCTGTGTTTTGCATTTTCTTTTTGAGCTAGCTATATGATAGTACTTTTCCTACCTTCTGCTAAGTATGATTGCTTAGTAAATCCCTAGATGTTTTTCTTTTAACTGAAGAAAATTGCAATGCAGCAAATCCAATCTGAAAGCAGGAAGCGGGTTTTGCACAGAGGCCTACTGCTCTGGGTGCATAGAAATTTTGAGTCCCAGGGATATGCATAGGCATGATTATTACAATTTGTATAGCAAACACAGTTGCTACACATACGTTGCTGCTGTCCTTAGTGAAACCATAAAGCAGGAGCAGGACCCTAGTGCCCTCCAGATATGGTTGCACTACAACTTCCATCATCCTTGATCATTGGGCAGGCTGACTGGGTCTGATAGGACCTGGAGTCCAAGCACATCTGGAGGGCCACCCCCTGCGTTAAACTGTGGAATTACCCTTAGTTGGAGCTAAACCCCATTGAAATTAACTGGACTTACTTTTGAGCAGATGTTGATAGGACTGAGCGGTTAATTGTTCACCGTACTTTACATATTTGGTATATTGTCTTCACATACAGAGCAAAATAGGATACTGAGCATGGAAGTAGTGCAGCAAACAAATGTTGAACGGACATGGAGTGCTCACGTTCAACAACAACATGCTCACCTCTTTGTTGTCATGCTTTAGTTGTCTAAGCAAAATGCAGCATATTCAAGAAAGATAAAGGGATTGTGTCATTAAAAATACATCTTTTGTCTCCTTCCTTCATAACAGGACCATTGTTTCCTTGTCGATTGTGTACACAATTGGGCAAGCGGTCTTGTCGGTAGGCTCCATACATGATTTGCTGGATCAAGACGGGGATGGTCGTGTAGATAACGTTGCAATTCCCATGTAAGTTGCAGCAGTTACTTCTGCTCTCCTTGTAAGTGCAAATTGGAATCGAGTGGTTCAATGTATCCACAAATCCTCTGTTTACTGTGGTTTGAACTGTTGCAGCCTTTGTTCCTTTCTTTGCATAACCATATGACTCCTATCACATGGCAAAGTCCAAGGAGCTTTATTTTGCTATCTCAGTAAAACTGCAGCTATCCTTTGGAGGAAGTGTTTCAATTATCATATTTTGTTCGTGCCTTGAAAACTGCGTGAGACATGTTGTTTTTGGCGTAGAACTTTTGTAATCTCCACAATCCTGTCAGATAATCCTGTCACCTGCTTGAAAAATAATTGCATATGCCTGAAAACTTATTGCCAGATACACAACATGGAGATTCAGTTGAAAACTAACTTTAACTTTTGCCCCTTGAGGCACCATAGGTAAGCAGAAGTTCTCTTGTCAGAGTAGAGACATACAAAAGGAGGAAAAACTGGTGCGTTCAACGAATCAGCAACAGCAAACCAGAGAACAATATGGGTCAGCATTATTAGGTCGTGACTCAAGGAGCTCAGGCACGGAGTCTTCTGTGCTAGGCACCAGATCTACTGTCTCTTCATCTGTATACTTATGGAGAAGCTCAGCATGCTCACATTTACCTCTGTTACATGTGATTGCTTTGCATTTGGATTGCCTACTAGCATACAACCCAGTTTCTGAAAAGAGCAATCTTTGCTGTGAGCATATTTGTATATTTAAAATAGTTGTAGCATACCCAGGGACCTTATGGTGAAGGGTGAAACAACAACAACTATTAATCTATTTCTGCTATTGCAGTGCTTTCTCTATGGTTGGTTTGATCCTTATCGCTTTTGGAACTGGAGGAATCAAGCCTTGTGTAGCAGCCTTTGGTGGAGACCAGTTTGAGGATCATCAGGTAAGAAGTTCCAGAGGCGAGGCACTTAATTGGGCTTTGTTTTTATTTGGAGGAAGGTCACTAAAGGCTTATTGGCGTTTTGTAATTTATTTACAAACATACTGGTTGAGCCACATCCGATCTCCAGAGATAGGCAGCTCCGCAAAGGCACTTTCCAGAGCTTGCCTTCTCATTGTTTCATCTAAAACTCATATCTGAAAATGTTTCTGCTGGTTTTTTCCACTTACACCTACCTTGTCCTCTCCATCTCGCTGGAGTATTGCTGTGCAGGAGGAGAAGGAATGAAGATGAGAAATTTTCTCCAACCTAGTTCCCTGTAATTTCCCTAACATAAAACGTGGGCAGTTCTTCCAACGGCTATTATGGAGTATCAGTTTGTAGTCATTATGGTTCCATTAACCCTGTCCTGTCCAAATAATAATAATCCACCCAAGTCACAACACTAAATTGAAATGTAGAATTTGCTTCTTAAAATCTATCATGGTGGTTTTGCAAAAGCATGTTTTATTAATAGCAGCCCTGCATGTATGCATGTATGCATGTATGCATGTACGTATGTATGTATGTATGTATGTATACAAACAAGCAAGCAAACAAACAAATACACACACACACATACAGAATCACAAACATGTACAGATGGACATTTGTCTCCTGAGACAGACAGATGCCAGCATATATGAGCATATACTGTAAAAACTAAAGCCCACACAGTCAAGCACTTGGCCATTATTCTCTGACCATTAGCTGAATTAGCAATTACTTTGCACTTTGTGCTTTTCCAAAAATAGGCTTCCAAAAAGATATTTTACACTAATGTTCTCCTTTGTATTTCAGGAAAAACAAAGAAATAGGTTCTTCTCTATATTCTACCTGTCCATTAATGCTGGAAGCCTTCTTTCTACTATAATCACACCAATTCTTAGAGGTAAAAATTGCTTTTCTAATTAATGTTTGTGTGTGTGAGAATATTAACCAACCAACATAATGGTCAGGGTTCTAAGGGTGTGTCCAGACTGCTACTGCCGTAATTACTTGAATGTAATTTACACTTTTTTTTTGCCAAATTACATCACGAAAATTAGGGTGTGCATTGGATTTGATGGCACCTTTACATTCGCCAGATAATACTTTTTGGGTTTCAAGGTTTTGAAAACTGATGTGCGCATTAGATTCGATGGCTAGATTAGATTCACATAAATATGGTATTTTCAGATGGGATTCAATCACATACCACCAAATTCAGGTTGTGCAAGTATAAAGTTCCCTACAAATTTAGACTTTTAGCGATAAGGAAAGTGACGGCACTGGAAAACGTGAGATAACTTGCTTGACACAATGTCATCTAACCTCCCCCCAAAACAAATCAAGGTGAATTCCCAATAAATAGTCCGTGTTGTCTAACCTCCCTAGAAACTTTGCGCAGCAAACAGGTTGTCTGTGAGCAGCCTTAAGAAATGATGGCAAGGAGACTGGGCAAAAGTGTACACAAAAGTTTCAGTGGTGCCATTTAGTGATGACACAGCAGGAGTTAGGCCATTGTGTTATTGGTAGGATTAATCCTTAGAAGCATCCCTGCCTCTGGCCCATTCACTGAGCTGCATGAACAGAATTCCACTGCTGCTTCCTTTCTACAATTCCTTATCTCCACCCCACCACCCAAAAAGACATTTTAGGAGGGTGAAGGGACTGCCTAGCAAGTGTGTGGTGCAGCATGGAGATTTGTGAGGCATAAAATGGAGACACACCTCTTTTGTCGGGCGAAGATCTCGTTCCACTTCTGCAGGGTCCTGTTGGATCCAAACCAACGGCTCCGTGTAGTAAGGAGACCACCATTAGCAACATTTAAAAGGGCCTATGCATGGCAGAGGTACAAATCATTTGGCTGGGAAAAAAGAGGATAACTTGCCAGTGTTAGTAGTATCAACATTATGGTTTTGTAAACATAAAGTCATTGTACCAAATGTTCATAAAATACAGGGCTTTCGCCCTCAATGTAATCCTGAATATATATTGAAGACCATGCTTCCATACCTCACTGAGAATCTCTTCTCTCTCCCATACAAATCTGAAATGAGACTCCTCCTGAGAAATATCTATAGTGGTTACTCTGAATATGTGTGAGAAAATAGATAGATAGATAGATAGATACTGTAGATAGATAGATAGATAGATAGATAGATAGATAGATAGATAGACAGACAGACAGAGGTGGATGGGTAAAATGTGGCCTACACAGGCTTCTGCTCAAGGAAAGAGTCATGATAATATATACTGTTTATTTATTCGATTTAGGGGTGGAATGTGGAATTCACGTCAGACAAAAATGTTACCCTCTCGCATTTGGCGTTCCTGCTATACTAATGGCTGTTGCACTGTGTAAGTCAAATGCTTTTTCGTTTTCCACTTACCTGTCGTATTTGCTTTAACTCTCATTTGCTGTATTTTGTTGCAGTCTGGGTTCCAGAGGGAGCAATTGTGCTCTTTCTTCATTGATTTTTAACGTTTTTTTACCTGCAAGCTTGCAAGGGTAGGATGGACAATGACAGGAATATAATTGCACTGCAATTTTGAAAAAGAGGGGTTTTTTAAAAAGAAAAAATGTAGTAGCACTATTAAAATAGAAATATCAAAAATGGGATGCAATCTCTCTGTTGATCATCAGATCAGATTTACTCAGAGTAGACCCACTGAATTTAATGGACATGGCTTATGTCCATTCCAGTGGGTTTATTCTGAGTAGCACTTAGCTGGATAGAACCCATAGGTTTTCTGGTACCCACTTCCTTGTTTCATCCTATCTGGATCAGCTGTGTATAACCTATGGAAATGCAAGTTGCCTACATCCATGCAAGCCTTATTTTAGATCCAGCTCTGAAATTGGCAGGCTCCCACATCTTTTCCACAGCTAAAGTAAAAGCAACTGGACCACTTTCTCGACAGAAAGGATTAGCAACTCCCTCATCTTCCCATCTGCATAGGTCTTCCTCATCAGATTGCAGCCTTAGTCTGTAATATGAGGGCTGTTCCTCCAGTGAGGCAGTGCTCAGTAGACTGTAAACTTTTTGTAACTTTTAGAGAGCAAACCCTAACATTACACTAGGTTCTGGAGCAGCACGCCAGGAATCTGCTGTTCTTAAATTAATGTTTGGGAAGCTGTCAGACTTAGTAGGAGGAATGTGGTGTTGACGAAGGAGTGGGTGGGAGAGAGGAGATAAGAACTGGGGTGGCTAAAAATGAAAACGTGTGTCGTTGGGAAGGAATATCATGCTATGTTGAACTGAGAGGAGATGGGGAAAGAGTTAGCAAACAAAAACAGCTGTAAAGAAAGTGGAAGGATGACAAGGATAGGACTTTATTTGAAGGGGGGGAAGGGTGTTAGAAGGGTGTGTGGCCAGTCCTACATCCTCAGGGGCACACATTCGCTCTTTGCTTCATCAACCCAGGTAGTGATGGTTGGTGCCTATTGGTATTGGTTGGGTACAAGGTGGGGAGACCAACAGCAGGTGGCGCTACAGCCAACAAGAAGCAGAGGCAACTAATTACAGTTTTGTCTACATCCTCCTCTCTGCTTAATTCTGCAAGGGCCATGTGGAGCTGGAAGAAGTGCCACCCCTTAGACTAGTTGTAAGAAGGCAGGTTGAGGTTAGTGGTCCCATTCGCTCTAATGAACCAACCTCCACTGAATCCAGATACTAGTCACGAGGCCTGATGCTTCGTGCTGCCAGTGGAGACCTAAACCTCTGTATTTTGCAATGGTATCTCTTGCTGATGCTTACGGGCAGTTACAGTGTCATCCTATGTATAGCTTTTGGTGGAGAAATGAGTTAGATGTCAATGAGGAGGAACTCCTTTGCCACAGCTCCTACCTGAGCTAAGTTGTGAAAGTATTAAACTCTGAACGCTGCGATTTCTGTACTAGATCTTAAAGTGACTTCGTCAGCCGTTATGAGAATTTGATTTACCAGACTGCCTTTTGGCACTTGAGAATTTGTCCCTGTCAAAGTGTTACAGTCGAAACGCTGTTACATATCTTTCCATCTATTGTAATTTGCACAGGAATATAAGTTATGGTTTTATTTCCTCAATACATTATTTTCACCTGGGAAACTCATATGATATGAATTCTACATATTAGTTTTAATGGCAGATTCCAACCCTAAGATAAAGGGCTCCACCCGCTCCCTGTAACCATCAACATTAGGTCACGATTATTAAAAGGAAGATGAGTTCAAATTGTTTGCATTTAACTATTTTTGATTGTGTATGGGTTTTGTAATACTCTCATGTTCAGTCTGTGTGCATGTATTTTTGTGTGCAGTGCCAGCCCTCACTTTCTTCCTCTCTCTGTTTCTTGCTGTGGTTTCTCTTGATAACCTACACTGTATTTGATGTTTATGGCCTGTGGACCAAATAAACTTAATGTAATGTACATTCTGTGTCCAGGGCAGCTGTTTATCAGCTCTATCTGGTACGCAGGCTGAGACCCTACCTGCCTGCGGACTGTCTCGCCAGAGTGGTGCATGCTCTAGTTATCTCTCGCTTGTACTACTGCAATGCACTCTATGTGGGGCTACCTTTGAAGGTGACCCGGAAACTACAACTAATCCAGAATGCGGCAGCTAGACTGGTGACTGGGAGAGGCTGCCGAGACCATATAACACCGGTCTTGAAAGACCTACACTGGTTCCCAGTATGTTTCCGAGCACAATTCAAAGTGTTGGTGTTGTCCTTTAAAGCCCTAAACGGCCTCGGCCCAGTATACCTGAAGGAGCGTCTCCACCTCCATCGTTCTGCCCGGACACTGAGATCCAGCGCCAAGGGCCTTCTGGCGGTTCCCTCACTACGAGAAGCCAAGTTACAGGGAACCAGGCAGAGGGCCTTTTCGGTAGTGGCACCCATCCTGTGGAACGCCCTCCCACCAGATGTCAAAGAGAAAAATAACCACCAAACTTTTAGAAGACATCTGAAGGCAGCCCTGTTTAGGGAAGCTTTTAATAGGTTATTGTATTTTAGTGTTTTGCTGGAAGCTGCCCACAGTGGCTGGGGAAACCCAGCCAGATGGGCGGGGTATAAATAATAAATTATTATTATTATGCATCCTGGATCTCCTTGCATGGCATGGTCTTGCCCTGTCGCAGATTTCTACAACCTCAGCAAATCTTGGTGTTCTTTATTTTTCTCTGCAGTTGTGTTCATAGTTGGAAGCACAATGTACAAAAAAGTTCAACCTCAAGGCAACGTAATGGTTCGAGTTGCTAAATGTATTACGGTAAGCAATATACAATTCATGGCTAGCATTTTCAAGGACAACTGTTAAGTGTCACAAAATTAAGTATTTAATAATTGATTTTTTATTTCATCCCCCCCTCCCAAGTTTGATCCTAGAGAGAGAATAGTTTGTTACACTAACTTCAGTTTAAAACTGAAGTCAATGCGCTTGTTGAGTGGTCATGCCACTCAAATGCTGTGTACTCACTATACTTTTAAAGCACCTTTGAGGCACATTTCTCCCGTCGAAGGATTCTAGGCACTGTAGTTTGTTTGCTGAGAACTGTAACGGTGAGGGGTGAAATACAGAGCCCAAAATTATTTAAGGAAAATAATTTCCTTTAAAGATATGTTGTGCACACAGTCAAACATTAGGATTACATTATAAGTCCCTACAATAATTCTACATAGATAGATAGATAGATAGATAGATAGATAGATAGATAGATTAACAGAGATTAATGCCTTTAACATAGGAGCCTAGTTTTAGTTTGAATTACTTTTCTAGGTTCTTCTTAAATGCCACTCTGGAATTGTCAGAACATCTAGATCAGGTTTCCCAAACTTGGGAAACTCACGAGCTGTTTTTGGACTGCAATTCCCATCATCCTTACCACTGGTCTTGCTAACTAGGGATGATGGGAGTTGTAGTCCAAAAACAGCTGGAGACCCAAGATTCGGAAATCCTGATCTAGATTATCTGAAACATTGTGGAAAAGCGATCTTTAAAAAGCAAACAGCTGCCAATAGCACCTACGTCTAGACATATATCGTATTTTTCGCCCTATAGGACGCACTTTTTCCCCTCCAAAAATGAAGGGGAAATGTGTGTGCGTCCTATGGGGCGAATGCAGGCTTTCGCTGAAGCCTGGAGAGCGAGAGGGGTCGGTGCGCACCGACCCCTCTCGCTCTCCAGGCTTCAGGAAGCTATCCGCAAGCCTTGGGAGCCCGGCGGGAGTTCCTGCCGGGCTCGCAAGGCTTGCGGGCAGCAACCTGCAGATGTCCGCAAGGCTTGTGGATAGCAGCCTGTTCTGGGAGCTGGGGGGGGGGAATAATTTTTTTATTCCCCCCCAAAAAAACATGAGGTGCGCCCTATGGGCCAGTGTGCCCTATGGGGCGAAAATTACGGTATATAGTACAGAAAACAGAGGTTTTGAGGTCTCTGCTGATATCACTCTGTGAAGTACAAAATAATACATTTGCATTTAAAATGCAACAACTTTATTAATAAAGCTACTAAAATAGCTCAAACGGTTTACAGTAAACCCTTTGAAGGAGGGGGAGGTGAGCAATGATGACAGTTGCCATATCCTGTTGGCAGAGTTTCTGTCTTTGCTTCATTTTGCATTTCGGTCTGCTGGGAAGCAGTTTCCTTTCCACAAGAATTTGTGAAAATAATTTTGGGGGGAAACAACAACATTGTTTAACCAATTGTAAATGGTCTCTTTGCAGTTTTCTATTGGAAACAGATTTAGACATCGCAGCAAGCAATACCCCAAGAGGGAGCACTGGTTGGACTGGGCTAGCGAGAAGTATGATGTAAGTTGTGCTAGTTGTCTGTTCAGAGAGATTAGAAACCTGGCCCCTTATATGACATATTTGCCTTATACTTAACAATGCAAAGTTTAAGGAGATTCCATGACTTCTGGCATCTTGAACCCTTTGTAAAATCTCTCTGCCTGTTGCTTCCGAGTCCAGTAGATCACACAGGGATTTACAGCTGATTGGAAAGGCGACAGCCATCAAATAAGATCTGAATCCACAGAGTTCAGAGCTTTAAATAAGTGCTTGAACTAGTGTCAAATTAAAAGAAAGAGGGCTCTGTGCGTAAGCATCACTTAAGACCTTAAACAGTGTAAGGCAGTTTTCTATGTCCAGTAAGTCACTAAGCTGATCTAATGGAAGCAGAAGATCAGAATCAATAAATGCAATTGACACAGTTGTGCCTAATCTGCAGTGGAGATCAGATGTATAATTTACCGATCCAGTCTTTGGCAGATAAAGATGCTGCATTGTTTCTGAAATAGAACCAGTAGTCTCCTCCTTGTGCAGCCTAGATTATGTGTGGTCCAAATTGGCCGCAGTTGGAAATGTGCTTCCTATATTCTGTATGTCGGTTGTGTTATCTCATCAGCTGTATTGTTCTGGCACATTTGGGCTCTGCCTAGGCTGAGACTCTACCCTCTGACATAATTTTAAGCCTGGGATTATCTCTCTCTGTATTCCAATAATTTTGATCATGGCCCGTACTTCAAGAGTTACAGGACGGTCGCTTTGTGATAAGGGGATGGGCCGTTCTCCAGATGGACTATTAATAAATCCAGCTTCCACAACTTCCTTTTCTAGCCTTTGAGTTGGTCGCTGGTATTTCTGAAGGGTGCTGTTACCTTCTGTAATCTCATTGTAAACCTCATTCTTAAAATGTTCGTATTTAATTATTATTATTATTTGTTTCACTCCTTTGTTATAGAAACGACTTATTGCCCAGACAAAGATGGTCTTAAGAGTGCTGTTCCTGTATATTCCTCTTCCCATGTTTTGGGCACTTTTTGATCAGCAGGTAACTTTGGAAAGAAAGTTGTTAACAATTTATTCAGGTGTTTAAAAAGCTCCCATTCCCACCCCATCAAAGTCATGATGTATCGTTGGATATGCACTGTTTATTTTTTTCAGTATTATTGTTATAATACTTTTCATTATTATTGGTAGGTGTTTTAGTCGGCAGAACAATCTTACTCGTAAAAAAATTAATTAATTATGTGTCCACTGATGTAACATACGTGATTATGTGTGAGAGAAGGAACAGCAGATTTTTTTCACTTCTGATTGTCCACTTAGAAGTTATTTGCTGAGTGTTATTTTTATTTTCGGTATGCCTATAGGCTGGCAAAAGCTTCTAAAAATTAGTTGTTCTTGCCTTTTGGCATTGTTGATAAAATTACCGTACTTATTCGGTTTCTTACCCATAGTTCTTTACAACATGGACACAAGGTGTCCTAGTACAGCAAATACTTTTGATATTCTGCAGACACTTACTGTACCCTGAGGATATTTAGTGACAATTGCTTTTTAAAAGAAATTTCTAATGTTTTCTTTCAAAGGGATCACGATGGACATTGCAGGCCACAACAATGGATGGAGATTTTGTAAGTTGTTTCTTAAACTTTCACACCTGCTTGAGCTCTGGGCAGATCTTAGATTGTATGTTTGGATAATAATAATAATAATAATAATAATAATAATAATAATAATAATAGACAGAATTTGGTCTGATCCAGCTGTACATGCATGGATACTCTTGGCTAGATTGGGCAAGGATATTTAAAGTTTCAACTTACAGGTACCTTAAAACTAAGATATACATCTCTCTCTTTTTCTCCAGGGCCCTGTTCAGATTCAGCCAGACCAGATGCAGGTGCTGTAAGCTTTTGTATTTATGTTTTCAGCTATTTCAAGCGACCTTTATATAAGCTGTTTGAAAGTTATTAACTTTCTCGTGTTTTTTCCCCTTTCCTCTCAACAGACTGTAAACCCAATCCTCATTGTTATAATGGTCCCAGTTGTAGATGCTGTTGTTTATCCTCTAATTAAGAAATGTCACATTAATTTCACGTAAGTGAATGTGGTGAAATTCAGCAAGTTGGGCGGCAGTGGGGAAAACATACAGACTAGGTGGGGTTGGCATTTAAAAAACATTTTTAATATGACAATTGCTCTCCAAAGTTTAGGCAGAACCGCACAACGAAAAAATTCCTGAAAATTATCTTCAGATGAATTTTGGTCTTACCCTCAGGCAAATGGAAAAAAATGTGGCTTTATTGCTGAGCATCAATAACTAAAACTAGAGCACTTATTCTATGGGCTATTGCTTTATATGCCAAGGGAAGATTTTGTGATGTCTGAAAGTGGCCGGAATGAGCTTTGAGCCTGCCGTCTTCCTTAAGTGCTATAAATAACGTAGTGAAAAGGCTATAAACAATGTGGCTTTCTCGAGAATTTAGGCTAGTAATTAGTGTTATAGAGACCCTAAAAGCCATGGGGATACTTAATAAGTTCCATCTTTGCAAGTAATTTTTCCATGGACTACTGGAGAATACTGCTAAGATATTCACAGGGATAGTTTACAATGTGCAAAGGGGTAATTTTAATCATTTTCAAAGACTTGTAAGCAGCAGTGGGTTTAAATTTCAAATTGTGGCAGGGAACCTGTGGCTGTTCAGATGTTATTGGGCAGCAGTTCCCATCAGCATCGTCCAGCACGGCCAGTGAGCAGGGATGATGGGAGTTCTAGTCCAACAAATATCTGGAGAGTTTCAGAGAGTTCCCTGTCATTGTTCCAAGCCAAGTATGCTTCTGAAAATCTGCTTTCTCCATCTTCCTTCACCAGCCCTCTGAGGAAGATGACAGTTGGCATGTTGTTGGCGGCTTTGGCATTTGTTGTTGCTGCTGTGGTGCAGGTACAGATAGACGTAAGTAAAAAAAAAAATCTAGCAAGGCCTAACCGTTTAGCTTTTTGTCTTCATTTTTACCACTAAGGCAAAGAACAGAGGTTTGATTTTGAAGTATTAAAAATTGTTTATACAAATCAGACAAACAGAAATACCAAATCCTGCAAATAAAGCATACAATGAAAATTTGAAAATATTTAACATGCTCCCCCCCCAACATCCTTCTTAGCGAATTCATATATGAGGGAATGCTGAAAAGATAGGGTGAATTATATTTATGGGGAAAACAAGAGACCACTTTGGAGAACATGGAGTTGAATAGGGTCAAAATTCATCTGAGAAGGGAAGGCCACAATTCAGTAGCAGAGGGCATACTTTGCATTCAGATGGTCTCCAGTTACAGCACCAGTAAGGTAAAGGGTAAAGGGACCCCTGACCATTAGGTCCAGTCGTGGCTGACTCTGGGGTTGCGGCGCTCATCTCGCTTTATTGGCCGAGGGAAGCCGGTGTACAGCTTCCGGATCATGTGGCCAGCATGACTAAGCCGCTTTTGGCGAACCAGAGCAGCGCACGGAAACGCTGTTTACCTTCCCGCCGAACTGCTAGGTTGTCAGGAGCAGGGACTGAGCAACGGGAGCTCACCCCGTCACGGGGATTCAAACCACCGACCTTCTGATTGGCAAGTCCTAGGCTCTGTGGTTTAACCCACAGCGCTACCCGCATCCGCTACAGCACCAGTATATCTAGTTAAATGGATATAATGTACTAGGCATACTGACAGATGACCTGTCTTAAGGCAGCTTCAGGTTTTCATACGAAGATATAAAATACTACAGAGAAAAGGGGTGGAAGGATCTGTCAATTTTGGTTCTTTTGGGTTCTCTTTCTTTTCCAGTCAGGAGAACAAAAAAGGGGGGCTCTGTGGAAAACGGTAAATGGTTGAGGGCTCCCCTTTCAGCTCAGGAATAGTTATTAAGAGAGAGGCAGAGCCTAGTTTGCTAGAGACAAAGCAGTAAGCTGGAAACAGACAGAGCAATGCTTGATTTCTGTTTGAATCCAGGGCTGCGGCTGTCGGGGAAACAGGCCCTCTTGGGGTGTTGATGCTGTGAACCTCTGCATTGTAGACTCAGGTTGTATATATGTGTAAATAAAGTATATATCACAAGGACACCACAATCTCTGCTTCATTTCCAAAGTAAACACAAATCCTGGCCTAGAATCCCTAGAATTTTGCACTGCTTGGAGATTAGGGTGGCATGCAACCTCCCTTCTTACTTTTATAAGGGATTAAATACTGGCCATGGACGCGGGTGGCGCTGTGGGTTAAACCACAGAGCCTAGGACTTGCCGATCAGAATGTAGGTGGTTCGAATCCCTGTGATGGGGTGAGCTCCTATTGCTCGGTCCCTGCTCCTGCCAACTTAGAAGTTCGAAAGCACATCAAAGTGCAAGTAGATAAATAGGTACTGCTCCGGCGGGAAGGTAAATGGCGTTTCCGTGCGCTGCTCTGGTTCGCCGGTGTTATGTACTGAAGTTATCACCTGGGCCAGCAGGGGGATACTGTAGATAGTTATGCAAATGAAGGATCGAAAGTGACGTTCAGTGATTGGATAGTTTTAGAAAGTTGTTACAGTAACAAGGTAGTGGAGCTCTATATAAGCAGGCTGACTGAGCCCTTCAGTTCAGTTCTGTTCCAGCTTACAAATAAAGAGCTGCTTTGGAAGAATCGCTGTGTCGTCTGATATGTTCACCCACAACTTAACAGCCAGAAGCGGTTTAGTCATGCTGGCCACATGACCTGGAAGCTGTACGCCGGCTCCCTTGGCCAGTAATGCTAGATGAGCGCCGCAACCCCAGAGTCGGTCACGACTGGACCTAATGGTCAGGGGTCCCTTTACCTTTACCTAAATATTGGCCATATGGGTAGAGTCACACTTGCAGGGCAGAATTTGAGAAATGTAGGGTGAGTTAGTGTTTCCTTTCTCCCACCCATTATACTTCCATGCAAGTTTCCTTCTCAATTATGCAACTTACCCTGAAATGGACTAATTTGCCTTTGGAGCCCAGCTGAGAGAGGGGGGAGGGGAAACACCTATTTTAAAGGCCTGGGGATTTGCCGGAGAAAATCAGTAGCAGTGGGAAGGTTTAAGCAAATGACTTTGCTTCCATATTAGTATTTTATGAAAAACAAAAGATTTGGGAACTTTAGGTGTTTCTTTTAATGTGTGGTTTTGCCCTGGGAAAGAAAGAGGTGCTTTTAAAAAAAGGTGACCCTTTTCTTTTTACACATTTTTCTTCCTCTACAGAAAACTATTCCAGTTTTTCCTGCTGCAGGCCAGTCCCAAATCAAAATAATAAATATGGGGAACACCAGTGCAACAGTTAACTTTACTGGTACCAGTCAGACTGCTGAAGTGGGTCCTGCAAATTCAGTAAGTTTTGAGAATTAATTGCGCAATTAATTTTAACTTTTGTATTATTTGAATCTGTGACATGTGCTTTTTTTGGTAATAACTATTCCATTTATTCATGTTTTGGTGTTTTCACTGGTGGATGGTTTGCGATTTAAATAGTCCAAAAGTGGAAATGGTACACTGAAATTCCATTTAGATCCCGCTTTAATGTCCAATAGCGTTCTTGGGACAGCTTCAGCCAGTGCTTTCTTTAAGAAAAAAAAGGTGCTTACCATGAAGTTGTTACCCTAAGTGCCACAACATCTGGAAAAAAGGTGCTGGTACTATGTACCCTTGAGTACCCCCAGAAAAAAGCACTGGCTTCAGTAGCAAGGCAAAACAATTATTTTCCACATTTTCTGTTGCAACAGAAATATTTCCCTTCATTCTTATTTTTTCTAATCTAAGGGTGGTTTTACCAATCTAAGTTTTACTTAGAATAAGCCCATTAAAATGAATTGAACAGGACTAAAGTCATTTAATTTCAATGGGTCAACTTTGGGTAAAACTTATTCTGTACAGTTGTTGCTTATAGCTTATCCTTCTTAAAATGTGATAGTTTGTACAGGATAGCCTAAATGGAGTGCAATTTCTTATATCCTGGAACTGGTGCTTCTGTTATATCCCCAAATATTGTTTTTGGTTTCTTGTTTTATTAACAGCATCCACCGTAGCTCCAGGTCTATCTCAGTTGTATTCAGCGGCGGAGCAAGTCAATTGGGCGCCTGGGGCGGCGTGCGTTCCCTGAGCCCAGGGCAGGACGCTCCGCGGGGCCTCCAAGGAGTCTGCCTGCCTCCTCCCACTCAGCCGCCCTACAGCTGATGGGGAGGCGGCCAGTGGACCATTTGGAGCAGCGTGGAGCCTGGGTGCCCTCAAGCCACCTCGTCTCTCCCAGGAGAGATGCATGGCTTGGGTGCACTGCAGGCCCTGCGGTGAGTGCCGTCAGGCATTTTGTCATCCCCTCAGTGGTGACACCTGTGGTGGACCGCCACACCGCCCCCTTCCTCCACCACTGGTTGGATTACCATAAAGGTTGTTATACTCCAGTTTTTCATGTTATGAGAAGAAGGAAAAGGTTACAGTGGTACCTCAGGTTACATATGCTTCAGGTTACATACGCATCAGGTTACAGTCTCCGCTAACCCAGCAATAGTGCTTCAGGTTAAGAACTTTGCTTCAGGATGAGAACAGAAATCGTGCTCCAGCAGCGCGGCAGCAGCAGGAGGCCCCATTAGCTAAAGTGGTGCTTCAGGTTAAGAACAGTTTCAGGTTAAGTACGGACCTCTGGAACGAATTAAGTACTTAACCCGAGGCACCACTGTACATCAGTGTTGATTTGCTACCTCTTTTGAGAGGGAGGGAGAGAAACAAACAAGCAAACAAACAAACAAACAAACAAACAAACAAACACCCTATGAACTTCACATGCACTGTAATTGTTGTGATCTGTAATATAAGAGGCAAGCTGAGCTTTATCAAAGTTCTCTGGTGCAAGGAATGTTAACTGTTTCATTGTATTTTATCTTTGTTTATAGACAGACTACTTCACTTTTGACACAACCGAGTTAAAAAATATTGATATAAACTTTGGGAAGGAATTTTTTAATCAAACGTTTGTTTACGTGGGAAAAGAACGTCACACCCTTCAAATATCAAATAGAGCTGGGGTCCAAGCTGAGCTGGTAAGTCAGTTTAAAAGCTAGTTAAGAAACCAGCCTTCTAGTTTCTGTTGCATATCAAAATAATACTCAGGAAGTCCAATGCCAGGTAGATACTTCTGAAAAAAAAACTGTCTTTGTTGGAAGCCTGAGGGAAACTGAAGCACATAAAAGGGCTGATACAGCTGTACTAATAAAACATTTTAAGTGTGTTGTAAGTGCATTATACAAATGTGACACTAGATGGTATGGTGAGCTATGGCAAATTCAATATATTTTTCAAAACTTTTTTTTAAAAAAACAACAACATTTCCACAACGTTTTTTATTTGTGTCTAGATTCCACCGACATTAATCTTGGTTAAGGATAACCAGAGTTCTGTATTCACCAGTGTTGATAGCTGACTTCAAATCCTTGTTAGGAGGGCAGTCTGTTGTCCTCAACGGTGATTAACACTGATGCTAATTAACACTTGGCTTGTAATTCTATACAGAGGTGCAGCCAGGGTTTGCAAGGCCCTCCCCCAGGACCACCCTGAGAGTTGCAGTTGTTGGGGGGCAGGGACAAACAGGGCCAACATCTGAACTTGGTCAGGAGGCAGCCAGCTAGGCATGTACCTGGTTACAGGTGTTCACATTATTGTTTTGAATTTAGAATATATTACCTTTTTCTAAAACATAGTGGTGCTTATTCCCAGGTAAATGTGTTCAGCATAATCACGATGCTACGACGATTGAAATGTTTTCGAAATGTAAAACCACACATGATCAAAGTATTATTATTATTATTTTTAATGGGCTTGGCAAGCTTTCTCCTGCTCTAACATATCAGGAACGAAGAAGCATTTCTAAAACATGGAATAGCAGCGGTGGAGCCAGGGAGAAGGAAATGTTAATGATGTGGTTCACAACTAAAATATCACACAAGGCTGCCCGAAGGAGCAGTGGCGTAGCGTGGGGGGTGCAGGGGGGGCCGGCCGCACCGGGCGCAACATCTGGGGGTTAGGGTTAGGGGGCGCAAATCCACGGGTTAGGGGGTGCAAATTACTTGCCTTGCCCTGGGTGCTGACAAGCCACGCTACGCCACTGCGAAGGAGACCTTGTGAGACCATTAAATCCAAGGTCTAAAACTGCCTATGATGTTATGGTCCATGGAGGCATATCCCAGGATCCATATTTCTCCATCTTCACCCATATTTCAAAAGGGGACACAGTCCACCCCTGTTTTCAGTTGCATGAGCATTTTAATATGGGAGTATTGATTCAAGTTGAACAAGAACTGTTTATGAATGCTGAATTATCGTTTGTACAAAGCATTGGTTAAAAATGAATGGCATTATAAAATAGCCATTAGACTCCTCTAACCCAAAATCTCCGTTCTCTCAGCTTGTGGATGGCCTCACAGAAAAACCAGAGCAAGGAAACAATGAGATCAGGTAATATATTCGTTTTTATGTTTTTTAATTTTATTTTAGAAATTGACTTCTGTTCAAAGGGAAACGAGTCCTGTGTCATTTTCCCCACCTTAATCACTAGTGATTTTCAAAACATAGGGCATTCTGCTGCAAGTTCCTCTACTCTGCCCCACACAGCCAGTCCACCTGTTGCTGCCTACTTATGGGTACAGAACAACTACGTGTAGTGATGTGTTGACTATCCCTAGGCCTAGTGAAGTGGGGCTGAACTTTTTGGCAGTATGCGTGCATGGACTATAATGTTTCATTCCTGTCTGAATGATGCTTCAACAGCAATGGGATTTCATAAGATATAACAACTTCCTTTAACAAAAATTGGAGCAACTGAGAAACTGAGCTTTTTGGCTACATAATTTTTTTTTAATCTTTCTTAACAAAGTTGTTCAGCAACATCTGGAGGGCCAAAGGTTCACCATTCTTGAGTTATCCATTACAGTGGTACCTTGGGTTACATACGCTTCAGGTTATAGACTCCACTAACCCAGAAATAGTGCTTCAGGTTAAGAACTTTGCTTCAGGATGAGAACAGAAATCGTGCTCCGGTGGCACAGCAACAGCAGGAGGCCCCATTAGCTAAAGTGGTGCTTCAGGTTAAGAACAGTTTCAGGTTAAGAACGGACCTCCAGAACGAATTAAGTACTTAACCCGAGGTACCACTGTATATAAATGAAAGAAGAAATATGTCATTTCACTTAAGTTACACAGACCTTCAAGTCTTGGGTGTCACAAATTCATATTACCTTGCATGGAGTCTCTGGACTTCATAGTTTGTATTAATAGTTTGATACAAACGTCTGGGAATGCTTGCTAGTGCTCATAGAAGTTGGCCAAGGATGATGGGAGTTGTAGTTTGGCATCAACTGATGGGCCAAAAGTTCCCCATGTCTACAATAACTGATAAATTGTGTTGTTTAAAAACACTTAATTTAAATCATGTCTTAAAGGTTCATAAACAATATGGATTCAACTATTAATATCACTATGGATGGAGTTATCTTTGGATATGTGGATTATTTTTCTGCCACAAACTACACGGCTTTCCAAAGAGGAGAGTAAGTATTACTGTTTGTTTGCCAGATTTTTTAAACCTGCCCTTTACCAAAAGATCATGGGGTGGGTTACAACCATATAATATATGCCATAATTTTCCATGTATAGGATGCCCCTGTGTATAAGACAACCCCTATTTTTTGAACCCCTAATTAAGAAATCAGTAGTTTAAACTTTTGGGGGGATCTCAAAGTTGTTGAGCTACTTTGGGGTGATTGCCCTCAAAGTTATTGATCGCCCTACTGAAAACCGTGTTTATGATGACCCCCCATTTTTACTCAAAAAATTAAGAAAAAACCATCGTCTTATACACAGAAAAATACGGTACAAGTAAAAACTTTTATAACTAAACTAAATAATTGTCTTATTGCAATTATTTGTCTCAGTGCCAACATTTGTTTGATGAAGTGGGTTCTAGTCCATGAAAGCTTATGCTACAACAAATCTGAGTATTTTTAAGGAACTGAGAATACTCATGGGATGTGTGCTTCAATAGACTAGGGTATATTAGGCAGAAAATCTGTGACTGGATCTCTGAATGTATTTTTCACTGCAATAGAGCCATGAGGCCCGGAATTTGATTGATAAACTGGTGATGGTGGAGATATTTTTAGTCCCTCTTGTGCTGTACTGTTTGCCTGTTCTAAATGGCCCCTTCAAACTGCTGTTAGTCTTGTGAGGGAGAAAATGTGCACACTTTCTGTATTAATATGATGGCAGCCACCACAAAAAATACTGCTGCTGTCAGGGGCTGCCATTTTCCCCACCATGCCCTGGAACAAATGCAAAGTCCAAGGTAATTATGAGTAAATAAAATGCTGGCTGCCAGAAGACAGGTGGGGGTGGTGGGAGTCAGCTCAAAAAGAGAGAAGAAGATCCAAATGTGAGAAAACAGATGCATGCTTGACCAATAAGCGTGGGTGAGTTTTGGAAGATTGCATTGGGGTTGGCAGGAGAGAAAGCTGTGTAAAGCAAATGCTCTTTTTCTAGACCAGCTGGATGGAACCCTCTGGCTTGTAGGTGGATTTTGGCCCACAAGGCCTCTCCATTTCACCTGCCAAGGCCATATTCCCCAAACCACATCCACCTGCTCCATACCTGAAGTCATATGTAATGTCAAGTATGGGACAGTTACAGATGTGACTAGATCGACTGCTTTCAGAAAGCGGGATTAAACTTGGTCAGTGACTCCCCTTTACCCTTGCAGGCCAGCTTTGACAGGGCCTGCCAATCATCATCATAGTGTCGGATTATTGGCAGGTGAAATGGAGAGGCCTACCCACCTGTCAAAGATACAGATTTAGCCTGCCAAGCCGAAAAGGTTGCCCCCTCTCGTTCTAGAGCCTCCTAGTTCCTGGTGAGAAGTCATTAAGGAAACATGCATTAGTTGGGGTAGCTTTTACTTTTTAAATGCTATGGCAGACATAGGCAAACTCAGCCCTCCAGCTGTTTTGGGACTACAACTCCCATCATCCCTAGCTAACAGGACCAGTGGTCAGGGATGATGAGTTGTAGTCCCAAAACAGCTGGAGGGCCGAGTTTGCCTATGCCTGTGCTATGGAATAATATAATTCATTTTGATCACTAGTAACGATGGTGCACTGGGAGAGTGGTCAGAAAAACTTCCTTAGACAATGTCCTGTCACAGCAAGCTTTAGAACTGGGAGTAAGCTGTTAACCCGAAATGCACGTGGTTAATGATCGTAAGCTGAACAAATAATGCTCAGGCTGTTGCTCTTAATACTAGCAATTCTTCTTCTTCTTCTTCTTCTACTATAGCTTCATATAAGTGAATTAAATTGGGTAGGTTGTGTTGATCAGACTTCATTTCCCCCCTCCCATCTTTCCTCCCAGAAAAGAAATCACTGTTACCATTCTCAGCGATCTTCGTAACTGCAGTGGCAAGTCTTTGACATTTGGGTATGGCAGCGCTTACACTATTGTAGTAGATGGGGTAAGTTGTTTTGCTTATCTTTAAGGAATATTGAAACACCACTGGCAGTTGAATGAAAGTTTCTGGGTACCTGTTAACAATGGTGCATGAAATATTCCACATGAATTATAATGGTGTTTTTATCCTCGTTATGGCTTGCTATCTGACCATAAATATGAAGATTAGGGAGTCTGTGACCCTGCAGCTGCCATTATCCTTGACCATTCTCAATGCTGGCTAAGACTGATGATAGTTGGAGCCCAACAGTATCCAGAGGCTCACCAGTACCGATGTATAACAAATATCACACCATAACCATACCAAAGTTACCAAAGCAAAATATATATGACTAGAAGTATACTGCTGTTGTAAACACATGTAAAAGATTAGCACTGAAGAGTTGGTATAGCTAATGATGGAAGTCACAGTAAATGCAAATAGGATCTGTTTAAACTTAAAATACACAAGCCACTTTATAATTCAAAGGCTTTTGGTTTCAAATTAAAATATACCTGGATGATCTGCTATCTATTGAAGATTTAGTTGCTATCTATCTGACTATAGACTATCTGACTTTTAGAAGACCTCTGAACGCAGCCCTGTATAGGGAAGTTTTTAATGTTTGATATCTTACTGTGTTTTGATTTGCTGGAAGCTGCCCAGAGTGGCTGGGGCAACTCGGTCAATTGGGATTATTATTATTATTATTATTATTATTATTATTATTATTATTATTATTATCTGGTAGTCATAATATACAACTCCCATACTTAATCCATAGTCATGTGCTCCTCACTGCACATTGATCTCTTTATATGAACATGCTTTCCCATTCACTTTAGCGGAGACCATATCTCCCTTAAGCTTTCCCTTGTTTCTTCCATCGAAATGAATGGGGAGTCTTTGGTGACATGGAAGCTCTGTCAGTGAGCACAGTGGAGATTTTGTAGCCATCAGAATCTCTGGACGAGTGCACCTGAGATCACTGTGTTTCTCATTGTTGATTTGCTTATAATAATCTTTTTTAATGTGAACAACTTAAAAAAGGGGTAGTCTTTTGCAGTTATTCATATTTTACGTCTTCAGTGTCAGTTTACGCTGTGATTAAAGTTATTTTTAATTTGTGCTGCCTATTTAAAATGCAGGGCTTTTGTGTGGATTAATGTAATTTGGTTTTCCTTTCAGTGCAACAGCAGTGAAGTACTCCTCAACTATGTTGAAGACATTCAACCCAACACAATCAGTATGGCCTGGCAAATTCCTCAGTATTTCATTATCACCTGTGCCGAAGTGGTCTTCTCAGTCACTGGACTATCGTTTTCATATGACCAGGTAGATGACTTTGCTTGAGAGATGTCTCAGTTGCAACAGTAGCCTTGAGATGTTATAAAGTAGAAACACATGCAGACTGCTCCCAAGGAAAGACCGGCAGTAGGGTTTGCAAGTGAGCTTGTAGAATCTATGTATGTCAGATGGATCCTAAGCCATCTGACACACACAGCATAGTTCTGTGAACTCAGATTTGTATTTTTCAATGGTGTTCTCATTATGAATATTTTTCTAGTCTGCACAGTACTTCCCATGTAGAATCTGATACAGTTCAGCCTTTCTCAACCTGTGGGTCCCCAGATGTTGTTGAACTACAACTCCCATCACTCCTAGCTAGCAAGACCAGAGCTCAGGGATGATGGGAGTTGTAGTCCAACAACATCTGGGGACCCACAGGTTGAGAACCACTGACAGAGCATGTGATTCAGTAAAGCCAAGCTATGGGGTTTTTTGGTGACTAGGTGTGATCAAAAAAAGAACAAAGAATTCTACTCTGTTCCAGAAGTAATTTCTTAGCTTGCAAACGATTACGAGCTACATCCAACCACCAGGAGGGCAAAACTAGATGGTGCATATAGCAATCACATCAGGATTGTTAAAAACAATTAATAGAAAGCTCAGCAGAGTGGGCGGGTGGATGCTTCTTGACATTTTTTTCTCCATGGGACCTGCGATCCCATTGCAACCCCAGTAATTACCCCCCGCCACGTGTGGATGGCATTCGCCCTAGTAAGAGCAAAAAACAAGTGTAGGGGTAATTTTAGTTGGAACCACAGTGGGGAAGGAAAGTGTTGCATCCTCTGCCTCCTGAGTTTGGTATTTAATCCATCCCCATAGCCTTGACATAATTACTCAATATACAACTGGCCCTTGAAAGCCAATTTTGAATCATAAATATTCGATACTGTACCTCAAAACAATGTGCAATTAAATAACTTGTTTCGGTAGGCTCCAGCAAACATGAAGTCTGTTTTGCAAGCTGGATGGCTGTTGACAGTGGCTGTGGGGAATATCATTGTTCTTATTATAGCTGGAGCTTCAAAAATTGAAGAACAGGTAAAGTAAACTTTGTCTTAACATTAGGGCTACAAGTTTTTATATCTAGATATACTGGTGAACACTATTGTATGGGAGAACAGTCACTAAAACACAGCTCTGTTACTATGGCAGAGTTGTAGTTTCAATAGAATACTGAGCATGCAAAGATGTCAATACGATGCACAGCGAGAAATACAGATGGTTTTGAATCCTTGATCTCTAACGTTAGTTTTACATGTTGGAATCTTTGGTATAGGTTCCATGAAGGTAGCAGGAGTCCAGTATATTAACAACACAATCCTATGCATTCAGAAACAGATCTTGCTGTGTTCAATAAGGCTTGTGTGTTCATATGGGCTGTATATCTTGTATCCTGTATGGGTGGGGAGTGGGGATAAGTCACTGGAGAACCTTCACACTCAACATCTGGAACTTTAATTTCGGTACAAAAGCATATGGTTAGGTCGGAGAACTTCAGGAAATCTGGTGATTCTGGATGGTAGCAATTGTTTTTTTTTAAAAAAAATAATTTTTATTAACAAACCAATCAAATCACATTAGTTCCAAATTACAGAGCCAAATTTTAAATTTTTGTTGGGGGTACCCATGCTTCGAGCTCAGAAAGGGATCCAATCAGCTCTATTGCTGCTGCTTTGATATTCACAGTTCTGTCTAATTAATATTCACAGTTCTGTCCATTCCTCTCTTTGTTGTTTTCCTCATCTCTTCTTGTTATCCTTTCTTTGTTCCTTTCTTTGTAACCTCTGATAGTTGGATGGTAGCAATTGTGACATGACTTGCAAATCTAAAGATGGAAGACTTCAATTAACGACTCAGAAGTTTTAAGTTTTTGCAGAGCACAATTTTGTGGCCCATGTACTAGCAGCAGTAGTAATAATAATAATAGCATAGCCAAAGAAAGGTTCTGTTAAACCTATAGAAATGGAAATCCCAGTGAGGTTCTCTAGATACCAGAATTTCCGTGTTTAGTGCCAGACACAATCCTACAAAAATTATCCCTGCTCCTTATCCACTGCCATTGTGGAGTGCAAGGAAATTTGTTCCCCATCAGGCTGCAACCCCACTTATCTGAGAGTAAGCCACATTCAAGTTAACAGGACTTATTTCTGAGTAGACACAGTTAGGATTGCAATCTCAATTTTCCTGAACCATGTGTTACTTCCTACAAGAGGTAAGCTAGGCAGTTTGGATTCCCAAGGGCATCTCATGTGACTGTGCTAATGTTTGAAGCAAGCCTTAAAATAATGTAATGACTTCTGCTAAAAATCCTCTGTTCTTTGAATTAATGCATAGATGCTTATTCATTAGCAATAGCATGTTGTATATATAAATATAAATATATATAAATCTAAAACCTTTTTTTTTTAACTTTTATTTTACAGTGGGTAGAATACGTTCTGTTTGCAGCTTTACTTGTTGCAGTTACCCTTGTTTTTGCCATCATGGCCTATTTTTACACTTATGTGGATCCAGTTGAGGTTGAAGCTCAAATGGTAGAGGATGAAAAGAAGAGGGAAAAGGAACCGCCATCTTATGAAAATGGAAATGCACCTGTTTTACAGACTCAGATGTGAGCGTATACTAAAGGCTGAATGAGAATATAAACTGTCATTGGGACATCGGCATTTCTAGTCCAAGACACACAAGTGCTGCCTTATCACTGGGCAGGGATGGTTCGTGAACACCATCAAAATACACACCCTCCCTCCCGAGGGCGAAGATTAAGAAATCTGTTCTCCTGTGAAGAAAATGAGGACCCCCCCCCCAGTTCTTTCTCAGCAGATTTTGCACTTAAAAAGGGATCTGAACCTAATTACACCTGGCCACAATGAAAAGACATTCAAAGTATTATTTTTTTATACAGAACTGTTTTAATTTCATGTTGTATCACAAAACATACAGGCTTTAGAGGCTCTTTGATATGCTGTCCTACAGATAATGATTGCTATTATACATGTGTGTGGGGTTTTTCCTCCTGAGAACACGTATCTGAGCCAGTTGAATGTTGATGACCCTGGTATTGCACTACACACCTCTTCCTTTGTTTTCTGCCAGAGGACTGCCAAATCTAGCTTCAGGTGCCTATTGTGGTAAAGATGAACAAAGAGGAATTGCATTATAAACAAGCAAAGGCAAACGAAATAAAACTGCGACTCGAAAAATGAATGGTTTGGTTTACTTTCTCAGAGGAAGAAGAGAGCTGGGCTTTCTGTGGTGTAGTGGTTAAGAGCGGTAGTCTTGTAATCTGGGGAACTGGGTTCGTGTCTCCGCTCCTCCACATGCAGCTGCTGGGTGACCTTGGGCTAGTCACACTTCTTTGAAGTCTCTCAGCCCCACTCACCTCACAGAGTGTTTGTTGTGCGGGAGGAAGGGAAAGGAGAATGTTAGCCGCTTTGAGACTCCTTAAAGGGTAGGATATCAAATCCAAACTCTTCTCTTCTTCTTCTTCTTCTGTTTCATTACTGTTGAGGATCAGGATAGCGCAGGAATTGCCAGCCTTTTGTAAATCCATGGCCCCACTACATCACTGCAACCAGGAACACACCATATTCATTACAATAAAATGCTAATTTAAGAGGGTGGAGGAGCCTCTATGGGGGCACCAGGGAAAGCTTACATCCTTCATTGGCCCTGCCTTGTCTAAAACATTCTGCCTGTCTAAAACATGTCCGTGAACTCTGACAATGCTCCTTGTCTGGGTGGAAGATAGAGAGGAATGCAAATACAACCTGGCCTGCTGTACAAAGGTAAAATTACATTTGTAGCTTTGCCCACTTTTGCCTTTGCCCTTGCCCTCCACTCTCATGTGGCCTTTGGAAGACTGTCCAGAAGGGAATGTCACCTTTTGCACTGCAAAGGGTTATCTACTCCTCATCTGTATACAGTGCTATTTTTCTAGAAAAAAATAGGTGCTGGAACTCGCCATAAACGCCTCCCTCGTTCTGTTAGAATGGCAATGGTGCCAACTGAGTTCTGGCAAGTCTCAGCTTAAAAAAAGGCCTGCCTGTATGACTTACATACCACCCCCATCTTCAGACTATCTTATAAACCAAAAAAGATTATCAAAACAAGCAACAATCTAAAGAGATTTCTTAAGGTATAACAGAGAGGGATTGGCAATTGATGGGCTATGGTGAGGCCCCCTTTTTGTGGTAACAGACCAGGGGCTCTCTTCAGCCACATTACTGCAAATTCCAGGACACATGGATGTTAGACTGGAGTAATTATACACTGCTGCTACCGGGACCATAGGAGTTTGTTAAAAGTCGGAAGCATTGATAGAAGGATTTTGGGAGATCCATGTATATGTGGGTGGAAGGAAGGATCAGATCAAGTAAAATAAATAATTAAATCATCCACTGGCCATCAACATATAAACCTAAAAGCCTATAAAATCCCTTAGCCCTCCACTTAGTTGCATAATAAATATGATATACAGTACATTTAGATACAAAGAGTGGAAGGGCAGGGATCACCAGCGACACGGCAGGGAACAACAAACCACATTCCCCTTCCAGCACATTAGCTTGGCTTATATGAATCTATAAGACATTGGTTCTGAATTTATGCTTTAAGAAGGGGTATGCTGTATTATTAGGGACGCAGGTGGCGCTGTAGGTTAAACCACAGAGCCTAGGACTTGCCGATCAGAAGGTTGGCGGTTTGAATCCTCGCGACGGGGTGAGCTCCCGTTGCTCAGTCCCTGCTCCTGCCAACCTAGCAGTTCGAAAGCACGTCAAATAGGTAGATAAATAGGTGCTGCTCCAGCGGGAAGGTAAACGGCGTTTCCGTGCGCTGCTCTGGTTCGCAAGAAGTGGCTTAGTCATGCTGGCCACATGACCCGGAAGCTGTACGCCGGCTCCCTTGGCCAATAAAGCGAGATGAGCGCCGCAACCCCAGAGTCGGTCACGACTGGACCTAATGGTCAGGGGTCTCTTTACCTTTACGCTGTATTATATTTGTATACTGCTCTATACCCACAGGTCTCAGGGTGGTTACAACATAAAATCAAAATATGAAAACACGAAATACATAATAAAAACAAAAAAAACATGATATAGTTGTGATCCCTTTAATAGTTTGGGTTTCTAATTGTACCCACCTATTGGTATCATCCAATGTGTGGGAAACAAAATGTCTAATTTGGTTTGCTTGGCAATACTTAGTTAAATCAGGAAGCCCCCCCCCCCCAATTTTAAAGGTAAGCACAGCAGCTTCCCACCTTTTCTAGGTCATTTGCAAGCAAAAATAAAATAATTCAGCAGCCGCTGCCAGCTCCAAAGCTGTTTAAAAGAAACTGAAATTGGTAAGCTCTGAATAAGAAAAGTTAGCTTAGGAGGAACAATAGTTTTAACCAACGCTAACCTTTCAGGAACCTTCAAAATCATTTCCCTCCGCCTTTTTTTGTCGCAAGAGATCGGTTGTCAAATGGGTTTAAATTGGAAATACATGGATGTATGCCAGAAGAGGGAATTTCAGCAGGTGGGGCTTTTACATAACTATGAAAGTTGCAGGAGCCCTGCCCTCTTTGCCAACTGGCCACTCTATGTGAGGCATAAACACTACACATTCTTGAGCCGAATTATCTCGACAGCCTCCCTTGTGAAACCAGTGAGGTTGAGTGTGTTGCTGAAACCTCATCCAGCCCTTTTGGTGTCATTAAGCATCTGCAACCTCTTTGATTGTGTAAGCGTTGAGGTTGTGGGTGTGACGCTTTTACTGCATTAAAACAGAAACTTCTGATAATGGTTAATTGATCATCCCAAGAAAGGAATGTAGACAATTATAACCGCATGAAGAGTTGTTAGGAAATTGATTGGCCGTCTTTGTCAATTAGCCCCACACAGAAAAACAGAATGGAAAACCTGCTACCTGAGATCACATACCTTCCAGCATTTCTCCGACGAAAACAGGGATGTCCTATTCCATAATAATTATTGTATTATTTATACCCTGCCCACCTGACTGGGTTGCCACAGCCACTCTGGGCAGCTTCCAACATATATATAACAACATATGAAACATTAAACACTTCCCTATACAGTGGTACCTTGGGTTAAGTTAAGTTGGTTGCCATCAATTGGATTTTAATTATGTAATTTTTATAATGAAAGATTTTAGAATGTTGCACTATTTCATTGTTGTTAGCCGCCCTGAGCCCGGCTTCGGCTGGGGAGGGCAGGATATAAATGAAATTTATTATTATTATTAGTACTTAATTTGTTCCGGAGGTCCGTACTTAAACTGAAACTGTTCTTAACCTGAAGTACCACTTTAGCTAATGGGGCCTCCTGCTGCTGCTGCACCGCCAGAGCACGATTTCTGTTCTCATCCTGAAGCAAAGTTCTTAACCTGAAGCACTATTTCTGGGTTAGCAGAGTCTGTAACCTGAAGCGTATGTAGCCTGAAGCGTATGTAACCCGAGGTACCACTGTACAGGGCTGCCTTCAGATGTCTTCTAAAGGTTACTTATCTTCTTGGCTCACTTAACTCCATATCTTCCAACATTTCTCCAATGAAATAGGGACGTCCTAAGGAAAAGTGGGACATTCTGGGGTCAAATCAGAAACCTGGATGGCTTCTGTAAAACTGGGACTGTTCCTGGAAAATAGGGGAGCGTCTGAGATTAGCATGACTACCATTATCTTCTTTTCAATCTGTGCCTTTCTTTTTTCCTCTTTTGCCCTTGCACCAGAGCCTTAAGAAATCCCTTTGAGCATGAACCACACAGGACAGTTAACTGAAGTGTGCTTTTTGTAAGGCAGACTTGCAAGTAGCCTGTCGCTTAGCTGGCTTGGGCTGAGAGAGAAGGAAAACACACACTTAGCTATGGAGACCGTGGCACTAGAAAACCTGCACGAATTCTAAACCGCTAGCTGGATGAAGAGTGGACCTAAAACAGCCATAACTGCGGCAGTCCATTTCCACAAAGCAGAGCTGAAGAAGCTATGCACCTGCTCGCCGCAGATGCCTCCTGAATCGAATCTCAAGGTCAGCGCGTGCGAATTCCTGCACCGATTTCGCTTCCCAATCCGGGAAAAAGGTGCTGGGAAGGCTGGGGGGGGGGGCAAGAAGAGGAGTACGCGCGCCCTGCGCCCTCTCCCCCCGCCGCCCTCCTCAGGATCCTGGCAATCCCCCCGTCAGCTGCGCCTGGCTCCGCCCACTTCCGAATGGCCCAGGGTCACACGAAAGGGAGGAGCGAAAGTGGAGTTGGGAAAACACACGACACAAATAGAGACATTTGTCATCAAGAGTTCGATTCGATTGGGACCTATACTGTATATTGGCATCCGTGCATCTGAGAAACAAGGGGGCCGATCTGAATAAAATATGGGGAGGGGGCGGGTAAGCCCCACCCCGCAAAATAGATCCCAAGACGACACACACACAATTTGAATGGCAATGCCCATCAACTTTAAGGGGATATATTTTATTTGGGGGGGCCGAAGGGACCTCAGCCCTATGATTGGAAGAGTGCGCCATCGGGGGCGAAGCCGAGCGCTGTGGTTGCAGAGGCTGATGCGGGCGAGACATACCTATATATAAATAGTGCATCTAAACATCTACAAGCGAGTTCGCTTTCCGAGTTTTCACAGAACTCTTTTGGGGAGGAAGGGAGGGGCGCCCGCCTCGCCGCCGCGCGCCAATAGGCCCGGCTCGGCTGCGCGAGAAGCGTGGCTCCTCCTCGTGGCCTCGTCCTTTCCCTTTACGGACCCGTGCGCGGAGGAGGAGGGTCAGGATTCGCTCCTCCTCCAGGTTCACCCCTTTCCCAAACCCGGCTGTGTTGTGCGCCTGCCCGCCCTCTTCGCTGCCTTGCGCGCGCGCACAGACGCACAGAGACCCGGGAGTCCTCCGCCCGCCCGCCCGTCCCTTCCGTAGTCGGCTGGTAGCTCGCCTAGCCCTGGTGGATCGGGGGTGCACGAGGGGGAAGGAGCAAGCGGGTGCTGGCTGGGGATGGGGCTGAGGTGAATCCTTCCGTTCCTGGAGCTGCTTCGAGAGAGAGGAGGAGGAGGAGGAGGGAAGGAAGGCAAGAGAGGAGGAAAGGAGAGGGGCCCGCGCGCAGGAGGGGCGGTAGCAGCGCTGCCTCTGCCGCTTCCGTCATCATGGCTCACTCCCCGGTGCAGCAGCCTGGCCTGCCGGGCATGCAGGTGAGAAACCAGCCGCCGCCTCCGGGCTCTCCCCCCGTCCTAACCCACCTCTCTGCATGGGCTTCAAACTGCATCCGAGAGGCCCCTCCAAAATGGGAACGCAGAGGGGGAGGTGGGTTTTTTTGAGGGGGGGCCCCGGTCTGTTACACACACACACTTCCTCCTCCCCCCTGGCTAATTTAGTGGTACGCAGGGGTTTGTTTCATCCCCGGGGGTGCTAACATTGGGTTGGGTGAGGGTGGGGGCTGGGTGAACCTGGCTAACTTGTAAAGGAGCTGGAGGGAGCGTCTAAATGAGCAGTTGGGGGGGTTGAGAGGACAGACTCCTAGAAATGCAGAGTCGAAAGGGACCGCGAGGGTCAGCTAGGCCGACCCCCTGCTGGGCAGGAATCTCCTGGTCCAACATGGGGCTCGAACCCACGACCCTGATATTTAAGAATCTCCTGCTCTGCCAACTATTCAGGCCGCCCCTTGCAAAGGGAGGGGGTTGGTGCCTTGCTCAAGGTACAATCCGGATAGTTTGCTGTTTTAAATAAAGGGGCAACCCTTAATTTGTTTTGGGTTCTGCTGTCACCTGGGAGCGGCTAGCAGTAATGCAGGTGTGTATCCTGTGGCCAAGATCTTTTAAAGGGCTCCCTTTAGAAACAACAACACCACCCCTCACAAGAAACCCATGTTCTGATCCACTACAGTTAAGGCACATAGATGACCATGGTCATCACATCTGGGTAAGGGTCAGGTAGTGTATGAGGTTTATAAAAAGGTACAAAGAGGTAACTTTTTGGCTAGGGTGTGTGTGTGAGAGAGAGAGACAGAGAGTGAATGAGTGTGATTTAGCGAGTTTTACCTTAAGTTTTTCTCCCTTATTTTTTTGTTTGTTAGCAAAATCCATATATGGCCTCCTTGAAGTAATATTTGTTGTGGGGGGGACGGGACTTAATTGTACAGTATTTAAAATACTAGCCGTTTCAGGAATTCTTTTCATGCTTTAAGGAAGGAGTCCGTCTTCGGCCTCATTTATTTTTACCCGTGAGTTTTCCATCTCTCTGGAAAACTTCTTTGAAACTTGTTTTGCATCTGTAGTGTCGTAGTATTTGCATTAAGTGGCATAAAATAACATCTCTTTGAGTGTGCCTGGCAAAACAGGGAAGAAGAACTCTGCTGTGAATTCAGATGTGCATTCCTATTTTGTATATTATGACGCGAGTCTGGTTTTCCAAACTCAAGAGCGCTGCATTTTGATGGCCTGCAGGATCCCAGGAAGTGGTGGTAGACATGTAGGCCTTCTTATTCTGGCCTGGGGTTGCTATGGCCTACCAAGGAGAAGTGGTGTGAGGGAAGAAGGCCTGTGTTTTACCAGACCAAGGGATAAGTGACTACATACACAAGAAGAGAGAACTTTCTTCTCAGCCAAGCTGAGTAGCAGAACTAACCCAGACTGCAGCTTTCTGTTCTTTGCAGGCCGCAGTAGATCTGAATGGGTTGGCTGTGCCTTGGCTAGAAAGGGGGCCCGAGAGTTGAGCTGCCTTTTCTTCTGTAACTATGCCAAAAATGAGAAGCAGAAGCGTGCTTCCTTGTTCTCTACTTGGAAAGAAGCAGGTATATTTTATTGGGGCACAGCTGAGACTACAAGCCCATCATTATGAGGTAAAGTGTTGAGGCTGCATTACATATCATGCTTGAGGGTTTTTATGCAAACTTATTTCCCAGTACACTGGAGTTTCTGGATCTTGTGAGGCTTTGGAGCCAATCAGAAGCCGAAAAGAGCAAGCAGGGTTAGGAAGAGTGAGCTACTGCCCTCTAGAATGGAGGGAGGCTGCTTCTACAGGAAACTCTAGTACTGGTACTCGTGAGTGGCAGATGTGAGCCTTTTTAAGCGGACATGCTCAAAAATGACATGGCCCAGAGTTCTTTTAATTCCTGCTTGGCATTTCCTGGGCGCAGACACTTAGGAGTTAACAGGGGTGTAGTAAGTGACTGATAGCAAGAGAAAAACAAAGAAAAACTATTGTGGACAGTCAGATCTCAGGGACAGGTGAGACCAATAGTGCTCATTTAGTAAACAGATTCCAGCACAGATGTGAGTTGTAGCTGTGATTGTTACTGCTTGCACCCAGGCCCCTCAAAGCAACTTGCACTGCAAAAATAAAAACGGAAGGGATTAAAATAATGTAAAAACAGCAATAAACAAAACCTCAAACACTCATTCCAGCACTGTATTTAAAAGGAACAAGTCCTACCCACACCACTTAAAGGATAAGTCCCACAAAGGCCACAGTAACTGCCTTGGCATTTACAAACCATGAGCCTGGGTCTTCTAGGTGCCAGGGTTTTGCCTGGCACCTAGAAGCACAGCAATGACTCCTGGCATGCTTCGTTGGGGAGAGCCATTCCACAAGTGGAGCCATTGTGGGAAATGACTGTTCTCATGTTGCCACCCTGCACACTTGCTGTGGAGAGTAAGCCTGAAGAAGGGCCTCAGGTGCAGGTTCTGGGTTGGTTCATGAGGAGAGAGGCACTCCTTGAGGTATGTGTTAGGCCGCTGGTCCCCTAGTATCTGTATACGAATGGAGATTACAGTGGTACCTCAGGTTACAAACGCTTCGGGTTACAGACTCTGCTAACCCGGAAGTAGTACTTCGGTTTAAGAACTTTACCTCAGGATGAGAACACAAATCGCTTGGCAGTGGCACAGCAGCAGTGCGAGGCCCCATTAGCTAAAGTAGTACCTCAGGTAAATAATGGTTTCAGGTTAAGAACAGACCTCCGGAATGAAGTAAGTTCGTAACCAGAGATACCACTGTAGATTCTAGAAATAGAATCAGCTCTAAATGGCATTTTCCAGTGCATTTGTGTTTCTATATGTGCATGCCTTGCAGCTCTGTCCGAGCACAATTCAAAGTGTTGGTGCTGACCTTTAAAGCCCTAAACAGCTTGACCCAGTATACCTGAAGGAGCGTCTCCACCCCCATCGTTCACTGAGATCCAGCGCCGAGGGCCTTGTGGCGGTTCCCTCACTACGAGAAGCCAAGTTACAGGGAACCAGGCAGAGGGCCTTCTCGGTAGTGGTGCCCGCCCTGTAGAACGCCCTCCCATCAGATGTCAAGGAAATCAACAACTATCTGACTTTTAGAAGACATCTGAAGGCAGTCCTGTTTAGGGAAGTTTTTAATGTTTGATGTATTACTGTGTTTTTAATATTCTGTTGGGGGCTGCCCAGAGTGGCTGGGGAGGCCCGGCCAGATGAGTGAGTATTATTATTATTATTATTATTAGTCAGGTGGTCAAAAATGCAACGGGTTTGAATACAGGGGACTAAAAGAAGCTGAGGAACAGCAGTCAATCCTCAAGTGTTTTCAAAACGGACAATAGATTTTGGAAGGGAGGAGGCATTTTTTACAAGTTGGACTGGGCCTATAGAAATGATGTTAGGGTGCTGCCTTGCACTGCTTTTGACGAGCTGCTTCATAAGTGGTGCGTTGCAAGGAGGGCAACATCTGTTTCAGAAAAGGTCTTGGAGGTTGTTGAGTAACAAGGGATTATTCATGACCAGCTACTGGGAACCACTGGAGAGAAGTCATTTGAAGCCCTGTAGGGGTGCTGACATCATGTGATCAGCTGGGTTAAAGGACACAGGGGATTAGGCAGGATATGGTTCCTCCTTTTGAAATCTGGTGAAGTTCTTGACTAAAACAGGTTAGACAAGAGTTGCAGGGGCCAGGTGCAAGAGAGTGGCCAAGATGCAACACTAGAATTTCCTGGTTAAACTCGGAGGCTCTGTTTTCTAGATTTGTGTTTTCTGAAACCCTATTTAGATCTGCAAAGCATACATTTTATAGTTCATGTGCTGGCGCATTGTCATGGAAAGGGAACCGAAAATAGTGATAACTGTAGACAATATATAATCTAAGCACATTTTCCCTTAAATTAATCATCCTGTTTTGAATGGCAAAAGGAAATTATGCCTCTTTTAAGATAACAATATTTCCATAGGAACTTTTTGATCATATCTGTTCCAATACAATTAGTTTTTACTGTAACGAGTCTTAATCTTAGCATTCTCACTGACCTCACAAATACTGTAAATTTCACCGAATATAATATATCTCTTTTCTAACCAATCCTCAGAAATGCCTCTTTCTACACTTGCTGCTAAAATCAGATAACAATAATAATCTTGTTTGTGTTTTGCTTTTCTATATGTATTTTAGGTATTGAATTCACTGCTAGTTTTTGTTGGTTACCTGTTTGTCTTAACGCTAATTTGTATTGTCAATTATCCATATCCCTTTAGGGCTGGTAACGTTATTGAAACTATGAGTATTGGAAATAAGTTAGCAAAAACTAGTTTTACACACACACAATCACCATCTTGGTTTGACTGCTCTTTTTTGTAGTTGGGGGAAAACCCCAAAAGAACCCCAACTTTTAGAAAGTTTTTGGGCCTAGCTGCCTGGGAGTAATTCATATGCTCTGCAGGCTAATTATAAGCTTGAATAAAGCACACACAGTAAAGGATTACATTCTCATCAATTTTAATAGCTCTTTCAGTTAGTTCTGCGAATCTGGTTCTGCAGAGCTCTGCTGTAAAGCTGAAAATGTAAAACTTTATTGCTGTTCGTAATAGAAAGCTTGCCTCCCCAGAGAAAGCACATATACCCCCTTCTTATTAACATGTTTGTGTGCAGCTCTGTTGCTCTTAGCTAGTTATTCTACAGTTAAACAGAAATGTTCAGTTTGGCATTTATATACATACTCTTATGGAAGCCACTTGTAAAAATGAGTGGGAATATGAGGGGGGTGTATATAGAAACTTCACAGTCCCAGTCTTGTGGTATATTTACATTGCTGGGGGAGAGGGAACAGGCCTTGGGACTCTTCTTTGTGTGGTTAGTGCTTATATTGTGGACTTGATGGGCCCTTGTTATTTTTGAACAGGATAAAAGATTGGTCCCAGGGTATGGTCTAAGAAGGCCTTACCGAAAGTAAGCAGGCTTTGTTAGTGCCTAGTACACCACCTTGAGTCCCATGATGTGGAATATAAATGTCCTAAAATGTCTGAGGGCCTTCTGGCGGTTCCCTCACTGTGAGAAGCGACATTACAGGGAACCAGGTAGAGGGCCTTCTTGGTAGTGGCTCCTTCCCTGTGGAACACCCTCCATATCAAACAGATAACTTTTGTTCAGGGAAGTTTTTAATTGTTGATTTTTTGGGTGTTTTTAATATTTTGTTGAGAGCTGCCCAGAGTGGGTGGGGTAACCCAGTCAGATGGCTGGCTCATAATCATAATCATAATGCCTTTAGTCATATTCTGATTTGACACTTTTGGAAAACTGGTAGAAAACAGTCTCTCTTTTCTCTGGCCATGTAATTTGTGTTTTAAAGCTAATCCTAGATGCTTCATCAACAGTTTCTGTTACTGCTGAGTAGTAGTTTGCATGAAATTTAGCACAATGTTCCATTGACCTTCTAGGAAAGAACTGAGTTCTTCTCAGAGACAGTAGTTTCGACAATGTGGCAGAGTTCTAATAAATTAATTAGTTAATTTGACAGTTGCCCAGGGTAATTGTGGTGTCTGCTACTAGTCAACTCTAAAAACAAGCTATACATACCTTTGCTTGATCTCAATGCATCAACCCTCATCTCGCATACTGTGATACCTTGAGGTTAGTTTGGGCATCATGGAAGCCAGTCATTTGAAGGGGAAGGATCCAGATTGTGTTTGGGGCTTTGTTTCTCTGCATGCGTTTTGGCCAAGCACATGTGGGCTTCTTAAATGTGCCTTGTAAACGATGCCAGCCATTTCTATGCTTTTCTGTTATTAAAAGGTGGAATTGTTTGAAGCTGCACAGCATGCATTCATGGAACAAAGTTCTCGTGATGCACACATGCACTGCATTACAACTGCAGCAACAATCCTATATGTGAGGCTGTTTCAGCTTTCCTCAACTTGATAGCCAACATTCAGGGTTGGTGGAAGTTACGTTAGCTGGGGTTGATGGAAGTTGTGGTCCAAATTATCTGGAGGACACTATATTGAGGATATGTATATACATTATATACACTATAATGTATATTATGTAGTATGACAGCATACATTGGCAGTGTAAGCTAGATTCAGCCCCTAGTAACTTGGGGGATGGAATTATAATGAGTAAAATGGAATTACTGCCTTTCTAACACACTTGTCTTCCTAAGATCACCCTCCTTTCTGCCCTATTACTTTTAACCAGCATACATTTTACTTGCCGAAATCACCTTAATTTTTCAACCCCTCAACTGCAACAGCTCTATAAATCCAAATTCTTAAGCGCAGATCGTCCTATTCTTTACCTTGTGGTTAGCATAGAACTTTGGTTTTCACGATGGAAATTTTGGGTTCATTTAGACATTGGGGTTCTGGAATTTCATTTAGGGACGACCCTGCTTTTGCTGGTAGATCACATGGGACTCAGTATCTAGGAAGGAGAATATTACAAAATTGAAGTTCGAAAACTTGTTTGCAAAAAGTTTGAACATAGAATAGGCCTTCCCATGTTTGTTTGAAATGATTGTATTTTTACTGTCAACCTAGAATATTTGTACTGAACTGAGATCTGCAGTGTAAATTAAATTATTTGACGCCATAATCCTGTGTATGCTACTGGGGAGCAAGTCTCACTTCTGAGTGGACATGCCTTCAAGAACTCAGAATCATAAAATCAAAGGTGTTGTTTTTCTTTTCTGTATTTCTGCAGAATCTGAAAGCAGATCCAGAAGAACTCTTTACAAAGCTGGAGAAGATCGGCAAAGGTTCATTTGGTGAAGTTTTTAAAGGAATTGACAATCAAAGTCAGAAAGTTGTTGCTATAAAAATTATTGATCTTGAAGAAGCCGAAGATGAAATAGAAGACATTCAACAAGAGATTACAGTGCTGAGTCAGTGCGACAGTCCATATGTTACCAAATACTATGGATCTTATTTAAAGGTAAGAGGATTTATGTTGAATTGTCTTATTTAAAATATGCACGTTTTACAAATCAATATATTTGTGAAATTACAGAATAGCAATTAGCAGAAGAAGGATGTTTTGAGTACTAGACTAAATGGATTGTTTATCTTTTCCATAAGGTTTTTTTTGGAAGAGTTACATAGTGTCTCTTTATTTAGATATTGAAGTGCTATTGATTTATGTGTTGAATATTGATAAAAGTAAACCTTTTTTTTTTTTTTTTTGGTAAAATGGAACAATCCTGGAGGCTGTGTGTGTGTGTTACGTATGATATTATACAGAAACACTCTTTCTTTTTACACCAAAGCTAAACTCCCGCAAAGAGAGGGCACTGATTGCTTGATATCCTTGATGCCTCTACTCTAGTGTTTTGTTTAAATTTCTGAGGTTTTGAATTTCTGAGTTTTTAATTTATATTTAAATTAGGTGTTCTGTATGTTGCTGAAATGGGTGGCGCTGTGGGTTAAACCACAGAGCCTAGGACTTGCCCATCAGAAGGTCGGCAGTTCGAATCCCTGCGACGGGGTGAGCTCCCGTTGCTTGGTCCCTGCTCCTGCCAACCTAGCAGTTCGAAAGCACGTCAATGTGCAAGTAGATAAATAGGCGGAAAGGTAAATGGCATTTCCGTGCGCTGTTCTGGTTCGCCAGAAGCCGCTTAGTCATGCTGGCCACATGACCCTGAAGTTGTATGCCGGCTCCCTCGGCCAATAAAGCAAGATGAGTGCCGCAACCCCAGAGTCGGCCACGACTGGACCTAATGGTCAGGGGTCCCTTTACCTTTACCTATGTTGCTGTTGTAAGCCACTTTGAGACTTAGAGGGTGAAAAGGGGGTTATAATTTTTCAAAAAATTATGTTATCCAGAGTTGCCTGCATGGCACTGGGAACTGGGCCAGTGAAATTCCATTTGCGCAGTGGAGAATGCCTAGCTGCTTCTCCAGTGGAGCTCCCCGTATCCCCTTGGCATCCCAAGCTTCAGCTTTTTGAACTCCCAGGAAGGCCTGGGATGTAATGACAGGAGAATTGGAGAAAATCACGTGGAAGCAGCTTTTAGGCTCTGGAGTCTAGTCTGATTTCCACTCATGTATTTCAGTTAGAAAATATGTAAACATGGAAGTCTTAACTAGATTGCAGATACTAGTTGTCACCATTAATAATATAATTTAAAATCTGTTGCCCACCCTTCATTCCAGGGTCCCAGGTCAGGTTATAGCAATTCAAAACACAACTGTAAAAACAGTTTGAAGTAAGTTAGAATCTCTTACTTTTAAGTAAGGTGGATTCTAAAAATATACATTTCAGGTGTCAAAGGCCCAGATAAAATAAGTGCATCTTCAGCATTTCCTGTGTGGAGAGGGAATTCCACAATTTAGGGGCTGCCACAGAGAATTCCCTTACCCAAACCGCCCTCACCTGGGTAGTGACAGTGGAACTGCCAAGACACTTCCCTACCGCTGCTGATCTTAACAACTGATCTTAACAACCCATTCCTTCAAGAGTCTGTAAAGAAGGCCGTGATCTCTCACATATTTGGGTCCTAAGTTATTTAGGGTTTTGAACACTAGTGTGAGCACCTTACTCACATTGGCAGCTAATGCAGCTGTTTCATGAGCTGCATATATGAGTTCTGAATGGAACCTGAGCTAGGAATCTGGCCACCCCATTTGGGACCAATTTAATATTTATTTTATGAGTTACGTACAGGTATTTGCATTTGAATGTACAGAAGTTGGTTCTCTTTGATGCTAGCAAACCAAAATGAGGAACTGTTTTTGGCAAGGTTTTCTTTTTGTGTCACTGATGATGATTGCCTCAGAATGATATAGCTTGGGGACATATTTACTCAGGCCTTCATGCATGTGAAACTAGAATATGCCTGCGAAGTCTTTCAAAGCATAATGATAGTGTGAAAATAGAGTGGAAATATGATTGGATGGCGTGCTCTTGAACTTTGTCTAAACTACTGCTGGCTCTTAGATGGTGGAACATCTAATAGTGAGTTGGTTTGATGTGTTGGGTGCCATGATGATGGAAGATTAGAGCTGCATTCAACAGAAAACTGGCCGTTTTTATCAATCCCTTCGCCTTAGCTTTCCATAGAGTGATTAAAACCAATAGACTTTACTCAAATACGTGTTTCTTCTAAAAAGCCGAGCAAGTTCAAAAACAGGAAAATGAAATCTTGCTGGAAAAAGTATTGTATTGGAAAGAATGCAATAAAATTGTTTCCTTGTCCCGTATTTACTGCATTCTTATTCTATCTTTCATTAAACCAAAACCAAGAAGGCTTACAAATAATACACAGAGCTTAAAATCTCAATGGAAAATCCAATAGGGGGGGGGGAGGGATGAAACAAAACATTTAACAAAACCACAGACTTCTGTAGACTTAGCATCGTCTTTCCTTCCTCTGCAGTGTTTGAGTGGTTTCTACAACACTTCACAGTTCAGTATAATAGATTGTGCTTATACCTCTTTTTTCGTTTTAATCTGCTGAATGATCATTTGTCATGCCACTGTATGTTCTGTATTGGTGAGAATGCATAATATGCTATAGATCAGAAATGATTATCTTGATTGGTTTTCTATATCTCTAGTGAGTAAGTGTCAGTGATACTCTTGATGACCAAAAAAAGAGAGAAAAACTACAATATCATGGTTGCGTTTTGTCCCGTCCCCCCCATCTCCAAGGGCATTTTATTTAAACATTTAGGTTTACATTTCACATTAATTCCATGGCTTCTGGAAGCTTACACAAATATGTGTAATTTTATATTTTTAGAAAGGAAATGAAAGAAACACAACCCTTCTTTGAAAACATTCCAGAAAGAGGCCGCAGAGCAATTAGTAATTGTGATATAGATCTTCGTGGGAGGAGTGAGAGCACAAACTTCTAGTAGTTTATGGTCTTAATAAATCTCGGCTAATCCAGATTTAGCAGATCCGAACCTGCAGGGAGGTGTTAAATTGAGATTCCTTCATAAATCAGGGTGGCTCAATTTTTTCACATCAAGTGGGCTGCAAGAGTACTTTGACCTGGAACCCAGGGGCCACACAGTGCCTTGGCAAGGCCAAAATTTGACAGTCCCCCCCAGCCCTCATTGTGCCTTCCCAAAGCAAGGTGCCAGGCTCTGGTAGGGTCCTAGAGCCCTCCAATCTCCTTAAAAACAAAACCAAACACATTTTTAATTGGTTTTTAAGAAATACAAATACAATAACCATTAAACACTTCTCCAGCAGTACATATAATGGTGTTTGTTTTACATACACTTTCAACATTCAAACATAGTACTTAATGTAACCCCTCCATGGAGAATATTGAGCAGTTGATATAGGAAAGGTCTTGATTTTTGGTCATTAACATAGTTAAAGAAAGGGGTCCACATTTCTTGAAAGTTGTCTGTTTGTTATGCCTCGAATTTGTCTGCCCTCCTGTGTCTGGTGATGCTCAGACATTGTCATATCCCAGATATTATTTTCCCATATGTTCATGGCTAGCCCTCTCATCTCCTTCCCAAAGCTGGGAAAGCACTAATTTGACTTTGGGAAGGCAAAACTCTGGGGGCCCCCTTCTTAAAGCCCAGCACTTCACTCACCCACCTTGGAGAAGGCAGAGCAAGGGCTGGAGGCATCGAACATTGCCGAGGGGCTCCCCAAAAGGCCCTCAGGGGTTGCTCGTTGGGCCATCCTCCCATAAGTGATTAGGAGTCCCCAATACATAAGTCCATTGGAATGTCATGGAGGTGATCAACATGAGACGAGGCATATAGGACCAGTTCTGCAGTTTCCAAAATGATTTGCAGCCAGTGGACAATAGGCTCGAACGGGTTCCATAGCCACACTCATAACATCTTCCCTGTGGGCCCTGCTACCTGTCACAGGTGCCACTCCCTCTCTGTAGACTGAATGTCTTAAGTGGGGTTGTTATGCTATGAACTGTATCCAATGGAATGTTGCTTGTGCGATGGAACAAACTGTTCTCCTTTCCCCCCATGCATTGTTGAAATCGGCTCCAAACTGTTGGGGCCCCCCCTCCAGAACAGATATTGGAGGTACGGGGAGCCTGCAGGGAGGATTTGAGAAAGGGGCAGCCCCATTGCTTGAGTAGGACTCCACCCACACAGTGTTGGCTTACAGACCTCTACACTATTTGTTTATTTTCCCTATGGAGTCATTGGTGTCTTGGGTTGCGAAGCTTTGGGTGGGGAGGGTCTGGGTTGGTGGTGGTTCTGGCAGTATCTGTTCTGGGCTGTGCGGCAGACTCTTCTGCAGCATCGGCGTACGTATAGCTGTCAACTTTTCCCTTTTCTTGCGAGGAGTCCTATTCGGAATAAGGGAATTTCCCTTAAAAAATGGGAAAAGTTGACAGCTATTAGGATGTGGAATCACAAGTCTCCTCAGAGCTGTCTGGTATTTTCTTTTGATTTGGTGACCTAGTTGCTGCTCAAGGCCAGGGTTACAAAAGTTGGGCAGTTTCCGCAAGGCCAGCTGATAGGTTTGATGGAGTTCTTTCAGGGAACTGCAGAGAGAGATTTGCTTTTGCTGATAGTTCTGCTTGCTGTATATACACAGGCATGGTTTCTTCGTTTCCCCCCCAGCTTGACTCTGAAAGCGCTGGTTGACTGCAAAGCAGACATTGACCCAGAATGTACCAGATCAGCATATGCACTTCTGCCTTGTAGTGCCCCTTTCCATTTCACATGGGTAGTCAGGGCTTAGCAGTGTTAAATGCAGCAGCCGCAAGGATTCCTTTGTTTAGGAAGCTCTGAGGTCCTTTTGGTGGTTCTCTTGTTGCAAGAAGTGAAGCTACAGGGAACCAGGCAGAGGGTTTTCTCGGTAGTGGCGCCCACCCTGTGGAACGCCCTCCCATCACATGTGAAGTGTTGGGAAGTTTTTAATGTATATGTTTTTGTATATGCTGGAAGCTGCCCAGAGTGGCTGGGGTAACCCAGTCAGATGGGAGGGGTACAAATAATAAAATTACTATTATTCTTATTAACATGTTCTCAGCCTTAATAATAGGTAATAGCGCTTGAATGTCACCAGCTCTGTCTCATAGCACCATGTGAATGCCATGCGCATTTCATTTATTGCTTGCATTTCAATTTGCATTATGCTGGATGCTCCACGGTCTGTTCTCCGATTTAAGCCAGGGATCGGCACAGAAGTGTTATGGCTAGAACAGGGGAAGTTGGGTGTTGCACAAGCAACCTTAATCTGTCAAAATTCTACTCGCATTGCATACCTTCTGAGCAGTAGAGTAGAAGCCAGAGTTGTTCTGGCAATGAAACCTGTTTTTTTGTGATCACCTCCCTGGCTCTTTCCTACGCCTTCATGAAAGGCCTTTTGAGGCCAGTTCTGCAGCATTCTTGGGCGTTATGCTATTTTGAAAACTCGGTGAGCTTCATTATTTAGAAGCGTCTAGCCTTGGTATGCAGAACCTCTTGAAGAAAAGCAGAATCACAGTCCCTTATTGCAGTGGTTTTCAACTGTTGTGCTGTGGCATTGAATGATGTCTGTTGTGCTGTGGCTTTGAATGATGTGCTGGAATGCATTGAATGATAGTCAGGAGTGCTGTGAGCAACACTGGTCTGTGTCCCTCCTTCCTTCCCTCTCTTCTCTGATTCCCTCTTGTGTCTCTGCCTCCCAAAGGCTTGCACAGCTGTTTGTTGCAGCAGCCCTGCCTGCAAGCTCCCCGGGCAAATGGTGCCTCTGGTGCTGGCCAGGCGGTGCTGGGTGCCTTGGAATAAGCCAGCAAGTGGGTGAGGGAGCTCAGCCAGCCTGCCTGCCAGTCCTTGGGAATGGACAAACAAGTCCCAGGCCCCTGTGGGGCAGTGTGAGGAGGCACCTCTCTTTGGGGCTCATAGATCAGGGAAGGCACCAGCAGCTGCCCAGAGTACTCCCAAGGAGAGGGAAGAGGAGGCTGAGGGAACACTCCACAAGGAAGGGTGTTCAAAAGAGGGTGAGAGGCTGCCAGCTCTGCAGGCAAGTTGTGACATAACTGGGCGCCTGAGCTGCTATGGGGTGCTGCAGAAAGAATTTAGTTGGTCAAGGGTGCTGTGGACTAAAAAAGGAAGAAAAGCTCTGCCTTACTGCATGCCTTCAGATCACTGCTCTAGGCTGTTTGCGACATGGAATCAGTGCTTGCTCAGCATTCAGGCTTTTTGTGCTGCCGAAGGGTTTTTTACCTAGTAGATGAGAGAGACAAGTTGGTCTAATGAAAAAGACTGCAGTACCTGCTCTGTACTTGCTAATCTTTAGAACCACCTAGATGGCCAATATTTACATCATACTATAGGTATAGGTCTGGAATCAGAACAGTGACTTGCCATCATTGGGGGAAGTTGAGTCAGGAGGCCTTGCCTGATGAGTAGGAAGAGCCACCTTTGCCACGTAGGTGAGTCGATGTACAGGTTCCCTTTGCTGTTGTTTGATTCGGGGAATGTATCCTCTCTTCCTTCTATAACATCGATCTTTATATTTGAGTGTATATCATGTCCCAGTAGGTAGCTCTGGACCATTTGGCTTTTTAAAGCAAGACTATGAAACCCAAGCTATACATCCTCCATGGGTCACACAGTGTAGTCACACAAATCCCATGTACAGGTACTATCCCACTTAGTTAAAAACTCAGATATATAAGCTAGGTGCTAAAATTCAAATGACCGGAATGTCATCTGGCTAGTTCAGATGACAACTTTGAGCTAGGTTAAGAGCTTTGAGAACCTAAAGGAGAAAAGTCACTCGATCCATGGACAGTCCACATGTTTATTGGCCTATTCCGACTTTTTCTTTTTCTTGGTGATTGCTCCTGCTCAGCCTGCACAGAAAAAGCATTTAGGTTCCAGAAATTCATTCTGATTGTGCAGATAAAATACAAATGGTAAAATTCTACAGGCTGGGGTGTAAGTGTGTGGAAGCTTTTCCACATCCAATGATCCTCAGATGGTGGAGATGTCAGGCACCATCCTCGTGACAAGGCCACTTCACTTGGTCACAAGTGGTAAAAAAAAAAAAAAAACAGGTGCAAAAGGTGCCTGGGTAATTTTGAACACTGCTAAGTACAGTGGTGCCCCGCAAGACGAATGCCTCGCAAGACGGAAAACTCGCTAGACGAAAGAGTTTTCCGTTTTGGAGGTGCTTCGCAAAACGAATTTCCTATGGGCTTGCTTCGCAAGACGAAAATGTCTTGCGAGTTCCTGTGGGTTTTTTCCCCTCCCCCCCTTTTTCTAAGCCACTAAGCTGCTTATCAGCTGATCCGATCAGCCGATAAGCCACTAATAACGCTAATCCACTAATCCGTCAATGGGCTTGCTTCGCAAGACGAAAAAACCGCTCGACGAAGAGAATCACAGAACGGATTCTTTTCGTCTTGCGAGGCACCACTGTACATTCTGTTTGCAATGTTGTATGGTATTGAGGGATGTTTGCAGGATCAATGCTGTTCCATTGTTCCTGTGTTGACCTTATTCAGTAACCGCTCACTAGTTTGGCTTTTCATACCTTTGCATCTCCATGGGTAAACATGTCGTTAACACATTGTAACATGTTTTAGTGCCTGCATTTTAAAAAACCAGTCGATATCTGTAAATGTCTTTATCTGTACTACAGAATACTCTATAACTGTATACAGTTGTACCTGGAAGTCAAACAGAATCTGTTCTGGAAGTCCTTTTGACTTCCAAAACCCAAGCGTGGCTTCTGATTGGCTCTAGGAAGCTCCTGCAGCCAATTGGAAGCCCATCGGATGTTCAGCTTCCAAAAATATTTCTCAAATTGGTACACTCACTTCCAGGTTTGTGGCGTTTGGGAGCCAAAACGTTCAAGAACTAAGCTGTTTGAAAACCAAGGTACAACTGTACTTAATAAACCTGCTTCTGCTGTATCAGAATAGGAATACTATTTCACCACTAGATGGCCCTGAATTATTAGTCTATTTTGTGCAAGGAAGGTTTGTGCCCCCCCCCCATAAACTTATTGGCTAGCCAGCTTTCTTTTAAAAGTCTATTTAAACTCAGGTGGAGGAGAGGGGAAAATATACTGCTCATTCTGCCAACCTTTAGGGTTCAGAGTAAGTAAAATACTTTAAACGTATGGATGTGATAAAAAGACTACTTACAAATATTGCCAGATCAAAGGATCTAAAGCCCGGACTACTTGGAGCCAAATGGCGGTTAATGGATTGAGATTGAATCCTGACAAGACAGAAATACTGTTTCTGGGGGACAGGGGGCATGGAGGTGTGAGGGTACATTTCCAAGCACAATTCAAAGTGTTGGTGTTGACCTTTAAAGCCATAAACGGCTTTGGCCTTGAATACCTGAAGGAGCGTCTCTTCACCCCCAACATTCAGCTTGGACACTGAGATCCAGCTCTGAGGACCTTCTGGCAGTTCCCTCACTGCGAGAAGCGAAGCTACAGGGAACCAGGAAGAGGGCCTTCTTGCTGGGCAGAACCCCCTCCCATCAGATGTCAAGGAGATAAACAACTGTCTGACTTTTAGAAGACATCTGAAGGCAGCCCTGTTTAGGGAAGTTTTTAATGTTTGATGTCTTACTGTGTTTTAATTTGTTGGAAGCCGCCCAGAGTCGCTGGGGCAGCCCAGTCAGATGGGCAGCATATAAATATTAAAGCATTATTATTATTATTATTATTATTATTATTATTATTATTATTAAATGGGACACCTGTCCAAGAGGCTTACATAATGTGCCTGAGACAAGGTGGAATGGTAACACAGTTTTGACAACTGAAAATGAGCCAGAGGGAGGATGAGATCTTGGGCAAGTGTTCATATACTTAGGCAAATACTCGGTTTCATAACCAACTGTAATGTGTCAGTAACAATACAAATACCATGCAAATATCATCCAAGTGGCAGTTCATACTAGAAAGCAGCTGGAAGAGAAGGGAGGCAGAAGCTGAAGAAAGACCTGTGAGTGGAGAGAAGAGTGTTGTCCTTTTCCCATTCTTGGAGTTTCCTCTGGGAAACTCACCAAACCTGCAACTGGGTACAGAGAGTGCAGCCAACTGCTCAATGAACATGGCTGTGCTGGACAGCCTGAGGAAGCTCTGCCCACCTTGCCCATGAAAAAGCAAGTCTAGAGCGAGAGACTAGAGTTATGTCCGCAGCAACCTTGCTCTTTGTGAGACTTGTGGGTGGGCTGAGAGTTTGTTTGGATTCTGGGTGAGTTCCAGGGTGGAGCCCTGGGTGAGAGCCAGGAAGCTGATAGGGAGGGTGTGTCTAGAGGCAAAAGAACTGATATTGTCTTATATTTATTAGTAATGTTGTATTAATGCAAAATATTTTTATATGTCAACTCTGTGTTTTTGTAGTATTTGTTGCTTAAGCTGTCTGTTGCTTTAGTATTTTGTATACCGCATAAAAGATATCTATCCATCGTCTATCAATCTATCTATATCTATCTCATCTCTACCTATAGTGGGACCTTAGTTCTTGAACTTGTTCTGGGAGTCTGTTCAAAACCATTCAAAAACCAAGGCATGGCTTCCAAGTGGCTGTAGGAGCTTCCTGCACTCAATCAGAAGCCGCAGAAGCCACGTCGGATGTTTGACTTCCGAAAAACATTCACAAACCGGAACACTTACTTCCGGGTTTGCGGCGTTCGGGAGCAGATTTGTTTGGGAACCAAAGTACCACTTTATCTATCTTCTATCTATCATCTACCTATCATTTATCTATCAATCATCTATCTATCTAATCTTAAGCGATAGAGAAATGATATAAATAAATAAAAACCTTCACATCGGGTTTCATGTCAAGGAAGAGCTATTTGTGTTTCAGCTCCTTTTTTAGCCCATGTTTGAGTTGCATCAGTCCTCAGGTGTGAAATTGTTTCTGCTTTCTTTGCATTCTGCTTTGGATTCTCTCTCTCCTCCCTGACCCCCTTTGTGGTTTACTATTTTGGATGGATGGGGATCTTCCAATGAAAAGGGCAAATGTGCTATGTGCAGAACCAGAATAACTTATCTGACAGCAGGGATCTTTGGGGCAGCTTGCAGTAAGAATTGGTTGTTTAGAAGATAACATTTGGAGCTGAGTATTTCTCCCATCAAAGGGATGTAGTTCAAGGGCAGGTAGCATCCATCATGATACGAGGGACTTCAAAAGAGGGAAGCATTTTATAAATGCTCACCAAGCCAATGGCTTCTAATCAGTTCTGCAACCTGTCTTGAGAATGATCTTCAGCCCAACATTTTCATCTCTCAAAGGTTTCCTTGCAGGATTATAGAAACCCTATAATCCCTGAGATTGCACCTTCTGATTCCAGGCCTTTTCGTGTTAAAGGTGGTACACTACAATTGGCAAAGTCAATCTAGTCAACACAAGGAAATCATTAAAATGCATTCTTGGTCCTTGGATCTGAAGCAAGACTAGAGCTTCGGTGTCTGGGCTCATCTCTTAAGTGGATACCACGTTGATTTGACATACCACAAATGAGTATTTCTGCTTTATGCTCCCTCTTATCTTTCCCAGTCCTTTTTCGCAACATTGGACAAGTTGCTTAAGTGGAACTCAGCAAGAATGGAAGAAATACAGCTTACTCACTCATCTAGTGAAATCTGCTCCTGCCCATAAAAACCTAGGCTTCAGTAAACCAGTTGTCTGCATTTCTTGCTGCAAGAGACTAATGCTGCAATTTTTAAAAGAAGCATCTTCCAACCCTAGTTTTTGCTGAAGATGCTGCATACTTGATTTGTAAAGGTGTTTTTGTTTTTTAATGCTTATAGTGTTACCTGGAGAAGTGAGATTTAGCAACTGGAAGATAGTGATCAAAGGAAACATAGATAAAAGGGTTTCAGAGGTCAGTCTGTGAATGCAGGAGTAAAACATTTGGGCGACTTAAAGTACTTAATTCTCATTTTCTTAGTGGACGACTTCCAAGCATTTTACTTGTAGAGGCCTTTAGAACATTGTAGGTTACACCTTTTATTAGAACTAATACAGAAATGGAAACGAAGGACTTTGCCTGCCATTGTTTAGTTCCCCATCCATAGGTCAAGGATCTGGTCTACAGCATCTCTGTTGCAAAGAACGGTCCACTTTCAACTTCAGTGACAGATTCCCTTCTTTGCCGGACTTCGATCTTAAGAAGCTAACTCACTAACTCCTTCTGCCTTGGGGATCAAGTCTGCTTCAAGTCATTTAATCAGTATTTTTTGACATATTCTATTGAGCTAGAGATTTCATGTAAGTTCAGGCAATTGATTGCCATGCTTCTTCACTCCTGGAGTTCAAAAATTCTTCCTAATGTGAGTCATAGCCCTTTGTGGGTGCAGGATGTTGTCATCTCATATTGGAGAAAAGCTCAGCCTTGTTTTTGAGAAGTCTTAATTCCCATTTCTCTCCTCCAAACTGAACATATTGGTTTTTCCTCCTGCTATTTATGGGCCATCAGTTTTAGGCCTCTACTAATCTTTATTTTGTTTCTATGGATACTTCCAGGTTTTTGTCCCAAATGGATGTGACCAGAGTTGAATATGACACAGACATAATCCATTTGAATATAATGGGAGAATTAGCTTGAATCACCTGTCCTTTCTTTTTTGTAATAATGCAACACATGTGATATTGGCTTCCCCCAAACTGTTTCTTTGGCTCTAAAACTTTACAGCCTTGCCCCTCTCTGCAAACTGCTTTTGCAACTTCTGGGAATTTAAGAAGCAGCTTCGATGGCTGAGGAGGCGAGACTGTAGTTGCCTTAAAAAGAAAAGTTAAAATCTCTTATGCGCATGTTGAGTGAGCTGCAGACTTTTTTGGATTGCATCCATTGACTCTTTAAGAAACTGTTTGCTTCTGTATTTGGAGGGAATGAGTCACGAGTCCACGGAACTGCTAATATTAAACAAACTGATTACTGGCAGTGAATTGTGCTTGGATGGTATTTAAGTGTAGGGTTGCTGAGGTTGTGCACCCTTGACTGTGCTGGAAAAAATATCCTAAGCCTCAGATCCACAAATGGTAGAAATGCAAAATAATGTTAATGGTGCTGTTGTTGTTTGCTTCATTTATGAATTGTTTCTGTTGAAGCATGTTGAAGCAATTTCACAATACAATAAAAGCATGTATAAGAGAACAGCATATTAAAAAAATTCAGATCTAACACAGATACTGATTAGGATAAAAACCACCGCGTAGCAGACTTGCTGAAAGAGGAAATGGCGTCTTCATAATAACCTTATGTTGAGGAAAGTTTTCTCCTGGTGCCTAAAAATATATATTGAAGGCGCCAGGCAAACTTCACTGGGGAGAGCATTCCATAGACAGGGAGCCACTGCAGAGAAGGACCATTCTTGTGTTGCCACCCTCCGGACCTCTTGATGAGAGGGCACACGAAGAAGGGCCTCAGAAGATGATCTCAGGGTCTGGGTAGGTTCACATGGAAAGAGGCGATCCTTGAGGTATTGTGGTCCTAAGCCACTGTAGACAAAGACTGGAATAATGGGCAAGATGTCCTTTGAGGAACACCTGCCAACCATTATTGATCTTTGGTTTGAGGGACCCCTGAAGAGTTTTTGGGCAACCCTAGGGATCCTTGAGTAGAGTAAGCTACTCTACTCAAGTATATATATAGTTACGGATGTATCTACTCTACTCAAGTATATATATAATTATGGGTGTAAAATTTCTGGAATTTTCAAGACAATTTGCCTCTTTTGGAAGAAAACTGAAACTTTTGGAGAAATTGAAATATATCCATTAATTGCTTTTTTATGAAACCTAAACTTATTTCACTGCTTTAACTTGAAACACATCATTTTTAAGTTGACATACAAAGTGATACTGTTTGATATGTTTACGAAATGGGTGTTTACTCTGAAGACTCACTCTGTTTAGTAGTAGAACTTATTTCCAGGATAAGGGCCTCAAAAGTATATGTTCCTTAGTTTTGCAGAAGCAAAATTGCAGGAGAGAGCTGTGTGTGTGTGTTTATATATTTCCCTTCAGTCAAAACCAATTCCTAGAGTAGCTTATGAATACTTGTGGTAAGACAATGCTTGCTCCCCAGGCTTACATTTTAAAAGGCAGGGCACAAAAGGAAAAGGGACTGGGCACTATTTTTTACTTATATATAAAGCATTAATGAAAACGATGTAAAAAAAAATTCTTAATTTTTTTTGGCTGATATTTAGATAAATATTTTTCTACCTTTACAGGATACAAAATTATGGATAATAATGGAATATCTTGGCGGAGGTTCTGCTCTTGACCTTGTAAGTAATCAGCTTATAGTAATGGAACTAAAGGGTATTTATCTGAATTTGCAGTTGTTTCTATGTGCATTATAAATTCAGAGTGATGTCCAGTGATGTCCGACTGCTTAAACAGAAAGACATTCAGCTGCTTTTCTTTCCTCTCTAGCATTCCTGCACCCCAAAAACTGCTCTGGTGTGCCCCAACCCTCCAGGTCATATCTTGAGAGTGCATGGGAGGTGCAAGGGGGAATATAATAATAATAATAATAATAATAATAATAATAATAATAATAATAATAATTTATTTATATCCCGCCCTCCCCAGCCGAAGCCGGGCTCAGGGCAGCTAACAACAATAAAATAGTACAACATTCTAAAATCATTTCATTATAAAATTAATTCAGCTGAAATTGATGGCAACCATTAGGCTAAAGTTCTGTGAAGATTGCCAAAGGAGGGAGTCAGGCTGTGCCCTGACCAAAGGCCTGGTGGAACAGCTCTGTCTTGCAGGCCCTGCGGAAAGATGTCAAGTCCCGCAGGGCCCTAGTCTCTTGGGACAGAGTGTTCCACCAGTTTGGAGCCACAGCCGAAAAAGCCCTGGCTCTGGTTGAGGCCAGCCTAACCTCTCTGTGGGCCTAGGACCTCCAAGATGTTTTTGTTTGAAGACTGTAAGTTCCTCTGTGGGACATACCAGGAGAGGCGGTCCCGTAGGTACGAGGGTCCTAGGCTGTATAGGGCTTTAAAGGTTAAAACCAGCACCTTAAACCTGATCCTGTACCCCACCGGGAGCCAGTGCAGCTGGTATAGCACCGGGTGAATGTGATCTCGCAGCGAGGACCCCGTAAGGAGTCTCGCCGCGGCATTCTGCGGTTGGGAAGAAGAAAAGTTTTTGCTACACTGGATCTCCCCAATAGGAATTTATTTATTTCTTGCATTTATTTCCCACCCTCACTTTGATGGCTCCAAGCCATCTTCATGTAAGCCTCATAAATTTGTGCTAACTAACTTTAGTAAAAGGGTAAATTTATGTAACTGAACCATTAGAATCATAGAATCATAGAGTTGGAAGAGACCACAAGGGCCATCGAGTTGCCAAGCAGGAAACACCATCAGAGCACTCCTGACATATGGTTGTCAAGCCTCTGCTTAAAGACCTCCAAAGAAGGAGACTCCACCACACTCCTTGGCAGCAAATTCCACTGTCGAACAGCTCTTACTGTCAGGAAGTTCTTCCTAATGTTTAGGTGGAATCTTCTTTCTTGATTAGTTCTTGGCTTAATAATACAGGAAAAGGTATTTTGATTGTGTCATTTGATTTTTATTGGAATAAATGCCCCATTCTTAATCATCTTCCTTGAATATTGAATAGGAAAACTGTGAGCCATGATCCGCTGTAATAAAATTGGAATAATGATGAGTGAGCAGAGGCTGTTTGCCTCAAATGGCTCTGTCCTCCTGGAGCAGCCCAGTCAAACACGGAAAACTCCACAAGTGATTCAGTATTGAACTGATTATAGGGGAGCAGATTCCCTTCCAGCTGAATGCCCGATTCTTCGGCACCCTCCCTCCGATTCCTCGCAGCCTTCCTCCCAGCCTATCCCAGTTCCCAAGGGGAAAAGCTTACACCCCGAGTTGGCTTTTTGTAATGCCACTGTCTGAGAACATGAATGTGCAGAAATGGTCAAAATAAATACTTCTGTAGTTTTGTGTCGTTGGCTGATTGCTCACGTTTTCTCCTCTATTGTGTATGATGTGTCTAAAATTCTTGACTTCAATTTCCCCACCCACAAAGGTTTATCAGCTGTATTTGTGCGACATTTATCTTGGAAAAATAATCTGTTGTGTTTTCTCCTAGTTAGAACCAGGGTCTCTTGATGAAATCCAGATTGCTACGATATTGAGAGAGATTCTGAAAGGCCTTGATTATTTGCATTCAGAAAAGAAAATCCACAGAGATATTAAAGGTAAAACTTCGTAGGGTTTATGTTTCAAATGCTTTGGGATGGATCTAGTCTTAGTCATGGTTAGAGTAGACCCACTGAAATCTAATCACATAAGCTAGTCCTTATTTCTGTGGGTCCTTGACTAAGTCAACCTGTTTAGCTTTAAACATTTGAACTCAACATTCTTTTTTTTAAAAAAAAACATATTTTCTAGCTGCTAATGTGCTGCTGTCTGAACAAGGAGAAGTCAAACTAGCAGATTTTGGTGTAGCCGGACAACTAACTGATACACAAATAAAGAGAAATACCTTTGTGGGTACACCGTTTTGGATGGCACCAGAAGTAATAAAGCAGTCAGCGTATGATTCAAAGGTAAGATTAAAGGAGGAATGCTTAGGGTTCAGAGTTGGGCCTGAAAATCTTTTCTTTTGTCTTTGTTAGGTGAAGTAATATTAATCTGCCATGCTGATATTGAGACACACACACACACACACACACACACACAGTAGTACCTTGGTACTCGAACGGCTTGGCTCCTGGACAAATCAGCTCCCGAATGCCATAAACCCGGAAGTCAGTGTTCCAGTTTGCGAACATTTTTCGGAAGCCTAATGTCCAACGCGGCTTCTGCAGCTTCCGATTGAGTGCAGGAAACTCCTGCAGCCAATCGGAAGCTGCATCTTGCTTTTTGAACAGTTTCTGGAGTTGAATGGACTCCTGGAACAGATTAAATTCAAGAACCAACCTCGGGTTACATACGCTTCAGGTTACAGACTCCGCTAACCCACAAATACAGTGGTACCTCAGGTTAAGTACTTAATTCGTTCCGGAGGTCCGTTCTTAACCTGAAACGGTTCTTAACCTGAAGCACCACTTTAGCTAATGGGGCCTCCTGCTGCCGCCGCACCGCCGGAGCACGATTTCCGTTCTCATCCTGAAGCAAAGTTCTTAACCTGAAGCACTATTTCTGGGTTAGCGGAGTGTGTAATCTGAAGCGTATGTAACCTTAAGCGTATGTAACCCAAGGTGCCACTGTAGTACCTCGGGTTAAGAACTTTGCTTCAGGATGAGAACAGAAATCGCGCTGCAGCAGTGGGAGGCCTCATTAGCTAAAGTGGTGCTTCAGGTTAAGAACAGTTTCAGGTTAAGAACGGACCTCCGGAACGAATTAAGTACGTAACCAGAGGTATCACTGTATACTGTATATTTTCTATATATAGGTTTGTATATATACTGTATGTCTTATTAACGCTTTTCAGAGTACAATAAAAGACAAGCTTGTTCTAAGCGCGCACACGCACGCACACACACACACACACACACACACAGACACACACAATCAGAGAATAAAAGAAGAAAGAAAAGATAGAAGAGATAAAAAGTACAGGATCCTCTCTCCCCAATATATCTTAACTTTTGTCCCATACTGAAAAGGGCGTGTCCTCCCAGCTCTCACCTGGGGGCGTTCCTCTCTTCTCCCAGCCTCTCATCCTGAGAGATTTCTGCTTCCCTGTCTCTCACACAAGGACCTTCAGACTGTATATCACGCTGAAATTTTCTTAGGAGGATTTACCTGGATCCCTTTTGTATAGCCCTTACTGCTCACGCAGGTGTTTAGGATTATAATATTTCCAGAATTGTTACGTAAACGGGTTTGAAAAACAGACATGTTTATTTTGAGTGCTTATTTCGAATACCTAAAATTAAGATGCAGAGGGAAGGGTGTGCTTGTTTCATGAATGATCAGTCAGTGAAATGAATGAAATGTTGTAGTTGGTTTCAATGAAAGGGCTCCCTTTTTGCCTCCCTCCTGCTGTAAGTAAGATGGCTTCTGTGTTGCAGGCAGATATCTGGTCACTGGGCATAACAGCCATAGAGCTTGCGAAAGGTGAGCCTCCACATTCAGAGCTGCATCCCATGAAAGTTCTCTTCCTGATCCCAAAGAACAACCCACCAACATTAGAAGGAAACTACAGCAAACCTCTGAAGGAGTTCGTTGAAGCCTGCTTGAACAAGGACCCAAGTTTTGTAAGTTGTTTTGGTTTTTCCACACCCCATATACCTTTGGTCATGTTGCTTAACGCACATGTGGGAAAATGGAAGACTGAAATGTCGATAACGTTTGAACGTTCTGTGTATTGGATATACTTTTTTTTTTTACAGCAAAATAATTTTATTCTGATACATCCCTGTTTTTGTGGAGCTTTATCGTGAAAATGTCTGCCTTTCTCCTTCCCGTGTTAACTTTTAAAAAATCGATTACACATTCAATTTAGTAATAATAATGATGATGATGATGTTATTTGTACCTCACCTATCCAACTGGGTTGCCACAGCATTTCATTCAAAACAGCCTCTTTCAGTTAAGATAAAGGAGAATTGAGAGGGTTTCTTTCAAATTCAAAAATCTTCGCCAAAACCATGTTCATGTGGGTTTCACTTTGTGTATTCAGTCCACATTTTGTTCAGGCTGATGACAAACAGGTGTCACTTCCACAAAATCGTTTAGCTTTCTTACATTCTCTAGGATCAAAATATTTTGATGGAGGTTTACAAGCTGCCTACATTTTAAGCTGTTTCTAACTTTTTATGATCCATCTATACTACTGATTAGCAACTACTTTTGTCATGGAAGCACTTGGACAGGGCGAAGGGTTTCAGCCAATGCATTGACCACCTTCCTGTTGTGTGCAATGGTTGTTTCTGGAATGTGGAATAGGGAAACGCTTGATTGGCAGCTAGGGATTTAGGTAGCTGTGCATGTATTGCATTGACGAATCCGTCTAAAAGTATCAGTGAATTCATGCCTAAAGTCTACTATGGCTCATCTTTCCACCTATCTATATTATTAGTGAAATCTATATGCCAGGGGTCAGCAACCTTTTTCAGCCGTGGGCTAGTCCACCGTCCCTCAGACCATGTGGTGGGCTGGTCTATATTTTGAAAAAAAAACCCACAAACAAATTCCTATGCCCCACAAATAACCCAGAGATGCATTTTAAATAAAAATGCACATTCTACTCATGTAAAAACACGCTGATTCCTGGACCGTCCGTGGGCCAGATTTAGAAGTTGATTGGGCTGGATCCAGCCCCCGGGCCTTAGGCTGCCTACCCCTGCTATATGCTGAGAAAGGAATAAAAGTAATACAGGAGAATTAAGCATTCATTAGCCACAAATACACATTTCTTAAAATAAACCAATGCCTGGTGTCTCTCTTCAGTGACTGTATGTTTAGCATTTTGGTGGACTTCAGTTTCTTTTTCTCAGTTATCTCCTTGCAAATCAACTGAAGTGTATTAAGCAAAGCAACTTGCTTTTATTTTTAAGAGACCAACGGCAAAAGAACTGCTGAAGCACAAGTTTATAATACGGAATGCAAAGAAAACCTCTTACTTGACAGATCTCATCGACAGGCATAAAAGATGGAAGTCTGAGCAGAACCATGATAACTCCAGCTCTGAAGATTCAGATGGGTAAGCGGGAAAGCGGGAGAATACTGCAGATGCGGTGGGGCAAGCTTAAAAAAAAACAACAATATATCTTGGGCATACTCAAAATTAAACTGCTAAAAAGTAACATAACTTTAAGAGTATAGTCGTACCTTGGATTCCAAACGCCTTGCGAGTCTTAACATTTTGGCTTCCGAATGCCACGAACCCAGAAGTGAGTGTTCTGGTTTGCAAACGTTCTTTGGAACCCGAATGTCCGACGCGGCTTCCTGCAGCCAATCAGAAGCCACGCCTTGGTTTCCAAACGTTTTGGAAGTCTAACAGACTTCTGGAATGGATTTCGTTCAACTTTCGAAGTACCCCTGTATGTACATAATCCTTCCTTTTTCAATGCTTTGGGTAACCAGAAATAACTCTGGAGCAGTCACCTGCGATCTGAAGTGTGGGAGGGAAAGTTTTAATTAAAGTTGAGTTTTAGAAGTAAAAGAACATGAGGACAACAAGTAAGATCAAGAAAGACAAGGATTTTTTTTAAAGAATGCAGTTCTTTGTTTTTTTTGGACTATTTGGGGTAGCATCATAGATAAATGAGTGGGATTTGAGAAAGAATTATGAAAATAATTTTATCAAAGTTTTGTAATGGATAAGATTATAATGCAGCAGGAAAGGTCCGGCAAAAAAACACACCATGAAGATAAGAGTGGGAAGTCAACCTCTAAGGATTTATTCAGTTGGAAATTAATTTTTATTTTTTTAAACTGTTAATCTTAAAATTTGTTAAATTTGTTTATCTGGTTGTTGTTGTTTTTTTTTATAAAAAAAAACCTTAAAAATTAACCCCCCCAATGAAGTATAGGAGGAATACTTTGAAGCAAGCATGTCCCAAGCATGGCACCCTTGTGTATAAGAGAGCTGTAGGACAGTATTTAAAAAGTGCTGTTTTTAAAGTCTACGTTGCTGAGATTGTGTTAAGGAGCCTTTCTGATAAACCTGAAGGGAGAAACTCACAGGGACAGATGTGATACACATGCACACTTTTTACATTTGTCTTGATTTCAGCTTGAATAGACAAAAAAAATCCCTAAGAATGGTGATGGAGTGTTATTACCAAATTACCAAAACACTCATGCTTTAGTTGGGCTTGTTGCATGCTGCTAAGATGTAGAATGTTGTGGGATGCGGGTGGTGCTGTGGTCTAAACCACTGAGCCTCTTGGGCTTGCCAATCAGAAGGTCGACGGTTTGAATCCCTGCGCCGGGGTGAGCTCCCGTTGCTCAGTCCCAGCTCCTGTCAACCTAGCAGTTCAAAAGCACGCCCAAAGTGCAAGTAGATAAATAGGTACCGCTCCAGTGGGAAGGTAAACGCCGTTTCCGTGCGCTGCTCTGGTTGCGCCAGAAGCGGCTTAGTCATGCTGGCCACATGACCTGGGAAAACTGTCTGCAGACAAACGCTAGCTCCCTCGGCCTATAAAGCGAGATGAGCACACAACCCCAGAGTCGTCTGCGACTGGACTTAACTGTCATGGGTCCTTTACCTATTAAGATTGTATAAATCCAGAAATGGATCATGGAGCAGATTTGTAATTTATGCTGGATGTAATAATTCTGGCGCCTAATTATTAAAAACCTATTTCAGATTGCTTTTTCTGTCCATAAAAACTTTGAATTTTGGTGATAGAGTTGGTTTAAAGTAATCATGTTCGAGTTTGCCAGTTTAGTTTTATTAACAGCTGATGATGATCATATGAACAATGTGATTATTTTCTTTGCCATAACCCATGAAAAAATATTTGTGCTAAAGGGAAACAGATGGCCAAGCCTCGGGTGGCAGTGATTCAGGTGACTGGATATTTACAATCCGAGAGAAAGATCCCAAGAACCTTGAGAATGGAGCTACTCAGCTACACGAGTGGGAAAGGAACAAGGTATTTATAGACACTGAAGGAAACAAGAAACTGAAAGTATTTTAAGAAGAAATGCATGCTTTTCAACTTTCATTATCACAGCTTACATGTGAGGTTTCAGGCTGTACCCTGCATGCAGTCTTTCTCTTGCTTAACAGGACTTCCTCTTCCTCTCTGTGCAGCCACAAAATTAGCTCCAGGAGGTGCCCTAAACCAGGGGTAGGCAACCTAAGGCCCATGGGTCACAAGCGGCCCACGGGGGTTGTTAGACCGGCCCCCGAGCTGCCGGCTTGGTGAGTCTCCGTGTGCTGTGCTAAACAGGCACAGCGCAGCGCGGGAACTCGCTTCTGCGGCGCTGAAAATCACATCTGCGCAGATGCCGGAAATTGTGTCTACGCAAACACCAGAAATCGCGGCCGTGTGCTCACACACACGCGCAGTCTGGTCCACGGAGGGATCTCCACTGGAGTGATCTGGCCTGGCGAGGTAAACCTTGCCGACCCCCGCCCTAAACTTTGTGGAGCAGTCGAGGTGGTGTGCAGAGGGCTGGAGGAAGAGAAGAGGGGCACGTTCCATTGCACAAGCACGTGTCGGTTGTGCAAGCGGAACAGCAACGTTGGGTGCAACCCTTTGTAACTCTGCACATTCAGAACTCAGTGTGCAGATTCCTAAGTATAGGGTCCATCAAAATTCCTGTGAAACTAAATGGGTTTGGGGAACTTCTGGCCTGTGGGCCAATTTTGACCTGGCAAGGGTCCCAGTTTGGCCTGAGAGGCAATTTCCCCCAAACCATGCCCACCTACCCCAGACCTGGCCTTATATGTGGTGTCAGATGTGGGGCAGATAGACACAGCTGGAACCTGATCGCACAGCCGGTCCTTGCAGAAAGCAGCTTTGCCAGCCCTTTGGAAGTACAGAAAAAGGGCTTTCAAAGCAGCGGTTTCCTGTGTGCAGTGCTTCCCAAGTGCCAAGCATAGGGCTGGCAAAGCCCCTTTTGCTGTGGTTCTCCCGTGCCTGACAACCAACCGGGTGTTGGGCATTTGGGAACAACAGTGAAAAAGGGGCTTTGCCAGATCTCTGGGACAAGTAGCTGGCAGATGGGATATTTTTAATGCTATCCGTATCACGGAGTCTGTCTACCCAAACCTGTGATTGCTTTGTGCAATGCTGCATCTGATGATGCTAGCAGCAGCCACTGTATTAGTGCCGCTGAAAGATATTCCTGGGTTGGCATGTGGCAGTGATGCAGCAGTTGTTTGCCATCCTCAGTGTGCCGGTTTACGCATTAAGCACGTGCACATGTGTTCCTGTAATGTCTTCCCTTGGTTTTATTTTATATTTTTGCAAATAGTAAACCAACTCCTTCCTGAAGTTTCATCAGATACATACTTACTTCCCACCCACCTCAAATTTAATTTATTTGGTATTGCACATCTGAAATATTTCATAATCCTAAAGTACACTTTGCTACATAGTTAATTGTCTGTTTAACTACATTTCCTTGTTATTTGTAATAGAACTTTTGTTATGTGATATACAGAAGGATTTCCACTTGTTCAAAATTGAATTTCAGCTTGCAATAATGCATTAATGAATTCTGGATGTATTTGTACTTGGAAGTGTGTGTTGCATAAAATGTGGGATATAGGAAAAGAATGAGAAAATGTTCAGTATATGTATCTCGCTTGATGTATTATGGAATTCTTTGTTTTTTCTCCCAAAGGAAAATACCATTCAAAGGCGTCCTTTATCTCGGTGCTTATCAACAATCATATCGCCATTATTCACAGAGGTAAATTTCCATCAGGTTCACTGTTTTCCAGTCAACGTGAGGACCACATTGCCTTGTGGTCAGCCTTCCTGGTTGGGAGACTCATGCCGGTGGTGGGTGGGGCCAGGTACAAAACGGGTGGAGCAAAATATATGATCCTCCCTTTTGTATAGTAGGCTACATTCCTGACATGCAAAAGTCTCTCTATATACGTACATTCCTCCCTCTTGGCAAGCTAGAGATGCTTTCGCCATTTAAGGAACCATTCCAGCCAGGCAGATGCTCTCAGAGACTGTGGAGCCTGGCATGGTGAGGGTTGTGGTCTGGGTAGGAGAGGCAGGACTTGGGGAAGCGTCCCAAGCAACAAATAGAGTCTGTGTATTTGGTCCCTGAGGGACGCGGGTGGCGCTGTGGGTAAAACCTCAGCGCCTAGGACTTGCTGATCGTATGGTCGGCGGTTCGAATCCCCGCGGCGGGGTGAGCTCCCGTCGTTCGGGCCCAGCCCCTGCCCACCTAGCAGTTCGAAAGCACCCTTAAGTGCAAGTAGATAAATAGGTACCGCTTTATAGCGGGAAGGTAAACGGCGTTTCCGTGCGCTGCGCTGGTGCTGGCTTGTCTGGGCAGCTTTGTCACGCTGGCCACGTGACCCGGAAGTGTCTTCGGACAGCGCTGGCTCCCGGCCTCTTAAGCGAGATGAGCGCCGCAACCCCAGAGTCGGTCACGACTGGCCCGTACGGGCAGGGGTACCTTTACCTTTACCTATTTGGTCCCTGAGCCCGGTGTTCCCCACCCCCCGCTTTAGAAATGATGGGAGAAAATACAGGAAAACAAATGTAATTAGTTTTGCTTCTTTAAGTACATATAGGATAAATGCAAGATTTCGTTTTTTAAAAAAATGAGAATTACAGCAGGGTTTCCCAAACATGGGTCTCCAGCAGATTTTGGACTACAACTCCCATCATCTCTAGTGGTTAGGGATGATGGGAATTGTAGTATAAAAACAGCTGGAGACCCCAGTTTGGGAAACCCTGAGTTGCAGTGATATTTTGATCCCTTCATATTGGAAATAGTAGTAGTAACAATTAAATACCTATGTAGCCCTGTTCAGAAGCTCAAAGACTATCCCGTCTTTGCAATAACTCTGCAAAGAAGGTCAACAGCATTCTTGCTGCACAGCAGATGGGAGGCTGGAGCTGAGATAGAGCAGCTTCCTAGCTTAAGGCCTAGGGGGATTTTGGGAGAGATGTAAGTCTGAACCAGGACTTGATGCTGAAAGGCACTAGGGCATCCTTTCCACCTCGCCTAGTGATGATGGGGGCTGTAGTCCAGCAATATCTGGCGAGCTCCATGTTGGGGGAAGGTTACAGCATGGTAGCAGCAGGGGATAAGACTGTCGAAACTTGAATTTAATATGCACCAGAGTGGGGAGTACCCATTACTGCCTGCAGAGTACTTCATAAAGCGGGTATCTGTCCATCTTCTGGTCTTCAAGAGTTAGAGCAGAGTTTCCCAAACTTGGGTTCCCAATTTGATTTTGGACTACAGTTCCCATCATCCCTGACCACTGGTCCTGCTACCTAGGGATGATGGGAGTTGTAGTCCAACAACAGCTGGAGACCCACGTTTGGGAAACCCCGGTTAGAGAAACACAGTGATGAAGCGGCATTTGTTCCTGCCCCCTCTCCTCCCTGTTCCCTTCCTGGTTTTAAAGACCTCATGGTGGGAGGTGGGGATATTAGCAGTTATGTTAGTGAGCCATAAGGAGAAGCAGTAGAAGTCCTTCTCCCACCTCTATTTTGAAGAGGGCGGGGGGCAGCTGCTGTAGTGCAGCCCACATTTCTTAAGTTAAAGGTAAAGGGACCCCTGACCATTAAGTCCAGTTGCAGACGACTCTGGGGTTGCGGCGCTCATCTCGCTTTATTGGCCGAGGGAGCCGGCGTACAGCTTCCGGGTTATGTGGCCAGCATGACTAAGCCGCTTCTGGCGAACCAGAGCAGCGCACGGAAACACCGTTTACTTTCCCGCCAGAGCGGTACCTATTTATCTACTTGCACTGTGACGTGCTTTTGACCTGCTAGGTTGGCAGGAGCAGGCACTGAGCAACGGGAGCTCACCCCGTCGCGGGGATTCGAACTGCTGACCTTCTGATCGGCAAGTCCTAGGCTCTGTGGTTTAACCCACAGTGCCACAGAGAAGCACCTTGTGGTGTGAGAGGAGCCAACCATTCCCCATAACACACACGCATGGCTGCTTTTTTTATATTAGCTGTGTATTCGATTCTGCAGTTTTTATTTTGCTGGGTTAAAACTGTTAACCACTCTGAGCCTTGGGCATGGAGTGGCAAACTCCTATTGGGAGACGGAAAGGAACTCTTTCCCAACGAAAAGGTAGCCTAGTGACTCACTAAATGTGTTCGTTGCCATTAGAGGCAATTTATTTGTGCGGTGAAATTACTTTCCTTTTTTGGCACAGCAGCCTCCTGGTTACTTCTGTGAGTTCCTGGTGCTTTTAAAGGGAACATATTGTTCAGGGAGGGAGATCAGGATGGGAAAGGCTATTTTGCTGAAAATAAGGGACATGACCCTGCTATACATGTGTCCGTGTAGAATGTTGCCCTGCATTAAACCATGCATTTATAAGCAGTTGTCAAGTTAAAGCCCTGCTCATGCTTTTAGAGATTCTGATATTTCTTAGCTGAGATTTGCTTGATAACATACAATAGTTTCAATGTACGTTGTAGATCTCCATGCAGTCTGTACACCTAAAGTGTGGTGGTACTTGATTTTTTAAAAAACTCTTTTGCTCATTTAGATTGTATACGCATTTCAAATGGTTACATGGCTAACGCCCTTTTTTATTTTGATTCAGCTGAAAGAGAGGAGTCAAGCTTGCGGGGGGAACATGGGATCCATAGAAGAACTGAGAGAGGCTATCTATTTGGCTGAAGAAGCATGTCCAGGCATTTCAGATACCATGGTGACAGAGCTTGTGGAGAGGCTTCAGAGGTAATAGTAAAGCCACCTAGCAGGAAACAGTATTATCCAATTCAGTGTGGTTCCTTCAACGTAAATGTATCAGTGGTATCCTAACCCACATGGCCAAAGCGTATGAAACCTGAATTCTCTGCCAGAAGGAGATGTGAATTCTCCTAGCAGAAATCCCTGCTTGTTTGAACTCATGCATATTAGGTAATATTGTATGATTTAGTAAGTGGAGTAACATTTCTACAATCAAGGATGTCACAGGGCATAAGTTATTAGCAGAACTATTGACTCTTTAAGGAATAGCCTTGAGTTATTCACTAATTTACTGTTTGCTATCAGATTGGACATACAGTGGAACCTCAGTTGCCGAATGCTTTGGAAGTAGAACGTTACGGCTTTCGAACGCCGACAACCTGGAAGTAAATGCTTCCATTTTCGAACGTGCCTTGGAAGTCGAACGGCTTCCGAGGCGGGTTGCTCCATTTCCCCCCAATGGATTTTGCCGACCTGCAATTGCGCCTTGGTTGTCAAAACGTTTCGGAAGTCGAACGGTCTTCTGGAACGAATTCCGTTCGACAACCGAGGTTCCACTGTAGTGGCAGGTTTTAAGACATCCACAAACTCTGGATTTGAGCAAATGTCTTATGAGAGCATAGCAAATTGCAAGGAGAGTAAAATTACCAGAGCATATGAGGGGCAGGGGAGGGCCAACTGGGCACTTTTTAGAACAGCGTTTCCCAAACTTGGGTGTGTTTTGGATTGATTTTGGAATCTTCTGAGATTGCCTCCATCTCTAGAGACATAGGCTTGAAAAGAAGCATTATCTTAACTGCCATCACAAAATAGCTTGATCACCGGTTTTGCTTTCATGACACCATTTCTCCCCCCCCCCCCAGGTATTCAGTAACTGGAGGAGGAAGCAAATCATCCCACTAAAGTATTGTTTCGCGGCGTTTGCTTGTTTGATGTGGCTCCTCTAGGCACCTCCTCAAATGCTGGTCTGCCGCTGTTGCTTTCAGTGGTGAGCTCTCCAGTATGTGGACATTCCTGAAGGTGCATCAACACAAATGGACAACATAGCAAGGGCATTGTTTTTCAGCTCTGTATAGTTTTTTTTTTAAAGAAAAAACAATAATGCACATATTCAAAGGAGGTATCTTTTTAAATTTCTGAGATGTATATTTAGGATTGCAGTTAGGAAACTAAAGCTATTGTGAAATCTCAGGTATCTTGCTTTAAGTCATTGGTCTTCAACTCAACGATCCAGATTCAGAAGCGATTTATGTCTCAATCTAAAAGTGGGCGCCCCAATGGTACGGCCACTGTTTTCTTTCAGGGTCTTATTTTAACAAAATGCATAAGATTGGGAGATGAAATAAAGGGGTTGGGTGGGGACGAAGTGGGTATCATATTTTAGGTTGGGATTTAAGATGGATCTCGGACCTGAACAAGTTGAAGACAACTGCTTTAAGTCGATGAATCTGTGAATTGGAAAACATACCATTGGCTCTGTGTACAGATTTGTATATAGTCACCTTTTTTACTCAAAACTTGCTCAATGTGCATATAGAATCCCTCTGTACAAATGGCCAAGTTCTCTGTAGATGATGCTAGTGAGGTAAATATTTTGGCAGGTCAAAACTGATTATTGGCTTGCCTTTTGTTATATGACATTTTCGAACCGTATGACAAGAGGTTTGATTTGACCTTGTATTTGTAGGTCAAAAAGCTGTGCTATAAAAAATTGGTTTGTACCTCAGATGCAAAGTTTGCTCTAGTTTTGTTACACGGTGTTATTCTTTTTATTAATCTAGAGTTGGGTTTCTAATCATGGTACGACATTGATTATTTCAGTTTCCTGAATCACTTGGTTTGAGGTTCTCTAATACTTGTTTGCTTTAGTGGGTTTTTGTTATCAGTCTAAATTGTGCCAATCCAAAGTCTGAATTCAGTTTTATTAGGGTTTTTGTTTTTTTGAACTTCCTTGTAAAATCAGAACATCTCATACAACTAAATTAAATATTTTTTTTTTCTCTTGAAACACCACTTAGGAGGCTGGATAATGGCAATTTGTAAGATGGTGATCTTAAAAACAATATAAAATATATGAAACTTATGTATATGAAAACTTTTAATCATGATCATTGAGAGATACATTTGATTTAACTTGGTATCCAAGATCCATTGTTAAGGGGGAGAATACTTGAAATTTCATCAAAACTTAAAATAGATATTCTCACTGCTGTACTTTAGTTAAATATCTGTATATTTGCTTGTTACATCTTTTGTGGTTCATCTTCTGAACTCGGCCTCTTTTACAATGGGCAGAAATCAGTAGAATGTCAACATTTTGCCTATTGGGAATATTTTTTTTGTAAATGCTGTATAAATATCTGATAAGATATTCCATTGACTCTATTTCTTTTCAAGAAATTCCTTGAGGTGAATGGAATACATCCATGTGAAGATGTAGTTCTCAAGAATTATTAAAAGGGGCTAACAAAAGAAAATAGGTTGCTGACAATGACTTACATCACAATCCAACCATGTCTAGTCAGAAGTGAGTCCTATTGATTTCAGTGGGACTTGCTCCTAAGTAAAGAAGGGTAGGCTTGCAGCCTTAGTCAACATTTTTAATATTTCACAGTTCCGAGTGAACGTGAAATCTTTGTTTTAGTCTTCAATAATATTAAACCCATGAACTTGAACTCGGAACGTACCCTTTTGAGTCCAACCATGCCTGATCACACCTTGAGTGAGAACTTCCTATGCCATATGGACTAAAGATGAGCCAGGTGTGAAAATTCACTTCCAACACTTATACCATATTCTGCCTGCTAAAATGGTCTGATGTAAACTGATTTTGCCACCTCCTCCTCCTCTATAGGGTTGCCTAAGGCTCCCTGAAAAGACTTCCCTGAGGGTTGGAGCACTCTAATGATTGCAGTGGGCTGTGACAGGAGGCACAGAGGGAAGGGGGGAATCTTGTAAAACAGAGAGGAGGTAACTTCTGGAAGTGAGACCAGACTGCCTGAATCATATGAGCAGAGTACTGGTGAAAAAGAGGCAACTTTTAGTCTGAAGAGGGTACCCTGTGGGAAAACTCCTCACACACACACACACACACACGTGATCCAGTTTCCAGTCTACATGGAGCCTAAGACCTAACAGCATTTTCCAAATGGAGCTACTGTAAGAAAAATAATTGCAATTCACTTTGTTAAGAGTATTCACAGTTTGAGACTGAGGCAGAAAACTCTTTTGAAGATTTGGGCGTTGGACTACAAGAGACACCTTGACCGTGGCCTTTTTCTTTTAATTGGTAGGTTTTTTTGCGGTACTATATTTGCATAATTGGGCAGCTCTTATACAAAGATGGCTTTTAACAGAGGTGTTTAGTTGAAGACTTGCTGAAAGATTTAGGGATTTGCACCCAATCCTATGCCTATTTACCCAAGTCCCACACAGAATTCAGTTGGATTTACTCCCAAATAAACATGCATAGGATTACAGAACAATAATTTTTGTGGGTGAGGATGTCCAGTTGTGGTGTCTTGCTTATGCAAGGGACTGTACTTCAGTGGCGTTCCTCCTCCTCCTCCTCCTCCTATGCACCTCCAAAATTTGCTCGCAGGTGGGAGGCTGCAGGAGGGAAACTCCTGTTGCGTTTGATGTCATGACATTCACTCTTACCCTCCTGTTAGAAGATAAAGTAAAATTGCAATTCTCTTCTGGTTATGATCAAATTTGGATTGTAGTTCCAAATCACCTCTCAAACTTTGCTGTATGTTTTTTACTTTGGCCTTTTAAGTTAATGGGTGTCACGTTTTAAACAATGTATTAGAATTGTGCTCTTCTAGGGAAATGCAATGTATGCTTTCTGCATTTTCGATGTGCATGGTGTCAGCAAGGCCATTGGCTTATGCTTCCTGGTGCTGCTGGGAATTGCACTTCAAAACCTCTAGAGAGCACCATTATGGGAAAGGCTGGGGTAAGCTAATACAGCTTTTCGTCCCTTGGCCAGGGGAGGTTTCAGTCTTAAAATATTCTTGCTAGTGAGCACCAAACACTTCCACAGTTACTCTAGAAATTTCCCACTTTTTCAAGATTTAGTATAATTAGGGCGCTAAGTGAGCTGTAAAAACGAACCCAAGTCTTTCGAACAAGAAAGGCTTCCTGTTTGTGTGGGTCGGGTCACTTTTCACATGTTTTGCTTCTCTTGCCGTTGCACTCTTGTAGTTGGGTGTAGGAGGTTAGGTGGCTGTTGTGTTGGTGCACAGAACTTCTGGTGAAATAGTGAAAGTCTCCTGTTTTCTGATTAGGTGCCATGGGCTCTTTGGTTCCCCTAATAGTTGGTCGTGTTGGGAGTTGCATCTGGTCTTGTTTTGTTCTTAATCGTCATGTAGCGTTTTGTATTTTTGGTACCTTGCAGCACGGGCGTTTTTGTTAACATCTTTAGGGGAAGTTCGGAGGTTTCTTCTTCTAGCTGTCCCCTCCACGCAGCACACCCACCTCTGCTTACTGATTGGGGCGGGTAATGTGTGTCTTGGCTTTTCTACATAATGATGATTAACATGATTACCACTTCCATCACCCGTTTTGAAGAGGAAGGATCACGGCAGCTGCAGGACTGTAGATCCTGAGACCTATTCCTACACCTCACCTTGCTGTAGCCATTGCAGAAGCATCGGAATTGGCCCCATATTTTCTTGTTAGACATTTGCTACTGAATTGAAGTTGCAAATGCACAGTGGAAAAAAGATTGGAAAAAGGATTGCCCCATGACACCTGAAAGCTTTGTTGTCATGGTTTCATTGGCTAGAGTCCTCTTGATCAGATGCACATAGGATTATCAGTTAGCAGATGCACATACGTGTAACCAGTGTGCCCAAATGTAAGAGATATCAGGTCTACAAAAGCCCTGGTGGTGGGTCTTGTTATCTGTTTGGATTCAGCAGACTTTCATCTGCCTCTCATGTTTCGTGACCTTTTGGCGCCACTGATTACAACTTTTCTTCGGTACTTGTGTGCCTTTAGATGACCCTTTATGCATCTGATAAAGTAAACACTGCCGTAATCAATTTAAAGCAGCAGCGTAGGATTTAAACTTTTGTAAATAAGAAATCCAGAAATATTTTGAAACGGAGAATTTTCCACTTCTAAAAACAAGTTGTTCCTTAAAATTAGTAACATAATAAACAGATACAGAACTAGTTAACTTATGCAGTATCAAGAGTTGAAATTATTATTAATTATTATTATTTTAGGTACGATCCCTTGGGAGAATGCATGCATAAATAATATAAACACATAGTTTTTGGGTGTGCAGAAAATTAGCGTTGACAGGTTTCAGTGCCTTCCCCTAAAACTTAAACCATGTGAGGTGATATATGCTATTAAGTCACAAATAATTTTTAATGGAATATTTTAATGTAAACCTTTGAATTTGTTCCGACTATGACATTTAAACACATTTGCTTTATTGACTCCCCACCCAATATTTCACTTAATACTTTGGGCTGTTGGGGGGGAAATTGCGATATTTATACAGCACATAAAATCATCTCCTTTTACTCAAAATGTAAATTAAACATGCTAAAGCAGATCTCCATCAATTTAGGGCATCAGAAAGTTCTCTGGAAATCCCCCCCCCCCCCGGAAAATCTAATTGAAAGTCTTCCAGTAAACTTACATCACTAAGAACATAGGACGTTGCCTTATACTGGCTTGGATCATTAAGTCTGTCTAGCTCAGTATTGTCTATATCAGGGATGGGGAGCCTGCAGTCCTCCAGATGATTTTGGAACAACAACTCATATCACCCCTGACCAATGGCTCTGCTGGCTGGGGCTTATGCACTTCCAACAACTTCAGGAGGGCCTAAGGTTCCCTCCCCCAGATTGCATTGTTCCAGAGGTGGTTTTTCCCCCTGCCCTACCTGTAAATGCCAGGGATTGAACCCGTGACCTTTGGGCATGCCAAAACGTGTGCTGTGCCCTACATGGTCCAGGAGAGCTTACGCCACAATAAATCAATGTGAGATGTGACAGTACTGTGTTTGCTGCAGCAGGCTTAAGGCAGCTACCCCATTTGAAGCCGTTACAGTAAAGTGGAGTTTATCTTTAGTTCATAAGCAAAAGGTACAGTAAACAGACACTGGACATCTTTCCGTATAAAACCAGTTTGGGTGAGGAAGGCAGACCTTAACATATCAGGCCAGGGTGTCTATTAACCAAGTACATGCTAAGGATATGTTGCAATATAATAAGGAGCGATCACTTGGCTAAGGAATTTGCCCAGGTGGTTATTGCTGCCCTCAGCATGTGTTGGATTCTTTTTACAGGTAATTAAAAGAATTTCCTGGCTGGATCAGATCAAAACCTAGTCCAAAGCCATCTGCCTTTAGGAAATACACAAGCACAGCAATCTGTTGATAACTAGCCGTTCTCCTCATACCCCCCGAGTGTCTGGTAATTGGGTATCTATTGTCTCTGTACATGGAGGTCTCATTTTTAGCTATTGTGAGGAAATACCCAATGAATAGCCCCCCTTATCCTTTTATCAAATTCTATTTTCTTCTGTAATGATGTTCTCTATTTATAAGCCTGTATAAAAATTGCTTATGGTCACACATCAAGCTGTTCTTCAACTCCTTGTATGTTACATGACACAGAAATAAAGAAACGCAACAATTTTGGGTGTGTGAGTGTGTTTATGGGCGACATTATCTAGGAAAACAGTTTCCAGTATTTTAAGGAACATGGGGGAGAGAAGAGACAGCATAGTGGGGATTCAAAGCAGCTCATTTATATGTGCATCTGAGAATTTTGGAACTTTATAGCCGTGATGCGCAGGAATTTTACTTATATACAGGTAAATATACATTAATTTGTGGTTGTTTGTTCCTGTAGGTTGCTGTTATACGAGAAGGTAAGAAACGATACTTGTCTAAATTAGGTGGGAGTGGTAAACCCAACACAAGGGGAAGGTGAGGGGTTCACACATAGCACAATTACAAATTGCAACTAGATGTCCCTTGCTTTGCACTCCTGGTGTGTTTGTTGGTTGTTTTTGTTATACTGAAAGATTGTGCCTAGTTAATCTGGACTGAGTAGCTTGCAGGCATGTTTACAAGACAGTCACTCTATTAGTTATGCTAAATTAGCATGTATAGATTGAAAGTAGTAAATAGCATGATCGAACTTGGTTGGTTTTGTTATTCCTAAAGGAATACCACTGGCAAGTCATGTATTTTGGCATTTCTTAAAAATGAGATTTTCTGTCTTCAAGATTTCAGCGTCATACTTTTTTTTAAAGTAGGGGTAGAGAAATATGACAGATTATTACCTTAAAATTATTGGGTTCTTTAAGACGTTGATATACTTCATTTCCTTTTCCAGTAAGCCACATTCTGAACCGTTTTTGCACATTGTGAAAAGGGCAAATGTTGTGCTTTCCAGCTGGGCTACATTTGATTCAAACATAGCAAATGCAAAAACATTTAAGGATGTTGTGTCTAATTGCTTTCAGATGTGTATATATACACAAAATGTGGATTGGTTTCTAGTAGCATTTCTAAATAAAGGTGTGGAAACATACCACACAAGAGAGAGAGAAAAGGATTCTTCCAAAACTCACGATGCTGTTACTGTCTTTACTGAACCACAAATTAGTGCCACAATTCTTGTACCAGACAGCTGTTGACATGTTAGACCAGCTTTCAAATTCCCCTTCTCAACCTTCACAGGACATCAGTGTTCTAAATATTGCACAGGTTAATCATGTAAACTGTTCACCTTGCAGAATTTTATGTACTGGAACATAATTTGTGCCAAGGAAGAGTAGAGAGAACCTCCTGACCAGATTTGAAGCAAATGCTCTCGGCTTCTGGTAAGATGAAATGAGCAGTCTACAGCCTTGCTTGGTAACTTTAATTTTTAGAAGTAAAATGTGTAGAAACACTGAATAATGTAATTAAAATTACCCCTCCTTGCTTTGAGACTGCCCCTTATGAACATTTGAAGGCTGTTAATGCATACATAGGAAATACATTTTTTTTATATAAAAAAAATGGCAGTTTACGAATTAATCACTTTGAGGGGTTTGTCTGAAAGAAAATGCATTTTGCTTTCCAAAAATTCTATTATTTCTGGTGCAAATCTTTGAGGCAAGGAAATCGTCTTTTGGCACTCCAAGGACAATATTTTAATACTGGCACAAGCTAAAAAAAAAAAAAACCACACCAAAGGACAAATACGAGACAGTCACTTGGCCGATAATAGTAAACAACCCTGCTTGAGGCAATATTACAAAAAGCTGCTCCAAAACAAGTTTTTTAAAAAACGAATTTATGTTTTTACTGAACTTTAAAAGGAGAAAGAATTCAAATGTCCTCTAGAAAAGCAGCAATTGTTGGAATGAACAATTTGGAGTTCAGTCATCAATAAGCATGGGATTCCTCGTGACTTAAAACGTGGATGCGCGAGGCTGGACTAGTGGCACTTCGGATCACCTCCATCCATCTAAGCGATACAAAAACAAAAACAAATACTTAATACATTTCCCCTTAAGATGTGGTTGTGTGCCTTTTAACACATGAAATACAGTGGTACCTCGGGTTAAGTACTTACCGTATTTTTCGCCCTATAGGACGCACTTTTTCCCCTCCAAAAATGAAGGGGAAATGTGTGTGTGTCCTATGGGGCGAATGCAGGCTTTCGCTGAAGCCTGGAGAGCGAGAGGGGTCGGTGCGCACCGACCCCTCTCGCTCTCCAGGCTTCAGGAGAGCCCCAGCGCCAGCCCCACAAGGTCGGGGGACAGAGGGAGGCGGAACACCACCATCCTGCTGTCTCCCGATGTGGTTTGGAGGCTGACCGCGGGGAGAAGAGCGCTTCTCCCCGCTGCCTGCCCCGCAAGCTCCGGGGACAGCTGGGAGGCACAGCGTGTCTCCCCGCTGTCCCTGGACCTGATCTCAAGGCGGGTGGCGGGGAGAAGAGTGCTTCTCCCCGCTGCCGGCCCCACAAGCGCCTGGGGGGGAAATAAATTTTTTCCCTTTATTTCCCCCCCCCCCAAAAAAAAACTTGATGCGTCCTATGGGCCGGTGCGTCCTATGGGGCGGAAATTACGGTAATTTGTTCCAGAGGTCCGTTCTTAACATGAAACTGTTCTTAACCTGAAGCACCACTTTAGGTAATGGGGCCTCCCACTGCCGCTGCGCAATTTCTGTTCTCATCCTGAAGAAAAGTTCTTAACCCGAGGTACTATTTCTGGTTTAGCAGAGTCTATAACCTGAACCGTATGTATCCCGAGGTACCACTGTATTGTACAACACGCACACACCTCAAGTATTTTAATCCAGTGGGATACAGTCATACCTCGGGTTACAGACGCTGCAGGTTGCATTTTTTCAGGTAAAGGGCCGCTGAAACCCGGAAGTACCGGAATGGGTTACTTCCAGGTTTTGGCGGTCGCGCATGTGCAAAAGCGCCGAATCACAGCGTGCGCAGACGCAGGTTGTGAACTCTGCAGGTTGCGAACGTGTATCCTGCACAGATCACATTCGCAACCCTAGCGTCCACTGTATTTGTGTGCTCAGTCATAGATGCCTCTATTTATAGCACGGAGTGGGGACTTACCGTATTTTTCGCCCTATAGGACGCACTTTTCCCCCTCCAAAAATGAAGGGGAAATATGGGTGCGTCCTATGGGGCGAATGCAGGCTTTTGCTGAAGCTTGGAGAGCTCTCCAGGCTTCAGGAAGACATTGGCAGCCTACGCAGCCCTGCGGGAGGTCCTGCAGGGATGTCTAGGCTGCGGATAGCAGCCTGCTTCCCGGAGCGTCGGGCGCCCTGAAAGCAGAGTGCCCGGCGCTTCGGGAACACATCCGCAGCCTAGGCAGCCCTGTGGGAGGTCCCGCAGGGATGTCTAGGCTGCGGATAGCAGCCTGCCGCCCAGCGCGAGGGGCGCCCTGAAGCAGAGCGCCCCCCGCGCCAGGCAGACATCCGCAGCGTGGGGAGCCTTGCAGGAGTTCCCCGCAGGGCCTCCCACGCTGCTGATAGCAGCCTGCCGCCCGGTGGGCAGGGCGCCCTGATGCAGAGCGCCCCTCGCGCTGGGCAGACATCGGCCAGCCCCACAAGCTCGGGGGACAGCAGGGAGGCGCAGCGCCGCCATCCCACTGTTCCTCGACCTGGTTCTGTTTCCCCGACCTGCTTTTGTGGGGGAAATAAAGGGGAATTTTTCCCCCTTTATTTCCCCCCCAAAAAAACTAGGTGCATCCTATGACAGAGCGTCCTATGGGACGAAAAATACTGTACATACATTTAATACCATAGACCACTGGTTCTCTTAACTTTTTTCCTCTGGTCCACACTGATCAAGCCACTCTGTATTTTTCATTGAAGGGAAAACACAAAGAAACGACTCCAAGCAGTGCCTGATTTATAACACAAGACAACAACTACTTTATAATAGTAGTTGTGTGTTTATGTTATAGCTCATGGGACACCCCTAAGGTGTAAAACAAGGCAGCTGAATGAATAATTCTGCCTTGCAGTAAAGAATTAAAAAGCAATGACATTTCAGCTCACGGAAAACTGACATACCTTTCAAACGTGTATTCGCTCTCCGCCCTGAAATAGTACACATGGGATTTGAAGTGTAGCTTAAAGACATAGTCTTTATGAATGTTCTCAGATTCGGAAGGAATGGTAAGAGAGTAACCCAGCAGAGGGAGGCTAGCTAAAGGATGATTGTCCTAAAAACAAGAGAGAAATCGTTCACCAAACAGACCATCCCCCCAGAAGTCACTTCCCTTTATCCAGAATACTGTGTCCCCACAGTTTTCACTGACTCTTGGGACCTAAACAGAAAATGCCTCTCATATATGGCCCTGGTAGGCTCACAGCTGGGAGGGACATGAGGCATCTGGGTGGAAATCCAAAAGCTATAGTCTTCCTCATCAGATTGGCACTATTTGAAGTGAGTCACTCAAAGGCCCTTCAAAGCTCCGGCCAGCAGGTGGGGTTTTTTTGGGGTGTGTGTGTGTGACTGTCCCTTTCTTCTGGCTCCTCTGATCCCCTAGATCAGTGATGGCCAAACTTGGCCCTCCAGCTGTTTTGGGACTACAACTCCCATCATCCCTAGCTAACAGGACCAGTGGTCAAGGAATGATGGGAACTGTAGTCCCAAAACTGCTGGAGGGCCAAGTTTGGCCATCACTGCCCCTAGATGGATGCTGTGAAGTGAGTCCACGTGGAAACGTGTCTCATGGGGTGTGGGAACTATTCACAAGAAGGCTGCATCCCTCTCCCTCTACTCCAAGTCAATTTCTTACCTCACCCTTCACCCAAGGCACAGTGTGTGCGTATGACAGCAATTTAAAAGTCAGTGTTAAAAAATAGAGCACATACCCAGGAATGGGGCAAATGGACACAAAAGCCTTGCCAATCTCCACCCACAGTGGCCAGTCCACTATGAGTGCGCTCATTCCCTTGATTTTCTATATACATCTGTCTGCACCAATTTCAAGTCATTTTTCTTCTCAGCAAAAATATACCAAAAAAAAGAAGGGTTTTTGTGTGGTTGTTTCATGCAAATAAGCAATGTTTGTATTGCAGAACTTTGACCTCTTAAAGCAGTAACTACACCATGGAATAATAAGCACACATTCCCAAGATAAACACTGAAGTGGTTTTTAAATAACTGCAGCACCTTTCAAGTGCCTTTGGAATAAGCAGTGATGCTGAACGCTAATGTTTTCTTTCCCAAGTGCTCAAAGTAATGGGGAAGTGGCCTCAAATTAACTTGGTGTTCTTTTTTATCCCCCTCCGCCCCATCCTAGTGAACAAATGTTGAATCGACCTTTTTGCAGAGGACAGTGGCTGGGCCATCTGTTACAGAATAGTTCTGTCTTATTTTGCCCCCATGTGCCCCTGACCTCACATTTCTAGGGAAAGTGTATGAGTCAAAGCCTCTACTGATATGGTAGCGGCTTCCAAGCTGATCACAGTCAGGGTCTAGCCCAATACATTTTGCACCGGAGGCTGACAAGATGACAGTTCCCTATTCCAGACTGGACTGGCAGTGAAACTTCCTTTTGACATTGGTGATAGGATGATATCCACCACCACACCTTGAGGCAGCAGGCCAGATTAGGAGACCAGAGACTGCTCCTGAACATCTTCTGCCTAAAGCAGTTGCCTCATTAATATTAGGGTTGAGCCTTATCCTAGTTAAGCATTTTCAACTTTTCTCTCCATGCACGGAAGAACTTTGTCTGTATCCATGAAGTTCACAAAAGCTTCAGTTATCTCTGCAAATGCATCCTTTGGGGCAATCAACAATGCATAGCAAGGAACTTTTTTTGTAATGTGTGAACAGTTAACAGTTATATTCATCTCTGACTTCCAAGCACCAGTTACTTACCTGGTGGGATTTGTAGAAAAACATGCAGAAATTGGTGAATACCACCCAGAGCTTCTGCCAGCCATTGCTGTTTTTGAACTTTCTCAAAAGGTTTCCAGAGAGTTGGTTCTGGAAATGAAGAGAGATAGTGCAGCAAACTTGAGTTAAGTCATATGCAGGTGGAAAAACAGGCTGATGGGAAAAACAGGCAAGCCTCATGTAAAATCATACTTTTCTAATTGAAACTGGCTGACTTTTTTCTCCATTGGTGATTTACCATGATTAAGAGTTCCAGATTCAGAATTCCCTATCATTCTTTAAATGAAGCTTGCTTGTAAATTGATTTTCTAAGGAAAGAAGTCATCTGCTGTTACCTCATTCCAGGAAGAAGTTCTACATCTATATTTCTATATTGGGGTGGGAGGGTGTTAGCTTTAATATTATACCAATTTAGCAACCTTGTTACGGGAACAGGCATCTCTACACAAATGATTTAAGTCCTGCGCACAAGCGCAGATGTTTAAAATTACTAGGAAAAATGAAAGCACATCCTTTAATTAACTGAAAGCACCAGATATAATGCATGAACAGAAATAACTCTAGGAAATAGGCTCCCCCCTCCAACCTTGCAGGTCTGGAACAGTTTTACTCTTGAGGAAAAACCTGGAGCCTGGACTGTGGTGTCATCGATTATAAGGGTTTTGGCTCAGGTTTGAATGTAATAAATGAGCCAGTTAAGTTGGCAGTCTTCAAACAGAAGCACCTGTAAACTTCCTCTCTGGGAAGGAAAGAAAAAATTGACAGCTAATTTGAGGGATGACATTCTGCTGGATGCAAAAATTCAATTTGTTTTGGTGAGTAGGATATACTGAAGTTTTTATCTAGAATCCTAAGGTTCACCAAGCAGTGCTGTGTGTAAAATGTTCAGGGCTGTGTGGACTTGCGCAGTGAATTAAAGACAGGTTGCCACTGTGAACATGCTCAATCCTGGACAAAAACTCGGGTCTAGTTCCCTCCATCCTTGCCCCAAAGCCTTCTTTGTTTCATAGCCTAATCTGGGAGGGGCTTTTAATTGTTGCAATGGTTAGCGATTTGGGAGTCCAGAGAGCTTTGCCAATCTGCTGTAAGTCATGCAGAGATCACCCGCTGGATCCCGGCCTGACAAAGGAGTGATAAACACACGTTTTAACTTGAAAATATTTGCTGCCTCTGCTCCCCGAGTGGAATATACTAACCATTGCTGATATATTTTATTCTGCTTCTGGTTTAATAACATAATAAGCTGTCTCCACTAGAATTTGCCAAAGGGACAGACAAACAGAATGTCCCCCATTATCATCAGCAATTATAGCAGTGAACTGGTAAGGTTGTTTTTATTTCATTTTAGAAACCAGCTGAATTCTGAAAACCTGACAGGGTTTTGAATATGCTGGAGTACAAAAAGTGCCTGTTCTCCTTTTACTGTTCCTAATTTCTGTTTCTGTTACCTCAGCACTTTGGAGGGTATCATAAACGGACAGGCTTTGCATTCGGTACCAGCAGACATATGAAATGGTAACAGGCCGCTGATCACTGATCAGTCCAGCAGGTAGGGAAGGACAGTCACTGACTGTGAGAGGATCTTCCACCACAAGAGAGAGAGATAGATAGAAAGAAAGGCAGGAAGGAGGGAGAGACACAGAAAGAAAGCATAAACTACGATACTGATGTGACATTACCCACAGACTTAAGAGACAGTATGACTGCGACTCTGCCTGCCAAGGGGCAGTTGCAGAACGGAAGACAGATGTATAAAGAGTGGAATCTGCTTCTAGGTTGCTCAATAGTTCATGCCGATCATTTAAACTCAAAATAAACGACGTTAATGCGTAGGGGGGAGCCTTAGCAATGCAGTCCTCTTAACATGTCCACTGAAGTACTCATTTAACTGAGTTCCAAGGAGATGCACTGCTAACTAGGTTTGTATAGAATTGCAGCCCAGGAGGAGAATTTTGTACCTGCACGATTTAGTTGATAGCTCTGGTGAATCAGTGCAGGTGCACTACAGCTAATCGGTAAATCTCCAAATGGTTGTTAGCCGCCCCATTACACAATACAACTTAAAAGCAACCTAGAGGCATTCTTTCTGAGAATGGGTGTCTGCAGGTACCTTGAAGAAGCTAAACCAATTTATAGTTTACTTCAAGTTCCGTGTTATCCTTTCGTCTGGAACCAATTTTACTGAAGATTTATTCGCTTTACAAGAACTGTTTGCTCATTCTGCTATTTTCCAGGAACACTGAGGCAGTATTATCTTCAAGGAACTGACTTTCAAAAGGCTCATGATCTCTTCAAATAGTCTCTTCTAAAGAGCTGGAATTAATTGTGGAAGTTCCACAAGAAAGCTGAAATTAGCTGTCATTAAAATGCAATACTGTTGCGTGTATTCTGCATTTCAATGAGCTGAAGCATTCTGATTCAATAGCCAACTGATCTGTGTAAAATTGGTTTAGCTGTAGTCAAATACATCATCAAAAAACACACACAGACTTCCTGTGATAGAGAGGACACAAGTGGAGGGAGGCAGATGAGAGACTGAGAAGAGAACACTTCAAGGATCCAAAGAGGGGGAGAAAAACAGCCTAAAATTAAAGTGGCATTAAAATGCAGCAGCCAGAGTCAGGAGCAACATCCTTTCCGAGATTAAAAACAAAACAGCAACAAAATGCTCAGAGGAAATACTATCTCAATATTTGGAAATTAAATTAGAACTGTGAAAAAATTCAGAGAGTTTACCAAAACGATTTATAATTTGCTAAAAAAGGAATTTGTTAAAATGAGGCTTAATATATAATTGAATGCCAGCTCCCCAGAAACAGAGGGAGGCGATGATTGGTTGTTGCTTCCTCTGAGGAGATGGAAAGGAAATTGTCCCTGAAGAACAGGGGCTGCAGACCAGTTTGTTCTGAGGCAGATACCTCCACAGCAATACTAAAGTCGACCATGGAAACGCTGGTATTTCTGTGCCAGCAGACGTGCACCGTCGTGTTGCCACGGTGAGGGGCCTGACGTTCGAGGGAGGTGCGGGAAGCATTGAGATCGTCTTCCGATTCCTGGTCTACAGTGGATTCCTCAGGGGATTCTATGAAATGCAGGGAGAAACCATCTCTTTTTTTTCCCCCTTGCAGAAGATACAAACTATGAAAGCATTAAGCAAAAGGCTACTTCTGGTAAAGCTTAAAACTTTCCAAACCTGTGAAGTACAGTGGTACCTCTGGTTACGAACTCCGCTAACCCGGAAGTAGCTGCTCCTGGCTGTGAACTTTGCCCCAGGATGTGAATGGAAATTGTGTGCAGTGTGAGACCCCTTTAGCGAAAGCGCGCCTCAGGATAAGAATGGCTTCAGCTGACAAACGGTCCTCTGGAACAAATTAATTTCGTAACCAGAGGTACCACTGTATTGGGGAAAGAAGTAGGTTTAAAAAAAATACCGTATTTTTCACTCTGTAAGTTGCACCCTTTCCCTCCTAAAAAGTAAGGGGAAATGTGTGTGCATCTTATGGAGGAAATGCAGGCTGCGCAGCTATCCCAGAAGCCAGAACAGCAAGAGGGATCGCTGCGCAGTGAATGTTTTTTTCTTGTTTTCCTCCTCCAAAAGCGTCTTATGGTCTGGTGCGTCTTATAGAGTGAAAAATACGGTAGATTATGCCACAATCCAACATGGAATTTGTACGCTTTGTCTATTGCTTTCCTTAAGCTCGAGCACACTTTTAATTCACTGTTGCACTGTGAGCTCTGTAAGTAAAACAACTTTGCGTGCATTTTGTTCTCCTGACGCTCTTGAGCAGAGCCTTGGAGGAGGAGAAGGGGAAAGGTCACATTGTGCAGCAGGTCGCATTCCACTGGCCAACAACTTAGTTGAATGTGTTCAAAGGTGCATTGCTATGCACACTTGCGGGAACACAGCGGGATGTATTTGCAAGTGGAAAAGCCATAGGATCTGGTTTTTTAGATAAGCTCACCCAAATGCAATCCTGTACATCTCACTTAGAAATAAGTCCTGTTGAGTTCAGTGGAGCTGGCTTGCAATGTTAAGTAGGTATGGGATTGCAACCTAACTGTAGTTCCTTAACTTTCTTAAAATGCACCCTTGCTAGGGTTGCTATAGCTGAATAAAAATAGCGATTCAAGGCACTGTAAAAAAAATAAAAATCTATTTCCATGCATTCTATCTGAACTAAAATCAACTAGGGAATAAAGGTAATGCTGATCTTTAAATGTGCAGTCCAAAGAATTATTTATAGCTAAATTGTCATGCAGCAGACTTCATACTACGTGGCTGTGTTTTCTGCAAGCCTTAAGTCTGTACTTACTTGTGTCTGGTGGGCTGCCCCCTAGGAATTCAGGAGTCGGGCCATTACAATTCTCTGCCAAGTCAATAGCCATCTGTATGTCCTCAGTCCACTTGTCCATTTCCGTGCGGCTGCTAGGAACACGAAGGGAGATCTTGTTCATTTTACTGCAAGCAGCTATGAGCTTCACAAACTGGTCAATTTTTTTTTAGCTGAATGCAAGTTTCGGCCTGTTTCCTTAAGCTACACCAGGCATAGGCAAACTCGGCCCTCCTGCTGTTTTGGGACTACAACTCCCATCATCCCTGACCACTGGTCCTGTTAGCTAGTGATGATGGGAGTTGTAGTCCCAAAACAGCTGGAGGGCCGAGTTTGCCTATGCCTGAGGTACACTCTAAGAACACCCTAGTTTTAGTGTGTTCTCTTACGTTGAAAGCAACCGATTACAAATGTATTTACAGTGAACTGTTGTTGATCTTCTTTTGACAAGTTGCAAAAAGAGAGAGCGCAAAGTGGAAATTACTTACCTTGCAGCCACAACAATGGACTGGTGTTGACCTCTCAGTGTGAAGCAGTGAGGAACCCCCCATTCTTCTTCGCTCTCTTCAATCTGAGGATACGGACATATAGACACCCTCACAAGACAGGAAAGGAGACAACGATCCGTAGCACAGTTCTGTACTATATGAATAAATATGTGGACGGTTTTGTTTCTGGGAAAAAAACTAAGGTTGAATTCCCATTGCAATGCTCAGGAGAATCTGGCAAAAAATGCAGGAGGATTGGAGTAAGCACTGTCTGGATCTAGGCCCTTCTGAGGCTATTAGCCATTGCTGTTAGCTTCACAATTCCAGCAGTACATGTTCACTTCAATGTCAGCAAATGGGAGGAAATGCACAACGACTTGGGCATAGCCTACCTCTGGCTAAGCAAACTCCGGACCTCCAGATGTTTTGGGACTACAACTCCCATCATCCCTGACCACTGGTCCTGTTAGCTAGGGGTGATGGGAGTTTAGTCCCAAAACATCTGGAGGGCCGAGTTTGCCTATGCCTGGCCTACCTCATCATGACCACAGGAAGTAATTGCATTTGGATTTTGAGCAAGCCTGCATGGATTCACAATCACAACTAAAAACAATTCAAAAAAGGCAACTTGATGGATGTTTGTGTGCATCAAATTAGTATTAGCACACCCCTGGCAGCAGCGGTTATGTTTCGGTGGTGGATGTCAAATGCAAAGTTTCTGTTTTGAAAACTATTATTTTCCATGTTCCTAGGGAATCCTCTTGTTTGGGCTTTGGTTAGCAACTGATTTCACATGGTTCTCAGCCAACAGAGCCGCTGTGTACCAACACAGAGTCTACAAATAAAAAAATGGCTAAGATTTAACGCCGGACCATTTATCCCAGTCCCCTAGAACAGCACGCATGCATTCTCATTTCTAATTTGTCTCAAAAATTCCAGAAATGGCTTTCATTTCATATAAAGACAAAAAAGTATCAATCACAAGGTACTGTGATTTGAGATGCCCAGCAGCTAACTGATCAATCCACAGCTCATACTTACCATCATACCATATAGCGGAAGCTGCCCGTGGACTTTGAATTGATTTGATGCTGTTAGCCCTCTGCTTGTGTACAGCAAGACATCGTTGAACTAAAAGGCAAACACAAGAAGGAACGTAACTTGGTTGAAGACAGGAGATTTAAACAGGTTTGGTTTATAGGTCTAGCCATCTGGAGGAAGCACACAGAGCCTACAGATGTGCCCATCACTCTGTGTGAAATGTATATTGGATCATCAGTATGTACCTGCAACCATCCCACTATTTATGCCCAGTGGGCCCACATTCCAGAGAACGCACTATTTCAGGGGTCTAATCACATGATCCAACAGTGTGGGAAACACTTAGACTGTTGTCCCCATCCCTGGCATTCAATAGCCCAAATATATCTCAGTGTTTCATGATGTCTTAAGATCACAAAAATAAGTAAATAAATCTTGAGAGACACAGGACGCAAAGGGAAGATTCTTTTGCCATCCCTAAAGATAGCTTGCTTTGCTTTTTAAGCTGTGTATTGGCAAGGTAGATTCTGGTATTTTAGGAGCTGGCTTTGTTCCATTCTTGAACCGGGTGCAGACCCTTCAAGTCATGCACCTGTGGCCTTTGGGACTCAAAGATGATGCACCAAAGGTTGAAAGTACCAGTTGATTTATTGTAATATGTACTAGGTCACTAGTACACATTTATGCAAATAAAACAGGAAGATGAAAGGACAGGATAGCAGCCCGGTTCAGACATAGATCTTGTTTACAAATCGCAGTAAGCCATAGTTAATGGTTTGCCATGATTCATTCTTGCCCTTTTGTGTGCTACCCATGCTGTTAAGACCACATTCATGAAAGATGATCTTACTTGGCTATGAGTGATCGCCAAAGAAGAGCTACCCATACTGAGGAAACAAAACATGATCCTTGGTTTACCATCATGTCTGAACCAGGGATCATGGCTTGTTTCACTCCCAACAAAACAATATCTGCAGCCAAGGTTTGTTCTTGGCTTAGTGATCATGGTTTGTTGGGAGTGAAATCACCATCCTAATTTGGATACAACTCTATGCCAGGGGCTGTGATTTGTTTCCCCTGTGTGTTAGTGTAGTGTTGTTTTCTTAGATTATTTTACAGTTTGCATCAAACTCCTCCTTTGAGCTTCTCCCTCCCCCTACCTTTTCCATCACTTGGCATTTATTGCACAGTTGTGTTTGATTACACACAAACATTCCACTTACCAGGAAGAACATCCGCTGCTGTAAGCCTTTTCCAGACAACTTACTAAGGCTACCCAGTCTAATAAACTCCTGTGCAGGAATGGAAACAAAACATGCCATTTCAGAGCAGTATCCAAACATCTGGCTAAAAGTCTGGGCCTAATTAATGTTGCATCACTCGATTTATTATGTTATGCCCGCCCACCCCGTTTTAATTCAGCTACACACATGCGATATCCTCTAGGCCACTTCTGCCCATAAGGCCTTGCTCTGTCATTGTGTCAGAAGTTATGAAATGGAAGTTGGGTGACACTTAGGAAATAGTCGGAACTGGTTGCAGAGCAATGAGGTGGTAAGTGGGATTGTCTATCATGGTGGGCATTGAGCAAAAGGGGAAGGGGGGAATTAGAGGACAGGATGCAATTAAAAAATAAGAGCCATGGTAATGAGCAATAAACAGAACCCAGGAACAGAGTTATTACCGCATAACGTCATTTAACTAACTAAGTCAGAGGGGAACCAAACATCCCTTCATTCCTTCTGCACCTCCATGAGAGGCTGGCAATACATTAGCCAGGAAGGCTACACAGAGAGCCTTGTTGAGCAAATGCCAGCTCAATGTGGAAAGAAGTACAACTGGCTTATCCTCAAAGTGTCCATTTATAGCAGGCTGCTTCCGCATGTTGCTCTCAGCAGCGACGGCACAAAGACAGGATGTGGAACAGGAATCATCGCATGAAAAATATATTTTACAATGCAAGGGCTTAGATCTCCTAGGGTGATGGCATACACTGATGGTCTACCGAGAATCACAACCCTTGGTACAGAATCCACCTATGGTGCATTTATTTCCCTAGTCCAATTGATGCACAACCCACCCTCCTTTACCAGTGCAGGTAACTGGAGCTCCAATTCTTACTGTCAAGTCACCTGCCTCCAAAATATGCAATCATTGTATTTTGTTTGTTTCTGGAAAGTAGTGTTTCGAAGCAGTGCGTGGAGCAAGCGGCTGAGAAACAGGATCCTTTTATGCATTAATCAAATGAAGGGGGTGATGTGTTCAAAGGAGTCCTGTAGTGCTAAGGTAAGAGAAGTGCCTTTTACTGTCCAAGAGCAGACAGGATTTATCTTATTCCTTAATGCTGTGGTACCAATGTGTTAAGATAAAGAGGTAAGCCTTTGCCTGCTTTTTCAGAGGAAAAGGGTATGGGTAAGGAGGCCTGCTCCCCTTGCTTCTCACCCCTTTGGTTTAACATCCTCCTTTTTTGGCAGAGCCATAGTCAAACAAGACATTCCAAGCTCATATAAGGAGTGTAACAACTTTCAAGACACTTCTCCTTCACCCCAATTACAGTATTTTTAAAACATCCCCCCCCCCCAGGATATGCTCCCAAATGATGTTCTGTCACTTACCCTTCCGGGGATCACCAGATTGTCAATACCTATCAAATCTTTCTTCAACTCATGCAACTTCTGGAAATTTTCCATCTTCAGCATACTGCTGTGAAGTTGAGCGACCGCTTCTGAAATCTCTGCCAGAGCAGCTGCGAAATGAAACACAGAAGAAGGTAGCAGATGAACTACCTGGGCTGGAGCTGAATTCCTTTTTATATATATATATATATAAAATTTTTATTAGTTTTACAGGATTTTTTCAAGACAAAACAAACACTTAAAAAGACATACAAACACGTATAGTTTCATAACATTTTTTCATAAACCTCTTTTCCGGGACTCCCCCATACCCCCCCTTTCTGCATCCCAATGTCCATAATTTTTTTAGCAACTTCTAAATATTCCTTTCCAACCTCTGTCATCTTAATCTTTTCTATAATCTGATCTTATATCACTGTATCCCTTTTTTACTGAAAATCTCGACATTCTAGCATTCATCAAGTTTATAGTAGTCCTTAAGATAGCTTTTAAATTTTCTCCATTCTTCTTCCGCCGTCTCTTTTCCCTGATCACGGATTCTGCCAGTCATCTCAGCCAGTGTCATATAGTCCATCACTTTCATCTGCCATTCTTCCAGAGTGGGTAGATCTTGTGTCTTCCAATACTTTGCGATGAGTATTCTTGCTGCTGTTGTAGCATACATAAAGAAAGTTCTGTCCCTCTTTGACACCAATTGGCCGACAATGCCCAAGAGAAAGGCCTCTGGTTTTTTAGGGAAAGTACATTTAAGTACCTTTTTCATTTCATTATAAATCATTTCCCAGAAAGCCTTAATCTTCGGGCATGTCCACCAAAGGTGATAGAAAGTACCTTCAGTCTCTTTACATTTCCAACACTTATTATCAGGCAAATGGTAAATTTTTGCTAGCTTGACTGGGGTCATGTACCACCTGTAGATCATTTTCATAATGTTTTCCTTTAAGGCATTACATGCCGTAAATTTAATACCGGTGTTCCACAACCATTCCCAGTCAGCAAACATAATATTATGACCAATGTCCTGTGCCCACTTAATCATGGCCGATTTAACTGTTTCATCTTGTGTATTCCATTTCAGCAGCAAGTTATACATTCTTGATAAATTCTTAGTATTGGGTTCTAACAATTCAGTCTCTAATTTTGATTTTTCCACCTGAAAGCCAATTTTCCTATCCTGTTTAAAAAACTCCATTATTTGATGATATTGAAACCAATTTTGTACTTTATGTTTCATTTTCTCATGACTTTGTAATTTCAGTTTATCTTCCTCCTGTTCCAAGATTTCCCAATACTTCGGCCATCCGACCTCCATATTGAGTTTCTTCACTGCCTTAGCCTCCACGGGAGACACCCATCTAGGGGTTTTGTTTTCCAACAGATCTTTATATCTTATCCAAACATTAAACAATGCTTTTCTGACAATATGGTTTTTAAAGGCCCTATGCAGCTTAATTTTGTCATACCATAAATATGCGTGCCAACCAAATGCATTATTGAAACCTTCCAAATCCAATATGTCTGTGTTCTCGAGGAGCATTCACTCTTTCAGCCAGCAAAACGCTGCTGCTTCATAGTACAATTTTAAGTCCAGCAGGGCAAATCCCCCTCTTTCTTTAGCATCTGTCAGTATTTTAAATTTAATTCTGGGCTTTTTGCCCTGCCAGACAAATTTCGAGATATCTTTCTGCCACCTCTTAAAACAATCCATCTTGTCGAGAATCTGCAAGGTTTGAAACAAAAATAACATTCTAGGCAATACATTCATCTTAATCACTGCAATTCGGCCGCCCAGAGTGGGTGGGGAAGCCCAGCCAGATGGGCGGGGTATAAATAATAAATTATTATTATTATTATTATTATTATAACATTGACAATTTCAAATTTGACCATATTTCTAGATCTTTTTTAATTTCTGACCAACATTTTTCATAGTTATCCTTATACAAATTCAAATTTTTAGATGTCAGATAAACCCCTAGATATTTCACCTTCTTAACCACCATCAGCCCTGTCTCCTTGGAGCTGAATTCCATGGGTCTCCCTCTGCCAAATGCCTCAAGAACCATATATAATAGGCACTGCGACTTATACCAGGAAGGAGAGAAGCAAGGTTCATGCAATAATGCACCCGAGGAACCAAATTGTTGTTCTTGCAGGTGCATTTGCAACCTCGCCAATGCCTTGCCCCTTTCCTTCCTGGGAAGCCGCAGCAGGGAAGGGAGGTCATACAAGGGCCGTCACTCCACCGACCATGACTGCACACAAGATCTGATGTTACCGCTCCGGGGGCAGATTTAGTCTTGCCAGGGCTTCACTCAGGGATGGTGATGTTTTCAAAAGCGCCAAAGCAAGGAAACAGTAGCCAATGGTGAGGCCTCCTAACTCTTACCCACCATTCCCTTTGCCCACCCATTTCTCTTGGTGACTGATTCCCCCCACCCCCGCTTAATAGGTGAGCCAGGAGGTGGCAAAGGTAAAGGACCCCTGGATGGTTAAGTCCAGTCAAAGGTGACTATGGGGTTGCGGCGCTCATCTCACTTTCCAGGCCGAGGGAGCCAGTGTTTGTCCACAGACAGCTTTCCGGGTCATGTGGCCAGCATGACTAAACCGCTTCTGGCACAATGGGACACTGTGACGGAAACCAGAGTGCACAGAAACGCCGTTTACTTTCCTGCCACAGTGGTACCTATTTATCTACTTGCACTGGCATGCTTTCGAACTGCTAGGTCGTTAGGAGCTGGGACAGAGCTCACTCTGTCTCAGGGATTTGAACCATCAACCTTCTGATCGGCAAGCCCAAGAGGCTCAGGGGTTTAGACCACAGCACCACCCGCCAGTCCTGCTAATGGTGTAGGGAGCACGGCATGAGTTCCAGCAGTCTCCATCTCGGGGCGAAAACTTAGCAACCCACAACTGCTAATGTAAATAATTTCAGGTTCTACTTTAGCTGTACTTGCCCCATGGGTCTGTATAAACACATTTAAGTATGATATAGACTAATAACAAGTGCAACATTTCTCTTGTCTCCTTTTATTACACTGGGATTCTTTCAAGGAATGTTATTTCTGATTAAAACAAATGGTTCCTCTGGGTTTCAAGATAATTAAATTATCTTAGTCGTTCATCAATTGATGTTTTTAGCTTGTGGGTCTGCAGTTCACATAACTTTAGTGCACACATTTCCTTGTTTTAAAGCACCTTTCATGCAGTATTTTGGGCATGTTTCAATATCAGGCATTTTTGCTTCTCTATTCTGTATTTAAAACCACACATTTCAGCTACCTTTTACACCCACTGGTCATCACATTATTCTGGATGGCTGCCCAGAAATGTCATAAGAAGCTTGAAAGATTGAAATGCTAATGCCCATAAACAATGATTGTGTTGTGTTTGTCTGTATTTTTAAATCTCTCTCTAGAGGCTCTACCTAAGGAACCTATTGGAGTGCATCGTTACTTTCAACAAAGCCCAAGGGATAACCCTGTTGTAGTGAAATATAAATTATTTAGCATTTCCAGCCTCGTTTCAGCATTCTGCACAATTGTTCAGTTGTTTGTGAAATGGACTCGTATGGGAGAGTTGGGCTGAAATCCTATACCTATTTATCCAAGATCCAAGCCCCACTGAACTTACAGCATTTCAGAGAGATATGCCTGGATCACTCTGTTAAGGACTCAACTATGCATTACACAAAAATGCATATAACTAAACTCCACCTCTCCTTTTCTCAAGAAACAGCTTCTGCAGAAGCCAATTTTATAGAATCATAGAGTTCTGGTCCAACCCCCTGCAATACAGAAATCTCAGTGAAGGAATCCATGACAGATGGCCATCCAATCTCTGCTTGAAAACCTCCAAGAAATGAGAGTCCACAACCTCCGAAGGGAGACCATTCCACCGTCCAACAGCTCTTAGGTTTTTCTGATGTTTAGTCAGAACCTCAATGCCACTGGTTCGAGTCCTACCCTCCAGAGCAGGAGAAAACAAGCTTGTTCCCTCTTCCATATGACAGCCCTTGAGATATCTGAAGGTTCCTATCATATCTCCTCCGAGTCTCCTCTTTTCCAGGCTAAACATACCTTAGATTGGTGACACAGCACAGCAGGTTACTGCTTAATCCCACCCCCTCTTTCTACTCTAGATCACCTCCTCCTAAAGCCACAGAATAAAAAATAAAATAAAGGGCTGTCGGGGTTCAGTCACACACATCTGCATGCAATATGTCCTTAGGAGCTAAGAGGTATGGATCTGCTAATCGAGGGAGATTTCCTCCAATACTCAACTCACCTCTGGAGTCCCTGAAGTCCACATGATTTGGTGGATAATGTTTACAGAGCCTTTCCATTATCTGTTTGTAGTGCATAAGTCTGTGCAGAGGCCTGAGAAGGAAGGTGTTGAGGGGCAGGTAACAGACTTTCTGCAACTCAAAGTCTCTGCATAGGGTTTCCAGCTTTCGAGAATTCTTGATCCCATTCTCCAGCTCAACCAGGACTTCGGTGTGCTTCCGCAAATGAACAGTCAGTTGCTAGAGAGAGAAAGGGGTGGGGGAGAGACGTAGTCATTATTTAGTACATCTTTAACTCTGCATCTTCAGCGCAAAGGTGTATAAAGCTACTACGACGGCATAACTATAAAATCAAGGGCAACACAATGCAACATCACAGGAAGAGAATGTGCAGTAGATACAAACACATATAATAACAACACTGCTTCCGTAGTGGTTTAAAGAGATTTACAAGGCTAGGAGAATAGAAAGATCTTTGCTTGAAACAAGGTCAGAGTTGCTTGAGTTGGGGTGCCACAAAAACTCTGTCCCTGGTTGCCATGTGCTTTAGTTCAAAAGGTGAAAGTACCTGGAGGAACATCTCTGATAGTGATCTCAGGAACTAGGTCGACTGGCAATAAACTGCATGTGAGATTGAAAAGGAGTAGCGCCATGTTGTTGCCATACTGAATACCACTACTACTACTTCTTTCCTGTTTTCATGCCGGCAATGTAAAGGGTTTAGACCAGGGATAGGGAACTTGTAGCTCTTCAAGTGGTATGGGATTCGCAACACCTATCAGCCCCAGACCGTGCAGCCAATGGGCAGGGTTAATGGGAGCTGTGGTCCAGCAGCCAACGAGGGACCACAGGTTCATTACCTCTGATTGACACCACGGATCTCTTAGGGAACTCCTAGCCCTACATCAGTCTTCCTCTGCTGGTACAAATCCAATGAGGCTGCTTTGAGTGCCTTCAAAGATCTGCCTGGTCACTTCTCTGTTGTGACATCCTCCCTATGGAATGCTCAGTGTCCCAACAACACTCACTTTCGGAAAGGCTGTGAGGAACTTGGGCCCAAACATCTCTGACCATCTTGGACACTGGTTTGGAGATGCTTTGTGGAATTTCCCCCAACCTCTGAGATGGGAAGCTTTTGAATAATGCACTTACCAGCAGCAAACACATGGGGTTGTAATGTTCAAATTAAATGTTATGGTCAGCCTTGGAAAAACAACAGTTTTGTATGCCCTGTGTGCTATCCATCAGCAAAGGCTAAGGAGAGCTTGGAGTATCATGGATAAAAGAGCACTCCACAAACTGATGGAGCAAGCCCAGACTTGAATATTACCTCAGTAGCTTTTCCCACCCAGTTAACGTCCTTGTGGTTGGAGTTGGATGCTGCTCAAGTATCCTCCAAACTTATTTACCTCCATGCATGTGTGAACCAGAAGCACAAACAAATGGTGCTTTCATATAAAGATCTTGGGTTCTGCATCTCAAAAAACTGACCCTTATGATACCATTTCCAAACCAGCTTTGAATTGGTGGTCCTATGCTTCTACTTACAGGAAAAAGAAATACATTAAAAACTTACCTCTGTGTGTTTGAAAACCTTATGGCAAAGAGGTGACCTACAAATTTTAATAACTATTGTTTCTATAATGACTTGGGCTTTAGAGAACCCATAGTTTTCAGCTGCAGAAGCTCCACTCTAATTGCTCAGAAAATCATTGACTTGTTTTTGTTTCAGTGAGCAATTGCAGCACAAATCACAAATTTTTATTGCTTAGCCAATCATACAACGGTACAATAAAAAAATAAATACGATGAAAGGCACAATCCACTGAAAGATCCAATATCTTTTGCAATTATCATGATGATAAAAACTATAAACACTTACTACAAAAAAATCATATCCTTTTACAATGTAGGGGGTTCACAGTCCCCTATTTCACCTTATTCATCCACCTTCATTATTCTAAATTATGCTGGCGATCCATCATAGCGGATTTGGCCCAGAACTAGGAAGCTAGCTAAGTCTAATATGGTCTTATGGGTCTGATTTGTCACCAAGAAGACCAAAATGTCCTCTCCTACTCAACCCTTTTCGCCTTCCAATCACTTTGCCATACGCTTATGTCTAAGACAATTATATTGACCGCACTGCATCCACTGTATGTTCCAGCTTCTCCGCGGCTGGTTGTTCACACGGGCATTAGCCGTGTCTAGTTGAGCCAACTAGACATAACTGTAGAAGGGAACCTATTAAGTTTTCCCAAGAAATACAGCAGGGACTGTGTGATGTTGTTGTTCAAAAAGAGAGCGAGCAAGCAAGGCTGCATGAACGCCTGTGTGTGCATGCATGCATAAACTGGTCCCATATGACCCACACTGGGGTTTGAAGGCTGTGCATAATTCATACCTTCATATTCTGGATGTTCTTCAGCATAACGTCCCCAATTCTTTGGTAATCTCCTTTCAAGTGGGCATTAGAGCGGCCTTCCCTGCCAACAAGAGAATTATCCCATGTCAGTCAAGCATTATAACCGTATCATCACTCAAAGAGAAAAAGGATTTTCTACATTAAAAAAAAAACACAACCCCAACATTGCTCTGTGCTGCTATTTGGGAGTCTTATTAATGTGCTGTTAATTCCCACACGAGGTACATTCTTCCTTTGCAACAGCTTGCGTTTCTGACAGTGCCGAGGCCATGAACTTTGCAAACCTACAAAGTTTTGAAGACAAAAGGGCAAATGCATCGTTTTGAAAGCTACAAGGGCTGACAACTGGAGGGGGGTGGAAAAAGAAATGCTGGGATAGTAACAGAAAGGAAATTTACCACACAGTGGGAAAACACACACGCATTTGCCAAATACTTGTAATGTTCGATTCAAAAGTTCCGGGAGATAAATTGAAATTGCAGAGTTTTGAAAAACTAAAAAATAAGGTGCGAGATTGGTTTCATTATTATCAGAAAATGGAGGCATATAATGTGGACAAGAAAATTACCTTCCAGGTGGAAAAATCAAAATTGGAAACAGAACTGTTAGACCCCAAAACCAAGATTTTGTCAAAGATGTGTAACTTGCTGTTGAAATGGAATACTCAGGATGAAACGGTGAAATCTGCTATGATTAAATGGGCACAGGATGTTGGACATAACATAATGATGGCGGACTGGGAACAGTTATGGACCACAGGTATGAAGTTTACGGCATGTAATGCCTTAAGAGAGAATATTATGAAAATGATATACAGGTGGTACATGACACCAGTCAAGCTTGCAAAAATCTATCATTTGCCCAATAATAAATGCTGGAAATGTAAAGAAACTGAAGGTACATTCTTTCACCTTTGGTGGACGTGCCCAAGGATTAAGGCTTTCTGGGAGATGATCTATAATGAAATGAAAAAGGTATTTAAATATACCTTTCTGAAGAAACCAGAGGCCTTTCTCCTGGGCATGGTTGGCCAATTGGTGCTAAAGAAGGATAGAACTTTTTTATGTATGCTACAACAGCAGCAAGGATACTTATTGCAAAATATTGGAAGACACAAGATTTATCCACTCTGGAAGAATGGCAGATGAAGGTGATGGACTACATGGAACTGGCGGAAATGACTGGCAGGATCTGAGACCAGGGAGAAGAGTCGGTGGAAGAAGACTGGAAGAAATTTAAAGATTATCTACAGAAATACTGCAAAATTAATGAATGTTAGAATGATGTTGGATTGAAGTTAAGTGGTTTTTAGCAGCAATATTATAAAGGAATATGTAAAAATGGATTGTTAACAGGTGATAACCTGAAGTTATAATATATTAAGATAAAAGATTAAGATAAAATCAAAGAGGGAAAGGATTTGCTGAATTAACTAATTGAACTGGAATACAAAAAAGGGAGGTGTGAGGAGGTTAGGGAAACAAGCAAATGAAAGATAAGATATGGAAAGACTGATTTGTTTTTAACTGTTTTTACTTTGTATTTTCATTTTCTTTTTTTTTTACTTTTTTCTCTTATTTTGTAATATGCTGAAACTTTAATAAATATCTTTTTTAAAAAAAAACAAAAACAAAAGTTCCAGCCCACAGTATCCTGGGATAGACTTAAAGGATGCTAATTGAAACCCTTGTCTCCTTGGACTGAGCTGGAAATGAATCATAATAATAATTTTTTCTTATTTATACCCCACCTTTCTGACTGGGTTCCTCAGCTACTCTGTGGCTTACAACATACATACATACAAACATAACAAAACATAAAAAACTTCCCTATACAGTGGTACCTCGGGTTACATACGCTTCAGGTTATAGACTCCGCTAACCCAGAAATAGTACCTCAGGTTAAGAACTTTGCTTCAGGATGAGAACAGAAATCGCACGGCAGCAGCAGGCCCCATTAGCTAAAGCGGTGCTTCAGGTTAAGAACAGTTTCAGGTTAAGAACAGACCTCCGGAACGAATTAAGCTCTTAACCCGAGATACCACTGTACAAGGATGCCTTCAGATGTCTTCTAAATGTTATGTAGTTACTTGTCTTCTTGGTTTGGGAGCCACTTAACTGCATGCCCTCCAATATTTCTCTGATGAAAATAGGAACATCCTAAGGAGAAGCGGGACATTCTGGGATCAAATCGGAAACCGGGATGGCTTCTGTAAATCCGGGACTGTCCCTGGAAAATCGGGAGACTCAGAGGATCTAGGATAGACCCTTGGAGGGTCTAGAATACCCTTCCTTCTCCACTGCCCTGATATGTTCCTTTGCAGCGAAACAGCACTGACCCATAGGTGCCGACTCCATGGGGCCTGAGGGGGCCCGAGCCCCCTCAAAAATTCGTTTGGGGGGCTCTGCCCCCCCAATAATCTCGAGCGCCCCTCCAGCAGAGCGCCACCGCCGCCCCTCCCCCAGCCCAAAATGCACAGGGTCGGGCTGCATGCCTCCTGCCCTCCCTCCCGAGCAAAAGCTCCACCCAATTTCCTTCGGAACTGATTAACAGGCGCAGCACGCTCTCCCCTATTCGCTCACGAGGAGGCGGCGCCACTTTATCTGCATATTCATGAGCTTATTTATTATTCATGAGCTTCCGCGGGCTCCCCCAATGTTTTTTATAAGTCGGCGCCCGTGCACTGACCCTTGGGTCTCTTTCCAAAGGCTGCTGTTCTATCACCTCTGGTGTGCTACAGATCATGTTAGGACAATGGAGGGAGAGGAAAAGAGGGGGAATTGCTGTTCTCACATGCCAATAAGTAAAGCAAGGGATGGGAATGGGGCTTGGTGGTTGGCAGCGAAAGCACCTATCACCTGCCTGGATCTAAGCCAGAAAAAGTTATGGATTCTGCCTCACCAGGGATTCCTAAAAGCCTGACTCTACTTTGAGGTGCACTGCTACAAACCTTGGAAGTTAGCCTGAACTTCTATAGATGAAACTGATGGGAATGCACCCAGACAGCTCCAGATCAGTGTGCAGACTTTAGTTTGTGTATCACAGTACAGTGGTACCTCAGGTTAAGTACTTAATTTGTTCCGGAGGTCCGTTCTTAACCTGAAGCACCACTTTAGCTAATGGGGCCTCCTGCTGCTGCTGTGCTGCCGTTGCACGATTTTTGTTCTCATCCTGAAGCAAAGTTCTTAACCTGAAGCACTATTTCTGGGTTAGCGGAGTCTGTAACCTGAAGCGTATGTAACCTGAAGCGTATGTAACTTGAGGTACCACTGTATATTGTGCAAGCCTTTACTTTCAGGCACTTAAATAAATAAATAAATTCGGTCCTTCTCCACTGGAGATATTTAGACTCTCCATTCACTCAGTATTTGAAAAAGCTGAAGCAAAGTTGTTTGTCGTGTGGCATTGGGGATGGGGAGGGGAGAGGTTGCTGTTCAATAAACAGTGGGCGCTAAGCTCCCTTGGGCGCAAAGAACTGTGAACTTCTCTGGATCCAGCCCGATTTAGTTCCTGCTCATTTCAACAGGGCCACTTTCCAAATAAACGTTCTTATGATTGTGGAGCAGACAAAGCCTCCTGAATCCACAATGTTTTAAGATAAAAAGAATAATGCTATTGAGACAATTCTTCTGGGTGAGCATGCATTTGCATTCAGCATCCTTATTACACAGGCCTCTTGTGTATTATTTTCTAGCTCGAGAAGCGTAAGAGGAAAAACAAATATCGCAGAGAGAATCAACCACTGAATTATCTCTGCCCAACAAGAATTTTAAAAAAGGATTTCCAAAAGAAGATGCTGAACTATTTCATATTAGTGGACCAGTGAAGCCAGATTGCTGTATCTTACATTTTATCATTATATTATACCCCAGACTGCTGCATCTTCCAGCTTTATCGTCAAATGCTCTCAGACCTCAGTACAGTGGTACCTCGGGTTACATAAGCTTCAGGTTACATACGCCGCTAACCCAGAAATATTACCTCGGGTTAAGAACTTTGCTTCAGGATGAGAACAGAAATTGTGCTCCAGTGGTGCGGTGGCAGCAGGAGGCCCCATTAGCTAAAGTGGTGCTTCAGGTTAAGAACAGTTTCAGGTTAAGAACGGACCTCCGGAACGAATTGAGGACTTAACCTGAGGTACCACTGTCTGCAGAACAGAACAAAGCTTAAAAAAAACATTTTCTCCCTGAAAGACCAGTTTGTGCTACAATAAAGACATTAATATTGCATGCTTTTCTTTTTAAAAATGTAATGAATGTCACAAGCTTGGCATTTGCTTCAGCTCCACTTATAAACATATGAGGTGGAGCTGCCTACGGAAGTGTGCGCAATTGCCAGGAGAGGCTAGCCTGACCTCAGGGTGGGTGGATCTGTCTCTTTCTAATCCATGTCACTTTTGAATATGTTCATTCATAAGTCTGTCACACCCTGTTTCAGCATAAGTGGGATTTTAAGACTAATGTGCAGATCTGAACAAAACGGTTATCCTTCAGAATTTGCACCTCCCCAAATTCTGTGAGGTAGGTTTTCAGCTCAAAAAAGTGTTACGATTCATTAAAATGCATTTATTTCTTAGATGAAATGCAGTTTTGACAGAAAATATATTTAGAAATGCAAATTTTGTGAGAAAATATGTTTAAAACAATGTGTGGTATTCAACTAAGTTTTATACAGAGTAGACCCATTGAAATTAATAAGTTATGCCTGTCAATTCCGGTGAGTCTACTATGGGCAATACACCTTTATTTTCTCTACCAACATTATTGCCACGGACATTATCCCTGACTCTGCCAAAGGATATTCTACTCAAATAGAAGCATAAAATGGTGCTACACCTCCTAAAAATGAAGGTAAATTTTAATTTTAATCAAAAAGTGGTATAAAAGGCCCCAAAGCGGGACCCAAAACCAACAAAAAATTATGATGCTATAAGAAATATAGCAACCTATTGTTATTTGCCTGTGAACACTAGAAGCTATGCTTTACAGCGATAATTCCACTCTCCACTTATCGGCATCTCAATATTGAATGCTAATTTTATTACACTGGGAGAGCAGTAAAGAATAAATACCTGTACTGACTTTTCTTTTCTTTTTTTCATTTTTGCTAAGGAAAAAAATATCTTAAGCTGGTCCTGTAGAAATCAACATAAAGCTTAGCCAGAAATTAAGCTTTGAATATAAGGAGGATTCAGATTTTGGGAAAAGCTCTGAGCAGCTGTACATATAAGAATGGTGATGTGACCATTCAGTTGCAGCAAAGGTCATTTTAACACTACACACCTTTGCTGCGACTGAATCGATTTCCTAGTTTTACTCTGAGTGCAAGTAGGCCGCCTGCTGAGGTCAGAGGGAAGGAGAAATTGTTGGATGCTGACATGCTGAAGTGCCGTATTTTTCGCTCTATAGGACACACTTTTTCCCCTCCAAAAATTAAGGGGAAATGTGTGTGCGTCCTATAGAGCGAATGCAGGCTGCGCGGCTAAGCCCAAAGCCAGAACAGGGAGACGGAGCGCTGTGCAGCGCTCCGTCTCGCTGTTCTAGCTTGGGGTTAACTGTGCAAAGCCTCCGCAGGGCAGCGGGGTGAAGGCTGTCCCCGAAGCCAGAACAGCAAGATGGAGCGCTGCTCTAGCTTGGGGATGGCTGCGCAAAGCTTTCCCGGCTGGAGAGGTTGCAGGCGGCTAAAGAGGAAGCGAAGACAGCCAGCGGGATGGATCCTGCTCGCAGTCTTGGCTTCTTTGCTCTTTGGGGCTGGGGGGGGGCTAAGATTTTTTTCCTTGATTCCCCCCCTTAAAAACTACCATATTTTTCGCACCATAGGGCGCACCAGACCATAGGGCGCACCCAGTTTTTAGGGGGGGAAATCAAGGGGAAAAATCTCCCCCCCCCACCCCGAAGAGCAGCGTACTGGCTGCGCACCTCTCCCTGCCGGAGGGGTTGCGCGCCGCTATGGCACAAGCCAAGGCAGCGAGCAGGATGGATCCCGCTCGCTGTTTTGGCTTCCCCTTTAGCCCCGGGAGAGGCTGCGTGGGGCTAAAGAAGCCATAGCCCCGTGCAGCCTCTCCTTGCCGGAGGGGTTGCGCACGGCTATGGCACAAGCCTGCATTTGCTCCATAGGACGCACACACATTTCCCCTCAATTTTTGGAGGGGAAAAACTGCGTCCAATAGAGCGAAAAATACGGTAGGTGCGCCCTATGGTCCGGTGCGCCTTATGGAGCGAAAAATACGGTAATTCTGCCCCTTAGTCTCCTTGATTGCAGGACTATACCCAAAGGTTGCATTAGTTCAAACAATGGCTCAAAAGGGTCATGCGTTCCAAACTACAATAAGGAAAAACAAACTCTAATTTACACACAGCCCCTTCAAAACAGAAGGCAATCCTGAAATAACATGCAGAATGACTGAATTATGGCATTTTTCCTGGTAAGGGAATATCGCTCTTGTCCTGACATGAAAATGGAGACCAGAACAGAAAAGGATAAAGCCCAAGGCAAAACATCTGATCACCACTTGTTGCTATAGTTGATAGGAAGCCATAAGGAATCTGCAGTGTCTTTACAAGAAAACTGATCTCCAAACACAGGAAGAAGACAGATGAAGCAGAGGGGATCAAAGATGATAAAAACCCAATAATTGTTTTTACAACCTAGGGATTCTTTTAACTACCTTCTTTAATCAACTCAGATTTCAGAAACCAATCTTCATCAAATGGGCCTCTGAGATAAAATAAGCAAGATGAAATATAGCGGCTGGGCATCTGCAGAAAGAATACTAGCTTACTGTTACTATTTCTTGTGCTGACACCCAGCTGTTCCTCTAAGGCGCTCAGAGTTACTTGCACACATGGTGCCCAGCTGGCCTCTCATTCAACTGGCACCAAGAGCCAGACATTTTAGCTTTGATGCCTTCAAGACCACTCTTCCGAGTTTATTTTACAGGATATTTTTTGGGGGGGGGACACGGGTGGCACTGTGGGCTAAACCACAGAGCCTAGGACTTGGCGATCGGAAGGTCGGTGGTTCGAATCTCCGCCACGGGGTGAGCTCCCGTTGCTCTGTCCCTGCTGCTGCCAACCTAGCAGTTCGAAAGCACCTCAAAGTGCAAGTAGATAAATAGGTACTGCTCCAGCAGGAAGGTAAACGGTGTTTCTGTGCGCTGCTCTGGTTCACCAGAAGCGGCTTAATCATGCTGGCCACATGACCCGGAAGCTGTACGCTGGCTCCCTCGGCCAATAAAGCGAGATGAGCGTTGCAATCTCAGAGTCAGCCACGACTGGAACTAATGGTCAGGGGTCCCTTTACCTTTACTAAGGATTACTGAGATAACATGGTATCCAGCACCCAGGTAAAAGCGCTCTAAGTACCCCCGTATTATGACTTTAACATGCTCTGAAGCGAGAGCACAAAGTGTACCTGATAGTTAAAGTGAGAAATGCTTATTCCAGGTTACTGATGCTTTTGGTGAGTATAGTTAACTCCAAAAGAAGTTAACTTGCATCACAGTCTTGCACACCCTACTTATACAAAAGTCCAACTGAGTTTATTATTTACAGTGGTGCCTCTCAAGACGAAAAGAATCCGTTCCGCGAGTCTCTTCATCTTGCGGTTTTTTCGTCCTGCGAAGCAAGCCCATTAGCGGCTTAGCGCTATTAGTGGATCAGCTGATAAGCTGCTTAGCGGATCCGCTGATAAGCGGCTTAGCAGATCAGCTGATAAGCGGCTTAGCGGATCAGCTGTTAAGCGGCTTAGCGGATCAGCTGTTAAGCGGCTTAGGATCAGCTGATAAGCGGCTTAGAGGCTTGGGGAAAAGGGGGGGGGAGGAAAAAAACCCCGCAGGAACTCACAAGACATTTTCGTCTTGCGAAGGAAGCCCATAGGAAATTCATTTTGCGAAGCACCTCCAAAACGGAAAACCCTTTCGTCTAGCGGGTTTTCCGTCTTGCGAGGCATTTGTCTTGCAGGGCACCACTGTATTTTCTTACTATATACAGTCATGGGGGGAAAGGAAGTACATTTTCTTTGATTTCTATGGTTTAACGTATGAGGACATAACAACAACAATCTGTTCCTTAGCAGGTCTTTAAAATTAGGTGAATACAACCTCAGATGAACAACAACACATTGGCATGTAACACTGTGGCAGGAAGAATCAGCCCCACAGATATAAGATGGGGGACACCTGGCTTGCAAGTAGTACATGTGAAAAGGACCTAGGGGTCTTAGTAGACCACAGGCTTAACATGAGTCATCAGTGTGATGCAGCAGCAAGGAAGAGTTAATGTTCTTCTAGGCTGTATCAACAGAAGTATAGTGCCCCAATCAAGGGAAGTCATAGTACTGTTCTATTCTGCCTCGGTCAGACCACACCTGGAATCCAGCGTCCAGTTCTGGGCACCACAATTAAAAAAGGTTATTGACAAGCTGGAATGTGTGCAGAGAAGGGTTATCAAGATGACCAAGAGTCTGGAAACCAAGCCTTATGAGGGAGTTTAGCCTGGACAAGAGGAAGCTGAGAGGAGATAAGATAGATATTTTCAAATATCTAAAGGGATGTCTCACGGAAGATGGAGCAAGCTCCTTGTCTCCTACTTCGGAGGGCTAGGATGTGACCCAATGGATTCAAGTTACAAGACAGGAGGTTCCAACTAAGCATCAGGAAGAGAGTGGAACAGGCTCTCTTTGAAGGTGGTGGTCCATTGGACATTTTTAAGCAGAGGTTGGATGGCCATCTGCCATGGATGCTTTGGTTGAGATTCCTGCCTTGCAGGGGGTTGGACTAGATGACCCTCAGGATCCCTTCCAACTCTACAATTCTATGATCCCTGAACAATGTGGAAAGGGGCACTGGTGACTGCTGAGAGGACAATGGGACAGGGGAATTCCCCACCCCCACTGTGAACTTCCTTAATGCAGCCTTTGAATTAAAGGGAACACAGCTGAGTCCTTGTATATTAAAGTGTTAAGACAAGAAGCCCCTTGAGGTCAAGCTTTGTCTTCTTATTTCAGACTCTAATGAAGACGAAACAGACCACATCCAGCCTAGGTTAAGTAATGAGCCATGGCCTTAGAAATCAATCACAAAAAGAGGGAGAGAATGCGAGGACAAAATGTATTCATGACCTCCTTTTTAAAAAATTCATTCATGCCAAAAGTGGGATTTCTTATGTGCAAATTCAATTCTACTAGTTCTGTTCTAGGTATGACTACTCAGAAGTATGTCCTATCCCTATATACACACACTTGCTTGGAAATAAACCCTAGGTAGACATGCACAGTAAAAATGGGAGGAACAATCTGGCTTTCTACAGCTGGTGGGACTAATCTGACATACAGGTTATACTGTATATGCTGAAAGCAACTAGCAAGGCTTATTTGCAGAAACTGCAAGGAGATAAAAATCACTCTACATATTTTACTTGCCTCATTATTTTCAGTCAGTTTATTGTTCAGCGCAATGGATAAAAACTAGCAAACCCCCCCTGCGGTGTTTTAGCCTGCCTGGGAAAACTATTACATTAGAATAAAGAACTCGCTGTGCAAAAAAATAAAAAATAATCTAGGATAAATCTTAACACAGAGGATTTCCTCATGTGAAACATAAAATTTAAATCACAGGCCAGAGAAACAAAACTGCAGTTTGTTACTGACCTTGCTTTCAGTCAAAACCTCCCAAGACAGACCTATAAATTGTTATGAGTTTGGGGTTAACACATTCCCCTGGACTAGTACAGCTTGCCAGAACACAATAAACAACAGTTTGCAAGCGCTGTCTCCAGAGAGGTTTCCCAGTGGCCTACTTACCGTACTTGGTATTATAGAACGACTAAAGAGTTTCTATTACCTATGAATGCACAACGAAAGTAACGGATATTTGAATGCACAACAAAAAAAGTGCAACGTTAGATAAAAAAACAGAAATATGAAACAAGACTATGGTTTCCAGGACTAGATCATATTGTTCTTTCTTAAAAACAGCTTTAAGCCCATATTGAAATCATTCACCATCTCAAACAATTCTATGTCCATGAGCCGAAATGCCTGAGGCCTCCTTTGAACATTCCTTAAAAATGCCAAGAGAGGAAGTCTTAGCAAATTATGTTTTCTGCATCCCCACTACTATAGAACGGGCGAGGTGCCCTGCTGCAGAAACAATTCCTAACTTGTGCTTCTGGCTAATTAAATCTGAAAGAAAGAAGAAATATTCCTAACAGAAGAAAGCCTTAGTATTGATTTGGCTCCACTGATTTGGAAAATATATTCATAGGGTGACTACCCCTATCCCTTTTGGGCACAGGCAACCCTACAAATCAACTCATTCTAAGGAAGGGCTTAACTCACTTTGCACAAATATAGGGCCGGAGGAAAAAATATGTCTGGTACAAGATGTTAATTTTCCCCACCACAGACACAACACTACACGGAATACCTGCTCAACACAGACAACCACTGTTGCCATTGCAGGTAGAGAATAAACCTCTAAAAGTGGAAGCAAATGAATGGGTTGTCATTGTGAAAATGAGAGTGACTAAGGCCCGGATTCAACTAACCCAGTGTGCTAGGGAGCAGTACCAGCGCTTCCACTGGTCTACTCCCTAAAATCCACGCAAGAGGGTCAGGAAACTCCCAGACAAGTCCTACTACAAGCTCCAGCTCTGCCAACTACATTATTTCCAAGGCATATTCACTTGAGTTGTCAGGCAGACGATTGGTGAAATCTTAGGTTAATATGCCATACAGCTGAGTATGCTCACTATAATACACTTATATTTCTGCAAGACTATTTGTAAACTGAAGCATTAGACAAAGAAAACATAGCAGTTCAAATCTTTACAACTTATCTATTTTGTGGCAGAAAAAAATTGGCATTAAATAAAGAAACAAGCCTCTTGGTCTCAGCTATTATTATTTTTTGTTGTTGTTTCAAAAAAGCTTAGTAGAAAGCATTTCACTTTTATCCCCTTTTACAAAATATAAAAAAGGGTGCAAACTCTTATTATTTCTGCTATTCAGCTCAATACTACTTATCACATTTGGCTCATGCCCAGCAAGCAATGTGTAAAGGCATTGTAAAGGAAAACTGATTTCGTTTCTGTTTGATCGCCACCAAATAGAATTTACTCTCCTGAGTAATGCTACTAAACTCCAGGTTTTCTAGATATGTACTATGCCAATGATTAAGGAGTACATTAGAGTACATTTCCTTTCAGTTTTTTCTTCTTTGACTATTGATGGAGAAAATTACAGATGCCAATAAAGGGAATAATTCATTAAAGATCAGTGACCAATTGGGAGAGTAAGGCTACCATCTGAGATATTTATTAATCTGTCTATCTGCTCAAGGGCACAATGGGGGAGGGGAAGGTTTAACAGGGATGGAATAGCAAAAGAAAAACATTTCCAAATTACTCACAATAGGTAGGGAAAAGGTTCCTTAGCCGATTCTGATAAGTCACCAGATCTGCCTCTTATTGCCTCTGTTTTTAATAAATCAGGATTAGCTAGAATCACACAGTGGGGAATAATCTTATAAAAACCATTAGCTCCTTCTGGCACCATTCCACCTCCCTTTTTAAAAAAGGGCTTCTTTGACCTTAGAGCTGAATCCCTTCTCGTAATCGATCTCCTGCTCAGAAGTTTAAATATATTGTCTACATTAAAGATCTAGAGGGATTTAAGAAGTTGATGAGATGATTTGGCTATCAGATTGGTGAGGCTTAAGACCAACAGTAGAAGAGGAGGAATCTGTAAACCTGGAACTGCAAACCTGTAGGTGCCGCCACAGAAAAAGCGTGCATAACTCAGGAATAACGTTTTATCCTTCGCATCAAACTCCAATCTCCAAATCCAATCTCTGGGTTCCAGCCAGTGTTGCACATGCAGGAAACAATTTGAGCAGCCTCTCTTTCCTTTCCCATACTACTGATATCCTCCAACCCTCTGAACATCGGACCATCTGGGAGGGGGCTACAGAACATTCTGGGATGTGGCATATGGTGTGGAAATTTGGGGGTCTGTGTGCCTAAAATCAGGCACTATTGTCACATGTACTATTGTCACATGATTCCTTATTTCAGGTGGTTTCTGCCCCCAAAAAGATAGTTCAGAATGTTCAGTAGGCTCTACCCATCTGCTGCTGCCTTGGTCATCCGAATAAGTTTTCTAGGAGAGGGTATTGAGAGTTGCAGAAGCGTTGGACTACTGGTTGCACGAGCTACCTTCTGCTTGTGCAATGTTGGCTACAACCCGCCATGTTGAAAGAATCTCATGGGTAATAGTACGTTTCCGAGCACAATTCAAAGTATTGGTGCTGACCTTTAAAGCCCTAAACGGCCTCGGCCCAGTATACCTGAAGGAGCATCTCCACCCCCATCGTTCACTGAGGTCCAGCTCAGAGGGCCTTCTGGCGGTTCCCTCGCTGCGAGAAGCCAAGTTACAGGGAACCAGACAGAGGGCCTTCTTGGTAGTGGCACCCGCCCTGTGGAACGCCCTCCCACCAGATGTCAAAGAGGAAAACAACTACCAGACTTTTAGAAGACGTCTGAAGGCAGCGCTGTTTAGGGAAGCTTTTAATGTTTAATGGATAATTGTATTTTAATATTCTGTTGGAGGCTGCCCAGAGTGGCTGGGGAAACCCTGCCAGATGGGCGGGATATAAATAAATCATCATCATAATCTTTGCCTGAGACCTTAGGTAGCTGCTGCCAATACTGGGATAGAAGACAGAGTAATGGTTTTAGAAGGAAAAAAATTAATGCAAGTGCTTTCTGTGCTTCATTGGGTTCAGGGTCTGGTCATAAAGCAGTGGATAGTTAGGGTCATGGTTTCCTGAAATTCTACCTCCAGAATACTCTTTCCACACAAGCTCATGTGCCTAACCTAGTGGGGCACCTTCTACATAATCCTATCCCTGCATACTGTAAATGACAACGTTCTAGGCTGCACACTTTTCATACAAGGTGGTACTGACAGGTAAGAAGTCACCTGGCTACATATTCTAGAGGGGAAATGGGAAATTATGGAAAAGTGGTCTGCTAAGCAGCTTGCCTTGCTTTTCACTGTCAGACCCTGACAATCTCCAAGGAAGACAACGTTTTAATGGAACACAATTTCAAACTATGCTTGGGGGTACTTGACAGCTATGGTGGGAGGTTTAAATATAGCTTTTGTTACTTTGTGGGCCTTTCAGCAAAGCTGTGACACCATGCTGTACGTTGTGCTTTTGGAAGGTTTACAAATAGATGCCTGGCAAATGGATCACATCTGTCAAACGAACATGTCAAAAAACCTTGCTTCGGAGACAATTTTTATCTACCCGCCATTGCCCTAGTTTTGAATTTTCACTTGAGACTATGTAACAGCAAAATATCATTTCTGGATAGGTATTTATTACACTGTACTAAAGACTGCAGAAGTTGGTGGGATCTATCGAGGCTTGCTGTCTGGGACTGCTGAATAGACCAAACTGTACTCCACATTCTTGCAATGGAATCCAACCAGGTCTCAGTGGAATCAGCCTCAGAGAAGTATGATAACTACAGGGTCCTCCTTTATATCACTGTAGCGTAAGACATATGGCTACGGTTAATCTAAATCGCAAACCCTCATCTATCAGCAGCTCTCCTTTCCTAATACTTGGGAAATCCTTTGTGGATTATGAGAGCTAACTCACTGATAAACGATGCCACTTCTAAATGAAATTACACATTAGTACAACCAACACAATCAGGCACACATTCATAAATTTTATTAAGTTTAGCCTACTCCTGTTATGAAATCATTTTTTTTTTTTTGCAGAAAATGGACACCTTTGCTATAGAAATGGCGTGTGAGGCATCAGAAGTGGGTATCTTTGTGAAATAACTTTCTTTCAGTAATATATTGAATAAATATTTTGCCAAGGTTGTTGAAGTAAAATTCATCGTCTTACCTGCCACTTTATGTCACTGCATATTTACAAAAAGCTGTCTAACTTGCAAAGGGGCTTGTCTGAGTAAAGTTGCAGCATTTTTTTGTCTACTGACAAAGTAGACTATGACATACAAAAAAAAAAAAAAAAGAAGAGCTTTACTTGCTTATGTCACTTTGGAGATGATGATGATGATGATTATTTTTATTATTACCCCACCCATCTGACGGGGTACAGACAAGAATGCAGGCAAATTTAGGAGATCAGCAAAGAGGGCATGCATTTTAAATGTGGAAAGCTTGAATCCTACTGCAATGCTGCAAGATGAAATAAATGATCCTGGGAGATCCTATGAGTACCACACATACAATTCTTTAGCTGCAGACCTTGTTCTGAATACAATTCCCTTTCTGTCACGGCAAACAACTGATTTGGTTGCTCACCTACTTGCTGTGAGGGGACTAAGGAAGGAAGGGTCACTTCTGATCTTTCCTTGGGTACAATGGGGATAGGAATTGAGACATAATCTAAACACATTCTCAACAGCATTCATGATACGAGGAGAGAGCAAATCCTCTGTTTGGTGCTTAGCTTTCAGTGGTGCTGCAAAAGCATTAATTCAGAAACAAGGGGAAGTATCCCTTACAGCATTGTTCTGGAGGAGGAATGTTTAGGAGAAATATTCCCCAAGGAGAGCATCTACAGACTTAAACACTTGTGTTTGGCATCCTAATGTTTTGCTTCCATAAATACTAGACTTCTCCAATCCTTTGTTTTGCTTTTGTTTCGAGTGACTGATTAAAGCAAAATTAAATTGATTAGCGCTCGTCAGGTCTGATTGCACGATTACAGTTCCCTCCTATTACAATTCACTTCCGAAATGAGGTCAACTAGCTTCTCCTATTGCACAGCGATACCGGAGGCAAAAGAATAAAGGTTACGAAGAATGATAGAATTCTGAACAGGCTCAGATCATTGATTAGATTTCTGCCAGCAAAGAAACGTCTCCTTTGATGAACATTTCTTTCAAGTGGCATGTCTCTCTGACAAAGTGTTATTTTATTTCTCCTAAAGCTAACAGGTGTGTCCCTCTGCCCCACTGGCTGATTCACTGTCTTGCTTTCATCCAATACAATAAACAAGTAATTAAAATAACAGTACCTTTTAAAGGCTACCATGCAATGTAGGTAACAGTTTGGGCATGCAGGCCACTATTATATATTTGTAAAATAAATTTGTCTGAATTAAGAGATGTACAGGTTCAACAAAATCAGCTCTGGAAATCATTTAAGGGGCTTTGAACTCAGCAGCCCACATCTTATGATCTAGATGAACCAATTTTACTGATTTATCAAACCAATGAATGTTTTCAGCCATGATTGATGTTCTATTTTATTATTTTATAAAGCTTTGCAGCTTGTTCTAGGTGGTTCCACTAATTTCAGTGAGACAAAAGCTTTAGCACTACAATCTTCTAATGCTTGGATCTCATTATTTTACTCCTGGGTAAACATCACACAAAAGAGAGGAAATAAAACATAACATTAAGTTTTGCTACCATTCATCTGTACTAGGTAGAGAGACAAATCTTGAAGAAATCAAGGCGATCCAGCTTTGTAATATACCTGTATCACATTTGGGGTGGGTGTGTTAAAAGATGGAGGGAAAACAAAGGCTTTTCTACAGCTGTCCTACACCAAACCATTCACATGACACTAACTCACATATCCCTGATATTCTCCCCCAATCCGGATTTTCAAAGGGCTTGGAACCCCAGAGTATTTTAAGAACAGGGGAGCACTAAAAATATGGCCTCCCAGGAATCTACATTTCATTCTGATGAACTGGTAGATCAGGCCTGGGGGGGGGGGGAGTAAGAGATGGACAGAGGTGGAAGCATCAGGTGAACTGAAAATATAATAGGGGGTCAGTTACAGCAAGATATTCAAGAAGCTGAGCACGGCATTGAGGTGGCACAAATACAAGATGGGTGACACCTGGCTTGAGAGCAGTACATGTGAAAAGGATGTAGGAGTCTTGGTTGACCACAAACTTGACATGAGCCAACAGTGTGACGCGGCAGCTAAAAAAGCCAATGCAATTCTGGGCTGCATCAATAGGAGTATAGCATCTAGATCAAGGGAAGTAATAGTGCCACTGTATTCTGCTCTGGTCAGACCTCACCTGGAGTACTGTGTCCAGTTCTGGGCACCACAGTTCAAGGAGGACACTGACAAACTGGAACGTGTCCAGAGGAGGGCAACCAAAATGGTCAAAGGCCTGGAAACGATACCTTATGAGGAACGGCTAAGGGAGCTGGGCATGTTTAGCCTGGAGAAGAGGAGGTTAAGGAGTGATATGATAGCCATGTTCAAATATACAAAAGGATGTCATATAGAGGAGGGAGAAAGGTTGTTTTCTGCTGCTCCAGAGATGCGGACACGGAGCAATGGATCCAAACTATAAGAAAGAAGATTCCACCTAAACATTAGGAAGAACTTCCTGACAGTAAGAGCTGTTCGACGGTGGAATTTGCTGCCAAGGAGTGTGGTGGAATCTCCTTCTTTGGAGGTCTTTAAGCAGAGGCTTGACAGCCATATGTCAGGAGTGCTCTGATGGGGTTTCCTGCTTGGCAGGGGGTTGGACTCGATGGCCCTTGTGGTTTATTCCAACTCTATGATTCTATGATTCCTCTGATAGAAAATAGTTTGGGGAAGGAGACCCGACTCAGCAGAAGCAGATCATAACCTTTTATGCCCCTATTCCACTCCACAGGCAAAGCAAACTTACAAAAGATGAATGAGAAAAGGGTATATTTAGGCAAACAAGTGGATAAGTTCTTTTAACTGAACAGGTTAGAATGCAACATCTAAAGGCACAAAGAGAAGCAGTGCAGGATACCTGATAAAGATCCCCTACAGGGAAGAAGAAAATTAATAGCAGCTTTGGGTTGGAGGAGATCAGATTGGGACAATGATCCTGGCAGTGCAGGGCTTAATCCTTTCTTCCACATGCTGTATTCTCACTCAAAGATTGATTCTCCACCCTATGATCTGGTTTGCTTTTTGCCATGTGGAAGAAAACCTTCCGATTTTATTCATTTATTTGTACATTTACAGTGTGAGAGGATTTGGAACTGGAAAAAAGAAAAGGACTGGTATAAATCCAGTCAGTGCCCCTCCCCCTTTATTAATCTTTTTATGCAATCAAGGATCTCCTGCATCACTTCTAGGTGCACCCGAAGATTTGTAAAGCTCTTCTTGCTGGAACTGACAGCCGACCCATTCTGACGTGAAGAGAGGCATAACAGAACATGAACCTATTTAGCACGGAAAAGGAAGGTTAATTAAAAAACAAACAAAACTGCTTACCACAGGGCAAGCCGCTGCTCTATTTCCTTTAAAAAGTTGGTGTGAAATTTGTGCAAAGGTTCAAAGTTGGAAAAGATGAGATTCTTCAGTGCTTCTGGCATGCAGTCTTCCTTGCTAACTGTGCTCTGGAACCACTAGAAAGACCAAGAAAAGCAATAAGGCAGGTCACCTTTGGGGCCAAGTCTGTTGAGTAGCATAGCCTTTCCATGGGGCTAAAAGAGCATAGGTTCTGCTTGGTGAATAACTCTCCCCAGCAATAAAGGTAAAGGTAAAGGGACCCCTGACCATTAGGTACAGTTGTGACCGACTCTGGGGTTGCGGCGCTCATCTCGCTTTATTGGTACAGGTCATGTGGCCAGCATGACTAAGCCGCTTCTGGTGAACCAGAGCAGCGCACGGAAATGCCATTTACCTTCCCGCCGGAGCGGTACCTATTTATCTACTTGCACTTTGACGTGCTTTCGAACTGCTAGGTTGATAGGAGCAGGGACTGAGCAACGGGAGCAACGGGAGCTCACCCTGTCACAGGGATTTGAACTGCCAACCTTCTGATCGGCAAGCCCTAGGTTCTGTGGTTTAACCCACAGCGCCACCCGCATCCCCTCCCCAGCAATATCACATCACAAATTTGCATCTTGGCTCAGCCAAAGGGTGCTATATATAACAGAGAAATAGACACAGCATGCCTTATAAACAAAGTAAATTAGCTTCTAGAATGTGTTTTATTGAGAATGTATAAAATGTTTAAGAGTTTACTGTGTTGGGGGTGGCGGCGTTATATGAAGGGGTTAAGTTTAAAATAGCATGTATATGTTGGTGGCCAAGAAAAGCTGGGTTCTTTTTACTGTGTTAAAGGATTGTAAAATTTCACTTCTGATTGGCTTGCTGCATAGAAATTCTTGGTCACTCATTGGATGAGAAAAGTGACTTGATGAGGAGAGGCCACTCAAAGTGGGGGAGATCAGGAGCCGGCCATTGCCTCACATATTCCCTATCCGGTAGGGAGAGGGTATTGAGCAAAATATATCAATTAATTTTTTGTATTTTTCCCCCTACCACAAGAAGAGGGTTGCGAGGGAGGGAAGGCACAACCACCTAGAATCCCTTAAGTTAAGTTTTGTCCAGGAAAGCTCATGGCTGTGTGTGTAATGCAAAAGCAAACATACCGACGTGATAACTTCAAGGTCTTTCAGGTAAGTTCGTTCTGTGGTGGAAACTTCTTTAGCAATGAAGTATGCTTTGTCAGTTGGAAACCTCTGAAAACAGCAAGAAACAAACAAACATAGGTTTTGGTCTTTACCCAAAAAGTAAGTTCACAAATTGAAGAAAAATAATAAGGAAGAAAGAGTGGGCCTATTATAATTCAGAGAATTATAATTCAGAGAATTTTGGAAAAACCTTGCCCAACGTGATACAGTGGTACCTCGGGTTACATACGCTTCAGGTTACATACACTTCAGGTTACAGACTCCGCTAACCCAGAAATATTACCTCTGGTTAAGAACTTTGCTTCAGGATGAGAACAGAAATCGTGCAGCAGCGGTGCAGCGGCGGCAGGAGGCCCCATTAGCAAAAGTGGTGCTTCAGGTTAAGAACAGTTTCAGGTTAAGAACAGACCTCCAGAACAAATTAAGTTCTTAACCTGAGGTATCACTGTATATTTTCAGAAATATGAAATTTTTTTAGCTGCTATGTATTTATTAAAAATGGTTTTAGACTGCTCTCTCATACAAAAAATCAAGTTGCTGTACAACAAAATAGACAGTAAATCATAGTACACCACAAAAACGTTAACAAGTTTAAACAACTGGACACAGCGGCTGCAGAACCCCCAAGTGTCCCTATTTTCCAAGGACATCCCTGATTTAAAGAAGCCGTCCCGGTTTCTTATTTGATCTCTGAATGTCCCACTTTTCCCTAGGATGTCCCTATTTTCACTGGAAAATGTTCTAGAAATATGAAATTTTAACTAAAGATTTGAGGATAACTTTTTATGGTCATGGGGCTTCCAACGCAGGATTTGTGAGAACATGGTTTTTCAAAGGACCCTCTCAAAACCACCACGAAATAGTAAGAAACTCCCATGCCCATGGAAGCCTCCTGTAATTTCCTGGATCTGTTGTCATCCTATGTAAAAAAAAAGAATCAAGAAGATCCAAAGATCCATGAGGATCTGTGCCCTGAGTCATTTTTGTGGTGCTGAAAAGCACCGGAGCTGTGGTTTTTACGGTGCAGTCTGCCACTGCAAGCTTTGTTCTGATAGAGTTTTCTAATGGAATTTTGGGGATTTTCTTGGGGGGGGGGGTACCATCTAAAATCATGCAAATGTCAGAAGATTCATTTCAATTCTCCTGGATGTGACATTTGTCTGAACCCTGTGGAAAAGCAAAAAATATATCTCTATGTGCTTTCTCTTTCTGTACGAAGGAGTGAAGGAGGGGAGGAGAGAAGCAATCAGGAATTGATCAAGATTTTTTGGGGGATTATATGTACCTAGTATTTTCAGTATTAGGATACAATAAGGGGCATATACTGCTTCCTCCATATATGTAAATATGGGCAAGAACTGTTTGCATGCAGGACAGTTAGCACTCCATGCAGTAATTGACCAAGAATGACTTCATATCCGTATTCCAAACAAGGCAAGAAGTACACGTCATACCTCCGAGAAACCTAATGAATTTCGTGATTCACAAATGGCAAAGGAAAGCTCTGAGGTTTACATATAAAGAAATTGCATTCAACTAATGGTGTGGTGTCCTGCTTCCTTATCCTAAAGACATAAACTCTTCCAGGCAGCGCAACAACTTTTATTGCCCTGCCTCCATCCAACGATCAGTGATGTGCTAAGCACACCCTGCAGCCAACATTGGAGCATTTCTAAGCAAGCTTAGGCAGAAGTAATCAAGAGTTCACTGGCACTTGCTCTCTAGTAAGCACAAAGCAGGATTGCAGCCCAGGTTTTCTTCATTGTGATGGTTGTCAAAGGGGCCTTGTCAAACGTGGATGTATTGTGATTTGGCCATCTACAAAGAGCAAGGAAAAAGCTCAAATCAGCTGTACAGTCAGCCAACCACCCAACACGTGGAATGGAAAATCAGCTTCTAGGCTTTTGACTTCATTCTTCATGCACTTTGCCTGCCTTGTCAAGGAAGGCAGCTGAACCCTGCTGTGTGCTCCATTAGAACAATCAAGGCTAAGAGCTGCCTAATCGTGCCTTGCGACTGAGAGCAAGAGTAGAAAGAAATACAGGAGAGCAGAGCGTTGCATGTTATTGGTGTGGGTGTAAGCAGCATCAGGCAAAGGGGACCTAGTAAGGTGGTAATGTAGCCTTATTAGACTTTACCAATTGGTGGGCTCTGCATTGCTCCCAGACGGGAGGAAGGAAGTCAAGTGACACTGAGGGTTGGTTCAGAGAAAGAGTTCTTTATTTCTGCTCCCCGGAGCAGCAGAAAGGCACTTGCGTGGTCAGTCCACAGCAAGTCCAAAGAAATGAGCAATTTCATGCAGTATATATATCCTCCAGGCACCCTCTCCCCCCTTCCCCAGAAATCCAGTCATGTCAGCTTGTACACGCAGGTTGACATCACAGATGTTCCTGCTCTTAACCATAAAAGGGTTTTCCTTCCTGTACTTCTGACCATAAAAGGGTATTCCTGTTCCTATACTGTTATCTTGGAGCAAGAGGTCACCAACTCCAAGAACACACTCTGGCACTGTTCCCGGACTAGGTCTGTGCGTCAGAGTGTGTTCAGAATGTAAGATAAGACCTAGACGTGTCATCCCTACTCCACTGGAACAGCCAAGGTCATCCTTTGGGGTGACTGATAAAGGAGAGAGCTTTGTTTATACAGCTCTGTTCTTGTTATGCATTTGCTCAACAGCTCAAGTTAATGCATTTTAGAAATGCTCCAAAGGAGAAAGAGGAAAAGGGGTTTTTTGGATCCCGTTTCAAACTGACTGCACAGAAACCCATTCCTTCATTAATAGGAAGAAAAGGGCATTGAATCCAAAGGATTTGGGGTGTGTAGGAGAAGATAGGAACCCTGTTCCCTAACATGTACAGAAAGCTTTTCTTTGCATCTATGAGGAAGCATTCAAATATGAGCAGACACCCTTGGTCTGACTAATACAGTGCATCAAGAGCTCAACCACATGAATCTGCTGATGGTGTAATTCAACATCAGAGGTAGATGGATAATATTTCTGGTAGATGTGGCCTCCTATACTTGTGAATCACTGTATCAATTTGAGCACACAAATTCATTGCATCACCTACTTTGTGGTAACAGGAATTTATTTTTCAGGTTGTTTTTTTTTAAAGTTAAAAAAGGAAAGAGAAGTCATTTGTGGAAAGGAAATGCCGCAAATCAAAGGCTCGCTTCCCAGCAGCCCAGTGACTTTGAAAGATCACTGCTTGAGCCCTTTAGATCTGTTAAGTGTTAAAAAAAAATCAGTAGCAGACACTTATGCTCTGTTAAGCATATGCTAGTTCCTTGTATAAAAAATGGAGGTTGGTTGGACTGAATCTGATAGAATAATAAATGCAGTTATAATCCAATGTGTTTTAGACATGCCAGATATCGTAACCAAAATGGTAAGAGCATCAAGTACCTTCCTCCTGACTTCCTCTTCATCATCAGTGCGGACACCAGTTTGGTCATTCATCAGAGGACTGACTAATGGAGAAGCTTGCCTGTTATCAGGACTCAAATTAGGAGACAACGTTGCATTTGTCATAGCTGGTCCGCCTTGGGAATTGATGGACAGTTCTGAAAGGTGGGGGCTGCCCGTGAGAGAGCCTGCTGAAGGAACAACAGAGTAAAATTCAGAATAATTTAGAAATATGACTTTTTAGCATATATGAGAATTATAGCCAAGAACCTCAGCCTATGTAAATGAGATGGTTCCAGCTAGTTAAATTGAGCTACTAGTTATGTGAAGAGCTAATCTGCCTATTTAGTGCGTATGGAGAACAGACTTGAGTAAGATTCACATTGTATTACAGCAGTGAAGAAAGAAGAATGTAGCCTTGCTTGAGCATCTGCTTCTTTCCTAGCATGTGGTGAATCAAGTTAGAACAGCTTTAGAGAGGCAGCTTTGTGGGGTGTATGAGCTTCTGTTGTTAGATCTTATTCCACTCACACATTTCAGATGCCACAATAAACTATTGTTGCTCCATCTCCCCCTTCATGAACAAAATGAAGAAGTTTTCAAGCTTCTGTTTTTAGTTTTAAGCAAACCAGCTTCCCACTATATCTGACTATAGGAACTGGCTTTTTCAAGTTAGTTGAAGCAAACCGGGATCAAATCGTGGTTTCAGATCCCGGATTAACCAATTAACCGTGGTTAAAACCAGTCACTGTTTCCTGCATCCAGGCACAAGAGGAAACTGCATTTTGTTCAAAGCCATGACGGGAAGTTTTAAACCTCCTCCTCTTGCACACAAATGGGGGAGAACATGAATAGGAGGCTAAGACCTGTTCATCTTCATAACTTTGAATTGGGCCTTACGGTCAAAGGACCTTGGTCTTAGCTCCAGTAGGCAATAAAACTGTCCGATCTGCAGCCAGCTCAAAAAAAGGGTAAAGCTTGCAGCTTTCACTATAAATTCAAAATGTATGGTTTTTATCATCCATTAGTACTACTACCCAATTAGCAGCACCCAAAGAAACAGACATTTTTCTCACTGAACTCCAACCCCCATCACTTGTTATGCATAGAGATACAAGCAAAGTGTCCTGCTCTATCCTCGCCCCACATTTTTATTTGAAAATTCATTGTCTTCCTCATCACTTAATCTAAATAGAAACGAATGGGGATAGGGGTGGGATTCAGTTCAGATGGTTGGGGAAATCCTGTAAACAGAAAAAAATATGAGATGTTTAAGAAGCAGTCAAGTTGTGTGGGAGAGAGTAATACTGTCCAAAGAGGACATTGTCAAAGCTGTAAAATTTCTGTGTGCTCTACTATTAGTTTTACTACATAATAAATGTAGAAACAGAGAGAGTTACCCTATAGTTAACTGGCGTTTTATTCACCCTCCTACAAACTTAAACTCCAGAAATGCAACTGATTAAAATTATTTCACAGGGTGCTAACAGAATAAGCATTAGAAAAAGCAGAATCTAGAGGAGGAAAGTGACTTTCTATGTCAATGTCACATCTAGAACAAAGGGAGCAAACTACTCAAGCCCTCTTGCTACGTACAACATAAATATGTACAGTGTACCTTGTCAAGTTATTCCACGCTCCTCTGACTGTTTTGGGGTTGAAATGCTAGCATTACATTGATACAACAGATGTTATTTTTTAAAAAGCATGTGGAAGGACCACTTCAAAATGTTCGCTGTTGTTAAGCCTAAGAAAAGTGTACAAAAAAGCGTGAAAATGGACAATTGCACACTTTGGTGGCTACGTGAAAGACAATGGCCCGAAAGGGCTTTAAATGCTGTCCTCCTTTCTTGGATGAAGCCTACCATTTCTTTTTGACATAAAGTAGTCATCAAGCTCACATTCACTATATTATTTCCAACCACATATTTCTGCAACCCATTAATCTTCCTTCATGCTTTAGAAAAGCATCTTAATTTAGGGAAACAAATAAGCTGCCAGCTAGTACAGCTAACAATACCCATCATGTTCACGCACAAATGATAGGCTCTTTATTACAAACATATCAAGAAGTTTCATCTGAAATTTATCTTGGAAGCCCCAGTAAAATATAGCACAGCATCAAAAATTCAGAGAGATTATGATCAATTCGTTTTTCAGCAGGACCTAAATGGTGTATAGATTTTTGAGTTGCACTAGCAAGTTTCATATTTATCTCATCATCTTTATCAGCACCAAAGCAAATTATGCAGAGCAAATGGGATACTTGCCTGTAGATATATATATATATGCCTCAATGAAATAAATTTACCCACAATTCCAGGCTATGCAGATGCTCAGGAAAATCTGAGAGAAAGCCAGAGCTTGTTACACAAATGTCAATTTTATTGACACTAGTACACAACTGTATACAATAATTTCATAATAAAATTAATGCAGTTATAAGAAAAAGAAGAAGGGAGGGACCCTAAGGTCAGGAAATCGTATTTTCTAAGTTTACAACTGGTATGTTTTCAAACAACATGTACAAAAGACCTACAAGAATCATAGTATCACCTCAAATATGTAGTAAAAACACAGAAATTCTGGCACCGTGCCTGCCCACATGACAGAAGAAAAGAAACATTAGCATCCGTATGTGAAGTTTTCTGCTTCTCGGAAATTAAGCATCTGAAATCTAAGTTTACGGACTGGCCACAGCTAATCATAGGAAGTAGCAGCTATACATGACCAACAACCTTGTTTTTATTTTTCTAGATCTTCAACAACTGGTGTATTTGCCATTATACAGGAGGGCATCCGTATGGCAGCCTGATGCAAATGCTTGGGCTGCCCCATCAAAACACTTGCTGTAGTGTTGAGGGTTCCTGTCTGACTCGTGGCTCAGCTAGATTGCATGGAAGCTCCAAAGGCATTAATCAGCACCTCAGCAAAGGGTCTCTCTGTGCAGCCTACTGCAATTCAGAACTGGTGTTTCGCAGTTCTCTGAATCCAAACTCCACCAAGGTTTGGTTGGGGACAGTTCACAGCAAATAAAGTCAGGATTCCTTTGAACGTTCTTAATTTAATATCACCCAGTGACCACCAAATGTAAGATAGTTGCGTTTCCAAAGGCTTAATTAATACAGTGTTTTTCCCCTGTCAAAATATGCGGGAAGAAGAGACTAAACGAATACTGTATAGAATTGAGATCTAATCATTTTCTTACTTGCAGCTGCATGTGTGGAAGATGCCACACACATTTTATGCTACAGGGTTGGTGGACTGGAATCTGGGGATTAGCAAGGGACAGGCCATAGGAGTCAAAATGCAGAAATATTTCTCTGTTACCTGGTACCCCTTCCTTGCTTTTAAGGACAAAGAAGATGATAAATTGCTCCTTCTAATTTCACAAAGACCCCATTGTGGTCAGACACAATTCCTAAGCATTCATGGCCGCTTGATTGATAACAGCATAACCTACGCCTGCTTTATCTTATGCTACATTGCAAATTCTGCCTCAGTTGTGAGAGTTATTGGATGTCATATCTGTACCAATATTGACAAATTATCTATCTTTCTATCTACTGAAGGCCAAAGGCTAGGAACTAAAATGGACAGAAGGCTTCACGGCATTTTCTCCATGCTGTACGTCATGATCTAGATTAAAATCAGCCTCGCCTTTTAAGCAGAACTCTTTTGCTCCTTGTCTGTCAAGCAGATGCACTGCTTTGAACTTATCACAATGCATACCAAGACATGTGATAAGCTACATCCTAGAAATGCTATGTAACTTCCAAGAGCTCATGCGAGAACAAAGATGGAAGGCTTCTCTCCTTAATAACCATCTATCAGTCTTCAAAGTCTGTTTCCTACAAGGAGTTGCAGAAAATCACAACACGTTACAAACATATTGTATGATTTGAAGTTCACTTCAGTCATATTAGCTTTGGGAGAACGGCTCACATGGTGCCTTTCTGTAAAATGGGGCACCTTTGAGAAATGCTTCCTATGAACACATATATAATTGCCCTGTAGAAAACAAGTGATATTTCAGGGGGCTGTAAGGTAGCTATAAAGACGTAACTCTAGCCTTGAAGTAATGAATGCAGTATTTTCCTGGTAGAAAGCTTATTCATTGGCCAAAAAAAGTAAGATTCCCTGGAACTCTTCTCTCTCAAAACTCATTTCTCCACATAAGCAAAGAGTCAGCTGATGCCTCGAAGGGTGTCTTTATATAAATATTTAACCCCAAGCAAGCATTTGGATTACTAATCCATATGTAATTACACATAGGATTGTACTGTCTTAGATCTATGTCTGCATAACTCCCCACCCCAATCTGTTTGATGCCCAGCTGAATAATGTAGATGATGTGTAATGTGAACTAATCCCTAGAAGGATTCATAGCAAGTCTATAAAAAAGGCTTTCAAATAAGATTAAAATTTTCTTTAGACTTCTATAACTAAAAAATTTGCATCACTGAACTGGGATACTCGTAAGATTGCTATTTTGGACCTCAAAAATATTTAAATGCTGGTTATTTAATTTTTTTCCTTGGTACACGCTAGAGTCAGAAATGCAAATGCCTCTAAATCAAACTGATGCATTCCACATTCCTCATACTATAAAATGGAGGGTGAATGGTAATTTTAGCTTCATGTCAAAGCATCCAGATTGACTTTAGAACCTGAAAATCAAGCGGTGTTCTTGTCATTCCTCAGATCGTCAACAACAAAATAAGGATTGCCTCAAGCAAAATTTGATGTGGAAGTGCTGGCATGGGGTAGGGACAGGTTGCTTATATTGGCTTTTGCATAGCTTTTTTTTTTTAATTAAAGAACCACCACCAAAAAAATCTAACAACCTTTTCTTTAAAAAAGAAAATGAAAACAGACAACGTACTCAAAAGACTGATGGAAAGCAGACACATTCAGTAAGAACGTGTTAAAGAAATGTAGATTTATAACCAGCACTCAATAATAACGAATAAAGGTACTATTGACAGCTATAGCTAAGGTACTTGAGTTCATACACTCCTCACCGGTGTCAAGACCGTTAAAACAGAATTAATTCTGAGTGTTCTTTTGTTTCACAGATTCCCCTTTCCCAATTTAAAGAAGAGGAGCCTGCGAAGATTATAAGAAGGAACAGAGAAATGGCTGATTTGTGTGGCCCCCTCCATCCCTTTCTGAGCCTTTGGCAAAGGTGGGGGAGAGGGGAGAGAGAGGCCCATGTCTTTGGCGGCAGATGAGTATTCCATTTCTGAATCAGGAAGATCTCCCCTGGTTCCTGGACAGAGCTACAATTCCCAGAGTTCCTGCTACAGTTCCTAGGATTCTTTGATGGTTCAGAGAAGGATAATATTGCTTTAAATGTGTAGTGCAGAGGGCCCAAGGAAGTCATGCATCCCCTCTTACAATTTCTATGGAATGTGCAATGCCACAACTTCCTCTTGAGCTAATTTATTGGACAAGAGGTTTTCAAAGGGGAGATGCAGCAAGAGGTTTCAAAAGTAACATAAAATAAAAATAATGCAATTTCAGCAAAGATATGGGACAGAAGCTGCCTTGCTGAGATAAACGAGAGAGGAAGGACACAAAGGGTTTTTTGGGGTTCTTAAGGCTTGAAATGGATACCCGTGACAGTGGTGATAGGGCATGATTTGAAAATATGGCGCATCGTACCAATGAACATGTCCCCCTGCACTTGGGTCAACAATGTGAGCAACAATTAAGCAAGGAAAAGTTTTACAGCAAGACACCAGTTAGAAAGGGTAAAGCCTTCAGTACAGGTAATAAAAAAGCAAAACGAAATTAATGTCATGCATACATAGGATAACTTCAGCCTGACATGCTTACAGACAGTCACCAAATTCAGCATTAGGTTTAGTAGCCAGGAACCCCTTCCTCTTGGGTACAAAAATCCATGCTGAAGTGATATATAATAGTATTAGACAGTGGCAGGTACAAAACTGGACAGTAACTGCAGCAGTTAGCCGATAACGGATTACCCTTTGATGGAAAATAATGTACATCATGACAAGTCTAATAGCAATATGGGTGGGGGGGGCTTTTAGAGGCGTGAAGCATGTCCCTTGTCTATCTTTGTTCTTTCCATCGCTGAACTAAGCAAAACAAAAAGGAACAGAGAAAAAAAAAATAGTGGTCTGAATATAGTACCTTAAAGCACACATGCATGTAGAAATAGTTGCTTAATTCTAAATAAGATGCATATTAAACATTACAGAATATGTTTGCTTGAACAGTCTAGGACACTGGTCCAATCCACATGTGCAAGCAAGCATGTGCTGCAGCTACTGTCCATTTTGGCTTCACATCTCCCTAAGAAAGCAGTGATCCTGCTAAAAAGCAATTTTGTAATGGATCAAATCATTTTGAGTGCTGCCTTCACTGGAAAGCGAAGGGCATGGTGGCTCCATATCATCACCACGGTCCAAATATTTGTGCAGAAGGTCACATTCGTTTATTCATCAGTTTCTCCATTTTTTATTTATTTATTGCAAAATAGGATCCTTGCAGTGGGTGACCACGAAATAATGAATTTTATAGATGAATGCAGGATCACTGTGCTAGGAGGATATTTGCATTTCCAAGTGGACCATTTCCCCCTCTAGCAAAAGGTCATTGGGGTAGCGTGGCAAACAATGCAAGGAACAGAAGATACACCATGCTTTGAGTATAAAGACAGAACAATGGAAAAAGGCTTTTTCCTCCCATAGAGGTACATGCTGAAAAAAACATACAGTGGTATATTTCTTTTAAAAAAACAAACAAACCAACAAACCATTGTTAAACAAATGACAAGAATGAGAATGAAGACCCCAGCAATTTTTTGAATTGGTATTTTCTAAGTTTTGAATTTTCAAACCTATAATTCAATGTGTGAAATATATCAGGGAAGTGCCAATCGTAAGAAACATAGTCAAAGTTTGTATATTAGATCTATCAGAACAGCAATAAGGGGTGGGGTGGAGATAAGAAACTGGGAGTGCAGTATTTCGTGCCCTTCCTGAAAAGTGATCTCTGAAATAGGTAACTCTTTCCAAGCCCAAGATTGATAATTATGTTGTAAATTCTGCATAAAAAGTAATGTTTGAATGACGTCATGAGCGTTTTGCTGCAGCTGCTGTGTTACGGTTGCTATACGTCCTGAATTTCCCGGACATATCAAGAATACTGCAGCCAAAAAAAGCCCAACAGCTCTGGCAAAAAAGCCCAACAACTTTTCTGTCTGGATATGGCGACCCTATGCTGAGTAACATGCTCTCCATGCAAATATAAAACAGAGCGTTTGCTTTTCATTCACAAATGCTCTTTTGCACAGATTCCTGACGTGAGCTTTATTCCCCTTGTTGAAAAAAGTAAAATGCAAGAGCTGCTTTAACAGATAATTAGATAAAAACGATCTTTCTATAAAGCACAACAGACAAGTAATCAAAAAGCTCCTCCTCATCAGTGAGATGAAAACCCATCGAAAGGGTGGGTATACTAGACTGCTTTGCAAGAACCAGAGAAACAGAGCTATTCCTAACCTTTGCAAGAATCTTATAGAGGGGGGGGGGACCCACATCTATAGAACAGATGATTGAGAGTGGGGGTGGGTGGGTTCATAAAAAAGAATAATAATACTGCTGTATTTAGAAAGTGAGCCTTCCAAAAAATGGAGACACAAAAAATATGGATTGCCACACACTACTAATACTACATTAATTTTTTAAGAGGAGCCTTAAAAGGAAGTGCAACTTTTTTATTTAAAAAGTAATAATCTAAAGTGAAGATCAATGTATGGACAGCTACAAAGATTCTGTAGATTCTTAGGACTGATAAGAAAACAAATCTGCAGGGCATGTCCAAATATCACAGAGCATGTGAGAGACTTAAAGGGGAAACCATGTCATACTTGGGAAATTATTTTTGACTTGGGTTTACTTTGTACGCCCCACAGAAGTGACAAGAAAAGAACTGTTGGTTGTGTGTCCTCTCCCAACACTTATGACTCATGTGAACGTGCAAGCTATTCAATCTCTAAATGAAGAAGACAGAATGTGCACCACTCTCTCTAGGGTAAATGTGCATCAACTGTCACCCCATAAGAGCCAGAAAAGTAGACAGGAAGACAGGAAGTGTCACTCCCATAATGGTTCCTCTTTTGCTACTTTCATGGAATGGTTAAAGTGGACCTCAGTTTGGGATTCTCCCCACCATCAAAAATGCCCATTTTACTTTGCTTTAGTAGCAAATTTCCAATTTACTCTTAACTCTATGCACAACACAGAGAGCAGACATAAAGAAAGCAGTGAATACCAACAATGAGAATTCTAATTGGCAACAGGCTTGTCGTTTTCATATTTACAAGTTACAATTCGGAATCTGATGTGCTTAAGCTACACAATTCATATTTTTTATCTCAGCTGCACTGTTTAATAGGACTGTAAATTTAAAAACAAACAAGAGCATGATTTTATGTGGCTGAAACGGCAATACCAGCCCTATGGTTAGTGGTAAAGCTAAATTGTGCCATTTCCTTTGAGGATATTTCAGTGATGGAAAACACCATTATATAATTAAGTATTGATCAAGGTAACATCTCTGTTACTGAAACAAGGACAATAATCAGGAATCATTAGAAAAGAAATCATAATAAAAAATAGAGCTGCCTATAACACGATGCCTTTAATGCAAATCTAGTGTGAGAGGGGCAAATTTCATGAAAGTGATTAGTAATATCTCTCTACAAATCGATGGCGCAACTCAAAATACAGCGTGCAGCTTTGGTTCCCGCTCCTCAAATAGAGCATTGCAGTGCTAGAATGGGTGCCAAAAAAGGGCTATCAAAATGATCAGCCAGCTAAAGCAACTTCCCTATGAGAAAAGGCTACAACATTTAGGTATTTTTGAAAAGGCAAGTACAAGGAGAAGCATGATGGTGGTCTCTAGTAATATTAGATGAAGTTGAATGATGCGAGATTTTAGACAGAAGGAAATGCTTTTTCAAACAGTGGCATATTTAAACTTTAGAATTTCCTGTCACAAGATGCAGAGACTTTAATATGGCTTTAAAAGGGGGGTTGGACAAATCCGCGGATGACAAGGCTATCAATGGGTGCAAGCCCTTACAACTATATATTGCCTCCAGCATCAGAAACAATGGTCTAGTTTGCATGCAGCTCTAAGCGATATCATGGCTTAGTGAGAATGAGCAAGTGTGCTTGTACCCAGAGAGAAATTGCTTTGCTTCTCTCCTGCTCCTACTGATGATGTACGACCTGGCACAAAGCCATTCATGTGGCCTAGCATCACACATGAACTCAATTGCTTGTCTCACTTCCAGCAAACCACAAACAACCACCAAGGTTACTTTCCGTTTCCTGCTTGTTGTTTGTTTTGGGGAAGACAAAGCGCTAGCCCAGGTTTGCACATAATGGCAATCCAAACCATGTTTTATGGGTAGCATGGCAGCAGCACAACTGGGAGGGGAGCAAAATGGCATACCTGTATGCTTGCTCACTCTTGGTTAGGCTTAGCATTGCATGAGAATGAGGCCCAGTATGCCTCTGAATAGCACTTACTAAGGATCACAACCTGGAGAGGGCTATATTGCACTCATATTCTGCTTGTGGGTTTCCTATGCATATTCACTGGCAATGTATGGAATACCCCATTTCTCTCCCCCCCACCCCCTGGACCCCAAACACATCATGCAGAGGCTATGCACTTGGATTGGGTAATACAAAATCCTATTTATGCTGTTTCGTTTCTGCACGTTCTCTGCAATGCTTAGTGAATGCGCACACAACGGTAGGTGGTAATGTACATTCTCCACTGAATCCACATCATCACCACAACATAGACGTTTTGTAGACCAATGGCCACTTCTAATCATAACATTAAGATGCTTTAGCTTAAGGAGGAAATGAACTATTGTGCAATCTGCTCTAGAATGCCTGGCGGCGGCGGGGGGGGGGGGGAATAATTGAAACAACTAGTGCTTTTGTAAAGCACCTAACAAGCCAGCGCTTTACTCCACAATATGTTATTTCTATGCCATAATCGCCAGAAGTCAGCAAACATGCCAATAAAGAACACACTGTGTACATTCTATCTACACTTTCCAAAGTGGGTTTTTGTTTAGTTATGCTTTAAATTAAACATTCAGTAGTTAAAGGCAATGATTTGACAAACTATTCTAAACCCAAAACACAGATCACCTTCTCAGCACAACATTAAATAAAACCTTCCCTTATTAGCCCATGCTGCCGCCTAACCACAAAGTCACAGATTTGATTACTTGTTCTCTTGTCTACTAACTAAACAAAACATCTGAACTGCATTTACATCTGCACTGAACTTCACATTAGTATAACAAAAACGCGCGCGCGAGAGAGAGGAGGTTAAATATTCCTATGCATATGCCAGCATCCCAAAGGCCTTTAAAAAAACAAACCCTAACCCTTTGGATTGTTATATAATCCTGTAAATCCCAGTTCCCATTAAATAAAAAACAGCCCTCACAATCACAGAAATATGTTTGCTGATGCAATGGCAAGTATTTCCAATGCAGTCTATAGTGCAAACATGTTGCCCATCCTTGCCATTTACCCTGTTCTAGGAATATGTAAAATACTGAAGAGGACTAGGCAACTATATAGATTGAGTTCTGTTAAAATATTCTTACACTCAGATGTACCACTTAACACGTCTTGGTTCAAGGCATCAGAAAAAGGTTATAAAACGCATCGATTTTGTTCTATAAAAATCTAAAACCATCAAAATATAGAACTGCTCAGGATTAAAAGATGTCCTGTAACTGGCTTTCATGAGAATGAATGAATAGTTGGAATCAACTGTACTCAGCTAAAGCTGTCCTCTGTTATTTAATTCTGACACATTCATTTGAGAATACTTTTTCACATACTTCCCCTCTGACCCAGTTAAACACATTTAGCAATGGTGGTAAGGTCAATGGGTATGATTTGCTGCTTTTCTTTACTCAAGAGAGTTTCCTGAAACACAGGGTAAATTATTTGTCTTACTCCTTACAGATTTCCTGATTCCAATGTTCTTTATCTTATTACATTGTTAAATGAAAAAGAAAAAAAGACTGGAGCATCCCATGCCTTGCTAGATATGCAATATTCAGAGTCTACCTGACCCCCGTGTCCAAGAATGCAGCAGCTGGCAGGGTCTGCTTGTGCAAAACCATTTCAGATAATTACAAGAAGAGTTTGGATTTGATATCCTGCCTTTCACTCCCTTTAAGGAGTCTCAAAGCGGCTAACAATCTCCTTTCCCTTCCTCCCCCACAACAAACACTCTGTGAGGTGAGTGGGGCTGAGAGACTTCAAAGAAATGTGACTGGCCCAAGGTCACCCAGCAGCTGCATGTGGAGGAGCGGAGACGCGAACCCAGTTCCCCAGATTACGAGACTACCGCTCTTAACCACTACACCACATAGGCTCTCACTGACCAGCAGTTGGGTGGTGTGTGGGGGAGACTAACTCTAGTATCCTACTGCCCTCCCAATTAGCTGATTGCTTAGTTTTCAGAAACGGCTTGATCAGGATGTGAACCATGTCTGAAAATGTATGTACACTTGGTTTCTCAACCAGCTAGGGATGCATGTGTAAAGCCTGCTTTAACACAGCATCTGATCTAGATACATTGGGGTTCCTGTTTCGAATTGGCCCCGTGATTAATGATGACAAAATACCCAAGAAGAACGTTTGCAAGTAAGATCTACTATGCTGAAAGCAATCTTACAACCAATGTATAGAAATTATGATTTCTGATGTTTAAACGAGCCCATTAATAACTACAGGAACGTACCACTGAGCTTCTTTCAAAAGACTGCTTACATCCCCCCCCCCTATTTAAAGTTTGCATGTTCCATATTCTTCAACATGTTCAAATAGGAAAAAACTTGTTCAGCTCACAAATGCAACTTTTCATACTTTCAGCATAAGAATGATTTGTGGTTATAGTATTGCTTCCTTCAAAAACTCTTTTATTATTATTTTTAACAATGCCTAGATTTGATAATATCCTCTTTTTTTGCATTTTGATTGCAATGTAAAACTTTAAACTCTAAACTGAGGCACTGGATAGCAAGCTCTCCTTTAGAAGGAGAGAAAAGCACATGTGTGTACCATGAACTCAAATCACGTTGCTTCTCGAATAACGAACACTGAAATCCTATGTACATTTACTTGTGATTAAGTTCCACTGAAAACAGTGGGAGATGCTTATAAGTAAAAATTAATAGGTTGGGGCTACAAGTCATCTCTATCTGACCTATACTTCATTAAATATGACACACAACTAGAGTACAGATTCCTTCTTAATGAACAAATCTACTAACAGGGTTGTTAGATGAGGAATCAGGTCTCCTTCCCGCCCCATTCAAATCCACATGCCGCTAGTAGATTTCACCACCTCTCTGTATAGCAGTAGCTCCTTCTAACTTCTCCAAAGGAGAAGGTTAAGAGGTTGACATGCTGCTTTATGTACTCGATGAACAACCTTCCAACAAATCACTTTCCTGTTAGGCTGGTCTATTCCTGGAAGTGCTGCTTGGTTTTCTCAGCAACTGAAGACATGAACACCATCTTCATCACTGAGGGCCAAAGACACATCCTCTACCTCTTCCTCTAGTTGGAGGCTGCCAAATGAATACTTGTTCCTTGGCATAGGGGATGAATTGAGCACTATGGGATTTCCAAACACAAGAGGGTGGGTGAAAGGATTAACCATTTCTGAATCTGAGTCACTAGACTCCGTTCCACTGCTGGTAGAACCTTCCAATATCTGGATGGTAGACATATGGTCCATCATGCCCCTAGCATACAAGGACTGTATAACTGGGCTTTGCTTCGACTGACTAGCAGCTGGCACACCATTTGCCATGTTTTTGCCTTGTGAAGGGACCATTCTAACCGTCCCTCCTTTATGATACCTATCTGCTCTATAGTCTTGGTTTGGAGTGGAAGATACCTGGCTCAAGATAAATGGGTCTGTTTCAGATCTGTTGCGCACATGTGAAACCACTTCCATTTGCCTTTGCGAGACTGGGGAGCGCTTGCTGTAACCGTGGCAGCTATACGAACGAGTGTCATCATCTTTACTCCTAACCCTACAGTCATGCCCGTTTTCGGAGATGTAACTCTGGGAGCCTGCTCTACTGAAACTCATGTGAGGACTTGATCCTCTGCTACTGGAAGGCAAGGGAGTAGCCAATGGACTACGGGTATCTGGACCTCTAAACATTTCATCAACTAGAGTGCTGTGCCGTGGGATTCTGGGACTCCCACCAACATAGAAGGACATACTAGAAGGGCTGCCATCATTGCAGTCTTCAGTGAGATGGTAAGATGCCTTTATAGAGGAGATGGAAGAATCCCTGTATCTAATTCTATTACGATTTTCACCTCTATAATCAATGTAGGCACCACTGGTCGAATCACCCTCATAATTGTCATTTGTTTGGGACTGTGAACGGGTTATCTGCCCTCTGAGGAGGTCATATTCACTATCTACATCACTGCAGTCAATGAAAGGAATTGATGTGCTACTGCCACGGGCAGCTCGGGATGCAGGACCTGTGCTCGGTTGCTGTGTCTGAGATCTACTGTGCTGTGATCTGTCCTTTGCGACCTCCTCTTCTTCCTCCATAGCTTCCATCACAGCACCGTCCAGCCTCCTGCCTTCTTTTTCGGGGCTCTTTTTCAGGGAAGGGCTCGTGTGGTGTCCGCCATCTTCCACTGAAACTTTTAGTTCCTTCCCCTGCCGGCAGCTTTGGACTGCTGGGGAATCAGCACCGTCTCCATATGTAAAACTACAGCTCTGGAAAGAGAAAGGAAAGAGATGAGAGGGGACAGGAAGATGACAAATCAGCACCAATCTCAACATCAACTGCTTTACAAATGAATCATACAACACAGTGCGACAAATTTAAATATGCCTTCAAGCCTAGAGAATAGAAGAGAGGAGAGCTCATTCCTTTGGTCAACTTCTGCGGCACATAGGACCCCTGATAGAGAAAACCACACCTCTGTGGCAGAAGCTTTGCAACTGCATGCGTGAAAAGTACCAGATTCAGTCCCCGCCACCTTAGGAGAGGTAAACAGGTGATGTGGAAGACCTCCACCTGAAACCCTAGCCTAGAGAGGCACTGCCATTCACCACGGACAATATTGGGCTAAATAGACAAAACAGTCTGACCTGGTAGATGGCAGGCTGCCTATGAGAACAAAATCTAATGCCCCACAACAGTTTTGTGGATTGTCTCTAGCTTATGGTACATTATCAAAGGAGATTAAAAGGTTGTGAAATGCCATCTTGTTGTTCCTATTATGTGGTTGGAGAACCTGTGGCCCTTCAAATGTGGTTGGACTCCCATTAACTGCAACAAGCATGGCCAATTGTGAGGGATGATGGGAGTTGTAGTCTAGCAACATCTCTGGAGGGCCACCAATTCCCCATCTATAGTCTAATATGGATCTCTAAGTCATGCACTAGAATGAAGATAATACAGGGGGACGTGCTTGTTGGGACACGGGAGAGGGCCTTCTCGGTGGTGGCTGCTCTGAAACTGTGGAAGTCCCTCCCTGGAGAAGTTACAACTAGCTCCCTCCTTGCTGTCCTTCTGCTAGCAGGCAAAGACTTTTTTTGTTTCAACAGGCTTTGGGGAACTGACTGCTTTTAATGAAAAGGCTGGTGCTGTGTTGTTTTTATTGTAATTATTTGTATGTTTTTAAACAGATTTTATATATGTATGTAGTTTTAATTCTATTGATGTTTATTTTTTAAAAATATTTTTCCTATGTTTTTAGCAATTCTTGTTTTATCTGTAAACCGCCTTGAGACCCACCAGGGAAAAAGGAAGGGTATAAATAAATATTACAATAATCTCTCTCTTTGTGTGTGTGTGTGTGTCAAAACTATTGGCAAATACTACAACAAGGCAATACTTTAGTTGAGCTATACCAGAGGGATTCAAACATTTTTTAAAAATCATTACATGCTGCAGGAAGTCATATCAGCCAACCCAGCTTAAGAGAAAAATTCTTTATGAATTGAGAACTTTTAGCCAAAATGCTTATAAAGACCATTACTGTTTCTTTTCTCAGCAAGGTTATTAATTTTTTCACCTAGCTTTAACTGGAATTTCACCAACACACATTCTCTTCTTTTGAGCTGCTTCTAGGCAACAGATCAAGCTTCTCTCAGAAGGCAGCCTTGACCACAAATTAGGAACAGGTTGCCTTGGCTTCATTTTTACCCTTCAGAATTCTGAAAATCAGGATTGTGATGGGGGGCGGGGGGAGTATTGTTTTATTCCCTGCGCTCACTGAGTCAAACCGGGTTAAATCTGGGGTCAACTTCTTCAACATTCTCAGAAAGTAGAATGGAACTGTTTACATGGATCATAAAATAACACATTCAATCCAGGAGTCTCCCCGAGGGCCAGCCTGTTATTTACTCCAAGCCTCATGGGCCAAGTCTGGCAAGTGGGCAGTGTCACCCACCTGCCAATCACTACATGTCACAATGTCAGGAAGAATTTCATCTATGTTGGCATGGGTAGGGGAAGTGGGCATGCCTCGGCTCAAATGGCAAGCCCTGGAGGACCTAATTAGGATGGCAAGTTCTCCAAATCTGTCATGTCCTCTTCCTCTAAACCTTGGAAAAAAGAAGCCTACCCTGTGTAAAAATTATCCGTAAGTGCACATGCAGATTATATACAGTGGTGCTTCAGGTTACATACGCTTCAGGTTACATACGCTTCAGGTTAAAGACTCTGCTAACCCAGAAATAGTGCTTCAGGTTAAGAACTTTGCTTCAGGATGAGAACAGAAATCGTGCTCTGGCGGCGTGGCAGCAGCAGGAGGTCCCATTAGCTAAAGTGGTGCTTCAGGTTAAGAACAGTTTCAGGTTAAGAACGGACCTCTGGAACGAATTAAGTACTTAACCTGAGGTACCACTGTACAGCAATGCATATCTGCATAATTTATTTATTTAATCAACGAGTGACATATGAACTTGCTAGGCACGCAGTTTAAATATTTTAATGTGTGTAAGGCTTGCCTAAGAAGTACAACTAATAAACACAAATAAAAATACTGCTACTGCTTTCTACTTGGCTTGGAAACATTCCAAACCAGAGAAAAGGACAAAGTTGCTTAAAGCTGCAGTGTTGCCATTCATTTGGCCTCTCCTGACTGTGAATTATGGTACAGTGCGCAATACTAAACATGGCCTAGGCAAGACAAACAGAACTATTGGACATTTTTGCTTAAAAAAGCATGAAATATAACTGACTTGTTTTGGCACCTCTGAATGCTGTTCTGAAGGCTTTGCTGTCAAGCTCCTAATAGAGTGAATCTTGCTGTGTTTCCTGGAAAGGGGGGAAAAAAGCAAAAAGCAAACATATTTTGCAACAAGTTAAAATGCATGTCATTTCCCACCCCTGTGAATAAATCAATGGCAGACAATCATGTCTCTAAGCCCAGCTTCAAACAGACTTCTTGTCCCAAAAAAGATTTCCTCTCTGTCGTCGTATATGTATGCGGTATTTCAGTGAAGCTATGTGTTACATAAATGGCATAAAAGGAAAGGACAAGTCACCAAAAAATAAATCCTCCAACTCCAAAAGATGACTCAGAACACAAACCTGTCGCTAGGATCATTCTACAGTTTAGCAAAAACACTGAACTCATCAGGCTGGCTTAGAAACACATTTGGCAATAGCATGCAACACTCCAACCTTCCATTGTCTCAACATTTCACTGCCTGTAGCCGGCTGCACCAATTTGCTCTCCTCATTCTGCTTTGTTTATTTAATTAAGAAGTAACTGTCTACCTATCTACAGATCGCCTGAATTCCTATGATCACAACACCAGTAATCTGAGCAGGTTTCATGGACCTGGGGTCAAGATGCAGCAAGCCCTGTAATACCTCACTGTTAACAAGCAGGAACTATTTTGCAGGCCATTTGTTATAGTCGTAAGCCAAACACAGGGAACAAAAAGAAATAGATAGCTAATTAGAAGGCAAAAACAAATGAACAATAAGTTCCCAAACTCCAAAACACCTAAGCACAAAACTGGGAAAGCAGGAAGCAGAAGCCAGGAAGAAAAATCTATGTCACGCTGTTTTTTTCTTGTGTATATTGCCATTTTCTTCTGGGAAGACTATTCAAGCCAAGCACACTCTCCCTACTTTCCTGCAGCTGTGTCATTTGGCTAACTGGGCTGAATGAGCATGCATGAGGCCCAAGAAAACCCTCAAAAAGTAAACAGAGCAAATTATTTTTATTGTTGTTGCAAAGACTCTTTCTAACCTTTCAAACTGTACTTTTTTGTGTCCTCCTTCTTTGACATAGTCCAGAACCTGCTTCTGAGTTCGGCCACTGGGAAGGAAACAAAAAAAAAACCAAGAGTTAAAACCACGAAAATAAAAGGCTGTGGAAGTACATTCTTCTAGTATTAGTGCATCCTTAACTGTGGACTGCTTTTAATGCCAGGCATGGTTATTAGTTACCAGGGACGGTAAATAAAAGCTGGAGAAATCTGCTACTATGAGAATGCCTCTGATGTCAACTCATTCACAATGCCTGGGAGTATTCATCACTATGAATCAGCACCATCACTCTGTCAAAGACGGTGTCCCCACCGGCTGCAGATTCTTGGAAGTGTCGCGGAGAGGCAAGGAGCCTCGCAATGTGGTGGCACTGATTTATCGCTCAGCATGTTTTGGCACCACAAAAGCCCCTGCTCTCAGGCTACTGCTAAAACCATTCATTTCTTGCAAAAAAAGCAAAAGTGAATTTTCACCTACATGCCTCGGGTAGGAGGAACCGGACTTCCAAAGGTTAACAGAACCATTGCGTTACTTTCTACTTCTTTAGCATAAAAATGTTCCTTTACATATAGGAGTGATTTTATGTTCAGCTGCTCGCGACATGATTGCAGGCATTCACAACTGGTACCCATTAAACTGAATGCAGTCCCCTAGTCATGTATGGTGGGCCATGAGGCCCCCAGTAAGCCTCTGGCTTTTGCTGCCTGTCTGAGAATGCAAAAATGCTGCGCTACACCACACATCAGCTGATAGGCGGGGAGGCGGAGCAGCTTAAAGAAAGCCCTGCTGTGCCTTGGGTCTCTTCAGGACGTCCTCCACCCTCACTGTCCTTTTGGGGCTCCAAGGAGGGTCCCCTCATCAGCCACAAGGACTCTCAAGTTCTCTCCTGCCATTTCTGGGTTTTAATTGAATTCATTTCATTCTTTCCGGGCACTGTGCACATATATAGTTGCACGCAAGTGAATCGCATGTTAAGTGGGGGGACGCCTGCACACCCACCCACACCCCTATGAGTTCCATAAGCTGTAAGGTTCTCCAAGAGATCAAATGGTTTGTTACTACAAGCCAAGACGGGGTGCAGTCAACTCTATCCAAACCTTTACAGAGATATGATCTGCCTACTCTGAAACAGTGAGTGTGAAACTTAGCAACTTGCAGCACTGCCCAGCCACTCTTAAGAACAGAAAGATTGGTCAGACATTGAGAAAACTCGTGTTCCATGCCATTCAACTCCCTTCTTGGGTACATTTCTAACCTATCACAAAGACTGATGAATTCTCCTGTGGGAACCTTTTCAAGGACCTCAGTAACTTATGTACCTGCCTCAGGCAGTTCTATACTCTTATACCACTTCTAAGGAACCACCACCACAATGAGTTATGAATTTTTAAGAATACTGTTGTTGAAATTCCAAATTTTAATTGCCCAGGTGGCTCCAGTTCAGAAAATTTGGTGGGGAAAGCTGCTGGTCGCTGCTATTAAATGTCATATTTATTTGATTCCCACACCTCTTTCCCCAGAGAGGGAACACTGAATTATGCATTAGGCTGCATACAGAGGTACTTGAAGCTGGAGCTATGAAACTCTGTCCTATTAAGCATCTAAGGAAACTCATATCTGGCTTAAAACTATGCTCAGCTATTCAAAATGGACGCAAACATGAATAATTTAATTTAATGCTATTTTAACATTAGAAATACATACTATGCTAGTCACACTATCGACTGCATCTACAAACTTGTAGTAGCCAGCTAGTAATCAGGGTCTCCTGCCCTGTGTGCACATGTCACAAGAGACATGTATGTGTCAATCATACATGATGCATACATGCAACCGCTTGCACAGAGGCAGTATTTGTGCAAGAAATCTGCCACGCGTGAAACGTCTCAAAACGTTAGTTATGTGGATAAATAAAGCAAAACACACTGTGTGCTATCAAGAGTGTGCATTATTATCCGAAGAATATATTTTCCTTGCGAACTAGGCAATCAGCTGATAAGCTATGATTTAACATGCCATTTTAATTTTCTGCTAGGAAGCAGTCCCTATAGATACTAAATGAAAGTGTACTAAAGATTCAAATGAAGATGGTTCGGTCTCTGTATGATTCTTTTTTTTAAAAAAAAAAAAGATTAACAAATAGTGCATGCCTTTGGACAGAAAGATGTCAATTTTCTATTTCCATTAAAATAAAAAAGTACCTGGGGCATTGCTACTGTCAATCTCTTACTAAGCTCTTTAGAATACTTGAGGATACCATGGTTTTGCTTTAATTAAGACTCTTCAGGGCTGGGGAATGTGTGGCCCTCCAGATGTTGTTGGAACTACAACTTCCATAATCCCTGACTACTGGCCCTTCCAGTTGGGCTGATGGGACTTGGAGGACCACAAGTTTCCCACCCCTTTCTTAAATACAATTCAAACATATAGACAATTAGCCTAAAGCTGCTACTTAAGACAAGAGGAAAGACAAACATATGATCAAATATGAACCCCCAAAAATCAGACTATTGGTTGGCCCTTTTAGCCCAGAGTTAGCCAATGTGGTCCTCTCCAGATGTTGTGGAACACAAGTCCTATCAGCTCCAGCTATCATGGCAGAGATGACTGGAAGTTGTACTTCACAACATCTGGAGGGCATCTCATTGGTGACACCTGACCAGCATCTAACTCTCCAAGGCCTCCTAGAACATCTTTGGGTGTGGTGGCATTGGCCTACTGAGTGCAACGCACCCAAGAAAAGCAACACATATTTTTACTCTCAGAAATGTTTATCTGAAGACTTTGGAAGTTGGGGGTGGGGAGAGATATCTAGCATGAAATGAAATAGCCCCTAATTATTAAAGATGCTTCAGGCAGACTTTTACTGCGAGTCTGAATAATTTCTAGGACATTCAGCGAGTAGTGTGTAGATCAGCATAAACGGCCACCGCAAATTACATGCTTGGGAAACTGCATCCCTCAGCTATCCTGAAAATAAGCATGAAAAGCTTGGTATGCAGAGGAAACATCACACAGAACTCAAGAGGTCGAGATAAATGGGAAGGCAACATATGTGATGAGCCACAGAGCTGAGACAGCAAAAGAAACAGAGCAAATCCCAATTCTGGTGCATTTTTCTCAATTTAACTTAATTTATCTAGGTCATAATGAAATTAAAAAAGCAACTGGAGTATAAAGAGTGAATCTTGAAATAGCCACATATGGCAGGGGTCAGCAAGCTTTTTCAGCAGGGGGCCGGTCCACTGTCCCTCAGACCTTGTGGGGGGCCGGACTATATTTTGAAGAGGGGGAAAAAAATGAATGAATTCCTATGCCCCACAAATAACCCAGAGATGCATTTTAAATAAAAGGACACATTCTACTCATGTAAAAACACACTTATTCCAGGACAGTCTGCAGCCCGGATTTAGGAGGCGATTGGGCCAGATCCAGCCCCCGGGCCTTAGTTTGCCTACCCATGACATATGGCATGTATACTCTCCTTGATAAATATAATAAATTTTAATCCCCAAATTCCATCACCCGATTGAAGCTCAACCCTAAAAAGGAAGCCTAAACCTATATATGAGAAGGAAATGGCTTTTTATGTATTGTAGTTGATAAATAAACTTCCCCAGAGATGCTTATGTTAATCTGTTGGAGTAAAACCACTAAAATATTGCAGCACCCTAAATACTCCCCCCTTCCCCGCAAAGCAATTCAATATTATACAGTAACAACCAAACACTGATGAAATCATATTGTCATATAATCTTTGATAATGTGCTTAACAATATTCTGCCAACTGGGTGCCCTGTAGATGTTTTAGACTACAACTCCCACCACCCTTGACAACTGGTTGTGCTGGCTGGGGCTGATGGGAACTGTAGTCAAAAACACCCAAAAACAGGCCTGTGAAGGCTGTTTTATGACACACACTGTTGAAGACTGCAAGACAGTAAGATTTCACTCAGACATCGTAGAACCCTTCACAAAGCATTACATTCTTGTCACATTTGATTAATTTTATCATTTATTTATTTATTGAGTTTCTTAACCCGGCTATTTTAAAAAAAATGATTGTATCTTTCTGCCAACTCAAAATCACTTTCCTATTATTTTCATATGTTCACCGTTCTGCCTTCTCTGGTTCAAAACAGATGGGTTATGTTTCAGGCACTTTATAGAGGACCAAAAATTTATTGCCAAATTCGCTCCGGTGGAATTTCTCCTTTTCCTACAACCGGGCAATTACAATACCGACAGCTATTAGGAGGTATTATACTTTCTATTTTTGTCAAGTGAGCAGCAGTCACCTGGTTGCCTTTTACAGCCAATAATGTCCATGTGTGTAGGTGGTGGCCTACCTTTTTAATCACATCATAGCATTATCTCCTGTGCCTTTCACTTTGCTCAGCATCAGAATTTTCCTATCCTCCGCTGCCAAAACTGTGTTCCAATTCCTCTCCAAAAGTATCTCTGGTATCATATATTTGAGGTGCTAGCTTGGGTGTTCCCCTGGGCCAGTGCCTCCTTATGACTGGGACTCCATGAAACGAACATGATTTCCTAACAGGCCTCAGATATTTTGTTAATTACTATGCTGGTTCCAGGGTACGGGGCTACCTGCTTAGCTGAAGCTGGCTGTAGGGGAGGCCACCTAAGAACATTATGTATACCACCTTAATACACCACAATGGGCTTTTTAAATTTAAGAAATCATTCCTCAGTATGGGCAACCCTTTGCAGGTATTCTCAGCCTTAATCCACACTCAGAGACAACTGAAGGGCTATGATGCCTCACTGTCAAAAACAACGACTACTTGATTCCACAAAGAAGAGACAGAGAAATCACCAGGAGCATCTCAATGTCACTTTTAACCCCACCTGCACATTTCTCAACATTTCCCCTCCCCTAGCATTCAATAAACCTTTCATCAAGCCAAGAATGACAAAAACTGGGCCTGATGTGCACTGTTAAACTGAACATTAAATTATAGGTGCTGCCATTTTTGATGTGGCTCTCTGTGTTCATGCACATACGCATTAGTACTCAGGAAGTCAGAATACACAATGCTTTAATGAAGTCTACAGTCCTCAGTCCGAAACTGTTCAGTATAGAAATCTTAAGTGCAAGCTGAACCATGGAAAATAAAACACATTGGTACCTTGGGTTATAAACACCTTGGGTTACGAACATTTCGGGTTACAGACTCTGCTAACCTGGAAGTAGTACCTCGGGTTAAGAACTTTACCTCAGGATGAGAAGAGAAATCGCGCGGCGGTGGCACAGCGGGAGGCCCCATTAGCTAAAGTGGTACCTCAGGTAAAGAATGGTTTCAGGTTAAGCACAGACCTCCGGAACAAATTAAGTTTGTAACCAGAGGTACCACTGTACATTCACCTCTCTTTCAGTAATTCTGTCAATACATAATGCTCCTGCTCCAACAAACCATGGGTTGTGGCAATGGGAACTCACAACAAACTCAAGCACTCCCTCTTTCCTTTATGGCTTCAGCAAATATTTCCTGGTTTATTTCCTATCTACCAACTTGGAGGGAGTTTTGTATGGAGCCTTAAAACTAGAGTTTCTGGGGTTGGATGTCAGAGAAGGAGGGAAGAGGGTGTGCCCAAGTTTATTGCTTGTTTCCATTGCAACAAACTATGGTGTGCTGGAGAACATTATGTCCGAACTGAGCCAATACCTCAGGGTGGGTGAGCACACTTTTCTCATGGATTGCTGTAGCAAAGAAAAGTATATTTTACCTGAACCTAAAGGATGAACCTCTGGTAAAGAGAACAGGTTTAGGCTTTGGTTTAGGCTCCTCAAATAATCTGAAGAAGGCATGGTGCTCTACACAGATCTTCCAAAAGGCTTTGCAAAAATCCCGACTGGCCATCAGGAATTCTAGGGTGTCCTGGAAGGAACTCTGAAAGATAATGGTGGGAGATTTAACACTGGAAGGAGAGTGAACATCGCCCAAGTGCAAATGTGGAAATTTCCCTCCACTTTCAACTTGTAAAAAAGGACATCTATATTGAATAAAATTAAAGCAAGCAATTAACACTGATTCATTTATTTTTAGAATTATTTATTTTACGAATGATATGGCTTTTGAATCTACTCAGCATCTACTATGCTTTTCTATACCATACAGTACCTAGACCTACTGAGAGGTTGAACTATAATTTTGTTATGTAGAATGTAAAACAAGGCAGGTGGTTAGCTCAAGTGGTTAGAGCGTGGTGCAAATAATGCCAAGGTCGCAGGTTTGATCCCTGTAAGGGCCAGCTGCATATTCCTGCATTGCGGAGGGTTAAACTAGACGATGCTCAAGGTTTCTTCCAACCCTATGATTGTATGCTAATAGAACGTAACTTTCCTGAAAAGTCATTATAATGGAATATTATGAAGCCCTCCACCTATATCAGCATGACTATCTGTTTCCCTAAAGTAATCATTTCTCTTGCTGACCCACTTCATCTGCCTCAAAGCATTTAATGCCAGCCTCAAAACATTCATTTTGTGAATGCTACAGGAGAAGTGACAGGCAATATTTTAGAATGGTGAGAGCTTCCTAAGTAATCACAGCTGACTGGAAGCAAGAATCTGCTGAACTGTCAGTTTCTGATATTTAAATCTAAGAGATAAGACACTAGATTCCACTCAAGTGGTAGGACTGTACCATTTTGGACCACAGGTTTGGGGGTGGGGGACTCCCATGACTAAACAATTCCTCCCACACAGAAAACTAGTTTTCAGGGTTCTAGCCAAGAATCCTCCTGACATCCAGTTTTTCCATGCAGATACATTTCCAATTAAGGCTTATTTAAGTCCTCACCTGTAGTCTGAAGTGGCACAGCCCAAAATGCAGGTTTACCAGTTCAGTGAGAACTAGGACTAGGCCTAGTGAACAGAACAGAGTATTTGGAGGTAGTCAATTGTTACGTTATTCCCTAGGGAGATCACCAAAAGGGGAAAGGATAACATACACAGGAATCTGATAGGCAGAATCGGAGGCTGATATATAGTGACTTTCCAGGGCTTGACTTTCATAGCCAAGCTGAGATTTAAACCTGGATGTCATGAAAAGCAAGTACAATATAGAAATAACAATAATAATTTATTAATGTGTCCTTTTGTCTTAATGATGCTCCTTCTACGCTGGAGCGCCAATTTTCTCTCATCTCACTTCCTACCTCTGCTCACCCTTCCCCCAATCCATTTTACCATCTTTACTGACCCATTCCTTTCATATTTTACGACCTCTCCCATCAATCCTCTTCTGAATTTAGCATTGGCGGCCTATTTCCAAACCAGGGTACATTTTGTAAGAGGTACTACTGGCAACTGGTTTAATGGGGCAATTTGAGGGAAGGGGAACACCCAAGATCAGTTTGAGATGGAGGCAAGCTCAGCAGCTATGATTGGACTAGCACAGAAAAGGGGTGTCCCAAATGAAGTCAGCAGCTGTCAGGGCGGGAAAAAACAAATGTTCATTTCCTATGTCACAGTTCAGAGCCCACTGAATTGGGCAAGGTATAAGCTCACAACTTTATGCAGAGATAAAGGTGGTTTAAAGAATCCAGTATGAATAAGCTGAATGGAAATAATACATTTTATGTTTTCGTCAGGCATCTGCCACTTCAAATTGCCTTGCGCATTCCAGAGACTTACGTTTGCATCTGGCCTCAACTTAATAAGAAAACGCTTCCTCTTAAAGCTCAGTTTTCGAACTTTAGCCCAGTTGAAGGCATTGATTTTGGTGTGACCCTGAATATGAAGAAGAACGGAAAAGAAAAGGTATGAATACGTTTCTTCCCCCAAAATAGGCATTCATTCATCTGCAAAATTAATTTTCAAAACTAACAAAAGGTGCAGTTCACTACACTCAAACTATTTTAATTTAGTCTGCCTGCTTAGCTGCCTAAAACAAATAAGGCAATTCCACTTTCAGTGGCACAGTAAAGGAAACTGAATATAACGACCTATTTCCACTTTCTGCTCAACTAGGCAATTATCAGTGCCAGTCTAACCACCATAGAGTTAGGTACCTTAAAGCCTTAGCTACCTTAAGGCTTTAATATCCAATAACTATCTGCAAGAAAACTATCTGCAATGGGGTAACTGCCCTAGGGCTTCCCCATCGAAGAGGCCATCTCTACACTGGCAAACAGTTACTATAGGGTACTAGCAGACTGGATCTCACAAGATAGCAGCTATGAGCTGACTCCTACTCATTTGCAGTCTAGACTGAACTATGATTAGAGCTTCTCACCTGAAACACCAGAATGCCTGTATGGGCAACGGCCAGGTTTATCTTAGTTCCTTCCCTGTCCTTGGCTGGATGCAATCGGATTCCGTACATTTCCAAACGACGGGCAATCTCAAGCAGCTGGAAATCTGATTCTGCTGGTGTCTGTCCACTGAAGGAATGATAATTGATTTTACACAGGACAAAGAAGGTTTAAAAGAACCGTTAGAGCTTTTCACGGCAGATGTTGTTTCCTGCTCAGACTTGCATACAAAGTCACTGTGAAACAGACCCTAGCACCAATTTGACGGCTTGAAAGACCTACTACAAATAAATTTCATATCTATTGCATGTCCTTGCATGCTTTGTGACTATCTGCTGGAGCAACAACTGGCACACTAGACTGTCACCACTAATATTTTAAACACTTAAAGAGTAGTTTCAGGTGTACCAGCGAAGCAAAATGAAGACATGAAAATGAAGAACAGCACAAAAGGTTTTAGGTGGCTCTATTCACAAACTGGATAAATAAATGTAGAAAATAAAACAAAAGAAGAAACGAGTAAGCTGAGGAAAAACCGAGACTCGCCTTCTTTCTTTTGTGTCCCACTCCAGAGTCCAGTTTTTGTGCTTTCTACTACACAGGTAATTATACATAAAACATTGTCTTTCTCCCTTTAATTTTTCATCCATCCCCAAAACCACTTCTGCAATGCCTTTTTGGAATGCAAAACTTCCATTCTTTCTGCTGTTTGTTATCACCTCTGCCCTCTTTCTCTACTCTGTTATGAAGCCCTGTCTTCTCCTCAAACCTTTTTGCTGGTTTTCTTAGATTATAAATCCTAAGGACAAAGGTCCTGCTTAATAAGACAACAGCACTAAGAATGCCATTACTTAAGCATTAAATAGTAATACTTACATGTGATTACGATGAAATTCCATGATTTTGTCTTCTAATGCTTCTTGCTGAGGTATATACTTGTTCTTTGCTAAGTGTTCACGATCAATGGTTTCGTCAAAATCCCCAATCTCAGCTAGGGAGAGGGGGGAAGAAAGTGCACTCAAATAGGTGAAATGTATGAGGCAGTCTATTCCAATGCATGTTTATTTATCAGTAAGCTCTACTGAGTTCAATAGGATGCACTCTTAAGTTGTATGGATGCTTATTTTCGAGGTGGAACGAACAGAAAATCCTGAAAGATGCAGTGAGCGGTGAATAAACAGAGCACTGTACTTGGGGTCCTGAACATTTCATGCAAAGGACTGAAAACAGGGAGGAAGGAATACTGAGCTGTAGGGTCTGCTGTCAATTAGCAAGGATCCATTGGGATCAAACCACAGCAGTGAGATTTCTGAGGGTTCAGCAAATTACACAAGCTCCTCTTGAAAACATGCAGCATTTTCCAACGTATCACAAAGCATGCTGTTCTTTACAGCTGCTTTTCTCAAAAGGCCTGTTTTTCTTCTGTTACAGGACTTCTGTGGGAATAGTAGATAGCAATGTGATGCCCAGAGTAGAAAATCCAGAGCGTGACACCCCAAACAGTGGTTAAACTATGATAATAAACGAAATAATTGATAATTGGGTGCCTTGTGACAACAGCCTCACCCTGTCTGCTGTTCTGTATTTCTATCTCTACCAGTTTCATCTTACTCGGATGACACATATGAGACAGGACAGGGAAGATTTGGCACAGTAGATAACTAGTTAGAGATACTCTGGAGAGAAAATGCACTGAGAAATGCAGAAACTTTGATGAAGAAAAATAGTGGCATGTGGCTCTCACTGTAGTTCTCTTTCAGGCATTTTTGCTGGCACATGTCACATTTACACTAATGAGGAAAGACGTGTATAAGGTTCTAGTCACACATAGGAGAGCACAGAAAATCACACGCAGGCCCATCAAAACCATATGAAGGCAAACACAATAGAAAATGCCTCACAACAGACACCACCATGAATTAGCTGCTAGTCTGGCAGGCAAATTGTGAAGGGCAAATTCTACCTGCGCTAACTGAAAGTGAATACTCTAAATCCCACCAGGTGTGTGTGTGTGTTATTTATTAATCCCATTTCGATTATGCACATTCCAGCGGCAAAGAATATTGAAAGAAACAAGCAAATAGCAATTCCTGCTTCCATTTTCACCACAGTATTTTGAAACAAGCTGAAGAAAATGGATGCCACTCAGATACTAGCTCAATGCATCTTTGTGAACATACATTTATGATAACGGCAACCGACCTTAATCTATTGAAAATGTATTCATAAGTCAGTATTCTACCTGGGAAACAAACACCCTATTCTTCAAAATGCAGGAAGGGTTTGGAGATGAGCAAGTTTTACTTACACTGTACAATGTGTGAGATCAAGAGAGCAGCACTGGTGTCGTTACAGGTTAGTCTTCCTTGTGCTAAATCCTGCTTTACCTGCAGTGCAAATAAGTACCTGAAAACACAAAAAGAAAAAGAAGTGGAGGAATGAACACGGCTTCCATGGAGTGGCAAGGACATCTGTGAAATCGAAATGTTAAAAAGGGGAGATTTAGTAACGATCCCTTCCACTTCGCAAACAAGAGATAACTGCAAAATAACGTAGTGGTTGTACGGTCTTCATGGAATTAATTCTCACCTTTGGAATTATGGGTGTCTGAAATATAAACACTCTCTGGATTTCCTGAACTTGCAACTAGCAAAACAACAATTGTCAGAGGAGTGTAGTGGTTGGACTAGGGCCTGGAGTCAAATCTCTGTTTAGTTATGACATTCACAGGGCAACTTCAGGCCTCACAGGGCTGTTGTAAAGACAGAGCAGAACCATGTATACCACTACAAGCTTCTGGGAGGAGTGGGGAGAGGCAAGATAGGTAATAAATAAATCTAGTTGTTGCAAGAATTTCACATTTTTAACCACCAAATGATACCCCCTTTTAAAACAAACTCATAAGCTATGCAGGCTAACAATTGCACCAGAAAACATTATATCCTATTTATGTTGGATATAGGGCTTTTTAAAAAAGGAAAGAAAAAAGAAATAAAAACTCTACCAAGTGCTTAAGGCACTATTAGATTGCAGTTTGGCTGCCTTATTAAACTAATCTTTAAAAAAAGAAAAAGTTTAGCATTGCATAAGAACGTGGCCACTCTCTCTGAAATTTCCACCACATTTTTCTTATTCAGAAAGCAAGTGAGATTTATCTTCTCAGAAGAGGGTATCAGATTAGTCTGGTCTTTGATTTTTTAAAGAACCTGTGCTGCCCTATGTTCCATCTGCTAGTTTCTTCCATAACTTTCAGGGGTTGCCTATACCTGAAAACCAGCATATTAAAAAAGCAAATGAATAAATGAATAATAACGAGTATTTTCCATTCACTGTTCTTCCTTTTAATATTTGCTCCAGGGCCTTGCCTGCTACTGAAGATAAGCTTCCAGGACTGTTGTTACCTGCCTTTATTGTCTTTCAGGAATATAAACACTATTCTCCGCCCATAATCCTACCACCACCAACCCTTCTTAGTACATGTTAGTTTAAGAAGCGGGAAATCATGGAGGGGGAGGGGGGAGAAATCAGATCAAACAGAAAAAGTGATGCTAAAACTTCAAAGAGGTGCAGATAAGTAAGAGCAATTAAAATTACTAATATGCAATGATGGTTCAAAGGTCTATAGTACTGAAACTCAGCATCTCGCAGTAGTAGCAGCTCGCTATAATGCTAGGAGAATTTGAAACAGTAAAACCCTCCAGCTAAAGTATGTCATTTACATATTCACTAGAGGTGCACACCCTGAAGATTACAGAGTTATAATCCTGTACACAAAAAAACTCCCCCCCCCCAATTTTGAAATAGAAAACTCATTACAGAACTGGAAACGCAACTAAACTTGTAGGAGGAGGGAGATGTTTATACCTACAACTTGGGCCAGATACTGATTCCATGGTCTCTCAGAACTGGAGAGGACAAATAGGCACCAAAATACAGTGTGAAGACCACAGGTGCCCTCTAGCCCTTGAACAGCCTTGCATATGAATTATATGTCTACAGCATGCGGGTGTCATGGAAACTGCAGTTACAATGGACAGTCCACACATTTACAGAGGCATCCAAAATGTCACTGAAAGCTGAAGCCACAAATGGCATCCTGCTGGCAATCCAGGAGAGAAGAGGGCCAATCTGTTGAGGTCTCTAGGCCCTTTCCGTGCTATAGATTAATGTCAGACCAGGAACTGGAATCCAATTCAAAATGAACTCCTAACCCCCTGTCATAATCTGGTTTATTTTTTTTCTTCATTCAGCAGTATATCTACATGCATGCTTCAAGTAGCTGTCAATCCCCTCCTTTAATGAGGCACAAATGAAAATGGATGGCAGTACTGACCTTGTTAACTCCTCTTGCAGTTGAGCATGATCAGGTGGGAAGAATTTCACCACAAATTTTAGAATCACGTGCTTAGGCCCTAGGGGGAAGAAAAGGGGGATGGGTGAGAAGAAACCTAAAATTCTGAATTAAGTAGTTTCCTCCTGCTCACACAAACACCTTTGTCTGAACTCAGGTGTGACTAGTACCAATCAACCACAATTACCATTGGACACCCATTCACTTTGAGCCAAGACTTATTTTGCCAAAATAATAGCACAAAGACAGCTTTCAACGTTTTTCTGATCCTTGCAGATCAGAATGGCCACTGGCAAGTGTGTGCTGCTGTGTTAAGAACATAGAAAGTTGTCTTATACTGCCATTCTGTTGGCCCATCTTGCTCCTAAACCTGGTGCCCTTCCAGAACGCTTTTGATTACACTCTCATTAGTCCCAGCCAGAACAACGATTCTCCTTTCTTCACAGCATGACAATGCAGGAATCTCAGACCAGAACTCCAAGCCTGAAAGCCCTTTTATTTTTAATAAAACTAAAGGCAGTGTGGACATTTGTGCTCAGATGATCTCTACGTCCGCTTCCAACCACATAATAAAACAATGGCTAATAGTGTCCCCCTTCCCCACACTTCTTCAATTATGGTTGCCATTGCCTGATTAAATGCAGAAGCTGACCGACCCATGATGGTGTGAGTATCCCAAAATAATTTCTTTAGAACTATGTGTAGGGTTTTTCAAACCTGGATTCCAAATGGGAAGATGTCATCTCTGTAGCTGACACTGCAGAAAGCTATAGAAACTACGTGCTTCATGAAACCAATTTATTTGAAATATGCAGGCAGTTGCGAAATGTGGTGATTGTGCATAGGCTTCTTGAGCAGCCTGTAAGATCATATTCTTGCTACCAGTAACATACAACTCATGATTACTGCACTGTTGTGCGACTGTTATGCTTTATGTATGTTAAGAACACAATACTGGTTTGTGTTTTGAAAATTGCAGGGCCAGGTTTATCCCACCATACTTTCTTATTCATGTTTTTGTACTTTATGTTGTATTGCTGATGCTGTTTATTTGTATGCAATTATATTGTTATACTGGGGAAAAAGAAAGGCCTCAATGAAGACGTGATTTTTTAAAAATACTCTTCCTTAAAGGAATAATTCACTACATGTAGGGAATGCTGAGTGTATGTGTGGGAACATTAACAAAATGCAACACCCGACAACTGAAGTGTATTCAGCCACCTCATCCGCAAAGCTAAGTTCTTAAGGACTGCAGACATAAATTGCAAAACTTGCCTAGCTTCTAACCTTCTTTCTGAAACCACCCCTTGTGACTTGCTGCAATGTTCTGAAGAAAGAGAGACGTGAGCAAGCACAGACGCACGGGAGTAAGCAAATGGTTTCAATCATTATAGCATATTCTTTTTCAAAGCCACGCTGACAGGCTTTGAACCAGGAGAAACTAATGCAACATAAATTAATTCAAGGTGTAAGTCAGCATTCACGTCCATGCATCTAGCCTGTTGCGCAACTGGCAAATAAAGCTGCCAGTGGCTATTGTCAGAACCTAATTTGGATAAGCAGTCTGCTGAACTATTTCGTAAAGTTCTGCTAGAAAGGTAGCATATAAAACACTTCACCATCACAAAGTCAAAACAATACACGGCATTCGAAAGGAACTAGTAGTAGTCCCCTGATCCAGTTCAAGTAAACTATGGTCTGTACTGTTAAGGAAAATGGTTTGATTTCCTGAAATGGGAAGGTTTACTTATGTTGAATTGCCATGTATTTTTAGCTTGGTGTTTTTCCTTTGACAGTAGCTCTCATGCAACTGGCTGACAGTGAGTCACATGAGGGAGGCATTCTATTCTGTTGTGACTGTTATTCCTGTAGCTGTCGTTTGACTGTTTTCTTCTCTCTGTGTGTGATAGGAAAATGGCTGCTGAGAGAGACTTCTCAGGATACTGCTGAGGACAGTGTGTGTTAGTGTGATCTGTGTGTACACACACACACACAAACACACCATGGACTGGATCTATCCTGTATGTGTTGCGAGAGGTGAGAGTGCACCTTGAATAGCTTGTCCTGCCTCCAACATTCTTGGACTTCCACATAGGGGTGTAATATCTGAACAGGACCTACATATATAAAGTCCAATTACTGTATACCCACTTTGCATGCTCAGCAGCCCAGATAAAATCTTGGCACTGACCATGCAATCAGGGCCTACACATGTTGAATTTTACATACATAGGACCTATCAGAATACTACCACCTGAGCATCCATGGAAGAAGGTGAGTAAAAAGAAATGTCATGCTCTTGCTCTCCACTAAATATTGGAAAGAGCTGAGGTGTTTATGGATTCACGCTTGTCTTTTCTTCTTTTTAAAAATTTTATTCATTTTTCTTTTTCATTCATTACGTACATTTCAATTTCTTAACATATATTATATATCCCTCCCTCCCTCCCTCCCCTCCAGGGCTTCCCCCAACTTCCGCTTCTGGTTTGTTTCTCTTTTCACCCACTTTGCTATCTCCTAACAGAAAAAGTTATTAATAACATAACATCAACCCTAAAAACCTAAAAATAAAAGTAGATACACTGCAATATTTCACTATTTTCTAAACATTTCTAATACTAATAATGTGAATGTTCATTTAAATCCTGCCATCAAGTCTATTGACTTTCTTTGTTTCTGCAAATATAATATAAATGGTACCCATTCTTACGTACTTCTGATCTGTTTCACGATAGGTTTCAAAAGATCCAACCATACCTAGGGGAAGGAGGGAGAAATGCACACGATCATCTCTGCAAATATAGCAACGCGGTGTAGACAACTAAATTATTTGATACAGCATGCAGCAGTCTTCACCACATTTTAACAGCCAGCCAGTCACCCAGCACACATTTTCCTGCTTTCAGATTCCTCTTTCTCTGCCAAGGGAAACTAAAAGCCTAAACCGCCATTAAACCTCAACCAAAGGGCCTTGAAGTGTATGTAACAAGAAGCATTCAAAAATTTAAAGACCATGGCAAAACCTCAACTAGTAGCGGAATGAACAGTCACAAAAACCTCCCACTGAAAAATGGGACAAGGCTGTTAAATTGCTTAATGCTGTGAGGGCGGTACAGCTGCTACTCTCCTGTAGCTCTATTCCATGCCTCTTAGGTAATTTGGGAATATAGAAAGCACATACAAAGGGTGGAGATCATGGTAGTGTTACACCCAGAGTAGTGACAAAGAGAAAAGCTAAATGATCTTATCCCTCCCTTGTGGCTTCTGCCACTCTGATCAGTCCCTGGGCTGGGTGGCTTGCTGGGTGGCCAGTCAATTAGATGCATCACTTACACAAGTTGGTTCTAGCCTTCCCTGTTGCAGGAGGCCAGTAGAGAGCTGCGCCATTAAAATACTCGTGGGGAAATAAGACTATTAGTCATGATAGCTATATGACTAAGTGGAAGTATGCCTTTGAACACCAGTCCTGGGGGCTGACTATCAGAGAGGGCTACTGCATCTGGTTGGTCACTGAGGAAAACAGCACGGGACCTTTGGCTTGATAGAGCAGGGCTCTTACATGAATTCCTCTGCTATCAAAGTAGCATCCCAAAATTCCATAGGGAGAGCAGCTTCCATAATATAAAGCCTATTTGGTCTGAGCAACATTTGATGATGCTTTCACAAATTCCTGGTGCATGAATGAAAGTGGGGGAGAAAGCTGAACACACCTGGAAAGTTAAGATACAGGTGAAGCTGACCATCTTTACAAGACAGAGATAACAGGTTCAGACTTTAATACTACGCAGTTACCAGGGAGTAAACCCCACTGAATTTAATGGGACTATCTTCTGAGCAGACATGCACAGGACTGTGATATCAGTAACATGTCATATTAATATTAATAGAATATACAGTGGTACCTCGGGTTACATACACTTCAGGTTACAGACTCCGCTAACCCAGAAATAGTGCTTCAGGTTAAGAACTTTGCTTCAGGATGAGAACAGAAATCATGCTCCGGCGGCGCAGCAGCAGCAGGAGGCCCCATTAGCTAAAGTGGTGCTTCAGGTTAAGAACAGTTTCAGGTTAAGTACGGACCTCTGGAATGAATTAAGTACTTAACCCGAGGTACCACTGTACAAGCTTGGTTGGGTTTAGATGCAACATTTATATCACAAACCAATACATGTCTACTCAGAAGTAAGTCACTGTAGCTTACTCCCAGATAAATAGGTACAGGGCTGCAGCATTAAATGAGCGTGCATTTATTTAAAAATAAATAAATCTATAACATATGTTTCTTACAAAAAGAAAATTCACCTTTCTCCTGGAAATGAACTATTTAAAAAATAGGCTTTAGAAAGGAATACAGGTGGCTCTTTGGGGATAGTACGTAAAGCTAAAAATCACATACAGTAAAAACACATGGGGTTCCGCCCCCTTTCCCTTTTATTTTTTTCAAACTTTGCAAAGTATGTAGTAAAGCTGAATGCACCGAAGTTAAACGCGCATAAGCTGCGAGTTACCTGTACGCATACAGTGGTGCCTCACAAGACGAAATTAATCCGTTCCGCGAGTCTCTTCGTCTTGCGGTTTTTCCGTCTTGCGAAGCATGGCTATTAGCGGCTTAGCGGCTATTAGCGGCTTAGCGGCTTTAAGAAAAAGGAAACAAACTCGCAAGAACTCGCAAGACATTTCGTCTTGCGAAGCAAGCCCATAGGGAAATTCGTCTTGCGGAACGACTCAAAAAACGGAAAACTCTTTCATCTTGCGCGTTTTTCGTCTTGCGAGGCATTCGTCTTGCGAGGTACCACTGTATTTGTTAGGTGTGACCTTGAGCAGCTTTAAATTATGCGAAGGCAAAACTCATTTCCAGTGTCCTTGTTATAGAAGCATAGCCCCAGGAGCCACATTTGAAGAAAACCCAAAAAACCTGAGAAATATTTAAATTATTCAGTCTCCCCCCCCCATTTTTATATTATTAAAGAGCTAAAATAGCAATTTAACAAAGGCATTTTTCATTTCAAGGTTCTTTTCTTAAGCACATGAAATTGTATAAATAATTCCTTTGAGAAAAGCAAGCTTTTTTTAAAACCATATTTTTGCTAACCAATAAAAACCTTTAAAGCGCTGGTCATTTATTTGTTAGCAACATCTTAATGTTCGATGGCATTCCATTAACTCTACATCTTGTTTTTTTTAGCTTCACATTTGGCACAGTGAAGAATGTTGTGCACTGCCAATTTCCTAAAGAAAATGAGTAACTAAGCTACAAATGACTGGGCATCCTGCACAGGAGGAGGTAACTGTGCCTTGTTATTTTTCGCACAGAGATTACAACTGGAAATGGGTAAGAAGCAACTCAGGTCAGAATCTCCTTGCCAGCAATATGTGAATTTATCCCAGTCAAAAGGGTAGTATAGGAAGCCATTGACAAGCTACGATAGGTGGTCCAATTTTTCTAGCAGAGATAAACCAATGAATGGACAAAACAAATGCTATTTACTGGAACGCAGTTTGGACAAAGATATTGCAAATTATATGGAGACTATTCGACATTTATCATCTATGTATAAGGACAGCAGCTTTCTTGTTTTAACCAACCTTTTTTTTAAAAAAAAACACCCTTCTGATAGAGCTTATGATTCTATTATGCTAATAACAACTTTGTACACAAATTACATGTTCACATGTAGTTCTGAAACATGTGGAAGCTTGAACTAAGGAGAGGGGCTTTTCTGCAGTGGTACCCCAACCCTGGAATACCCTCCCTAAAGAGGTAAAGTTAGTGCCAATTTCACAATATGTTTAAGCACCAGGTTATTTTTCTAACCATTAAAAAGGTTGTGCAGTCTGTCTGCTTTTACTTTCTATATTGTTCTGTTGCATCTCAGTATGCAATTTACTCTGATGGCTGTTATTTGATTGTTTAGGTACTCTGAATAATTTTATGTCTATTGTACACTACCCTACTGCCTTCAGAAGACAGTTTAGAAATACTTTAAATAAATAAAATTTAAAAACTACACCTAGCTGCATATGCCCAATTTTGTTTTTCTTCTTCCAGTACCAGAATAAGAAAACTGGGAAGCATTTTAAATGCAACTGCTTGCAAGCCCACTCCCATGTTTATTTTTACGCTGACAAAATATGCATATAAAATGCTTCTTCACATACCATGATCTTTTTATGATCCAGATACTCAAGGCCAAAATAGTCACCTTCAACAAGGTTCAGGTGAGTGCAGACTGCATCCAGCAAAACCTTCCCTGGTGCTCTTTGCTGTAATTAAAAACAACAACAGGTTACATGCTGTACATCCACATGAAAAGAAAAATAAGTTATAAATCCAGTTTCCTTGGCGAGCACAAAATGCAATTAAAATATAGTTAGGTGTTCAATTGAAGGAAAAGCAGTAGCTATTTTTATTTGGATGCCAAAGTGTTGGGAGTACTGACTCAGTTGTGGATCTTTTTCTCATTTGTATTGTTGCAAGGATTGTTGGAACTGAGATGGGCAAGAATTGGCCCAGAATGCTCATTCTGTGTGCAACTTCTTTGTAACAAGCCACTCTGTGCTCAATATTCATTTCTGCACTTCTTCTGATTAAGCAAGGTAGATGATTACTGTTAATAGATTTGTATGGCCATTCTCAAAGTTCAGCTTGCAACCATTTCCACAAAACTGCATCGCCATTTTTCTTTACAAATCCGTATCTTAATAGTTTCAGAAGTCACACCAGTTGAGCTGAATAAGATACGCACACTGGACCGAAACGGAAGCGTCAGCTTCCTGTTCTGCCTTCCCTCGAGTACCAGAATCAGAATAAATTATGCAAAACAGTAAAAACAGCAGAGTAACTACTACACTGTGGGAAAGAAGAAATGGCAAATATGCTTAAACAAACCAGGATGCAAAATCCAAGTGTGTTCTTCCAATGAATTTAGGAATCATTTTTGATCTGGCTATGCATGCAGCCTTAAAAATAATGAAAAATAAGGCCCACCACCACACCCAACTCCTGGCAAAGCACAACTTGTGTGTTCAGACCCAGAAACCTCCCCCCTAAATAAATTCACACTTGACTCAAATTTTGGTTTGGTTTATGGCAGAATTTAGGCCACAACTTTATTGATTACAGAAAGTGATTGGTTGCATAGGCTCTGGTTCGACTAGTTCCCTGCCATGCAGGTAGCGCTGACCCAGGGTTCCAGCATAGGTCAGCCAAGGGCGAACATCTGGATAAGCAGAAAGCCGGGAACGGGCTAACTCTACCACTCAGATGCCCCCCTGGACTCAGGCATGGGCACAACCCCCTCTCAGGGGTTGACCAAACCATCGAGTCCCTGGATTCCTTTAACAGAATACCCTTCACATAGGGATGGCGAGAGCATTCTCCCATCCCTATCACCTGAACCAGAGCCTATCCGCAACCTTACAAGTTGTGACAATTTGCTACGCGGCAGGTGAAACCCAAATGGCAACAGCCAATCAGCCAAGTGGAGAAAATTCCTGCGTGTCCCTGTCCCAACAACAGACGATGGCATAGCAAGGTCAATCGCAAAATGCCCTAAAAGTAGGGAGAGGTGGGTGGATGTTCCGAATGCACGCGCCGAAAGAGGAAGCTCTGGGTCACGTGCATGGGCATAAATAGGTCCCTCGAACCGTTTGTGTTAAGTTGTGGGTGAACATATCAGACGACACAGCGATTCTTCAAACAGCTCTTGTTTATTCACAGGCTGGAACAGAACTGAACTGAAGGGTTCAGCCAGCCTGCTTATATAGAGCTCCACTAGAATGCAACAGTAACCATTTTCTGTAACTATCAAATCACTGAACGTCACTTTCGGTCCCTTATTTGCATATGTGGACCTGAACTATCTACAGTATCCCCCTGCTGGCCCAGGGTGAGAACTTCAGTACATAACACCTTGGACTGTGTCCCATTGTACCCAGCTTCGAGGGACCTACCAACCGGGTGTTGTGGCTGTCCAATCATACCCACCCACAACACAGGGTGTCGGTTTTCCAGGTCTCACCGCAATACGTGTCCTCTTTAAGGGAGGACCCGATTTCTGTGCAGAAACAGGCAAGCAAGTGGTAACTCAGGCTGGACCTGAGTTGTCTGTTCGTCCCTGTGCTGGCGTCTCTGTGACCTAGGCAACGAAGGTGACAGCAGCACCTCCGAACTGGACTGAGCACCTGACTTCTCCTGAGAGGATGGGCTGGGGTGTGCCCTGGCAATGCTGAGGAGCGGTACTGAGATGGGAGAAGAGGTGAAGAGAGATACAGGAGCTGGGGTGAAGTGGGTTAGAAGAGCAGAGTGCTGGGTGACTACCCTGGGATCTGACTGGGATCTCTCTGTGACGCACCCCATCCCTAACCCACAGAGCCCCTCTCCAGGGTCATCAGCCATTTCAGGCTAGAGAAACTGTTGACCTTTCTGGCTTCAGATATATATATATTCCATTCAAATGAGGGGAGTTCACAGTAAAATCCTATGCATGTTCACTCAGAAGAAAGTCCCACTGTGCTCAGTTGGGCTTAGTTTTTTCCCCTATGTGTGTTTAGTGTTACCGCCTAAGTTATGTGTTCAGCATTCTTCATGTCTGCTAGTCACTTCCACTCTGCTCAGTCTCAGTCTCTCCCCCCCACCCTGCCAAGCCTGGAACAAGGGTATTTATTCTTCTTTCATTAGAAAAAGCTCAGGGTCTCCAATAGCTTTAACATTTGCTTGACCCTAAAGAAGTTCTCAATCAATAAACAGATTATCTTCTTCTATGGTCAAGAACTGTGTGTACCTCATTCTTTGAGATGACCTTTCAATCAGGAAGTGGTTGAAGGAGAAAAATGTTCAGCAATGTTTACAGAACCCATGTCCTGGAAGCTTTTTCTTTTTAATCCACTGCTTCTCTGAGCAAATTGATCCTTCTAATTTAAAGAGATTCTTCATCAGCCCAGTTAGACACTGCTATCAATACACAGTTTTTAGTCCACCTCAAGTGATTTTGGATTATGATTTTGTAAGCGAGGTTTCTCATAGGCTACTAAATCCCTTGCACTCCAATAAAGCTGTAGTAACAAAATAGAGGTTTCGTAGGGTTTTAAACTATCCTAGTCAGCCATTTTTCTAAATGGGGATAAAATCTAATTTTATTTAGTAACAAAATGGGATGCAGGCATTAACATTGATTGGCTCCAAATATTTCATTACTTGTTCTTTCCACATTATCTGCTACTTTTATCATTAATTACTGTGCCTTTTTTCTCACTGTGTCTTCCTTTTCTCTCACGGTAATGTTTCTTTTCTTTCTTTACCCCAAGCACAGAGCCTTAAGAGTCGTCTTCAACACCTCTTTCTTTTTCTACTTTTCTTCAGACTTTCCATACCTACTTTTTAAGCATTACAAGTTCTTTCTTTCCTCATCGTTTGATTATTGCAATTCTCCCCTGCCCTAGTTTGGTTCTTTCTCTGCTTCATTACTGTTCAGATGCTACCAATGTAAAAGGTTCATTAATGGCGTTCCCAACACACAGTTCAGCAATGGGTTTTTATTAATCCAAGTGAAGAGAGGGCTGGGAGAATCAAACCCAAACTCCATTCTTAATTCTACTACTCGATTGGCTTTTTCTGAATCTCATTTTGATCACATTGATCATTTTATTTTTTATTTTTTAAAAATATTTATTAGAGTTTCCAATTTTTTACAAACAAAAAGAAAAAAGCAAACATAAAAAACATTAAAAACACGTAAATTTCACAACTTATTTTCTCATAACATATTTCCCTGACCTCCTCATACCTCCCCTATACCCAGTTCAAATTATTTATGCAGCAAATCCTTATCTCAAAGCATTTACAGCTTAAAAAAGGAAAACCACCTTATTTTCTCTCCAACATCTTAGGTTATTATAACTTTGAATTCTTACTTATAAAAAGAAAACCATTTTATCATATTCCTTACATTGATCATTTTATTGCACTTCCTACATTTGCTTCTCTTTGACTTTGTACAGAATCTAGTTTTGAGGCAGTTTTGATTATTATAAATATCGTTCAATCACCTTTTTCAGGAATTATCTTGTCTGTAGAATCATTTTTAAATATAAAACACCAAATGTCTCTTGTTATTAGTAACTTGAGAATGAAAATCATTTGAAAGGAAACAAGTTCTGTTTGCTTATCTGCCCATGAGTGCATTACATTTTTTAAAAAAAGTCCCAAGGAGTCTTTAACAATATTGCTTGGAAATGAAAGTTGTACATAATGAGAAGGGAGATTTTCCTCTCTTCTCCTGAACCTTAGGAATTAATTTTCAGGTTGATGATAAATCAATCCAGTAGCCAGCATTTAGAAGTCCACAAACATGAATTCAGTAACTGTTTTTTTCTCATGAAACTGGTCCAGGGAAGTAATATTGACTCTGGAAATGAAGGTCCCATTTAGCTATCATTAATAAAAGCTACTACAGTGGTACCTCTGGTTACGTACTTAATTCGTTCCGAACGTCCATTCTTAACTTGAAACTGTTCTTAACCTGAAGCACCACTTTAGCTAATGGGGTCTCCTGCTGCTGCTGCTGCTGCGGTGCCGGAGCATGATTTCTGTTCTCATCCTGAAGCAAAGTTCTTAACCCAAGGTACTATTTCTGGGTTAGCGGAGTCTGTAACCTGAAGCGTATGTAACCTGAGGTACCACTGTACATATGTTTTTTAAAGCCAGCTAAGTTAGTGGCCTTTATAACATATTGTGGGAATGGATCTCATGTTCAAAGAGTAAATCTTGAAAACATCTTGCCATTATTTTGAAGTAACATGCAATTCAAATGAACAAGCAACTCTCTGAATGCAACCAGCTGGAGGTGATCCAGAGGACTTTTTGTATGTAATAGAACTCACAGACCCCTGAAGTGTCCCTATTTTCCAGGGACTGTCCTGGATTTACAGAAGCCTTCCCGGTTTCTGATGTGATCCTGGAATGTCTCGCTTTTCCTTAGGACGTCCCTACTTTCGTCAGAGAAATGTCGGAGGGAATGGAGTTATGCGACTCACGAGCCAAGGAGATAACTAGCTAGATAACTAGCTAGATAACAACTTTTAGAAGACATCTGAAGGCAGCCCTGCCTAGGGAAGTTTTTTAATGGTTAATTTTTTATTATGTTTTCATATATGTTGAAAGCCGCCCAGAGTGGCTGGGGCAACTCAAGTCAGCTGAGCAGGTTATAATATTACTATTATTTTGGAACAGCGCATCCTTATTTTCATTGGAGAAATGTTGGCGGGTATGAACTCACTGATGTGGAGTACCATACCCTTTCTTTTGCTATCCATGGCAGCCATTTTGTGTTGGTACCCACAGCACTTCTATCAATGTATGAGTACTGGCACCTCATTTATTTATTTTTTAAGCACTGTGTGTGTATACTCCGAAACACCTGAGCTACTTACAAAGCAATCTCTCTCTCTCCCCCCCCCTCGTGTGTGTGTGTGTGTGTGTGTGTGTGTGTGTAGAAGGGGAGTTTGTTATCACTAATGGCTTAGACATTACACGGAAGTAAGTAACAAAGCTTGGCAGAGGTCATTTTGATGTACCTTACAGAAGTAAAGGTATCATCATAAGCTAAACTACTGACAATTTTTTGTCTTTAATGGTACCTCCAAAATTGGCACCTGAGGCAGGATGCCTAACTGCTAGATGGTACTAAAACAAGTACAATGAGCTTATGCAGCAACACATAAAGTGGTACTTGTGTATCCCAACAGCAGTGAAATTTGTTAAGCTCTAGGAGGCCACCTGCATAATTTCACCCAGTCTAATTTTTAAATGATATATACTGGTATATATTTTTCAAATGGCTAATTTCATAACGGGTGTATAAAGTTAAACAAAGAACTGGCATTATTTCTTCCCCCACCCCCTTTTGCAAGTACTGAATGAAGTGCATCCCCCCCCACACCCCAAGCCTCCAAGCTATTCAAAAGCACACTGTGTCCCTTGTTTCTTCGCAGGGGTTGAAAAGAGGTTCAGAATGCTCATTAAAAGTACTTCAGATTGAATTTCATAGTCCACAATTTCTGCGGAGCAGCATAATAGTACCATTCAGATTAGTTTAGCTATGCAGCAAACACTGCGTAATGAGGTATTGGCAAACTCCACCCCTCCCCACTCCTGCCCCCAAGATGTGCCTCCAAAGTTGGAAGGGAGAAAAGGTCCAGTTTTACCACCATGCATTCATTTTATAGACAGTTTGTAACTTGACAGCATGCTCACAAATAATCTCTGCAGGTTTTGGTGTTAACCTTTCTTTCCTCTAATGCCTGAGTTTTTCCTTTATTCAATTTTATTATCCAACTACCCTTTACTGAATTCATCAATACATAACACTAATCAAATTATCAATGGAAGTAGAAGGGCATTTACAGTCATATAGGTACAGACAGACACTGCAGATAACCTGACAGCCACTGAAAGAAGCTGCCGCCATGTGACTCCTGCTCCTCTCTCTCCCCTCCCGTGTTAACAACCAGAAAGTAAATAAGTACCATGATGCGATGTCCCTGTCTGTTGATATCAGGCAGGCGCCTCTTACCGTTTCGTTTTGATGCCTGCTAAAGACATTCTTATTTAGCCAAGCCTACCCAGATATTTAGGGATGCGGGTAGCGCTGTGGATTAAATCACAGAGCCTAGGACTTGCCGATCAGAAGGTCGGCGGTTCGAATCCCCGCGACGGGGTGAGCTCCCGTTGCTCGGTCCCTGCTCCTGCCCACCTAGCAGTTTGAAAGCACGTTAAAGTGCAAGTACATAAATAGGTACTGCTCCGGTGGGAAGGTAAACGACGTTTCCGTGCGCCGCTCTGGTTCGCCAGAAGTGGCTTAGTCATGCTGGCCACATGACCCGGAAGCTGTACGCCGGCTCCCTCGGCCAATAAAGCAAGATGAGTGCCGCAACCCCAGAGTCGGCCACGACTGGACCTAATGGTCAGGGGTCCCTTTACCTTTACCCAGATATTTAGAAAGCTTGTATGAGTTTGTGTGCTTTTAATCAGCTTCACCTGTTACTCTTTATTTGAATCAGCAAATGTTTGCATTGGTAATCTTGACGCTGGACTACTGCAATGTGCTTTACATGGGGCTGCCCTTAGGCCCAGCCTGGAAGCTCCCGTTGGTGCAGAATGCAGCAGCTAGACTACCGATGGGCTCAAACAGCTGGTGGTATGTGACATGTCTGCACTTGCTGCTCATATACTACTGGGTCAGGCTCAAGGTTTTTATATTAATATAAAAGGCCCTGAACAATTTGGGTCCAGGATACCTTAAAGCATGGGTTGGCAAACTAAGGCCCCCATTCTTTTCCTCTCCCTCACACAACACCGCCTCCTCCTCCCCCCTCCATCCTCCTGGTTTCTCCCTGCCCTGCCTAGAGGAGGAAGGGGGCTGGGATTTGTTGGTGCCAGCCCCTCTCCAGAGCCCTTTCGCACATCACTCATCGTCCCGTCGCCAGCCCCTGCCACTTGCAAGACACAGGAGCCACGGTTGGCTGAGAGCCCCTCTCGAGCAGCCGCCATTTAAAGCAGCCCCTCTCTGGAGCCCTTCACGCGCCTCTCATCGTCCCTCATTCATATTTCCCCCCCCAAAATATAGTCTGCCCCCCCCACAAGGTCTGAGGGGACAGTGGAAAAAGTGCTGAAAAAGTTTGAGGACCCCTGCTGTTAAGTCGTGGGTTGACATAGCAGCCGGCACAGCGATTTCTTCAAGTAGCTCTTTATTTTGGTAAGCTGGAGTAGAACTGACTGCGAACAGCTCAGCCGGCCTGTATTTATAGGCAGCCGGCTGTCAACATTGTAACCACAACAGCCCAGAGTTCCCGCCTAAAATAACTGGCGCGGACCTGAGTGAAAACTATCTACAGACCTGAGTGAAAACTATATACAGTATCCCCCTGTTGGCCCAGGGTGAAACTACACTACATAACACCTGCCTTAAAGACTGGCTGCACTATTATATCCCAACTCAACCACTGCAATCAGGAGAAGTACTGTTCATTGGAGCCCGTGCTACAACTTGGCTTCAAGGAGAAGTGAGCTGCTTAGTGTTGCTGATCCCAAACTACAGAGTACTCTTCCAGCAGAAATTCACCAGGCATCTTCACTACTAACTTTCAGGCATCTCTTGATGAACTTTTAACACAGCAAGGTCTATGCAGTTGTTTATATTAATAAAACAGAGCAGTGTTCCCTTAGAAAAACATGTCTGTGCACAAAAAAATGCATTCCTTTGTGATTAAAATAACTGCTTTTGTTTCATGGTGTTATTTTTAAAATGATTGTTAAATTATATTACCTGTTTTACAAACTCTTTTCTTCGTTCAGATGAAATTAAGGGGTAAAAGGATCTGACAGCAGAACACACACTGCGAATTAATCAAATTATTTCTGACCTTTCCCCACACACATGAGTTTCATATGCCTGGAATTAAACTTTGAGAAATGACCTTTTACAGACTGCAGGCTGCGGAACAAGAACTCAAACTTAGAATCTGGATTTAAAAAGAAAAAAATGAAGGGTTGGCTAAAAAAATGTTTTCCTCATGGAAGCTCACAACTGGCAATTAAAAACAAACAAACTGGGTGGTACTAAGGATGTAATGATCTTAAATAATTTCAGATGACAGAGAATTAAGCAGTTGATCGATTTATTTGCAGGCTACTAAGGTTAAACTAAGACCCTGATGTTGGGAAAGATGGAGGGCACAAGAAGGGGACGACAGAGGACGAGATGGTTGGATGGTGTTCTCGAAGCTACCAGCATGAGTTCAACCAAACTGCGGGAGGCAGTGGAGGACAGAAGTGCCTGGCGTGCTCTGGTCCATGGGGTCACGAAGAGTCGGACACGACTAAACAACTAAACAACAACAACAAGGTTAAACTGTGTGTTTTAATGGCAGACCCAAGTCTAGAAACCCAGCCTGCCATTTGACAGAAGCAAAGCAGTGTGAGGAGGACACAGTTTGGAATGAAAGAGTGCCAGAAAAGAAGGGGGAACTTTTATCATTCTCCACCTAATGCTTTACCCAATGCAACCCCTTCCCCTAGCTGCAATTGTGGACGAGGCTTTCCTCAGAGCAAAGCAGTTGGGGTGAGGAGTTTAAGAGGAAAAAACTGGGCAGAGGAAAAGATCTCCAGTGCAATTTTTGCTTCTTTCCTTTTCCCTGCAGCTTTGCAAATGCTTGCTGCCTAGTTTGGCCCTTGGCTCTAAACAGAGACAAGAGGCATGATGCTGTTTGCTTGCCAGGCTTAACAACTACTATTGCTGCTAATGCTCCTACAATTCAAAGCAGAGAAATCTCTTTCCCCTATAAGGCCTAGCAGGTTCCTTCTATGCATACTAAAACACTGAGGCACGAAAGATATTTCATACCGAAAGGATGAGTTGCCGAAATAGTTTTCACAACACACTGCCATATAAAAACCAAGGAATCAGAAGGGAGGACTGCCACCCGCCCAGTGCTTCACATCTTGTTGGCATCTCGAGACACATTATTTGTCTCGAGGCACAATGGAAGAGACACACCTCCCAGCGGCCATATCTCCTGTGGTCACTGTTGTGGATTTTTCACATATTTTGGGAATAAACCCAACACTGGGTACTGAGGTCTGATAATAAAATACTGGGGGGTCCCACTCATGAGACCCTCTGCGGGACAGACAACTTTCACATCACCTTGCAAGCTCCTGTATCTACTGAAATTCTGTTCTTGAGGCTGGGGGACACTGGAGCAGTGTGGAAAGTGGCGGGAGGGGGGCTACAAAGGGAAGAGAGAGAGTCAGCAAAAGTTGCCTACTTCCTCCTTTCTTCAGTGGGAGCTTACACTGAATTTTAGTCTTTTCTGTGAATGAAAGGATCTTGTGGTCAGGGCTGATGGAATCTGTAGTCCTTGTGTAGGCAAACTAAGGCCCGGGGGCCAGATCTGGCCCAATCGCCTTCTAAATCTGGCCCGTGGATGGTCCGGGAATCAGTGTGTTTTTACTTGAGTAGAATGTGCCCTTTTATTTAAAATGCATCTCTGGGTTATTTGTGGGGCCTGCCTGGTGTTTTTACATGAGAAGAATGTGTGCTTTTATTTAAAATGCATCTCTGGGTTATTTGTGGGGCATAGGAATTCATTCATATATTTATTTCCTAGTCCGGCCCCCCACAAGGTCTGCAGGACAGTGGACCAGCCCCCTGCTGAAAAAGTTTGCTGACCCCTGCGTCTAACAACAGCTGTGGGGACATTATTTCTCCATCTCTACCCTAGGGCCTATGAAATAATAATGAATGATAGTTAACAGTCTCATGGAGTACGTTCCTGTAGGGTTTTCCAGCTGTTATGGAACATGGGGGAGTGGGGCAGTGGTTGCTGCTATAAAAGGGAAGTTAAAATGTCCCCCTGTGGATGCTAGCTTGAATCCTGGTCCCTGAGCCTAGGTACTCAATCTCAACCTCTTCACCAGCTCTATAGAATCCTCAAAATAGCTACCTGTCCATCGGCCTGACACAGAAATGTGGGCAGCTTGAAAGCTTATAAACTATTTCAGGAACAGAGTTATCTTATGCCCCTTGCACAGACCTGGCAATTGCTCTTTGTTGTGTTGGATGAAGTAGGATCTAGCTCGTGATACAAATCACAGTGCGTTGTGGAGAGGGAGTTGCCTTTGGCATTCTTACTAGAGAGGAGAAGTGGTGACTGCATCCAGATGTTGCACTGCGGAATGCTGTTGTCAGGATTCCCCCACCCCTCCATTTCCCTCAATTCAGTCAGCAGTCTGTGGCCACTGAGCCTGCTCAGTCCATACTAGACTGGTTGTTTTGTTTTTGGATCCTCCTTTACTCCAAACTTTCCCCAGAGTCTGCTGAAATCTCCCCACTGTTTGTTTTGGCTAAATAGCAATTGCATTCACAGTCTGAACAATGGAAAGGAAGAAAATGTGAGGCTGCCCAAGTATTCCATTGATTAAACTATTTCATCCATTTCCTTTTGTTTTGCTACTGTGGACCTTTTAATGATTTGAAATGAAGAGCGCTTAGAAGTAGAAAGAACACCCATGGGTAATAATATCAAAATAGAAAAAATACTCTGCTAAGAGTAATGCATTTTAGCAGAGGGCACTCACAATTATCTATACAGAATATTCCTAGGATTCCCTTTGAATTCTTCACATGAAAGTGCATTGACAGCAGTGGAAACCGAAGTTCAGAACAAGTAAATTAACTGTAGATTTGGCATCACATCTACCCAGCTGTCACTAAATAGCAGTGTATGTTTCCCCATTCTTCTTCATCAAGAAAGGATCTGATTACATGATAAAGGACCGTGTCTTTACTCCTATCTTGCCTACAATCTTCTGACAGTTATATCAAGATAGTTTTGCAACTGATTGCTAACATCTCATTTCACACAAGATATAAATAGTCAAGTCAATACCCGAGGAGTCTCTGTTATCCACCTACTTATATAAAACTGAAGCTATGCAAGACAAACTTGATAACCAGACAAAAACAGCAGCGTGTTTTGTAGCACCTTAAAGGCTAACAGATTTATAATTCCATAAGTTTTCATGAACCAGAGTCCCCATTTATCAGACTTTAGTCCACAAACATTTATGCCACTGTACATTGTTTTAAGTCTTTAAGGTGCCCCACAAGACTCTTTGCTAGTTTTGATGCAACAGACTAACATAGCTGCCTCTCTGGAAATTGAAAACAGGGGTTTATTTTGTAAACAACAACAACAACAAACCCACAAAAACAGAAAACAAAAGTACGGTAACTGGCAATGCTGCGAGTTATCAAGCAGAAAGTTGTCCGGTCTCTATATTTTCTGTAAAGTTCAAGATTGCTCCACAATATAGGGCCAATACAGACTACCCAATATATGTTGAAGAACATCTGTGAAGTTTCTTGTTTTCCTGGCTTTTACCAATTGTTTCATCTTCCCTCCAGCTTACACAGTTTCAAGGCATTACAGCATTACAGGGTATTCTATGGGATGAACAATCTTAATAGCTTCCTTTATATCAAACATTACTCCCTGCCACAGCAGCCTCAGTGCAAGGGGGATCACACTTTCAAGTCCTACCAAAATGAAAGTTAAATTGGTGGTTGTGTTTTGCTCTTTCCTACTACATTTGAAAATTCCCATACATTGCATTTCATGCGTTCAAAATTATTTATTTATTTAGTTAGTTAGTTAGTTAGTTAATGCAGCCCAGTCTCTGTGGCTCAATGCAGCTTGTAATATAAAACCACTGGACAGAATACCTAGTTAAAGAACAACCAAAATCACTAGAAACTTATTTCCAGTTAACGGATTACCCATGATTGCTGGGAAGGCAGCCCAGACATTTCTTCCAACACTTCAAAAAGACGCTCAGGCTTTGGCAGGAAAAAGATTGCCATAGTTCAGGGGTGATCACAACAAGCATCATTCACAAGCCCTTACTGTATGAACTTTGCACAGAGGTTGGTTAAGAAGCGAAAGCAAAGAATGGAGTGCTTTCTAAGGTACCAACGGTCTATTTAGACTTAAATCGTAGATTGCAAAAATATTAAGGAAACAAACCCCCAAGGAAATCTGCAGCATAATTTATAGGGAAGTAATAAAACATATGCACATCTCTGGCAAAGCGAAAGCCATGTATCCACATGAAGAAATGGCATAGGGCACACACAAATACTCCTGTAGAGGAACTGGCAAATAGCAGCCCACACACAAAATCTGGTGCACAGCCCAAGGACGGATTCAACTTTTCAGCACTGAGAAATAGTCAACACCAGATAGGAGAGAGAGAGGAGAAAATAAGAAGAGGTGCTTATGTGGTTGCTAGGATACTATGGAATCCATCCTCTGTTGCTCTCCTTGATCCCTCCTATCCATAATTACTATTTCTCAGCTATCATGAAGGTAAGCTGAAAAGTTTCATCACTGAAGATGATACCTCTTAAAGGAGAAATGGTGCGAACAGCCACAAAGCAACTCGTCTACCACTTCTCCTCAGTAGCTGGTAGTCTCCCGCAGGTCAGAAACCAACACTAAACTAGGCATGCCTCAATCTTTCTCCGTAATGCTACTTCTGTGTAAAGTGACGATTTTAAAAATTCCTCTGGAAATACTAGGAAATTACAGTTGATTGGTTTTTTTAACTATCATTCACTTCTTACTCACCCTAAATGGGTCCAGTTCCAATCTGAGTGGAATGTTGAAGATACAACTGGCTGAGTGATTAGGCAGTCAGCAATGCTTGTAAAATGCTCGTAAATGCTGTCCACAGAAAGCAGAATCCCCATAATGTCTGTATGGTAAAGTGGCCTGAAATCTGTCCAAAACGCTCAGGGATTCTTTAACACCACAAAAGATGCTCAAATAAAATGCATACCACAGAAGAGGATATGAACCGCTAAGTCCAAGAGGACGTCAGGGGCAGTCAATGAGCAGAGTCAATAAAGTTATCAGAGGCAAGAAGTCTTCTTTCAGAAAATGGAAGTATTGCCAAAATGAGGGGAACAAAAAGGAATACTGCAAGCAAACAATAATGGGAGGGGTGGAGAAAGACTTTGAAGAGTGTATTGTTAACAACACTAACAAGTGTTTGCTAAACACACCATCACCAATGAAATAAATACTTTAAAAGCAGAAAATGGGTTAAGAGTGACGGGACCATTGGACAACAAGGATGTCAAAAGTGTGCTAAAGCAAGATCAGCAGATTGCAGAAGAGTTGTCCACAGCAGAACATGAAAGGGCAGATTAACTGTGTCGTGGACCGACTTTTTCAGGGAGTGCGTCTGAAGAACCGTGGCAAATAATGGTGACAAGAAATGAAGCTGTATCCCAGCTGGGGCTGATGGAAAAACATCTGGAGGGCACCAGAATGGGGAAGGTTATTCCTGGCATTGCGAAAAATAAAAGTGAACAAAACACCAAGTCCAGATGGTATCCACCTGAATGTTTTTAAAGTGCTGTTCGTCCAACAAAAATAACTTGTCCCTAAAGCTGGCTTCCAAGCCTCAGGACTGAAAGGGGTCCAGTATAATATCAAATTTAAAAAAGGAATCTGGTGGATCCAGTAAATTATAGATCAGTTAGTTTAACATCTGTTACTGGAAAGCTTGTGATACAGAACTAGGATGTAGAAACTTTGGCCCTGCAGATGTTGTTGGACTCCAATTCCCATCAACCTCAGCTAGCATAGCCAATGGTCAGGAATTATTAGAGCTGTGTGTTTCCCACCCCCCAAACAGAAGAGCAAGTCTTGCTGAGAAAGAACCAATATGGCAGCTGCAAAGACAAGTCCTGTCTTAACTAGCCTTACCATATTATTCTGAGCTGTATCAACAAGCATGTGGTTGGGTGAGCCAGTCAACACTGTATCTGGACTTCCTTAAATCTTTTGGCAAAGACTCCTCCTGAGAAAACTTGGCAATCATGTGATATTGTTTTCCAAATTTGGGTCCCCAGCTGTTTTGGGGCTATAATTCCCAGCATCCCTGACCACTGGCCCTGGTAGCTAGGGGTGATGGAAGTTGTAGTCCAAAAACTGCAGGAGACACAAGTTTGGGAAATATTATGATAAAGAATGGGTCCTCTTATGGATCGGCAACTGATTACATAACAGGAAATGTACAGCAGGAATAAATAGAAAGGTATAAGGAGTAGGGTCGTATATCCCATTGATCTGGCTATTTGGATGGCTTTAAAAGAGGATTAGCAAGGGATATTAGCCATGATGGCTATGTATACTATCCTCCAGTTTTGCCAGGTGTTGAGCATCGCAAGTGGGCAGAGTGCTTTGAGCTCAGGTCCTGCTGACGGCCTTCCCAAGATGCACCTGGTCGGCCACTGTGAGAAGAGGGTTCTGGCCTAGATAGGCTTTTCGTTTGATACAGCAGGGTTTGTGTCCATGTAAATCGCACAAAAATCAATAGAGCCAAAACCACAATAAAGCATCAACAAAATAGTAACGCATGGAATCGTGAGACTTCCTTGGACTATGTCTAGTGGCTTCTAACTATTTCAAAGTTCTACGGAGTCCTTCCTTACGACATCACCATTTGGCAATTCTCTTTGCGGAGAATGGAGTTGTTAACAGAATATAGTACTATGTCAGAGAGGAGGGGAGGTTCGTTCTTAAGAGGAAGAAACAGGGTAACTAAGACGCTGGCCACACATTAAATACAAACGAAGGATGGCTCAAAACACGTCAGTAGTATTTCAAAAAGCAAACAGATGCCTATTTAGAGTGAGTGCTGCTGCCAGGATGTTTTCTTTAAAAAATAAAACCAGGAAGGGGGAAAACAACTTGCTTAGAAAACACACACCTACATACAAAATATTTATACAAAGCTCTTATTACAGTCTCCCAAGGCAGAACAATAGAACCACTATATCCACAGCCAGCTTACTTGGTGGCCCACAGTGGTCATATTTTCATAACCAGCACTTTTCAACATCTCTATAATACATATATTGCTTTTCTTTCCTGCTGAAGGGAGGTGCTGGAGATAAGAGGCTAATAAAACTGACAGGCAGGATGTGTTAGAATGGTATAAATTATGCCTTACATCTAGAATCCTGAAGTATATTTTTCTTTGCTTATCTGGACTGCCAGTTTTGCCAGGTTCACAAACTTGACTTTAAGAACATTGTGCCACAAAACTACCACAGAAGAGTGGCAGCTTGTTGGTTCTCTTCTTCCCAGAACCAAACAACATTCCTTCCTTACCTCAGACCTTTTCTTTGGAAGGCATTTCACATTAAGCCTCTCTTCAGGGAAACTGAACTTGTGAGCTATACAAACAGAGCCCAGTTAAGCTTTCAGTCAACTAATGAAATGCCACAAAATTGGCAGAATCTTAGAACACTGCTTGGATTTAGTTGATGTAAATGGATTGCAGTTTACCTTTGATGTTTGCCTGGCTAATTCTTGAAGAAAATGCAGAGCTATAATGTAATCCAGCGGATGCTTTTGTTCCTCAGAGCCCTAAAGGTGTGTGCAATTGTACTATTAAATCACACCTTTAGTTTAGATCCTGTAAGCAAGCTATCCTGAGATCATGCAGCTTAGCGAGGAGCCTGTTATCCAAATCTTGGTAATCCGAAATTCTTTGTAATCCAAATCTGTTGATTTAGAAGTTGTTGTAGATCTGGAAGTCAATGCATTCAGTCTGCAGAGAAGCAAGTAGTTCCTTCCTAAAGTGCATTCTACAATTGTATCCTAACTAAGTTAGGCAGCACCTCTTAGCCAGCCTGTGCTCTATTTACAAAATCTGTTTCCTTTAGGGTTCCAACACTTGAATTCACTCCAGTCTTAGATTTGATTACATGTTCAAGGAGAAAATTAGAAGTTGAACAGAGCAGAAAGCGAATCAATAAGCGCTGGCAAGATTAGGATTATGAATTAACCTCTCTTTCACCCTATGATAATACTGATCATGGAAGCGATAGCAAAGTCACCATTGGCAAGACAAGTTCACAGTTCCACAGAGAAACTTGGTAACCTCTAAATTACCCCCAAATCAGTCAACAGACAGAAGTTAACTGTAATATCTTGCAATCTCTTATTTGTATAATGTAAAGGTTTGTTATATCGGAACAACCCGAGTGAACCAAATCTGGACTAAGAAACCCATAAGCAAGTTAATACTGTGCAACACACACACACACACACACACACACACACACACACACACACCACTTGATTGTGCAAACTTAATAGTTCACTTCAGTCTATCAATGGAATGACACAGACACACATTTTGGGAGGAGGCAGTTACCTGGGATCTCTCTTTTGAGCACCTGAACAAAGTATTATGCCACCTTTGCTCTGAGTCTATCATGTGTAGCAGCTCTTAGTGACACTTCAGCAGATTAAGCTGGAGAAGTCTTTCAGTTTAACCAGTAAATTTTGCACAACTTGCTGCATAAACAAACAATAGGTACTAACAGAAGCACGGGAGGGAAAAGTCCCAGAAGGATGCATAAGCCTGCAGCAAGACATCCCTTTTTTTACCCTTGGCTTCAACCATTATTCCAAGATAAGTGCAAGAGGCAGCATGATATTTTCAATGGCAAGTGGTGTCACAAGAGAACAGATTGTCTGTTGTTTTATGAAAACTGAATCTTTAAGTAAATGAGATAATTAGCATCACAATCCTACACATGTCGACTCAAAGGCAAGCCCCAATGAGTGCAATGGGCTTACATCCAACAAGATTATGCCTAAATTGTTACACATGACTTAGTACAACTTCAACATCATCATGAACTATTTGTCGTCTTTAAAAATGATGCACATGCTTGTATGGGGGCAAGGCTTGTGCAGGAACCCAGCACCTGCTTTCAAACATTGTGTGTTCAGACAAATACCCGATTATGACTAGGGTAAAAAAAAATTCACATAGATCACACAAAACAAGCTAGCACAGGTGTTTCCCAACTATGGTCAATGGACGGCAAGTGGTCTTTGAGCTTCATTCAGGTGGTCTGTGGAGTGTCTGTAAAAATACCAGAAATAAAATAAAAAACAACTAACACAGTGCATTGCAATTGCTTTAACATGCAGAAAAATCATTAAATGGTCCACTGAGACCCTCAGCAGTTTTCAAGTGGTTTGGAAATTGGAAAACCATTGGGTTTCCCCAAAACACACTCTGCTTCACCGTCCATCTGGCTGGGGAAACCAAGCCAGGTGGACGCTGTATGTATGTATGTATGTATGTATGTATGTATTCACCAAATAATTACCTAAGTCACATTGTTTTGCTACTATCAGAACACATGCAAAATATACAGAACACCAGCAAAACATACAGAAGTCACTGAAAGGCCAATGGAGTTAAACGAAACAGGGCATGCCTGTATTTTAGAGGCACTGCCAGATCCCCAGTGTTCTGGTTTGTAGCTGGCTTGCTGTCCCAATATCTCATGTGCTGCCAAATTCTAACATACAATGAGAAACTGCATTCGCAGGGCAAACATGTTGTAATCCTGTCAAAAAATACAGACTTCCGTTCCAAACTTCAAAGCACTGCTTTCTTAGGGATTAGAGTTACAGTCATCTTTTGTCATTATACAGCAGTTTGTCTGTTTTATGATAGGAACCCTAGCCTGGAATTGCAACCATCCAACTGCAATAAAAAACAAAATATCCCCCCCCCACCCCAATTAAGACATTTCTTCTGGCCCTGGTCTGCAGTTACTTTAGAGAAGGTATTTTCAACCTTTTCAGACCCAGAACCCACTTTTAACCCAAACATGCTTTAGCGACCCATTTCTTCATCTATTTTTGTATGGTGGTAGACATATTCCTTTAAATCTCCAGTTAAGTGGGAGAAGGCAGCCATAGATTTTTCTGACTGTTCCTTGCCCTAGTCATGACATTTGTCCTCCTGCCAAACCACATCCTGTGGTAACCAGGATTCCAGGCATTCTTTACTCTCTTTTTCGTTGGGAAAACTAAACAAGTCCTTTCCTCATGATATAATAATTATTAATCCTCAGGAGGAGGAGGCAGGTGTGGATGCTTCCTTCCAGAAGAGCCCAGGTCTTGGCCAAGAATTACCGTATTTTTTGCACCATAACACTCACTTTTTTCCTCCTAAAAAGTAAGGGGAAATGTCTGTGCGTGTTATGGAGGGAATGCCTACGGGTGGCAAGCCTACGGATTTTCCTCCTCTAAAAACTACGTGCGTGTTATGGTCGGGTGCGTGTTATAGAGCGAAAAATACAGTATACGGCCATGCAATGTACTGTTCTTGAAGCTCTGGGACCACTGCGTCTATAATCTAAGGCAAGCAAAATGGAAACCCACCCATAATGCTAAATGGGTAGCTGGGGTTGTAATGAGGAAACGTCACTGAATCCTTAAGCTTTTTTTATTTATTTAAAAAACTCATTTCTTCCCATGCCCTCCCCCGCTCAACTGTTTGGATTTCCCAGGAGTCCGGCTCTAATGCAACTGCAATTATTCCCTTTTACAGAAATTTTGTTTTATATTTTCATACGGCAAGAATGGACAGAAGGGAGTCTGCTATTCACTTAAAAGTTTAACGAAAGTCTGCAGCAGGAGCGCTCATAGACTGAGCCAGATTAAGCAGTAATATAGAGATAATTTTATACACGAAGGTTGGAAAGGAAATGGATGTGTACCACACATCGCTGAATTCTAAATGTCATCTAAATGGTTCTTCTATTGTTTTCCTAACAAGAATTATAAATCTTCTGAAACTGATAAAATGTATCTAGGAACAATACTGGCAGGCAAAACACTGAGAGAACACTGCACACATGCTGCTGCTCAACTAAATCCCCCACTTTTGAGATTGCAGCTGAATAACAATTCCCCAGCTAAATATAGATCTGCAGCTATGTCGCTTCTAAGCTGTGAGCTGAATTTCAGAACTTGCAAAGCAGTTCTCAAAAGATGAAAAGAAACCAAAAGCTGTATGATGCATATGGAGAGAGATCATGCGAAGTTTCAGAATCCCATGGCCTCCTGAATTTTACAACCTTCCTTTCTGCCAAAATATTTACCTGAAAACAGTGATGCTTCCACTATTAAATGAGTATCTGTGGACAGGGCAAGGGAGACACTCAAGACTTTGATGTGTACCTTTCACTGAAACTATGAAGTGTTAACATATTATCATGCTCTAGGGACGCGGGTGGTGCTGTGGGTTAAACCACAGAGCCTAGGACTTGCTGATCAGAAGGTTGGCAGTTCGAATCCCCATGACGGGGTGAGCTCCAGTTGCTCGGTCCCTGTTCCTGCCAACCTAGCAGTTCGAAAGCGCGTCAAAGTGCAAGTAGATAAATAGGTACCACTCCAGCGGGAAGGTAAACGGCATTTCCGTGCGCTGCTCTGGTTTGCCAGAAGCGGCTTAGTCATGCTGGCCACATGACCCGGAAGCTGTGCGCTGGCTCTCTCGGCCAGTAAAGTGAGATGAGCGCCACAACCCCAGAGTCGGTCACGACTGGACCTAATGGTCAGGGGTCCCTTTACCTTTACATTCGATTTAGGTTGTGTCCACACAGCTGCCCCATAACTAAACATGATGTTTTTGACTGCCCTTCTGGTCCCTGCTTGGTCATTTAGGTATCAACGACGACTACAACATGGTTCCTTCTTATATCATTTTGGTGATGAGGTGTCTTGGGTCAAATAGTGATTGATCTTCAACTCTGCCCCTCCTAGAAACTGAGCAGGTGTTGATGAAGGTGCTACAAAACATACAACCCCAAGAGAACCCATGGTTATCCACTGCTAAGCCTGAGAAATTTGATTGATCCTGTGATAAATTTTAAACCTCCTTGGGTCAGTGTGAACTGTACATAAAGGCTTGGGGCACAGAGTTTTTGGCTGGCTCAGTGAGTGTGGCATTGGTACTGAGCCCACTGGAAGCAAATGGGCTACTCCACAGTTACTAGATCCTGTAGCCTGGGGAAACTTAGGCAGCTTTCAAGAATGAGCTTATCAGTGCTTTTCGGGATCCCTGAAAAAGAGATAATGACCTCAAAAGCCTGCTGAACTTAAAGGCAAGGACATTGGTTTGAATCCGATTTCACATCTACCGTATTTTTCGCCCCATAGGATGCACTTTTTCCCCTCCAAAAATGAAGGGGAAATGTGTGTGCGTCCTATGGGGCGAATGCAGGCTTTCGCTGAAGCCTGGAGAGCGAGAGGCATCGGTGTGCACCGACCCCTCTCGCTCTCCAGGCTTCAGGAAGCTATCTGCAAGCCTTGCAAGCCCGGTGGGAGTTCCCGCGGGCTCACAAGGCTTGCGGGCAGCAGCCTGCAGCCCCCGCGAGTGTCCGCAAGCCTTGCGCGCCCGGCAGGAGGTCCCGCCGGGTGCGCAAGGCTTGGGGCAGCAGCCTGTCGCCCGAAGCACGGGGAGCCTTCCGGAGGGTGCCTCGTGCTTCGGGCGAGTGTCTGCAAGCCTTGCGGCCCGGCAGGAGGTCCCGCCGGGTGCGCGAGGCTTGGGGCGGCAGCCTGTCGCCCAAAGCACAGGGAGCCTTCCGGAGGGTGCCTCGTGCTTCGGGCAGGTGAGCGCAAGGCTTGGGGCGGCAGCCAGGGCGGGGGGGAGGGAATAATTTTTTTTTTATTCATTTCCCCCCCAAGAAACGAGGTGCGTCCTATGGGCCGGTGTGCCCTATAGGACAAAAAATACGGTACTTTCAGATTGCTGTCCAGGGATGTGGGGTGGAACGAAAGAGCACTACAGGATTTATACCAGGATAGTTTGAACTACGATGTTTTGGATGAACGGGTACACTATCCAGTCCTTGCTGGATTTCATCCAAGCTTGCCTCAAAATTGAAGGGAGATTGGAAAACCAATGGAGAGCAAAAAGAGATCGTAGTGAGCCGTTGGCCAGGTTGCAAACATGGCTAAAAAAATGTACAAGAGCCAGGAACGTGGGATAGGACCAGAGGAGAGGAACCTGTATTTGACCATTGGACTTACGTCCAGGTATGCCAGGGTTCAGGACAAATTCCCAGCATGCCCTATTTATATAATAATCTTTTGGCAATACTTTCCCCCTCTTTTGTTCAATCATTAAGGCAAGTATAAAAGGAGCTTATATTCTGCACATTATCCTAGTCACGTCGCCAGGGCTTCTATAACTGTGCTCTTCCTCGTTTTCCATTTTACAACTACCACCCAGAATATGCCTTCAGTACCCTTTGCAGGTAGCCTCAGCTTGAAATACAAACTGCCACAAAAGATACATCCTGCTAGCTCAATTCACTCATGCAGCCAGCTGAATAACTCTCTTCACTGGTAGTGAATAGTACATTTCCAGGGTATGAAAAGGTGGCCTTGTAGCTTTAGCTCACCTATCACTTCCAAGCTGCTAGGGGCATTTTAAACATGAATAGCACAACCCTGTCTCTCTTGTTTAAGGTTACCTATACATAAACAACACGTGTAACATCTACCCTTCCTCCTCCCCCTCCCTAGCTTATATAATAAAATTTCAATATTCTCTTCTAATAGTCACAGAAAGAATGTGGTTTTGGAAAATTGAACCGTGTGAAATGTCACAGAATCACAAAGTTGGATGCGGTGGTCAGGTAAGCCATGCAGTCCAGCTCAGTGCAGGAAATTCAAAACTAGAGGATCCTGTTAAGGAATGCAGTTAAAGGGTTGATTCTCCATGAGTCAGAAGAGATGACTCATTCCCCACAATGCACTTGGAGGCATCTTGTGACTCTTTATCTGTCTTACTGGGCAGATTTGGCAAGTAACTACAGTGGTACCTCTGGTTATGTATTTAATTCGTTCCGGAGGTCCGTTCTTAACCTGAAGCACCACTTTAGCTAATGGGGCCTCCCACTGCTGCCGCACCACGATTTCTGTTCTCATCCTGAAGTAAAGTTCTTAACCCGAAGTACTATTTCTGGGTTAGCAGAGTCTGTAACATGAAGCGTATGTAACCTGAGGTACCACTGTATGTATAAAAGGAACTGTGTATAAAAGGGCTCAGGTTACAGTGTGCTGTGTGGGTTCTGGTAGGAGAACCCAGAGTTGCTGAAGGCTATCTGTTGGAACTGTAAATTTGAGTGAAGACTTTTTGATGAGATCGTCTGAGGAAGAAGTTGGGAAAATGATCAGACTTTGGAAGTCAGAAAACTCAGTTGCAGGACTTTGAGCAACTGAACTTGGGTCTTGGCTGTGGATGGTGAAGCAAAGAACCCTCTCTGGGTTCAGAGAGAGAGAAAACTAATTGTAATATCTGTAAACAGTGTGTGTATGTTGGTGTTGGCCTAGAAAAGACAACTCTGCTAAATGGCTGGCTTCTATGGTGAGCTTAACCACTTGACTGAGCTTCTGCAGCATATACACACAACATATTCCTGACCAATTGCTGTTCAGCCTTTTGCTTGAAGACTACCACTGAATGCCAACTGTTTCCATTGTCAAAATTCTTTGTGTAAGAAAGTTCCTCCAAACTTTCTTGCAAAGTCTACTAAACTGCAATTTAAGCTTATTAAGACTTAGCCTTGCCCATCTGAAGCACCAGACCGTGTATGCATCCACCCTCTTCAATGTAATAGCCCACCTGATATCTGAAGAATGCCATCAGTCTTCTCTGCTCTAGGCCAATTATCCTTTTCTACAAAAGCAATAGTGCATATGTCCAAATAAATGTGTTTAGCACCACGACAGCAGAAGCAAGCTCCATTTTATCGCTGTAATCATGGTGGTGTGAGTAGTCATGATAAGTGAGTTTTAAAAAGCAAGAAGAGTATTTACTTTTTATCAGAGTGGAACACTTTTTTGTTGGTGGGGTTTTTCTCTCTGATATATCATGGATGTAGAAGCAGCTGTGAGAAATGGGGTGGTGCTGTGGGTGAGAAGATAAATGTCAACCATGTGCTTCACAGCTGAAGCAATGCACATAGCTGTCTAAAGTGTGGCCCCTGTAGGACCACTAAGTCTTAGACAATGGACCTAGCTGCACCACCGAGTCCCTACGTAAAGCCTCATGTGAAGCCCAGTAAGTTCCGCCACTCAATTCTGGACCTCATTATTTCACCTGATGCTTGATTTTTAAACATTACTGTCTGCAGTGCATGTATCAGACAGGCTCCTTTTCATCATGTGCAGTTTTTGAAGAGCTAACCATAAAGTAATGGAGACATATGTGAATGCTTTCAGCGATAAGACGGAAAGAAAGAGAAGGCGAGATGAAAACAAAACAGTATGATAAAAATGTCTGATTGGTAATAATATGGAAAGTCCAGCACTAACATCCACGTGTAAAAATTAATAACCAGTCACATGGTTGAACTCCTTTTAAAAAAAGTAGAAATCATTTATAGGCTCCCAACTCTTTTCAGTGCAGGTAGCTTTTAATGATTAGCAGTCACTAAGCACAAACACACGTTGTTAACACTTAACTTGGAAAAGTATTAAACGAACAAAATGCAAATTCAACGTAACGAATTATGAAGCCACTGGTTGTCAATTTCAGGTTTAAATTATGGCCAGTTTGCAGGGTCAGGAAGCAAGTTTAGGAGATGAGCCATGCATGAAACACAACTTCCCGTGCAATCTAATGCTGGTTGATGATCCTCATCAAGAAAAAAATTAAAAATACTGCTCTTGTGTTGGAATCTCATGCCAGCCCCACAGCTTGCGAAGCCCCACATGTGGTGCCCTTAATTGACAAGAGCAGGGAGAGTAAATGAGGGAAAAGGCCACAGATGACTCTGCCGGATTAAAGGACAGTCATCTCAAGCCTGCACATTTCAGCTTTATGGTGTGCTGCTGCTACAGCGAAATCCCACAGCATGAGGCTGTGGTAAGGGCAATAAGAAAAGAAGCGGAGCAATTTAGTATGCAAATAGTTTATTTTATGAAGGCATCACTGCAGGCTTTCTGAGGTAACAGCCTATATCCACCCTGAATGTAATTTCCCCCTCAAACAGTTCTCTCTCAATAAGAGAAACTACTTTGTGAAATGACTATTATATGATCTAGTTGGTGGGTACACACAAACACAAATGCACCAACAAAACAATTTTGCAAAGGTTTCCGCACATTGAGTACTATGAGACCGTCACTGCTGCTGTAGAAGCACTACCCTACAGAAAGTCAACAATATTAGTAAGGACAGAAAGGATATATGTTTCAACCCTCCAGAGACTTAAGTCACGGCAATTAGTCTGCATTGCTGAATTTGCTTTGTGCTTCAGCCCAAAAATAAGGAGTTGCTTTTCAAGGCTAAAAGCTGGTGGCAGAAGCTTTGTATGTGGACCTTTTTTTCTTCCATTTCTATCAAATGAGAAGAGTCTGTATCAAACCCTTAGAGGTAGTGAATTTTGTCTTATGTCTTATCGACCGTGTGCAGAAAAAAACCCAGTGCAGTGGTACCTCGGGTTACATACGCTTCAGGTTACAGACTCCGCTAACCCAGAAATAGTGCTTCAGGTTAAGAACTTTGCTTCAGGATGAGAACAGAAATTGTGCTCCGGCAGCGCAGCAACAGCGGGAGGCCCCATTAGCTAAAGTGGTGCTTCAGGTTAACAACAGTTTCAGGTTAAGTGTGGACCTCCGGAACGAATTAAGTACTTAACCCAAGGTACCACTGTATTTCCTCCCTTAGCTTTGAATACAAATAGAAGAGATCTTTGTTTCATTGTTCCTGTTTTGGGTTTCCCCACTAGTTTTCAGGTTTCACCTGTTTATTTAGGTTCAGGAATCTTAATGCCAGAAAGATGTTAATTCCCCCCCCCCCCCATTCCATTTGATTAGTTTTAAGCATTGCATCTGGTGGAAGTTTTCTCTTTAGAATTCTGCTTAGTGGTAGCATCTGGCTGAGCAGACAATTGGTTCAAAAGGATATAAAGTGTTGTATCCAATTACATTTTAGTCAGAATAGACCAACTGAAATGAATTAATGGACATTAATTTCAATAGGTCTACTCTGAGCTAAATTTAGTTAGCTCAAATAGGTACACTAATTTCAATAGGTCTACTATGAGCTAAACTTAGTTGGCTACAATACCAAAACTTTCATTTTGTACCACAGAATACCTTGGATATGAAAATTATATCTAAAAAGAGTTTTATCTGCTGTCTTTTTTGGGAAATGGTCTGTTTGTTCTCAAAAGGATTACCCACCTCTTGTGATACTGATGCCAAATTTGGCATGAGGGCTTATGAGGTGGGGGTGGCAGGTTTTTTTTCATACTAGCTAATCAAGATGGTCAACCCAAATGTGACTTGGATGTGACTTTGCTCAATTTTTGATGTGGTAAGTTCAAATTGCACCAATTTCAAACTTGGCGCAAGGGTTCTCCAAGTGCAGGCAGAGGTTTTGTTGACACTAGGATTATGGCTGCCATTTTGAATCAAGATGGCGGACTAAAATGTCACTTCAGCATGATGTTGCCCAATTTTTTGGCAGAGGTTCGGCCACCTCTCGAGATACTGGTTGTATTTTTTTGTCTGGTTAAATTTTGTGTGTCACTATCAGCCTTTTTGTTGGTTTGAAAGACCATCAAAATATGTATTGAGAGGGGATTGTTTCTCTCCTGAAGATTCTGTTTTGAAATATTCTTATTGAAGTTTTATATCATTACATTTTAAATTTTACCAATAGGACACAATAATATACATTAGTTTAATATCAGTTTAAGAGGACATATTCTATTTCTTTACATTTTGTACCTTGTCCTCTATCTATTGTTGTTGTTGTTTCAATTTATATTTATGCTGTTTGTATATTTACAGTGATCTTGAAGAAATAAATTTCCAGAACTGTATTGTACCTGCAATAAATTGCATTTCTAGCACCTAGAACTCTCTCTCTCTCTCTTGCCTGCCAAGTAAAGAGCAGATCATACTAACCCTTTAGTATAATAGCAATCCTTTCTGTTCAAACTCTTGATGGAAACAATTATGCAAAAACAGAGCCACTTTTGCACAGTGTAGTGAAAATACCTGCATGTGCACTGGTGAACGCCAATATCCCTCAGCTTCATTTGGAATTGGCTCTACATTTATCAGCTCTCTCAGCTAAATGGAAAAGGTAATTTTTTCCCTCTCCCCCTTGGGAGTTCTTTCTGAATAACAGTTTATGTATGTGAGCATGCCCTTACTGTATTGCCTCTGAGATTTTTGCAGTTTCCCCCATCACCACCACTCCTAAAAAAACAAGTAAACTGGGTTTGCATCTGGATAGAGAAAGCCATAATCAACTGCTTGCAAGAAACAAATTGAGATTAACCAAGTCAAATATACTCGACAAATAAAATACTGCTTGGTTAGGTGGATGAGTGTCAATGAGAGTTAGAATTAAAAGTCTATTGCAATTATAAAATTATTTACAAGAAGCAGCAGGCTTTGGGTGCCTGGTCTATTGAAGTTGGACCACACACATTTTGCCCTTGAAGCTGGAGAAGAAAGCATTTCTAAGAGGAACGGTACTTGATTTGCAATACATCCAAGTTGGATTCATTAGTCTTATAAACTATGTTAACTATGAACCTTAGTGATATCACTAGGGTTGATATCATTCCACTGGGCCTGCAGTGTGTGTGTGTGTGTGTGTGTGTGTGTGTGTGTGCACGAACCCAAGAAAAGGAAATGGGTGGAAACAGAGAGATTCAATTAAAGGGCCCTTTTACAAAGCATCCCCCCGCCACCAATGTATAGGATTACAGCATCAGTAAGGTGCAACAGGCACACTTTCAAACGCCTGTTGATTTCCCCCCCTATTCCTCCAGGCCTATGCAGGCAATTAAGAGTACATCCCCCACAATGTTCTATTGATGTTTGTTTTTAATTACTTTGCTTTTAACTTGTTTTATTATTATTTTTATATATAGATAGATATTTTTGGTGATTTTATGTTGCATACTGCCTTGATTTAAAAAATAAAATAAAAGTGCAGATTATAAAGACATACTTAAAACAACAAATAAATAAAATCTGCGATTAGTTCTGTATAATTAAAATTTTAGCATCCCGGTTTTTGTCCCAAGATTTGGGTGGGGGTTGTAAATTGTGAATTCTTAGTCAATATAAGACTGCAACTGTAAGCATATTTGCCAGGAAGCACGTCTCTTTGGACTCGGAAGAACTTCTGAGCACACTTAAGTTTGGGGTAGTCCAAATATAGGCTTAAAAAAATGGTTTTGCCTATCATCCTAGCTTACACCACTAAACGTGTATACAAACCTGCAGGAAATTGATGCAAGTACAGTGGTACCTCGGATTAAGTACTTAATTCGTTCTGGAGGTCCGTACTTAACCTGAAACTGTTCTTAACCTGAAGCACCGCTTTTGCTCATGGGACCTCCTGCTGCAGCCGCGCCACCGGAGTACAATTTCTGTTCTCATCCTGAAGCAAAGTTCTTAACCTGAAGCACTATTTCTGGGTTAGCGGAGTCTGTAACCTGAAGCATATGTAACCTGAAGCGTTATGTAACCCGAGGTACCACTGTACTACTTTATGTAAATCACTGTAGCTATGAACAGTAAATTTCCAAATGAGATCAGGTTGCATTATTTAGATTCTACACATTATTTTGTGTCAATAGTAGCTAAGCAACAACAGCACTCTGCTTTGAATACAAACAAGTTGAACACATACTGAAATAGCAGCGGCTTTCTTAAAACTCTTGTGTGCTCACAAGCACGCTCTTCTCTACTCGCTGGTCTTGCTTTGAGGGCTAGTGATAATTTTATCTCATCTGAACTTCTCTTTAATAACTGTTGACAGCCACAGATGCCAGGCCCTTGGTGAGAGCATCTGTTTGCCTATTGAGGATTAAGTTAAACTACTTAGCCTTCAGTATAGTAAATCCATCTCGCCTACAGACCACAGGCTGCCGTAAGTATGCTAATCATATAGAAAAAGATAGACACCCAAATTGTAGTGAGATCAAGAAATTTCAGGCATAGGTAGTTGTTCAGCTCCTGGCCCCCAACTCTACTCCAAGCTTGGTGGGGGGCGGGCGAGAGTTCACCAGCCCACCCCTCTCCCCACACTGTTTCTCAAACCCTCATTGCTGCATTACAGCTTTCATAAAAAATGGTCGAAGCAAAAGGATTGCGATGCACGTTAAAAAGTCCTTTGTTGTCTCAGACCAACGCACAGCAGCAGACAACTTGGACTCATCTTGTTTGTCATGCAACTTAAGATGGAGATGAATACACATTACAGTGGTACCTCGGGTTAAGTACTTAATTCGTTCCAGAGGTCCGTTCTTAACCTGAAACTGTTCTTAACCTGAAGCACCACTTTAGCTAATGGGGCCTCCCGCTGCCGCCGCACCGCCGAAGCACGATTTCTGTTCTCATCCTGAAGCACAGTTCTTAACCTGAGGCACTATTTCTGGGTTAGCGGAGTCTGTAACCTGAAGTGTATGTAACCCGAGGTACCACTGTACTTGGGTGAATCAAGGGGAACTTTTGCCTGGCACTGTTTTAGAATGTGTAGGATAAAAACCATAAAGTTCAAGGGAGACATGTGTTGGACAAGACACAAGAACATATGCCTGGCAGCCAAGAACTTGTTGAGGCACCCCTCTAAGCATACATATTCAAAAATGCTCCTTTATTCCCCATAATTGATGAAGTTGCCCTAGGAAAAAAGAAATATATAATGAAAAGTTCACCATTTGACCTGTATAGCACCATTGCACATTTTTTGCAATGTAATTATTATTATTATTTTAATCCTTTGTCTCTGAATGAATAAGCAATTCAGAATTAATTTCCTACACCACAGACATGTAAGTGGATACAAAACAGGCCCCCTTGTTCCTCAATGGTTAATTAAAATTAATTAAACTCATTGATACCTTATCTAACAGCTCCCAAAGCACCCCTAGTTGATCCATTGTTCATGTAATCCAGCTAAACATTATATTCAAGAAGGATTTAAAGGAGACGACTCTTATGGCTTTGTAACAAAAATGCGTATTTATATGAAAATGGGAGTACTGTACAGGGCCCCCATTCCATCTTTGAAGATATTCACATCTATGAGAGCTGCTGTAGCCTAATGCTTAAAAAATGAGTTGAAAATCAGAAAGTCCTTGGTTTAGCTCTCACCTCTGCCCTGAACTCACTAGACAAGAGAGGTCACCTTCTCCCTCTCAGCCTCAGTCCCAGTCTCCAGCATGGAGATGATAATGCCAACCTCGTCAAGCTGTCATAAGAATTACCTTTCAAACAAAGGTTACTATAACTAAAGTACTTTGATTACACAAGAGTACTACAAATATATTCAGATTGCTTTCGCACTAGGTACTTCTGTGGAATAGTTACACATTGTTTTTACGGGGCAACCATGCAACACTGGGAACAAACAGTCTCCTCTTGTTTCCCCCCACATTCAACTTCTGGTGTGTGCATCTTCAAAGCTCAGGTTTATAATATAACAACAACAACAACAACAACAACAACTTCTTGATGGAAAAGCTGCTCAATTTCTTCAGATAAAGATGATCCCATTGTTATTTCTGTAGGGTTATAGACGAACAACCACTGCTTCCCAAACTCCCTAGGATGCTTGAAAAATTGCTGCAGGTCTGCAGATGACTTAATGGTTTTCCTGCCTATTATAACAATTTTCTGCCACCAGTGGAGAAGCAGCAATGGCAGCAGTTTCTGGTGAGATCTTGTGCACTCTTGCAGGAATTTGCCGCTGCTTCACGGCCGCCACACTGCAGACCAGGTAAGGAAGACTTCAGGAGTGGTGGGGTGGCAGCATGGTGACAAAATGGGACACATTGCTCCTGGCTATGCTAGATGCTGAAGGATTTTTACTTGTTTTTACTGCTTCTCTTATCATTTATTGTATTAACAATACAATTATTGTATGGTATTAACATTTGAATCACAAAGAATTCAAAGTGCAATGCAATAAGAAATAATAAAGCAATAAAATCCGATTAAAAATAAATATGAGTATCATATATCTTCAACTGCAAATCCACAGACCATAGGGCTTGCCGATCAGAAGGTCGGCGGCTCGAATCCCCGCGATGGGGTGAGCTCCCGTTGCTCGGTCCCTGCTCCTGCCAACCTAGCAGTTCGAAAGCACATCAAAGTGCAAGTAGATAAATATGTACCACTCCAGCGGGAAGGTAAACGGCGTTTCCGTGAGCTGCTCTGGTTCGCCAGAAGCGGCTTAGTCATGCTGGCCATATAACCCGGAAACTGTCTGTGGACAAATGCCGGCTCCCTTGGCCAGTAAAGTGAGATGAGCGCTGAACCCCAGAGTCGTCCGCGACTGGACTTAAGGGTTGGGGTCCCTTTACCTTTACTGCACACTCCCTGAATGAAGCTTGCAGGTCACTGGTAATCCATGGACCACTGTTTGGGAACCCCTGGTATAGGTTGTTCAGTCATTTTCTAGGCTGTGTCTTAGCCATTTCCTTTTCTATAGTCTGTCTCTCCACTATGATTATTATCACATATATATCCTGCTTTTCCTCCAAGGAGCTCAATGGTGTACATGGTTCCTCTCCTCCTCATTTTACTCTCATAGGAACTCTGTGTGGTATGTTAAAGTAAAGGGACCCCTGACCATTAGGTCCAGTCGTGGCCGACTCTGGGGTTGCGGCGCTCATCTCGCTTTATTGGCCGAGGGAGCTGGCGTGCAGCTTCCGGGTCATGTGGCCAGCATGGCTAAGCCGATTCTGGCGAACCAGAGCAGCACACAGAAACGCCGTTTACCTTCCCGCTGGAGTGGTACCTATTGATCTACTTGCACTTTGACGTGCTTTCGAACTGCTAGGTTGGCAGGAGCTGGGACAGAGCAACGGGAGCTCACCCCGTTGCGGGGATTCGAACCACCGACCTTCTGATCGGCAAGTCCTAGGCTCTGTGATTTAACCCACAGCGCCACCTGCGTCCCGTATGTTAGGTGGATATATTTACTGGCCCAAGGTCACCCACTTCCAACATTTGAGATTGGGGAAATAACAAATGTATACTTGGCTGGAAGTGGAATTCTTCCTTCACCCGAGTGGGCAATCCCCAATGCAGAACACCAATGGCAGCATTCCATGCCCAGAAGCTGCTTAAATATTATTCCTGCATGATAAAGCTATGATTGTCACTTTTCTAGCTATTAACTGCTGCAAGGAAGAGCAGATCTAAAAGTCAACCTGTGCCTTTTGGGAGGATGCACTGGTTTTTAAAAAGAGAAAATTTAAATCACAAAAGAAGAAAAAACTGATTTAAAAACAAGCTTCTCATTTTGCGATGTATGCATTTCCTGAACCGCCTTTCTCTTTATTTGTTTAAATTATATCTGGGCTTTTTGTGCTTCCGTATCAAATCGTTAATTGCTTTTTGCCATCTCTAATAAGACATTGTCTGGAATATAGACTGGAACGTTCTGAAATAGGAAATTCAGCTTTGGAAGCAATGTCATTTCAATGGCGGTGATCTTCTCAAATCCTAGAAAAATGTTATTTCATATTGCTTCGTAACTGGGAAATTGTTGTTTTTAACCAGGGCTTTATAATTTTTTTTGTGATGCTGATGCTTAACCATTCCCATGACCTAGTTATGCATGCAAATTGAGATAATCTTGCTAAGACGGTTTCCTCTTTGGACATCCAAATTTGTAGCCAAGACTTCTTATTCTTCCATAATTAATTTCAGAGCGTGAAGCTTTACTGTACTAACTTCTTTCTCTTTAAATTTATTGAAGTCACATTTCAGGACAATTAGTGATAATGTTCATGTCTAACTGCAAACTGATATATTTTGTGCTCTTGACTACTGATAGGGACACCAGCAATTTTTCTATTATTTCTTAATTAAATTTCAGGCAGTTCAAGAGAGCTGAGAACAGGGGCCATAAAGGACACTCTTGACTTTTCCCTTTCTTCACAGGAATGGTGAATGAATCCAATCCATTTGCTCAGGTCGCTGCTGTTGACTGTTTGCAAACTTGTCCAGTTGCATCAGAAATCACTGTTCGGTAACCATTCTATATAGCATTGATTTAATAAAGCTCTGTATCTTAGTTTCTTCCCACTGGCACTGTTTCACATCCCCCTTAAGTGTGTTCTCCTGCCATACATCCAGAAACTGTGTTTATGTGAAAAGTGCTTAAATGGCCGGGAAAATCCAGACCTATGGCAAAAAATATTTTTTTAAACAAAAGCTCAACAACTTTTGTGACCAGACTATTTGAAACATGGCAACCCTACTTATACTGATTAAGACTCCCCAAGGGATGGAACATTACTTTCTAGTTTCTTAACCTTCATTTAAAATGCCTTCTCCAGTCTTGAGAAAAAATCATGTATGCGGCAAAGTGAGAGAAGAGTTTTCCAGGATCATCCTAACTTTTAGGAACTACACTTGCAACTACACCTACAAAGAACTGAGCTGAAACAGAACTTACTGCCAGACTAAAGGCTTTCTGTCCAATTATTTCCTGTCATGCGTAAATGGACGTCTTTCTATACACAAACAATGCATGGCATTTCCTCTACATTCCTCACAAGGAAAAAAATTACAGGAAAAACATGACACTTTGCATAATAAATTGACAGGTTTGCAACAGAAGCTGACCAGTCTCCCATTTGTTTTCTATTAATAAATTGCATTTCCAAAACCTCCAAAAGCTTCTAAGTGGCTAACCACACAGGAACCATAAAAACAGACCGAAACCTTCACAAATCAGGATTCCAAGAAAGTTATCACCCTGGCAGCCTGGGAGATCACTATTCAGTGAAAGACGTATCATGCAGCGCAGGCGTTAACAGTACAGTCCTGACAATGTTTACTCAGAAGCAAGTCCTACTGAATTCAGAGGTGCGAGGCCTGCAGACTAAACCAAGGAAGATTTCTAATGCTTAAAGACACACAACAGACTGCAGTGTAATTCTTTACAGGTGGCAGGAGGTCCGAAATCCCAGAGACAAGAGAATAATTTGAAAAGCTAAGGATGTGGTGCAGGTAGGCCTACACAATTAAGATGTGTTTACAATCCACAAGTTCACTACTGAAGTAGAGAGTCAGAGATGTCCTCAGGCTTCTAGTCAGAACAGACACTGCTATTTACCAGTGAAACTTAACTGTTCAGTTTAATATAAAACACAACTGAGGCCTAGAGCTTCTAACAAGGTAAGTTATCTTATCAGTATCATAAATAACCACCAGGGGTGGTTCTTCTCAAACTGGAAGGCGGATGGCCACACCAACAGTTATTAACTCGTCACTTTCTGCAGTGCTGTGGCAGGTATTTTCTTGCATTCTCCTTATAAAATTAAATCCAGATTCCAGGCACACACGCCCCAATTCATGGCACAAATGCAACACCACATTTTCTTTCCCTTTCGTAACATATTTATGAATAAAGACAGGGTAGCGAGCTGACATGCGCCACCCCTTGCCTCATTAACAAGCCAAAAATGTCAATTTTGTGTGTGTGCTTTTTCTGTTCTCATGCTGCCCACACTAAAGTCACAATCTGTTGGCAAGAAATTACAAAAATAAATAAATAGGTGCTTGTAAAAGCAATTGGTGCTTCAAAAGCACAAGTGCAGATATGATGCAAGAAAATACTGCATTTTTTCGTGCATTGGACGAGGTTTTTCTAACTCAAAAATCACATCAAAAAGCTGGGGTCGTCCAGTGTTTCCTGCTGCGTGGGGGGGAGAGAGGCTCAACAACCTTGGGCCATCTCCCCTCATTTTCCTAAAACTGAGTCCCCCAAAATACAAGGGGGCATCCTATAGACGGAAAAATACGGTAAACATCTTATTGTATAGTTATGGAAAACAATCCTCTGATGTTGATCTTATCAACCCGCTACAAAGCCGAGGCTGCTGAAAAGACTTGGGCTGGGGTGTTATTTACATGCGGTTGTTGGGAAGGAGTGTTGTTGCCAATTATCATTATTAACTTTTGTATCTTTATTTTAGACCTTATTGTGATTTATGTTGAAATTGTTTAATTTGGTTGTGTACTTTCTGATGTTTTATTTATTGTTCATGGTTACATTTGTCTCGTTTGTAATTATGGTTTCCCCCCACGCTGTAAGGCACCTTAAACATGGCTTGAACTATGCAAGCCGGCATACAAATAGAATGACGTATGCATGCATGTAACCAATAATTTGAGTGGGGGAACCCTTGAGTTTTAAAAGAGAAATGTGCAAACTTTTTAGAACGGCGCAGAAATTAATGCTGCAGTCTCGTAAATTACAGACTTCCCACCAAATTCCATGACGACTTTTTGCACAAAATTGCAGTCTTTCTTGGAGATGTTCTTGCAGTGAAAAATTATCCCAGATTACAGTTTAAGAAGTATTTGTGATGAGACATGTTTTATCATATTAAAATGTAAAGTATGAGAACGTATTGTTCAATGGGGATTATAAATGCTGGACAACTGCTCTGCTTTTTCCCTGGAATAGGATTAGGTACAGTGATAAAAATTGTCCTCCTAAGTATTTCTCTCATACATACACACACATTCATTCCATGTGAAAACTCAGCAGTTCAAAATACAGTTACACGTTTCCCAGACTTTTGCCGTTCATCACAATGAAACAGATCCTAAGGTCAGGTTTTCTGTCAAAGCGGTTAATGAACAGCTGAGTCTTCTGCAACCTTTTTTTTTAAAAAAAAAAATCAAAATCTCCCCTAGCCAGTCATTAACCAACAGGAAATTCCAGACTGGGAAGTTCTCTTTCAAAAACCCCAAGTAGTTTCTGAGCAAATTTTTATTCAGACTAGTAGGGTAGTTTGTTGCAGTTGTGACAAGCCTGAAATTCTAGAAGTCCTAAGATATCAATAGATTTGCAGCCCAAACAAACTGCCGGATTTTGCTTCGTCTAGGGGCCAAACTAGTAAGGATACAGGAGTACTTGTTTTGTTTGTTTACCTTTAAAAAAGGCGCAGAGGACATTCAGTTTGATCAGAGCAGCAGCAATGGCAGAGAGGCTTTTTAATGTCTTCTCCACATGGCTCTCCAAGCAATGCAATCCTGATAAAATTCAAAACTCACCTGATGCAAAAAGTCAAAATCCAGCACACACATACACACCCGAATGCCCTGATCACAAATCTCTCACATCACGTATGATTTGGCCCTTTTCCTTTCATTCTTTGGCATTTAGTAAGTTGATAAGGCAAATCATAATTTACTAGCCTCAACCATGAACAGTAATTCCACCAAGGTTTTCAACCCAAATTTCGCCTGAGAGCTCTTTGGAAAAAAATCAATTGCAGTAAACTCAGAGGCAATAAATAATCACTGGGAAGGAACTATAATCCACCCTCACTGCTTTAGTTCTTATTTTGTATTGGAAACCAATAAGGCTTGCTATAACTAGAAAATAGCAAAAGGTTGCTGCAAGTAGAAAAATATGGTCACTTTGGTTGCTTAAATTCTTACTCCGAAAAGATTGTTCATTCATTTACACACATTAACCTAAATCTACAAATGAACTGCTTATAATTTCTTCTTTCAGCAATCTTACTCCCAAATAGCAGAGTTTAAATATTCATATCAGAAAAGTTTGTCTGACAAGTTTTTTAAAAATCATTGAATTTTCCCCCCCAGAAGACATATCACAAACAAGCAAATTTGAACCTATGGTACAGCTTTTATACAAAAGCTTACATCATGTCCCTTACTCAGGCAATTCCTCCAGAATATTTCCCTCCTTTTACATAGTTTTACTCCTTGAAACTCACTAGGGGGGCAAGTGTATAGCAAAATCCGCTGGGAATGTTGCAGGGCAAATCTGCTGTCTCACTTGTACCATTAACTACTCGTGAGTCGGGTTGAAGGAAGAGTCCAGAAAGTTTATTTACTGCAGTAAAGTGTTTCAGTGGGGTCACTCCACAAAGGCTGGAAACCCCCCCCAAGTGCTTGGGGGGGGGTTACTTATAGGTTTCTTACACAAAGCATTACAATTTCCTCCAATCATATGCATTCTCATTACCTCATTCAAAGAAGCATACAAGTTGTCGTTAGCCAGGATTCATTTAGTTACATTTCATTGGCTGTGCAACAGAAGGAGTGGGTTAGAATCCGGTGGATCTCTTCCTGAGCGGTTCTCAGCTCAGAATATACACTGGCATATCTTCCCCATCCCAACTCAGCCAGGACCCAGCAAAGATGGTGTAGTTCCTCAAACACTATTTTAAAGGCTCGTTTTCCCTCTGCCAGGCTTAGTTAGGCTGACTCAGCCAGCAGTAGTCCCATGGCTGAACCGAGTTTGGATCTGGTGTAACTTTATGCTGGCTTAATTTACACTGGCTTGTGTCATTCCAGCTTCTTGTGTATATAGGATTGCTCCCTTACTGTATATACAAGAACAAGTCTTAACTATGATTAACTAAACAAGATAGGGACAATGTTTACCTGCTCAATCATTAAGCTTATTGATTATTTTAATTATCTGAATGTTTTAAATACTGTAGCTGTTTTATTGATAATGTTATTGTTTTATTATTTTTATAAACAGCTTTGAGGTTTTCCTTTCCAATCAAATAGTTATGTAAGTTTTTATGACGTAAATAAATAAGTCTGTCCGCAACGTTTCATGTACAGTCATACCTCAGGTTGAAGTTGCTTCAGGTTGAGCGTTTTCGGAACGCGTTACTTCCGGGTTTCGCTACTCACGCATGCGCAGACGGTCAAAATGACGTCATGCGCATGCGTAGAAGTCGCAAATCGCAAACGTTGCATTCACTTCAGGATGTGAACAGGGCTCCAGAATGGATCCTGTTCGTATCCAGAGGTACCACTGTATTGCAAATGGGTTACACTTTCTCTGATTCTGACTCTTGTGGGTAATGAAACAATTCCATTTTGGGCAAAAGTCATTTTGTCAATACAATTGGGATTTACGGAAGTTCTAGATTTCCAGTTCCTGGCTAGAATTTGTACAGCAACAAGTTAAACTATTCCGCGCATTGTCATTTTTGTATGAAGCTCTTGCTTTATGCTTGAATAAAGAGTGTTTTGTTCACAAGAAGAGAAGTAGTGTTTAAAGTACCATAAAGGAAAAGGCACTTGTTCTGAACAGCAGGTAAGTACTGAAATGTTCAATGCACAAACGTATAGGTATGAGGAGTCACAACGGGTTACCGGATCTAGGCAATTAAAAGAATTATCATAGAAGTGACTCGCAGGAGAGACACAAGTAGAGCAAAGGAATTATGAGAATAATTATGAGAATAATATCCACAAGGGGGGGGGGAACCCCAAGGGAAATTCTGAGCAAAGTAAGATAAGAAAGCAACAAAGGAACTACAGTCGTACGCTGGCTCCCGAACACATTGCAAGTCGAATGTTTTGGCTCCCGAACGCCGCAAACCCAGAAGTGAGTATTCCGTTTGGAACCTGAATGTCCAGTGGGGCTTCCGATTGGCTGCAGCCAATCTTCTTGCAGCCAATCGGAAGACGCGTCTTGGGTTTCTGAACGTTTTGGAAGTTGAACAAACTTGCAGAACGGATTCTGTTTGACTTCCGAGGTACCGCTGTATAAGAGAGAGGTTCAGAATGGGGGTGGGAAGTATGCCATCTTGAATAAAAAGCTCTCTAATGCTTATCACAGCATCATCCTTCCAATCAGAATACATACAGTCTTTGCCTCTTTTCCCCAATCAGTGCTAAAGGTCATGGACTGAGGAATATAGTTCTTGCACGCTCCCAAACAGAATCAAACATGGCCTGAAGTCCTGAGAAGAAATCTGGAGCTATGATGAGGACCTTTCTCCCCCCGCCCCCTTCTAAGCCCTGCTGACAACCTCCCATTAAATCAGATCATTTATTAATTTAGCGAGCTGATAAGGCATCTTTTGTGTATAGTCCAACATAGAACGCCGAGCTTCTGTGCAGCTGGCACACTCTGTATTAGCACATTAACACGAACGGCATATAAATAGGCAATATTCCCTCAGCTGAAGAGGCCAGATAGTGAGTTGGGTGGCATCGGGATTCACTCCCAGCCCTTCTCTTGTCACATTTTTTTGCTGTCATGGCAACTAGATCCAGCAGCAGCAGCAGCAGCAGCAGCCTAGTTAGCTTGGTTTTCAACTTCACAGCAGCACTATTTCAGAGGAAGGAGCAGGATGCCGCTGGCAGAAAGACCAGCAGTTCCCATAACTGCTTGTTTTCTGCTTTCCCTTTGCTGCTGATCTTTGACCGATTCTTTATAGACAAGGATTTCCATTTGCCCAGATTGAGGACTTGCTCTGTTTATCAAAACCTTGGTCTGCGTACAGCTTCTGGGTTACGTGGCCAGCATGACTAAGCCACTTCTGGCGAACCAGAGCAGCACACAGAAATGCCGTTTACCTTTCTGCCAGAGCAGTACCTATTTATCTACTTGCACTTTGCTGTGCTTTCGAACTGCTAGGTTGGCAGGAGCAGGGACCAAGCAACGGGAGCTCACCCCGTCGCAGGGATTCGAACCGCCGACCTTCTGATCGGCAAGTCCTAGGCTCTGTGGTTTAACCCACAGCGCCAGCCGCGAACCTTATTTTCATGGTACAGAAGATCAATGTTGAGGAAACAATTGTTACAGCAGTAAACAACAAGTAACATGTCCTGATAAAATTACAGGCTTTTATCATGCCATGTGTTACAATTTTCATTTGATTACTCTTAAGAGGTCTGCTTTGAGCCAGTCTGTGACCTGCCTAATTTTTCTGCAGGGATTTTTGTTCAGCACCGTATGAAGAACACTGGCTTCAGCCCAGTGTTTCACTGGAGTAAAGTATCTTGTGTACAAAAAAAAAAAAAAAAAAAAAGCTTTAAAAAGGAGTTAAGTACTCAGTATAGATGGGCAAGTGTTGGTAGCCAAGGTCCCCGATAGGCCCATCGCTACTGATGCAGGCCTCTTAAAACCATTTAAAATACCATTTTTAAAATGACTTGGTGCTGTGAAATGCTACGTAGGGGCTGCCATCCACCTTAGCCCCAAGTGCCTCTGGGCCCTGCCTCACCTAGCTGTTCTCTTCACAACATGGTAGCATGGCTTTCAGAGGCATCACCTATCCCAAATGCTGCCCTGCTATACTTCTTCTTTGGCGATCACTCGTACCCGAGTAAAACTGTCTTCCATGAACATGGTCTTAACAGTGAGTCTGTAAGGGACTGTGGACGCCAATTCTGGATCCACAGTGGGACATAGGTTTCCATGCGGGAGTTGATCATGGCGAGAGTTTGCCAAGCGTGCCTTCCTCTTAGCACGTTTCTCCCTTTCGTCCCGAGTTCAAGCGTCTTCAAAGCCCATGACATCTTCAGAAAAGGTTGTTCTTCAACTGGAGCGCTCGCAGGCCAGTGTTTCCCAGTTGTCAGTGTAAAGGGAGATGGGAAAAGTTTCTCTCAATATTTTATTCTGTTGCTCTCAAATATTATCTACACATAATAAATAAATTCCTGCACTCTGCTAGGAGGGACAAAACAGCCCAAAAATTGCAGTAGCTTGCAAAAGCCTAATCAGCTACTTGAAACTGCTGATGCTAGCTACAGGTCAGAAGGTCGCTTCCTGCCCAGCCAGAAACTGCTGTTAACTAGAAAAACCACTAGCAAGAAGTTTCCTGTTTTACTTCTGCTTAGTAATGCAAGAAGAAAACCACTAACAAGATGTTTCCTGCTTTACTTCTGCTTTTAAGTAATGCAAGATAGGAAGAGATACGAAGGGAAAAGCTTAGCTAACAAAAGAAGACACGTGCACAAGGAGGTGGGAGGGAGTGCTGGCTTAGCAGAAAGACAGAAATGATTTAGCAAGCAATATTTGCTAGTCGATTGGGGAAGTACGGCGGGTATAAGAAAGACTGTTGAAGTGACTTGCTTTACAGCCAGAATATTTTTAGGAACTATCCAGTTGGCTGTCTCTGAGTACAGACCTTGACTCTGTGCTCAGATCTCTCAATAAACTCTTTTTCTCCAAAGAAGATTTTGCTTTCCTGGTACTTTTGTTCCCTCCGAGGTCCAGGGGGATGGCGAGGCTAATGGATCCCTAGGTAAATAAGGCTTCAAGTGTTTATACTACATTTTAAAAGATTTGCCTTGATAGAGTCTTTAAAGCTGTTTTGTTGACCACCAGCATTACACTCTCCATTTTTAAGTTTGGAATAGTGTTGATGCTTTGGAAGACAATAAACAGGCATCCGCACAATATGACCAGTCCAACGAAGTTGAAGAATCATTGCTTCGACATTGGTGATCTTTGCTTCTTCCAAGACACTGGCATTTGGTTTGCCTGTCTTTCCTAGTGATGTGTAAAAATTTTCAGACACCATTGATAGAACCATTTGAGGAATTGGGAGATAGTGTTTGTAAGTGGTCCGTGTTTCACACGCATACAGTAAGGTTGGTAGTACAAAAGCATTCTGGTTTCCCTGTGAATGTCCCAGTCCCCAAACACTCTGTACTTCAATCAGGAGAAAGCTGCTCTTGCAGAGCTCGGGCGATGCTGGATTCTCTGGTAACCTGGGCCAGGGGTGGGGGTTAGGTACCAGGGTGTGGTACTGGGGGCCCTAGTGCCCAGAGCCCCTCAAACTTTGTGATGGCCCAGAAAATTGACGTCACTTGATTAGATACCAATCCTTCAGGCTATAAGTACCTGCATAAGACAATGAATCATAAATTCCCCGGTTCAAATTTTGCCTCTGACATGAAGACACAATTTCCTCCTCCTCTCCTCTCTTCTTGCCCTGCCCCAAGCTTTCTATGCTACATTTTCTAAAGTACGGTAACTTAAGGACTGACACGCCAAGTTTTGTTTTGTTTTTCTTAAAGGATCTACACATTGTGCTGTATTTGCTAACCCAAACTCTAACTGTGCAGCTGGCATTAATATTAGATTCTTGGGCTCTCTGCAGAAATAGCAAGCAAGCACAAAAGCGCAGCTCTGAGTTATTCTCCTGAGCTTCCCAGCTTTGTAGGTGATGCCTTTTCAACTTGGTTATTTGTGTTCATGTCTTGAGTAGCGACAGATTTGAATAATGGCATTAGATCTAAGCAGCAGCTATTGATAGCTTCACACCGACTTGCACATATCACCTAATATCTTAAGTGGACCTATAACATACACGCAGAGAGCACAATCGGAAGCAAACAGGATGGCAGGAGAAATTAACAGCACGAGAGGCTGTGAATTGTCCTTTCTTTTTGCCATATTTAATTGGAATTAGCTACAACCTTGAGAGAGTAGTTTAGAAAAAGCTGAAATTCAGTGCCCTGCAAGTGTTACTCAAAATGCAAAGCAGATTTTTTTTAGTTCACTATGCAATTTTGATATGCTCAGAACAAAATTATTAGAGAGTGGAAAAGTTGTCTAGACAGTTAAGCTTTCTCACCTATAATTCCCAGCCCATTTTCTCATCACTCATTGTTCTGTTAAACATAGATATTTACACCATCTCTACTCTGCTAGCACAACACTTAGCTGTTCCAAAAAAAGGAAAAAAGCTAAGTAAGCAATTCTTTATCAGCACATAGTGGTTCATTAGGCCGCTCATATAATCAAAATCTTCCCTCAGGTTTTTATCACACAACTAAACCACCCCTTGCCACTACAACTAAGCCACACCTTTGCTGGTTTTTCAGCATCAGATGAGAATGTTTTTCATTTAGACACAAGTCTCCTTGTCTCTCTTGAATTCTTGCTGCTCAAGATGATTACTAATAGGGGGGAAAAACAAATCTCAAGAGAACAATGTATAGGAAATCAGTGTAATTTCTACCAGGGTGATTTATGCCGGTGTAACTTACCCCTATTCCAAACTCCATTCAATAGTGTCGCTACTGAGGCAGCAATCCTTTGAAAGTGGGTTGGACTTGCAGCACTGTTCTTACCAGTGTCACTTCTGCTGGGTTCCTAGGTCATGTGACCAAGCTGAAAGGAGTCCGGAATAGGGAAAATTCTCCCCCTGACTCATCCATCCCAGGGACACAGCTTTGGGGGGAGGCTTATGCTAGCCATGGGTCAGCTGAGTCCCAGCTGAGACATGATGGAGGGTTTAGGTGGGCACATCTGAGCCAGGATGTGGGGCTTCAGCCAGCTCAGAGGGAGACCCACCTGTTCCAAATTCTGCTCCTCCCAGTGGATCCTTGGTTTGGATTGCTCCTTAAAACTTTTTTTAGTTTTATAAAATGATTTTGAAATTGTTTTGATGTATTGGCTTTCTTATACTGCAGTTCACCACTGCAGTAGCCTTTTTATTTTTAAGAACCTCTATCACTAAGTAAAGAGAAGATGCACAAAAAGGAAGGGGTGTTGAAATTGTGGGTTGCTTCATTAAGGGGAACAATTTGGGAAGTACACAGGGAGAACTCTATGGGGAGATCCTTTGATCTAAATTTCCACTGAACAGTATGAAAAGTGAAAGAAACTAGGATTTCCCACTCTTGGTTTTCTTCCCTTTTCTTCGTAGTTTTGTAAAAGCAGAGTTTCGTTTGTTATAATAAAAGTTCGTAAGTTAATAAATTAAATCTGTGTTCAAGCAGTCAGGCTTCTGAGAACCATAATTCCTGTTAAGATAACCTTGCCTGCTGCAATAGGTAAAAATAGGTAAAGGACCCTGGACAGTTAAGTCCAGTCAAGGAGACTATGGGGTTGTGGTGCTCATCTTGCTTCATGCTGAGGAAGCTGGCGTTTGTCCACAGACAGCTTTCCGGGTCATGTGGCCAGCATGACTAAACTGCTTCTGGCTCAACAGAACACCGTGACGGAAACCAGAGCACACAGAAACACCATTTACCTTCCCGCCACAGAAGCACCTATTTATCTACTCGCACTGGCATGCTTTCGAACTGCTAGGCTGGCAGAAGCTGGGACAGAGCAACGGGAGCTCACCCCGGCGCACGGAATTGAACCGCTGACCTTACGATCAGCAAGCCCAAGAGGCTCGGTGGTTTAGACCACAGCGCCACCCGAATCCTTGCAATAAAGGGTGTCGGGGAGGACCCCAGCCTTCTCCTAAGCTTCCTTTAATTCCTTCTAAACTCAAATGTGAACCTTTCTCAGAGTACAGCACAGAAACACAGCTTTGCGGTGTTGACTCAATCACAGCCCGTCTTCCCTGCTGTTAAGCTGTTTCCCCTGAGCAACAGAGAGGTGGGATATCAAAGCATTTCCCACCCCCCTTGCCGGCACATGTGATTGAAGGGCAACAGTAAACTCAGTTGAATTTAATAAGCAACATTAAATATACTTAACATGGAAGCCCCAAGGTGTAAAGTGAGTAAAGGCTGGTTAGGCTTTTAAAAACAAGTAGGTTAAAAACGAAACATAACATAAATAGATTGCTTAATTACAAATCAATCATGTAAGACTTTTAAATTAGCTTTGGGATATTTATGTGGGGAATTATTTCTGTATGTGTAATTTATAAGGAGATTCCAGTAGGTTGGAAATGGGAAATATATTGTTTTTTTCTATGCCAGTACAAGTGTATAGAAAATATTCAGTTGCTGTGCCAGCTTCCAATTAATTATAGCCAGAATTCTACCTTTGGAATAGCCCAGAGAGAGGCTGGCAGGGCAAAGTTGCCCCACCTCCATTTTTAATTGAATATAATAAAAGCCCCCACCCCACAATTCATACAGCTGAAAATACTTTTCATACAAATCTAGCAGGATAACCCAGCTCAGTGGGTTCAGTGGGAAAATAACATTTTAATGGGATTTCCCCTTAGTTCAAGATTTTGTCTTCACAGAGCCATATGCCACACAGAAACATTTGAAAGGCAATTAGCAGACAGCAACAGCTTGCTGCATTAATTATTAGTTTATTTTCAAAATAATAATAATAAAACAATCTTGCTTCAGAGGAAAGTAGTTTAGGTTTAGGAGTTGATTATGAAAATGTGTTTCACTGCTTTAAAAAGGAAAAGCAAGATCAATCACAAATCAACCCTGCCAACAGATGGATCCATGCCAGTTTGGCTTCAGGCTGGCCTTTTATTTAGACCTCATATAACCCCTGTTATAAGACAGCAGGGGCACTGGTTGCCAGTTCGTTTAAATACTCATGGTGATGTTTGAAGCCCTAAACAACTCAAGTCCCAAACCTGTGAAAAACCGCCTCCTTCCCTACTGAAGAAGTGTGCATGCACACGAAGGCTCATACCAAGAACTAACTTAGTTGGTCTTTAAGGTGCTACTGGAAGGAATTTTTTATTTTGACTATGGCAGACCAACACGGCTACCTATCTACTATCCTTCCCTACAGACCTTCTTGGGTGCCGAGGTCACCAGAGATTGTCCTCTTGTTCCTCCACCCTCAGCGGCTTGGAGGGTGGCGGCCCCTGAGCTGTGGAACTCCCTCCCCACAGAGGAGCACCTTCATTCCACACTTCCAGAAGATGCTCAAGATGCAACTCTTATCCATCCTGAGTCATGACACTTAACCTGTATATTTTTAGGAGAGATTTTATTTTTGTGATTCTAGGTTGTTGTTGTTTTATAATAATATTTATTAAATTTTCCATTCTAGGTTGTTTTAAACAGTTTTTAAAATTGGGACCCTAGGATGAAAGGTGGGTTAATAGTAGTAATAATAATAATAATAATAATAATAATAATAATAATAATAATAATGTATTTTAATAAAGAAACACTTTCTTGGGTTCCTCTTTGAGAAGGCAGCAAAAAGCATCATTCAAGTAAAATCTTTAGATTTCTCCATAGCAGGTGAGCCTCGACACAATCTCAGCTACATTCTTCTAATTAGAATCAGGAGGAAGAGACAAAATAAGCCTACACAAGTTATAAATTCTAAAGTATTCTGAGGACTGAAGGCTTATTGAGTTTCCAAAAATATCTGAGCTCCAAAATGCAGAACAAATTTTATTTGCTCACTGAATTTCTGGCATAAAAGATCCAAACAAAAGTGAGCCCATGAGCTACATAATTTGGCTACCACTCTTCTTAGTAGTGCTTGCTAAATGGTCTGGATGTGTTTAAAACAGATAACATATAAGCACATGTAAATATACAAAACTTCAGTGAGGAAGGGAAATAACTCTTCCTCCATTTTTAAACACCCTGCTAAAATCCAGAATTCCTGCCAGACTCCAAAATTTATTCCTAGTACTAGTTAAAAAGGTAGAGGGACCCCTGACCATTAGGTCCAGTTGTGGCCCACTCTGGGGTTGCGGCGCTCATCTCGCTTTATTGGCCGAGGGAGCCGGCGTACAGCTTCCGGGTCATGTGGCCAGCATGACAAAGCCGCTTCTGGCAAACCAGAGCAGTGCACGGAAACACCGTTTACCTTCCCACCTGAGCGGTACCTATTTACCTACTTGCACTTTGACGTGCTTTTGAACTGCTAGGTTGACAGGAGCAGGGACCGAGCGACGGGAGCTCACCCCGTCTCGGGGATTTGAACCACCGACCTTCTGATTGGCAAGCCCTAGGCTCTGTGGTTTAACCCACAGCGCCACCCGCGTCCCTTCTAGTGCTAGTTATCTTGCTTTTAATATCTGCACACTGTGAACTCTGATGTAAGCATACAGTTTGCTGCAGACCTTTAGCTGTAAGTGGAAAAATAGGAGATGGGGAGAAAATAATGGAACTAGATCTTGGCTTAAAAGCAGCTCGATTTAAAGGAGAATGATAGACAACTTACTGGAGCTGACCGAGTGGGACTTACCCCCCAGGTAAGATTGCACCCTTAGTATAGACCTCTCATTTTCTCCAGTGGTTAAAGACTGTCGTTGTTTATAAAAAGCACTTTGATTTCATGGACCACAGTGCTTCTTTTGGTGTCAAAACACTATAAAGATGGTCATTTCCTCATTTCTCCTTTCAAACATGCCTTGAGCAAGTACTACAGACTGAAAAAGAGATTTGTTTTCAGAATCAAGCTGGCTTTGCTAGTCCTCCCCTGGGAAAGGGAACAGGGGGGCACTGGAGTGCAGAACTTGTGAGCAGAGACAGGCCTATATTGCCAGCAGCAAACCACTAATTAAGGCAAGTATACTGCAGTTATGAGAGGAGATAATTGGTGCTGGTGAATGCAAACAGCAAGCTAAACGCTGTGTTTGGAGTTGCAGTCCATGGTTTTCAGCAGTCTCAGTTTATTTGAAATAATCACCGCTGCTTTAGGGGTTCCTGTAACGGACCATACATGTCTGCATTTTCTCTCCTGGCTAAGCAATGTTTTCAAGGCATCAGCTGTGGTCAAGTACTGTATTTTTCGCTCTGACCATCTTGACCATCAGCTGTGGTCAAGTACTGTATAAGGCGCACCTGACCATAAGGTGCACCTAGTTTTTAGAGGGGGGAATCAAGAAAAAAATATTATGGATCCTGCTCGCTGTCTTGGCTTCTTTAGTGGCTTCTCCGTCCGGGAGAGGCTGCACGCAGCTATGGCAATTCCCCCACCTCCCACAAAAGCCCACAGGAGCCGTGCACCCTTTAAGGAGCGGGCAGCTCCTGCGGGCTTTTCTACGAGGAGGGAGAAGGGACTGACTGCCAGCGTCAGTCCCTTCTCCCTCCTGGGGAGAAGCCTGCAAGAGCCATGGGGAGCTTGTGTGTGGCTCTTGGGGTCTTTTCCTGCCTGCCTCCCCCCTGCATTCGCTCCGTAAGACGCACACACATTTCTCCTTACTTTTTAGGAGGGAAAAAGTGCGTCTTATGGAGCAAAAAATACGGTATGTTCAGCCAAGAGAGACATTAGCAACATGGTGTTTGCTGAGGGGTTGGAGAATTGCTTTGTGCAGAATCGTGTAAAGGAACGGTTGGCAACTGGAGGCCCTGATCCAAACTATGACACCCACGAGCATGAATTCTGTTGCTTTTTCTTGAGCAGAGACCCTGGAAAAGGGGCTTTTTATACCTCTACAAAAAAAGGTGCTGATCAGGGCTGTAAACCAGGCATAGGCAAACTTGGCCCTCCAGATGTTTTGGGACTACAACTCCCATCATCCCTAGCTAACAGGACCAGTGGTCAGGGATGATGGGAATTGTAGTCCCAAAACATCTGGCGGGCCGAGTTTGCCTATGTGTGCTGTAAACAATACTAGAAAGAAGTATTTGCTCTGTTTCTGTCCTCTCCTTGTCCTCAATGCTAGAGAGAAATCAGCTCCCTGCTGCTTATTAGAGTGTGAAAGAAAGGTATTGAGTATTCATTGATATTTTCTATAGGGTGCCATGACCCAGTGGAGAATTTGCTGATCCTCATTATTCCTGCAGGCTATTAATTATGTTAACATTGGCTTCAAGAGAATTGGGGGTGGGGAAGTAAAATTTAACTGGAAGGTTGTATTCATTGGTTATACTATTATTATTTTTAAAAACCATCAAAATCGGTTTACGTCACTGTTTAGTGCAGCGGTTCTGCTTTAGTGTTTCAACTTAAAATCCACGGATGTGTTATATGCATTTGTGCTTGTAGCATCATTTTAGGAAAATGCAACAGAGAACAAATTCTATTTGGTACTATTTCTATAAAATGACATCTGGATTGGAGCAATACTTTTCCTTACTGCAACTCTGTTAAGAAAACAATTCACAGTTTTAGGGCTTCAGTGCATGCTCTCTGCCTATTTGGACGGAAGGTTTAACAACATTCCTGCTCACCAAAGGCTTTGTATCTGTGAGTCTGGAGAAGCTGAGAATATATCACACTACTTTTATTAAGCTGTCCCTCGTACGAGGCCCACAAGGTATAAATTTCTCATCTGTATCCTCCGCTCCTTGCCAAACAAGACTCTCCGTTCCCTCTGAACAGGTTTGTAAACTGCTAGCAGGCAATGACATATTACTATCCAGGCTGCAAAATTTGCTCTGGCTGCTAGAAAATGAAGAGCAAGAGATAACAAAATAATGCCCTAGTAGGGTGAGAGAGATGTGGTTTTGCTCCTCCATATCTGCAATACCTATGCACTAATTCACAGAGACCAGGATTCCTTTCGTTCCACAAGGAAGTCTTTTGTTGCTGTTCCTTTTCTTATGTGCGTTACTTGAAATATATTTGATATAATGTGTTAAACTGATCTGTATTTTCATATGTATTTTGTTTTTCTATATGTACTGAATGGTGGTGGCCTACAGCTCTATGCAATAGTTTCATTTCAGTTCAATATAAACTTTGATGAAAATGAATAGCTTGTGTATGTGAGGGAGTAGGTTTTACAGAAATGCAACATTTTAATGCATGACATAAAAGAATTGTAGTGTAAAATGCACCACTTCTTTAAAATTGCACTTGATAGGTTTATATGCATTCTTTTCAAAGAAATTCACAATAGTGAAGGTAAACCATGCTTTCAACATGCTAGAGTAACACTGTAGCTGGATTTTTAGTGTCACATAATTTGAAAGAACCATCTGAGTTTATAATCGTAATGGCCCAATCCTGAGCCAACTTAGTTATTAGGATGGAACATTCAGAGTGTTGTCCCAAAACACAAAATAAGCCCATGATCACATAATCCTGCCATTCTGCTATGTTGTTATCTATGGTTTTATTCTGGTTTGTTTTATTTTAAGTTATGGGATATGACAACTTCATATAAATTAGCTTGATTTATTCGAGACAGTTAGGATGTGAGGTGTCGCATCGGGTGTGAAGAAGAATAGAATTGGTTTAAACATTTCAAAAAATAGTATTTGTTCATTTCCATTTCCGTTCTGCCCTTCAAATAAACCCCATAGCAGGAATCGACAACATTAAAACACCCACAATAAAATTACATGAAGCAGCACTACCCTCAGATACCTGGTCCCCAAGTTGTTTAGTGCTTTGAAGGTCAGTATCAACACTTAGAACAGAGGTCAAGCAAACTTTTTCAGCAGGGGGCTGGTCCACTGTCCCTCAGACCTTGTGGAGGGCCGGACTATATTTTGAAAAAAATAAAATAAAAATGAACGAATTCCTATGCCCCACAAATAACTCAGAGATGCATTTTAAATAAAAGGATATGCTGATTCCCGGACCGTCCGCGGGCCAGATTTAGAAAGCGATTGGGCTGGATCCTGCCCCCAGGCCTTAGTTTGCCTACCCACGACTTAGAATGTGGCCCAGAAGTGGACAAGTAATATTTCGGGATTGGTGCTGCATGATTCCTGACAGCTGTTCCTTTCAGTATTCAGAAAGCCACATTTTGCATTTTTCAAAACTCTGGCTTAATATCGGTTAAAAAGCCAGGGTAATAAGACATCCTGGCTTATGATCCTGGTATGTCAACCAAAATTAAGCCCGATTTCTCCAGTTTGGATGCAGTGGGAAACCACAGTTTAATGCAAGCCAAGATCTCCGCCCCAAAACCAACACACAACGAGGAAGCTCATGGCGCTGCAAGCCAAAAACCAGAGCCAGCATGTGTTCATTCATTACTTTCTCCCAAGAAACTATATAGTAAGATGTTTCTCTTTTCATTTATAAATATTTTACTCAGCTATTTAATTGCTAATTAGCAGACAAATCCTTAATTAATACAAAGTTAGTAGTTTACCACTGAATTGATTTGCAATTAGCATGTTGTATCCCAGAACTGCTCAAGAGTCATTAATCATTTTCATGAGCATAAGATCTTTCTCTTCCAGTATTTTCATCGGCCACAGTAAGTAGGTCACAAGGAAGGGACAGGCCAGGTTGGGGGAGTGACAGTTAACTTTCAATTTGATAATTTCCATCCATTCATAAAAGCACAAAACGTTCTATTTGCAGACCTTTAAATTCAATTAAGAACATTAATTTTGTAGCAGTGGATTTACTGAGATGAAATCTTGTCAACAGGAGCTTCCCTGGTTGGCACTGGGAAAAGCTTGAAGCTCAGTGATCGATTGCTTCCATCAGTGGCAGATGGCTCCAGGTTCTGCCATTGGAATCTCAAATTAAAATGTTCTCAGGAAGCAGGGCTGAGAATGACAACCCCTGAGACTGTGCTGAGGTGCTGTCAACAGCATGGCTCTGTATATTCAAGAATCAATGCCATATGGCAATGCAAGGATGCCTCACAACAGGAGTAAACAACATGGTGTTGTGGACTAGAACTCTATCATCAGCCCCAACCAGTATGGCCAACAGTCAGAAGAAGAAGAAGAGTTTGGATTTGATATCCCGCTTTATCACTACCCGAAGGAGTCTCAAAGCGGTTAACAATCTCCTTTCCCTTCCTCCCCCACAACAAACACTCTGTGAGTTGAGACTTCACAGAAGTGTGACTAGCCCAAGGTCACCCAGCAGCTGCATGTGGAGGAGCAGGGAATCAAACCTGGTTCAACAGATTACGAGTCTACTGCTCTTAACCACTACACCACACTGGCTCTCCAGTCAGGGACAATGGCCGCTTTAGCGCAACATATTCTGGGGGGTACCTAAGTGGCTAATCCTGATTTACAACGAGGTGGGTTTTTAGTACAACAGATAACCAACAAGTGATCAGAGATACTGGCAAAAAAATAAAAATGTGAGGTTTTTTTGGTCTATTGAGGAGGCTGGCTTAGCCTCTACTCCAGAGTTTTGAGAGCTCGTGCATGTGTGTGCACAAAAATCTCATAGGAGCAGATTTATCAAGTTCACTCCAAGGTATGGGGCAGCACAGTAGAATGTGCAAAGGTAGAGCCATGTAAGAGCATAAGGTTTTGCATATACACAAGCAGCCCCTGGATGGGGGCAAATGGGCGGCACGTTTTCCATGAAACTGGTTTCAATTTAGCTCTCCAAGTACTTGCCAGCACTGAGGTCAGCTGGGAGCTTCCCAGTGTTCATGGGAAGAGGTCAACAGTGAACACCATGAGCCACAGCAGCCCTATGCCACTCAGATAATTTGGTTCATATTGTCATCACTTCCCACATACAAAAATTCCCCTCTTTTGACTCTGCACTTACATAGAACAAGTACAATGCAAAATGCTATGTTTCAGACGTTTAAATATTGTACTTCTAGCTCTTAATCGAATTGTTTCCGTGCATTCTAGTTTACAACTGAAAGGCAGCTTAAAACCTAAGGCTTCTACCAAGCTTCTTACTCAGCTAGGCTATCCATAAATATGAAACACTTATGGCAAAAGTATTTGTAACCTGACAGACCTTTGGGCACAGTAAATCAGGTGGGGTTGACCTGTTTGCAGTGCTTATGGTGATCTGAAAGCAACACACTTTTTCCTCACCAAAAATATGGTCAACTGATATCCTAGCTCAGTGGCAATTTGTATGAAGGTGATCTCAAGTACAGTCCCTAAATCTCCAGTTAAAAGGATATCTGCTATCAGTCTGCCAAAACCCTCTGCAGCACACCTTGGAGAGTCACTGCCAGATCAAAGTAGAGCTAATACTAGTTAGAACAATAGCACGACTCAGTATAAGGCAGCTTCTTATATATGTGTGTGTGTGTTTATATATACTGTATCTTACTAATGCATAAAACACTTCACCATTTTCAGGTATAAAAAGGTAAAGGTACCCCTGCCCGTTACGGGCCAGTCTTGACAGACTCTAGGGTTGTGCGCCCATCTCACTTATGAGGCCGGGGGCCAGCGCTGTCCGGAGACACTTCCGGGTCACGTGGCCAGCGTGACGAAGCTGCATCTGGCGAGCCAGCGCAGCACACGGAAACGCCGTTTACCTTCCCGCCAGTAAACGGTCCTTATTTATCTACTGGCACCCAGGGGTGCTTTCGAACTGCTAGGTTGGCAGGCGCTGGGACCGAGCAACGGGAGCGCACCCTGCCACGGGGATTCGAACCACCGACCTTTCGATCGGCAAGCCCTAGGCGCTGAGGCTTTTACCCACAGCGCCACCCACGTCCCTTATTTTCAGGTATAATTACTTGCAAATCATGTACAGTATTTATAAAATGCTGTGCATCAAGCTTTTGGAATGTAACCACTATACATTTTCAGCTTGCAAAAAGCCTTAAAAAAATGAAGTTTCACCAACACATGTAAAAAAGCATGTAACCACAAGCAGCTGGTGAGATTCAGTCCTGATATAAATAGACTCAACATGAAAACATGAATTCCTAAACTGCTGAGAATTCAGAATCTTGCTTCACTGCTGGGATTAATTTCTTTCCAACAGACTGGCTGTCTGGAGAATTCCCATGATTCTGTAAATGAAAACATATGGATGTGTTACAGCCAACAGTGGGAGTAGATGCACTCTAACTGATGGGGATTCAAGGGACAGCTCCATACAGAGGAAATTGGCGGTTTGGCAGCTGTTAGGAAACCTAACAAGGCCATATAGTGGAAGTTTTCCTGCTTGCTGCTGTTCTTGTCTGTTCGTTCTGGAACTCAAACATACTTGCTTATTTTCCAGAGAGAGACAGAGGAGTAATGGTTATCCTTCCTAAACAGAAAATCCTTTTTGAATATAAACAACAAACTAATGGGGAGAAGACTTATTTTTACCTACCTTGAGTCCCAGAACAGTAGGCTTATAACACTTTTCTTCTTGCAAAACAATGAATTAATTAAGAGAACTGAGAAAAAAGCAGGTGTTGAGTGTGAAATCAATGAGTGTGAACTGAAGCAGCATAGTAAATAAGATTATACGCCAGGAGTTCAAATCTTCCTCAAGTTTAAGGCTTCGGGGGTGTGGGGAGTATCCTGTTTTGCTTGTTCCTTGATGACATGTGACTGAGGGATACATTTCTTCACAATCACAATTTCCCTAAGTTTAACTGTTTGAGGGGTTTATAGTAACTATTGCAGGGCTGCCATACGCCTGGAAAGTCCTGGACATAGACGGGATTCGTCTGTCAAAAATGGCATCCTGGCGGAATTTTAGGAAACTGGTTAAAATGTCTGGGAAAATCCGGGTATATGGTGTTGATTTTTTGGCGAATTTCCCCCAAAACAACAACCCTAAACTATTGTATTGCTTTGCCACAGTTGTGTTATCACAAGTTTGGTAGCAATTAACATGAGCCTAATCAAGTCCTTAAACACCACACACTCACACGCTGAATCAAACAGTGAACAATGCATTAATTTTGGTGTTTTAACAATGATTTGCCTTGCCAAGTGTGAATCTCCTTGAATACTTCATTCCTGCATTTTACCACCTGAAGATGAATATAAGTGCCCCATTGGTAGAGTGGGCAAGGGGCACTGTGCCCAACATCTTACTGGGGCACATCAACAGTGGCTTCTCTCCAATATACACAGAAACAGATTGCAGTAGGTTCACCTTCTAGGTGCTACCTCATTGTCTAGATGGAATTCCCCCTCTTTCTGTCTGTCTCCCAACTTGCCCTAAGGACAACCCTCTTTTCTGTGTTATCTTCCGATAATGTAGACCGGATCTTTGAAACTAAGCCGCTCAACTCATCTGCAACACCTAAAACTAAGGCTTCAAAAGGCACAAGACCTCTGGTAGCTTTCTCCTGAACCTGCCTGTTGGAAATAAAACAATTCATCTAATGGATATTAAGACATTCAACTTGTCTAACTGAGCTCTCATTTGTTTTTCCCAAGAATGAAAATCACGGACGTTGACACAGAAGTCCTAAAACTAGTACAAACCCTCTCCTTAGTCCCAAAACTGTGTGTATGTGTCTACACTGTAGAAGGGAGGGTGGTATTTGTGGTGGGGGTGGGAGTGGACAGAGGTAGCTAGGATTAATTTAGATTGTCATGATTTCTGTTAAATAAATGTGCGTCATGAATACCTTTTGCAATTGTATGGAAATTTGTTGGAAGGAAGGGTTGTGCCCATAGAGCGAATCCTCACAGGGCTTGTCTTTATTGCCCAGTATCAGATAAATTAATTGGTGCAACGAAAAGCTTTGTACTTCTTTTCACGTGGAAATTCCTCAGCACCACCCACAGAGTGCCCTTTTTGCAGTAAATCTGACCCTTTTTATTCTAAAAATAAAGTAATTAATGGAAGTTTGCCATTTTCCAATAACCTTTTTCCAAAGGTTATTGGAATGGGAAACACCTGAAACAAAAACTGCAACTATTTTGCCTTAAAGTAATAACTTTAAGCTTATTCAGATTTTCATTTCATTCCTAACTCTGGGCATAGGCTTAAAGGCATACTGTTTATTAGAGATTTCTTGGAATCTGAGCCCCCAGGTATCTGACAGGTTTAAAAACAATCCCCATCACACAATTGATCTGTATTTGTACTCCAGGGACCAAAAAACAAATCCGCTGTCTTTTTGCAGACTAGATGGGCCCACAATACTGAATACATGGGTTCTGCTGCATATTAGCTATGCAACCGAACCATGAGGGACCACTTTTGTTGGCATCCCTGCAGCAGCCACAACAAAACAATGCAAAGTCGTTGCTCTGTGTAAGTCTTTATTTATTATCATTACGATACAGTGGTGCCCCGCAAGACGAATGCCTCGCAAGATGGAAAACCCGCTAGACGAAAGGGTTTTCCGTTTTTGAGCTGCTTCGCAAGACGAATTTCCCTATGGGCTTGCTTCGCAAGACGGAAACGTCTTGCGAGTGTTCCGATTTTTCCCCGCCCCCCCTTTTCTAATCCGCTAATCGCCTTTTAGCCGCTTAGCCGCTAAGCGGGTTGCTTCGCAAGACGAAAAAACCGCTAGACGAAGAGACTCGCAGAACGAATTATTTTCGTCTTGCGAGGCACCACTGTATTTTATTGATTTGTTGCAAGGTTTATGAATATGGTGTGCAAGAAGCACTCCTTTTGACATTTGGAAGTGTACTTTATAAACTATTGGTGCACACCACCCCAATCTCCCCGCGGCGTGAGATTCCAGGGGCTCTAGGCCCTTACCCAGGGTTTGTGTTTCCTTTTGGGAATGTGGCACAGCGGATACTATGGTATATGGTTTATTTACACATATATACAACCTGAGCCTGTGATGGAGGGGCTCGCAGCATTAACAGCCCAAGAGGATCCTGCCTCCTCCACAGGCGCAGCCATGGATGCAAACAGAAACCAAACATTGCTCTGACTCTGTCTCCAGCTTGCTGCCTTCTTTCTTGCTGCCCAGACACTGAGGTCCAGAGCCGAGGGCCCTCTGGCGGTTCCCTCACTGCGAGAAGCCAAGTTACAGGGAACCAGACAGAGGGCCTTTTCAGTAGTGGCACCCGCCCTGTGGAACGCCCTCCCACCAGATGTCAAAAAGAACTACCAGACTTTTAGAAGACATCTGAAGGCAGCCCTGTTTAAGGAAGCTTTTAATGTCTATCAGACTACTGTATTTTAATACGTTGTTGGAAACTGCCCAGAGTGGCTGGGGAAACCCAGCCAGATGGGTGGGGTATAATTAATAAATTATTATTATTATTATTATTATTACTATTAATATTATTATTATTACTCATATCACCATCACCTCTGCTCCCAACTCTGGTTTGTTCTGTTGAGGGAGGGGGCCCCACCCATTTGCCACCTCGCACCAAGCCCCTTTATTCCCATCACCTCACCAGGAAGCTAATTTGGCTATTTCTCGGAATTAGAAGGCTTGATTAGCTTTTAACACTTGCTGGATGCAGGGACGAGTGGGTCTCTGCATACAGCCCTCTTCCCTCCACCCCAAACTCATAACTCTTAAGGCCATGATGCAGTCCAAGCGAAGCACTTTAAGTGATATGTCTAACTTTCTGGGAGTTGAAATCTTTCACATTGAGATCAATCAAATTTAAACAGTGCTTCATTTTCACCAGATCGTGTGCTCCATAAAATATCATTAGATGTTTGGAACGGCACCATGCTTTTGGAACACACTTTTAAAGGTTTACAGTGGTGCCTCGCAAGACGAAAAGAATTTGAGAAACCAGAGGCCTTCCTCCTGGGCATTGTGGGCCAGAGAGTGATAAAGAAAGATAGAATTTTCTTTTTATATGCAACTACAGCAGCAAGAATCCTTATAGCCAAACATTGGAAGGCACAGGAGCTACCCACGCTGGAAGAGTGGCATACGCAACTGATGGACTACATGGAACTAGCTGAAATGACTGGCAGAATCCGAGACCTGGGAGAAGAGGCAGTGGAAGAGGATTGGAAAAAATTTAAGGACTATTTACAAAAACATTATAAGTTATATGAATGTTGAGAATTTGCTAAGTTTTGGGAAAAGTACGCTTCAGTATTGAGATTTGATAATGATGGAAATCAGGTTACGATTGCGAAAAGTTTAAATTTTTCAAAGTATATAATTAGATGAAAGTATAAAAACACATGAAACAAGGTATTAATTTGCTGTTTATTTTTTATTGTAAAGAAAACAGGGGGTGGGAGATGTGGGGAAGTCCAGTGGATTATGACAAAAGATTTGGAAAAGTGAATGTTCTTCTATTTAAATTTCTTTTTTTCTTTCTGTAAAACCGCTTTTGTTGTGTTATCAATGATGTATTCTGACCTTGGAAAAAAAGCAATAAAAAATATTATAAAAAAAAGAAAAGAATTTGTTCCGCGAGTCTTTTAGTCTTGCGATGTTTTTCGTCTTGCGAAGCACGGTCCGTCTTCAAGCGGCTTTAAAAAAAAAGCGCAAGACGTTTTCGTCTTGCGAAGCAAGCCCATAGGGAAATTCATCTAGCGAAGCAACGCAAAAACGGAAAACCCTTTCGTCTAGCGAGTTTTTCGTCTTGTGAGGCATTCGTCTTGCGGGGCACCACTGTACTCACATGTGGTCTATATAAATCCTTACTTATCAAAGCAATGAGAGGCAGGCACTTCACTAAAATTGGGTAAAAGGTGATCACTCTCAAAGACTGAAATGCAAGCTGATTTCTCAATTCCCACAGTGTTGCTATTCAGGGGGGAAAAAACACACCAAAAAAACAAACAACCATTGACTGTTTTTCTAGGGCTAATCAATGAAGTGAACTTTTCCCAAACTGGACAGGAACAATGTCCGACATGTTTGGCATTTCACTGTCATGTTCTCGTGTTAGAAATTGTTTTGCTCTAATGTAGCTGTCAAGCGTTTACATGTTAAAACTGTATTCAGCTGCTTCAGAAAGTGCGGTTCTAAGTCAACACACCAGCAACTGTGAAAATTCAGTTTATCTCCCCAGTAGATGAGATTGTGACATTTTTCACTTCCACAACATAGCATGCAAAGAATTCCCTTGGAAATGAATATAGCTCATGCAACACAAAAGCTACAGGAAATGGCATGCTATATATTGCTGACCTGGATTTTGACTACAGACTCTTTGAACCAAGAAGAGTAATTAAAAACACAAGTACATATGGCTGCAAAAGAGACCACAATCCTTCAGTCTTTGATAGATCCTTGTAAACTATTCGGCTAACTGCATACTTTGTATATATTTACATATCTTTCCAGGGTTAAAGGAAAGAACTACAAGCAAGAACAGACACAGAGGACCTCCTCATAGTGTGAGTGGAATGGAAAAAAATGACTGTATACATGTACATGCATAATTGGGGAACCCTTAATCTACCAGGTTACTGAAGTTTACAGAATCTACGTTTATGCTCAGTTTGTTTTCACAGTCTGTCTTAACATTGGGGATTGTTCCAAAAGGTGCAGACTTGCTCCTCTCTACTTGTTGATGGAACATATGGATGGGTACATGAGGGGGGGAAGGGCTTACACTACAGGAGCAGAAGATCTATCAAAATAATAATAACTGGGTTTCATCATCATTTTACTTCCTGGAATATTGCTTGCTTTTGGAATCCATGGCAGTGTAAGGACTTTTTTTTTTAAAGGGAGATATTTCCCCCTTTCAAAACAAAGCAGATTCAAATTATGAGAACAGTGGAGCATTTTGCCCCCCCCCCCCCCCCGCTGCTCTTGCTGTGAATATTTTTAGACTCCCAAATGAAAAAGGGAATTAAAGAAGTATACCAAAGGTTATGGTTCTCTTGGGGATATATATTTTCTGCAAGAAAGAAGCAACTTGAGATAAAGAGGAACTATACTGTTAGGTAAGCTCAAATAATCCCTAAGAATTCTCAAGAGTAAAATAAGTGGTTTCTAAGCTTCTGTTTAATTTTGGCTGATCTTTGGCTTCAAGAAAGGAGCATAAACGTTATAGCACCTCAGACACCTGACTCTTGTTCTATATTTTAAGAACTGAGAAGAGAAAAAGCTGATTTTAATAAGATAAATTTGCAAATATATTTTGGCTTCTCTCTGCTTTAGAAGTAAAGTAATGGAATAGTATGATGTTTGATTCTCTCTTTCTCCAAAGCCTTGAAAGCAACTTGGATCCCACCCAAACTAGCACCCATGGAAAGTGTATTCTCCTTCACATAATATGCCCCTTTCCCATCTCAAATTTGTCTTTTATTTTTGCAGAATTTATAGTCTACTTTATTGCACACAAAAAATGAAAGCACAGCTGCTGTCGAGAGAGCTCTCTTGGAAAACGTGTGCTATTTTGTGGAAGGGTTTTGCCCTCCCTGTTCCCACTGAGTAATGAAATATTTAGCAACATCTTGATCTATGACTTGACACAAACTATTAAAAGAGATTAACACATCCTGTTAGATCCCACATGTACAAATTTGTATCTTTGCGGTAAAAGAGAACCCCGAGTGGCAGACGTTTTGGAATTACAGCACTTATAAAACTCCCACCAGTTTCATAACACAGAGCTGGGCTTCAGGCTCCTAAAAGGTTGGTTCAAATATATATATATATATATATATATATATATATATATATATATATATGCTGCTAGGGTCACAGGTTCATGGGTTCTGCTGTTCCGTCATTTTCCTGTGTTTGTGCAGAACTTAATACTGACTGCAGAATCCAGCATCTTCAGAATATGTTCACGCCTGTGAATATAAGGTTTAAATCCTGCGGGCAATTGTTGTGCTCAGTTCCTGTTAAGACGGGGATAGTGTAGTAATATAGGGATCAAATAGATCTGTAGAACACACAAGGAGCAGCAGGAATAGTTCTCTAATTTCTCATACCAAGGCTGATCTGGAATATAACATCCTGCATATTCTCTATAGAGAATAACTTAATATAGCACTCATTCAAAACAAAACACAAAGTATTTTGCACGGAAATCTACCTACCCATTTTGCTTATGCGGTGAGACTAAAGATAGGTCAAATCACTCTCCAGAATTTTAGACACACTTATCTCTGCTACAAGATACCAACTGCATCCTTTCCATGCTGTAATTTTTATACAATAATTGAGTTGTAGGGCTGCTGCCCAAATAGGAACTTCTACCGTATTTTTCGCTCTATAACACGCATCTGACCATAACACGCATGTAGTTTTTAGAGGAGGAAAACGAAGAAAAAATATTCTAAATGAAACAGTGGATGTATGATTTTTGTGGTTCATGCTGTGGCCACAGACATGTGATCTGACAGTGAGTTTGGGGTAGCCAAATGCAAAAATCCTGAGGATCCATGTGGATCCGTGCTTTGTAACCACATTTTAAGTGGGGAGGGAAGGAAAAGAACTCAAGGGACAAGGAGCTTTTCCGCGGGGAGGAGGGAGGGAAAGAGCACTGTTGCTTTAAAGGTATACTTAAGGTATTTGCCCTGTGCCTGGGTTTTTTTTTTCCATTTAACAGTTTGCAGCCTTTTCCTTCCGCTCCTTGTTTTGAGGCGGAATAGATTTGAGCAAGTGAGGAGGACTTGGGATTGCAGGGGATTTGCCATTAGCTGTGTAAAAGTGCTCCTCCTTGCAGCCTGAATGGTAAGCAGCCACCAGCAGCAGCAATAGAATGGAGCACAAAAAAGCGGTAGGGGCACTAGGACCCAGACAATGCTCAAATCTATCCTGCCTGAAAACAAGCTGCTCCATCCCAGCCGATCAGCTGAGACGCGGGGGATTTGCGAAGTTTTCCCCTCTCCCTCATGCCCTCCCCAGCCTTTTTTTTTTTTACTTCCTGGTTTTCACTGCGTGGCTCAGAGCTAGAGGTTGGTTTTATTTTGCTGCTGGTTGCTTAAATTTTATCTTTCCTGCCGTCTCTCTGCAGCCTCATTGCTCTGTTTAGAGAGCGCGCAGACCTTTGCAAGCGTCTCTCCCTCCCGTGTAAGCGGCTGCTGCCGGCTTTGCTGCTATGGCTCTCCTTCCCTCCCTCCTTCCTGGCTCCAGGTCGCTTTAAAGAAAGCAAAGTGAGAGCCTCGTAGAGCGTGTAAGTGGCTCCCGCTTTGCCTGACTGACGGCAGCCATGGCTCTGATCCGTGCATTCGCTCCTTAACACGCACAGGCATTTTCCCTTACTTTCTCGGAGCAAAAAAGTGCGTGTTTTGGAGCGAAATTTACGGTATATGGCAAGATGCTCCAAGGAGAATTTTTTTGCAGACTGGTGTTCAAAATCACACATGTGTGTGTCTTGCCTGCTGCCGACCACTCCAGCATTCTCCAGTTTCTCTTCTTGATGCATCTACTGTGTATGTGTGCATCCCCTTTTCAACCTTCCTTTCCATCATTTTGTCATTTCTGGGTAGAAAATTCAAAAGTCCGCAAAAAACCCAAGTAACTAAAATCCCACTTTGAACATTCACATTAACTATGCAAATCAAGCTGATGGGCACATGTTTTCCCCATACAGTATATGCATACATCCTTCGGAAAACAAGAGTTTGGGCAAGATTTTTGCACAGAGTTCCTGAGCTCACTTCATATGTCAGACTATTTCAAGCTAAAAAGAATGCGGTAGGAGTTTGTTCTCTCCTTTTCTCAAGTGAATGCTGGCTTGTTCCCAGTCCCTCCTTCCTAGTCAAGAGAGAAAAGGAAGTATATCCTGCAGTTATCAGCCAGCTGGCTGCCTTCTATCCTCTCAGACACTTGGGCTTAATGCACTTTCAAAAAGTGTTCAGCTGCAGCGCTTGGACCAGGGACAGCGTTTTGGCAGGACATGTTTTCTCCTTCACATTCAATTCTCTTTAGCAGGTCCCCAAACATGGCATGGCAGCAGAACTAGAGAGAGCCCTTTCTAAAGGGAGAAACAATAACGCTTGTGGCAGTGAAAAGGTTGGGTCCACTTCCAGGAAAGTGTTATATAATATATCCTTAAACATTCCTCAGCAACAGGAGGAAGCAAAGCCAATGAGTAACACCCTGCAATTAATTTCCTGCCAATGGATTACAGTGGTACCTTGGTTTGCATACGTTTTGGATTGCAAACATGGCAAACCCAGAAGTGCGTGTCCCGGTTTGCAACCTTTTTTTGGATTACAACCCCCCCCCCTTTTTTTTTATTATGAACAAATTTTTTTTGGTGAAAGCGTGCCTTGGGTTACAACCTGTTTTGGTTTACAAACGGACCTCTGGAACAGATTATGCTTGTAAATCAAGGTACTACTGTATGTTCAGGAACACTGAGCACAGAGACTGAACATACTCTGGCAAAACCCTTGAGGGGAGCAGGAGCACTGGAAGGTAGCTAACTGCACTGCATCTTTTAGAATTCGGGTCTCCAGTCATTTTTGGACTACAACTACCATCATGCCTAAGCTAGCAGGACCAGTGGGGTCAGGGATGGTGGGAATTGTAGACCAAAAACAGCTGGGGGGCCCCAAGTTTCGGGAAACCCTGTTTTAGAGGCGGGTTCTCAACTTGCTCCTGAAAATCCTACTGGTGGCTCCAGGAGTTCCACCAATGAGAAAATGATCTGATACGCTTTAATTTTCATCTAGAAGTGATAACCACCTCTCCCTTCCTATGTGAGATGAGCTAGGGAGGGACGTTACTGGAAGAAATGGGGAAACAACAGAAGATTTCATTTCATTTATATGCTCAACACGGTATCCACAAGTCTCCCTCTTCCAGTGTATCCTCACGTGATGCAGTTTAGGCTTAGAGATGGCGGTTGACCTGGGGTTCCCCAGTGAGCCCTATAAATGAGTGGCAATTGGAGCCTATGCCTCCCTTATCCTAGCTCCTAGCCTGACACACAAACAACTACACCATACCCTAGACATTAGCCTAAAGCAAAGTCCATTTCAGGGGGCCTATTTCCTGGGGTAAAACTAAGGCTGGCCCTTTGGCTGGCCCCCACGGCCCTTCACTTCATCAAATCTGGCCCTCTTTGAAAAAAGTTTCGACACCACTGATCTAAAGCAAGTATGCTACCATACATTCTTACTCACATGCTCCGTTTGTACTCAATTCTCTTCCCACTCATTTTCTACATAAAAATAAAAAATAAAATGCAATTTTTGATGTGGTAACAGAACAACAACAACAACAAAATCAAACCATTTGATTACTCTTGAACCTTCCCCACCCCCACCTCTTAAAGGCCACCATTAAGTCTGCTTTGGTTACAAAAGCTATAAATGCTAAGTTGCTTGGCATCTGGCATTGATCCATGTATATCGTATTACAGAGGCTGGGTCGTGAAACCCAAATCTTTCCTCATTATTCTTGAAATTGACAAAGCAGCAGCAACATACCATGGTACAACCAGGAAGATATTAATTTACACTGCACAGGCACTGTGGTTGCTGCTGCTGTGAGCACAAACTGCATGGGCTCCTCTCCGCGTGGCTACCTGCTTGTAGGAAGAGGCACGTTTGTAGATGAGAACAATGGCAACCATGCTAGTCATTGCCCCCTCCCCCCAGATATAATGATGAACTTCGTACAAGCTACTTATAATAGGGTTCTGGTCATAATATCAAATGCCTTTATGCTCTGCCCAATGCAAAGTTAAGACAACGCTGAGCATAGGATGAATTGCATGTATTAAGGACAGGCACACCAATTAACTGCAACCTGAAGCTTTTGTACTTCTAAATCACCAGTTTTGGAATAGGAAACAATAGGTCATTCTAACCTAGACATTCTTTAATTTGAACTAAATCTGACAAAGACACAAGCAGAGGGGGGGGGGGACACTTCAAAAAAAGGCCTTGTCATCCAATCTGACAACAATTGCTTTTCACATATTTCTTTGTGCTACACACTCCTAAACTGGGTTGTTGTTTCAGTGGGAACAGCTTACCCTCTGCCAACTTTCCAGCACCTAATTCAGTCCTTGAGTTTGTCTGTGTGAAATAAAACCACCAAGCACACCAAATGATATGTTATATATACCGTATTTTTTGCACCATAACACTCACTTTTTTCCTCCTAGAAAGTAAGGGGAAATGGCTGTGCATGTTATGGAGGAAATGCCTACGGGTGGCATGCCTACGGATTTTCCTCCTCTAAAAACTACGTGCGTGTTATGGTCGGGTGCGTGTTATAGAGCAAAAAATACGGTAGTTAGTTGCAGCTTAAGCTGAATAGTGGAAATGCGAGAAATTGTGACTCAATTTGGTAGGCATATATTTCGGATGAATGGCTTGGTCCAGACTAATGCAAACCATCTCTTGACTTCTTTCATTAAATTCTAATGTTACGTGACAGGCCATTACAACCTGCCTTATCTATGGGCAGCCCAAACAATGGATTGACCGGCAGCAGCTAAATTTAAATACTATTATTGGCAACTGGGATGGAGCCAAGTGTCTTTGATCCCTGCCAGGGAAACCACCCAAGCATTTACTGCTGGGAAAGCCACGCACAGGATTGCACGGGATTTCCTTTGATCTCAACGGAAGAAAGCATCATTTGTGCACAGGCATTGTACCAGCATTAAGACCCTTCGGCCAGATCCTAAGAGTTCCCAACGGAGTGCCACACAGCAAGGTCAGAATACTAAAATTGCAGGCACCTCTCACTTGGACCATCAGGCAATTCTGACTTTCTTACCTCAGCAGAGATCAAATTAAAGTATGCTAGTTAACAAAAATAGATGCATGCTTTAAAGAGCTGATGAAAGAGGCTAAATTATTTCTGTTCACTTTGCTCAACAGCTCAGTTCTATATACAGTAGTACCTCGGGTTAAGTACTTAATTCGTTCCGGAGGTCCGTTCTTAACCTGAAACTGTTCTTAACCTGAAGCACCACTTTAGCTAATGGGGCCTCCTGCTGCCGCCGCGCCGCCGGAGCCCGATTTCTGTTCTCATCCTGAAGCAAAGTTCTTAACCTGAAGCACTATTTCTGGGTTAGCGGAGTCTGTAACCTGAAGCATATGTAACTCGAGGTACCACTGTACCTCTAAGCAGAAGCCTCTTGGTCTAGCATGGGCTTTGCAGCACAATCTTATGTATGTTTACCTAGAAATCAAGCCCCACTGTGTCTTACTCCCAGAGAAATGGGTAAAGAACTGTAGCCTCATAAATTTCTGGTGCAACTTTTTTGGTTTATTGGATTTGGATTTGATATCCCACTTTATCACTACCCGAAGGAGTCTCAAAGCGGCTAACATTCTCTTTTCCCTTCCTCCCCCACAACAAACACTCTGTGAGGTGAGTGGGGCTGAGAGACTTCAGAGAAGTGTGACTGGCCCAAGGTCACCCAGCAGCTGCATGTGGAGGAGCAGAGACGCGAACCCGGTTCCCCAGATTACGAGACTACCGCTCTTAACCACTACACCACACTGGCTCCTAAGCTGGCTACTAAGCAATTATTGAATTGCTTAGTAGAGTTGAGGGTCCAGGAAGACAGGCACATACACGTGTTTGCTAACATCTAGGAATGTGAAATATTTATTTAGCCCTGCACAGGCTTGGTGTCTAAAAATATGATGCCGGCATCTAGGAATTTGAACTATTTCCCCCCAACCCTGTTGTAGATATTTTAAAATACAGCCATGAGCTGAGAAGTGACAGAGAGATAAAGAACCGTCACAACAAAAAGGTGCGCAAGATTTAAAGTTAAGAGAATGTATGCAAAACATGCACAAATTTATTAAAGAGATCAAGCCATTAAGATTTAAGGAGACTGAAGGGACAAGACAGATTAATGACTGGACTCAAAGTCCAAGCAACTCAAGTACAGTTGTGTTAGCAGGGTGGGTGGGAGAGTTACATAAATTAAATTGAAATGCAGTAATGGATGGTTTTCACTAAATAGTGTCTAGCATTCACATAGGCAATTCCCTTTCTAAGTTCATAAAAAATGCATTTAATGAGAACCACATGGATCAGGAAACACAAAACCAAGCAGGAAAATCCACTGGTGAAAAGACACGGAAATGTCTGGCTGACATACAGGTCACTTGAGAGGAAAGGTTACAATGGAAAGAAAATGGAAAATTGTAGCTACTGCTTTCTCATATCGAAATATGCAAAAAATTAATAATTACTTGGCACTAGGCTACTGAAAAGCAAACTGGCACACAACTACCAACTGAACATTTGCTATTTGTTTTAGAACAGCGACATTGTTTTTGCAAATTGTGACAAATCAGTGCTTCAGCTTCTGTTAAGCATTACTTATTTGACCACCTTATCTCTCCACATTCTCCCATATACACACACGTTTCCAGATATTAGAGCAGCCTCTCTCTATCCCACCCTTAAAAACAAGTCTCCTGTTCTACAGGGCTTGATTTTGCAAGGTAGCTGCATGATTTCTGCAGGCTCCTCCTTGTATAATGCCCATATCAGTAGCAACAACTGTTAGGGTGTGAAACCTAAGACACTGGCAAGTTAGCAATGTCATGTGACTTTAAGTAGTCAAGCTCGTTAAGTTGTTAAGTTGCTCAGTATATAAAGAGTGTTTGTTTTCTCTGCCTGCGGGGCGTGAAGCAAAAATGTCTGAAAGCTCCGGAGGTGTTTCTGTTATCTTTCTGCAATAAACCTGTCTTTGGAAAGACAGGCTTCCCTGTGTCGTTATTTCTTTGCTGCTGAGACTCTGAAGCTTGTGCTGCAATAAGAATCTCTGCACTGGACTTACTTAATGCTCTGCAAAGAGAGCTGTTGCTGGTGGCGCAGCGGAAGTGTTTACTGGACCAGTACACAAACTCTCTTAGGTTATGGATCCTTCTACGTTTCTACAGCTGTATTGTGTGCAGAGAAAGTGAAAGCAGCTTTCGCATGAGAGAAGACCGGCTTGGTCGTAAATCCAGCTCTTAAAGGCTTCAGAGGAGGCTGGAGGCATCTGAAAAGTGAGTAAAACAAATCCCAAGGGGAAAGAGAAGAAAGGGCACACAGAGGGAGTAGCAGCAGACCCCAAGAATGGCAGTGGAAAATTTCCAGGTTCCCTTTACAAAGTTGAACTCTGCTAATTACGTGCAGTGGTCTAAGAGGGCTCAAGTCTGGTTGGAAGCCAAAGAAGTGTGGGCTGACTATGTCCAGAGGCGAAAGCCGTTTGTGGCTGTTGCAGCAGATGCCACAGCAGAGCAACAGGCTGCTGCACATGCTCAGAACAGGGAACATGATAAAATGGACACTAAAGCTAGATGCATGTTGATGGTATCGATAGACGATTCCCAATTACCTCATGTGGAAAATTTAAGGTCTGCATTTGAAATTTGGGAAGCTCTTAGGCAAATTCACCATAGAGCCACGCCCGGAGAGAAGGTGAACATTATACGTGCTTTGTATGAGTTGAAACTGAAGCCAGGGGATAGTGTGGTTGAACATACGTCACAGATGACTGAGTATTTCAACCGACTGTCATCTTTAGGTGTGAATTTTCCTGAAAATATTAAAGTTTATACTCTGCTTAGCAGCCTGCATGCAGGGTTTGAAAACTTAGTACTAACTTTACAAGTTTTGCCAGAGGACCAGCTGAATATGAATTATGTGACTGGTAGATTGTGTGAGCAAGAATATCAACATCATCGAAAACGTATTGATAATTCAAATACTCCAAGGGTTGGATGTTCAGATAATTCCCAGCGTGGGGAAACTAGCAGGCAGAGCTGTAAGGAAGCCTCACAAGTGTCTGCTATGGCCAGCAAGTCATGTTTTCGATGTGGCAGCAGGTTTCATTTGATAGCAAAGTGTCCAGAAAAACAACAGGAATTTCAACAGTCCAAGGCCAGTTTCCGGAGTTACAGGGGAAGACGATGTGAGAACTACAAGAATCAACGATCCAGAGGGGGAGCAGGTGCTGATAAGGGACTATCTGCAATGGCAGCACAACAGAGTCCTAAAAGGAGCCAACAAACCTTGAAGTGGATAATTGACAGTGGAGCAAGTCACAGTATTAGTTCCAGAACAGACTGAGGAATTTGAGTCTGAGGACAAGGGTGAGAAATCGCCCAGTTCACCCAAGTCTGTAAAGTCAGAATCTTCTAGCTCTAAAAGTTCACCTGTACAGCAAGAGAGACGTGTAAAGTCAGAATCAGAAAGTTCTTCAACTACTAGTGACAAACAGGTGACAACTAGTGATTCTGGGTCAGAGGGGGAAACTGAAGGAACATCGCAGGAACTGTTAAGGCGTTCTAAGCGTACCAACAAAGGTAAACCTCCTGAAAGGTACCAAGCTATTAGTGTTTGGGCTGGTTTGGCAAATTGTGAACCTGAAAGTTTTGAGGAGGTTGAGCAATTACCCCAGGAGGAGGCCAGTAGGTGGCGTGAGGCCATGCAAAAGGAGTTGAATTCTATGAAAGAACTGGGTGTGTTTTCCATCACCAAACTGCCAGAAGGTACCAAGGCAGTAAGTTGTAGGTGGGTGTACAGGATAAAGACAACAGCGATGGGGAAACCAGAGTACAAAGCAAGGCTTGTAGCTCGAGGTTTTACGCAAAGAAAGGGGTTACATTATTCCGAAGTCTATGCACCCACTTCAAGGAGTGAGACCCTACGGGCACTATTAACAGTTGCTGCTCAGAAAGGGTTCAAAGTGAATCAATTTGATGTCTCTACAGCTTATCTTCATTCAGACTTGGCTGAAGAGCTCTATATGGAGCTACCGCCAGGATTGAAAGTTGGTAAATCAAATCAGGTATGGAAACTACATAAATCTATTTATGGACTCAAGCAATCTGCTCATAATTGGAATGAGTGTTTGAATGACGTTTTGGTAGGCATTGGATTTAGCAGGAGCAAGGCTGACAATTGCTTATATTTCAGAAATTCAGGAGATGCTCAAGAATCTTTGCTTGTTTATGTAGATGACCTGATTTATACTTCAAAGACACAAGAACAAGTAAAAAAACTAGCCAAAGAGTTAAATAAACACTTCAAAGTTAAGAATCTTGGTGATGTGAAGGTCTATCTTGGTGTTCAGATAGATAGGACCAAAAATGGGCAGTTTAAAGGTCGTACAAAACATTTAGATATCCGCTTTCAAAATGTTTGTCAAACAGTAAAAGCAGGAATTGTTAAATTAAATTACTGTCCCAGTCATGAAAATCAAGCTGATGGTTTTACAAAACCGCTTGGGTTTCAGCGGCATGAAAACTTTTGTGAAGAAATGGGTCTGAAGTAATTTTGTTTTTTGTATTGCCAGCGAGAGGGGGTGTTAGGGTGTGAAACCTAAGACACTGGCAAGTTAGCAATGTCATGTGACTTTAAGTAGTCAAGCTCGTTAAGTTGTTAAGTTGCTCAGTATATAAAGAGTGTTTGTTTTCTCTGCCTGCGGGGCGTGAAGCAAAAATGTCTGAAAGCTCCGGAGGTGTTTCTGTTATCTTTCTGCAATAAACCTGTCTTTGGAAAGACAGGCTTCCCTGTGTCGTTATTTCTTTGCTGCTGAGACTCTGAAGCTTGTGCTGCAATAAGAATCTCTGCACTGGACTTACTTAATGCTCTGCAAAGAGAGCTGTTGCTGGTGGCGCAGCGGAAGTGTTTACTGGACCAGTACACAAACTCTCTTAACAACTACTTGCCAAAAGGGATGGCCAAAGACAACATGAACTAGAAAATCAGTGGTGGGGGTGGGGGGTGGAGAGAGAGAAATAAACCTATTTTTTTTAGTTACAGATAGGTAGCCGTGTGTATCTGAAGAAGTTTGCATTCACACGAAAGCTCATACCAAGAACTAACTTAGTTGGTCTTTAAGGTGCTACTAGAAGGAATTTTTTTATTTTGACTTTTTTTTTAGGTTGAAGAAACTGCAAATAAATGAATATGCTTTGAACATTCCGTCATAATGCTGCTTTTAACCATGCAGAGTTGTTTCAGTGCTGGTTTACATTGCTTGGAGTATGTTGATTGCATTAAATCAGATTTGAAGCTTGTATGCCCGATATAGAAAGGTGGGATCTAAATTTCAGAAATTACTGCTGTTGCAAAACGCTCCTGGCATTACCTGATTGCAATTGTGGACCATCACAGTTCTATATTTACCTGGAACTCATATATCTCACTCTAAAGATCTGCCACTTCCCCACATGTGCAACACGGAAGCCCGGAAACTCGTTTACACTCCCTCCTACACCAGTTTGCTTGTAACACACAAGGCTGCTTTCTCGGTTTTTTTAGTCAGAGCTTGCATCACCTTGTTTATACATCAAATATTGTGCCATTACCCCCAACATTGCAGCGAGTGACATCTTCTGGAGGGCTTTTCTTTGGGGGGGGGGGAGGCAATACTCAGGAAAAGGTCTAAAAAATATTATCTGTGTGTCATGGAGCCAGTATGGTTGGTGGGGCAGCAAAGGTGGGGTAGCTTTGCACATTCGGCTTCCAGATGACAAGAGTTGCAGCCAACAAGAGTGTTTTGATATTGAGAACCAACATGACCCAGTGTGGCATAATGGTTAGAGTGTTGGACTAGGACCTAGGAGGGCAGGGTTCAAATCCCCATCTGGCCATGAAGTTCACTGGATAGTAGTAAGTAAGTAGGTACCAGTAATTTTTTATTTATACCCTACCCTCCCTGGCCAAGGCCAGGCTCAGAGCGGCTAATATCAAATACATTAAAACACAATCAAACAATTGATTAAAATACAGCTTAAAAATTAGAATCAGGATAAAATCAAATGACTGCCCATGAAATTACAACCATAGAGGTCGGGAACCTCAAGTATTCATCAGGGCCGGCTATCCATGTTGGTCCCACATGAGCCAATAAAAGGGCCAAAGAGGTAACTTTACAGGGTTCCATAGAGGGGGGGGGTCAAACTGGGTCTGGACCGAAGGCCAGGCGGAAAGATGTCAAGTCCCGCAGGGCCCTGGTCTCTTGTGACAGAGCGTTCCACCAGGCCGGGGCCAAAGCTGAAAAGGCCTTGGCCCTGGTTGAGGCCAGTTTAACCTCCTTGAGGCTCGGGACCTTGGGCCAGTCCCCATCTCTTAGCCTAACCCAATTTATAGGGTTGTTGTGAGTATGAAATGGGAGTGGCTTTGTTGATTGATTGATATTTATTACGGCCATTGGCCCGTCACACGACAATTTCCCATACCAACATATATGTACTTAAACCTCCAAATCTGAAACAGCCAAAGCTTACAAGAAAAAACAAACAAACAGACAAGAACCAAAGCAAAACAAAAACAAAAGACCAACATCATACATTACAATAAATTTGCAACATAAACAGCGCCCTCTGCTCATAAATTAATAAGAGACATCAATGGTGATATCACCTAATTACATCCTAAAACATAGATCATGGTTTAAAAGGGTTATCCGAGCCGCACAGGAGACCGTTTTTCTTCTTTAGAGATAGGACGCTGATCAAGAATCTGGCAACCGTGAGTGATCTTAGGGGGTCTTCATCATTTAGCAGATATCTCAGTTTGGCTTCATTCGAATCATCGGCGATTCCCTTTAAAGAGTGGCTTTGTTGGGTGTTATATCGGGAGTAGATGAAGTGAATATGGTTTATATATAGCGGACAAAGACTCATAAGTCCCTTACCCTCTCAATTTTATTTCTCTCTCTCTTAACCTCTTTCTTTCTTTCTTTTCTTTCTCCCTCTCTTTCTTTATTCCATTCCCCCCCCCCTTTATGTTTTTATTGCATTTATATCACAGTTTTAGCTTGGACCAAAAAAAGAGAGGAAAAGATATTTAATATTAAGTTTTGTATTTTTCCTCTATAAGCACGAATAAAATTTATTCAAAAAAACACTAAATCCATGTTTTATCATTCTGAAGAAAACATGAATATTTTAAAAGATGAGGCACATGACCCCTTGCATTTCAACACACACAATGCAATTACACTTTGGCTAAAAGTCTTCCGTCCTTTTAGGAGTCTGTGCCAAATGTGTTCTGCGAGGAATTAAAACTACTGCAGTTCCAAGTTACTGAAGAGAAATGTCACTTCCCTCTTCTTAATTCACAAGACTCGGCTTGGCTGTTGGGACTAACTACTCGGTGAATATTTAAATGCCCTACTTTCCATTGGGAATAGTTTTGACAGTGGCGGCCACATAATTTCAGGCATGGAGAATTTCAGGCACGGAGAATAAAGCCTCCGAATGATGAATAGATGACACTTGACTTGCTGTTCATTTCTGAAGTTGGAAGGAAGGGCAACTCGCCTGAAAGATTGCTTTGTGGTTTCTGCACAACTCCCTCGACTGACGCTTAACCCCCCCCCCAAAAAAACCCCTAGAGCTACAAATCTTGCAAGAGGGTGGAGAACAGAACTGTATGATACAACGAAAGAAGCTCTTTGCAGTGTTACTTTGCCCATTTACAAGCTGCCCGGGAATAGAGTTTAGAGGACTCATCAGTGTGATGCACCATTAAAAAAAGCAGACACTGTAAAATCAAAGAAACACAAAAGCAGAGTGTCGATGAAGCTGCAGCAGCAGCAGCAGCAAGAACTGCGAAAACCCAAGCTATAAAAACACGTTTAAAAGGTTGGGTGGGGAATTATTTGTGTTCAGATGAGTGAATTGGGGATTTTATTTTGTGAAACACAGGGGCTATGGGTGCTTCATAGAACTACAGTGTGTTTTCAGTCCTGGCGCAGGTCCCCACCCCCCACCCCAATGCTTTTTTAAATGACGATAGAGCCATAACTATCAGCCACACCAATCCTTTCCTCTATTCCATTTAGCACCACAGCACCTCGGCTGCGAGCAGGGGGAGCAGAAACCCCTTTGTTTTATTGCCTACCGTAACTATTCTGCATGCATCCACCTTCGCTGCCCCACCCTCGCCTGTTCTTTACCTCAGCTAATGGATGAACGCACAGCTGCAACATCCGGATAATGCCAAGCTCTGGCACAGGTTGTGAATAGAGGCACACAGAAAATAAACTTTGCTGAAGCCTTAGAAGACCGAAGGAGCAGGCAGGAGGGGATGCTAGGAACACGGTTATTAATTATTATTATTAAATTTGTATACTGCCCTTCCTCAAGAGATCCTAGGAGGTTTGCATGGTGCAATATCCCCATTAAGTGTATTTCAGCCAACACAAACCCCAGATGAAATTGGGAGAAACTGTATACTGTTATCTTGGGTCCAAATTGGACAGTCCAATGCCTATATTGGAGGATGAAGAATACAAATGTCTCCAACATGAGGTCTGCAAAGAAGGGAGAAGCTGTGCAAAAGGGTGGAGAAAGCTGTGACTTTTTATTGGGAAATAATTTCTATTTAATTGAAAAAAATGTATAAAAGTACATTTCCAAAAAAAACAACAGAGTCCTTTTTGTTGGGGATAATTAAGATGGAAATTCCCAGGTGTCAAAAAAAGGCTATTTATCTATGTTACTACTGCAGCTTGTGTTTGGTTAGCCCAAAAATGGAAAACGAGCTAGGTCCCAACTAAAGAAGAATGGCAACTTAAACTGATGGAATATGCACAGCTTGCGGACCTAACATAAGAGAGCAAAAACATACATTCAAAGAAGGTTGTAAATTGTTTATTGAATATATGGGGGGAAACTGTACACTTGAAAAATGGTGGCGGCATTAAGATAAATTCAACAGTGTAAACAAGTTTTGATGGATGTATTAATGGAATACTGAATGGTTTAGTTTATGTGAAATATGCATGGATTTACAGTATGCAAATTGAACCATGGAAAGAGAAGAAGGGAAGTCATTAACATTTTAAGGTTGTTTAATGAATATTTTAAATTGTAAAATAGGTAACTTAATAAAAATTGTACAGGGAAAAATAGAGAAATCTGTGACTTTCTTGAATCTTAAACTTATTTTTTAAAAAGAGCAGGGATGTGGAGGAGAGTAACGAAGATCAACCAGCCAATATATTTAATAATATACGAGCTCCATGAATCCCTTTATTTTACCCATAAGCAGAATAAGGAAAATGTAATTAACTTTCTCTCATACTCTGCTGCAAACCCCTGGAACAAAATAATAATTAAAAACCACCGGTATCCGACAGGAAAACTAGGAAACTACCACTTCTGCTATTTCTTTTAATACAATTTAACATCTCCCAAAGCCTTAATGAAAGGAGAAAGCGTTGACCTCGGGTAATGCATCGCCATCCTAGTTCCAATCAAATCAGTGTCAGCAAGTCCATGGTGTGTAATACAGTCGGTCAGGAAGCCCTCAGTGAAAACACCGGCTTCAAGCACCGAATCCCTGCGCGATAGTCAGAACTAGCAGCCTGGAGGCAAGCAAGCAGGGTTCGAAATTAGCAGGGCGCCAGGCGCATTTTGCACCTAAAGATTCTCCATTTGCAAGCACCTCAGACGGTCTGGGTGTCATTTTTTTTTTTTGCACCTGGCTGAAACTCAAGGATTTGTGATTTGAAGCCTCGAAATGTATGTGATTTGAAGCCTCGAAATATATGTTAAAGATAGACAATACATTAAGGAGTTTAACAATAAAGAGTAGAGTGTTTTGAAAACTGAAGTATGGTACCAATATTCTTATCGTAAACACCAAATTAAACATGTATTAACAATTTCTGATTAAAATGTGATATTGACCATGTGTCCCTTATGTGAATTGTGTATTACTTCTTGCTTATCAAATGAATAAATAAAAATTGTTGCCGACCCCCTGCAAATGGCGACTCGACAGTCTGTTTTGGCGCCCACAACCCAGGTCCCAGAAGCCATTTGGCTCCTAGCTTTTCTATCCAAGTTTCTAACACTGCAAGCAAGCAAGCCGAAATGTACAGTGAGAGAACAGCTCCATCTGTTACTGAACAACAGATTGGACTTGCTTTTCAGTCTGAGCAACTTCATAGGCCAGGTGAAGCCATATCCTGGAAGTCCTGTTGTCACTGCTATATTAGCTTTCATTTCTACAGTTCTTGTGCTCTTGGTTCCGTTGCTGGTTGAGACTGGGTGTTTATCAGCCAACTGTGTAACAAGACCTCATGGCTACTCATGTTAAAAATGAGGAGGAATGCCTTAAAACGACAGCACTGATACAGGGCAAATCCTTCTTTGAAACAGATGGGAAGTCAATCCTGTAAGGCTAATCAACTGCCCTAAGGTCACATCGTAAGCCAGCTAGAGAGAGAGTGAAAGAGTTCTCTTCTTAGCATTCCAGACATTCAGAACCATGCTAACCAATCTGAAAACCATACACTCCATTGGTTCTTCGAACCGAAACATTTAAGGAAGGCATTTATCAATCTGTTACTGGGATGCATTCACCATTTAGACATTATTAAGGAGACCAAACTTGCAGCCATGCTTTTATATCATTTATCCTATCTAGTTAACACAGGGAGTCTAGATGTGAAGTGCTGGAAAATATGGAGGGTGTGTGTGTCAAACTACCTTTGCAGAACATGTTGGGATTAACCCAAACTCTCCTGAACCAGTTCAAGTCAAGAGCATTTCCACACAAAGGGCAATATGAGGGACAAGCGAGTTAATTTGAGTGGCTGAGCTCAACTGAGACAGCACAAGAAACTGAAGCTCCTCCCCAACCCTGCCAACAGTTGCAGTACGAGGGAATGGTGGGGGGTACATTTCTCCTTTTTCTTCACTTTTTCACTATGACATGATTGGGGAGAGACAGAGAAAGAGACAAAAAACCCACAAAAAACCAAGTCCTCTGCTCCATCATAAATTTGCACCGCATCCAATGAATTTTGCAGGGTTCCCCACCTGTTAATCTGAACTGCGCTTAGAACGATTCTGTAGAATTCTCTGTATAAATAATGTAATAGAAGCATATTTAGCCCCTTTATATATAAGGACCACACATGACTCGCAATCACCACTTGTTTTCATGAATGGCAAGGAAGCAGGTCAGTCCTTTCCAGCTCAGCGCATGTTTCATTCACAACTAATTCGTAATGTGTGTGCACTTTGTATCAGTGCCCAAATGACTAAGAGTATTGTAAGAAGTGGTCCTCAGATAACCGAAGTTATGTAACCACCTTTGTCGAGACAATGGAAGCAAACTCATTAGTGAGCCATTTATGAACACAAAGTATTATATTAAAAAGAACAGGGATTCCACTCCAAGATTGTCAAAGGAGCTAATTGGTTTGTTAGTTTTTTTAAAAAAGAACCTTTTCATTTAAGATAATTTAATTCATTTGCATCCTAGTATTTTGGTGTGACTGTCTATGATTAAAGCGTTGGTTCCTAAAATGGAGGAGAATGCAACATAATACCAACCTTTAAAACGTACACTTTTCTGTGAGAAATACAATGGGCAACTAGATCCTCATTGCAATTTCAACCCATGTGTACATTAAACACAAAATACAAAAGTAATATTGTGCACAATAAAATTGTAACCAGCCAGCAATAAACCAATAAATCTTACCGGAACTTCAAAAGCTTCCTGTGCATCATCCAGCATCTGGACTTTGATAGAAATAAGTTTTCCTGTAGGGGTTGTGGGCATTTTTTGTCCATGTTCCAAAGTACTGATCCCGGCATTTTCCTGAACTCCTAACCGGGATCCTGCTGTTGTCCTCTGCTCCACTTCACCCATGTTTGGAGGAGCTAGTTTCTATATCTGTTAATGGGAGAGAAAGAGAAAGAAAGAAAACATGAAGCCACATTACTTAAAAACTGTTCAAAGACAATAATGCACACAGGAATGTACTACTTCGCACCATTTTGTAGTTGTGAATTGTTTTCCTTTTGAGCAAAAGATGCACACAGTATCTGTCCTCGTAATCTTTTTGTTTGAACCCCCTTAGTATCTTGCTGGTGTTGTACAATCCGTTGTAGGTTTACTCAGAAGTAAATCCCACTATTTTCAATGGGACTTAGGAAATGTGTAATGGCTGCAGTCTTGGTTTATTAATTTTATTAGTAGTATCAGCCAGGCACTACATCTTCTTACATCATTTCGGATTGTGAAATGAAGAGGAGCAGGTACCACACACCTCAAATTGTTTCGCTGATCTCCTTGCACTCCAGAAGGAGGAAGAATCAAGAAATATATCGTATCAACCCTCAAGATACCAAGAGATTAGTGCGAAGATCTGCAATGCCACAAGCATTATAAAGACAAGCTAAGCAGTAATTGGAGGGAGGAAATATCTTCACTTTCACCAGTTGCAATGTTTGCAATTCTGTGTGGCTAAGTTCACTCGTAATTCTAAACGCAACATGTGCAAAAAAACTAAATGAACAAAAACTACTACTTGTTCAAAATGCCATTTAACTATGAAAAGTTCCATGTCTTCACCAATCAGAACCTGAAACAATTAAATGATATATATGCCAAGCAGGTCCAACGGAAAGCTAGATGGGATACAACTAGAATCAAACTGCACCAGACTTAGAATTAGCTCAGAAAAACTTAAGCAGTAATGGAAATAATCAAACTTGTCTTTTTCATGCCCTCCCTCCCCTCACATAAAAGAACATAACCAAATAGGGGAGGTCGCTGCATCACTTTGGAAGAAAATGCCCCACCTTTTATTACTGCACACTTGAAAGCAAACTCAAGGATAGCAAACTATTTCAAAGACATAACTTTAAACGAACTTCTAATTCTTCTGCAATCTCACATTTTTCTATCTTCCATGGAAAAGCCAATTGTTGATGCAACTGATCTTGCATTTTTTATTACTTCTGTTGCTTTATCGTTTGATACATAATGCAAGGGCCCTTAGCCTGATCTGTCAAACCATACATATATATGTATAAAACCTCAATTATTTTTTTCTCCCACTCTCTTCTTTTGTTCTTGAAAACAGCCTGAGTCCGAGACTGAACCTGCTGCTACCATCCACAGTATTTGTCTAGCTGGGTAATTGCCTTTCCATCTCTCCTGGACTTGTATGCCCTGATCAATGATCATTAACAAGCATGTAACAAAACAGGAGGAACAGGAATTTAACTTTCTGGCTGAACAAACATACAGTAATAATAGACCCAGCCATTCCAGTCATTTAAAACACAGTCATAGCGCCAGGGATCAGAAGCAGGGCAGAACGGCAAAAAAGGAAATGACTACTGTTGCTGTTTTTTAATTCATTGTTATTCATTATTTCATATTAGCATGTGAATTTAACAGCCTAAATAATGCAACACTGACCTAAAATACAAATTCTACCACTAAAGCACCTATGCTGATATGTGAATCCCTGGGCACCAGCAGACCAGTGGTTTTGTTTCTTGTTTTTACAAACTGTTTTCCAGTGAACCTTAACTCTCCTGTTCAGAGCAGGACCTGCGATTTGGTAGAAAGTCAAAGGTTCCAGATGGCTACCAGGTACAGCCACATTTTGTGGACCTTGCTACTGTCCATCCTTTGCACAGTCCTAGAAATTAGATGTGGCAACAGCTGCTTATTTGGTGTAATTCAGCACACGCAAATTAGTTCTGTAGTATGCACCTTCCATTCAAAGTCAATAATTCTGCCTTAGTATACCAAGATATGTAGGACAATTAAAAAAATAATAATCATATTACAAAATCTCTTTAGAAATACTTTCAAGTTTTGCATTGTTGTAAACAAATCAATTATTAATTTGGAAAACTAAGGACTGCTTTCTAGGGGTTATTTTATTCTCTTCTGCTTAATTAACACAAACAGAAGAGACTCCTGGTCAATTTGGTAGCAAGCTAGAATGAACTTCTGCCTTGCTATTAAAGCTGATGACACACAAAGCAAAAGAATAAATATTTGCTTGTTTCACTGGGGCAGTGAATAAGGATATCACTGAAACAATGGCATGCCTATCAAGGGCCAATTTGGTGCCCTCCAGCTGTTTCGGAGTACAACACTCATCAGCCCCAACTGGCATGGCTAATGATCAGGGATGCTGAGAGTTGAGCCTCAAAATGTCTGGAGGGGAATAGGATGAAAAAAAGCTGCACTATATAATCCCCAAAACCTCCCTGCTTCAGAAAGCTCCAAAAACAGGCACTTAATGGGATAATAATAATAATAATAATAATAATAATAATAATAATAATAATAAATTTTATTTATGTCCCACCTGTAATGGATTTAGGGGTTGCTCGTGCGTAAGTTGCCGCCACTGCTGGCGAGGTTACCTGGTTAAACCCTTTCTGACTGAACAGCCTCCAGCATCGTGGCTGTCTCAGTTGCTGGCAGAATCCGTCAGTGGGCGTTTCTTGAACCTTTTCCAGCATAAAAGTTGTTTGACGCCAAGTCTCCTCCTACTCTCCCTGCGCGGAAGTCTTCTGCGCAGGGAGGGTGTGGGCAGCGGAGTACCTGTACTCTCTCCGCTGGTCTCCGGCGAGGAGTCTTGGAGCCTCCTCTCCGATTCCCCCATCTGCCCCCCTTCTCCACTGGTGTTACGCTGATTTCCTTCCCCAGGAGATGGGCTGCCTCTCTCCCTACTGGGACCCTCTCCTGCATCCCTCTGGGGCCTTCCCTCCGCCTCTAGCTCCGATGGCAGTTCCCTGACACCACCCTCCCCAGCCGAAGCCGGGCTCAGAGTGGCTAATGATCTTCTTCCCATATTGTCCCTAGGAAAGTATCAGACGAAGGCTACAAACTCATGCAGAGAAAAGAGAACAAATGACCTTTATTTATATTCCTTGATCCTATCAGATTTAACCCTATTTTAAGGTCTGGGCCAGGCGAGATCAACCACCATGTACAAAGAACCAGGGAATCAGAGACTTCTGTTGATCTTCCTCTTCCTATAATTGAGAGGGTTGGGAGAGAAAATACATGCCCTCCCAGGGGCTACTGTTGGGAGTGGACCTGAAGGGAAGCAAGGCCCCACGTCTTGGTCTACTGATGGTGGCTGTGCGGCAACATGAGATTAAAGAGCAGCACTGTACAGTACCAATCAGCTTGGGGGATGTGTGTTTTGAAAACCGGGAACTAAACATGAGAGACAGTGGCCTCACTATAGAAGGGGGACAATTTTGCCTGCAACTACTTCCTGCAATTGCTGTTCCGAGTTTCTCTGCCTCCAAATTAAAAATAAGCAAAGCAGTCAAGTAGACAATTATGTAATACGCCATGTAAAATAAAAAGGGTTCAGCTGGTCTTCTATAAGAGTCCAAGGCTGGGTAAAGACAGAAGATTTCCTTCAAGCGGAAGGCAACTACGGCAAATGCTCTTTCTAGCAGATTACTATCTCACCTGCAATGGGGTATCTGAATTCTTTGGGTAGTTCATAGAGTAAAGGTAAAGGTAAAGGGACCCCTGACCATTAGGTCCAGTCGTGGCCGACTCTGGGGTTGCAACGCTCATCTCGCTTTATTGGCCGAGGGAGCCGGCGTACAGCTTCCGGGTCATGTGGCCAGAATGACTAAGCCGCTTCTGGCAAACCAGAGCAGTGCACGGAAACGCCGTTTACTTTCCCGCCAGAGTGGTACCTATTTATCTACTTGCACTTTGACGTGCTTTCGAACTGCTAGGTTGGCAGGAGCAGGGACCGAGCAACCACCCCGTCGTGGGGATTCGAACTGCCAACCTTCTGATCGGCAAGTCCTAGGCTCTGTGGTTTAACCCACAGCGCCACCCGCGTCCCTGTTCACATAGTAGTTGCCTCAAATATTCCTGACGCAGGCCATTTACAGCTTTAAAGAGTAAAGATCAGCACCTTGAATCTGGCATTGAAATGAACAAGAATCCAAGAGAGCTCTCACAAAACTGGTGTAATACGCTCCATGCCTAGGGCCCAGACAACAACAAAACAAAACATTCTGGACTAGCTGAGGTTTCTTTCTCATCTTCAAGTGCAGCCGCACAGAGAGTACTTTAGGGTAGTCAAGTTGAGAAGTTGCTACAGCATACAAAATGAGGACCAGTTTCTCTGCCCAGTTTCTGCACAAACTTCGTTTCTGCCAAGCTAGCTCTGTCATCTGCGTTAGTGTCTGAGCAACTCATCCAACGCTACGGATCAAATCAAGCGAAGGCGGTGCTCTGGTTGAGGTTTTCCCCGCAGCTCACAGTGCTTAAGGGATGTTTGGTGTAGTTACACAGCCTTCAGAAGTCTCCTAATTTCTCTCTTCTCATTTGAGGTTTGAACCTCAAGGCAAACAAAGATTGGATACTAATAAACTTCCATCAGAGCAAGTTTACATTATAAAGATCCATTATGCAAGGGCTGCTCTCCCCAGAGGCGTTCATTTTGTCCAACTAAACAAAGAAAGGATTCTTCAGGAGTTGATGCACTGGAATAGTTATCCAGCTCAGTATGATGTTAAACACATAGGAGAAACACAGGGATAGAAAGAGCAACAAAGGTCTGTAGCTTAGCAGCTATAATTTTTTTATATTGCCCAGAGGAAATATACTAAAAGTGCTTCTGAGCACATGCAAAAATTCCCTTCCCTTTCCACTGAGCAAGATCAGTTCACCACCCACAGAATTACAGAGAACTGCTTAATAGCCAATGGATTGGTTTTCCATAGGCCCAAGTCCCTGTCCTCCTCTTTTTAGAAATTATACACTTTCCCCCCCAATTCCCTTGAAAGTACAGTGGTGCCCCACAAGACGAATGCCTCGCTAGATGAAAAACTCGCTAGACGAAAGGGTTTTGCGGTTTTTGAGCTGCTTCGCAAGACGAATTTCCCTATGGGCTTTCTTTGCAAGACGAAAACGTCTTGCGTTTATTGCAAGTTTGTTTCCTTTTTCTTAATACCGTTAATACAGTTGCGACTTGACTTCGAGGAGCAACTCATAGAACGCGGTGTGGTAGCCTTTTTTGAGGTTTTTGGTGATTTTTGAAGCTTTTCCAAAACTTTTCCGACACTGTGCTTCGCAAGACGAAAAATTCGCTAGACGAAAAAACTCGCAGAACGAATTAATTTCGTCTTGCGAGGCACCACTGTATACTGTAAACAACTACAAACACAGCCTTTCTGCCCAAAGATTTCAGTCCTGGTTTATACCCTCCAACTCCTATCCAGCTGCTTTTCACAAAAAACAAACGCACCCCCCTCAAGAACAAAGCAAAGAAGAAGAAATAAAGTCTGCACAAAAACTTTGTTCTACATGAACTGGTTTTTGCTTTGGGGTTTTTTTTTGTAACTGGATCTCAAGCAACTGGAGCAAGTTTGGTGTTTTCTCAAAGTAAGTGGTGGGGAGAGATTTCATCCAGTGATGGAAGCCAGCTGGAAGCGGTCTCTGCAGCAGACAAGTCCCAAGGAAACGGAGGGGGTGGGGGAGGTTGGACAAGGCAAAACGACTTTCCTGAAGTGGAGAAGTTAGGAGATTGCAGCAGGGAGTAGCAAACAAACACTTGCAGAGAAATGGGAAGTAGAAAAGGAGTTTAAATTTGATGCTAGCGACTCCTACTCAGTCAATCAATTGGGAGTACAGCAAGGGAGTGGCAGAATTAGAGACACGGCAGTCTTGCAGCAGAGTTTAGCGGAGCTTAATGGGGAAAACTGCTAGCAGTTACAAAATACAGAAGGGCAAAATACTGATTTCTCTTTTCTCAGTACTCCATCCCAGCTCTGGCTGCCAGAATTACATTCCTGGTCACCATGGCAACTGTGGCAACCATATTTGTGGGGTCCTGGATTCAAGCCAAAAAGAAATTTGAAGAAGAGAGACATGCAGGCAGCGTTAGAAACTGGGATAGAAAAGCTAGGAGCCAAATGGCTCCTGTGACCTGGGTTGTGGGCACCAAAACAGAATGTCTAGTTGCCATTGATATATGTGTGTGTGTGTGTGTGTGTGTGTGTGTGTGCGCGCGCACACACACACACACACACACGCAACACTTTTTATTAATTTTATAACCATGAACTAATATGCAATTCACATAAGTGACACATTTTAATACATGTTTAATTTGGTGTTTACAATAAAAATATTGGTACCATACTTCAGTTTGCAAAACACTCTACTCGTTATTGCTCAACTCCTTAACACAGAGTCTGTCCCTAAAATAAATTTTGAGGCTTCAAAGCACATACCGTACATTTCAGTAATCATTGAGTGTCAGGCAGGTGCAAAAAAAACGGCACCCAGACTTTTTGATGTGCTTGCAAATCGAGAATCTTTAAGTGCAAAATACCCCTGGCACCCTGCTAATTTCAAACCCTGCATACAGGAGAAATATAAGACACCTGAGGCCTTAATTAATTATTATCCAAGGTTTAAAGGTCATTAGAAACAGGGAAAACAAAAGCAGCAGTCGTGCTATGAGCAAGTGGAATAAAATTTAAGTAAGCAAAGACAATGACTGTGCTACTTAAGAATTTTTAAAGTAATCCGAAGATTGTATTAAAATGTAATGAGATTTGAAGTGTTGCAGTTAAGAACCATAGTTGCCTGCTAAATTATTTAAAATTAAATTTAATTAATTCATTTAAATCTAGCTTAAAAGCAGGGAGAGAAGGCAGGATTAGATTTTTTTTCCCAACCACTAGACCAGTCACTGGTCAGATTTGCACATCACACTGAGCATATGCTTAAGATGATTTAATGTGGACACATAGTGTACCGATACACACTGCTGAAAAGTTCTCGCTACACATCTGTTGTTGTTACGCTGCTAGGAAACAAGCCAGGGTCCAGCTTCTTGCAACATTTGAACCTTGGGCTTGTGGTTTGTTTCTGTCCAAACAAACCATAAATGATTAAATCATGGTTAACCCATATCTATAGGTAAAGGACCCCTGACCATTCAGTCCAGTCGTGACCGACTCTGGGGTTGCGGCACTCATCTCGCTTTATTGGCCAAGGGAGCCGGCGTACAGCTTCCAGGTCATGTGGCCAGCATCACTAAGCCGCTTCTGCCGAACCAGAGCAGTGCACGGAAACGCCATTTACCTTCCCGCCGGAGCAGTTACCTATTTATCTACTTGCACTTTGAGGTGCTTTCGAACTGCTAGGTTGGCAGGAGCAGGGACCGAGCAACGGGAGCTCACCCCGTCGCAGGGATTCGAACCGCCAACTTTCTGATCGGCAAGTCCTAGGCTTTGTGCTTTAACCCACAGCGCCACCCGCGTCCCGAACCCATATCTATAGGTGCCCACAAAACTTTACCATGGGCACAGCTTGTGAACAGACTTTACAGCTGAGATACATACAGCGTTCTTTCCAATTTCACCTCAGAAGCCCAAGTGTGAGTCTGTCATGCATAAACCTTTGCTGCTTCATTCTTTAGAGATTGGGATGAGGCAAAAGGGCAAGAGGCTTTGCAAGTTAAAACAAAAACAAAAAACCAGCTCCTTGTATTGTGCCTGAAACACGCAATTCACCAGAGAACCACAGCTCTGCTAGAAAATACTCGCAGTGGAGCTCACCTTGCCAAGAGGCAGGTCAACATGTTCCCAGCAGCTGAAGCTTCCAGGCAATAACAAGAAGCCCTTCGACGAATGCATCACAGTACTTGAGCCTCAAGGTTACAAATGAGAATAATGAGACACAAACATCAAAAGGAACAGGAAAGGTAAGGAGCCCTTGCTAGTCACTTCCAAAAAGTGATATAATTAGCTTCAATACCCAGAAAGATTTTGCTTGCTTATTTATTGCAAGTATGTACAGTGGTACCTCGGGTTAAGTACTTAATTCGTTCCGGAGGTCCGTACTTAACCTGAAACTGTTCTTAACCTGAAGCACCACTTTAGCTAATGGGGCCTCCTTGCTGCTGCTGCGCCGCTGCACGATTTCTGTTCTCATCCTGAAGCAAAGTTCTTAACCTGAAGCACTATTTCTGGGTTAGCGGAATCTGTAACCTGAAGCATATGTAACCTGAAGCATATGTAACCCGAGGTACCACTGTATGTCCCACCTTTCTAGTATATATGTAATACTCAAACTACCCAAGTACATGGCATATTACATCCCCATTATGATGAGAGAAAGGAGCACATATGAATGTAGGGCGGCCAATTCTGTCAATTCAGTTGACCTCAGTCAGTGTTGGCTTGAAAGTCTTCTGCAGCAAAGTGAACAATCTGCTTCTTTTTGCTAGCGGCACACCAGTGTTAGAAACTGAGATATATAAGTTAAGTGCCAAATGGCACCTTAAACCTAAGTTACAGTTGCCACAACGGAATGCCTGTTCGCTAGGGGGTAGGGACTAGGTGAACCTTGGTGTCCCTTCCAACATTACAATTCTATGATCTCAACGGCATTGCTTGACTGTAGCTTGCTCTTGCAATAATTCACTTGTCCCAGTACGCAAAAAGCAGAAACGCACACAGTGGAAATGGTACTATGGACTAAGGCAGAGATTTTGAAAAGGTGGTCGCCAACCTGGTGCCTGGAAATCTCCACGTAGTCGCAACTGGACCCACGACCAGTAGCAAAACGTGCCTGGTGCCCGGCTAATTTCTAACACTGCCACACAGCTATGCATTCTATATTGACCCAAACTGGAAATGCGACTACTGGTTCACTGTACAACACGGATGAAGAAACATGTAGTTGCCAATATATTCTGAGCTTCATGGGATTTTTAGAAGATTGGGGCAGGGGTCATATAGTAGACTGGTGCTGCCAAGGCAACCTGCAAGTCCTTTGGAATGAAATACAAAAGCAAAACACGACTCCGGCTCCTTCCCTAAACCTCAGGCCTTAGTCACCCTATCCTCTGCTAACTGGGAACTTAAGGGGGGGAGGAGGAAGTTTCTCTCCTAAAAAACATTTGCCCTCCCTCCCTTCATGTCATGAATTCTGTGACTGCCAGGTGCCAGTTTTGCGAGTGGCATGGATGCAATTGTGACCACATGGAGATCTCTGGAGGCCGGGTTGGCGACAAACACCTCCATCTGGCTGGCCCCTCCAGTTTTCTTAGGCAGGTAAGCAGAAGAGCTTATCTACTGCACTTGTATCCCACCTTTTTCTCCAAAAAATACATGGTTCATCCCCTTCCTACAACAACCCTGAGAGTTAGGTTAAGAGGCCATGACTGGCCAAGATCACCTGGCGAGTTTCATGACTGAGTGGGGAACTGAACTCTGATCTCCCAGGTCTGACACTCTGAACACTACATCACATTGGTTTCCTAGAATACTTCTATTTGGGGCAGCTATGAGGGACATTGGTGGCGCTGTGGGTTAAACCACAAAGCCTAGGACTTGCCGATCAGAAGGTCGGTGGTTCGAATCCCCTTGACGGGGTGAGCTCCCGTTGCTCGGTCCCTGCTCCTGCCAACCTAGCAGTTTGAAAGCATGTCAAAGTGCAAGTAGATAAATAGGTACCGCTCCGGCGGGAAGGTAAACGGTGTTTCCGTGCGCTGCTCTGGTTCGCCAGAAGCGGCTTAATTATGCTGGCCACATGACCCGGACACTGTATGCCGGCTCCCTCGGCCAATAAAGCGAGATGAGCGCCGCAACCCCAGAGTCGGTCACGACTGGACCTAATGGTCAGGGGTCCCTTTACCTTGTATAAGTAGACAAAAAAAATATGGGGAAAGCAAAGTGTAACTTAGAGAAGGATCTGAAATATTCTCCTTGAAGCTTGAATTTGTTTTATTCTGGTTTTTTTTTTAATGCAAGGTGCTTTTGAAATCTTTTCTTTAAAATATAAAGAAGTATAGAAATGAAATGAACAACAACAACAACAACAACAATAAACGTGATGGGGGGGGAATGGTGCCTTGACATTCTGTTGCAACAACCGTAACCTGGGGTTGGGGTGCCATTAGCTTATATATGTGAATTTCTAACACAGGGTGGTGACAGGCATTTCAGTACTCTACAGTGCTTAAGGCAAAGCATGCAAAACCTTATGAGTGGCAAAGAGCCAAGCAATGTTAAGAGAAGGGATTGATTATCTGCGCAAAAGACAGCGAGAGGAGAGATAAAGAACCAAAATTTATCAGCTGAGCCAGTGTCATCACTCATCATGTAGGAGCAAATATGAAAGGCTTGACAGATTTGCCTTTATGAAAAGGAAAAATAGATGCTTTAGAAGAGGCTCCATAAAGAATCCCCGCTGAGTTTTGATCGGCAGTATGATTTTAACTTCCACATTTGCTTGTTTGGATGTTTCAAGAACACAGCCCTACTTTCCTACTGTGCACGGCATAGAACATTTTTCATCATCTAATTAGAAAAAGGGCATTTATCCAAAGCTAGACTCTGGTTAACGCCGAAACGAATCCACAAAAATAAAAATAAAAGCTATTTTAAAACGTATTGGCACCTAGGATCAATATTTAGCAGCTCAAAAGAGGAAGTATTTTTAGTTTCCCATCTCTCCAGAAACACTGCGCTCACTGCCTGCTTCAAATCCAAATGATTTCTGGCACTTAGTCAAAGTATGTCTAAGCTTGTATTTAGTGTCGGTCTGAAAAGCACATTTAAGGAGCGTTTTACTAAGTTGTCAATCTTCCGCTTTCCTTTGTATTCAGTTACAAAGTAGGGACATTTAAAAAGTAACAAGCAACAGAAATACACATTGTGTTCACCACAATGTAAATGTAAAGACCGGGGGGGGGGGGGCGTGTTCTTCCAGTAACATGAAAAGCAGCAAATGACTTAACAGTAAAGGCACAGATAGGTTTCATTTCCATCACATCAGATACAGCTTAGAAATTCTACATACCATTCTGCTTCACAGTGTAAAATCCAATTTACAACAACACTGAATCTCTACAAGTTCAATGGACCTACAAGAAAATGTATTTAGGATTTCATCTGAATCTTACAGCTCCGCTCTCAATCAGCTGAGTAACCAATATTACCCATGTGCTATCATTGCGAAGATTTTACTGATTCACCATTGGTTTGTGAAAACCAAGGTGTGCCTTCTGTAAAATTTTAGGCAAGCTTCCCCCCCCCCCCAAGTCAGCATTTACCAGTGTTGGCCAAAGTTGGGTCTCCAGCTGTTTTTGGACTACAACTCCCATCATCTCTTGCTTGTAGGACCGGGGTCAGGGATGATGGGAGTTGTAGTCCAAAAACAGCTGGAGACCCAACTTTGGCCAACACTGATTTACAAGAATGTCTTTTAACGCTGGCATTTTTTTATATATATACCGTAAATAAAACTGTTGTATCAGCTGGAAGATTTTGTACTCACACACACACTCTTTCACTTGAAAGCCAAGCAAGATGTGCATAACGAGTAATCAGATTTCTTTCCAGGCATCACTGTGGAAGAATCCAGACATGTGTGCCCAGTCCCCAAGGAGAATGTAGACACCAGTGCAATGAGAGAGAGAAAGGAGAAAATGCCATTCACATAGGGCTCTTTGAGAACAGGATATTGAACTTGATGGGCTATTGGCGTGGTTCATCAGGCTTTTATCATTTGCATGGAATAGAGTCCATTTCATTAGATACAATATGGAAAGTCATCAGATGTATAGATAAAAATGCTCATACAGGGTTCCCCCCAACCCCCCCCATCTATTTTAACATATGGCCAAAAGACAAAACAAACAAACAACAACAACATGTGTATTCTAGTACAGTACTATACAAGCGGACAAATGAATTCAATATTCAGGGAAGATACTTTCATTTCTTGCCAGATGGCACAGGTTGCACCAAATTCACAACGGCATACGCCCAAGGTGCTTTGTTTTAACTTGGCATTGCCGCAGATCTAAGTTTACAGTTGTTTCAGGGAACAGAAATGGAAACCAGGATCTTAAGTACCAAAATTAGCTGCTAGCTCATTGAGACGGAAAATAAACAGCTTTCAGTTATTCTCACTATATTACAATACTGCAATAGTAGTATGCATGCTAAGTGGGATATTTTTTGGTGAGTTTTGTAGTGCTGGTTCAACAAGGCTGTAAAGCCGGGAATGCGAATCACTGCTGTTGGAACAGTGGTGCCAAATCGCAGCACATTTCAAAGGGTTAATTTGATATATTAGATGTTCAGGTCAGCCACACGACGTATAACTCAAACAGTAGTCCATTTTCATTGCTAATGGTGTGAAAGAATTCTTGAAGTGGCGAGCAAGAGATACTACTAATGAACCATTTTAATGCAGCATTTAAGAGGAATAAAGCTAATCCAAAATGGAAATGTGTTATCCTTTAAGTTGAATTTGTAGGAAACCTACACATACAGCTTCAGTGAGAAATAGCTCCTAAGATGATAGAGGGGTTGTTGTTTTGTTTACATATGAAGCACTGTAAAAACACACACACAAGGGTGGTTGTTTTTTTACATGCTCTACTACTGTGCTACTTTGTACACATAAATGCTACAACATATACAAGGGTAGACGATCAATTTAGTCCAGGAGTGAGCTGGTTTTAGTTCAACTTTACAAACAAGCAAAAAGAGCTGCTTCTCCCACTGCTAAGCACTCACACTGGCTTTGGCAGGGCACTTTACATTTCTGAAAACAGGTTCAAGTTTAGAAAGCATAATTCTAAGGAAGCAAAAATTGGGTACCCCAGCATAATCTAGGGTCTTTCACAGGATTCTATGGCACACAATGGCCTCATTAACTGTGGTTATTGAGTCTCATCCCCTAAAAGGGTTTAGAAATAGCATTCAAAAGTAACATGGAGATCCCTACTGCATCTCATTCGCTCCATTTGGACCTCATGCTAAACTGTGGTATAGCAAGACATGAACAAAACTAGCCTCCCCCTAGACTTATGCTCTTCCCTTCTCATACGGCCAAGAGGATAAGCTTAGAAGCTTTCATTTCTGCTTTTAGATAACTGTGGCTTCAGATATTATTGAACCTATGGAACTATTGTTAACATTACTTATGGTTAGTTTAAATAAGCCAGCTTCAGAAACCATGGTTGGCTTATTTTAACCAAGGTTAACTAAAAGCAAATGTGAAAGCTTCCAAACTCTTCCCCTTTGCTGCACAGGTTGAGGACAAGGAAGCACTTCAAACAATGAGATACGCCCCTGGTCCTTAATTTAAATCTCCCATGTAGTCTGATATTCCGTCCCACATACTGTGTAAAACAATTTGTTTTCAAATGTCTAATCTGGCAGAGGCATCTAGCCTTCCCTTTGGATTTCAGGAAAATAGCACACATTTTACCAGCAATATTTGACCTCAAAATATGCCAGCATCCTTTGGATAAACACAGCTGTCACACTACAGACTAAATAGACAATTATTTTTCTCAGTACTCTAGTATCAAAGCAGTTCTCCACCTTCTGATCTATACCCACCTCCCAACCAAGCACAAAAGAACAAAATTAGACAGCGCAGTTCTCTAAACATTAGAGACAAAGCCAAAAGAAAAATCAAGATTTATAAACTCACAGGCCAAGAATGTAAGGCTGTATACGTATAATAGTTTTCAGAAAAGTGAATGCGGTTTGAGAAAGAGCTTGCTATACATCCCTATTCAACCAAGTTTCCAAAATATAAAACCTACAAAACATATTTACTAGGTGTCATGGACTGGTTGGACAAAGAGGAATGGTGGGAGGAACCAGCTGGGGAACTCCCAAGCGAAGTGGTCAGAGGAAGAGGAGGGAGAAGATTTGGAGGAGGTGTCGGAAGCTGAAGAGGTAACAGGGCTTGGTGAGCAGGGAGAGTTCGTGGCAGAGGAAAGCCCAGAATCAGAAGGAGGAGATGAGAAGGACCGAGAGGCAGAGATGAGTCAGGCTGGTGAAGAGGCATGCATGTCTCCCCCTCCTGCTGCAACAAGTTCCCCTCCCTCTTGGTCTCCAGAACCAGAAGAGGCATAAAGCAAGTGGAGCAAAGGCAGACATGCAGGCGCAGTCTCAGATTGCTTGGGAAAGATGCAGGAGAGGATACTTAAGGCGGGGACCTTCATTCTCCACAGCTGCCTCATAGGGGCAAGACTAACAAAGAAGAGTTGCTGTGCTCATTAGGCCTGGCATTCCTGAGCAGACCCTGTTTTTCTAATAAAGAGTTAACTTAGTGTGATGTACTGTTGGCTCACTCTTGACACTAGAGGGGTAAAGTTGGACCAGCATGCATATCATGAGTAACAATCCTCCTTTCAAGCCACCTTTCTCAGCTCTAAGGAAATATCAATCCATCCTATAGAAGCATTTTAAGAAAAGCATTTTCAAGTTTGTACACAGGGGTTTGTACACGATGGCAGAAGCTTTTGACTGCTGCACATTAACAGTGCATGTATTGTGCAAGCGAGATATAGACAGAGATAGAAATAGAGAGATAGAGATATAGAGAAATATAGATATATATATATATAGATGCTCAACATGGTTCTTACTTTTATAGATAGTTTCAGGGTACAGTAGCTATGAATGAAGTCATTAAAAGACAGGAGGCAGGATCTGGCTCAGTGTTAGAAACACGTAGGAAAGACAGGAGCTAAATGGCATCTTAAACCTGGTTTATGGGCACCGCAACGGAATGTCTAGGCATGCTTTTTTTAATAGCAAGAATACAAAGCTGAAAATGAACGAACTGCAGCTAAAATCTTATATTCATTTTTCACATGGTCTAGTCCTCATCTGAAGACTGCAAAAAACAAAGCCATACTTCCCCTGCCCAACCCCGTAATATTCTTTTAAGAGTCCTTTCTCTAGTCCTCAGAGAGTGGGGAGGCGGAAAAAGGTCCTCCTTTCATTCCAGCAGTGGCAGTTTTAATCTGAAATCTTAGGCTCAGTACTGCTGCCAGAACTAACTGCTCACACTAATGAAATTCACTGTCACAAAATACGCCTAGAACAATGGGAGTTTCAAATGCTGATCTGGGTACGGGGGAAATGTGGATAAACCAACACATACCGTATTTTTCACTCTATAAGACGCACTTTCCCCCTCCTAAAGAGTAAGATAAAATGTGTGTGCGTCTTATGGAGCGAATGCAGGCTGCGCAGCTATTGCTGAAGCCTCTTCAGGGCAACGGGAGGAACGCTCCCCCTACCCTGAAAAGGCTTGGCATGACTATCCCAGAAGCCAGAACAGCAATAGGGATCTGTTCCGACTTCGCTTCGCTGGAGAGGCGCTGCGCAGCTTTCCCTCTCTGCGCAGCGCCCCTTCAGCAAAGCGGGAGGAGAAACAGAGCCCCTTCCATTTCTCCTGCCGCTTTGCTAGAGAGGCACTGTGCAGAGAACGAGAGAATATTTTTTTTCTTCTTCTCCTCCTCTAAAACTAGGTGCATCTTATGGTCAGGTGCGTCTTACAGAACGAAAAATACGGTATATTCATCCTGTCAAGAACAAGAGAAAAAGTGAACTGAAAAAAGAAGAGTTGTGGAGACAATTAAGTAAGAAACTAAAGAGAGGGTGCTGAAGGAGGAAGGAGTTTGAAGAACTGAAAAACTTGGAGTGGATCCCGACTAAGTTAGTTGAACTAACTGTCCATCAAAATCAATGGGATTTCAGTGACGTTTTGACTAACTTGGTCCACTAACTACAATGGGTCCTACATTCAACAGTTAGGCTGTATCCAATCTTTTATTTCTATACACCTCTGACTTCTACAATTCTTCCCTTCAACCCTAGGTGGTACACACTTTGGAAAACACATTTTTTAAAAGCTAAGCCTCATCCCCCTTTATAAACAATATTTCCTCATTCAATAGCCAATGCCATGGTGGTATATATTTTTTAGAATCCAGTCTGCAGAGGAGGCAGGAACAATGAAGTCACCATTAACATATTCCAGTAAAAAACTGACAAGTGGAGGAAATCCAAACTTCATGCTCTGATGGCGCAAAAATGCTACTTTAAGAAAAAAGAAGCACACACAATATTCCTATTCAGTTCTCAGATACCACAGTAATGCCGTGGGAAAGAAATGGTAGCACACAAAGCTGCCTATAACTTGTTGCAGTTTCATAGTCTGCCAAAACAGTATTTCAATTCAGGAGTATTTGTCAAAGGCCTGCTCACTAAGGAGCCTTGTTAAAACAGCTTGGAAATAGCATAAAATTGCAAGAAGCCAAAGCAGTTGTCAGTCCGTTCATTTAGATTTGGAAAAACAAGTGGCTTGGACACGAAGTTTCTCCTCCATTCAAGCAAAAGATAGGCAGGGCCGGCCCAGGCGCAAGGCAAGGTGAGGCAACCGCCTCAGGCAGCAGAATCCAAAGGGGCAGCAGGTCCCAATTTAGATATTTATCCCTTCCCCTTGTTCCCAATGTTCAAAATTAACCAAGTGCCAGGCACATTTTGCACTTGGCTATTGTCCACTTGCGACCAAGTGGGCTCCAGGACAGTGCCTGACATCTCCACCATGCTTGGGGATAATTGGATCTTGATGCCTAGTTTATAAATCTGAGTTTCTAACACTGCTTGTGTATGTTATGTATACACCTTATGTAAAGGCCCAACCCCTTCCTCCGCAGTGGGGAGGGAGGCACCATTTTGTGGTTTGCCTCAGGTGCCAAAATGTCTTGGGCCATCCCCTAAGAATAGGTATTATCTCTTCAAACTCCCCTTCCATTTGCCATCCTCCTGACAGCCCCCTACCCCCCAACAAGGCAACAATCCCCAGGATTTGATTTTGGGAAGGCCAGGCGGCCGCAGAGGCAAGAGGGAGGTTGGAAAGCCCTGCTCCATTCACAGGAGGGGAGTTGGGCTCCAAGCCAGCATGCCCTTTCCAGGTGAGGAAATACCAAGATAAAGTTTTTGACATCGCTTTTTGAACAGCTAGGCTTATCCGAAAAGGCGTCAAATGATCTCTTCGGCAACAAAATACAACCACATCATAAAAGCGACAGATCTGTTTGCAAGCCGCTCATAAAACACAAAAGTGCAAACCTTAATGGCATCTGACATTTTATGAGAGTAAAAAGTGCTCCAGCATGTACTTTCTCTCCTCCACATTCCACAGTTTAATTGACCTGCACTTTTAATCTCCGCTGGAAAAATAATAATAATAATAATAATAAAGGAACTCATTTATAAAGGTAAATCATTGCTATAAAATTTATAGATTCTAGAGGGAAAATAGCCTTACTCTTCAAATTCCTATCAAAAGGAGAAGAATGAGGACAAAAGAACAAAGCAAACCAATAAAGTGATTGCGGGGTGGGGAGGTAGAGAGACTTCCTAAAAGATTTAAGGGAAGAGATAAAGTGTAGCTCACAAACTGAAAGAGAGAAATCATTCAATTAAAAATGGATGGCCGTAGAAGTCGCTTTCAAGAGCCCCATAAACTGAACCTATCTGTGGATAAACTAACTCAAATACTACATATTGCATGACAAAGCACTTAGAATGATGTCAAGAACAGAAGGTTTCCTGCAAGCATTTATGAGGGAGTGGGAAGTGATACATGTTAACAGACACCACAAGTATTTGGAGGATGTAAGCTCTCAGGATAAAAGATTAAACAAGAAGTGGAATGGCTGAAAAGAGGAATGGTTTCATGACAGTGAGAACTTACATAGAGAAGAGGTTCCTCAAAACAAAACGCCTTTTTTCTTTTTAGAAGATTAAATGCCGGGGGTGGGGGAAGAGTTTATAAAATGTAAATGTTGCCATTTATACAGTGGTACCTCGGGTTACATACGCTTCAGGTTACATACACTTCAGGTTACAGACTCCGCTATCCCAAAAATAGTGCTTCAGGTTAAGAACTTTGCTTCAGGATGAGAACAGAAATTTTGTTCCGGTGGCGCGGCAGCAGCAGAGGCCCCATTAGCTAAAGTGATGCTTCAGGTTAAGTACGGACCTCCGGAACGAATTAAGTACTTAACCTGAGGTACCACTGTATACCAATGTTGGTAACTCAATGAATGGTCAAAAACTCAAACGATACATTTAGGTGACTTATCTATCAACATCCACTGTGTATTCCGAACCACTGGCGCATATACAGCATATGTATTTTCAAACTTTAATGGAATTCAACATTCCATTTTGGCTCCTTAAACCAAGGTTACAGTCACCATTTCTGAGTTTCCAACACTGGTTCTGAACTCACTCATCCCAGTGAATCTTGGGTTTGGGTTGCACTGTAAGGCTATTTATAATGATTTCAACAATTGCCTCCAGTCTCATGTTTCCTGCTCACCAAACATTTTGATACACAATGTTTTGTGTTGGAGCAACAAACAGCATTTTACGTAGGATGCCTTGTAAAATCTTAGCTCGTTATAAATCCCCACTATAGAGTTGCTAGAAGTAGCCAGGGATTTACTTCCTGAAACAAGCTTTTCTTTCATGTTTGTGGGCTAATGTTTTCACAGCTGAATTAGCTGATCATACACCAGTCAATCTCTGGTAGAGTCCAGAAGCACGTTTCTGGCCTGTAATTGGCATTTGTAAACAAGACTCAGTAGGATTCCTGTTGGTCAAATGCATGGCTTCAATACCCTGATTAACTCTCTGCTGTTCCTCATTATCAGCAGAAACAAAAAAAATCATGCAAAATAACTACATACAGATTTGCCTAAGTCAGTATAATTTTACACAAGTCACTGAATTTGGGTTAACGCAAAGTACACTACTCAGAGTTCATAATATTCAAGAATGAAAACAACAACACACTTCTTAAAAAGGCACTGTTGATTAATCCATACAGTAAAATTAAACTATTGAAACCACAATATTGGACAACATATTTAAGTGTCATAGTAAGCATAATTTTATCATATCCACAAATTCATTCATATGTTACACACACACCCATCAATGCAAAAATATTTGTTTCCTGTTCCCATAAATGTGAGCTAATTTAGAAGCAGATAATCCCTAAACAATTTCAAATATTCAGAGGTCGAGACTTTTATTTCTGCTTTTCAGTCATGACTGTGAATTGTCATTCTCTGAAGAAAGTAATGGAGCTCCCGCAAAGCACAAATGTTTTCATACCTTGATTTGTGAGCGCACACATTGACACGCCAAGACTGCATCAAGAATTATCAATCCAGTTTTCCAGAATGAGTTATGCAATATATTCAATACATCTTAAAGCGAAAGGCAGAGCTTAAAAGACAATCCAAGTTTTAAAAAGACAACTCGCTGACAACAACTGTGGCCTATTTATTAAAACAAGTGATGTTATGAACAAAAAAAAATCCACTAGAATAATTCTATGCCATAAAACAATGTTTTATGGCTCATCTTTATGTAGCCAAAACACAATCTACTGTATGTACAAGAGAGGTGTCAACGGGATCAGGGAAACTGCAAGGTTTGCAGAAGTGGGGGCAGGGGGAAACACACACACAACCTTAAGGGAGTAAAACACACAGCAAAACCCCCCGCTGAACATGCCTAGTAGCTGCAGAATAATTATGGCCAGTGGGGAGTGAGGGGGGAAAAGGGCCGAAATATGCTAGAAAAGGGAATGGCTGATGGGTTGGCATTTAGAATAGGAACATTCTACACTGGAACATTCTGTTGCAGGTTCCACCTGTTCGGCTAAGTATCCTTTCAAACTACAGAGTAAGCAATGAAGCACTCTGTGATGCCACTTTAAGCAGAACTTATTTACTCATGCATTAGTAAAGGGATTAGTATATTACAAAGGGTGGGGTTTTGGTTAGAGTGCTGAACTAGGACCAGGGAGACTATGGTTCAAATCTTCTCTCATCCTCCATGAACTTCAATGGGTGACTGTGAGCCAGTCACATTCTCTAAGCCTAACCTACCTCACAACGCTGTTGTGGTATTAAAAAAAGGAAGTGTGTATGCCACCTCAAATCCTAGGAGGAAAGGTGGGAGATATATATATATATATATATATATATATATATATATATATATATGCTCTATGCTGAAAGCTAAAGCATTCAAAACATGATGAATTCAGCATACACTAGACAAATAAAATACTTCTAAGAGTCTCACTGGGAGCTGATGCAAAGATCACACTTCTCTACAAATCCAATGTTCATGTTTGCACATAATAATAATAATAATAATAATAATAATAATAATAATAATAATAATATCTTTATTGTCATTGCCCCCTTCGGGGACAACGAAATTACTTGACTGCTCCATAAAAACACTAATTAAACAATACAGTATAATACGGCAAGGGAGATTAGATGACTTTCAAAGTCTGGGCTTCCCATTCAGGGCCGAGATCGCTCTGGAGAAGAAGCTGTTCTTAAGACGGCTCGTTCTTGTCTTCATCGTCCTGTATCTCCGTCCCGACGGCAAGAGCTCAAAGAGACAGTGACCAGGATGCGATGGATCTTTTACTATGTCCAGTGCCTTCCTATGGCACCTTGTGGCATAAATCTGCTCTAAGGTGGAGAGTGGGCAGCCAACAATGCTCTCTGCTGCCTTAACAACCCTGCACAACCCCATCCTGTCCTGGGTAGTACAGGACATGTGCATACCAGGAACTGTGTCAGCCAAGTGAACATTTTGGTGGTCAGCATCAATTTTCAAGATCACAGTGGCTCAACGTTTTTCAAACTACAAGAGCAATCACAGAAACTTCTGGCAAATACCCAGTTCACATGCTACGCTTCCCTGTTCTAATCCGTGTCTCGAAAAGACCAACTCTGTTCAAATGGAATATGTGTGAAATAATCATACATCACACACAAACACTACTACTATTTTTTATTTTTTTATTTTTATTTTTATTATTAGATGTATAAAACCCCACCTTTCATCAGATGATCTAGGGCGAGTTCGATAAAATTTACAAAATCACCGAGTACAAAATTAAAACATCAGACCACTGCACATAAACACAATGTATAACCTTCCTTTAGTGTTTAGTGCTGTATTACACACAATGCATACATAATGAAAACTATATACAGTATTTATGCCATATGTACATGAAGAACAATATAGAACAGCATGCCCAAAGAGCAGGAGAGATATGAATAAGCTGCTTCGACAGAAGAAAAGCAAACACCGTATGTTAACACAAAACTAGGCTGATGATCTTGCTACAATTATTTCCAACTGACTGGAGTCTTGGCTGCAATCCTGTGCCTAGTCTGACTGTTTAGCTGCCATTGAAACTCTTGATATTTAAATAGCCAACCATCCCTCAAGTTTCAAACCAGAGATGGTTCTAGATTTTTATGGACCCCTGTTCTAGGGGCTGATAGCAAAGAGCCAGTGCTCAAAATTAGCCAGGTGCATTTTGCTATCAACCACTTGTGACCAAGTGAAGATGTCTGGACGTCAGGATGGCGCCTGACAACTCCACATGCCTGGGGATCATTGGATCTTGGCTGTTTTCACACACTAATGCCACATCCTGTTGAATTCTATGAGTTATATTTTACCTGCACAATTGGAATGAATTTCAGGAACCAAAATGCTTTTTCTGGGCAGCCTGAACAGGAGCAGTCACCATTAAGAAAGAGATCAGAATAGGCCAATATATATGTGGACTGTCCCTGGATAAAATGACTTTTCAAGTTATCAAGGTTCTTAATCCTAGGCTCAAAGTTGTCATCTGAACTAGTCAGACGTTTAACTGAGAATCAATCACAGTCCAGTCCATCATTTAAAAATAAGACTTCATAGAGCCATCTTACTCAAAAAGGGCAACTTGACATTCCATTTTGGCGCCCAGCAACTTTGGTTTAAGGAGCCATTTGGCACCTAGCTTAGAGATCCGAGTTTCCAACACTGCCAGGATCAATGTACAAACATATTTTCCAAGCACATCAATATTAGCCAGTTAATTGGTAGTTCTTTCATTTTTTTATTTGTTTTTGCCAAGCTAGGAACTTGTGAAAAGGAACAGGCATGCATTCTGTAACAGCTATCCCTACGTGATTTCATTTCCGCTAACATAAACACCCATTTGCAATCTTCATTCCACTCATAATGCAACCTAGAAGCGGATACATTCCTTTTCCTCAAGCATACCTTAGCCACATTGACCGATACATTACGGAAGGCACAGAGAGACACTGATTATTCACACATACTGCGTGCGGTGAAGAGAAAAAGATGCAAGGGTTCAAAGGCAGGGTGCACTTTGAGAACTGGTCTCAAGTGGTTTTCTTCCCTTCCTCTGCTCACTACTACGGTGGTCTACTACCAGAGTAGTATATCTATCTATATCTATCTATTTGCCATCATAATCCATCATAATATTTTCTTGTACGCGACAACAGCAGCGAGAATGTTGATAGCCAATAAGTGGAAAGGAAATTACGTTCCAACCAAAGAAGAATGGTTGAATAAATTATGCGAATACTTGGAATTAGCAAAGTTGACTGCTTTAATAAGAGAAAAACCAAAAAATATAATCCAGAAACAATGGAAATGTTTAAATGATTATTTATGTAGACAAAGATTAAATGTAAGGTATTGGCTGTGTTTAGAATAGATTTACGAAAGATTTAGAAAACTTATTGATTAGATTATTTGCGTGAGATTGTATGGGAAAAATATGGGACAACAGATACAATCTTGCTTAAAATGTATATAGGAAGTGCAATGTAAGCGATGGAAGTCAATCAATGAAATTTTATTATTTTCATATTGATATATTTGTAGAATAAACTTGGAAGAATTTCTTCCAACTTTTCTTCTCCCCCCCCCCGTTCCTTTTTTCATATATACCGTATTTTCTGCACCATAACACTCACTTTTATGCCTACGGATTTTCCTCCTCTAAAAACTACGGGCGTGTTATGGTCGGGTGCGTGTTATAGAGCGAAAAATACGGTATGTGCTTATTTGAAATATATATGTATATATTTGCAATATTTTGCTTATATTTTGTATTATGTTAAATAAATTTAAAAATAAATAAAGGGGGGGAAATATCTATCTATTTACATCCATCAAACTTTTGCCTGATTGCCTTGCCTCTGGGGATGGAAGCTCTGCAGACTTCATAGACTAAAATCCGAAGTCGGGGTTTAGTGGGGAGGATATAAAAGCTTCTCCCAAACACAGTGGATTCTTTAATCTGGCTGCCTAGTACAAATAATGACTACTCTAAGATGAGACAACAAAAACAATTTTATTTGTATACTTTAGGGACCCACAGCTGGATTTAATATAAGAACAACAACAGCAGCTGTGTTGATCCTAGGAAAACACAGTGGCTTTTGAAGCGAATACCTCCTCAGCCTAGGACACCTTGGGAGGCTGGGAAACCTGTCTGGAATACCTATTCTGTGGAAAACGCAGCAACTGGAGGCACAAGGTATGTCCAGAATACAGAAACAGACAAAGGAAGTAATGAATCAGGTATAGGTACCTCCTGATAACAGGAAGCGTCCATATGCAGCACACCTGACAGTTTATGCTTTTCGAGGTTTTATACTTGGGGTGGATTCTTTACTCTTTTCTCTTGAACGAGCCCTCTCACAAGTACAGACCGGTCACAAACAAGGCATTTAGTAGTCCTTGTAGGTAGCTTATTGTAAGCCCCGCCCCACCGATGGTCCTTTAGCTCTCAGGCCTATAAGGCCGAACCACTGGCACATCTAGGCCAATCTGATCATGTGTCCCTGCTCCTGACTCCTGAATATATTCCATTGAGGAAACGGACTCCAGCTATAAAGAGGGATATTACAATATGGCCAGCTGAAGCATCCCAACAACTACAAGACTGTTTTCATGACACCGATTGGGAGGTATTCGCCCAACAGGATGTAGAGACTCATACTGAGCAAGTGTTGGACTATATTAGGTTCTGCACTGAAAATGTAACACGGAGGCGCCGGATAAAGATCTACCCAAACAGGAAGCCCTGGATGACAAGGGAGGTTCAGGGGTTGCTAAAGGCAAGAAATACTGCTTTCAGAAGTGGAACTAAGTCATTGTACAGCTTAGCTAGAGCGGATTTAAAGAGAGGTGTCCGTGTAGCAAAGGAGGCGTATAGACAGCGGCTGGAGAATCATCTACAAAGTAACAACACCAGGCAGGTGTGGCAAGGTGTACAAGAATTAACAGGGTATAAATCCAAGGATTCCCTGGCAGACGAGGGAGGGGCATCCCTCGCAGAGGATTTGAATGCCTTTTTTGCCCGTTTTGAAGTAACATCTGCAGCAACACCTGCTGAGGCTTTACCACCACCACCACCACTCCCTGTGAAGGCCTTGCCACCATCACCACCATCACCATCATCAGTACAAAGGAATGTAGTAGTCTCTGTGGAAAAAGAAGAGATGAGGAAGGTGTTGAAGGGAATCAACCCAAGGAAGGCCACAGGGCCAGATGGGGTAGCTGGAAGGGTATTGAGAGACTGTGCAGATCAACTAGCAGGAGTTTTCACTGGGATCTTAAATCGATCCCTAGCCCAGGCTATTGTTCCATCCTGCCTAAAGTCCTCTACTATCGTTCCAATAGCAAAAAAATCTAACCCGGAAGATCTGAATGACTTTCGTCCAGTAGCACTCACACCTATAATCATGAAGTGCTTTGAAAAGCTGGTACGAAATTATGTCATTGCCTGCCTACCAGAGGGACTGGACACATTCCAATTTGCTTATAAAACGAAAAGATCGACAGAGGACGCTGTGGCGATTGCCCTCCATGCCGTTCTTGCACATTTGGAGCAGCGGGGGGGTTATGCCAGACTGCTTTTTTTAGATTTCAGCTCGGCATTTAATACCATTCTACCACAACGTCTGATGTCTAAACTGGAAGATCTGGGGATTCCGTTATCACTTTGTGGGTGGATATTGGACTTTTTGTCAGACCGCCCCCAGAGGGTTCGGTTGGGCCCTTATACCTCTAGTATGCTTAGGACTAACACAGGAACACCACAGGGATGCGTACTCAGTCCGCTCCTTTATATTCTCTACACGTACGATTGTGTCGCTGCTCACCCTAGCAATAGGGTTGTCAAATTTGCAGATGACACAACCGTGATTGGGCTCATCTCTGAAAGGGAGGGTGAAACGGACTATAGAGATGAGGTGGAGCGGCTGACAGAGTGGTGCAGAGCTAACAACTTGCTCATAAATACAAGGAAGACAAAGGAGCTTGTGGTGGACTTCAGGAGACAGAAGAGCAATGTCCACCCACTTTTGATTGATGGGGTCTGTGTGGAGAGGGTAACAACGTTCAGATTTTTGGGCATTGAATTACAAGAGGATCTGTCCTGGAGTGTCAACACAAGGGGGCTTGTGAAGAAGGCGCAGCAGAGACTGTACTTTTTGAGAATTCTAAGGAAAAACCATCTTCCGCAGAAACTGCTGCTTGCCTTCTATCACTGTGCCATTGAGAGCGTGCTCACTTATGGCTTATGTGTGTGGTACGGAAGCTGTACTACCCGGGACAGGTTGGGGTTGTGCAGAGTTGTTAAGGCAGCAGAGAGCATTGTTGGCTGCCCACTCTCCACCTTAGAGCAGATTTATGCCACAAGGTGCCATATGAAGGCACTGGACATAGTAAAAGATCCATCGCATCCTGGTCACTGTCTCTTCGAGCTCCTGCCGTCGGGACGGAGATACAGGACGATGAAGACAAGAACAAGCCGTCTTAAGAACAGCTTCTTCCCCAGAGCGATCTCGGCCCTGAATGGGAAGCCTGGACCTTGAAAGTCATCTAATCTTCCTTGCTGTTTTATACTGTATTGTTTTAATTAGTGTTTTTATAGTTGTTTTGATTTTGTGTGGAGTGCCCTACCTGGGTGGATGGAGCAGCCAAGTAATTTCGTTGTCCCCGAGAGGGGGCAATGACAATAAAGATATTATTATTATTATTATTATTATTATTATTATTATTATTATTATGATCTGGGTGGTCAGAAAAGCACCGATATAAAGAGGGATATAAATAAATGAGGACATGAGCGATGCTACAGTGCCTTAAAAGGGGTTGGCTATCTAATTGTGGTGATTTGCAAGAACATTTCAAGGGCTCAAGGTTTGCAAAGTCGCTGGAAGAGCTGAGAAGCAGAGGGCTTCCTTTAATCCAGAAGTGCCCAAAGTTGATTTCATAAAGTTTTACAGATTTCTATGGAAGATGTACAGTGGTGCCTCGCAAGACGAAATTAATTCGTTCCGCGAGTTTTGTCGTCTTGCGATTTTTTCGTCTTGCGAAGCACGGTGTCGGGAAAGTTTTGGAAAAGCTTCAAAAATCACCAAAGTCTTAAAAAACCTCAAAAAAGGCTACCACACCGCGTTCTATGAGTTGCTCCTCGAAGTCAAGTCTGTATTAACAGTGTTAAGAAAAAGGAAACAAACTTGCAAGACGTTTCCGTCTTGCGAAGCAAGCCCATAGGGAAAATCGTCTTGCGAAGCAGCTCAAAAAACCCTTTCGTCTAGCGAGTTTTTTGTCTTGTGAGGCATTCGTCTTGCGAAGTACCACTGTACTCATAATATAGTACAGCTGACAGATAATGTAGGGTCCCACTCTTTTACCTCTACCTAGAAAACTTGCTATTTTCCTCTTAAAGGGACGGGGATCCTTTTTCAGCATGAGGGCCGCATTTACTTCAGGGTAGCCTTCCGGGGGCCACATGGTAAATGCTGGGTGGAGCCAGAACAAAAGTGAGTGGTGCAACAAATGATAATTTTGCTTTTGCGCTGTAGGCTGGTTTCCATTCTTCATCCAAGCAAGAAGCAAGGACCCATTCCAGGTTGGCAAAAAACCCAGGGCTATTTAGGGGCGTGGCCTGGGGAGAATCCCAAGGGCCAGATAGTAAGCCCTGGAGGGCTGGATTTGGCCCCCAGGCCTCAGGCTCCCCACCCCTGCCCTATAATCTAGAGCCCAATACAATTTCTACCTTGGAAAGCAAACCTTTCCAACCGAGATAGCTCAGTCGGGTAGAGCATGAGTCTCTTAATCTCAGGGTTTTGGGTTCAAATCCCATGTTGGTTGAAAGATTCCTGCATTTCAGGGGGGGTTGGGCTAGATGATCCTTGTGGCCCCTTCCAACCCTACAATTCTAAGTAAGATAATCCTTTGAAGTCTAATGTATATTCTGTGCATTCCTTACTTATACTTTTTCAGTCATGCTGTTCTTAGCACCGGTAAGTACCTTAAGACTCCTCTGAAATACTTCGTTCAGAAGGGTAGCCACATTAGTGTTGTTGTAGCCAAAACAACCAGGAGTCTTCTGGCATCTTAAACAGGAACATGTTTTAATGAAGTAGCGTACTCTTGCTTGTTTTTTGAAATACATTAGTCACCTACGTTACAAAAATGAAAGAATGCTAAGATTTACAAGCCTGGGTTATTATTATTCAATTGATTTAGTTGCCAGGAATAATCTTTGAATAATGATGTATTACTTTGATGCTCTTTAGAGTGGTACCATGGTTTACGAACTTAATCCGTTCTGGAAGTACGTTCTTAAACCAAAGCGTTCTTAAACCAAGGCGTGCTTTCCCATAGCAGTGGGGGACTCAATTTACAAATGGAACACACTCAAAAGGAAGCGGAACATGTTCTGCTTCCAAGGCAAAGTTCACAAACCAAAACACCTACTTCCTGGTTTGCAGCGTTCTTAATCCAAGTTGTTCATAAACTAAGCCATTCTTAAACCAAGGTACCACTGTACTCTATATAATACCATGACGGAATTCAGAGCACACGGAAACGCCATTTACCTTCCCGCCACAGCGGTACCTATTTATCTACTTGCACTGGCATGCTTTCAAACTGCTAGGTTGGCAGGAGCTGGGACAGAGCAACGGGAGCTCACCCCGTCGCAGGGATTCGAACCGCCAACCTTCCGATCGGCAAGCCCAAGAGGCTCAGTGGTTTAGACCAGAGTGCCACCCTAGTCCCCTCTACTCACTCCTTTTAAAAGGCTCATTAGCTTCAGCTCAGAAACAGGTGACACATATGCAAGCAGTAAGAAATGGTGGCGTGGTTTTTTTACCATTGCCTTGTCAAACTACCTTTGCCATGTTAATTATAGCATGCTCTTTCCCTCTGATGATTAAAAATATATTGCTAGAGAATAACCTATAGGAACCTATGCTCACACACATTCAACTGAAAAAAGAGTTAAATTAATACAATGCACACCATGGCCTGAATCCAAATAACTCGTCCAACCAGTTTGGTGTATCTGAAGGTGCTGTGGACAGATTTCTTGTACAGTAGTAACCCCACCATGACACAAAAGGCTTTTAAGAAAGGAACTGTTAAAGGAGTTGTGGTATCACATGGTGATCTACTGCTCAAAGGAAAGCAAGAAGAAGAAAATCAGCTGGGTGAGAACAAGCCGTTGGGGTAAGCCCAAGCAGCTCTTTGGATCCTAGTCAATGTTTCTCCTTCGCTTTCCTGTCCTTCCATTGTTCAGGAACATTTCACACACTGCATGGCAGCAAACCCAGGTCTCTTGCCAAGTAGACACTTAATATGGAACTGTACTCAATTGCGGCCAACTTCCCGGATAAGTTCATCAATATTATACACAAGTTGGACACACCTAAGTCATATTCACATTTTACATGTCAAGTGAACACTGAATATGAGAACAATCCCTCGATCCATAAAGTATACGCCACTTATAAACTGCAATCATTTTTCAAGATTAATTATTGCCAACCAAATCTATTATTTCTGAGGATTAAGATAAAAGTATAAAGCACAGCAGAACTGCCTAGCACATATTGCAAATTTAATTTTCAATCTCTCTGTCTACGTCCTTCTAAAACTGTCTGGAGAATTATCAAGGTTTTTTAATGGAACAGGCAAGAAATATTTCAAATTGCCATGCCAATACAGTATCTCTCTGAACCAAAAGGTGCTGCCCTATCCTTTGATGGAAATAATGTGTCAATAGTTTTGTTTTGTTGATTTTTATAACAACAACAACAACAACAACAACAACAACAACAACAACAACAACAACGTAATTGGCCTATGCAGATTCTTTTCTTCTACACTTTAGTTTTTTTCTTTCCAACCCCAAATACTGATTTCATCTGTTACACCTACTAGGCATGTTGTAAAATATGCAGAAAATTAAACCCAGGGGAAAAGCAACAACCGGGCGGACCTCTGCACCACAAAATTCAGGACAGGGGTTAGCAAACTTTTTCAGCAGGGGGCCAGTCCACTGTCCCTCAGACCTTGTGGGGGGCCGGACTATTTTTTTTGGGGGGGGGGATGAACGAATTCCTATTCCCCACAAATAACCCAGAGATGCATTTTAAATAAAAGGACACATTCTACTCATGTAAAAACACACTGATTCCTGGACCGTCCGCGTACCACATTTAGAAGGTGACTGGGCTGGATCTGGCCCCTGGGCCTTAGTTTGCATACCCATGAGTTAGGATAACTTAACAGGGTTGGGGAAAAACCAGGAACAGAATGTGGCCTTTGGTTTCTCTATCTGGTTCTTGGGTCTCTTTCCAGGCTATAATCTTCTCCAGACCACAGCCCTTCCAGCCCCCACTCTGCACCCCCTCCTTGAGTGCTTTTGCCTGGCTAGAATGCTTTTTTTTGCCTGGATGATGGACAGTGAAGAGTTTGCGTATGTGCAGAGGCTAGCTCCACCCATTTTGACATTGGCCCCACCCACCACTGATATTTGGCCCAGAATGAAATGTGACTCTCAGACTGAAAAAGGCTTACTATGCCTGTGTGAGCAGGACAATGGGAGAGGGAGAGGGCGAGAAGTAATCTCAACACAATCATTTGGCTTCTTTTCTGTCATAAATCAGGATTCCCCCCCACCCCACCCCCTTTTACAACAAGCTCAATGCACTCACTACAAAGTGTATCAATACCAAAAGAAGAGGCATAGCGAATATTGTAACATAAGCCATCCTGGTATCTTAACTTGTATTAATGCAATACTTTCTCACCTGACGTGTAATCGGACTTTGTACTGAAATCAGTTATTAATAAGATAAAATACATATACAGTTGCCAACAGCAGTAGGCTGCAAACCCAAGTGTACTCAGGAGTAAGTTTGCAATCCATAAATAAAATGTATATTCAGATGTTTGCATGTTTAAAGCTTAAACTCACAGACTTGCATTTAACACACATTAACTGGTTCGTAAGGTATCTGAATGGCTCTAATTCTATCCAGTTCCACAGAAAGTTACTTTACAAAGGAACATTCAAAACCCATTCTAATAGATGCAAAGTCAGCTTTTTCAATGAATAACATATTCCTTAAAGATAGGGGAGAATCCCAAGTGTCAAGTACTACCGCTGGAATTTTGTGCTGTCAACTGAGTGGCCACATAAAACTCATTTGAAAGAAAATATTTAGCTCAAGAACTACAGTTCTCGGCATGCAATTCCTCATTTTTGAAACAGCAACTGCAATAAAGTACAGCTTCATATGCCGGTAGATTGCCAACAGCAGTCTCCATGCACCAAGCTGCTCTTGGCCATTTCAGTTGTCTCAGCTCAACTCAAGACATAACATTACACAATGGTTTGTGCTAAAATAGTTAGGAAGCTCAAACCACGGTTTCAGTTTTAAAAATCAGACAAACTATTGTTTAGTGTTTGTTTACATTTACTTGGCACTCCCATTTCTCTGATGCAGCAACCTCCTGAGATGTAACTATGGCGTACAGATTTAATAAATTACTGCAAAGCACAGGTATTACAAAACATAGTTTGAAAATCCATTTCAAATCATGGTTTCCTATTCTATTTTATCTATACAGGCATAGTTCCAAGAAAGCTTTGCATTTAACACTACAGCGAAACTTCCTTGATATCCATCATTGGGCACGACATCTGAATGGAGTTAATATGACTACAGTCATACCTCGGGTTACAGACGCTTCAGGTTGTGTTTTTTCGGGTTACAGACACGCCACTGCGGGTTGCAAACATGCATCCTGCACGGATCACATTCGCAACCCGAGGGTCCACTGTATCTGTAAACCAAGTATGTTCTCTGTTGTCTGGTGGCAAACTTATATTTTGGATACAAACACACTACGACCGGCCACGTATTTGATGGTGGAAGAGTTCTAACACAGCATAACATTACTTAAAATGGATTTACTCCAATATCAACAGGTTATCCAAAGATTTATATTGGATATGTTACAAGGCAAAAATGTCTATGCACTTAGAAGAAAAACACACACACTAAAACAACCAACTAGCCCCCGTGTTTTAACAGTTATTTCCTCATCCTCAGGAGAGCAATCTACTTAAAAGAAGGCCTAGGAAGATATCATGGTTTAACAGAATGTTACTTTCAACATATCATGCTACACTTATACAATTTGCAGTGAACAACAACAACAACATTTCTTAACAAAAGGAAAGAAAAATTGAAAACTTGCTCTGTCTTGCTTTCAATTTATAGACTAGGGAACTCCAGATTTTTAAAACTTCTACTTATTACTAGCAAGGAATGCCAACTGATTAAAGACTCTCAAATCGATTTGCTGTCAAGCTTTTCAGCCAATTAAATCTAAGTCAATCACTGCCATTTTGTAATGTACAGAAAGGACTCTGAAGTTCTTTGAAGAGTTCATTTTCCTTAAGGACAAGGCAGCATAAATTGCAATAAATAAAAGATACTATTCCACATTAAAATGACAGCATCCGTAATATGCCCCAGATGTAGTAGGATGCCAAACAGCTTCTGAAATGAACATCTTCAAGATTCATCTATTGCAATCAAAGATCAAGATACAGTGGTACCTTGGGTTAAGTACTTAATTTGTTCCGGAGGTCCGTTCTTAACCTGAAACTGTTCTTAACCTGAAGCACCACTTTAGCTAATGGGGCCTCCTGCTGCCGCTGCACTGCCGGAGCACAATTTCTGTTCTCATCCTGAAGCAAAGTTCTTAACCCGAGGCACTATTTCTGGGTTAGCGGAGTCTGTAACCTGAAGCGTCTGTAACCTGAGGTACTACTGTATATTGGCACAGAGTTCACCCTCATGCATATCAACTGCTTTTGGTTCTTATTTTTAGAAGGAGAGAAAGTGTTCCATGAAAACTTTGCTAACTATCGATAAATCTTATGGGAAAAGTTACAGATAGGTAGCCGTGCTGGTCTCCCATAGCCAAAATAAAAAAATTCCTTCCAGTAGCACCTTAAAGACCAACTAAGTTAGTTCTTGGTATGAGCTTTCGTGTGCATGCACACTTCTTCAGATACACTTTTCTTATGGGAAAAGTTATCCTTCAAGGAGTTCTATCAGTTTCGGCTCATTGAAAAGGAAAATGGCACATCTATATAGCCCAGCCATTGACATGCCCTTCAAGTGCCCCATCTGACTTTTGTTGTCAACATCACGGGTTAGTTGAGGGGCAAATTTTAATCAGCCACTGAAACTCAAATTGAATAATCACACTGATTAAAATCGATTAAAGCTTGCAGTCCTAATTACACATAACCCACTATGGGTACTTCCAATCCCGATGCGAAATAACCTTGGAAAGTATACGCACCCTTAAAAAGAAGAAGAACAACAGATTCATGTTTCTGCCTGGTAAGGGACATGGACAACTGTATACAAATGGTCAAGTACACTGGCTGGCAGTGCAAACTAGGGCAGATGACAAGGAAAAGAAATAGGTCAGGAAAAAAATCCCCATGTACACACTGCCCTCTGCCACAGATCTCTCTGCTTTAAGCTGTAGTTTAGTTGTAGAATTCCTGTTTTGCACACAGAAAGTCCAGGTACAATCCTCAGCATCTTCTGTTTCAAGTAACTCAGGTACCTGGTAGGTCTGTAAAAGACCTTTGACTGATAGGCCAAAGAGTCACTAGCAATCAGTGTGGACAATACAGTCGTACCTTGGAAGTTGAACGGAATCCATTCTGGAAGTCCGTTTGACGTCCAAAACGTTCAGAAACCAAAGCTGCTTCTGATTGGCTGCAGAAAGCTCCTGCAGCCAATCAGAAGCTGCTCCTGCAGCCAATGAGAAGCCGCGGAAGCCCCGTCTGACATTTGGCTTCCAAAACTAGTTTGCAAATTGGAACTGTCACTTCCGGGTTTGCAGCGTTCAGGAGCCAAAACGTTCGAGAACTAAGCCATTCGAAAATCCAAGGTACGACTGTATTGGCTTGCTTCTAGTCTCCATAAAAACCTGTTTCAGGTGCCTTCAGATCCTCACCTCATTTTTGGGTTAGCCAATAATCACTCTCTCTATTTTTATATCAATCTTTCTTACTGTGGATTGGTCTGATGATGGCTGGGGAGAGGAATTTAGAACTTTTTAACATTCCAGAATAAACCAAACTTCATGCTAAGTATTTTTGTGTTTGTTCAGTTTTGCTGTAAATATTTTACAGTACAGCTTTCAATTTTAAAAAGGAATTAAAAAACAACAACCTAGAACTAAGACTCCACACGAAACATATGCCAAAAGCTCTTTCCATGATTAAGTTTCTCTGTGACCATCAAATGCAATCCCAAATTAAAAGAACCTAAATTGATTTTAAAAGAGATTCTGCATGTCATCAGGATTCCAGAAAAACAGAAGGGCATAAACATGGGGAAGACATTGTTCTTGCATCTCCTTGTTGCCTGAACTGGGATGTTCACAGCTGATACAAGGGAGTATAATGAGACATAAGGGAAGAGGTAGCCTCCAAGGTCATGCAAAGATCAAGTCACACAAGATGCAGAGGGAAATCCGGGTCTCCCACGGAATATACCAGCAGTTGCAGTCCACCTTGAGACATGTACCTGTATGACATACATGTTGGTGCACATGCATTTCTGAGGACCTATCTATGTCATTAAATGCCTTCTATTTTTAGGTGTGCATCAAAACATGTAATGTGTGAAACGGTCCTTCACAACCCTTTGTGAAGGCGGTGAAGGTCCTGTGTGAGTGCCTGGAGGAGGTTGGAGGATGGATGGCGGCTAATGGATTGAAGTTGAATCCTGACAAGACAGAAGTACTGTTTTTGGGGGACAGGGGGCGGGCTGGTGTGGAGGACTCCCTGGTCCTGAATAGGGTAACTGTGCCCCTGAAGGACCAGGTGCGTAGCCTGGGAGTCATTTTGGACTCACAGCTGTCCATGGAGGCGCAGGTCAATTCTGTATCCAGGGCAGCTGTCTACCAACTCCACCTGGTACGCAGGCTGAGACCCTACCTGCCCGCGGACTGTCTGGCCAGAGTGGTGCATGCTCTAGTTATCTCCCGCTTGGACTACTGCAATGTGCTCTACGTGGGGCTACCTTTGAAGGTGACTCGGAAACTACAGCTAATCCAGAATGCGGCAGCTAGACTGGTGACTGGGGGCGGCCGCCGAGACCACATAACACCGGTCTTGAAAGACCTACATTGGCTCCCAGTACGTTTCCGAGCACAATTCAAAGTGCTGGTGTTGACCTTTAAAGCCCTAAACAGCTTCGGCCCAGTATACTTGAAGGAGCGTCTCCACCCCCATCGTTCTGCCCGGACACTGAGGTCCAGCGCCGAGGGCCTTCTGGCGGTTCCCTCATTGCGAGAAGCGAAGCTACAGGGAACCAGGCAGAGGGCCTTTTCGGTGGTGGCGCCCGCCCTGTGGAATGCCCTCCCATCGGATGTCAAGGTGATGGACAACTACCTGACATTCAGAAGACATCTTAAGGCAGCCCTATTCAGGGAAGCTTTTAATGTATGATATTTTAGTGTTTTTTGGTTTCTGTGGAAGCCGCCCAGAGTGGCTGGGGAAGCCCAGCCAGATGGGCGGGGTACAAATAAATTATTATTATTATTATTATTATTATTATTATTATTATTATTTTGGACTTCAGTTCTGTGAAATGAATTTCACTGTGCCCAGGTGTATAAAGTCAATGCATAAGGAAACCTCCGTTTAAGCATCACAAGAATGCATCACTGTGGAACAGCATTATGGTTGCAAAGGCAAGAGCGAGACAACACACAAGGTATAAGCAAGGCAGCTGCACAAAGTGCTCCTCAGATACTACCGCTAAACACCATCAAACCACAAAGGCAAAACCCTTGTCAATGCTGTGATTCCTTAGCATCCCAGAGACGCAGGTCTTGTCAACCATCATTATCTCAAGTCTTCTCTCTGTCCCCTGTGTGGACAGTCAACAAGAACCAAAACAAGCAGAGGCCAGTTCGGATGGAAATAAATTAAACTGTGTATCTGTATATAATTCCTCTATGACAGCAATAAGATTATCTGGAAAGGGGAAGACTGACTGAAGGAACCACAAATGTGGTTGCTTAGTAACAAAGCACACATTCCCTCTTCCAGTCTCATCCAGAAATAATATATTACAAGTATTTTTATACTACTCAATTAATTTCCCAGGGCAGTTTACAAAAAGAAGAAAAGAATTAAACTGTAAGCAACAAATGGTAAAAGCAGTGTTAAAGACAGTGGGATTGATATTGTCTTACAAGCATGGAAGATAAAAAAGGTCTCTGCCTGGTGCTGAAAGTGCAATTAGGCACCAGGTGGGCCTCTCTGGGAAGTGTTCCACAATTGGGGTGCCAACACAAAGAAGGCCCTTTCTCTCATCAGCCCCTGACTCAGCTTAGGTGGCAGAGACACCTGCAGGAGTCATTTCACAATGAAGATCTTAATTTACAGAAAGGTACCTAGGGAGTGGGTACAGAGAGTACCCAAGGGCAGTGATGTTTCCTTAGCACCTCCCATGTGGTTCCATCTAAAGTAGTTCACATGCTGGCATAAAGTCAGCTATGAGGCTGCAAAAGCAGAACCCAGTCAGCCCGTGTGTAAACAGGAGTGGGAAGATTGAAAAGAAGGGGATTCCTTGGCCACTGGGTCATCTGGAAGCAAGCAAGTAGGCTGAGGACTATCAGATTTCCAGAACTGCATAATGCACATTTGCCAGAAGGCAACCTATAGGGATCTGAGCTAGAGCCACATAAGGGCTCTGGAAGTAAGATGAGATATAAATGCACTGATCAGTTAATTTAAATGATAGCTCTGCTTCTACCACTTCTCTAGAAGGTTCACAACTAAAAGCTCCCAAGAGCTTTATACAGTACTATTCCAAAAGGCACAGAAGTCCTCCCCCGTCCCCCCCGCTACAACAAATGCAGTAGACTCAATGTGCACCTGTGGCTTGTGTGTAGGGTGCCTCTCAGCAAGTGCACAGTTCCTTTGCAATGGAGAACAATGCCCCCCCCCCCGCCAAAGGCTGATGGCACAGTGCTCCTGGGCATGTTTTATTTGGGAAGAGATTACTTCTGCGCCTGTCTAATATTGATCCTGCATCTCACCCTCAAGGTGGTTGTGGCCCAACAGATGGTTCATTGTATTATAAGTTATCTAGACATGACAGGCGACCCATTCAACTGAAGGAAGAGAAAATCTGCAGCTCTGCTCTGTGCTGGCTATCGATATGCATGGTCTCCCACATACCATGTAGCCTTATGGAATGTAGCTGCAAATTACTATCAGCCATTGCATGCTCCTTATGGACTGTAGCTGCAAATTACTATCAGCCATTGCATGTTCCTTATGGAATGTAGCTGCAAATTACTACCAGCCATTGCATGCTCCGTTTACTAAGAGGCTGCACATGTATTTGCATTCACCGTTCATGCATGTAAAAATGCAGCCAATACCTTCCAAAATTCTGTTGTCTGTTTCATTCTCTTTCCTATACTTCAAATTCCTCTGCAGTGAGATGCATGTAGTTTATCAAAAGCCCAGTAGAGTTAAGACTATGTAGTTTAGCTAGGAGGGGGAAACTCTTCCAAATGATCTATAGGGCAGGGGTTGCCTGCTCCAAGATGAGGTGAAGCAGGGTGTCTCCTGACCTTCAGGCATGGGAAGCAAGTGCCTTTTATCCCTTGCCACTGCTGCCAGAACACATCATGATTTAGGAGCCCACAAGGGCTTTCTTGACTTCATGGAATATTTGACCAACGACCAGCATCTCAACCTTTGGCCACAGTGTGAAAAAGTCCCCAAACAAATTTTGTACTGCCTCCCATAGCCTCAAGCACAGTTCTTTTCAATGCGAGTCAATTCGCACATTCAGCTGTGAGTCATCAGGTGTTGAGCAATCAAGTGATAAGAAAGCAGCTGATGTAAACATATCTGTGAAGCGGCCCAAATAGACCATACCATGTCTTATTTTGGTTGCACCTGAAACTATGTGATCAAGGCAAAAGAAAAAAGAGGGCCACTGCCATGGGACCAAATAGGTCATGTAACTCCTGATCTTGGAGCTTCACTTCTTATTAATTTAGAATGATTGGGTCATGGAGAGTGGGGTGGCATGTCACATATTCTTTAGCATTTTCTCCTTTGTTGACTCAGTTAAGATCTGGGGTATCAGCTGCAACTTAGATCCAGGTTTTCAGCCAGGGGTGTGTGTGTGTGTGTGTGTGTATACAGCCTGTTGTGTACACACACACACAGAGTGAGCTTAAGTCCAGAGGGCCTTCTTGGTAGCTGGATTCTTTAGTTCCCTTCCATAACTTTCCCCTCGTCTCATCCGTTTTCAAAAACAATTCACTTAGCTTGTACTACCATATTTACACGAATCTAATGCGCACCTCAAACCTTGAAACCAAAAGGGTTTGGTTTGCCGGCACCATCAAATCTAATAATGCACTCCCTGATTTTCGTGACGTTAATTTGGCCAAAAAAGTGCACATTGCATTTGAGCAAATACGGTAGATAGTGTGCATACCTTTATGAGCTTCCATGGTAGGAAGGCAGCAGTTGCACTCTGGAGCTGTAAAGACACTGTGCATTGTTCAGCTGCGAGGTCTGATCATGGGAGCCAGAAAAGGGTGTGTTTCAGTCAATTCAAAACCTAAAACACCTGGGTACCTGTCAAGAGGCTGGAAAGCCAAATGGCACCCCTTCCAACTAATTAACACGAGGCACAATCTACCAGGGGGGGAAACAACCACCCCTCCTCCGAAATGAACCACCAGGCTCTTGAGAACCTATCCTCTCACTTCAACGGGACACAGTGTACAATATTGTGCCCAATAGCTCAGCTTTGATTCCCCACCTCCCACCCTGCTTTAAAACACCAGGTATCTTCCAACTGAAGCAAATACCACACCTTGGTCCCCAAGGCCTCCTTTGAATGGCACCCCCTACCTTAGCTGCGCACCCCTCCCCTGCCCATATTGAGGAACCCTAATAAATGCTCCGCGATCCCCTACCACCCCCCCCCCCCGCTGGGTCGAGACCCGACCTTTCGCGGAGTTAAACGGTTCCAGATGAGAAGCAAGGCTGGCTGCTCCTCCCCACGTCTGCCCGTCCCGTCCATCCATCCCAGGCGCCCCCTCGGCTTCCTTTGTGCGCAGCCAGCTCTGCCGAGATGCACCGCCCGGCCGTCAATAGAGAAAGGCGAGCCGGATGGTTCTTATTCTTATATACAAAGGGGTAGGGTAAGGCGATTTGAAACACACATACACACTTCAAAGGCCCCCCAAGACGAAAGATCGCATTTGAAGCCTGGGGAGGGACTGGGGGTGGGGGCGCGGGCCCACCAGAGATACTGCAAAGCGAGAAGGGGGCGGGGAGAGAGAGAGAGAGAAGTCAGAAGCGGAGCCCTTCGCCCCAGCAACTTCCAAATCGGATCGAGGAGACAAAAGGCAACTTCTGGAAGTAGCGGCGTGCAAAACCGGAGCGGGGGCGTGTGCCATAAAGACGGGGGGGGGGGGAGAAAGAGACCGCACAACGCAGCACACAAACATACACACACCTCTCAGCCTGGTCCAAGCGGATTTCCAGGGCTGGCGCCTCACCCCCGCAAGAAGCGTCTCCGGCGGCGGACGAACATAAAAAGGGCTGCTTCTCCTCCTGGCTGCCTCGCCGGAGCGGCCCCCTAACCCGCGCCGAGCCCGGACTCGGGAGCCGCCGCCCCCTCAGCCCCGCAAGCGCCCACGCGCCCGCCCCCTCCAGCCCCTCTCCCCCATTGTTCGCTCCGAGGTCCGCGCGCCGCCCCTGCTCACCGTGCGCGGCGCTCCTCCTGGGGCTCGCTCCCTCGCTGTGGTGGCGCAGGACGAGTCGGCTTGGGGCCGCCGAAGGGTCCGAGCCATTAAAGGCTCCGGGAGGCGGTGTGGTGGCGAGGAGGAGGAGGGGGAAGGCAAGGGGAGCAGCAGCGGCGGCGAGCGGGCGACGGGAGCGAGGGCGCCATGGCTCTCCAGCTTCGCTCGCCTTTTTGCGCGCGGGGAAAGGGAGGCCAAAGGGTCAGGGGACCGGAGCCCCGCCGACCCAGGAGCGGGAAGCGAGCGCGGCTGCTGCTGCTGCTCCTACCGCCGCCGCCGCCTTCTGTTTCCCCTCCCACTCCCACTCCGGCCTCCGCCTCGGGGAAAGGCGCGGCGGCGAAGAGCCCCCTCCAGCGTCCGCGCGCCAGTCCTGCCCCTGCTGCTGCACAGGCGGCCCCCGCCCCGGCCGCCTTTCTTCTTCTCCTCACACGGAATAAGCGCAACCCGCGCGCGCAAAGCGCCCCCCACCTATCCACCCAAGACTCACCCTCCGCACAGAACGCGGGGCGGGAGGAGCCTTTTTCCCGCCTTCTCGCCGAGGGTCAACTCATGCAAGTCTCTCGTTTTGGACGAGGCGCGGCAGAGGCCACAAGCGTCCGAAGGTCTCGAGGCGGCGGCGGCGCGGGGTTCAAGCCGAGCCACCAGGCAACAGTTCAGGCTCAGTACCTGCGAGGGGTACCGCCAACTGCAATAAAATATTGGGTGGGGGACGGCCAGGTAAGCCCCGCCCCCCACAATCGATCACATGACGTGGCATACAAACACGCTATTCGAATGGAAACGCCCATCAACTTTTTTGGGGGGGGGGGTCCCATAAATATTTTGGGGGGGAGGGGAGCCAGAAGAGACGTCAGCCCCTAGGAGTTGGCTCCTATAGTACCTGCCTTGCAAAAAATAAAAAAAATCCAGGTTCCTTTCAAATTATTCTTGTCTCCAGGTCATAGGTGCCAACTCCCTGGGGGCCCCAGCACCCACAAAATTCCCCATGAAGGGGCCCACTTCCCACAAATTTTGGTGCCACGGCCATGCACACTATGGCACCCACAGTCACAGGGCTAAGTTGGCACTCCTACTCCAGGGAAATCAGATTCACCACTATCCGGAGACCTGAACTATCATCCCTTCCCCACAGTTCTCGGTTACTTACATCTTACGATGGCAATGCATAGAATGTGTGCAGCATAGAATCATAGAATTGGAAGGAACTCCATAGTCATCTACAGTGGCGTAGCGTGGGGGGTGCAGGGGAGGCCGGGCGCAACATCTGGGGGTTAGGGGGCGCAAGTCCACGGGTTAGGGGGCACAAATTACTTGCCTTGCCCCGGGTGCTGACAACCCATGCTACGCCACTGGTCATCTAGTCCACCCCTGCAATGCAGGAATCTCAGTTAAAGCATCCATGACAGACGACCATCCAATCTCTGCTTAAAAACCTCCCAAGAAGGAGAGCCCACAACCTCCTGAGGGAGACCATTCCACAGTCAAACACCTCTTAGTGTCATAAAAAAAATTCCTGGTAGACCTGGATTTGTACTTTGCACATGGTCGTTGTGTTTGCCATTTCCCCGGCTCTAATGACTCACAAAAATGATGCTACAGTACTTGCAACAGCCGGCATGTCACCTATGGCTTTGTCTTTTTCTTCACTATGTACTACTTAATACATATTCAATATGTACTACTGCTAATGCAAGCTGATGATAGTGTTACTTGGGGCCGGTATCTATGGGAAGGAGGCTGCTGGATTTTGTAATTTATTTACAAATATGCAGGTTGAGCATGATTATTCAGACTGTGATGGTATTCATTCAACTAAGCTTTACTCAGATTAGACCCATTGAGCTAATACAGATATGGTCTTTAATTTCAATTGGTCCACTTTGTTGACTACAGCCCGATGTTTCCTTGAGCCAACCAAGAGGAATGCTACTTGAATATCACCAGTTACCAACATTCTGTTGTCTGAGATGTTGACTGGGTCAGTCCCATGCTGGTAGGCAGCCCTATTAAGAGAAATCTGATAAGAAATCTATAACAACGTACTCCCCCTTTGTTGAGAAATCAGCAAAGAGATGTGCAACCCCAAACCCTAGAAAGGTATACGGATGGCCACTAGGATAGATAGCTTTAAGAGAGGATAGACAAAAAAACCAACAACCACGGAGGATAGTTCTATCAGTAGCTAAGACCCAAGTGAACTAAATAGAATCTCCATATCTAGATACGCCAACCAACAGCAGGGGTGGTCTATTGCCTCCATGCCTTGCTTGTGGTCTTCCTGAATTCATCTCACCAGCCACTGTTGGGAACCAACTTTTTGACCTGGTGCACAAGCATTTTTTCTTAGTTTTACATTATGCTTGCCTAGGCTGGTTATTGAATTTACACAATGGGACCGTGTAAGATTGCAAGCCTGTCCTTGTACTTTATGTGTGGGGCAATCCTAGACATATCCCCCTCTCCCCATATATATGTCCCACTGTGTTTGATGGGGCTTACTCCCAGGTAAGTGTACACAGGGTTGCCGTCTTTATATGGCTGAAGTGAATGGCCAGCTTCATGGGAGCATTCATATTTTCCAAAAATGGATGTAAAATTTTGTACAGTGGTACTTCGGGTTACGTACGCTTCAGGTTGCAGACTCTGCTAACCCAGAAATAGTACCTCGGGTTAAGAACTTTGCTTCAGGATGAGAACAGAAATCGTGCTCTGGCGGCGCGGCAGCAGCGGGAGGCCCCATTAGCTAAAGTGGTGCTTCAGGTTAAGAACAGTTTCAGGTTAAGAACGGACCTCCGGAACGAATTAAGTTCTTAACCCAAAGTACCACTGTACCCATGTTTTTCTTCCTGTTGGATGGAAGGAAGCTGGGCCTGTTTATTTCACTTTTGATTTATATTTTCTCTATGGTCAAATGTGTGTCTCAAGAGCCAAGGAGAAATAATATTATTGGTAAGTTAAGAACAGGCAGGGTGTGGTCCCAGGAGGTCTGGAAACCTCAATCACCTCCCCATTTTTCTTTTACCCTCCCCCCACACTTTGCTTACACGGTGTCCTGAACCCCAGACCTACCTAGCCAAGCCAAGGTCCATCAACATGGGCAGTTGGGCAAAAACAGCATCTCAGCTCTGCTTCTTCTTTGTACTTGGCCTGCTGATTGCAGCATCTGGGCTTGATGAGCCAGGCGACCCTCACCTGTTCCAAGCCCACTCCAGCTGAGGAATCACACACCTCCTCCCAGAGCACTGTACCTATGGAGACCACGGTCACCTGCCATCTTAATTTGCCAGGAGGCCATCTCCTCCATCAGAGCACTGGTGGGAAGGAGAGAGAGATGTGGGCATTTCTGTAGCTGCAGGAATGCCTCAGAGAGGAAGATCAACAAAATCCGAGGGCCCCTGAGGTACCCTTCCAGGGAGCGTAAGATAGCCCCCAGGTTACAAAAGCCAAACAAAAAACAGCAACCAGTGGCTGCTGTTATCTAAGGGAAAACCAATGGATCAGAAGCTTGCATGAAACACAGACAATAAAAAAAAACAAAAACTGGATTACACTGTAAGTAGAAAAAGAAAAATGCTTCACGGTGGTTTTTGTTTTGTTTTTGCTACTAACCCCGCACCTTTTTCTATTTTAATTAAAAGCTTCAAAACTGCTGAATAGAGCTACCGTAGTTATTTAATTAGCCATTACACCATTATTCTTCTAAGCTAGAGGCTGATGCTCCTGACTCCATTTCTAATCAGGAGACAAGTGGGATGCTTTAAAAATTAAATAAAGGTGTTTTGATGTCTAGTCTGCTTCACCTTGAAGTTCAGAACCTATAACAATGTTTCGATGTAGAGACCAGCAAATTTTCGGTGGAAAGATGTTGTATTACAAAATATAGACCATAAATGATTAACCTGAAGATGGTTGTTGTTGTTATATTTGCACAATTATGATACCACCACCAAATTTGCCTGCAGGTATCGTCTCATACCCTCCAGACTTTTGTGTTGGCATCATCGCTGAGTAGTTTCTGCAAATTCATGGATGTCTACCGACTAAAATATGGATTTCCCCTGTACAAAATCCAGAAAATGAACTATTCCTCCATGTAAGTCTGTCACTTAGTAGAAAACTGCCAACAAATTTGTTTTCTGGAGTCTGACGCCCAGTTGCAATAAATTAACCTTTGATATGTAATCCCAGCTGGTGGGCTGTGGTAGTGTTCACTGTGGTTGTGTGCCTCTTCCCAAACCCACCCTGTTTTTGTGTTTTCTTCCTTTGCATTCTCCTCCCCTCTTGATTAAAGCATGTATCAGATTCATCAGCAAATCTCCAGACCTGGTATAGGAGCACAGGGCTGCTCAGCCTGTTAGTAGAACTTAATCTGAACTGAAATACATTTAAGTTATCATTTACTAGTCCCATTGACTTAAATGGGAAATGAATGCAACTCAATCCAGACCCGTGTATGCAGATAAAGAAACTGCCGTTTCACGTCAGCAAAGATGGATGATGATACAGGATAACAATTTCAACAAATGTGAATAAAGTAATACTGACTATTGTGATCTTATTATCTGCATTCTGTATTAAGACACATTAAAAAAATTGCATGACATTAAAAATGCACATTTTATGTTTAAAAGATGGTTAGAAATTGTGAGCATCTCCTCTGCCCATTCTCTTTGGTTCTGCTCTTGAGTTTTCTCATTCTACCCTGCGGACCTCTAAAACACATGCCTCTTCCTAAGCTCTTTCAACTTCTATGTTTCCTGCATTTGTCCATCTTTCTACTCAGTGCCTCTAATTATACCACCGTAGTCCAGAGTATGAAAGCTAAAGGCTCTTCTGTGACATCAGAGCAGCTCATCCAATCAGTGCTAGTGTGTCACCATCCCCACCATCAAATGCTTTAGCAAAACCACCTTATACAGAGATAGGTAACAGGGCTGCAACCCCCTTCTTCTCCTCACAATATATTTTGCTCCTCTAGTAGTCTATGCTTTTCTTCATAAGCTTGACTGCTGAACAGCAGGACATGGTCATGCACTGCTTTGAGCATGAGCAGATAAGGACTAGATTTGCCAGGAGGGGTGTACGTCCACTCAATCATCCCTTAAGCATCTGTCTGAATTACAGAGGTTCCAAAGGAGCGGAAAAGGATGGATGGGGAGGTTAATGGTCTCATTATTTCTGCTGTTGGCTGGTAACCTATTTCTGCCCCTCATTATGTTCTCCCTACTACAACCCACAGAGTGGGGAAGTGTATCAAAATAGCTGTAATGCACATTGCAAGGATGGTTAGGAAGGGAATCCAAAAGCTGCATGGCCAGAGCATCCTGGCAATGACATCAACGATTTAAAGAATGCGCCTCTTGCAAGTTAAAATGTACATGTTATACACACCAAGTAATTGAAAGGAACCATGGCCCATAGTCATGAGTGCTGTTAGAAGAAAATGCAGTGGATTTCAGTCTGTAAACAAGGAGGACTGATGCAAAAAAAGAGAAAAGTACTAGGCAATTCTTAAAGTGGGTAGCTGTTAGGCAGACCTGTAGCTACGGTGGGACTAGCCAGGGTTTTTTGGCCCTGGGTGAAACTTCCAGAGGGGCCCCCATTTTCGCTCCCCTATTGCTACAGGGTGAATACATGTTGGTGGAAATCCTCTGTGGAAGAAATATTCTCAAACAAGATAATTATTCCTTTACAAAATTCCTGTTTTCCATATCTGATCACAGTATTGCAGTGTTTCCCAACCACTGTTCCGTGGCACACTAGTGTGCCGCGAGATGTTGCCTGGTGTGCCGCGGGAAAAATTAAAAAATTCGAAATATTGGGTTTTTTTAAGTCACATTTTCGATTGGGGGGCCGTCACTAGATGACCCCTGGGGTTCCCTCCCTCCCTCCCGCTCTGCGCCTCCCTCCTCCTCCTCCTCCGGGGAGGCCCTTCCTGGCTCTCGGCCAAGGCTTGGCGGCTGCCACTCACTCACTCGCTCGCCCACCCGTCCCTCCATCCCTGCACCCGGCCTCTCCCCCTCCGTCCCCGGCGCGGGGGCTGCCGGGATCCGTAGTCCCCTCGCCCTTGGGCTCCGCACCCGCGCGGGGTGCACGAACTACGTTTCCCAGCGTGGCCTGGCGGGCCGGGCGTTTTGTTTGAAGCGCTCTTCTCCCGGCCATGGAATGAGCGCAGCGGCGGCGGCCGGGCGGGCAGGGGCTCTTCCGCGCAGACCCCGCGCAGCCTGCCTGCGCCCCCGCGGAGATCGGGCGGCAGGATGGAGCCCGGGGATCCCCGCGGAGGCGGAGGCTGCCCCCCAGGTAGGGCTGCGTCGGGGGTTTTTTTTATTTTTGCAATGCTGCATCCGCGCCAGAGGGGACGCATCGGACCGCGGGGAGACCCCTTGGCGGGCGTGCAAGGCAATGCATGCGTGCAGGCGTTGCATGGAGTGCAGTGCAATGCAATGGCAACGCAGCGCCCTGCATGCATGCATGCAACTTCCACCGGCGCTCCGGACTTGGCAGGTGAGGGGGGTCCCCAGTGGGCGGCAGAGAGAGCCGGGAGGGCAAAGGGGAGCTGGGGGGGAGCAGCGCTGCTCCCCGAGCCGAGCCCGGGGGGGAAACTTCGGTGTCGTTGTGCCGGGTGTTGGAAGCGGAGGCTGGCGGGGGCCCCTCACCTGCAAAACCTGGTCGCCTCTCATATATTTCGTGCATTGCATTCATCGCCCACTTTCTCCTCCAAGGAGCTCCCGGGGGCGCGCGTGGTTCTCCCCGTGTTATCCTCGCAACAACAGCCCTGCGAGGTGGGTCAGGCGAGTGGCCCAAGGGAGCACCCAGGGATTGTCCTGGCCAGGTGGGGTGATTTGAACCCTGCTCTCTGCCCGGTCTTCGTCCTCATTTAGCCCCCACATGTGCATGACTGTGCATGACTGAGGTTTTCCCCCCTCGTCTTGGCTATGGTGTGAGTCTGTCCTGTTAATTAATGGGGTTCTGCCTTCGGAGAAGATGAGCCAGCCCTCAAGGAGGTGATTATGTAATTTGCTAGCAATTCATGTCCCTCCCGGCGTGACGCTGCGCGCTGACGTCACGGGGCTGTAATAGCGGTGTGCCTCGAGATTTTTTTCATGAAACAAGTGTGCCTTTGCCCAAAAAAGGTTGGGAAACACTGCAGTATTGCATATGCATGCTCCTATTTAAGGTGTACCTTTCTAAAATTGCCTCCCTCTAGTGGCAAGAAAAGATGCAACGGAAACGTCTTTTAATTTCAACAGTTTTTAAGACTAGTACAATTTCACAAGCAATTTCACAGCTGGATATTTTTCAGGTATTGCTCATTAACCATCCATTTATCACACAGACTGTTTTGAAAACATGTGCTAGGATGGCCTTTTTTATTGATCAGAATAGCCTTTGGAAGGAAAAAAAAAAAGCTTCAAAATCAGAAATGATTACCATTATATGGAAGATACAGCATTATGAACGGATATTTGGATCAGAGAATGCTTCATTGAAATAGTCTCCTCACATTATTCAATCCCTGTATATACTGGGTCAGGCTTATTTGTGTCGTGTTTTGAGCAATTCAAGGTGTTTCACTCAGTGTTCCATACAAGTCAAAATTGGGGAAAGGTGCTTCACTGTGAATTTGTATTGTAAGCCAGATGCATGTACCAGAACATGGGAGTTGCATGAAAGTACAGGAACTTGAGGACCACTTTGAGAATTTTTGAAGAAACTATGATAAGTTATAAAACACACAAAAAGCAGGACAGCACCATGACACTTCCTTATGAACCTATAGCAGACAGATTTTCAAGACTCCAGATTATGCTCCAAGTAGACAGCATAGAATATTTAAATGCTTTGTTGTGCACCAATATTTTTGCAGTGAGATTTAAGTGCAATATTAAAGAACAGGGTTCAAATATAATATGGCAATTTCTGCAACCTTTTCCCATATAAGTTTGGGAATTCATTTTTAGTGAAAGAAAATCATAATGCTGAAGCAAGCCATAGCTATGATATTCTTGCTTCCTGTGTAGTCCCAACATTTAAGATGACAGGCAGTGCTGATCATGTTGGTACTTTGTGCCATAAAGAATCAATCCATTTTCCTCTCCATAACTTAATCTGCAGCAGCATTTGAGCAGAAGTATGGATATAAAGATTTCTGTATGGTGTAAAATACAGACAGTTAAAACAAAAAATCCACTGTTGTAGCCAAAGCCTAGCAGCACTGTCTATTCCAGAGAGGAATGAATGAGAGGTGGGTTGAACCACCCAAAGCTCAGTATTTCATGTGTTTACACAGATGGGAAGTAGCTCAATTCCGGAACTTTTAGTGACATTACAATGCAATCTGCATGGCTCCATGAAGGAGTTGGCATGAAGGCAAAAAGTAGCTATTGCATATATATATATATATATATATATATATATATATATATATATATATACACCAAGTGGCAACAGCCTGAAGAAACTATGCAGGAGAGATGCTCAAAATGAACAATTATTTTAAAATATAGTCCAAAACAGAAGATGGAGGTGGAACTTGTTTCTTTTGTTAGAAATAAGCCTTTTCCTTCCTCAAAAGCACAGGGATTAAATAGAAACATTTCTCTTTCATCACGGTACCAGATGATTAACCATGAACTAGAAAAGTCCATTCTTCAGGCCTTGACAAAAACAAGTACTGTGAATTTTTAACTTAAAATATATTGTGGCATGAGTTTTTGTAGGTTAGACACACCTTCTAGATTCTATGTTACTGTAGTCCCTTTATGTAGTGTTTCAACTTTTCAGTTTCAGTTGTCAAAGTCAGATTGAATTCATTTACAGTGCAATCATATGTGTGCTTACTTAGAAGTAAGTCCCAGTGGTTTTGAGTCAAGCATAGCTCTTTCCTGTTCCTTGGGACACCATAGAACAAAATCAAATACTTAAACACTGAAGATCTCATATTAAAAAGGCCCATAATGAAGCACTTTGCAGAACAGTGCTTAAGTCACATCCCCCCTATCAAAACATGTCACCAATTCCATTTTGAAATGTAGCTTTGTATGTGTGCTGATTTACAAAGACCGGGCAATTCTATTCAGCGATCATTCTGTTGCTAAAATGCACATCTCAGAAAATATGGAATCAGGTCAAAACAAGCAAACAGAAAGACATATGGAGAACATGAAAGTACCCTAAGAAGTGGATTCTTAAATCTCTACACACGGAAATACGAAGACTGAAAAAACATGATTACAGACCAAGCATTCTGAGCGCGACATGTTGTACTTGGAAAAGTAAACAATTATTTCCACTGAAGGCAAACAAGAGACCACACAGCACTGGACTTTTACACAAGCTTTGATTGTATTTCAATGTCATTTATTGAAGGAGTGGATGAGATACTGTCAGACATGTCAAAGACACTTCACATTCAAGGGCTGAGAGCTCAATGGCCTTCTTCATTGAGTCGCTACACAAGCCTGTTTCAGAGAACTGAATGCGATATCGATGAAGTCTTCATGCTCGATGTTGCCGTCAGTTTATAGTCTCTTAATCTACTTGGTTTGGTGGGCAGAAGGGTGTTTCCTACCCTACAAAAATACTCACACTCCAATACATGTTAACACTAGAGGGTAAAAATGCCTGTAATCTGTTATAATGGGTGTCTACTGAATACCTGGTCTTAAAAGCTGTCTTAATTAAGTTTATGCTTAATGGAAATTCAACTTGTTTCCCTTTCACCATCATGTGGTTGGTTCATACCATTAGAAAAATACTCTTCAGTGCTACTGCAGGTTTTACAGGGAGCTCCTTCAGTGCTGATGGGTAGAAATTCATTGCAACACCATTTGAAACCGTTTCTTCCTGCTGCCACTGCTTGTAGGTTGCAGAATGGCCTACATGCACTACAGTTTTCTCTCTTAAAAACAAAACAAAGAAACCTAAACCGAAGGGTAAATGTTTATTTGGAGTTTTCTTGTGGATGATAGTTAAGGCCCTTTACGCAGAGTTCAGGAGCTCCTGTATGGCTGCCTGCTGTTCTGCATTGAGCTGAGATATGCATTCTGTCCACAAACCTCCAGAAGTCTACAGAATGAAGGAAAAATAGTGGGTAAGTTAAACATGCATATTAACAGGTACCCAGTAGGTACCCACTCTTAAAAACCTTCAACTTCATTTTGCTAAGTGTGCTCAGGTGTGTGGAGGTAAGACAACATTCAAAAGTTTAAAATGAGTGGACTGGAACACAACAGGTAAAAAGTACTCAATACAGCCAAAATAATAAGCATCGCTAACATTCTTTTAGAGATTCCCGTTCTTCTGGAACAGGAACAGAATCAGAGGCTCTCTAGAAGATGTTACTGGATTTCAGATTCCATTAATCCCAGCCAGCATGCCCAGTAATTAAGGAGCATGTGAGTTGGAATTCAACAACATCTGGAGGGCCACAGATTCCCCATCTCTGTTCTAGAGAAAGTATATGGTGATTCTTAGACAGAAGACTGGGAAGACAAGGAATAAATTAACCAGAGTAAGAAGGACAAAACCACAGCAAAAATGTGGCAAGCTACTTTCCAGAACCTCTCTTTCCTTTGGTTTTTGCTGAATCGCAAGATCTGAAATTTTATTCGTCTTATCTTCTCCCAGGAGAGTAGATTATGCTTTATAACTCTACTAAGACGTGTGCATTCCTTCTACTATTTGCTGCCTGTAAATTGTGTTTATATGCCACACAAATCTGAGCAAGCTCTGGGCCACTGGACAGTGGCTATCTTTCAAAATGAAATGTCTTCCAGTCAGAGATACTGCCACTTTTGAGGGAAATGTTACAATTCTGACAAGTGACAAAATCAGCCTGGTTTGCATGTCATGGTAAGCCGCCATATGGCTTACCATGACAGCTTGCCATCTGCTTAGCTCCTCTCTGAACTTTTTAGGTTAGTGCAGAACAGCAGCTTAAGTCAAGGTTTGGCTTAGCATATCATCCCAGTTTACAATTGTGGTTATTATTATTATTAATTATCCACCTTTCACTCTTAGGGTCCCTTGGCAAGGTCACAACATTAAAACACAATATTCAAAAGAGTTTAAAACAACTTAGTCACAAAAATAAGGTGGGTTTTAAAATTTCACCCCCAAGTGTCGAATGCCAAGGTAAAGAAGTGTGTCAATAATAATAATAAATAATAATAATAATATACCCCGCCCATCTGACTGGGTTTCCCCAGCCACTCTGGGCAGCTCCCAACAGAATATTAAAACACGATAAAAGATCAAACATTAAAAACTTCCCTAAACAGGGCTGCCTTCAGATGTCTTCTAAAAGTCAGATAGTTGTTTATTTCTTTGACAGGGAGGGTGCCACTACCAAGAAGGCCCTCTCTGTCTGGTTCCCTGTAACTTCGCTTCTCGCAGTGAGAAAACCGCCAGAAGGCCCTTGGAGCTGGACCTCAGTGTCCGGGCTGGACGATGGGGGCGGAGACACTCCTTCAGGTATACTGGGCCAAGGCTGTTTAGGGCTTTAAAGGTCAGCACCAACACTTTGAATTGTGCTTGGAAACATAAGAGCTCTTTGCTAAGATCTCTTCTCTTAAACCATGACCTATAACCACAGGAGAAACCCTGACACACTTGCTGTACTGGAAAGCACCTGTGATCTCCTTGAGAGCTCACACATTTGTGCTAAGCCAGGGTTTGGATTGGCAAGATGTGAAAATGCAGACATGAAAATATAAATTTGCATTTACCTGCACTTGCCGAACTACGTTAGCCAGTCGTTTGGTGCATGGATCTCCACGCTTCATAGCTTCGTTCATTTCACCATCCGCAATTATACTGAATATTTTGGGCAGATTAGAATTGTTGGGGCCCAAAACAATGGGATGATTACTGTTGGGAAAAGAAAATTAAAATTAGCTAGCATCAACACTATAAAGGTTTCTAGGTACACAACACAACAGCTTTAATGGAGAGTATTATATGAAAATTCCAGGTTGCCATGATTGGTGTCCTAAACATTTTCTGTTCTTCCCTCCTCCTTTTTCTGCTTCTGTCTTATTTTCTAGCACACCCTGGAATCTCCCTAGTTTGCCCTTCCTTTTGTCCTAGCAACCAGAAAGCATCTTTTCTGTGGTGGGCTCATCTGAGATCAGGTACTCCCTAGGAGTTATTTTCTGCAGATGCTGCAACACAGTAAGTGAAAGTGGATGTTATTTTCTAAACATATTCAGGATTTTGATCTCTGGATGAAGGAAACGAACTAATCTAAACTGGGTTAACTACTCTAAATTTCATCTACCTTATTAGGACTACCAAAACAGTGTAATAAATGTGCAATAAACATTTGAGGCAGGTTTGTTCCCGTTGATACCCAGCAACACATTAAACTATCACTCTTTACAGATGTTCCATAAGGATCTACCATGTTGTACTAATATTTATTATGCTACATACGCATACAACATAAACTCAAGATAACAGATATATGTAATATGTTGTGTGTGGAATTATTAACCTGGTAACAGGGTCAAATATGTTAATTGGCAGCTTATTTTTTTTAATAGTAACTTTATGTGAAGCCCCTCTAGGAAACTCTTTTCTGCTGTACATTTTTAAACTTTAAAAAGGTGTCAACGTCAACTTACAATTATTGTGTTATCATGGGCCAAACAAAGACCCATCCCTTGCTTTTGCAACTGTGGCACTGAGGAAGTTAATCCTTTTCCTTATGGGTACACCATGGCAGCTATTTGCCAAATAGAAAGAGAGGTGGGCAGTATAATTATTAATCTCCATTGCCTCGACTTGTTTGATTAAAAGTGTGTGTGTTCACTTTTTTTAAAAAAAAAGTTTGAGATAATACATGAGGGTTAAAACTGCAGACACTATATCAAGGGTTGTTTCATTTTCACATTTGAGGAGGACAGTTGTACCTTGGTTCTCAAACGGCTTAGTTGCCGAACAAATCGGCTCCCGAATGCCACAAACCTGGAAGTACCGTATTTTTCGCCCTATAGGACGTACTTTCCCCCTCCAAAAATGAAGGGGAAATGTGTGTGTGTCCTATGGGACGAATGCAGGCTTTCGCTGAAGCCTGGAGAGCGAGAGGGGTCGGTGCGCACCGACCCCTCTCGCTCTCCAGGCTTCAGGAAGCTATCCCCCCAGCCCGGCAAGCTCCCAGAGCGATAGCGAAGCTGCGCGCAGCTTCGGCATCGCTCTGGGACCCGTTCTGGAGGCTGGGGAAGCTCAGGCTTCCCCCGCCCCAGCCCCGCACCTGGGGGAAAATAAATAACCCCCCCTTTATTTCCCCCCTCCCAAATCTAGGTGCGTCCTATGGGGCGAAAAATACGGTAAGTATTCTGGAAGCTGAACGCCCAGCGTGGCTTCCGCTTGAGTGCAGGAAGCTCCTGCAGCCAATTGGAAGCTGCGCCTTGGTTTTTGAACCATTTTGGGAGTCGAATGGACTCCCGGAACTGATTAAGTTTGAGAACCAAGGTACTGCTGTATATGGAAACTGAAATAAAATCTAAAAATGTAATGCCTAAAAATAAAAATCATGGCCAAATGTTACACTTCACGCACACACATGTAGAAATCAGTCTTAACCTTTATGGCTCAAGCAGCATTTTCTTCTTACCTCTCTATTAGGTCACACAAATAATTGAAAGTATGAACAGCTTCTTCTTTGTCTTCATGCAGTGGCAGCCATGATAACCAATGAGGGAGCACTTCTTCAACATTTATACAGTCAGGCTTAAACTTCATGATCTTCCCAACTGCTGAAATGCAGTTTTCTGTTGCGTTGATATTTTCTTTGGTTTTGGCATCTGCTGATTGAATAACTCTCACCAGCAATGGAAGGGCCTCTGGTAATGCCAATATTTTTGGTGGAGAAAAAAAACACACTGCATTATAATACTTGAATTTTTTTTTGCAAAATTACACTTTCAAGTAGAGGTGTCAAATTGGCAGCCTACAGGCCTGAACAGAAGGTTACATATGCAAAAGATAAAATATGTGCCAGATAAATAGCATGTAAGATACCTGTGCAGAAAGGCCGATAATTGTCCCCGCCAAATTGTGCCATGACGCCAATACCGTATGCAGCTGCTTGTCTAACCTCTGGGCTGTTGTCACATATTGACTGTAGCATTGGTCTCAAGAAGTATTCTGCATATTTGAATGAGGATGGGCTGCAGTGTTCTATGACATCATCAAAAATGCATAAACCCCACTGCCTGTCTGGCCATGGCCTATGTGGGCACTATAAAGGGAAAAAAACACATAATCAGCGTTCCTTCCACCTATTTGAAGGTTGTCCCTTGTCTTCCCACCTCAATACATCTAGAACTTCTTTAGAAACCCAGATTGCCCTAGATTCCTAATCTACCAATATGGTATGCCCAGCCCTAAAGCCTTGAAGAGGTTTCATATCCATATTACATATACATATTACGGGGTCCATCACCCTACATCAGTTAATTAATTGCTTCTTGAGAAAAACTAAAGTACCATCTCACTGTAAATATGCCAGCACTATTTACAAAACAAAAGCCTATCTTCACTGCTCCAAGTTACTCTTTACCCTTAATATTTTGCTATTCCTCCAATATTCCTCTTGTTGCAGTGTTTATGTCTCTGTGCAAATGCATATACCAGCATTGCATTTAGTGTCAAGGGAAAAGCTGCACAGAATTATAGCCAATAAGCTATTGAAATAATTTCTTGTACCTAAGCATCATTGTACAAGGAGACTTCCCTGACCCATCCTCCCATAGCTGACAATATTAATTTGAGGGTCCTCTGTGCCATTCTAAATAAGCCTTGAGGAGCTCCAGGATACTTACAATTAAGTTGACAATTTGTGGTAGTAGCTGTTCAAACCATGGTAACACCTTTGACTTGTAGCTGCTGAATATTGAGTGCAAAATATCTGACACTTTAGTCAGAATGTAGACATCGCTGTCGTGCTGATAAAGGGGGGAAAAAGCAAGGGAATCAGTATCTACCATTTGGATGATGTTGAATGATGGATCTTAACATTTTTTACAATTTCAGGGTGGTATGCAATGCTGTCTGCCCACTTACTCAGTGGGACTTCTGCAGCTCCACAGGGTACCCCTTCCCCCAAATATCTGCTTGAAGGTTTATCTACTTGATGGAGCAATTAGGGGGCTGTAGGGGGAGGTGAGGAAGAAGCCCTGTTGCATGGCCACATGCCTGCTCATGCTATGTTGGGCTCTCACCATCAGACTAGAACTAACTTGGTATTTTCCTAGCAGTGCCATCTTATGGAAATGGCAGGGAGAAGAGAATATTCTAGGCTGAAAGGTATTATATCACTCATTTTATCTAGGTCAGCATTAGTTTTTTCTTCTTCTCTCTCACCCTCAACAGACCCTGTTTCTCACAGTTAACACTATTTGCTATAGCCCTTTTCCCCACTCACACAGCTACTTCCTATAGCCAGCCATCTGCATTTTCCTACACTGAAGCCCAAGATGTTTGATTTCCTTGCTTCCACAAGGGGTCGCTGAGCTTCTACAAATGCTTAAACTGCAATATAGTAAGCTGCCCTCCAAAGAAGAATGGTAATTGGTATAATCTTGCCAAATAGGAAGGAAGATCTTGCTACACATCAGGTGCAATGGCGCAATTGTGAAAAAGTGTCATCTGTATTCACCCTTCCAACCCTCACAATAAAATAACTGCCATTTCCTAGGTGATCTCACCAATTCTTTTCAATCCTAGTGCATGGCTGGGAGGCGAAGAACGCAGCTACTGTAACCAACAATATGCATACTCATGAACCAGCCAGGACCTGAAATTCAGTGACTGCTTATATAGTAATACTAATACTTTAGAACTGACTGCCTTGATTCCGATACCTACTGCTTAATAAGACCAGTTAGGCTTTCCATGAGCAAATAAAAGTATCTGCATCAGTTTGTCCAAACATGAGAAGAATTTAAACTACAGCTGAATATTAATCTTGCAGAATGCTTGCCCAAAATGTGACTAAGTATCCTTCTTTGAAATTAGTTTAATGTCTATCCAATGAACCTTCCAGACCTCAGTGAAGGCTTGACCAATGTAAAGGAAGGCTGATGGTACTTGTCCTGGTTTTTTAAGGTTTGTGACTCGAACCCTAGCCCTTCCAGCACAGACAGTCCCTCATCCATCAGAAGAAAATGGGGGGGGGGGGAAGGGAACAGCCCTTAGAAAGAAAAGGCCAGGACAGCTCCTACCAGCAGCTTTACATTGGAAACCAATGAAATGAAGAAAAAGAAAACAGCCAAATGAATATTCACTTGGGAATTTCTTTCAGAGACCACTCTGCAAGATGGGTTATACTCCTATCAAAGTTGTTTATTATTTTGCATTTACACACTAGTGTGCTAACATTTTGAAATACTAAAAAACTGATCAAGACTGCATCTAACACCTGCTTTGGAAGAACTCACCTGGAAAACACTGGGTTAACTCTGCCCCCCCCATTACATAACCCCAATCCCAGTTCAGCTAAGAAATCTGTAGAACCACCGATTGAGGCAGAACAGCACAAGCTGCCCCCTCACCCAAAAGCAGTGCCATTACTGTACCCTTTCACGACAACTCCCTGGGCCACGGAAAACAAAGACCCAACAAGTGCTTTTTGGAAGGGAATAAATGTACCTTGACAAAACCAAGGCAAGCATTATGAAGGAGAGCCCTGCATATATTGTGCACAGAATTAAACTTGGAAATAAATATCATGGTCCTAGGCATGCCTTAATCCACCATGATAAAGATATCAACGTTTCTGTCATATTAATCCACAACCAGAAAGTAATTCAACATCTGATCTGAAACAACTTGTCATGGACTTCCTTATGCATGCTTACTCAGAAGTAAACCCTACATCTTACTAAGAAGTCCCCTAAAATAGTTGCTGTTGGCAGGGCTGCAGGGGCAGTATTTGTCTGAAACTGCTTACAGCAATGTATAATAAAAACAGTTTCTAAGCAGTTTCTAAGACTGCTTACAGCAATGTATAATAAAAACTAAATGTAATATTTTAATGGATACCAGATAGTTGCCACAAAGATGGGGATGCTGCGACCGCTGGCAGATTTCAAGCAAATTTGTGGTTGCCAGATCCAGAATCTCACCCTTAACATGCATCCCAAGGCAAGGGATATTACCCCTCTCCCTCAGGGTTACATTTCAAGATGGAGAGGCAACGCACCCTGATAGCCTAACCCAGTTACAGGGACATTCATCTGTTCAAAGCTAGAGAGGAGTCTTGGGCTGTGTTTTGGTGCAGAGGCGTTCCAAAGTGCATCAGAAACACAGCGACTCCGCAGGAAGGCTGGGCTTTATTAATTTGCTTCTGAGTCTCTGAGGCAAAAACAAGCTATGCTTCTTCCAACCTTGAAGTCACTGGAATTGTGCAGCACTTTGGAGGTGCTTTGAGTGCTTCCAGGGTGCTGCGCCAACAGTGGGGATGATTCCCCATCCCTATTCTGCAGCTCTTGAAACTGGGAGGAAGTCTGGTGCCTATCACCCTTGCCAGATGATAGTACAATACTTGCCATGACAAGTGGGATTGTGGAACCCTGGGCACCAGTTCTCCAGGACTGGGCCCCAAGGAACAGTATCAGGAAGAGACGGCCATGTTCATGTGTGTGGTTGTGTACCGTCAATTTCCTGTCCTAAGATCAGTAAGCACTGGCTCCATCAAGTCCGGGCCAGTCCTACACTGTTCCCAATGTGATCTGGATGTTTCTGTAGATTCAAGGTCATTGCTAGGTCTAGAGTCCTACTGAAAGAAACAGCCTGTGATCTACTGCTATAGAAGATGTTTGGAAGCATGCCAGAAGGATGGTATGTTCCCCAAAACAGTCTCCCATCAATAGTTACTCCACAATCTACTTTCTTCCAGCATGTTGTGGAGTGGCACCTGAGAGAATCTAGAAAGTTTGTCTCCTTTGCACTGCCTACCCAAGACTATTAGGTATTTACTTGATAGAAGCTTCCCGAAGAACATGAAAATTATCTGCAAATCGGGCATGAGGAAAGGCGATAGCACCATTTCATACTGTTACGTAATATGAAATGGCTTCTAAGAATATTCTGTTTGTGAAGACAACCAAGAGAAGACTTACTTCATCTTGCAGTGACTCTTCAACTTGCTCATCGTAATCTTCATCTTGCCTTTTCACTAATTAAAAAGCAAATTGTTAATGTATTAGCATGGCTGCTTTCAGAAATGTTCAGGCTTGCTGCAAGAAGAAAGCTGTAGAAAAGGAGCAGAGGGCAATTATTTGGTAGATCAACCCAAGGGACGGGAGATTTGCTCTAAAAGGGATAGAAGGACCCTTGGATGATGACGTGCAGGAATAAATGGCAACCTATCCCGAGACAAGTTAAGGTAGTTTCATGTTTCTAGAATGAATTTTAATTGTTCTTATTCAGCTTGGAAATTCTGAATATTCAGCAGCATATTAAACATATATTTATATATTAAGTATATAATCATACTAAAGTAAGAAAAAAGCTGTATCAAGCTTTACTAAAAAATATTGCTGTAGCTACTGAGATAGATATAGAATTATCATATTGTTTAAGGAATTTAGTGCTTTCGTGGGCTGGCACTTGACAACAGTGTTTATCAATAGTATAGGGGGTGGTTCACCATACATATTACTTATTTACTGCTTTTTTGTGAACCAGTTAGTTAAATTTAGAAGCTGTGCCTTGAGAAATATTTGGATGACATTAAGCACCCTTAATTAAGCTTACCTTGCCTTAATTCTTGATTTTTAAAGTGCTCTTCTAGCTTTCCTTTCAATATTCCCCCAAGTTCTTCAAAGTGTTCATTGTTAAGGCAGCCATCTCCCATTACTTCAATACACTAATGAAATAAAAGTTCATCAGCTTGAAAAATGATGTTCAAACAATTTCAAGTAACACTTTCCAAAACACTCTCTATATAATAATATAAATAATCATATTCTTTACATCCCACCTTTCCTCCAAAGAACTCAAGCTGGTGTACTTGCTTCTCCCTACTTCTTCTCAAAGATTACCCGCTATGATTGTGGTCTTTTTAAAGTACTTGCATAAAAATAAATTTTAAATCAATCAATCCCCAACAGGGACTTTCCATGCGCTAATCTAATCACTTAAATTGCAAACTAAATAAATATCTAAATCTACCTAATTTGGATTACCAGTTTTTAATGCAAGGCTAGATAGGTTTACCGGTATATTCTTGTACAGTAAGAAAACATACAGTTTTTGTTCACTAACCATTTAAACTTTAACAACCTTTCGCTGTTGCATCAGTTTTGTAAGAAAACTAGCAAGTTTGTTTGACAATTTGATGTCTTTCAAAAGAAATTCACAAACAAAATCATCTCAATCGCAAGGCACCTAAAGTCGATTGCTAAATATACTCTGCTTCACAGTGCTAATACTGCTCTGCCTTTGCACAAAAATTCTCAGACAATAACTGTATTCTTGGTTTGAAAGATTGGGAATATATAAGGATCTCCAGTTTCATCCTTCCCTCTTCCCTTCGTCTCCGTTAGAGACAAATAGAACTTTTTACTTTTAGTTAGTGCTTAGTGCTTTGCTACAAAAGGTGAATATTTCTAATTGCTTCTTGTAAGGAGGGGGAGTGAGAGCCTAAGGCTTATAGTTACCTGCACCTGCTTGTCCAAATTCAGATAAAACCTGAGCACTAGGACAATATGAAAATTATTAATTTAAATTCTCTTTTATTTCTCCTTACTGAAAATATAACATTTTCTATTCAGAGACAGGAAAGGTAGCTCACGCAAATTAAAATATTACCTTGGCAAAAGAATGCATTATTTCTGACAGTACATCTGAGTCAGGTTCTGTCCCTATGGCCTTGATAAGGGCATCACACATAAAATGCCACATCTGGGTGAGGTATTCTGGGCCACGAACTCTTGCACATTCCAGGAGCAAAGGCATAGATTCTGCAGCTGCCACACGAACACGTTGAATTCATTAAGGTAAATGACTGCCAAACATTTTTTTACCAGTGTCAGAAAACCACCAATCATATACCATATTTTTCGCTCTATAAGACACACCAGACCACAAGATGCACCTAGTTTTTGGAGGAGGAAAACAAGAAAAAAAATATTCTGAATCCCAGAAGCCAAAACAGCAAGAGGGATCACTGTGCAGTGAAAGCAGCAATCCCTCTTGCTGTTCTGGCTTCTGGGATAGCTGCGCAGCCTGAATTCGCTCCATAAGACGCACACACATTCCCCTTACTTTTTAGGAGGGAAAAAGTGAGTCTTATAGAGCAAAAAATACGGTAGTTTCCTTCTTGAGGCTATGATCGAATCCCACTTTCCCCAGTTCAAAACCCTAGGACGTGATTTTAAATTACAATTAAGCATAAAACATTATATATCTGTTACAATTTGATTCCACTCAACAAAGTAAAAAACAAACAAAGTATAGCACATTTTTAAAAATCTGGGTAAACAATATTGATTCCTGGATTACATTTTGGACAACATGGAAGGATAAATGGTAGAGTGCTTAGCAATTTTACATTTGAAAAGGTGTTTAAATATTGCCTATCCTTTCAAAATGAAGGTAAATTAGTAATACACCTCCACATAATGTTCAAAACTGGTGGTGTGATCCTTCAGTGTTGCCTTAACTGAATATAGGCCTTTGCATCACTGAAGCTAAATTAGAATCCTATACACCAGGGTGTGGATAACCCCCCCCCCTTGAGGACCACAACCCTTTTGGTGAAATTTGTTTAGGCTGCGTGTCAACACTGGGTGAGACTCAGAACCACTCACTCACAAACTCCCTTCCTCTTACATACAACCCCCTCTTCCCAGCCTAAACAATTAGGAGTAAAAATTAGTTTCCACCAGCACAAGCTGTTTTTGAGCCCAACTAGTATATGTGGAGAGGAATTTTGTGTGTGTGTGTGTGTGTGTGCGCATGTATGTTACAGTGCAGGGAGAAAGGAGATTTAACTCTTCCTTTCTCAGCTGTGATGCTCCTCCTTAAAATCATTCCTATGTGGCAATCAGGCTTACAAAAGTTCCCACTAGTGGCATTAATGGAAGTAGTTATTTTGGAGGCTGTAGGCTGGGTGGGGAGATCCTATAGGTCAGTGTTCCCCAACCTTGGGCCTCCAGCTGTTTTTGGACTACAACTCCCATCATCCCTCGCTAGCAAGACCAGTGGTCAAGGATGATGGGAATTGTAGTCCAAAAACAGCTGGAGGCCCAAGGTTGGGGAACACTGCTATAGGTCACATTCAGCTTGTAAGCTGGAGATTCCCCATCCCTAAATATGGAAAGCAAGGCAGAATTATGCACATTTGCCACGGAAAAGCCTTAAAGAAGAGGGGTACCATTCTATCAGCCCTTTTAAGAGTCTTAATATGCTGCTTCTGTAAGAGTTCTATCCTGCCTCAATGACAAGATCTTGCAGCTCTTCCAAATAGCTTACAGCAGTGGTTCCCAACTGGTGGTCCATGAATGCTGGGGTGGTGGTGGTTCGTAGCACCATTCACGTTACAAAACCTAACACAGAGATATCCAAAATATTTGAAAATGGGGGGTCCATGGCTTGGCTTTTGAAAAGCAGGGGGTTCCAGTACTTAGCAAACTGGGAACCGCTGGCTTAAAGGATGACATCAAAGTATTGCGAACATTTTGCAGGTTATAATATTAAAACTTCACAGGGCATTTACAGACACATTCTCATAAAAGGATATCATCATGGAAATAGAATTTTAACAAAGGAACCATCAGTTTTACAACTTGCTCTGTGTACTCCACAAATCCTTCTTTCAGCTCTTTGGCATAGCAAACCTAAAATAAAAAAAAGTAAGCAATTTAGAAAAGGAATACTGTTGTGCAATTATTAAATGACCATCAGGTATATTGAGAAACAATTAAGCAAACAGGAAAACTACATCTACAAAGATAAAGGAAAATGGGACGCTCTTGTGTCGCTTGTGGTAAGTTGGTGCACTTTGTCTGATTAATTCATTCCTACATGTTTTTGACTTTACAGAACAATTAAATCTTTTAACAACAATAACATTCCACAAGTGTTATCTAGTCTGTCCATACCCTTCCTTCACTAAAGTTCGTCCCACTTTCTCTTCTCTATTCCCAAGGGCAAATGTTCCCTATTATTAATAGCGTGAAAGAGCCTACTGAGTCACCAGGCTATTCCACCCTTCTTGCTACACCCTCCTAAATTTTAATTGCCCATGAGCCAAATTCAGCTCCTGAGCTGCAGTCTACTCCAGCTTCTGGGCCTCCATACTGCTGAATACTGATTTCAGTTCAAACCGTGTGGTCAAAATAGTACCCACCAACATCTGGCATGCAGTTGCTTTTTCTTCAAGGCCTGCAGTCTTGATACCAAAACTCTGCTGGTCACCCAGATTTACAAATTCCCAGCCATCATCGTCACTCATGTTCTCCATATCTTGTGCTATCGAGAGAGAAAACGATTAGGAGAGCTGTGCCCTTCCTTACAGCTAATTTAAGAATGGAAAAAGTCTCAGAACTTACTGTCAAGGAGAGCCACTTCGGGCTTAATTGATGCAGTTTTCATTAAAGGACCCATCACAACAGGGAGGTACTGCTGGAATTCCTTTCCAAGGATCTTGCACATTCTAGCCCATGCAGAAATCATATACGATATCTGAAAATTAATAGCCTTAGTTTACTTCTCTTTTCTGCAAGAATACTTTCTTAAAGGTTGCATTACTGCCTGTGCTGGGCAAAAATCAAACCCATCTTAAAAATTAAGTTGTTCAGATGCATCACATTGACGTTAGGAATTATTTTCTACAGGCAACAGCTGAGCAGTAATCCTTAGCATTTCAAAACTGTAGTTTTGAAGATTTCTAGGGGGAGCCTTCTAAGTCCCCATACTGCAGATAGGGGTGAGGCTGAAAAAGAATAGCTTGCCCAAGGCCATCTAGTAAGCTCATGGACAGAGGTATGATGAGAAGGGAACATTTCATCTGGGTAGCCAAAAGCCACTTTCCCATTAGATAACAAAAAATGCAATCAGCTGGAGCCACAACACTCAGCAAGATATTAAAAAGTCAAAACTTTTGACTCCAGTCAAAAGTGGTTTCTGAATACTGCATTGATAAAGATGTAGGAAAGCACCACAGAACTGCACCACACCAGTGTTATAAACAAAGCACATTCCTTATCTGGCTTCCCCAGTGAATCCTATTTTCTGTATACGAACTGTCCCTATAGGCAAGGAATGTGACTATAGGAAAAAGTGACTCCAGAGAGCAGTGGGACAAGTGCAGAATGCAGAAGCTACTGCAGATTGGAACTCACAAATCACCCAGTAAAATGATGAATGGGGTTGGAGAAAGGTCTCAGATTTTTTTCCCATCTCATCTCCGCTCTATCACACAATGACCCTTTAGCTAGTTTGGTATAAAGCTAGCATTAGTTCCGCAGCTTTTCCCTTCTCCAAATACAACCAACTGGAAAAAGGCAGATTTGGGCCACTTACATACAGTGAAATCTCGAACCAAGCTAAAACTAAAACCAAGTCACATTGCCACAGAAACCTTTTAATCTACAGATCCTACTAAAAATGCATGTGGCAACAGAAATTTTGGCCAAAGTATGGATCAGCTTTCTAAACAGCCACCGCCCTGACAACAGGCATGAGATACTCTAGTACAGTGGTGCCTCGCAAGACGAAAATAATTCGTTCCGTGAGTCTTTTCGTCTTGCGATGCACGGTCCGTCGCAACTGCGCCTCTTCAAGCGGCTTTAAGAAAAAAGCGCAAGACATTTTCGTCTTGCGAAGCAAGCCCATAGGGAAATTCGTCTAGCGAAGCAACGCAAAACCGAAAAACCCTTTCGTCTAGTGAGTTTTTTGTCTTGCGAGGCACCACTGTAATAAGGTGCTTTCAAAGGTAAAAGTAGTGCTTTGACATACCTGAGGGTCGTCATCTTCCAGGTCATTGAAGTCAGTCTGTGTTTTCAGCAAGAGCTGCATCACATCTGATGCATCCTGCATGAACTATAAATAGGAAGAACCAAGAAATCATGTCAGGGCGGCTAAATAGTTATTTTCTAAGTAAAAAGCTTAATACTTTTGAAAAGATACTCATGGTTTTAAACTGGTTTCAATCAAAGAATGCAAGGACACTGCAATGAAGTTATGAACATTTGAAGTGACATCGAAAGCAGTGAAACCAAGTGCATTCAGATGCTGCTTGCTGCTAACTTATACATTCATTCAAAATTTCAGAAAAGAATTGTAGCGCCAGATGGAAACAGTTATGTAATCCAAACACCTGCACAAATGCAACAGTCGCCACACCAAAGCAGCTTGAATGGATTACACTTCAAGACAATAGTTTCTTATAAGAGACCAGAAAGGATATGAGAGGACCACAGTAGTGTTGCAAATAAACATGGGTTCACCATCCATATTAAACTGGAGAGCCAAGATCAGCTACAGAAATCTGACACCACAGGGAAGAAACAGGATCTATCTAGTTGGCCTCTAAGAACCTACTTCATTTAGAATGCTAGCTTTAGATTAGTCATTTAGGCTATCTTAAAAACCCTGGAAATCCCAGGAGAAAATGTGAGTTCATGAGTTATTACAGAGAGAGCCTACTACATACTGAAATACAGCAAGAGAACAATAGTCAAACACATAAAACAACCAAATTTATTTTCAGTTTGTGTGTTGAACCAAAGATGAACTGTTACAGAAGCTCTGCGAATGCCATCTTGGTAGTCAAGATAACTCTACAATTAATTGGTAGTTGTTGTAGCAATGAGCTCATAGATGCTTATATTCACTTGCTTTGATATAAACTAATTGGCTTGCTTTGATGTTATCCTTATCGGTGGGCTTCGGATCCTGGGCTCTAAGCCCAGAAAGGGGAACTATCTGTAATAGTTGGGTATTTGCCACCTATGCCCTCATCTGGGAAGGGGGAGCAATGGGAGATCCTGGGCAGCATAATGCATGTTCTTTTGTTTATAAAGAATGTGGGCACTTTTGCTTAGGTGCAGACAAGTCATCTCCTAGCTGTGGACTCCATCCCATGTCTGCAAAGGCTAGGAGAACTGGCAGGCTGATAAGAAAGTTACAGACCTATAGCTAAATAAAGAATTAGAACTGGTCATTCAGATGTCTTGGGCAGGGCTGCCTCCTGACACCAGTGTTGCTGCTGCTCGCTAGGACAGGGGTGAGATTTTGGGCTGAAAAGGCACACAGAGAGAGCTGTCAGTGCCTCCACACAACCCTTACTCTGATGGGTGACAGCGATGCCAGTTTCGGGAGTGTGGCTTCACAGCACCGCCTCACCATGCCAGCCGCTCCTGGCTTGAATACAATACTGTTCACTACACAATGAAAGAGCCAGAGGATGACTTGGGCTCATGGAATCACTCCCTCCCCACTCCTGCTGTGTGACTGAGGACGAATTTGGGAGCTTTTACATCTTTTCAGTTAACCATGGTTTGTTGCATCAGCTATCAGCTGCTAACACCAACTATGGGCAGTTTGAAACAAGACAACTTCAAACCATAGTTTTTGAAGCTGGCTTTCTTAAATAACATTGTTTTAAGCGCATGCAGTGGTTTACAGTACATAGGAAACTGTGGTTACATAAAAAATAGATCAAAAGCTTCAAGAACCTTCTCCTAGCTATGTGGGAGGAAAAGAGGGGAGCATGTGAGCTTCGGGCTGATCATGTTGCACTAAGACAGGGGTACAAAACTTTTTGAGGGCTGGAGGTCACAATACACAACTGAAAAACTGGGAGGGCGCCACTATTGAGAACGCCCTCTGCCTGGTTCCCTGTAACCACTAGCAGTAGTATTAATAGTCAGCATACATTAATAACACAAGAGCTTGCTACATCAGGTCAATGGCCCATAGAGTACAGTATCCTGCTCTCATAATAACAAACCCGATGCCTATGGGAAGCCCAAAAGCAGTATCTGACCGCAACAGCACTCTACCCCCTTGTGATTCCCAGCTGCTGGTATTCTGGGATATTTGAGCACACAAAGCCATTTCCCATGAAAACACAGGTGCTTATTTAATTCTTATCAACTTACCTTTTCTTTACCTACTGCAAGGCCAATTAAGCTGATGCATTCTATGGTTTTCCCTCTCAAGAGTCTAAGTTCCTTCTGCACAGCATTCTCAACAATGTGTTTAAGAGAAGGCATAAATAAATCATAGTATGGAACAAACTTTTCTTCTGCTGTATCAGCAACTGATGCAATGGATGTAACGACCTGTTCCAGAACCAACTTAGTGCCTTTTTCAATCAGCTGTTGGGAGAAAAAACATTAAAAAAAAGTTATGAAATCTCAAAGCAGGATTGTAGTCAAACCAATTCTGCTTTCAAACCATCCTCCAGTTGATTGTCTTACCTCCTGCAATTTTAATACCATAGTGGAATGAAGATGCTTCACTAAGTTATCTAAGTAAGGAATAAGCAGTGATTTGGGACAGTCTTCAGTGAAGTTGATCAGAGCAGCGGCTGCATGAGCCTGAACTCGCTGATTGCCTTGGTCTTCCATAGTCTGCAGAAGAGCTGCAATTACCTACAACACAGATGGCTACTGTGAGTGAACTGTCTCAGAATGAATTTAGCTGATACTGAATTACATAGCTTTCTACTTGCCTTCTCATGGAATTTTTTCTGGAAGCCTGGTGCAAAGTCTGTAGCCATCTGGCCAATTGCATTGCAAGCTGCATATCTTACTCTTGGGTGCTGAAATATTTAGCTTTGATTAATAAATTCATAAAAGAATCAAATGCAAACTTTGAAGAAAGCAAGTGCTTTAAACTTACAGGGTCCTGAAGAAAAAGCAAAACCAGGTTAACTATTTCATTCAGAATCCCCTCCATCTGTTGGTGACAGCCTTCGCCAATAGCTGAGAGAGCCATCAAGCCAGCATGTCTACACTTCCAGTCAGCTGCATTGAAAGATATTGAATAGAAGCAATATTGTTTAGTAAAAAGCATACAGAAACTAGGAATATATTTTTACACATAACATGAGTCTCTTCAAGCCAATTTCAGTGGCTCTCTTATTCTAAGCTGTGAATACAACCTTCATCCTTTCTCTCTCAAGCTGCACATTGTGGTTTGAGATCCTGGTTAGTAAGCTGATATTAAGGAACCAAGTTCTGCCATATCAAAAGCCACAAGCAATGTGAATTGGGAAAGGGGAGCACATGCTTCCTCCAGTGGTTTAAAAACAGAGGTCAAGTGCTCTGTTTTTAGCAGTATTTCCCCCTCCACAGATTTCAAAGTATATTCTTGTAAATGAAGATCAGCTGTTATAGCAACTTCCGATGGACTTTGAAAGCTGTCAATCACATGTCATAATTATGACATCAGGTAACAGATTGGTGGTCTTGCCCACAAGCTGAAAGTTAGCTCACAGGAGCCGGGAAAAGTACGGATTTGACTCGGTCTACTTCTCCACACCTGCATTACAGCAAAGGTTAGAATGCAAGGCAGGCAGATGAAATCCTACTACCCATTTATTTGTTTGGACAAATAAGGAGAATGACACATTGATACTCCTGTTCACACACTTGGGACACTCCTTGAATTGGAGGAAGGGTTTACAGTCACAATGAAGAACAATCCTGGATTGCAGAACAGAATCAATCCTGATGAATCCGTTCCCAGAACCTTTAAATATTAGGAAAAATTAATAACTCTCTCCTCCTACAAGCAATAACTGCACAAGAAGCTCCTACTAAAGATCACTCAGAACTGTTGCTGAAAGAACAAATTGCACCTTGCCACTGGCTTCAAAGTTACTTAAGCCTGTCTTTGATGACATTTTTCACTTGTTTTAACAGCTCAGCACCAGAAGCATTACCACTGATTAGCATGTTGTAACATCTGCCTTGAGTCCAAAATTAAATTACTTACGATTCTGAAGCATTTGCATAATATGTTCTTTTATCATGGGCAGGACAAGTTTTCCACCAAGGCCACAAGCCATTCTGTCCAACGCACTCTCACCAGCAACAGCATTGCTAAAGTAAGTTTGTAAAAAAATAAAAACCTGTAAGTCAAAATTTAGGATAATAGCCAATGCATTGCATCCAACTAAGTCATACTCAAAGCAGAACCTATGAAATCAATGGGCTTGCAATTTAGCCTTGACTGACTTTAATCTGCCAATTTCAATGCAATCTCCTCCAAGAATGACTTAACTGGTTCCAACCCAATAAATTAAGTACTCAGTTGTATTCCTTCAGACATGCTTCCTAGTGTTTTTGGTTTCTCAGGAAAACAATGTGTACTTTATCCATTAGATGCACAGCTTTCATGACACATTTTAAAATTCAAATTGATTTTGCATTAAACCCACTTTTGTTTTTAATATAAATTCATCAAGACATTTAATATGCTGAATTTTATATTTCGTACTGGGAGATGGGCTACGCCCCCAAAGTCAGCATATAAATAATAAAAATTGGCTTCTGGTTTCAGATGATGGCATAGTCACATACTCTTCAGTTACTCCTGCAATTGTGGGCTTAAACATAGCCTGATAATTACACAAACTGAACCAGTGGACTGAATGCAGGTGATTATTTTTCAAAGAGTATTTTCTGTGAGATGATAGCATCTAAAACTCAAGTGCATCTGCCACGAACCTGAAGGCCCCAGCCTCTCACCAGGCTGCAATGACAGTGGGAATTGAAGATTCTAGAATCATAGAATTGTAGAGCTGGAGGGGACCACAAGGGTCATCTAGTTCAACCCCCTGCAATGCAGGAATCTTTTGCCCAACATGGGGCTTGGACCCACAACCCTGAGTTCAAGCGTCTCATGATCTAATGACTGACCTATTCCAATAATGTCAATTCCCAAAAAGATGGCTGGACAATAAAAGCTATAAACGCCTATTAAAGAATCTATTGCTCAGCTTCATGATTCTGTACAGAGCACTGCAGCTAGGCTTGATCAAGCAGAATCCAGAATGTCTAAATTGGACGACAGTGCAGCTGCATATGACACATCAATGGCGGCACTACAAAAATCTGCTTATGTGATGATGGCTAGAATGCTTCAACTTGAAAGCGGCACACAAAAATGCAATATGGATTCTTCGCAATCTGGCCAAAAGTAAGATCAGCCCGTTAAGTTCATTGAAAATGTTTTATGAAAGATATTGGCATTACCTGAATATTATCAACTTGGTAGAGATATTATTATCAACTTGGCTCACCAGATATCAACCCTCTCTTTACAGGTTACTGATAAACTTTGCCAAATTTATTGATTTTATTATTATTATTATTTACATTTTAAGTTAGAGAGTTTCTGCTGCAATGTGCCAGAAAGGGGGAACTTCGGTGAGGAATGAAACAGCATAATATTATGCTATTTGCAGATTGCATAAAAGAGACTCTAATCAACAGAGATTTTTAATGAAGCATGGCAACAGGAAATTATTTACTTGGTAAGTTTCCCTGATACTTTTTGCTTTTGTATAGGTGATCAGCAACATTCATTTTTCATCCCAGTACAAAGCAGAGGAACAACACATCATTGGAATAAATCCAACGCTGGATGCAGAGTGAAATGTTCCAGTGCTTTAAGGCCTTCTCTTCTGCTATCGCTGCTGGACTGGAGATACTAATTTGAAGTGATTAAGGCTTATCTTCATTGCGAAGGCGTACGTGGCATTAAATCATGATGTGACTGAGGACGTTCCTCCAACTTATAACTGTGGCCTTTTTATTATGCTCTTACAGATTGTTACATATTATTAATGTTTGTATTCCTTTTAAAAAAATGATAATTTATTATGAAATAAAATAAATAAAAGAAAAAAATGGGTAAACAAAGAAAAGGTTCACTGCCATTATCTCAAAACAAAGTATATTCTCAAGGGACTACAGAATGAATTAGATGCTACAACAAAAACCGACCTGATACAGAAAAAATACAGAACAAATGTTATGAATACCAAATAAAAAAAATGAGAACATTACTTTATTGAACCAATATTTAAAGAAAAACCTAAGGACTCCTTCCATCAGCAGCCCTGCGATATGGTCAAACAAGCACTGACTAATAGAAAAATTGTAAGTGGTTTGCATATTACGTCTATAGTCAACCCATACTTTTATCGCAGTATTGGATTCCAGTGTGTTCTATTTTTGTGTGTGAAAAATCTAAGGAGACAATGGGATTGGTGGGGGTGGTGAATGAAGTATGCTGTTATCGAATATGAAAGTTGTGGGGGGGGGGTTGTCCTCCCTTTTCTTGGTTTTTGGATATGCATTTTTCTACTCCCCCTGCCCTCTCTTTTTTTGATTGGCCTTCCCAGTTTTTACAGATGGTGCTATGTCAACGTTTACACAAATTGCCTGTTTAATCTGTTTGCTCAGCACTGATACATACTATAGATATTTACGTTATAAGGATATTGTGGTTTCTACACTGTAATATAGATGCTTGGAAAGTGTCCTCCTAGATTATCAACAAATACACTGTCTTTGTGATTTATATGGATTTTTAGTAGTGTTACATGCCTGAGCATTAGGAGATTTTATACATGTTGTGGTGGGGAAGAGTAATAAGTGTTCCAAACATATTGGTGACAAATATAATACTAGTAATGTAACCATCATATGACTTTAAATTTTGCACATAGAATGTGAAGCATATCCTAAAAAAAGAGAACAGGTGCCCTCTAAACTCAAAAAACTTAAAGCTTATCTTGTGGTTTAGGGGACTGTGTGCTAGTGGCCATTTTAAGAATTCTCAGGATGTGGCTAATTTTGGGATCTAATGATTAAAGAAGAAAAAGACCTATAGCACCTAAAAATTTAGCAACTAAAGAGACATAAGATACATTGTCTTGTCAGTTACAATTTGACCCATATGCACGTGACAAATTATGGGGTAATTCTAATTTTAAGATAGTGGCACTCTTTCTTTGTGGAAGAAATAGGTTGACTGAGGAATTTATACAGCTGAAAGGTTCAAATGGGATAATTTTTGTCATTTTCAATACTTTGGTTTATATATCATTTATTGGAGAGTGCTGAACAACAATATCTTCAATTACAACACCTGTTGGTGTCTATTTATAAACCAACTGCTTTGAGTGCTTTGGCACCTCCTGAATTGTTGGAAGGAATTACTGGATCTTCTCAGAAAGTTAAATCCACAACTACTATTTATAGTTGCTTATTGGACCTTTGTAAAGTAGATGCTCAGAAACTTTGGAGTCTCAGTCTAACCTACACCACAGGGTCGTTGCTGGGATAATATGGGGAGGGGGGAGAGGATATGTGCCATTTTAACCTCCTTGGAGGAAAAGTGGGATATAAAATGTAATGATATAAATAGATAAACAAAACCCAAACAATGGAAATTGCTTCAGAATCTATACAGAATGTTTCTTTAGATTTATAACTGAGGTGGATGCAGCAAAAATGTTGTTTCAGGTATATTAGATTCCACATTTGTAGAGGAAGGCACTGTCTAATACAGCTAGATGCTGGAGGTGCAATGCTGCTAGACCTCAGTGATATGCTGTTTTTAGTCTAAATTTCATATAAATTTTGTACTGGCAAAATCAATCTGCAGGTGGTTTTTTTTACTGTTTTTTACTGCAGGTGCTGTATTTTTAAACTATATTCCTATGGTATGCACGTTAATAGCAGGACAATAAGTGGATATTGTGAGCACTTATGGTTGTCAAGAGACATACACCTTGATCCTGGAAGGATAAATGCTCACTGTCCATTGTGCAACTTACAAGGCCCTTGCTACATTTGAACATATTTTACATCAATGCCAATTTCATGCAGATAGCTATTTGGACATCTGGAGGGTTTATATTGAGTTATGTTTCATTTTAGAGGGAAATACTAATGGCCTTTGAATACTGACAGTATATTGTTACTGCATTATTTTTCTGCCCTTCAAAAAAACTTTTTCTTTGTTACACACGATACTTAAACAAATGTTGAGCCCTTTAATAGGAGATCAAACACAGTCCATGTCTTACTGTTTGCAAAGACTGTTGTAGTCATGAAGTGGCCAGTCCTACGAAGTATCTTTTATTTAGTTTCCTGCTCCTATACAAATTCTAAATGGTTGAAATCTCAACATAAATTTACAGTTACAGTCTTTAAGTAAGCTTGAGTACACTCCAGCATGTGAACAAACTGCTCTAGTAAATATGCCATTTATTTTTGGTTTCTGGCATACACATAATTTACTAAGTAGTTGCCAAGAAAGCAAAAGATATGTTCTAAATATAGCAGTGTGCTCCTGGCACATTGTAAACTATACTTTAATGGCTATATCAATAAATGCGAATAAATCACTTAAATAAAAAGCTGATGTACAAATCGGAAACATGAAACAAATTACTGATATGCATCAACACACCAATCTACCTTATTGTATTCTGAGAGTTATCCCTTTACAACTAAATTCTGTGCTTCTGAAAACTCTGAATTCTTTTGCAAAAATCTGGGGTTTTTAAGGCGAGAAAAGTTAAGCACCATTATTTTCTTACCAGCATCAACCTAAGGACTAATTATGCATCATGTTAGCTCCCATTTCAACACCTTCGCATGAAGGTGACATTTAAAACCTGGCAGCTCAACGTGGGGATGTTGCATACACAGGTAATGGTATGCAAGCCGGCAGGAGGTGTGGTGATCACACAGGGTCCCTGGACGTTTCACCGTCTATTGATCCCTGTGCCACCACTTTATTTCTTGCTGCCACCACCCAGGGCCTACCTGGTACAATACCGAGTCCAGTCAGGTTTAAATTGAAACATAAACTTCTGTTTATTTATTGCAGTTTAACAAGCGTGTGGTTTCATAAATGGTATCGGTCAATTACAATCATAGGGTGCCTATCCAGACCTATAACTTCCGCTACCTGCTCTCACTCACTAAACCACCTCTCAGGTATTTACTTGTCTTCCTAGCTCCTAACTGTTCCTGACTCAGCTGATTTCGCTACACTAACTCAACCTACCCCCCAGACTCTATCCCAATTCACTCCCACTCCAACCAACCACCCAAGTCCCAACAAACTCCCCCTTCGCCCCTCCCAGAGCTGGTCTTATAGTCCCTCTGACTCCACCCCCGGGTTCTGATTGGGTAACTTGTTTAACTATTTCACCTCCAGCACTCTCATATGTTAACGTCACAGTAGGTACCAAAGAAAAGCTTACAATGAAAGGAAGCCCTTGAGAATGGCAAACCATATGATATTTTTCTTTTTTAAAAACAACTTGTTTACCTGTCAAAGTCATCGTCTTCTAACTCATCAGAATTTGCCCAGTCTTCATCTTCTTCTAGGTCAACCATCATTGTTAACATCTGAGGAACTAAGGAAATTAACATTGCTCAATCTACAGAAAAAGGTCTAACAGAGATCTGACTGCTCATGAACAGCCACCTCACATCCCAGTAGAATTCATGAAGCAATGTGGCACTTGTCCATATTTCACTCTGCCACAATATGTACCAACAGAGTAATTTTGGATTGTGAGGCACCAGTTCCGAATTATATCTGTGCAATTGCCCCACAGGGAAGGATTATTATAGCACATGCTTTGCGTGCAGAAGGCGACAAGCCAAATCCCTGGCATTTCTACCTAAAAATGGTTGCAAGGTAGGAAGTGGGCTAGATGTACCGTTGAACTGACTCAATATAAACTAGCTTAATATATTATTAATATTATTATTTAAATTTGTATACCACCCTATACCAGCAGATCTCAGGGAAATTCACAACATAAAACCACAATACAAAAATACAAAACACATAATAAAAACAAAATCAAGAACAACCTATTAAGCCGCTCTTGGGTCACAAAAAATCAGCTCACAGGCAGCACTGAGAATACCTTCTTAATAAGCATGTGGTGCCCATATTAATAAAGTTAATGAGTGTTTTATTTTTGCTTCATGCTGGCCCCATTTTAGATTCAACAGTCAGGGCTGCATACTCGACAGAGTCTTATAAAAAAGGCAAAACTCCTTCTTTCCACTTGTTTGGGGAGCAGACTAGAGTAGATCAGTAGGATTTTGGCTTCTAAAAAACAGCTCTGTGACTACTGTATAAGACCAGCGCATGTATCTTTTACCTAATCTACAAATCTATGCCACATTAACTGTTTTAATTCTAACTGAGAAAAAATATAACAAAAGACATTAAATTTACTTACTAGCTTGTGCAACAATATTGATATGCCTTCTAAGCATAGCAGCTGCGGTCTCAGATAATGTAACTATTACTTCAAGAGCCAGTTGGCGTTGCATGTTGCTGAGATTAGTATCTGCACACAACTGAAAAAGAAAGATATTTAAGTATAGTACTAAAAATCAGGCCACCTATCTAATCAACCAAAACATGAATTGGGATGGGACAGTCAACTTACCTTCAAACTTAGTTGCAATGTAGGTTCTAAGTGTGGCCGTAGATACTTTGGAACCGTATCTGCAATCTCTACAAGGGACTTCAGTACCGAATCATCATTTTGGTAACAGGAGTCATTTACCGCCTAAAAGAGAATTCAGTTAATACCCTTTTCACCTGTAATTCACATTCAAATCCAAGCACTGTGTTAGGAAAACACTATTCAGTGCTTCAAGACACTGCAACCAAAATACATAACCAAAGACTAGAGGACATACTGGAGAGCTCGAAAAGTGGAAAATGTATCTTGTCTCATCGAGTTATTTCAAATAATTTCATCTACTAAGACATATTTTATTTGCTCACATTGCTCTTTTCCCTCTCAATCTCCTGCCTGGTGAAGATGCAACACCACCTGATCTCTTAACTATGATTAGGAGACTAAAAGCCTACAGGGTGCTCCTTAGCTCTCTCACCTCCCACCTCCTGTGAATAATGTTTTTATTGAGTACACCACTTCAATGGCTCTATGCTGTGAAGTAGTCTTCACAGTAGATACAGTAGCTGCCCTTGCATCAAATTCAGGAAGCACGTAATCTGTATTTTAGGCATTTACAGTGTATTATTTATTAGGCTATGCCTTGTATTTAAACTTTTGCTACTGACACCTAGTGTACTTGATGCTCACACTAGAATTCATGTATTATTGACATGGAAACAGCAACACTCTTAAAATACAAGCCAGAGCCTATAGGAGGTAACATACTTCGGTCAACTTGATGGATGAATTTTTACCTGCAGGATTCCTGGAAGTAAGTCTGCAAAATGTTTTAGAAGAGGAAGATTTTGCTCATTAGCAAGAACAAATGCAGCCGCAGCCCTAGCTGACAGTGTCCTGATCTAGAAGGAATATAAAATAGCAACATCAGTAACATACAGTGTTCCTCAAACTTTTAAATTCATACTTGCATGTCAAAGGTACTCATAACTTTTGCACTCACACCCACTCCCTCCTCACCAGATATTTATGTACAGAGATCCAATACATAGTATCAGTAGTAAAACTTTATGCTCAAAAAGCAAGACACCGTGTCCTCCTAAAGCAGTAAACTAGAAAACAGCCTCAGAAGAAAGGATATGCTCATCCTGAGCTTCCTTCTTCTTATATCAGGTTGAGATGATGCAGTTAAGTCCAATTATGTTGGACAAACGCAACTTATTTAGTGGTTATAATACACCAGCTTTTTAGGTCAAAGGCCTGCCTGAATAAAAATGTACTTGCCTGTGGTGAAAGGCGAAGGGGCTGAACAGATCCCTCAGAGACTTAAGAGTAGCTAGTTAGAAAGGTTCTCTCTTTAGTTCTTGCCAAACAGGCTTCAGATGTTGGCAGGATAAAAAGAAGGGTCTCTCAGAAACATCTCATATAGGAAAATATGGTGATTAAGGTAGTTTGGTCTCTAGTTGTGTAAGGGTTTGTAGGTCACAACCAGTACTCTGAATTGTGTGCAGAAAAAATGGTAGCCAAGGAAGGTGTTATGAAGATAGGAGTCACATGCTCCTTATAAGTGTCCCAAGTCAGTCTGGCTACAGCATTCTGAACCAGTTTCCTAATGCTCTCCAAAGGCAGCCACATAAAAATAATGTTGCAGTACTAGAAGATATAATTAAGATGAAACCTAAGCATGTATCACCTTGGCCAGATCTGATACTTTGCTGAGGTTGGCACACAAGCATTAGCTGTGCAAAATAATTCTTGGCCATTGCAAAAACCTGAGCATTCAGGTTCAGGGCTGAGTTGGGAAAAATATCCAAGTCACAAATCCAACTTTTAAAGCTAAGTGCATCTCTATCAAAAGCAGGCAAAATCTCTCTAATTTGATCAGGAACACTTCTGTTTTGCTGAAATTAAGCTTCCATTTGTTCTCTCTCATCTCACCCATTACCAGTGTTGGACACTAATTCAGACTTTGAACACAATCCTTGAATTTAGATGCAAAGGAGAGACAGAGCTGGGCATCATCAGCACATTGTGACTCCCCAAAAACTCAGGTGTCCACATCCAATGGTTTCATGTAAGCATGATACACAAGATGGGACCCCAAAGGGCTCCACAGGCCAACAACCAAGACAACTACAAGAAAATGCCAGAACCACAATCCCAAGGAGAACAAAAACTACTGTAAAACAATGCTTCCAAGTTTATCCCAACCAGGTAGTCTATCCTTCTGCAATGATTTCAACTGTTCAACAAGCTGGCATGTTTTCATTTCGGGCGTTTGCTTTTTCAGAGTAGAAAACATTCTTTTTTCAGACAAAAGAGGAAATGAGTTTTAAATTACCGTGGGATTCTCCTGATCTTGCATACACTGCACCAACATCCGTTTGATGACATCCAAATAATGCTGCTGTTGATTTCCAAAAATACCAGGAAAGTTCCTAAAGGGACAATACAAAGGTGCATTTAAGCATCCCATAGGCCTTAAAAACTTTATGCAGAGCACCACACATCAAACTGTCTGTCACAAAGTTCTTCTGAGTTAGTCAGAGCTCTGATGCAAGATCTAAAGTTCATACTCAGCTCACACAGATTAATGGTAAGGCCAGTTAAGTCTCACTGTTGCCCCAAGTGAATTGGAACATGCACCAGAACACACTCAATAACTTCCCTGCGGATGATCACCCACCATTATCCAATTGCTTCTAGGAACCTTGCAACCCAGTCAGAAAGTCATGTTTGAAGATGTGGTTCCTAACAGAAATGTTAAACAACCTGACAATCTTGCATGACCATGCACTTTTCTGCAAATAATAGTATACCAGAAGATGTGAAGTGCAGCTTCGCGCAGTCCCACATTTTGAGAGCTGACAGAGTCAAACAAAAACTTCAGCCCTTCAGGCCATTGGTTATTGCCATCTTCATCTAAAAGAGATAGAATACAAACATAAAGACAGGAATTTTTGAAACCACAATAGCCAACCAGAAATAATAATTTGTTTCATTCTCTTAAATGGAAAAACTGCCAATATTGCATAGCATTTCCTTATAGGCTGTGAACTGTGAGGACATTATATTCTTGCATGGTTGCCAGGAGTATTTTCTAAAGCCCCACAGCACTTGGAGGAGAGATGGGAAAGCTCAGGCACAGTGGAAGATTAGAGAAGATGCTAAACAGGCTGACACTGTAATTGCACCCACATTCTAGAATAACCCCCTTGCCTACTTCCTTCACTTGATTTTTTCTAGAAAGTGACAACATTTCTATTTAGGAAAACGTTTATGAAAGGATGATGCTGTCTGGTCAAACATGGTCATGTTTCTAGCCTATGATGATTCTGCTAGCTGTTCACCCTTTAAAATTATTATAAGTGCCTGTTTGATTTGTGTATTTTTCATTTAAGTTTACATTGCCTTTAAATGTTTTCAGACACAGCCAGCATCACAGAAATACAAATAAATAATAATAATAATAATATAATATACCTATTAGATTCCTGGCCAGCTCAGCTACGATATCACATATTTTTCTCCTCATACTGGATTGTGTTTCCAGCTGAATAATCAACAGCAATTCACTTTTGATAGCAGTTTGAACTTCAGGGGGTAACGTTGGATAAACTTCCTCAAAAGAAGCTGACAAAAGTCTTCGGAGAAGCACAGCAGCCATTTGTCTAGCCTATTAAGACAGATATACATTATATGATGGAGAATTAATTTCAACACAATATATTCCACTTCTGTTCTTTGCTGTTGTTTTCCTACAAAGCATAAACAAAACACCTAGAAGTTCAGCCAAAGTGCTGACTCTGCCACACCTATTTTTGGCATCTTTAGTCACATAGCTATTTTTTACCCAACTATTTCATGTCACAGTTGGTATAAGAACTAAACTAGGTGACTGACTCTATGTTAGAAGAACTTTGAACTTAAGAGGCATTTAGTAAATAGTTTCAGCAAATTAAATCAAATGTTTTCTACCATATATTAACATTTATACGGAAACATCATGTGTGAACAGTTAACTTTGTGTTAACACGAACGAATAAAGTGAATTGTGTACAGATTAGGCATAAAGACTCTGTTGAAACATATTAATTCAAATGTTACTTTGAATACTTAAGTATTCATTCTTTCAAGCAAGTCATAACTGCAAACTCCAAATCAGAAAAAATGCAGAATGAATTCCTCAGAAGGGGGTCAATGGGTATACACTAACCACAGTAATATGAATTATCCGTTATTTCAGCTCAGATATTGACAGTTAATTAGTACAAGGCATTTGAATCAACACTGGTGACTTGTTCTACTTGAAATACTGTGATGACAAAGGACCACAGCAATTTGCCTTATATAAAGTCAGACCACTGCTTCATCTAGTTAGCAGCTCCCCTCCCGGGTTTCAGGCAGGATATTCACAGCCCAACCTGGAAATGTTGGGGATTGAACATGGGAACTTCTACATGCAAAGCTGATGTTCTACTAATGAGCTACAGCCTTTCTGTAGGGAATAGGGAGACAGCGAACATGCAGTCCTACCAAATGAGGAGCCACATTGTAGTGGACAAGTATGCTAAGGACAACAGAAATAGAATGTGTGAAAGACTGAACCACTTCCATTTGTGTTGTGTGGGAACATCTATGGCAGTGTCAGGCAACACAGGCACTGTACAGATTTCTTGATGTATGTCAGATGCGATGGTTCCACCAGCGTACATGCCAGAATACTCACTGTGATTTATTGCAATATTGATATATTTGGTCTTAATTTTGCATAGTATAGCAACGCACATGCATCTTATATACATAGCATTTTCAGCTGCCATTGCTTACTGATTGCAAATGCTTCTACTACAACAGTTGTTAAGTCAATAAGTGAAATTAAAACCTAATGCACAAGCAATAATAGGTTTGGGCAGCAAATATGTTAAGGAGCAATGCAATAAGGAGTAGATTCCAAGACATTATGAGCCCAGAGGTGTATATTAGATAGGCTGCTTTCAGAAAACAGAATTTCAGACGGCACCAGGAGTCAAAGGGAAAGGGAGAACGCCTTAACTCATGTACAGTAGAGAATTTAGGATCCAAACCAATGGGTCTATCAAACCACTGAAAAAACCAATGGTTTGCCACTAAAATGGGAACTGAAGCTTCCAATCTATGGTGCAAAGACAGGAAGGAACTGTATGATCATGCTTGCTTCTTCCCATAAAACCGAACTGTGGTTTAGCATTACTGCAGTAGTGTTTGCTACTCAAACAAATTTCCAATAATTCTTCAACTTACTGACATTGCTAGCAATGTATTTTTCAGGTGCCTATTACAGCTGGTAACATTCAATACAATGCTACTTCATTTTACCACAACATGAAACAATGATTCAATTATGCTATTATAAATGTTTTGTAGGGACTACTTCTTAGAAAATACCTCTTCAGCAACCGTAGTATTTCTGACAGCTTGTAGAAGGAATGTAATTTTAGATTGGCCTGGTATGTTCTCATATGTTTCCTACGAAAGAAAAGAGAATAATTAAAAACAAAAACCATGAGGCATTAGTTTGACCCTCAAATATGCTCCAATAAGTACAATTTTTAAATTTACTAGAAAGCATATCACAGAAGCACCTATGTTGAGATTAACTTTCAATTTGAATAAGTTTGATCCACCAGTTCTATTGAACAAAAGTATAATTCTAAACTAAAACCTTGAAAATTAACTTTATCATTTCCTTTAGAAAGCAAGACTAACATATCTATCAACATCTCTAAAGAGATTAGTGCTTGCTGTGTTCTTAACTCTGTTCTGCCAAATAGCGCTAGTTACTTTAGCCTATGAAGTACTGCTTATTATTCTATCTAGCTCTTTACTTTTTACTTTGATTTGCCCTGTGAGACAGTCAGTGCTTTCCGTTTTTAACATTAGAATGACTGAGAAATAGGATTTTGTGGAATTGACTGGAATGAACAATTCCCAATATTCTTTGTTTCAGGTATTTAAGTATACAGTTGACTTCCAATCTGCATTATTGCAGTTTTACAAACTTGATGGCAGGTCAACCGACATAGCATTAATTAAATGCACACAAAGTGGAAAGCTTAAAAGTTCTTTTGGTGTGGAAAGAGCTTTTAAGCTCTCAGGCTTGTTTACCGGCCTCAGGGAAGGTCTCAGGTGGGCTCTGGATCTCGCTGGAACTTCGCAGAGCCCGTTCAAGACCCTCCCAGAGCCAAGTAACGAAAGTGGACAAAGCCCACTTCTCACACTGGCTTCAAAAAGGTAGCGATGGTCATGCAGGGGTGGTTCCAGGGCTGTTCTGACTATGCATGCTTTCAACTTTAGGCACAACCCCCCCCTGCGACTGCTACACAAGTTGTGTGTATTCACACTGCATATTCAAAATGCAAAGAGCTTCACGTTGACACACATCTCTCTTGCATAGATTCCAGAAAACAAACACAAAAAAGGTTCAATGTAGCATTGTGCACATTTTCAAAGAAAAACTGAACTCTTCAGCCTAGATCCTGCTAACTCTCCAAAGTAATCAAAGTGGAGAAGTAAAAAGAAATCAAGACCAAGGACTGCCTATTTCCATATGCAAACCTACTCCAAAAATTAGTGATCTCAATCCTCTCTTCTAATTTAGTGACATCATTCTCATTCATACTCAGCAGTGGCTGGTAAGATGACTCGCCATGAAAAATTGCCACTGCACTCTGACAGAGGGCTGAGAGTGATTTCCTTTCCTTACACTTTTTGTGCTGGTAGACAGTGACACATCCTTCCATATGCAAATACCTGGTGATGAATGTGGCACCCTACTCCCATCTCCCAGGGCCAAGAAGAGCAGGAGTTCCCTTTTCGGCTCCCATACACTGTTTACCAGCAGCTTCACCCACCTGACACACTGGCTGTTGCTATTCAGACTACTTTGAGGACCCTAACCCATGTGGACCTCCACTTAAAGAGCTCTCCTCAACTGGTTGGCTCTCCAGCAGGGGTTGGGTTAACTTTTTTCAGCATTTCATCCTGGGTAACCTTCCAGGGACCACACACCACCACTGTCTACGTCCAGAGGCAAAAGGTTTTCCTCTCACATGGTCCTTACAACCTGGTCACATTATGAGCAGCACAAGAGAATTTATTTTTGCTCAAATACACCATTTGCCTCTTCTTTCATCTATGTTTCAGAAAATATACATGTATGCCAAGCGGCTTCACAATATTTAAATTGCTTGTGTTAGTATGTACAATGTTGAAAAATAATCAGACTGATCTCTTTTACATTAGGGTACTAAGAACAGATTTTTTTTACTCTATTGTTCCCAATGAAAGAATGTGCTGAACTCTACTGACCGCTCCAGTGATGTAAATGATAAAAGCCCCAGCACAGCCATCCAATGAGATAAAAGCCCCAGCACAGCCATCCAATGCTAAGCCAGACGCTGGTATTTATTTCAATGGAACAGAGATTCCCCACTAGGCTTTACAATAAAGGATGTAAAGCACTCCTGTGGGTGGAAATAAAGCACTATCCTGATTTACTAATTACAGAGAAATCCTGTAGTTCAGAGTTTTCTCTAATAATAAGACACATACAACAGAAAAGGGGGGAAAGCTTCATTCAGTACCCTATTGAACACTGAAGCCACTTCACAGATTAGAAAACACAAAGCTTAAGAGACAGGTTCATTACTGTATATCGGTTCGTGCAACAAGCTCTGCTAAGTTTTCAAGAGATCTACATCCCTCCGGCCACAGTAAATTGGGGGAAGGGAAAGCACGCATGGCACTTATTCTAAGAATCCCTCCCTGATTACCACACAGCAAATCAGCTGAACTGTGGACATAAGACTCATTCTTCAAGGGTGGCCCCATCCCTGCCCAGTGTCTTGGAAAGAGATGGCAATCAGAACAGACCCATCTCCCCTAGGTGCTCCAGCACAGCCCAGAATGGCGCATGCAAACAAACGAATGATAAAACTTAGATCAACACAGGAGCATTGCAGCTGAGGTCATTTTCGCTGCCAGCATAAACAGTATTTGCAGCTACTGTGTCTACCAATAAGTTTGCTATATAATGTTGCCCAACTTACCACAAACTACTCAGGTACAGCAAACTACAGTACCCCTCTGTACCTCATCTGACCCTCCCCTGTAAATCTAATGGGAGGGTTGCACCCCTGAGCCCATCCCTATAGAAAAGGGAACTGCGACCCCCACCCCTTTTCCACCCAGGGACGACTGTGGGCAGGATTCGTGCACTGCAGGGGGTGGAACTAGATGGCCCTTGGGAATCCCTTTCCAACCCTACAATGCTACAGCTCTATTCCATTCTACATTTGTCCCGGGGGTAGTTCAGCCAGGAAAGCATGAGACTCTTCATCTCAGGGTTGTGGGTTCGAACCCTCCCCCCCTCGGTGTGTGAAAAGACTCCTGCGTTGCAGGGGGTCGGAATAGATGATCCTCGTGGTCCCTTCCCAACAGTTCCATCCTATTAATCTAAGGGCTTGATCGAGGAGGCCATGGTGGCTCCAGCCTTGGGCGCTTATCTCCACGACCAGGGTCAGGTTTGAGGTGGAGAACGAGGAAAAGGAAATAGAAAACAGAATTTGGGGGGGGGGGGAGAGAGAGAGAAAAAGAGGATACTGAGAAATCGGGGCCAGCACTAGAAACGTAGGATCTCACATTAAAAAGGAAATAAAAATCAGGGGACGTGGAAGGGGAAAAGGTCAGGGTGGGTGGGATGGGGAGGATCCTCTGAAAGGCCCACGTTTAGAGAGAGGGAACACGGGGGCCGGATTTCCCAAGCTGAAAGGGGAGAAAAGAGATAAGAGCCGGTGCGAGGTGGAGGTGCCGCCCGGGGGGGGGGGCTTTGTGTGGGGGGGGAAGGGCGGTTGGTGGCCGAAACGCCCCCCGGCCAACGGCTCTAACGGCCGCCGGCCCCGTCTGTGGAGATTCCGGCCGGAGCACGTGGGCCCCGCCAGGGCCGCCCCGCGCGCGCACGCCGAGACACACACACACACACACACGGCGCTGAGAGGCTGACAGGGCAAGGCCGGGTCCGGAGAGCGCGGTCGGCCGAGGCTGGAGCCGGCGGGAAAGGGAGAGCGGGGAACGGGGGAGGGGGTGCGAAACAACGCGAAGCCGCCAGTCACCTCGGCCTGTTTCCGGACGACATTGTCCGGGCTGAGCAGGTTGCCTAGGAGAAGGTAGAACTGCTGCTGCTCCTGCTCCGCCGCCGCCGCCATGGCTGCCTGAGAGAGAGAGAGAGGCCAGCCGGGCAGGGAGGAGGGAGGCAGGAGGCGGGGTCTCCAGGCCGCGCACCGACCACAGGGAGGCGGAGCCGCCGCCGCCGCCGCGCTTCTGGTGAACTTCTCCCCGCCCCTGCCGGCAACACAGACGCCCCCTCCCTACCGCCCGCCTCCTGCCGGCGCCGGGCTGCTGCTGCGGCGCTCCCATTGGGTGCAGGGCGAAACGCGGCCTTGCTCCCATTGGCCCGCGGCCCAGCCGCCTTTGTGATTGGGCGGGAGAGCGCCATTGTGAAGTCACTTCCCTCTCGCCTCCCTTAGTCCGCCTCCCTCTCTCTCCCCCTCCCTTGCGGGGGGCGGGAGGAGGGAAAGCGGTTTGCTTCATCGAGCTGGGCGCCAATTGGCGGGAGGCCCTGACAGAGGTTCTCTGACTGGGCGGGAAAACAGTCGGGCGGCCAATAAGGAGGGAGTGGGGGGCGGGGGACAGAGTAGGAAAAAGGCGGGAGAGTGTGAGGGGAAAAGGCCGGCGCGTTACTCCTCATCTTCGTTGTGCGAAGCGAGCGCGTCGGCTTTGTGTTGTGACCTTACCGCCCCGAGCAGGAAATACTGTGTCCTATAAGCACAGACTCTCCAATTGCCCCTATTTTTCGAGAAACCGCCCCGGTTTCTGATTTGTCCCGCTTTTCCTTAGGGCGTCCCTGTTTTCATCGGAGAGATGCTGGAGGTTATGGTAGGACGTCCCTATTTTCCCTATTTTCATCGGAGAAATGTATGCGAGTTATGCGACCTCCCGTAGCCAAGAAGACGAGTAACCCTACGACCTTTAGAAGACATCTGTAGTTTACTAATATTACGGTTTTATATACGTTGGAAGCCGCGAAGAATGTCTGGGACCACCCAGTCAGATGGGGTGGGGTATAAATAGTAAAAATTATTATCAGTCCTATCAACGTCTGTTGAAGTGATTGATTGTGTAGGTATGGCTTACACATTGACATGTGGATAAGGTGTTTATTGTTTTTAAAAAGAAGTGCTTTAAATATTTCCTAGTATTAATAATAGCATGCCACTACCCAGAACCACTGTGGGGACATGGGTGGTGCTGTGGGTTAAACCACAGAGCCTAGAACTTGCTGATCAGAAGGTCGACGATTCGAATCCCCGCGATGGGGTGAGCTCCCGTTGCTCGGTCCCTGCTCCTGCCAACCTAGCAGTTTGAAAGCACGTCAAAGTGCTAGTAGATAAACAGGTACCGCTCTGGCGGGAAGGTAAATGGTGTTTCCATGCGCTGCTCTGGTTTGCCAGAAGCGGCTTAGTCATGCTGGCCGCATGACCCAGAAGCTGTACGCTGGCTCCCTTGGCCAGTAAAGCGAGATGAGTGCCACAACCCCAGAGTCGGACACGACTGGACCTAATGATCAGGGGTTCCTTTACCTATTTTTATCAGAGAAATGTTGCAGGGTATGTAAACAGCCCCTGACTGGGGGTGAGAAAGAGAATTGAAATGTGGGGAGATGCTACTGGACACACTCCAACTTGCCCCATTTTTGGGTACCCTGCGCTGGTAAAGCGCCCGTTTTGCCTATTTATAGGCCATCATATACTGTATATATAAATGGCATTAATGTTATTAAGATTAATGGATATGTTTTTCCACCATCTTGATTTGTGGACCCTGTGATTTTGTGAGACTCCTGTCAGTGCCAGCTAGAATAGCCGGTAGTCAGGAATGATGGGGGATGTCTGGAAGGTTGCAAATTCCACATTTCGACTTTTTGACATATCATACATGCTTGCATAGGAGCCAGCTCCTAGGCACCAAGGTCCCCTTGGACCCCCCAATAAAATATGTGAGGGGGCCAGCCCTCCCCCCCAGTTGATGGGCATTGGCATTCACATGATGTGTGTGTGCCGTGTCTTGTGATTGATTATGTAGGGTGGGGCTTACCTGGGCCCTCCAATATTTTATTCTGGTAGGTACCTCTGTGTGCCTGAGAGTAACTCCCATTGAACATAATGAGTAGACATCTGTAGGACTGCACTGTGATTTTTTTGATTTTAGGTTGTTGCATGTCATCTTGTTGTGCTCTCGCTCTAGATGATCGCATAGCTGTCAAAACTGTCTTCCTTATTGCCCATAACCATCTTGCCAGATAGTGAATGTGGCCGAATGTGTGTTAAGTAGTCCTCTTGTGAGGTTAAGCATGTTTAAGGTTTTTGCTCCAAGGAAGTCATTGCAGTCAGCTTTGTTAACACATCTCACCCATGAAAGAGAATGCTGCATATAATGGATGAAGAAAACCTGCAATTGAGTATTTGTGTGTGTAGGATGAAAATTATACACCACAATAAGAGAACATACTTGGTATGATTGCACAAATATCCGTATTTTTATAATCTGTGGTGAACACAGAAAGATTGGTATCCCACAAAACTTTGTAGAGTCCCAGACCATTATTGAATATAGAGTTCTGAGACTTATGGAAATTATGTGATCCAGTCTTAGTATTTCATGGTCAATTAAATCACAGTACATGGTTCCATATGATGACGGTATGGTTGTGCAAGTAATCTTAGAGCACTTCCATGGCAAAAGTAGTTTTTACTTTCTTTTGAGCCATCAAAACAACTTGTTCCTATGTGTAAGATAGCAAGCCTTTCATTACTGTCCTTTGCTTGTCTACTCCAGCACAAGTGCCATAGAATTAAATGGAACCTACTCCCAGGGATGTATGTTTGTGTGTGTGTGTGTGTGTGTGTGTGTGTGTGTAGGCTTGCAGCCTTTAGTCAGTTACACTGAATCTAGAGTTGCTGTCTCCATGTAATTCCCTATCCCCTCCCAGCTATTCTAAACTCCGTTCAAATTTTGTTTTCAAAAATCAAGGTTATTCCATGGCTGTCTTATTAAGGGTTAAACACGAGGTGCATCATCATAATTATTGCATCACCACCTTGTCACAATGGTGACAAGTTTTTCAGTCCTGTTAACCCCTATGATTGGAAATGCAGTAAAGTTTGATCATGTTGCTGTTGCTAGTGAGAGTGACGTATCTGTAAGACCTCTAGTGCTATTATTCTAGAAAAAGAGGTGCCGGAACTTGCCATGAACGCCTCCCTTGGTCTCTTATAATGGCAATGCTGCCCAAGTTCTTCCTGAAAAAAGGACTTGTGAGGAGATTTGTAACTAGCCCTAGCAATATTCTGCTCCAACTCTAGCTTACTTGGCTTCTTTAAATGGTTACAAATCACCACAGCATGGACATAATAAAAGGAGCAAAAGTTTTTTTTTTAAAAAAAAGGTTCTGGTGGTGGTGCCTGAAAGTCAAAGATAAAACCTGCACACTTGTTTGAAATGGAATGATACTGGTTTCATAATTTCATGAAAATTGGCAAGAAGAAGAAGTGGAGAAATGTTTTGGCACCTTCAATATTATTTGGGTTAGCAAGCTTGAGAGAACCCCAAGGTTTGCAGAAGTTCAAATATATATTTAGGGGGAAAGTCCTAAGGAGGGACCCCCCCCCAAAAAAAAACCCCAAATTGAGGACTGAGTGGATATAGAATGCTGATGGAGTGCTGGAAAAAAACAGGGCAGGGGAATAATGCCCACCAGCCATGGAAAAGTGCATGGCTGGTTGGCATCACTCCAGACAGCACCAATTAGTTGCAGGTCTCATTTGTTAATTTCAAATATCAAGCTCATGATAAATATTTTATAAAAAATAATTCAGAGAAATCTATGATGAATGCACAAGCACAGATAACATGGTGAAGGAGCTGGGTTTTGCTGCAAAACAAAGAAATCTATCAGAATTGCTTTATTCCTCCAAACCCAAGTTTTTAAAAATTACAATATATATCAAAATACAGGCATACAGAGAAAAAAAAGGAGGGTATTATAAAGCTGTTATAGGAATTCTAAGGTCTTAAATATAGAACAAATGTTGATAATTGCACAAGGTACACACACATACCTAAGTATATAAACCACATGCCGTAGAGGGGAGCAATCCAAAAGGCTCTCCTAAAGATTCTAAATATTTCCTCTGCCTCCTTAATCCCCCTTGCCTGAGACCAGGTAGGCAGATAACAATCAGGGGAAGTTCCTGAAGGGATTCCTTTCCTATATCTATGAACCTTCTTTGTATTACCGGTAATTGCCATTGCCTGCCCAGATGCTCTGCATTGAGGGATGCCTGATGGGCATCCTGGTTATCTTATCAAATGTTAATGTTTTTTGTAAACTGTCTGGAACTATGTAAAACTTGCTAAATCCTCAGGAGTATTACGCCTTGGCCTGCCTGAGGCACAGTAACCCCACCTTATGTGTGATGTAATTTCTGGCTGTTTGGGGGGGGTGTCCTTCTGCAAGCCAAAATGCAAATCCTTAAAAAGAGATGTTTCTTCTTGGTTCGGGGTCTCTCTTGCCTCCTTGCAAGGAGGGGAGGGAACTCTGTTGCAACAGGAAAAGAAAGATCTGTCTTGCTTTCACTGCATCCTGCCTCCATCCATTCATTTCTGACCGATCATGGACTTAGGGCAGGCATGTCCAAAGTCCGTTTTGGGGGCCTAATCCGACCCACCAGTCGATTTAATCCAGCCCCTGTGGCAGTATGCAGTATATGTCCTGGGGTGGGTTAAACCACAGAGCCTAGGGCTTGCTGATCAGAAGGTTGGCGGTTCGAATCCCCGTGACGGGGTGAGCTTCCGTTGCTCGGTCCCTGCTTCCGCCCACCTAGCAGTTCGAAAGCACATCAAAGCACTATTAATTTTTATAATGAAATATTTTTAGATTGTGTAACTATTTTACTGTTTGATTATTTGATTGTTGTTAGCCGCCCTGAGCCCGGCTTCGGCTGGGGAGGGCGGGATATAAATAAAATTTATTATTATTATTATTATTAAAGTGCAAGTAGATAAATAGGTACCGCTCCGGCGGGAAGGTTTGCCAGAAGCGGCTTTGTCATGCTGGCCACATGACCCGGAAGCTGTACGCTGGCTCCCTTGGCCAATAAAGTGAGATGAGCGCTGCAACCTCAGAGTCGGTCACGGGTCCCTTTACCTAAAAAAAAATCCTAAAAAAAGCTCAACAACTTTGGTTGGCCCTCACTTCATCAAATCTGGCCCACTTTGAAAAATGTTTGGGCACCTTAGGGGACTTGGGGAGTTGGGCAGCAAAAGCCAACCACCCCTATTTTTTCTACATCAAAGCCAAATATAAAGTATAACCATCACTTTCTATTCATGTATTTAAAATTTGATATATGGATTGTAGAGCTGGAAAAGGTTCAGAAGAGGGTAACCAAAGTTATTATTAAAGGGCTGAAGCACCTCCCCTATGAGAATAGGTTATAATATTTGGAGAGGACGGGCGTGTTAGAGGCATATAGAATTGTGCATAGTGTGCAGAAAGATGATAGAAGTCCCCCCTGCAGTAACACTAGTACCTGGGGATATCCAATGATGCTGACTCTGGAAGATTCAGCAGACAAAAGGAGGTTCTTCCCTACACAGTACACAAGAATGGCTATGTATTGTCTGCAGTGATAGATGCCATGTACCTCTAAATACCATACCGGTTGCTGGGAATCACAAGTGCTGTTGCGTTTAGGTCTTGCTTGTGGTCTTCCCATAGGCATTTGGTTGGCTACTGTGAGAACAGAAGGCTGGGCTTGGATGGGCCTTTGATCTGATCCAGCAGATCTCTTCTGTTCTTATAAGTGCATAAAGAATAATAATTTAAAACCGGACAACATACCGTATTTTTCCGTCTATAAGACTAGTTTTTGTTTTTTTTTAAAAAAAGAGCTTTAAAATTTGCCCTCGTCTTATACATGGGTAGTGCAGAGGGCGGTTGGGCAACTGGTAGCAGCCGCGAGCAGGAGATTTTCTGCGGCGACAGGGCAGGTGATTGGTGGCAGTGTGAAGGGCTGCTAGCGATTGGCTGCCTCTGTGTCAATAGCGGGTTTGATTGTCAGCGGTGGGTGAGTGATTTTTGGCAATTCCACCCCCCAAAAGCTCAATAACTCTGGGCAATCGTCCGCAAAAAAAGCTCAACAACTACTCTGTGCTATCTCCCGCCATTTTCTTAAATCGGAGTCCCCAAAAATAGGGAGCATCTTATACATGGGGGCATCCTATAGACGGAAAACTATGGTAAATAACAACAAAAAACATTGATAGCAGTTGCCAGTGGCAACATTCAAACAACACTCAGCCCAGTAATACTAGAAAATCTAAACCCCTTTGTCATGCATCCATTATAGGTACATTCGGGAAAATGATGGCAATGCCCAACATAGATTCCTATACCTTTTTTTTCTTAGAACAAGGCGCAAAGGTTCTAATATCGAAAGGGAAATCTTACATCCATGTCTCTAGTCTTCTGGGAAATCAAGTTTTCTTTTAATTCCTGAGACCGCTTCTCTTGTTCCAGGAGAACGGTTCAATTTCTGAGGAGTTTCTGGTTCTGATAGCTGATTTCTTTTCATTGCTGGTGATTGACAGTGACCATCCAAAGGAAGATCTGGTTTGGAATTTTCTTGGGCACCAAGTTGTATTGTACGAGCTAAAATTATTTTTAAAACAACATGTTACAATCACATTTTGAACTTTGGGAAATATAATGTTCTGTAGGCTTGCTTCTTTAAGTTTCATCAGACCCCAGTGTCCAGTGGTGTCCTCCATACCAACAGCTCTTTGATCCAGTAGAGCAGGAATGGCCAAACATGGCCCTCCAGAAGTTTTGGGACTACAATTCCCATCATCCCTGACCACTGGTCCTGTGAGCTAGGAATGATGGGAGTTGTAGTCCCAAAATAACTGGAGGGCCAAGTTTGGCCATGCCTGTAGTAGAGTGTTCTCTCAGTGTAACTCCCTGCAACACCCAATGTTCCCCTAACATGAGCTCAAGAGGGTCAGGGGGAGCTGTCTGGGAGAGAGGGGAAACTGGCAAAAATTCTCACCCTCCCCATTGTTCCGAGCAAAGCCATCACTGGATCTAAGAACTGTTGTCGGTTCTAAGGACACCACTGGATACACCACACTGAGTTTCTATTAAATTTAATATACTGTTGACATTACCTGAAATGCTGTCTGAATCAATCATTTTGTCATTTTCTTCCTCCTGGGGTAAAAAAACAATAACACAAGTTGGGGCAGAGGACTATATAAGAGATCACTGGTTAAGTTGAAGCATTCCTGAAGATATATGGCTAGCGTAGGCTAGATCTACACAGCTTTAAAAAACACTCTTTAAATGCTCTGCAAAAAACCATTGTAAAGCTCACAATTCAAAATATAATTGAGTTGCAATTTCATCTGGTGTCACTGTGTTATAACACATTTATTATGCTGTATTTTGAGTCCATAATCTCCTCTGTATGTTACCATACAACTGAATTTTACAGTATAACATTGACTTGTTGCTGAACATTAAACAGATTGATACAGTATACACATAAAAGCATAAATAAGCCAAGACTGTAGCACAGGGCTAGCTGACATGAAGCCCTCCAGATGTTTTGAACTACAAATCCCATCATCCTTGACTAGGGATGGGAGAGAAATTCTATTCAGTTTGCATTTAAAGGCCAATCTATCAAATTCTCACTTCCTGAAACATGATAATAGCCAGCAGCTATTTCTGTAATTGTGGTAGCTCTGTTTCCAGCTGTCATTAAATTTGCTGTGGCAAAATCCATGTTGTAGGACTTGGTTCATGTTAACATTTGTCCATGCAATTCTGAACATGCATGCAGTTTAGGGTTGGCCGGTTTTGTTCATGCATATGAAAAACAGATTGTGGGGGAGAAATTAATCTGGTTCACTTTGTTCATCCCAAACTGATACACAAACCTAAATGTAGATTTCCTTCCTTCAACATTCCCACATATTGAAATCTGCAGTGCAATTCTCCAACAAAAAAATGCATACATTGGTGGGGGGAAAATACACACAAATGAGTATATTAGTAGAAATAAAGTACAAAAATGCATTATATTAGGGGAAATGGCTTGCAAAAAATGCTTATATTAGGCAAAATAGAACAAACACACATGGAAATGTATGGATATTGTGTGGACTTTAATTCTTTAAAAGCAAGCTGATGCACATATGCGGAACTGAGATAAGATTTAGAAAAATGAGAAAGTAATACTAGCAAATTTGAACCATCCCTTCCCAGCTCTAATCCCAGGAACTTTATTTGGCATTTTAGCAACACTGTATCCAAGGAAACGTGCCACTCTCAAAATGTTTCCTGTACTTTATATGAACTGCTTGCATTTAATTTATAAATAAACGGCACTCTCCAGTTCTTAGAAAACTTTAGGTACTTTATCAGTGTTTAACACTGATAACATAATAATTTACATTCAAAGTGAAATAGATTTTCTGTTTGTGTGTGTTTCATATAAATCTGGTTGAAATTTAAGGCAAACTAATAATAAACTTAGTAAGCTTCCAATTGCGTTTCAAAGCAAATGGTAGATCTGCACTTATAGGAAATATTGTACAGTCGTATCTTAGAAGTCAAACAGAATCTGCTCCGGAAGTCTGTTCAACTTCCAGAACGTTCATAAACCAAAGCGTGGCTTCCGATTGGCTGCATGAAAATAGTTGGAAAATTGGAACAGTCACTTCCAGGTTTTGGCATTCAGGAGCCAAAACTTTCAAGAATTAAACTGTTCAAAAACCAAGGTATGACTGGACTGTATTAGGGGACAATGCAAAACCAAAAGGTTCAGAAAGGGTTTTCATCATTCTTAGAATTGACTTGGTGGATTTCCCTTAGAACAAGCATTTGGAAGGCCCTCTGTCCTTCTACAACCCAACAAAATTTGTGTATCATTTTATCATTTATGATCTGGGTCAAAGTTTTGCAATGCCTCCACCTCCCTTTTACCTGTTTCAAAAGTGTGTCCAGATAAATTGCATTCTTCTTGCTTTGTTCATCCAGATCTGACCATGGCGTAAAGTTTTCTGATGGGTGTACAAATAGAGCAAAGCATTCTTCATAATCAGATTTGTTCATCATTTTAATTGAAACCCCAGAGCTCTTCAGAAGGTGTAGACCTTTTTGTTCTCCTTCTCTGTTAAAATAATATGGCCTCGAAGCTTTTATTTCCATGCATATTCCACTGTTTTTTTCCATAAAAGATTTTATCCTGACACTGCATTCATGGCAAGGGGTGTATGACACAAAAAGGTTCAGTTCATAATTTTCTTTGGTTATGTTTTCTGCGATTTGGTCTTCAATATAATCTAAAACTAAAACTTCAGCATGCTTGCCACGAGGTTCATTGTACACATGGCCCCATATTTCCCAAATCAGCTTTTCTTCCTTTTTGAAACTAAACAATAGTAATGTTGTTTTGCGTATTTTTGTGTTGTCAAAATCTTCTTGGAAGTCTTCTTTCGGACATAGTTTTTTGAGGAAGAAGGGCATTTCCTCTGACAGTTCTAAGCCAGAAACTTTCAAAAGGCTGTAAAGATAAAAAGGGCATTTAAAATAGAAATGGATCGCTGCTTTTGTCCATCAGAACTACAAGCACCACCCTCAACACATGGCTGGGTAGGGGGGGATTAGTTCTTCATTGGTAAAGGTAAAGGTAAAGGGACCCCTGATCATTAGGTCCAGTCGTGACCGACTCTGGGGTTGCGGCACTCATTTCACTTTACTGGCCGAGGGAGCCGGCGTACAGCTTCCGAGTCATGTGGCCAGCATGACTAAGCCGCTTCTGGCAAACCAGAGCAGCGCACGAAAACACTGTTTACCTTCCCGCCGGAGTGGTACCTATTTATTTACTTGCACTTTGACGTGCTTTCGAACTGCTAGATTGGCAGGAGCTGGGACCAAACAACAGGAGCTCACCCTGTCACGGGGATTCAAACCGCCAACCTTCTGATCGGCAAGTCCTATGCTCTGTGGTTTAACCCAGAGCGCCACCCGCATCCCTTACTGACCTTCAAAATGTATGGGTAGTTGAGAGGCCAACTGACAGTACCCCCATTTACAGGGGCCAGGGGAGGACCCCAAAAGTCAGGGAAGGGGCAGGGCTGAGCCAGTCTCACAGCTGTGGCATGACTGCATTAGACTCCAATTGAGGTCCACTTGGCCCACCCAACCGCCTTCCACCATAACTGCAATGAGTGGCAGAGCTGTCAATGCGACTGTGTTTCTGTTGCTCCACAAATCCCCCCTGGTAGGTGGCAGGAGTTGGGACTGCACTCAAAGTGTCCATTCTAACCTGAGAGTCCCATTGAACTAAGAGTGACTTACTACTGAGTAAACATGATTACGGCTGCATTGTAAGAGGTACTTTCTAATAAAGTGCTGGACAGGTGCCTTCACTGTATCGTTTTGGATGCCAGCTAAAAATGTTTTGTTAGGCAAGCCTGCTTGGACATGTAATTTTGTTTTGTGTATTTGTCTTAAAGATCAATTTTATTTATATCTTGATAACCTTTATGTCTGGGACGTGGGTGGGTGGCGTTGTGGGTTAAACCACAGAGCCTAGGGCTTGCTAATCAGAAGGTCGCAGTTTGAATCCCCGTGATGGGGTGAGCTCCCGTTGCTCAGTCCCTGCTGCTGCCAACCTAGCAGTTCGAAAGCATGTCAAAGTGCAAGTAGATAAATAGGTACCACTTCGGTGGGAAGGTAAACGGCGTTTCTGTGCACTGCTCTGCTTCAACAGAAGTGGCTTAGTCATGCTGGCCACATGACCCGGAAGCTGTACGCCAGTTCCCTCAGCCAATAAAGCGAGATGAGCGCCGCAACCCCAGAGTTGTCCACAACTGGACCTAATGGTCAGAGGTCCCTTTACCTTTACCTAACCTTTATGTCTACAGTGGTACCTTGGTTCTCAAACTTAGTCCGTTCTAGAAGTCCATTCCAAAACCAAAGCATTCCAAAACCAAGGCGCACTAATCCATGCAAAATGGATTAATCCATTCCAGACTTTTAAAAACAACGCCTTAGGACTTCCGGGTTGGCGCCATCGCCGAATGGCGGACTCCCCCCGAGCTCCGGAGGGAGTCTGCTCGGCAGGGGATGGGTCCTACCGCGCCGGCGACGCGTGGACCCTTAAAAACCACGGGCACGGAGCCCGTGGACATGGGTGACTCGGCTGGCACCATTAGCGCCCTCCCGACTCGTGAAGGAGCCTTTTTAAAGGCTTCGGATCGGGTGCCGGGGAGCGGCGTGGTGCTTTGAGTCCTCTGCTTTCCCTGCCGAGCGCAGCCGCATGCCATTCGACGGAGAGCGCTGACTTCTTCCATTGGAAATTCGGACTATTAACAACAACCCGTGAGTAATTGGGAAACCAGGTTCAAAAGGAGGAAAAAAAGGAATTTTTTTCGGATTTGGCACGAGCGGGGGTGATCTAAAAAGGAAGTCAATCCCCCCCTATTGTAAACATTCCAAAACAAGGACTGGGTAACCAAGGTCGAAAGAGAAGTATACTTTTGATAAAAATCATTAATTCCACGATGGGAAATTATAAGAACTGTGCTGGAGGAGAAGAGTGGAGGGTGAGAAGGAAAATGCAACCCCCCCAGGGAACCGGGGCGATGCGTGAGAGAGCCTGGTGAAGAGAGACAGAGACTTTGACAGCTGTCAAAGTAGCTGTCAAAGCTGGAGAATATAAAGAGGACTTTGTTATGAGGACTTTGCTGGTTAATTTTGTTACAATTTGCTACAATATGTATATAAACTGTCGGAAAATAAGGAACAACAATTTGACTTTTGGATTAGAGGATACAAAGTTATTATAATCCCCCTAGAGGGGTTTCGGGACATTACAAGAACGGTCGTAAGTGGAAAAATACTCCGGGATTCGACAGGACTTGTTATCTTCTGGGAAAGCTGCAAAACTGAAATAGTATTTTGTCTACAGAGGTGTTTACATTAAAGGAGACAATAGAATTTTCTATTGAAGAAAGGAAGGGACTGGACGTAAGTTTTTGTTCCTGAACAACAAACCTCTGTAGAGATACCAGATTTCTGAATTAGAACATTTTAGCAGCTGAACAGGACAAGAAACCTGAGAAAGTGAGGAATAAGAAGAACAAAGGACTGACTACGACACGGAAAGAACAATGGGAGGAGTGGTAAAGATCAAGGAAATTAAAGGCCTCTGTTAGATTGGACGTTTGAAGTTAAATATTATTAAAATTAATAAATTAGAAGAAAACCGGCAAGATGGAATTGGGGAGAAATCTGGCCATGACTTGAGACCTCCAGGCTGATAACATATAGACTGATGGACATGGGGAATTCAAACCGGGGAAGGGGGGGGGGAGATTTGGAATCCAAAGGCTGTGTAACCATCTTTTGAATCTTTTTATATCTTTTATTTTCTATTTCTTTATATAACTTACGTATGTCATTTTATTTTGATTGGACGTGTTTAAAAAAGGGAATTCGTGGAAGGAACCGGGGTGGATCTTGGGGAAAATCTTTTTTCTTTTCTTGTTAATAATGTGGGACGGAGGTAAGATTTGTACAAATCAATTTGGATAGTGGGTTAAACAAATTAAGTTTCAAACTGGGAGTGAGAGCTTGTAGAACCAAATTAATGAAAGGGGAATACAGTTGGGAGGGGGAGGGGGGGAGTCCCAGAAAGTAGGCAATGAAAGTAAGGTTTTAAGTATCTTTTCTTCTTTTTCTTTTTTCTTTGTATTTCTATATTTCTGGAAACTTTAATAAATATGATTTTAAAAAAATAATAAAAACAACGCCTTAAACAGCAATTTAACATGAATTTTACTAACGAGACCATTGATCCATAAAATGATAGCAATAAACAATGTACTGCATTCACACAAACAATCAGTAGCTGAACTGGGTTCCACACAGTCACAAAAACAAAACAAAAAGAGCTGCAAAAACAAAAATGCAAAATAAATAGCAAAAACAGACAGACCTCAGCGTAAAACTCAAATCGAAAGCATAACACTTAAAACGGAGCATGTTCGGCTTCCAAAAAAGGTTCACAAACCGGAACACTTACTTCCAGGTTTGCAGTGTATGGGTTCCAAGTCATTTGAGTACCAAGGCGTTTGAGAACCAAGGTACCACTGTACTTGTTTTTAATGTTTGATTTGATGGGCATTTTAAAATGAAGATTCTATATTGTTTTCTGTAAACAGCTTGGAGATTTTGTTGATTAAGCTGCATATGCATCTTGTTAAATAATAAATAAAATTAAAATGTATATGTAAAATTGATCTCAACTAACCACATCCTTTCCTAGCCGGTTTTGGTTATCCAGCTGTGCCAGCTATTGCTTCTATCCTCTCTGTTGGTTAACTTTCCAAACAGAAGAAGACTTTTGGGGAAGTGAGAGCAGCACAGAGGCAGCCCCACCCTAAAAAGTATCTCTTTGTGACTCAAATGGTACTCGAACCACAATTCTTAATGTTTAATTAAGCCAAAATGAATTTATAGAGTACCAGAAGAAACGCTGCCATGCAACAAGAAAATGGAAAGATAATTGTTCATGCTAGATGTGTTTTGAATGATGGCTGCCTCTCCTCTCTCCCACGTTCCATTTTTTGACTCAAGTTTATTACTGTCTAGCCTGATTAAGAGTTCTGGAGAACTCTAAAGCCTGCCATCTATTCTGTGACATTTTTGTTGACTTAATAAAATAATTGCCCTCATATGGATTTTAGAATACATCAGCTGTGTTTCCAGAACAACAATGCACAAATACATTATAAATAGCTTGGTCGGGAGTGAGGACAGCAGATACAATAAAAGTTCTGTCGGCTCTTCTGAAAAGAAAACAAGCGAACAAGTTGAGAAGACAGTCAAATCACATTCCAGACTTGAATCCCCAGCCATACTATTTACACATTACATATTCTACCACATGTAAACTTACAAAAATATGTGCACTTACGTTATTATTTAAGCCAGGTTTTGATGACATTTTTAGAAGCAGCTCTTGAGAAATAGCCATGTTTTTCAGTTTCGGTTTTCCAGGAGATAAAGAAGTAGAACTTTATCCACAATGCCACCTGGTGGCATTTTTAAAAATTGTTAAAGTTTTTTTTCACTGGCTTGGTAGCTTATTTGCTATAAGGGCAGACTTAGCTAGGCCTTGGGTTTCATGTGCCCTGGTAATGTTAAGCAACTAACTCTTTCCCCTTCTAGAGATTTCAAGTCAAGATATTGCTGCTTCTCTCATGAAGGCTGTTGGTCTCTCCCTATCTGGATACCTTCTCACAGAGGGAGGATCTTAAGCAGCTGTCAGGGACATGTCCTGAATATACATGTATTCTCACAATATATAGTGTTTGGGAAGAGAGAATAAATGGAGAGAGAAGAGAATGATCACGGTAGAGTAATTGCTTGCTATTAATGTGTATTCAGTTCAGTGTGTGCACTGTGGATACCACTTATAAAAACCACCTCCAACTCCTCAAAATATTCTGTCAATGATATTTCTGGAAATTTTTACGCATCACTTGGGAAGACATGCAAACTAATGCCAGTGTACTGGAAGAAGCAAAGATCACCAGTGTCAAAGCAATGATTCTTCAACATCAACTTTGTTGGACTGGTCATGTTATGCAGATGCCTGATTAGCATCTTCCAAAGCAACTGCTTTATTCCGAACTTCAAAATGGAAAGCATCATGCTGGTGGTCAACAAAAGAGGTTTAAAGACTCTCTCAAGACAAATCTAAAAGTAGTATAAACACCAACAACGGGGAAACACTGGCCTGTGAGCGCTCCAGTTGGAGAACAGCCTTTACCGAAGGTGTCATGGGCTTTGATCAAACTCGGGACGAAAGGGAGAAATGAGGTAAGAGGAAGGCACATTTGGCAAACCCTCACTGTGATCAACTCCCACCCGGAAACCTATGTCCCCACTGTGGAAGGACGTGTGAATCCAGAATTGGCCTCCACAGTCACTTACAGACTCACTGTTAAAACCGTGTTCATGGAAGACAATCTTACTCAGCTACGAGTGATTGCCAAAGAAGAATACAGCTGTGAACATATATGACCCTTTCACCTTCCCACCCCCACAGTCATTAATTGATTCAGGACTCACTGATGATAAGCAAATGGGTTATTCAGATTAATTTTTCAGTTCTCCAAATAGGTTTTCATGGCAATATCAACAGTGAGCGATCCTGGCAGAACTATACCGACAACCCTGGAATCCAACTGAAAAAAGGTTGGAGGGGCAGGGGAAATAATCATTTGCAACTCCAGAAATTAAACAATAATGTAAAATTACCTCAGTCTGAGTTGGAGAGACTGCCGATACAATCTTGTGTCTTCTCAGGTGGAGCGGGCTGGAGACTTGTGGAGAGGAATACAGTACCTGGTTACGATGACGCTGTCCAATGTGTGCTCAATGTCAGAACAAGATGGAACTTGTTTTGACGTGGATGGAACTAGCACTGTGTCACCTATGTCTCAAGGATTTTTCACTTCTTTATAAGGCTCACATCTATATGTAATGCCCAATCATGAGAAAGCAAAAAATTCTCTGTACTTTGTCACTGACGTAATTAATGAATCATCTAAGCCAATGCCCTCTGTTTATTCTGGGCAAGACCTTGGTAAGATTACTATTTATATATGTATCATCTTTGTTTGATACTATAATTGAGGAGCCACACCTTGTTTACTTTTGATACTTACCGGTACTTATTGTATGAAACAAAGAGCTAGAACTGGATCCACTAGCTCTATTTTATGGTTACTGTAGAGCAATTTGTACAGTGTTAATGCCTGCAAAGGTCTGTTGCTATTTAATCACAGTGTGTGTGTGTGTGTGTGTGTGTGTTGGGGGGGAAACAAGATTACGATAGCCTTCTTTAATGTAGTTAGCTTCAAATAGTTTACATATGAAGAAAATTGCATTTGTAAAATTATTTTTAAAAAGCCAGGAGAGATTATTTTAAAAATATTATTTAAAATATTTATATATGGCTTTTCTTTCCATAAAGGATTTACAACAAGGCAGCTAAGCACAGTATAAACTTTATACTAAACATTTTATACAATAATCAAACAACACTAAACATTTTATAGCCATAATCAAACAAAAATAAAAACAACAACAAAATCAACAACAACAACATGTTTTCTTTCAAGGGAAAATTTTTCTCCCTAAAGGATTATGTACTATATTTCTAATCTTATGCAGGTTTCACTTATGTGGTCACAGGTTTGTGCAGATTGCCATAAAATAAATGTCGAGAGTGGGAGAACAGGAAAAAGCATCCTGCATTCCCATCAGCCATTGGGTGAGTGTTTAGGTGTGGTTGGAGAATCGATGGAATGTCGAAAGAGCCCGGAGGAGATTGCAGAGAGATCAGAGGTCTTTGGAGAGAGTTTGGAGAAATGCAGGGGAGCCCAGGGAGAGTTGCGGAGGAGGTTGAAGAGTCATTGGAGGAGACTGGAGGGATTTGTGGAGGAGATGGAGAGAGCCGTGGAGGAGTTTTGGAAAGTCTTAGGAGGAGGTTGGAGAGTGACTGGACAATGCTGGAGAGAGTTACAGACTGCAAAATTGCCCCAAAGTGTCATTGTCATCAACAACCATGCCACCTAACGGTCCTGATTTTACCGGGACATCCTGGGTTTACAGAAGCCGCCCTGGCTTCTGAAAGTTACCCTAGATGTCCTGTTTTGGCCAACACTGTAACTGCTGCACTATGGCCTCCCTGCAGGCGGTGGCGCAGCCCAGGACCGAGGCTGCTGGTTTTTCCAGTGATGCATCTCCAGTGCGCTGAAGCCTTCGCCTTCTCTGCCACGCCACAGCCTCCGCCTGCAGCTGCAGACCACAGAGGGTGGTGGAGAGAGAGAGGTTCCCAAAGTAAGGTGCCGGGGACAAGTGGTGGCAATGTTGGGGGGGGGGTGAGCAGGAAAGAGGTTGCAGGGGGTGGGATGGTGTTGTGGGATGCCCCAAATTCCTCTTGGGAAATGTTGGAACATACACGTCAACTGCTGAAAACGCAAAGAAACAAAGCAAAGAGTGGTTCCCATGATTTAAGAGAAAGTGTCTGTGCTTGATTGATTGAGGGGTGACATGTCTTTGTGTGCTGTGGCACACAAATGTGGCCAGAGTGATTCCAGCATCCATGTGCCATCTAGGTGTGCAAGAAGGAAATCTGTGGGGCTGCAACAGAGAGCGCATCACTAACTGCAGCCGGCTGCAGGACAAAGCTTGGGTGTCTCTGGTTCAGGTCTGGAACCCTGGAGAACTGCAGCCAGTCATTGTAGACCAGGCTTCCTCAACCTCGGCCCTCCAGATGTTTTTGGCCTACAACTCCCATGATCCCTAGCTAGCAGGACCAGTGGTCAGGGATGATGGGAATTGTAGTCTCAAAACATCTGGAGGGCCGAGGTTGAGGAAGCCTGTTGTAGACTGTACTGAGCTAGATGGACCAATAGTCTGACTCAGTATAAGGCAGCTTATGCTCATTTCTACATACATTGCACATACTGGCATGAAGGCATCACACTTTATAGTGTCTTCTACTCAAATGAAGCATCATGTTGGATGTGTTGCTGTGACATCTCATAGAAGATGTTGTAAGAAAAACTGCTCCCTTTCCCTTTCCGGAGCCTGTTAGAGTCCTTAAGTAGGTTCCCTATCGGTAGGAGAAAATAACAGAGGCCAACCAGAGTATATTGAGAAGCAAAGTGGCTAGTAAGCCTGATTTTTATTAAGGGAATTCACCACACGCAGGAGGGAGGAGAACCCTGAACAATGGTGCACAAGCCCTTATGTACACTTTTGAAATTGCCCACCATGTAGCCCCCCCCCAAATAATCATACATACATCACAGAAAGAGGAGGTCTACAGCAGAAATTCTGTCTGTTAGGATACCTTATGACAGCCGCTGATTGCATCACCTGGGCAGCCTGGCCATTCTTTCGTAAATACTTTAGTTCCTGAATCCAGGCCACAGGCTCACCCTATTCATACACAAATACGCCCGTAAGACAGGATTTGTAAATGGAAAAGGCAATGGGAAGGCTTTCCCCATTTGCCTCCCTTATAGCAGAGGAATATTTGAGGTCATTGAGAGAGTCAAAATGGCTTCAGGATTGCTCTCCCATACTATTTCTTTGAAGACGAAGCCTGATGTCAGAGCACACATCAAGGCAGGAGAAAATAACAGCAACAATAACTTAAGGTTTCAAGGTGATGCTCCAAAATAGTAATTTATCATTACAACGAAAAGCTCCAGTTGAAGGCTTTGCCTTTGCCTCTTTTTTTATTTATTTAACATAAATCAAACCATTCATGACGCATCTCTGTGGATCTTGATTGCACTTTATCTCAGCTTCACAGTGAGACAATTGAATTGTATAAATGAACATAAAGCAGTTTCAATATGACTACTCCCCTCCCAGCAACAACTTCCACGTTACTAGGAAAAAAGAGGCACACTTTTAAAAAAATAAAATAGTTTGATGCGGTTTTAGAACACTAGATGGCACTCTGTGTGTGTTTAAATTGATACTTCACTCAAATTCTATGGAGAGAAACCGTATGGGTTTTTTTTCAAGTGAAAAGCGTATCTATTTGTACCAAACATGCCAAAGAAATAACAAAATATCCTATGGTGCCTAAATTTAACATTTGCAGAGACAAGCAGTTTCTGATCTTTGTCTGCATCAGTCATTTTCAAAACTTTCTGCCTTCAGAGAACCCTTTCTCTCTGTATCAATTTTTTCCCTGCTGAAAAACCTTTGTGTATCCTTTACTGAATCTTTGCACATTGCAAAGTATATGGGGGTGTATTCTAGAGCCACGGCTGTCCATTTCCCAATCTTTAAAGAAGCTTTTCCACACCGACATGTTTGCCATGGAACTTCTGCCCTGTTCACGTGGAATGTGGTTTCAGAGTAAAAGATGCGTAAGACTGCATCTTCTGTGCAGTCACACCTGTCGGGCTTCACTGCTGCCGCATCTGAACTGATCATGCGTCTTCGGCACATCCAGTACCTGTGCAATGCAGGAGGAAATTGGAATTTCAGGGTAGGCTGTCAACTCTTACTGACCTTCTCAGTGAAGATGCCCAGTTGAAACAAGGCTCCTTAGAACATGGTACAAAAAACATAGTTCTGGGGCAATGGGATTCACTGCAGCCTTGTATATCAACTGAGTATACACCTCAGTGGCAATCCAAGCCCCGAATCCATTGTATCTCTCTGCCCAGCTCTGCCATCTCCCACCATTAGGGGGCCTCTCACTGCTGGGCCAACGCCATTGGTGAGCAGTGCCCCAATTGCTACCCCCCAGGTAGAAACCATTTGTGGGGAGGGGGAGAGATTAGCGGGCACAGGGTCTACTAGATTCTGTGTGGACCCTGCTGCTGACATAAATTGTAGAGTTGGTCCAACTCCTTACCAGGGGTGCCAACTTGAATAAAATATTGTGGGGGCCCAGGTAAACCCCACTCTGCATAACTGATCACATGATACAGTGCACACACACCATTTGAATGGGGATGCCCATCAATTTTGGGGGGCCCATCCCCCTCAAATATTTTATTGTGGGGGCCAAAGCCTGCCACGTCCACTAGGAGTTGGCTCCTATACCCCCTACAATGCAGGAATTTTTTTTTTTAATTTAATTTTTATTAAAGTTTTTATCTCTACAAAATAACAGAAAGGAAAAAAGGTTTACACGTATGTACATGTTAGTAACACAAAACATCCCCCCCTCACCCCCCCATTGTTTCAGCATAACTCGAAATGTGAGTTCAAATATGACTTCCTTCCATCGTTGCTTGACCTTAATTCTATAACTTACCTTTACAGTTGTGTTGTTATATTGTATTTGACAAATATTCAGATTTTACTTGCATTTGTAACCTTTCCCCCTTACAAACTTTGTTCTTTACATATCAATATTTCTGTACCGGAGTAGTGTTTTTTTCGTATATTCATTCACGCAACCCCATTCTTTTGTTAAATTTTGATTTGTTTGACCTCTTAATAGCTGCAGGAATCTTTTGCTCAATGTGGGGCTCGAGCCACACAACCCTGAGATTTAGAGTCTCGTGTTTTTCTCCCCACCTTCTGCCTTGGCTGCCATTCATAGTGGGGGTTGTACCACCTTGGCAGCTCTGTCGAGCTCTGCTGCTGCAATTCATAGGTTTGGATTTAGTCAGCTGAACTCAGCTCACATTGATTTCATTGGTGCTTTTTCTTTGGCATGACTAACTTTTCAACCGTTCAACAGGAAAAGTTCCGCTGACCGAGGCTGCAATCCTGTGTGTACACAACAACCTGGGATTAAGTCCCAGTGACCTCAACAGGACTTACTTCTGAGTTGGCATGCATAGGCTAGGACTGAAGAAGAGCTTGGATTTGATATCCCGCTTTATTACTACCCGAAGGAGTCTCAAAGCGGCTAACATTCTCCTTTCCCTTCCTCCCCCACAACAAACACTCTGTGAGGTGAGTGAGGCTGAGAGACTTCAGAGAAGTGTGACTGGCCCAAGGTCACCCAGCAGCTGCATGTGGAGGAGCAGAGATGCGAACCCGGTTCACCAGATTACGAGTCCACCACTCTCAACCACTACACCACGCATCCGACTAGTTTTGTATAACTGCCAACATGGCTTCCACCACAAACTCTGAGAACTTCAGTCTGATGGGGACACTGGGAAGAATTAGGGGTTCCTGGTAGTCCCTCTTAACCGAAATGCAATTCCTACGCTTCCCTTGACACTGAAACCAGTTTAAGGCTGTAATCCTGTGAACAGTTACGTGGGAATAAATTCAGCTGAACACCCTTCAGAGTGGACATGCATAAGCTTGTGCTATTGCGTCTGACTTATCCTTGCACCTTGTACGTGTCACTAACAGGCTGGGAGAACACAGCGGGAAAGGGAATTTTTCAGAGCGCAGGAACTGCTCAGCTAGTAAAGTGGATTTCTCCCAGTGCTTCAAACAGTATGTCCAAAGAGTTCATCAGACACGCTTTCCCAGTGTTATGCTTCCAGAGTTCAAACAGCTTTATCAGATGCTAACAAAATACCTTCGCTAGTCAAACAGGAAATTACCCCGAGGAGATGGTTTTTGAACATTTATTCAAGATGTATTCTGAGTGCCGTTTCGGCTTTTACTTTGAGTCACCGGTGGAGATGGAGCTGTTCTGCCCTAATCGGAACTTCTCTAATCGTTCTGAAATGTAGCTCTCGTGCCACAAAAATAAGAACCGCAAAGAGAAACCGGCAAAAACAATTCCGAACGCCTAAAGAACCGTATGCGAATCCTGAAATGTTCCAATTTCTGCAAAGGAAATCTTAGTGCTTTTCAAAGGGTTATAACATTTCGTTGTTTTATTGCAAAATAATGCACAGCCCTAAAACATGAATATGATTTATGTTTAGCGGTACAGTCGCCCATTGCAAGTGATGTTTGTTGTCCATTAACTTTACTGGGGTGTGTGAAGGAATGCATGGCTATAACACATCCTTTCCTGAATCGAACAAGTCAGCCCAGAGTCAATGCCTAGAAGGATGTAAGAATGTAGCAGCCAGTTGGATCATCCCAGCTGGTCATCTAACTAAGCGTTCTGTTCTGATACTGGCCAGTTTAGTGCCTGTGGGGAATCCTCAAGCAGATTGATTCTGTACTATAAGCAGGGTAAAGTGTAAATCATACTGAGAGGTTTTATTTACAGCTGAACGCTGTACAGATTTGGTTGAATAAATTTTAAAAGGGGGCTGCTGCCTCAAGCAAAACGTACACAGGGATATTAAATGCTAATTGAATGTCATAAAGCATTTGACATGTGGGTGGCAGTAGTATCTGTGATTTGCTAGTCATTCAATGTCAGAGAGTGTGTTGCCTCTGTGGGACTAGATTGTCCTTGATAATAACATTCCCTGTTGCAGCTCCACATTATGGAGTTCATTACTTATTGAGATCTGCAGGATCTAAGAACTTTTTTCGGCTGCATGAGTTATTAAGATATTACTGGTTAAGCAGGGTTTTAGCCTCTGAGTATGATGACGGTTAGCTGAGTTTGTGTTGTTCTCAGTGCTGTTGAGACCGTATTGCTGCTGGTTAGATTGTATTCTTATTAAGCAGGTGCATGTGTTTGTTGGTTCTTAATATTGTCCTCTGTTTTTCGAACACAGCACAGAAAAATCTGACAACAAAGAGTTGATTCCTTACTCAGGACATACCTTGCCAGTCAGTGCCATGATAAGCAGCTTCCTTTGTCCTTTAACTCCTGCCAACCTAGCAGTTCGAAAGCACGTCAAAGTGCAAGTAGATAAATAGGTACCACTCCGGCGGAAAGGTAAACGGTGTTTCCGTGCACTGCTCCAGTTCGCCAGAAGCGGCTTAGTCATGTTGGCCACATGACCCGGAAGCTGTAGGCCGGCTCCCTCGGTCAATAAAGAGAGATGAGCGCTGCAACCCCCGAGTCATCTGCGACTGGACCTAATGGTCAGGGGTCCCTTTACCCTTTTGTCCTTTAAATGTTCTTGCACCTTGTCTATGAGTAATTTATACAGTGGTACCTCGGGTTAAGTACTTAATTCGTCCCAGAGGTCCACTCTTAACCTGAAACTGTTCTTAACCTGAAGCACCAGTTTAGCTAATGGGGCCTCCCGCTGCTGCCGCGCCGCCGGAGCACGATTTCTGTTCTCATCCTGAAGCAAAGTTCTTAACTCGAGGTACTATTTCTGGGTTAGCGGAGTCTGTAACCTGAAGCCTATGTAACCTGAAGCATATGTAACCTGAGGTACCACTTTAGAGGTTCGGCCTGGGAGACTGTACAAGGCGTATTCCCAAGGGCGACAGGAGGAATCCGATATACCCCTCTGATACCAGTCCTATATGAAAACGCCAGCGATTGCATCTGGGATCTTTTGCTTCCAAAACTGATGCTCGATCACTGAGCTACATCCCAACCCTGTAATTCAGGTTTTTCCATCAACGGAAATGATCCCCTTCACTTTGACAAGGTTAGTACTGAAGAAGTGTCTGGAAGATATGCTTGCAGTATCTGCAAGAAAAAATAATTTTAATGCCTTAAAAACATATACCGTATTTTCTGGAATTTATTTTTGTGATAAATTGAGGGTCGTGCTAAGTATGCGAGGGCTGGTGCTGTGGCGGTACCAGGGAAATATCGGAGAGGAGGCTGCTTACCTGCCCTTCCCGGCTTAGGAAGAGTTGGTGAGTGCCATTATATGGTGTATTACGGCAACAGTTCCGTCAGCCAGAGCGGGGGATTGTCGAAAAGCTGCTCAACAGCTCAGCAAACTTACGGAAGAAGCTCAACAACTGTTGAGGGCTCCCAAAAAGAGGGGTCGTCTTATACACGGAAAAATACGGTAAGAAGATGAATCTTTGTGTGCAGTGTCCGGCTGCTCAGATGCAGCTTGTCCGTGAGCTTTCTGTTTTAGCCACACAATTAATTCCCATGTGGGTACTTAAACTTCTAGCAGAGTCAAAGTTTTCACCCTGAGATATTGTAATTAAGTTATATGGGGGAAACAGAAGTAAAGGTAGCAGCAATGTAGATATTCAGATCACCTCTGAAATTCAGAACTCGTGGATGAGGCCTGTGGGGGAACTAGGGATCCACCGATCACACTAATTAAACACTAACAAGACGTTTGTCCTTGGTTTGCCAAATTCAGCACGTTTCCGGTATTAACTCCCTGCACAATTAGAATTTTCATTTGCAATTGTTGAATTTGTCATCATTTACCGCTGCACATTTGCACAGCAGGGGACGCAAGCCACATGCTCCTTCCCTCTGCCTGTGGTCCTCCTTCAACCAATAAAAGTCACTCATAGTATTTATTTACAGCATCAGAAAAGGCACTGTACGCATTTCTTGCTTTTTTTTTTAACCTGGAAGGAAAGAGAGGAAGTTGTGCAATTGGCCTTGCCCGTATGGCTGCTGCATTGGAAAATTGGAGTTGACTGTTGAATCCTCATTGAGCAGAGGGCCTTCTCGGTAGTAGCACCCGCCCTGTGGAACGCCCTCTCATCAGATGTCAAGGAAATAAACAACTATCTGACTTTTAGAAGACATCTGAAGGCAGCTTTGTATGTTTCCCAACAACACACCCTCCAACATGTTGAAACCCAAAACCGAGATGCATGGCTCCCTAGCCACACTCTTGTGTGAGTCCCGTGATCTGTGCAAGGTCACAGAGCTCTGTGATCTCGTGCGAGGTCATGATCTTGTGTATTTTGCCCCCAAATGTGTGTTTTGGGGCTCCTCGATCTCTCTCTCTCATTTTGGGGCGCCATGCTGAGATCTCTCGGGGTGTCCCCATTGGGGCAGTTGAGAGGGATGCAATAAGACCTTTAGAGCTCCTAAGCACTGAAAAGACTACGGTGCCCCCTATACGTAGTTCAAAATAAAAACAATAGCAAAATGTAAAATTTAAAATACAACAGTAAAACAAAGCAAAGATTTATTATGTCGAATGACAGGATATGATTTGCTTTCCTCGTTTTAATCCACTTTAGTAGGATGTCCTCTGGTTGACGTGGGGATAAATAGGTAATAAAAAAGAACAAAAAATGTGGGAAGAATGTGTTGTGGACTGTAGGAAAGTCTTACTAAGTTTTGATTTCCCCCATGATGAGTCCTTCAATGCTTTTTAAAAAAAAAGATCAAAGTCAGAATCTCTCTCTTTTTTCATGTCCCTAGTTTGCCCTAAACATGTGCTTCGTTTTGCCTTTTGGATAACCCAGTTCTGTTTCCCAGGAATTTTCTTGAAGCCTTTAGTTGAGATGGTTTCATGGACTCTTCTTCCCGTCTCCTTCCATTTCATTTTGATCTTGCTTGAGGAAAACTTTACCTAAGAGAGTTTTGTTGTTGCTCCAACAAAACATAATTCTGGGGACACTTTCTCCAGTTATATCTTTGCCAGTCACAGGGAGGTTCGCTGCAAAAAATCCTGAGGATCCATCTTGGTAAGATAGCATGAGTTGGTTTATTGTGAGGAACAGTTTGCATTTATCCTTCCCGGAATTAACTGCTCTCCAAACTCTTGTTTCTGGCTCCAGCATTTTGATTCATCTGCCCTGTCATCTGATCTTGACAAATCTCTGAATGAATTGAGTGTGTGCCTGCGTGGAGTGGGTGAGGAGAGATATGGCAAGGGCTTATGGGGACCCTTTCCCTTTATTAACCCTTGCTTAATAATGTGTGAAGAGCTAACAACGGAAAAAGGCTCCAGTGTTCTTTTGTCAAAGAGCTTGGAGGGACGCTTCTTGAAAGGAGCCATTCTTTCCTTAATGCATACTCAATTAGTGAGGGAGCCCCGTGCTAAGCGACCACGAGGCGGAGAGGAAGTCTTTTCTTGGATGACTTTCCAGTGACTTTCAGAGATTTATGGGCATCGCACAAAAGGAAGCATTGTAATGACAACATAAGAAGCATTTCTCCAAAAATCTCGATGCGCGGTACCTTGCTTTGTGAGCAAGGGAAGCTTTTCGATGGTGCCGCTGCTGTGCTTTTTCATAATGTGTCAAAAAACCATTTTTTAAAGAAGACGACCAAGTGTTAAAATTAATTAATATTTTGTGCTTGGCGGAAAAACTTGCCATGCCGTGTACAAACAGGAAACATAGCAATACATAGTGTTTGTCAGCACTTGTTGAATGATGAATGTGCATCTGTGTAGCATTGCAAATACGACACCATGAGACTCCTCCTGTGTGGAGCCAGGACCCATTTTGTTCTTGAAAGGTAGATTCACGGTCAAGTTGGAAGAACCTGAGTGAATATTTTTTACTGGGACCAGCATTAACTTGGCATGTGACCTGTGCAAGCGTACAAGTAGCACCTCGGCATGGAGTGATTACAGTAGGGCTCATTGGAGCCTGATTTCCCGTCTCCCACTGCTTGGCGTACACACATGCAGTGCGATGGGCCTTTTCAGAAACCAGGAAGTCCGTGCACACTTCCCATACCCTGTGCATGCTTCTCCGCGGTTTGCTATGTGCAGATGAAGGGCTGGCTATTAATATTTTTTAATAAATAAATAAATCTTCATCCAGCTCTCCCTCTCACCTGATCCCAAAGGAAGGGCAAGATGTGGATGTGGAAAGTGTGTGCCAATTTCTACTGTCTTCTCGTGCACACATGCTGTGAAGGTGGGAAACAGGGCTCTGTTGTGACCTATGAAAAACCTCCTTGTATGAGGCCTGTGGGCAACCTAACCTAAACGGCCTCAGCCCAGTATACCTGAAGGAGCATCTCCACTCCCATTGTTCACTGAGGTCCAGCTCCAAGGGCCTTCTGGCGGTTCCCTCACAGCGAGAAGTGAGGTTACAGGGAACCAGGCAGAGGGCCTTCTTGGTAGTGGCGCCCTCCCCGTGGAACGCCCTCCCATCAGATGTCAAGGAAATAAACAACTATCTGATTTTTAGAAGATATCTGAAGGCAGCCCTGTTTAGGGAAGTTTTTAATGTTTGATGTTTTATCAGTTTATAATTATTACAGTGGTACCTCTGGTTATAAACTTAATTCGTTCCAGAGGTTCATTCTTAACCTGAAACCATTCTTAACTTGAGGTACCACTTTAGCTAATGGGGCCTCCCGCTGCCAGCGGTGCTCGATTTCTGTTCTCATCCTGAGGTAAAGTTCTTAACCCAAGGTACTACATCCGGGTTAGCGGGGTCTGTAACCCAAAGTGTTTGTAACCCGAGGTACCACTGTATTATTATTATTATTATTATTTGTTGGGAGCCACCCAGAGTGGCTGAGGAAACCCAGCCAGGTGGATGGGGTATTATTAATAATAGTAATAATATCCTCATGCTTACTGTGCACCCGCTGCATTTCCAGTGCTGGGTTTTTAATCTGTGTTCACAAAATGTTATCCAAATGCATATGTGTCCTGTACTTGCAAATCCCTACTGGGCGATGCGTTGCTTTTCTAAGCAGCTTCTCTAAGCAGTTTCACACCCTTAAGCCATTCCTAATTCACCTCTAGCCAAGGTATGAACACTTTCACATGGGGTAAAGACATCGCCACCTGTCAGCAGCCCCTGGTGTGTGCACAAACAGAAAGGAATCTTGACAGTGATTAAGCTGTGTTGTTGTCATCGACTGGTTGGACACAATGAAACAGTGGGAGGAACCATCTGGGGAACGCCAAAGGAAGAAGGCTCAGAGCCCAGGGAGTGGTGGTGAGACAACGATGAGTGGTCAGAGAGAGAAGATGGGGAAGAGGCAGTGTCAGAAGCTGAAGAGACAACAGAGTTTAGTGAGCAGGAAGATGCTGGGGCAGAGAGCAGTCCTGATTCAGAGGAGGGCCAGGAGACAGAGATGAGGCTGGCTGCTGAAGAGTCCAGGGAGTCTCCCCCTCCTGTTGCGGCCAGCTCCTTTCCCTGTGGTCTCCCAGAACACACAGTGAAATGAAAAGAGCAGAGGAGAGATTTGTTGTGTGCAGGCGCAGTCTCTGCCTGCTTGGAAAGAACCCTGAAGAGGAGAAGACCTTCTGCCCTCACAGCTGCCTCATTGGGGTCAAGACCTACTGGGAAGAGTTGCTGGAATCACTAGGCCTGCACTGTTTTGGTTTCTTTGAATAAAGAGTTAACTTTACTGACACCAGGTTTTTCCATTGCGGACCTTCACCTGACTCTGGATCCTGACAGCATGAAACGAGAGGAGCAAAGTCAGATACACAGGCGTAGTCTCCGATTGCTTAGAAAAAGCTCTGGAGAGGAGGAGACAGAGACTGCTGTGGGGAGGCAGGAACCTTCAGTGTGGCAACTGATTTCATGGAGTAAGACTTATGGGGAATGAGCTGCTGTGCTCATTAATCCTGACACTCCACCAAGTCTGTGGAGATAGTGGTTTTGCTAATAAAGAGTTAACTCCAAATTCAAACTGTGATTTGCTGGACTGGCTGGTTTTGTGACAGTTGATGTGAGCAACTGGTGGGGGTGGGGGATAGTGCTATAAAATCTGGATGGTAGGTGAACAACTTTACTGCACTCTGAGGCAGTAATGTGAACACACTACTAGAAGAGATTTGCTCCAGGTTCTTGTGTTAATTGCTCCAGTATCTCCCCAGCCCCCACTTCTAATTTTCCTTCAGCAGTACATTTGCATTATTCCCTCAAAGCAAAGCTAATGAAATTATTTAAACCTGAATGAGTTTTGGGTTTTATGTGACACGCAATCAATTTATTACATTATTTCACTGGATTGTTCCATTGCTGGAAGCTGCGCGAGAAATTCCTCATACATGACTTTAGGAGGTAACCCGTGTCTCTTTCCAAGCGCATCTCAATAATGCTGTGTTATGATCCTTGAATAATTAAATTAGTGGGGTTTCATTGGAAAGGGGATTTAGCATTCTCCACATCGTCTGCTGGGCTAATCCACATTACAGGAAAAGCAAAGCCTCAGTCGTTTGGCACTTGTTTATATGAATAGTCAGCTGAAGTGTGGTTATGCCATTGAATTTGGATGGCCACTTACAGATTTTTAAAAAAGGGGAAAGCATCAGCGGAATTAGAGGACAAAAAAAGAACACTGATTTACATAAATTTTGCATATGTTACTTTAGACCAGTGTTTCCCAAACTTGCGTCGCCTGCTGTTTTGGGACTGCAATTCCCATCATCCCTGACCGTTGGTGCTACCTAGGGATAATAATAATAATAAAATTTTATTTACACCCCGCCCTCCCCAGCCAAGAGCGGGCTCAGGGCGGCTTACAACCAATAATAAAAATAAGTTGATTAAAATACAATTTAAAAGATTAAGATACAACATTAAAACATTAGGATACAGTGTCTTCATAGGAGGAGAAAGGAAAAAGAGGGGGAGGGAATCAAACTGATTCTAAGCCAAAGGCCAGGTGGAACAACTCTGTCTTACAGGCCCTGCGGAAAGAAATCAGATCCTGCAGGGCCCTGGTCTCATGAGACAGAGCATTCTACCAGGCTGGAGCCAGTGTTGAGAAGGCCCTGGCTCTGGTTGAGGCTAATCTAACTTCCATAGGGCCCGGAACCTCTAGGGTGTTGCTATATATGGACGTTAAGGTCCTCCGTGGAGCATACCAGGAGAGGCGGTCTCATATATAATGGGAGTTGTAATCCAAAAACAGCTGGAGATCCAAGTTTGGAAAACGCTGCTTTAGACTGATAGGTGCAAATTTAGAAGTAATTACTGTAAATACAGTAAATGTCTCACCATGCTGGAGAATACTGTGCAACTTCAGCTGTAAAAATGAGGTTGGATAATTTTAGGGACCAGTTATCTAGGAGATGGGAGTTGCCTTACTTAATCAGATGCACTCTGTATATTCTGCAATATTCAGAACAAAGAGAAGAAGTTATTATTATTATTATTATTACTGCCTCTGCAGTAATACAAGCATTACACCTGCTTTAGAATACAATCAATGCTTTTGATTGTTTAAGCAGTTGAAATCAGCAGCATTAGTAAATCCCAGATTGCTGGTGGGGAGAAGGCTGAGATTGAGGATGAGGACTAGCTCCTTGCCTAAGGCCAGCTAGTGAGTTCAGAGCAAAGGTAAGATTAAAAGCAAGGACTTTTGATTCACAGCTCAGCTACATAGTCTACTATATTTGCATTTCAGACCACTTGCAAGGTGTCTGAGAATTCGGGAAAGGAATTCTCATCCTTATCCACAGAACTACAGCTCCTGAGGAAATGGGAACAAGGATTAAACCAGCAGTATGGTACATATTTTAAGAAGTGTTTAGGGTATTCTTGAAGGGCATAAAATAAACAGCGTCCTCTATAATGGTCACGTCTGTCCTGGAAATATTACAAAAGCAGAAACATGATGCTGTAATCCTAATTGCCCTCTTTCAACATCTCTTCAAACATTATTTCCCGACTTGGAATAACTTTAAGTGCCCAATAACAGGCTCTTAAACGTAGATTAGGTTTATGACATTCAGTGTAAATGTTTACATTTCTAGAAGAAGAGTCTGAGCTCAAGGCTGTCTGGAAACCATATCCTGAGGCCATGTAGGCCTGTCCTTAGTGCCAGATGCGCAGATGCTATCGTAGTTTCTTTGTGATTATTCTGTGTGTGCTCAGAGGCACTGATTATTGTGTTAAGACATAATCCTTCGACTGAAAACAGGTTCTAGTGCTAAGTGATGCACCAAAGTTTGTTTTCTAAAGACTGCAATAAAATGTGCAGCAATTTAGAAGAAGAATAAAAACAGCAAATAAAAGCATCAGTGACAAACTCTTCAGAATAATTGCACCTCAAATCTCTTCTGTCATAAATTAAGCATTTCCTCTTAAATTTCTTGATTTTTCCACACAAGGAGATCATACTATAACGTATGCTCTTTCTTGAACTGGCCAAACTAATGCTATGATCTATGAATTTTGGTTCTTTCAATTTCCAATTTTTCTAGTCTTAAAATTCTGTTTTCTACATTCTACAGTAATTTGTGAATCCCTCCCCCCTGAAAAAAACCCCAAACCCATAATGAAAACTTCAGCATTTTAGTGCAAATTTCTCCTAATAAACATTTTATGACGTAGCTTCCACTACGCATTTTTGCAACCAGTTTCTCTGGATTAGGATATATTTGCATATGATATGTGTGTGTGTGTGTGTGTGTGTGTGTGTGTGTGCGCGCGCGCGCGTGCGCTTTGATGCAAACTTCCACCTAGCAGATAGCATTTGTATATACGTTGTTTGGTTGGAGGACTGTATTGCAAAATTTGGAAAAGTACAAATTTTTAAGGAGAGCTGTGTTTTGAGTTCTCGTTTCAGAGACTGTCGCTCCAACAGGTTTGAGCTGAATTGATTTCCGTCCCCAATGCCTGCTGCCAACACGGACCAAAGCTGAGACCAACGTGTTCATTCAGAAGTAGACCAAAAGTGCCGAAAAGTAAAGGTATTGCTTGAATGTTGTTGTCGCTACAGCTTTATTCTCTCCACCCCCCTTTTAAGTAAAGTATACACTGGTCTCTCATCAACCTGGTAATTCCAGGGCACCATCTGCCATCAAAGGAAACTCCAGTGTATATGTGGCAGTAGCAATTGAACGGAGAGTTGGGCGGAAGGAAAAGCATCACTGAGGATGTCCTGATAACTTCTAAATGTTTGGACCCAGCCACTAGGTGTGGCTCTTTCGATGTCCTGCTCAACTAAAGGCAGAGAGGATGTTTGGGCACAGAGCAAAAAGCAAAGGCTATTTCCCTTAGGTAATAGGAAGAGCACTGGGGTGTGTGCTACAGTAATTATGAAATGATAGAAGAAGCGGGGTGGGTTCGTTTATTTATAATGTTATGAGAATTTTAAGGTCTTAGATACAGAATAAATGTTCATAAATGCACACATATCTAAATATATGAACTACGTGTCTGAAATAGTATGGGAGAGCAATCCTGAAGCCATTTTGACTCTCCCAATGACCTCAAATATTCTTCTGCAGTAAGGGAGGCAAATGGGGAAAGCCTTCCCATTGTCTTTTTGCTTGCAAATCATGTCTTAAGGGCGCATTTGTGTATGAATAGGGTGAGCTTGTGACCTGGATTCAGGAACTAAAGTATTTAAAGTATGGCCAGGCTGCCCATGTAATGCAATCAGTGACCATTAGCAGGTATCCTGACAGACAGGATTTCTGCTGTAGACCACCTCTTTCTGTGATGTATGTATGTTTTAGGGGTGGTGGTCTTGGGCTACAGGGTGGGCAATTTCAAAAGTCTATATAAGGGCTTTCACACCATTGTTCAGAGTTCTCCTCCCTCCTGCATGTGGTGAGTGGGGACCCTGTTGCAACTGTTCCTTTAATAAAAATCAGGCTTACTAGCCACTTTGCTTCTCAATTTACTCTGGTTGGCCTCTGTTATTTTCTGCTACTGACAGGGAACCCACTTAAGGACTCTATATGGGCTCTGGAATACCCCATAAAGAAAAAAGAGCAGTTTTTCCCCCTTATAACAATAATATCACAGTAAAACAAATCATTGAATTGTAGAGTTGGAAAGGACTACAAGGATCATCTAGTGCAACCCTTGCAAAGAAGGTATCTTAAAACTAACATGGGACTCGAATCCACAACCCTGATGTACCCAATTTGCAGACTAATATATGATAAACTTTTCCTACATGGCGTATGTGATGTTGCAACATGCATCCGTATCTGAAAACTTATCACTGTGTATTAGTCCACAAATTTTATGAATTGGTGCTTTTATGAAAAATATAAGGTTGTTAAACGAGTCTCTTGAAGTGCAGCCAGAGATGGCAAGTGATCATTTTAATGAAAAACTCTCTTTCAATTATATACATTTGTCAGGGATCGTGAAGCCCATTCTTTAGTTATTTAATAAAAAAAACAAAACAGCTTTAAATAGTGGCTGTAAACAGATCTATAGTTTATCTTTTGAGATACTGAAGTAAGGGTAAGTTCAGCTAAATCAATGAAAGGTGAGGGCAGAAAGAACACTTCATCTAATGAAACAATGTACAAATATCTTTATTGATAATTCAGTTTGCTTACATTGTAGTAACCGTAACAGTTGATTTTTAAGTATCCATAAAAAGCAAAATACACAAATATTTTACATGTTCATAAAACTATATTAAAACAAAGAATATTAGCTGCAACAAGCAGCCTAATTTACCTCTCCTAATCCACCTGCCCTGGTATGAGCAGCGAGGGGAAGATAAAACTCTATGGAAAAGTGGTACAGATCTCTCTGTATACGTAAACCTCTTTTGTGTCAATCATTCATTGGAGAGCCGAAATATTGTTTCCTTGTACTTTTAATTAAGAGCCACAACCCAATGCACTCCACACTATTTATATGACCAGCGTTTATCGTCTTACATATGTAGGCCATGATCCAGTACAGAGAAATTCACAGGATCTTCACAGTTTCCAGAGGTCTACTTGTGTTAATCTGTTGCAACAAAACCAGCAAATGGTTCTATGTCACCTTAAAGACTTAACCGATTGATTAAGGCATCAAGATTTTGTGGGCTAGAGTCCACTTCGTCAGATAAATGGTTGTTTCCATAAGCTGGCAGGTTTATATTTTACATGGGATCAAGCGGCAATGGAATGCATGAAAAATTCAGTTAAAGGGTGCAAAGAGAGAGGAAGAGACCAAGTGGTTGGGAAAGAACTCTGTATCCAATTGGGATGTCTAAATAGTGGAAATTTAAAAACAGTCGGACCTTTTCCTGTCTGTTTAATTATCTTATGCTTGTATTGCTTCAGAAAATATTTGTATAGTAGAGGTAGTTCCTTATTATGGCTACATTTTTAAAAAGAACTTATAGCTAGATCTGTTAGGCTTGCCTTGCTCGTCTCTTCCACATCAGCCTGAAGGTTGCCAGCTGATCAGAAGAACAACAACATCCTGGTCAGATGTTAGCAGTTTGATCTGCAGAAATTCACATGTGACGTTTTTGGCAGCATGGAAGTAACCATTATCACTTGCTAGTGTCTGCAGCATAATCTGCTCTTAAAGGCATAGCATCAGGAATCAGTACAGTCAGAACTCATGTTGCATTAGGTTCATGTTGCATCTTTTTAGCTTGCGAACGTGGCAAACCCAGAAGTGTATACTTCCAGGTTTCACCGAATGTGCAGAAGCGTTCTGTGTGTTCCGCGCATGCGCAGAAGGGCCGCTCTAGTTGCGGACTTTTCAGGGTGCAAACAGCACCCCAGAATGGATCACGTCTGCAACTAGAGGTACCACTGTATATATATATAAAGTTAGCAACCCCAATCAGTGTTCGGAAAACCACCATTTCTGGAAGGTTACTATTCTCAAAAATACTGGATAAAATGAAATGTGAGGATAATATATTTAGAATACACAATTGTCTAAAGATTAGAGAGCATTTATGCTCTGCATCCGTAATAGATGACCAACGCATGTTCCACAGGTGACCAAATTCCTGCACGGAAGGCAATTTGTTAAAAACTCACATGTGGGTTTTGTTGCATGTCAGGATCTGCCCAAGGTGCTTTCCACAGAGGAATTTAGGATCGAGTGTAACAGCTCGAAGACACATTAAAATAAACTCATCAAGGGGAAAATACCCCCATACATCATACAATGAAGACTACATTTTAAATAGAATTACAAATATCATATATGTACAGTACTGAAATACTAGAAACAGTAGCAATAATACTGAGCAGATTCAAATAGACAATTTATTTGGTTTCCCATTGACTTCAGAGGTTAAAAGTGCTAGTCAAGTGTCAGTGGTAAACAGTCGATCAGAACCAATGTTGGATTGACCATGCCAACATTAATACTTTCACCTCTCTCAAAATAACTGCTAAAGAGCATGGCAAGATGAAAGCAGTGAGTGTGTGTTTGTGTGTGTGCGCGCGTGTGCACACACACACACACACACACACACACACACACACACACAGTTTATGGCTAATACTAAAGCACATGAATACATTTCATATCTAGGACATTCACCCATGCATTTTACTTTTTCTATGGTATTTTTCACCAGAAATAAGAGTGTGTACAGCATATTCACTACGGTTGAATTATTCAATCTCTTAAGACCTAGGACACAAGACCTTTGATTTCTCATGCATCTGCTTTCATCCTAATTGCCAAAGAATCATGGGAACTGTAGTGTTTGTTAAGGGTGCTGGGAGTTGTAGCTCTGCGAAGGGTAAACCAGTTCTCGGGATTCTTTGGCGGAAGCCATGAACTTTAAATGTACACAGTCTCGGAGGATGATAGAAAACAACCCACAATTGTTTCATTATAGTTCTGTTTAACGTTCCAATATAGTTTGTCATGAGCTCAAAGTGATGAGGGCAGTTTTATAAAAACCCCAACTATGGTGACGCACCATGAGGACAAAACACATTGGCAACATCGTGCACAATTCTTTTTGCAGCTTTCATTCATTTTGGTAGGTGCTTGTGCAGAGAAACTTCCTGGTGGAATGTCCTTTAGTTGTCCATTCATATTTACTGCCTACTACCATCAATGAGGCTTATTCTCTACTTTTATTTCAAGAGTTGAGGAACTGCTGCCTAAATGATGTTCCCCAAGAGGGAGGGGCACATTTAGTGACTGAGAAACAACACCCCATGTTCTGAACTCACCTGTGGCAAAAAAGATTATACATATTCTAGGAATTTGCCATCCTTTTTAACCTTGCCTCAAATCTCCTAACTGGGGTGAATGTCTCTCTCTACCTTCTAGTAGGGCCAGCCAGGGATTCTGTAACAACAGTGGATCTCGTCACAGGGCCAAGGATCTGACTAGCCTTGAAGCTGCCAGCCTTTACGGGCCTGTGGTCATGTTTGGAATTTGGGAAAAGTGCCATGGGTGGGCACCAGTCACAAAATAGCTGCCACAGGGTGAAGGGCATAAAAAAAAAAATGGTTGCCATATCTAGAGAAGCAGAAAAAAGAGACAGAAATGGGGAAAAAGTTTTCATGCCCCCCAGTCAGTGCCTGCACTTGCTCATAGAAAGAAGCTCATTGCCCCTCTCCTCTGCTTGGAATGGGTGGGTGTTCAATTGTTACGTGTTTATGGGGGCTGGTGTAGGGCAGGCTAAGTCAGTGGAAGCAAGAATGGCATTGAGGATGTGGGTTTTTGAGGGGATATTTACTGAGATCCTTTGCAGACACCATGAAAGGTACTCGAGGGCAGCATATTGGCAGTGGCTGCTTTTCTAGCTCAGATTATATATAACCCAGAACAATTTTATTAATTTCTATTATGGTTTTCCCAGTAGTGATGTATGGAAGTGAGAGCTGGACCGTAAAGAAGGCTGATCGCCAAAGAATTGATGCTTTTGAATTATGGTGCTGGAGGAGACTCTTGAGAGTCCCATGGACTGCAAGAAGATCAAACCTCTCCATTCTCAAGGAAACCAGCCCTGAGTGCTCACTGGAAGGACAGATCATGAAGCTGAGGCTCCAATACATTGGCCACCTCATGAGAAGAGAAGACTCCCTGGAAAAGACCCTGATGTTGGAAAAGATGGAGGGCACAAGGAGAAGGGGACGACAGAGGACGAGATGGTTGGATAGTGTTGTCGAGGCTACCAGCATGAGTTTGACTAAACTGTGGGAGGCAGTGGAAGACAGGAGGGCCTGGCGTGCTCTGGTCCATGGGGTCACGAAGAGTCGGACATGACTAAATGACTAAACAACAACAACACAGTGGAACCTCTACTTACCACCATAATCCGTTCCGGCGGCCCATCCTTTAGGCGAAACGGGTCACTGGTAGAAGCGCCATTGTGCGCATGTGCAGATGGCGGCAGCTGCTTCTGCGCATGTGCAAGCAGCAGAAGCCGTTTCTGCGTGTGCGCGAATTTACTTCCGGGTTTGCTGAGGTCGCGACTTGGATCAGGCCCAAGTAGAGGCGGTTGTAAGTAGAGGTTCATCCTTGTAGTAAGCTTTAAACCTATTTTAACTAGCAGTATTATCTTTCAATGCACAAAAAAATGTGATCTGCTGCTGACAATGCACAACATGTTTATTGCAAACACATTTTCTCTCGCACGTGCCCTATTCGTACAGGCATTAATGGGACCCGCCCATGTTTTATTATTTACTATTCTAAGTTTGGTTATGTCTGAGATTTATAAAATGCTAACTGTGTGCTCTTTACATAAACATAGGTAAAGATAGGGATCCACCATTTTCGACACTGATAGGTGCTAGACCTCTGTGAATATGTGGGTAGTTTCTTTTGCCATGGAAATAGTAAGAGCGAGTTCTCAAATGCAGGAAGTCATTTGCAAGTTAAACTATACTCTTCTCTATAACAGAGATGACAAACACCTAAAACTGAGATGGTATAGAGTCAGGGCTGGGAGTAAAGGTAAAGGTAAAGTAAAGGTATCCCTGACCATTAGGTCCAGTCGCGGACGACTATGGGGTTGCGTGCTCATCTCGCTTTATTGGCCGAGGGAGCTGGCGTTTGTCCACAGACAGCTTCCAGGTCATGTGGCCAGCATGACTAAGCTGCTTCTGGTGAAACTAGATTTGCTAATTTGCATAGCCTTATTTTCTTTAATTTATTCTGTAATGTTTACTACTTTGCACCATTTAGGCTGGCCAGTCCTGGGTGAGGGAGCAAAGTGGTAAGCAGGGCACTGAAACCCCACACCAACCCTCCAAATCTTCAGAAGAAAGTTGACATTCTGAAGACAATGAATTCTGTGGCCGCTACCACATTCTGTACCTCTTCCGTGTGCAGTTGCAGAACACAGAACATACTTAACGTCTGCATGCTTGGGGCAGTTTGTTCATATACCGGTATTTCTTAAACTTGGGTCTCCAGCTGTTTGTTGGACTACAATGCCCATCATCCATGACCATTGTTCCTGCTAGCTAGGAGTGATGGGAGCTGTAGTCCAACAACAGCTGGAGACCCAAGTTTGAGAAACACTGATACAGTCGTACCTTGGTTGTTGAACGGAATCCATTCCGAGAGTCCGTTCGACTTCCAAAAACGTTTGACAACCAAGGTGCGACTTCTGATTGGCTGCAGGAGTTTCCTGCACTCAACTGGAAGCCATGCTGAACGTTCAACTTCCAAAGAACGTCTGCAAACCGGAACACTCGCTTCCAGGTTTGTGGCGTTTGGGAGTCAAAACGTTCGAGTCGCAAGGCGTTTGAGATCCAAGGTACGACTGTACTTGGTGAGGGAGAAATTATGGTAACGTCTTTTTAAGAGCTCCAGAGTCATAACCAGTGATGACTGGTTAACCCAGCATCAGACAGGGGTTGTTATGGCAAAGAGAAGAAATTGCATCTTCCATATGGGCCCAAAGAGTGCCGCTCTGATCCCTGAAATGCTTAAGGTTCAGAAAATGGAGTACCAGATGCTGACCAGAAGTTAGCCACTCCTACTGTTTGTTCTCAGGCAGAGCTGTTGAATATACATTTTCCCCATGGAAAGAAGATCAGTCTCCAAAGACGCATTCCACTCTGCTCCTGCAAATTCCTCTATCGTCCTTACCTCAATCAGTCTACAGCTTGTGGCTCGCTAGGCCAAACACAGATCTCTGCTTATGTAAACGGACTCGCCAGGAGCCTGATCAGCCTTCTTGGGTTTGCTGCCTGCCTGGTGGGATGAATGCAGCTTTGTAGATCATGAGGCTGTGCAGGCCTGATCGGATCCTCTGATGAGAAATTGGTTTTACTTGCCATTTCCACCAGTGGAATGCAGCTGAGTTCCTGCTGACATGCTCATGGCTTCAGGACTCTGCTGGCGTTTTAAAAAATTAAGTTGCGTTGCTTTTCCCTGCTGCTGATCCTCCCTACATGGACACGCTTGCATTTTTCTTACTTAACAGCAGATTGTTTTGAGCCTGATTATGCTCTTTGAATTTTGTTTCTAGCTATGTGGGTAAAATATCGATATATTTTTAAAGCTACAGTAGTGTTTCGTTTGGTTTTTACTCCACGACACAATGCGACATGCTTAATGCAGCAAGATGCAATTTGCACATTTGATAAGGGATTATGTTTTGGACATGCCTGTATCTTTTAATCTCTCCCACCAAAGAAAGAAAGAAAGAAAGAAAGAAAGAAAGAAAGAAAGAAAGAAAGAAAGATTACAGTAATTTATAGACAAAGCTGGCTTTGTCCCAAACAATAGCCATGGTATACTATATACAAAGAATTATTACTCAGACTCCCAGGGCTAGTTCAATGAATACAGAGTTGTTTCATTCACAGGATTTGAGGATGATCTGGAAGTGCTCATTCCGAAGAGTTTAAGTGCTTTCAACAAGGGGTTTTCTCTTTTTTTTGCGTCTCCTGGTGATTTTCATGTGTTCAAATAGCTACGGGCGCCGTGCGTAATCACAACTGGTACAGACTGTAAGCAAAGTTTTACAATTTGGTTTTCTGAGCAAACTCAAACTCGTTTCTCCCCAGAAATCTGCTGTTTTTACCGCAGTCTTTTCTCGCAGGAGCTGAGGGTACATTTCCCTTTCTTAAGACGAGCTGTACTTGTTGCTGGAGCGGAAATTGTCATACCCATGATCATTGGCTCTGAACTTTAAGCAGGACTGTTTCTCTTCCAGGGACAGCATATCTTTCGAATGGCACCAGCAACACAGACATGACTTGAAAGAGAGCAGAATCCCTTATTAGAAGGCTTGGTGCAACACTTCAATAGAGAGAATGCCTACTACCTGTTTCTGACCAAAAACTCAGAACTATTTTTTTGGGTTACAGTTTATTTATGTTTACATTTCTATCCTACCTTTTCTCCAAGTTAATAATAATAATAATAATAATAATAATAATAATAATACTTTATACCCCACCCTCCCCAGCCAAGGCCAGGCTCAGGGCGGCTTACAAGCAATAATAAAAACAAGTTGAATGATTACAATTTAAAAACAAAATTAAAATACAACATTAAAATATTGAAACATTAAAATATTAAAATGCAGCCTCATCACAGGAGGAGAAATGAAAAAGGGAAAAGAAAGAGGGGGAGGGAATCAAATTGGCTCCAAGCCAAAGGCCAGGCGGAACAACTCTGTCTTACATGCCCTACGGAAAGAAATCAGATCCTGCAGGGCCCTGGTCTCACAAGGTAGAGCGTTCCACCAGGCCGGAGCCAGTGCTGAAAAGGCCCTGGCTCTGGTTGAAGCTAATCAATCTAAAGTTACATGGTTCTCCCCTTCTCCATTTTATTGCATCCACCCAGTGAGGGAGAGTTAGGCTCAGGACCCAAGGTCACTAATAATAATAATAATAATAATAATAATAATAATAATAATAATAATTTATTTATACCCTGCCCATCTGGCTGGGCTTCCCCAGCCACTCTGGGCGGCTTCCAACAAAATATTAAAATACTGTAATGTATCAAACATTAAAAGCTTCCCTAAACAGGGCTGCCTTCAGATGTCTTCTAAAAGTCTGGTAGTTGTTGTTCTCTTTGACATTTGATGGGAGGGTGTTCCACAGGGCAGGCGCCACTACCGAGAAGGCCCTCTGCCTGGTTCCCTGTAACTTGACTTCTTGCAGTGAGCTAACCGCCAGAAGGCCCTCGGCGCTGGACCTCAGTGTCCGGGTAGAATGATGGGAGTGGAAACGCTCCTTCAGGTATACTGGACCGAGGCCAAGCTGTGAGAACCTGAACTCAGATCTCGCAGGTTCTCATCCAACACCCTTAACCACTACACTACTTCAGTCCATGGTCTCTCCAGTCCATGGTCTACCTCACTGGTCCTCAAAGTAGGAGGTGGACTTGCTGGAGAACTGGAGCCAATTGCTGCTGTGGCTCTTCTTTCTCCCTGAATTTTCTTATCCCAGGTTTTGGAAATGTGCGCTCCCTATTGAGTCAGGAGTCCCCTCCTCCTAGGCTGTAAATTGATAGTGCTAAGGAATCAATGGGACAATCACAGTTGCTCACAACACAACTGCTGGTAGTCCTTAGGGATGCTCCTAGAGAGCAGCTGATTCATGTGGAAACTGTGCAAAGAAGGAACACTTTTATATAGTGAATTTGCACTAGACACCTTGATAATTTCGTTTGCCAGCGCCTTTAAGCAGAAACAAAACCTGTCCAGTTCCTTATCCCAGACACACCTCAAGGTTTCATCCCAGCAGGTCTTGGGTTTGGATTCTTCCCTTAACCTGATACTGCCTAGCCTCATTTCTATAAAAGCACATTTCAACAAAGACTTCTTACCTTAAAGCAGTTTTTGAATCTTTTGCTCACCCAATAGAGAGCAATTGGATTAATGCAGGAATTCAGGGATGCCATGTTCATAGCAATGTAGTTCCATATGAGCAAAAAGCTGCATGGGGGAAAAAGATATGAAAAATAGTTGAAATTCTTTATTTAAAGATAGTTAAGCATCAGGACGTGTTAGGCAGTCTACTGCAACTAGGGAGCCCGTGTGATATAGAGGTAAATAGTGCTGGACTAGGAGCAGGGAGAAATAGGTTCAATTCCTCACTCACCCATGAAGCTAGCCGGGTGATCCTAGAACATTTCCCCTGTAAATGTTTTGAAGGAATTCAAAATAAGGAATTTCCCATTTGTGAAAGCAGGCTGCTAATCACACTATCTTCTGAAAGCAGGGGGGGGGAACTGCTTTAGTCTTTCCAGAAGAAACTAGCTATTTTGCTCCAGTGTGCAATGGGAGCTTCCCATAAAGAGTGAGCAAATAGTTCTACAGGTTGGGTGTGTCTCGTTGGGAATTTAGGGCTTTCATGCAGGAGACAACAGTTGGAGGACGGTTGGTTCCTCCCCATGACTGCTTTAAGGTAGTCAGATTAGGAAAAGATTTCAGGTAGAACTGCTGGACTTCTTGGGGTTGTTTTGGTGGGGAAATCAAGATCATAAATAGGAAGTAGGTCACAAAGAAGGAAGTCTGGTAGGATGGATGAAAGACAGGGAAAAAAAGGATGAATTCATTTGGTGGTGGTGAATAAACACAGTGGAAAGGAGGATATTGTCTTCCCATGCTTTCAGACTGCTTTCCTTGCCATCACCTTTTGACCTGTGGGATTTCTCTCTGGCTCCACACCTTAGGCACACTTTATCAGCGAAATATTCTGCGTATTTTATTGGGAAAAGCAGCACATGGAAGCTCTCAGAGGCTGAAGATCAAGCATACAGGGCGGCCCAAAATTAGGTATACTGCTTTAGAATCCACTTTCTTCATTCTTGACTCAGGTTCGCTGTCCTCGTTCACAATATCAGTAAAGAAAAATAATCCTTTTATCTGACTCCACTATTTCCCCCGCCAACTGCCGCACTATTCTCTCCAACGGCAGTTAAACCAAGTTTAACTGCCACTTGGTTGCGTGTCAGTTATGCGTACCCATATAATGTGTTGTGATAAATTTCCACCCCCATCGTTCAACCCGGACACTGAGGTCCAGCGCCGAGGGCCTTCTGGTGGTTCCCTCCCTGCGAGAAGCGAGGTTGGAGGGAACCAGGCAGAGGGCCTTCTTGGTAGTGGCGCCTGCCCTGTGGAACGCCCTCCCACCAGATGTCAAAGAAATAAGCAACTATCTGACATTTAGAAGACATCTGAAGGCAGCCCTGTTTAGGGAAGTTTTTAATGACTGGTGTTTTAATGTATTTTTAATCTTTTGTTGGAAGCCGGCCAGAGTGGCTGGGGAAACCCAGCCAGATGGGCAGGGTATAAATAATAAATTATATTATTATTATTATTATTTCATTGATTCAACTGTATACCTACTTTTGCGCCACCTGTACATGGCTGAATCTGAGTACAGTGGTACCTCTGGTTACGTACTTAATTTGTTCCGGAGGTCCGTTCTTAACCTGAAACTGTTCTTAACCTGAAGCACCACTTTAGCTAATGGGGCCTCCTGCTGCTGCCGCGCTGCTGCCGCACGATTTCTGTTCTCATCCTGAAGCAAAGTTCTTAACCTGAAGCACTATTTCTGGGTTAGCGGAGTCTGTAACCTGAAGCGTATGTAACCTGAAGTGTATGTAACCCGAGGTACCACTGTAGTGCAGATGCAACATGTATATAGGAACCACATAGGGGTTTTACAAACAGCCTTTGTGATTAGACTGGGCACTAGAATAGACAGACTTGCACCCCTGCATGTCTACTGGCTGCCATATACGCTCCTCACAATGATCTCAGAGGGCCACTTGCTGTATAAATTGGCTCTGCATAAATGCCACCTTTGGGGGAGTAAATCAAAATGGCAGCGCTATCTTGGGAAGCGTTTCATCAGAGGAGCCCTACCTCAGAAGTTCGCATCTGTTTGGGTCACTCGCATCGTAAAGAGCAAACTTCAGTATCCTGCCAAGGTGGAGAGGAAGCCAACACACAGCGAAGACGAGCACTAAGAAGAACACGGTTCTGGCCACTTCGCGTCTCTGAAAGCAAAGAAACAGCCATTGAAAATGGGAAAACGGGTCATACTTAATGAAGCTGAACATTTCAATTGGAGCATGATCCCTGACCAATCTCTGCATTATGTTTCCCCTACACACACTGGCACACTTCTGGCTTCTGGCTATGAAAAAAACAAGGGCACTGGGCAAAATATTGCATGATACTTCAAAAGAAAAGTCTGCGCATTTTGCTTTTGGGGTTTTTTGACCATTGCTCTTTGATCTACTTTGAATTCTTCCAACAAACAAACCAGCCAAAGAACAGCAACTGCTACTTCCGAAACTTCACGATGGTGACACGCTTTTTAGACATGCATCATTTTGCGGCACAGTAATTCAGCTTTACTAGAAAACTGGAGGTTAAACCAACTCCTTTCCAGCCCCGGGAGGAGCGCAGGGAACGGTTGCAGGTCATGCCTACGCACTGCAGCCGACACACTAACGTGTTGCACCACGCGGTTTGGAAAGCTGTGATTTAGACAGACCTTCTGTAGTTCAAGGGCTCACCTACATAACCAAAATAGCACCAATGAAACGAGACACGCTGTTGTGGATGCACACGGCAGAGTGTTAACACTTGGAGTCAATTTGATTCCCTCTCCCTCTTTCTTTTTCCTTTCTCCTCCTGTGATGAGGCTGCATTTTAATTGTTTTAATGTTGTATTTTGATCTTGTTTTTAAGTTGTATTCATTCAACTTGTTTTTACTATTGGTTGTTAGCAGCCCTGAGCCTGGCCTTGGCTGGGGAGGGCGGGGTATAAATAAAATTTATTATTATTATTATTATTAGTCAAAAGCGGACACTTAAAGTAGTTTCTATGGCTCCAAATAGCCCCACACCAGTCTATTCAATAAATAAAAATAAAATAAATAAATAAATAGTGTGATGTGCGCTCTATGAAGTAGTTGCAGCAATGGCCCTCCCTCCCTCCATTTCATATACAGTTGTACCTTGGAAGTCGAACAGAATCCGTTCCAGAAGTCCGTTCGACTTCCAAAATGTTCAGAAACCAAGGCGTGGCTTCTGATTGGCTGCAGGAAGCTCCGGCGGACGTTTGGGTTCCAAAGGACGTTTGCAAACCAGAACACTCACTTCTGGGTTTGTGGCATTTGGGAGCCAAAATGTCCAAGTACCAAGGCGTTCGAGATCCAAGGTACGACTGTACTTTCCGATGGGCTGCGAACCTGTGTGGAAGCCACCTCTGCTCTTCCCTCTTCAATCCTCTCCTGGTTCTAGGAGACAGTGGTGGCATTTGGCCTTGACCTGACCTGCGTCTTCCTCCGACCCCTCCTGTGCTCCGTGCTTCAGCTCTGAAGCTTCCCTGCCTCTGACTCTTGCCTCCTGGCTGATACAGGTCCCCACAAATCACTGGAGCCCTCTCCTGAGTCAAAGACTCCAACCTCCCTTCCTCTGGTGCCAGCTTCTCAGCGCCCTGCCAGTCCCTGATGCATTACTTGGTTGCATGCTATTATCTCAGGAGCTCAGCCTCGCCGGCCCTAGAAATCACCATTTTGCCTATGGAGTATATCAAGCAGAAGGCACGACTCTATGTGTGGTAGTGTGAGAGCCCCAGGAAACACAAATGCCAAACCTCTAATTCAGCCATCCAAGGCCCATATTGGTTTGGCCTAGTCCAGTGGTGTCCAGGCAGCATTCATCTAAATAATGGCAGGAGCAGAACAACAACTGCTTGTGAAACCGGACTCCCCACACCCCTCTCCTCCTGCCACACGCCCCGTAAATCTATCCTGTGGAATTCTCCAGCCCCCCAAGAGCAGATTTGGGGATAGTGCCAGGTGTGTGCAGGGGGCAGGAATCCCATTGCACAACTGAAAGCCATTCCACACATGCAATTATTTCGTTGAATACCACCCTCCACTTTTAAGGCGCAACCAGTGGAAAGGCTAGGCAGAGGATGCAAAAGCGATCACTGTATGTAGCAAAGGTTATGGATACCCTGTGGTTGATACTATACTTTTAAAATGTCCCAGTGAAGATGCCAAAGCCATAGCTTCTCCTCTCCCATTTTCCCACATTGTCCACCATCTGCATCTTTACCGAAACCCTGGAAACAAAGCCTGTTTGCTCCTATCAACCTGCTTATTATCATTCATCGAGGCAGATGAAGACCACACTTTAGCCTGCTTGAGTGCTACAAAAAGCATCGAGAGAAAACTTTCCTGGGAAAGTTATTTTCGTCACAATAGGATGTACACAATGTCAGGGAGATAGGCCAGTGTGTCTGGCTGTTAACCAGAAGGTTGCTGGTTCGAGGCCACCCAGCGACGGTTGTAGGCAGGATTCTTGCATCACAGAGGGGTTGGACTAGATGCCCCTTCCAACTCTACAATTATATGAATCTGTATGATCTTTACCTGTTTTAAGTGGTCGTTTAAAGCGATCTGCATCCCACTCTTCTTCCTGAGCATCTCGCAGGTCATCAAAGTGTAGAAAAGGCCCGTGGTTGCCAGTGGCAAGCAGAAATAAAAGCTGAAGAGCCACCAGTCTTTAGCGTCCTTGTAAAGCTAAGAGGAGGAGGAGGGAATGAAAAAGATAAGTTTGCTTTATATTTTTAAATTATTTCTTTTCTGCTTTACATTTTAGAATATTCATTTAAAGAACCTTAAAATATCAATGACTTCCCTTCTTCTCTTTCCATGGTTCATTCTGCATACTGTAAATCCCTGAATATTTTACATAAACCAAACCATCCAGTATTCCATTATTACACCCCATTAAAACTTATTTACACTGTTGAATTTATCTTAATGCTGCCATCGTTTTCAAGTGTACACAATTTCCCCCCATAATATTCAATAAACATTTTCCAATCTTCCTTAAACTCATGCTCTTCTTGTTTTCCTATTCTTTATGTTAAATCTGCAAGCTGCGCATATTCCATCAATTTAAGTTGCCATTACTTACAATAACTTTGCTTTATAATGGCAGTCAAGGACACATGCATGTCCACGATGTACAGAGTATCACACGCCAAACCTAACAGACTGGCATGTTCAGAGTACCTTCACTGGAGTCTCATAAGAATATGCCCTTCTGGGGGATGCTGCCTCGGACTCCCACAGCAGGCAGGTTGGCCGGAAGAACTGGTGCCCAGGAGAAAAGCAGCACCCCACCTGACATGGGAGTCCTACTCCATCACCACTTGGAGGACCGCAAGTTCTCCATCCTTGCCGCACAGGTGAGGAAAGATGAAGGGACTCAATGCACTCACTTGCCCCATGCCTTCCTCTCTGCTCTGAGGGATGTGGGAGCCCCAGCTGAACTATACTCACAAAGAAGGAGGAGCCAGGAACCTTCCTTCCTTGGCTAATCTCGCTTGCTTTTCTTGCCAACTGCGAGGGGAGATTAGCTGTGTGAGAGATAAACAATGGAGGGGGGGGGAAGAGCTCCTTCTCTAGAAGGGAAGAATATGATGGGAAAGGAGACCGCACTGGCTGCCAAATCAGCTTCCGGGCCCAATTCAAAGTGCTGGTTTTGACCTATAAAGCCTTTAACGGCTCAGGACTGCAATACCTCAAGGACCGCCTCTCCCCATATAAACCACCCCGGACTCTGTGTTCATCCTCTGAGGCCCTTCTTCATGTGCCTCCACCATGTGAGATCCAGAGGGTGGCAATACAAGAACAGGTCCTTTTCTGTAGTGGTTCCTCGCTTGTGGAATACTCTCCCCAGGGAGGTTCGCCTGGTGCCTTCACTTTAAGGTGCCAGGCAAAAATGTTGCTCTTCACCCAAGCCTTTTAAATGTGTCTGTAGGAAGGTTTGGTTCTTGTTTGTTTTTAATTATTTACTGTGTTTTATCGTGTATTTTATTCTGTGAACTGCTCTGAGATCTTTTGATGAAGGGTGGTATGTAAATTTAATAATAAAATAAAAAGGTTGAGGTTAGCGAGCACTTGACGCTCATATCAGCTGGGTCCACGTATCAAGGGGACCAGACTAAGGCTGGATCTAGATGGATCAAAGAAACGTTTCGGTTAAACGCCCTGTAAACTCATACAAGGAAATCCGGTTGGGAAAGATGAGACTCCACAGCGCCACCTGGTGTCACAGTGTTATATCGCATATAGAATGCATTTGGAACGCTTTTTCTAGCTGAGTCCTAAGTGCTATATAGCTCTTCCTGACACCTGAGAGGGAAAATAACTTGTAAAACACATAGTGGATTGTAATCAACGAACTTGTACTCAAGAGTAGGCCTGCTGAAATTAATGTCCATGACTAAGACCCATTCACTTCCATGGGCCTAGTCTGAATGAAGGTTAGTTGAATGCAACCCTGTTAAGTCAAACCACAGGCTTTTTGTGTGTCTTGTGTTTATCGTTGCTCTTTGTCTGCAAGTACACAGACAAGCGCATCATTTGTACCCTCCTCAGATGTGTATTTCTGAGACAGGCAGGGTACGGCTTTATTAAATAAACACATCTCTTAACACGGAAGCAGCTGGCTCACGAGAGAACACCGTACCTGCATGAAAGAAGTTTCCTGGCGGGGATTAAGTAGACACACTTTAAGTTTCTGGCCGTGGTATGGGAGGGTAATCAAATCAAAGCCTAAAGCCTCGGGGACAGCTAAAACAAGAGACACGGCCCAGATCAGGACGATTTCAACCGCCGTCCACATTGGGACTCCAATTCCCTTGATACGGCTCCACGAAGCGACCGCCCGATACCTAAATGGAAGAAAGAGGTGCTGATTAGATCAGATCATACACTATGCTGGGACTAAAAGCCCGTCTCCCCCCCCCCCAGTCCTGCTGATGTGAACGTAAGCATAAGTGGTGACATTTAGGCCCTATTTCTGTCCCAAGTACAGCACTGCAGAAACGCCTGCAGCACGGAAGCAGAAAGCATGACATGTTTGGGAAGTGAGCAATAACAGCAGCTCCTTCGTCCATCTGAATCTGGTCAGCAGATAGCTCACGAGGAGACCTTCTCCAGAGTCGGAAGAGGATATCTTCCATGGCTGTTGAAATATACTCGGAGTCGAGTGTGGATTTCATGCTCTTTATTCAGCTCATAGTAGTGAGGAATGAAAGTTTCCCCAAAATATCTGCTTTATATACATTATTTGGGGACGCGGGTGGCGCTGTGGATAAAACCTCAGTGCCTAGGACTTGCCGATCATATGGTTGGCGGTTCAAATCCCCGCGGCGGGGTGAGCTCCCGTCATTCGGTCCCAGCTCTTGCCCACCTAGCAGTTCGAAAGCACCCCTAAGTGCAAGTAGATAAATAGGTACCGCTTTATAGCGGGAAGGTAATGGCGTTTCCATGCGCTGCGCTGGTGCTGGTGCTGGCTCGCCAGAGCCACTTCGTCACGCTGGCCACGTGACCCGGAAGTGTCTTCAGACAGCACTGGCTCCTGGCCTCTTAAGCGAGATGAGCACACAACCCCAGAGTCGGTCACGACTGGCCCGTACGGGCAGGGGTACCTTTACCTTTACCTTTACACATTATTTACACAATGGGCTGCACGTGATTGGCTAATTCTGGGATTCTCCTGTAGGCCAATCAGGTTGTGGATTCACTTCTATCTGGAGCTGGATTGGGTGGCTCCTGCGGACCAATCATACTGCTGCATTGTTCTAGGACCAATCAGACTGCTGCATTCTGAATCCTATTGTTCTAGGACCAATCAGACTGCTGCCTTTTGGATCCTATTCAACTCAGTACATAACAGCCGTGGTTCCTGACGTGGGGCACACACCCTACAGGGGGGCCATTTGATTTTTAAGGGGGGAAATTTGAGAATGAGTTATTAACAGTGAATGGCCTTTTAGGCTTTCTCCACGTGAATAAGAGTTCACTTTTGGAATAATAAGAATTATATGTCACGGGCATCAGGATTTTAGATTTTAGAGATGTGTGTGTGATTTTGTTAAGCTGCTCAGCCGCAGCTAGGTAGCTTCTCTGCACCTCAGCGGAGCAACCTCAATAGGCCTCTGGCTGGCAAGGAGTCACTCCCCACCCCACAAGCCTGAAGAGATCGACTTTGGGCTCTGTGGTGGGTCTTCTGAGGGAGGTATGTTCCAGCACACTTTCCTCTAGAAAAAGAAAATGTTGCCCATACCCATCTGTTCCTTTAGGTATCTCTTCTCTAACATGCATCAGAATTATTTTTTCCCTGGATCTACTATTTTAAAAGGGACGCGGGTGGCGCTGTGGGTTAAACCACAGAGCCCAGGACTTGCCGATCAGAAGGTCGGCGGTTCGAATCCCCGTGACGGGTGAGCTCCCGTTGCTCGGTCCCTGCTCCTGCCAACCTAGCAGTTCGAAAGCACGTCAAAGTGCAAGTAGATAAATAGGTACCGCTCCAACGGGAAGGTAAACGGCGTTTCCGTGCGCTGCTCTGGTTCGCCAGAAACGGCTTAGTCATGCTGGCCACATGACCCGGAAGCTGTACGCCGGCTCCCTCGGCCAATAAAGCAAGATGAGCACCGCAACCCCAGAGTCAGCCACGACTGGACCTAATGATCAGGGGTCCCTTTACCTTTACCTTACTATTTAAAAGATTATTTATACCAAATGTGCACACTGGGTAAAAATAGAATGAAGATCTTGATTTCTCACCTATCAATACTGAGAGCACATAAACTTAACACGGTGATGCCCAACGATGTCTTTTGAATGAAGGGGACCAGTTTACACACGGCAGCCCCAAAAGGCCAGTTTTCCGCATGGAGCTGTGAAGAGTGAACAAACAGCTAAGGGTTAACAATTCTATATCAATCACAGTTTGTGCCTCTATGCAGCTATATCTGCAACCCCCCACCAGCGATTTAGAACCTTAAGAGTAGAACATATGTTAAGAGAATCAAATGGAAATATGTCCTTACAGCACAAGCGAATAATGAACTATTACTATAGTCAAGTAAGCAGGTATAAGACTGCAGAAAGCTAAACTCTGGCCCCTGGAAACCAGACCAAATAATAAAGCTGTTAGAACATGCTCAGGAAAATTGAAATGAAAAATCGAATGCACGGATCGGGCCTAATCCAGGAAAAATTAATCACATGGAAATCAACAGAACTTAAGCTAGTAATGAATAAAGTCTGGCTTGTATAACTTCAATTGGCCAGAGATATTATATGTGTGGTGGGAAAGTGGGAACTGATCCTTTTTGAAAGACATGTATTAAATCTAAAAGTTTCACGTTTGTCAATGCAATCCTAATGCATTATTTTTTCCACCATACATATAAGGTCCTTATCTGACTGAGTAAACATGTACAGTGGTACCCCAGGTTACATATGCTTCAGGTTACATACGCTTCAGGTTTGCTAACCCAGAAATAGTACCTCGGGTTAAGAACTTTGCTTCAGGATGAGACCAGAAATCGTGCTCCGGCGGTGCAGCAGCAGCGGGAGGCCCCATTAGCTAAAGTGGTGCTTCAGGTTAAGAACAGTTTTAGGTTAAGAACGGACCTCTGGAACGAATTAAGTACTTAACCTGAGGCACCACTGTACTGCCCTATTCCACTGATTTTTAATGTAACTTAACAATGATTAACCAATCCTATGTTTGGTTCATTCCAATCATGTTTGCCTGGCCTAAGCAAGGGAAGCAATATTAAAAAGGACTATTTTATTAACTGGAAGTAATAGCTATCAACAACCGTTAGGACGGTGCTCTGTGCTTCAGACACTGAACCTCAGCAATAGGAAAATAAAATGTATGTATGCATGTTAGTCTGAACACCCAGGATACAAAAGTGTTGGATGAATGAATGAATTAATGAATGGCTAGATAGACAGGTAAGGGCTGCCAACCAACTGGCATTATTGATTAATAACCTACCTATTAGGTTAAAAGAATAATCATGAAACCAAAATGCCAATATAAATGCCTTTTTGAGATGTTGATGCAAATGTGAGATGCCTTAAAAGTTATTAAACAAAGACTACCACTCATTGTTGGGCGGAAAGGCTGCCTTTGATATTTTGATTTCCACGTCGTAATTCACGTCAGGCTCATGCCAGGACGAAAAATTTGAAAAATGCAACAAGTGGTTTTAAAGCTCAGCTCCCTTATTAAAACTGGCCCTCACTGCTTAATGACTTCATTAAAACTTTAGTTGATTAATGCACTGATTAAGTCAAATAAAGCTTGCAGCCTGGATTTAAAAGGAAAAAAATGTAGATGAATGCATATTTAATCTGATGAGAAGAGGCGATGGAGGTATTCAAAAGCAAGAATTTGTTTCATGCAGTGGGGTGCAGGAAAAACTGAAGCGGCAAGACAAATACTGTATAGTCTGATATGAAGACAAGATATGATCTTCCCACCCACATAGCATAACTAGGAATTGAATCAGTCCACAGAAAGAGGACTATGGCTTTATCTGCCTGGGTGATAAGATAGAGACATGATTCATGAATGCTCTGGAGCTCAGAGGGGTTTGCAGATCCTCCAGACTCAAATTTCATGGTTTGAGTGAGCCAAGCAAGTTAAACAAGTTAGAGATTTGTCCATATTTATTTCGTTGCCATGACTTTAAAACAGAAATCACAACTTTTAGGACTCGGCTTGTGGATAGTGTCACAGATACTCCCCAAAGCGTACTAATAACCTGGATTTCTCAAATTGTTGGGGAGAGAGAGTAGGGTGTGGGCAGCAACAGCAACTAGAACCAGTTGACCATTACAGTGGTACCTCGGGTTACATGTGCTTCAGGTTACATACGCTTCAGGTTACAGACTCCGCTAACCCAGAAATAGTGCCTCAGGTGAAGAACTTTGCTTCAGGATGAGAACAGAAATCGTACTCCGGCGGCGTGGCAGCAGCAGGAGGCCCCATTAGCTAAAGTGGTGCTTCAGGTTAAGAACAGTTTCAGGTTAAGTACGGACCTCTGGAACAAATTAAGTACTTAACCCGAGGTACCACTGTACAGGATGGAAGAGCAAAATGGATGGATCTTCACAGTTTATCATCTTGGCGTTTCCTGGCAAGATAATATCAGCAGTATGGAATGTGCAGACCTACCAAGTGCCTTGGTTTTCCCCCAAAGAGAGATGGCTGCAGTGATTTGGGTATGTATACAAACTGCAAGAGGGATTTACTCTCGATATGGTGATATCGTCAATGCCAATAATCCTAGAGGTCGCTCAGAATTTTGATAGAAGGCTCCCTTTTCAACAGACCTGCAGCTTCTCTTATATTGCTCCCAGGAATGTAAAAAAATATTCTGGCTACGTAGCTAGGCTTTCAGTAATGTCTAGAAACCTTATAGCCATGTGGTTGAGCTTTGTCGCACGCTTACATGATAGCCTTTGGAAAGCCTATTTTGTGCACTCTTTACAAGGATGCAAGGGAGTTCGAGCGCGTGGCTATACAGTGGTACCTCGGGTTGCAGACGCTTCCGGTTACAGACACTTCAGAAATAGTACCTCGGGTTAAGAACTTTGCTTCAGGATGAGAACAGAAATCGTGCTCCGGCGGTGCGGCGGCAGCAGGAGGCCCCATTAGCTAAAGTGATTGCTTCAGGTTAAGAACAGTTTGAGGTTAAGAACGGACCTCCAGAACGAATCAAGGTACCACTGTAATGTTTTGTACATGTCTGGGAGTGACATGGGAATAATCGTACAGAAGGCTGCAGCTACGTTTCCTAAGTCTATGTAAAGGCAGGCAGACACATTTCCAAATGTAATTTGGATGCCAGCCAAAACCTCATTTAATCTACAAATGTGACACCTTGCAGTGGGTCTGGCTCCTCCTGTTTGGCACCCTTCATCCGCCCGAAGAAATGTAACCACATGACTCCAAGCCATCCAAGGAGCTTACAAGTCCATCATCTCATGAAGACAGATGGTTGATAACAGGTACTTAGATTTTTTTGCTTGCAGCATGGGAGCTGTCGCTGCAAAACTCGGAATACTATGATTTATGCAAATCAAATCCAGAGAAGAAGAAAAAATTACATAACTAATTACATAACGCAACCACTTTATTAAGATTCTCGGTTACTGCAACAATAAAACCAGTTAGCCTAGAATTGTTTCATAGAACTTGTCCTGGAGGAAAAAAAAGATCTGATTATTCGCAGTCACATTTGCTGGGAACAACACAAGGAAAAACTGCCTTACACTATAATCTGAAATGCACGGCAACCGTTTGGTTATGTTAAAATCAATGTTAAGAGAGGAATGATGAAAATTATTTCAAGCCCAAGAAAGATGTTAAATTATTTTTGTATGCCACAACGGCAGCCCAAATATTACTTGCTAAAAATTGGAAAACACAAGAATTACCAACAGTGGAAGATTGGCAGGTGAAGATGATGGACTTTTTGGAGCTAGCTGATCTGACTGGAAGAATCTGCGACCAGAAAGAAGAGGAGTTTCAAGAGGACTGGAGGAAATTTAAGGACTATTTGAATAAATACTGTAATATAAAAAAATAGAAATTACTTGAAAGAAACAAATAGGCCTAGGTTTAAACTAAGTTATAATTAAATAAATGGGATTTAGAATATTAAGAAAGGTGAATAAAATGGACTATAATTGGAATTTGTTTTAGTTCAATAAAGATATTGGAAAGCTGTTACTTTCAACTACAAGGAAACTCAGAAGGGAGGGACTAGAGGAAATCAACCAAGATGTTTAAAAGGTTGGATTTGTAAAGAATTAAGTTAGTTGTTATTGTTTATCTGTTTATTGTTCCTTTTATTTCTTTGCTTCACTGATGTATTTTTCTTTTCTTTTTTCTGTTTTTGTGTGTTATTCTGCTTTGTGGTTTATGTTATTATTGTGGAAAATCTATTTTTTTATATATTTTTAAAGAAAATTATTTCAAGCTGGAAAAGGAGCCAGGCACTGAAACTTGGCAAATCCTAGAGAGGATGGGATAGGGAAGAAGCTTGGCAGCAGTAAAACAGAAAAAAGGACGAGGCTAAGGCAGTGTTAGAAATACTGTGCTGAAGATACGGAACTTGGGAAGAAGAAGGAAGGATTTTGATGGACACTGAGAAGTGGGAAGCTGGTAAAAGGCAAAGGGCAAAAAGCATGGAGACAGGAGTGAGAGAAGGAGAAGGAGACAGAAGGGGCTGATAAAAGATAAGCTTGTGTGGAGTGATATGCAGATAAGGGATACAGAAAGATTTAAGAGCACTGGGTAATAACCATGAAGCCACTGCAAACAAGCATAGCTTCACACTTTATGTAGCTGCAAACACATGATTTCCAACCTAACAGGGAGCCTTAAGAAATCCAGCCTGGAATAAACTTCCATTCCCGATAGATGTGCTTTGAAAAACATAGGCTTCTAACTATCCTGTTTGAATTCATTTTGTGTGTATACCTTTCAAAGCCGTGAAGTCCTCATTTAAAGAGATATTGCTGAGGTTTGATGTATATCATGAATAAAAGGTTGAATTTAGCAAATCGGTTCAAAACTGGTCAGAGAGGATAACAGGAATGGTCTGAACACACTGGAATACTCTAACATATTCTGAAATAGGGGTGCCCAGAAGTTATTATAATGAGTACAGTGGTACCTCAGGTTAAGTACTTAATTTGTTCCGAAGGTCCGCTCTTAACCTGAAACTGTTCTTAACCTGAAGCACCACTTTAGCTAATGGGGCCTCCTGCTGCTGCCGTGCCGCCGGAGCATGATTTCTGTTCTCATCCTGAAGCAAAGTTCTTCACCTGAAGCACTATTTCGGGGGTTAGCGGAGTATGTAACCTGAAGCGTATGTAACCTGAAGCGTATGTAACCCGAGGTACCACTGTAAAAAGAAAGGGGTGTGTGTGAATCTATTCCAAGTCTCCCCAAGATAACTGATTAAATTAATACAGAGGTCTCAGCTGAAAGCACTCATGATAATCTCAGATGCGGATCGGTCTGTGAATGAAGACTGGAGGGCAACATCAAAAAGAAGCAGACTCATAAAAACTCATGGAAATTCACTTAGCTTTCGCCAATAGAAGGGATGATGGGAGTTGTAGTCGAACAACGCCTGAAGGGTCACTTGTTCTCCATTCCTATTGTATGCTGCAGAAGAGGAAATGTAAACCTCAGGGCCCCCCTTTCTATCCAGCCTGGGATTCTTCCCAGTCTCTGCTCCTTCTCCAAGGCCATGTCTCTCATTGGCTCTGCTCTGCCTGAGTTAAATGATGGCCATCCAACCTCTGCTTAAAACCCTCCAGTGAAGGAGAGTCCATCACCTTCCACTGACTAGCAGCTTATACCAGCAGAAAGTTCTTCCTGATGTTTAGTCGGAATCTCCTTTCTTGTTCCGTCTGTCCACTTCTGTCTCTGTCTCTCCCTGCCCAACACTAATATGTGGCCCTTGGGAATTTGTCTATAAGGGAACCCCTGGGCTTAAATAATAATAATAATAAAAGGAAGTCCCATCTCCGGTGTAGAAATATGTTAAAAATTATCACCACTTTGCAATAATACCGCAAATGGGTTTACCGGTAAGTTGCAGCGTGGTAGAAATGGTAACCTGTATTTGATCTCTACTTCTCTAAAATGTCATTCAGGAGAAACACAAAAGCATTTTGTGGCACTTTCCTCCAATTCTGCCAATGTCTGACTCTACACTTACCGTATTTTTCGCCCTATAGGATGCACTTTTCCCCTTCAAAAATGAAGGGGAAATGTGTGTGCGTCCTATGGGGCGAATGCAGGCTTTCGTTGAAGCCTGGAGAGCGAGAGGGGTCGGTGCGCACCGACCCCTCTCGCTCTCCAGGCTTCAGGAGAGCCCCACCGCCAGCCCCACAAGCTCGGGGGACAGCGGGGAGGCGGAACGCCGCCATCCTGCTGTCCCCCGACCTGGTTTGGAGGCTGGCGGCGGGGACCCATTCTGGGGGCTGGGGGAAGCTCGGGCTTCCCTCTCCCCCAGCCGTGCAAGCTGCCAGAGCGATGCCAAAGCTGCGCGCAGCTTCTGCATCGCTCTGGGACCCGTTCTGGGGGAGGGGGAAGCTCGGGCTTCCCCCGACCCCAGCCCCGTGCCTGGGGGGGGAAAATAAAAATTTCCCCCTTTATTCCCCCCCCCAATCTAGGTGCGTCCTATGGGCCGGTGCGTCCTATAGGGCGAAAAATACGGTACTTGCTGTACTAATATAATACAGTCATACCTTGGTTGTCGAACGCTTTGGTACTCGTACATTTTGGCTCCTGAACAATCGAAACCTAGAAGTTAGTGTTCCAGTTTTCTAACTATTTTTTGGAAGCCGAATATCCGATGGGGCTTCCACGGCTTCTGATTGGCTGCTGGAGCTTCCTGCAGCCAATCAGAAGCCATGCTTTGGTTTCTGAACATTCTGGAAGTTGGAACAGACTTCCAGAATGGGTACGACTGTAAAAACGGTGCACTGAATGGAATGTGGAGCACCCTAGTCAGTGTGAAGTGTTGCTGACACCCCAGAAGTCAAAGGATGCTAGGTTACTTGAAAGGGATGATGTGGCAGCAGATTTTCTGCACCAGCAGGGGGTTGGACTAGATGATCCTTGAGGTCCCTTTCAACCCCACGACTCTGTTCTATGAGAAGTTCTTCCTCGCTCTCTCCACGTGGCAGGTCCCCCTCTCCTTAGTCACTGCCCTAGAAAAGTGCATGAACGAATGATGACGCTGCTTTTCTGCTAGCTCTGAATGAGCTTTGCAGTGATGGAAGCCAAGGGGGGTGGAATTCATGAGCGAAGCAATTCTGAGCTCTTGCTGCTTTTGTACAGGAAATTCAACATGCGGAGTCAAACAGATCTGCATAGATCTGTGACAATGGGAGCGTTCGTTTTTATTTGACAAACAATACTAAGCATCAGCTAGCAAGCGAAACAAACTTTATTTCTGGGAAATCAGCAACTGCAAAAGAAACTACAAGGGCAATTACTTAAATAGTTTCAGGATTGGTTTAGGAAATAGGATGCTGTTGTACAGGAAGCCCCCATTAAGGCTTTTTTGGGTGTGCATTAAACCTCTGTCAAATGTGGGAAGGGCTGGGAGCAGGAACAAAACTGGCAAGCTTTGAATTGTGGCTGGGATGGTCACTGTGGTCAGCGACACTTCCTTTGCACACATACTGGGGATCTGTTCTATCCCAGCAAGACATGAGTCAACCAAACTGTCCAATGGCACCAGCTGAGAATGGGACGGACTTCGGAAGGAAATGGCCAAAGAGTTGTTGGTCAAGGAATGTGATTAGTATCATGGTGGCTCAGTTGATTTCAAATGCTATGGGGTAATGGTGGGCCAGGCCAATGGTTAGTGCATCAGCGTCATATATCCTACCATCAGCCAAACGGAACCTCAATGGGACCTCATAAAAAGATGGATAAAACACAATACCAGAATTGCCCAAATTTAGCTCTCTCCCTTGACAAATGAGTCAAAATTGCGGGGGCCATGACTGACTCAAGCGAGTGAGCCAAGCCACATGCCTCAAGGCTTGCTGCCTCTCACCAAGACCCCAGCCAGGGACCCTAGCATGAAGCCAATCCCTGCCCAATTATTCATATTCAAATATCTTCAAATACTTGGTATTAACAAGGGCATGGGTGGTGCTGTGGGTTAAACCACAGAGCCTAGGACTTGCCGATCAGAAGGTCGGCAGTTCGAATCCCCATGACGGGGTGAGCTCCCGTTGCTCAGTCCCTGCTCCTGTCAATCTAGCAGTTCGAAAGCACCTCAAAGTGCAAGTAGATAAATAGGTACCAATCTGGCGGGAAGGTAAACGGCGTTTCTGTGTGCTGCTCTGGTTCGCCAGAAGCGGCTTAGTCATGCGGGCCACATGACCCGGAAGCTGTACGCCGGCTCCCTCAGCCAATAAAGCGAGATGAGCGCCGCAACCCCAGAGTCGGCCACGACTGGACCTCATGGTCAGGGGTCCCTTTACCTTTACCTTTAACAAGGGCAGTCCAGTCTCAGCAGATCACCTTCATTGCCTGGGGTATCAGATAAAACTATGTATATCTCTAACAGTGTAATCCTAACCATATCTACTCAGGAGTAAGTTTAACAGAATGCAATGGGGCTCACTCTAGAATAAATGGGATTAGGACTGCCGTCTAAAGTCCAGGGGAATTTAAGTTTTTGAGACAATATTCAGTGATATTTCCGTCTTTCATGAATTTGTCTACTTTTTTAAATTTAAGGCTCTTAACATTATTCTCTGCCCTGTAATAAATCCTCAATATGATCCTCAATATGAATATTCGTGTTATTTAATATCACAGCAGAAAGTTCCTCAGTTCTGTTTTGCATAGTGTGAAATACAGGACAATGTGAATGAAATCCAACCAGAGTTAAGCACTCTTTAAGACCCAGTGATTACAAAGAATTATACTCTCATCTATTTCCCGGCTGAGTTTCTCATAGAAAAGTCAAAGGGGGCATGAAAAGTGAATGTTTCTGCACACCTCATGAAGCGCACCCCAGTTCTCATGACAATTCATACCAGCGCCCATTTACTCAGAGGTAAGCCCTACTGAGTATAATGGGACTTACACCAAAGAAAGTGTGCACAGGAATTGAAGCCCAAGACAAGCAGTTGTTGACAAGACTCAGAAACCAGGTTTCAACAGAAGGGTTCAGACCTAGAACCGCTGAAGAGATGATAAAGTAGATAATGCGTCTGACCATGTGCAGAGTTCCTTTCTCTCACTACTAAGTGCTGTGAACCCCAACATATCTGTTATTAGAGAAAAGAGTTTCCAGGGCAGAGTGTATAACCTTTTGAGTGCTCTTGAATAGCACCTCTCACTGTAAAAACACTTTTTTCTACTCATTTTAAAAAAAATTAATACTGTTTTTATTTATTTTCATGGCACAGAAGATAAATTTTGACAAATCAATTGTTCAAAAACCCCCCACAAATGGCTGTTTACTCATTTTAATTTTGAGCCACTTGCAACCCTTAGCAGCCATGTACCGTATTTTTTGCACCATAACACTCACTTTTTTCCTCCTAAAAAGTAAGGGGAAATGTCTGTGCGTGTTATGGAGGGAATGCCTACGGGTGGCATGCCTACGGATTTTCCTCCTCTAAAAACTATGTGCGTGTTATGGTCGGGTGCGTGTTATACAGCGAAAAATACGGTAGTTTCTTTTTAGAGCTTAAACATTTTATGACTGAGACTGTTTAGAAGACTTAGGCTGCAATTCTGGGATGTAAGCCTCAGTGAATACGGTGGAACTTTCTTCAGAATAAGCATGTACAGGACTGCACTGTTAACTCTACTTAAACCGCTCCTCTGTTTTAATGGATGCAAGGATCCTGTGCGTAAACTCGGCAATTCTCCTTCCGAGAAGCTCTGCCCTTTCAACAGCAAACGTGTGAGTCGGCCACCATTAATGAGTAAGGCCTGTGATGTACTCTGCACATGCTCAGAGGCCACCCCTTTATTACCACCCGAGTCCCTCAAACTTAGATTACAGAGCGATTTCAAATTAAAGCCCAGCATCCTCAAAAGGAATCAAGAACTTTTTTATGATTGCTAATTTCTGGAAGCGCTCTTATTAATGTCCTTTGTATAAATGAAGCTACATACAGAGAGAGGAAGTGATGGTTAGAAGAGAGAAGCCTGTGTGGGAGACAGGCAAGAGTGGGCTTTTCTGAGGATGTGAGGCTAAGAGGAAAACATCCCTGGTTGGGCCAGGCAGACTCACTTCTTTGTATATGGATTGAAGATTAGAGTATAAATAGAATAGAGGGAGATAGATCTATCTATCGTCTTTTTCCTCTTTCTTTTTTTCTTTATAGTAGCACCTTAGAGAAGTGTGCATGCACATGAAAGCTCATACCAATAACAAACATAGTTGGTCTCTATGGTGCTGCTGGAACGATTTTTTTCTTTTTTCCTTTGCTTTCCTCCTCTTTCTATTTCTTTCTTTTTCTGACTTCATTTCTTCTAGACAGTGCTTTTTTCTGGGGGCATGCAGGGGTACACATACCCCTAAACATTTTGTGAAACTTTGTACTTTTGTCCATTTACTGTACAGTGGTACCTCAGGTTAAGTACTTAATTCGTTCCGGAGGTCCATTCTTAACCTGAAACTGTTCTTAACCTGAAGCACCACTTCAGCTAATGGGGCCTCCTGCTGCCGCCGTGCTGCTGTAGCATGATTTCTGTTCTCAACCTGAAGCAAAGTTCTTAACCTGAAGCACTATTTCTAGGTTAGCGGAGTCTGTAACCTGAAGCGTATGTAACCTGAAGCGTATGTAACCCGAGGTACCACTGTAGTTGTTGATGTTATTGTTGTTATTTTCCCCAATTTGAACTATAAAATTGTGGTTTTCTTGAGTTAAAATGAGAGTACCCCTAAACATTTTTTTTGGGGGGGAAGCACTGGTTCTAGATATAATTCTATTGTCTCCTTAAAACTTTAATAAAAATTTCGGGGGGCGGGGGGAGAGAGAAAGGAAACAAGAAGACGTCGCCCGAGTCCCCCTGCTTAGGTCTGCCGCTTTGCTGTTCCCACGCCACCAACCGCGCGCCTTGCTGTCTGCCGCCGCTTACCTTGTACAAATTGATGGGGATGTCGATGATGATGAGCAGCAGGTCTCCCAGCGCCAGGCTGGCGATGAGGATGTTGGGGCCGTTCCTCATGCATTTGTTCTTGTAGATGATCCGCAGCAGCGTGGAGTTGCCGATGATGCCCAGCACGAAGACGGCGCAAGCCACCACCGTGTTGACATACTTGAACGCCTCGGCGATGTCCGTCTTCCTGGCGCACGGCGGGTACGACCCTCGGTCGCCCTTCCCGGGCGCCACCGCCTTGGAGAGGTTGGAGCTGCCGGTGTCCTCTTCCTCCAGCTGCTCTCCGGCGGCGATCGGGACGACGCTGCTCTTCCCAGCGCCACCGGCGGGGCTGCTGCGCCCGGCCTCCCCCTCGAGGCGCGCCGGAGAGGCGCTGCTGGGCTCCAGCGCTGCGCCGTAGCGGAGCAAGAAGAGCGCCAGCACCCACAGCTCCCAGGCGCTGCGCCTACCCATGACCGCTGCCCGAGGAGACTGGTGCGCACGCCGCCGCCTTGGGTCTAAAAGGACGGGAGAGAGAGAGAGAAAGCCTCCGGATACGGGATCAGCAAGCCCGCCAGGTGGCAGCGCCCGCCGGATCCCCGTCGCGGCCAATCCCAGGCAGCCCCAAACACGTGCGCCCACCCTGAGCGCACCAGGCGGCGAAGCAGCCCGGCCGTCTGCTGAGCGCAGCGCTGTGCGCCGTCGGGAAACCCAGCGAGAAGTGGGTGGGGAAAAGGAGAAGAGGAAAACACACACACACACACACACACACACACGTCCTCGAGCCAAGCCAGCGTGATTTGCGAGGTAAAAACCCTGCCAAGCCTCTTTACTATATCTTTACGCTCCGCTTTGATCTTTTCCCGGGCGCACAGCCAGGTTAGGTGCAAAAGAAAACAGCGAGCTGCGGAAAAGCGAGGGTCTCTGCTGCTCCCACTGAACTAATCGCTCCAATTTTAATATCAAAGCGGGGGGGGGATTCTAAACTCAAGAGTGAACCACGACGTCATGGGCATAGCCAGGATTTATGTTGGTGGCGGCCAGGACACCCACCTGTCTTCATCCTCTGCCTGGCTCTGGCTAGCAGATTCCAAATGAAATGTCTCAACAGGAGTTGTTTAAAATTACTTTCTTTTGCCCCGCCCCCATGCTCAGAAACATCTGTCAAAATCTTTATACAATTTCTACTTTTAGTTAAGTATTTTTATTTATTTACTTGGATGACCCCTGGCTATACCCATACATGACGGGCGCAGTTTCTGGGACATCTCTGCCAACAATATTTGTTAAAGGGAAATATCACAAACCACCCAAACATTATATTTTGGTTAAGGTATAGGTAGTGGGTTGATTCACAGCACGTGATCCTATTAACATGCCTATTCAGAAATAAGTCCCACTGAACTCAACAAGACTCATTCCTTGGCAAATGTGCATATAGAATTGCGGCCCACTTGGGGAAAGCAGTGTGTGATGGGTTATTTGTTAACATATGTCCACTCAGGAGTGACTTGCATTTATGGTAAATTCCTCCTCTTTTCCCATCACATAGTCACATCCCAATACTGTACCTGTTAAGGTATATTGATTGCATGTGGGTATCTCTAACTGCTGCTCTTTCTTGGGCAAATTTATGAGATGCTCAAGATGGCTCACAAAAAGGATCCCATAAACAAATCAGTAAAAGTATGAAAACCCAAAGTAAAAATAAATCAGAACTGTTTTTCAGTATGGGGCAAGACCCTTGACTGCACTATTTAAAACATGTTTACGGGGATGTTCCTGAATTACTTCACCTTGACTTGAAACACATTATGTGCAGAATCAAATCAAGTCCTATTTCATTCAGCGAAATAAATTCCAAGGAAGATTTCATTTAAGTCAAAGGGACTTCTAAAAAACATATGTTTTTAATAAGAATCAATTAAAAAGAGACACCCTCTGGTTTTCTAGTAAAAGCTTGTGTTCATTCTAAACCGACTTGAAATAAGATCTTTACCTTGTAAATTGTCCAAGCAGAAGAGTCCTTGATTTAGTTCCAACTGCTGGTAGAAAACCCTTTCTTGCTTGAGATAGTTTGTCTGCCCACTGCTTGTCTGGTGTCTACACTGTACAGGGTTTTGATAATGGAGCATTCTGAAGGCAGTCTCCCTGGTTTATTTATTTTTTAAAACCACCTTGTGTCTTTCCCATCAGTCACTGCTAAACTCCACCCCCTCCTTCCACCAGACCAGCAGCCTTTCCCGCTTGTCAGCTCTAAAGGCCTGGAGAACATCAGCCCAAAGTTTCCTGTTAGCTGAGACATGTCACAATGCTCCTCCGTGGAAATCTGAAACATGGGAAGGGGAAAGCGAGAGACAGAGAGAATCTTCTGGCTGTAGGATTATACATCCTTATGCAAATAATAAAAAATTTGAGAGCCAGGATGGTGTTGTGATTAGAATATCCTCAGACTAGGATTAGGGAGATGAAGGTTCAAATCCCAATTTAGCCATGAAGATCACTGAGTGATCTTGGGAGAATCATAGAGTTGGAAGTGACCCAATGGTCATCTAGTCCAATGCAGGAATCTCAGCTAAAGCATCCATTTCCTCTTACTTCATAGACTTCTTGTGAGGTTAAAATGGGGGCAGCCAAGGTGTTGCCTTCCTCATGCTTTTGGACTGCAACTCCCAGAAACAATGCCTGGCTCAAGGTCACCCAGTGAGTTTTGTAGCTAAATGGGGATTTGAACCCAGGCCTCCTTGGATCAGTACACCACACTGCCTCTCATAGGTGGTGAGTGGGTTAGGCTGTACACCCCGCTTCCTCTCAGCTGGCAACTGGGGTTTTGGTCCTAAGGTCTCTAGTTGTCAATTCCTGCTATAAATCATATTAGCATACAGTGGTACCTCGGGTTACATACGCTTCAGCTTACAGACTGCGCTAACCCAGAAATAGTGCTTCAGGTTAAGAACTTTGCTTCAGAATGAGAACGGAAATTGCGCCCCGGCGGCACGGCGGCAGCAGGAGGCCCCATTAGGTAAAGTGGTGCTTCAGGTTAAGAACAGTTTCAGGTTAAGTACAGACCTCTGGAACAAATTAAGTACTTAACCTGAGGTAGCACTGTAGTCAAGTTTCCCAGCAGAATGTGGAAAACGGATATCCCATGGTATCAGATTTAATGATCACGTATATATTTGCATATATTTTCAAGATCTGTTTTCCTATCTGTGTGTTTCACCTGTACAGCTGATGATAAGAAATGCGCACAGTTGTTGTTTTTAAAATATTTTTATTAAACAATTTCAACATAACAAGTTATCAATCCAAATAATAAATTACATTATTTCCCCCCTTTCCCCCCATCTCTCCCACTCCCCCCCACAGACTTCCCTCAGCTCCCCCCTCTGATTTCTTTTCACATATTATTTGTTGCTTGTTATAAAATTGTACATTATCTTTGCCTTATCTATCATATGTTCAACCAATAAATTTGTGGGCGTTTATTCAAAACCTGCCAAGGAGTCCAAATCATTTTGTTGTCTTTTTAGGTAATTTGTAAAAAGTTCCCATTCTTCCTTGAAGTCACGATTGTCCTTATCACACAGTTTGTATGTCAATTTAGCCAATTCCGCATAGCTCATCAATTTTTCTTGCCATTGTTCTTTCGTTGGGATTTCCTCATTCTTCCATCCTTGTGCTAACAAGACTCTTGCCACTGTTGTAGCTTACCTAAATAAGTTCTTTGTTTTTCTTGGCAGGTCTTGTCCTAAAATCCCTAACAAAAATGCTTCTGGTTTTTGTTTTACAAATGTCATTCTGATTTTTTTTCCCAATTCATTATATATCATTTCCCTGAATTTTTTAACTTCTCTACATTCCCACCACAGAAATGTCCACAGTTTTAAGTTTGTGTGTTGTCTTTCTAGGAGATCCGTAAAAGTCTTCCATGCTCTTAAATCTTTGGCCTTGCTCATATGCCACATTGTCATTAAGAAGATCAGAATTAAAGGAATCTTACGGTTTATTGGGCATAAAGGTAAAGGGACCCCTGACCATTAGGTTCGGTCGTGACCGACTCGGGTTGCGGCGCTAATCTCGCTTTATTGGCCGAGTGAGCCGGCGTACAGCTTCCGGGTGATGTTGCCAGCATGACTAATCCACTTCTGGCAAACCAGAGCAGCACACGGAAACGCTGTTTACCTTCCCGCTGGAGCGGTACCTATTTAGCTACTTGCATTCTGATGTGCTTTCGAACTGCTAGGTTGGCAGGAGCTGGGACCCAGCAACGGGAGCTCACCCCGTCATGGGGATTCGAACTGCCAACCTTCTGCTCGGCAAACTCTAGGCTCTGTGGTTTAACCCACTGAACCACCCGCGTCCCTTTATTGGGCATATTGGGACCATTATCATAATACAACGTCCTTACAAATATAGCCGTTCAGGAGAGTAGCAGCACTGTACTGAAACACTTGTCTGCTAAGTGGTTGAATTTCCACTGATCTCTCTTCTCTTGTTCTGGCGGTTCCAAACCCCACAGAGAGAAAGATCACTTTGCAGGGAGGGTGGAGGTGAATTTCAGGAGAAAATCAGCTGGTGAACAACTCACTTCCTTGCTGGAAATAGCCTCATCTAGAGAGCACTTCTTGCTTTGCAAAAGAGGAGGAGGAGGCTGTTGTGCTGGTGTTGGTGCTGACCTTTAAAGCCCTAAACAGCCTCGGTCCTGTATACCTGAAGGAGCGTCTCCACCCCCATCGTTCAGCCCGGACACTGAGATCCAGCGCCGAGGGCCTTCTGGCGGTTCCCTCATTGCGAGAAGTGAGGCTACAGGGAACCAGGCAGAGGGCTTTCTCGGTAGTGGCGCCCGCCCTGTGGAACGCCCTCCCATCAGATGTCAAAGAGATAAATAATTACCTGACATTCAGAAGACATCTTAAGGCAGCCCTGTTCAGGGAAGTTTTTAATATGTAACGCTGTACTGTTTTTAACACTGATTGGGAGCCACCCAGAGTGGCTGGGGAAACTCAGCCAGATGGGCGGGGTATAAATAATAAATTATTATTATTATTAAAATAAAAAAATTCCTTCCAGTAGCACCTTAAAGACCAACTAAGTTAGTTCTTGGTATGAGCTTTCGTGTGCATGCACACTTCTTCAGATACACTGAAACAGAAGTTGCCAGATCCTTCTATATAGTGAGAAGGTGGGGAGGGGTATTACTCAGAAGGGTGGCGGGAATGGGAGATTGGCAGATAGCTGAGATGAGCCTGTTGACGACTCTTAATGACTGTAATAGGTCTTACAGGAAATATTATTATTGTTGTTGTTGTTGTTGTGCTAAAGCAGCAATTGCCAACCTGGTCTGCTCCAGCTCTTTTGGATTGCAGTTCTCATCTGCCCCCAGTGAACATGACTCTGTTGTCTGGGACTGATGGAAACTGTAGTCCCACTCTCCCAGAGGGCACTAGGTTGGTGAGGTTCTGTGCTAACGTCGCACCTAACAGCATAGCGAATGTGCCCTTCCTTACTGATTCCAGTCACGAAACGACTTCCTAAAAAAATTCAGAAGTGTTCAGACTGCTGCGGGTGTCTTTTCAAAAGTCAGAGCAGCAAAGAATTTCCTGTTTAGGCATACAGGGACTCAGCTGAAAAATTCCCATTTTGAACATCATTAGGGGCATATCATTTTGAGAGTTCCCGTAGTACAGGAAAGATGAGTGGACAAAGTAATCTGAATAAATGATTCATTTTTTCCTGGTTATATTGAACCTGTGTATTGTGAGGTTGTGGGAAATCTGTGAATTACCACCCCAACCTGTGTGGGCTTTGCTCTTTGAGGGCTTTGGCAGCATTCTGTGCTTAAAGTGTCACTCTTCATTTGATCTTGAGCATGCTACTATTTTGTTTTAACCAACAAAGAAATATTATAAGCTCTGGTTTGAAAACTTGGGCAGAGCGGTGACCGAGAGCCAAGCATATGTGATTTATAAAGGCTGCAGAAGAGACCTGTGTGCTATGTATAATGTGATTCAAAGCTGTTCTGGCACAGGCATAGAAACTTAACTGGGGCGGCGGGAAGCCTTTTGTTATTCCACTTCGGCACTAATTGCATATACAAAGATGTCTACAAAAACCATTACAAATACTTGAACTTCTTCATGTGTCAAAGGGGAAGATAGTGCTGCTTTTCTTAACGATTTGCTGCTGACTAATTGGGAGGGTTGGCCATCACTGGTGGGAGCCCTAAACATTCCTAGGTATTTCGGTGTAATTATTGTCATGTATGATTTCTTGAGGATGCAGTCTTACTTGGAAGTAAGGTAAAGGTAAAGGGACCCCTGACCATTAGGTCCAGTTGCGGACGACTCTGGGGTTGCGGCGCTCATCTCGCTTTATTGGCCAAGGAAGCCAGCGTACAGCTTCCGGGTCATGTGGCCAGCATAACTAAGCCGCTTCTGGCGAACCAGAGCAGCGCACGGAAACGCCGTTTACCTTCCCGCCGGAGCAGTACCTATTTATCTACTAGCACTTTGACGTGCTTTCAAACTGCTAGGTTGGCAGGAGCAGGGACTGAACAACGGGAGCTCACCCCGTTGCAGGGATTCGAACCACCGACCTTTTGATCAGCAAGTCCTAGGCTCTGTGGTTTAACCCACAGCACCACATGCGTCCCTTACTTGGAAGTAAGGTCAGGTAAAAAAATGTAGAGGATTAGGCTAGAAAAGCAACCCAAATAAGCTTGGTGTTGTACATTTTAGGTTTGCAATCTAACCATCTGAAACCATCTAAAGCAGGGTTTCCCAAACTTGGGTCTTCCACCATTGTTGGACTACAACTCCCATCATTCCTAGCTAGCAGGACCAGTGGTCAGGGATGATGGGAATTGTAGTCCAAAAACAGCTGGAAACCCAGCTGTTGGGAAACCCTGATTTAAAGCATCAAAAACAGCCTAGGATGTGAAAGAGCGGGGGGCGGGGGAGATTAACAGTTTTCTGGTGAAACAACAATGTGTTTTGACAAATTGCTTCAGCGACAATTCTTACCATTGCCCCCTTCACCAGATTTTATTAAGAAAGTGAGAAGAGCTGCGGCATAATCCTATGTGAATTTTGAAGGCTAGCTGTGTATCTGTTCCCATATGGCTTCAGAAAGTGCAGATTTGCTAGATCCACCTTTAAATGCAAACGGAACCCAATTTCTGCCCTATCTCTATCCATGGTTCAATGGCAGAGCATATGCAAGAGGTTCCAGGTTCAATCCTTCCAGGTATGGCTAGGGAACCCCAGAGAGTCACTGCCATTCTGTGTGCAGACAGTACTGAACTAAATGCACCAGAATGCTTTTGTATAAGGCAGGTTCTATGAACAGGGGGCAGGGACTGGGCAGAGGAGGAATGGGGGAGACTGCCTCCCCATCCTGACCTTTCCAGGGAGGAGGAAGAGGAAGATAATATAGATTTACAACAGGGGTTTGAGGAAGGTCACAGCTCGGAGGCAGATGAGGGGAAAAGCTGGGAAGTGCTGAGAGAGCCGGGACAACACCCAGCTGACATGGTGTCACTAGAAAGCACCCCAGACCCTCCATCTCCCAGAACCTGGCGAGCCTTAAAAGTAGGAGAGCAAAGAGCTCAAAGACAGAGGGCACATAGCACCACCTGTAGAAATAATAATAATAATAATAATAATAATAATAATAATAATAATAATAATAATAATAATAATAATTTATTATTTATACCCCGCCCATCTGGCCGGGCCTCCCTAGCCCCCCTGGGCGGCTTTCAATAAAGTATTAAAATACAGTGGTCTGTTAAACATTAAAAGCTTCCCTAAACAGGGCTGCCTTCAGATGTCTTCTAAAAGTCAGATAGTTGTTTATTTCCTTGCCATCTGATGGGAGCGTGTTCCACAGGGCGGGCGCCACTACCGAAAAGGCCCTCTGCCTGGTTCTCTGTAACCTCACTCAGGACCAGCGCCGGCTCACTCTTCTCCCTGAGCTTGGCGGCGCCAGCACTGGCTGGGGAAATAGGGGCATTCCGGGATCAAATCAGAAGCCAGGGTGGCTTTTGTAATTCCAGGACTGTCCCTGGAAAATAGGGACACTTGGAGGGTATGCTATTGTACTCAGAGAACATCTGTACCGATGCTCTCGATTCATCCACACAGGACTTGGTTGAATGGGTGGTGTATAAATGTGGGGAAATCTCTCCCAATAACTACTAGCCACAATGGCTACATTCCAGCTCTGCTCTCAAAGGGAGCCTGGCTTTGAATACCAGTTGCTGACCATTGCAGGTGGGAAGAGTGCTTTAGGTTCTGTTTGTGACCTTCCCAGCGCCTGAATAGGACCACAGTCTGTGCAACAAAGCTACATGCGGCCCATCGGCTTTGATAAGGCCTGCCAAATGCATCACAATGCTTTTCTTTTCATAGCTTCAGGGATGTAGCCATCTCCGGATGCTTTTTAATCCCCTGGTGGGCTACCTCATTCGGCTGGCAGGCTACGGACGGCTTTGTGGGTCACAATTTGTGCCGGTCTGGCAGGATGATGTAGGGTGCCTTATCTGCTTCCGTTTTTCTTGATAGCAGTGCTTTGCATGCAGGAATTTATCCCGTCCATGTAGGAAAACAATCAGCACGCTGCCTGTGCAGCAATATGTATGGCAGACACAAGCGGAAGCTGAGAGATGTATGTGCTTCTCTTACATGTGAAACGAGATGCCCGTGGAAATGATATCTGTGTAGCAAACCATCAGATGTCAACAGCAAAGCAGAAGATCTGCCCTTCTGTAAGCGCTGGGAAGAAAGCACTTGGGGGAAGGCTAGCTCAGTGCTAGTGCTTTTTGTGTTTTGCATGAAAAAGATCCACAGTTCAGTCCCCAGCGGATGTTGTCCGATACCCTGGAAAGCCACTGCCTGTCAGAGTAGACAATAATAAGCTGGGTGGACTAGTGGTCTGGTTGAAGGTAATGCTTCTATGCTCAATGCAACATATAAAGGTATTAGGTCCAGTTGTGGCCGACTCTGGGGCTGTGGCGCTCATCTCGCTTTATTGGCCGAGGGAGCTGGCGTACAGCTTCCAGGTCATGTGGCCAGCATGACTAAGCCACTTCTGGTGAACCAGAGCAGTGCACGGAAACGCCGTTTACCTTCCCGCCTGAGCGGTACCTATTTATCTACTTGCACTTTGACGTGCTTTCGAACTGCTAGGTTGGCAGGAGCAGGGACTGAGCAACGGGAGCTCACCCCGTCGCGGGCATTCGAACCGCCGACCTTCTGATCAGCAAGTCCTAGGCTCTGTGGTTTAACCCACAGCGCCACATAGGATCACCTATATATGATTTAAGTATCATGTCTCTCACGTGAACAAATACCCATGAATCTCAGGTTTCCTGGCTTGGAGCAATACACACACACAAACACACACACACACAAACAGATGGCTGCTGTTTTGTGCAAATCTGGTAGATTGAGAAACTTGTATTTAAAAATAAATAAATAAAGGTGTGTGCAGCGGCGGAGCAAGTTGATTGGGCGCCTGGGGTGGCGCGCATATCCTGCGCCCAGGGGCGGGGCCAGTCACCCGTGGGGTGGGGCCAGGCAGGGCAGGACGCTCCGTGGGGCCTCCGAGGAGTCTGCCTGCCTCTTCCCACTCAGCCGCCCTACAGCTGAGGGGGAGGTGGCAGGCAGACCATTTGGGGCAGTGCAGAGTCTGCGGGCGCCCAAGCCACCTCGTCATTCCCAGAGAGAATTATGGCTCTGGCGCGCTGCAGGCCCGTAGTGAGTGCCGCCCGGCATTTTGTCACACACCTTCCTCAGTGGCAACACCCGGGGCGGTCCGCCCCCACCGCACTCCCCTTCCTCCGCCCCTGGGTGTGTGCTTACAGGTAAACAAGTACCAGTGGGCATGTCCATAATGACCTCAAGCAAGGCCAGCCCGCCCATGAACTGGCATGAAGTGGCTGCCTCAGGCAGCCTCAGGCAGCAGGAGCCCCTGAGGTGGTGGTGGTTTGCTGGGTGCTTTCCCTTCCTCCATGTCCCCTACTTCCATTTTGTTTCCATCAGCCCAAAGGAAAGGCTGCAGTCTGCCTTTTCCCACAGCCGGCTGCTGAAGGCACATTTATGGTGTTGCCATTTTTACCATTAAAACATCTCTTTTGCACAGAGATCCATTCGCGCAAAAGAGCAGTATTGAAAACAAAACGTTTCCCTTGCAGGTTTAGAGCTTGCCTTCGGGGATCATTCTATGCAAAAACATCACCCGGAGACAGAATTCCTGTTCCAATTTGGCTCAGAAAGTGTTATCCTTTTTGTACTAAATATAGATGTGTGTGTGTGTGTGTGTGTGCAATGCACACACTTGCGGCTTGAGCCTTTACCATACAAGGGGACAAGGAGGTGTAACACCATTATCGTGTTTGCTTTCTCGGTGGAAACTAGATTGTGTTAGAAACTCCTTTGATGCCAACAGCCATACATAGCCATGCCTTCAACCTCTCTGCTGTGGGAAATAATAAATATGCAGAGAATCTCATTTAAAGAGTCTCTTTACATCATATATAGTTTCCTTTAAAAAAAACACGCACACAAGATACACATGCAAAGTACTTTTCATGTAAGTGCTGACTTTGTTGTTTAAAAAAGAGGGGTTGGGGGAATCTGTTGGGAAACTGCCAGGGAGATAGTGTCCATCATGAGCCCCCAAGCCGGAGTTCTGGACGATCCATCGGCCTCCCGTAGACAGGCAGATCCAGCAGTTAGCGACACGAAGCCTCTGGAAATTCCTAGCCACATTCCAGGGCTGGGTGTACACTGTTTATCAGCAGAAACACAGCCAAAAGCTTGCACCGCAGAAGAGCATAATTTTCAGACTTTATTAGCGTTTAACAGAACAAAAGAAAACGTGACCGTTCTGTGTCAGCATCTTCGGCCAACTGAGAAAACGAAAGGAATCTCAGCAAGAACATAAACATCCTGTGACTAGGACATGCGCAGACTCTGTTACTCACAAAGCCTGCTCCCTTTAAGGTGGAACGGAAATATCCTAACATCCTCCCCCTTTCCGTGTAACCTGTTGTACCTGTGGTTCACTCAATTGCAACCTTTGTACATAAACCTTATGTTGTTCTTTGTTAACAACCTTAGACAACAGATCAGCAGGAATTTCATTTCCTGCCATGTAGGACACCTGAATCAGTCCTTTCTGAATACACTCTCTTGCACGATGTAGCTTAATCTGCAGGTACTTGGTTCTCTGCTTGCAACTCTCGGAGTTCAGCAAAGCCAAACACGATCTATTGTCTTGATACACTTGTATAGGACATTTCACAGACACCCTGATGTCCTTAAACAGTTGCATCAACCATTCACAATCCATGAGTGAAAATGACAGAGCATTGAGTTCTGCTTCACAGGAACTTAGGCTCACTGTTGTTTGCTTCTTGCACAACCAGTCAAACAGGCAGTACAGGGTTTTGATAATGGAGCATTCGTGAGGCAGTCTCCCTGGTTTATTTATTTTTTAAAACCCACTTGTGTCTTTCCCATCAGTCACTGCTAAACTCCACCCCCTCCTTCCACCAGACCAGCAGCCTTTCCCGCTTGTCAGTTCTAAAGGCCTGGAGAACATCAGCCCAAAGTTTCCTGTTAGCTGAGACATGTCACAATGCTCCTCCGTGGAAATCTGAAACATGGGAAGGGGAAAGCGAGAGACAGAGAGAATCTTCTGGCTGTAGGATTATACATCCTTATGCAAATAATAAAAAAATTGAGAGCCAGGATGGTGTTGTGATTAGAATATCCTCAGACTAGGATTAGGGAGATGAAGGTTCAAATCCCAATTTAGCCATGAAGATCACTGAGTGATCTTGGGAGAATCATAGAGTTGGAAGTGACCCAACGGTCATCTAGTCCAATGCAGGAATCTCAGCTAAAGCATCCATTTCCTCTTACTTCATAGACTTCTTGTGAGGTTAAAATGGGGGCAGCCAAGGTGTTGCCCTCCTCATGCTTTTGGACTGCAACTCCCAGAAACAATGCCTGGCTCAAGGTCATCCAGTGAGTTTTGTAGCTAAATGGGGATTTGAACCCAGGCCTCCTTGGATCAGTACACCACACTGCCTCTCATAGGTGGTGAGTGGGCTAGGCTGTACACCCCGCTTCCTCTCAGTTGGCAACTGGGGCTTTGGTCCTGAGGTCTCTAGTTGTCAATTCCTGCTATAAATCATATTAGCATACAGTGGTACCTCGGGTTACATACGCTTCAGCTTACAGACTGTGCTAACCCAGAAATAGTGCTTCAGGTTAAGAACTTTGCTTCAGGATGAGAACAGAAATCGTGCCCCGGCGGCGCGGCGGCAGCAGGAGGCCCCATTAGGTAAAGTGGTGCCAGTGGCGTAGCGTGGGTTGTCAGCACCCGGGGCAAGGCAAGTAATTTGCGCCCCCTAACCCATGGATTTGCGCCCCCTAACCCGTGGATTTGCGCCCCCTAACCCTAACCCCCAGATGTTGCGCCCGGTGCGGCCGCCCCCCCTGCACCCCCCACGCTACGCCACTGAGTGGTGCTTCAGGTTAAGAACAGTTTCAGGTTAAGTACAGACCTCTGGAACAAATTAAGTACTTAACCTGAGGTAGCACTGTAGTCAAGTTTCCCAGCAGAATGTGGAAAACGGATATCTCATGGTATCAGATTTAATGATCATGTATATATTTGCATATATTTTCAAGATCTGTTTTCCTATCTGTGTGTTTCACCTGTACAGCTGATGATAAGAAATGCGCACAGTTGTTGTTTTAAAAATATTTTTATTAAACAATTTCAACATAACAAGTTATCAATCCAAATAATAAATGACATTATTTCCCCCCTTTCCCCCCATCCCTCCCACTCCCCCCCACAGACTTCCCTCAGCTCCCCCCTCTGATTTCTTTTCACATATTATTTGTTGCTTGTTATAAAATTGTACATTATATCTGCCTTATCTATCATATGTTCAACCAATAAATTTGTGGGCGTTTATTCAAAACCTGCCAAGGAGTCCAAATCATTTTGTTGTCTTTTTAGGTAATTTGTAAAAAGTTCCCATTCTTCCTTGAAGTCACGATTGTCCTTATCACACAGTTTGTATGTCAATTTAGCCAATTCCGCATAGCTCATCAATTTTTCTTGCCATTGTTCTTTCGTTGGGATTTCCTCATTCTTCCATCCTTGTGCTAACAAGACTCTTGCCACTGTTGTAGCTTACCTAAATAAGTTCTTTGTTTTTCTTGGCAGGTCTTGTCCTAAAATCCCTAACAAAAATGCTTCTGGTTTTTGTTTTACAAATGTCATTCTGATTTTTTTTCCCAATTCATTATATATCATTTCCCTGAATTTTTTAACTTCTCTACATTCCCACCACAGAAATGTCCACAGTTTTAAGTTTGTGTGTTGTCTTTCTAGGAGATCCGTAAAAGTCTTCCATGCTCTTAAATCTTTGGCCTTGCTCATATGCCACATTGTCATTAAGAAGATCAGAATTAAAGGAATCTTACGGTTTATTGGGCATAAAGGTAAAGGGACCCCTGACCATTAGGTTCGGTCGTGACCGACTCGGGTTGCGGCGCTAATCTCGCTTTATTGGCCGAGTGAGCCGGCGTACAGCTTCCGGGTGATGTTGCCAGCATGACTAATCCACTTCTGGCAAACCAGAGCAGCACACGGAAACGCTGTTTACCTTCCCGCTGGAGCGGTACCTATTTAGCTACTTGCATTCTGATGTGCTTTCGAACTGCTAGGTTGGCAGGAGCTGGGACCCAGCAACGGGAGCTCACCCCGTCATGGGGATTCGAACTGCCAACCTTCTGCTCGGCAAACTCTAGGCTCTGTGGTTTAACCCACTGAACCACCCGCGTCCCTTTATTGGGCATATTGGGACCATTATCATAATACAACGTCCTTACAAATATAGCCGTTCAGGAGAGTAGCAGCACTGTACTGAAACACTTGTCTGCTAAGTGGTTGAATTTCCACTGATCTCTCTTCTCTTGTTCTGGCGGTTCCAAACCCCACAGAGAGAAAGATCACTTTGCAGGGAGGGTGGAGGTGAATTTCAGGAGAAAATCAGCTGGTGAACAACTCACTTCCTTGCTGGAAATAGCCTCATCTAGAGAGCACTTCTTGCTTTGCAAAAGAGGAGGAGGAGGCTGTTGTGCTGGTGTTGGTGCTGACCTTTAAAGCCCTAAACAGCCTCGGTCCTGTATACCTGAAGGAGCGTCTCCACCCCCATCGTTCAGCCCGGACACTGAGATCCAGCGCCGAGGGCCTTCTGGCGGTTCCCTCATTGCGAGAAGTGAGGCTACAGGGAACCAGGCAGAGGGCTTTCTCGGTAGTGGCGCCCGCCCTGTGGAACGCCCTCCCATCAGATGTCAAAGAGATAAATAATTACCTGACATTCAGAAGACATCTTAAGGCAGCCCTGTTCAGGGAAGTTTTTAATATGTAACGCTGTACTGTTTTTAACACTGATTGGGAGCCACCCAGAGTGGCTGGGGAAACTCAGCCAGATGGGCGGGGTATAAATAATAAATTATTATTATTATTAAAATAAAAAAATTCCTTCCAGTAGCACCTTAAAGACCAACTAAGTTAGTTCTTGGTATGAGCTTTCGTGTGCATGCACACTTCTTCAGATACACTGAAACAGAAGTTGCCAGATCCTTCTATATAGTGAGAAGGTGGGGAGGGGTATTACTCAGAAGGGTGGCGGGAATGGGAGATTGGCAGATAGCTGAGATGAGCCTGTTGACGACTCTTAATGACTGTAATAGGTCTTACAGGAAATATTATTATTGTTGTTGTTGTTGTTGTGCTAAAGCAGCAATTGCCAACCTGGTCTGCTCCAGCTCTTTTGGATTGCAGTTCTCATCTGCCCCCAGTGAACATGACTCTGTTGTCTGGGACTGATGGAAACTGTAGTCCCACTCTCCCAGAGGGCACTAGGTTGGTGAGGTTCTGTGCTAACGTCGCACCTAACAGCATAGCGAATGTGCCCTTCCTTACTGATTCCAGTCACGAAACGACTTCCTAAAAAAATTCAGAAGTGTTCAGACTGCTGCGGGTGTCTTTTCAAAAGTCAGAGCAGCAAAGAATTTCCTGTTTAGGCATACAGGGACTCAGCTGAAAAATTCCCATTTTGAACATCATTAGGGGCATATCATTTTGAGAGTTCCCGTAGTACAGGAAAGATGAGTGGACAAAGTAATCTGAATAAATGATTCATTTTTTCCTGGTTATATTGAACCTGTGTATTGTGAGGTTGTGGGAAATCTGTGAATTACCACCCCAACCTGTGTGGGCTTTGCTCTTTGAGGGCTTTGGCAGCATTCTGTGCTTAAAGTGTCACTCTTCATTTGATCTTGAGCATGCTACTATTTTGTTTTAACCAACAAAGAAATATTATAAGCTCTGGTTTGAAAACTTGGGCAGAGCGGTGACCGAGAGCCAAGCATATGTGATTTATAAAGGCTGCAGAAGAGACCTGTGTGCTATGTATAATGTGATTCAAAGCTGTTCTGGCACAGGCATAGAAACTTAACTGGGGCGGCGGGAAGCCTTTTGTTATTCCACTTCGGCACTAATTGCATATACAAAGATGTCTACAAAAACCATTACAAATACTTGAACTTCTTCATGTGTCAAAGGGGAAGATAGTGCTGCTTTTCTTAACGATTTGCTGCTGACTAATTGGGAGGGTTGGCCATCACTGGTGGGAGCCCTAAACATTCCTAGGTATTTCGGTGTAATTATTGTCATGTATGATTTCTTGAGGATGCAGTCTTACTTGGAAGTAAGGTAAAGGTAAAGGGACCCCTGACCATTAGGTCCAGTTGCGGACGACTCTGGGGTTGCGGCGCTCATCTCGCTTTATTGGCCAAGGAAGCCAGCGTACAGCTTCCGGGTCATGTGGCCAGCATAACTAAGCCGCTTCTGGCGAACCAGAGCAGCGCACGGAAACGCCGTTTACCTTCCCGCCGGAGCAGTACCTATTTATCTACTAGCACTTTGACGTGCTTTCAAACTGCTAGGTTGGCAGGAGCAGGGACTGAACAACGGGAGCTCACCCCGTTGCAGGGATTCGAACCACCGACCTTTTGATCAGCAAGTCCTAGGCTCTGTGGTTTAACCCACAGCACCACATGCGTCCCTTACTTGGAAGTAAGGTCAGGTAAAAAAATGTAGAGGATTAGGCTAGAAAAGCAACCCAAATAAGCTTGGTGTTGTACATTTTAGGTTTGCAATCTAACCATCTGAAACCATCTAAAGCAGGGTTTCCCAAACTTGGGTCTTCCACCATTGTTGGACTACAACTCCCATCATTCCTAGCTAGCAGGACCAGTGGTCAGGGATGATGGGAATTGTAGTCCAAAAACAGCTGGAAACCCAGCTGTTGGGAAACCCTGATTTAAAGCATCAAAAACAGCCTAGGATGTGAAAGAGCGGGGGGCGGGGGAGATTAACAGTTTTCTGGTGAAACAACAATGTGTTTTGACAAATTGCTTCAGCGACAATTCTTACCATTGCCCCCTTCACCAGATTTTATTAAGAAAGTGAGAAGAGCTGCGGCATAATCCTATGTGAATTTTGAAGGCTAGCTGTGTATCTGTTCCCATATGGCTTCAGAAAGTGCAGATTTGCTAGATCCACCTTTAAATGCAAACGGAACCCAATTTCTGCCCTATCTCTATCCATGGTTCAATGGCAGAGCATATGCAAGAGGTTCCAGGTTCAATCCTTCCAGGTATGGCTAGGGAACCCCAGAGAGTCACTGCCATTCTGTGTGCAGACAGTACTGAACTAAATGCACCAGAATGCTTTTGTATAAGGCAGGTTCTATGAACAGGGGGCAGGGACTGGGCAGAGGAGGAATGGGGGAGACTGCCTCCCCATCCTGACCTTTCCAGGGAGGAGGAAGAGGAAGATAATATAGATTTACAACAGGGGTTTGAGGAAGGTCACAGCTCGGAGGCAGATGAGGGGAAAAGCTGGGAAGTGCTGAGAGAGCCGGGACAACACCCAGCTGACATGGTGTCACTAGAAAGCACCCCAGACCCTCCATCTCCCAGAACCTGGCGAGCCTTAAAAGTAGGAGAGCAAAGAGCTCAAAGACAGAGGGCACATAGCACCACCTGTAGAAATAATAATAATAATAATAATAATAATAATAATAATAATAATAATAATAATAATAATAATTTATTATTTATACCCCGCCCATCTGGCCGGGCCTCCCTAGCCCCCCTGGGCGGCTTTCAATAAAGTATTAAAATACAGTGGTCTGTTAAACATTAAAAGCTTCCCTAAACAGGGCTGCCTTCAGATGTCTTCTAAAAGTCAGATAGTTGTTTATTTCCTTGCCATCTGATGGGAGCGTGTTCCACAGGGCGGGCGCCACTACCGAAAAGGCCCTCTGCCTGGTTCTCTGTAACCTCACTCAGGACCAGCGCCGGCTCACTCTTCTCCCTGAGCTTGGCGGCGCCAGCACTGGCTGGGGAAATAGGGGCATTCCGGGATCAAATCAGAAGCCAGGGTGGCTTTTGTAATTCCAGGACTGTCCCTGGAAAATAGGGACACTTGGAGGGTATGCTATTGTACTCAGAGAACATCTGTACCGATGCTCTCGATTCATCCACACAGGACTTGGTTGAATGGGTGGTGTATAAATGTGGGGAAATCTCTCCCAATAACTACTAGCCACAATGGCTACATTCCAGCTCTGCTCTCAAAGGGAGCCTGGCTTTGAATACCAGTTGCTGACCATTGCAGGTGGGAAGAGTGCTTTAGGTTCTGTTTGTGACCTTCCCAGCGCCTGAATAGGACCACAGTCTGTGCAACAAAGCTACATGCGGCCCATCGGCTTTGATAAGGCCTGCCAAATGCATCACAATGCTTTTCTTTTCATAGCTTCAGGGATGTAGCCATCTCCGGATGCTTTTTAATCCCCTGGTGGGCTACCTCATTCGGCTGGCAGGCTACGGACGGCTTTGTGGGTCACAATTTGTGCCGGTCTGGCAGGATGATGTAGGGTGCCTTATCTGCTTCCGTTTTTCTTGATAGCAGTGCTTTGCATGCAGGAATTTATCCCGTCCATGTAGGAAAACAATCAGCACGCTGCCTGTGCAGCAATATGTATGGCAGACACAAGCGGAAGCTGAGAGATGTATGTGCTTCTCTTACATGTGAAACGAGATGCCCGTGGAAATGATATCTGTGTAGCAAACCATCAGATGTCAACAGCAAAGCAGAAGATCTGCCCTTCTGTAAGCGCTGGGAAGAAAGCACTTGGGGGAAGGCTAGCTCAGTGCTAGTGCTTTTTGTGTTTTGCATGAAAAAGATCCACAGTTCAGTCCCCAGCGGATGTTGTCCGATACCCTGGAAAGCCACTGCCTGTCAGAGTAGACAATAATAAGCTGGGTGGACTAGTGGTCTGGTTGAAGGTAATGCTTCTATGCTCAATGCAACATATAAAGGTATTAGGTCCAGTTGTGGCCGACTCTGGGGCTGTGGCGCTCATCTCGCTTTATTGGCCGAGGGAGCTGGCGTACAGCTTCCAGGTCATGTGGCCAGCATGACTAAGCCACTTCTGGTGAACCAGAGCAGTGCACGGAAACGCCGTTTACCTTCCCGCCTGAGCGGTACCTATTTATCTACTTGCACTTTGACGTGCTTTCGAACTGCTAGGTTGGCAGGAGCAGGGACTGAGCAACGGGAGCTCACCCCGTCGCGGGCATTCGAACCGCCGACCTTCTGATCAGCAAGTCCTAGGCTCTGTGGTTTAACCCACAGCGCCACATAGGATCACCTATATATGATTTAAGTATCATGTCTCTCACGTGAACAAATACCCATGAATCTCAGGTTTCCTGGCTTGGAGCAATACACACACACAAACACACACACACACAAACAGATGGCTGCTGTTTTGTGCAAATCTGGTAGATTGAGAAACTTGTATTTAAAAATAAATAAATAAAGGTGTGTGCAGCGGCGGAGCAAGTTGATTGGGCGCCTGGGGTGGCGCGCATATCCTGCGCCCAGGGGCGGGGCCAGTCACCCGTGGGGTGGGGCCAGGCAGGGCAGGACGCTCCGTGGGGCCTCCGAGGAGTCTGCCTGCCTCTTCCCACTCAGCCGCCCTACAGCTGAGGGGGAGGTGGCAGGCAGACCATTTGGGGCAGTGCAGAGTCTGCGGGCGCCCAAGCCACCTCGTCATTCCCAGAGAGAATTATGGCTCTGGCGCGCTGCAGGCCCGTAGTGAGTGCCGCCCGGCATTTTGTCACACACCTTCCTCAGTGGCAACACCCGGGGCGGTCCGCCCCCACCGCACTCCCCTTCCTCCGCCCCTGGGTGTGTGCTTACAGGTAAACAAGTACCAGTGGGCATGTCCATAATGACCTCAAGCAAGGCCAGCCCGCCCATGAACTGGCATGAAGTGGCTGCCTCAGGCAGCCTCAGGCAGCAGGAGCCCCTGAGGTGGTGGTGGTTTGCTGGGTGCTTTCCCTTCCTCCATGTCCCCTACTTCCATTTTGTTTCCATCAGCCCAAAGGAAAGGCTGCAGTCTGCCTTTTCCCACAGCCGGCTGCTGAAGGCACATTTATGGTGTTGCCATTTTTACCATTAAAACATCTCTTTTGCACAGAGATCCATTCGCGCAAAAGAGCAGTATTGAAAACAAAACGTTTCCCTTGCAGGTTTAGAGCTTGCCTTCGGGGATCATTCTATGCAAAAACATCACCCGGAGACAGAATTCCTGTTCCAATTTGGCTCAGAAAGTGTTATCCTTTTTGTACTAAATATAGATGTGTGTGTGTGTGTGTGTGTGCAATGCACACACTTGCGGCTTGAGCCTTTACCATACAAGGGGACAAGGAGGTGTAACACCATTATCGTGTTTGCTTTCTCGGTGGAAACTAGATTGTGTTAGAAACTCCTTTGATGCCAACAGCCATACATAGCCATGCCTTCAACCTCTCTGCTGTGGGAAATAATAAATATGCAGAGAATCTCATTTAAAGAGTCTCTTTACATCATATATAGTTTCCTTTAAAAAAAACACGCACACAAGATACACATGCAAAGTACTTTTCATGTAAGTGCTGACTTTGTTGTTTAAAAAAGAGGGGTTGGGGGAATCTGTTGGGAAACTGCCAGGGAGATAGTGTCCATCATGAGCCCCCAAGCCGGAGTTCTGGACGATCCATCGGCCTCCCGTAGACAGGCAGATCCAGCAGTTAGCGACACGAAGCCTCTGGAAATTCCTAGCCACATTCCAGGGCTGGGTGTACACTGTTTATCAGCAGAAACACAGCCAAAAGCTTGCACCGCAGAAGAGCATAATTTTCAGACTTTATTAGCGTTTAACAGAACAAAAGAAAACGTGACCGTTCTGTGTCAGCATCTTCGGCCAACTGAGAAAACGAAAGGAATCTCAGCAAGAACATAAACATCCTGTGACTAGGACATGCGCAGACTCTGTTACTCACAAAGCCTGCTCCCTTTAAGGTGGAACGGAAATATCCTAACATCCTCCCCCTTTCCGTGTAACCTGTTGTACCTGTGGTTCACTCAATTGCAACCTTTGTACATAAACCTTATGTTGTTCTTTGTTAACAACCTTAGACAACAGATCAGCAGGAATTTCATTTCCTGCCATGTAGGACACCTGAATCAGTCCTTTCTGAATACACTCTCTTGCACGATGTAGCTTAATCTGCAAGTACTTGGTTCTCTGCTTGCAACTCTCGGAGTTCAGCAAAGCCAAACACGATCTATTGTCTTGATACACTTGTATAGGACATTTCACAGACACCCTGATGTCCTTAAACAGTTGCATCAACCATTCACAATCCATGAGTGAAAATGACAGAGCATTGAGTTCTGCTTCACAGGAACTTAGGCTCACTGTTGTTTGCTTCTTGCACAACCAGTCAAACAGGCAGTGGTTGTACATGTAGCACACACCAGAAGTGCTTGTACCATCCGTGGTGTCACTTCCAAAACTTGCATCAGCAAAGATTTCAAGACCTCCAGTCTTCTGACTGGTGAACCTCAGCCTGTAGTGCATAGTCCCTTTCAAATAGCGGGCTATGCGCTTCAGAGCTTTCCAATCCTGAACCGTAGGATTGTTGGCATGTCTGCTAAGCAGATTACAGCTTACAGCAATGTCAGGTCTTGAACATCTGGCAATGAAATTCAGCTTGCCTAGAATGCATCTGTATAGCGTTGTGTCAGAAAACGCTTCAGCAGTACTGTCTACCTGGTAACCTGTCACCATCGGTGTGTCTGCTGGGTTTGCATCAACCAAATTCAACCTGGTTAACACATCAGCAATTTTCTGTGTTTGGTGTACCAGAAAATTACCTGCTTGGTCTCTCTCCACCTGCAGAGAAAGATAGTTGGATACCTCACCAAGATCCTTCATGTCAAAGTGCTCCTTCAGTTGAGCTAGGGTGCTTTGGTAAAAAGCCTGATTCTTCCAAAACATCAGAAGATCATCAACAAAACATAAACAATACAGTTTGTTTTGCCCCTCCTCCTTGACAAACACACATGGATCAGCTTTGCCCTGGTGAAAACCTAGAGAAAGCAATGTCTCAGTGAGTTTTGTGTTCCAACACCTGGCACTCTGCTTGAGACCATATAAGGATTTCCGCAGTTTACAGACCATACCCTTCTGTATCTCCATCCCATCAGGTGGAAGCATGAACAGCTGTTCATTCAAAATCCCGTACAAAAAAGCTGTATTAATGTCGTGGTGGGAAACATGCAGTTTCTCCTCCGCAGCGACCTTGAGCATCAGCCGAATGCTCTCATATTTGACTGTGGGAGAGTAGGTCTCGTGGTAATCCTGTCCTGGTACCTGTGAAAAACCTCTGGCAACCAATCTGGCTTTGTGTCTAACTACCTTGCCATTCTGGTCTGTCTTGGCCTTGAAGACCCATTTGCTGCCAACCAGTCTCATTCCTGGGACTACCGGTACCAATTCCCAAGTTTGGTTCCTGTTCAAGGAATCAACTTCAGCCTTCATGGCATTAAGCCAAGGCTCAGCATCTTTAGAGGTCAACTCCTGAACCTCTTTGAAGCTTGAAGGTTCCCACACCTTCTCTGAGCTACTAAGAACAGCAGTTGCTGTCTTAGCAAACTCATCAGCATACCTCTTTGGAGGTCTGCCTTTGGTCGCCCTTTCAGATCTGCGTACTAGACGCAAGTCTTTTGGACTCATCTCCTCTTTCTTAGGAGAAAAGTGACCAATGGTGAACAGTGGTTCTTCCAGTTCATTGTCAGACGCATCAGATGGTCTGACTGAGGCCTTTGCGCTTTGGTAGTCTGCTGTGTCATCACTTTCACTGACATCAGCAGCAGCGCCGCCCACTGAACTGGAATCCGAACTCTGATCATCATCATCATCATCATCATCCTCATCAGCAGCTTCCTCAGCTTTAGCTGCTTGCTTGACATCACCTTCTTCCTCCTCTGGGTAACTCTGGAAAATTCCCACATTTTCCCCCCACTTAGGATTGTACTCAACACTCCTTGTGAACTTAATGGACTTAGAGTCAGTCATCCATACCCTGTATGCACCTTTTTCGTACCCCATGAACAAACCATGTGCCCCACGCTTCCCAAGCTTGTTGGTTTGTTGTGTGCGTACCCACATGTCCGAACCAAAAATCCTCATGTGTTTGGTGTTGGGTTTCTTACCAAACATCTTCTCATAGGGGGTACAACCAATGGGTGATGACAATCTGCGATTATAACTGTAAACCAGATTCCCCAAAGCTTCCCCCCAAAACTTATCAGGGAGATTGGCATCATGCAACAAGGTCTTGATTCCTTGCAGCAATGTTTGATTTGCTCTCTCCGCAAGCCCATTCATCCATGGCGATCTGGGCGTTGACATGTCATGCTGGATTCCCTTCTCAGTCAGGAAAGCTTCAAACTGCTGAGAAGTAAACTCCCCGCCCCGATCAGTAAACAAACAAGAAATACGTTTACTGTGCACATTCTCCAACCAAGCACAGAATTCCTTAAACTTCGGAAACGCTTGCGATTTCTGTTCGAGCAAATACACATGAATGTACCTGGAAAAAGAATCAATCAGAATCATGAAGTACCTTGCTCCTCCTAAAGAGGGCGCTAGTGGACCAACCAGGTCCGCATGCACTAGCTGGTAGGGTTTGGAAGCCTGCCTGCTAGACTCCTTGCCTTTTGGAGCAACCTTCACCTTGTTCTCTGCACAAGATACACATTTCATGTGAAATTTACAGGGTTTGATGTTCAAACCTTCAACCACCTCTGGCATCTTGGCCAGTGCCTTCCAAGAGAGGTGACAAAATCTTCGATGCGCATCATGAATGCAACCTGCATGAAGAACTTTGTTAGTTTGTGCAACACAACAAGAATCAGCATTAGAAACAATAGCAGTGTCATCATAAGTTATATGGAACAAACCATCCATAAACTTTGCATGCAAATAGTCCTCTTTGCCTTTACTGATGACACAGACGCTCCTCTTGAAGGAAATCTGAAAACCACGCCCAGTAAGCTGTGGGACGCTCAACAAGTTGCTCGCAGCTCCTGGAACATACAGTACACCGCTGATGGTTGTGTGCAAACTTGCAAGTCTCACAGTCCCTTCTCCAGCAATTTGCAACGTCCTTCCATCAGCCAGGTGGATCTCACCTTCCTGAGGCTTGAAGGAGATAAAGAGATGCCTGTCCTTGGAGATGTGGCGCGTGCAGCCTGAATCCACAACAAAGTCGCCTTTGGCTGTTGGAGCAGTCTTTACAGCAAGCAAACCCTTGTTTTCCAGCGGTTTGGGCTTTTGCAGCTTGCCCCCCTGCTGCTCCTGGCCAGCAGACTTGCCTTTAGCCTTTGGTGAAGCTGTGCCAGCAAGCAAAACCTTGCTTTCCACTGACGTGGGCTTTTGCAGCTCGCCCCCCTGCTTCTGGCCATCTGCAGACGTGCCTTTAGCCTTTGGTGAAGCTGTGCCAGTAAACAACGCTTTGTTTTTCCCTTGCGCGGGCTCTTCACCCTCCCTCTGCTCCTGGCCATCTGCAGGTGTCTGCCTGTGGCTCTGTTTACCTTTGCCTTTCCGGCCTCTGCAAAGGCGATGGCCTTGGTTCCCATGAGAACCAGAGCTCTCAGCTGCCGACTCCTTGGCTCCCCCTGGAGGCTGGAATGCTGCCTGGGATGACGTGACGGTCAGCTCCCCCTGCAGCTTGCAACTGGTGCCCTCAGCATCCCTGCACTCATTCGCATTCTGGGAAACAGCTAGGACCTCCGATGCAGTCAAACTCTGGGCTGGGATTATTGGTTTGTGAGCTTTCAACAAAGCAGTCCACATTGCACGTGCAGTGGTGTTGCCAGCCAGCGTCTTAATTTCCTCAAGAGATACGGATAGGACTATTATGTCAATCGCTCTCGAATCAGCTGATCTCCATTTCTCTGTCAGAGGAACTGGGGGGGCTTCATAAACAACATGCCACACCCCAAACTGACGCAGCAAACTCTCACACCATTTTGCCCAGATCTCATAATTCTGCCCATCCAACTTAGGACACGGAGCAGTTTCAGAAGCTTGGAAAAATTCCATTCCAGCTTTTGGCATTAGCCGTGAGTCTTATGCCTTCAAAGACCCCTTATCTTGGCAGCCCATTAATCACGAACTCTTTGGCTCGGCTCCCAGGCCAATTAATCTGCCTTGCCGGAGATCAAAGACGAGGTAAAACAGAAAAGCCAAAAACCTCCCTTTTTTTCTTTCGCTTTTCCCACCATACCTCTTTAACGCAGTCTGTTGCAGCTTTACTCTCCTGTAGGTGCCGTGAATCTGGGCCCATAACCTTGTTGTTGGGAAACAAGCCGGAGTTCTGGACGATCCATCGGCCTCCCGTAGACAGGCAGATCCAGCAGTTAGCGACACGAAGCCTCTGGAAATTCCTAGCCACATTCCAGGGCTGGGTGTACACTGTTTATCAGCAGAAACACAGCCAAAAGCTTGCACCGCAGAAGAGCATAATTTTCAGACTTTATTAGCGTTTAACAGAACAAAAGAAAACGTGACCGTTCTGTGTCAGCATCTTCGGCCAACTGAGAAAACGAAAGGAATCTCAGCAAGAACATAAACATCCTGTGACTAGGACATGCGCAGACTCTGTTACTCACAAAGCCTGCTCCCTTTAAGGTGGAACGGAAATATCCTAACAGAATCTAGAAAACAAATTTATCGAGAAACTAGAAGGGGCTTCTCGGTAGTGGTGCCCACCCCGTGGAACGTCCTTCCATCAGGTGTCAAGCAGATAAACAACTATCTGACTTTTAGAAGACACCTGAAGGCTGTCAAGGAAGTGTTTAATGGATGATGTTTTACTGTGTTTTAAATATTTTGTTGGGAGCCGCCCAGAGTGGCTGGGGCAACCCAGTCAAGATGGGTGACATATAAATAATAAAGTTATTTTTTTCCTTATGAAATTATTCATTGGGAAAACTAATTTTGCTTAATTTCAAAACTTAGCAAAATTTCAGATTTGAACTTCTGGAACTTTGGACTTTTCTGGATATTGTTTTTTTAAAAGTGATGCTGTTTATTTATATGCTTAAAGGTATTTCTACCTTATCTTTCAATCACAGTTTTCTTAGGCTTCCACAAGAGGCAGAAATGACCAACAACTTACATAGCTTATAAGGGGATCAGACAGATTCATGGACAATAAAGTTATCAACGGCTACTCTGGTATCAGTGGTACCAGAGGCTATGGTACAAGATTTGGAGAAGGCAACAGCTCCCATGTCCTATATACAAGTTTCCCATAGGACAAGACCACTGCCAGAAACTGTACTAGATAAGGCTTACGTTGTTAGACTTCAAAGGCAGTTTACAAGTCAACAAGGAAAAAACCATGGGAAATATCATTAGGTATGCTTCAGTAGGAGACAGCAAAAATGCCTGTTGTAGTGGGATTAATGGCTAAAATGCCATTACTGCAGAACCCTGTTGTCAGCGGCTCCCGGCTGGTTGCCCAGGAAAGCATAAAGACAAGGAAAAGATTCTTACCGTCCTTTTTAATTTCAATCTTTACAGAGAGAGGCTATAGAACCTGACTTCTTGCAGTGAGGGAACTGCCAGAAGGCCCTCAGAGCTGGACCTCAGTGAACGATGGGGGTGGAGATGCTCCTTCAAGTATACTGGGCTGAGGCCGTTTAGGGCTTTAAAGGTCGGCATCAACACTTTGAATTGTGCTCGGAAACGTACTGGGAGCCAATGTAGGCCTTTCAGGGCTGGTGTTATATGGTCTGGGCGGATGAGGAAGTGATGAATGAGGAAGTGGGAGACATGGGGAAGGGATGGAGATTCACCTGGGACAACCACCGACCTTCTGATCGGCAAGTCCTAGGCTCTGTGGTTTAACCCACAGCGCCACCCGCGTCCCTGCTCCAGATGTTACCAGACTGCAATTCCCATCATCCCTGATCATAGCCAGGGCTGATGTGAGTTGGAATCCAACAACATCTGGAGGGACATATGTTCCTCACCTCTGCTAATACATGGACTCAGAGATGCTCATGTGGGATTTGAGTGTGCATCATGCTTTGCTTCCTCATTCCTATCCATCCAGATGTTTCATTTCGAGGGGAATGTCCCAGCTAATTGAGTTATCCAAGAAAGGAATACGCAGACTATGATCTTTGCAGCTTTCACTTTTGTGTGCCCCCTGTCAGGGTTCCATGGCCCCAAATAAGCATCTCTTATGCTTCCCATGATGGAATTTAAAAATACAGAAAAACAGAGGTGGCTAAAGGCACGAGAACTGAGCTGAAGAAGATAAGCTTGGACACCAGAATGATGAAGGATCAAATGTTTGGAATATTTCTGAGGTTCAGTGATACAGACCTTGTTTTTTTGGGAAATAACATGTCTGCCAGGGTGGTCCAATATGCGGCCAGAGAATCACATGCTACCCCCAAGACCCTTTTTGGCGACGTTTGATGCCCCCCACCAGCCCTCACACTGCCTTGTGAAGTTTGCACGATACAATTAAAAGAACAAACTGATCTGCAAGAAATAAATAGGAAACAAAGAAACTAAAGAAAGAAGAAACAGGAAAAGAAGCTACAAAATCCTCTCTCATTCCTAGAGGAAGGTGTGGCTTCCCATCTCTCACCTGGGCTCACCCCTCTCTTCTTACAGCCTTTCTCCCTTACAGAGGTTCTCAAACTGTCTTTCCCCTTCAGACTAGATGCAATTCTCAGCTCTGGGTGTGAGTTCTGGGTGTGAAGGGGGGAAATATAGAAGCTGGAGTTAAATGACAACAGAATGCAAAAAACAAAGAACAAAAAACCCAGTCTTCAATTAGAACTTGATTGTCTGCAAAACAAACACTCTGACGCTCCACAACATCAGTGAGAGATGATAATGCAAACAGCAGCGAAGAGTAAATTAATACCTGTAATGGGACAGGAAAGGAGAATCTCTATTCATACCTGATAGAGTAGAATAGAACTTCTTGATTAAGTTCCAATTCAGCGGTTTCCTGCTGGAGCCTCTTTCTGACAGTGTATGCCATAATAACTGTGTGAGTCTTTAGGGTGCTACAGATAGATGCATGTATAGGCTTCAGTCCAGGTGAGCCTAGGACTCAACTTTTGCACCCTGGTGCTTGCGGCAGAGACTTGTTGAAGCCAAGTGCGAGAAGGCTGCAAAACTAATGGTGGTGGAACTAATCAAGCCAACAAGACCATCTTTACTATTTTATAGGGATGCGGGTGGCGCTGGGCTCTAAACCACTGAGCCTCTTGGGCTTGCCGATCAGAAGGTTGGTGGTTCAAAGCCCCGTGATGGGGGTGAGCTCCTTTTGCTCTGTCCCAGCTCCTCCCAATCTAGCAGTCTGAAAACACACCAGCGCAAGTAGATAAATAGGTACCACAGTGGCGGGAAGGTAAACAGCATTTTTGTGCGCTCTGGCTTCCGTCATGGTGTCCTATTGTGCCAGAAGTGGTTTAGTCATGCTGGCCAGAAAGCTGTCTGTGGACAAACGCTGGCTCACTCGGCCTGAAAGTGGAGATGAGCGCCACACCCCTTAGTCAAGTTTGATTGGACTTAACTGCCATGGGGTCCTTTACTTACTTTTTACTTACTATTTTATGCAGAATGGATTCTAAGTAGAATCGGCTCCCTTTTAAGCCCCTTCACTTTTTTTAAATCAATCTGATGAAAGAATTCCTAACAAGTGAAAATGTGTTGAGCGTATCCAGGTTTATTGGCTGCTGTCTTTCAAACTGCCAAAAGGATTAATCCCATCCCAGTACAGGCATCTTGCCTGAGAATTGGCAACCTCCATGGCATTTCAAGCTGTCTGGAATGTCTGCTGGTCTGTGGATCAAAGTATGCACGTTTTAATTCAAACTGGGGAGTTGTGCGAGATTTAGAAAACCGGGAACGTAAACAACAGCACCACAGCTGTGTTGAAGGAGCTTATGGCATCTGGCTCATGAAGGATACTTTCCAGGGCTGGTGTTGGAACCTATGTTTGGTTCATAGTCTAATAGTTTTCTCCTTTCTCCAGGACAAAATTTGTCCCTGGACAAAGCCCATGCATGGCAGACTTTTCAAAGTGTTAGACTCCAACCTGAAGTCAGCTTCTAACACCTTTAGAGTCCTATGTAGATATATATAGAGGCATCTGATATATGAAGATAAGGACATAAGAGCAGTTCTACTGGATCAGGCCAAAGCCTCATCCAATCCACCATCTTCTTTTCACAGTGGCCAACCAGATGGCTCTGGGAAGGTCACAAACAGAACCTAAAGCACTCTTCCCACCTGCAATGGTCAGCAACTGGTATTCAAAGCCATGCTGCCTTTAAGAGCGGATCTGGAACATAGCCACTGTGGCTAGTAGTTATTGGGAGAGATATACAGGCATGAAATTGATGTATCCAAATGATTTCAGAAAGAAACATTGATTCAACATAACGGTGGTTGCTTCCAGTCCAGTGGTTCCCCTTCACCCCTTTTGGTCTTCAATTGCCATCTTTTGTACACTTACTTTCTCTGTGTGTGAAGCATACAGAAGATGCCATTGTCAAAATACTGAATTCCTCCCCCATGAGTGGTCATCCACATATGACAACTCTTAATTTTTGTTTTTAATATAAATGTGACGGCCATGCAAAATCTTTCCAGTGTGGACTGGCCAAGTGCTATTGAGACACACACACGCAGAGCATGGGTGTTTGGGAGGTGGGGGGAAGAAGTCTTCAGGCACACTGTGGTGTAGTATGTAGCCCCAGATGCAAAATTGTTAGGGGTGCAAAATTTCAATACAACTGCACGCTTCTGTCTCTGGGCTCCATTGAAAATGGCTTCTCCATGCAAACCAGGTGGTGACTTCTGCAGACAACGGAACAACTCTTCTTTTCTTTTCTCTGCGGCTGCGATCTCCTGGGTGATGCAGACACCGGTAGGCAGTTGAATGCACATGCGTACTCCATCCATTACCCTTCATCCTCAGTGGCGTAGCGTGGGTTGTCAGCACCCGGGGCAAGGCAAGTAATTTGTGCCCCCTAACCTGTGGATTTGCGCCCCCTAACCCTAACCCCCCAGATGTTGCGCCCGGTGCAGCTGGCCCCCCTGCACCCCCCACGCTACGCCACTGTTCATCCCACCTCTCCGTGCAGCCCCGGGCACTGGCAACCCATGCTACGCCTCTGCAGGTGTGAATCAATTTCTTAAGTTTCAGTTACAAGAGCCTCTGCCTAATTAGAAAGGGAACCTCCAAGGGCTCAACCTGGGCACCCAAACGCAAAAACGAACATTACAGGATTTCATCAGGAGCTACCAGGAAATGCTCTGATTGGAGTTGAAACAGAATGTTTGCCCTAAATATTTCACAGGCACAAATAGTATTGAAAGCTGGATTGTGTATGACCACCCTGATAGCATTATGATCACGAATCATCATATATAGGAACCTAGAGGGGTCTGTATTAGATCCCAGCATTTCTGACCGTTTATACCCTTCTCAACTCAGCTTTAATATAGAGACTGTAAATATTCTATTTTGTAATTGACCATAGCACACTTACAAACAAAATCTCTGGTATGAGATATGAAGGCAGTCCTGTTTAGGGAAGTTTTTAATGTTTGATGTTTTATTGTGTTTTTAATATTCTTTTGGGAGCCACCCAGAGTGGCTGGGGAATAAATAATAATAATAATAATAATAATAATAACAATAATAATAATAATAATAATAATTCAAGATTAACAGGCTGGTCAGCTTTTACTCCGCTAAAACACATCTACACAACAAATCTACATCAACACGGCAAATCTATCTTGGTTTTCTAGCATCTTACCTGTCATGGCTTCCCCCAAAGAATCCTGGGAATTGTTGTTTGGGGTGGGTGCTGGGAATTCTCTCACAGAATTACATTCCCCAGGGTTCCCTAGGGTAGGGCTGCCATACGTCTGGGTTTTCCTAGACATTACTGGGATTTCAAAGGCGGAAGTGACGTTTGTCCTGGATGTTCGGCAAGTAAACCCAAAAATCACATTTTTTTGCTTTTTTCATAAAAAAGGCCCAATAACTTTCTGGGGTCTTCCTAAAAAAAAAAGCTCGGGATGTCCTGGTTTTTAATTTTTGAAATATGGCAGACTTATCCCAGGGAGAGGGAATGATTGATAAAGGAGCTGAAGTCCATGGTGGCACCTGACCTAAAGGATCTGAATATTAAAAAGTTTGTCGGGAACACACTTCAACAAAATGATAGAAGAAGAAGAGGTAAAAAGGAGACTGGTGGTGGTAACTCCCTCCTGACCCTCCTCTGTGGCACTACAGTGGTGCCCCGCAAGATGAATGCCTCGCAAGACGGAAAACTCGCTAGACGAAAGAGTTTTCCGTTTTGGAGGTGCTTCGCAAAACGAATTTCCTATGGGCTTGCTTCGCAAGATGACAATGCCTTGCGAGTTCCTGCGGGTTTCCCCCCCCTTCCCCCTTTTTCTAAGCCACTTATCATCTGATCCGATCAGCAGATAAGCCGCTATAAGCCGCTAAAAGCCGCTAAAAGCCGCTAATAGCGCTAATCCGCTAATCCGTCAATGGGCTTGCTTCGCAAGACGAAAAAACCGCTAGACGAAGAGAATCACAGAACGGATTCTTTTCGTCTTGCGAGGCACCACTGTACTTCTAGAATGGTTAGTGAGACAATATGAGAAGTTAATGTCCTTCAAGGAGTTGGACATTTGCCATCAAACCAGCTACTAACAGAGCACCTCAAGATTTTCTCAGGAAAGCAATGGGAAATAAATAACCTTGTACCTTTGAACTTGTGTACTTGTCCTTGAACACGTTTGCTCACTTGTTTACATTGCCCCCAAAACTGATTTCAGTGACAATTTTAACGGAAACGACTTTGCTCGACGTTACTCCTAAAGATAGTCCGTCTGTCCTAAGAGAACTCCTAAATATAGACTGGCTGTTTTCTGTGCCCTTATTTTGTCTGAACAGAACTGCCCATCCCTTGTTTGCCTTTGGCACTCTCATCTCCCAGCAGTGCTCTCAGACGCGGATTTTCCCAAGCGACAAAGGCCTGCTCACATCCATAAAGTCACAAATATTTGTTTCACGTAGTCCGACAATTAGATTGACGTAGCTTTGCCTAAACAAAAACAGGCAATTTTAAAACAAAGGGCAGGTTGTAGCTGGATCAGAAAGGATCAGGATGAGATCAACCACATGTTTGTTTGCATAGGAAGGAACTTCTCAAGAACAAAAGGTAAATCCTATATATTGAGTAAGGCAGACAGGAAGATTGGTGCATACGGTTGCCAGCCAGCACATTCCTGGTCAACCAATCAAACTAAGGCTATTAAGTATTGACGAGGTACTTCAGGTTAAGAACAGTTTCAGGTTAAGAACAGACCACCAGAACGAATTAAGTTCTTAACCTGAGGTACTACTGTAAAAGACCCCTTGAGCTCTACTCCGCTCTCCCTTTCTTCCTGCCCATGGCAGCCCTACCCTCTGCCTGCCCCCCAGACCCAGTGTCGCATGGAGGTGGGTCTCAGATGCAAGGGCAGCCTCTCCTCATCCTCACTCATAGCAGCCACTACGAGTTGCCCAAGGGAAGAGTCCAGCAGCAGTGGCCATGGAAAGGTAATGAGATACTCCCTCGCAGCAGCCATTGCCTCCATCACCATTGCTTGGGACAATCTCAGGCTCTTCCTTCCCTGAGCTCAGAGGTAAGAGCACTGGTAAGGGAAATAGGGACATTCCAGGATCAGATCACAAACTGGGATGGCCTTCATAATTCCAGGACTGTCCCTGAAAATTTGGGGCACTTGAGAGAGTATGGTATTGCAGAAAGTCTCTTAAATTTATTTATTTTTTTAAAGTGGGTTTGTTGTGTCAGAGCACTCTCATGCACTTTACATTGCACAACCATAATTTTCAACTAGATAGATAGATAAACTTTATTTGCATTAGCCAATGGCCATAGCGACATAAAACATGCAATATATACAATTAAAAAGACAACAATGGATAAAAAGGACAATCAAATGATCAAGACTATCATTCAGATAGTGGCCCTTAATCTCATTGCACCCTTGATAAACCTAGCAACCTTTGCTGTTGTCTGATCATTTTGATCTGATAACAGAAAGAACAATGTGGCCGCAGATGGGCGGCCTGGGATGGTGAGTAGGAGTGGGGTGATGATCTCATTCCTCAGGTCTTTATAAAGGGGACAGGACAGGAGAACACGAGCCACTGTTTCCAGATTGCACAGGGGCAGAGTCGTTTCTCAGTTGGAATCTTTTGGTATCTGTCCTCAAGTACGGCAGAGGGCATCACATCCAATCTGGCCCGTGTGAAGGCACGTCTGTATTTTGGGATAGTTAATTTATACAAATATGGTGCCAGAAAATCAAACTGAGAGGGAGCGGGGAAAGTCATACCAAGGACAGAGTTTCTTTATAATGGCCAGAATGTTCTGTTGCTCTAAGTCCTTCAGACGCTGTTCAGTTAGCCTTTTTGCTTTAATAAAGCCCATCGTGAGAAGCTGATGTGGGTGGAGTCCGCAGGAGAGGAATTTTTGGTGCACAGTTTTGGACCATGCACCTTTATGGGGGTCTTGTGTCACTAAGGGCAGTAAACTGGGAGGATTTTCGACTATGTGGCTGAATCACTCCTGCAAAATAGGGAGGGTCTGGCAAAGACCCTGTTGTGGCTCTGCTCCCTGAGTCCCAAGAAAGACAGGAGGCCGATGTGGTGGGAGTGTAAAAAGGTGAGAGTCTTCTGGGAACTGATATATAATGAATTTTTAAAAATGTTGAAATATACATTTGTTAAAAAACCAGAAGCTTTTTTGTTAGGAATGGTTGGAAATGAAATAAATAGAAAGGACCATAAATTATTTTTATATGCAGTATCAGCAGCAAGAATACTACTGGCTCAAAAATGGAAGCAGGAAGAATTACCATTGATAGAAGAATGGAGAATGAAATTAATGGACTACGCAGAATTAGATAAATTAACAGGAAGGATCCAAAACCGACAAGATCACAAGTTTACCAAGGACTGGAGCAAATTTGTGGACGATATGAAAAGCATTTGTGGTACGCAAATATAACGTTTGTGGGTTTACAGGAAGCTTTGTGAAGAAAAAATATTAGAAACACTGTAAAAAAGGGAATAAGGGAATAGGTTTATTTAAAATAAAAGGCAATGTTAAATTTAGAATTGCGGATAGAAGATTAGAAAACGGAAGATTCGCGGATGAGCTGAAGGAAGTCAAAATTACGTATCTGAGATAATATTGAAAATGTATGTTTAAATCTTGTATTGGAAATTGAATAAAAATATTAAAAAAGAAAGAAAGAAAGACAGGAGGCCGGTATTTCGAAAACAAAGAGTTGGTGTGTCATAACAGGCTGGGGGACGGGAATGCAGTTTGCCTCCTGGCAAATCCTGGCCTGTCATCACGTCGAGTGAGACGAGAACTGTCGGGAAACAATGGCATTTATCAAAGTACAGTAAGGGCTTCATATCCAATCCATCTTCCGGTGAAAAACGGCTCGCGTTCTCACCGTGTTCCTGCCAGCCGCTGAGCTTGTCCGCCCTGATTTATGAGCGGTTTCGCCCTGTAAAAATAAATGCCTGTAATTTCAGGGCTTGTGAACGACCCCAAAGATGATAACCTCGGGCTTGTCTCATAGATTGCAAGCTGCAGCAATACAGCCCCAAAGTACAATGACAGGAATTAAGCTAGTAAAGAACAGAGCCTTTTATTTCCCCAGAGATACACATGGGAATATCATGGGAAGCGCAGTGACGTTCTCCGTGATGTATTTATAACTGCTGGGAGTCCCACCCTCATCTGCATTGTTTGAAGCGCTGTTACTCTTTTACGATTCAAAAACCCACCTTAAGTACATCCTAAAACCGGTGGGTGGGGTTGAATGACCAGTTTGGGGATCTATGAAAATAAAGTCCCACCCTCATTTGTGCAAATTTCTTTGGGCTAATGGGTTTAGATTTTTAGAGGACAGGGCATATGTTATATGCGAAGTACAGTGGTACCTCAGGTTACATACGCTTCAGGTTACATACGCTTTAGGTTACAGACTCCACTAACCCAGAAATAGTGCTTCAGGTTAAGAATTTTGCTTCAGGATGAGAACAGAAATCGTACTCTGGTTGCGCGTCGGCAGCAGGAGGCCCCATTACCTAAAGTGGTGCTTCAAGTTAAGAACAGACCTTTGGAGCGAATTAAGTACTTAACCTGAGGTACCACTGTATTAGGGATCAATCCTGTACAAAAGAAGGTGGAGTAAAGCAAGCCTGGCATAAAGGAAGCCGGATCCAACCTCCATTCGCTCGGCAGAGGGGAAACAAGCCATCAAAATAGTATTTAAGTCGGGGTCAGCAAATTTTTTCAGCAGGGGACCGGTCCATTGTCCCACAGACCTTGTGGGGGGCCGGACTATATAGTGGTACCTTGGGTTAAGAACTTAATTCATTCTGGAGGTCTGTTCTTAACCTGAAACTGTTTTTAACCTGAAGCACCACTTTAGCTAATGGGGCCTCCTGCTGCCGCCGCGCCGCCGCCGCGTGATTTCTGTTCTCATCCTGAAGCAAAGTTCTTAACCCGAGGTACTATTTCTGGGTTAGCAGAGTCTGTAACCTGAAGCGTATGTAACCTGAAGCGTATGTAACCCGAGGTACCACTGTATTTCCTATGCCCCACAAATAACCCAGAGATGCATTTTAAATAAAAGGACACATTCTACTCATGTGTCTACCAGCTCCATCTGGTACGCAGGCTGAGACCCTACCTGCCTGCACATTGTCTTGCCATGGTGGTGCAAGCTCTGATTCCCGGGCCGTCTGCGGGCCGGATTTAGAAGGCGATTGGGCCAGATCCAGCCCTCAGGCCTTAGTTTGCCTACTCATGATTTAAGTTGTATAACCCATTACATTGGGTTGCCAGGTCATGTAACTGAGTTTAGGATCCAGCCTACCGTAATTAGGCCCCTCCTGCTCCCTCAATGCCCCCTTTTCAGGACTTATGCCGGTTTAAGATTCTCTGAGTCCAGCTCAGCCAGATGGAGGAGACATACCAGTGTAATATCCGACTGAGCCAAGTCTGAGGGAGTTAAGCCAATGTATCCCAGTTGCATTGGGAACCTCCTGCTGGATCAGCTGGAGATCTGTTAGAGCCTCACCCCATCTGTTTGGGCTGATCCTGCTACAGGGTAGCTCCTTTGAGGTGTGTCTTGAGCAGCATATTAACTTCACAACCTTTTTTCAGTTGCATACGGGGGAAAGATCCAAAAAGGTACTGTATAGAAGAGATACGGCATAATTGTCAAACCACTCATTCTATTTTACTTTATTTATTTAAAGTATTTATAGCAGACGCCCTCCGTACTAAGAATGCTGGGTGGAGAAATATAGGATAGAAGTACTGTTTCTGGGAGACGGGGGCGTGTGTATGTGTGGGGGGACTCCCTGGTCCTGAATGGGGTAACTGTGCCCTTAAAGGACCAGGTGCGCAGCCTGAGAGTCATTTTGGACTCACAGCTGTCCATGGAGGCGCAGGTCAATTCTGCGTTCAGGGCAGCTGTTTACCAGCTCCTTCTGGTACGCAGGCTGAGACCCTACCTGCCTGTGCATTGTCTTGCCAAGGTGGTGCAAGCCTTTTGGCGGTTCCCTCCTTGCAAGAAGTGAGGTTACAGGGAACCAGGCAGAGGGCCTTCTCGGTAGTGGCACCCGCCCTGTGGAACACCCTCCCACCAGATGTCAAAGAGAACAACAACTACCAGACTTTTGGAAGACATCTGAAGGCAGCCCTGCTTAGGGAAGTTTTTAATGTTTGATCTTTTATCGTGTTTTTAATGTTCTGTTGGGAGCCACCCAGAGTGACTGGGGAAGCCCACTCAGATGGGCGGCATCATCATCATCATAGTTATAGTGGGCCCTCCGGATATGAACTTAATTTGTCCTGGGGGTCCGTACTTACCCTGAAAAGTCTATGTCCTGAGGTGCTGCTTCTGGTATGCACATGGTGCGATAGAGTGTTTCTGCGCATGCGCGTATGGCGGAACCCGGAAGTATACACTTCTGGGTTTGCCACATTCATAACTCGAAATTACGTTACCCAAAGGCAACGTAACCCGAGGTACCACTGTATTTAAAAGCAGTTTCCATTGACAATAAATGAAATTAACAAATGTCACCAGGCACAACAGATCAGCTGAAAATCACAGCCAGGCTTTTGAAGTTATGAGCTGCCTGGATCAGAGTCCAGTCTGACACACAAGAGAGCCCAAAATGTTGCATGTGAGTGAAGATGCTGAGAGGGTAAGAAACCCCAGCTGTGGGAGAGGAGCTCACAATGGCTCTTCCCCATGTCAGCGTCCTCCTTCAACGGTCCTGGAACAATGGAGGCATTGGGAAGAGCAGCTTTGGGGGAGCTGGGGCCTGCTGCAGCCGCCCTGCAGTGGGTCATATGACATGCATGATAGCTCCATTGGCATGGCTTTAATTTGCTGGGTCAGGCGTGCTCATTTATCCCTTCTCTGAATTATGTCCTGCTTCCCAGTCACTCTCTCAAAAGGAAAAGGAGGGACGACAGATTAGAGCAGTGCCTCTCTGAATGCCCTGGCTTCTTCCAGAACCCATGACTTTCTTCTTCTTCTTCTGTTGCCCTTAGCCAGTCTATTCCCCATCATCTCTGAGTAAGAGTCAGTGAGCTATGACCCTTAATGGCTAGTTGGCTGATGGTCTCTTTGATTAAAAGCCATTTCTGCAGGATTATTATTACTATTACTATTATTATTATTATTATTTGCTCCTTTCTACAGGGTCTCTTTATCGGTTATTGAAATGGTTATTATTAAAATACATTACTACTGCGGCCCGTGTTTTGTTAGCCCCAAAATGGAAAACGAGCGAGGTCCCAACTAATGAAGAATGGCAACTTAAGTTGACAGAATATGCACAGCTCTCAGAATAAGAGAACAAGAAGAACATACGTTTAAAGAAGACTGGGAAAAGTTTATTGAATATATGGGAAATAATTGTGAACAGCTGAAAACGCTGGCAGCATTAAGATAAATTCAACAGTGTAAATAAGTTATGATGGATGCAATAATGGAATACTGAATGGTATAGTTTCTGTAAAATATGCAGGGATTTATGATATGTAAATTGGACCATGGAAAGAGAAGAAGGAAAGTCATTGATATCTTAAGGATGTAAAATGAGTATTTTAAATTGTAAAAGAGAAAATTTAATAAAACTTATATATATATATAAAATAAATAAAACACATTGCTTTGTTTTTATGCTTAGTCTTCTTGGCTCTTTTTTGTATGTCACTTAAAGAGTTTTCTTGCAGTAAGCAATTAATAAATGAAGTTATTAATAATAATAAAAATAATAGACACTTACTGCATTGGATGACACGAACAGTTGCCTACGAAAGCATATGCTATAATAAAATGCGTTATTCTCTAAGGTGCCAAAAGATGGCTTTTCTGAATATATCTTCACAGCATGAATAACCCCTTGGCTTCACAGCATCTGAACTCACACCTCTTGTTGATTTTAACGAGCTTGAGCCAATTAGTACCTTCATGGCCAAGCCCCGAGCCCTGAGCCATCTCCTGTGCCAACAATCACAGACCTCACAAGATTGACTAACTTGGTGTGTTGTATTTGGCAAGCTGTGTTGCCAGATATCTCACTTTATACATTGAGCGAGCTAAACGGGGTTGTTTTTCTTTGGCCAATAGGTGGACTGGATTATGGCTCTTCTTCTGTGCTAAATACCGTTGCGGCTACCAAGGAGTCAAAACGTGTGTGTCTTCCAGAAGTGAAATAATGAGCCAAACAGAGACATTCCCCACCCCACCCCCAGTTTGCTTTCTCTGCATGTGAGTGGAACAAACAGCACTCATTTGTAGCACAGTCCTTTAGGGTGCATCTGCTTGGACTAAGCGGCAGGATGCAGGAGAATCTGAGACACTGTACCTCTTCTTCTGCAACTCCCCCAAACCCAAACCCCTACTGTGGGTTGGCATTTACTGCTTCTATGTGATGATGCTGAGAGCTTTGTTGGGGATCCCTTCACATCCTCTCCAAGACTTGCATTTGTGAAAAGGAAAAGATATTAGTGTGGCTGCACTCTGCAAGTTCCTCTGAAGCTGTTACTCAAATATTGGTTCTGGGGCAGGATTCAGACACACACAATGGGAATCCTGTGTGGATTTGGAGGCACTTCTGAACAGTCATTTATACATATATACAGTGGTACCTCGGGTTAAGTACTTAATTCGTTCCGGAGGTCCGTACTTAACCTGAAACTGTTCTGAACCTGAAGCACCACTTTAGCTAATGGGGCCTCCTGCTGCTGCCACGCCGCCAGAGCACAAGTTCTGTTCTCATCCTGAAGCAAAGTTCTTAACCTGAAGCACTATTTCTGGGTTAGCAGAGTCTGTAACCTGAAGCGTATGTAACCTGAGGTACCACTGTATATGAAAAGGCTCACCCTCCCATTCTCCCTTTTTGCTGTTCTCTGTATGGCCCAAGATATACGAAGTGTGTTCATCGCTGCTTCTACTCAGTGTGTGAATGACGGCTACATGTCTGGTAGAAGTCAGGACCTCTTCTTGTTTCCATGCTTCTAATTTATTTATGGTATTTTAGAATTTCTTTCCCAACCCTGGTTGTCAAGGCAGTTTGCTAATACTGCAATAAACCGCATAAAAACAATTTACAAAGAAAAAAATAGCATTAAAAAGATTCCTAAAAATACCACAGAGAGGTGTAAGAGGGACATAGCTCATGCTATCGTCCTGCTATCTTAGAAAAAGCCTGTGTAAGCACCTGTGCTGGCTTGGTGCCGTCACAACAATCACCTGCGCTCCCAGCAGCAAAGCAGTCAGTAGTTCCAGTAAAAGTAAATACCAGCAAAGCAGCGACAACAGTCTGGCAACTTCACCATTGCTCACAATGATGACCATTGCTCACAATGATGACAACAGCCCCATTTTAGTCTTTAGCCATGCATGGAAGGCCAACAAGTAGCATAGTGAGGGCTGGGACATCATCATGATGTCACAGAAGCCAGTTCATACCTGAGTCTGACACACACAATGTTGTTGTTGTTGTTGTTGTTGTTGTTGTTGTTGTTCTTCTTCTTCTTCTTCTTCTTCTTCTTCTTCTTCTTCTTCTTCTTCTTCTTCTTCCTCTTCCTCTTCCTCTTCCTCTTCCTCTTCCTCTTCTTCTTCCTCTTCTTCATGTGTTTATCTGGAGTGAGGAGAAATGACTTGCTTAAAGTCACCCAGACAGTTCACAACTGAATCCCTGAGACAGAGGATGAAGCTGTGCAGTCCCAGCTGCAATGTGCATCTTCACTTGGGCATTGTTGGCCAGAAAGTGTTAAAGAAGGACAGAACTTTTTTTATGTATGCAACTACAGCAGCAAGAATACTCATCGCAAGACATTGGAAGAAACAAGATTTGCCCACACTGGAAGAATGGCAGACGCAACTGATGGAACTGGCGGAAATGACTGGCAGAATTCGAGATTTGGGAGAAGAAACAATGGAAGAGGATTGGAAAAAGTTTAAAGACTATTTACAAAAACAGTACAAGTTGTATGAATGCTAAGAAACTGCACGAGCCAGAAAAGTATGGTTCCAGTAATCTGACTGTGGGTTATAGAAAATTAAGTGATACGTAAGAAAGGGATGAAGCTTAAAGCAATATTTATGTTAAATATAAGTTAAAACCAACTGACTAAGAATACTTTAAGTTAAGAAATACAACATTTGAAAAATACAAAATAAGGAATGAAACAAGGTAACAATTTGCTGACATTTTTATTATAGAGAACGCAGGGTAAGGGAGATGTGAGGAGGTCCAATTAGTTATACAAAAAATGTTACGAACAGTTGTGTTTTTCTTATTTTTTCTCTTTTATATATTTTGTTGGTGTATTTTGTATCTGTATTTGTTTTTTGGTTTGTTATATTCTTTGGTGAAGGGATTTTGTGTGTTTAATATATGTTTTTCTGTTTTATGTTTGAAAACTTAATAAAAATATTTTTTTTTTAAAAATGTGCATCTTCACTCAGCAGTGAAAAGTCCTCCCCCCCTCCATTTTTCAGTTCTCCAACAAAACATTTTGTAAAGGTCTCATGAACATTCACCAGCATTTTAGTGTGAATGTACACGTGCTTGCACGCAATACGCACATTTTTGCAAAGCAGATTTCCCACAATATTGGTATTTCCCCTAATGCATTTTTATATATTGTTTCCACTAATAAATACATTGTTGTGCACCCTTTGCTTATGTATATGCATATATTTTTTTTGCATGCATTACAGTGGTACCTCAGGTTACATACGCTTCAGGTTACATACACTTCAGGTTACAGACTCTGCTAACCCAGAAATAGTGCTTCAGGTTAAGAACTTTGCTTCAGGATGAGAACAGAAATCATGTTCCGGTGGCACGGCAGCAGTGGGAGGCCCCATTAGCTAAAGTGGTGCTTCAGGTTAAGAACAGTTTCAGGTTAAGAATGGACCTCCAGAACAAATTAAGTACTTAACCCGAGGTACCACTGTACTTGGTTGGGTTGGCCTTGCCAAATTCAGGGAAGTCCCCATTTCGAAGGATGTCCTCGTCTCAGTTCGCACATTGTTTCAGAGAATGCGATTTAGGTAGATTTGCCTTAAATGTGAACTGAAATGAATTTCTCTCTCATCCCTAGAGCACGGGAGGAGCACTTTGGACGTATTTGCATTTGGGTGACTCTTCCCATGAATGGAGGCTATCTGAGGAGCCCTTGGTCCAAACTCCATTGTTATCTGAGGTCTGAAGTTATCTCCTGGTTATCGCTCCCATCTGTCATGGCAGCACAGCTGAATGTCCTGCCAGCACAGCTAACAGATCTTCAAATAGGATGTCACCTGCAAAATTTTTGTTTTAACCTTTCCATGCCCTTTTAAAAAAATGTCAGAACCAGTGTAGGCGGTGAAGGTCCTGTGTGAGTGCCTGGAGGCGGTTGGAGGATGGATGGTGGCTAATGGATTGAGGTTGAATCCTGACAAGACAGAAGTACTGCTTTTGGGGGACAGGGGGCGGGCTGGTGTGGAGGACTCCCTGGTCCTGAATGGGGTAACTGTGCCCCTGAAGGACCAGGTGCACAGCCTGGGAGTCATTTTGGACTCACAGCTGTCCATGGAGGCGCAGGTCAATTCTGTATCCAGGGCAGCTGTCTACCAACTCCACCTGGTACGCAGGCTGAGACCCTACCTGCCCGCGGACTGCCTCGCCAGAGTGGTGCATGCTCTAGTTATCTCCCACTTGGACTACTGCAATGCGCTCTACGTGGGCCTACCTTTGAAGGTGACCCGGAAACTACAACTAATCCAGAATGTGGCAGCTAGACTGGTGACTTGGGGCGGCCACCGAGACCACATAACACCGGTCTTGAAAGACCTACATTGGCTCCCAGTATGTGGTGCTGTGGGTAAAACCTCAGCGCCTAGGACTTGTCAATCGCATGGTCGGCGGTTCGAATCCCTGTGGCGGGGTGCGCTCCCGTTGCTCGGTCCCAGTGCCTGCCAACCTAGCAGTTCGAAAGCACCCCCGGGTGCAAGTAGATAAATGGGGACAGCTTACTAGCGGGAAGGTAAACGGCGTTTCCGTGTGTGGCTCTGGCTCACCAAAGCAGCTTCGTCATGCTGGCCACGTGACCCGGAAGTGTCTGCGGACAGCGCTGGCTCCTGGCCTATAGAGTGAGATGAGCGCACAACCCCAGAGTCTGTCAAGACTGGCCCATACGGGCAGGGGTACCTTTACCTTTACCTAAGTTTCCGAGCACAATTCAAAGTGTTGGTGTTGACCTTTAAAGTCCTAAAGGGCCTCGGCCCAGTATACCTGAAGGAGCGTCTCCACCCCCATCGTTCTGCCCGGATGCTGAGGTCCAGCGCCGAGGGCCTTCTGACGGTCCCCTCATTGTGAGAAGCAATGCTACAGGGAACCAGGCAGTGGGCCTTCTCGGTAGAGGCACCCGCCCTGTGGAACGCCTTCCCATCAGATGTCAAAGAGATAAACAACTACCTGACATTCAGAAGACATCTTAAGGCAGCCCTGTTCAGGGAAGTTTTTAATGTGTGACATCTTAGTGTATTTTTGGTCTTTGTGGAAGCCGCCCAGAGTGGCTGGGGAAACCCAGCCAGATGGGTTGGGTATAAATAATAAATTATTATTATTATTATTATTATTACCAGCCTGCTGGAATTTGTTGGCAATTCTATTGTATTTTACCTCCTTCTTTCTAAGTCACTCTGAGAGCTGCAAATGAAGGGAAGTCTAAAAATGCAACAAATGGATAAATAAAGGAGCTTCGGTTGGGAAATGGAAAGTGATGAGATACCATTGAACTTCTGCATCCAGCAGTTTATGTAATCATGTTAAGGGGTCCCATCATTTACTTAGCATTTATAAACACCCCTTTGTGGTGCTGAAGGACCGTAGCTCAATGGAAGAACATCTGCTTTGGCTGCAGAAGGTCGCAGGTTCAATCCCTGCCAGGTAGGGCTGGGAGAAACCTTTGCCTGAAACGGCACTGCCAGTCAGGGTAGACAATACCAAGATAGTTGGACCAAGGATAAGACACCGTCCTATGTTCTTGTTTCTAAAATAGCTTTGTGAGAGAAGTTAGGGTCCGAGATAGTGACTTGCTCCTTTGTCTTCATGGCTCAACAGAGGTGGTGGTGGGGAATGTTTGGCTCCTCCATGTGCTGCTGAACTACAGCTCCCATCAGCTTTAACGAAGCTGGCCAATTACCAGGGATGATGGGAGTTGTAGTTGAGCAAATATCTGGAGCCTTGACGCACTTGGCTTAACAGGAATTTGAATCCCAGCTTCCCTAGTGGCCAACATGGGACCCACCAGATGTTCTTGGACCACAACTCCCATCAGCCTGAGCCAGCATGGCTAATTGTTAGGGATGATGGAAGTTGTAGTCCAGCAACCACATTAGCTACCTTGCCCTAGTGTGACAATATTAGTTACTGTACTGTGTAATCTTTGAGAGCTACACTGTATCTAAATACAACTGACCTACAAAATTCAGCAGAAAGCTGAATGTTGTTCACTTGTGGAAGGATTTTTTTAAAAAGTTGTGCGTCTTTGTTTCTCAGTTTGATCGTTTCACATGGTTCTGTATGTATCGTGGTATTTTATGCATTGTGACTTGCAGTTAATTTTATTGATCATAGTTTAGTAATTATTTATTGTAATAATCATATTATTATTAATAATAATTTTATTTATATCCCACACATCTGGCTGGGTTGCCCCAGCACATATAAAAACTGAATAAAACATCAAACATTTTTAATTTCCCTATATTGTAATTGTTAAGAGTGAATTTCTGTTTAATTATTTGCTGGTGTTTTGAGAGTTAATTTTATTGTGTACTATTATATTCTAACGGATTATTAAACATTACTTTATTTGATATAAGTCTTATTATGACTTTCTGTATTGGATCAGATCATTATAAGGTGTGTGTTCTTTGTCGTATATTTTGTTGCTGCAAACCACCTTCTGTATAGTAATTTAGAAAGGCGGTATACAAATTAAAAATGACATGAAATGTTGCCTTGAGGAGGGGAATCTAAACTGTTATTTAGGAGTGGAGTGTTTGTCCTTGTGTGCTTTTATTGCAAGAGGAAGACGCTGCTTGAACACAGGAAAATTACGATCTTTCTCAAGGATTGTTTATGAACCAGGAGTTGTTAAATATGATTTGTGAACCAGAAGTGCACTGCCGTATCATGTTGTTTCTTTGGGAAAGATATTAAGGGAATCAAGCCTATAGCAACAATCTTTATCAGATGCCATTAATGAGCATGCAGGAGCCTATTAAATTTTGGCTCTCAGGTCAAAGCATAGCTTCTCATGAACGGACTTTTAAAGGATGCTCTCTCAAGGCTGAAATGGGCTGCATTTGCTTCATGGGTTCCCAGCCAATTCACAGCAGACAGTGTTCATAATGGTATTTGCATGACTGCATCCTTTGAGAGGAAGAAGATGTGGGTTTAAACTCCAGCCTTTTCAGGTGGAAGGACATTCATATTTATCTCCAGCCTGCAACATGAAATCCCTTTTTAATGTTGACTTTATATGTCTATCCATCTTTGTGCTCTCTAGAGTGACCAAATTAATTCAGTGGTACATCTGGTTACATATGCTTCAGGTTACATACGCTTCAGGTTACAGACTCCGCTAACCCAGAAATAGTACCTCGGGTTAAGAATTTTGCTTCAGGATGAGAACAGAAATCGTGCTCCGGCGGTGCGGCAGCAGCGGGAGGCCCCATTAGTTAACCCGAGGTACCACTGTAGAGGCAGGGAACTCATCTACATTTAACAGCTGGGTTAGGAGAGGTTAATTTTTGTAAGCACTTGTATTAAAAACAGTTAATCACCTGGGCTTTTTAATCAATATGCAGAGTGTTAATCAGTTGATCAAACCCATTACTTGATTACACATTGCTGCACATAACAACAACAACATCAACAACTACAGTGGTACCTCAGGTTACATATGCTTCATGTTATAGACACTTCAGGTTACAGACTCCTCTAACCCAGAAATAGTACCTCGGGTTAAGAACTTTGCTTCAGGATGAGAACAGAAATCGTGCTCCGGCAGCAGCAGGAGGCCCCATTAGCTAAAGTGGTGCTTCAGATTAAGAACAGTTTCAGGTTAAGAATAGACCTCCGGAATGAATTAAGTACTTAACCCAAGGTACCACTGTACTATTTTATTATTTATACTCCACCCATCTGGCTGGGTTGCTGCAGCCACTCCGAGCTGCTTCCAGCACATATAAAAACGTAATAAAACGTCTAACATTAAAAACTTCCTGATACAGGGCTGCCTTCAGATGTTTTCTAAAAGTTGTGTGGTTCTTTATCTCCTTGACATCTGATGGGAGGGCGTTCCACAGGGAGGGCGCCACTGCCGAGAAGGCCCTCTGTCTGGTTCCCTGTAACTTCTCGCAGTGAGGGAACTGCCAGAAGGCCCTCGGAGCTGGACCTCAGTGTCTGGGCTGAATGATGGGGGTTATGCAAGGCTGAGAAATGCTGCTTGCCTCTTTCCTGATTTGCCTTCATCCACATATTGCTGTCCCCCTTCCACATCTTCCTCCTTCAATAATGCTTGTGATGACAATAATAAATACTCAAAACAACTAAATGAATAAATAAGACACTCTTCTATCAACATCAGTCTATTCTCTACAATATGAGGATAGCGAAAATAACTGTGGCCTACCATACAGGTCCATTGTAAGCAGCGCTATTTTTCCATAAAAAGAGGTACTGGAACTCAAAATGAATATCTTCCTTTATTTATTATAATGGCAATGGAGTTCACCTGAGAGGTGCCGAACTGAGTTCTGGCGAGTTCCAGCTGAAAAAAAAGCATTGGTTGTAAGAGTGGATGTAGCACACTTAAAATACACTGGGAAATGATTTATAATGAATTGAAGAAAATGTTTAAGATAACTTTTAGTAAAAAACACCAGAAGCTTTTCTTTTAGGGATAGTAGATACAGAGATACCAAAAGATTTTAAAAAATTTGTTTCTGTATGCTACAGTTGCAGCTAGAATGGTTTTTACCCAGAGATGGAAAGAAGATGTAGTACCAACCAAGGAAGAGTGGCCAATAAAATTAATGGATTATGCCGAAATGGCAAGGATAACAGGTGTAATAAGAAACCAAGAAGAAGAAGAAGTTATTAAAGATTGGGGAAAATTTGTGGAATATCTGAAAAATTCTTGTATGCAAATAAGTTCCTTAGCAGGGTTAACATAAAACAAGCAGTTAAACGTATTATCAAGAGAAACTAAAGAATAACTTTTAAATGGATTTATGTGGAAAATGCAGCATAAAAAATTAAAATTAAAAAGAAACCACAAAAAGGTGCGGGGTGTGTGTCAAACATATATGTGTATTGGAAATGTGATTTGCGTGTTTGTGATCTGTATGTCTGCAATTTATTTGAAAAACTGAAAAATAAAATTTATATTTTATATTTAAAAACACACTATACAAAAATGTGAAGTGGGGAGGGCTACAAAGGCAGAAGGAGAAGAGAGGCATGCTTCTTGAGGCCCTGATCTGCCAACCCCCAGCTGCCCCCGCAGCCTACTGCCTGAGGAGACTGCCTCACCATGCCTCCTGAGCGGGCTGGTCCTTGTGGAGGCACCCAGGAAGGCTGCACAATGCAGACTACTAGTGGGATGGCTTATACAGTCGTACCTTGGATCCCGAATGCCCTGGAAATCAGATGTTTTGGCTCCCGCCAAGCGATTGTTCCAGTTTGTGAACGTTCTTTTGGAACCCAAACGTCCGACAGGGCTTCCGCAGCTTCCAATTGGCTGCAAAAGCTTCCTGCAGCCAATCAGAAGCCACAATTTGGTTTTCGAACATCTTGGAAGTCGAACAGACTTCTGGAATGGATTCCATTTGACTTCCAAGGTACGACTGTAGCATGAAAGAGAGGACACGCATCCTTCACCAAATTGAGATAAACCCAATGAAAAATGCTCCACCCCTCTCACGACAATTTCACAATTTCCCTTTGATAATTTTTGAATGCAATTTCTTTCCTCCTTCGTCACGCTGGAGTGCCGGGAGATGCAGGAGATATTGTTGGCATGGCAGGATTAAGAACAAAGCAGCCACCAGGACTTATATCCTGTATATTGTTTCCGATAGGAAAAGAAAGTCAAAGGGCAGAGTGCTTGATTTACTAATGTCCTGAAGGCTGCAAAGCAAGTTCACACCGGCACTTTTCTACTGTTTATGTGAACCTCTACTCTACTCCACCCAGTGTATCTGGGGAACAGAGATTAGCCATTTTACACAACCCACTTGAGTTGGGAGTACTTTTATCTGGGTGGGAAATCTGTGAGCTGGTAGGCATCAGTATATCCTTTATCTTCCTGTTTGGTAGAGGATGCCCCCTTCCCACAGGAGCCTGCTTAAAATTCATTTGTTAAAAGGATAGCAAAGATTTGGATTGCTATCTGTTAGCTATGTGCAAAGGAAATTTCACTTTCTTAATCAACAATTGTGTCCAGGGCAGCTGCCTACCAGCTCCATCCAGTACGCCTGATGAGACCCTACCTGCCCACAGACTGTCTCGCCAGAGTGGTGCATGCTCTAGTTATCTCCTGCTTGGACTACAGCAACACACACTATGTGGGGCTACTTTTGAAGGTGACCTGGAAACTACAACTAATCCAGAATGTGGCAGCTAGACTGGTGACTGGGAGCAGCCGCTGGGACCATGTAACTGACCTTTAAAGCCCTAAACGGCCTCGGCCCAGTATACCTGAATGAGCATCTCCACCTCCATCATCCAGCCCGGACACTGAGGTCCAGCTCTAAGGGCCTTCTGGCAGTTCCCTCACTGTGAGAAGTGAGGTTATGGGGAACCAGGCAGAGGGCCTTCTGGGTAGTGGGGCCCATGCTGTAGAATGCCCTCCCGGGAAAGAAATAACTATCTGTCTTTTATAAGACATCTGAAGGCAGTCCTGTTTAGGGAAGTTTTTAATATTTGATGTTTTATCGTGTTTTTAATATTCTGTTGGGAGCTGGCCAGAGTGGCTTGGGAAACCCAGCCAGATGGGCGGGGTATAAATAACAAATTATTATTATAATAATTCACCAAAGAAGAAAGAAGAAGAAATGGGAGTTTTAGTTCAGTAACACCTGTTGAAGAAGAAGAAGAGTTTGGATTTGATATCCCGCTTTATCACTATCCGAAGGAATCTCAAAGCAGCTAACATTCTCCTTTCCCTTCCTCCCCCACAACAAACACTCTGTGAGGTGAGTGGGGCTGAGAGACTTCAAAGAAATGTGACTAGCCCAAGGTCACCCAGCATGTGGAGGAGCGGGGAAGCGAACCTGGTTCCCCAGATTACGAGTCTACCGCTCCTAACCACTACACCACTGGCTCTCAAAGGTTCTCCATATTTGGATTACTGTGATTCTGAGCATTCACAGTGTGTGTGTGTGTCGGGGGGGGGGTCACAGAAGATACAGATGCAAATCCCCATTTTTATTTTTTCCCTAAGCACATTTCTAGTTCTCATATTTGCAAATGCACATTTCAATCCTAAATTTACTTATTAGGGAGCAAGCTCCAATGAACAAAGTGCAACTCGCTTCCAAGTAAAAATTGCACAGGTTAGAGCGATACACAACAGTGAACTCCTAAGCATGTTTGTGCAGTTAGTAAGCCCCCCAAGAGCTCAGTGAGGCTTGCTCTTTACTGAGTGCGCTTAGGATTGTGCCAAAAGCTCAACCTTTGTGTTGAATAAGATTTTTAGGGATCCCACCAAGCTTTCCTTGTAAGATTACGGCTCAAGAAGGATCAAACAACCTCAGCAAGTGCCCAACCCCCACTCTGGAAAGCAGCTTTGAAGAAAAGAGTTTATGTCCTTTATTTCTATCATGCTTGAGGTTAACGCTCTAGGGATAAAACTTAATACAAATAATTTAAGGCAGTTGGCAACTGCTCTGTGTAACATCAATTCAGAGATTACGGCTAAAAGCTGTGTGAGTCAAATTGGCAGAGACTTTCATGCATAAATATGTTTTTGCAAACCAGGGCAACTGATGGATTCATGAGTGTGATCTTGGAGATGAATTTCCAACGGCTTTGATTTATTGAGAAAGTTTCATCCCTTGAAGAAAGGGATGAAACACATTGACAATAAAGGGAGGAGTCTTTCTCTCTACACAACTGCCTGCGGAGCGTCAACAGTAGCAAAAACTGAACACATTCATCTAATAAGAGAAACAATGCACATGTGAATACCGTATTTTTTGCACCATAACACTCACTTTTTTCCTCCTAGAAAGTAAGGGGAAATGTCTGTGCGTGTTATGGAGGGAATGCCTACGGGTGGCATGCCTACGGATTTTCCTCCTCTAAAAACTACGTGCGTGTTATGGTCTGGTGCGTGTTATAGAGCGAAAAATACGGTAATTTGTATCTCACATCCAGGTTGCAGAATGCAGCTTTTCTTGATGCGGAATAGTGCAGGCACTTGGTTCCTGTATATCCCCCACAGGGCCGGCCCACCCATGAGGCAGGCTGAAGCAGCTGCCTCGGGTGGCTGAATTTTGTGGGGCAGTGCCTCAGTGGATACTCTGCCCACCCCTGTGAGAGTGAGATCTCTCCTTAGGCAGTGAAACGGAATGGGACGCCCCTGTGCCCCACATACGGCTCTGAGGAACATGGTAATCCCGTGCATTTTACTGAGTTAATAGCAGGAAGATTTTTCACATAAAATACTCCTCAAGCTATGTGTAAGTCTAAGGGACTTTGTATGTATGGTGCAGGCTGGATAATTTTGACTACAGACCCCCCCCCAAGTGTCTGTATTTTCCAAGGACAGTCCTGGATTTACAGAAGCCGTCTTGGTTTCTAATTTGATCTGGGAATGTCCCACTTTTCCTTAGGACATACGTATTGGAGAAAACATTGGAGAACTGTTGAAAAGTATGGTAGGATGTCCCTATTTTCATCAGAGCAATATTGGAGAGTATGGAGATATGCGACCCCTGAGCCAAGGAGATAAGTAACTATGTGACTATGACTAAGTTCAGCTAATTTGAAGGCCCTCCCAGTACCTGCTCCTGCCAACCTAGCAGTTCGAAGGCACATCAAAGTGCAAGTAGATAAATAGGTACCACTCCGGCGGGAAGGTAAACGGCGTTTCTGTGTGCTGCTCTGGTTTCGCCAGAAGTGGCTTAGTCATGCTGGCCATATGTCCCTGAAAACTGTCTGTGGACATACGTCAGCTCCCTCAGCCCATAAAGCAAGATGAGTGCCGCAACCCCAGAGTCTTTCACAACTGGACTTAACTGTCAGGGGCCCTTTACCTTTTACCTAGTACCTGCATTTATTTTTGTGCTCCTGTGCTGGGTTGCTGCAGGGAACACGTTATAGATGACTGATCGGAGTGGGTTTGGGGGGCCTTGACAGCCCCTCAATGAATCAGCTATAGGAAATGATGGATGGCAGATGTGAGCATGAAATTGGAGTTCTGAACCGCATTCAAGATCTGTGAATGAGTCTGAGCCTGCAACTCTTTGAGGAAGTAATCCCAGCGAAACCTGGTGTTTACAAAAGTTTAACTCTAATCAGTTTAGAGCCTCTCTTCTCCATACTAACCGGAGTGAGCCCCTGCGGCATACATGCCAAAACAGGAGTTGTATGCAGGTGGCACAGATGACAATCTAAAAGCATCCCTTGTGCTAGGCAAATCTCCAAAGTCATGTCTTTTTGCCCTCATTTTCTTTGATTTGTATAACTTTTTTTAAAAAAAGTGGTCCACAAATACCCCCAGCAGTTATCAGGTGGGCTGTGGAGAGACAGAAAACAAACACCTGCAAATCACTGATCTAGATACTTCCAGAGTGTATCCACAGGGATAGCCAAGCACATCTTGGAATGTGTGTTTCAGGTTTGAGATATTTGGGGCATTCTTGTCTAGTGGTGTGACCACCACTTTGTGTGTTTAAGGCTGCTGAATCCAACAAATTTTGACCTAAGCAATATGGTGATGTTTAGAACTACAGTTCCCATCATCCTGAAACAGCAATGGTCAAGGTTAATAGGAATTGTAATCCATAATATCTGGAGGGCGCCACATTGGGCACAGGTTGGAAAAGAGATGGCTACCTTTGGACGCTCCTTTATGCTTAGGCATGGGTTCCTTCATTGACACTGGATCTGTGTGATTCCCCAAGTCTGCATCTTGACCTACCAGTAGGGTTGCAGAGAGGTCTTCAAGGATGCTGTAAGTGGATTGCTGAAACTGTCATTCTGATACACTCAAAACCCTTGGTGCGTAGCAGGAAAGACAGAAGCTTCCCCCTTATGACCCAAGAAGATGAGGATGGGGGAGCAAGAAAGAGGCACGAAGCAGCCCTCAGGCAGCACTGATATGATAGTAAAGCTCTATATCATCCAACCCCAAAGCAGGGCAATGCCTTCTGAACACAATTGAGGCCATAGAGAGAGACAACACAGGAACGCTTTATTTCACCCCAGGACCAATACGGTGCAGTCAGCACTTGTCAAATGAATGGTTCCATCAATTAGTTAGTTACCTCCTCCTGACCCTCTGGAACTAAAGGTTACTTGTTCTGTGTGGTAGCTCTGAATTCTGGGGCGACTCTAAGAAAAGAAGCCAACAATTGCCCGTTGTTTCTTGATAGTCCTGCAGCTGGAATTCAAGACGCTGCAGCAGGGACTTTTGGACTTCTTAGGGTAGAAAAGAAGTCACCTAGGTGGCAACTGCCCTCCTTTCCTACGCTCAGCTATCATGTGCTTGGCCTCCTCCCTGGTCCCGAGGACCACAGATGTAGCAGTTACTAGTTGGCATTGACCAGAATGCTTCAATCTCCCTTTCGCAATGGAACTGATGAGTACCCCAGAGTATTTTGTGGCACCCACACTTTAGTGGAGGTGAACTGCAGGGCAACACAGCTCTGTGACTCCCCTCCCCGCCCCCCCAGAGCAGGAGCAATGACGTTTTCTGTTGAGAGCACCAGGGTAAAATCTTTTGGGTTTCTTCAGAACAAATATATGATGTGCTTGAACTTCTTAGAAACACCCCCCCCAATTATTGATCCAAAACATTCTGAGAAACATTCCTCAGCTCTTTTGAGAATCTGAACTCATCCAAGTTCTCAAGTGTGTGTGTGTGTGTGTGTGTGTGAGAGAGAGAGAGAGAGAGAGAGAGAGAGAGAGAGAGACAACTGCAAAGGAGATGGGTACACATCATCATCAACAACAACATCAGCATCATTATTATTATTCTATTTGTATGCCTCCCATCTGACAGGGTTGCCCCAGCCCCTCTGGGCGGCTTCCAACAGAGTACTAATAACTTTGTTGGGAGCTATATAAAGCAGTTCTATAAAACAGGTGTTCTCAAATTGTAGTCTGTGGACCACCAGTAGTCCACAAGCTTTATTCAGATGCTCCACATGTCAGCCAGATAGGGTATAAATAATAACATTATCATAATAAATTATATACCTAATGAATTTTAAACTTTATTGTATTACTTTTATTTCTTACATTGTTTTCTATGATTTTATGATTTGAATACAATGGAATGCAAATAAATATTAAATTATTATTATTATTACAAATCATTATTATAATTTATATACATGATGACTTTTAAACTGTATTTTATTGCTTTCGTTTCTTATATTGTGTTTTATGATTTGAATACAATGGAATGCGAATTGTAACACAATAAAATACAATCTAAGAGCTCAAAGAACTAATTAAATGCAATTAGAAATAATGTAGCATTTAGCACAGTGCAGTACAGTGGTACCTCAGGTTACAGACGCTTCAGGTTACAGATTCTGCTAACCCAGAAATAGTACCTTGGGTTAAGAACTTTGCTTCAGGATGAGAACAGAAATCGTGCGGCGGTGGTGCGGCAGCAGCGGGAGGCCCCATTAGCTAAAGTGGTACCTCAGGTTAAGAACAGTTTCAGGTTAAGAACGGACCTCCAGAACAAATTAAGTTCTTAACCCGAGGTACCACTGTACAATTGCTACAACAGGCAGAAAAACCATTAAGTGGTCTGCCAAGACCCTCCGCATTTTCAAGTGGTTGGGAGGCGGTGGATAGTTTAAGAAGCACTGCTATAGCGCAAAAGAAGATCCTGAAGCAGATTAAGTATTTTTTCCAAAAAGGCAAGAACTATTAAAGGTCGCAGTCCAAAAGGTGAGTTGACTACTGCACAGCAAAGGACCCGCATTGATACATGTTAGAATTGGAGGGTATAAGCACAAGGATTTTTGATGTGGCTAATCATCCAAACAAACCACTTATTCTGAAGTGTTTCACCTGAATATATTGATTATCTGTTAATGTTTCCATTCTACAGTGTAGTTGTTTTGCAAAAGATTATAGGCATATAACATTCACAAGGCTTTGCCTTTCATGACTAAGGGTGGCAGACCTGTGAGCTTGCAGTGCCTTGACAATGCCTGTTAGAAAATGTCTACTCTAGGTAACTCCTGAAAATACTTCAAACCTTGGAACCCGAGGCTTTTGCCAGCAAACACTGAGAGGTGATTTACACCACCATAACATGATGCTTTCAACAAGAGGTCACTTTCATTTCACTCTGGCGCATCTAGTTTGTTCTATGAAAGGCTGTGACATGTCCAATGATCGTCCAACATGCCCTGGTTGGTATTCCCCAATTGGTTCAGCCATGATATGACAAGTCACAGTCAAGTCCTTTGTTTCACCCTCCATCAGTCACACTTGACTTTCTATGCAGTTAGAAAGCAAATATCTGCTTTGCCTATTGAAAAACATACACACAAGAAACCTATTCAGGAATCAAAGACCATAATAAATATTGGAAATGTTGTATTTTATATGCCGCAAACTCTGTTTGCTTTTGAAGGACTGCAGTGATGGGTAAAAGGGACCTGATCCTAATTTGCCAGAAAAGAATAAAGCAAAATCTCTACAGCACCTGGGACAACGTTAACGTTTACTTATTTTGAAAGTATATGAAATAAATCGTACACTCTGATCTCAAACCCTGGGGCTGGCAGGCACGGGGAACAAATGATATACAATTAAGTTCTTTGAGTCTGACAGACCATGAAATCCAAGCAGACAAGATGGCACAGATGTCTGTCTCTTATTCTTCCTATTCATACTACACGACAATACACAAACCTGCAAAGTACAGACACAGCCGCTATGGCTTGTGATGCGCAGGAATGTGATTTCCCCCCCATTGCTTATGGTAATCACACTGAGCAAACTACTATACAAGGTATTCCCCCCCTCCCGAATTGCTAGAAGCTGACCCTTTATGTACCTTTGACTGTCAGACTGAAATTCTCCATTTTTAGCAGAGTCTTGCCAAACAGAAGATTAGCACTGCAGTAGTTTGGGTTCGCGCACTGAAAGGGAACCAATTCCATAACCAAATAGGGGTAGTTCTGTGGCTGCTTTTCAGTCTGCGAGGCAAAGGCCATTGTCTGGGTTTTTTTGCTTTACATTACTCTGTTTATATTACTTCATTGGTATGGAAAAGTTTAAGGCAGATGTGTGCTTTAGCTTAATCCCGTGCTTTGCAGAGCCGTTTATGCAGAAACCAAAGATAAATACGCTTGCTATAGCGAAGCTGTGGCCTCTGGAAGCGAGTTTCCTGAAAAGATAGCACAATAGTGGAAATCACCGTGGAAACTGCCTGTGGAGGACAATTTTGGCTACTTCATACATGCATGGAATAGAGGTTGCCCTCTTGATGCCCGAGTTGCTGCAGCACTGGTCCTGGCTGGGGCTGGGTATCAGTGAAGCTGGGGCTGTATAGGCACACCAACAGAACCCATCATCATCATCATCATCCTTAACGTCATCATCACCATAATTTTATTATTTATATGTCACCTATCTGAATGGGTTGCCCCAGCCACTCTGGGTGGCTCCCAACAAAATATTAAAAACACAGTGAAACATCAAACAACAAAAACCTGAACAGGACTGCCTTCAGATGTCTTCTAAAAGTCAAATAGTTGTTTATCTGTTGGACACCTGATAGGAGAGTGTTCCACAGGGTGGGTGCCACTGCCGAGAAGGCCCTCTGCCTGGTTCCCTGTAGCTTCAAGTCTCGTAGTGAGGGAACCCATCAATCGTGAAGGCATATCCTCCAAGTGTCCCAATTTTCTAGGGACAGTCCCGGAATGATGACAGCCATCCCAACTTCTGATTTGATCCCACCACCAAGCTCAGGAATAAGGATGCCCTGAGTAACGCTTGCCCTGAGTAACGATGGCGGCGAGGGAGCATTCTGTTGCCTCTCTATGACCTCTGCTACCGTCTTCCTCCCTTGGGCAACTACAGGCGAGGAGGAGGAGGAGGCCCAGCCACATGTGATGTGTTGGCTCTGAAGGGCAGGCAGAGGGCAGGACTGCCCTGGGCAGGAAGAAAGGGGGAGCGGAGCACCAGGAGTCTTGATATTTTTAAAAAATGCTTTGTGTGTCCGTGTCTAATCTTGCTCCTTTCTAAAATTTCTAAAATATTTCTAAAATTTACTAGTCTGTGGCACTCACCCTTTTTCTGATAGGAAATGCTCCGCAGGCTGTTGGGGGACAAAAAAAGGAGGGCATGGAGGAGGGTCAGTTGCGGGAGAGTGAGAAATGTCCCCATTTTCATCTGAGGAATGATGATGGAGGGTATGTGAAGGATCAATTGCCCCATACCAAAGTTTTGCATCGTCTTTCATGTAAGATGAGACCATCAGTGGCTGCTTGTCATAATAGTCATTACCCTGCCTGTGTCGACTCTGCCTCTGAATACCCCTTGCCAAGGATCACAAGTGGGGAGAACGCTGTCAAGACACACACGGATGCCAACAACCAGTAGAAACAAGAAATAGTGTCGTGACACTGACAGCCACGCTCTCAGCATGGCCAACAACTCTGCTGCCACCCATTGATCCTGACTTTCCACATAGATGAAAGCAATGCCACAATGCCACAGAACCCATCTTATGCACACTGCTGCATAAACACACAAAGAACCAGCATTATCTACCCCATCTGAGCCACCGACGGCCCATTTGGCTGCAACACGAAAAACTAATTTCGTTCTTTAGAAGGAATACCAGGGATGGGTGAAGGTGGGGGTTGGAAACCCACATTCCGTCTTCTGCCAGACTGAACTCCTGCAGTTTAGAGTGCCAAACTGCTACAATAAATTAAGTATGTTAAACCCATGTAATTAGATGATTGTATAATAGATTTTGCTGAGAGAGAAAGGAGACTAATCCCCTAAATGTCTGAATCTCTGGGATTTAGGAGTGAGTCTCATGTTACCTTTCCAGAAATGTGATGAGTCCCATAAATAATTTCATGTGCTTGTCTATGTGTACAAGCTTATTGTGTGATGGAGACTGGATTCGCAGCCTCTGATTTCCCCATTTCTTGGGGAATGTGTAAGCTGGCACTGAATTATAAGCACAGTTGGCCACAGATTGTTGTATTACAAGACTTGCTGTTCACTGGCTTGTTGGTAAACTTTGTATTGACCCTCTAAACAATGCCACTACCCAAGAGTCTTTTCAGCAGTCTCAGCTTTTGTAGCTGGAGTCAGTCCAGGTCCCTATTCCCAGGCCAGGGGGGGGGGGGGACGACGACTTGCAAAGCAGGGAACAGGACTTCCAGGACTCACAGTCAATATGGTCCTAAAAGGAATTGAATGTGTTTTGGATGATATTAGTACACAGATGCTGAAAAATACCTTTCCTGCCATTACAGGTCACAATTTTAGCACCACATTCAGAACACCCTCCAATGATATGAACTTGGAGATGATGTTTCCTTGTTCTAACTACCAATAGTGCTTTTGAACCAAAACCTTATGCTTTATATGCTTTACACTGATGTGTTGCTGAAAGTGCTCTCAATATTTTGGACAATGCACACCCCTTTATAAAAGTTCTTCTTTGTTCTGTTTTGGTGCAGAGTTGCCTTCAAAATTATTAAAAAAAGACGGCTTGACAACTCTGATCCTCCCCCCAGCATCACATCCTATGACTGAGATGTTTAATTGCTTACTGTTCTCTGAACAAAGTCCAATTTTACTCCTTGTTCAGCAGTAGGACAAGAAGACTGGCTGTTCGGAGACTGGGGGTCGTGAGACAAAGTCCAGCGATTGATCCACAGCATGGAGGGCCCAACTTCGTGATTTATGAGGTCAAAAGTCTGTCAAGAACCCAGACTGGATGCAGCTGCTGAAGTCTCTATTCAAGCACAATCTTGCATGTTGGTGAAAATTTCGCCAACTCCAATTTCCTTGACTCCAGTTCTCACTCAAAACTATAGTGTAATAATTTTGGGGACATGACCAGAGACCACCTTCCCAGCTTCCTTCTCAGACGCTGAGACCTTGACTGCAAGAATATTCTGGGGAAAGGAATCTGCTTTTCTCCCAGGGATATTTCTGAGCCCATCACAGACTGACCTGAGACAGTTTCGGTAGCATCCAGCCAAGTTCTACTCACCGTTGACCCATTGAAATTGACGGACCTCAGCTAGTATGGTCTGTTAATTTGAGTGGGTCTGACTAACATTGCACGCAACCTTTTGTTCTACAAGAAACTGTATTCTGTGATCTAAGTAGGTTTAGCGCTAGTTGCTTTGCAGTGTTGCAGAGAATGTGTAGACATTTAAGAGGTGATATGATGACCATTTCAAAATATTTGAAGAGATGTTACATAGATGATTGAGCAAGTTTGTTTTCTGTTGCACCAAAGTGTAGGATCTTAATAATCAATAGGTTCAAATTATAATAAACAGGGTTACATCAGGAATAAACATCAGGAAAGACTTTATGATGGTATATACCATATAGTGGGAACACACTGGCACACTTTCTCTATATTGCAGTTTGAATTCCATATATATTGTATTTTGCTGTATCACAATTTGAATTGCGTAGAATTCAAATTGTAGCACAATAAAACACAATATAATAAATTAAAGAAGCGATATATATATATATATATATATATATATATATGCAGGTTTTGGTGTCTTCGGGTGTCTTCCCGTGTAAGAGTTGGGGTGTCTAGGCGACGTTTCGACGAGGTCTCACTCGTCATCTTCAGGCTGGTGCTTTCGGCTTCTTGTTACTGGAACAGAGCAGGATCTCAGTGTTTGAGTTCCTATAAATACTGTTGAGGGGGTGTGGTGTATAGCCTCCGACGTTCTGGGCAGAGAGGAAGTTCCCAGGTTAGTGTGTCTTTTCTTCTTTTGTTCCTTAATTACTTGAGGGATATCTTGAGTGATTTCTTGAGTGATATTCTGAGTACCACTTAGGAGGGTCATTAAGTGTGGATTAGTTGCTAAAGCTTTCGTGTCTTGACCTCTTGAGCTTGTGAAGAGTTTTTCTGAGAAGATGGCTGTACTGCACTTAGTTGTGCTCTGGCTTGGCTTCGTGTATAGGGGCGAGCTGTGGTTTTGTGCCCTGTGCCAGCCAGATCTGTGTAGGGATTGCAGGGGGGTGCAGCATCCGGAGGTGCCACTATGGTTTGGCTACTGGATGGTGTCTGTAATTTATCTGTGGAGAGGGTCTGGGTTTGGGTCTGGTGTGGTTGATTGGTGATGGCGTTCTGTGTGTCTCTGGTTCTGGTGTCGGTTTTTGTGGGGAGGGCTAATTTCCAGATGTCTGGCAGGCGGGACGTGTCGTCACGCTTGTTCATGTTGTGAGGGTGTTTCTCTATCTCGATGGCTTCCATGATTATTCTCTTGTGGTGATGTTCCATGTTAAAGAGCAATTTGGAATCTGCAAAATTAATTTCGTGTCCTGTTTCTTTCATGTGTTGGAAAAGAGAGGAAGTTTTTTCTTCTTTTTTGACGGCATTCTTGTGTTCTGCGATACGTGCATTTATTCGTCTGTTTGTTTGTCCAATGTACGTGGCTGGGCAGACTTTGCAGGGTATTTCATAGACCCCTTGGTTTTCCAACTGGATTTTATCTTTGGGGTTTCTGAGGATATTGGCTATTTTTTGGTTGGTGCAAAAGGCTGTTTTGATATTGTGTTTATGGAGGATTTTGCTAATTTTATCTGTAGTGCCCTTGATATAAGGACAAAGACCACTTGACAACTGAGTTACAGAATCTCTCAAATGTATTAATCGCCAATGGATACCAGCAAAACAGGGTTACGAAGCTAATCCAAAAAGAAACACCCCCCAAAAACCAAGACACAGAAGAAAACAATGGCATGGCCCTCCTTCCTTATATCAAGGGCACTACAGATAAAATTAGCAAAATCCTCCATAAACACAATATCAAAACAGCCTTTTGCACCAACCAAAAAATAGCCAATATCCTCAGAAACCCCAAAGATAAAATCCAGTTGGAAAACCAAGGGGTCTATGAAATACCCTGCAAAGTCTGCCCAGCCACGTACATTGGACAAACAAACAGACGAATAAATGCACGTATCGCAGAACACAAGAATGCCGTCAAAAAAGAAGAAAAAACTTCCTCTCTTTTCCAACACATGAAAGAAACAGGACACGAAATTAATTTTGCAGATTCCAAATTGCTCTTTAACATGGAACATCACCACAAGAGAATAATCATGGAAGCCATCGAGATAGAGAAACACCCTCACAACATGAACAAGCGTGACGACACGTCCCGCCTGCCAGACATCTGGAAATTAGCCCTCCCCACAAAAACCGACACCAGAACCAGAGACACACAGAACGCCATCACCAATCAACCACACCAGACCCAAACCCAGACCCTCTCCACAGATAAATTACAGACACCATCCAGTAGCCAAACCATAGTGGCACCTCCGGATGCTGCACCCCCCTGCAATCCCTACACAGATCTGGCTGGCACAGGGCACAAAACCACAGCTCGCCCCTATACACGAAGCCAAGCCAGAGCACAACTAAGTGCAGTACAGCCATCTTCTCAGAAAAACTCTTCACAAGCTCAAGAGGTCAAGACACGAAAGCTTTAGCAACTAATCCACACTTAATGACCCTCCTAAGTGGTACTCAGAATATCACTCAAGAAATCACTCAAGATATCCCTCAAGTAATTAAGGAACAAAAGAAGAAAAGACACACTAACCTGGGAACTTCCTCTCTGCCCAGAACGTCGGAGGCTATACACCACACCCCCTCAACAGTATTTATAGGAACTCAAACACTGAGATCCTGCTCTGTTCCAGTAACAAGAAGCCGAAAGCACCAGCCTGAAGATGACGAGTGAGACCTCGTCGAAACGTCGCCTAGACACCCCAACTCTTACACGGGAAGACACCCGAAGACACCAAAACCTGCATTCCTGTACCCGTGAAAATCTACGAAAGCATATATATATATATATATATATATAATGCAATGGATGCACCATCTTCAACCTCAAATCCATAGACACACCACAGACCATCTGAATAAAGATCAGGGACCACTGGTGGCTCATATTTTGGGGACCCCTGAGCTAGATAATGGAGGCGATTCTATGAACTAGAAATTGATGCAATTGAAGCTTGCAAGCCTACTAAATAACTCAAGTTATTACAATGATCTCATTCTGCCATCAGATCTTGGGCATTTTCTCCTACACTGAGAGTTAGAATTTGGCCTGCTTCACATGTTACTCTCTTGTCCTGTCTTGCCTGTTAAAATACCAATGCCAGCAAAGCAACAATATTGTAAACTCCTTCCTTCCTTCCTTCCTTCCTTCCTTCCTTCCTCCCTCCCTCCCGTGCTGTTGAGAATATTTAATACTACAAGAGGGTGTGCCAAGAAAATCCTGTCAAATAAAACAGAATGCAAAGCGGTTTTGCTCACTTGGGGATAAACCACAGAAGTTTTGCGATTACGTCGTGGCGACCTCTGTGAAAAACTGGACTGTCAGAATGAAAACATAAAGGCTGTTGTTGAAGAATGGTGTGCCTGTTAAGGAAAGACATCCTAGGAATAAAGGTAAAGGGACCCCTGACCATTAGGTCCAGTCGTGGCCGACTCTGGGGTTGCGGCGCTCATCTCACTTTATTGGCTGAGGGAGCCAGCGTACAGCTTCCGGGTCATGTGGCCAGCATGACTAAGCCACTTCTGGTGAACCAGAGCAGCGCATGGAAACGCCGTTTACCTTCCTGCCAGAGTGGTACCTATTTATCTACTTGCACTTTGACGTGCTTTCGAACTGCTAGGTTGGCAGGAGCAGGGACCGAGCAATGGGAGCTCACCCCATTGCGGGGATTCAAACCGCCGACCTTCTAATCGGCAAGTTCTAGGCTCTGTGGTTTAACCCACAGCGCCACCCACATCCAATCAACATGGAATGGGAGTTTAAAGATGGGTTCCTGAACACTATCTTGTCATGGTGTGGAAAAAGTGGACAGAGAAAAGCTTAGCTCCCTCTCTCATAATACTAGAGTCCACTGAAGTTGATTCAAGATAGGCAAAACGAAGAACTTATTCCTAAGTTGTCTGGTTAAACACCAACTTGGATGTCTTTAAAAGAGGATTGGAGACGTTCATGGAGAATAAGGCTATCAAAGGCTACTTAGTCATGATGGTTATATGCTCCCTCCAGTATTGGAGGCGATATGCGTCTGGATACAAGCTGTTGGGAATTGCACCTGTTGCATTCATGCCCTGCTTGCTGATTTCCTGCAGGCATCTGACTGGCTACTGTGAGAACAGGATAATGGACTAGATCAGGAATTCCAAACTGTGGTCCACAGACCATCATTGCTCTGCAAGCTTCATTCACGTGGTCCGCAGTGTGTCTCTGTGTGTCCGGGAGCAGCAGCTGTGAATGGCGGTCGCCGTGCATTGAGTAGCTACACTGATTTTTACATGTGTTCTATTGCTTCTTTGCTTTCTTATGTTGCATTTTATTATTCCGAAATTTCATATTGCATTCTGCGGAATTCAAATTGTAATACCATAAAATTGACTCTGAGACATCAGAGAAGTGATAAAAACGCAGTTAAAAATCACACAGGACCTAGCACAACAGCACATTGCTGAAACAGGCAGAGAAATCACTAAGTGGTCTGCCAAGACTCTCAGCAATATTCAAGTGGTCTGTGGGGAAAACAGTTTGGGAACTCTGGTTAGATGAATCTTTGCTTTGATTCAGCAGGGCAGGGCTGTTCTTATGCATTTATGCCAGTTTTAACTGTCAGATACAGAGGTGGACTTTGGTAATATGGCACCTGAGCGAGGACAAAATTTGGTGTTTCCCCCAAAATGCTTCTTATTCTCACAACAACAATAACAACAATAATTTTGCGTTCCCTCAGCTTGACATCCTGTGAAGGGGAACTAACTGCCTGCACCACCCTAAATTTGGCTCTGGTCAGATATGATGCTCCATAAAGTTGGTGCTCACATCTGTCTTCTGGAACTACTGTAGGACCACAGTGTATGTGGTACAAAGTGGGGAAGAGATGCTATTCTAGCATCCCACCAGGTGGGTCACTGTGGCCTACTGGGATCTGCAATTTGCAGCACCCTTAACAAACTACTGTATTAAGTTCAGACCCTCCGAGTGTCCCTATTTCATAGGGACAGTTCTGGATTTACAGAAACCATCCTGGCTTCTCATTTGAACCAGGAATGTCTCGGTCTTCCATAGGACATCCCCATTTTCACTGGAGAAATGTTGGAGGGAATGTTCAGGGAAGTTTTTAATGTGTGACATTTTAATGTATTTTTAATCTTTGTTGGAAGCCGCCCAGAGTGGCTGGGGAAACCCAGCCAGATGGGAGGGGTACTGTCAGGGGCTCAGGAACAGAGGCACAGGGGAGGAAGGAAATGGAGAGCGAAGGGGAAGAATCTGAGGGCAGCGTAGGGGAGTATGACAGTGACCCGAGAGATTCCATGAGCTTCTCCAGTGAATCGGAAGATTCCCAGAAGGAGGCGCCGATGGTCAGGGCAAGGGGGGTCCCAGGGGGGACGCACCAGAAACAAGGGGCCAGCGGGGACTCCCAAAGCAGCAGCGGTCTAGAGTTTCAGACGTAGAGCTGCGCGCTGCGGCTGTGAAAGCGAAACTGAACTTCAATAAAGACTTTTGTATATAACAACGAACCGGCGTTGGTCCTTTGTGAGCTGGGACCTCGGGCAGCTCTGACAGGTACAAATAATAAATTACTATTACTATTGGAGGGTATGGAGTTAGCAACCCCCTAGCCAAGGAGATTAGTAACTACACAACCTTTAGAAGAAATCTGAAGGCAGCCCTGTATAGGGAAGTTTTCTTTAAAAAAAACTGTTTTACTATGTTTTTATATATTTTGGAAGCTGCCCAGAGTGGCTGGGGCAACCCGGTCCGATGGGTGGGGTAAGTAATAATAATAATAATAATAATAATAATAATAATAATAGTAGTAGTAGTAGTAGTAGTAGTAGTAGTAGAATAGGACATCCTTAGTTTCATCGGAGAAATGTTGGAAGACATGCAAGTTCCCAGGATGCTCTGGGGGAAGCCATATACCTCAAATGTGATCAAAATGCCTGCTGTGTACACAGCCTGTAGTGGTGAGGAGAATCAGAAAACTATCATTCATGGCTCACTGTTATACTACTGGACTCGGGAGAGACGAAATCTTTGTCAATAGACAGGGGACACTGTATATCATGTGATGGGAGAATTTACCCTTAAGCAACCATCTAATAATTTCACAGGGAATGAAGCTGCCTCTTTGTTAAGAGTCCAGCAAGCTACACACAGTTGTCTAATCCACTTTCGCCAATGGAGGGTCAACGATGTCAAAGTCTGTTCATTGTACTCAGTTTATCTCAGCTATAAAGAGTGGGGTTTATTCAGTTACTATTTTGTGGTCCTTCCAGTTAGGTTGGTTTGAGCCAGACTCACAGTTATGTGCATCTTAACAACCATTTCAGGAAAAATGCAGATGACCAATGGCAAAGTGATGTGTCCGCAGCTGACATCCTGCTAAGCAGAGAGGGGCCTGTTAGCTCATGCCTGAACCAGTATGTCAGTGGAGTGTTAGTAACCTTCTCACCAGCTGGCAGAACATTACAGAGGACTAGCTTACCAAGTGGTTGCACACACATTGTTGCAATTTACCACTTGGCAAATGGTCTAAACCACTGAGCCTCTTGGGCTTGCTAATCAGAAGGTCGGCGGTTAGAATCCCTGTGACAGGGTGAGCTCCCGTTGCTCTGTCCCAGCTTCTGTCAACCTAGCAGTTCGAAAGCATACCAGTGCAAGTAGATAAATAGGTACCGCTGCAGCGGGAAGGTAAATGCATTTCTCTGCACTCTGGTTTCTGTCATGGTGTTCCATTGTACTAGAAACGGTTCAGTCATGCTGGCCACATGACCCGGAAAGCTGTCTGTGAACAAACGCTGGATCCCTCAGCCTGAAAGTGAGATGAACGTTAAAGCTTTTTGTTCCAGAAATCTGCCAAAAATCCAACACTTTCAATACGGGCTACCATACGCCCGAGTTTTCCTGGACATTTTAACCAGCTTCCAATGGATGAATCCCGGCTATTTCTGGGATATTCTGGACGAATGGCAGCCCTAATACAAACAGCTGTCAATACACAATAAACAACAATGTGGACAAGCCCTATGTATTTAGCCTCTCTTCAACTCAAAACTGCCTTCTGTCCTTCACAGACACCTAAAAAGGACATCCTTGGCTGCAGAATGGAGGAGGGCCCCTGTTCTTCACCATTGTGGGCCAATTACCTTTAATTTCGATGACAATGGAGATATATGGCAACTTTATCAAGACAAGGAAGGCAGCCTGCAGCAGTACTATTAATGCTCTCCTGCCCAAACCGCTATTCTTGAAACATCTAAAAGTTGTTCTTGTTAGTAGCTTCCCTTAAGCAGAATACACACAAAAGACTGTGGGACAAAATCCCTTGAAGTCACTAGGTTGGTCAGCTGTTGCTGACTTTCCCAGGGACTTAGAGAAGGGACACAACTGAAATGAAGCCAATAGCAGGGGAAACGTTCTGCAGTTGAGGTAGTTCATTTCCTCTGTCAAAGGTGAGGAACGAAACTCCATTGTAGAAAGTACTGTTTTCCTTGCTGAGTAAATACAGAGGATTAAAGCACTTCATAGAGAGAGATGGGCCATGCTATGTTATTATCTAAGCTTGTACAGCTGCTTCCTTTAAAACCTTCCCCTTAGCCTGTGGTGAGAAAAGGTAAACAAACTTTCATCAGGCTTTTTCTCTCCCGTGTGTTGAGAATCTAGCAAAGGGCTATCAAATAGCATCCTCAGACAACCGGTGAGAAAGAGGTATGAATAGCCTGAAACCTGCATTCCTAAGAAAAAACGGCAGTAGTGAAATGCTTCTTGAAAGCTGAGACCCAAATAAACTTCACTGTGGCTGTGCTTGCCCTTAATGTTTATCTATGGTTTGCTTTACCCTTAACTTGCTAAACAAACCAGGGTAAGCCTGGCAAAGGAACTGTGGCTTGTTTTGCCTTACTTATGTTGGTTTTGTTTTCTAATCACTTTTGCGTGGTACTTTTGTAAGACAATGGGTTTGGGTGTAATGAGAAACCATGGTTAGTGCAAGATCTGAAAGCCAGTTTCAGCTATGATTTCATTGTCTGCTCCCCACTTAAAAATGGTTGTCCAGGGGCCTAGCAAAAAGACAGTTGTGCGGTGTCATGGCCATATGACATGCCGTAGCTATGTGAAATTCAGGGAACATGTTTATGTCTCTAAACTGAGTTAATTATCCTGTTGGTATGGTTGATAACATGGTTGCTGGTAAAATCAAGATATATATTCAAGTTGAAAAACATGGAGGACCAACTCTGGGGGTGGGGAGCATGAGAATGACTTGTGTGTTTGGGATCAAAGTAACACATTTGTATGATTTGTAGTGAGTAACTGTTTAATTTTGGAAGGGGAAGTCTCCTGTGATGACCATTAATTTGCAACGAATTGCTATGACAGCATGAAAGACATTGAATTTTGAAACACAGCATGTCTCCTAAAATCCAGGAAGTGTTTTCTGCTCTCTCTAAGAGTTTGAAGCTTAGTGATTTGAACAGTGAAGATAAATCAAGCAATTTTTTCCCTCCGCCCCTTGCCTACTTTCCCTCCTTCCAGTCTTAAGGAAAGGAGTGGGGACAGAATCAATCTCTAGGTTGTCGATAAATGTTTATTGACATCATTGGTCGTGGCCCTAACCAGTCCTTCCAAGCCATCTTCCTGAATGTTCAGCTACCATTTTAATTTCTATTCTTTTTAAAGTGACTAATTCTTACACTGACAAAGAGGAAAAGGCAGTGCTGACCTCAAATTCTCACCAGGAAGTATACCTGATTCCAGGGCCAGCCCTATCACTAGGCAAAGTGAGGCAGCCAACCACCTCAGGTGGCAAGTGTTTGGGGCTGGAGAGTGGCAGCTGTGAGGGGAAAGTTATTTTATGAGATGGAATGAAAGACGTGAGGGATTAAAGGATGTAGCCTGCTATGGAGAGGAAGTGAGGCAGAACAGGCTACCAAGGTTAACCAAGATAGAGCTCTCTTGTATTAAATCACAATAAAATGTTCATTACCTTATAATACTTGTTAGCTTTGTTCCATAATATGAGGTGTACCACACTGGCAAGGTGCTGGAAGACAGAGCACACTGCCTTATTACCAGAATCTTTGGCTGTCAATCCATCATAGGACGATAGGAGGCAACCTTATGTCAGTCCATCTAGCTCAGTGTACATTGACTGTGATTTTTCATTCCTACACAGCAGCATTCAAGATTTCAGGCAGGGGTCTCTATAAGGGCAACACTAAGATGACAAGGAGGAGGCTGACAGTCAGTGGCACTTCCCATGGACTGGTTGTAAGAAATTAAGCAGATGGGGGCTGGCTGAGGACAGACTGAACTTGATGGGGCAGTGTCTCCCTTGCTCTGAAGACTTGCCTCCATGGGGTAAAGGTAAAGGGACCCCTGACCATTAGGTCCACTCGTGACCGACTCTGGGGTTGCAGCACTCATCTTGCTTTATTGGCTGAGGGAGCCGGCGTACAGCTTCTGGGTCATGTGGCCAGCATGACTAAGCCGCTTCTGGCGAACCAGAGCAGTGCACAGAAACACCGTTTTCCTTCCTGCCAGAGTGGTACCTATTTATCTATTTGCACTTTGACGTGCTTTCGAACTGCTAGGTTGGCAGGAACAGGGACCGAGCAACGGAAGCTCACCCTGTCACGGGGATTCGAACCACCGACCTTCTGATCGGCAAGTCCTAGGCTCTGTGGTTTAACCCACAGTGCCACCCGTGTCCCCCTGTATGGGGTAAGGCAGGTTTAAACAGTGTTTTTCCCCTTAAGAAAAATAGGTGTTGGAACGTACCATGAAGTTGTCACAGCAAGTTGTGGGGTGACTCAAGACAGCCCTGAACAGATGCTGGTGCACCTGGGACTGGTGCAGATCAATAAAATGTACCTCCCTCATTCTCTTAGATTCAGGCGGATGGCTAGGGCAGCTCAGAAGGGGCCTCATGCAAATGTGTGTGTGTGTGTGTGTGTGCACGCGCGTGTAATGGTAGAGGCTTGGCTTGAAAGCTTTAAGCCCACATCTGCTACACAGGAGATGGACTGAAGTAAAGGAAATACGAATTGGTCCTGCCCCGTAGCTTGACCAATTGCAGCTAGGACAGGCTAGGAGCTAGGTGGAGTCCTAGATATTTAAAAAAGTGTAGACCTGCACACACTGGCCATCATCCAGTTTTGACTTCTCAGAAGTACGTAAAAGCAAGAAGCAGGTGGGAGGAGCCCGCAATGGATCCCATCTGCGAGGTGCCAGAACGTGCTCCAGCTGAAAAAAACACACTGCTCTAAAAACATGCCTCCATGGGGTAAGATAGGGTCAACTCAACTTAAATTACCCTCCCAAGCTGCCATTATCAATGGGGGAAAGCACCCACTGGTGTCAATCACATAATCATTGGTGTCCAAAGACATGAGGAGAATCTTTTTATATGCAACAGTCGCCGCAAGGTTATTGATTGCAAAAAATTGGAAATCAGAAGAAGCACCAACATTGAAAGATTGGCAATATGAATTTTTTGAAATGACTGAATTAGCAAAAATGATGGCAACAATTAGAATGCAATCTAATCAAAATCTCAAACAGGAATGGAAACGTGTAGAAGAACACATGACCAAAACAGGCTCCGACAAAAATTTATTGATATGTATAGACTGATTTCACAAAGTTAAGTTCAGCTAAGCAGATATATAAGACTGAATGTTTAATAATTAAGATACAAGAATACAAACTCAATAATAAAGTTATAAAATAATAACAAGGAAGTCACGCACGGGTGGAGGGAAGACACCGGGCAAGAAACAAGAAATGGATAAATGTTGGTACATAATGAAATGTTAAAACGTGAATTTACGAATATAATGTATATGTATCATTATGTAAAGATTTCATATATGGACTGCAACACTATAAATAGATAGATAGATAGATAGATAGATAGATAGATAGATAAATAAATAAATAAATAAATAAATAAATAAATAAATAAATATCATTGGTGCCTTCCATCATAAGCGGCAAACATACCATGTCACATGTCCAGAAAGGAAACTGTTAACATAGTTATTCCGCAGAAAACCATTGCATGAAAGAGGCTCTGTTGAGGCGTTCAGCTCACTTTAATGTGGCATCTTCAATTGGGACGAAATTCACTGGTGTTTAGTATCCCATTTGGGTTCAGATATACAGATAGGTTGGTAATCAGAAGCAATTTGCTTGGTGTATTCCACCCGCCAAGAAAACTTTAAAAGAGGCTGTCTGTTATGCTTTCTTTGGAGAGCTGACTTGTTTGAGGAAAACCACCGATTCCCTGGCTCATTTGGAATTCCAAGCCAGGCACTGATCCAAAAGGATCTGCTAAGATTGTGGCACGCTTGAGTTTACTTGTAATGAAGCATGCCGTGTTTTGATTCCCACCAACTCTGCATCCTTGAAGAAACAATGTGATGTTTTGAACAGTCATTATGGGCAGGCTGCAGGTGTCCCATGCCAAACAAGTGTTTCCCACTGTGATGTCAATTTTCCATGCAAGAATCCAAAAACCATCTGAGACATTTATCTGAAGTCAGAGTACTCTTTGCGAACACACAGGCAAAAATAAATTTATTATACATGTGTAGTGGTGGTACCAGGGAAAAAAAAGTATTTGGGCAGGGGCTACAGAAGGGGTGAAATATCTTTTAAAGGACTGCTTTCTCTTGCATGTTGGATTTGTGAAAGAGAAGCAATGGTACATTTCACATGAATGTTCCCCATGACGCTTTTTTATGATTTAGTTATAATTTGTATGTCAAAAAGGCCTTTAAGTAACCACAAGGATCTAGCAACTGGTCAGGGGCTGGTGGTGCAGAGGTCACAAATTGTAGATTATTCCGAGGCATAAATTGCTAAAGTACTGTAGCTGTTTGGTGCATATGCATTAGAGCTGCATGCAGATGGTAAACTGTCATGTAGATGATCTCTGGATCAGTGGCGTAGCGTGGGTTGTCAGCACCCGGGGCAAGGCAAGTAATTTGCGCCCCCTAACCCGTGGATTTGCACCCCCTAACCCTAACCCCCAGATGTTGCGCCCGGTGCGGCCGGCCCCCCCTGCACCCCCCACGCTACGCCACTGCTCTGGATCAGGCCTGCTGTGTAAAAAGAAATGGAAAGAAAAGTATTGCAGACAAGAACAGATTACAGTGGTACCTCGGGTTACATACGCTTCAGGTTACAGACTCCGCTAACCCAGAAATAGTACCTCGGGTTAAGAACTTTGCTTCAGGATGAGAACAGAAATTGTGCTCCGGCAGCGCGGCAGCAGCAGCAGGCCCCATTAGCTAAAGTAGTGCTTCAGGTTAAGAACAGTTTCAGGTTAAGAACAGACCTCCGGAACGAATTAAGTACTTAACCCGAGGTACCACTGTACTAAGCAGAGAAGCTTCTGAAAATTTGGCTTCCTTTTCCTTTCTTCCACCTTGGCATAATTTGTGTATCTTCCAGAGGCCAGTTAAGGGTGTGTCATTTATTTCGAAATCTCTTTGAGATAAGCTATTATATGTTTTAAATTCACATTTATGGTTCTCTGAAGGGAAAACACCCCCCTCACATCTAATATAAACAAATGCTCTATTAGATCAGACACATAAAAAAAGGAATATAGCCCGTAAAGTTTTCCTGTTATGTCAGCAAATGGCAAATGGAGTCTTTATGCTGGAAAACATTGAACCCTTTACAGTCTACTTTGTTTATATTGAGAACAATTTAAAAGGCAGGTGCATTCATCTGAGCTCTTATAATAACCATTTACTGAATGAGGAAAAGCTTGAAAGTGGCAATGGAAACAGCCGCAGACTCATTCTAAAGAGAGAAGTACAATCAATTTTTCGCAGCAGTATTGGCATATAACTGTTGTAAGAGGGTCCCCAGTGCCCTAGAATGCTGCCCAGGAATTCTTCCCTGTTACCATTTCTGTCTTTTAAAATCATTGCTTTTTTCTGTTAAGTGCTGCAATTCATAGCCAAGGCTGTATGTACTCTCCAATGGAAAAAGAGAGAGAGAGTAAAATTCTTCACTAAAGCAATGCGGGCTGAGTTCCAGGGAAAGGGAAATTCAGTGATCTGTACATCACATGATCTATATCTTGTTATGAAACTTCAGCTTATGGGCACGGTTCCTCTGAATTTGAATGATTTGTTCTACATCTTTCCTAATTTGCATAATTTGTTTTTGTTCTGCTAGCCGAAAGGAAGGACATGGTGACTATTGTAGGTCAGTGAAGCCTCACGGAAAATCTTATTTATCTAGTATGGCTGCCCTCTTGTTTTACAGTTCTCTCCTTGGAGGAGCCCTCTATTTGAAGGAGTGTCTGGTCCGAGCCTTGCTCCAAGATAAATAACCATAACAAGGGGAAGGCAGGGGCCTTGAAATTGTCCCTCAACCCTTAACATCTGACCATCAGACTGAGCAGGCAGGCAGTTCGACTGATCACAGTTTTCCCCACTACAGTGGTGCCCCGCAAGACGAATGCCTCGCAAGACGAAAAACTCGCTAGACGAAAGGGTTTTTCGGTTTTGCGTTGCTTCGCTAGACGAATTTCCCTATGGGCTTGCTTCACAAGATGAAAACGTCTTGCGCTTTTTTCTTAAAGCCGCTTGAAGAGGCGCAGTTGCGACGGACCGTGCTTCGCAAGATGAAAAACATTGCAAGACGAAAAGACTCGTGGAACGAATTATTTTCGTCTTGCGAGGCACCACTGTACAGTGAGATGTATCTCTTTTTAATTTATAGTTTATGAAAGATGCCTGCTTCTTGGGAGAAAAGCAATGACAAACCTAGACAGCATCTTAAAAAGCAGAGACATCACCTTGCCAACAAAGGTCCATATAGTTAAAGCTATGGTTTTCCCAGTAGTGATGTATGGAAATGAGAGCTGGACCATAAAGAAGGCTGATCGCCGAAGAATTGAGGCTTTTGAATTATGGTGCTGGAGGAGACTCTTGAGAGTCCCATGGACTGCAAGAAGATCAAACCTCTCCATTCTGAAGGAAATCAGCCCTGAGTGCTCACTGGAAGGACAGATCGTGAAGCTGAGGCTCCAATACTTTGGCCACCTCATGAGAATAGAAGACTCCCTGGAAAAGACCCTGATGCTGGGAAAGATGGAGGGCACAAGGAGAAGGGGATGACAGAGGAGATGGTTGGACAGTGTTCTCGAAGCTACCAGCATGAGTTTGACCAAACTGCGGGAGGCAGTGGAAGACAGGAGTGCCTGGCGTGCTCTGGTCCATGGGGTCACGAAGAGTTGGACACGACTAAACGACTAAACAACAACAACAACATGCTTTTATTTATTCCTTTTACAGTCAGAACTGTTATGAAAATCCAGAGTTGATGGCAATACACTGTGGGACAGCTCACAACTGGTTACCTAGACGGGACCAGTTTCCACTCATGGTTGCTAGCAGTCGGGCAGGGAAAGAAGGAATCTGATCCACCCATTGATGGATACAAGGCCTTGGCTGCCCTTGTGATGCTCCTATGACTGATGAGACACAATGTCTACTGAAACAGGGAACTGAGAGGTAGGCTACATTTTATCAGGGGCTGGACAGAGGAAGAGGAGTGGTGAAGACCACCTCCCCACCATGACCTTCCAGGGAGGAGGAAGAGGAAGACTGTACAGATTTACAACAGTGGTTTGCGGGAGGTCACAGCTCAGAGGCAGATGAGGGGGAATGTTGGGAAATAATGGGAGAGGAGGAACAGGCAGAGCTGGAGCAGCAGCTGGCTGACATGTTGTTACTAGAAAGCATTCCAGAAGCACCATCTCCCAGAACCCGGCGAGCCTTAAAAGTAGGAAAGCAAAGAGCTTGAAGACAGAGGGCACTTAGCAGCACCTGTAGAGGAGGTAATGGTGATGATGACGAATGAGGAAGTGGGAGAGAAGGGGTGTGTGTGGAGATTCACTTGGGACAACGCTATTATCCAAGAGGCTGGGTTCTATGGCCCCTCTCTCTATGCAGTTTGAAATAAAAAAGGACTGTAAGAAACTTTTCCTTGTCTTTATACTTTCCTGGGCAACCAGCCAGGAGCCTCTGACAGCACCCTGACATCATACATTTTAAGGAAATTTAAGACCCCCAAGGTCAGGTATAGGCAAACTTGGCCCTCCAGATGTTTTGGGACTACAACTCCCATCATCCCTAGCTAACAGGACCAGTGTTAAGGGATGATGGGAGTTGTAGTCCCAAAACATCTGGAGGGCTGAGTTTGCCTATGCCTGCCCAAGGTAGATAGACAGACAGATATACAAGTTAACATTAATTTTATATGGTATTTAATGAGCTACTATTTCAAAAAAAAGGCTTTCAAGTTGCTCTTTTGTCCAACTGCAACAATATATTTTAGGTGGCTACTGCAAAGTCCTCAATATTAGGACGATTAACTTAAAATTACCTTGTTCTAAAAACACATTACAGAGGTGCCTCGCAAGACGAAATTAATTCGTTCTGTGACTTTTTTCGTCTTGCGAATTTTTCGTCTTGCGAAGCACGGTCAAGTCGCAACTGCACCTCTTCAAGCGGTTTTAAGAAAAAGGAAACAAACTTGCAAGACGTTTTCGTCTTGCGAAGCAAGCCCATAGGGAAATTTGTCTCGCGAAGCAACTCAAAAAATGAAAAACTCTTTCGTCTTGCGAGTTTTTCGTCTTCTGAGGCATTCGTCTTGCAAGGTACCACTGTAAAGGCAATTCAAGAAAATAACTATTTTAGGTTTCCTTATCAAGAAAAGCCACAAGATAGCCTTAATTTTCAGCAATCTAACATCTTGGCCCCAACTTTACCAATGCATTGTGTGTTCTAAACTTGTCATCAAAGTAGTTATCTATGACGTATGGTTAGAGTTATATATAACTTCAGGTCACGGTTCTCAGGCTCTAACCACGGGTAAGTGTGGGTTCAGTCCTTCTTCCTCAGATAAATCTCTCTGGCTATTATTAGAAAACAATACAGCTGGCCAGCCAATAAATGCCCCAAAGATATAGGAGAGGCCTCTGCTCCATTGTCACGACCGGGGGAAACAGCGCTATGTCAAAGGCAGAAGGTTATCATGAAATGTTTTCCCCTTTTGCTTCAAATCACTAGTGTATAAACTGTGTATGAGGAACTTGTAATAAACAGTGTGGTTGCTTTTATAGGAATAAGGTGACCAGATTCTTTCCTTACTACATAAAAACAGAGACAGTATTCCAAACATACTTGTTTTTTGTGGTGGAATAGTATTTCTTCTAAACTTGGACCTAACACACATTACTATGTGCAGTGGCATGCAGTAATATTTTCACTGATTTTTAACTTTCTCTTGATATCAGTTGGTGGAATGCTTCTCATTAGACTGTATACCGTATTTTTCGCCCCATAGGACACACCGGCCCATAGGACGCACCTAGTTTTTTTTTGGGGGGGGGGGAATAAAGGGGGAAAAAAATTATTTCCCCCCCAGGTGCGCTGTGCTAAGCCCAAAGCTTGGGGCGTGTAGAGTTCAGCGCGCCCCAAGCTTCTGGGTGCTAGCAAGGTCTCCGCTAGCCGTGGGAGAGCCATGTGACTTTGCGCTGCTCTCCCAGGGCTAGCAGACCGCTGCGCTAATCCCGAAGCTTGGGGCGTGCAGAGCTCAGCGCGCCCCAAGCTTCTGGGTGCCGGCAAGGTCTCTGCTAGCCCTGGGAGAGCTGGGTCTCCCACGGCTAGTGGATAGCTTCCTGAAGCCTGGAGAGCGAGAGGGGTCGGTGCGCACCGACCCCCCTCGCTCTCCAGGCTTCAGCAAAAGCCTGCATTCGCCCCATAGGACGCACACACATTTCCCCTTCATTTTTGGAGGGGGAAAAGTGCATCTTATAGGGCGAAAAATACGGTATATGTGGTGATCTTTTACAACTTCAACACATGAAAACACACCCATCATGTGGTTGGGGAATTCAGCTTCCTAATGGCCAAACGACACCTTACACTTAAAATGCTGATATTGCAAGTTTCTTTGTCCTTAGAATCCCAGGACATACTCATGCTTATCTTTTCTATTCTTCATGTCAAAATATTTGCTCTCTTGAAGTGGCTTTGAGGGACAGAAAGAGATCCTGTGTCAGATCAAGAACTGCATCCTAAATAAAAGCTTGGTGGCTTGGTGCAAGCAGTCTTGTAAGAAAACAGGGTTATCAACATCTATTGAAATGCTTGATTGTGTAGGTATGGCTTACACATTGAAATGTGGATAAGGTGTTTTTTGTTTTTAAAAAGTAGTGCTTTAAATATTTCCTAGTATTAATAATAGCGTGCCACTACCCAGAACCACTGTAGGACTTGCCGATCAGAAGGTTGGCAGTTCGAATCCCTGAGACGGGGTGAGCTCCCATTGCTCAGTCCCTGCTCCTGCCAACCTAGCAGTTCGAAAGCACTTCAAAGTGCAAGTAGATAAATAGGTACCGTTCCAGCGGGAAGGTAAAAGGCGTTTCCGTGCGCTGCTCTGGTTTGCCGGAAGCGGCTTAGTCATGCTGGCCACATGACCCGGAAGCTGTATGCTGGCTCCCTCGGCCAATAAAGTGAGATGAGCGCCGCAACCTCAGAGTCGGCCATGACTGGACCTAATGGTCAGGGGTCCCTTTACCTTTTACCCAGAACCACTACTAGATTGATCTGTCTATCAATTATCCAAGAGCTGCAGTTTCCTTGGCCTCACATTAAAGAAACCAGCACTGTGTGATTCTAAAGGAAGGATGACGAAGCCATGACCTGCCAGATGTTGACGGACTCCAACTCCTATTATCCCATCACCCCTGACCACTTGCCATGCTTTCTGGGGCTGATGGAAATTGGAGTCCATTGATATCTAGATGGCCACAGGTTCCCCCAACTTGGGTCTCCAGCTGTTTTTGGACTACAACTCCCATCATCCCTAGTGAGCAGGACCAGTGGCCAGGGATGATGGGAACTGTAGTCCAAAAGCAACTGGAGACCCAAATTGAGGAAACCCTGTTCTAAAACCTCCACTCCACTCAGTTTGTACCCCTCAAATCAATAGGCTGTCTCCAGGTCCATGCTTTTGTTCTTCAATATATTCTTATTTAGATGAATGCAAACTGTACTCTCAAACTAAAAACTGGAAAGTTATTCTAATTTATTCAGATAGCATTGGCGGCCGAAGTTATGGGAACTGTGTCTCATGCAGATGTTCAGCAACAGCTTCCAGCAACTCATAGGATGATGTCAGACTGTTGCAAAATACATAGATGTTTGTTACTAACTGGAATAAACAGTCACTTGTCCGGATATGCATTAGTGCATGAAGTCCTTCTAAGGCTGATGCCCAATAAACCAAGCAATCATTTATATCTTGCAATATAATCTCAGTGACCTTTTAAGCATCTGCTTTGGTTGCACAGTCATTGCCGAAGATTGTGGCAGTTTCGCAATGAGATGAGCAGGTACAATGGCTTATATCCTCTGTGTTATAAGAATTTTAAGGTCATATATAAAAAATTTAAATGTTCATAACTGTATATATAAACCACATGTCTGAAACCCCACAGATTAGGTCCTGAACAAACTGACCTCAAATATTTCTCTACAAGGTCAAAGTGGGAAACCTCCCCATTGTCTATTTCCTCATAAATCCTATCCTCACAAATCCTGTCTTAAGGGCACATTCAGGATATGAACAGGGTGTGAGCCTGTGACCTGTGACCTAGATTCAGGAATTAAGTAGTTATAATAACAAAAGAGTGGCCAAAACCCAGATAATGCAATCAGGTAACTTGCCAGACAGGAGATAAACAACGCACTCAGATTTCTGTTGTAGACCGCTTTTTCTGTGATGTAGGTATGATGTATCTGAGGGGTGGTCTTGGGCTACACCCCTTCTGTGATGTGTGTATGATGTTTCTGGGGGGTGGTCTTGGACTCCAGGGTGGGCAAATTAAAATGTCTATATATGGACTTACACGTATGGCTCTGGGTCCTCCTCCTTTCTCCTGTGTGTGAGGATCAGGCTTACTAGCTATTCTCTGGTTGGCCTCTGTTATTTTCATCTACCGATAGAGAACCTACATGGACTCTATATGGGCTCTTAGGTACCCCATAAGGGAAAAGGAGCAGGGTTTTTTTTACTTATATTACTCTGCTACCAAGTCCTAAATATCAAAACCAGGCCTGTACTTTTAGGTTTCAAACTGGTTTGATTTCATTACTTGGGGCAGAGGGCGATGAAACATTTCAAGGACTGTGTGCCCCAACCATGGTCAGATTTGAAAATGGCAAAAATTTCAAAAACCTCCTCCCGGACACTCTAGGAATATCTCAAAACGTGAAAGCTCCAGAACTATATCAAAGCTTTTATTGTGAGCACAGAGCTTGCTTACTATCCTACCCAAAATGTTTTCTTCCTCACAAATGTTTTTAGAATGTGTTGCTGAGAGAAAATAAACATTTTCATTTTGGATTAATGAATGCACTAATTTGCACTACATTGGGTGCAAACAGTTCAAGAAGAGGCAGAAGGGAATCTGACCAAGCCCTCAGACTTCCTGATAAAATGTAAAAGTCACAAAGATTGCAGTTAGTAAATAAAACTGAATAGTTTTTCTTGCCTCAGTTTCTCCAATGAAATAAAAATGACCATATATTAGTAGTATAGACCCTTAAGGCTGCAATCCTAAACCTACTTACGGCATAGCTGTCAACGTTTCCCTTTTTTGAAGCGAAATTCCCTTATTCCGAATAGGATTCCTCGCAAGAAAAGGGAAAAGTTGACCACTATGACTTATGGTGAATAATTAAACTTCACTGGATACAGTGAGATTTTCTTCTAAATAAGCATTGCTGGAAGTCTTTTGTGATGCACTAAAGAGACTTAGATGTATCAGATCCAGAGGCAATACACAATACAATGTAATAGGTTTGTTTTTAAGAAATCAGATCATTTGGAATAAAAAACATAACATAATATTTCTCAGAAGTTCTGCCCCATGAGAGTAAGGTTGAGGCTTGTACCAGTAACAGGGTTGTCTCTTTCCAAGGGGTAGGAGCAGACACTCAGCTTCCACTGACCCCGAGCGCATGGTGTTCATTCAAAATATCTGAATGAACTAACAAATTTACCATGACAGTAGACTTGTACCTTTTAGTGAGGAGGAAACTGCTGGGAATCAGGGCATGGGCCAATCAATATTTTTAATTCCTAGTGTTATGTACTGAGTTGAATAGGATCAAAAATGCAGCAGTCTGACTGGTCCTAGAACAATAGGATTCAGAATGCAGCAGTCTGACTGGTCCTAGAACAATAGGATTCAGAATGCAGCAGTCTGATTGGTCCTAGAACAATGCAGCAATATGATTGGTCCGCAGGAGCCACCCAATCCAGCTCCAGGTGGAAGTGAAGCCACAACCTGATTGGCCTACAGGAGAATCCCGGAATTAGCCAATCACGTGCAGCCCATTGTGTAAATAATGTATATAAAGCAGATATTGTGGGGGAACTTCCATTCCTCCTCACCACTATGAGCTGAATAAAGAGCATGAAATCCACTCTCGACTCCGAATATATGTCACCTAGAGACCACAGAAATGGGACTCCTGAAATGCCAACCTGGAAAGCCTAGAGCAGGAGTCAGCCAACCTTTTCAGCAGTGGGCCGGTCCACTGTCCTTCAGACCTTGTGGGGGGCAGGATTTTATTTTTTGGGGGGGGGGAGAATGAACGAATTCCTATGCCCCACAAATAACTCAGAGATGCATTTTAAACAAAAGGACACATTCTACTCATGTAAAAACACGCTGATTCCTGGACTGTCCATGGGCCAGATTTAGAAGGTGATTGGGCTGGATCCGGCCCCCGGGCCTTAGGTTGCCTACCCATGGCCTAGAGAATGAGCAGCAAGAGCTGTGTGTTGTTTTCTTTTCCTAGTGACATATCATTTGGGTCATTTGTTTTCGTGGGTTTTTTTGAGGAAGACCGTGCCTTTAAAACACACACACACACACACACACACACACACACACACACACACACAGTATTATCCAAATACAGTGGTACCTTGGGTTAAGTACTTAATTCGTTCCGGAGGTCCGTTCTTAACCTGAAGCACCACTTTAGCTAATGGGGCCTCCTGCTGCCGCCGTGCCGCCGGAGCACGATTTCTGTTCTCATCCTGAAGCAAAGTTCTTAACCTGAAGCACTATTTCGGGGTTAGCGGAGTATGTAACCTGAAGTGTATGTAACCTGAAGCATATGTAACCCAAGGTACCACTGTATCCCTTACTGGGGGACTCTGTCTCATGGAGAGTCAGTGTTCTGTAGGGGTTAGAACATTAGACGAGGATCTGCGAGAAGTAGGTTCAAATATCCGCTCAGACATGAAGCCCAGTGACCTGGCATCTGCCACTCTCTCTCAGCCTAACCTACCTCACAGGGTTGCTATGAGGATGAAACAATGAGGTCATGCATGCTATCTTGAGTTCCATGGAAGAAAAGTGAGGTATAATTGGAATAATAATAGAAATTACATGCCAGCTATCTGCCTGTCTGCAACACATGGTAGAATACTGCTGGCATCCTTGTTTTGTGTGTGAGTGGGGTGGGTGGGTGTTTTGGATCAGGTTAGCCATATTGATCACCACAGCCAATCACAAACAAACAACCACACCCTAGGCCAACCCCAACCTCTCTCACCACCAAAGGAACACAAGTGAGCAGCAGAGAACTGGCACGAGTAACGCTGACACCAAACCCTACATACATTCAGCAAAATAGAAACATCGCCACCCGACCCCACCCATATTCCCCCCCTCCACCCTTTTTCTTCCTAATGTCTCAACAAATGAAACTGATTTGTAAAAATGTTACATGGGAAAAATACGAGAGACATTACACATACTTCTGTAAAACAAGAAAATCTTTAATAATAATAATACTGCTGGCATCCGTCCGTCAAGGGAAACCATGGAGGAGTGCGCCTTTAGTGGTGAAGTCAAACTGTCAGAAGGTTGCAGCGCTTGTTGTGGCTGTAGAGACCGATATGGGAGAGACATGTTTTGTCGCAGCTGGGGCAAATGAAGGCGTCTTCTCCTCTCTGTGCTCCTCCCATATATTTTATACTCTCGGTATTCCATAGCAAGAGAGCTTCACATGACAGGTTACAGAAGGAAGACACTTGGCTTCTTTTAAAGGTGCCCTCCTCCCCACATTTCCTTCATGTCCACTATACTGCACAAGCACTGAACGAAGAGCTTAGGAAATTTCCTCTTGGCATTGCTCCTAAAGATATTGAAATTGCCCATTGCCCAAGGGCTGGGAGATCAGTGAGCACCGGAATGAGATTAGTTCATTCCACTGCTTTTCAGACCATATGCCGAATAAAGGAAATTAAAGTGGAACTGTAGAGGAAGGAGAGGCAAGGAGCTGGTTTGCACAGTCCTTTATGTCTTCTTAAGTGATGCCAATTTAAACACAAGATAAGGAAATCAGCCGCACTTGGCGTACTTGGATATTTCAGGAAATTATTTTAGCTTAATGCTGAATAATAAGAGTTCAACGTGCTCTGGATATAAATTACCGCATGCATTAGATTGCACAGAGCGGACCTTGCCAAAAAATACAAAGAACAGAACCATGAACTTAGATGAACTTACCTTGTTTAGAGATAACTTCGGAAAGCAAGAATAAACAACTTAAGTTAAAGTCCATTTGCACATTAGATGTGGACGTCACTGCTCTGGCACTCCTTCGCTTGGCCAAAGTAACCATATCCAATGTTATTCCTTCATAGAATCTGATCTGAAGAATCGCATAAGTGTAAATATTGCTGTTAGATGTAATTAAACTCTTTCCTGATATCTCTTGAAATGAATATGGCCAGCTCTTCTGTGCATGGGAAACAAGTTTCATAATGACCCTAAACAAAGTGAAAACACTTTCTCATCCCTTCCTTTAGAGGAACGATTGGCAAAGTATATGCAGCCATACTTGTTTTCCACTGATTTTCTCAGAACAGACACTAAATGTTAAGTTGTGGGTGAACATATCAGACGACACAGTGATTCTTCAAACAGCTCTTGTTTATTCACAGGCCAGAACTGAACTGAACTGAAGGGTTCAGCCAACCTGCTTATATAGAGCTCAACTACAAAGCCACAGTAACAACTTTCTGTAACTATCCAAACACCGAACGTCACTTTCAATCCCTTATTTGCATATGTGGACCTGAGTGAAAACTATCTATAGTATCCCCCTGCTGGCCCAGGGTGAAAACTTCAGTACATAACACTAAACTTACCAGTTCATAATTTCCCAGGTACCTTGTTGTTGTTGTTTTAATTAAAAAAATGGTATCATTTACACAAGCTGCTTTCTACTCTTGCTTCTACTGTTGGGAGGGTCAGAACGAGGCATCAAAAGTACAAAGAAACATGAAGCCGGGTGAAAGAAGCCAAAGCCTCTTGCCAAAGATATTTAGAGAGAGATGCATTATATAGGTGCTTATATAGTATGCCATCAGGAGACACAATTATCTCTGGACACAAACACTATAGGAAGGGTGGTGAATGGTGAACTGGAGGTGGTGTTGGAGCCCACTACCAAGTTGCAGCCTGAACTAATGTGATTGCTGTGGGTTAAACCACAGAGCCTAGGACTTGCCGATCAGAAGGTCGGCGGTTCGAATCCCCACGACAGGCTGAGCTCCGGTTGCTCGGTCCCTGCTCCTGCCAATCTAGCAGTTCTAAAGCACGTCAACGTGCAAGGAGATAAATAGGTACCGCTCCGGCAGGAAGGTAAACGGCGTTTCCATGCGCTCCTCTGGTTCGCCAGAAGCGGCTTAGTCATGCTAACCACATGCCCCAGAAGCGGTACACCGGCTCCCTCGGCCAACAAAGCGAGATGAGCGCCGCAACCTGCAAGTGCTCCAGTTGGTCCAAAGATGTCATGGGCTGTGAAGACACATGAAATCAAGACGAAAGGGAGAAACGTGCTAAGAGGAAGGCACGCTTGGCAAACCCTCACTGTGATCAGCTCCCACCTAGAAACCAATGTCCCCACTGTGGAAGGACGTGTGGATCCAGAATTGGGCTCCACAGTCACTTACGGCTCACTGTTAAAACCATGTTTATGGAAGACAATCTTACTAGGCTATGAGTGATCACCAAAGAAGAAGAAGAAGAGTCTCAACAGCAGCACTACCAAGAAAGAAATATATGGCAAAATATTAAGAAATGGGTCCACAAATGCAGGTTTGGGTTAAAGGTGGTTCCTGGGTTTGATAAGGTTGAAGACTGATATGTTAGAGGACCTAGATTAAAGTTCAGTGGTGCCTCGCAAGACGAAATTAATCCGTTCCACGAGTCTCTTTGTCTTGCGGTTTTTTCGTCTTGCGAAGCACGGCTATTAGCGGCTTAGCGGCTATTAGCGGCTTAGCAGCTATTAACGGCTTAACGGCTTAGCGGCTTAGCAGCTATTAACGGCTTAGCGGCTTTAAGAAAGAGGAAACAAACTTGCAAGAACTCACAAGACGTTTCGTCTTGCGAAGCAAGCCCATAGGGAAATTTGTCTTGCGGAACGACTCAAAAAACGGAAAACTCTTTCGTCTTGCGCGTTTTTCATCTTGCGAGGCATTCGTCTTGCGAGGTACCACTGTAAGCTAAGAGTTGCCAGTTTCTAGATGATTTTTTTCAATCGGAGTCTTGGGTGAAGTTTCTGATGTGGTGCAATTACCGTTAATACAGCCAAACGCTGTGTTAGAGCTCCTTTTCCATTTTCAATGACTCACAAACATGGATGTCACCTCCTGAAAAATGCTATTCATAACATGCCTTGAAGTTACTAAAATTCTGAATTGGATATAAGAAGTAATTTAGCCTCCTTTTCTCATCCTCTTCCAAGCTTCCAACTTTCCCACCAGTGCTCTTTGCCAAACAGAAGCTTTAGAAGTTGTTTTTTTTAAAAAAAATAATAATTATTAAAGCTTTTCTTGTGTAGCAAACAAGCAAATAAATAAATAAATGTACTGTATAGCCTCTCCACTTTCAATTCATAGTCCTTTTCACATTTTGTTTCATGTGTTGTGCCTGCCTTAGAAGTTGACGCAGCAAAGCAGGCTTGTGAGAGGATAGAAAAGGAAGATAAATTTATAGAAATATAGTTCCCATAGCTGTCTTTTAGGTAAGTAATGGGGCAAATAGTTTCCATCCCCTGAGACTCAAACGTATTTCTGAAGAGACAATTACCTGAATAAAATCAGTATTTGTTACTTTCGGTTTGGAGGGGAAATCTTTACAAATTTGGTTTTAATAAGCTGACATTAGCTATTTTCTGACAATCTCATTGTGTTAATTGTATTCTAAGAATGAAATCCATCTCGTGCCCTTGTGCTCACGGAAGCGCTTTTGATCCAGCAGAAACATTGGCTAATGGAAGAGGAGGGAGCTTTTCCTTTTTCCTTTCTGCCAACTTCCTGTCCCCTCTGCAGCCACCAGCAACCAATGAAAAACGGCCTGAGAACTGGGGCAGCTCCAGAATAGGATGGAAGGTGGCATGGCAGCCAACTGACCAGATTGTTGCAGTTCCGCTGGCCTTGAAGTTATATACCAGGCAAGGGCTTGTGACTGGCTCTTTGAACACCTGGGCTGGATCTAGAAGCATATAATGGGAAATCACATTGCGAAGGATCGAACTCTACAATGCCATCTGGTGTCACAGTGTTATAATGCATCTAAAACACTAATGTGGCTGAATCCCTGATTTCCAAGACAAAGAGGATTCTTGCTCCATGGCATCAGCATCCTTATTTTCTCAGGCAACGTGGACAATATATGTGCATCTACTTCATTTCTCCTTATTTGAGGTGTTTAAAATGAAGGGTCCGTATAGTTAAAGCTATGGTTTTCCCAGTAGTGACGTATGGAAGTGAGAGCTGGACCATAAAGAAGGCTGATCGCCGAAGAATTGATGCTTTTGAATTATGGTGCTGGAGGAGACTCTTGAGAGTCCCATGGACTGCAAGAAGATCAAACCTATCCATTCTGAAGGAAATCAGCCCTGAGTGCTCACTGGAAGGACAGATCCTGAAGCTGAGGCTCCAATACTTTGACCACCTCATGAGAAGAGAAGACTCCCTGGAAAAGACCCTGATGCTGGGAAAGACGGAGGGCACAAGGAGAAGGGGATGACAGAGGACGAGATGGTTGGAGAGAGTTCTCGAAGCTACCAACATGAGTTTGACCAAACTGCTGGAGGCAGTGGAAGACAGGAGTGCCTGGCGTGCTCTGGTCCATGGGGTCACGAAGAGTCGGACTCGACTAAACAACTAAACAACAACAAAATGAAGGGAGGGGCATCGAAAGGGGCCTGTGTGATATTTGCTCTGTCATAGTTCTAGTCTTTTCACACATGCAAGTTCCTGTTTTGATGCTATAATGATCAAGTGAAAAACATGTGTGTTTGGAACCTGTTTGCACCATGAGGAGAGAAATTGAAAGTTATTCACAACCATTATATTCATTGGCAGGGTGGCGTTTTTTTAGCAGGAACTTGGAGGAACTGAGTTCCCTTACCTTTTTTTTTTTAAAAAAAATTGTTTGGCGGTGCTGGGACAGATGCCTTAAGCATAATCATCATCATCATCATCATCATCATCATCATCCACCTATATCTGTAATCAGTAAAGTTGTGGCTATTTCTAATCCAGAGCAATGTCTCCTTGAGTTTATTAATCACAACTTACATTTAGCCACTGCTAATGCAAGGCTATATTCCTACAAAAATTAATAAGGCTACATTCCTCTGTCCAGTATCAGTATTTGCAACTTTGATATGCTTCATTTCAGAACTTTTTTTTCTATTATGGAGTTTTAAGACCTCACCCTTCAGATCACAGCACAAGTTGTAGTGTGCAGATTTGCTGATTTTTCATACGCACACCCAAAGATTTCAAGGCTGAATAAAACAGATCTGCAGAAGACCCTTAATATCCCACCATTTTTACAGTTTAAATTATTATCCGCTAATTATATGTATTTAATACTAAGCAATTTTCAAAATAAGAAGCCATGTGCGAATAAGGTCTCTTTCCAATCACTTCTGAGTAAGCATTGTCTTTCCATGTCTCTTCTGCCAATGTTACTTCTTTGACTTAGCATCTCAATAGCTAGGTAAAGGTAAAGGGACCCCTGACCATTAGGTTCAGTCGTGACCAACTCTGGGTTGTGCGCTCATCTCACTCTATGGGCCGAGGGAGCCGGTGTTTGTCCGCAGACAGCTTCCAGGTCATGTGGCCAGCATGACCAAGATGCTTCTGGCGAACCAGAGCAGTGTACAGAAATGCCGTTTACCTTCCCACTGGAGCAGTCCCTATTTATCTACTTGCACTTTGACATGCTTTCGAACTGCTAGGTTGGCAGGAGCCAGGACCGAGCAACAGGAGCTCACCCCGTCACGGGGATTCGAACCACTAACCTTCTGATCGGCAAATCCTAGGCTCTGTGGTTTAACCCACAGCACCACCCGCGTCCCTATCTCAAGAGTTAAATCACTCCTATTGTTAAAGTGTTTAGCATAAAGTATACATGTCCAGGGTGCCTTATATACAATGTAGAAGCTTTGAAATGGAAAGGTCAAATTAGCATAGCCTTTTAGCCCGGGCCATTCATTCAATCGGTTTGATTTTGGATAATAAAAATCTTCTCTGCAGGACAAATAAATGAATTCTAAATTAGAAGGCATCTAGGGGTATTGTAATGCAGAACAAAACCAGAATGGTGCGCAGTGATTAGCCTGATGCATCATTCTTCCACTGAAACATTATCCCAGTGGTGGTGTAAAGAAATAAGTAGTAATTAATGGTCCTGAGATGCATGGGGCCAGAGTGACCACCTGCCTAGATCTGATGGAAATCAAGAAAATGCCTTCTGGAAGTACATATATTATTTTTAATAGACTAGCCTGAGAGCATTCAGTAAGAATGTCAAATGTCTACAAAGGAACTACAAAGAACAATTAGATGTCAATTGGATTGTGTTGGTGGGAGGTTAAATGAGAGGTGGCTGAGATGTTGTTTAAATGTAAAATGGTCCTTGTGTAAATAGAAGCAGCAAATGTAGAGCAAGGAGATGGATCTTGTGTTATATCAGTCAACTAGTTCCTAAGATCATCAAAGTGTTTTAAATAAGTATGCAGCCACAAGCTTCTGATATTGTATCATCAGAAGAAAAAATATTTTGGCTTGAAATAAGCACGTGAGGAATTACGACAGCCATTTGAAGGTAAAGGAAGTTCACACTTACTGATATAATGTAGTTGTAAATAAGGTTCAGTGTGGTGTAGTGGTTAAACGTAATCTGGGGAACCGGGTTCGCGTCTCCGCTCCTCCACATGCAGCTGCTGGGTGACCTTGGGCCAGTCACACTTCTTTGAAGTCTCTCAGCCCCACTCACCTCACAGAGTGTTTGTTGTGGGGGAGGAAGGGAAAGGAGAATGTTAGCCGCTTTGAGACTCCTGAAGGGGAGTGAAAGGCGGGATATCAAATCCAAACTCTTCTTCTTCTTCTTCTTCATTTGCAGTTGCATAATTGTTATATGATATTTTGTGCTTTTTCATGATCTACATGCTTCTACATTTCATTGATTAAACTGTAGCTGCTGTTGTGGCTATCTAACTTGAGTATAGTCCAGTATAGAGTGTAGGGATGCGGGTGGCGCTGTGGTTTAAACCACTGTGCCTCTTGGGCTTGCCGATCAGAAGGTCAGCGGTTTGAATCCCTGCGACAGAGTAAGCTCCCGTTGATCGGTCCCAGCTCCTGCCAACCTAGCAGTTCAAAAGCATGCCCAAAAAGTTCAAGCAGATAAATAGGCACCGCTCTGACGGGAAGTGAAATATACTTGGAGTCGAGTGTGGATTTCATGCTCTTTATTCAGCTCAGAGTAGTGAGGAATGGCAGTTCCCCTGAAATGTCTGCTTTATATACATTATTTACACAATGGATCCCATGTGATTGGCTAATTCTGGGATTCTCCTGTAGGCCAATCAGGTTGTGGATTCACTTCCACCCAGAGTTGGATTGGGTGGCTCCTGTGGACCAATCAGACTGCTGCATTCTGAATCCTATTGTTCTAGGACCAAAAAGACTTCTGCATTTTGGATCCTATTCAACTCAGTATGTAACAGGAAGGTAAATGGTGTTTCCGTGCGCTGCTCTGGTTTTGCCAGAAGCGGCTTAGTCATGCTGGCCACATGACCCGGAAAAAACCTGTTTGTGGAAGCAGACAAACGCCGACTCCCTCAGCCTGTAAAGTGAGATGAGCGCCGCAACCCCAGAGTTGTTCGTGACTGGACTTAACTGTCAGGGGTCCCTTTACAGTTTTATACTCCAGTGCAACCACAAAAGTCGAATATAATCCATTCCGAAAGGACATTCGACTTCTGAAACATTTGAATTCTGAGGCGTGGCTTCTGACTGGCTGACAGCTTTTGCAGATCGGAAGCCGCATTGAATGTCCAGGTTCTGAGGAATGTTAGGAAACAAGAACACTTCCTTTCAGGTTTTTGATGTTCGGGAGCCAAAACATTCGGGAATGGAGAGGTTAGAGAACCGAGATTCCACTGTACTGCATTTTATGATGTCAATGGCTTCCCTGCTTTCCTGCCTCTGTCAATGGCAACCCCCCCCTTTTAAATAATTTTTATTAAATTTCTATTATAAATTTATACAAAATTAAACATCCAATTCTCACCAACGTCTTCTTTTTGGACTTCCATCAACATGCCTGACAATTCTCCGCATTCTCCCTTTTTTCCACATTTCTCAATTTAATATTGCACCATATCATTATTTGCCTTATCATTATTATTTAAGCACTATTTCTACCAAACATTTTCTCAAAGCTTCTCAAAGCTGTTATCTGTTTATCACATATATTTTTAATATATTCTGTAAATTTGTTCCAGTCCTCAGTGAATCTCTGGTCTCGTCGGTTCTGGATTCTCCCTGTTAACTTGTCCAGTTCTGCGTAATCCATTAATGTCATTCTCCATTCTTCAATCGTAGGCACTTCTTCTTGTTTCCACTTCTGGGCCAACAAAATAATGGCAACCCATGCTGTGGAGGTGAGAGAGGGGTGCCCAACATGATGGGCGTGTGTGATGCTACATGGCAAGACGGGTGGACAACTTGATACAGGAACGAGGGAGGCGGGGGAACATTTATTTGACCTGCATCAGAACCAGGGGCAACCCCAAAACCATCTAGGGAGACAGCCTGCCATGGTTTTTGGCACCTCCGTCGTCGCTGAATGCAACTGTTGTCAAACTGCCATCTGTTCAGGGTTGCCTTGAGTCGCCCAGCTACTTACGGTGACTTAATGGTGAGTTCTGGCACCTATTTCTCTTGGGCAAAAGCATTGCTCAAACATATAACACTGGCTGTGTTATAAATCATGAGGGTAATAATCTGGGTTGAAAGGTCAGTCTTTGACTAGTAAAAATGCTTTAAAAAAACCTTAAGAAACTATTTTTCCTCATTAAGTCATCCAACAGAAGCTGTGGTCAAGAATTAGGAATGTAGATGTTCTGCAAAGCCATGAACTTTTTTTCTTTGAAGCTTCAGAAACTTTCTGGAAATATTCGTGGAAAAGTTCAATGCCCAGCAGAATATTAATTTAATTTAACAGGGAAGAATTTGGGTTGCTTATCTTGCACTTCATAAAGTAATGCGGAAACTTCAGGGAACATATCATCGTGTTCAGTTGCATAACCCAGTGAAAAGTTAGCCAAGAAAGGGTATATTCTCGGTCAATAGAATTAGGAACTTTGAAAGCTGCCTTATAGGGAGTCAGAACAATCCTGAATCCATCCTGCTCAATACAGTGGTACCTTGGTTTTCAAATGCCTTGGTGCTCAAACAACTTGGAACCCAAACACTGCAAACCCAGAAGTAAGTGTTCCGGTTTGTGAACTTTTTTCAGAAGCCAAACATGTTCTGTTTTGAGTGTTATGCTTCCAATTTGAGTGCCACACCTCCATTTTGAGTGTCTGTTTTTGTTATTGATTTTGCGTGTTTGTTTTTGCGGCTCTTTTTTGTTTTGTTTTTGTGACTGTGTGGAACCCAGTTCAGCTACTGATTGATTGATTGATTGATTGTGTCACTGCGGTACATTGTTTATTGCTTTCATCTTATGGATCAATGGTCTCTTTGGCAGCATTTTTGAGTGAATTGCCGAAAGTCAGACTTTTGATGAAATTGTGACCCCGGGGATTTAGGATTTTTTCAAAAAAATATTTTTCTACCGGTTAAGTTGTCGAGGGCTGATTTCTTGTCCTGTGATAAAAAGCCTTCTGTCTCGACCGCCAAACCTTTCAGGGGAGCATTTGGAAACGTTTGGCAACATTTTTGATTGAATTGCTGAAAGTCAGATTTTTTATGAAATTGTGAAATTATGAAAATTATGAAATTAGGGGTTTTCTCAAAAAAATCTTTTTCTGCCAGTTAAGTTGTCGAGGGCTGATTTCTTACCCTGTGATAAAAAGCCTTCTGCTTCGACCGCCAAACCTCCCAGGTGAGAAGTTTCAAAGGTTTGGCACCATATTTGAGTGAATTGGAGAACGTCAGATTTTTGATGAAATTGTGACCCCGGGGCTGAGGGAAATTTTCCAAAAAACCTTTTTCGGCAGGTAAAGTTGTCGAGGACTGATTTCTTGTCCTGTGATAAAAAGCCTTCTGTTTCGAACGCCAAAGCTCTCAGGGGAGCATTTGCAACCGTTTGGCAGCATTTTTGAGTGAATTGCCGAAAGTCAGATTTTTGATGAAATTGTGACCCCGGGGCTGAGGGATTTTTTCAAAAAAATCTTTTTCTACCAGTTAAGTTGTCGAGGGCTGATTTCTTGTCCTGTGATAAAAAGCCTTCTGTTTCGAACGCCAAACCTCTCAGGGGAGCATTTGCAACTGTTTGGCACCATTTTTCAGGGAATTGGAGAATGTCAGATTTTTTCTTAAATTGTGACCCCGGGGCTTAGGGATTTTTTGAAAGAAATATTTTTCCGCTGGTAAAGTTGTAGAGGGCTGTTCTTTTCCCCTGTGATAAATAGCTTTCTCTTTCGACTGCCAAACCTTTCAAAGCAGCATTTGCAACCGTTTGGCAGCATTTTTGAGTGAATTGCCGAAAGTCGGATTTTTGATGAAATTGTGACCCCGGGGCTGAGGGATTTTTTCAAAAAAATATTTTTCTACTGGTTAAGTTGTCGAGGGCTGATTTCTTTTCCTGTGATAAAAAGCCTTCTGTTTCGAACGCCAAACCTCTCAGGGGAGCATTTGCAACTGTTTGGCACCATATTTCAGGGAATTGGAGAATGTCAGATTTTTTCTGAAATTGTGACCCCGGGGCTTAGGGATTTTTTGAAAGAAATATTTTTCCACTGGTAAAGTTGTAGAGGGCTGTTCTTTTCCCCTGTGATAAATAGCCTTCTCTTTTGACTGCCAAACCTTTCAAAGCAGCATTTGCAACCGTTTGGCACCATTTTTGAGTGAATTGCCGAAAATCATATTTTTGATGAAATTGTGAAATTAGGGATTTTTTCAAAAAAATCTTTTGGCACCATTTTTGAATTGCCGAAAGTCAGATTTTTTATGAAATTGTGACTCCGGGGCTTAGGATTGTTTCCCCAAAAATCTTTTTCTGCCGGTTAAGTTGTCGAGGGCTGATTTCTTGTCCTGTGATAAAAAGACTTCTGTCTCGATTGCCAAACCTCTCAGGGGAGCATTTAAAACCGTTTGGCACCCTTTTTGAGTGAATTACCAAAAGCCAGATTTTTTTCTGAAATTGTGATCCCGGGGGTTAGGAATTTTTTCAAAAAAATCTCTTTCTGCCGGTGAAGTTGTTGAGGGCTGATTTCTTGTCCTGTGATAAAAAGCCTTTTGTTTCGACCGCCAAACCTCTCAGGGGAGCATTTGCAACAGTTTGGCACCATTTTTGAGTGAATGGCTGAAAGTCAGATTTTTTTCTGAAATTGTGACCCCGGGGGTTAGGGATTTTTTTCAAAAAAATCTTTTTCTGCCGGTAAAGTTCTCGAGGGCTGATTTCTTTTCCTGTGACAAAAAGCCTTGTGTTTCGACCGCAAAACCTCGCAGGGGAGCATTTGCAAACGTTTGGCACCACTTTTGAATGAATTGCCGAAAATCAGATTTTTGATGAAATTGTAGCTTAGGGATTTCTTCAAAAAAATCTTTTTCTGCAGATTAAGTTGTCGAGGGCCGATTTCTTGTGCTGTGATAAAAGGCCTTCTGTTTCGACCGCAAAACCTCTCAGGGGAGCATTTGCAACCGTTCGGCACCATTTTTGAGTGAATTGCCGAAAGTCAGACTTTTGATGAAATTGTGACCCCGGGGATTTAGGATTTTTTCAAAAAAATATTTTTCTACCGGTTAAGTTGTCGAGGGCTGATTTCTTGTCCTGTGATAAAAAGCCTTCTGTCTCGACCGCCAAACCTTTCAGGGGAGCATTTGGAAACGTTTGGCAACATTTTTGATTGAATTGCCGAAAGTCAGATTTTTTATGAAATTGTGAAATTATGAAAATTATGAAATTAGGGGTTTTCTCAAAAAAATCTTTTTCTGCCAGTTAAGTTGTCGAGGGCTGATTTCTTACCCTGTGATAAAAAGCCTTCTGCTTCGACCGCCAAACCTCCCCGGTGAGAATTTTCAAAGGTTTGGCACCATATTTGAGTGAATTGGAGAACGTCAGATTTTTGATGAAATTGTGACCCCGGGGGTTAGGGATTTTTTCCAAAAAACCTTTTTCGGCAGGTAAAGTTGTCGAGGGCTGATTTCTTGTCCTGTGATAAAAAGCCTTCTGTTTCAAACGCCAAACCTCTCAGGGGAGCATTTGCAACCGTTTGGCAGCATTTTTGAGTGAATTGCCGAAAGTCAGATTTTTTTTGTAATTGTGACCCCGGGGGTTAGGGATTTTTTCAAAAAAACATTTTCTACCAGTTAAGTTGTCGAGGGCTGATTTCTTGTCCTGTGATAAAAAGCCTTCTGTTTCGAACGCCAAACCTCTCAGGGGAGCATTTGCAACTGTTTGGCACCATATTTCAGGGAATTGGAGAATGTCAGATTTTTTCTGAAATTGTGACCCCGGGGCTTAGGGATTTTTTGAAAGAAATATTTTTCCACTGGTAAAGTTGTAGAGGGCTGTTCTTTTCCCCTGTGATAAATAGCCTTCTCTTTTGACTGCCAAACCTTTCAAAGCAGCATTTGCAACCGTTTGGCACCATTTTTGAGTGAATTGCCGAAAATCATATTTTTGATGAAATTGTGAAATTAGGGATTTTTTCAAAAAAATCTTTTGGCACCATTTTTGAATTGCCGAAAGTCAGATTTTTTATGAAATTGTGACTCCGGGGCTTAGGATTGTTTTCCCAAAAATCTTTTTCTGCCGGTTAAGTTGTCGAGGGCTGATTTCTTGTCCTGTGATAAAAAGACTTCTGTCTCGATTGCCAAACCTCTCAGGGGAGCATTTGAAACCGTTTGGCACCCTTTTTGAGTGAATTACCAAAAGCCAGATTTTTTTCTGAAATTGTGATCCCGGGGGTTAGGAATTTTTTCAAAAAAATCTCTTTCTGCCGGTGAAGTTGTTGAGGGCTGATTTCTTGTCCTGTGATAAAAAGCCTTTTGTTTCGACCGCCAAACCTCTCAGGGGAGCATTTGCAACAGTTTGGCACCATTTTTGAGTGAATGGCTGAAAGTCAGATTTTTTTCTGAAATTGTGACCCCGGGGGTTAGGGATTTTTTTCAAAAAAATCTTTTTCTGCCGGTAAAGTTCTCGAGGGCTGATTTCTTTTCCTGTGACAAAAAGCCTTGTGTTTCGACCGCAAAACCTCGCAGGGGAGCATTTGCAAACGTTTGGCACCACTTTTGAATGAATTGCCGAAAATCAGATTTTTGATGAAATTGTAGCTTAGGGATTTCTTCAAAAAAATCTTTTTCTGCAGATTAAGTTGTCGAGGGCCGATTTCTTGTGCTGTGATAAAAGGCCTTCTGTTTCGACCGCAAAACCTCTCAGGGGAGCATTTGCAACCGTTCGGCACCATTTTTGAGTGAATTGCCGAAAGTCAGACTTTTGATGAAATTGTGACCCCGGGGATTTAGGATTTTTTCAAAAAAATATTTTTCTACCGGTTAAGTTGTCGAGGGCTGATTTCTTGTCCTGTGATAAAAAGCCTTCTGTCTCGACCGCCAAACCTTTCAGGGGAGCATTTGGAAACGTTTGGCAACATTTTTGATTGAATTGCCGAAAGTCAGATTTTTTATGAAATTGTGAAATTATGAAAATTATGAAATTAGGGGTTTTCTCAAAAAAATCTTTTTCTGCCAGTTAAGTTGTCGAGGGCTGATTTCTTACCCTGTGATAAAAAGCATTCTGCTTCGACCGCCAAACCTCCCCGGTGAGAATTTTCAAAGGTTTGGCACCATATTTGAGTGAATTGGAGAACGTCAGATTTTTGATGAAATTGTGACCCCGGGGGTTAGGGATTTTTTCCAAAAAACCTTTTTCGGCAGGTAAAGTTGTCGAGGGCTGATTTCTTGTCCTGTGATAAAAAGCCTTCTGTTTCAAACGCCAAACCTCTCAGGGGAGCATTTGCAACCGTTTGGCAGCATTTTTGAGTGAATTGCCGAAAGTCAGATTTTTTTTGTAATTGTGACCCCGGGGGTTAGGGATTTTTTCAAAAAAACATTTTCTACCAGTTAAGTTGTCGAGGGCTGATTTCTTGTCCTGTGATAAAAAGACTTCTGTTTCGATTGCCAAACCTCTCAGGGGAGCATTTGCAACCATTTTGCACCATTTATGAGTGAATTGCCAAAAGTCAGATTTTTTCTGAATTTGTGACCCCGGTGCTTAGGGATTTTTTGAAAGAAATATTTTTCCGCTGGTAAAGTTGTAGAGGGCTGTTCTTTTCCCCTGTGATAAATAGCCTTCTCTTTTGACTGCCGAACCTTTTAAAGCAGCATTTGCAACCGTTTGACAGCATTTTTGAGTGAATTGCCGAAAGTCAGATTTTTGATGAAATTGTGACCCCGGGGGTGAGGGATTTTTTCAAAAAAAATTTTTTTCTACTGGTTAAGTTGTTGAGGCTTGATTTCTTTTCCTGTGATAAAAAGCCTTCTGTTTCGATTGCCAAACCTCTCAGGGGAGCATTTGCAACCGTTTGGCTCCATTTATGAGTGAATTGGCAAAAGTCAGATTTTTAATGAAATTGTGACCCCGGGGGTTAGGGTTTTTTTCAAAAAAATCTTTTTCTACCAGTTAAGTTGTCGAGGGCTGATTTCTTGTTCTGTGATAAAAAGCCTTCTGTTTTGACCGCCAAACCTCTCAGGGGAGCATTTTCAACAGTTTGGCACCATTTTTGAGTGAATTGCCGAAAGTCAGATTTTTGATGAAATTGTGACCCCGGGGGTGAGGGATTTTTTCAAAAAAAATTTTTTTCTACTGGTTAAGTTGTTGAGGCTTGATTTCTTTTCCTGTGATAAAAAGCCTTCTGTTTCGATTGCCAAACCTCTCAGGGGAGCATTTGCAACCGTTTGGCACCATTTATGAGTGAATTGCCAAAAGTCAGATTTTTAATGAAATTGTGACCCCGGGGGTTAGGGTTTTTTTCAAAAAAATCTTTTTCTACCAGTTAAGTTGTCGAGGGCTGATTTCTTGTCCTGTGATAAAAAGCCTTCTGTTTCGATTGCCAAACCTCTCAGGGGAGCATTTGCAACCGTTTGGCACCATTTTTGAGTGAATGGCCAAAGGTCAGATTTTTAATAAAATTGTGACCCCGGGGCTTAGGGATTTTTTCAAAAAAAAAATTTTCCCGGTTAAGTTGTCCTGTGACAAAAATACTTCTGTTTCGATGGCCAAACCTCTCAGGGGAGCATTTGCAACCGTTTGGCACCATTTATGAGTGAATGGCCAAAAGTCAGATTTTTTCTGAAATTGTGACCCCGGGGCTTAGGGATTTTTTCAAAAAAATCTTTTTCTGCCAGTTAAGCTGTCGAGGGCTGATTTCCTGTTCTGTGATAAAAAGCCTTCTGTTTCGACCGCCAAACCTCTCAGGGGAGCATTTGCAACAGTTTGGCACCATTTTTGAGTGAATGGCCGAAAGTCAGATTTTTGATGAAATTGTGACCCCGGGGGTGAGGGATTTTTACAAAAAAATTTTTTTTCTACTGGTTAAGTTGTTGAGGCTTGATTTCTTTTCCTGTGATAAAAAGCCTTCTGTTTCGATTGCCAAACCTCTCAGGGGAGCATTTGCAACCGTTTGGCACCATTTATGAGTGAATTGCCAAAAGTCAGATTTTTAATGAAATTGTGACCCCGGGGGTTAGGGTTTTTTTCAAAAAAATCTTTTTCTACCAGTTAAGTTGTCGAGGGCTGATTTCTTGTCCTGTGATAAAAAGCCTTCTGTTTCGATTGCCAAACCTCTCAGGGGAGCATTTGCAACCGTTTGGCACCATTTTTGAGTGAATGGTCAAAAGTCAGATTTTTTATGAAATTGTGACCCCGGGGGTTTGGGATTTTTTCAAAAAAAAAAAATTCTACCAGTTAAGTTGTCGAGGGCTGATTTCTTGTTCTGTGATAAAAAGCCTTCTGTTTTGACCGCCAAACCTCTCAGGGGAGCATTTTCAACAGTTTGGCACCATTTTTGAGTGAATGGCCAAAGGTCAGATTTTTAATAAAATTGTGACCCCGGGGCTTAGGGATTTTTTCAAAAAAAAAATTTTCCCGGTTAAGTTGTCCTGTGACAAAAATACTTCTGTTTCGATGGCCAAACCTCTCAGGGGAGCATTTGCAACCGTTTGGCACCATTTATGAGTGAATGGCCAAAAGTCAGATTTTTTCTGAAATCGTGACCCCGGGGCTTAGGGATTTTTTCAAAAAAATCTTTTTCTGCCAGTTAAGCTGTCGAGGGCTGATTTCCTGTTCTGTGATAAAAAGCCTTCTGTTTCGACCGCCAAACCTCTCAGGGGAGCATTTGCAACAGTTTGGCACCATTTTTGAGTGAATGGCCAAAAGTCAGATTTTTTCTGAAATTGTGACCCCGGGGCTTAGGGATTTTTTCAAAAAAAATTTTTTGCCGGTTAAGTTGTCCTGTGATAAAAAGACTTCTGTTTCGATTGCCAAACCTGTCAGGGGAGCATTTGCAACCGTTTGGCACCATTTTTGAGTGAATTGCCAAAAGTCAGATTTTTAATGAAATTGTGACCCCGGGGGTTAGGGATTTTTTCAAAAAAATCTTTTTCTACCAGTTAAGTTGTCGAGGGCTGATTTCTTGTCCTATGATAAAAAGCCTTCTGTTTCAATTGCCAAACCTCTCAGGGTAGCATTTGCAACCGTTTGGCACCATTTTTGTGTGAATGGCCAAAAGTCAGATTTTGGATGAAATGGTGACCCCGGGGCTTAGGGATTTTTTTCCAAAAAAAAACATTTTGCCGGTGAAGTTGTCGAAGGCTGATTTCTTGTCCTGTGATAAAAAGCCTTTTATTTCGACCGCCAAACTTCTCAGGGGAGCTTTTGCAACCGTTAGGCACCATTTATGAGTGAATTGCCAAAAGTCAGATTTTTTCTGAATTTGTGACCCCGGGGCTTAGGGATTTTTTCAAAAAAAAACTGTTTCTGCCAGTTAAGTTGTCGAGGGCTGATTTCGTGTCCTGTGATAAAAAGACTTCTGTTTCGATTGCCAAACCTCTCAGGGGAGCAATTGAAACTGTTTTGCACCATTTTTGAGTGAATTGCTAAAAGTCAGATTTTTTCTGAAATTGTGACCCCGGGGGTTAGGGATTTTTTCAAAAATATCTTTTTCTGCCAGTTAAGCTGTCGAGGGCTGATTTCTTGTCCTGTGATAAAAAGCCTTCTGTTTCGACCGCCAAACCTCTCAGGGGAGCATTTGCAACCGTTTGGCACCATTTATGAGTGAATTGCCAAAAGACAGATTTTTTCTGAAATCGTGACCCCTGGGGTTAGGGATTTTTTCAAAAAAAAATATTTTGCCGGTGAGGTTGTCGAGGGCTGATTTCTTGTCCTGTGATAAAAAGCCTTCTGTTTCGACCGCCAAACCTCTCAGGGGAGCATTTGCAACCGTTTGGCACCATTTTTGAGTGAATGGCCAAAAGTCAGATTTTTTATGAAATTGTGACCCCGGGGCTTAGGGATTTTTTCAAAAAAAAATTTTTGCCGGTTAAGTTGTCCTGTGATAAAAAGACTTCTGTTTCGATTGCCAAACCTCTCAGGGGAGCATTTGCAACCGTTTGGCACCATTTTTGAGTGAATTGCCAAAAGTCAGATTTTTAATGAAATTCTGACCCCGGGGGTTTGGGATTTTTTCAAAAAAATCTTTTTCTACCAGTTAAGTTGTCGAGGGCTGATTTCTTGTCCTGTGATAAAAAGCCTTCTGTTTCGATTGCCAAACCTCTCAGGATAGCATTTGCAACCGTTTGGCACCATTTTTGAGTGAATTGCCAAAAGACAGATTTTTTCTGAAATCGTGACCCCTGGGGTTAGGGATTTTTTCAAAAAAAAATATTTTGCCGGTGAGGTTGTCGAGGGCTGATTTCTTGTCCTGTGATAAAAAGCCTTCTGTTTCGACCGCCAAACCTCTCAGGGGAGCATTTGCAACCGTTTGGCACCATTTTTGAGTGAATGGCCAAAAGTCAGATTTTTTATGAAATTGTGACCCCGGGGGTTTGGGATTTTTTCAAAAAAAAAAATTCTACCAGTTAAGTTGTCGAGGGCTGATTTCTTGTTCTGTGATAAAAAGCCTTCTGTTTTGACGGCCAAACCTCTCAGGGGAGCATTTTCAACAGTTTGGCACCATTTTTGAGTGAATGGCCAAAGGTCAGATTTTTAATAAAACTGTGACCCCGGGGCTTAGGGATTTTTTCAAAAAAAAATTTTTGCCGGTTAAGTTGTCCTGTGATAAAAAGACTTCTGTTTCGATTGCCAAACCTCTCAGGGGAGCATTTGCAACCGTTTGGCACCATTTTTGAGTGAATTGCCAAAAGTCAGATTTTTAATGAAATTCTGACCCCGGGGGTTTGGGATTTTTTCAAAAAAATCTTTTTCTACCAGTTAAGTTGTCGAGGGCTGATTTCTTGTCCTGTGATAAAAAGCCTTCTGTTTCGATTGCCAAACCTCTCAGGATAGCATTTGCAACCGTTTGGCACCATTTTTGAGTGAATGGCCAAAAGTCAGATTTTTGATGAAATTGTGACCCCGGGGCTGAGGGATTTTTTTCAAAAAAAAATATTTTGCTGGTGAAGTTGTCGAGAGCTGATTTCTTGTCCTGTGATAAAAAGCCTTTTGTTTCGACCGGCAAACTTCTCAGGGGAGCATTTGCAACCGTTTGGCACTATTTATGAGTGAATGGCCAAAGGTCAGATTTTTTCTGAAATTGTGACCCCGGGGCTTAGGGATTTTTTCAAAAAAATCTGTTTCTGCCGGTGAAGTTGTCGAGGGCTGATTTCTTGTTGTGTGATAAAAAGACTTCTGTTTCGATTGCCAAACCTCTCAGGGGAGCATTTTCAATAGTTTGGCACCATTTTTGAGTGAATGGCCAAAAGTCAGATTTTTTCTGAAATAGTGACCCCGGGGGTTAGGGATTTTTTCAAAAAAATCTTTTTCTGCCAGTTAAGTTGTCGAGGGCTGATTTCTTGTCCTGTGATAAAAAGACTTCTGTTTCGATTGCCAAACCTCTCAGGGGATCATTTGCAACCGGTTGGCACCATTTATGAGTGAATTGCCAAAAGTCAGTTTTTTTCTGAAATTGTGACCCCGGGGCTTAGGGATTTTTTTTTTTAAAAAATTTTTTGCCGGTGAAGTTGTCGAGGGCTGATTTCTTGTCCTGTGATAAAAAGCCTTCTGTTTCGATCGCCAAACCTCTCAGGGGAGCATTTGCAACAGGTTGGCACCATTTTTGAGTGAATGGTCAAAAGTCAGATTTTTTCTGAAATTGTGACCCCGGGGCTTAGGGATTTTTTCAAAAATATCTTTTTCTGCCGGTGAAGTTGTCGAGGGCTGATTTCTTGTCGTGTGATAAAAAGACATCTGTTTCGATTGCCAATCCTCTAAGGGGAGCATTTTCAACAATTTGGCACCATTTTTGAGTGAATGGCCAAAGGTCAGATTTTTAATGAAATTGTGACCCCGGGGCTTAGGGATTTTTTCAAAAAAAAAATTTTCCCGGTTAAGTTGTCCTGTGACAAAAATACTTCTGTTTCGATTGCCAAACCTCTCAAGGGAGCATTTGCAACCGTTTGGCATCATTTATGAGTGAACGGCCAAAAGTCAGATTTTTTCTGAAATTTTGACCCCGGGGGTTAGGGATTTTTTCAAAAAAATCTTTTTCTGCCAGTTAAGTTGTCGAGGGCTGATTTCTTGTTCTGTGATAAAAAGCCTTCTGTTTCGACCGCCAAACCTCTCAGGGGAGCATTTGCAACAGTTTGGCACCATTTTTGAGTGAATCGCCAAAAGTCAGATTTTTTTTCTGAAATTGTGACCCCGGGGGTTAGGGTTTTTTTCAAAAAAATTTTTTTTTTGCCAGTTAAGTTGTCGAGGGCTGATTTCTTGTCCTGTGATAAAATAACTTCTGTTTTGATTGGCCACCTCTCAGGGGAGCATTTGCAACCGTTTGTCACCATTTATGAGTGAATAGCCAAAAGTCAGATTTTTCCGGAAGTTGTGACCCCGGGGCTTAGGGATTTTTTCAAAAAAAAATTTTTTGCCAGTTAAGTTGTCGAGGGCTGATTTCTTGTCCTGTGATAAAAAGCCTTCTGTTTCGATTGCCAAACCTCTCAGGAGAGCATTTGCAACCGTTTGGCGCCCCTTTTTTGAGTGCATGGCCAAAAGTCAGATTTTTTCTGAAATTGTGACCCCGGGGGTTAGGGATTTTTTCAAAAAAAAAAATTTTGCCGGTGAAGTTGTCGAGGGCTGAATTCTTGTCCTGTGATAAAAAGCCTTCTGTTTCGATTGCCAAACCTCTCAGGGGAGCATTTGCAACAGTTTGGCACCATTTTTGAGTGAATGGCCAAAAGTCAGATTTTTTCTGAAATTGTGGCACCGGGGGTTAGGGTTTTTTTCAAAAAAAATTTTTTTTGCCAGTTAAGTTGTCGAGGGCTGATTTTTTGTCCTGTGATAAAAAGACTTCTGTTTCGATTGCCAAACCTCTCAGGAGAGCATTTGCAACCGTTTGGCGCCCCTTTTTTGAGTGAATGGCCAAAAGTCAGATTTTTTCTGAAATTGTGACCCCGGGGGTTAGGGATTTTTTCAAAAAAAAAATTTTTGCCGGTGAAGTTGTCGAGGGCTGAATTCTTGTCCTGTGATAAAAAGCCTTCTGTTTCAACCGCCAAACGTCTCAGGGGAGCTTTTGCTACAGTTTGGCACCATTTTTGAGTGAATGGCCAAAAGTCAGATTTTTTCTGAAATTGTGACCCCGGGGGTTAGTGTTTTTTTCAAAAAAAATTTTTTTTTGCCAGTTAAGTTGTCGAGGGCTGATTTCTTGTCCTGTGATAAAAAGACTTCTGTTTCGATTGGCCACCTCTCAGGGTAGCATTTGCAACCGATTGTCACCATTTATGAGTGAATAGCCAAAAGTCAGATTTTTTCGGAAGTTGTGACCCCGGGGCTTAGCGAATTTTTTTTTTAAAAAAAAATTTGCCGGTGAAGTTGTCGAGGGCTGATTTCTTGTCCTGTGATAAAAAGCCTTCTGTTTCGACCGCCAAACCTCTCAGGGGAGCATTTGCAAGAGTTTGGCACCATTTTTGAGTGATTGGCCAAAAGTCAGTTTTTTTCTGAAATTGTGACCCCGGGGCTTAGGGATTTTTTCAAAAAAAAATTTTTGCCGGTGAAGTTGTCGAGGGCTGATTTCTTGTCCTGTGATAAAAAGACTTCTGTTTTGATTGCCAAACCTCTCAGGAGAGCATTTGCAACCGTTTGGCACCATTTATGAGTGAATTGCCGAAAGTCAGATTTTTTCCTGAAATTGTGACCCCGGGGCTTAGGGATTTTTTCAAAAAAAAAATTTTTGCCGGTGAAGTTGTCGAGGGCTGATTTCTTGTCCTGTGATAAAAAGACTTCTGTTTCGACCGCCAAACGTCTCAGAGGAGCATTTGCAACAGTTTGGCACCATTTTTGAGTGAATGGCCAAAGGTCAGATTTTTTCTGAAATTGTGACCCCGGGGCTTAGGGATTTTTTTCAAAAATATCTTTTTCTGCCGGTGAAGTTGTCGAGGGCTGATTTCTTGTCCTGTGATAAAAAGACTTCTGTTTCGATTGCCAAACCTCTCAGGGGAGCATTTGAAACCGTTTGGCACCATTTATGAGTGAATTGCCAAAAGTCAGATTTTTTCGGAAGTTGTGACCCCGGGGCTTAGCGATTTTTTTTAAAAAAAAAATTTTGCCGGTGAAGTTGTCGAGGGCTGATTTCTTGTCCTGTGGTAAAAAGCCATCTGTTTCGACCGCCAAACCTCTCAGGGGAGCATTTGCAACAGTTTGGCACCATTTTTGAGTGAATGGCCAAAAGTCAGATTTTTTCTGAAATTGTGACCCCGGGGCTTAGGGATTTTTTCAAAAAAAAAATTTTTGCCGGTGAAGTTGTCGAGGGCTGATTTCTTGTCCTGTGATAAAAAGCCTTCTGTTTCGACCGCCAAACGTCTCAGGGGAGCTTTTGCAACAGTTTGGCACCATTTTTGAGTGAATGGCCAAAAGTCAGATTTTTTCTGAAATTGTGAACCCGGGGGTTAGGGTTTTTTTCAAAAAAAATTTTTTTTGCCAGTTAAGTTGTCGAGGGCTGATTTCTTGTCCTGTGATAAAATAACTTCTGTTTTGATTGGCCACCTCTCAGGGGAGCATTTGCAACCGTTTGTCACCATTTATGAGTGAATAGCCAAAAGTCAGATTTTTCCGGAAGTTGTGACCCCGGGGCTTAGGGATTTTTTCAAAAAATTTTTTTTTGCCAGTTAAGTTGTCGAGGGCTGATTTCTTGTCCTGTGATAAAAAGCCTTCTGTTTCGATTGCCAAACCTCTCAGGAGAGCATTTGCAACCGTTTGGCGCCCCTTTTTTGAGTGCATGGCCAAAAGTCAGATTTTTTCTGAAATTGTGACCCCGGGGGTTAGGGATTTTTTCAAAAAAAAAATTTTGCCGGTGAAGTTGTCGAGGGCTGAATTCTTGTCCTGTGATAAAAAGCCTTCTGTTTCGATTGCCAAACCTCTCAGGGGAGCATTTGCAACAGTTTGGCACCATTTTTGAGTGAATGGCCAAAGGTCAGATTTTTTCTGAAATTGTGATTTTTTGTGAAATTGTGACTTAGGGATTTTTTTCAAAAAAAAAAAATTTTGCCGGTGAAGTTGTCGAGGGCCGATTTCTTGTCCTGTGATAAAAAGCCTTCTGTTTCGACCGCCAAACCTCTCAGGGGAGCATTTGCAACAGTTTGGCACCATTTATGAGTGAATTGCCAAAAGTCAGATTTTTTTCTGAAATTGTGACCCTGGGGCTTAGGGATTATTTTAAAAAAAAAATTTCTGCCGTTGAAGTTTTCGAGGGCTGATTTCTTGTCCTGTGATAAAAAGACTTCTGTTTCGATTGCCAAACTCTCAGGCGAGCATTTGCAACCGTTTGGCACCATTTATGAGTGAATGGCCAAAAGTCAGATTTTTTCTGAAATTGTGACCCCGGGGCTTAGGGATTTTTTCAAAAAAAATTTTTTTTGCCGGTGAAGTTGTCGAGGGCTGATTTCTTGTCCTGTGATAAAAAGCCTTCTGTTTCGACCGCCAAACGTCTCAGGGGAGCTTTTGCAACAGTTTGGCACCATTTTTGAGTGAATGGCCAAAAGTCAGATTTTTTCTGAAATTGTGACCCCGGGGGTTAGGGTTTTTTTCAAAAAAAATTTTTTTTTGCCAGTTAAGTTGTCGAGGGCTGTTTTCTTGTCCTGTGATAAAAATACTTCTGTTTCGATTGGCCACCTCTCAGGGTAGCATTTGCAACCGATTGTCACCATTTATGAGTGAATAGCCAAAAGTCAGATTTTTTCGGAAGTTGTGACCCCGGGGCTTAGCGATTTTTTTTAAAAAAAATTTTTTGACGGTGAAGTTGTCGAGGGCTGATTTCTTGTCCTGTGATAAAAAGCCTTCTGTTTCGACCGCCAAACCTCTCAGGGGAGCATTTGCAACAGTTTGGCACCATTTTTGAGTGAATGGCCAAAAGTCAGTTTTTTTCTGAAATTGTGACCCCGGGGCTTAGGGATTTTTTCAAAAAAAAAATTTTTGCCGGTGAAGTTGTCGAGGGCTGATTTCTTGTCCTGTGATAAAAAGACTTCTGTTTCGATTGCCAAACTCTCAGGCGAGCATTTGCAACCGTTTGGCACCATTTATGAGTGAATGGCCAAAAGTCAGATTTTTTCTGAAATTGTGACCCCGGGGGTTAGGGATTTTTTCAAAAAAAAAAATTTTTGCCGGTGAAGTTGTCGAGGGCTGATTTCTTGTCCTGTGATAAACAGACTTCTGTTTCGATTGCCAAGCCTCTCAGGAGAGCATTTGCAACCGTTTGGCACCATTTATGAGTGAATTGCCAAAAGTCAGATTTTTTCTGAAATTGTGACCCCGGGGCTTAGGGATTTTTTTTTAAAAAAAATTTTTGCCGGTGAAGTTGTCGAGGGCTGATTTCTTGTCCTGTGATAAAAAGCCTTCTGTTTCGACCGCCAAACGTCTCAGGGGAGCTTTTGCAACAGTTTGGCACCATTTTTGAGTGAATGGCCAAAAGTCAGATTTTTTCTGAAATTGTGACCCCGGGGGTTAGGGTTTTTTTCAAAAAAAATTTTTTTTTGCCAGTTAAGTTGTCGAGGGCTGATTTCTTGTCCTGTGATAAAAATACTTCTGTTTCGATTGGCCACCTCTCAGCGTAGCATTTGCAACCGATTGTCACCATTTATGAGTGAATAGCCAAAAGTCAGATTTTTTCGGAAGTTGTGACCCCGGGGCTTAGCGATTTTTTTTTAAAAAAATTTTTTGACGGTGAAGTTGTCGAGGGCTGATTTCTTGTCCTGTGATAAAAAGCCTTCTGTTTCGACCGCCAAACGTCTCAGGGGAGCTTTTGCAACAATTTGGCACCATTTTTGAGTGAATGGCCAAAAGTCAGTTTTTTTCTGAAATTGTGACCCCGGGGCTTAGGGATTTTTTCAAAAAAAAAATTTTTGCCGGTGAAGTTGTCGAGGGCTGATTTCTTGTCCTGTGATAAAAAGACTTCTGTTTCGATTGCCAAACTCTCAGGCGAGCATTTGCAACCGTTTGGCACCATTTATGAGTGAATTGCCAAAAGTCAGATTTTTTCTGAAATTGTGACCCCGGGGGTTAGGGATTTTTTCAAAAAACAAATTTTTGCCGGTGAAGTTGTCGAGGGCTGATTTCTTGTCCTGTGATAAAAAGACTTCTGTTTCGACCGCCAAACGTCTCAGAGGAGCATTTGCAACAGTTTGGCACCATTTTTGAGTGAATTGCCAAAAGTCAGATTTTTTCTGAAATTGTGACCCCGGGGCTTAGGGATTTTTTTCAAAAATATCTTTTTCTGCCGGTCAAGTTGTCGAGGGCTGATTTCTTGTCCTGTGATAAAAAGACTTCTGTTTCGATTGCCAAACCTCTCAGGAGAGCATTTGCAACCGTTTGTCACCATTTATGAGTGAATAGCCAAAAGTCAGATTTTTTCTGAAATTGTGACCCCGGGGCTTAGGGATTTTTTTAAAAAAAATTTTTTTTGCCGGTGAAGTTGTCGAGGGCTGATTTCTTGTCCTGTGATAAAAAGACTTCTGTTTCGATTGCCAAACCTCTCAGGAGAGCATTTGCAACCGTTTGGCACCATTTTTGAGTGAATGGCCAAAAGTCAGATTTTTTCTGAAATAATGGCCCCGGGGGTTAGGGCTTTTTTCAAAAAAATTTTTTTTTGCCAGTTAAGTTGTCGAGGGCTGATTTCTTGTCCTGTGATAAAAAGACTTCTGTTTCGATTGCCAAACCTCTCAGGAGAGCATTTGCAACCGTTTGGCGCCCCTTTTTTGCGTGAATGGCCAAAAGTCAGATTTTTTCTGAAATTGTGACCCCGGGGGTTAGGGATTTTTTCAAAAAAAAAATTTTTGCCGGTGAAGTTGTCGAGGGCTGAATTCTTGTCCTGTGATAAAAAGCCTTCTGTTTCGACCGCCAAACGTCTCAGGGGAGCTTTTGCAACAGTTTGGCACCATTTTTGAGTGAATGGCCAAAAGTCAGATTTTTTCTGAAATTGTGACACCGGGGGTTAGGGTTTTTTTTCAAAAAAAAATTTTTTTTGCCAGTTAAGTTGTCGAGGGCTGATTTCTTGTCCTGTGATAAAAAGACTTCTGTTTCGATTGGCCACCTCTCAGGGTAGCATTTGCAACCGATTGTCACCATTTATGAGTGAATAGCCAAAAGTCAGATTTTTTCGGAAGTTGTGACCCCGGGGCTTAGCGATTTTTTCAAAAAAAAAAAAATTTGCCGGTGAAGTTGTCGAGGGCTGATTTCTTGTCCTGTGATATAAAGCCTTCTGTTTCGACCGCCAAACCTCTCAGGGGAGCATTTGCAACAATTTGGCACCATTTTTGAGTGAATGGCCAAAAGTCAGATTTTTTCTGAAATTGTGACCCCGGGGCTTAGGGATTTTTTCAAAAAAAAAAATTTTTGCCGGTGAAGTTGTCGAGGGCTGATTTCTTGTCCTGTGATAAAAAGACTTCTGTTTCGATTGCCAAACTCTCAGGCGAACATTTGCAACCGTTTGGCACCATTTATGAGTGAATTGCCAAAAGTCAGATTTTTTCTGAAATTGTGACCCCGGGGGTTAGGGATTTTTTCAAAAAAAAAATTTTTGCCGGTGAAGTTGTCGAGGGCTGATTTCTTGTCCTGTGATAAAAAGACTTCTGTTTCGATTGCCAAACCTCTCAGGAGAGCATTTGCAACCATTTGGCACCATTTATGAGTGAATGGCCAAACGTCAGATTTTTTCTGAAATTGTGACCCCGGGGCTTAGGGATTTTATAAAAAAAAAAAATTTTTGCCGGTGAAGTTGTCGAGGGCTGATTTCTTGTCCTGTGATAAAAAGACATCTGTTTCGACCGCCAAACGTCTCAGAGGAGCATTTGCAACAGTTTGGCACCATTTTTGAGTGAATGGCCAAAGGTCAGATTTTTTCTGAAATTGTGACCCCGGGGCTTAGGGATTTTTTTCAAAAATATCTTTTTCTGCCGGTGAAGTTGTCGAGGGCTGATTTCTTGTCCTGTGATAAAAAGCCTTCTGTTTCGATTGCCAAACCTCTCAGGGGAGCATTTGCAACAGTTTGGCACCATTTTTGAGTGAATGGCCAAAAGTCAGATTTTTTCTGAAATTGTGGCCCCGGGGGTTAGGGTTTTTTTCGAAAAAATTTTTTTTTGCCAGTTAAGTTGTCGAGGGCTGATTTCTTGTCCTGTGATAAAAAGACTTCTGTTTCGATTGGCCACCTCTCAGGGTAGCATTTGCAACCGATTGTCACCATTTATGAGTGAATAGCCAAAAGTCAGATTTTTTCGGAAGTTGTGACCCCGGGGCTTAGCGAATTTTTTTTTTTAAAAAAAAATTTGCCGGTGAAGTTGTCGAGGGCTGATTTCTTGTCCTGTGATAAAAAGCCTTCTGTTTCGACCGCCAAACCTCTCAGGGGAGCATTTGCAACAGTTTGGCACCATTTATGAGTGAATTGCCAAAAGTCAGTTTTTTTCTGAAATTGTGACCCCGGGGCTTAGGGATTTTTTCAAAAAAAAATTTTTTGCCGGTGAAGTTGTCGAGGGCTGATTTCTTGTCCTGTGATAAAAAGACTTCTGTTTCGATTGCCAAACCTCTCAGGAGAGCATTTGAAACCGTTTGGCGCCCCTTTTTTGAGTGCATGGCCAAAAGTCAGATTTTTTCTGAAATTGTGACCCCGGGGGTTAGGGATTTTTTCAAAAAAAAAATTTTTGCCGGTGAAGTTGTCGAGGGCTGAATTCTTGTCCTGTGATAAAAAGCCTTCTGTTTCGATTGCCAAACCTCTCAGGAGAGCATTTGCAACAGTTTGGCACCATTTTTGAGTGAATGGCCAAAGGTCAGATTTTTTCTGAAATTGTGATTTTTTGTGAAATTGTGACTTAGGGATTTTTTTCAAAAAAAAAAAATTTTGCCGGTGAAGTTGTCGAGGGCCGATTTCTTGTCCTGTGATAAAAAGCCTTCTGTTTCGACCGCCAAACCTCTCAGGGGAGCATTTGCAACAGTTTGGCACCATTTATGAGTGAATTGCCAAAAGTCAGATTTTTTTCTGAAATTGTGACCCCGGGGCTTAGGGATTATTTTAAAAAAAAAATTTCTGCCGGTGAAGTTGTCGAGGGCTGATTTCTTGTCCTGTGATAAAAAGACTTCTGTTTCGATTGCCAAACTCTCAGGCGAGCATTTGCAACCGTTTGGCACCATTTATGAGTGAATGGCCAAAAGTCAGATTTTTTCTGAAATTGTGACCCCGGGGCTTAGGGATTTTTTTCAAAAAAAATTTTTTTTGCCGGTGAAGTTGTCGAGGGCTGATTTCTTGTCCTGTGATAAAAAGCCTTCTGTTTCAACCGCCAAACGTCTCAGGGGAGCTTTTGCAACAGTTTGGCACCATTTTTGAGTGAATGGCCAAAAGTCAGATTTTTTCTGAAATTGTGACCCCGGGGGTTAGGGTTTTTTTCAAAAATATTTTTTTTTTGCCAGTTAAGTTGTCGAGGGCTGATTTCTTGTCCTGTGATAAAAAGACTTCTGTTTCGATTGGCCACCTCTCAGGGTAGCATGTGCAACCGATTGTCACCATTTATGAGTGAATAGCCAAAAGTCAGATTTTTTCGGAAGTTGTGACCCCGGGGCTTAGCGATTTTTTCAAAAAAAAAAAAAATTTTGCCGGTGAAGTTGTCGAGGGCTGATTTCTTGTCCTGTGATAAAAAGCCTTCTGTTTCGACCGCCAAACCTCTCAGGGGAGCATTTGCAACAGTTTGGCACCATTTTTGAGTGAATGGCCAAAAGTCAGTTTTTTTCTGAAATTGTGACCCCGGGGCTTAGGGATTTTTTCAAAAAAAAAATTTTTGCCGGTGAAGTTGTCGAGGGCTGATTTCTTGTCCTGTGATAAAAAGACTTCTGTTTCGATTGCCAAACTCTCAGGCGAGCATTTGCAACCGTTTGGCACCATTTATGAGTGAATTGCCAAAAGTCAGATTTTTTCTGAAATTGTGACCCCGGGGGTTAGGGATTTTTTCAAAAAAAAAATTTTTCCCGGTGAAGTTGTCGAGGGCTGATTTCTTGTCCTGTGATAAAAAGACTTCTGTTTCGATTGCCAAACCTCTCAGGAGAGCATTTGCAACCGTTTGTCACCATTTATGAGTGAATAGCCAAAAGTCAGATTTTTTCTGAAATTGTGACCCCGGGGCTTAGGGATTTTTTTAAAAAAATTTTTTTTTGCCGGTGAAGTTGTCGAGGGCTGATTTCTTGTCCTGTGATAAAAAGACTTCTGTTTCGATTGCCAAACCTCTCAGGAGAGCATTTGCAACCGTTTGGCACCATTTTTGAGTGAATGGCCAAAAGTCAGATTTTTTCTGAAATAATGGCCCCGGGGGTTAGGGTTTTTTTCAAAAAATTTTTTTTTTGCCAGTTAAGTTGTCGAGGGCTGATTTCTTGTCCTGTGATAAAAAGATTTCTGTTTCGATTGCCAAACCTCTCAGGAGAGCATTTGCAACCGTTTGGCGCCCCTTTTTTGCGTGAATGGCCAAAAGTCAGATTTTTTCTGAAATTGTGACCCCGGGGGTTAGGGATTTTTTCAAAAAAAAAATTTTTGCCGGTGAAGTTGTCGAGGGCTGATTTCTTGTCCTGTGATAAAAAGCCTTCTGTTTCGACCGCCAAACCTCTCAGGGGAGCATTTGCAACAGTTTGGCACCATTTTTGAGTGAATGGCCAAAAGTCAGATTTTTTCTGAAATTGTGACCCCGGGGCTTAGGGATTTTTTCAAAAAAAAAATTTTTGCCGGTGAAGTTGTCGAGGGCTGATTTCTTGTCCTGTGATAAAAAGCCTTCTGTTTCGACCGCCAAACGTCTCAGGGGAGCTTTTGCAACAGTTTGGCACCATTTTTGAGTGAATGGCCAAAAGTCAGATTTTTTCTGAAATTGTGAACCCGGGGGTTAGGGTTTTTTTCAAAAAAAATTTTTTTTGCCAGTTAAGTTGTCGAGGGCTGATTTCTTGTCCTGTGATAAAATAACTTCTGTTTTGATTGGCCACCTCTCAGGGGAGCATTTGCAACCGTTTGTCACCATTTATGAGTGAATAGCCAAAAGTCAGATTTTTCCGGAAGTTGTGACCCCGGGGCTTAGGGATTTTTTCAAAAAAAAATTTTTTGCCAGTTAAGTTGTCGAGGGCTGATTTCTTGTCCTGTGATAAAAAGCCTTCTGTTTCGATTGCCAAACCTCTCAGGAAAGCATTTGCAACCGTTTGGCGCCCCTTTTTTGAGTGCATGGCCAAAAGTCAGATTTTTTCTGAAATTGTGACCCCGGGGGTTAGGGATTTTTTCAAAAAAAAAATTTTTGCCGGTGAAGTTGTCGAGGGCTGAATTCTTGTCCTGTGATAAAAAGCCTTCTGTTTCGATTGCCAAACCTCTCAGGGGAGCATTTGCAACAGTTTGGCACCATTTTTGAGTGAATGGCCAAAGGTCAGATTTTTTCTGAAATTGTGATTTTTTGTGAAATTGTGACTTAGGGATTTTTTTCAAAAAAAAAAAAATTTTGCCGGTGAAGTTGTCGAGGGCCGATTTCTTGTCCTGTGATAAAAAGCCTTCTGTTTCGACCGCCAAACCTCTCAGGGGAGCATTTGCAACAGTTTGGCACCATTTATGAGTGAATTGCCAAAAGTCAGATTTTTTTCTGAAATTGTGACCCCGGGGCTTAGGGATTATTTAAAAAAAAAAATTTCTGCCGGTGAAGTTGTCGAGGGCTGATTTCTTGTCCTGTGATAAAAAGACTTCTGTTTCGATTGCCAAACTCTCAGGCGAGCATTTGCAACCGTTTGGCACCATTTATGAGTGAATGGCCAAAAGTCAGATTTTTTCTGAAATTGTGACCCCGGGGCTTAGGGATTTTTTCAAAAAAATTTTTTTTTGCCGGTGAAGTTGTCGAGGGCTGATTTCTTGTCCTGTGATAAAAAGCCTTCTGTTTCGACCGCCAAACGTCTCAGGGGAGCTTTTGCAACAGTTTGGCACCATTTTTGAGTGAATGGCCAAAAGTCAGATTTTTTCTGAAATTGTGACCCCGGGGGTTAGGGTTTTTTTCAAAAATATTTTTTTTTTGCCAGTTAAGTTGTCGAGGGCTGATTTCTTGTCCTGTGATAAAAAGACTTCTGTTTCGATTGGCCACCTCTCAGGGTAGCATGTGCAACCGATTGTCACCATTTATGAGTGAATAGCCAAAAGTCAGATTTTTTCGGAAGTTGTGACCCCGGGGCTTAGCGATTTTTTCAAAAAAAAAAAAATTTTGCCGGTGAAGTTGTCGAGGGCTGATTTCTTGTCCTGTGATAAAAAGCCTTCTGTTTCGACCGCCAAACCTCTCAGGGGAGCATTTGCAACAGTTTGGCACCATTTTTGAGTGAATGGCCAAAAGTCAGTTTTTTTCTGAAATTGTGACCCCGGGGCTTAGGGATTTTTTCAAAAAAAAAATTTTTGCCGGTGAAGTTGTCGAGGGCTGATTTCTTGTCCTGTGATAAAAAGACTTCTGTTTCGATTGCCAAACTCTCAGGCGAGCATTTGCAACCGTTTGGCACCATTTATGAGTGAATTGCCAAAAGTCAGATTTTTTCTGAAATTGTGACCCCGGGGGTTAGGGATTTTTTCAAAAAAAAAATTTTTGCCGGTGAAGTTGTCGAGGGCTGATTTCTTGTCCTGTGATAAAAAGACTTCTGTTTCGATTGCCAAACCTCTCAGGAGAGCATTTTCAACCGTTTGTCACCATTTATGAGTGAATAGCCAAAAGTCAGATTTTTTCTGAGATTGTGACCCCGGGGCTTAGGGATTTTTTTTTAAAAAATTTTTTTTGCCGGTGAAGTTGTCGAGGGCTGATTTCTTGTCCTGTGATAAAAAGACTTCTGTTTCGATTGCCAAACCTCTCAGGAGAGCATTTGCAACCGTTTGGCACCATTTTTGAGTGAATGGCCAAAAGTCAGATTTTTTCTGAAATAATGGCCCCGGGGGTTAGGGTTTTTTTCAAAAAAATTTTTTTTTGCCAGTTAAGTTGTCGAGGGCTGATTTCTTGTCCTGTGATAAAAACACTTCTGTTTCGATTGCCAAACCTCTCAGGAGAGCATTTGCAACCGTTTGGCGCCCCTTTTTTGCGTGAATGGCCAAAAGTCAGATTTTTTCTGAAATTGTGACCCCGGGGGTTAGGGATTTTTTCAAAAAAAAAATTTTTGCCGGTGAAGTTGTCGAGGGCTGAATTCTTGTCCTGTGATAAAAAGCCTTCTGTTTCGACCGCCAAACGTCTCAGGGGAGCTTTTGCAACAGTTTGGCACCATTTTTGAGTGAATGGCCAAAAGTCAGATTTTTTCTGAAATTGTGACCCCGGGGGTTAGGGTTTTTTTTCAAAAAAAAATTTTTTTTGCCAGTTAAGTTGTCGAGGGCTGATTTCTTGTCCTGTGATAAAAAGACTTCTGTTTCGATTGGCCACCTCTCAGGGTAGCATTTGCAACCGATTGTCACCATTTATGAGTGAATAGCCAAAAGTCAGATTTTTTCGGAAGTTGTGACCCCGGGGCTTAGCGATTTTTTCAAAAAAAAAAAAAAAATTTGCCGGTGAAGTTGTCGAGGGCTGATTTCTTGTCCTGTGATATAAAGCCTTCTGTTTCGACCGCCAAACCTCTCAGGGGAGCATTTGCAACAATTTGGCACCATTTTTGAGTGAATGGCCAAAAGTCAGATTTTTTCTGAAATTGTGACCCCGGGGCTTAGGGATTTTTTCAAAAAAAAAATTTTTGCCGGTGAAGTTGTCGAGGGCTGATTTCTTGTCCTGTGATAAAAAGACTTCTGTTTCGATTGCCAAACTCTCAGGCGAGCATTTGCAACCGTTTGGCACCATTTATGAGTGAATTGCCAAAAGTCAGATTTTTTCTGAAATTGTGACCCCGGGGGTTAGGGATTTTTTCAAAAAAAAAATTTTTGCCGGTGAAGTTGTCGAGGGCTGATTTCTTGTCCTGTGATAAAAAGACTTCTGTTTCGATTGCCAAACCTCTCAGGAGAGCATTTGCAACCATTTGGCACCATTTATGAGTGAATGGCCAAACGTCAGATTTTTTCTGAAATTGTGACCCCGGGGCTTAGGGATTTTATCAAAAAAAAAAAATTTTTGCCGGTGAAGTTGTCGAGGGCTGATTTCTTGTCCTGTGATAAAAAGACTTCTGTTTCGACCGACAAACGTCTCAGAGGAGCATTTGCAACAGTTTGGCACCATTTTTGAGTGAATGGCCAAAGGTCAGATTTTTTCTGAAATTGTGACCCCGGGGCTTAGGGATTTTTTTCAAAAATATCGTTTTCTGCCGGTGAAGTTGTCGAGGGCTGATTTCTTGTCCTGTGATAAAAAGACTTCTGTTTCGATTGCCAAACCTCTCAGGAGAGCATTTGCAACCGTTTGGCACCATTTATGAGTGAATAGCCAAAAGTCAGATTTTTTCGGAAGTTGTGACCCCGGGGCTTAGGGATTTTTTCAAAAAAAAATTTTTTGCCAGTTAAGTTGTCGAGGGCTGATTTCTTGTCCTGTGATAAAAAGACTTCTGTTTCGATTGCCAAACGTCTCAGGGGAGCATTTGCAACAGTTTGGCACCATTTTTGAGTGAATGGCCAAAGGTCAGATTTTTTCTGAAATTGTGATTTTTTGTGAAATTGTGACTTAGGGATTTTTTTCAAAAAAAAAAATTTTGCCGGTGAAGTTGTCGAGGGCTGATTTCTTGTCCTGTGATAAAAAGCCTTCTGTTTCGACCGCCAAACCTCTCAGGGGAGCATTTGCAACAGTTTGGCACCATTTTTGAGTGAATGGCCAAAGGTCAGATTTTTTTCTGAAATTGTGACCCCGGGGCTTAGGGATTTTTTTCAAAAATATCTTTTTCTGCCGGTGAAGTTGTCGAGGGCTGATTTCTTGTCCTGTGATAAAAAGACTTCTGTTTCGATTGCCAAACCTCTCAGGAGAGCATTTGCAACCGTTTGTCACCATTTATGAGTGAATAGCCAAAAGTCAGATTTTTTCTGAAATTGTGACCCCGGGGCTTAGGGATTTTTTAAAAAAAAATTTTTTTTTGCCAGTTAAGTTGTCGAGGGCTGATTTCTTGTCCTGTGATAAAAAGACTTCTGTTTCGATTGGCCACCTCTCAGGGTAGCATTTGCAACCGATTGTCACCATTTATGAGTGAATAGCCAAAAGTCAGATTTTTTCGGAAGTTGTGAACCCGGGGCTTAGCGATTTTTTCAAAAAAAAAAAATTTGCCGGTGAAGTTGTCGAGGGCTGATTTCTTGTCCTGTGATATAAAGCCTTCTGTTTCGACCGCCAAACCTCTCAGGGGAGCATTTGCAACAATTTGGCACCATTTTTGAGTGAATGGCCAAAAGTCAGATTTTTTCTGAAATTGTGACCCCGGGGCTTAGGGATTTTTTCAAAAAAAAAATTTTTGCCGGTGAAGTTGTCGAGGGCTGATTTCTTGTCCTGTGATAAAAAGACTTCTGTTTCGATTGCCAAACTCTCAGGCGAGCATTTGCAACCGTTTGGCACCATTTATGAGTGAATTGCCAAAAGTCAGATTTTTTCTGAAATTGTGACCCCGGGGGGTTAGGGATTTTTTCAAAAAAAAAAATTTTGCCGGTGAAGTTGTCGAGGGCTGATTTCTTGTCCTGTGATAAAAAGACTTCTGTTTCGATTGCCAAACCTCTCAGGAGAGCATTTGCAACCATTTGGCACCATTTATGAGTGAATGGCCAAACGTCAGATTTTTTCTGAAATTGTGACCCCGGGGCTTAGGGATTTTATCAAAAAAAAAAAATTTTTGCCGGTGAAGTTGTCGAGGGCTGATTTCTTGTCCTGTGATAAAAAGACTTCTGTTTCGACCGCCAAACGTCTCAGAGGAGCATTTGCAACAGTTTGGCACCATTTTTGAGTGAATGGCCAAAGGTCAGATTTTTTCTGAAATTGTGACCCCGGGGCTTAGGGATTTTTTTCAAAAATATCTTTTTCTGCCGGTGAAGTTGTCGAGGGCTGATTTCTTGTCCTGTGATAAAAAGACTTCTGTTTCGATTGCCAAACCTCTCAGGAGAGCATTTGCAACCGTTTGGCACCATTTATGAGTGAATAGCCAAAAGTCAGATTTTTTCGGAAGTTGTGACCCCGGGGCTTAGGGATTTTTTTTAAAAAAAAATTTTTGCCAGTTAAGTTGTCGAGGGCTGATTTCTTGTCCTGTGATAAAAAGACTTCTGTTTCGATTGCCAAACGTCTCAGGGGAGCATTTGCAACAGTTTGGCACCATTTTTGAGTGAATGGCCAAAGGTCAGATTTTTTCTGAAATTGTGATTTTTTGTGAAATTGTGACTTAGGGATTTTTTTCAAAAAAAAAAAATTTTGCCGGTGAAGTTGTCGAGGGCTGATTTCTTGTCCTGTGATAAAAAGCCTTCTGTTTCGACCGCCAAACCTCTCAGGGGAGCATTTGCAACAGTTTGCCACCATTTTTGAGTGAATGGCCAAAGGTCAGATTTTTTCTGAAATTGTGACCCTGGGGCTTAGGGATTTTTTCAAAAAAAAAATTTTTGCCGGTGAAGTTGTCGAGGGCTGATTTCTTGTCCTGTGATAAGAAGACTTCTGTTTCGATTGCCAAACCTCTCAGGAGAGCATTTGCAACCGTTTGGCACCATTTATGAGTGAATGGCCAAACGTCAGATTTTTTCGGAAGTTGTGACCCCGGGGGTTAGGGATTTTTTCAAAAAAAAATTTTTTGCCAGTTAAGTTGTCGAGGGCTGATTTCTTGTCCTGTGATAAAAAGACTTCTGTTTCGATTGCCAAACGTCTCAGGGGAGCATTTGCAACAGTTTGGCACCATTTTTGAGTGAATGGCCAAAGGTCAGATTTTTTCTGAAATTGTGATTTTTTGTGAAATTGTGACTTAGGGATTTTTTTCAAAAAAAAAAATTTTGCCGGTGAAGTTGTCGAGGGCTGATTTCTTGTCCTGTGATAAAAAGCCTTCTGTTTCGACCGCCAAACCTCTCAGGGGAGCATTTGCAACAGTTTGGCACCATTTTTGAGTGAATGGCCAAAAGTCAGATTTTTTCTGAAATTGTGACCCCGGGGCTTAGGGATTTTTTTTTTTTAAAAAATTTTGCCGGTGAAGTTGTCGAGGGCTGATTTCTTGTCCTGTGATAAAAAGACTTCTGTTTCGATTGCCAAACTCTCAGGCGAGCATTTGCAACCGTTTGGCACCATTTATGAGTGAATTGCCAAAAGTCAGATTTTTTTCTGAAATTGTGACCCCGGGGCTTAGGGATTATTTAAAAAAAAAAATTTCTGCCGGTGAAGTTGTCGAGGGCTGATTTCTTGTCCGGTGATAAAAATACTTCTGTTTTGATTGGCCACCTCTCAGGGGAGCATTTGCAACCGTTTGTCACCATTTATGAGTGAATAGCCAAAAGTCAGATTTTTTCGGAAGTTGTGACCCCGGGGCTTAGGGATTTTTTTTTTAAAAAAATCTTTTTCTGCCGGTGAAGTTGTCGAGGGCTGATTTCTTGTCCTGTGATAAAAAGACTTCTGTTTCGATTGCCAAACCTCTCAGGGGAGCATTTGCAACCGTTTGGCACCATTTATGAGTGAATTGTCAAAAGTCAGATTTTTTCTGAAATTGTGACCCCGGGGGGTTAGGGATTTTTTCAAAAAAAAAATTTTTGCCGGTGAAGTTGTCGAGGGCTGATTTCTTGTCCTGTGATAAAAAGACTTCTGTTTCGATTGCCAAACCTCTCAGGAGAGCATTTGTAACCATTTGGCACCATTTATGAGTGAATGGCCAAACGTCAGATTTTTTCTGAAATTGTGACCCCGGGGCTTAGGGATTTTATCAAAAAAAAAAATTTTTGCCGGTGAAGTTGTCGAGGGCTGATTTCTTGTCCTGTGATAAAAAGACTTCTGTTTCGACCGCCAAACGTCTCAGAGGAGCATTTGCAACAGTTTGGCACCATTTTTGAGTGAATGGCCAAAGGTCAGATTTTTTCTGAAATTGTGACCCCGGGGCTTAGGGATTTTTTTCAAAAATATCTTTTTCTGCCGGTGAAGTTGTCGAGGGCTGATTTCTTGTCCTGTGATAAAAAGACTTCTGTTTCGATTGCCAAACCTCTCAGGAGAGCATTTGCAACCGTTTGGCACCATTTATGAGTGAATAGCCAAAAGTCAGATTTTTTCGGAAGTTGTGACCCCGGGGCTTAGGGATTTTTTTAAAAAAAAAATTTTTGCCAGTTAAGTTGTCGAGGGCTGATTTCTTGTCCTGTGATAAAAAGACTTCTGTTTCGATTGCCAAACGTCTCAGGGGAGCATTTGCAACAGTTTGGCACCATTTTTGAGTGAATGGCCAAAGGTCAGATTTTTTCTGAAATTGTGATTTTTTGTGAAATTGTGACTTAGGGATTTTTTTCAAAAAAAAAAATTTTGCCGGTGAAGTTGTCGAGGGCTGATTTCTTGTCCTGTGATAAAAAGCCTTCTGTTTCGACCGCCAAACCTCTCAGGGGAGCATTTGCAACAGTTTGGCACCATTTTTGAGTGAATGGCCAAAAGTCAGATTTTTTCTGAAATTGTGACCCCGGGGCTTAGGGATTTTTTCAAAAAAAAAATTTTTGCCGGTGAAGTTGTCGAGGGCTGATTTCTTGTCCTGTGATAAAAAGACTTCTGTTTCGATTGCCAAACTCTCAGGCGAGCATTTGCAACCGTTTGGCACCATTTATGAGTGAATTGCCAAAAGTCAGATTTTTTCTGAAATTGTGACCCCGGGGGTTAGGGATTTTTTCAAAAAAAAAATTTTTGCCGGTGAAGTTGTCGAGGGCTGATTTCTTGTCCTGTGATAAGAAGACTTCTGTTTCGATTGCCAAACCTCTCAGGAGAGCATTTGCAACCGTTTGGCACCATTTATGAGTGAATGGCCAAACGTCAGATTTTTTCTGAAATTGTGACCCCGGGGCTTAGGGATTTTATCAAAAAAAAAAAATTTTTGCCGGTGAAGTTGTCGAGGGCTGATTTCTTGTCCTGTGATAAAAAGACTTCTGTTTCGACCGCCAAACGTCTCAGAGGAGCATTTGCAACAGTTTGCCACCATTTTTGAGTGAATGGCCAAAGGTCAGATTTTTTCTGAAATTGTGACCCCGGGGCTTAGGGATTTTTTTGAAAAAATATCTTTTTCTGCCGGTGAAGTTGTCGAGGGCTGATTTCTTGTCCTGTGATAAAAAGACTTCTGTTTCGATTGCCAAACCTCTCAGGAGAGCATTTGCAACCGTTTGGCACCATTTATGAGTGAATAGCCAAAAGTCAGATTTTTTCGGAAGTTGTGACCCCAGGGGTTAGGGATTTTTTCAAAAAAAATTTTTTTGCCAGTTAAGTTGTCGAGGGCTGATTTCTTGTCCTGTGATAAAAAGACTTCTGTTTCGATTGCCAAACGTCTCAGGGGAGCATTTGCAACAGTTTGGCACCATTTTTGAGTGAATGGCCAAAGGTCAGATTTTTTCTGAAATTGTGATTTTTTGTGAAATTGTGACTTAGGGATTTTTTTCAAAAAAAAAAATTTTGCCGGTGAAGTTGTCGAGGGCTGATTTCTTGTCCTGTGATAAAAAGCCTTCTGTTTCGACCGCCAAACCTCTCAGGGGAGCATTTGCAACAGTTTGGCACCATTTTTGAGTGAATGGCCAAAAGTCAGATTTTTTCTGAAATTGTGACCCCGGGGCTTAGGGATTTTTTTTTTAAAAAAATTTTTGCCGGTGAAGTTGTCGAGGGCTGATTTCTTGTCCTGTGATAAAAAGACTTCTGTTTCGATTGCCAAACTCTCAGGCGAGCATTTGCAACCGTTTGGCACCATTTATGAGTGAATTGCCAAAAGTCAGATTTTTTTCTGAAATTGTGAACCCGGGGCTTAGGGATTATTTAAAAAAAAAAATTTCTGCCGGTGAAGTTGTCGAGGGCTGATTTCTTGTCCGGTGATAAAAATACTTCTGTTTTGATTGGCCACCTCTCAGGGGAGCATTTGCAACCGTTTGTCACCATTTATGAGTGAATAGCCAAAAGTCAGATTTTTTCGGAAGTTGTGACCCCGGGGCTTAGGGATTTTTTTTTTAAAAAAATCTTTTTCTGCCGGTGAAGTTGTCGAGGGCTGATTTCTTGTCCTGTGATAAAAAGACTTCTGTTTCGATTGCCAAACCTCTCAGGGGAGCATTTGCAACCGTTTGGCACCATTTATGAGTGAATTGTCAAAAGTCAGATTTTTTCTGAAATTGTGACCCCGGGGCTTAGGGATTTTTTCCAAAAAAAATTTTTTGCCGGTGAAGTTGTTGAGGGCTGATTTCTTGTCCCGTGATAATAAGACTTCTGTTTCGATTGCCAAACCTCTCAGGAGAGCATTTGCAACCGTTTGGCACCATTTATGACTGAATTGCCAAAAGTCAGATTTTTTCGGAAGTTGTGACCCCGGGGCTTAGCGATTTTTTTTAAAAAAAAAATTTTGCCGGTGAAGTTGTCGAGGGCTGATTTCTTGTCCTGTGATAAAAAGCCTTCTGTTTCGACCGCCAAACCTCTCAGGGGAGCATTTGCAACAGTTTGGCACCATTTTTGAGTGAATGGCCAAAAGTCAGATTTTTTCTGAAATTGTGACCCCGGGGCTTAGGGATTTTTTTTTAAAAAAAAATTTTACCGGTGAAGTTGTCGAGGGCTGATTTCTTGTCCTGTGATAAAAAGCCTTCTGTTTCGACCGCCAAACGTCTCAGGGGAGCTTTTGCAACAGTTTGGCACCATTTTTGAGTGAATGGCCAAAAGTCAGATTTTTTTCTGAAATTGTGACCCCGGGGGTTAGGGTTTTTTTCAAAAAAAAATTTTTTTTGCGAGTTAAGTTGTCGAGGGCTGATTTCTTGTCCTGTGATAAAAATACTTCTGTTTTGATTGGCCACCTCTCAGGGGAGCATTTGCAACCGTTTGTCACCATTTATGAGTGAATAGCCAAAAGTCAGATTTTTTCGGAAGTTGTGACCCCGGGGCTTAGGGATTTTTTCAAAAAAAAATTTTTTGCCAGTTAAGTTGTCGGGGGCTGATTTCTTGTCCTGTGATAAAAAGACTTCTGTTTAGATTGCCAAACAACGGGGAGCATTTGCAACAGTTTGGCACCATTTTTGAGTGAATGGCCAAAGGTCAGATTTTTTCTGAAATTGTGATTTTTTGTTAAATTGTGACTTAGGGATTTTTTTCAAAAAAAAAAATTTTGCCGGTGAAGTTGTCGAGGGCTGATTTCTTGTCCTGTGATAAAAAGCCTTCTGTTTCGACCGCCAAACCTCTCAGGGGAGCATTTGCAACAGTTTGGCACCATTTTTGAGTGAATGGCCAAAAGTCAGATTTTTTTCTGAAATTGTGACCCCGGGGCTTAGGGATTTTTTCAAAAAAAAAAATTTTGCCGGTGAAGTTGTCGAGGGCTGATTTCTTGTCCTGTGATAAAAAGACTTCTGTTTCGATTGCCAAACTGTCAGGCGAGCATTTGCAACCGTTTGGCACCATTTATGAGTGAATTGCCAAAAGTCAGATTTTTTTCTGAAATTGTGACCCCGGGGCTTAGGGATTATTTAAAAAAAAAAATTTCTGCCGGTGAAGTTGTCGAGGGCTGATTTCTTGTCCTGTGATAAAAATACTTCTGTTTCGATTGCCAAATCTCTCAGGGGAGCGTTTGCAACCGTTTGGCACCATTTATGAGTGAATTGTCAAAAGTCAGATTTTTTCTGAAATTGTGACCCCGGGGCTTAGGGATTTTTTCCAAAAAAAAATTTTTGCCGGTGAAGTTGTTGAGGGCTGATTTCTTGTCCTGTGATAAAAAGCCTTCTGTTTCGATTGCCAAACCTCTCAGGAGAGCATTTGCAACCGTTTGGCACCATTTATGACTGAATTGCCAAAAGTCAGATTTTTTCGGAAGTTGTGACCCCGGGGCTTAGCGATTTTTTTTAAAAAAAAATTTTTGACGGTGAAGTTGTCGAGGGCTGATTTCTTGTCCTGTGATAAAAAGCCTTCTGTTTCGACCGCCAAACGTCTCAGGGGAGCTTTTGCAACAGTTTGGCACCATTTTTGAGTGAATGGCCAAAAGTCAGATTTTTTCTGAAATTGTGACCCCGGGGGTTAGGGTTTTTTTCAAAAAAAAATTTTTTTTGCCAGTTAAGTTGTCGAGGGCTGATTTCTTGTCCTGTGATAAAAATACTTCTGTTTTGATTGGCCACCTCTCAGGGGAGCATTTGCAACCGTTTGTCACCATTTATGAGTGAATAGCCAAAAGTCAGATTTTTTCGGAAGTTGTGACCCCGGGGCTTAGGGATTTTTTCCCAAAAAAATTTTTTGCCAGTTAAGTTGTCGAGGGCTGATTTCTTGTCCTGTGATAAAAAGCCTTCTGTTTCGATTGCCAAACGACGGGGAGCATTTGCAACAGTTTGGCACCATTTTTGAGTGAATGGCCAAAGGTCAGATTTTTTCTGTAATTGTGATTTTTTGTGAAATTGTGACTTAGGGATTTTTTTCAAAAAAAAAATTTTTGCCGGTGAAGTTGTCGAGTGCTGATTTTTGTCCTGTGATAAAAAGACTTCTGTTTCGACCGCCAAACCTTTCAGGGGAGCATTTGCAACCGTTTGGCACCATTTATGAGTGAATTGCCAAAAGTCAGATTTTTCTGAAATTGTGACCCCGGGGCTGAGGGATTTTTTTCAAAAATATCTTTTTCTGCTGGTGAAGTTGTCGAGGGCTGATTTCTTGTCCTGGGATAAAAAGCCTCCTGTTTCGACCGCCAAACCTCTCAGGAGAGCATTTGCAACCGTTTGGCGCCCCTTTTTTGAGTGAATGGCCAAAAGTCAGATTTTTTCGGAAATTGTGACGCCGGGCGTTAGGGATTTTTTCAAAAAAAATTTTTTTGCCTGTGAAGTTGTCGAGGGCTGATTTCTTGTCCTGTGATAAAAAGCCTTCTGTTTCGACCGCCAAACGTCTCAGGGGAGCTTTTGCAACAGTTTGGCACCATTTTTGAGTGAATGGCCAAAAGTCAGATTTTTTCTGAAATTGTGACCCCGGGGGTTAGGGATTTTTTCAAAAAAAAATTTTTTACCAGTTAAGTTGTTGAGGGCTGATTTCTTGTCCTGTGATAAAAAGACTTCTGTTTCGACTGCCAAACCTCTCAGGAAATCATTTGCAACCGTTTGGCACCATTTTTGAGTGAATGGCCAAAAGTCAGATTTTTTCTGAAATTGTGACCCCGGGGCTTAGGGATTTTTTCAAAAAAAAAAATTTTGCCGGTGAAGTTGTCGAGGGCTGATTTCTTGTCCTGTGATAAAAAGACTTCTGTTTCGATTGCCAAACTCTCAGGCGAGCATTTGCAACCGTTTGGCACCATTTATGAGTGAATTGCCAAAAGTCAGATTTTTTTCTGAAATTGTGACCCCGGGGCTTAGCGATTTTTTTTTTTAAAAAAATTTTTGCCGGTGAAGTTGTTGAGGGCTGATTTCTTGTCCTGTGATAAAAAGCCTTCTGTTTCGACCGCCAAACCTCTCAGGGGAGCATTTGCAACAGTTTGGCACCATTTTTGAGTGAATGGCCAAAAGTCAGATTTTTTCTGAAATTGTGACCCCGGGGCTTAGGGATTTTTTCAAAAAAAAATTTTTTGCCGGTGAAGTTGTCGAGGGCTGATTTCTTGTCCTGTGATAAAAAGCCTTCTGTTTCGACCGCCAAACGTCTCAGGGGAGCTTTTGCAACAGTTTGGCACCATTTTTGAGTGAATGGCCAAAAGTCAGATTTTTTCTGAAATTGTGACCCCGGGGGTTAGGGTTTTTTTTCAAAAAAAAATTTTTTTTGCCAGTTAAGTTGTCGAGGGCTGATTTCTTGTCCTGTGATAAAAATACTTCTGCTTTGATTGGCCACCTCTCAGGGGAGCATTTGCAACCGTTTGTCACCATTTATGAGTGAATAGCCAAAAATCAGATTTTTTCGGAAGTTGTGAACCCGGGGCTTAGGGATTTTTTCAAAAAAAAATTTTTTGCCAGTTAAGTTGTCGAGGGCTGATTTCTTGTCCTGTGATAAAAAGACTTCTGTTTCGATTGGCCACCTCTCAGGGGAGCATTTGCAACCGTTTGTCACCATTTATGAGTGAATAGCCAAAAATCAGATTTTTTCGGAAGTTGTGAACCCGGGGCTTAGGGATTTTTTCAAAAAAAAATTTTTTGCCAGTTAAGTTGTCGAGGGCTGATTTCTTGTCCTGTGATAAAAAGACTTCTGTTTCGATTGCCAAACGTCTCAGGGGAGCATTTGCAACAGTTTGGCACCATTTTTGAGTGAATGGCCAAAGGTCAGATTTTTTCTGAAATTGTGATTTTTTGTGAAATTGTGACTTAGGGATTTTTTTCAAAAAAAAAAATTTTGCCGGTGAAGTTGTCGAGGGCTGATTTCTTGTCCTGTGATAAAAAGCCTTCTGTTTCGACCGCCAAACCTCTCAGGGGAGCATTTGCAACAGTTTGGCACCATTTTTGAGTGAATGGCCAAAAGTCAGATTTTTTCTGAAATTGTGACCCCGGGGATTAGGGATTTTTTCAAAAAAAAAATTTTTGCCGGTGAAGTTGTCGAGGGCTGATTTCTTGTCCTGTGTTAAAAAGACTTCTGTTTCGATTGCCAAACTCTCAGGCGAGCATTTGAAACTGTTTGGCACCATTTATGAGTGAATTGCCAAAAGTCAGATTTTTTTCTGAAATTGTGACCCCGGGGCTTAGGGATTATTTTAAAAAAAAAATTCTGCCGGTGAAGTTGTCGAGGGCTGATTTCTTGTCCTGTGATAAAAATACTTCTGTTTCGATTGCCAAACCTCTCAGGGCAGCATTTGCAACCGTTTGGCACCATTTATGAGTGAATTGTCAAAAGTCAGATTTTTTCTGAAATTGTGACCCCGGGGCTTAGGGATTTTTTCCAACAAAAAATTTTTGCCGGTGAAGTTGTTGAGCCTGATTTCTTGTCCTGTGATAAAAAGACTTCTGTTTCGATTGCCAAACCTCTCAGGAGAGCATTTGCAACCGTTTGGCACCATTTATGAGTGAATTGCCAAAAGTCAGATTTTTTCGAAAGTTGTGAACCCGGGGCTCAGGGATTTTTTCAAAAAAAAATTTTTTGCCGGTGAAGTTGTCGAGGGCTGATTTCTTGTCCTGTGATAAAAAGCCTTCTGTTTCGACCGCCAAACGTCTCAGGGGAGCTTTTGCAACAGTTTGGCACCATTTTTGAGTGAATGGCCAAAAGTCAGATTTTTTCTGAAATTGTGACCCCGGGGGTTAGGGTTTTTTTCAAAAAAAATTTTTTTTTGCCAGTTAAGTTGTCGAGGGCTGATTTCTTGTCCTGTGATAAAAATACCTCTGTTTTGATTGGCCACCTCTCAGGGGAGCATTTGCAACCGTTTGTCACCATTTATGAGTGAATAGCCAAAAGTCAGATTTTTTCGGAAGTTGTGACCCCGGGGCTTAGGGATTTTTTCAAAAAAAAATTTTTTGCCAGTTAAGTTGTCGAGGGCTGATTTCTTGTCCTGTGATAAAAAGACTTCTGTTTCGATTGCCAAACGTCTCAGGGGAGCATTTGCAACAGTTTGGCACCATTTTTGAGTGAATGGCCAAAAGTCAGATTTTTTCTGAAATTGTGACCCCGGGGCTTAGGGATTATTTAAAAAAAAAAATTTCTGCCGGTGAAGTTGTCGAGGGCTGATTTCTTGTCCTGTGATAAAAATACTTCTGTTTTGATTGGCCACCTCTCAGGGGAGCATTTGCAACCGTTTGTCACCATTTATGAGTGAATAGCCAAAAGTCAGATTTTTTCGGAAGTTGTGACCCCGGGGCTTAGGGATTTTTTCAAAAAAAAAATCTTTTTCTGCCGGTGAAGTTGTCGAGGGCTGATTTCTTGTCCTGTGATAAAAAGACTTCTGTTTCGATTGCCAAACCTCTCAGGGGAGCATTTGCAACCGTTTGGCACCATTTATGAGTGAATTGTCAAAAGTCAGATTTTTTCTGAAATTGTGACCCCGGGGCTTAGGGATTTTTTCCAAAAAAACAATTTTTGCCGGTGAAGTTGTTGAGGGCTGATTTCTTGTCCTGTGATAAAAAGACTTCTGTTTCGATTGCCAAACCTCTCAGGAGAGCATTTGCTACCGTTTTGCACCATTTATGACTGAATTGCCAAAAGTCAGATTTTTTCGGAAGTTGTGACCCCGGGGCTTAGCGATTTTTTTTAAAAAAAAATTTTGCCGGTGAAGTTGTCGAGGGCTGATTTCTTGTCCTGTGATAAAAAGCCTTCTGTTTCGACCGCCAAACCTCTCAGGGGAGCATTTGCAACAGTTTGGCACCATTTTTGAGTGAATGGCCAAAAGTCAGATTTTTTTCTGAAATTGTTACCCCGGGGCTTAGGGATTTTTTTTAAAAAAAAAATTTTGCCGGTGAAGTTGTCGAGGGCTGATTTCTTGTCCTGTGATAAAAAGCCTTCTGCTTCGACCGCCAAACGTCTCAGGGGAGCATTTGCAACCGTTTGGCACCATTTTTGAGTGAATGGCCAAAAGTCAGATTTTTTCTGAAATTGTGACCCCGGGGGTTAGGGTTTTTTTCAAAAAAAATTTTTTTTTGCCAGTTAAGTTGTCGAGGGCTGATTTCTTGTCCTGTGATAAAAATACTTCTGTTTTGATTGGCCACCTCTCAGGGGAGCATTTGCAACCGTTTGTCACCATTTATGAGTGAATAGCCAAAAGTCAGATTTTTTCGGAAGTTGTGACCCCGGGGCATAGGCATTTTTTCAAAAAAAAATTTTTTGCCAGTTAAGTTGTCGAGGGCTGATTTCTTGTCCTGTGATAAAAAGACTTCTGTTTCGATTGCCAAACGTCTCAGGGGAGCATTTGCAACAGTTTGGCACCATTTTTGAGTGAATTGCCAAAAGTCAGATTTTTTTCTGAAATTGTGACCCCGGGGCTTAGGGATTATTTTAAAAAAAAAATTTCTGCTGGTGAAGTTGTCGAGGGCTGATTTCTTGTCCTGTGATAAAAAGACTTCTGTTTCGATTGCCACACCTCTCAGGAGAGCATTTGCAACCGTTTGGCACCATTTTTAAGTGAATTGCCAAAAGTCAGATTTTTTCTGAAATTGTGACCCCGGGGGTTAGGGATTTTTTAAAAAAAATTTTTTTTGCCGGTGAAGTTGTCGAGGGCTGATTTCTTGTCCTGTGATAAAAAGACTTCTGTTTCGATTGCCAAACCTCTCAGGGGAGCATTTGCAACCGTTTGGCACCATTTTGAGTGAATGGCCAAAGGTCAGATTTTTAATGAAATTGTGAACCCGGGGCTCAGGGATTTTTTCAAAAAAAAATTTTTTGCCGGTGAAGTTGTCGAGGGCTGATTTCTTGTCCTGTGATAAAAAGCCTTCTGTTTCGACCGCCAAACGTCTCAGGGGAGCTTTTGCAACAGTTTGGCACCATTTTTGAGTGAATGGCCAAAAGTCAGATTTTTTCTGAAATTGTGACCCCGGGGGTTAGGGTTTTTTTCAAAAAAAATTTTTTTTTGCCAGTTAAGTTGTCGAGGGCTGATTTCTTGTCCTGTGATAAAAATACCTCTGTTTTGATTGGCCACCTCTCAGGGGAGCATTTGCAACCGTTTGTCACCATTTATGAGTGAATAGCCAAAAGTCAGATTTTTTCGGAAGTTGTGACCCCGGGGCTTAGGGATTTTTTCAAAAAAAAATTTTTTGCCAGTTAAGTTGTCGAGGGCTGATTTCTTGTCCTGTGATAAAAAGACTTCTGTTTCGATTGCCAAACGTCTCAGGGGAGCATTTGCAACAGTTTGGCACCATTTTTGAGTGAATGGCCAAAAGTCAGATTTTTTCTGAAATTGTGACCCCGGGGCTTAGGGATTATTTAAAAAAAAAAATTTCTGCCGGTGAAGTTGTCGAGGGCTGATTTCTTGTCCTGTGATAAAAATACTTCTGTTTTGATTGGCCACCTCTCAGGGGAGCATTTGCAACCGTTTGTCACCATTTATGAGTGAATAGCCAAAAGTCAGATTTTTTCGGAAGTTGTGACCCCGGGGCTTAGGGATTTTTTCAAAAAAAAAATCTTTTTCTGCCGGTGAAGTTGTCGAGGGCTGATTTCTTGTCCTGTGATAAAAAGACTTCTGTTTCGATTGCCAAACCTCTCAGGGGAGCATTTGCAACCGTTTGGCACCATTTATGAGTGAATAGTCAAAAGTCAGATTTTTTCTGAAATTGTGACCCCGGGGCTTAGGGATTTTTTCCAAAAAAACAATTTTTGCCGGTGAAGTTGTTGAGGGCTGATTTCTTGTCCTGTGATAAAAAGACTTCTGTTTCGATTGCCAAACCTCTCAGGAGAGCATTTGCTACCGTTTTGCACCATTTATGACTGAATTGCCAAAAGTCAGATTTTTTCGGAAGTTGTGACCCCGGGGCTTAGCGATTTTTTTTAAAAAAAAATTTTGCCGGTGAAGTTGTCGAGGGCTGATTTCTTGTCCTGTGATAAAAAGCCTTCTGTTTCGACCGCCAAACCTCTCAGGGGAGCATTTGCAACAGTTTGGCACCATTTTTGAGTGAATGGCCAAAAGTCAGATTTTTTTCTGAAATTGTTACCCCGGGGCTTAGGGATTTTTTTTTAAAAAAAAATTTTGCCGGTGAAGTTGTCGAGGGCTGATTTCTTGTCCTGTGATAAAAAGCCTTCTGCTTCGACCGCCAAACGTCTCAGGGGAGCATTTGCAACCGTTTGGCACCATTTTTGAGTGAATGGCCAAAAGTCAGATTTTTTCTGAAATTGTGACCCCGGGGGTTAGGGTTTTTTTCAAAAAAAATTTTTTTTTGCCAGTTAAGTTGTCGAGGGCTGATTTCTTGTCCTGTGATAAAAATACTTCTGTTTTGATTGGCCACCTCTCAGGGGAGCATTTGCAACCGTTTGTCACCATTTATGAGTGAATAGCCAAAAGTCAGATTTTTTCGGAAGTTGTGACCCCGGGGCATAGGCATTTTTTCAAAAAAAAATTTTTTGCCAGTTAAGTTGTCGAGGGCTGATTTCTTGTCCTGTGATAAAAAGACTTCTGTTTCGATTGCCAAACGTCTCAGGGGAGCATTTGCAACAGTTTGGCACCATTTTTGAGTGAATTGCCAAAAGTCAGATTTTTTTCTGAAATTGTGACCCCGGGGCTTAGGGATTATTTTAAAAAAAAAATTTCTGCTGGTGAAGTTGTCGAGGGCTGATTTCTTGTCCTGTGATAAAAAGACTTCTGTTTCGATTGCCACACCTCTCAGGAGAGCATTTGCAACCGTTTGGCACCATTTTTAAGTGAATTGCCAAAAGTCAGATTTTTTCTGAAATTGTGACCCCGGGGGTTAGGGATTTTTTAAAAAAAATTTTTTTTGCCGGTGAAGTTGTCGAGGGCTGATTTCTTGTCCTGTGATAAAAAGACTTCTGTTTCGATTGCCAAACCTCTCAGGGGAGCATTTGCAACCGTTTGGCACCATTTTGAGTGAATGGCCAAAGGTCAGATTTTTAATGAAATTGTGACCCCGGGGCTTAGGGTTTTTTTCAAAAAAAATTTTTTTGCCGGTGAAGTTGTCGAGGGCTGATTTCTTGTCCTGTGATAAAAAGACTTCTGTTTCGACCGCGAAACCTCTCAGGGGAGCATTTGCAACAGTTTGGCACCATTTATGAGTGAATTGCCAAAAGTCAGATTTTTTCTGAAATTGTGACCCCGGGGCTTAGGGATTTTTTCAAAAAAAATCTTCTTCTGCCGTTGAAGTTGTCGAGGGCTGATTTCTTGTCCTGTGATAAAAAGACATCTGTTTCGATTGCAAAACCTCTCAGGGGAGCATTTGCAACCGTTTGGCACCATTTATGAGTGAATTGCCAAAAGTCAGATTTTTTCTGAAATTGTGACCCCGGGGCTGAGGGATTTTTTTCAAAAATATCTTTTTCTGCCGGTGAAGTTGTCGAGGGCTGATTTCTTGTCCTGGGATAAAAAGCCTCCTGTTTCGACCGCCAAACCTCTCAGGAGAGCATTTGCAACCGTTTGGCGCCCCTTTTTTTGAGTGAATGGCCAAAAGTCAGATTTTTTCTGAAATTGTGACCCCGGGGGTTAGGGATTTTTTTAAAAAAAATTTTTTTGCCTGTGAAGTTGTCGAGGGCTGATTTCTTGTCCTGTGATAAAAAGCCTTCTGTTTCGACCGCCAAACGTCTCAGGGGAGCTTTTGCAACAGTTTGGCACCATTTTTGAGTGAATGGCCAAAAGTCAGATTTTTTCTGAAATTGTGACCCCGGGGGTTAGGGTTTTTTTCAAAAAAAATCTTCTTCTGCCGATGAAGTTGTCGAGGGCTGATTTCTTGTCCTGTGATAAAAAGACTTCTGTTTCGATTGGCCACCTCTCAGGGGAGCATTTGCAACCGTTTGTCACCATTTATGAGTGAATAGCCAAAAGTCAGATTTTTTCGGAATTTGTGACCCCGGGGCTTAGCGATTTTTTCAAATAAAAAAATTTTGCCGGTGAAGTTGTCGAGGGCTGATTTCTTGTCCTGTGATAAAAAGCCTTCTGTTTCGACCGCCAAACCTCTCAGGGGAGCATTTGCAACCGTTTGGCACCATTTATGAGTGAATTGTCAAAAGTCAGATTTTTTCTGAAATGGTGACCCCGGGGCTTAGGGATTTTTTCAAAAAAAAATTTTTTGCCGGTGAAGTTGTCGAGGGCTGATTTCTTGTCCTGTGATAAAAAGACTTCTGTTTCCATTGGACACCTCTCAGGGGAGCATTTGCAACCGTTTGTCACCATTTATGAGTGAATAGCCAAAAGTCAGATTTTTTCTGAAATTGTGACCCCGGGGGTTAGGGATTTTTTCAAAAAAATCTTTTTCTGCTGGTGAAGTTGTCGAGGGCTGATTTCTTGTCCTGTGATAATAAGCCTCCTGTTTCGTCCGCCAAACGTCTCAGAGGAGCATTTGCAACAGTTTGGCACCATTTTTGAGTGAATGGGCAAAGGTCAGATTTTTTCGGAAGTTGTGACCCCGGGGCTTAGCGATTTTTTCAAAAAAAGAAATTTTGCCTGTGAAGTTGTCGAGGGCTGATTTCTTGTCCTGTGATAAAAAGCCTTCTGTTTCGACCGCCAAACCTCTCAGGGGAGCATTTGCAACAGTTTGGCACCATTTTTGAGTGAATAGCCAAAAGTCAGATTTTTTCTGAAATTGTGACCCCGGGGCTTAGGGATTTTTTCAAAAAAAAATTTTTTGCCGGTGAAGTTGTCGAGGGCTGATTTCTTGTCCTGTGATAAAAAGACTTCTGTTTCGATTGCCAAACTCTCAGGCGAGCATTTGCAACAGTTTGGCACCATTTTTGAGTGAATAGCCAAAAGTAAGATTTTTTCTGAAATTGTGACCCCGGGGCTTAGGGATTTTTTCAAAAAAAAAATTTTTGCCGGTGAAGTTGTCGAGGGCTGATTTCTTGTCCTGTGATAAAAAGACTTCTGTTTCGATTGCCAAACTCTCAGGCGAGCATTTGCAACAGTTTGGCACCATTTTTGAGTGAATGGCCAAAGGTCAGATTTTTTCTGAAATTGTGACCCCGGGGGTTAGGGATTTTTTCAAAAAAATCTTTTTCTGCTGGTGAAGTTGTCGCGGGCTGATTTCTTGTCCTGTGATAATAAGCCTCCTGTTTCGTCCGCCAAACGTCTCAGAGGAGCATTTGCAACAGTTTGGCACCATTTTTGAGTGAATTGGCAAAGGTCAGATTTTTTCTGAAATTGTGACCCCGGGGGTTAGGGATTCTTTTCAAAAATATCTTTTTCTGCCGGTGAAGTTGTCGAGGGCTGATTTCTTGTCCTGTGATAAAAAGCCTTCTGTTTCGACCGCCAAACCTCTCAGGGGAGCATTTGCAACAGTTTGGCACCATTTTTGAGTGAATGGCCAAAAGTCAGATTTTTTCTGAAATTGTGACCCCGGGGCTTAGGGATTTTTTCAAAAAAAAATTTTTTGCCGGTGAAGTTGTTGAGGGCTGATTTCTTGTCCTGTGATAAAAAGACTTCTGTTTCGATTGCCAAACTCTCAGGCAAGCATTTGCAACAGTTTGGCACCATTTTTGAGTGAATAGCCAAAAGTCAGATTTTTTTCTGAAATTGTGACCCCGGGGGTTAGGGATTTTTTCAAAAATAATTTTTTGCCGGTGAAGTTGTCGAGGGCTGATTTCTTGTCCTGTGATAAAAAGCCTTCTGTTTCGACCGCCAAACCTCTCAGGGGAGCATTTGTAACAGTTTGGCACCATTTTTGAGTGAATGGCCAAAAGTCAGATTTTTTCTGAAATTGTGACCCCGGGGCTGAGGGATTTTTTCAAAAAAAAATTTTTTGCCGGTGAAGTTGTTGAGGGCTGATTTCTTGTACTGTGATAAAAAGACTTCTGTTTCGATTGCCAAACTCTCAGGCGAGCATTTGCAACAGTTTGGCACCATTTTTGAGTGAATGGCCAAAAGTCAGATTTTTTCTGAAATTGTGACCCCGGGGTTTAGGGATTTTTTCAAAAAAATCTTTTTCTGCTGGTGAAGTTGTCGAGGGCTGATTTCTTGTCCTGTGATAAAAAGACTTCTGTTTCGATTGCCACAGCTCTCAGGAGAGCATTTGCAACAGTTTGGCACCATTTTTGAGTGAATGGCCAAAAGTCAGATTTTTTCGGAAGTTGTGACCCCGGGGCTTAAAGATTTTTTCAAAAAAAAGAAATTTTGCCGGTGAAGTTGTCGAGGGCTGATTTCTTGTCCTGTGATAAAAAGCCTTCTGTTTCGACCGCCAAACCTCTCAGGGGAGCATTTGCAACAGTTTGGCACCATTTTTGAGTGAATAGCCAAAAGTCAGATTTTTTCTGAAATTGTGACCCCGGGGCTTAGGGATTTTCTCAAAAAAAAAATTTTTGCCGGTGAAGTTGTCGAGGGCTGATTTCTTGTCCTGTGATAAAAAGACTTCTGTTTCGATTGCCAAACTCTCAGGCGAGCATTTGCAACAGTTTGGCACCATTTTGGAGTGAATGGGCAAAGGTCAGATTTTTTCTGAAATTGTGACCCCGGGGGTTGGGATTTTTTTCAAAAATATCTTTTTCTGCCGGTGAAGTTGTCGAGGGCTGATTTCTTGTCCTGTGATAAAAAGCCTTCTGTTTCGACCGCCAAACCTCTCAGGGGAGCATTTGTAACAGTTTGGCACCATTTTTGAGTGAATGGCCAAAAGTCAGATTTTTTCTGAAATTGTGACCCCGGGGCTTAGGGATTTTTTCAAAAAAAAATTTTTTGCCGGTGAAGTTGTTGAGGGCTGATTTCTTGTACTGTGATAAAAAGACTTCTGTTTCGATTGCCAAACTCTCAGGCGAGCATTTGCAACAGTTTGGCACCATTTTTGAGTGAATGGCCAAAAGTCAGATTTTTTCTGAAATTGTGACCCCGGGGTTTAGGGATTTTTTCAAAAAAATCTTTTTCTGCTGGTGAAGTTGTCGAGGGCTGATTTCTTGTCCTGTGATAAAAAGACTTCTGTTTCGATTGCCACAGCTCTCAGGAGAGCATTTGCAACAGTTTGGCACCATTTTTGAGTGAATGGCCAAAAGTCAGATTTTTTCTGAAATTGTGACCCCGGGGGTTAGGGATTTTTTCAAAAAAATTTTTTTCTGCCGGTGAAGTTGTCGAGGGCTGATTTCTTGTCCTGTGATAAAAAGACTTCTGTTTCGATTGCCAAACCTCTCAGGCGAGCATTTGCAACCGTTTGGCACCATTTTTGAATGAATGGCCAAAAGTCAGATTTTTTTCTGAAATTGTGACCCCGGGGCTTAGGGATTTTTTCCAAAAAAAAAATTTTTTCCGGTGAAGTTGTCGAGGGCTGATTTCTTGTCCTGTGATAAAATGACTTCTGTTTCGATTGCCAAACCTCTCAGGGGAGCATTTGCAACCGTTTGGCACTATTTATGAGTGAATAGCCAAAAGTCAGATTTTTTCTGAAATTGTGACCCCGGGGGTTAGGGATTTTTTCAAAAATATTTTTTTGCCGATGAAGTTGTCGAGGGCTGATTTCTTGTCCTGTGATAAAAAGACTTCTGTTTCGATTGCCAAACCTCTCAGGGGAGCATTTGCAACCGTTTGGCACCATTTATGAGTGAATTGCCGAAAGTCAGATTTTTTTCTGAAATAGTGACCCCGGGGCTTAGGGATTTTTTTTTTTAAAAAAATTTTGCCGGTGAAGTTGTCGAGGGCTGATTTCTTGTCCTGTGATAATAAGCCTCCTGTTTCGTCCGCCAAACGTCTCAGAGGAGCATTTGCAACAGTTTGGCACCATTTTGGAGTGAATGGGCAAAGGTCAGATTTTTTCTGAAATTGTGACCCCGGGGGTTAGGGATTTTTTTCAAAAATATCTTTTTCTGCCGGTGAAGTTGTCGAGGGCTGATTTCTTGTCCTGTGATAAAAAGCCTTCTGTTTCGATTGCCAAACCTCTCAGGGGAGCATTTGCAACCGTTTGGCACCATTTATGAGTGAATTGCCGAAAGTCAGATTTTTTTCTGAAATTGTGACCCCGGGGCTTAGGGATTTTTTCAAAAAAAGAAATTTTTGCCGGTGAAGTTGTCGAGGGCTGATTTCTTGTCCTGTGATAAAAAGACGTCTGTTTCGATTGCCAAACTCTCAGGCGAGCATTTGCAACAGTTTGGCACCATTTTTGAGTGAATGGCCAAAAGTCAGATTTTTTCAGAAATTGTGACCCCGGGGGTTAGGGATTTTTTCAAAAAAATCTTTTTCTGCTGGTGAAGTTGTCGAGGGCTGATTTCTTGTCCTGTGATAAAAAGACTTCTGTTTCGATTGCCAAACCTCTCAGGAGAGCATTTGCAACCGTTTGGCACCATTTATGAGTGAATTGCCAAAAGTCAGATTTTTTCTGAAATTGTGACCCCGGGGGTTAGGGATTTTTTCAAAAAAAAAATTTTTTTGCCGGTGAAGTTGTCGAGGGCTGATTTCTTGTCCTGTGATAAAAAGCCTTCTGTTTCGATCGCCAAACCTCTCAGGGGAGCATTTGCAACCGTTTGGCACTATTTATGAGTGAATAGCCAAAAGTCAGATTTTTTTCTGAAATTGTGACCCCGGGCCTTAGGGATTTTTTCAAAAAAAAAATTTTTTGCCAGTGAAGTTGTCGAGGGCTGATTTCTTGTCCTGTGATAAAAAGACATCTGTTTCGATTGCCAAACCTCTCAGGAGAGCATTTGCAACCGTTTGGCACCACTTATGAGTGAATTGCCAAAAGTCAGATTTTTTCTGAAATTGTGACCCCGGGGGTTAGGGATTTTTTCAAAAATATTTTTTTGCCGATGAAGTTGTCGAGGGCTGATTTCTTGTCCTGTGATAAAAAGACTTCTGTTTCGATTGCCAAACCTCTCAGGGGAGCATTTGCAACCGTTTGGCACCATTTATGAGTGAATGGCCAAAAGTCAGATTTTTTCAGAAATTGTGACCCCGGGGGTTAGGGATTTTTTCAAAAAAATCTTTTTCTGCTGGTGAAGTTGTCGAGGGCTGATTTCTTGTCCTGTGATAAAAAGACTTCTGTTTCGATTGCCAAACCTCTCAGGGGAGCATTTGCAACCGTTTGGCACTATTTATGAGTGAATGGCCAAAAGTCAGATTTTTTCAGAAATTGTGACCCCGGGGGTTAGGGATTTTTTCAAAAAAATCTTTTTCTGCTGGTGAAGTTGTCGAGGGCTGATTTCTTGTCCTGTGATAAAAAGCCTTCTGTTTCGATCGCCAAACCTCTCAGGGGAGCATTTGCAACCGTTTGGCACTATTTATGAGTGAATAGCCAAAAGTCAGATTTTTTTCTGAAATTGTGACCCCGGGCCTTAGGGATTTTTTCAAAAAAAAAAATTTTTGCCAGTGAAGTTGTCGAGGGCTGATTTCTTGTCCTGTGATAAAAAGACATCTGTTTCGATTGCCAAACCTCTCAGGAGAGCATTTGCAACCGTTTGGCACCACTTATGAGTGAATTGCCAAAAGTCAGATTTTTTCTGAAATTGTGACCCCGGGGGTTAGGGATTTTTTCAAAAATATTTTTTTGCCGATGAAGTTGTCGAGGGCTGATTTCTTGTCCTGTGATAAAAAGACTTCTGTTTCGATTGCCAAACCTCTCAGGGGAGCATTTGCAACCGTTTGGCACCATTTATGAGTGAATGGCCAAAAGTCAGATTTTTTCAGAAATTGTGACCCCGGGGGTTAGGGATTTTTTCAAAAAAATCTTTTTCTGCTGGTGAAGTTGTCGAGGGCTGATTTCTTGTCCTGTGATAAAAAGACTTCTGTTTCGATTGCCAAACCTCTCAGGGGAGCATTTGCAACCGTTTGGCACCATTTATGAGTGAATGGCCAAAAGTCAGATTTTTTCAGAAATTGTGACCCCGGGGGTTAGGGATTTTTTCAAAAAAATCTTTTTCTGCTGGTGAAGTTGTCGAGGGCTGATTTCTTGTCCTGTGATAAAAAGCCTTCTGTTTCGATCGCCAAACCTCTCAGGGGAGCATTTGCAACCGTTTGGCACTATTTATGAGTGAATAGCCAAAAGTCAGATTTTTTTCTGAAATTGTGACCCCGGGGCTTAGGGATTTTTTCAAAAAAAAAATTTTTTTGCCGGTGAAGTTGTCGAGGGCTGATTTCTTGTCCGGTGATAAAAAGACTTCTGTTTCGATTGACAAACCTCTCAGGAGAGCATTTGCAACCGTTTGGCACCATTTATGAGTGAATTGCCAAAAGTCAGATTTTTTCTGAAATTGTGACCCCGGGGGTTAGGGATGTTTTCAAAAATATTTTTTTGCCGATGAAGTTGTCGAGGGCTGATTTCTTGTCCTGTGATAAAAAGACTTCTGTTTCGATTGCCAAACCTCTCAGGGGAGCATTTGCAACCGTTTGGCACCATTTATGAGTGAATTGCCGAAAGTCAGATTTTTTTCTGAAATTGTGACCCCGGGGCTTAGGGATTTTTTCAAAAAAAAAAAATTTTGCCGGTGAAGTTGTCGAGGGCTGATTTCTTGTCCTGTGATAATAAGCCTCCTGTTTCGTCCGCCAAACGTCTCAGAGGAGCATTTGCAACAGTTTGGCACCATTTTGGAGTGAATGGGCAAAGGTCAGATTTTTTCTGAAATTGTGACCCCGGGGGTTAGGGATTTTTTTCAAAAATATCTTTTTCTGCCGGTGAAGTTGTCGAGGGCTGATTTCTTGTCCTGTGATAAAAAGACTTCTGTTTCTATGGCCAAACCTCTCAGGAGAGCATTTGCAACCGTTTGGCACCATTTATGAGTGAATTGCCAAAAGTCAGATTTTTTCTGAAATTGTGACCCCGGGGATTAGGGATTTTTTCAAAAAAAAATTTTTTGCCGTTGAAGTTGTCGAGGGCTGATTTCTTGTCCTGTGATAAAATGACTTCTGTTTCGATTGCCAAACCTCTCAGGGGAGCATTTGCAACCGTTTGGCACTATTTATGAGTGAATAGCCAAAAGTCAGATTTTTTTCTGAAATTGTGACCCCGGGGCTTAGGGATTTTTTTTTAAAAAAATTTTTTGCCGGTGAAGTTGTCGAGGGCTGATTTCTTGTCCTGTGATAAAAAGACTTCTGTTTCGATTGCCAAACCTCTCAGGAGAGCATTTGCAACCGTTTGGCACCATTTATGAGTGAATTGCCAAAAGTCAGATTTTTTCTGAAATTGTGACCCCGGGGGTTAGGGATTTTTTCAAAAATAATTTTTTGCCGGTGAAGTTGTCGAGGGCTGATTTCTTGTCCTGTGATAAAAAGACTTCTGTTTCGATTGCCAAACCTCTCAGGAGAGCATTTGCAACCGTTTGGCACCATTTATGAGTGAATTGCCGAAAGTCAGATTTTTTTCTGAAATTGTGACCCCGGGGGCTTAGGGATTTTTTCAAAAAAAAAAAAAAAATTTTGCCGGTGAAGTTGTTGAGGGCTGATTTCTTGTCCTGTGATAAAAAGCCTTCTGTTTCAACCGCCAAAAGTCTCAGGGGAGCATTTGCAACAGTTTGGCACCATTTTTGAGTGAATGGCCAAAAGTCAGATTTTTTCTGAAATTGTGACCCTGGGGCTTAGGGATTTTTTCAAAAAAAAATTTTTGCCGGTGAAGTTGTCGAGGGCTGATTTCTTGTCCTGTGATAAAAAGCCTTCTGTTTCGATCGCCAAACCTCTCAGGGGAGCATTTGCAACAGTTTGGCACCATTTTTGAGTGAATGGCCAAAAGACAGATTTTTTCTGAAATTGTGACCCCGGGGCTTAGGGATTTTTTAAAAAAAAAAATTTTCCCGGTGAAGTTGTTGAGGGCTGATTTCTTGTCCTGTGATAAAAAGACTTCTGTTTCGATTGCCAAACTCTCAGGCGAGCATTTGCAACAGTTTGGCACCATTTTTGAGTGAATGGCCAAAAGTCAGATTTTTTCTGAAATTGTGACCCGGGGGTTAGGGATTTTTTCAAAAAAAAATTTTCTGCTGGTGAAGTTGTCGAGGGCTGATTTCTTGTCCTGTGATAAAAAGACTTCTGTTTCGATTGCCAAACCTCTCAGGAGAGCATTTGCAACCGTTTGGCACCATTTATGAGTGAATTGCCAAAAGTCAGATTTTTTCTGAAATTGTGACCCCGGGGGTTAGGGATTTTTTCAAAAAAAATTTTTTTGCCGGTGAAGTTGTCGAGGGCTGATTTCTTGTCCTGTGATAAAAAGACTTCTGTTTCGATTGTCAAACCTCTCAGGGGAGCATTTGCAAAAGCTTGGCACCATTTATGAGTGAATTGCCAAAAGTCAGATTTTTTCTGAAATCGTGACCCCGGGGGTTAGGGATTTTTTCAAAAATAATTTTTTGCCGGTGAAGTTGTCGAGGGCTGATTTCTTGTCCTGTGATAAAAAGACTTCTGTTTCGATTGCCAAACCTCTCAGGAGAGCATTTGCAACCGTTTGGCACCATTTATGAGTGAATTGCCGAAAGTCAGATTTTTTTCTGAAATTGTGACCCCGGGGCTTAGGGATTTTTTCAAAAAAAAAAAAAATTTTGCCTGTGAAGTTGTTGAGGGCTGATTTCTTGTCCTGTGATAAAAAGCCTTCTGTTTCAACCGCCAAACGTCTAAGGGGAGCATTTGCAACAGTTTGGCACCATTTTTGAGTGAATGGCCAAAAGTCAGATTTTTTCTGAAATTGTGACCCCGGGGCTTAGGGATTTTTTCAAAAAAAAATTTTTGCCGGTGAAGTTGTCGAGGGCTGATTTCTTGTCCTGTGATAAAACGCCTTCTGTTTCGATCGCCAAACCTCTCAGGGGAGCATTTGCAACAGTTTGGCACCATTTTTGAGTGAATGGCCAAAAGTCAGATTTTTTCTGAAATTGTGACCCCGGGGCTTAGGGATTTTTTCAAAAAAAAATTTTTGCCGGTGAAGTTGTCGAGGGCTGATTTCTTGTCCTGTGATAAAAAGACTTCTGTTTCGATTGCCAAACTCTCAGGCGAGCATTTGCAACAGTTTGGCACCATTTTTGAGTGAATGGCCAAAAGTCAGATTTTTTCTGAAATTGTGACCCCGGGGGTTAGGGATTTTTTTTAAAAAAAAATTTCTGCTGGTGAAGTTGTCGAGGGCTGATTTCTTGTCCTGTGATAAAAAGACTTCTGTTTCGATTGCCAAACCTCTCAGGAGAGCATTTGCAACCGTTTGGCACCATTTATGAGTGAATTGCCAAAAGTCAGATTTTTTCTGAAATTGTGACCCCGGGGATTAGGGATTTTTTCAAAAAAAAATTTTTTGCCGGTGAAGTTGTCGAGGGCTGATTTCTTGTCCTGTGATAAAAAGACTTCTGTTTCGATTGTCAAACCTCTCAGGGGAGCATTTGCAACTGTTTGGCACCATTTATGAGTGAATTGCCAAAAGTCAGATTTTTTCTGAAATTGTGACCCCGGGGGTTAGGGATTTTTTCAAAAAAAATTTTTTTGCCGGTGAAGTTGTCGAGGGCTGATTTCTTGTCCTGTGATAAAAAGACTTCTGTTTCGATTGTCAAACCTCTCAGGGGAGCATTTGCAAAAGCTTGGCACCATTTATGAGTGAATTGCCAAAAGTCAGATTTTTTCTGAAATCGTGACCCCGGGGGTTAGGGATTTTTTCAAAAATAATTTTTTGCCGGTGAAGTTGTCGAGGGCTGATTTCTTGTCCTGTGATAAAAAGACTTCTGTTTCGATTGCCAAACCTCTCAGGAGAGCATTTGCAACCGTTTGGCACCATTTATGAGTGAATTGCCGAAAGTCAGATTTTTTTCTGAAATTGTGACCCCGGGGCTTAGGGATTTTTTCAAAAAAAAAAAAAAATTTTGCCTGTGAAGTTGTTGAGGGCTGATTTCTTGTCCTGTGATAAAAAGCCTTCTGTTTCAACCGCCAAACGTCTAAGGGGAGCATTTGCAACAGTTTGGCACCATTTTTGAGTGAATGGCCAAAAGTCAGATTTTTTCTGAAATTGTGACCCCGGGGCTTAGGGATTTTTTCAAAAAAAAATTTTTGCCGGTGAAGTTGTCGAGGGCTGATTTCTTGTCCTGTGATAAAACGCCTTCTGTTTCGATCGCCAAACCTCTCAGGGGAGCATTTGCAACAGTTTGGCACCATTTTTGAGTGAATGGCCAAAAGTCAGATTTTTTCTGAAATTGTGACCCCGGGGCTTAGGGATTTTTTCAAAAAAAAATTTTTGCCGGTGAAGTTGTCGAGGGCTGATTTCTTGTCCTGTGATAAAAAGACTTCTGTTTCGATTGCCAAACTCTCAGGCGAGCATTTGCAACAGTTTGGCACCATTTTTGAGTGAATGGCCAAAAGTCAGATTTTTTCTGAAATTGTGACCCCGGGGGTTAGGGATTTTTTTTTAAAAAAAATTTCTGCTGGTGAAGTTGTCGAGGGCTGATTTCTTGTCCTGTGATAAAAAGACTTCTGTTTCGATTGCCAAACCTCTCAGGAGAGCATTTGCAACCGTTTGGCACCATTTATGAGTGAATTGCCAAAAGTCAGATTTTTTCTGAAATTGTGACCCCGGGGATTAGGGATTTTTTCAAAAAAAAATTTTTTGCCGGTGAAGTTGTCGAGGGCTGATTTCTTGTCCTGTGATAAAAAGACTTCTGTTTCGATTGTCAAACCTCTCAGGGGAGCATTTGCAACTGTTTGGCACCATTTATGAGTGAATTGCCAAAAGTCAGATTTTTTCTGAAATTGTGACCCCGGGGGTTAGGGATTTTTTCAAAAATAATTTTTTGCCGGTGAAGTTGTCGAGGGCTGATTTCTTGTCCTGTGATAAAAAGACTTCTGTTTCGATTGCCAAACCTCTCAGGGGAGCATTTGCAACCGTTTGGCACCATTTATGAGTGAATTGCCGAAAGTCAGATTTTTTTCTGAAATTGTGACCCCGGGGCTTAGGGATTTTTTCAAAAAAAAAAAATTTGCCGGTGAAGTTGTCGAGGGCTGATTTCTTGTCCTGTTATAATAAGCCTCCTGTTTCGTCCGCCAAACGTCTCAGAGGAGCATTTGCAACAGTTTGGCACCATTTTTGAGTGAATGGGCAAAGGTCAGATTTTTTCTGAAATTGTGACCCCGGGGGTTAGGGATTTTTTCAAAAAAATCTTTTTCTGCTGGTGAAGTTGTCGAGGGCTGATTTCTTGTCCTGTGATAAAAAGACTTCTGTTTCTATTGCCAAACCTCTCAGGAGAGCATTTGCAACCGTTTGGCACCATTTATGAGTGAATTGCCAAAAGTCAGATTTTTTCTGAAATTGTGACCCCGGGGATTAGGGATTTTTTCAAAAAAAAATTTTTTGCCGGTGAAGTTGTCGAGGGATGATTTCTTGTCCTGTGATAAAATGACTTCTGTTTCGATTGCCAAACCTCTCAGGGGAGCATTTGCAACCGTTTGGCACTATTTATGAGTGAATAGCCAAAAGTCAGATTTTTTTCTGAAATTGTGACCCCGGGGTTTAGGGATTTTTTCAAAAAAAAAATTTTTTGCCGGTGAAGTTGTCGAGGGCTGATTTCTTGTCCTGTGATAAAAAGACTTCTGTTTCGATTGCCAAACCTCTCAGTAGAGCATTTGCAACCGTTTGGCACCATTTATGAGTGAATTGCCAAAAGTCAGATTTTTTCTGAAATTGTGACCCCGGGGGTTAGGGATTTTTTCAAAAATAAATTTTTGCCGGTGAAGTTGTCGAGGGCTGATTTCTTGTCCTGTGATAAAAAGACTTCTGTTTCAACCGCCAAACGTCTCAGGGGAGCATTTGCAACAGTTTGGCACCATTTTTGAGTGAATGGCCAAAAGTCAGATTTTTTTCTGAAATTGTGACCCCGGGGGTTAGGGATTTTTTCAAAAAAAAAATTTTTGCCGGTGAAGTTGTCGAGGGCTGATTTCTTGTCCTGTGATAAAAAGACTTCTGTTTCGATTGCCAAACTCTCAGGCGTGCATTTGCAACTGTTTGGCACCATTTTTGAGTGAATGGCCAAAAGTCAGATTTTTTCTGAAATTGTGACCCCGGGCCTTAGGGATTTTTTCAAAAAAAAATTTTTTGCCGGTGAAGTTGTCGAGGGCTGATTTCTTGTCCTGTGATAAAAAGACTTCTGTTTCGATTGCCAAATCTCTCAGGAGAGCATTTGCAACAGTTTGGCACCATTTTTGAATGAATGGGCAAAGGTCAGATTTTTTCTGAAATTGTGACCCCGGGCCTTAGGGATTTTTTCAAAAAAATCTTTTTTTGCCGGTGAAGTTGTCGAGGGCTGATTTCTTGTCCTGTGATAAAAAGACTTCTGTTTCGATTGCCAAACCTCTCACGGGAGCATTTGCAACAGTTTGGCACCATTTTTGAGTGAATTATCAAAAGTCAGATTTTTGATGAAATTGTGACCCCGGGCCTTAGGGATTTTTTCAAAAAAAAATTTTTTGCCGGTGAAGTTGTCGAGGGCTGATTTCTTGTCCTGTGATAAAAAGACTTCTGTTTCGATTGCCAAACCTCTCAGGGGAGCATTTGCAACAGTTTGGCACCATTTTTGAGTGAATGGCCAAAAGTCAGATTTTTTCTGAAATTGTGACCCCGGGGGTTAGGGATTTTTTCAAAAAAATCTTTTTCTGCCGGTGAAGTTGTTGAGGGCTGATTTCTTGTCCTGTGATAAAAAGACTTCTGTTTTGATTGCCAAACCTCTCAGGAGAGCATTTGCAACAGTTTGGCACCATTTTTGAGTGAATGGTCAAAGGTCAGATTTTTTCTGAAATTGTGACCCCGGGGCTTAGGGATTTTTTTCAAAACTATCTTTTTCTGCCGGTGAAGTTGTCGAGGGCTGATTTCTTGTCCTGTGATAAAAAGACTTCTGTTTCGATTGACAAACCTCTCAGGAGAGCATTTGCAACCGTTTGGCACCATTTTTGAGTGAATGGCCAAAGGTCAGATTTTTTCTGAAATTGTGACCCCGGGGCTTAGGGATTTTTTCAAAAAAAAAAATTTTTGCCGGTGAAGTTGTCGAGGGCTGATTTCTTGTCCTGTGATAAAAAGACTTCTGTTTCGATTGCCAAACCTCTCAGGAGAGCATTTGCAACCGTTTGGCACCATTTATGAGTGAATTGCCAAAAGTCAGATTTTTTCTCAAATTGTGACCCCGGGGCTTAGGGATTTTTTCAAAAAAAAAAAATTTTGCCAGTTAAGTTGTCGAGGGCTGATTTCTTGTCCTGTGGTAAAAAGACTTCTGTTTCGATTGCCAAACCTCTCACGGGAGCATTTGCAACAGTTTGGCACCATTTTTGAGTGAATTATCAAAAGTCAGATTTTTGATGAAATTGTGACCTCGGGGCTTAGGGTTTTTTTCCCAAAAAAAATTTTTGCCGGTGAAGTTGTTGAGGGCTGATTTCTTGTCCTGTGATAAAAAGACTTATGTTTCGATTGCCAAACCTCTCAGGAGAGCATTTGCAACCGTTTGGCACCATTTTTGAGTGAATGGCCAAAGGTCAGATTTTTTCTGAAATTGTGACCCCGGGGCTTAGGGATTTTTTCAAAAAAAAAAAATTTGCCAGTTAAGTTGTCGAGGGCTGATTTCTTGTCCTGTGATAAAAAGACTTCTGTTTCGATTGCCAAACCTCTCAGGGGAGCATTTGCAACCGTTTGGCACCATTTATGAGTGAATTGTCAAAAGTCAGATTTTTTCGGAAGATGTGACCCCGGGGCTTAGCGATTTTTTCAAAAAAATCTTTTTCTGCCGGTGAAGTTGTTGAGGGCTGATTTCTTGTCCTGTGATAAAAAGACTTCTGTTTCGATTGCCGAACCTCTCAGGAGAGCATTTGCAACAGTTTGGCACCATTTTTGAGTGAATGGCCAAAGGTCAGATTTTTTCTGAAATTGTGACCCCGGGGCTTAGGGATTTTTTTCAAAAATATCTTTTTCTGCCGGTGAAGTTGTCGAGGGCTGATTTCTTGTCCTGTGATAAAAAGACTTCTGTTTCGATTGCCAAACCTCTCAGGAGAGCATTTGCAACCGTTTGGCACCATTTATGAGTGAATTGCCAAAAGTCAGATTTTTGATGAAATTGTGACCCCAGGGCTTAGGGATTTTTTCAAAAAAAATTTTTTTGCTGGTGAAGTTGTCGAGGGCTGATTTCTTGTCCTGTGATAAAAAGCCTTCTCTTTCGACCGCCAAACGTCTCAGAGGAGCATTTGCAACAGTTTGGCACCATTTTTGAGTGAATGGCCAAAGGTCAGATTTTTTCTGAAATTGTGACCCCGGGGCTTAGGGATTTTTTCAAAAAAAAAAATTTTTGCCGGTGAAGTTGTTGAGGGCTGATTTCTTGTCCTGTGATAAAAAGACTTCTGTTTCGATTGCCAAACCTCTCAGGAGAGCATTTGCAACCGTTTGGCACCATTTTTGAGTGAATGGCCAAAGGTCAGATTTTTTCTGAAATTGTGACCCCGGGGCTTAGGGATTTTTTCAAAAAAAAAAATTTTTGCCGGTGAAGTTGTTGAGGGCTGATTTCTTGTCCTGTGATAAAAAGACTTCTGTTTCGATTGCCAAACCTCTCAGGAGAGCATTTGCAACCGTTTGGCACCATTTTTGAGTGAATGGCCAAAGGTCAGATTTTTTCTGAAATTGTGACCCCGGGGCTTAGGGATTTTTTTCAAAAATATCTTTTTCTGCCGGTGAAGTTGTCGAGGGCTGATTTCTTGTCGTGTGATAAAAAGACTTCTGTTTCGATTGCCAAACCTCTAAGGGGAGCATTTTCAACAGTTTGGCACCATTTTTGAGTGAATGGCCAAAGGTCAGATTTTTGATGAAATTGTGACCCCGGGGCTTAGGGATTTTTTCAAAAAAAAAAAATTTTTGCCGGTGAAGTTGTCGAGGGCTGATTTCTTGTCCTGTGATAAAAAGACTTCTGTTTCGATTGCCAAACCTCTCAGGAGAGCATTTGCAACCGTTTGGCACCATTTATGAGTGAATTGCCAAAAGTCAGATTTTTTCTCAAATTGTGACCCCGGGGCTTAGGGATTTTTTGAAAAAAAAAAATTTTGCCATTTAAGTTGTCGAGGGCTGATTTCTTGTCCTGTGATAAAAAGACTTCTGTTTCGATTGCCAAACCTCTCACAGGAGCATTTGCAACAGTTTGGCACCATTTTTGAGTGAATTATCAAAAGTCAGATTTTTGATGAAATTGTGACCCCGGGGCTTAGGGATTTTTTCAAAAAAAAAATTTTTGCCGGTGAAGTTGTCGAGGGCTGATTTCTTGTCCTGTGATAAAAAGACTTCTGTTTCGATTGCCAAACCTCTCAGGGGAGCATTTGCAACCGTTTGGTACCATTTATGAGTGAATTGTCAAAAGTCAGATTTTTTCGGAAGATGTGACCCCGGGGCTTAGGGATTTTTTCAAAAAAATCTTTTTCTGCCGGTGAAGTTGTTGAGGGCTGATTTCTTGTCCTGTGATAAAAAGACTTCTGTTTCGATTGCCGAACCTCTCAGGAGAGCATTTGCAACAGTTTGGCACCATTTTTGAGTGAATGGCCAAAGGTCAGATTTTTTCTGAAATTGTGACCCCAGGGCTTAGGGATTTTTTCAAAAAAAAATTTTTTGCTGGTGAAGTTGTCGAGGGCTGATTTCTTGTCCTGTGATAAAAAGCCTTCTCTTTTGACCGCCAAACGTCTCAGAGGAGCATTTGCAACAGTTTGGCACCATTTTTGAGTGAATGGCCAAAGGTCAGATTTTTTCTGAAATTGTGACCCCGGGGCTTAGGGATTTTTTCAAAAAAAAAAATTTTTGCCGGTGAAGTTGTTGAGGGCTGATTTCTTGTCCTGTGATAAAAAGACTTCTGTTTCGATTGCCAAACCTCTCAGGAGAGCATTTGCAACAGTTTGGCACCATTTTTGAGTGAATGGCCAAAAGTCAGATTTTTTCTGAAATTGTGACCCCGGGGCTTAGGGATTTTTTTCAAAAATATCTTTTTCTGCCGGTGAAGTTGTCGAGGGCTGATTTCTTGTCGTGTGATAAAAAGACTTCTGTTTCGATTGCCAAACCTCCAAGGGGAGCATTTTCAACAGTTTGGCACCATTTTTGAGTGAATGGTCAAAGGTCAGATTTTTTCTGAAATTGTGACCCCGGGGCTTAGGGATTTTTTTCAAAACTATCTTTTTCTGCCAGTGAAGTTGTCGAGGGCTGATTTCTTGTCCTGTGATAAAAAGACTTCTGTTTCGATTGCCAAACCTCTCAGGAGAGCATTTGCAACCGTTTGGCACCATTTATGAGTGAATTGCCAAAAGTCAGATTTTTTCTGAAATTGTGACCCCGGGGCTTAGGGATTTTTTCAAAAAAAAAAAATTTTGCCAGTTAAGTTGTTGAGGGCTGATTTCTTGTCCTGTGATAAAAAGACTTCTGTTTCGATTGCCAAACCTCTCACGGGAGCATTTGCAACAGTTTGGCACCATTTTTGAGTGAATTATCAAAAGTCAGATTTTTGATGAAATTGTGACCCCGGGGCTTAGGGATTTTTTCAAAAAAAAATTTTTTGCTTGTGAAGTTGTCGAGGGCTGATTTCTTGTCCTGTGATAAAAAGCCTTCTGTTTCGACCGCCAAACGTCTCAGAGGAGCATTTGCAACAGTTTGGCACCATTTTTGAGTGAATGGCCAAAGGTCAGATTTTTTCTGAAATTGTGACCCCGGGGCTTAGGGATTTTTTTCAAAAATATCTTTTTCTGCCGGTGAAGTTGTCGAGGGCTGATTTCTTGTCGTGTGATAAAAAGGCTTCTGTTTCGATTGCCAAACCTCTAAGGGGAGCATTTTCAACAGTTTGGCACCATTTATGAGTGAATGGCCAAAAGTCAGATTTTTGATGAAATTGTGACCCCGGGGCTTAGGGATTTTTTCAAAAAAAAAAAATTTTTTGCCGGTGAAGTTGTCGAGGGCTGATTTCTTGTCCTGTGATAAAAAGACTTCTGTTTCGACCGCCAAACGTCTCAGAGGAGCATTTGCAACAGTTTGGCACCATTTTTGAGTGAATGGCCAAAGGTCAGATTTTTTCTGAAATTGTGACCCCGGGGCTTAGGGATTTTTTCAAAAAAAAAAATTTTTGCCGGTGAAGTTGTTGAGGGCTGATTTCTTGTCCTGTGATAAAAAGACTTCTGTTTCGATTGCCAAACCTCTCAGGAGAGCATTTGCAACCGTTTGGCACCATTTTTGAGTGAATGGCCAAAGGTCAGATTTTTTCTGAAATTGTGACCCCGGGGCTTAGGGATTTTTTTCAAAAATATCTTTTTCTGCCGGTGAAGTTGTCGAGGGCTGATTTCTTGTCGTGTGATAAAAAGACTTCTGTTTCGATTGCCAAACCTCCAAGGGGAGCATTTTCAACAGTTTGGCACCATTTTTGAGTGAATGGCCAAAGGTCAGATTTTTGATGAAATTGTGACCCCGGGGCTTAGGGATTTTTTCAAAAAAAAAAATTTTTGCCGGTGAAGTTGTCGAGGGCTGATTTCTTGTCCTGTGATAAAAAGACTTCTGTTTCGATTGCCAAACCTCTCAGGAGAGCATTTGCAACCGTTTGGCGCCATTTATGAGTGAATTGCCAAAAGTCAGATTTTTTCTCAAATTGTGACCCCGGGGCTTAGGGATTTTTTCAAAAAAAAAAATTTTGCCAGTTAAGTTGTCGAGGGCTGATTTCTTGTCCTGTGATAAAAAGACTTCTGTTTCGATTGCCAAACTCTCAGGCGAGCATTTGCAACAGTTTGGCACCATTTTTGAGTGAATGGCCAAAAGTCAGATTTTTGATGAAATTGTGACCCCGGGGGTTAGGGATTTTTTCAAAAAAATCTTTTTCTGCCGGTGAAGTTGTCGAGGGCTGATTTCTTGTCCTGTGATAAAAAGACTTCTGTTTCGATTGCCAAACCTCTCAGGAGAGCATTTGCAACCGTTTGGCACCATTTATGAGTGAATTGCCAAAAGTCAGATTTTTTCTGAAATTGTGACCCCGGGGCTTAGGGATTTTTTCAAAAAAAAAAATTTTGCCAGTTAAGTTGTCGAGGGCTGATTTCTTGTCCTGTGATAAAAAGACTTCTGTTTCGATTGCCAAACCTCTCATGGGAGCATTTGCAACAGTTTGGCACCATTTTTGAGTGAATTATCAAAAGTCAGATTTTTGATGAAATTGTGACCCCGGGGCTTAGGGATTTTTTCAAAAAAAAATTTTTTGCTTGTGAAGTTGTCGAGGGCTGATTTCTTGTCCTGTGATAAAAAGCCTTCTGTTTCGACCGCCAAACGTCTCAGAGGAGCATTTGCAACAGTTTGGCACCATTTTTGAGTGAATGGCCAAAGGTCAGATTTTTTCTGAAATTGTGACCCCGGGGCTTAGGGATTTTTTCAAAAAAAAAAAAATTTTGCCGGTGAAGTTGTTGAGGGCTGATTTCTTGTCCTGTGATAAAAAGACTTCTGTTTCGATTGCCAAACCTCTCAGGAGAGCATTTGCAACCGTTTGGCACCATTTTTGAGTGAATGGCCAAAGGTCAGATTTTTTCTGAAATTGTGACCCCGGGGCTTAGGGATTTTTTTCAAAAATATCTTTTTCTGCCGGTGAAGTTGTCGAGGGCTGATTTCTTGTCGTGTGATAAAAAGACTTCTGTTTCGATTGCCAAACCTCTAAGGGGAGCATTTTCAACAGTTTGGCACCATTTTTGAGTGAATGGCCAAAGGTCAGATTTTTGATGAAATTGTGACCCCGGGGCTTAGGGATTTTTTCAAAAAAAAAAAATTTTGCCGGTGAAGTTGTCGAGGGCTGATTTCTTGTCCTGTGATAAAAAGACTTCTGTTTCGATTGCCAAACCTCTCAGGAGAGCATTTGCAACCGTTTGGCACCATTTACGAGTGAATTGCCAAAAGTCAGATTTTTTCTCAAATTGTGACCCCGGGGCTTAGGGATTTTTTCAAAAAAAAAAAAATTTGCCAGTTAAGTTGTCGAGGGCTGATTTCTTGTCCTGTGATAAAAAGACTTCTGTTTCGATTGCCAAACCTCTCACGGGAGCATTTGCAACAGTTTGGCACCATTTTTGAGTGAATTATCAAAAGTCAGATTTTTGATGAAATTGTGACCCCGGGGCTTAGGGATTTTTTCCAAAAAAAAATTTTTGCCGGTGAAGTTGTCGAGGGCTGATTTCTTGTCCTGTGATAAAAAGCCTTCTGTTTCGACCGCCAAACGTCTCAGAGGAGCATTTGCAACAGTTTGGCACCATTTTTGAGTGAATGGCCAAAGGTCAGATTTTTTCTGAAATTGTGACCCCGGGGCTTAGGGATTTTTTCAAAAAAAAATTTTTTTGCCGGTGAAGTTGTTGAGGGCTGATTTCTTGTCCTGTGATAAAAAGACTTCTGTTTCGATTGCCAAACCTCTCAGGAGAGCATTTGCAACCGTTTGGCACCATTTTTGAGTGAATGGCCAAAGGTCAGATTTTTTCTGAAATTGTGACCCCGGGGCTTAGGGATTTTTTTCAAAAATATCTTTTTCTGCCGGTGAAGTTGTCGAGGGCTGATTTCTTGTCGTGTGATAAAAAGACTTCTGTTTCGATTGCCAAACCTCCAAGGGGAGCATTTTCAACAGTTTGGCACCATTTTTGAGTGAATGGCCAAAGGTCAGATTTTTGATGAAATTGTGACCCCGTGGCTTAGGGATTTTTTCAAAAAAAAAAATTTTTGCCGGTGAAGTTGTCGACGGCTGATTTCTTGTCCTGTGATAAAAAGACTTCTGTTTCGATTGCCAAACCTCTCAGGAGAGCATTTGCAACCGTTTGGCACCATTTACGAGTGAATTGCCAAAAGTCAGATTTTTTCTCAAATTGTGACCCCGGGGCTTAGGGATTTTTTCAAAAAAAAAAAATTTTGCCAGTTAAGTTGTCGAGGGCTGATTTCTTGTCCTGTGATAAAAAGACTTCTGTTTCGATTGCCAAACCTCTCACGGGAGCATTTGCAACAGTTTGGCACCATTTTTGAGTGAATTATCAAAAGTCAGATTTTTGATGAAATTGTGACCCCGGGGCTTAGGGATTTTTTCCAAAAAAAAATTTTTGCCGGTGAAGTTGTCGAGGGCTGATTTCTTGTCCTGTGATAAAAAGACTTCTGTTTCGACCGCCAAACGTCTCAGAGGAGCATTTGCAACAGTTTGGCACCATTTTTGAGTGAATGGCCAAAGGTCAGATTTTTTCTGAAATTGTGACCCCGGGGCTTAGGGATTTTTTCAAAAAAAAAAATTTTTGCCGGTGAAGTTGTTGAGGGCTGATTTCTTGTCCTGTGATAAAAAGACTTCTGTTTCGATTGCCAAACCTCTCAGGAGAGCATTTGCAACCGTTTGGCACCATTTTTGAGTGAATGGCCAAAGGTCAGATTTTTTCTGAAATTGTGACCCCGGGGCTTAGGGATTTTTTTCAAAAATATCTTTTTCTGCCGGTGAAGTTGTCGAGGGCTGATTTCTTGTCGTGTGATAAAAAGACTTCTGTTTCGATTGCCAAACCTCCAAGGGGAGCATTTTCAACAGTTTGGCACCATTTTTGAGTGAATGGCCAAAGGTCAGATTTTTGATGAAATTGTGACCCCGGGGCTTAGGGATTTTTTCAAAAAAAAAAATTTTTGCCGGTGAAGTTGTCGAGGGCTGATTTCTTGTCCTGTGATAAAAAGACTTCTGTTTCGATTGCCAAACCTCTCAGGAGAGCATTTGCAACCGTTTGGCACCATTTATGAGTGAATTGCCAAAAGTCAGATTTTTTCTGAAATTGTGACCCCGGGCCTTAGGGATTTTTTCAACAAAAAATTTTTTGCCGGTGAAGTTGTCGAGGGCTGATTTCTTGTCCTGTGATAAAAAGACTTCTGTTTCGATTGCCAAACTCTCAGGCGAGCATTTGTAACAGTTTGGCACCATTTTTGAGTGAATGGCCAAAAGTCAGATTTTTTCTGAAATTGTGACCCCGGGGGTTAGGGATTTTTTCAAAAAAATCTTTTTCTGCCGGTGAAGTTGTTGAGGGCTGATCGCTTGTCCTGTGATAAAAAGACTTCTGTTTCGTCCGCCAAACGTCTCAGAGGAGCATTTGCAACAGTTTGGCACCATTTTTGAGTGAATTGCCAAAAGTCAGATTTTTTCTGAAATTGTGACCCTGGGGGTTAGGGATTTTTTTCAAAAATATCTTTTTCTGCCGGTGAAGTTGTCGAGGGCTGATTTCTTGTCCTGTGATAAAAAGCCTTCTGTTTCGATTGCCAAACCTCTCAGGGGAGCATTTGCAACAGTTTGGCACCATTTTTGAGTGAATGGCCAAAAGTCAGATTTTTTCTGAAATTGTGACCCCGGGGCTTAGGGATTTTTTCAAAAAAAAAAATTTTTGCCGGTTAAGTTGTTGAGGGCTGATTTCTTGTCCTGTGATAAAAAGACTTCTGTTTCGATTGCCAAACCTCTCAGGAGAGCATTTGCAACCGTTTGGCACCATTTTTGAGTGAATGGCCAAAGGTCAGATTTTTTCTGAAATTGTGACCCCGGGGCTTAGGGATTTTTTTCAAAAATATCTTTTTCTGCCGGTGAAGTTGTCGAGGGCTGATTTCTTGTCGTGTGATAAAAAGACTTCTGTTTCGATTGCCAAACCTCTAAGGGGAGCATTTTCAACAGTTTGGCACCATTTTTGAGTGAATGGCCAAAGGTCAGATTTTTGATGAAATTGTGACCCCGGGGCTTAGGGATTTTTTCAAAAAAAAAATTTTTTGGCCGGTGAAGTTGTCGAGGGCTGATTTCTTGTCCTGTGATAAAAAGACTTCTGTTTCGATTGCCAAACCTCTCAGGAGAGCATTTGCAACCGTTTGGCACCATTTATGAGTGAATTGCCAAAAGTCAGATTTTTTCTCAAATTGTGACCCCGGGGCTTAGGGATTTTTTCAAAAAAAAATTTTTTGCCAGTTAAGTTGTCGAGGGCTGATTTCTTGTCCTGTGAAAAAACGACTTCTGTTTCGATTGCCAAACCTCTCACGGGAGCATTTGCAACAGTTTGGCACCATTTTTGAGTGAATTATCAAAAGTCAGATTTTTGATGAAATTGTGACCCCGGGGCTTAGGGATTTTTTCCAAAAAAAAATTTTTGCCGGTGAAGTTGTCGAGGGCTGATTTCTTGTCCTGTGATAAAAAGACTTCTGTTTCGATTGCCAAACCTCTCAGGGGAGCATTTGCAACCGTTTGGCACCATTTATGAGTGAATTGTCAAAAGTCAGATTTTTTCGGAAGATGTGACCCCGGGGCTTAGCGATTTTTTCAAAAAAATCTTTTTCTGCCGGTGAAGTTGTTGAAGGCTGATTTCTTGTCCTGTGATAAAAAGACTTCTGTTTCGATTGCCAAACCTCTCAAGAGAGCATTTGCAACAGTTTGGCACCATTTTTGAGTGAATGGCCAAAGGTCAGATTTTTTCTGAAATTGTGACCCCGGGGCTTAGGGATTTTTTTCAAAAATATCTTTTTCTGCCGGTGAAGTTGTCGAGGGCTGATTTCTTGTCGTGTGATAAAAAGACTTCTGTTTCGATTGCCAAACCTCCAAGGGGAGCATTTTCAACAGTTTGGCACCATTTTTGAGTGAATGGCCAAAGGTCAGATTTTTGATGAAATTGTGACCCCGGGGCTTAGGGATTTTTTCAAAAAAAAAATTTTTTGCCGGTGAAGTTGTCGAGGGCTGATTTCTTGTCCTGTGATAAAAAGACTTCTGTTTCGATTGCCAAACCTCTCAGGAGAGCATTTGCAACCGTTTGGCACCATTTATGAGTGAATTGCCAAAAGTCAGATTTTTTCTGAAATTGTGAACCCGGGCCTTAGGGATTTTTTCAACAAAAAATTTTTTGCCGGTGAAGTTGTCGAGGGCTGATTTCTTGTCCTGTGATAAAAAGACTTCTGTTTCGATTGCCAAACTCTCAGGCGAGCATTTGCAACAGTTTGGCACCATTTTTGAGTGAATGGCCAAAAGTCAGATTTTTTTCTGAAATTGTGACCCCGGGGGTTAGGGATTTTTTCAAAAAAATCTTTTTCTGCCGGTGAAGTTGTTGAGGGCTGATCTCTTGTCCTGTGATAAAAAGACTTCTGTTTCGTCCGCCAAACGTCTCAGAGGAGCATTTGCAACAGTTTGGCACCATTTTTGAGTGAATTGCCAAAAGTCAGATTTTTTCTGAAATTGTGACCCTGGGGGTTAGGGATTTTTTTCAAAAATATCTTTTTCTGCCGGTGAAGTTGTCGAGGGCTGATTTCTTGTCCTGTGATAAAAAGCCTTCTGTTTCGATTGCCAAACCTCTCAGGGGAGCATTTGCAACAGTTTGGCACCATTTTTGAGTGAATGGCCAAAAGTCAGATTTTTTCTGAAATTGTGACCCCGGGGCTTAGGGATTTTTTTCAAAAATATCTTTTTCTGCCGGTTAAGTTGTTGAGGGCTGATTTCTTGTCCTGTGATAAAAAGACTTCTGTTTCGATTGCCAAACCTCTCAGGAGAGCATTTGCAACCGTTTGGCACCATTTTTGAGTGAATGGCCAAAGGTCAGATTTTTTCTGAAATTGTGACCCCGGGGCTTAGGGATTTTTTTCAAAAATATCTTTTTCTGCCGGTGAAGTTGTCGAGGGCTGATTTCTTGTCGTGTGATAAAAAGACTTCTGTTTCGATTGCCAAACCTCTAAGGGGAGCATTTTCAACAGTTTGGCACCATTTTTGAGTGAATGGCCAAAGGTCAGATTTTTGATGAAATTGTGACCCCGGGGCTTAGGGATTTTTTCAAAAAAAAATTTTTTGCCAGTTAAGTTGTCGAGGGCTGATTTCTTGTCCTGTGAAAAAACGACTTCTGTTTCGATTGCCAAACCTCTCACGGGAGCATTTGCAACAGTTTGGCACCATTTTTGAGTGAATTATCAAAAGTCAGATTTTTGATGAAATTGTGACCCCGGGGCTTAGGGATTTTTTCCAAAAAAAAATTTTTGCCGGTGAAGTTGTTGGGGGCTGATTTCTTGTCCTGTGATAAAAAGACTTCTGTTTCGATTGCCAAACCTCTCAGGGGAGCATTTGCAACCGTTTGGCACCATTTATGAGTGAATTGTCAAAAGTCAGATTTTTTCGGAAGATGTGACCCCGGGGCTTAGCGATTTTTTCAAAAAAATCTTTTTCTGCCGGTGAAGTTGTTGAAGGCTGATTTCTTGTCCTGTGATAAAAAGACTTCTGTTTCGATTGCCAAACCTCTCAAGAGAGCATTTGCAACAGTTTGGCACCATTTTTGAGTGAATGGCCAAAGGTCAGATTTTTTCTGAAATTGTGACCCCGGGGCTTAGGGATTTTTTTCAAAAATATCTTTTTCTGCCGGTGAAGTTGTCGAGGGCTGATTTCTTGTCCTGTGATAAAAAGACTTCTGTTTCGATTGCCAAACCTCTCAGGAGAGCATTTGCAACCGTTTGGCACCATTTATGAGTGAATTGCCAAAAGTCAGATTTTTTCTGAAATTGTGACCCCGGGGGTTAGGGATTTTTTCAAAAAAAAATTTTTGCCGGTGAAGTTGTTGAGGGCTGATTTCTTGTCCTGTGATAAAAAGACTTCTGTTTCGATTGCCAAACCTCTCAGGAGAGCATTTGCAACCGTTTGGCACCATTTATGAGTGAACTGCCAAAAGTCAGATTTTTTCTGAAATTGTGACCCCGGGCCTTAGGGATTTTTTCAACAAAAAATTTTTTGCCGGTGAAGTTGTCAAGGGCTGATTTCTTGTCCTGTGATAAAAAGACTTCTGTTTCGATTGCCAAACTCTCAGGCGAGCATTTGCAACAGTTTGGCACCATTTTTGAGTGAATGGCCAAAAGTCAGATTTTTTCTGAAATTGTGACCCCGGGGGTTAGGGATTTTTTCAAAAAAATCTTTTTCTGCCGGTGAAGTTGTTGAGGGCTGATCTCTTGTACTGTGATAAAAAGACTTCTGTTTCGTCCGCCAAACATCTCAGAGGAGCATTTGCAACAGTTTGGCACCATTTTTGAGTGAATTGCCAAAAGTCAGATTTTTTCTGAAATTGTGACCCTGGGGGTTAGGGATTTTTTTCAAAAATATCTTTTTCTGCCGGTGAAGTTGTCGAGGGCTGATTTCTTGTCCTGTGATAAAAAGCCTTCTGTTTCGACCGCCAAACCTCTCAGGGGAGCATTTGCAACAGTTTGGCACCATTTTTGAGTGAATGGCCAAAAGTCAGATTTTTTCTGAAATTGTGACCCTGGGGCTTAGGGATTTTTTCAAAAAAAAAATTTTTGCCGGTGAAGTTGTCGAGGGCTGATTTCTTGTCCTGTGATAAAAAGACTTCTGTTTCGATTGCCAAACCTCTCAGGAGAGCATTTGCAACCGTTTGGCACCATTTATGAGAGAATTGCCAAAAGTCAGATTTTTTCCTGAAATTGTGACCCCGGGGGTTAGGGATTTTTTAAAAAAAAAATTTTTTGCCGGTGAAGTTGTCGAGGGCTGATTTCTTGTCCTGTGATAAAAAGACTTCTGTTTCGATTGCCAAACCTCTCAGGGGAGCATTTGCAACTGTTTGGCACCATTTATGAGTGAATTGCCGAAAGTCAGATTTTTTTCTGAAATTGTGACCCCGGGGGTTAGGGATTTTTTCAAAAATAATTTTTTGCCGGTGAAGTTGTCGAGGGCTGATTTCTTGTCCTGTGATAAAAAGCCTTCTGTTTCGACCGCCAAACGTCTCATTTGCAACAGTTTGGCACCATTTTTGAGTGAATGGCCAAAAGTCAGATTTTTTCTGAAATTGTGACCCCGGGGGTTAGGGATTTTTTTCAAAAAAATCTTTTTCTGCCGGTGAAGTTGTCGAGGGCTGATTTCTTGTCCTGTGATAAAAAGACTTCTGTTTCGATCGCCAAACCTCTCAGGAGAGCATTTGCAACAGTTTGGCACCATTTTTGAGTGAATGGCCAAAGGTCAGATTTTTTCTGAAATTGTGACCCCGAGGCTTAGGGATTTTTTTCAAAAATGTCTTTTTCTGCCGGTGAAGTTGTCGAGGGCTGATTTCTTGTCCTGTGATAAAAAGACTTCTGTTTCGATTGCCAAACCTCTCAGGAGAGCATTTGCAACCGTTTGGCACCATTTATGAGTGAATTGCCAAAAGTCAGATTTTTTCTGAAATTGTGACCCCGGGGCTTAGGGATTTTTTCAAAAAAAAATTTTTTGCCAGTTAAGTTGTCGAGGGCTGATTTCTTGTCCTGTGATAAAAAGACTTCTGTTTCGATTGTCAAACCTCTCACGGGAGCATTTGCAACAGTTTGGCACCATTTTTGAGTGAATTATCAAAAGTCAGATTTTTGATGAAATTGTGACCCCGGGCCTTAGGGATTTTTTCAAAAAAAAATTTTTTGCCGGTGATGTTGTCGAGGGCTGATTTCTTGTCCTGTGATAAAAAGACTTCTGTTTCGATTGCCAAACTCTCAGGCGAGCATTTGCAACAGTTTGGCACCATTTTTGAGTGAATGGCCAAAAGTCAGATTTTTTCTGAAATTGTGACCCCGGGGGTTAGGGATTTTTTCAAAAAAATCTTTTTCTGCCGGTGAAGTTGCTGAGGGCTGATTTCTTGTCCTGTGATAAAAAGACTTCTGTTTTGATTGCCAAACCTCTCAGGAGAGCATTTGCAACAGTTTGGCACCATTTTTGAGTGAATGGTCAAAGGTCAGATTTTTTCTGAAATTGTGACCCCGGGGCTTAGGGATTTTTTCAAAAAAAAAATTTTTGCCGGTGAAGTTGTCGAGGGCTGATTTCTTGTCCTGTGATAAAAAGACTTCTGTTTCGATTGCCAAACCTCTCAGGAGAGCATTTGCAACCGTTTGGCACCATTTATGAGTGAATTGCCAAAAGTCAGATTTTTTCTGAAATTGTGACCCCGGGGGTTAGGGATTTTTTCAAAAAAATTTTTTTGCCGGTGAAGTTGTTGAGGGCTGATTTCTTGTCCTGTGATAAAAAGACTTCTGTTTCGATTGCCAAACCTCTCAGGAGAGCATTTGCAACCGTTTGGCACCATTTATGAGTGAATTGCCAAAAGTCAGTTTTTTTCTGAAATTGTGACCCGGGGGCTTAGGGATTTTTTCAAAAAAAAAATTTTTGCCAGTTAAGTTGTCGAGGGCTGATTTCTTGTCCTGTGATAAAAAGACTTCTGTTTCGATTGCCAAACCTCTCACGGGAGCATTTGCAACAGTTTGGCACCATTTTTGAGTGAATTATCAAAAGTCAGATTTTTGATGAAATTGTGAAAAATTTTTGCCGGTGAAGTTGTCGAGGGCTGATTTCTTGTCCTGTGATAAAAAGCCTTCTGTTTCGACCGCCAAACCTCTCAGGAGAGCATTTGCAATAGTTTGGCACCATTTTTGAGTGAATGGCCAAAAGTCAGATTTTTTCTGAAATTGTGACCCCGGGCCTTAGGGATTTTTTCAAAAAAAAAATTTTTGCCGGTGAAGTTGTCGAGGGCTGATTTCTTGTCCTGTGATAAAAAGACTTCTGTTTCGATTGCCAAACTCTCAGGCGAGCATTTGCAACAGTTTGGCACCATTTTTGAGTGAATGGCCAAAAGTCAGATTTTTTCTGAAATTGTGACCCCGGGGGTTAGGGATTTTTTCAAAAATATCTTTTTCTGCCGGTGAAGTTGTCGAGGGCTGATTTCTTGTCGTGTGATAAAAAGACTTCTGTTTCGATTGCCAAACCTCTCAGGAGAGCATTTGCAACCGTTTGGCACCATTTATGAGTGAATTGCCAAAAGTCAGATTTTTTCTGAAATTGTGACCCCGGGGCTTAGGGATTTTTTCAAAAAAAAATTTTTTGCCAGTTAAGTTGTCGAGGGCTGATTTCTTGTCCTGTGATAAAAAGACTTCTGTTTCGATTGCCAAACCTCTCACGGGAGCATTTGTAACAGTTTGGCACCATTTTTGAGTGAATTATCAAAAGTCAGATTTTTGATGAAATTGTGACCCCGGGCCTTAGGGATTTTTTCAAAAAAAAATTTTTTGCCGGTGAAGTTGTCGAGGGCTGATTTCTTGTCCTGTGATAAAAAGACTTCTGTTTCGATTGCCAAACTCTCAGGCGAGCATTTGCAACAGTTTGGCACCATTTTTGAGTGAATTATCAAACGTCAGATTTTTGATGAAATTGTGACCCCGGGGCTTAGGGATTTTTTCAAAAAAAAATTTTTTGCTTGTGAAGTTGTCGAGGGCTGATTTCTTGTCCTGTGATAAAAAGCCTTCTGTTTCGACCGCCAAACGTCTCAGAGGAGCATTTGCAACAGTTTGGCACCATTTTTGAGTGAATGGCCAAAGGTCAGATTTTTTCTGAAATTGTGACCCCGGGGCTTAGGGATTTTTTCAAAAAAAAAAATTTTTGCCGGTGAAGTTGTTGAGGGCTGATTTCTTGTCCTGTGATAAAAAGACTTCTGTTTCGATTGCGAAACCTCTGAGGAGAGCATTTGCAACCGTTTGGCACCATTTTTGAGTGAATGGCCAAAGGTCAGTTTTTTTCTGAAATTGTGACCCCGGGGCTTAGGGATTTTTTTCAAAAATATCTTTTTCTGCCGGTGAAGTTGTCGAGGGCTGATTTCTTGTCGTGTGATAAAAAGACTTCTGTTTCGATTGCCAAACCTCTAAGGGGAGCATTTTCAACAGTTTGGCACCATTTTTGAGTGAATGGCCAAAAGGTCAGATTTTTGATGAAATTGTGACCCCGGGGCTTAGGGATTTTTTTCAAAAATATCTTTTTCTGCCGGTGAAGTTGTCGAGGGCTGATTTCTTGTCCTGTGATAAAAAGACTTCTGTTTCGATTGCCAAACCTCTCTGGAGAGCATTTGCAACCGTTTGGCACCATTTATGAGTGAATTGCCAAAAGTCAGATTTTTTCTGAAATTGTGACCCCGGGGGTTAGGGATTTTTTCAAAAAAAAATTTTTGCCGGTGAAGTTGTTGAGGGCTGATTTCTTGTCCTGTGATAAAAAGACTTCTGTTTCGATTGCCAAACCTCTCAGGAGAGCATTTGCAACCGTTTGGCACCATTTATGAGTGAATTGCCAAAAGTCAGATTTTTTCTGAAATTGTGACCCCGGGCCTTAGGGATTTTTTCAACAAAAAATTTTTTGCCGGTGAAGTTGTCGAGGGCTGATTTCTTGTCCTGTGATAAAAAGACTTCTGTTTCGATTGCCAAACTCTCAGGCGAGCATTTGCAACAGTTTGGCACCATTTTTGAGTGAATGGCCAAAAGTCAGATTTTTTCTGAAATTGTGACCCCGGGGGTTAGGGATTTTTTCAAAAAAATCTTTTTCTGCCGGTGAAGTTGTTGAGGGCTGATCTCTTGTCCTGTGATAAAAAGACTTCTGTTTCGTCCGCCAAACGTCTCAGAGGAGCATTTGCAACAGTTTGGCACCATTTTTGAGTGAATTGCCAAAAGTCAGATTTTTTCTGAAATTGTGACCCTGGGGGTTAGGGATTTTTTTCAAAAATATCTTTTTCTGCCGGTGAAGTTGTCGAGGGCTGATTTCTTGTCCTGTGATAAAAAGCCTTCTGTTTCGACCGCCAAACCTCTCAGGGGAGCATTTGCAACAGTTTGGCACCATTTTTGAGTGAATGGCCAAAAGTCAGATTTTTTCTGAAATTGTGACCCCGGGGCTTAGGGATTTTTTCAAAAAAAAAATTTTTGCCAGTGAAGTTGTCGAGGGCTGATTTCTTGTCCTGTGATAAAAAGACTTCTGTTTCGATTGCCAAACCTCTCAGGAGAGCATTTGCAACCGTTTGGCACCATTTATGAGTGAATTGCCAAAAGTCAGATTTTTTCCTGAAATTGTGACCCCGGGGGTTAGGGATTTTTTCAAAAAAATTTTTTTTGCCGGTGAAGTTGTCGAGGGCTGATTTCTTGTCCTGTGATAAAAAGACTTCTGTTTCGATTGCCAAACCTCTCAGGGGAGCATTTGCAACTGTTTGGCACCATTTATGAGTGAATTGCCGAAAGTCAGATTTTTTTCTGAAATTGTTTCCCCGGGGGTTAGGGATTTTTTCAAAAATAATTTTTTGCCGGTGAAGTTGTCGAGGGCTGATTTCTTGTCCTGTGATAAAAAGCCTTCTGTTTCGACCGCCAAACGTCTCATTTGCAACAGTTTGGCACCATTTTTGAGTGAATGGCCAAAAGTCAGATTTTTTCTGAAATTGTGACCCCGGGGGTTAGGGATTTTTTCAAAAAAAAAATTTTTGCCGGTGAAGTTGTCGAGGGCTGATTTCTTGTCCTGTGATAAAAAGCCTTCTGTTTCGATCGCCAAACCTCTCAGGGGAGCATTTGCAACAGTTTGGCACCATTTTTGAGTGAATGGCCAAAAGTCAGATTTTTTCTGAAATTGTGACCCCGGGGCTTAGGGATTTTTTCAAAAAAAAAATTTTTGCCGGTGAAGTTGTCGAGGGCTGATTTCTTCTCCTGTGATAAAAAGACTTCTGTTTCGATTGCCAAACTCTCAGGCGAGCATTTGCAACTGTTTGGCACCATTTTTGAGTGAATGGCCAAAAGTCAGATTTTTTCTGAAATTGTGACCCCGGGCCTTAGGGATTTTTTCAAAAAAAAAATTTTTGCCGGTGAAGTTGTCGAGGGCTGATTTCTTGTCCTGTGATAAAAAGACTTCTGTTTCGATTGCCAAACCTCTCAGGGGAGCATTTGCAACTGTTTGGCACCATTTATGAGTGAATTGCCGAAAGTCAGATTTTTTTCTGAAATTGTGACCCCGGGGGTTAGGGATTTTTTCCAAAAAAATTTTTTTGCCGGTGAAGTTGTTGAGGGCTGATTTCTTGTCCTGTGATAAAAAGACTTCTGTTTCGATTGCCAAACCTCTCAGGGGAGCATTTGCAACTGTTTGGCACCATTTATGAGTGAATTGCCGAAAGTCAGATTATTTTCTGAAATTGTGACCCCGGGGGTTAGGGATTTTTTCAAAAATAATTTTTTGCCGGTGAAGTTGTCGAGGGCTGATTTCTTGTCCTGTGATAAAAAGCCTTCTGTTTCGACCGCCAAACGTCTCATTTGCAACAGTTTGGCACCATTTTTGAGTGAATGGCCAAAAGTCAGATTTTTTCTGAAATTGTGACCCCGGGGGTTAGGGATTTTTTCCAAAAAAAAATTTTTGCCGGTGAAGTTGTCGAGGGCTGATTTCTTGTCCTGTGATAAAAAGACTTCTGTTTCGATTGCCAAACTCTCAGGCGAACATTTGCAACAGTTTGGCACCATTTTTGAGTGAATGGCCAAAAGTCAGATTTTTTCTGAAATTGTGACCCCGGGGGTTAGGGATTTTTTCAAAAAAATCTTTTTCTGCCGGTGAAGTTGTTGAGGGCTGATTTCTTGTCCTGTCATAAAAAGACTTCTGTTTCGATTGCCAAACCTCTCAGGAGAGCATTTGCAACAGTTTGGCACCATTTTTGAGTGAATGGCCAAAGGTCAGATTTTTTCTGAAATTGTGACCCCGGGGCTTAGGGATTTTTTTCAAAAATATCTTTTTCTGCCGGTGAAGTTGTCGAGGGCTGATTTCTTGTCCTGTGATAAAAAGACTTCTGTTTCGATTGCCAAACCTCTCAGGAGAGCATTTGCAACCGTTTGGCACCATTTATGAGTGAATTGCCAAAAGTCAGATTTTTTCTGAAATTGTGACCCCGGGGCTTAGGGATTTTTTCAAAAAAAATTTTTTTGCCAGTTAAGTTGTCGAGGGCTGATTTCTTGTCCTGTGATAAAAAGACTTCTGTTTCGATTGCCAAACCTCTCACGGGAGCATTTGCAACAGTTTGGCACCATTTTTGAGTGAATTATCAAAAGTCAGATTTTTGATGAAATTGTGACCCCGGGCCTTAGGGATTTTTTCAAAAAAAAATTTTTTGCCGGTGAAGTTGTCGAGGGCTGATTTCTTGTCCTGTGATAAAAAGACTTCTGTTTCGATTGCCAAACTCTCAGGCGAGCATTTGCAACAGTTTGGCACCATTTTTGAGTGAATGGCCAAAAGTCAGATTTTTTCTGAAATTGTGACTCCGGGGCTTAGGGATTTTTTCAAAAAAAAAAATTTTGCCGGTGAAGTTGTCGAGGGCTGATTTCTTGTCCAGTGATAATAAGCCTCCTGTTAAGTCCGCCAAACGTCTCAGAGGAGCATTTGCAACAGTTTGGCACCATTTTTGAGTGAATGGCCATAAGTCAGATTTTTTCTGAAATTGTGACCCCGGGGCTTAGGGATTTTTTCAAAAAAAAAAAATTTTTGCCGGTGAAGTTGTTGAGGGCTGATTTCTTGTCCTGTGATAAAAAGACTTCTGTTTCGATTGCCAAACCTCTGAGGAGAGCATTTGCAACCGTTTGGCACCATTTTTGAGTGAATGGCCAAAGGTCAGATTTTTTCTGAAATTGTGACCCCGGGGCTTAGGGATTTTTTTCAAAAATATCTTTTTCTGCCGGTGAAGTTGTCGAGGGCTGATTTCTTGTCGTGTGATAAAAAGACTTCTGTTTCGATTGCCAAACCTCTAAGGGGAGCATTTTCAACAGTTTGGCACCATTTTTGAGTGAATGGCCAAAGGTCAGATTTTTGATGAAATTGTGACCCCGGGGCTTAGGGATTTTTTTTCAAAAATATCTTTTTCTGCCGGTGAAGTTGTCGAGGGCTGATTTCTTGTCCTGTGATAAAAAGACTTCTGTTTCGATTGCCAAACCTCTCAGGAGAGCATTTGCAACCGTTTGGCACCATTTATGAGTGAATTGCCAAAAGTCAGATTTTTTCTGAAATTGTGACCCCGGGGGTTAGGGATTTTTTCAAAAAAAATTTTTTGCCGGTGAAGTTGTTGAGGGCTGATTTCTTGTCCTGTGATAAAAAGACTTCTGTTTCGATTGCCAAACCTCTCAGGAGAGCATTTGCAACCGTTTGGCACCATTTATGAGTGAATTGCCAAAAGTCAGATTTTTTCTGAAATTGTGACCCCGGGCCTTAGGGATTTTTTCAACAAAAATTTTTTTGCCGGTGAAGTTGTCGAGGGCTGATTTCTTGTCCTGTGATAAAAAGACTTCTGTTTCGATTGCCAAACTCTCAGGCGAGCATTTGCAACAGTTTGGCACCATTTTTGAGTGAATGGCCAAAAGTCAGATTTTTTCTGAAATTGTGACCCCGGGGGTTAGGGATTTTTTCAAAAAAATCTTTTTCTGCCGGTGAAGTTGTTGAGGGCTGATCTCTTGTCCTGTGATAAAAAGACTTCTGTTTCGTCCGCCAAACGTCTCAGAGGAGCATTTGCAACAGTTTGGCACCATTTTTGAGTGAATTGCCAAAAGTCAGATTTTTTCTGAAATTGTGACCCTGGGGGTTAGGGATTTTTTTCAAAAATATCTTTTTCTGCCGGTGAAGTTGTCGAGGGCTGATTTCTTGTCCTGTGATAAAAAGCCTTCTGTTTCGACCGCCAAACCTCTCAGGGGAGCATTTGCAACAGTTTGGCACCATTTTTGAGTGAATGGCCAAAAGTCAGATTTTTTCTGAAATTGTGACCCCGGGGCTTAGGGATTTTTTCAAAAAAAAATTTTTTGCCGGTGAAGTTGTCGAGGGCTGATTTCTTGTCCTGTGATAAAAAGACTTCTGTTTCGATTGCCAAACCTCTCAGGAGAGCATTTGCAACCGTTTGGCACCATTTATGAGTGAATTGCCAAAAGTCAGATTTTTTCTGAAATTGTGACCCCGGGGGTTAGGGATTTTTTCAAAAAAATCTTTTTCTGCCGGTGAAGTTGTTGAGGGCTGATTTCTTGTCCTGTCATAAAAAGACTTCTGTTTCGATTGCCAAACCTCTCAGGAGAGCATTTGCAACAGTTTGGCACCATTTTTGAGTGAATGGCCAAAGGTCAGATTTTTTCTGAAATTGTGACCCCGGGGCTTAGGGATTTTTTTCAAAAATATCTTTTTCTGCCGGTGAAGTTGTCGAGGGCTGATTTCTTGTCCTGTGATAAAAAGACTTCTGTTTCGATTGCCAAACCTCTCAGGAGAGCATTTGCAACCGTTTGGCACCATTTATGAGTGAATTGCCAAAAGTCAGATTTTTTCTGAAATTGTGACCCCGGGGCTTAGGGATTTTTTCAAAAAAAATTTTTTTGCCAGTTAAGTTGTCGAGGGCTGATTTCTTGTCCTGTGATAAAAAGACTTCTGTTTCGATTGCCAAACCTCTCACGGGAGCATTTGCAACAGTTTGGCACCATTTTTGAGTGAATTATCAAAAGTCAGATTTTTGATGAAATTGTGACCCCGGGCCTTAGGGATTTTTTCAAAAAAAAATTTTTTGCCGGTGAAGTTGTCGAGGGCTGATTTCTTGTCCTGTGATAAAAAGACTTCTGTTTCGATTGCCAAACTCTCAGGCGAGCATTTGCAACAGTTTGGCACCATTTTTGAGTGAATGGCCAAAAGTCAGATTTTTTCTGAAATTGTGACTCCGGGGCTTAGGGATTTTTTCAAAAAAAAAAATTTTGCCGGTGAAGTTGTCGAGGGCTGATTTCTTGTCCTGTGATAATAAGCCTCCTGTTAAGTCCGCCAAACGTCTCAGAGGAGCATTTGCAACAGTTTGGCACCATTTTTGAGTGAATGGCCATAAGTCAGATTTTTTCTGAAATTGTGACCCCGGGGCTTAGGGATTTTTTCAAAAAAAAAAATTTTTGCCGGTGAAGTTGTTGAGGGCTGATTTCTTGTCCTGTGATAAAAAGACTTCTGTTTCGATTGCCAAACCTCTGAGGAGAGCATTTGCAACCGTTTGGCACCATTTTTGAGTGAATGGCCAAAGGTCAGATTTTTTCTGAAATTGTGACCCCGGGGCTTAGGGATTTTTTTCAAAAATATCTTTTTCTGCCGGTGAAGTTGTCGAGGGCTGATTTCTTGTCGTGTGATAAAAAGACTTCTGTTTCGATTGCCAAACCTCTAAGGGGAGCATTTTCAACAGTTTGGCACCATTTTTGAGTGAATGGCCAAAGGTCAGATTTTTGATGAAATTGTGACCCCGGGGCTTAGGGATTTTTTTCAAAAATATCTTTTTCTGCCGGTGAAGTTGTCGAGGGCTGATTTCTTGTCCTGTGATAAAAAGACTTCTGTTTCGATTGCCAAACCTCTCAGGAGAGCATTTGCAACCGTTTGGCACCATTTATGAGTGAATTGCCAAAAGTCAGATTTTTTCTGAAATTGTGACCCCGGGGGTTAGGGATTTTTTCAAAAAAAATTTTTTGCCGGTGAAGTTGTTGAGGGCTGATTTCTTGTCCTGTGATAAAAAGACTTCTGTTTCGATTGCCAAACCTCTCAGGAGAGCATTTGCAACCGTTTGGCACCATTTATGAGTGAATTGCCAAAAGTCAGATTTTTTCTGAAATTGTGACCCCGGGCCTTAGGGATTTTTTCAACAAAAATTTTTTTGCCGGTGAAGTTGTCGAGGGCTGATTTCTTGTCCTGTGATAAAAAGACTTCTGTTTCGATTGCCAAACTCTCAGGCGAGCATTTGCAACAGTTTGGCACCATTTTTGAGTGAATGGCCAAAAGTCAGATTTTTTCTGAAATTGTGACCCCGGGGGTTAGGGATTTTTTCAAAAAAATCTTTTTCTGCCGGTGAAGTTGTTGAGGGCTGATCCCTTGTCCTGTGATAAAAAGACTTCTGTTTCGTCCGCCAAACGTCTCAGAGGAGCATTTGCAACAGTTTGGCACCATTTTTGAGTGAATTGCCAAAAGTCAGATTTTTTCTGAAATTGTGACCCTGGGGGTTAGGGATTTTTTTCAAAAATATCTTTTTCTGCCGGTGAAGTTGTCGAGGGCTGATTTCTTGTCCTGTGATAAAAAGCCTTCTGTTTCGACCGCCAAACCTCTCAGGGGAGCATTTGCAACAGTTTGGCACCATTTTTGAGTGAATGGCCAAAAGTCAGATTTTTTCTGAAATTGTGACCCCGGGGCTTAGGGATTTTTTCAAAAAAAATTTTTTTGCCGGTGAAGTTGTCGAGGGCTGATTTCTTGTCCTGTGATAAAAAGACTTCTGTTTCGATTGCCAAACCTCTCAGGAGAGCATTTGCAACCGTTTGGCACCATTTATGAGTGAATTGCCAAAAGTCAGATTTTTTCCTGAAATTGTGACCCCGGGGGTTAGGGATTTTTTTCAAAAAAAAATTTTTTGCCGGTGAAGTTGTCGAGGGCTGATTTCTTGTCCTGTGATAAAAAGACTTCTGTTTCGATTGCCAAACCTCTCAGGGGAGCATTTGCAACTGTTTGGCACCATTTATGAGTGAATTGCCGAAAGTCAGATTTTTTTCTGAAATTGTGACCCCGGGGGTTAGGGATTTTTTCAAAAATAATTTTTTGCCGGTGAAGTTGTCGAGGGCTGATTTCTTGTCCTGTGATAAAAAGCCTTCTGTTTCGACCGCCAAACGTCTCATTTGCAACAGTTTGGCACCATTTTTGAGTGAATGGCCAAAAGTCAGATTTTTTCTGAAATTGTGACCCCGGGGGTTAGGGATTTTTTCAAAAAAAAAATTTTTGCCGGTGAAGTTGTCGAGGGCTGATTTCTTGTCCTGTGATAAAAAGCCTTCTGTTTCGATCGCCAAACCTCTCAGGGGAGCATTTGCAACTGTTTGGCACCATTTTTGAGTGAATGGCCAAAAGTCAGATTTTTTCTGAAATTGTGATCCCTTAGGGATTTTTTCAAAAAAAAATTTTTTGCCGGTGAAGTTGTCGAGGGCTGATTTCTTGTCCTGTGATAAAAAGACTTCTGTTTCGATTGCCAAACCTCTCAGGAGAGCATTTGCAACAGTTTGGCACCATTTTTGAGTGAATGGGCAAAGGTCAGATTTTTTCTGAAATTGTGACCCTGGGGGTTAGGGATTTTTTTCAAAAATATCTTTTTCTGCCGGTGAAGTTGTCGAGGGCTGATTTCTTGTCCTGTGATAAAAAGACTTCTGTTTCGATTGCCAAACCTCTCAGGAGAGCATTTGCAACCGTTTGGCACCATTTATGAGTGAATTGCCAAAAGTCAGTTTTTTCTGAAATTGTGACCCCGGGGGTTAGGGATTTTTTCAAAAAAAATTTTTTGCCGGTGAAGTTGTTGAGGGCTGATTTCTTGTCCTGTGATAAAAAGACTTCTGTTTCGATTGCCAAACCTCTCAGGAGAGCATTTGCAACCGTTTGGCACCATTTATGAGTGAATTGCCAAAAGTCAGTTTTTTCTGAAATTGTGACCCCGGGGGTTAGGGATTTTTTCAAAAAAAATTTTTTGCCGGTGAAGTTGTTGAGGGCTGATTTCTTGTCCTGTGATAAAAAGACTTCTGTTTCGATTGCCAAACCTCTCAGGAGAGCATTTGCAACCGTTTGGCACCATTTATGAGTGAATTGCCAAAAGTCAGATTTTTTCTGAAATTGTGACCCCGGGCCTTAGGGATTTTTTCAACAAAAAATTTTTTGCCGGTGAAGTTGTCGAGGGCTGATTTCTTGTCCTGTGATAAAAAGACTTCTGTTTCGATTGCCAAACTCTCAGGCGAGCATTTGCAACAGTTTGGCACCATTTTTGAGTGAATGGCCAAAAGTCAGATTTTTTCTGAAATTGTGACCCCGGGGCTTAGGGATTTTTTCAAAAAAAAAATTTTTGCCGGTGAAGTTGTCGAGGGCTGATTTCTTCTCCTGTGATAAAAAGACTTCTGTTTCGATTGCCAAACTCTCAGGCGAGCATTTGCAACTGTTTGGCACCATTTTTGAGTGAATGGCCAAAAGTCAGATTTTTTCTGAAATTGTGACCCCGGGCCTTAGGGATTTTTTCAAAAAAAAATTTTTTGCCGGTGAAGTTGTCGAGGGCTGATTTCTTGTCCTGTGATAAAAAGACTTCTGTTTCGATTGCCAAACCTCTCAGGGGAGCATTTGCAACTGTTTGGCACCATTTATGAGTGAATTGCCGAAAGTCAGATTTTTTTCTGAAATTGTGACCCCGGGGGTTAGGGATTTTTTCCAAAAAAATTTTTTTGCCGGTGAAGTTGTCGAGGGCTGATTTCTTGTCCTGTGATAAAAAGCCTTCTGTTTCGACCGCCAAACGTCTCATTTGCAACAGTTTGGCACCATTTTTGAGTGAATGGCCAAAAGTCAGATTTTTTCTGAAATTGTGACCCCGGGGGTTAGGGATTTTTTCCAAAAAAAAATTTTTGCCGGTGAAGTTGTCGAGGGCTGATTTCTTGTCCTGTGATAAAAAGACTTCTGTTTCGATTGCCAAACTCTCAGGCGAACATTTGCAACAGTTTGGCACCATTTTTGAGTGAATGGCCAAAAGTCAGATTTTTTCTGAAATTGTGACCCCGGGGGTTAGGGATTTTTTCAAAAAAATCTTTTTCTGCCGGTGAAGTTGTTGAGGGCTGATTTCTTGTCCTGTCATAAAAAGACTTCTGTTTCGATTGCCAAACCTCTCAGGAGAGCATTTGCAACAGTTTGGCACCATTTTTGAGTGAATGGCCAAAGGTCAGATTTTTTCTGAAATTGTGACCCCGGGGCTTAGGGATTTTTTTCAAAAATATCTTTTTCTGCCGGTGAAGTTGTCGAGGGCTGATTTCTTGTCCTGTGATAAAAAGACTTCTGTTTCGATTGCCAAACCTCTCAGGAGAGCATTTGCAACCGTTTGGCACCATTTATGAGTGAATTGCCAAAAGTCAGATTTTTTCTGAAATTGTGACCCCGGGGCTTAGGGATTTTTTCAAAAAAAAATTTTTTGCCAGTTAAGTTGTCGAGGGCTGATTTCTTGTCCTGTGATAAAAAGACTTCTGTTTCGATTGCCAAACCTCTCACGGGAGCATTTGCAACAGTTTGGCACCATTTTTGAGTGAATTATCAAAAGTCAGATTTTTGATGAAATTGTGACCCCGGGCCTTAGGGATTTTTTCAAAAAAAAATTTTTTGCCGGTGAAGTTGTCGAGGGCTGATTTCTTGTCCTGTGATAAAAAGACTTCTGTTTCGATTGCCAAACTCTCAGGCGAGCATTTGCAACAGTTTGGCACCATTTTTGAGTGAATGGCCAAAAGTCAGATTTTTTCTGAAATTGTGACTCCGGGGCTTAGGGATTTTTTCAAAAAAAAAAATTTTGCCGGTGAAGTTGTCGAGGGCTGATTTCTTGTCCAGTGATAATAAGCCTCCTGTTAAGTCCGCCAAACGTCTCAGAGGAGCATTTGCAACAGTTTGGCACCATTTTTGAGTGAATGGCCATAAGTCAGATTTTTTCTGAAATTGTGACCCCGGGGCTTAGGGATTTTTTCAAAAAAAAAAATTTTTGCCGGTGAAGTTGTTGAGGGCTGATTTCTTGTCCTGTGATAAAAAGACTTCTGTTTCGATTGCCAAACCTCTGAGGAGAGCATTTGCAACCGTTTGGCACCATTTTTGAGTGAATGGCCAAAGGTCAGATTTTTTCTGAAATTGTGACCCCGGGGCTTAGGGATTTTTTTCAAAAATATCTTTTTCTGCCGGTGAAGTTGTCGAGGGCTGATTTCTTGTCGTGTGATAAAAAGACTTCTGTTTCGATTGCCAAACCTCTAAGGGGAGCATTTTCAACAGTTTGGCACCATTTTTGAGTGAATGGCCAAAGGTCAGATTTTTGATGAAATTGTGACCCCGGGGCTTAGGGATTTTTTTCAAAAATATCTTTTTCTGCCGGTGAAGTTGTCGAGGGCTGATTTCTTGTCCTGTGATAAAAAGACTTCTGTTTCGATTGCCAAACCTCTCAGGAGAGCATTTGCAACCGTTTGGCACCATTTATGAGTGAATTGCCAAAAGTCAGATTTTTTCTGAAATTGTGACCCCGGGGGTTAGGGATTTTTTCAAAAAAAATTTTTTGCCGGTGAAGTTGTTGAGGGCTGATTTCTTGTCCTGTGATAAAAAGACTTCTGTTTCGATTGCCAAACCTCTCAGGAGAGCATTTGCAACCGTTTGGCACCATTTATGAGTGAATTGCCAAAAGTCAGATTTTTTCTGAAATTGTGACCCCGGGCCTTAGGGATTTTTTGAACAAAAATTTTTTTGCCGGTGAAGTTGTCGAGGGCTGATTTCTTGTCCTGTGATAAAAAGACTTCTGTTTCGTCCGCCAAACGTCTCAGAGGAGCATTTGCAACAGTTTGGCACCATTTTTGAGTGAATTGCCAAAAGTCAGATTTTTTCTGAAATTGTGACCCTGGGGGTTAGGGATTTTTTTCAAAAATATCTTTTTCTGCCGGTGAAGTTGTCGAGGGCTGATTTCTTGTCCTGTGATAAAAAGCCTTCTGTTTCGACCGCCAAACCTCTCAGGGGAGCATTTGCAACAGTTTGGCACCATTTTTGAGTGAATGGCCAAAAGTCAGATTTTTTCTGAAATTGTGACCCCGGGGCTTAGGGATTTTTTCAAAAAAAAATTTTTTGCCGGTGAAGTTGTCGAGGGCTGATTTCTTGTCCTGTGATAAAAAGACTTCTGTTTCGATTGCCAAACCTCTCAGGAGAGCATTTGCAACCGTTTGGCACCATTTATGAGTGAATTGCCAAAAGTCAGATTTTTTCCTGAAATTGTGACCCCGGGGGTTAAGGATTTTTTTCAAAAAAAAATTTTTTGCCGGTGAAGTTGTCGAGGGCTGATTTCTTGTCCTGTGATAAAAAGACTTCTGTTTCGATTGCCAAACCTCTCAGGGGAGCATTTGCAACTGTTTGGCACCATTTATGAGTGAATTGCCGAAAGTCAGATTTTTTTCTGAAATTGTGACCCCGGGGGTTAGGGATTTTTTCAAAAATAATTTTTTGCCGGTGAAGTTGTCGAGGGCTGATTTCTTGTCCTGTGATAAAAAGCCTTCTGTTTCGACCGCCAAACGTCTCATTTGCAACAGTTTGGCACCATTTTTGAGTGAATGGCCAAAAGTCAGATTTTTTCTGAAATTGTGACCCCGGGGGTTAGGGATTTTTTCAAAAAAAAAATTTTTGCCGGTGAAGTTGTCGAGGGCTGATTTCTTGTCCTGTGATAAAAAGCCTTCTGTTTCGATCGCCAAACCTCTCAGGGGAGCATTTGCAACAGTTTGGCACCATTTTTGAGTGAATGGCCAAAAGTCAGATTTTTTCTGAAATTGTGACCCCGGGGCTTAGGGATTTTTTCAAAAAAAAATTTTTTGCCGGTGAAGTTGTCGAGGGCTGATTTCTTGTCCTGTGATAAAAAGACTTCTGTTTCGATTGCCAAACCTCTCAGGAGAGCATTTGCAACAGTTTGGCACCATTTTTGAGTGAATGGGCAAAGGTCAGATTTTTTCTGAAATTGTGACCCTGGGGGTTAGGGATTTTTTTCAAAAATATCTTTTTCTGCCGGTGAAGTTGTCGAGGGCTGATTTCTTGTCCTGTGATAAAAAGACTTCTGTTTCGATTGCCAAACCTCTCAGGAGAGCATTTGCAACCGTTTGGCACCATTTATGAGTGAATTGCCAAAAGTCAGTTTTTTCTGAAATTGTGACCCCGGGGGTTAGGGATTTTTTCAAAAAAAATTTTTTGCCGGTGAAGTTGTTGAGGGCTGATTTCTTGTCCTGTGATAAAAAGACTTCTGTTTCGAGTGCCAAACCTCTCAGGAGAGCATTTGCAACCGTTTGGCACCATTTATGAGTGAATTGCCAAAAGTCAGTTTTTTCTGAAATTGTGACCCCGGGGGTTAGGGATTTTTTCAAAAAAAATTTTTTGCCGGTGAAGTTGTTGAGGGCTGATTTCTTGTCCTGTGATAAAAAGACTTCTGTTTCGATTGCCAAACCTCTCAGGAGAGCATTTGCAACCGTTTGGCACCATTTATGAGTGAATTGCCAAAAGTCAGATTTTTTCTGAAATTGTGACACCGGGCCTTAGGGATTTTTTCAACAAAAAAATTTTTGCCGGTGAAGTTGTCGAGGGCTGATTTCTTGTCCTGTGATAAAAAGACTTCTGTTTCGATTGCCAAACTCTCAGGCGAGCATTTGCAACAGTTTGGCACCATTTTTGAGTGAATGGCCAAAAGTCAGATTTTTTCTGAAATTGTGACCCCGGGGGTTAGGGATTTTTTCAAAAAAATCTTTTTCTGCCGGTGAAGTTGTTGAGGGCTGATCTCTTGTCCTGTGATAAAAAGACTTCTGTTTCGTCCGCCAAACGTCTCAGAGGAGCATTTGCAACAGTTTGGCACCATTTTTGAGTGAATTGCCAAAAGTCAGTTTTTTCTGAAATTGTGACCCCGGGGGTTAGGGATTTTTTCAAAAAAAATTTTTTGCCGGTGAAGTTGTTGAGGGCTGATTTCTTGTCCTGTGATAAAAAGACTTCTGTTTCGATTGCCAAACCTCTCAGGAGAGCATTTGCAACCGTTTGGCACCATTTATGAGTGAATTGCCAAAAGTCAGATTTTTTCTGAAATTGTGACCCCGGGCCTTAGGGATTTTTTCAACAAAAAAATTTTTGCCGGTGAAGTTGTCGAGGGCTGATTTCTTGTCCTGTGATAAAAAGACTTCTGTTTCGATTGCCAAACTCTCAGGCGAGCATTTGCAACAGTTTGGCACCATTTTTGAGTGAATGGCCAAAAGTCAGATTTTTTCTGAAATTGTGACCCCGGGGGTTAGGGATTTTTTCAAAAAAATCTTTTTCTGCCGGTGAAGTTGTTGAGGGCTGATCTCTTGTCCTGTGATAAAAAGACTTCTGTTTCGTCCGCCAAACGTCTCAGAGGAGCATTTGCAACAGTTTGGCACCATTTTTGAGTGAATTGCCAAAAGTCAGATTTTTTCTGAAATTGTGACCCTGGGGGTTAGGGATTTTTTTCAAAAATATCTTTTTCTGCCGGCGAAGTTGTCGAGGGCTGATTTCTTGTCCTGTGATAAAAAGCCTTCTGTTTCGACCGCCAAACCTCTCAGGGGAGCATTTGCAACAGTTTGGCACCATTTTTGAGTGAATGGCCAAAAGTCAGATTTTTTCTGAAATTGTGACCCCGGGGCTTAGGGATTTTTTCAAAAAAAAATGTTTTGCCGGTGAAGTTGTCGAGGGCTGATTTCTTGTCCTGTGATAAAAAGACTTCTGTTTCGATTGCCAAACCTCTCAGGGGAGCATTTGCAACTGTTTGGCACCATTTATGAGTGAATTGCCAAAAGTCAGATTTTTTCCTGAAATTGTGACCCCGGGGGTTAGGGATTTTTTCAAAAAAAAATTTTTTGCCGGTGAAGTTGTCGAGGGCTGATTTCTTGTCCTGTGATAAAAAGACTTCTGTTTCGATTGCCAAACCTCTCAGGGGAGCATTTGCAACTGTTTGGCACCATTTATGAGTGAATTGCCGAAAGTCAGATTTTTTTCTGAAATTGTGACCCCGGGGGTTAGGGATTTTTTCAAAAATAATTTTTTGCCGGTGAAGTTGTCGAGGGCTGATTTCTTGTCCTGTGATAAAAAGCCTTCTGTTTCGACCGCCAAACGTCTCATTTGCAACAGTTTGGCACCATTTTTGAGTGAATGGCCAAAAGTCAGATTTTTTCTGAAATTGTGACCCCGGGGGTTAGGGATTTTTTCAAAAAAAAAATTTTTGCCGGTGAAGTTGTCGAGGGCTGATTTCTTGTCCTGTGATAAAAAGCCTTCTGTTTCGATCGCCAAACCTCTCAGGCGAGCATTTGCAACTGTTTGGCACCATTTTTGAGTGAATGGCCAAAAGTCAGATTTTTTCTGAAATTGTGACCCCGGGCCTTAGGGATTTTTTCAAAAAAAAATTTTTTGCCGGTGAAGTTGTCGAGGGCTGATTTCTTGTCCTGTGATAAAAAGACTTCTGTTTCGATTGCCAAACCTCTCAGGAGAGCATTTGCAACAGTTTGGCACCATTTTTGAGTGAATGGGCAAAGGTCAGATTTTTTCTGAAATTGTGACCCTGGGGGTTAGGGATTTTTTTCAAAAATATCTTTTTCTGCCGGTGAAGTTGTCGAGGGCTGATTTCTTGTCCTGTGATAAAAAGCCTTCTGTTTCGACCGCCAAACCTCTCAGGGGAGCATTTGCAACAGTTTGGCACCATTTTTGAGTGAATGGCCAAAAGTCAGATTTTTTCTGAAATTGTGACCCCGGGGCTTAGGGATTTTTTCAAAAAAAAAATTTTTGCCGGTGAAGTTGTCGAGGGCTGATTTCTTGTCCTGTGATAAAAAGACTTCTGTTTCGATTGCCAAACCTCTCAGGAGAGCATTTGCAACCGTTTGGCACCATTTATGAGTGAATTGCCAAAAGTCAGATTTTTTCTGAAATTGTGACCCGGGGGCTTAGGGATTTTTTCAAAAAAAAAATTTTTGCCAGTTAAGTTGTCGAGGGCTGATTTCTTGTCCTGTGATAAAAAGCCTTCTGTTTCGACCGCCAAACCTCTCAGGAGAGCATTTGCAATAGTTTGGCACCATTTTTGAGTGAATGGCCAAAAGTCAGATTTTTTCTGAAATTGTGACCCCGGGGGTTAGGGATTTTTTCAAAAAAATCTTTTTCTGCCGGTGAAGTTGTTGAGGGCTGATTTCTTGTCCTGTGATAAAAAGACTTCTGTTTCGATTGCCAAACCTCTCAGGAGAGCATTTGCAACAGTTTGGCACCATTTTTGAGTGAATGGCCAAAGGTCAGATTTTTTCTGAAATTGTGACCCCGGGGCTTAGGGATTTTTTTCAAAAATATCTTTTTCTGCCGGTGAAGTTGTCGAGGGCTGATTTCTTGTCCTGTGATAAAAAGACTTCTGTTTCGATTGCCAAACCTCTCAGGATAGCATTTGCAACCGTTTGGCACCATTTATGAGTGAATTGCCAAAAGTCAGATTTTTGATGAAATTGTGACCCCGGGGCTTAGGGATTTTTTCAAAAAAAAAATTTTTGCCGGTGAAGTTGTCGAGGGCTGATTTCTTGTCCTGTGATAAAAAGCCTTCTGTTTCGACCGCCAAACGTCTCATTTGCAACAGTTTGGCACCATTTTTGAGTGAATGGCCAAAAGTCAGATTTTTTCTGAAATTGTGACCCCGGGGGTTAGGGATTTTTTCAAAAAAAAAATTTTTGCCGGTGAGGTTGTCGAGGGCTGATTTCTTGTCCTGTGATAAAAAGCCTTCTGTTTCGATCGCCAAACCTCTCAGGGGAGCATTTGCAACAGTTTGGCACCATTTTTGAGTGAATGGCCAAAAGTCAGATTTTTTCTGAAATTGTGACCCCGGGGCTTAGGGATTTTTTCAAAAAAAAATTTTTTGCCGGTGAAGTTGTCGAGGGCTGATTTCTTCTCCTGTGATAAAAAGACTTCTGTTTCGATTGCCAAACTCTCAGGCGAGCATTTGCAACTGTTTGGCACCATTTTTGAGTGAATGGCCAAAAGTCAGATTTTTTCTGAAATTGTGACCCCGGGCCTTAGGGATTTTTTCAAAAAAAATTTTTTTGCCGGTGAAGTTGTCGAGGGCTGATTTCTTGTCCTGTGATAAAAAGACTTCTGTTTCGATTGCCAAACCTCTCAGGAGAGCATTTGCAACAGTTTGGCACCATTTTTGAGTGAATGGGCAAAGGTCAGATTTTTTCTGAAATTGTGACCCTGGGGGTTAGGGATTTTTTTCAAAAATATCTTTTTCTGCCGGTGAATTTGTCGAGGGCTGATTTCTTGTCCTGTGATAAAAAGCCTTCTGTTTCGACCGCCAAACCTCTCAGGGGAGCATTTGCAACAGTTTGGCACCATTTTTGAGTGAATGGCCAAAAGTCAGATTTTTTCTGAAATTGTGACCCCGGGGCTTAGGGATTTTTTCAAAAAAAAAATTTTTGCCGGTGAAGTTGTCGAGGGCTGATTTCTTGTCCTGTGATAAAAAGACTTCTGTTTCGATTGCCAAACCTCTCAGGAGAGCATTTGCAACCGTTTGGCACCATTTATGAGTGAATTGCCAAAAGTCAGATTTTTTCTGAAATTGTGACCCCGGGGGTTAGGGATTTTTTCAAAAAAAATTTTTTGCCGGTGAAGTTGTTGAGGGCTGATTTCTTGTCCTGTGATAAAAAGACTTCTGTTTCGATTGCCAAACCTCTCAGGAGAGCATTTGCAACCGTTTGGCACCATTTATGAGTGAATTGCCAAAAGTCAGATTTTTTCTGAAATTGTGACCCGGGGGCTTAGGGATTTTTTCAAAAAAAAATTTTTTGCCAGTTAAGTTGTCGAGGGCTGATTTCTTGTCCTGTGATAAAAAGCCTTCTGTTTCGACCGCCAAACCTCTCAGGAGAGCATTTGCAATAGTTTGGCACCATTTTTGAGTGAATGGCCAAAAGTCAGATTTTTTCTGAAATTGTGACCCCGGGGGTTAGGGATTTTTTCAAAAAAATCTTTTTCTGCCGGTGAAGTTGTTGAGGGCTGATTTCTTGTCCTGTGATAAAAAGACTTCTGTTTCGATTGCCAAACCTCTCAGGAGAGCATTTGCAACAGTTTGGCACCATTTTTGAGTGAATGGCCAAAGGTCAGATTTTTTCTGAAATTGTGACCCCGGGGCTTAGGGATTTTTTTCAAAAATATCTTTTTCTGCCGGTGAAGTTGTCGAGGGCTGATTTCTTGTCCTGTGATAAAAAGACTTCTGTTTCGATTGCCAAACCTCTCAGGATAGCATTTGCAACCGTTTGGCACCATTTATGAGTGAATGGCCAAAAGTCAGATTTTTTCTGAAATTGTGACCCCGGGGCTTAGGGATTTTTTCAAAAAAAAAATTTTTGCCAGTTAAGTTGTCGAGGGCTGATTTCTTGTCCTGTGATAAAAAGACTTCTGTTTCGATTGCCAAACCTCTCACGGGAGCATTTGCAACAGTTTGGCACCATTTTTGAGTGAATTATCAAAAGTCAGATTTTTGATGAAATTGTGACCCCGGGCCTTAGGGATTTTTTCTAAAAAAATTTTTTTGCCGGTGAAGTTGTCGAGGGCTGATTTCTTGTCCTGTGATAAAAAGACTTCTGTTTCGATTGCCAAACTCTCAGGCGAGCATTTGCAACAGTTTGGCACCATTTTTGAGTGAATGGCCAAAAGTCAGATTTTTTCTGAAATTGTGACCCCGGGGGTTAGGGATTTTTTCAAAAAAATCTTTTTCTGCCGGTGAAGTTGTTGAGGGCTGATTTCTTGTCCTGTGATAAAAAGACTTCTGTTTTGATTGCCAAACCTCTCAGGAGAGCATTTGCAACAGTTTGGCACCATTTTTGAGTGAATGGTCAAAGGTCAGATTTTTTCTGAAATTGTGACCCCGGGGCTTAGGGATTTTTTTCAAAACTATCTTTTTCTGCCGGTGAAGTTGTCGAGGGCTGATTTCTTGTCCTGTGATAAAAAGACTTCTGTTTCGTTTGCCAAACCTCTCAGGAGAGCATTTGCAACCGTTTGGCACCATTTATGAGTGAATTGCCAAAAGTCAGATTTTTTCTGAAATTGTGACCCCGGGGCTTAGGGATTTTTTCAAAAAAAAAAATTTTGCCAGTGAAGTTGTCGAGGGCTGATTTCTTGTCCTGTGATAAAAAGACTTCTGTTTCGATTGCGAAACCTCTCACGGGAGCATTTCCAACAGTTTGGCACCATTTTTGAGTGAATTATCAAAAGTCAGATATTTGATGAAATTGTGACCCCGGGGCTTAGGGATTTTTTCAAAAAAAAAATTTTTGCTTGTGAAGTTGTCGAGGGCTGATTTCTTGTCCTGTGATAAAAAGCCTTCTGTTTCGACCGCCAAACGTCTCAGAGGAGCATTTGCAACAGTTCGGCACCATTTTTGAGTGAATGGCGAAAGGTCAGATTTTTTCTGAAATTGTGACCCGGGGCTTAGGGATTTTTTCCAAAAAAAAATTTTTGCCGGTGAAGTTGTTGAGGGCTGATTTCTTGTCCTGTGATAAAAAGACTTCTGTTTCGATTGCCAAACCTCTCAGGAGAGCATTTGCAACCGTTTGGCACCATTTTTGAGTGAATGGCCAAAGGTCAGATTTTTTCGGAAATTGTGACCCCGGGGCTTAGGGATTTTTTTCAAAAATATCTTTTTCTGCCGGTGAAGTTGTCGAGGGCTGATTTCTTGTCCTGTGATAAAAAGACTTCTGTTTCGATTGCCAAACCTCTCAGGAGAGCATTTGCAACAGTTTGGCACCATTTTTGAGTGAATGGCCAAAGGTCAGATTTTTTCTGAAATTGTGACCCTGGGGCTTAGGGATTTTTTTCAAAAATATCTTTTTCTGCCGGTGAAGTTGTCGAGGGCTGATTTCTTGTCCTGTGATAAAAAGACTTCTGTTTCGATTGCCAAACCTCTCAGGAGAGCATTTGCAACCGTTTGGCACCATTTATGAGTGAATTGCCAAAAGTCAGATATTTGATGAAATTGTGACCCCGGGGCTTAGGGATTTTTTCAAAAAAAAATTTTTTGCTGGTGAAGTTGTCGAGGGCTGATTTCTTGTCCTGTGATAAAAAGCCTTCTGTTTCGACCGCCAAACGTCTCAGAGGAGCATTTGCAACAGTTTGGCACCATTTTTGAGTGAATGGCCAAAGGTCAGATTTTTTCTGAAATTGTGACCCCGGGGCTTAGGGATTTTTTTCAAAAATATCTTTTTCTGCCGGTGAAGTTGTCGAGGGCTGATTTCTTGTCCTGTGATAAAAAGACTTCTGTTTCGATTGCCAAACCTCTCAGGAGAGCATTTGCAACCGTTTGGCACCATTTTTGAGTGAATGGCCAAAGGTCAGATTTTTTCTGAAATTGTGACCCCGGGGCTTAGGGATTTTTTTCAAAAATATCTTTTTCTGCCGGTGAAGTTGTCGAGGGCTGATTTCTTGTCGTGTGATAAAAAGACTTCTGTTTCGATTGCCAAACCTCCAAGGGGAGCATTTTCAACAGTTTGGCACCATTTTTGAGTGAATGGCCAAAGATCAGATTTTTGATGAAATTGTGACCCCGGGGCTTAGGGATTTTTTCAAAAAAAAATTTTTTTGCCGGTGAAGTTGTCGAGGGCTGATTTCTTGTCCTGTGATAAAAAGACTTCTGTTTCGATTGCCAAACCTCTCAGGGGAGCATTTGCAACCGTTTGGCACCATTTTTGAGTGAATTGTCAAAAGTCAGATTTTTTCGGAAGTTGTGACCCCGGGGCTTAGCGATTTTTTTTAAAAAAAAAAAATTTTGCCGGTGAAGTTGTCGAGGGCTGATTTCTTGTCCTGTGATAAAAAGACTTCTGTTCCGATTGCCAAACCTCTAAGGGGAGCATTTTCAACAGTTTGGCACCATTTTTGAGTGAATGGCCAAAGGTCAGATTTTTTCTGAAATTGTGACCCCGGGGGTTAGGGATTTTTTCAAAAAAATCTTTTTCTGCTGGTGAAGTTGTCGAGGGCTGATTTCTTGTCCTGTGATAAAAAGACTTCTGTTTCGATTGCCAAACCTCTCAGGAGAGCATTTGCAACCGTTTGGCACCATTTTTGAGTGAATGGCCAAAGGTCAGATTTTTTCTGAAATTGTGACCCCGGGGCTTAGGGATTTTTTCAAAAAAAAAAAATTTGCCAGTTAAGTTGTCGAGGGCTGATTTCTTGTCCTGTGATAAAAAGACTTCTGTTTCGATTGCCAAACCTCTCACGGGAGCATTTGCAACAGTTTGGCACCATTTTTGAGTGAATTATCAAAAGTCAGATTTTTGATGAAATTGTGACCCCGGGGCTTAGGGATTTTTTCAAAAAAAAAAATTTTGCTGGTGAAGTTGTCGAGGGCTGATTTCTTGTCCTGTGATAAAAAGCCTTCTGTTTCGACCGCCAAACGTCTCAGAGGAGCATTTGCAACAGTTTGGCACCATTTTTGAGTGAATGGCCATAGGTCAGATTTTTTCTGAAATTGTGACCCCGGGGCTTAGCGATTTTTTCAAAAAAATCTTTTTCTGCCGGTGAAGTTGTTGAGGGCTGATTTCTTGTCCTGTGATAAAAAGACTTCTGTTTCGATTGCCAAACCTCTCAGGAGAGCATTTGCAACCGTTTGGCACCATTTTTGAGTGAATGGCCAAAGGTCAGATTTTTGATGAAATTGTGACCCTGGGGCTTAGGGATTTTTTTCAAAAATATCTTTTTCTGCCGGTGAAGTTGTCGAGGGCTGATTTCTTGTCCTGTGATAAAAAGACTTCTGTTTCGATTGCCAAACCTCTCAGGAGAGCATTTGCAACCGTTTGGCACCATTTATGAGTGAATTGCCAAAAGTCAGATTTTTTCTGAAATTGTGACCCCGGGGCTTAGGGATTTTTTCAAAAAAAAAAAAATTTGCCAGTTAAGTTGTCGAGGGCTGATTTCTTGTCCTGTGATAAAAAGACTTCTGTTTCGATTGCCAAACCTCTCACGGGAGCATTTGCAACAGTTTGGCACCATTTTTGAGTGAATTATCAAAAGTCAGATTTTTGATGAAATTGTGACCCCGGGGCTTAGGGATTTTTTCAAAAAAAAATTTTTTGCTGGTGAAGTTGTCGAGGGCTGATTTCTTGTCCTGTGATAAAAAGCCTTCTGTTTCGACCGCCAAACGTCTCAGAGGAGCATTTGCAACAGTTTGGCACCATTTTTGAGTGAATGGCCAAAGGTCAGATTTTTTCTGAAATTGTGACCCGGGGCTTAGGGATTTTTTCCCAAAAAAATTTTTTGCCGGTGAAGTTGTTGAGGGCTGATTTCTGGTCCTGTGATAAAAAGACTTCTGTTTCGATTGCCAAACCTCTCAGGAGAGCATTTGCAACCGTTTGGCACCATTTTTGAGTGAATGGCCAAAGGTCAGATTTTTTCTGAAATTGTGACCCCGGGGCTTAGGGATTTTTTTCAAAAATATCTTTTTCTGCCGGTGACGTTGTCGAGGGCTGATTTCTTGTCCTGTGATAAAAAGACTTCTGTTTCGATTGCCAAACCTCTCAGGAGAGCATTTGCAACCGTTTGGCACCATTTATGAGTGAATTGCCAAAAGTCAGATTTTTTCTGAAATTGTGACCCCGGGGGTTAGGGATTTTTTCAAAAAAAATTTTTTTGCCGGTGAAGTTGTCGAGGGCTGATTTCTTGTCCTGTGATAAAAAGACTTCTGTTTCGATTGCCAAACCTCTCAGGGGAGCATTTGCAACCGTTTGGCACTATTTATGAGTGAATAGCCAAAAGTCAGATTTTTTTCTGAAATTGTGACCCCGGGGCTTAGGGATTTTTTTCAAAAATAAAAAATTTTGCCGGTGAAGTTGTCGAGGGCTGATTTCTTGTCCTGTGATAAAAAGACTTCTGTTTCGATTGCCAAACCTCTCAGGAGAGCATTTGCAACCGTTTGGCACCATTTATGAGTGAATTGCCAAAAGTCAGATTTTTTCTGAAATTGTGACCCCGGGGGTTGGGGATTTTTTCAAAAAAAAATTTTTTGCCGGTGAAGTTGTCGAGGGCTGATTTCTTGTCCTGTGATAAAAAGACTTCTGTTTCGATTGCCAAACCTCTCAGGGCAGCATTTGCAAACGTTTGGCACCATTTATGAGTGAATTGCCAAAAGTCAGATTTTTTCTGAAATTGTGACCCCGGGGCTCAGGGATTTTTTCAAAAAAAAAAATTTTTGCCGGTGAAGTTGTTGAGGGCTGATTTCTTGTCCTGTGATAAAAAGACTTCTGTTTCGATTGCCAAACCTCTCACGGGAGCATTTGCAACAGTTTGGCACCATTTTTGAGTGAATTATCAAAAGTCAGATTTTTGATGAAATTGTGACCCCGGGGCTTAGGGATTTTTTCAAAAAAAAAATTTTTGCTGGTGAAGTTGTCGAGGGCTGATTTCTTGTCCTGTGATAAAAAGCCTTCTGTTTCGACCGCCAAACGTCTCAGAGGAGCATTTGCAACAGTTTGGCACCATTTTTGAGTGAATGGCGAAAGCTCAGATTTTTTCTGAAATTGTGACCCCGGGGCTTAGGGATTTTTTTCAAAAATAAAAAATTTTGCCGGTGAAGTTGTCGAGGGCTGATTTCTTGTCCTGTGATAAAAAGACTTCTGTTTCGATTGCCAAACCTCTCAGGAGAGCATTTGCAACCGTTTGGCACCATTTTTGAGTGAATGGCCAAAGGTCAGATTTTTGATGAAATTGTGACCCCGGGGCTTAGGGATTTTTTCAAAAAAAAAATTTTTGCCGGTGAAGTTGTCGAGGGCTGATTTCTTGTCCTGTGATAAAAAGACTTCTGTTTCGATTGCCAAACCTCTCAGGGGAGCATTTGCAACCGTTTGGCACCATTTATGAGTGAATTGTCAAAAGTCAGATTTTTTCGGAAGTTGTGACCCCGGGGCTTAGCGATTTAAAAAAAAAAAAAAAAAAATTGCCGGTGAAGTTGTCGAGGGCTGATTTCTTGTCCTGTGATAAAAAGACTTCTGTTTCGATTGCCAAACTCTCAGGCGAGCATTTGCAACAGTTTGGCACCATTTTTGAGTGAATGGCCAAAAGTCAGATTTTTTCTGAAATTGTGACCCCGGGGGTTAGGGATTTTTTCAAAAAAAAATTTTTTGCTGGTGAAGTTGTCGAGGGCTGATTTCTTGTCCTGTGATAAAAAGACTTCTGTTTCGATTGCCAAACCTCTCAGGGGAGCATTTGCAACCGTTTGGCACTATTTATGAGTGAATAGCCAAAAGTCAGATTTTTTCTGAAATTGTGACCCCGGGGCTTAGGGATTTTTTTCAAAAATAAAAAATTTTGCCGGTGAAGTTGTCGAGGGCTGATTTCCTGTCCTGTGATAAAAAGACTTCTGTTTCGATTGCCAAACCTCTCAGGAGAGCATTTGCAACCGTTTGGCACCATTTATGAGTGAATTGCCAAAAGTCAGATTTTTTCTGAAATTGTGACCCCGGGGCTTAGGGATTTTTTCAAAAAAAAATTTTTTGCCGGTGAAGTTGTCGAGGGCTGATTTCTTGTCCTGTGATAAAAAGACTTCTGTTTCGATTGCCAAACCTCTCAGGAGAGCATTTGCAACCGTTTGGCACCATTTTTGAGTGAATGGCCAAAAGTCAGATTTTTTTCTGAAATTGTGACCCCGGGGCTTAGGGATTTTTTTTTTAAAAAAAAAATTTGCCGGTGAAGTTATCGAGGGCTGATTTCTTGTCCTGTGATAAAAAGACTTCTGTTTCGATTGCCAAACTCTCAGGCGAGCATTTGCAACAGTTTGGCACCATTTTTGAGTGAATGGCCAAAAGTCAGATTTTTTCTGAAATTGTGACCCCGGGGGTTAGGGATTTTTTCAAAAAAAAATTTTTTGCCGGTGAAGTTGTCGAGGGCTGATTTCTTGTCCTGTGATAAAAAGACTTCTGTTTCGATTGCCAAACCTCTCAGGGGAGCATTTGCAACCGTTTGGCACTATTTATGAGTGAATAGCCAAAAGTCAGATTTTTTTCTGAAATTGTGACCCCGGGGCTTAGGGATTTTTTTCAAAAATAAAAAATTTTGCCGGTGAAGTTGTCGAGGGAAGATTTCCTGTCCTGTGATAAAAAGACTTCTGTTTCGATTGCCAAACCTCTCAGGAGAGCATTTGCAACCGTTTGGCACCATTTATGAGTGAATTGCCAAAAGTCAGTTTTTTTCTGAAATTGTGACCCCGGGGGTTAGGGATTTTTTCAAAAAAACATTTTTTGCCGGTGAAGTTGTCGAGGGCTGATTTCTTGTCCTGTGATAAAAAGACTTCTGTTTCGATTGCCAAACCTCTCAGGGGAGCATTTGCAACCGTTTGGCACTATTTATGAGTGAATAGCCAAAAGTCAGATTTTTTTCTGAAATTGTGACCCCGGGGGTTAGGGATTTTTTCAAAAAAAAATTTTTTGCCGGTGAAGTTGTCGAGGGCTGATTTCTTGTCCTGTGATAAAAAGACTTCTGTTTCGATTGCCAAACCTCTCAGGGGAGCATTTGCAACCGTTTGGCACTATTTATGAGTGAATGGCCAAAAGTCAGATTTTTTTCTGAAATTGTGACCCCGGGGCTTAGGGATTTTTTTCAAAAATAAAAAATTTTGCCGGTGAAGTTGTCGAGGGCTGATTTCTTGTCCTGTGATAAAAAGACTTCTGTTTCGATTGCCAAACCTCTCAGGGGAGCATTTGCAACCGTTTGGCACCATTTATGAGTGAATTGCCAAAAGTCAGATTTTTTCTGAAATTGTGACCCCGGGGGTTAGGGATTTTTTCAAAAAAAAAATTTTTGCCGGTGAAGTTGTCGAGGGCTGATTTCTTGTCCTGTGATAAAAAGACTTCTGTTTCGATTGCCAAACCTCTCAGGGGAGCATTTGAAACCGTTTGGCACTATTTATGAGTGAATAGCCAAAAGTCAGATTTTTTTCTGAAATTGTGACCCCGGGGCTTAGGGATTTTTTCAAAAAAAAAAAAAATTTGCCGGTGAAGTTGTCGAGGGCTGATTTCTTGTCCTGTGGTAAAAAGACTTATGTTTCGATTGCCAAACCTCTCAGGGGAGCATTTGCAACCTTTTGGCACCATTTTTGAGTGAATGGACAAAAGTCAGATTTTTTCTGAAATTGTGACCCCGGGGGTTAGGGTTTTTTTCAAAAAAATTTTTTTTTGCCAGTTAAGTTGTCGAGGGCTGATTTCTTGTCCTGTGATAAAAAGACTTCTGTTTCGATTGCCAAATCTCTCAAGGGAGCATTTGCAACAGTTTGGCACCATTTTTGAGTGAATTATCAAAAGTCAGATTTTTGATGAAATTGTGACCCCGGGGCTTAGGGATTTTTTTCAAAAATATCTTTTTCTGCCGGGGAAGTTGTCGAGGGCTGATTTCTTGTCGTGTGATAAAAAGACTTCTGTTTCGATTGCCAAACCTCTAAGGGGAGCATTTTCAACAGTTTGGCACCATTTTTGAGTGAATTGCCAAAAGTCAGATTTTTTCTGAAATTGTGAACCCGGGGCTTAGGGATTTTTTCAAAAAAAAAAATTTTGCCAGTGAAGTTGTCGAGGGCTGATTTCTTGTCCTGTGATAAAAAGACTTCTGTTTCGATTGCCAAACCTCTCACGGGAGCATTTCCAACAGTTTGGCACCATTTTTGAGTGAATTATCAAAAGTCAGATATTTGATGAAATTGTGACCCCGGGGCTTAGGGATTTTTTCAAAAAAAAAATTTTTGCTTGTGAAGTTGTCGAGGGCTGATTTCTTGTCCTGTGATAAAAAGCCTTCTGTTTCGACCGCCAAACGTCTCAGAGGAGCATTTGCAACAGTTTGGCACCATTTTTGAGTGAATGGCGAAAGGTCAGATTTTTTCTGAAATTGTGACCCGGGGCTTAGGGATCTTTTCCAAAAAAAAATTTTTGCCGGTGAAGTTGTTGAGGGCTGATTTCTTGTCCTGTGATAAAAAGACTTCTGTTTCGATTGCCAAACCTCTCAGGGGAGCATTTGCAACCGTTTGGCACTATTTATGAGTGAATGGCCAAAAGTCAGATTTTTTTCTGAAATTGTGACCCCGGGGCTTAGGGATTTTTTTCAAAAATAAAAAATTTTGCCGGTGAAGTTGTCGAGGGCTGATTTCTTGTCCTGTGATAAAAAGACTTCTGTTTCGATTGCCAAACCTCTCAGGGGAGCATTTGCAACCGTTTGGCACCATTTATGAGTGAATTGCCAAAAGTCAGATTTTTTCTGAAATTGTGACCCCGGGGGTTAGGGATTTTTTCAAAAAAAAAGTTTTTGCCGGTGAAGTTGTCGAGGGCTGATTTCTTGTCCTGTGATAAAAAGACTTCTGTTTCGATTGCCAAACCTCTCAGGGGAGCATTTGAAACCGTTTGGCACTATTTATGAGTGAATAGCCAAAAGTCAGATTTTTTTCTGAAATTGTGACCCCGGGGCTTAGGGATTTTTTCAAAAAAAAAAAATTTTGCCGGTGAAGTTGTCGAGGGCTGATTTCTTGTCCTGTGGTAAAAAGACTTATGTTTCGATTGCCAAACCTCTCAGGGGAGCATTTGCAACCTTTTGGCACCATTTTTGAGTGAATGGACAAAAGTCAGATTTTTTCTGAAATTGTGACCCCGGGGGTTAGGGTTTTTTTCAAAAAAATTTTTTTTTGCCAGTTAAGTTGTCGAGGGCTGATTTCTTGTCCTGTGATAAAAAGACTTCTGTTTCGATTGCCAAATCTCTCAAGGGAGCATTTGCAACAGTTTGGCACCATTTTTGAGTGAATTATCAAAAGTCAGATTTTTGATGAAATTGTGACCCCGGGGCTTAGGGATTTTTTTCAAAAATATCTTTTTCTGCCGGGGAAGTTGTCGAGGGCTGATTTCTTGTCGTGTGATAAAAAGACTTCTGTTTCGATTGCCAAACCTCTAAGGGGAGCATTTTCAACAGTTTGGCACCATTTTTGAGTGAATGGCCAAAGGTCAGATTTTTGATGAAATTGTGACCCCGGGGCTTAGGGATTTTTTCAAAAAAAAAATTTTTGCCGGTGAAGTTGTCGAGGGCTGATTTCTTGTCCTGTGATAAAAAGACTTCTGTTTCGTTTGCCAAACCTCTCAGGAGAGCATTTGCAACCGTTTGGCACCATTTATGAGTGAATTGCCAAAAGTCAGATTTTTTCTGAAATTGTGACCCCGGGGCTTAGGGATTTTTTCAAAAAAAAAAATTTTGCCAGTGAAGTTGTCGAGGGCTGATTTCTTGTCCTGTGATAAAAAGACTTCTGTTTCGATTGCGAAACCTCTCACGGGAGCATTTCCAACAGTTTGGCACCATTTTTGAGTGAATTATCAAAAGTCAGATATTTGATGAAATTGTGACCCCGGGGCTTAGGGATTTTTTCAAAAAAAAAATTTTTGCTTGTGAAGTTGTCGAGGGCTGATTTCTTGTCCTGTGATAAAAAGCCTTCTGTTTCGACCGCCAAACGTCTCAGAGGAGCATTTGCAACAGTTTGGCACCATTTTTGAGTGAATGGCGAAAGGTCAGATTTTTTCTGAAATTGTGACCCGGGGCTTAGGGATTTTTTCCAAAAAAAAATTTTTGCCGGTGAAGTTGTTGAGGGCTGATTTCTTGTCCTGTGATAAAAAGACTTCTGTTTCGATTGCCAAACCTCTCAGGAGAGCATTTGCAACCGTTTGGCACCATTTTTGAGTGAATGGCCAAAGGTCAGATTTTTTCTGAAATTGTGACCCCGGGGCTTAGGGATTTTTTCAAAAAAAAAATTTTTGCCGGTGAAGTTGTCGAGGGCTGATTTCTTGTCCTGTGATAAAAAGACTTCTGTTTCGATTGCCAAACCTCTCAGGGGAGCATTTGCAACCGCTTTGCACCATTTATGAGTGAATTGTCAAAAGTCAGATTTTTTCGGAAGTTGTGACCCCGGGGCTTAGCGATTTTTTCAAAAAAAAAAAAAATTTTGCCGGTGAAGTTGTCGAGGGCTGATTTCCTGTCCTGTGATAAAAAGACTTCTGTTTCGATTGCCAAACCTCTCAGGAGAGCATTTGCAACCGTTTGGCACCATTTATGAGTGAATTGCCAAAAGTCAGATTTTTTCTGAAATTGTGACCCCGGGGGTTAGGGATTTTTTCAAAAAAAAAATTTTTGCCGGTGAAGTTGTCGAGGGCTGATTTCTTGTCCTGTGATAAAAAGACTTCTGTTTCGATTGCCAAACCTCTCAGGGGAGCATTTGCAACCGTTTGGCACTATTTATGAGTGAATAGCCAAAAGTCAGATTTTTTTCTGAAATTGTGACCCCGGGGCTTAGGGATTTTTTTTTTAAAAAAAAAATTTGCCGGTGAAGTTGTCGAGGGCTGATTTCTTGTCCTGTGATAAAAAGACTTCTGTTTCGATTGCCAAACTCTCAGGCGAGCATTTGCAACAGTTTGGCACCATTTTTGAGTGAATGGCCAAAAGTCAGATTTTTTTCTGAAATTGTGACCCCGGGGGTTAGGGATTTTTTCAAAAAAAAATTTTTTGCCGGTGAAGTTGTCGAGGGCTGATTTCTTGTCCTGTGATAAAAAGACTTCTGTTTCGATTGCCAAACCTCTCAGGGGAGCATTTGCAACCGTTTGGCACTATTTATGAGTGAATAGCCAAAAGTCAGATTTTTTTCTGAAATTGTGACCCCGGGGCTTAGGGATTTTTTTCAAAAATAAAAAATTTTGCCGGTGAAGTTGTCGAGGGCTGATTTCCTGTCCTGTGATAAAAAGACTTCTGTTTCGATTGCCAAACCTCTCAGGAGAGCATTTGCAACCGTTTGGCACCATTTATGAGTGAATTGCCAAAAGTCAGTTTTTTTCTGAAATTGTGACCCCGGGGGTTAGGGATTTTTTCAAAAAAAAATTTTTTGCCGGTGAAGTTGTCGAGGGCTGATTTCTTGTCCTGTGATAAAAAGACTTCTGTTTCGATTGCCAAACCTCTCAGGGGAGCATTTGCAACCGTTTGGCACTATTTATGAGTGAATGGCCAAAAGTCAGATTTTTTCTGAAATTGTGACCCCGGGGGTTAGGGATTTTTTCAAAAAAAAATTTTTTGCCGGTGAAGTTGTCGAGGGCTGATTTCTTGTCCTGTGATAAAAAGACTTCTGTTTCGATTGCCAAACCTCTCAGGAGACCATTTGCAACCGTTTGGCACTATTTATGAGTGAATAGCCAAAAGTCAGATTTTTTTCTGAAATTGTGACCCCGGGGCTTAGGGATTTTTTCAAAAAAAAAAAAAATTTGCCGGTGAAGTTATCGAGGGCTGATTTCTTGTCCTGTGATAAAAAGACTTCTGTTTCGATTGCCAAACTCTCAGGCGAGCATTTGCAACAGTTTGGCACCATTTTTGAGTGAATGGCCAAAAGTCAGATTTTTTCTGAAATTGTGACCCCGGGGGTTAGGGATTTTTTCAAAAAAAAATTTTTTGCCGGTGAAGTTGTCGAGGGCTGATTTCTTGTCCTGTGATAAAAAGACTTCTGTTTCGATTGCCAAACCTCTCAGGGGAGCATTTGCAACCGTTTGGCGCTATTTATGAGTGAATAGCCAAAAGTCAGATTTTTTTCTGAAATTGTGACCCCGGGGCTTAGGGATTTTTTTCAAAAATAAAAAATTTTGCCGGTGAAGTTGTCGAGGGCTGATTTCCTGTCCTGTGATAAAAAGACTTCTGTTTCGATTGCCAAACCTCTCAGGAGAGCATTTGCAACCGTTTGGCACCATTTATGAGTGAATTGCCAAAAGTCAGATTTTTTTCTGAAATTGTGACCCCGGGGGTTAGGGATTGTTTCAAAAAAAAATTTTTTGCCGGTGAAGTTATCGAGGGCTGATTTCTTGTCCTGTGATAAAAAGACTTCTGTTTCGATTGCCAAACTCTCAGGCGAGCATTTGCAACAGTTTGGCACCATTTTTGAGTGAATGGCCAAAAGTCAGATTTTTTCTGAAATTGTGACCCCGGGGGTTAGGGATTTTTTCAAAAAAAAATTTTTTGCCGGTGAAGTTGTCGAGGGCTGATTTCTTGTCCTGTGATAAAAAGACTTCTGTTTCGATTGCCAAACCTCTCAGGGGAGCATTTGCAACCGTTTGGCACTATTTATGAGTGAATAGCCAAAAGTCAGATTTTTTTCTGAAATTGTGACCCCGGGGCTTAGGGATTTTTTTCAAAAATAAAAAATTTTGCCGGTGAAGTTGTCGAGGGCTGATTTCCTGTCCTGTGATAAAAAGACTTCTGTTTCGATTGCCAAACCTCTCAGGAGAGCATTTGCAACCGTTTGGCACCATTTATGAGTGAATTGCCAAAAGTCAGATTTTTTCTGAAATTGTGACCCCGGGGGTTAGGGATTTTTTCAAAAAAAAATTTTTTGCCGGTGAAGTTGTCGAGGGCTGATTTCTTGTCCTGTGATAAAAAGACTTCTGTTTCGATTGCCAAACCTCTCAGGGGAGCATTTGCAACCGTTTGGCACTATTTATGAGTGAATAGCCAAAAGTCAGATTTTTTTCTGAAATTGTGACCCCGGGGGTTAGGGATTTTTTCAAAAAAAAATTTTTTGCCGGTGAAGTTGTCGAGGGCTGATTTCTTGTCCTGTGATAAAAAGACTTCTGTTTCGATTGCCAAACCTCTCAGGGGAGCATTTGCAACCGTTTGGCACTATTTATGAGTGAATGGCCAAAAGTCAGATTTTTTTCTGAAATTGTGACCCCGTGGCTTAGGGATTTTTTTCAAAAATAAAAAATTTTGCCGGTGAAGTTGTCGAGGGCTGATTTCTTGTCCTGTGATAAAAAGACTTCTGTTTCGATTGCCAAACCTCTCAGGAGAGCATTTGCAACCGTTTGGCACCATTTATGAGTGAATTGCCAAAAGTCAGATTTTTTCTGAAATTGTGACCCCGGGGGTTAGGGATTTTTTCAAAAAAAAATTTTTTGCCAGTGAAGTTGTCGAGGGCTGATTTCTTGTCCTGTGATAAAAAGACTTCTGTTTCGATTGCCAAACCTCTCACGGGAGCATTTCCAACAGTTTGGCACCATTTTTGAGTGAATTATCAAAAGTCAGATTTTTGATGAAATTGTGACCCCGGGGCTTAGGGATTTTTTCAAAAAAAAATTTTTTGCCGGTGAAGTTGTTGAGGGCTGATTTCTTGTCCTGTGATAAAAAGCCTTCTGTTTCGACCGCCAAACGTCTCAGAGGAGCATTTGCAACAGTTTGGCACCATTTTTGAGTGAATGGCGAAAGGTCAGATTTTTTCTGAAATTGTGACCCGGGGCTTAGGGATTTTTTCCAAAAAAAAATTTTTGCCGGTGAAGTTGTTGAGGGCTGATTTCTTGTCCTGTGATAAAAAGACTTCTGTTTCGATTGCCAAACCTCTCAGGAGAGCATTTGCAACCGTTTGGCACCATTTTTGAGTGAATGGCCAAAGGTCAGATTTTTTCTGAAATTGTGACCCCGGGGCTTAGGGATTTTTTCAAAAAAAAAAATTTTTGCCGGTGAAGTTGTCGAGGGCTGATTTCTTGTCCTGTGATAAAAAGACTTCTGTTTCGATTGCCAAACCTCTCAGGGGAGCATTTGCAACCGCTTTGCACCATTTATGAGTGAATTGTCAAAAGTCAGATTTTTTCGGAAGTTGTGACCCCGGGGCTTAGCGATTTTTTCAAAAAAAAAAAAAATTTTGCCGGTGAAGTTGTTGAGGGCTGATTTCTTGTCCTGTGATAAAAAGACTTCTGTTTCGATTGCCAAACCTCTCACGGGAGCATTTCCAACAGTTTGGCACCATTTTTGAGTGAATTATCAAAAGTCAGATTTTTGATGAAATTGTGACCCCGGGGCTTAGGGATTTTTTCAAAAAAAAATTTTTTGCCGGTGAAGTTGATGAGGGCTGATTTCTTGTCCTGTGATAAAAAGCCTTCTGTTTCGACCGCCAAACGTCTCAGAGGAGCATTTGCAACAGTTTGGCACCATTTTTGAGTGAATGGCGAAAGGTCAGATTTTTTCTGAAATTGTGACCCGGGGCTTAGGGATTTTTTCCAAAAAAAAATTTTTGCCGGTGAAGTTGTTGAGGGCTGATTTCTTGTCCTGTGATAAAAAGACTTCTGTTTAGATTGCCAAATCTCTCAAGGGAGCATTTGCAACAGTTTGGCACCATTTTTGAGTGAATTATCAAAAGTCAGATTTTTGATGAAATTGTGACCCCGGGGCTTAGGGATTTTTTTCAAAAATATCTTTTTCTGCCGGGGAAGTTGTCGAGGGCTGATTTCTTGTCGTGTGATAAAAAGACTTCTGTTTCGATTGCCAAACCTCTAAGGGGAGCATTTTCAACAGTTTGGCACCATTTTTGAGTGAATGGCCAAAGGTCAGATTTTTGATGAAATTGTGACCCCCGGGGCTTAGGGATTTTTTCAAAAAAAAAATTTTTGCCGGTGAAGTTGTCGAGGGCTGATTTCTTGTCCTGTGATAAAAAGACTTCTGTTTCGTCCGCCAAACCTCTCAGGAGAGCATTTGCAACCGTTTGGCACCATTTATGAGTGAATTGCCAAAAGTCAGATTTTTTCTGAAATTGTGACCCCGGGGGTTAGGGATTTTTTCAAAAAAAAATTTTTTGCCGGTGAAGTTGTCGAGGGCTGATTTCTTGTCCTGTGATAAAAAGACTTCTGTTTCGATTGCCAAACCTCTCAGGAGAGCATTTGCAACCGTTTGGCACCATTTATGAGTGAATTGCCAAAAGTCAGTTTTTTTCTGAAATTGTGACCCCGGGGGTTAGGGATTTTTTCAAAAAAAAATTTTTTGCCGGTGAAGTTGTCAAGGGCTGATTTCTTGTCCTGTGATAAAAAGACTTCTGTTTCGATTGCCAAACCTCTCAGGGGAGCATTTGCAACCGTTTGGCACTATTTATGAGTGAATAGCCAAAAGTCAGATTTTTTTCTGAAATTGTGACCCCGGGGCTTAGGGATTTTTTCAAAAAAAAAAAATTTGCCGGTGAAGTTGTCGAGGGCTGATTTCTTGTCCTGTGATAAAAAGACTTCTGTTTCGATTGCCAAACTCTCAGGCGAGCATTTGCAACAGTTTGGCACCATTTTTGAGTGAATGGCCAAAAGTCAGATTTTTTCTGAAATTGTGACCCCGGAGGTTAGGGATTTTTTCAAAAAAAAATTTTTTGCCGGTGAAGTTGTCGAGGGCTGATTTCTTGTCCTGTGATAAAAAGACTTCTGTTTCGATTGCCAAACCTCTCAGGGGAGAATTTGCAACCGTTTGGCACTATTTATGAGTGAATAGCCAAAAGTCAGATTTTTTTCTGAAATTGTGACCCCGGGGCTTAGGGATTTTTTTCAAAAATAAAAAATTTTGCCGGTGAAGTTGTCGAGGGCTGATTTCCTGTCCTGTGATAAAAAGACTTCTGTTTCGATTGCCAAACCTCTCAGGAGAGCATTTGCAACCGTTTGGCACCATTTATGAGTGAATTGCCAAAAGTCAGATTTTTTCTGAAATTGTGACCCCGGGGGTTAGGGATTTTTTCAAAAAAAAATTTTTTGCCGGTGAAGTTGTCGAGGGCTGATTTCTTGTCCTGTGATAAAAAGACTTCTGTTTCGATTGCCAAACCTCTCAGGGGAGCATTTGCAACCGTTTGGCACTATTTATGAGTGAATAGCCAAAAGTCAGATTTTTTTCTGAAATTGTGACCCCGGGGCTTAGGGATTTTTTTTTTTTTAAAAAAAATTTGCCGGTGAAGTTGTCGAGGGCTGATTTCTTGTCCTGTGATAAAAAGACTTCTGTTTCGATTGCCAAACTCTCAGGCGAGCATTTGCAACAGTTTGGCACCATTTTTGAGTGAATGGCCAAAAGTCAGATTTTTTCTGAAATTGTGACCCCGGGGGTTAGGGATTTTTTCAAAAAAAAATTTTTTGCCGGTGAAGTTGTCGAGGGCTGATTTCTTGTCCTGTGATAAAAAGACTTCTGTTTCGATTGCCAAACCTCTCAGGGGAGCATTTGCAACCGTTTGGCACTATTTATGAGTGAATAGCCAAAAGTCAGATTTTTTTCTGAAATTGTGACCCCGGGGCTTACGGATTTATTTCAAAAATAAAAAATTTTGCCGGTGAAGTTGTCGAGGGCTGATTTCTTGTCCTGTGATAAAAAGACTTCTGTTTCGATTGCCAAACCTCTCAGGAGAGCATTTGCAACCGTTTGGCACCATTTATGAGTGAATTGCCAAAAGTCAGATTTTTTCTGAAATTGTGACCCCGGGGGTTAGGGATTTTTTCAAAAAAAAAATTTTTGCCGGTGAAGTTGTTGAGGGCTGATTTCTTGTCCTGTGGTAAAAAGACTTCTGTTTCGATTGCCAAACCTCTCAGGGGAGCATTTGCAACCGTTTGGCACCATTTTTGAGTGAATGGCCAAAAGTCAGATTTTTTCTGAAATTGTGACCCCGGGGGTTAGGGTTTTTTTCAAAAAAAATTTTTTTTGCCAGTTAAGTTGTCGAGGGCTGATTTCTTGTCGTGTGATAAAAAGACTTCTGTTTCGATTGCCAAACCTCTAAGGGGAGCATTTTCAACAGTTTGGCACCATTTTTGAGTGAATGGCCAAAGGTCAGATTTTGATGAAATTGTGACCCCGGGGCTTAGGGATTTTTTCAAAAAAAAAATTTTTGCCGGTGAAGTTGTCGAGGGCTGATTTCTTGTCCTGTGATAAAAAGACTTCTGTTTCGTTTGCCAAACCTCTCAGGAGAGCATTTGCAACCGTTTGGCACCATTTATGAGTGAATTGCCAAAAGTCAGATTTTTTTCTGAAATTGTGACCCCGGGGCTTAGGGATTTTTTCAAAAAAAAAAATTTTGCCAGTGAAGTTGTCGAGGGCTGATTTCTTGTCCTGTGATAAAAAGACTTCTGTTTCGATTGCCAAACCTCTCACGGGAGCATTTCCAACAGTTTGGCACCATTTTTGAGTGAATTATCAAAAGTCAGATTTTTGATGAAATTGTGACCCCGGGGCTTAGGGATTTTTTCAAAAAAAAATTTTTTGCCGGTGAAGTTGTTGAGGGCTGATTTCTTGTCCTGTGATAAAAAGCCTTCTGTTTCGACCGCCAAACGTCTCAGAGGAGCATTTGCAACAGTTTGGCACCATTTTTGAGTGAATGGCGAAAGGTCAGATTTTTTCTGAAATTGTGACCCGGGGCTTAGGGATTTTTTCCAAAAAAAAATTTTTGCCGGTGAAGTTGTTGAGGGCTGATTTCTTGTCCTGTGATAAAAAGACTTCTGTTTCGATTGCCAAACCTCTCAGGAGAGCATTTGCAACCGTTTGGCACCATTTTTGAGTGAATGGCCAAAGGTCAGATTTTTTCTGAAATTGTGACCCCGGGGCTTAGGGATTTTTTCAAAAAAAAAAATTTTTGCCGGTGAAGTTGTCGAGGGCTGATTTCTTGTCCTGTGATAAAAAGACTTCTGTTTCGATTGCCAAACCTCTCAGGGGAGCATTTGCAACCGCTTTGCACCATTTATGAGTGAATTGTCAAAAGTCAGATTTTTTCGGAAGTTGTGACCCCGGGGCTTAGCGATTTTTTCAAAAAAAAAAAAAAAAAATTTGCCGGTGAAGTTGTTGAGGGCTGATTTCTTGTCCTGTGATAAAAAGACTTCTGTTTCGATTGCCAAACCTCTCACGGGAGCATTTCCAACAGTTTGGCACCATTTTTGAGTGAATTATCAAAAGTCAGATTTTTGATGAAATTGTGACCCCGGGGCTTAGGGATTTTTTCAAAAAAAAATTTTTTGCCGGTGAAGTTGATGAGGGCAGATTTCTTGTCCTGTGATAAAAAGCCTTCTGTTTCGAGCGCCAAACGTCTCAGAGGAGCATTTGCAACAGTTTGGCACCATTTTTGAGTGAATGGCGAAAGGTCAGATTTTTTCTGAAATTGTGACCCGGGGCTTAGGGATTTTTTCCAAAAAAAAATTTTTGCCGGTGAAGTTGTTGAGGGCTGATTTCTTGTCCTGTGATAAAAAGACTTCTGTTTCGATTGCAAAACCTCTCAGGAGAGCATTTGCAACCGTTTGGCACCATTTTTGAGTGAATGGCCAAAGGTCAGATTTTTTCTGAAATTGTGACCCCGGGGCTTAGGGATTTTTTCAAAAAAAAAAAATTTTGCCGGTGAAGTTGTCGAGGGCTGATTTCTTGTCCTGTGATAAAAAGACTTCTGTTTCGATTGCCAAACCTCTCAGGGGAGCATTTGCAACCGCTTTGCACCATTTATGAGTGAATTGTCAAAAGTCAGATTTTTTCGGAAGTTGTGACCCCGGGGCTTAGCGATTTTTTCAAAAAAAAAAAAAAAATTTTGCCGGTGAAGTTGTTGAGGGCTGATTTCTTGTCCTGTGATAAAAAGACTTCTGTTTCGATTGCCAAACTCTCAGGCGAGCATTTGCAACAGTTTGGCACCATTTTTGAGTGAATGGCCAAAAGTCAGATTTTTTCTGAAATTGTGACCCCGGGGGTTAGGGATTTTTTCAAAAAAAAATTTTTTGCCGGTGAAGTTGTCGAGGGCTGATTTCTTGTCCTGTGATAAAAAGACTTCTGTTTCGATTGCCAAACCTCTCAGGGGAGCATTTGCAACCGTTTGGCACTATTTATGAGTGAATAGCCAAAAGTCAGATTTTTTTCTGAAATTGTGACCCCGGGGCTTAGGGATTTTTTTCAAAAATAAAAAATTTTGCCGGTGAAGTTGTCGAGGGCTGATTTCCTGTCCTGTGATAAAAAGACTTCTGTTTCGATTGCCAAACCTCTCAGGAGAGCATTTGCAACCGTTTGGCACCATTTATGAGTGAATTGCCAAAAGTCAGATTTTTTCTGAAATTGTGACCCCGGGGGTTAGGGATTTTTTCAAAAAAAAATTTTTTGCCGGTGAAGTTGTCGAGGGCTGATTTCTTGTCCTGTGATAAAAAGACTTCTGTTTCGATTGCCAAACCTCTCAGGAGAGCATTTGCAACCGTTTGGCACCATTTATGAGTGAATTGCCAAAAGTCAGTTTTTTTCTGAAATTGTGACCCCGGGGGTTAGGGATTTTTTCAAAAAAAAATTTTTTGCCGGTGAAGTTGTCGAGGGCTGATTTCTTGTCCTGTGATAAAAAGACTTCTGTTTCGATTGCCAAACCTCTCAGGGGAGCATTTGCAACCGTTTGGCACTATTTATGAGTGAATAGCCAAAAGTCAGATTTTTTTCTGAAATTGTGACCCCGGGGCTTAGGGATTTTTTCAAAAAAAAAAAATTTGCCGGTGAAGTTGTCGAGGGCTGATTTCTTGTCCTGTGATAAAAAGACTTCTGTTTCGATTGCCAAACTCTCAGGCGAGCATTTGCAACAGTTTGGCACCATTTTTGAGTGAATGGCCAAAAGTCAGATTTTTTCTGAAATTGTGACCCCGGAGGTTAGGGATTTTTTCAAAAAAAAATTTTTTGCCGGTGAAGTTGTCGAGGGCTGATTTCTTGTCCTGTGATAAAAAGACTTCTGTTTCGATTGCCAAACCTCTCAGGGGAGAATTTGCAACCGTTTGGCACTATTTATGAGTGAATAGCCAAAAGTCAGATTTTTTTCTGAAATTGTGACCCCGGGGCTTAGGGATTTTTTTCAAAAATAAAAAATTTTGCCGGTGAAGTTGTCGAGGGCTGATTTCCTGTCCTGTGATAAAAAGACTTCTGTTTCGATTGCCAAACCTCTCAGGAGAGCATTTGCAACCGTTTGGCACCATTTATGAGTGAATTGCCAAAAGTCAGATTTTTTCTGAAATTGTGACCCCGGGGGTTAGGGATTTTTTCAAAAAAAAATTTTTTGCCGGTGAAGTTGTCGAGGGCTGATTTCTTGTCCTGTGATAAAAAGACTTCTGTTTCGATTGCCAAACCTCTCAGGGGAGCATTTGCAACCGTTTGGCACTATTTATGAGTGAATAGCCAAAAGTCAGATTTTTTTCTGAAATTGTGACCCCGGGGCTTAGGGATTTTTTTTTTTAAAAAAAAAATTTGCCGGTGAAGTTGTCGAGGGCTGATTTCTTGTCCTGTGATAAAAAGACTTCTGTTTCGATTGCCAAACTCTCAGGCGAGCATTTGCAACAGTTTGGCACCATTTTTGAGTGAATGGCCAAAAGTCAGATTTTTTCTGAAATTGTGACCCCGGGGGTTAGGGATTTTTTCAAAAAAAAATTTTTTGCCGGTGAAGTTGTCGAGGGCTGATTTCTTGTCCTGTGATAAAAAGACTTCTGTTTCGATTGCCAAACCTCTCAGGGGAGCATTTGCAACCGTTTGGCACTATTTATGAGTGAATAGCCAAAAGTCAGATTTTTTTCTGAAATTGTGACCCCGGGGCTTACGGATTTATTTCAAAAATAAAAAATTTTGCCGGTGAAGTTGTCGAGGGCTGATTTCTTGTCCTGTGATAAAAAGACTTCTGTTTCGATTGCCAAACCTCTCAGGAGAGCATTTGCAACCGTTTGGCACCATTTATGAGTGAATTGCCAAAAGTCAGATTTTTTCTGAAATTGTGACCCCGGGGGTTAGGGATTTTTTCAAAAAAAAAATTTTTGCCGGTGAAGTTGTTGAGGGCTGATTTCTTGTCCTGTGGTAAAAAGACTTCTGTTTCGATTGCCAAACCTCTCAGGGGAGCATTTGCAACCGTTTGGCACCATTTTTGAGTGAATGGCCAAAAGTCAGATTTTTTCTGAAATTGTGACCCCGGGGGTTAGGGTTTTTTTCAAAAAAAATTTTTTTTGCCAGTTAAGTTGTCGAGGGCTGATTTCTTGTCGTGTGATAAAAAGACTTCTGTTTCGATTGCCAAACCTCTAAGGGGAGCATTTTCAACAGTTTGGCACCATTTTTGAGTGAATGGCCAAAGGTCAGATTTTGATGAAATTGTGACCCCGGGGCTTAGGGATTTTTTCAAAAAAAAAATTTTTGCCGGTGAAGTTGTCGAGGGCTGATTTCTTGTCCTGTGATAAAAAGACTTCTGTTTCGTTTGCCAAACCTCTCAGGAGAGCATTTGCAACCGTTTGGCACCATTTATGAGTGAATTGCCAAAAGTCAGATTTTTTTCTGAAATTGTGACCCCGGGGCTTAGGGATTTTTTCAAAAAAAAAAAATTTTGCCAGTGAAGTTGTCGAGGGCTGATTTCTTGTCCTGTGATAAAAAGACTTCTGTTTCGATTGCCAAACCTCTCACGGGAGCATTTCCAACAGTTTGGCACCATTTTTGAGTGAATTATCAAAAGTCAGATTTTTGATGAAATTGTGACCCCGGGGCTTAGGGATTTTTTCAAAAAAAAATTTTTTGCCGGTGAAGTTGTTGAGGGCTGATTTCTTGTCCTGTGATAAAAAGCCTTCTGTTTCGACCGCCAAACGTCTCAGAGGAGCATTTGCAACAGTTTGGCACCATTTTTGAGTGAATGGCGAAAGGTCAGATTTTTTCTGAAATTGTGACCCGGGGCTTAGGGATTTTTTCCAAAAAAAAAATTTTTGCCGGTGAAGTTGTTGAGGGCTGATTTCTTGTCCTGTGATAAAAAGACTTCTGTTTCGATTGCCAAACCTCTCAGGAGAGCATTTGCAACCGTTTGGCACCATTTTTGAGTGAATGGCCAAAGGTCAGATTTTTTCTGAAATTGTGACCCCGGGGCTTAGGGATTTTTTCAAAAAAAAAAATTTTTGCCGGTGAAGTTGTCGAGGGCTGATTTCTTGTCCTGTGATAAAAAGACTTCTGTTTCGATTGCCAAACCTCTCAGGGGAGCATTTGCAACCGCTTTGCACCATTTATGAGTGAATTGTCAAAAGTCAGATTTTTTCGGAAGTTGTGACCCCGGGGCTTAGCGATTTTTTCAAAAAAAAAAAAAAAATTTGCCGGTGAAGTTGTTGAGGGCTGATTTCTTGTCCTGTGATAAAAAGACTTCTGTTTCGATTGCCAAACCTCTCACGGGAGCATTTCCAACAGTTTGGCACCATTTTTGAGTGAATTATCAAAAGTCAGATTTTTGATGAAATTGTGACCCCGGGGCTTAGGGATTTTTTCAAAAAAAAAATTTTTGCCGGTGAAGTTGATGAGGGCTGATTTCTTGTCCTGTGATAAAAAGCCTTCTGTTTCGAGCGCCAAACGTCTCAGAGGAGCATTTGCAACAGTTTGGCACCATTTTTGAGTGAATGGCGAAAGGTCAGATTTTTTCTGAAATTGTGACCCGGGGCTTAGGGATTTTTTCCAAAAAAAAATTTTTGCCGGTGAAGTTGTTGAGGGCTGATTTCTTGTCCTGTGATAAAAAGACTTCTGTTTCGATTGCAAAACCTCTCAGGAGAGCATTTGCAACCGTTTGGCACCATTTTTGAGTGAATGGCCAAAGGTCAGATTTTTTCTGAAATTGTGACCCCGGGGCTTAGGGATTTTTTCAAAAAAAAAAAATTTTGCCGGTGAAGTTGTCGAGGGCTGATTTCTTGTCCTGTGATAAAAAGACTTCTGTTTCGATTGCCAAACCTCTCTGGGGAGCATTTGCAACCGCTTTGCACCATTTATGAGTGAATTGTCAAAAGTCAGATTTTTTCGGAAGTTGTGACCCCGGGGCTTAGCGATTTTTTCAAAAAAAAAAAAAAATTTTGCCGGTGAAGTTGTTGAGGGCTGATTTCTTGTCCTGTGATAAAAAGACTTCTGTTTCGATTGCCAAACTCTCAGGCGAGCATTTGCAACAGTTTGGCACCATTTTTGAGTGAATGGCCAAAAGTCAGATTTTTTCTGAAATTGTGACCCCGGGGGTTAGGGATTTTTTCAAAAAAAAATTTTTTGCCGGTGAAGTTGTCGAGGGCTGATTTCTTGTCCTGTGATAAAAAGACTTCTGTTTCGATTGCCAAACCACTCAGGGGAGCATTTGCAACCGTTTGGCACTATTTATGAGTGAATAGCCAAAAGTCAGATTTTTTTCTGAAATTGTGACCCCGGGGCTTAGGGATTTTTTTCAAAAATAAAAAATTTTGCCGGTGAAGTTGTCGAGGGCTGATTTCTTGTCCTGTGATAAAAAGACTTCTGTTTCGATTGCCAAACCTCTCAGGAGAGCATTTGCAACCGTTTGGCACTATTTATGAGTGAATAGCCAAAAGTCAGATTTTTTTCTGAAATTGTGACCCCGGGGCTTAGGGATTTTTTTCAAAAATAAAAAATTTTGCCGGTGAAGTTGTCGAGGGCTGATTTCTTGTCCTGTGATAAAAAGACTTCTGTTTCGATTGCCAAACCTCTCAGGAGAGCATTTGCAACCGTTTGGCACCATTTATGAGTGAATTGCCAAAAGTCAGATTTTTTCTGAAATTGTGACCCCGGGGGTTAGGGATTTTTTCAAAAAAAAATTTTTTGCCGGTGAAGTTGTCGAGGGCTGATTTCTTGTCCTGTGATAAAAAGACTTCTGTTTCGATTGCCAAACCTCTCACGGGAGCATTTGCAACAGTTTGGCACCATTTTTGAGTGAATTATCAAAAGTCAGATTTTTGATGAAATTGTGACCCCGGGGCTTAGCGATTTTTTCCAAAAAAAAATTTTTGCCGGTGAAGTTGTTGAGGGCTGATTTCTTGTCCTGTGATAAAAAGACTTCTCTTTCGATTGCCAAACCTCTCAGGAGAGCATTTGCAACCGTTTGGCACCATTTTTGAGTGAATGGCCAAAGGTCAGATTTTTTCTGAAATTGTGACCCCGGGGCTTAGGGATTTTTTTCAAAAATATCTTTTTCTGCCGGTGAAGTTGTCGAGGGCTGATTTCTTGTTGTGTGATAAAAAGACTTCTGTTTCGATTGCCAAACCTCTAAGGGGAGCATTTTCAGCAGTTTGGCACCATTTTTGAGTGAATGGCCAAAGGTCAGATTTTTGATGAAATTGTGACCCCGGGGCTTAGGGATTTTTTCAAAAAAAAATTTTTTGCCGGTGAAGTTGTCGAGGGCTGATTTCTTGTCCTGTGATAAAAAGACTTCTGTTTCGATTGCCAAACCTCTCAGGGGAGCATTTGCAACCGTTTGGCACTATTTATGAGTGAATAGCCAAAAGTCAGATTTTTTTCTGAAATTGTGACTCCGGGGCTTAGGGATTTTTTCAAAAAAAAAAAAAATTGCCGGTGAAGTTGTCGAGGGCTGATTTCTTGTCCTGTGATAAAAAGACTTGTGTTTCGACTGCCAAACCTCTCAGGAGAGCATTTCCAACAGTTTGGCACCATTTTTGAGTGAATTATCAAAAGTCAGATTTTTGATGAAATTGTGACCCCGGGGCTTAGGGATTTTTTCAAAAAAAATTTTTTTGCCGGTGAAGTTGTTGAGGGCTGATTTCTTGTCCTGTGATAAAAAGCCTTCTGTTTCGACCGCCAAACGTCTCAGAGGAGCATTTGCAACAGTTTGGCACCATTTTTGAGTGAATGGCGAAAGGTCAGATTTTTTCTGAAATTGTGACCCGGGGCTTAGGGATTTTTTCCAAAAAAAAATTTTTGCCGGTGAAGTTGTTGAGGGCTGATTTCTTGTCCTGTGATAAAAAGACTTCTGTTTCGATTGCCAAACCTCTCAGGAGAGCATTTGCAACCGTTTGGCACCATTTTTGAGTGAATGGCCAAAGGTCAGATTTTTTCTGAAATTGTGACCCCGGGGCTTAGGGATTTTTTCAAAAAAAAAAATTTTTGCCGGTGAAGTTGTCGAGGGCTGATTTCTTGTCCTGTGATAAAAAGACTTCTGTTTCGATTGCCAAACCTCTCAGGGGAGCATTTGCAACCGCTTTGCACCATTTATGAGTGAATTGCCAAAAGTCAGATTTTTTCGGAAGTTGTGACCCCGGGGCTTAGCGATTTTTTCAAAAAAAAAAAAATTTTGCCGGTGAAGTTGTTGAGGGCTGATTTCTTGTCCTGTGATAAAAAGACTTCTGTTTCGATTGCCAAACTCTCAGGCGAGCATTTGCAACAGTTTGGCACCATTTTTGAGTGAATGGCCAAAAGTCAGATTTTTTCTGAAATTGTGACCCCGGGGGTTAGGGATTTTTTCAAAAAAAAATTTTTTGCCGGTGAAGTTGTCGAGGGCTGATTTCTTGTCCTGTGATAAAAAGACTTCTGTTTCGATTGCCAAACCTCTCAGGGGAGCATTTGCAACCGTTTGGCACTATTTATGAGTGAATAGCCAAAAGTCAGATTTTTTTCTGAAATTGTGACCCCGGGGCTTAGGGATTTTTTTCAAAAATAAAAAATTTTGCCGGTGAAGTTGTCGAGGGCTGATTTCTTGTCCTGTGATAAAAAGACTTGTGTTTCGATTGCCAAACCTCTCAGGAGAGCATTTGCAACCGTTTGGCACCATTTTTGAGTGAATTATCAAAAGTCAGATTTTTGATGAAATTGTGACCCCGGGGCTTAGGGATTTTTTCCAAAAAAAAATTTTTGCCGGTGAAGTTGTTGAGGGCTGATTTCTTGTCCTGTGATAAAAAGACTTCTGTTTCGATTGCCAAACCTCTCAGGAGAGCATTTGCAACCGTTTGGCACCATTTTTGAGTGAATGGCCAAAGGTCAGATTTTTTCTGAAATTGTGACCCCGGGGCTTAGGGATTTTTTTCAAAAATATCTTTTTCTGCCGGTGAAGTTGTCGAGGGCTGATTTCTTGTTGTGTGATAAAAAGACTTCTGTTTCGATTGCCAAACCTCTAAGGGGAGCATTTTCAGCAGTTTGGCACCATTTTTGAGTGAATGGCCAAAGGTCAGATTTTTGATGAAATTGTGACCCCGGGGCTTAGGGATTTTTTCAAAAAAAAATTTTTTGCCGGTGAAGTTGTCGAGGGCTGATTTCTTGTCCTGTGATAAAAAGACTTCTGTTTCGATTGCCAAACCTCTCAGGGGAGCATTTGCAACCGTTTGGCACCATTTTTGAGTGAATTGTCTAAAGTCAGATTTTTTCGGAAGTTGTGACCCCGGGGCTTAGCGATTTTTTCAAAAAAAAAAAAATTTTGCCGGTGAAGTTGTCGAGGGCTGATTTCTTGTCCTGTGATAAAAAGACTTCTGTTTCGATTGCCAAACCTCTCAGGAGAGCATTTGCAACCGTTTGGCACCATTTATGAGTGAATTGCCAAAAGTCAGATTTTTTCTGAAATTGTGACCCCGGGGGTTAGGGATTTTTTCAAAAAAAATTTTTTTGCCGGTGAAGTTGTCGAGGGCTGATTTCTTGTCCTGTGATAAAAAGACTTCTGTTTCGATTGCCAAACCTCTCACGGGAGCATTTGCAACAGTTTGGCACCATTTTTGAGTGAATTATCAAAAGTCAGATTTTTGATGAAATTGTGACCCCGGGGCTTAGGGATTTTTTCCAAAAAAAAATTTTTGCCGGTGAAGTTGTTGAGGGCTGATTTCTTGTCCTGTGATAAAAAGACTTCTGTTTCGATTGCCAAACCTCTCAGGAGAGCATTTGCAACCGTTTGGCACCATTTTTGAGTGAATGGCCAAAGGTCAGATTTTTTCTGAAATTGTGACCCCGGGGCTTAGGGATTTTTTTTCAAAAATATCTTTTTCTGCCGGTGAAGTTGTCGAGGGCTGATTTCTTGTTGTGTGATAAAAAGACTTCTGTTTCGATTGCCAAACCTCTAAGGGGAGCATTTTCAGCAGTTTGGCACCATTTTTGAGTGAATGGCCAAAGGTCAGATTTTTGATGAAATTGTGACCCCGGGGCTTAGGGATTTTTTCAAAAAAAAAAAAAATTTGCCGGTGAAGTTGTCGAGGGCTGATTTCTTGTCCTGTGATAAAAAGACTTCTGTTTCGATTGCCAAACCTCTCAGGGGAGCATTTGCAACCGTTTGGCACCATTTTTGAGTGAATTGTCAAAAGTCAGATTTTTTCGGAAGTTGTGACCCCGGGGCTTAGCGATTTTTTCAAAAAAAAAAAATTTTTGCCGGTGAAGTTGTCGAGGGCTGATTTCTTGTCCTGTGATAAAAAGACTTCTGTTTCGATTGCCAAACTCTCAGGCGAGCATTTGCAACAGTTTGGCACCATTTTTGAGTGAATGGCCAAAAGTCAGATTTTTTCTGAAATTGTGACCCCGGGGGTTAGGGATTTTTTTCAAAAAAATCTTTTTCTGCTCATGAAGTTGTCGAGGGCTGATTTCTTGTCCTGTGATAAAAAGACTTCTGTTTCGATTGCCAAACCTCTCAGGGGAGCATTTGCAACCGTTTGGCACTATTTATGAGTGAATAGCCAAAAGTCAGATTTTTTTCTGAAATTGTGACCCCGGGGCTTAGGGATTTTTTTCAAAAATAAAAAATTTTGCCGGTGAAGTTGTCGAGGGCTGATTTCTTGTCCTGTGATAAAAAGACTTCTGTTTCGATTGCCAAACCTCTCAGGCGAGCATTTGCAACCGTTTGGCACCATTTATGAGTGAATTGCCAAAAGTCAGATTTTTTCTGAAATTGTGACCCCGGGGCTTAGGGATTTTTTTCAAAAATAAAAAATTTTGCCGGTGAAGTTGTCGAAGGCTGATTTCTTGTCCTGTGATAAAAAGACTTCTGTTTCGATTGCCAAACCTCTCAGGGGAGCATTTGCAACCGTTTGGCACTATTTATGAGTGAATTGTCAAAAGTCAGATTTTTTCTGAAATTGTGACCCCGGGGCTTAGGGATTTTTTCCCAAAAAAAATTTTTGCCGGTGAAGTTGTCGAGGGCTGATTTCTTGTCCTGTGATAAAAAGACTTCTGTTTCGATTGCCAAACCTCTCAGGAGAGCATTTGCAACCGTTTGGCACCATTTATGAGTGAATTGCCAAAAGTCAGATTTTTCTGAAATTGTGACCCCGGGGGTTAGGGATTTTTTCAAAAAAAATTTTTTTGCCGGTGAAGTTGTCGAGGGCTGATTTCTTGTCCTGTGATAAAAAGACTTCTCTTTCGATTGTCAAACCTCTCAGGGGAGCATTTGCAACAGTTTGGCACTATTTATGAGTGAATAGCCAAAAGTCAGATTTTTTTCTGAAATTGTGACCCCGGGGCTTAGGGATTTTTTTCAAAAATAAAAAATTTTGCCGGTGAAGTTGTCGAGGGCTGATTTCTTGTCCTGTGATAAAAAGACTTCTGTTTCGATTGCCAAACCTCTCAGGAGAGCATTTGCAACCGTTTGGCACCATTTATGAGTGAATTGCCAAAAGTCAGATTTTTTCTGAAATTGTGACCCCGGGGCTTAGGGATTTTTTTCAAAAATAAAAAATTTTGCCGGTGAAGTTGTCGAAGGCTGATTTCTTGTCCTGTGATAAAAAGACTTCTGTTTCGATTGCCAAACCTCTCAGGGGAGCATTTGCAACCGTTTGGCACTATTTATGAGTGAATTGTCAAAAGTCAGATTTTTTCTGAAATTGTGACCCCGGGGCTTAGGGATTTTTTCCCAAAAAAAATTTTTGCCGGTGAAGTTGTCGAGGGCTGATTTCTTGTCCTGTGATAAAAAGACTTCTGTTTCGATTGCCAAACCTCTCAGGAGAGCATTTGCAACCGTTTGGCACCATTTATGAGTGAATTGCCAAAAGTCAGATTTTTCTGAAATTGTGACCCCGGGGGTTAGGGATTTTTTCAAAAAAAATTTTTTTGCCGGTGAAGTTGTCGAGGGCTGATTTCTTGTCCTGTGATAAAAAGACTTCTCTTTCGATTGTCAAACCTCTCAGGGGAGCATTTGCAACAGTTTGGCACTATTTATGAGTGAATAGCCAAAAGTCAGATTTTTTTCTGAAATTGTGACCCCGGGGCTTAGGGATTTTTTTCAAAAATAAAAAATTTTGCCGGTGAAGTTGTCGAGGGCTGATTTCTTGTCCTGTGATAAAAAGACTTCTGTTTCGATTGCCAAACCTCTCAGGAGAGCATTTGCAACCGTTTGGCACCATTTATGAGTGAATTGCCAAAAGTCAGATTTTTTCTGAAATTGTGACCCCGGGGGTTAGGGATTGTTTGAAAAAAAAATTTTTTGCCGGTGAAGTTGTCGAGGGCTGATTTCTTGTCCTGTGATAAAAAGACTTCTGTTTCGATTGCCAAACCTCTCAGGGGAGCATTTGCAACCGTTTGGCACTATTTATGAGTGAATTGTCAAAAGTCAGATTTTTTCTGAAATTGTGACCCCGGGGCTTAGGGATTTTTTCCCAAAAAAAATTTTTGCCGGTGAAGTTGTTGAGGGCTGATTTCTTGTCCTGTGATAAAAAGACTTCTGTTTCGATTGCCAAACCTCTCAGGAGAGCATTTGCAACCGTTTGGCACCATTTATGAGTGAATTGCCAAAAGTAAGTTTTTTTCTGAAATTGAGACCCAGGGGCTTAGGGATTTTTCCAAAAAAAAAAAAATTTTGCCAGTTAAGTTGTCGAGGGCTGATTTCTTGTCCTGTGATAAAAAGACTTCTGTTTCGATTGCCAAACCTCTCACGGGAGCATTTGCAACAGTTTGGCACCATTTTTGAGTGAATTATCAAAAGTCAGATTTTTGATGAAATTGTGACCCCGGGGCTTAGGGATTTTTTTTTTAAAAAATTTTTTGCCGGTGAAGTTGTCGAGGGCTGATTTCTTGTCCTGTGGTAAAAAGACTTATGTTTTGATTGCCAAACCTCTCAGGGGAGCATTTGCAACCGTTTGGCGCCATTTTTGAGTGAATGGCCAAAAGTCAGATTTTTCCTGAAATTGTGACCCCGGGGGTTAGGGTTTTTTTCAAAAAAAAATTTTTTTGCCAGTTAAGTTGTCGAGGGCTGATTTCTTGTCCTGTGATAAAAAGCCTTCTGTTTCGATTGGACACCTCTCAGGGGAGCATTTGCAACCGTTTGTCACCATTTATGAGTGAATAGACAAAAGTCAGATTTTTTCTGAAGTTGTGACCCCGGGGCTTAGCGATTTTTTCAAAAAAAAAAAAATTTTGCCGGTGAAGTTGTCGAGGGCTGATTTCTTGTCCTGTGATAAAAAGACTTCTGTTTCGATTGCCAAACCTCTCAGGAGAGCATTTGCAACCGTTTGGCACCATTTATGAGTGAATTGCCAAAAGTCAGATTTTTCTGAAATTGTGACCCTGGGGGTTAGGGATTTTTTCAAAAAAAAAATTTTTTGCCGGTGAAGTTGTCGAGGGCTGATTTCTTGTCCTGTGATAAAAAGACTTCTGTTTCGATTGCCAAACCTCTCAGGAGAGCATTTGCAACCGTTTGGCACCATTTATGAGTGAATTGCCAAAAGTCAGATTTTTTCTGAAATTGTGACCCCGGGGGTTAGGGATTTTTTCAAAAAAAAATTTTTTGCCGGTGAAGTTGTCGAGGGCTGATTTCTTGTCCTGTGATAAAAAGACTTCTGTTTCGATTGCCAAACCTCTCAGGGGAGCATTTGCAACCGTTTGGCACTATTTATGAGTGAATTGTCAAAAGTCATATTTTTTCTGAAATTGTGACCCCGGGGCTTAGGGATTTTTTCCCAAAAAAAATTTTTGCCGGTGAAGTTGTTGAGGGCTGATTTCTTGTCCTGTGATAAAAAGACTTCTGTTTCGATTGCCAAACCTCTCAGGAGAGCATTTGCAACCGTTTGGCACCATTTATGAGTGAATTGCCAAAAGTCAGATTTTTTCTGAAATTGTGACCCCGGGGCTTAGGGATTTTTTCAAAAAAAAAAAAAAATTTGCCCGTTAAGTTGTCGAGGGCTGATTTCTTGTCCTGTGATAAAAAGACTTCTGTTTCGATTGCCAAACCTCTCACGGGAGCATTTGCAACAGTTTGGCACCATTTTTGAGTGAATTATCAAAAGTCAGATTTTTGATGAAATTGTGACCCCGGGGCTTAGGGATTTTTTCAAAAAAAAAATTTTTGCCGGTGAAGTTGTCGAGGGCTGATTTCTTGTCCTGTGGTGAAAATACTTATGTTTTGATTGCCAAACCTCTCAGGGGAGCATTTGCAACCGTTTGGCGCCATTTTTGAGTAAATGGCCAAAAGTCAGATTTTTTCTGAAATTGTGACCCCGGGGGTTAGGGTTTTTTTCAAAAAAAAATTTTTTTGCCAGTTAAGTTGTCGAGGGCTGATTTCTTGTCCTGTGATAAAAAGACTTCTGTTTCGATTGGACACCTCTCAGGGGAGCATTTGCAACCGTTTGTCACCATTTATGAGTGAATAGCCAAAAGTCAGATTTTTTCTGAAGTTGTGACCCCGGGGCTTAGCGATTTTTTCAAAAAAAAAAAATTTTGCCGGTGAAGTTGTCGAGGGCTGATTTCTTGTCCTGTGATAAAAAGCCTTCTGTTTCGACCGCCAAACCTCTCAGGGGAGCATTTGCAACAGTTTGGCACCATTTTTGAGTGAATGGCCAAAAGTCAGATTTTTTCTGAAATTGTGACCCCGGGGCTTAGGGATTTTTTCAAAAAAAATTTTTTTGCCGGTGAAGTTGTCGAGGGCTGATTTCTTGTCCTGTGATAAAAAGACTTCTGTTTCGATTGCCAAACTCTCAGGCGAGCATTTGCAACAGTTTGGCACCATTTTTGAGTGAATGGCCAAAAGTCAGATTTTTTCTGAAATTGTGACTCCGGGGGTTAGGGATTTTTTCAATAAAATCTTTTTCTGCCGGTGAAGTTGTTGAGGGCTAATTTCTTGTCCTGTGATAAAAAGACTTCTGTTTCGATTGCCAAACCTCTCAGGAGAGCATTTGCAACAGTTTGGCACCATTTTTGAGTGAATGGCCAAAGGTCAGATTTTTTCTGAAATTGTGACCCCGGGGCTTAGGGATTTTTTCAAAAAAAAAAAAATTTGCCAGTTAAGTTGTCGAGGGCTGATTTCTTGTCCTGTGATAAAAAGACTTCTGTTTCGATTGCGAAACCTCTCACGGGAGCATTTGCAACAGTTTGGCACCATTTTTGAGTGAATTATCAAAAGTCAGATTTTTGATCAAATTGTGACCCCGGGGCTTAGGGATTTTTTCAAAAAAAAAAATTTTGCTGCTGAAGTTGTCGAGGGCTGATTTCTTGTCCTGTGATAAAAAGACTTCTGTTTCGATTGCCAAACTCTCAGGCGAGCATTTGAAACAGTTTGGCACCATTTTTGAGTGAATGGCCAAAAGTCAGATTTTTTCTGAAATTGTGACCCCGGGGGTTAGGGATTTTTTCAAAAAAATCTTTTTCTGCTGGTGAAGTTGTTGAGGGCTGATTTCTTGTCCTGTGATAAAAAGACTTCTGTTTCGATTGCCAAACCTCTCACGGGAGCATTTGCAACAGTTTGGCACCATTTTTGAGTGAATTATCAAAAGTCAGATTTTTGATGAAATTGTGACCCCGGGGCTTAGGGATTTTTTTTAAAAAAAAAATTTTGCTGCTGAAGTTGTCGAGGGCTTATTTCTTGTCCTGTGATAAAAAGACTTCTGTTTCGATTGCCAAACTCTCAGGCGAGCATTTGCAACAGTTTGGCACCATTTTTGAGTGAATGGCCAAAAGTCAGATTTTTTCTGAAATTGTGACCCCGGGGGTTAGGGATTTTTTCAAAAAAATCTTTTTCTGCTGGTGAAGTTGTTGAGGGCTGATTTCTTGTCCTGTGATAAAAAGACTTCTGTTTCGATTGCCAAACCTCTCAGGAGAGCATTTGCAACAGTTTGGCACCATTTTTGAGTGAATTATCAAAAGTCAGATTTTTGATGAAATTGTGACCCCGGGGCTTAGGGATTTTTTCAAAAAAAAAATTTTTGCCGGTGAAGTTGTCGAGGGCTGATTTCTTGTCCTGTGGTAAAAAGACTTATGTTTTGATTGCCAAACCTCTCAGGGGAGCATTTGCAACCGTTTGGCGCCATTTTTGAGTGAATGGCCAAAAGTCAGATTTTTTCTGAAATTGTGACCCCGGGGGTTAGGGTTTTTTTCAAAAAAATTTTTTTTTGCCAGTTAAGTTGTCGAGGGCTGATTTCTTGTCCTGTGATAAAAAGACTTCTGTTTCGATTGGACACCTCTCAGGGGAGCATTTGCAACCGTTTGTCACCATTTATGAGTGAATAGCCAAAAGTCAGATTTTTTCTGAAGTTGTGACACCGGGGCTTAGCGATTTTTTCAAAAAATAAAAATTTTGTCGGTGAACTTGTCGAGGGCTGATTTCGTGTCCTGTGATAAAAAGCCTTCTGTTTCGACCGCCAAACCTCTCAGGGGAGCATTTGCAACAGTTTGGCACCATTTTTGAGTGAATGGCCAAAAGTCAGATTTGTTCTGAAATTGTGACTCCGGGGGTTAGGGATTTTTTCAAAAAAATCTTTTTCTGCCGGTGAAGTTGTTGAGGGCTGATTTCTTGTCCTGTGATAAAAAGACTTCTGTTTCGATTGCCAAACCTCTCAGGAGAGCATTTGCAACAGTTTGGCACCATTTTTGAGTGAATGGCCAAAGGTCAGAATTTTTCTGAAATTGTGACCCCGGGCCTTAGGGATTTTTTCAAAAAAAAAAAATTTTGCCGGTGAACTTGTCGAGGGCTGATTTCTTGTCCTGTGATAAAAAGCCTTCTGTTTCGACCGCCAAACCTCTCAGGGGAGCATTTGCAACAGTTTGGCACCATTTTTGAGTGAATGGCCAAAAGTCAGATTTTTTCTGAAATTGTGACCCCGGGGCTTAGGGATTTTTTCAAAAAAAATTTTTTTTGCCGGTGAAGTTGTCGAGGGCTGATTTCTTGTCCTGTGATAAAAAGACTTCTGTTTCGATTGCCAAACCTCTCAGGAGAGCATTTGCAACCGTTTGGCACCATTTATGAGTGAATTGCCAAAAGTCAGATTTTTCTGAAATTGTGACCCCGGGGGTTAGGGATTTTTTCAAAAAAAATTTTTTTGCTGCTGAAGTTGTCGAGGGCTGATTTCTTGTCCTGTGATAAAAAGACTTCTGTTTCGATTGCCAAACCTCTCAGGGGAGCATTTGCAACCGTTTGGCACCATTTATGAGTGAATTGCCAAAAGTCAGATTTTTTCTGAAATTGTGACCCCGGGGCTTAGGGATTTTTTCAAAAAAAAAAATTTGCCAGTTAAGTTGTCGAGGGCTGATTTCTTGTCCTGTGATAAAAAAACTTCTGTTTCGATTGCCAAACCTCTCACGGGAGCATTTGCAACAGTTTGGCGCCATTTTTGAGTGAATTATCAAAAGTCAGATTTTTGATGAAATTGTGACCCCGGGGCTTAGGGATTTTTTCAAAAAAAAATTTTTTTGCCAGTTAAGTTGTCGAGGACTGATTTCTTGTCCTGTGATAAAAAGACTTCTGTTTCGATTGGACACCTCTCAGGGGAGCATTTGCAACCGTTTGTCACCATTTATGAGTGAATAGCCAAAAGTCAGATTTTTTCTGAAGTTGTGACCCCGGGGCTTAGGGATTTTTTCAAAAAAAAAAAAATTTTTCTGCCGGTGAAGTTGTCGAGGGCTGATTTCTTGTCCTGTGATAAAAAGCCTTCTGTTTCGACCGCCAAACCTCTCAGGGGAGCATTTGCAACAGTTTGGCACCATTTTTGAGTGAATGGCCAAAAGTCAGATTTTTTCTGAAATTGTGACTCCGGGGGTTAGGGATTTTTTCAAAAAAATCTTTTTCTGCCGGTGAAGTTGTTGAGGGCTAATTTCTTGTCCTGTGATAAAAAGACTTCTGTTTCGATTGCCAAACCTCTCAGGAGAGCATTTGCAACAGTTTGGCACCATTTTTGAGTGAATGGCCAAAGGTCAGATTTTTTCTGAAATTGTGACCCCGGGGCTTAGGGATTTTTTCAAAAAAAAAAAAATTTGCCAGTTAAGTTGTTGAGGGCTGATTTCTTGTCCTGTGATAAAAAGACTTCTGTTTCGATTGCGAAACCTCTCACGGGAGCATTTGCAACAGTTTGGCACCATTTTTGAGTGAATTATCAAAAGTCAGATTTTTGATGAAATTGTGACCCCGGGGCTTAGGGATTTTTTTTTTAAAAAAAAAATTTGCTGCTGAAGTTGTCGAGGGCTGATTTCTTGTCCTGTGATAAAAAGACTTCTGTTTCGATTGCCAAACCTCTCAGGAGAGCATTTGCAACCGTTTGGCACCATTTATGAGTGAATTGCCAAAAGTCAGATTTTTTCTGAAATTGTGACCCCGGGCCTTAGGGATTTTTTCAAAAAAAAAAAATTTGCCAGTTAAGTTGTCGAGGGCTGATTTCTTGTCCTGTGATAAAAAGACTTCTGTTTCCATTGCCAAACCTCTCACGGGAGCATTTGCAACAGTTTGGCACCATTTTTGAGTGAATTATCAAAAGTCAGATTTTTAATGAAATTGTGACCCCGGGGCTTAGGGATTTTTTCAAAAAAAAAAATTTTGCCGGTGAAGTTGTCGAGGGCTGATTTCTTGTCCTGTGGTAAAAAGACTTATGTTTTGATTGCCAAACCTCTCAGGGGAGCATTTGCAACCGTTTGGCGCCATTTTTGAGTGAATGGCTAAAAGTCAGATTTTTTCTGAAATTGTGACCCCGGGGGTTAGGGATTTTTTCAAAAAAAAAAATTTTGCCGGTGAACTTGTCGAGGGCTGATTTTTTGTCCTGTGATAAAAAGCCTTCTGTTTCGACCGCCAAACCTCTCAGGGGAGCATTTGCAACAGTTTGGCACCATTTTTGAGTGAATGGCCAAAAGTCAGATTTTTTCTGAAATTGTGACCCCGGGGGTTAGGGATTTTTTTAAAAAAAATTTTTTTGCCGGTGAAGTTGTCGAGGGCTGATTTCTTGTCCTGTGATAAAAAGACTTCTGTTTCGATTGTCAAACCTCTCAGGGGAGCATTTGCAACAGTTTGGCACTATTTATGAGTGAATAGCCAAAAGTCAGATTTTTTTCTGAAATTGTGACCCCGGGGCTTAGGGATTTTTTTCAAAAATAAAAAATTTTGCCGGTGAAGTTGTCGAGGGCTGATTTCTTGTCCTGTGATAAAAAGACTTCTGTTTCGATTGCCAAACCTCTCAGGAGAGCATTTGCAACCGTTTGGCACCATTTATGAGTGAATTGCCAAAAGTCAGATTTTTTCTGAAATTGTGACCCCGGGGCTTAGGGATTTTTTCAAAAAAAATTTTTTTGCCGGTGAAGTTGTCGAGGGCTGATTTCTTGTCCTGTGATAAAAAGACTTCTGTTTCGATTGCCAAACCTCTCAGGGGAGCATTTGCAACCGTTTGGCACTATTTATGAGCGAATTGTCAAAAGTCAGATTTTTTCTGAAATTGTGACCCCGGGGCTTAGGGATTTTTTCCCAAAAAAAATTTTTGCCGGTGAAATTGTTGAGGGCTGATTTCTTGTCCTGTGATAAAAAGACTTCTGTTTCGATTGCCAAACCTCTCAGGAGAGCATTTGCAACCGTTTGGCACCACTTATGAGTGAATTGCCAAAAGTCAGATTTTTCTGAAATTGTGACCCCAGGGGTTAGGGATTTTTTCAAAAAAAAATTTTTTGCCGGTGAAGTTGTCGAGGGCTGATTTCTTGTCCTGTGATAAAAAGACTTCTGTTTCGATTGTCAAACGTCTCAGGGGAGCATTTGCAACCGTTTGGCACAATTTATGAGTGAATAGCCAAAAGTCAGATTTTTTTCTGAAATTGTGACCCCGGGGCTTAGGGATTTTTTTCAAAAATAAAAAATTTTGCCGGTGAAGTTGTCGAGGGCTGATTTCTTGTCCTGTGATAAAAAGACTTTTGTTTCGATTGCCAAACCTCTCAGGAGAGCATTTGCAACCGTTTGGCACCATTTATGAGTGAATTGCCAAAAGTCAGATTTTTTCTGAAATTGTGACCCCGGGGGTTAGGGATTTTTTCAAAAAAAAATTTTTTGCCGGTGAAGTTTTCGAGGGCTGATTTCTTGTCCTGTGATAAAAAGACTTCTGTTTCGATTGCCAAACCTCTCAGGGGAGCATTTGCAACCGTTTGGCACTATTTATGAGTGAATTGTCAAAAGTCAGATTTTTTCTGAAATTGTGACCCCGGGGCTTAGGGATTTTTTCCCAAAAAAAATTTTTGCCGGTGAAGTTGTTGAGGGCTGATTTCTTGTCCTGTGATAAAAAGACTTCTGTTTCGATTGCCAAACCTCTCAGGAGAGCATTTGCAACCGTTTGGCACCATTTATGAGTGAATTGCCAAAAGTCAGATTTTTTCTGAAATTGTGACCCCGGGGCTTAGGGATTTTTTCAAAAAAAAAAATTTTGCCAGTTAAGTTGTCGAGGGCTGATTTCTTGTCCTGTGATAAAAAGACTTCTGTTTCGATTGCCAAACCTCTCACGGGAGCATTTGCAACAGTTTGGCACCATTTTTGAGTGAATTATCAAAAGTCAGATTTTTGATGAAATTGTGACCCCGGGGCTTAGGGATTTTTTCAAAAAAAAAATTTTTGCCGGTGAAGTTGTCGAGGGCTGATTTCTTGTCCTGTGGTAAAAAGACTTCTGTTTTGATTGCCAAACCTCTCAGGGGAGCATTTGCAACCGTTTGGCGCCATTTTTGAGTGAATGGCCAAAAGTCAGATTTTTTCTGAAGTTGTGACCCCGGGGCTTAGCGATTTAAAAAAAAAAAAAAAAAAATTGCCGGTGAAGTTGTCGAGGGCTGATTTCTTGTCCTGTGATAAAAAGCCTTCTGTTTCAATCGCCAAACCTCTCAGGGGAGCATTTGCAACAGTTTGGCACCATTTATGAGTGAATGGCCAAAAGTCAGATTTTTTCTGAAATTGTGACCCCGGGGCTTAGGGATTTTTTCAAAACAAAATTTTTTGCCGGTGAAGTTGTCGAGGGCTGATTTCTTGTCCTGTGATAAAAAGACTTCTGTTTCGATTGCCAAACTCTCAGGCGAGCATTTGCAACAGTTTGGCACCATTTTTGAGTGAATGGCCAAAAGTCAGATTTTTTCTGAAATTGTGACTCCGGGGGTTAGGGATTTTTTCCCAAAAAAAATTTTTGCCGGTGAAATTGTTGAGGGCTGATTTCTTGTCCTGTGATAAAAAGACTTCTGTTTCGATTGCCAAACCTCTCAGGAGAGCATTTGCAACCGTTTGGCACCACTTATGAGTGAATTGTCAAAAGTCAGATTTTTTCTGAAATTGTGACCCCGGGGGATAGGGATTTTTTCCCAAAAAAAATTTTTGCCGGTGAAGTTGTTGAGGGCTGATTTCTTGTCCTGTGATAAAAAGACTTCTGTTTCGATTGCCAAACCTCTCAGGAGAGCATTTGCAACAGTTTGGCACCATTTTTGAGTGAATTATCAAAAGTCAGATTTTTGATGAAATTGTGACCCCGGGGCTTAGGGATTTTTTCAAAAAAAAAATTTTTGCCGGTGAAGTTGTCGAGGGCTGATTTCTTGTCCTGTGGTAAAAAGACTTATGTTTTGATTGCCAAACCTCTCAGGGGAGCATTTGCAACCGTTTGGCGCCATTTTTGAGTGAATGGCCAAAAGTCAGATTTTTTCTGAAGTTGTGACCCCGGGGCTTAGCGATTTTTTCAAAAAAAAAAAAAAATTTGCCGGTGAAGTTGTCGAGGGCTGATTTCTTGTCCTGTGATAAAAAGCCTTCTGTTTCGATCGCCAAACCTCTCAGGGGAGCATTTGCAACAGTTTGGCACCATTTATGAGTGAATGGCCAAAAGTCAGATTTTTTCTGAAATTGTGACCCCGGGGCTTAGGGATTTTTTCAAAAAAAAATTTTTTGCCGGTGAAGTTGTCGAGGGCTGATTTCTTGTCCTGTGATAAAAAGACTTCTGTTTCGATTGCCAAACTCTCAGGCGAGCATTTGCAACAGTTTGGCACCATTTTTGAGTGAATGGCCAAAAGTCAGATTTTTTCTGAAATTGTGACTCCGGGGGTTAGGGATTTTTTCAAAAAAATCTTTTTCTGCCGGTGAAGTTGTTGAGGGCTGATTTCTTGTCCTGTGATAAAAAGACTTCTGTTTTGATTGCCAAACCTCTCAGGAGAGCATTTGCAACAGTTTGGCACCATTTTTGAGTGAATGGCCAAAGGTCAGATTTTTTCTGAAATTGTGACCCCGGGGCTTAGGGATTTTTTCAAAAAAAAAAAAAATTTGCCAGTAAAGTTGTCAAGGGCTGATTTCTTGTCCTGTGATAAAAAGACTTCTGTTTCGATTGCGAAACCTCTCACGGGAGCATTTGCAACAGTTTGGCACCATTTTTGAGTGAATTATCAAAAGTCAGATTTTTGATGAAATTGTGACCCCGGGGCTTAGGGATGTTTTCAAAAAAAAAAATTTTGCTGCTGAAGTTGTCGAGGGCTGATTTCTTGTCCTGTGATAAAAAGACTTCTGTTTCGATTGCCAAACTCTCAGGCGAGCATTTGCAACAGTTTGGCACCATTTTTGAGTGAATGGCCAAAAGTCAGATTTTTTCTGAAATTGTGACCCCGGGGTTAGGGATTTTTTCAAAAAAATCTTTTTCTGCTGGTGAAGTTGTCGAGGGCTGATTTCTTGTCCTGTGATAAAAAGACTTCTGTTTCGATTGCCAAACCTCTCAGGAGAGCATTTGCAACCGTTTGGCACCATTTATGAGTGAATTGCCAAAAGTCAGATTTTTCTGAAATTGTGACCCCGGGGGTTAGGGATTTTTTCAAAAAATTTTTTTTTGCCGGTGAAGTTGTCGAGGGCTGATTTCTTGTCCTGTGATAAAAAGACTTCTGTTTCGATTGTCAAACCTCTCAGGGGAGCATTTGCAACCGTTTGGCACTATTTATGAGTGAATAGCCAAAAGTCAGATTTTTTTCTGAAATTGTGACCCCGGGGCTTAGGGATTTTTTTCAAAAATAAAAAATTTTGCCGGTGAAGTTGTAGAGGGCTGATTTCTTGTCCTGTGATAAAAAGACTTCTGTTTCGATTGCCAAACCTCTCAGGAGAGCATTTGCAACCGTTTGGCACCATTTATGAGTGAATTGCCAAAAGTCAGATTTTTCTGAAATTGTGACCCCGGGGGTTAGGGATTTTTTCAAAAAAAATTTTTTTGCCGGTGAAGTTGTCGAGGGCTGATTTCTTGTCCTGTGATAAAAAGACTTCTGTTTCGATTGTCAAACCTCTCAGGGGAGCATTTGCAACCGTTTGGCACAATTTATGAGTGAATAGCCAAAAGTCAGATTTTTTTCTGAAATTGTGACCCCGGGGCTTAGGGATTTTTTTCAAAAATAAAAAATTTTGCCGGTGAAGTTGTAGAGGGCTGATTTCTTGTCCTGTGATAAAAAGACTTCTGTTTCGATTGCCAAACCTCTCAGGAGAGCATTTGCAACCGTTTGGCACCATTTATGAGTGAATTGCCAAAAGTCAGTTTTTTTCTGAAATTGTGACCCCGGGGGTTAGGGATTTTTTCAAAAAAAAATTTTTTGCCGGTGAAGTTGTCGAGGGCTGATTTCTTGTCCTGTGATAAAAAGACTTCTGTTTCGATTGCCAAACCTCTCAGGGGAGCATTTGCAACCGTTTGGCACTATTTATGAGCGAATTGTCAAAAGTCAGATTTTTTCTGAAATTGTGACCCCGGGGCTTAGGGATTTTTTCCCAAAAAAAATTTTTGCCGGTGAAGTTGTTGAGGGCTGATTTCTTGTCCTGTGATAAAAAGACTTCTGTTTCGATTGCCAAACCTCTCAGGAGAGCATTTGCAACCGTTTGGCACCACTTATGAGTGAATTGCCAAAAGTCAGATTTTTCTGAAATTGTGACCCCGGGGGTTAGGGATTTTTTCAAAAAAAAATTTTTTGCCGGTGAAGTTGTCGAGGGCTGATTTCTTGTCCTGTGATAAAAAGACTTCTGTTTCGATTGTCAAACCTCTCAGGGGAGCATTTGCAACCGTTTGGCACTATTTATGAGTGAATAGCCAAAAGTCAGATTTTTTTCTGAAATTGTGACCCCGGGGCTTAGGGATTTTTTTCAAAAATAAAAAATTTTGCCGGTGAAGTTGTCGAGGGCTGATTTCTTGTCCTGTGATAAAAAGACTTCTGTTTCGATTGCCAAACCTCTCAGGAGAGCATTTGCAACCATTTGGCACCATTTATGAGTGAATTGCCAAAAGTCAGATTTTTTCTGAAATTGTGACCCCGGGGGTTAGGGATTTTTTTTTAAAAAATTTTTTTGCCGGTGAAGTTTTCGAGGGCTGCTTTCTTGTCCTGTGATAAAAAGACTTCTGTTTCGATTGCCAAACCTCTCAGGGGAGCATTTGCAACCGTTTGGCACTATTTATGAGTGAATTGTCAAAAGTCAGATTTTTTCTGAAATTGTGACCCCGGGGCTTAGGGATTTTTTCCCAAAAAAAATTTTTGCCGGTGAAGTTGTTGAGGGCTAATTTCTTGTCCTGTGATAAAAAGACTTCTGTTTCGATTGCCAAACCTCTCAGGAGAGCATTTGCAACCGTTTGGCACCATTTATGAGTGAATTGCCAAAAGTCAGATTTTTTCTGAAATTGTGACCCCGGGGCTTAGGGATTTTTTTTTAAAAAAAAAATTTGCCAGTTAAGTTGTCGAGGGCTGATTTCTTGTCCTGTGATAAAAAGACTTCTGTTTCGATTGCCAAACCTCTCACATGAGCATTTGCAACAGTTTGGCACCATTTTTGAGTGAATTATCAAAAGTCAGATTTTTGATGAAATTGTGACCCCGGGGCTTAGGGATTTTTTCAAAAAAAAAATTTTTGCCGGTGAAGTTGTCGAGGGCTGATTTCTTGTCCTGTGGTAAAAAGACTTATGTTTTGATTGCCAAACCTCTCAGGGGAGCATTTGCAACCGTTTGGCGCCATTTTTGAGTGAATGGCCAAAAGTCAGATTTTTTCTGAAATTGTGACCCCGGGGGTTAGGGTTTTTTTCAAAAAAATTTTTTTTTGCCAGTTAAGTTGTCGAGGGCTGCTTTCTTGTCCTGTGATAAAAAGACTTCTGTTTCGATTGGACACCTCTCAGGGGAGCATTTGCCACCGTTTGTCACCATTTATGAGTGAATAGCCAAAAGTCAGATTTTTTCTGAAGTTGTGACCCCGGGGCTTAGCGATTTTTTCAAAAAAAAAAAAAAAAAAGCCGGTGAAGTTGTCGAGGGCTGATTTCTTGTCGTGTGATAAAAAGCCTTCTGTTTCGATCGCCAAACCTCTCAGGGGAGCATTTGCAACAGTTTGGCACCATTTTTGAGTGAATGGCCAAAAGTCAGATTTTTTCTGAAATTGTGATCCCGGGGCTTAGGGATTTTTTCCCAAAAAAAATTTTTTGCCGGTGAAGTTGTTGAGGGCTGATTTCTTGTCCTGTGATAAAAAGACTTCTGTTTCGATTGCCAAACTCTCAGGCGAGCATTTGCAACAGTTTGGCACCATTTTTGAGTGAATGGCCAAAAGTCAGATTTTTTCTGAAATTGTGACCCCGGGGCTTAGGGATTTTTTCAAAAAAATCTTTTTCTGCCGGTGAAGTTGTTGAGGGCTGATTTCTTGTCCTGTGATAAAAAGACTTCTGTTTCGATTGCCAAACCTCTCAGGAGAGCATTTGCAACAGTTTGGCACCATTTTTGAGTGAATGGCCAAAGGTCAGATTTTTTCTGAAATTGTGACCCCGGGGTTTAGGGATTTTTTCAAAAAAAAAAAAATTGCCAGTTAAGTTGTCGAGGGCTGATTTCTTGTCCTGTGATAAAAAGACTTCTGTTTCGATTGCGAAACCTCTCACGGGAGCATTTGCAACAGTTTGGCACCATTTTTGAGTGAATTATCAAAAGTCAGATTTTTTCTGAAATTGTGACCCCGGGGGTTGGGGATTTTTTCAAAAAAATCTTTTTCTGCCGGTGACGTTGTCGAGGGCTGATTTCTTGTCCTGTGATAAATAGACTTCTGTTTCGTTTGCCAAACCTCTCAGGAGAGCATTTGCAACCGTTTGGCACCATTTATGAGTGAATTGCCAAAAGTCAGATTTTTTCTGAAATTGTGACCCCGGGGCTTAGGGATTTTTTCAAAAAAAAAAATTTTGCCAGTTAAGTTGTCGAGGGCTGATTTCTTGTCCTGTGATAAAAAGACTTCTGTTTCGATTGCCAAACCTCTCACGGGAGCATTTGCAACAGTTTGGCACCATTTTTGAGTGAATTATCAAAAGTCAGATTTTTGATGAAATTGTGACCCCGGGGCTTAGGGATTTTTTTTTTTAAAAAAAAATTTTGCCGGTGAAGTTGTCGAGGGCTGATTTCTTGTCCTGTGATAAAAAGACTTCTGTTTCAATTGCGAAACCTCTCAGGCGAGCATTTGCAACAGTTTGGCACCATTTTTGAGTGAATGGCCAAAAGTCAGATTTTTTCTGAAATTGTGACCCCGGGGGTTAGGGATTTTTTCAAAAAAATCTTTTTCTGCTGGTGAAGTTGTTGAGGGCTGATTTCTTGTCCTGTGATAAAAAGACTTCTGTTTCGATTGCCAAACCTCTCAGGAGAGCATTTGCAACCGTTTGGCACCATTTATGAGTGAATTGCCAAAAGTCAGATTTTTTCTGAAATTGTGACCCCGGGGCTTAGGGATTTTTTCAAAAAAAAAAAATTTGCCAGTTAAGTTGTCGAGGGCTGATTTCTTGTCCTGTGATAAAAAGACTTCTGTTTCCATTGCCAAACCTCTCACGGGAGCATTTGCAACAGTTTGGCACCATTTTTGAGTGAATTATCAAAAGTCAGATTTTTGATGAAATTGTGACCCCGGGGCTTAGGGATTTTTTCAAAAAAAATTTTTTTGCTTGTGAAGTTGTCGAGGGCTGATTTCTTGTCCTGTGATAAAAAGCCTTCTGTTTCGACCGCCAAACGTCTCAGAGGAGCATTTGCAACAGTTTGGCACCATTTTTGAGTGAATGGCCAAAGGTCAGATTTTTTCAAAAAAAAAATTTTTGCCGGTGAAGTTGTCGAGGGCTGATTTCTTGTCCTGTGGTAAAAAGACTTATGTTTTGATTGCCAAACCTCTCAGGGGAGCATTTGCAACCGTTTGGCGCCATTTTTGAGTGAATGGCTAAAAGTCAGATTTTTTCTGAAATTGTGACCCCGGGGGTTAGGGATTTTTTCAAAAAAAAAATTTTTGCCGGTGAACTTGTCGAGGGCTGATTTCTTGTCCTGTGATAAAAAGCCTTCTGTTTCGACCGCCAAACCTCTCAGGGGAGCATTTGCAACAGTTTGGCACCATTTTTGAGTGAATGGCCAAAAGTCAGATTTTTTCTGAAATTGTGACCCCGGGGGTTAGGGATTTTTTTTTAAAAAAAATTTTTGCCGGTGAAGTTGTCGAGGGCTGATTTCTTGTCCTGTGATAAAAAGACTTCTGTTTCGATTGTCAAACCTCTCAGGGGAGCATTTGCAACAGTTTGGCACTATTTATGAGTGAATAGCCAAAAGTCAGATTTTTTTCTGAAATTGTGACCCCGGGGCTTAGGGATTTTTTTCAAAAATAAAAAATTTTGCCGGTGAAGTTGTCGAGGGCTGATTTCTTGTCCTGTGATAAAAAGACTTCTGTTTCGATTGCCAAACCTCTCAGGAGAGCATTTGCAACCGTTTGGCACCATTTATGAGTGAATTGCCAAAAGTCAGATTTTTTCTGAAATTGTGACCCCGGGGGTTAGGGATTTTTTCAAAAAAAAATTTTTTGCCGGTGAAGTTGTCGAGGGCTGATTTCTTGTCCTGTGATAAAAAGACTTCTGTTTCGATTGCCAAACCTCTCAGGGGAGCATTTGCAACCGTTTGGCACTATTTATGAGCGAATTGTCAAAAGTCAGATTTTTTCTGAAATTGTGACCCCGGGGCTTAGGGATTTTTTCCCAAAAAAAATTTTTGCCGGTGAAATTGTTGAGGGCTGATTTCTTGTCCTGTGATAAAAAGACTTCTGTTTCGATTGCCAAACCTCTCAGGAGAGCATTTGCAACCGTTTGGCACCACTTATGAGTGAATTGCCAAAAGTCAGATTTTTCTGAAATTGTGACCCCGGGGGTTAGGGATTTTTTCAAAAAAAAATTTTTTGCCGGTGAAGTTGTCGAGGGCTGATTTCTTGTCCTGTGATAAAAAGACTTCTGTTTCGATTGTCAAACCTCTCAGGGGAGCATTTGCAACCGTTTGGCACAATTTATGAGTGAATAGCCAAAAGTCAGATTTTTTCTGAAATTGTGACCCCGGGGCTTAGGGATTTTTTCAAAAAAAAAAAATTTTGCCAGTTAAGTTGTCGAGGGCTGATTTCTTGTCCTGTGATAAAAAGACTTCTGTTTCGATTGCCAAACCTCTCACGGGAGCATTTGCAACAGTTTGGCACCATTTTTGAGTGAATTATCAAAAGTCAGATTTTTGATGAAATTGTGACCCCGGGGCTTAGGGATTTTTTCAAAAAAAAAATTTTTGCCGGTGAAGTTGTTGAGGGCTGATTTCTTGTCCTGTGATAAAAAGACTTCTGTTTCGATTGCCAAACCTCTCAGGAGAGCATTTGCAACCGTTTGGCACCACTTATGAGTGAATTGCCAAAAGTCAGATTTTTCTGAAATTGTGACCCCGGGGGTTAGGGATTTTTTCAAAAAAAAATTTTTTGCCGGTGAAGTTGTCGAGGGCTGATTTCTTGTCCTGTGATAAAAAGACTTCTGTTTCGATTGTCAAACCTCTCAGGGGAGCATTTGCAACCGTTTGGCACAATTTATGAGTGAATAGCCAAAAGTCAGATTTTTTTCTGAAATTGTGACCCCGGGGCTTAGGGATTTTTTTCAAAAAAAAAAAATTTTGCCGGTGAAGTTGTCGAGGGCTGATTTCTTGTCCTGTGATAAAAAGACTTCTGTTTCGATTGCCAAACCTCTCAGGAGAGCATTTGCAACCGTTTGGCACCATTTATGAGTGAATTGCCAAAAGTCAGATTTTTTCTGAAATTGTGACCCCGGGGGTTAGGGATTTTTTCAAAAAAAAAATTTTTTGCCGGTGAAGTTTTCGAGGGCTGATTTCTTGTCCTGTGATAAAAAGACTTCTGTTTCGATTGCCAAACCTCTCAGGGGAGCATTTGCAACCGTTTGGCACTATTTATGAGTGAATTGTCAAAAGTCAGATTTTTTCTGAAATTGTGACCCCGGGGCTTAGGGATTTTTTCCCAAAAAAAATTTTTGCCGGTGAAGTTGTTGAGGGCTGATTTCTTGTCCTGTGATAAAAAGACTTCTGTTTCGATTGCCAAACCTCTCAGGAGAGCATTTGCAACCGTTTGGCACCATTTATGAGTGAATTGCCAAAAGTCAGATTTTTTCTGAAATTGTGACCCCGGGGCTTAGGGATTTTTTCAAAAAAAAAAAATTTTGCCAGTTAAGTTGTCGAGGGCTGATTTCTTGTCCTGTGATAAAAAGACTTCTGTTTCGATTGCCAAACCTCTCACGGGAGCATTTGCAACAGTTTGGCACCATTTTTGAGTGAATTATCAAAAGTCAGATTTTTGATGAAATTGTGACCCCGGGGCTTAGGGATTTTTTCAAAAAAAAAATTTTTGCCGGTGAAGTTGTCGAGGGCTGATTTCTTGTCCTGTGGTAAAAAGACTTCTGTTTCGATTGCCAAACCTCTCAGGGGAGCATTTGCAACCGTTTGGCACTATTTATGAGCGAATTGTCAAAAGTCAGATTTTTTCTGAAATTGTGACCCCGGGGCTTAGGGATTTTTTCCCAAAAAAAATTTTTGCCGGTGAAATTGTTGAGGGCTGATTTCTTGTCCTGTGATAAAAAGACTTCTGTTTCGATTGCCAAACCTCTCAGGAGAGCATTTGCAACCGTTTGGCACCACTTATGAGTGAATTGCCAAAAGTCAGATTTTTCTGAAATTGTGACCCCGGGGGTTAGGGATTTTTTCAAAAAAAAATTTTTTGCCGGTGAAGTTGTCGAGGGCTGATTTCTTGTCCTGTGATAAAAAGACTTCTGTTTCGATTGCGAAACCTCTCACGGGAGCATTTGCAACAGTTTGGCACCATTTTTGAGTGAATTATCAAAAGTCAGATTTTTTCTGAAATTGTGACCCCGGGGGTTGGGGATTTTTTCAAAAAAATCTTTTTCTGCCGGTGACGTTGTCGAGGGCTGATTTCTTGTCCTGTGATAAATAGACTTCTGTTTCGTTTGCCAAACCTCTCAGGAGAGCATTTGCAACCATTTGGCACCATTTATGAGTGAATTGCCAAAAGTCAGATTTTTTCTGAAATTGTGACCCCGGGGCTTAGGGATTTTTTCAAAAAAAAAAATTTTGCCAGTTAAGTTGTCGAGGGCTGATTTCTTGTCCTGTGATAAAAAGACTTCTGTTTCGATTGCCAAACCTCTCACGGGAGCATTTGCAACAGTTTGGCACCATTTTTGAGTGAATTATCAAAAGTCAGATTTTTGATGAAATTGTGACCCCGGGGCTTAGGGATTTTTTTTAAAAAAAAAATTTTTGCCGGTGAAGTTGTCGAGGGCTGATTTCTTGTCATGTGATAAAAAGACTTCTGTTTCAATTGCGAAACCTCTCAGGCGAGCATTTGCAACAGTTTGGCACCATTTTTGAGTGAATGGCCAAAAGTCAGATTTTTTCTGAAATTGTGACCCCGGGGGTTAGGGATTTTTTCAAAAAAATCTTTTTCTGCTGGTGAAGTTGTTGAGGGCTGATTTCTTGTCCTGTGATAAAAAGACTTCTGTTTCGATTGCCAAACCTCTCAGGAGAGCATTTGCAACCGTTTGGCACCATTTATGAGTGAATTGCCAAAAGTCAGATTTTTTCTGAAATTGTGACCCCGGGGTTTAGGGATTTTTTTCAAAAAAAAAAAATTTGCCAGTTAAGTTGTCGAGGGCTGATTTCTTGTCCTGTGATAAAAAGACTTCTGTTTCCATTGCCAAACCTCTCACGGGAGCATTTGCAACAGTTTGGCACCATTTTTGAGTGAATTATCAAAAGTCAGATTTTTGATGAAATTGTGACCCCGGGGCTTAGGGATTTTTTCAAAAAAAAAATTTTTGCCGGTGAAGTTGTCGAGGGCTGATTTCTTGTCCTGTGGTAAAAAGACTTATGTTTTGATTGCCAAACCTCTCAGGGGAGCATTTGCAACCGTTTGGCGCCATTTTTGAGTGAATGGCTAAAAGTCAGATTTTTTCTGAAATTGTGACCCCGGGGGTTAGGGATTTTTTCAAAAAAAAAAATTTTGCCGGTGAACTTGTCGAGGGCTGATTTCTTGTCCTGTGATAAAAAGCCTTCTGTTTCGACCGCCAAACCTCTCAGGGGAGCATTTGCAACAGTTTGGCACCATTTTTGAGTGAATTGCCAAAAGTCAGATTTTTTCTGAAATTGTGACCCCGGGGCTTAGGGATTTTTTCAAAAAAAATTTTTTTGCCGGTGAAGTTGTCGAGGGCTGATTTCTTGTCCTGTGATAAAAAGACTTCTGTTTCGATTGTCAAACCTCTCAGGGGAGCATTTGCAACCGTTTGGCACAATTTATGAGTGAATAGCCAAAAGTCAGATTTTTTTCTGAAATTGTGACCCCGGGGCTTAGGGATTTTTTTCAAAAAAAAAAAATTTTGCCGGTGAAGTTGTCGAGGGCTGATTTCTTGTCCTGTGATAAAAAGACTTCTGTTTCGATTGCCAAACCTCTCAGGAGAGCATTTGCAACCGTTTGGCACCATTTATGAGTGAATTGCCAAAAGTCAGATTTTTTCTGAAATTGTGACCCCGGGGGTTAGGGATTTTTTCAAAAAAAATTTTTTTGCCGGTGAAGTTTTCGAGGGCTGATTTCTTCTCCTGTGATAAAAAGACTTCTGTTTCGATTGCCAAACCTCTCAGGGGAGCATTTGCAACCGTTTGGCACTATTTATGAGTGAATTGTCAAAAGTCAGATTTTTTCTGAAATTGTGACCCCGGGGCTTAGGGATTTTTTCCCAAAAAAAATTTTTGCCGGTGAAGTTGTTGAGGGCTGATTTCTTGTCCTGTGATAAAAAGACTTCTGTTTCGATTGCCAAACCTCTCAGGAGAGCATTTGCAACCGTTTGGCACCATTTATGAGTGAATTGCCAAAAGTCAGATTTTTTCTGAAATTGTGACCCCGGGGCTTAGGGATTTTTTCAAAAAAAAAAATTTTGCCAGTTAAGTTGTCGAGGGCTGATTTCTTGTCCTGTGACAAAAAGACTTCTGTTTCGATTGCCAAACCTCTCACGGGAGCATTTGCAACAGTTTGGCACCATTTTTGAGTGAATTATCAAAAGTCAGATTTTTGATGAAATTGTGACCCCGGGGCTTAGGGATTTTTTCAAAAAAAAAATTTTTGCCGGTGAAGTTGTCGAGGGCTGATTTCTTGTCCTGTGGTAAAAAGACTTATGTTTTGATTGCCAAACCTCTCAGGGGAGCATTTGCAACCGTTTGGCGCCATTTTTGAGTGAATGGCCAAAAGTCAGATTTTTTCTGAAGTTGTGACCCCGGGGCTTAGCGATTTTTTCAAAAAAAAAAAAAAAATTTGCCGGTGAAGTTGTCGAGGGCTGATTTCTTGTCCTGTGATAAAAAGCCTTCTGTTTCGATCGCCAAACCTCTCAGGGGAGCATTTGCAACAGTTTGGCACCATTTATGAGTGAATGGCCAAAAGTCAGATTTTTTCTGAAATTGTGACCCCGGGGCTTAGGGATTTTTTCAAAAAAAAATTTTTTGCCGGTGAAGTTGTCGAGGGCTGATTTCTTGTCCTGTGATAAAAAGACTTCTGTTTCGATTGCCAAACTCTCAGGCGAGCATTTGCAACAGTTTGGCACCATTTTTGAGTGAATGGCCAAAAGTCAGATTTTTTCTGAAATTGTGACTCCGGGGGTTAGGGATTTTTTCCCAAAAAAAATTTTTGCCGGTGAAATTGTTGAGGGCTGATTTCTTGTCCTGTGATAAAAAGACTTCTGTTTCGATTGCCAAACCTCTCAGGAGAGCATTTGCAACCGTTTGGCACCACTTATGAGTGAATTGTCAAAAGTCAGATTTTTTCTGAAATTGTGACCCCGGGGCTTAGGGATCTTTTCCCAAAAAAAATTTTTGCCGGTGAAATTGTTGAGGGCTGATTTCTTGTCCTGTGATAAAAAGACTTCTGTTTCGATTGCCAAACCTCTCAGGAGAGCATTTGCAACCGTTTGGCACCACTTATGAGTGAATTGCCAAAAGTCAGATTTTTCTGAAATTGTGACCCCGGGGGTTAGGGATTTTTTCAAAAAAAAATTTTTTGCCGGTGAAGTTGTCGAGGGCTGATTTCTTGTCCTGTGATAAAAAGACTTCTGTTTCGATTGTCAAACCTCTCAGGGGAGCATTTGCAACCGTTTGGCACAATTTATGAGTGAATAGCCAAAAGTCAGATTTTTTTCTGAAATTGTGACCCCGGGGCTTAGGGATATTTTCAAAAATAAAAAATTTTGCCGGTGAAGTTGTCGAGGGCTGATTTCTTGTCCTGTGATAAAAAGACTTCTGTTTCGATTGCCAAACCTCTCAGGAGAGCATTTGCAACCGTTTGGCACCATTTATGAGTGAATTGCCAAAAGTCAGATTTTTTCTGAAATTGTGACCCCGGGGGTTAGCGATTTTTTCAAAAAAAAAAAAAAAAAAATTTGCCGGTGAAGTTGTCGAGGGCTGATTTCTTGTCCTGTGATAAAAAGCCTTCTGTTTCGATCGCCAAACCTCTCAGGGGAGCATTTGCAACAGTTTGGCACCATTTATGAGTGAATGGCCAAAAGTCAGATTTTTTCTGAAATTGTGACCCCGGGGCTTAGGGATTTTTTCAAAAAAAAATTTTTTGCCGGTGAAGTTGTCGAGGGCTGATTTCTTGTCCTGTGATAAAAAGACTTCTGTTTCGATTGCCAAACTCTCAGGCGAGCATTTGCAACAGTTTGGCACCATTTTTGAGTGAATGGCCAAAAGTCAGATTTTTTCTGAAATTGTGACTCCGGGGGTTAGGGATTTTTTCCCAAAAAAAATTTTTGCCGGTGAAATTGTTGAGGGCTGATTTCTTGTCCTGTGATAAATAGACTTCTGTTTCGTTTGCCAAACCTCTCAGGAGAGCATTTGCAACCGTTTGGCACCATTTATGAGTGAATTGCCAAAAGTCAGATTTTTTCTGAAATTGTGACCCCGGGGCTTAGGGATTTTTTCAAAAAAAAAAATTTTGCCAGTTAAGTTGTCGAGGGCTGATTTCTTGTCCTGTGATAAAAAGACTTCTGTTTCGATTGCCAAACCTCTCACGGGAGCATTTGCAACAGTTTGGCACCATTTTTGAGTGAATTATCAAAAGTCAGATTTTTGATGAAATTGTGACCCCGGGGCTTAGGGATTTTTTTTTTTAAAAAAAATTTTGCCGGTGAAGTTGTCGAGGGCTGATTTCTTGTCATGTGATAAAAAGACTTCTGTTTCAATTGCGAAACCTCTCAGGCGAGCATTTGCAACAGTTTGGCACCATTTTTGAGTGAATGGCCAAAAGTCAGATTTTTTCTGAAATTGTGACCCCGGGGGTTAGGGATTTTTTCAAAAAAATCTTTTTCTGCTGGTGAAGTTGTTGAGGGCTGATTTCTTGTCCTGTGATAAAAAGACTTCTGTTTTGATTGCCAAACCTCTCAGGAGAGCATTTGCAACCGTTTGGCACCATTTATGAGTGAATTGCCAAAAGTCAGATTTTTTCTGAAATTGTGACCCCGGGGTTTAGGGATTTTTTCAAAAAAAAAAATTTTGCCGGTGAACTTGTCGAGGGCTGATTTCTTGTCCTGTGATAAAAAGCCTTCTGTTTCGACCGCCAAACCTCTCAGGGGAGCATTTGCAACAGTTTGGCACCATTTTTGAGTGAATGGCCAAAAGTCAGATTTTTTCTGAAATTGTGACCCCGGGGGTTAGGGATTTTTTTCAAAAAAAATTTTTTGCCGGTGAAGTTGTCGAGGGCTGATTTCTTGTCCTGTGATAAAAAGACTTCTGTTTCGATTGTCAAACCTCTCAGGGGAGCATTTGCAACCGTTTGGCACTATTTATGAGTGAATTGCCAAAAGTCAGATTTTTTCTGAAATTGTGACCCCGGGGGTTAGGGATTTTTTCAAAAAAAAATTTTTTGCCGGTGAAGTTGTCGAGGGCTGATTTCTTGTCCTGTGATAAAAAGACTTCTGTTTCGATTGCCAAACCTCTCAGGGGAGCATTTGCAACCGTTTGGCACTATTTATGAGCGAATTGTCAAAAGTCAGATTTTTTCTGAAATTGTGACCCCGGGGCTTAGGGATTTTTTCCCAAAAAAAATTTTTGCCGGTGAAATTGTTGAGGGCTGATTTCTTGTCCTGTGATAAAAAGACTTCTGTTTCGATTGCCAAACCTCTCAGGAGAGCATTTGCAACCGTTTGGCACCACTTATGAGTGAATTGCCAAAAGTCAGATTTTTCTGAAATTGTGACCCCGGGGGTTAGGGATTTTTTCAAAAAAAAATTTTTTGCCGGTGAAGTTGTCGAGGGCTGATTTCTTGTCCTGTGATAAAAAGACTTCTGTTTCGATTGTCAAACCTCTCAGGGGAGCATTTGCAACCGTTTGGCACAATTTATGAGTGAATAGCCAAAAGTCAGATTTTTTTCTGAAATTGTGACCCCGGGGCTTAGGGATTTTTTTCAAAAAAAAAAAATTTTGCCGGTGAAGTTGTCGAGGGCTGATTTCTTGTCCTGTGATAAAAAGACTTCTGTTTCGATTGCCAAACCTCTCAGGAGAGCATTTGCAACCGTTTGGCACCATTTATGAGTGAATTGCCAAAAGTCAGATTTTTTCTGAAATTGTGACCCCGGGGGTTAGGGATTTTTTCAAAAAAAAATTTTTTGCCGGTGAAGTTTTCGAGGGCTGATTTCTTGTCCTGTGATAAAAAGACTTCTGTTTCGATTGCCAAACCTCTCAGGGGAGCATTTGCAACCGTTTGGCACTATTTATGAGTGAATTGTCAAAAGTCAGATTTTTTCTGAAATTGTGACCCCGGGGCTTAGGGATTTTTTCCCAAAAAAAATTTTTGCCGGTGAAGTTGTTGAGGGCTGATTTCTTGTCCTGTGATAAAAAGACTTCTGTTTCGATTGCCAAACCTCTCAGGAGAGCATTTGCAACCGTTTGGCACCATTTATGAGTGAATTGCCAAAAGTCAGATTTTTTCTGAAATTGTGACCCCGGGGCTTAGGGATTTTTTCAAAAAAAAAAATTTTGCCAGTTAAGTTGTCGAGGGCTGATTTCTTGTCCTGTGATAAAAAGACTTCTGTTTCGATTGCCAAACCTCTCACGGGAGCATTTGCAACAGTTTGGCACCATTTTTGAGTGAATTATCAAAAGTCAGATTTTTGATGAAATTGTGACCCCGGGGCTTAGGGATTTTTTCAAAAAAAAAAATTTTGCCGGTGAAGTTGTCGAGGGCTGATTTCTTGTCCTGTGGTAAAAAGACTTATGTTTTGATTGCCAAACCTCTCAGGGGAGCATTTGCAACCGTTTGGCGCCATTTTTGAGTGAATGGCCAAAAGTCAGATTTTTTCTGAAGTTGTGACCCCGGGGCTTAGCGATTTTTTCAAAAAAAAAAAAAATTTGCCGGTGAAGTTGTCGAGGGCTGATTTCTTGTCCTGTGATAAAAAGCCTTCTGTTTCGATCGCCAAACCTCTCAGGGGAGCATTTGCAACAGTTTGGCACCATTTATGAGTGAATGGCCAAAAGTCAGATTTTTTCTGAAATTGTGACCCCGGGGCTTAGGGATTTTTTCAAAAAAAAATTTTTTGCCGGTGAAGTTGTCGAGGGCTGATTTCTTGTCCTGTGATAAAAAGACTTCTGTTTCGATTGCCAAACTCTCAGGCGAGCATTTGCAACAGTTTGGCACCATTTTTGAGTGAATGGCCAAAAGTCAGATTTTTTCTGAAATTGTGACTCCGGGGGTTAGGGATTTTTTCCCAAAAAAAAATTTTCCCGGTGAAATTGTTGAGGGCTGATTTCTTGTCCTGTGATAAAAAGACTTCTGTTTCGATTGCCAAACCTCTCAGGAGAGCATTTGCAACCGTTTGGCACCACTTATGAGTGAATTGTCAAAAGTCAGATTTTTTCTGAAATTGTGACCCCGGGGCTTAGGGATCTTTTCCCAAAAAAAATTTTTGCCGGTGAAATTGTTGAGGGCTGATTTCTTGTCCTGTGATAAAAAGACTTCTGTTTCGATTGCCAAACCTCTCAGGAGAGCATTTGCAACCGTTTGGCACCACTTATGAGTGAATTGCCAAAAGTCAGATTTTTCTGAAATTGTGACCCCGGGGGTTAGGGATTTTTTCAAAAAAAAATTTTTTGCCGGTGAAGTTGTCGAGGGCTGATTTCTTGTCCTGTGATAAAAAGACTTCTGTTTCGATTGTCAAACCTCTCAGGGGAGCATTTGCAACCGTTTGGCACAATTTATGAGTGAATAGCCAAAAGTCAGATTTTTTTCTGAAATTGTGACCCCGGGGCTTAGGGATATTTTCAAAAATAAAAAATTTTGCCGGTGAAGTTGTCGAGGGCTGATTTCTTGTCCTGTGATAAAAAGACTTCTGTTTCGATTGCCAAACCTCTCAGGAGAGCATTTGCAACCGTTTGGCACCATTTATGAGTGAATTGCCAAAAGTCAGATTTTTTCTGAAATTGTGACCCCGGGGGTTAGCGATTTTTTCAAAAAAAAAAAAAAAAAAATTTGCCGGTGAAGTTGTCGAGGGCTGATTTCTTGTCCTGTGATAAAAAGCCTTCTGTTTCGATCGCCAAACCTCTCAGGGGAGCATTTGCAACAGTTTGGCACCATTTATGAGTGAATGGCCAAAAGTCAGATTTTTTCTGAAATTGTGACCCCGGGGCTTAGGGATTTTTTCAAAAAAAAATTTTTTGCCGGTGAAGTTGTCGAGGGCTGATTTCTTGTCCTGTGATAAAAAGACTTCTGTTTCGATTGCCAAACTCTCAGGCGAGCATTTGCAACAGTTTGGCACCATTTTTGAGTGAATGGCCAAAAGTCAGATTTTTTCTGAAATTGTGACTCCGGGGGTTAGGGATTTTTTCCCAAAAAAAATTTTTGCCGGTGAAATTGTTGAGGGCTGATTTCTTGTCCTGTGATAAAAAGACTTCTGTTTCGATTGCCAAACCTCTCAGGAGAGCATTTGCAACCGTTTGGCACCACTTATGAGTGAATTGTCAAAAGTCAGATTTTTTCTGAAATTGTGACCCCGGGGCTTAGGGATCTTTTCCCAAAAAAAATTTTTGCCGGTGAAATTGTTGAGGGCTGATTTCTTGTCCTGTGATAAAAAGACTTCTGTTTCGATTGCCAAACCTCTCAGGAGAGCATTTGCAACCGTTTGGCACCACTTATGAGTGAATTGCCAAAAGTCAGATTTTTCTGAAATTGTGACCCCGGGGGTTAGGGATTTTTTCAAAAAAAAATTTTTTGCCGGTGAAGTTGTCGAGGGCTGATTTCTTCTCCTGTGATAAAAAGACTTCTGTTTCGATTGTCAAACCTCTCAGGGGAGCATTTGCAACCGTTTGGCACAATTTATGAGTGAATAGCCAAAAGTCAGATTTTTTTCTGAAATTGTGACCCCGGGGCTTAGGGATTTTTTCAAAAATAAAAAATTTTGCCGGTGAAGTTGTCGAGGGCTGATTTCTTGTCCTGTGATAAAAAGACTTCTGTTTCGATTGCCAAACCTCTCAGGAGAGCATTTGCAACCGTTTGGCACCATTTATGAGTGAATTGCCAAAAGTCAGATTTTTTCTGAAATTGTGACCCCGGGGGTTAGGGATTTTTTCAAAAAAAAAATTTTTGCCGGTGAAGTTTTCGAGGGCTGATTTCTTGTCCTGTGATAAAAAGACTTCTGTTTCGATTGCCAAACCTCTCAGGGGAGCATTTGCAACCGTTTGGCACTATTTATGAGTGAATTGTCAAAAGTCAGATTTTTTCTGAAATTGTGACCCCGGGGCTTAGGGATTTTTTTCCCAAAAAAAATTTTTGCCGGTGAAGTTGTCGAGGGCTGATTTCTTGTCCTGTGATAAAAAGACTTCTGTTTCGATTGCCAAACTCTCAGGCGAGCATTTGCAACAGTTTGGCACCATTTTTGAGTGAATGGCCAAAGGTCAGATTTTTTCTGAAATTGTGACCCCGGGGCTTAGGGATTTTTTTTTTAAAAAAAAAATTTGCCAGTAAAGTTGTCAAGGGCTGATTTCTTGTCCTGTGATAAAAAGACTTCTGTTTCGATTGCGAAACCTCTCACGGGAGCATTTGCAACAGTTTGGCACCATTTTTGAGTGAATCATCAAAAGTCAGATTTTTGATGAAATTGTGACCCCGGGGCTTAGGGATTTTTTCAAAAAAAAAAATTTTTGCCGGTGAAGTTGTCGAGGGCTGATTTCTTGTCCTGTGGTAAAAAGACTTATGTTTTGATTGCCAAACCTCTCAGGGGAGCATTTGCAACCGTTTGGCGTCATTTTTGAGTGAATGGCTAAAAGTCAGATTTTTTCTGAAATTGTGACCCCGGGGGTTAGGGATTTTTTCAAAAAAAAAAATTTTGCCGGTGAACTTGTTGAGGGCTGATTTCTTGTCCTGTGATAAAAAGACTTCTGTTTCGATTGCCAAACCTCTCAGGAGAGCATTTGCAACCGTTTGGCACCACTTATGAGTGAATTGCCAAAAGTCAGATTTTTCTGAAATTGTGACCCCGGGGCTTAGGGATTTTTTCAAAAAAAAATTTTTTGCCGGTGAAGTTGTCGAGGGCTGATTTCTTGTCCTGTGATAAAAAGACTTCTGTTTCGATTGTCAAACCTCTCAGGGGAGCATTTGCAACCGTTTGGCACAATTTATGAGTGAATAGCCAAAAGTCAGATTTTTTTCTGAAATTGTGACCCCGGGGCTTAGGGATTTTTTTCAAAAATAAAAAATTTTGCCGGTGAAGTTGTCGAGGGCTGATTTCTTGTCCTGTGATAAAAAGACTTCTGTTTCGATTGCCAAACCTCTCAGGAGAGCATTTGCAACCGTTTTGCACCATTTATGAGTGAATTGCCAAAAGTCAGATTTTTTCTGAAATTGTGATCCCGGGGGTTAGGGATTTTTTCAAAAAAAATTTTTTTGCCGGTGAAGTTTTCGAGGGCTGATTTCTTGTCCTGTGATAAAAAGACTTCTGTTTCGATTGCCAAACCTCTCAGGGGAGCATTTGCAACCGTTTGGCACTATTTATGAGTGAATTGTCAAAAGTCAGATTTTTTCTGAAATTGTGACCCCAGGGCTTAGGGATTTTTTCCCAAAAAAAATTTTTGACGGTGAAGTTGTTGAGGGCTGATTTCTTGTCCTGTGATAAAAAGACTTCTGTTTCGATTGCCAAACCTCTCAGGAGAGCATTTGCAACCGTTTGGCGCCATTTTTGAGTGAATGGCCAAAAGTCAGATTTTTTCTGAAGTTGTGACCCCGGGGCTTAGCGATTTTTTCAAAAAAAAAAAAAAAAATTTGCCGGTGAAGTTGTCGAGGGCTGATTTCTTGTCCTGTGATAAAAAGCCTTCTGTTTCGATCGCCAAACCTCTCACGGGAGCATTTGCAACAGTTTGGCACCATTTATGAGTGAATGGCCAAAAGTCAGATTTTTTCTGAAATTGTGACCCCGGGGGTTAGGGATTTTTTCAAAAAAAAATTTTTTGCCGGTGAAGTTGTCGAGGGCTGCTTTCTTGTCCTGTGATAAAAAGACTTCTGTTTCGATTGCCAAACTCTCAGGTGAGCATTTGCAACAGTTTGGCACCATTTTTGAGTGAATGGCCAAAAGTCAGATTTTTTCTGAAATTGTGACCCCGGGGCTTAGGGATCTTTTCCCAAAAAAATTTTTTGCCGGTGAAGTTGTCGAGGGCTGCTTTCTTGTCCTGTGATAAAAAGACTTCTGTTTCGATTGCCAAACTCTCAGGTGAGCATTTGCAACAGTTTGGCACAATTTATGAGTGAATAGCCAAAAGTCAGATTTTTTTCTGAAATTGTGACCCCGGGGCTTAGGGATATTTTCAAAAATAAAAAATTTTGCCGGTGAAGTTGTCGAGGGCTGATTTCTTGTCCTGTGATAAAAAGACTTCTGTTTCGATTGCCAAACCTCTCAGGAGAGCATTTGCAACCGTTTGGCACCATTTATGAGTGAATTGCCAAAAGTCAGATTTTTTCTGAAATTGTGACCCCGGGGGTTAGCGATTTTTTCAAAAAAAAAAAAAAAAAATTTGCCGGTGAAGTTGTCGAGGGCTGATTTCTTGTCCTGTGATAAAAAGCCTTCTGTTTCGATCGCCAAACCTCTCAGGGGAGCATTTGCAACAGTTTGGCACCATTTATGAGTGAATGGCCAAAAGTCAGATTTTTTCTGAAATTGTGACCCCGGGGCTTAGGGATTTTTTCAAAAAAAAATTTTTTGCCGGTGAAGTTGTCGAGGGCTGATTTCTTGTCCTGTGATAAAAAGACTTCTGTTTCGATTGCCAAACTCTCAGGCGAGCATTTGCAACAGTTTGGCACCATTTTTGAGTGAATGGCCAAAAGTCAGATTTTTTCTGAAATTGTGACTCCGGGGGTTAGGGATTTTTTCCCAAAAAAAATTTTTGCCGGTGAAATTGTTGAGGGCTGATTTCTTGTCCTGTGATAAAAAGACTTCTGTTTCGATTGCCAAACCTCTCAGGAGAGCATTTGCAACCGTTTGGCACCACTTATGAGTGAATTGTCAAAAGTCAGATTTTTTCTGAAATTGTGACCCCGGGGCTTAGGGATCTTTTCCCAAAAAAAATTTTTGCCGGTGAAATTGTTGAGGGCTGATTTCTTGTCCTGTGATAAAAAGACTTCTGTTTCGATTGCCAAACCTCTCAGGAGAGCATTTGCAACCGTTTGGCACCACTTATGAGTGAATTGCCAAAAGTCAGATTTTTCTGAAATTGTGACCCCGGGGGTTAGGGATTTTTTCAAAAAAAAATTTTTTGCCGGTGAAGTTGTCGAGGGCTGATTTCTTCTCCTGTGATAAAAAGACTTCTGTTTCGATTGTCAAACCTCTCAGGGGAGCATTTGCAACCGTTTGGCACAATTTATGAGTGAATAGCCAAAAGTCAGATTTTTTTCTGAAATTGTGACCCCGGGGCTTAGGGATTTTTTCAAAAATAAAAAATTTTGCCGGTGAAGTTGTCGAGGGCTGATTTCTTGTCCTGTGATAAAAAGACTTCTGTTTCGATTGCCAAACCTCTCGGGAGAGCATTTGCAACCGTTTGGCACCATTTATGAGTGAATTGCCAAAAGTCAGATTTTTTCTGAAATTGTGACCCCGGGGGTTAGGGATTTTTTCAAAAAAAAAATTTTTGCCGGTGAAGTTTTCGAGGGCTGATTTCTTGTCCTGTGATAAAAAGACTTCTGTTTCGATTGCCAAACCTCTCAGGGGAGCATTTGCAACCGTTTGGCACTATTTATGAGTGAATTGTCAAAAGTCAGATTTTTTCTGAAATTGTGACCCCGGGGCTTAGGGATTTTTTTCCCAAAAAAAATTTTTGCCGGTGAAGTTGTCGAGGGCTGATTTCTTGTCCTGTGATAAAAAGACTTCTGTTTCGATTGCCAAACTCTCAGGCGAGCATTTGCAACAGTTTGGCACCATTTTTGAGTGAATGGCCAAAGGTCAGATTTTTTCTGAAATTGTGACCCCGGGGCTTAGGGATTTTTTTTTAAAAAAAAAAATTTGCCAGTAAAGTTGTCAAGGGCTGATTTCTTGTCCTGTGATAAAAAGACTTCTGTTTCGATTGCGAAACCTCTCACGGGAGCATTTGCAACAGTTTGGCACCATTTTTGAGTGAATCATCAAAAGTCAGATTTTTGATGAAATTGTGACCCCGGGGCTTAGGGATTTTTTCAAAAAAAAAAATTTTTGCCGGTGAAGTTGTCGAGGGCTGATTTCTTGTCCTGTGGTAAAAAGACTTATGTTTTGATTGCCAAACCTCTCAGGGGAGCATTTGCAACCGTTTGGCGTCATTTTTGAGTGAATGGCTAAAAGTCAGATTTTTTCTGAAATTGTGACCCCGGGGGTTAGGGATTTTTTCAAAAAAAAAAATTTTGCCGGTGAACTTGTCGAGGGCTGATTTCTTGTCCTGTGATAAAAAGCCTTCTGTTTCGACCGCCAAACCTCTCAGGGGAGCATTTGCAACAGTTTGGCACCATTTTTGAGTGAATGGCCAAAAGTCAGATTTTTTCTGAAATTGTGACACCGGGGGTTAGGGATTTTTTCCCAAAAAAAATTTTTGCCGGTGAAATTGTTGAGGGCTGATTTCTTGTCCTGTGATAAAAAGACTTCTGTTTCGATTGCCAAACCTCTCAGGAGAGCATTTGCAACCGTTTGGCACCACTTATGAGTGAATTGCCAAAAGTCAGATTTTTCTGAAATTGTGACCCCGGGGCTTAGGGATTTTTTCAAAAAAAAATTTTTTGCCGGTGAAGTTGTCGAGGGCTGATTTCTTGTCCTGTGATAAAAAGACTTCTGTTTCGATTGTCAAACCTCTCAGGGGAGCATTTGCAACCGTTTGGCACAATTTATGAGTGAATAGCCAAAAGTCAGATTTTTTTCTGAAATTGTGACCCCGGGGCTTAGGGATTTTTTTCAAAAATAAAAAATTTTGCCGGTGAAGTTGTCGAGGGCTGATTTCTTGTCCTGTGATAAAAAGACTTCTGTTTCGATTGCCAAACCTCTCAGGAGAGCATTTGCAACCGTTTTGCACCATTTATGAGTGAATTGCCAAAAGTCAGATTTTTTCTGAAATTGTGATCCCGGGGGTTAGGGATTTTTTCAAAAAAAATTTTTTTGCCGGTGAAGTTTTCGAGGGCTGATTTCTTGTCCTGTGATAAAAAGACTTCTGTTTCGATTGCCAAACCTCTCAGGGGAGCATTTGCAACCGTTTGGCACTATTTATGAGTGAATTGTCAAAAGTCAGATTTTTTCTGAAATTGTGACCCCAGGGCTTAGGGATTTTTTCCCAAAAAAAATTTTTGACGGTGAAGTTGTTGAGGGCTGATTTCTTGTCCTGTGATAAAAAGACTTCTGTTTCGATTGCCAAACCTCTCAGGAGAGCATTTGCAACCGTTTGGCGCCATTTTTGAGTGAATGGCCAAAAGTCAGATTTTTTCTGAAGTTGTGACCCCGGGGCTTAGCGATTTTTTCAAAAAAAAAAAAAAAAATTTGCCGGTGAAGTTGTCGAGGGCTGATTTCTTGTCCTGTGATAAAAAGCCTTCTGTTTCGATCGCCAAACCTCTCACGGGAGCATTTGCAACAGTTTGGCACCATTTATGAGTGAATGGCCAAAAGTCAGATTTTTTCTGAAATTGTGACCCCGGGGGTTAGGGATTTTTTCAAAAAAAAATTTTTTGCCGGTGAAGTTGTCGAGGGCTGCTTTCTTGTCCTGTGATAAAAAGACTTCTGTTTCGATTGCCAAACTCTCAGGTGAGCATTTGCAACAGTTTGGCACCATTTTTGAGTGAATGGCCAAAAGTCAGATTTTTTCTGAAATTGTGACTCCGGGGGTTAGGGATTTTTTCAAAAAAATCTTTTTCTGCCGGTGAAGTTGTTGAGGGCTGATTTCTTGTCCTGTGATAAAAAGACTTCTGTTTCGATTGCCAAATCTCTCAGGAGAGCATTTGCAACAGTTTGGCACCATTTTTGAGTGAATGGCCAAAGGTCAGATTTTTTCTGAAATTGTGACCCCGGGGCTTAGGGATTTTTTCAAAAAAAAAAAAATTTGCCAGTAAAGTTGTCAAGGGCTGATTTCTTGTCCTGTGATAAAAAGACTTCTGTTTCGATTGCCAAACCTCTCAGGAGAGCATTTGCAACAGTTTGGCACCATTTTTGAGTGAATTATCAAAAGTCAGATTTTTGATGAAATTGTGACCCCGGGGCTTAGGGATTTTTTCAAAAAAAAAAATTTTGCTGCTGAAGTTGTCGAGGGCTGATTTCTTGTCCTGTGATAAAAAGACTTCTGTTTCGATTGCCAAACTCTCAGGCGAGCATTTGCAACAGTTTGGCACCATTTTTGAGTGAATGGCCAAAAGTCAGATTTTTTCTGAAATTGTGACCCCGGGGTTAGGGATTTTTTCAAAAAAATCTTTTTCTGCTGGTGAAGTTGTCGAGGGCTGATTTCTTGTCCTGTGATAAAAAGACTTCTGTTTCGATTGCCAAACCTCTCAGGAGAGCATTTGCAACCGTTTGGCACCATTTATGAGTGAATTGCCAAAAGTCAGATTTTTCTGAAATTGTGACCCCGGGGGTTAGGGATTTTTTCAAAAAAAATTTTTTTGCCGGTGAAGTTGTCGAGGGCTGATTTCTTGTCCTGTGATAAAAAGACTTCTGTTTCGATTGCCAAATCTCTCAGGGGAGCATTTGCAACCGTTTGGCACCATTTATGAGTGAATTGTCAAAAGTCAGTTTTTTTCTGAAATTGTGACCCCTGGGGTTAGGGATTTTTTCAAAAAAATCTTTTTCTGCCAGTTAAGTTGTCGAGGGCTGATTTCTTGTCCTGTGATAAAAAGACTTCTGTTTCGATTGCCAAACCTCTCACGGGAGCATTTGCAACAGTTTGGCACCATTTTTGAGTGAATTATCAAAAGTCAGATTTTTGATGAAATTGTGACCCCGGGGCTTAGGGATTTTTTCAAAAAAAAAATTTTTGCCGGTGAAGTTGTCGAGGGCTGATTTCTTGTCCTGTGGTAAAAAGACTTATGTTTTGATTGCCAAACCTCTCAGGGGAGCATTTGCAACAGTTTGGCACCATTTATGAGTGAATGGCCAAAAGTCAGATTTTTTCTGAAATTGTGACCCCGGGGCTTAGGGATTTTTTCAAAAAAAATTTTTTTGCCGGTGAAGTTGTCGAGGGCTGATTTCTTGTCCTGTGATAAAAAGACTTCTGTTTCGATTGCCAAACTCTCAGGCGAGCATTTGCAACAGTTTGGCACCATTTTTGAGTGAATGGCCAAAAGTCAGATTTTTTCTGAAATTGTGACTCCGGGGGTTAGGGATTTTTTCAAAAAAATCTTTTTCTGCCGGTGAAGTTGTTGAGGGCTGATTTCTTGTCCTGTGATAAAAAGACTTCTGTTTCGATTGCCAAACCTCTCAGGAGAGCATTTGCAACAGTTTGGCACCATTTTTGAGTGAATGGCCAAAGGTCAGATTTTTTCTGAAATTGTGACCCCGGGGCTTAGGGATTTTTTCAAAAAAAAAAAAAAAATTTGCCAGTAAAGTTGTCAAGGGCTGATTTCTTGTCCTGTGATAAAAAGACTTCTGTTTCGATTGCGAAACCTCTCACGGGAGCATTTGCAACAGTTTGGCACCATTTTTGAGTGAATTATCAAAAGTCAGATTTTTGATGAAATTGTGACCCCGGGGCTTAGGGATTTTTTCAAAAAAAAAAATTTTGCTGCTGAAGTTGTCGAGGGCTGATTTCTTGTCCTGTGATAAAAAGACTTCTGTTTCGATTGCCAAACTCTCAGGCGAGCATTTGCAACAGTTTGGCACCATTTTTGAGTGAATGGCCAAAAGTCAGATTTTTTCTGAAATTGTGACCCCGGGGTTAGGGATTTTTTCAAAAAAATCTTTTTCTGCTGGTGAAGTTGTCGAGGGCTGATTTCTTGTCCTGTGATAAAAAGACTTCTGTTTCGATTGCCAAACCTCTCAGGAGAGCATTTGCAACCGTTTGGCACCATTTATGAGTGAATTGCCAAAAGTCAGATTTTTCTGAAATTGTGACCCCGGGGCTTAGGGATTTTTTCCCAAAAAAAATTTTTGCCGGTGAAGTTGTTGAGGGCTGATTTCTTGTCCTGTGATAAAAAGACTTCTGTTTCGATTGCCAAACCTCTCAGGAGAGCATTTGCAACCGTTTGGCACCACTTATGAGTGAATTGCCCAAAGTCAGATTTTTCTGAAATTGTGACCCCGGGGGTTAGGGATTTTTTCAAAAAAAAATTTTTTGCCGGTGAAGTTGTCGAGGGCTGATTTCTTGTCCTGTGATAAAAAGACTTCTGTTTCTATTGTCAAACCTCTCAGGGGAGCATTTGCAACCGTTTGGCACTATTTATGAGTGAATAGCCAAAAGTCAGATTTTTTTCTGAAATTGTGACCCCGGGGCTTAGGGATTTTTTTCAAAAATAAAAAATTTTGCCGGTGAAGTTGTCGAGGGCTGATTTCTTGTCCTGTGATAAAAAGACTTCTGTTTCGATTGCCAAACCTCTCAGGAGAGCATTTGCAACCATTTGGCACCATTTATGAGTGAATTGCCAAAAGTCAGATTTTTTCTGAAATTGTGACCCCGGGGGTTAGGGATTTTTTTTAAAAAAAATTTTTTGCCGGTGAAGTTTTCGAGGGCTGATTTCTTGTCCTGTGATAAAAAGACTTCTGTTTCGATTGCCAAACCTCTCAGGGGAGCATTTGCAACCGTTTGGCATTATTTATGAGTGAATTGTCAAAAGTCAGATTTTTTCTGAAATTGTGACCCCGGGGCTTAGGGATTTTTTCCCAAAAAAAATTTTTGCCGGTGAAGTTGTTGAGGGCTGATTTCTTGTCCTGTGATAAAAAGACTTCTGTTTCGATTGCCAAACCTCTCAGGAGAGCATTTGCAACCGTTTGGCACTATTTATGAGTGAATTGTCAAAAGTCAGATTTTTTCTGAAATTGTGACCCCGGGGCTTAGGGATTTTTTCCCAAAAAAAATTTTTGCCGGTGAAGTTGTTGAGGGCTGATTTCTTGTCCTGTGATAAAAAGACTTCTGTTTCGATTGCCAAACCTCTCAGGAGAGCATTTGCAACCGTTTGGCGCCATTTTTGAGTGAATGGCCAAAAGTCAGATTTTTTCTGAAGTTGTGACCCCGGGGCTTAGCGATTTTTTCAAAAAAAAAAAAAAAAAAATTTGCCGGTGAAGTTGTCGAGGGCTGATTTCTTGTCCTGTGATAAAAAGCCTTCTGTTTCGATCGCCAAACCTCTCAGGGGAGCATTTGCAACAGTTTGGCACCATTTATGAGTGAATGGCCAAAAGTCAGATTTTTTCTGAAATTGTGACCCCGGGGCTTAGGGATTTTTTCAAAAAAAAAATTTTTGCCGGTGAAGTTGTCGAGGGCTGATTTCTTGTCCTGTGATAAAAAGACTTCTGTTTCGATTGCCAAACTCTCAGGCGAGCATTTGCAACAGTTTGGCACCATTTTTGAGTGAATGGCCAAAAGTCAGATTTTTTCTGAAATTGTGACTCCGGGGGTTAGGGATTTTTTCAAAAAAATCTTTTTCTGCCGGTGAAGTTGTTGAGGGCTGATTTCTTGTCCTGTGATAAAAAGACTTCTGTTTCGATTGCCAAACCTCTCAGGAGAGCATTTGCAACAGTTTGGCACCATTTTTGAGTGAATGGCCAAAGGTCAGATTTTTTCTGAAATTGTGACCCCGGGGCTTAGGGATTTTTTCAAAAAAAAAAAAAAAATTGCCAGTAAAGTTGTCAAGGGCTGATTTCTTGTCCTGTGATAAAAAGACTTCTGTTTCGATTGCCAAACCTCTCAGGAGAGCATTTGCAACAGTTTGGCACCATTTTTGAGTGAATGGCCAAAAGTCAGATTTTTGATGAAATTGTGACCCCGGGGTTAGGGATTTTTTCAAAAAAATCTTTTTCTGCTGGTGAAGTTGTCGAGGGCTGATTTCTTGTCCTGTGATAAAAAGACTTCTGTTTCGATTGCCAAACCTCTCAGGAGAGCATTTGCAACCGTTTGGCACCATTTATGAGTGAATTGCCAAAAGTCAGATTTTTCTGAAATTGTGACCCCGGGGGTTAGGGATTTTTTCAAAAAAAATTTTTTTGCCGGTGAAGTTGTCGAGGGCTGATTTCTTGTCCTGTGATAAAAAGACTTCTGTTTCGATTGCCAAATCTCTCAGGGGAGCATTTGCAACCGTTTGGCACCATTTATGAGTGAATTGTCAAAAGTCAGTTTTTTTCTGAAATTGTGACCCCGGGGGTTAGGGATTTTTTCAAAAAAATCTTTTTCTGCCAGTTAAGTTGTCGAGGGCTGATTTCTTGTCCTGTGATAAAAAGACTTCTGTTTCGATTGCCAAACCTCTCACGGGAGCATTTGCAACAGTTTGGCACCATTTTTGAGTGAATTATCAAAAGTCAGATTTTTGATGAAATTGTGACCCCGGGGCTTAGGGATTTTTTCAAAAAAAAATTTTTTGCCGGTGAAGTTGTCGAGGGCTGATTTCTTGTCCTGTGATAAAAAGACTTCTGTTTCGATTGCCAAACTCTCAGGCGAGCATTTGCAACAGTTTGGCACCATTTTTGAGTGAATGGCCAAAAGTCAGATTTTTTCTGAAATTGTGACTCCGGGGGTTAGGGATTTTTTCAAAAAAATCTTTTTCTGCCGGTGAAGTTGTTGAGGGCTGATTTCTTGTCCTGTGATAAAAAGACTTCTGTTTCGATTGCCAAACCTCTCAGGAGAGCATTTGCAACAGTTTGGCACCATTTTTGAGTGAATGGCCAAAGGTCAGATTTTTTCTGAAATTGTGACCCCGGGGCTTAGGGATTTTTTCAAAAAAAAAAAAAATTTGCCAGTAAAGTTGTCAAGGGCTGATTTCTTGTCCTGTGATAAAAAGACTTCTGTTTCGATTGCCAAACCTCTCAGGAGAGCATTTGCAACAGTTTGGCACCATTTTTGAGTGAATTATCAAAAGTCAGATTTTTGATGAAATTGTGACCCCGGGGCTTAGGGATTTTTTCAAAAAAAAAAATTTTGCTGCTGAAGTTGTCGAGGGCTGATTTCTTGTCCTGTGATAAAAAGACTTCTGTTTCGATTGCCAAACTCTCAGGCGAGCATTTGCAACAGTTTGGCACCATTTTTGAGTGAATGGCCAAAAGTCAGATTTTTTCTGAAATTGTGACCCCGGGGTTAGGGATTTTTTCAAAAAAATCTTTTTCTGCTGGTGAAGTTGTCGAGGGCTGATTTCTTGTCCTGTGATAAAAAGACTTCTGTTTCGATTGCCAAACCTCTCAGGAGAGCATTTGCAACCGTTTGGCACCATTTATGAGTGAATTGTCAAAAGTCAGTTTTTTTCTGAAATTGTGACCCCGGGGGTTAGGGATTTTTTCAAAAAAATCTTTTTTCTGCCAGTTAAGTTGTCGAGGGCTGATTTCTTGTCCTGTGATAAAAAGACTTCTGTTTCGATTGCCAAACCTCTCACGGGAGCATTTGCAACAGTTTGGCACCATTTTTGAGTGAATTATCAAAAGTCAGATTTTTGATGAAATTGTGACCCCGGGGCTTAGGGATTTTTTCAAAAAAAAATTTTTTGCCGGTGAAGTTGTCGAGGGCTGATTTCTTGTCCTGTGGTAAAAAGACTTATGTTTTGATTGCCAAACCTCTCAGGGGAGCATTTGCAACCGTTTGGCGCCATTTTTGAGTGAATGGCCAAAAGTCAGATTTTTTCTGAAGTTGTGACCCCGGGGCTTAGCGATTTTTTCAAAAAAAAAAAAAAATTTGCCGGTGAAGTTGTCGAGGGCTGATTTCTTGTCCTGTGATAAAAAGCCTTCTGTTTCGATTGCCAAACCTCTCAGGAGAGCATTTGCAACCATTTGGCACCATTTATGAGTGAATTGCCAAAAGTCAGATTTTTTCTGAAATTGTGACCCCGGGGGTTAGGGATTTTTTTTTAAAAAAATTTTTTGCCGGTGAAGTTTTCGAGGGCTGATTTCTTGTCCTGTGATAAAAAGACTTCTGTTTCGATTGCCAAACCTCTCAGGGGAGCATTTGCAACCGTTTGGCACTATTTATGAGTGAATTGTCAAAAGTCAGATTTTTTCTGAAATTGTGACCCCGGGGCTTAGGGATTTTTTCCCAAAAAAAATTTTTGCCGGTGAAGTTGTTGAGGGCTGATTTCTTGTCCTGTGATAAAAAGACTTCTGTTTCGATTGCCAAACCTCTCAGGAGAGCATTTGCAACCGTTTGGCACCATTTATGAGTGAATTGCCAAAAGTCAGATTTTTTCTGAAATTGTGACCCCGGGGCTTAGGGATTTTTTCAAAAAAAAAAATTTTGCCAGTTAAGTTGTCGAGGGCTGATTTCTTGTCCTGTGATAAAAAGACTTCTGTTTCGATTGCCAAACCTCTCACATGAGCATTTGCAACAGTTTGGCACCATTTTTGAGTGAATTATCAAAAGTCAGATTTTTGATGAAATTGTGACCCCGGGGCTTAGGGATTTTTTCAAAAAAAAATTTTTGCCAGTTAAGTTGTCGAGGGCTGATTTCTTGTCCTGTGATAAAAAGACTTCTGTTTCGATTGCCAAACCTCTCACATGAGCATTTGCAACAGTTTGGCACCATTTTTGAGTGAATTATCAAAAGTCAGATTTTTTCTGAAATTGTGACCCCGGGGGTTAGGGTTTTTTTCAAAAATTTTTTTTTTTGCCAGTTAAGTTGTCGAGGGCTGATTTCTTGTCCTGTGATAAAAAGACTTCTGTTTCGATTGGACACCTCTCAGGGGAGCGTTTGCAACCGTTTGTCACCATTTATGAGTGAATAGCCAAAAGTCAGATTTTTTCTGAAGTTGTGACCCCGGGGCTTAGCGATTTTTTCAAAAAAAAAAAAAAATTTGCCGGTGAAGTTGTCGAGGGCTGATTTCTTGTCGTGTGATAAAAAGCCTTCTGTTTCGATCGCCAAACCTCTCAGGGGAGCATTTGCAACAGTTTGGCACCATTTTTGAGTGAATGGCCAAAAGTCAGATTTTTTCTGAAATTGTGATCCCGGGGCTTAGGGATTTTTTCAAAAAAAAATTTTTTGCCGGTGAAGTTGTTGAGGGCTGATTTCTTGTCCTGTGATAAAAAGACTTCTGTTTCGATTGCCAAACTCTCAGGCGAGCATTTGCAACAGTTTGGCACCATTTTTGAGTGAATGGCCAAAAGTCAGATTTTTTCTGAAATTGTGACCCCGGGGCTTAGGGATTTTTTCAAAAAAATCTTTTTCTGCCGGTGAAGTTGTTGAGGGCTGATTTCTTGTCCTGTGATAAAAAGACTTCTGTTTCGATTGCCAAACCTCTCAGGAGAGCATTTGCAACAGTTTGGCACCATTTTTGAGTGAATGGCCAAAGGTCAGATTTTTTCTGAAATTGTGACCCCGGGGCTTAGGGATTTTTTCAAAAAAAAAAAATTTGCCAGTTAAGTTGTCGAGGGCTGATTTCTTGTCCTGTGATAAAAAGACTTCTGTTTCGATTGCGAAACCTCTCACGGGAGCATTTGCAACAGTTTGGCACCATTTATGAGTGAATTGCCAAAAGTCAGATTTTTTCTGAAATTGTGACCCCGGGGCTTAGGGATTTTTTCAAAAAAAAAAATTTTGCCAGTTAAGTTGTCGAGGGCTGATTTCTTGTCCTGTGATAAAAAGACTTCTGTTTCGATTGCCAAACCTCTCACGGGAGCATTTGCAACAGTTTGGCACCATTTATGAGTGAATTGCCAAAAGTCAGATTTTTTCTGAAATTGTGACCCCGGGGGTTAGGGATTTTTTTTTAAAAAAAAATTTTGCCGGTGAAGTTGTCGAGGGCTGATTTCTTGTCCTGTGATAAAAAGACTTCTGTTTCAATTGCGAAACCTCTCAGGGGAGCATTTGCAACCGTTTGGCACTATTTTTGAGTGAATGGCCAAAAGTCAGATTTTTTCTGGAATTGTGACCCCGGGGGTTAGGGAGTTTTTCAAAAAAATCTTTTTCTGCCAGTGAAGTTCTCAAGTGCTGATTTCTTGTCCTGTGATAAAAAGACTTCTGTTTCGATTGCCAAACCTCTCAGGAGAACATTTGCAACCGTTTGGCACCATTTATGAGTGAATTGCCAAAAGTCTGATTTTTTCTGAAATTGTGACCCCGGGGCTTAGGGATTTTTTTTAAAAAAAAAATTTGCCGGTGAAGTTGTCGAGGGCTGATTTCTTGTCCTGTGATAAAAAGACTTCTGTTTCGATTGCCAAATCTCTCAGGGGAGCATTTGCAACCGTTTGGCACCATTTATGAGTGAATTGTCAAAAGTCAGTTTTTTTCTGAAATTGTGACCCCGGGGGTTAGGGATTTTTTCAAAAAAATCTTTTTCTGCCAGTGAAGTTGTCAAGTGCTGATTTCTTGTCCTGTGATAAAAAGACTTCTGTTTCGATTGCCAAACCTCTCAGGAGAGCATTTGCAACCGTTTGGCACCATTTCTGAGTGAATTGCCAAAAGTCAGATTTTTTCTGAAATTGTGACCCCGGGGCTTAGGGATTTTTTGAAAAAAAAAAATTTTGCCAGTTACGTTGTCGAGGGCTGATTTCTTGTCCTGTGATAAAAAGACTTCTGTTTCGATTGCCAAACCTCTCACAGGAGCATTTGCAACAGTTTGGCACCATTTTTGAGTGAATTGCAAAAAGTCAGATTTTTTCTGAAATTGTGACCCCGGGGCTTAGGGATTTTTTTAAAAAAAAATTTTTGCCGGTGAAGTTGTCGAGGGCTGATTTCTTGTCCTGTGATAAAAAGCCTTCTGTTTCGACCGCCAAACCTCTCAGGGGAGCATTTGCAACAGTTTGGCACCATTTTTGAGTGAATGGCCAAAAGTCAGATTTTTTCTGAAATTGTGACCCCGGGGCTTAGGGATTTTTTCAAAAAAAAAAATTTTGCAGGTGAAGTTGTCGAGGGCTGATTTCTTGTCCTGTGATAAAAAGACTTCTGTTTCGATTGCCAAACCTCTCAGAGGAGCATTTGCAACAGATTGGCACCATTTTTGAGTGAATGGCGAAAGGTCAGATTTTTTCTGAAATTGTGACCCCGGGGCTTAGGGATTTTTTTCAAAAATATGTTTTTCTGCCGGTGAAGTTGTCGAGGGCTGATTTCTTGTCCTGTGATAAAAAGACTTCTGTTTCGTTTGCCAAACCTCTCAGGAGAGCATTTGGAACCGTTTGGCACCATTTATGAGTGAATTGCCAAAAGTCAGATTTTTTCTGAAATTGTGACCCCGGGGCTTAGGGATTTTTTCAAAAAAAAAAATTTTGCCAGTTAACTTGTCGAGGGCTGATTTCTTGTCCTGTGATAAAAAGACTTCTGTTTCGATTGCCAAACCTCTCACGGGAGCATTTGCAACAGTTTGGCACCATTTTTGAGTGAATTATCAAAAGTCAGATTTTTGATGAAATAGTGACCCCGGGGCTTAGGGATTTTTTTTTAAAAAAAAAAATTTGCCGGTGAAGTTGTCGAGGGCTGATTTCTTGTCCTGTGATAAAAAGACTTCTGTTTCAATTGCGAAACCTCTCAGGGGAGCATTTGCAACCGTTTGGCACTATTTTTGAGTGAATGGCCAAAAGTCAGATTTTTTCTGGAATTGTGACCCCGGGGGTTAGGGAGTTTTTCAAAAAAATCTTTTTCTGCCAGTGAAGTTGTCAAGTGCTGATTTCTTGTCCTGTGATAAAAAGACTTCTGTTTCGATTGCCAAACCTCTCAGGAGAGCATTTGCAACCGTTTGGCACCATTTCTGAGTGAATTGCCAAAAGTCAGATTTTTTCTGAAATTGTGACCCCGGGGCTTAGGGATTTTTTGAAAAAAAAAAATTTTGCCAGTTAAGTTGTCGAGGGCTGATTTCTTGTCCTGTGATAAAAAGACTTCTGTTTCGATTGCCAAACCTCTCACGGGAGCATTTGCAACAGTTTGGCACCATTTTTGAGTGAATTGCAAAAAGTCAGATTTTTTCTGAAATTGTGACCCCGGGGCTTAGGGATTTTTTTAAAAAAAAAAATTTGCCGGTGAAGTTGTCGAGGGCTGATTTCTTGTCCTGTGATAAAAAGCCTTCTGTTTCGACCGCCAAACCTCTCAGGGGAGCATTTGCAACAGTTTGGCACCATTTTTGAGTGAATGGCCAAAAGTCAGATTTTTTCTGAAATTGTGACCCCGGGGCTTAGGGATTTTTTCAAAAAAAAAAATTTTGCAGGTGAAGTTGTCGAGGGCTGATTTCTTGTCCTGTGATAAAAAGACTTCTGTTTCGATTGCCAAACCTCTCAGGGGAGCATTTGCAACAGTTTGGCACCATTTTTGAGTGAATGGCCAAAAGTCAGATTTTTTCTGAAATTGTGACCCCGGGGCTTAGGGATTTTTTCAAAAAAAAAAATTTGCCGGTGAAGTTGTCGAGGGCTGATTTCTTGTCCTGTGATAAAAAGACTTCTGTTTCGATTGCCAAATCTCTCAGGGGAGCATTTGCAACCGTTTGGCACCATTTATGAGTGAATTGTCAAAAGTCAGTTTTTTCCTGAAATTGTGACCCCGGGGGTTAGGGATTTTTTCAAAAAAATCTTTTTCTGCCAGTGAAGCTGTCAAGTGCTGATTTCTTGTCCTGTGATAAAAAGACTTCTGTTTCGATTGCCAAACCTCTCAGGAGAGCATTTGCAACCGTTTGGCACCATTTCTGAGTGAATTGCCAAAAGTCAGATTTTTTCTGAAATTGTGACCCCGGGGCTTAGGGATTCTTTGAAAAAAAAAAAATTTTGCCAGTTAAGTTGTCGAGGGCTGATTTCTTGTCCTGTGATAAAAAGACTTCTGTTTCGATTGCCAAACCTCTCAAGGGAGCATTTGCAACAGTTTGGCACCATTTTTGAGTGAATTGCAAAAAGTCAGATTTTTTCTGAAATTGTGACCCCGGGGCTTAGGGATTTTTTTTTAAAAAAAATTTTGCCGGTGAAGTTGTCGAGGGCTGATTTCTTGTCCTGTGATAAAAAGCCTTCTGTTTCGACCGCCAAACCTCTCAGGGGAGCATTTGCAACAGTTTGGCACCATTTTTGAGTGAATGGCCAAAAGTCAGATTTTTTCTGAAATTGTGACCCCTGGGCTTAGGGATTTTTTCAAAAAAAAAAAATTTGCAGGTGAAGTTGTCGAGGGCTGATTTCTTGTCCTGTGATAAAAAGACTTCTGTTTCGATTGCCAAACCTCTCAGGGGAGCATTTGCAACAGTTTGGCACCATTTTTGAGTGAATGGCCAAAAGTCAGATTTTTTCTGAAATTGTGACCCCGGGGCTTAGGGATTTTTTTCAAAAATATCTTTTTCTGCCGGTGAAGTTGTCGAGGGCTGATTTCTTGTCCTGTGATAAAAAGACTTCTGTTTCGTATGCCAAACCTCTCAGGGGAGCATTTGCAACCGTTTGGCACCATTTATGAGTGAATTGTCAAAATTCAGATTTTTTTCTGAAATTGTGACCCCGGGGCTTAGGGATTTTTTTCAAAAATATCTTTTTCTGCCGGTGAAGTTGTCGAGGGCTGATTTCTTGTCCTGTGATAAAAAGCCTTCTGTTTCCACCGCCAAACCTCTCAGGGGAGCATTTGCAACAGTTTGGCACCATTTTTGAGTGAATGGCCAAAAGTCAGATTTTTTCTGAAATTGTGACCCCGGGGCTTAGGGATTTTTTCAAAAAAAAAATTTTTGCAGGTGAAGTTGTCGAGGGCTGATTTCTTGTCCTGTGATAAAAAGACTTCTGTTTCGATTGCCAAACCTCTCAGGGGAGCATTTGCAACAGTTTGGCACCATTTTTGAGTGAATGGCCAAAAGTCAGATTTTTTCTGAAATTGTGACCCCGGGGCTTAGGGATTTTTTTCAAAAATATCTTTTTCTGCCGGTGAAGTTGTCGAGGGCTGATTTCTTGTCCTGTGATAAAAAGACTTCTGTTTCGTATGCCAAACCTCTCAGGAGAGCATTTGCAACCGTTTGGCACCATTTATGAGTGAATTGCCAAAAGTCAGATTTTTTCTGAAATTGTGACCCCGGGGCTTAGGGATTTTTTCAAAAAAAAATTTTTTGCCGGTGAAGTTGTCGAGGGCTGATTTCTTGTCCTGTGATAAAAAGACTTCTGTTTCTACCGCCAAACCTCTCAGGGGAGCATTTGCAACAGTTTGGCACCATTTATGAGTGAATGGCCAAACTCAGATTTTTTCTGAAATTGTGACCCCGGGGGTTAGGGATTTTTTCAAAAAAAAAATTTTTTTGCCAGTTATGTTGTCGAGGGCTGATTTCTTGTCCTGTGATAAAAAGACTTCTGTTTCGATTGCCAAATCTCTCAGGGGAGCATTTGCAACCGTTTGGCACCATTTATGAGTGAATTGTCAAAATTCAGATTTTTTTCTGAAATTGTGACCCCGGGGCTTAGGGATTTTTTTCAAAAATATCTTTTTCTGCCGGTGAAGTTGTCGAGGGCTGATTTCTTGTCCTGTGATAAAAAGCCTTCTGTTTCCACCGCCAAACGTCTCAGGGGAGCATTTGCAACAGTTTGGCACCATTTATGAGTGAATGGCCAAACTCAGATTTTTTCTGAAATTGTGACCCCGGGGGTTAGGGATTTTTTCAAAAAAAAAATTTTTTTGCCAGTTAAGTTGTCGAGGGCTGATTTCTTGTCCTGTGATAAAAAGACTTCTGTTTCGATTGCGAAACCTCTCAGGGGAGCATTTGCAACCGTTTGGCACCATTTATGAGTGAATTGCCAAAAGTCAAATTTTTTTCTGAAATTGTGACCCCGGGGCTTAGGGATTTTTTTCAAAAATATCTTTTTCTGCCGGTGAAGTTGTCGAGGGCTGATTTCTTGTCCTGTGATAAAAAGACTTCTGTTTCATTTGCCAAACCTCTCACGGGAGCATTTGCAACAGTTTGGCACCATTTTTGAGTGAATTATCAAAAGTCAGATTTTTGATGAAATTGTGACCCCGGGGCTTAGGGATTTTTTCAAAAAAAAAATTTTTGCCGGTGAAGTTGTCGACGGCTGATTTCTTGTCCTGTGATAAAAAAACTTCTGTTTCGATTGCCAAACGTCTCAGAGGAGCATTTGCAACCGTTTGGCACTATTTTTGAGTGAATGGCCAAAAGTCAGATTTTTTCTGAAATTGTGACCCCGGGGGTTAGGGATTTTTTCAAAAAAATCTTTTTCTGCCAGTGAAGTTCTCAAGTGCTGATTTCTTGTCCTGTGATAAAAAGACTTCTGTTTCGATTGCCAAACCTCTCAGGAGAGCATTTGCAGCCGTTTGGCACCATTTATGAGTGAATTGCCAAAAGTCAGATTTTTTCTGAAATTGTGACCCCGGGGCTTAGGGATTTTTTCAAAAAAAAATTTTTTACCGGTGAAGTTGTCGAGGGCTGATTTCTTGTCCTGTGATAAAAAGACTTCTGTTTTGTTTGCCAAACCTCTCAGGAGAGCATTTGCAACCGTTTGGCACCATTTATGAGTGAATTGCCAAAAGTCAGATTTTTTCTGAAATTGTGACCCCGGGGCTTAGGGATTTTTTGAAAAAAAAATTTTTGCCAGTTAGGTTGTCGAGGCCTGATTTCTTGTCCTGTGATAAAAAGACTTCTGTTTCGATTGCCAAACCTCTCACGGGAGCATTTGCAACCGTTTGGCACCATTTATGAGTGAATTGTCAAAAGTCAGATTTTTTCTGAAATTGTGACCCCGAGGGTTAGGGATTTTTTCAAAAAAATCTTTTTCTGCCAGTGAAGTTGTCAAGTGCTGATTTCTTGTCCTGTGATAAAAAGACTTCTGTTTCGATTGCCAAACCTCTCATGAGAGCATTTGCAACAGTTTGGCACCATTTTTGAGTGAATTGCCAAAAGTCAGATTTTTTCTGAAATTGTGACCCCGGGGCTTAGGGATTTTTTGAAAAAAAAATTTTTTGCCAGTTAAGTTGTCGAGGGCTGATTTCTTGTCCTGTGATAAAAAGACTTCTGTTTCGATTGCCAAACCTCTCACGGGAGCATTTGCAACAGTTTGGCACCATTTTTGAGTGAATTGCCAAAAGTCAGATTTTTTCTGAAATTGTGACCCCGGGGCTTAGGGATTTTTTCAAAAAAAAAATTTTTGCCGGTGAAGTTGTCGAGGGCTGATTTCTTGTCCTGTGATAAAAAGATTTCTGTTTCGATTGCCAAATCTCTCAGGGGAGCATTGGCAACCGTTTGGCATCATTTATGAGTGAATTGTCAAAATTCAGATTTTTTCTGAAATTGTGACCCCGGGGCTTAGGGATTTTTTCAAAAAAAAATTTTGCCGGTGAAGTTGTCGAGGGCTGATTTCTTGTCCTGTGATAAAAAGCCTTCTGTTTCGACCGCCAAACCTCTCAGGGGAGCATTTGAAACAGTTTGGCACCATTTTTGAGTGAATGGCCAAAAGTCAGATTTTTTCTGAAATTGTGACCCCGGGGCTTAGGGATTTTTTCAAAAAAAAAAATTTTCCAAGTGAAGTTGTCGAGGGCTGATTTCTTGTCCTGTGATAAAAAGACTTCTGTTTCGATTGCCAAACCTCTCAGGCGAGCATTTGCAACAGTTTGGCACCATTTTTGAGTGAATGGCCAAAAGTCAGATTTTTTCTGAAATTGTGACTCCGGGGGTTAGGGATTTTTTCAAGAAAAATCTTTTTCTGCCGGTGAAGTTGTCGAGGGCTGATTTCTTGTCCTGTGATAAAAAGCCTTCTGTTTCCACCGCCAAACCTCTCAGGGGAGCATTTGCAACAGTTTGGCACCATTTTTGAGTGAATGGCCAAAAGTCAGATTTTTTCTGAAATTGTGACCCCGGGGCTTAGGGATTTTTTCAAAAAAAAAAATTTTGCAGGTGAAGTTGTCGAGGGCTGATTTCTTGTCCTGTGATAAAAAGACTTCTGTTTCGATTGCCAAACCTCTCAGGGGAGCATTTGCAACAGTTTGGCACCATTTTTGAGTGAATGGCCAAAAGTCAGATTTTTTCTGAAATTGTGACCCCGGGGCTTAGGGATTTTTTTCAAAAATATCTTTTTCTGCCGGTGAAGTTGTCGAGGGCTGATTTCTTGTCCTGTGATAAAAAGACTTCTGTTTCGTATGCCAAACCTCTCAGGAGAGCATTTGCAACCGTTTGGCACCATTTATGAGTGAATTGCCAAAAGTCAGATTTTTTCTGAAATTGTGACCCCGGGGCTTAGGGATTTTTTCAAAAAAAAATTTTTTGCCGGTGAAGTTGTCGAGGGCTGATTTCTTGTCCTGTGATAAAAAGACTTCTGTTTCTACCGCCAAACCTCTCAGGGGAGCATTTGCAACAGTTTGGCACCATTTATGAGTGAATGGCCAAACTCAGATTTTTTCTGAAATTGTGACCCCGGGGGTTAGGGATTTTTTCAAAAAAAAATTTTTTTTGCCAGTTAAGTTGTCGAGGGCTGATTTCTTGTCCTGTGATAAAAAGACTTCTGTTTCGATTGCCAAATCTCTCAGGGGAGCATTTGCAACTGTTTGGCACCATTTATGAGTGAATTGTCAAAATTCAGATTTTTTTCTGAAATTGTGACCCCGGGGCTTAGGGATTTTTTTCAAAAATATCTTTTTCTGCCGGTGAAGTTGTCGAGGGCTGATTTCTTGTCCTGTGATAAAAAGCCTTCTGTTTCCACCGCCAAACGTCTCAGGGGAGCATTTGCAACAGTTTGGCACCATTTATGAGTGAATGGCCAAACTCAGATTTTTTCTGAAATTGTGACCCCGGGGGTTAGGGATATTTTCAAAAAAAAATTTTTTTTGCCAGTTAAGTTGTCGAGGGCTGATTTCTTGTCCTGTGATAAAAAGACTTCTGTTTCGATTGCGAAACCTCTCAGGGGAGCATTTGCAACCGTTTGGCACCATTTATGAGTGAATTGCCAAAAGTCAAATTTTTTTCTGAAATTGTGACCCCGGGGCTTAGGGATTTTTTTCAAAAATATCTTTTTCTGCCGGTGAAGTTGTCGAGGGCTGATTTCTTGTCCTGTGATAAAAAGACTTCTGTTTCATTTGCCAAACCTCTCACGGGAGCATTTGCAACAGTTTGGCACCATTTTTGAATGAATTATCAAAAGTCAGATTTTTGATGAAATTGTGACCCCGGGGCTTAGGGATTTTTTCAAAAAAAAAATTTTTGCCGGTGAAGTTGTCGACGGCTGATTTCTTGTCCTGTGATAAAAAAACTTCTGTTTCGATTGCCAAACGTCTCAGAGGAGCATTTGCAACCGTTTGGCACTATTTTTGAGTGAATGGCCAAAAGTCAGATTTTTTCTGAAATTGTGACCCCGGGGGTTAGGGATTTTTTCAAAAAAATCTTTTTCTGCCAGTGAAGTTCTCAAGTGCTGATTTCTTGTCCTGTGATAAAAAGACTTCTGTTTCGATTGCCAAACCTCTCAGGAGAGCATTTGCAGCCGTTTGGCACCATTTATGAGTGAATTGCCAAAAGTCAGATTTTTTCTGAAATTGTGACCCCGGGGCTTCGGGATTTTTTCAAAAAAAAATTTTTTACCGGTGAAGTTGTCGAGGGCTGATTTCTTGTCCTGTGATAAAAAGACTTCTGTTTTGTTTGCCAAACCTCTCAGGAGAGCATTTGCAACCGTTTGGCAACATTTATGAGTGAATTGCCAAAAGTCAGATTTTTTCTGAAATTGTGACCCCGGGGCTTAGGGATTTTTTGAAAAAAAATTTTTTGCCAGTTAGGTTGTCGAGGCCTGATTTCTTGTCCTGTGATAAAAAGACTTCTGTTTCGATTGCCAAACCTCTCACGGGAGCATTTGCAACCGTTTGGCACCATTTATGAGTGAATTGTCAAAAGTCAGATTTTTTCTGAAATTGTGACCCCGGGGGTTAGGGATTTTTTCAAAAAAATCTTTTTCTGCCAGTGAAGTTGTCAAGTGCTGATTTCTTGTCCTGTGATAAAAAGACTTCTGTTTCGATTGCCAAACCTCTCATGAGAGCATTTGCAACAGTTTGGCACCATTTTTGAGTGAATTGCCAAAAGTCAGATTTTTTCTGAAATTGTGACCCCGGGGCTTAGGGATTTTTTGAAAAAAAAATTTTTTGCCAGTTAAGTTGTCGAGGGCTGATTTCTTGTCCTGTGATAAAAAGACTTCTGTTTCGATTGCCAAACCTCTCACGGGAGCATTTGAAACAGTTTGGCACCATTTTTGAGTGAATTGCCAAAAGTCAGATTTTTTCTGAAATTGTGACCCCGGGGCTTAGGGATTTTTTGAAAAAAAAATTTTTGCCAGTTAGGTTGTCGAGGCCTGATTTCTTGTCCTGTGATAAAAAGACTTCTGTTTCGATTGCCAAACCTCTCACGGGAGCATTTGCAACCGTTTGGCACCATTTATGAGTGAATTGTCAAAAGTCAGATTTTTTCTGAAATTGTGACCCCGAGGGTTAGGGATTTTTTCAAAAAAATCTTTTTCTGCCAGTGAAGTTGTCAAGTGCTGATTTCTTGTCCTGTGATAAAAAGACTTCTGTTTCGATTGCCAAACCTCTCATGAGAGCATTTGCAACAGTTTGGCACCATTTTTGAGTGAATTGCCAAAAGTCAGATTTTTTCTGAAATTGTGACCCCGGGGCTTAGGGATTTTTTGAAAAAAAAATTTTTTGCCAGTTAAGTTGTCGAGGGCTGATTTCTTGTCCTGTGATAAAAAGACTTCTGTTTCGATTGCCAAACCTCTCACGGGAGCATTTGCAACAGTTTGGCACCATTTTTGAGTGAATTGCCAAAAGTCAGATTTTTTCTGAAATTGTGACCCCGGGGCTTAGGGATTTTTTCAAAAAAAAAATTTTTGCCGGTGAAGTTGTCGAGGGCTGATTTCTTGTCCTGTGATAAAAAGATTTCTGTTTCGATTGCCAAATCTCTCAGGGGAGCATTGGCAACCGTTTGGCATCATTTATGAGTGAATTGTCAAAATTCAGATTTTTTCTGAAATTGTGACCCCGGGGCTTAGGGATTTTTTCAAAAAAAAATTTTGCCGGTGAAGTTGTCGAGGGCTGATTTCTTGTCCTGTGATAAAAAGCCTTCTGTTTCGACCGCCAAACCTCTCAGGGGAGCATTTGAAACAGTTTGGCACCATTTTTGAGTGAATGGCCAAAAGTCAGATTTTTTCTGAAATTGTGACCCCGGGGCTTAGGGATTTTTTCAAAAAAAAAAATTTTCCAAGTGAAGTTGTCGAGGGCTGATTTCTTGTCCTGTGATAAAAAGACTTCTGTTTCGATTGCCAAACCTCTCAGGCGAGCATTTGCAACAGTTTGGCACCATTTTTGAGTGAATGGCCAAAAGTCAGATTTTTTCTGAAATTGTGACTCCGGGGGTTAGGGATTTTTTCAAGAAAAATCTTTTTCTGCCGGTGAAGTTGTCGAGGGCTGATTTCTTGTCCTGTGATAAAAAGCCTTCTGTTTCCACCGCCAAACCTCTCAGGGGAGCATTTGCAACAGTTTGGCACCATTTTTGAGTGAATGGCCAAAAGTCAGATTTTTTCTGAAATTGTGACCCCGGGGCTTAGGGATTTTTTCAAAAAAAAAAATTTTGCAGGTGAAGTTGTCGAGGGCTGATTTCTTGTCCTGTGATAAAAAGACTTCTGTTTCGATTGCCAAACCTCTCAGGGGAGCATTTGCAACAGTTTGGCACCATTTTTGAGTGAATGGCCAAAAGTCAGATTTTTTCTGAAATTGTGACCCCGGGGCTTAGGGATTTTTTTCAAAAATATCTTTTTCTGCCGGTGAAGTTGTCGAGGGCTGATTTCTTGTCCTGTGATAAAAAGACTTCTGTTTCGTATGCCAAACCTCTCAGGAGAGCATTTGCAACCGTTTGGCACCATTTATGAGTGAATTGCCAAAAGTCAGATTTTTTCTGAAATTGTGACCCCGGGGCTTAGGGATTTTTTCAAAAAAAAATTTTTTGCCGGTGAAGTTGTCGAGGGCTGATTTCTTGTCCTGTGATAAAAAGACTTCTGTTTCTACCGCCAAACCTCTCAGGGGAGCATTTGCAACAGTTTGGCACCATTTATGAGTGAATGGCCAAACTCAGATTTTTTCTGAAATTGTGACCCCGGGGGTTAGGGATTTTTTCAAAAAAAAATTTTTTTTGCCAGTTAAGTTGTCGAGGGCTGATTTCTTGTCCTGTGATAAAAAGACTTCTGTTTCGATTGCCAAATCTCTCAGGGGAGCATTTGCAACTGTTTGGCACCATTTATGAGTGAATTGTCAAAATTCAGATTTTTTTCTGAAATTGTGACCCCGGGGCTTAGGGATTTTTTTCAAAAATATCTTTTTCTGCCGGTGAAGTTGTCGAGGGCTGATTTCTTGTCCTGTGATAAAAAGCCTTCTGTTTCCACCGCCAAACGTCTCAGGGGAGCATTTGCAACAGTTTGGCACCATTTATGAGTGAATGGCCAAACTCAGATTTTTTCTGAAATTGTGACCCCGGGGGTTAGGGATATTTTCAAAAAAAAATTTTTTTTGCCAGTTAAGTTGTCGAGGGCTGATTTCTTGTCCTGTGATAAAAAGACTTCTGTTTCGATTGCGAAACCTCTCAGGGGAGCATTTGCAACCGTTTGGCACCATTTATGAGTGAATTGCCAAAAGTCAAATTTTTTTCTGAAATTGTGACCCCGGGGCTTAGGGATTTTTTTCAAAAATATCTTTTTCTGCCGGTGAAGTTGTCGAGGGCTGATTTCTTGTCCTGTGATAAAAAGACTTCTGTTTCATTTGCCAAACCTCTCACGGGAGCATTTGCAACAGTTTGGCACCATTTTTGAATGAATTATCAAAAGTCAGATTTTTGATGAAATTGTGACCCCGGGGCTTAGGGATTTTTTCAAAAAAAAAATTTTTGCCGGTGAAGTTGTCGACGGCTGATTTCTTGTCCTGTGATAAAAAAACTTCTGTTTCGATTGCCAAACGTCTCAGAGGAGCATTTGCAACCGTTTGGCACTATTTTTGAGTGAATGGCCAAAAGTCAGATTTTTTCTGAAATTGTGACCCCGGGGGTTAGGGATTTTTTCAAAAAAATCTTTTTCTGCCAGTGAAGTTCTCAAGTGCTGATTTCTTGTCCTGTGATAAAAAGACTTCTGTTTCGATTGCCAAACCTCTCAGGAGAGCATTTGCAGCCGTTTGGCACCATTTATGAGTGAATTGCCAAAAGTCAGAATTTTCTGAAATTGTGACCCCGGGGCTTCGGGATTTTTTCAAAAAAAAATTTTTTACCGGTGAAGTTGTCGAGGGCTGATTTCTTGTCCTGTGATAAAAAGACTTCTGTTTTGTTTGCCAAACCTCTCAGGAGAGCATTTGCAACCGTTTGGCAACATTTATGAGTGAATTGCCAAAAGTCAGATTTTTTCTGAAATTGTGACCCCGGGGCTTAGGGATTTTTTGAAAAAAAATTTTTTGCCAGTTAGGTTGTCGAGGCCTGATTTCTTGTCCTGTGATAAAAAGACTTCTGTTTCGATTGCCAAACCTCTCACGGGAGCATTTGCAACCGTTTGGCACCATTTATGAGTGAATTGTCAAAAGTCAGATTTTTTCTGAAATTGTGACCCCGGGGGTTAGGGATTTTTTCAAAAAAATCTTTTTCTGCCAGTGAAGTTGTCAAGTGCTGATTTCTTGTCCTGTGATAAAAAGACTTCTGTTTCGATTGCCAAACCTCTCATGAGAGCATTTGCAACAGTTTGGCACCATTTTTGAGTGAATTGCCAAAAGTCAGATTTTTTCTGAAATTGTGACCCCGGGGCTTAGGGATTTTTTGAAAAAAAAATTTTTTGCCAGTTAAGTTGTCGAGGGCTGATTTCTTGTCCTGTGATAAAAAGACTTCTGTTTCGATTGCCAAACCTCTCACGGGAGCATTTGAAACAGTTTGGCACCATTTTTGAGTGAATTGCCAAAAGTCAGATTTTTTCTGAAATTGTGACCCCGGGGCTTAGGGATTTTTTCAAAAAAAAAATTTTTGCCGGTGAAGTTGTCGAGGGCTGATTTCTTGTCCTGTGATAAAAAGATTTCTGTTTCGATTGCCAAATCTCTCAGGGGAGCATTTGCAACCGTTTGGCATCATTTATGAGTGAATTGTCAAAATTCAGATTTTTTCTGAAATTGTGACCCCGGGGCTTAGGGATTTTTTCAAAAAAATTTTTTGCCGGTGAAGTTGTTGAGGGCTGATTTCTTGTCCTGTGATAAAAAGACTTCTGTTTCGATTGCCAAACCTCTCAGGAGAGCATTTGCAACCGTTTGGCACCATTTATGAGTGAATTGCCAAAAGTCAGATTTTTTCTGAAATTGTGACCCCGGGGGTTAGGGATTTTTTTCAAAAAAATTTTTTTTGCCGGTGAAGTTGTCGAGGGCTGATTTCTTGTCCTGTGATAAAAAGACTTCTGTTTCGATTGCCAAACCTCTCAGGGGAGCATTTGCAACAGTTTGGCACCATTTTTGAGTGAATTGCCAAAGGTCAGATTTTTTCTGAAATTGTGACCCCGGGCCTTAGGGATTTTTTTCAAAAATATCTTTTTCTGCCGGTGAAGTTGTCGAGGGCTGATTTCTTGTCCTGTGATAAAAAGACTTCTGTTTCGTTTGCCAAACCTCTCAGGAGAGCATTTGCAACCGTTTGGCACCATTTATGAGTGAATTGCCAAAAGTCAGATTTTTTCTGAAATTGTGACCCCGGGGCTTAGGGATTTTTTCAAAAAAAAAAATTTTGCCAGTTAAGTTGTCGAGGGCTGATTTCTTGTCCTGTGATAAAAAGACTTCTGTTTCGATTGCCAAACCTCTCACGGGAGCATTTGCAACAGTTTGGCACCATTTTTGAGTGAATTATCAAAAGTCAGATTTTTGATGAAATTGTGACCCCGGGGCTTAGGGATTTTTTCAAAAAAAAAATTTTTGCCGGTGAAGTTGTCGAGGGCTGATTTTTTGTCCTGTGATAAAAAGACCTCTGTTTCGATTGCCAAATCTCTCAGGGGAGCATTTGCAACCGTTTGGCACCATTTATGAGTGAATTGTCAAAAGTCAGGTTTTTTCTGAAATTGTGACCCCGGGGCTTAGGGATTTTTTCAAAAAAAAATTTTTGCCGGTGAAGTTGTCGAGGGCTGATTTCTTGTCCTGTGATAAAAAGCCTTCTGTTTCGACCGCCAAACGTCTCAGGGGAGCATTTGCAACAGTTTGGCACCATTTTTGAGTGAATGGCCAAACTCAGATTTTTTCTGAAATTGTGACCCCGGGGGTTAGGGATTTTTTCAAAAAAAAAAAAAAATTGCCAGTTAAGTTGTCGAGGGCTGATTTCTTGTCCTGTGATAAAAAGACTTCTGTTTCGATTGCCAAACCTCTCAGGCGAGCATTTGCAACAGTTTGGCACCATTTTTGAGTGAATGGCCAAAAGTCAGATTTTTTCTGAAATTGTGACCCCGGGGGTTCGGGATTTTTTCAAAAAAATATTTTTCTGCCGGTGAAGTTGTCGAGGGCTGATTTCTTGTCCTGTGATAAAAAGACTTCTGTTTCGATGGCCAAACCTCTCAGGAGAGCATTTGCAGCCGTTTGGCACCATTTTTGAGTGAATGGCCAAAGGTCAGATTTTTTCTGAAATTGTGACTCCGGGGGTTAGGGATTTTTTCAAAAAAATCTTTTTTTGCCGGTGAAGTTGTCGAGGGCTGATTTCTTGTTCTGTGATAAAAAGACTTCTGTTTCGATGGCCAAACCTCTCAGGAGAGCATTTGCAGCCGTTTGGCACCATTTTTGAGTGAATGGCCAAAAGTCAGATTTTTTCTGAAATTGTGACTCCGGGGGTTAGGGATTTTTTTCAAAAATATCTTTTGCTGCTGGTGAAGTTGTCGAGGGCTGATTTCTTGTCCTGTGATAAAAAGACTTCTGTTTCGTTTGCCAAACCTCTCAGGAGAGCATTTGCAACCGTTTCGCACCATTTATGAGTGAATTGCCAAAAGTCAGATTTTTTTCTGAAATTGTGACCCCGGGGCTTAGGGATTTTTTTTAAAAAAAAATTTGGCCGGTGAAGTTGTCGAGGGCTGATTTCTTGTCCTGTGATAAAAAGCCTTCTGTTTCGACCGCCAAACATCTCAGGGGAGCATTTGGAACAGTTTGGCACCATTTTTGAGTGAATTGCCAAAAGTCAGATTTTTTTCTGAAATTGTGACCCCGGGGGTTAGGGATTTTTTCCAAAAAAAATTTTGGCCGGTGAAGTTGTCGAGGGCTGATTTTTTGTCCTGTGATAAAAAGCCTTCTGTTTCGACCGCCAAACGTCTCAGGGGAGCATTTGCAACAGTTTGGCACCATTTTTGAGTGAATGGCCAAAGGTCAGATTTTTTCTGAAATTGTGACCCCGGGGCTTAGGGATTTTTTTCAAAAATATCTTTTTCTGCCGGTGAAGTTGTTGAGGGCTGATTTCTTGTCCTGTGATAAAAAAACTTCTGTTTCGATTGCCAAACCTGTCAGGAGAGCATTTGCAACCGTTTGGCACCATTTATGAGTGAATTGCCAAAAGTCAGATGTTTTTCTGAAATTGTGACCCCGGGGGTTAGGGATTTTTTCAAAAAAAAATTTTTTGCCTGTGAAGTTGTCGAGGGCTGATTTTTTGTCCTGTGAGAAAAAGCCTTCTGTTTCGACCGCCAAATGTCTCAGAGGAGCATTTGCAACAGTTTGGCACCATTTTTGAGTGAATGGCCAAAGGTCAGATTTTTTCTGAAATTGTGACCCCGGGGCTTAGGGATTTTTTTCAAAAATTTCTTTTTCTGCCGGTGAAGTTGTCGAGGGCTGATTTCTTGTCCTGTGATAAAAAGACTTCTGTTTCGTTTGCCAAACCTTTCAGGAGAGCATTTGCAACCGTTTGGCACCATTTATGAGTGAATTGCCAAAAGTCAGATTTTTTCTGAAATTGTGACCCCGGGGCTTAGGGATATTTTCAAAAAAAAAAAAAAAATTTGCCAGTTAAGTTGTCGAGGGCTGATTTCTTGTCCTGTGATAAAAAGACTTCTGTTTCGATTGCCAAACCTCTCAGGGGAGCATTTGCAACCGTTTCGCACCATTTATGAGTGAATTGTCAAAAGTCAGATTTTTGATGAAATTGTGACCCCGGGGCTTAGGGATTTTTTAAAAAAAAATTTTTGCCGGTGAAGTTGTCGAGGGCTGATTTCGTGTCCTGTGATAAAAAGCCTTCTGTTTCGACCGCCAAACGTCTCAGGGGAGCATTTGCAACAGTTTGGCACCATTTATGAGTGAATGGCCAAAAGTCAGATTTTTTCTGAAATTGTGACCCCGGGGCTTAGGGATTTTTTTCAAAAATATCTTTTTCTGCCGGTGAAGTTGTTGAGGGCTGATTTCTTGTCCTGTGATAAAAAGACTTCTGTTTCGATTGCCAAACCTGTCAGGAGAGCATTTGCAATCGTTTGGCACCATTTATGAGTGAATTGCCAAAAGTCAGATGTTTTTCTGAAATTGTGACCCCGGGGGTTAGGGATTTTTTCAAAAAAAAATTTTTTGCCTGTGAAGTTGTCGAGGGCTGATTTTTTGTCCTGTGAGAAAAAGCCTTCTGTTTCGACCGCCAAATGTCTCAGAGGAGCATTTGCAACAGTTTGGCACCATTTTTGAGTGAATGGCCAAAGGTCAGATTTTTTCTGAAATTGTGACCCCGGGGCTTAGGGATTTTTTTCAAAAATTTCTTTTTCTGCCGGTGAAGTTGTCGAGGGCTGATTTCTTGTCCTGTGATAAAAAGACTTCTGTTTCGTTTGCCAAACCTTTCAGGAGAGCATTTGCAACCGTTTGGCACCATTTATGAGTGAATTGCCAAAAGTCAGATTTTTTCTGAAATTGTGACCCCGGGGCTTAGGGATATTTTCAAAAAAAAAAAAAAAATTTGCCAGTTAAGTTGTCGAGGGCTGATTTCTTGTCCTGTGATAAAAAGACTTCTGTTTCGATTGCCAAACCTCTCAGGGGAGCATTTGCAACCGTTTCGCACCATTTATGAGTGAATTGTCAAAAGTCAGATTTTTGATGAAATTGTGACCCCGGGGCTTAGGGATTTTTTCAAAAAAAAATTTTTGCCGGTGAAGTTGTCGAGGGCTGATTTCGTGTCCTGTGATAAAAAGCCTTCTGTTTCGACCGCCAAACGTCTCAGGGGAGCATTTGCAACAGTTTGGCACCATTTATGAGTGAATGGCCAAAAGTCAGATTTTTTCTGAAATTGTGACCCCGGGGGTTAGGGATTTTTTCAAAAAAAAATTTTTTGCCGGTGAAGTTGTCGAGGGCTGATTTTTTGTCCTGTGAGAAAAAGCCTTCTGTTTCGACCGCCAATTGTCTCAGAGGAGCATTTGCAACAGTTTGGCACCATTTTTGAGTGAATGGCCAAAGGTCAGATTTTTTCTGAAATTGTGACCCCGGGGCTTAGGGTTTTTTTTCAAAAATATCTTTTTCTGCCGGTGAAGTTGTCGAGGGCTGATTTCTTGTCCTGTGATAAAAAGACTTCTGTTTCGTTTGCCAAATCTTTCAGGAGAGCATTTGCAACAGTTTGGCACCATTTATGAGTGAATGGCCAAAAGTCAGATTTTTTCTGAAATTGTGACCCCGGGGGTTAGGGATTTTTTCAAAAAAAAAAAATTTTGCCAGTTAAGTTGTCGAGGGCTGATTTCTTGTAATGTGATAAAAAGACTTCTGTTTCGATTGCCAAACCTCTCAGGGGAGCATTTGCAACCGTTTGGCACCATTTATGAGTGAATGGCCAAAGGTCAGATATTTTCTGAAATTGTGACCCCGGGGCTTAGGGATTTTTTCAAAAAAAATTTTTTTGCCGGTGAAGTTGTCGAGGGCTGATTTCTTGTCCTGTGATAAAAAGCCTTCTGTTTCGACCGCCAAACGTCTCAGGGGAGCATTTGCAACAGTTTGGCACCATTTTTGAGTGAATGGCCAAAAGTCAGATTTTTTCTGAAATTGTGACCCCGGGGGTTAGGTTTTTTTTCAAAAATTTTTTTTTTTGCCGGTGAAGTTGTCGAGGGCTGATTTCTTGTCCTGTGATAAAAAGACTTCTGTTTCGATTGGGCACCTCTCAGGGGAGCATTTGCAAACGTTTGTCACCATTTATGAGTGAATAGCCAAAAGTCAGATTTTTTCTGAAATTCTGACCCCGGGGGTTAGGGATTTTTTCAAAAAAATCTTTTTCTGCCGGTGAAGTTGTCGAGGGCTGATTTCTTGTCCTGTGATAAAAAGACTTCTGTTTCGATGGCCAAACCTCTCAGGAGAGCATTTGCAGCCGTTTGGCACCATTTTTGAATGAATGGCCAAAGGTCAGATTTTTTCTGAAATTGTGACTCCGGGGGTTAGGGATTTTTTCAAAAAAATCTTTTTTTGCCGGTGAAGTTGTCGAGGGCTGATTTCTTGTTCTGTGATAAAAAGACTTCTGTTTCGATTGCCAAACCTCTCAGGAGAGCATTTGCAACCGTTTCGCACCATTTATGAGTGAATTGCCAAAGGTCAGATTTTTGATGAAATTGTGACCCCGGGGCTTAGGGATTTTTTCAAAAAAAAATTTTTGCCGGTGAAGTTGTCGAGGGCTGATTTCGTGTCCTGTGATAAAAAGCCTTCTGTTTCGACCGCCAAACGTCTCAGGGGAGCATTTGCAACAGTTTGGCACCATTTATGAGTGAATGGCCAAAAGTCAGATTTTTTCTGAAATTGTGACCCCGGGGGTTAGGGATTTTTTCAAAAAAAAATTTTTTGCCGGTGAAGTTGTCGAGGGCTGATTTTTTGTCCTGTGAGAAAAAGCCTTCTGTTTCGACCGCCAATTGTCTCAGAGGAGCATTTGCAACAGTTTGGCACCATTTTTGAGTGAATGGCCAAAGGTCAGATTTTTTCTGAAATTGTGACCCCGGGGCTTAGGGTTTTTTTTCAAAAATATCTTTTTCTGCCGGTGAAGTTGTCGAGGGCTGATTTCTTGTCCTGTGATAAAAAGACTTCTGTTTCGTTTGCCAAATCTTTCAGGAGAGCATTTGCAACAGTTTGGCACCATTTATGAGTGAATGGCCAAAAGTCAGATTTTTTCTGAAATTGTGACCCCGGGGGTTAGGGATTTTTTCAAAAAAAAAAAATTTTGCCAGTTAAGTTGTCGAGGGCTGATTTCTTGTAATGTGATAAAAAGACTTCTGTTTCGATTGCCAAACCTCTCAGGGGAGCATTTGCAACCGTTTGGCACCATTTATGAGTGAATGGCCAAAGGTCAGATATTTTCTGAAATTGTGACCCCGGGGCTTAGGGATTTTTTCAAAAAAAAATTTTTTGCCGGTGAAGTTGTCGAGGGCTGATTTCTTGTCCTGTGATAAAAAGCCTTCTGTTTCGACCGCCAAACGTCTCAGGGGAGCATTTGCAACAGTTTGGCACCATTTTTGAGTGAATGGCCAAAAGTCAGATTTTTTCTGAAATTGTGACCCCGGGGGTTAGGTTTTTTTTCAAAAAATTTTTTTTTTGCCGGTGAAGTTGTCGAGGGCTGATTTCTTGTCCTGTGATAAAAAGACTTCTGTTTCGATTGGGCACCTCTCAGGGGAGCATTTGCAAACGTTTGTCACCATTTATGAGTGAATAGCCAAAAGTCAGATTTTTTCTGAAATTCTGACCCCGGGGGTTAGGGATTTTTTCAAAAAAATCTTTTTCTGCCGGTGAAGTTGTCGAGGGCTGATTTCTTGTCCTGTGATAAAAACACTTCTGTTTCGATGGCCAAACCTCTCAGGAGAGCATTTGCAGCCGTTTGGCACCATTTTTGAATGAATGGCCAAAGGTCAGATTTTTTCTGAAATTGTGACTCCGGGGGTTAGGGATTTTTTCAAAAAAATCTTTTTTTGCCGGTGAAGTTGTCGAGGGCTGATTTCTTGTTCTGTGATAAAAAGACTTCTGTTTCGATGGCCAAACCTCTCAGGAGAGCATTTGCAGCCGTTTGGCACCATTTTTGAGTGAATGGCCAAAGGTCAGATTTTTTCTGAAATTGTGACTCCCGGGGTTAGGGATTTTTTCAAAAAAATCTTTTTTTGCCGGTGAAGTTGTCGAGGGCTGATTTCTTTTTCTGTGATAAAAAGACTTCTCTTTCGATTGCCAAACCTCTCAGGGGAGCATTTGCAACCGTTTGGCACCATTTATGCGTGAATTGCCAAAAGTCAGGTTTTTTTCTGAAATTGTGACCCCGGGGGTTAGGGATTTTTTCAAAAAAAAAATTTTTGCCGGTGAAGTTGTCGAGGGCTGATTTTTTTTCCTGTGGTAAAAAGCCTTCTGTTTCGACCGCCAAACGTCTCAGAGGAGCATTTGCAACAGTTTGGCACCATTTTTGAGTGAATGGCCAAAGGTCAGATTTTTTCTGAAATTGTGACCCCGGGGCTTAGGGATTTTTTTCAAAAATATCTTTTGCTGCTGGTGAAGTTGTCGAGGGCTGATTTCTTGTCCTGTGATAAAAAGACTTCTGTTTCGTTTGCCAAACCTCTCAGGAGAGCATTTGCAACCGTTTCGCACCATTTATGAGTGAATTGCCAAAAGTCAGATTTTTTTCTGAAATTGTGACCCCGGGGCTTAGGGATTTTTTTTAAAAAAAATTTTGGCCGGTGAAGTTGTCGAGGGCTGATTTCTTGTCCTGTGATAAAAAGCCTTCTGTTTCGACCGCCAAACCTTTCAGGAGAGCATTTGCAACCGTTTGGCACCATTTATGAGTGAATTGCCAAAAGTCAGATTTTTTCTGAAATTGTGACCCCGGGGCTTAGGGATATTTTCAAAAAAAAAAAAAAAATTTGCCAGTTAAGTTGTCGAGGGCTGATTTCTTGTCCTGTGATAAAAAGACTTCTGTTTCGATTGCCAAACCTCTCAGGGGAGCATTTGCAACCGTTTCGCACCATTTATGAGTGAATTGTCAAAAGTCAGATTTTTGATGAAATTGTGACCCCGGGGCTTAGGGATTTTTTCAAAAAAAAATTTTTGCCGGTGAAGTTGTCGAGGGCTGATTTCGTGTCCTGTGATAAAAAGCCTTCTGTTTCGACCGCCAAACGTCTCAGGGGAGCATTTGCAACAGTTTGGCACCATTTATGAGTGAATGGCCAAAAGTCAGATTTTTTCTGAAATTGTGACCCCGGGGCTTAGGGATTTTTTTCAAAAATATCTTTTTCTGCCGGTGAAGTTGTTGAGGGCTGATTTCTTGTCCTGTGATAAAAAGACTTCTGTTTCGATTGCCAAACCTGTCAGGAGAGCATTTGCAACCGTTTGGCACCATTTATGAGTGAATTGCCAAAAGTCAGATGTTTTTCTGAAATTGTGACCCCGGGGGTTAGGGATTTTTTCAAAAAAAAATTTTTTGCCTGTGAAGTTGTCGAGGGCTGATTTTTTGTCCTGTGAGAAAAAGCCTTCTGTTTCGACCGCCAAATGTCTCAGAGGAGCATTTGCAACAGTTTGGCACCATTTTTGAGTGAATGGCCAAAGGTCAGATTTTTTCTGAAATTGTGACCCCGGGGCTTAGGGATTTTTTTCAAAAATTTCTTTTTCTGCCGGTGAAGTTGTCGAGGGCTGATTTCTTGTCCTGTGATAAAAAGACTTCTGTTTCGTTTGCCAAACCTTTCAGGAGAGCATTTGTAACCGTTTGGCACCATTTATGAGTGAATTGCCAAAAGTCAGATTTTTTCTGAAATTGTGACCCCGGGGCTTAGGGATATTTTCAAAAAAAAAAAAAAAAATTGCCAGTTAAGTTGTCGAGGGCTGATTTCTTGTCCTGTGATAAAAAGACTTCTGTTTCGATTGCCAAACCTCTCAGGGGAGCATTTGCAACCGTTTCGCACCATTTATGAGTGAATGGCCAAAAGTCAGATTTTTTCTGAAATTGTGACCCCGGGTTAGGGTTTTTTTTCAATTTTTTTTTTTTTTTGCCAGTTAAGTTGTCGAGGGCTGATTTCTTGTCCTGTGATAAAAAGCCTTCTGTTTCCACCGCCAAACGTCTCAGGGGAGCATTTGCAACAGTTTGGCACCATTTTTGAGTGAATGGCCAAAAGTCAGATTTTTTCTGAAATTGTGACCCCGGGGGTTAGGGATTTTTTCAAAAATAAATAAATTTGCCAGTTAAGTTGTCGAGGGCTGATTTCTTGTCCTGTGATAAAAAGACTTCTGTTTCGACCGCCAAACGTCTCAGGGGAGCATTTGCAACAGTTTGGCACCATTTTTGAGTGAATGGCCAAAAGTCAGATTTTTTCTGAAATTGTGACCCCGGGGGTTAGGGATTTTTTCAAAAAAAAAAATTTTTGCCAGTTAAGTTGTCGAGGGCTGATTTCTTGTCCTGTGATAAAAAGCCTTCTGTTTCGACCGCCAAACGTCTCAGAGGTGCATTTGCCACAGTTTGGCACCATTTTTGAGTGAATGGCCAAAGGTCAGATTTTTTCTGAAATTGTGACCCCGGGGCTTAGGGATTTTTTTCAAAAATATCTTTTTCTGCCGGTGAAGTTGTCGAGGGCTGATTTCTTGTCCTGTGATAAATAGACTTCTGTTTCGATTGCCAAACCTCTCAGGGGAGCATTTGCAACCGTTTGGCACCATTTATGAGTGAATGGCCAAAAGTCAGATTTTTTCTGAAATTGTGACCCCGGGTTAGGGTTTTTTTTCAATTTTTTTTTTTTTTTTTGCCAGTTAAGTTGTCGAGGGCTGATTTCTAGTCCTGTGATAAAAAGACTTCTGTTTCGATTGCCAAACCTCTCAGGGGAGCATTTGCAACCGTTTGGCACCATTTATGAGTGAATTGCCAAAAGTCAGATTTTTTCTGAAATTGTGACCCCGGGGCTTAGGGATTTTTTTTTAAAAAAAATTTTTGCCGGTGAAGTTTTCAAGGGCTGATTTCTTGTCCTGTGATAAAAAGACTTCTGTTTCGATTGCCAAATCTCTCAGGGGCACCATCAGTTGCACCATTTGCAACTGTTTGGCACCATTTATGAGTGACTTGTCAAAAGTCAGATTTTTTCTGAAATTGTGACCCCGGGGCTTAGGGATTTTTTCAAAAAAAATTTTTTGCCGGTGAAGTTGTCGAGGGCTGATTTATTGTCCTGTGATAAAAAGCCTTCTGTTTCGACCGCCAAACGTCTCAGGGGAGCATTTGCAACAGTTTGGCACCATTTTTGAGTGAATGGCCAAAAGTCAGATTTTTTCTGAAATTGTGACCCCGGGGGTTAGGGATTTTTTCAAAAAAAAAAAATTTGCCAGTTAAGTTGTCGAGGGCTGATTTCTTGTCCTGTGATAAAAAGACTTCTGTTTCGATTGCCAAACATATCAGGGGAGCATTTGCAACAGTTTGGCACCATTTTTGAGTGAATGGCCAAAGGTCAGATTTTTTCTGAAATTGTGACCCCGGGGCTTAGGGATTTTTTTCAAAAATATCTTTTTCTGCTGGTGAAGTTGTCGAGGGCTGATTTCTTGTCGTGTGATAAAAAGACTTCTGTTTCGACCACGAAACCTCTAAGTGGAGCATTTTCAACAGTTTGTCACCATTTTTGAGTGAATGGCCAAAGGTCCGCTTTTTAATGAAATTGTGACCCCGGGGCTTAGGGATTTAAAAAAAAAAAAAATTGCTTGTGAATTTGTCGAGGGCTGATTTCTTGTCCTGTTATAAAAATCCTTCTGTTTCGACCGCTAAACCTCTCAGTGGAGCATTTGCTATAGTTTGGCACCATTTTTGAGTGAATGGCCAAAAGTCAGATTTTTTGTGAAATTGTGACCCCGGGGCTTAGGGATTTTTTCAAAAAAAAATTTTTTGCCGGTGAAGTTGTCGAGGGCTGATTTCTTGTCCTGCGATAAAAAGACTTCTGTTTCGATTGCCAAACCTCTCAGGGGAGCATTTGCAACAGTTTGGCACCATTTTTGAGTGAATGGCCAAAAGTCAGATTTTTTTCTGAAATTGTGACCCCAGGGGTTAGGGATTTTTTCAAAAAAATATTTTTTTGCCAGTTAAGTTGTCGAGGGCTGATTTCTTGTCGTGTGATAAAAAGACTTCTGTTTCGATTGCCAAACCTCTCAGGGGAGCGATTGCAACAGTTTGGCACCATTTTTGAGTGAATTGCCAAAAGTCAGATTTTTGATGAAATTGTGACCCCGGGCTTAGGGATTTTTTCAAAAATATCTTTTTCTGCCGGTGAAGTTGTCGAGGGCTGATTTCTTGTCCTGTGATAAAAAGACTTCTGTTTCAACCGCCAAACCTCTAAGTGGAGCATTTTCAACAGTTTGGCACCATTTTTGAGTGAATGGCCAAAGGTCCGATTTTTAATGAAATTGTAACCCCGGGGCTTAGGGATTTTTTCAAAAAAAAAAATTTGCTCTTGAAGTTGTCGAGGGCTGATTTCTTGTCCTGTGATAAAAAGCCTTCTGTTTCGACCGCCAAACCTCTTGAGACAGAAACATGGAAGGTGCCTAAAGAAGCCAGGGTGGCTATCTAAAGAACTTTTAACTGAGTTAAGATTAAAAAAGGATGTGTACAAAAAATGGAAAAGGGGGGAAACCACCAAAGAGGAATTCCAACAAATAGCCAGCACGTGTAGACACAAAGTCAGAAAAGCTAAAGCACAGAATGAACTCAGGCTTGCTAGAGAGGTTAGAAGCAACAAAAAAGGCTTTTATGGGTATGTTCGTAGCAAAAGGAAGAACAAAGAAACAGTGGGGTCACTCAGAGGAGAAGATGGTGAAATGCAAACCGGGGACACAGAAATGCTGAACTCCTCAATGCCTTCTTTGCCTCAGTCTTCTCCGATAAAGAAAACAATGCCCGACCTGAAGAATTTGGAGCAAATGATTCAGCAAAGGAAACACAGCCCAGAATAACTAAGGAGATAGTACAAGAATATTTGGCTAGTTTAGATGTATTCAAGTCTCCAGGGCCAGATGAACTGCATCCAAGAGTATTAAAAGAACTGGCAGATGTGATCTCAGAACCACTGGCAGTCATCTTTGAGAATTCCTGGAGAACAGGCGAAGTCCCGGCAGACTGGAGGAGGGCAAATGTTGTCCCTATTTTCAAAAAGGGGAAAAGAGAGGACCCAAATAATTACCGCCCAGTCAGTCTGACATCAATAGCAGGGAAGATTCTGGAGCAGATCATTAAGCAAACAGTCTGTGAGCACCTAGAAAGGAATGCTGTGATCACCAATAGTCAGCATGGATTTCTGAAAAATAAGTCATGTCAGACTAACCTGATCTCGTTTTTTGACAGAATTACAAGCCTGGTAGATGAAGGGAACGCAGTGGATGTAGCCTACCTTGATTTCAGCAAGGCATTTGACAAGGTGCCCCATGATATTCTTGTAAAGAAGCTGGTAAAATGCGGTCTTGACTATGCTACCACTCAGTGGATTTGTAACTGGCTGACTGACCGAACCCAAAGGGTGCTCATCAATGGGTCCTCTTCATCCTGGAGAAGAGTGACTAGTGGGGTGCCACAGGGTTCTGTCTTGGGCCCGGTCTTATTCAACATCTTTATCAACGACTTGGATGATGGACTCAAGGGCATCCTGATCAAATTTGCAGATGACACCAAACTGGGAGGGGTGGCTAACACCCCAGAGGACAGGATCACACTTCAAAACGACCTTGACAGATTAGAGAACTGGGCAAAAACAAACAAGATGAATTTTAACAGGGAGAAATGTAAAGTATTACACTTGGGCAAAAAAAATGAGAGGCACAAATACAAGATGGGTGACACCTGGCTTGAGAGCAGTACATGTGAAAAGGATCTAGGAGTCTTGGTTGACCACAAACTTGACATGAGCCAACAGTGTGACGCGGCAGCTAAAAAAGCCAATGCAATTCTGGGCTGCATCAATAGGAGTATAGCATCTAGATCAAGGGAAGTAATAGTGCCACTGTATTCTGCTCTGGTCAGACCACACCTGGAGTACTGTGTCCAGTTCTGGGCACCACAATTCAAGAAGGACACTGACAAACTGGAACGTGTCCAGAGGAGGGCAACCAAAATGGTCAAAGGCCAGGAAACGATGCCTTATGAGGAACGGCTAAGGGAGCTGGGCATGTTTAGCCTGGAGAAGAGGAGGTTAAGGGGTGATATGATAGCCATGTTCAAATATATAAAAGGATGTCACATAGAGAAGGGAGAAAGGTTGTTTTCTGCTGCTCCAGAGAAGCGGACACGGAGCAATGGATCCAAACTACAAGAAAGAAGATTCCACCTAAACATTAGGAAGAACTTCCTGACAGTAAAAGCTGTTCGACAGTGGAATTTGCTGCCAAGGATTGTGGTGGAGTCTCCTTCTTTGGAGGTCTTTAAGCAGAGGCTTGACAACCATATGTCAGGAGTGCTCTGATGGTGTTTCCTGCTTGGCAGGGGGTTGGACTCGATGGCCCTTGTGGTCTCTTCCAACTCCATGATTCTATGATTCTATGATTCTATGATTCTCTCAGGGGAGCATTTGCAACAGTTTGGCACCATTTTTGAGTGAATGGCCAAAAGTCAGATTTTTTTCTGAAATTGTGACCCCGGGGGTTAGGGATTTTTTCAAAAAAATCTTTTTCTACCAGTTAGGTTGTCGAGGGCTGATTTCTTGTCCTGTGATAAAAAGACTTCTGTTTCGATTGCCAAACCTCTCAGGGGCGCATTTGCAACCGTTTGGCTCCATTTTGAAGTGAATTGCCAAAAGTCAGATTTTTTCTGAAATTGTGACCTCGGGGCTTAGGGATTTTTTCAAAAAAAAAAAATTGCTTGTGAAGTTGTCGAGGGCTGATTTCTTGTCCTGTGATAAAAAGCCTTCTGTTTCGACCGCCAAACCTCTCAGGGGAGCATTTGCTACAGTTTGGCACCATTTTTGAGTGAATGGCCAAAGGTCAGATTTTTTCTGAAATTGTGACCCCGGGGCTTAGGGATTTTTTTCAAAAAAATCTTTTTCTGCCGGTGAAGTTGTCGAGGGCTGATTTCTTGTCCTGTGATAAAAAGCCTCCTGTTTCAACCGCCAAACCTCTCAGGGGAGCATTTGCAACAGTTTGGCACCATTTTTGAGTGAATGGCCAAAAGCCAGATTCTTTCTGAAATTGAGACCCCGGGGGTTAGGGATTTTTTCAAAAAAATCTTTTTCTGCCAGTGAAGTTGTCAAGGGCTGATTTCTTGTCCTGTGATAAAAAGACTTCTGTTTCGATTGCCAAACCTCTCAGGAGAGCATTTGCAACCGTCTGGCACCATTTATGAGTGAATTGCCAAAAGTCAGATTTTTTCTGAAATTGTGACCCCGGGGGTTAGGGATTTTTTCAAAAAAAAAAAAAATTTGCCGGTGAAGTTGTCGAGGGCTGATTACTTGTCCTGTGATAAAAAGCCTTCTGTTTCGATTGCCAAACCTCTCAGGGGAGCATTTGCAACCGTTTGGCACCATTTATGAGTGAATTGTCAAAAGTCAGATTTTTTCTGAAATTGTGACCCTGGGGCTTAGGGATTTTTTCCAAAAAAAATTTTTTGCCAGTTAAGTTGTCGAGGGCTGATTTCTTGTCCTGTGATAAAAATACTTCTGTTTCGATTGCCAAAAGTCTCAGGGGAGCATTTGCAACAGTTTGGCACCATTTATGAGTGAATGGCCAAAGGTCAGATTTTTCTGAAATTGTGACCCCGGGGCTTAGGGATTTTTTTCAAAAATATCTTTTTCTGCCGGTGAAGTTGTCGAGGGCTGATTTCTTGTCCTGTGATAAAAAGCCTCCTGTTTCGACCGCCAAACCTCTCAGGAGAGCATTTGCAACCGTTTGGCACCGTTTATGAGTAAATTGCCAAAAGTCAGATTATTTCTGAAATTGTGACCCCGGGGCTTAGGGATTTTTTCAAAAAAAAAAAAAAATTTGCCGGTGAAGTTGTCGACGGCTGATTTCTTGTCCTGTGATAAAAAGACTTCTGTTTCGATTGCCAAACCTCTCAGGCGAGCATTTGCAACCGTTTGGCACGATTTATGAGTGAATTGCCAAAAGTCAGATTTTTTCTGAAATTGTGACCCCGGGGCTTAGGGATTTTTTTAAAAAAAAATTTTTTGCCGTTTAAGTCGTCGAGGGCTGATTTCTTGTCCTGTGAGAAAAAGACTTCTGTTTCGATTGCCAAACCTCTCAGGGGAGCATTTGTAACCGTTTGGCACCATTTATGAGTGAATTGCCAAAATTCAGATTTTTTCTGAAATTGTGACCCCGGGGCTTAGGGATTTTTTCAAAAAAAAAATTTTTTTGCCGGTGAAGCTGTCGAGGGCTGATTTCTTGTCCTGTGATAAAAAGCCTTCTGTTTCGACCGCTAAACCTCTCAGGGGAGCATTTGCAACAGTTCGGCACCATTTTTGAGTGGATGGCCAAAAGTCAGATATTTTCTGAAATTGTGACCCCGGGGGTTAGCGATTTTTTTAAGAAAAATTTTTTGGCCAGTTAAGTCGTCGAGGGCTGATTTTTTCTCCTGTAAGAAAAAGACTTCTGTTTTGATTGCCAAACCTCTCAGGGGAGCATTTCAAACAGTTTGGCACCATTTTTGAGTGAATGGCCAAAAGTCAGATTTTTTCTGAAATTGTGACCCCGGGGCTTAGGGATTTTTTCAAAAAAAAATTTTTGCCGGTGAAGTTGTCGAGGGCTGATTTCTTGTCCTGTGATAAAAAGCCTTCTGTTTCGACCGCCAAACGTCTCAGGGGAGCATTTGCAACAGTTTGGCACCATTTTTGAGTGAATGGCCAAAAGTCAGATTTTTTCTGAAATTGTGACCCCGGGGGTTAGGGATTTTTTTTAAAAAAAATTTTTTGCCGTTTAAGTCGTCGAGGGCTGATTTCTTGTCCTGTGAGAAAAAGACTTCTGTTTCGATTGCCAAACCTCTCAGGGGAGCATTTGTAACCGTTTGGCACCATTTATGAGTGAATTGCCAAAATTCAGATTTTTTCTGAAATTGTGACCCCGGGGCTTAGGGATTTTTTCAAAAAAAAAATTTTTTTGCCGGTGAAGCTGTCGAGGGCTGATTTCTTGTCCTGTGATAAAAAGCCTTCTGTTTCGACCGCTAAACCTCTCAGGGGAGCATTTGCAACAGTTCGGCACCATTTTTGAGTGAATGGCCAAAAGTCAGATATTTTCTGAAATTGTGACCCCGGGGGTTAGCGATTTTTTTAAGAAAAATTTTTTGGCTAGTTAAGTCGTCGAGGGCTGATTTTTTCTCCTGTAAGAAAAAGATTTCTGTTTTGATTGCCAAACCTCTCAGGGGAGCATTTGAAACAGTTTGGCACCATTTTTGAGTGAATGGCCAAAAGTCAGATTTTTTCTGAAATTGTGACCCCGGGGCTTAGGGATTTTTTCAAAAAAAAATTTTTGCCGGTGAAGTTGTCGAGGGCTGATTTCTTGTCCTGTGATAAAAAGCCTTCTGTTTCGACCGCCAAACGTTTCTGGGGAGCATTTGCAACAGTTTGGCACCATTTTTGAGTGAATGGCGAAAGGTCAGATTTTTTTCTGAAATGTTGACCCCGGGGCTTAGGGATTTTTTTCAAAAATATCTTTTTCTGCCAGTTAAGTTGTCGAGGGCTGATTTCTTGTCCTGTGATAAAAAGCCTTCTGTTTCGACCGCCAAACGTTTCTGGGGAGCATTTGCAACAGTTTGGCACCATTTTTGAGTGAATGGCCAAAAGTCAGATTTTTTCTGAAATGTTGACCCCGGGGCTTAGGGATTTTTTTCAAAAATATCTTTTTCTGCCGGTGAAGTTGTCGAGGGCTGATTTCTTGTCGTGTGATAAAACGACTTCTGTTTCGATTGCCAAACCTCTAAGGGGAGCATTTTCAACAGTTTGGCACCATATTTGAGTGAATGGCCAAAGGTCAGATTTTTTCTGAAATTGTGACCCCGGGGCTTAGGGATTTTTTCAAAAAAAAAATTTTGCCGGTGAAGTTGTCGAGGGCTGATTTCTTGTCCTGTCATAAAAAGCCTTCTGTTTCGACCGCCAAACGTCTCAGGGCAGCATTTGCAACAGTTTGGCACCATTTTTGAGTGAATGGCCAAAAGTCAGATTTTTTCTGAAATTGTGACCCCGGGGGTTAGCGATTTTTTCAAAAAAATCTTTTTCTGCCAGTTAAGTTGTCGAGGGCTGATTTTTTGTCCTGTGATAAAAAGCCTTCTATTCCGATTGCCAAACCTCTCAGGGGAGCATTTGCAACCGTTTGGCTCCATTTTGAAGTGACTTGCCAAAAGTCAGATTTTTTCTGAAATTGTGACCTCGGGGCTTAGGGATTTTTTCAAAAAAAAAAAAATTGCTTGTGAAGTTGTCGAGGGCTGATTTCTTGTCCTGTGATAAAAAGCCTTCTGTTTCGACCGCCAAACCTCTCAGGGGAGGATTTGCTACAGTTTGGCACCATTTTTGAGTGAATGGCCAAAGGTCAGATTTTTTCTGAAATTGTGACCCCGGGGCTTAGGGATTTTTTTCAAAAATATCTTTTTCTGCCGGTAAAGTTGTCGAGGGCTGATTTCTTGTCCTGTGATAAAAAGCCTCCTGTTTCAACCGCCAAACCTCTCAGGGGAGCATTTGCAACAGTTTGGCACCATTTTTGAGTGAATGGCCAAAAGCCAGATTCTTTCTGAAATTGAGACCCCGGGGGTTAGGGATTTTTTCAAAAAAATCTTTTTCTGCCAGTGAAGTTGTCAAGGGCTGATTTCTTGTCCTGTGATAAAAAGACTTCTGTTTCGATTGCCAAACCTCTCAGGAGAGCATTTGCAACCGTCTGGCACCATTTATGAGTGAATTGCCAAAAGTCAGATTTTTTCTGAAATTGTGACCCCGGGGGTTAGGGATTTTTTCAAAAAAAAAAAATTTTGCCGGTGAAGTTGTCGAGGGCTGATTACTTGTCCTGAGATAAAAAGACTTCTGTTTCGATTGCCAAACCTCTCAGGGGAGCATTTGCAACCGTTTGGCACTATTTATGAGTGAATTGTCAAAAGTCAGTTTTTTTCTGAAATTGTGACCCTGGGGCTTAGGGATTTTTTCAAAAAAAATTTTTTTGCCAATTAAGTTGTCGAGGGCTGATTTCTTGTCCTGTGATAAAAAGACTTCTGTTTCGATTGCCAAACCTCTCACGGGAGCATTTGCAACAGTTTGGCACCATTTATGAGTGAATGGCCAAAGGTCAGATTTTTCTGAAATAGTGACCCCGGGGCTTAGGGATTTTTTTCAAAAATATCTTTTTCTGCCGGTGAAGTTGTCGAGGGCTGATTTCTTGTCCTGTGATAAAAAGCCTCCTGTTTCGACCGCTAAACCTCTCAGGGGAGCATTTGCAACAGTTCGGCACCATTTTTGAGTGAATGGCCAAAAGTCAGATATTTTCTGAAATTGAGACCCCGGGGGTTAGGGATTTTTTCAAAAAAATCTTTTTCTGCCAGTGAAGTTGTCAAGGGCTGATTTCTTGTCCTGTGATAAAAAGATTTCTGTTTCGATTGCCAAACCTCTCAGGCGAGCATTTGCAACCGTTTGGCACCATTTATGAGTGAATTGCCAAAAGTCAGATTTTTTCTGAAATTGTGACCCCGGGGCTTAGGGATTTTTTCAAAAAAAAATTTTTGCCGGTGAAGTTGTCGAGGGCTGATTTCTTGTCCTGTCATAAAAAGCCTTCTGTTTCGACCGCTAAACGTCTCAGGGCAGCATTTGCAACAGTTTGGCACCATTTTTGAGTGAATGGCCAAAAGTCAGATTTTTTCTGAAATTGTGACCCCGGGGGTTAGCGATTTTTTTAAAAAAAATTTTTTGGCCAGTTAAGTCGTCGAGGGCTGATTTTTTGTCCTGTAAGAAAAAGACTTCTGTTTTGATTGCCAAACCTCTCAGGGGAGCATTTGAAACAGTTTGGCACCATTTTTGAGTGAATGGCCAAAAGTCAGATTTTTTCTGAAATTGTGACCCCGGGGCTTAGGGATTTTTTCAAAAAAAAAATTTTTGCCGGTGAAGTTGTCGAGGGCTGATTTCTTGTCCTGTGATAAAAAGACTTCTGTTTCGATTGCCAAACCTCTCACGGGAGCATTTGCAACAGTTTCGCACCATTTTTGAGTGAATGGCCAAAAGTCAGATTTTTTCTGAAAGTGTGTCCCCGGGGGTTAGGGATTTTTTTAAAAAAATCTTTTTCTGCCAGTTAAGTTGTCGAGGGCTGATTTCTTGTCCTGTGATAAAAAGCCTTCTGTTTCGACCGCCAAACGTTTCTGGGGAGCATTTGCAACAGTTTGGCACCATTTTTGAGTGAATGGCCAAAGGTCAGATTTTTTTCTGAAATGTTGACCCCGGGGCTTAGGGATTTTTTTCAAAAATATCTTTTTCTGCCGGTGAAGTTGTCGAGGGCTGATTTCTTGTCGTGTGATAAAAAGACTTCTGTTTCGATTGCCAAACCTCTAAGGGGAGCATTTTCAACAGTTTGGCACCATATTTGAGTGAATGGCCAAAGGTCAGATTTTTTCTGAAATTGTGACCCCGGGGCTTAGGGATTTTTTCAAAAAAAAAATTTTGCCGGTGAAGTTGTCGAGGGCTGATTTCTTGTCCTGTCATAAAAAGCCTTCTGTTTCGACCGCCAAAAGTCTCAGGGCAGCATTTGCAACAGTTTGGCACCATTTTTGAGTGAATGGCCAAAAGTCAGATTTTTTTCTGAAATTGTGACCCCGGGGGTTAGCGATTTTTTTAAAAAAATTTTTTTTGCCAGTTAAGTCGTCGAGGGCTGATTTTTTGTCCTGTAAGAAAAAGACTTCTGTTTCGATTGCCAAACCTCTCAGGGGAGCATTTGCTACAGTTTGGCACCATTTTTGAGTGAATGGCCAAAAGTCAGATTTTTTCTGAAATTGTGACCCCGGGGGTTAGGGATTTTTTCAAAAAAATCTTTTTCTGCCAGTTAAGTTGTCGAGGGCTGATTTCTTGTCCTGTGATAAAAAGCCTTCTATTCCGATTGCCAAACCTCTCAGGGGAGCATTTGCAACCGTTTGGCTCCATTTTGAAGTGAATTGCCAAAAGTCAGATTTTTTCTGAAATTGTGACCTCGGGGCTTAGGGATTTTTTCAAAAAAAAAAAATTGCTTGTGAAGTTGTCGAGGGCTGATTTCTTGTCCTGTGATAAAAAGCCTTCTGTTTCAACCGCCAAACCTCTCAGGGGAGGATTTGCTACAGTTTGGCACCATTTTTGAGTGAATGGCCAAAGGTCAGATTTTTTCTGAAATTGTGACCCCGGGGCTTAGGGATTTTTTCAAAAAAAAAATTTTTGCCGGTGAAGTTGTCGAGGGCTGATTTCTTGTCCTGTGATAAAAAGACTTCTGTTTCGATTGCCAAACCTCTCACGGGAGCATTTGCAACAGTTTCGCACCATTTTTGAGTGAATGGCCAAAAGTCAGATTTTTTCTGAAAGTGTGTCCCCGGGGGTTAGGGATTTTTTTAAAAAAATCTTTTTCTGCCAGTTAAGTTGTCGAGGGCTGATTTCTTGTCCTGTGATAAAAAGCCTTCTGTTTCGACCGCCAAACGTTTCTGGGGAGCATTTGCAACAGTTTGGCACCATTTTTGAGTGAATGGCCAAAGGTCAGATTTTTTTCTGAAATGTTGACCCCGGGGCTTAGGGATTTTTTTCAAAAATATCTTTTTCTGCCGGTGAAGTTGTCGAGGGCTGATTTCTTGTCGTGTGATAAAAAGACTTCTGTTTCGATTGCCAAACCTCTAAGGGGAGCATTTTCAACAGTTTGGCACCATATTTGAGTGAATGGCCAAAGGTCAGATTTTTTCTGAAATTGTGACCCCGGGGCTTAGGGATTTTTTCAAAAAAAAAATTTTGCCGGTGAAGTTGTCGAGGGCTGATTTCTTGTCCTGTCATAAAAAGCCTTCTGTTTCGACCGCCAAAAGTCTCAGGGCAGCATTTGCAACAGTTTGGCACCATTTTTGAGTGAATGGCCAAAAGTCAGATTTTTTTCTGAAATTGTGACCCCGGGGGTTAGCGATTTTTTTTAAAAAAAATTTTTTGCCAGTTAAGTCGTCGAGGGCTGATTTTTTGTCCTGTAAGAAAACGACTTCTGTTTTGATTGCTAAACCTCTCAGGGGAGCATTTGCTACAGTTTGGCACCATTTTTGAGTGAATGGCCAAAAGTCAGATTTTTTCTGAAAGTGTGTCCCCGGGGGTTAGGGATTTTTTTAAAAAAATCTTTTTCTGCCAGTTAAGTTGTCGAGGGCTGATTTCTTGTCCTGTGATAAAAAGCCTTCTGTTTCGACCGCCAAACGTTTCTGGGGAGCATTTGCAACAGTTTGGCACCATTTTTGAGTGAATGGCCAAAGGTCAGATTTTTTTCTGAAATGTTGACCCCGGGGCTTAGGGATTTTTTTCAAAAATATCTTTTTCTGCCGGTGAAGTTGTCGAGGGCTGATTTCTTGTCGTGTGATAAAAAGACTTCTGTTTCGATTGCCAAACCTCTAAGGGGAGCATTTTCAACAGTTTGGCACCATATTTGAGTGAATGGCCAAAGGTCAGATTTTTTCTGAAATTGTGACCCCGGGGCTTAGGGATTTTTTCAAAAAAAAAATTTTGCCGGTGAAGTTGTCGAGGGCTGATTTCTTGTCCTGTCATAAAAGGCCTTCTGTTTCGACCGCCAAAAGTCTCAGGGCAGCATTTGCAACAGTTTGGCACCATTTTTGAGTGAATGGCCAAAAGTCAGATTTTTTTCTGAAATTGTGACCCCGGGGGTTAGCGATTTTTTTAAAAAAATTTTTTTTGCCAGTTAAGTCGTCGAGGGCTGATTTTTTGTCCTGTAAGAAAAAGACTTCTGTTTCGATTGCCAAACCTCTCAGGGGAGCATTTGCTACAGTTTGGCACCATTTTTGAGTGAATGGCCAAAAGTCAGATTTTTTCTGAAATTGTGACCCCGGGGGTTAGGGATTTTTTCAAAAAAATCTTTTTCTGCCAGTTAAGTTGTCGAGGGCTGATTTCTTGTCCTGTGATAAAAAGCCTTCTATTCCGATTGCCAAACCTCTCAGGGGAGCATTTGCAACCGTTTGGCTCCATTTTGAAGTGAATTGCCAAAAGTCAGATTTTTTCTGAAATTGTGACCTCGGGGCTTAGGGATTTTTTCAAAAAAAAAAAATTGCTTGTGAAGTTGTCGAGGGCTGATTTCTTGTCCTGTGATAAAAAGCCTTCTGTTTCAACCGCCAAACCTCTCAGGGGAGGATTTGCTACAGTTTGGCACCATTTTTGAGTGAATGGCCAAAGGTCAGATTTTTTCTGAAATTGTGACCCCGGGGCTTAGGGATTTTTTCAAAAAAAAAATTTTTGCCGGTGAAGTTGTCGAGGGCTGATTTCTTGTCCTGTGATAAAAAGACTTCTGTTTCGATTGCCAAACCTCTCACGGGAGCATTTGCAACAGTTTCGCACCATTTTTGAGTGAATGGCCAAAAGTCAGATTTTTTCTGAAAGTGTGTCCCCGGGGGTTAGGGATTTTTTTAAAAAAATCTTTTTCTGCCAGTTAAGTTGTCGAGGGCTGATTTCTTGTCCTGTGATAAAAAGCCTTCTGTTTCGACCGCCAAACGTTTCTGGGGAGCATTTGCAACAGTTTGGCACCATTTTTGAGTGAATGGCCAAAGGTCAGATTTTTTTCTGAAATGTTGACCCCGGGGCTTAGGGATTTTTTTCAAAAATATCTTTTTCTGCCGGTGAAGTTGTCGAGGGCTGATTTCTTGTCGTGTGATAAAAAGACTTCTGTTTCGATTGCCAAACCTCTAAGGGGAGCATTTTCAACAGTTTGGCACCATATTTGAGTGAATGGCCAAAGGTCAGATTTTTTCTGAAATTGTGACCCCGGGGCTTAGGGATTTTTTCAAAAAAAAAATTTTGCCGGTGAAGTTGTCGAGGGCTGATTTCTTGTCCTGTCATAAAAAGCCTTCTGTTTCGACCGCCAAAAGTCTCAGGGCAGCATTTGCAACAGTTTGGCACCATTTTTGAGTGAATGGCCAAAAGTCAGATTTTTTTCTGAAATTGTGACCCCGGGGGTTAGCGATTTTTTTTAAAAAAAATTTTTTGCCAGTTAAGTCGTCGAGGGCTGATTTTTTGTCCTGTAAGAAAAAGACTTCTGTTTTGATTGCTAAACCTCTCAGGGGAGCATTTGCAACAGTTTGGCACCATTTTTGAGTGAATGGCCAAAAGTCAGATATTTTCTGAAATTGAGACCCCGGGGGTTAGGGATTTTTTCAAAAAAATCTTTTTCTGCCAGTGAAGTTGTCAAGGGCTGATTTCTTGTCCTGTGATAAAAAGATTTCTGTTTCGATTGCCAAACCTCTCAGGCGAGCATTTGCAACCGTTTGGCACCATTTATGAGTGAATTGCCAAAAGTCAGATTTTTTCTGAATTTGTTACCCCGGGGCTTAGGGATTTTTTCAAAAAAAAATTTTTTGCCGGTGAAGTTGTCGAGGGCTGATTTCTTGTCCTGTGATAAAAAGACTTCTGTTTCGATTGCCAAACCTCTCACGGGAGCATTTGCAACAGTTTGGCACCATTTTTGAGTGAATGGCCAAAAGTCAGATTTTTTCTGAAAGTGTGTCCCCGGGGGTTAGGGATTTTTTTAAAAAAATCTTTTTCTGCCAGTGATGTTGTCAAGGGCTGATTTCTTGTCCTGTGATAAAAAGATTTCTGTTTTGATTGCCAAACCTCTCAGGGGAGCATTTGAAACAGTTTGGCACCATTTTTGAGTGAATGGCCAAAAGTCAGATTTTTTCTGAAATTGTGACCCCGGGGCTTAGGGATTTTTTCAAAAAAAATTTTTTTGCCGGTGAAGTTGTCGAGGGCTGATTTCTTGTCCTGTGATAAAAAGACTTCTGTTTCGATTGCCAAACCTCTCACGGGAGCATTTGCAACAGTTTGGCACCATTTTTGAGTGAATGGCCAAAAGTCAGATTTTTTCTGAAAGTGTGTCCCCGGGGGTTAGGGATTTTTTTAAAAAAATCTTTTTCTGCCAGTTAAGTTGTCGAGGGCTGATTTCTTGTCGTGTGATAAAAAGCCTTCTGTTTCGACCGCCAAACGTTTCTGGGGAGCATTTGCAACAGTTTCGCACCATTTTTGAGTGAATGGCCAAAGGTCAGATTTTTTTCTGAAATGTCGACCCCGGGGCTTAGGGATTTTTTTCAAAAATATCTTTTTCTGCCGGTGAAGTTGTCGAGGGCTGATTTCTTGTCGTGTGATAAAACGACTTCTGTTTCGATTGCCAAACCTCTAAGGGGAGCATTTTCAACAGTTTGGCACCATATTTGAGTGAATGGCCAAAGGTCAGATTTTTTCTGAAATTGTGACCCCGGGGCTTAGGGATTTTTTCAAAAAAAAAATTTTGCCGGTGAAGTTGTCGAGGGCTGATTTCTTGTCCTGTCATAAAAAGCCTTCTGTTTCGACCGCCAAACGTCGCAGGGCAGCATTTGCAACAGTTTGGCACCATTTTTGAGTGAATGGCCAAAAGTCAGATTTTTTCTGAAATTGTGACCCCGGGGGTTAGCGATTTTTTAAAAAAATTTTTTTTTGCCAGTTAAGTCGTCGAGGGCTGATTTTTTGTCCTGTAAGAAAAAGACTTCTGTTTCGATTGCCAAACCTCTCAGGGGAGCATTTGCTACAGTTTGGCACCATTTTTGAGTGAATGGCCAAAAGTCAGATTTTTTCTGAAATTGTGACCCCGGGGGTTAGGGATTTTTTCAAAAAAATCTTTTTCTGCCAGTTAAGTTGTCGAGGGCTGATTTCTTGTCCTGTGATAAAAAGCCTTCTATTCCGATTGCCAAACCTCTCAGGGGAGCATTTGCAACCGTTTGGCTCCATTTTGAATGAATTGCCAAAAGTCAGATTTTTTCTGAAATTGTGACCTCGGGGCTTAGGGATTTTTTCAAAAAAAAAAATTGCTTGTGAAGTTGTCGAGGGCTGATTTCTTGTCCTGTGATAAAAAGCCTTCTGTTTCGACCGCCAAACCTCTCAGGGGAGGATTTGCTACAGTTTGGCACCATTTTTGAGTGAATGGCCAAAGGTCAGATTTTTTCTGAAATTGTGACCCCGGGGCTTAGGGATTTTTTTCAAAAATATCTTTTTCTGCCGGTAAAGTTGTCGAGGGCTGATTTCTTGTCCTGTGATAAAAAGCCTCCTGTTTCAACCGCCAAACCTCTCAGGAGAGCATTTGCAACCGTCTGGCACCATTTATGAGTGAATTGCCAAAAGTCAGATTTTTTCTGAAATTGTGACCCCGGGGGTTAGGGATTTTTTCAAAAAAAAAAAATTTTGCCGGTGAAGTTGTCGAGGGCTGATTACTTGTCCTGTGATAAAAAGCCTTCTGTTTCGATTCCCAAACGTCTCAGGGGAGCATTTGCAACAGTTTGGCACCATTTTTGAGTGAATGGCCAAAAGTCAGATATTTTCTGAAATTGTGACCCCGGGGCTTAGGGATTTTTTCAAAAAAAAATTTTTTGCCAGTTAAGTTGTCGAGGGCTGATTTCTTGTCCTGTGATAAAAATACTTCTGTTTCGATTGCCAAACGTCTCAGGGGAGCATTTGCAACAGTTTGGCACCATTTATGAGTGAATGGCCAAAGGTCAGATTTTTCTGAAATTGTGACCCCGGGGCTTAGGGATTTTTTTCAAAAATAACTTTTTCTGCCGGTGAAGTTGTCGAGGGCTGATTTCTTGTCCTGTGATAAAAAGCCTTCTGTTTCGACCGCTAAACCTCTCAGGGGAGCATTTGCAACAGTTTGGCACCATTTTTGAGTGAATGGCCAAAGGTCAGATTTTTTTCTGAAATGTTGACCCCGGGGCTTAGGGATTTTTTTCAAAAATATCTTTTTCTGCCGGTGAAGTTGTCGAGGGCTGATTTCTTGTCGTGTGATAAAAAGACTTCTGTTTCGATTGCCAAACCTCTAAGGGGAGCATTTTCAACAGTTTGGCACCATATTTGAGTGAATGGCCAAAGGTCAGATTTTTTCTGAAATTGTGACCCCGGGGCTTAGGGATTTTTTCAAAAAAAAAATTTTGCCGGTGAAGTTTTCGAGGGCTGATTTCTTGTCCTGTCATAAAAAGCCTTCTGTTTCGACCGCCAAATGTCTCAGGGCAGCATTTGCAACAGTTTGGCACCATTTTTGAGTGAATGGCCAAAAGTCAGATTTTTTCTGAAATTGTGACCCCGGGGGTTAGCGATTTTTTTAAAAAATTTTTTTTTGCCAGTTAAGTCGTCGAGGGCTGATTTTTTGTCCTGTAAGAAAAAGACTTCTGTTTCGATTGCCAAACCTCTCAGGGGAGCATTTGCTACAGTTTGGCACCATTTTTGAGTGAATGGCCAAAACTCAGATTTTTTCTGAAATTGTGACCCCGGGGGTTAGGGATTTTTTCAAAAAAATCTTTTTCTGCCAGTTAAGTTGTCGAGGGCTGATTTCTTGTCCTGTGATAAAAAGCCTTCTATTCCGATTGCCAAACCTCTCAGGGGAGCATTTGCAACCGTTTGGCTCCATTTTGAAGTGAATTGCCAAAAGTCAGATTTTTTTCTGAAATTGTGACCTCGGGGCTTAGGGATTTTTTCAAAAAAAAAAAAATTGCTTGTGAAGTTGTCGAGGGCTGATTTCTTGTCCTGTGATAAAAAGCCTTCTGTTTCGACCGCCAAACCTCTCAGGGGAGGATTTGCTACAGTTTGGCACCATTTTTGAGTGAATGGCCAAAGGTCAGATTTTTTCTGAAATTGTGACCCCGGGGCTTAGGGATTTTTTTCAAAAATATCTTTTTCTGCCGGTAAAGTTGTCGAGGGCTGATTTCTTGTCCTGTGATAAAAAGCCTCCTGTTTCAACCGCCAAACCTCTCAGGGGAGCATTTGCAACAGTTTGGCACCATTTTTGAGTGAATGGCCAAAAGCCAGATTCTTTCTGAAATTGAGACCCCGGGGGTTAGGGATTTTTTCAAAAAAATCTTTTTCTGCCAGTGAAGTTGTCAAGGGCTGATTTCTTGTCCTGTGATAAAAAGCCTTCTGTTTCGATTGCCAAACGTCTCAGGGGAGCATTTGCAACAGTTTGGCACCATTTATGAGTGAATGGCCAAAGGTCAGATTTTTCTGAAATTGTGACCCCGGGGCTTAGGGATTTTTTTCAAAAATATCTTTTTCTGCCGGTGAAGTTGTCGAGGGCTGATTTCTTGTCGTGTGATAAAAAGCCTTCTGTTTCGACCGCCAAACGTTTCTGGGGAGCATTTGCAACAGTTTCGCACCATTTTTGAGTGAATGGCCAAAGGTCAGATTTTTTTCTGAAATGTCGACCCCGGGGCTTAGGGATTTTTTTCAAAAATATCTTTTTCTGCCGGTGAAGTTGTCGAGGGCTGATTTCTTGTCGTGTGATAAAACGACTTCTGTTTCGATTGCCAAACCTCTAAGGGGAGCATTTTCAACAGTTTGGCACCATATTTGAGTGAATGGCCAAAGGTCAGATTTTTTCTGAAATTGTGACCCCGGGGCTTAGGGATTTTTTCAAAAAAAAATTTTTGCCGGTGAAGTTGTCGAGGGCTGATTTCTTGTCCTGTCATAAAAAGCCTTCTGTTTCGACCGCCAAACGTCTCAGGGCAGCATTTGCAACAGTTTGGCACCATTTTTGAGTGAATGGCCAAAAGTCAGATTTTTTCTGAAATTGTGACCCCGGGGGTTAGCGATTTTTTAAAAAAAATTTTTTTTGCCAGTTAAGTCGTCGAGGGCTGATTTTTTGTCCTGTAAGAAAAAGACTTCTGTTTCGATTGCCAAACCTCTCAGGGGAGCATTTGCTACAGTTTGGCACCATTTTTGAGTGAATGGCCAAAAGTCAGATTTTTTCTGAAATTGTGACCCCGGGGGTTAGGGATTTTTTCAAAAAAATCTTTTTCTGCCAGTTAAGTTGTCGAGGGCTGATTTCTTGTCCTGTGATAAAAAGCCTTCTATTCCGATTGCCAAACCTCTCAGGGGAGCATTTGCAACCGTTTGGCTCCATTTTGAAGTGAATTGCCAAAAGTCAGATTTTTTCTGAAATTGTGACCTCGGGGCTTAGGGATTTTTTCAAAAAAAAAAATTGCTTGTGAAGTTGTCGAGGGCTGATTTCTTGTCCTGTGATAAAAAGCCTTCTGTTTCGACCGCCAAACCTCTCAGGGGAGGATTTGCTACAGTTTGGCACCATTTTTGAGTGAATGGCCAAAGGTCAGATTTTTTCTGAAATTGTGACCCCGGGGCTTAGGGATTTTTTTCAAAAATATCTTTTTCTGCCGGTAAAGTTGTCGAGGGCTGATTTCTTGTCCTGTGATAAAAAGCCTCCTGTTTCAACCGCCAAACCTCTCAGGAGAGCATTTGCAACCGTCTGGCACCATTTATGAGTGAATTGCCAAAAGTCAGATTTTTTCTGAAATTGTGACCCCGGGGGTTAGGGATTTTTTCAAAAAAAAAAAATTTTGCCGGTGAAGTTGTCGAGGGCTGATTACTTGTCCTGTGATAAAAAGCCTTCTGTTTCGATTCCCAAACGTCTCAGGGGAGCATTTGCAACAGTTTGGCACCATTTTTGAGTGAATGGCCAAAAGTCAGATATTTTCTGAAATTGTGACCCCGGGGCTTAGGGATTTTTTCAAAAAAAATTTTTTTGCCAGTTAAGTTGTCGAGGGCTCATTTCTTGTCCTGTGATAAAAATACTTCTGTTTCGATTGCCAAACGTCTCAGGGGAGCATTTGCAACAGTTTGGCACCATTTATGAGTGAATGGCCAAAGGTCAGATTTTTCTGAAATTGTGACCCCGGGGCTTAGGGATTTTTTTCAAAAATAACTTTTTCTGCCGGTGAAGTTGTCGAGGGCTGATTTCTTGTCCTGTGATAAAAAGCCTTCTGTTTCGACCGCTAAACCTCTCAGGGGAGCATTTGCAACAGTTTGGCACCATTTTTGAGTGAATGGCCAAAGGTCAGATTTTTTTCTGAAATGTTGACCCCGGGGCTTAGGGATTTTTTTCAAAAATATCTTTTTCTGCCGGTGAAGTTGTCGAGGGCTGATTTCTTGTCGTGTGATAAAAAGACTTCTGTTTCGATTGCCAAACCTCTAAGGGGAGCATTTTCAACAGTTTGGCACCATATTTGAGTGAATGGCCAAAGGTCAGATTTTTTCTGAAATTGTGACCCCGGGGCTTAGGGATTTTTTCAAAAAAAAAATTTTGCCGGTGAAGTTTTCGAGGGCTGATTTCTTGTCCTGTCATAAAAAGCCTTCTGTTTCGACCGCCAAATGTCTCAGGGCAGCATTTGCAACAGTTTGGCACCATTTTTGAGTGAATGGCCAAAAGTCAGATTTTTTCTGAAATTGTGACCCCGGGGGTTAGCGATTTTTTTAAAAAAATTTTTTTTGCCAGTTAAGTCGTCGAGGGCTGATTTTTTGTCCTGTAAGAAAAAGACTTCTGTTTCGATTGCCAAACCTCTCAGGGGAGCATTTGCTACAGTTTGGCACCATTTTTGAGTGAATGGCCAAAAGTCAGATTTTTTCTGAAATTGTGACCCCGGGGGTTAGGGATTTTTTCAAAAAAATCTTTTTCTGCCAGTTAAGTTGTCGAGGGCTGATTTCTTGTCCTGTGATAAAAAGCCTTCTATTCCGATTGCCAAACCTCTCAGGGGAGCATTTGCAACCGTTTGGCTCCATTTTGAAGTGAATTGCCAAAAGTCAGATTTTTTTCTGAAATTGTGACCTCGGGGCTTAGGGATTTTTTCAAAAAAAAAAAAATTGCTTGTGAAGTTGTCGAGGGCTGATTTCTTGTCCTGTGATAAAAAGCCTTCTGTTTCGACCGCCAAACCTCTCAGGGGAGGATTTGCTACAGTTTGGCACCATTTTTGAGTGAATGGCCAAAGGTCAGATTTTTTCTGAAATTGTGACCCCGGGGCTTAGGGATTTTTTTCAAAAATATCTTTTTCTGCCGGTAAAGTTGTCGAGGGCTGATTTCTTGTCCTGTGATAAAAAGCCTCCTGTTTCAACCGCCAAACCTCTCAGGGGAGCATTTGCAACAGTTTGGCACCATTTTTGAGTGAATGGCCAAAAGCCAGATTCTTTCTGAAATTGAGACCCCGGGGGTTAGGGATTTTTTCAAAAAAATCTTTTTCTGCCAGTGAAGTTGTCAAGGGCTGATTTCTTGTCCTGTGATAAAAAGCCTTCTGTTTCGATTGCCAAACGTCTCAGGGGAGCATTTGCAACAGTTTGGCACCATTTATGAGTGAATGGCCAAAGGTCAGATTTTTCTGAAATTGTGACCCCGGGGCTTAGGGATTTTTTTCAAAAATATCTTTTTCTGCCGGTGAAGTTGTCGAGGGCTGATTTCTTGTCGTGTGATAAAAAGCCTTCTGTTTCGACCGCCAAACGTTTCTGGGGAGCATTTGCAACAGTTTCGCACCATTTTTGAGTGAATGGCCAAAGGTCAGATTTTTTTCTGAAATGTCGACCCCGGGGCTTAGGGATTTTTTTCAAAAATATCTTTTTCTGCCGGTGAAGTTGTCGAGGGCTGATTTCTTGTCCTGTGATAAAAAGCCTTCTGTTTCGACCGCCAAACCTCTCAGGGGAGGATTTGCTACAGTTTGGCACCATTTTTGAGTGAATGGCCAAAGGTCAGATTTTTTCTGAAATTGTGACCCCGGGGCTTAGGGATTTTTTTCAAAAATATCTTTTTCTGCCGGTAAAGTTGTCGAGGGCTGATTTCTTGTCCTGTCATAAAAAGCCTTCTGTTTCGACCGCCAAACGTCTCAGGGCAGCATTTGCAACAGTTTGGCACCATTTTTGAGTGAATGGCCAAAAGTCAGATTTTTTCTGAAATTGTGACCCCGGGGGTTAGCGATTTTTTAAAAAAATTTTTTTTTGCCAGTTAAGTCGTCGAGGGCTGATTTTTTGTCCTGTAAGAAAAAGACTTCTGTTTCGATTGCCAAACCTCTCAGGGGAGCATTTGCTACAGTTTGGCACCATTTTTGAGTGAATGGCCAAAAGTCAGATTTTTTCTGAAATTGTGACCCCGGGGGTTAGGGATTTTTTCAAAAAAATCTTTTTCTGCCAGTTAAGTTGTCGAGGGCTGATTTCTTGTCCTGTGATAAAAAGCCTTCTATTCCGATTGCCAAACCTCTCAGGGGAGCATTTGCAACCGTTTGGCTCCATTTTGAAGTGAATTGCCAAAAGTCAGATTTTTTCTGAAATTGTGACCTCGGGGCTTAGGGATTTTTTCAAAAAAAAAAATTGCTTGTGAAGTTGTCGAGGGCTGATTTCTTGTCCTGTGATAAAAAGCCTTCTGTTTCGACCGCCAAACCTCTCAGGGGAGGATTTGCTACAGTTTGGCACCATTTTTGAGTGAATGGCCAAAGGTCAGATTTTTTCTGAAATTGTGACCCCGGGGCTTAGGGATTTTTTTCAAAAATATCTTTTTCTGCCGGTAAAGTTGTCGAGGGCTGATTTCTTGTCCTGTGATAAAAAGCCTCCTGTTTCAACCGCCAAACCTCTCAGGAGAGCATTTGCAACCGTCTGGCACCATTTATGAGTGAATTGCCAAAAGTCAGATTTTTTCTGAAATTGTGACCCCGGGGGTTAGGGATTTTTTCAAAAAAAAAAAATTTTGCCGGTGAAGTTGTCGAGGGCTGATTACTTGTCCTGTGATAAAAAGCCTTCTGTTTCGATTCCCAAACGTCTCAGGGGAGCATTTGCAACAGTTTGGCACCATTTTTGAGTGAATGGCCAAAAGTCAGATATTTTCTGAAATTGTGACCCCGGGGCTTAGGGATTTTTTCAAAAAAAAATTTTTTGCCAGTTAAGTTGTCGAGGGCTGATTTCTTGTCCTGTGATAAAAATACTTCTGTTTCGATTGCCAAACGTCTCAGGGGAGCATTTGCAACAGTTTGGCACCATTTATGAGTGAATGGCCAAAGGTCAGATTTTTCTGAAATTGTGACCCCGGGGCTTAGGGATTTTTTTCAAAAATAACTTTTTCTGCCGGTGAAGTTGTCGAGGGCTGATTTCTTGTCCTGTGATAAAAAGCCTTCTGTTTCGACCGCTAAACCTCTCAGGGGAGCATTTGCAACAGTTTGGCACCATTTTTGAGTGAATGGCCAAAGGTCAGATTTTTTTCTGAAATGTTGACCCCGGGGCTTAGGGATTTTTTTCAAAAATATCTTTTTCTGCCGGTGAAGTTGTCGAGGGCTGATTTCTTGTCGTGTGATAAAAAGACTTCTGTTTCGATTGCCAAACCTCTAAGGGGAGCATTTTCAACAGTTTGGCACCATATTTGAGTGAATGGCCAAAGGTCAGATTTTTTCTGAAATTGTGACCCCGGGGCTTAGGGATTTTTTCAAAAAAAAAATTTTGCCGGTGAAGTTTTCGAGGGCTGATTTCTTGTCCTGTCATAAAAAGCCTTCTGTTTCGATTGCCAAACCTCTCAGGGGAGCATTTGCTACAGTTTGGCACCATTTTTGAGTGAATGGCCAAAAGTCAGATTTTTTCTGAAATTGTGACCCCGGGGGTTAGGGATTTTTTCAAAAAAATCTTTTTCTGCCAGTTAAGTTGTCGAGGGCTGATTTCTTGTCCTGTGATAAAAAGCCTTCTATTCCGATTGCCAAACCTCTCAGGGGAGCATTTGCAACCGTTTGGCTCCATTTTGAAGTGAATTGCCAAAAGTCAGATTTTTTTCTGAAATTGTGACCTCGGGGCTTAGGGATTTTTTCAAAAAAAAAAAAAATTGCTTGTGAAGTTGTCGAGGGCTGATTTCTTGTCCTGTGATAAAAAGCCTTCTGTTTCGACCGCCAAACCTCTCAGGGGAGGATTTGCTACAGTTTGGCACCATTTTTGAGTGAATGGCCAAAGGTCAGATTTTTTCTGAAATTGTGACCCCGGGGCTTAGGGATTTTTTTCAAAAATATCTTTTTCTGCCGGTAAAGTTGTCGAGGGCTGATTTCTTGTCCTGTGATAAAAAGCCTCCTGTTTCAACCGCCAAACCTCTCAGGGGAGCATTTGCAACAGTTTGGCACCATTTTTGAGTGAATGGCCAAAAGCCAGATTCTTTCTGAAATTGAGACCCCGGGGGTTAGGGATTTTTTCAAAAAAATCTTTTTCTGCCAGTGAAGTTGTCAAGGGCTGATTTCTTGTCCTGTGATAAAAAGCCTTCTGTTTCGATTGCCAAACGTCTCAGGGGAGCATTTGCAACAGTTTGGCACCATTTATGAGTGAATGGCCAAAGGTCAGATTTTTCTGAAATTGTGACCCCGGGGCTTAGGGATTTTTTTCAAAAATATCTTTTTCTGCCGGTGAAGTTGTCGAGGGCTGATTTCTTGTCGTGTGATAAAAAGCCTTCTGTTTCGACCGCCAAACGTTTCTGGGGAGCATTTGCAACAGTTTCGCACCATTTTTGAGTGAATGGCCAAAGGTCAGATTTTTTTCTGAAATGTCGACCCCGGGGCTTAGGGATTTTTTTCAAAAATATCTTTTTCTGCCGGTGAAGTTGTCGAGGGCTGATTTCTTGTCGTGTGATAAAACGACTTCTGTTTCGATTGCCAAACCTCTAAGGGGAGCATTTTCAACAGTTTGGCACCATATTTGAGTGAATGGCCAAAGGTCAGATTTTTTCTGAAATTGTGACCCCGGGGCTTAGGGATTTTTTCAAAAAAAAAATTTTGCCGGTGAAGTTGTCGAGGGCTGATTTCTTGTCCTGTCATAAAAAGCCTTCTGTTTCGACCGCCAAACGTCTCAGGGCAGCATTTGCAACAGTTTGGCACCATTTTTGAGTGAATGGCCAAAAGTCAGATTTTTTCTGAAATTGTGACCCCGGGGGTTAGCGATTTTTAAAAAAAATTTTTTTTTGCCAGTTAAGTCGTCGAGGGCTGATTTTTTGTCCTGTAAGAAAAAGACTTCTGTTTCGATTGCCAAACCTCTCAGGGGAGCATTTGCTACAGTTTGGCACCATTTTTGAGTGAATGGCCAAAAGTCAGATTTTTTCTGAAATTGTGACCCCGGGGGTTAGGGATTTTTTCAAAAAAATCTTTTTCTGCCAGTTAAGTTGTCGAGGGCTGATTTCTTGTCCTGTGATAAAAAGCCTTCTATTCCGATTGCCAAACCTCTCAGGGGAGCATTTGCAACCGTTTGGCTCCATTTTGAAGTGAATTGCCAAAAGTCAGATTTTTTCTGAAATTGTGACCTCGGGGCTTAGGGATTTTTTCAAAAAAAAAAATTGCTTGTGAAGTTGTCGAGGGCTGATTTCTTGTCCTGTGATAAAAAGCCTTCTGTTTCGACCGCCAAACCTCTCAGGGGAGGATTTGCTACAGTTTGGCACCATTTTTGAGTGAATGGCCAAAGGTCAGATTTTTTCTGAAATTGTGACCCCGGGGCTTAGGGATTTTTTTCAAAAATATCTTTTTCTGCCGGTAAAGTTGTCGAGGGCTGATTTCTTGTCCTGTGATAAAAAGCCTCCTGTTTCAACCGCCAAACCTCTCAGGAGAGCATTTGCAACCGTCTGGCACCATTTATGAGTGAATTGCCAAAAGTCAGATTTTTTCTGAAATTGTGACCCCGGGGGTTAGGGATTTTTTCAAAAAAAAAAAATTTTGCCGGTGAAGTTGTCGAGGGCTGATTACTTGTCCTGTGATAAAAAGCCTTCTGTTTCGATTCCCAAACGTCTCAGGGGAGCATTTGCAACAGTTTGGCACCATTTTTGAGTGAATGGCCAAAAGTCAGATATTTTCTGAAATTGTGACCCCGGGGCTTAGGGATTTTTTCAAAAAAAATTTTTTTGCCAGTTAAGTTGTCGAGGGCTGATTTCTTGTCCTGTGATAAAAATACTTCTGTTTCGATTGCCAAACGTCTCAGGGGAGCATTTGCAACAGTTTGGCACCATTTATGAGTGAATGGCCAAAGGTCAGATTTTTCTGAAATTGTGACCCCGGGGCTTAGGGATTTTTTTCAAAAATAACTTTTTCTGCCGGTGAAGTTGTCGAGGGCTGATTTCTTGTCCTGTGATAAAAAGCCTTCTGTTTCGACCGCTAAACCTCTCAGGGGAGCATTTGCAACAGTTTGGCACCATTTTTGAGTGAATGGCCAAAGGTCAGATTTTTTTCTGAAATGTTGACCCCGGGGCTTAGGGATTTTTTTCAAAAATATCTTTTTCTGCCGGTGAAGTTGTCGAGGGCTGATTTCTTGTCGTGTGATAAAACGACTTCTGTTTCGATTGCCAAACCTCTAAGGGGAGCATTTTCAACAGTTTGGCACCATATTTGAGTGAATGGCCAAAGGTCAGATTTTTTCTGAAATTGTGACCCCGGGGCTTAGGGATTTTTTCAAAAAAAAAATTTTGCCGGTGAAGTTGTCGAGGGCTGATTTCTTGTCCTGTCATAAAAAGCCTTCTGTTTCGACCGCCAAACGTCTCAGGGCAGCATTTGCAACAGTTTGGCACCATTTTTGAGTGAATGGCCAAAAGTCAGATTTTTTCTGAAATTGTGACCCCGGGGGTTAGCGATTTTTAAAAAAAATTTTTTTTTGCCAGTTAAGTCGTCGAGGGCTGATTTTTTGTCCTGTAAGAAAAAGACTTCTGTTTCGATTGCCAAACCTCTCAGGGGAGCATTTGCTACAGTTTGGCACCATTTTTGAGTGAATGGCCAAAAGTCAGATTTTTTCTGAAATTGTGACCCCGGGGGTTAGGGATTTTTTCAAAAAAATCTTTTTCTGCCAGTTAAGTTGTCGAGGGCTGATTTCTTGTCCTGTGATAAAAAGCCTTCTATTCCGATTGCCAAACCTCTCAGGGGAGCATTTGCAACCGTTTGGCTCCATTTTGAAGTGAATTGCCAAAAGTCAGATTTTTTCTGAAATTGTGACCTCGGGGCTTAGGGATTTTTTCAAAAAAAAAAATTGCTTGTGAAGTTGTCGAGGGCTGATTTCTTGTCCTGTGATAAAAAGCCTTCTGTTTCGACCGCCAAACCTCTCAGGGGAGGATTTGCTACAGTTTGGCACCATTTTTGAGTGAATGGCCAAAGGTCAGATTTTTTCTGAAATTGTGACCCCGGGGCTTAGGGATTTTTTTCAAAAATATCTTTTTCTGCCGGTAAAGTTGTCGAGGGCTGATTTCTTGTCCTGTGATAAAAAGCCTCCTGTTTCAACCGCCAAACCTCTCAGGAGAGCATTTGCAACCGTCTGGCACCATTTATGAGTGAATTGCCAAAAGTCAGATTTTTTCTGAAATTGTGACCCCGGGGGTTAGGGATTTTTTCAAAAAAAAAAAATTTTGCCGGTGAAGTTGTCGAGGGCTGATTACTTGTCCTGTGATAAAAAGCCTTCTGTTTCGATTCCCAAACGTCTCAGGGGAGCATTTGCAACAGTTTGGCACCATTTTTGAGTGAATGGCCAAAAGTCAGATATTTTCTGAAATTGTGACCCCGGGGCTTAGGGATTTTTTCAAAAAAAATTTTTTTGCCAGTTAAGTTGTCGAGGGCTGATTTCTTGTCCTGTGATAAAAATACTTCTGTTTCGATTGCCAAACGTCTCAGGGGAGCATTTGCAACAGTTTGGCACCATTTATGAGTGAATGGCCAAAGGTCAGATTTTTCTGAAATTGTGACCCCGGGGCTTAGGGATTTTTTTCAAAAATAACTTTTTCTGCCGGTGAAGTTGTCGAGGGCTGATTTCTTGTCCTGTGATAAAAAGCCTTCTGTTTCGACCGCTAAACCTCTCAGGGGAGCATTTGCAACAGTTTGGCACCATTTTTGAGTGAATGGCCAAAGGTCAGATTTTTTTCTGAAATGTTGACCCCGGGGCTTAGGGATTTTTTTCAAAAATATCTTTTTCTGCCGGTGAAGTTGTCGAGGGCTGATTTCTTGTCGTGTGATAAAAAGACTTCTGTTTCGATTGCCAAACCTCTAAGGGGAGCATTTTCAACAGTTTGGCACCATATTTGAGTGAATGGCCAAAGGTCAGATTTTTTCTGAAATTGTGACCCCGGGGCTTAGGGATTTTTTCAAAAAAAAAATTTTGCCGGTGAAGTTTTCGAGGGCTGATTTCTTGTCCTGTCATAAAAAGCCTTCTGTTTCGACCGCCAAATGTCTCAGGGCAGCATTTGCAACAGTTTGGCACCATTTTTGAGTGAATGGCCAAAAGTCAGATTTTTTCTGAAATTGTGACCCCGGGGGTTAGCGATTTTTTTAAAAAAATTTTTTTTGCCAGTTAAGTCGTCGAGGGCTGATTTTTTGTCCTGTAAGAAAAAGACTTCTGTTTCGATTGCCAAACCTCTCAGGGGAGCATTTGCTACAGTTTGGCACCATTTTTGAGTGAATGGCCAAAAGTCAGATTTTTTCTGAAATTGTGACCCCGGGGGTTAGGGATTTTTTCAAAAAAATCTTTTTCTGCCAGTTAAGTTGTCGAGGGCTGATTTCTTGTCCTGTGATAAAAAGCCTTCTATTCCGATTGCCAAACCTCTCAGGGGAGCATTTGCAACCGTTTGGCTCCATTTTGAAGTGAATTGCCAAAAGTCAGATTTTTTTCTGAAATTGTGACCTCGGGGCTTAGGGATTTTTTCAAAAAAAAAAAAATTGCTTGTGAAGTTGTCGAGGGCTGATTTCTTGTCCTGTGATAAAAAGCCTTCTGTTTCGACCGCCAAACCTCTCAGGGGAGGATTTGCTACAGTTTGGCACCATTTTTGAGTGAATGGCCAAAGGTCAGATTTTTTCTGAAATTGTGACCCCGGGGCTTAGGGATTTTTTTCAAAAATATCTTTTTCTGCCGGTAAAGTTGTCGAGGGCTGATTTCTTGTCCTGTGATAAAAAGCCTCCTGTTTCAACCGCCAAACCTCTCAGGGGAGCATTTGCAACAGTTTGGCACCATTTTTGAGTGAATGGCCAAAAGCCAGATTCTTTCTGAAATTGAGACCCCGGGGGTTAGGGATTTTTTCAAAAAAATCTTTTTCTGCCAGTGAAGTTGTCAAGGGCTGATTTCTTGTCCTGTGATAAAAAGCCTTCTGTTTCGATTGCCAAACGTCTCAGGGGAGCATTTGCAACAGTTTGGCACCATTTATGAGTGAATGGCCAAAGGTCAGATTTTTCTGAAATTGTGACCCCGGGGCTTAGGGATTTTTTTCAAAAATATCTTTTTCTGCCGGTGAAGTTGTCGAGGGCTGATTTCTTGTCGTGTGATAAAAAGCCTTCTGTTTCGACCGCCAAACGTTTCTGGGGAGCATTTGCAACAGTTTCGCACCATTTTTGAGTGAATGGCCAAAGGTCAGATTTTTTTCTGAAATGTCGACCCCGGGGCTTAGGGATTTTTTTCAAAAATATCTTTTTCTGCCGGTGAAGTTGTCGAGGGCTGATTTCTTGTCGTGTGATAAAACGACTTCTGTTTCGATTGCCAAACCTCTAAGGGGAGCATTTTCAACAGTTTGGCACCATATTTGAGTGAATGGCCAAAGGTCAGATTTTTTCTGAAATTGTGACCCCGGGGCTTAGGGATTTTTTCAAAAAAAAAATTTTGCCGGTGAAGTTGTCGAGGGCTGATTTCTTGTCCTGTCATAAAAAGCCTTCTGTTTCGACCGCCAAACGTCTCAGGGCAGCATTTGCAACAGTTTGGCACCATTTTTGAGTGAATGGCCAAAAGTCAGATTTTTTCTGAAATTGTGACCCCGGGGGTTAGCGATTTTTTTAAAAAATTTTTTTTTGCCAGTTAAGTCGTCGAGGGCTGATTTTTTGTCCTGTAAGAAAAAGACTTCTGTTTCGATTGCCAAACCTCTCAGGGGAGCATTTGCAACCGTTTGGCACCATTTTTGAGTGAATGGCCAAAGGTCAGATTTTTTCTGAAATTGTGACCCCGGGGCTTAGGGATTTTTTTCAAAAAAATCTTTTTCTGCCAGTTAAGTTGTCGAGGGCTGATTTCTTGTCCTGTGATAAAAAGCCTTCTATTCCGATTGCCAAACCTCTCAGGGGAGCATTTGCAACCGTTTGGCTCCATTTTGAAGTGAATTGCCAAAAGTCAGATTTTTTCTGAAATTGTGACCTCGGGGCTTAGGGATTTTTTCAAAAAAAAAAATTGCTTGTGAAGTTGTCGAGGGCTGATTTCTTGTCCTGTGATAAAAAGCCTTCTGTTTCGACCGCCAAACCTCTCAGGGGAGGATTTGCTACAGTTTGGCACCATTTTTGAGTGAATGGCCAAAGGTCAGATTTTTTCTGAAATTGTGACCCCGGGGCTTAGGGATTTTTTTCAAAAATATCTTTTTCTGCCGGTAAAGTTGTCGAGGGCTGATTTCTTGTCCTGTGATAAAAAGCCTCCTGTTTCAACCGCCAAACCTCTCAGGAGAGCATTTGCAACCGTCTGGCACCATTTATGAGTGAATTGCCAAAAGTCAGATTTTTTCTGAAATTGTGACCCCGGGGGTTAGGGATTTTTTCAAAAAAAAAAAAATTTTGCCGGTGAAGTTGTCGAGGGCTGATTACTTGTCCTGTGATAAAAAGCCTTCTGTTTCGATTCCCAAACGTCTCAGGGGAGCATTTGCAACAGTTTGGCACCATTTTTGAGTGAATGGCCAAAAGTCAGATATTTTCTGAAATTGTGACCCCGGGGCTTAGGGATTTTTTCAAAAAAAAATTTTTTGCCAGTTAAGTTGTCGAGGGCTGATTTCTTGTCCTGTGATAAAAATACTTCTGTTTCGATTGCCAAACGTCTCAGGGGAGCATTTGCAACAGTTTGGCACCATTTATGAGTGAATGGCCAAAGGTCAGATTTTTCTGAAATTGTGACCCCGGGGCTTAGGGATTTTTTTCAAAAATAACTTTTTCTGCCGGTGAAGTTGTCGAGGGCTGATTTCTTGTCCTGTGATAAAAAGCCTTCTGTTTCGACCGCTAAACCTCTCAGGGGAGCATTTGCAACAGTTTGGCACCATTTTTGAGTGAATGGCCAAAGGTCAGATTTTTTTCTGAAATGTTGACCCCGGGGCTTAGGGATTTTTTTCAAAAATATCTTTTTCTGCCGGTGAAGTTGTCGAGGGCTGATTTCTTGTCGTGTGATAAAAAGACTTCTGTTTCGATTGCCAAACCTCTAAGGGGAGCATTTTCAACAGTTTGGCACCATATTTGAGTGAATGGCCAAAGGTCAGATTTTTTCTGAAATTGTGACCCCGGGGCTTAGGGATTTTTTCAAAAAAAAAATTTTGCCGGTGAAGTTTTCGAGGGCTGATTTCTTGTCCTGTCATAAAAAGCCTTCTGTTTCGACCGCCAAATGTCTCAGGGCAGCATTTGCAACAGTTTGGCACCATTTTTGAGTGAATGGCCAAAAGTCAGATTTTTTCTGAAATTGTGACCCCGGGGGTTAGCGATTTTTTTAAAAAAATTTTTTTTGCCAGTTAAGTCGTCGAGGGCTGATTTTTTGTCCTGTAAGAAAAAGACTTCTGTTTCGATTGCCAAACCTCTCAGGGGAGCATTTGCTACAGTTTGGCACCATTTTTGAGTGAATGGCCAAAAGTCAGATTTTTTCTGAAATTGTGACCCCGGGGGTTAGGGATTTTTTCAAAAAAATCTTTTTCTGCCAGTTAAGTTGTCGAGGGCTGATTTCTTGTCCTGTGATAAAAAGCCTTCTATTCCGATTGCCAAACCTCTCAGGGGAGCATTTGCAACCGTTTGGCTCCATTTTGAAGTGAATTGCCAAAAGTCAGATTTTTTTCTGAAATTGTGACCTCGGGGCTTAGGGATTTTTTCAAAAAAAAAAAAATTGCTTGTGAAGTTGTCGAGGGCTGATTTCTTGTCCTGTGATAAAAAGCCTTCTGTTTCGACCGCCAAACCTCTCAGGGGAGGATTTGCTACAGTTTGGCACCATTTTTGAGTGAATGGCCAAAGGTCAGATTTTTTCTGAAATTGTGACCCCGGGGCTTAGGGATTTTTTTCAAAAATATCTTTTTCTGCCGGTAAAGTTGTCGAGGGCTGATTTCTTGTCCTGTGATAAAAAGCCTCCTGTTTCAACCGCCAAACCTCTCAGGGGAGCATTTGCAACAGTTTGGCACCATTTTTGAGTGAATGGCCAAAAGCCAGATTCTTTCTGAAATTGAGACCCCGGGGGTTAGGGATTTTTTCAAAAAAATCTTTTTCTGCCAGTGAAGTTGTCAAGGGCTGATTTCTTGTCCTGTGATAAAAAGCCTTCTGTTTCGATTGCCAAACGTCTCAGGGGAGCATTTGCAACAGTTTGGCACCATTTATGAGTGAATGGCCAAAGGTCAGATTTTTCTGAAATTGTGACCCCGGGGCTTAGGGATTTTTTTCAAAAATATCTTTTTCTGCCGGTGAAGTTGTCGAGGGCTGATTTCTTGTCCTGTGATAAAAAGCCTCCTGTTTCGACCGCCAAACCTCTCAGGCGAGCATTTGCAACCGTTTGGCACCATTTATGAGTGAATTGCCAAAAGTCAGATTTTTTCTGAACTTGTGACCCCGGGGCTTAGGGATTTTTTCAAAAAAAAAAATTTTGCCGGTGAAGTTGTCGAGGGCTGATTACTTGTCCTGTGATAAAAAGCCTTCTGTTTCGATTGCCAAACGTCTCAGGGGAGCATTTGCAACAGTTTGGCACCATTTATGAGTGAATGGCCAAAGGTCAGATTTTTCTGAAATTGTGACCCCGGGGCTTAGGGATTTTTTTCAAAAATATCTTTTTCTGCCGGTGAAGTTGTCGAGGGCTGATTTCTTGTCCTGTGATAAAAAGCCTCCTGTTTCGACCGCCAAACCTCTCAGGCGAGCATTTGCAACCGTTTGGCACCATTTATGAGTGAATTGCCAAAAGTCAGATTTTTTCTGAACTTGTGACCCCGGGGCTTAGGGATTTTTTCAAAAAAAAAAAATTTTGCCGGTGAAGTTATCGAGGGCTGATTTCTTGTCCTGTGATAAAAAGCCTTCTGTTTCGACCGACAAACGTCTCAGGGGAGCAGTTGCAACAGTTTGGCACCATTTTTGAGTGAATGGCCAAAAGTCAGATTTTTTCTGAAATTGTGACCCCGGGGGTTAGGGATTTTTTAAAAAAATTTTTTTTGCCGTTTAAGTCGTCGAGGGCTGATTTCTTGTCCTGTGAGAAAAAGACTTCTGTTTCGATTGACAAACCTCTCAGGGGAGCATTTGTAACCGTTTGGCACCATTTATGAGTGAATTGCCAAAATTCAGATTTTTTCTGAAATTGTGACCCCGGGGCTTAGGGATTTTTTCAAAAAAAAAAAATTTTTTGCCGGTGAAGTTGTCGAGGGCTGATTTCTTGTCCTGTGATAAAAAGCCTCCTGTTTCGACCGCTAAACCTCTCAGGGGAGCATTTGCAACAGTTCGGCACCATTTTTGAGTGAATGGCCAAAAGTCAGATATTTTCTGAAATTGAGACCCCGGGGGTTAGGGATTTTTTCAAAAAAATCTTTTTCTGCCAGTGAAGTTGTCAAGGGCTGATTTCTTGTTCTGTGATAAAAAGATTTCTGTTTCGATTACCAAACCTCCCAGGCGAGCATTTGCAACCTTTTGGCACCATTTATGAGTGAATTGCCAAAAGTCAGATTTTTTCTGAAATTGTGACCCCGGGGCTTAGGGATTTTTTCAAAAAAAAAATTTTGCCGGTGAAGTTGTCGAGGGCTGATTTCTTGTCCTGTCATAAAAAGCCTTCTGTTTCGACCGCCAAACGTCTCAGGGGAGCATTTGCAACAGTTTGGCACCATTTTTGAGTGAATGGCCAAAAGTCAGATTTTTTCTGAAATTGTGACCCCGGGGGTTAGCGTTTTTTTTAAAAAAAAATTTTTTGCCAGTTAAGTCGTCGAGGGCTGATTTTATGATGTAAGAAAAAGACTTCTGTTTCGATTGCCAAACCTCTCAGGGGAGCATTTGAAACAGTTTGGCACCATTTTTGAGTGAATGGCCAAAAGTAAGATTTTTTCTGAAATTGTGACCCCGGGGCTTAGGGATTTTTTCAAAAAAAAATTTTTTGCCGGTGAAGTTGTCGAGGGCTGATTTCTTGTCCTGTGATAAAAAGACTTCTGTTTCGATTGCCAAACCTCTCACGGGAGCATTTGCAACAGTTTGGCACCATTTTTGAGTGAATGGCCAAAAGTCAGATTTTTTCTGAAAGTGTGTCCCCGGGGGTTAGGGATTTTTTTAAAAAAATCTTTTTCTGCCAGTTAAGTTGTCGAGGGCTGATTTCTTGTCCTGTGATAAAAAGCCTTCTGTTTCGACCGCCAAACGTTTCTGGGGAGCATTTGCAACAGTTTGGCACCATTTTTGAGTGAATGGCCAAAGGTCAGATTTTTTTCTGAAATGTTGACCCCGGGGCTTAGGGATTTTTTTCAAAAATATCTTTTTCTGCCGGTGAAGTTGTCGAGGGCTGATTTCTTGTCGTGTGATAAAAAGACTTCTGTTTCGATTGCCAAACCTCTAAGGGGAGCATTTTCAACAGTTTGGCACCATTTTTGAGTGAATGGCCAAAGGTCAGATTTTTTCTGAAATTGTGACCCCGGGGCTTAGGGATTTTTTCAAAAAAAAAATTTTGCCGGTGAAGTTGTCGAGGGCTGATTTCTTGTCCTGTCATAAAAAGCCTTCTGTTTCGACCGCCAAACGTCTCAGGGCAGCATTTGCAACCTTTTGGCACCATTTTTGAGTGAATGGCCAAAAGTCAGATTTTTTCTGAAATTGTGACCCCGGGGGTTAGCGATTTTTTTTAAAAAAAAATTTTTGCCAGTTAAGTCGTCGTGGGCTGATTTCTTGTCGTGTGATAAAAAGACTTCTGTTTCGATAGCCAAACCTCTCAGGGGAGCATTTGAAACAGTTTGGCACCATTTTTGAGTGAATGGCCAAAAGTCAGATTTTTTCTGAAATTGTGACCCCGGGGCTTAGGGATTTTTTCAAAAAAATCTTTTTCTGCCAGTTAAGTTGTCGAGGGCTGATTTCTTGTCGTGTGATAAAAAGACTTCTGTTTCGATTGCCAAACCTCTAAGGGGAGCATTTTCATCAGTTTGGCACCATTTTTGAGTGAATGGCCAAAGGTCAGATTTTTGATGAAATTGTGACCCCGGGGCTTAGGGATTTTTGCAAAAAAAAATTTTTTGCCGGTGAAGTTGTCGAGGGCTGATTTCTTGTCCTGTGACAAAAAGACTTCTGTTTCGATTGCCAAACCTCTCAGGGGAGCATTTGCAACCGTTTGGCACCATTTATGAGTGAATTGTCAAAAGTCAGATTTTTTCTGAAATTGTGACCCCGGGGCTTAGGGATTTTTTTCAAAAATATCTTTTTCTGCCGGTGAAGTTGTCGCGGGCTGATTTCTTGTAGTGATAAAAAGACTTCTGTTTCGATTGCCAAACCTCTAAGAGGAGCATTTTCAACAGTTTGGCACCATTTTTTAGTGAATGGCCGAAGATCCGATTTTTAATGAAATTGTGACCCCGGGGCTTAGGGATTTTTTCATAAAAAATTTTTTTTGCCGGTGAAGTTGTCGAGGGCTGATTTCTTGTCCTGCGATAAAAAAACTTCTGTTTCGATTGCCAAACCTCTCAGGGGAGCATTTGCAACCGCTTGGCACCATTTATGAGTGAATTGCCAAAAGTCAGATTTTTTCTGAAATTGTGACCCCGGGGCTTAGGGATTTTTTTCAAAAATATCTTTTTCTTCCGGTGAAGTTGTCGAGGGCTGATTTCTTGTCCTGTGATAAAAAGCCTCCTGTTTCGACCGCCAAACCTCTCAGGAGAGCATTTGCAACAGTTTGGCACCATTTTTGAGTGAATGGCCAAAAGCCAGATTTTTTCTGAAATTGTGACCCCGGGGCTTAGGGATTTTTTCAAAAAAAAAAAATTTTGCCGGTGAAGTTGTCGAGGGCTGATTTCTTGTCCTGTGATAAAAAGCCTACTGTTTCGACCGCCAAACGTCTCAGAGGAGCATTTGCATCAGTTTGGCACCATTTTTGAGTGAATGGCCAAAAGTCAGATTTTTTCTGAAATTGTGACCCCGGGGCTTAGGGATTTTTTCATAAAAATTTTTTTTTGCCAGTGAAGTTGTCGAGGGCTGATTTCTTGTCCTGCGATAAAAAAACTTCTGTTTCGATTGCCAAACCTCTCAGGGGAGCATTTGCAACCGTTTGGCACCATTTATGAGTGAATTGCCAAAAGTCAGATTTTTTCTGAAATTGTGACCCCGGGGCTTAGGGATTTTTTTCAAAAATATCTTTTTCTGCCGGTGAAGTTGTCGAGGGCTGATTTCTTGTCCTGTGATAAAAAGCCTCCTGTTTCGACCGCCAAACCTCTCAGGAGAGCATTTGCAACAGTTTGGCACCATTTTTGAGTGAATGGCCAAAAGCCAGATTTTTTCTGAAATTGTGACCCCGGGGCTTAGGGATTTTTTCAAAAAAAAAAAATTTGCCGGTGAAGTTGTCGAGGGCTGATTTCTTGTCCTGTGATAAAAAGCCTTCTGTTTCGATTGCCAAACCTCTCAGGGGAGCATTTGAAACAGTTTGGCACCATTTTTGAGTGAATGGCCAAAAGTCAGATTTTTTCTGAAATTCTGACCCCGGGGCTTAGGGATTTTTTTTTAAAAAAATTTTGCCGGTGAAGTTGTCGAGGGCTGATTTCTTGTCCTGTGATAAAAAGCCTTCTGTTTCGATTGCCAAACCTCTCAGGGGAGCATTTGAAACAGTTTGGCACCATTTTTGAGTGAATGGCCAAAAGTCAGATTTTTTCTGAAAGTGTGTCCCCGGGGGTTAGGGATTTTTTTTTTTAAATCTTTTTCTGCCAGTTAAGTTGTCGAGGGCTGATTTCTTGTCCTGTCATAAAAAGACTTCTGTTTCGATTGCCAAACCTCTCAGGGGAGCATTTGCAACAGTTTGGCACCATTTTTGAGTGAATGGCCAAAGGTCAGATTTTTTCTGAAATTGTGCCCCGGGGCTTAGGGATTTTTTTCAAAAATATCTTTTTCTGCTGGTGAAGTTGTCGAGGGCTGATTTTTTGTCGTGTGATAAAAAGACTTCTGTTTCGATTGCGAAACCTCTAAGGGGAGCATTTTCAACAGTTTAGCACCAGTTTTGAGTGAATGGCCAAAGGTCAGATTTTTGATGAAATTGTGACCCCGGGGCTTAGGGATTTTTGCAAAAAAAAAATTTTTGCCGGTGAAGTTGTCGAGGGCTGATTTCTTGTCCTGTGACAAAAAGACTTCTGTTTCGATTGCCAAACCTCTCAGGAGAGCATTTGCAACCATTTGGCACCATTTATGAGTGAATTGCCAAAAGTCAGATTTTTCTGAAATTGTGACCCCGGGGCTTAGGGATTTTTTCAAAAAAAAAAAATTTGCCAGTTAAATTGTCGGGGGCTGATTTCTTGTCCTGTGATAAAAAAGACTTCTGTTTCGATTGCCAAACGTCTCAGGGGAGCATTTGCAACAGTTTGGTACCATTTTTGAGTGAATGGCCAAAAGTCAGATTTTTTCTGAAATTGTGACCCCGGGGCTTAGGGATTTTTTTTTTTAAAAAAAAATTTTGCTGGTGAAGTTGTCGAGGGCTGATTTCTTGTCCTGTGATAAAAAGACTTCTGTTTCGATTGCCAAACCTCTCAGGTGAGCATTTTGAACCGTTTGGCACCATTTTTGAGTGAATGGCCAAAGGTCGGATTTTTAATGAAATTGTGACCCCAGGGATTAGGGATTTTTTCAAAAAAAAAATTTTGCTGGTTAAGTTGTCCTGTGATAAAAAGACTTCTGTTTCGATTGCCAAACCTCTCAGGGTAGCATTTGAAACAGTTTGGCACCATTTTTTAGCGAATGGCCAAAGGTCCGATTTTTAATGAAATTGTGACCACGGGGCTTAGGAAGTTTTTTTTCAAAAAAAATGTTTTTTGACGGTGAAGTTGTCGAGGGCTGATTTCTTGTCCTGCGATAAAAAGACTTCTGTTTCGATTGCCAAACATCTCAGGGGAGCATTTGCAACAGTTTGGCACCATTTTTGAGTGAATGGCCAAAAGTCAGATTTTTTCTGAAATTGTGACCCCGAGGCTTAGGGATTTTTTCAAAAAAATCTTTTTCTGCCAGTTAAGTTGTCGAGGGCTGATTTCTTTTCCTGTGATAAAAAGACTTCTGTTTCGATTGCCAAACCTCTCAGGGCAGCATTTGCAACAGTTTGGCACCATTTATGAGTGAATTGCCAAAAGTCAGATTTTTTCTGAAATTGTGACCCCGGGGCTTAGGGATTTTTTTTTTTTTTAAAAATTTTTGCTGGTGAAGTTGTCAAGGGCTGATTTCTTGTCCTGTGATAAAAAGCCTTCTGTTTCGACCGCCAAACCTCTCAGGGGAGCATTTGCTACAGTTTGGCACCATTTTTGAGTGAATGGCCAAAAGTCAGATTTTTTCTGAAATTGTGACCCCGGGGCTTAGGGATTTTTTCAAAAAAATCTTTTTCTGCCTATTAAGTTGTCGAGGGCTGATTTCTTGTCCTGTGATAAAAAGCCTTCTGTTTCGATTGCCAAACCTCTCAGGGGATCATTTGCAACCGTTTGGCACCATTTATGAGTGAATGGCCAAAAGTCAGATTTTTTCTGAAATTGTGACCCCGGGGGTTAGGGATTTTTTCAAAAAAAAATTTTTTGCCGGTGAAGTTGTCGAGGTCTGATTTCTTGTCCTGTGATAAAAAGACTTCTGTTTCGATTGCCAAACCTCTCAGGGGAGCATTTGCAACAGTTTGGCACCATTTTTGAGTGAATGGCCAAAAGTCAGATTTTTTCTGAAATTGTGACCCCGGGGCATAGGGATTTTTTCAAAAAAAAAATTTTTTGCCAGATAAGTTGTTGAGGGCTGATTTCTTGTCCTGCGATAAAAAGACTTCTGTTTCGATTGCCAAACCTCTCAGGGGAACATTTGCAACTGTTTGGCACCATTTTGGAGTCAATTGCCAAAAGTCAGATATTTTCTGAAATTGTGACCCCGGGGCTTAGGGATTTTTTCAAAAAAAAAAAAAATGCTTGTGAAGTTGTCGAGGGCTGATTTCTTGTCGTGTGATAAAAAGCCTTCTGTTTCGACCGCCAAACCTCTCAGGGGAGCATTTGCAACAGTTTGGCACCATTTTTGAGTGAATGGTCAAAAGTCAGATTTTTTCTGAAATTGTGACCCCGGGGGTTAGGGATTTTTTTTAAAAAAATTTTTTTTGCCGGTGAAGTTGTCGAGGGCTGATTTCTTGTCCTGCGATAAAAAGACTTCTGTTTCGACCGCCAAACCTCTCAGGGGAGCATTTGCAACAGTTTGGCACCATTTTTGAGTGAATGGCCAAAAGTCAGATTTTTTCTGAAATTGTGACCCCGAGGCTTAGGGATTTTTTCAAAAAAATAATTTTTTTGCCAGTTAAGTTGTCGAGGGCTGATTTCTTGTCCTGTGATAAAAAGACTTCTGTTTCGATTGCCAAACCTCTCAGGGCAGCATTTGCAAACGTTTGGCACCATTTATGAGTGAATTGCCAAAAGTCAGATTTTTTCTGAAATTGTGACCCCGGGGCTTAGAGATTTTTTTTTTTAAAAAAAATTTTGCTGGTGAAGTTGTCGAGGGCTGATTTCTTGTCCTGCGATAAAAAGACTTCTGTTTCGATTGCCAAACCTCTCAGGGGAACATTTGCAACCGTTTGGCACCATTTTGGAGTGAATTGCCAAAAGTCAGATATTTTCTGAAATTGTGACCCCGGGGCTTAGGGATTTTTTCAAAAATAAATAAATAAATTGCTTGTGAAGTTGTCGAGGGCTGATTTCTTGTCGTGTGGTAAAAAGCCTTCTGTTTCGACCGCCAACCCTCTCAGGGGAGCATTTGCAACAGTTTGGCACCATTTTTGAGTGAATGGCCAAAAGTCAGATTTTTTCTGAAATTGTGACCCCGAGGCTTAGGGATTTTTTCAAAAAAATCTTTTTCTGCCAGTTAAGTTGTCGAGGGCTGATTTCTTGTCCTGTGATAAAAAGACTTCTGTTTCGATTGCCAAACCTCTCAGGGGAGCATTTGCAACTGTTTGGCACCATTTATGAGTGAATGGCCAAAAGTCAGATTTTTTCTGAAATTGTGACCCCGGGGCTTAGGGTTTTTTCCAAAAAAAATTTTTTTTGCCAGATAAGTTGTTGAGGGCTGATTTCTTGTCCTGCGATAAAAAGACTTCTGTTTCGATTGCCAAACCTCTCAGGGGAACATTTGCAACCGTTTGGCACCATTTTGGAGTGAATTGCCAAAAGTCAGATATTTTCTGAAATTGTGACCCCGGGGCTTAGGGATTTTTTCAAAAAAAAAATAAAAAATTGCTTGTGAAGTTGTCGAGGGCTGATTTCTTGTCGTGTGATAAATAGCCTTCTGTTTCGACCGCCAAACCTCTCAGGGGAGCATTTGCAACAGTTTGGCACCATTTTTGAGTGAATGGCCAAAAGTCAGATTTTTTCTGAAATTGTGACCAAGAGGCTTAGGGATTTTTTCAAAAAAATCTTTTTCTGCCAGTTAAGTTGTCGAGGGCTGATTTCTTTTCCTGTGATAAAAAGACTTCTGTTTCGATTGCCAAACCTCTAAGGGGAGCATTTGCAACAGTTTGGCACCATTTTTGAGTGAATGGCCAAATGTCAGATTTTTTCTGAAATTGTGACCCCGGGGGTTAGGGATTTTTTCAAAAAAATCTTTTTCTGCCAGTTAAGTTGTCGAGGGCTGATTTCTTGTCCTGTGATAAAAAGACTTCTGTTTCGATTGCCAAACCTCTCAGGGGAGCATTTGCAACCGTTTGGCACCATTTATGAGTGAATGGCCAAAAGTCAGATATTTTCTGAAATTGTGACCCCGGGGCTTAGGGATTTTTTCAAAAAAAAAAAAAAAAATTGCTTGTGAAGTTGTCGAGGGCTGATTTCTTGTCGTGTGATAAAAAGCCTTCTGTTTCGACCGCCAAACCTCTCAGGGGAGCATTTGCAACAGTTTGGCACCATTTTTGAGTGAATGGCCAAAAGTCAGATTTTTTCTGAAATTGTGACCAAGAGGCTTAGGGATTTTTTCAAAAAAATCTTTTTCTGCCAGTTAAGTTGTCGAGGGCTGATTTCTTTTCCTGTGATAAAAAGACTTCTGTTTCGATTGCCAAACCTCTCAGGGGAGCATTTCCAACAGTTTGGCACCATTTTTGAGTGAATGGCCAAATGTCAGATTTTTTCTGAAATTGTGACCCCGGGGGTTAGGGATTTTTTTAAAAAATCTTTTTCTGCCACTTTAGTTTTCGAGGGCTGATTTCTTGTCCTGTGATAAAAAGACTTCTGTTTCGATTGCCAAACCTCTCAGGGGAGCATTTGCAACAGTTTGGCACCATTTTTGAGTGAATGGCCAAAAGTCATATTTTTTCTGAAATTGTGACCCGGGGGGTTAGGGATTTTTTCAAATAAAAAATTTTTGCCAGTGAAGTTGTCGAGGGCTGATTTCTTGTCCTGTGATAAAAAGACTTCTTTTTCGACTGCCAAACCTCTCAGGGTAGCATTTGCAAACGTTTGGCACCATTTATGAGTGAATTGCCAAAAGTCAGATTTTTAATGAAATTGTGACCCCGGGGCTTAGGGATTTTTTCAAAAAAAATAATTTTGCTGGTGAAGTTGTCGAGGGATAATTTCTTGTCCTGTGATAAAAAGCCTTCTGTTTCGACCGCCAAACCTCTCACGGGTGCATTTGCAACCGTTTGGCACCATTTTTGAGTGAATGGCCAAAAGTCAGATTTTTTCTGAAATGGTGACCCCGGGGCTTAGGGATTTTTTCAAAAAAATATTATTTTGCTGGTGAAGTTGTCGAGGGCTAATTTCTTGTCCTGTGATAAAAAGACTTCTGTTTCGATTGCCAAACCTCTCAGGGCAGCATTTGCAAACGTTTGGCACCATTTTTGAGTGAATGGCCAAAAGTCAGATTTTTTCTGAAATTGTGACCCCGAGGGTTAGGGATTTTTTTCAAAAAAATCTTTTTCTGCCGGTCAAGTTGTCGAGGGCTGATTTCTTGTCCTGTGATAAAAAGCCTTCTGTTTCGACTGCCAAACGTCTCAGGGGAGCATTTGCAACAGTTTGGCACCATTTTTGAGTGAATGGCAAAAAGTCAGATTTTTTCTGAAATTGTGACCCCGGGGCTTAGGGATTTTTTCAAAAAAAAATTTTTTTGCCAGTTAAGTTGTCAAGGGCTGATTTCTTGTCCTGTGATAAAAAGACTTCTGTTTCGATTGCCAAACCTCTCAGGGCAGCATTTGCAAACGTTTGGCACCATTTATGAGTGAATTGCCAAAAGTCAGATTTTTTCTGAAATTGTGACCCCGGGGTTTAGGGATTTTTTTTAAAAAAAAATTTTTTGCCGGTGAAGTTGTCGAGGGCTGATTTCTTGTCCTGCGATAAAAAGACTTCTGTTTCGATTGCCAAACCTCTCAGGGGAACATTTGCAACCGTTTGTCACCATTTTGGAGTGAATTGCCAAAAGTCAGATTTTTAATGAAATTGTGACCCCGGGGCTTAGAGATTTTTTCAAAAAAAATAATTTTGCTGGTGAAGTTGTCGAGGGCTAATTTCTTGTCCTGTGATAAAAAGCCTTCTGTTTCGACCGCCAAACCTCTCACGGGTGCATTTGCAACCGTTTGGCACCATTTTTGAGTGAATGGCCAAAAGTCAGATTTTTTCTGAAATGGTGACCCCGGGGCTTAGGGATTTTTTCAAAAAAATATTTTTTTGCCAGTTAAGTTGTCGAGGGCTAATTTCTTGTCCTGTGATAAAAAGACTTCTGTTTCGATTGCCAAACCTCTCAGGGCAGCATTTGCAACAGTTTGGCACCATTTTTGAGTGAATGGCCAAAAGTCAGATTTTTTCTGAAATTGTGACCCCGGGGCTTAGGGATTTTTTCAAAAAAAAATTTTTTTGCCAGTTAAGTTGTCGAGGGCTGATTTCTTGTCCTGTGATAAAAAGACTTCTGTTTCGATTGCCAAACCTCTCAGGGCAGCATTTGCAAACGTTTGGCACCATTTATGAGTGAATTGCCAAAAGTCAGATTTTTTCTGAAATTGTGATCCCGGGGTTTAGGGATTTTTTTTTTTTTAAAAAAATTTTGCTGCTGAAGTTGTCGAGGGCTGATTTCTTGTCCTGTGATAAAAAGCCTTCCGTTTCGATCGCCAAACCTCTCACGGGAGCATTTGCAACAGTTTGGCACCATTTTTGAGTGAATGGCCAAAAGTCAGATTTTTTTCTGAAATTGTGACCCCGGGGCTTAGGGATTTTTTCAAAAAAAAATTTTTTTGCCGGTGAAGTTGTCGAGGGCTGATTTCTTGTCCTGTGACAAAAAGACTTCTGTTTCGATTGCCAAACCTCTCAGGGGAGCATTTGCAACCGTTTGGCACCATTTATGAGTGAATTGTCAAAAGTCAGATTTTTTCTGAAATTGTGACCCCGGGGCTTAGGGATTTTTTCAAAAAAAAAAATTTGCCGGTGAAGTTGTTGAGGGCTGATTTCTTGTCCTGTGATAAAAAGACTTCTGTTTCGATTGCCAAACCTCTCAGGAGAGCATTTGCAACCATTTGGCACCATTTATGAGTGAATTGCCAAAAGTCAGATTTTTCTGAAATTGTGACCCCGGGGCTTAGGGATTTTTTCAAAAAAAAAAAAATTTGCCAGTTAAATTGTCGGGGGCTGATTTCTTGTCCTGTGATAAAAAAGACTTCTGTTTCGATTGCCAAACGTCTCAGGGGAGCATTTGCAACAGTTTGGTACCATTTTTGAGTGAATGGCCAAAAGTCAGATTTTTTCTCAAATTGTGACCCCGGGGCTTAGGGATTTTTTTTTTAAAAAAAATCTTTTTCTGCCAGTTAAGTTGTCGAGGGCTGATTTCTTGTCCTGTGATAAAAAGACTTCTGTTTCGATTGCCAAACCTCTCAGGTGAGCATTTTGAACCGTTTGGCACCATTTTTGAGTGAATGGCCAAAGGTCGGATTTTTAATGAAATTGTGACCCCAGGGCTTAGGGATTTTTTCAAAAAAAAAATTTTGCCGGTTAAGTTGTCCTGTGATAAAAAGACTTCTGTTTCGATTGCCAAACCTCTCAGGGTAGCATTTGAAACAGTTTGGCACCATTTTTTAGCGAATGACCAAAGGTCCGATTTTTAATGAAATTGTGACCACGGGGCTTAGGAAGTTTTTTTTCAAAAAAAATGTTTTTTGACGGTGAAGTTGTCGAGGGCTGATTTCTTGTCCTGCGATAAAAAGACTTCTGTTTCGATTGCCAAACATCTCAGGGGAGCATTTGCAACAGTTTGGCACCATTTTTGAGTGAATGGCCAAAAGTCAGATTTTTTCTGAAATTGTGACCCCGAGGCTTAGGGATTTTTTCAAAAAAATCTTTTTCTGCCAGTTAAGTTGTCGAGGGCTGATTTCTTTTCCTGTGATAAAAAGACTTCTGTTTCGATTGCCAAACCTCTCAGGGCAGCATTTGCAACAGTTTGGCACCATTTATGAGTGAATTGCCAAAAGTCAGATTTTTTCTGAAATGGTGACCCCGGGGCTTAGGGATTTTTTCAAAAAAATATTTTTTTGCCAGTTAAGTTGTCGAGGGCTGATTTCTTGTCCTGTGATAAAAAGACTTCTGTTTCTATTGCCAAACCTCTCAGGGCAGCATTTGCAAACGTTTGGCACCATTTATGAGTGAATTGCCAAAAGTCAGATTTTTTCTGAAATTGTGACCCCGGGGCTTAGGGATTTTTTTTTTTTAAAAAAAATTTTTGCTGGTGAAGTTGTCAAGGGCTGATTTCTTGTCCTGTGATAAAAAGCCTTCTGTTTCGACCGCCAAACCTCTCAGGGGAGCATTTGCTACAGTTTGGCACCATTTTTGAGTGAATGGCCAAAAGTCAGATTTTTTCTGAAATTGTGACCCCGAGGCTTAGGGATTTTTTCAAAAAAATATTTTTTTGCCAGTTAAGTTGTCGAGGGCTGATTTCTTGTCCTGTGATAAAAAGACTTCTGTTTCGATTGCCAAACCTCTCAGGGCAGCATTTGCAAACGTTTGGCACCATTTATGAGTGAATTGCCAAAAGTCAGATTTTTTCTGAAATTGTGACCCCGGGGGCTTAGAGATTTTTTTTTTTTTAAAAAATTTTGCTGGTGAAGTTGTCGAGGGCTGATTTCTTGTCCTGCGATAAAAAGACTTCTGTTTCGATTGCCAAACCTCTCAGGGGAACATTTGCAACCGTTTGGCACCATTTTGGAGTGAATTGCCAAAAGTCAGATATTTTCTGAAATTGTGACCCCGGGGCTTAGGGATTTTTTCAAAAATAAATAAATAAATTGCTTGTGAAGTTGTCGAGGGCTGATTTCTTGTCGTGTGATAAAAAGCCTTCTGTTTCGACCGCCAACCCTCTCAGGGGAGCATTTGCAACAGTTTGGCACCATTTTTGAGTGAATGGCCAAAAGTCAGATTTTTTCTGAAATTGTGACCCCGAGGCTTAGGGATTTTTTCAAAAAAATCTTTTTCTGCCAGTTAAGTTGTCGAGGGCTGATTTCTTGTCCTGTGATAAAAAGACTTCTGTTTCGATTGCCAAACCTCTCAGGGGAGCATTTGCAACTGTTTGGCACCATTTATGAGTGAATGGCCAAAAGTCAGATTTTTTCTGAAATTGTGACCCCGGGGCTTAGGGTTTTTTCCAAAAAAAAATTTTTTTGCCAGATAAGTTGTTGAGGGCTGATTTCTTGTCCTGCGATAAAAAGACTTCTGTTTCGATTGCCAAACCTCTCAGGGGAACATTTGCAACCGTTTGGCACCATTTTGGAGTGAATTGCCAAAAGTCAGATATTTTCTGAAATTGTGACCCCGGGGCTTAGGGATTTTTTCAAAAAAAAAAAAAAAAATTGCTTGTGAAGTTGTCGAGGGCTGATTTCTTGTCGTGTGATAAATAGCCTTCTGTTTCGACCGCCAAACCTCTCAGGGGAGCATTTGCAACAGTTTGGCACCATTTTTGAGTGAATGGCCAAAAGTCAGATTTTTTCTGAAATTGTGACCAAGAGGCTTAGGGATTTTTTCAAAAAAATCTTTTTCTGCCAGTTAAGTTGTCGAGGGCTGATTTCTTTTCCTGTGATAAAAAGACTTCTGTTTCGATTGCCAAACCTCTCAGGGGAGCATTTGCAACAGTTTGGCACCATTTTTGAGTGAATGGCCAAATGTCAGATTTTTTCTGAAATTGTGACCCCGGGGGTTAGGGATTTTTTTAAAAAAAATCTTTTTCTGCCAGTTAAGTTGTCGAGGGCTGATTTCTTGTCCTGTGATAAAAAGACTTCTGTTTCGATTGCCAAACCTCTCAGGGGAGCATTTGCAACAGTTTGGCACCATTTTTGAGTGAATGGCCAAAAGTCATATTTTTTCTGAAATTGTGACCCGGGGGGTTAGGGATTTTTTCAAATAAAAAATTTTTGCCAGTGAAGTTGTCGAGGGCTGATTTCTTGTCCTGTGATAAAAAGACTTCTTTTTCGACTGCCAAACCTCTCAGGGTAGCATTTGCAAACGTTTGGCACCATTTATGAGTGAATTGCCAAAAGTCAGATTTTTAATGAAATTGTGACCCCGGGGCTTAGGGATTTTTTCAAAAAAAATAATTTTGCTGGTGAAGTTGTCGAGGGATAATTTCTTGTCCTGTGATAAAAAGCCTTCTGTTTCGACCGCCAAACCTCTCACGGGTGCATTTGCAACCGTTTGGCACCATTTTTGAGTGAATGGCCAAAAGTCAGATTTTTTCTGAAATGGTGACCCCGGGGCTTAGGGATTTTTTCAAAAAAATATTATTTTGCCAGTTAAGTTGTCGAGGGCTAATTTCTTGTCCTGTGATAAAAAGACTTCTGTTTCGATTGCCAAACCTCTCAGGGCAGCATTTGCAAACGTTTGGCACCATTTTTGAGTGAATGGCCAAAAGTCAGATTTTTTCTGAAATTGTGACCCCGAGGGTTAGGGATTTTTTTTCAAAAAAATCTTTTTCTGCCGGTCAAGTTGTCGAGGGCTGATTTCTTGTCCTGTGATAAAAAGCCTTCTGTTTCGACTGCCAAACGTCTCAGGGGAGCATTTGCAACAGTTTGGCACCATTTTTGAGTGAATGGCAAAAAGTCAGATTTTTTCTGAAATTGTGACCCCGGGGCTTAGGGATTTTTTCAAAAAAAAATTTTTTTGCCAGTTAAGTTGTCAAGGGCTGATTTCTTGTCCTGTGATAAAAAGACTTCTGTTTCGATTGCCAAACCTCTCAGGGCAGCATTTGCAAACGTTTGGCACCATTTATGAGTGAATTGCCAAAAGTCAGATTTTTTCTGAAATTGTGACCCCGGGGTTTAGGGATTTTTTCAAAAAAAAATTTTTTTGCCGGTGAAGTTGTCGAGGGCTGATTTCTTGTCCTGCGATAAAAAGACTTCTGTTTCGATTGCCAAACCTCTCAGGGGAACATTTGCAACCGTTTGGCACCATTTTGGAGTGAATTGCCAAAAGTCAGATTTTTAATGAAATTGTGACCCCGGGGCTTAGAGATTTTTTTAAAAAAAATAATTTTGCTGGTGAAGTTGTCGAGGGCTAATTTCTTGTCCTGTGATAAAAAGCCTTCTGTTTCGACCGCCAAACCTCTCACGGGTGCATTTGCAACCGTTTGGCACCATTTTTGAGTGAATGGCCAAAAGTCAGATTTTTTCTGAAATGGTGACCCCGGGGCTTAGGGATTTTTTCAAAAAAATATTTTTTTGCCAGTTAAGTTGTCGAGGGCTAATTTCTTGTCCTGTGATAAAAAGACTTCTGTTTCGATTGCCAAACCTCTCAGGGCAGCATTTGCAACAGTTTGGCACCATTTTTGAGTGAATGGCCAAAAGTCAGATTTTTTCTGAAATTGTGACCCCGGGGCTTAGGGATTTTTTCAAAAAAAATTTTTTTTGCCAGTTAAGTTGTCGAGGGCTGATTTCTTGTCCTGTGATAAAAAGACTTCTGTTTCGATTGCCAAACCTCTCAGGGCAGCATTTGCAAACGTTTGGCACCATTTATGAGTGAATTGCCAAAAGTCAGATTTTTTCTGAAATTGTGACCCCGGGGCTTAGGGATTTTTTCAAAAAAATTTTTTTTTGCCAGTTAAGTTGTCGAGGGCTGATTTCTTGTCCTGTGATAAAAATACTTCTCTTTCGATTGCCAAACCTCTCAGGGCAGCATTTGCAAACGTTTGGCACCATTTTTGAGTGAATTGCCAAAAGTCAGATTTTTTCTGAAATGGTGACCCCGAGGGATAAGGATTTTTTTCAAAAAAATCTTTTTCTGCCGGTCAAGTTGTCGAGGGCTGATTTCTTGTCCTGTGATAAAAAGCCTTCTGTTTCGATTGCCAAACCTCTCAGGGCAGCATTTGCAAACGTTTGGCACCATTTTTGAGTGAATGGCCAAAAGTCAGATTTTTTCTGAAATTGTGACCCCGAGGGTTAGGGATTTTTTTAAAAAAATCTTTTTCTGCCAGTTAAGTTGTCGAGGGCTGATTTCTTGTCCTGTGATAAAAAGCCTTCTGTTTCGAATGCCAAACCTCTCAGGGGAGCATTTGCAACCGTTTGGCACCATTTATGAGTGAATGGCCAAAAGTCAGATTTTTTCTGAAATTGTGACCCCGGGGCTTAGGGATTTTTTCAAAAAAAAAAAATTTTGCCGGTGAAGTTGTCGACGGCTGGTTTCTTGTCCTGCGATAAAAAGACTTCTGTTTCGATTGCCAAACCTCTCAGGGGAGCATTTGCAACCGTTTGGCACCATTTATGAGTGAATTGCCAAAAGTCAGATTTTTTCTGAAATTGTGACCCCGGGGGTTAGGGTTTTTTTCAAAAAAAAAGATTTTTGCCGGTGAAGTTGTCGAGGGCTGATTTCTTGTCCTGTGATAAAAAGCCTTCTGTTTCGACTGCCAAACCTCTCAAGGGAGCATTTGCAACAGTTTGGCACCATTTTTGAGTGAATGGCCAAAAGTCAGATTTTTTCTGAAATTGTGACCCCGGCGGTTAAGGATTTTTTCAAAAAAATCTTTTTCTGCCAGTTAAGATGTCGAGGGCTGATTTCTTGTCCTGTGATAAAAAGCCTTCTGTTTCGATTGCCAAACCTCTCAGGGGAGCATTTGCAACCGCTTGGCACCATTTATGAGTGAATGGCCAAAAGTCAGATTTTTTCTGAAATTGTGACCCCGGGGCTTAGGGATTTTTTCAAAAAAATATTTTTTTGCCAGTTAAGTTGTCGAGGGCTGATTTCTTGTCCTGTGATAAAAAGACTTCTGTTTCGATTGCCAAACCTCTCAGGGCAGCATTTGCAAACGTTTGGCACCATTTTTGAGTGAATGGCCAAAAGTCAGATTTTTTCTGAAATTGTGACCCCGAGGGTTAGGGATTTTTTTCAAAAAAATCTTTTTCTGCCGGTCAAGTTGTCGAGGGCTGATTTCTTGTCCTGTGATAAAAAGCCTTCTGTTTCGATTGCCAAACCTCTCAGGGCAGCATTTGCAAACGTTTGGCACCATTTTTGAGTGAATGGCCAAAAGTCAGATTTTTTCTGAAATTGTGACCCCGAGGGTTAGGGATTTTTTAAAAAAAATCTTTTTCTGCCAGTTAAGTTGTCGAGGGCTGATTTCTTGTCCTGTGATAAAAAGCCTTCTGTTTCGAATGCCAAACCTCTCAGGGGACCATTAGCAACCGTTTGGCACCATTTATGAGTGAATGGCCAAAAGTCAGATTTTTTCTGAAATTGTGACCCCGGGGCTTAGGGATTTTTTCAAAAAAATATTTTTTTCCCAGTTAAGTTGTCGAGGGCTGATTTCTTGTCCTGTGATAAAAAGACTTCTGTTTCGATTGCAAAACCTCTCAGGGCAGCATTTGCAAACGTTTGGCACCATTTTTGAGTGAATTGCCAAAAGTCAATTTTTTTCTGAAATTGTGACCCCGGGGTTTAGGGATTTTTTTTTTTTTTAATTTTGCTGGTGAAGTTGTCGAGGGCTGATTTCTTGTCCTGTGATAAAAAGCCTTCTGTTTCGGCCGCCAAACCTCTCACGGGAGCATTTGCAACCGTTTGGCACCATTTTGGAGTGAATTGCCAAAAGTCAGATTTTTTCTGAAATTGTGACCCCGGGGGTTAGGGATTTTTTCAAAAAAAAATTTTTTGCCGGTGAAGTTGTCGAGGGCTGATTTCTTGTCCTGTGATAAAAAGCCTTCTGTTTCGACCGCCAAACCTCTCAAGGGAGCATTTGCAACAGTTTGGCACCATTTTTGAGTGAATGGCCAAAAGTCAGATTTTTTCGGAAATTGTGACCCCGGGGGTTAAGGATTTTTTCAAAAAAATCTTTTTCTGCCAGTTTAGTTGTCGAGGGCTGATTTCTTGTCCTGTGATAAAAAGCCTTCTGTTTCGATTGCCAAACCTCTCAGGGGAGCATTTGCAACCGTTTGGCACCATTTATGAGTGAATGGCCAAAAGTCAGATTTTTTCTGAAATTGTGACCCCGGGGCTTAGGGATTTTTTTCAAAAAAATCTTTTTCTGCCAGTTAAGTTGTCGAGGGCTGATTTCTTGTCGTGTGATAAAAAGACTTCTGTTTCGATTGCCAAACCTCTCACGGGAGCATTTGCAACAGTTTGGCACCATTTTTGAGTGAATGGCCAAAAGTCAGATTTTTTCTGAAATTGTGACCCCGGGGGTTAGGGATTTTTTTAAAAAAAATCTTTTTCTGCCAGTTAAGTTGTCGAGGGCTGATTTCTTGTCCTGTGATAAAAAGCCTTCTGTTTCGATTGCCAAACCTCTCACGGGAGCATTTGCAACCGTTTGGCACCATTTTGGAGTGAATTGCCAAAAGTCAGATTTTTTCTGAAATTGTGACCCCGGGGGTTAGGGATTTTTTCAAAAAAAAGATTTTTGCCGGTGAAGTTGTCGAGGGCTGATTTCTTGTCCTGTGATAAAAAGCCTTCTGTTTCGACTGCCAAACCTCTCAAGGGAGCATTTGCAACAGTTTGGCACCATTTTTGAGTGAATGGCCAAAAGTCAGATTTTTTCTGAAATTGTGACCCCGGGGCTTAGGGATTTTTTCAAAAAAATCTTTTTCTGCCAGTTAAGTTGTCGAGGGCTGATTTCTTGTCCTGTCATAAAAAGACTTCCGTTTCGACCGCCAAACCCCTCAGGGGAGCATTTGCAAGAGTTTGGCACCATTTATGAGTGAATGGCCAAAAGTCAGATTTTTTCTGAAATTGTGACCCCGGGACTTAGGGATTTTTTCAAAAAAAAAAAATTTTACCGGTGAAGTTGTCGACGGCTGATTTCTTGTCCAGCGATAAAAAGACTTCTGTTTCGATTGCCAAACCTCTCAGGGGAGCATTTGCAACCGTTTGGCACCATTTTGGAGTGAATTGCCAAAAGTCAGATTTTTTCTGAAATTGTGACCCCGGGGGTTAGGGATTTTTTCAAAAAAAAGATTTTTGCCGGTGAAGTTGTCAAGGGCTGATTTCGTGTCCTGTGATAAAAAGCCTTCTGTTTCGACTGCCAAACCTCTCAAGGGAGCATTTGCAACAGTTTGGCACCATTTTTGAGTGAATGGCCAAAAGTCAGATTTTTTCTGAAATTGTGACCCCGGGGGTTAAGGATTTTTTCAAAAAAATCTTTTTCTGCCAGTTAAGTTGTCGAGGGCTGATTTCTTGTCCTGTGATAAAAAGCCTTCTGTTTCGATTGCCAAACCTCTCAGGGGAGCATTTGCAACCGTTTGGCACCATTTATGAGTGAATGGCCAAAAGTCAGATTTTTTCTGAAATTGTGACCCCGGGGCTTAGGGATTTTTTCAAAAAAAAAATTTTCTGCCGGTGAAGTTGTCGACGGCTGATTTCTTGTCCTGTGATAAAAAGCCTTCTGTTTCGATTGCCAAACCTCTCAGGGGAGCATTTGCAACCGTTTGGCACCATTTTGGAGTGAATTGCCAAAAGTCAGATTTTTTCTGAAATTGTGACCCCGGGGGTTAGGGATTTTCCCCCAAAAAAATTTTTTGCCGGTGAAGTTGTCGAGGGCTGATTTCTTGTCCTGTGATAAAAAGCCATCTTTTTCGACCGTCAAACCTCTCAAGGGAGCATTTGCAAAAGTTTGGCACCATTTTTGAGTGAATGGCCAAAAGTCAGATTTTTTCTGAAATTGTGACCCCGGGGGTTAAGGATTTTTTCAAAAAAATCTTTTTCTGCCAGTTAAGTTGTCGAGGGCTGATTTCTTGTCGTGTGATAAAAAGCCTTCTGTTTCGATTGCCAAACCTCTCAAGGGAGCATTTGCAACCGTTTGGCACCATTTATGAGTGAATGGCCAAAAATCAGATTTTTTTCTGAAACTGTGACCCCGGGGCTTAGGGATTTTTTTCAAAAAAAATCTTTTTCTGCCAGTTAAGTTGTCGAGGGCTGATTTCTTGTCGTGTGATAAAAAGACTTCTGTTTCGATTGCCAAACCTCTCAAGGGAGCATTTGCAACCGTTTGGCACCATTTATGAGTGAATGGCCAAAAATCAGATTTTTTTCTGAAACTGTGACCCCGGGGCTTAGGGATTTTTTCAAAAAAAAAAATTTCTGCCAGTTAAGTTGTCGAGGGCTGATTTCTTGTCCTGCGATAAAAAGCCTTCTGTTTCGACTGCCAAACCTCTCAAGGGAGCATTTGCAAAAGTTTGGCACCATTTTTGAGTGAATGGCCAAAAGTCAGATTTTTTCTGAAATTGTGACCCTGGGGCTTAGGGATTTTTTCAAAAAAATCTTTTTCTGCCAGTTAAGTTGTCGAGGGCTGATTTCTTGTCCTGTGATAAAAAGACTTCCGTTTCGATTGCCAAACCTCTCAGGGGAGCATTTGCAACAGTTTGGCACCATTTTTGAGTGAATGGCCAAAAGTCAGATTTTTTCTGAAATTGTGACCCCGGGGGTTAAGGATTTTTTCAAAAAAATCTTTTTCTGCCAGTTAAGTTGTCGAGGGCTGATTTCTTGTCGTGTGATAAAAAGCCTTCTGTTTCGATTGCCAAACCTCTCAAGGGAGCATTTGCAACCGTTTGGCACCATTTATGAGTGAATGGCCAAAAATCAGATTTTTTTCTGAAACTGTGACCCCGGGGCTTAGGGATTTTTTTCAAAAAAAATCTTTTTCTGCCAGTTAAGTTGTCGAGGGCTGATTTCTTGTCGTGTGATAAAAAGACTTCTGTTTCGATTGCCAAACCTCTCACGGGAGCATTTGCAACAGTTTGGCACCATTTTTGAGTGAATGGCCAAAAGTCAGATTTTTTCTGAAATTGTGACCCCGGGGCTTAGGGATTTTTTCAAAAAAATTTTTTTCTGCCGGTGAAGTTGTCGACGGCTGATTTCTTGTCCTGCGATAAAAAGCCTTCTGTTTCGATTGCCAAACCTCTCAGGGAAGCATTTGCAACCGTTTGGCACCATTTTGGAGTGAATTGCCAAAAGTCAGATTTTTTCTGAAATTGTGACCCCGGGGGTTAGGGATTTTTTCAAAAAAAAATTTTTTGCCGGTGAAGTTGTCGAGGGCTGATTTCTTGTAATGTGATAAAAAGCCATCTGTTTCGACCGCCAAACCTCTCAAGGGAGCATTTGCAAAAGTTTGGCACCATTTTTGAGTGAATGGCCAAAAGTCAGATTTTTTCTGAAATTGTGACCCCGGGGCTTAGGGATTTTTTCAAAAAAATCTTTTATGCCAGTTAAGTTGTCGAGGGCTGATTTCTTGTCCTGTCATAAAAAGACTATCGTTTCGATTACCAAACCTCTCAGGGGAGCATTTGCAACAGTTTGGCACCATTTTTGAGTGAATGGCCAAAAGTCAGATTTTTTCTGAAATTGTGACCCCGGGGGCTAAGGATTTTTTCAAAAAAATCTTTTTCTGCCAGTTAAGTTGTCGAGGGCTGATTTCTTGTCCTGTGATAAAAAGCCTTCTGTTTCGATTGCCAAACCTCTCAAGGGAGCATTTGCAACCGTTTGGCACCATTTATGAGTGAATGGCCAAAAGTCAGATTTTTTTCTGAAATTGTGACCCCGGGGGTTAGGGATTTTTTCAAAAAAAAAAAAATTTGCCGGTGAAGTTGTCGAGGGCTGATTTCTTGTCCTGTGATAAAAAGACTTCTGTATAGATTGCCAAACCTCTCAGGAGAGCATTTGCAACCGTTTGGCACCATTTATGAGTGAATTGCCAAAAGTCAGATTTTTTCTGAAATTGTGACCCCGGGGCTTAGGGATTTTTTTCAAAAAAATCTTTTTCTGCCAGTTAAGTTGTCGAGGGCTGATTTCTTGTCGTGTGATAAAAAGACTTCTGTTTCGATTGCCAAACCTCTCACGGGAGCATTTGCAACAGTTTGCCACCATTTTTGAGTGAATGGCCAAAAGTCAGATTTTTTCTGAAATTGTGACCCCGGGAGTTAGGGATTTTTTTTTAAAAAAAAATTTTGCCGGTGAAGTTGTCTAGGGCTGATTTCTTGTCCTATGATAAAAAGCCTTCTGTTTCGACCGCCAAACCCTTCAGGGGAGCATTTGCAAGAGTTTGGCACCATTTTTGAGTGAATGGCCAAAAGTCAGATTTTTTCTGAAATTGTGACCCCGGGGGTTAAGGATTTTTTTCAAAAAAATCTTTTTCTGCCAGTTAAGTTGTCGATGGCTGATTTCTTGTCCTGTGATAAAAAGCCTTCTGTTTCGAATGCCAAACCTCTCAGGGGAGCATTTGCAACCGTTTGTCACCATTTATGAGTGAATGGCCAAAAGTCAGATTTTTTCTGAAATTGTGACCCCGGGGCTTAGGGATTTTTTCAAAAAAAAAATTTTTTGACGGTGAAGTTGTCGACGGCTGATTTCTTGTACTGAGATAAAAAGACTTCTGTTTCGATTGCCAAACCTCTCAGGGGAGCATTTGCAACCGTTTGGCACCATTTTTGAGTGAATGGCCAAAAGTCAGATTTTTTCTGAAATGGTGACCCCGGGGCTTAGGGATTTTTTCAAAAAAAATATTTTTTTGCCAGTTAAGTTGTCGAGGGCTGATTTCTTGTCCTGTGATAGAAAGACTTCTGTTTCGACCGCCAAACCTCTCAGGGGAGCATTTGCAACCGTTTGGCACCATTTATGAGTGAATGGCCAAAAGTCAGATTTTTTCTGAAATTGTGACCCCGGGGCTTAGGGATTTTTTTCAAAAAAATCTTTTTCTGCCAGTTAAGTTGTCGAGGGCTGATTTCTTGTCCTGTGATAAAAAGCCTTCTGTTTCGACCGCCAAACCCTTCAGGGGAGCATTTGCAAGAGTTTGGCACCATTTTTGAGTGAATGGCCAAAAGTCAGATTTTTTCTGAAATTGTGACACCGGGGGTTAGGGGTTTTTTCAAAAAAATCTTTTTCTGCCATTTAAGTTGTCGAGGGCTGATTTCTTGTCCTGTGATAAAAAGCCTTCTGTTTCGATTGCCAAACCTCTCAAGGGAGCATTTGCAAGAGTTTGGCACCATTTTGGAGTGAATTGCCAAAAGTCAGATTTTTTCTGAAATTGTGACCCCGGGGCTTAGGGATTTTTTCAAAAAAAAAATTTTCTGCCGGTGAAGTTGTCGACGGCTGATTTCTTGTCCTGCGATAAAAAGCCTTCTGTTTCGATTGCCAAACCTCTCACGGGAGCATTTGCAACAGTTTGGCACCATTTTTGAGTGAATGGCCAAAAGTCAGAGTTTTTCTGAAATTGTGACCCCGGGGCTTAGGGATTTTTTCAAAAAAAATATTTTTTGCCGGTGAAGTTGTCGACGGCTGATTTCTTGTCCTGCGATAAAAAGACTTCTGTTTCGATTGCCAAACCTCTCAGGGGAGCATTTGCAACCGTTTGGCACCATTTTGGAGTGAATTGCCAAAAGTCAGATTTTTTCTGAAATTGTGACCCCGGGGGTTAGGGATTTTTTCAAAAAAAAGGTTTTTGCCGGTGAAGTTGTCGAGGGCTGATTTCTTGTCCTGTGCTAAGAAGCCTTCTGCTTCGACTGCCAAACCTCTCAAGGGAGCATTTGCAACAGTTTGGCACCATTTTTGAGTGAATGGCCAAAAGTCAGATTTTTTCTGAAATTGTGACCCCGGGGGTTAAGGATTTTTTCAAAAAAATCTTTTTCTGCCAGTTAAGTTGTCGAGGGCTGATTTCTTGTCCTGTGATAAAAAGCCTTCTGTTTCGATTGCCAAACCTCTCAAGGGAGCATTTGCAACCGTTTGGCACCATTTATGAGTGAATGGCCAAAAGTCAGATTTTTTCTGAAATTGTGACCCCGGGGCTTAGGGATTTTTTCAAAAAAATTTTTTTCTGCCGGTGAAGTTGTCGACGGCTGATTTCTTGTGCTGCGATAAAAAGCCTTCTGTTTCGATTGCCAAACCTCTCATGGGAGCATTTGCAAGAGTTTGGCACCATTTTGGAGTGAATTGCCAAAAGTCAGATTTTTTCTGAAATTGTGACCCCGGGGGTTAGGGATTTTTTCAAAAAAAAATTTTTTGCCGGTGAAGTTGTCGAGGGCTGATTTCTTGTCCTGTGATAAAAAGCCATCTGTTTCGACCGCCAAACCTCTCAAGGGAGCATTTGCAACCGTTTGGCACCATTTATGAGTGAATGGCCAAAAGTCAGATTTTTTCTGAAACTGTGACCCCGGGCCTTAGGGATTTTTTTCAAAAAAATCTTTTTCCGCCAGTTAAGTTGTCGAGGGCTGATTTCTTGTCGTGTGATAAAAAGACTTCTGTTTCGATTGCCAAACCTCTCACGGGAGCATTTGCAACAGTTTGGCACCATTTTGGAGTGAATTGCCAAAAGTCAGATTTTTTCTGAAACTGTGACCCCGGGGGTTAGGGATTTTTTCAAAAAAAAATTTTTTGCCGGTGAAGTTGTCGAGGGCTGATTTCTTGTCCTGTGATAAAAAGCCTTCTCTTTCGACCGCCAAACCTCTCAAGGGAGCATTTGCAACCGTTTGGCACCATTTTTGAGTGAATGGCCAAAAGTCAGATTTTTTCTGAAATTGTGACCCCGGGGCTTAGGGATTTTTTCAAAAAAAATTTTTTCTGCCGGTGAAGTTGTCGACGGCTGATTTCTTGTCCTGCGATAAAAAGCCTTCTGTTTCGACCGCCAAACCCTTCAGGGGAGCATTTGCAAGAGTTTGGCACCATTTTGGAGTGAATGGCCAAAAGTCAGATTTTTTCTGAAACTGTGACCCCGGGCCTTAGGGATTTTTTTCAAAAAAATAATTTTCTGCCAGTTAAGTTGTCGAGGGCTGATTTCTTGTCGTGTGATAAAAAGACTTCTGTTTCGATTGCCAAACGTCTCAGAGGAGCATTTGCAACAGTTTGGCACCATTTTTGAGTGAATGGCCAAAAGTCAGATTTTTTCTGAAATTGTGACCCCGGGGGTTAGGGATTTTTTCAAAAAAAATTTTTTCTGCCGGTGAAGTTGTCGACGGCTGATTTCTTGTCCTGCGATAAAAAGCCTTCTGTTTCGATTGCCAAACCTCTCAGGGAAGCATTTGCAACCGTTTGGCACCATTTTGGAGTGAATTGCCAAAAGTCAGATTTTTTCTGAAACTGTGACCCTGGGGCTTAGGGATTTTTTCAAAAAAAAAATTTTTTGCCGGTGAAGTTGTTGACGGCTGATTTCTTGTCCTGCGATAAAAAGACTTCTGTATAGATTGCCAAACCTCTCAGGGGAGCATTTGCAACCGTTTGGCACCATTTTGGAGTGAATTGCCAAAAGTCAGATTTTTTTCTGAAATTGTGACCCCGGGGGTTAGGGATTTTTTCAAAAAAAAAGATTTTTGCCGGTGAAGTTGTCGAGGGCTGATTTCTTGTCCTGTGATAAAAAGTCTTCTGTTTCGACCGCCAAACCTCTCAAGGGAGCATTTGCAACAGTTTGGCACCATTTTTGAGTGAATAGCCAAAAGTCAGATTTTTTCTGAAATTGTGACCCCGGGGGTTAGGGATTTTTTTAAAAAAATCTTTTTCTGCCAGTTAACTTGTCGAGGGCTGATTTCTTGTCCTGTGATAAAAAGCCTTCTGTTTCGATTGCCAAACCTCTCAGGGGAGCATTTGCAAGAGTTTGGCACCATTTTGGAGTGAATTGCCAAAAGTTAGATTTTTTCTGAAATTTTGACCCCGGGGGTTAGGGATTTTTTCAAAAAAAATATTTTTGCCGGTGAAGTTGTCGAGGGCTGATTTCTTGTCCTGTGATAAAAAGCCTTCTGTTTCGATTGCCACACCTCTCACGGGAGCATTTGCAACAGCTTGGCACCATTTTTGAGTGAATGGCCAAAAGTCAGTTTTTTTCTGAAATTGTGACCCCGGGGCTTAGGGATTTTTTCAAAAAAAAAAATTTTTGCCGGTGAAGTTGTCGACGGCTGATTTCTTGTCCTGCGATAAAAAGACTTCTGTTTCGATTGCCAAACCTCTCAGGGGAGCATTTGCAACCGTTTGGCACCATTTTGGAGTGAATTGCCAAAAGTCAGATTTTTTCTGAAATTGTGACCCCGGGGGTTAGGGATTTTTTCAAAAAAAAGATTTTGCCGGTGAAGTTGTCGAGGGCTGATTTCTTGTCCTGTGCTAAAAAGCCTTCTGCTTCGACTGCCAAACCTCTCAAGGAAGCATTTGCAACAGTTTGGCACCATTTTTGAGTGAATGGCCAAAAGTCAGATTTTTTCTGAAATTGTGACCCCGGGGGTTAAGGATTTTTTTCAAAAAAATCTTTTTCTGCCAGTTAAGTTGTCGAGCGCTGATTTCTTGTCCTGTGATAAAAAGCCTTCTGTTTCGACCGCCAAACCTCTCAAGGGAGCATTTGCAACCGTTTGGCACCATTTTGGAGTGAATGGCCAAAAGTCAGATTTTTTCTGAAATTGTGACCCCGGGGCTTAGGGATTTTTTCAAAAAAAAATTTTTCTGCCGGTGAAGTTGTCGACGGCTGATTTCTTGTCCTGCGATAAAAAGCCTTCTGTTTCGATTGCCAAACCTCTCATGGGAGCATTTGCAAGAGTTTGGCACCATTTTGGAGTGAATTGCCAAAAGTCAGATTTTTTCTGAAATTGTGACCCCGGGGGTTAGGGATTTTTTCAAAAAAAAATTTTTTGCCGGTGAAGTTGTCGAGGGCTGATTTCTTGTCCTGTGATAAAAAGCCATCTGTTTCGACCGCCAAACCTCTCAAGGGAGCATTTGCAACCGTTTGGCACCATTTATGAGTGAATGGCCAAAAGTCAGATTTTTTCTGAAACTGTGACCCCGGGCCTTAGGGATTTTTTTCAAAAAAATCTTTTTCCGCCAGTTAAGTTGTCGAGGGGTGATTTCTTGTCGTGTGATAAAAAGACTTCTGTTTCGATTGCCAAACCTCTCAAGGGAGCATTTGCAACCGTTTGGCACCATTTTTGAGTGAATGGCCAAAAGTCAGATTTTTTCTGAAACTGTGACCCCGGGCCTTAGGGATTTTTTTCAAAAAAATAATTTTCTGCCAGTTAAGTTGTCGAGGGCTGATTTCTTGTCGTGTGATAAAAAGACTTCTGTTTCGATTGCCAAACGTCTCAGAGGAGCATTTGCAACAGTTTGGCACCATTTTTGAGTGAATGGCCAAAAGTCAGATTTTTTCTGAAATTGTGACCCCGGGGCTTAGGGATTTTTTTTTAAAAAAAATTTTTGCCGGTGAAGTTGTCTAGGGCTGATTTCTTGTCCTGTGATAAAAAGCCTTCTGTTTCGACCGCCAAACCCTTCAGGGGAGCATTTGCAAGAGTTTGGCACCATTTTTGAGTGAATGGCCAAAAGTCAGATTTTTTCTGAAATTGTGACCCCGGGGGTTAGGGATTTTTTTAAAAAAATCTTTTTCTGCCAGTTAAGTTGTCGAGGGCTGATTTCTTGTCCTGTGATAAAAAGCCTTTGGTTTCGAATGCCAAACCTCTCAGGGGAGCATTTGCAACCGTTTGGCACCATTTATGAGTGAATGGCCAAAAGTCAGATTTTTTTCTGAAATTGTGACCCAGGGGCTTAGGGATTTTTTCAAAAAAAAATTTTTTTGACGGTGAAGTTGTCGACGGCTGATTTCTTGTACTGCGATAAAAAGGCTTCTGTTTCGATTGCCAAACCTCTCAGGGGAGCATTTGCAACCGTTTGGCACCATTTTGGAATGAATGGCCAAAAGTCAGATTTTTTCTGAAATGGTGACCCCGGGGCTTAGGGATTTTTTCAAAAAAAAATTTTTCTGCCGGTGAAGTTGTCGACGGCTGATTTCTTGTCCTGCGATAAAAAGCCTTCTGTTTCGATTGCCAAACCTCTCATGGGAGCATTTGCAAGAGTTTGGCACCATTTTGGAGTGAATTGCCAAAAGTCAGATTTTTTCTGAAATTGTGACCCCGGGGGTTAGGGATTTTTTCAAAAAAAAATTTTTTGCCGGTGAAGTTGTCGAGGGCTGATTTCTTGTCCTGTGATAAAAAGCCATCTGTTTCGACCGCCAAACCTCTCAAGGGAGCATTTGCAACCGTTTGGCACCATTTATGAGTGAATGGCCAAAAGTCAGATTTTTTCTGAAACTGTGACCCCGGGCCTTAGGGATTTTTTTCAAAAAAATCTTTTTCCGCCAGTTAAGTTGTCGAGGGGTGATTTCTTGTCGTGTGATAAAAAGACTTCTGTTTCGATTGCCAAACCTCTCAAGGGAGCATTTGCAACCGTTTGGCACCATTTTTGAGTGAATGGCCAAAAGTCAGATTTTTTCTGAAACTGTGACCCCGGGCCTTAGGGATTTTTTTCAAAAAAATAATTTTCTGCCAGTTAAGTTGTCGAGGGCTGATTTCTTGTCGTGTGATAAAAAGACTTCTGTTTCGATTGCCAAACGTCTCAGAGGAGCATTTGCAACAGTTTGGCACCATTTTTGAGTGAATGGCCAAAAGTCAGATTTTTTCTGAAATTGTGACCCCGGGGGTTAGGGATTTTTTCAAAAAAAAATTTTTCTGCCGGTGAAGTTGTCGACGGCTGATTTCTTGTCCTGCGATAAAAAGCCTTCTGTTTCGATTGCCACACCTCTCACGGGAGCATTTGCAACAGCTTGGCACCATTTTTGAGTGAATGGCCAAAAGTCAGTTTTTTTCTGAAATTGTGACCCCGGGGCTTAGGGATTTTTTTTTAAAAAAAAATTTTTGCCGGTGAAGTTGTCGACGGCTGATTTCTTGTCCTGCGATAAAAAGACTTCTGTTTCGTTTGCCAAACCTCTCAGGGGAGCATTTGCAACCGTTTGGCACCATTTTGGAGTGAATTGCCAAAAGTCAGATTTTTTCTGAAATTGTGACCCCGGGGGTTAGGGGTTTTTTCAAAAAAAAGATTTTTGCCGGTGAAGTTGTCGAGGGCTGATTTCTTGTCCTGTGCTAAAAAGCCTTCTGCTTCGACTGCCAAACCTCTCAAGGAAGCATTTGCAACAGTTTGGCACCATTTTTGAGTGAATGGCCAAAAGTCAGATTTTTTCTGAAATTGTGACCCCGGGGGTTAAGGATTTTTTTCAAAAAAATCTTTTTCTGCCAGTTAAGTTGTCGAGCGCTGATTTCTTGTCCTGTGATAAAAAGCCTTCTGTTTCGATTGACAAACCTCTCAAGGGAGCATTTGCAACCGTTTGGCACCATTTATGAGTGAATGGCCAAAAGTCAGATTTTTTCTGAAACTGTGACCCCGGGCCTTAGGGATTTTTTCAAAAAAAAAATTTTTGCCGGTGAAGTTGTGGAGGGCTGATTTCTTGTCCTGTGATAAAAAGCCTTCTGTTTCGACCGCCAAACCTCTCAAGGGAGCATTTGCAACCGTTTGGCACCATTTTGGAGTGAATGGCCAAAAGTCAGATTTTTTCTGAAATTGTGACCGCGGGGCTTAGGGATTTTTTTCAAAAAAATCTTTTTCTGCCAGTTAAGTTGTCGAGGGCTGATTTCTTGTCGTGTGATAAAAAGACTTCTGTTTCGATTGCCAAACCTCTCACGGGAGCATTTGCAACCGTTTGGCACCATTTTTGAGTGAATGGCCAAAAGTCAGATTTTTTCTGAAATTGTGACCCCGGGGCTTAGGGATTTTTTTTTAAAAAAAATTTTTGCCGGTGAAGTTGTCTAGGGCTGATTTCTTGTCCTGTGATAAAAAGCCTTCTGTTTCGACCGCCAAACCCTTCAGGGGAGCATTTGCAAGAGTTTGGCACCATTTTTGAGTGAATGGCCAAAAGTCAGATTTTTTCTGAAATTGTGACCCCGGGGGTTAGGGATTTTTTTAAAAAAATCTTTTTCTGCCAGTTAAGTTGTCGAGGGCTGATTTCTTGTCCTGTGATAAAAAGCCTTTGGTTTCGAATGCCAAACCTCTCAGGGGAGCATTTGCAACCGTTTGGCACCATTTATGAGTGAATGGCCAAAAGTCAGATTTTTTTCTGAAATTGTGACCCAGGGGCTTAGGGATTTTTTCAAAAAAAAATTTTTTTGACGGTGAAGTTGTCGACGGCTGATTTCTTGTACTGCGATAAAAAGGCTTCTGTTTCGATTGCCAAACCTCTCAGGGGAGCATTTGCAACCGTTTGGCACCATTTTGGAATGAATGGCCAAAAGTCAGATTTTTTCTGAAATGGTGACCCCGGGGCTTAGGGATTTTTTTTAAAAAAATCTTTTTCTGCCAGTTAAGTTGTCAAGGGCTGATTTCTTGTCCTGTGATAAAAGGCTTCTGTTTCGATTGCCAAACCTCTCACGGGAGCATTTGCAACAGTTTGGCACCATTTTTGAGTGAATGCCCAAAAGTCAGATTTTTTCTGAAATTGTGACCCCGGGGGTTAGGGATTTTTTCAAAAAAAATTTTTTCTGCCGGTGAAGTTGTCGAGGGCTGATTTCTTGTTGTGTGATAAAAAGACTTCTGTTTCGATTGCCAAACCTCTCAGGGGAGCGATTGCAACAGTTTGACACCATTTTTGAGTGAATTGCCAAAAGTCAGATTTTTGATGAAATTGTGACCCCGGCGCTAAGGGACTTTTTCAAAAATATCTTTTTCTGCCGGTGAAGTTGTCGAGGGCTGATTTCTTGTCGTGTGATAAAAAGACTTCTGTTTCGATTGCCAAACCTCTCAGGGGAGCGTTTGCAACAGTTTGGCACCATTTTTGAGTGAATTGCCAAAAGTCAGATTTTTTCTGAAATTGTGACCCCGGGGGTTAGGGATTTTTTTTTTAAAAAAATTTTTGCCGGTGAAGTTGTCGAGGGCTGATTTCTTGTCCTGTGATAAAAAGCCTTCTGTTTCGATTGCGAAACCTCTCAGGGGAGCATTTGCTACAGTTTGGCACCATTTTTGAGTGAATGGCCAAAAGTCAGATTTTTTTCTGAAATTGTTACCCCACGGCTTAGGGATTTTTTTCAAGAAAATCTTTTTCTGCCAGTTAAGTTGTCGAGGGCTGATTTCTTGTCCTGCGATAAAAAGACTTCTGTTTCGATTGCCAAACCTCTCAGGGGAGCATTTGCAACCATTTGGCACCATTTTGGAGTGAATTGCCAAAAGTCAGATTTTTTCTGAAATCGTGACCCCGGGGGTTAGGGATTTTTTCAAAAAAAAGATTTTTGCCGGTGAAGTTGTCGAGGGCTGATTTCTTGTCCTGTGATAAAAAGCCATCTGTTTCGACCGCCAAACCTCTCAAGGGAGCATTTGCAAAAGTTTGGCACCATTTTTGAGTGAATGGCCAAAAGTCAGATTTTTTCTGAAATTGTGACCCCGGGGGTTAAGGATTTTTTCAAAAAAATCTTTTTCTGCCAGTTAAGTTGTCGAGGGCTGATTTCTTGTCCTGTGATAAAAAGCCTTCTGTTTCGATTGCCAAACCTCTCAAGGGAGCATTTACAACAGTTTGGCACCATTTTTGAGTGAATGGCCAAAAGTCAGATTTTTTCTGAAATTGTGACCCCGGGGGTTAGGGATTTTTTTTAAAAAAAAATTTTTGCCGGTGAAGTTGTCGAGGGCTGATTTCTTGTCCTGTGATAAAAAGCCTTCTGTTTCGATTGCGAAACCTCTCAAGGGAGCATTTGCAACCGTTTGGCACCATTTATGAGTGAATGGCCAAAAGTCAGATTTTTTCTGAAACTGTGACCCCGGGTCTTAGGGATTTTTTTCAAAAAAATCTTTTTCTGCCAGTTAAGTTGTCGAGGGCTGATTTCTTGTCGTGTGATAAAAAGACTTCTGTTTCGATTGCCAAACCTCTCACGGGAGCATTTGCAACAGTTTGGCACCATTTTTGAGTGAATGCCCAAAAGTCAGATTTTTTCTGAAATCGTGACCCCGGGGGTTAGGGATTTTTTCAAAAAAAAGATTTTTGCCGGTGAAGTTGTCGAGGGCTGATTTCTTGTCCTGTGATAAAAAGCCATCTGTTTCGACCGCCAAACCTCTCAAGGGAGCATTTGCAAAAGTTTGGCACCATTTTTGAGTGAATGGCCAAAAGTCAGATTTTTTCTGAAATTGTGACCCCGGGGGTTAAGGATTTTTTCAAAAAAATCTTTTTCTGCCAGTTAAGTTGTCGAGGGCTGATTTCTTGTCCTGTGATAAAAAGCCTTCTGTTTCGATTGCCAAACCTCTCAAGGGAGCATTTACAACAGTTTGGCACCATTTTTGAGTGAATGGCCAAAAGTCAGATTTTTTCTGAAATTGTGACCCCGGGGGTTAGGGATTTTTTTTTAAAAAAAATTTTTGCCGGTGAAGTTGTCGAGGGCTGATTTCTTGTCCTGTGATAAAAAGCCTTCTGTTTCGATTGCGAGACCTCTCAAGGGAGCATTTGCAACCGTTTGGCACCATTTATGAGTGAATGGCCAAAAGTCAGATTTTTTCTGAAACTGTGACCCCGGGTCTTAGGGATTTTTTTCAAAAAAATCTTTTTCTGCCAGTTAAGTTGTCGAGGGCTGATTTCTTGTCGTGTGATAAAAAGACTTCTGTTTCGATTGCCAAACCTCTCACGGGAGCATTTGCAACAGTTTGGCACCATTTTTGAGTGAATGCCCAAAAGTCAGATTTTTTCTGAAATTGTGACCCCGGGGGTTAGGGATTTTTTCAAAAAAAAAATTTTTGCCGGTGAAGTTGTCGAGGGCTGATTTCTTGTCCTGTGATAAAAAGCCTTCTGTTTCGACCGCCAAACCTCTCAAGGGAGCATTTGCAACAGTTTGGCACCATTTTTGAGTGAATGGCCAAAAGTCAGATTTTTTCTGAAATTGTGACCCCGGGGCTTAGGGATTTTTTTTCAAAAAAATCTTTTTCTGCCAGTTAAGTTGTCGAGGGCTGATTTCTTGTCGTGTGATAAAAAGACTTCTATTTCGAATGCCAAACCTCTCACGGTTTGCATCACTTTGGCACCATTTTTGAGTGAATGGCCAAAAGTCAGATTTTTTCTGAAATTGTGACCCCGGGGCTTAGGGATTTTTTTTTAAAAAAAACTTTTGCCGGTGAAGTTGTCTAGGGCTGATTTCTTGTCCTGTGATAAAAAGCCTTCTGTTTCGACCGCCAAACCCTTCAGGGGAGCATTTGCAAGAGTTTGGCACCATTTTTGAGTGAATGGCCAAAAGTCAGATTTTTTCTGAAATTGTGACCCCGGGGGTTAGGGATTTTTTTAAAAAAATCTTTTTCTGCCAGTTAAGTTGTCGAGGGCTGATTTCTTGTCCTGTGATAAAAAGCCTTTGGTTTCGAATGCCAAACCTCTCAGGGGAGCATTTGCAACCGTTTGGCACCATTTTGGAGTGAATGGCCAAAAGTCAGATTTTTTCTGAAATGGTGACCCCGGGGCTTAGGGATTTTTTCAAAAAAAAAAAATTGCTGGTGAAGTTGTCGAGGGCTGATTTCTTGTCCTGTGATAAAAAGCCGTCTGTTTCGACCGCCAAACCTCTCACGGGAGCATTTGCAACAATTTGGCACCATTTTTGAGTGAATGGCCAAAAGTCAGATTTTTTCTGAAATTGTGACCCCGGGGCTTAGGGATTTTTTCAAAAAAATATTTTTTTGCCAGTTAAGTTGTCGAGGGCTGATTTCTTGTCCTGTGATAAAAAGCCTTCTGTTTCGATTGCCAAACCTCTCACGGGAGCATTTGCAACAGTTTGGCACCATTTTTGAGTGAATGGCCAAAAGTCAGATTTTTTTCTGAAATTGTGACCCCGGGGCTTAGGGATTTTTTTCAAAAAAATCTTTTTCTGCCAGTTAAGTTGTCGAGGGCTGATTTCTTGTCCTGTGATAAAAAGCCTTCTGTTTCGATTGCCAAACCTCTCACGGGAGCATTTGCAACAGTTTGGCACCATTTTTGAGTGAATGGCCAAAAGTCAGATTTTTTCTGAAATTGTGACCCCGGGGCTTAGGGATTTTTTCAAAAAAAAAAATTTTTTGCCGGTGAAGTTGTCGACGGCTGATTTCTTGTCCTGCGATAAAAAGACTTCTGTTTCGATTGCCAAACCTCTCAGGGGAGCATTTGCAACCATTTGGCACCATTTTGGAGTGAATTGCCAAAAGTCAGATTTTTTCTGAAATCGTGACCCCGGGGGTTAGGGATTTTTTCAAAAAAAAGATTTTTGCCGGTGAAGTTGTCGAGGGCTGATTTCTTGTCCTGTGATAAAAAGCCTTCTGTTTCGACTGCCAAACCTCTCAAGGGAGCATTTGCAACCGTTTGCCACCATTTATGAGTGAATGGCCAAAAGTCAGATTTTTTCTGAAATTGTGATCCCGGGGCTTAGGGATTTTTTCAAAAAAAAATTTTTCTGCCGGTGAAGTTGTCGACGGCTGATTTCTTGTCCTGCGATAAAAAGCCTTCTGTTTCGATTGCCAAACCTCTCAGGGGAGCATTTGCAAGAGTTTGGCACCATTTTGGAGTGAATTGCCAAAAGTCAGATTTTTTCTGAAATTGTGACCCCGGGGGTTAGGGATTTTTTCAAAAAAAAAATTTTTGCCGGTGAAGTTGTCGAGGGCTGATTTCTTGTCCTGTGATAAAAAGCCACCTGTTTCGACCGCCAAACCTCTCAAGGGAGCATTTGCAAAACTTTGGCACCATTTTTGAGTGAATGGCCAAAAGTCAGATTTTTTCTGAAATTGTGACCCCGGGGGTTAAGGATTTTTTCAAAAAAATCTTTTTCTGCCAGTTAAGTTGTCGAGGGCTGATTTCTTGTCCTGTGATAAAAAGCCTTCTGTTTCGATTGCCAAACCTCTCAAGGGAGCATTTGCAACCGTTTGGCACCATTTATGAGTGAATGGCCAAAAGTCAGATTTTTTCTGAAACTGTGACCCCGGGCCTTAGGGATTTTTTTCAAAAAAATCTTTTTCTGCCGGTGAAGTTGTCGAGGGCTGATTTCTTGTCCTGTGATAAAAAGCCACCTGTTTCGACCGCCAAACCTCTCAAGGGAGCATTTGCAAAAGTTTGGCACCATTTTTGAGTGAATGGCCAAAAGTCAGATTTTTTCTGAAATTGTGACCCCGGGGGTTAAGGATTTTTTCAAAAAAATCTTTTTCTGCCAGTTAAGTTGTCGAGGGCTGATTTCTTGTCCTGTGATAAAAAGCCTTCTGTTTCGATTGCCAAACCTCTCACGGGAGCATTTGCAACAGTTTGGCACCATTTTTGAGTGAATGGCCAAAAGTCAGATTTTTTCTGAAATTGTGACCCCGGGGCTTAGGGATTTTTTCAAAAAAAAAATTTTTTGCCGGTGAAGTTGTCGACGGCTGATTTCTTGTCCTGCGATAAAAAGACTTCTGTTTCGATTGCCAAACCTCTCAGGGGAGCATTTGCAACCATTTGGCACCATTTTGGAGTGAATTGCCAAAAGTCAGATTTTTTCTGAAATCGTGACCCCGGGGGTTAGGGATTTTTTCAAAAAAAAGATTTTTGCCGGTGAAGTTGTCGAGGGCTGATTTCTTGTCCTGTGATAAAAAGCCTTCTGTTTCGACTGCCAAACCTCTCAAGGGAGCATTTGCAACCGTTTGCCACCATTTATGAGTGAATGGCCAAAAGTCAGATTTTTTCTGAAATTGTGATCCCGGGGCTTAGGGATTTTTTCAAAAAAAAATTTTTCTGCCGGTGAAGTTGTCGACGGCTGATTTCTTGTCCTGCGATAAAAAGCCTTCTGTTTCGATTGCCAAACCTCTCAGGGGAGCATTTGCAAGAGTTTGGCACCATTTTGGAGTGAATTGCCAAAAGTCAGATTTTTTCTGAAATTGTGACCCCGGGGGTTAGGGATTTTTTCAAAAAAAAAATTTTTGCCGGTGAAGTTGTCGAGGGCTGATTTCTTGTCCTGTGATAAAAAGCCACCTGTTTCGACCGCCAAACCTCTCAAGGGAGCATTTGCAAAAGTTTGGCACCATTTTTGAGTGAATGGCCAAAAGTCAGATTTTTTCTGAAATTGTGACCCCGGGGGTTAAGGATTTTTTCAAAAAAATCTTTTTCTGCCAGTTAAGTTGTCGAGGGCTGATTTCTTGTCCTGTGATAAAAAGCCTTCTGTTTCGACTGCCAAACCTCTCAAGGGAGCATTTGCAACCGTTTGGCACCATTTATGAGTGAATGGCCAAAAGTCAGATTTTTTCTGAAACTGTGACCCCGGGCCTTAGGGATTTTTTTCAAAAAAATCTTTTTCTGCCAGTTAAGTTGTCGAGGGCTGATTTCTTGTCGTGTGATAAAAAGACTTTTGTTTCGATTGCCAAACCTCTCACGGGAGCATTTGCAACAGTTTGGCACCATTTTTGAGTGAATGCCCAAAAGTCAGATTTTTTCTGAAATTGTGTCCCCGGGGGTTAGGGATTTTTTCAAAAAAAATTTTTTCTGCCGGTGAAGTTGTCGACGGCTGATTTCTTGTCCTGCGATAAAAAGCCTTCTGTTTTGATTGCCAAACCTCTCAAGGGAGCATTTGCAACCGTTTGGCACCATTTTGGAGTGAATTGCCAAAAGTCAGATTTTTTCTGAAATTGTGACCCCGGGGCTTAGGGATTTTTTCAAAAAAAAATTTTTTTGCCGGTGAAGTTGTTGACGGCTGATTTCTTGTCCTGCGATAAAAAGACTTCTGTATAGATTGCCAAACCTCTCAGGGGAGCATTTGCAACCGTTTGGCACCATTTTGGAGTGAATTGCCAAAAGTCAGATTTTTTTCTGAAATTGTGACCCCGGGGGTTAGGGATTTTTTCAAAAAAAAAATTTTTGCCGGTGAAGTTGTCGAGGGCTGATTTCTTGTCCTGTGATAAAAAGCCTTCTTTTTCGACCGCCAAACCTCTCAAGGGAGCATTTGCAACAGTTTGGCACCATTTTTGAGTGAATGGCCAAAAGTCAGATTTTTTCTGAAATTGTGACCCCGGGGCTTAGGGATTTTTTTTTAAAAAAAACTTTTGCCGGTGAAGTTGTCTAGGGCTGATTTCTTGTCCTGTGATAAAAAGCCTTCTGTTTCGACCGCCAAACCCTTCAGGGGAGCATTTGCAAGAGTTTGGCACCATTTTTGAGTGAATGGCCAAAAGTCAGATTTTTTCTGAAATTGTGACCCCGGGGGTTAGGGATTTTTTTAAAAAAATCTTTTTCTGCCAGTTAAGTTGTCGAGGGCTGATTTCTTGTCCTGTGATAAAAAGCCTTTGGTTTCGAATGCCAAACCTCTCAGGGGAGCATTTGCAACCGTTTGGCACCATTTTGGAGTGAATGGCCAAAAGTCAGATTTTTTCTGAAATGGTGACCCCGGGGCTTAGGGATTTTTTCAAAAAAAAAAAAAATTTGCTGGTGAAGTTGTCGAGGGCTGATTTCTTGTCCTGTGATAAAAAGCCGTCTGTTTCGACCGCCAAACCTCTCACGGGAGCATTTGCAACAGTTTGGCACCATTTTTGAGTGAATGGCCAAAAGTCAGATTTTTTCTGAAATTGTGACCCCGGGGCTTAGGGATTTTTTCAAAAAAATATTTTTTTGCCAGTTAAGTTGTCGAGGGCTGATTTCTTGTCCTGTGATAAAAAGCCTTCTGTTTCGATTGCCAAACCTCTCACGGGAGCATTTGCAACCGTTTGGCACCATTTATGAGTGAATGGCCAAAAGTCAGATTTTTTCTGAAACTGTGACCCCGGGGCTTAGGGATTTTTTCAAAAAAAAAAATTTTTGCCGGTGAAGTTGTCGACGGCTGATTTCTTGTCCTGCGATAAAAAGACTTCTGTTTCGATTGCCAAACCTCTCAGGGGAGCATTTGCAACCGTTTGGCACCATTTTGGAGTGAATTGCCAAAAGTCAGATTTTTTCTGAAATCGTGACCCCGGGGGTTAGGGATTTTTTCAAAAAAAAGATTTTTGCCGGTGAAGTTGTCGAGGGCTGATTTCTTGTCCTGTGATAAAAAGCCTTCTGTTTCGACTGCCAAACCTCTCAAGAGAGCATTTGCAACAGTTTGGCACCATTTTTGAGTGAATGGCCAAAAGTCAGTTTTTTTCTGAAATTGTGACCCCGGGGGTTAAGGAATTTTTCAAAGAAATCTTTTTCTGCCAGTTAAGTTGTCGAGGGCTGATTTCTTGTCCTGTGATAAAAAGCCTTCTGTTTCGATTGCCAAACCTCTCAGGGGAGCATTTGCAACCGTTTGGCACCATTTATGAGTGAATGGCCAAAAGTCAGATTTTTTCTGAAATTGTGACCCCGGGGCTTAGGGATTTTTTCAAAAAAAAATTTTTCTGACGGTGAAGTTGTCGACGGCTGATTTCTTGTCCTGCGATAAAAAGCCTTCTGTTTCGATTGCCAAACCTCTCAGGGGAGCATTTGCAAGAGTTTGGCACCATTTTGGAGTGAATTGCCAAAAGTCAGATTTTTTCTGAAATTGTGACCCCGGGGGTTAGGGATTTTTTTTAAAAAAAAATTTTTGCCGGTGAAGTTGTCGAGGGCTGATTTCTTGTCCTGTGATAAAAAGCCATCTGTTTCGACCGACAAACCTCTCAAGGGAGCATTTGCAAAAGTTTGGCACCATTTTTGAGTGAATGGCCAAAAGTCAGATTTTTTCTGAAATTGTGACCCCGGGGGTTAAGGATTTTTTCAAAAAAATCTTTTTCTGCCAGTTAAGTTGTCGAGGGCTGATTTCTTGTCCTGTGAAAAAAAGCCTTCTGTTTCGATTGCCAAACCTCTCAAGGGAGCATTTGCAACCGTTTGGCACCATTTATGAGTGAATGGCCAAAAGTCAGATTTTTTCTGAAACTGTGACCCCGGGCCTTAGGGATTTTTTTCAAAAAAATCTTTTTCTGCCAGTTAAGTTGTCGAGGGCTGATTTCTTGTCGTGTGATAAAAAGACTTCTGTTTCGATTGCCAAACCTCTCACGGGAGCATTTGCAACAGTTTGGCACCATTTTTGAGTGAATGGCCAAAAGTCAGATTTTTTCTGAAATTGTGACCCCGGGGCTTAGGAATTTTTTTTTTTTTAAAAATTTTGCCGGTGAAGTTGTCTAGGGCTGATTTCTTGTCCTGTGATAAAAAGCCTTCTGTTTCGACCGCCAAACCCTTCAGGGGAGCATTTGCAAGAGTTTGGCACCATTTTTGAGTGAATGGCCAAAAGTCAGATTTTTTCTGAAATTGTGACACCGGGGGTTAGGGGTTTTTTTAAAAAAATCTTTTTCTGCCAGTTAAGTTGTCGAGGGCTGATTTCTTGTCCTGTGATAAAAAGCCTTTGGTTTCGAATGCCAAACCTCTCAGGGGAGCATTTGCAACAGTTTGGCACCATTTATGAGTGAATGGCCAAAAGTCAGATTTTTTCTGAAATTGTGACCCCGGGGCTTAGGGATTTTTTTTAAAAAAAATTTTTTTGACGGTGAAGTTGTCGACGGCTGATTTCTTGTACTGCGATAAAAAGACTTCTGTTTCGATTGCCAAACCTCTCAGGGGAGCATTTGCAACCGTTTGGCACCATTTTGGAGTGAATGGCCAAAAGTCAGATTTTTTCTGAAATTGTGACCCCGCGGTTTAGGGATTTTTTCAAAAAAAAAAATTTTGCCGGTGAAGTTGTCTAGGGCTGATTTCTTGTCCTGTGATAAAAAGCCTTCTGTTTCGACCGCCAAACCCCTCAGGGGAGCATTTGCAAGAGTTTGGCACCATTTTTGAGTGAATGGCCAAAAGTCAGATTTTTTTCTGAAATTGTGACCCCGGGGCTTAGGGATTTTTTTTTAAAAAAAATTTTCTGCCGGTCAAGTTGTCGAGGGCTGATTTCTTGTCCTGTGATAAAAAGCCTTCTGTTTCCACCGCCAAACGTCTCAGGGGAGCATTTGCAACAGTTTCGCACCATTTTTGAGTGAATGGCCAAAAGTCAGATTTTTTCTGAAATTGTGACCCCGGGGCTTAGGGATTTTTTCAAAAAAATCTTTTTCTGCCAGTTAAGTTGTCGAGGGCTGATTTCTTGTCCTGTGATAAAAAGCCTTCTGTTTCGAATGCCAAACCTCTCAGGGGACCATTTGCAACCGTTTGGCACCATTTATGAGTGAATGGCCAAAAGTCAGATTTTTGATGAAATTGTGACCCCGGGGGTTAGGGATTTTTTCAAAAAAAAAATTTTTGCCGGTGAAGTTGTCTAGGGCTGATTTCTTGTCCTGTGATAAAAAGACTTCTGTTTCGACCGCCAAACCCTTCAGGGGAGCATTTGCAAGAGTTTGGCACCATTTTTGAGTGAATGGCCAAAAGTCAGATTTTTTCTGAAATTGTGACACCGGGGGTTAGGGTTTTTTTTAAAAAAATCTTTTTCTGCCAGTTAAGTTGTCGAGGGCTGATTTCTGGTCCTGTGATAAAAAGCCTTTGGTTTCGAATGCCAAACCTCTCAGGGGAGCATTTGCAACCGTTTGGCACCATTTTGGAGTGAATGGCCAAAAGTCAGATTTTTTCTGAAATGGTGACCCCGGGGCTTAGGGATTTTTTCAAAAAAAAAAAAAATTTGCTGGTGAAGTTGTCGAGGGCTGATTTCTTGTCCTTTGATAAAAAGCCGTCTGTTTCGACCGCCAAACCTCTCACGGGAGCATTTGCAACAGTTTGGCACCATTTTTGAGTGAATGGCCAAAAGTCAGATTTTTTCTGAAATTGTGACCCCGGGGCTTAGGGATTTTTTCAAAAAAATATTTTTTTGCCAGTTAAATTGTCGAGGGCTGATTTCTTGTCCTGTGATAAAAAGCCTTCTGTTTCGATTGCCAAACCTCTCACGGGAGCATTTGCAACCGTTTGGCACCATTTATGAGTGAATGGCCAAAAGTCAGATTTTTTCTGAATCTGTGACCCCGGGCCTTAGGGATTTTTTTCAAAAAAATCTTTTTCTGCCAGTTAAGTTGTCGAGGGCTGATTTCTTGTCGTGTGATAAAAAGACTTCTGTTTCGATTGCCAAACCTCTCACGGGAGCATTTGCAACAGTTTGGCACCATTTTTGAGTGAATGGCCAAAAGTCAGATTTTTTCTGAAATTGTGACCCCGGGGCTTAGGGATTTTTTTTTAAAAAAAAATTTTGCCGGTGAAGTTGTCTAGGGCTGATTTCTTGTCCTGTGATAAAAAGACTTCTGTTTCGACCGCCAAACCCTTCAGGGGAGCATTTGCAAGAGTTTGGCACCATTTTTGAGTGAATGGCCAAAAGTCAGATTTTTTCTGAAATTGTGACACCGGGGGTTAGGGGTTTTTTTAAAAAAATCTTTTTCTGCCAGTTAAGTTGTCGAGGGCTGATTTCTTGTCCTGTGATAAAAAGCCTTTGGTTTCGAATGCCAAACCTCTCAGGGGAGCATTTGCAACAGTTTGGCACCATTTATGAGTGAATGGCCAAAAGTCAGATTTTTTCTGAAATTGTGACCCCGGGGCTTAGGGATTTTTTTTTAAAAAAAATTTTTTGACGGTGAAGTTGTCGACGGCTGATTTCTTGTACTGCGATAAAAAGACTTCTGTTTCGATTGCCAAACCTCTCAGGGGAGCATTTGCAACCGTTTGGCACCATTTTGGAGTGAATGGCCAAAAGTCAGATTTTTTCTGAAATTGTGACCCCGCGGTTTAGGGATTTTTTCAAAAAAAAAAATTTTGCCGGTGAAGTTGTCTAGGGCTGATTTCTTGTCCTGTGATAAAAAGCCTTCTGTTTCGACCGCCAAACCCCTCAGGGGAGCATTTGCAAGAGTTTGGCACCATTTTTGAGTTAATGGCCAAAAGTCAGATTTTTTTCTGAAATTGTGACCCCGGGGCTTAGGGATTTTTTTAAAAAAAAAATTTTCTGCCGGTCAAGTTGTCGAGGGCTGATTTCTTGTCCTGTGATAAAAAGCCTTCTGTTTCCACCGCCAAACGTCTCAGGGGAGCATTTGCAACAGTTTCGCACCATTTTTGAGTGAATGGCCAAAAGTCAGATTTTTTCTGAAATTGTGACCCCGGGGCTTAGGGATTTTTTCAAAAAAATCTTTTTCTGCCAGTTAAGTTGTCGAGGGCTGATTTCTTGTCCTGTGATAAAAAGCCTTCTGTTTCGAATGCCAAACCTCTCAGGGGACCATTTGCAACCGTTTGGCACCATTTATGAGTGAATGGCCAAAAGTCAGATTTTTGATGAAATTGTGACCCCGGGGGTTAGGGATTTTTTCAAAAAAAAAATTTTTGCCGGTGAAGTTGTCTAGGGCTGATTTCTTGTCCTGTGATAAAAAGACTTCTGTTTCGACCGCCAAACCCTTCAGGGGAGCATTTGCAAGAGTTTGGCACCATTTTTGAGTGAATGGCCAAAAGTCAGATTTTTTCTGAAATTGTGACCCCGGGGCTTAGGGATTTTTTTAAAAAAAATTTTTTTTGACGGTGAAGTTGTCGAGGGCTGATTTCTTGTCCTGTGATAAAAAGCCTTTGGTTTCGAATGCCAAACCTCTCAGGGGAGCATTTGCAACCGTTTCGCACCATTTTGGAGTGAATGGCCAAAAGTCAGATTTTTTCTGAAATGGTGACCCCGGGGGCTTAGGGATTTTTTCAAAAAAAAAAAAATTTGCCGGTGAAGTTGTCGACGGCTGATTTCTTGTCCTGCGATAAAAAGACTTCTGTTTCGATTGCCAAACCTCTCAGGGGAGCATTTGCAACCGTTTGGCACCATTTTGGAGTGAATGGCCAAAAGTCAGTTTTTTTCTGAAATTGTGACCCCGGGGGTTAAGGATTTTTTCAAAGAAATCTTTTTCTGCCAGTTAAGTTGTCGAGGGCTGATTTCTTGTCCTGTGATAAAAAGCCTTCTGTTTCGATTGCCAAACCTCTCAGGGGAGCATTTGCAACCGTTTGGCACCATTTATGAGTGAATGGCCAAAAGTCAGATTTTTTCTGAAATTGTGACCCCGGGGCTTAGGGATTTTTTCAAAAAAAAATTTTTCTGACGGTGAAGTTGTCGACGGCTGATTTCTTGTCCTGCGATAAAAAGCCTTCTGTTTCGATTGCCAAACCTCTCAGGGGAGCATTTGCAAGAGTTTGGCACCATTTTGGAGTGAATTGCCAAAAGTCAGATTTTTTCTGAAATTGTGACCCCGGGGGTTAGGGATTTTTTTTTAAAAAAAATTTTTGCCGGTGAAGTTGTCGAGGGCTGATTTCTTGTCCTGTGATAAAAAGCCATCTGTTTCGACCGACAAACCTCTCAAGGGAGCATTTGCAAAAGTTTGGCACCATTTTTGAGTGAATGGCCAAAAGTCAGATTTTTTCTGAAATTGTGACCCCGGGGGTTAAGGATTTTTTCAAAAAAATCTTTTTCTGCCAGTTAAGTTGTCGAGGGCTGATTTCTTGTCCTGTGAAAAAAAGCCTTCTGTTTCGATTGCCAAACCTCTCAAGGGAGCATTTGCAACCGTTTGGCACCATTTATGAGTGAATGGCCAAAAGTCAGATTTTTTCTGAAACTGTGACCCCGGGCCTTAGGGATTTTTTTCAAAAAAATCTTTTTCTGCCAGTTAAGTTGTCGAGGGCTGATTTCTTGTCGTGTGATAAAAAGACTTCTGTTTCGATTGCCAAACCTCTCACGGGAGCATTTGCAACAGTTTGGCACCATTTTTGAGTGAATGGCCAAAAGTCAGATTTTTTCTGAAATTGTGACCCCGGGGCTTAGGGATTTTTTCAAAAAAAAAATTTTTGCCGGTGAAGTTGTCTAGGGCTGATTTCTTGTCCTGTGATAAAAAGACTTCTGTTTCGACCGCCAAACCCTTCAGGGGAGCATTTGCAAGAGTTTGGCACCATTTTTGAGTGAATGGCCAAAAGTCAGATTTTTTCTGAAATTGTGACACCGGGGGTTAGGGTTTTTTTAAAAAAAATCTTTTTCTGCCAGTTAAGTTGTCGAGGGCTGATTTCTGGTCCTGTGATAAAAAGCCTTTGGTTTCGAATGCCAAACCTCTCAGGGGAGCATTTGCAACAGTTTGGCACCATTTATGAGTGAATGGCCAAAAGTCAGATTTTTTCTGAAATTGTGACCCCGGGGCTTAGGGATTTTTTTTAAAAAAATTTTTTTTGACGGTGAAGTTGTCGACGGCTGATTTCTTGTACTGCGATAAAAAGACTTCTGTTTCGATTGCCAAACCTCTCAGGGGAGCATTTGCAACCGTTTGGCACCATTTTGGAGTGAATGGCCAAAAGTCAGATTTTTTCTGAAATTGTGACCCCAGGGTTTAGGGATTTTTTCAAAAAAAAAAATTTTGCCGGTCAAGTTGTCGAGGGCTGATTTCTTGTCCTGTGATAAAAAGCCTTCTGTTTCGACCGCCAAACGTCTCAGGGGAGCATTTGCAACAGTTTCGCACCATTTTTGAGTGAATGGCCAAAAGTCAGATTTTTTCTGAAATTGTGACCCCGGGGTTTAGGGATTTTTTCAAAAAAAAAACTTTTGCCGGTGAAGTTATCTAGGGCTGATTTCTTGTCCTGTGATAAAAAGCCTTCTGTTTCGACCGCCAAACCCCTCAGGGGAGCATTTGCAAGAGTTTGGCACCATTTTTGAGTGAATGGCCAAAAGTCAGATTTTTTCTGAAAGTGTGTCCCCGGGGGTTAGGGATTTTTTTTAAAAAATCTTTTTCTGCCAGTTAAGTTGTCGAGGGCTGATTTCTTGTCCTGTGATAAAAAGCCTTCTGTTTCGAATGCCAAACCTCTCAGGGGACCATTTGCAACCGTTTGGCACCATTTATGAGTGAATGGCCAAAAGTCAGATTTTTTCTGAAATTGTGACCCCAGGGTTTAGGGATTTTTTCAAAAAAAAAAATTTTGCCGGTCAAGTTGTCGAGGGCTGATTTCTTGTCCTGTGATAAAAAGCCTTCTGTTTCGACCGCCAAACGTCTCAGGGGAGCATTTGCAACAGTTTCGCACCATTTTTGAGTGAATGGCCAAAAGTCAGATTTTTTCTGAAATTGTGACCCCGGGGTTTAGGGATTTTTTCAAAAAAAAAACTTTTGCCGGTGAAGTTATCTAGGGCTGATTTCTTGTCCTGTGATAAAAAGCCTTCTGTTTCGACCGCCAAACCCCTCAGGGGAGCATTTGCAAGAGTTTGGCACCATTTTTGAGTGAATGGCCAAAAGTCAGATTTTTTCTGAAAGTGTGTCCCCGGGGGTTAGGGATTTTTTTTAAAAAATCTTTTTCTGCCAGTTAAGTTGTCGAGGGCTGATTTCTTGTCCTGTGATAAAAAGCCTTCTGTTTCGAATGCCAAACCTCTCAGGGGACCATTTGCAACCGTTTGGCACCATTTATGAGTGAATGGCCAAAAGTCAGATTTTTGATGAAATTGTGACCCCGGGGGTTAGGGATTTTTTTTTTAAAAAAATTTTTTGCCGGTGAAGTTGTCTAGGGCTGATTTCTTGTCCTGTGATAAAAAGCCTTCTGTTTCGACCGCCAAACCCTTCAGGGGAGCATTTGCAAGAGTTTGGCACCATTTTTGAGTGAATGGCCAAAAGTCAGATTTTTTCTGAAATTGTGACACCGGGGGTTAGGGTTTTTTTTAAAAAAATCTTTTTCTGCCAGTTAAGTTGTCGAGGGCTGATTTCTTGTCCTGTGATAAAAAGCCTTTGGTTTCGAATGCCAAACCTCTCAGGGGAGCATTTGCAACAGTTTGGCACCATTTATGAGTGAATGGCCAAAAGTCAGATTTTTTCTGAAATTGTGACCCCGGGGCTTAGGGATTTTTTTTTTAAAAAAATTTTTTGACGGTGAAGTTGTCGACGGCTGATTTCTTGTACTGCGATAAAAAGACTTCTGTTTCGATTGCCAAACCTCTCAGGGGAGCATTTGCAACCGTTTGGCACCATTTTTGAGTGAATGGCCAAAAGTCAGATTTTTTCTGAAATTGTGACCCCGGGGTTTAGGGATTTTTTCAAAAAAAAAACTTTTGCCGGTGAAGTTATCTAGGGCTGATTTCTTGTCCTGTGATAAAAAGCCTTCTGTTTCGACCGCCAAACCCCTCAGGGGAGCATTTGCAAGAGTTTGGCACCATTTTTGAGTGAATGGCCAAAAGTCAGATTTTTTCTGAAAGTGTGTCCCCGGGGGTTAGGGATTTTTTTTAAAAAATCTTTTTCTGCCAGTTAAGTTGTCGAGGGCTGATTTCTTGTACTGTGATAAAAAGCCTTCTGTTTCGAATGCCAAACCTCTCAGGGGACCATTTGCAACCGTTTGGCACCATTTATGAGTGAATGGCCAAAAGTCAGATTTTTGATGAAATTGTGACCCCGGGGGTTAGGGATTTTTTTAAAAAAAAAAATTTTTGCCGGTGAAGTTGTCTAGGGCTGATTTCTTGTCCTGTGATAAAAAGCCTTCTGTTTCGACCGCCAAACCCTTCAGGGGAGCATTTGCAACAGTTTGGCACCATTTTTGAGTGAATGGCCAAAAGTCAGATTTTTTCTGAAATGGTGACCCCGGGGCTTAGGGATTTTTTTAAAAAAAAATTTTTTTGGCGGTGAAGTTGTCGACGGCTGATTTCTTGTACTGCGATAAAAAGACTTCTGTTTCGATTGCCAAACCTCTCAGGGGAGCATTTGCAACCGTTTGGCACCATTTTGGAGTGAATGGCCAAAAGTCAGATTTTTTCTGAAATTGTGACCCCGGGGCTTAGGGATTTTTTCAAAAAAATCTTTTTCTGCCAGTTAAGTTGTCGAGGGCTGATTTCTTGTCCTGTGATAAAAAGCCTTTGGTTTCGAATGCCAAACCTCTCAGGGGAGCATTTGCAACAGTTTGGCACCATTTATGAGTGAATGGCCAAAAGTCAGATTTTTTCTGAAATTGTGACCCCGGGGCTTAGGGATTTTTTTTAAAAAAAATTTTTTTGACGGTGAAGTTGTCGACGGCTGATTTCTTGTACTGCGATAAAAAGACTTCTGTTTCGATTGCCAAACCTCTCAGGGGAGCATTTGCAACCGTTTGGCACCATTTTGGAGTGAATGGCCAAAAGTCAGATTTTTTCTGAAAGTGTGTCCCCGGGGGTTAGGGATTTTTTTAAAAAAATCTTTTTCTGCCAGTTAAGTTGTCGAGGGCTGATTTCTTGTCCTGTGATAAAAAGCCTTCTGTTTCGAATGCCAAACCTCTCAGGGGACCATTTGCAACCGTTTGGCACCATTTATGAGTGAATGGCCAAAAGTCAGATTTTTGATGAAATTGTGACCCCGGGGGTTAGGGATTTTTTTTTAAAAAAAAATTTTTGCCGGTGAAGTTGTCTAGGGCTGATTTCTTGTCCTGTGATAAAAAGCCTTCTGTTTCGACCGCCAAACCCTTCAGGGGAGCATTTGCAACAGTTTGGCACCATTTTTGAGTGAATGGCCAAAAGTCAGATTTTTTCTGAAATGGTGACCCCGGGGCTTAGGGATTTTTTTTTAAAAAAATTTTTTTGGCGGTGAAGTTGTCGACGGCTGATTTCTTGTACTGCGATAAAAAGACTTCTGTTTCGATTGCCAAACCTCTCAGGGGAGCATTTGCAACCGTTTGGCACCATTTTGGAGTGAATGGCCAAAAGTCAGATTTTTTCTGAAATTGTGACCCCGGGGCTTAGGGATTTTTTCAAAAAAATCTTTTTCTGCCAGTTAAGTTGTCGAGGGCTGATTTCTTGTCCTGTGATAAAAAGCCTTTGGTTTCGAATGCCAAACCTCTCAGGGGAGCATTTGCAACAGTTTGGCACCATTTATGAGTGAATGGCCAAAAGTCAGATTTTTTCTGAAATTGTGACCCCGGGGCTTAGGGATTTTTTTTAAAAAAAATTTTTTTGACGGTGAAGTTGTCGACGGCTGATTTCTTGTACTGCGATAAAAAGACTTCTGTTTCGATTGCCAAACCTCTCAGGGGAGCATTTGCAACCGTTTGGCACCATTTTGGAGTGAATGGCCAAAAGTCAGATTTTTTCTGAAATTGTGACCCCGGGGTTTAGGGATTTTTTCAAAAAAAAAAATTTTGCCGGTGAAGTTGTCTAGGGCTGATTTCTTGTCCTGTGATAAAAAGCCTTCTGTTTCGACCGCCAAACCCCTCAGGGGAGCATTTGCAAGAGTTTGGCACCATTTTTGAGTTAATGGCCAAAAGTCAGATTTTTTTCTGAAATTGTGACCCCGGGGGTTAGGGATTTTTTCAAAAAAATCTTTTTCTGCCGGTCAAGTTGTCGAGGGCTGATTTCTTGTCCTGTGATAAAAAGCCTTCTGTTTCCACCGCCAAACGTCTCAGGGGAGCATTTGCAACAGTTTCGCACCATTTTTGAGTGAATGGCCAAAAGTCAGATTTTTTCTGAAATTGTGACCCCGGGGCTTAGGGATTTTTTCAAAAAAATCTTTTTCTGCCAGTTAAGTTGTCGAGGGCTGATTTCTTGTCCTGTGATTAAAAGACTTCTGTTTCGATTGCCAAACCTCTCAGGGGAGCATTTGCAACCGTTTGGCACCATTTTTGAGTGAATGGCCAAAAGTCAGATTTTTTCTGAAATTGTGACCCCGGGGTTTAGGGATTTTTTCAAAAAAAAAAATTTTGCCGGTGAAGTTATCTAGGGCTGATTTCTTGTCCTGTGATAAAAAGCCTTCTGTTTCGACCGCCAAACCCCTCAGGGGAGCATTTGCAAGAGTTTGGCACCATTTTTGAGTGAATGGCCAAAAGTCAGATTTTTTTTGAAAGTGTGTCCCCGGGGGTTAGGGATTTTTTAAAAAAAATCTTTTTCTGCCAGTTAAGTTGTCGAGGGCTGATTTCTTGTCCTGTGATAAAAAGCCTTCTGTTTCGAATGCCAAACCTCTCAGGGGACCATTTGCAACCGTTTGGCACCATTTATGAGTGAATGGCCAAAAGTCAGATTTTTGATGAAATTGTGACCCCGGGGGTTAGGGATTTTTTCAAAAAAAAAATTTTTGCCGGTGAAGTTGTCTAGGGCTGATTTCTTGTCCTGTGATAAAAAGACTTCTGTTTCGACCGCCAAACCCTTCAGGGGAGCATTTGCAAGAGTTTGGCACCATTTTTGAGTGAATGGCCAAAAGTCAGATTTTTTCTGAAATTGTGACACCGGGGGTTAGGGATTTTTTTAAAAAAAAATTTTTTTGACGGTGAAGTTGTCGACGGCTGATTTCTTGTACTGCGATAAAAAGACTTCTGTTTCGATTGCCAAACCTCTCAGGGGAGCATTTGCAACCGTTTGGCACCATTTTGGAGTGAATGGCCAAAAGTCAGATTTTTTCTGAAATTGTGACCCCGGGGGTTAGGGATTTTCTCAAAAAAAAAATTTTTGCCGGTGAAGTTGTCTAGGGCTGATTTCTTGTCCTGTGATAAAAAGCCTTCTGTTTCGACCGCCAAACCCTTCAGGGGAGCATTTGCAAGAGTTTGGCACCATTTTTGAGTGAATGGCCAAAAGTCAGTTTTTTTCTGAAATTGTGACACCGGGGGTTAGGGGTTTTTTTAAAAAAATCTTTTTATGCCAGTTAAGTTGTCGAGGGCTGATTTCTTGTCCTGTGATAAAAAGCCTTTGGTTTCGAATGCCAAACCTCTCAGGGGAGCATTTGCAACAGTTTGGCACCATTTATGAGTGAATGGCCAAAAGTCAGATTTTTTCTGAAATTGTGACCCCGGGGCTTAGGGATTTTTTTTTTAAAAAAATTTTTTGACGGTGAAGTTGTCGACGGCTGATTTCTTGTACTGCGATAAAAAGACTTCTGTTTCGATTGCCAAACCTCTCAGGGCAGCATTTGCAAACGTTTGGCACCACTTTTGAGTGAATGGCCAAAAGTCAGATTTTTTCTGAAATTGTGACCCCGAGGGTTAGGGATTTTTTCAAAAAAATCTTTTTCTGCCAGTTAAGTTGTCGAGGGCTGATTTCTTGTCCTGTGATAAAAAGACATCTGTTTCGATTGCCAAACCTCTCAGGGGAGCATTTGCAACCGTTTGGCACCATTTTTGAGTGAATGGCCAAAAGTCAGATTTTTTTCTGAAATTGTGACCCCGGGGTTTAGGGATTTTTTCAAAAAAAAAATTTTGCCAGTGAAGTTGTCTAGGGCTGATTTCTTGTCCTGTGATAAAAAGCCTTCTGTTTCGACCGCCAAACCCCTCAGGGGAGCATTTGCAAGAGTTTGGCACCATTTTTGAGTGAATGGCCAAAAGTCAGATTTTTTCTGAAAGTGTGTCCCCGGGGGTTAGGGATTTTTTTAAAAAAATCTTTTTCTGCCAGTTAAGTTGTCGAGGGCTGATTTCTTGTCCTGTGATAAAAAGCCTTCTGTTTCGAATGCCAAACCTCTCAGGGGAGCATTTGCAAGAGTTTGGCACCATTTTGGAGTGAATTGCCAAAAGTCATATTTTTTCTGAAATTGTGACCCCGGGGGTTAGGGATTTTTTCAAAAAAAAAATTTTTGCCAGTGAAGTTGTCGAGGGCTGATTTCTTGTCCTGTGATAAAAAGACTTCTGTTTCGATTGCCAAACCTCTCAGGGGAGCATTTGCAACCGTTTGGCACCATTTTGGAGTGAATGGCCAAAAGTCAGATTTTTTCTGAAACTGTGACCCCGGGGCTTAGGGATTTCTTCAAAAAAAATTTTTTTTGCCGGTGAAGTTGTCGAGGGCTGATTTCTTGTCCTGCGATAAAAAGACTTCTGTTTCGATTGCCAAACCTCTCAGGGGAGCATTCGCAACCGTTTGGCACCATTTATGAGTGAATGGCCAAAAGTCAGATTTTTGATGAAATTGTGACCCCGGGGTTTAGGGATTTTTTCAAAAATATCTTTTTCTGCCGGTGAAGTTGTCGAGGGCTGATTTCTTGTCCTGCGATAAAAAGACTTCTGTTTCGATTGCCGAACCTCTCAGGGGAGCATTTGCAACCTTTTGGCACCATTTATGAGTGAATGGCCAAAAGTCAGATTTTTTCTGAAATTGTGACCCCGGGGCTTAGGGATTTTTTCAAAAAAGACAATTTTGACGGTGAAGTTGTCGACGGCTGATTTCTTGTACTGCGATAAAAAGACTTCTGATTCGATTGCCAAACCTCTCAGGGGAGCATTTGCAACCGTTTGGCACCATTTTGGAGTGAATGGCCAAAAGTCAGATTTTTTCTGAAATGGTGACCCCGGGGCTTAGGGATTTTTTCAAAAAAAATATTTTTTTGCCAGTTAAGTTGTCGAGTGCTGATTTCTTGTCCTGTGATAAAAAGACTTCTGTTTCGATTGCCAAACCTCTCAGGGGAGCATTTGCAACCGTTTGGCACCATTTATGAGTGAATGGCCAAAAGTCAGATTTTTTCTGAAATTGTGACCCCGGGGCTTAGGGATTTTTTCAAAAAAGAAAATTTTGCTGGTGAAGTTGTCGAGGGCTGATTTCTTGTCCTGTGATAAAAAGCCTTCTGTTTCGATTGCCAAACCTCTCAGGGGAGCATTCGCAACCGTTTGGCACCATTTATGAGTGAATGGCCAAAAGTCAGATTTTTGATGAAATTGTGACCCCGGGGTTTAGGGATTTTTTCAAAAATATCTTTTTCTGCCGGTGAAGTTGTCGAGGGCTGATTTCTTGTCCTGCGATAAAAAGACTTCTGTTTCGATTGCCGAACCTCTCAGGGGAGCATTTGCAACCGTTTGGCACCATTTATGAGTGAATGGCCAAAAGTCAGATTTTTTCTGAAATTGTGACCCCGGGGCTTAGGGATTTTTTCAAAAAAGAAAATTTTGCTGGTGAAGTTGTCGAGGGCTGATTTCTTGTCCTGTGATAAAAAGCCTTCTGTTTCGATTGCCAAACCTCTCAGGGGAGCATTCGCAACCGTTTGGCACCATTTATGAGTGAATGGCCAAAAGTCAGATTTTTGATGAAATTGTGACCCCGGGGTTTAGGGATTTTTTCAAAAATATCTTTTTCTGCCGGTGAAGTTGTCGAGGGCTGATTTCTTGTCCTGTGATAAAAAGCCTTCTGTTTCGATTGCCAAACCTCTCAAGGGAGCATTTGCAACCGTTTGGCACCATTTATGAGTGAATGGCCAAAAGTCAGATTTTTTCTGAAACTGTGACCCCGGGCCTTAGGGATTTTTTTCAAAAAAATCTTTTTCTGCCAGTTAAGTTGTCGAGGGCTGATTTCTTGTCGTGTGATAAAAAGACTTCTGTTTCGATTGCCAAACCTCTCACGGGAGCATTTGCAACAGTTTGGCACCATTTTTGAGTGAATGCCCAAAAGTCAGATTTTTTCTGAAATTGTGACCCCGGGGCTTAGGGATTTTTTCAAAAAAGAAAATTTTGCTGGTGAAGTTGTCGAGGGCTGATTTCTTGTCCTGTGATAAAAAGCCTTCTGTTTCGATTGCCAAACCTCTCAGGGGAGCATTTGCAACCGTTTGGCACCATTTATGAGTGAATGGCCAAAAGTCAGATTTTTTCTGAAATTGTGACCCCGGGGCTTAGGGATTTTTTCAAAAAAGAAAATTTTGCTGGTGAAGTTGTCTAGGGCTGATTTCTTCTCCTGTGATAAAAAGACTTCTGTTTCGATTGCCAAACCTCTCAGGGGAGCATTTGCAACAGTTTGGCACCATTTTTGAGTGAATGGCCAAATGTCAGATTTTTTCTGAAATTGAGACCCCGGGGGTTAGGGATTTTTTCAAAAAAATCTTTTTCTGCCACTTAAGTTGTCGAGGGCTGATTTCTTGTCCTGTGATAAAAAGACTTCTGTTTCGATTGCCAAACCTCTCAGGGGAGCATTTGCAACAGTTTGGCACGATTTTTGAGTGAATGGCCAAAAATCAGATTTTTTCTGAAATTGTGACCCCGGGGCTTAGGGATTTTTTTCAAAAAAGAAAATTTTGCTGGTGAAGTTGTCGAGGGCTGATTTCTTGTCCTGTGATAAAAAGACTTCTGTTTCGATTGCCAAACCTCTCAGGGGAGCATTTGCAACAGTTTGGCACCATTTTTGAGTGAATGGCCAAATGTCAGATTTTTTCTGAAATTGTGACCCCGGGGGTTAGGGATTTTTTCAAAAAAATCTTTTTCTGCCACTTAAGTTGTCGAGGGCTGATTTCTTGTCCTGTGATAAAAAGACCTGTTTCGATTGCCAAACCTCTCAGGGGAGCATTTGCAACAGTTTGGCACCATTTTTGAGTGAATGGCCAAAAGTCAGATTTTTTCTGAAATTGTGACCCCGGGGCTTAGGGATTTTTTCAAAAAAAAATTTTTTGACGGTGAAGTTGTCGAGGGCTGATTTCTTGTCCTGTGATAAAAAGATTTCTGTTTCGATTGCCAAACCTCTCAGGGGAGCATTTGAAACCGTTTGGCACCATTTATGAGTGAATGGCCAAAATCAGATTTTTTCTGAAATTGTGACCCCGGGGCTTAGGGATTTTTTCAAAAAAAAAAAAATTTTTGCCGGTGAAGTTGTCGACGGCTGATTTCTTGTCCTGCGATAAAAAGACTTCTGTTTCGATTGCCAAACCTCTCAGGGGAGCATTTGCAACCGTTTGGCACCATTTTGAAGTGAATTGCCAAAAGTCAGATTTTTTCTGAAATTGTGACCCCGGGGGTTAGGGATTTTTTCAAAAAAAAATTTTTTGACGGTGAGGTTGTCGAGGGCTGATTTCTTGTCCTGTGATAAAAAGCCTTCTGTTTCGACCGCCAAACCTCTCAGGGGAGCATTTGAAACAGTTCGGCACCATTTTGGAGTGAATGGCCAAAAGTCAGATTTTTTCTGAAATTGTGACCCCGGGGCTTAGGGATTTTTTCAAAAAAAAATTTTTTTGCCGGTTAAGTTGTCGACGGCTGATTTCTTGTCCTGCGATAAAAAGACTTCTGTTTCGATTGCCAAACCTCTCAGGGGAGCATTTGCAACCGTTTGGCACCATTTATGAGGGAATGGCCAAAAGTCAGATTTTTGATGAAATTGTGACCCCGGGGTTTAGGGATTTTTTCGAAAATATCTTTTTCTGCCGGTGAAGTTGTCGAGGGCTGATTTCTTGTCCTGCGATAAAAAGACTTCTGTTTCGATTGCCGAACCTCTCAGGGGAGCATTTGCAACCGTTTGGCACCATTTATGAGTGAATGGCCAAAAGTCAGATTTTTTCTGAAATTGTGACCCCGGGGCTTAGGGATTTTTTCAAAAAAGAAAATTTTGCTGGTGAAGTTGTCGAGGGCTGATTTCTTCTCCTGTGATAAAAAGCCTTCTGTTTCGATTGCCAAACCTCTCAGGGGAGCATTCGCAACCGTTTGGCACCATTTATGAGTGAATGGCCAAAAGTCAGATTTTTGATGAAATTGTGACCCCGGGGTTTAGGGATTTTTTCAAAAATATCTTTTTCTGCCGGTGAAGTTGTCGAGGGCTGATTTCTTGTCCTGTGATAAAAAGCCTTCTGTTTCGATTGCCAAACCTCTCAAGGGAGCATTTGCAACCGTTTGGCACCATTTATGAGTGAATGGCCAAAAGTCAGATTTTTTCTGAAACTGTGACCCCGGGCCTTAGGGATTTTTTTTCAAAAAAATCTTTTTCTGCCAGTTAAGTTGTCGAGGGCTGATTTCTTGTCGTGTGATAAAAAGACTTCTGTTTCGATTGCCAAACCTCTCACGGGAGCATTTGCAACAGTTTGGCACCATTTTTGAGTGAATGCCCAAAAGTCAGATTTTTTCTGAAATTGTGACCCCGGGGCTTAGGGATTTTTTCAAAAAAGAAAATTTTGCTGGTGAAGTTGTCGAGGGCTGATTTCTTGTCCTGTGATAAAAAGCCTTCTGTTTCGATTGCCAAACCTCTCAGGGGAGCATTTGCAACCGTTTGGCACCATTTATGAGTGAATGGCCAAAAGTCAGATTTTTTCTGAAATGGTGACCCCGGGGCTTAGGGATTTTTTCAAAAAAGAAAATTTTGCTGGTGAAGTTGTCGAGGGCTGATTTCTTCTCCTGTGATAAAAAGACTTCTGTTTCGATTGCCAAACCTCTCAGGGGAGCATTTGCAACAGTTTGGCACCATTTTTGAGTGAATGGCCAAAAGTCAGATTTTATCTGAAATTGTGACCCCGGGGGTTAGGAATTTTTTCAAAAATATCTTTTTCTGCCAGTGAAGTTGACGAGGGCTGATTTCTTGTCCTGTGATAAAAAGACTTCTGTTTCGATTGCCAAACCTCTCAGGGTAGCATTTGCAACAGTTTGGCACCATTTTTGAGTGAATGGCCAAATGTCAGATTTTTTCTGAAATTGAGACCCCGGGGGTTAGGGATTTTTTCAAAAAAAAAAAAAAATTTGCCGGTGAAGTTGTCTAGGGCTGATTTCTTGTCCTGTGATAAAAAGACTTCGGTTTCGACCGCTAAACCCCTCAGGGGAGCATTTGCAAGAGTTTGGCACCATTTTTGAGTGAATGGCCAAAAGTCAGATTTTTTCTGAAATTGTGACCCCGGGGGTTAGGGATTTTTTTGAAAAAAACTTTTTCTGCCAGTTAAGTTGTCGAGGGCTGATTTCTTGTCCTGTGATAAAAAGCTTTCTGTTTCGATTGCCAAACCTCTTAGGGGAGCATTTGCAACAGTTTGGCACCATTTATGAGTGAATGGCCAAAAGTCATATTTTTTCTGAAATTGTGACCCCGGGGGTTAAGGATTTTTTCAAAAAAATCTTTTTCTGCCGGTGAAGTTGTCGAGGGCTGATTTCTTGTCCTGTGATAAAAAGCCTTCTGTTTCGATTGCCAAACCTCTCACGGGAGCATTTGCAACAGTTTGGCACGATTTTTGAGTGAATGTCCAAAAGTCATATTTTTTCTGAAATTGTGACCCCGGGGGTTAAGGATTTTTTCAAAAAAATCTTTTTCTGCCAGTTAAGTTGTCGAGGGCTGATTTCTTGTCCTGTGATAAAAAGCCTTCTGTTTCGACCGCCAAACCTCTCAAGGGAGCATTTGCAACAGTTTGGCACCATTTATGAGTGAATGGCCAAAAGTCAGATTTTTTCTCAAATTGTGACCCCGGGGCTTAGGGATTTTTTCAAAAAAATATTTTTTTGCCAGTTAAGTTGTCGAGGGCTGATTTCTTGTCGTGTGATAAAAAGCCTTCTGTTTCGACCGCCAAACCTCTCAAGCGATCATTTGCAACAGTTTGGCACCATTTATGAGTGAATGGCCAAAAGTCAGTTTTTTTCTGAAATTGTGACCCCGGGGCTTAGGGATTTTTTCAAAAAAATATTTTTTTGCCAGTTAAGTTGTCGAGGGCTGATTTCTTGTCGTGTGATAAAAAGACTTCTGTTTCGATGCCAAACCTCTCAGGGGAGCGATTGCAACAGTTTGGCATCATTTTTGAGTGAATGGCCAAAAGTCAGATTTTTTCTGAAATTGTGACCCCGGGGGTTAGGGATTTTTTCAAAAAAATCTTTTTCTGCCACTTAAGTTGTCGAGGGCTGATATCTTGTCCTGTGATAAAAAGACCTGTTTCGATTGCCAAACCTCTCAGGGGAGCATTTGAAACCGTTTGGCACCATTTATGAGTGAATGGCCAAAATCAGATTTTTTCTGAAATTGTGACCCCGGGGCTTAGGGATTTTTTTAAAAAAAAATTTTTTTTTGCCGGTGAAGTTGTCGACGGCTGATTTCTTGTCCTGCGATAAAAAGACTTCTGTTTCGAATGCCAAACCTCTCAGGGGAGCATTTGCAACCGTTTGGCACCATTTTGAAGTGAATTGTCAAAAGTCAGATTTTTTCTGAAATTGTGACCCCGGGGGTTAGGGATTTTTTCAAAAAAAAAATTTTTGCCGGTTAAGTTGTCAAGGGCTGATTTCTTGTCCTGTGATAAAAAGCCTTCTGTTTCGACCGCCAAACCTCTCAAGGGAGCATTTGCAACAGTTTGGCACCATTTTTGAGTGAATGGCCAAATGTCAGATTATTTCTGAAATTGAGACCCCGGGGGTTAGGGATTTTTTTCTTTTTAAAAAATTTGCCGGTGAAGTTGTCGAGGGCTGATTTCTTGTCCTGTGATAAAAAGCCTTCTGTTTCGACCGCCAAACCTCTCAAGGGAGCATTTGCAACAGTTTGGCAACATTTATGAGTGAATGGCCAAAAGTCAGATTTTTTCTGAAATTGTGACCCCGGGGCTTAGGGATTTTTTCAAAAAAGAAAATTTTGCTGGTGAAGTTGTCGAGGGCTGATTTCTTGTCCTCTGATAAAAAGCCTTCTGTTTCAACCGCCAAACCTCTCACGGGAGCATTTGCAACAGTTTGGCACCATTTTTGAGTGAATGGCCAAAAGTCAGATTTTTTCTGAAATTGTGGCCCTGGGGCTTAGGGATTTTTTCAAAAAAATATTTTTTTGCCAGTTAAGTTGTCGAGGGCTTATTTCTTGTCGTGTGATAAAAAGCCTTCTGTTTCGACCGCCAAACCTCTCCAGCGATCATTTGCAACAGTTTGGCACCATTTATGAGTGAATGGCCAAAAGTCAGATTTTTTCTGAAATTGTGACCCCGGAGCTTAGGGATTTTTTCAAAAAAGAAAATTTTGCTGGTGAAGTTGTCGAGGGCTGATTTCTTGTCCTGTGATAAAAAGACTTCTGTTTCTACCGCCAAACCTCTCACGGGAGCATTTGCAACAGTTTGGCACCATTTTTGAGTGAATGGCCAAAAGTCAGTTTTTTTCTGAAATTGTGACCCCGGGGCTTAGGGATTTTTTCAAAAAAATATTTTTTTGCCAGTTAAGTTGTCGAGGGCTGATTTCTTGTCGTGTGATAAAAAGACTTCTGTTTCGATGCCAAACCTCTCAGGGGAGCGATTGCAACAGTTTGGCATCATTTTTGAGTGAATGGCCAAAAGTCAGATTTTTTCTGAAATTGTGACCCCGGGGGTTAGGGATTTTTTCAAAAAAATCTTTTTCTGCCACTTAAGTTGTCGAGGGCTGATATCTTGTCCTGTGATAAAAAGACCTGTTTCGATTGCCAAACCTCTCAGGGGAGCATTTGCAACAGTTTGGCACCATTTATGAGTGAATGGCCAAAATCAGATTTTTTCTGAAATTGTGACCCCGGGGCTTAGGGATTTTTTTTTAAAAAAAAATTTTTTTGCCGGTGAAGTTGTCGACGGCTGATTTCTTGTCCTGTGATAAAAAGACTTCTGTTTCGATTGCCAAACCTCTCAGGGGAGCATTTGAAACCGTTTGGCACCATTTATGAGTGAATGGCCAAAATCAGATTTTTTCTGAAATTGTGACCCCGGGGCTTAGGGATTATTTTTAAAAAAAAATTTTTTTTGCCGGTGAAGTTGTCGACGGCTGATTTCTTGTCCTGTGATAAAAAGCCTTCTGTTTCGACCGCCAAACCTCTCAAGGGAGCATTTGCAACAGTTTGGCACCATTTTTGAGTGAATGGCCAAATGTCAGATTATTTCTGAAATTGAGACCCCGGGGGTTAGGGATTTTTTTCTTTTTAAAAAATTTGCCGGTGAAGTTGTCGAGGGCTGATTTCTTGTCCTGTGATAAAAAGACGTCTGTTTCGACCGCCAAACCTCTCACGGGAGCATTTGCAACAGTTTGGCACGATTTTTGAGTGAATGTCCAAAAGTCATATTTTTTCTGAAATTGTGACCCCGGGGGTTAAGGATTTTTTCAAAAAAATCTTTTTCTGCCAGTTAAGTTGTCGAGGGCTGATTTCTTGTCCTGTGATAAAAAGCCTTCTGTTTCGACCGCCAAACCTCTCAAGGGAGCAATTGCAACAGTTTGGCACCATTTATGAGTGAATGGCCAAAAGTCAGATTTTTTCTGAAATTGTGACCCCGGGGCTTAGGGATTTTTTCAAAAAAGAAAATTTTGCTGGTGAAGTTGTCGAGGGCTGATTTCTTGTCCTCTGATAAAAAGCCTTCTGTTTCAACCGCCAAACCTCTCACGGGAGCATTTGCAACAGTTTGGCACCATTTTTGAGTGAATGGCCAAAAGTCAGATTTTTTCTGAAATTGTGGCCCTGGGGCTTAGGGATTTTTTCAAAAAAATATTTTTTTGCCAGTTAAGTTGTCGAGGGCTGATTTCTTGTCGTGTGATAAAAAGCCTTCTGTTTCGACCGCCAAACCTCTCCAGCGATCATTTGCAACAGTTTGGCACCATTTATGAGTGAATGGCCAAAAGTCAGATTTTTTCTGAAATTGTGACCCCGGGGCTTAGGGATTTTTTCAAAAAAGAAAATTTTGCTGGTGAAGTTGTCGAGGGCTGATTTCTTGTTTTGTGATAAAAAGCCTTCTGTTTCTACCGCCAAACCTCTCACGGGAGCATTTGCAACAGTTTGGCACCATTTTGGAGTGAATGGCCAAAAGTCAGATTTTTTCTGAAATTGTGACCCCGGGGGTTAGGGATTTTTTCAAAAAAATATTTTTTTGCCAGTTAAGTTGTCGAGGGCTGATTTCTTGTCGTGTGATAAAAAGACTTCTGTTTCGATGCCAAACCTCTCAGGGGAGCAATTGCAACAGTTTGGCATCATTTTTGAGTGAATGGCCAAAAGTCAGATTTTTTCTGAAATTGTGACCCCGGGGCTTAAGGATTTTTTCAAAAATATCTTTTTCTGCCGGTGAAGTTGTCGAGGGCTGATTTCTTGTCCTGTGATAAAAAGACTTCTGTTTCGATTGCCAAACCTCTCAGGGTAGCATTTGCAACAGTTTGGCACCATTTTTGAGTGAATGGCCAAATGTCAGATTTTTTCTGAAATTGAGACCCCGGGGGTTAGGGATTTTTTCAAAAAAAAATTTTTTTGCCGGTTAAGTTGTCGACGGCTGATTTCTTGTCATGCGATAAAAAGACTTCTGTTTCGATTGCCAAACCTCTCAGGGGAGCATTTGCAACCGTTTGGCACCATTTATGAGTGAATGGCCAAAAGTCAGATTTTTTCTGAAATTGTGACCCCGGGGCTTAGGGATTTTTTCAAAAAAGAAAATTTTGCTGGTGAAGTTGTCGAGGGCTGATTTCTTGTCCTGTGATAAAAAGACTTCTGTTTCGATTGCCAAACCTCTCAAGGGAGCATTTGCAACAGTTTGGCACCATTTTTGAGTGAATGGCCAAATGTCAGATTTTTTCTGAAATTGTGACCCCGGGGGTTAGGGATTTTTTCAAAAAAATCTTTTTCTGCCACTTAAGTTGTCGAGGGCTGATATCTTGTCCTGTGATAAAAAGACCTGTTTCGATTGCCAAACCTCTCAGGGGAGCATTTGCAACAGTTTGGCACCATTTATGAGTGAATGGAAAAAATCAGATTTTTTCTGAAATTGTGACCCCGGGGCTTAGGGATTTTTTCAAAAAAAAATTTTTTGACGGTGAAGTTGTCGAGGGCTGATTTCTTGTCCTGTGATAAAAAGACTTCTGTTTCGATTGCCAAACCTCTCAGGGGAGCATTTGAAACCGTTTGGCACCATTTTGGAGTGAATGGCCAAAAGTCAGATTTTTTCTGAAATTGTGACCCCGGGGGTTAGGGATTTTTTCAAAAATATCTTTTTCTGCCGGTGAAGTTGTCGAGGGCTGATTTCTTGTCCTGTGATAAAAAGACTTCTGTTTCGATTGCCAAACCTCTCAGGGTAGCATTTGCAACAGTTTGGCACCATTTTTGAGTGAATGGCCAAATGTCAGATTTTTTCTGAAATTGAGACCCCGGGGGTTAGGGATTTTTTCAAAAAAAAATTTTTTTGCCGGTTAAGTTGTCGACGGCTGATTTCTTGTCATGCGATAAAAAGCCTTCTGTTTCGATTGCCAAACCTCTCAGGGGAGCATTTGCAACCGTTTGGCACCATTTATGAGTGAATGGCCAAAAGTCAGATTTTTTTCTGAAATTGTGACCCCGGGGCTTAGGGATTTTTTCAAAAAAATATTTTTTTGCCAGTTAAGTTGTCGAGGGCTGATTTCTTGTCCTGTGATAAAAAGCCTTCTGTTTCGATTGCCAAACCTCTCACGGGAGCATTTGCAACAGTTTGGCACCATTTTTGAGTGAATGGCCAAAAGTCAGATTTTTTTCTGAAATTGTGACCCCGGGGCTTAGGGATTTTTTCAAAAAAGAAAATTTTGCTGGTGAAGTTGTCGAGGGCTGATTTCTTGTCCTGTGATAAAAAGACTTCTGTTTCGATTGCCAAACCTCTCAGGGGAGCATTTGCAACAGTTTGGCACCATTTTTGAGTGAATGGCCAAATGTCAGATTTTTTCTGAAATTGTGACCCCGGGGGTTAGGGATTTTTTCAAAAAAATCTTTTTCTGCCACTTAAGTTGTCGAGGGCTGATATCTTGTCCTGTGATAAAAAGACCTGTTTCGATTGCCAAACCTCTCAGGGGAGCATTTGCAACAGTTTGGCACCATTTATGAGTGAATGGAAAAAATCAGATTTTTTCTGAAATTGTGACCCCGGGGCTTAGGGATTTTTTCAAAAAAAAATTTTTTGACGGTGAAGTTGTCGAGGGCTGATTTCTTGTCCTGTGATAAAAAGACTTCTGTTTCGATTGCCAAACCTCTCAGGGGAGCATTTGAAACCGTTTGGCACCATTTATGAGTGAATGGCCAAAATCAGATTTTTTCTGAAATTGTGACCCCGGGGCTTAGGGATTTTTTCAAAAAAAATTTTTTTGACGGTGAAGTTGTCGAGGGCTGATTTCTTGTCCTGTGATAAAAAGACTTCTGTTTCGAATGCCAAACCTCTCAGAGGAGCATTTGCAACCGTTTGGCACCATTTTGAAGTGAATTGTCAAAAGTCAGATTTTTTCTGAAATTGTGACCCCGGGGGTTAGGGATTTTTTCAAAAAAAAAAATTTTTGCCGGTGAAGTTGTCGAGGGCTGATTTCTTGTCCTGTGATAAAAAGCCTTCTGTTTCGACCGCCAAACCTCTCAAGGGAGCATTTGCAACAGTTTGGCACCATTTTTGAGTGAATGGCCAAAAGTCAGATTTTTTCTGAAATTGTGACACAGGGGGTTAAAGATTTTTCCAAAAAAATCTTTTTCTGCCAGTTAAGTTGTCGAGGGCTGATTTCTTGTCCTGTGATAAAAAGACTTCTGTTTCGATTGCCAAACCTCTCAGGGGAGCATTTGAAACAGTTCGGCACCATTTTTGAGTGAATTTCCAAAAGTCAGATTTTTGATGAAATTGTGACCCCGGGGCTTAGGGATTTTTTCAAAAAAAAAAATTTTGCCGGTGAAGTTGTCGAGGGCTGATTTCTTGTCGTGTGATAAAAAGACTTCTGTTTCGATTGCCAAACCTCTAAGGGGAGCATTTGCAACAGTTTGGCACCATTTTTGAGTGAATGGCCAAATGTCAGATTTTTTCTGAAATTGTGACCCCGGGGGTTAGGGATTTTTTCAAAAAAAAAAAATTTGCCGGTGAAGTTGTCGAGGGCTGATTTCTTATCCTGTGATAAAAAGCCTTCTGTTTCGATTGCCAAACCTCTCAGGGGAGCATTTGCAACCGTTTGGCACCATTTATGAGTGAATGGCCAAAAGTCATATTTTTTCTGAAATTGTGACCCCGGGGCTTAGGGATTTTTTCAAAAAAAAATTTTTTTGCCGGTTAAGTTGTCGACGGCTGATTTCTTGTCCTGCGATAAAAGGACTTCTGTTTCGATTGCCAAACCTCTCAGGGGAGCATTTGCAACCGTTTGGCACCATTTATGAGTGAATGGCCAAAAGTCAGATTTTTTCTGAAATTGTGACCCCGGGGGTTAGGAATTTTTTCAAAAATATCTTTTTCTGCCGGTGAAGTTGTCGAGGGCTGATTTCTTGTCCTGCGATAAAAAGACTTCTGTTTCGATTGCCAAACCTCTCAGGGCAGCGATTGCAACAGTTTGGCATCATTTTTGAGTGAATTGCCAAAAGTCAGATTTTTTCTGAAATTGTGACCCCGGGGGTTAGGGATTTTTTTGAAAAAAACTTTTTCTGCCAGTTAAGTTGTCGAGGGCTGATTTCTTGTCCTGTGATAAAAAGCTTTCTGTTTCGACCACAAAACCTCTCAGGGGAGCATTTGCAACAATTCGGCACCATTTTTGAGTGAATGGCCAAAAGTCAGATTTTTTTCTGAAATTGTGACCCCGGGGCTTAGGGATTTTTTCAAAAAAAAATTTTTTTGCCGGTTAAGTTGTCGATGGCTGATTTCTTGTCCTGCGATAAAAAGACTCTGTTTCGATTGCCAAACCTCTCAGGGGAGCATTTGCAACAGTTTGGCACCATTTTTGAGTGAATGGCCAAAAGTCAGATTTTTTCTGAAATTGTGACCCCGGGGCTTAGGGATTTTTTCAAAAAAAAATTTTTTGACGGTGAAGTTGTCGAGGGCTGATTTCTTGTCCTGTGATAAAAAGACTTCTGTTTCGACCGCAAAACCTCTCAGGGGAGCATTTGCAACAGTTCAGCACCATTTTTGAGTGAATGGCCAAAAGTCAGATTTTTTCTGAAATTGTGACCCCGGGGGTTAGGGATTTTTTCAAAAAAATCTTTTTCTGCCAGTTAAGTTGTCGAGGGCTGATTTCTTGTCCTGTGATAAAAAGCCTTCTGTTTCGACCGCCAAACCTCTCAAGGGAGCATTTGAAACAGTTTGGCACCATTTTTGAGTGAATTTCCAAAAGTCAGATTTTTGATGAAATTGTGACCCCGGGGGTTAGGGATTTTTTCAAAAAAAAGATTTTTGCCGGTGAAGTTGTCGAGGGCTGATTTCTTGTCCTGTGATAAAAAGCCTTCTGTTTCGACCGCCAAACCTCTCAAGGGAGCATTTGCAACAGTTTGGCACCATTTATGAGTGAATGGCCAAAAGTCAGATTTTTTCTGAAATTGTGACCCCGGGGCTTAGGGATTTTTTCAAAAAAAAATTTTTTGCCGGTGAAGTTGTCGAGGGCTGATTTCTTGTCCTGTGATAAAAAGACTTCTGTTTCGATTGCCAAACCTCTCAGGGGAGCATTTGCAACAGTTTGGCACCATTTTTGAGTGAATGGCCAAAAGTCAGATTTTTTCTGAAATTGTGACCCCGGGGGTTAGGGATTTTTTCAAAAAAAAAATTTTTTGCCACTTAAGTTGTCGAGGGCTGATTTCTTGTCCTGTGATAAAAAGCCTTCTGTTTCGATTGCCAAACCTCTCAGGGGAGCATTTGCAACCGTTTGGCACCATTTATGAGTGAATGGCCAAAAGTCAGATTTTTTCTGAAATTGTGACCCCGGGGCTTAGGGATTTTTTCAAAAAAGAAAATTTTGCTGGTGAAGTTGTCGAGGGCTGATTTCTTGTCCTGTGATAAAAAGACTTCTGTTTCGATTGCCAAACCTCTCAGGGGAGCATTTGCAACAGTTTGGCACCATTTTTGAGTGAATGGCCAAATGTCAGATTTTTTCTGAAATTGTGACCCCGGGGGTTAGGGATTTTTTCAAAAAAATCTTTTTCTGCCACTTAAGTTGTCGAGGGCTGATATCTTGTCCTGTGATAAAAAGACCTGTTTCGATTGCCAAACCTCTCAGGGGAGCATTTGCAACAGTTTGGCACCATTTATGAGTGAATGGAAAAAATCAGATTTTTTCTGAAATTGTGACCCCGGGGCTTAGGGATTTTTTCAAAAAAAAATTTTTTGACGGTGAAGTTGTCGAGGGCTGATTTCTTGTCCTGTGATAAAAAGACTTCTGTTTCGATTGCCAAACCTCTCAGGGGAGCATTTGAAACCGTTTGGCACCATTTATGAGTGAATGGCCAAAATCAGATTTTTTCTGAAATTGTGACCCCGGGGCTTAGGGATTTTTTCAAAAAAAAATTTTTTGACGGTGAAGTTGTCGAGGGCTGATTTCTTGTCCTGTGATAAAAAGACTTCTGTTTCGAATGCCAAACCTCTCAGAGGAGCATTTGCAACCGTTTGGCACCATTTTGAAGTGAATTGTCAAAAGTCAGATTTTTTCTGAAATTGTGACCCCGGGGGTTAGGGATTTTTTCAAAAAAAAAAAAATTTTTGCCGGTGAAGTTGTCGAGGGCTGATTTCTTGTCCTGTGATAAAAAGCCTTCTGTTTCGACCGCCAAACCTCTCAAGGGAGCATTTGCAACAGTTTGGCACCATTTATGAGTGAATGGCCAAAAGTCAGATTTTTTCTGAAATTGTGACACAGGGGGTTAAAGATTTTTCCAAAAAAATCTTTTTCTGCCAGTTAAGTTGTCGAGGGCTGATTTCTTGTCCTGTGATAAAAAGACTTCTGTTTCGATTGCCAAACCTCTCAGGGGAGCATTTGAAACAGTTCGGCACCATTTTTGAGTGAATTTCCAAAAGTCAGATTTTTGATGAAATTGTGACCCCGGGGCTTAGGGATTTTTTCAAAAAAAAAATTTTTGCCGGTGAAGTTGTCGAGGGCTGATTTCTTGTCGTGTGATAAAAAGACTTCTGTTTCGATTGCCAAACCTCTAAGGGGAGCATTTGCAACAGTTTGGCACCATTTTTGAGTGAATGGCCAAATGTCAGATTTTTTCTGAAATTGTGACCCCGGGGGTTAGGGATTTTTTCAAAAAAAAAAAATTTGCCGGTGAAGTTGTCGAGGGCTGATTTCTTATCCTGTGATAAAAAGCCTTCTGTTTCGATTGCCAAACCTCTCAGGGGAGCATTTGCAACCGTTTGGCACCATTTATGAGTGAATGGCCAAAAGTCATATTTTTTCTGAAATTGTGACCCCGGGGCTTAGGGATTTTTTCAAAAAAAAATTTTTTTGCCGGTTAAGTTGTCGACGGCTGATTTCTTGTCCTGCGATAAAAAGACTTCTGTTTCGATTGCCAAACCTCTCAGGGGAGCATTTGCAACCGTTTGGCACCATTTATGAGTGAATGGCCAAAAGTCAGATTTTTTCTGAAATTGTGACCCCGGGGGTTAGGAATTTTTTCAAAAATATCTTTTTCTGCCGGTGAAGTTGTCGAGGGCTGATTTCTTGTCCTGCGATAAAAAGACTTCTGTTTCGATTGCCAAACCTCTCAGGGCAGCGATTGCAACAGTTTGGCATCATTTTTGAGTGAATTGCCAAAAGTCAGATTTTTTCTGAAATTGTGACCCCGGGGGTTAGGGATTTTTTTGAAAAAAACTTTTTCTGCCAGTTAAGTTGTCGAGGGCTGATTTCTTGTCCTGTGATAAAAAGCTTTCTGTTTCGACCACAAAACCTCTCAGGGGAGCATTTGCAACAATTCGGCACCATTTTTGAGTGAATGGCCAAAAGTCAGATTTTTTTCTGAAATTGTGACCCCGGGGCTTAGGGATTTTTTCAAAAAAAAATTTTTTTGCCGGTTAAGTTGTCGATGGCTGATTTCTTGTCCTGCGATAAAAAGACTCTGTTTCGATTGCCAAACCTCTCAGGGGAGCATTTGCAACAGTTTGGCACCATTTTTGAGTGAATGGCCAAAAGTCAGATTTTTTCTGAAATTGTGACCCCGGGGCTTAGGGATTTTTTCAAAAAAAAATTTTTTGACGGTGAAGTTGTCGAGGGCTGATTTCTTGTCCTGTGATAAAAAGACTTCTGTTTCGACCGCAAAACCTCTCAGGGGAGCATTTGCAACAGTTCAGCACCATTTTTGAGTGAATGGCCAAAAGTCAGATTTTTTCTGAAATTGTGACCCCGGGGGTTAGGGATTTTTTCAAAAAAATCTTTTTCTGCCGGTGAAGTTGTCGAGGGCTGATTTCTTGTCCTGTGATAAAAAGACTTCTGTTTCGATTGCCAAACCTCTCAGGGGAGCATTTGCAACCGTTTGGCACCATTTTGAAGTGAATTGCCAAAAGTCAGACTTTTTCTGAAATTGTGACCCCGGGGGTTAGGGATTTTTTCAAAAAAATCTTTTTCTGCCAGTTAAGTTGTCGAGGGCTGATTTCTTGTCCTGTGATAAAAAGCCTTCTGTTTCGACCGCCAAACCTCTCAAGGGAGCATTTGAAACAGTTTGGCACCATTTTTGAGTGAATTTCCAAAAGTCAGATTTTTGATGAAATTGTGACCCCGGGGGTTAGGGATTTTTTCAAAAAAAAGATTTTTGCCGGTGAAGTTGTCGAGGGCTGATTTCTTGTCCTGTGATAAAAAGCCTTCTGTTTCGACCGCCAAACCTCTCAAGTGAGCATTTGCAACAGTTTGGCACCATTTATGAGTGAATGGCCAAAAGTCAGATTTTTTCTGAAATTGTGACCCCGGGGCTTAGGGATTTTTTCAAAAAAAAATTTTTTGCCGGTGAAGTTGTCGAGGGCTGATTTCTTGTCCTGTGATAAAAAGACTTCTGTTTCGATTGCCAAACCTCTCAGGGGAGCATTTGCAACAGTTTGGCACCATTTTTGAGTGAATGGCCAAAAGTCAGATTTTTTCTGAAATTGTGACCCCGGGGGTTAGGGATTTTTTCAAAAAAATCTTTTTCTGCCACTTAAGTTGTCGAGGGCTGATTTCTTGTCCTGTGATAAAAAGACTTCTGTTTCGATTGCCACACCTCTCAGGGGAGCATTTGCAACAGTTTGGCACCATTTTTGAGTGAATGGCCAAAAGTCAGATTTTTTCTGAAATTGTGACCCCGGGGCTTAGGGATTTTTTCAAAAAAGAAAATTTTGCTGGTGAAGTTGTCAAGGGCTGATTTCTTGTCCTGTGATAAAAAGCCTTCTGTTTCGACCGCCAAACCTCTCACGGGAGCATTTGCAACAGTTTGGCACCATTTTTGAGTGAATGGCCAAAAGTCAGATTTTTTCTGAAATTGTGACCCCGGGGGTTAGGAATTTTTTCAAAAATATCTTTTTCTGCCGGTGAAGTTGTCGAGGGCTGATTTCTTGTCCTGCGATAAAAAGACTTCTGTTTCGACCGCAAAACCTCTCACGGGAGCATTTGAAACCGTTTGGCACCATTTATGAGTGAATGGCCAAAATCAGATTTTTTCTGAAATTGTGACCCAGGGGCTTAGGGTTTTTTTTTTAAAAAAAATTTTTTTGCCGGTGAAGTTGTCGACGGCTGATTTCTTGTCCTGCGATAAAAAGACTTCTGTTTCGATTGCCAAACCTCTCAGGGGAGCATTTGCAACCGTTTGGCACCATTTTGAAGTGAATTGCCAAAAGTCAGATTTTTTCTGAAATTGTGACCGCGGGTTAGGGATTTTTTCAAAAAAATCTTTTTCTGCCATTTAAGTTGTCGAGGGCTGATTTCTTGTCCTGTGATAAAAAGCCTTCTGTTTCGACCGCCAAACCTCTCAAGGGAGCATTTGCAACAGTTTGGCAACATTTTTGAGTGAATGGCCAAAAGTCAGATTTTTTCTGAAATTGTGACCCCGGGGGTTAAGGATTTTTTCAAAAAAATCTTTTTCTGCCGGTGAAGTTGTCGAGGGCTGATTTCTTGTCCTGTGATAAAAAGACTTCTGTTTCGATTGCCAAACCTCTCAGGGGAGCATTTGAAACAGTTTGGCACCATCTTTGAGTGAATTTCCAAAAGTCAGATTTTTGATGAAATTGTGACCCCGGGGCTTAGGGATTTTTTCAAAAAAAAATTTTTTTGCCGGTGAAGTTGTCGAGGGCTGATTTCTTGTCCTGTGATAAAAAGACTTCTGTTTCGATTGCCAAACCTCTCAGGGGAGCATTTGCCACAGTTTGGCACGATTTTTGAGTGAATGGCCAAAAGTCATATTTTTTCTGAAATTGAGACCCCGGGGGTTAGGGATTTTTTTTTTAAAAAAAAAAATTTGCCGGTGAAGTTGTCGAGGGCTGATTTCTTGTCCTGTGATAAAAAGACTTCTGTTTCGACCGCCAAACCTCTCACGGGAGCATTTGCAACAGTTTGGCACGATTTTTGAGTGAATGGCCAAAAGTCAGATTTTTTCTGAAATTGTGACCCCGGGGCTTAAGGATTTTTTCAAAAAAATCTTTTTCTGCCGGTGAAGTTGTCGACGGCTGATTTCTTGTCCTGCGATAAAAAGACTTCTGTTTCGATTGCCAAACCTCTCAGGGGAGCATTTGCAACCGTTTGGCACCATTTTGGAGTGAATGGCCAAAAGTCAGATTTTTTCTGAAATTGTGACCCCGGGGCTTAGGGATTTTTTTTAAAAAAAAATTTTCTGCCGGTGAAGTTGTCGACGGCTGATTTCTTGTCCTGCGATAAAAAGACTTCTGTTTCGATTGCTAAACCTCTCAGGGGAGCATTTGCAACAGTTTGGCACCATTTTGGAGTGAATTGCCAAGAGTCAGATTTTTAATGAAATTGTGACCCCGGGGCTTAGGGATTTTTTTTAAAAAAAAAATTTCTGCCGGTGAAGTTGTCGAGTGCTGATTTCTTGTCCTGTGATAAAAAGACTTCTGTTTCGATTGCCAAACCTCTCAGGGGAGCATTTGCAACCGTTTGGCACCATTTTGGAGTGAATGGCCAAAAGTCAGATTTTTTCTGAAATTGTGACCCCGGGGGCTTAGGGATTTTTTCAAAAAAAAATTTTTCTGCCGGTGAAGTTGTCGACGGCTGATTTCTTGTCCTGCGATAAAAAGACTTCTGTTTCGATTGCCAAACCTCTCAGGGGAGCATTTGCAACCGTTTGGCACCATTTTGGAGTGAATTGCCAAAAGTCAGATTTTTAATGAAATTGTGAACCCGGGGCTTAGGGATTTTTTCAAAAAAATCTTTTTCTGCCGGTGAAGTTGTCGAGGGCTGATTTCTTGTCCTGTGATAAAAAGCCATCTGTTTCGACCGCCAAACCTCTCAAGGGAGCATTTGCAACAGTTTGGCACCATTTTTGAGTCAATGGCCAAAAGTCAGATTTTTGATGAAATTGTGACCCCGGGGGTTAGGGATTTTTTCAAAAAAAAAAAATTTGCCGGTGTAGTTGTCAACGGCTGATTTCTTGTCCTGTGATAAAAAGCCTTCTGTTTCGCCCGCCAAACCTCTCACGGGAGCATTTGCAACAGTTTGGCACTATTTTTGAGTGAATGGCCAAAAGTCATATTTTTTCTAAAATTGTGACCCCGGGGCTTAGGGATTTTTTCAAAAAAATCTTTTTCTGCCAGTTAAGTTGTCGAGGGCTGATTTCTTGTCCTGTGATAAAAAGCCTTCTGTTTCGATTGCCAAACCTCTCAGGGGAGCATTTGCAACCGTTTGCCACCATTTATGAGTGACTGGCCAAAAGTCAGATTTTTTCTGAAATTGTGACCCCGGGGCTTAGGGATTTTTTCAAAAATATCTTTTTCTGCCATTTAAGTTGTCGACGGCTGATTTCTTGTCCTGCGATAAAAAGACTTCTGTTTCGATTGCCGAACCTCTCAGGGGAGCATTTGCAACCGTTTGGCACCATTTTGAAGTGAATTGCCAAAAGTCAGATTTTTTCTGAAATTGTGACCCCGGGGGTTAGGGATTTTTTCAAAAAAATCTTTTTCTGCCACTTAAGTTGTCGACGGCTGATTTCTTGTCCTGCGATAAAAAGACTTCTGTTTCGATTGCCAAACCTCTCAGGGGAGCATTTGCAACCGTTTGGCACCATTTTGAAGTGAATTGCCAAAAGTCAGATTTTTTCTGAAATTGTGACCGCGGGTTAGGGATTTTTTCAAAAAAATCTTTTTCTGCCATTTAAGTTGTCGAGGGCTGATTTCTTGTCCTGTGATAAAAAGCCTTCTGTTTCGACCGCCAAACCTCTCAAGGGAGCATTTGCAACAGTTTGGCAACATTTTTGAGTGAATGGCCAAAAGTCAGATTTTTTCTGAAATTGTGACCCCGGGGGTTAAGGATTTTTTCAAAAAAATCTTTTTCTGCCGGTGAAGTTGTCGAGGGCTGATTTCTTGTCCTGTGATAAAAAGACTTCTGTTTCGATTGCCAAACCTCTCAGGGGAGCATTTGAAACAGTTTGGCACCATCTTTGAGTGAATTTCCAAAAGTCAGATTTTTGATGAAATTGTGACCCCGGGGCTTAGGGATTTTTTCAAAAAAAAATTTTTTTGCCGGTGAAGTTGTCGAGGGCTGATTTCTTGTCCTGTGATAAAAAGACTTCTGTTTCGATTGCCAAACCTCTCAGGGGAGCATTTGCCACAGTTTGGCACGATTTTTGAGTGAATGGCCAAAAGTCATATTTTTTCTGAAATTGAGACCCCGGGGGTTAGGGATTTTTTTTTTTAAAAAAAAAATTTGCCGGTGAAGTTGTCGAGGGCTGATTTCTTGTCCTGTGATAAAAAGACTTCTGTTTCGACCGCCAAACCTCTCACGGGAGCATTTGCAACAGTTTGGCACGATTTTTGAGTGAATGGCCAAAAGTCAGATTTTTTCTGAAATTGTGACCCCGGGGCTTAAGGATTTTTTCAAAAAAATCTTTTTCTGCCGGTGAAGTTGTCGACGGCTGATTTCTTGTCCTGCGATAAAAAGACTTCTGTTTCGATTGCCAAACCTCTCAGGGGAGCATTTGCAACCGTTTGGCACCATTTTGGAGTGAATGGCCAAAAGTCAGATTTTTTCTGAAATTGTGACCCCGGGGCTTAGGGATTTTTTTTAAAAAAAAATTTTCTGCCGGTGAAGTTGTCGACGGCTGATTTCTTGTCCTGCGATAAAAAGACTTCTGTTTCGATTGCTAAACCTCTCAGGGGAGCATTTGCAACAGTTTGGCACCATTTTGGAGTGAATTGCCAAGAGTCAGATTTTTAATGAAATTGTGACCCCGGGGCTTAGGGATTTTTTTTAAAAAAAAAATTTCTGCCGGTGAAGTTGTCGAGTGCTGATTTCTTGTCCTGTGATAAAAAGACTTCTGTTTCGATTGCCAAACCTCTCAGGGGAGCATTTGCAACCGTTTGGCACCATTTTGGAGTGAATGGCCAAAAGTCAGATTTTTTCTGAAATTGTGACCCCGGGGGCTTAGGGATTTTTTCAAAAAAAAATTTTTCTGCCGGTGAAGTTGTCGACGGCTGATTTCTTGTCCTGCGATAAAAAGACTTCTGTTTCGATTGCCAAACCTCTCAGGGGAGCATTTGCAACCGTTTGGCACCATTTTGGAGTGAATTGCCAAAAGTCAGAATTTTAATGAAATTGTGACCCCGGGGCTTAGGGATTTTTTCAAAAAAATCTTTTTCTGCCGGTGAAGTTGTCGAGGGCTGATTTCTTGTCCTGTGATAAAAAGCCATCTGTTTCGAACGCCAAACCTCTCAAGGGAGCATTTGCAACAGTTTGGCACCATTTTTGAGTCAATGGCCAAAAGTCAGATTTTTGATGAAATTGTGACCCCGGGGGTTAGGGATTTTTTCAAAAAAAAAAAATTTGCCGGTGTAGTTGTCAACGGCTGATTTCTTGTCCTGTGATAAAAAGCCTTCTGTTTCGCCCGCCAAACCTCTCACGGGAGCATTTGCAACAGTTTGGCACTATTTTTGAGTGAATGGCCAAAAGTCATATTTTTTCTAAAATTGTGACCCCGGGGCTTAGGGATTTTTTCAAAAAAATCTTTTTCTGCCAGTTAAGTTGTCGAGGGCTGATTTCTTGTCCTGTGATAAAAAGCCTTCTGTTTCGATTGCCAAACCTCTCAGGGGAGCATTTGCAACCGTTTGCCACCATTTATGAGTGACTGGCCAAAAGTCAGATTTTTTCTGAAATTGTGACCCCGGGGCTTAGGGATTTTTTCAAAAATATCTTTTTCTGCCATTTAAGTTGTCGACGGCTGATTTCTTGTCCTGCGATAAAAAGACTTCTGTTTCGATTGCCGAACCTCTCAGGGGAGCATTTGCAACCGTTTGGCACCATTTTGAAGTGAATTGCCAAAAGTCAGATTTTTTCTGAAATTGTGACCCCGGGGGTTAGGGATTTTTTCAAAAAAATCTTTTTCTGCCACTTAAGTTGTCGAGGGCTGATTTCTTGTCCTGTGATAAAAAGACTTCTGTTTCGATTGCCAAACCTCTCAGGGGAGCATTTGCAACTGTTTGGCACCATTTTGGAGTGCATGGCCAAAAGTCAGATTTTTTCTGAAATTGTGACCCCGGGGCTTAGGGATTTTTTCAAAAAAAAAATTTTTGCCGGTGAAGTTGTCGAGGCCTGATTTCTTGTCCTGTGATAAAAAGACTTCTGTTTCGATTGCCAAACCTCTCAGGGGAGCATTTGCAACAGTTTGGCACCATTTATGAGTGAATGTCCAAAAGTCATATTTTTTCTGAAATTGTGACCCCGGGGGTTAAGGATTTTTTCAAAAAAAATCTTTTTCTGCCTGTTAAGTTGTCGAGGGCTGATTTCTTGTCCTGTGATAAAAAGCCTTCTGTTTCGATTGCCAAACCTCTCAGGGGAGCATTTGCAACCGTTTGGCACCATTTTTGAGTGAATGGCCAAAAGTCATATTTTTTCTGAAATTGAGACCCCGGGGGTTAGGGATTTTTTTTTTTTAAAAAAAAATTTGCCGGTGAAGTTGTCGAGGGCTGATTTCTTGTCCTGTGATAAAAAGACTTCTGTTTCGACCGCCAAACCTCTCACGGGAGCATTTGCAACAGTTTGGCACGATTTTTGAGTGAATGGCCAAAAGTCAGATTTTTTCTGAAATTGTGACCCCGGGGCTTAAGGATTTTTTCAAAAAAATCTTTTTCTGCCGGTGAAGTTGTCGACGGCTGATTTCTTGTCCTGCGATAAAAAGACTTCTGTTTCGATTGCCAAACCTCTCAGGGGAGCATTTGCAACCGTTTGGCACCATTTTGGAGTGAATGGCCAAAAGTCAGATTTTTTCTGAAATTGTGACCCCGGGGCTTAGGGATTTTTTTTAAAAAAAAATTTTCTGCCGGTGAAGTTGTCGAGGGCTGATTTCTTGTCCTGTGATAAAAAGACTTCTGTTTCGATTGCCAAACCTCTCAGGGGAGCATTTGCAACAGTTTGGCACCATTTTGGAGTGAATTGCCAAGAGTCAGATTTTTAATGAAATTGTGACCCCGGGGCTTAGGGATTTTTTCAAAAAAATCTTTTTCTGCCGGTGAAGTTGTCGAGGGCTGATTTCTTGTCCTGTGATAAAAATACTTCTGTTTCGACCGCCAAACCTCTAACGGGAGTATTTGCAACAGTTTGGCACCATTTTTGTGTGAATGTCCAAAAGTCATATTTTTTCTGAAATTGTGACCCCGGGGGTTAAGGATTTTTTCAAAAAAATCTTTTTCTGCCAGTTAAGTTGTCGAGGGCTGATTTCTTGTCCTGTGATAAAAAGCCTTCTGTTTCGACCGCCAAACCTCTCAAGGGAGCATTTGCAACAGTTTGGCACCATTTTTGAGTGAATGGCCAAAAGTCAGATTTTTTCTGAAATTGTGACCCCGGGGGTTAGGGATTTTTTCAAAAAAATCTTTTTCTGCCACTTAAGTTGTTGAGGGCTGATTTCTTGTCCTGTGATAAAAAGACTTCTGTTTCGATTGCCAAACCTCTCAGGGGAGCATTTGCAACAGTTTGGCACCATTTATGAGTGAATGGCCAAAAGTCAGATTTTTTCTGAAATTGTGACTCCGGGGGTTAGGGATTTTTTCAAAAAAAAAAAATTTGCCGGTGAAGTTGTCGACGGCTGAGTTCTTGTCCTGTGATAAAAAGCCTTCTGCTTCGACCGCCAAACCTCTCACGGGAGCATTTGCAACAGTTTGGCACCATTTTTGAGTGAATGGCCAAAAGTCATATTTTTTCTGAAATTGTGACCCCGGGGCTTAGGGATTTTTTCAAAAAAATCTTTTTCTGCCAGTTAAGTTGTCGAGGGCTGATTTCTTGTCCTGTGATAAAAAGCCTTCTGTTTCGATTGCCAAACCTCTCAGGGGAGCATTTGCAACCGTTTGCCACCATTTATGAGTGACTGGCCAAAAGTCAGATTTTTTCTGAAATTGTGACCCCGGGGCTTAGGGATTTTTTCAAAAATATCTTTTTCTGCCAGTTAAGTTGTCGACGGCTGATTTCTTGTCCTGCGATAAAAAGACTTCTGTTTCGATTGCCGAACCTCTCAGGGGAGCATTTGCAACCGTTTGGCACCATTTTGAAGTGAATTGCCAAAAGTCAGATTTTTAATGAAATTGTGACCCCGGGGCTTAGGGATTTTTTCAAAAAAATCTTTTTCTGCCGGTGAAGTTGTCGAGGGCTGATTTCTTGTCCTGTGATAAAAAGCCATCTGTTTCGACCGCCAAACCTCTCAAGGGAGCATTTGCAACAGTTTGGCACCATTTTTGAGTCAATGGCCAAAAGTCAGATTTTTGATGAAATTGTGACCCCGGGGGTTAGGGATTTTTTCAAAAAAAAAAAATTTGCCGGTGTAGTTGTCAACGGCTGATTTCTTGTCCTGTGATAAAAAGCCTTCTGTTTCGCCCGCCAAACCTCTCACGGGAGCATTTGCAACAGTTTGGCACTATTTTTGAGTGAATGGCCAAAAGTCATATTTTTTCTAAAATTGTGACCCCGGGGCTTAGGGATTTTTTCAAAAAAATCTTTTTCTGCCAGTTAAGTTGTCGAGGGCTGATTTCTTGTCCTGTGATAAAAAGCCTTCTGTTTCGATTGCCAAACCTCTCAGGGGAGCATTTGCAACCGTTTGCCACCATTTATGAGTGACTGGCCAAAAGTCAGATTTTTTCTGAAATTGTGACCCCGGGGCTTAGGGATTTTTTCAAAAATATCTTTTTCTGCCAGTTAAGTTGTCGACGGCTGATTTCTTGTCCTGCGATAAAAAGACTTCTGTTTCGATTGCCGAACCTCTCAGGGGAGCATTTGCAACCGTTTGGCACCATTTTGAAGTGAATTGCCAAAAGTCAGATTTTTTCTGAAATTGTGACCCCGGGGGTTAGGGATTTTTTCAAAAAAATCTTTTTCTGCCACTTAAGTTGTCGAGGGCTGATTTCTTGTCCTGTGATAAAAAGACTTCTGTTTCGATTGCCAAACCTCTCAGGGGAGCATTTGCAACTGTTTGGCACCATTTTGGAGTGCATGGCCAAAAGTCAGATTTTTTCTGAAATTGTGACCCCGGGGCTTAGGGATTTTTTCAAAAAAAAATTTTTTGCCGGTGAAGTTGTCGAGGCCTGATTTCTTGTCCTGTGATAAAAAGACTTCTGTTTCGATTGCCAAACCTCTCAGGGGAGCATTTGCAACAGTTTGGCACCATTTATGAGTGAATGTCCAAAAGTCATATTTTTTCTGAAATTGTGACCCCGGGGGTTAAGGATTTTTTCAAAAAAAATCTTTTTCTGCCTGTTAAGTTGTCGAGGGCTGATTTCTTGTCCTGTGATAAAAAGCCTTCTGTTTCGATTGCCAAACCTCTCAGGGGAGCATTTGCAACCGTTTGGCACCATTTATGAGTGAATGGCCAAAAGTCAGATTTTTTTCTGAAATTGTGACCCCGGGGGTTAGGGATTTTTTCAAAAAAAAATTTTTTGCCGGTGAAGTTGTCGAGGGCTGATTTCTTGTCCTATGATAAAAAGCCTTCTGTTTCGACCGCCAAACCTCTCAAGGGAGCATTTGCAACAGTTTGGCAACATTTTTGAGTGAATGGCCAAAAGTCAGATTTTTTCTGAAATTGTGACCCCGGGGGTTAAGGATTTTTTCAAAAAAATCTTTTTCTGCCAGTTAAGTTGTCGAGGGCTGATTTCTTGTCCTGTGATAAAAAGCCTTCTGTTTCGATTGCCAAACCTCTCAGGGGAGCATTTGCAACCGTTTGGCACCATTTATGAGGGAATGGCCAAAAGTCAGACTTTTTCTGAAATTGTGACCCCGGGGCTTAGGGATTTTTTTTTTAAAAAAATTTTCTGCCGGTGAAGTTGTCGAGTGCTGATTTCTTGTCCTGTGATAAAAAGACTTCTGTTTCGATTGCCAAACCTCTCAGGGGAGCATTTGCAACCGTTTGGCACCATTTTGGAGTGAATGGCCAAAAGTCAGATTTTTTCTGAAATTGTGACCCCGGGGGCTTAGGGATTTTTTCAAAAAAATTTTTTTCTGCCGGTGAAGTTGTCGACGGCTGATTTCTTGTCCTGCGATAAAAAGACTTCTGTTTCGATTGCCAAACCTCTCAGGGGAGCATTTGCAACCGTTTGGCACCATTTTGGAGTGAATTGCCAAAAGTCAGATTTTTAATGAAATTGTGACCCCGGGGCTTAGGGATTTTTTCAAAAAAATCTTTTTCTGCCGGTGAAGTTGTCGAGGGCTGATTTCTTGTCCTGTGATAAAAAGCCATCTGTTTCGACCGCCAAACCTCTCAAGGGAGCATTTGCAACAGTTTGGCACCATTTTTGAGTCAATGGCCAAAAGTCAGATTTTTGATGAAATTGTGACCCCGGGGGTTAGGGATTTTTTCAAAAATATCTTTTTCTGCCGGTGAAGTTGTCGAGGGATGATTTCTTGTAGTGATAAAAAGACTTCAGTTTCGATTTCCAAACCTCTAAGGGGAGCATTTTCAACAGTTTGGCACCATTTTTGAGTGAATGGCCAAAGGTCCGATTTTTAATGAAATTGTGTTCCCGGGGCTTAGGGATTTTTTTCTTTAAAAAAATTTGCTGGTTAAGTTGTCCTGTGATAAAAAGACTTCTGTTTCGATTGCCAAACCTCTCAGGGGAGCATTTGCAACCGTTTGGCACCATTTATGAGTGAATTGCCAAAAGCCAGATTTTTTCTGAAATTGTGACCCCGGGGATTAGGAATTTTTTCAAAAATATCTTTTTCTGCCAGTTAAGTTGTCGAGGGCTGATTTCTTGTCCTGTGATAAAAAGCCTTCTGTTTCGATTGCCAAACCTCTCAGGGGAGCATTTGCAACCGTTTGCCACCATTTATGAGTGAATGGCCAAAAGTCAGATTTTTTCTGAAATTGTGACCCCGGGGCTTAGGGATTTTTTCAAAAAAAAATTTTTTTGCCGGTGAAGTTGTCGAGGGCTGATTTCTTGTCCTGCGATAAAAAGACTTCTGTTTCGATTGCCAAACCTCTAAGGGGAGCATTTGCAACAGTTCGGCACCATTTTTGAGTGAATGGCCAAATGTCAGATTTTTTTCTGAAATTGAGACCCCGGCTGTTAGGGATTTTTTCAAAAAAATCTTTTTCTGCCACTTAAGTTGTCGAGGGCTGATTTCTTGTCCTGTGATAAAAAGACTTCTGTTTCGATTGCCAAACCTCTCAGGGGAGCATTTGCAACAGTTTGGCACCATTTATGAGTGAATGGCCAAAAGTCAGATTTTTTCTGAAATTGTGACCCCGGGGGTTAGGGATTTTTTCAAAAAAAAAAAATTTGCCGGAGAAGTTGTCAACGGCTGATTTCTTGTCCTGTGATAAAAAGCCTTCTGTTTCGCCCGCCAAACCTCTCACGGGAGCATTTGCAACAGTTTGGCACCATTTTTGAGTGAATGGCCAAAAGTCATATTTTTTCTGAAATTGTGACCCCGGGGCTTAGGGATTTTTTCAAAAAAATCTTTTTCTGCCAGTTAAGTTGTCGAGGGCTGATTTCTTGTCCTGTGATAAAAAGCCTTCTGTTTCGATTGCCAAACCTCTCAGGGGAGCATTTGAAACCGTTTGCCACCATTTATGAGTGAATGGCCAAAAGTCAGATTTTTTTCTGAAATTGTGACCCCGGGGGTTAGGGATTTTTTCCAAAAAAAATTTTTTGCCGGTGAAGTTGTCAAGGGCTGATTTCTTGTCCTATGATAAAAAGCCTTCTTTTTCGACCGCCAAACCTCTCAAGGGGGCATTTGCAACAGTTTGGCAACATTTTTGAGTGAATGGCCAAAAGTCAGATTTTTTCTGAAATTGTGACCCCGGGGGTTAAGGATTTTTTCAAAAAAATCTTTTTCTGCCATTTAAGTTGTCGAGGGCTGATTTCTAGTCCTGTGATAAAAAGCCTTCTGTTTCGATTGCCAAACCTCTCAGGGGAGCATTTGCAACCGTTTGGCACCATTTATGAGGGAATGGCCAAAAGTCAGATTTTTTCTGAAATTGTGACCCCGGGGCTTAGGGATTTTTTTTTAAAAAAAATTTTCTGCCGGTGAAGTTGTCGAGTGCTGATTTCTTGTCCTGTGATAAAAAGACTTCTGTTTCGATTGCCAAATCTCTCAGGGGAGCATTTGCAACCGTTTGGCACCATTTTGGAGTGAATGGCCAAAAGTCAGATTTTTTCTGAAATTGTGACCCCGGGGGCTTAGGGATTTTTTCAAAAAAAAATTTTTCTGCCGGTGAAGTTGTCGACGGCTGATTTCTTGTCCTGCGATAAAAAGACTTCTGTTTCGATTGCCAAACCTCTCAGGGGAGCATTTGCAACCGTTTGGCACCATTTTGGAGTGAATTGCCAAAAGTCAGATTTTTAATGAAATTGTGACCCCGGGGCTTAGGGATTTTTTCAAAAAAATCTTTTTCTGCCGGTGAAGTTGTCGAGGGCTGATTTCTTGTCCTGTGATAAAAAGCCATCTGTTTCGACCGCCAAACCTCTCAAGGGAGCATTTGCAACAGTTTGGCACCATTTTTGAGTCAATGGCCAAAAGTCAGATTTTTGATGAAATTGTGACCCCGGGGGTTAGGGATTTTTTCAAAAATATCTTTTTCTGCCGGTGAAGTTGTCGAGGGATGATTTCTTGTAGTGATAAAAAGACTTCAGTTTCGATTTCCAAACCTCTAAGGGGAGCATTTTCAACAGTTTGGCACCATTTTTGAGTGAATGGCCAAAGGTCCGATTTTTAATGAAATTGTGTTCCCGGGGCTTAGGGATTTTTTTCTTTAAAAAAATTTGCTGGTTAAGTTGTCCTGTGATAAAAAGACTTCTGTTTCGATTGCCAAACCTCTCAGGGGAGCATTTGCAACCGTTTGGCACCATTTATGAGTGAATTGCCAAAAGCCAGATTTTTTCTGAAATTGTGACCCCGGGGATTAGGAATTTTTTCAAAAATATCTTTTTCTGCCAGTTAAGTTGTCGAGGGCTGATTTCTTGTCCTGTGATAAAAAGCCTTCTGTTTCGATTGCCAAACCTCTCAGGGGAGCATTTGCAACCGTTTGCCACCATTTATGAGTGAATGGCCAAAAGTCAGATTTTTTCTGAAATTGTGACCCCGGGGCTTAGGGATTTTTTCAAAAAAAAATTTTTTTGCCGGTGAAGTTGTCGAGGGCTGATTTCTTGTCCTGCGATAAAAAGACTTCTGTTTCGATTGCCAAACCTCTAAGGGGAGCATTTGCAACAGTTCGGCACCATTTTTGAGTGAATGGCCAAATGTCAGATTTTTTTCTGAAATTGAGACCCCGGCTGTTAGGGATTTTTTCAAAAAAATCTTTTTCTGCCACTTAAGTTGTCGAGGGCTGATTTCTTGTCCTGTGATAAAAAGACTTCTGTTTCGATTGCCAAACCTCTCAGGGGAGCATTTGCAACAGTTTGGCACCATTTATGAGTGAATGGCCAAAAGTCAGATTTTTTCTGAAATTGTGACCCCGGGGGTTAGGGATTTTTTCAAAAAAAAAAAAATTTGCCGGTGAAGTTGTCAACGGCTGATTTCTTGTCCTGTGATAAAAAGCCTTCTGTTTCGCCCGCCAAACCTCTCACGGGAGCATTTGCAACAGTTTGGCACCATTTTTGAGTGAATGGCCAAAAGTCATATTTTTTCTGAAATTGTGACCCCGGGGCTTAGGGATTTTTTCAAAAAAATCTTTTTCTGCCAGTTAAGTTGTCGAGGGCTGATTTCTTGTCCTGTGATAAAAAGCCTTCTGTTTCGATTGCCAAACCTCTCAGGGGAGCATTTGAAACCGTTTGCCACCATTTATGAGTGAATGGCCAAAAGTCAGATTTTTTTCTGAAATTGTGACCCCGGGGGTTAGGGATTTTTTCAAAAAAAAATTTTTTGCCGGTGAAGTTGTCAAGGGCTGATTTCTTGTCCTATGATAAAAAGCCTTCTTTTTCGACCGCCAAACCTCTCAAGGGAGCATTTGCAACAGTTTGGCAACATTTTTGAGTGAATGGCCAAAAGTCAGATTTTTTCTGAAATTGTGACCCCGGGGGTTAAGGATTTTTTCAAAAAAATCTTTTTCTGCCAGTTAAGTTGTCGAGGGCTGATTTCTAGTCCTGTGATAAAAAGCCTTCTGTTTCGATTGCCAAACCTCTCAGGGGAGCATTTGCAACCGTTTGGCACCATTTATGAGGGAATGGCCAAAAGTCAGATTTTTTCTGAAATTGTGACCCCGGGGCTTAGGGATTTTTTTAAAAAAAAAATTTTCTGCCGGTGAAGTTGTCGAGTGCTGATTTCTTGTCCTGTGTAAAAAGACTTCTGTTTCGATTGCCAAACCTCTCAGGGGAGCATTTGCAACCGTTTGGCACCATTTTGGAGTGAATGGCCAAAAGTCAGATTTTTTCTGAAATTGTGACCCCGGGGGCTTAGGGATTTTTTCAAAAAAAATTTTTTCTGCCGGTGAAGTTGTCGACGGCTGATTTCTTGTCCTGCGATAAAAAGACTTCTGTTTCGATTGCCAAACCTCTCAGGGGAGCATTTGCAACCGTTTGGCACCATTTTGGAGTGAATTGCCAAAAGTCAGATTTTTAATGAAATTGTGACCCCGGGGCTTAGGGATTTTTTCAAAAAAATCTTTTTCTGCCGGTGAAGTTGTCGAGGGCTGATTTCTTGTCCTGTGATAAAAAGCCATCTGTTTCGACCGCCAAACCTCTCAAGGGAGCATTTGCAACAGTTTGGCACCATTTTTGAGTCAATGGCCAAAAGTCAGATTTTTGATGAAATTGTGACCCCGGGGGTTAGGGATTTTTTCAAAAATATCTTTTTCTGCCGGTGAAGTTGTCGAGGGATGATTTCTTGTAGTGATAAAAAGACTTCAGTTTCGATTTCCAAACCTCTAAGGGGAGCATTTTCAACAGTTTGGCACCATTTTTGAGTGAATGGCCAAAGGTCCGATTTTTAATGAAATTGTGTTCCCGGGGCTTAGGGATTTTTTTCTTTAAAAAAATTTGCTGGTTAAGTTGTCCTGTGATAAAAAGACTTCTGTTTCGATTGCCAAACCTCTCAGGGGAGCATTTGCAACCGTTTGGCACCATTTATGAGTGAATTGCCAAAAGCCAGATTTTTTCTGAAATTGTGACCCCGGGGATTAGGAATTTTTTCAAAAATATCTTTTTCTGCCAGTTAAGTTGTCGAGGGCTGATTTCTTGTCCTGTGATAAAAAGCCTTCTGTTTCGATTGCCAAACCTCTCAGGGGAGCATTTGCAACCGTTTGCCACCATTTATGAGTGAATGGCCAAAAGTCAGATTTTTTCTGAAATTGTGACCCCGGGGCTTAGGGATTTTTTCAAAAAAAAATTTTTTTGCCGGTGAAGTTGTCGAGGGCTGATTTCTTGTCCTGCGATAAAAAGACTTCTGTTTCGATTGCCAAACCTCTAAGGGGAGCATTTGCAACAGTTCGGCACCATTTTTGAGTGAATGGCCAAATGTCAGATTTTTTTCTGAAATTGAGACCCCGGCTGTTAGGGATTTTTTCAAAAAAATCTTTTTCTGCCACTTAAGTTGTCGAGGGCTGATTTCTTGTCCTGTGATAAAAAGACTTCTGTTTCGATTGCCAAACCTCTCAGGGGAGCATTTGCAACAGTTTGGCACCATTTATGAGTGAATGGCCAAAAGTCAGATTTTTTCTGAAATTGTGACCCCGGGGGTTAGGGATTTTTTCAAAAAAAAAAAATTTGCCGGTGAAGTTGTCAACGGCTGATTTCTTGTCCTGTGATAAAAAGCCTTCTGTTTCGCCCGCCAAACCTCTCACGGGAGCATTTGCAACAGTTTGGCACCATTTTTGAGTGAATGGCCAAAAGTCATATTTTTTCTGAAATTGTGACCCCGGGGCTTAGGGATTTTTTCAAAAAAATCTTTTTCTGCCAGTTAAGTTGTCGAGGGCTGATTTCTTGTCCTGTGATAAAAAGCCTTCTGTTTCGATTGCCAAACCTCTCAGGGGAGCATTTGAAACCGTTTGCCACCATTTATGAGTGAATGGCCAAAAGTCAGATTTTTTCTGAAATTGTGACCCCGGGGCTTAGGGATTTTTTCAAAAAAAATTTTTTCTGCCGGTGAAGTTGTCGACGGCTGATTTCTTGTCCTGCGATAAAAAGACTTCTGTTTCGATTGCCAAACCTCTCAGGGGAGCATTTGCAACCGTTTGGCACCATTTTGGAGTGAATTGCCAAAAGTCAGATTTTTAATGAAATTGAGACCCCGGGGGTTAGGGATTTTTTCAAAAAAATCTTTTTCTGCCACTTAAGTTGTCGAGGGCTGATTTCTTGTCCTGTGATAAAAAGACTTCTGTTTCAATTGCCAAACCTCTAAGGGGAGCATTTGCAACAGTTCGGCACCATTTTTGAGTGAATGGCCAAATGTCAGATTTTTTTCTGAAATTGAGACCCCGGGGGTTAGGGATTTTTTCAAAAAAATCTTTTTCTGCCACTTAAGTTGTCGAGGGCTGATTTCTTGTCCTGTGATAAAAAGACTTCTGTTTCGATTGCCAAACCTCTCAGGGGAGCATTTGCAACAGTTTGGCACCATTTATGAGTGAATGGCCAAAAGTCAGATTTTTTCTGAAATTGTGACCCCGGGGGTTAGGGATTTTTTCCAAAAAAAAAAATTTGCCGGTGAAGTTGTCAACGGCTGATTTCTTGTCCTGTGATAAAAAGCCTTCTGTTTCGCCCGCCAAACCTCTCACGGGAGCATTTGCAACAGTTTGGCACCATTTTTGAGTGAATGGCCAAAAGTCATATTTTTTCTGAAATTGTGACCCCGGGGCTTAGGGATTTTTTCAAAAAAATCTTTTTCTGCCAGTTAAGTTGTCGAGGGCTGATTTCTTGTCCTGTGATAAAAAGCCTTCTGTTTCGATTGCCAAACCTCTCAGGGGAGCATTTGAAACCGTTTGCCACCATTTATGAGTGAATGGCCAAAAGTCAGATTTTTTCTGAAATTGTGACCCCGGGGCTTAGGGATTTTTTCAAAAAAAAATTTTTCTGCCGGTGAAGTTGTCGACGGCTGATTTCTTGTCCTGCGATAAAAAGACTTCTGTTTCGATTGCCAAACCTCTCAGGGGAGCATTTGCAACCGTTTGGCACCATTTTGGAGTGAATTGCCAAAAGTCAGATTTTTAATGAAATTGAGACCCCGGGGGTTAGGGATTTTTTCAAAAAAATCTTTTTCTGCCACTTAAGTTGTCGAGGGCTGATTTCTTGTCCTGTGATAAAAAGACTTCTGTTTCAATTGCCAAACCTCTAAGGGGAGCATTTTCAACAGTTTGGCACCATTTTTGAGTGAATGGCCAAAGGTCCGATTTTTAATGAAATTGTGATCCCGGGGCTTAGGGATTTTTTCAAAAAAAAAAATTTCTGCCGGTGAAGTTGTCGACGGCTGATTTCTTGTCCTGCGATAAAAAGACTTCTGTTTCGGTTGCCAAACCTCTCAGGGGAGCATTTGCAACCGTTTGGCACCATTTTGGAGTGAATTGCCAAAAGTCAGATTTTTAATGAAATTGTGACCCCGGGGCTTAGGGATTTTTTGAAAAAAAATCTTTTTCTGCCGGTGAAGTTGTCGAGGGCTGATTTCTTGTCCTGTGATAAAAAGCTTTCTGTTTCGCCCGCCAAACCTCTCACGGGAGCATTTGCAACAGTTTGGCACCATTTTTGAGTGAATGGCCAAAAGTCATATTTTTTCTGAAATTGTGACCCCGGGGCTTAGGGATTTTTTCAAAAAAATCTTTTTCTGCCAGTTAAGTTGTCGAGGGCTGATTTCTTGTCCTGTGATAAAAAGCCTTCTGTTTCGATTGCCAAACCTCTCAGGGGAGCATTTGAAACCGTTTGCCACCATTTATGAGTGAATGGCCAAAAGTCAGATTTTTTCTAAAATTGTGACCCCCGGGATTAGGAATTTTTTCAAAAATATCTTTTTCTGCCAGTTAAGTTGTCGAGGGCTGATTTCTTGTCCTGCGATAAAAAGACTTCTGTTTCGATTGCCAAACCTCTAAGGGGAGCATTTGCAACAGTTCGGCACCATTTTTGAGTGAATGGCCAAATGTCAGATTTTTTTCTGAATTTGAGACCCCGGGGGTTAGGGATTTTTTCAAAAAAATCTTTTTCTGCCACTTAAGTTGTCGAGGGCTGATTTCTTGTCCTGTGATAAAAAGACTTCTGTTTCGATTGCCAAACCTCTCAGGGGAGCATTTGCAACAGTTTGGCACCATTTATGAGTGAATGGCCAAAAGTCAGATTTTTTCTGAAATTGTGACCCCGGGGGTTAGGGATTTTTTCAAAAAAAAAAAAATTTGCCGGTGAAGTTGTCAACGGCTGATTTCTTGTCCTGTGATAAAAAGCTTTCTGTTTCGCCCGCCAAACCTCTCACGGGAGCATTTGCAACAGTTTGGCACCATTTTTGAGTGAATGGCCAAAAGTCATATTTTTTCTGAAATTGTGACCCCGGGGCTTAGGGATTTTTTCAAAAAAATCTTTTTCTGCCAGTTAAGTTGTCGAGGGCTGATTTCTTGTCCTGTGATAAAAAGCCTTCTGTTTCGATTGCCAAACCTCTCAGGGGAGCATTTGAAACCGTTTGCCACCATTTATGAGTGAATGGCCAAAAGTCAGATTTTTTCTGAAATTGTGACCCCGGGGCTTAGGGATTTTTTCAAAAAAAAAATTTTTTGCCGGTGAAGTTGTCGACGGCTGATTTCTTGTCCTGCAATAAAAAGACTTCTGTTTCGATTGCCGAACCTCTCAGGGGAGCATTTGCAACCGTTTGGCACCATTTTGAAGTGAATTGCCAAAAGTCAGATTTTTTCTGAAATTGTGACCCCGGGGGTTAGGTATTTTTTTTAAAAAAAAAATTTTGCCGGTGAAGTTGTCGAGGGCTGATTTCTTGTCCTGTGATAAAAAGACTTCTGTTTCGACCGCCAAACCTCTCAAGGGAGCATTTGCAACAGTTTGGCACCATTTTTGAGTGAATGGCCAAAAGTCAGATTTTTTCTGAAATTGTGACCCCGGGGGTTAAGGATTTTTTCAAAAAAATCTTTTTCTGCCAGTTAAGTTGTCGAGGGCTGATTTCTTGTCCTGTGATAAAAAGACTTCTGTTTCGATTGCCAAACCTCTCAGGGGAGCATTTGCAACCGTTTGGCACCATATATGAGTGAATGGCCCAAAGTCAGATTTTTTCTGAAATTGTGACCCCCGGGGCTTAGGGATTTTTTCAAAAAAAAAATTTTTCTGCCAGTTAAGTTGTCGAGGCCTGATTTCTTGTCCTGTGATAAAAAGACTTCTGTTTCGATTGCCAAACCTCTCAGAGGAGCATTTACAACAGTTTGGCACCATTTATGAGTGAATGGCCAAAAGTCAGATTTTTTCTGAAATTGTGACCCCGGGGGTTAGGGATTTTTTCAAAAAAAAATAATTTGCCGGTGAAGTTGTCGAGGGCTGATTTCTTGTCCTGTGATAAAAAGACTTCTGTTTCGACCGCCAAACCTCTCACGGGAGCATTTGCAACAGTTTGGCACGATTTTTGAGTGAATGTCCAAAAGTCATATTTTTTCTGAAATTGTGACCCCGGGGGTTAAGGATTTTTTCAAAAAAATCTTTTTCTGCCAGTTAAGTTGTTGAGGGCTGATTTCTTGTCCTGTGATAAAAAGCCTTCTGTTTCGATTGCCAAACCTCTCAGGGGAGCATTTGCAACAGTTTGGCACCATATATGAGTGAATGGCCCAAAGTCAGATTTTTTCTGAAATTGTGACCCCGGGGCTTAGGGATTTTTTTCAAAAAAATCTTTTTCTGCCGGTGAAGTTGTCGAGGGCTGATTTCTTGTCCTGTGATAAAAAGCCATCTGTTTCGACCGCCAAACCTCTCAAGGGAGCATTTGCAACAGTTTGGCACCATTTTTGAGTGAATGGCCAAAAGTCAGATTTTTGATGAAATTGTGACCCCGGGGGTTAGGGATTTTTTCAAAAATATCTTTTTCTCCCGGTGAAGTTGTCGAGGGCTGATTTCTTGTAGTGATAAAAAGTCTTCAGTTTCGATTGCCTAACCTCTAAGGGGAGCATTTTCAACAGTTTGGCACCATTTTTGAGTGAATGGCCAAATGTCAGATTTTTTTCTGAAATTGAGACCCCGGGGGTTAGGGATTTTTTCAAAAAAATCTTTTTCTGCCACTTAAGTTGTCGAGGGCTGATTTCTTGTCCTGTGAAAAAAAGACTTCTGTTTCAATTGCCAAACCTCTAAGGGGAGCATTTTCAACAGTTTGGCACCATTTTTGAGTGAATGGCCAAAGGTCCGATTTTTAATGAAATTGTGATCCCGGGGCTTAGGGATTTTTTCAAAAAAAAAAATTTCTGCCGGTGAAGTTGTCGACGGCTGATTTCTTGTCCTGCGATAAAAAGACTTCTGTTTCGATTGCCAAACCTCTCAGGGGAGCATTTGCAACCGTTTGGCACCATTTTGGAGTGAATTGGCAAAAGTCAGATTTTTAATGAAATTGAGACCCCGGGGGTTAGGGATTTTTTCAAAAAAATCTTTTTCTGCCACTTAAGTTGTCGAGGGCTGATTTCTTGTCCTGTGATAAAAAGACTTCTGTTTCGATTGCCAAACCTCTCAGGGGAGCATTTGCAACAGTTTGGCACCATTTATGAGTGAATGGCCAAAAGTCAGATTTTTTCTGAAATTGTGACCCCGGGGGTTAGGGATTTTTTCCAAAAAAAAAAATTTGCCGGTGAAGTTGTCAACGGCTGATTTCTTGTCCTGTGATAAAAAGCCTTCTGTTTCGCCCGCCAAACCTCTCACGGGAGCATTTGCAACAGTTTGGCACCATTTTTGAGTGAATGGCCAAAAGTCATATTTTTTCTGAAATTGTGACCCCGGGGCTTAGGGATTTTTTCAAAAAAATCTTTTTCTGCCAGTTAAGTTGTCGAGGGCTGATTTCTTGTCCTGTGATAAAAAGCCTTCTGTTTCGATTGCCAAACCTCTCAGGGGAGCATTTGAAACCGTTTGCCACCATTTATGAGTGAATGGCCAAAAGTCAGATTTTTTCTGAAATTGTGACCCCGGGGCTTAGGGATTTTTTCAAAAAAAAATTTTTCTGCCGGTGAAGTTGTCGACGGCTGATTTCTTGTCCTGCGATAAAAAGACTTCTGTTTCGATTGCCAAACCTCTCAGGGGAGCATTTGCAACCGTTTGGCACCATTTTGGAGTGAATTGCCAAAAGTCAGATTTTTAATGAAATTGAGACCCCGGGGGTTAGGGATTTTTTCAAAAAAATCTTTTTCTGCCACTTAAGTTGTCGAGGGCTGATTTCTTGTCCTGTGATAAAAAGACTTCTGTTTCAATTGCCAAACCTCTAAGGGGAGCATTTTCAACAGTTTGGCACCATTTTTGAGTGAATGGCCAAAGGTCCGATTTTTAATGAAATTGTGATCCCGGGGCTTAGGGATTTTTTCAAAAAAAAAAATTTCTGCCGGTGAAGTTGTCGACGGCTGATTTCTTGTCCTGCGATAAAAAGACTTCTGTTTCGGTTGCCAAACCTCTCAGGGGAGCATTTGCAACCGTTTGGCACCATTTTGGAGTGAATTGCCAAAAGTCAGATTTTTAATGAAATTGTGACCCCGGGGCTTAGGGATTTTTTGAAAAAAAATCTTTTTCTGCCGGTGAAGTTGTCGAGGGCTGATTTCTTGTCCTGTGATAAAAAGCCATCTGTTTCGACCGCCAAACCTCTCAAGGGAGCATTTGCAACAGTTTGGCACCATTTCTGAGTGAATGGCCAAAAGTCAGATTTTTGATGAAATTGTGACCCCGGGGCTTAGGGATTTTTTCAAAAATATCTTTTTCTGCCGGTGAAGTTGTCGAGGGCTGATTTCTTGTAGTGATAAAAAGACTTCAGTTTCGATTGCCAAACCTCTAAGGGGAGCATTTTCAACAGTTTGGCACCATTTTTGACTGAATGGCCAAAGGTCCGATTTTTAATGAAATTGTGACCCCGGGGATTAGGAATTTTTTCAAAAATATCTTTTTCTGCCAGTTAAATTGTCGAGGGCTGATTTCTTGTCCTGCGATAAAAAGACTTCTGTTTCGATTGCCAAACCTCTAAGGGGAGCATTTGCAACAGTTCGGCACCATTTTTGAGTGAATGGCCAAATGTCAGATTTTTTTCTGAAATTGAGACCCCGGGGGTTAGGGATTTTTTCAAAAAAATCTTTTTCTGCCACTTAAGTTGTCGAGGGCTGATTTCTTGTCCTGTGATAAAAAGACTTCTGTTTCGATTGCCAAACCTCTCAGGGGAGCATTTGCAACAGTTTGGCACCATTTATGAGTGAATGGCCAAAAGTCAGATTTTTTCTGAAATTGTGACCCCGGGGGTGAGGGATTTTTTCAAAAAAAAAAAAATTGCCGGTGAAGTTGTCAACGGCTGATTTCTTGTCCTGTGATAAAAAGCTTTCTGTTTCGCCCGCCAAACCTCTCACGGGAGCATTTGCAACAGTTTGGCACCATTTTTGAGTGAATGGCCAAAAGTCATATTTTTTCTGAAATTGTGACCCCGGGGCTTAGGGATTTTTTCAAAAAAATCTTTTTCTGCCAGTTAAGTTGTCGAGGGCTGATTTCTTGTCCTGTGATAAAAAGCCTTCTGTTTCGATTGCCAAACCTCTCAGGGGAGCATTTGAAACCGTTTGCCACCATTTATGAGTGAATGGCCAAAAGTCAGATTTTTTCTAAAATTGTGACCCCCGGGATTAGGAATTTTTTCAAAAATATCTTTTTCTGCCAGTTAAGTTGTCGAGGGCTGATTTCTTGTCCTGCGATAAAAAGACTTCTGTTTCGATTGCCAAACCTCTAAGGGGAGCATTTGCAACAGTTCGGCACCATTTTTGAGTGAATGGCCAAATGTCAGATTTTTTTCTGAATTTGAGACCCCGGGGGTTAGGGATTTTTTCAAAAAAATCTTTTTCTGCCACTTAAGTTGTCGAGGGCTGATTTCTTGTCCTGTGATAAAAAGACTTCTGTTTCGATTGCCAAACCTCTCAGGGGAGCATTTGCAACAGTTTGGCACCATTTATGAGTGAATGGCCAAAAGTCAGATTTTTTCTGAAATTGTGACCCCGGGGGTTAGGGATTTTTTCAAAAAAAAAAAAATTTGCCGGTGAAGTTGTCAACGGCTGATTTCTTGTCCTGTGATAAAAAGCTTTCTGTTTCGCCCGCCAAACCTCTCACGGGAGCATTTGCAACAGTTTGGCACCATTTTTGAGTGAATGGCCAAAAGTCATATTTTTTCTGAAATTGTGACCCCGGGGCTTAGGGATTTTTTCAAAAAAATCTTTTTCTGCCAGTTAAGTTGTCGAGGGCTGATTTCTTGTCCTGTGATAAAAAGCCTTCTGTTTCGATTGCCAAACCTCTCAGGGGAGCATTTGAAACCGTTTGCCACCATTTATGAGTGAATGGCCAAAAGTCAGATTTTTTCTGAAATTGTGACCCCGGGGCTTAGGGATTTTTTCAAAAAAAAAATTTTTTGCCGGTGAAGTTGTCGACGGCTGATTTCTTGTCCTGCAATAAAAAGACTTCTGTTTCGATTGCCGAACCTCTCAGGGGAGCATTTGCAACCGTTTGGCACCATTTTGAAGTGAATTGCCAAAAGTCAGATTTTTTCTGAAATTGTGACCCCGGGGGTTAGGTATTTTTTTTTTAAAAAAAATTTTGCCGGTGAAGTTGTCGAGGGCTGATTTCTTGTCCTGTGATAAAAAGACTTCTGTTTCGACCGCCAAACCTCTCAAGGGAGCATTTGCAACAGTTTGGCACCATTTCTGAGTGAATGGCCAAAAGTCAGATTTTTTCTGAAATTGTGACCCCGGGGGTTAAGGATTTTTTCAAAAAAATCTTTTTCTGCCAGTTAAGTTGTCGAGGGCTGATTTCTTGTCCTGTGATAAAAAGACTTCTGTTTCGATTGCCAAACCTCTCAGGGGAGCATTTGCAACCGTTTGGCACCATATATGAGTGAATGGCCCAAAGTCAGATTTTTTCTGAAATTGTGACCCCCGGGGCTTAGGGATTTTTTCAAAAAAAAAATTTTTCTGCCAGTTAAGTTGTCGAGGCCTGATTTCTTGTCCTGTGATAAAAAGACTTCTGTTTCGATTGCCAAACCTCTCAGAGGAGCATTTACAACAGTTTGGCACCATTTATGAGTGAATGGCCAAAAGTCAGATTTTTTCTGAAATTGTGACCCCGGGGGTTAGGGATTTTTTCAAAAAAAAATAATTTGCCGGTGAAGTTGTCGAGGGCTGATTTCTTGTCCTGTGATAAAAAGACTTCTGTTTCGACCGCCAAACCTCTCACGGGAGCATTTGCAACAGTTTGGCACGATTTTTGAGTGAATGTCCAAAAGTCATATTTTTTCTGAAATTGTGACCCCGGGGGTTAAGGATTTTTTCAAAAAAATCTTTTTCTGCCAGTTAAGTTGTTGAGGGCTGATTTCTTGTCCTGTGATAAAAAGCCTTCTGTTTCGATTGCCAAACCTCTCAGGGGAGCATTTGCAACCGTTTGGCACCATATATGAGTGAATGGCCCAAAGTCAGATTTTTTCTGAAATTGTGACCCCGGGGCTTAGGGATTTTTTTCAAAAAAATCTTTTTCTGCCGGTGAAGTTGTCGAGGGCTGATTTCTTGTCCTGTGATAAAAAGCCATCTGTTTCGACCGCCAAACCTCTCAAGGGAGCATTTGCAACAGTTTGGCACCATTTTTGAGTGAATGGCCAAAAGTCAGATTTTTGATGAAATTGTGACCCCGGGGGTTAGGGATTTTTTCAAAAATATCTTTTTCTCCCGGTGAAGTTGTCGAGGGCTGATTTCTTGTAGTGATAAAAAGTCTTCAGTTTCGATTGCCTAACCTCTAAGGGGAGCATTTTCAACAGTTTGGCACCATTTTTGAGTGAATGGCCAAATGTCAGATTTTTTTCTGAAATTGAGACCCCGGGGGTTAGGGATTTTTTCAAAAAAATCTTTTTCTGCCACTTAAGTTGTCGAGGGCTGATTTCTTGTCCTGTGAAAAAAAGACTTCTGTTTCAATTGCCAAACCTCTAAGGGGAGCATTTTCAACAGTTTGGCACCATTTTTGAGTGAATGGCCAAAGGTCCGATTTTTAATGAAATTGTGATCCCGGGGCTTAGGGATTTTTTCAAAAAAAAAAATTTCTGCCGGTGAAGTTGTCGACGGCTGATTTCTTGTCCTGCGATAAAAAGACTTCTGTTTCGATTGCCAAACCTCTCAGGGGAGCATTTGCAACCGTTTGGCACCATTTTGGAGTGAATTGGCAAAAGTCAGATTTTTAATGAAATTGTGACCCCGGGGCTTAGGGATTTTTTCAAAAAAATCTTTTTCTGCCGGTGAAGTTGTCGAGGGCTGATTTCTTGTCCTGTGATAAAAAGCCATCTGTTTCGACCGCCAAACCTCTCAAGGGAGCATTTGCAACAGTTTGGCACCATTTCTGAGTGAATGGCCAAAGGTCCGATTTTTAATGAAATTGTGATCCCGGGGCTTAGGGATTTTTTTTTTAAAAAAAATTGCTGGTTAAGTTGTCCTGTGATAAAAAGACGTCTGTTTCGATTGCCAAACCTCTCAGGGGAGCATTTGCAACCGTTTGGCACCATTTATGAGTGAATTGCCAAAAGCCAGATTTTTTCTGAAATTGTGAACCCGGGGCTTAGGGATTTTTTCAAAAATATCTTTTTCTGCCGGTGAAGTTGTCGAGGGCTGATTTCTTGTCGTGTGATAAAAAGACTTCTGTTTCGATTGCCAAACCTCTAAGGGGAGCATTTGCAACAGTTTGGCACCATTTTTGAGTGAATGGCCAAATGTCAGATTTTTTTCTGAAATTGAGACCCCGGGGGTTAGGGATTTTTTCAAAAAAATCTTTTTCTGCCACTTAAGTTGTCGAGGGCTGATTTCTTGTCCTGTGATAAAAAGACTTCTGTTTCGATTGCCAAACCTCTCAGGGGAGCATTTGCAACAGTTTGGCACCATTTATGAGTGAATGGCCAAAAGTCAGATTTTTTCTGAAATTGTGACCCCGGGGGTTAGGGATTTTTTCAAAAAAATCTTTTTCTGCCAGTTAAGTTGTCGAGGGCTGATTTCTTGTCCTGTGATAAAAAGCCTTCTGTTTCGATTGCCAAACCTCTCAGGGGAGCATTTGAAACCGTTTGCCACCATTTATGAGTGAATGGCCAAAAGTCAGATTTTTTCTGAAATTGTGACCCCGGGGCTTAGGGATTTTTTCAAAAAAAAAATTTTTTGCCGGTGAAGTTGTCGACGGCTGATTTCTTGTCCTGCAATAAAAAGACTTCTGTTTCGATTGCCGAACCTCTCAGGGGAGCATTTGCAACCGTTTGGCACCATTTTGAAGTGAATTGCCAAAAGTCAGATTTTTTCTGAAATTGTGACCCCGGGGGTTAGGTATTTTTTTTTAAAAAAAAATTTTGCCGGTGAAGTTGTCGAGGGCTGATTTCTTGTCCTGTGATAAAAAGACTTCTGTTTCGACCGCCAAACCTCTCAAGGGAGCATTTGCAACAGTTTGGCACCATTTTTGAGTGAATGGCCAAAAGTCAGATTTTTTCTGAAATTGTGACCCCGGGGGTTAAGGATTTTTTCAAAAAAATCTTTTTCTGCCAGTTAAGTTGTCGAGGGCTGATTTCTTGTCCTGTGATAAAAAGACTTCTGTTTCGATTGCCAAACCTCTCAGGGGAGCATTTGCAACCGTTTGGCACCATATATGAGTGAATGGCCCAAAGTCAGATTTTTTCTGAAATTGTGACCCCCGGGGCTTAGGGATTTTTTCAAAAAAAAAATTTTTCTGCCAGTTAAGTTGTCGAGGCCTGATTTCTTGTCCTGTGATAAAAAGACTTCTGTTTCGATTGCCAAACCTCTCAGAGGAGCATTTACAACAGTTTGGCACCATTTATGAGTGAATGGCCAAAAGTCAGATTTTTTCTGAAATTGTGACCCCGGGGGTTAGGGATTTTTTCAAAAAAAAATAATTTGCCGGTGAAGTTGTCGAGGGCTGATTTCTTGTCCTGTGATAAAAAGACTTCTGTTTCGACCGCCAAACCTCTCACGGGAGCATTTGCAACAGTTTGGCACGATTTTTGAGTGAATGTCCAAAAGTCATATTTTTTCTGAAATTGTGACCCCGGGGGTTAAGGATTTTTTCAAAAAAATCTTTTTCTGCCAGTTAAGTTGTTGAGGGCTGATTTCTTGTCCTGTGATAAAAAGCCTTCTGTTTCGATTGCCAAACCTCTCAGGGGAGCATTTGCAACCGTTTGGCACCATATATGAGTGAATGGCCCAAAGTCAGATTTTTTCTGAAATTGTGACCCCGGGGCTTAGGGATTTTTTTCAAAAAAATCTTTTTCTGCCGGTGAAGTTGTCGAGGGCTGATTTCTTGTCCTGTGATAAAAAGCCATCTGTTTCGACCGCCAAACCTCTCAAGGGAGCATTTGCAACAGTTTGGCACCATTTTTGAGTGAATGGCCAAAAGTCAGATTTTTGATGAAATTGTGACCCCGGGGGTTAGGGATTTTTTCAAAAATATCTTTTTCTCCCGGTGAAGTTGTCGAGGGCTGATTTCTTGTAGTGATAAAAAGTCTTCAGTTTCGATTGCCTAACCTCTAAGGGGAGCATTTTCAACAGTTTGGCACCATTTTTGAGTGAATGGCCAAATGTCAGATTTTTTTCTGAAATTGAGACCCCGGGGGTTAGGGATTTTTTCAAAAAAATCTTTTTCTGCCACTTAAGTTGTCGAGGGCTGATTTCTTGTCCTGTGAAAAAAAGACTTCTGTTTCAATTGCCAAACCTCTAAGGGGAGCATTTTCAACAGTTTGGCACCATTTTTGAGTGAATGGCCAAAGGTCCGATTTTTAATGAAATTGTGATCCCGGGGCTTAGGGATTTTTTCAAAAAAAAAAATTTCTGCCGGTGAAGTTGTCGACGGCTGATTTCTTGTCCTGCGATAAAAAGACTTCTGTTTCGATTGCCAAACCTCTCAGGGGAGCATTTGCAACCGTTTGGCACCATTTTGGAGTGAATTGGCAAAAGTCAGATTTTTAATGAAATTGTGACCCCGGGGCTTAGGGATTTTTTCAAAAAAATCTTTTTCTGCCGGTGAAGTTGTCGAGGGCTGATTTCTTGTCCTGTGATAAAAAGCCATCTGTTTCGACCGCCAAACCTCTTAAGGGAGCATTTGCAACAGTTTGGCACCATTTCTGAGTGAATGGCCAAAGGTCCGATTTTTAATGAAATTGTGATCCCGGGGCTTAGGGATTTTTTTTTTTTAAAAAATTGCTGGTTAAGTTGTCCTGTGATAAAAAGACGTCTGTTTCGATTGCCAAACCTCTCAGGGGAGCATTTGCAACCGTTTGGCACCATTTATGAGTGAATTGCCAAAAGCCAGATTTTTTCTGAAATTGTGAACCCGGGGCTTAGGGATTTTTTCAAAAATATCTTTTTCTGCCGGTGAAGTTGTCGAGGGCTGATTTCTTGTCGTGTGATAAAAAGACTTCTGTTTCGATTGCCAAACCTCTAAGGGGAGCATTTGCAACAGTTTGGCACCATTTTTGAGTGAATGGCCAAATGTCAGATTTTTTTCTGAAATTGAGACCCCGGGGGTTAGGGATTTTTTCAAAAAAATCTTTTTCTGCCACTTAAGTTGTCGAGGGCTGATTTCTTGTAGTGATAAAAAGACTTCAGTTTCGATTGCCAAACCTCTAAGGGGAGCATTTTCAACAGTTTGGCACCATTTTTGAGTGAATGGCCAAATGTCAGATTTTTTTCTGAAATTGAGACCCCGGGGGTTAGGGATTTTTTCAAAAAAATCTTTTTCTGCCACTTAAGTTGTCGAGGGCTGATTTCTTGTCCTGTGATAAAAAGACTTCTGTTTCAATTGCCAAACCTCTAAGGGGAGCATTTTCAACAGTTTGGCACCATTTTTGAGTGAATGGCCAAAGGTCCGATTTTTAATGAAATTGTGATCCCGGGGCTTAGGGATTTTTTCAAAAAAAAAAATTTCTGCCGGTGAAGTTGTCGATGGCTGATTTCTTGTCCTGCGATAAAAAGACTTCTGTTTCGATTGCCAAACCTCTCAGGGGAGCATTTGCAACCGTTTGGCACCATTTCTGAGTGAATGGCCAAAGGTCCGATTTTTAATGAAATTGTGATCCCGGGGCTTAGGGATTTTTTTTTAAAAAAAAATTTGCTGGTTAAGTTGTCCTGTGATAAAAAGACGTCTGTTTCGATTGCCAAACCTCTCAGGGGAGCATTTGCAACCGTTTGGCACCATTTATGAGTGAATTGCCAAAAGCCAGATTTTTTCTGAAATTGTGAACCCGGGGTTAGGGATTTTTTCAAAAATATCTTTTTCTGCCAGTTAAGTTGTCGAGGGCTGATTTCTTGTTCTGTGATAAAAAGCCTTCTGTTTCGATTGCCAAACCTCTCAGGGGAGCGATTGCAACAGTTTGGCACCATTTTTGAGTGAATGGCCAAAAGTCAGATTTTTTCTGAAATTGTGCCCCGGGGATTAGGAATTTTTTCAAAAATATCTTTTTCTGCCGGTGAAGTTGTCGAGGGCTGATTTCTTGTCGTGTGATAAAAAGACTTCTGTTTCGATTGCCAAACCTCTAAGGGGAGCATTTGCAACAGTTTGGCACCATTTTTGAGTGAATGGCCAAATGTCAGATTTTTTTCTGAAATTGAGACCCCGGGGGTTAGGGATTTTTTCAAAAAAATCTTTTTCTGCCACTTAAGTTGTCGAGGGCTGATTTCTTGTCCTGTGATAAAAAGACTTCTGTTTCGATTGCCAAACCTCTCAGGGGAGCATTTGCAACAGTTTGGCACCATTTATGAGTGAATGGCCAAAAGTCAGATTTTTTCTGAAATTGTGACCCCGGGGGTTAAGGATTTTTTCAAAAAAATCTTTTTCTGCCAGTTAAGTTGTCGAGGGCTGATTTCTTGTCCTGTGATAAAAAGACTTCTGTTTCGATTGCCAAACCTCTCAGGGGAGCATTTGAAACAGTTCGGCACCATTTTTGAGTGAATTTCCAAAAGTCAGATTTTTGATGAAATTGTGACCCCGGGGCTTAGGGATTTTTTCAAAAAAAAATTTTTTACCGGTGAAGTTGTCGAGGGCTGATTTCTTGTCCTGTGATAAAAAGACTTCTGTTTCGATTGCCAAACCTCTCAGGGGAGCATTTGCAACTGTTTGGCACCATTTTGGAGTGCATGGCCAAAAGTCAGATTTTTTCTGAAATTGTGACCCCGGGGCTTAGGGATTTTTTCAAAAAAAAATTTTTTGCCGGTGAAGTTGTCGAGGCCTGATTTCTTGTCCTGCGATAAAAAGACTTCTGTTTCGATTGCCAAACCTCTCAGGGGAGCATTTGCAACCGTTTGGCACCATTTTGGAGTGAATGGCCAAAAGTCAGATTTTTTCTGAAATTGTGACCCCGGGGGTTAGGGATTTTTTCAAAAAAAAATTTTTTGCTGGTGAAGTTGTCAAGGGCTGATTTCTTGTCCTGTGATAAAAAGACTTCTGTTTTGACCGCCAAACCTCTCAAGGGAGCATTTGCAACAATTTGGCAACATTTTTGAGTGAATGGCCAAAAGTCAGATTTTTTCTGAAATTGTGACCCCGGGGGTTAAGGATTTTTTCAAAAAAATCTTTTTCTGCCAGTTAAGTTGTTGAGGGCTGATTTCTTGTCCTGTGATAAAAAGCCTCCTGTTTCGATTGCCAAACCTCTCAGGGGAGCATTTGCAACCGTTTGGCACCATTTATGAGTGAATGGCCAAAAGTCAGATTTTTGATGAAATTGTGACCCCGGGGGCTTAGGGATTTTTTCAAAAAAAAATTTTTCTGCCAGTTAAGTTGTCGAGTACTGATTTCTTGTCCTGTGATAAAAAGACTTCTGTTTCGATTGCCAAACCTCTCAGGGGAGCATTTGCAACCGTTTGGCACCATTTATGAGTGAATGGCCAAAAGTCAGATTTTTGATGAAATTGTGACCCCGGGGGTTAAGGATTTTTTCAAAAAAATCTTTTTCTGCCAGTTAAGTTGTCGAGGGCTGATTTCTTGTCGTGTGATAAAAAGACTTCTGTTTCGATTGCCAAACCTCTCAGGGGAGCGATTGCAACAGTTTGGCACCATTTTTGAGTGAATGGCCAAAAGTCAGATTTTTTCTGAAATTGTGCCCCGGGGATTAGGAATTTTTTCAAAAATATCTTTTTCTGCCGGTGAAGTTGTCGAGGGCTGATTTCTTGTCGTGTGATAAAAAGACTTCTGTTTCGATTGCCAAACCTCTAAGGGGAGCATTTGCAACAGTTTGGCACCATTTTTGAGTGAATGGCCAAATGTCAGATTTTTTTCTGAAATTGAGACCCCGGGGGTTAGGGATATTTTCAAAAAAATCTTTTTCTGCCACTTAAGTTGTCGAGGGCTGATTTCTTGTCCTGTGATAAAAAGACTTCTGTTTCGATTGCCAAACCTCTCAGGGGAGCATTTACAACAGTTTGGCACCATTTATGAGTGAATGGCCAAAAGTCAGATTTTTTCTGAAATTGTGACCCCGGGGGTTAAGGATTTTTTCAAAAAAATCTTTTTCTGCCAGTTAAGTTGTCGAGGGCTGATTTCTTGTCCTGTGATAAAAAGACTTCTGTTTCGATTGCCAAACCTCTCAGGGGAGCATTTGAAACAGTTCGGCACCATTTTTGAGTGAATTTCCAAAAGTCAGATTTTTGATGAAATTGTGACCCCGGGGCTTAGGGATTTTTTCAAAAAAAAATTTTTTACCGGTGAAGTTGTCGAGGGCTGATTTCTTGTCCTGTGATAAAAAGACTTCTGTTTCGATTGCCAAACCTCTCAGGGGAGCATTTGCAACTGTTTGGCACCATTTTGGAGTGCATGGCCAAAAGTCAGATTTTTTCTGAAATTGTGACCCCGGGGCTTAGGGATTTTTTCAAAAAAAAATTTTTTGCCGGTGAAGTTGTCGAGGCCTGATTTCTTGTCCTGCGATAAAAAGACTTCTGTTTCGATTGCCAAACCTCTCAGGGGAGCATTTGCAACCGTTTGGCACCATTTTGGAGTGAATGGCCAAAAGTCAGATTTTTTCTGAAATTGTGACCCCGGGGGTTAGGGATTTTTTCAAAAAAAAATTTTTTGCTGGTGAAGTTGTCAAGGGCTGATTTCTTGTCCTGTGATAAAAAGACTTCTGTTTTGACCGCCAAACCTCTCAAGGGAGCATTTGGAACAATTTGGCAACATTTTTGAGTGAATGGCCAAAAGTCAGATTTTTTCTGAAATTGTGACCCCGGGGGTTAAGGATTTTTTCAAAAAAATCTTTTTCTGCCAGTTAAGTTGTTGAGGGCTGATTTCTTGTCCTGTGATAAAAAGCCTTCTGTTTCGATTGCCAAACCTCTCAGGGGAGCATTTGCAACCGTTTGGCACCATTTATGAGTGAATGGCCAAAAGTCAGATTTTTTCTGAAATTGTGACCCCGGGGCTTAGGGATTTTTTCAAAAATATTTTTTTCTGCCGGTGAAGTTGTCGAGGGCTGATTTCTTGTCGTGTGATAAAAAGACTTCTGTTTCGATTGCCAAACCTCTAAGGGGAGCATTTGAAACAGTTTGGCACCATTTTTGAGTGAATGGCCAAATGTCAGATTTTTTTCTGAAATTGAGACCCCGGGGGTTAGGGATTTTTTCAAAAAAATCTTTTTCTGCCACTTAAGTTGTCGAGGGCTGATTTCTTGTCGTGTGATAAAAAGACTTCTGTTTCGATTGCCAAACCTCTCAGGGGAGCATTTGCAACAGTTTGGCACCATTTTTGAGTGAATGGCCAAATGTCAGATTTTTTTCTGAAATTGAGACCCCGGGGGTTAGGGATTTTTTCAAAAAAATCTTTTTCTGCCACTTAAGTTGTCGAGGGCTGATTTCTTGTCCTGTGATAAAAAGACTTCTGTTTCGATTGCCAAACCTCTCAGGGGAGCATTTGCAACTGTTTGGCACCATTTTGGAGTGCATGGCCAAAAGTCAGATTTTTTCTGAAATTGTGACCGCGGGGCTTAGGGATTTTTTCAAAAATATTTTTTTCTGCCGGTGAAGTTGTCGAGGGCTGATTTCTTGTCGTGTGATAAAAAGACTTCTGTTTCGATTGCCAAACCTCTAAGGGGAGCATTTGCAACAGTTTGGCACCATTTTTGAGTGAATGGCCAAATGTCAGATTTTTTTCTGAAATTGAGACCCCGGGGGTTAGGGATTTTTTCAAAAAAATCTTTTTCTGCCACTTAAGTTGTCGAGGGCTGATTTCTTGTCCTGTGATAAAAAGACTTCTGTTTCGATTGCCAAACCTCTAAGGGGAGCATTTGCAACAGTTTGGCACCATTTTTGAGTGAATGGCCAAAAGTCAGATTTTTTCTGAAATTGTGACCCCGGGGGTTAAGGATTTTTTCAAAAAAATCTTTTTCTGCCAGTTAAGTTGTCGAGTGCTGATTTCTTGTCCTGTGATAAAAAGACTTCTGTTTCGATTGCCAAACCTCTCAGGGGAGCATTTGCAACTGTTTGGCACCATTTTGGAGTGCATGGCCAAAAGTCAGATTTTTTCTGAAATTGTGACCCCGGGGCTTAGGGATTTTTTCAAAAAAAATTTTTTTGCCGGTGAAGTTGTCGAGGCCTGATTTCTTGTCCTGTGATAAAAAGACTTCTGTTTCGATTGCCAAACCTCTCAGGGGAGCATTTGCAACCGTTTGGCACCATTTATGAGTGAATGGCCAAAAGTCAGATTTTTGATGAAATTGTGACCCCGGGGGCTTAGGGATTTTTTCAAAAAAAATTTTTTCTGCCAGTTAAGTTGTCGAGTACTGATTTCTTGTCCTGTGATAAAAAGACTTCTGTTTCGATTGCCAAACCTCTCAAGGGAGCATTTGCAACCGTTTGGCACCATTTATGAGTGAATGGCCAAAAGTCAGATTTTTTCTGAAATTGTGACCCCGGGGGCTTAGGGATTTTTTCAAAAAAATTTTTTTCTGCCGGTGAAGTTGTCGACGGCTGATTTCTTGTCCTGCGATAAAAAGACTTCTGTTTCGATTGCCAAACCTCTCAGGGGAGCATTTGCAACAGTTTGGCACCATTTTTGAGTGAATGGCCAAATGTCAGATTTTTTTCTGAAATTGAGACCCCGGGGGTTAGGGATTTTTTCAAAAAAATCTTTTTCTGCCACTTAAGTTGTCGAGGGCTGATTTCTTGTCCTGTGATAAAAAGACTTCTGTTTCGATTGCCAAACCTCTCAGGGGAGCATTTGCAACTGTTTGGCACCATTTTGGAGTGCATGGCCAAAAGTCAGATTTTTTCTGAAATTGTGACCCCGGGGCTTAGGGATTTTTTCAAAAATATTTTTTTCTGCCGGTGAAGTTGTCGAGGGCTGATTTCTTGTCGTGTGATAAAAAGACTTCTGTTTCGATTGCCAAACCTCTAAGGGGAGCATTTGCAACAGTTTGGCACCATTTTTGAGTGAATGGCCAAAAGTCAGATTTTTTCTGAAATTGTGACCCCGGGGGTTAAGGATTTTTTCAAAAAAATCTTTTTCTGCCTGTTAAGTTGTCGAGGGCTGATTTCTTGTCCTGTGATAAAAAGCCTTCTGTTTCGATTGCCAAACCTCTCAGGGGAGCATTTGCAACCGTTTGGCACCATTTATGAGTGAATGGCCAAAAGTCAGATTTTTTCTGAAATTGTGACCCCGGGGCTTAGGGATTTTTTCAAAAAAAAAATTTTTTGCCGGTGAAGTTGTCGAGGGCTGATTTCTTGTCCTGTGATAAAAAGACTTCTGTTTCGATTGCCAAACCTCTCAGGGGAGCATTTGCAACCGTTTGGCACCATTTTGGAGTGAATTGCCAAAAGTCAGATTTTTTCTGAAATTGTGACCCCGGGGGTTAGGGTTTTTTTTTGAAAAAAAAATTTTTCTGCCGGTGAAGTTGTCGACGGCTGATTTCTTGTCCTGCGATAAAAAGACTTCTGTTTCGATTGCCAAACCTCTCAGGGGAGCATTTGCAACCGTTTGGCACCATTTTGGAGTGAATTGCCAAAAGTCAGATTTTTAATGAAATTGTGACCCCGGGGCTTAAGGATTTTTTCAAAAATATCTTTTTCTGCCGGTGAAGTTGTCGAGGGCTGATTTCTTGTCCTGTGATAAAAAGACTTCTGTTTCGATTGCCAAACCTCTCAGGGGAGCATTTGCAACAGTTTGGCACCATTTTTGAGTGAATGGCCAAAAGTCAGATTTTTGATGAAATTGTGACCCCGGGGGTTAGGGATTTTTTCAAAAATATCTTTTTCTGCCACTTAAGTTGTCGAGGGCTGATTTCTTGTCCTGTGATAAAAAGACTTCTGTTTCAATTGCCAAACCTCTAAGGGGAGCATTTTCAACAGTTTGGCACCATTTTTGAGTGAATGGCCAAAGGTCCGATTTTTAATGAAATTGTGATCCCGGGGCTTAGGGGTTTTTTCAAAAAAAAAATTTTCTGCCGGTGAAGTTGTCGACGGCTGATTTCTTGTCCTGCGATAAAAAGACTTCTGTTTCGATTGCCAAACCTCTCAGGGGAGCATTTGCAACCGTTTGGCACCATTTTGGAGTGAATTGCCAAAAGTCAGATTTTTAATGAAATTGTGATCCCGGGGCTTAGGGATTTTTTCAAAAAAATCTTTTTCTGCCGATGAAGTTGTCGAGGGCTGATTTCTTGTCCTGTGATAAAAAGCCATCTGTTTCGACCGCCAAACGTCTCAAGGGAGCATTTGCAACAGTTTGGCACCATTTCTGAGTGAATGGCCAAAAGTCAGATTTTTGATGAAATTGTGACCCCGGGGCTTAGGGATTTTTTCAAAAATATCTTTTTCTGCCGGTGAAGTTGTCGAGGGCTTATTTCTTGTAGTGATAAAAAGACTTCAGTTTCGATTGCCAAACCTCTAAGGGGAGCATTTTCAACAGTTTGGCACCATTTTTGAGTGAATGGCCAAAGGTCCGATTTTTAATGAAATTGTGATCCCGGGGCTTAGGGATTTTTTTTAAAAAAAATTTTTGCTGGTTAAGTTGTCCTGTGATAGAAAGACTTATGTTTCGATTGCCAAACCTCTCAGGGGAGCATTTGCAACCGTTTGGCACCATTTATGAGTGAATTGCCAAAAGCCAGATTTTTTCTGAAATTGTGACCCCGGGGCTTAGGGATTTTTTCAAAAATATCTTTTTCTGCCAGTTAAGTTGTCGAGGGCTGATTTCTTGTTCTGTGATAAAAAGCCTTCTGTTTCGACCGCCAAACCTTTCAGGGGAGCATTTGCAACCGTTTGGCACCATTTTTGAGTGAATGGCCAAAAGTCAGATTTTTTCTGAAATTGTGACCCCGGGGCTTAGGGATTTTTTCAAAAAAATATTTTTTTGCCAGTTAAGTTGTCGAGGGCTGATTTCTTGTCGTGTGATAAAAAGACTTCTGTTTCGATTGCCAAACCTCTCAGGGGAGCGATTGCAACAGTTTGGCACCATTTTTGAGTGAATGGCCAAAAGTCAGATTTTTTCTGAAATTGTGACCCCGGGGATTAGGAATTTTTTCAAAAATATCTTTTTCTGCCGGTGAAGTTGTCGAGGGCTGATTTCTTGTCGTGTGATAAAAAGACTTCTGTTTCGATTGCCAAACCTCTAAGGGGAGCATTTGGAACAGTTTGGCACCATTTTTGAGTGAATGGCCAAAGGTCCGATTTTTAATGAAATTGTGATCCCGGGGCTTAGGGATTATTTTTTTTAAAAAAATTTGCTGGTTAAGTTGCCCTGTGATAAAAAGACTTCTGTTTCGATTGCCAAACCTCTCAGGGGAGCATTTGCAACCGTTTGGCACCATTTATGAGTGAATTGCCAAAAGCCAGATTTTTTCTGAAATTGTGACCCCGGGGCTTAGGGATTTTTTCAAACATATCTTTTTCTGCCAGTTAAGTTGTCGAGGGCTGATTTCTTGTTCTGTGATAAAAAGCCTTCTGTTTCGACCGTCAAACCTCTCAGGGGAGGATTTGCAACCGTTTGGCACCATTTTTGAGTGAATGGCCAAAAGTCAGATTTTTTCTGAAATTGTGACCCCGGGCTTAGGGATTTTTTCAAAAAAATATTTTTTTGCCAGTTAATTTGTCGAGGGCTGATTTCCTGTCGTGTGATAAAAAGACTTCTGTTTCGATTGCCAAACCTCTCAGGGGAGCGATTGCAACAGTTTGGCACCATTTTTGAGTGAATGGCCAAAAGTCAGATTTTTTCTGAAATTGTGACCCCGGGGATTAGGAATTTTTTCAAAAATATCTTTTTCTGCCGGTGAAGTTGTCGAGGGCTGATTTCTTGTCGTGTGATAAAAAGACTTCTGTTTCGCCCGCCAAACCTCTCACGGGAGCATTTGCAACAGTTTGGCACCATTTTTGAGTGAATGGCCAAAAGTCAGATTTTTTCTGAAATTGTGACCCCGGGGCTTAGGGATTTTTTCAAAAAAAAAATAAATTTGCTGGTGAAGTTGTCTAGGGCTGATTTCTTGTCCTGTGATAAAAAGCCTTCTGTTTCGACCGCCAAACCCCTCAGGGGAGCATTTGCAACAGTTTGGCACCATTTTTGAGTGAATGGCCAAAAGTCAGATATTTTCTGAAATTGTGACCCCGGGGGTTAGGGATTTTTTTAAAAAAAATCTTTTTCTGCCAGTTATGTTGTCGAGGGCTGATTTCTTGTCCTGTGATAAAAAGCCTTCTGTTTTGACCGTCAAACCTCTCAGGGGAGCATTTGCAACAGTTTGGCACCATTTTTGAGTGAATGGCCAAAAGTCAGATTTTTTCTGAAATTGTGACCCCGGGGCTTAGGGATTTTTTCAAAAATATCTTTTTCTGCCGGTGAAGTTGTCGAGGGCTGATTTCTTGTCCTGTGATAAAAAGCCTTCTGTTTCGACCGCCAAACCCTTCAGGGGAGCATTTGCAACAGTTTGGCACCATTTTTGAGTGAATGGCCAAAAGTCAGATTTTTTCTGAAATTGTGACCCCGGGGGTTAGGGATTTTTTTAAAAAAAATCTTTTTCTGCCAGTTATGTTGTCGAGGGCTGATTTCTTGTCCTGTGATAAAAAGCCTTCTGTTTCGACCGTCAAACCTCTCAGGGGAGCATTTGCAACAGTTTGGCACCATTTTTGAGTGAATGGCCAAATGTCAGATTTTTTTCTGAAATTGAGACCCCGGGGGTTAGGGATTTTTTCAAAAAAATCTTTTTCTGCCACTTAAGTTGTCGAGGGCTGATTTCTTGTCCTGTGATAAAAAGACTTCTGTTTCAATTGCCAAACCTCTAAGGGGAGCATTTTCAACAGTTTGGCACCATTTTTGAGTGAATGGCCAAAGGTCCGATTTTTAATGAAATTGTGATCCCGGGGCTTAGGGATTTTTTTTTTTTTAAAAATTTGCTGGTTAAGTTGTCCTGTGATAAAAAGACTTCTGTTTCGATTGCCAAACCTCTCAGGGAAGCATTTGCAACCGTTTGGCACCATTTATGAGTGAATTGCCAAAAGTCAGATTTTTTCTGAAATTGTGACCCCGGGGCTTAGGGATTTTTTCAAAAATATCTTTTTCTGCCAGTTAAGTTGTCGAGGGCTGATTTCTTGTTCTGTGATAAAAAGCCTTCTGTTTCGACCGCCAAACCTCTCAGGGGAGCATTTGCAACCGTTTGGCACCATTTATGAGTGAATGGCCAAAAGTCAGATTTTTTCTGAAATTGTGATCCCGGGGCTTAGGGATTTTTTTTAAAAAAAAAATTTTTGACAGTGAAGTTGTCGAGGGCTGATTTCTTGTCCTGTGATAAAAAGACTTCTGTTTCGATTGCCAAACCTCTCAGGGAAGCATTTGAAACAGTTCGGCACCATTTTTGAGTGAATTTCCAAAAGTCAGATTTTTGATGAAATTGTGACCCCCCCGGGCTTAGGGATTTTTTCAAAAAAAAAATTTTTGCCGGTGAAGTTGTCGAGGGCTGATTTCTTGTCCTGTGATAAAAAGACTTCTGTTTCGATTGCCAAACCTCTCAGGAGAGCATTTGCAACCGTTTGGCACCATTTATGAGTGAATGGCCAAAAGTCAGATTTTTTCTGAAATTGTGACCCCGGGGCTTAGGGATTTTTTCAAAAAAAAAAATTTTTTGCCGGTGAAGTTGTCGAGGGCTGATTTCTTGTCCTGGGATAAAAAGACTTCTGTTTCGACCGCCAAACCTCTCAGGGGAGCATTTGCAACCGTTTGGCACCATTTATGAGTGAATGGCCAAAAGTCAGTTTTTTTCTGAAATTGTGACCCCGGGGCTTAGGGATTTTTTTTTAAAAAAAAAATTTTGACAGTGAAGTTGTCGAGGGCTGATTTCTTGTCCTGTGATAAAAAGACTTCTGTTTCGATTGCCAAACCTCTCAGGGGAGCATTTGAAACAGTTCGGCACCATTTTTGAGTGAATGGCCAAAAGTCAGATTTTTTCTGAAATTGTGACCCCGGGCTTAGGGATTTTTTCAAAAAAATATTTTTTTGCCAGTTAATTTGTCGAGGGCTGATTTCCTGTCGTGTGATAAAAAGACTTCTGTTTCGATTGCCAAACCTCTCAGGGGAGCGATTGCAACAGTTTGGCACCATTTTTGAGTGAATGGCCAAAAGTCAGATTTTTTCTGAAATTGTGACCCCGGGGATTAGGAATTTTTTCAAAAATATCTTTTTCTGCCGGTGAAGTTGTCGAGGGCTGATTTCTTGTCGTGTGATAAAAAGACTTCTGTTTCGCCCGCCAAACCTCTCACGGGAGCATTTGCAACAGTTTGGCACCATTTTTGAGTGAATGGCCAAAAGTCAGATTTTTTCTGAAATTGTGACCCCGGGGGTTAGGGATTTTTTTAAAAAAAATCTTTTTCTGCCAGTTATGTTGTCGAGGGCTGATTTCTTGTCCTGTGATAAAAAGCCTTCTGTTTCGACCGTCAAACCTCTCAGGGGAGCATTTGCAACAGTTTGGCACCATTTTTGAGTGAATGGCCAAAAGTCAGATTTTTGATGAAATTGTGACCCCAGGGCTTAGGGATTTTTTCAAAAATATCTTTTTCTGCCGGTGAAGTTGTCGAGGGCTGATTTCTTGTCCTGTGATAAAAAGCCATCTGTTTCGACCGCCAAACCTCTCAAGGGAGCATTTGCAACAGTTTGGCACCATTTTTGAGTGAATGGCCAAAAGTCAGATTTTTTCTGAAATTGTGACCCCGGGGCTTAGGGATTTTTTCAAAAAAAAATTTTTTGCCGGTGAAGTTGTCGATGCCTGATTTCTTGTCCTGTGATAAAAAGACTTCTGTTTCGATTGCCAAACCTCTCAGGGTAGCATTTGCAACAGTTTGGCACCATTTTTGAGTGAATGGCCAAATGTCAGATTTTTTTCTGAAATTGAGACCCCGGGGGTTAGGGATTTTTTCAAAAAAATCTTTTTCTGCCACTTAAGTTGTCGAGGGCTGATTTCTTGTCCTGTGATAAAAAGACTTCTGTTTCAATTGCCAAACCTCTAAGGGGAGCATTTTCAACAGTTTGGCACCATTTTTGAGTGAATGGCCAAAGGTCCGATTTTTAATGAAATTGTGATCCCGGGGCTTAGGGATTTTTTTTTTTTAAAAAATTTGCTGGTTAAGTTGTCCTGTGATAAAAAGACTTCTGTTTCGATTGCCAAACCTCTCAGGGAAGCATTTGCAACCGTTTGGCACCATTTATGAGTGAATTGCCAAAAGTCAGATTTTTTCTGAAATTGTGACCCCGGGGCTTAGGGATTTTTTCAAAAATATCTTTTTCTGCCAGTTAAGTTGTCGAGGGCTGATTTCTTGTTCTGTGATAAAAAGCCTTCTGTTTCGACCGCCAAACCTCTCAGGGGAGCATTTGCAACCGTTTGGCACCATTTATGAGTGAATGGCCAAAAGTCAGATTTTTACTGAAATTGTGATCCCGGGGCTTAGGGATTTTTTTAAAAAAAAAAATTTTTGACAGTGAAGTTGTCGAGGGCTGATTTCTTGTCCTGTGATAAAAAGACTTCTGTTTCGATTGCCAAACCTCTCAGGGAAGTATTTGAAACAGTTCGGCACCATTTTTGAGTGAATTTCCAAAAGTCAGATTTTTGATGAAATTGTGACCCCCCCGGGCTTAGGGATTTTTTCAAAAAAAAAATTTTTGCCGGTGAAGTTGTCGAGGGCTGATTTCTTGTCCTGTGATAAAAAGACTTCTGTTTCGATTGCCAAACCTCTCAGGAGAGCATTTGCAACCGTTTGGCACCATTTATGAGTGAATGGCCAAAAGTCAGATTTTTTCTGAAATTGTGACCCCGGGGCTTAGGGATTTTTTCAAAAAAAAAAATTTTTTGCCGGTGAAGTTGTCGAGGGCTGATTTCTTGTCCTGGGATAAAAAGACTTCTGTTTCGACCGCCAAACCTCTCAGGGGAGCATTTGCAACCGTTTGGCACCATTTATGAGTGAATGGCCAAAAGTCAGTTTTTTTCTGAAATTGTGACCCCGGGGCTTAGGGATTTTTTTTTAAAAAAAAAATTTTGACAGTGAAGTTGTCGAGGGCTGATTTCTTGTCCTGTGATAAAAAGACTTCTGTTTCGATTGCCAAACCTCTCAGGGGAGCATTTGAAACAGTTCGGCACCATTTTTGAGTGAATTTCCAAAAGTCAGATTTTTGATGAAATTGTGACCCCCCCCGGGCTTAGGGATTTTTTCAAAAAAAAAAATTTTGCCGGTGAAGTTGTCGAGGGCTGATTTCTTGTCCAGTGATAAAAAGCCTTCTGTTTCGACCGCCAAACCCCTCAGGGGAGCATTTGCAACAGTTTGGCACCATTTTTGAGTGAATGGCCAAAAGTCAGATTTTTTCTGAAATTGTGACCCCGGGGCTTAGGGATTTTTTCAAAAAAAAAAAAATTTGCTGGTGAAGTTGTCTACGGCTGATTTCTTGTCCTGTGATAAAAAGCCTTCTGTTTCGACCGCCAAACCCCTCAGGGGAGCATTTGCAACAGTTTGGCACCATTTTTGAGTGAATGGCCAAAAGTCAGATTTTTTCTGAAATTGTGACCCCGGGGGTTAGGGCTTTTTTCAAAAATATCTTTTTCTGCCAGTTAAGTTGTCGAGGGCTGATTTCTTGTCCTGTGATAAAAAGACTTCTGTTTCGATTGCCAAACCTCTCAGGGGAGCATTTGCAACAGTTCGGCACCATTTTTGAGTGAATTTCCAAAAGTCAGATTTTTGATGAAATTGTGACCCCCCCGGGCTTAGGGATTTTTTCAAAAAAAAATTTTTTGCCGGTGAAGTTGTCGAGGGCTGATTTCTTGTCCTGTAATAAAAAGCCTTCTGTTTCGACCGCCAAACCCCTCAGGGGAGCATTTGCAACAGTTTGGCACCATTTTTGAGTGATTGGCCAAAAGTCAGATTTTTTCTGAAATTGTGACCCCGGGGCTTAGGGATTTTTTCAAAAAAAATAAAATTTGCTGGTGAAGTTGTCTAGGGCTGATTTCTTGTCCTGTGATAAAAAGCCTTCTCTTTCGACCGCCAAACCCCTCAGGGGAGCATTTGCAACAGTTTGGCACTATTTTTGAGTGAATGGCCAAAAGTCAGATTTTTTCTGAAATTGTGACCCCGGGGGTTAGGGATTTTTTTTAAAAAAATCTTTTTCTGCCAGTTAAGTTGTCGAGGGCTGATTTCTTGTCCTGTGATAAAAAGCCTTCTGTTTCGACCGTCAAACCTCTCAGGGGAGCATTTGCAACAGTTTGGCACCATTTTTGAGTGAATGGCCAAATGTCAGATTTTTTTCTGAAATTGAGACCCCGGGGGTTAGGGATTTTTTCAAAAAAATCTTTTTCTGCCACTTAAGTTGTCGAGGGCTGATTTCTTGTCCTGTGATAAAAAGACTTCTGTTTCAATTGCCAAACCTCTAAGGGGAGCATTTTCAACAGTTTGGCACCATTTTTGAGTGAATGGCCAAAGGTCCGATTTTTAATGAAATTGTGACCCCGGGGCTTAGGGATTTTTTTCAAAAAAATCTTTTTCTGCCAGTTAAGTTGTCGAGGGCTGATTTCTTGTCCTGTGATAAAAAGCCTTCTGTTTCGATTGCCAAACCTCTCACGGGAGCATTTGCAACAGTTTGGCACCATTTTTGAGTGAATGGCCAAAAGTCAGATTTTTTCTGAAATTGTGACCCCGGGGCTTAGGGATTTTTTTTTTAAAAAAAATTTTTTGCCGGTGAAATTGTCGACGGCTGATTTCTTGTCCTGCGATAAAAAGACTTCTGTTTCGATTGCCAAACCTCTCAGGGGAGCATTTGCAACCGTTTGGCACCATTTTGGAGTGAATTGCCAAAAGTCAGATTTTTTCTGAAATTGTGACCCCGGGGGTTAGGGATTTTTTCAAAAAAAAGGTTTTTGCCGGTGAAGTTGTCGAGGGCTGATTTCTTGTCCTGTGCTAAGAAGCCTTCTGCTTCGACTGCCAAACCTCTCAAGGGAGCATTTGCAACAGTTTGGCACCATTTTTGAGTGAATGGCCAAAAGTCAGATTTTTTCTGAAATTGTGACCCCGGGGGTTAAGGATTTTTTCAAAAAAGATTTTTTCTGCCGGTGAAGTTGTCGACGGCTGATTTCTTGTCCTGTGATAAAAAGCCTTCTGTTTCGATTGCCAAACCTCTCAAGGGAGCATTTGCAAGAGTTTGGCACCATTTTGGAGTGAATTGTCAAAAGTCAGATTTTTTCTGAAATTGTGACCCCGGGGGTTAGGGATTTTTTCAAAAAAGATTTTTTCTGCCGGTGAAGTTGTCGACGGCTGATTTCTTGTCCTGCGATAAAAAGCCTTTTGTTTCGATTGCCAAACCTCTCAGGGAAGCATTTGCAACCGTTTGGCACCATTTTGGAGTGAATTGCCAAAAGTCAGATTTATTTGCAACCGTTTGGCACCATTTATGAGTGAATTGCCAAAAGTCAGATTTTTTCTGAAATTGTGACCCCGGGGCTTAGGGATTTTTTCAAAAATATCTTTTTCTGCCAGTTAAGTTATCGAGGGCTGATTTCTTGTTCTGTGATAAAAAGCCTTCTGTTTCGACCGCCAAACCTCTCAGGGGAGCATTTGCAGCCGTTTGGCACCATTTATGAGTGAATGGCCAAAAGTCAGATTTTTTCTGAAATTGTGACCCCGGGGCTTAGGGATTTTTTATTTAAAAAAAATTTTTGACAGTGAAGTTGTCGAGGGCTGATTTCTTGTCCTGTGATAAAAAGACTTCTGTTTCGATTGCCAAACCTTTCAGGGGAGCATTTGAAACAGTTCGGCACCATTTTTGAGTGAATTTCCAAAAGTCAGATTTTTGATGAAATTGTGATCCCCCCGGGCTTAGGGATTTTTTCAAAAAAAAATTTTTTGCCGGTGAAGTTGTCGAGGGCTGATTTCTTGTCCTGTGATAAAAAGACGTCTGTTTCGACCGCCAAACCTCTCAAGGGAGCATTTGCAACAGTTTGGCACCATTTTTGAGTGAATGGCCAAAAGTCAGATTTTTTCTGAAATTGTGACCGGGGCTTAGGGATTTTTTCAAAAAAATATTTTTTTGCCCGTTAAGTTGTCGAGGGCTGATTTCTTGTCGTGTGATAAAAAGACTTCTGTTTCGATTGCCAAACCTCTCAAGGGAGCGATTGCAACAGTTTGGCACCATTTTTGAGTGAATGGCCAAAAGTCAGATTTTTTCTGAAATTGTGACCCCGGGGGTTAGGAATTTTTTCAAAAAAAAAAATTTGCCGGTGAAGTTGTCTAGGGCTGATTTCTTGTCCTGTGATAAAAAGCCTTCTGTTTCGACCGCCAAACCCCTCAGGGGAGCATTTGCAAGAGTTTGGCACCATTTTTGAGTGAATGGCCAAAAGTCAGATTTTTTCTGAAATTGTTACCCCGGGGGTTAGGGATTTTTTTAAAAAAAATCTTTTTCTGCCAGTTAAGTTGTCGAGGGCTGATTTCTTGTCCTGTGATAAAAAGACTTCTGTTTCGACCGTCGAACCTCTCAGGGGAGCATTTGCAACAGTTTGGCACCATTTTTGAGTGAATGGCCAAAAGTCAGATTTTTTCTGAAATTGTGACCCCGGGGGTTAGGAATTTTTTCAAAAATATCTTTTTCTGCCGGTGAAGTTGTCGAGGGCTGATTTCTTGTCGTGTGATAAAAAGACTTCTGTTTCGATTGCCAAACCTCTAAGGGGAGCATTTGCAACAGTTTGGCAACATTTTTGAGTGAATGGCCAAAAGTCAGATTTTTTCTGAAATTGTGACCCCGGGGCTTAGGGATTTTTTTCAAAAAAAAAAATTTTGCCGGTGAAGTTGTCTAGGGCTGATTTCTTGTCCTGTGATAAAAAGCCTTCTGTTTCGACCGCCAAACCCCTCAAGGGAGCATTTGCAAGAGTTTGGCACCATTTTTGAGTGAATGGCCAAAAGTCAGATTTTTTCTGAAATTGTGACCCCGGGGGTTAGGGATTTTTTTAAAAAAAATCTTTTTCTGCCAGTTAAGTTGTCGACGGCTGATTTCTTGTCCTGTGATAAAAAGCCTTCTGTTTCAACCGTCAAACCTCTCAGGGGAGCATTTGCAACAGTTTGGCACCATTTTTGAGTGAATGGCCAAAAGTCAGATTTTTGATGAAATTGTGACCCCGGGGCTTAGGGATTTTTTCAAAAATACCTTTTTTTGCCAGTTAAGTTGTCGAGTGCTGATTTCTTGTCGTGTGATAAAAAGACTTCTGTTTCGATTGCCAAACCTCTCAGGGGAGCGATTGCAAGAGTTTGGCACCATTTATGAGTGAATGGCCAAAAGTCAGATTTTTGATGAAATTGTGACCCCGGGGCTTAGGGATTTTTTCAAAAATATCTTTTTCTGCCGGTGAAGTTGTCGAGGGCTGATTTTTTGTAGTGATAAAAAGCCTTCTGTTTCGACCGCCAAACCCCTCAGGGGAGCATTTGCAAGAGGTTCGCACCATTTTTGAGTGAATGGCCAAAAGTCAGATTTTTTCTGAAATTGTGACCCCGGGGGTTAGGGATTTTTTCAAAAAAATCTTTTTCTGCCACTTAAGTTGTCGAGGGCTGATTTCTTGTCCTGTGATAAAAAGACTTCTGTTTCGATTGCCAAACCTCTCAGGGGAGCATTTGCAACAGTTTGCCACCATTTTTGAGTGAATGGCCAAAAGTCAGATTTTTTTCTGAAATTGTGACCCCGGGGGTTAGGGATTTTTTCAAAAAAAAAATTTTTGCCTGTGAAGTTGTCGAGGGCTGATTTCTTGTCCTGTGATAAAAAGACTTCTGTTTCGATTGCCAAACCTCTCAGGGGAGCATTTGCAACCGTTTGGCACCATTTTTGAGTGAATGGCCAAAAGTCAGATTTTTTCTGAAATTGTGACCCCGGGGATTAGGGATTTTTTCAAAAATATCTTTTTCTGCCAGTTAAGTGGTCAAGGGCTGATTTCTTGTTCTGTGATAAAAAGCCTTCTGTTTCGACCGCCAAACGTCTCAGGGGAGCATTTGCAACCGTTTGGCACCATTGTTGAGTGAATGGCCAAATGTCAGTTTTTTTCTGAAATTGTGACCCCGGGGTTTAGGGATTTTTTCAAAAAAAAATTTTTTGACGGTGAAGTTGTCGAGGGCTGATTTCTTGTCCTGTGATAAAAAGACTTCTGTTTCGACCGCCAAACCTCTCAGGAGAGCATTTGCAACAGTTCGGCACCATTTTTGAGTGAATGGCCAAAAGTCAGATTTTTTCTGAAATTGTGACCCCGGGGGTTAGGGATTTTTTCCAAAAAATCTTTTTCTGCCAGTTAAGTTGTCGAGGGCTGATTTCTTGTCCTTTGATAAAAAGACTTCTGTTTCGATTGCCAAACTTCTCAGGGGAGCATTTGCAACCGTTTGGCACCATTTATGAGTGAATGGCCAAAAGTCAGATTTTTTCTGAAATTGTGACCCCGGGTCTTAGGGATTTTTTCAAAAAAAAAATTTTCTGCCGGTGAAGTTGTCGACGGCTGATTTCTTGTCCTGCGATAAAAAGCCTTCTGTTTCGATTGCCAAGCCTCTCAGGGGAGCATTTGCAAGAGTTTGGCACCATTTTGGAGTGAATTGCCAAAAGTCAGATTTTTTCTGAAATTGTGACCCCGGGGGTTAGGGATTTTTTCAAAAAAAAATTTTTTGCCGGTGAAGTTGTCGAGGGCTGATTTCTTGTCCTGTGATAAAAAGCCATCTGTTTCGACCGCCAAACCTCTCAAGGGAGCATTTGCAAAAGTTTGGCACCATTTTTGAGTGAATGGCCAAAAGTCAGATTTTTTCTGAAACTGTGACCCCGGGGGTTAAGGATTTTTTCAAAAAAACCTTTTTCTGCCAGTGAAGTTGTCGAGGGCTGATTTTTTGTTCTGTGATAAAAAGCCTTCTGTTTCGACCGCCAAACCTCTCACGGGAGCATTTGCAACAGTTTGGCACCATTTTTGAGTGAATGGCCAAAAGTCATATTTTTTCTGAAATTGTGACCCCGGGGGTTAGGGATTTTTTCAAAAAAAAATTTTTCTGCCGGTGAAGTTGTCGACGGCTGATTTCTTGTCCTGCGATAAAAAGCCTTCTGTTTCGATTGCCAAACCTCTCAGGGAAGCATTTGCAACCGTTTGGCACCATTTTGGAGTGAATTGCCAAAAGTCAGATTTATTTGCAACCGTTTGGCACCATTTATGAGTGAATTGCCAAAAGTCAGATTTTTTCTGAAATTGTGACCCCGGGGCTTAGGGATTTTTTCAAAAATATCTTTTTCTGCCAGTTAAGTTGTCGAGGGCTGATTTCTTGTCCTTTGATAAAAAGACTTCTGTTTCGATTGCCAAACTTCTCAGGGGAGCATTTGCAACCGTTTGGCACCATTTATGAGTGAATGGCCAAAAGTCAGATTTTTTCTGAAATTGTGACCCCGGGGCTTAGGGATTTTTTCAAAAATTTTTTTTTCTGCCGGTGAAGTTGTCGACGGCTGATTTCTTGTCCTGCGATAAAAAGCCTTCTGTTTCGATTGCCAAACCTCTCAGGGGAGCATTTGCAAGAGTTTGGCACCATTTTGGAGTGAATTGCCAAAAGTCAGATTTTTTCTGAAATTGTGACCCCGGGGGTTAGGGATTTTTTCAAAAAAAAATTTTTTGCCGGTGAAGTTGTCGAGGGCTGATTTCTTGTCCTGTGATAAAAAGCCATCTGTTTCGACCGCCAAACCTCTCAAGGGAGCATTTGCAAAAGTTTGGCACCATTTTTGAGTGAATGGCCAAAAGTCAGATTTTTTCTGAAACTGTGACCCCGGGGGTTAAGGATTTTTTCAAAAAAATCTTTTTCTGCCAGTGAAGTTGTCGAGGGCTGATTTCTTGTTCTGTGATAAAAAGCCTTCTGTTTCGACCGCCAAACCTCTCACGGGAGCATTTGCAACAGTTTGGCACCATTTTTGAGTGAATGGCCAAAAGTCATATTTTTTCTGAAATTGTGACCCCGGGGCTTAGGGATTTTTTCAAAAAAATTTTTTTCTGCCGGTGAAGTTGTCGACGGCTGATTTCTTGTCCTGCGATAAAAAGCCTTCTGTTTCGATTGCCAAACCTCTCAGGGAAGCATTTGCAACCGTTTGGCACCATTTTGGAGTGAATTGCCAAAAGTCAGATTTATTTGCAACCGTTTGGCACCATTTATAAGTGAATTGCCAAAAGTCAGATTTTTTCTGAAATTGTGACCCCGGGGCTTAGGGATTTTCTCAAAAATATCTTTTTCTGCCAGTTAAGTTGTCGAGGGCTGATTTCTTGTTCTGTGATAAAAAGCCTTCTGTTTCGACCGCCAAACCTCTCAGGGGAGCATTTGCAACCGTTTGGCACCATTTATGAGTGAATGGCCAAAAGTCAGATTTTTTCTGAAATTGTGACCCCGGGGCTTAGGGATTTTTTTTTTAAAAAAAATTTTTGACAGTGAAGTTGTCGAGGGCTGATTTCTTGTCCTGTGATAAAAAGACTTCTGTTTCGATTGCCAAACCTTTCATGGGAGCATTTGAAACAGTTCGGCACCATTTTTGAGTGAATTTCCAAAAGTCAGATTTTTGATGAAATTGTGATCCCCCCGGGCTTAGGGATTTTTTCAAAAAAAATTTTTTTGCCGGTGAAGTTGTCGAGGGCTGATTTCTTGTCGTGTGATAAAAAGACTTCTGTTTCGATTGCCAAACCTCTCAGGAGAGCATTTGCAACCGTTTGGCACCATTTTTGAGTGAATGGCCAAAAGTCAGATTTTTTCTGAAATTGTGACCCCGGGGCTTAGGGATTTTTTCAAAAAAAAAATTTTTTGCCGGTGAAGTTGTCGACGGCTGATTTCTTGTCCTGCGATAAAAAGACTTCTGTTTCGATTGCCAAACCTCTCAAGGGAGCGATTGCAACAGTTTGGCACCATTTTTGAGTGAATGGCCAAAAGTCAGATTTTTTCTGAAATTGTGACCCCGGGGGTTAGGAATTTTTTCAAAAAAAAAAAAATTGCCGGTGAAGTTGTCTAGGGCTGATTTCTTGTCCTGTGATAAAAAGCCTTCTGTTTCGACCGCCAAACCCCTCAGGGGAGCATTTGCAAGAGTTTGGCAGCATTTTTGAGTGAATGGCCAAAAGTCAGATTTTTTCTGAAATTGTTACCCCGGGGGTTAGGGATTTTTTTAAAAAAAATCTTTTTCTGCCAGTTAAGTTGTCGAGGGCTGATTTCTTGTCCTGTGATAAAAAGACTTCTGTTTCGACCGTCGAACCTCTCAGGGGAGCATTTGCAACAGTTTGGCACCATTTTTGAGTGAATGGCCAAAAGTCAGATTTTTGATGAAATTGTGACCCCGGGGGTTAGGAATTTTTTCAAAAATATCTTTTTCTGCCGGTGAAGTTGTCGAGGGCTGATTTCTTGTCGTGTGATAAAAAGACTTCTGTTTCGATTGCCAAACCTCTAAGGGGAGCATATGCAACTGTTTGGCAACATTTTTGAGTGAATGGCCAAAAGTCAGATTTTTTCTGAAATTGTGACCCCGGGGCTTAGGGATTTTTTCAAAAAAAAAAATTTTGCCGGTGAAGTTGTCTAGGGCTGATTTCTTGTCCTGTGATAAAAAGCCTTCTGTTTCGACCGCCAAACCCCTCAAGGGAGCATTTGCAAGAGTTTGGCACCATTTTTGAGTGAATGGCCAAAAGTCAGATTTTTTCTGAAATTGTGACCCCGGGGGTTAGGGATTTTTTTTAAAAAAATCTTTTTCTGCCAGTTAAGTTGTCGACGGCTGATTTCTTGTCCTGTGATAAAAAGCCTTCTGTTTCAACCGTCAAACCTCTCAGGGGAGCATTTGCAACAGTTTGGCACCATTTTTGAGTGAATGGCCAAAAGTCAGATTTTTGATGAAATTGTGACCCCGGGGCTTAGGGATTTTTTCAAAAATACCTTTTTTTGCCAGTTAAGTTGTCAAGTGCTGATTTCTTGTCGTGTGATAAAAAGACTTCTGTTTCGATTGCCAAACCTCTCAGGGGAGCGATTGCAAGAGTTTGGCAACATTTTTGAGTGAATGGCCAAAAGTCAGATTTTTTCTGAAATTGTGACCCCGGGGGTTAGGGATTTTTTCAAAAATATCTTTTTCTGCCGGTGAAGTTGTCGAGGGCTGATTTTTTGTAGTGATAAAAAGCCTTCTGTTTCGACTGCCAAACCCCTCAGGGGAGCATTTGCAAGAGGTTCACACCATTTTTGAGTGAATGGCCAAAAGTCAGATTTTTTCTGAAATTGTGACCCCGGGGGTTAGGGATTTTTTCAAAAAAATCTTTTTCTGCCACTTAAGTTGTCGAGGGCTGATTTCTTGTCCTGTGATAAAAAGACTTCTGTTTCGATTGCCAAACCTCTCAGGGGAGCATTTGCAACAGTTTGCCACCATTTTTGAGTGAATGGCCAAAAGTCAGATTTTTTTCTGAAATTGTGACCCCGGGGGTTAGGGATTTTTTCAAAAAAAAAATTTTTTGCCTGTGAAGTTGTCGAGGGCTGATTTCTTGTCCTGTGATAAAAAGACTTCTGTTTCGATTGCCAAACCTCTCAGGGGAGCATTTTCAACCGTTTGGCACCATTTTTGAGTGAATGGCCAAAAGTCAGATTTTTTCTGAAATTGTGACCCCGGGGATTAGGGATTTTTTCAAAAATATCTTTTTCTGCCAGTTAAGTGGTCAAGGGCTGATTTCTTGTTCTGTGATAAAAAGCCTTCTGTTTCGACCGCCAAACGTCTCAGGGGAGCATTTGCAACCGTTTGGCACCATTGTTGAGTGAATGGCCAAATGTCAGATTTTTTCTGAAATTGTGACCCCGGGGTTTAGGGATTTTTTCAAAAAAAAATTTTTTGACGGTGAAGTTGTCGAGGGCTGATTTCTTGTCCTGTGATAAAAAGACTTCTGTTTCGACCGCCAAACCTCTCAGGGGAGCATTTGCAACAGTTCGGCACCATTTTTGAGTGAATGGCCAAAAGTCAGATTTTTTCTGAAATTGTGACCCCGGGGGTTAGGGATTTTTTCCAAAAAATCTTTTTCTGCCAGTTAAGTTGTCGAGGGCTGATTTCTTGTCCTTTGATAAAAAGACTTCTGTTTCGATTGCCAAACTTCTCAGGGGAGCATTTGCAACCGTTTGGCACCATTTATGAGTGAATGGCCAAAAGTCAGATTTTTTCTGAAATTGTGACCCCGGGGCTTAGGGATTTTTTCAAAAAAATTTTTTTCTGCCGGTGAAGTTGTTGACGGCTGATTTCTTGTCCTGCGATAAAAAGGCTTCTGTTTCGATTGCCAAACCTCTCAGGGGAGCATTTGCAAGAGTTTGGCACCATTTTGGAGTGAATTGCCAAAAGTCAGATTTTTTCTGAAATTGTGACCCCGGGGGTTAGGGATTTTTTCAAAAAAAAATTTTTTGCCGGTGAAGTTGTCGAGGGCTGATTTCTTGTCCTGTGATAAAAAGCCATCTGTTTCGACCGCCAAACCTCTCAAGGGAGCATTTGCAAAAGTTTGGCACCATTTTTGAGTGAATGGCCAAAAGTCAGATTTTTTCTGAAACTGTGACCCCGGGGGTTAAGGATTTTTTCAAAAAAATCTTTTTCTGCCAGTGAAGTTGTCGAGGGCTGATTTCTTGTTCTGTGATAAAAAGCCTTCTGTTTCGACCGCCAAACCTCTCACGGGAGCATTTGCAACGGTTTGGCACCATTTTTGAGTGAATGGCCAAAAGTCAGATTTTTTCTGAAATTGTGACCCCGGGGCTTAGGGATTTTTTCAAAAAAATCTTTTTCTGCCAGTTAAGTTGTCGAGGGCTGATTTCTTGTCCTGTGATAAAAAGCCTTCTGTTTCGATTGCCAAACCTCTCTAGGGAGCATTTGCCAGAGTTTGGCACCATTTTGGAGTGAATTGTCAAAAGTCAGATTTTTTCTGAAATTGTGACCCCGGGGGTTAGGGATTTTTTCAAAAAAAAAATTTTCTGCCGGTGAAGTTGTCGACGGCTGATTTCTTGTCCTGCGATAAAAAGCCTTTTGTTTCGATTGCCAAACCTCTCAGGGAAGCATTTGCAACCGTTTGGCACCATTTTGGAGTGAATTGCCAAAAGTCAGATTTATTTGCAACCGTTTGGCACCATTTATGAGTGAATTGCCAAAAGTCAGATTTTTTCTGAAATTGTGACCCCGGGGCTTAGGGATTTTTTCAAAAATATCTTTTTCTGCCAGTTAAGTTGTCGAGGGCTGATTTCTTGTTCTGTGATAAAAAGCCTTCTGTTTCGACCGCCAAACCTCTCAGGGGAGCATTTGCAACCGTTTGGCACCATTTATGAGTGAATGGCCAAAAGTCAGATTTTTTCTGAAATTGTGACCCCGGGGCTTAGGGATTTTTTATTTAAAAAAAATTTTTGACAGTGAAGTTGTCGAGGGCTGATTTCTTGTCCTGTGATAAAAAGACTTCTGTTTCGATTGCCAAACCTTTCAGGGGAGCATTTGCAAGAGTTTGGCACCATTTTGGAGTGAATTTCCAAAAGTCAGATTTTTGATGAAATTGTGATCCCCCCGGGCTTAGGGATTTTTTCAAAAAAAAATTTTTTGCCGGTGAAGTTGTCGAGGGCTGATTTCTTGTCCTGTGATAAAAAGACTTCTGTTTCGATTGCCAAACCTCTCAGGAGAGCATTTGCAACCGTTTGGCACCATTTTTGAGTGAATGGCCAAAAGTCAGATTTTTTCTGAAATTGTGACCCCGGGGCTTAGGGATTTTTTCAAAAATAAATTTTTGCCGGTGAAGTTGTCGACGGCTGATTTCTTGTCCTGCGATAAAAAGACTTCTGTTTCGATTGCCAAACCTCTCAGGGGAGCATTTGCAACCGTTTGGCACCATTTTGGAGTGAATTGCCAAAAGGCAGATTTTTGATGAAATTGTGACCCCGGGGGTTAGGGATTTTTTCAAAAAAAAAATTTTTGCCGGTGAAGTTGTCGAGGGCTGATTTCTTGTCCTGTGATAAAAAGCCATCTGTTTCGACCGCCAAACCTCTCAAGGGAGCATTTGCAACAGTTTGGCTCCATTTTTGAGTGAATGGCCAAAAGTCAGATTTTTTCTGAAATTGTGACCCCGGGGCTTAGGGATTTTTTCAAAAAAATATTTTTTTGCCAGTTAAGTTGTCGAGGGCTGATTTCTTGTCGTGTGATAAAAAGACTTCTGTTTCGATTGCCAAACCTCTCAAGGGAGCGATTGCAACAGTTTGGCACCATTTTTGAGTGAATGGCCAAAAGTCAGATTTTTTCTGAAATTGTGACCCCGGGGGTTAGGAATTTTTTCAAAAAAAAAAATTTGCCGGTGAAGTTGTCTAGGGCTGATTTCTTGTCCTGTGATAAAAAGCCTTCTGTTTCGACCGCCAAACCCCTCAGGGGAGCATTTGCAAGAGTTTGGCACCATTTTTGAGTGAATGGCCAAAAGTCAGATTTTTTCTGAAATTGTTACCCCGGGGGTTAGGGATTTTTTTTAAAAAAATCTTTTTCTGCCAGTTAAGTTGTCGAGGGCTGATTTCTTGTCCTGTGATAAAAAGACTTCTGTTTCGACCGTCGAACCTCTCAGGGGAGCATTTGCAACAGTTTGGCACCATTTTTGAGTGAATGGCCAAAAGTCAGATTTTTTCTGAAATTGTGACCCCGGGGGTTAGGAATTTTTTCAAAAATATCTTTTTCTGCCGGTGAAGTTGTCGAGGGCTGATTTCTTGTCGTGTGATAAAAAGACTTCTGTTTCGATTGCCAAACCTCTAAGGGGAGCATTTGCAACAGTTTGGCAACATTTTTGAGTGAATGGCCAAAAGTCAGATTTTTTCTGAAATTGTGACCCCGGGGCTTAGGGATTTTTTTCAAAAAAAAAAATTTTGCCGGTGAAGTTGTCTAGGGCTGATTTCTTGTCCTGTGATAAAAAGCCTTCTGTTTCGACCGCCAAACCCCTCAAGGGAGCATTTGCAAGAGTTTGGCACCATTTTTGAGTGAATGGCCAAAAGTCAGATTTTTTCTGAAATTGTGACCCCGGGGGTTAGGGATTTTTTTTAAAAAAATCTTTTTCTGCCAGTTAAGTTGTCGTCGGCTGATTTCTTGTCCTGTGATAAAAAGCCTTCTGTCTCAACCGTCAAACCTCTCAGGGGAGCATTTGCAACAGTTTGGCACCATTTTTGAGTGAATGGCCAAAAGTCAGATTTTTGATGAAATTGTGACCCCGGGGCTTAGGGATTTTTTCAAAAATACCTTTTTTTGCCACTTAAGTTGTCGAGTGCTGATTTCTTGTCGTGTGATAAAAAGACTTCTGTTTCGATTGCCAAACCTCTCAGGGGAGCGATTGCAAGAGTTTGGCACCATTTTTGAGTGAATGGCCAAAAGTCAGATTTTTGATGAAATTGTGACCCCGGGGCTTAGGGATTTTTTCAAAAATATCTTTTTCTGCCGGTGAAGTTGTCGAGGGCTGATTTTTTGTAGTGATAAAAAGCCTTCTGTTTCGACCGCCAAACCCCTCAGGGGAGCATTTGCAAGAGGTTCGCACCATTTTTGAGTGAATGGCCAAAAGTCAGATTTTTTCTGAAATTGTGACCCCGGGGGTTAGGGATTTTTTCAAAAAAATCTTTTTCTGCCACTTAAGTTGTCGAGGGCTGATTTCTTGTCCTGTGATAAAAAGACTTCTGTTTCGATTGCCAAACCTCTCAGGGGAGCATTTGCAACAGTTTGCCACCATTTTTGAGTGAATGGCCAAAAGTCAGATTTTTTTCTGAAATTGTGACCCCGGGGGTTAGGGATTTTTTCAAAAAAAAAAATTTTTGCCTGTGAAGTTGTTGAGGGCTGATTTCTTGTCCTGTGATAAAAAGACTTCTGTTTCGATTGCCAAACCTCTCAGGGGAGCATTTGCAACCGTTTGGCACCATTTTTGAGTGAATGGCCAAAAGTCAGTTTTTTTCTGAAATTGTGACCCCGGGGGTTAGGGATTTTTTCAAAAAAATCTTTTTCTGCCAGTTAAGTTGTCGAGGGCTGATTTCTTGTCCTGTGATAAAAAGCCTTCTGTTTCGATTGCCAAACCTCTCAAGGGAGCATTTGCTAGAGTTTGGCACCATTTTGGAGTGAATTGTCAAAAGTCAGATTTTTTCTGAAATTGTGACCCCGGGGGTTAGGGATTTTTTCAAAAAAAATTTTTTCTGCCGGTGAAGTTGTCGACGGCTGATTTCTTGTCCTGCGATAAAAAGCCTTTTGTTTCGATTGCCAAACCTCTCAGGGAAGCATTTGCAACCGTTTGGCACCATTTTGGAGTGAATTGCCAAAAGTCAGATTTATTTGCAACCGTTTGGCACCATTTATGAGTGAATTGCCAAAAGTCAGTTTTTTTCTGAAACTGTGACCCCGGGGCTTAGGGATTTTTTCAAAAATATCTTTTTCTGCCAGTTAAGTTGTCGAGGGCTGATTTCTTGTTCTGTGATAAAAAGCCTTCTGTTTCGACCGCCAAACCTCTCAGGGGAGCATTTGCAACCGTTTGGCACCATTTATGAGTGAATGGCCAAAAGTCAGATTTTTTCTGAAATTGTGACCCCGGGGCTTAGGGATTTTTTATTTAAAAAAAATTTTTGACAGTGAAGTTGTCGAGGGGTGATTTCTTGTCCTGTGATAAAAAGACTTCTGTTTCGATTGCCAAACCTTTCAGGGGAGCATTTGAAACAGTTCGGCACCATTTTTGAGTGAATTTCCAAAAGTCAGATTTTTGATGAAATTGTGATCCCCCCGGGCTTAGGGATTTTTTCAAAAAAAAATTTTTTGCCGGTGAAGTTGTCGAGGGCTGATTTCTTGTCCTGTGATAAAAAGACTTCTGTTTCGATTGCCAAACCTCTCAGGAGAGCATTTGCAACCGTTTGGCACCATTTTTGAGTGAATGGCCAAAAGTCAGATTTTTTCTGAAATTGTGACCCCGGGGCTTAGGGATTTTTTCAAAAAAAAATTTTTTGCCGGTGAAGTTGTCGACGGCTGATTTCTTGTCCTGCGATAAAAAGACTTCTGTTTCGATTGCCAAACCTCTCAAGGGAGCGATTGCAACAATTTGGCACCATTTTTGAGTGAATGGCCAAAAGTCAGATTTATTTGCAACAGTTTGGCACCATTTATGAGTGAATTGCCAAAAGTCAGATTTTTTCTGAAATTGTGACCCCGGGGCTTAGGGATTTTTTCAAAAATATCTTTTTCTGCCAGTTAAGTTGTCGAGGGCTGATTTCTTGTTCTGTGATAAAAAGCCATCTGTTTCGACCGCCAAACCTCTCAAGGGAGCATTTGCAACAGTTTGGCACCATTTTTGAGTGAATGGCCAAAAGTCAGATTTTTTCTGAAATTGTGACCCCGGGGCTTAGGGATTTTTTCAAAAAAATATTTTTTTGCCAGTTAAGTTGTCGAGGGCTGATTTCTTGTCGTGTGATAAAAAGACTTCTGTTTCGATTGCCAAACCTCTCAAGGGAGCGATTGCAACAGTTTGGCACCATTTTTGAGTGAATGGCCAAAAGTCAGATTTTTTCTGAAATTGTGACCCCGGGGGTTAGGAATTTTTTCAAAAAAAAAAAAATTGCCGGTGAAGTTGTCTAGGGCTGATTTCTTGTCCTGTGATAAAAAGCCTTCTGTTTCGACCGCCAAACCCCTCAGGGGAGCATTTGCAAGAGTTTGGCACCATTTTTGAGTGAATGGCCAAAAGTCAGATTTTTTCTGAAATTGTTACCCCGGGGGTTAGGGATTTTTTTAAAAAAAATCTTTTTCTGCCAGTTAAGTTGTCGAGGGCTGATTTCTTGTCCTGTGATAAAAAGACTTCTGTTTCGACCGTCGAACCTCTCAGGGGAGCATTTGCAACAGTTTGGCACCATTTTTGAGTGAATGGCCAAAAGTCAGATTTTTGATGAAATTGTGACCCCGGGGGTTAGGAATTTTTTCAAAAATATCTTTTTCTGCCGGTGAAGTTGTCGAGGGCTGATTTCTTGTCGTGTGATAAAAAGACTTCTGTTTCGATTGCCAAACCTCTAAGGGGAGCATATGCAACAGTTTGGCAACATTTTTGAGTGAATGGCCAAAAGTCAGATTTTTTCTGAAATTGTGACCCCGGGGCTTAGGGATTTTTTCAAAAAAAAAAATTTTGCCGGTGAAGTTGTCTAGGGCTGATTTCTTGTCCTGTGATAAAAAGCCTTCTGTTTCGACCGCCAAACCCCTCAAGGGAGCATTTGCAAGAGTTTGGCACCATTTTTGAGTGAATGGCCAAAAGTCAGATTTTTTCTGAAATTGTGACCCCGGGGCTTAGGGATTTTTTCAAAAATACCTTTTTTTGCCAGTTAAGTTGTCGAGTGCTGATTTCTTGTCGTGTGATAAAAAGACTTCTGTTTCGATTGCCAAACCTCTCAGGGGAGCGATTGCAAGAGTTTGGCAACATTTTTGAGTGAATGGCCAAAAGTCAGATTTTTGATGAAATTGTGACCCCGGGGCTTAGGGATTTTTTCAAAAATATCTTTTTCTGCCGGTGAAGTTGTCGAGGGCTGATTTTTTGTAGTGATAAAAAGCCTTCTGTTTCGACCGCCAAACCCCTCAGGGGAGCATTTGCAAGAGGTTCACACCATTTTTGAGTGAATGGCCAAAAGTCAGATTTTTTCTGAAATTGTGACCCCGGGGGTTAGGGATTTTTTCAAAAAAATCTTTTTCTGCCACTTAAGTTGTCGAGGGCTGATTTCTTGTCCTGTGATAAAAAGACTTCTGTTTCGATTGTCAAACTTCTCAGGGGAGCATTTGCAACAGTTTGCCACCATTTTTGAGTGAATGGCCAAAAGTCAGATTTTTTTCTGAAATTGTGACCCCGGGGGTTAGGGATTTTTTCAAAAAAAAAATTTTTTGCCTGTGAAGTTGTCGAGGGCTGATTTCTTGTCCTGTGATAAAAAGACTTCTGTTTCGATTGCCAAACCTTTCAGGGGAGCATTTGAAACAGTTCGGCACCATTTTTGAGTGAATTTCCAAAAGTCAGATTTTTGATGAAATTGTGATCCCCCCGGGCTTAGGGATTTTTTCAAAAAAAAATTTTTTGCCGGTGAAGTTGTCGAGGGCTGATTTCTTGTCCTGTGATAAAAAGACTTCTGTTTCGATTGCCAAACCTCTCAGGAGAGCATTTGCAACCGTTTGGCACCATTTTTGAGTGAATGGCCAAAAGTCAGATTTTTTCTGAAATTGTGACCCCGGGGCTTAGGGATTTTTTCAAAAAAAAAAATTTTGCCGGTGAAGTTGTCGACGGCTGATTTCTTGTCCTGCGATAAAAAGACTTCTGTTTCGATTGCCAAACCTCTCAGGGGAGCATTTGCAACCGTTTGGCACCATTTTGGAGTGAATTGCCAAAAGGCAGATTTTTGATGAAATTGTGACCCCGGGGGTTAGGGATTTTTTCAAAAAAATATTTTTTTGCCAGTTAAGTTGTCGAGGGCTGATTTCTTGTCGTGTGATAAAAAGACTTCTGTTTCGATTGCCAAACCTCTCAAGGGAGCGATTGCAACAGTTTGGCACCATTTTTGAGTGAATGGCCAAAAGTCAGATTTATTTGCAACAGTTTGGCACCATTTATGAGTGAATTGCCAAAAGTCAGATTTTTTCTGAAATTGTGACCCCGGGGCTTAGGGATTTTTTCAAAAATATCTTTTTCTGCCAGTTAAGTTGTCGAGGGCTGATTTCTTGTTCTGTGATAAAAAGCCATCTGTTTCGACCGCCAAACCTCTCAAGGGAGCATTTGCAACAGTTTGGCACCATTTTTGAGTGAATGGCCAAAAGTCAGATTTTTTCTGAAATTGTGACCCCGGGGCTTAGGGATTTTTTCAAAAAAATATTTTTTTGCCAGTTAAGTTGTCGAGGGCTGATTTCTTGTCGTGTGATAAAAAGACTTCTGTTTCGATTGCCAAACCTCTCAAGGGAGCGATTGCAACAGTTTGGCACCATTTTTGAGTGAATGGCCAAAAGTCAGATTTTTTCTGAAATTGTGACCCCGGGGGTTAGGAATTTTTTCAAAAAAAAAAAATTTGCCGGTGAAGTTGTCTAGGGCTGATTTCTTGTCCTGTGATAAAAAGCCTTCTGTTTCGACCGCCAAACCCCTCAGGGGAGCATTTGCAAGAGGTTCACACCATTTTTGAGTGAATGGCCAAAAGTCAGATTTTTTCTGAAATTGTGACCCCGGGGGTTAGGGATTTTTTCAAAAAAATCTTTTTCTGCCACTTAAGTTGTCGAGGGCTGATTTCTTGTCCTGTGATAAAAAGACTTCTGTTTCGATTGCCAAACCTCTAAGGGGAGCATATGCAACAGTTTGGCAACATTTTTGAGTGAATGGCCAAAAGTCAGATTTTTTCTGAAATTGTGACCCCGGGGCTTAGGGATTTTTTCAAAAAAAAAAAATTTGCCGGTGAAGTTGTCTAGGGCTGATTTCTTGTCCTGTGATAAAAAGCCTTCTGTTTCGACCGCCAAACCCCTCAAGGGAGCATTTGCAAGAGTTTGGCACCATTTTTGAGTGAATGGCCAAAAGTCAGATTTTTTCTGAAATTGTGACCCCGGGGGTTAGGGATTTTTTTTAAAAAAATCTTTTTCTGCCAGTTAAGTTGTCGACGGCTGATTTCTTGTCCTGTGATAAAAAGCCTTCTGTTTCAACCGTCAAACCTCTCAGGGGAGCATTTGCAACAGTTTGGCACCATTTTTGAGTGAATGGCCAAAAGTCAGATTTTTGATGAAATTGTGACCCCGGGGCTTAGGGATTTTTTCAAAAATACCTTTTTTTGCCAGTTAAGTTGTCGAGTGCTGATTTCTTGTCGTGTGATAAAAAGACTTCTGTTTCGATTGCCAAACCTCTCAGGGGAGCGATTGCAAGAGTTTGGCAACATTTTTGAGTGAATGGCCAAAAGTCAGATTTTTGATGAAATTGTGACCCCGGGGCTTAGGGATTTTTTCAAAAATATCTTTTTCTGCCGGTGAAGTTGTCCAGGGCTGATTTTTTGTAGTGATAAAAAGCCTTCTGTTTCGACCGCCAAAAACCCTCAGGGGAGCATTTGCAAGAGGTTCACACCATTTTTGAGTGAATGGCCAAAAGTCAGATTTTTTCTGAAATTGTGACCCCGGGGGTTAGGGATTTTTTCAAAAAAATCTTTTTCTGCCACTTAAGTTGTCGAGGGCTGATTTCTTGTCCTGTGATAAAAAGACTTCTGTTTCGATTGCCAAACCTCTCAGGGGAGCATTTGCAACAGTTTGCCACCATTTTTGAGTGAATGGCCAAAAGTCAGATTTTTTTCTGAAATTGTGACCCCGGGGGTTAGGGATTTTTTCAAAAAAAAAATTTTTTGCCTGTGAAGTTGTCGAGGGCTGATTTCTTGTCCTGTGATAAAAAGACTTCTGTTTCGATTGCCAAACCTCTCAGGGGAGCATTTGCAACCGTTTGGCACCATTTTTGAGTGAATGGCCAAAAGTCAGATTTTTTCTGAAATTGTGACCCCGGGGATTAGGGATTTTTTCAAAAATATCTTTTTCTGCCAGTTAAGTGGTCAAGGGCTGATTTCTTGTTCTGTGATAAAAAGCCTTCTGTTTCGACCGCCAAACGTCTCAGGGGAGCATTTGCAACCGTTTGGCACCATTGTTGAGTGAATGGCCAAATGTCAGATTTTTTCTGAAATTGTGACCCCGGGGTTTAGGGATTTTTTCAAAAAAAAATTTTTTGACGGTGAAGTTGTCGAGGGCTGATTTCTTGTCCTGTGATAAAAAGACTTCTGTTTCGACCGCCAAACCTCTCAGGGGAGCATTTGCAACAGTTCGGCACCATTTTTGAGTGAATGGCCAAAAGTCAGATTTTTTCTGAAATTGTGACCCCGGGGGTTAGGGATTTTTTCCAAAGAATCTTTTTCTGCCAGTTAAGTTGTCGAGGGCTGATTTCTTGTCCTTTGATAAAAATACTTCTGTTTCGATTGCCAAACTTCTCAGGGGAGCATTTGCAACCGTTTGGCACCATTTATGAGTGAATGGCCAAAAGTCAGATTTTTTCTGAAATTGTGACCCCGGTGCTTAGGGATTTTTTCAAAAAAAAATTTTTCTGCCGGTGAAGTTGTCGACGGCTGATTTCTTGTCCTGCGATAAAAAGGCTTCTGTTTCGATTGCCAAACCTCTCAGGGGAGCATTTGCAAGAGTTTGGCACCATTTTGGAGTGAATTGCCAAAAGTCAGATTTTTTCTGAAATTGTGACCCCGGGGGTTAGGGATTTTTTCAAAAAAAAATTTTTTGCCGGTGAAGTTGTCGAGGGCTGATTTCTTGTCCTGTGATAAAAAGCCATCTGTTTCGACCGCCAAACCTCTCAAGGAAGCATTTGCAAAAGTTTGGCACCATTTTTGAGTGAATGGCCAAAAGTCAGATTTTTTCTGAAACTGTGACCCCGGGGGTTAAGGATTTTTTCAAAAAAATCTTTTTCTGCCAGTGAAGTTGTCGAGGGCTGATTTCTTGTTCTGTGATAAAAAGCCTTCTGTTTCGACCGCCAAACCTCTCACGGGAGCATTTGCAACGGTTTGGCACCATTTTTGAGTGAATGGCCAAAAGTCATATTTTTTCTGACATTGTGACCCCGGGGGTTAGGGATTTTTTCAAAAAAATCTTTTTCTGCCAGTTAAGTTGTCGAGGGCTGATTTCTTGTCCTGTGATAAAAAGCCTTCTGTTTCGATTGCCAAACCTCTCAAGGGAGCATTTGCAAGAGTTTGGCACCATTTTGGAGTGAATTGTCAAAAGTCAGATTTTTTCTGAAATTGTGACCCCGGGGGTTAGGGATTTTTTCAAAAAAAAATTTTTCTGCCGGTGAAGTTGTCGACGGCTGATTTCTTGTCCTGCGATAAAAAGCCTTTTGTTTCGATTGGCAAACCTCTCAGGGAAGCATTTGCAACCGTTTGGCACCATTTTGGAGTGAATTGCCAAAAGTCAGATTTATTTGCAACCGTTTGGCACCATTTATGAGTGAATTGCCAAAAGTCAGATTTTTTCTGAAATTGTGACCCCGGGGCTTAGGGATTTTTTCAAAAATATCTTTTTCTGCCAGTTAAGTTGTCGAGGGCTGATTTATTGTTCTGTGATAAAAAGCTTTCTGTTTCGACCGCCAAACCTCTCAGGGGAGCATTTGCAACCGTTTGGCACCATTTATGAGTGAATGGCCAAAAGTCAGATTTTTTCTGAAATTGTGACCCCGGGGCTTAGGGATTTTTTATTTTTAAAAAAATTTTGACAGTGAAGTTGTCGAGGGCTGATTTCTTGTCCTGTGATAAAAAGACTTCTGTTTCGATTGCCAAACCTCTCAGGGGAGCATTTGCAACAGTTTGCCACCATTTTTGAGTGAATTTCCAAAAGTCAGATTTTTTTCTGAAATTGTGACCCCGGGGGTTAGGGATTTTTTCAAAAAAAAAAATTTTTGCCTGTGAAGTTGTCGAGGGCTGATTTCTTGTCCTGTGATAAAAAGACTTCTGTTTCGATTGCCAAACCTCTCAGGAGAGCATTTGCAACCGTTTGGCACCATTTTTGAGTGAATGGCCAAAAGTCAGATTTTTTCTGAAATTGTGACCCCGGGGATTAGGGATTTTTTCAAAAATATCTTTTTCTGCCAGTTAAGTGGTCAAGGGCTGATTTCTTGTTCTGTGATAAAAAGCCTTCTGTTTCGACCGCCAAACGTCTCAGGGGAGCATTTGCAACCGTTTGGCACCATTGTTGAGTGAATTGCCAAAAGGCAGATTTTTTCTGAAATTGTGACCCCGGGGTTTAGGGATTTTTTCAAAAAAAAATTTTTTGACGGTGAAGTTGTCGAGGGCTGATTTCTTGTCCTGTGATAAAAAGACTTCTGTTTCGACCGCCAAACCTCTCAGGGGAGCATTTGCAACAGTTCGGCACCATTTTTGAGTGAATGGCCAAAAGTCAGATTTTTTCTGAAATTGTGACCCCGGGGCTTAGGGATTTTTTCCAAAAATATCTTTTTCTGCCAGTTAAGTTGTCGAGGGCTGATTTCTTGTCCTTTGATAAAAAGACTTCTGTTTCGATTGCCAAACTTCTCAGGGGAGCATTTGCAACCGTTTGGCACCATTTATGAGTGAATGGCCAAAAGTCAGATTTTTTCTGAAATTGTGACCCCGGGGCTTAGGGATTTTTTCCAAAAAAAATTTTTCTGCCAGTTAAGTTGTCGACGGCTGATTTCTTGTCCTGCGATAAAAAGGCTTCTGTTTCGATTGCCAAACCTCTCAGGGGAGCATTTGCAAGAGTTTGGCACCATTTTGGAGTGAATTGCCAAAAGTCAGATTTTTTCTGAAATTGTGACCCCGGGGGTTAGGGATTTTTTCAAAAAAAAATTTTTTGCCGGTGAAGTTGTCGAGGGCTGATTTCTTGTCCTGTGATAAAAAGCCATCTGTTTCGACCGCCAAACCTCTCAAGGGAGCATTTGCAAAAGTTTGGCACCATTTTTGAGTGAATGGCCAAAAGTCAGATTTTTTCTGAAACTGTGACCCCGGGGGTTAAGGATTTTTTCAAAAAAATCTTTTTCTGCCAGTGAAGTTGTCGAGGGCTGATTTCTTGTTCTGTGATAAAAAGCCTTCTGTTTCGACCGCCAAACCTCTCACGGGAGCATTTGCAACGGTTTGGCACCATTTTTGAGTGAATGGCCAAAAGTCATATTTTTTCTGACATTGTGACCCCGGGGGTTAGGGATTTTTTCAAAAAAATCTTTTTCTGCCAGTTAAGTTGTCGAGGGCTGATTTCTTGTCCTGTGATAAAAAGCCTTCTGTTTCGATTGCCAAACCTCTCAAGGGAGCATTTGCAAGAGTTTGGCACCATTTTGGAGTGAATTGTCAAAAGTCAGATTTTTTCTGAAATTGTGACCCCGGGGGTTAGGGATTTTTTCAAAAAAAATTTTTTCTGCCGGTGAAGTTGTCGACGGCTGATTTCTTGTCCTGCGATAAAAAGCCTTTTGTTTCGATTGCCAAACCTCTCAGGGAAGCATTTGCAACCGTTTGGCACCATTTTGGAGTGAATTGCCAAAAGTCAGATTTATTTGCAACCGTTTGGCACCATTTATGAGTGAATTGCCAAAAGTCAGATTTTTTCTGAAATTGTGACCCCGGGGCTTAGGGATTTTTTCAAAAATATCTTTTTCTGCCAGTTAAGTTGTCGAGGGCTGATTTATTGTTCTGTGATAAAAAGCTTTCTGTTTCGACCGCCAAACCTCTCAGGGGAGCATTTGCAACCGTTTGGCACCATTTATGAGTGAATGGCCAAAAGTCAGATTTTTTCTGAAATTGTGACCCCGGGGCTTAGGGATTTTTTATTTAAAAAAAAATTTTGACAGTGAAGTTGTCGAGGGCTGATTTCTTGTCCTGTGATAAAAAGACTTCTGTTTCGATTGCCAAACCTTTCAGGGGAGCATTTGAAACAGTTCGGCACCATTTTTGAGTGAATTTCCAAAAGTCAGATTTTTGATGAAATTGTGATCACCCCGGGCTTAGGGATTTTTTCAAAAAAAAATTTTTTGCCGGTGAAGTTGTCGAGGGCTGATTTCTTGTCCTGTGATAAAAAGACTTCTGTTTCGATTGCCAAACCTCTCAGGAGAGCATTTGCAACCGTTTGGCACCATTTTTGAGTGAATGGCCAAAAGTCAGATTTTTTCTGAAATTGTGACCCCGGGGCTTAGGGATTTTTTCAAAAAAAAAATTTTTTGCCGGTGAAGTTGTCGACGGCTGATTTCTTGTCCTGCGATAAAAAGACTTCTGTTTCGATTGCCAAACCTCTCAGGGGAGCATTTGCAACCGTTTGGCACCATTTTGGAGTGAATTGCCAAAAGGCAGATTTTTGATGAAATTGTGACCCCGGGGGTTAGGGATTTTTTCAAAAAAAAAATTTTTGCCGGTGAAGTTGTCGAGGGCTGATTTCTTGTCCTGTGATAAAAAGCCATCTGTTTCGACCGCCAAACCTCTCAAGGGAGCATTTGCAACAGTTTGGCACCATTTTTGAGTGAATGGCCAAAAGTCAGATTTTTTCTGAAATTGTGACCCCGGGGCTTAGGGATTTTTTCAAAAAAATATTTTTTTGCCAGTTAAGTTGTCGAGGGCTGATTTCTTGTCGTGTGATAAAAAGACTTCTGTTTCGATTGCCAAACCTCTCAAGGGAGCGATTGCAACAGTTTGGCAACATTTTTGAGTGAATGGCCAAAAGTCAGATTTTTTGTGAAATTGTGACCCCGGGGGTTAGGAATTTTTTTCAAAAAAAAAAATTTTGCCGGTGAAGTTGTCTAGGGCTGATTTCTTGTCCTGTGATAAAAAGCCTTCTGTTTCGACCGCCAAACCCCTCAAGGGAGCATTTGCAAGAGTTTGGCACCATTTTTGAGTGAATGGCCAAAAGTCAGATTTTTTCTGAAATTGTGACCCCGGGGGTTAGGGATTTTTTTTAAAAAAATCTTTTTCTGCCAGTTAAGTTGTCGACGGCTGATTTCTTGTCCTGTGATAAAAAGCCTTCTGTTTCAACCGTCAAACCTCTCAGGGGAGCATTTGCAACAGTTTGGCACCATTTTTGAGTGAATGGCCAAAAGTCAGATTTTTGATGAAATTGTGACCCCGGGGCTTAGGGATTTTTTCAAAAATACCTTTTTTTGCCAGTTAAGTTGTCGAGTGCTGATTTCTTGTCGTGTGATAAAAAGACTTCTGTTTCGATTGCCAAACCTCTCAGGGGAGCGATTGCAAGAGTTTGGCACCATTTTTGAGTGAATGGCCAAAAGTCAGATTTTTGATGAAATTGTGACCCCGGGGCTTAGGGATTTTTTCAAAAATATCTTTTTCTGCCGGTGAAGTTGTCGAGGGCTGATTTTTTGTAGTGATAAAAAGCCTTCTGTTTCGACCGCCAAACCCCTCAGGGGAGCATTTGCAAGAGGTTCGCACCATTTTTGAGTGAATGGCCAAAAGTCAGATTTTTTCTGAAATTGTGACCCCGGGGGTTAGGGATTTTTTCAAAAAAATCTTTTTCTGCCACTTAAGTTGTCGAGGGCTGATTTCTTGTCCTGTGATAAAAAGACTTCTGTTTCGATTGCCAAACCTCTCAGGGGAGCATTTGCAACAGTTTGCCACCATTTTTGAGTGAATGGCCAAAAGTCAGATTTTTTTCTGAAATTGTGACCCCGGGGGTTAGGGATTTTTTCAAAAAAAAAAATTTTTGCCTGTGAAGTTGTCGAGGGCTGATTTCTTGTCCTGTGATAAAAAGACTTCTGTTTCGATTGCCAAACCTCTCAGGGGAGCATTTGCAACCGTTTGGCACCATTTTTGAGTGAATGGCCAAAAGTCAGATTTTTTCTGAAATTGTGACCCCGGGGATTAGGGATTTTTTCAAAAATATCTTTTTCTGCCAGTTAAGTGGTCAAGGGCTGATTTCTTGTTCTGTGATAAAAAGCCTTCTGTTTCGACCGCCAAACGTCTCAGGGGAGCATTTGCAACCGTTTGGCACCATTGTTGAGTGAATGGCCAAATGTCAGATTTTTTCTGAAATTGTGACCCCGGGGTTTAGGGATTTTTTCAAAAAAAAATTTTTTGACGGTGAAGTTGTCGAGGGCTGATTTCTTGTCCTGTGATAAAAAGACTTCTGTTTCGACCGCCAAACCTCTCAGGGGAGCATTTGCAACAGTTCGGCACCATTTTTGAGTGAATGGCCAAAAGTCAGATTTTTTCTGAAATTGTGACCCCGGGGGTTAGGGATTTTTTCCAAAAAATCTTTTTCTGCCAGTTAAGTTGTCGAGGGCTGATTTCTTGTCCTTTGATAAAAAGACTTCTGTTTCGATTGCCAAACTTCTCAGGGGAGCATTTGCAACCGTTTGGCACCATTTATGAGTGAATGGCCAAAAGTCAGATTTTTTCTGAAATTGTGACCCCGGGGCTTAGGGATTTTTTCCAAAAAAAATTTTTCTGCCGGTGAAGTTGTCGACGGCTGATTTCTTGTCCTGCGATAAAAAGGCTTCTGTTTCGATTGCCAAACCTCTCAGGGGAGCATTTGCAAGAGTTTGGCACCATTTTGGAGTGAATTGCCAAAAGTCAGATTTTTTCTGAAATTGTGACCCCGGGGGTTAGGGATTTTTTCAAAAAAAAATTTTTTGCCGGTGAAGTTGTCGAGGGCTGATTTCTTGTCCTGTGATAAAAAGCCATCTGTTTCGACCGCCAAACCTCTCAAGGGAGCATTTGCAAAAGTTTGGCACCATTTTTGAGTGAATGGCCAAAAGTCAGATTTTTTCTGAAACTGTGACCCCGGGGGTTAAGGATTTTTTCAAAAAAATCTTTTTCTGCCAGTGAAGTTGTCGAGGGCTGATTTCTTGTTCTGTGATAAAAAGCCTTCTGTTTCGACCGCCAAACCTCTCACGGGAGCATTTGCAACGGTTTGGCACCATTTTTGAGTGAATGGCCAAAAGTCATATTTTTTCTGAAATTGTGACCCCGGGGGTTAGGGATTTTTTCAAAAAAATCTTTTTCTGCCAGTTAAGTTGTCGAGGGCTGATTTCTTGTCCTGTGATAAAAAGCCTTCTGTTTCGATTGCCAAACCTCTCAAGGGAGCATTTGCAAGAGTTTGGCACCATTTTGGAGTGAATTGTCAAAAGTCAGATTTTTTCTGAAATTGTGACCCCGGGGGTTAGGGATTTTTTCAAAAAAATTTTTTTCTGCCGGTGAAGTTGTCAACGGCTGATTTCTTGTCCTGCGATAAAAAGCCTTTTGTTTCGATTGCCAAACCTCTCAGGGAAGCATTTGCAACCGTTTGGCACCATTTTGGAGTGAATTGCCAAAAGTCAGATTTATTTGCAACCGTTTGGCACCATTTATGAGTGAATTGCCAAAAGTCAGATTTTTTCTGAAATTGTGACCCCGGGGCTTAGGGATTTTTTCAAAAATATCTTTTTCTGCCAGTTAAGTTGTCGAGGGCTGATTTCTTGTTCTGTGATAAAAAGCCTTCTGTTTCGACCGCCAAACCTCTCAGGGGAGCATTTGCAACCGTTTGGCACCATTTATGAGTGAATGGCCAAAAGTCAGATTTTTTCTGAAATTGTGACCCCGGGGCTTAGGGATTTTTTATTTAAAAAAAATTTTTGACAGTGAAGTTGTCGAGGGCTGATTTCTTGTCCTGTGATAAAAAGACTTCTGTTTCGATTGCCAAACCTTTCAGGGGAGCATTTGAAACAGTTCGGCACCATTTTTGAGTGAATTTCCAAAAGTCAGATTTTTGATGAAATTGTGATCCCCCCGGGCTTAGGGATTTTTTCAAAAAAAAATTTTTTGCCGGTGAAGTTGTCGAGGGCTGATTTCTTGTCCTGTGATAAAAAGACTTCTGTTTCGATTGCCAAACCTCTCAGGAGAGCATTTGCAACCGTTTGGCACCATTTTTGAGTGAATGGCCAAAAGTAAGATTTTTTCTGAAATTGTGACCCCGGGGCTTAGGGATTTTTTCAAAAAAAAAAATTTTTGCCGGTGAAGTTGTCGAGGGCTGATTTCTTGTCCTGTGATAAAAAGCCATCTGTTTCGACCGCCAAACCTCTCAAGGGAGCATTTGCAACAGTTTGGCACCATTTTTGAGTGAATGGCCAAAAGTCAGATTTTTTCTGAAATTGTGACCCCGGGGGTTAGGAATTTTTTCAAAAATATCTTTTTCTGCCGGTGAAGTTGTCGAGGGCTGATTTCTTGTCGTGTGATAAAAAGACTTCTGTTTCGATTGCCAAACCTCTAAGGGGAGCATTTGCAACAGTTTGGCAACATTTTTGAGTGAATGGCCAAAAGTCAGATTTTTTCTGAAATTGTGACCCCGGGGCTTAGGGATTTTTTCCAAAAAAAAATTTTTTGCTGGTGAAGTTGTCTAGGGCTGATTTCTTGTCCTGTGATAAAAAGCCTTCTGTTTCGACCGCCAAACCCCTCAGGGGAGCATTTGCAAGAGGTTCACACCATTTTTGAGTGAATGGCCAAAAGTCAGATTTTTTCTGAAATTGTGACCCCGGGGGTTAGGGATTTTTTCAAAAAAATCTTTTTCTGCCACTTAAGTTGTCGAGGGCTGATTTCTTGTCCTGTGATAAAAAGACTTCTGTTTCAATTGCCAAACCTCTCAGGGGAGCATTTGCAACAGTTTGCCACCATTTTTGAGTGAATGGCCAAAAGTCAGATTTTTTTCTGAAATTGTGACCCCGGGGGTTAGGGATTTTTTCAAAAAAAAAATTTTTGCCTGTGAAGTTGTCGAGGGCTGATTTCTTGTCCTGTGATAAAAAGACTTCTGTTTCGATTGCCAAACCTCTCAGGGGAGCATTTGCAACCGTTTGGCACCATTTTTGAGTGAATGGCCAAAAGTCAGATTTTTTCTGAAATTGTGACCCCGGGGATTAGGGATTTTTTCAAAAATATCTTTTTCTGCCAGTTAAGTGGTCAAGGGCTGATTTCTTGTTCTGTGATAAAAAGCCTTCTGTTTCGACCGCCAAACGTCTCAGGGGAGCATTTGCAACCGTTTGGCACCATTGTTGAGTGAATGGCCAAATGTCAGATTTTTTCTGAAATTGTGACCCCGGGGTTTAGGGATTTTTTCAAAAAAAAATTTTTTGATGGTGAAGTTGTCGAGGGCTGATTTCTTGTCCTGTGATAAAAAGACTTCTGTTTCGACCGCCAAACCTCTCAGGGGAGCATTTGCAACAGTTCGGCACCATTTTTGAGTGAATGGCCAAAAGTCAGATTTTTTCTGAAATTGTGACCCCGGGGGTTAGGGATTTTTTCCAAAAAATCTTTTTCTGCCAGTTAAGTTGTCGAGGGCTGATTTCTTGTCCTTTGATAAAAAGACTTCTGTTTCGATTGCCAAACTTCTCAGGGGAGCATTTGCAACCGTTTGGCACCATTTATGAGTGAATGGCCAAAAGTCAGATTTTTTCTGAAATTGTGATCCCGGGGGTTAGGGATTTTTTCAAAAAAAAATTTTTTGCCGGTGAAGTTGTCGAGGGCTGATTTCTTGTCCTGTGATAAAAAGCCATCTGTTTCGACCGCCAAACCTCTCAAGGGAGCATTTGCAAAAGTTTGGCACCATTTTTGAGTGAATGGCCAAAAGTCAGATTTTTTCTGAAACTGTGACCCCGGGGGTTAAGGATTTTTTCAAAAAAATCTTTTTCTGCCAGTTAAGTTGTCGAGGGCTGATTTCTTGTCCTGTGATAAAAAGCCTTCTGTTTCGATTGCCAAACCTCTCACGGGAGCATTTGCAACAGTTTGGCACCATTTTTGAGTGAATGGCCAAAAGTCATATTTTTTCTGAAATTGTGACCCCGGGGGTTAGGGATTTTTTCAAAAAAATTTTTTTCTGCCGGTGAAGTTGTCGACGGCTGATTTCTTGTCCTGCGATAAAAAGCCTTCTGTTTCGATTGCCAAACCTCTCAGGGAAGCATTTGCAACCGTTTGGCACCATTTTGGAGTGAATTGCCAAAAGTCAGATTTATTTGCAACCGTTTGGCACCATTTATGAGTGAATTGCCAAAAGTCAGATTTTTTCTGAAATTGTGACCCCGGGGCTTAGGGATTTTTTCAAAAATATCTTTTTCTGCCAGTTAAGTTGTCGAGGGCTGATTTCTTGTCGTGTGATAAAAAGACTTCTGTTTCGATTGCCAAACCTCTAAGGGGAGCATTTGCAACAGTTTGGCAACATTTTTGAGTGAATGGCCAAAAGTCAAATTTTTTCTGAAATTGTGACCCCGGGGCTTAGGGATTTTTTCAAAAATATTTTTTTCTGCCAGTTAAGTTGTCGAGGGCTGATTTCTTGTTCCGTGAAAAAAAGCCTTCTGTCTCGACCGCCAAACCTCTCAGGGGAGCATTTGCAACAGTTTGGAACCATTTTTGAGTGAATGGCCAAAAGTCAGATTTTTTCTTAAATTGTGACCCCGGGGCTTAGGGATTTTTTCAAAAAAATATTTTTTTGCCAGTTAAGTTGTCGAAGGCTGATTTCTTGTCGTGTGATAAAAAGACTTCTGTTTCGATTGCCAAACCTCTCAGGGGAGCGATTGCAACCGTTTGGCACCATTTTTGAGTGAATGGCCAAAAGTCAGATTTTTTCTGAAATTGTGACCCCGGGGATTAGGGATTTTTTCAAAAATATCTTTTTCTGCCAGTTAAGTGGTCAAGGGCTGATTTCTTGTTCTGTGATAAAAAGCCTTCTGTTTCGACCGCCAAACGTCTCAGGGGAGCATTTGCAACCGTTTGGCACCATTTTTGAGTGAATGGCCAAAACTCAGATTTTTTCTGAAATTGTGACCCCGGGGTTTAGGGATTTTTTCAAAAAAAAATTTTTTGCCGGTGAAGTTGTCGAGGGCTGATTTCTTTTCCTTTGATAAAAAGACTTCTGTTTCGATTGCCAAACCTCTCAGGGGAGCATTTGCAACCATTAGGCACCATTTATGAGTGAATTGTCAAAAGTCAGATTTTTTCTGAAATTGTGACCCCGGGGGTTAGGGATTTTTTCAAAAAAATCTTTTTCTGCCAGTTAAGTTATCGAGGGTTGATTTCTTGTCCTGTGATAAAAAGACTTCTGTTTCGATTGCCAAACCTCTCAGGGTAGCATTTGAAACAGTTTGGCACCATTTTTGAGTGAATTACCAAAAGTCAGATTTTTGATGAAATTATGACCCCGGGGCTTAGGGATTTTTTCAAAAAAATCTTTTTCTGCCGGTGAAGTTGTCGAGGGCTGATTTCTTGTCGTGTGATAAAAAGCCTTCTGTTTCTACCGCCAAACCTCTCAGGGGAGCATTTGCAACAGTTTGGCACCATTTTTGAGTGAATGGCCAAAGGTCCGATTTTTAATGAAATTGTGACCCCGGGGGTTAGGGATTTTTTCCAAAAAATTTTTTTCTGCCAGTTAAGTTGTCGAGGGCTGATTTCTTGTCCTTTGATAAAAAGACTTCTGTTTCGATTGCCAAACTTCTCAGGGGAGCATTTGCAACCGTTTGGCACCATTTATGAGTGAATGGCCAAAAGTCAGATTTTTTCTGAAATTGTGACCCCGGGGCTTAGGGATTTTTTCAAAAAAAAATTTTTCTGCCGGTGAAGTTGTCGACGGCTGATTTCTTGTCCTGCGATAAAAAGGCTTCTGTTTCGATTGCCAAACCTCTCAGGGGAGCATTTGCAAGAGTTTGGCACCATTTTGGAGTGAATTGCCAAAAGTCAGATTTTTTCTGAAATTGTGACCCCGGGGGTTAGGGATTTTTTCAAAAAAAAATTTTTTGCCGGTGAAGTTGTCGAGGGCTGATTTCTTGTCCTGTGATAAAAAGCCATCTGTTTCGACCGCCAAACCTCTCAAGGGAGCATTTGCAAAAGTTTGGCACCATTTTTGAGTGAATGGCCAAAAGTCAGAATTTTTCTGAAACTGTGACCCCGGGGGTTAAGGATTTTTTCAAAAAAATCTTTTTCTGCCAGTGAAGTTGTCGAGGGCTGATTTCTTGTTCCGTGAAAAAAAGCCTTCTGTCTCGACCGCCAAACCTCTCAGGGGAGCATTTGCAACAGTTTGGAACCATTTTTGAGTGAATGGCCAAAAGTCAGATTTTTTCTTAAATTGTGACCCCGGGGCTTAGGGATTTTTTCAAAAAAATATTTTTTTGCCAGTTAAGTTGTCGAAGGCTGATTTCTTGTCGTGTGATAAAAAGACTTCTGTTTCGATTGCCAAACCTCTCAGGGGAGCGATTGCAACCGTTTGGCACCATTTTTGAGTGAATGGCCAAAAGTCAGATTTTTTCTGAAATTGTGACCCCGGGGATTAGGGATTTTTTCAAAAATATCTTTTTCTGCCAGTTAAGTGGTCAAGGGCTGATTTCTTGTTCTGTGATAAAAAGCCTTCTGTTTCGACCGCCAAACGTCTCAGGGGAGCATTTGCAACCGTTTGGCACCATTTTTGAGTGAATGGCCAAAACTCAGATTTTTTCTGAAATTGTGACCCCGGGGTTTAGGGATTTTTTCAAAAAAAAATTTTTTGCCGGTGAAGTTGTCGAGGGCTGATTTCTTTTCCTTTGATAAAAAGACTTCTGTTTCGATTGCCAAACCTCTCAGGGGAGCATTTGCAACCATTAGGCACCATTTATGAGTGAATTGTCAAAAGTCAGATTTTTTCTGAAATTGTGACCCCGGGGGTTAGGGATTTTTTCAAAAAAATCTTTTTCTGCCAGTTAAGTTATCGAGGGTTGATTTCTTGTCCTGTGATAAAAAGACTTCTGTTTCGATTGCCAAACCTCTCAGGGTAGCATTTGAAACAGTTTGGCACCATTTTTGAGTGAATTACCAAAAGTCAGATTTTTGATGAAATTATGACCCCGGGGCTTAGGGATTTTTTCAAAAAAATCTTTTTCTGCCGGTGAAGTTGTCGAGGGCTGATTTCTTGTCGTGTGATAAAAAGCCTTCTGTTTCTACCGCCAAACCTCTCAGGGGAGCATTTGCAACAGTTTGGCACCATTTTTGAGTGAATGGCCAAAGGTCCGATTTTTAATGAAATTGTGACCCCGGGGGTTAGGGATTTTTTCCAAAAAATTTTTTTCTGCCAGTTAAGTTGTCGAGGGCTGATTTCTTGTCCTTTGATAAAAAGACTTCTGTTTCGATTGCCAAACTTCTCAGGGGAGCATTTGCAACCGTTTGGCACCATTTATGAGTGAATGGCCAAAAGTCAGATTTTTTCTGAAATTGTGACCCCGGGGCTTAGGGATTTTTTCAAAAAAAAAATTTTCTGCCGGTGAAGTTGTCGACGGCTGATTTCTTGTCCTGCGATAAAAAGGCTTCTGTTTCGATTGCCAAACCTCTCAGGGGAGCATTTGCAAGAGTTTGGCACCATTTTGGAGTGAATTGCCAAAAGTCAGATTTTTTCTGAAATTGTGACCCCGGGGGTTAGGGATTTTTTCAAAAAAAAATTTTTTGCCGGTGAAGTTGTCGAGGGCTGATTTCTTGTCCTGTGATAAAAAGCCATCTGTTTCGACCGCCAAACCTCTCAAGGGAGCATTTGCAAAAGTTTGGCACCATTTTTGAGTGAATGGCCAAAAGTCAGAATTTTTCTGAAACTGTGACCCCGGGGGTTAAGGATTTTTTCAAAAAAATCTTTTTCTGCCAGTGAAGTTGTCGAGGGCTGATTTCTTGTTCTGTGATAAAAAGCCTTCTGTTTCGACCGCCAAACCTCTCACGGGAGCATTTGCAACGGTTTGGCACCATTTTTGAGTGAATGGCCAAAAGTCAGATTTTTTCTGACATTGTGACCCCGGGGGTTAGGGATTTTTTCAAAAAAATCTTTTTCTGCCAGTTAAGTTGTCGAGGGCTGATTTCTTGTCCTGTGATAAAAAGCCTTCTGTTTCGATTGCCAAACCTCTCAAGGGAGCATTTGCAAGAGTTTGGCACCATTTTGGAGTGAATTGTCAAAAGTCAGATTTTTTCTGAAATTGTGACCCCGGGGGTTAGGGATTTTTTCAAAAAAATTTTTTTCTGCCGGTGAAGTTGTCGACGGCTGATTTCTTGTCCTGCGATAAAAAGCCTTTTGTTTCGATTGCCAAACCTCTCAGGGAAGCATTTGCAACCGTTTGGCACCATTTTGGAGTGAATTGCCAAAAGTCAGATTTATTTGCAACCGTTTGGCACCATTTATGAGTGAATTGCCAAAAGTCAGATTTTTTCTGAAATTGTGACCCCGGGGCTTAGGGATTTTTTCAAAAATATCTTTTTCTGCCAGTCAAGTTGTCGAGGGCTGATTTATTGTTCTGTGATAAAAAGCTTTCTGTTTCGACCGCCAAACCTCTCAGGGGAGCATTTGCAACCGTTTGGCACCATTTATGAGTGAATGGCCAAAAGTCAGATTTTTTCTGAAATTGTGACCCCGGGGCTTAGGGATTTTTTATTTAAAAAAAAATTTTGACAGTGAAGTTGTCGAGGGCTGATTTCTTGTCCTGTGATAAAAAGACTTCTGTTTCGATTGCCAAACCTTTCAGGGGAGCATTTGAAACAGTTCGGCACCATTTTTGAGTGAATTTCCAAAAGTCAGATTTTTGATGAAATTGTGATCCCCCCGGGCTTAGGGATTTTTTCAAAAAAAAATTTTTTGCCGGTGAAGTTGTCGAGGGCTGATTTCTTGTCCTGTGATAAAAAGACTTCTGTTTCGATTGCCAAACCTCTCAGGAGAGCATTTGCAACCGTTTGGCACCATTTTTGAGTGAATGGCCAAAAGTCAGATTTTTTCTGAAATTGTGACCCCGGGGCTTAGGGATTTTTTCAAAAAAAAAATTTTTTGCCGGTGAAGTTGTCGACGGCTGATTTCTTGTCCTGCGATAAAAAGACTTCTGTTTCGATTGCCAAACCTCTCAGGGGAGCATTTGCAACCGTTTGGCACCATTTTGGAGTGAATTGCCAAAAGGCAGATTTTTGATGAAATTGTGACCCCGGGGGTTAGGGATTTTTTCAAAAAAAAAATTTTTGCCGGTGAAGTTGTCGAGGGCTGATTTCTTGTCCTGTGATAAAAAGCCATCTGTTTCGACCGCCAAACCTCTCAAGGGAGCATTTGCAACAGTTTGGCACCATTTTTGAGTGAATGGCCAAAAGTCAGATTTTTTCTGAAATTGTGACCCCGGGGCTTAGGGATTTTTTCAAAAAAATATTTTTTTGCCAGTTAAGTTGTCGAGGGCTGATTTCTTGTCGTGTGATAAAAAGACTTCTGTTTCGATTGCCAAACCTCTCAAGGGAGCGATTGCAACAGTTTGGCAACATTTTTGAGTGAATGGCCAAAAGTCAGATTTTTTGTGAAATTGTGACCCCGGGGGTTAGGAATTTTTTTCAAAAAAAAAAATTTTGCCGGTGAAGTTGTCTAGGGCTGATTTCTTGTCCTGTGATAAAAAGCCTTCTGTTTCGACCGCCAAACCCCTCAAGGGAGCATTTGCAAGAGTTTGGCACCATTTTTGAGTGAATGGCCAAAAGTCAGATTTTTTCTGAAATTGTGACCCCGGGGGTTAGGGATTTTTTTTAAAAAAATCTTTTTCTGCCAGTTAAGTTGTCGACGGCTGATTTCTTGTCCTGTGATAAAAAGCCTTCTGTTTCAACCGTCAAACCTCTCAGGGGAGCATTTGCAACAGTTTGGCACCATTTTTGAGTGAATGGCCAAAAGTCAGATTTTTGATGAAATTGTGACCCCGGGGCTTAGGGATTTTTTCAAAAATACCTTTTTTTGCCAGTTAAGTTGTCGAGTGCTGATTTCTTGTCGTGTGATAAAAAGACTTCTGTTTCGATTGCCAAACCTCTCAGGGGAGCGATTGCAAGAGTTTGGCACCATTTTTGAGTGAATGGCCAAAAGTCAGATTTTTGATGAAATTGTGACCCCGGGGCTTAGGGATTTTTTCAAAAATATCTTTTTCTGCCGGTGAAGTTGTCGAGGGCTGATTTTTTGTAGTGATAAAAAGCCTTCTGTTTCGACCGCCAAACCCCTCAGGGGAGCATTTGCAAGAGGTTCGCACCATTTTTGAGTGAATGGCCAAAAGTCAGATTTTTTCTGAAATTGTGACCCCGGGGGTTAGGGATTTTTTCAAAAAAATCTTTTTCTGCCACTTAAGTTGTCGAGGGCTGATTTCTTGTCCTGTGATAAAAAGACTTCTGTTTCGATTGCCAAACCTCTCAGGGGAGCATTTGCAACAGTTTGCCACCATTTTTGAGTGAATGGCCAAAAGTCAGATTTTTTTCTGAAATTGTGACCCCGGGGGTTAGGGATTTTTTCAAAAAAAAAAATTTTTGCCTGTGAAGTTGTCGAGGGCTGATTTCTTGTCCTGTGATAAAAAGACTTCTGTTTCGATTGCCAAACCTCTCAGGGGAGCATTTGCAACCGTTTGGCACCATTTTTGAGTGAATGGCCAAAAGTCAGATTTTTTCTGAAATTGTGACCCCGGGGATTAGGGATTTTTTCAAAAATATCTTTTTCTGCCAGTTAAGTGGTCAAGGGCTGATTTCTTGTTCTGTGATAAAAAGCCTTCTGTTTCGACCGCCAAACGTCTCAGGGGAGCATTTGCAACCGTTTGGCACCATTGTTGAGTGAATGGCCAAATGTCAGATTTTTTCTGAAATTGTGACCCCGGGGTTTAGGGATTTTTTCAAAAAAAAATTTTTTGACGGTGAAGTTGTCGAGGGCTGATTTCTTGTCCTGTGATAAAAAGACTTCTGTTTCGACCGCCAAACCTCTCAGGGGAGCATTTGCAACAGTTCGGCACCATTTTTGAGTGAATGGCCAAAAGTCAGATTTTTTCTGAAATTGTGACCCCGGGGGTTAGGGATTTTTTCCAAAAAATCTTTTTCTGCCAGTTAAGTTGTCGAGGGCTGATTTCTTGTCCTTTGATAAAAAGACTTCTGTTTCGATTGCCAAACTTCTCAGGGGAGCATTTGCAACCGTTTGGCACCATTTATGAGTGAATGGCCAAAAGTCAGATTTTTTCTGAAATTGTGACCCCGGGGCTTAGGGATTTTTTCCAAAAAATTTTTTTCTGCCGGTGAAGTTGTCGACGGCTGATTTCTTGTCCTGCGATAAAAAGGCTTCTGTTTCGATTGCCAAACCTCTCAGGGGAGCATTTGCAAGAGTTTGGCACCATTTTGGAGTGAATTGCCAAAAGTCAGATTTTTTCTGAAATTGTGACCCCGGGGGTTAGGGATTTTTTCAAAAAAAATTTTTTTGCCGGTGAAGTTGTCGAGGGCTGATTTCTTGTCCTGTGATAAAAAGCCATCTGTTTCGACCGCCAAACCTCTCAAGGGAGCATTTGCAAAAGTTTGGCACCATTTTTGAGTGAATGGCCAAAAGTCAGATTTTTTCTGAAACTGTGACCCCGGGGGTTAAGGATTTTTTCAAAAAAATCTTTTTCTGCCAGTGAAGTTGTCGAGGGCTGATTTCTTGTTCTGTGATAAAAAGCCTTCTGTTTCGACCGCCAAACCTCTCACGGGAGCATTTGCAACGGTTTGGCACCATTTTTGAGTGAATGGCCAAAAGTCATATTTTTTCTGACATTGTGACCCCGGGGGTTAGGGATTTTTTCAAAAAAATCTTTTTCTGCCAGTTAAGTTGTCGAGGGCTGATTTCTTGTCCTGTGATAAAAAGCCTTCTGTTTCGATTGCCAAACCTCTCAAGGGAGCATTTGCAAGAGTTTGGCACCATTTTGGAGTGAATTGTCAAAAGTCAGATTTTTTCTGAAATTGTGACCCCGGGGGTTAGGGATTTTTTCAAAAAAAATTTTTTCTGCCGGTGAAGTTGTCAACGGCTGATTTCTTGTCCTGCGATAAAAAGCCTTTTGTTTCGATTGCCAAACCTCTCAGGGAAGCATTTGCAACCGTTTGGCACCATTTTGGAGTGAATTGCCAAAAGTCAGATTTATTTGCAACCGTTTGGCACCATTTATGAGTGAATTGCCAAAAGTCAGATTTTTTCTGAAATTGTGACCCCGGGGCTTAGGGATTTTTTCAAAAATATCTTTTTCTGCCAGTTAAGTTGTCGAGGGCTGATTTCTTGTTCTGTGATAAAAAGCCTTCTGTTTCGACCGCCAAACCTCTCAGGGGAGCATTTGCAACCGTTTGGCACCATTTATGAGTGAATGGCCAAAAGTCAGATTTTTTCTGAAATTGTGACCCCGGGGCTTAGGGATTTTTTATTTAAAAAAAATTTTTGACAGTGAAGTTGTCGAGGGCTGATTTCTTGTCCTGTGATAAAAAGACTTCTGTTTCGATTGCCAAACCTTTCAGGGGAGCATTTGAAACAGTTCGGCACCATTTTTGAGTGAATTTCCAAAAGTCAGATTTTTGATGAAATTGTGATCCCCCCGGGCTTAGGGATTTTTTCAAAAAAAAATTTTTTGCCGGTGAAGTTGTCGAGGGCTGATTTCTTGTCCTGTGATAAAAAGACTTCTGTTTCGATTGCCAAACCTCTCAGGAGAGCATTTGCAACCGTTTGGCACCATTTTTGAGTGAATGGCCAAAAGTCAGATTTTTTCTGAAATTGTGACCCCGGGGCTTAGGGATTTTTTCAAAAAAAAAAAATTTTTGCCGGTGAAGTTGTCGAGGGCTGATTTCTTGTCCTGTGATAAAAAGCCATCTGTTTCGACCGCCAAACCTCTCAAGGGAGCATTTGCAACAGTTTGGCACCATTTTTGAGTGAATGGCCAAAAGTCAGATTTTTTCTGAAATTGTGACCCCGGGGCTTAGGGATTTTTTCAAAAAAATATTTTTTTGCCAGTTAAGTTGTCGAGGGCTGATTTCTTGTCGTGTGATAAAAAGACTTCTGTTTCGATTGCCAAACCTCTCAAGGGAGCGATTGCAACAGTTTGGCACCATTTTTGAGTGAATGGCCAAAAGTCAGATTTTTTCTGAAATTGTGACCCCGGGGGTTAGGAATTTTTTCAAAAATATCTTTTTCTGCCGGTGAAGTTGTCGAGGGCTGATTTCTTGTCGTGTGATAAAAAGACTTCTGTTTCGATTGCCAAACCTCTAAGGGGAGCATTTGCAACAGTTTGGCAACATTTTTGAGTGAATGGCCAAAAGTCAGATTTTTTCTGAAATTGTGACCCCGGGGCTTAGGGATTTTTTCCAAAAAAAAAAATTTTTGCTGGTGAAGTTGTCTAGGGCTGATTTCTTGTCCTGTGATAAAAAGCCTTCTGTTTCGACCGCCAAACCCCTCAAGGGAGCATTTGCAAGAGTTTGGCACCATTTTTGAGTGAATGGCCAAAAGTCAGATTTTTTCTGAAATTGTGACCCCGGGGGTTAGGGATTTTTTTTTAAAAAAATCTTTTTCTGCCAGTTAAGTTGTCGAGTGCTGATTTCTTGTCCTGTGATAAAAAGACTTCTGTTTCGATTGCCAAACCTCTCAGGGGAGCGATTGCAAGAGTTTGGCACCATTTTTGAGTGAATGGCCAAAAGTCAGATTTTTGATGAAATTGTGACCCCGGGGCTTAGGGATTTTTTCAAAAATATCTTTTTCTGCCGGTGAAGTTGTCGAGGGCTGATTTTTTGTAGTGATAAAAAGCCTTCTGTTTCGACCGCCAAACCCCTCAGGGGAGCATTTGCAAGAGGTTCACACCATTTTTGAGTGAATGGCCAAAAGTCAGATTTTTTCTGAAATTGTGACCCCGGGGGTTAGGGATTTTTTCAAAAAAATCTTTTTCTGCCACTTAAGTTGTCGAGGGCTGATTTCTTGTCCTGTGATAAAAAGACTTCTGTTTCAATTGCCAAACCTCTCAGGGGAGCATTTGCAACAGTTTGCCACCATTTTTGAGTGAATGGCCAAAAGTCAGATTTTTTTCTGAAATTGTGACCCCGGGGGTTAGGGATTTTTTCAAAAAAAAAATTTTTGCCTGTGAAGTTGTCGAGGGCTGATTTCTTGTCCTGTGATAAAAAGACTTCTGTTTCGATTGCCAAACCTCTCAGGGGAGCATTTGCAACCGTTTGGCACCATTTTTGAGTGAATGGCCAAAAGTCAGATTTTTTCTGAAATTGTGACCCCGGGGATTAGGGATTTTTTCAAAAATATCTTTTTCTGCCAGTTAAGTGGTCAAGGGCTGATTTCTTGTTCTGTGATAAAAAGCCTTCTGTTTCGACCGCCAAACGTCTCAGGGGAGCATTTGCAACCGTTTGGCACCATTGTTGAGTGAATGGCCAAATGTCAGATTTTTTCTGAAATTGTGACCCCGGGGTTTAGGGATTTTTTCAAAAAAAAATTTTTTGATGGTGAAGTTGTCGAGGGCTGATTTCTTGTCCTGTGATAAAAAGACTTCTGTTTCGACCGCCAAACCTCTCAGGGGAGCATTTGCAACAGTTCGGCACCATTTTTGAGTGAATGGCCAAAAGTCAGATTTTTTCTGAAATTGTGACCCCGGGGGTTAGGGATTTTTTCCAAAAAATCTTTTTCTGCCAGTTAAGTTGTCGACGGCTGATTTCTTGTCCTGTGATAAAAAGCCTTCTGTTTCAACCGTCAAACCTCTCAGGGGAGCATTTGCAACAGTTTGGCACCATTTTTGAGTGAATGGCCAAAAGTCAGATTTTTGATGAAATTGTGACCCCGGGGCTTAGGGATTTTTTCAAAAATACCTTTTTTTGCCAGTTAAGTTGTCGAGTGCTGATTTCTTGTCGTGTGATAAAAAGACTTCTGTTTCGATTGCCAAACCTCTCAGGGGAGCGATTGCAAGAGTTTGGCACCATTTTTGAGTGAATGGCCAAAAGTCAGATTTTTGATGAAATTGTGACCCCGGGGCTTAGGGATTTTTTCAAAAATATCTTTTTCTGCCGGTGAAGTTGTCGAGGGCTGATTTTTTGTAGTGATAAAAAGCCTTCTGTTTCGACCGCCAAACCCCTCAGGGGAGCATTTGCAAGAGGTTCGCACCATTTTTGAGTGAATGGCCAAAAGTCAGATTTTTTCTGAAATTGTGACCCCGGGGGTTAGGGATTTTTTCAAAAAAATCTTTTTCTGCCACTTAAGTTGTCGAGGGCTGATTTCTTGTCCTGTGATAAAAAGACTTCTGTTTCGATTGCCAAACCTCTCAGGGGAGCGATTGCAAGAGTTTGGCACCATTTTTGAGTGAATGGCCAAAAGTCAGATTTTTGATGAAATTGTGACCCCGGGGCTTAGGGATTTTTTCAAAAATATCTTTTTCTGCCGGTGAAGTTGTCGAGGGCTGATTTTTTGTAGTGATAAAAAGCCTTCTGTTTCGACCGCCAAACCCCTCAGGGGAGCATTTGCAAGAGGTTCGCACCATTTTTGAGTGAATGGCCAAAAGTCAGATTTTTTCTGAAATTGTGACCCCGGGGGTTAGGGATTTTTTCAAAAAAATCTTTTTCTGCCACTTAAGTTGTCGAGGGCTGATTTCTTGTCCTGTGATAAAAAGACTTCTGTTTCGATTGCCAAACCTCTCAGGGGAGCATTTGCAACAGTTTGCCACCATTTTTGAGTGAATGGCCAAAAGTCAGATTTTTTTCTGAAATTGTGACCCCGGGGGTTAGGGATTTTTTCAAAAAAAAAAATTTTTGCCTGTGAAGTTGTCGAGGGCTGATTTCTTGTCCTGTGATAAAAAGACTTCTGTTTCGATTGCCAAACCTCTCAGGGGAGCATTTGCAACCGTTTGGCACCATTTTTGAGTGAATGGCCAAAAGTCAGATTTTTTCTGAAATTGTGACCCCGGGGATTAGGGATTTTTTCAAAAATATCTTTTTCTGCCAGTTAAGTGGTCAAGGGCTGATTTCTTGTTCTGTGATAAAAAGCCTTCTGTTTCGACCGCCAAACGTCTCAGGGGAGCATTTGCAACCGTTTGGCACCATTGTTGAGTGAATGGCCAAATGTCAGATTTTTTCTGAAATTGTGACCCCGGGGTTTAGGGATTTTTTCAAAAAAAAAAAAATTTGCTGGTGAAGTTGTCGAGGGCTGATTTCTTGTCCTGTGATAAAAAGACTTCTGTTTCGACCGCCAAACCTCTCAGGGGAGCATTTGCAACAGTTCGGCACCATTTTTGAGTGAATGGCCAAAAGTCAGATTTTTTCTGAAATTGTGACCCCGGGGGTTAGGGATTTTTTCCAAAAAATCTTTTTCTGCCAGTTAAGTTGTCGAGGGCTGATTTCTTGTCCTTTGATAAAAAGACTTCTGTTTCGATTGCCAAACTTCTCAGGGGAGCATTTGCAACCGTTTGGCACCATTTATGAGTGAATGGCCAAAAGTCAGATTTTTTCTGAAATTGTGACCCCGGGGCTTAGGGATTTTTTCCAAAAAAATTTTTTCTGCCGGTGAAGTTGTCGACGGCTGATTTCTTGTCCTGCGATAAAAAGGCTTCTGTTTCGATTGCCAAACCTCTCAGGGGAGCATTTGCAAGAGTTTGGCACCATTTTGGAGTGAATTGCCAAAAGTCAGATTTTTTCTGAAATTGTGACCCCGGGGGTTAGGGATTTTTTCAAAAAAAATTTTTTTGCCGGTGAAGTTGTCGAGGGCTGATTTCTTGTCCTGTGATAAAAAGCCATCTGTTTCGACCGCCAAACCTCTCAAGGGAGCATTTGCAAAAGTTTGGCACCATTTTTGAGTGAATGGCCAAAAGTCAGATTTTTTCTGAAACTGTGACCCCGGGGGTTAAGGATTTTTTCAAAAAAATCTTTTTCTGCCAGTGAAGTTGTCGAGGGCTGATTTCTTGTTCTGTGATAAAAAGCCTTCTGTTTCGACCGCCAAACCTCTCACGGGAGCATTTGCAACGGTTTGGCACCATTTTTGAGTGAATGGCCAAAAGTCATATTTTTTCTGACATTGTGACCCCGGGGGTTAGGGATTTTTTCAAAAAAATCTTTTTCTGCCAGTTAAGTTGTCGAGGGCTGATTTCTTGTCCTGTGATAAAAAGCCTTCTGTTTCGATTGCCAAACCTCTCAAGGGAGCATTTGCAAGAGTTTGGCACCATTTTGGAGTGAATTGTCAAAAGTCAGATTTTTTCTGAAATTGTGACCCCGGGGGTTAGGGATTTTTTCAAAAAAAAATTTTTCTGCCGGTGAAGTTGTCGACGGCTGATTTCTTGTCCTGCGATAAAAAGCCTTTTGTTTCGATTGCCAAACCTCTCAGGGAAGCATTTGCAACCGTTTGGCACCATTTTGGAGTGAATTGCCAAAAGTCAGATTTATTTGCAACCGTTTGGCACCATTTATGAGTGAATTGCCAAAAGTCAGATTTTTTCTGAAATTGTGACCCCGGGGCTTAGGGATTTTTTCAAAAATATCTTTTTCTGCCAGTTAAGTTGTCGAGGGCTGATTTATTGTTCTGTGATAAAAAGCTTTCTGTTTCGACCGCCAAACCTCTCAGGGGAGCATTTGCAACCGTTTGGCACCATTTATGAGTGAATGGCCAAAAGTCAGATTTTTTCTGAAATTGTGACCCCGGGGCTTAGGGATTTTTTATTTAAAAAAAAATTTTGACAGTGAAGTTGTCGAGGGCTGATTTCTTGTCCTGTGATAAAAAGACTTCTGTTTCGATTGCCAAACCTTTCAGGGGAGCATTTGAAACAGTTCGGCACCATTTTTGAGTGAATTTCCAAAAGTCAGATTTTTGATGAAATTGTGATCACCCCGGGCTTAGGGATTTTTTCAAAAAAAAATTTTTTGCCGGTGAAGTTGTCGAGGGCTGATTTCTTGTCGTGTGATAAAAAGACTTCTGTTTCGATTGCCAAACCTCTCAGGAGAGCATTTGCAACCGTTTGGCACCATTTTTGAGTGAATGGCCAAAAGTCAGATTTTTTCTGAAATTGTGACCCCGGGGCTTAGGGATTTTTTCAAAAAAAAAATTTTTTGCCGGTGAAGTTGTCGACGGCTGATTTCTTGTCCTGCGATAAAAAGACTTCTGTTTCGATTGCCAAACCTCTCAGGGGAGCATTTGCAACCGTTTGGCACCATTTTGGAGTGAATTGCCAAAAGGCAGATTTTTGATGAAATTGTGACCCCGGGGGTTAGGGATTTTTTCAAAAAAAAAATTTTTGCCGGTGAAGTTGTCGAGGGCTGATTTCTTGTCCTGTGATAAAAAGCCATCTGTTTCGACCGCCAAACCTCTCAAGGGAGCATTTGCAACAGTTTGGCACCATTTTTGAGTGAATGGCCAAAAGTCAGATTTTTTCTGAAATTGTGACCCCGGGGCTTAGGGATTTTTTCAAAAAAATATTTTTTTGCCAGTTAAGTTGTCGAGGGCTGATTTCTTGTCGTGTGATAAAAAGACTTCTGTTTCGATTGCCAAACCTCTCAAGGGAGCGATTGCAACAGTTTGGCAACATTTTTGAGTGAATGGCCAAAAGTCAGATTTTTTGTGAAATTGTGACCCCGGGGGTTAGGAATTTTTTTCAAAAAAAAAAATTTTGCCGGTGAAGTTGTCTAGGGCTGATTTCTTGTCCTGTGATAAAAAGCCTTCTGTTTCGACCGCCAAACCCCTCAAGGGAGCATTTGCAAGAGTTTGGCACCATTTTTGAGTGAATGGCCAAAAGTCAGATTTTTTCTGAAATTGTGACCCCGGGGGTTAGGGATTTTTTTTTAAAAAAATCTTTTTCTGCCAGTTAAGTTGTCGACGGCTGATTTCTTGTCCTGTGATAAAAAGCCTTCTGTTTCAACCGTCAAACCTCTCAGGGGAGCATTTGCAACAGTTTGGCACCATTTTTGAGTGAATGGCCAAAAGTCAGATTTTTGATGAAATTGTGACCCCGGGGCTTAGGGATTTTTTCAAAAATACCTTTTTTTGCCAGTTAAGTTGTCGAGTGCTGATTTCTTGTCGTGTGATAAAAAGACTTCTGTTTCGATTGCCAAACCTCTCAGGGGAGCGATTGCAAGAGTTTGGCACCATTTTTGAGTGAATGGCCAAAAGTCAGATTTTTGATGAAATTGTGACCCCGGGGCTTAGGGATTTTTTCAAAAATATCTTTTTCTGCCGGTGAAGTTGTCGAGGGCTGATTTTTTGTAGTGATAAAAAGCCTTCTGTTTCGACCGCCAAACCCCTCAGGGGAGCATTTGCAAGAGGTTCGCACCATTTTTGAGTGAATGGCCAAAAGTCAGATTTTTTCTGAAATTGTGACCCCGGGGGTTAGGGATTTTTTCAAAAAAATCTTTTTCTGCCACTTAAGTTGTCGAGGGCTGATTTCTTGTCCTGTGATAAAAAGACTTCTGTTTCGATTGCCAAACCTCTCAGGGGAGCATTTGCAACAGTTTGCCACCATTTTTGAGTGAATGGCCAAAAGTCAGATTTTTTTCTGAAATTGTGACCCCGGGGGTTAGGGATTTTTTCAAAAAAAAAAATTTTTGCCTGTGAAGTTGTCGAGGGCTGATTTCTTGTCCTGTGATAAAAAGACTTCTGTTTCGATTGCCAAACCTCTCAGGGGAGCATTTGCAACCGTTTGGCACCATTTTTGAGTGAATGGCCAAAAGTCAGATTTTTTCTGAAATTGTGACCCCGGGGATCAGGGATTTTTTCAAAAATATCTTTTTCTGCCAGTTAAGTGGTCAAGGGCTGATTTCTTGTTCTGTGATAAAAAGCCTTCTGTTTCGACCGCCAAACGTCTCAGGGGAGCATTTGCAACCGTTTGGCACCATTGTTGAGTGAATGGCCAAATGTCAGATTTTTTCTGAAATTGTGACCCCGGGGTTTAGGGATTTTTTCAAAAAAAAATTTTTTGACGGTGAAGTTGTCGAGGGCTGATTTCTTGTCCTGTGATAAAAAGACTTCTGTTTCGACCGCCAAACCTCTCAGGGGAGCATTTGCAACAGTTCGGCACCATTTTTGAGTGAATGGCCAAAAGTCAGATTTTTTCTGAAATTGTGACCCCGGGGGTTAGGGATTTTTTCCAAAAAATCTTTTTCTGCCAGTTAAGTTGTCGAGGGCTGATTTCTTGTCCTTTGATAAAAAGACTTCTGTTTCGATTGCCAAACTTCTCAGGGGAGCATTTGCAACCGTTTGGCACCATTTATGAGTGAATGGCCAAAAGTCAGATTTTTTCTGAAATTGTGACCCCGGGGCTTAGGGATTTTTTCCAAAAAATTTTTTTCTGCCGGTGAAGTTGTCGACGGCTGATTTCTTGTCCTGCGATAAAAAGGCTTCTGTTTCGATTGCCAAACCTCTCAGGGGAGCATTTGCAAGAGTTTGGCACCATTTTGGAGTGAATTGCCAAAAGTCAGATTTTTTCTGAAATTGTGACCCCGGGGGTTAGGGATTTTTTCAAAAAAAAATTTTTTGCCGGTGAAGTTGTCGAGGGCTGATTTCTTGTCCTGTGATAAAAAGCCATCTGTTTCGACCGCCAAACCTCTCAAGGGAGCATTTGCAAAAGTTTGGCACCATTTTTGAGTGAATGGCCAAAAGTCAGATTTTTTCTGAAACTGTGACCCCGGGGGTTAAGGATTTTTTCAAAAAAATCTTTTTCTGCCAGTGAAGTTGTCGAGGGCTGATTTCTTGTTCTGTGATAAAAAGCCTTCTGTTTCGACCGCCAAACCTCTCACGGGAGCATTTGCAACGGTTTGGCACCATTTTTGAGTGAATGGCCAAAAGTCATATTTTTTCTGAAATTGTGACCCCGGGGGTTAGGGATTTTTTCAAAAAAATCTTTTTCTGCCAGTTAAGTTGTCGAGGGCTGATTTCTTGTCCTGTGATAAAAAGCCTTCTGTTTCGATTGCCAAACCTCTCAAGGGAGCATTTGCAAGAGTTTGGCACCATTTTGGAGTGAATTGTCAAAAGTCAGATTTTTTCTGAAATTGTGACCCCGGGGGTTAGGGATTTTTTCAAAAAAAAATTTTTCTGCCGGTGAAGTTGTCAACGGCTGATTTCTTGTCCTGCGATAAAAAGCCTTTTGTTTCGATTGCCAAACCTCTCAGGGAAGCATTTGCAACCGTTTGGCACCATTTTGGAGTGAATTGCCAAAAGTCAGATTTATTTGCAACCGTTTGGCACCATTTATGAGTGAATTGCCAAAAGTCAGATTTTTTCTGAAATTGTGACCCCGGGGCTTAGGGATTTTTTCAAAAATATCTTTTTCTGCCAGTTAAGTTGTCGAGGGCTGATTTCTTGTTCTGTGATAAAAAGCCTTCTGTTTCGACCGCCAAACCTCTCAGGGGAGCATTTGCAACCGTTTGGCACCATTTATGAGTGAATGGCCAAAAGTCAGATTTTTTCTGAAATTGTGACCCCGGGGCTTAGGGATTTTTTATTTAAAAAAAATTTTTGACAGTGAAGTTGTCGAGGGCTGATTTCTTGTCCTGTGATAAAAAGACTTCTGTTTCGATTGCCAAACCTTTCAGGGGAGCATTTGAAACAGTTCGGCACCATTTTTGAGTGAATTTCCAAAAGTCAGATTTTTGATGAAATTGTGATCCCCCCGGGCTTAGGGATTTTTTCAAAAAAAAATTTTTTGCCGGTGAAGTTGTCGAGGGCTGATTTCTTGTCCTGTGATAAAAAGACTTCTGTTTCGATTGCCAAACCTCTCAGGAGAGCATTTGCAACCGTTTGGCACCATTTTTGAGTGAATGGCCAAAAGTCAGATTTTTTCTGAAATTGTGACCCCGGGGCTTAGGGATTTTTTCAAAAAAAAAAAATTTTTGCCGGTGAAGTTGTCGAGGGCTGATTTCTTGTCCTGTGATAAAAAGCCATCTGTTTCGACCGCCAAACCTCTCAAGGGAGCATTTGCAACAGTTTGGCACCATTTTTGAGTGAATGGCCAAAAGTCAGATTTTTTCTGAAATTGTGACCCCGGGGCTTAGGGATTTTTTCAAAAAAATATTTTTTTGCCAGTTAAGTTGTCGAGGGCTGATTTCTTGTCGTGTGATAAAAAGACTTCTGTTTCGATTGCCAAACCTCTCAAGGGAGCGATTGCAACAGTTTGGCACCATTTTTGAGTGAATGGCCAAAAGTCAGATTTTTTCTGAAATTGTGACCCCGGGGGTTAGGAATTTTTTCAAAAATATCTTTTTCTGCCGGTGAAGTTGTCGAGGGCTGATTTCTTGTCGTGTGATAAAAAGACTTCTGTTTCGATTGCCAAACCTCTAAGGGGAGCATTTGCAACAGTTTGGCAACATTTTTGAGTGAATGGCCAAAAGTCAGATTTTTTCTGAAATTGTGACCCCGGGGCTTAGGGATTTTTTCCAAAAAAAAAAATTTTTGCTGGTGAAGTTGTCTAGGGCTGATTTCTTGTCCTGTGATAAAAAGCCTTCTGTTTCGACCGCCAAACCCCTCAAGGGAGCATTTGCAAGAGTTTGGCACCATTTTTGAGTGAATGGCCAAAAGTCAGATTTTTTCTGAAATTGTGACCCCGGGGGTTAGGGATTTTTTTTAAAAAAATCTTTTTCTGCCAGTTAAGTTGTCGAGTGCTGATTTCTTGTCCTGTGATAAAAAGACTTCTGTTTCGATTGCCAAACCTCTCAGGGGAGCGATTGCAAGAGTTTGGCACCATTTTTGAGTGAATGGCCAAAAGTCAGATTTTTGATGAAATTGTGACCCCGGGGCTTAGGGATTTTTTCAAAAATATCTTTTTCTGCCGGTGAAGTTGTCGAGGGCTGATTTTTTGTAGTGATAAAAAGCCTTCTGTTTCGACCGCCAAACCCCTCAGGGGAGCATTTGCAAGAGGTTCACACCATTTTTGAGTGAATGGCCAAAAGTCAGATTTTTTCTGAAATTGTGACCCCGGGGGTTAGGGATTTTTTCAAAAAAATCTTTTTCTGCCACTTAAGTTGTCGAGGGCTGATTTCTTGTCCTGTGATAAAAAGACTTCTGTTTCAATTGCCAAACCTCTCAGGGGAGCATTTGCAACAGTTTGCCACCATTTTTGAGTGAATGGCCAAAAGTCAGATTTTTTTCTGAAATTGTGACCCCGGGGGTTAGGGATTTTTTCAAAAAAAAAATTTTTGCCTGTGAAGTTGTCGAGGGCTGATTTCTTGTCCTGTGATAAAAGGACTTCTGTTTCGATTGCCAAACCTCTCAGGGGAGCATTTGCAACCGTTTGGCACCATTTTTGAGTGAATGGCCAAAAGTCAGATTTTTTCTGAAATTGTGACCCCGGGGATTAGGGATTTTTTCAAAAATATCTTTTTCTGCCAGTTAAGTGGTCAAGGGCTGATTTCTTGTTCTGTGATAAAAAGCCTTCTGTTTCGACCGCCAAACGTCTCAGGGGAGCATTTGCAACCGTTTGGCACCATTGTTGAGTGAATGGCCAAATGTCAGATTTTTTCTGAAATTGTGACCCCGGGGTTTAGGGATTTTTTCAAAAAAAAATTTTTTGATGGTGAAGTTGTCGAGGGCTGATTTCTTGTCCTGTGATAAAAAGACTTCTGTTTCGACCGCCAAACCTCTCAGGGGAGCATTTGCAACAGTTCGGCACCATTTTTGAGTGAATGGCCAAAAGTCAGATTTTTTCTGAAATTGTGACCCCGGGGGTTAGGGATTTTTTCCAAAAAATCTTTTTCTGCCAGTTAAGTTGTCGAGGGCTGATTTCTTGTCCTTTGATAAAAAGACTTCTGTTTCGATTGCCAAACTTCTCAGGGGAGCATTTGCAACCGTTTGGCACCATTTATGAGTGAATGGCCAAAAGTCAGATTTTTTCTGAAATTGTGACCCCGGGGGTTAGGGATTTTTTCAAAAAAAAATTTTTTGCCGGTGAAGTTGTCGAGGGCTGATTTCTTGTCCTGTGATAAAAAGCCATCTGTTTCGACCGCCAAACCTCTCAAGGGAGCATTTGCAAAAGTTTGGCACCATTTTTGAGTGAATGGCCAAAAGTCAGATTTTTTCTGAAACTGTGACCCCGGGGGTTAAGGATTTTTTCAAAAAAATCTTTTTCTGCCAGTTAAGTTGTCGAGGGCTGATTTCTTGTCCTGTGATAAAAAGCCTTCTGTTTCGATTGCCAAACCTCTCACGGGAGCATTTGCAACAGTTTGGCACCATTTTTGAGTGAATGGCCAAAAGTCATATTTTTTCTGAAATTGTGACCCCGGGGGTTAGGGATTTTTTCAAAAAAAAAATTTTCTGCCGGTGAAGTTGTCGACGGCTGATTTCTTGTCCTGCGATAAAAAGCCTTCTGTTTCGATTGCCAAACCTCTCAGGGAAGCATTTGCAACCGTTTGGCACCATTTTGGAGTGAATTGCCAAAAGTCAGATTTATTTGCAACCGTTTGGCACCATTTATGAGTGAATTGCCAAAAGTCAGATTTTTTCTGAAATTGTGACCCCGGGGCTTAGGGATTTTTTCAAAAATATCTTTTTCTGCCAGTTAAGTTGTCGAGGGCTGATTTCTTGTCGTGTGATAAAAAGACTTCTGTTTCGATTGCCAAACCTCTAAGGGGAGCATTTGCAACAGTTTGGCAACATTTTTGAGTGAATGGCCAAAAGTCAAATTTTTTCTGAAATTGTGACCCCGGGGCTTAGGGATTTTTTCAAAAATATTTTTTTCTGCCAGTTAAGTTGTCGAGGGCTGATTTCTTGTTCCGTGAAAAAAAGCCTTCTGTCTCGACCGCCAAACCTCTCAGGGGAGCATTTGCAACAGTTTGGAACCATTTTTGAGTGAATGGCCAAAAGTCAGATTTTTTCTTAAATTGTGACCCCGGGGCTTAGGGATTTTTTCAAAAAAATATTTTTTTGCCAGTTAAGTTGTCGAAGGCTGATTTCTTGTCGTGTGATAAAAAGACTTCTGTTTCGATTGCCAAACCTCTCAGGGGAGCGATTGCAACCGTTTGGCACCATTTTTGAGTGAATGGCCAAAAGTCAGATTTTTTCTGAAATTGTGACCCCGGGGATTAGGGATTTTTTCAAAAATATCTTTTTCTGCCAGTTAAGTGGTCAAGGGCTGATTTCTTGTTCTGTGATAAAAAGCCTTCTGTTTCGACCGCCAAACGTCTCAGGGGAGCATTTGCAACCGTTTGGCACCATTGTTGAGTGAATGGCCAAATGTCAGATTTTTTCTGAAATTGTGACCCCGGGGTTTAGGGATTTTTTCAAAAAAAATTTTTTTGACGGTGAAGTTGTCGAGGGCTGATTTCTTGTCCTGTGATAAAAAGACTTCTGTTTCGACCGCCAAACCTCTCAGGGGAGCATTTGCAACAGTTCGGCACCATTTTTGAGTGAATGGCCAAAAGTCAGATTTTTTCTGAAATTGTGACCCCGGGGGTTAGGGATTTTTTCCAAAAAATCTTTTTCTGCCAGTTAAGTTGTCGAGGGCTGATTTCTTGTCCTTTGATAAAAAGACTTCTGTTTCGATTGCCAAACTTCTCAGGGGAGCATTTGCAACCGTTTGGCACCATTTTTGAGTGAATGGCCAAAACTCAGATTTTTTCTGAAATTGTGACCCCGGGGCTTAGGGATTTTTTCAAAAAAAAATTTTTTGCCGGTGAAGTTGTCGAGTGCTGATTTCTTTTCCTTTGATAAAAAGACTTCTGTTTCGATTGCCAAACCTCTCAGGGGAGCATTTGCAACCATTAGGCACCATTTATGAGTGAATTGTCAAAAGTCAGATTTTTTCTGAAATTGTGACCCCGGGGGTTAGGGATTTTTTCAAAAAAATCTTTTTCTGACAGTTAAGTTGTCGAGGGCTGATTTCTTGTCCTGTGATAAAAAGACTTCTGTTTCAATTGCCAAACCTCTCAGGGGAGCATTTGCAACAGTTTGGCACCATTTTTGAGTGAATGGCCAAAAGTCAGATTTTTTTCTGAAATTGTGACCCCGGGGGTTAGGGATTTTTTCAAAAAAAAAATTTTTGCCTGTGAAGTTGTCGAGGGCTGATTTCTTGTCCTGTGATAAAAAGACTTCTGTTTCGATTGCCAAACCTCTCAGGGGAGCATTTGCAACCGTTTGGCACCATTTTTGAGTGAATGGCCAAAAGTCAGATTTTTTCTGAAATTGTGACCCCGGGGATTAGGGATTTTTTCAAAAATATCTTTTTCTGCCAGTTAAGTGGTCAAGGGCTGATTTCTTGTTCTGTGATAAAAAGCCTTCTGTTTCGACCGCCAAACGTCTCAGGGGAGCATTTGCAACCGTTTGGCACCATTTTTGAGTGAATTGCCAAAAGTCAGATTTTTGATGAAATTGTTACCCCGGGGCTTAGGGATTTTTTCAAAAAAAATTTTTTTACCGGTGAAGTTGTCGAGAGCTAATTTCTTGTCCTGTGATAAAAAGCCTCCTGTTTCGACCGCCAAACCTCTCTGGGGAGCATTTGCAACAGTTTGGCACCATTTTTAAGTGAATGGCCAAAAGTCAGATTTTTGATGAAATTGTGACCCCGGGGCTTATGGATTTTTTCAAAAATATCTTTTTCTGCCGGTGAAGTTGTCGAGGGCTGATTTCTTGTCGTGTGATAAAAAGACTTCTGTTTCGATTGCCAAACCTCTAAGGGGAGCATTTCCAACAGTTTGGCACCATTTTTGAGTGAATGGCCAAAGGTCCGATTTTTAATGAAATTGTGATCCCGGGGGTTAGGGATTTTTTCAAAAAAAAATTTTTTGCCGGTGAAGTTGTCGAGGGCTGATTTCTTGTCCTGTGATAAAAAGCCTCCTGTTTCGACCGCCAAACCTCTCAGGGGAGTATTTGCAACAGTTTGGCACCATTTTTGAGTGAATGGCCAAAAGTCAGATTTTTTCTGAAATTGTGACCCCGGGGGTTAGGGATTTTTTTAAAAAAAATAAATTGCCGGTTAAGTTGTCCTGTGATAAAAAGACTTCTGTTTCGATCGCCAAACCTCTCAGGGGAGCATTTGCAACCGTTGGGCACCATTTTTGAGTGAATTGGCAAAAGTCAGATTTTTTCTGAAATTGTGACCCCGGGGCTTAGGGATTTTTTCAAAAAAATAATTTTGCAGGTTAAGTTGTCCTGTGATAAAAAGACTTCTGTTTCAATTGCCAAACCTCTCAGGGGAGCATTTGCTACCGTTAGGCACCATTTATGAGTGAATTGCCAAAAGTCAGATTTTTAATGAAATTGTGATCCCGGGGCTTAGGGATTTTTTCAAAAAAAATTATTTTGCCGGTGAAGTTGTCGAGGGCTGATTTCTTGTCCTGTGATAAAAAGCCTCCTGTTTCGACCGCCAAACCTCTCAGGGGAGTATTTGCAACAGTTTGGCACCATTTATGAGTGAATTGTCAAAAGTCAGATTTTTTCTGAAATTGCGACCCCGGGGGTTAGGGATTTTTTCAAAAAAATCTTTTTCTGCCAGTTAAGTTGTCGAGGGCTGATTTCTTGTCCTATGATAAAAAGCCTTCTGCTTCGACCACCAAACCTCTCAGGGGAGCATTTGCAACCATTAGGCACCATTTATGAGTGAATTGTCAAAAGTCAGATTTTTTCTGAAATTGTGACCCCGGGGGTTAGGGATTTTTTCAAAAAACTCTTTTTCTGCCAGTTAAGTTATCGAGGGTTGATTTCTTGTCCTGTGATAAAAAGACTTCTGTTTCGATTGCCAAACCTCTCAGGGTAGCATTTGAAACAGTTTGGCACCATTTTTGAGTGAATTACCAAAAGTCAGATTTTTGATGAAATTATGACCCCGGGGCTTAGGGATTTTTTTCAAAAAAATCTTTTTCTGCCGGTGAAGTTGTCGAGGGCTGATTTCTTGTCCTGTGATAAAAAGCCTTCTGTTTCTACCGCCAAACCTCTCAGGGGAGCATTTGCAACAGTTTGGCACCATTTTTGAGTGAATGGCCAAAGGTCCGATTTTTAATGAAATTGTGACCCCGGGGGTTAGGGATTTTTTCAAAAAAAAAATTTTTGCCAGTTAAGTTGTCGAGGGCTGATTTCTTGTCGTGTGATAAAAAGACTTCTGTTTCGATTGCCAAACCTCTCAGGGGAGCGATTGCAACAGTTTGGCACCATTTTTGAGTGAATTGCCAAAAGTCAAATTTTTGATTAAATTGTTACCCCGGGGCTTATGGATTTTTTCAAAAATATCTTTTTCTGCCGGTGAAGTTGTCGAGGGCTGATTTCTTGTCGTGTGATAAAAAGACTTCTGTTTCGATTGCCAAACCTCTAAGGGGAGCATTTTCAACAGTTTGGCACCATTTTTGAGCGAATGGCCAATGGTCCGATTTTTAATGAAATTGTGACCCCGGGGCTTAGGGATTTAAAAAAAAAAAAAATTGCTGGTGATGTTGTCGAGGGCTGATTTCTTGTGCTGTGTTAAAAAGCCTTCTGTTTCAATTGCCAAACCTCTCAGGGGAGCATTTGCAACCGTTTGGCACCATTTTTGAGTGAATGGCCAAAGGTCAGATTTTTTCTGAAATTGTGACCCCGGGGCTTAGGGATTTTTTCAAAAAAAAAATTTTTGCCGGTGAAATCGTCGAGGACTGATTTCTTGTCCTGTGATAAAAAGACTTCTGTTTCGATTGCCAAACCTCTCAGGGGAGCATTTGCAACAGTTTGGCACCATTTTTGAGTGAATGGCCAAAAGTCAGATTTTTTTCTGAAATTGTGACCCCGGGGGTTAGGGATTTTTTCAAAAAAAAAATTTTTGCCGGTGAAGTTGTCGAGGGCTGATTTCTTCTCCTGTGATAAAAAGACTTCTGTTTCGATTGCCAAACCTCTCAGGGGAGCATTTGCAACCGTTTGGCACCATTTTTGAGTGAATGGCCAAAAGTCAGATTTTTTCTGAAATTGTGACCCCGGGGATTAGGGATTTTTTCAAAAATATCTTTTTCTGCCAGTTAAGTGGTCAAGGGCTGATTTCTTGTTCTGTGATAAAAAGCCTTCTGTTTCGACCGCCAAACGTCTCAGGGGAGCATTTGCAACCGTTTGGCACCATTGTTGAGTGAATGGCCAAATGTCAGATTTTTTCTGAAATTGTGACCCCGGGGCTTAGGGATTTTTTCAAAAAAAAAAAATTTGCTGGTGAAGTTGTCGAGGGCTGATTTCTTGTCCTGTGATAAAAAGACTTCTGTTTCGACCGTCAAACCTCTCAGGGGAGCATTTGCAACAGTTCGGCACCATTTTTGAGTGAATGGCCAAAAGTCAGATTTTTTCTGAAATTGTGACCCCGGGGGTTAGGGATTTTTTCCAAAAAATCTTTTTCTGCCAGTTAAGTTGTCGAGGGCTGATTTCTTGTCCTTCGATAAAAAGACTTCTGTTTCGATTGCCAAACTTCTCAGGGGAGCATTTGCAACCGTTTGGCACCATTTTTGAGTGAATGGCCAAAAGTCAGATTTTTTCTGAAATTGTGACCCCGGGTGTTAGGGATTTTTTTTAAAAAAATAAATTGCCGGTTAAGTTGTCCTGTGATAAAAAGACTTCTGTTACGACCGCAAAACCTCTCAGGGGAGCATTTGCAACAGTTCGGCACCATTTTTGAGTGAATGGCCAAAAGTCAGATTTTTTCTGAAATTGTGACCCCGGGGGTTAGGGATTTTTTCAAAAAAATCTTTTTCTGCCAGTTAAGTTGTCGAGGGCTGATTTCTTGTCCTGTGATAAAAAGACTTCTGTTTCGATTGCCAAACCTCTCAGGGGAGCATTTGAAACAGTTCGGCACCATTTTTGAGTGAATGTCCAAAAGTTATATTTTTTCTGAAATTGTGACCCCGGGGGTTAAGGATTTTTTCAAAAAAAAAAATTTCTGCCAGTTAAGTTGTCGAGGGCTGATTTCTTGTCCTGTGATAAAAAGACTTCTGTTTCGATTGCCAAACCTCTCAGGGGAGCATTTGCAACCGTTTGGCACCATTTATGAGTGAATTGCCAAAAGTCAGATTTTTTCTGAAATTGTGACCCCGGGACTTAGGGATTTTTTCAAAAATATCATTTTCTGCCAGTTAAGTTGTCGAGGGCTGATTTCTTGTTCTGTGATAAAAAGCCTTCTGTTTCGACCGCCAAACCTCTCAGGGGAGCATTTGCAACCGTTTGGCACCATTTTTGAGTGAATTGCCAAAAGTCAGATTTTTTCTGAAATTGTGACCCCGGGGCTTAGGGATTTTTTCAAAAATATCTTTTTCTGCCAGTTAAGTTATCGAGGGCTGATTTCTTGTCGTGTGATAAAAAGACTTCTGTTTCGATTGCCAAACCTCTCACGGGAGCATTTGCAACCGTTTGGCACCATTTTTGAGTGAATGGCCAAAAGTCCCATTTTTTCTGAAATTGTGACCCCGGGGGTTAGGGATTTTTTCAAAAAAATCTTTTTCTGCCAGTTAAGTTGTCGAGGGCTGATTTCTTGTAGTGATAAAAAGACTTCTGTTTCGATTGCCAAACCTCTAAGGGGAGTATTTTCAACAGTTTGGCACCATTTTTGAGTGAATGGTCAAAGGTTAGATTTTTAATGAAGTTGTGACCCCGGGGCTTAGGGATTTTTTCAAAAAAATAATTTTGCAGGTTAAGTTGTCCTGTGATAAAAAGACTTCTGTTTCAATTGCCAAACCTCTAAGGGGAGCATTTGCTACCGTTAGGCACCATTTATGAGTGAATTGCCAAAAGTCAGATTTTTAATGAAATTGTGACCCCGGGGCTTAGGGATTTTTTCAAAAAAAATTATTTTGGCGGTGAAGTTGTAGAGGGCTGATTTCTTGTCCTGTGATAAAAAGCCTCCTGTTTCGACCGCCAAACCTCTCAGGGGAGTATTTGCAACAGTTTGGCACCATTTATGAGTGAATTGTCAAAAGTCAGATTTTTTCTGAAATTGTGACCCCGGGGGTTAGGGATTTTTTCAAAAAAATCTTTTTCTGCCAGTTAAGTTGTCGAGGGCTGATTTCTTGTCCTATGATAAAAAGCCTTCTGCTTCGACCACCAAACCTCTCAGGGCAGCATTTGCAACCGTTTGGCACCATTTATGAGTGAATTGTCAAAAGTCAGATTTTTTCTGAAATTGTGACCCCGGGGCTTAGGGATTTTTTCAAAAAAATCTTTTTCTGCCAGTTAAGTTATCGAGGGTTGATTTCTTGTCCTGTGATAAAAAGACTTCTGTTTCGATTGCCAAACCTCTCAGGGGAGCATTTGCAACCGTTTGGCACCATTTATGAGTGAATTGTCAAAAGTCAGATTTTTTCTGAAATTGTGACCCCGGGGGTTAGAGATTTTTTCAAAAAAATCTTTTTCTGCCAGTTAAGTTATCGAGGGTTGATTTCTTGTCCTGTGATAAAAAGACTTCTGTTTCGATTGCCAAACCTCTCAGGGTAGCATTTGAAACAGTTTGGCACCATTTTTGAGTGAATTACCAAAAGTCAGATTTTTGATGAAATTATGACCCCGGGGCTTAGGGATTTTTTCAAAAAAAAATTTTTTACCGGTGAAGTTGTCGAGAGCTAATTTCTTGTCCTGTGATAAAAAGCCTCCTGTTTCGACCGCCAAACCTCTCTGGGGAGCATTTGCAACAGTTGGGCACCATTTTTAAGTGAATGGCCAAAAGTCAGATTTTTGATGAAATTGTGACCCCGGGGCTTAGGGATTTTTTCAAAAAAATCTTTTTCTGCCAGTTAGGTTATCGAGGGCTGATTTCTTGTCCTGTGATGAAAAGACTTCTGTTTCGATTGCCAAACCTCTAAGGGGAGCATTTTCAACAGTTTGGCACCATTTTTGAGCGAATGGCCAAAGGTCCGATTTTTAATGAAATTGTGACCCCGGGGCTTAGGGATTTAAAAAAAATAAAAAATTGCTGGTGATGTTGTCGAGGGCTGATTTCTTGTGCTGTGATAAAAAGCCTTCTGTTTCAATTGCCAAACCTCTCAGGGGAGCATTTGCAACCGTTTGGCACCATTTTTGAGTGAATTACCAAAAGTCAGATTTTTTTCTGAAATTGTGACCCCGGGGTTTAGGGATTTTTTCAAAAAAATCTTTTTCTGCCAGTTAAGTTATTGATGGCTGATTTCTTGTCGTTTGATAAAAAGACTTCTGTTTCGATTGCCAAACCTCTCAGGGGAGCGATTACAACAGTTTGGCACCATTTATGAGTGAATTGTCAAAAGTCAGATTTTTTATGAAATTGTGACCCCGGAGCTTAGGGATTTTTTCAAAAAAAATTTTTTTGCTGGTGAAGTTGTCGAGAGCTGATTTCTTGTCCTGTGATAAAAAGACTTCTGTTTCGTTGCCAAACCTCTCAGGGGAGCATTTGAAACAGTTTGGCACCATTTTTGAGTGAATTGTCAAAAGTCAGATTTTTTCTGAAATTGTGACCCCGGGGCTTAGGGATTTTTTCAAAAAAAAAATTTTTGCCGGTGAAATTGTCGAGGACTGATTTCTTGTCCTGTGATAAAAAGACTTCTGTTTCAATTGCCAAACCTCTCAGGGGAGCATTTGCAACAGTTTGGCACCATTTTTGAGTGAATGGCCAAAAGTCAGATTTTTTTCTGAAATTGTGACCCCGGGGGTTAGGGATTTTTTCAAAAAAAAATTTTTTTGACGGTGAAGTTGTCGAGGGCTGATTTCTTGTCCTGTGATAAAAAGACTTCTGTTTCGATTGCCAAACCTCTCAGGGGAGCATTTGAAACAGTTTGGCACCATTTTTGAGTGAATGGCCAAAAGTCAGATTTTTTCTGAAATTGTGACCCCGGGGATTAGGGATTTTTTCAAAAATATCTTTTTCTGCCAGTTAAGTGGTCGAGGGCTGATTTCTTGTTCTGTGATAAAAAGACTTCTGTTTCGATTGCCAAACTTCTCAGGGGAGCATTTGCAACCGTTTGGCACCATTTTTGAGTGAATGGCCAAAAGTCAGATTTTTTCTGAAATTGTGACCCCGGGGGTTAGGGATTTTTTTTAAAAAAATAAATTGCCGGTTAAGTTGTCCTGTGATAAAAAGACTTCTGTTACGACCGCAAAACCTCTCAGGGGAGCATTTGCAACAGTTCGGCACCATTTTTGAGTGAATGGCCAAAAGTCAGATTTTTTCTGAAATTGTGACCCCGGGGGTTAAGGATTTTTTCAAAAAAAAAAAAATTTCTGCCAGTTAAGTTGTCGAGGGCTGATTTCTTGTCCTGTGATAAAAAGACTTCTGTTTCGATTGCCAAACCTCTCAGGGGAGCATTTGCAACCGTTTGGCACCATTTATGAGTGAATTGCCAAAAGTCAGATTTTTTCTGAAATTGTGACCCCGGGGGTTAAGGATTTTTTCAAAAAAAAAAAAATTTCTGCCAGTTAAGTTGTCGAGGGCTGATTTCTTGTCCTGTGATAAAAAGACTTCTGTTTCGATTGCCAAACCTCTCAGGGGAGCATTTGCAACCGTTTGGCACCATTTATGAGTGAATTGCCAAAAGTCAGATTTTTTCTGAAATTGTGACCCCGGGACTTAGGGATTTTTTCAAAAATATCATTTTCTGCCAGTTAAGTTGTCGAGGGCTGATTTCTTGTTCTGTGATAAAAAGCCTTCTGTTTCGACCGCCAAACCTCTCAGGGGAGCATTTGCAACCGTTTGGCACCATTTTTGAGTGAATTGCCAAAAGTCAGATTTTTTCTGAAATTGTGACCCCGGGGCTTAGGGATTTTTTCAAAAATATCTTTTTCTGCCAGTTAAGTTATCGAGGGCTGATTTCTTGTCGTGTGATAAAAAGACTTCTGTTTCGATTGCCAAACCTCTCACGGGAGCATTTGCAACCGTTTGGCACCATTTTTGAGTGAATGGCCAAAAGTCCCATTTTTTCTGAAATTGTGACCCCGGGGGTTAGGGATTTTTTCAAAAAAATCTTTTTCTGCCAGTTAAGTTGTCGAGGGCTGATTTCTTGTAGTGATAAAAAGACTTCTGTTTCGATTGCCAAACCTCTAAGGGGAGCATTTTCAACAGTTTGGCACCATTTTTGAGTGAATGGTCAAAGGTTAGATTTTTAATGAAGTTGTGACCCCGGGGCTTAGGGATTTTTTCAAAAAAAAAATTTTGCAGGTTAAGTTGTCCTGTGATAAAAAGACTTCTGTTTCAATTGCCAAACCCCTCAGGGGAGCATTTGCAACCGTTTGACACCATTTATGAGTGAATTGCCAAAAGTCAGATTTTTTTCTGAAATTGTGACCCCGGGGATTAGGGATTTTTTCCAAAAAAAATTTTGGCGGTGAAGTTGTCAAGGGCTGATTTCTTGTCCTTTGATCAAAAGCCTTCTGTTTCGACCGCCAAACCTCTCAGTGGAGCATTTGCAACCGTTTGGCACCATTTTTGAGTGAATGGCCAAAAGTCAGATTTTTGATGAAATTGTGACCCCGGGGCTTAGGGATTTTTTCAAAAATATCTTTTTCTGCCGGTGAAGTTGTCGAGGACTGATTTCTTGTTGTGTGATAAAAAGACTTCTGTTTCGATTGCCAAACCTCTAAGGGGAGCATTTGCAACAGTTTGGCACCATTGTTGAGTGAATGGCCAAAAGTCAGATTTTTTCTGAAATTGTGACCCCGGGGCTTAGGGATTTTTTCAAAAAAATCTTTTTCTGCCGGTGAAGTTGTTGAGGGCTGATTTCTTGTCCTGTTATAAAAAGCCTACTGTTTCGACTGCCAAACCTCTCAGGGGAGCATTTGCAACAGTTTGGCACCATTTTTGAGTGAATGGCCAAAAGTCAGATTTTTCCTAAAATTGTGATCCCGGGTGTTAAGGATTTTTTCAAAAAAATCTTTTTCTGCCAGTTAAGTTGTCGAGGGCTGATTTCTTGTCCTGTGATAAAAAGACTTCTGTTTCGATTGCCAAACCTCTCAGGGGAGCATTTGAAACAGTTCGGCACCATTTTAGAGTGAATTTCCAAAAGTCAGATTTTTGATGAAATTGTGACCCCGGGGCTTTGGGATTTTTTGAAAAAAATCTTTTTCCGCCAGTTAAGTTGTTGAGGGCTGATTTCTTGTGCTATGATAAAAAGCATTCTGTTTTGACAGCCAAACCTCTCAGGGGAGCATTTGCAACCGTTTCGCACCATTTTTGAGTGAATTGCCGAAAGTCAATTTTTTTCTGAAATTTTGACCCCGGGACTTAAGGATTTTTTCAAAAAAATCTTTTTCTGCAAGTTAAGTTGTTGAGGGCTGATATCTTTTCCTGTGATAAAAAGCCTTCTGTTTCGAATGCCAAACCTTCCAGGGGAGCATTTGCAACAGTTTGGCACCATTTTTGAGTGAATTGCCAAAAGTCAGATTTTTTCTGAAATTGTGACCCCGGGGCTTAGGAATATTTTTTTAAAAATCTTTTTCCACTGGTTAAGTTGTTGAGGGCTGATTTCTTTTCCTGTGATAAAAAGCCTTCTGTTGCAACCGCCAAACCTTTCAGGGAGCAATTGCAACAATTTGGCAAAAATTTTTTAGTGAATTGCCAAAAGTCAGATTTTTTCTGAAATTGTGACCCCGGGGCTTAGGAATATTTTTTTAAAAATCTTTTTCCACTGGTTAAGTTGTTGAGGGCTGATTTCTTTTCCTGTGATAAAAAGCCTTCTGTTGCAACCGCCAAACCTTTCAGGGAGCAATTGCAACAATTTGGCAAAAATTTTTTAGTGAATTGCCAAAAGTTAGATTTTTTATGAAATTGTGACCCCGGGGCTTAACGATTTTTTCAAAAAAATCTTTTTTGCCGTATAAGTTTTCGAGGGCTGCTTTCTTTTCCTGTGATAAAAAGCCTTCTGTTTCGACCGCCACACGTCTTAGGGGAGCATTTGAAACCGTTTGTCACCATTTTTGAGTGAATTGCCAAAAGTCAGATTTTTGATGAAATTGTGACCCCGGCGTTTAGGGATTTTTTTAAAAAAAATCTTTTTCTGCCGGTGAAGTTGTCGAGGGCTGATTTCTTGTCCTGTGATAAAAAGCCTTCTGTTTCGACCGCCAAACCTCTCACGGGAGCATTTCCAACCATTTGGCACCATTTTTGAGTGAATTGGAGAACGTCAGATTCTTGATGAAATTGTGATTTAGGGATTTTGTCAACAAAATCTGTTTCCGCTTGTTAAGTTGTCGAGGGCTGATTTATTGTCCTGTTATAAAAAGTCTTCTTTTTCGAGCGCCAAATCATTCAGGGGAGCATTTGCAACCGTTTGGCACCATTTTTGCGTTATTTTCTGAAAGTCAGATTTTTGCTGAAATTGTGACCCCAGGGCTTAGGAATTTTTTTAAAAAAATCTTTTTCCACTGGTTAAGTTATCGAGGGCTGATTTCTTGTCCTGTGATAAAAAGCCTTATGTTTCCTCCACCAAATCTTTCAGGGGAGCACTTGCAACGGTTTGGCACCTTTTTGGAGTAAATTGCCAAAAGTCAGATTTTTTGACTGCCATACAATGCTCCTTTTTTTTCTTTACTTTTCCAACATTTATTACTTCTCTTATCCATTTTTGCTTATTTCACTGGTGTGATATACCATCTATATATCATTTTCATCACATTTTGTTACAAAGCATTACATGCTGCAAATTTAAATCCTTCTTTCCATAGTTTTCCCCAATCTTCTTACTGTATATTATACCCGAAATCTTTGGCCCATTGTATCATCACCAACTTAACTTCTTCATCTTTCAACTGGCATTCCAACACTTATTTATAAATTTTAGACAATATTTTACAATCATTTTCTAATACTTCTATTTCAAGGTTTGATTTTTTATCATCAAGTCCATTTTCTTTTAAATCTTGTTTAAACATTTCATTGATTTGTCAATAGTGCAGCCAGTCATTCACATATTCTTTAACTTCTTCATAAGGTTTCATTTTCCATTTACTTCCTTCTTTTTGTACCAATTTCTCATATGTGACCCTTTTTTTAAACTCATATTTACCAGGCCTCCGGATGTGATGACAGAGTGTGCGAGGATGGAAGGCCACGCTCCATGTTTGCACTCTCAGAGACAGGGCTGCACGTCAAAATATTTAAGAGTCCTGCATGTCACCTTAGAAATTAGCAGTGGCATCTAAACTCAAGATCTGCCAGAGTCTGGATTCAGCAGATCTTGGGCTTTCCTGAACGAAACAGGGATGAACCGGTCCGGCAGCAGTGTAAGTCTCAGAATGCTGTATTTGGACAAACGCCGGCTCCCTTGGCCTGAAAGTGAGATGAGCGCTGCGCCCCACAGTCACCTTTGACTGGACCTAACCATCCAGGGGTCCTTTACCTTTACCTACAATACTACGCAGGTGGTGCTGCGATCTAAACCACTGAACCTAGGACTTGCCGATCAGAAGGTCGGTGGTTCAAATCCCCATGACGGGGTGAGCTCCCATTGCTCAGTCCCTGCTCCTGCCATCCTGGTAGTTTGAAAGCAGGTCAAAGTGCAAGTAAATAAATAGGTACCGCTCCGGTGGGAAGGTAAAACAGCGTTTCTGTGCGCTGCTCTGGTTTCGCCAGAAGTGGCTTGGTCATGCTGGCCACATGACCCAGAAAAACTGTCTGTGGAAAAATCCCGGCTCCCTTTGCCAGTAAAACGAGATGAGCTCCGCAATCCCAGAGTCGTTTGCGACTGGACTTAACTGTCAGGGGTCCTTTACCTTTACCTTTTACAATACTACAAAAGCAGCAGCAAAGTTCCCAGAGAGAAATGCATCATCATGCCACTGGATGGCAATATTTAGGTAGTAATTCTGTTCAGAATGTAAGCTGCATATTACAGTGCAAGGAAAACAAAATGCTACGGTTATCAGTAGAGTATAACTGTCCATGTTTACGCGTGTGATTAAATGCAAATTGTGTTAATAAAGGTATAAAATCATGAACTGGAGAACAGCAAATAAACGGAAATTATTTAATATGCCTTCAGATGAGAAAAACGATGCTGTGTGTGTAAAATTCTCTCCCCCCTCCCTCTGTCTGCCTCCCTCCCTCTCTCTCTCTCTGTAAGTGTGTGCATCCATGCATCATCTTCCCAGAGCAGTAAGAAGATCTACTGTCCTCAAGAATATGGCTCTATGTCCCACCAACATCTGAAATAGTTGAGAAGCTCTTCTCAGTGTTTATGCTCCAGGCTGTGGAATATTTTGCCCAGTATAACTCCCCTCTTTTTTGGCCTTGCAGTAAATGTTGGATTTATTTCTGTTCTAGCAAGCTTTTGACCTACCAGCTTGACTGTTTCTCTTCTCTTCTACGTTCTTTTATTTTCTTATGGTTTCGAGTTTTAAGTGGCTGCCGTTTTTATATTCCCTTTTTGTAACTTTTGGTCTGGGATTCTATTGCTTTTTTGGTTGGGCGTTGATTATGGAAACACACAACACAAAGGGATACAGGGAGATAAAGAAACACAGCTCACACAATTCTGCATGTGTTAATATAGAACTTCTCAAAGGCAAAATGTAAAAAAATATGACATTTGTATTCCCCCAAATGTCTGTTTCTTTGAACATAGGCTTTGCAGGCGATACCAAAAGCATGTTCAAGTGCAATATGGAATGTCTCAAAACCAAAGTTCCACCCAAATGTCCATTCATTCAATGAAGGGGGGGGGGAATTCTCTACAAGTATAATCGTTGCTAAAGGATAATCCACAGACCAGGAAAAAATCCTATCCACATCCCTGGGAGTGTTGTAATGTTGATCTCAATCACTCAGTTGCTCTCAGTGACCCAGCCATGTGAAAATCCTTAGTGGGACTCTGACATCGAGACCACCAGATGCAAATCTCGGTTTTCAATCTTTTTCTCTGGTTGTTCCGCAATGGAATGATAAGACTGCAAAACATACAATTCAGCTCCATAAACGTGAAAAGGCCCTCTGCTCATTCTATGATCTTTTCAAGTTTCTCTAAACGAAAAAGCCCTAAATGCTATAGAATTTCCTCATGTGGAAGTTGCGACGTATGTGGAAATAAAATGAAACTGCTCCATCTACTCATTCTTGTGTTCCTTGTGTAAAGTGTGAGATGGAATTGGGATGGAAAGCAATAGTTTCCCCATCATTGAACATGGAGGATGGGGTAGCAGAAAGATTTGATCCAGTAGTATGGGAACTGTTGGCTTTCCAGATGTTGGCCGTGCTTGTTTTGCCTCCAGCAACATCTGGAGGGTCAAAGGTTCCTTGCACCTGTTGCAGGTTTAAGTATATACACACATATACGGTATGTTGTGGTTTGAACTTTCTGTATGTTTTAAAGATGGTTGTAATTTTTTTAGGGATAATTTTATTGTTGTTTTTCATAGAATCTCCTTTCTTGTAACTTGAAGACATTGGTTCCAGTCCTACCCTCCAGAGCAGGAGAAAACAAATACCGTATTTTTTGCTCTATAAGACTCACTTTTTCCCTCCTAAAAAGTAAGGGGAAATGTGTGTGCGTCTTATGGAGCGAATGCAGGCTGAGCAGCTATCCCAGAAGCCAGAACAGCAAGAGGGATCGCTGCTTTCGCTGCTTTTTCTTGTTTTCCTCCTCCAAAAATTAGGTGCGTCTTATGGTCTGGTGCGTCTTATGGAGCGAAAAATACGGTGTGTTACAGCCCTTAAGATATCTGAAGATGGCTATCATATCTGCTCTCAGTTTCCTATTTTCCAGGCTTTTGTAGACCATTTTGAGGTTTTTTCTTACTATCAAGTGGTACATAAATTTTATGAAATAAAATGAATGAATGACTGAATAATACACACACAAAGTAGGGCTGGGAGATACCTGGTTTTCAACATCACAATATATAACCAGCTAAACATCGTGCTATACTGATATATCACAATGTCTGAAATAAGGATGGAGCTATGTATAGGAATTGGCTGGCTTCACGGTTTTGCCCACATTGTGATTTTTGCACAACATGCACACACACACACACACACACACACACACCATGTCAGGTTGAAAATTATGAAACTGATATTATGATATATATGAAACAATATATCGCTATATTGCCCAGCCCTAACACACAGAGTACCTAACACATTGTGAAAAGGTTCTTAAAATGGCCAAAAGACCATGGAAAAAATAAATGAAGGGAACCTCCAAACTACATAGAAATCATTAGTAGTTTTCAAGGGCATTACTGGTGTAACGAAGAGTGAAGGGACATCAAAGAAGATCATTAAAGTTTCAGAAGAAACAGAAGTCTGTGAGAAAACAAAAATGTTACATTAGTTGGAGGTGGAGCAGCAGCAAAGACTGCCAATAAGCCTGGAGTTCAGTGTGAGGAGTTCAACCAAGAATGCTAATGTATACAAGTAGTACAAAGACTACAGGGACTCTCTCTTGTGGAATAACAAATGTGTGGAGAAATCTAGCATATGAGAAATGGAAGAGAAGAAGACAACAGCTGCAGCCAAATTCAGAGTTATAGTTTCTTGGTAAAATACTATGTGAGCCATGATTGGGGTGGCTTAGACACCTATAGGTCACTGGACTGGCTTGCTGACAGGAGAAAGAAAGCAGAAAGAACACAAGTAGAATGATAAAGGAAATCCCCACTGAGGATGATTTTATTACCTCCTTGTCTTGTAGCTCTATTTTCCAGAGAAACTGTTTGTGCTTCAAGCCCAAAAACCCATCCCAAATGGAAATAAAGACACAGTGGAGACAGAATTTAGTTTAAATGTTAACGGGCAAATTTTGGCCATAGCTTTATTAAAATACACAAATGTGACTGGTATTGGCTTAGGCATTGGTATCAAACTATATCTGGCTCCTGCCCCACCCTGCAGGAAGCCTGGAAGGGTAAACAACCAGCAGGGGGTTCTTCTTCAGCGTATATTGACTGGTGCTCACCCCTGGGGTCCCCGGGGGTCCTGGCATGGCCCTAGCCCCTCTCCGGGCTTCAGACGAGATCCAGACCCCCAGATTCCTTTAATTGAATGCCCTATTCAATGGAGGGGCAGGTGATGGCCACACCTCCCCTCCCCACTTTCCCCTAAACCAATGCCTAACTGCCAAACCATACAAAGTTGTGACAATTGCCAAGAGGTAGGCAAAAACCAAGTGGCCAGAGCCAATCTGCCACATTGGAAAAAATGCCGACCTGGCCCCATTCCAAACCAAAGTGCAAAGCAAGGCCAAACATGACCTAATTAACAGATGGGTGGGTGGGTGTTTGGCAGTGCGAAGCAAAAGGAGGTCCCTACGTCATGCTGGCAAATATATACCCCCAACCTTGCCACACTGTTGATTGGCTAAAGGCCATTGGCATAACTGTGCCACCACCTGCTTGGAGTGGGGCAAGCCCCGCCCACAAGCCGGTTAGGGAAGGGTTTCAGGGCCGAGCACAAAGCCACTTCCAACCTTGGGAGGTGATGGTGTTGAGGGCTTCACACCCCCAACACATGCATGGAGGCTGGCTTCCAGCCCCCGCACGATCAGGGGAATCCTCGGGCCGTGCCATCCCCTGAGGCAGCCAATCGGCTGGCTCGAGGTGTATGGCTTGCCTCATTGCCCCGGGATCTCCCTCTTTGGTTCTGCTCAGCTGTTGAGGTTTTCCCACCTGTCCGCCCTTTAAGGTTCCCATTCTGACCTTGCTATGGACCTCGGTTGGTCGCCGTTAAGGGGCCTGGTAGGAATTTTTTCCACTTGGCAAATTGGCACCGGCCATTTGGTTTTTTGCCTACCTTGTAGCAAATCGTCACAATTCCTTTGGTTTTGGCAGTTTGGCATTGGTAAGGGTATTGTTATGTAAATGTGTTGGGGGGGGGGACGCCATCATCTCCCACAAATATTGAAGGGTAGTCCGGTAAAGGATTCTGAGGGGCATGGCCTCGTCCGAAGCCAATGGAGGCCAGGGCCTAAAGCATGCCCCCGAGTGGTGACCCCGGGGGAGTCCCTAGTAGATGTGCATCAGCAGGACTCCCTCTACTGGTGGTTAACCCTTCCCGGTCTTCAAGCAAACAGGCTGAAGCCGGATAGTCAGATAGGACCAATGCCTAAGCCAATACCACTCTTTACCTGTAACCAATAAAGTTGTGGCCAATTTTAGCCCATTAACCTAAAATAATGGTGTCATGTGTCTTTATTTCTACTGGTGGGAGGCGGGAACTCGCCACGCAACATGGACCCTCTCTTAGGAGGATCCAACTTATCCAAAGGATAAGCAAAACAGTCTTCCACACCATTTTGGAGTAACTCTGAAATAGTCTGGAAGACGGTTCTGATCATTTTTAGAGGCATCCTTAGGAGACAGTGGATCAAGTTGTTGACTTCCTAACAAGCAGAAGCAGTGGCATAGCATGGGTTGCCGGCTCTCAGGGCCATGGGGAGGGCTACGTATGTGCATTCAACTGCCTAATAGCATCTACATCACCGGCTCACCTGCACCGGTTCACCTGCACTGGGCCAAGGGGACGCTGCAACAATGACTTAGAACAAAAGGTGACAGGTTGGGGGGGTGGCTGCCAACAAATTTTAGCATCTCACTGGGTGCTGCTGAAATTTGAAAGCCTGAAGCCTGTCACTGATGGTATGCAGCCTCAGTGGGGCCTAGTCTTGATGCGAAACATCTCCCAGAACAACAGCCACTTGGAGGCAGCTGCTTCTACAAGGAGGTAGGGTGCCTGATGCTAAACTTTGTGCCTCTCCCTATCTCAGCTAGCTGCCTCCCTCCCACACACCTCCTTTTGCTCCCGCCTTGAGTATAGGCCCACATAGCTTAGTTGGTAGAGCATGAAACTCTTAATCTCAGGGTCATGGGTTTGAACCCCATGTTTGGTGAAAGATTCCTGCAGTGCAGGGAATTGGACTAGATAACCCAGATCTTCCAAATTCCTATTTTCTAGGGACAGCCCCAGATTTACAGAAGCCGTCTCGGTTTCTGATTTGATCCCAGAATGTCCTGATTTTCCTTAGGACGTCCCTATTTTCATTGGAGAATTGTTGGGGGGTATGGTAAGATGTGGAGCAGGAACTGGCAAGCCACTCCAGTATCCCTGCCAAGAAAACTCCATGGACAAAGACAACAGGCATATAAAAATTATGATGCTGGAAGATGAGCTCCTCAGGTCGGAAGGCATCCAACATGCTACTGAGGAAGAGCGGAGGACAAGTACAAGTAGATTCAGAGCTGATGAAGCGGATGGGCCAAAGCCAAAAGACAGGAGTGCCTGGCGTGCTCTGTTCCGTAGGGTCACGAAGAGACGGACATGACTAAACGACTAAACAACAACAACAACAACATGGTAAGATGTCCCTATTTTCTTCGGAGATTATGGAGTTATGTGACCCCTGAGCCAAGGAGATAAGCAACTGCCCACAAGACATTTGAAGGCTGACCTGTATAGAAAATTTTTAAAAATTTTGGCACCAGGGCCATACCTACTGCATGGCACCCACGGCCTTGGGCACCCACAGTCTTGGGGCCAAGTTGGCATGCCTATTGGGGTCCCTTTGAACTCTGCAACTCTATGGCTGAGTAAATAAATAGTAAATAAAGTTGCACTGAAGAACTTCACAGTTTGTATGACCTTCTATGCCTGCGAGCATATAGAAAGTGATCATCTGTATTTGCACGGTGGATCATCTTGCGGCCAGTGCTTTCCTACCTATGGAAGTGGGATTGTACGATGTTTAGTGGTTCAGTCGCCCCCGTTGTTGTATAATTGCATGCTGCTCATTAACCTGAGCTCTCCAAGGCTGTTAAGAAGATGTGTTTTGATGGGAAACAAACACAAATCCATAATGGGAAGAATCAGATCTGTGCGTTATCTGATTTCTGCTGGAGTGCAAATAATTTCCTTTTTTTATATTTAATCAGCTCCAGGCGCGGTAGCGAAGAAGAAGAAGAAGAAAGAGGGTGGCGTCTCAGCTTCTCTGCTGAAGGGAGGGGGCAACCTTAACAAGGGTCTGCCTTCAAAGAGATTTCTCCAGTCCAGAGGGATTCTCTTCCTGGGGGGGTTTGCACTGGAGGGCCTTTTGAAGATTTTTGGATTTCTGACTTAACAGGTGGTCTTAATTCTTACTAGTTTCTCCACTGAGCTGCAGCAATACAACTCTCCAGGAAGCCTGCTTGCTTCGATTCCTGCAGGGGGGGGGGCAGACCACAGGGAACCCCTGCATTTTTCTTTCTTCGTATCAAGGTTTTGTAGGTGATCGGAACAGCTGCAGTACTTCACCGCCCAGCCAACTCGCGGAGAATAAATTTGCTGTGCCTCTTTGTCAGCAAGTGCAGTCTTTGGGCACTTCCACATCTGCTGTGATATATTGGCACAATGGGTCAGTACACTTGGGTGCTCACCAGAAGGTTGGTGGTTTGAGCCCACCCAGGGATTGCTGTGGGCAAGATTCCTGCATTGCAGGGGGTTGGACTAGATGACCCCCGGGGGTCCCTTCCAATTTTACAATTCTATTATTTTAGTGGCTAAAAACAGAAGGAGCTGTGAGCAGGGTGGTTCAAATCTTGCCTCTGCCCCAAACACACCAGATGGCCCTGTGACGTGTCAGTATTCTCTAGTGCTGTGGTAAAAATGTCAAGTTTTCCTTTTTCAGGGAGGGGGAGCTGAAGTGGCAAAACAAGGTGGCCTGTGGAGATGCTGCTTGGGGAGCAGTGGCGTAGCGCGGGTTGTCAGCACCCGGGGCAAGGCAAGTAATTTGCGCACCCTAACCCGTGGATTTGTGCCCCCAACCCGTGGATTTGCACACCCTAACCCCCAGATGTTGCGCCTGGTGCGGCCGGCCCCCCCTGCACCCCCCACGCTACGCCACTGGAGGGGAGGAATAAATAAATTGAACATTTGGGAGGTTGCCCAGTCCCAGGCGCACAGGAGGGCAGAGCTGGCCGGCTGCCTCAGTGTCTCGCTGGCTCGGTTGTCCCCGAACTCGCAATGCAGAGCCACCTGCAGCAGAAGAGCCTGCAGCAGCACTCTGACCGATGGGAGGGCTCTTCCCTGGACTCAACTCTTGGACCCTGGACTCTCGGCCTGGTGCTCCTGAGAGCCTGGCGCCTGGGTGCCCCGCCCCTTTAGTGCCTATGGGTAAGACTGCCCTGGACAAATATGTTGGTTTCTCTCATTTTCTCATTTTTCCAGTCTTCAATTCTTCACATTTCTGCCTTAATTTGAGGTGGGTTTTTTTTTTAAAAAAAATTCTCATGAAAATTTGTCAGCATTTTTGTGCAAATTTCTCCTAGCATATACATTTTTTTGCATGCAATTTTGCAAAATAGACATATTTGCAAAGCATTTCCCTCTAGCATAATGCATTTTTTCGTATGGCTTTTAAAAAAACCAAACACCACATGTGCATCTATATGCACACCTTACTATATCATATACATTTTGTAAAACTTTCCTTGGCATTGTAAAATTGGGATTACTGTGCATTTTGGAGAATAGATGCATGCAGAAATCAGTTTACATGTAGTTTTGGGAAGTGTGGCTTCGATAAATTTGCCTTTAAATGCTTTAAATGAATCAAATTTATCCCCCGTTCCTACTCTTGAGCCTGTGGTCTTGATCACTGCTTATGCTTCACTTCCTGACCCACTCGATTGCTTGCTCATGACCCAGTCTCAACCTTGATTCCATACCAGAATAAGAGGTGTGGGATCAGGTAGCGCACTTCCGCTCCCAGGACTGTACTTGCACACAGGGAGAACACCTGAAACAGGCCTATAGATAAAGGGGAAAGAGAGGCTAAAACACCATTTAAGTCTTCTGTGCATGTAAACAACATTCTGTATAACTTAGGGTGGGACAGATTGGGTAGGCAGCACAGGGAGACGAACCCTACATCCTACCAGTGCTCCCCTTCCCTTTAGCACATGAAACCTTTAGCACAAAGAATCAGAATTGGAATGGACCCTGAGCAGGGCCGTCTTTAGCAGATGTGGCGCCGGGGTGCAAATATCCGCCCAGTGCGCGCAAATTACCACGGATAGTGTTGGGGTGGCCGTAGCTGCGCACTGCCAGCCATCGGGGGGGGGCGCAACTCTCCTCCATGGCGTTGCGGGAGAGCAATCCTCGCAGAGGCTTGGGAGTGAAGTTGCGCCCCTCCCAAGCCTCCACAGGAGGAGAGCGCAGCTTCCCTCCCAAGTCTCCTCAGGAGGAGAGCGATCCCCACAGAGGCTTGGGAGGGAAGCTGCACGCCCGCCAGCCTTATGGTAGGCGGGGCGCAGCTGGTTGGCATGCAGGGAAAGGGGAGGCTGCCGGCAAAGCCGCACAGCTCCCCCACTCACTGGGGTTCCCCTGAGAGGCTGGTGCCCTGGCGCAACACACCATTAAGCCCTATGGGGAAGACAGCTCTGACCCTGAGGAACATCTAGTCCAACCCCCTGCAATGCAAGAATGTGCAGTTGTCCCATATGACAACCAACCTGCAACCTTCGCATTATCAGCACGATGCTCTAACCAACGGAGCTATCCTACTGCTCCATGCTCTAACCAACTGCCCTTTCTTCAGAGGTTGCTTCCGTTGATAAAGCCCAATGGAGAGATAAAGGGCTAAGAAGAAATTATTATTTCTTTGGGGTGGGGGGAGCAGGGGAGAAAGTGTTCAGTTCTCTGCTCTCATCCACCCTTGCAGTGATTTTACACCTCCCCCACCCCCCACAATTTTAGGGCATAAGGATTGACCTGATTCTGGAGCAAAGGTGATGGTCTACTGCTACTTTGTCTGTTCCCTTGTTTTATAGAACCTAGCAAGAAAAGGCTCTGTGCCTTACTGGTTTTGAGTCACTAGATGGCACAATGGATCAAGCAATGGCCGAGGCATGCAAGTTGTGTGCATAGAAAAGCAACATACGAGTTTGGAGAACAGATACCAAGGTGCAGTGAGTGCAGCCAGTCATTCCACCAAATATGCTATCAGACCTGCAAGCTGTTTTTTCTGCCGTTTCAGCAGCCACTGTGTTTGCATACCTTCTCCAGAAGCGGGATGTCTGGGGTGATAAGAAGAGTAGAGGATCAAATACATACTCCACAAATCTTGGCCATTCCTAGATAGCAGGTGGTTTGGTTAGAGTGGCTGAGACACTTGTCCATTACAGCAGCTTTCAGGGAGTAGATCAGCTGTCTATTGAATTGTACTGGGAAGCTTTTCAAGTAGCTTTGCTTTTGATGGATAGCTAGGTTCATTTCCAGGACAAGCAAAATATGACAGCAAATTGGCTACCATTGGCGTCTGCCAGTGGTGTTTGATTCAGCAACATTGCTGGGTTCCTAGAAGACGTGGGGCACAGGACCATAACACAAAATGGCATATAAATTTGCATTTGCGTAAGCAAATTTATACGTATAGATGTAAATTTAGGCAAAAGCAACTCTGCAAGCATATTTTATTGGTTTAGAAAGAAGGGCAGGAGATCTGGGCCCTGAAGGAACATCTCCACCCCCGTCGTTCACCCCGGACAGTGAGGTCCACCTCTGAGGACCTTCTGGCAGTTCCTTCACTGTGAAAAGTGAGGCTATAGGGAAGCAGGCAGAGGGCCTTCTCGGTAGTGGCACCCATCCTGTGGAACACCCTCCTAGCAGATGCCAACCTTTAGAAGACATCAGTATAGGGAAGTTTTTAATGTTTAATTATGTTTTTGAATATACTGGAAGCTGCCCAGAGTGGCTGTGGCAACCCAGTCAGATAGGTGGGGTTCAATTATTATTATTATTATTATTATTATTATTATTATTATTATTATTATTATTACCTAGGTGCCTTCAGACCGCCCTTTAAAAATTACCCTATGACACCTCTGTTCAGATTCAGAAAATGTAGTTTTGACTTGCAGAAGAAAAGACTAGCTCTAATTATGAGGAATATGGAACTACCATATTATTTTGCTCTATAAGACTCACTCCCCCCCCAAAAAAAAGTAAGGGGAAATGTGTGTGCGTCTTATGGAGCGAATGCAGGCTGCACAGCTATCCCGGAAGCCAGAACAGCAAGAGGGATTGCTGCTTTCACTGCACAGCGATCCCTCTTGCTGTTCTGGCTTCTGAGATTCAGAATATATTTTTTCTTGTTTTCCTCCTCCAAAAACTAGGTGCGTCTTGTGGTCTGGTGCGTCTTATAGAGTGAAAAATACAGTATATTCTAGGGTTACAGAGGTTCCTGAAATGGAGAATTTTTTATGTTCCTCCCCCCCCCCCCGGTTCCTTATTTGAAATTACTTGCAGCTCAGATGTTAAGATGGCAAAAGAAAAAAAGACTGACTCTGTCATCATATATTTGTAAAAAAAAGAGGAAAAAAAGGAAATGGAATGATGTGGTCAGTAATACTGAACAGTTGGATATGAAGTTCAAATAAACCCACAAGTAGGCTTTTTAGGTTACTTTGCTCCTTTGGGAGAGGAAGAGTAGAATATAAATTGAGCAAATAAATAAACAAACATATATATATATTTAAACTACAGCAGCAGCGTAGGAAGCTTGAAGGCAACTTACTGATTGCTGATATTGAATAGCAAAAGACGCCTACTGTAGTTTATTGAAGAAATAAGCATTAGCAAATGGTGTTAATGAACAAACCAACATTTTAGATAGTTGCAGGATGAGTAAGGAAAGTTAGCAATGACATGTTTATTAAATATTTAATTGTAATTTGGAACATTTAAAAATGTACAGCAGATATGGTAAATACTGTAAATATGTAGGCTTGAAAGGATACTTAAAAGTTGGCTAACACCTGTACTATATTGTGTATATTTAGTACATCCTGTGTTCCTTTTTTGGGGGGGTATAAAGTTTTATTAAGACTTATCACAATACAATAAAAAGCAAACTGTACCAAACAGAAAATAATAAAAATGAAAAGAAGAAGAAGAAGAAGAAGAAGAAGAAGAAGAAGAAGAAGAAGAAGAAGAAGAAGTTAGAAGAATGCAAGGAAAAAGGAAATAATAAAAGGATAGAGAGAGAAAAATAAAAAAGGAAAGAGATAGGTAAAAGCAAAGGAATAAGTACAGTCAGTGGCGTAGCGTGGGTTGTCAGCACCCGGGGCAAGGCAAGTAATTTGTGTCCCCTAACCCATGGATTTGCACCCCCTAACCCTAACCCCCAGATGCTGCGCCCGGTGTGGCCGGCCCCCCCTGCACCCCCCACGCTACACCACTGAGTACAGTATAATAACAGAATAAAGCAAAAGAGAAGAGATATGAATAAAAGTGACTTCCAACTATCCGTCTGTCAGTTGTAATTGCACATTTGTAACAGTTGTAAATGGATATTGTCCTTTTATAGAAACACAGCAATGCTGAAAACCAGCCCTAGCTGCAGGTTCGAACCCCGTATGGGACAGCTGCATATTCCTGCCTTGCAGGGGGTTGGACTAGATTATCCTCAGGGTCCCTTCCAACACTACAATTCTGTGATTTTATGATTCTGAGGCAACACACAGTCCTTTTCGCCTAGGCCCTTTTAGCACTGGAAGTTGAAGAAGTAAGAAGCATGAGTTTCAGCAGGATCTGTTGAAACTAACTTAGGCTACAGACAGTCCCCCCAAAAGCCCAACACCTTTTGTGTCTGGATTTTCATTTTGTGAAAAATGGTGACCCTGTAAGTGCTTACTCCTCAGGTAACTGGGGACTGCAGCCTCAGTCTGGTCCCAACCCAATACCCTGTTTTCCCGAAAATAAGACAGTGCCTTATATTAATTTTTGCTTCCAAAGATCCGCTAGGTCTTATTTTAAAGGGATGTCTTATTTTTCCATGAAGAAGAATAGGGTACACATTTAATTGTGAGTCAGCCAGACTCCGTCAGGGCAGAGCGAATAGCAGGCGGCAGCTTGTCCGGGTGGTGGCGCGGGCTCTCTGGTTTAAAGAGACCTCTCACTGCCTGAACAGCTCTGGCTGCATTGCGGCCAATCAGTGAGCTGCGAAGCGGTGCCTGCCGCTATGGTCCAGAGGAGTCAGACGCCTTACGGTAGCTTCGGGGGCCTTATATTCTGGGGAGGCCTTATGTTCGGGGAAGGCCTTATTATCGGGGAGGTCTTATTTTGGGGGGATGCCTTATATTACAGCGAGAGGCAAAACTGGAAGTACCGTATTTTTCGCTCTATAGGACGCACCTGACCATAGGATGCACCTTGTTTTAGAGGGGGAGAACAAGACAAAAAAATTCTCCCCCTCTCTGCTCAGCGCCTCTTCAGCGAAGCGGCAGGAGAAACGGAGCCCCTTCCATTTCTCCTCCCGCTTCGCTGAAGGGGTGCTGCGCATCTCTCCCTCTCTGCTGAACCCGGGAGAGTCTTGCTCTCCCGGCTTCAGCGAAAGGAACCCGAAGCCTTCGGAGTGCAGCGCGAGTTCCTGCTGCCCTCCAAAGGCTTCAGGTGGCTATCCCTGAAGCCTGGAGAGCGAGAGGGGTCGGTGCTTCAGCGAAAGCAACGCGAAGCCTCCGTAGTGTGGAGGGAGCGCTCCCTCTGCGCTTCGCGTTGCTATCGCTGAAGCCAAGGAGCCTGCATTCGCCCCATAGGACGCACACACATTTCCCCTTAATTTGTGGATGGGAAAAAGTGTGTCCTATAGAGCGAAAAATACGGTAGGTCTTATTTTCGGGGGATGTCTTACTTTTGGGGAAAGACGGTAGCTGCAAAACAGACGAAGCATGTTCGACAAAGACCAGCAAAAACTTTTGTAAACAAACATGTCCTTACTTTGCTGATGAAAAGGAGGTGGGAATCAGAAGTCTAATGATCTAATGTATATACTGCCCTTCGATAAGCTTCTAGGGAAGTCATACAAAATAATAACATAAAATGCAGAGATCAAAATAATGTATACTAAATTGCAGCCTGTAAAAAATACACCCAGATGCCCAGGAGACCCCCAGTGTCTCTGCGTGTTGTGGAAATGAGAACAGTGTTAGCATCTCCCAAGAGCTGGCTTTCTTGGAAGCGGACACAACAACAAAGAGCCCCCCTGGTCTGTCCCCCCTTCTCTGTAACTGACAGGAACTGCGGAATGAAGAGCAAAAGCACCCTCTAAAGATCTTAATGAGTGGGGAGGCATAATGAGAAAGCTTCCCCAGAGGTATTCAGGCAGTGGAGGTTGGTTCACGTGGGTGAATGGGGCAAGGCCCCACCAACCTCAGTCTGCCCCCAGCCAGTCCCTGTGTGACTGCCTTCACACTTACAACCAGCCAGGGGACAGCTCTGCCTGTCATTGGCTCAGGTTTCACCCACTGTTTGCCTCCTTGCTTCCTGTCCTACCAGTCCAAATTGGCATCAGCTACCACAGTGTACAGGAGCGAGGCTGTTTAGGACTTTAAAGGCACTTTGGACTGGGACAGAAGCTATAGAGGCGCTCAATGAAATCCCATAAGCAACTGAGTGATATGCTCTCCTTCCATTCCCCAACCCCCCAGCTGCACGCCAGTCACCAAACTCCAGTCACCAAACTGCCCGCAGTTTGCAGTACTTGGAGCGTCAAAATTAAAAAAGGTAGTGGTAAAGGACCCCTGGACAGTTAAGTCCAGTCAAAGGTGACTATGGGGTGCAGCACTCATCTCGCTTTCAGGCCGAGGGAGCTGGCGTTTGTCCACAGACAGCTTTCCGGGTCATGTGGCCAGCATGACTAAACTGCTTCTGGCACAACGGGATACTGTGACGGAAACCAGAGCGCACGGAAACACCGTTTACCTTCCTGCCGCAGTGGTACCTATTTATCTACTTGCACTGTTGTGTTTTCCAATTGCTAGGTTGGCAGGAGCTGGGACAGAGCAACGGGAGTCACTCTGTTGTGGGGATTCAAACTGCTGACCTTCTGATTGGCAAGCCCAAGAGGCTCAGCAGGTTCGACCACAGCGCCACCCGCGTCCCAGTACTCTCCAAGGGCAGACCCATGCCCATCACATCCCAGCTTCGCGGAGCAACACAGGGTTGACTTGGGGAGGGTAGTATGAGCAGCATGCCCCCCAGAAAAATGCCCCTGGGGTGATGGCCCTGGCAGAGCCTTCCCACTACACCACTGTAGACAGGGTGGCTTGTGTGTGTGTTCTTTAATAGTTATGTAGAAGAAGGATTTTCAACAAGAAGGACTTTCAAGAAAGCAACTATTAAAGATGCAAGAGCTCTCTTTTATAAATGGTCACTCTAGTCTCAAGCTAACAGTGGTACTCTGTAATGGTAAAAACCATTCTCAAATAGATGAAAGGCTCATCTAATCCAGAATTTTGGTTTCCATCAGTGATCAGCCAAATACCCAAGGGAAGCTCATAAGCTGGGCATCAAGGCAGCAACTCACTGACTGTCCCTAGCTCCTGGAATACAGAGGTCTACCATGTCTACTTATGTTCGATAGACCCGTCCTTCAGGGATAGGTTCCAAAAACTGGGGGGTTTTTTGCTGGGGGGAGGGGGCAGCTTTCAGTAAGCCATCCAGCCCAAATCTCTGCAGCTAAACCATTCCTTTATTCTATTCTATCTCTTCCTTTAGACCATACCCTCAAACTGGGCAAACAAATGTCAAAAACTCCTCTCCTCTGTTAGATGAGTGTGAGCCAATCAACCCAACGACTGCAGCGATCTGCTGAACATTAATTAGCATCCATTGTGATTGACGGCTCAGCCACACCAAACCCAGGGAGCCTTTTGCGCGACAGGAGAGCATGTCTCGTAATGCAATGTTTGGTGTGGGCCTGGATGGGGTTGTGCGCAACTGCCTTCCCGGTTGCGCGTGATGAATGAGCAAGCTGAGACTCTCTGGATTGCCTCTTTTACTGCAATATGTTCACAGTTGTCATTCACCTTGAACAAACACAGCAAAAGCGGTGGCACAGCCAAACACAGGTAATTAAGTCCACCTGCAGAATCTGAGTGCAAACATATTGGTGTCCCCATACCTGTAGCCAGAAGCAGCCGCTTCTCTGGCTTGTGTTCAAAGATGCTTTTATCTCTGGTCTGGAAGGCTTCCAGCCTCCTTTCCAGCCACAGCCTTCACTGACTGCTCATCACGAGAAGATCTGTGTATTTTAGCTGAGTACATTCTCTCTGGTGTAGCCATCTGCTCAGATGGTAAATTTTTGGTGGAGTGTTGTTGTTATGTACTGAGTTGAATAGGATCCAAACTGAAGCAGTCTGATTGGTCCTAGAACAATAGGATCCAAATTGCAGCAGTCTGATTGGTCCTAGAACAATAGGATTCAGAATGCAGCAGTCTGATTGGTCCTAGAACAATAGGATTCAGAATGCAGCAGTCTGATTGGTCCTAGAACAATGCAGCAGTATGATTGGTTGGCAGGAACCATCCAATCATGCTCCAGATAGAAGTGATTCCACAACCTGATTGGCTTACAGTAGAATTCCGGAATTAGTCAATCATGTGCAGCCCATTGTGTAAATAATGTATATAAACCAGATACTTTGAGGGGACATTCATTCATTCCTCCTCACCACTATGAGCTGAATAAAGAGCATGAAATCACTTTGCGACTCTGAGTATATCTCAGTTGTATAGTGCAGACATTTGTTGAACTCTTTCTCGCTTTTATCCAACAGCCCTTCATTACAAAACAAAGTGCATCTGGACTTTTTTTAAAACAACAACTATGAACAGAATGAGCCAAGTGTTATGTTAATGGAGGAATGGGAGAATCACTTCTCCCCTGGTGCTCCAGCATCATTTGTAGGAAGTGATCACATGAATTGGGCAACTGACATGTCTCTTCCCATGCCGGCAAAACTCTTCCCCGTGAGAGCTGATGGACGTCAGCAGTAGGGTTGCCATATTTTGAAGAGCAAAAAAAGAGAATGCTATGACGGCCATTCAAAGCAAAGAAATATAATTTGCCCCTAATTTTACCCCTGAGAAAGAGGACGTGTCCTGGAAAAAAGAGGACACATGGCAACCCTACTAACCATTCACACACCCAGCTCTTGTGAGTCCTTCCAGATTCACATGAATGTGGAACATACTTTTTGTTGTTGTTGTTGTTGTTGTTGTTGTTGTTGTCTAGTTGTTTAGTCGTGTCCGACTCTTCGTGACCCCATGGACCAGAGCACGCCAGGCACTTCTGTCTTCCACTGCCTCCCGCAGTTTGGTCAAACTCATGCTGGTAGCTAACCATCTCGTCCTCTGTCGCCCCCTTCTCCTTGTGCCCACAATCTTTCCCAACATCAGGGTCTTTTCCAGGGTGACTTTTCTTCTCATGAGTTGGCCAAAGTATTGAAGTCTCAGCTTCACGATCTGTCCTTCCAGTGAGCACTCAGGGCTGATTTCCTTAAGAATGAATAGGTTTGATCTTCTTGCAGTCCATGGGACCCTCAAGAGTCTCCTCCAGCATCATAATTCAAAAGCATCCATTCTTCGGCGATCAGCCTTCTTTATGGTCCAGCTCTCACTTCCATACATCACTACTGGGAAAACCATAGCTTTAACTATACGGACCTTTGTCGGCAAGGTGATGTCTCTGCTTTTTAATATGCTGTCTAGGTTTGTCATTGGAACATACTTTACACAAGCAAAAAGAAGAGGCTGTTCCTCTCCTCGCCACCCATCCCTATGAATCTCATATTCAAAAAACATCTTGACTAGAATTACATTTACCAACTGAAGAGGGTCAGAGTGAAATAGTGGTAGTACGATTAAATTTGGTCTGTATTTTTTTTAATTTTATTTTGCAATCAATGATGCAAAGCCCACTGAAATCAACAGTCAGTGTTATCCAGTAAACATCTATGCAGAAGCAAGCTCCATTGGGTTTGCTACATTCCTGTCCAGCTTAGAATCATAGAATTGTAGAGTTGGAAGGGACCGCAAGGGTCATGTAGTCCAACCCCCTGCAAGGCAAAAATCTTTTGCCCAACATGGGGCTCAAACTAACAACCTTGTGATTAAGAGTCTTGTGTTCTCCCAACTGAGCTATAGCAGCTTCTTGCTGGTTTCCCACAGGCATCTGGTTGGATGCTCTGAAAACAGCATATTGGACTAGATGAGCCATTGGCTTGATCAAGTAGACTTGTCTAATGTTCTTACTTCAAGGTAGACTGCAGGTTTAAAAATAAGGCTACAGCTTTAAAACCTTTGTTTTGTGCTAACTGGATTCCATCCTGACCAAAGTACCCATGAATGTTCATTCCCCCTCCAAAAAAGCCAGGTTTCCTTTTTTTGAACAAGGCAAATCCAGTCATGCAATGGGAAAGTTTTGTAATTATAGAGTAATAATAATTTATTATTTATACCCTGCCCCTCTGTCTGGGTTTCCCTAGCCATTCTAATTGGCTCCCAACAGAATATTAAAAACCCAATAAAACGTTAAACATTAAAAACTTTCCTAAACAGGGCTGGCTTCAGATGTCTTCTAAAAGTCAGATGGTTGTTTATTTCCTTGGCATCTGATGGGAGGGCATGCCACAGGGCGGGCAGAGAAGGCCCTCTGCCCGGTTCCCTGTAACCTGACTTCTCGCAGTGAGGGAAACTCCAGAAGGTGCTGGACCTCAGTGTCTGGGGTGAACAATGGGGGTATACCTGAAGAAGCGTCTCCACCCCCATCATCCAGCCTGGACACTGTGGTCCAGCGCTGAGGGCCTTCTGGTGGTTCCCTCACTGCAAGAAGCAAAGCTACAGGGAACTAGGCAGAGGGCCTTCTCAGTAGTGGCGCCCACCCTGTGGAACGCCCTCCTATCAGCTGTCAAAGAAATAAACAACTATCTGACATTTAGAAGACATCTGAAGGCAGCCCTGTTCAGGGAAGTTTTTAATGTGTGACACTTTTATGTATTTTTAATCTTTGTTGGTAATTGAGGTTGCAATCCTAAACACGCTAACCTGGGAGTAAGTCTCATGGACTTCTTCCGAGAAGACTTGTGTAAGATTGTGTAAGCCTATAGCCTTGCCCATGGGCAGGTAACCTGTTCCTAGCATTTTATCTAAACTGGGTTGCTGACTGGGTTGCAAACATTTGTTATAAGGATGTAGGAATAATGCAACATGTCCATATTTCTTTTTTTTATGTTTTGCGGTCTTTTGGTGTGTGTGTGTGTGTTTGCAGGTGGTGCACCACACAGAAGAGGGGAACTTAGGAAGTGGTAGTTTCAGCATCATGAATAAGTCAGCATCTCTGCTTTTCACGGGCACCATGCTGGAAGGTTATTAATTCTAAGCCTATTATTGCACATCACAACTTGTTTCTTTATGGGAGAAAGGGAGAGAAGACGACTTAGATGGCCTCCAAAATGTAAACATTCTTTTACAAAAGTCTGGTGCTTGCCCCTTTCTTTACCAAGTGGCGGCAAGAGCTCATGGGGTCACAGGCACACACACACACACACACACACACACACACAGGGTCTGTGTCCCTTTAGAGAATAGAAGACATGGCAGAGACTGTCGTGCTTTAAGATATATGGTTTATTCACCAATTTACACCTTTAGTCTGCATGGAGGGAGCCCTGTTCTTACAGCATGGTGCACAGCAACCTTTCGCCTCCCTCTCTAAGATAGATATCACCTCTCCTTCCTCCTTCCTCCCAGAAACCCCTGTCTTTGTTCACGCCTGAGGGCAGGGGGGAAAGTTCTCAGTGGGCCCTCAATGGCTCTCTATTGTTCTCCTAACAGCCCTAGCTTGGCCAGGCTGGTTTGCATAAGCCAACCCAGGAATTCCCTGTCTCGCACAGCTCTACAGTTTGAGTTTTAATCCATATCCCACTTAATCAAAATCCTAGCATTTGTTCATTCCTAGGGTTTAGGGGGACACTTCCTCCCCCAATCTATAACAATACGAAGCCACCCTTGATTGCATCAAAGCTCTGTCTTCCAAAAGAAAGTCCTGTGTTGTTAATTACTGGGTGTCTTAATAAGTTTAGGTTTGTGTTTGTTCTCTTTCACCTGCATCCTGGATCAGGAGACTTTACACTACAAACCAAAGAGCATGCTGCTATTGTAAAGAACCTGGCTGCACACTTTGCTCTCCCACAAGGAGCGTTGCGAGATGAGAATACAAATCAGAGGGTGGTGTGCTTGAAAAGTGGCCTGTTGGGAGGCAACAGGGCATCCTTGCGTACTGCTTCTTCATCAATAACAGATGAGCCACTATTCCTTCTTGCATGTGATTATCCATTTCCCCAGAACCAAAGCCAGGCGGTGTGGGGTGTGGGGGAGGAAGGATTTATAACATGGAAGGACCATCATATTGTTGGCAAAGCCTGGAAGATGCTGTGTTGAAACAACTTTGAGTTTCCTTAAAAAAGCTCAGCAACTTTGAGCTCAACCACTTTTGTGTCTGGAACTTTACCTCTAGAAATATGGCAACCCTAGTTCAAGAAGTTTCACAAATGTTTTGGATTCACATTGGTGGTAGCCCAACTGGAATATGAGGGCAACACATTGGATTGTGACTCTGGCTGAATAGTGTCAACTAGCGTACCCACCATTTCGATATTGCCATCCAGTACACAGACTGATGGGACACATGCATGCGTTCGATACAGACCTAGCCCTTTCTGTTTTCTCCCTATGCTTGGGGAGAGAACAGAAGGGGAAAAGGAGGACATGGTATACGCTTGGTTCATTTCCTTGTAATTAGAGAAAATGCACCCCTGTTACAGTTGAGATGAATCATATACATTACTATTTTGACTTGCTTGCCATGTAAATGTTGTTGGGTTCCTTGTCTTTCCAGCATCCACAAAGGATAGAAGGGGATAACAGAAATCACTGGGTTAAAGCTGACCAAAAGTCCAGAGGTAGCATTATTATCAATTTACGGTGGGGTGGAAGGTTTGCAAGCTATGAAGGACTTGCTCACAATTTTTTTGACTGCTGCATGAATTATGATAGCTAGGAAGTGGAAGGGGCAAGCAGAATATGAAATGGAAGAATGGTATAAAGAGGTGTGGGATATAGATATTAACGATAAATTAACATGTGCCATGACGGGGAATTTGTAGGAGAAATGATTTCGAGGAGATATGGAAGGTGTTTGTAGAATTTGTACTGTTAAAATGGAAAGGGGTCAAACCATCGCAAGAGGTGTAGAAATTCTAGGAGGTTGGGTAGTTACAATGGAATGGTCTTGGTGGTGGGGTGCACATTTTTATTCGTATTTATTTATGATTATTAATTTGTCAAAATAAAATAATAATAATTTCTTTTTTTAAAAAAAGATGAGATGGTTACTTTTCACACCTGCAGGCATTCTGGTTGAAGCTGGTGTTCTCTAAGTTCCTTCCTTCCTTCCTTCCTTCTTATTTACATTTATTCTCCCCTCTCCATTTTATCCTCACAATGACACTGTATAGTGGGTTGGGATAAGAGACATTAATTGGCTCAAGACCACTCAGTGAACTTCACATCTGAGTGGGGATTTGAACCCTGGTCTTCCAGGTCCTAGTCCAGCTCCCTAACCACTACGCTATACTGACCGTGTTATGCAGTCTCACCATGGATGCTGTGCCTCTACAGATTGAGTTTTGGGGATGTTGTAAAAGCTCTCGCCCCTTAAGGGAGTGGAATGGTGAGCCCAATTTGGGGGCTAGAGTTCCGTCTAGAACATTCCCAAGGATAGATCTTCACAGGCACAGGACTCATGCTATAAAGCACAGACAGGGGCGGACTTTGGCAATCTTTTGTAATATGGCTTTCTGTGCAAGGCCAAAATTTGGTTCCTCCACATGGATCTTCTCAATTATGAGTCTTCTCAATTTTGGGCACCCTCAGCTCAGTGCTCTGTGTGGGGGAACTGCCCAAACCACTTTAAATCTGGTGCTGTGCACAGAGGGCCACTCGAAGAAACATCATAGGCGGGTGGGTGCCACTGCCATTAGAAGAGAACTAGGGAGGCATTCATGGTGAGTTCTGGCACCCCTTTTTCTAGAAAAATAGAACTGGCTATAGGTAACTGTTCTGTTTCATACCTTGTGACCAAAGGATTTGTTAGTTTTACTGGTGGCCTAAGAAAGGGCAAATTGACATTTCTCTTAAATATCTAGAAGGGTAATCTGGTTATATATTCACAGGTGCCCTAGTAAAGAGGTGCCCTTGCAAAGAAAAACTGCACAAAATCTTGGGTTGTTGTTTTCCGTTTGAAAAAAATGCAGGTTTTTGAAGAGTCATGTTTTAGACGCAATGGGAAATTTTCTAGATTCATCTTCAAAAGCTTGTGCAAGTATAGAAACACGGCTGACTATACCCATTTTGTGGAGGGGGGGCAGTCTCCTTATCGTTACCGTACAGAAATACAAATATCTGATGAATGTGACAGCACAGCTTCTCATGTTTTCCTCCAGGAGCAGCTGTATCAGCAGAAATACTTCAGCCAAACCCCAGAGTGGGCTGGCGTGTTTGGCTTTCAGCAAGAGCTCTGAGCCCTTGCTTCAGGTGGAGCTGCATACATTGAAACAGGCTAATCTTGTTGCATCAAGACCTTAGATTTCCATAACACTGCAGAAGAATTCTGATTGCCTCTGATTTGCCTGCAGAGATGACAATGTTTTAGGATGCCTTAGACTACAGTGGAAAGGTGGCGTGTATGGAGGTGCAAAGTGACAAAACTGACAAAGCTAATATCTTCCTGCTGTTTTGAGCTATCATTCATAGTATCTAGAAGGTGTGAGAGAGGGGTTTTTTTTTTTTTTGGCAATAGGAATAATCCCATAGAGAAAGAAACGGAGAGAGCTTTTGAGATGAGTGGTTTTCTGCACTTTACACTAACGTTACATGATGATTACTTTCCTCTAAGTGCTCTTGCAGTTCATCCAACTCTTGATAAAGGACAAAAGGAAAACATTAAAGCGTAAAATCATCCCACTTGCATCAGTGACCTATCAGAGATGATAGTAATGGGAGACAGTGGATGTTAGTGTAGGTAAATGCTAAATTGTGTTGGTAAAACCAAATCTCACAGGTAAGTTTCATTGGCTTAGGAAAACGGCACTGCCCAGCAAAATGATAGGATGAGGGCATCTAGTGATCTGATTCTAGTTTCTAGTTTTCTTTAGTTTTCTAGGCCTTTTTGCTATTTAGATGTTCAATCCAATACCTCTGATAGTTTTTTCTTATTTGTAAATATTCGGGGTAAGGGAATGGAAAATGCCTATCTCCATTTCCCCATATGGCTTAATCATATGGTATGACCACTCCATAAATCAAATACCTTTTAAACCTCATCATATTCCTGACTTGCCAACAGAAATTATTACTTATAGTTCTTGCTTCTCTGAACGAGTGGTTATTAATTACCAGAGCCAAAGGGGATGGGAGATGACATTTCTCTGCATTTATCCCAGGTGTTAAACATTGCATTTCAAATCTCAGTATTACTAAGCATTCCTTATTTGCTTAATTACACCCAGCCAATCCCTTGCAGCTTACTTTCCCATGGAGGTATTTCTGGTACCATTATACCATTGCTCTATGACAATAAAGCATAACATTTGGAACAGGATGCCCTCCTTTTGAATTAGGAATCTATATTATTTGAGATGGAATTGATTTTCCTTTGACAGATCTCCCTGAGCAAGGCATTTGATGGAGTGGGTAGCACCACAGACAAAATTCTGCCATGTGCGTTTTGGGAAGGCTCCTCTGAGTGCGATGTTCTAGTAAACCGCATTTTGGGATCTTTCACAGGGCTGTTCCCGTACATTTCTGTGGATGCTCACCGCAATCTCCATCTGCTTTATCTTAATCCTGTAACCTTAGGCATGACAGCAAAGAGCATGTCTCTCTCTTGCTCTGTACTTTTACATTTAATTTTCCACAACTTTAAATCTCTTGAAAAATGACAAAAGTAACTGACGCTTCTATAAAACAGGACATCAATCAGTTTCTCCATGCCTTTTGAATTACAATAATAAAGGGAACATTTTTATTCCAAATAGAGAGCTGTCTCTTTTATTTATGGATTTTTCAGCTGGAAATGAGAAGGTAGTAAAATCTCCCCTTCTATATCTTTTTCCACTGTATGAAAACAGGGTTACAGATCAATTGATTTACCATCACAATCGATTAGGTGACGTTCCTACTATCTCTCTTGTGGCAATAGACAGGCGCTCATATAGATCTTTCATTAGAGAAGTCATTGAAAAGCTAAGGTTCATTGGAAGCCTAAATGGCTTGTAGCTGACTCATTAGGCCATTAACCAACCATTAATATTGTTTAGCCCTCAAAGCATTGCAGATAAAAATAAATTTTCATGTTATTGGATCCAACTTTTAAATTATTATTTAAAAAAGAAAACCTTTGAAGGACATGTATACTGATGAGCTCTTATTAATATTGACCACAACAAACGTGAATTCACATGTGACATTATTATGATACAATGTGGTATAAGACTGGGCAAATCTGGGTTCAGTTCCTTACTCAAACATGAAGCTCACTTGGGTCAGTCACTCAGTCGAATCTAGTTTACAGAGTTACTGTGACAATAATCTGCCTCCCTTCCTTATCATGCCATTTTTAATCCTATTAGCTGTGGCAACCAATGTGATGTTGATGATGCTTTGTCTGATATGCTGATGTCACAGGCATTCGCAGACAAAATCACATTGAGTTACTGCAGCTGCTTAGATGAGATGTACCTGTAATTGTGGGCAAAGGAGAAGGAGGACAGTGAACCTGGCAGTGGCAGGAAACTGGTGCTGACAATAGGAATGAAGGAGAAATATGGTTCAGTCCACATTTACAAGCAAATCTACTTAGTCTGCACTTTCCAGAAGAATATGCAAAATGAAACACAGCCGTCCTTCAAAATTAAAATTTTTAAAAATGTGTTTTTTGCAATGCAGTTCTTCAGCTAATTAAGATCTGCAAGAATGCATGTACTAGGGTAAGGTTTGCATAAAAACCCACATATTACTGAAAATAACATGTTGTTGTTGTTTAGTCATTTAGTTGTGTCCGACTCTTCGTGACCCCATGGACCAGAGCACGCCAGGCACTCCTGTCTTCCACTGCCTCCTGCAGTTTGGTCAGAGTCATGCTGGTAGCTTCGAGAACACTATCCAAACATCTCATCCTCTGTCGTCCTCTTCTTCTTGTGCCCTCCATCTTTCCCAACCTCAGGGTCTTTTCCAGGGAGTCTTCTCTTCTCATGAGGTGGCCAAAGCATTGGAGTCTCAGCTTCGGGATCTGTCCTTCCAGTGAGCACTCAGGGCTGATTTCCTTCAGAATGAATAGGTTTGATCTTCTTGCAGTCCATGGGACTCTCAAGAGTCTCCTCCAGCATCATAATTCAAAAGCATCAACTGTTCGGCGATCAGCCTTCTTTATGGTCCAGCTCTCATTTCCATACACCACTACTGGGAAAACCATAGCTTTAACTATACAGACCTTTGTTGGCAAGGTGATGTCTCTGCTTTTTAAGATGCTGGAAAATAACATACAAAGTGCATTATATTAGGAGAAACTGCTTTTCAAATATTAGATATTAGGCAAAATTGCTTGCAGTGGCGGAGGAAGCCTCTTGGTCGCCTGGGACGGTGCGCTCAGGGGCGGGGTGGGCTGCCCATAGGGGCAGGGCGCACCGTGGGGCCTCTGCCTGTCTCCTCCCACACATCTGCCTGACAGGAGTCTGCCTGTCTCCTCCCACTCATCTGCCCTACAGCTGGGGGGGAGGCAGTGGGCGGACCGTTTGGGCACCGCAGAGCCTGCACGCGCCCAAGCCACCTCGTCTCTCCCAGGAGAAATGCGTGGCTCGGGCGTGCTGCAGGCGCCGTGGTGAGTGCCACCCAGAGTTTTGTCACCTCCCTCAATGGTGACACCCGGGGCAGCCCACCCCACCCCCCCTTTGCCCCTGATTGCTTGCAGAGATGTGAATATTAGGAGAAAATCACACTAAAATGCTGATGAATTTTCACGAGGACTTAAAAAAACAACATAAACTGAGATGGAAATATGGATAACTGAATTTAAGATGGGAGTAATGAGAAAGAGAGAGAAACTGAAATGAACACCCATCCCTAACTCAGTAGTACAGTGGTACCTCAGGTTAAGTACTTAATTCATTCCGGAGGGCCGTTCTTAACCTGAAACTGTTCTTAACCTGAAGCACCACTTTAGCTAATGGGGCCTCCTGTTGCTGCCGCGCCGCCGGAGCCCGATTTCTGTTCTTATCCTGAAGCAAAGTTCTTAACCTGAAGCACTATTTTTGGGTTAGCGGAGTGTGTAACCTGAAAAGTATGTAACCTGAAGCTACCACTGTAGTAGTAGGAGGAGGAGTAGCAGCAGCAGCAGCAGCAGCAGTAACAGCAGCTACCAGAACAAGCATAGGATGTTTGGTGATGTGAGCACTCCTTTTAAGAACCTGGCTCTGCTGAATATTGAGCAAACTAGCACCTAGGAAGGGAGCTGGAACTAAGACAGCCAGAGGCATACCTAGGCTCCCTTGTATGGTGGCAAAGAGCTACATCAGCCCCTCCAAAGCCAGGAGAGATCAACTAGAAACTCAGAAAGTTTGCTTTTCATCCCTTTTGCACTCCACCAGTGACTTCCTCCACATCCATCAGGTTTGGGCTTGCCCTGTTCCACCTCCCCTCCTCAATCGGTCCCTCTGCCTGCCTACCTGCTCGCCTTCCTTCTTCCCTCTGCTTGCTGCTTTCCCTTCTGCCTCCTCCCTCCCTTCCCTTTTTTCTCCTCACCCCCTCTCTCCATCTATCTTCTCTCCAAGCCCCTGCAGGGTGCTCCATTCACACTTCTAATAGCATCATAGGCCAACTAAAATGCCTTGCTGCAGCAGCCCATGCCAGCACCCAGATTCCTCTGCCAAGGTGCCCGGAAAAGCTCCTGTTTTCACCTGGCCACCCAGAGCAGGGGGAGCAGGTGGGCAGCTGGTTCCTAGCTAATCTGAGCCAGAGCAGAGAAGCGTGATTTTTGTTCACCCTTAGGCCTGCACCCTTGGCATGAACCAACCTAACCGACCTCTAGGTATGCCCCTGAAGTCAGCGTATTCTAGAGGTGGGGCTGTGTAAGTCAGCTTGGCACCAAGGCGCTCACTAAATTGCTGCACGTTTTGCATGTTATTTCAGGAATGTTTTGATAGCTGTTGCCATCAGGTGCCCAGTTGGCTAGGATGCGGGAGAGGACCTTTTCAGTCACGGCACCCAAGTCCTTACCAAAGTCTTCACCCTGATCACCCTCCTCTCTGCTAGTCTCTGGGGCTATTGCGAAATCTTTTCTCTTCTGTTCCATCTTTGATTTGGCCTCGTTCCGCCTCCTTTGCTGTTGTCATTTCGATATACGGCTTTTCGTTTTCAGCTCCGTGGTTGTTTCTTTTATTTATTCATATTTATGACTTCACTTTCTGGGCTGCCCCTTATGCCCTTTATGCATTTGACAATATAAAATGTAACCCATAAAAACCAACAACAGAGCTCAAATTTAAAATTAAACATCAAATAAAAATTCAGGAGGATCTTAACGGCAAAGCAGGTGGGCAATCCGTTAATCAGTAGCTGGCCTCAATTTCCACCATCCTGCTGTAAAAGTCTGGCCTTAAATACATGCTCAAAGTTCTGTGTGAGGAAACTGGGTAACATCCAGCCACATACAAGCCACTTCCCAACATTTCATCCCACATTAGAACAGAGGAGAGCAACCTGTGGGCCTTCCATATGTTGTTAGACTACACCTTTCATCATAATCAGTCATTCTCCATGGTGGCTGCTCTTGATGGGTAGCCCAATGTAGAATCCAATGTTGCTGGATTCTAACCCCCATCACCTCTTACCTTTGGCCATACTGGCTGGGGCTGGTAGTAGTTAGAAACCAAAAGTATCTGAAGCATCATAGTTTGTCAACCACTGCTTTTGAATCACCAAGAGCCAGAACCAAAATGGTGCTACCCAGATTAAAAAGTTGGGTAATATAAAGTCTTGATTTTCTTTTTCTCTTTTATATCTATATTTTATTGAAAGGATTTCAATTAAAAGAAATAAAAGAAGGAAAGGTGAGGGGGAGGAGAAAAAAAGAACAACAAAGATACATATAAAAGAGAATATATATATATTGCAAAATATATTGCAATATACGATATTCTCATACATTCTTATATACTTTGGTATAGTGTTATTATCTTAATACTTATGTAAATGTTAATAGCCTACTACATTTTGTATGAAGTCCTTCCATATATTATCATATTTATCCAAGAAAATTCTGCGCCTGTAAGCAGTCCGTTCATAGGTTGCGAGTGATCTCATATCGTCCATCCATTGATTAAAGGGTATCATATCTTTATTTTTCCAGTTCATCAATATCAATCTCTTGGCCACCATTAGGGCACGCAAAATCCATCTTTGTCTTGATTTTCAACGACTGAGGTCATCACCCCAGTGATGCTTGCACACTTAAACATCTAAGGAATGTTCTGAAATCAAATGATGCAGTCATCTTGCTGAAACCAAGCACATGAAGGTTTCATCATTGCATGGCCAGAAAGGCTGCTTGAAAACTCTATGGATGTTGCCTTAGCTCCCGGGAATAATGGCAGGATGTACATGTAACAGATAGATAACTATATGCGAATGGCTATCATTTGTTCCTAAAAGGAAAAATCCAAGTGGAAATGGAAGAGTATTATGTAGGGCTCCCCCAACCACCTGGTCCGGCACCTTTTAAAGGTAAAGGTACCCCTGCCCGTACGGGCCAGTCTTGACAGACACTAGGGTTGTGCGCCCATCTCACTCAAGAGGCCGGGGGCCAGTGCTGTCCAGAGACACTTCCGGGTCACGTGGCCAGCGTGACATCTCTGCTCTGGCGAGCCAGAGCCGCACACGGAAACGCCGTTTACCTTCCCGCTAGTAAGCGGTCCCTATTTATCTACTTGCACCCGGGAGTGCTTTCGAACGGCTAGGTTGGCAGGCGCTGGGACCGAACAACGGGAGCGCACCCCGCCGCGGGGATTCGAACCGCCGACCTTTCGATCGGCAAGCCCTAGGTGCTGAGGCTTTTACCCACAGCGCCACCCGCGTCCCCCGGCACCTTTTAGGGGGGCGCCATTCTAAGAAAACAAGGGAGGTGCTCATTGTGAGTTCCGACACCTCTTTTTCTAGAAAAATAGCAGCGGTATTATGATATGTGCAATGCCACCATGTTTGCACTGCTTTCTTGTCCTTCTTGAAATTATTATTGTTGTTGTTGTTACATTACTATTAAGCAGGGGCAGATGGGGCTCATCAGCCTGGGAAGGTAGCCGATCTAGGAGAAGCAAAACTCTGACCCTAAACCAGGGGCTTCGCAAGGGGGGTATGTGGTCCACCCTGGGTGTCACACCTAGGACGTGACAACCCCCCGTGGCAGATCAGCGTGGCGGTGGTCGCACCCCCGGCAGGCAGATTTTCATGACTGGTACAATCGCCGTCGTGAAAATCCACCTGCTGATCATGTAAATCCACCAGGCGATCAGCCTGGCTCCCCTACGGCGGGCAGTGCTCACATCCCCGGCAGGCGGTTTTATGTGACTGGCGGTCAGATTTTTCACGATTGGCGGGTGTATCTGTTTCGCAGCCAACCCACCCTAAAAAAGGTCAACAACTTTGTGGTACCCTAAAGAAAGCTCAACAACTCTGGGCAAGGTTCCCCAAAATTGCAGTGTCTGGGGGGTGACAATTATTCCCCCCACCAGTACCACCTGACCTCGCTATGCCTCTGCCCATAACCTCTGCTGGCAGAAGAAAAGGCTAAGGTGTAAACCCTACAGAAATCCAGAGTGGAGTCCCTAAGGTGGTTGGATGTCACCTTGTGTGTCTCCTTCTGGCAACTCCTGCAGCCAAGCTGGTGCCAAACATATTGCTTTCCTTTCTTTTAGACCACATCAGTGAGGCCTTGTCATCTGGGCAGCCCAGGGCCTCCATACACACTGCACAGGCTTGCTCCCCAAGGATGTCACTTCAGTGCTGCTAACGCAGTGGCTTGACTTCACCCCTGGATGGGCACTCAATTGTCTCTTGAGACAGACAGATGCTGACAACTATTAAGCAGTAAGACAGGGACTCAGTTTTTTGGGAGGTCAAGTGAGTATTGCCACCCAACCACACTGCCTACTGCTGGTCGGGACTAGCTCTCACTGTCAGAGAACCTGCAAAGGAAGAGGATATGCAAATTAAACATTGCATTCCCAGAGGCCCTTGCAATGTGCAACGGTGGCGTAGCGTGGGTTGTCAGCACCCGGGGCAAGGCAAGTAATTTGCGCCCCCTAACCCGTGGATTTGCGCCCCCAACCCATGGATTTGCGCCCCCTAACCCCCAGATGTTGTGCCCGGTGCGGCCGCCCCCCCTGCACCCCCCACGCTATGCCACTGATGTGCAAGCCTCCCCTTTCACACCCTGCACTCATCAAAATGACGCGCATGTTGCAGGTAATAATTATAAATGGCAATTAACGGGGAAAGTGTTTTGCAAACTTTCCGCGCAAAGGAGGAAAAGCAAGCATATGTTCTGAGAAATAAAATAAACTTATGTCAGTACATTGGCAGGGAGCCACCGAAGTCCTGGTTACTATCAATAACATAAAGAAAATATGCTTTGTGGCATATATGGCACATAAGATAATATAAGCAGCAAGCTTGCATTGCTTACTGCATTGCTAATCTCCCAGCAGGTCAGCTATAATGAATGCGCCAGTTCTTGCACATAATTTTTAATAAGATAACTTGCTTTAAAGTGAGGCAGTCAATAGGCCCGTTTGCCGGCAGATTTCTCCACAGGAAAAAACAGCCATAACACAATATCAACTGTTTTCTTCAGACTATACAAAAATAACGCATATATGGAAGGGGTTGGTAGTGGCCGTGGCGATGCGAACAATAAATTTAATGGCAGATGTGCATATAGGAAAACGAGCTGAAAGGAATACACAATTAGGATACCGATACAGAAGGGGTATTTCAAACCTATTCTGAATGTTCATGTAGCTGTAAATTCACCATACTCTTGGAAAAGAGCAAAAATGTAAAATGTGTTTATCAGAGAAACTTTTTTTTAAAAAAGGCACTGTGTTTGTAGCTATGGAGAGTAAAAGGATGCGTTAACTCAGGGGTTGGCAAGGTTTACCTCACCTGGGCCAGTTCACTCCAGTAGAGATCCCTCCGTGGGCCGGATCGCGCATGCGATTGTGATTTCCGGCCTCTGTGTCTGCACAGACACGATTTTCGGCATCTGAGCATGACGCAGACACAATTTCTGGCACCAGAGAAGCGAGTCCCCGCACCGCGCTGTGCCAGTTTAGCGCAGCACACAGGGACTTGCCAAACAGGAGGCTTGGTTTGGAGGCGGCTCGTGGGCTGGTTAAACGACCCCCATGGGCCATACTTCACTCAGTTAATGCAGGGGTAGGCAACCCAAGGCCCATGGGCCACTTGTGGGCCTTAGGTTGCCTACCCCTGCGATAACTGAGTGAAGTATGGCCATGTATTCTTGCAATTCATTGCTTATGTACAGCTGTAAGGGGAGAAGGCCTGGTGTCAACATGTAGCATCTCTGGGCAGCTGGTGTTCTGACAAAGCCCACCATTGTTGCCCTCTTAAAACACTTTTTTGGGGGGAGTGGCTGGTGCTCTCTGTGTCATAGCTGTCAACGTTTCCCTTTTTATAAGGGAAATTCCCTTATTCCGAATAGGATTCCTCACAAGAAAAGGGAAAAGTTGACAGCTAGGCTCTGTGTTGGGTGGTGCCATTTTAATTTCCCTCCAAATCTGCTCAAATTATTTCCCCTCAAATTACAGGGGCAGCTCCCAGACCACCCAGCATTGATTCAAAGCACCGTTGCTGTTGCCGTTGCCATCGCTGCCACCGCCAGTAGGGCCCACTGAGATGGGAAAGGGCCGACCAGTGGACATCTCGGCAAGGGTCCTGGAGAACATGGAGCAGGCTTTGTGGGAGAATGAGGTAGCAGAACTTTGAGAAGGTAGAGCCGGGTGTGCTTTTTTTATTTCTTCGAACATAGACAATCCTGAAATAAGAGATTCCATAAACAGTGGTATTTTTCTAGAAAAAGAGGTGCCCAAGCTCATCATGAATGCCTCCCTTTCTACAACCATTCTACAACCTCAAAACTCTACCATATCATTCTACTTCAGGTGTAGCAGCTGCAGCTAATATTTGAGTGGAGGTAGTCTGGTTTTGTTTTGTTTTTTTATAATATTTTATTAGGTTTTATCAACAGAAAAATTCAAAAAAATACAAAAACAGAAAAATACAAAATTACAAAGTTCAAAAATGCAAACATTAAACACAAAGAAAAAAAGAAGAAGAAAAAACACATATACAAGAAAATAAAGCTCCCTCTTTCTTAATTTCTCATCTGTAGTTAACTTATTTTCCTGACTTCCTCACGTCTCCCTTTTTTGTATCCCTTTTAAAAATTGGTTCAGCAAATTCATATCCTATTAGTTTATCTATTATCAATCCCATCTTACATTTTACCTTATTGCTAGAGCCCCTTCAAGGTAGTCTGGTTTTGTTTTGTTTTCTTTTTTAAGAAAAAATGTTACTGCCTTACAACTTACATGCCAGTTTTCAGGTCTAGCTAGCTCCAGGCTCCTGTGGGTTTTGGGGCAAGAGGCCATCAGTGTACCCCCACCCATAGCTGTAAAGATGGAAGGGGTGAAGACAATGGGACCAATCCTCCTGCTCCTTACAGGTATTCCACATAATAGGTGGGCAGTCATAGTTCAGTGCCCATTTGAACTCCAACCTTGAGCAATAGTGGTTGGAGCTGCTATGGTGCTCACCTGACCTCTTGTCAGCCATGTTACTGTTGCTTATCAGGAGGGTGAGGGATGAGGCAACAGAGGCCAACATGGTGCAAATGCGCTGACAGGAACACCGGATTGGATCCCCTGGTGCATTTGCACCATGCTGACCTTGCCATCACTTCCTTTCTCCCCACCTCCCAGGAACGAAGGTGATGAGAGGTCAGGTGAGCTCCACTGCCCCACTCAGCGGCATAGAGTGGGTTGCTAGCACCTAGGACCATGTGGAGGGTGGATGGGATACAGGAAAACAAATGGAATACGCACACACATTCAACTGCTTAATGGAGTCCATATCACCCCAGAGATCAAAGCAGCAGAGATAAGAAAAGAGTTGTTCTGCGGTCAGGAGTGGTCACTTCCTGGTTCGCATGGAGAAGCTGATTTCAATGGAGCCCAGTGACAGAAGTGTGCAGCTATATTGAGGCAGCACCAGGGGTTGAAATTTTGCACCTTTAACAATTTTGTGCCTAAGGCAACCACCCCTGTGGCCCTCCCCATGCTACACCACTGGCCCCACCAACAACTACTGCCCCCAAATGTACAACAGTCCTTCGTGAATGGCTGTTTAAGCTTGAATAAACATGAAGAGATGGCAATCACCTTAATGCTGTGCTTGTGAACTTTACAGAGATCTCTGGCAGGCCAGTGTGGGGACAGAGTTCTGGGTGAGATCAATCTCAGTCTGATTCAGCTGGATGAGGTGGGCTTCAATCTGATCAAGCATGACTCCATCTTAAATGATGATGATGATTCGCCCCACTAGACAATTTATCGTCCTATCTGAAATGCAAATGCTCCACAGTGAAAGGAACTCAGAAGCACAGGAATGCAGAGATTGGTGCAGGGGGCAAAGGATGTGCGAGAAGGAAGGGTTGCATTGAGATCCCAATGATATATGTTCCAATCTGTAGCATTCTGTAACGTGTGCCTCACTCTACAGGCAACATCCCAGCATGAAGAAAACTGCCTACAGTTTCTCCATCAAGGGCAACTCACTTGGAAACCCAACAAAAGCAACACAGGGAGCCTGGCCTCACGCAAGCATCAAAAACGGTTGCCATGCAACCCATTGTGATTATTTTATCAGCAACAGATGGACTTTTTAATACCCTCCTAATCCACATTTTAAATACTGCCTCCTTGCTTTGCCCAATAAATATGATTAAATAAAAGCAGGCCTTCTTAAAAAAAAGAAAAAGTATAACATAATTGATCGCAAAGCCATGGATAAGAGATTTCATGCAAAGTAAAAGGTGGGAATCTGCTAAACACCGTTTGAAAACCTTGCCTACCTTGATGGTAAATCATTTCCTGATATATTTTCATAATTGAAGGGAGAACTATCCATCCTCACCATATTTTTACTGCTTTACTCTGATTTATTTCAGAAGATATGCTGAATTCCATTTTTTCAGTCTCAAGGGTGTGACTTTGAATTTATTATAAGAATCCTCTGGTTAACTAAAGCAAAAGAATAAATAAATTGTGACGTAAGTTTTACCTTTCTGGATGACACCAAAAGCAAAATTTGGTTCCTGAAACAGTAGCCAGCTAAATGCCTTTGGAAGCTCACAAGCAGGACATGAAGATGATTGTCATCTCCAGCATCCTATATTCAGAAGCGTACAGTAAATCAAGGATGGGGAAGCTGTGGTCCTCCAGTTGTTGGACCACAACTCCCATAGTCCATTGGCCATGATGGGTGGGGATGATGGAGTCCAATAACAGCTGGAAGGTTCATCCTCCCCACTGCAAATGAAGATTCTATTACTAATAATGACAGTGTTTGATAGGTATTTCCTCTGTTAATTTGTGTCATAAGTAGAAACAGACAAATCTGTCAATTCCAGTTTCTCTCTGTTTCTCATTTTTCCAGAACTTTAGTCCAGTTCTCCACATTGCCACATTAAAAAAAAGGTCTCTTGAAAATTCACCAGCGTTTCAGTGCAATTTTCTCCCAATATACATATTTTTGTATGCAAATTTGCCTAATATACACAAGTTTCCCTAATGTAATGCATTTTAAAATGTCACTTTCAGCAGTATGTGCATCTTTATTTACATTTTACCTTCTTATATGCATTTTTGTGCACAAGACTTGGCTGCAAAACTTGCTTTGCAAAATTCATGGAAGCACAAATGTCAAAGGATGGTTGTGTTTTGCTTCCCGTATTGTTTCAGAAAGTGCAAATTAGGTTTGGTTTTAAATGTGGACTGAATCAGATTTCTCCCCCATCACTACTAATCAGTGGTGCATTTAAGTAATTTTGACTCTGGACATAAGATTGTATGGGAGCCGCCTTGTTCAGATCATCATGTTTGTTGCTTTGCCTTTGTCAAATATGGTTAACCAGCCTGGCTGCTTTTGAAGCTCCTGTTCATTTTTCTGAGTGGAGCCCTGGAATTCTGTCCCAAAGCCTTACTTGAGTGCACTGCTTATCTTCTTAAAGCCACTCAAGATAGTTAGCGTGAAGACTTTTCTTTTGTCTGTTCCAAATCTATTGAAAACCAACATTTAGTGTGCCTAGATACTATTAAGAGAGAAAAACCCATTTACATCCACTCTTCCTAAACATGGAGGGGAAAAATATGGCATGCTGTGGTTGCAGTTTTCTGAATACTTCAAAAATTCCCACTACTAAAAAACCTTTAAAAGCAGATTCCATCTGCAATTGATGGTGAACCAATGAACTCCCATAGAATGATTATGTAACATTATGGCCATTAATGTTGATAGAGAAATATAGATTATGGGAAAATTTGAAGGCCAGTGCTCCCAATTTATTGCATGCATCAACTGGAATAATAATCTATTTTCAGATAAAACTCTAAAACCAATTTGAGCAGCAATACAGCAAAATTAATCTGTCAATATGATTGTTCGTTATGAAACTTATCTACAATTGAAGGATCTCTGGAACAGGATTTATACATAGTTAGGAGTGAGGAACATAAAAAAGTCTCCAGGGTAAGAAGTGAGGACATGGTGTTACACTATCTTAACAGCAAGAAAAGCCATGGTTTTCCCGGTAGTGATGTATGGAAGTGAGAGCTAGACCATAAAAAAGGCTGATCGCCAAAGAATTGATGCTTTTGAATTATGGTGCTGGAGGAGACTCTTGAGAGTCCCATGGACTGCAAGAAGATCAAACCTCTCCATTCTGAAGGAAATCAGCCCTGAGTGCTCACTGGAAGGACAGATCCTGAAGCTGAGGCTCCAATACTTTGGCCACCTCATGAGAAGAGAAGACTCCCTGGAAAAGACCCTGAGGTTGGGAAAGATTGAGGGCACAAGGAAAAGGGGACGACAGAGGATGAGATGGTTGGACAGTGTTCTCGAAGCTACCAGCATGAGTTTGACCAAACTGCAGGAGGCAGTGGAAGACAGGAGTGCCTGGCGTGCTCTGGTCCATGGGGTCACGAAGAGTTGGACACGACTAAATGACTAAACAACAACAACAACAGCAAGAAATTTAATTTCCTCATTAGAAAAACAAATGGGACAGTGATGAAGATCAAGGAGAAATGTACCACAGGATTTTCCCAGGCTCTACCATCCTTTTGACTCAAATCGACCAAAGTGGGGTGCACACTAGGGCACTCATTACACACTTGATAAGAATTATAGTATGGGTGGAACCTAGTCATTGCAGAAGAGCTTTAAATTTGGGCTGCTATATGTCTGGATTATTACTGGGATTTCCTAAAAACAAAAGCTCCACAGTCTTGGTAGTTTCATAAAAGAAAGCTTAACAATTTGGGGGTCTTCCTTAAAAGAGCTCAATAACATTTGGGGTGTCCTGGTTTTTACTTTTTGAACTATGGCAACCCTAGATGCCTCTGAATGTGGGCACCAAGCACACTTCTCATTTCTTTTTTGTCCTTTGCCCCACAAATAGCTGAAAATTGATTGACTGAAAATACCAGTCCACTTTGGTAGTCTTCTGTGGTTGGTGTTGATGGTTCCATGCATTCCCACTTTTGGCCAGAACTGTGCATAGGATGAGTCCCCAACCTGGGAATTCATCTGTTAGGCTACTGAATATGGTATCCAATCCTGTCAGTATGAGAAAGACATTTTCTGTCTTTATTGCAGATTTGTGTAATTTCATTACCCAAGATGCCTCTCTTAGGCTCCTTGCTTTTAGGAAAGTTTCAAAAGTTTTCTATTTGAGAGGAATTGCAGCACATTTTTTTCTTTTCCCCACCTACATTTTTTGCTGTTGTTTTTGATATATATTCGTTTGGAACAAGACATTCTACATTTTTGCCTTGTTCATATTGGATTGTGGTTCGACTGGGAGATTCTTTGAGGGCCCGTTATTGGATATGATCCAAGCAAGTGGAATCCAGTAGCTCCTGGTTCTCTAGTCAGGGCAGGGGGAAAGTCAGCACCTTGGAGAGAGTTCAAAAGGTAGGCTCAGGACCACGGATAGTACTTCTCCCACAGCTGAGGCCAAACATCCATGTTGTTTCAGCAATGTCCTGGAGCAAGTGGCTGAGTTTTTATAGCAGGACAAGCTAGCCATTGACTGGAACTCCATCCGCTCTTGGCCAGTTAAAGTGGCACCACCTTCTTCTGTAGCCTTAAGCTCCTTTGAAGCCTCAGGTTGTGTGCAGATGGGAGTATGTAAACTGGGGGGGGGGGGAGCATGGCTCCACTGTTGCTAAAACTCATTCGTCGGACACAGACCTGGGGACAGCTGCTTAGAGGCTAGAAGCATGTGTATCTGTGGTGCCATGGGAGTTGCTGTAAGTTGACACTTTTGCCAATAAAGAATTAACCATCAGATGATTGCCTTCCTTGGCTGTGGGTGTTTTGGGCCACAGAGCATAGCTGGTTGACTAGAGCCCTGAGCACGAGGACTCCAGACTGCAACTTTTTTCTGTTGCAGGTCCTATGTGTTCTTCTCTGGATTATGTAATACAGAAGCAGACCTTCAGAATTTTGACTGGTTGTGTATACACCACAGCATTCTCGTACCAGTTTCCCCCCTCTCCTTTTTACTAAGCATTGCTTGTTTCCGTAACAGTCATTACTATGCAAAGACATGGTACGTTGTGTCAAAGATGCGCTGATTAACTCCGTATTATGCAATGGCGCTACGGATTTGAAGAAAACTCCAAAAGAAGACTTGGCAAGATGTATTGTGTCAAATGAAAGGCTCAATATCCTGCCTTGACAGACTACATCATTACAGCTGCAAAGGATGGAGCGTGTCAGTGAGGAGTATAAAGCCATTAGCACTAAGATTCTTGACATGATCCAGCCTGATAGTTTTATATCCATATTGAAATGACACATTTTATATTATGTTAAGAGAGTTGTGTATTAGCAGCTCAGATCTCTCTCTCTCTTTAAACAATTTATTCCACTGAACACTGAACGTGGGAAAAGTGATATATTGAACACCCCTTGAGCTGGCTTTTGAATGTTTCTTAGCAGCAGACAGCTGGGGTGCAGAGGTGTGTACAACAGAAAGGAAGAGACAGAATCCATGCCAGAGAGACAGCAGAAGATTTAAAGGCCTTGCATGCTTCAGCATGGAGACACAGAAGTTTCATTGGCTCACATGTAGGGACATCAGAAGGCATCACTTTCAATTCCGGCCTCTATTTGTCACATGCAGGACTGTTTCCATTCTGTTGCAATTCATCATCTGCCAAAAACTATGTTATTCATCTCACTGTCCGCTGCTGTGAAATTATGTAACTTGTGTGATTTGCATAATTAATTATGTAAATGATGTTGTCATTACATTATCCCACCCCATTCACTTTGATGCAAATGAAATGTCGTGCAAATGGGGGGGAGAGGATCATAAATCACATATCGTTTGCAGACTGAAAGCAACTGCAACAGTGCCTGCCATTGTATTTCCTGGATTGATTTCCATTCTGAACACGGGATAAATAAGTGAACATCAGCAACTTCCACTGCCATTTCCATTTCTGTTGGAATTCTCTGATATGTGTACTGGAAAAAGCTTATAATCACTGGTTTGCAAGATGTACTAGGCTAGCCTATCAACTTAGCATTAGAAACTGAATCGAGATAGTCCTAGTTAACTGTGAGTGTTTTGGGGCGTTTTTAAATGATGGAAAGGTATAAGAAACATAGATGACATGTGCTTTAAATGTGTGGTGTAGGTGTGACCTAAGAGAGAAGCACTGGCTAAAAGGCAAATTTTATGGGAACAAAAGGGCAACTTTAAACTTGTAACAGCTACATTGATTCTAGTTTTAATAACAGGAAACTAAATAATTAGCGGCAAATACAGATTTTGCTACCCTGTGGTTGCTGCCACCATACAAAATGGTGGGCCGAGAGGTGTGCTTTACCCTCTCCCTAATTTTATTTTTAATGTCCTCTTACAAAATGCTCTGTCATAGCTGACATGCCTAGATGAGATTTAGGAGGGATAGTGACTAAGCAGAAGGGCTGTAGTGGGAAAAGAACAGGAGGGGAAGGGTGAAGCACCCCAACTTCTCCCTTCGAAATGTCCCCTTTGCCATGTTGCTCAGCAGCAGCAAACACAGGCTTGGGCATTTGTGGGCAAGTATTTGCACTCTGGACAGGGATGCAGAAGTAGAGGTAGCATGCAAGAATTCTGAAGGAGTCACAGGGAAACTTTGTTCAGATATAAGGAAAAGCAGCAGCAGATGGAAAGATCAAGATGGGCAGAGAGGAGCGTCTGTTTTTAGACTTTCTACAAGTGGGTGCGAATGAATGCTTGATGTAGTCCAATCCCACTTCCAGAATATTTTTAAGTAATGTGTTTGGAATATATGAATGAAGATTAGATTAGAAGAGTGAAAGGGGAAGGAATCTATGAAGAAATAACTGAACTTACACTGCTTTGTTTATTATGATGACATGTACACATGTTGAACCAGGTTGGTGTTTAAAAAATTAACGAAACCGAAACTGTTAATAAAGGGGCATTTGGTTTTGTGGTATCGCTCTTTGTTGCGTCAGGGCTCTATGAGAACTGAAGGCAAGGAACCAACCTGAAAAAAATAGCCATTTCATTTTTTGGACAGGCCTGCTTCACAGGGATAGCTAAACTAATGTTATCCCATTGACTTCTGTTGGGCTACACCCCAATCAAAGGAGTTTATGAATGACCCACAAGATAATGTGCAACAACACTGACATATCCTTTGTTTCCCAAACACACATTCGTGGGGGGAGAAAGAAAAGCTGCACAGATGGTGCATTTATATCTAAGGAATGAAGAACCCCCAACTTCAGAAAACTGTTATCTGAACCAAAGTGACTTGACAGCTTTTATCTCAATTCCTTGACTGCTGCTTAAGAGGATTAGTGACACCGGGTAGCTTCATGAGAGTAGCTAACGGTAAAAGGATCAATTGCAACTCATAGCTAAAAATCAATGAAATGTGTCTCACTAAATCGGACTTATCCTCAGGTCACCGTAGAGAATGCATTACCCTGCCCTTATTTAGTTACACGATTAGAGCCCAGAAATGATCGTAAATGAGACTCCTTCAACTCCTTTGAAATAGATAGTCTTCAAATTTTTGTTGCAATTAGAGGTTAAAGAGGCTTCAGAGAGTGAGCCAGCAAGATGCCCTCTTGCCAAAATGGACCCTGCTGCTTTAGTGATTATTTCAAATTCTCTGCTGTGGGAGGCAGATGAAGGATCACATATTTCTCTCTCTCTCTCTCTCTCTCTCTCTCTCTCTCTCTCTCTGTGTGTGTGTGTGTGTGTGTGTGTGTGTGTGTGTGTGTGTGTGTGAGAGAGAGAGAGAGAGAGAGAGAGAGAAGTCAAGGAGAATTTACAAACGAAAGCATGGCATCATCTTAGCAACATACACATCACCGCAAGGAAAGTTCTGTCTGCGCTTAAATATGTCACAGCACGGGTCCCCCATGCGCTATTGAGAATGTGTCCATGCTCTGTGCATGACTGTACAAACAGTAATGAGGCAAGATGTGAAGGGTGGCAGAGGGAACCCCCGCTGGGCTGCGCCGTGGAAAGAAAGAGACAGAAAGAAAGGAAAGGGATTAGTAGATCCCATGACCTTTCCAGGAAATAAAGAGCTGGAAGACGGAGCAGAATTTGGGTGGCTATAAACCACTATTTTATTGCACAGTTCACCACAAGCCAACAACCGTTATTTAAAGGGAAACCTTTTTTAAGAAGGCATTTGGGTTGCTGGAATGAGGTTATCCGTATGTGTGGAAATGTAGGTGTGTATCTGTGTGCGTGAGAATGGATGTGGGATATATACATTTACTAAATACATTTATTAGATCCCCTCCATATAATTGTCATTATATTGTTATTTCATGTCTACCCCATAAAGGCAAAAGACTACATTGCCAATCCGTATCCTGAGGGATTCTTTCAAGAAGCACACTTGTTCCATGACACCTTTCCTCCTGCCATTGATGATGTTGTGCCACCTAAATCCCTTTATTATTGGCTGTCGCCAACTTTATTATAAATCCTAACCACCTCCGAAGAGTTTTGATTGTTCGGTGAATAGAGTAGTTGTTGAAATTGGGGGAGTTGCCTATCCCTGATTTAGGTTAAGTTGCTCCAGGCCTGCCCTAGCGGCTTCAAACGTTGAAAGTTGGGGGGCACCTTGGGGTGAATTACTCATGACCTGCAATAGTGTACCCTTTAAGTATAGATATATATAAATAGCAAATTCTTCTTCTTCTTCTTCTTCTTCTTCTTCTTCTTCTTCTTCTTCTTCTTCTTCTTCTTCTTCTATAACAATAGAAAGAAGGAAGGAGATTATAAATAAAATGAACACAAACACCTTGAGGTGTATTGTGCTCATTTTATTTAACTCCCTTATATCACAGCCTTGGGCTTCTGCAGTTACTGAAAATCCACATTTCTCTTTTCATCCAGGTAAGGAGGATGGTAGAAAACGAGATAGAAGAAGATGAAAGGTACACAAGAAGCAGGAAAGAGGACTTAGTGCGTTTGTGCCTGTAAGTAGTTGTGTAGCGATTAGACAACATGTCAGATAAACAAGCGAGAAGCAAGAAATCAAGGTGGGTCAGTGAGAGAGGAATTGGTACTTAAGAGAGAGCTTGGTGAGAAGGATTCCTGATTTGCAACAGTTTACCCCTTCATAACCAACCTGCTGCTAATAATATGAAATGCAGTAATTATTGTCCAAGTATTTATTAAATGCACTTAATATATTACTGGGATTGCTTAACAAATCCATTTTTAATGCATATAAATGACTTAAGGGAGCACCACAATCTTTACTTAAAAACAAAAGGGGGAGGAAAAATCTATAAGGTATTGTTATCTAATATACCGTGATCCATAAAAGAAAGCTATTAGCCCTGGAATTAAAGAAGAAGATGGTGTTTATTAAATAAAGAAATACAACAATATTACTTTTAAGTGCCATGTATTCATTTCCACCATTAAGGATTGCAATGTGGAATGTAATAAAGAGTCTCTAAATAAGGAATAAGGGAGAGTCAGCATGGGTGCAATAAAGTTTTCACAATGGGTTCATAAGATTATACTAATTAAAGATAATCTCGTTTGAACTGTTTTTACACTCTGGAAAAAAATAATAATTTGATGTCATTCTGTTGGAAGAGTCACTGGTACGAAGGCTCTGGGGTAAAGCTCAAAACCCCCCACTCACATTATGTGTAATATTAAAAATTAGAGCTGATCTATGAGACGGTCTTAGATCTAGTCATCTCTTCTCCAAAGATCCACCACATATTCCGTTAAGCCTCCATAATTATCTCCCCTTATATGTGACAAGCACAGGCTAATCAGTCTCTCAGGGAGTTTCCTGCAGATCATTGAGAAACGCATGTACGCTTCACATTTCTTATCAAGCTATTTTGTACTTGGCGTCACATAGGAACTGACAAAAGTTCATTATCATCATCGTCTAGATGGGAATTACTCCAAATTAAGAAAAAAAGGGGGAGGGGGGACGGCGCACTTTTGAAGGAATAAGAAAAAGGATATTGACAATCTTGAAATGCAGCTGAGAAGATCTTCGTTAAGAATAAAAGCAATCTATGGTCTTAGCGCACTTTAATCCCATATTAAAAGATTAGAAAAAACATCTGAAGAAATCAGAGATAGTCTAATTGAGGGTCTCGCCTTTAATCCTGCTAGTATACTCCCCCTTGGATACTAAGATCTGTCAGTGAAGAGTCCTGGGTATCCCCAAAGGAAAAGAAACCAGAAGGAATGGACATACAACGTATATTTGGGGGGGGGGAGTGAGAGAGAGAAGGCTGATGACATCCAAACATACTGCACTATAAAATTAAAAGAAGAGAAAAGCAAGAGACCCATGTACTCTTTATAGGGTTGGGGGAAGAGATTGCATTCAATTCACATTTAAAAATAAACCTACCTACCTCAGACTTTTCAAAACGATCCATAAACCAAAGCACAGCCGTTCTTTGAAATCCTTCTCAAAATTTTGCAGTGCAGTTCTCCAGTCAAGTAATGTTCATCTGTTAGGGTAAAGTGTGCCCGGAAATGCACAGAAATGCGCAGAAATGGCATTCAAATATGCATTACATTATGGAAAAAATTGCTTTGTAAAAGTGTGTATATCGGGACAGATTCATACTAAAATGCGGCTGGGTTTTCATGATGACTTTTTTTAAATACAAAAAACCCTGATGTGGAAATGTTGCGAACTTAACATCGGACTGGGAAAATGAGAAACATGAAGAAAACAGAATTAACCTATTCACTCATTCCAAACTTCAGAAAAATCTGTCTGCCCTAGAGTGACTAACCTTCCATTTAAAAGAAAAATCAGTGTATCTGGCTGAAAGTCCAACCTTTCTCTTCCCCAGCACACTAATAACAGTAAAGCGGTCATATGAATACACACTTTCAATGTCCACACACACACACACACACACACACACACACACCTCTGCAGGGTGGTACCCCCAAATTCCCATTGCCATAATGCTGATACTTTTGCATCATACATGTTACAGAGCAAAGAATTCAGGTGAAAAAGCCAAACCAGAAATGCAAGTCTAGAAACAGAGATAAGATACAGTACATAAACTTAATATATTCTATTAGGTATTATCAATGATTTTGGTTGTGTTGGTGCTGGCAAGGTGACTGAGTTTTTTAGCATGGTAATCTCATTCCATTCACCACGTTGTCCGAGGTTGGGATCATAGCATTGGCTATGTAGTTTCATCAAGTCATCTCATTCCCCATGCTATTCCACTGCCCAAAGAAACAATGATGGCAAATTAGATTTTGAAAAACCTAAGCATTTATTTTAAATAGGTTTAGACCCAAAGTGAGAGGACTTTCCTGCCAGCTACTTCCTTCCTCAGCACCTTGTGCCCCATCAAAAGTTGCTCCTGAGTGTCTGTGGATCTCCCAGAATGATGTGGAATATGACATGTGATTAAAATATATATTGAAGACCTCCTGTGTGTGAGCAGAAATGAGCATAAATGGGAACTTCTTTTGTGTGAGTAGACGTACTTTCCACTCAATGCTTTTGCTTCCATAGAGCCAAGTTATAGTGTTTTTCAAGAGGTCACTGGGTAGCACTCACCTAAATTTTACTCAGAATAGATCTATTGAAGTTAACGGACCTATCTAAGTCATGTTCATTAATTTCAACGGCTCTGATCTAAGTAAAACTTAGTTGAATTTTTGAGCTGAAAAACTGGGAAAAAATTCATTGGAGCCTTTTTTGAAATCACTCAAAAAAACTGGAACAGATGGGCCACTGATCTGAAATAATACAGTATTGTCACAGAATAATAGCGCTCTTTATAGCCAAATATGTATTTTTAGAACAGTAGAAGGAAAATCACAAGCCCAAACTAAAATCTCTTACACTTGGAATCCTTTTAATTGAGCAGGATAAATATAAAATGGAAACTGTTGCACTGAATGACTAGAAAATTACTGAGATTCATGTTTCTAAATTACAGAATGATGAATAGATAATAAATGTCAGCTATATAAGCCTAAGTGTGTGTTCTCCATTTGCTATTTTACATACAAATATAGTGGAATATTAAATTACAACACATTTTGAGAGTTTTCTTTTATTTCTGCCATAAATAATCTCAGATATGGAGAAGCCATTTTGAAATTTTTAATAGGCAATTTCATATTTTATTAAGAGTGCATTACATGTTTCTCTTCACTGGTCTATGGTTGAGCTGCTGCGAAATACGAATCAAATCCTTCTGTAACGTAAGAGCAGCTTTGCACATGTGCAACAAAAACTTTGTATGTGTGTCCATAAAAACATAGCTGCCTGCATCCAGCTAGGGGCCCATATACCTCAAGATCTGTGTACATTGACAAGTGCTGCAAACATACCGTATTTTTCGCTCGATAACACGCACCTGACCATAACACACACGTAGTTTATAGAGGAGGAAAACAAGAAAAAAAATTCTGAAAGAAACAGTGGATGTATCATTTTGGTGCTTCATGCTGTGGCCACAGACATGTGATTTGACAGTGAGATTGGGATAGGCCAGTGCAAAAATTCTGAGAATCCATGTGGATCTGTGCTTTGTAACCACAGCAACCGAAAACAGCTTTTACAACTTTGTAAACAAAGCAACCGAAAACAGAAGAGGGTGGGCAATAACACCCTGAGGCAGAATGCAGGAAAGCAGCAGCCTCCTCTCTGCAGTGCGCGATCTGATTTTTGCCTGATTTTTGCCTCTGCACTCGGGCCAGTCGGCTCCAGGGACCACACATTCGCTCAATAACACGCACAGACATTTCCCCTTACTTTTTAGGAGAAAAAATGTGAGTGTTATAGAGAGAAAAATACGGTAGTTCCTGGTCCAATTCAGCAGCTGGAACCATATGTGTGCACAGGGTTGGTCAGACCAGATATTTGTTTGGGAAGGGGAGAGAAAGGACAGGGCTCATTCCTCCATCTTTATGATCAGGGGTTTTGCAGGGGTTATACACATACAAGCTGGACGTGGGTGGCATTGTGGTCTAAACCACTGACCCTCTTGGGCTTGCCGATTGGAAGGTTGGCGGTTTGAATCCCCACGACGGAGTGAGCTCTCATTGTTCTGTCCCAGCTCCTGCCAACCTAGCAGTTCGAAAGCACGGCAGTGCAAGTAGATAAACAGGTACCACTGTGGTGGGAAGGTAGATGGCATTTCTATGCTCTCTGGATTTCATCATGGTTTTCCGTTGCACCAGAAGTGGCTTAGTCATGCTAGCCACATGACCCGGAAAGCTGTCTGTGGACAAATGCCGGCTCTCTCGACCTGAAAGCGAGATGAGCGATGCAACCCCATAGTTGCCTTTGACTGAACTTAATTTTCTAAGGGTCCTTTACCTTTTTTTACCTTACATACAAGCACATCTACTGTTGGATGAGGACCATCGTCTACTGTCCAGAGTGAGCTAAATTTAAGTCTCATTGAAATCAATGCGATGAGCTTGTTACAGTTAACTTAAGCTCCCATTATTCACCATGGGACTCACATGTAGTTTTCTTGGGATGAGCATGTCTGTGAGGTGGACTTGGTGTAGCTCTCCACCACATTTACATGTGCTACTAAACTTGCGATGCATGAAGCAGCTCTTAGGAGAACATGCAATTCTGATGGCTGGTCATATTACATAGGATCTCCTCCGAAGTCAGACTAAACAATGGACTTTAGCATGTACTTGTTAATAGATACATTGGAAAATTTTAATTTAGACAACATTAGACCTGGAATTACTTGTCTATTTGTCAAGTATTTTAAACCTTACCGTAATTGATTTTCTTAAGAAATCTCCTACTGGTATTTGCTGGAACTCAATAGCTCGTTCAAAATCTGTATTTCTTCCAGCAAATCTGACAGGTTATTAAAACTGCTGCCTTTAATATGGAATTCTAAGTACAATCACTCCCTACATGATGTTTTGATCAATAGGATTAAATGTGCATATAGGGTAGAAATTGTTTTGTGTCTACAGGAAGTCCAATAAATGACAAAATAATTATGAGGCAAGTGACTCAGAATGCTTAATTAGCTTTCTTGTTTGTTTGTTAACAGTGACATTAAATGATACAATCTATGCTTGTGTAGCTGCAACTAAGATGTACAACTACCACATTCTTTATGTGGTTTCAGGCCTGAGGTAATGAGAGCGGTTAGTGTGAGAGGAACAGCGCATTGTTCATAACGTGGCTTCACCAGCACCCTCAAAAATGCTCTCCTACTTTCCAGGAGTGTCTAGAAAACTCTTCCTGTTAGAGGCACCACCTTCGAGAGTGGCACGTCAAATGCCTGTGGCGTCATGTATGTGACATGTGTCTTACATGTGGCATCAGGAGGAGGCATCAGGAGTCATCGGGAGGAGGCCTTGCCCGGCTTCAATAGCTGCGGCTCCTTCTCTCATGTTCAGAAGGAGCCTGCACCATGCTTGGCTCAGCTATTTGGCCTCCTCTGCCCCCTCAATAAGAAGGGGGTCTGAACCCCCTGCTAAGGAATATTGAGTGGGTTGATTACACCACTGCCCTGTAGAGCTGCCGTGCCTGCTTCCCGTTGACCACATTTGTGGATAAACACTTCCCCGATATCAACTGTCTCAGACTCTATCATTGGCATGTGAATGTTTGTTGGTGTTGCCACCACTGAAAGCTTCCCAGTTGCCATTGGTCCACAACGTGGCCTTCTCAGTGGCAGAATGCACTCCCTGGTGAGGTGATCTGACTCCCTTCATCAGTGACTTTCAGGAGGAAGCTAAAAACATTCCTGGGCATTTGGTGGCTGAAAGATACTGTTCCTGCAACCTGGAAATCATTGGCTGAGAGAATGCTTTTAACTATTGTAAAAAGGTAAAGGTACCCCTGCCCGTACGGGCCAGTCGTGTCCGACTCTAGGGTTGTGCACCCATCTCACTTAAGAGGCCGGGGGCCAGCGCTGTCCGGAGACACTTCCGGGTCATGTGGCCAGCGTGACGAAGCTGCTCTGGCGAGCCAGCACCAGCGCAGCACATGGAAACGCCGTTTACCTTCCCGCTATAAAGCGGTACCTATTTATCTACTTGGACAGGGGTCTGCAGCCCGCGACTCCGGAGCCGCATGTGGCTCTTTTACACCTTTGCCGCAGCTCCGGGGCGGATACTAGCGAGGGGAGGAGGCGCATTGTGTGCCCCGACACTCCCCACTGTGGCGGGCGCTGTACTGGCTGTGATGTCGCATGGGGGCAGTGCGTGCATTAGTCACGCACCGTCCCGACGTCACCTTCCCGCCTGTCCGCCTGCTACATTGTAAGGGGCATGTACGCTGGTCACTGCATTGAAAGGGGGCATGTACGCTGGTCACTGTTTGAAGGGGAGTGAAGAACACACACACACACAAAAAGGTAACTTGTTAATTTAACGTTTATTTCTATGAGGAGGAGTAATTCTGAGGGGTCAAACAAAGAAATAATTTTTAAAAAGTGACAAAAAATTATTTTTATAATGACGAGTTTTGCGGCTCCCAGGTTTTTTTCCTTCGGAAACGGGTCCAAGTGGCTCTTTTGCCTTAAAGATTGCAGACCCCTATACTTGGACTTTGATGTGCTTTCGAACTGCTAGGTGGGCAGGAGCTGGGACCAAACGACAGGAGCTCACCCCGCTGCGGGGATTCGAACCACCGACCATGCGATCGGCAAGTCCTAGGCGCTGAAGTTTTACCCACAGCGCCACCCGCGTCCCACCTTTAACTATTGTAGAATGCTTTAAAAACTTTTCTTTTTAAACTACTGTTGGGTTTTCTGGCCTGGACTCCTTTAGGAGAAAGGGTGGGATGTACATCAAATTAATTGGTTAATTAATAATAGAAGGGGACCCTCCCCCCAACATCCTTCGGAGTGTTCCCTCTAATCTGGTGCAAAGTAAGAGATTGGTTTCTGCCCTCACTTGAATCCTGTATGTGTGGCAGACGATTTGCAGGAGAGGTGACTACAACTAAAGACTGGCTACAAAAACCAGTCAGAAATTGTGGGTAGCACAGAAAGGTGTGTTTGTGTGTACACCCAACCACCCAGGGAATGACTTACCCATTCCCTGAAATCATTACATTGCGCAGAGCGGGAGAAAAACACTTACTGTGGCTTCAGTCCTAATTCCCAGCTCCTTTCCCTTCTTTTCGATTTGCGTCATTCGGATTGTAAGCCTGAAGGCAAGGCAAGGACACTCTTACTATTGACATTTTCAAGCTACCATGGTCGGCTTTTTTTTTTTTTTTTTAACATGAGCTTGGAAAAATGCTTTAAATAAATTAAAATTAAATACATTTTCTACAGGGCAATAAATCAATTGATTCATTTTATATGGTTTTACCACTTGGGGGAACATTTATACTCAGGGACGAATTACAGGGACCGGTAAGCGTTGTGGTCTAATTCCATTAAAAAATTGCTTGTAGAAACTCACCCTTAATGTCCCCTTAACCGTATATAGATTGCTAAGTTGTTTAATATTTACATGAAATGGTGAAGTCGTCTGGAGATTTGAGCTGCAGTGCCATCAGTTTCTCTCATTTTCATCTGCTTCTGAACTGGTATCTGGGATTGATGGCGAACTCGATGTAGGCAAACAAGCAGAGATACAATCAAGACAAGACAAAGCTGCTGTCAGTTGTTCTGGTGATCTGGCTGTAGGTGTTACCTGTTCAACTTACATAGAGTCGCACTCTCCGTGAAGACCCAGGAACAAAGCTTGGAAGTGACGCTGGATCTGGTTGTTCTCCAAGACGCTCAGATGGTGGCATCTAGGAGCTCTGCTCAGCAGGTTTGGATGTGTATTGGATGTATTCTTACACAGAGAAACTGGACACAGAAAATGGGCCATGATCCTACATGCCCATATTTCATCCATGTTAGGTTATTGCAGTGCATTGTAGATGAGGCTGCCTTTGAAGGGTGTTCAGATCCTACATTTAGTTCCTAGTACAGGTGGTGGACTGTCGACTGATGTGAGGTACAGTGGTACCTTGGTTCTCAAATTTAATCCGTTCCAGAAGTCTGTTCCAAAACCAAAGTGTTCCAAAACTAAGGCACGCTTTCCCATAGAAAGTGTTAAGTTGTGGGTGAACATATCAGACGGCACAGCATCCCTTCTTTATTCAGAGGCCAGAACAGAACTGAGCTGAAGGGCTCAGTCAGCCTGCTTATATAGAGCTCCAGTACAATGTTACTGTAGCAACTTTCTAAAACTATCCAATCACTGAACGTCACTTTCGATCCTTCATTTGCATAACTATCTACAGTATCCCCCTGCTGGCCCAGGGTGAGAACTTTAGTACATAACAGAAAGTAATGCAAAATGGATTAATCCGTTCCAGACTTCTAAAAGCAACCCCCAAAACAGCCATTTAACATGAATTTTACTATCTAATGAGACCATTGATCCATAAGATGAAAGCAATAGTCAATGTACTGTACTATAAAAAAAAGAGACAGTATTGTAGATGATACAAATTAAAATTACTCCCCCCCCCTTACCTGCACTGATGATAGTCATTGTTTGGATGGGGGGCTTTTATCTATTTCCGCAGTCAATCAATCAATCAATCAATCAATCACTGTTCATAAACTGATCCTGCTGTTCAGCAGGTGAATCAAAAGGCAAAATCTTTTAGACTTTAGTTCCTGGGATAGCAGCTAAAATGTGGTCTTTTTGAGAAACTTTTGAAGGGAACTTGTTTTATTTACTGCACCTGAAATTTTATTTTGTCTGCATTAGCATTTCCTCATGGCTGTTTTTATATTGTTAATAATTTTAAATTGATTTTTTTAAAAAGTGTTGTAAGCTGCCTCAAGGTTCTTCGATAGAGAGGCAGCCTATAAATGTTTCAGACAAATAAATAAATCAGCCAAATAAATAAACAAGCGCTTTAAATAATTTTATGCATGTTCAAAAAACTCCAACAACTTACCATGACATGGAGCCATACATATTATTCATGTGCTACAGGGTATTTAAGACGAACCTGTAATTTAGTATAAAAGTCTTAGATTGGCTGTTCTATTAAATGAAAAAGGTTTTAGCACGCCTGTGCCTTTAAGGTGGTCATAACTGAATGATATATTCGAATTAAAACTTTTAGTTAAACAGCTCATATTGTCCAAGCCTCAGGCATTCTCAGATTCTCTGCACAGAAGTAAACCGATCTTGAAAACTTTTTGATGCTTCTAAAATCTAATATCTTCCAGCCTCAGGTGGTCCAAGTTACAGAACTTACCGTATCCAACTAAATACACCACAACAAAGGACAAGTTGGATGGATTTGAGTTATATCTGATATGATGAGCCCTTTCCGGTTTAGCAAGCCTCCGCAACTTTCAAACGAGTTTTGGGGAGGAAAAGTTTCTTGGTTCGAGTTTCCTAGACTTTTTACACAACCTTATCCTCTAATAACGACCCCTGGGTTTTCCACTTGAGTTATAGAGGTGTCTGGTGGTTCAGGAAAGGCTTTACTGAAGAGGGTATTTATGAGTTGCTCAATGAGGACAAGGCAAGTTGCTTGACAAACCGTGCATTAGCAGAGCACATCTCAAATCCACAAAGCATTTCATGCACATTTTCTTAACAATCCTTACGGCGCCCGTATTATTTCTTTAAACTATTTACTTGCTGCAGTCCAGCGCCCCCATTTTTGGAGCGGCCTACGAAACGAACAAATAAATAAATGACAGTGAATAATATTTTCTTACAAATCACTCAAAATGTTTAGAAAATGTTAAAACACTCATATAACGTCATACCCGCATTACAGATGGGCAACGGAATAGGAATGGAGGCTAAGACACAGTGCTTTTTTTCAAGAAAAAGAGGTGCCAGAACTCATCATTCTTGCCCTTTTAATGGCAATGGCGTCCACCTGAGAGGTTCTGGAACTGAGTTCCGGAGTGTTCCGGCTGAAAAAAAGCCCTGCCAACAGGGGTGGAGGAAGGGGTGTGTGGTGTGGGCGGGTCGCCCCAGGTGTCACCACTGAGGGGGGTGACAAAATGCCAGGCGGCACTCACCGTGGGGCCTGCAGCACACCTGAGCCACGCGTCTCTCCTGGGAGTGATGCAATGGCTTGGGCGCCTGCAGGTTCCGCACTGCCCCAAACCTCCCCCTCAGCTGTAGGGCGGCTGAGCAGGAGGAGGCAGACAGACTCCTCTGAGGCCCCACGGAGTGTCCTGCCCCAGCTGGCCCCATCCTGTGGGCAGCTAGCCATGCCCTTGGGCGCATGGCACGCGAGCCGCCCCAGGCGCCCAAATGGCTTGCTCCGCCGCTGCCTGCTAAGAGATCTGCTTACTTTTTGACATTGCTGAGGTGACACTTGACCCTGAAATTTGATGGTCTTGAGCTTGTCGGCTTAGGCTGTGATACAAACCCTTTTGTGCTGGGCTTCATGTGGGGGCTGCATTGGGTGGAGGTTTCTCTCAGCACAGCCTGTTGGATTCTGCTTGCAAGGTGATGTCATCACCATTACATCAGGACAGAACTCCCTGTCAAAACTGCAGGCGGCTGTGCTGCTCGCAGGAGTCTTGTCAGAGGTAGGATGAGACTGAGGAAAGTGGAGATCTGCTGGATCTTGAGCCAGCCCTACCCGCCGTCATCATGTGATCGCTCCATGCTTGTGCAATTGTTTACCTGCCCCATGACTCTGCCCCGGCTGGCATGAACAGCAGGGTTTTGTCGATGCATTGACAGCCCTTGCCAAGGATCACATTGCATTCTTAGTTTTTATATTGCACCAGATCCCAATTTTGGCTGTAGCTTTAGAATCACCAGAGATGGGGAGAACCTTGGGTTGGTTCACATTTCAAGGCAAACCCACCCGATTCACACTTTTTGAAACAAGTCGTGAACTGAAACAAAGTCATCCCTTGAGATCCGCACTCTAGACAAGCAAAGCATACAAAAATTCATCTGCTAGGGAACAGCATACCTACAAAAGCACATGCTAGTGAAAATTGCATGAAAAAATGCATTATATTAGGGGGAAATGCTTTGCAAAAGTATTTGGCAAAATGGCATACCAAAAAATGTGTCTATTAGGAGAAATTTGCCCTAAAATGGTAATGAATTTTCACGAGGACTTATAAATAAATCACAAAACAATGTGGCAATGTCAAGAACTGAACTTTAAACTGGAAACATTAGAAACTGAGAGAAACCAAAATTGACATATTCACCTATCCTAAAAGTGATTCATTCATCATCAGCCTGCTGGCTGTTGCAAAGATCTTCAAGACCAAACAAACAAGAGGAATGATGAAAGCTAGATTTCATTTTAGAAGTCTGCCCAGTCAACTGCAATTAATGAATTGTTATTGTGCATGCGTAGTAAAAGTAAACACACAAACACTCACTTTTACTACATGGGCTAATATAGGATATTTAAACACGGCATTGTTGATCTTTTCTGTTGAATACTTCAGATATGGAATTAGTCGCTAGTAATTAAAAATTGCTCAGGAAGTATCTAACCTTTTTCTCCCTTTGACTAAAAGAATAGAGGAAGGCCATTGGAGTTGCCTCTCGCCTTCCAGATAATTGATCGTCCGCAAGTGTGAAACTCATCTGTGTATTCTGTTGAAGATCTTTGGATATCGACTTCTGTGCTCTTCTAGGAATCTGAGAAAAGCACAATCCTCAGGGAAAGGCTAGACTGACAAGTTGGAAAGGTGCGCATCTATAATTATGTCAAAGTTTAAGGCTCCCTCCAAGGTCGTGAACATGGTATGATTTCCACATCTCAACCATGCACACAGTTCCAAGAGGATATGCACCTTTTGTTTTATTTATGAAGCCTTTTATGCGTATTCAATATCTGCAAATCTTTGCCATCATTATGGCTCTATTACCGGCTTCTAATTTTCCTATTTATTGTTCCCCCCTCAATAAAATAAGCCTCCCATTAAAAAAAAAAGAAGGTCTCAGCTCAAACCATCTGCATGCTTTTCTAAGAATATTCAGTTTTTGTTTTATTCATTGGGATTTAGAGGTAATGGGCACATTTAGCATAAAGGGGAAACTGAGCACACAAATCTTTATAAAGGCTAAGAGAAGGAAAGGAGAAAATAAGGATTTACTGGGATCTACGAGGGAGTAGAAATTGACTCTCCTTCCTCCTTCCTTGGAGGTTTTTAAGCAGAGGTAGGACAGCCATCTGTCATGGATGCTTTAGCTGAGATTCCTGCATTTCAGGGGGTTGGACTAGATGGCCCTTAGTGGTCCCTTTCAACTCTATGATTCTATGACCAGTTGCAAGGCAAAGTCTGAAGAAATCCTTTGACAATTTCAACAGCAGTAAGCCCTTCTGAAGTTCGGTGTGTTGAAGACTTGCATAGACATCACTCAACTTCTCTACACTCGTTTCCTGGCAGATGAATGTGTGAACTGTCTCCTTTGGAAAGTAGAGACGGAGGAGAAACTTGATTCAATTCACTTTTAAAGGTGAACTCTGAAACAGTATGAGAACCGGCCACCCTACAAAATTCACATTTCCAAATTCGGCGATGCAGTTCTCTAACCGATCCTTACAAAAACGCATACATGAGGGGGAAGTGTTCATAGACATTCAAACATTGGTGAAAGAACAAACAAAAATTGCATGATGTTAGTGGAAACAGCTTGCAAAAGGTACCGATTTGTGAAAATTGCATTAAAAAGGTGTTTAATAGAATAAATTTGCACTAAGATGCTGATTAAGTTTCATGAGGTACATTTTTTTTTTTAGAAGCCCACTAATAGCTGCAGAAATGTGGAGAACTGAAATTAAGTCTGGAAAAATAAGTAACTGAGAGAAATGAAGCTGATCCTTATATCCTTACTGGAAAGTGCAATGGCTGATGGGACGGGACAATTGATTATATGAAAGCTCGAAAGCTCGAAAGCACGTCAAAGTGCAAGTCGATAAATAGGTACCGCTCCAGCAGGAAGGTAAATGGAGTTTCCGTGCGCTGCTCTGGTTCGCCAGAAGCTGCTTAGTCATGCTGGCCACATGACCTGGAAGCTGTACGCCAGCTCCCTCGGCCAATAAAGCGAGATGAGCACCACAACCCCAGAAGCAGCCACGACTGGACCTAATGGTCAGGGGTCCGCTTTATATGTCGGGGGCAAGGCATCTCAAGTCTCGTGTATGAATGTGGCCCTCCAGCCCTCTCTATGGCCCTTGAGACTTGCCCTACACCCCTGCTTTCCTTAGGCCTCACTGGTCCTCCTCTACACTCTCCTCCACAGCTTTTGCTTGGCCAGAATTTTGTCCTTGAGCCGTGCCACTTTTGTCTCTGACCTTCCTCACTCCTGGCATGAAGCCCACAGAAGACTGTTCATAAAGGAATGAAGTTCCTGGGCTGGAAATGGTTGTCTTGGGTCTGGCTAATGTGGGCAAGTGGTCACTTTAGAAGCTCAACACTGGGATAAGTGTCAGAACATGGGAAGAGGCAAGTTGTGATGCTTGTCTTTGGTGCCTATAATGGCTGTGAAACCACACTTCAGTCTGCATGACAAACTGCTCCTGGGGCAGATGGGAAGGTAAGTATGCTAGACAACTGTATCTTCCCCCCACCCCCAACACAAAAAGCCAATTTGAATACAGTGGTACTTTGGGTTAAGTACTTAATTCGTTCCGGAGGTCCGTTCTTAAGCTGAAACTGTTCTTAACCTGAAGCACCACTTTAGCTAATGGGGCCTCCTGCTGCCGCTGCGCCGCCGAAGCACGATTTCTGTTCTCATCCTGAAGCAAAGTTCTTAACCCGAGGTACTATTTCTGGGTTAGTGGAGTCTGTAACCTGAAGCGTATGTAACCTGAGGTACCACTGTAGTGGGGAAATATGGTATCACTGAAATATTGTGGAGTTTAGCTTCCCCCACTCTGCTGTGTAGGATGCGTGTGGTGCTGTGGTCTAAACCACTGAGCCTCTTGGGCTTGCTGATCAGAAGGTCAGCGGGTCAAATCCCCGCAACGGGGTGAGCTCCCGTTGTTATGTCTCAGCTCCTGCCAACCTAGCAGTTCGAAAGCACACCAAACACCGGCTCCCTTGGCCTGATAGCGAGGTGAGTGCCGCAACCCCATAGTCGCCTTTGACTGGACTCAACCGTCCAGGGGTCCTTTATCCTTTTTTACCTGTGTGAATTAGTTACAAAAAGATGACTTGAAAAAGGAGTTTTGGAGAAGATGCTATTGCATGTTCGACATAGAGGGCACGTCGTTGATGTTACATAGCCCAAGTATCAAAGTATTCAGTGGTGGTGTTGCGCACATTACACGGCAGCAGAAGTTGATTTCTACCCAGTGTACCCTCAAAGGGGAGCTGCGGTCAATTCTGGCTCCCAACTGAGTGCACCTGAATGGTGCTTTGTTAGCAGGTTGGCAGAATTCACACATTGCTTTTCTATTTCTACTCCGAAAACATCACAGGAACACACCTAAAATGGTGTTGCATGAGTTGGTCCTTACCTATATAAGAAGTGGCCGTCCTTGCACTTTACTCAGGAATATCAAAAAATGTTCCAAAAGCAGACGTCGCTGTTTCCTGGTTAGGTCGGAGATAATATCCGATACAATTCTATCGCATGCTCTCCTTGTCCCCCCCAAAATATATGTTTAATTGTGAATGAATACTTGGATTGTGGGCATAAAAATCTCTTACTGTGGAGAGCCTGGATAGCTCAGCTGGTGAGAGCGTGGTGCTGATAACGTCAAGGTTGCAGGTTTGATTCTTGTATGGCATCACAGGGTCTTGGACTCGAATTCAGGGCTGTCCAACTTCCAAGAGACTACGATCTATAACCACTATAAAAAAAATGATCTACCCATTGGATTGACCAGAGATGTTGACCTTTTTTGGGGGAAAGCTTCATCGAAGTTGTTGAGCTGACAAAGGTTTTTTTGGGGGGGGGGCGATCGACCTGTTGGACAGCCCTGGAGTAGATGATCCTCAGGGTCCCTTCCAACTTTACAATTCTATGATTCTAAATAATACATTAGGTTTAGGCATGCAAATTGCAACACTGCAGAACATTAATAAGTTACAGTGGTACCTCGGGTTAAGTACTTAATTCGTTCCGCAGGTCTGTTCTTAACCTGAAACTGTTCTTAACCTGAAGCACCACTTTAGCTAATGGGGCCTCCTGCTGCCACTGTGCTGCCGAAGCACGATTTCTGTTCTCATCCTGAAGCAAAGTCCTTAACCTGAGGTACTATTTCTGGGTTAGCAGAGTCTGTAACCTGAATTGTCTGTAACCTGAAGCGTATGCAGCCCGAGGTACCACTGTATTTGCAAACACTAGAAATGGTTATTTCCATGGTCTTCAGTAGTGATCATTATAAAAAATGATGGAAGCATAGATGTACTGCAAGGGCCATCTAGCCTGACCCCAGGCTGAAATCTGCTGGTCCGGAATCCCCCATAAGTGGGCTATACTCTGCTAAAAAACTTCTGATGAAGTCACACAATGAACAAACAGTGGGTGGCGGAATCCTCAAGTAAAGAAAAGGATTATATCTGAATTTGCAGCATGACTTGTGAACGTGAGGCTCCAAACCACGGTGCATGAGTGGGATATAAATGTAACACAGAGATAAATAAAATAAAAACATTAAGGGGAAACTGCCTTGTTTGATTAACTCAGGGGTCATCTTCTCCAAAAGCAATCAACCAGAAGCTCCTTGAGGTTCACAAGCAGCACTTTGAAATGAGTCCATACCCTCCAACATTTCTCCAATGAAAATAGGGATGTCCCATTCCATAATGATAATTTTACTATTTATACCCCACACATCTTACTGGGTTGTCCCAGCCACTCTGGGCAGCTCTCAACATATATAAAAACATAATAAAACATTAAACACTAAAAAACTTTCCTATACAGAGTTGCCTTCAGACGGCTCAGGGGTTGGATAACTCTATACCTTCCAACATTTCTCTGATGAAAACAGGGACATCCTAAGGAAAAGTGAGACATTCCGAGATCAAATCAGAAACTGGGACTGATTCTCTAAATCAGGGACATCCCTGGAAAATAGGGACACTTGGAGGGTCTGTGAGTGGCCACCCCAATTCCATCTTCTCCACCCTCTACCTCCAGAAGCTGGTGCTCAGGGGTATATACTGCCTCTGACTCTGTATACTGTGCCTAATAGCTGTTGATGGGCTGATGAATCCCATGAATTTGTCTTTTACATGTTTAAAGCTATTTAAGTCAATGGCACGTCTTGTGCAAATTGTCATAAGTTAATTATGTGTTTGTAAAGAACTTCCTCTTGTTTGCCCTCAAGCTCCCGCTAGACAACATCACTGGAAGGCTCTGAGTTTCAGAATTATGAGAGGAGGAGGGAAGAAAAGGCTCTCTGTCTCTTTCATAATTTTATTAACCTCCAGTGTATCTTTGCTTAACCAACTCCATGCCCACTGGTGTACTAAAAAGCCTTCCGTATCCTTTCCCTTATACAGTGGTACCTCGGTTTAGGGTTAGGGTTACAGACTCTGCTAACCCAGAAATAGTACCTCGGGTTAAGAACTTGTTGCAGGGATTTATGTATAGGTTGGGGGGGGGTTGCCCCTCCAGCAGATATCATGCACATGCAGCCCACTACCAAAATCAGCAAATCCCTTTTGTGACTTTTGTGATTTGTCCCCACAAAACACTTCACCACAGTTTCTTCCTATCTATTCGAAGGGCCTCTGCTGCACAATACCAAATGTAACAATTCACTGACAAATATATCTGGGTACTGCCTCACTGGGAAAACTTCAGAAATTCATATAGACATGTCAGCTCAGCTACTCCGCAGCCCCTCTGCCTGAGTGATAATACCTGGCATCCTGATACCTGAGTGCCAGACAGGTAGCCATTCCAGAAATAACAAACCCAGATGAAGACAAAAGGGTGTGATTAACTTGGCTGGGAAGCAGGGAAATGTAAATATCTCTTTTGTTACACATAATGGGTGTTTGATGGAGGGCAAGGCGAGGCATGGGGCAGGATCCAGGATGCTCAGATTACTGCCACCAGACCTCCCTTTTCATGATGTAACCATGGTGTATTAGTGATGTAGTTTGGGGGATTGTAACATGGGGATTAGCAGCTAAAGCTAAAAGTTTGGGTTCTCTTTCCATCTTGTTTCACCTGGTAGGAGGTGAGAGTCCTCTCGGGACAGTCTTCAATAAAGACCAAGCCTACTGGCCGCTGTTTGCTCTGGTATTCCTGGCTGGTGTCCTTGTTTTCTTTGTACAAGGGAGCCCTCAGATTTCTCCGTTAACAAACTTTACTTCAGGATGAGAACAGAAATTGTGCTAAAGTGGTACCTCAGGTTAAGAACAGTTTCAGGTTAAGAACGGACCTCCAGAATGAATTAAGTTCTTAACCCGAGGTACCACTGTATTGAAGAGAAGCTGAAAGGCATTGTGAGTCCTGGAAAAGCTGCTCCCTGCCTTGAAGGCCTTTTCCCATCTAACTTGGAAGGGCAGGCCCCTGACTGACTCCAGCTGCAAAAGCTGAGGCTGCTGAAGAGGCCAGAGACCATCTTTGCTCTGAGTTCTGGCAGACCTGCTCCCTGCCTTGCAGGGTTTTTTCTACCTGGCCTGGGAGGGCAGGCCTCTGACTGACTCCAGCTACAAAAGCTGAGGCTGCTGAACAGACTCTTGGGCTGGGGTATTGTTTAGGGGGGTTTGTTGTTTGTTGTTATATATATTACCTTTTTTGTATTTGATTTTAGATGTTATGATCTATGTGGAAAATGTTTCAGTTTGGTTTTGGTGTTTTTAAAAAATTATTTATGACTACTTATGTTTGCAATTATATATATATAATTTTGTAGGCTGCCTTGAGAGGAGTGTCAGCTTGGCACCGTGACCATGGGTTCACGGGGCCGTGGGTGCCATGCAGTGTGCATGGCCCTGGCGCTGAAATTTGTGGCTGCCCAGCCACTTCATGGGGAATTTTGTGGGTGCTCGGGCAGTCAGGGCCCCAGGGAGTTGGTACCTATGGCCTTGATCATGGTTTTAGCTGTGCAAAGGCCGCCTACAAATAAAATGATGCATGTGTGTATTTTAGTTTCTGTATTCTGTACTTTTCTCTCCCCACCCATTACTGTATTTTTTGCTCTATAAGACACACTTTTTCTCCTCCAAAAATTAAGGGGAAATGTTGGTGCGTCTTATGGAGTGAATGCAGGCTCCATGGCTTCAGCGAAAGCAACACAAAGCCTCCGAAGCGCAGCGGGAATGCTCCCCCTGCGCTCCAGAGGCTTCGGGTTGCTTTCGCTGAAGCCAGGAGAGCAAAAGGGATCGGTGCGCACCGATCCCTCTTGCTCTCCTGGCTTCACTTCGCTGGAGAAGCGCTGCACAGCTTTCACTCTCTGCGCAGCGCCCCTTCAGCGAAGCCGGAGGAGAAATGGAAGGGGCTCCGTTTCTCCTGCCGCTTCGCTGAAGGGGCGCTGCTCAGAGAGGGAGAGAATTTTTTTTTACTTGTTCTCCCCCTCTAAAACTAGGTGCATCCTATGGTCGGGTGCGTCCTATAGAGCGAAAAATACGGTATGTCCTTTTTACATCTTATGCTGTGCCGGATCTGACACAGCTTGCTGTGTACAGGAACCAGGAGTCTGAACTGTGACAGGGGAGGATTTGGGTCTTTCAAATTTCAGCGGCGCCCTGTGCGAGACTGAAATTCAGTGCCCCCACCTTCTGCTCAATTCACTGCATCACAGTTGTGACGCCCCCTAGGCTTGACTGCCCTAAATCTCCCTCTGATTGTGACTTGCAACATCTCCAGTTCACCTCTCACCTAGATGGCCTTAGGTGAGCTACTGTTGCCAGTCTTTGCTCCTCCTACCTGCCTTAGGGGGATAATAATTGAGGCCTACCTTACAAAGTTGTCGTAATGATTGCTTATGACTACTTACAGGCAGCGTCTTTGCAACTTGGCCTAAAAGAAGGTTTCCAAAACTGGCCTGAGAGCTTCATCCAGGCAGTCCTCCGGAATACCCCTGGATTTGTGCATGAAGATGGGAGGTGCCACATCTATCACATTACATATTCATATTTATTTTTTATTGTCTTTCCATGGCCTCCACTGCTTCTCACCTTGCATTCTACTGCATTGCAACTCAAGCTCTACAGAATTCGGTCAGAATGCAACAAAAGACAACAGACGAGAAACAAAAGAAGGAATCAAAATACAATCAAAGAATCATCTAGCATCTAGCGCCTCACAATGCAATTGCTTCAACAGGCAGGAGAGAAAAAATTAAGTGGTCCACCAAGACCCTCAGCAATTTTCAAGTGGTCTGTGGGGATAGAAGAAAGTTTGGGAACCACTGGCCTAAAACCTCTTCTTTTTTTTTGCATTTTATGGCCTTGGTGAATATATTGCAGATATGCATTAGTAAGGAGGATGTTGCAGCCACCAGTGTTTTCGTAGAGCTGAAAGTACAGCGCTGTTGTAAAAGAAAAAGGAAGGGGGAAAAAAGAAGACGCAGAGCAGAGAAGGCAGATATCAGCTGGAAAATCAAAGCTAAAGTAGATTTCTGGAAGAATGCAAAAGCACCATACCTCCTTCCATGACAGCTTTGGTTTTAAAATGGAAATTACGATACGCCCAAGTCATTATCCCTGTCATCTCAAAGCAAAAGAGCTTGTGGTCTTTCTTGGCGTCGGCTTCCCCGCCCCCAATTAGTTTACAGTTGCTCTTAATTTTCCGTTTGTTGTATTGCCAGCGAGTAAAAGCGTCCTTTTGAACAATTAGCCTATCTCTGTTAAAACGGAGAGGGGGTTGGTGGAAAGGGGGGGGGCGCACAAAAGGAGAGGCTGTGTACAGGTGAGGACTAAGCAGAAAACGTTGTAGCAATTTGCTGAACATGGAGGCTTATTGAGGATGCGGTCCTGAATAATAGACGCCAGCTTTGCTCTTCCTTCCTTTAGTCTGTGCAGAAGAGAAGCTATGAATCATTCATGGTCTCCCAGCTGAGAAGGGCTTCAAAGGGGATGATTCTGATTGGGCGTCCTGGGTGAATTGCCAGGCTGCAGAACTCCCTATACCCCTAGCACTGGAGGGTTGAGGAAGCACTTTCATCTGCGCCTCCAAAGTGTTTAGGGTCACAGTTCACCAGGAGATAACGATGCAGATGTGCATTCGGAGCTAGCTGCCGAGATACCTGCGTAGTGCGGCGTGGAAAAAGTGAGCCAGTGAGATCCCAGGTGGCTGCGGTGAATCAATTACTGTATTCTGAATACAAGGTTGGCTGCAGGGGATAAACAGATGTCAGAGAATTTTTTCCCTAATAAGACCCCAGTAATAGAAGAGCCCTGTCAGCTTCATTTTGCATTAAAAAACCCCCCAAAACTAATTTCCAATTTACATGGCCATTTTTTTTATTACGCCTCTAAACAAAGCATATATATATATATATATATATATATATATATATATATATATGGACACACACACATATATATCTATTAGTGCATCATCACCATCATATCAATATGTATGTATCTATCTATCTGTCTATCTATCTACACACACACACACACACCATCAAATGTGGTTAAAATAGAATTTAGAGAGGAAAACTAAATGCCTAATTAATGCCAAAGTGATTTTTTTGGGGGGGTGTTATATAAACAAACATATTTTTATCTGCATACAAAACAAGAGGTTTGCATAACACACCATAAGGACAAAGCTTCAAAGATTGTATAAACTTTGTTGATAATGTGAAAAAGAACCTGCAAATTTTACTTTTGTTCGCTTTCAACTTGTAGCAAAAAAAATGTTTCTGCAACACAGAGTCAGTTAGTTTCCTTGAGGCTTGCAGTGCTAAATGAGTTTGAGGCATCAGCCCTAGATCTACTTACTTGCAAGTAAATTCCATTGAACTCAGTGGGACTTCCTTCTGAGTATCCATGTATACTGTACATGATTTTGCTGTGAGTCTTTTAAAGACCAACTACCTTTCAGAACTGGATCAGACGAGTTAACTGCCTTCAGGCAAGCAGCTCAGGAGTTTGCAAAATTGCTGCCAAGCTTGTGGTCAGAATTCTGTGCACGCCACCAAATTCCTGGGTGCCACTGATTTGTGGTGCACTCACAACCCTGCGGGTGCACACAATCTTCTCTTGCATAGATCGCTGGAAGGGAGCTTGAAGCTGCAATTGTAAATATAGCTGGCGAGGAAGTAAGTTCTGCTGATTTCAGACAGGCTTATTTCTAATGTTTAATGTTTTACACCTCAAAATTGGGAACCGCTAAATGTGTGCCTTTAATTGATACATTAATGAGGTAACTTTGGCATTTGCAGCTTTGCAGACCCCCACAGTGCTGTGACTTAAGTAGAACCTGCAAACATTCCCTGACCTAAACTGTGGGGAATTAGTGTGGTGTACTGATTGGACTAGAATTGGTGAGACCTAAGGTAGAAATAAGGGACGCGGGTGGCGCTGTGGGTTAAACCACAGAGCCTAGGACTTGCCAATCAGAATCCTCGTGACGGGGTGAGCTCCCGTTGCTCAGTCCCTGCTCCTGCCCACCTAGCAGTTCGAAAGCACGTCAAGTGCAAGTAGATAAATAGGTACCACTCTGGCGGGAAGGTAAACGGCGTTTCCGTGTGCTGCTCTGGTTCACCAGAAGTGGCTTAGTCATGCTGGCCACATGACCCAGAAGCTGTCTGCAAACAAACGCTGGCTCCCTCGGCCTGTAAAGTGAGATGAGCGCCGCAACCCCAGAGTCGCCCGCGACTGGGCCTCATGGTCAGGGGTCCCTTTACCTTTACCTTTACCTTTACCTTTAGATCCACTACAGTTCAGACCTGGTTTAGGAACTGAATCAGCCTCGGTCACCCTGATGGATATCCTTTATCCATACCCTCCAACATTTCTCTGATGAAAATAGGGATGTCCTATTTAATCATCATCATCATCATCATCATCATCATCATCATCCCCTGCCCATTTGACAGGGTTTCCCCAGCCACTCTGAGCAGCTTCCAACATATATAAAAACATAATAAAACATTATTGTATTATTTATATGATGCTAGCCGCTCTGAGCCCAGCTCCGGCTGGGGAGGGCAGGGTACAAATAAAAATTATTATTATTATTATTATCATTATTCAAAAACTTCCCTATAAAGGGCTACCTTCAGATGGCTTCTAAAGGTTGTAAAGTTACTGTACTTATCTCCTTGGCTTGGGGGGGTCGCATAACTCTACACCCTCCAACATTTCTCTGATGAAAATAGGGATGTCCTAAGGAAAAGCAGGATATCCCATGATTAAATCAGAAACTGGGATGGTTTCTGTAAATCTGGGATTGTCCCTGAAAAAGTAACCTTCATATACAGCCTGTAAAAAAAAGAAAAGAAAAGCCTGTAAGGCCCAGCATTATTATTATTTTCATATTTTGGGTGGGAACTGAGGTTCTGAGGACAGAGGTTTGCTGAAGGTGAGTTCATGGCTGCGGTGTAATTTGAACACAGGATTTTCCACACTCTTAGCCGTGTTCTACAGTAGCTCTTGTACACTCTTGATTTATACATTGATGTTTAGGGTTGGCATATTTCAAAAAGTGAAAATCCGGTCACAAAAGTTGCTGAGAAATTCTTAACGGCATTCATCAAAAACAACATTGCCATACCTCCGGATTTTCAGAGTTTTCCACCCGGATGTTGTTTACAAGGCCAGAATACCGACTGGGTCCGGGAAGTTCCAGACATATGGCAATCGGGCAATTGGTTCCAGGAGCCTTAAATGCTGCAAGACCAACAGAAGGATGCGCCAGAGACAATGACAGGTGGAGCCAACTAATTTTACTTTAGTCTCCATTCCCCTCCTTGCTGAGTTCTACAAGAGCAACACTGAGACTAAGACAAGGACTGGTTGTAAGAAGGAAGGCAGGTGAGATTAGGCTGAGCGGAAGTTTACTGAAGTTGTTGGGACAGAACTCTAATCGCTCTAACAGAAATGGACTAGCTTCTACTTTCTAGATAAGTGATTATATATAGGATGAGGGCAGACCTACAATTATAAATCCAATTACAGTCGTACCTTGGTTGCCGAACGCCTTGGAACTCGTACATTTCGGCTCCCGAACGATCGAAAACTAGAAGTGAGTGTTCCGGTTTTCGAAGGATTTTCGGAAGCCAAACGTCTGGTGCAGCTTCTGATTGGCTGCAGGAGATTCCTGCAGCCAATCAGAAGCCGTGCTTTGGTTTCTGAATGTTTCGGAAATCAAACCAACTTCCGGAACGGATTCTGTTCGACTTCCAAGGTTCGACTGTATTCCCATTTTCAATAAGGGCTTTAGAACATGAGAGCAACTTTGCCATGCTAATCTATATCAGGTCAGCAACTAACTCTGACTCCATGAATGAAAGGCTTAATGGAAATTTGGAAATTTTAGCACGATCAAGAAGATGTCTCATGTTCATTTTTAGTGTTTTAATGCAGGCCAGAGGGAGTAAAGTATGTTAGTTTAATTATCAAGAACAGCCCTAAGGACACATTCATATTAAATTTAAACAGGGTAAAAATCAAAATAAATATAGACACAAGGACATGGTAACTAGTTTAAAATTCTCTCTCTTGGGTGATTTCTGGAGGTGGAGTAAAGATATCAAAAATGCATATTTCATTTGTATCATTTGCAGTTATTTATTTATTGTTTCTTTTTTAAAGAGATCTGCAATGCACCTGTCCAGGGCATGATACTCTGTGTTGCACTGAGCCTAGTGGGACTTACTTCCAAGAAAAGAAAACATGGGATCAGGATACACAGCAGGAATTCTAAAACTATGGACCAAAAACCCTCACTGAACCAAGTGGGATTTGCTTCTGAGTGAAATCTTTTTAGGATCATGCTGAAATGAATTTCAAGGGGCTTAATTAGGAAAATGAATCAAATCTAAGTATAATCATGGTGTCTTCATAAATACAGAAGTATTCATGTGAAACATGTTTGAGCAGAATACGGACCTTTTGGGTGCCACTTAACATAATCATCCTAAAATATGCTGTTAATTCTACATGCACATTTATGGAAAGGTCTTTGAATGGGACAGTTTTTAGCACCAGCTCAAACCATGAGCCCTTGGACTGCCATAGAACCCCTCTTCCCAATCCTTGAGGAGTTTCCCTTCCCACTTCCCTTGAACGGGATGGGATTCAATAAATTGAGGCTCAATCTTGATAAGGTGGAAGTGCTGTGGGTAGATGGTTCATGTGCCTGGGAATTAGGTGTATAGCTCAATTCTAAGAGGGGTTGCACTCCCTCTGAAGAAACAGGGTCATCATCTGGGAGGACTCCTGGATCCCAGCTTGTCACTAGAGTCTCAAGCACCTTCTGTAGCTAGAAATGCTCATGCTCAGCTTTGGATGGTTTGCTATGGACATTCGTGGACTAGGATAGCTAGGCCTCAACTGTCCATGCTCTAATGCAGTGGTTTTCAGCTTTTTGGAGTCCACTCCTTCCTTGGCCAACCACATTCTTTCTGTGGCTCCCCTGTGGGATGTGCTTGCACTCTGTCTTGCCCTGAACTTGTGGAAGAAGCCTCTATGTAAGTGCGCCCGATATGGAGAGCAGGGGGAGACTAGGAATCTGGGAACCTAGGAATCTCCTCCAGCAAGGAGGAGGAGGAGGACTCAAGGACGGTTGTCTGCTGGGGAGAGAGAGAGGGGACAATGCAGGAAGATATGGGCTGCAAGTTAATGAAAGGACAAACCGATGGGGCTGTCCTAAACATTCCTCAAGTCTTCCCAGGGTGTCATGGTACACTGGTTGACAACCCACGCTTCAGAGAAATACTCTCTGTGTGGCACTGCCCTTGAAGGCCCAGAAACTGCGGCTAGTGCAGGATGCAGCGGCTAGGTAAGGTAAGTGGGACAGCCCAATGGATCTGTCATTGGCCCCAAAGCACTGCACTGACTGCCAGTGATCAACTGGGCATAATCCAAAGTGTTAGCACTAGCATATAAAGCCGTAAATGGCTTGGGACCCAAGTACCTAAAAGAACACTTTCCCTAATATTGACAAACTGAGACGTTGGCAGGTGAGACCTTTTCGTAGGTGCCACAACGGGGGGCTGCCTGGTTGGTGTTGACTCATGACTGCACCTTTACAGTGGTGGTTCCCTATTTGTAGAATACCCTCCCTGGCGAAATATGTCTGTCTCCATCCTTCTTAACTTTCAGGAGGCATTTGAGAACATTCCTGTTTACAAATTTGTGGTTGAAGGCTACTGATCCTGGCAACCTGAGATGAGTGAATGAAATGATTTTTTTTATTACTGTAACTGTTTTTAGAATTCTGGTTGTTGTTGTTTTTTTTAAAAAAGTGAGTGTGCTTGCTACCATCGGCTCCTCGGGGAGGAAGGGCAGGATATAAATTCTATGATTGCTATTAATAAAGACCAGGAGTAGGAAATCTTTGGACCTCCAGATGGGCTTGAACCTTACCTCCCATCCACCCCAGCCAACATGGTGGACTCCGACTTCCTGGACAATTCCCATCATACATGACTATAGGCCATTCCCTGTTCAAAAGACACAGCTGGAGCATATGCAAAAGTCACCTTTTATATACCTGAGGAACAGACCTTCAAGGTGACTTTTGCATATGCTCCAGCTCTGTCTGTTGAACAGGGAATGCTCCTATTCTTTGATGCCTGTCCCTGGGGAAATATTGTGCTTAATTTGCCTTTGGGGGAGCTACTGGGCATTCCTTTAAAAAGCGTGACAGAGATCACACATGTACCCTAAGAATTCTTCAAGTTCTCTTCCCTTGATCTCTAATTTAATTCTAAACACATAGTAGGAGTACAAACTACTGAATTTTAACACAGTTAGGATCGCTCTGTTTATCTCTGTGAGGAGGGGCTGTATATTGACTCCATTTTGTACACAAATAAATCTTCTTCTTCTTTGGAGATCACTTATAGCTGAGTAAGGTTGTCTTCCATAAACACAGTTTTAACAACGAGTCTGCAAGTGACCGTGGAGGCCAATTCTGGATCCACACGTCCTTCCACAGTGGGGACATTGGTTTCCAGGCGGGAGTTGATCACGGTGTGGATTTGCCAAGCGTGCCTTCCTCTTAGCACATTTCTCCCTTGTGTCCTGAGTTTGAGTATCTTCAAAGTCCATGACACCTTTGGTAAAGGCTGTTCTCCGACTGGAGCACTCACAGGCAAGTGTTTCCCAATAGTTGGTGTTTATTCTACATTTTTAAAGATTTGCCTTGAGACAGTCTTTAAACCTCTTTTGTTGACCACCAGCGTTACACTTTCCATTTTTTAAGTTCGGAATAGAGTAGTTGCTTTGGAAGACGGTAATCAGGCATCCACGCAACATACATGCACACACTCTTATAGTTCAATCCCTTTGCTGGTTTTCTCATTTAATTTCAATGGATGTGCATTCTAATTCTATACATGTTAAGTAACAACCCTCTATCCACTTACCTGGGAACAAGCCCTGCTGAACTAAATGGAACCTAATCCGGAGAAGACTTGCTTGCGATTGTGCTGCAAAACCAAAACAAACTAACAAGCAAAACCAACTGACAGAAGTTCTGTAAAGCGGAATATACACTCGCTCCTCCTAACAGTGAACACGATGGGAATGGAGGCCAAAGAGGGCAACTGAGGTTTACCCTGAGATATGCAGATGCAGAAAACATTTCAAAAAACCAGAGCAAAGAAAAATGATGGCAAACCCGTCCCCAGTAGCTCAGTTTGAACATGCTCAATGACTTCCACGAGCCACATGAAGTTGGGTGTCAGTTGGAAAGGAGAAACGGAACAAGGGAGAGTGAAGCATCCCATTTGATCCGCTTCCAGCTTATGTAGTGTAGAAGGAGAGCTGGAAATAATGGCAATATGTTTCACATCTGCCCCTTTGGTTTCAGAGAGTACATGGGTCGACGAGTCTAAAAAGCCCGGAACGCAAATTTTCACAGCCCTCTATGATGACTCATTTACCAGAAGTAATGTATTCAGTATCATCTCTGGAAGTGTATACCTGATTTTGACCAAACTAAGCTTCCTAGAGCAACATATACATAAGGAGGCTTGGTATTTGTATCCTGGGCTTTCCAGCCTCGTCTACCCATGTACTATCTGAATAATTTAATTAGACAGCGCCTATATGATATTGAGCGACAGAGTAATTTGGCCACAATAAAGAATTTTTTTTTAGCATCTCTCCTACCACATATCGGAAGATGCCATTGCTGGGCTGGTTGGTAGCATGAACGGTAATGCTCGACTTAGGGTGTGAGCTCACATTTTGTTACAGGTTCTGTTTGCCGGCTCGAGATTCCAAAAAGGGACCCATGGATGAAATTCATTTCTTTGTTCTGTGTGCTCCGTCTCACCTGACTGAGCTATTTTGGGCTGCAAGGGGAACGTTACGTGTTTGGACGTTCCCTCGCAGAATGAAACGAAAAGAGAAGACGGCTGCGCAGAACCCTTTCCTTCGACAGGTCACTTTTCCATGGGCAAGAAGGGATGCATTCACCTGCGGCTTGAAATGGCATTGCCCAGACAAGGAAAAGGATTCTGGTACCCGTAGAAACGAGCTCTCAGCCTGGTACCTAAGGGATGAAAGTGGGACATTTGGTTAGGACCTTTGAAAAGGGAGATGCCCTCTTATGCATTTGCCTTGTTCTGGACACATGCCCCAAAGCAATCACACAGAATTCTCTTTTTGTCGTTGTTGTTTATTCCTTCTGAATATATAAATATTTTCCTACTAGCTGGGTTTGTAAGATGGAGGAATCAGACCAAGGAACAGGAAACTTCAGCCTCTCGCAGCTAGCACCCCCCGCCCTTCATCTCTTTTTCTTCTATCATGAAAAGCATTCTAAGTAAAGAATGCCAGCAGTGACTTGCTTTGCTTCTGGGCAATTTTTTTGTTCTTGTGATCTAAAGTCCACTTATTGTGTTTTGTGTTATTTGGAGGTCACCAAACTTTGATCACTAGGGGGTAGTATGGGGCTTTTCCTTGATGTTGCAGATCTACCATATAGACTGATGTTTTATGCGTATATGAAAGCGGGGGAATGTTTTATTTTATTTTTTAAAAAATAGCAGCATGAAACTTTTTTTTAACGCATGTTAGTTTGATAATAGAATTAAAATTTAGATGCTGGGGTGAGGGAAGACTTGCGGTTAACTCATTCATGGGCAAGGGCTTCGGGGCTCTCTGTCTCCTTTTATTTCCCGTCACTGTGCGACTCGTGCTTGAATTAGATCTCGATATACTTACAGGGTTTCAAGGGTTGCAAAACAAAAAGTGACCCCGGTATCCCATATTAATATTTAATCGACTGCTTGCTCTAGCGTTGCAAGCGATTCGCTGGAAATTAATTAGCTCCAAAGACGCTTGTCCTTTAATGGGATTGTAATCCCTTTTGAAAATTTAGACGAGATAATCTGTGGAAACCAACTGCTGGTTGTGGGGGGTGGGTCCCTCTGTGATGTTGCTAGCGATTCGGACGACCCCACTCGTATTCTGATCGAACAGTTACGGGCTGCAAATTTCCTCTCGAAAATAAAGAGAGAATTAGTTCCTCTCCCTGTGCTCTCTGTCCCTTTCACAGATTACCCTTTTCATTGCCTAAATCTAAGTGTAACCCCTGGAGCAAATTGCAGAAGTCTTCAGGGACCCTCCCTCACTCACTGACAGGCCTTGTTATGGGTAACCCCGAGAGGGATTTTCTGTGTCTGACGACACCGAGGCGAAGGCAATACAGAGAAGGCTTTCAAAGTATGACCTACAGTATCTTTGTTGTTGTCGTTAAAAGAAATCTTGCTTCCCCCAATATTATTTTATTACCTCGTTGCTTATCAGCATGGCTCTGGGGACTGAACCGCTTCTGTGTTCAGTGCAGCTTATGGTATACAACCATATACATTTGATGAAATAAATAATTGTTGCATTTGATGAAATAAATAATTGTTGCTGTAGTTGCAGCGGTGTCCTGCTACTGCTACGTTTCTGCTGTTACCAGGATTGTATGAAGCTGCTGCTCCCAGTATACTACTACTGCCGCTGCTACTAGGTGCAAAAATACCAAGGCATTGCTGCTACCATTTGTAGCATTCCATAAAATTAGTAGTAGAAGCAGCAGCCCATGTCACAATCAGTTGATGCATTGGAACAGATATGGTTTGGAGCAGTATTCATTGACTTAAGGTGCAGGATGACAATTATAGTCATTTTTTCACCATACGCAGAGAAGATTAATTTCCGTTTCTTAATGAACATTGTCTTTGGTATGTGGAGTAGCCATCTTTTTCCGCCTGGTACTGCACAGCTGCTCCCCAGAGTATTTTCAAAGGCATTTAGTGCAGCCATACCTTGGGTTACAGACGCTTCAGGTTGGGCATTTTGGGGTTACGGATGCGCTGAAACCCGGAAGCACCGGAATGGGTTACTTCTGGGTTTCGGTGCTTACGCATGCACAGGAGTGCTAAACCATGCTTTGCGCATGCATAGAAGCACCGAATCGCAACCTGCGCATGCGCAGACGCGGTGCTGTGGGTTGCGAACGTGCTTCCCGCATGGATCACATTTGAAATCTGAGCGTCCACTGTACCCGTACAACACTGGGCTCTGCTCCTGAGCTTCTCCAAGGAGCCTGAAAAATGTTTCCAAAGCGTGTTTGGGGCAGGAGGAGTAAAAGGAAAAGGTGATTCTCAAGTACTCTAGAGGAGGAGCAATATTTGTAAGATTACAAGGTGAGGGGGGGCAGAAGAACATACCTGCCTTGACACGTGATCCCTTTGTTAGGTAGGGTAGGCACAGACAGAGGTCGCAGAATTAATTTCGTAGCTGATCAGGGCTATGAACTCAGGTTTCCCCAGTAAGAGCCCAACATGCAAATCTCTACACCACCATTGGCCAGCTCACGCTTATACAACTGTCAGTTGATCCTAATGAATTGGGCTCTCCCTTGGGGGTGTGGTCATAGAGGCTGCCATGATGAGCTCCTGCACTTCAATATTTCCAACAGGGTCAGGGATGATGGAGCTATTGTTCATCAGCTGGGATAGCTCAGTTGGTGGAGCATGAGACTCTTAATCACAGAGTTGTGGGTTCAAGCCCCACATTGGGCAAAATGTGGATTCCTGCATTGCAGGAGTTTGGACTAGATGACCCTTGTGCTCCCTTACAACTCTATGATTCTATTATCTTTTGGAAGGGCACTGATATGCTCTGATCTAGCATTATGAGTTACTTAGACCAACTCTGTTTGCCTGTGTGCTGGCTCAGCTTCTCTCTATTTTGATTAGCTCTGCATTGAAATTGTTTCTTTTTTAAAAAAACCAAATAAGTCTTTATTTCATTGCTTCACTGGAAATATTTCCAGTGTGCCCTGAGTCAACATTTTTAGCTGCTGTAGAGCATCTTTGGGATAACCGAGTGGCCAAAGGTATGAAAAGATAAGTGCAGTTTGAAAATTTGCAAGTGTCGCCTTCGGCCTTGTAAATAAGCCTATAAAAGTGACTAGCCGGCAAAACGTTTTTATCAGCCTAAGGAGCTAGTAGCCTCTTACTTCTATGTTGGCTTCAAGCAAGCAAGCAAGCAATCTTTCTACTAAGCATTCCTGATCTCCTATGCTTAGTATCTATACAGTGGTACCTTGGGTTAAGAACTTAATTTGTTCTTAACCTGAAACTGTTCTTAACCTTTAGCTAATGGGGCACCACCACCTCACAATTCCTGTTCTCATCCTGAAACAAAGTTCTTAACCCGAGGTACTATTTCTGGGTTAGCGGAGTCTGTAACCTGAAGCGTCTGTGACCTAAAGTGTCTGCAACCCAAGGTACTACTGTACAAGACTGGCTGCCTTCAAGGAGTGCAGCGTCAAGTCTGTGATTTCTAAAATGAAAGATATTTTCAGCCTGTTCTACAATTTATCTCTATTATTGGGTATGTGTATTATTTGGGTGTGAACACTACCACCACCAGGAGCCAAAAGTGATGGATCCAAGTCTTGAACCACTTGAAAAGTATTTTGCGGAGGTTTACCCACAACTCCTCAAAGCCAAAGAGGATAGCTCTGAGAAATGGTGAATCGGTTATTGTCGTATCATTGTTCTCTCCAAGGGATTTAAACATGGCTATAAAAATCACTGAAAAGCAATCACCAGGCAGAAAGATTACCTCTTTGGAATATCAGTGTCAAAAGCCAGTGAGCATTGCAAGTTATTTACACCCTACTCCCTCTGCTCCCTTGACCTGCTGCTACTTGTACTGTGAAAGGAAATGTGGTTTTTGCTATTAGACTTCCGTATGAACTGCATTGCCGGAGAAGTTATGTGAGGTCATAGGAGGAGAAGTTCACCTCCAAATTACTCTGTACGATCCGACGTACATTTAAAACTTGCTCACCGTGACTTTTCGCTCAGAGTCACACGAACTGTTTCCCGCATGTGTGTGCATCCCAAATGGCCTTTGAACTCAGCTAAGAAATACCTGCTCTTGTCTGAAATAATCCTATCTGAAATGGCTTCGTAAAGGTTTTAGCCTTATGTATCGCTCTCAAGTTTTCACTGGCTTTTAAAACAAAAGCCTAGACATTCACAGCACAGCGCTAACTGGAGGTACCAGCTTGCAAGGGCAATTTATTTGGGGGGGGGGGCAACGTCACATGCGTGATGTCAGAATGTCGGCAGGAGCCAGGGGTGGAGCCAATCTCAGCGGTTGCACAATTTCAATGACCAGCAGTTCCTCCCCTGCCTCCTCTTGTCGCTGCCACTGGCAGGACCCTCCTTCCCCTCCTTCCCCTCCACAACACCCCAAAAATATAGGGGGAACCCCAAAGGACCAGCCCCCTAGAGCTGGTGCCCCTGACCCTAACCATGCCTGCTTGGAAGTGAATCCTATTGAATTCAGTAAGGCTTACTCCCAGGTAAGTGGGGTTTGGATTGCAGCTGTAGCCTTTGACGGCCAGTATACTGCAGTGATGCCCTCCAGATACTCTTGGACTCCAGTTCCCATCAGCTCCAGCCAGCAAGGCCAATGATCAGGGGTGCTGGGAGTTGTTACCTCTCTCTACCCGAATGTTGAATACAGGATGGGAAACCTTGAAATCAAGGCTCTGCTCCACTGTGGTGCTGCTCACCCGATGACCACAGGCCAGATTTTCAGCTGAATTTACTCCACATAGGAGTTGCGGAGATAAAATGGGGGCAATCACACATGTGATCACTATGCTAAAGAAAGTGACCCAGTGTGACCCAGTGAAGAATGTTGCAATTGGACTTATGACTGGGGGTAAAGGGACCGCTGACCATTTGGTCCAGTCGTGACCGACTCTGGGGTTGCGGCGCTCATCTCGCTTTATTGGCCGAGGGAGCCTGCGTACAGCTTCCGGGTCATGTGGCAAGCCTGACTAAGCCACTTCTGGCGAACCAGAGCAGCACACTGAAATGCCGTTTACTTTCCCACTGGAGCGGTACCTATATATCTACTTGCACTTTGACGTGCTTTTGAACTGCTGGGTGGGCAGGAGCTGGGACCAAGCAACAGGAGCTCACCCCGTTGCGGGGATTCGAACCACCAACCTTCTGATCGGCAAGCCCTAGGCTCTGTGGTTTAAGCCACAGTGCCACCTGCGTCCCTATGACTAGGGGTAGCTTAGATTAATATTGTTGCATGCCACCCTAATCTTGGAGAGGCATGAGGTCCCAGGGGTTCTAAGCTTCTTGAAACCAGGGTTTGGTTTCTTGGAATGAGGGACAGTGGAGACTGTGGTCTCTTTATGATATATGGCTTATTTACACATATATGCAACCCGAGCCCATGATGAAGGGGCTCATAACACTGACACCCCAAGAGGGTCTCGCTTCTCCCATAGCCACAGCCTTGGATCCCAGCAGAAATCAGGCATGGCTCTGCCTGCTTCTAACTTCTAGCTCTCACACACCTCAACTCTGGCTTTTGTTTTTCTAACCACCATCCACTTTAGGGAGTTGGGGCTCACTCATTTGTGTTCTGGCACAGAGCCGCTTCCCTTTGCTACTTTAATGACTCATACTTAGGCCATTACCAAGAAACTTGCCGGACTATTCCAGCCATCGAATTCATGTTGGATCTAGGAATTAGAAGGGACACAGGCATACACCCTACAACTCACAGCACTATTTTTTTTAGTGATCTTGGACCAGATATGGCCTGGTTTGCATAACACACTAAGCCAAACATTGGCCTAGTGAGATAACATGAACATGTGGGCTCTTAGAAAGAAGCTTGCAGGCTCCACAGTTATTTTGGCTGCTGCACCAAGCTAAACTAAGGTTTGGGTGTCATCCAAACTGGGACTTCTGCTTAAGCTCTGTCCTCACAAAGAGGGGAGGCTATGGTGTCCCAGAAAATTCTTTGGAAGCTTAGAATTTGGGCAGACAGAAATAGAAGAGAGAGTGTGGGAACCCCAGATACCAAAATGACCCCGGAGGATTTCTAGATTGTTTGGATGGAGCTATAATTTCCCTGACGGAGGATATTGCAACATGGATACAAATGGAGAACAAGGGGTCATAGCTCAACTGCATGCGCCTTGTATGCAGGAGGTTTAGTATTTGTGGGTTTGAGGTCTAGGTAATGTATTTGTGCTTAGAAATCTGGAGATATACTTCCAGCCGGAATAGTCTACTAAGTAGATAGTGATGCATTAGATGGATGGCCCTTCAGGTGTTGTTGTCCAACTTCTACTAGCTCAAGGGATGTTGGGAGCTGTGGCCCAACAACATGTGGAGGGCCACAGGTTCTCCATCGCTGAACTAAAGGCAACTTCATTGGGCCCTGGGCTAGCCAAGAATGCTGGACCATGACCAAGAAATTCTGCTAGAAAATGTACTATTTTGAAAAGTATCCCCTCCCTCGTGAGAAGTTGGAAGTTTTGTCACCAAAGTGCCTACCCTGTATGTTTGGCCTTTCATATATAATTTAATCTTATTTTTGAGACTGTTCCATATGGTGAATAGAATACACAAAGCGAGCTCTATAATTTAGGCCTCAACTAATGATATACTTTCCAGTCAAGGCACACGCCACACGACACAGGGAAAATAGGACCACTATCTCCTATAGATACCCCAAAGAGACTCACAGAGATGTTGTTCCCTCTTCAAACATGAGGCTGATCCCAACTGTACATTAATTATAGCAACTGCCGCTTCTCCCGTCCATAGACACAACAATATTTTCAAGTGCAGCCCTCGTCCTACTGAGCACTTCCCCACTGATAATTCTGTTTTCTGTCCTAATTGGTTCAGTGATCAATAACATTCTAAGCAGCTGCTAGAAAGAAACTCACATTTGCAGGCCAAATATTGAAAGCTTTACCAATAAACAAATTTGATGGATAGCAAACGTAATATAACCCAGCATAGATGACATGTTTATCTGTTAAACGTTGCACATTTTTTGTGATGGTTTGGTAAGTATGTTAGGGGAACAAAGAACCCTACCGGTCAGGAGCAAAATGGGGCCTAGTCACATGTTGCTGACGTCTTGTATCGCAATCCTAAACACCTTTGCTTCAAAGGAATTTTAACTGATTTCAGTGGGATTATAATTTGACTAAAGTCTGGTTCAGGCCATCTCAAAATGATAAGTTGCGCATATAGAACTGGGTGCAGTCTCTCCAAGTGTCCCTATTTTCCAGGGACTGCCCTGGATTTATAGAAGCTGTCCCGGTTTCTGATTTGATCCTGGAATGTCCCGCTTTTCCTTAGGACGTCCCTACTTTCATCGGAGAAATGTTGGAGGGCATGGATATATGCAGCCCTCAAGTAACTGTGCAACCTTTAGAAGACATCAGAAGGCAGTCCTATATAGGTATTTTTCCTAATGTAGCCTCTCCTCACCCTTCACTGAATTCATTCAGTTCCTTCACATTAAGTGATATATTGGACAGGTTTCCACACATAACCTGGCACACCAAACTGGCATGCGTTGATTCCATGATATCAACTTATTATGTTTTACTTGGAAGTGACTGCCTTGAAATAAATGAGGTTTCCTTCCTACTGAGGAAAAAAAAAAAGGTTATATTGCAACATTCCATCTCTCGCCATCGATTGTCTGTGTAATTAACACAAGGATACTTCTTTTGTTCATCAAGGTTGGCAAAACAGTTTTTCTGTATGTGTTTTGCCAAGAATTGTGAAGCTGCACGTGCTTTGAGTATTTGTTGCTTGTTGTTATTTATCAGGGTTTGCAAGCTTTGCTTTGTTTTTCTTGCTGTAAAAATCAATACTATGAAACATTTCAGTTCAAGCTTTTCTGGTGTTGTGCACCTTTATATCTGGCCTTTTCTCCCAAGAGCTCAAGGCTGTGTATTTTAAACTCCCCTCCCACTTTTTATCTTTGCAACAGCCCTTTGAGGTAGGCAGGGCTCCCTAGGCTGCGGATAGCAGCCTGCTGCCTGGAGTGTGGGGTGCCCTAAAGCAGAGCGCCCCATGCTTCAGGCAGACATCGGGCAGCCCCACAAGCTCGTGGGACAGCGGGGAGGCGCAGCGCCGCCACCCCGCTGTTCCTCGACCTGGTTTGGAGGCTGGCACTGGGGAGAAGCGTGATTCTCCCCAGCGCCAGCCCCACAAGCTCGTGGGACAGTGGGGAGGTGGAGCGCTGCCATACCGCTGTTCCCCAACCTGGTTTGGATTCCCCAACCTGGTTGGGGGGGGGGAAATAAAGGAATCCCCCCTTTATTCCCCCCCCAAAAAACTAGGTGCGTCCTATGGGCCGGTGCGTCCTATGGGATGAATAATACGGTATGTTGTTGTTGTTGTTGTTGTTGGAGGCCAACAGGATTTCCTGGGCATGGTATGCTGTATTTGAATTGTACACAAACACATGCAACCTATTAGATATTTTTGTGTTTGTACGTACTTCAACATTTCCCCGAATAAGCCGGGACTTTCCCATTGTGTGATTTTTGACCTCATCAACCAAATGACTGGAACTGGGGTTAATATATAGATGATGCTAATGATGATTATATCCTGCACACCTCTGTTCTTGCAGACGGTGCTGAGGTAGTTGTCCGATGGCATACAACTGTATTGAGATTGTTCTGTCTGGACACTGAGGTCCAGCTCCAAGGGCCTTCTGGCGGTTCCCTCACTGCGAGAAGCCAAGTTACAGAGAACCAGGCAGAGGGCCTTCTCGGTAGTGGCACCCGCCCTGTGGAATGCCCTCCCACCAGATGTCAAAGAGAAAAACAACTACCAAACTTTTAGAAGACATCTGAAGGCAGCCCTGTTTAGGGAAGCTTTTAATGTTTGACAGCCTATTATATTTTAATATTCTGTTGGAAGCTGCCCAAAGTGGCTGGGGAAACCCAGCCAGATGGGCAGGGTATAAATAATAAATTATTATTATTATTATTATTATTATTATTATTATTATTATTATTATTATTAAATTAGAAATATTCTACAATCTTCCTGGGGGGGAGGAAGGAGATGGAAGTGCATCCCTTGATTTCTTTGAAAACGTGTATTGTTTTCTTTCATTAAACACAATGGGCTTTCTCTGTTCTCAAGAGGCCGGACGACGAGAATGATGTTAGAATCTGAATGCTACCAATTACGGCAAGGTGGGGTCCTCCAAGATGAACGTTGCAGTCCATTGGAATGCCATGAAAGCGTTCCAGCATTTCAGTGACTCCCGTGCCTGGCTGTTTTCTCCTTCACTTTTCATTAATGATAATCCTTTGGCGTGGCACATGTGGACATAGTTCTCTGAGTAGCGAGAGCTTGGGGATCTGGTAAGTATTTGTTAAAGTAACAGTAACATTTAATCAAATGGAGAGAGAGAGAGAGAAAGCCACCCTTGATTAATAAATAATGTATCTAGATGAAAATATAGACAAACAAGAGAACACAAAAGGTCCCGTAATTTGAGTGTGATGCGTGCCCTTCTTTGAAAGCACAGCAATGTTGCCTGCTTCCTTACAAAGACATCACGTTTCAAATATTTTATTTACAACTGTATTGAGATCTGAGGCTTCCATTCTAAAACACACACACACACAAACACACACTCATTCATTCCCAGCCCCCTCAGGCTGCCCTTTAAACTTGGAATTCCCCTCAAGTTGAAATGTTTCTTTAAAAAACCATATACCTTTGTTCCCCTAAAGCCATACCTTTTTAATGCTACTTTCCTTTAGATCGTGCTCACTCTTATGGTGGTTTTAAGAACAGAAGAAGTTCCTGACTCAACCAGACCAAAGCATACTGTTTCCAACAGTGGCCAGCCAAGATGCCCCTGGGTAGCTTGCAAACCGAGCTCAGTGGCAACAACCCTTTGCGGTTGTTTGTTATACCAGTGTCTGGCAATCAGTCAGAGGGATATTGTATATGGAGATTCCTTTTAACTTGTTATGTCTAATAGTGATTGGCAAGTGGGGTTTATTTGCTCATAGGGTGGGATAGCAATTTTAATAGAGTGTTAGTTTTGTAATTTTAAAAACAAATTCTTCCAAGGAGCTGAAAATAGCATATAGAGAATTTTCCTACCTCGTTTTTTCCTCATAATAACCCTGTGAGGTTGGTTGGGCTGAGAGACAGTGAATTTCCTAGGATTACCTAGTGAGGATCCTGGCTTAGTAGGGATTTGAGCTTTGGTCTCCATAGAATCATAGAATCATAGAGTTGGAAGAGACCGCAAGGGCCATCGAGTCCAACCCCCTGCCAAGCAGGAAACACCATCAGAGCACTCCTGACATATGGTTGTCAAGCCTCTGCTTAAAGACCTCCAAAGAAGGAGACTCCACCACACTCCTGGGCAGCAAATTCCACTGTCGAACAGCTCTTACTGTCAGGAAGTTCTTCCTAATGTTTAGGTGGAATCTTCTTTCTTGTAGTTTGGATCCATTGCTCCGTGTCCGCTTCTCTGGAGCAGCAGAAAACAACCTTTCTCCCTCCTCTATGTAACATCCTTTTATATATTTGAACATGGCTATCATATCACCCCTTATCCTCCTCTTCTCCAGGCTAAACATGCCCAGCTCCCTTAGCCGTTCCTCATAAGGCATCGTTTCCAGGCCTTTGACCATTTTGGTTGCCCTCCTCTGGACACGTTCCAATTTGTCAGTGTCCTTCTTGAATTGTGGTGCCCAGAACTGGACACAGTACTCCAGGTGAGGTCTGACCAGAGCAGAATACAGTGGCACTATTACTTCCCTTGATCTAGATGCTATACTCCTATTGATGCATCCCAGAACATCCTAACCTAATCAATACACCACAGATGATGAGGATAGCATTAGAATTAATTTCTCCCCTTTGTTTCTGGAAAAGCACTTGGTCTAAACACTGGCTTGTGTGCGAGAAAACTGCTCTGAGACATGTAAGCAGCCCTTATACCCAAAACATTTTCAGTTAAATATCATGCCCCATTTTTCAAAACCAGCATTACCTTCCAGCGACAATGAGTGAATCATTTACCGCCTAGGAAATACCCAAAGTATTTCAAGTCATTCGTACTGTTGTGATTTCCTGCCCCTGTGATACCGTTTATAGTTTTGCTGTGCTGATAAAAAGCAGAAAGAAAAGTTTCCTTTTGTAGTATTTGTAGCATTTAAGAAAATGCAACTTGGGGTTGTTGGTGAATGTTGTCATTCTTCTCTAAGCTGATGAAGAGCCCATTGTGAATTGAAGTGAGAGAGGCGTCAGTTTAGCACCTTAGGCTATATGTAAATTTCTAGAGGGGTTCCCTAAATAGGAATATTCTGATAGCTAAATGTCTAAAGCATATTGGTCATTTGTAGGTGTCAACGGAAAAATCCAAGGGCTCCCTTGGACAAAAAACAAAGACACCAACCAGGATAACTTGGAGCAAAACAGCAGCCTGTAGGCTTGGCCTTTATTGATCTGTTGCAACAGGGTGCTCCCCTCACCTGCAGGAGAGAGGAGGGACCCAGAAAAATGGTGTGCAAGGCCTTATAAAGACTTTTGGAATTGCCATCCTGTAGATCAAGACCACCCCCAGAAACATCATACATACATCACAGAAGGGGTGTAACCTAAGACCACCCCTCAGATACATCACACCTACATCACAGAAAAGGCGGTCTGAAAACAGAAATTTGAATGTTGCTTTCTCCTGTCATTGTTTATCTCCTGTCTGGCAGGTTATTGATTGGATTTCCTAGGTAGCCTGGCCAATCTTTTGTAATGATAAATACTTAGTTCCTGGGCCAGGTCACAGGCTCACACCCTATTCAAACACAGACATACCCTTAAGACAGGATTTGTGAAGGAAAAGACAATGGGGAGGCTTTTCCATTTTGACCTTGCAGAGAAAACATTTGCTCAGTTTAGGAATCAAAATGGTTCCAGGTCCTGTGCTGATCTATGTACGTGCTTGGTTGGTACACTTATGAACATTACCATATATCTAAGACCATAAAATTCCTATTACATAGGTAAAGTTAGCATTGCGTGACCAGCCGGCGACAGCCCCAGCCCGCAGGGATCATAAGGAAGGAATAAAGACTCTGACAACGTTAAATGGAATTAAAAGTAGGCCACAACTTTATTAAACTTCTGAATTAAGGAAGACCTTGGCTTAGGCCTTGGGCGTGTATCCCTCCCAGTCCCCCAGCTGGGGGTAACTGGGGCTCATCAGGGTAAATGGGACATGGGGGTGCTCTGCAAGATGTAAGTGTAGCAGGCAGCCAAGCCCATATCCCCGCATGCAGGGTAGTTCACTGACAACCTTTCAGTGTATGGCCAGTGATACCCATATATTATAACCCCTTTAAGAGGGGACCCTGGAATCTGTGCCGCAGGGAGGTGAGTCACCACTTCACGCCCCCCCCTCCCCATATAGGGAAGAAAAGACTAAAGGATTCCACCCAAGGCCATAACTGCCAAAGTTGTGACGAATTGCTACAGGGAAGACAAAACCTGCCAATGCAGGAAAATTTATTTGCAGTCCTTCAACAGCAACCAGTCAAAGACCATAGCAGCGCCTGCTAAACAAGAAAAAAAAGTTAACCTGCAAACAAGAAACATTAAACAAAGGGAGGGGAGGGAGGGTGAATCTCCAGAGCCGACTGCCTGGCTATTGTCAGCTCCACCCCCTGTTTATAAATGGGGCTGGCCCCACCTCCCAGCAAGAAACTTGATTACTGAGGCTGGGCGGGAATGTCCAAAAATTAACACTGAGAGGCAAGCCAGCCCCTGTTTGCCAGTAAGCTCCCTGGCAACTGTAGCACCACACGCGATCCCGCAAAGGGCACCCACAATGTAAAGTGTGAGTGCTCATTTCTGTTCAACATGCCTATTGCCAAAATACAAATATATGGGGGAAGTATGGCAACATCTAGTTGTGTGGGACAGCTGACAAGTTGATGTTTAGCTAACCCAGTATGCAGGATTTACTATTAGTTTAGGACTGGTTCTCACATGCATGTTGTTGACCTGAAGATTATAGATAGAGTCAAGTGGTACCCTGCAGCTACAGACCTACTACTACAGATAAAGTTTTGTCACCTTGAAACATGATATGAGCCAGAAGCAAAGCAGCAAGCTGGAGAGTGGGAGTCAGAGTGATGTTCAATTTCTGTTTGAATCCACAGCTGTGGCAATAATCATAATATCATCATAGAATCATAGAGTCATCTAGTCCAACCCCCTGCAATGCAGGGATCTCAGCTAAAGCATCCATGACAGATGGCCATCCAACTGCTGCTTACAAATTTTATTATCCCACCCATCTGACTGGTTTGCTTCAGCCACTCTGGGCATCTTCCAACATATATAAAAACATAATGAAACATTAAAAAACTTCCCTATACATCTCCAGGAGATGCATTGAGGCTGAGGATACATTCTATCATATGTGGTGGACTTGTAAAAGGGTAAAAGAGTATTGGGAAATAATTTATAATGAATTGGGGAAAAAATGTTTAAAAGTACTTTTGCAAATAAATCCTTATGAATTGGAAAAAAAATGTTTAAAAGTACTTTCCAGAGTCCTTTTCGTTGGGGATAATTCAGATGGAAATTCCCAGGTGTTAAAAAAGGTTATTTAAGTATGCCACTACTGTGGCCCATGTTTCCTTAGCCCCCAAATGGAAAATGAGCGAGGTCCCAACTAAAGAAGAATGGCAACTTAAACTGTTGGAATATGTGCAGCTTGTGGACCTAACATATAGAATAAGAGGACAAGAAGAACATACGTTTAAAGAAGATTGGAAGAACATACGTTTAAAGAAGATTGTGTACACTGGAAAATGTGGACAGCATTAAGATAAATTCAACAGTGTAAATAAGTTTTGATGGACGTAATAATGGAATACTGAATAGTTTAGTTTATGTAAAATATGCAGGGATTTACGGTATTTATAATGAACAATGGAAAGAGAAGAAGGGAAGTCATTGATACTTTAAGGTTGTTTAAATGGATATTCTAAATTGTAAAACTGAAAATTTAATAAAATCACACACACACACACACACACACACACACACACACACTTCCCTCTAGAGGGCTGCCTTCAGATGTCTTATAAAGGTTGTATAGTTCTTTATCTATTTGACATCTGATGGCAGGGTGTACCACAGGGCGGGCAGCACTACCTATGAGAAGACCTATGGGGCAAGAAAGACCCTCTTGGATTCTTAGTGCTGTGAATCCCTCCATCCTAGGCTCAGGTTGTAGATAGGTACAAATAAACCATATATTGTAAGGACACCACCATCTCCACTGAGCCTCATTCAGAGGGAAACACAAACCCTGGAAGCCCTGAAATCTTGCATTGCTTGGAGATTGGGGTGGCACGCAACAATGTGTATTGTCATGAAGGTCTATTTATGGCAGCACGGCCCCATCCATCTCTTTCCTTTGCAGCACATTCAAAAGATGTACCCTGTTGTATTTTGAATAATGAGCACTGATAAAACTGGAAGGTTCATACAGGTGAAGAATATGCTGATGCAATGCATCCTCCTGGCTTTCTGTACTCAGAGGCCTCCCATGGAGGCTCAGGTAGCAATGAAAGCAGATCTTCTATAGTCAAACCCTTAAGGCACATTAGGCAGCAGAAGGCTGGACTCAACACAGGTAGAGCTCCAATGTGCTTTCAGGAGATGCTTGTCTCTCTCTCTCTCTCTCTCTCTCTCTCTCTCTCTCTCTCTCTCTCTCTCTCTCTGACTAAAGAGGCAAAATTGTCCAAAGCACAAACATATAAGAGAGGAAACAAACAAAAGAAACTACGGCTGCATTTCACAAGATCTCTCCACCACCACCACTGTGCTAAAAAACGCACACACATTTTAATGTCATCTGCTAATACAGCTTTGAAGATAACTTTTTTTTTTAATGCACCACCAGCTGAAAAATAGTTGGGTTGAAAGAAGTTTTAAATAATATGACTGGGCTGTCGAATAGAATTCAGTACCACTGAACAGAACTGCATCCTCCAAACCCCCAAAAGGCTTCCATTTCCTCCCCCCCCCCCCGAAGGGGGTGGTATTTGCTGTTCTAATGGGGGTGCCAGCAGGGATGGACAATTCTGTATATTTCAGTTTCTCTCCCTGTCCATTTTTTTTAAAAAGTCCTAAGGTCAGTGTTCCACATTTGCATGCCAGTTGGAGAGTCCCCATGAAGGTTCCTCATCGTTTCAGTGTGAATTCATTTTTATTTTATTTATTTATTGAATTTATATACCGCCCTATAGCTGGAGGTCTCAGGGCCTAATATACCGTACATATTTTTGCATAGCAAGGTTGCCCAATAGAATGCATTTGTGCATGTTGGTGTCACCAATATGTGCATTTTTAATGCACACGTTATCCTCACGTATGTATTTTTTGTATACATATTGCTTGGAGAACTGCACTGGAAAACTGAAAGAAGTGTCAAAAAGATGGCTGTGTTTCAGTTCGCATATTGTTCTGGAAAGTGCAAATTACGTAAGCTTGCCTTCAAATGCAAATGGAGTCAAATTAATCTCTGGCTGCCAAACCAGGCAGAAGGGGGAAAGAGCTGCCATTCTCAACCCAAGAATGACCTCCTTGGTTCCTTCCTGGTCTCACAGGGTCCAGGCTCTGTAATCAGCTGCAGTGGTAGTTAGTGGCAACAAAAACCTGAGCAAAAGTTTGGTCCAAGGGGAGCAGCAGAAACTTCTCAAAGTCTACTAGTCCTCCTTGATTCAGATCGGCTGGTGGTGGTGGTAGATCCCAAAAGATACCCAAGCAAGAGATTTGTACCTTACTCACCTCCAGGAAGAAAAGCAGATGGGTGGGCAATTTCTAGAGAGAAACTGTGGAAGGAGAAAGGGGTTCCTCCCCATGCTTGTCTTCCACTGCAGATTGCAACTTCCAGAAAACATTGGAAATGAAGAGGAGGAGACAACTGGTGTGTCCCATGCAAATTGGCCCTAGGTTGCTGGAAGGATAAAAGAATACAAGGATATATGGGACAGGGTGGGAAAGACGTCTAAATAAAGAGAGAACGAGCTATTGATTCAGAAACAATGGCTCAAAGATTGCTCAGCATGGAAGAGACAGATGTTGGCGATATCATAAAAATCCCCAATTCAGGCAAGCACCGTGATATCGCACTAAATTTATTTTTGTTTCTGTGTAGAATTTTACCCCGCCTGCTAATTAATTCTGATGCCTGTGAGTTCCAGCACTGTTAATTTTCTTCCGATACTTAGAAACACTCTGAGTAATTTATTTGCTTTATGAATTCAATTAGAGGCTGACGTTTGCACTAAGCTGCACCCCAGTTTACCCGGCAGGAGACCGTGCATCGTTTGCCTCTGTAAGTTGGTGAAGAATTTACCCTGAAGTATTTTATCATCTTCTCCTTCCCTTGCGTTGCTAATGTAGCATTATCTCTGTGCTTGGTAACAGGAATGGCAGAGGGGAAGAAGAGCTGGCCTTTGAAAGCTTGAGAGGCAGGAGCCATTGCTATTAATGACCAGTGGAGGCGACATGAAATGTCCTTGTGGGTGCTTTCCATGGAGAAAGCTTTGAGGTTTATTTGTGTATATAAATACCAGGTTTTCTATACTGCTGAATCAAGGGATACTTTGTTTTTGCTTCGGCAAGCAGCAGGTTGTATATCTGAATGCCATCCTTACTGAACATACCAATCTTGCATGTGAGAGCCAGGTTAGAGTGTTAGACAATTATTATTAATAATAATTAAATTTGTATACCACCCTATATCTGCAGGTCTCAGGATGGTTCACAGCTTAGACAAGGACTTGGGATGTTGTTGTTGTTGTTTAGTCGTGTCCAACTCTTTGTGACCCCATGGACCAGAGCACGCCAGGCACTTCTGTCTTCCACTGCCTCCCGCAGTTTGGTCAAACTCATGCTGGTAGCTTCGAGAACACTATCCAACCATCTCGTCCTCTGTCGTCCCCTTCTCCTTGTGCCCTCCATATTTCCCAGCATCAGGGTCTTTTCCAGGGAGTCTCATGAGGTGGCCAAAGTATTGGAGCCTCAGCTTCAGGATCTGTCCTTCCAGTGAGCACTCAGGGCTGATTTCCTTCAGAATGGAGAGGTTTGATCTTCTTGCAGTCCATGGGACTCTCAAATATTCAGCCATGAAGCTCACTTAGACCAGTTAACCATCTCTTAGCTTAACCTACCTCACAAGCCTATGGCAATGATAAAATGGGGAGAGGAAGAACCATTTGTGCCCATGGCACAAAATGCTAAAATACAAAATTAAAACATGAAAGAGGAAGCCTTAGCCTTTTCCCTTACGTCAGAAATGTGTGCCTGTGTGTGTGTATGACAATATTCTAATAGTAGTATTTGCACTTGTTAGTTGTGCTTCTTACATAAAGTAACTCAAAACAACTTGCAAACCTACATTAAAACCACACAAAACTAAAACAAGAGTAAAAGCTTAAAATGAGACAATTGTGCAAGTGGAATGATTTCTCCTCTAAATTGGTTTTGGGTTCTCCCTCAAACGTCCGGGACAGATTTTGGGGTGGTGCGGAGTGAAAAGGGGGTCCCATTGCACAAGCAGAATTTGTTCCACTCACAGTTGGTTAATTGAATGCCACTCATACAAATTAAAATCAACAATGACACATCACAAATTTTTAAAAAGAGACAATTAATTAAAGGAGGGGAAAGGTAGTCTTCCATAAATCTTCCCAAATTCCTGAGTAAGTAAGAAAGCTTCCACTTGGTGCTGGAAAGCCCATAATATTGGTGTCAGTTGTGCCTTCCTGGCAAGGGCATTCTGGAGCCAAAATGCCACCTTCTACAGGTAGGTAACTGTGTTGGTCTGACGCAGTCAAAATAAATAAAAAATTGTTCAGTAGCACCTTAAAGACCAACTAAGTTTTTTTCTGGGTATAAGTGTTCGTGTGCATGCACTTCTATAACACAGTTCTTCCGAAGAGAATACTTGGAATACGGCCTCTCTAGCATAACTTGAGACACTGGCTGACTCAGAGCGCCCTGAAGCAGAGCACCCCCTGCGCCGGGCAGACATCCACAGCGTGTTGGAGCCCTGCAGAAGTTCCCCGCAGGGCTCCCCACGCTGCGGATAGCAGCCTGCCGCCCAGCGCGAGGGGCGCCCTGAAGCAGAGCGCCCCCCGCGCCTGGCAGACATCCGCAGCGTGGGGAGCCTTGCAGGAGTTCCCCGCAAAGCTCCCCACGCTGCGGATAGCAGCCTGCCACCCCGCAGGGGGGGGTGCGCCCTGATGCGGAGCGCCCCTCGCGCGGGGCAGACATCGGCCAGCCCCACAAGCTCGGGGGACAGCAGGGAGGTGCAGCGCCGCCATCCCGCTGTTCCTCGACCTGGTTCGGTTTCCCCGACCTGCTTTTGGGGGGGGGAAATAAAGGGGGGGAATTTCCCTTATTCCCCCCCCAAAAAACTAGCTGCGTCCTATGGGGCGAAAAATACGGTATGTACAGAGGAGGGCAACCAAGATAATCAAAGGTCTGGAAACCAAGCCTTATGAGGAACGGTTGAAGGAGCTGGGTAATGTTTAGCTGGGAAAAGAGGAGAGTGAGAGGAGATATGATAGCCATCTTCCAATATCTTAAGGGCTGTCACATGGAGGAGAGAGCAAGCTTGTTTTCTCCTGCTCTGGAGGGTAGGACCCGAACCAATGGCTTCAAGTTACAAGAAAGGAGATTCCGACTAAACACGAGGAAGATTTTTCTGATAGTAAGAGCTGTTTGACAGTGGAACAGTCTCCCTTGGGAGGTCATGGACTCTCCTTCCTTGGAGGTTCTTAAGCAGAGGTTAGATGGCCATCTGTCATGGATGCTTTAGCTGAGATTCTTGCACTGCAGAAGGTTGGACTAGATAATCCTCAGGGTCCCTTCCAATTCTACAGTTCTATGATTCTTAGTCTGGCTGTAGGCCTCAAAGTTCTAGAATCTGAGTTCTGTACTCACTGAAGCTTCTGGGTCATCTTCAAGGGCAGCCCCACATATAAGGTTTTGCAGCAATCCAGCTGGGAGGTTTACCACAGTTCCCTGTTCAGAAATGGTTGCAGCTGGTGAACCAGCCAAAGCTAGCAAAAAGCAGTCTAGACCTCTTAGGCCTTAAGTGATGGTTCAAGGAATTCAAATTGCATACTTGCTCTTTCAAAGGGAGTGCAATCTTATCCAGAACGAGATGGACACCCATTTCTCGGAATGCTTCCCTCTTGTTGGGAATCAGAATCAGCTTATTGACTGTCATCCAGCCTGTTCCAGAGTCTTGGATTGAAACCGGGAAAGGGGATGGGGTGGGGTTTGGGGATCCAAAGGGTGTATAATTATAACCTGTCTTTTTTCTTTTTATTCTGTTTTGTCATTAATATGAAAAGTGGGGAATTCGTGGAAGGGAATTTGGGTCGACTTTAGGAAAAGGATTTAAGAATGAGCACTGATGTATAAACTTTGACGTTGTAAAACTGGTTTTTTAAATTGAACTAATTATAAAAAGGTTAAAAAATTGGGGATAAGAACTTGCTGAATTAACAATTTGAATTGGAATATAAGTAGGGGAGGTGTGGGGAAGTCAGGGAAATATGTTACAGAAAATAAGGATCGTAAACTGTATATGTTTTCTTTTTTGGGTTTTCCTTTTTGGTTTTTTTTTAATGGAAAATTCTCAATAAATATCTATTTTTTAAAAAAAAAACAGAGTCCAGAGCCCAGATTCAGCAAATGCACGGCTACCCCTGACTAAAGGGACAGAGAACCCTGGAGTTGACTTTTGCTCTTTGCGATTTTATAAACCCTGTTGTTTGCAGTTAGGATTATCCATGCAAGGGCTGAGATGCTGCATCAAAACAGAACTCTTTGTCAGAGCTGAGTTGCTTTGCAGGTTATGGAACTTATCACCCTGACTGGAGGTCAGGCAAAGAAATACAGGATCAAGTTTAGAATCTTCTTAGAACTTTCAAACGGAGGAGAGCAGGAATTTCAGTTGGCACGCAAGGACATTTCTAGCTGCCTCCCCCGCTTTGGTGTGACAGCCACTTTCTCAGTGCTCATGTGAATTAGCTGTAACTTGGGACTTAAGGCCACTTGAATGGAGAAGCTTTCAATTGTTTGTTCTTTTGCTAAGCAATGAATGGAGAGCTGATGATCCCTTCTTGCCTTCTGGGCAGTTGCAGGTGCTAACACAGAGACTCCCCCCCTGTAGTCTTTATTGAATGTCAAGCTTTATTTTTAAAACAGGAAATAGCTCTCCAAAAGGAAAACTTAGACCATGGGTAGGCAAATTAAGGCCCAGGGGCCGGATCTAGCCCACTTGCCCGTGGACGGTCCAGGAATCAGTGTATTTTTACATGAGTAGAAAGTGTCCTTTTATTTAAAATGCATCTCTGGGTTTTTTGTGGGGCCTGCCTGGTGTTTTTACATGAGTAGAATGTGTCCTTTTATTGAAAGTGCATCTTTGGGTTATTTGTGGGGTACAGGAATTTGTTGATATATTTTTTTCAAAATATAGTCCGCCCCCCCACAAGCTCTGAGGGACAGTGGACTGGCCCCCTGCTGAAAAAGTTAGCTGACCCCTGACTTAGACTCTCTCTAATCCTCCCTCCTTAACATTGATCATGTGATAAACTTGATTGGCAGCTTAGCCCTTCTGGCATATGTCCTTGTTTTAGATTGTAGCAATGTCCATTGGAACAATTTTTGTGTTGCTTCTACAGATGAACCTGCCAGAAAAGCTCGTCAGTCTTTATCCTCCTCCCCCCCCCTTTTTTAAAAAAACAAGCCAAGGTAAAAAAAGCTCTCTCACACACACAGATCGGGCAGGCAGCGGTTTTAACTCTTTGAATTAGTTGGAAGTCATTTGTTTTATTTTTAACTTCCAACAACTTTTAAGAACCCAGCTCTTGAGTCTGCTCTGTAACCTGGCTGCCTCTCTGAAGGAAAGAGCAACTCGAAAGCTGCAACTCCAGAATGTGACGTTTCAAATCTGGAGAAGGAAATAAATCAAAAGTCCTTTTGTTCCTTTCTCCCTTTCCCTCCCCTTCTTCCCAGAGAAAAGAAGAAGGAAAGTGTAGGGATGGGTGTAGCAGGAAAAACCTCCCCGTTCCTCTCTGTAGGAGTGTGCTGTGCAGCTAGCTACAAACCTCATATTCACAAGGCAAACAATGCATCATTTTTTAATGACTTTCTGAATACATTTTTTTTTTTTTTTGCAGCTGCTTGCCTAGACCTGCTTGTCATAATGGCTTCTTCAAACGCTTTTTAAAGCCTGTGATGTTCAAGGGCCTAGCCTTCCCCCTCTCTCGCTAGTTTTTTATGTGTCACAGTTGTCAAGTAAAATAGAGCACCTTGCCTTTGTTTCAAGATGGTACCTGATCAATATCATCAATCCGTCTCCCCTCCCTCTCTCTCCCTCTCTCTTACACACCCATATACACACACATTCTCTCTCTCTCTCTCTCTCCTCTCTCTCTCTCTCTACAGCTGTATCCATTTCCTCCTGGCAAAAAGGGACTTTATGAATAAATGATACTGAAATGCTGAGGGTTCAGATACTAAATAATGAATTTCACCACCAAAAACACAACAACTTCTCCAATCATAAAATACCGCTCCTTCCATATTGATTGGGCTTTGGCGACTGGATGCAGTGCTAAGCCTCATTCGCCAAGGTGCTTAAAAAGGAAAAAACAACAGGTTTCGCCAGGGTTTATCATCCTGGCTAGGAACAAAATGTAATACCTCTCCATGTAGGCTGCCTGCCTAATGTTTGGGCGTTAATATTTCTTCCATCGGGGTTAACCCCTTTTGCAGGGGATGGAATCAATGCAAAGAGTGCCTCTGTCTGGGATGGGAACTTTGCTTCTTGGGATATTACAGTAAGTGTGTCATCTCTTCTGTGCTGTTCTGTGGGTACTGCTGGAAAGAGAGGCTGCGGCAAAGCTGGCTTTGGAAAGAGCGGCGTGCTGGAGGAAGGAAGGGGGAGCTCTGTGGCAGGACTGGGGCTTAGGTCAGGAAACTTGCAGCTGCTCCTCCTAACGCTGCTGCCGGGTTCCTTTTTTTTGTTTCGTTTTTCTGAGGGGGGCGGCTCACTCGCTGCATGCAGTGGGGTCAGGGCTTGGGAGCACCCATTGCCTGCTCAGATGTGCTTCCTGGAACCGTCGTTGCTGCTGGTGCAAGTTCTGATGTGCCCTGAGATGCCAGGATCTGTTCTCTGAGAAAGGACTTGGGGGTCAAGGGAGGAGTGCAGGGCTGTGGCATGTGATTGGCAAAAGCAGCTCTCTGTCAAGTTGTGGGCTAACTTTTTGGACAGCAATCTTCCGCATCTGCCTATAAATTTCCCTTTATTGCCTGTTAATGTCACGGAAGCCTCCTTTTTAATTAGCTGAAACGAGGAGACTTTGCTTTATGGGGAGCTGTGCGTGTCCCACCTACAAGCTTCCTTCCTTTCTCTCTCTTTTATTTTATTACTTTTTTAAAAAAAAGAAAGAAAGGTGTAAATAGCTTTGCAGCAGGTCAATACAGAGCGAAGCCACACAAATTAAGAAATCAAAGTTGAGGCTTTCTCCAACCCCCTTACCTTTTTAAAAAATTGGTTTGATATACATGGAATAATTACAATTGATTTAGCAGTTGCAAAAAAAAAGAGAGAGAGTGAGAGAGAAGATTTCATATTAAGTAGGCTAGAAAATCTCATTCGTTCTGTTGACTGGGGGGATATATATATATATATTTACCAACCCTAAAACACTTTCTGTTCTCTTTCTGTTTGCCAGATGTTTACTTGTTTATTCAAATGATGATTTTTATATCTGCCTTGCTTTATTTATTTATATTTCTCCCTTTTTTTTAATGGGCAAAGAAGAGAAATTGAAGGCATTAATTTAGAGCTACTGATGCAATGAAATGGAGGAATATATTTAAGCTATTAGCTGCTTCAATCTCGTGCCCACAAATAATTGATGAGTTTCTATTAAAGATTGACAAGCTAGCAGGCGGCGAGGCGTTTTTTACTAGACCATGCTGCAGAGGCAGACAATATGCATTGTAGTCCTTATTCTAATGCAGCGTATTAGCCTATTTTAGAAATGTGGGGGGAGGGTTCTCTTTCCTAGGGACCTACAAACATATATATGTATATGGCCAAAATTATAAGCCACACACTTCACCAGCATGCTGGGTTCCAGTGGCTTCATCAGAGCAGAAATATCCCACTCTATGGAAGGAGGGAATGAAAACTCGCAAAAAAGTGTACAGTAAAAACAAAAGCCCTGTTGCTTCTCTTAGTAGAATGTGTGTTGCCAGCATGTTGTAAATAAACAATAATTTCCCCAATGAGTTTATTCTGTCCAGGTCTATTACTCTCTTCTCTCTTTATATATATATCTATATCTATATAAAATGATCTGTACAAAGAGACCTCTGTTTTGCTTTAGGTTTCCTTGGAAATTTGGTTTCCCAAGGAGGGAATAGTTAAGCAAGATATAATATTTGTTATCTGTTCATTGTCATTCAAATATACATATGTAATAATCAGCAGGAATTCAAAAATATCAATGGGGATTTTTTTTGAGGGGTGTGTGTGTGCAGGTTTGTAAACTAAGCATCCAAACTAATGCATGTTTACGCAGAAGTCAATCCATATTTATGTTAAAGTTAGTCTACTGTTTTGTGCCTTCCTTTCCCAGTTGTCCTAAGCATATCTATTCAAAAGTTTGTTCCAATGTGTTCAGTGGGACTTACTTCCAAGTAAGTATGCCTATGATCTTGGGATTTCAACCCTACTAGTGATTATTTTCCAAATCTAACCCTCGGTTAATTTTCTCTTGTTCCTATTGCAATAATAGCTTTTCAAAAGTGGAAATATGTGAAAAGTAGAATGTAAAACAGTTGCTTTAGTATTTTTAGGCTGTAGACATCTGCACGCCTGCCTGGGAATAAGCCAAATTGAATACCGTGAGACATCTAAGAGAACATAAACAGGCTGTGTTGTTTGGGGAAAGTTTGGCAAATAATTACAAAGTTTATCGCTTACTTACCCATGAAAGTTCATATCCTTTCTGCCTTTTACAACCCAAGGGAGAACCAGTTAAGATGCTTGTTTGGGTATTGTTCATTACAACAATTTCCAGACGGGCAACTGTTGTAGCGAAACAGCAAGGAGTCTTGTGGTATCTTAAAACTTATGCCATAATAAATAGCATAATAAACTGCTATTCGTTAAGATATCACAGGATTCTTTGTTGTTTTTGATACACACACACACACACACACACACACACACACTCTATAGCTAATTTGTCTAATACAATCACTGGTCTGTAACAGAGAATTGCAATTCTTCACTGCATAATTCACAATAAGGAATATGTTGATCACCAAATATGTTTGCAAATATGTTTGCAATTTGCAATTTGCAAAATGTTTGCAAATTGCACTTTAAAGTCTAATTTAATTCACACCAAACAAATGATTACCATATAACCTGACTTTTAAAGGATGGGTTCAGTACAATTTATGGTTTAAAACAAACAGTTTAGGTGTAAATACAAAGGGAGTGGGTCCAAATCCAGACCCACTGAGGTTAATAGGATCAAAGTTTATAATCACAACCAGTTTACACCACACTGATTTCTATAAGAATATAATAAGATTTCAGCGGGTGTACTCTTAAGTGCAGCTACACAATCCTAACCATGTCTCCTCAGAAGTAAGTCCTGCAGAATTCAGTGGGGATTACTTCCAGGTAAATGAAGGTAGGATTCCAGCAAAAATCAGGATCCAACTCAGTGAGAGAAATTGAATCCATTGCTCAGTTGAGCAGCTTCCTCCATTGGGACTAATGTCTGGACCAGGAACACGTGACACACAGAAAACTCACTGATATAATTGGGATTGCTTCTACATAGTTGCCTCAATCTAGCTAGTGTTCATGCACAAGCAGTTACAGCTTTCCCCCTGTCGATATATTGTATGTTTACTTCCTTGAGCCCAAATCCATAACTGGGCATGTGCAACTTTTTAAAAAAGTGAAATTCCAGCCATTAGGAAGAGGTGCTGGGAGGGGCTGGATTCATTCATCCCCCCCCCCCCCGCCAAACCACTGATCAGTAGGGTTACGAGGCTCATGTATTATTTGATAAATCAGAGCTCATGAATACAAGCTACCCAAGCCAGAACACCAATAGGGCAGAGAACACATGCATTATGGCACTTGTTTTTAGAGGGGTATTTGTGCTGTGTTATCTTAGCCATGCCTACGCAGAATGAAGATCCATTGATTTCAGTTGGGCACAGAACCCAGCAGTATGTGTGCAGGATTGCAGCTTTATAGCATCTGAAGAATCCGAAGAAGTGTGCATGCACACGAAAGCTCATACCAAAAACAAATTTAGTTGGTCTCTAAGGTGCTACTGGAAGGAATTTTTTGTTTGTTTTGACTACAGCAGACCAACACGGCTACCTACCTGTAACTAGCCTTATAGCAGTTTGACCCATTGGGCTATTGTATTCAAAAGTCCAGAATAATCTCAGCTGCTCAATGTCCAGGCCTGCGGTACATAGCAGGAGTGTCTATGACCTCATTGTCTAGAGGTGAGGTGTAGTAAATCAAATTCTGGAATTCAAAGGGCTGTGTGGGAAATCTGAGTCCCTTTGGACCCCGACCCAAACCACCAGCTTAACTGGATGGTGTAGCTGGATGCAAAAAAGTTATTTCACGTGGAGATTCAGGGGTGTGATGATGATGGGCACAGATGATTGGCCAAGGCTGTTTGCACCAGATGTGTTGAGTTCAGAAGTTGTTTAACTACTACATAGTCGCAAGTCCCAGGACTTCCAGCCTTGCACAATCCGATCATTCAGCCAGTGTGAGCTTGAAGTTGCCATTTCATTTCCAGTTCGTGTAAGAAGAGCTGCAATGGCTCAGCTTTATGCTAACAGGCTTGTTTGCATGAGAAGTTATTTGTGGAAATGAGCCAGGCGTGGGAACCGGCTTTGAGATGTGTAAGAAAATAATTTTCTTAGCAGGATTTTGCAGTGTGCTACCTTGCATATCAGGCAAACACACACACACACACACACACACACACACACACACACACACTGCACCCCTAAGATTATGAGGAAGGGAGCGCATCAACACCACAGGACATTGGCTTCACCAGGCAATATCTTTGCTAGGTATCGTTTTACGGGCTTTGCTTGCTGGCTTCATTTTGTATTTATGAATATATTTTCAGGAGAAGGATAAATAGGTGAAAATAGTTCGGTACCATGTGATTTGTTTCATCCTAAGGCATTGCCTGGGGTTACTGATACAGTCCTGGCTCTCGGTATGGAGAAGTGAAATGTGCAACAATGAAAATTTTATTAAAATGTTCGTTAACCCATTACAGGGTGTTCATTTTCAATTCTTTGCGAGAAGCACGATGTATCATTTTGTGTGTGTCATTTGGTAGAGAGAGAGAGAAAGAGAGAGAGATGAGCCAAGAGGAAGAACACATTTAATGTGGGGGGGGGAGGGGGGATTTTAATGGGCTGCATTATACAAATGGCCCACTGCACGATTGCCATTATTAAAATAATTTGTCATTGGATTAAAAAAAAAAAAAGAGAAAGAAATTTCAAGGCTTCTTTGAATATTTCCTCTCATTTTCTCACTGTCTCCCTCCTTCCCTCCCCTTTCTTTCTTTAAAAAAAGAGATAGCAGCTTTAGTATCGTAAAGGCAGACGCATTTTCAGGCAAAGCCCATTTCAGACCAGAATTTCTGAGAGTCCTATTAATGTTTCATGCTAATCAAGGAGAGTAGGAAATAGAGCTGACAGGTGCTTCTACTCTGCTTATTCCTGTCTTCCTGCATTAGATGTTACTAGCTAAAAAAGGAGCAGCGTGGCTCCTTTCCAAGGCTTATAGTGACAAGGGCAGGAACGAAATGGGTTCTGTCCTTAAGTTTTGTCGTTGTTTTCTTTATTGGCTCATCTGATGACATCCCCGGTAATCTGGCAGCATTGATGACGAATCAAACTCTTTTGCTTCATACTGTGACCTCAGCAAGGCTCTGTGTTTCCTACCTGTCATCTTCAACTGATGATCGCATGTTCACTATTGCTCTCGCAAAGGCCCTGTCAGGGAGTCAATTCAGGCAATGATTTACCAAGTCATGGCATACCACAGCGTGCTTGCAACTCTTTGATAAGATGTCATTTGCAACCCCCAGCCAAGGGTTGGAGGTTGGTGATGATTTTACCACTTCCTGGATTCCTATCAGGAAAGATGGATGTGTTTGTGTGTGTGTATAACATTTACAGATGATGGGCATACTGGTTAGATGTACACATGGCGCTCAGTACTGGATGATGTGGAAGGGCTAGTCAGCCATGTTGCTGTTGCTTACTGCGAGGTAGAGGAAAAGGCAGAGGCAGTGGCATGGTCAGAGCAGTGCAAACACACTTGTGGGAGTGCCAGATCAACTCCGCTGGTGTGTTTGCACTGCACTGACCTCACCACTACCTCGTCCCTTCTCTTCTATGTTTCCAAGCACAATTCAAAGTGTTGGTGCTGACCTTTAAAGGCCTCAATGGCCTCGGACCTGTGTACCTGAAGGAGCGTCTCCAACCCCATCATTCAGCCCGGACACTGAGATCTTGCTCTGGTTGCCTTCTGGTAGTTCTCTCACTGCAAGAAGTGAGGTTATAGGTAACCAGGCAGAGGGCCTTCTTAGTGGTGGCGCCCGCCCTGTGGAATGCCCTCCCATCAGATTTCCGGAAGTTAAGTAACTACACAACCTTTAGAAAACACCTGAAGGCAGCCCTGTATAGGGAAGGTTTTAATGTTTGATGTTTAATTATGTTTCTCTATAAGCTGGAAGCCTCCCATATTGGCTGGGGCGACCCAGTCAGATGGGTAGGATAGATACTGTAAGAGCCTCACCTAGGGTCCAAGGGTTCTTTGGCCCCTCCAATAAAATATTTGAGGGGGCTGCCCCTCCTCAAAGTTGGTGGACATTGCCGTTCAAATTGTGTGATTGCACCATGTCATGTGATCGATTAGGCGGGGCGGTGCTTACCTGGCCCCACCCAATATTTTATTCAGGTTGGCACCCCTGCTGTCACGACGTGGAGAGCTTCTGCTAGTTCTTTCATTTAAATCAACAGAATACACAGGGAGACAATAGATTATGCTCCTCTCAGTCTCGAGACATTGTTCAGAGTGCCCATCCCACCCCTCTTTACTGCCTCTGGTGGCCGGCAATGGAATATTTCTGTCTCTCTTTGGTCTTCTGCTTGAAGATACGAAGTGATCGCCTGGTCCTTGGAGAAGAGGAAGGTCCTACCAGGCTTTCAAGTGACAAAGTGTCCACTGTCTGCTGTACTGTTTCTCCCACTTCTGAGTCCTCCATTATTTCCCATCTCTTTGCTTCTTCTTCTGGGGTGTGTCCTGTTTGCCACCACCATGAATCTGGGTCCATACTATCGTCATCTTCCTCCTACCCAGAAGCCTCTTGAAATGGAGGCCTCTACCACCCCTCCCTATCTGCCCAGTCCCTGACATCTGGTAGGGTACAAATAATAAAATGATGATAATGATGATGGTGATTAGAGCTCAGGCAAGGGGCACTGCCCCACCATGCTACTTGCTACTGATGGTGGTAAATGATGGTCTGCATGGTCAGGTTCCACCCCTGCTCCTCCTCACATTTCTTAGCTCAGGGGCAGAACACGAGCATTGTTTGCGAAGAGATCTCTGGCTCATTGCCTGGAAACTCTAGTCAAAAATATCAGATAGCAGGTTGATGTGAAAAACCTTTGCCTAAGACCTTGAGAAGCCACTGTCAATCTGAGTAGAGACAACATTGGGTTAGATGAACAAATAGCCTGATGTGGCATAAGACAGCTTCCTGCTATGGAAAGAATTGAAGCTCGGTGCATGCAGAGAGTGTACGATTCAATTTTGGGTGTCTCTCGGGAGAGCTGAGAAAGGTCCCTGTCTGAAACTCTGGTTTACCCCTGCCAGTATAAGGAAGCTTCCTGTCTTCTTTTCGTTTCATTTTGCTGCTCATGGTCCTGCAGTACAGTCCTGGCAGAGCTCGATGTTTTCTGCCACGTGTTGCCATGTTGCCAATCCTTGTCCCTTGTTCCCTGGCATGAGGGGTGCCAACCATAGGGGGCTCTGGGTGCCTGAGCACCCACAAAATTTTTGTTTGTGTGCTCAACACCCACACCGCAGGTCCCCCAACCCAACCTCTGAGGTCTCACAAGGTTTGGACAGCATCTCTGAGGCCTCACAAGCAGTGGCGGAGGAAGGGGTGGGGGGTGGCCTATTGGAGGGGGATTTTCAACTGGTGGCAGAGGACAGCCTGTGACTCCAGGAGACACAGGTGTAAAACCAAACTAAAACGAAGGCTTTGTTACAAAACAACAAACAGAAACTCTGGTGGGTGTTATTCCTGCAGGCAGGCTACAAATGGCAGCTTTTTCATTTTGTAGCCACGGCCAGCTGCAACCAATTAACCCAGAAACTTCTTAAAGGTACTGTTATGTACTGAGTTGAATAGGATCCAAACTGCAGTAGTCTGATTGGTCCTAGAACAATAGGATCCAAAATGCGGCAGTCTGATTGGTCCTAGAACAATAGGATTCAGAATGCAGCAGTATGATTGGTTGGCAGGAACCACGCAATCCTGCTCCAGATAGAAGTGAATCCACAACCTGATTGGCTTACAGTAGAATTCTGGAATTAGCCAATCATGTGCAGCCCATTGTGTAAATAATGTATATAAAGCAGATACTGTGAGGGGACATTCATTCATTCCTCCTCACCACTATGAGCTGAATAAAGAGCATGAAATCACTTTGCGACTCTGAGTATATTTCAGGTACACACACGTTTCTGTGCAGAATGTCTCCCAACATGGCTACCCCAGGTGCCACCTCTAAGGGGGGTGAAAAGAAGGCGCTGCAGCTGTGAGCAGAGGATCCCACTGCTGTCCGTACGGCACTAGAGTGGTGCCGTCGGCAAACCAACCAGCGGTGCATGCACAGCACCACTACATACTGTGCATGTGCGGTGCCACTGCGCACGTGCAATATGTAGCACCGTTGCACATGCACCATATGTACGGTGCACGTGCATGCATCACCGGGTGGTTTGCCCCGCCCTCCGACACCCCGCATTGAGTGTCAGTTAGACTTCCTTTGCCCCTGCTCACAAGACCTCAAAGATGCTTCTGGAGGTCTCACGAGACCTCAGCACCTGACTTCCGGTGGCACCAGAACTCACGTTCTGAGGTCTCGCGAGACATCTGTCAGGAGAGTGTTCCACAGGGTGGTTGCCACTTCTGAAAAGACCTGCTGCCTGTTTCTCTGTAGCTTGACTTCTCGTAGTGAAGGAATTGCCAGAAGGCCCTTGGAGCTCAGTGTCCAGGCTAAACAATGGGGGGTGGAGATGCTCCTTCGGGTATGCAGGGCCAAAGCCGTTTAGGTATTCAGAGGTCAGCACCAACACTTTGACTTGTGCTCGGAAACGTCCTGGGAGCCAAGTACACTTAATGTAGTACTTTAATGTGGCTCCTCTTATTGGGCAGAAGGCAACACGGCCAACCCTAGCATACAAGAAGGTGAAACAGGCTGCGTCAAGTGATGGTATCTAGAAGTTTAGATGAAGGCAGGTATAGATGACTGAATGGTGCAGTGGGGTTTTGAAGTGTTGACCCTACATATATTGGTGGTGGGGGATGGGGTGTCATTGGGTGCTTGTTTGACCAGTAGCTAGCCAAATTTGTCTGGAAGCTTACCCATGACTAAACTTAGTAAGCACTATGGAAACCATTCCATTTTTTTCCTGCCAATAACAATAACAATAATAATAATAATAGTAATTTTATTACTTATTACTTATTACTTATAGCCTGCCCATATGGCTAAGTTTCTCCAGCAATTCTGGGCGGCTTCCAGCAGAGTAAAAAAACAAAATAAAACATCAAACATTAAAAACTTTCCATTACAGGGCTGCCTTCAGATGTCTTCTAAAAGTCAGACAGTTGTTTATTTCCTTGACATCTGATGGGAGGGTGTTCCACAGGGAGGGTGTTACTGCTGAGAAGGCCCTCTTCCTGGTTCCCTGTAACTTCACTTCTCACAGTGAGAGAACCACCCGGGAGTAGACCGGGCTGATTGATGGGGGTGGAGACACTCCTTTAGGCATGTTTCATTCTATTGAAACATCTGAACATACATAGTGATGATGATGAAGAAGAAGAGTTTGGATTTGATATCCCGCCTTTCACTCCCTTTTTAAAGGAGTCTCAAAGCAGCTAACATTCTCCTTTCCCTTCCTCCCCCACAACAAACACTCTGTGAGGTGAGTGGGGCTGAGAGACTTCAAAGAAGTGTGACTGGCCCAAGGTCACCCAGCAGCTGCATGTGGAGGAGCGGAGACGCGAACCCGGTTCTCCAGATTACGAGACTACCGCTTTTAACCACTACACCACACTGTGCTTATTCTCATGCACCTGTGCTTTTCAACAGTTTGTTGGGCCTGTCATCCTGCATGAGCTGAGCTTGCACCCTAGGACACACCAAAACTCCCCCAACAACTCAATCTCTACAGTGGGAGATGGCCTTTGAGGTGTAGAAAGAGGGCAGGTTGAGAAACCCAAATGATTTCAGTCACAGGACCAGACCATGAAAACTACAGTGAGAAAATTGGTCTTATTACCTTTTGCACTGGTCCTCATGGTGCCTTGAAAGTGGGGCAAATGGGGTGAACTGCGCATGACATTAACGCAACCTGCGCGTGACAATTTTGGCTGGAGACGGAGTGGACTGGAGAGAGGTGCTGAATACTTGCCTCAACTTTGCAAGTAAAGAAATGGCAGGTGCAGCTAGGATTTGGCACCTGTCTCCTATCTGCTGGCTCCCCACCCATTCCACAATTTTATATTTTATTTATTGCATTTATATTTCACCTCTTCTCCAAAGAGCTCAAGGTGATGTCCTTTGTTCGTTCCCTCTTCATTCAGTCCCCACAACAACCCTGTGAGGTTGGTTAGGGTGAGAAGGAGTGACTGCTCCAAGGTCTCTCAGTGAGCTTCATGACTGACTGAGGATTTGAACCCTGGTTTTCTAAGTCCTAGCCTAACACTCTAACCACTACACCACACCGACTCTCTAGGAATTCAGCAATCCCTTGTATTCTTATATAGGTGTATCTGCTGTTGTTAATGTGGAGTTAGCTGGGCTCCTTGCACCCTGAGGATCCTGTCTTCTGCACTACGTGACAGTGACTTCTGAGGCCTGTAGTTTTTCAGTCTGCTCTATTAAGTGTTTGTCTCATTTAGATGTTAGAAAAACCTCTTAAGTTGTTGCTTAAATAACTCTGAATAAATTTGATGAGGAAAAAAGGTTTTGCATCTCATGGGTGTTTATGATCAGTTTAATTAAATCTGTTTAAAATAAATATATTCAAAGTGGTGTGAACCCCTGCTGTAGGCATACTTAAAGTTGTTTGATCCTTGTTTGCATTACTTGGTGTCAGTAAAATGCCTGCTTAAACATGGGTTAAATCAGGTAACAGAAGAATTTTGTTGTACACTGATTAATGAAAGCTGCTGTTTGGCTAAATTAAGTGACCCTCTTTAAATGGACAAGATCTAATTTCATTTACAGTTTAAAATTACTTGTCAGATTTCTTTAGCACATGCAATGCTATTTTGTAGGCAGGCAAGTTGCAAAATAAGAAAGACAGGGGTGAGGAACCTGTCACCTTACAGATGTTATTGGAATCCAGCTCCCATCAATCAATAGTCATTTCGTTTCACTTTTAATTTGTATACCGCCTTTCTCTATTACTATACACAAGGCAGTAAACAAGCTGAAGAAACAACAAAATAGACAGCAAAAACCACACACCTAATAACAATCTGATTCAATACAAAAAAGTCGCAATTGCTATCAAACAAAACAACATTCAATAATCTATTAAAATATACAGTGGTACCTCAGGTTACATACGCTTCAGGTTACAGACTCCGCTAACCCAGAAATAGTACCTCGGGTTAAGGACTTTGCTTCAGGATGAGAAAAGAAATCGTGCTCCCGCAGGGCAGCGGCAGCGGGAGGCCCCGTTAGCTAAAGTGGTGCTTCAGGTTAAGAACAGTTTCAGGTTAAGAACGGACCTCTGGAACAAATTAAGTACTTAACCCGAGGTACCAATGTAATAGTAAACTGTAATATTAAATATCAGCAAATGATAGTTAAACAGTTTACACTTCTCAATTACAATAAAGAATTAATAAACAATAAAAATAATGGCAAGTCGCAATGCAGAAAATACCACAAAACATACAAAACCATGTAATGAGAAACTAGGACACACAACTTATAATTTATTTATTTTTTAATGTCTCTGAACTCTTCTCTCTTCCTAGCTGCTTCTGCTCTTCTCAAAGTCATGGTCTGGGAAAGGCTCCTAGGGCTAGAGGGTAGGAAAAATCCATTGTCTGATGAGCAGCAGGGTTGATGAGAGTGTCCATCCAGCGACATGGTGCCTTCTGGAGATTGTTGTACTACAACTTCCATCAGCTGCGGCCAGCATGACCAATGGTCAGGAATACTGGGAGTTGTAGTCCAGCAACATCTTGTGGGCAGCACATTGACTACTCCTGCTAAAAGGATTGTGGATGAACATTCTCATGTTGATTTTTTTAAAGAGATGGATGGGATCTACCTTTGGTGCATGTGCAACAAAACATGTAGCTCTGGATTTCTTAAATATACAAAACGATGATGGATAATGATGGGTTAGAACCGGACTCCCGTTTTCATGTTCCTTCAGACAGAACATTTGCTTAACTCAATTTCTGCTGAACTTGAAGACAGAAGGGAGGGAGGGAGGAGGTTCAGATGCCATTTTTGAAAGTAGGACACTCCACCTGGAATATGCACTTAATTCAGACCAGGATCATGTCTCGCTTTGACTTTGAATTGTGACTCTTGTGTAATGCTGTCAGCTGGGGTTTGACTCAGGGCATTACATGTGCACTGTCCTCTTTAAAATATACATTTAACTTAACAGCATGAATACTACTTCCACAGTGATTACTTCCATGCCAATATGGACACATGTCAAGTTTACCACTAGTGTGGACTGTCCTAAGATGCAGCAGAGTATTGGCAACTTAAGACGTTAGAATATGAAGAACTTGCAGGTTTAACACACAGAATAAGAGAACAAGAAGAAAGTATATTTAAAGAAGAGTGGGATATATTTATTGAATATATGGAAAATAATTGTATACAGCTGAAAAAGCTGGCAGCACTCAGATAAATTCAGAAGTGTAAACGATATTTGATTGATGTTAAAGTAAAAAAATGATTTGAATGGTTATAGTAAAATATGCAGGAATATATGGTAAGTAATATGAACAATGGATGGAGAAGAAGGGAAGTCATTGGGTATTTTAAAGTTTGCAAAATGTTTATTTTGAAATGTGAAAAACTGAAAACTCAATAAAAATTATTATTATTTTAAAAAATAAGATGCAGCAGCGTTTAAAAGTCACAAAATGTGCAGCGACAGTGAAGCGTTAGGATTATAGGCTGTTAGATCCTTCTAATACCTTGTTCAGTTCACTTACAGCTCCCCCGTTTCTACCCCTCTCAGAAGGAACGGACCATGCCATTTGTAAGTTTAAATGTTTGATTTACAAACTTCAAAGGCCAGATTTATGTGCTATTCCATGCAGCAGCAAGAAGAACACAGGTGGAAAATTACTGGGTTGCAAAATACAGAAAAATACTTCTGAGCACACTGTCTGGGCTTGAGGTAGTCAAGACCAGACATGTTGCCTGGTGGAAAAGAGTGAACAAAGGAAGCTTCACTTCCTTCTGGGCCAAAGGTGAGAGTGTGTTACTTAACTGAGTCTAGGAATACAGCTCTGTGGTCTTAACCCCTTCATGCATTAACTAGTCATGTTTACTACATTTGTCTAGACTGAATTCAATCCAATACTTGAGATGAACCCTAGATTTGAAAGACACTGGGAACTTTGGAAGTTATTTTAAACAATGCATCTTTCTCCCATGGTTTTGCAGTTTTTGGCATCTTCTTACATTGCCTGCAATCACAGACACCAGCAGCGATAAGCAGGACAGGGCAGGCAGTGAGGGGTTGTGTGCTTGGCAAAGTGTATGTTTGTGCTCCCACCATGCTGAGCTCCACACACCTTTCTCTCTCTCAGTAAGCGGCAGCAACACTCTGTGTTCCGACCACTTTGCTAACCACTGCTGCTCACACACTTCAAACCCCACCACATTAAGTGCTGCTGCTTCTGTGTCACCATGCATAGGATTGTATTGTCGTGAAACCTAGCTCCCTTTTCTTTATTTAAGGGCAGTACATTTCATTGACTAGAAAATGTCTACAGTAAGCAGACTTGCAAGCCAGTATATTTGCTGAGTATTGAAAAATCAACAAAAAGGAGAGGTACTTTTTCACATTTACATGCACCCCAGAAAGTGATTAGGACGATCAAACCAGCTTTTCACATTTCGTAGGATTGACCCACAAAACATTTTCTTTTACAGACTTTTTGTTTTCTTTCTACTTGGCAGAAAAAGCATTGTGAGGAGATCAAAACTTCACAACTTTCACTGTCTATGCCATTGTTTCTAATTATACTATTCTTTTATGCAACCCTGTGATGCGGAGAATCAAATCCTTTTCTTTTTCAAACAATAAAACATTCTGTGTTGGAATCTTAGCATAAAAAGCAGCTACTAATCAACATGTTTTGAAAGAGAAGGGGGAGATTCTTTATGTCCCAGAAACAGTCGCTACTAATGTATGAGTTCTTTGCTTCAGTTCTGACTTTGCCAGTTCTGAGCTTTCTTTTGGGAAAGATGTTGAGTTTTTTTTGGGGGGGGTGTTTTGTGTGCACAAAGTTGTTGTGCTTCTTTTGCAAAATCAAAAAAGAAAAAGGAAAAAGTTTTGAACTATTTTTTATGGATATTCGGCAAAATCTAGACTTCCAACAAGGGTTGCCGTACGTCCGGATTTTCCCAGACATTCCAGAGATTTCCACCCAGACACTGCTTCTGACTGCTGTATTCTGGCTATGTCTGGGAAATTTCCTACCCTAAACTGGGAAAAACTCTGACCTAAACTAAATCCCTTGTCTGTGTTTTCAAAAGATCAACAAAAGATCAACAACACCCCTATTTCCAAATACAGCAGCCACCATATTTTCTTTTCCCACCCTACCATCCAGGAGTCACCAATGGATTGATTTACACCAAGGGTGGCCAATTCCCAAGAGACTGCGATCTACTCACAGAGCTAAAAACTGGCAGTGATCTAACCCCTTTTTGGGGATTCAGGTCAAAGTTGTTGAACTTTATTTTAGGAAGGAAAGCCCTGTTTTGGGGGTTCAAGGCAAAAATGTTGAGATTTTTTAGGGGGAGCCAAAGTTGTTAAGCTTCTTTGGGTGGAGCCAGTGATCTACCAGTGATCTATCACAGACGTCCAGTGATCTACCGGTAGATCACGATCTACCTGTTGGATGTGCCTGATTTACACATTTGAAAAAGCAGATTTAAAATGTGTGTGCAGTAGACTTCAGGGAAGTCAGATTGGGGAAGAACTCCACCCAGACTTTGCGTGCGTGACTCATATCATGAATCTGATGCAATGTAAAACACATGCTTTGTTATGCACGTCGCTTACCATAAAACTTGAAATGATACCACTTTTCATCAATCAATAATTTAAGCTTCTACTTACACTCTCAGATGACTAATGAGCATATCTCCAGAATTAACGCCGATCTTAAAAATGTTTATTTGGGAGTTCAATGAGATTTTCTTCCTAAGTGAGATTAGGAGTATAGAATTAAATCATATTTCACACACTGAAAAGGGGGTCACTTAGATGTGGCAGGGAGTTCAAGGAAATAATATAGGACAGAAGAACATTAATAATAACAATAACAACAATAATAATTTTATTATTTATATCCCGCTCATCTGGGTGGGTTTCCCCAACCACTCAGAGCAGCTTACAGTACATATAAAAATGTAGTAAAATGTCAAACTTTTCTTTAAAAAAACAAACTCTCAGCAAGTATAACTAATGAAGGGACACTGAGAACAGTGCTGGATTTATATATAGGCTAAGCAGGCTGAAGCCTAGGGCCTCTAAATCTAGGGGGCCTTGCCAGCCCGCCTGTTCCCCAGTGGGCAGTCTCCCCTCTCCCAAAATTGCAAACCCAAGACTTCATGCAAGGGCAGGGCAACTTGGGCCTCTAAATCTAGTGGGCCAAGGGTGCCCACTTGCCCTCCTTCTTGACATGGAATGCTTTTAATGTTTGACAGACTACAGTGGTGCCTCGCAAGACGAAAAGAATCCGTTCTGTGATTCTCTTCGTCTAGCGGTTTTTTCGTCTTGCGAAGCAAGCCCATTGACGGATTAGCGGATTAGCGGCTTATCTGCTGATCGGATCAGCTGATAAGCGGCTTAGCAGCTTAGAAAAAGGGGGGGAAAGGAAAAAAAAACAGCAGGAACTCGCAAGACATTGTCGTCTTGCGAAGCAAGCCCATAGGAAATTCGTTTTGCGAAGCACCTCCAAAACGGAAAACTCTTTCGTCTAGCGAGCTGTCCATCTTGCGAGGCATTCGTCTTGCGGGGCACCACTGTATTGTATTTTTAATATTTTGCTGGAAGCCGCCCAGAGTGGCTCAGGAAACCCAGTCAGATGGTAGGGGTATAAATAATAATAATAATAATAATAATAATGACAATAATAATAATAATTTATTATTATTATTATTATTATTATTATTATTATTATTATTAACCTCTCCAGAGAGGCTTACCAGGCTTGGACATACTATTCCTTTAGTTATTTGGCCGAAAAGTGACTTTTCCACTTTTGTTTTTGGATTTCAACCTGCAATTTTTTAGTGCTATTGGATATGATATGACATGACAGCTTTGTTGCTGTATTAGAATGGCGTTGCCTAAGCCTATCATTAATTTCATTGCTGTGATCCTTATATTTTGTACTGTTTGTTATTTCTGTGATGCTTTTGTTGATTTTTAACTTATGACTGTGCAGCCACAACCCCCATGTTACATATGTAGTGCAATATTTGGGCTCAGTTAGTGATAGGAAGGGGCTAATAGTTGATGTAATTGATTGCAAGTTGATTAAATTAATCTTAAGGCTTTTGCAGAGTTTGATATTAAAACCGTCCTCTTTGTGAGAGCTCAACTTGCATTTTAATAGATGGCAGCTTACCTAGATTTCTAGAATTCATTGTTCCTGTTCTACTAAAATAGCTATAAATTATGTTTTCCAGTATATAGGGAATGAGCTCTTAATCCTCATTTCCCCTTTTTAGCAGCAAGAAAAATACATTAACCCAATTCCCATGCTTTTCTACATTATGCAATTATGTTAATCTGAGTTTGAAATTTCACTCCTGTGGGAAAAGCGGAACCAGTAGCAAGGACCTCAGATTGCCACTGAAATGAATTAAAATGTATTGATATACAATGCCCAATACAGAAATATTAATACTGTGAACTTAAAAGGCTATGCAGGAATAATTAGGAAGGTCCATGCAGTGTATGCAACATGACTAATCAAGAGCAACTAAAAGACCAATTTATATAAGAATAAAATCGCATCTGATTCTGGTCACCAAACCTTGAAAAGGACATGGTATAGCAGGAAGAGCTGCAAGAAAATGGACATCCAAAATGATCAAGGGGTTGGAAGAGGTTACAGCATTTTTTTGGGGGGGGGAGTCAGCTTAGAAAAGAGAGACTAAGAGGAACACTTATAAAGGGGTATAAAATTCGATATGGTGTGAAGAAAGTGGTTAGAGAGAGGTTTTTCCTCGACCTCAGTATTTGAGCCTGGGGCCATCCAGTGAATCTGAATGTTGGAGAATTGGAGAAGCACTTCTTCACACAATACACAGTTAAGGTTGAAGGAGCTGGGTAAGTTTAGCCTGGAAAAGAGGAGATTGAGAGGAGATAGGATAGCCATCTTTAAACATCTCGGGGACTGTCTCATGGAAGAGGGAATAAGCTTGTTTTCTCTTGCTCTGGAGGGGAGGACTGGAACCAATGGCGTCCAAGTTACAAGAAAGGAGATTCAGACTAAACACCAGGAAGAACTTCCTGAGAGCAAGAGCTGTTCAACAGTGGAATGGACTCCCTCGGGAGGTGGTGGACTTTCCTTCCTTGGAGGTTTCTAAGCAGAGGTTGGATGGCCATCTGTCATGGATGCTTTAGCTGAGATTCTTGCATTGAAGGGAGTTGGAGTAGATGACCTTTGGGCCCCTTCCAACTCTACAGTTCTATGATTCTATGCTTCTAAAACAGAGCACACTCCCTGAAGATACAATGATAGCCTCCAATGTAGATGACTTGTGGATGACAGTGTGGAAGGTGATTGGACAAATTTATGGAAGAAAAGGCTCTCAGTGGCTCCCGAGGCTCACAATTCAGTTGGTAAGAGCATAGTGCTGCATATTCCTGCTATTGCACGAAGTTGGACTAGATGACCCTCAGGGTCCCTTCCAACTCTACAATCCTATGATTCTGAGTTGCAATGGAAACCATATTTTTAATCTAAAGTGACTTTTTCTATCCCACACTTGTCAGGAAGCTTTTGTTGTTGTTTAGTCGTTTAGTCGTGTCCGACTCTTCGTGACCCTACGGACCAGAGCACGCCAGGCACTTCTGTCTTCCACTGCCTCCCGCAGTTTGGTCAGACTCATGTTTGTAGCTTCGAAGACACTATCCAACCATCTCGTCCTCTGTCGTCCCCTTCTCCTTGTGCCCTCCATCTTTCCCAACATAAGGGTCTTTTCCAGGGAGTCTTCTCTTGTCATGAGGTGGCCAAAGTATTGGAGCCTCAGCATCACAATCTGTCCTTCCAGTGAGCACTCAGGGCTGATTTCCTTAAGAATGGATAGGCTTGTTCTTCTTGCAGTCCATGGGACTCTCAAGAGTCTCCTCCAGCACCATAATTCAAAAGCATCAATTCTTCGGCGATCAGCCTTCTTTTTGGTCCAGCTTTCACTTCCATACATCACTACTGGGAAAACCATAGCTTTAACTAAACGGACCTTTGTTGGCAAGGTGATGTCTCTGCTTTTTAAGATGCTGTCTAGGTTTGTCATTGCTTTTCTCCCCAGAAGCAGGCATCTAGAGAAGAACAAACGGTAGAAGCCGCTTCTGTGTGCGCGCAAATTGTGGCAAACCCGGTATTTACTTCCGGGTTTGCCGCAGTTGAAACTTGGATTGGGCCCAAGTAGAGGCAGTCGTAAGTAGAGGTTCTGCTGCATTGTCTCTGTTAAACCAGGATAGGCACAGCAACATTCTGATTCTGCCTGGGCACAACTAACTCCAGTGCCATCTTGTGACCAAACCACATAATTGCAGTATCCACACTGTCCCTTTCATGACCTACACAAGCTGAGAAACACCCTCTACCCTCGTCTCAAGGTCTGCATGAATCATGTGTAGGTGTGTTGCATGAACGCTCCCCACACTTCTCCTGGGGCTGGAAAGGGGTTAGTTTAACCCCCACTTTGCTAGTAAAACCGAATTACTGTTTTACCAACTTGGAAAGCTTTGCCTTAAACTATGCATTCACAAGACAAAAATATGCACCAGCCAACTCTATTGCAGAATTCTGGTCTTCTGGTTGCAGAATATGGGTTTAAAATAAAATAAATCTGACAGCAGGTAGTAAATTCATGTGGAATTCACAATCCTGAAAGAGCAAAAGGGAAAGAGATTAATTTTTGGTTCTGATTGGAATCCCTGAACAACAATTGAAAATAAAAGTGTAGGTTTTTCAGGTGCTTTATAACAAGAATTTTACTGATACTGATTGAAATTGTCTTTCCTTGCAGCTGATAGAAGGATCTGTCCCAGTGTTTGAAATAAATCATTAATGAGCATGTAGCAAGATATGTTTTAATGATTAATTAACATTGCATGGGGTGTTTTCTTCTCCTTCTTCTTCCAAGAAACGTATTTGCAACATGTCTGTATATCAAATGATAATTGCAATATTAAAAGCCCTCTGATTAAAGCAATTAATTATATACTTAATTTATTTACTAATTAAGTTTTAATATATGTATAGTTAAGTAATTGCTAATGAGTGTTTTGCATTGGCAAAACAGCTCCAGCATTAATTACATAAGAATCGCTTAGAAAAAAAATCAACTATGGTCTAGAAGCCAGACTCTAGATGAAAAATTAAACTTTCTAATTTGAAGGAGAAGATGTACTTTCAATGATTCAGTCATTTCACTGAGACATTGGCTGAGGACACAATCCAAGAGCATATGTAACCTTCAACTGCCCTGTTTTAAGTGGGACACTCCCAGATTCACAGAAGCATTCCAGACTTCCATTTGGGTTTGGGAATGTCCCACTTTCCCCCTCCAGAACCTCTGCCATTGAGCTTGGGGAGGAGGATGAGCTGGCTGAACCACCCCATAGCTGCTGCTACTGGTCTCCTTCCTCGGGCAGCTCATAGCAGCTGCTGGAAAGCAGGTGGAAGAGGAGGGACTGCCACCGCCAAAGTCCAGCCCCAAGTGATGTACCGGAACCAGCAGCTCCAGCTCACAGGCTACAGGAGCTGCCAGCATTGCTGGCACGGCTAGGATGATCTCCTCTCAGGGGCTGTCACTGACTCCCTTGCACAGAGGAGAGGGGCGTGCCAGGGTTTGAACACTGAGAGGTAGCACAGCTCAGCAAAGATGAGAGAGAGGCAAGGTCACACATCAGACTTGTAGTTTTATTATAAAATTGGAACAGGAATATACGGAAACTCACGAGATACGCTCTTTCATCATCATAAATTAATATTTATAGCCTGCCCATCTGGCTGGGTTTCCCCAGTCACTCTGGGCGGCTCCCAATAGAATATTAAAAACACCAAACATTAAAAACTTCCCTAAAGAGGGCTGCCTTCAGATGTCTTCTAAAAGTCAGATAGTTGTTTATTTCCTTGACATCTGACGGGAGGGTGTTCCATAGGGCGGGTGCCACTACTGAGAAGGCCCTCTGCCTGGTTCCCTGTAGCTTCACTTCTCACAGCAAGGGAACCACCAGAAGGCCCTCAGTGCTGGACCTCAGTGTCTGGGCTGAACAATGGGGGTGGAGACACTCCTTCAGGTATACTGAGCCAAGGCCTTTTTGGGGCTTTCAAGGTCAGCGCCAACACTTTGAATTGTGCTCGGAAACATACTGGGAGCCAATGTAGGTCTTTCAGGACCGGTGTTATGTGGTCTCGGCGGCCACTCCCAGTCACCAGTCTAGCTGCTGCATTCTGGATTAGTTGTAGTTTCTGGGTCACCTTCACAGGTAGCCCCACACAGAGCACATTGCAGTAGTCCAAGCGAGAGATAACTAGAGCATGCACCACTCTGGCGAGACAGTCTGCGGGCAAGTAGGGTCTCAGCCTGCGTACCAGATGGAGCTGGTAGACAGCTGCCCTGGACACAGAATTGACCTGCACCTCTTATGCAGAGGAGAGGGGCGTGTCACAGTTTGAATGCTGAGACGTAGCACAGTTCAGCAAAGATGAAGTCACACATCAGATTTGTAGTTTTATTATAAAATCGGAACAGGAATATACGGAAACTCACAAGATACGCTCTTTCATGTAAGGTGTTGCTTAGAATGGCTAGCTCTTCCCCTTCTAGACTATTTTCTAGGTGTCAGATCCCTCCCTCTGCCTTGGGATAGCCCCGAGGGACCTTTCCTGTCTCTGTTTCATTCTGTTATGTGGAGTAAACACCTTGTTTTGGGAGTGCGAAGAGGGGCTAGCAGGCCTTTGGGCAGACACCTTGTCATCTGGTGCCAAGTCTGACCCCTTTCTTTGCTGAGGGCTAGGGCACCTGCTTGGTGCTGTTCCTCACCCACCAATATCTCCCAGCTCCTCTTCTCCTCTGAGGTGTGTCCAGTTGTCCACCAGTCTGAACCTGGGTCCAGACTGTCCTCTCCTGCACTTTCCCTGGAGGCATCTTGGTCAGGTCCACCACTCCTCCTCATCTAGCCAGACCCTGACAGTGCGCCATCTTCTCTCTGCTGCATCCGCCCCTGGGTCGGGCCTGACTTGGGAGTGGAGCTGCGACCTGGAAATGATGGGCCAGTGCCGAGGAAGCTGAAGCACGCTGGAGACCAGCAGAATAGAAGCATGGCACTTCTGCTGCTGCCACTCCTTCTGTGTGCTGCTTCCCGATCAGGCCTAACTTGGGAGTAGAGCTGTGGCCTGGCAGCACTGGGCCAGTGCTAAAGAAGCAGCGTCCATGGCTCCCTAGTGCGCTGGAGACCAGCAGAGGAGAGGCATGGCACTGCTGGCACTGCCGCCCCTTCTCCCTGTTGCTTCCGTCCTCGGCGTTTTGATGTCCTGGATCCAGAGCCAAGAATGTTGGCTGGCCTACAACAAAGCGATAGCCCAGCCCAAGACCTGTTGGAATGAATGGAATAGTACCACACTTTTTATAACTCCCATTCTTTTCATTCCAGGTAGACGGTGCCCTAGCAGTGCCATTTTCTACGTAGTGTTAAAAAAGGGACCTAAAAGAAATGCCCCTTTGACTCTGAAAACAAGACTATAATCAAGCTATATCTGCTGCAGTTTCTTAAGATAGGTCATGCCTCCTTTCCTGCAGCCCCTCCCCTGGCCAAATCCTGTGATCTGCATTCACAGTTGATACCCCAAGTTTACTTGGGTCTGAATAAGGATTTCTTTAAATGTTGTGCAGGAATGAGACTAACATTCAGGCCAGCGTGCAATGCGGTTAAACTTGCAGCATCTTATCAGGAAAGTTTAATATGCTGAGAAACCATGTCCCGCATACAGTGGTACCTCAGGTTACATACGCTTCAGGTTACATACGCTTCAGGTTACATACGCTTCAGGTTACGGACTCCACTAACCCAGAAATAGTGCTTCAGGTTAAGAACTTTGCTTCAGGATGAGAACAGAAATCGTGTTCCGGCGGCGCGGCGGCAGCAGCAGGAGGCCCCATTAGCTAAAGTGGTGCTTCAGGTTAAGAACAGTTTCAGGTTAAGAACGGACCTCCAGAATGAATTAAGTTATTAACCTGAGGTACCACTGTACACTGAGAAACAATGTCCCACATAATCGATCACATGACATAGTGCACACATACCATTTGAATGGGGATTGGTCATCAACTTTGTGGGGGCCCAGCCCCCTCAAATATTTTATTGTGGGGCTGAAACCCCCTACGGTCACTAGGAGTTGGCTCCTATGCCCATGGAGGTCAAACTCACAAAACAGGTGATGGCAAGCGGTGTTCAGCTTGGTGAATCAGGAAGTGTGAATCTGCTCAAACAACCCCCCCCCCCAAAAAAAACCACTCCCACCATAAACATTTTTTAAAAAAACCCCAGCTTGTATAATTGCAGTATTATGTCTTTGGTGCACAAACGAGTAGAGTTTCTATCAGTTTCCTGGTATGTTTCCATTTTAAGGAGACACGATCAAAACAAGAGGCATGTTCGTGCAGACTCCTTCCCTACCTTCACCAGACAAACAAAAGAAAAGATCGGCTAATCATTCAGCGTATTGTTCAAACACATATACATTTCCTTAAGAGCATTATCATATTTCCTCCTTCTATTTTGGTAACAAAGTGGTATCATAAATATTGAATTATGAAAAGTGGTGGCGGGAATCTAGGAAATCAGACGCTGGAGCTGGTGTTTGTTGATGGCTCTTCCTTTTGTTTTCTTGTCTTAACCGCAGCTGTCAGTAGTTCATAAGCAAAGGCTTTAACATTACAAGGCTTATTTATTTATTTACCAGATTTAATAATTTCGTTTATTAACTCCTAATGGATGAATTTAAAGGCTTGTTGGCTGCACTCAGCGTTTTTATGGCTGGCCTGATTTAAATATGCCATGGCTAAACAGCTATCATTTTCAATCTTTTTTCTTTTCTTTTTCTTTTTTGAAGAAGGAACGTTCCAAGGCAATAGATATTTTCCCCGGCGCATGCTTGATTTATTTGTCGTTGATGACTTGCTATTAAGGCAATCTACAAAGATTCATGCCCAATCAAACCACAGTTTGAAATAACAGGGTGGCGACAGCATCCCATTGCTGTTTGCAGACCTTGCTGATTTTACAAACACTTGACATTGCGTATTTGGGAGGTTTATCCAGAAGCACACCCCATTGGGATTTTCATGGTTCCTGGTAAGTGTCATAGAATCATAGATTTGTAGAGTTGTGAGGGACCCTGAGGATCATCAGTTCCAACCCCCTGAAGTTACGGAATATGCAGCTGTCCCATATGGGGATCAAGGTCCACAACCTCCTGAGGGAGTCCATTCCACTTTTTATGTTTGATGCTTGTCAGGGAACTGACATCAGAGCGAGAGGCGAAGGGGAGGCTCTCTGATGATGCGGGAGAAGGACCCAGCAACAGAGGGAGAAACAGCCAGTAGAGGGGGAAGCAATTCAGCGCAACACCAGGGATAGAGGGGGGCTGATGGGGGAATCGGAGAGAGGGCTCCAGGATTCTTCACTGGACATCAGTGAGGAGAGCCCAGGTCCTCCGCTGCCCACGCCCTCCCTGCGCAGGAGGCTCCCGCGCAGTGAGAGAAGGCGGAGACTGGGCGTCAAACAACTTTTATGCTGGAAGAGGTTCAAGAAACACCCACTGACGGATTCTGCCAGCGATTGAGGCAGCCACTATGAGAAGCGGCTGCACAGTCAGAAAGGTTTAACAAGGCAAATTAGCCTAGAGAGGCACCAGTTTACGCACGAGTAACTCATACTTACTACAATGCTTTACTAAGCTTAATGTTTTTATTTGTTGGAAGCCACCCAGAGTGGCTGGGGCAACCCAGTCAGATGGGTGGCATACAAACAAACAAGCAAGCAAGCAAGCAAACAAACAAACAAACAAACATAGTATTAGTATTAATAAAGGTAAAGGGACCCCTGACCATTAGGTCCAGTCGCGGATGACTCTGGTTGCGGTGCTCATCTCGCTTTATTGGCCGAGGGAGCCAGTGTACAGCTTCTGGGTCATGTGGCCAGCATGACTAAGCCGCTTCTGGTGAACCAGAGCAGCGCACGGAAACACCGTTGACCTTCCCGCCGGAGCGGTACCTATTTATCTAATTGCACTTTGACGTGCTTTTGAACTGCTAGGTTGGCAGGAGTAGGGACTGAGCAACGGGAGCTCACCCCGTCGCGGGGATTCGAATTGTCGAGCTTCTGATCGGCAAGTCCTAGGCTCTGTGGTTTAACCCACAGCGCCACCCACGTCCCATTAGTATTAGTAGTATTACTGAAAAGGGCTGTTATGCCTGGCCATTCATTCACAAGCACCAGCTGGGATGTTGCGCATCATCCAAGGTATTGTCCCTCAGTCTCCAATAATCCCCATTCGAAACTCCAAACCTCAGCAGTCTAACACAGATTTGAACCCCTCTTCCCCGATGCATGAACATTTGTGTATTAGCTCAACAGTTTGCATGAGGAGCCCTGCTTCCCCACCCAGACTTGTTAGTAACGCTTCCAAGTCTGATGCCAGTTTGGGATGCTTATCTGCATATAAGAAAATGAGTTTTTGTTGTTGTTTTTACCACGTCGAGCCAGATGGGATTGGCACTGGGGGATGGCAGAGTGGATGGTGCCTGTCGATGGCCAGGGACCGCAGTGGTGGGTGTCCCCCCCCCCAAAGGCAAAGCAGCGTCTCATTTAGCAGTCAGCGATCCTTCTCCGCGCTTCTCTTCCTCTCCCCGTCTGCCAGTTCTGCCACTGATCTTGTGCAGTAAATGCGTGCTTGTCAACGGAAAATGTCAACTAAGTTTTAAAAGATAGTCTGAGTAAAACTCAAAAGTAAATTATTTAAGTAGAGTTGTAGTTGCAACTTGAAAGAATTCTGTTTGGTGGTTTTCTTTACATCATTCTGCCAATGGAATGGGAGCTCTTGAATGTCTAACTAGCAAGGCTCTGTCATAACTAGGGCTGACAGTTCACATTGAAAATTCTGTTTTCTTCTTTCCCAGGAAAGCAAGTCAAAGTTAAACTAACAAACTACTGTTGGCAAGTGCCTTTACCTTTGTTTTCAGCTCTTTTTATAAATTAGCCATTTGGGACTTTTCTAGGTTACCTTGACACTCCGTTCCTCAAACTGTGGCCCTTTCTTTCTGTGGCACTGTTTCTTTTCTGTTGCATTGTATCGTTTTTAAAATAGCAAGCGCTTAAAATAAAAAATAAAACTAGAAAGAAGCACGGGGGAGGAGGAACCACAGAGTACTTAGTTTTGAAGCAGATGAGAAGCCAAGATGGGAAGAGTCTGATGGCACTGGGAAAAAAAAGAAAAAAAGAGGAAAGACACGATAGCCAAGTGACTGGTGGAAATTGGATTTAAAACACCACCACAACATCCGAAAAGAGGGATAAGTCAGTGATTGCAACAGCAGCATTGAACCTGGCCTATAAGCAGGGCCATATGACTATGCTTTTTGTGATGTGGTTACAGGTATAATATGATTGTGAAATGCATTTATCAAGTTTGAAATGCCAGTAGCAATTGGGCAACTTTCTGAACAAAATGAAAAGGCCCAAAGTTGGAGATCTTCATAATTAAGCTACACACACACACACACACACACACGGAAGGTGAAAAAATAGTCACTCTTTTATAATAACTGTAAAATCCACTGGCTGAATTCATCTTTATGCCTTTGGTAAACACCCACCTCCATAGGTGCTGCTCTCTGGGGTTCTGGGTGCCCAAGCACCCACAAAATTCCCCATGAAGGAGCCAGGCACCCACAACCCTGGGCACCCATGGTCGTTGGGCCAAGCTGACACTCCTGCTCACCTCTTTTATGTCTACAAGGACAGTGGGAACAAAAAGTTAACCACAGTTCCCTGTTACATCCAAACTCAGAGAACCGAGGTTTGCAATTGTTCCAGCGGTTCTCAACCTGTGGGTCCCCAGATGGTGTTGGACTACAACTCCCATCATCCCTGAGCTCTGGCCTTGCTAGCTAGGGGTGATGGGAGTTGTAGTTCAACAACATCTGGGTTGAGAAGGGCTGGTTTAAACTATATGGTTAGTGAGAACCATCAGGATCCAGTGGCGTAGCTAGCTGCTTGGGTGCCTGGTGCGGGGGCGTGTCCTGCAGCCAGGGATGGGGCAATCTGCCCATAGCGGTGGGGTGATCTGTGCCCATGGGGGTGGGGTGAGCCCAGTGGCGTAGCGTGGGTTGTCAGCACCCGGGGCAAGGCAAGTAATTTGCGCCCCCTAACCCGTGGATTTGCGCCCCCTAACCCGTGGATTTTCGCCCCCTAACCCCCAGATGTTGCGCCCGGTGCGGCCGGCCCCCCTGCACCCCCACGCTACGCCACTGGGTGAGCCACTCCGACGCTCGGACACGCTCCACTGCCTCCCCCTCAGCTGTGGGGTGGCTGAGGGAGAGGCAGTAGGCAGACGAAAGTCCCACGCTGCCATTTCAGGCAGCGCAGAACCTGCAGGCGCCTAAGCCCCACGTCACACCTAAAAAGTTTGGTAGGCCCAATTTTTTAAAAAAACCATTTTGTCACCCTCTCTCAGTGTTGACACTGGGGCGGACCGCACCCACCGCAACCCCTTCCTTCGCCACTGTCAGGATCAAACCATGGTTTTAAATCCTGCCTTTTGTTCTGAAACCAACCAGCCCTTAGTTCAGGTGTAATAGAGGACTGTAATTTGTTTTAAAATGGAAGTGAATGTTTCTGGTTTCTTCCTGCTTGATCCCACTGTCCTGTTTGATGTAAATGTTGGTTTAACAACTGTTCCAACACTAGACCAAGCTAACATAGCAAGCTTACTCTCAAGGGTTCACATCTGGTGATGGCTGCAGCTGGCATCAGTTGCAGGTTGAGTGGGTCAGGAGAAATGAAGAATATTGGCAGCAGTCCAGTTGTAAGGGCCCTTGACTCAGTTGGGTTCTGATTGTCAGGTGGCTCTGCCCACATAGCCAGGGAAACGTCTGTATGACAGAGACAGCAACCTTTCCTTGAAGGGTGTATTGAGAACTTTGGGGAAGGGCATGACCCCTCTGCCAGGAAGGAATGAAGGACAAAGGAACACTGGGCCATCTTAAATTGAAAGGCTGGTGGGGGTGAGATGCAGAACTATACAATAAGTGCCACACCTCTGGGATCTAGCGTTGCAGACAAGTTGCTATCTCAATATCCTGTTTTCTTGCACATAATCAAAGAAGGTGGTGGTCTCTGCTTCCTTGGAGCTTTTTAAGCAGAAGTTGAAAGGTCCTCTGCCAAGGATGCTTTAGTTGAGATCCCTGCATTGTAGGGTGACCCTTGAGATCCCAAAGATTCTACCTTTTGGAACCAAATATGTCCCTTTCTCCCTTTCTTCTTTCTCTTTTCTTTAAGCAACTGTTTTATACCAGGTCAGGACATTGTCTTTTCTGCCTGGCTTTCCAGGGTTTCAGACAGGTGTCTGTCCCATCGCCTGTTGCCTGATCCTTTTATAAACAGAGATGCTAAGGACCAAATCCAGGACTTTGTGTGTCCAAAGTGTGTGCTCTACCTCTGAGCTATTTTACTCTTCTCTTCCTCTACTTCTTTTCCGCACATACTCACATTTTCTTCTCTTAGAAACCTTAAACCAAAAAAGAAAGAAAAGAAAAGAAAAGAAAAGAGAAAGAGAAAGAGAAAGAAAGAAGGAAGGAAGGAAGGAAGGGAAGGAAGGAAGTGAAGGAAGGAAGGAAGGGAGGGAGGGAGGGAGGGAGGGAGGGAGGGAGGGAGGGAGGGAAGGAAGGACGGACGGAAGGAAGGAAGGAAGGAAGGAAGGAAGGAGAGGATGGAACCAAGGAAGCTGCCTTATACAGAGTTAAACCACTGGTCCAGTAGTGTCTACCATGTCTTGCAATGACTTTCTAGAATTTCCGACAGACGCTTATCCCAGCCCTGTCTGGTAGATGCTGTACCACTGAGCCATCGCTGGTGGTGTCTTCCAAACCCACTTACAGATAGCTAGTGAACTGGCTTGTGTATATCAGGCCCATGATAACATATTCATCCAGCTGATTTTGTCAAACCCATTTGAATTCTTACTGTGTAAATTACCCTGTTTGGATCAACTTTTATTGACCTGTGACTGTGATCAATCAATCTGTCTGCCTCTCATTAATCTGGCAGTAAGTCCTTCCCTAGTTGACGTCTGTTCCCACCTGCAAGTATTGGATGCACGTGGGAGAGGAGCCAACCGCGCACAGAGCCAGCCAAGGAGTGACAAACGTTCCAAATAACCAGGCTATCACATGATAATTGCTATCACCCTGTGACGAATGCGAGCACGCGTCTCTACCTTTAAAATCCCGGAAACGATGGGACCGAGTTGTGTGCCTCTTCCCCCATCCCCTCCTTCTGTATTGTTGCATCCTTCTATATTTTACTTCTAGTGGGGAAATTTTAATGATCCGCTTTTCTATTTCTGTTTATTGAGATTTGTGTGTGTATATTTATACAGCCGCCTCACCTCTTTCCTCCTCCCTAATTGACTTTATCAGTACATGCTGTAATGTATGCCTGGCCAGTTCATTAAGGTTAATTTGTTCAAAAATATTAGAAGCATTAATTTCTGGCTCGTAGCTAATGGGCTGCTCCCAGCTAGTGTCTTGTTTCGTCATTAGTGTCGGCTCGATTATAACTCACACCCAACTGCTTTTTTTCTTTTTTAACACTATCTAATAGAATCAATGGATGTGATGGGTTGACAAGGTGCTTCCCTCTCTCTCCCCCTCTCTCTTTTGCATTTTGTCATCTCGCTAATGCACATGACTTAAAGGCATTGGTATCCATAATGGGGGGCAGTTTCGCAGGCAGCTTGGAAGAGGCTGAACGGCAAAGGGCCATTTTCATAAAATATTAATGCCATTGAAAAATACACTGGGGTTGAAGGCTTGTCTGTGCGGTGGAAGGTAAAAAAAAAATCCATTCTCTCCTGCCTTTCTGATGACTGTAATTAGCAGCCCTAATTAAAAATTCAAACCGTGTGTATATTTAAAAGCATGAATCTTTGCCCCGCATCATGTTTATTTCCTTCTACGAAAAGTATTTTATTTTAACAAAAGCTAATTGTGCAGGATCTCTCCCTAGCCTTGACAGCCACAGCTGGCTCGATCCAGTTTATGTATCCAGAGGTCTCCCTAGGCTGCTTCCTTTTGTAAGCAATAAAACATCTTTAAAAAACATGTATATGCTCTCTGCGAGCCATTAACTCTGTGTCATCCACCACAAGGCTTGCCCCCCCCCCACATGTGTGCGCACACGACATACATACAAACTCTTCCTTCACTTAAAAGTGACCTCTTTGAAGAAAGCCGCTTTCAACCTCCCCAAACCTTCAATATTTAATGCGGGTTTACTTACATTAAATGACCACCTTCCTTAAGAAGATTCGGCCCCGTTGCGACATTATTTATGAACAACATATGCCGTAAAAAACCAGAAGAAGGAATCATCCGTGAACACACATTACTTCTGCTAGAAAACTCTACTTTTAGACCTCACTTGGCAGAGTTATTTTGAAATTGGTGGGATAGGTGATGTAGTCTCGCTAGGGAATATATGACTTCAGCCGAAGTCCAAAAGGATTATGATCATACTGGTCTATGGAAGCCAGAGCACAGCAATGGAGAGGGTGTTTCAGCTGTGAAAGGCGGATGTGCTAAATTTTGACGGAATCATTTCCACGCTTTTGATCTTGCCTTAGGAAAGGAATTGTGCTCTGTCAATTTTGGTGTCCTTACCGGCTGCTTAGCAAGGACAAGGCAGCGAGCTTTTAATAGATTTAGGGCAAAATCCAGGAGAACTGCGGAACTTTCAGGGCCTACACATTTCAGTGGAACAGTCAGTCTGATGTCCCATACACACTCAATGGGTCTTAACTTCTGAGTAGAAACCGTAAATGTGTTTAATGTGGCAGTACCACAGTAATAGGTTGCTCACATTCTGTTAAGTGGCACTGCAGCAGAATCTTAAGCATGTTTACTCAGAAGAAAGTCTCATTGCATTCAATGAGGATTGCTTCCAGGTAAGTGTACACAAGCCTGTGACCCTAGACCAGGCATAGGCAAACTCCGGCCCTCCAGATGTTTGGGACTACAATTCCCATCATCCCTAGCTAACAGGACCAGTGGTCAGGGATGATGGGAATTGTAGTCCCAAAAATCTGGAGGGCCGGAGTTTTCCTATGCCTGCCCTAGGCAGTCTAATGTTGTGCCATCGAAGTCTGTGCATGAAGAGCCCTGCTTTGTTTCTGAAAGATCAGACCTCTCCTTGAGGAAAAGTTGAGCCCACTTTGTATTTGACAAAGGTGTGACCTGTGAATTAATATATGCACTTTTAAGTTCCTTAATGAGCTTCAGGTTCATAACTGCCACCACCTACACTTCAAATATCTCTTTTCTTTTTTTATTTGACTTGGATCATATCCAGCCATTTTGCAATGTGACACCTATCGACTTGACCGTGTGCTTTTTGACAATTGATTACCTCCAGAAGATTATGGGTCCCCCCCCCCAGCATTCCTCTGGATGATGGCACACTGGCACAATGATACATTTCCTTTTGTGGCTGAAAAGATTAATCCAGTTTTTTGTCCTAATGCTGTTTGATAGGCAGTTTTGGGTTTCAATCCAGTGTTGCCAGTTTGGTGGTGATCAGAGAGCTCAGTTGGTAGATCATGAGACTCTTAATCTCAGAGCTGTGGATTAGAGCCCATTATGGGTAAACGATTTCTGCATTGCAGGCAGTTGGACTAGATGCTTCTCGTGGTCTCTTCCAACTCTATGCTTCTATGATTTGTGAGAAGTCAAAGCTATAACCAGCAATGACATTAACAAACCCTCTCCTGCCCCCAGCCCATCGTTTTCCCCATCCTAACAATCAGAGGTGTAGGAAGGTCAGATGGTACCCGGTGCAGAAAATTTCTTGTCACCCCATTGATTTTTATTTTTTTTTACGTTATTTCATATTTTCTTACAAAGGAATGTGGATTCTGGGCTTTTGATAACAAGTAGGCGACTGTGGACAGATACTTAAATCTACAGGATGGGTTGTGTTTTGGCTCCACTGAATTGAAATTTCAGCTTTCACGACATATGAAAACAGCCAAGTAAACAGTTATTTTCGTGGAGGAGGGTCAAGATATTAACTGATATGCATGAAATTTCAGATATAGCTATATAATCCCTAGTGTAGTAAGATAAGACCTTTGGAGCAGGCTTTTTTTTTTTAAAAAAAAAAAAGTTGTTGTTTTTTATAAACCGCCCTAGTAGGGCAGTAATTGTTCCTTGATAATTTGTCACCCCCCCTCCATGATGGCACTCGGGTCGGACCACCCCCCTTCCTACGCCCCTGCTAACAATGTAACCCTATAAACATCTACTCAGAAACAAGTACCATTGGTTTCAATGAGGACAGTGGCAGACTTTGATAATATGGCACCCTGAGCGAAGACAAAATACCCCTCCCATTCTTATTTTCACAATAATTAATTCTGGTACAGTTGTTTTTTTTATAGAACTTCTCAATATCATTATTATAAGCCCCCATCTTTATTATTATTATTATTATTTAAAAAACACATTCTTTATTACGGTCCAAAGACCCGCAAAACAATTTCGAAAGCAAAGTACAGCAAAAATGTGGAGAAGACCTTACTAGGCAGTCACCGTGTTTTATCCAAGACATGTTGATTTCTAATGGTTACTACCTCCGAAGCACCCATACCACCTTAAATCCAGCGCTGTTGAGGCTTACTCAGAGGTAAGTGGGCATGAGATTCCCACCTTACCTTATAGCTAGTATGTCTTTAGCTGTGACCTAGCGCACTGACTTGCCATATGATGTAGTAGACATGCTTTAGCGGGAATTGACATGGGTTGTATTAATAAAGAATTGCAGCTTTCCTTAATCATAATTAATATTCTGGGTCCATTTGTAGTAGATAAATTTAAGCTCCTTTGAGGAATATTGTGACTAACATTAAGGAACATGGTTGCATGTGAGAGGACGCAATTCAGATGATCCATTTACAACCCACTCATGTGACATGGGATATCAAAAAGCAATTGATCAGTTTCTCCCCATAGACAAAACTGGTCCACAACTGCCCAGGGCAATCTGTTTTAATGTTGTATAACTTGTTTCTTTTTTCTTTATTTTCAAGGGAAAATGGCAGGTGGGGTCATAAAGCTTCCTACCCCTTGTTCCCCTTCCAGAATATTTTGTCACATCCATCACCGTCTGATTGTTACGGTACTTTGCTGCATGTTTACAGAATCCACCCGCAGGATCGCATGCCCTTCCTGGGCTGCTCTGGAACTAAAGGGAGCCATAGAATTTCCCTTGAGGTCCTGGAACAAAAATCCATGTGGCGTCAAGGAATATGTGAGTCAGGGTTCATATGAGTCACGTTGAGAGAGAGAGAGATTTCTGTGGTGCTTGGTCAACCCACCTAGGAACGATATTTTCCCTGCTGTAGGTTCTATGTATTGGCCACGATCCAGTGCACAGTTGCTGCATGCTTAAATCTGATTGAAACCAATGGGACTCAACTGTGTCTATCTCCATGTTATTTCAGCCACAATGCAAACGCCAATGAAATACAGCGGTGTCCTGCCAGCAGAAAATCGGGCTGGTGCTTTCTAAAGAAATAAGAATGTGTCTTGTACATTTTTCTATGAGGTTTTTGCTTACAAACACTGAATGGGTAGGCACAGCAGGGGGAAATATTATGTGCAGATGTGCATACAGGCAGTAAAAATGTTACAGCGCTTTGTTACTTCAAGGTCATATCAAGCTTTGTACTGCTACAGAAACTTTATTTGAGTATTTTCTTTTTAAAAAAGAAACAGGGGTGTTGTTTTCTTTTTGCACTGGTCTTCTTCTGCTTGCGATGAATTTCACACACACACACACACACAATTTATCGGCCAGCTTTGATATCTCTGTCATAGTCTGGTGTGGCCAGCAAACCTAGAGTAGGCCACTGCAGATGAAGGGGCAGTGTGCATGCACACGAAAGCTCATACCAAGAACTAACTTAGTTGGTCTTTAAGGTGCTACTGGAAGGAATTTTTTTATTTTGACTATGGCAGACCAACACGGCTACCTGTCTGTAACTGGAACCATGGAAGGCACCACATTGAGCCGCATGAAATGGAAGTCCATCAACCTCACCAAGAAACTTGCACAGGTACAGACTGATATCTTCTTTCTTACTAAATGCAAGAACCTGGACATTATACCCAAGGCTCTTAGAATTAAGAACCCTCTACAATCCACGTATCCCACTGAATATGCAAGAAAACTATGCAGGTATCTGAAGACGTGTGCATGCACACGAAAGCTCATACCAAGAACTAACTTAGTTGGTCTTTAAGGTGCTACTGGAAGGAATTTTTTTATATAGAGTCTAGAGTGGCTTTCTGTGTGGTTCCAACTGAGCATGGAGATGCCTGGTGGAGATCATAGAATCATAGACCTGAAGAGTTGGGACATCTCGTCCAACCCCCTGCAATTCAGGAATCTGAAGCTATCCCATATGGGGATCAAACTTGCAACTTTGGCATTATCAGACCACACTCTAACCAACTGAGTGTCATAACACAGTGGTAGGACATCCATTTGCATACAGAAGGTCCCAGCTTCAACCCCTCGCTTCTCCAGGTAGCGCTGGGAATGTCCCAGTCTGAAATCCTGGAGAACCACTGCCAGTCAGTGTCTTCTTCTTTGGCAATCACTCATAGCCGAGTAAGATTGTCTTCCATGAACACAGTCTTAACAGTGAGTCTGTAAATGACTGTGGAGGCCAGTTCTGGATCCACACGTCCTTCCACACTGGGGACATAGGTTTCCAGGTGGGAGCTGATCATGGCGAGGGTTTGCCAAACGTGCCTTCCTCTTAGCTCGTTTCTCCCATTCGTCCTGAGTTTGAGCGTCTTTGAAGTCCATGACACCTTTGGTAGAGGCTGTTCTCCAACTGGAGCGCCTGTAGGCCAGTAATTCCCAGTTGCTGGTCTTTATACTATATTTTTAAAGATTTGCCTTGAGAGCATCTTTATAGACCAGTCATTTAATTCAGCATAAGTCGGCTCCCTATGTTCCCAAATGGAGCACCGTCACTTGTGATTTTATGTCTTTATTTATAAAAGAATTTCTGTACTACCATATCATAAAAGACCAGGGCAGTTTACAATATTAAAACACAGAAAATATAGATAATCATTAAAGTGGCTGGCTACATCTGGTGTGTGTGTAAATAGAAATCTAAACAGATAAAGATGGCACCAAACAATCTCTGCTTGTGATCTCAGCTCAAAGCTAGTTATTTTTGTGCGGTGGAAATTTCTCCCCAAAACACTGTGTGGATAGTCACCTTTAAAAAAAATCTGCCTGCAACCATTGTTTTCCCTGGCTAGTACAGTGGTACCTCGGGTTACATACACTTCAGGTTACAGGCGCTTCAGGTTACAGACTCCGCTAACCCAGAAATAGTACCTCGGGTTAAGAACTTTGCTTCAGGATGAGAACAGAAATCACATGGCGGCAGCAGGAGGTCCCATTAGCTAAAGTGGTGCTTCAGGTTAAGAACAGTTTCAGTTTAAGAACAGACCTCCGGAACGAATTAAGTACTTAACCCGAGGTACCACTGTACTTCCACACCATTTCCTCTGGTCTGTTCCTGCTTCTTTTCCCCTGGATGAATCACTTGGCAATCTCATACGGATTGTGTAGTGAACAGAATGATGTCATGGTGCTGTTCAGCCAATTGTATTTGGCCTCATGATGATGTCACGCAGGGCAGACTAGCGCAAGTGTGTTTGTGTGTGAGTGAGTGAGTGAGAGATCAGTTTGAAATGAACAACTGAACATTTGCAGAAATTCATCCCCTGCAAAAGAAAGAAAGGATATATTTGGCCAGGGTGGGGGATTGGCTTAAAATGTTCATGATAAAACTGTGAATAGTTTTAGCTCAGCTTTGCAGTCCTATGCATATAAGTGAATGATCGTTCATTGTCAACTGAATCTTCTCTGAGTGACAGCAACTCTTTTAAGTTGTCATAGGGAACTCGTCTCTTGCATTGTATACGCTGAGAACCATTTAGCATGGTGTGTCGTGTTGCTGGAAGGTCCCTCACACATTGCCTATAAGGCAGGCAATGTATGGCTGTGTTTCTAAAAGAAAAGGAATTCACTTGAAAATGCATGCTTGTTTTTGTATTTTTTAATGCAGCCATGGATACCCTTCTTCATATTCCTACTCCAATGTGAGGTCCGGAGGGTGGCAACATGAAAATGGGCCTTTTCTGTAGTCGCTCTCTGTTTGTGGAATGTTTACCCAGGGAGGTTCACCTGGAGCTTTCATTATATATCTTTAGGACGCATGGGTGGCGCTGTGGTCTAAATCACTGAGCCTCTTGGGCTTGCCGATCAGAAGATTGGCAGTTCAAATCCACGTGACGGAGTGAGCTCCTGTTGCTCTGTCCCAGCTTCTGCCAACCTAGCAGTTTGGAAACACACCAGTGCGAGTAGATAAATAGGTACCACTGTGGCAGGAAGGTAAATAATGTTTCCATGCGTTCTGGTTTCCGTCACAGTGTTCTGTTGTGCCACAAGCGGTTTAGTCATGCTGGCTACATGAGCTGGTAAGCTGTCTGTGGACAAACACCAGCTCCCTTGGCCTGTAAAGCGAGATGAGCACCGCACCCCACAGTCGCCAATGACTCGATCTAATTGTCCTTTACCTTTTACTTACATTTTTAAGCGCCAGGCAAAAAATGTTCCTTTTTTGGCTGAATAATATCCTACAGCCTTTTAAATGTTTCTGCAGGGAGGGAGGGGTTATTGTTTTGTTGTTTTGGTTTAATTATTTATTGTGTTTTGTCTTGTATTTTATTCTGTGACCCGCCCAGAGATCTCTTGATGAAGGGCTGTATAAAAATCTAATCAATAAATAAATAAATATATGTTTAAATACTATTGCTACAGCAATGCCATGTGATAGCTGACAAGCTGCGCCATGTCAGTAGCATTATGATGGATGGCATGAACAGATCTCAAGATGAGATATTAAGCAACTGTTTTAACGTTCCCAGTGTTCCCACTGATGTTGTTTAACGTGTCTGAATTGGAAAAGGTTTTCTGCATTACAGGTGTGAGAGGCGTTGAGATGTTAAAAAGGAGAAGCAAAAGTTGCACGAAGAGAAAGAAAAGGGCACATACATACTGCTGAGCGATAAAGGATTTATATGTTAGTTGGGCACAGTTTGTTTATGTCGCTGTAGATTCATCTCTGAGCTTTCTACATTTCCTTTCATTGTTTGCCCTTGACCTTCATCAAACTGGATGCCTGCACCTTCATCACTACCGACATTATGTGGCTTGTTCGTTAATATGTTTGTTAGAGAAGAGGCCTTGGGTATAGCACAAACATTCCAGTTTCGCAGCTGAAGTGCATTCCCTAGCAATGAACACCAAGTGTCACTGTGAACACACACTAGCCTTTAAAGTGCTTAACAAAGTCCCCCTAAAATTTGGAGTTTGTTTTTATGTTTCGTGCACGGCTCATTTGGGATTTCCTAGCATTTGTGTCCAAGGTTGGGGATTCTATATTTATTCATTTTCACCATGGATGCTTCCTTGTTCATCGAACGCTGGGGCGTTCCTCCTCCCCTACGCCACACAAGATTTCAGCTGCATTGGCTCTGTCTGCTATTGCTATGAGTTCGGGGACATTGTAAAATCAGGAGCAGGAGAGAGACATTTGCAATTTTGACCAATGTAGATTCTGCACTGGTATTACGAACTGGTATCCAGTGTAATGCTCTGCATGTTTACTCAGATAGAGGCCTCTCTGTCTTCAATAGAGCTTACCCTCAGGCAAATGTGTTAGCAGGGATTGTGGCCAACCCAGGGAGTATCTGTTACATTCAGAGCAAGGCAGGATCCATGATGAATGTGGATGATATGGCAATGTTACTGAGCCAATGATTTGGCTTTCTAAGGAGGGAATGATTTCTCAGCTAAGCAGAAAATGAGCTTAACAGTGAAGGTACCCCTTTAAAGATGAATGGGAACCCTTTACAAAGTATTTAAAGAAACAACAAAATGAATTGGACTCCTTGGCAGGTTTTGAATAAACATTCACAAACTTTTTATAGACAACATTTAGATAGATAAACTAAGGATCTGTACAGTTTTGTAATTTGCAGAGAATAACATATGTTGATAAACCAGAGAAAGGAGCTGAGGGAAGTCTGGGGGGGAGGGGGGTTATAGTTTGGGCAGGGGGGAGGGGAAAATAAGGGGGGAATTAAGGATGATATGTTTTCTGATAAAATGTTATGTTGAAATTCCTAATAAAAATATTTTTTAAAAACCCAGTGAAGGTACCCATCACAGGCTTCCATGAAAGGCGATTTTTCTTCTGACCCCAGGATGGACGAATTGGTCACTTTAGGCTCTCCTAGTTTCTCATTTTTCCAGTCTGAAATTCTGTTATCCGCATTTGCAGAGGAAATGGCAATTTATTTTAAAAATCCTCACCAAAATTGTTTATTTGAAAAATCCTTATGTAAAAAGTTTGCCAGCATTTTAGTGTGCGTTTCTCTTAGTAAACTCATTTTTGCACAGATTTTTTTTTACTAATATGCACATCTTCCCGAAGCAACTCACACCCAATATGCAACATTTTTGTACATTATATTCACAAATGCATATTCAATCTTGTGCATTTCCCCCACTATTGTATGCATTTTGGTACATATTCTTTGGCTAGAAAGGTGTGAATTTTGAAGCGTAGCTGTGTTTTCGTTGGCATACTGGTCGCAGACAGTGCCAGATTTACGTATAAGCTAAACAAGCTATAGCTTAGGGCCCCATTCTCTTGGGAGCCCCCCCAAAAATTAAAGGAAAAAAATTGGATGTACATTTCCAAAATATAAGATAAAAAACAAATAAAATAATACCTGCTGTAATGTGTATGAGTTACTCGTGCGTAAACTGCTGCCTTTCTAGGCTTAATTGCCTTGGTTAAACCGTTCTGACTGCACAGCCCATCTCCGCGTGGCTGCCTCAGTCGCTAGCAGAATCTGTCTGTGGGCGTTTCTTAAACCTTTTCCAGCATGGAAGCTGTCTGACTCCTAGTCGCCTCCTCCTCTCACTGCGCGGGAGTCTTCTGCGCAGGGAGGGCGTGGGTAGTGGAGGACCTGTGCTCTCCTCACTGATGTCCAGAGAAGAATCCCGGAGCTCTCCCTCCACTTCCCCCATTTGCCCCCCTTTATCCCTGGTGTTGCGCTGATTTCCTTCCTCCTCTACTGAGCTGCTTCTCCCCCTGGTGCTGGGTCCTTCGCCTGCAGAATCTGGGAGCCTCCCCTTCGCCTCTCGCTCTGATGTCAGTTCCCTGACACCTACATATGGCAACAGTGTTTGTGTTGTTTAGGCTCCTATGATATAAGTAATGGGCCCTGCCTGCTAGCCTGCTCCCTAAAATATCAATGGTAATTATTTCACTATTAATATACTTCTTCTTAATTGTATTTCAGTTCAACAATTACTTTGATAAAATACATATTTTGTTATGTGCAAATAGTTTTAGATACCTATTTGGTCCATAAATTATCATATAGCATATATTCAACACCAAAAACAGCAACAATTTGTTGTTGGCAAAGGACAGCTAGACATATAAAGGGCTCCATTACCTTCAGTAGCTTAGGGCAGCCTTTCTCAACTTGTGGGTCCCCAGATGTTGTTGAACTACAACTCCCATCACCCCTAGCTAGCAAGGCCAGAGCTCAGGGATGATGGGAGTTGTAGTCCAACAACTTCTGGGGACCCACAGGTTGAGAATCGCTGGCTTGGGGCCTCATCAAACCTAAATCTAGCCCTGGTCAGAGAAGTGCAAATAATCTGGATGCAAAGTCAAATTTCCCCTTCAACCCTACTGTGAGCTGATGTTGCAGTCACATGGTGGGGACAAGCAACATGCTGCAGAAGTCAGCTAGGTGCCTCTACCAATGAACCCTTGGAGGAAATCTGTGAATGAGGTGCGAATTTCAGAACATCATGCTAAAACTTGACAATAAACCGGGATAGGTAAAGGTAAATGGGCCCCTGACCATTAGGTCCAGTCGTGACCGATTCTGGGGTTGTAGCGCTCATCTCGCTTTATTGGCTGAGGGAACCGGTGTACAGCTTCCGGGTCATGTGGCCAGCATGACTAAGCCGCTTCTGGCGAACCAGAGCAGCGCATGGAAACGCCGTTTACCTTCCCGCCGGAGTGGTACCTATTTATCTACTTGCACTTTGATGGGCTTTCGAAATGCTAGGTTGGCAGGAGCTGGGACAAGCAACAGGAGCTCACCCCATTGTGGGGATTTGAACCACTGACCTTCTGATCGGCAAGTTCTAGGCTCTGTGGTTATCCCACAGCGCCACCCGCGTCCCCACATAAACTGGGATATCTTATCCTTATTGCAAGAATGTATTAATATTATGTTTCGGTTAGCCAATGAACACACCCCAGTTCTTGGTCATGCTCATGAACTTTCAGATCATTTTACCCATTCTTTCTTCATTTTTGTAATGTGCTATGTTATTATAGGAGAGCAGAAAATAAATATTAAATAGCCAAACTAAGTAACGTTTGTTGTGGGACTCCAACTCCCATCAACACTGACCTGCGTGGCCAATGTTCAGAGTGATGGGAATTGTAGTCCAACAAAAACAACAACAGAGGGCCACAGATGCCACATCCCTGGTGTATAGGATTCTAGCCTTACGCTGCAATCCTACACATACTATGGGAGAAAACTCCATTGATGGGCGAAATAGTCCACCCGAGCCTAACTCCTGAGCTCCACAAGCAGAGAACAGGTGCCAGGAGTCTCTGCAATGTTAGAGACTTCAATTCCCTAGCCCGATGTGCCACCTTTATGGAAAACAAATTGATCTGTCATAGACAATGTAATTCTAACACCTTGCGGTACAGCTCAGCGATGTCTTCTGTGCATAATCAGTGTGCCAAAGGGAAGATTGTCTGTTCATAACAGTTAAGAGGGAGAGCCGTTGGAAGATCTGGCAGCGCAAGGGGAGATTGGTGAGATGAGTGAAAAGTTTGGGGTTTTCTGCTGAAGAAAGGAAAATACAAAATGTACATGGTATAAACAGACCGAGCTGAAAAGGGGGCAAGTTTCATGCTCCCATGGAAAGCATCCCCTCATTTTGATCATACGGCGAGAGAATGTCTGCCAAATCAGTGTGGGGGCAGGAAACGTTGCCCCCTCTCTCTGATTTGGCTTTGTATCATCATGGCGCATGCAAATCTTATTGGTTGGGTGGTTTCAGGAAGCCTATTTGGAGCAAGGGTAATGCTTCCTACTTGCATCCTGTTTTTGCTTCATGATTTTGCTTTGTCAGTGTTGCTGTTGTTTGTTGTTCAGTTTGTTACCTGCGCTTCACACTAGGTCATTGGTGGGCTGCAACAATTTAAAATTCAGTGTTAAAAACAGTCATGACAGATCACAGTGCCAGGAATGGGATGGGTCCTATAACAATTTAGTGCATAAAAACACACACCAGCTGTCTATCTGCTTCATCTGGTATGCCGGATGAGATCCTGCACATTGCTCTGGTTATCTTCCGCTTGAGCTAGTGCAATGTGCTCTATGTGGGGCTACCTTTGAAGGTGACTTGGAAGCTACAGTATACCTGAAGGAGCATCTCCACCCCCATCGTTCAACCCAGACACTGAGGTCCAGCTCTGAGGGCCTTTTGGCAGTTCCCTCACCGCAAGAAGTGAGGTTACAGGGAACCAGGCAGAGGGCCTTCTCGGTAGTGGCGCCCATCCTGTGGAATGCCCTCCCCTCAGATGTCAAGGAAATAAACAACTAACTGACTTTTAGAAGTCATCTGACGGCAACCATGTTTAGGGAAGTTTTTAATGTTTGATCTTTTATCGTGTTTTTAATGTTCTGTTGGGAGCTGCCCAGAGTGGTTGGGGAAACCCATCCAGATGGGCGGGGTATAATTATTATTATTATTATTATTATTATTATTATTATTATTATTAATCCAGAATGTGGCTGCCAGACTGGTGACTCTGTGTGGCTGCGGGAACCATATAACATCAGTCCTAAAAGAACTGCATTGGCTCCCAGTACGTTTCTGAGCACAAAAAAATGTGTTGGTGCAGACCTTTAAAGCCCTAAATGGCCTTGGCCCAGTATACGTGAAGGAGCGTCTCCACCCCAGCCATTCAGGATGGACACTGAGATCCGGCTCCGGGGGCCTTCTGGCGGTTCCCTCACTGCGAGAAGTGAGGTTACAGGGAACCAGGCAGAGGGCCTTCTCAGTAGTTGAGCCCACCCTGTGGAACACCCTCCTGTCAAATGTCAAGGAAATAACTATCTGTCATCTGAAGGCAGCCCTGTATGGGGAGGTCATGTGACCTGCCCTAGAGAGCAAGATTGTCCATTTGAAATTTCCTCGTTCAGAAAGTTTGACTTTTTGAGGGGAATGCATATTTGAAGCATATTAGAGCAAGAGAACTAGGCCTTTAATAAAGAAAGATTATGAAAACAGAATCGTGTTGGTATTGGGCTCTGCTTTACGACAGCCCACTGGAGTCCTTCCTTGGTTTGATTGTTAACAATTGCTGGTGGGCCTCTTTTGTCATTGTTTCATTTTAGAGAGTAGACGAGAAAGTCTTTGCCACAACTGCATACCCTTGAGATGCTTTTCTTTTTTTGGCTTTCTTACTTTATTGAGACGAATGTTACCCCAGAATCCAACAGGACACAGATATGCTTTAAACTGTACTCATCTAACAAAAATGTCACGGAGATGTACAGGAATATTTAAGACCTGCCAGTATCTATTTATGCAAGAAATGCCGGGAGCATTCATAATTTACAATAGATCATAACAGCCATTCCAAAGCACACTTGGAAAAAAAATGCTCACAACTTAAAAGTAAACACTGCTCAGAATGAACTGCTTTCTGCCTTCTGATTCCTGAGCAATGTTTTTCGTAACTGCAATGACAGTGAAAATAAAAGTCTTTATTAAAACTCAAAACGGCTTTTAATAAAGTGACCCTTTAAGCACAAATGGTTGGTGTTAATCTACTTGATTTGTTTTGCTTGGGAAAGAAAGGAAGTATGCATTTGCTTTTGTGAAAGGGTGATGAATACATTTCAACTTATTTCTAAGTTTCAACTTTTCTTAGTTCATTTGCATGGATATAAAACTGTCAATTGTTCCTGCTCCACAAATACACCAGAAGTTTTGTGACAGAGCACTTTTGTGGATCTCTCCTTTATGTAGTCTTAAACCCTAGAGGAAACACTTACAGAAAAGTATTCAGGGAGAAACTATGTCAGAATGTGAAACTGGCAGGGGCTTTGCAAGAACAGCAACAGGAAACTATTGTCTTAAACTTAACACTAGGCTGACAATTTACCAGAATCATTTTGTGAATCAGGATTAGGTATTCAGCAGGGTAGATATCCCCTCTCCCCGAACAATACTGTGGTACCAATGTCTCCTGTGGCTTCTTATTCTTCTTCCTACCAGAATCATCCATGTAGTTATTCCACCCAATCAGGGATCACGTATGTCATCTTCAGGTGTTTAGTTGGAACATTTGAAGGGGCAAGTGGGAATGTGTGGTGTAAATCTCAGTGGTGATGCTGCATTTGTGAGGTGCACTTCCTGGCCAGTGCAGGATTGGCATTGAGTCTGAAGGTGGCTACCATACTTGCTTAAAGGGTTAGCAACAAAAGGACAAGAACCCTGATTGTTTGGGGTTCCTATTCCTGAACTGCACACTCTGAAGGAATTTCCTTTGGACTAGTGCTGATCATGCATTGACTGGAGAGTGTGCTTGTAATGTATAGCCTTCTCAGTTGTGGCACCCACCCTGTGGAATGCCCTCCCTTCCATAGCTGTCAACTTTTCCCTTTTCTTGTGAGGAATCCTATTCAGAATAAGGGAATTTCCCTTTTAAAAAGGGAAATGTTGACAGCTATGCTCCCATCAGATGTCAAGGAGATAGGTAACTATACAACCTTTCGAAGACATCTGAAGGCAGCCCTGTATAGGGAAGTTTTTAATGTTTAACGTTTTATTATGCTTTTGTATGTAAGGTAAAAAAGGTAAGGTAAAGGACCCCTGGATGGTTAAGTCCAATCAAAGGTGACTATGGGGTCTGGTGCCCATCTCGCTTTCAGGCTGAGGGAGTCATGTGGCCAGCATGACTAAACTGCTTCTGGCACAATGGGACACTGTGACAGAAGCCAGAGTGCACGGAAATGCCATTTACCTTCCTGCTACAGCGGTACCTATTTATCTACTTGCAGTGGTGTGTTTCCAAACTGCTAGGTTGGCAGAAGCTGAGACAGAGCAACACGCGCTCACCACGTTGTGTGGATTCAAACTACTGACCTTCTGATCAGCAAGCCCAAGAAGCTTAGTGGTTTAGACCACAGCACCACCCACTCCCTATGCTTTTGTATATGCTGCAAGCTGCCCAGAGTGGCTGGAGCAACCCAGTCATTTGGGAAGTGTAGAATTATTATTATTATTGTTGTTGTTGTTGTTGTTGTTGTTGTTGTTGTTGTTGTTGTTGTTGTTGTTGCAATCATTAAGTGGGTGGTGTTCATTCTACACATATCTATTGGTCTGTTCATATGATTGCATCAATACACAATGGTTAATGTGATATCTGTGGACTGACATGATCAATTCAATAGCTGACTCGATGACAGCACCGAGCGTAGACTATCAGTGACTATTAGTCCTGATAGCTTTATACAGCCTTAAGGTTTAAGGAGAGCATCCATCTTGTTGGGGGGGGGCAATGGGAGAGGGTTGTTGTCTTCCTGTCCTTTTCATGGACTTCTTGGAGGCATCAGATTTGCCACCATGGGAAATGCTGAACTAGGTGGGGCATTGGTCTGATGACCCAGCGGTGCTTTTCTTATGATCTGAGATAAGGCCAATCATGATTGAGGACAATTTATTTCATACATAGAATAGATGGTATTAATCCCAAGGATCACTAGGATTTATGTATTTTTTGAAAAATGAAGTTTCAACTTTGTTGTTGTTGTTTAGTCGTGTTGTTGTTTACTCATTTAGTTGTGTCCGACTCTTTGTGACCCCATGGACCAGAGCACGCCAGGCACTCCTGTCTTCCACTGCCTCCCCGAGTTTCGTCAAAATCATGTGGGTTGCTTCTATAACACTGTCTAACCATCTCATCCTCTGTTGTCCCCTTCTCCTTGTGCCCTCAATATTCCCAGCATCAGGATCTTTTCTAGGGAGTCTTCTCTTCTCATGAGGTGGCCAGAGTATTGGAGCCTCAGCTTCAGGATCTGTCCTTCCAGTGAGCACTCAGGGCTGATTTCCTTAAGAATGGATAGGTTTGATCTTCTTGCAGTCTATGGGATTCTCAAGTGTCTCCTCCAGCACCAGAATTCAAAAGCATCAATTCTTTGGCGATCAGCCTTCTTTATGGTCCAGCTCTCACTTCCATACATCACTACTGGGAAAACCATAGCTTTTACTATACGGATCTTTGTCAGCAAGGTAAATCCATCCCACTACACTGTTTTTCACCTCATCTGTTCTGAGTCAATTACAAACTCTCTCTCTCTCTCTCTCTCTCTCTCTCTCTCTCTCTCTACGTCAGTGGTGGGGAATTTTGTTTCAGCCTGAGGTCTACATTCTGTTCTGGGGACAGCATGCAAGTTGTGGGTGGGATCAGAGGCAAAAATGTGCAGGCCAACTGATGTGACTTTTATCTTTGCATGGTATGTGACACTTCAGCCATGCAGGAACGAGAGGTTGTCAGGCAAGCAAACAAGGGGCGCATTCTAGCCTCACAAAAGCACTCCAGAGAGCATAGAGCCAGGGCCTGTGAGCAGTGTGGCCTAGGACAAATAAGGGGGCCTGAGGTCCCACACCCCTGCCCTAGATTTATCAGAAGATTCTGAGTTATACTCTTAGTTTGCACAAAGAATCAGCAATGTTGGAAGTGGCACCAAAGCAAGTTTTGATTTTCCGATGGCTGGTTCTGCATCAGCTCTGTAAACATAAATTTTTCTTGTGGCTCTGGAGAGGCATAAGTCAATGTGAAATGGCAAGCTCAAAACACAAGTAGTCTGATATGTTTACAGTTTAAAAATGCCAAGTGTTTGTCAATTATTCCAGTACCTTTGGCTGGAATTCTGGAAGGGGTGGTGGCAGAGGCAGATTTACATCTTACTGGGGAACTGGGGGAAATACAACCTGCACACTTTCTTCTACATCTCCATAAGTAAAACGACGTTGATATAGCTTTTTGAAATGAAAGCTGTCTCTGGAAAGTCAGGATCCTTGGAGGGCATGGCATTCTCACCTCAAACACATGGACTGAATTTGCACAGCTTGGATTTTGCACACACTGAATTTCCATTCTGTTCTTTAGATGGGAATCCCTTGGTGAATGCAATAGTCAGTGGCCATGAGAAAATGGGGCTATCCCCCAGCACTTGTTTGAGGCCTGTGATGGGAATCTTGCTAGAATAAAGTTATGAACTCAGACAAAAAGCAGCTGGTCCCTGGCAGGATCCTCCAGCCAGCTTAGCCCTCTGAGGCTTGGGGCAAGTGTACCCAGTTTACCTCTCCTCTGCACAGACCTGTCACCAGGGAGCCAGTGTGGTGTAGTGGTTAAGAGCGGTAGATTCGTAATCTGGGGAACCAGGTTCATGTCTCCGCTCCTCCACATGCAGCTGCTGTGTAATCTTGGGCTAGTCACACTTCTCTGAAATCTCTTAGCCCCACTCACCTCACAAAGTGTTTGTTGTGGGGGAGGAAGGGAAAAGAGAATGTTAGCCGCTTTGAGACTCCTTAGGGTAGTGATAAAGTGAGATATCAAATTCAAACTCTTCTTCTTCTTCTTCAGTTCAATGTGTTTAGAAAAGGAGCTTCCAGCATAATGTAGTCTCTCACTGGGATCAGAGAGAGAAGTTCTTGGACTGTGTTAGAGGACTTAAAGGACTGAACTGTGTTGCTACTTGATTACAATGTGTTACTTTGTTCCTTTGTAACATTGATATGTAACTTGCTTTAAGACTGTTCTGCTGTAAAGCTTTGAAATTGATTCTTGGGGTAGATAGAAGATTTATTTCTATACAAGGTCCAGATCAGAGATTCAACTGAACAGCTCTAACAGAGTTTAGTCTGCAATCCTATACCCACTTATCTGGGAGTCAGCCCTCTTGAACACAATGGCATTTACTTCTGAGCTGTTATGTTTAGGACTGCACTATAAATGTGGTGCTTCTTGTTTAGTTACATCACCTTGTTGCTCATGGATCTCTAAATTCTAGGCAATAGCTTCTTATTCAGATTTTCCTCTGACAAATCTCCCTTCCCTCCTCCTCCTCCACTAATAATTATGCTCTTGTCTGAAAAACCTCTGAAATGTGCCTAATACAATCCTGCCCACGGGAGACCTTTTACATCATTTTCCCAGGCAAGGGTGACCTGATCAAATCATGCTGTTGACACTGCCGCTGAAACGGCCCTCCAATAAATGGAGCAGGATTAGCCAGACCCTATGGCAAACATCAGCTCATAATATGCATCAGGAAACGTCCATAGCACATTGAATCTCTGCTTTGAAAGGTGTGTACTCGTGCCTGAATTGCAAGCATGCATTTCCCTACATGATTGCTGAGTTTTATGAAGGGCAAGTATGAGCTGAAGCAGTGATAGAAATCTTCTGCAATTTTATAATTGCCTTATTGAAGTTCAGAAATTGATATGAAGGGGGCAGGCACAGAGTTCAGCATCCCAAGAACCATAACTTTCTTTTTAGTTTTGCTAACAGAGAGGAGAAGAAAAGAAAAAGGAATGTTTTTAGCTCTTAGGGCATAATTCCTGCTGACACCTCAGCAGTAAATCAGGCCGGCAATAAATCACACCATGCAAGTTAGAGTTAACACTTTATTAACAATAACACAATCTGCACTGACTTGGTGGAGTGTCGGGCCTAATGAACACAGCAGCTCATCACCGGTAGATCTTGCCCAATGGATCAGTTGCTGAGACCTCTGCATAGCCATCTAAGAACCTCTCCACGGTTCTTCTCAAGTAATTGGAGACCGTGTCTTTGTGCGTGAAGCCACCTTCTCCACCCTTTTCATGGCTCTCCTGGTTCTGGGAGAACAGGAGGAGAGGGGAGCTTGTCGCAGCAGGAGGGGGAGATACCTGTGACTCTTCATCAGCGTGAGTCATCTCTGTTTCTTGGCAGAAGCTGATGCAGGAGAGAAGGGCTCTCCTGAATCAGCTTCTGATTCTAATTCTGGTCTTCTCTCTGCCACAGACTCCCCCTGCTCACTAAACCTTGTTACCTCTTCAGCTTCTGACGCCTTCTCCTCTCAGTCGCCTCACCACCAATCCTTGAGCCCTGAGCCTTCTTCTCCCCTTGGTGGTTCCCCAGCTGCTTCCTCCCACCTTTCCTCTGCGTCCAACCAGTTCATGACACTGAGTGAGTGAATGGGTTTACTTGGCAGCAGAGGCTGTGGGTCTAGTCAAGTTGTTGCTTGATTCTCATAACTCTGTCGCTGGCTAAACCTGCCTAGGTGGGAAGGCACGTGGCTGGGCAGACTTGCTGCAGGACCAGCCACAGCTGGAGCCACATTGCTGGAATAGTGGTGGTTGAAAATGTCAGGAGCTCAGCCTACACTTGAGTAGGACCCTGGTAGAGACACATGCTGGACTGGCATGTTCCCTCCCTCCTGGTCGATCGTTCGGGAGTTTCATAAGCTTTCTTCAGCCCGAACATCACAGTGACTGATGCCAACAGACACCGGCACACTTAGGGATCCGCAAAATGTTTGCAGTTTGCGTGACAGACCTCAGCAACTCAGCATTTTGGCTAATCTACTTTATTTACATATACACACAGAGAACACTGTAACATGACTCCCTCTCTCTCTAGCATCAGACAGCAAAGAGAAAAAGAACACAGTGACACAAACATCCTGTCTCTGTCACTTCCCACTCTGTGGAGTCAAAACATATACCGTCATGTGAAAGACAACAATCCCATGACTGCAACTATGGAGCAGGAATTCTAACAGAAAATGGAGGTGGGGCTCAGGAAAGGTGTCATGCTCAGTGAGCCCTAGAGGGTGTGCGGACCCTGGCAGATGACCTGGTATGCCATGTGGATGCCTGGCCTTCTCTCTTTGACACACACCTGCCCCTGTTCTCAGCTGAGAGGATGCTAAGTATTAGGGACCACCTCTAAACTATTAGCTTCCATTAATGAAAGAGAAAGAAACCTCAACAGATCATTCTGGACTATCAACCATTCTAGCAAAGGAACCTTTCTAACAAAGGCAGCAGCTTTGTCAAATATTTAACAGAACGGAATAAGCCATAGGAAATAAGCAGGCTCTATTCAGTTGGGTGGGTAAGGTTAAAACTGCATCCGTGTTTTTCTCCAAGCTACCATTCACAAAAGGGCTTTGCTGATAATGCCAAGGAAAGGTTTTGGTGCTTGTTGCAAATTCATATCACATGTTGGCATATGCTGTAAATTTAGTTTATATTGTTGTAATTAGCAGTGACACGGACAGATTGCCTTAATATCCTCACTTCTCTTGCTTAGAGGAGGTCCCTCACAATTTGAATGCCACAAAATATCAATACTGATGCTTTATGGCACGTTGCCAGCGGAGCCTCAGGACAAGAAGGATGGGAGTGATGGCAGTTTTTGCTAGAGAGCAGAGTTTGTTCGGCCTCATAAGACATTTATGAGGTCAGTTGTATGTCATCGCAGACACCAGTGGAGAGAAACACATTTAACCCGCACACAGTTTCTCCCCGGTATAACTGCGCTTATATTCTTTTGCCTGTTGTATTGATTCTCTTGAAGTGTGTCTAGGGGTAAAAGTTATCTGATGAAGATTGCAGACAGAAGGTTTCCTAGGGGGCCAAACCAGTGGACAGTTATGCTGTCATTCCATTGGAGTTGCTGGAGAAAAGTGTGTAATGACATCATCGGGGTAAGACCGCTGCTCTTGTTGAACCGGCTGGATCACGCTGGTAAACGGTATCTCAGGCTGATTCCACCCTGGGTATTTATAATGAAATAGATGCACTTGGTTCACTCAAATTTTAAAGGGCATTTCTGTGAACAAAAATCTCCATTTCCTTGTTCAGTTTCTGAGATAATCTGATTTTAAAACAAACTAACACCCCACAATGGAATTTCCCCAGGTGTACTTAAATAGTGTGTGTGTGTGTGTGTTGGGGGGACATCCTCCCGAGACATCTTAAAAAATTCAAATGTGTTTTGTTCTTTTTAAGAACTCAAAGGTGACAATGCTGTACTTCCAAAAATATTGAACGCGTCTGTAATGTGTATGGGTTGCTCGTGCGTAAGTTGCCGCCTCTCCAGGCTTTGTTGCCTTGCTAAACCTTTCAGTCTGGGCAGCCCTTCACTTCGTGGCTGCCTCAGTCACTAGCAGAATCCGTCAGTGGGCGTTTCTTAAATCTTTTCCAACATAAAAGTTGTTTGACACCCAGTCTCCTCCTACTCTCTCTGCACGGAAGTCTTCTGCGCAGGGTGGGCGTGGGTAGCGGAGGACCCGTGCTCTCCCCGCTGGTGTCCGGTGAAGAGTCCTGGAGCCCTTTCGTCGATTCCCCCATCAGCCCCTCTATATCCCTGGTGTTGCGCTGATTTGCTTCCCCATCTGCGGAGCTGCCTCTCTCCCTGCTGGGCCCTTCTCCAGCATCATTTGAGAGCCTTCCCTCCACCTCTAGCTCCAATGTCAGTTCCCTGACAGTGTCCATATCATTCACATATATCTGAGGATTGAAATGTGGCAATTTAACATCAACTTTAATAAAGGGATATATTGGGGGTGGGGTGGGAATCACAGACATTACATGCTAGTTAGTTTCAGTTTCAGGAAGGTGGAAAACATTGTTAAGGATAAAATTACAAAGCATTAGGAAGAACAAGTCTTGTTGATGCAGAATCAGCATGGTTTCTGCAAGGGTATGTCCTATCTCATTAATGCTTTAGACTTCTTTGAGAGTGTTGGCAAGCATATAGATAGAGGTCTTTTAGCTGTCCTTGCGTGTTTAGACTTTCAAAAAGCTTCTGACAACAGACTCCTGAGTAAACCTAGCAGTCATGGAATAAGATGAGAGGTCCTTTTGTGGATCAGTAATGGTTTAAGAAGCAGGAAGAAGAGAGCAGGACTAAATGGACAGTTCCTCCAATGGAGGAATGTCAAAAGTGAAGTCTCCTTCTTTTGATTTGACCTGGCTCCATCCTACAAGTGCTTGTTCCAAAATGGAGTCCACGCTATTCCCACGTGTATCAAAAAATTATGGGACATGTATGCGTTGAATTGGAAGTAGTTCTTCGCATATGGTGATATATGCCTGCAGAGTTTCAAATGCAAGATGGGATCTGGATTGAGCCTGGGAAAGCGCTATGCAAACATCAGTACGCACACTGAACTTCTGGCATATGTCAAGTGTGTAGATATTGGGGGATCATTGTGGTGGTATAGGTGATTAGTCCATATGGCCCTATGATCCTATCCATGTGTGAACCCCATTTATGTGTAAAGTTAAAGGGTAAAGGGACCCCTGACCATTAGGTCCAGTCGTGACCGACTCTGGGGTTGCAGCGCTCATCTCGCTTTATTGGCCGAGGGAGCCGGTGTACAGCTTCCGGGTCATGTGGCCAGCATGACTAAGCCACTTCTGGTGAACCAGAGCAGAGCACGGAAACACCGTTGACCTTTCCGCCGGAGCAGTACCTATTTATCTACTTGCACTTTAACGTGCTTTTGAACTGCTAAGTTGGCAGGAGCAGGGACCGAGCAACGGGAGCTCACTCCGTGGCAGGGATTCGAACCACCGACCTTCTGATCGGCAAGTCCTAGGCTCTGTGGTTTAACCCACAGCGCCACCCGCGTCCCTCCCTTTATGTGTACACACAGGTAATTATTATCCTGCTTAAAGTCAGAAACCATAGTTCAGCTAAAGTTCCATTGAAACCTAATTATATTTGTGACTAACTCAAGTCCCATTGCTTTGCATGGGACTCAGTAACAGTCTAGTTGGATTGCGGAAACATGCAGGAAACATAGTGAATTGTGGTCTATAATATTTGCTGCTATGGAATGATAATATGCATTTTTCAAAAACGTTCAAGGCTACATTTATTCATATTTTGCTGCTTTGCAGGTACTTGAGATGACCTGAATAATTCTTATTCTTGAATATGTGTAGAAAAATTATGTACATTTAATTGTACCCTTAGATATTTTTCTGAAACTTGCTTTGACTTCAATGAGACTTGCTTCCAGGGGCAGATTCTGTCCTGGTAATTATGGGTTGTTGTTTTTTTCCTGGTCAGCAATTTTTATTTTCCTTTAAGAAGTAAATATGGATGCTAATCCAGGCTCCCTTTATTCATTTTAAGGGCTTTCCCTTTGAAGTAAATGAAACCACTTATTTGTTGTTTCTTGTGCAGATTACAATTTCAGATCTGATTTGGGTACTCTTAAGTCTATGCAGGAAGGTCCTTTTCGTTTGATGGAAGGCACAAATTGAGCTGAGAATGAAATTCAAATGTCAATCTGGTTTGATTTGTGCTGCACAAGTTTCTAATGTTTCTTGATGCTACAGTTTTTCATTCATAAGGTAAGCACAAATTCATTTTCATTTAAAAGCTGCTTTGTGCTGGCCTCAAGGTGTGTGCCATAGATTGCAGATACTGCACCTTTTCCTTTTTATCCTGGCATTGCAATTTTCCTGAAAACACACTTTACCATCTTCAACACATAAGTAAGGCTGAGCTGAGAGAAACGGAGAGGGAGAAAAAAAGCAGCTTTTACTTTTAACTATTGCAATGCATGGATTATAATCAAATATTCCCCACCCATAATTGGAGAGCTCTGAGTTTTGACTGACCAGTCAGGACCCATAACCGGGTGACAATGTGGCCTAAAGTAGCTCATACAAGGGGCACCATCACTATACACATAGGTGTGTATTTTTTCTTCCAGAAAAGAAATAGATTGGGTTTCCATATGTCCAGAATTTCCCAGACATAGTCAGGATTCAGTTGTTGGAAACAGTGTCTGGGTGGAAATTGCCAAAATGTCTGGGAACATCCAGATGTATGGCAACCCACGTCGGAAGTGTTGAATTTCTCTCAAAATAGCTCAAAAACATCAAACAACTCCCCCCCAAAAAAATGCTCAACAAATTTTGTGTCCAGATTTTCACTTTTTGAAATCTGTCAACCCTGAAAGAGGTGTGTCCTTTAATCCATGCTAGTGAGTGTGTGGTAAAATTTGAATCAGGGACTTGAGACTATGACTTTTTCTTTCACGTAACTCTTGCAGCCCCTTTACCTCCATCCAGCATGCCCAATGGCAAGGGGTGATGGGAGTTGTAGTCCAGCAAAATCTGGAGGAACACAAGTCCCCCCCCCCCCAGTGCTACTAGCATCCACATGGAATACCATTACATTGGTGGTGAAGATATATTAGGTGGTGGGGGCAATGCTTAGTGTTTGACTCTGTTATCCAAGCAAGTGATTGTGAGCTATTTGCCCGCTGATTGTGTTCAGAAAAGAAAGCAAGTGCAAAAACGGAAGCCTATCACAGATGATACAGATGTGAACCTTGCACCAGCTGTTGCCCAGAGAAGAAGTTGCTTGCAACTTGTGGGACAACCAGCCTCATATAACCAACACCCTTAAGTCTATTTAACTCATGAGGGGGTTAATACCATAGAGTAAGCTGCCCTGCCAGGTTTAGCTATGTTACTTCCCTTTTCTTGGGAGGAAATAGGTCACCAAGCCTATTTGCACCCCCTGCCTGAGAAGCTCAGTGTGTGAAGAGGTTTCAGCTGGTTGCTCCCGCTCAGCCTCATGGCTCTCACCAGCCACTCTTGAGTTCCTCTACCAATATTCTAGAAACTTTAACCACTTTGTAACTAAGCTAAGTTTTACTGCCTGTGCAGCTTTTCTGACTGGTGTATGGAAAAGCACATGAATCTGACCTTTGCAGAGTTTGTAGGTAAACCATTTTTTAACTGCCCAAACACATGGTCTTTCCTATGCTGGGGGAGGAGGGAAACTTTGGATTTTAACTTTTAAGCGGAAATCTTGCAACTCACTTGGAAAGGCATTTTTAAAGCTCTAACAACATTTATTTCCTTGCTTTACTTTGCCACATATTTTGTGATTTTAAATCTCTGCTGGGGTTCTCCCACCAAAGAGTACTTTCTCCAAACTTGGATCTTGGCATCCAGGTGTTCTCCTTTCTACATATTCTTTGCACCAATACTTTGCATGTATGGAAGTCTGTTGCACCAGCAGGACTGTAACACCCAGAGGAAGCTGCCTTAGATTGAGTCAGGCCGTTGGTCCATCAAGCTCAGTATTGTATGTGCTGATTGGCAACAGCTCTTCAAGGTTTCAGGTAGGCGTCTCTCCCAGTCCTACCTGGAGATGCCTGTGCTTGAACCAAGATCTTCCACATGCAACAGAGATGCTCTTCCAATGAGGTCCAGCAGCCCTTCTGATAATCCATGGATGCCAGAATTCCAGGATCAGAGACGGTGCCCAGGGCAGCTCTATCTGGTACACAGGCTGAGACCCTACCTGTCCACAGACTGTCTTGCCAGAGTGATGCATGCTCTAGTTATCTCCCACTTGGACTACTGCAACGCGCTCTACATGGGGCTACCTTTGAAGGTGACTCGGAAACTGCAATTAATCCAGAATGCGGCCGCTAGACTGGTGACTGGGAGTGGCCGCCGAGACCACATAACACCAGTCCTGAATGATCTTCATTGGCTCCCAGTACGTTTCCGAGCACAATTCAAAGTGTTGGTGCTGACCTTTAAAGCCCTAAATGGCCTCGGTCCTGTATACCTGAAAGAGCGTCTCCACCCCCATGATCCAGCCCGGACACTGAGGTCCAATGCTGAGGGCCTTCTGGCGGTTCCCTCGCTGCAAGAAATGAGGTTACAGGGAACCAGGCAGAGGGCCTTCTCGGTAGTGGCGCCTGCCCTGTGGAACGCCCTCCCAGCAGATGTCAAGGCAATAAGCAACTATTTTACTTTTAAAAGACAACTGAAGGCGGCCCTGTTTAGGGAAGATTTTAATGTTTGGTGCTGTATTGTTTTTAATATTCTGTTGGAAGCCGCCCAGAGTGACTGGGGAAACCCAGCCAGATGGGAGGGGTATAAATAATAAATTAATAATAATAATAGTCATCATCATCATCATCATCTTCAAAACCTTGTTGCTCCAAATGGTCTTTGGGGTCTCCAGAACTTTGGCACTGCTGGAAACCTGTCTAAAAGAGGCTTGGGTGACACAGCCGAACTGAACCAACATACGAGTTTGAGCGCACCGCTGGGCTGTTTTTATTCCATTACAGTAACATAAAAAGTGTATCTGTTTGTTTCTCATTTACAATCAACCTTGCCTCAATCAATAAAACACGGCTTGGGACTGGTCTCTATATATGTTTGCTGTACGTTTTCTCCGTGTTCTTTTGGCTTTGCTTGCTTTCAGTGGCTACTGAGCGTTTTCACTGAAGGGAACGGAAATCAAGCTCGCTAACTGATTCTCCGTCAGCACATAGGGAGCCCTGAGCTATTTTTACATGCCGATTTCCCGTTTCAATTAGAGTGGATTTTCCAATGGTGTGAAAAATTATCTCATTTCCAGGGCATGATACCAAGCTACTGAGAGGCTGCCGGTGAGGGGAGAGTGTGGCTCATCTTTCCTGTGGTGTGCCATCTCTATTAGACTTTGTAAACTGCGGCAGTTTGAAATCTTTAACCAGCCATTACTAATAAGCATATGTTAATTGTAGGAGAGATCATAAGCAGGTCAATTAGGAGGCAAAGACTGGAACGGAATGAAATGTTCTGCTGGAGGGAGAATTCGGGGCAGGTGTCGGCCAGCACCACCCTGGCAGGGGCTCAGAGCCATCTTCTTGGGTAGAGCTCATTTAATGTTTTGATTTGCTGAATTTGCATTTCAGATTTCCATTCCTAATAGACAATATAGGCCGTCTTTGTTAATGAGGACACTGATTACACGTGCCATTATAATTGGGAATACGCAGGGCAGCCTTGTTTGGGAGATTAAATCCAAAATAAATTGGATTAAAGACAATGCTTCGGGAATAATCTTTTCTCTCCCTTCACTTTTTCTCTTTTTCTGAAGCTGTCTCTGTGTGTGTGTGTGTGTGTGTGTGTGTGTGTGTGTGTGTAAGCTCCATTTGTTTGGTGCATATGGCTCTTAATTTCATCCCTGTGTTTTGAGAGTTGTTTATACTATTCAAGGTTGTACCTACTTGCAGAGCAAAGGTGAAAAATTCCTGCAATTGGCTAAGTGAGGTGAACTAGTCTTGTTAGGCAAAAAAATATTTGTTTGCTGGAGGAAAGAGGTTAATGTGTCTTTATTTAAAATGGGCATTAACAACAACAACATCCTAGTGACTGCACTCTGATACTTTAAAAGGATGCAGGCTTTAGAATTTTGAGTAAAAAAAAAGAAAACCCCACAGCTTTTGCTCCAGATGGTCTGGACTGAATCATTTGCTTACATCACTTTTTCTGCAAAAAAAGCCAGATTTGATCCAGAGTTTACAGTAGTGCTGCTGATGGTTTGCTTCATCGCAGTTTCTAGCATTATTTCAAGAAGAGGTCATTTGGGCTGCTTGCATTACAGCAGCATCATTTGGGTGTGGTCGGATAAGGGATATAACAAAGGGAAATTCCTCTGTGAAAACTGTCTTAGGCCAGGAAGAAGTTCTGGTTGGTGGGCTTCTTGACCTATCCCATCCCAGCACATCCACACCCACCTGTGTGTTTATCTTTCCACAAGTGAATCTGTACCCTTCTCTCTGTACTCCTGATTCTTTCCTACTTACCTGAGTGTAAGCCCCATGTACTTAATTCTGAGTAGACATGTGTTGGATTTAGGATTGTACTGGAGGAGGCATTATTTAGTTCTCGTGTTGGAGACCTGCAACTCTTGACTCCACACTGGCTTGTAGCCATCACACTCTCTACAAAGTCTGGTTCTGTTGTAGCCCATCCCTCCCTCAAGCGTCTTACAAAGCCATCTGTTAAGCAAAACCCACACCAACGATCCTCTCCACTCCAAAGTACTATTACCCAAACACCGCTGAATGCCCTCAAACCTTCCCCTAACGGCTGGTGCCCTTATGCTCGCTTGAATGCCTGTTTGCTTGGAACTCTTCACTTGCATTTTATAAAATAATCGAAACCACCCATTAAAGTGAAAACCATAAAGCCAGAGTTTAATTTCCTGCTTTTCTCCGTTGCTGGAAAAAACATGCCTTTTTATTCTTTATGAGGATTCTGCATTTGCTGAGTTTGTAAATTTCTCGAAACATCTCGCTCCGTGACTGTTCACATTGTTTCTTGGCGCCCCGGCTCCTAATTAGTATACATCAAATGCGTTTCTTGTCATGGCGGCATAAGCAATATTAGGCTCACATCGTCAATTTAAGATGAACAGGGCTGGAGTGGAGGGAGCCATGGCCTCTGTTTACCTCCCAGCACTTGGAACTGAGAACCTGATAAAATAAAGGAAAGGGAAAGGGAAGGGCCTTCTTCTCCTACCTGGCTCCCTCCTGATGTTGCCTGGAGTTGAGAACATCTGGAGGGAGCACTGGGCTTGGCCCCAATACCACATGCACCACTGACCTGGTGCCCCGACTCTTTGACATTTAGCATAATGTCTGCAAAAGTGCACCTATATGCTCCACATGACTGCGACTTCTGATTGCATCAGTATCTCTTTGCTAGCATTGCACTGAAAACATGCATGCCAAGGGGGGCAGGGCAGCAGCACATGTGACCTTGGGGGCGGGGCAGTAGTGCAGTCCCTCCTCCCCTCTTCCACATAAACATTACGTATGTGAAAAATATCTGAAGAAAGAGAGGGCGGAATGGGAAGTAGTTTCCTGTTCCAAGGAGCTTATTCCAATCTAGGATGGTTCTAGGTCAGGGGTAGGCAACCTAAGTTCTGGGGGCCAGATGTGGCCCAATCGCCTTCTCAATCTGGCCCGCATATGGCCCAGGAATCAGAGTGTTTCTACATGAGTAGAATGTGTCCTTTTATTTAAAATGCGTCTCTGGGTTATTTGTGGGGCCTGCCTGGTGTTTTTACATGAGTAGAATGTGTGCTTTTATTTTAAATGCATCTCTGAGTTATTTGTGGGGCATAGGAATTCGTTCATTCCCCCCCCCCCAATATAGTCCAGCCCACCACCTGGTCTGAGGGACAGTGGACCGGCCCATAGCTGAAAAAGGTTGCTGGCCCCTGCCCTAGATTCTAGTATTATGACACACAGAGAAAAATGTGTCTCTGTCCATTTTCTCCACACCATAACATCATGTTATCCCTTATTGCTGAACTCCTTATCCCCCTTGCTCACCTTTTCTTCTAAACTAAGCAGCTCCCAAATGCTTAACCCTTCCTCATAGGGGAACGTGTTTATGTATTGTTTGTTCCATTTGTTAGTTCTCTTTTTACAAGAAGTAACACAAAGTGACTTGCAACGTCACGTTGGTTCATATATCAGACTAATCCATCGTTCCCCATGATATGAGTCAGCAGCAGACTCTCACACTTGCTGCTGCTCTCGTGCTCGCTTCCTTCCTTCCTTCCCGTTTAGCTCAAACCATTGTTTATGATGCATTGGAACCAGCAGCTATGGTTTGTTCTAGCTCTGAAATGAGAAGAGAGAAAGAGAAAGAGAAAGAGAAAGAGAAAGAGAAAAAGAAAGAGAAATCCTGTTCAAAAACCATAGTTTCGAATTTAAGAAGTAAGTGAAATCAGAAGGGAGAAAGAGAAAGAGAAAGAGAAAGAGAAAGAGAGAGAGAGAGAGAGAGAGAGAGAGAGAGAGAGAAAGAAAGAAAGAAAGAAATCCTGTTCAAAAACCATAGTTTCGAATTTAAGAAGTAAGTGAAATCAGAAGGGAGAAAGAGAAAGAGAGAGAGAGAGAGAGAGAGAGAGAGAGAGAGAGAGAGAGAGAGAAAGAAAGAAAGAAAGAAAGAAAGAAAGAAAGAAAGAAAGAAAGAAATCCTGTTCAAAAACCATAGTTTCCAATTTAAGAAGTAAGTGAATTTTAAAAAATAAATGAAGTCCACAAGGGGAGCGTAAGTGTCAGAGCTGGCTCAAAACATTTTGCTGTCTGAGGCAAAGGCACCCACCACCACCCATTCCATGTATGGAAGTTGACCAGGGTGGCAGTAGAATCAGATTCCAAAACTGGTGATAGGACATTCTCCTTCACCACACCTGAGGGCAAAGCACAAGCTTAAGGGGTGAGGAGCACATTGTAGTGCACATACAGCGCTGTCCTCCAACACTGTGCCACTGCCCCTTATCCCACTTAGCACCTGCCGCTTCCTAATACTTGGTCTGCTTCTTTAGGATGTGTGAGTCTGAGATTCACTCTTTGATAGCTAGGCATTGCAAAATGAGCTACGGTTACAGAAGGTAAAGCAAGTGATGCATGGTTTTCCAAGGAAAATAACTATTGGTTTGCAGAGCAGGGGCGGGGTGGGGTTTTGCTTTAATTCACCTGCAAAAGAATTTACACAAGTGAAAATGTCTTAACACACGATCTCATGGCATACCTGCATGATGAAAGGAACTGAAATTACATTTTAAAAAAATCAGGATGATGATGGTGGCAACCACACATTTAGGTCAGTAATGGCGATTAGAGATTTTAAAAAGAAAGAAAGCTCATGTAGTGTCAGGGACTCAGAAAATGAGGAAGACAGGTGGGGACCAACACCCCTGGAGCCTTTCAGAGAGTAGGAAAGGGCATACAGTTTAGACCTTGAATAGTGGTTTCAGACAGGTCATACCAAAGAAGAAGAAGAAGAAGATTCTAAGCACCTTTCCTTCAAATGCATATCACTTCCAATACTGGAGGTAATATTCAGCCATCATGACTAGTCACCACTGAGAGCTTTCTCCTTCAGGTTAGCTTATCCTACTTGCTATTTTCAAAGAGCAATCTTGATCCAGCTAAGTCAAAGGGAATTAAGCCCTTGTATCCTGTGGAGTCCAGGCCATACCCTCAGGCTGCACAACGATTCCAATAGGACCCAGAGTCGTGCCAGTGAAAATATGAAGCTCTAAGCTAAAACATTAGACTCAGGAGCTGAAGCAGTGCCAGATTTAGGGCTGAGCTGAGGGGCCACAAAATTGAGAAGATCCATTGTGTGTGTCATATTCTGTATGTGTGTGTCATATTCTAAAAGATTGCCAAAGTCTGACCCTGGCTGAAGTCTATTTTCAGCCAGCTTGCTTATTCATTTATTTGTTTAACAAATAAAAATGCAAGCAGAATCCTTAAATATGTTGCTAGGCTGTTCCATTTCAGTACTTCAGGTAGTCACTTTAATGCATGGTCATTGTCCTCCATAAATTTGCCCCCTACATGCATAAAACCACTATATCATGGGGGGGTTACATTAGTCTTTCCCCTGATGTGCTGGGTTCATATGTGGAGGGTGGCGAACACATGGGTCGCATAGGCTTCTGGGCAACCTGGTAGCCACATGCCAGAGGTGTGCAGGGCCAGAGGCAGAGGTCAGTAGAGCAATTCATGTAAATTTTACTTTTGTACAGCAGGCCGGTTTCTACCCATGCTCATGTACTTCACTCTATCCCCTATCCAGACAAGCAAAAGTCATGATCAGAGCCCAAGGGCACATTCCTAGCAGGGGAAATGACTTACGGAAGGGGTCAAGCAAGACCAGTGAGGAGTGCCATTGGGGAACAGGGAGGAAGGGTGATTGGAGGGCAGTGGCGTAGTGTGGGTTGCCAACACCTGGGACAGGGCAAGTGTTGTGGCCCCCAGGTGGACTGGGCAGCTGAGGTGGAAGCGCAAGCCAGGGGTGCCCTTGCTTCCTCGGGCGCTTTCCCGCCTCCCTCCCTCCTTGGTGGGCGGTGACAACACCCTCCCCTTCCCTCCCCCTGCCTCCCCACTACGCCACTGCTGATAGGTCCTGGGGAGAGTCTGAAGGATAGATAGAGAAGCCCAAAGTTTCCCACCTCTGGCATGGGGGACATTTTGTATTTGTGTGTCCATCTGAAAAATAATATTGTCTTGGTGTGTGGGGTGTGTGTGTGTGTGTGTGTGTGTGTAATAAGTTTTGACTTCATTATAACTTGAGTGCTTATTTTTTATGTTGTGCCCCTTTGGAAGTTTTACAGCTCAAAGCGCTTTCGTTTTTCAAGAACAAAATTATTTATAAAGCACCGTTGGATGCCACCCATTTAACTTTTGGCATTGGGGAGGCCAGCTGTTAACAGAGCAATGCTAACTTAACCTGTGATGCTTGCCAAAGAGATTACCCCCCAAACCCCCCCCCCCCAATATTGGGTGTGTTTCAGTTTTTGCAGGCTTTGTATTGGTAAGCCCACTTGCAACTGCATTTCACAAGAGAAAGAAAGCCTGTCTGAATACACAATTCATTTCTAGGGTGGAAGATTTATTGTTCCTAATAATTTGGAAGTGGTCGTAAAGCAACCCCCAGCTTCGCCACATTTATTTTCCATGCTGCTCTTCCCCCCCCCACTTTTTTTTATCCTAGTGCACTAATCAGCCCGTTTTTATTAGATGCACCTCTCTTTTCACAATCCTATTGGGATAGATTGAATCTCTATAGTTTTATAATAAAAACATGTGCTAATGGGTCTCATTGCTTTTGATTTCTCACTCCAAGTCGGTGAGATTGTGGGCATTAGCTACCCACAGGTAAAGTTAAAACCCATAAAGGTAAAAGGCTTTTCTCTGCAATATACCACTAAAATGCAATAATATCCGAGATGCTTATTTTAGTAAATGAATCCATCACGCCCAGCCAAGGAAAAGAGGCATCCATTCCAAGGCCATAAATGTTAAGGACCCTATTTAGGACCTTCATCTCTGACGAAACAAAGTCATTTTTAGGTTATATCCGTAGGATATTCATAAAGGCATTCCGAAGAAGCAGGACGGGCACGTTGCAATTGCCCACTTCTATGTTTGTGCCAGCCATTGGGGAAATTCGTGCAAGGCAACCCAAAAAAAACACAGGCAGTGTTTGCATCGTATTAATAAGGGGGAGAGCTTAGGAGCTGCCAATTGGCAGGCGAGTATGTTTTGATGGTTTGATAAGGGTACTAAAGGGTTTATGATGTGACAGATGTTTCACTACACTATTGTGAAATGAATAGATTATGAGAAGTAATTAGATGTACATTGGAATCAATGCTGTTATCACCGAGGCCTTCGGGCTATGCAATAGATGAGAGTCACGGCAGCAGGTGGTCCAATGACTGGGAGACAGGAAGACACCACCGCAGGAGACTGAGTGACAGGTTTCGCAGATCCAGGGGGTGAGAGATCTGAGCTACTGCCTGCATTTGTAATCTTTACTCATGTATAAATAATAACAACTAGACTATTGACTTCAGATGCTATGTCATAGCCTCTGTTCCCCCACTACAACACCCACATACAATAACTGCTTCCTTTCATTTAAGGTTATTTTTATACTTCTTCAAAAAGGATTCCAAATCTGCACATCGCCATTTCTGGCACAAACTGCCCCCTTCTTTAGAATATCGATTTGAAACGTTTTGGTAAATTACAAATCTGGTTCGCTCTGCTTTGGTGCTGCTCCAAACCATATGCCATTCGCTGCTCGTAAACTCTGGGCTTTTAATAGGGAGAGGATCGGAAAAATCAACCCACAACATAAATCCTTCCCTTGCAGCACTATTTTTTCAGCAATAGCTGTTGGGCTAACGTTTTAGCATTTGGGTCTCGGAAAGGTGGTGTTAAATAAGCCATACTTCCTAGTGGCATCCTTCATCATCTAGGCTTGCCATACATCAGGAAAATTCCTGACATGTCTTGGTTTCTGGGTGTAAAAATGGCGTTGGGGGGAATTTTGCCAAAGCAGCAAAATGTCAGAGAAAGCCCAGATACATGGCAATTTGATGGAAAAAGCTCAAAAAGCTTAAAATCACCATTTACGGGTTAGGTTCCCCCTAAAAAAGGCCAGTTTGGGTTTGACCTCAGAAAAAGTTTAACAATTTTGGTGGGTTTTAAAAAAAAAATGTTCAGCAATTTTGGGGTCTTCCTAAAAAAAATACCTCAACAACGGGTATCGGGAATTTTACTTTTTGAAATATGGCAATCCTAGATCATCTCAAGTTTCTCTCTATTCATACATTTTGCAAATGCTACAGAAACCTTCAAAAGCTTTTTGGCCCAAGAGAAAAAGGAGAACAAAAGAAAAGAGAAACAAACTATTGTCTGCCTCCCTCTGAAAATGTTAGCACATTCAACAGTAGCAGATAATGAGCATCAACGCTTAGCTGACCTCCCAGCAAGTGGGTCACTGTGCTTATGAGGTAGGAAAGAGGGGCAAAGCAGCAGGGAGGCTGGGGCTGTGCAAATGCATTGGAGCCAATATGGCATTCCAGCCAATGTATTTGCTTTGCCCTTCCCACTCCAACATTCAGGAAATGTCGCAACAGCAGGGATCATTCAATTTGTAACTTAAGGGTTAATTCTGCTGTTAATGAGTCAGCTAACCAGGGGAGGGGATGGAACTGTTGCTTAGTGACCGCCGAAGTAGCACGTGGCCTGATTGGCTGCACAGTTCTCAGGGAGTTTTCCTTTGTATGTTTGGTTGCATGCCTCCCTGCTCCGAACTAAGAAAGACAAAAGCTTTCTGTTCCTTCCATCTCAAATTGTACGCTGCTTTTTGTTCAGTTTTGTTCAGTAAAGTGTTATCAGAACTTTTCTCTCTGGACTACATCTGCATTATTTAAGTGACTTTGCTAGCAGTATGCAGCAGTGACTTCACTACAAGGAGGTCAGGTAAGCTGTCCCATCTGCTTCTGACCTTCTGTACTTTCGAAACTCTTATCTGTCTAGCCTTAAAGAAACAGCATTCCTAACTGCAGCTGAAATGAGGATCTGCAAGTATTCTAAATTTGTCCCAAGTGCTGGATTTCAGACATAGCACTTTTAAAAGCTGACATTCAAATATTGAATTGAATCTCAAAATTGGACTACTTTAAATTGCATTGCTTGCTTGTTTTCACTTCAATAGATATCATATATGAATTTTCATACCCTTCCAGCTACAAAATGCTTGACAGCGGTATAAAAATGATATTAGAGCTAAATTCTATTGCATATCAGTTATCATCTACTGCTACCTATAAAATGACATTGCAGGTCAGCTATCAGATACTGACAAATATCAATGAACATTAATTTTTGAGGTCAAAAGTCACAGTTAAATCTGGAACTCAGCGATCATTGAATATTCCACTTTCTTGTGTTACTTTGTAAAATATCAGAAAAATTGTTGCCATTGTCAGAACCACTAACCATTGTCAAGAATAGGAAAATGTGATCAGCAGGTCATTTGAATTATATTCTACGAATGGCGGGCAATCATCTGAATATTCAGAGATTCTGAATATTCAGGGAGCAAATTTGATAACAGCTCTGATCTACACCAGTATGTGTTCAGTTTGCAGAGAAATTGGCATGTATTGAGGCAAAGCCAGAAGGAAACATATGGTGTCTGCTGGTTTTGAAGAGAAGGTTTTGTTCCCTGGCAGAACTACCCTGATCAGATATTACAAGAGAATCCCAGAATTTCAGGGGTCCAAAGTCGATCTATCATTGTTTTATTAAAAAAGAGGGATGATAAAGAGTCCTTAAGTAACTGATCCATGCACATAGGTTCTGCCTCTCAAGTGGTGGTGTGTATTTCAAGAGGTAGCTGTGAGAAAGCCTTTGGTGCTAACGTTTTTTTCAGTACCCACCTGCAGGTGTTTGCAGTAAGAGCTTTTATTTTATTTTCGAAGGGAATGACATTGGGATGAAAGGGAACTGCGGAGCATTAAGACGTGCGCTTCAGCATTTCACTGTAAACATAAACACTCAAGGTCTTCCTTCGAGATGAATATCTGTTTATGATTCTGTCCAGAAAGATATGCAGTCCTGTCTGTCTTTAGGCAGAGAACATTTCTGAATTCTGCGATTCCATTATACATTACCGCAAGGGGTGGAAATTGTACAGCTATGTAGGGCGGTTGCCGAAAAACATTTAGGGATGTAGTAAGTAGCAGATGGGAGGGTGGGAGCAGGTAGAACTGGTTACTGGGTGGGAGAAAGGGAGGGGCAAGGGAAAGTCAAGGACACCAGCTGAGCCAATACAGTGGTACCTCGGGTTAAGTACTTAATTCGTTCCAGAGATCCGTTCTTAACCTGAATCTGTTCTTAACCTGAAGCACCACTTTAGCTAATGGGGCCTCCTGCTGCCGCCACGCCGCCGGAGCATGATTTCTGTTCTCATCCTGAAGCAAAGTTCTTAACCCGAGGTACTATTTCTGGGTTAGTGGAGTCTGTAACCTGAAGTGTATGTAACCTGAAGCGTATGTAACCCGAGGTACCACTGTATTGTGTTCCAGCCAGTGTGTTTGCACAGTGCTGACGTCCCCACTGCCTTGCCAAACTCCACTGCCAGGAGGACAGGAAACGCTACCCCAGACTGCCATTTTACGAATAAAGTTGCCTCATCATCTGACATGGGGGTCGCCAAACACTTTAAATCGATACATCAGAGCCCGCATGTCAAGGTGCTGCTGACAGCTCCTGGCTAGGAAATTAAGGACACAAGGAAAGAGAGAGCTTTCTAGTTCTTTTATTTCAATAAGGACTCACAAAATGCAGGCAAACTGCAGCTTACGTTCAGTCTGGCGCTGCCCAGAGTAAAGCTCCACCCCCTCACCTTTACTTCCCACCAATCAGACTCTTCCTGCTGCCTACGGCAAGTGTGAAGGGCAGATTCCCCCTGGGATCCTTGCTCAGCGATTTGCATCGAGCCACCTGCATCTCGGAGAGGATGGGGGTTGTGGCAAACTCTCCAGAGACAGTGTGTCACTTGGCTGCTGCGCAGAGTCCAACACATCTGACTCCTGCCTTGGGTCAATGATACTTTACTCCTGTCCTTAATCACTCATTATTTCCCAGTCACTTGTAGCTGAGTAAGAATGTCTTCCGTGAACACAGTCTTAACAGTGAGCCTGTAAGTGACTGTGGAGGCCAATTTTGGATCCACACGTCCTTCCACAGTGGGGTTTCTGGGCAGGAGTTGATCAAGGTGAAGGTTTGCCAAACATGCCTTCCTCTTAGCACATTCCACACTTTCGTCCTGAGTTCGAGCATCTTCAAAGTCCATGACACCTTTGGTAGGGGCTATTCTCCAATTGGGAGAGTGCTGTGGGCAGAGCACTGTTGTGCTCACATCCTTCTTGTGAGCTGTCCACAAGCATCAGGTTGTGCAAGAACAGGACATTGAACTGAATGGGCTTTTGCTGATCCAGCAAAACTTGTGTTCTTAAACTCATACAGTCCTTTGTCCCTTTCAGACTGTATGGATTAGTTGGTACAGTAAAGGAAAACCAGCTAGAGAATCTGTAAGCGTTCATGGGTTTATATAACAATGGCAACACCGCTTCCTCCCCATGGATGAACTGTATTTACATATGGATGAAAATGTTAATCATTTCCCCTGAGAGGAACAAGAAGGGAGCTTCACTCGACAGAAATCAACATGAAAGCCCTGCCATTGTCCTGCTATACAATCAGCAGAATCAAGTGGTAACGCTTTTCCTAGACTGAACCACTCAAATTTCAACCAGGCATTCATTTTTCTAAATGCAGGGAGGCCAAATTTTTGACAGTTGCCTCTTCTGTATGTATAATCTGGCCTGGAAATGTTGCATTTTTTCTACATGGGGACATCCTGGGAGAATGGTAAATAGGGTGTTGGGGGGATAAAGGTAAAGGTACCCCTGCCCGTACGGGCCAGTCTTGCCAGACTCTAGGGTTGTGCGCCCATCTCACTCAAGAGGCCGTGGGCCAGCGCTGTCCGAAGACACTTCCGGGTCACGTGGCCAGCGTGACATCGCTGCTCTGGCAAGCCAGAGCCGCACACGGAAACGCCGTTTACCTTCCCGCTGGTAAGCGGTCCCTATTTATCTACTTGCACCCGGAGGTGCTTTCGAACTGCTAGGTTGGCAGGCGCTGGGACCGAACGATGGGAGCGCACCCCGCCACAGGGATTCGAACCGCCGACCTTTCGATCGGCAAGCCCTAGGCGCTGAGGCTTTTACCCACAGCGCCACCTGCGTTGGGGGGATAACATTCTATAAATGTCCAAAGTGCTGCCACCAGTACACATGTGGTTCCATTCATTATTTCACTGGATAAAATGATTTTCACTGAGGTCCTCTGTTGGGACTGTACCATTTCAGACTGCTGGTGGCACAGGCTTACACGATCGAATGCCCCATGCAAAATAAACATCCCTGGCACTTGTAAAATTATCATATCAGGGCAAGCGTGCCAACTCCTAGGGGCAGAGGTGCCTACAGCCCCTCAATATCAGCTGGCAGGGGGTCAGCCCCCCTCAGTGTTGAGGGGGTGGAGGAGGCTGAACTTCCCTGGCTCTTGAGCATGAGAGAAGAAGGCATGCCACCGCAGACTCCATGCTCAGACTCCTCCCGACGATGTGATGTCGCACACACATGACATCACATGCATGCGACACATGCCAGGGACCCCCAATTTTAGGCGCCTCTGTATCAGGGAGAAATCTAAACATGAATATTTTTGAGGACATCTAGATTTCTACACCCTTGGAGGGGTGTTCAGTCATGTCAGCCTTCACTTGGAATCTGAAGTGCTAAAACCCATCACCTCATCGAGAACTAGCTCCGTGGCCCTATCTACATCTTGCAGCTAAGGTGCTATTATAAAGTCACAGCTTCCAATGCAAAAAACCTGGTAACTCTAGTTTGTTAAAGGTGCTGAAAATTGTTGGAGACTCCTATTTCCCGTGCAGAGCTAAAATTTCCAGAGTTCTCTAGGAACAGGGATTTATGCTCAAACCACTCTGAGAGTTAAGACTCTGTCTCCTAACAGCTTTCAGCATCCTTATCAAACTACAGTCCCCAGGCTGCTTTGCAGGAAGCCATGATATAAAAGTGCCTTAAATGTAAGGGGCAGATGTCGCCTATGTTGAACACCTTTGGGTTCTTTTCTGTTGTCTTAATTTCTGCATTAAAGCCCCCTGTCAGCTGGGTGAAACAGATGTGTCTTGTGCAACAGTGAGGCCCCAGCCCAGCTGTTTACATTGGGGAAAGAGGCTGACTGCACATCTGGCTCACATGCCTGCTTTTATAGGAAATTGATGACCACAAACCAGAGGTGGAAATACACCAGTATGAGATGAGCAACTCACAAAAAAAGCTGCTTTTTCCCCTTTCTGATGTGATGTGCACAGTTGTGTGGAAAGTAGATAGTGATGTGGTTAAATGAATACTTAACTACCCAGTTTTGTTGATAGCAAAATTATTAAAATGGAAATATCTGATGCCTCAGCCAATAGGAGCTGTGTTGGCTGCGTTGGCCGCCTACCTTGGTTGAATCAACATCCCACAAAGGACTGATTTGCAGGCAGATAAATTAGATCTACAGTGGAACCTTGGTTCTCGAATGGCTTAGTTGATGAACAGATCGGCTCCTGAACGTTGAAAACCTGGAAGTAAGTGTTCCTGTTTTCGAACGTTTTTCGGAAGCCAAATGCCTGACACAGCTTCTGATTGAGTGCAGGAAGCTCTTGCAGCCAATTGGAAACCACACCTTGTTTTCTGAACATTTTGGGAGTCGAACGGACTTCCGGAATGGATTAAGTTCAAGAACCAAGGTACCACTGTATTTAATGAGATATGTAACAGCTTTCTATAACTTTTTGAGTAACGCCCCTTGCTTTTGCTTTTTCTCCGGTTTGTCTTCAGTCTTGGTGCAGTCATGCCTCGGGACCACATAACACCGGTCTTGAAAGACCTACACTGGCTCCCAGTATGTTTCCGAGCACAATTCAAAGTGTTGGTGCTGACCTTTAAAGCCCTAAACGGCCTCGGTCCAGCATACCTGAAGGAGCGTCTCCACCCCCATCGTTCTGCCCGGACGCTGAGGTCCAGCGCCGAGGGCCTTCTGGCGGTTCCCTCATTGTGAGAAGCAAAGCTATAGGGAACCAGGCAGAGGGCCTTTTCGGTAGTGGCGCCCACCCTGTGGAACGCCCTCCCATCAGATGTCAAAACGATAAACAACTACCTGACATTCAGAAGACATCTTAAGGCAGCCCTGTTCAGGGAAGTTTTTAATGTGTGATATTTTAGTGGTTTTTTGGGTTTCTATGGAAGCCGCCCAGAGTGGCTGGGGAAACTCAGCCAGATGGGCGGGGTACAAATAATAAATTATTATTATTATTATTATTATTATTATTATTATTATTATTATTACAGACGCTTGAGGTTGTATGTTTTGGGTTGTGCACCACGCCAAACCCGGAAGTACTGGAACGGGTTACTTCTGAGTTTTGGCGCTCGTGCATGTGCAGATGCAGTGCTGCAGGTTGTGAACACTGCGGGCTGGGAACGTGCCTCCCGCACGGATCACGTTCGCAAACAGAGCGTCCACTGTATTATGACACTGCTGAATATATTTGATCATGGTATGTTGGGTTTTGGGTCACGGAAAAGATTTGGAAGTTTTGTGGGGGGTGGGTTGTATATTTGTATGGTGTGTGGGGTTTTTTTATGGAAACTAAATATAATTTCACTTTTAAAAGACCCGGCCTGTCATTTTGTTTAAACACACCATACCGTTACAAACATTCGTATAGATTTCTCTTTGTCCTGCAGTTTTCTGCTGTGTTTTATTCCTGCTGCTCCCGTGTTTGCGGGAGCCTGGTGTAGACTTGTAGTTTGGTATAGGCTTGTAACAATAAGCACTCACGCAATGCTTCATAAAACAGAATTTGTAACTAGTTTTGTTCTTTTCCAGTTGTCGCCAACTGGGAAACTTGCTGTTGTTGCTAAGCTGTGTTTCAAGTGCAGCAGAAATGTGTGTGCAAAAAGAGCTTGGTTTCCCACCGTTAGAGCCTAAGCTGGTTTAAAATAGCATCACTACAGCAAACAGCCAGGTAGCACTGTTCCAACCTTTGGAGGCAACAGGGGCTTCTGATAGCACAGGTAATTGCTAAGGAAAAGGAAAAAGCTCAGAGCCGAGGAACTGGTGTAGTCCTGATGTGCTTGGGCCTGGTTTAAGCGGGGAAAGGCCCTCTGCCTGTGTTTTCGTAGGGAAGGATTTGCTTGCTGCTGAGCTGGAGAAGGCACCTTCTCTCATCCTCCTCACCTCAGAAGAAGAAGAGTTTGGATTTGATATCCCGCCTTTCACTCCCTTTAATGAGTCTCAAAGCGGCTAGCATTCTCCTTTCCCTTCCTCCCCCACAACAAACACTCTGTGAGGTGAGTGGGGCTGAGAGACTTCAAGAAGTGTGACTGGCCCAAGGTCACCCAGCAGCTGCATGTAGAGGAGCGGAGACGCGAACCTGGTTCCCCAGATTACGAGTCTATCGCACTTAACCACTACACCACACTGGCACCTCAGATTTCATAGAAGCGTAGAGTTGGAAGGGACACCTAGGGTCAGCTAGTCCAAACCCCTGCAATGCAGGAATCTTGCTCACAGCCGTCTCTGAACTAGGATTGAACTAGGGTTGCCATATTTCAAACGGTGAAAATCTGGGCAGAAAAGTTTTGGCAAAGTTGTTGAGCTTTTTAAAGTTTTACCTAAGGTTGTTGAGCTCTCCTGGCAAATTTGCAAATTTTTTTTGATGTTTTGCAGCTATTTTTAAAGGAAATTGCCCAAAACGACACTGCCGACATGTCCGGATTTCCCTGGGCATTCCAGTAATTTCTGTCCGGACACTGCTTCCGAATATCCAGTATTCTGGATATGTCTGGGAAATTCCGGACGTATGGCAACCCTAATTTGAACCAGCAACCTTCTGGTTAACAGCCAGGCACATTGACCCATTGCACCATGAGACTTTCTAGCGAACTGAGACACCACACAGGTATGATTTTGAACAAGACTTTTGGGTTGGGGCTATAGCGGGTGGCACTGTGGGTTAAACTACAGAGCCTAGGACTTGCCAATCAGAAGGTCGGCGGTTCAAATCCCCGTGACGGGGTGAGCTCCCGTTGCTCGGTCCCTGCTCTTGCCAACCTAGCAGTTCAAAAGCACCTCAGAGTGCAAGTAGATGAATAGGTACCACTCCGGTGGGAAGGTAAACGGCGTTTCCGTACGCTGTTCTGGTTTGCCAGAAGAGGCTTAGTCATGCTGGCCACATGAACCGGAAGCTGTATGCCGGCTCCCTCAGCCAATAAAGCAAGATGAGTGCCGCAACCCCAGAGTCAGCCATGACTGGACCTAATGGTCAGGGGTCCCTTTCCCTTTATAGTGTGGGGCCCCAGGCAGTTGCCCAGTTTGCCCCCCTCCACAAAGGCTAACACTGGGGAAAGATTTGCCTGCTTAATATCTATTTTAGGCTTGGAGGTGTGTGTGTTTTCTGCAGGGGGAGGGGGAAGAGGCAGCATTCCTCTTTAGTTATGGTTCTGCTTACATTGGAAAATAATACCCAAATTAAATAATCTTGTAATTACACAGCGTGAGTGCTTGTGTCTCAAGTGCCCAGGCCAAGCTTAGCTCTGGGCCACCATAAAAGAAAAAGGCAGTAGAGGAAGAAAAATAAACAGTCAGGCAATACTAGCATAGCTGTATTTTTATGCTTTCCACCAAAGGGAGAATCCGCCTCACTCTTATGTGTACTTTTGGAATTCCCTCTTCTCCGTTGCATCACTCGCTTTTCCTTTGTTACCTTCCTTTTTGATCTGTTGAGAGAGTCAAGCTGAAAATCCCATTCTCTAGGCTCCTCCTGTAACAGGATCTAACAGAGCTATTGCAAAAATAGCTTTAGGATTTGGGGGAGCCGCTTGCTAACTCAACACTGCCTAGGCAAACTTTTTTCTCCCTCCATCTCGAAACCTCTGCAAACACACATGGGTACTCGGCTGCCACTGACGTATCAATATTCCCTTTCTCACCTGATCTTTTTCTTTTTGAGCTGACAACTTCATTTGAGTCTTTGAACTCAGCAGATTCCAGCTTGCATCCATTAGGGCAAATGGGGTGCTGCTCCACTAACCTCATTTTGCCTGTCTTAAGTTAGTTACATATAAGCACTACAAATATACACAGTAATGCATTGTGCTTAAACAAGCAATCAACATGGCAGCAACGCCAAATTTCCCCCTCATATTAAGGGGGCACGGCCACATGACACATCACGTGACGCCGCCTGGTGTGGGCCGGGGGGGGGGGACAGGATGCATGGAGGGTGATCTTCACGCTTACTCATCCCAGCTGCCACCTGGCTCTTGGACTCCTGGGCGGCTGGGCAGAGGCTGGGACAAGTGAAGCAAAGATCGTTCTCACTCATCCCAGCTGCCACTTGGCTCCTGGGCTGCTGGGTGGAGGCTGGGGTTGGTGGCCCCCTCAATATTGGGGGGGCACTTCCCTAATAATAATAAGAAGAAGAATTTATTATTTATACCCCACCCATCTGGCTGGGTTTCCTCAGCCAATCTGGGCGGCTTCCAACAAAATATTAAAATACAATAGTCTATTAAACATTAAAAGCTTACCCCAAAATATTCGGGAAGCTGAAGACCCCTCTGCCCCCTATACCCGGCACCCCCGCAATATGGTCCCATCCTATTTTTCATCCTTAAAACAGTTTAGCCACTTTTCTCTGATCCCAGAGAGAGATCCTATGCAAGCTGGGAGCTCCTTCACTGACTCATTGAGCTGGGTCTCTTCCCTGCCATGCTGAATTCTCAGGTTTCATTTTTTGCTGGTGGAGAGATTGCAGTTGAATGGAAACATCACCCCCCCTTTCTGTCGCATTAGCTAGAGACAAACATATTTTGCCTAGCGCAAACTTCTCTTTATAGCGTTTCAAATGCAATGCATTGAAATGCAGCATTTTGTGCATTTTAAACCTATATCCTTCAAATGAATTGCATATGTAAGTGAACCACAACAGCAATAACACCGCAGACGGAACTTTAATTTCACCCAGGGTCAGCTAAAGCAAAACAAAAGAAATTTAAGTTTAGAGCTGGAAATAATCAAAACCTGGTTCACAACATATGTGTGAACATTGCTTGATTTTCCTGTACTTGGTGACTGGCTGCTGAATGTGTGAATAGAGCCCAAGGAAAATTATTGTCTAAGAAATTATAGGGAAATTTGACTTGAGATGTTACATAGATGATTGCCCATCCACACATTCCTCAATTATGCACATGCATGTGTGAACCTGTCCTTAGTGTGTGAACCACTTGCTTACATGGCAAATGCATCCTAATAATTCCTGCATTTCCACTGTGATCCACTTACTATCTAGCTCCCTCCAGTGTGAGATGAACTGTCTGATTCTAATCTCATATTTGAATCCCGGTTTGGGTTTATGTTTTGAAATATTTTTCCTTTCATTTATGTTCTGGAAGCAAAATCTCTTCTGGAGCCTTTATTTATTATGACAGCTCCTTTCTGCCTCCCCCCCTTTCTTTACTACCTTCACATCATTCATGAAAACTTCTTTTTCTTCTTCTTTTGTCCGTGCTGATATCATAGGAGATTCTAGGAAGGGAGACTATTTAAAGCAGAGAACTGGCTTTCAGAAGTTCTGCGACTTTCTTCTTACCTTACTGTCACCGTGATTTAAGGGGGGGAGAATGTACTCGTGGGCAGGGTGCACACAGTCAGAAAAGAGCCAAATGGAAAGAAGATAAAGAAAAAGAATTAACAAATGAAAATCTTTTGTTCTTAATGACAGGGTATAATGGAAAAACTAATCTCACGCTCTATATTATTATCAGGCAAACTAGTTACACATATAATAAGGTTTTGCCGTATAAATTATGAATGGAATAAACCAGCCTGTCACTGTGGTGCGCAGTGAATACACCACATGTTATATGTAAATATATTAGTCATCTGCCTTTTGTTTATGTGTCACAGGATTCCATTTCTTTCGTGGTACATATCTCCCCACCCTGCTCCTTATTCCCCCCCTGTGTTCTCAATGAAGACATTTCAACCCATCACATAACAGGCCTTTAAAAGGGAATTAATCTGTTCACTGTTGTTAAGCCTTTTTTGTTTCTGACCGGTTTTAAGAATGCCTGCGAATGCTGCGGTTTCCCATTATTTGCACATTATTAGTGAGGAAGGAGGAAGTGGCGGAGGAGGGATGTTGCGGGGTGGGGAAGGCAGCAGACAAAGCTGCGATGGTTCAACACAGTACAGAAAACCCCCCTGATAGGAGCTTGACGCCGTTTCTTGCATTTTTTCAGTCCGGTTTCACCTGACACCAGTGGAACCTGGCCACAAGAGGTTCCACCTATCTGGTATCACCTTTAAACCAGGTCGTCAGCATCTTCGTGAGCAATGTTAGCTTGCCAGCATGGTGTGCTGCTGAATCATGCATCACTGGAGCACACAATGGCTAATGGTGCTCATGTGAGCACTGATGGCCTCCTTTACATGTGAAATGAGTCACGCAGAGGCAAAGCTTTTTAACCCACCCAATGTTCTATTTAAACCAGACCAAATGTGTGGCCTGTGAAGCAAAAGTGATTGTCTTTGCCGCTTTTTCATCTAGCTTTCCTTTCGTTCTGGCTGACACAAAACAGCCGTTGGCGGCTGAACAGTCCTTCTGGATTGCACCATTTTAGATGCTTCTTCCATAACAGATGCCCGCAGACATCTTGATAAAGAGATAACGGCAGATAGCGGGATGGATCTGACCTTGCAGATGGGAGCCATCTTGGTTGTCAATGGTTCCCATTCAGTCAGATGGGGAAAGAGGGCAGGTTGCAGTTTGGGGGAAGATGGATGAAGGGGGAGATCTGAACCACCAGGGACAGGTGTTGGAGTGAGAGAAGAGAGGTGCATCTTTCGTCATGCCCTACAAATATCCCTCTACACAAACCTTTACTTCCTCCTATAGAAGTAAGTAGCTGCCATGGGTAGCAGGTGTCTCTGTGGTTTGAATCTGCATGATACAGTGAGCTCCTGTTGCTCTGTCCCAGCTCTTGCCAACCTAGCAACTTGAAAGCACACCAGTGTGGTGTAGTGGTTAAGAGCGGTCGTCTCGTAATCTGGGGAACCGGGTTCGCGTCTCCGCTCCTCCACATGCAGCTGCTGGGTGACCTTGGGCCAGTCACACTTCTTTGACGTCTCTCAGCCCCACTCACCTCACAGAGTGTTTGTTGTGGGGGAGGAAAGGAAAGGAGAATGTTAGCTGCTTTGAGACTCCTTAAAGGGTGTGAAAGGCGGGATATCAAATCCAAACTCTTCTTCTTCTTCTTCAGTGCAAGTAGATAAATAGGTACTGCTGCGGTGGGAAGGTAAACGGTGTTTCCACGCACTCTGGTTTCTGTCACGGTGTCCTGTTGCACCAGAAGCTAGCCACATGACGCGGAAAGCTGTCTGCAGACAAACGCCAGCTCCTTCGTCCTGAAAGCGAGATGAGCGCTGCACCCCATAGTCATCTTTGACCAGACATAACCGTCTGGGGTCCTTTACCTTACCTAAGAGGCTGCCACTCACTCATAAGGAGGAAAACTGAGTGCTGCAGGCAGAAGCAAACCTTACCTCTGTCCCCAACACCAGAAATGTCAGCTTCCACCAAAGCGGACCCCATTTCCCAAGGTGAGTCCAGTATTCTGGCCCTCTCTCTGTTCTGTCTATCCAATTCATAGGTGCTTTGCTCGTTCATAATACTACCCAGATAGGGTGGCTATTTGACTCTGCTCTTTCCATGCCTTTATCAATTCCAGGCCCCAATGTCTTCAGGGCTGGGTGATTAAAGGTGTTTACAAGGGCAATTCTATCTTTATTTTGAAAGGTGATTGGAGGTTTGTCTCTTTCCCCTCGTTTATGGCGGAGAGAGTGGAGGAGTGCATGCTCTTAGTAACGCTGATATGCAATTCCCTCTCTGCATAGGGCTTCGCTGCAGAGACAGTGGTTAGAAAGGAAATACAAGAAAAAGCCCTCTTACCGTCTGCTCACCCACAAAGTGGACCATAGAATTAATATATGAGATGTTATTTCTAATTTATTTATCAGTGCACATTCTCTCTGTGTGTAGCACATGTACTCTCAAAAAGCACTTACATATTTGCAGTCTGCTGTAGAGAAGACACCAGCTAATGGGAAATGGTTTGCTTGCAGAAGTGATCTACTTGAGTGCATAGAAGAGGCTTCTTTTATCAAATATTTCACTTGAAATGTTTTACAGTTTCTTCTAGATGGCATGCCATAGAGCACAATAAATTTCAGTTTGTTTATATTGTCTGACTGTATTTGCACTTTGATGATTATATTTGAATTCATGCAAGATCCCGTTTCTTTTCCTTTCTTTCTTGGGGGTGGGGGGTGGGTGGGGAGGAACTTTAGCATAATCTTTTCATTAATCCACTCCTGTTTGTCTGTTATTAATAGGCCACTGTACAATATATTCAGCAGCAAAACTCCACCAGGCATGACTAATTCAGATAATTAATTTGCCAGAACATTAACACCATCAAATGAGCCTGCTAAACCGGTAAATTTAAAGTAAATTAAACTTAATTTGCAGGTTATTGCAATTAAGTCTGCCTTGCCTTTCTGAGGGATTTCTGCATCCCCAGTATTTAAGAGGCAATCATAATGCATGCAAGTGGGCGGGCTTTTTGGCTAATTAACACGAGAGCCTAATCTGCTTTTCAATTAGAAAGGGGGATGTTTATAATGTTCCGGTGACAGTGTTGCCATTCAGAGCAGCCTAACAGGGATCGCACGGCATAATTATAGCTGAAAAGGAAGCCTCATGCCAGGCCTGTTTAGGGGTTAATGAGACACCGGCAGCTTCCCGCTGAGGAGATCGAGTCTGTTTAGTGTGGCTTCAAGAGGAAACCACCCATAGGGGTTTCCTTTGAACTGTCAAAAGGTCCCCTTGTTCTGGGTGGCTTATGTTTCATTTGTCTGAGTGGCATATCAAAAATGGATGAGCTGCCAGCAGCAGTCCTTATGACATTAATTCACCAATTGTGTATCTAATAGTCTCATCCTTAAATACATTTGGGTGAGGGTAAGGCTGAGGAGAGGAGGGAAGAATATATATATAATATGTTGTTGTTTTTTCCAAAAATAATGACAAAGGACTCCATCAGTTTTGAGAACTGGGCCTGACCCACTGTAAACGCATCAGCAGCAAATGTTAATGATGCAGATGACCTACAGTAGGAGCTATTAGCAGGAGGAAGACAAAGATGCATTGTGCAGGACTCCTCTGAACTGCATTCAGAGTCAGAGGAGTGACAAAGACGAGGCATTCATTGCCACCGAGTTTAAAAAGGGGAAAAAGGATAATAGGACAAATTTATCCCCGAAGCAATGTCAGCAGTTTCAGTGATATTTTTTTTTTTAACACCATGAGTGAAGTTGGCTTGTTGGCAGGAATAGGAAGGTGGAAAGTAAAATGAAGGTGGCGGGGGGGGGGGAGCGAGCAAAGACCAGAGTGCTAGGATTTGCCACACAGCCCTTGGACAGGGTCAGTGACGTAGCGTGGTTTGCTGGCACCGGGGCAGAGGGTGAATGGAGCTTGCCACACCAGCCTAGTCCTCCGAGTGACACCAGCACCAAGCCACTTTGCGGGGCTGGAATGGTCCCAGCATTGCAAAGCGACTTGGGACTGGCAGGGTGGCGTGAGACGGATGCAACAGACATGCACCCTTTTATTCCAGGATGGCGCATGGCTGTTGTGTCCGTCTCACACCACCCTGCCACTTGGGAGCCACTTTGCAAGGCTGGGATCATCCCAGCCTTACAAAGTGGGGCAGGGCAGACAGGGCAGTTTGAGCAATGCCCCCCGGAATGCGCCCGGGGCCATCACCCCTGCAGCCCCTCCCACGATCTACATCCCTGGAAAGGGTCACCTATTTTACCTTCCGCAATCTAGTTCTGTCAGACAATTCAGAGAAGTTTAGTGTATTCTGTGCAGCAGGAAAACCCTAAGATGCACACTTTTTGATACCCAAAAGGCTGTTTTGTTGCACTGAGAGGCATTGCACGTTAGTCATATTTAAGTAACTTAAGAATTAATTTCAATGTGTTTACTCTGAGTATGACTAATAGCCTGTGCCTCCAACTGTAGACCAAATGGTGGCTTGCAGACTAGAGATGCCACTCACATTTTATATAGACCCCAGATTCCTGACCAAAGGTGGATGGGAGCATAGGAGAGAATCTTGACGATGGAAGTCCTTCAGGTTAGATGGGTTCATCTTTGTTAATTTTAGGTGGACTGTCAAAATATTTTTGTGTTGCATGGCTTTTTGACAAATGTAAAAGTGAATGTGTTTCTTTCTTTCTGTTTGTAATGGTAGAATTTTAAAGTTCTTCAGATAAAGTTATAAAATCGTAAGTCACCTTTTCGGGAGTAGCAAAATACACTTCCCAGCACTGGACCACTGCATAGAGAATATAAAGTTTTGTCATTCTGGAGCTGAACTTTTAAAGCTAAACCCGGCTTCTCCAATCTGGTGCCCTCTAGATGTTTTGAGCTATAACATCTCCCCTGAACACGATGGGAATTGTCTAAAACATCTTGAAGGGACCAGGTTGAGGAAGTAAGACCTAGACCTTCTATTTTAGACTTAGAGGGTGCTTAAAAGCTTTATCTAAAACCCAACTCTCATGATTTCAAGTTTTACTAGATAATAGGTAATAACATGCTTTTCTTTCACAATGTCTTCTAGAACTGGGCAACCAAGGATGCCCAGAAGATGACAATTAGAAGATGACAACTAATGAAACTTTAGTTTCACTTTTACAGTGGTACCTCGGGTTAAGTACTTAATTCGTTCCGGAGGTCTGTTCTTAACCTGAAGCACCACTTTAGCTAATGGGGCCTCCTGCTGCTGCTGCGCCGCCAGAGCACAATTTCTTTTCTCATCCTGAAGCAAAGTTGTTAACCTGAAGCATTATTTCTGGGTTAGTGGAGTCTGTAACCTGAAGCGTATGTAACCTGAAGCGTATGTAACCTGAAGCGTATGTAACCCGAGGTACCACTGTATACTTTTACTATAAGCTGTATGTGGTTTTGTCCACAGCAGATTCATACCAAACACAAATCTTCCATTCGTAGACTGATTCTAGGTCTGTGAGAATTCTGATTCACCACCACCAGGATCTATTTCTGCGGGCTGGGGAGGAAAGTGAAAGTGATGGAAAAGAATAAACGGACATAAATCTGACATCAAGAATCACAAAACAGAGAAACCAGTAGGAGAACACTTCAATCTCCCAGGACATTCTATACAAGATCTCAAAGTAGCTGTTTTACTACAAAGGAATTTCAGAAATACTGGAAAGAGAAGCTGCTGAATTGCAACTCATTACCAAACTTAAAACCATGGAGAGACCTGGTCTGAACAAAGACATTGGATTCTTATCTCATTATACATGACTAGCCATTTTTCACCTTCTCACCCCTTGCCTTTTCCTGTAAGACCTATTGCAGTCGTTAAGAGTCGTCAACAGGCTCATCTCAGCTATCTGCCAATTTCCCATTCCCACCACCCTTCTGAGTAATACCCCTCCCCACCTTCTCACTATATAGAAGGATCTGGCAACTTCTGTTTCAGTGTATCTGAAGAAGTGTGCATGCACACGAAAGCTCATACCAAGAACTAACTTAGTTGGTCTTTAAGGTGCTACTGGAAGGAATTTTTTTATTTTGACTATGGCAGACCAACACGGCTACCTATCTGTAACTCCATCCAAATATGACATCCCTTGTTAACCAGGGATTCAAATTTAATTGCTGGGAGACTCTTTAGGAGATGAATTACACTACTCATGTTAATAGCCCCAGGTGTTATTATGCAAAGCTGATTGGTAGTCATATTTAGCATATAACTCCAATGGCAATGATTGGCTAATGAACTGGAAACCACCAGGCTAGAAACTGTTTCCGAATATTTGAGAGTAGGTATTTTGAAATTATATTCTTTTCTTTTGTTGTCTCCAAACCTAAAGTAACATGGTCTCCATGGCATATTCTTGAAATGTGTTTGGAAGCTGTAAGTGGTGCAAAATGGAGCATACCAACTCTTAACTGGAATGGGGTGTTATGTGCATACAATTCTTGTTTGGGGATTTCCACTGGCTTTTCCCAATGAGCTTTAGGATATTATTCAATGAGTTGCAGTTACCTTGTAACTCATAAATGGTCTTAGTCCAGAGATCATTAGATCTGACCTGCTTGAGTAGAATAATAAAGAAGAGATTAATGGTGGTCATTGAATCAGTTTCACTTGTTTCTTAGCCTGCTTACTGTAACTTTATTGATCTGACAAAACTTCTTAGTTCTTCCAACCCTATTAAAAACCATCTTAAACAATAAAAATACATGCATGCTCATCACTGGCTGCAGCCTCAGACAATGATTTGCGTGCATGCACAAGCCTTCAAATGTCAAACACCACAAATATGTTTCAAATCACTTCCCATTGCAATGTTTCTCCAGTGAGTAAGTGAGCCGCCACACCCCCCCATTACTTAAATTGCAGAGAAAATGAGTGATGACACATTCAGCCAGGCCCTGGAATAGACTTAGAACACTTATCAGCCACAAGAAAAGGGGGAAGTATGCAAAGAGCGTTAGTAAGACCACCCTCTCCTCATCAATCTGTCAATGAAATTCATCCACCAGGACTACTAAAGCAGTCTCTGTTAGGGCTGCCATACACCCGGAATTTCCCAGTCATAGCCAGGATTTGTCCATCAGAAATGGCGTCTGGGCAGAATTTTCAAAAAGCGGCTAAAATGTCCCTGAAAATCCAGGCATATGGCAGCCCGTATCGGAAGTGTTGATTTTTGGGGCGAGTTTCCTAAAATATGGCAACCCTTGTCTCTCTTCTAAACCCTAACCTAAACACCACTTGGTACAGTTCTATAACAATGCTTCAAATCAAGAACTCATTGCCCACTTGACTGCCTTTAAAAAAAGAAGGGAGATTTGAAATTAATCTAAAGTTATTACAGATCAGATGGAGGATGAAAACTTAAGTAATTGCGTGTGCCGGAGCTTCCTTTGGGGTGGGTAGCATCTCTTCCTTTTGTAAGTTGTTATTGATAATCTTTAGCAGGACAGGCCCTGATTTCTTCCTGACTAGGTTTCACTAACAAAGAAGGACAAGGGTCGAGGGAACAAGTGGTGTTCCATAGAATTCTATGAGGATATTGCCCACGTCCTCCAGTAAGTATAATTGAAGCCAGCCTTACAGATGTTGGACAAGTAGAAGTGGTAGGCACCTCCACAAAACATCCTATCGAGAGTGGCGTCCAAGTTGTCATGGATGTGAACAATTTGGAGCAGTGCTTTATAAAACCTTCACAGCCGTTTGCATTGATAGAACTCTTCCGATACCCTCTATCTGTGGTGTAGTGGAAAGTTCATGAGCATCACATGGCAGCCTCCATCACATAAGATCGAAGTCATGCACACCTGGGCGGAAGCATGGCTATTTATGTATTCTCTAAACACTTCTCTGTTGTTGCTATGTGTGTGGGGGGGGAATCATCCTGATGGCACCAAGAATGACAGATGAATTTTAGGTGCACAGCATATGGTGGAGACACATTTCTACCCCATGGTAATGCAGTGTTTTCCTGTTCCTGAGAATCAAGATGATGGGATGAGAAAAAGAAAGTATGTGACACACAGACAAAGTGTTTCTAACGGAAACATTTTTCAAAGTTTTCCAGGAGGCGTCAGCGCCTCTTGAACCAAATCGTTTCGTACAAGACTCCAATGGGAGCATTACAGAGAGGCCCTGTTTCTGCTCACAATTAGGCTAATCATGTAGGAAGAGTCTTGAATTTGTGCAATCTCTTACTCAACAAGAATATTAATCCCCATCAATGTATTGTTGGGAAGGAGGGTTATTAAGGCAATTTGCTCACAAACACCAATCTGTTAGCTGATCTTTGCAGCTGAGCTCCCCATTCCCCGAGTGCAGTAATAATTAGGATGGGGTGTAGAATGTAAGTCTTTCTGCTTCAAAGCAGATGCATTGAAATCCAATATCGCAGAGTTGTGCTGATCTGGCAAGTGCTTCTCTCCTCTCCTCAGCCTAGGGGTGGCCATAGGACTGTAGTAGCTGGCATGAGTGGAGCTGTGTTGCTCTACTGGTTTCCTAACACCGTGTGCCTCACTGCCAATGGCCGAGAAGGGGAGGATCAAGGCAGCAGGGAGCTCTGTGCAGTGCAGATGTAGCACGCTGAACTCCCAGCTTCCTTGCCCCTCTCCCTCTTGTTAACCGTCAGCGACACAGCATGCTGAGAAATCAGTAAAGCAATGCATTCCTGTCAGCTTCAACCACAATAGGGCATGGCTTAGTTTGCACATCACCTTAAACCATAGCAAGATAAACTATGGTTTAGTTTAAATGAGAAGCGTGTTGGAGGAAATGGAAGCTTATTTGGATGTGCAGGCGAGGCCATTGTGAAAGGATATGTGGACCAGATGCTCTGAATTAGCTAGGACGGTGGTGATCTGGCACATTGTCTATGATATTATCATGATAAAATAGTTCTATTGTCAGGATGTAGATTTCTCCTGAGGCATAAAAATGTAAGAAACCCCTAACAGATCAGGCCAATGGACTCTGTTCCAATCCAGGATCCTAACCAGAGGGCTATGGGAAGCTTGGAAGCATGTAGTGGCAAACCATAGTTTGTTGTGATGACTGAATCAGGTTACTGTCAATTAGGGTTTTTTCTATCCAGTATACTCTACTCCTGGAATGCAAAATCTGTGGACCTCCAAATGTTATTGGATGACAACTTCCACCATACCTGTCCTTTGGTTCTACTGGCTGGGGCTGATGGGAGCTGGAGTCCACAACGTCTGGAGAGCCACAGGTTTCCCATCCCTGGTCTACTCTGACTGACAGTGTCTCTTCAGAGGAGACCTTTCACAATCCTTCTAGTTGGAGGTTGAACCTGAGACCTTTTGCATGCAAGGCATTGAACTTCCCCTGAACTATACACCCCCTTCCCAAGATTTCAGAGAGAGGAAGGCAACAATTAGAGGCATAGCTCCCACAGCCATGAATTTAAGGCAATGTTTAGTTTGGCCTTGGGTGCATTTTCAAAACACACAGCTTCTAAGACACAGCTGTCTTTTATGCAGGAGGTGTCTGAGCTTTGGGGGGGGGGGGTATATTAAAGGCAGTGATTGGGGAAATATACCGAAAGGGTATTGGGACCTCTTATACTAGGGCAAATGTTTTGGTGTGTGTGCACGCTTTTTATTTAGCTTGTTGTTTTGCCTGCAAGGTAAACCTCTTCTTCTTTGGTTAGGAGCGTAAAAGGAGAAAAGCAGATGAAAGCTACAGACTTTTTTTTTGTCAAGCTGTGACAGAAATCAAATGCAAATAGAACTCAGTTCAAGACTGTTTGTTAAGTGTCACGTCAGTGAGCATTAAATACAGTTTATGTAGTTTTACAATGAGCAATACTGAATGTGAATTTTATTGATTTTCTTTTTCAAAGAACACATGCAGAATAATATACCCTTTCCAGTACTAACTTACAAGTGCATCTTTATATTTCTGGATACGTATACAGCAGTGCTCCCTTCTTTCCATCACCTTGTTTAGGTGATTTATTCCATGGTTCACGCTATAAAGGAAATGTGGAATGCAATTCCCTCCTTTAGTGAATCATTCTGTTTGGTTCTCTTAGAGGAGTGGGATTTCCAAACTATGTCCCACAGGAAACCATGGACTGCTGAGGCTTACTGGGCAAGTTCAAGAATGGTGGGCAAACTTTCTTGAGCAAAACAGAGCTTGCTCATTCCAACTAGTCTTCACCAGTGAGTTGAAATTACAGGGGAATATTGGTTGTGTTCTCAATAAAGGTAACTTCGTGTTTTTCCTTTTTTTGTGGGAGGAATTCAAGTACCTACTGGAAATTTAGGTTTGCACAATTGAAGTGGATCAAAGTGCTCTGACATTCTCAACCAGCAAATCTACTTTTTTAAAGAACACTTTGGGGACAGGTAGAAGGAAGAAGTACTTCATCATCCCATATTCTTCTAGCTGGATGCAGAATTTCGGATACTACCAATTTGGCTCCAGATCCTATCAGAAAGGGCAGAAACCACCTGAAAATGTAATGCTTGAATTGAGACTTAGATAACTAGGGTGCGTTAGGATGATTTTGGAGGCCCTTTAAGATTGTGTTTTACTCAGCTTCCAGCCTTGCCAGGCCTCCACCACATGTGTCGCTAGACTCCGTTGAAAACAGCTTCTCCATGCAAACCAGGAAGTGACCTCTCCAGACGACAGAATGACTCTTCTTTTATTATCTCTGTGGCTATGATCTCCTAGGTGATGCAGATGCCATTAGGCAGTTGAATGTACATGTGTACTTCATACACCCTGGGCACTGGCAACCCACGCTATGCCACTGAGTGGAGGACATGGCCCTGTTGCCACTGTTGAAGTGAGATTCGATCACCTGTCCTGTAGGTTTCTGTACAGGGGGTTGTTTAAGGGGGCAAGCAGGGAAAACCCTTCGTCTCAGGCTGCAGAATGCCTGGAGCCAACTCTGATTCCTAGAAAATACATTCATGTTAAAGGAGAAAGGGTCTTATTGGGCGTAGGCTTATGAGTCGTCCTGCGCATGGAAAACTGCTCATATGTGCCTCCCACTGTGTCTCAACCAGAATCCGTGTCATGGGCCAGATGTTTTTGTGGTTGTTAATCAGTACCTGAAATAGATCCGAAAGGACTGATGTGGGGAGACAGAACCTCTCTATCTCTGAAGTGTATAGCAACCACCCACCCCTCAAACCTCACAGGGTGGCTTTCACATTGATTTTCTTTGTGAATATACTTCAGGAAATAATCTTTTAATCTGTGAGATGGATACATATTTTTGACAAGCTTTTCATCTTCACTTGTTGATAAGAGTGACATTAAACCAGCAAGTCATTAATCGAGGCTTGTATCAGAAAGATTTCTCTTTACACGGAACTTATGAGGTGGGGGGAAATTAACTTAAGTGAAAATCCTGTTCAATATAGTTTAAATCTCCTTTGCACTCTTCCCCCCTTTTCCTGTGGTTGTAAGTGCTCTAGGTCTACTTTGGGGCCTGTTCACACATGCATATACATCACTCGATTAAGGAGCAGATGATGGCTGAATGTGAGCTCATCCACTTTCTCACTGGAGTAAGCACTGCATTTGAAGTAAAGAGAATGCATGGCCGCTCACTTACTCACTGGAGAAACATTGCAATGGGAAGTGATTTGAAATGTATTTGTATTGTTTGACGTGTGAAGGTTTATTCATGCATGCAAGTCATTGTCTGAGGCTTCGGCCACATTGATGAGCATACAGGTATGAATCAACCCTTTGGCAATGAGAAGAATCACACCTGACTGAATGACATTTGTAAAAAAAAGAAGAAGAAGTCAGATAGTTGATTATTCCCATGACATCTGATGGGAGGCCTATTCCACAGGGCACCAATACAGAGAAGGCCTTGTAACCTCACTTCTTGCAATGAGGAAACTGCCAAAACGCACTCAGAGGTGAACCTCAGTGTTCAGGCTGAATGATGGTGGTGGAGATGTTCCTTCAGGTACACCTAGCATCTCCTAGCATAATACCTCTCCCATTAAATGTCCAAGTGGTTCTGGGCAGTAGAGCAGCAAATTCTGTACAGAAACAACACAATCCCTGTTCAGGAAATAAAAAAAAATTAGCAGTTATATTTTGAGTAGACAAATTGAAATCAATGAGACTTAGGTGAGTCCCATTTATTTCAATCCCATTCCTTTCAGTAGGTCTACTCTAAGCATGAACGACGTCTGGCTCTAACCCAGATAAACTAGCACAGGAGAACTTAGCACTGCCTTGTACCCTGTGTTTGGATTCATATCAGAGGGGCTTTTTAAATTGCTTTATCCCATATCTGATCCAGGTTATAGTTTCTCAAATTTCCCTTAAGAATGTTCTGTGACCCTGTTTCAGTAGAAAAATAATTTGTTTACAGTAGTCTATCTACGGCTCTGATTCCTTTGTTTGATTCTCAAGTTCCCAAATGCAATTGAGGTTGGAGGGCAGAAGAGGTAGGAAGAGGTCAGTTGTACGGGATACATACAAATGAATTCTTCCAGCTTCTCTCCTGGAAAAAAAAAGCAGTAAGAGAAGGGAAATATTTCAGCTTGGTGGTGGTGGGGGGGGAATGGATCGTGTTTCAGAGAAATATTTAGGATGGGTCGATGGGTAGTTACAGCACATCCTCAGTTTGTTACATTGTTGATAAAAGGGGGCTAATCAGAGGCTGCAGTAAGGTGAAACCAGTGGCGTAGCGTGGGTTGTCAGCACCCGGGGCAAGGCAAGTAATTTGCGCCCCCTAACCCGTGGATTTGCGCCCCCTAACCCTAACCTCCAGATGTTGCGCCCGGTGCGGCCGGGCCCCCCTGCATCCCCCACGCTACGCTACTGGGTGAAACCGAAGGAAATTAATTGGGCATTCTTGTCTTACCTTTCCTTAATGTTTAGATCGGCCCCTTTCTGATTCACACATGCTAGTTATTCCTTGAGTCTACAGACAGGTGACAAATATGTATGTGTGAAGCAGAATAAACAAAGGGCTCAAAGTACCCGAAAGTAACAATTTCAGCCTGTCATCTTCCTCGGGGTGAGTCGTCTTCTTGTGCCTTATTTGGTACGGCGCTCACAACAACCCTGTGAGGCCAGTTAAGCAGGAAAACCCTGTCTCGCTGCAGGGAGGAGGGATCTTTCCCCAGTCCAAGCTTAAGGGCAACACTCAACATACTGCTAAGCAGATAATTTCACTGGGGCAAGCATTTCTGCTTGTCTGACAGAAAAATCTCTGGGGAAACCCAGCCAGATGGGCAGGGTATAAATAATAAATCACCATCATCATCATCATCATCTCCCCCAGATGCTGGTCTGGAGGTTCTGTTGACCATTTGGAGCAGATGGGGGGGGGGAGAGGAGAATTGCCTTTGCACTAGCAAGAGTCCTTGCACTGGCTTCCACTAACAGAACCCAGTAGTTATCTGACCCACAGATTTTGCCCACCACACTCTGCCTTAGACCAACTCCTGCTATGGACTCATGTAGCAGCATTGAGCAAATCATGATCTCTTGTTTCAGTTTCTCATCTATGAAATGATCCCACCCTCTGAGGATTTTGAGGGAGTAATACAATAAAGGCATTGCTAAAAAGAAAAAGAAGAAAATGTTTACTGATTCATTAGAAGCTACTAACACCAGTTTTGGGCGATATACCCCCCAGCCCTAATAGGTCGTAATTTTTGACCTGACAATATATCCTGAATCATGATGTGTGTTAGGGCTGGACGATATATTGACCAAAACTGGTTTGAAGTCTGTATCATGATATCGGTTTCATAACTTTTTTTGCCTGGCAATATATTGCGAATTGTGTATGTGTGTGTGCGCGCACACGCAAAAATCACAATGCGGGGAAAACTGTGAAGCCAGCCAATGCCTCTATATAGCTCCATCCTTATTCCAGACATCGTGATATATCAGTATATTGTAATGTTTAGTTGGTGATAAATCACGATGTTGAAAACCAGATATCGCCCAGCCCTACTACCTATGTGTTGTTATACCATATGGATAAAACAATAACCCTCTTCAGGTGTTCTGGTTACTGACTTGATTCTCACTGGGTCTCAGGGCCGTCTTCAGCATATGTGGTGCCGGGGTGCAAAAAACTACCCAGTGCCCCCAATTTTGGGGGGGCAGGCCAAAGTTGTTCAGCTTTTTTTAGGGGGGGTTAGTTTTTTTGGGGGGGCGCAACTCTCTCCCATGCCGTTGCAGGAGGAGAGCAATCCCCACAGAGGCTTGGGAGGGAAGCTGCATGCCTTGTGTAAGCAGCGTACATGTGCTGGGCAGGCCTCTCGATGGCCTGCCAATCCCAGGAGCACAAGAGGGCAGAGCTGGCCGGCTGCCTCAGCGCCCACAGCAGAAAAGCCAGCAGCGCTCTGACGGGTTCTGCTTCGCTTGGCAGCAACTGTCAGCTGGCCTGGCTCTTAATCCCCAAACTCCAAATCTCAGCCCCGGACTCTTGGCCTGGCGCCCCTGAGAGCCTGGCGCCCGGGTGCCCCACACCCCAAGCGCCCTGCTGGCTCTGAGTGGAGAAGAGCAGGCGTGTGCTGCAAAGACCCACCCCCTCTGACACTTCACTCCCCTCAGCTTAAGAACCAGTAGCAAATTATTGCCAACAGCATTTGCTTTTATTGCCCCTATGAAATAGTTACAGAGAACTGATTTCCTGAATGCACACATATGTGTGTGTTTTTTTACAGTGCAACCACATATTATATGGCATTCGAGCCCATGAATATATTGCTACCAGACTGGTGTTTATTATGAAGAAACCCTTCACCTTAAGAGTCTGAGACAAAGAAATTTAATCGCGTGTGTCTCCTTTTAAAAACGTACCTTAGCTGAGGTTTTTGAAAACCCAGAAAATAATAATAATAATAATAAACCGAAAGCTTTTATTTATTTTGCCAAAGATGCTTCTTAAATAAATAAAACAGATTGTGTCCAATAGATAGGATCTTTTCTTGCCTGCCCACCCCCTCCCCAAGATGAGCCCAACTTGTGTGAGTCTTCCATTTCCAACTCTTGTCAATTTGCAGGAGGTGGTGTGTAAAAGCACTTTAGTAGGGAAAAGCAGCAATCTCCATGCATCAAAGTTAGATGGCGGCGGGGTTATCACTCCGTGAAAATCACATAAACATTCCCCATATGAAATATTATTCATCAGGGCAAAGCCCTCCAAGGGTTTCACAGATGACAATGGTGTCAAGAAACCTCTTTTTGAAAAAGGGAAGAAATGTATTCTGCCTCTCGGATTGCTTCTGTAGCCAGGCAGCAGGCAGGGCGGCAGAGGGAGGAATGAACATAATTGAGTCGAGAATTAGCAAACCTTAAATATCTGTCGCTGCAATATCATTACCCATAAACTTGCCCTTTTCCCACCCTTTTTTCCCCAAAGACCGCCATCCCATAACTGCAGCAAGACGGAATATGTTCTTTCGAACAGCTAAATCAACAAGGTCTCACATGAGTAGTGCTGAGTTGGTGTGGTTGACTGGTTTCATGAAAAACTAATCATGTATTCATCATTGAGATCAAACACTTCCCAAGTAATTACTATCAAAACCAATCTGAAGAGAGAGAAAATTCTGAAGGGGTGGCATGGCTGATCTAATCAGCTGTGGAAGAGAAATAGTTCTCCTATCTCTTCAGGGTTGTTGTTTTTTTTAAAAAAGATAGTCTCGGGTTAAAAAAAAATATTACAAGACAGTAATTGTATTTTTTATAATTAAGGAAGAGAAAGTTGCCACCCAGCAACCAATCACTTCAGATCAACCATTACAACTTCAGCTTAGACTTCTCCTTCATTAAGACCATCACATTTGCCAACTGATTCCCTCCCCCCAGTACAATAATAATACTTACAAAAGTGGTTTATTGTTCAACTTCTGCTTGTGGGATAAAAATGGATGGCGATTAGATAGTTTTTTTGATGAAATGCAAGAGCCATGGGATTGCAAGATGTAAATCTGTGGTATTATATGGATTTATTTTCCTCTACATTGGCTTGATGCTTTTAAAAAACAAAGCAAAGCAAAAACATCTTAACCAAACTGTGTGACGTTCATTGTTTTAAAATTACTGTCATTATACAAAGCCAGAATTAAGTCAATAGCAGGGCTTTCCCCCCTTTAACGGACTGCAGGGCTTTTGTAAACAACAACAAGAAAATCTGATCCATAGATTTGTTTATTTAATCTACCAAGCTTTTCTCAGAGGCAGGCTTTGGGCACCAGGTGGAGAGAGCCAGAAACTTGGGCTCAGGATGGAACAGCAGGCAGGATCAGAAGGCAAATGAGAAGGAAGAGCTGGAGAACAAGTCAGGAGTCCAGATCATGGAACAATCTGGGTCAGAGGGCAAATAAGGGAGTAGGTCCAGAGAACAAGTCAGGACTGAGACACAAGTCCAGAAATGCAAGGTGCGCTAGTGCTCAGGTAGACCTCTTTGCTTGAAGAAGGCTTAGCTGGAAAATGAAGTTCTTCCTGCCCAGAAGAACTTGTTGACCTGCTGAGGAGGTACAGCCAAGCCAGAAAAGGAAGGTTCTTCCTCAGAAGGCTGCAGTTATGGGGTCCACCATGTGTGGCAGCGGCTGGCAGTTCCTGAAACCCAAATACTGCATTCCCCCCCCAAAAAAAAGTTCACTGTAGTGAGTGGAGGTTAGGAGAGAAAACAGAAAAGAAAATAGCAGACCCTCCAAGTGTTCCTATTTTCCAGGGACATCCCTGAATTAGAGAACCCGTCCCAGTTTCTGATTTTATCCTGGAATGTCCCACTTTTCCTTAGGATTTCACTGGAGAAATGTTGGAGGTTAGGGAGTTATCCGACCCCCGAGCTGTCTGAAGGCAATCCTGCATAGGGAAGTTCTTTTTAAAAATGATTTATTATATTTTATACATGTTGGAAGCTGCCCAGAGTGTCTGGGGCAACCCAGTAAGATGTGTGGGGTATAAACAGTAAAATGATAATTATGGAACGGGACGTCCCTATTTTCATTGGAGAAATGTTGGAGGGTAAGAAATAGCTGTTGTAGCTAAGAAGTTTGAAAGATTTAAGGTAAGACTGACTGGGGACATTTCTGAGGGAGTTCAATCTGAGATAGGAGCAAACTAGATGTGACATTCAGTTGCATGTAGAGCCCTGTTCAGGCACTCCTCTCACACGGTTATCATCTTAGAATCAGGAGGAATCCCAAGGGTCATCTAGTCTAGCTCCCTGCAATGCAGGAATCATAGTTAACGAATCCCTGATGGTTGTCCAACCTCTGTTTATAAACCTCCCAGGAAGGAGAGTCTTTTGAGAAGAAGAATCGGAGGCATGCTCCCTGCCTCCTCCATTGGATCACCACCACTGCTCTTGCTCCTCTACATATGTTGGTTGTTGAACTTCGATAGGGGGAAGCTGTGTAGGTCTCCCGTGTGATTTAGAGCCCCAGAATCGCACGGGGAGCATAGACAAATAAAGCAGGCTCGTGAATAGAAAAGGCAGCTCACCAGGTATTGGAGCAATGGGGAGATTTTCTTTTAAGCCAAGAGAGGAGCGGGGAAGCAATTCTGCCATTGTTGCTTTTATGAGTCAGCCCTGCCTCACGGCTGAAAACTCTGAGATTCCTCTTGTCTCTCCCCCTCCAAATCACCCCAAACATTTATTTTTCTTCTGCTCTGCTTTTACCCCTTAACACTCTCTCTCCACAATATCCCACTCCCAGCTTTCTAGAAAGGCTCCTGATGAATCTTTCAGATCAGTACAAAAATAAACAACCTTACCTGGGCAAAGGATCTCAACCTTAATCATTGGAGACCATGGGATGAGCGAGTCATTAAGATCACAGTTTTTGTTTTTCTGGGGAAATGGATAGCAATTAGGGATCCAGGGAGTCACATAGGAATAATCAGGTAATAGTGGGGCAAGTTTCCTTTTTAGAAGTGTTCAATGCAAACTTCCCATAGTGCACTTCTGCTTGGATTGTGTGACCACAACCTTTAAAGCAGGCTTCCTCAACCTCGACCCTCCAGATGTTTTTGGCCTACAACTCCCATGATCCCTAGCTAGCAGGACCAGTGGTCAGGGATGCTGGGAATTGTAGTCTCAAAACATCTGGAGGGCCGAGGTTGAGGAAGCCTGCTTAAAAGGTTTGTTTATATGATTCCGAGCCTCACAGAAAATGTGAGAAATTTCACCTGAATTCCGTATGCTGTGGAGGGGGACAGTCAAGAGATATGCTAATATCTTCGCCTGCTTTTCGGTAAAGCCTGTCCAAAGGAAATGCAGATCCCGGTTGACAATTAAAAAGAGAGAAAAAAATCTATAATGCAGAACCATTTCTGTCTTTTGTAACTAATGAAGGGCTTTTAGTATTGACCAGCATCCAGTCTAATAATGACATTGACTCCACTCATTTGAAGCCATAAATTTAAAGACATGGCAGGGCCTATATTAGTATAATAAACTCAAACGTTCATTGCAGTTTAAGAAAACATCTGGGAGCCAATTGAGCATTACAGATATTCATGTTGCTTTCTCTTCAGTAGCACCATATGCTTTGATTCCTTCCTTCCTTCCTTCCTTCCTTCCTTCCTTCCTTCCTTCCTTCCTTCCTTCCTTCCTTCCTAATATGGATTCTACTCAAACAAAACAGCTGGAGACAGATAATAGTTTTTAATTCCGTAGGGATATCTGTGTCAGTGTGTTGTAGCAAAAACAAGAGTGTTCAGGACATCTTAGAAATGAGTAACAAATACATTGCAACACACGCTTTGGTGAGTCAAAACTGAGGATTTAAAGGTGAACTTACCTCATTCTCACCTTCTCAAACAACACACAAACCGTTGTCCTTCAAAATCCATGGTTCTCAAGATTTCGCAGTGTGGTTCTCCATCCAAGTCAGATGTGCATACATGCATATGCCAGGTTAAAGTCTGCATGTAAAATGCATATACTGTATTAGTGAAAACCTATCAAGAGCCATTATATTAGGCAAACTTGCTTTGCAGAGATGTGCATATCGGAAGAAAATTGCACTAAAATGCTGATGAATTTTCACGAGGAAGGTTTAAAGAATAAAATTGCAATCTGGTGTGGAAATGAGAACTGAATTTAAGATGGGGGGAAATGAGAAACCGAAATCAGCTTTGGGGTTCTGAGAAGCGACAGATCTTCTCAGAATTAGGCAACCTCAGAAAGATGGCCAGAAGAATGCCTATGCCATTGCCATGGTTTGTCACAGTGGCTAGAAAGACATTTAAGCAGCTTTTTGAAAATTCTAAGATTAAAATTATGAGGCAAACTGCAGCCAATGAACAGGCAGTGCCTGGCTACCTCACCTGGAATGCCTGGCTCTGAGAAGAAGGCCTTTGCCTTGGCCCTTTTAAGAGATGGTGGAGGCAGGTGCCTAGCTGGCCACTGCAGATGAGAGCTGGACCTGGTGGGAAGTGAGCAAACTGCAAGTCAGGCTTGCAAGGGACCCTTCTAAATCCTGGGTCCTAAGCCAGAGCATGGCCTGGGCAACATCTGGTGCATCAGAACTAACAAAGGGCCCACATAAAATATTTGAGGGAGTCCTCCCAAAAAAGTTGGTGGGCATTGCCATTTAAATGGTGTCTGCTTGCGTGGCAAGTTCCTGCCTCCCCCTCGGAAATAAAGACACAGGACACCAGTATTTTAGGTTAATGGGTGAAAATAGGCCACAACTTTATTGATTACAGGAATTGAGTGGTATTGGCTTAGGCATTGGTCCTATCGTCTAACCGGCTTCAGCCTGATTGCTTGGAGAGTGGCAAGGGTTAACCACCAGTAGGGGGAGTCCTGCTGATGTACATCAACTAGGAGCTCCCCCGGGGTCACCGCTCGGGGGCGTGCCTTAGGCCCACACCTCCATAGGCTTCGGACAGGGCAACGCCCCCCGGAATCCTTTACTGGACTACCCTTCATTATGGGAGAAGGTGATGGCGCTTCCTCCCCCCCCCCACTCATCTGCATAACAATACGCTTACCAATGCCTAACTGCCAGTGCTGAGGAAGCTGTGACGATTTGCTACGAGGTAGGTGAAAAACCAAATGGCTGGTGCCAATTTGCCAAGTGGAAAAAATTCCTACCAGGCCCCTTGACGGCGACCAACCGAAGTCCATAGCAATGTCAAAGAGCCAAACCTAAAGGGTGGGAGGGTGGGAAACCGGAGCAGCTGGGGCGCTGGAGTGGAGAAAGAGGGAAATCCTCGGCCGCACCAGCCCTAAATAGTGTGGGCCACGGCTCCCGGGCCAGCCGATTGGCTGGGAAGGGAGATGACGCATCCGAGGAATCCCCGATCTCGCGGGGGCTGCAAGCCAGCCCCCTCAATCTTGAGATTGAACGGCATCTAGTTTGCTGATTTTATTTGAACGGACTAATCATTTGGGAGCATTTAAAAGCATATTTATAAATATTATATATATTGTACCATAATAAGATGAGGAGGACTTCTGCAACAACAAGAAGCTGGTCCCAGGTGCTGGTTTAGAAGGGCCAAATTGTATGTGATGTTAATTGCTGCAATGTAGATTATAAGCCTGAGCAGCCTTAGGAAAGGGTTAACTCTTGTCCTACCTGCTACCACCCTAGCGGCAATCATCTCTCCCCAGCTGCTATTTGCATTTCAGAGGAAACTCCCATTGGTGCCAAAGACAGAACATTTTTTCACAATGGGTTCAGGAATGCCTGTGTACTATTCAGACTTGATAGCAAGCCTCCTGGGTTAACCTTAATCGAAAGTCATTTTTTTCCAATACAATTTTTTGGTTCCTGAAATTCTTTATGATCGTGCAGATAAAATATAACAGATATAATTATACAGGATGTGTTGCTAATGTGTGAAAACAGTCCAGATCCAAGGATCCCCAGGATCTTCAGATGGTGGAGACCTCAGGTGCCATCCTGGCACCCGGGCAACTTCACTTGGTTGCAAGTGGCCGATAGCCAGGTGCAAAATTTGCTTGGTGCCTGGCAAATTTCAAACACTGGTTCCAAGAGTCTTGTCTACTAGGATCGAGAAGCCATAGTTGTAGTACGTCTCAACACATGGGCTCAATAACACACACAGGTCTTTTCCAGAACAGAGGCTGTGTTTCTTGAACCTGTAGATCCAAACTACACAAACTAATTTACTGCAGTGGGGAATATCTCAGCCAAATACGGACCTGCCTTTGGAGAAATCAGCTCCACTACGTGGCACTGGCCACTTTGGTTTTGAGAAATATAGCAAAACCAGTCTTGTTTAGTCATTTAGTCGTGTCCGACTCTTCGTGACCCCATGGACCAGAGCACGCCAGGCCCTCCTGTCTTCCACTGCCTCCTGCAGTTTGGTCAAACTCATGCTGGTAGCTTCGAGAACACTGTCCAACCATCTCGTCCTCTGTCATCCCCTTCTCCTTGTGCCCCCCATCTTTCCCAACATCAGGGTCTTTCCAGGGATTCTTCTCTTCTCATGAGGTGGCTTCATGAGTGATCCCCTTCATGGATTACTGCCTTGCCATGGCGAAGGGGCTTGAATAACTCAGAGAAGCTATGAGCTATGCCATGCAGGGCCACCTAAGATGGACAGGTCATAGTGGAGAGTTTTGACCAAACGTGATCCACCTGGAGCAGGAACCGGCAAGCCACTCCAGTATCCCTGCCAAGAAAACTCCATGGACAAAGACAACAGGATAAAAAAAACCCAGTCTTATGATGCCTAAATTAGGCTCCATATTGAAGTATGCAAAGAAATCCAAAATGTTTTTAGTTGTGGAAAAGCAAGTAAGAAACGCTGCAATATATGTGAGTAATCTCACAAGCAAGGTGGATGGAATTCATTGGAGACTGATTCTACAATCTGTTTGTGACGGTTTTGATGGTGGTGCTTGTCCCTTTACTGCCCTTTTGGCTGAGCAGCCCCCCACCCCACCCCTCCAATTCTCCACCCACCATAACAACAGGATGCACAATGGAAAGTCATGTTTACAAATCTCGCATGCAAATGATTTGCAGAGGAGCCCATGCTATGCAGCAATTTAAATTTCTTGACAGAGTTGCTAAGAGACGACCCCTTTTGATTCTCTGAAATTCTGTTTGATTCAGCTCTGGGCTCTGACAGCTGAAGTTATTGAACAAGAGTGAGGACTCTTTAAAAGGGGGGAGGATCCTGCTATTTGCTATGTTTTCAGAGCCTGTAACACAACACTGAATATTTCTTCGGTGTCGGTTTTACTCGGCACGGGAGTGTCGGGTTCCATGCAGGGCTGCTTTTCAGCTCCCCTGTATGGTAATAAATGGCTTGAGCGCTGAATTCCACTGCTACACACACACACACACACACACTTCACAAAGGATTTATGAATCTCATAAGGTTCTTTGACATCTCCCTTTTAAGTCCCTGTATTTTTACTAGGGGCTCTTGAAATATTCATTCTCTAACATGCGTACATACAGAGGCTAATGGGCAGTGGACACCACTTCTTCTCTCGCTGACCTTAGGAGAGGAATGAACCCTCTCCAAGAGAGTCATAGGCAGGCAATTAAAACAAGGCACCCGTAAGACACATTCAGTTCTGTCCAGCAGTCAGCATTAGCACGCTAGCTACCATTAAAAGTCCTTCATAAAGAATTTCATCTTCATCTGCTTCTTAAAGGCAGGAAAGGATGAGGCCTGAAGAACTTCCTTTGGGAAAGGGGTTCCAGAACTGTACCTCCTACTTTCTGCACCATCACTGATTTGATCCCTGTTCAAGTCTTCCATGTCAAACAAGGGGCAGATTTGCTGAGCCCCTGTTCCCTGGTCCTGTTGACCTCCATGTGCTGTAAGGTGAAAGCCTGCAGCAATTGACCGTTCTACCTTTGTAGGCTCTCTAAGCACTTAGAACTGAAAGCATTGCATCACATTTTCAAGGCCCTTTTGATATCCTTTTGATAGAGGCCTTGTGACTACATATGCACTATACATTATTTGACAAAATGTATATACAGTGGTACCTCAGGTTACAGACGCTTCAGGTTACAGATGCTTCAGGTTACAGACTCCGCTAACCCAGAAATAGTACCTCGGGTGAAGAACTTTGCTTCAGGATGAGAACAGAAATCACACGACGACAGTGTGGCCCCATTAGCTAAAGTGGTGCTTCAGGTTAAGAACAGTTTCAGGTTAAGAACGGACCTCCAGAACGAATTAAGTTCTTAACCAGAGGTACCACTGTACCGCTAAATAAAACCTCTATGGGGTTTTACAAGAAATATATGTGCCCTTCTTCCAGCGGCGTAGCGTGAGTTGTCAGCACTCGGGGCAACGCAAGTAATTTGCGCCCCCTAACCCGGGGCAAGGCACGTAATTTGCGCCCCCCCTAACCCCTAACCTGCGAGTTGCCGCTGGCGCTGCCGCCCAAACGACGCTGCTTGCCCGGAGGAGGAGGGGGGCAGAGAGGCAAGGAAAATTCAACGGCCCAGCAGCTGCAGCAGCAGCGGCGGAGGCGGGGCTGTGAAGAGGGGCTGCCTGGCGCGTCCTCCGCGGCGAGTGCTGAGAGCCGCTGCCTGCCAGGTGCCTTCAGCCCGGACGCGCGCACAGCTCGTCGGTTCCGCAAGACATGCGGCTCCGCTACAGCCTGCGCCCGAGGCTCTTCGGCGACTCTGGAGGCAGCGAGCGCGCCCCCCCAGATGTTGCGCCCGGTGCGGCCTGCCCCCCTTGCACCCCCCACGCTACGCCACTGCCTTCTTCCTCTCACAGAGTTATGGTTGGTTTAACAAACAATCCTTTTTCCCAGGGAATTCTGGGAAGTGTAGCTCTGTGAGGGCGTCGGGGTGTGTGTGTGTGTGTGTCTCTTGACAACTCTCAGTATCCTTAGCAAATCACAGCTCCTAGGATTCTTTGGGGGAAGTCACGTCTCTTTAAAGTGGTATCATAGTGCTTTAAATGTGTAGTGCAGATGTGACCTGGTTGACTACCACATTAGTAGCCCCGGTCCTTCCATCCCATCTCCCTCAGAGTCCACACCATCAGAGTGGGTTTTCCCTGGGAAAAGAGCAGGGCGAGTGGAAAACTGCTTGAACTATGCCTAAAAAGTGTGGGTCAAGTGGAAAACCACTCAGATCCATGCTTTCTAGGCACAAGACAAATGAAAGTGTGGACAAGCCCTTTGTTATTCTGATTGTGCTGTATTTTAGGCAGGAAATGGAATTGATAGATTTTAAATGTATTATTTGCATTTTGTTTCAGCTTGGCATGTGCCACCCAGAGCACTTTGACCAGCCAGTCAACAATCAAATTTAAATCTATGGGTCTTCCTTTCCTTCCTTTCTTTTTGTCCTATAGAATTTGAACGGATCTGGAATGTTACAAAATAAAGGGCGCCCCCTTTATATATGTGTTCCTTTTTTCTGAATCTCCCGTGATGGTTATGGAGATGCGGCATTCTAAGCTAATGGATACATTACATTTATTTTTTAAAAAAAACAGCAACCCACCACATGACAATCCCAGAATACAGTGTAAAGGATAAAAGGCAAAGCTCTAAATGTGACCCCTTTCCTCAAAGTCGTCCTTTTAGCACCAGTTTATCGCCATCATTCATCTTTAAATACACTCGAGGTGCAAGAGAAATGCTGGAAGCTCTTCTGGAGTCTAAGTTCCCCCCTCCCCTCTCTTTTTTATTTTTATTTTGCAAGAGGAAGGAAATTGAATGTGGCAGCTTGACTACGAAGCGCTGCTGGGAGAGCAGCAGCAGCAGCATTTCCAAGAGCTGGGAAAGAAAGGCAGAGAGGCCAGGTAGACGAGGGAAAGGAATCTTTTGCTTCTTTCTGACGTACTCAAAAGTGATTTGATAACAGCTTTATAAAGACGATCTTGTACTTCATTTTTGTTTCCAGTCAAAGCACGCTCGTTACGTTCGGAAGCGGCGTCATAAGAAAGCACATGAACATTTCCTTTTGGGGGGAAGAAAATACATTTTCACATCAGCTTGTGATTTTTTTTTTAAAAAAAACAGTCCTCATGAAAATTCACCAGCATTTCAACGATTTCACCCCCTTAATGCAGACATTTTGAATGCAATTTTGCCTGGTAAGGCATAGTCATACAGTGGTACCTCAGGTTACATACGCTTCAGGTTACATACACTTCAGGTTACAGACTCCGCTAACCCAGAAATATTACCTCAGGTTAAGAACTTTGCTTCAGGATTACAACAGAAATCGTGCTCCAGTGGCACGGCAGCAGCAGGAGGCCCCATTAGCTAAGATCTTCAGGTTAAGAACAGTTTCAGGTTCAGAACGGATCTCCGGAATGAATTAAGTACTTAACCTGAGGTCGTCCTTTTAGCACCATTGTAAATAAATAAATGTCTGGGTGTGTTTTTGTAAAGAAAATGTGAAAAGAAAAAGCCACAAATCCTGCATTTTGGGACGATTCCTGGAGCATCCTTGCATTCTTACTAATAGCCTCCCCATGAGCGGTCTTTGGTGGCACGTTTTTGCAACCAACAGCATGTATTACCCAGGGTACTTGGTGTTGCAAGTTAATTTTTTGACTTTGCTCTCATGCCATCCAATAGCCATCCAATAGGTTAAAACTATATAAAACTGAGCAATTGGGCCTGGTCATGGACCGGAAAACAGTTTAATTCACAGAGTCCCAGGGTAATGAGATCCAGGAAGTTAGGCTATCCATAATAGCTTCCATGAATTTGAAGAAGTGTATCTGAAGAAGTGTGCATACACACAAAAGCTTTTACCAAGAACAAGCTTAGTTGGTCTCTAAGGTGCTACTGGACTTTTTATTTATTTTTATATACCATATTTTTTGCTCTATAAGACGCACCAGACCATAAGACGCACCAAGTTTTTGGAGGAGGAAAACAAGAAAAAAATATTCTGAATCCCAGAAGCCAGAACAGCAAGAGCGATCGCTGTGCAGCGAAAGCAGCGATCCCTCTTGCTGTTCTGGCTTCTGGGATAGCTGCGCAGCCTGCATTCGCTCCATAAGACGCACACACATTTCCCCTTATTTTTTAGGAGGGAAAATGTGAGTCTTATGGAACAAAAAATATGGTATATCTCAGCTTCCATGAAGGTTTTACAACTATGAGATGGGCTGAGATGGAGCAGGAGACCTTTGGGAAGTGGCCAAGCAGTCAAATGGGACCTGCTGTGCCCTTAGACCGGTTGCCAGGTCTCAGTGGAGAGTTTTGCTCTACCCCTTTAAGGAAGATATAGTAGCTGTATCTGATTCTACGTAGTCCTTCCTGCTCTAGAACACACAAGGAGTTCTGAGGATATGAATGGCTGCAAATACCAGGGAACCAATGAGTGGGTACCTTTGCTGAATCTCTTGCCCTTGTCTCTAGGAAAAAAGGCAAAATTTTGGGTTGTGACCTGGAAGCCTTGGCCAGCATAAATTTGAAGGAGGTGCATTGATGTAGGTTCTGTCCATTTACTAGAATGCAGAAGAGGGACTGGTTAATCATAAAAGACAAGCAGACACGTTAATAGCCCAGAGTTGCTTAGGGATGCACATTGCAGACTGGAGCCTGGACAACACAAATGTTTAAATCCACCTTGATTGTACTGAAAGCAGCTTGGCCTGCAGCAGTGTGAATGTAAGCAAACAAAACCAGCCAGTTAGCAAGGAGCATTTCATTCTGCCTCCGTTATGTTTGTGAGATACTTGATGCCTTATTTGCTGTAGCGCATTGCACATTTACCGAGATCAGTGCTGAACAGAAATGGTTCTGACTGCCTGATGGCCTGCAGGATCAACATGGAAAGCAGCGGAAACTGTGTTCAGATGGTCCAGGTAGCACCATTTTAAAGAGGTGCCATTGATTCGGGTAAGAATCAATTCATTCATTCATTCTGGTAAGAGTTAACGAGGTGTGCACATGTATGGAGACAGTAATCCACCTTAACCCTTGATTCATCCATCAGAATTGTCATATTTATCTCATTTGTATCCCAACTTACAAGGCATATTACTTATCTCCCCTACCTGCCCACTTAGATACGCAAACTACTATATCCCTGCAACAACCACATGCCCTCCAACTGTCCCTATTTCCCAGGGACAGTCCCAGAATTACGAAAGGCATCCCAGCTTTTGATCTGATCACAGAATGTCCCTATTTCCCCCACCAGCACTGCTGCCACTGAGCTCGGGGAAGAAGATGAGCCGGTGCTTGTCCAGGGCAGCGGACAAGGCAGTGGCAGCTGCAAGGAAGCATCCTGTTGCCTCTTCATGGCCTCTCCATGGCTGCCACTGCTGACCTCCTCCCTTGGGTGAGGAGAGGAGACAGCCATTGCTGAGGCCCAACCCAATGCGATGTGCCAGTTCTGAGGGTCGAACAACAACAAACAAACCTATGGTCACCTAAAGCATACTCAATAAACACACGAGACATAACCGGCTGTGTTCTTAGATAGATAAGGTATACTATTCATGTATCAAATCATAGATCACTGCAGATGGTGACAGCAGTCACAAAATTAAAAGATGCCTGCTTCTTGGGAGAAAAGCAATGACAAGCCTAGACAGCATCTTAAAAAGCAGAGACATACACCTTGCCAATAAAGGTCCGTATAGTTAAAGCTATGGTTTTCCCAATAGCCATGTATGGAAGTGAGAGCTGGACCATAAGGAAGGCTGATCACCGAAGAATTGATGCTTTTGAATTATGGTGCTGGAGGAGACTCTTGAGAGTCCCATGGACTGCAAGAAGATCAAACCTATCCATTCTTAAGGAAATCAGCCCTGAATGCTCAGTGGAAGGACAGATCCTGAAGCTGAGGCTCCAATACTTTGGCCACCTCGTGAGAAGAGAAGACTCCCTGGAAATGACCCTGGTGTTGGGAAAGATGGAGGGCGCCAGGAGAAGGGGACAACAGAGGACGAGATGGTTGGACAGTGTTCTGGAAGCTACCAGCATGAGTTTGACCAAACTGCGGGAGGCAGTGGAAGACAGGAGTGCCTGGCGTGCTCTGATCCATGGGGTCACGAAGAGTCGGACACGACTAAACTACTAAACAACATAATCAAATCATAAATTTCAACGGAAATAACTCATAAAGTTCAACAAACGAACAAAGCAGAAGACCCAGTGGATCAGATCATTCCCTAATCAGTTCTTGCATAAGGTCCATCCGTGTAATAGTGTCTATTCCACCTGTCTGTTCATAAGGTCCAAACAATCCACATGAAAGGTTGTTACAGTTCCACAGAATCCTTTCACAGAGTCTAAGACAAGGATTTCCAGAATATTGGCCTTGTTTCGCCATCCTGGGCTTCATCAGTAGTTAAAGCTCATATGTGATATTACAGGACAGTGGATCTTATGGCATAGTGCCAATGCGATGTGCCAGTTCTGAGGGTCACTGAAAAGGATATACCAAGAACTCTGGCCACAACTTTCAATTTAAGGAATAATTCCTACTCAAGAGTTGAGATGAAAAACTTGTATATTCTGCTAAGAATAACAGTTTGAAGCTAGTAGTAAATTTAAATATAACATGTAAGTACGGTGGTTTTAAAGTAATAGTAAGTTTGGATACAACGTTTAAGTACAGAAATAATGTAGTTTCAAATATGCAGTGATATGGTACAAAGGTACATGAAATACCAGTGCACAACAATTGTTTTATACAAGTCTCAATGGCAGTCAAAAAGAGTCCATATATATAAAATCAGAATAAAGAATAAAGAATAAAGGATCAAATAGGGCCAAAACGGAGTATCCGGAGTGTGAATCAGATGTACGACTCAGTAGTGGTGACCAGGACAGGGCCCTGTTTCAGAGTAAACTCCTTCTTCAGCTCGGTTTTTTTGAGGACTATAAATCTGTTGGAAGTCTATATCATTTAATTCTTTTATGTTTCTTTTTCGACATGCGTCTTAGATAATTGAATCCAAGTTTTCTTGGTCACCACTACCCCCTCAGCTGTAGGGTGGCTGAGTGGGAGGAGGCAGGCAGACCCCTTGGAGGCCCACGGTGCCCCCGTGGGCAGTTGGCCCCGCCCTCAGGCGCAGGGCACACGCGCCACCCCAGGCGCCCGATTGGCTTGCTCCGCCGCTGGCCGTGTGTAATCTAGCCTCTTTCTAAAATTTGCTTATCGGTGTGTGCTTTCCTTTTTGGAAATCTACCAAAGAATAAAATGAAACAAAACAAAACGAAATAAAATAAAATAAAATAAGGATTAGGGCATTTTCTCAGGACGACAGAGGACGTGTGTGCTGTGTCTCATTGGTGAAATGGTGGTGGCACTAACCTGTTAACCCGTCTTCTGATAGGAAGTGTTGGGGAAACAACAAAAAATTGGGGGAGGGATGAAGGAGGGTCTGTTGGGGAGGGGGAGTGAGAAATGTCCCTATTTTCATCTGAGGAATGTTGGAGGGTATGCAGCAGCCATGTGAACGAAGTAAATCAGAAAGATCATGAGTGGCCCAAAGTCAAGAAGCATATATATATTTTTTTTAAAAAATAATATTTATTAGAAGTTTCAGAATTACAGAAAAAAGAAAAAAAGAAAACAACAAAAAATTTGACAAGACATACATTACAATACATAAAAGGAAAAGCATAAAAAACAATACAACAATACAGCAAAAAAACCAATAACATTAAAACACACATCCAATGTTCCATATCTTTATCTTTCACTTACTTGTTTCATCGACCTCCTCACACCTCCCTTTTTGTATTCTAATTTAATTAATTGTTTCAGCAAATTCTTTCCATCTTTCTCAATTTTTGTTATATAATTTATCTTAACAATCTAACCTATTAATTAACTCAGCAAATCCTTTCCTTCTTTCACTATATTCTGTCATTCAATTTATCTTAATTTATTTAACCTTATCTTACCATAAAAAAACCTTAAAACTTAAAACTTAATATTTATTTGTATATGACTCCTTATATCATTTCTACTAAAGCCAAATAGTCTCATTCCAACATTTTTCCTAATACTCGTTAATTTTACACTAATTCTCAAAATATTTTTTTTAAAACTTTCTTCCAATCTTCATCCAATGTCTCTTCTTCCTGGTCTCGGGTTTTGTCAGTCCTTCTTGTCCATTACATCTAGTCCATCAACCTGGTGATCTTATGTCCGAGGCTCTTAAGTCTTTTCCATGTCCCTTCTACAGATCTTCTTCTTGTTTATACCTGCACTTTACTTTGTCTTTTGTTGATCTTTTTCTTAATTTCTTTCCTTTCTCATTGGGGGGTAGGTCTTGGGAGGACTCCAATCCAAAAATATCTCCATCTCCCTATAGCAGGTCAGCCCATTCCCCACAGTCCCATTCCCCACAGTCAACACTGTAATCCAGAAAGTATTTAAAAACATGTTTCAAAGTCCTTCCAAAATTAAGAGCCCTCACAACTCCAGACCCCCCCCCACCCGGTCCACACCAGATTCAAACTTCAAGAACAGCGGCTTATGCTCCTGCAAGGCCTCGAGTCTCTCCATTTGTGTTACTTGAGGTTCAACAGCAACCTCCTCCATTATCTTCTGCACTTGCACTTGCCCTGTCAAAACAGGTTCCTGGGTTGGTTCCTGAATGGTTTCTATATGGGTATTCACCATTTGTCCAAAGTTTTTAACTGCAACAGTCATCAAATCCATCTTCTCATGCATCTGCTCCAGCAAAGCACTTGTCTTGCAAAAAGCAAGCACCAAAACTTCTTCTAAACACATTTTTATTCAAGGTCAGAGTCTGGTCTCACGATCCTAATCTTCACAGCTGTGAAATCCCCAGATCGACTCCAGCAACAATTTAACAAGCTCCCTCTAGAGGAGACAATTTCTATTTGTATCCATCTTTTGAAAGCAGGACCAACAAAAGAAAATTACTTTCATTTTTCAAATATTTTGTTTCTTTTGAATGCAAAAGGCAACATTGGAATCAATTTGTTTCTCTTTTTTAACTATCTGTCAAAAGACATTCCATTCACAGTCAATGAACTTCCCCATAAATTTCTGTCTCTGACACCTGGTTCCCAGGTTTGAGACGGTGGAGATTTATCTTTCTTTACTCTCTCTCCTGCAGGCTTGAACAGTCAAAAATCCTCCCCCCTTTTCTCCTGCTTCCAAGAGGGGTTTTAGTGGTAATAACTGAAGGAAATTTAGACCTTTATATACGACTTTCCAGACTTTAGCTTGCAAAGTTTTTGCTTCAATTTATTTACAAAAACGGGAGGCGGACTTCCTGTTTATAACCTTCCCGCTTCAGTGCCAAATTAAAATGTTTCTTAATCCAATTTTCCGTTCTACTCACGGGTACTTGTTTAGAGTCCAATTGTCCACAGGAAAAAGTCAGCGCTCTCCGGCAATGGCTGTGCGGCTTCACTCCGTAAAAGTAGCGGTTGATTCAAAACACCGCGCCACTCACCCCGCGTCGCTTCGGATCCCCAAAAAAGGGTTTCCCTGCGAGTAGGGGAGGCGCTGCTGGTGTCAGCCGAATCCCACATTCCCAGGCTTCCTCCGCCTGGGATTTTTAAAGGGTCTCCGCCTTTGCCATGGCGGCAAGACCCGATTTTCACGGAGCGGGTTCCTCTCGGTCAGAGGAACTCCGCCATTGCCGATGGCGCTAACCCGGAAGTCCCCCAAAAGTCAAGAAGCATAATTGGCACACTGACCACAGAACTGCAGAACTGCTCTTCTCTCTCTAGGAGGGTGGATAATGGGTCAAATAATAACATTTGCTAATCCTGAAGAAAAGATATTTCTTGCACTATTTGCCCCCAATGTGAAGGTTGTTAACGCTGCAAACAATACAGAAGAGTAACTGACTGTAGCCAATGTAAGCTTTGCACTGATATTCAGGGTGGAAGTCAGAGTTTATTAAAGTCTCAGAACCCAGCACAGTGATAGATGAGTAGCACAGAACAGTTCTGTTCCGCAATTGTTCCAGGATCACTTCATCAGGGTACATCTCTTTTAGTTTAATTCCAGTTGGAAATCCAGATTTCACAGCATAACTGCCAGGATCCTGCTCAAAATAAAAAAATTCCTTCCAGTAGCACCTTAAAGACCAACTAAGTGTATCTGAAGAAGTGTGCATGCACACGAAAGCTCATACCAAGAACTAACTTAGTTGGTCTTTAAGGTGCTACTGGAAGGAATTTTTTTATTTTGACTATGGCAGACCAACACGGCTACCTATCTGTAACAGGATCCTGCTCGTGAGGTTTCCTCAAAACCATTTCTTAGAAATCTGGCTCATCATTCTGAGATTACCCACAAGGAAATTGAAAGAGGCTGCAGCCTAGAAATGTGTGGTGAGAGGAACAAAAAGCAACCTGCCCACTAGGCATCTCTTTAAATATCCTCATTTATTTCCACAGTGCCACTGCACAATTTCAGCATTGCACAATTTCACAAATAAAAAGGTGTGGGTTTTTAAAAGTTTGCTTTTTAAAAAAATAGCAGTCAAATTTTCCCGAAAACCAGGACGTGTCAGGAATTTCCCTGACGTATGGCAAGCCTACTCAAATTGAAAAATACTTTCCCAGAATCAGATCCCAAACAGATTCCTCCTCCCACAAGTTCTGATCCAAAAACTGTGATGGAAATCCAGAACTTCAAAATAACAGGGTGGAATCCAGTTGGGATAGCTTCTGTAACCATCCCTACCAAAGCCCCTTTAATTTACTTGAGATTTAAATATGCAGTTTTGTGCAACGGATTGTGGTCCTAAATTGTGCAAAATTGGGGTGCTTGCAGAGTTTATGCAACACAGAGGACTTCATTTTTCTTGGCATGCAATTTCTCTTTATTTTAAGAAGAGGAAGATTACCCTGGCAACCTTGAATAAAATGTTCTCTTTAGGTGCTTGAGTGTACAAGTGGTCCTAAACTGCTTTACGTCCCCATGTTCCAGAAAACCGATACAATGGCTGTTTCTGGTTTGTTTCCCTTTAATGAAGGAGAAGGAATCATTGAGTTTCCTGGTGAAAACAACAAAGCAGCCGACTAGCAGCCTGGCATCCTTAGCAATCTTCCTTTCTACTTCCCCATGCATGTTGAGTGATCCGGGATGAAAAACTAACAAGCACCTGTCAAATCCGAGACAACAGGGTTGCGTTTGCGTGTTTTGACAGACGGCCCACTGGACTTTCCCTATCAGGAGAGCCTTTATGAGTAAACCGAGAAAATCTCCCTCAGACAAAAAGGGAAAACAGAGCTCATCAGAAATTAGCAGACCCTTGGCTTTGGAGGGCACCCGGTCGCTGCCGAAAGGCTTTTGATCACAGTGCTTTCTTATTCAGATTTGACATCACATTATAGCTAATCAATACCTTGCAACTGTCCAAGTCCCCAGTCGGACACACATCTCACAATCAGGCAGGGAGGCCTGCTAATTGAAGAAAAGTCAGAGACACAGGTAGCATTGCCCTGGGGCCATTCTACTCCCTCTTTCTCCAACACACGCAGGCATTCTCGCCCCTCACCCCTCCACCCAACCAGAATCTTGGAAATGGTGGAAATAAAATTTAGAGACATGACAGGAACGGGAGAGCAGGATCAATTCCTGTCACTTGCCACCAGTGTTTACTGCTTTCCCGTGTCTTCAGAGGGTTTTATCCTCTCCCCTCCCCTCCCTTCCCGACCCCACCTTGCCTCTCTCTCCGTCTCTTGACTTAGGGGAACTTAACCTTTTATAAATGGGAAGATGGTACCTTCATGCATTTTAAATGGCTTCATTCTCCCATTCTCAAGATCAGCTCAGGTGGAGAGATGGATAGAAAAAAATAATATTGGAGCACTGGCATTTATTTATTAAGATGTTTGCCAAACATTTTGCCCTTAACGCACCATAAAATAGAATAAAATCTGCTGAATCCTGCTACTGCTATTCTCAGCAGCGTGAGTGAATATTTTCAATTCACTTTATGGAAATAAATCAAAGTATTCCTGGACTGTGATGTTAAAGGAGGTGCGGCTTCTCTCTCTCTCTCTCTCTCTCTCTCTCTCTGTGTGTGTGTGTGTGTGTGTGTGTGTAGTTTAAAATGTTGCCTATTTGGGGTAATTTGCACAGCCTGTGGCCTGTCATCCTGGGCTGATCCCCAAAAAGAGCCCATGAGTCATGGTGGAGGGAGAGTAGCAATGAGGGTCCCTACAGAGCAATAAAGCTCCAATGATGTCTGGGATCCAACGGAAACCTTCTATGCTGGGACATCTTGGGCTCTGCCCACTCCTTGAAAAGTCAAAGGGTTTAAAGGGACAGGCTTCTTGCCTGGAGCTCCACACTCTGGTTCCATGGAGCAGAAGGTCCTTGAAGGCAGCGATGCTAGCTCCTCTCTGGACCTGTGTGCAGTCTTTGTTCCAGGTTCAGGGGCTTGTGTATCGAGGCCCCGTGACCACCCTGTTCCATGAGGTGCAGATAACTAGACAACATGTGGCATATTGGTTTTGGGATCAGATAAGGCCACAGCTTTATTGGTTTGGCCATAGGCCTTGTGCCAACAAAGGTCTGTATAGTAAAAGCTATGGTTTTCCCAGTAGTGATGTATGGAAGTGAAAGCTGGACCATAAAGAAGGCTGATCGCAGAAGAATTGATGCTTTTGAATTATGGTGCTGGAGGAGACTCTTGAGAGTCCCATGGACTGCAAGAAGATCAAACCTATCCATTCTTAAGGAAATCAGCCCTGAGTGCTCACTGGAAGGACAGATCGTGAAGCTGAGACTCCAATACTTTGGCCACCTCATGAGAAGAGAAGTCTCCCTGGAAAAGACCCTGATGTTGGGAAAGATGGAGGGCACAAGGAGAAGGGGACGACAGAGGACGAGATGATTGGATAGTGTTCTCGAAGCTACCAGCATGAGTTTGATCAAACTGCGGGAGGCAGTGGAAGACAGGAGTGCCTGGCATGCTCTGGTCCATGGGGTCATGAAGAGTCAGACACAACTAAACAACAACAACAACAACATTGTGGTAAGCAGTAGCACATGTCACTCACACCCATCTGCTGGGAGTGTTTCGAAGGGTGAAACTGGTGGAGGGGATGGACGCCCTATGACCTACTTCAAATCAGGTGTTCCCCCAAGCAGTCACCATTGGAGGAGTGGTATGGCCCTAGACCCTGTCTGGGCATCGGACAGAAGCCACTCCTCCTGGATCCTTTTAACAGGGTACCATTACAACCTCCCCTCCAAATAAGACTAGGCTTACCCAGTGCTTACCCCGATAAGTGGGAGAATGGACTTGTAGCACTTCTAGTTTAGATGTCTGTGGCATCTTTGTCGCAGGATGGTTTCAGATCTTAAGAGGTCTCTGGATCAGTGCCTCCTCCATAGGCTCCACTGGCCGAACTGTTATATTCTCCAGTTGCTGTTGGACTACAACTTCCATAATCCCTGATCCTGCCGCTGATGGGAGTCGTAGTCCAAAACATCAGGAGGGCACCATGTTGACTACCCTTGCATTGAAAACAACTGCATCAAAATCACAGTGCTGACCATTTTGCCAGCTCCTTTACCTCCTGTTACCTCCGGCAATTCCTGCACAGCCTGTTGTTGGAGGCATCAGCAAGACAAAGGACCGTTTCCAAAAGAACATGTTTACATCCTCTGGGAGTGGCTCTTTGACTATATCTGCTCAACCACATGAGACCAGATCTTCTGGAACCAATTTGTGCAGACGATGAGTTTGGAGGAAATATTTTTGCACACATGAGCACTTCCCAGGAATCACTTCCGCTTCTGTTCATGGATGCAACATTTTGCATTGGGCTTTAAATTGGCCTCAATCCAAGCACTTAACTCATGCACATGCCAGCAGATAGAGCTTAGTCCACTCAAAATGTCTCCCAGTAGGTCTTCTTTCAGGCCTTCATCTGCAAACAGCCCTATTTATCCCCTAAGAATAAAAATTCATGTATTCCCAAATTCAAAGAGAAGCTGTGGGCTGGCTTGCCTGTTAATTCTTTCCATTATTTTATTGCCTGCTGGAAAGAATCAATTGACAGGAATTTTTTTTTAATGAAAAGGAGGTTATCAAGCAGCAGCAGCAGCAACAGCAGAAGATTATGTTTCATTGGTGGACAAAACTTTTCCAAGTCATCATCCGCTCTTCTTTGCCGTTTGTTTGTTTGTTAATTTTGCTTGCTTTTTTTAAAAGAGAAAACATGTTTTCCCCACCCAATAAGGAGCCCATTAATTACATTCCATTCTTTCCACTTTGATATCTCATTAAAATCTTATAAATGATCATGCAGTGACCTTGAAGGGCATGCATAATACATGAAAGTAAACCTGCAGTAAAATGTATTCTTTCACTCCTGACTGCCTTCATCCCACATTTCATTCTCCCATCCCCAATGACCCCAATATGGGGAGCGGGTAGTTAACGCTGGCGAAGTCGAGGTATGCAATGGTGTGCAAATCCACTAACTCCATTAGCTTTTCTCTCCTGATGACAGCTGCAATATGTTAATGGCTTGTGTTTGGATGCGGCGGGTTGCCACTGCTACTTAGGGCTAATTACCATAAGATGGTGACAACAGGTGCAAGTGTCGCTTCGCATCAGCGTCAGGCTGCGCGAGCAAGAAGAGCGAGAAGCACCCAAAGGGAACTCACAAAAGATGCAAACTTTAGTCAGCAGGCTGCAAGTCTCTGAAGAATCCTCTGCGATAATGACCTGTGTGTCTGCAAGTCTCTCTCTCTCTCTCTGCCTTCTCTACCCAAGCAGGCAGCAGAGGGAAGGTACAAGACCAGTAAGTGCTTCCACACACAGAGCAACCCCCCAGTCATTGCTGTTCTGCTTCGAGCTGCAAATGAAATAGTATCTCTGTTTCCAGTCTTCTGGGATCCAAATGGCCTTAGTGAAGCACAAGCTTGACACGAGTCAACAGTGTGATGCTGCGGCAGAAGAAGAAGCCAACGCAATTCTAGGCTGCATCAACAGAAGTGTAGTGTCCACATCAAGGGAAGAAATAGTACCGCCCTATTCTGCCTTGGTCAGACCCGACCTGGAGTACAGTCGTACCTTGGTTCTCGAACAGAATGCGTTCCAGGAGTGGACTCCCGGAACCGTTCAAAGACCAAGGTACAGCTTCCGATTGGCTGCAGGAGCATCCTGTAGCCAGTCAGAAGCCATGCCGAAAATTCAGCTTTCAAAAATTGTTCAAAAAATGGAACACTCACTTCTGGGTTTTGATTGTTCAGGAGCCGATTTGTTTGGGAGCCAAGGCGTTTGAGATCCAAGGTACGACTGTACTGCATCCACTTCTGCTCACCACAGTTTAAGAGGGATATTACTGATAAGCAGAGGAGGATGACCAAGATGATCAAGGATCATTTTGAGAAATAGTTGAGGGTACGTGTAGAGCTGCCATTTTTCAAGAAGTTGTTGAGCTTTTTTGGCAAAATCTCAAAAAAAGAAGTTTTTTGAGCCAATCCCCCAAAATCTAGACTTACGACACGGGTTGCCATACACCCAGATTTTCCTAGACATTTAAGCTATTTCCGCACAGACACCGTTACCGACCGCCGTATTCTGGCTATGTCTGGTAATCTCTGGACATATGGCAACTCTAGGTATGGGAAGCCTAGAAAAGAGAACAATGAGGCGATACGACAGCCATCTTCAGATATCTGAAGAGCTATCACATGGAAGGTGGAGCGAGCTTGAGTTCTGTGGCTTCAGAGGGTGGGATCTCAACCAATGGGTTCAAATGGCAAGAAAGGAAAACCCAACTAAACATTAGGAAGAACTTTTCTGACAGTAATACTTGTTCAACAGTGGAACGGACTTCCTCGGAACGTGGTAGACTCTCCTCCATTGAAGATTTTTAAACAGAGGTTGGAGGGCAATCAGTCAGGGATTCCTCAGCTTTTGATTTCTGCAGTGCAGGGGGCTGGACTAGATGACCCCAGAGCTCCCTTCCAACCCTACTATTCTATGGAACAAAGTGGACACCTCAACTTTCACCACCCCCAAATTTTGGGATTGGGTGCATGATTTTTTTTGGACCCCGGTGTGGAGGAACGGGGATCAAAGAATCCTTTTTCTCCTCACTACACTCCCAATCATGAACTGCCCCTCCCCATTGCTGGAACTGGGAGAGAGTGGGAGAAACTAAACATATAGAAAGGCAATTATATTTGGAAGAAGAAAGGTTGACATTAGTGGAGTTGATTCTTAGAGGCAGACTGTAGAAAAGGAAATGGGCAGGCCATACTACATAGGTCAGAAAGGTAAAGGGACCCCTGACCATTAGGTCCAGTCGTGGCCAACTCTGGGGTTGCGGTGCTCATCTCGCTTTATTGGCCGAGAGAGACGGCATACAGCTTCCGGGTCATGCGGCCAGCGTGACTAAGCCGCTTCTGGCGAACCAGAGCAGCGTAAGGAAATGCTGTTTACCTTCCCGCTGGAGCAGTACCTATTTATCTACTTGCACTTTGAGGTGCTTTCGAACTGCTAGGTTGGCAGGAGCAGGGACCGAGCAACGGGAGCTCACCCCGTTGCGGGGATTCGAACAGCCAACCTGATCGGTAAGTCCTAGGCTCTGTGGTTTAACCCACAGCATAGATGCCCCCAAACCCACTGACCATCTGGGCAAGAGGCCACCAACACTGGGGAGATTGTGCAGCTGTTCCATCATGCTAAAAAAAGTGAACTTTCTGAGTTCAGCAACAACAAACCGAAGCAGGCGCAAAATGTCTTGTGCCCTGTATCATGCAAATGCTCTGTAAATGTGAGTGTGGCTCTTTTGCAGTGAATATACAGTGGGGAAGAAGCCTGTATTTTGCAAACCTTCAGACTTTCACCAGGGACAGAGTCCTTTTCCAATGCCCTTCCACCTTAGAAACAGCTTGTGGGAACATCACTGCCTTACATTAAGGCCAGGGGCAAAATCAGCTATAATTAAGAGGCACAGAAGCAAAGAACCATGAATGAATGAGGGCACAGAGGTGAGCATTGACCAGCACATCTAGCCCATGTGCATCTTGCTAGTAATTGGGAGAAGGCTTCTGCAAGATGCAGTACTTTCAAATTAATAGGGATGCCTTCGTGAGCTATTTAAAGCTATGTTTCAATAGCATGCATTTATGGTGCAGCTCAAGCCAAAGGCAGGAGATTGGAATCTATCCAGGATTGCTTATTGAATAAAAGTTTTCCAAAGCTACATTTATCGCTTTGACTCCACACTGGAGTTCCTGTAATGTCATACGGAGCGAAAACAGTGGGGCATTTCAGTTCTTACACTCGCAATCTCATACTATGGGTTATGTGGAATTTAGCCCCATTTTAATAGCAAGAAACCTGTGCACACTGAATCTGAGCAGAGGAAGGACACCCCAGGGTGATGTTGCTTTGCTCTTTTGCCTTCCGCAAGCTGCTTTTATTTTATTCACGGGTCTGTGGGAAGCAGTGAAAAGTGACTTCAGAACCAGGTACAGTGGTACCTCGGGTTAAATATTTAATTCGTTCCGGAGGTCTGTACTTAACCTGAAACTGTTCTTAACCTGAAGCACCACTTTAGCTAATGGGGCCTCCTGCTGCCACCGCGCCACCACTGCACGATTTCTGTTCTCATCCTGAAGCAAAGTTCTTAACCTGAAGCACTATTTCTGGGTTAGCAGAGTCTGTAACCGGAAGCGTATTTAACCTGAAGCGTATGTAACCCGAGGTACCACTGTAATTGATATGTATGTCTGTCATCACTAGATATGCAAAGGAGCATTATTTCCATAGGAACCAATCTACCATATTCACTTTATTAAAATAACTTGGTCTAATAGGTAAAATGTGTAAGCAGTTTAAGATGCTTCTCATTGCCCTGTTGGCCTGAAGATGCTTCCCTGTTAGTGAATATTCTGGTTAAAATAGTGGGAGAGCAAGGACTGATTTATATGCTGGAAATAACCAATAGTCTGATGAGAACAAATGCTATGGAACCCTACTAAAGCACCTCTTAGTTGTCCCTTATTTTTATTTTATTGTGTTACAGTGGTGCCTCGCAAGACGAAAAGAATCCGTTCTGTGATTCTCTTCGTCTAGCGGTTTTTTTCGTCTTGTGAAGCAAGCCCATTGAAGGATTAGCGGATTAGTGCTATTAGTGGCTTTTAGCGGCTTTTAGCGGCTTATCTGCTGATCGGATCAGCTGATAAGCGGCTTAGCAGCTTAGGAAAAGGGGGGGGAGGAAAAAAAACCAGCAGGAACTCGCAAGACATTGTCGTCTTGCGAAGCAAGCCCATAGGAAATTCGTTTTGCGAAGCACCTCCAAAACGGAAAACTCTTTCATCTAGCGAGTTTTCCGTCTTGCGAGGCATTCGTCTTGCGGGGCACCACTGTACTTATTGCATATTACAGTGGTACCTCGGGTTAAGTACTTAATTCGTTCCGGAGGTACGTTCTTAACCTGAAACTGTTCTTAACCTGAAGCACCACTTTAGCTAATGGGGCCTCCTGCTGCCGCCGCGCAGCCAGAGCACGATTTCTCCCCTGAAGCAAAGTTCTTAACCTAAAGCACTATTTCTGGGTTAGCGGAGTCTGTAATCTGAAGCGTATGTAACCTGAAGCGTATGTAACCCGAGGTACCACTGTACTTCTTCCAACATCCTGCATGGGTGGTTCAGATCTTCAGAGAGAGCCCTTCTGAAGTTTGGAGCTGCCAGGTGGTAAAGAAAAGTCTTATCGGTGGTGGTGCCCTGGCTGAGGAACATGCGTGGCACCAACAGGGTTTTACTTTTTCTGCCAACTTAAAATGTACATGTTCTCTTAGACATTGGTGCAAGGTTAAGTCGATGGAATCTTCTGCAGCATCTTCAGACTCTTTAAAAGGGATTTTTATAACGACTTGTTGTTCACTGTAATAGTGCTAATGGCCCTTGTTTGAATTCCTAGGAGTTATTCCATGGAGGGATGGAGGGAAAATTCAGTTCAGTTGACATTTAAGGATGTGCCTGTCTAATTTGAACTTTCTGAAACAAGACGGGAGTTGAGATCCAACAACTTATGGAGGGCACCACATTGAGGAAGGGTGGTTTAAGTCACAATTCTGCTCCAATTCTTTTATCATTCACCTTTCATATATGCTTGTCTCAAATGACGTTTTCTAATGAAAATGCTATTATGTGTATGTACGAAATCCAAACTTGATTTCTTAGACGATAGATAGGATGCTAGGAATAACACATCACAATAATATTGCTGCACAACGGTTCTTTTGTTGGTTTCTTTGCCCTCCTTTAACTGTTTTGCTTAATTCCTTTTTATACGGAAGGAACGTATTAAGCAGGCTTCCTTCTCGCCCGAGAAGGCATTCTGTTACTGTCATTTTATGGGACCAGATTGGTCTCTATTACATTCCCCCTGTTGAGACGTAGCCAGAATGAATTGTAACTGCAGTATGTCCAGCTGTTTTGTAAATAATTCCCATTATTCTTCACATAGTCACGAGAACCTGTGTCACTTCCATCAAGCTCTCTCAGTGGTATGTGTTACCCAAAGCTATTGATTCTGCAGGGATGGAAAGGCCTTTTGTAGAGAATATTGTGACATAATTTGTCTCCATCTCAACAGCTCACTAATTTATATATTCTGGTCTCCTCCAAAACACCCTTTTTGGCTTCTTCACTAAATCAGAAGCAACCCCCCCCCTTTCTCTCTCTTCCCATTTTTTTGCATGTGATTACATTGTGCACATGTGATCCCAAGATCAGCACAATTTTATTTATCAAGACGGGCTAATTTCCTAGCTGTAGGTGGAGAGGCGCCTCTGATCATGAAGTTCAGTCAATAAGCTGACTTGAGTAAGTAAGCAATTATGCACTGCCTCTGGGAACATTCTCCCCCACCTTACCGATTTTTGCATACTTGTTATCCCAGGAAAGTATCTGAGAAATTAAAATCCACCATGATCAAAGTTTCTTGTTTTTTTTTTCTTATCAGTTTCCCTTAGCTGTAAACACGGTGCTTGTTACAGTTACTCTGAACACAATTTACAAGCTAACATGTCACTGCTGTTTATTATATCACTTTCGGCAACGCTACCATCTTGGTGCTTCTAAGCGTGAATCCATTAACAGTGATCCAGTTCAGCACTGGATACAGATCTAGGAATGCATATGTTTTAGAAGGGCAAGTACATTCTATGTTCTGTTCAGCTCATCCATCCAGATTTTCATGTCCAGGGTGGGACTAATAGAACATACATCCTCATGGCTATTCAAGAAAGGTGCACTCAGAACCTGTTAGATATTGGGTAATCTTGGGCAAATAGTGCTTTATCCTGGAATTTCCTCATCTGCGAAGGCCAATTGACTATCTCTACTCCAGTTTTCAGGAGGTGGCTGAGTTATAGGAGCATTTTGTATCTGATTGTTAGCTCTGTGGTTAAGGATATCAGGAAATTTTGGTGGAAGTGGGGATGGAAACTGCCAATGTTTGTAGAGCATGAGACTCTTAATCTCAGAGCCATGGGTTTGCCCATGGGTTGGGCAAAAGTTTCTTGCATTGCAGGGGGTTGGACTAGATGACCCTCATGGTCTCTTACAACTCTATGACCCCATGATTTTATGATCCCATGTCAGAACAGAAATAAATAGGGAGTGCAACTGGCATTTGCTGTTGTTGTTGCTTTGAGTCTGCAAGTGATACGTAACTGATTGTGTTTACTTCCCCGTTTAAATTGTGTTTCCTATGCAATGAAATTAATGGGGTGGAATGATGTGATTAACCAGTAATTTACATAATTATATAAATGACATAATTTTGCAACAGTGGACAGTGAGATGAATACCACAGTTGTTGGTGAAATACCAACTGCAGCAGAAAGCGAATACAGTGGTACCTCTGGTTACGTACTTAATTCGTTCCAGAGGTCCATTCTTAACCTGAAACTGTCCTTAACCTGAAGCACCACTTTAGCTAATGGGGCCTGCTGCTGCCACCGCGCCGCCGGAGCACGATTTCTGTTCTCATCCTGAAGCAAAGTTCTTCACCCGAGGTACTATTCTGGGTTAGTGGAGTCTGTAACCTGAAGCGTATGTAACCTGAAGCATATGTAACTCGAGGTACCACTGTAGTCCTATATGTGACATATACAAGGCAGACTCGCCATCTGCAGTTGTGGGATGCTTTCAAAATTTCTTCTGGATAGAAGTGCTGTAATTTTAAACGATGTTCTTTGACCCCATTCAATAGGGCAGTGGAGGGAGAATTTGAGAAGAACCAGCATATCCAGAGCACTACCAGTCTCACATCAGCCAGGACAGAAGCGTGGAGCGGGACAGTTATAGGAAAAATAATTGTAAAAGCTCCAGGGCTCGCGTATTTTCCCTCCCTTGTTAGAGGCACATCAGGGGAATAGGAGGCCTTTGAATCCTGCAGACTCTCCAAAGACACCTCAAGCTCTCCCCCTTGGAGAACTTTGTGTTATGAGACAACATACACCTGCAATAAATAAAATAAAATAAAATAAAATAAAATAAAATAAAATAAAATAAAATAAAATAAAATAATAAAGAAATGAAATGAAATGGTATGTTTTCCTTCCCCTTCCTTCCCCTGCCAACAGCAGTCAGTGATATAGAGTGTTGAACACACAACATTGTATGCCACAGGATCAGGGTAAGGTTTTTTTGGATGTTACAGAAGGAAAAGGTGACACTGGCCTGTGGGTGACTGCCGCTTTGGGCATGTATGATTTAGGAGTGTATTCAATGTTAGTCCAACACAGAGCAGACCTGTTGAAAATAATGGACACAATGAACTTAGGTCCGTTAATTTCAATTGGTCTACTCTGAGTAGGGCTGTATATAACCCACTGGGTGGCATTCAACCAAGTTGTTGTTGTTGTTTAGTCGTTTAGTCGTGTCCGACTCTTCGTGACCCCATGGACCAGAGCACGCCAGGCACTTCTGTCCTCCACTGCCTCCCGCAGTTTGATCAAACTCATGCTAGTAGCTTCAAGAACACCATCCAACCATCTCATTCTCTGTTGTCCCCTTCTCCTTGTGCCCTCCATCTTTCCCAACATCAGGGTCTTTTCCAGGGAGTCTTCTCTTCTCATGAGGTGGCCAAAGTATTGGAGCCTCAGCTTCAGGACCTGTCCTTCCAGTGAGCGTTCAGGGCTGATTTCCTTCAGAATGGAGAGGTTTGATCTTCTTGCAGTCCATGGGACTCTCAAGAGTCTCCTCCAGCACCATTCAACCAAGTAGACCCATTCAAATTAATGACTCTAACTTAGTCATGTTCCTTGATTTCAGGGGGCCTATTCTGATTAAAACATAGTTGACCAGTCCCCACAATGCCTAGTTCTGGCCTGTAACTGTAGGCTTCCTGTAGCTGTAGCAGCAGTTCTCTGCCATGCTCTTGGAAGCACAAAATGAAGTGTTGTCCTCTTTGGCCAGCTGTCTCAGACGTCCTTTCAAGTGCTCCTGATTGCCTCCTCTTTCCATCATTCTTTCTCACAATAGGCTCTTTGCCAATTCTCTTGATTAACTTGTCAGTCTTCACAGTATCATTCTTAACCTTTGACCCAGGAGACAAATCACTGTCTTGTTAGCTCAGCTCTTTTTCAGAGGAAATCGCTATTTAGAGCGCACGTGGCTCCTTGGCAGATCTTTCGCTCTCATCATATCCAAGCTGCTTCCTCCAGGATCATTTCCCATTTTTGTGGTTGTATTCAGGCATGCGAATCTGCAATGTAAACACTTGCTGTTTGTCTCATTTCAACACTGACTTCTCTCTCTCTCTCTCTCTCTCTTCCTTCCTTCCTTCCTTCCTTCCTTCCTTCCTTCCTTCCTTCCTTTCTTTCTTTCTTTCTTTCTTTCTTTCTTTCTTTCTTTCTTTCTTTCTTTCTTTCTTTCTTCTTTCTTTGTCTCCTGGGATGTAGAAATGGTGAAATGTCCATAGAGAATGGCTCTCTCTTGTGCAATGATCACTGGCAATACATCCTGATCTCTCAAAATGGCACCACTACTGCCAAGAGCTCACAGACTCAGAGGTACCCTAGAGCAGGGCTGGGGAAGACTTTTCAGCCTGAGGGGCAAATTCTAACCTGGGCAGCCATCCAGGGACCACTGGCGGAGGAAGAGGGGTGCGGTAGGTGCGGCCTGCCCTGGGTGTCATCCCTGAGGGAGGTTGACATTGGTGTGTCAGCCCCCTGGGACGCTCTTTGTGGGCTCCACCCCCCTGGGACACTCGCCACTTGACATGGGCGGTGCCCCTGTGGGCAGCTAGCCCCGGAGCAGCTAGCTAGCTCCGCCTCTGCTTGGGACCACATGCAAGTGGTGGGCGGGGTCAGAGACAAAAGTGGGCGGAGCAGCAAATGTAAATCATACCTTTATACCATTGACTTGTTTCTGCACATGCTCGTGTAGAAGAGTTTGGATCTGATATCCCGCTTTATCACTATCCTAAGGAGTCTCAAAGTGGCTAACATTCTCCTTTCCCTTCCTCCCCCACAACAAACACTCTGTGAGGTGAGTGAGGCTGAGATACTTCAGAGAAGTGTGACTGGCCCAAGGTCACCCAGCAGCGGCATGTGGAGGAGCAGGGAATCAAACCCGGTTCACCAGATTACGAGTCTACCACTCTTAACCACTACACCACACTGGCTCTGGTGTACCCATCTCTATCTTCCATCCAGCCAAATAAGAGTTCAGGGGCATGTTCCACTCCAGCCAGGCAAAAACACTCAAGGTGGGTGTGGCTGGGGAGGGGTGCAGGGCCAGACAGAGAAACCTGGAGGGCCGCATTTGCCCCCACCCCCAGGCTTGAGGTTCCCTGAGCTACAGCGTGACATCCCCAGCTGCTTTTAAGCGGGTGGGTCGAAAGCGACATTAGAACCAAGTTCTCCTGCAAGATTGGAGGCTGTGCTCTGCAAGGCTCGAACTGCGGACAGCCGTTTCGAACTAACCCATGAAAAATAGGTTAAAGCTCTAATGGCGGTTTTTGTGTGCACTCCCTGGGAGTCAACAGGGGCAATTTGTGGGCTTCCAAGGGAGTAATTTGGCATTTAGTTAAGTGTAACTAGTGGAATAACATAAAAGAGATATGATAACACCTCTGAGCTTTGCATTAGTTATACTTTGTCAGGTGTGAACTTTACCGTGATGAGCCACTTAAACTTTTATGGAACCTCAGTGTACAGACGCATCAGGAAAGGTGTTTTACTGTAAGAATAAAAGTTAATTTGCCCTGTTGTATATTCTCGGCAAGGAAAGTAGCCTATATAAAATAAGTTATGGTATATAGAGCAACTGGCAAAGGTTTTTTGCAAAAGTCCATGTCAACTGGTAGGCTGTAGCCTTTCCGCATTTATCATGTCTCGTATGTCTAATTCCTAAACAAACATTAGCAATCCCATTTCCCTCTTATATAATATTTTACGGACTTTTTGAGATTCGTAGAGTCCTAGAATTGTAGAATTGGAAGGCACTCTGAGGAACATCTAGTCCAACCTGCTGCAATGCGGGGATATGCAGCAGTCCTGGGGAAAGAACCTGCAACCTTGGCGTTATCAGAAGTGTATGACAACGGCTAATAAGACTGGACTGAAAATAAGCAGGAAGATTTTGATAATTGTGCCCCTGCCACGATGGACACAGTAGCTGCTTTTAGACACAAAGCCTTAACTCCCTTCTTAAAAAACAGAGTATCTTTAAAATTTCCGAGGTTATGTATGTGAATAAAGGTAAAGGTAAAGGGACCCCTGACCATTAGGTCCAGTCGTGACCGACTCTGGGGTTGCGGAGCTCATCTCGCTTTATTGGCCGAGGGAGCCGGCGTACAGCTTCCAGGTCATGTGGCCAGCATGACTAATCCGCTTCTGGCGAACCAGAGCAGCGCACGGAAATGCCGTTTACCTTCCCGCCAGAGCAGTACCTATTTATCTACTTGCACTTTGACGTGCTATCAAACTGCTAGGTTGGCAGAAGCAGGGACCAAGCAACGGGAGCTCACCCCGTCATGGGGATTCGAACTGCCAACCTTCTGATCGGCAAGTCCTAGACTCTGTGGTTTAACCCACAGCGCCACCCGTGTCCCAGATGTATGTGAATGGAGCACTTTTAATACTCAGAAGTGTAAGGTTAATAATAATTAATAATGAACATGTTGATAAAAAGGTTATTGTTACTAAGGAAAGTCTTTCAGTAATAGACTATGCATGTAGCCTGCAAATTAAGGTTGAGGAATCTGTGGGCATCCAGTTGTTGTTTGACTACAACTCCCATCATCCCTATACAATCTTCATACTGCCTTGGGCTGATGGGAATTGAGGTTCAACAACATTTAGAGAACCACTGCCCCATCCTTGTGGTAAACACACCGAAAATTGCAATCTTATTGGATCATGTTATAAAATAAGCTCAGGATATGATGTTCTTAGGACTAGTGTAGAACTATTTTCATGGTGCATCAGACATTTATCTAAATGGTTCCCTTTCCTCTCTTTTATACCCTTTAAATATTTCATTGGACTGGTTTTTTTTTTTAAAAAAACCTACAATTTCTGCTGTGCAATTGATTTAAAAAGATGTGGCATACCTGTGAGATCTTTAGAGACTCTGCAAGATAGCTTTCAATACATTCTACTTCAGGAAATGCAAAAAAAAAATCTCTAATTAAAATAACTGCATCGAGGTTGGAATAATAAGTGCCACTTTTCAGGATGAATAAACACACTTCAGAAAAGTTGAAATGGAAATAGGTTTTGACATAACCTTCCTCTCGCCACCCAAATACTTGTTCCAGTTTGTATATATAGCAAAAAAGTGTGGGGTTTTTTAAAATAAAGAAGTCAACTTAGCAACTTGTGCATATTGCAAAACCAGTGGGTGTTTCTAATCACAACCCTGTATATTTAGCTTTTTGTAATCTATGCATTGATTTTTGAAGGTCTGGTCCTCTGGGAAGTGCCCACAAATTCACATGATCTCCCCCAAGTGCTAGATTGTGCACGGGAGTCCTTTATTTATCTGAGATTTGTTTTATTCTATTTTTACCCTCATGCAGCCAATCAGTTCTCTGGTGACTCAACATCTGAGGAGGCTCAGAAGCAGAAGTTATTCCAGCAATTCTATGGAATAAATGAGGTTCTTTAATGCATTTGCTGATCAGACCATGGAATAATTTATTCTGTCTGGATTTGCTACCTGGATTTGCAAATTCTGAAAAGGTCCACCACATGCAAGAGAGCAAAATATCTGCAGTCCTGATATAAAGATGCTTGTTCTTTGATAGCCAAACAGTCAATGGTTGCATTACCAAAGTTTTGCAGCATAGATGTGCAGCTCCACATCTTTTCAGACAAATGCAAAAGCTGCTAGGTTTTCAAAATATCACATTCTGAATTTTGCACATTTGTTGTTTGCATTTCAAAAGGCATTTGTTTGCCTAGAATGGCCACTGTGAAAATAGGATGTTGTACTAAGTTAGTTTATGGCTTGACCCAGAATATCTCTTTTTGTGTTCTTATGGCTATCTATGGTATATATCTTGTTTAATACATACAACAGTTCTCCAGATTGTAGCCCATATGTTTTGTAGTACGAGGTAACAATCCAGTTTATCAGGATTCTTAATTTACATTATTCTTTACTCTTTTTTCTCAAAGGGATAGAAATGACTCACACCCTATTAGAAATTCACTATAAACCAAACTGGGACATTGAAACTCTGCATATATTGAAGTGACAATATGGATTACAGCCTTGCTTTCCTTGGAATGGGAATCTGCGTACAACAATATTCAGCATATATTGTCATGAAGCAAACAAAATCAGTGGTGGTTTTTCTCTCAGAATTTAAGAAATGAGACTCGGTGAAAAAGACTAGAATCATGATGAATACAGGTGTAACCTGAAGATAACAAGATATATCATGCACATGTGTTTACCACTAGGTAAGATATTTTTATTCTTATTTATCCAAATATATCACTATGCAGGTATAAAATGTGTAAGAATGAATTTCTGTGAAAAGATGTCAATTGGAAGGATAATTTCTTCAGCCAACAAGGCAATGCAAGCTTCCTTCATAGAAATGGTTTATAGCCTGCCAAATTGTTTTCACTCATTTTAATATTGTTATTAATATTTTTGTAACCTGCCTTTGCCCATATGGCAAAGAGATGGTAAGAAATCCAATAAAACAACAACAACAACAACAATAACAAAGAGGCCATACTTGAATCTGCGTATTCACTTAGAAATAAATCTACCAAATTTAATGACATTTGCTTCCTATGGGTGTGAACCCCCACATTTTGGGAGGAATTCAATGCCATACTAAGTATCTGACTGCTGTACTATTGTGCTAGTGTGCATGCGCAGGAGAAGGCCAGGAATCTAGGGCTGCTATATATCTGGACATTGCTGGAATTTCAAGGGTGGAATTAACATCCCCGGAGAATTTCTGAAGGTGCTATTTTGGGGTCTTTGGGGTCTTCCTTTAAAAAAGCTCAGCAACTTTCGGGGTGTCCTGATTTTTACTTTTTGAAATTTGGCAACCCTGGACGCCTTTACCGCAGTATGGCTCCCCTTTATCACATACACATTCCAACAAGACAATGACAAAAATCCACCAACAGCATACAGATCAATATGGCTAACCTGACCCAAAACACCCACCCACCCCACTCACACATGAAAAAAAGATCACCACAGCCAATCACAAACAAACAACCACAGCCTAGGCCAACCCCAAAACCTCTCTCACCACCAAAGGAACACAAGTGAATAGCAGAGAACCTGCACAAGCGACGCTGACACAAAACCCCACATATATTAAGTATAATAGAAACATCCCCACCCCCACTCACCTTTCCCCCCTCCACCTCTTTCCCCCTCTTCTTCCTAATGTCTCAACAAATGAAACTGACCTGTAAAGAATGCTACTTGAAGAGAGAGAGAGAGAGAGAGAGAGAGAGAGAGAGAGAGAGAGAGAGATTGCGCATACTTTTGTAAACCAAGAAAATCTTTAATAAAAATACATTTTTTTAAAAAAAGAAATATGGCAACCCTACAGGAAGCCAACATGGTTATCACGGCTGGTTGCAAAACAGATTGCTGTGGTCCCGATATTCTTGTTGCACAAGTGGTTTCACAACAAGTTTATGCTAGTGCAATTGTTGCATTACATTTCATATTGCACAACCATTATTCTCACCCTCACACTAGCAAAACAGCTCTTGCCCCGGAGGTCAGATACCATTGAATCTGGGGTTTTTCTTGCATCTAGCCGCAGGTGGAATGGTAACTCTTGTTAGGTAAAAAAGGTAAAGGACCTCTGAACGGTTAAGTCCAGTCAAAGGTGACTATGGGGTTGCGGTGCTCATCTTGCTTTCAGGCCAAGGGAGCTGGTGTTCGACCACAGACAGGTTTCTGGGTCATGTGGCCAGCATGACCAAACCACTTCTGGTGCAACAGAACACAGTGACAAAAACCAGAGCGCATGGAAATGCTATTTACCTTCACGTTGCAGCTGTACCTATTTATCTACTTGCACAGGTGTGCTTTCGAGCTGCTGGGTTGGCAGGAGCTGCGACAGAGCAATGGGAGCTCACTCCGTTGTGGGGATTCTGGTGGCATTGTGGTCTAAACCACTGAGCCTCTCGGGCTTACAAATCAGAAGGTAACTCTTGGACACATATATGCCCACAGACAGAATTCAGAACGTTTTGATACATAATTCTAGTTTCATGATTAGGTATGTTAAGATCCTAAACACATCATCATGATTACATTTACTACATAGGCATTGAAAAGGAGCATTTTAATGCCCACCGATGCAGACCTAGTCCCCCACATTTCCAAAATGCCACTAAATGCAAGGAAGTGCCCAGCTACGAAGTCCTGGTGATGATCCTATTAAGCAGGGTGTGGGAGGCCTAAACTCTCTAGTTAACACCACCATGTAGATGTAGAATTATTATCAGACCTCACCTGGAGTACTGTGTCCAGTTCTGGGCACCACAGTTCAAGAAGGACACTGACAAACTGGAACGTGTCCAGAGGACGGCAACCAAAATGGTCAAAGGCCTGGAAACGATGCCTTATGAGGAACGGCTAAGGGAGCTGGGCATGTTTAGCCTGGAGAAGAGGAGGTTAAGGGGTGATATGATAGCCATGTTCAAATATATAAAAGGATGTCACACAGAGGAGGGAGAAAGGTTGTTTTCTGCTGCTCCAGAGAAGCGGACACGGAGCAATGGATCCAAACTACAAGAAAGAAGATTCCACCTAAACATTAGGAAGAACTTCCTGACAGTGAGAGCTGTTCGACAGTGGAATTTGCTGCCAAGGAGTGTGGTGGAGTCTCCTACTTTGGAGGTCTTTAAGCAGAGGATTGACAACTATATGTCAGGAGTGCTCTGATGGTGTTTCCTGCTTGGCAGGGGGTTGGACTTGATGGCCCTTGTGGTCTCTTCCAACTCTATGATTCTATGATTCTATGATTATAGCCAAGAGTGCATTACGATTTGTAAAAAAATAAAATTGCATATGCATTTTATTTTTTGGCAGTTGGACATACAGTAAGAAACTATCTTTCTTTTAAACAATATTAGAATATAGTCAGATTATATCATATTTGCACCTTCCAGTACTATCTACATAATCCTTCCATCTCTGTGCCATGCAATAACTATGCATGTCACTGCACAGCTTCAACCCGCATAGCTATGCCAATATGCACATACCAGGTTAGTTCCCACACCAATGGGCCTCAATAATTTTGAACAAGAGCATTTTGAGCAAGAGCATCAGTGGTTGCATCCTGTTTTCCATAGTGATGGCAATTAGGACTGGGCGATTAGACAATGGGACACTATTGGCTTAAAGTGGAGTAATTGAGTGTATCTTGTTTGTTAATCAGGCTGGCCAATTTAACTAACGCTGAGCAGCATGTCCATTATATCTACTGACAATGACAATGGAATGGGTTCCACTTTCATCAAAATCAGTTTTGCTTGTCCAATTTATTAAGATGGTCCTGGCTCAATGTTTATAGGCTTTGTGGTTTATCATAATTTATTTGGCTGTCAACCAATTAAACCAATTTTTCATTCAATTAGCGGTGCTCCAGTAATAGATGAATTAATCAATATATCAAACACTGCTTGTACTATCCCTTATCCTGGACAGCTACTTAAAGAGATTTGGTTGTACTGGTGAAGGTAGACTAATTAAACTTAACATTGTTTGCAGATGTCGGCATCATAATGCAAATATGATAGCTCTGATTCAGCAGGAGAAATTCTTGTGCAGAAGCTGGCATCAATACATATTGCTAAGGTGGTCATAGAAGCATCTAGAGACACATCTGTATCACAACAGTTATATGGACCCCATTCAATCTGCTTGATATTGGGCGTTATTGGTGTTTGTGACCACAGTTAGACTCCAACCACTGAATGTCTGAAAACTATAATTCACAACTAGACATCCTGGATCTGAGAGCAATTTTTAAAATCTTATAGAGGGGGATAATTCCATGGATACTTTGAAACATCCCATCATTGAACTTAAGGATCTCCAGTTTACAAATTCATTGTGACATTTGATTGTATTTGGACATTGCCTTGAACTCAGCCACTGGATTGTTGGCAAACTCTTGTTCTGAGCCACTATGGCCTACACAACAGGCATCCAAATGCTAAAAATCAGACTTTCAGTTACAGATGCTGGGAGCTATCCAGCAGAACTGTACCCAGAGTACAGCAACATAACCTCGGCATCCTACCCTGCTGCTTCAAATCAGCCCTCATGGTGGTGTTGTTTAGTCATTTAGTCGTGTCCGACTCTTTGTGACCCCATGGACCAGAGCACAGCAGGCACTCCTGTCTTCCACTGCCTCCCACAAACTCATGCTGGTAGCTTCGAGAACCTTCTTGTCCTCTGTCGTCCTCTTCTCCTTGTGCCCTCCATCTTTCCGAGCATCAGGGTCTTTTCCAGGGAGTCTTCTCTTCTCATGAGGTGGCCAAAGTATTGGAGCCTCAGCTTCAGGACCTGTCCTTCCAGTGAGCACTCAGGGCTGATTTCCTTAAGAATGGAGAGGTTTGATCTTTTTGCAGTCCATGGGACTCTCAAGAGTCTCCTCCAGCACCATAATTCAAAAGCATCAATTCTTCGGCGATCAGCCTTTTTTATGGTCCAGCTCTCACTTCCATACATCACTACTGGGAAAACCATAGCTTTAACTATATGGACCTTTGTCGTCAAGGTGACATGATAGCCCTCATGGTAGCCCCACATAAAACACTCTGCAATAGTCCAACCTCAAGTTTGCCAGTGCCTAGTAAGTAGAATGGGTCTACTTACCATTCATCATAGCTTAGTGCCCTGGAGACACAAGTTATTGTGCCATGGGACACAAGTTATCAATGGTAATATGCCAAGGGCAGTGGACAGGACTGGAGTCAAACATAGGCAGGGCTAGAGCCCAAAATGTGGGTGAGTTCACCTTCCCCATTTTCTCTCTCTTTCTGCCGCCTCTTCATTTCTCTCTTTCTCCTACCTGCTTTATTGCATTCCCCCCTCTGACTTCCATTTCACCTGAAAGTAGAGTTGCAGGTTGCTCATCTCTGGCTTTCTAGCAGAACCTTGGAGAGCCACTGCCAGTCTGTGTATACAAGCCCATAGGCTGAATAAAGCCCAGCAGAGACCCTGATTTGACCCCCGAGAATATTTCCCTCAACCCGACCCGACAGCCCTCATATGTGACGTCAGGTGTGGGGCAGGTAAAGATGTGCCTGCAGAGGAACGGTTGGGACTTCAAAGTACGCTTCTGATTATTTCTTGGCAAATGGGGCTCTCTCAGAGCTGACAGCAAGTCCCACTGGGATTGGGAATGGGACTCCCTATTGCAGCCAAGAGGTCTTGTTGATTGGTCCTGACAGCATGCCTTCCAAAGGGTTCATAATGATGTCAGGTGATTGACAGGTGGGCAACCCCACCCACCCAAGCAGCCCATGGGGAGTGGAGGAGGCTGGGATCCAGTTTGCCGGTCAGAAACAAACAAACAAAATTCCCTGCAATTGCAATATCAGACAATTCCCTACACTCTAATTGTGCTTAGTAATGCAACCTAAATATATTTGTTTCTGTGCTGAACTCAGCAACATGCCAGACCGGAGTCACTGTCGATCCTTGTCTATATTTGTGTTTTTAAAAATCAAAGCTTTCTATTAATGCCTATGATCATTAATGCTAAAAACAAAAAGAGGCATTTTTAAAAGCGAGGTAATGGTTTATTGTATTGTTTGATGCTTCCTCTTTCTGTCAGTGCTGGGAAGTTGAAGGCAACCGTTACAGGGTGACTTTTCTTTGGAGGAGAGAAAACAGTGCAGCCTCGAGGCTGGTATTGTAAAACAAAAAAACAAAGCTACTTACAAGTTGTCAGGGACTGGCTGGGCACTGAGAAGTGGTGGCCGGATCCTGATGAGTTGGCACCAGGAGAAAGGGGGTTGGAGACTTGGAAGAAGGGATCTGTGGTCTGGGGGAACCTGTAACAGCCAGGAGACAAGAGTCAGAGGCAGGAGAAGCTGCAAGACTGGAGAGTGAATAACAGGTAAGTGTAAAGGTAAAGGTAAAGGACCCTGGATGGTCCAGTCAAAAGTGACTAGGTGGTTGCGGCGCTCATCTCGCTTTCAGGCCAAGGGAGCCTGCGATTGTCCACAGACAACTTTCCGGGTCATGTGGCCAGCATGACTAAACCACTTCTGGCGCAACAAGACACCATGACGGAAACCAGAGCGCACGGAAACACCATTTACCTTCCCGCCACAGCGGTACCTATTTATCTACTTGCACTGGTGTGCTTTCAAACTGCTAGGTTGGCAGGAGCTGGGACAGAGCAACGGGAGCTCACCCTGTCGTGGGGATCCGAACCACCGACCTTCCGATCAGCAAGCCCAAGAGTCTCAGTGGTTTAGACCACAGTACCACCCGCATCCCACTAACAAGTACAGGAGGGGAGAGGGAGAGGTCAGGCTGGTGTAGAATCAAGGGCTTCTACACCTCCTTCTCCTCCACCTCTCCTGCTCCACTATCTCCCAGCACCAGAAAAGGATTGAAGACAGAGTAGCTTTTTTTAGGCAATCAACCTAATTTTTCTGAAATTCGCTCCAGGAAAGCCATTTCCGAGCCTCGGGGAGGAGAGGGGGTTGCGGGCTGACCCCTCCCACATTCGCAGGGGATGGACTTTGGCCCCCGCGAGAGCTAGGGAATCCCTGGGCGTGCCTTCGCCCCTGCCCACCAATCTGCGGGCCGGGGAGGCGTGGCCTAGTGTATTTAAGGCCAGGCACGCCCCGGGACCGCCCTCTTCACTCCTCAGCAGCTGAGAGGTTTTCCCATCCCACCCACCCTCAGGTTAGGTAGACTTGACCTTGCTATGGACTTCGGTTGGTCGCCGCAAGGGACCTGGTAGGAATTTTTCCAAGTTGGCGAATTTCCAGCCTTTTGGTTTTTTCGCCTACCTCGTAGCAAACGTCACAACTTTCGGTATTGGCGGTTAGGCATTGGCAGGGGTCATTAGTTATGCAAATGGACGGGGGGGAAGGAAACGCCATCACCTTCCCCCAAGGAAAGAAGGGTAGTCCGGTAAAGGACTCCGGGGGGGCGTTGTCTTGTCCAAGACCTAGTAAGGTAAGGGCCTCCGGCACGCCCACGAGCGGTGACACCCGTGGGGTCCTAGTTGGTGTACTTCAACAGGACCCCCACGGTTTGTGTTTAACCCTTCCCGGTCACCATGCCGGGTAGTTGATAGGAGCCAATGCCTAAGGCCAATACCTTCAATTCTGTAATCAATAAAGTTGTGGCCATTTACGCCCATTAACCTTAAATAACGTGTCCTGTGTCTTATTTCATATGGGGGAGGGAACTTGCCACGCAAATTCTGGATGTATGACAACCCTAAGAGGGAGGAGCAGAAGCAGGCATAGTCTTCACCTGCTTGCACACAGGTCAGGTGGAGGAGATACATAAGCCAAGGTTGAGGATGGGGCCTCTCTGTTGCTGCAACTGCTTCATCAGGTACACACCTGGGAGTGTCTGAGAGATGGACATGCCATTCTCTAACTTGTATATGTACTTATAGCAATGAAGAGTAGATTCCTTGCTCTGGAGATACCTCGCCTGAGAGTGCCATGACACAAATTATGGGAGTGGATGAAAAGACATAGGTAGAATGACAACATCCTTCAAAACCATCTCAGAACGTTGGACTAGATGGACTGCTGGCCTGATCCTCAAAGCAGCACCTGAGTGCAACTACAGTGGTACCTCGGGTTACATACGCTTCAGGTTACATGTGCTTCAGGTTACAGACTCCGCAAACCCAGAAATAGTGCTTCAGGTTAAGAACTTTGCTTCAGGATGAGAACAGAAATCGTGCTCCAGCGGCACGGCAGCAGCAGGAGGCCCCATTAGCTAAAGTGGTGCTTCAGGTTAAGAACAGTTTCAGGTTAAGAACTGACCTCTGGGACGAATTAAGTACTTAACCCAAGGTACCACTGTACATTCTCCCCAGTTCTGATTCCCATAAATTGATATTCAGGGACATACAGCCTCCGACGATGTAGATAGAACATGCCTAGATCTGTAGAGCCACAGGTTGTGCTAGGCAGTTTTTATACACTGAGGTGAGTGATCCAGCCCCACCAGCCCCACTCCTGACTGAGGATAGTTGATCAACTGTCTCCCAGTGAAGGAAATAATCAGGACAATTTCTCTCTGAAAATGAAGGAATGGATGCTTAAGTCTAACAAAGACAGCTGTATTCACATTCTACCCACCACCCACCCCTCGCTAACTGCTTTCCCCTTCATTTGGCATTGTGTAAGACCTGGCTTGTGAACAATTTTGTTACCATTTGCATCAACAATAAAATGGTTTATTATTACACAAATCTGCCCAAGGGCTCCTGTAGCCAGCATATACATAATAGCCTGATTTTTTTTAAAAAAATATATATAAATCAATAATATATCTGCAAGTTCCTTTTACCCAAGGGATCGAATACCATTGCAGGTTTAAGTGGCTCTCGGGTACTGCGGTTACAGGAGCTTCAGGAGAGGACATGAAAATAATGCATAAAGGACGCCAAGATAAAAACCCTCTTAAACATCCATTTGCAAGAAGATGATGAAACAAATCCAAAAAGCCCATTTCAGCCTTCCTGATCAATCCTTTGCAGCACATTTTATAGCCACCAATAAAACGATTTTAATAATCCCGTGGACAAAAAAAATAAATGCAGAGGTTATATTTTTTCGGTTACATCTGTGATGCTCAAACTGCACAATGCAATTAAATATGCAAAAAATCATACTGGTATTTGGGGACTCGTGTTGCTCTTCAATTGTACATATGTCCCATTGACATTACTGGGAATAATGTGTGAAGATAAGAGAGTGAGGTCTGTGCGTAGAAAGTACATTCCATGGTTCACCCCCTGAAAGAAAAAGACAAATATTTTGTTCTCAAGGTATGGCTGCAATTTGCCCACCTCTCCTTGAAGCACTGGTTTGAAGACCCTGGAATAGAGTGGATTCTGATAGCATTTCCTCCCATTGCTTCTATTTCTGGTGCTTAGGCCATGAGTGGCACTGCTTATTTATTTATTTAAGGCATTTACATGCTGCCTTGCAGGGCTAGCCCTCCTGAGGCGACTTACAAATATAATTAAAACAATATAAAACCAGAGAGAGAGAGAGAGAGAGAGAGAGAGAGAGAGTTGCAAAGCTAAAAATGGCAGCAGTTTAAAAGCCCAGCGTATCATTTTTGGAAAAACACAGACTGAAACAAATGTGTTTAAAAGATCTACCTGAAAGCTTACAAAGATGGACCATGGTAGAGGTTAGTACACAGTGGCGTAGCAAGGTCACGTGGTACCCGGTGCAGAAAATTTCTTGTCAACCTCCTCCCTCATTGAAATCTTTTTGTTGAGCTTTATGGAGGATTCCAGGGTTTGGGTTCAGTGTTCCCTCCACCCTCTGCTTGTTTGTTTACTTGCCTGCCTCCTTTGCATCTCTCCCTGCATCAGTGGCGTAGCGTGAGTTGTCAGCACCCGGGGCAAGGCAAGTAATTTGTGCCCCCTAACCCGTGGATTTGTGCCCCCTAACCCCCAGATGTTGCGCCTGGTGCGGCCGGCCCCCCCCCCTGCACCCCCCCACACTACGCCACTGCCCTGCATGCATGCCTACATGCCTCCTCCACCACCCCGGGAGCGAATGAAGGCAGAAGGTGGGAATGCAGCAGCTCCCGTCCTTCCCCAAATGGATTGGGGTAGGCGGGAGTCGTGACCGGGCTACACACCAAATGTCACCCCTCTCGGAGATGACACCTGGGGCGGTCCACCCCACCGCCCCCACCTTTCTCTGCCCCTGTTAGTACAGTCATACTTCTGGTTACAGATGCTTCAGGTTGTGCATTTTCGGGTTGTGCACCGTGCCAAACCTGGAGGTACCGGAACGGGTTACTTCCGGGTTTCAGTGCTCGCACATGCACAGAAGCGCTAAATCACACTTTGCACATGCACAGAAGCGCTGAATCACGAACCACATGTGTGCAGATGCGGCACTGTGGGTTGCGAACGCTGTGGGTTGCAAACGTGCCTCCCGCGCGGATCACATTCGCAACCCGAGCGTCCACTGTACATTAGGGAAAATGGGGCACCTCGACCTTAGTCGGCCTTCAGCCACTTCCCACCTGCCTGCCTTCTTACAGTGGTACCTTGGGTTACATATGCTTCAGGTTACAGACTCTGCTAGCCCAGAAATAATACCTCGGGTTAAGAACTTTGCTTCAGGATGAGAACATAAATCGTGCGGTGGCAGCGGGAGGCCCCATTAGCTAAAGTGGTGCTTCAGGTTAAGAACAGTTTCAGGTTAAGAACGGTCCTCCGGAACAAATTAAGTATTTAACCTGAGGTACCACTGTACTTCCAGTTCATCCAGGAGGTGGCACTGGTTGTCAGCTTCCTCCTACTACTTCTCAGTGGTGCTCTTGTAGAACTCAATAGGGAAGACAACACTAGGATGAGTTGGCCATGCCTGTCTTTGGCTCTGGCTCCCCCTTCTGTTGGCCTCCTTGCTTTCAAGGAGAGCCAGTGTGGTGTAGTGGTTAAGAGCAGTAGTCTCGTAATCTGGGGAACCGGGTTTGCGTCTCCGCTCCTCCACCTGCAGCTTCTGGGTGACCTTGGGCCAGTCACACTTCTTTGAAGTCTCTCAGCCCCACTCACCTCACAGAGTGTTTGTTGTGGGGGAGGAAGGGAAAGAAGAATGTTAGCCGCTTTGAGACTTAAAGGGAGTGAAAGGCGGGATATCAAATCCAAACTCCTCCTCTTCTTCTTCTTCTTCTTCTTCTTCTTCTTCTTCTTCTTCTTCTTCTTCTTCTTCTTCTTCTTCTTTTTTCACCCCTACCAGACCCAATAACAACGTATTTCATTTCAGAGCTTTTCAGGGGCTCATACTCAACTCTGATAATCTTGACTGTACTCACCACAATAAAACATGGTCCGAAGGAGGAAACTATTTTGTTTTGCAGACCTGTGCAGTCATTTCTTGAAGATGTTACCAGAGCAGAGTAGGTTTATTTGCACCTCCAGAAAGATGTTGTGGGTTTCATTTATTTAATGTGAGTCACCCAGAGGACTTTGCATTCCAGAGCGTCAGACACATGCTAAAAACAAATGCACAAACAAACAAGCAAATAATATGTTTGATGAGCTTCCTGCTAATTTCAATTGCTCATATTGTATTAATTGGCTCTTTGACAAAAATATGGGCAAATAACAATCTAGCCATTCTGAAATGTAGTGACATTTAGAGTTGTGCCACTTCAAAAGTTTGGTGAAAGTGGTACGTTTGTGACACGGTCAGGGCTTTTTCCCATCTAGAACTCCCTAGAACTCAGTTTTGACACCTCTCAGGCAGGCGCCATTGCCATGATAAGAAACAAGCAGTGGTGTAGCGTGGGGGGTGCAGGGGGGACTGGCCGCACCGGGCGCAACATCTGGGGGTTAGGGTTAGGGGGCGCAAATCCACGGGTTAGGGGGCGCAAATCCATGGGTTAGGGGGTGCAAATTACTTGCCTTGCCCCGGGTGCTGACAACCCACGCTACACCACTGGAGACAAGGGAGGTGTTCATGGTGAGTTCCAGCACCTCTTTTGCTAGAAAAATAGTACAGGACACAGTACTTCATATTTTGTTTCCTCCTTTCGTCATGAGACCCGAGTTAATCAACAACTTGCTGGATTGCCAAAAGAACTGCTAGATGAACGAATGAATATTTAATTAAATGAGCCAATAATGAGGCGAATGTGCACTGAAAGCTGCTAAACATTTCTGCCTGCAAACACTGAATAGTTTGAATGAATGTTTTGACTTCTGAGAGCACTTGTACTTTGAACTGGTAAATAGACAGATTTAAACTTTGCTGAAATAGTCTTCTGAATACAGTGGTACCTCGGGTTACGTACGCTTCAGGAAACATACGCTTCAGATTACAGACTCCGCTAACCCAGAAATAGTACCTCGGGTTAAGTACTTTGCTTCAGGATGAGAACAGAAATTGTGCTCTGGTGGCGGGGCAGCAGCAGGAGGCCCCATTAGCTAAAGTGGTGCTTCAGGTTAAGAACAGTTTCAGGTTAAGAACGGACCTCGGAACGAATTAAGTACTTAACCCGAGGTACCACTGTACTACAAAAAAAATCCACCACAAGTGATAGGGCTGAAGGATTTTGTGACAACTGAATCTGTGTTCTTGAAGAAATCTTCATGAGGATCTTTACAACCCACAAACGTGAGAATCCCAGCCTAACAGTCTTCTTGCTGCTGCCGCCACTGTTGCTATTGCTTTTGACAAATAGGAATCTGACATATTCCCATCCAGGATTTGCTAGATTCCACTCTGATTTCATTCCTGAGTCGCTTGTTTCTCCCCTTACCCTGTTATTGTTTTGCCACGTCTCATCTTCGCTTTGCTGAAAGACCACTAGGTTCTACCTAGCTCTTCTCATGATCTGTCAGATTCCACCAGACTCTACCCTTCACCAACCCCCTTGACCCGTGTCTTCTGGACCTATTCAGGAGATCAGTGTTTCAAATATCAGAAGTCGGCAACCGCAGCTGAAGCTGATTTTGTCTGTGGTGTCTACCTTTCCTGGAATATTCATTTGTCATCTTTGGAGTGCTCTCCAGATGCAGTTAAGCTACTGGTGCTGAGTTGCAGTCAAATGTCAAAACACATGGACCCTCTAAATAAGTTCAGTCAAGAACAAAACATCCTAAATGAAGGGGCTCAATGAGAGGTGACATTTGTGAACACTAAAATGAAGTGATACCTGATGGATTGCTATGAATCATTGCATATACGTAACATATTTGACTTGTCTGACGTGCAGATGTGAGTTAGCCCTCTGCATGTTGCTAGACCACAGCTTCCATCATTCCTGATCATTGGCCCATATTGTCTGGTGCTGATGGGAGTTGGAGGCCAGCAATAACTGAAGGTCACTGTGTTGGCTACCCTGGCCTAAGGAGGCCTGGATTCAGCCACTGTATCTCTGCCTAATCTACTTCCCAGTGGAGACTTCATAACAAAACAGGTTAACTGCATGGACACCATTTTGGTTCCCTTGGAAGAAGAGCTGCAAAGGCAATAAACCCATACAGTGGTACCTTGGGTTACAGATGCTTCAGGTTACAGACACTTCAGGTTACAGACTCCGCTAACCCAGAAATAGTACCTCGGGTTAAGAACTTTGCTTCAGGATGAAAACAGAAATTGTGTGTCGGTGGCGCGGAGGCAGCGGGAGGCCCCATTAGATAAAGTGGTACCTCAGGTTAAGAACGGACTTCCAGAACGAATTAAGTTCTTAACCTGAGATACCACTGTAGATAAATTTTGTAATCTAAGGCTTCTTTTCTCATCCCAGTGTCTTGGGTTGAATTTTTTTCACACAACCTAGACCACCCAACAGGCAAAAATGAAATTACAACCCTATGTATACAATCCTTGACTTTGGCTTCATCTGCGCTACACATTTAAAGCAGTATCATACCACTTTAAACACCCAAAGAATCCTGGGAATCCTGTAGTTTGAAAAGGGTCTGAGAGTTGTTAAGAGACCCCTGTTCCTAACATCTTCCATTTCAATCACCATAAAACCTTGGAAGGTTAGAGAAATCCAGGATTAGTTGCCTGCAACTCTGGGCGGTTGGGAACAAACCTTTCTCTCTCTCTCTTTCCCCCCAGCTAGACAAAGGTGGGTGGGTGTGCACTGCAGGCTCAAAAACAAGGCACAGTTTATTAACTCTGGTTGATTTTTTAAGAAGAGTGACTAGTGGGGTGCCACAGGGTTCTGTCTTGGGCCCGGTCTTATTCAACATCTTTATCAACGACTTGGATGATGGACTCAAGGGCATCCTGATCAAATTTGCAGATGACACCAAACTGGGAGGGGTGGCTAACACCCCAGAGGACAGGATCACACTTCAAAACGACCTTGACAGATTAGAGAACTGGGCAAAAGCAAACAAGATGAATTTTAACAGGGAGAAATGTAAAGTATTGCACTTGGGCAAAAAAAATGAGAGGCACAAATACAAGATGGGTGACACCTGGCTTGAGAGCAGTACATGTGAAAAGGATCTAGGAGTCTTGGTTGACCACAAACTTGACATGAGCCAATAGTGTGACGCGGCAGCTAAAAAAGCCAATGCAATTCTGGGCTGCATCAATAGGAGCATAGCATCTAGATCAAGGGAAGTAATAGTGCCACTGTATTCTGCTCTGGTCAGACCTCACCTGGAGTACTGTGTCCAGTTCTGGGCACCACAATTCAAGAAGGACACTGACAAACTGGAACGTGTCCAGAGGAGGGCAACCAAAATGGTCAAAGGCCTGGAAACAATGCCTTATGAGGAACGGCTAAGGGAGCTGGGCATGTTTAGCCCGGAGAAGAGGAGGTTAAGGGGTGATATGATAGCCATGTTCAAATATATAAAAGGATGTCACATAGAGGAGGGAGAAAGGTTGTTTTCTGTTGCTCCAGACAAGCGTACACGGAGCAATGGATCCAAACTACAAGAAAGAAGATTCCACCTAAACATTAGGAAGAACTTCCTGACAGTAAGAGCTGTTCGACAGTGGAATTTGCTGCCAAGGAGTGTGGTGGAGTCTCCTACTTTGGAGGTCTTTAAGCAGAGGCTTGACAACCATATGTCAGGAGTGCTCTGATGGTGTTTCCTGCTTGGCAGGGGGTTGGACTCGATGGCCCTTGTGGTCTCTTCCAACTCTATGATTCTATGATTCTAAGAGTTTCATACATGTCTAGAAATCATTTTTTGTGTGTTTTTTTTTGCAATGAATAAGTATGCTGTTCTCCGCCCCGCCCCCTGACTCCTTCCCCTCTCTCAATTGACAAACATCCATAAGGCTCTTTACAAGATCTGAAAGAAACTTAATCATCCTTTAGCTGGGAACTGGTGGGGATCTGAGGCCAGAGCGAGCAATGATCAAATTCACATTTCAGCTACTCTTAAATAGGATTGGAGGGAAATGACGCTGTTTGAAATGGGTTGTTCCTAGCCACTGCTGCAGGAACGACAAGAGAAAATTTGATTCATATTGTTAGCTACTGGGATTTGTTTCATCATCATCATCCACTGTCTTCTTTTATTTTTTTTATTTTTACTATGGACTTTTGATGCTAACTCTGGATATAGAAACCTCCTGTTTCTAGCCCCCCTCCCCTTTTTCTTGACCGTTAATACCGATAATTATATCTGTATTTCTTAAGAATATTATGAGTTGCCATTTCTGCATAGTAGCAGATTGAATTTATTCACCTTACGGATATATTATTATCACAGATAATAACTGCAGCATGATAATTATCATTAATTATTCATTTGGATTAAGAGGCAAATCGGCTCCCATTCAAGGGTCTTCCAGAGAGCTGCTCATTGTTCCAAGAGGGCTGTGTGGCACTGTGACTAATTCGTGTGTGTGTGTGTGTGTGTGTGATTGTGGGTAGGTGTATTGATGCTGGTCTGACTGGTCCCATACATATTTATTGGAAAATATTAGAAAAGGAGTAAGCACCTCCTTTCAGGACCTAAGCACTAAAAGAGACATATGGCTTCTGGTGGTGCCCTTTGAGTAAGGACGCGCCACTCTCTATTAAAGGGTCTGCATTCGCAGAACAGCGTTGCGGTAAATCTGAACGTCTCTCTCTCCCCCCCCCATTCCTGAGGCATGCACGCACACTCTTTAAGCCTGTGTGTGCTAATATATTTACATAATAGCTCTTAGCGCAAATAATAATTAGGTGGGGAGCCACACAATATGTTGTTCGCGGAAGGTAGGCCTTTGCAAATTTGGGAGTTCGTTGTTTGGTTGTGCCTCTCTCTATGTATTTTACGGCTGCTCCCAATCCATGTGCAAAAACCTTTGTAAGGAGAGGGGTGAAAATCAAAATAAAGGGGAGGGGGATAAAAAAATAAAAGCATGGGAGAGGAGGGACGAATGATAAATAATATAAATGCTAATTTCCATATAAAGATTTCACTCTCTTCTGATTAACCAGTCATACAATCACTCTCCCTCTCTTTCTACCCACCCCCCTTCTCAGTAATCATCCTAGCATAATATTGAATGAAATGTCTTGAAGGTGAGAAAATAAAAAAATGAGCACCTCAGGATAGATCCAGTATTTGGACATTCATATCTGATTATTGTAGTGTTGGAGCACTAATTGCTGTCCTGATTGCCAGAGATGATCTGTTTATGTTCTTCATATTATGGGCAGCTCTCAGGCACCTTGGACATTAATTCTAGTGAGGTAAGGGGGGGGGGACAACCCAGATTTTATAAGGCTCAGGTTTCATTGCGCCATTATTTAGGCTTGTGAAGGAACAAGTGGTTTCAGTCCATAACAGAGAACATAGTTGCTTAAAACAGAATTGAGTCCGAAAGTGCAGAATCTGGTTGGTTTTTGTATTCCTGACATTCACTTGCAGGTTGAGGAAGTAGACACCTGAGGTGGAACAATGGACTGTTATCATTCACATTTCAGTTGGGTTTTTGATAATAAATCTTTTCATTTTTATTCACACAAGATATTCCAATCCCATTCCTGTTGGCAGTGATTTGGCATCCTAATTATTATTTCTAAATAAAAAAATTCCTTCCAGTAGCACCTTAAAGACCAACTAAGTTAGTTCTTGGTATGAGCTTTTGTGTGCATGCACACTTCTTCAGATACACAATTTTTTTTCAAATACAGAAATTTTTTTATTTTTTATTTTTTTATTTTGACTATGGCAGACCAACACAGCTACCTATCTATTATTTCTAAGTTCATTCTATTTCCACTTCTTCAAGGAGAATCATCAGAGACTTGGTAGCTTTTTTCTCTGAATTCACTCCCAATTGAACACAGAATCCTTTCTCTCTCAGCTCTATCTCGGTCAGCTCAGGATATCTCTTAATCTCTCCGTCCATTGCTTCATTCCACTTCTCCAACATCATAACTCCAACATCTGACTGTTTCATTATTCTAGGCACCTGTGTGAATGTCGTCTCCATTTCAGCATCTACTGCCTCCAACTTTACCTTTTCACTCTCCTGTTTTGGCAATCCTTTATCAACATTGTTCTCCAAAGGTTCTGTGTCTTCTTTAATTTCATTCTCTATTTCATCCTTCTCTGGTCCATTTTCATTTACCATTTTATCAATCTCAGCTCTGATCTCTTTTAGTTGCTCATCCAATAATTGCTCTAAGATGCCAGCAGTCAATGGGGTGTCCAACAATGTTTTTGCCATGCTAAATATTCTTGATCTTATTAACAATTCAATCTCCACCTTACGGTCTTCACATGGCTTCTCCACGGAGCTTCAGTCTCCCATCTTCACCTTAAGGTATTCACAGCATTCCTTATCAAACCACATTTCCCCCCACAGTGATGTGGAGAAAGTAGTTTCAATTTGAAGACAACATTTCAAAGAAGGAGAAGGAACGTGTGTGTTTTTTTCCAATTTTTTTTTTGAAGATTTCTAACAGTCAGAACACTCACCAGCCATTTAAAAACTTTCTTGGTTGCAAACAATTAAAACAAGTTTTTTTGTTTTGCTTTCAATCTTTTAATGATCATCACTTCTTAAGCCAGAAGTTAGCTCTCACTCCAGATGTAAATTTCAACTAGCAGACAGATCACCTCAGTCGTGATTTATAATAGTCTCAAAAATAAGAGAGGGAGGCTTTGCAGATCTTATGCCCTAAGGGCTGTCCTTGAGGGCTATTATGTGGCATTTAGGCAATATGAAGGTTCCTCCACTCTTGGTCACTTGCCTCCTCTAGGCTCCCCAAAGCTTCTCGGTCTCCTGGCTAAGGGAAATGGCTTTTTCAGAATATCAGAGGTTGATTCCTTGTTCCCAGAACAAATATTGCCATTCCTGATGTCAGATTTGTCCAACGTAGAATGTAGATGGATATTGCTGGCAGATGGTGATATATATCACATTGGTAGATGAGCAGTTGAATGAACCCCTAAAGTTGTGGATGACATTATTAGGTTCCACAAGAGTACTACTAGAGTAGATATGGGGACAGAGTTGGCATCTGAGTCTGCCAGAGGGGCTGCTCCACTGTTAAGTATGTAATTATCACTGTCTGGACCTTTCTGCATTTTATTCCAATCTGACCTCACTGTTCATAATTTATATACTTACACAAAACCATGCATCTCTGTTTATCTAGGTTACTCAAGATAAAATGCTGTTCATCTAAGGAAGTGGCTTTTAATACACAAAAGCTTATACTATCACAAATCTGTTCATCTTGAAAGTGCCAGGTTGGTTTTTGTTTTCCTGCAAGAGACTAACATGGTTACCCCTCAGGAATTAGAAACCTTTCACAGTTTGAAGATTCAAACGAGCTTCTGTGCATCTGAATTGAGGGCATTCAACTCACTGAGGTGAGGTGGCTTAGAAATGCGAATGTTCAGCTGAGCTCTAGTATCTGCTAATCAGACCCATTAAGAGAGGCTTCTTGGAGGATTTTTAATTTATTTATGGAAAGGTATTTTTGCATGAAAACCCAGTTAAGCTTGACAGCTTGTTTACAATAGGGCCCCGAAGACACATTACACAATACACAACAATATAAATATACATTTGAGATGCACACTTGAGCTCATAACATTTGTTAAACATCTGAAGAGCACAGCGATCAGGTATTCAGCAAGGGCTAATTCCCCACTTATACAGGATGTCGACTGGGGGACTGCTGTGACTGGAATGGCATGTTACCAGGTGCATCTTTTGTGACTGCCAGCTATCAGTCACAATAGCTATAGACAGAAGCCAAAGATTTGCCTGTTGTTGGCTTTTAGATCAGTGTATTAAAATGTACGTACCATTCCTGCCTCTTCTCAACCGTCACTTTCACCCCCTGCTCCCATATCACCTTGGCTCACAGGCCCCCTGCCCCCTACCTCTCTTAAATCTCTTTACCCCTTCTATGGAGCGTCATTGGATTTCACTTGCAAAAAAAGGAATATGGTTCCCTGCCTCCAAGGAGCTTACAATATTCAGTCATTTTTTTGTTGGAGCTATTTAGAAATATGAGTGTCTGCAGTTAAAAGGTTTCTGTGTAAGTTTCCCCTTCCCCAAATTTCTGAGAACACCTCCCCTAAATTTTGTTAATCTGCCAGTGCTGGTGATTCCAACCTTCCTCCATGGAAGGCCAGAGTTGTATGCAGAGTTCAACACACACACACACACACAGAGAGAGAGAGAGAGAGAGAGAGAGAGAGAGAGAGAGAGAGGGAGAGGGAGAGGGAGAGAGAGAGAGACCTTAGTTTAACATCATGACAAACCGGTAAGTTTGAAAGACAGCAACTGACCCAAGATCACTCAATGAGTTTCATAGCTGACTAGGAATTTGGGAAAATATCAAGCGTGCCTTTTGACAGTGTAAAATTCACGTTTGGATAATATGCATTGCTGTCTTCAGCTGTCCTACTAGAGTTCTATATGGAAATCTCTCCAGGTCCATAACTCACAGAACTCAAAAGCTATGTTGTATATCTGCAATAAAAAGTATGGTATAAGTACATAAAATGAACATAAAAATTAATAAATCTGGAACCATGTACATTTTGCAGTTCAGAGGGTGTAGTAAACCTCCAGGATTTAGTACCTGGTGCAGAATTCAGCTTTCTGAGAACCTCAGCAGACAGTAAGTTTAAAGTAAAACTTTTCAAGTTTCTGTGGCTAGAAACCTGAAAGTATATTGGCAATGCCTGAAGCATGACTGAATAAGACTTCCAGTGATCAGAAGCAGAGCAGGGCTTCATTGCCCTGCATGTCACCTTAGCTCTCCTGATGAAAAACTATTTTTGAAAAATAGCAATAATAATAATAATATGTCTGACTAAATGTATTTGTGTGGGGGGAGGGGAGAGAGAAAAGGAGAGAGAGAGAAATCCTTCAATAAATATTTCTAGGGCAGTTAAAAGAAGAAATTATGCAAAATGATCCATTCTGACAAGCTAAAACTTTTCCAAGACACAAGCATATCTTTAAACGGGTAAAGAAGAGAAGCCAGTTACAGTGTACCAGTCTGCTCATTTTTCATAACACAAGCCAGTCATAGAATAAGGAACAAAAACGTGGCATTGGCATGCTTTTAAGCACATCCCAGAACACATAGCCCAACATTTCATTTCCAGATCTCTATAAAACATGCAAAATTTGACATTGTGCCCAGTTTTATGCTCATCACTACTGTTACTGAGGGCATGAGAAATGGATTTACACTTGGACACATGAACAGTTTTTGTGGAAGCTCAGTCGGCAGGTTTCTCAAGCCAGAGAGAGGATATTTCACGAATAGCCAAGACTCTATTGGCTTCGATGGGAAATGCTCTGGCGCTTCCATTTCAGCGTGTTCTAATGTATTTACTGCCTTGGTGCCTGAGCTATATTCTTAGAGCTGTGTTGGGAGCAATAGCCTTTTGCCGAGTTAGAAATGTTCATTATAAAATTCATTGAATAATTAAGCAAATGGTGACCTCTTTGTGGATATTTTGCGAGTCGGAAAAGGACGTTAAATTCTGCGGGTTGAATTATTTATTGTGAATTATTGAGACAGCTTTAATAGTTCTTAATTTCAAGTGCTTTTGGTTAAGGAAACAGCTGCATAAATCAGTCAACACTGTTAATCCGTTTTGGAGCAAATTGAACATTCCTGATTCATACACTTGTCACTTCCAAACATTCCTTGTTCCTCTTGCTTTGACAAGCTGATCTCAGGGCAAGGTACTCAATCAGCTGAACCAACTAGTACGGCTCTTCTATGCTCTGCCACATGAGGCTGCAAGTAGCAAATCTACGTGTTGGTGAGTGTTCTTATAGAATGCCCACCCCACTTATGGGGAGAAGAGAATTTGCCACACCCCTCCTCCCCTGGAAGAATAGGAGAGGTGGTATCTCTCTGAGGAAGGACATTAGGGTATAGGGTTATAAAGGTATAGGGTTATAAAGACCAGGACGAGCCTCTTGAGAAACAGTTTCTAAGGTAAAAGGGAAAGGGTAAAGGGACCCCTGACCATTAGGTCCAGTCACGAACGACTCTAGGGTTGCGGCGCTCATCTTGCTTTACTGGCTGAGGGAGCCCGGCATTTGTCCGAAGACAGTTTTTCTGGGTCATGTGGCCAGCATGACTAAGCCGCTTCTGGCGAACCAGAGCAGCACACGGAAATGCCGTTTACCTTCCCGCCGGAGTGGTACCTATTTATCTACTTGCACTTTGACATGCTTTTGAACTGCTAGGTTGACAGGAGCAGGGACCGAGCAACGGGAGTTCACCCCGCCATGGGGATTCAAACCACCGACCTTCTGATCGGCAAGTCCTAGGCTCTGTGGTTTAACCCACAAATGCAATTCTGGTTCTAAACGCAGCATAAGGAGTCTCTATAGTATATTGTATTTTAAAATGGGGTTTCAGAGTTTTTAGGGGTTTTTGAATGTTTTATGTAGTTTTTCAATTTCATTGTTCTGTATGGGACAATGACAATAAAGATATCGTATATTGTATATTATGAGCCTGCTCTTCCCCACCTTTTCCCCTCTTCTTTATTTGGCACCTTCCTTCCCTCCCTCCCTTTTGCAGTGTGGGCCTACAGGCTAGTCGTCTGTTTCCAGGGGCTGAGTAGGATTTTTATTTTTTTTAAAAGACTCCAATTGGCTCCTGGTCTCCTCTTCTTTGCCAACTCCACTTGGGTGATGTTTGTTGGCATGGTGGTCCTTCAGTTTGGCTAGTTGGCATGTAACACCGGTCCTGAAAGTCCTACATTGGCTCCTAGTACATTTCCGAGCACAATACAAAGTGTTGGTGCTGACCTTTAAAGCTCTAAATGGCCTCGGTCCAGTATTCCTGAAGGAGCATCTCCACCCCCATTGTTCTGCCTGAGGTCCAGCTCTGAGGGCCTCCTGGCGGTTCCCTCACTGTGAGAAGCCAAGTTACAGGGAACCAGGCAGAGGGCCTTCTCGGTAGTGGCGCCTGCCCTGTGGAACATGTGCTGTCATGCAAGGCAGCTGATTCATGGGAGAGCGCAGCACCAGTGCAAGCACCAGCCCTAGCTACAAGCGGCAGCTTGTCCTCCTCCCCAAGCTCGGTGGTGGTGGCTCTGGAAGAGGAAAATGGGACATTCTGGGATCAAACAAGAAGTCAGGATGGCTTCTGTAATTCCAGGATGCCCTGGGAAAATTGGGACACTTGAAGGATGTGCAGATGGGACTTCTCCCTTTGTGCAGCAGCTCCTTCCATGGACAGTTGCTTAGCCAGCACTGTCAACATACAATTGTGCATTACAGAGTTTCACAAGCAAAATTTAGATCAATCTCTTTCACGCAGCAACTTAAAATATTTCTAGCTTGACCAGGGTGCTTATGTTTGATAGAGAAGGACTTTTCTTCTTCTTCTTCTTCTTCTTCTTCTTCTTCTTCTTCTTCTTCTTCTTCTTCTTCTTCTTCTTCTTCTCCTTCTCCTTCTTCTTCTTCTTCTTCTCTTCCTCCTCCTCCTCCTCCTCCTCCTCCTCCTTCTTCTTCTGCTTCCTCCTCCTCCTCCTCCTCCTCTTCCTCTTCAGAGCAATGTATTTTAAGCAGAAGCTGTTGGAGAATACAGTCCCATATTGCCTAGGAATGTACCATTTTGGGGTTTGTTTGTTTCCCTTTTTCATGTAAAACAGAGAGCAAATACATTAATGGAATATGCTTTGCTGCTTTTCTCTTGTGTTATATATAGCTTTAATACACCCAGAAATAAAAGTGCTAAACTGTGGCTCTATATCTCATTGTGCCCCTAAACTATCCTGTGCTAAGCATGACAGAGGCTCCATGCCTTGAACTGTGGGAGTTTTCACCCTGCTCAATCACGGAACATTTCCATTCTAAGCGGAAACTCCTAACCTCAGCAGTCCCTTTGCTGCATGATTAATTTGTTTTATGGGTGGCAAAGTGCATTACAGAAGTGTCTGATGGCCCCGGGGTACAGCTTTCTGGCCTTTATATGCCTTGCCAACATCGGCCTTATTTTCTCTTCCTCTCTTCTTTCTCTTTTGCTTCCGTTATGTACTCAGATATCAAGCACTGTATTACTGGCAGCTTTGCGGGTGTTTTGTGTGCGCGCGCTCTCTCTCTCTCTCTCTCTCTCTCTCTCTCTCTCTCTCTTTTCCAGAAAGCTATTTTTATGCTTTTGAACATCCTTAGGAAATGTAGAGCAGCAGTGGGGAACCTCAGTCTCCAGGGTTGAATGTGGACCTCCGCTCCTTCCCGTCTGGCCCTCAGGACTTTCCCCCAGCCACTCTCTTCATTGGCCCTTCTTTGCACACACCTAGGTGGCTTTTGCCTGGCTGAAACGGGACCTTGAACTCTGATAATGCCTCCTGCTTCCCCAGAGGGGCGTGCGCCAATAAAGTGAGATGAGTGTTGCAACCCCAGAGTCGGTCCCAACTGGACCTAATGGTCAGGGGTCCCTTTACCTTTATATGCCACTCTAACAATTCTGCCTTTCACCACCAAAGTATCCTGGGAACTGTAGTTGGTTAAGGGTGCTGAGATTGGGAGCTCTGTGACAAACTAACTACAGTTCCCAGGATTCCGTAGGGGGAGCTGTGACTGAAATCTCCCTCTCCATCAGCTCTGCAAACAGCCCTGCTCCTCCTCCTTGCTCGCTTGAGAGGCAAGGCTGCTCTTTGGACCAGCAGAGCTGAGGTGCAGGGAGGTAGACTCCCTGCATGACATCTCTGCCAGCTACCCTGTCTCTCCTGCTTGCTCATGAAGAAGAAGGAGACTTTTTCATGCCTTTTAAGCCCCCTTTGCTGCATTCTGCCTGCTTGTGAGCTGAGCTACCAAGCATGATGCTGCCTTGAGTCTTCCCTTCACTCTCCCAGACAGAGGCTGTTGCTTCAAAGTTAATGGTGGTGGTGAGGAAATTGTCTTGCCTCTTTTGCTCCATTCTGCAAGTTTGTGAGCTACATCGGACTGCCTTCCCTCCCTCCCTCCCTCCCTTCTCTCTGTGTTCTTGTCTGTCTCCCCATCTTTTCCTCCTTACCCATAAACTCTTCCCAGTTCTCCCTTTGTCTTTTCACACGTTTGGTTCCCCAACCCTATACAGTGGTGCCTCGCAAGACGAAAAGAATCCATTCTGTGATTCTCTTCGTCTAGCGGTTTTTTCATCTTGCGAAGCAAGCCCATTGAAGGATTAGCGGATTAGCGGCTTATCTCGTGATCGGATCAGCTGATAAGCGGCTTAGCGACTTAGAAAAGGGGGGGAGGGAAAAAAACCAGCAGGAACTCGCAAGACATTGTCGTCTTGCGAAGCAAGCCCATAGGAAATTCGTTTTGCGAAGCACCTCCAAAACGGAAAACTCTTTCGTCTAGCAAGTTTTCCGTCTTGCGAGGCATTCGTCTTGCGGGGCACCACTGTACATCATTATGTGCAGCTTCTTCATTTTTCTTCCCTTGCACCCACCCCCACTAGCAAAAAATAAAAGGGGAGGAATGTTTACAGTGGTACCTTGGGTTACAGACGCTTCAGATTACAGACACTTCAGGTTACAGACTCAGGTAACCCAGAAATAGTACCTCAGGTTAAGAACTTTGCTTCGGGACAGTGGCGTAGCGTGGGGGGTGCAGGGGGGCCACGGGTTAGGGGGCGCAAATCCACGGGTTAGGGGGCGCAAATCCACGGGTTAGGGGGCGCAAATTACTTGCCTTGCCCCGGGTGCTGACAACCCACGCTACGCCACTGCTTCGGGATGAGAACAGAAATCGTGTGGCAGCGGCATGGTGGCAGTAGTGGGAGGCCCCATTAGCTAAAGTTTTGCTTCAGAACGAACTGAGTTCTTAACCCGAGGTACCACTGTATGTTTGTTTTGGGGGTGTTTATGTTGGTTCCTCCTAAACAGCTTTCCTGTTCCCTTCTTATTAAAAAATGAACCTTAAAAAAATTAAAATGAACCTTTAAAAAAATTAAGAGTCTAGCTTTGCTTGCTTACTTGCCTCCCCTTCCCTTTGATAAAAAGGGAGAGATTGGTGGGATGGGGCTTGTGGGGGGGTACCTTCTGTGTCACAATAGGTGTAAATGGAGCAGGGAAGCCTTATGTTCTTTTAAGTTGTGGCTGCTCTTGTTGAGGTATCACCATTGCAGGGGGGGGGTTGGTCTAGATGCCCCTCAAAGGTCCTTTCCAAATCTGTGATCATCCCACAGTTGTATTCTCAAACTCCACTGGTGCCTGTGCAGGAGATGGCCATAGGTGGGCAGGGCAGCAGCAGGAAGGGGTTTCTGCTAACACTTACTCCTGAGTAGGCCTGTAGGGGAACGCAGTGCAAGGAGGGAGAGGGAGGGAGTGGAAGCATGGCTAGCACTCCAGGAAAGCAGGCTGGGACCCAGAGGAAGGCCACACAACAGAGGAGACCACAGAAGAGAAGGTATTACTTATTTTTAAAAAATAACTTTACACACACACTTTCTTGTTTAGTCATTTAGTCGTGTCCGACTCTTCGTGACCCCATGGACCAGAGCACGCCAGGCACTCCTGTCTTCCACTGCCTCCCACAGTTTGGTCAGACTCATGTTGGTAGCTTCGAGAACACTGTCCATCCATCTTGTCCTCTGTCGTCCCCTTCTCCTTTCCCAACATCAGGGTCTTTTCCATGGAGTCTTCTCTTCTCATGAGGTGGCCAAAGTATTGGAGCCTCAGCTTCATGATCTGTCCTTCTAGTAAGCACTCAGGACTGATTTCCTTCAGAATGGAGAGGTTTGATCTTCTTGCAGTCCATGGGACTCTCAAGAGTCTCCTCCAGCACCATAATTCAAAAGCATCAATTCTTCGGCGATCAGCCTTCTTTATGGTCCAGCTCTCACTTCCACACATTACTACTGGGAAAACCATAGCTTTAACTATATGGACCTTTGTTGGCAAGGTGATGTCTCTGCTTTTTAGGATGCTGTCTAGGTTTGTCATTGCTTTTCTCCCAAGAAGCAGGCGTCTTTTAATTTCATGACTGCTGTCACAAACTTACACACGCACACACCCTATTTATTTATTTATTTATTTATTTATTTATTTATTTATTTAAAATGTCCCTGGATTCATTGAAAAAAATCTGGTAACCTTAAACTATAGTATCCTTGATGGATGGCCGTCCAACCTCTGCTTCAGCACCTCTGACACCGCAGAGACCACCAGCACCAGTGACAGGCTGTTCCACTGTCAAACAACTCATACCATGAGGAGGTTTTCTCCTAATGGTTAGCTAAAACCAGTGTCCTTGCCATTTCCACCCATTTGTTCTAGTCCTGCCCTCTGGAGCAACACAGAACAAGTCTTGTCTATCTTCCACACAACAGTTCTTCAGATATTTGAAGACCACAGTCAAAGTTTGAAGGATCTTTTTAAAAAGTATTTTCTCAGAAGGAGCAAAGAAAGATAACTAGAATTTTTTAAAAAGCTGCCCCTTTTTAGACCTGAAATATTCAGAATAATTTTGACTCTTCTGGGTTTAATTAAGGTTACAGTTACTTGGAATAACTAATAATCAGGACATAAATGTTTAACGTTGCACAACAGCTGAACCAGAAGTCACAAAAATTCGACATGTTTCATGAAAAGCGCTTGATAGAAAAGCATACAGTGATGTCCATGAATCTGATGTTCACAGGAGATAAAAGATTTGTGGTTTATTATCCAGCACCCAGAAATGTATAATTTCCTGTTTAGCATTGTGGATCTCCCTGCTTTTCTAAAGTGTGATTGAGGGCCAGATCTGAGCTGGTCCACGTCAACAAAATATTGTCTTGTAGGCTCTTTTGTGGGTCTCCTGATTGTGGTTGTGGCACTAGGCAGCAGCCGTGCTGTGATTTGCACTGGGGATTTGGACCTTTGGGGACTGCCTGGAATAATAGCTACCTTAGAGGCATTGTGAGAAATTCAGAGCAGAGGTCCTTCTTAGCTGGGCAACACCTGTGGGCCCTGATGGTGAAAGCCACTTCCGACCTCGGGAGGAGGTGGTGTTGCGGGCTTCTCACCCTCAACACTTGCGCGGAGGCTGGCTCCCAGCCCCCTGCGATCAGAGGAATCCTCTGCTGTGTCATCCCCCCGGCCAGCCAATCGGTAGGAATTTTTCCACTTAGCAAATTGGCACCAGCCATTTGGTTTTTTCGCCTACCTTGTAGCAAATCGTCACAACTTCCTCGGTTTGGTGGTTAGGCATTGGTAGGGGTATTGTTATGTAGATGAATGGGAGGAGGAGTGCCATCACCTCCCCCCGTTAGTGAAGGGTAGTCCGGTAAAGGATTCCGGGGGGCGTGGCATGCCCCCAAGCGGTGACCCCTGGGGGAGTGCCTAGTTGATGTGCATCAGCAGGCCTCCCCCTGCTGGTGTTAACACTTCCCGGCCTTCAGGCAGACAGACTGCAGCCAGATAGTCGATTAGGACCAATGCCTAAGCCATTACCACTCATCTCCTGTAACCAATAAAGTTGTGGCCAATTTTAGCCCATTAACCTTAATAATGGTGTCTTGTGTCTTTATTTCTACTGTTGGGAGGCAGGAACTTGCCATGCAACTGGAGCCACCCAAGAATGCCAAGTGTTGAACCCAGCCCTGGCCTGATTGGTCAACCACCTGCCATAGCAGCACATTCAAAATGAGATAGAGAGGGGAAGAAAACTTTCTGCCAGCGAACCTCTGCTCCGTTCGAGGCACTGGTTCTCTCCTTTGATGCTCTTCATGGCATGTATGAGTCATGACCCAAGATGGCTTAGGAACCCCTTGGCTCATTCACCTTTTATGATGATCTTCGGAAAGTTCAGTTGCCTCCTGTAAGGAGCAGGGCTTCCGTAATTGGATTGCCCTATTTCTGAGTAACAGGGCAGAGCCAGAATGACAACCCTTTTGTGGGTCAAGACATATCACTTGAAGACCAATGGTTCTTCATATCATTTGAAGATCAGGGGTTCTTGACGACTTTGCAGGTTGATACAGACCTACATGCATGCACATGCCTACAATGAGATCACACCATAAGAAAGCAGTTTTCACATATCTGTATATGTATATAAAGTGAGTCACAGATTAGCAAATTAGATAAATAGATGATTGATTGATCACCACTTGCTAAACAGTTACCTGGATTTATCAAGGGTAAATACTCATGTGTAATTTTTATAAAGTGTGTGTGTGTGTGTGTGTGTGTGTGTGTGTGTGTTTTCAAGGGTTTTAACTTACTGGGTGTGGGTTTTTTTTGTAAAAAAAAAAGTTTCCATCTTGAATCTTGAAGTTCCAAACAGATTAAAATCCAAATAAATAATCAAATTGATTTATGCAATAAGTTACCCACTTCACCATAGCACATAACCAGATCTTAATGTAGCAAGTATATCATTATTATAATATGCTCAAATTCATGCTGATTAGAACATGCTTAGATTTTGCCAGAAGACTTCATTCATTACACCGAGCTATTAACCTCATCATCTTTTAACCAGCCGTCTTACAAATTAGCTTTCTTTTCATCGCAAAATGCCGTCATTCACCCTACCGCCATTAATCCTGGAAGGCCTAACATGGTAGCTTGCTTCCCTTCACAGCTGCAGCCAGGTATGTTGTTGATTAGCTAATCTAAAGGAGGGGAGGGGAGTTTAATCACATCTCTATCAGGAGCAGAGCAGCTCATTTAAAATATCCCTCCCCAAATTGGGTTGTCGGATACACTTTCAGAGAGAGGCGCTGCAACTTTTGCCGAGCAAGAAAACGTTTGCTACGGGGACGGTAAAATTTACTTTTCACAAAAGGAGCCTAAAGTAATAATGCATTCAATTCTATTTCCCAGAATGCTTCTTAAGTATGTTAATAAAGTCTTTATTGTGTCTGCTTATAAAAGTCGCCACCATTTCCCATTAGAAAGTCTCTGTTTATTCATCAAACATTTACTGACAGTGACTGCTGGGAGCAAGCTCGGATTTCCACTCTGTTACACGTTTGTGGCATAAAACACATTAATTATAGATATATTACAATATTCAACTCATTGAGGAAAAATTAGATGATCAAGGCTCATTTTCCTTGACAATAAGCAAGTTAATGAAAATACTAATTACCTGATGATGAAGTGGAGCCTGCAGGATTGAATGTTGAGCATCTGTGGAAGAGGTTGGTGAGTCCTAGTGCTGAATATTAAAAGTCAGAAGCACTGAAAAGTCTAAACGGCGGTTCACAAGGTCACCAAGTGCTCTTTAATCACAGAGCAGAGGGTAGTTAGTTGGTTTACAGCATAAACTTTTTATATCTGGTGATAGTGGAAGCCATAAAGCACCACACAGTCGCATTACCCCTCTGCTCGTATACCTAACCATGACAAAGACCCTTCTGCCTTGTTGTGGATTGGGACAGAGAGCTGATTGACATGTTTGCAGATGCCACACAGAACAGCCTACCAGGGACTGAAACAGTCAAATGCTAGTGGGGAGATTGCATTGCTTCACCAGCTCTTCAATGTGCCAAGGAAACAAAGTTTGGCCTAGGTTTCTCCCTGATGTGGTAGATTTCTTTGTGCAGGGAATATTCAACAGTGTTAATGATTGGATTGTTCAGTCCCTCAGCTGCCTTCCGAAGCTGTAGAGTCCCCCAAGAGAGCTATGCAAAACATGTCAAAGGGTACTTAGTTGACATCACTCAGAGGGTTAATCCATCTCAAAGTGCTCCTCCAGATATCCTTTTCATTTGAGCCCATGTATTCCCACTTTAATAAATGTTTGTACCTGTCAATGTTTTGAGGTGGTCACACTGCTTCTTCTAATCAGTGCATATCTCATAACTTCCAGCTGAAATCCCATCACTTTTTAATCAAATGCTTATTTTGCTCCTGCTTTTGTTGTGCTATAGCTCCTCCGATAATGTGGTAGTATTGGGGAAGCATCCCATAGCAAGTTAAATCAGAATAAACCCACTACTGATTTGCTAGTATTGTGTCAAGATCTTGCTGCAGAACTCACTCATAAAAAAAACAGTCTGTAGGCAACTTGCTTCTGGGTTGAGTGCCTTCACTGTCACAACTGAAGCTGCTGGTGACTTGGGGACAGAAGAGGGCCTTCTCTGTGGAGACACCTCATTTATGAACTATTTCCCCAAGGAATCCTGCCTGGCAACAACTTTACTTTCATTTTGGCACCAGGCAAAGGTTTCTTTCTGCCCTTAAACTTTCCACTGCGAAACTGTGGTCACGTTATTGCTGGTGTTTTTTCATCTACTGTTTGGTACTTTTTAATGTCATTTTCTTATTATGATGTTGGTTTTTTCTTTTATTCTGTAAATTGCTGTGGGAATATTTGAGAATCTTAAAATGATAATAAACCCACCGACAAGTTGCCTTACCCCTGTGTTACCATGTTAACTGTTTGATATTTTACAGCAGAGCCTAGGAACTTTTTTCCAGTTCAAAGCCCAGGAAATTATATGGAGACAGAAATTTTGTATTGACTCAGGGATTCTGGGCTCCTCTGTGTGGAAAGAGCTGGCAGTATCCTTTGACCATCTCATGCTCTTTCTCCTGGTCCTTTTATCTGTTTGTCTCAGAGTAAAGATGATGTGCTTTCCAAAGGGAGACCCTCTTTCCCTCCTCTCTCCTGCCCACATCTCTTGTTATAATTTTCAAAGTGAATACATCTGGTGACTTCCAGTGCTGACATACAGATGGGCAGAACAGCTGGTCTCTGCTCTGAAAAATCTCAGCAGATCCTGGAAGAAGCTAATTTTGCTTGGCCAAAATTCCAGGATGGATTAGGAAATGTGGATTCTGCAATCCAGTGTAGCATTCAAAAGGGACCATGGAATGAACTCTGAATTGTCCAGTCTGATCTCGCTCCTTTGGGGTTTTTTTTACTACATCTTGCAACACAAGTAGAGAGTCTGCTAGACTATTGAGAGGGCAGTAATGTCGTTGTTGTTGTTTCTATTTAAATTTGTATGCTGCCCTTCATCTGTAGCTCTTGGTGAGGTTCACAGAATAAAAATACAAGATGAAAACATCCCCATGTTTCACTGGAGGCTTCCAGACATCCAAGGAAATACCTGTGTTGATGTTCCCTAGCATCACCCAAGCTTCACTTCTCAGGATCCACCATGAATGGGAAATCTCACGCCCAGAACAGAAATGTCTCTGCCCCAGCCAGAATTCCGGATCTGAATCTGAATGCCAGTGATGGTGGCTTTTGGCACCATCTCTATAGCTCTCCATTGGATGCTAGGCAATTGCCTTGCAAGCAATGGAGGCCCCAACTGTACAGCAGAGCTTTCCAAACTGTGTGTCGCTGCACATTAGTGTGTCGGCTGCAGTGTGCCGTGCGAACGCTCCCCGCGCTCCTCCCATGGCTGGAAAAGGGTTTGTTTAACCTCCGGTTTGCTAGTAAAACTGAATTCTTGTGTCGCAAAATGATGCATGTCTAAATAGTGTGTCCCCAACATGAAAGGTTTGGAAAGCTCTGTTGTACAGGGTTCAACTCATACATCCAGCACTACAGAGGTGTAGCATCAGTCTGTTTTCTCTGGCCTTTCCTAAATGCCCTTTGAGCATTTAGGAAAAGCATTAAGTAAGCATGCACAGTTCAATTTCTGTACTTGATTCCTAAGAAATAAATCCCACTGTTTTTGATGGGGCTCACTCCCAGGTCAGTAAGCACAGGATTGCAGCTTCAGTCTTATTCAAAGGCCCAGATCTTTGAGTGGCATTCAAGACAGGAGCTCATCCTTGGCCTATACAACAGCTTTGCTTTCCATGCCCTCGGATTTATTCCAGTTTTGAATGAACAGCTAAATATGCACGGTCCTCTTTTTAGGTATATGGACTTATTTCGGAGGCAGCTGTTTGCAGAGAGGTCAAGAACCAGAGTAGCATATGATTATGCCACACAGAAAGAAATTACATATGGCCTCAAGCAATTGTATGGAAGAAGACGGAATGATTGTTTATACTTATACTTACTGTTTTCTGGAAACCACAGGAGGGGAGAATTGTGAGGCTGCAGGAAACACTTTTTTGGCACCACAGTATCTCAGTATCTGCTGCGGAAGCAGTTGGTAAATAATAAAATAAATACTGATTTATTTAAGATTATATATGTGCATGGACAATTGAACTGGAGGGTTGGGGGGGGGACCCCTGTTTGGCATCACAACGGGGGACTTATTTATGCAGTTCTTCCACTATCGCAACAGCACTTTTTGACCACTTGCCTGTGTTCCCCCCCCAAAAAAAAATTGTCTCAGAGGTCTCAGGGAAACCCCCAGTATAGCATGAAGGAGGGAGTATTTGGGAGATGGTTCTATCTAGCAAGCTGAAATGCATTGTGTTAAATTTATCCCTTGTCGTCGTTTGTTTTTTTAAAAAAAATTGAGTGGGCTGCGGAACCATAAAAAAAACTTTTGGCTTAATGGCATCACAGCAGGGAACCCACAGGTACAGCGCTGTGTGTGTGTGCGCGCGCACACGCACTCACACACACATTTTGGTGGGTCTTGGGGGAGCCACAAAAAACTCCTGGGTACTAGGAATAGAGGAGGCCCATGGGCTAGTCTTGCCTACTGTAATCCTTGGCTGGTTGGTGTAATTATCACCACCACGCAGAGGCGTCCTGTTCTGTGTGACATTGTTGGGGCTCATTGCGTGTGTGTGACATCACACACACAACACACACATGTGATGATACATGCATTGGGAGGAGGCCACTGGGCTCAGGGAGGCCTGCCGCCACCATGGATTGACCTGACGAGGCCCTCCGTCCCTGTGGAAAGGCCCGGTGGTTCCCTCAAGATTGGGGGGCTCAGCCCCATCCCTGCATACTTTGGGAGGGGGCTGAGCTGTCTTCAGCCCCATAGGGTTGGCGTCTATGCTCCCACATTACAGAAGGTGAACCGAGACTGACAGAAGGCTGAGCTGGAACTGTCCTTTCCCTATGAGTCTGTCTGTATGATGAGTTCAAAACTAGGCACTTCCCACACACATCTCAAACATTTAAGAGTTAATTTTTTAACTAGCTTCAATAATGAATAATGAATGGTAAAAAATGTTTCAAAATAGTGCCGACTGGCTGATGAGGAAGTTGACTACACTCGCTTTTATGATTCGGCCATGCCACCTTTGACTCGCAGACCTTGGCAGGTTGACCATGGGTCATTACTGCCCTTGGCCTGAAAATGTTTAGCCAATCCTGTCTTAGAAACTGCACTGCAACTAAACCTGTGTGCGCTTACTGAGAAGAGGCTGGAAAGTTCTTTCCCAGCCACCGCTTCCAAGGATTTAAAAGGGATATACCGTATTTTTCGCTCTATAAGACACACATTTTCCCTCCTAAAAAGTAAGGGGAAATGTGTGTGCGTCTTATGGGGCGAATGCAGGCTGTGCAGCTATCCCAGAAGCCAGAACAGTGAGAGGGAGCGCTGCGCAGCGCTCCCTCTCGCTGTTCTAGCTTCTGGCTTAGCCACGTGAAGCCTCTTCAGGGCATGGGGAGCCTTCATCCCGCTGTCCTGCGGAGGCTTCGCGCGGCTATCCCAGAAGCCAGAACAGTGATACGGAGTGCTGGCTTAGCCCCTCTGTCCCTTCCCCCACCCCCCGGAAAAGCCCCCAATAGCTGTGCTCCATTTAAAGAGTGCATGGCTCTTGCGGGAGGTGGGGGAAGGGACAGAGCTGCTTGCTCTGTCCCTTCCCCCACCTCCCGCAAAAGCCCCCAAGAGCTGCGCTCCCTTTAAAGAGCCGCGCGGAGCGTGTGTGCGGCTCTTGGGGGCTTTTCCCCGAGGAGGGAGAAGGGCAACCCATCAGCAGAGACTGGGTTGCATACAGGTTCTGCTCAGCACTCCCTTTAAAGAATATTTTTTCCCTTGCATTCCCCTTCTAAAAACTAGGTGCGCCTTATGGTCAGGTGCGTCTTATGGAGCGAAAAATACAGTGCATCTAACAGAGTGCAAATCTGCCCCTCACAAATGCCTTTTGCATTTGTAAAGACAGATCACTCATGTAAAGACCGATCAGCATGGAGAGCTGAAACCCAGTGGCAGCAAGCACACAACTTGAGGCAACTGCCACGTGCTGCCACATAAGGAGGTCTATGCTGAGAATTTTGCAGCAATGAGGCAAACCTATCGCCATGAACTCAAAGGCTATCACAGAACCAGTGAACTGGGCGGGGTATAATTCTGTGCCTTCAAGAAGCTACGACAATCTGCAGAATCATACCCAAAATCCTGTGCCAAGAAAAGTGGAATTCTGTGACCTATGTAAAGTATGACAATTAAGCAGAGTTGCATGTCTTTTCCTTAATGGGCATCGTTGATTCTGCTTTTGCTAGCCATAGTGCAATAAGCTGTGCAAAGGAATCCAGTGGCATAGCATGAGAGGGGGGCAACAGGGACGGTTGACCCGGGTGCAAAATTTCAACACCTGGTGCTGCCTCAGTACAACTGCGTGCTTCCGGTGCTGAGCTCCATTGAAACCAGCTTCTCCATGCAAACCACGAAGTGACCTGCATTGCAGGGGGTTGGACTAGATGGGATCCCTTCCAACTCTGCAATCCTATGATTTTATGACCTCGCCAGACAATAGAACAACACTTCTTTTCTTTGCATCTGTGATCTCCTGGGTGACGTGAATGCAGTTAGGCAGTTGAATGTGCATGCGCTCTCTGCACTTTCCCCTCCCATCCACTCCATTCTGCATGGCCCCGGGCACTGGCAACTCATGATACGCCACTGAAGGGACCTGAAGTCCCACTCTTCTGACCAAAGAAGGCAATATTGTGCCATCTTCAAATATTGCTCACCAGTTTTATAGGGAGAGTTCCATCCAGCCACAAGTGCTTTGAAACTGAATGATAACCGAGTCAATCAAAATTTGGCAGCTTGTGTAGAATCCATACTCCACATACCACTGCTGACATGGTAACGTGACTCATCCTGAACTTTGTGGGAATTTGGGCAATCCATAGCGTAGAAAGAAACTGATTAACTTCACAGTATAGTACCGGTTCCTCATCTTTCAACATCCAGCTCTCCTAAAAAGTAAAAGGTAAGCTTAGAGGCAATGTTGTTCGCCTTGCAGGGATCTCTTTCAAAAAGCGCACTGCATTTAGTGATGCCAAAATTTGTTGACACATAGCAATGGCAAGCAGAAGGTAGGCAGGGCGGTGAGCCAAGACAATGGCTCAGTGGTAGGGATGGTTGGAAAAATATGTCCACGAATTCCATGCAGAACTGACGTGGTCTGTACCTCTGGGACTGCCACTTCCCATATGACCTTGTGCTCATCATCTGAGGCCTTCTCCACAAGAGGTCTGGAGGGTGGCAGCACAAGAACGGGCCTTTTCTGTGGTGACCCCCTGTTTGTGGAATGTTCTCCCCAGAGAGGTTTGCCTGGTGCCTTCGTTACATATATTTAGGTGCTCAGCAAAAACATTCATCTTCTCCCAGGCTTTTGGCTATTTAAGCAATCTATGGTCTTTTAGGGACGCGGGTGGCGCTGTGGGTTAAACCACAGAGCCTAGGACTTGCCGATCAGAAGGTCAGCGGTTCGAATCCCCGCGATGGGGTGAGCTCCTGTTATTTGGTCTCTGCTCCTGCCAACCTAGCAGTTCGAAAGCACGTCAAAGTGCAAGTAGATAAATAGGTACCGCTCCGGCGGGAAGGTAAACGGCATTTCCGTGCACTGCTCTGGTTCGCCAGAAGCAACTTAGTCATGCTGGCCACATGACCCGAAAGCTGTATGCCGGCTCCCTCGGCTAATAAAGCGAGATGAGCGCCGCAACCCCAGAGTTGGCCACAACTGGACCTAATTGTCAGGGGTCCCTTTACCTTTATGGTCTTTTAAAATGTTGGTGGGGAGTTGTTTTTGTTTGTTATTATGGTATGTATTTTTGTGTTTTCATATTGTGATCTTCGTCTGAAGGACGGTATAGGACTTTAATAAATAATGAATAATAACATTAATACCTCCCATATTAATTACCCACACTTTGGGATACAATCTTTTAAAATGCTATGTTAAAAAAACAATTTAAAAGAAATCATAACCACAAGAATAGGGTGCATCCTAAAAAATATACATCTCCAAAGCCAGGGTCACTTTTAGCGTAAAAATGCCAAACAGTGCCAAACAGACCTCTGAGAGAAAGGATCATTATGTAAGATTTTGCAGTTCTCCAAAATTTGTGATATGCCGTTCTCAGCTCAAAAGACATTCCAAAAAGCATTAGAATTCACATTTAAGGTTAAAATACATTTAGAAATACATACACTGAGATAAAATGTGTACAGTGGTGCCTCGCAAGACGGAAAACTCGCTAGACGAAAGAGTTTTCCGTTTTGGAGGTGCTTCGCAAAACGAATTTCCTATGGGCTTGCTTCGCAAGACGACAATGTCTTGCGAGTTCCTGCTGGGTTTTTTTCCTCCCCCCCCCTTTTTCTAAGCCGCTAATCCGCTTATCAGATGATCCGATCAGCAGATAAGCCGCTAAAAGCCGCTAATAGTGCTAATAGCGCTAATCCGCTAATCCGTCAATGGGCTTGCTTCGCAAGACGAAAAAACCGCTAGACGAAGAGAATCACAGAACGGATTCTTTTCGTCTTGCGAGGCACCACTGTATTTGAAATGTATTTTCCAATAAAGTGTATAGTTAAATAATATTTAAATGCAAATTTTGTGCAAATTTTCTTTTATAAAAACAACAACTAAAAATGCAGAAACTAGATAGAATGGATTTACAAATGAACCCATGCAAAACTGGCATGGACATTGATTGATCCATCCATCCCTACTCAAGAGCAAGTTCAACACAAATGAGAACCATTGCATGTGTTCTATGCAAACTGACTCTCAAACTCTTCACCAATTGCAGTTTCGGGTTAGATCCAATTTTAAGTGACAGTGAAATGCAAACTTTTATAAAATAATAATAATCATAGTACAGATTTAAATTTTACCCAATTTTAAGTGGCAGAGACCTGCAAACTTAAAAAACAACAACACACCATGTTATGCAGATCTATATTTTAAATTCACAACTGCAGAATTTATGGAAATGAATAATCAGTTCACATCAAATATTCATTTTAGCCTTCCAAGTCACTAATCATATCAAACACTAATAAAATTAGTTTAGTTTAGCCTCAGTAGAGCATGCTTTGGGGGGATATGAGGTGAACTCCCTTTGGAGTGCTAATTTCATTGGGGTTTGCAAAAATGACAATTTCAAAGGAGGAAGGATATATCCTACCCTAACCACCCTCCCCTCCTCCCACCAAAAAAAATCTCAGATTTTGAAGGATGGCAAAATTCTTGTTATTCAAATAAGCAGATTCCCCTAATGTTAAAATACGAGATCTTCCTGAAGCAAAAATGTTTTGCTACACTAATCTCCAACAGTTTCAAATTCTTCAGAGGCTTAATGCCTAACTGTAGATATTTGTTAATGTGTTATTTTTTTTCCTGACCTGAACATTTTCCTGTGATTCTCATCCCTCCAGCATGGCGTGCTACAGCTAAGTTAAAAAGACTGTGGGGATATACAAAGAAATTATTGCAATGGAGTCTGAAGTTAAATCCCAACATTTACAAAGAACTAGATGAAAAGGAGGCCTTAAATGTCTCCATTCATAAAGACGCCCCGTTTTTCTGAAGCAAGTTGGCAAAGATCATTTCAGTGCCTATACGATGACAGCAACAAAAGGAGCGAAAACCCTGATCCCCTTTTAATCTCTGAATGCCCCCCTCTTCCGCTTTATAGGGATCCTATGCCCGCAAGCTACCATATACCGCATGCTTTAATTTGTCTTTAATATCAGATGTGCCCTATTGATTTTCTTCTGTGTATGTTTTTGTTCTGAATAATTCAGAGGCAGATTTTGTGCACCCCCCTCCCTGTTATGGTCAATGACAAGAGCAAAAAATTTAAGATAATCAATTGAGCCTGGCCTGACAACTACTACTGTTGATATTCCCCCGAAGTGAGCGAACAGGAAAGGCGAGGGGATAAAATGACACAACAGTCAATCATAGAAATCCAAAGATATATCAACAGTGGTTTTATGATGAGAGCCCAGATTCATAGGGAAAGTCAGTAATGCCAACTAATAGCTCATCCTTTTCCCCCAGCTGAGCCGTGCATATTTTTGTTTGATGTCTTCCTAGTTTCTTTCAGCCACACCCTCAAAACCCTGTGCAACCCTCCTGCTACCCTTTCCCTTACATTATTTAATATCTACTTCCCCCTAAGACGGCGTGCTAGAAATTGTTGATTTATTTTTTTTTGCAAGTTTGTTCTGCTCAGAAATACAAGGGGTCATCAACCAATTTTCCCCCTCCCATACTATATCCCCCACCCCGCAGTTCTTTCCCAAAAATTCATTAATTTGAACTCCTTGGATTAAAGAGAATTTCATGGGAAAGCAAGCCTCGCTGTATTTTTTTTTAAGTATTTCAGATTTCAAAAATTTGGTCTACTTCCTTAGGATTAATAGTGCAATCTTAAATATCTCTCCCCAGAAATAGACCTCATTAAACCAAATGGGGTTTGTTCTCAAATTAGAAAGGTGTAGACTGCAGTCTAAGCTATCTTGAACTCAGTGAACAATACAGAAGACTGCAATCTAGATTTCTGATAGGTTTTTTTAAAAAAATGTTAATTAAATATTCGACCTAATGGTTTACTACCTTAGCTGGTTTACTAATAATCCTGTGTAAAAGAATAAAATACAAATTCAGTGAAAATTTCCCATTTCATCAGTGTACCCCCCCCCCTTCCCTGCCATTGGTACTCGTTGGTAAGGGAAATATGCTCAGTGACGCTTCTTTGTTATGCCTTCTTACACTGCACAATTTATTTATTTTTGGCACTGAAGTTTAGGACTAAGCCATGATGAGTGCTGGCTCACTTCAAGGGCTGACTGAACATTGCATACTTCATCTATACTGAGGCGAGTACAATTTGTTCTCACAAGGAATGCATTCCCTCCAGAGAGATCTGTTGGAGGTTGCATTCTGGTGGTGGGTGAAGCCACAGCCCAAAGTGCGTGGGGCCAGGGCTTTTTCTTCAGCCGGAACTCACCAGAACGCAGTTCCAGCACCTCTCAGGTGGTTACCATTGACATTATAAGAGAATAAGGGAGGCGTTCATGGTGAGTTCTGGTACCTCTAGTCCCTGGCTTGATAACACAGTGAGCGTGGTTAATTAAAAAGGATGATTTATTGTCAAAACAAACAGATAGCTCCAGACTGCTTTAACACAGCCTCCGCCATCATCAGTCAAGATGGCCCTTCTGAAGACTACTTCCAGCATGACCAGAAGCAACTGAACTTTCACTTCATACTTCTTTTGTTTTGCTTCCTATCTTGCAGCCCTCCCATTTGTCGAGACCTTGGACTGATTGGGTCAGCTCCTGCCTCTTCCCCATTCTCTGATCGGCTGTCTCTTAACTCTTCCCCACCTGTTTGTGAGCTTTGACTGTGTTGTAGCTGGCTCCCCACCATTCCCTTATCAGCCAGCATTCCAAGGGGTAGAGGAGTTGGCACTGGCCGATACTCATCCTGCGTGGCAGTTAACCCCTTCTGTTCCTGGCTGCTTTCTTCATTTGGCAGCAACCCTTCTCTGGGAGCTGGCTCATTCATGACAACAGCACTTGGTGGGGCCAAAGCCAACACTGGGTGGTGCTACCACTTTTTTCTCTCTCCTTCACTTTACTTCTCCTCCCTCCTTCTTTCTGTCTGCCACCCCCTTTCCCCCCTCCTTTTCACCCAGATGAAATCTGACCTGGGATGGCTTCTGTAAATCCAGGACCGCCCCTGGAAAACAGGGATACTTGGAGGGTCTGCAAACAGCAAAATGAGTGCTAATAATCACCATCACCATTTCAGACCGTAGGTGGCACTGATGGCGATCAAATGTTTGAACATCACCCCCATCCATTCATCAAATGAAAATGCTTAGAAAACAAGCATTTGAGGAACACAACTAGGAGAGACATCTCCCTCACATCTAATTCTCTATGCACAGTGAATTTCTTTTATGAAGCACCATTTGGTCACTTGATACCTCTCACCTGTTTTCCTAGAAAGGAGCACTTTTGGAAACTCATGCACTGTTTGGGTAGGCCAGGTTGATGTCCAAATTTGGAGCGGATCCCCACCTCGAAATAGCAGCAGACGGAACCCACTGTTAAATAGATTATAGCTAAATAGTTTAACGAGAAATCCAATGAGCACAAAGTAAAAGAGTAAATTGGCAGCACCAGCTCAGATTCCCATGGATAACTTATTTATAAATCTCTCTGTGATTTATTATTAATCTCCTTATGCAATAATCACTCATGCATATAAACGTGGATTAGCTTAAAAAAATTAGATTCTGATTCATGTTTCTTTACAAAAGAGATGTTTTGACTCTAAAACTCAGTTCATCACTGGTTTGAAGGCTTTAAAGACATTAAAGTCAGGAATTATGGGTGGAAATGTAATTTTCATTAGTTTCAGGTTCGTTTATTATTCCGTTTCCCACCCCCCAACCCAATATTACATTGCCATAAATGCAATTGCAAAACCATGGCCCTTGATCACTTTAAGCGTTTCACTGCACCCCAGCACTACTTGTTTTAATTAGGATTAGTTCATAGGAATTTAAGCAATTTCGTTTTAAATTAGGAAGGCGATACTCAAACAAATAAAGTGTGTGTGTGTATGTGTATGAAATGTTTTTTCCCCCTTCATCAATATTAATCACCCTCTTATATAGCAAACATATGTGTGATATGCTCCAATTATTTCCCAAAAAGTAGGTCACTGCAATTTACCTCTGTTTTCTATATTCACTGGATTGCAGAACATGATACAATGCATGTTTAACGGTCCTGGCAAATGCATCTGTAAAAGGATTTGGTACCCAGTTTGGTAAACAGAGTAGATCTAAAGTTTTCTTCCTTTCTTGACTTTTCAGTTACCATCGCTAACCCAATAGCATACAATACAATAAAGGACGTTGGGTGTTTTATACAGCCTGTTTCATCAGAATGGGCTGATGTTATGTTATGTTGTAAAGTCTAACTGCCCCATCAGCTATAAACTTGAAACTGAAATATGTTAGACTACCATTTACTAGACTATTTATCAGATGTTATTAGACTACCATTTCCATTATCCCTGACCATGGCTATGCTAGTTGGGGCTAATGGGAAGTCCAACAACATCTGGAGATGAAAGTCCAACAACATCTGGAGAGCTGCAGGCTTCCCACCTCTGCTCTACTGGTCAAGAAACCTTTTGTATTTGCACTATCAAGCCAAGAAGACCATGGGATTGATGGCTGCTTGTGGACCCATTTCCATACACTTTCATTTCCCCCCCAACTTCTGAAATCATAACTTTATAATTTTTCAGCAAATTCAACAACATTTCAAATTTAGCAATCAATCATTCCAACTATGATTCCCCTCCCCACTCCCTCCACAGATCCCTCAAAATTTCAATTTATGGTGTGTGTCATAGTTTCTCTATATCTTCACCATATCTCACAATAAAAACAAAAAGTTCACACTCACTGCTGCTCTTACTCAAATCCTATTTGTGTTCCGACATTTTTACACCGAGTTTTTAAGTATCCTGCAAACATTTTCCAATCTTCTTTAAAACCGGTCTCTTTCTGTTCTCTAATTTTGCACATCAAACTTGCCGATTCTACCTATTCTATCTGTTTTAGCTGCCGTTTTTCTTTGGTAAGTACCACCACTCCCTGACACGTTGATGTGGTGTTGCCTGTACAGTGGTATCTCGGGTTAAGTACTTAATTCGTTCCAGAGGTTTGTTCTTAACCTGAATCTGTTCTTAACCTGAAGCACCACTTTAGCTAATGGGGCCTCCTGCTGCTGCCGTGCCGCCAGAGCACGATTTCTGTTCTCATCCTGAAGCAAAGTTCTTAACCCGAGGTACTATTTCTGGGTTAGCGGAGTCTGTAACATGAAACGTATGTAACCTGAAGCATATGTAACCCGAGGTACCACTGTACGTGTGTTGCTTTTCTGAGGATGGAAGGCAGTAAACCAAGGATAAACAAGAGCAGATGAAATGTCAAGGGTGCATAATACTAGGGTTTCATTCATTGCAGCAGGGGTTGGGAGCTTTTGGCTCTCTACCCCTGGAGTCACTGTAAATGAATATGGCACAAAGCTGGTGAGCACACCTGCCATATTTTTTCTGACCTGTCCCTGCTTGACATATCTCCCCCTCTGCTATTTTTGCTCTGTTTACCCTGGTGTGTCTTGGAAAGAATGCACCTCTCCTTTTACACTTGCTTCTTTCTGAACTTGCACCCACTCCTGATGTTCTTATCAAAAGTAGGCCTCCTCCGTTCAGTAAGATGTTTCGTAATGACAAGCCAGAATGGGGAGAGCGTGAATGGTTTTCTAGCTGTCAGAATTGTGCATGATTTGCAGGTTACACATTAGGTTTGATCAGAAGTAGGTCAATCTCCAGGAATGAGATCTCCTGCCTTTCTTTTCCTGCTGCTCAGGTTTTTATATCTCACTCATCATTATGGTGTCAGAGTGTGTAGTGTAGCCCCAGGCTTTTGTATGAGGCAGCCAGATGTAGCCGGTAGTTTTCTACTGCTCCCTCTCCAACGTCTGTCAGGAACACTGGAATCAGAATACAGAATTGTTCTGAACTCGGAGGCATACCTGTAATCCTACATGGCAGAATATCTTTTTGGGGATGAGTTGAGGGTGTAGGGCCACAGGGATGAGGAAATGCAATGTTAGAAGCATCAATTTGGCATCAGTTTGAGGGCTAATTGCCATGGCTTCTCCCTACATGTGCCCCAACGCAGAGGACACTAGGCACATGGGAGCCCCACCGGCATCAATGGGACAAGCTAATCATGGCTATGCTTGCAATCCTCTATACCTACTTCTCTAGAATTAGGTAGGGATGAGGGACTAATTTGATTTAGTTAGCATTTCAAGGCAAACTTACCTCATTCACACTTTCCAAAACAAGATAGAAACAGAAACAGAGGCATCCTTCAAAATTTACACTTTTTGCAATGCAGTTCCCCAGCCAAATGATATAACAAAAAGTACATATACAGTGGTACCTCGGGTTACATACGCTTAAGGTTACCTACGCTTCAGGTTACAGACTCCGCTAACCCAGAAATAGTACCTCGGGTTAAGAACTTTGCTTCAGGATGAGAACAGAAAACGTGCTCGGGCGGCGCGGCAGCAACAGGAGGCCCCATTAGCTAAAGAGGTGCTTCAGGTTAAGAACAGTTTCAGGTTAAGTACGGACCTCCGGAATGAATTAAGTGCTTAACCCGAGGTACCACTGTACTGGGGTGAAGGGTGCATGGAAATGCATACATTGCTTCAGTCTCTAACCTACAAAAATGCACCCTGTTAGGGAAAATCGCTTTGCAAAAATGTGTAGATTAGGCAAAATTGCGTACACGAATGTGTCTATCAGGAGAAATTCCCACTAAAAGGATGGTGAATTTTCATGGAGACTTTCCCCTCCCCCCCAAATGCAAAGGGGTGTGGAATTTTGGAAAACTGAAAAGAAGACTGGAAACATGAGAAACTGAGAGAAAACGATTGGCCCATCTCTAGCAAGTAAGCTCCATTGAACTCAGTGGGACTAACTTCTGAGCAGGCATCAATAGGACTGTCTCGCCAGAGTGGTGCATGCTCTAGTTATCTCCCGCTTGGACTACTGTAATGCACTCTACGTGGGGCTACCTTTGAAGGTGACTCGGAAACTCCAGCTAATCCAGAATGCGGCAGCTAGACTGGTGACTGGGGGCGGCCGCCGAGACCACATAACACCGGTCTTGAAAGACCTACATTGGCTCCCAGTACACAATTCCCAGTACACAATTCAAAGTGCTGGTGCTGACCTTTAAAGCCCTAAACGGCCTTGGCCCAGTATACCTGAAGGAGCGTCTCCACCCCCATCGTACTGCTCAGACGCTGAGGTCCAGCGCCGAGGGCCTTCTGGCGGTTCCCTCATTGCGAGAAGCAAAGCTACAGGGAACCAGGAAGAGGGCCTTTTCGGTAGTGGCACCCACCCTGTGGAACGCCCTCCCATCAGATGTCAAAACGATAAACAACTACCTGACATTCAGAAGACATCTTAAGGCAGCCCTGTTCAGGGAAGTTTTTAATGTATGATATGTTAGTGCTTTTTTGGTTTCTATGGAAGCCGCCCAGAGTGGCTGGGGAAACCCAGCCAGATGGGCGGGGTACAAATAATAAATTATTATTATTATTATTATTACAGTGAAATCCTAAAGCACAGCTACCGAGAAGTAAGTCCCATTGAATTAAATGAGGCTTCCTTCCAAACAAGCATCTACATAACTGCATGCTCAAACTCGTTTGATTTCCACTGCTATATGCGACTACATTTCTCTGGATCAGACCCTTACACTCTTTTTGCATGCTTCTCCGAGCAAGCTTGATTTTTGTTTTTTGGCGGAGCGAGCTCTTTCATTACAGCACACACTCACACAAATGTATAAAGAGTTCTGGCTGCCTCCACACATAGCGCCTGTGGCTAGACTTTATATGAGCATCAGCTACAATCCCGAGATGGTAGGGAGGATCAGCCCCCTGAGGGTTTCTTGTGCGTGAACAAAGGCATGAGTTGTTTCATCGCAAGTTGTTCCAGGGTTGCCAATGCCATCTGGTTAGGTCTTAGAGCTGCATGATAACACTAAATATGGCAGCATGGGTGAAATTAAACTAGAAAATAATAATGTCCTTATGCTTATGACTTGTCCAAAGGCTGTATAGCTAGTGCAGAATGCTGTAACCAGGGTAGGGAGCAATGCACCATACTGGCATGTATCAAAGCAATACTGGAGGATCTGCACTGACTGTCATTTAGGCACCAAACCAGTTTTAAAGTCTTGTTGTTTAGATAGAAAGCCCTAACCAGCTCTGGACCAGGAGACCTGAAAGACCAGCTACTTCTCCGCTGTCTGACAAGGGCACTAAGATCAACAAAAGGGACCTGGTTAGCCTTGACAAGACCTGATGATGGCCACCCTGCTGCAAATTGTAGGTTTGTAAAGCAAGGAGCATGAGCCTCATCCACATGCAAACCACTGGGAACTTTTTGAGGTCTAAACCAAAAGGGGCACGGCTTTACACAACTGAATTAAAATATCACAACAGAAGCGCAAATTCCCTTAGTTTCTGAGCTGCCATTCATTTCAGTTTCTTTGACAATTATTTTTATTGATTTCAACCAAATTGTACAAATTATTTCCAATTTAATACAATTTTGTTTAAGTGACTTCTTGAGGCATCATTGGTTTCTGTTGTTACTGTGTTTACAGGTTCTTATTTACTTCTAATTACAGTGGTACCTCAGGTTAAGAACTTAATTCGTTCTGGAGGTCCGTTCTTAACCTGAAACTGTTCTGAACCTGAGGTACTACTTTAGCTAATGGGGCCTCCCGCTGCCGCCAAACGATTTCTGTTCTCATCCTGAGGTAAAGTTCTTAACCCGAGGTACTATTTCTGGGTTAGCGGAGTCTGTAACCTGAAGCGTCTACAACCTGAGGTACCACTGTACATTCCATTTTACAAAGTTATCACTTAGTTAACAGCTGCACTCTTAACGATTTCTATTCGCGTTATTACATTATTTAACCTTTCCACAAAATATTAAGTGAGGGTACAATAGTTCTGTTCTTTTCAATCTGCATGCGGCAAATCTACTAATTCCAGTTGTTGACTTCATTGGCCTTGTTGGTCTGCCACTGATATCTTCCTGCTATTTCCGACGACTTTGGGCTGACTTCCTTGCAGAGTGCTCACACTACTGTTGTTTCGTTGTAGCTCAAAGCAGAGCTGAAAACTCAAGGTTAATTCCATTCCTCCTCTTGAACTGCCATTCATTTCAGTTTGGGCTTACACAATAACACTTCCTGGGGGGTAGTCCCCACAGCAGTATAACACTTGAATATGTTTTGTGTTCTGTTTCCCTAAATTACCAGTGTGAAAACTGTTACAGAAAACAATAGTGTGTGATGATCGCTTGTTTGTTTGTAGAAGCGAATATAATATAGCACTTAAAATATACATATATTAAAGCCAAGGTGTCATCCTGATGCAACAGGAAGATGTCAAGATGGCACCCTTCCTGTTGTGTCATCTGAACTGCGTTAGAAGAATGGTGGCATTGAAAATAATCATAATCATAATCGGTAGCCCCACGCAGAGCGCATTGCAGTAGTCCAAGGGGGAGATAACCAGAGCATGCACCACTCTGGCGAGACAGTCTGCAGGCAGGTAGGGTCTCAGCTACGTACCAGATGGATCTGGTAGACAGCTGCCCTGGACACAGATTTGACCTGTGCCTCCATGGACAGCTGTGAGTCCAAAATGACTCCCAGGCTGTGCACCTGGTCCTTCAGGGGCACAGTTACCCCATTCAGGACCAGGGAGTCCTCCACACCAGCCCGCCCCTGTCCCCCAAAAACAGTACTTCTGTCTTGTCAGGATTCAACCTCAATCCATTAGCCGCCATCCATCCTCCAACCGCCTGCAGGCACTCACACAGGACCTTCACTGCCTTCACTGGTTCCAATTTAAAAGAGAGGTAGATATGGAAATGTGAAGAACTGGATTTAAGATGGGGAAAAGGAGAAACCAAGAGAAGCTGAAGTTGATGGGTTTGTCCATCACTACCACTGACCATTGTCCTTGTAGCTGATGAGAATTGGACCTTTAGCTGATGGGAAGTGAGGGCACCAAAGCCACCAATTGCTACTATGACTATGGAAGAGATGAGACCATAGTTTCCAAACGATAGTGTATGACATAAAAAAGTTCTTCATTGCCAGACGACAGAGCAAAAAAATGGATGCAGCCATGGGACTCCACCACTAGACAGGACCAGTGCCGGATTAAAGTATAAGCTAAACAAGCTATAGCTTAGGACCCCGCTCTCTTGGGGCCCCCCAAAAAAATTAAAGGAAAAAAAACTGGATGTACATTTCCAAAATATAAGATAAAAAACAAATAAAATAAAACCTTCATATAGCAATAGTATTTTGTGTTGTGTGGGCTCCTGTGATGTAAGTAATGGGCCCCACCTGCTAGCCTGCTCCCTAAAATATCACTGGTTTGCTCATTTCTATATATAGGGTGCCTACATTCTGCATGTGCAAATGGCTTTAGATACCTATTAGGTCCATAAATGACCATATAGCATATATTCAACACAAAAAAGTGACAATTTGTTATTGACAAAGGACGTCTAGACATATAAAGGGCCCCATTACCTTCAGTAGCTTAGGGCCTCATCAAACCTAATTCCGGCCCTGGACAGGACAAAGCAATCTGCCTCAGAGAACAATTTTTGAGGCACACACACACACACACACACACACACACACACACACACACACAGCAGCAGCAGCAGCAAAATGTCAACGATGGTGATTTTACTAAGATGGGATTGCCATTTCTATTTTATGTTTCACCAACATTTCTTGGGCCACCTCTGGACAGCTGGCTGAGGTATTCTGTGGCTCCAAGCAGGTGGGGAAAATGTCCAGGGTCAACCAGCAGCCAACCAGACAGATATGAGCATCACATTGTTAAACACGCTTGCACCTCCCGCTGCACAAGTGGCAGGATTGTCAAGCGGGTTGTTTAGAGACCAATGTTTTCTTGTTTTAAAGCACCGTTTCTGCCTCAACCAGTTTGTTGGCAAGTTGTCTGACAGCAAAGTCATAACAGATGGGGTTTAAATTGCTGCTAACCACTCTGTTGAAAATTGCCACAGGCTTTACAGTGGAACAGCAATGCTTAAAATAAAGATGGAATTAATCACATATTTCCCGGCTTTACAGAGTCCTGTCTGTTAATGTGAGATACGAAAATGCAGTTCAAACTTTTGCAGGCAGTGTTACAATCCTATGCTCACATTTTGTTGTTGTTTAGTCATTTAGTCGTGTCCGACTCTTCATGACCCCATGGACCAGAGCATGCCAGGCACTCCTGTCTTCCACTGCCTCCCGCAGTTTGGTCAAACTCATGCTGGTAGCTTCGAGAACACTATCCAACCATCTCACCCTCTGTCGTCCCCTTCTCCTTGTGCCCTCCATCTTTCCCAACATCAGGGTCTTTTCCAGGGAGTCTTCTCTTCTCATGAGGTGGCCAAAGTATTGGAGCCTCAGCTTCAGGATCTGTCCTTCCAGTGAGCACTCAGGGCTGATTTCCTTAAGAATGGATAGGTTTGATCTTCTTGCAGTCCATGGGACTCTCAAGAGTCTCCTCCAGCACCATAATTCAAAAGCATCCATTCTTCGGCGATCAGCCTTCTTTATGGTCCAGCTCTCACTTCCATACATACTTGCTCACATCAATTTAAGTCTCGTTGAATTAGTGGAAATCACTTCTGATGTTTAAGATTGCTCCTGATGTTTCACCTGTGTGAAATTTCTTGTTGTACTGATGGTTACAGCTTCATTGTTCAATTAATAGATTTAAACGATTGCAGGACATCAAAAATTAGTAGGTGAGCTGGTGGAAATACCCACAAAAATTAAGAGAGAGAGAAAGGCTTGACACATCTCAGCCAACAACTATTCCAGAACAACATCATGAAACATGATGTCATGTTGCCAATTGCAAGTCAGCTGTCATAGAGGAGAAAGTATTTTGGATTTGGGGGAGCTGCTGTCAACCAATGCTAAATACACGGGATGAATGAAGTGGGGGTTTTCTGGTAAGTCAGCATTTTGTGACTCACACCACCTGCATGTTCATTGCCTTAACAAATGCTGAAGAAGACGCCGAGGATCAAAGAAGCAGCAGACAGGGAGGGAGAGCAAGGGAGGATGGCAGAGAATTTCTGAAAGCCCCAATCGATACATGGAAAACTTTCAGACATAATGGAGCCGTAAGGTTGTAGACATAACACGGTTAAGTAGCCACGGCAGTTTATTAGGGTTGTCCCGTTCTGTGCTCCTTTCTTCCTTAGTACAATTTATTTTAGTTCCTCACTGTCTCTAAAACTGAGTTACAGGATGAATAGCGATGCAAGAAGAGAGCTGCTGGATGCAGCCAAGACCCATTCATTCCAGTTTTCAGGTCTTACAGATGTCCACAAAAGCCTGGATACTGTTGTACTTCTCTAATGTAAGCTAGGAAGGACCTACAGTGGAGAATTTGCAACAGTCCAGAGTCATCCCTGTTGTGCGGAAGGTTCAAGGGATCTGTATCTGGTGGCACTATGGGTGGCAGGGAGATAGATGAAGACAGGGTCAGGCTTTTCTAGGACTACACTGGCTAGCAGTAGCCCTCCAGAGTTTCAGGTAGGGTGCTTTTCCCATCCCTACCTGGAGATGCCAGACCTTGGGACTTCCTGCAGGTAAAACCGTTACTCTACTACTGAGCCAATGACAGCGTCACATTCTCTGCAGGGGCCACATTAGCAGGGAAGGAGAAATGTGTTACTTTAACAGGAAAACTGCAATTTTTTTTGTGCCCTCTGAAAAGATCTCAAGTGAAATCAGTTGAACATTTTAAAAGAACATTTTAATTCTTTTTTACGATTCCAAGCTTTTCTTAATGTTTCCTTCATTTCCTATCGATGCCTCATGTCATCTGGCTGGTCAGCATTGCTTTTCATTCCTCCACTACGAGGACCTTGTATCCACCCAGTGGCGTAGCGTGGGGGGTGCAGGGGGGGCCGGCCGCACCGGGCGCAACATCTGGGGGGGGGCACGCTCGCACTCGCAGCTCTCTGCCCCCTGCTAAAATCCACGGGTTAGGGGGCGCAAATTACTTGCCTTGCCCCGGGTGCTGACAACCCACGCTACGCCACTGTATCCACCCACAGATTCATAGGTGATACACCTGATTTTAATCTCCATGCTTCTCCATCATCTGAAATAACTGGTCCATCTGTAACTGAAGTCATAGCAGCTGCTTTTTGATGCAGAAACGATTTCTTTTCACAGCTGCTCTTGCTAAAGCTGCTCCGGTTCGGATTTGCTCTTAGGGAATAAATGGGCTTGTTTACAATTTAGTATACTGTTGTTGTTTTTAAAAAATAAAAATAAAAAGATGAGCATGGAAGTACAAACTCTTTTTGTGGTAGGAAGTGATACAACTTAGTAGAAAAATTCCAGCCACAGCCCATCTCCTAGGGAAGCCTATGGCAAAACTACCACTGATTATAATGGCTCCGGCTTGTTGTCCTAGATTAAGATGAGAGTGTACACTGGGGAATTCTTGGTTCAAATCTTGCCTCAGGCCTGAACTCACTGGATGGTCTTTGGCAAGGAGTCAAGCATGCATTCACTAGGCAGGTAAGGTTGCCAACTCACCGTTCTAGCTCTGCCTTTCAATAAACATGTCCTTCTCTTTTCTATGGAAACAACACCTATTGATTTCTGCAGATCAAACACTTGTTAAAGTCACAAAAGGAGGCCAGGTTATTTTTTTTTCATGTCAGTTATAAACTTTACCATAACTATGGGTCTGCTCCAGGGAAATTTTAGCTGGACTTCGTTCCTATTGAAATTGATGGGATTTGTCCCATCAGTTCCAGTAGAATCTTAAATTCCAATGGCTAAGATTGGATCCAACCCTATGTCTCAGCCTTAAGGCAAGGGTGAGGCTGCCTATTCAAAGCCCACCTACTGAGTTGGTCTACCACACCTGGAATACTGTGTCCAGTTCTGGGTGCCACAATTTAAGAAGGATGATGACAAGCTGGAACACGTGCAGAGCAAGGCAACCAAGATGAAAGCAAGCCTTATGAGAAACAGTTGAAGGAGCTGGGTATGTTTCGCCTGGAAAAGAGGAGAATGAGAGGAGATAGGATAGCCATCTTCAAATCTCTCAAGGGCTGTCACATCGAAGGTGGAGAAAGCTGGTTTTCTCCTACACTGAAGGGTAGGACTTTAATCAAATTACAAGAAAGGAGTTTCTGATGAAACATCAGGAAGAAGAAGAAGAAGAAGAAGAAGAAGAAGAAGAAGAGGAGGAGGAGGAGGAGTAGTAGTAGTAGTAGTAGTTTGGATTTGATATCCAGCTTTATCACTCCCCGAAGGAGTATCAAAGTGGCTAACATTCTCCTTTCCCTTCCTCCCCCACAACAAACACTCTGTGAGGTGAGTGGGGCTGAGAGACTTCAAAGGAGTGTGACTAGCCCAAGGTCACCCAGCAGCTGCATGTGGAGGAGCAGAGACGCGAACCCAGTTCCCCAGATTGCGAGTCTATCGCTCTTAACCACTACACCACACCGGCTTCTGACAGTAAGAGCTATTCGGCAGTGGAACGGTCTCCCTCAGAAGGCTGTGTACTCTCCTTCCTTGGAGGTTTCTAAGCAGAGGTTGGATGGCCACCTGTCAGGGATGCTTTAGGTGAGGTTCCTGCATTGCAGAGGATTGGACTAGATGACCCTTGGGGTCTCTTCCAACTCTACAATTCTATTATTCTATGAGTTAATGGATTAAGTAAGTTTTGAACTAGGGACTTCCTGCTACATCAGCTATATCCCCATGTCCCTACCTATTACATATTTAGAAATCTTTGTTATTAAATTCATATGTCTATCTAGCCACTCAGAAAGGAGCCACAACTTCCCAAGATAAGAAGAGCTGCAGCTCAGGGGTGGAATATTTGCTCTACATGCAGGAGGTTTCAGGTTCAATCTCCAGGGAAAGAACCCTGTCTGAACCACCAGAGAGCTGCTGCCAGTCCGTGTAGGTAATACTGAGGTGGGTGGACCACTGCTCTGACTTGTTGTACAGCCCTTTCCTATGTTCCTATCTGCTGGTGAGCTGTAACCCGGTGTAAATGTGGGTAGCTGCTTATAATACACTAGAGATTGTGTGGAGACCACTAAACTCATTTCACTTAAGATGACAAGCTGGACCAAGCTGGAGGGCCCAGAGGTGAAAGGCTAGTTCTTTATCCACTAAGCTAAGGAAGTAATTTCATTTTTTCTATTAAACTGCAGCGATGGGAAAGATTGTTCAATGACTGAAAGTGCACCGCAAATATCAGGGTTACCAAAAGTCACAGAGAAACCTTTAAAATAATTTAAAGTGGTGATAGGACAAGTAATACATTGCATTTGTACTGATGCAGCAGTCATTAGCCCTTACACCTTCACTCTTACTTGTATTAAGAAAAGCAAGAGCCCAGGGAAGGAGCAGGGAGAGAGGGGTTGATGATGCTGCAAAACAAGGCAGAAAGTTGAAGAAATGCATCTCTTTGGAGTGTGCAAGTCCTTGGCAACGCATTTGTTGTGCATTGGAAAGCAAGGAGGGGCCTTCCTGACTCATCCCAATGGTGCACTTCTCCCAATGTACAGCATGCATGAACATCCCATGATTTATCAGCCGCTGGTTCCTCTGCACTCGATGTATGGCAGTCGCATGCATAAGCGGACTTCACTGAGGAGCACTGACCAAAATTCAGCACCAAGTTAGATGTACTAAAGCCCACAGATAGAAAATGGCAGACGTGAGAGTCCATAGAGTAGTCATTGCAGAGTTCTCAGTTGTAGGCCCCACTGGAAGTTTGGTGTGACCAAGGGACAAAAGTGCCACACTGTCATAGGTTAGTTAGTTAGATACTGTGATGTGTGTGTGCTACCCAATTTTATTTTTAAAAATTTACAGCTTAGTCATCCTTATTAATACAGGAATCCCTAAAGATGAAGCTGGGCTTGATATTGCATGAGCATCCAGACCATAATCCTCCGCATGATCAGTTATTAGTATTGGTATTGTTTTATTTCTTATATGCAACTCCACCTCGTATGTCTAAGTGCATATAAAATGCAACAATAAACAGTTCTTTAAAATACAGCATTAAACCCAAATAAAATGATAACTATTTTAATATTTTTAAACAACCTATCACGATCAGTTGTGCAATACAAGTGAATGAAAAAGGTCAAGCAGACTACATTCTGGAGGCTTGGAAGAATAGATATGTTTTAAACTGCCACCTAGCTGAATATACTGGAAAAGACCCTGATGTTGGGAAAGATGGAGGGCACAAGGAGAAGGGGACGACAGAGGACAAGATGGTTGGATAGTCTTCTCAAAGCTACTAACATGAGTTTGATCAAACTGCAGGAGTCAGTGGAAGACAGGAGTGCCTGGCGTGCTCTGATCCATGGGGTCACAAAGAGTCGGACATGACTAAATGACTAAACAACAACAAAGCTGAATGTAAAGTGGTGGGATAGACAGACCTGCACCGGGATTGTCCCAGTATGTGGTGTCCCTCCTTGATGTCCCACTCGCTGCACCAGTGTGGTTCAAAGACCATATGATGAGCCCAAAGCATTCTGTCTAGACCAAAAGAGATCAACTTTGTGGATAAGAAATGGGTATGTACTGGGTTGCTTTCAATTTGTAAAGTATAAACATATACACCACTTCTGTGGCCTGGTTGCCAGTCATATCCTCGTGGCTGGATTCCAGGTGCTTGGTGGGGCATTCCTGGGCTAGTCCCTCCACTTGCCAGAACAGACCTAGGATGACATGGCAATATCCAGATTCTCCATCCCTTCTCGTGTGATAACTAGATTCAGCTGTCCATGCTATAGTGTATGACTAGGAATCCATACATAGGGAACTGGAAACCATTATTATTATTATTATTATTATTATTATTATTATTATTATTATTATTATTAAAACAGTCTTTGCAGTTTAATCATAATTGTCCTCCATCTCATTTTGCATTGCTGTGGGGTTTTTCTTTGGTAAGCTGTTCTTTCATTCATGTCACTGTGCTGATGCTTTCTCTACCTTGTGCAAGTCACACGTAGAAAATCCAGTAAAGAAACCATCCCACCAAGCAACCTTCAGTCAGTGGAACTACTGGACGAGTGCCCAGTGCATGGAAATTCTGCCCAAGGATGTGGAAGCCTCCTTCCTCTGACCCTGAATATTTTTCACTAGCCTTCTTGAAACTCTAAGCTCGGCCAAGATGTGCATAGGTTGTTGCTCATCTCCCAGGTTTCCCCAAGGTGACCTGCCTCGTTCTTTGAGTTTCAGATTTAGACTCCAGCTCTGAAGAAAAGAGAGGAAGAACATAAGAGCGGCTTTGCTCAATAGAACATTAGTCTTCTTGACAAATGGAGAAGGGCTTTGGCTCTCCAGGTGTTGTTGGACTTCAACTCCCTTCATCCCCAGCCAAGCATGAGCAATGGTCAGGGATGATGGGAGCTGTGGTTCAGCAAAATCTAGAGGACCACAGGTTCCCAACTCTTGCTCCATCTAGAATAGAATTCTGTTTCCAAAAGTAGTCAGCTAAGTGCCTTTAGCTAATCGGCAACATCAACTCCCTGTTGACTGTGTCCTGCATCTGATCTACAGAGACACTGCATCTGAAAGTGGAGGCTAAATTTGGCTAGCACAGGTTATAGATGTTGATAGACCGGGAATATGCCTAAATTTGTTTGCTTTAAATCTAACTCAGAGGCCATCAACACTTCTTGTCATAAAAGCAGCCTGTCAGAAGTAGGGTACTGATGTCGATCCCTTGACATCAAAATACATTTTTATTCTACTTATGTAGTCTTAAGTTACAGGAGTATGGTCTTAAGTCAGCCAAGAAACTGATTTCTAGACAAAGAATGACCTGGGCTGAAAAATGAAGCTGTAAAGGAAGTCACTAGGAATTCATTAGGACTGTGCTAATGAAAATAAACAGAAAACAAGTCCCAAGGAAAAAAAGCAAGGCTAAAATTAAACAGGAGGGGTGATTTATAATAAGAGGCTCAAAGACATGACAGGAAGTCTCAGTACACCAAAAGAAAAATCTTGTTTGCTCAAATTATTTGTTTCTTCTGTCTAATGAACGTAATTCTAATATACAAGTGATAACACTGGCATTTCTTTGAAATGTTGATTCAGTTTAATTATGAAAATCACCAAGGTATTTTCTGGCTGCTGCATTACTCCCTGTACTAAGATTAATCACATCAACATCATTCATTTAATCTTCAAAGAGGAAGCAGTTGTCCACAAAAGCCTTCAAATAGCTTCATTAGTGCAATTTTTCAGACTCAAACACTTAGCTGGCAGCATATGATTGAGAGTGAGGAAGGTCATTTGATTCATCTAGTTCCTAATCCAATTTACTTGTTTAATGTTTCCACGTTTTCCTATAAATCCATCGGAAGCTTGAACTCTGCATTCTTTGCTTCCTTTTGTCTATTCTCTTCCCAAGCCATCCCACATATCATTCATTCGGAACCTGGCAAAGTTGGGGGCATGATCTGAGAGCGATCAGGAAGAACCAGCGTTATACGAGTAAACATGTGGCACAGATCTACAGCCAAGCCAGCACGGAGGAATGCTACCAAATCTCTCCTGCCAGAAACGGCCACATGCTTTGACTGGGATGGACCCAAAGATATGGCAGTGGAAGAAATTCTGGTGGTGGCCCCGTTCTGAAAGCTGTTGTGTGAGACCTGGCAGCATGGATCTTGAGAGACTGCAATACCATGTGCTCCTAAGAGCACCCTCTAGATTTCAGTTCTTTTTTCATGCAACAAACTTGCTCTAAGTTGAGTGAAAGCCTTTCCCCTCATGGAAGGATACCCTCTGGATCCAACCTCTGTTAATTAGGCAAGATCTACCAAAGATTGCGCCCAGTGCTATTTCCTTAGAAGAAGAGGTGCCAGAACACACCATGAATACCTCCCTTGTTCTCTTAGAATGGCAATGATGTTGGAACTGAGTTCCAGCTGGAAAAAAAGCCCTGATTGTGCCCTCTGTGAATGAAAATCAGTGTTCTGTAGTTCTGAACACAATAATGGAGTTGTAAGAGAGATGGGAAGAGAAGACACCGTCCTTGCCTATTTCTCCTTTCTTGCTTGGTACTCAACAATGGTGATCTCAACATAAGTATGTTACTATCCACACACATCGCTATTGCTAAGTAGCAAGCATGGGTGGCTGTAAGGCCAGCATATTCCCTTCTCTTGACTCCCATCCTTCATAGAATTGTGAGCCTTCTTGCACACTGCACTTACCACTTCTCCAGGCAGGAATCACCTGGGAATGTGGGGTCCAAGTCATTTGGTGACCCAGTAAAAGGAGTGAAGATCTCTGCTGTGCTGCAGCCTAGCATGTTTCTTGATCCCTGCATGGATGGCAGAATAGCTCTCAAAAGAGCCTATGGCTCAGTGGCATAGTGTGGCTTGCTAGTGCCCAGAGCCACACAGAAATGGATGCAGAACACATGTACATTCAACTGCCCAATGGCATTCATGTCATCCAGGAGATTGCAACTGCAGAGGTAAGAAAAGAAGAGTCTTCTGTTGTCTGGAGAGGTCACTTCTACAGCTTCTTACAAATGAGGATACATCTTTTGGTATGAGCTTTTATAGGCAACAGCTGCCTTTCTCAAACATACGGAGCGGAGAGGGAAGGTACTGGAATCTAAGATCAGTAAATACTAACAATGGCAATGATGGCAATAACAAGTGTGCAGGCTCACATTTGCCAGAGGGTGTAGTGGTTAGAGTGTTGGACTAGGACCTGGGAGACCAGGGTTTGAATCCCCACTCAGCCATGGCGCTCGCTAGTCACTTCTGTGGGCTATTCATTTCCTCTTGGCGTAAACCACGTCACAGCATTGTTGTGGAAATTAAATGAGGAGAGGAAGAACCACGTGTGCCACCTTGACCTCCTTGGGACAGAAGGTGGGATATAAATGGGAAAAAAATTGCAATAAATAAAAAAATAGCCTTGGGCCCTGGAAACTTTCCTAGATAAGAATGAGTTCTAGTTACTCAGGGGGAAGGAGCCACTCTGCACCTTCCCAGAGATTATCTATTTTAATTATATGTGTTTCTTAGCTGAATCTCCAAAGCACTTGCTGGATCTAAGCCTCTTGAGTCCTTGCTCAAAATAAGCCCAGTGCAGAATTCATCACAATGGTGGAGGTCCAAAGAAGTCCTTTTGCTCACAAAATGTGTTTTTTTTAAATAAATATTTTATTAAGTTTTCACAATAAAAGACAAAGAAAATACAAAATCACAAAAAAACAATACAATACAAAAATACAAACATTAAACACATCAAAAGAAAGAGAAAAAAGAGATAAAAACACATATAATAATGAAAAACAAAAATTCCCTCTTTCTTAATTTATCATCTTCAATTTGCTTATTTTCCGGACTTCCTCACGTCTCCCGTTCTTGTATCCCTTTTTAGAAATTAATGCAGCAAATTCATATCCTATTAATTTATCTGTTGTTAATCCAATCTTACATTTTACTTTGTTGCTAAAGCCCCTGCGATTCATTTCAATGTCCTTAACATTCATAAATTTTACAGTATTTCTGCAAATAAATTTTAAATTTCTTCCAATCTTCCTCCACCATCTCCTCTCCCTGGTCTCGGATTCTGCCAGTCATTTCCGCCATCTCCATATAGTCCTTTTGCTCACAAAATGAGTCATCTGCTCAAAGAATGAGTCCTCCTACTCATGGAAGGCTGACTTAGGATCTAACACTCTTTCAGGGAACAAACTCAAGTTTCCCCATATAGATGTGAAATCAACGTCTGTTGCCAATGTTACAAAGGATTCTTTAAAAATAAGTGGAGTCCTACTTGCATATTAATTTTTAAAGAGATGTTAAAAGCACCCCCCACTTCTCCAGGTTCCTAAAGCTTTTAAAGTGCCCTTCTCAGATGGAAGTGAAGCTTTTTCATTTGGGGGGGAAGGGGGAGACATACTGCCACCTATTTATGAATGCTAAACTGGTACTCAGTTATGAGAAATGACATTCAGTTCACATAGGACAAATACTTTGCCCGAGCTCTCTGTTGCCTGCCCACTCTGCTAGCTAAGGCAAGATGGTCACCCCCAATTATTTTCTCTGAACGGTGCTAAAACATGCCACTGATCAAAATTTACTTAGCCTTATTATCGAGAAGCAAAACTGCCACTATGATTTTTACACACCATAAAAAAGACTTCATTAAAGTTTCTGCTAACGTACTTGCCGAAATTCATTACCCTGCAATGCTCAGCGACTCTCCGCACTAGCAGACGAATCAGTCAGCCAACGAGAGGTGCAGGAGAGATAATGTGACCGAAAGCTAAATCTGCCATTTCAGTGCCTTTTATATCCTCACAGACCAGATGACCACAGAGTCAAACTCACATTAACTTTGTTCTCATGTCCAATGAATTGCTTTGAGTTATCCTTTGGGGGGAAAGATAAACCAAGTGGTAGTTGGGTGTATAGAGGGTTTTTTGTGGGTCCTCTCATAAGTGAACTTAGGTTTTACTCATTTTCATAGAAGCATACAACTGTCGAGCTGCAAGGTACCAAGAGGGCCATTTAGTCCAACCCCCTGCAAGGCAGGAATCTTATGCCCAATGTGGGGCTCAACCCTGAGATTAAGAGTCTCATGTACTATCGACTGAGCTATCCCAGAATATGGATATTTTATTGTTGTAGCCCACCTTGGGCCCTTATGGACAGGCAAGTAATCAAATGGGGGGGGGTCACAATTAAAATTTGTGTATTTGAAGCTAGACATTTTCTCCTTGTTTATTACGTTTATATCCCGCCTTTTCTCTAAGGAGCTCAAGGTGGCACAAACGATTCTCCCACTCCACATTCTATCCCCTCAACAACCCTGTGAGGTCGTTTAGGCTGAGAGACAGTGATTGGCTCAAGGTCACCCAATGAGTTTCAGGGCTGAGTGGGGTTTTGAACCCTGGTTCCCAAGATCCTAGTCAAACACTTTAACCACTACATCACACTTCTCAGTCTCCTGCTGTCAAACCTGAGGCTCCATGTTTCCTCTCCCCCACAATTCTGTGTCATCTCAGAACCCAACCCCAGAGGACCTATACCGCTTTGTTGGGATATTCCGTTCCACCTTAAGGAACAGGCATGATTGTTGTGTGTCACATGCCTGTTTACACTCCAGCACAGCTTGCTGGGAACTTCCGTTTGTGTATAGCTTTTGCTTATTGCTGCTTGCTTTGGATACGAAGGGGAGAAGACATGTTTTCCTTTTGTCCTGATGTATGCTGAATAAACTGCTTGTAAATATGCTCAACACAGCCTCTCCCTGCCACTTTGGCTGCGCAGCATTATTTACTCTGCTGAGTGTGCATGCCCAGCTTCTGAATCTAGGGTCGCAGTTTCATGGCCAGTGGGTTGGGGGCCTGCCAATTGCCCCCAATTCCTTGACTGCACCCAACACACTTAATGGTGTATGTTTTCATGTAATCTTGGCACGATATAGGGAGCACGTGCGGAGCTATAGAGACTTCCAGTTTGCTTTTGGGCCAAGTTTGAAATTTTGATATTGACCTTTGAAAGCCCTTCATGGTTTGGGACCAAGGTACCTGAAGGTACCACCTTCTCCCATCTGAACCTGTCCACCTATTGAAATCATTGTAAGAGGCTCTCCTGTGCATCCCAACACCCCCTGGAAACCACAGAGAAAGTCAGTGGGATCCATAAATGATAGCAGAAATAGTGGGTGTCACCAAGAGTAACAGGAATGCAATATATTGCAACAGTAATTCATTGCGAAATGAATTGCAAAAAAGGTGCATAAAAACATATAGTAGCCAAATAAACATGGCGAATGAACTGAAGATACAAAATCTCCCTATGAAGCTAGCTTCATATTTATGACAATATTTATTATTGTGGTTTTTTTCTTGTATTCTTATATCCATTCACTTTGCCCATGGCTTTTGTGTATTTGGAGCCCCGCTCCTTTACATCTGTTCAGCATCACCAGAAACATGCCTACTGGACATGGTGGCTAAGTTCTACCTTCACAGCAATGATTGTGAATACCAGTTACTGGAAATTGCAGGAGAGGAGAGTGGCTCTCGTGCTTGGAATCCTCCTTACTGGTTTCCCACAGGGATCTGGTTGGCCACCGTGAGAACAGGACTAGGCTCTTCTTACATTCTTATGCTAATTGCAGCTGCTAGGTAGAGGGCCTTTTCAGTGGCTGGTGCCAGGCTGTTTAGCTCCCTACCAAGGTTAGCTCTTCACAGTCCTCCCTGCCTCTTGATGTATCTTCCAAAGCCTGGTCAGAAGTTTCCTTATGGGACCTCAGATGGTTCCAGTTTTTTGTGGGGGGTTTTTGAAGCACCTTTAATTGCTGAGGTTTAAATAGCTTCCCTCTTTAGTGTTTTGTTGGCTACTTTATTGAACCTATCCATGCTTCCCAACAGTTTTTAAAAATGTTAAATGATTTTTTGTTTCATGTTGCTTGATAGTCTTGGGACAACAGGCGACAATCTGGAGCTGGTTCTGTACCTTTCTACTGTGAGGACTTATTCATGTGTCCATCACTTTGCCCATTTTTAATTAAAAACAAGAAATCAGGATATGAGCTTTAGAAATATAGACTAAATGAACTATACTGAGAGAAAAAAGTGGAGAGTACAAAGCGAAGTAGGACAGAATACTATCTCTGAGTAGGGAACTCTAAATTCTACATAATCATACAGTCATACTTTGACTTCCATTTGTTTGGGAATAAGGGATCTATGAGGGTGAGAATAGGGCATTCTCAATTTCAGTGCTGCAGTTATGGAAACACCTCCCAAAGAAAGCTCATCAGAGGCCAATTTTACCAAATTTTTGAGGGCAGATTTTTCATTGGGTTGGAGAATAGCCGTTACCTGCTGGTACATGTTAGAAAAATGTTGATGCTTTTCCTTTAAAAAAACAAATACATCTTTATTTACTACATTTTTATTTGTATTTTAATGAATTGTTGTGAGCCATTCAAGACACCGAATGAAATGAGAGGCCAGTTATAGAGAGATGGAGATGGAGATGGAGATGGAGATGGAGATGGAGATGGAGATGGAGATGGAGATGGAGATGGAGATGGAGATGGAGATGGAGATAGATAGAGATGAGAGAGAGAGAGAGAGAGATCTAATGAACAAATAAATCAAGTGCAATTGTCCACCATTTTGTGCATTTTATGGAAAATCAGAAGAGCAGTTTTTAAAACAAAATGTTTGAGGAAAATTAACTGTAGCAAGTATAGATAGTGTGGGCATCATCTAGCCATGGGGAAACATTTCCCCCATTGATTTCAATGGGAACGGTAAGTGTATGTTTAGATTTCTCAGGTTTACGTTGATAAAACTTGAAAGAGCTCCACTTGTGCCCTGCGTATGGAGTATGCTGCTAAACGTATTCCTTTCACACTTTTTATGTTGCAAAGTGGCTCACTGAAAGCTGAAACCTACCAAGATATATGGTGTAACCAAAATGTCCATCCTCGATCCAGTGGTGCAAAAATCAAACAAAACACAGAAGTGTCTCTTGTGGAGTTATTTATTTATTATTGTATATTAAATTTATATCCCACCCATCATCCAAGGATAGCAATGTGGTTTGCAATATAAAACCTACACTTCACCATCTTGTTGCTTTTCTGGGAAGTGGCGGCGGGGGGGGGGGGGGAGGAGGCAGCAATCCCTTCAATTTACTTTTTGCCCTGTCAGTCTACATGCAAATGAACTTCACCTATTGAACTGGGAATATACTGAGACAATAGGAAGATGGAGAGTGGGCATAATGCAGACATTTCACTTGTAAATATAAGACGAATGATTTGGGATAGGGGCAAAAATTAATAACCTTTACAGTGGTGGTGAATACACAAGATAGGTTGCAGAGAACTTCAAAAAAACAACCAAGTTGGCATTTAGCATTTCTAGGGGTCAGGCTCTGCCTTTTCTTCCCTATTAACAAATATTAAGCATATGCAGAGTCTCCATCACTCTAGGTACCAAGAGGAAATGCCTCTTCACAGAGCTAGGCAACAGTGCTTCACCTTTCTGACCACCCTCTTTTCTGCCTCCTATCTATCCTCATAAAATATTTACCGTTTTCCTGAATGACCAGTCTGATTATCCTTACACTCCTTTTCAGATTCTCTGATGATGTCACAGAAATGTTAAAGCCATTATGCTAAGTTAGCGCCTCCATCCTGCCTGACCCACTGACATCGACTCCTTTAGGACAGCATGGCGTTTTTGCATAAGGCCCACAACAATGACACTTTTTGTAAAGCCACACAAGGGTAACTACTGAACAAAGAGGAAATCAAAATAATAACACAAATCCATCAGGCATTGATTCAAAAGTCAGAGAATTAAAGAGTCTGTTAAAAGGGAAAGGCTTGTTTTCTCGCTTTCTGATCTATCTGCATGTGTAAACGTATGTACAGTATACGCGTAATTAGGCAATTAAGGCTGCAATTTCTAATCAATAGGTTAATCAACTAAAGCTTTAGTTAATTTATGAGTGGAGCTAAAAGATAAGGACAGATAAATCACTTTTTGTGGTATTTTGGCTCTGGGGTTCTTGTAATAAAGAATGAGAAAGCAAACATTTACAGTTGCAGTCCTATACCCACTTACCCAGGAGTAAGCACCAATGAATTTGGTGGGATTTACTTCTGTGTAGACATGTACTGGATTGCACTGTAAGTTACGTTTCCTCCAAATGACTTGGTCACTTTAAAAATTAAGTTGCGAGTTTCATATACTTTTCTTCACTTCATCCAAAGGCTGTGTTTTCTGCTGGGAAATGATCCCTGAAGTGATATACAAAAGTTGTCCCCTACGCAACTCTCCAATTTTTTTGTAATGTTTGCATTTAATATTATTAATTAATTAATTAATTAATCCACTAACGTATTAAAATTCAGGTGATTAATCAAATAAAAATATTCAATATGTTGACAGCCCTTTTACCCACACAAATAGAGGTGCACAGACCCCCTGCCTCCCCTCCCCACACACTCCCACCCTCAATTTACTATTAAGGGATTAGGAAAACGATTAGTGACTGGCACCTTGCTCTAATTATCTTTAATGTAACATTTCCAGTTGATCATGCATAATGCAATTGGAAATCATAGTTAAATTAATTTATATTGATTTAGGCCTTTCTAACTTTAGGCCAACATTAATGTTGGAGCCTATTCACTTCTCCCTGCTTTTCCTGCACCCGTGTTTGAATGGGGACTTGTTAAGTGCATCTTGAAATAATAATTGGAAGTTGGAGCGGAATGTCAAGATACTACACCACCACTTAATGTCAGCTGGCACTATTAAATGTCACTGTATGAATCAATCATTTGTTGGAGGGTGGGGTATGAGCTGGCTTTCAAGTGCTTCAACAACAACAAAAACAAGAGAATAACTTCACTGGGCATAGAAAGGCAAATAAAAGCGACAGTGCAGCCATGTTGAGGGAAAGCTCACGGCTTGAGAGTAGGTTCACTATGAAGCTAGAGGTTCTGAACTGTTATGTAAAAGACGAAACGGTTGCAGCGGCAGCTTGTATTTATTCATTTGTATGCCGCTTAATTCCAAATAGACTTCTGGGCGTTTTCTCACGTTTAAAGGTAATGGAGCCCAGGAATCCTTTTCATCTCGTCACCCTAACTGCAAGTTCCTCCTTTGCTAGTTTGGAAGTCCACCAGCAGCGAATACATTCTGGCTCTTTGGCGACGCCGCTTAGTCGTGCGCTGTCCACGGTGCTGAAATTTCCAAAGACACGTTCTCTCCCGCGAAGCCACTCCCATTATTTGGAAACAAGCTTCCTAGATTCCCGCGTAACTTCCCCGTATGCAACACATGTAAGAGCGGAGTAATTCGAGGATCTGGAAGGGCTTGCCTCTCAATTCCTGGAAAAAAAGAGGAATCTGACTCGAACTAAGAGTCGCTTAGGCCAGCGGAGGCCGCGCACGGATTGAAGTGGCTTACGCTAAAGCGCGGCGATCCGCAAGCATTGCAAGCCGAAGTGTTTGCCCTTAATTTTATTTCAAAGGAAGGAAAGAGTCAGTAAAGAACGCAGGGCGCGTGGAGAGAGTAAAAGCAATCTCCATGGTAATGCATGAGGGATTGCACAGCAAACACTTTCCGTCCCGGGCAAAAGTAAGATTGCAATCGGTAATAACTTTCTGTTTCCAAGACCTGTGCATTCTCCCCAGATCCTCGCTATCCTACTGACACGAAATGTTTGAAGAAGAAGAACAGCCTCCCAGAGTGTACCTCCCCTGTGTGAGAGGTCAGATTGCTAGAAAGCACGGGCAAGAAAGTTTCTGACAAGTCAACTGTCCCTACCCCCTTTTTGTAAGCAGAACCTTAACCAAACTCTGGAAAAGGCTACAGATTCTTTTGCCAAGGCAAAATCTTCTCCAGACAAGCAATTCGGTTCAGTGGCATTGCTGGGAGAGAGAGCTCCTCAAATAGTATCGCCACAGGGTTGCGAAAATCAAGAAGATGCCCATTCCCTCCGTTGCGTTGAAAGCATCCTTTCTTTGTTTTGGGTGAAATTTACAAAGGACAAAAGGGACACGATTTGAGATCAGGCTCTGCAATTTCTTTGAGGAGCACGAAGGGAACCAGTACTAGCACTTCAAACTGAATCCAAGTTTGACTCCACCGCATCCTAAATTGTAGTTCTTTGGGGGACCACTCTATGTGCCTTCTGTCCTTTGTTTGGTTTCCAAAACAATGCCCAGAAATTCTGCCGGTCCTCTTTGGCCAAGAGAATTTGGCAAGGGAGACTGGCATCCAATGCAATTGCAGAGGCAGCTCACTGGCGCCCCACAGAGGCAGGCCTTTGGAAGGACAACAAAGGACAAAACTGTGATTAAAAGTGACACGCCCTAATCCCCCCCATTTTTCTCCTTCTTTTTTGGAAAGATGACATTAGGGGGGCAGGCTTTTGCTGGGGGGGGGATAATCTCAGATAATTGAGTACTTTAAATGCTTTTCAATAATATTTGTGGATCTGCCCCCCCCCCACCTTGGCTATGCCCCCCCAAGTTGATTTGCCCTGTTATCTCTTTCACTTTCTGATAACTTCCAAAACTCACTCACCTCTAAGACTTTGTAAGCTTCTATTCCCCAGTGCTTAATATTTCTCACTTATAAAGATATGTCGTTGTTGCTCTTGAATTGCTTGGGCTGGAAGTGTCTGGTCAGATCATCAAAGGATCAAACGAATTAGTTTTAATTTTCTAAGTATAAGGTTGGGATTAGCAGGGGTAAAATGAGGGCCTCCCACCTTCCATTGCTCAGAGCCGTTTGATCAACCGGAAGGAAATCCTCAATGGGAAAAGAACATAGTATGGTCCCTTGCAGGGGATTACTCCTCCGGGCCAAGGGGTGATTTTGGGAGCGGGGAGGCTCTATTTAAGACCTCAACCGGAAATTACCTAAGGCTCCATTGAAAAAAAATTTACAGGGCATGTGATGAGAAATATTCTGCATCTTCAAGAACTCATTTAAAATATATGTATGTGAAAAAGTCCAGTTAACATATGCAAAAGAGCGATTTGTCTCCACTCCTCCGTCTGATCAGAGCCAGTGTGCCAACTCTACATCTTTAGATGGAATGTGCCAGCCTGTGGGACGAAGATTAAGACATGCAGGTTTCTCGTTGTGTCCTCGGGATATAAAATCATACTCAGCCTCTGCCCTTCTCCATTCAGGTTTGCATGTGGAAGAAGGTGGCTGGAGTGACATCATCAGTCCTTCCGAGGACCGCAAAACAGCGTGCAAAACAGCGCCCCCCCCCCTTATTCACAACAACCCTGTAGGCTTAGAAGACGAACTGGTAACTTGCCCAAGCTCGAGTTCACCCAGTCAGCTTCATGACTGAGCGGAGACTAACTCGCTTAGATGGTATATAACGAGTGGTGGCACCGTAAACCTGCAGCTCTTATGGGATTTTTAAAACAAAAGTGAGCTCTAACTCAGAGAATTGGCAGTTCTCGAGTTTTTGACTCCAGCGTAAGGTCATGGCTTGCAAGAAGGCCGCTTGCAGAGGGGTTAGGAGTCGAAGACCGCTTCTGCTGCACCAAGCTCATTGGCCTCTTTAGGGTTTTGCCCTTCAACTGGGCCGACCTAATTAGATTGGTTTAGCACTTCAAATGAGAGGTGCCCTGACCAAAATAAATTTGTTTTCCCCATGGAAGCAACCCCAGAACTACCCATGACGCCACATCTGAGCGCAGATCCATTCAGAAAAGGGAAATCGCTCGCTCTGGGTTCTGTTCTCCACCCATCTGAACCCCATGACAAAGCTCCCGTTTATTTTAATAGAGCTGAATTGCACCCAGGAGAAATTCGCCTTTGCTTAGGGAGACGGGGCTCCTTCTTCACCGCTGATAATAGATTCTTTGCAAAGTCGGTGGACTTTGATGCGAGCTTTCCTAAGCATTTCATAGCCTGGGTTAGTGCTTTAGCATCTAAAAGTAACCTCCCTGTCCTTCTTCCTACCAATATTTTGGGTCCTGTACAATAGACACCATTCTCATTTTTAAAAAATTTAATTTGCTTTTTAGTTTCTATTTGGGGCATTCCATTTGGATCCTTATTTTAAGAGGGGTGAGTATGGGGTTGTGCGTGTGTGTTAGTTAAACGCCCTGTTAGTTAAACGCCCAGTTGCAGGCTGGATTCCGTGTGCAAAGCATGGATTTCCTATTCTATGTACATTTTAATCACCCGATATTTAAAATAGACATTTCCATCTAAAATCCAATCAGAAACCAACACCCTACCTCGAGGCATTAGATGTTCATCTCCATTTTGCATTTGTAAACTGGGAGGAATAAATGTGACTTGTGGATACCAAGAGGTCAAGTGCGGCTGCTCAAATATTTTTCTTACAAAATGACGGATTTATTAGACAAATAAGTAGCCCGGCTGATGCAAAACCCCCAGTGATTGAATTTTGACGTTGAGTCAACAACAACTCGAACTACATCAGTGCTCCAAGATTTAGTTATGATGGTAGAGATTACTGAACAAATAGGAGGCAGAAATGAATACAGATTTCCTAGGATGCGCCCCTGGCAGCTTCCCCTTGACATTCTCCTCCATATGCTACCCCTATTCATACTGTATTCTAATTAAAGGACTAGGCGAGGACTTAGAATTTTACAAGAACTTTTAAATAATTAGTCTTGTGTGAGAGAGATGGTGCTGGTGGTGGGGAACTAGTCTTCCACCAACAAATCTTCCCTCATCTTTCCAGTTATGCAAATTAAGAAATGCGAGTTTGCATTGATTAGAACAATACCGCGCAGAGAGATTAGTCCCCGTTTCAGTTCCATCTTCTGCCTATCCCCTGTTTGAAAATAGTTCACATCCACCCTTTATTCCCCTTATCCTCCCCGCCTTTTCTTCTTAAAAAAACAAACAAATGGGGATGGGGGCGTGTTTTCCCAAAATTCGATTTCCCCAGTACACATTTAAGATTTTCTCTTTCCCCCCCCCCCCCGCACCCATGACGCTCTCTCTCCTCCCTTCAATTATACGCTCTCCTCCCCGCCCCCCCCCCCGCGCCCCTTATAGGCAGGTGTATGTTATGTTACGAAGAGAGTTCCCTCGGTTGGAAGAGTTGTTAGCTAGCGGGGAGCTGACCAGCGTGCTGAAGGTCGGCGCGAGTTTCGAGGGGAACGCTGTTATTCTTGCTTCGTTTTCTTGGAGAGCGTTACTTTTACTTGCTAATCACGGAGGGGCGCTTAAATAATTGAGAGTACGTTTAAGCATAAAGCAGCCCGTTTCCAAGCTTTTCAGGGGTAAAGGGACTAATGTGCACCTGCTGCGAGAGTCCCTTTTTTATATATAGATTTATTCTGTGCATTACTTCAATCCCAAGATGGACCTCCTACCTCCAATTACATCTGAACCATGTTGAAACCGGATAAACATCTTAGCCTATTTTCTGCGGGTATAAATTTAGCATTTCCTTTCTCATATACTGGGCGATAGCTTTTGTTTCGCTGCTCTCATCATAACCAGTGATAGGAAAAAGTAAATTCTAAAAATTATCCTCCGGCCGTCTTAGCTTTGGTGATGATATTGGGGCGGCTCATCCCACCTCCTATCATATTAGGATGCAGCTGTGGACATGTGCAGGCTACTTTCTGAAGATTTTAACCCCGCATTTCTGCAAATTCCCTGGCTCTCTGGTGAATGCAATGCATTTGTAAAGGCCCTCAAGTATTTTGCACCAATGACAAACACAGTTTGATTAGCTGCTTTTAAATTAGCTGGTTCTTTAGGGCTGTGCCGGCTCACTTGAACCAGGACTCACCCAATTCACCCAGAGCATTAGGATTTGCTTTGGTGCAAACCTCCATCTAAAGCAGTAGTGTTTACTTCCAAAGAAAATACGTTTAGGATCAGGTGCAGGTTCTTTTTTCAATCTAAACACTTCGACTTAACTGCTATGGGGATCTGTAAGCGGATCTTGCCTTAAAGATTTGCTTATGTTAATTTTAAGATTTCTCTGTCCGCAGCCTGTTTAGGATGCAAAGGTTGGATTCGACGGGAGAGGGCGGGGGGAGTCCTCCTGTCAAATTAAAGTGAGCCTTCCTGTCTTGCCTGCTTCCAGCAAATAACTTGCAGAACCTAATAAATCCAGATGGAGTCCCTCATATAGCCTGGTGCCGAAATAATAATTGTCCTGCTTGGTTTCATGTCAGAGGCCTCTTTGGCTCATCTGTCATGAAACCAATTTCACTTTATTTACATCCATTTGCTAGTTTAATTACTGGGCTGATGAATAGCCTGGAGGAATTAAGTTACGAGTCTTTGGAAACCTAAAGCGACAGATATATGGGGTTACCTTTTAACTGGGGGGGGGGACACGGTGGTTGGAGTTGGGCACCCAAATTTGACAAGGGGAAGGGGGGTGAGTGATAAGTACCTTCCTAGAGGGGGGCGGTTGGAAGGAGCAAATTGCTACATCTCTCCCCGTCTTTTATTGGATCTTGTCGTGTATTTATCTCCATCTTGATCCGAGCCATTGCTTGAGGATACTCGAATAGCCCCGCAGACTTGCCTGGGTTGAATAAAATGTTTATTAAAGGAAACATACGCTTAAAGACGGGCACCGCAGAGCTGAGCACTCATCATGCGACAGACCAGAAATAATCTATCATCAGAGAAACGGAAACGGGAGGGGTAGCATTAGCTGCCCATTCCACATGGCGGTTTTCCGCAGGAACATTTCTAGATGTATATTCCTGCCTTTTCCCCCAAGCCCAAGGATGTCCACTGTCACATGCACAAGTCATTGAGAACAAATCCAGTGAGTAGGTGGGATGGTTTTTATATACAATGCCAGGGCTCAGGTGCTTGCCAAGACGAAACCCAGCTGCTTACATGGCATACATCTGAAGCACATGGGTTCCCCTGAGAATCCTGGGAACTGTAGTTCACTGCTACATTCCCAGCACCCTTAAGAAACTACAGTTCCCGAGGGGTTCATGTGCTTTAATGCATGGTGTGTACTCAGCCATGGTCTTTACAAGGTGTGCTCAAGCGAAGGAATGGCTTCACTGGCTTGCTCTGAATCGAGGCATGATATATTGTGAGATAATGATCCAGCGACATTAAGCATCGTATACACTCCACTGTTTTCAATGGATGAGATTAGGGGAACAATCCTAAACATGTCGATTAGCTCCCAGCGATGCCAGTGAAACAACTTCCCTAGTAAATGCTTATGGGATTGCAGCCCTTTACACTCCGTAAACTGGACTGTGCCCTAAGTTATGCACAGGTTGCAGTGTTATATATTTTTTCTGCCTATACCCTGATTTCAAACTCTCACCAAGGTTTTGTCATCTTTCTGGTACTCCCAAGTCCCTTGCTGTTTGCCTAGAACAAAGTATCCGATCCAAGCCCCGTTAGTTCCCACTGAAAAGAGGAACGTTCACATGCTTAACTTTGGCTGGATCACGTCAAGAGGATTTTCTTTTCCTACCCTTACATAGAGGAGATGTTGTCTCTCTATATAACACATATAATCTAAGGAGAGCTATCTTCACGTGCCTCAATAAGTACTTTTTCCTTTCAATAATCTCGCTATACCTGCTAAGCTTGGATCCTAACTTTGGGTGCAATCAACAACCATGAAAATCGATAGGAGATGTACCATTGACCTCGCTGGGATGTGAATTGCATCCTTATAGAATTCCTCCTCTCCCCTCACCCCACCTTCCCGGAATAATCTAGGGACAATACTATGGATTCAGCCCTTTGATATAGTTGAAGGGAAAGTTCGGCCGGCTGCTTCAACAGAATAGTTTTCACAGCCAGATATCAAAGAGCAAGCAACAACAACAAAGTAAAACGATAGTTCCTATTGTCGATGCAGATTTAAAATAAATAAATAAATCTTCCTTTCTGGATATATATATATATATATATATATATATATATATATATATAAATTATTCCCTCCACCCCACCCCATGGGCAGGTGCAATTTCCTTCCCTCCAATCAGATCTGCAGCAGCCCTACAGAAGGAAACTGATCTCCTTTTCTTTCCAGATATAAACGCTCTATTTGGGTTACATGGAAACATCAAGGTTTCTTTGTCTTTCTGCTAGTGGTAGTTTTTTTTTTTGTACTTTTCTTATTTGAAAGGTGAGGAGGGAAAGGATAAGGGAAAATATGTAGTCATATAGGGTTGGGGGTATGAAACTCCTCTTCTCCCTCCCTCCCCCCCCCTTTCTCCCTCTCCCTTTGATTAATAGATCCATGTGGCTAACGGCCTGACATATGGTGTGCGCGGCAGCTTGAGACGCTACCTTAGGCATCCCCTACGGCCATTAACATATTAGAGGCTTCTGTGCAGTCAGACAGTCAGACTTCATCTCCAGCCCAGCGCAGAAAGGCTGCACCCCAGAGCTGTTGGATACAGGCTTTCAATAATGCATCACGCTCCCGTTCTGAGGGAGCTGTTCTTGGTGCTGAAGCTCAAGTGCAACCAACTAATCAGCTCAGGCAACAAAGAGCCACCAAGGTTTCACAAACGGGGGGGGGGGGGGGAGGCGCGTGTGTGCCTGTGTGTCCGTGTGTAAATATAGGCATAAGGGCTGGCCTCTCCTATATGTGCATATGTATATATCCAAGGTGCATCTCTGAAGACGATTTCTATATAAACGTCCATCATTGGGTTAGTTGCATTGATATCTAAAGAGGCGGGGTGGGGGTGGAGGGGAAGGAGACTGTGCCAGGGGGCGGGAGGGGGGAGGCAGGAAAAGACTATCAAGTGATTCTACCTGAAACGTTTGATCTGAGAAAGAAACACACAGCAGAAGGGGCTCGTTTTAGCCCCTCCTGAAATCAAGATGAATAAAACCGGAGATAGACAGGTATACAGGCAGAGAGACAGCTAGTTGTGTGTACATGATGAGTGAATGTGTGCGTGTGTGTATGTGATGATATATACAGTATATGATACTTGGTAAATATATAGTCAGGAAAATGCTAAAATGGTTGCATGCATGGATAAAGAGAAAGACAGTCGTGCCCCCTTGCTTATAAATCCCATGTAAATAATTTCCCTTAAGGCCAAGTAGGCGTGCCTCAAGCGAGTAGAGGAAACCACTGACGCCATCCTGACTCAAATTAAGTCATGCCACTTCGTGTACAGATGTTGGACTGCAATTCTAAACAGCCTATCAAGACACGCATCCTTATAGGCGACTTTTCTGCAGGCCGACGTGATAAACTCGAGATCAAAAGTTTCAGATATATTGGCCTGCTCTTTTTTCACGGACTTCCTAGAGATCCATTCACAACTGCGTATCAGTTCATATTTCTGTTTCCTTAAGTAGACCGGCAAATCAAAATATGATCATAATCCATACCCAAAAAAACCCCCCACACACTAACAAATACACCCGCGCGGCAGAAAACTGCCCTGGGTTTACTTTATACGTTATATAGCTAGTATGTTTGAGTAAGATGTTCTTTTCCAGATTGGCTGACGTCCCTTTGACGAGCATGTATGCACATGTTGACAGCTTTCTATACCTGCATGAATGTTCACAGGCACTGCTAATCGTTCTAGGAGTTTGCTGACATCTTAATGCACCCACACACTTTCCCCAAGACATACACGTCTGAATCTTCCTAAAGCCTCTTTCGGTCAAGTTTATCTCATTGACTTTCATCGCCCCAAGGCTATTGTGAAAGTTTAACTGTGGTTGTGGACCAGAAGCTGTGAGGGAGCAGGGGTCAAATTCTATGTCCTGCTTCCAAGAGTATCCGGAACCATCCTGACCTTTTCCAATAGTAGTTGTTTTTTTTTAATTGGGGGGAATCTGGGGGTTCTGTTCTCTTAAAAAATGCACAGGGAAGCATAACAGAGACATCATCCTAAATCAGGAATCACAACTAAAGAATCCCTGGCAGATGGCGTTAGTAGGATTGTTCTGTTAAAGTTAACCAGGGGAAGTTGAGAAACCTCTGAGCTGGGGGTAAGCCTCATGGTCCCATCAGCTGGCGATAAGAAACAATAAACAGGCCGAACTCCCAAGGCCGACGCAGCCTCGGTGCAAGGTTTATTTTAAATACCTATTTCGGCGTTTGACAGCACCGATGGATTTATCGCGTCTCCGAGCTGTAACTGTTCCCAGCAATGCTGAACTTTGTTCTGGCTGTTGGGGGGGGGGGAGAGGAAGGGTTAAGACACGCTAGCCTTTCCACGTGACTTCGTCTTCTGATTTCCGGGAACTCATGTTAATAACCAGCTTTTTTGATGTTGGTTTATTTTGGTACGCTTCTGCCTTAAGGGGCAGGGGGTGCGGGTAGGCTTCCTGCCTATAGGTGAAGAGAATGAAGTCAATTGCCAGGCGCCTGGGAGACCTTCCCCTTTCAAAACAGCGAAGCCACTTGCTTCTGGGAGCGTCGGGCTTTCCGAAGCCATAATTAACGTCAGGCACTCTCTTGTACTTTCTCCCCCGATATTATTCTAATAGCCCCAAATCCACTTCTGCTTATTCACACAAGAACAGAAATTTGCTGTTTCTCTTGTTATCGCCACCACGTCAGAAGGGTTCCCACTCCTTTAAAACTTGCATAACAGGCAAAAATACATTTTAAAAAATCAGAAAGACAGAAATTCCCTCCACCCCCACCCAAATCCTGTATCTTCATGGCTGGAAAGTGTTCGGCTGTAGAATTTCTGCCTGAAATGCTGTTATTCATTACAGGTACAGGAAAAAAAGTTTCTGTAAGCCAGAAAGTTTCTGCTACTGAGCAGGATCAAAACCCTAAGGGCCTTTTCAGGCAGAAAGTAACCACATCTTCGGGTTGTTTGTGGAGCGAAGGACAAAGAACGGCGATTTATTAATTTCCCTCCCAACCTCCGTTTGCACTGGGTTGCAACCAGAGGGGGGTCCGAATTCTGAATTCTTGGAGGACCAGAAGTGGGGCACATGTAGTGTGTGTGTGTGTGTAGCACAGCAGAGCTGGTGCTTTTCATGCTGTTATATTGGAAGATAAAAAAAACCGCCTTGCAACCGAGTCAGACCCACTTTCTCCATCTAGATCAGTTTTGTCTACTCTGACTGGCAGCAGTCAGGGTTTCAGGGTCTCCAGGACTGGGGACATTTCTAGCCGTGCCTGAAACATAGGACATCTTGCCTGCCAGTGATCCAGGCCCTCCCTCCCTCTGCTCAACCGCTTTCCACAGGTACCTGACTTCACATGTTGGGAAGACTATGGCGATGGATCAGCCGACTCTCTGACCTTACAGGGTTGCTATTGTTGTTTACCTAGACGAAATTAGTTGATTACACTTATGAATGGGGTACTTTGTAAGGGTTTATTTAAAGCCCAGGTCACCCCAACCAACGAACCCTACGAATGTCTACTCCGAAGTAAGTCCCGGTGGGACTTGCTCGCAGAGAAGCGGGTGTAGAATGGCAACCCACTGGCAGACATAAGCCCCAGGGGGAAAGCACTGGAATCAAGTTTCTATCGAATCATACGACTTGGAAGGGACCACGAGGGTCATCTCGTCCAACCCCACAACCCCGCAGTACATGGATCTGTTTGCCCAACGTGGGGCTCGAACCCACCACCCTCAGATTAGGCGTCTGAGCTATTTGGTTTCCTAAATGAGTTTGCAAGAGAACGTCTTGTAACGCTGGGATGCCGCTTCCTTCGGAGTCAAGGGCGCTTCAAACCGGATTGGGATTTCGGCAGGGATCTCCCCAATGACGTTGCTGGCACAAGCCGTGCCCCGCCCCCCATCCTTCTCTTGATTTCGGAGGATCTTACTTCCAATCCAATTTTTATTTTTTGCTTCCTGGCAGAGGAAAGCTCAGTCAAACCTACAGGTCTGCTGGTGTCCAGACAGCTCCGATTTATCTCCCAGCTCTCTGGGATCCGAGCTGCCTCCCCTTTCAGCAAACTTCCCTGGAAGGCAAACCGAAAGAACTCCCTTCAAGAGGAATTTGCTGAGAATCGGTTGGTGTTTTTTTTTAAAAAAAAACCAAACAAAAAACAAACCTGGTTTTTAGAGAGAAAAAAATAAGCAATAAAATAAACCCTTGTTAATCGTGTGCCATTTTTCTCAAAGCAGGCTTAAAAAAACCAAACAAACGAACGGCGTCGCTGCATGGCTGGCCCAAATCTCCCACCTCCAGCCAAAGTGCCCACTGAAGTCCGTAAGCCTCCTTGATTCCTTGGAGAGGGCATCGTTTTTAGGGAATCAGCAAGCGGAGTGAAACAGGCGCCCCACCAACTCGCCCCGGATTCAATCCTCATTCTCTTGGAAGCCACCGCTGGCTTGTCCTGACCGTGCTAGTTCCCAAGCCAGCTTGCCTTGGCTTTACCACCCCCTACCCCCCCCCAGCCCGCTCCCCTCTTTCTCCAGCCGCTGCCCGCGTGGAATTAACATAAATCATTATTAGTTATTCGGATTTGCTCCAAAGGACGGGCTGCTGCCGAGCCCCACCGAAAGCCGCCCCAGCTGCTGCTCCCAGCCGTAGATCTCCGAGCCACTCGCTGAACGTGCCCCCCCCCCAACGTCCTCCCGCCTCCCCTTTGGGGGTCCTCCTTGCTTTCTTCGGCAGCCAAAAAGGCAAACAAAAGCCATAAATACCGACCTCTTTGCTTCTCTCCCTCTCTGCCCTCTTCCGCTGCTGCGCGACTGTTTTCCCCGGCTCTCGCCTCTCGGAAAAACTCAATAGCCGCCTGAAAATATTGCTTTTTATATCACCAAAGGGCGATTAATATTGCATTAACTGTATTTAACATTTTTCCCTTCCTCCCTCTCTCTCTCTCCCTCTCTCCGTTAACCACGAGTAATCTGAAATGAGTTAAGTTTCTGTTGCTAAATACAGCAGGAAGGATTGGATCCGGGGGCGGCGGGTGGGGGTCGCCAGGAGGATGTCAGGAGCGGCGCAAACAGCTGCAACTATCTGTATAAACAGGTTATTTGTTTCATACTTCGTATTTTTATAATGTTAGGGTCTGGCGCGCGCCGTGTTTGAAGTCAGGAAACTCCATGCTAATGGTCTGTTTAAAGTATTCTGACACTGTCTGGAGACATCCGCGTCTCTGCCTTCATTAAATGTTTATTGTCAACACACTTCGGCGAGGAGAACGAAAGAAGAAGAGAAGAAGAGAGAAGGCGGGGGGGGGGAGGGAGAGAGACGCAGGAAGGGTCTTGTGCAAGGAAAAAAGTAGTTAACAGCGGCTGGATGCTGTCGACGCTTTGGCTGTGTTCTGTTCTACTGGGGCGGGGTGTGTGTACGCGTGTACACAAGTTTACAGATGTTAGACTGGAATGAATGAATGGATGGATGGATGAGGGGGAGGGGCTAATTAGCTTCCCCATAAAATTTGCCTTGCTAAATTCGGAGTAGTGTTTGATTTCGGAGCAGGCTCCCAGTTCCGCCACACCATCCCGCCCCAGAGGCAATTGCCTAATTAAGTGGGGGGGGGGACGACACCCTAGGGAACCTTGCATGGGACAGTTTCTGAAATCTCACGCTCTTCCTGCCCTTTGCAAATGCATCCATCATCATCATCATCTTTTGCGTCACCACAACACCAGAGGCAACCCCCCCAATAAATAGCTTATCCAATCTCCGCATTCTCTCTCTCTCTCCTTCTTTTGAAACCTAAAAGACTCAAAGCAGGAAGCATCCAAGAATGAAATGCAAAAACAATGTGTCACAGGTGCCCAGAAAAAGGACTGGGTTATTTTTGGCACCTAACATTGGGGATAAAGCCCCGCCTCTCCTTGGAAATGCATTGCTCTCCATTGTTTTGTGGTATATTCAGTGGCTGAATGTGGTGTACTGTGTTAGGCTGGTTTGTGGCCTGCTGCCCTAACTAAGCCTCCCAGCAACATGCCCTGTTTTCTCTCTGCTTTCAAATAGGAATCCCTCACCCCAATTACACCACTGATTTGGAGTCCCTTAAGAACAGGATCCTAGTGGTGGATGGAACCTCAATTGCTTTTGCTCAGATATATTTTCCTGACTACGTGAGGTCAATTTCAAAGAACATGCCAAATCACAAAGCAGAGCTTGAATTTCTTTTTAAATCTCCCATCATTCATGTGCTTACTTTTACAACAAGGAATTTCTCTCCCTTATCCTACCCCTTCCCCTATCATAAGGTGATTTTTCTGGGTTTGTTTTGGGTTTTTTGCTGGCATTTTCATTCACCCTCTCTATTCACTCAAAATTTGAGGAACAACAACAACGATTTATTATTTATACCCCACCCATCTGGCTGGGTTTCCCCAGCCACTCTGGGTGGCTCCCAACAGAATATTCAAAACACAATAAAACATCTAACATTAAAAGCTTCCCTGAACAGGGCTGCTTTCAGTGTCTTCCAAAAGTCAGATAGTTGTTTATTTCCTTGACATCTGATGGGAGGGTGTTCCACAGGGCAGGCACCACTATGGAGAAGGCCCTCTGCCTGGTTCCCTGTTACCTCTCTTTTTGCAGTGAAGGAACCACCAGAAGGCCCTCAGAGCTGGACCTCAGTGTCCAGGCTGAACAATGGGGGTGGAGATGCTCCTTCATGTATACAGGGCCAAAGCATGAATGTCTGGACCCTGCTTACTTGCAAAACATTGCACCTGGCATGGCACGAATGCTTTATCTGTGGGCGTCTTCACATGTGATGGCTCATCAACATCTGGAAACCTTCACTTGCCAATGTCTTTATATTAGAGATGGTGGAAGCTATGGCCCTCCAGCTGATAGAGTCTAATTTATCCATTGGCCATGCCGGCTGTGGGTGACAAGAGTCCTATCACCTATGGAAGGCCACACATTCCTCATAAAGCCATGAGCATGAATGTGTGGTTCAGCCCTTAAAGGTCCACAAACGGCATGCTGGTACGCACCTGATTTCACTCAGTCCCTCATCACTTGATTGATGGACCTCTATGGCTAACTCATGGTTGGGTATGGGATCTAGCGTCACTGAAAAGTGCTGCGTTTGTTCATTTGTTTACCCATCCTTACATACCCTATACTGGCTTCCCACCACAAACCCTACATACATAATTTGTGGGATGCTTACAGTGCAGCCAAACCAACAATACTGTCTGCTAGAAAGGCACACAGAGAGGAAGTTGGATCTCACAGGGTCTACAGGAAATCCTCCCTGTGAGAGCCACGCCCACTGTGTTCAGACAGGTAAGCAGGGCCAGTCTATATTAGCTGCTCCCTGCCCTCTTTTGCCCTTCTTCTCTGCTCTCTCATGGCTCAGCTACAAGTAGCCACAGTTCCGACTCCATTTTAACATAAACTACAATAGATGTCTGCAACTACATTGTAAACCTGCCTCAAGACTGCCACTGTGAAACTGGGTGAGTAAATAAGTATATTTACTTATAAGAAGACTGTTTAGCTTCTTCTTATAAGGATTGGTTCAGATGGTTGTAGGACTGAATTATGTCAGGATGTGTATAGAAATTAGGAGAGGATCTCTGTATTAGATATTATCCTTCCTTCCTCCTGTTTGTGAGTTCAGCAGAGTACATCCCTTTGCAGCTTAAAATAAGGAAGCTTTGATAGGCTAGTTTTAGCCTTTTCGTTTAAGTAATCTAGGATGCTTTAATGCAGACTGAATTCTCCTGGTATTTCCCCTTTTCTGACATTAAAATGATAACCACACAAAGAGTCTTGTAAAAAGCAAAAATGGCATTTACTCACTCAGAGTACTTGTTGAAGAGTAACAGATACAGCAGCTTTATTCATGCAGGCCTAAAATGGTAATCAGGCTACAAAGTCATTTTTTAGTCTAGTTTCAAATGGAGCCTGAGCAATGGAGCTCAGACATTGTTCTGCAATGCTGAAATGAAGTTCAAAGAGCAAAGAGAGGAAGTGCTCAGCCTGGTGAGGAGATTTTATGTATGCATAGTCCCTCCCCCTAACAGGGCACTGTGGGAGTGTCTCTCAGAGTCCTCTCTAGGAAATGTACAGGACTCTGAGCTCCAGCTCATATCATGTGCCTATCTAGCAAACATGCATTGTTGGTTTGACTGCATTGTAGATATCCCCACACATTGATGATGACTAAACATAGTGGATGAGGCAGATAGGGAGTTGGGAGTCCAACAACATCTGGAAGACCACAGATTGGCATTCCCTGCCTTGGAGAGTATGAATCAGATTCTTCAATTCTAAATCTATTTTTGGGGGTCGTATAAGCCACTTGTCTGGGGCTGACAGGAGTTGCGGTCCAAAACATATGGATGGCACCAAGTTGGGAAAGTGTGGCCTACTGTGTTATTGTGTGTGTTTGATTTATGCAACAGAATCAGAACAAGCTGGCTTGTTTGCAATCCTACCTTCAGTGGTAGTTTGTGATTATTGGGCCCCAACCTGATCAAAGTGAAGCGCTTTTATGTCTCATTGGCTTAAATTGGAAAACAGTAAGCACATTCATTATCTCATTGTACTAGAAGGAGAGGGAAGTGTTTAACAGAGAAACTTAGGCTGCGATCCACCCTATACATATTGACCTGAACTCCAATGGGGTATATATTTTTAGTAGACCTGTATAGGAGTGAACTGTTTTCCCAGTGCCCATTTTGTGATCAATAAAGTACTTCTGCTTGACTGAGCCCATTGTGGAAGAAAAGGTTGGGGGGGGGGACCTTTGGACCAGCAAACTTAAGCCTAAATAGAGAAGTGTAGATGGATTCATTTGGGATGTTTCACTTCCCAGACTAACAAATTCATCCTGGCTCAATTTCTGCCAGGGCTCACGATAACCTCTTTTCAATTCAAAGGTAGTACCTGGGATATGTGACTCAGTGCTAGCGTTCACTGGGGCATGTGCAGAGTGCAATTCCTTTGGCCACCAAATAATAAGCCCAAGTCGTGGCCACATGTTGTGGGGTTCAGAAAGGAGAGCTCTCTCCTGTCAGAGGGTGTTATTCCTACCCCACCTCCCCTCCCCTTTTAGAACAGGGGCATTCATAGGTTGAAACCCAGGGCATTATAACTAATAGTGGGTTGTAATCTTAAGCAACGCTTACCAGGGAGTAAGGTCCACTGAAAACACTAGGGCTTACTTCTGAGTAAACAGGAATAGGACTATTTTCTCAGCTCCTTATGGAGTGGTCCCAAGGAAACATTTCTTTGTGAATCAGGGGTAGGGAATCTGTGCCCTCTCCATATTTATTAGACTACAACTCCCATCATCCCTGGCGATTAGCCATGATGGCTGGTGGGCTGATGGGAGTTGGAGTCCTTGTCCCTGTTCTGAACCATCACACTCACAAGTTGCTTCTCTATTCCTGCCCCATTACTTTGGCACGCAGCCCCCCTAGATAAACACGCATCACAATGGGTCGTCCTTATTCTGCTTATGTAGATTTCATTTCGGACAAGCTCGGTCCTTCGGAGCTCTCCGGCAGAGTGGACCCCCCCCCCAGCCCTGTAAATGTCAATAAAGGCATATTGACTCAGTGGACAGCAGGAGGCTAGTAAGTCCCGGGGTGCCAGGAAATGTATGGATTATGGCTCCCTCCCTCCCTTTCTTCCACCACCCCCGTGAGAAAATCTGCTTCAGTGGGCCTGTTCCCCTAGTGTCCATCTTCGGAAGCCTGGCGAGTGACTTTGGCAAGCTTCAAGGGAGAGAGGCAGTGAGATGCTTTCTAGGTAGCTTGACCTGCCCGTCTACAGAAGAAGAAGAAGAAGAAGAAGAAGAAGAAGAAGAAGAAGAAGAAGAAGAAGAAGAAGAAGAAGAAGAAGAAGAAGAAGAAGAAGAAGAGGAGGAGGGGGAGGAGGAGGAGGAGGAGGAGGAGGAGGAGGAGGAGGAGGAGGAGGAGGAGGAGAAACTCAGCGGAGTATTAGATCAAGGCTGAAGTCTAGGTCGTTGCTGGATTTTTTGGTCCGTTGGTTTTTCATGCTTATCTCGACACACGCAAAAGGGGTCGTTGGCTTGTTGTTTTTTATCAGAGCCCGAGAAGCGCCCCCCCCTCTGTGTGTGTGTGTGGGTAGGTAGGTAGGTAGGTAGGTAGGTAGGTAGGTAGGTAGATCTGTCTCCGTTAACTGTTTCTCTGTCTGGATTCCAAAGCCTGAACTGTGCTTGGAGATCTGTGTTTGTATGCAGAGTGAAGGAGCGGGAAAGAGAATGAAATTAAGCCTGCCTGCTGATGTGGGGGGCGGGGAGGGGGAATCCAAGGCGTCTGGTTGGCGTAGACCTACTAGATCTCCTTTGATGGAAACTCCTTAACCTCGCCGGGTTTGTTGTTGTTGTTTTTTAAAGATGAGTCTCGTTTTCCACCAACCCATTTACTCTCCCCGCCCGCTGTCCAAATGTCAAGGGTGCTGATCTCTGCGTTGATCCAACTGATCTACGTCGGGGTGCTTTGCGCAGCGTGGGCTGTGCGGGCGCCAGAGCCTTTCCTTGACGTCCTTTGCGCCTCGTCCAAAGAGGAAGCCTCCTTAGCCTACGGCTCGGCGAGCACCCAGGGAGGAAGAGGCAACAGCCTACTTCAGGCCATGCATAATGGTCGGTAGGGCGTGGATGTGGCGTAAGAAAAGAGGAGAGAGGAAGAAAGGCCACTTTGGAAGACCAAGAAACCGGGATCTTCTAAATTCTGCTTAGGCTTTATCAGAAACTCTACTGCAGCCCTTTATTCCACAAGGAGCCAAATCTGTACATTCATCACGACCACGGGTAGTCTCGTGTCAGCCTCCAAACGCGGTTCGCTAACCAAGGCTGCTTCCTCCAGCTTAGTCCTTTCCAAGAAGAAGGAGGAGATTTTGTGGAGAGGCAAAAGGGCCTTGTGCAACACGCCTCCCATCAAGCCGCCTCGACAACAATTACTAAAGTTTTTAATTAGCCTCTTGTTATAATTCATTTTATTAATTTTCCAAATCTCAGCCCATGAATTATGCAGAGGGCGGCTGTGTAATTGTGTTTGCAGCAATTCTGGAGGAGGGCGCCCGCGCGCGCGCGCGCGCTGGGCTCCGCGGAGCCGCTCCGGCCTCTCCCTTCTGGCTGAGCGCCCAAAACTCGCCCGCGTCCGGGCCTAGGCGGTGGCAAAGCGCTAATATTTTATCAACCTTTAAATCACACATCAATTAACGCTCAGCAGAGGCTTGTCTCGCAGGTGGGAGCAGGTTCCCAGGCGTCGTGGGATGTTTGTTGATGATTGGAAGGGGGGATAATATTAATCAATTAGGATTCCCCACATTGGGGGGGGGGGGAAAGGAAGGAGGGAAGGAAGGAAGGAAGGAAGGAGGGAGGGAGGGAGGAAGAAAGAAAGAAGGAAGCAGCAAGTCTAACCAAAACAAAAACCAATAATGGATTGGGAGAAGGGGAAACTTGAAATTTAAATAACCAGAGGGACCAAAAATCGTCTGGGGGCAGTCAGAAGAACAGGAGCACCGACAAGTCTCCTTTTGTCGCGATCAGAGAAAATAATTATCTTTGGGGAAGGGCAGAGACGGGGGGAAATCCTCGGCTGAAGGAAACTTTCTTGCTCCTTGTGGGGGAATCTTTGACTTGTTGAGCTAGGCACTGGATTAGGTTTAATATCACAAGGGGAGGGGAGAGAGCAGGGGGTGGGAAAGGATCAATACGAGCCCTTAGTTGCCTCTGTCTATTATTCATTGATGACGGTCTAATTTAAGTTGAAAGCAATTTCAGAACAAGTGTTAAGTAGAAATTCCACGTGTCTGGGTTAGACGAGGGAGAAACGGCAAGGCTTGAAGTGCGCGCGTGAATTAGTTTAAAAACCGAGAGATTGCTTCGGGGAGAAGGATAACTTTTGCCTTAAACAATATATTCAGGGCAACTGAACGCAATCAGCCTTGCAAATGCTCATTTCTGCCCTCCCTCCAACACATACATTTTTTAAAAAAATCATTTCAATGACGTGCTGAGCAATCCTGAACATGCCTCCTCAGAAGTAAATCCTATTTAATCCAATGGGGCTTGCTCCAAGTAAGTGGGTTCAGGCTTGCAGGCTAAGTTTTGACATCAGTCCTAATCATATTTACTCAAAAGGAAGTTCATTTCCTAGTCCTATATGATTTGTGTTTAAGGACTGCAGCCTTAGGGCGCGATCCTGTGCGTGTTTTCTCGGGAAGCAAGTTTCATTAAGTGAAATGGGACTTACAGCGCCGTCCTAACCTTATCTCCTCAGAAGCAAGCCCTGCTGCGTTCAATCCGGCTTACTCCCAAGGAAGTGTGCATAGGACGGCAGCCTTAAAAATACTACCGGAAAATCTTAGGAGGCGTTTTTCGGATGTAACTTCCAGTGAAAACAACTCACTTTGTGCTCATAACATGCCTTGTTTTCAATCCCAGGGTCGGTTAAAAGAAATATGCAGAACACAACCCGTTCCAAGCGATGTACTTGGAAGTCCGGTTGGTGTCAATGGGATAAAATCCGAGCATGTGGTTTAAGGGAAATAAAGGGAGCTATAAGGCGGCAGTAGGAAACATACTTATGAGTAAGCCCAATTGAAGACACTGGGGCTGACTTTCTAGTAGCCATGATTGATCCGTAATCTGTTTAAATTTAGCTCGAAGATGCCCAATGAATGGATCAACCCGCATCGCCACCTCCTGCCTCTGGAAGGCTCTTTGCTCCTTGAGGTCTACATATTAAAATCCCATAGTCCAACTGTACTGTTATTAAATGTTTTAAACTGTCACACATAAAACAATTCATTTTTGTGTTGTTCAGTTTCCCATCGATATTAAAGCTGAAAACTTTGCAAAGTACAAGTGTTTGCCGTGGTTATTATTTCTATTGCTATTATCATCATTCGCAATCGAAAGCTGTTGTGTTCAACATTCCTTTTTTAAAATGAAAAAAGAAAAGAAAAGCTATATATTGACCTTAAGTTGGTCTCTTTCAAGCAACACGTACCACGTTTCTGGTATTTTGAAAGGCCCAGTGTGCTGGACCGCAATATTTCTCTTCGAAGGTAGATAATGAAAAATAAAACACGACTTGATATTAATTTTATTTGGTCATTCCTGATTCTCCAAAAATGATATCCGATAGAACTCACGTATAAAATATTTTTTGTTTTTTTGTTTTTGGTTTTTTTTACAAATGCATTTTAAAAAATCAGATGACATTTCGAGTTCATAACAAAAGAAACAAATCTGTTCTCGGTGGAAGAATTCTACTTTTTTTGTGTGTGAGAGGGAACCCAAACCTTTATTTACCCTTTTGTACCCTTTCCCACCTTCTCCAAGAGTTGCTGAAAAAAGAAAAAGAAATCACAGCTTTCGGAAGTTGTCGTATGTTTTACCAGCCAGGCGTCTGGATTCACAGGTTTACGGCCCAAAAGACACGGGTTTGGATAAAAGAGAAATAATCACGGGCAGGGCAAGATCTCAGCTTTAAATAAATTCCCCCCTCCCTGTAGTCTGGCACACATACAGTCAAATACCATACTCACTGAACAGCGGGGTTGTGCCCTACTCAGAGAAGACCCAACGGAATTAATGAGCAAGACTACATTCAATTTCGATGGGTCTACCGTGAGCAGGATTTAGTTAACTACAACCATATTGTAGTTTAGTTAACTTCAACCAGCTGAAATTATTCGTGACATGCAGCACGAAACTACAGAAAGTTTTCTCAGAAGTAAATTCCATTGACTTCAACGCCGCTCAGCCTTAGACGGCAGCCCTGCGTTTACTGACCTGCGAGTAAGTTCCAGTGAACTAAATGAGGCTTACTTCCGAGTCAAGATGCCTTAGGATCGGGCTGTCGTCACGAAGGACTTTAGCTGGATCGGGGTCAATTTGGTGACTTGGAAGAAGTCGGTGGCCAACGGTCAACTCTACTCAGAATACATGGAAGAGATCCGTGTATGGTATTTATTAACCGAAAATAGAAAATAAACATTATTTTTCCTACATCATTAAGTACACATATATGTGCACATATAAACCGGAAGCTACTCTGGCTAGGTTCGCTCACAGATATTTTTCAGAGGAGCAAACTGTTTCAAAAAATAACTTTTGAAGTCCCGTCCCACCCCCGTGCTCCGTTCAAACTTGGTCTTCAATTTTCTGCACTTATACCGAACAAAGGTCAAGAAACACACGCAGCTAATATATAGTTCATTTTATTCAGAGTATCCATTTCCACATAAGACCTATCTTATAGTAAGGATTTCTGAATTTAGCAGAAAAATACAACTCTCGATTTGTTAAAAATTTTTGGTAGACTCTTTTCTGTCTTGGTTTTTGTCTAAAGGCTTGATGCCTTGGTTTTAGTTTAGTTTAGTTTATTTATTTTTTTAGCAGCCGTGTTTCAGGAAAAGAAAAGAAAAAAAGGGAGGGGGAGAAACCTCATAAGAAAAATAAGTAATAATTATTAATAATAATACTTTTCTGTTGTTTTTTTCCAGGTTTGTTTTATTTGTAGGTGTGCTGGGACAGATCTCCCTGTTGAAGAGTTTGGCGTACAGAAATATTTCTGATGGAAATTAAAAGAATATATATATATATATAATTTTTTTTTTCTTAAGAAAACATCATGAAGATCCAACCAAGGAGAATGCTCAGCAAACATACATGGACAGGTAGATAATTCAGTGACACGTGGTTGAAATTCGTAGCCATTTTGCCCCCCCTCCCCCTGTGTATTAAAGAAAATATTTACAAACATCTTCCTCAGTTATTTTTTTGTTGCTGCTGTTTGTTTGCTTGCTTTTGCGTTAAGATCTAAATACAAGTAACGTGACAAGGACTCGGTGTGTTGGGGTGTGTGTTTGTGTGTGTGTTTTGTGTGTGTATCTCCCTGTGTGTGTGTGTGTGTGTTCGGTGAAAAAACAGGCAGTCCACTGTGCGAAAATCACATCCATCATTCACAAAATAAAAAGGAGGGGGCGGGCGGGAAAGGAAAGAAATCGCTGGAAACTACTGCTCTAAGTTTTCTCTTAATTTTTTTTTAGTGCTCAGTTTCGAATGCATAGGACGTTTGCTCTGCAAACAATGATACGAAGAGAAAGAAAGAAGGGTAAAAAGAAAAAATGCCTTCGACACGCGTTATATAAATTATTAAACCATAAATACTCGCATAAATAATTAAATAAATAAACAAACGAACAAGCAAACCCCCCCGAAGACCTGATCATGGAATCTTTCTGCGCCTTCTCAGGACATGACATGCATAATCTCAGTCCCTCTTTCCCTCCCTCCCTCCCTCCCACCCAACCCTGAACCCCCAAATTTCTTTTTATAGGTATTATATTTTCCCCTCCAAAAAAACCCCTCTTTTTCATGTTAAATAAATTCTTTTGGAGATTAAAGCATTTCCTGTAAAAGATTCAGAACTCGCCGCTCCCTCTTGCTTCCTCCCTCCCGCGCCTTTCCTTCATTGTATACCCGGCTACCATTTCACAGAAGTTAACAGCCCTCCGGTTACGGATGGTTGTTGTCCAACAAAAAGGAGAGAAAAAAAGAAGAGGCAAGAAGTCACGATCCTTCAGAAACTAGAACTCTCCTGGTCCTACGTGGGAAATCGTATCAGTGCAAAATTCCTTGGTCCCCCAACATTTTGTCTATCTAGCGTTTATTATCGAGAGGAAAACCAAACACGCAAACGCCCCGCGCGCGCTTTCCTTCACCTCTTAAAATCGAAACACCCATCCGGACACTTTGCGGTGGCGAGTTTCACAATCGGAGTTCGGTTCTCTTCCTGGGTTAAAAAAGAAAAACCTCTTCCAGTGGAAACCTCTGCACCCTTAACTCGGAAGTAAATCTCACTGGACTTGCAAATGTGCAAGGAAGGGCGCGGAGGTTTGCAGGAAAAAACATCAAACCCAAAGCAGGACTTTCCGCACCTGCAGGAAGCTAAACTGACCGGTGGGTTAAGGTGATGCTAAAACGTCCATTCAAACGAACCCGCTTCCCAACACCAGGTACCAGAAAGGTCGTGGGAACACGGTTTTGTTTTGTGCTACATAGCTACCCGGGCGCCTGAAAGGGAAGGGGGAATAAATAAAAGCGAACGGACCACGACTTTTGATTTGTAAGCTGCTTGTTTCCAACAGAATACAACGAAATAAAACAACTTAATGACCCCCCCCCCAACTTTCGCAGGGTAGGGAAGGGAGTTTGTAGCTTCTGAAACAGAGACGCTCTTTGGGCAAAATTCCTCACGACAAACATCACCAATAATCCGGGACTCTCCTTGCTAACCACGTCTCCTCCACGCCTAACCGCAGGCCTCCACGCCCCCCCCCCCAAGTCGCCCGCAATCCCAAGAACATGGAGCGATCCACATCGGTCAACTTTAAAAGGAAAAATAGCTTCAATGAAATAAACCATTTGTGGGAAGGAGGGACAATGACGCGGGGGGGAGGGGGCAACGAAAAGGAAAAAATGCAGGACGAAAACAAAACACGCCATGAGCAGCACATCTTCACCCCCCCACAACCCCCCAGCTTAGGTTTCTGCGCTCTCTGCCCTCCTGCTTCCAAGCAGCGATTTTGTACAAATCCTTCTGGATGGGCTCTTGCGCGCGCGCAGGCGCGCCCGTCCGTCTGCAGAACATCTATATGTGCATGGGCTTAGGCTGCAATTCGCCTTCTCTTTCCAAAGGGATCACACTCAAAAAGTGAACTCACTATCTCTCCCCCCATCTCTCTCCCCCCCCCCGCCGCCCCGGCCTTTTAGACGCACACACGTGTTTGAGCTTATTTTCGGAATGCTGCGTTTCTCTGAAGCGACTCGCTTTTCGTTTGATTTGTGCCCCCCTCCCGCCCCCCCTCCATTGGTCCTCGGTCAGTCCCCAAGCGGTCGCCCCCTCCCAAGAGTCTCTAGTCCAAACGAGAAGTCCGTGGGGTCCCCCAACTCAGCCCCTCTCCACGCTCCCTTGGCTTTTGCGCCCCTTCTACAAAACAAACGAAGCCCCCCCCAAAAAAAGCGCGCCTCCTCCCTCTCCATTCTCTGGGGGAATTTTGACTGCGAGGGCCTTTTGTCTTAGGTCAAAGGTTGTTTTTTAAATTTTTTTTGCTTGGGTGGGATCGGAGAGGCGGCCAGTTATTATTTTGTCTGTCTTTCTCTCTCTGCGTGTGTGTCTGTGTCTGTCTGTGTGTCTTTTTGTCCGTCTGTGTTTTGTTTATTTTTTAAATTATTTTTTTTTCAGTAGGTGGCGGAGAATTTCATTCTCTTTTGCTTCTGTCTCTGGTTGCAAAACCAAACCCTCACCACGTTCTTTTTGAGGTCCAGTTTCTCGGCGATGGCCGCGATCTTCTCGGACGAAGGCCGCGGCTGCACGGCGAAGTAAGCCTCGAGGGAGCGCTTCTCGGGCGCCGCGATGGAAGTCCGCTTGCGCTTCTTCTCGCCCCCGTTGAAAAGCTCGGGCTTGTTCATTTTCTCGCGCTGCGCGCCCTCGGCCTCCTCCAGCCAGGCCTGCAGGATGGGCTTGAGCGCGATCATGTTGTTGTGAGACAGCGTAAGCGACTCGAAGCGGCAGATGGTGCTTTGGCTCAGAGAGCCCACGCCCGGGATCTTCAGGTTCGCGAGCGCAGAGCCCACGTCGGCTTGCGTGACGCCCAGCTTGATGCGCCGCTGCTTGAAGCGCTCGGCGAACGCCTCCAGCTCGCGAGGGTCCGTGTCCGAGTCGCAGATGGACGCCAGGCCAGCGGCGCCCACCGCCGCAGCCGCAGCTGCAGCCGCCTGGCCGGCCGCGCTGCCGCCGTGGTGCGCCGCCACCAGCCCCGGGTGCGGCAGCCCCGACGGCATGTTCATGGCGGCCGCCGGGTGCGCCAAGTGGCTCAGGCCGTGCATGTGCGCGTGCGGATGCGCCGAGGTGGAGATGAGGCCCCCACCTCCGCCGCCGCCCCCGCCGCCTCCTCCTCCGCCGCCGCCTCCACCTCCGCCGCCGCCCGCCCCGTCGTGTCCCCCGCCGCCGGTCATGAGCGCTAGCGAGGGGGAAGTGATGTGCTCGAGCAGGTCGCCGGGCTCCAGCGCTTGGTGGTGGTGATGGTGGTGGTGGTGGTGGTGGTGACCCAAGGGCACCGTCGACGTGGAGGTGCACGGCACGCTGTTCATGGTGTGGTAGGTGGCGTCGGGTTTGAACGGGTGGCTCTTGCCCTGCGACACGGCGATGTCGACCGCCGCCAAAGCCTCGGCCCTTGCCAGCAGCGTCTCGTCCAGGCTGGCGAAGATGTTGCTCTGCAGCTGCAAGCGACAGGGGAAGAAACGAGGCGGAGAGGGGGCAACGGGGCCGGGAAGGGGAAGGGGAGCGAGGGGGAGAAGGGAAGGGACGGAGGGGGAAAGCCATGGGGAGAAAGAGAGAGAGAAAATTAGCGCCAAAACAGGGGAAAGGGGGCCGAGAAGCAAGGGTCAGGTTGGAATAAAGGAAGGAGGAAATTTAAAAAAATGGAACGGTGCAGAAGAAAGGAGGAATGGGATAAAAGGAAAAGTTGTTCGTAAATGTATTGGAGAGGGGTGAACAGGTCGGAGAGAAAGGAGGGGAAGGAGGAACGGAAGAGGAAGGCAAGGAGAGGGGAAAGAGGCGGCGCACAGAAGGCAGAAACAGGAGAGCATAGGAATGTAATTGGGGGCAGCGGAGAGAGAAGGGTGGTCATGTTGGGACAGCAATGAGGGGGAGGCGCGGTGGGGAGGGGGGAGATGAATGGGAAGATCAGAAGAAGGGAATTGGCGGCGGGGCGGGGGGGGGGGAGAGGTTAAGCAACAGGAACGCCGATAAGTTTTTTTAATCTTTAAATGCAATTGCCCGAGGAGAAGCGTGGCGAGTGGGGGAATCCGAGGCCGTGCCAGGGGCGGCGGATGCAGGAGTGAGAGAAAGTGTCGGAGCGAGTGAGAAGGGACGGAAGGGAGATCAGCCGCTGTCGGCTGGGGCCGCCGGGTCTCTCTCTCACACACATACACACACACAAGCACATTCCTTTCGTGGGGAGCGGGGAGATCGAGTTCCAGCTAGGACCCGGGAGCCAAAGTGATGCAGAGCTGGAGGGAACCCGCGCGAACCCCCGTTTTTAACCCTGGATCTGCAGAGAAGGGGAGAGAGGGAGGGGACGCGGCTGGATCCATGCAAGAGAGAGAGGGACGGAGCGGGAGGGGGGAAGCGGGAGTCAAGGCGCCGGGAGGGCGAGCGGGGAAGCCCGGCTGGCGGCGGGTCCCTTACCGGCGGAGTTGGAAGACACGCTCTCCTTATTGCTTCGGAGCTGGAGTGCAGCGACGGGTACTTGTGCTCGGGGAGGGTGGGGTGCATGGCGAAGTGCGGCTGCTTGCTGTTCATGGACATCATCTTGAAGGCTTGCGGTGGAACAACAACCAAAAGCGAAAAGAGGGAGGAAGAAGAAGAGGAAAAAGAGAGAGAGAGAAAGGAAAAACAACAACCCCGAAATCCACCCAAGGCGCCGCAAGCGTGCGGGGAGAAAAGAGCTCTCCTAGCGCCGGAGCTCAACGAGGCGGCGGCGGCGGCGCATCCGAGGCTGCTGGCGCTTGGAGCTCCCCGGGAGCGCGCACGCCAAGCCTCCCTGCAAGCCTCGCCGTCTGACTTATCTGCCTGCTCTATCCCAAGGCTGGCAGGAGATGCGCTCGCCTTACACCTGAGCCCCACATCCCGTGGCTCCCCGACCGGCTCTCCCTCTCGCGAGAACTGGCGACGCCAGTTTTGATAGACTGGCCCGCTCTCTCTCTCCTCCTCCTTCCTCTGCACGCTCCCCCCTCGCTCCCTCCCTCCTTCTCTCCTCCTCCTCCTCTTCCCCCCGCCCCCGCAGTCGCATCTTCCTGCTCACGTCTAACCAGAGAGCCGGAGTCTGCCGCTCCGGTGACAAAGGCCAAGGCAGCTGCTGTTACACCTGGAGCTCCGACACGTGTGCCGCTGGCACACGGACAGATGTGCTGATGTGTGCGGGGGAGGGGGAGGGGGGTCTAGGCGCCGCGCGCGCCCGGTTGTGTGTGTGTGCGCGCCCGCCCGCCCGCCCATAGACTCCATTAGGACGAAGCATGTCTTTTTCTAGCGCCAGAAGAGATGCAAAGCAGCGGCTGAGCGCTGGGTTAGCGCGTTTGGATACCTTTTCTCGCTCTCCTGGTTTAAAAGCAGCGGCGGGCTTCTCGCAGAACTGCGCTTTTTTTGTTTTCGGTTTGCGATTTGTCCGTTTCCTGGTCGCTGTTGGCCAAACCAGCCATTAACTGTGTCGTTGTAGCAATAGGTTGTGTGAATGTGGTCAAAGCATGGTTGCGTTCTTTAAGTTCTCTTTTGCTGGAGGCGAGTCGTCCTGGTGGTCCTATTCCCTGGGCCCGTCCTGCCTAGCCGATCCACAACTCCCCCCCGGAACGAAGCGCTTGAAGGGTAAGCCGAACTGGCTCCATCGCCTCCCACAAAACGATTGTCCCGTCGTCGTCCCCACCACCTCCCTTCCTAAAACAAGCAATTCTGGAAGTAAGTTCCGTTGAAATCAGTGGGGTCTGCTTCCCGGCGAACGTGTTTAGCTGGGCTGGGACTGTAAGGCGGAGAGCCCTCATTCTCCGATGGGGTCAGGGGGACTTCATGTAGGAATGTATACAACCCACACTTCACAAAGAAGTCGGTAGGGTTTTCCTTCTCCCACATCAACAAGCCGACAGGATCGGGTTAGCTAAATCAGTTGGAGTTCAGGGGTCTATGTTTAGCCGGGTTGTCGTCGCGCATTGGGAATTATTATTTTTTGCTGCTGCTGCTGCTTTCTTTAAAAGGGTTCCTTTAAAAAAGGAGACTTTGCAGCATTTCTGTAGATGCTATTTGTCTCTTTGTGCTTCGGGCGGCGACATCTTTCGGGAGGGCATGCCTCTTCGAAAAGACTCCTTCTCACCTGTAATAATGTCATTTGCTAGTCACCGAGTCACTCAGCCCAAATGCAGGCTGCTTTAGGAAATCAATAGATTCCTGTTTGGAACGAGTCTCCTAGAAGGTTTCACACACACCCTCGCTTGTGTGTCTGTGTATCTGAAGGACCTCAACCTCACTGATGTCCATGTGCATTCAGACCCACGTGGCATCACCTGGGTGCTGAGCGTCCACTCCCGCCCCTCGGATGGTGCTTGCTTGGTGCGGGGCAAAGACACGGCTCTTGACAGTGCAGACGGCTCAATTGAACCCGGGAGTCCAGACAGACTGATTCGAAAAAGACGCGCTCTCCTGCACGTTTACAAAGGGAGTTTGCTTACTCCAGGGAGCGTGAAGGAAGGAAGGAAGGAAGGAAGGGGTTAATGGAGAACAGGACTGGTGAGAGGGAGAGGGAGGTCTGTTCCTCGGGATCTAGCAGCAGCACGCTTACTTGGAAGCAAATTCAACTGGAAAGAATGGGGTGTGTACGTGTGTTTAGAATTTCTCTTGTCGTTGTCAACTCACCCACCCCAATTCCCGGTTTCGCTTCCACTACTGTTGACACGTGATTTATTCATGTAGAGTACTGTCCCTAAGGCATATAGAGTGAAGGCCATTTTTGCTTCATGCAACCTTACAACTGCGAGGCCAGCCCCTATATTATCCCCATTCCCGTGGAAGAAAAACTGAGGCTGAGCGGGCGGGAAAGCGGTCTTGGTAAGCCAAGTCTGCAAACGGATCTGAACCTGACTCCATAGCTTAGACGATCCTCCACCTCCCACGCTATATATTCTAAGCAAAGGATCTTAAAACAGTGGCGACGACTTTCCGGAGTGACAGGAAGGCAGGCTGTTACGAATTGTTCTTCTTGGTGGCTTGCTCAGACGTTTGAATGGGGCCTCCGCCAAGCACCCCAAAAAAGAACGGCTCTGTACAAGCTGCGACACCCCCACTATCTCAGCAGAAATCCACCGCAGGCTGTAAAACCAGCCTTGCCTCTGAGTAATAACACAAGATAGATATGTAAAATAATTGGAGAAGGAGGCGTCGGCGGCGGGTCTTCAGCAAGGAATCTGCGTCCCCCGCCTCGAGTCCTCCTCCAGGAGCAGTGGGCGAGCCGCATGTTCCTGGCGCCGAGATTTGTGTACACACACACCCGCCCGCCACGAAAACCCACATTTTCCATCATGCGCCTTCCCCCTGTTTTCTCCCGCAGCCAGAGAGGCTATAGCGCTCATTAATTTCTGTCTCCATCCTTGAATGTGTCCCGTGGGGTTCCTGGATTCAAATTTATCTCGGTGAAATATGTCCTGGGAACTCAAACATTCTGATCTGCTGTGCATGGAGGGCTGGCATTATTTATCTTGCTGATTCTCCTATATGATGGCTAATTATTGTTCTCTTATTAGAGACGTCTGCTTGGTACTGGCTCGAGATGCCTCGTCTTCGGAGCCTTGGTGCACAAATTATGCCTCAGTCGATAGTTTGGAACAGGCTGAGTTGTAAGGGATCCATTTACCAAGATTAATGTTGGGGGTTTCCTGACCGCTTGGCAAGGGTCCTTGAAGAGATCTAGAAAGCTAGAGAGCTTGCGGGGCACACCACTGAGGCAGAATGGCTCAGTCAAATTGTTCGCCTTGCGGGATGTTAAGGGTGAAGACAGGCGTCTTAAGGGTGAAGACAGAAGTGTTAAGGGGGAAGACAGAGGTAAAGTATTAATTGTGGTGGAAGTGCTTTAGACACACAACTGCTGCCTTCCCGGGCATGTACTCTTTTCAAAAGAATCCCCACACACTTACAGTGCCAACCTGTGCATATCTAGGCAGGAGCAAGCCCCGTTCAGTTCAGTTATGGGACTTGCTCCCAGTTAAGTGTGCAGAGGATGGCCGCCTTAGACTGTCTTCCCCGCAGATCAAAAGCTTTTCCAGTAGACCTTGTGGATTTGAATCACTTCTGGGACATGACTCTTGATCCTGAGTTGGGAAACGTTGGGTGTAAAGCCTTTACGGATCTTTAAAAAAAAAAAGAAGGGAGGGGAGCCAGTGCTCAGAGGATGCAGAAAATTTAGTCGTGGCACATAGATTGCAAAAAAAAGAACAGAGAAAGCGTTGGAAAACCTGCTAAGTTTGTGTGTGTGTGAACACACAACGCGGAAGCTGGCTACGGGGGAGTATTTGCAAGATAAGGAGCATGTCCTTAGGTTCATTCATTAAAGTTGTATTCTTTCCCTCACTATAGATGAAGTTTTTGCTTTTGTCTTGGTTTGCATCATAGGATATCTCTATCTTCTACGTTCAACCCTAAACATTGCCATTGGGTTTTCCAAGGAAAGACCTACTACTACATAATGTATGTGAAACTTTTTAGTAAGCGCTGTACAAATGTTTCTTCTTCTTCTTCTTCTTCTTCTTCTTCTTCTTCTTCTTCTTCTTCTTCTTCTTCTTCTTCTTCTTCTTCTTCTTCTCACCCGCACCACGCACACTGCAAACTGAAGGCCAAAGACTATACGTATTGAGGCTTTTCAGGAATTTTCGGTGCTGGACAGCTCCCCGTCCCGTCCCTTCATCGCCTCTCCCCAAACCACTTGCCTACAAGGGACAGCTATAACAACGACATCGCGGTTCCCTTAGATCAATTTGCCTCGGTGTAACTTTAGACTGCCTTCCCACTTACACAGAATTCTTCGCCAGAGACCTTTTCTACTCAACAGAAGCCGGAGATGGTGTGTCTGTGTGTGTGAGTGTGTCTTTTCTTCCTACAGCAAAGTCTTTCCACAATCAACCTCTTCTCTCGCCCCCCCCCCCCCTTTCCTAGCTGATGTCAGATAAGATGGGGGGGGGGAATGGGCCCCAAAGACACTGGGCGTACCCTACAAATTATATGAAGATGGCTTATTTGTATCTGTGTTTCTTGTCAGATGACACAGAAAGAATCTCCAGGTTAGGAGAAGAGGGTGGCAAAGACCCCCACCTTGGAGGTGCGAGGCCATAGACGTGTACGTTTTCCCCCTTTATTTTATTTCATTTTATTTTGAGTATTTATACCCCTCTGTGCAGCCGAAAGTCTCCCAGAGCCGCTTACACGCGATCAAAACAAGACACTCCCTATTCGCAGGTTTACATTCTAACAAACAAACAAACAAAAATACAACACAAGGGATAAGAGACAAGGGAGAAAGAGGAAGTAATCGAGAATTACTTCTGACACCTAGTTCCTACACGCAACTTAGAATGCCTTCTTCATCTATCAGCCTGGCTTGGGCTGCACACCTTCGAGCACGTGACCTGAGAGTAAGTCCTACTGAATTCAGTGGGGCGTGCTCCTCTGTAGACACGAATACAGCCTTGCAGTGGAGGAGCCCAAAGTTTCCTCCCGGAAGAGGTTCTGATTGCCAGTTGCGCGAGGTTACAGTAAATGTTGGCTAATCCGTGACACGCGGTCCTGAGAACGCGCCCCGAGGCCCATCATCACCCCTGTTTTCCCCGCTGTTTCTTGCGGCGCTCACCTGGCTCTTGACTGGGTAAGCAGAAGGGGCTTGGGTATAAGAGAAGCCAACCACGATCGGGATTCGCTGGCTGCGTTTCTGAGCATTTGATCTTTCCACACTGAGATCAGGCCAGCCGTTTGTTTCCAAAGGGGGGTTAAGGTGGGGGGGGGGAGAAACAGGACCTGTACCCGCATTTCCAGAAACCAGCTGCTCTGCCTTTCTCTGCTGGAAAGGGACTGAGAGTCTGGATAGATGTTGGGTCGCTGCTCTCGTCTGGTCCAGAGACCCCTTTCTGCACAACTTACACACAAAGCGCTTTCTCCCCCTCCAGGAACTTGGCTGACCTGCAGACCGCCTCTCCCACGGGCCTCCTAATATATTTTAATACTCGCTGTTATTCCTAATGGGCGCTTTTTTCCATGCTCATGAATACTGATGGCTATAAACACTCCAGCTTGGAGGATCTAAAGTCCACTGGAGACCCGCGGCTGGGCTGTACTCCTGATCTTCTTCTTCTTCTTCTTCTTCTTCTTCTTCTTCTTCTTCTTCTTCTTCTTCTTCTTCTTCTTCTTCTTCTTCTTCTTTTAAATGACCACTCAAAACCAGAGGACGACAAGTGCATTTGGTCTAACTGTCGTGGCGCAGAAGCTCACCGCTGTCTTTCTCTTGCGCCCACTTGAAAAAGTAGGAAGATTCCCTTTAAAACAAACTGGGGACAGAAAAAAAGATCTTAAATTAGCCTCGTGTTGTCTCGCTTGTTCGGAGTAAAAAATAAAGCTCTTGCTATGTGGAGCCCAAGATAGTTCGATTTCTTGTTGGAAGGCCCTTGATTGCAAATGGAAGGAAATCCCACCTTCCTTCCTAGTATTATGGACTGCCAGTGTCTTTCTGATAATCACAGAGGCAGGGGTGCCAAGTTGAATAAAATATTGGAGAGGGACCCCAGATAAGCCCCGCCCCGCATAATCGATCACATGACGCGGTGCACGGACACTATTTGAATGACAATGCCCATCAACTTTGGGGGCCCTCAAATATTTTATTGGGGGGACTGAAGAACCCTCGGCCCGTAGGAGTTGACTCCTATGTCTCGCCATGGGCTTCAGCCCTTAGTGATTTCGTCTCAGCGTTTATCCAGGAATGAAAATACCCATATTTCACCCCGAGGTAATACATATTTACTTCGAGGTAAGTCACGTGAATTTGAACGGTACGTGCTTTTCAGTTCATTTTGAGGTTTTACGGCCCTCGTCCAAATACATCCGGTTTGCGCCACTCTCTTCGCCTCTTTGCATCTTTACCAGGGAGTAAGACAGCCAGACTTACTTAGCAGTGTGACGTTACACGTGTGTAGGCCACCCACAGCTCGGTTGTGCAAACGTTGCAGCTCAGTCCTAAGCATGCCTAACTCTGAAATAAACCTCAAAGTCTTAAGGCAGTTTTTCGCGTCACTTTTTCCCCCTAAACGCCTCTACTTGGAAATCTCACTGATCCTCGAATTTGGATTGCGTCCTTTTTGGTCCTTTGGTCTGAGCCAAGTACTGATCTTGTAGATCGCTCTCTTCATTTTCCTTGCCTCCCCAACTGCCAACTCTTCACAGGTGTAAGCCCACCGTTTGAGAACTGAAGCATCCTAGCGGCGACCTGCACGTGTGAATCTGCCACCACCAGGGTTCAAAAACAGCGCGAATGGACCTTCCCAACTGGCTTAGGCCAGTTGGCTGTTTGAGTAGAGGCAGATCACACATTCAGTGTCAGCCACCAGGTGCTGAGACATTGAAGGAACCTAGTGATACAGAGAGCGTATGAGAACCAGTCTTCTGCAAGTTTTGGGATATGGGATGCAGCGTTCCTCAAACTTGGGTCTCCAGCTGTTTTTGGACTACAGTTCCCATCATCCCTGACCATTGGTCCTGCTAGTTAAGGATGATGGGAGTTGTAGTCCAACAACTGCTAGAGACCCAAGTTTGAGAAACGCTTCATTGGAGCAAATTTGTGTAGTCCTCTGGCTGTGGTTGGACTTAGATTTCCATAAGCCCTAGACAGCATGGGCATTTGCCAGGGATGATGGGTGCTGGAGTCCAAGCACATCTGGGCGGCCACAGGTGCCCCATCCTTGTCCTCAAGCGTGCGGGAGGATGGCAAGCTCTGCCACCGAAGAGCCGGCCTCCCTTTTTTCAGGATCGAGAGGTGCTGCCGTCGGGGAGGGAACTCGCCAATCGACCTTAAAACAAATCCGCGTGGTTGAGTGCGCAAAAAGTCTTTCCATGTCCTAATGAGGACTTTCCCTGACAACAGCAAAGGCCCTGCTAATTAAGTGGCGCGCGAGCTGCAATGATTGCTTTTGCAGCCAAAGTGTAGAATGTTGTCATATTAAATATGGAAAAGCTCAATTGTGATTGCAGGTCCCAAGGCAGCCTCCCTTTGTCCCCTTAGGGGAGGAGAGGACAGCAGCGAGGTTGGCTGGGTGGAGGCGACTGGGGAGGGGCGTCGAAAGATCACCCGCTTATCCGTCTCCCTGAGTAAGTAGATCCTAAACACACACACAAGCACAAGCACTTTTTAGGCTGAAAACGCATTCCTGTACATGTCCTCTCGCCCAGGACTGTTGGATGGAGTTTACTCCGAAGTAAGCTGGTATGAGGATTTACTTCCCTCGCTGAGATTTACAGTGGTACCTCGGGTTACATACGCTTCAGGTTGCAGACTCCGCAAACCCAGAAATATTACCTCGGGTTAAGAACTTTGCTTCAGGATGAGAACAGAAATCGTGTTCCGGCGGCGCGGCAGCAGCAGCAGCAGCAGCAGGAAGGCCCCATTAGCTAAAGTGGTGCTTCAGGTTAAGAACACAGCTCCAGAACGAATTAAGTTCTTACCCCAAGGTACCACTGTACTTCTGAGTCAGTGCACAGGCATAGTACCGGCCTGTACCTCCTAATGATTCCCGAACGGGGAGTCCTGCAGTTATTTCAATCTAATTTCGGTGGGAATTAATTCGCAGCTTGCGTGTCTAATCATTCCCTGGCCACTGCAACGCCGAGGGAATGGCTTGGATGCATGGATGGGGCATTGCGGATCTCACCGCGTAGAAAGAACTTCCCTCCCACCGCAAGAAGCAAACTTTTAAATGGAGCCCATTCCCACGTTACGCGAGGAACCTCCAAAACTTGAGTTTAAACCAAGAGTTTAGTTCATGCACGCAGATTCACCATTGCTGCGACCTTGGCCAATTGCTGTTGGCTGTGTGAACAGATCCCTTGACGGCCCACTCTCTAAGGCGTGGAAGCCATCTCTGAATGTTGACAACACGTATGAAGCTTTTGCCTGTAGCCTTCTAGAACGCTGAATTTTAAAGATCCAATGATCGTGCCTTGTAAGTGCAAACGCTCATGGCATTCTAAATTCAACTATCCAGTTCAGCTCTGGTCAGTTTCACTTTCTGGACCTTTCCTCCCTTTCCTGGTAGAGACTTCTTCTTCTTCTTCGTTTTTGATCTCTTAGGAGCAGCTAAATCACGCTGCTTCACATTCAAAGAAGGAGGGGGAAGGGCTGGAAGGGAAGAGATCGATTAGGAGTTAAAATACAAACGCCATCCGAGAGGTTGGGGCTTGCCAAAAATAAAAAATCCAGACCGAATGAGCTGCTCTCCAGTCTCAACGCACCCACCCCGCCTCCTTCCTTCCTCCTATCTGTGCAAATCCGAGCACATTCAGGAAGGGGGGGGGCAGAGAAGAGACTGGGAAATAGTTGCCTTGTCATGTAACACATTGCGCTGATTTATTATAAAATTTTAACGAAATCATGCATATTTTAACAGCCTTTAATCACTGCATGAAAATTTAATTCATGAACTGTAGCACGTTTAAATAAATGAAGTGTTAATTCATTAGGATTAATTAATTTGTTAAAGGATTGTGGGCAAGGTTAAGGTGGAAGGAAAACTCTTTGTTAGTTTCCTGGCTTAATCACCAGGTTTTGTTAGCAGGAAGAATAATCTAAAAAAAAATCAAAAAAAAATCACAGGAGTGGTTGCAGCTTGAGTTGCAAGAGGAAGTGTGAGATTCAACTCTATCGGTAGGGTTTGGGAGGGCTGCGGACAGGCAGCTGTGATATCAATCATCCCAATAATTCTTTTGATGGTGAAATGAAAGTTCACCCAGTTTGTTCACACCTTACATACACCCCAGGATTGGTTCCAGAGTCACCCCCTTTGTATCTGCTAAATTTGCATGCCAATCCTCTAGTAATTCATATTGACACTGGTTATTTAAAACCTTTTTCAGCTTTACAGTGATTTTCAAAAGGGCAGTAGCTGTTAATAATCTGTTCTGCAACAGAAGCAAAGAATCTTCTGGCACTTTAAACGACTACATTAAAACCAAAACAAAAACAAAACAAAACAGTATTAGCGTTTATGGACTACATCTGATGATGTAGTCCATAAAAGCTACATCATCAGATGCATGAAATGTGATATTCATCTGTAGGTGTTGTGTGTGTATCATTAGATACATGTGGTACTGTAAGCACTGCAGAGAGGGACAGGAAATGCAAAAATAAATAAAAAATAAATACAGACAGTGGCAATTCTGTTAGAGCTAGAGAGTGTCTGCAACATAAGCAAGTGACTCTAAAGGTGTAGAATGGTTTTTTGAAGCGAGGAGTATAGCCAGAAAGGTTGCACCTTGAGCATATTACAGGCAAAATATAAGATACCACCTTGGAAAATGTTATAAAATCACCTGCTGAAGCAGTGCAAGTCGACCACACTCTCAGTCATTCTGTGTACAGGAAGCACTGTTAGGGATCTAATGCTAAATATTTTTTTCTTCCATGGGTCTTCACCTGAAGAGTGACACGTAAATACTTTACATTCATTCATCCATCACTGATGTGACAAGAACACAAGAACACTTACGTATTCTTGTTGGGGGAGGGTACAATTTTGAGTCTAACCAGAAAGTGACTTCCTTTGGCTATCTGTATAATATCCAATAGGAAAATATTTAGCTGTACACCAACTGCCCACCTCATTTTTACATGATGGTGGAGTTTCTAAATATTTATATAAATAAATGTGTAGTAAAATATGTTCTCTGAGTGGTCTCTGCTAGTCTGCTTTATCCCAGCTCACACTTTAAAAGTCTGGGCTTTTGAGTAACAATATTCTCTTTCTGCCTATTTACAATACATGCTAAACGCATACCAGGCTGTTCAGCTCTGCCAAGGAAATGGTTCATTGATTATATTTCATCTGAGACACATACTCAGCCCCCAAATGGCACATGCAGCAACATACACAGAGCAAAACAAAAACTGCAAAGCAACATCAAATACAGCAATAAAATGAAAGCTTAGTATAACCTGCAGCCAGTTCCATGGATTGTTTACTTATGCATTGCATAGGTTCAATTAAAGAGGAAAAGGGACTTTTCTACTGTGGTCCCACCATGGAAATGCTCTCCCTGCTGAGATTCAGCAGCCACCAACAGTGGGGCCTTCTCTCCCTCTCTGGCAAATGAAAACTTATCTTTTCACCCAAGCACTTCCTGATGGTGAATACTAAGGTTGGATGTCCTGGTCACCGTGTGGTTGTTGATGTGGGATATCCAGAAAGAGCAGTCAAGTCCAACATTTCCTGTTTGCTAGAATGGGCACTCAGCGGAATGTGGGTCCAAGAGGGAGGACTTCCTGTCAACCTTGTGGGAGCCACTCCCCCCTGGGTGCAGCCAAGTAGAGATGGGCAGAACTTATAAAAAGACTGGTCAGGTCTCCATCTCTCTCTTCTACTGCATCTTGCTCGCTTGCCTTCATCATGCATCTTCTGCCAAGACATCTCTACAGAGAGGTAGTAGTGACTTGTTGAATGTGAGGTCAAAAGACTCATATATATGTAGTATATATAGTAACTGCCAACCTAGCAGTTTGAAAGCACACCAGTGCAAGTAGATAAATAGATACCACTGCAGTGGGAAGGTAAACAGCATTTCCGTGTGCTCTGGCATTCACCACGGTGTCCTGTTGCACTAGAAGCGGTTTAGTCACATTGGCCACATGACCTGGAAGGCTGTCTGTGGTCAAATGCCGTCTCCCTTGGCCTGAAAAGTGAGATGAGCACTGCAACCCCATGGTCGAATTCTACTGGACTTAACTGTCCAGGGGTCCTTTACCTTTACTTGAAACTGCAACCTAAGCCTGCCTCCAGATTGCTACTGTAGATGAACTGTGAGTAAATTGTATTTTATTCCAAGAGACTGTTTTTGTGCTGTTGTGGTTTTAAGGAGGATAAAAGGGGGAAATACTAGGAAAAATCCAAGCTGCACCAAGGCATCCTGGCTTGCTTCATCAAAAAGGCTATAACCAGCTGAATCAACAGTGTCCTAATTTTGTTGCCAAAGGGGTGTACTCTGCTAAACTCACAAACGTGTCCTGTATAAGGAAGGGTAATATCTAGCTAATATGTCTTGTCCTAGTTTTTATGCACATCCCTACAGCTGTCACATATGTTTGTATGTACATTTGTTTACACATATCCCACACTTTAGCAAAAGAGGCTCAGAGTGGCTTATAAAATTCAGTACTAAGATGACCCCTGGCCTCAGGTTCATAATCTGAAAAGTCACGATAGATGAAGAACAAGGCATTGTGGGGAGGGAAGAAAATGCAAGCTCAAGCAATTCAAGTTCTTCAAGTTCTAGTTCTTGTAACAGAGTATTATGGGTTCTGGCCATCTTGCCCTTGATAAACCAGTACCCGCTTCCCAGATCAGCTCCAGACACAGAACAGGTGACAATATCTAGGCCAGGAACAGAAGGTAGCTCTTGCCACATAGATTTTCCTATAGCCGTTAGCTTCCTCCCGTGCCAATGTCAGACAAAAACCAAAAAGTGAAGTAAAAAAAGAATGGGAGTGCCTAAATGAATACCTCAAAAGTCAAGGTTCGAGGGCAGAAATCTGGCTGAGTCTGGAATAACCTTGTGAAGTGAAAGGATATGAAAGAAGGATTTATATCTAGATGTTAGGATAGAGTGGGTAAAGAAAACAGGAAAACAGGAAGACACGATGAGAGATAAAGGAGGTGCTGTGGGATTGGGGGAAGTCAATGTCTTGTTGTTGTTATAGTGTTTATAATATTAACTTGTAAGATATGGATTCGTTTGTTTGTTTTTGTTTTGTTTTGTTTTGTTTTTGCATGTTGATTTCTGTGTGTTGTGTACTGTTATTTTTTGATAGCTTTCGTGTTGTTGTTGTTGTGTGGAAAATACCAATAAAATTCATTTTTTTAAAAAAGAGATTGCAGCCTTCAATGCATGGACACTGCACAGGAATGCCAGGCCAGATGAGCACAGAAAATAATAATAATAATAATAATAATAATAATAATAATAATAATAATAATAAATATATACCCCACCCATTTGGCTGGGTTTCCCTAGCCACCCTGGGCAGCTCCCAATAGAATTAAAAGCACAATAAAACCCATCTCTGGGTTGCCCCCATGAGACTGAAGGTTCCTGCTTCCCCACAGCTGCCTAAGTACTCTCCTTTCCAGGGTTTTCCCCAAGCAATCTTAGACTATGCCCATGTGAAACTAACTTCTCCTTATGCCTCTTCATGCCTCTCTTGGTTCTGGGAGACCAGGGGCGAGAGGAGCTTGTTGAGGCACAAGGGTGAGATGCTCGTGCCTCTTTGCCAGCGAGACTCATCCGTACCTCTTGGCCTTCCTCCTCTCTTGCTTCAACTTCTGCCCCCGATTCTGGACTCCTCTCTGCCACAGACTCTCCCTGCTCACTAAACCCTGTTACCTCTTCAGCTTCCGAAACCTTCTCCTAGTCTTCTCCCCCTTCCCACTCCTTATGCTTCCATACAAGAAGGAATTGTTAACTGCGGTCATGAGAGCGGCTATGGAGAACTTGTGGTCCTTCAGGTGTCTTGGACTCCAACTCCCATGATTCTTAACAGTTGGATGGTGCTGGCTGGGGTTGATGGGAATAGATTGGGAATAGATTCCACATCCCTGCATTAAAACAGGTATTAGATGGGGAAAGACAAGGTTTAAACCACCTGTGGGAGACCTCTAGATGATGTCGGACTACAGCCCCCATCGTGCTTGGCCACTGATCATGCTTGCTGGGGTTGCTGGGGGTTGTAGTTCAGCAACATCTGTAAGCCAACTTCCACCAACCCAGCAAGCATGGGGGCTGAAAGCCTACATCTGGAGAGGCAAATGTTCTTAAACTTTCCAGGCATCTGTTAAAGTCGGCCAATCTGCTGGCTGTTGGGTCAGTTGGAGTGCTTCTATGCAAGCAAGACTACTGGCAAAGGAAGACTGGCTAGCCCCCAGCTGGCTATCAATGCCTCTTTAGGTAAAGGTAAAGGGACCCCTGACCATTAGGTCCAGTCGTGACCGACTCTGGGGTTGCAGCGCTCATCTCGCTTTATTGGCCAAGGGAGCCGGCATACAGCTTCCGGGTCATGTGGCCAGCAGGACTAAGCCGCTTCTGGAAAACCAGAGCAGCGCACGGAAATGCCGTTTACCTTCCCGCCGGAGTGGTACCTATTTATCTACTTGCACTTTGACGTGCTTTTGAACTGCTAGGTGGGCAGGAGCAGGGACCGAACAACGGGAGCTCACCCCGTCGCAGGAATTCGAACCGCCGACCTTCTGATCGGCAAGTCCGAGGCTCTGTGGTTTAACCCACAGTGCCACCCACGTCCCACCAATTTGTGTTTGGCATTATCAAGCAGATCTCTCTACTTTTACACGCTTCCTTTGTATGCTCTCCCTCCACCCCACCATGTCTTTGTATTTTATAAGCCTGAGGGCAGGGTCTATATGTCATTTTGGAAATTATTGATTTGAGCTGCTTTGAGAAGACAGTATTTGCCTGAAATGCAGGATATAAGAACAAGCCATGATTAAAGTAAAGATAACAACAAAAATGTAAGAGGAACATCCCAGGCTCAGGACAAAGGTGCATGTAGTCCAGTACCCTGTTCTCTCAGTGGCCAACCAGATACTTAAGGGAAGCCTGCAAGCAAGTCATGAATGGAACAGCACTTTCCCCACTTGTGAGTCCCAGTAACTGATATAGAGACACAGGATGTGGAATGTATCCACTATGGTCAGCACCCATTGATAGCTTTCTCCTCTATGAATTTGTCTATACGGGGCCGGGAATGGGTTTATGGCGATTCCATCATTGGGCTCCATTGAAAGCGGCTTCTCCATGCAAATCAGGAAGCGAACTCTCCAGATAACGGAACGACTCTTCTCATTTCTGTGGCTGCAGTCTTCTGGGTTGAATGTGCATGTGCAATCCTTCCCTTTTCCTCCAACCCAGCCCCTCCACCTAGCCCTGGGCAGTGGCAACCCACGCTACACCACTGCTTAAATAATAAAGAAATCATGTGGAGCAGGTGACTTCTTTGATTCACTAAAAAAATTTGAAAAGGTAAAGGTAAAGGCACCCCTGACCATTAGGTCCAGTCACGGGCGACTCTGGGGTTGCACGCTCATCTCGCTCTATAGGCTGAGGGAGCCGGCGTTTGTCCGCAGACAGCTTCCGGGTCCTGTGGCCAGCATGACTAAGCCGCTTCTGGCGAACCAGAGCAGCGCATGGAAACGCCACTTACCTTCCCACCAGAGCGGTACCTATTTATCTACTTGCACTTGACGTGCTTTTGAACTGCTAGGTGGGCTGGAGCTGGGACCGAACAATGGAAGCTCACCCCCGTCATGGGGATTCGAACTGCCGACCTTCCGATCAGCAAGCCCTAGGCTCTGTGGTTTAACCCACAGCGCCACCCGCGTCCCTAAAAATTTCTACTAGGATGCTAATGCCAGGCAGAGTGTTTCTCTCTTTTTTTTGACACAATGGTTTTTTAGTGTGGGTTTGCAGGTTCCCAGGTTTATTGCCCATCTCCAAGTAGGCTCCTGTCAGAAAGCTCAGAGAACCATTGCCAGTCAGCTTAGGAGACAGTCTAAAGGTAGATGGAACAATGGTCTGACTCAGTTTAAGGTAGCTTCCTATGAGTCATTGCAAAAGTTGCTTGCAGTATTGCGTGAGAGAGGGCTTCTGCCATTCATTGAGAAAAAGTACACTCCAATAAGTACACAAAGCCTTGGACAGACCAAAAGTACTGGGCTTTTTTGGCTCTTGGGTAATCCTGCAGGAAACCTGAAAGAGACCTTAGTTTCCTGACACATGCCTACTTCTAATTCCCTGCTGGGAACAAGGAGGACCCAACAGTTCAACGCTGCAATTGTATTTCACATGTGCGGCTTGCTAATGTTGAGGTGCAGCGATAGCAAAGACTTCTGCGAAATCCAGACAGATTAGGCTTTTATACACTCTAGTAACCGCCCATTGGTACCAGATGTGGCTGTTTGGAATAAAATCTCCAGATGCAAAATAGGGCAATGCTGTTTATTCAGACTAGTTTTTGTTTGTGTAGCCCCTTGCCTGTGTCGTAACTATTTTGATACACATCAGTTTGTGTGCAGGACGCACCTCATTAAATATTTAAACAATGTGCACAGAAATGAACACGAAGCATTCACTGTGCCCTTGAGTGGGTCATGCAAAGGAAAAGAAAGATCTGAATTTAAAGAGGTTATGTTAATGCGGCCATTTCCTTTTGTGTAACCCTTTGCACACCTGGGTTACAAGTTCAGAGATGCATTTGCTGCTATTGCCTTCTGCTTGCGGAAGGGCTGTAGTGCAGGGACAGGGCCTATGGTTTGGATGCAAGACTGCCCAGGCGCAGTCCTTAGAATTAATTAGGAGCCTTTCTTGACATTCTTGAGCTAATGCCAGGCAGATTATACAGAACTGGGCTAACTGGACAAAACGTTGCTTCATTTCGCCTGTGCTCCAGAAAACACGCTCCATTTAAAATTGCAGGGTCCAAGAAAAGCTCTCGCAACATTTCACCGGAGCTCTGATTTGGCGCAGTGGTTTGAGAACCTATATATCAGGGACAGCCAACTTCCAAGAGACTGAAATCTATTCACACAATTAAATACTGGCAGTGATCTACCCCCTTTTTGGGGTTCAGGTCAAAGTTGTTGAGCTTTTCCTAGGGAGGAAAAACCCGTTTCTTTTGGAGGAATAAGTAAAAAAAGTCGCTCACCAAGAGATCGCTAATGCAACAGTCAGCCTCGAAGCAAGAGCTCTGTCTTCTGGTATAGCGATCTAGAGGGCAGGAGGAGCCAGTGATCGACCGCGATCTACCAAAACATCCCAGGGATTGACCAGTAGATCGCGATTGACCTGTTGGACACCCCTGCTATATATGACTGGAATTCTGTTGGGTCACAAGAGGCAGCAGAAATTGCCCTCAAAAAGTACCATATTTTTCGTCCTATAGGGCGCACCGGCACATAGGATGCACCTCGTTTTTGGGGGAGAAAATGAATAATAAAAAATTATTCCCCCCCCCACCCTGGCTGCCGCCCCAAGCCTTGCGCTCACCTGCCCGAAGCATGGGGCACCCTCCGGAGGGCTCCCCGTGCTTCGGGCGACAGGCTGCCGCCCCAAGCCTCGCGCGCTTGGCGGGACCTCCTGCCGGGCACACAAGGCTTGCGGACACTCGCGGGGGCTGCAGGCTGCTGCTCGCAAGCCTTGTGAGCCCGCGGGAACTCCCACCGGGCTTGCAAGGCTTGCGGATAGCTTCCTGAAGCCTGGAGAGCGAGAGGGGTCGGTGCGCACCGATGCCTCTCGCTCTCCAGGCTTCAGCGAAAGCCTGCATTCGTCCCATAGGACACACACATATTTCCCCTTCATTTTTGGAGGGGAAACAGTGCGTCCTATGGGGCGAAAAATACGGTAACATTGACCTACAAAACTGAGCTCTGGATCATGATCATGCAACTGACCCCTGGCTGTCCACAGTGCAGGGCGGCCATGCTCTCAGCTTCTTTCCTTGTCCACAATGAGTCATTCATTTATAGGCCACTGAGCACAAAAACAGGTTTCTAAGCAGTTTTTGAAATTACCCAGGTGCCCAGTGCATTTTGCACCTGGCTTCTGACCATTTGCGACCAAGTGAAGATGCCTGGGTACCAGGATGGCGCCTGACATCTCCACCATCTGGAAAGTGCATGCCTGGGGATCTTTGGATCTGGACTTAACACCCCATCCTGTAGAATTCTGTTACTTTTTATCTGCACAATCAGAATGAATTTTAGGAACCAAAAATGCTTTTTTCTGTGCAGTCTGAGCAGGAGCAGCCACCATTAAGAAAAAGAGGTCGGAATAGGCCAATATACATGTCGACTGTCCCTGGATCAAGTGACTTTTCTTCTTAAGTCCTCAAAGCTCTTAACCTAGCTCAAGGTTGTCATCTGAACTAGCCAGAGGTTTAACTGAGAATCAATCACAGTCAGTCCATCACTTGAAAAACAAGACTTTAGAACTATCTTGCCCCCAAATGGCAACTAGGCATTCCATTTTGGTGACTCTAACCTTGGTTTAAGGAGCTGTTTGGCATCTAGCTTACATATCTGAGTTTCTAACACTGCTTCCAAGCATTTTACAAGTATAAAAACCTAAAACATTAAACTACAATAAAAACCATTAAAATATGAACCTCCACAATGAAAAACACACAACAAAACAACCTTGGTCATTGGGTTTAGTTGACAGGGTATGATGGGATTTGTAGTCCAACAACATCTGGGAACACAAGGTTCAAGAACACTGGCTTATTTTTTGTTTTGCTCATCGGGCAAACAGCTTGCTGACAAGTAATACATTCCTGGTGGGAAGTTGGATTGTACATACATTATTCCTGCCTGGCTTTTCATTGATGAGGACTATTCTTCCATATGCTGTTCATCCTTTTCCGTTTCCCTGATCTGTGCACTTAAAGCTGAAGGCCAATGTTGAATTAGCTCTTACTGTACTTACTCTGACAGAGTTCTTGGAAGAAGTTCGTACCTTCTAAGCACAAGGAAATGAGCTTGGAAGGGTGGGGTGGAAGGGAGCCAAACACTACTGACCCAATTGAAGAGACATTGATAGGTTCTATAGTAAGGCTTGACCAAACAACCCCTTTGATTGATGATGATAGCTGGGTTGAAACCCATAGATCAGCCTCAAAACTCAGCCCCAAATTACATGTTACAGGGATATGGGTCAGCTGTAGCGACGTGGGAGAAACTCGTCTTGGTCCGGCTTCTAAATGCAAGCCTGCATAATAATTATAGTTATCTACTGCATTGGTTAAGGACGCGGGTAGCGCTGTGGATTAAATCACAGAGCCTAGGACTTGCCGATCAGAAGGTCGGCGGTTCGAATCCCCGCGACGGGGTGAGCTCCCGTTGCTCGGTCCCTGCTCCTGCCAACCTAGCAGTTCGAAAGCACGTTAAAGTGCAAGTACATAGGTACTGCTCCGGTGGGAAGGTAAACGGCGTTTCCGTGCGCCGCTCTGGTTTGCCAGAAGCGGCTTAGTCATGCTGGCCACATGACCCGGAAGCTGTACGCTGGCTCCCTTGGCCAATAAAGCGAGATGAGCGCCACAACCCCAGAGTCGGCCACGACTGGGCCTAATGGTCAGGGGTCCCTTTACCTTTACTGCATTGGTTAGTCACTTTGCTTACAAGGTAACTCAAAGCAACCTGCCAGAAAACCAATTCTGAACAATAAAAACATAGAAACACAATTCAAATAAAAGACTAAAAACACAGTCGAACTAAAAGAAAGGAATACAAGTCCTGTCCCACTGAAAGAGGCCACAATACCCTTCCTATTAAGGATCAAAGCCGGTGGGGGGGGGGGAGGGAAATTATTTGCAGTGCACTTAAAACTGAGTAATGATGGCGCTAAGCGCAGCTTCTGATTCCACAAGTTTTTCACTTCCTGGAATGGCATGGAAAGCAAAATAAACACTAACTGTCAAAATTTGCAGTTGTTTGAATTTTGGGAAGTTCTCCAACCAAATTAGAAAACAAGACAAATCTGTATGTAATAGTGGAAAAAATGCCTTCTACCTGGAGAAATTTCTTGCAAAAAAAATGTGCCTGGCAGGTATAAACGTATCTTTGGAAAAGGTTCATGCTAAGATTCTGGTGAATTTTCACGAGGATTCCTCCCATCAGTGGTAAACCGTTGCAGAAATGTGGAGAATTGAAATCAAGGTTGGAGAATGCTAGAGGAAGCGAAATTGACAGATTCAGCCCTTCTTGGGAGGTTGCTCCCCTTATTTCCCCCAGTGCCACAAGCCAGTAAAATAGATCACAGAATAAGAAAAAACTCTAATATGATGCGTCACACATTCTCAGCTGTACTAATTACGAGGGGTTGATTATGCCGTAATGTGTAGTTCAGGCCAGTTTCTCTTGCTTGACCCTAGTTGAGAGGAGTTGGGATGCAAAAAAACCCCCCACACAAATGAACAGCAATAGCCCCTTGAACATTTTGCTGCCCAGAGATCTTTGAAGGCAAGAGTAGAATACAAGTGAATTTGAAACCAAACATTAATGCAGGATGGAAATCAAAAGATACCAGCTACATTATTCGATACCACATTGACAAAACTGGTACGCGCTGCTATCACAGGGAACGACTTAATGAACATTCCGAGTAGGATTTCTAATTACAAAAGTCTCCAATTCTTTGTATGCTAATTCAGCATCTGAAGCAGCATCAATGAAATGCGGTGCTGGTGACATTTTTTTTTATTCATTCCACATAGAAAAAAGCATGCAGTATTAATGTAAAACAGTACAGTATTCATGTAAAATGCTCAGTGCACATTTGGTAAACAAGGCATTAGCATACCAACCCATTTTTATGAACTACACAGTCACAAAACAACACGGTCTTGTACAACAGTGGCACTTTCTCTCTTTTGGAAAGTTGAAAGCAGTGTTTAATTAAAAAAAAAGGAGAGCAAAGAAGCAAAAAGGACTGGGTTCTGTGACTTCAGCAAAACAACATTATTTTTCCAAATGAAAACTGCCAAAGAAAGAGACTAACAGCTACATATTCAAAGCTACAGATTCAGCAAAGACTCATGCAGGTGCGAGCAAGCAAATGTTTTGCGGTGGAAACCAGTTTCGGAGAGAAGCTGGGCTTTGTGATGATAGCTCCTGTCACATTTTTGCAGAAGAAAACGAGAAGCAACGCAGCCACCCCACTGGTGTCAAACCCATATCACGATTTGTCTCCACGAGAAACTGCTTTGAAGATCTGTCAAGGCTCAGTAACTGGGCATTTAACAGCTCCTCACAGGATAGAGACCTCCTATAACCCAACGCTAAAGAAGCAAAAAGAAACCCCGAGGTGCCTAAACCTGAAGACATCTATCAAGAGATAAACGTTATGAAGATTTATTCTTCAAGAAAATGTACTCCAAAGCAGAGGGGGAAAGAACCTGTGGGTCTACAGATGTTGCCAGACTCCCACCAGCCCAGCAGATTGTCAGGAATGGTGGGAATTGTAGTCTGGGTGAATCTGGGAATGCCACAGGATCCTCACCTCTGCACCAAAGGATTTCGACACTCCGTCGCTCAGTGTCAAAGTAGGACAGACTGAGGTCACTGGAGAACCCAAAAGGAATTTGCAAGGGATGGTGAAGGAACGAACATTTTCACATTGGCACTAAAGTATTGTGTTTAGGAAAACAAAACAAAAAAACCCACTGAAAGTCAAGAAGGGAATCAGTTCTTGGTCGTTTTTGAGGGACTCGCGCTGGACAGGCTACTCTGAATTTTCCTTTTCGCTGACGCGTGGATACTTTTGGCTTTTCTGTCGGGTATGAAGGAAGACGACCAAGGAGACTGGAGTTGGTTGTGAAGGGTCTGCAACTCGGGCGCCACCTTATAGAGCGGGGACCCAAGTTTGTGCTCTTCAAATGACCCTCGAGAGTTGCTAAACAGAAAGCTTGGGGAAAGCTCTCTTTGGAATAGGAAACTCCGAGGTTTCGTTTCACTCGTTTCTGAAGTCCGGCTGGCAAATAGCGGGAACGGCTCTGTCGTCTCCAACGCAGATGGAGAAAGGATGGAAAAGGTGGCAGACTTCCAGTCGCTCCCCTCTTCCGAATTATCACCTGCAAGAGGACATTTCAGAGCGTTTTCCTCCTTCCTCTCCTTGACAGTTTTATCCTTTTCATTGAGGAGGTCAGGACACTGCGTCGACTTGCAAGAGTTATCCAGGTCAGAAGACGACTTGGAAGTGTAATAGGGGCTCTTGCTATTGTCCGACTCGGACATCATCGAATCCAGCTCGGAGATTTTATCAAGGTAGGCGGCATCCATAGACGCCTCGCTCGACGTCCTGGTTCGATTCATTTCTGAAGAGCGGACAGGATGCAGCTTTTTGGGGACGCTGGTGTTGTGCGTTTTGTCGCTGGATTTCGCCGAAGGCTCGCCAGAGTCGCCGGGGGCCGCGCTGGGCTCGGCGCCCTCAAAGTTCTCGTCATAGCGTGGCTGGCACCTGTTCCAAAACACCGGCTTGTCCGAAGCAAAACAGGCCGCCTTGGTCTCGCCGCCCTCGCAACTGCTGGCGCTATGTTCCGGAGAGTCTTTGTTCCCGTCATCCGACGCCTCGCCAAAATCCTCAAACTCCAGTTTTCTCAGAAAGGTGGGTGTCGTTCTGGGATCCTCCTCTTTCGTGGCAGGGTCGTCTTTGTTGCCAGGAGTGTTTAGCTGCAGGCAACTAAGAGACAGGGGTGTGCAGGGATCTGGGAGTTCATAAAGCTCTTCTTTATACGGCACACAGTCTTCTATTTTATCCCATGTTTGCTCCGAACAGGTGTCCATTTCGGAGCCCCCTATATCCAAGAGGCCCTCCTGAGAGCCGGCGAAAACGTCCGTGCCAGATGAGCACTGAGCAACGGGCTCATCCGAACATCCCCGGCCGGCTGAATTTAGGCACACGTCATTACTGCTCCCCAGCAGCCCGCTACCTGCTGGCTGCTCGAGGTCATCCGGGCTGTGGCTAGCGCACAAGCAGCTTGGGTCTATGGGCTCTTCTGGGCTCTCCAGCAGCGCTATCTCGCTGGCTGCGCTCCTGCCACTTTCTTTGTCCTCCATGGGATCCGCCGTGTCGGATTCCATTTCCGGGCTTGTGCTTTTCCGTTGGCTGCCTTCCCTCTTCAGCCGAGCGACCTGAGCTTCCAGGTCTTCGATGTAGGCATCGCTTCTCTCCAAAGCTTTCTTCAGGCGGTTGGTTTCGCGCTCGCACTGTTCCAGCTTGGACTGAAGCACGGCGACGGTAAACCTCCCGAATCTGCAGGAAACCAAAATGCGAGGCGTTTAAAGAGGGTTAAAGGAAACAGAGAGTCAACCAACACCCCAATTCTTACTGTTTCACTTATTTATACAAGAAGCAACCCTCAACAATCCCATATACCCTGCCATAGCTTTACAACAGAGGGAAGATCAACAAAACGTGGTTCTATAGGCCTCCTAGAAGAAACCTGTGGCTTGAAAGTTAAAGGTAATTAAATAGACGATTTGTTATATGCAAACAACTCATAGCTCTGACGAAGGTGGCTCAGAAGACAGACACATTTATGGAGTTAGGAAAATAAGAGGGACTCTGAGAAGGAAGGGAAAATGGCAGACATGGAATGGGAAGGGAGATGAGGCATCTGTGGTCTCTCCAGGCATTGCTGGGCTATTTATTTAACTATTGTAAGTTGTGCTGAGTTTACATTTTATTGAAAAAAGGGGTCCCATAAATAATAACAATTACTTAAATGTATATCCTTCCCATCCTCCCAATAGATCCGTGGCCAACACACAACAAGCGATAAAACAATATCGGCATGAAAAGAATTCCAATACAGATTCTTGCCAAGGACTGGCTAGATGAGGAGGAATGTGGGGAGGCAACAGCCTAGGGAACCTCCCATGGAAATATCAGACTGGGAAGGCTCTGAGGCAGCAGAATAGTGCAGGAGAAAGCCCTCAATGGCCTCGGCCCTGTATATCTGAAGGAGCATCTCCACTTCCGTCGTTCAGCCTAGACACCAGATCCATCTTCGAGGGCCTTCTGGCGGTTCCCTCACTGCGAGAAGTGAAGTTACAGGGAACCAGGCAGAGGGCCTTCTCGGTAGTGGAGCCCGCCCTGTGGAATGCCCTCCCACCAGATATCAAAGAGAAAAATAACTACCAAACTTTTAGAAGACATCTAAAGGCAGCCCTGTTTAGGGAAGCTTTTAATGTTTAATAGGTTATTGTATTTTATTGTTTGGTTGGAAGCTGCTCAGAGTGGCTGGGGAAACCCAGCCAGATGGGCAGGGTATAATTAATAAATTATTATTATTATTATTATTATTATTATTATTATTATTATTATTATTATTATTATTATTATTATGGCCCTGGCAACACACTCGTGATAAATCCTAGTTTCTTGACCCTTCTTTCCTCAATGTCAAGACCTCTGTAGCATTATTTTAACAGTAAACAGCATAAAATTTGTCTGTGGAATGCCCTCCCATCAGATGTCAAGGAGATAAATAGCTATACGACTTTTAGAAGACATCTGAAGGCAGCCCTGTATTGGGAAGTTTTTAATGTCTGATGTTCTGCTTATGGTTTTCTATCTTTTGAGTGGCTGGGGGAACCCAGTCAGATGGGTGGGGTACAACTAAAATGATGATGATACCAGCTCCTCCATACTTGGAAGCTGTGCCCACACTAGGATGGGTCATGCCCATGTCTTTAAAAGTCAGCAAAGCACCACTCTGCGACAAAACCGAGAGCATGGCGATTATGCCCTATTTAAGCCCCAAAATTCTACATCTATGATAAAAGGAAGCAGAGAATACTTTAGAAAAAAGAGAGTCTACGGCTGAAAATTAAACCATTAGCAGCACTAAGGCAATAACAAGCAGAAGATTACCCTACCAGGGGCTGGACCTATCCATTCAACTCAAATATGCATGAAGAATTATCCCCTAAAACAATGGCAGAGATTTATGATAACATTTGAACAGCAGTCCACATCTTGAAATATTTACATTCAATCATTTTCTTACAGCTCAGCAGTGTTTTACAATATACATTTCATCCACAATGTCACCTTGTCAAATATAAAAATGCCAATATGAGATTCAGTAATTGTCACCATCCTTTAGAGATTTTTTTTTTTTTTAAAGACTCATTTGGAGCCTTGCGATTATTTTCCTCTCTGATGTACAGCTTTCTCCCGGCTTACGCAGGGCTGGAACTTTTAAAAAAATAAAATGAAAAATCTTTTGCAAAGCTCCTTGTTTCCTTGGAACTCCAAACCCGCACACTTCAAAAAAAAAAAAAAAACACAGCAGTCAGTTGAGCAGAGCGGTGCTTTTGATGAAGAGTTTGTGCTGACTCCCTAGATCATTTTGCTTCACAAGTTTTAGTTAGATTTCTGGGTGTAATTCGAAGTGCTGGGGCTTGCCTAAAATGGCTTGGTACCTAGATCTCTGAAGGATATGCCCTTTCTCAACCTGTAAACTCAGGCTTATCTTCAGAGTTCCTCCTCCGGCTGCCCCAAGCCATCTGAAGCGAGGCACGTGACAATTAGGAAGAGAGCCTTCTCAGTGGTATTAATATTATGCTATTATTATTTGAATTTGTTATTATTTGAATTTGTTATTATTTGAATGTTATTTGAATTTGTTATTATTTGAATTTTATTATTATTGAATTTGTATAGTGCCCTATACATGGAGGTCTCAGGGAGGTTCACAGAATAAATCAAAATATAAAACCACAAAATACATCATCAAAATAACAACAACAACAACCCCATAACACCCCCACTCGAAAAAGCCCCACATTTTAAAAGGGCATAGGATGGGGTGATAGCACCCCCGATGTAGAATATTCACCCTAGGGAGGTTTGACTGGTTCACAATAATAATAATAATAATAATAATAATAATAATAATAATAATAATAGTAATAATAATTTATTTATACCCACCCATCTGGCTTCCCCAGACACTCTGGGCAGCTTCCAACAGAATTAAATGAGCAATAAAACACCAGACATTAAAAACTTCGCTAAGCAGGGCTACCTTCAGATGTCTTCTAAAAGTCATATAGTTATTTCCTTGACATCTAATGGGAGGGCGTCCCACAGGGCGGGTGTCACTACTGAGAAGGCCCTCTGCCTGGTTCATACTGAGAGCTGATGCTCAAATTTCACCCGAAGCAAAATTGGGGGTAAGTCCTTAGACAGAAGAGCTGCTAAATTCTGAAGGATGTGGTGGGAGGAACTTAAAAGCGTTCTGCAATTGCTGAAGTGCACACCTGACCAAGAGACTGAAGATGCAACATGAAGCACACCCACAGGTGCAAGAAATAATAAAAACTGATCAAAAATTAACTGTGAACAGACTACAAGCTGAACTCTTCTTGTACAGATTTATAAATACAGTGGTGCCCCACAAGACGAATGCCTCGCAAGACGGAAAACCCACTAGACGAAAGGGTTTTCCGTTTTTGAGCTGCTTCGCAAGACAATTTTTCCTATGGGCTTGCTTTGCAAGACGAAAACGTCTTGCAAGTGTTCCGATTTTTTTCCGCTCCCCCCCCTTTTTCTAAGCCGCTAAGCCACTAATAGCCTTTTAGCCGCTAAGCCTTTAATAGCCGCTAAGCCTTTAATAGCCGCTAAACCGCTAATAGCGCTAATCCGCTAATAGGGTTGCTTCGCAAGACGAAAAAACCGCTAGACGAAGAGACTCGCGGAACGGATTAATTTCGTCTTGCGAGGCACCACTGTATATTTAACATTTGTTTTGGTGCTGCAGTTAACATACACTACTTTCAGTCACTGTATTTGCGGTTTTAATATTGCATATTGGATTTGTGTTTCTTTTCTAAGCCTTGTTGAGTATTCATTTGAACTGAAGTGCTGGGTAGAAGTATCACACACACACACATACATAAATGTATCAGTTATAATTTTTGTGCTGGGCAAAATTCTTCCTGGTTTCTCTCTGCCTCTCATGCCTTGTTACGCTGCCGTTTCTACGAGGATATACGCTCGGTATTTATTACCCCTGCTATGCAAAAATCTCCAAATGAACCCAAACTTCAATGTCTAAAATCCCTGGCAGAGGACAAGGATCCTGAGATCACGTTAAGGGTAACCAAATTCTGTGCAATTGCCATAAAACTTGGAGAACAAGCTGTGCTATCATAATGATTAAGGCCTTAAATGATAATTTTAGGTTATATGTTAGTGACTAAGTTTTAATTTATATATTTTTAAACTGTTGCTATATCTGTATTGTCCCTGTTATACCTAACTGCAAATTCAAATGTATCCCTATTGTGTTTTATGACTTCCTTGATATTGTATGTGGGCTGGAACTGGTATGTGACGGAAATAATAAAATTCATTCATTCCTGGTTTCTCAAGATGTCTGAATTTAGGTGGCGGGGGTGGGTGGGTTGCCCACTTTTACTCGCCATTTAAATTTTTGCTATTTTCCCATTTATAAGCCGCCCTGAAAGTATTTGCCATCAAATGTCAGTGACTCGTGTGCTAAGCCAAACCTCACCTTAGCTCAGCATGGCAGCAAAAATTACCTTAGTAAAGGTAAAGGGACCCCTGACCATTAGGTCCAGTCCTGACCGACTCTGGGGTTGCGGAGCTCATCTCACTTTATTGGCCGAGGGAGCCGGCGTACAGCTTCCGGGTCCTGTGGCCAGCATGACTAACCCGCTTCTGGCGAACCAGAGCAGCGCACGGAAACGCCGTTTACCTTCCCGCCGGAGTGGTACCTATTAATCTACTTGCACTTTGACATGCTTTCGAACTGCTAGGTTGGCAGGAGCTGGGACCGAGCAACGGGGGCTCACCACGTCATGGGGATTCGAACCGCCGTCCTTCTGATTGGCAAGTCCTAGGCTCTGTGGTTTAACCCACAGCGCCACCCACGTCCCAAAAAGGACCTTAAGGAAGAACAAACTGGCTGTGGACTCTTCTCTTCTCTACCTTCACATGGTCTCAGTAAACCATGCTTTGGCTTACAGCAGTGGTTTTCAACCAGTGCGCCGTGGCACCCTGGGATGCCTTGAATGGTGGTCAGGAGTGCCGTGGGCAACACTGGCCTCTGTCCCTCTTTCCTCCCCTCCCTCCTCTAATGCCCTCTTGCATCTCTGCCTCCCAAAGGCTTGCACAGCTGTTTGTTGCAGCAGCCGTGGCTACAAGCTCCGCAGTTGAATGGTGCCTCTGGGGCTGGTCAGGGGGTGCTGGTTGCCAGGAGCTGAGGCAGCCTTGGAGCAAGCAAGCAAGCAAGTGAGGGAACCCAGCCAGCCACTCCACCAGCCCTTGCTGTTGGGAATGGACAGACAAGTGGGAGGTTGGGCAGGCAGGCACTGTGTTGGCCTTTCTTGTGCTTCCTGTGTGCAAGGCCTGCCTAGGAGCTCAGTGTCTGGTGCTGAAGGGGCACATTCCTGCCATGCAGGTCTGGTGAGGCCTGCTGCTGCTGCCTCCCAAGGTGAGTAAGATGGCCTCACATTCACCTTTGGCCAGTCTCCACCAGGCTGCTAAGGCTGGGGGAATCATCTTCCCAGGCCCCTGTGGGGCAATGTGAGGAGGCACTTCTCTTGGGGGCGGCTGCTCAAAGACCATGGGCAGTGGCGTCTGCTGCCTGGAGGACTCTCAAGGTGAGGGGAGAGAAGTGGCTGAGGGAAGACTCCACGAGGGAGTGTGTTTGAAAAGGGGTGAGGAGCTGCCATAACTGGGCTCCTGAGCCCCACAGGGTGCCACAGAAAGAACGTAGTTGGTCAAATGAGCCGTGGACTCAGAATACTACTACTACTACTACTACTACTACTACTTTATTATTTATACCCCGCCCATCTGGCTGAGTTTCCCCAGCCACTCTGGGCGGCTTCCAATCAAGTGTTAAAAACAATACAGCATTAAATATTAAAAACTTCCCTAAACAGGGCTGCCTTCAGATGTCTTTTAAAGAGAAGATAGCTGCTTATTTCCTTCACATCTGAAGGGAGGGCGTTCCACAGGGCGGGCGCCACTACCAAGAAGGCCCTCTCTCTGGTTCCCTGTAACCTCACTTCTCACAATGGGGGAACCGCCAGAAGGCCCTCGGCGCTGGATCTCAGCGTCTGGGCTAACAATGGGGGTGGAGATGCTCCTTCAGGTATACAGGACCGAGGCCGTTTAGGGCTTTAAACTTTAAACTTAAACTTTAAACACTTTGAATTGTGCTCGGAAACGTACTGGGAGCCAATGCAGATCTCTCAGGACCGGTGTTATGTGGTCCCGGCGGCCACTCCCAGTCACCAGTCTAGCTGCAGCATTCTGGATTAATTGCAGTTTCCGGGTCACCTTCAAAGGTAGCCCCACACAGAGCGCATTGCAGTAGTCCAAGCGGGAGATAGCTAGAGCATGCACCACTCTGGCAAGACAGTCTGCGGGCAGGTAGGGTCTCAGCCTGTGTACCAGATGGAGCTGATAGTCAGCCGCCCTGGACACAGAATTAACCTGTGCCTCCATGGACAGCTTCCACTGTTCAAATTCCAACAATACTTGTCTCCCACTGGAAGCCAGGGAGCATGTCGCTTTCCCTTCAAGCTGGTCACCATCTATCTTCAGTAGCAGCCCCCTTGGAAGGGGCTGCAAGACAGGATTCATGGTGAGAAGACGCGGGGGCCTGTTAGCAAGCTGCCATTTACTTTGAGATCCAGCCGTAGTTGCCGTGGAAGAGAGAGACTTGCCTGTGCAAAATATGCACAGTTCACTTATATGCAGATCTAGCAGAAAAGTCCAATGGAAGAAATGTGTAAGATGTTTATTTAATGCAACTTGCATTAGAGGCAACCTCTAATTTGCTTACCAAGAGAAAGCATTGTACTCTCAAGCGCAGGTTCTCTTAAGAAGTGTCTCTGGACCTCAGAAAGACCACCATTGTAGCAGCCATAAGGGACACATGGAGAAGTACAGACTGAGCAGGGCTACATCAGCACATTAACTAACCCACCAGTCTATTTCTAGTGCATTTAACACAAGAAGGAAGTTAGGTAGGAATGTACAGTATCTCATGTCCGACCCAACATTGTGGTTTGCACACATCAGACAGCCAAGATGAGATGACCGCCCTCTCTCTCAAAGGATCATAGAACTGTAGAGTCAGAAAGGACTCTACAAGGCAGGAATCTTTTGTCCAATGTGAGGCTCAAACCCACAACCCCGAGGTTGAGAGTCTCCTGCTCTACCAACTAAGCTCTCCCAGTCTCATCAGGTTCTTTGAAGTGATGAGTCTTTTAACATAGCAGATCAGGAGTGGGGAACACCAAGTTCTCCAGATGTTGGGACTCCAACTGTCATCACCTCCAACCACCATGGCCAATGGTTAGTGATAGGAGCTGTTCACCACACTCTTTAAATTCAACAAAGGAAGAAGAAGAACTAAACATTGGAAGAGGTTGGTGGGCCTTGGGGGGTCCCAACGGGAATTTCCAAGGGTGCCACTGTGCCCACAGGTGCCATGCTGGGGACCCCGGGTTCCAAAACTTGTTGTATGAGTGCTGGGGGAAATGGACGATGGCCACCAAACTACTGGAGGAGTCATTGTGGAAAAGGTGGACTTCTACCGCACGCCATTGCTATGATCTGTTTCAACCAATGCTTTGAGAAGAGGGAACAATATGGCTTTCCACCAAGTTCTCTAAGTCAGTGTTTCCCAAACGTTTTTGGGCAACGGCACACCTGCTTACCGGAAAAAAATCTCGCGGCACACCACCATTAAAGCCCCGCCCCGTGACGTCAGCGCGCAGCGTCACGCGGGGGGGGGGGGCGCACAAAAGTGAACGTTTTTTCCCTTCCCCTTGCCGGGGTGGGAGGAGGCAGCAGAGCGAGGGCAGCTGAGGCGGCGGCGGCGATAGCGGGCGGAGGAGGAGCCGTCGCCGGGAGTTGCTGCTGCTGCTGTTGCTGCTGCTGCCCGGACATGCCGGCCTCCTCCTCCTCCGCTGTCTCGCGCTCCTCCCTTTTGCGCGAGCTGCCCCGCCGCTCGGCACCACCACCGCGGAGCCGCCCCCGGCTCGACGCGGATCCTCGCCGCCGCCGCCGCCGCCTCTCGCCGCCCGACTCGCCCGCCTCCCTCCCACGGCACACCAGCCGGTGTCTCACGGCACAGTAGTGTGCCGCGGCACACCGGTTGGGAAACACTGCTCTAAGTAACCTTGAGAGCAACCAGGAGTAGGCTAGACTTTCCCACCCCTGAGGCCAACCTGGAAACACTACGGGTTGGTGGAGGAAGAATGGATGGTACCCTTCAGATGTTGTTGGACTATAGCTCTCATCATCTCCCTGATCATCTCCCATGGCTGGGGCTGATGGGAGTTGAGGTCCATCAACATCTTGAGGGTACCATGTTGGCTATCCCTGCTCTACCCTTTCTTTGCCTGTCCATTAATTTACTTCCATAGATCCCCTTGCCACCAAAGCATCTGAATACAAGGCTGTAGTTAGCAGTACCATTGTCGTGAAGGAAGGGGGAATCATTTTTAACTGCTGTTGATTTGATTGTCCTGTTTTTGCATCTCCACCCTTGGACCTTCGGGCTGCAGGGTGGGCTACAAACGCTTTTAACAAAACCAATAAATTTCCACCTGAATACCTGTGGTGCAAGTTTTGTTTTGAGGACTCATTAATGAATCCATTTTTTTTTTAATTCTATAGAACAGCACAGGGGGTTGGGCGGGGGAGGGGAAGTAGGAAACAGGCAAATATCAAGCAGTTTTTGTAATATCATTGTAGGTGGTTTTGAAACAAATCTATTATAAATCACCATGCATTCAGACAGAGACGGCATGTAGCATCTAAGTCTGAAGGAAGACAAGCCGTTCAGAATTCCTATTTAATCTCCACACATACACACACAAAACAAAGACAAAGCTCTCCACCAGCCCAGTCTGCATTCCTGCAACGGCGGTTATGGTCCTCCAGTAGCTGCGTATGATCGTATGAATAATGCACGACAAGTTTTAAAATATTTACATACTTCTGGGGCGATCGGCTTCCAACCTCAGCCTTTAGCCGCAAGTTCTCCCTCACAAGGCCACTGTTTTCGAGCCTCAGCTTCTTATTTACCTATATGGAAATAAATAGGATTATAAGAAACCCCCAAACAAACTCACTCGTAATGTTTGTAAGACTTTAAAGGAGGGGAAGCATATTTAGACAGGAGCAACAGTTAACTCCGCTCCCTCTTCTCCGAGACCCTCGACAGAGACACCACTTAAAAATTACCCTGGGAAATGGCTTGCAAAAACTGGAGAGAGAACAGGCATTTTTAATTTATATTCCCAAAATACACCGCAAGGCTTCTACCCAGGGAAATAAACAGAGCCATGTTAGTTCAGCCTGACAGTCATTAAGGGGTGGTGGTGGGGAGGTACTAATGGCAATTCCATGTTCCCCCCCTCCTTCTCCTCCACATGACTAAATACTTTAAATGCATTAACATTACAATGTGCAGGTATCAGCAAAATGAGTGTCGAACAGCTTCCCGACTCTCCCAAACCGAGTTAAGATTGTCAAGCGGCTTTTTCCCCTTATAGAAAAAAAATAAAAAGAGAGGCACAGACACACACACTCTAGAGAACAAAATCCGCGATGACAACTTATTTGCCAGGCCCCATTGGTGTCGCTTGCAGAATGCTGCTATTAATAAGCCTCAGGATTTAAAGCCCCTCTTGTCTCCGCAAACGGAATCAAGTGTCTCGTTTTCCGTTAAGGGCAAGGAAGCCACAGGCGCACACGTTCGCACACTCGCAACAAAGAAAAGGTCAGAAATTCAGTTGCGCACCAGGGCTGCGGCCCACAGGCCAAATTTTGACCCATATCCCTGTTTCCTCCAAACCACACCTACTTGCCCCGTGAGGCACAGCCAATACCTCCAAAAATGGGCTGAAGTCATGGGTCTACCAGCTGATGGGCTGTTGGTTCAAGCCTGCAGGACCCTGCAGCTGACAAACAACACAAAGCAGCTCCACCAACCCAAGACCTGGAGCTCGAGAAACGCAGACATGGGGCTTGCAAAGTGTCTTTGTGCTGCGTTTCCGACAGACCAATTGACTGTCAGCGGCTGGACATGGGTCATTCGTGGGCAGGCGGAGAAACCCCCCTGCCCATCATCTGGCATACAGGTGACGTGCAAACAGGTTGCCCTGCCTGTCAGAGTCAGCCTATTGGGGTGGGCACAGATTGGACCTGCAAGGTCGGACAAATTGCACTAAAGCAAAACTGGAAGTGTCTTAACGCTTCCTTCTGACCATGCAAGAGGAAAGGTGTGTGAGCACAGCATGAGACAGAGGCTCCTCACAGCTTGTTTACATTATGCTAAACCAGGATAGGGGTGCTGTGGCTCTTTGGCACTGAGCAAATGTCATGGGGGTGCGGAGAATCTGGAGAAAGAAAAAGTGGAGTGGGGGAGCCAAAATAGGTGGAGCGAAGGCAAAGAGGTCTAAGCTTTCAGGAGGGACAGTTACAAGATTGTGGGCCCTCAATGAAGGGAACATGCATGCACCATCCTGTAATAATAATAACAACAATAATTTATTATTTATACCCTGCCCATATGGCTGGGTTTCCCCAGCCACTCTGGGCGGCTCCTAACAGAATATTAAAAACACGATAAAACATCAAACATTAAAAACTTCCCTAAATAGGGCTGCCTTTAGATGTCTTCTAAAAGTCAGATAGTTGTCTATTTCCTTGACATCTGATGGGAGGGTATTCCACAGAGAGTGCACCACTACCGAGAAGGCCCTCTGCCTGGTTCCCTGTAACCTCATTTCTCGCAGTGAGGGAACCGCCAGAAGGCCCTCGGCGCTGGACCTCAGTATCCGGGGCTGGATGGTGGGGGTGGAGACGCTCCTTCAGGTATACTGGGCCGAGGCCTTTTAGGGCTTTAAAGGTCAACACCAACACTTTGAATTGTGCTCAGAAACATACTGGGAGCCAATGTAAGTTTCAGGACCGGTGTTATATAATCTCGACGGCCATGAAGGGAACATTCAGGCGCCATTAATTACAGTCATGGCCGATACGTGCACAATCGCACACAGTGCCGAGCCCCAAAGTGACCCGGAAACGTCATAAAAGATATCACGAAAAGGGCGGAATGGGGGACGGGGTATTTCAATCGCACACGATTTCACTCAAGTGCGCAATGACCCAGAACTCAGTCGCTGCATGGATCAGGGCTTGCCCATGCCGTCCAATGATGGTGTGTCGAAAAAGAAGACAGAACATGGACCTGATACAACCACATTCTTGGTTTCATGGAATATTGGACAATGGCCAATTAACAGGAAGTCCACTGACCCAGTGCCTCAACCCTATTTCGCTTCTCAACCCACCTAGGAAATTACACAAGAGGTCGCACCGCCAGTTATCCCTGCCCATTCAATATTGTCAGATTTCGCATTCATTACCTCTGTTAGCGCTCCCATGTCCTCCTTCACTTTTTCATACATATCATTAGCCGCCTGAAGCTTCTGGGTCCATACCGCCAAAGTCTCTGGATCCACCTTGTGCTTGTCCTCCGAGAGTCCTGGACTCGCCCGGGTTTTGTCAGACACGTCAAGCGTCTCGGGGTGCAGGACAGATTTGAGCTGCGCCTCCAGGCTGAGCTTGCTCCCTTTTAGCTCCTCCACTTCCTTCTGCAGAGATTCTATTTCATCCTTCCGAGTGACGCAAACCCATGGCCGATTAAGGGGCAGAAGAAACGCGTTTTTGCAGGAGGCAGGAAAAGAAGAGGGAAAAACAACAACAACATCGGCTAAGTTTCTTTGTTATACTGCTCAATTCTTCAGGTTTTTGTAGGCTGATCCCGGTACAGAAAATGAGCTGGCTTTGAATCTGTCATCAAAGAGAACAGTGGTACCTCTGGTTAAGTACTTAATTCATTCCAGAGGTCTGTTCTTAACCTGAAACCGTTCTTAACCTGAGGTACCACTTTAGCTAATGGGGCCTCCCACTGCCACCGGTGCGTGATTTCTCTTCTCATCCTGAGGTAAAGTTCTTAACCCGAGGTACTGCTTCCGGGTTAGCGGAGTCTGTAACCTGAAGGTACCACTGAGGTAAAGTTCTTAACCCGAGGTACCACTGTACATGTATATATAGGGTGAGTCTTTTAAAACAGGCCCTGTGGAACATGTGTCCTCTGTATCCATGGGGCCTCTTTTAAACGACTCACCCTGTATGTGTGTGAATGAGAGAGAGATCTTATAGTACTGGATCAGACCAAAGGCTGATCTCAAACAGCATCTTTTTCTCAGCAGAGCCTAGGCAGATGCACAATTCAAAGTGTTGCTGCAGACCTTTAAAGCCCTAAATGTCCTTATCCCAATATACCTGGAGCATCTCCACCCCCATCGTTCAGCCTGGACACTGAGATCCAGTGCCGAGGGCCTTCTGGCGGTTCCATCACTATGAGAAGTGAGGTTACAGGGAACCAGGAAGAGGGCTTTCTCGATAGTGGCACCCACCCTGTGGAACGCCCCCCCATCAGATGTCAAGGAAATCAATAACCATCCGACTTTTAAAAGACATCTGAAGGCAGCCCTGTTTAGGGAAGTTTTTGATGTTTGATGTTTTATTGTGTTTCTAATATTCTGTTAGGAGCCGCCCAGAGTGGCTGGGGAAACCCAGCCAGATGGGCGGGGTCCAAATAATAAATTATTATTCTTATAATTATTATTTTAGCCAGATCTGTACAGAACAGCACCTTGGAACACAAAGCAGTTTCAAAATATGGGCTTCCATCCAGTGTAGGAGGAGGAGGAGGAGTTTGGATTTGATATCCCGCCTTTCACTCCCTTTAAGGAGTCTCAAAGCGGCTAACATTCTCCTTTCCCTTCCTCCCCCACAACAAACACTCTGTGAGGTGAGTGGGGCTGAGAGACTTCAAAGAAGTGTGACTGGCTCAAGGTCACCCAGCAGCTGCATGTGGAGGAGTGGGGACACGAACCCGGTTCCCCAGATTACGAGACTACCGCTCTTAACCACTACACCACACTGGCTCTCACCTAAGATAGTGTACAGGCTGGGTTTCTGACACCGGACCAGAGAACCCACTGATTCACCAGGGCTTGTAAAGCCCCCAGAACATCCACAAAGACCCTCTTGCGAAGCCTTGTCTTGTGGAGTGTTCTGCAAAAGGCTGGGCATGACAGCTGAGTCTTGCGGAGCACTTTGCTTTTAGCTGAGCCAGGTCATTACCTGTCCCACACTTCACAGGTGTAGGGCAGGTGGGTGTGGCTTGGCCAAAATGGCCCTGCGGACCTAATAAGGTCCATAGGTTGTTGGTTCCCCATTGCTAATGTGTCCCAAGGGAGTTGACTCCATACAAACCAGAACCTCACAAACCACCCTTCCTGACACCGTCTTACCTCATATTCTTTGTGCATTAGCTCCAGCCTCGTTTTGCGGAGCTGTTTCCTGACCGTCGGGCTGAACACAGGGTTGCTTTCACTCGTCCCTCCTGCAGCAACACAACAAGCAAGGCTCCGTTCAGTGCTCAGCTTTCTTCTAAACATGTGCAGCCCCTCCAGATGTCTCCAGACTACAACATCCCTGCCTGAACATCTGGAGGGGCAGCAAGTTTGCAAACTTCGTTTTGAAGTTTAAATGTAATTTATTTTAAGATTACGATTCACAAAGGCTGTCAAATCCTAAAGTCACTCTCCTCCTGACAAACACCCTGAGAGACGTGCAATGAAATCTTATTTATATTTATAAAATTCATTACATCTTCTGCGTGTCTACTCAGAAATCAGAATGCTGATTTCCATAGGCCTTGCTGCCAGGTAGAGGATTCCAGCCTAAAGTCTTCTTTACTTATAATCTGGGGTTGCTACCACCTCTGCGATCGCTCCCATGTAGTTTCCTGGAATGTGTAACACATATAGGTAAAGGTAAAGGGACCCCTGACCATTAGGTCCAGTTGTGGCCGACTCTGGGGTTGTGGCGCTCATCTTGCTTTACTGGCCGAGGAAGCCGGCGCACAGCTTCCGGGTCATGTGGCCAGCATGACTAAGCTGCTTCTGGTGAACCAGAGCAGTGCACGGAAACGCCGTTTACCTTCCCGCCAGAGTGGTACCTATTTATCTACTTGCATTTTGATGTGCTTTCGAACTGCTAGGAGCAGGGACTGAGCAACGGGAGCTCACCCCGTCGCGGGGATTCAAACCGCCGACCTTCTGATTGGCAAGTCCTAGGCTCTGTGGTTTAACCCACAGTGCCACGCATATACCTGACAACAACCCTGTAACTGGCCCAAGGTCAAGCAGTAAACTTGGCGACTTGAGCGGAGATTTGAATTCAAGTTTCCCAGGCCAACATTTCGCTTCAGGGTTGCCGACTCTGGGGGCATATTATTTGCAAACTGGGGAAACTTTGCCTGGCACAAACAACAAACTCAGCACATGTTGAATCTGTTCTATTGGCTACAACAGAATGCTTCTTTCAAGCCTCATTTCAGCAGGGGCAGGGACCCTGTGGGTGCCAGGAATATCATCTTGGCACGTGCCCCTGTGGGTGCTGCATTGGTGACACCTGCTCTAACCACTACACCCCACTGCAGCACACTGGCTCGAGAATCAAGGCTATGGCTGGGAACACCTGGGTTTGCTGGATAACATGTCCCATTCACACGATCACAGTCAAATCTGTTTCTCGGGGATGTTGCAAAAACAAAATGGGATATAGTGAAACGGACGCCACGGTTGCAAAAAGGGCAGAATAAAAATACAAAAGCTGGTTGCGAGCCGCAGCAGAAACAATGCAGCTGGATGCTGCACAGGCTCCACACCACTCAGAGGATAAAAAGATTACGCATGCATTTAATGGGAGGGGGAAAGGCTGCCTTACCTAAGACCTCCTTGCAAGGATTGTCAGTGGTGATGGGGATCCTACAAGCAGGACACTGACTGTTGTTCTTCAGCCACACTTCGATACAAATGGAGCAGAAGACATGGTTGTTGGCACAGATGACCGGATGACGGACCTTGCAACGGAGAGGGTATAACAATTAAAAAGGTATTCTAGCAGCAATTGCTCTTTTCCCTTTTTGGCTTGGAACACACATAAAAATCATGCAAGGAACATAGAATCTTAGAGTTAGAAGGAACCCAAGGGTAATAATAATAATAATAATTTAGAACCAGAGCATGCACCACGCTGGTGAGGCAGTCCGCAGGCAGACAGGGTCTCAGCCTGCGTACCAGATGGAGCTGGTAAACAGCTGCCCTGGACACAGATTTGACCTGTGCCTCCATGGACAGCTGTGAGTCCAAAATGACTCCCAGGCTGTGCACCTGGTCCTTCAGGGGCACAGTTACCCCATTCAGGACCAGGGAGTCCTCCACACCTGCCCACCTCCTGTCCCCCCAAATCAGTACTTCTGTCTTGTCAAGATTCAACCTCAATCTGTTAGCCACCATCCATCCTCCAACCGCCTCCAGACACTCACATGCAATGCTGGAATCTCAGCGAAAGCATCCCTGACAGATGGCCATCCAACTTCTGCTTAAAAACCTCCAAGGAAGGAGAGTCCACAACTTCCCGAGGGAGACCGTTCCACCGTCAAACAGCTCTGCCAGAAAGCTTTTCCCGTCTGTTTAGTCAGAATCTACTTTCTTGCAACTGGAAGCCACTGGTTCGAGTCCTGCCCTCCAGAGCAGGAGAAAACAAGCATGCCTTCTCTTCCATGTGACAGCCCTTAAGATATTTGAAGATATCTCCTCTCAGTCTCCTCTTTCCCAGGCTAAACATATCAAGCTCCTTCAACCGTTCCTCACAGAGCTTAGTTTCCAGACCCTTGATTATCTTGGTTGCCCTCCTCTGCACAGGCTTCCTCAACCTTGGCCCTCCAGATGTTTTTGGCCTACAACTCCCATGATCCCTAGATAGCAGGACCAGTGGTCAAGGAGGATGGGAATTGAAGTCTCAAAAACATCTGGAGGGCCAAGGTTGAGGAAACCTGTTCCAGCTTGAAAACATCCTTCTTAAATTGTTATGCCCAGAAATGGACACAGTATTCCAGGTGTGGTCTGATTAAGGCAGAATAAAAGGTAAAGGTAAAGGGACCCCTGACCATTAGGTCCAGTCGTGGATGACTCTGGGGTTGTGGCGCTCATCTCGCTTTATTGGTACAGCTTCTGGGTCATGTGGCCAGCATGACTAAGCCACTTCTGGCAAACTAGAGCAGCGCACGGAAATGCCGTTTACCTTCCCGCCAGAGTGATACCTATTTATCTACTTGCACTTGACATGCTTTCGAACTGCTAGGTGGGCAGGAGCAGGGTCCGAGCAATGGGAGCTCACCCCCGTCATGGGGATTCGAACCGCCGACCTTCTTATCAGCAAGCCCTAGGCTCAGTGGTTTAGACCACAGCGCCACCCACAAATAGAATAGAATAGAATAGAGTGGTACTAATACTTCCCTTGATCTAGACGCTATACTTTTGTTGAGGGAGCCTAGGATAGTGGTAGCTTTTTCTTGCTGCTGCATCACACTGTTGACTCATGTTAAGCTTGCGGTCCACCAAGACCCCTACATCCTTCTCATACGTACTTCTAGTAAGCCAACAAACAGCAATGCCACCAAAGCAGACAGGGAGAGAGAAAGAAAGAAAATACATGGGCAAGGAAGGGGTAAACAGAGCAGAATGTAAATAGTGAGGGGAGAGACTTCATCAGGCAAGGCTTCTTCCACCTGCCTTGTCCCACAGCCTCTGCTTCTCAATTTGTATTGTATTATTTTATGCACTGTGGCTTGCCCTTGTTTTCTTGATTGTAGTTTAGAAATTATTTATTGTAATGGTTAAGAATGGATTTCTGTTTAATTTTTATACGCTGATATTTAATATTATTCTATATTATTCTAATGGATTGTTGAATGTTACTTTATTTGAAGTAGGTTGCTTATTTTAAGGTTATGTTTTATTATCACTTTTTTATATTGCATTAGATTTTTTATATTGCATTAGATTATAAGGTGTACATTCTTTGTTTCTTCAGCTTGTAAACCGCCTTGGGTATTGTAAGATAGAAAGACGGTATTGCAAATTTAAAAAGTGATGAAAAGTGAAAGTGATATCAGGTCCAAGCAGCTAGAATATTATATGCACAGAAATGGAAAGAGGAGGAGTGGCAGCTTTTGAAAGTAATGGACTACGCAGAAATGGCAAAGATGACAGCGAAATTAAGAGATCAAAAGGAGGAAATTTTCATAGAAGAATGAAGGCTCTTTGTGAACTAGTGTGTGTGTGTGTGTGTGTGTGTGTGTGTGTGTATAGAGTCAAATGATATTGTGGGCAGGATAAAAAATTCCTTCCAGTAGCACCTTAAAGACCAACTAAGGCACCACATTGAGCAACTTAGTTGGTCTTTAAGGTGCTACTGGAAGGAATTTTTTATTTTGACTATGGCAGACCAACACGGCTACCTATCTACTACTGGAATTGTGGGCAGGATTTGAGATAAAAGCAGCGGAAGAAAAAAGATAAAATAATTGTAATAGAGAAGCTTTTTGTAACAGATAAAGTATATAATGCAGTAGAAAAGGTTTGAGTAAAAACACTGCGGGAGGTGAGGGTAGGAAGTCAATTTATGAAACAATGTAATTATTTGATTTTGTGAAAATGTTTGAAAAAAGTAACAAAAAAGTATAGATATTGCTTGCTAGACTTTTAGAAGATTGCCCCTGACTGCTTCTGGCACAATGTAACTCAAGATTCCAGGATTTTCACCTTCCCGGTTTTACACCACACTGAGAACTAGAAACTTTAGAAAATAAATAGGAAGTCCAGACTGTCCAAAGCCCAAGTTATGCACTGTGTTTCTTTTGCATAGAACCCCAGGACAAAAGACCCAAGGGGCGCAATAATAAGTGAACTCGAAACGGAGTTTAGACTTGCTGAAGAATCTGCAGCACAAAAAACTCCGCCAGTTTGCCATTTCCCTGCAGACAAAAATTAGTGAAGCTACCAGGGAAGGGCAAGAGGTTTTCTCCACCCTGCTGAGATGTTCTGAGCACTGATAACCATCCAATATAATATGTTCTATTGTACAGAAGGCAGAAGTAAAGAGCTGCTATGCCACAGAGAATTGGGGCTTTAAGTATTTGTATCTTAACAAGATGCTTATATATTTTCCTAAAGGAGCGCAAACGGTTTTAGAAAAATAAGTTTCTGAAAGGCATTACTAATAAGATCTCCCTTTAATTTAAAATTCTGCTTGGAGTCCAACCCTGGGATTCAATAATCAACTATAAACAGAGAAATTCTGCATTTCATAATGCTACTTCGCCCACTGCGAAAACTTCTTTAGAGACCAAAACAAATGTTACTTTTGCTCCCAAAAGCCTTTGATATATTTGTGCTTCTAAACTCTGCTCTACTTCCAGAGATATGAGACACAGGATAAAATAAAAAAGCCTAATTTCTCAAGCATTGTGGTCTACTGCTCTGTCCTAGGCAAACCAACCTAAGTCCTCTACAATGCCTTGCAATTCATGTGGGGCATCTCAGGGGCCAAATACAGTCATCTAGGGCTCTCTATCTGCCCTCTGAACTCTCCTCAGACCATACCAGCGGTTTTCCATGCCCTTGTCAAGTGCCTTTGTCTCAAAAAGTATTTCCCAAACTTGGGTCTCCAGCTGTTTTTGGACTACAATTCCCATCATCCCAGACCACCGGTCCTGCTAGCTAGGGACTATGGGAATTGTAGTCCAAGAACAGCTATAGCCCCAAGTTTCGCAAACCCTGGTCTAGAATGCCTTTGGACTGCTACAAGCCTAGGTGGAGAAATGGGTGCCAAAAAAACCCCTCAGACAAGTAAGCAACCTTTTGTATGACCAGTAGCAGGTGGCATGGCAGAGATGCTTAACTGTCCTCCTGACAGCTGAACGGCTACTGCTTACTGGGAACGAGGGAGGGGGTAGACAGGAGGGTCTCGCAGTGCAAACACATGGCTAGATTGGCTCAGCTGGTGTGTTTGCACTGGGCCAAACTTGTTGCCACCTCTCTCCCTCCTGGAAGCTGCAGCACCTGCCAGGAGGTCAGGTATAAATCTCTCCTCCACTGCATTGTTTGCAACTGTCTCATTTTACAGGATACCGTATTTTTCGCTCTATAGGACACACTTTTTCCCCTCCAAAATTTAAGGAGGCACTCTGGAGGCTTCGCGTTGCTTTCGCTTTCACTGAAGCCTGGAGAGCGAGAGGGGTTGGTGCGCACCGACCCCTCTCATTCTCCAGGCTTCAGGGATAGCCTCCTGAAGCCTTTGGAGTGCAGTGGGAATTCACGCTGCGCTCCAAAGGCTTCGGGTTCCTTTTGCTGAAGCCGGGAGAGCAAGACTCTCCCGGCTTCAGCAGAGAGCTGCGCAGTGCCCCTTCAGCGAAGCGGGAGGAGAAATGGAAGGGGCTCCGTTTCTCCTGCCGCTTCGCTGAAGGGGCGCTGAGCAGAGAGGGGGAGAATTTTTTTTTTCCTATTCTCCTCCTCCTATGGTCCGGTGCGTCCTATAGAGCGAAAAATACGGTAAGTGCAGGCTTGGGGCCAGAGACTCTTCTGAGCATCCAGCTTCTCTGTGACAGGCTACGGAGTCAACCACAACCAGAGGTTTCACATCACCCAAGACAAAAGTCCCCCAAAGCAGCACATTATACGATAGATTGTCCTACGCACAAATCATTCAAGGGCACACAGTAGTGTTGTTTGTGCATCACAGAGAGTGTGCCTCTTCTAAAATGGCACCTACCAGCTGTGGTTTCTCTAATGGCTCTTATGAATCGCCATTTTGAGAAGTCTGCCGCACATCTGGTCTGGGTCAACTTCTTCTTAGATTCAGTACACTTTCTCAAGCAAGAAAATCTAACCGCACGTGCCAGTTGCAAACCCAGCCTCCAAATGTTACTTATTTTATTTTGGAGCATTATTGTTTCTCTGTAAAGTGCCCTGGGCATAATGAGAGGGTAGGTCCCTACCACAAGAGGCTTTCAATTTATAAACTGACCCAAGGAGTAAAGGTAAAAGTAAAGGACCTCTGGATGGTTAAGTCCAGTCAAAGGTGACTATGGGGTTGTGGCGCTCATCTCGCTTTCAAGCCGAGGGAGCCGGCATTGGTCCACAGACAGTTTTCTGGGTCATGTGGCCAGCTTCTGGCGCAACAGAACCCCATGATGGAAACTAGAGCTCACAAAAACGCTGTTTACCTTCCCACCGCAATGGTGCGTATTTATCTACTTGCACTAGTGTGCTTTTGAATTGCTAGGTTGGAAGGAGCTGAGACAGAGCAACGGGAGCTCACCCCGTTGCCGGGATTTGAACCGCCGACCTTCTGATTGGCAAGCCCAAGAGGCTCAGTGGTTTAGACTACAGAGCCACCCACATCCCAAGGGGTGAGAAACACTAAACGGGGAAAAAATAAGCAGAATATGCCATTGTTTCAATTACACACAGAGTTTGTTTCAGAAGGAGGGTATCGGGGCTAGGGAGGCTAGGGAGCTGTCCAAAGGTTTTGCGGAAAATATGAGTTTTAAGGTGAGGCCAGCAACCAAACGCTGCTGTTTGATGTTTTCCTGATACGTGCAGCAGCTAGCCAGTTGTGCCCTCTCAAAGGACACTCTGTTCCAGCCCTCTTGCAGGATACTCCATTCCACTCCTGCTCCCCCATGATTTTCTGTTTTATTCCTCGCCTAGGCAATTGGCATTTCCTGTCCACTGAGCATGCTCAGTTCTCATTCGGCTTTTTCTGGGGTTGCCCTCTATTACATTTTTTAAAATGCAGGTACTTCTGCTAACCTCGGAGGTGGTGCCATTTTGGCTGCATAAAGACCTATGCCAGGAGAACATGTAAACAGAAGATATAGGGAACCTCTCAGTCTCCAGAAGTCACTAGACCACATCCCCCACTATCTCTAACCAGTGGCCATGCCAGTTGGGTATGATGGGAGTCCAGCAAGATCTGGAAGGTCAAAGGTTGGTCACCTCTGGTACACAGGATTCAAACTTGTGGGGTGGGGTGCACACAAAAATCACACAGGCGAGTTTTGCCTATTGATTCTTGGGAGTCCATTTCACAAACAAAGCATCATTTGCTGCTTGCAAAACACTAGCTAGTGAAGAACAAAGGATACCTGAAAGCCACTCTTTGGCCTCAAGCTCCCAGGTGGCCTACAATTAAAATACAACAATATACATCAATAAAAGCCAGCCAGTCCAGAAGCTTGCACCAATGAAAGTCTTCATCTGGTCCAGGAAAGTAAGTTGAAACAGGTGCACCCTCTGGAAAGGGCATTCCAAAAACCTTCTCTCTGATGGGCAGGAGAATGTTCAGTTTCAACCTACTGTCCCAACCTGCCTGGAGCTGATGGGAGTTTTAGCCCAAAATATCTGGAGGGACCAGGTTGGTGAAGGATGCTCTACCAAGTCCTAGTCTTAATGTCCTCTCTGCTTCAGGTGAAAATGCCTGCAGACAGCAAATAAAGGCACAGTATGGTTTGAGGCCTGGCTAGTGTCTGGATCCTTACCTTGACTCAGTGAACAAAGGTATGTCAGAGGTTCAAGCAATCCATCAAATAGATCCCCCTAGAGTTTCAAAGTGACTCAACGTTTAGAAGATATATAAACACAACTGACAACACCATTCAAATGTCGAATGGAAGATTTCAGCAGTTTCATAATTAAGAATGCATTGCTTTTAATACAAGCAGATCAATCCACTATAGCTTTAGCAGATTACTGAAGACCAATTTATCAGTGGGCCTACTTGTTTATTCAGAGGTTATTTTGGTTCTACCGAAGCAGGGAAAAATATTTAATGGTGGCTTTTCCGTCTAAAAACAATAATCATTATAAAAGATTTATAGTCCATAAGGACTCAACCTCTACTCATGTTTCTGTATCAGTAATTAAAAAAAATCAGAATGTTCTCATATTGGTGTTTGGTTTTTATTCGGGTATGTTTCTAAGTTTTTAACATGTTTACAATGCATTATGTTTTATTTATTTTTTTAAAGGAAAAACATAACGAAGCTATTGCATTGCACTGGAAAGAACATTACCAGCATCTCCTTAACTACAACACCCCTGTAGCGGCCAAGGTCCTCTCACAAATCCCGCAAAAACAAATTGAAGATGAGCTTGCAGTATCTCCAAACCTGGGAGAGTTGTGCACAGCTATTAATCAAATGAAAATCAACAAAGCCAGTAGACCTGATGGGATACTTGCCAAAGTCTTCAAAGTGGGTGGAACTGAACTTACACAACAACTTCACAAGCTCATCGAAAAAATCTGGGAGAGGAGATCCCAGCAGACTTTAGGGTTGCTAAAATTATCAACCTTTTTTTAAAAAGGTGATAGAACGGATAGCAGAAACTATGAAGGCATCTCTTTATTAGCTGTGACCTGCAAAATTCTTGCAAGGATCTTAGCAAACCATCTCCTAACTATATCCAAGGCTACCCTTCCTGAATCCCAAAATGGTTTTCAACCTTCTAAAGGGACAGTAGACATGATTTTCACGGCTCAACAGCTTCAAGAAACATGCAGAGAGCAAACCCAACCCCTGTATATGGTGTTTACTGACCTCACTACAGTGGTGCCCCGCAAGACGAATGCCTCGCAAGACGAAAAACTCGCTAGACGAAAGAATTTTCCGTTTTTGAGTCATTCCGCAAGACGAATTTCCCTATGGGCTTGCTTTGCAAGACGAAACGTCTTGCGAGTTCTTGTGAGTTTGTTTCCTTTTTCTTAAAGCCGCTAAGCCGTTAATAGCTGCTAAGCCGCTAATAGCCGTGCTTCGCAAGACGAAAAAACCGCAAGATGAAGAGACTCGCGGTACGGATTAATTTTGTCTTGCGAGGCACCACTGTAAGGGCTTCGACACTGTAAATCGTAATACCCTGTGGACTGTTCTTCTGAAAATTGGCTGGCCAGATAAATTTGTGAACATTCTTCGGCGCCTCTGTGATAGTATGACAGTAACAATTGCAGATAACAATGGCTCTCAAAGCGAACCATTCACAGTGGGATCAGGTGTTAAACAGGGATGTGTTATCGCCCCGACTCTATTTATTATTTATTTTCATTGCCATGATCCTACACATTGTTGAAGGGAAACTCCCCACCAGGGTAGAAACCATATATCGAACAGATAGAAAGCTCTTTAACTTGAGTAGGCTGAAAGCAAAGAGTAAGGTTACCATAACTTCCATCATAGAGCTTCAGTATGCTGATGACACCGTAGTGTGACCTCTAAACCATCCTAAACATCTTCGCAGAAGCTTATGAGAAGCTTGGCCTATCGCTCAACATCCAAAAAACCAGGGTGCTGCACCAACAAGCACAAAACAACCCCTCTGCAGTGCCACAAATCCAACTCAATGGTGTAACATTGGAAAGTGTCTATCACTTCTCCTACCTGGGCAGTTATCTTTCCACAAGGGCCAACAATGATGCCAAAATCCAGCATCACCTGAGCTCTATGAGTGCAGCTTTCTCCCTGAAACATGGACCACTTATAAATGCCATCTCCAACTCCTTGAAAGTTTCCATCAACAGCGTCTCTGAAAAAACTGCATATTACTTGGGAAGACAGGCAAACTAATGTCAGTGTACTGGAAGAAGCAAAGATCACCAGTGTTGAAGCAATGATTCTTCAACATCAACTTTGTTGGGCTGGTCATGTTGTGCAGATGCCTGATTATCGTCTTCCAAAGCAACGACTCTGTTCCAAACTTAAAAATGGAAAACATAATGCTGGTGGTCAACAAAAGAGGTTTAAAGACACTCTCAAGGCAAATCTAAAAAAATCAAGTATAAGCACTGACCACTGGGAAACACTGGCCTGTGAGTGCTCCAATTGGAGAACAGCCTTTGCCAAAGGTGTCATGGACTTTGAAGACATTTGAACTCAGGATGAAAGGGAGAAATGTGCTAAGAGGAAGGCAAAAACTCACTGTGATCAACTCACACCCAGAAACCTATGTCCCCACTGTGTAAGGACGTGTGGATCCAGAATTGGCCTCCACAGTCACTTATGGACACATCATTAAGATCGTGTTCATGGAAGACAATCTTACTCAGCTACGAGTGATCGCCAAAGAAGGAGACACTCCTCTCTCCATGAGAAAAGCCACCACCAGATCTGAAAGAGGGAAAAAGTTTTCCAACGAGCTCCATCATACTCACGGCCACAAACTTTCAATGTGTATACAGAGCCTGCTGAAAACAGGGTTGCAGGTCTATTCGGCGAACACAGTTTCCCATAAGTATCATAACAAACATGGCAGAAAGTGAGGAGAAATTAAAGAACCTTTTAATGAGGGTGAAAGAGGAGAGCGCAAATTATATTCTGAAGCTCAACATCAAAAAAACGAAGATCATGGCCACTGGTCCCATCACCTCCTGGCAAATAGAAGGGGAAGAAATAGAGGCAGTGAGAGATTTTACTTTCTTGGGCTCCATGATCACTGCAGATGGTGACAGCAGTCACGAAATTAAAAGACGCCTGCTCCTTGGGAGAAAGGCAATGGCAAACCTAGACAGAATCTTAAAAAGCAGAGACATCACCTTGCCAACAAAGGTCCGTATAGTTAAAACCATGGTTTTCCCAGTAGTGATGTGTGGAAGTGAGAGCTGGACCATAAAGAAGGCTGATCGCCGAAGAATTGATGCTTTTGAATTATGGTGCTGGAGGTGACTCTTGAGAGTCCCATGGACTGCAAGAAGATCAAACCCCTCCATTCTTAAGGTATCAGCCCTGAGTGCTCACTGGAAGGACAGATCGTGAAGCTGAGGCTCCAATACTTTGGCCACCTCATGAGAAGAGAAGACTGCCTGGAAAAGACCCTGATGTTGGGAAAGATGGAGGGCACAAGGAGAAGGGGACGACAGAGGATGAGATGGTTGGACAGTGTTATTGAAGCTACCAGCATGAGTTTGACCAAACTGCGGGAGGCAGTGGAAGACAGAAGTGCCTGGCGTGCTCTGGTCCATGGGGTCACGAAGACTCGGACATGACTAAACAACATCATAACAAACAGATTGGGAGGGAGGAAAAGAAGACAGCAGGCCACAGAGTGGTTGTAAATAAGATCTGAAATCATAGCTCAGGATCATTTCTTGCAGTGCTGGTCAACATTTTCTCAGCATACATGCCATAAACGAAGGTAGAAAGCAAGAGGAAACAAACAAACAAACTCCAGCTGAACTCCTATAACATTATTGGTTGTGGAGAGCTTAGTGAAGCAAGCAGGACTGTCCTTAAACCGGGGGGGGGGGGGGGAGCGAGCCTGTCTGGCCTAGGCTTCTACTCCAAATTATTTGGCCTACCTTGTTACTAGCAGATTCTCAGCCTGCAAAAACCCACATTGGAAAGCTCGTCTCTCAAAACCACTGACAAGGCATCAACTCTGATCCAAGCAATTTCCAACCACTCTAAAATAATATTTTTTTAAAAACTCGAAACAAACGAGGAAGGGGGAAGTCTTCGTTTCGCCCCCCCCCCCGCCAACCCTTCATCACAGGAGCTTCCCTTCATTTTACAAAAAGTGAACGCGTCCTCATTTAAGTACTGTACAGCCCAATAAGTCTTGAAAAGCGGAAGCGAATCTTTCCGACACGGCAATGGTCCAGCTAAGGCCTCCCTTCCTCCTCCTGGCTCTAAAAGCAGCCACACACACGAGGTTCCGGCGAGCTGTAGGGACAAATCTGGGAACCGGGGAACAATCGGCTACGTGTCAGAGGGAAACGCGACAGCTTTTTGGGGGGAAAGAGAGAGGAAATCCTCCTTGGAATCCATTCTCGCTCTCCTCCCTGGCAAGGCATGGCTTTCTCCCGAGGACCACGCACGCTTCAAAGTGTCCCTTCTTTGGGGAGGGGGGGGGCGGTTGCATCTCGAGCGCAAGGTGCCGTTACCTTTCCCAGGCAAATGTGGCAAGTGATGGGCAGCGTGAGAGAAAGTGTTACATTCTGAACGTTCTGAGCCATTGTGACGTTTCGAATCCCGCGAGCGTGGAAGTTCCAATCCACAGGCGGCGGCGACCGCGGCGGCGGCGGCGGCGAAGGAAGACTCGCTCTCTTCAACTCTCACGCTGTTAGGGCTCCCAGTACGGAAAGCCAGCTAGGCCAATCTTCCTCGCGTTGACGCGGACGCTTTTTAAGACTTCTCATCGGAAGAAAGGGAGGAGGGAGGAGCCGAGAAATCTGAGCACGTTGAGCGTGGAAAACGCGAGTTTGTCGCCGGGTTTGTCCTCTCTTGCCTTGCCTTGGCAGACACGGATGTGCGCACACGTATCTATTTCGAATGTGTAAGAATTTCAGTCGGAATTCGTGCAACAGGCTTACCAAAGCCCCTCCCCTTTTGTCCTTACAATAACCCTATGAGATAAATGAGGTTGAGTGTGCGACCGGCTCAATGTCAGGGACATTAAAGCAAGCAAACAAACAAACAAACAAACTCTTAACCCAAATGATTTAAAACAAACTGCACTTTCTCCAATTAACCCTCGAAGAGATACAAAAGCCACGCTGAATTCACACGCTGGCTTTTTTCCAGCAGTGCAAGCGGTTCTTGCTTGTGTATACTTGAGCTGCTGTGAATCCCACCTTGTTTCTCCTTGAAACCATATCGAATCCCAGTCAGAAGAATTTGCATCAGCCACTAGCCATAGCAATAAAATAAAGTACAATGTATTGAAGACACAGGTAAAAAACCATACAAAATACATTCTAGAGGTTTCCGTCAATAATCCAATAATAGATCTTATTATAATTGCCCCTGCTAATTTTTTATTTTGCAGTTTTTGCTGTCAGCAGGTTATCTTGATCTGCTAGAAGAAAACAACACAGTAGCAATGGTCGTGAGAGCTGGTATGGATAGCAGTAGAGGGGCAATAACCTCACTCCTCAAATCTTTATAAAGAGTGAAAGCTGGCAGCACATGAGCTACTGATTCAATACTGCCATCTCCACATGGACATAAGCGTTTTCCCAGCGGGATTTTTTGAAATCGGCCCTCAAGTTACAGCTGAAGGCAGTATATTTAATCTTGCAAAAGTGAAAGCGCATCTGTATTTTGGAACTGTTACATTTTGCAAATAGGGGGCCAATGTATCAAAAGGACTAGGGGGGAAATAATCATACCATGGACAAAATTTCCTTATTGTGGCCAAATTAAGCTTGAGCTGATGTAAATTCCACCATGTTTCTCCTTGAAACCAGACTGCAGAACTTGCTTCCATCATGCATGGCATATTCATACGTAATATATCTGTTGCATATAGGTCTGATCCGCAAAAGCGTCTCTTGGAAATGCTGCCCACTCCATACCTGGAAAATTTAATATTCAGATTTGTGCTACGGAGCGCAAACAATACGTTCAATATGATTTTGATTTCATAGCAACTAATGCTGCTATCTAGAATCTATCTGCTTGCCCCAGTGAACAGAGAGATCAAGCTAGTACTCAGTCTTGGAATTGCCCAAGAACGCTGAGGACTAGCACATTGCACCTTTCTTGCCTGGCTGGAGATGGTGTGCATGCATGTGCAAGACTGGCCCAAGACGTCTTGGCATCTTTATTTTATTTATTTATTGAATTTATATACCGCCCTATACCTGGAGGTCTCAGGGCGGTTCACAGAACAAAATCAAAATATAAAACCACAAAATACATCATCAAAATAATAATAATAACAACAACCCAATAACACCCCCACTCGAAAAAGCCCCACATTTTAAAAGTGCATAGGATGGGGTGTTAGCACCCCAGATGAAGAATATTCACCTTGGAGAGGTTTGACTGGTTCATCATCATCATCATGATAATAATAAGAAGAAGAAGAGGAAGAAGAAGAGGAAGAAGAATGTGACAACGGCCGCGAGAGTTCTGGCAGCACAAGGATGGAAGCCTGAAGAAACCCCAGCTAAAGAATCATGGCAAGAAAAATTGACGGACTATGCAGAACTGGCAAAACTGAAATATAAGCTAGGGGACAAGGATAACTGTGACATTAAGGATGAATAGGAACCCTTTACAAAGTATCTGAAGACGCAACAAAGCAAACTGGACTCCTTGGCAGGTTTTGAATAAACATTCACAAACTTTTTACTGATAATAATCAGCTAAATAGTTTGAGGATCTATACAACTTTGTAACATGCAGAAAACAGCATTCTTAGAGAAACCAAAGACTGGAACTGAGGGAAGTTGGGGGGTGGGTGGGTTTTGTGTGGGTGGGAGGGAGGGAGGGAGGGAGGGAGGAAAAATGGGGGAGAAAACAAGGATGATATGTTTTTGGATAATATGTCTTGTTATAATTTTGAATAATAAAAAAGGAAAATATAAAACCACAAAATATATAATCAAAATAAAAACAAAAATCCCATAACCCCCACAAATTACCCCCACATTTTAAAACGGCATCAATCAATCAAGTCAACCAAAGGCCTAAAGGTATATAATGAATGTGCCAGGCTAACTTCCCTGGGGAGAGCATTCCACAGACGGGGAGCCACTGCAGAGAAGGCCCCGTTCTCATGTTGCCATCCACCGGACCTCTCGAGGAAGAGGCACACGAAGAAGGCAAACCACAAAATGTCACCCCACACAACCTCAAGGGAAGAAGGAGAGAGTGGAGATCTATGCCATGAATAAGTGGGAAATGAATATCTATATTGGGATTGTCTGCCCCTATGGATCCTTACAAGAATGGACCTCTGGAACGAATTAAGTATGTAACCAGAAGTACCACTGTATATGCTACTGCTTTTGGAGAATTGATACAACAGCATACATGTGTGTACAGTGGTACCTTGGGTTAAGAACTTAATTTGTTCCAGAGGTCTGTTCTTAACCTGAAACTGTTCTTAACCTGAGCTACCACTTCTTTTCTCATCCTGAAGCAAAGTTCTTAACCTGAGGTACTATTTCTGGGTTAGCGGAGTCTGTAACCTAAAGCATCTGTAACCTGAAGCGTCTGTAACCCGAGGTACCACTGTAATTCATTTCTCAGATTGATATTTCGTGTACACTACCCTGGAATCAATGTTTCGGATGAAGACACAAGCTGTATACACCTCCAAACATTTCAAGCACACCCCTCTAAAGAATCCTGAGAACCGTAGTTCATCCCTCCCGGAGCTACAACTCCCAGCGCCCATAGCAAGCTACAATTCCAACCATTCTTTGTGGTGCGTTTTAAATGTATGGTGTGTAACAAGCTGCGGTTTGGATTCTTCCCCCCCTTCAAAATAACAAGTAAATAAACTGTGTCATGTACAGGGTTTGAAGGCGCACCAAAGTCAATTGGTTTTGATGGAGTTAGAAACCCCAGTCTGTAGAACTAGCATGCAGTCGGACTCTTTGTGTTTGCCCTTCAAACAGCTACCTGACAAGCTGGTGATCTTTGGGCCTGTCCATATGGCCATTTTTGTGTGCGTAATAAATGTGCGTCTGTTTATCATATGTCGGCATGGTCTGTGTGTCTTCTTTAATAATAGCCATAAAAAAGGAGCTTCTGTTGCATTTCCCGGACTTCAGATGCAATAGCGCAGTGTTTCCCAACCTTTTTTGGGCAAAGGCACACTTGTTTGATGAAAAAAATCTCGCGGCACACCACCATTACAGCCCCGTGACGTCAGCGCGCAGCGTCACGCCGGTGTAAGTTTTCAATTTTTTCCCCTCCCCCTTGCCGGGGAACCTCCAAGCTTTGGGGGTGGGGGGGAGGAGGCAGCAAAGCGAGGGACTGAGGGACGGCGGCAGCTGAGGCGGCGGCGGCTGTTGTGGTGGTGGCGGCGATAGCAGGCGGAGGAGGGGGCGGCGGCGGGGCCGAGGTGGCCGGCGGCGGCGGGGGAGGCGGCTGTGGGTGGAGCAGGAGGGCGGCCGAGGCCGGTGAGGGAGTAGGGTTGCCCGGGGCTTGAGGAGCCGTCGCCGGGAGTTGCTGCTGCTGTTGTTGCTGCTGCTGCCCGGACATGCCGGCCTCCTCCTCGTCCGCTGTCTCGCGCTCCTCCCTTTTGCACGCGCTGCCCCGCCGCCGCCCCATTGGCTGGGTCCTGTCAGCTGATCCTGTGTTATTTCCTGTGTGTGTGTGTGAGGGGAGAATGGAGAGAGAAACCTCGGCACCACCACCGCGGAGCCGCCCCCGGCTCGACGCGGATCCTCGCCGCCGCCGCCTCTCACCGCCCGACTCGCCCGCCTCCCTCCCACGGCACACCAGCCAACGTCTCACGGCACACTAGTGTGCCGCGGAACACCGGTTGGGAAACACTGCAATAGCGTGAACCTGAGAAGATGCAATTCTGCATCTATTGCTATGTTAATTGCATAATATGCATTCACCGCCTTCTGTGTGCAAACTCCAGTGCTTTCTACCCACCAATGTCTGCCAGCTTCCATTAGGTCCATTCACTAGATCAAGGATATCAGCAGCCTTCAAGGTGCAAACCCACTCAGCAAGCAAATTTGCCTTATTATTGTTCCACAATGTGCTACTGCTGGATGATTTCCTCCTTCCATTCACCAGTTCTCCTCCAAGTGTAAAAAGGTAAAGATAAAGGGACCCCTGACCATTAGGTCCAGTCATGGCCGACTCTGGGGTTGCGGCACTCATCTCGCTTTATTGGCCAAGGGAGCCGGCGTACAGCTTCCGGGTCATGTGGTCAGCATGACTAAGCTGCTTCTGGCGAACCAGAGCAGCGCACGGAAACGCCGTTTACCTTCCCACTGGAGCGGTATCTATTTATTTACTTGCACTTTGACATGCTTTCGAACTGCTAGGTTGGCAGGAGCAGGGATCGAGCAATGGGAGCTCACCCCGTCGCGGGGATTCGAACCGCCGACCTTCTGATCAGCAAGTCCTAGGCTCTGTGGTTTAACCCACAGCGCCACCCGCGTCCCACAAGTGTACTGAGAGTTATTGGGAGCTTTCTCAGAGTTCCCTGGGAAGAGGGATTTATTGTTAAACCACTCAGAATTGTCAGAATTATTGTTAAACCACTCAGAAAATGTCCCTATTTTCCTTAGACATTCCTATTTTCATCAGAGAAATGTTGGAGGATATGGAGTTATATGACCCCTGAGCTAGGTAACTATACAGCTTTTAGAAGACATCTGAAGGCAGCCCTGTAGTGGGATGTTTTTAATGCATAATGTTCTTTTATTTTTTTATATCTGTTGGGAGCCATCCAGTGTGGCTGGGGAAACCCAGTCCGCTGGACGGAGTATAAATAATAAAATTATTTTGATTTTGGAATAGGACTTCCTTATTTTCATCGGAGAAAGGTTGGAGGGTAGGGAACAGATAGTACACTTGATCTTAGTCAAAAAGCTGACAAGCGATACAGGAATCTCCTAACTAACAACTCTCAGCAAAGTGCAATTCCTAGGATTCTTTGAGGGGGAAGCCATGGGTGTTTAAAGTGGTATGATATTGCTTTAAATGCTTTGAATTTCATTTCAGTGCACATCCGGCTACAGGTTCGTACTATAAGTAACCTTTCATACCACAAATGTTCTGGTTTATTTAAGTACCGCTTATTCTGTTGCACTATAGCCTCTCCGGACAGCAATAACGTGGCAGCACTGGGGAAGCATTGCGGAACAAACTAAAGCAGAATGAATCCACTACTAATGCACTATTATTTGTGTTAAGAATACATTGCAGAACACAACTGCAATAAAACACCAGTCTAGCGGGACCATGTGCCATAAATACAGCCTTCTGAATCAATAAAGTTTCACTAGCACAGCTTACTGCTTTGGGGGTTATTATTTTTAAAATCATTTTCAGAACACTTGTGTGACATGGCTCTTTGTATCCGATTTGTTGGGTGTGGGGGTTTTTTGGGCATACTTTGTTCTTGAAACTTTTAATACCTTGCTATGAAATAATATAAAAATAAGACCTGGTGAATCTCCCCATGTTAAATCTTCTCACCAATATAAGGCATTCCCACGTCAGTGTCAATTAAACCAATTATACTTAACATTGGCTCCACGTGGAAGTGACGCCACACAATTCTCCATGAGAAATGGACCATGCAGAGCTTTTTGAGCCCTGCTCCAAGCGATTACTGACTCAGGCTCAGCACGGCAATCTTATATATACTTGGGAGTAAACCCCATTGAACGCACACACCTGTTTCTGAATAAAGACGCCTAGGATTGGGCAGGACCATTCTGATTTTGAAGAGGGGGCAAATGGAACTCCATATCCATCCCAAGAAGGCAAACCTGGCCAAACACACACACACAAAACCACGGTCTGTGGGATATGGAATTTAGAATCATCTCAATTTAAGAAAGATTATGGGGCGGGAAGGGAAGAAAAATATCATTCTGGCTTTCTTTGCTCTTTTAGAGTGAGAGAATAATAATAAAAAAACATGCTGCCTTTCAGGAGGAAAAGAGAAAATTGGATCTGAAATCAATATTTATGAAGCCATGATTAGCTGACAGATGAGAAAATGATTACAAAGCCAGGTCTGAAACATCTACCCAAATGTATTACCTGTGATACACACACACACACTAAATGGGTCAATGAAAGAGTGAAGTCAATCAATTTTTAATAGCACTTAAGATTTTATGATTTTTTAAACTTTCCTTTTAATAATTAATCGGAAAAATGAATCTAATTTAAACAAGGTGGTGGAAGGTGTTCTGTATCTATTTGATGGTGTTCTTAATGAGGAAATTCAATTAAGGTTGACTTTTCATTATAAATCTGTTTGGATTAATGGAACACTTTGATTGGCTGAAAACATTTGAGACAGGCAAAATCGCTAAAGCAAACTCAGCAGATATAATAGCTAGATTTTGTTTTTTTATAGGCCTCTTGTTCAGTTTTCCGTTCTCTCTGCTTTTTTCTTCCTTATAACGTTCGAGAATGGGATTTCAGTTTTCGATTCATGGGGGCTATAGTTTAATATTCTTAAATTTTACAGATTATTTATACAGAATCCTGAAGGCTGAATGCTGGTTGTGTGAAATTTCTGCACGTACTAGTAGGATCTGTGCAAAGGAATGTGGAATGGGATGGAGATAAATTTGCACTTCCCAAAAAAGTAGCCAAACCAAAATTTAAGTCTCCTTAGAAATGCACACATCACAATTGTCCAAGTGAGTAACATGTACAAAAAAACCATATATTAGGGATTCCATAAAAATGCACAGTTGAAATTACACCAGTTCTTCATGTTAGAGGAAATGGCTTGCAGAAATGTGTCTGTTACGTAAAGGTACATTTTCTCAAGCAAGAAAATCTAACCGCAAGTGCCAATTGCAACTCCAGCCTCCAAATGTTACTTATTTTATTTTGGAGCATTATCGTGTCTCTGCAAAGTGCCCTGGGCATAATGAGAGGGTGGGTCCCTACCACAAGAGGCTTTCAATTTATAAATTGACCCAAGGAGTAAAGGTAAAAGTACCGTAAAGGATCCCTGGATGGTTAAGTCCAGTCAAAGGCGACTCTGGGGTTGCGGCACTCATCTCACCGAGGGAGCCGGCGTTTGTCCGCAGACAGCTTCCAGGTCATGTGGCCAGCATAGCTAAGCTGCTTCTGGCAAACCAGAGCAGCGCATGGAAATGCTGTTTACCTTCCCGCTGGAGTGGTACCTATTTATCTACTTGCACTTGACTTGCTTTTGAAATGCTAGGTGGGCAGGAGCAGGGACCGAGCAACAGGAGCTCACCCCGTCGTGGGGATTCAAACTGCCAACCTTCTGATAGGCAAGCCCTAGGCTCTGTGGTTTAGACCAGTGTTTCCCAACCTTTTTTGGGCAAAGGCACACTTGTTTCATGAAAAAAATCTCGAGGCACACCACCATGCCAGATGGGGAAAGGTCACTTTTTACTTATGTAAAAAAAAATAAAAAAATAGTAACAGCATAGAAGGTAATGGTTATCTCTTTGATGTCTGATGGGAGGGCATTCCACAGGGCGGGCGCCACTACCGAGTAGGCCCTCTGCCTGGTTCCCTGTAACCTCACTTTTCACAGTGAGGGAATTGCCAGAAGGCCCTTGGCACTGGATCTCAGTGTCTGGGCTGAACGATGGTGGCGGAGACGCTACTTCAGGTATACTGGACCGAAACCGCTTAGGGCTTTAAAGGTCAGCACCAACACTTTGAATTGTGCTCGGAAAGGTACTGGGAGCCAATGTAGGTCTTTCAAGACTGTCGTTACGTGGTCTCGGCGGCAGGTAGCAGCGCTCACAGCTTACAGACTGCACCGTGTAACAGGTGTCTGGCCCAGCAGCCTAAGGCGGACAAGCCACTGAAACAGGCATTCAGAATCCATTCATTTCATAAAACCTGCAGGGCTCAATCTCTGTGTTTGTGTATGTGTGTGTTTCTGTTTTGCCCAAGGGTCTGGGGGGTGGAAGAGAGCTCTTTAGCATGATGCTTTTAAAACAATTAAATTATCAACAAACAAACCTGATGATACGAATAGCAATGTCAGGTGCTACCGGGGGGGGGGGGGGGAGAAGGGGGCCTACTCGGAAGTAAATACTGCGTCCAGGCGCAATTAGCGCTGATTTAAGGTGCACCAAGACTGCCTAAAAACCTCACCAAAGATATGCAACAAAGCGCTTCGTTGCAGAGGGGAGAGTTTGTGCACCGTGGAGGCTGGAGGGCTTCTATTCTACATGTGGGGGTTGGGGGGGCGAGGAAAATGTGCTCCGTGGGGGGGGGTGGAAGGCAAGAAAAGGAGCTGAGCTCTAACTATAGGCTCCCACGCTTGAGCAGGCCCGACTCGGTGGGGCGGACCACCCTCTCTCCTGGAGGAGGAGGAGGAAGAGGAGATTCCCATCCACGGCGTGGCCTCCCGCGCTCCTGAACGGGAAATCTCTGCAGCCCAAGACTCTCCGCGAGGCAGCTCCTCCCTTCCTGCCTTGAGCCGCCGCCAGCCGCGCCCCCTCCCCAGTTATCTGCTGCCTGCCAAGCCCCGCCCCTCTTCATTGTCCTCCCCTTCTGTTTATTCCCCTTCCTCCATCCCTCGCTTTTTTCCCTCTCTTTCCTTTTTTTAAAAAAATATTTTCTCTTCCCCTTCTTTTTTTCCACCCTTTCTTTTTTCTCTTTCTCCCCCCCCCTCCCCGCCCTCCTGGGTTAAAGGATTTGAGCAATGGGTCTGGAGGTGGAGCTCGTCGGAGGATTAGCCCGACTCGCCCGCCTCCCTCCCACGGCACACTAGGCAACGTCCGGCGGCACACTAGTGTGCCGCGGAACACCGGTTGGGAAACACTGGTTTAGACCACAGCTCCACCCACGTCCCTAAAAATTTCTACTAGGATGCTAATGCCTGGCAGCGTGTTTCTTTCTTCTTCTTTTTTGACACAATGGTTCAGACCACAGCGCCACCCGGGTCCCTGTTAGGTAAGGTTGCTCAATTTCAGAAGTGCACACTGAAACACTTGCGAATTTTCATGAGGATTTAGACAGAATCACAAAGTGGTACAGAACCATGGTGGGCTGTATTTAAAACTGGAAAACAGAGAAAATAAACCAAAATGGACAGATTTCTCTATCACAGATTGAGAGGGTTTAACCGTCCGACTCTCCACGTACAGTGGTACCTCGGGTTAAGTACTTAATTCGTTCCGGTGGTCTGTTCTTAACCTGAAACTGTTCTTAACCTGAAGCACCACTTTAGCTAATGGGGCCTCCTGCTGCCGCCATGCCACCGGAGCACAATTTCTGTTCCCATCCTGAAGCAAAGTTCTTAACCTGAAGCACTATTTCTGGGTTAGCGGAGTCTGTAACCTGAAGCCTATGTAACCTGAAGCGTATGTAACCTGAGGTACCACTGTACTTGGTGAAAATAAAATAAATAAATAAAATTTAAAAATTTAAAAAAGAAAAGAAAAGCTTGGGAAGGGACACTGTCAAATATCAGATCCCCGATTCCACCATTCAATGCCTGACTGGTGCCCTTTACTGAGAATGGGATATGGGAGGAGAATAGTCGAAAAAACTCGTTTTGCAGTTCTTCTAGCCATTTACGCATCCGTCAGCTGGAGACCATCCAGGGGACTATTGCTGCAGGTGCCTCTGCTGTGAGATTGCCTGCCCTAGTCTAAGAATGGAGTATTTTAGCACTGGCTCCCATATTAAGGAATTACATCAGAGGGAGATTTGTCAGACTCAAACTGTTATTGGTAGGTAATTAAAATTCCACCAACCGTTCAATGATGTTTGAACCTTTCCTTATCATTTGGCTTCTTGCCTTTTGCCCCGGTGTTGCTTTCAGAAGTTGTCGTTTTGTGTTTGACTGGTTTTACTGCCGTTACAACAACGAGATTAATTGCTGCACTGCTTCCTGTTGGGTTTTCTTTTATTGCTGTTATTGTAAGCTGCCCCCCAAAAAGGCTGCGGAAAGGTGGCAATGTGCACAGATATACGGAAAGCAAGAGAAAGTCGGATTTGGGTTTGAACGTGGGGTAAACCTGCAAAAGCAATTATGTGTAAAATGCACACACGCGCAGCTTAATCGAGGAGATGTTTCTGCGACATGCCCATTTAGACCAATGGGATTGTGCTAATTGGGGGGGAAATTTCATGTTCTCTAATCTTAGGGCTATAAAAATTGTTCATCTGTTCAGTCGCAGGCCATTTAATTTTGGATGCATCATTGCCAGTTGGTAACAGTAATTAGCATTCCCTGTACTGTGGCAGCTTCCCTGAAGCGATGCTAAATAGGGTTGCCCTTTTGTGTGGAAACATAAGCAGGGTTGTGCAAATGAGCCTGGCCACCCATCTTAGAGACAGACGCTCCAGCTCCTGCTTCTTGGCTCAGGACCGGGTGCCTTCAATGCCCACCTGCAGATCTTATTTACTGATTATTAATGACACGAACTGTCGGCAACTTTGAAAGGCACAGCATGGCAACATGATGCTTCAGCCCCAAACTGTCCTCAACAGAGTGGTAATTTCCTTGAATGACATCTGATTCTACTTTCATCTCTCTCTCTCTCTCCTACTAATCAATGTTTTCAGAAGAGGACTCTGAAAACTGAAAGGCGTAGGAACACACACCTTAGTTTGAAGTTAGTGCTGCAATGAAATTTTGCGGTGCGGCTAGCTTGGGGTCTCAACAGAGGTCCAATATACTGTAAAACGGAATGGGATTTGCTCCAGACTGAACAAAACATCCTTGCCTATGATATCCTTTCCAAGAACACTACTATATTGATTTTATTTATTTTTTTGGTTCATGGGTGATGCCATTCGAACTATATTTTATTTACAGTGGTACCTCAGGTTACATACACTTCAGGTTACATACACTTCAGGTTACATACACTTCAGGTTACAGACTCCGCTAACGCAGAAATATTACCTCAGGTTAAGAACTTTGCTTCAGGATGAGCACAGAAATCGTGCTCCGGTGGTGCAGTGGCAGCAGGAGGCCCCATTAGCTAAAGTGGTGCTTCAGGTTAAGAACAGTTTCAGGTTAAGTACGGACCTCCGGAATGAATTAAGTACTTAACCCGAGGTACCACTGTACTTATTTAGCAAAACGTATGTACCATTTGAAAGAAGATCTCCAAGCAGTTTACAAAAAACGTAAAACAAAACATTGCATTCTCTATTTTTTTTAAAAAAAAACCATATACACAGAGTTAAAAACATTCAAAAACATGATTAAAACTACAGCTCCCAACATCTGTAAACATTAGAAATGTTGGTTGGAGTTGATGGGATTTGGAGTCCAACAACATGAGAAGGCAGTATGTTGACTATCCCTACTCTAATCCATGCCAAAATATCTACCGCATTGAACTCATCTCAATTTGAGCTGCAGAACTGGCTATTTCATTTATTATTTTCTCAGATTCTTTAACCTGTGGAACCCAAGGCGGCATAAATGTGATTCCTGGGAGGTTTCCCATCCAGGCAGTGACCAGGCCCAGACCTGCTTAGCTTCAGCAAAGTATTGACCCCTGGTGTCTTCAGACCATAGCTTGGAGACCAATTATATCAAGGAGGTTTTGTCAAGCCCCTGACAAACTGAAGACCCTGCCCATGCTTTGCAAGGCTCTCCATTCTGCACTGCACGTCTCCCCAGATCACCATTTCTCCCTCACAGCTAATGCCTCTATACTGTATGAAATTGTTAGCGGTCTTGCATTTAATCAATTCACATTATTACCTATTAACAGATTAGATGGGTCAGTAACTAATATTTAATAAAATAAAATGTACCTATGCATAGTTAATCATTCAATTAATCAGAGGCAAGCACATCCCCGTGTAAGATCCATGTAAGGCTAATGAAAATAAAAGAACTAATCTTACTACCACTAGCATAATAGTCCACTGGGACTAAGGATGATTCAGATGAGAAGGATGAGGTTCCATAGCCTGTATTTCAAATTTCTGATATAATTGAGACATTTTGTTCCCATTAACACTAATATCCCAGACCATGCATAACTTTAAGTATGTATAGCCTATTGAAATCCTTCCCTTTATGCACCGATATATCTTATCACGGGAAATGCCACAGGAAATTTCAGCTGTGTGGTAGATTCTTTAGAGTTAAGTTAAGATCAAAGTTGTATAGTAATTGTTGTTGTTGTTTAGTCGTTTAGTCATGTCCGAGAGCTGGACCATAAAGAAGGCTGATCGCCGAAGAATGGATGCTTTTGAATTATGGTGCTGGATGAGACTCTTGAGAGTCCCATGGACTGCAAGAAGATCAAACCTCTCCATTCTGAAGGAAATCACCCCTGAGTGCTCACTGGAAGGACAGATCCTGAAGCTGAGGCTCTAATACTTTGGCCACCTCATGAGAAGAGAAGACTCTCTGGAAAAGACCCTGATGTTGGGAAAGATGGAGGGCACAAGGAGAAAGGGACAACAGAGGACGAGATGGTTGGATAGTGTTCTTGAAGCTACCAGCATGAGTTTGACCAAACTGCGGGAGGCAGTGGAAGACAGGAGTGCCTGGCATGCTCTGGTCCATGGGGTCACGAAGAGTCGGACACGACTAAACAACTAAACAACAAAGTGGCAGATTCAAATAAATATTCTTCTTCTGATGGGAGCTGAAGTACAGCAGAATTGTAGGTGTCACAAGCTAGCTATCCTTTACATACATAGCATACAGCCCAGAGTTCTGTATGTTCCTCTTTGGGTAACTGGATTTCCTAGATGAGCATCTCTGTTCACTTCAGTGGAGGGTGCAGCTTCACAAGTGCCCTCCTTTGTGTGCAGGTGAGAACATTTCACGTACATCCTGCAGCTTTTGTAACCACAGGGTGGCCATTGGAAGAAGACAACTGAGTGGTTCTCATTTCCTTTTGCTTATATGGTGTGTCTGAGGTTCCTCTCTAATAATCATACAATATGATAAAGGTAAAAGGTAAAGTCCATTAGGTCCAGTCGTGGCCGACTCTGGGGTTGCGGCGCTCATCTCGCTTTACTGGCTGAGGGAGCTGGCGTACAGCTTCCGGGTCATGTGCCCAGCATGACTAAGCCACTTCTGGCGAACCAGAGCAGCACACGGAAACGCCGTTTACCTTCCCACCTGAGCGGTACCTGTTTATCTACTTGCACTGGTGTGCTTTCGAACTGCTAGGTTGGCAGGAGCAGGGACTGAGCAACTGGAGCTCACCCCGTTGTGAGGATTCGAACCGCCGACCTTCTGATTGGCAAGTCCTAGGCTCTGTGGTTTAACCCACAGAGCCACCTGTGTCCCATACAATATGACAGCCGTCTTCAAATATCTCAAGGGCTGTCACATGGAAGAGGGAACAAGCCTGTTTTCTCCGGCTCTGGAGGGTAGGACCCGAACCAATGGCTTCAAGTTATGAGAAAGGAGACTCCGACTAAATGACTGTAAGAGCTGTTTGAGAGTGGAAATGACTCCCTTGGGGCTCTCCTTCCTTGGAGGTTTTTCAGCAGAGGTCATCTGTTGTGGATGCTTTAGCTGAGTTTCCTGCACTGCAGGGGTTTGGAGTAGATGGCCCTTGGGTCCCTTCCAACTCTATGATTCTACTTCCTGCACACGTAAGACCAGACCTGCTGGATAGGAGCATAAGATGAGATCAGACTCTGTCCCTCTAGCCCTCTGACTGGCAGCAGCTCTCTGGAGTCTTTCTCACCCCCTATTCCCTGGTCCATTTTAACTGGAGATGCCAGGGATTGACCCAAAGACCTTCTGCCTTCCAAGCATAGGTTTACCCCTGCCGAGGTTGGCACAAAATTGGTGCTTCTGCATGCTGGCTCGCAGTGGCTAGGAGCCCATCTCCCCACCCCCACAGTTCCCGGACCACTGCTCTGGGTGGCCAACATCTCCTTGCCAAGAGTGTAAGGAACAGAGGGTTTTTTTCAGGAATAGAGGGAGGTTTTTCAGCAGAGGTTAGATGGCCACCTGTCATGGATGATTTGGTTGAGATTCCTGCATTGCAGGGGGTTGGACTAAGGTAAAAGGTAAAGGACCCCTGGATGGTTAAGCCCATTCAAAGGTGGCTATGAGGTCCAGTGCTCATCTCTCTTTCAGGCTGAGGGAACCGGCGTCAGCTTTCCGGGTCATTTGGCCAGCATGACTAAACTGCTTCTGGCACAATGGGACACTGTGACAAAAGCCAGAGTGCACAGAAACTCTGTTTACCTTTGCGCCACAGTGGTACCTATTTATCTACTTGCACTGGCATGCTTTCGAACTGCTCGGTTGTCAGGAGCTGGGACAGAGCAACGGGAGCTCACTCCGTCACAGGGATTCAAACCACCGACCTTCTGATCAGCAAGCCCAAGAGGCTCAGTGGTTTAGACCACATCTCCACCCGTGTCCCTAGATGACAGATGGATGCCAACAACATCAGGAGGGCCACAGTTTCCCCATCCCTGTTCTAAGAGTTAAATACAGGTGAAAAGGGGCACCTTAGCTTGTTTATTTCTGATAGATCTGTGGAACTAAAATATCACACTATGAAGAAACAGAAGCTGCTGGCAGTGAAGGAATGCCATCTGGGGTGACACAGATTTCCATGTCTGCCTGCAGGTGGTTGCCGTCAGCCAATACTAGAGTGATAATAATATAGACAAGTCACCTTGTGGAGAAATGCGCTCAACTTTAGTCCTTAAAGCTGACAAAGCCTGAATGGAAAAAAACAAGAGCAGCTTTGTTTTTGAACGGGTCTTGGTTTCTTTTTGAGGAGGTGTTGGGGAACAAAACAACATGCTGCCAGTAGGATATTCACCTGTCTTAACTGGGACACATTGGCATATTACAATCAGAGCTAACTCACAGATTACAAACAGGTCACCAGGGCTGGATTGTTGTAAACAATGGGTTAAATTACACAGTGCTTGGTCTTATGCTATGAGTAGCACACTTTTGATATTCTGAGACAAGGATGCCAGGTACACTGGGTTATCATAGCAAGGTTGAGAGTATGATTTGCTGAGCCATCACCCTCCCATTGGTTCAGGAAATATGCCTATGGGGATAATAGTCTCTATGACAGGCATAGGCAAACACGGCCCTCCAGATGTTTTGAGACTACAAATCCCATCATCCCTGACTACTGGTCCTGTTAGCTATGGGTGATGGGAGTTGTAGTCCCAAAACATCTGGAGGGCTGAGTTTGCCTATGCCTGCTCTAGGTCATTGCTTTCATTATATGTTGTCCTGTCCTGTCCTGTCTGCTGTCAAGGTCTGACTCTGCATCTGTGAGAATCAGGGGAAGAGGCTGTGGGTTTTACATAGCATGGTGATAGTATTGGTGGATCTCCATACATATGTATCTCTACCTCAAAGACCAGAAGAACTATATATCATAGATAGCAGCGTTTAGCTTTGTCTGGAGACAATAAACCTTTTGTTACATTGAACTGTGTGGGAGGGGATTTTTTCACTTAAGCAGGGACTCTGGAGGAAGCAAAACCGACGATCTTTTAATGCGACAAAATGAAAGTGACAACGTTAAAAGCAGCTCCCTGACCAGAGCACCAGTCAGGTGAAAATAAAAAGGGTTCTTGTTCCTTTTGCCTACCTGCGGAAGTCTTTCAACAAAGTGGCTAGATGAACCTACCCTGGTAGGAACCTGCAAATCTTGGAGCAGCCACTGAAAAGGCCCCATCAAACATATAAGATGTTGGTGGCTGTGGGGCAGAGAGAAGATTCTTTCTGGAGGATCTCAACACCAAGGCTGGGTCCCAAAATGCTTATGGCCTCCCAGGCTTTTCTATCTGGCTTGCAGGACTTCCCCTTTGGTGCACACCCTCTCTGGAGCCCACACCCCTCACCTGTCCTGTTCCTCACCTTCCTCAAATACTTTTGCCTGGCTGAAATGTGCCTTTGAGCTGTGTTAACTTCCTGATCAGGTTGGAGGATGGAGAGATGCAGGGTGTAGAAACCTCTGGCTTTTGCATGGCAGGAATGTAGCCGACTATACAAAGGTTAAGAGTCATATACATTGTTCCATCTACTTTGGCTTCTGCCTCCACCCACTGTTTACGTGTGGGCCTCATAAGGTTATCCACATGTCAACGAAGACCTTGAGCTGAAAAGGTCTCCCCATTCCTGTTCTATAGGCCAGAACCAGCTGCAAGTACATATCCATAGGACTGCAGCCGGATGAATTCTCAAGATTTTGTTTTCATTCAGATAATGAAGTGGAAAAATTGTTAACAAATAGTAAATGACTCCTCCTGGTCCCACCCCTCCGCTGCAAAACACAATAACAGTGCATTAAAAGGTAAAGGGACCCCTGACCATTAGGTCCAGTCGTGGCTGACTCTGGGGTTGCGGTGCTCATCTCGCTTTATTGGCCGAGGGAGCCGGCATACAGCTTCCGGGTCATGTGGCCAGCAGGACTAAGCCACTTCTGGTGAACCAGAGCAGCACATGGAAACGCTGTTTACCTTCCCACCGGAGTGGTACCTATTTATCTACTTGCACTTTGACGTGCTTTTGAACTGCTAGGTTGGCAGGAGCAGGGACCGAGCAATGGGCGCTCACCCCGTTGCGGGGATTCGAACTGCTGACCTTCTGATCAGCAAGTCTAGGCTCTGTGGTTTAACCCACAGCGCCACCCCTGTCCCTTAATAGTGCATTTGTCATAAATTAAACTAGACTGTTCACACATCACTCTGTTTTATTAGTTAGACCTTTATTAGACATGCAATGATTGGAAATGAAGCAATATGTCTGTTCAGATACTTCTGCAGCTGCAAACTGTATTGAAAGCAATATTGTGTAGAGCTATCCTGATACCATCATGTCCACAAAATGATCATGAATACAAAATGAGGAGGACCATAGGGAGTGGGCAAACTTTTCCCTTGACAGACTTACAGATCCTGCAAGTGTCCCTATTTTCCAGAGACAGTCCCGGATTTACAGAAACCATCCTGGTTTCTGATTTGATCCCAGAATGTCATGCTTTTCCTTAAGACGCCCCAAACTTCATCAGGGAAATGTTGGAGGGTATGGAGTTATATGACCCCCGAGCCAACGAGATAAGTAACTATACAACTTTTAGAAGTCATCTGAAGGCAGCCCTGTATAGGGAAGTTTTTAAATGTTTAATGTTTTATTATGTTTTTATATCTGTTGGGAGCTGCCCAGAGTGGCTGGTGCAACCCAGTCAGATGAGTGGGGTATAAATAATAAAATTTTCACCATCTCCATCACCATCATAGAATGTTGTTGTTTAGTCGTGTCCAACTCTTCGTGACCCCATGGACCAGAGCACGACAGGCACTCCTGTCCTCCACCGCCTCCCACAGTTTGGTCAAACTCATGCTGGTAGCTTCGAGAATTCTGTCCAACCATCTCGTCCTCTGTCATCCCCTTCTACTTGTGCCCTCCATCTTTCCCAACATCAGGATCTTTTCTAGGGAGTCTTCTCTTCTCATGAGGTGGCCAAAGTATTGGAGCCTCAGATTCACGATCTGTCCTTCCAGTGAGCACTCAGGGCCGATTTCCTTAAGAATGGATAGGTTTGATCTTCTTGCAGTCCATGGGACTCTCAAGAGTCTCCTCCAGCACCATAATTCAAAAGCATCCATTCTTCGGCGATCAGCCTTCTTTATGGTCCAGCTCTCACTTCCATACATCACTACTGGGAAAACCATAGCTTTAACTTTACGGACCTTTGTTGGCAAGGTGATGTCTCTGCTTGGAAGGTATGGACTTAATTCCTGCCCCCATCCCATGAAATTATTATAGTACTGATTTTAAAAAATCCTAGGACTTTTGGTGAATTATCAGAGATTTTCTGAGTCATGTTTCAGCATCATATAGCCTCCTGCATGTGCCCAAAGATGGCCCATAAATAATAATCTACTCTTCCTCAAAGGATGGCTAAATCAAAAAGCATTTTTTCTTTTAAAAAGCAGTGCAGAAAGAGAACCCTCTCATGGATTTATAGACAAAACTAACCCTCCAGCCTCGAACATTTGCACTGATGTATCTGCCAGCAATTTCGATGTAATGTTCTGTTTTGCAACATTGTGGAGGCTGCCCATGCTTATTTTATTGCCATCGACAGAGAGGAAAAAAATAATGATTAAAAAGATGAATGTCAACCAATCCATGCTGTGAGGACACCTGATCCTAAACATATTTGCATCAACAACAGCACAAAGTTGCATGCGTAAACACAGTTATACTCAGGAAGAACTATGCAAACAAGAACATCAACGAATTCTGGGCCAAGTGGAATTCTACGACGTGAATAAATTATGCATATTTGCATATATTTGTCATTCTTGTGCTGTACATCAGTGATAACTCTGTCTGCAATAACTGCTGTTTCTGCCTCTACTATTTCATATTTACACATACTTTACTCATCCTTTACTACTTCTGTTTCGCAGTATGCTGGCAGACATTACCAACGCAAGAGATTATGATGAAGTGGAACCCAGTAGGCTTGCAGTTCAAGATTATTTCACACGACCATCTTTTGTTACATAATTATTAACATAAAATAAAACATTTCAGCACTCGAGAAGTTCTTTCAGTCTATAGTTCTGAGGTGAGGCCTTACAGAGCAGCTGCACCAATAAAAAATAAAAAAATGAGCAGTGTTAGAAACCGAGATAGGAAGGTTAGGAGCTCAATGGCACCTTAAACCTAGGCCATGGGCGCAACAATGGAATGCCTAGACATGCTTGTGGCTATCACACAGGGTCCCTAGACATTTCACCGTCTATTGATCCCTGTGCCACCACTTTATTTCTCGCTGCCACCACCCAGGCCCTACCTGGGACAATAAAGAGTCCAGTCAGGGTTAAATTGGAACATAAACTTCTGTTTATTTATTGCAGTTTAACAAGCGTGTGGTTTCATAAACGGTATCGGTCAATTACAAACATGGCGTACCTATCCAGACCTATAACTTCTGCTACCTGCTCTCACTCACTAAACCACCTCCCAGATATTTACTTGTCTTCCTAGCCCCTACCTGTTCCTGACTCAGCTTATTTCGCTACACTAACTCAACCTACCCACAAACTCTATCCCAATTCACTCCCACTCCAACCAACCACCCAGCTCCCAACGAACTCCTCCTTTCGCCCCTCCCAGAGCTGGTTTTATAGTCCCTCTGACTCCACCCCCTGGGTTCTGATAGGGTAACGTGTTTAACTATTTCACCTCCAGCACTCTCATATGTAAAGTCACAACGCTTTTTTATAGGACAAGAATACAAAGCTGAAAATGAATCAACTGCAGCTAAAATGTTACATTCGTGTTGCACATGGTCTAATATTCTTAAGAGGATCTCTTCTCCAGACTTTGGAGAGTAGCTGGAAGTGGGGAGGCGGAAAAAGGTCCTCCTTTCCTTCTACTCTGCAGTTTTAATCTGAAATCTTTGGCGCAGTACTGCGCCCAGAGCTCAGAGGCTGCTCACACTAATGAAATTCCCTGTCGCAAAATGCGCCCAGAACAATGGGAGTTTCGAACACTGAGCATGAGATCCTTGCAAGTGGCTTCTTTCTTTGACTACAGACCTGTTGCTCCCTTTCCTCACAGTCAATGGAATATTTGCTGTGTTGCTTTGCAGGAGGAAAGGGGGTTTCACAGTCAACAACAGAGATGGGGGTCACTATATTCTGAGACTGCTGTGCATGTTCTGAGTCCATAGCATGCCCTTCATAGCGTGAGAGCCAGTGTGGTGTAGTGGTTAGGTATACTTGCTTGTTCAGCAACAAAGTCACACTGAGAGCCAATGTGGTGTAGTGGTTAAGAGCAGTAAACTCGTAATCTGGTGAACTGGGTTCACTTCCTCGCTCCTCCACATGCAGCTGGTGGGTGATCTTGGGCTAGTCATACTTCTCTGAAGTCTCTCAGCCTCACTCATCTCACAGAGTGTTTGTTGAGGGGGGGGGGGAAGGAGATTGTTAGCCGCTTTGAGACTCCTTCGGGTAGTGACAAAGCGGGATATCAAATCCAAACTCCTCCTCCTCCTCCTCCTCCTTCTTCTTCAACATTTTCCCAGTGAAAATAGGGACGTCCCATTCAACAACAACAACAACAACAACTTTATTATTTATACCCCAGCCATCTGACTGGGTTGCCCCAGCCACTTCTAAAGGTTGCATAGTTACTTATCTCCTTGCCTTGGGGTTGTATAACTCCATACCCTCCAAGTGTCCCTATTCTTCAGGGACAGTCCCAGATTTACAAACATTGTCCTGGTTTCGGATTTGATCCTAGAAGGTCCAGCTTTTCCTTAGGATGTCCCTGTTTTCATCAGAGAAATATTGAAGGGTATGGTAGGTTGTCCCTACTTTCATCGGAGAAATGTTGGAGGGTATGGAGTTATCCGACCCCTCAGCCATCTGAAGGCAGCCCTGTATAGGGAAGCTTTCCTAACGTTTAATGATTTATTATGTTTTTATATGTGTTGGAAGCCCCCCCAGAGTAGCTGGGGCAATCCAGTCAGATGGGTGGGGTATAAATAATATTTTTTTTTTAATGGAATAGGACGTCCCTATTTTTGTTGGAGAAATGTTGGAGGGTGTACCTCCAACATTTCTCCAATGAAAATAGAGATGTCCTAAGGAAAAGTGGGGACACTGTAGGTTAAACCTCAGAGCCATGGCTTGCCGATCAGAAGGTTGGCGGTTCGAATCCCCACAATGGGGTGAGCTCCCGTTGCTCGGTCCTTGCTCCTGCCAACCTAGCAGTTCAAGAGCACATCAAAGTGCAAGTAGATAAATAGGTACCACTCTGGCGGGAAGGTGAACGGCGTTTCCATGCGCTGCTCTGGTTTGCCAGAAGCGGCTTAGTCACGCTGGCCGCATGACCCGGAAGCTGTACGCCGGCTCCCTCGGCCAATAAAGCAAGATGAGGGCCGCAACTCCAGAGTCGGCCACAACTAGACCCAGTGGTCAGGGGTCCCTTTACTTTTTTAAGGAAAAGAGGGACATTCCAGGGTAAAATCAGAAACCAGGACGGCTTCTGTAAGTCTGGGACTGGAATTCCCTGGAAAATAGGGATATTTGGAGGGTCTGCCATAGCCAAAGACTGGTTTGAGGCTGCGTGAGCCTCCCAGTCCACAAGGACTCTCTTTTTTTTGGTCACCTGGGCTCTGTGATGAGCAGCCTATGAAAGAGGTGGAAGATAAAGCTGTCACACACTCAATGACAGTAGCAAGAGCACCAGGGCCTGCGATTCTCTCCCCTTCTCCCGCCCCCAGTGTCTAAATTGCAGAATTAATACAATCCACCCGTGTTCCGCTTCCCCCAGCTAAATATCTACCAGCTGCATCCTTTTCTCTTTTTTAAAGAGTCTTGTCATTTTAGCAGAAGGCCTGCTTATTGCAGTGGTGGGGAGGGGAAGAGAGAGAGAGAAACAGCATCCCTGATATAGTTGACAAGATTTTTTATTTTCATGATTACTTCCCTGCCTCCCCCCCTTCCTTTTTTTTTTTTTTTTTTTGCTGGAGGCAAAGGTTGGCATAGATGTCAAGAGAATGTTCTCCAGCTGGGGCCTGCAGTATAGAGAATTGTATATACCCGAGTGCTCTTGGGACCTTCGGCAGACTATTATGGTAATATTGGAGACTGCTGTCCTTTCCCTCCCACAGCTGGGCCGCCTCTCTGATTGTAAGTATTGAAGCAATATGTTTTGCAAATTATACGCTGGGAACAACAGGGACCCAGTAAAGTGAGCTGAGGAAGAGAAACATTGCAAAGCGATTTCATTTAATATTGTAGTTCCCCCCACCCTTCGTCAAGGAAAAAAAAATTAAAGCCTTTAATTTTTTAAAATTAAATGAAGTTCATATATTGGTGAGGAAATGCTATAACCGTTTTTTAAAAATAAAATAAAAATAAAAATAAAACCTTAATGCTGACTTTATGGGGTCAGAGTTTTAAGGAAATACGGTTATAGGCAGATTTCATGCTATCCTGATGCTCAGATTGTACAACAGCTTCGACTTCAGATTTTCCAGAATCCTTTTGAGTCCAATGAAGTGGGATTAAGCCAAAACGCACAAAACACAACCCTACACCCAAAAAATATAATTTTAATTAGTGCTAATGGGATCTCGTCATGGTCCAGCTGTTTCATACAGGATGCAAATCTATGCCCCTTTATTAAGAAAACAACCTTGAAAACAATGACACCTCTGATTTTTCACCATTACTTAAAGATGTATACTTAAGTACAGTAGCTGAGCAATGTGATTAAGGGTAACCTGATGTTATATTCAAAGCAAAACAAAGCAACCCTCCCCAAAAGGTGATGCGCTTTTCCTTCTCAATAAATAGATTCTGAGGAAGGTAATATTGTGATAGGATTAAGGGGTAAATCGGTGCTGTTGGGATTTCTGATTCTGTGTGTACCTGTGACAATAAAGGACTCTCCTGTGGGTCTTAAATCTGGGAGAGGTCAAGCGAGGATTTTGCCAATGTACTATCACTGACGTCTCTCTGGACTGGGGTGTGTGTGGGAAGAATTGCAGGAACACAAACCAGACTTATTGGAAACCCCTAAACACTTAATTGGGGACGCGGGTGGCGCTGTGGGTAAAACCACAGCGCCTAGGGCTTGCCGATCGTATGGTCGGCGGTTCGAATCCCCGCGGTGGGGTGAGCTCCCGTCGTTTGGTCCCAGCTCCTGCCCACCTAGCAGCTCGAAAGGACCCTTAAGTGCAAGTAGATAAATAGGTACCGCTTTATAGCGGGAAGGTAAACGGCATTTCCGTGTGCTGCGCTGGTGCAGGCTCGCCAGAGCAGCTTCGTCACGCTGGCCATGTGACCCGGAAGTGTCTTCAGACAGCTCTAGCCCCCGGCCTCTTAAGCGAAATGGGCGCGCAACCCCAGAGTCGGTCACGACTGGCCCATACGGGCAGGGGTACCTTTAAACACTTAATTGTGGTTCGAGGTCCCGATCCCCGCGTAGTGAAATGAAGACACAAGGACAAGTAATATAAGATTAATGGGCAAGAAAAGGCCACAACTTTATTGATTACAGCAAGTGAAAAGGTATTGGCTTAGGCATTGGATCAGGTGACTTGACTCCACCCACTCGGAGAGGGGTGAGTCTGAAAAGGGGGGGGGGTTATTCACCAGTAGGTGGAGCCCGTTGATGCTAATACAACTATAAGCTCTCCCCTGATGTCACCGAGGGTTGTGCCATGGCCCCCCGCCACACAGGCATCGGACAGGATCCACGACCACCGGATTCCTTTAACAGAATACCCAAAAATTGAAGGTGTAGGCGATGGCCACACCTAGCCCTTCCACACACCGCAACATATTCCAATGCCTAACCTACCCACCAATACCACGAAAGTTGTGACGATTGCTATGAGGTAGGCGAAAAAACCACAAAGCCAAATGCCAAATGGAAAAATTCCTACCAGGCCCCCCAGCCAACCAGGGCGACCAACCTAAGGTCCATAGCAAGGCCAAAAGAGAATTGGAACCCTGAGCTCTAAGGGAGTGGAGGGTGGGTGACTTGCAACGGGACGACGAAAAGTGAGGCCGCATGGCTGGCGCAGCAACTAGTTAAGTTCCTATCCACGCCCCCCTCTAGCCGCCTGGTTGGCCGCCTGTCCGTGGGCGTGGTGCGCCAGCTAGGTGAGTGGGTGGCAGGGGCTAATGCCCCCTGCTTGAGGCTTGGATCGGAACCCGCCCACAACCACTCCCCTCTATTGAAGGAGGAGAGTCTTAAGGGACGTGGGTGGCGCTGTGGGTTAAAACACAGAGCCTAGGACTTGCCGATCAGAAGGTCGGTGGTTTGAATCCCCACGACGGGGTGAGCTCCTGTTGCTCTGTCCCTGCTCCTGCCAACCTAGAAGTTCGAAAGCACGTCAAAGTGCAAGTAGATAAATAGGTACTGCTCCAGCGGGAAGGTAAACGGTGTTTCCGTTCGCCAGAAGTGGCTTAGTCATGCTGGCCACATGACCCGGAAGCTGTACGCTGGCTCCCTCGGCAAATAAAGCAAGATGAGCACCGCAACCCCAGAGTCGGCCACGACTGGACCTAATGGTCAGGGGTCCCTTTACCTTTACCTATCCTACAGCAGGTCATGCAATGAGGCCTGACTACCCCCTTCCTAACCGCTAGCCTTTCCCATAAAAACTTGTAGTAGCGTTGCCATATTTCTAGAAGTAAAATGTCTAGAAGTAAAAATCAAAGTTGGTGGGTTGTGTTTGTTTGTTTGTTTGTTTGTTTGTTTGTTTTTAGGAAAAACAAAGTTGTTGAGCTGTTTTTAGGCAATCAACCTTAAAGCTCTGGACATTTTGTCAATTTTCCGACAGCATGGCTATACCATTTCACATTCTGGTTATGTCCCATGTTCGACCCCATCCCACTCCAAATAGCGCACACCCAAAATTATCTGTACATTCAGTACAGCATGTCAAGGTGAAAGTTTTAACATACCCTAGCATGTCTCCCCTGACATTCTAGTTCTGTATACATTCTAGCATATGGTGGAATCTTGTTGTTTAGTGGTTTAGTCGTGTCCGACTCTTCGTGACCCCATGGACCAGAGCACACCAGGCACTCCTGTCTCACACTGCCTCCCGCAGTTTGGTCAAACCCATGTTAGTAGCTTCGAGAACACTGTCCAACCATCTCGTCCTCTGTCGTCCCCTTCTCCTTGTGCCCTCAATCTTTCCCAACATAAGGGTCTTTTCCAGGGAGTCTTCTCGGGTCTTTTCCAGGGAGTCTTTTCTTCTCATGAGGCGGCCAAAGTATTGGAGCCTCAGCTTCAGGATCTGCCCTTCCAGTGAGCACTCAGGGCTGATTTCCTTCAGAATGGAGAGGTTTGATCTTCTTGCAGTCCATGGGACTCTCAAGTGTCTCCTCCAGCACCATAATTCAAAAGCATCAATTCTTTGGCGATCAGCCTTCTTTATGGTCCAGCTCTCACTTCCATACATCACTACTGGGAAAACCATAGCTTTAACAATACGGACCTTTGTCGGCAAGGTGATGTCTCGGCTTCTTGGGAGAAAAGGAATGACAAACCTAGACAGCATCTTAAAAAATATGGTGGAATCTACACACATATAAAGAACTGTTATACAATGTTTTAAAAGAGGACATTGAATTTTCCATAAGGCTCACCGTCGCCATCTAGTGTCACATTGTATATTACACTTAAAACATACTTAAAACGTTTTTGTTTTTTTGCAGCTGTATAGCTGAGTCCTATGTGTGTAGCATTCACCAGTCAGTCCAGCAAGAGCTAAGACTATGCCAGGTAGAAGCAACAAGGAGTCTTAAAGACAAACAAAAAAATATTATGGCATAAGGTTTCATTTGATGCGTAGAGTGAGACCCTCCATTGTCAGCTCTGTGCGAAGGAAAAAAGTGCAAAGATTGAAGCTGAAAGACAATTCAATTTAATTCTGCCCTGTGACCAGTGCTATTTTTCTACAAAAAAGGTGCTGCAACTCACCATGACCCCTGTCACGATTTTCTCTTTAGCAGATTCCAATCAATTGACTACATTGAAATAAATGTGTATATAGATGCCTTTTTGAGGCGCGGGAGAATTGATGCTTTTGAATTATGGTGCTGGAGGAGACTCTTGAGAGTCCCATGGACTGCAAGAAGATCAAACCTCTCCATTCTGAAGGAAATCAGCCCTGAGTGCTCACTGGAAGGACAGATCCTGAAGCTGAGGCTCCAATACTTTGGCCGCCTCATGAGAAGAAAAGACCTTGATGTTGGGAAAGATGGAGGGCACAAGGAGAAGGGGACGACAGAGGACGAGATGGTTGGACAGTGTTCTCGAAGCTACAAACATGAGTCTGACCAAACTGCGGGAGGCAGTGGAAGACAGGCGTGCCTGGCGTGCTCTGGTCCATGGCGTCACAAAGACTTGGACATGACTAAACGACTAAACAACAACAACAATATACAAATTAAAAGTGAAATGAAATGAAAATGGCCTGAGACTTTTTGGCACCTGAGGCAGACCCCCAAATGTCATCCCGCTCCCGTGCAGCTGGGGAAGAAGGGGGAGTCAGGGAAGATCTTCATCAGGAAGTGGTGGTGGGAGAAGATTGACACTCGGATCTGCTGGCCTGTATGGATTCTGCCGCCTGAGGCAGTCACATTAGGGTTGCCATGTGTCCTCTTTTTCCAGGACACACCCTCTTTTTCAGGGGTAACATTTCTCTCTGGGTGGATATTTAAAATCTGTCAAAATGTCTCTGGCTATACTATCAATAATCATAATCATAATCATAATTTCTTATTTATACCCCGCCCATCTGGCTGGGTTTCCCCGCCACTCTGCGTGGCTTCCAACCAAATATTAAAAACAATACAACATCAGACATTAAAAACTTCCCTAAACAGGGCCGCCTTCAGTTGTCTTTTAAAAGCAAAATAGTTGTTTATTGCCTTGACATCTGCTGGGAGGGTGTTCCACAGGGCAGGCGCCACAACCGAGAAGGCCCTCTGCCTGGTTCCCTGTAACCTCACTTCTCGCAGCGAGGGAACTGCCAGAAGGCCCTTGGCACTGGACCTCAGTGTCCGGGCTGGATGATGGGGGTGGAGACACTCCTTCAGGTATACTGGACCGAGGCCATTTAGGGCTTTAAAGGTCAGCACCAACACTTTGAATTGTGCTCGGAAACATACTGGGAGCCAATGATGGATGAAACATCAACAAAATTGGTGGCTGAAGACTTGCTTTCTTCTTCTCTTCTCCAGCCCCGCCCCCCCCCAGCAATATATCACAGCTTCTATAGCAGGGGCCAGCAACCTTTCTCAGCCATGGGCCAGTCCACTGTCCCTCAGACCATGTGGTGGGCCAGACTATATTTTGAAGGGGGGAAAAAGAACAAATTCCTATTCCCCACAATTAACCCAGAGATGCATTTTAAATAAAAGCACACATTCTACTCATGTAAAAACACCAGGCAGACCCCACAAATAACCGAGAGATGCATTTTAAATGAAAGGGCACATTTTACTCATGTAAAAACACACTGATTCCTGGACCGTCCACGGGCCGGATTGAGAAGGCAATTGGGCCGCATCCGGCCCCCGGGCCTTAGGGTGCCTATGCCTGTTCTATAGCCTACATATACAGTGGTACCTCGCGTTAAGTACTTAATTCGTTCCAGAGGTCCGTTCTTAACCTGAAACTGTTCTTAACCTGAAGCACCACTTTAGCTAATGGGGCCTCCTGCTGCCGCCGCACAATCTGTTCTCATCCTGAAGCAAAGTTCTTAACCTGGAGCACTATTTCTGGGTTAGCAGAGTCTGTAAACTGAAGCGTATGTAACCTGAAGCGTATGTAACCCGAGGTACCACTGTAGTAGGTTTTCAACCATTGGGATGCCTTGAATGGTGGTCAGGAGTGCCGTGGGCAACACTGGCCTCAGTCCCTCTTTCCTTCCCTCCCTCCTCTGATGCCCTCTTGTGTCTCTGCCTCCCAAAGGTTTGCACAGCTGTTTGTTGCAGCAGCCCTGGCTATGAGCTCCCCAGGCGAATGGTGTCTCTGGTGCTGGCCAGGGGGTGCTGGGTACCAGGAGCTGAGGTGGCCTTGGAATAAGCAAGCAAGCAGGTGAGGGAGCTCAGCCCACCCGCCTGCCAGGCCTTGGGAATGGAAAAACAAGTCCCAGGCCCCTGTGGGGCAGTGTGAGGAGGCACCTCTCTTTGGGGGCAGCTCAGAAATCAGGGGCAGCAGCAGCGGCTGCCCAGAGGACTCCCAAGGAGAGGGGAGAAGAGGCTGAGGGAACACTCCACAAGGGTGGGTATTTGAGAAAGGGTGAGAGGCTGCCAGCTCTGCAGGAAAAAGGTGACATAACTGGGCTCCTGAGCCCCATAGGGGTGCCACAGAAAGATAACAACAACAACAACAACAATAGTAATAATAATAATAATAATAATAATAATAATAATAATAATAATAATTTATTTCTACCCTGCACATCTAGCTGGGTTTCTCCAGCCACTCTGGGCGGCTTCCAACAAAGAATTTAAAATACATTAAAACAACAGTCATTAAAAACTTCCCTAAACAGGGCTGCCTTCAGATGTCTTCCAAACACCAGTAGTCGGTTAAGGGAGCCATTGATTCAAAAAGGTTGAAAACCTCTGCTACAAGGCATTGTGTCATTGCATTGACTGACCTAGGGTACAATCAAAGTGCTGGCAAATTGGAAACAACCTCTGAGCGCCAGGATGCCAAATAGATACACTTCCGAGTTACCTTATGTGCCCATGAGGTCTAGGAACATGCTACTTCTTCAATGAAAAATGAGGTGCACACAGCATTAAGTTGAAAAGGTGTGCATGTGTGTGTTAGCTATACTAATTCACAGGGATTGGTTGTCATAATCATTAAAGATAACAAGCACTTTTAAAATCCATCTTTGAGAAGAGGGGAGTTCCATTCTTCAGCTGAGCACTGAAGTTGGGATTTTGTATAATTTACATTTTAAAAAGAAAGAAATCCCCAAAGGTCATAGTAAAGTGAACTGATAGGCAAAGGCACTTTCCTAATTTTATTCAAAATAAGGACCGTGTTGTGCTGAATCTGAACAAGGGAAAAACAATCTCGCATCTGCATTTCTTTGCAAATGGTCTGAGCGCCATGTAGTTTATAACTATCTTAGCTACCGGTACATGGAAAACATGCAAAGGATTTAGACAATCCAAAGTATATCCAGCATGGAATAGTGGTAGCAGTGTCAGAGCTGAGTTCAAATTCCCACTAGGCAAGAAGCTTCTTGGATGATCTTGGGTGACTCTCAGCTTAGCCTATCTTGAGAAAGGACTATAGCTAGGCAATGGAACCCACACTTGGTATGCGGAAGTCCTAAATTCAATTGAGAAAGGTCCCTTTCTGAAACCCTGGAGAGCAACTGCCACTCCGTGTAGACAGCACTGGGCTAGATGGACTAAAAGTATAAAAAAGATAAGACAGTTTCCTATGTTATCTTATAGTAAGTGTTCTTGAGGTCTTCTTCTGGTATTCATGAAGCTTCTGAGCCCAGCACCCCGCCATGCCCCCTTTTCCAAGGATCAAAACTGGAGCATGAATGTGTAGTGCTTTGATCACTTGAAAGCGCTAGACAGTGGTGCCGCGGGTTACAGATGCTTCAGGTTGCAGACGCTTCAGGTTACAGACTCCGCTAACCTAGAAATAGTACCTCGGGTTAAGAACTTTGCTTCAGGATGAGAACAGAAATCGTGCTCCAGTGGCGCGGTGGCAGCGGGAGGCCCCATAAGCTAAAGTGGTGCTTCAGGTTAAGAACAGTTTCAGGTTAAGAATGGACCTCCGGAACGAATTAAGTTCGTAACCCAAGGTAAAAAGGTAAAGGGACCCCTGACCGTTAAATTCAGTCGTGACACTGGGGTTGCGGCACTCATCTCACTTTATTGGCCAAGGGAGCCAGTGTACAGCTTCCGGATCATGTGGCCAGCATGACTAAGCCGCTTCTGGTGAACCAGAGCAGTGCACAGAAACACTGTTTACCTTCCCACCGGAGCGGTACCTATTTATCTACTTGCACTTTGACGTGCTTTCGTACCACTGTACAAATTTTTTTTGCTACATACTTACTAAATGAAAGAGGATTGTCTTAGAGCTGCGTAGACAAAAATTCCATATCCCACCTGTGTCGCAAATGCACAGATCTCCATTCACATTACTTGTTGTGGTAGCTTATAAAAAAAACCACACACCATAAAATAAAATTGCAGTACAATGGTGCTATTCTTGCTATTTTTCTGAGGTCTGTTATTGGCATTGTCTGTGCAAGGCTTTCTCTGGAAGCCTGATGCTTCCCCCAACCTCTGCCTTTCCTAATTAGTCGATTCTCCCTTTGCTTTGCTTTGCTTTGCCCATGCCCATCCTTACAATTCTTGCTATTGCATTTGTCGGTTCCAAGTCTGTACGACCGTTGCTCCTCTCTCTCCCCCTCGAGTACAGTGGGAGCCTATTTGTACTCGGCCGGGATTTTGGTGTGCACTCCAAATTGTGCTTCATTTCTGATAGCTGGCAGCAAAAACTGCTACCATCATGTATATTAGCGCGGATGCTGTAAATCCTTTCTCCGTGCCAACAGGCAAATATGCCTCTGATAATTTGCCCTGAAGGACAGGCAAGAGAGAAAGAGGGGGAGAAAAAAAACATGCTTCAGGTAAGGAAATGAGAATTGAGAACTGCTGAGCCAGTAATTGGGTCTAAAGGATACAGGATATAGTGCATTATAAAATGACAGCCTGGCAAATGTTCTACTTCATTCTCTCCAACCGCCTGTCTGTGCCACCTTGTACCCTCTAGGCTGTGGCTGGATCTAGAAATGTAGCAGAATGAGGTGGAACTAATTCAGGGGAGTTTTAAGGTACTGAAATCCATGGTCGGGCTTTATTAACGCTAGTAAGTTCTAGAGTGCCCTTGGTAATTAGGTGCTGCACATAAATCAAAATACAACCACAGGCTTCCAAATGAATGGTGGGACCTGCATGGGCCATGTTCACGCATCATGGTGGGGATGGGACAGAAGATCAGTTCGGTTCACACGTCAGTGCAGACCTATCCAATTTGCCCTTCCCAGAAAAAAATGCACAAATCAAAACACTGCTAACCTTTCAGAGTAGCCTGGTGTGACGTTAACATAGGAGAGAGTGCTGGAGGTGAAATAGTTACCGTATTTTTCGCTCTATAGGGCACACCGGACCATAGGGCGCACCTAGATTTTAGGGGGGGGCTCCAAAGGCTTGCGGATAGCTGCCTGAAGCCCGGGGTGTGCAGCGGGAGTTGGCGCTGTGCTCCCCGGGCTTCAGGCTGCTATCCGCAAGCCTTCGGAGCCTGGCGGGAACTCCCACCATGCTCTGAAGGCTTGCGGATAGCTGCCTGAAGCCTGGAGAGTGAGAGAGGTCAGTGCGCACCGACCCCTCTTGCTCTCCAGGCTTCAGCAAAAGACTGGATCCGCCCCATAGGACGCACACACATTTCCCCTTCATTTTTGGAGGGGGAAAAGTGCGTCCTATAGAGCGAAAAATACGGTAAACAGGTTACCCAATCTGGACCCAGGGGGTAGAGTCAGAGGGACTATAAAACCAGCTCTGGGAGGGTTGAGGAGTTCGTTGGGAGTTGGGTGGTTGGTTGGAGTGGCAGTGAGTTGGGATAGAGTTTGTGGGTAGGTTGAGTTAGTGTAGCAAAATAAGCTGAGTCAGGAACAGTTAGGAGCAAGGAAGACAAGTAAATATCTGAGAGGTGGTTTAGTGAATGAGAGCAGGTAGCGGAAGTTATAGGTCTGGATAGGCACCTCATGATTGTAATTGACTGAGACTGTTTATGAGACTACACGCTTGTTAAACTGAAATAAACAAACAGAAGTTTATGTTTCAATTTAACCCTGACTGGACTCAGTATTGTCCCAGGTAGGGCCTGGGTGGTGGCAGCGAGAAATAAAGTGGTGGCACAGGGATCAATAGACGGTGAAACCTCCGGGGACCCTGTGTGATCACCACACCTGGTTGAAAACCACTGCATTATGAGACTAGGTTTTAAATACAATATAATAGAGCCACAGTATTGGAAGGGGCTGAAAGCTCATCTAGTTCAGCCTCTGATTACAAGGCACAATAGTCTTCCTGACAGTGTCACTATGAAAAACATACATCATGCAGAGTTCCATGTGCCACGCACACATAGAAGGATTTATGCAGAGCCTGTAAGAAGAACTATGTTGGATCAGACCAAAGATCTATCTAGTTTAGCATCTTCTTTCCCACCGTGGACAACTAGTTGCCTCTGGGAACACTAGAAGCAGAACATGAGGTCAATAGCAACTAGTATATTTCAGAGGGGTGTGCCTGTGATCCTGGAGGTAACCGATAGCCGTCATAATTAGTAGCCAAAGCTTTCTGCTCTATGAATGTTTCTAGTCTAAGCTGGTGGCCATCACTCCAGCCTGTTAGAAGCAAATCCCATTAGTTTAGCTAGGCAGCGGTTCTCAAACTGTGGGTCCCCAGATGTTATTGGACTACAGCTCCCATCATCCCTGAGCTCTGGCCTTGCTAGCTAGGGGTGATGGGAGTTGTAGTTCAACAACATCTGGGGACCCACAGGTTGAGAAAGGCTGAGCTAGAGGGACAGAAGAAGCCCCGTGTCAGATCAGACCAAAAGGCCCATCTAGTCTGCAGGTGGTTTGAGCAAGTGAGCCAAGCTGTGGAGTTTGAACAGCAGCATTGGCATTGCAAACCTTCCTGTGGCAAGACTATTTTATTATATACTGTATAAAGGTAAAGGTAAAGTGACCCCTGACCATTAGGTCCAGTCACGGATGACTCTGGGGTTGCGGCGCTCATCTCGCTTTACTGGCCGAGGGAGCCGGTGTACAGCTTCCGGGTCATGTGGCCAGCATGACTAAGCCGCTTCTGGTGAACCAGAGCAGTGCATGGAAATGCCATTTCCCACCAGAGTGGTACCTATATTTATCTACTTGCATTTTGTCAGGCTTTCAAACTGCTAGGTTGGCAGAAGCTGGGACTAAACAATGGGAGCTCACCCTGTCACAGGGATTTGAACCGCCAACCTTCTGATTGGCAAGCCCTAGGCTCAGTGGTTTAGACCACAGCGCCACCCACGTCCCCTCTAATGCATGTTACCATATACTGTATACTTACTTCTTTTAGATAATCTATTTATACCCTGCTTCTCAAGCAGCCTGCTCAAAGAGAACAGTGCAGGTAACCATTTGTGTGAGAGAGTGTATGTTTAATCACTGATTTGGGTGGTACTTGCTCCCAAGTAAGCATGCATAGGATTCATAAAAAGTAGTATTCCCCCCCCCGGCATGGCTTATTGGAGAGATATTGGTTGATCTTCCTTCCTTCCTTCCTTCCTTCCTTCCTTCCTTCCTTCCTTCCTTCCTTCCTTCCTTCTTAACTATTTTAACTATCAGTTAAAATCTGAGATCATGCAAGTTGCATGGGGTATTGCTATGGAAATGCTACTACGTGATCCTTCACGAAAGGAAAGACTATGGTTTATGAACAGAACAGTTTAAAATATTGAGTTATGCTTGATGTAGTGTTTGGCTGCTGTGACGTCAAAATTATTGATTGCCTTTGGTGTTAAAAATACTTCAGGCAAATGTCACTTGCGTAGGTCATAGCGAGCTGAACGAAAATGACCATATGTATCAATTTAATATTTTATGTTGGGATAATCACCCCTTTAGCATTAGTTAAAAGAAGCTCTTGAAGCGCAGCGGAAATTTAACTGAAGCTTTGTGAGCTTTGATGTGAGCAGAGTGAAATTTAAAGTTATTAATGGGGAAATGGTGAATGACACCGAGAAGCTGATTCCAAATGTCGAACATTGGTATTTTGTGAATACCTGGCGATATTTTGTGATGAAACCACAGTGCTGCAAGTCAAGTTCATCAGGAAACTATTTCAGTTAGGACAAATGAAGAGAGTGAACGTTTTTGTAACAGGAGGATGAAATCCGTGCCTTTCTGACTTATCAAATTATGCCTTATGAAACTTCCACAGGAGCAAATCAAAATTGAATGTTTTGCCAATATTAATCCTTTAACGGTGGTTCTGACAAAGAGTTCTTTTGTGCAGGCAGGTCTGGTTCCTTAGGGAAGGAAATGGAGTCAACGATTTACTGATAAATTCACCCAGTGCATGGATCATCTACATCCTATGCATCAATGTCTTGGGCAACAGCTTGCTTCGCTAAGTGATTCTGTAGTGGGAGATTTGGGAACGACTTCGTATTATACATGATGCTCCCGAAACAAATGTAAATGCAGATAATTTTCAGGGAAACAATCATACCTGTCTACATAAACTTTGATTGGCAACAGGTTCAGGACGTACGTACGAAAGACGATACTTCTTTGCACTGCAAGGATGAGACAAAATCCATGGGGGGAAAGCCTCCCAATAGCTTTGATAATGAATTGGAACATCCATGTTCAAAGAGAGTATACCTCTGAATAACAGATTCCTGGGAATAACAACTGCTTCAGGATGTCTGCTTACGGGTCTCCTGGAAACATTTTGCTGTCCACTGTTGGAAACAGAATGCTAGATGAAATTGGCCAGAGGTCTGATCCAGCAGAACTCTCCAGATGCAACTAGACTATAGTCACCATAATCTCTGACCATTGGCCATTCTGCTTGGGGCTGATGGGATTTGGAGTCTAGCAACACCCAGCCAACATTGCCTACATTGACCAAAAAAGGGGACATTTTTTCGTTCATCTATGCCAATTCTGGGACTTTATTTCCTTTTGGGACCCTTACGTTTTGTGTAAACATGCAGGGTGTACAACTTTCATAGATTTTGCACCAGTTTATTTCGTGGTTTCACCAAAGGATACTGGGAAGTGTAACACAGTCAGGGTGATTTCTTAGAAATCTCTTATCCCCTCAAAGTGCTACAATTCTGAGAGAGAGTGGGAACAACTGTGACATCAGTTTAATTTTGTGGTGTAGATGCCTTAGGTATACGTCATACTTCTGAACATTAAGCAGTCATATTGAGCAAGACTAGAGAACAGCTGAGCTCACGGTCCTGTCTAAAAATATTCCCAGTCACTGCACTCTTCGCTGTCTTTTTTAACTTTTCTGAGCCAAGCAGAGGAGCTGTCCAGCAGTTTCAGAAGTCAGCCTAGAGTTGCTTTTGTGGACTAATTTTATTATATTTTGTATGCTATAAGATGTCTACCAGCACCATCTGGTCTGCCGGCTGAGACCCTACCTGCCTGTGCACTGTTTCGTCAGAGTGGTACATGCTCTGGTTATCTCCTGCTTGGACTACTGTAATGCACTCTGGGGCTACCTTTGAAGGTGATTCAGAAAGTACAACTAATCCAGAATGCGGCTATTAGACCGGTGACTGGGGGCAGCTGCCAGGACCATATAACACCAGTCCTAAAAGATTTACACTGGCTCCCAGTATGTTTCTGAGCACAATTCAAAGTGTTGGTGCTGACCTTTAAAGCCCTAAATGGCCTCGGCCCTGTATACCTGAAGGAGCGTCTCCACCCCCCAACATTCAGTCCAGTTTTGAGGGCCTTCTGGAAGAAGTGAAGTTACGTGGCAGAGGGCCTTCTCAGCAGTGGCACCCACCCTGTGGAACACCCTCCCATCAAATGTCAAGGAGATAAAAAACTACACAACTTTTAGAAGACATCTGAAGACAGCCCTGTATTGGGCAGTTTTTTATGTTTGATATTTTATTATGTTTTTATGTGTGTTGGAAGCCACCCAGAGTGGCTGGGGCAATCCAGCCAGATGGGTGGGGTGTAAATAATAAAATTAGGATTAGGATTATTACTTTATGGAAATGTGGATTATAAATATTTGAATAAATAAATAAGCCAGGGCAATGATTCCTGCTGGAACAACAGATTTCCCCCTATGTTCTCCTCATATGTCATCCCCATCTCCCCCCCTACCCAAATCTGCTCTGGAGAATCAGGAGACATCCCCCTCTCCTGCTGAACAGTGTGTAACAGGGGAGCAAAGGGGAAATTGTTCCATCAGGAAAGTAGAATTGCTTGTGCTGATGGAACAATTTCCTTAGTGCTATGTTGAATACAACCCAATGTTCTTAAAGCTTAAGAACATTTAATGGATCCAGACTTAGGCTTAGAGCAGACATGGTGAATTGATGTCAGTGGATCTACTTGAAGTATGACTAAGCCTGGACCCAATCCAATGTTTGCAGCCTAGTCCTGTCCCCTTTATCCTTGGATAATTCCATTGGCAATCCTGTGCACATTTCTTAGGGCATAAGCCCCATTGAATTCAAGGAACTTTCTTCTCCTTAAATAGGCACATAGTGGGATCAGTGGGAGTTATATCCAAATAGGGATCCTTAGGATTTTAAAGCACTCACTGGGCTTGCCCAGGTAATATTCCATCTCCATCTTCTACCTGGGGAACAGTCAAGAGCAGGCTTCAGACTCACACATTTCCTCACTGTATGATTTTCCCTGGGGAGAGAAGCAAACAGATATACCTACCAGAATTCTCCAATTTTATCTCACCCTATGTGATAAAATCTTTTGGAAAGTGAAATCAGCCTTGTCAAAAAAAAATTAGAAGCAATTAATTATATTTTAAAATTGCATGAAGGGAACAGTGCATGATTAAGTCTGTACTCCTGGATATAACTCCCCTTACTTCTGAGTAGACGTACAAAGAATCGCACTGTTAGTGGTATATATTTCCTGTTGGCAAATCAAACTTTCCATAAAATGCCTTCAGGATGACACATCGAAAGCACAGCCATTCCAGGCAGCAGAGATGTGTTAGATGCTATGTTTCAATGCATTCTTGAACTGTTTTAAAGATACAACATTTGGGTGTTTAGAAGTCTTGTTGTGAAGCATAGTCTGAGTAGCTTAGGCTGCACCTCACTTCTGTTTTCTTAGCCAGTAGTGTGTTTTTTTGGTATTACTTTTTCTGTTTAAGTATCTCCTGCTTATGAATAATTTGTAGCCCCGTGTCATCACGCTTTGAGGATAGGGTCCTGTGCTCAGTGACCATTATTAGCCCTTCCACATTTCGGAATTATCTATATTAATAAATACATTTCGCCAATATGCACAGCATACATTTTTGTTCTCTCTCTCTCTTCCTGGTGCAATATTACCCAAAGCATCTTCTCTCTCCCTGTACACAGGACCAAAAGTGCAGGCACATCATTTATTGATAAGACAAAAAGAATGTAATGAAATTATCAATGTTCTTGAATTAATTATGAACATGATTAAGAAAGCTAAAATCTCAGGAGCCAGGATCTCATTACCCATTCAGTCTTAGGGATTGCTTTCGTTCAGCACGGCAAAGAGGCTTTGAGCAGCCCCACCATTGCCTCTCCTCTCCCTTCTTTAAATATATATATATATTTGTGGTTAGCACTAAGGTTTATTTGTTCTCCGGCTCTGCGCTCCTTTTTTTGAAATGACTGCTCTCGGTGCATCGTCCTTTGAATGCCACATTCCTTCCTTCGCTGGAGAAGGGAGGCATCAGTAGGGCCTATCTAAGAAGGTCTGCGAGCCTGCACACCTCCTTTGCAGGGCATCACAGTTCGACTTGCATCACTGGAGCTCCTCAATATCTTTTCAAGGTAAGTCTGAGGATGTAGCCAAAAAAAAAAAAAAAAGTTCTTCCAGATTTATGTCTGCTGCTCTGCTCCAATACTGTCTGAATCCCGTTCAGCTCGGCACTTTAATGACATCATTATTACGCTGTCTCAACTTGATTTAACTCGGAGCATGTTCCATAGCTTCTTCTACTTTGCGGAAGAACTAATTGCAAAGAACTGATCTTATTAAGTTTTTGACAAAATTAAAAGGGAGTGCTGTTGTTGTTTTTTTAAAACTACAACAACACTTCAGACAAACATTTCCATAAATTGGAAATTGGAAATAGCAGCAGCTGCAGGCTGGACTACATGGCTGGGATAGATTCATAACTGTGTTGCAGAAGTGCTAATTGGGTTATGAATTTTTCCCCCTTCTGTTTAACTGTATCGGTAGCATCTGCCACTGTCCCTCTTTTGCTGTAAGGGCTTTAAAGCAACGCTTTAATAGAACACCTTCTTCCTCCTCGCATTTTACAAGGCCCTCATGAATTAGTTGTTGCTAGAGAGTTTGGCCTGGAATGATCGTCTGATGTCATATAGCAAATAAAATGGGATAATTGCTGGGCTGAAGTGAGGTTATTCTGACTTGATTGTAATCAAGTCAGCGCAAAGGGTGGCAGTGTGAGATTTAAATGACATGAAGTGGTTTGTGTGTGTGTGTGCTTTGTTCGGCTGTGAATCAGACTTTTGAATCTTATATGCAGTTCTGCACTGAGCACTTTCTGGCTTGCAAAAGAGGACGGTCTGTCGACTCGTGTAATAGTCGGGACTTGATGGAGTCTGGTATTTTGGAACTTGGGTTCATTTAGCAAGTGCTTCATGGGACAAGTGAGCAGGACTTGATTGCAATTATTTTCCATGTAGCTGTTGGACCGATTGCTTAACTACTCTGCTTTAGGAGAAAGAGTGGAAGGGAATGAGGGGGAGAGAGAAATTAGATCTCTGAGCTAATTTGCACAGATGGTACTCTCTGGAAAGAATCATTCTTCCTTCAGACTGAAGAAATAGTGTCAATATCTCCCTAGCTAAATCACATTTGAAAACAGGAAGCTGAATAGGGAGCATAACACAAATGTTTTAATATTGTTAATTGTAATGCCGCGCTGTTTTTATGAGCTTGGAAGTGGACAAAATATTGTTTCAGATCCACTCAGAAAAACTTATGCAATGCTTCATATATCAGAAAGCTAACTTCAGGGCCACAATGACTTTTCATGAATTTAGTGTTGTGTCCTTAAGGCTCTTTGAGATTTTGGTCCACAAAAGGCTTGGAAAGACCTATCATATGTTTTCTAGGCCCAAATAATTTCCTTTGATGCTAATCGTGGAAATATTAATTATTCAAACACATCATTATAAAGTGTACTAGTTCTACTTTTGAAAAATGACCCGACATTGAAAACATGCTCTCCTTCTAGAAGTATATTCCAGGGAAATCTAAAAGTAGAGATTATGTACATTTCAGCCTATTCTGGAAACAGATAAGCTGGAGTTCTTACACTGTTCTCTAAATATGCCTTTGAAAGTGAAAGATGGATTCACAGTGCATTTTGTTTGATACATCCCTCAAAGAAAAGTTTAAGTCCATTATTAACTGTGTGGTGCTGTCCTCATAAGCAATTGAACCTTTTCATTCCGGATGGTAAAACCACGAGGAAAGCCGACATAATATTATGTTAGCTGCATCACTTCAGTAAATATTGAATTGCTCTTTGCAGGGAATGAGACATTCTGTACAGATCTAGGAAATGAAACATCATCAAACCTTACAAGTCTGGGTGAGTCCATCCTTTTAAGGGATGTTGCTGTTGCTGCAGGCTCCCAATAAACCTTTCGACCTGTTTCATTTGTCTCGGGAACTTCACTTTCTTGAAGCTGTTCTGGCACTTGTCAAAAGCATGATCATGGCAGTCATGTCTGACTTATGTGAGTCTATGGATTTGCATGTAGGCAATATTAGAACGGATGAATATCATTCATAGTTGTGGTCACTGGAGGCTACTTCAAACAATTGCAGGGATTGTGTTTATTTTATAATGCTTCTTATTCAGAAAAGGTTAGGGTGTAGGGAGAGAAACAAGTTTGTGTATATGGTTAAATTTTCAGTGGGAACACTTTGGGAACAGAAGTTTGCTTTCACCAGAATCGGGCACTCTCTGCCTTAAATACCATCAATTCCTAATCAAATGAAAATATATGGAAATCAGGATCAGTTCCTAAGCTTGCAGTCTTATGCAAACTAATTCAGGCCCATTTTGCTCGGGAGACGGATTTTTCTGTAAACACAAAAGCTCAAGAACAGACTTCATATATGATAGAGGAAATCGTAGAAATGTGTCTTGACATGAAACGTATGCATTATTTAGAATAGTTGCAGGTAATCTTTTACATACAAAGAGTTGCTGATTCCTAATGGGGGGGGGATCTCAGCGTAAGTCACGGAGAATAAAAAGCTTGCAGATCATCAGTGAAGCACGATAACCTGTTATTTTGTCCTTGCCAAGTAATTATCTCTTCTGACTTTTGTATTTGTTTATGAGAATGGCCCAAATGCGAAAGGGCCCTGGAATTGGGGGGTTTTGGGGGGGCATCGTTTTGGAAAATAGAATTTAAATCTTCTACCACGTATGGATTTCTAGAAGCTGTGTGCCTCTCATAACTGCATTCATAGTTAAGATGTGTGTGCAGAAGCCATCCTACGGATGGGCCATGCTTGCTGGATATTGAGCCATGCTTGAGCTGTGAAATCTCTATCCAATTGAGTTGCTCTCACTTAGATGTGCATTTAAAAGCACACCCTCACCCACATTCTAAGACAACTAGTCACACACCCATGCTTCCTCCCCACCTTCTGAAGTCACTTGTGTTTTCATTTAATAAAGGCCAGCGGGGATTTAACTCTCATCTCTAGTTCTTAAGAGGCAACCTATTTTACGCTACAATCCTTTTACACACTTGCAGGAGGGAGCGTATAAGCCCCATTGAACTCAGTGGGATTTACTTCTAAGGAGACATGTATGGAATTTCAGCGCTAATTAAGGGTGCTTACTCTCAAGCGAGAGGAATATTTAGCCTTTTCGCTGATATAAATTTATATTCACGCAGCTGTATAAATATAGTATCATACAGTATCACCACATTCTAATTGTATAGAGCCTAACAAGTTACTGTTGTAGTGGGGTTCTATCCGAAGCACAATGGAATCGGAGGAACAGAGATAAATAATAATAATAATAATAATAATAATAATAATAATAATAATAATAATAATAATAGACAGCATATTGAGCAAAATAGAAAACACAGGCATGGACATTTTCTGTCTTTCTAAATGTATTATTTTCTCCCTCTTGATTTCTAGATGCATTTTATAGCTGCATCACAAAATGGTGTGGATGCTTTGTATACAGAATAATTACCAGTTTAGAAATGCAGAAGTTACAAGGCAATTAAAACTTTGATACAACATTTATATTTTATGTGATTAAAAAAATATTATTATTTGATAATGTGCTCTGCCTTATAGATGAAGTGCTTGTTTCACTAATTCAAACCCAGTCAAAATCACCCATACTACCTAATCTATTGACATGATACTACCCAAAATGGTGATGGATTTTTGTTTTTGTGTGTGGCTGAATTTTCTTGAGGGGGTGTAATCTTAAATGTTCTGCTGATTTACTTCAGTAAAGCAGAGCGACCAAGCAGTTTTTTTGTACAACTATTCAGGTAGACAAACTTCATGTTTTAAAATGAAAACAATACAATCCTTATTTAACACTTTGATAACCTTTTGCCTGATGGTATTGGAAAACAGCTATCAACAATAATAGCATCACCATTATCACCACCGATATGTTTTAATCTGCTTTTGATTTTGCACTTCTAAATTGCTGAACTCCGTCCTGGGACTTTACGGGTATGAAAATAATCATAACTGCAACAATAATCTTCTGTACCAAATAAATCTATGGAGATACACAGTTCACACTGTATATATATTTGGACTGATACCAGTTTAGCACCATGCTAAATGTACACACGGCCACTTTCTACAACCTGTTGTACCAGCGCATACAGGGCGGATGAAGAGTTATTTACACTGCAGATGTTTCAAGTGTGTTTTAAGTGCAATGCGCAATGTGACACTAGATGGCGATGGTGAGCCTTATGGAAAATTCAATTAATTTTTAAAAAACGCTTTTAAAAAACCATTTCCAGAACTTTTTTATATATGTGTGTAGATCCCGCCACTTAGATGAATGGATGGATGGATCTGAGCTGCTAGTTGCGTTTCACACAGTGTGATAGCTTTGTTTTCGAATTGATCTTTCTGCCATAAGGGAAAAAATTGCATCCCTTCTTTAATTTTTGGTTTCACTTATTTACACAAACGTTTAGCCAAGCTCTTTTTACTTCATGCATCTCATCATTTTATTCCTCCATTCAGGTACATACACACTGACATGCAGTAACACATGTACCCAAACAAACAGACGAGAGAGATCCCTGCCCCAAGGAGCTTACAACCTAAACTTTGACAAGAAGTAGAGGGAAGAGAAGGATAGAAATGAGAAAGGCAAGGCCAATAAGTGATAAACATGAGAAAATGCAGTTATGCATGCTTCCAGGGCAATGCTTACTTGGAAGTAAGGCCCATTGACTCCAGCAGGGCTTACTTATGAGTAGAGATATGTACAGGGCTGCCCTGTGGAGCTTCGGGTTTATTTTCCTGGCCAAAGCCGAGAGTGTTGCCGGAAGATCAGTTCTGATCTGAACGGGTTAAAAAGAACCCTGTGCCTTAGATTGATTTAAATCAGTAATGGATCTTCTCATAAAGCTGCTGTTACTAGATATTACACTGCTATCTCAGTCCTTTGATAGCACAGATAAGAAATGCTTACCACAGAGGATGCTCCTAAAGGACAGATATTGTTTCCTGTACCTCAGGGAGCAAAAAGCCATACTGCTGGATCAGGAACTTTTCCCAGCAGCAAGTAAATTCAGGCCTTATCAAGTTGCAGCACAAACTGCACGCTTGTTTTATTATTCTCATTAGAGATTTAAGGACTAATTCCAGTTGTTAGTGCTTAGCAGTTTAATGTTTTCCATAGATAAGAATTAAGATTCTTCTGGGGGATTTTCTCTCTCTCTCTCCTCCTCTTAATTTGCTCAAGCTTGCAGAATATAGTCCTGGAAATGCATTTACACACAGGAAATCCATGTACATTTCCTCAATTGTCCTTAACGTTTTTGAAAGCATGTGATTTATAATATATATATATATAAAACCAAAATCTCATAACTGCTCATCAGCATGCACCTTCAACGAACGCGGTGTCTTTCATACCTAAAGCACAGAAGGCTCTGGGTGTTGTTTTTCTGAAAAGCCAAAAACGATGGTTGAGCTTTCCATTTGTGTACACCGGATGACATCATTCTCTATAAATAAATTTCCCAAGGCAAATTGAGGCTGCAGGCTCTGTGGGGAAGGGATTTAGAACATCAGCCCTGCTTGCAGAAGGTCGCAGGTTCAATCCTGGGCAACCCCATCTCCAGCAGGGGATGGATTCTACCTGAAGCCCAGAGCACCACTGCTAAGTCAATGTAGGCAGTACTGAGCAACATCGACCAATGGAGTGTGGAGGGAAGACCGCTCCCTGCTGCACTGAGAGCCAGTGTGGTGTAGTGGTTAAGAGCGGCAGACTCGTAATCTGGTGAACCGGGTTCGCGTCTCTGCTCCTCCACATGCAGCTGCTTGGTGACCTTGGGCTAGTCACACTTCTCTGAAGTCTCTCAGCCCCACTCACCTCACAGAGTGTTTGTTGTGGGGGAGGAAGGGAAAGCAGATTGTAAGCTGCTTTGAGACTCCTTCGAGTAGTGATAAAGCGGGATATCAAATCCAAACTCCTCCTCCCCCTCTTCTTTTTCTTTTTCTTCTTCTTCCACCTGGCCTAGGGGCCCACACTTACTCTGAGCATGTTAAAAATGTTTTTAAATGTTTAAAATACTTGTCAAACTATGGTGCTTTATATGTTGTTGTTTTTGCGCTGTTGTGGGAGGGATGGACGTTTGATGGCGCTGAGGATTAGTTTAGTTTAAGAATAAATGTAATTCTTATTATTTCAATTAGTATTTATCGTCTTGTTGGTTTGCTGTAGAGCAGGCACGTCCAACTCCCAAGAGACTATGATCTACTCACAGTATAAAAAACAGAGTTGTTGAACTTTCTTTAGGGAGACAGAGTTGTTGAGCTGCTTTTTTGTGTTTTTTATTTTTATAAGAGATCGCTAAGGGTCCAAAGATCGACCAGGGTCAACCAGAAGCACCCCGTGATCGACCAATAGATCGTGTTTGACCTGTTGGACATGCCTACTGTATAGTTTCATTTTGTTTTAAAGGGGAGACAGTATGAGACATGGGGGTGCAGAGTGTGTGTGAATGAACTTAGTGCTTAGCTTACATTTTTAGTTGCTATTTAGTTATTTTTTTTAAAATATCATTTTATAGATTCTAAATGCCACCTTGATTTGTTAATCATATGACTTGCCGTAATTGTGAGGTTTAGTTTATTCTTTAGTTGCTGTTTTGTTTTTTATTATTTTTGCAACTGTTTTATTGATCATTTATAATTATTTTATATGACATATGCTGTATTCACGATGTGCTATTATGTTTTATTATTTTTTGGTTGTAAGCCGCTTTGAGATTCATTTGAATGAAAAGCGGTATAGAAATAAAATCAATCAATCAACCAATGGTCTAACTCAGCGTAGGACAGTTTCCTGTGTTCAGCCAGTGCTTTCCCCCTGAAAAACAAGGTGGGGGCAACTCATCACGAAGTTTGTTTGTTTATTTCGGTCACCCTCCCCCCCCCCCGACAGTGGATAAATGTAAAATTTGATTAATAAACTCAAGCAGGCAATGATCTGGATTATGCCGAAACGGCAAAAATGACTGTAAGAATCAGAAATCAGGAAGACCAAAATTTTAATGAGGAACGGGGGAAAATTATAATCTGTCTTAAAAAACACCATTGTAAACAGCTAAAATCGTTAGTGGGAGTGGAGAATGGAGAATTTTGGACATAATGGAGATGCAAAAGATTTGGATTATTATAAAAGATGCAGGAGGAAATGACTAAAGCATAAAAGAGAGAATTGTGTGTTTCAGTAATGGGGAATCTGGAAGTCCTTTAGATGCATTTCCCATTTTCACTGACTGTTGATGGTGCTCAGTGGAGCTCATGAAAGTTGGAGTTGAAAGACATTGGCTCCCAGTTTCTAATGCATGTGCCTAACTCACAGCCCCATCAGTCAGCAGCTGTCATTGGGGCAGTCACAATTACCTGACCATTGCTTTGACATGCCAGGAGGAAAAGATGGAGAGCAGAGATGCTGGTGGTGGGGTCAGTGCAGTGCAAATGCACTGGCAGACCCAATCTGTGTTGGATATTTAGTGCAGTCAAACCAACAATTCATGTTTTGCTTGATAGGCCAGTGATAGAAGCTTAAGCTCACAGAGTTTCCCTGAAAGTTTGCTAGAGAGAACTCTGTGAGAGACACTCCCACTGTGCCCTGACAGGGGGAGGGCATAGCTACATATATTCTCTTACCTTTGTGGGCACAACATCTTTTTCATCTCTTCCTCATCTCCTCATAACCAAGCCAGAAATGTGAGAACATTTGCTTAGTCGAAGCTCCAGTTCTTAGACACCATTTTAAACTAGACTTAAGTATGTCTTAGTAACTGAATTTGAAGTCTGCCTAACCAAAGCTGCTGCACCTGTTACTCTTCAACAAGTATTCTGAGTGAGTAAATGTGGACTTTTTATTGTTTGCAAGATTCTTTGTGTGATTCTTTTTTTAAGGGGGAAATACTAGGAGAATCCAGTCTGCCTTAAAGCACCCTAAATTTCTTAAGCTAAAAGGCTAAAACTAACCTATCTAAGCTTCCCTTTTAAGTTGCAAAGGGGATTGCACTCTGCTGAACTCATAAATGTGAGGAAGGAAAGATAATATTTAATAAATACATCCAGGGTTGTTTTTTTCAGTTAGAACCCACCAGAACTCAGTTCCAGCAACACTCAGGTAGGCACCACTGCCATTATAAGAGACTAAGGGAGGTGTTCATGGTGACTTCCAACACTTCTTTTTCTAGAAAAATCGCACTGAATATATCCTCTCATAGCATCTATTCGCATTCCAATCATATGATGCTCCTGCTGACCACTGCTGGTTAAATTTTACTCTTGTTGATTAAATTTGACCTCTGATGATTTGCCAACAAAAGCTTTAGCTGGAGGGAAGTTTCCTACTGTCGGGAGGCCCTTCAAGTCCAGTGTGCCAGCTGTAAGTCCATGACCAGAGATGTGTAACGTTAAATTCGAAAAACAGCACCCGAAATCCATAATAATAATAATTTTTTATTTATACCCCGCCCATCTGGCTGAGTATGCACAGCCACTCTGGGTGGCTCCTAACAGAATATTAAAAACAGAATAAAACATCAAACATTAAAAGCTTCTTTAAACAGGGCTGCCTTCAGATGTCTTCTAGAAGTTGTTTATTTCCTTGACATCTGGTGAGAGGGCATTCCACAGGGCAGGCGCCACTACTGAGAAGGCCCTCTGCCTGGTTCCCTGTAACCTCACTTCTCGCAGTGAGGGAACTGCCAGAAGGCCCTCAGAGCTGGACGTCAGTGTCTGGGCTGAATGATGGGGGGTGGAGATGCTCCTTCACATATACTGGGCCGAGGTTGTTTAGCGCTTTAAAGGTCAGCACCAACACTTTGAAGTGTGCTTGGAAATGTACTGGGTGCCAGTAAGGGTCAGAAATGTGTAACACAATCCAAGGAGCACGAATTATCATTTCAAAAGCAACACCTGAACTTCTGAAGAGCCAAGAGCAGGGGATGGCAAGCAGAGGTTTAATTCTGAAGGCAGCTGTGGTGGGGGGTATATGAACAGGTGCTTATACTGACCGAGTGGTTTTCAATGAGATAGTTGCTCTGATGCTGAGACTCTGTGAAGATGGAGTACTTTTCTGAGCACAATTCAAAGTATTGGTGCTGACCTTTAAAGCCCTAAACGGCCTTGGTCCTGTATACCTGAAGGAGCATCTCCACCCCCATCATCCAGCCCGGACGCTGAGATCCAGTGCCTAGGGCCTTCAAGCAGTTCCCTCGCTGCAAGAAGTGAGGTTACACGGAACCAGGCAGAGGGCCTTCTCGGTAGTGGCGCCTGCTCTGTGGAACGTCCTCCCAGCAGATGTCAAGGAAATAAACAGCTATTTTACTTTTAAAAGACAACTGAAGGCGGCCCTGTTTAGGGAAGTTTTTAATGTCTGATGCTGTATTGTTTTTAATATTTGGTTGGAAGCCGCCCAGAGTGGCTGGGGAAACCCAGCCAGATGGGCGGGGTATAAATAATAAATTCTTCCTCCTCCTCCTCCTCCTCCTCCTCCTCCTCCTCCTCCTCCTCCTCCTCCTCCTCCTCCTCCTCTTCTTCTTCTTCTTCTTCTTCTTCTTCTTCTTCTTCTTCTTCGTTCTTGGGTGTCAGTTGACTATGTGCCTAAAGTCAGGTAGTGAGATTTGTATATTGCAACTAAGATAGAAACCTTTGGGACCACCATTCAGCCTGCATGTTAGGAATGCAAGAGTGGTTTGGGAAGGAGGTATGGTGCTGGAGTCGGCCCGCCAGGAGCTCTGTCTCAACACACACACAATAGTCACGGAAATGCGTAATGTCCCATCACCAAACGACATGCTTTCCTCCCTCCACCAGCCATCAATGACATGGAACAGAGGTACAACCGCGTGAGCACATTCCCAAACATCGCTCTGCAGCACAAGGCAGAAGTCAACATGGGGCAGCCCCATGCTCTTTGTCACATCTAGTGCCACCCTCATTAAACTCGTTCTGTATTATTGGCTCCTTGGAATCAGATGGGAACAAACCCAGCATGGGCTCTTGAACAGACAAGAACCTAATTATCCTAATTGCTTGAGAAATTGCGGCAATTGACCTTAGATTATGTTTTCTTAAAAAGGAAAACGCCTCCTCAATTCAGCGAGAAAGTGCAACATCGAGGAAATAACAAAATATCCATCAGATTGTTTCTTTAGAATCAGGTCTTCAGCGACCTCAGACAGTGGTGTTCTGGCAGCAGCAGTGCATTCAGCAGAACATGGATTATTAATCTTTTTTTAAAAAAAATATGAACAAAACATCACTTTCATTTTCAAAGAAGCTGTCTGCATGGCCTCAGGAGCTGTCATATGACAAACTCAATCCCAGTGCCCTTGGGATGTGAGGAACCAGTTGCATAGCTCTTTGGAGCCTACCTGTTTGGAGAATTATTTTTGCTGCAATTGTTTCATATACAATTCCCATTCACATACTTTCCCTCCACCCAACCATGTAACTTTGGCTCATAAAACTCTGCAATCCACATACTCAAGAAGTACTAAAGCACATCATGATAGGGTCAGTGAAGAAAATGCTGTGGTATAGCGTGGGTTGCCAACACCTAGGGCTGCACAGAAGGGGGTGGAGGGAGGGAAGCAGATGGAGTATGTTATGGCATCTGCGTCACCCAGGAGATCACAGTCATAGAGATAAGAAAAGAAGAGTTGTTCCGTTGTCTGGAGAGGTCGCTTCCTGGTTCGCTGCCAGACGTCAGGGAATCTGATGCTCCCCATGGCAGGCTGCCAGGGATACATAGAGAAGAAAAGCTCTTACCAAGTCTTTTATTCAATATTCACAGAGAGAGTCTTAGAAATGCTGCCTCTTGGAGTAATGGCAGTGCTCTGAGTACTCTCCACCCCCTTCCCTTCTCTCTCTTTTTTAAAAAAATAATGTTTATTACTTTTCCAACAATTTAAACAAAACAAAATAAACAATACAATACAATACAAAAACACTACATAATATAACATAAAAACACTACATAACACTAACACATTAAGCTAACGGAACCAAATAAACAACAATTTAGAACACACCAAACAATTTCAATATCTTATCTTTCATTCACTTATTTCAGCGACCTCCTCACACCTCCCTTTTTGTATTCCACTTCTATTAATTGTTTCAGCAACTCCTTTCTATCTTCCTCTGTTATCTATCTTATAATTATCTTAACATTTCAAACCTTGTTTTTTTCCTTTAATACTCTAATAATCTAATTATACTTAGTTCCTTATCACATTTCTACTAAAGCCATATAACTTCATTTCTGCCTTTTTCTAACATTCATTAATTTTACAGTATTTTTCCAATCTTCTTCCACCGACTCTTCTCCCTGGTCTCGGATTCTGCCAGTCATTTCCGCCAGTTCCATATAATCCATCAACTTCATCTGCCAGTCTTCCCGTGTGGGTAAATCTTGTGTCTTCCAATACTTCGCGATGAGAATTCTTGCTGCTGTTGTTGCATACATAAAAAAAGTTCTATCCTTCTTTGACACCAATTGGCCGACCATGCCCAGGAGAAAGGCCTCTGGTTTCTTCAGGAAGGTATATTTAAATATCTTTTTCATTTCATTATAAATCATCTCCCAGAATGTCTTAATCCTTGGGCATGTCCACCAAAGGTGAAAGAATGTACCTTCAGTCTCATTACATTTCCAACATTTGCAAATTTTTGCAAGTTTGACTGGTGTCATGTACCACCTATAAATCATTTTCATTAAATTTTCTCTTAAGGCATTACATGCCTTGAATTTCATACCTGTAGTCCATAACTGTTCCCAGTCAGCCATCATTATGTTATGTCCAACATCTTGTGCCCATTTAATCATAGCTGATTTTACCGTTTCATCCTGAGTGTTCCATTTCAACAGCAGGTTATACATTCTTGACAAATTCTTAATTTTTGGATCTAACAATTCTTTTTCAATTTTGATTTTTCCACCTGGAAACCAACTTTTTTGTCCAAATTGTATGCCTCCATTATTTGGTAATAATGGAGCCAATCTCGCACTTTATTTTTCAATTTTTCAAAACTCTGCAATTTTATTCTGTCACCGTCTTGTTCCAAAATTTTCCAATATTTCGGCCATTTGGCCTCCATATTGAGTTTTTTCTGTGTCTTTGCTTCCATTGGTGACAACCATCTTGGGGTCTTCTTTTCTAACAAATCCTTATATCTTATCCAAACATTAAACAATGCTTTTCTAACAATATGATTTTTGAACGCTTTATGTGCCTTTACCTTATCATACCACAGATATGCATGCCAACCAAATACATTATTGAAACCTTCCAAGTCCAGCACGTCGGTGTTTTCAAGAAGCAACCATTCTCTCGGCCAGCAAAAAGCAGCTGATTCATAATAAAGTTTAAGGTCTGGCAGGGCAAATCCACCTCTTTCTTTAGCATCAGTTAATATCTTAAATTTTATTCGAGGCTTCTTGTCTGCCCTGCCAGACAAATCTGGAAATATCTTTCTGCCACTTCTTGAAACAGTCCATCTTATCCAAAATTTGCAATGTTTGAAACAAAAACAACATCCTTGGCAATACATTCATTTTTATCACAGCAATTCGGCCTAACAATGATAACTTCAAATTTGTCCATATTTCTAAATCCTTTTTCACTTCAATCCAACATTTTTTCATAATTATCCTTAAATAAATTCACATTTTTGGCAGTCATGTTAACCCCTAAGTATTTTACTTTCTTAACCAATGTTAATCCTGTCTCTTCCTGAACCTTCTCTCTCTCATTCACAGTTAGATTTTTCTCTAAAACTTTAGTTTTCATCTTATTCAACTTAAAACCTGCTACCTGTCCAAATTCTTGAATCAATTCCAGTACCCCTTTGGTACTAGATTCTGGCTCCTGTAAAGTCAATACTAAGTCATCAGCAAATGCTTTCAATTTGTACTGTTTAGCTCCCACTTGTATACCTTTAACCTCTTGGTCCTTTCTAATCATGTTTAACAAAACCTCAAGGACCGATATAAAGAGCAATGGAGAGATTGGGCAGCCTTGTCGTGTCCCTTTCTCAATCTTAAACTCTTCTGTCACTACATTATTCACAATTAATTTTGCCTTTTGTTCTGAATAAATTGCACCTATACCATTTTCAAAACCTTGACCTACCCCCATCCCCTGTAGATTCTTTTTCATGAAACTCCAAGAAATATTGTCAAAGGCTTTCTCTGCATCCACAAATATCAAAACTGCCTTAGTGTTGATATTCACTTGTAATTTTTCTAGAATATTAATTATATTCCTCATGTTGTCAGACAAATGTCTGCCCGGGAGAAAGCCCGCTTGGTCTTTATGAATTTCTTCTGCTAACACCTTTTTTAATCTTTTAGCCAAAATATCTGCAAAAATTTTGTAATCCACATTAAGCAGCGATATGGGGCGGTAGTTTTTAAGCTGTGTCTTTTCAATCTCTGTTTTCGGTATAAGTGTAATGTAAGCTTCCTTCCACAACTCTGGTGCCCTTCTCCCTTCCAATATTTCATTGCAGACTTCCTTCAGTGGTTGTACTAACCATTCTTTCAAAGATCTGTAATATCTTGAAGTCAGACCATCTGGTCCTGGAGATTTACCTAATTGCATATTCTGGATGGCCCCTTCCACTTCCTGATCCGTTATTTTGTGATTCAACATTAGCTGTTTTTCCTGAGAGATTTTGTGTAGTCCATTTATTTTCAAAAATCGATCAATGTCCATTTCTTTCTGCTCCTCCTGTGTATAAAGTTGTTTGAAATACCTCTGAAAACACTTCCTGATCTCCACAGGGTTCTGTATATTCTTTCCTTCCACTTCCAAATTCGTAATAGTATTGAGTTTTTGTCTTTTCTTCATTTGCCAGGCCAACAATTTCCCACACTTATTTGCCGATTCAAATGTCTTTTGCCTCATCTGTTTAATCTTCCATTCTATTTCCTGATTCATCAGCTTCATATATTGTATTTGATATAACCTTATCTTCAGGATCTCCTGTGACTTTGGTTTTGCTCTCAGTTTCTTCTCTCCTTCCTTTATATTCCCCAGGATTTTTTCCTTTTTTTCATTCTGAGTTCTCTTCTTAATTGCATTCTGTTGTATTAGGAATCCTCTCATAACTGCTTTACGTATTCATATTTATCTCGAAATAGTCTCTTAGAGTTTTTTGGGCCTTCTTGGTCACCTCTTCATTCCTGAACAAAGTGTCATTCATCCTCCATCTAAAGGAACCAATTGGCATCAATTTCATTTCCATCTTCACAGCATTATGGTCAGAACAAGTTTTGGGGCAAATCTTTGCTGATCTTCGGAGCCAATCCCCTGGTTACCCAAATTTGATCAATTCTTGTCCATGTCATTTTAGCCTCAGAGAAGAAAGTTCCCTCTCTTCCCAGAGGGTTCTTCAGTCTCCAAATGTCAACTAAGTCCATATTTTCAGTCATGTCAAAAAAGGTTTTTGGTAATCTACCATCTTTGGTGACTACCTGTCTCTGTGCCTTGTCCATATTTGTAGACACCACTCCATTCATGTCTCCCATCAGGATCATATTGTAGTCCGTATAATCCATCAGAGTCTCATGTAGCTTTTTAAAAAACTCCGATTTTCCTTCATTTGGTGCATAAATACCTACAATCAAGAATTTCTCTCCTTGTGATTGAATTTCAAGTGCAACAAATCTTCCTTGGTCATCTTTGAATATGAATTTCGGTGATAGGCTCTCCTTTGCATAAAGGACCACTCCTCTTTTTTTTACTTTATCTGATGAAATAAATTCTTGGCCCAGTCTTTTATTGCTCAATATCTTCCTGTGTAGCCTTATTACATGTGTTTCTTGCAAACAAATCAAGTCCAAATGTTCTTTTTTCAAAAAATGAAAGACTCTCTGCCTTTTTTCCGGGGAATTCAGTCCATTAACATTCCAGCTCGAAACTTGCAACGCCATCATGTAATTACGCTGGTGTTCCCCCAACTGCACCCAATGCTTGCTCTTCTTCTATTGGTAGTGGTGATGAAACGTTCCCTGGGGGCTCCAATCCAAAAGATAATGCTGATATATCCAATATTCCCCTGTTTGGTGATCTTCTATCCGATGCTCTTTGCTCTAGTCCTCTATCTGGTGATCTTCTATCCGATGCTCTTGGCTCTTTTCCAAGTCCCTTCTGCAGATCTTCTTCGTATTTATATAAAAACTTTACTTTGTCTTCTACTGATCTTATTTTTATTTTCCTTCCTTTGAAACTGAAGGATAGACCTTGGGGAAACTCCCACCTGAAGATAATTTTGTTCCTTCTCAACAGGGCAACCAGATCTCCGTAGTTAGGCCTAAGATCCAGCAGATATTTCGGGACGTCTTTAAAAATTTTCACTCTTGACTTCTAGGTTCTTCTGGTAGTGCCAACCCAATATTTTGTCTCTCTCCACTTTAGTTCGAAGTGTGATCAAGCAGTCTCTTATTCTGTTCTTCTCTTTTTCCCCTCCTCTTCCAAGTCTGAAGGCCCTCACAATTTTAAACTCTTTTTGACCCGAATCCAAGTCCCAAAAGTCGACAAATTCCTGTGTGAGAAAGTCTATCAAACTTTCCTTCTCCAATTCAGGTAGGGCTCTGATCTTCAAATTCACCTGTTTTTCTTTAAGTTCAATCATAGAAAGCGTCAACTTATGCTCATCAAGTTGCCTCTGTAGGGCTGGGACTCTCTCTCCAATTGTGTTACTTTACATTCAGCGGCAACGGCTTTCTCCCTGGCTTCCTCCGCAGTCTGTCGTATCAAAGTAGATTCCTGTATCAATTTCTGAATAGTTTCTGTATTAGTATTCACCTTTTGTCCCAAATTATTTATACTTTCTGTATTTAAGTCAATTTTAGTATTTGCAACATCCACTTTCTTGTTAAGCTGTTCCAGTGAGTCGTTTATCTTATTTAATGCAATCGCTAAGGCCTCTTCTGTCGACATTCCTCTTGGTTTCGAGTGTACTGGTACAGTAGCTGCAGCAGACAAGGCAGAGGGGCCTGATGTTGAGTCTCTCCTGGATTGCTGCCAAGTCCTCCCAGACCTTAACTTTTTTTCAGCAGTTGACTGGTCTGTTTTTTCCTTTCCATTTGCCATAACACTTGAAAGATTCAAGGTCAGTCCCAGAGTCTCACAGTTCTTTATCTTACAGCTGGAAATTCCCCTTTCCCAGCTCTTGTGAAAACATCCAGTTTTAAAGGCTTCCACTGGGGGGAAACAGTATTTGTATCAATCAATCAATAATGTCCTCTTTAAAACACAGTTCCAACAATCCAAATCTAGTTTTAATTTTCAGTTACTTTAACTCCTTTTTTCTTTTAAGAGCAGCCGGAGACAGCAGAAACAATGTATTTCTCTTATTCAGCTAGCTGTCAATGAACGTTCTAAACGCTGTCAATGAACATTCCAAGAGACGTCAGTCCTGCTAGCAGCCCGTTTCCAGAGTCAGAGCGGCGGTATTTTAACTCTCTTCGCTCTCTCCTGCAGGCATACTCAGTCCACAAATTTCCCCCCCTCTTCTCCTGCCACCAAGGGAGAGTTGAATATTCTTTACCAATGAAAAATTAGTCGTTTACCATAGGCTTTCCAAGACTTCAGCTTGCAGCCTCGTTGCTTTAGTCTATTTACAAAAGGGGAAGGCGGACTTCCTGTTTTGAACCTCCCCGTTGCGATACCTGATTAAACGTTTAAAAATCCAATTTTCCCGCTTCAACGCTACTCACGGGTAATTACTTTAAAATCAAATTGTCCACAGGAAAAAGTCAGCGCTCTCCGGCAACAGCTATGCGGCTTCGCTCCGTGGAATAAGCAGATGATCCGATGCACCGCGCCGCTCACCCCACGTCGCTCCGGATCCCCGAAACCGGGTTTCCCCGCGAGTAGGGGAGGCGAAAAAGGTGCCCGCCGAATCCCACGTTCACAGGCTTCACCCGCCTGTGATTTTTAGTGGGTCTCCGCCTTCGCCGTGGCGGCCAGACCCGAATTCCCACGGGGCAAATTCCTCCCGATCAGAGGAATTCCGCCATTACTGGAGGCACCAACCCGGAGGTCCCACCCCCTTCCCTTCTCATTCGTCAACAGCACCACCCCCTTACAGTGGCTACTTAAGGCCATTTGCCTCTTAACTCATTGCTCTCCTACTTACACTACTCACCGGGTTCTGGGAGAAGGGGGGTCCGGAATGCTTTCTAGTGATAACGTGTCATCTTCTCCCATGATTTCCCAGCTTTGCCCCTCTTCTGTCTCTCAGCTGTGACCTTCTGCAAACCACTGTTGTAAATCTATACCAGGCATAGGCAAACTCGGCCCGCCAGATGTTTTGGGACTGCAATTCCCATCATCCCTGACCACTGGTCCTGTTAGCTAGGGATCATGGGAGTTGTAGTCTCAAAACATCTGGAAGGCCGAGGTTGAGGAAGCCTGAGCTGGAACGTGCACAGAGGAGGGCAACCAAGATGATCAAGGATCTAGAAACTAAGTTCACCTATGCCTGATCTATACAGTGGTACCTCGGGTTACATACGCTTCAGGTTACATACGCTTCAGGTTACATACACTTCAGGTTACAGACTCTGCTAACCCAGAAATAGTGCTTCAGGTTAAGAACTTTGCTTCAGGGTGAGAACAGAAATGGTGCTCCGGTGGTGCAGCGGCAGCAGGAGGCCCCATTAGCTAAAGTGGTGCTTCAGGTTAAGAACCGTTTCAGGTTAAGAACGGACCTCCGGAACGAATTAAGTACTTAACCCAAGGTACCACTGTACTGTCTCCCTATTCTCTGGAAGTTTCAGGAGGGGGAGGGGAGGCGGTCTCCACCCTTCCTCCTCAGTCCAGTCCCTGCCATTCATGTGAAAAAGCTGTTTTCAATGGAACCCAGAGACAGAAGCACACAGCTGTACTGAGACAGCACCGGGTATTGAAATTTTGCACTGCCTAACAATTTTGCACCCGGGGTGCTGCTCATACCCAATATGCCTGCAAAAGAAAAGTAAACCAAACTGAAGATACCAATTTGGGGGCCTTTTGCATGCACAGTAAGTTCTCTGTTCCATTGCTGCCCCTCCCTTTGCTTATCCTGCAATAGCGGGAAGTCGTCTCGGGTGATCTCTGGCAAACAGAAGTAGCGGGGAACTGCTGAACAGACATTCCACGTGCCCTCTGGTGTTTGAGATAACCATGGGGGCAAACTTGACATCTGGAAATGCCTATCCCTCAAGCTCAGGGTCTACTCGTTACTTGTAATTAGAATTGACTCATTACCATGCTCAGGCCACCTTTCTTAGCATGTCTTGCCGGGGACAAAACAATTACCGTACTCTGCCCGCCTCCCCCAATGATCCAGCCGCCCTAGAGCCATGCCCGATAGGGTTATTTTTTTGCTGTGAGCACAGAAGGAGGAAGAGGGATGTGCCCCCCATCATAGTTTCCTGGATGCTATATTCCTCTAGGCTTACTGTTAACACGATCACTATTTTATGTTTGAATCAAGAGAGGGCGAGAGCTTTCTTTCTTAAAGCAAAACAAGAAACAAAAACCCATGTGTTGGCAGGTTATCTCGCTTGCAGAACACGAGGCGACTTGTTTTCCAGGTATTGGGCGTAAGCAGCCTTCTCGACAGGAAATAAATTTATGATGAAGAACTCCCGGTAGAGAGCTTGGAAAACTTACACAGAGCTGTTCTGCATCCAAAATGCTGTTCAGTAGATTTTTCCAAAGCACCCAGGTAACAGCTGGTGCAGGCCATGTGCCAAGCCTGACAGCCCATATGCTCTCTTTAGTGCGGTAATTATCTCAACACAAAACTCTGATAACCCAGCCTACAGGGTCCAGTTTCACCAGGTTAAATTGACTCAGTGGCTTTGTTAGTCAGTTCCTTTGGCACAGCAAGAACTTCATCAAGAGTTTAAGCACCGTGGCAGCCTCAGAGAAAGCAAGAGGGCTGTTAGTTTCAGGACAGGTGTCTTATTAACCCAAAGAGATTGGAGGCTTCCCGTTCATTAGAAAGGCACTGGCAGCATGTCTATAGTTAAGGGTCTGCCATTGTTTCCATCGGGCATCCATATATATATATATATATATATATATATATATATATATATATAATCTCCTATGTCCTTTTAAAATGTGTTTTTTTGGGGGGCAGGGGGTCATTGGGTTGTTGTTTTTATTTTGATTATGCATTTTGTGGTTTTGTATTTTGATTTTTTTTGTATTTTGATTTTCTAATAATAATAATAATAATAATAATAATAATAATAATAATAATAATACACTCAGAGAGAGTGCTTTTTTCTTTTAAAAAACCGTTTAGGGGTACTCTCATTTTCCTACTCATTTTGAAATACTGCCCCCTCAATGAGGCCAAACTTAGTCACAAAATGTTTACGGGTATGCGTAGCCCAGGGAAAAAGCACTGCACACAAACATACACATAAAAGGGGACAGAAGTCTTACTCAGTTAAATGCTTTGAGGACCAGGATGATTTTGTGCACATGGACAACCAGCTGGAAGGAATTAATTTCACCCCGAATGGAACACAGTGGTTTTAAAACAAAATGCTGAAAATACATTAATAGAGCTTTTTTAAAAGAAAAGAAAAGAAAAGCCACACTTTTGTGTGTGTGTGTCCATCAGAGGTATGCAGTAACATTTTTCATAGGGGAACAGTTCGGGCCAGAGGTGCCAGCTTGCAAGGGTGATTGGGGAGGGGCTAGCATCGCGATGCCCTGCCGTTGCACTTGAGAGGATGGTCGCAGCTCCCTCCCTAAGCCAGGCAGAAGCTTCCTGGGCTTTGGATAAGAGGCACCAGGGCTTTCACACAATGCTCCTGTTCCTTCCCAAAGCTGGGCGGGCTTAGGGAAGGTGGTGGGAGGGCTCTTGCACCCATCAGAGCATCACACCTCCCACCCTAGGGCGGGCAGAAGATTCTGAGGTTTTGGGAAGAAGGTGCCAGGAGAACATTTGGGGACTAGCCTAGTCCCCTTAGACCACTGACTGCCCATCTCTGTGGTCCATGTTGTTATTCATTGTCAAAATGAATGTGGGTCAAATGTGGCCTTCCGAGCCACAACCTCTCTCCAGCCACCACTCCCCTGTAGGCCGTGCCCCTCAACTGTCCATGCTTTGGGCCTTCCTTGAGTTGGTTTTTCCCGACTGGAATGTGCCGTTGAATGCTGCTGGCGTCTCTCTCACATCTGGATGGAGGTCAGAGAGGCGTGCGTGAGTGTGCGTAGAAATGAGCCCACTGTGCGAAGGTGAAATGTATGTTTGTTGCTCCTCCCAGCTTTGCTCGTGGCCCTGCCTACAAATGGCACATGGCCCCCAGAATGCTGTGGCTCTCAGGCTGCTCTAAACCACAGAACCATCGAATGGTAGGATTGGAAGGGCCCACAAGGGTCACCTTGTCCAACTCTCTGCAATGCAGGAATATTTTTGCCCAATGTGGGACTCAAACCCACAACCCTGAGATTACGGGTTTCGTGCTCTACCGACGGAGCTATCTTGCAGCCAGGTATAGTCCATGTGAGGCATAAGCAACAAGCAAGGAGCAGAAGTCGATGGACAGGAAGCACATGATATTTTGTGGGGCTGCCATTGGCAAAGAGTCAGGTCTATGCTATGATCTGCTTTTCCCATTCAGTACTGCTTACGGGCACCACAAGAGGTGGGGGGAGAGAGAGATTGAGGAGGGGACGCGGAGTGGCCAAAGGGTGATGATAGGCTTTGCCTCACACATTAAGGTTTCCAACACCGAAATCACAGTATATTTTACTTTAATTCTGCCATCCTGAAGGTATTTACTCTGAAGTATCAAAAAAAGTATTCTAAAAAAATCTGTAATGGGGGAGGGGTTGGACTCAATGACCCTCATGCCCCTTCCAACTCTAGGTAAAGGTAAAGGGACCCCTGACCATTCGGTCCAGTCGCAGACGACTCTGGGGGATTTGAACCATCGACCTTCTGATCGGCAAGTCCTAGGCTCTGTGGTTTAACCCACAGCTCCACCCGCGTCCCTCCTTCCAACTCTACAATTCTATTATTCTATGAAGTTACTCTGTTGATTTTTGATGGAGTCCTCTTTCAGGAAGCACACTTGAGATGGCATGCTTATGTCATTTCCCCAGTTTATGAGTCAATAATCATTTAAATGCGGGAAAGGCCTTTTCTTCAAGTAACTGCAGGAATGGGCGGGTGGAGTGGGGGGGTTGGGTGATAGGTGAATGATCAGTGTGGGGGGGAGCACTTTCCTTCTGGGCTACCCCCCACCCCGATCACTACTGGAGTACCAATTTGAATTGGACTCTCCCACAAAAAAAGGATGCTATTGCTGTAAGCACTCTGGATTTTTATGAGCAGGAATGTTGTTATTAATAACAATGTGAAACACATTCCAAAAAGCGCTCCCCCCATTCAGATTTGGGCATACCTACCGGAGCTCCCTCTTGATCTTTCAGCTCCTTGTCCTCACACCCCTGCTGGCTTTGGTGTCTTTCCTAAATCCCAGGGATGTAGGAGAGAGCTGTGCTTCTGAAAAGCATAGGCGAAGTTTTTCCAATGCGAAAACTAGATTGTTGGCCTCTCTACCACTGCATTGTCCTGTAGTATGACTGACAGACAGCTCTCCAGGGACTCAGGCAGAGTCTTTCAAAGGCGGCTGCCTGAGATCTGTATCTGGAGATGTCAGCAGCTGAACTTGGGACCTCTAGAATACAAAGCATATTCTTTGCACCACTGAAGGCGAGACCGTCCCCTCCCTCTCTCCTAAGTTGGGCTTCTGGAAGGGATTTGTGCTATATGCAAGGCACATGAAGTCCTTTTCCACGAGGGTCATTTTGTGCAATACATAAAATTGAGATGAAATGAACAAGTGCCCGTTTTCACATCATTTGTAGCCTTCAAAGTGCTTTAAAAGGTAAAGGGGCCCCTGACCATTAAGTCCAGTTGTGGTCGACTCTGGGGTTGCAGTACTCATCTCGCTTTATTGGCCAAGGGAGCCGGCGTACAGCTTCCAGGTCATGTGGCCAGCATGACTAAGCCACTTCTGGCAAAACAGAGCAGCGCACAGAAACACCATTTACCTTCCCGCTGGAGCGGTACCTATTTATCTACTTGCACTTTGATGTGCTTTTGAACTGCTAGGTTGGCAGGAGCAGGGACCGAGCAACGGGAGCTCACCCTGTCATGGGGTTCAAACCACCGACCTTCTGATCGGCAAGTCCTAGGCTCTGTGGTTTAACCCACAGTGCCACCCAGCCCCTCAAAGTGCTTTACAGCATCTTTAAAAAATATGTCCGGCAGAGCAAACAATCTTGTAGAGTAGATTGCTATTACTCCCATTTGACAGATGGGGAAACCAAAACAGAACCTAGAGTTTGGATGTGTCCGACAATCTGATCCAGCTCATTCAGTGTTTAGTTCTGGATGTATTAAATAAAAATGCATTGGCACTTGGATAGTGCCTGACACTCTGAGCTATGAGATGAAGGGAACACAGTGGATGTAGCCTACCTTGATTTCAGCAAGGCATTTGACAAGGTGCCCCATGATATTCTTGTAAAGAAGCTGGTAAAATGTGGTCTTGACTCTGCTACCACTCAGTGGATTTGTAACTGGCTGACTGACCGAACCCAAAGGGTGCTCATCAATGGTTCCTCTTCATCCTGGAGAAGAGTGACTAGTGGGGTGCCACAGGGTTCTGTCTTGGGCCCGGTCTTATTCAACACCTTTATCAACGACTTGGATGATGAACTCAAGGGCATCCTGATCAAATTTGCAGATGACACCAAACTGGGAGGGGTGGCTAACACCCCAGAGGACAGGATCACACTTCAAAACGACCTTGACAGATTAGAGAACTGGGCAAAAGCAAACAAGATGAATTTTAACAGGGAGAAATGTAAAGTATTGCACTTGAGCAAAAAAATGAGAGGCACAAATACAAGATGGGTGACACCTGGCTTGAGAGCAGTACATGTGAAAAGGATTTAGGAGTCTTGGTTGACCACAAACTTGACATGAGCCAACAGTGTGACGCGGCAGCTAAAAAAGCCAATGCAATTCAGGGCTGCATCAATAGGAGCATAGCATCTAGATCAAGGGAAGTAATAGTGGCACTGTATGCTGCTCTGGTCAGACCTCACCTGGAGTACTGTGTCCAGTTCTGGGCACCACAATTCATGAAGGACACTGATTAACTGGAACGTGTCCAGAGGAGGGCAACCAAAATGGTCAAAGGTCTGGAAACAATGCCTTATGAGGAACGGCTAAGGGAGCTGGGCATGTTTAGCCTGGAGAAGAGGAAGTTAAGGGGTGATATGATAGCCATGTTCAAATATATAAAAGGATGTCACATAGAGGAGGGAGAAAGGTTGTTTTCTGCTGCTCCAGACAAGCGTACACGGAGCAATGGATCCAAACTACAAGAAAGAAGATTCCACCTAAACATTAGGAAGAACTTCCTGACAGTAAGAGCTGTTCGACAGTGGAATTTGCTGCCAAGGAGTGTGGTGGAGTCTCCTACTTTGGAGGTCTTTCAGCAGAGGCTTGACAACCATATGTCAGGAGTGCTCTGATGGTGTTTCCTGCTTGGCAGGGGGTTGGACTCGATGGCCCTTGTGGTCTCTTCCAATTCTATGATTCTATGATTCTATGAGCAAAGAAGTTTAAGATTCAAATCTTCCATCTGCCATTGCGAACCTTAAGAGGCCTTAGGCAAGCCACTCTGTGCCACTATCCCCATGCAAAAGGAAGGCTAATGAAACTAACAGATAGTGTTGAATTTAGCTCTTGCATTTATTTCCCACATTTTCTCCAAGGAGCTCAAGACATCTCCCCTACTTTATTTTCACATCAACTGATAATCTAGTTTTCGAGGCCTAGGATTTTTATTTCACAAGGAATCACCCAAACACGTGATTCACTGCCACCTGTTGTCACCTGTGGCACGGTCCTGGAAAAGAGGTATCGCTTCATCCTGCTGCATACGGTCTTCAAATAAAAACATTTTGGAGATCCCAGGCCACAGGGAGGTTAGGCTGGCCTCAAACAGAGCCAGGGCTTTTAAGCCATGGCCCCGATCTGGTGGAATGCTCTGTAACAAGAGACTAGGGCCCTGCAGGACTTGACATGTTTCCGCAGGGCCTGCAAGACAGAGCTGTTCCACCAGGCCTTTGGCCAAGGCACAGTCTGACCCCCTTCTTCGGTAATCCTCACAGAACTCTGGCCCAATGGTTGCCCTTAATTTGATTTTGAATTGATTTTAGAATGAATTGATTTTAGAAATTGATTGTGATTTTAGGTAAACTGTGTTACTTTTATTGTTGTTAGCCGCTCTGAACCCGGCTTCGGCTGGGGAGGACGGGATATAAATAATAATAATAATAATAATAATAATAATAATAATAATAATAATAATTACAGTGGTACCTCAGGTTAAGTACTTAATTCGTTCCGAAGGTCCGTTCTTAACCTGAAACTGTTCTTAACCTGAAGCACCACTTTAGCTAATGGGGCTTCCTGCTGCCGCCGCCTCCCGAAACACAATTTCTGTTCTCATCCTAAAGCAAAGTTCTTAACCTGAAGCACTATTTCTGGGTTAGCAGAGTCTGTAACCTGAAGCGTATGTAACCTGAAGCGTATGTAACCCAAGGTACCACTGTATTATTATTATTATTATTATTATTATTAGTAGTAGTAGTAGTAGTAGTAGCACACTTGCTATTTTGGTTTAAGTCATTTGACTTTAGTAAGCATTACCTCCAAGCTCTCCTCTCAGACAACTGGTGCTACCTAGGGCAATGGCAACACACTAGGTGGAGAATTGGAATCCAACCACAAACAAAGGGTGATTAACAGTTTTGTTTGTACGCCATTTTCTTTGCAGTAGTCAGAGAAAATGTGAATGGCAAATGAGTATCCTTAACCATCTGTATAAGTGCATCGGCGCAATCAGGGCTCCTAGGCATGCTTGCATTGATGTTTAAGGATGGGTGTCTGTCAATAACACTTTGTGTGCTTTCTACAGGAAGTATAACACTGCTGTACTCACTGCAAACATGATTACCACATGGAGTGACCGTTCAGTAGTCTGATCAGGCAAGTCAGCGGTGTCAGCAGAGAATAGCTGATCCATTTGGACAGCTCCCCAATAGTGGGCCCCGTTCCAACTGGGATAGCTTCTAGGTCTGCATCTGAGCCAAACAAGGTTTGGAATTTATAATATTTTGCAAGAGGTTTTGCTTACAAACAGCACCGGCTTCCTTCCCCAAATTGCTATTACATGATTTGCTTTAATAAGAAACTATGAGATGCTTTCAGATTTCAGAGACATGACATCTCTCATTAGGACAGATTCATGAATGGTGTCTTCTTTCTAAGTCTGCAGGAGAATGTTTGTTTTGTTTTGAGTGCTGATCATATGTGAAATAATTTTCCCTATAAATAATATGGCTCCCTAGACAGAAGACCCAATAGCTATTTTTGTGATGTTAAAGTTCAGTTTTTGTTGTTGAGCATATGTACACATGGAAACTCATCACTCAGTTGTCTTCCACAGGTAGTTTATGCTTTTAATGTCATTCTTTATATGTTGCCATGAACAGTCACCAAATTTAATGATTGGTGCATTATTCTTTGCAAATAAGTCTGCCGAGACCATATAACACCAGTCCTGAAAGATCTTCATTGCCTCCCAGTACGTTTCTGAGCACAATTCAAAGTGTTGGTGCTGACCTTTAAAGCCCTAAACAGACTTGGTCCTATATACTTGAAGGAGCGTCTCCAACTCCATCATCCAGCCCGGACGCTGAGGTCCAGCGCCGAGGGTCTTCTGGCGGTTCCCTCGTTGTGAGAAGTGAAGTTACAGGGAACCAGGCAGAGGGCCTTCTTGGTAGTGGCACCTGCCCTGTGGAATGTCCCTCCCAGCAGATGTCAAGGCAATAAACAACTACTTTACTTTTAAAAGACAACAGTTAAAAAACTGTTTAGGGAAGTTTTTAATGTCTGACGCTGTATTGTTTTTAATATTCAGTTGGAAGCTGCCCAGAGTGGCTGGGGAAACCCAGCCAGATGGGTGGGGTATAAATAAATTATTATTATTATTATTATTATTATTATTATTATTATTATTATTATTAGTTTGTTATTATTATTATACTAGCTCTCGTCATATTATAATTAAAACCAAGGGACCTTTAATCAATTATGAATTTTAAAATCGCATGTTGAATATAAATGTACCATTCGATGGGAAACTCATCAGTGTCAAACAACTGTATGAAAGATGAAATATTTCTCTCTCACTATGATCAACCAATGAAAAGCTCATTTTGCCCTGCTTTGGTAGAGAATGCTGTGGCCTCTTTCAGTCACTTCTTTGCCAAGATAGACGTCTGAAGGCATCCCTGAATAGGGAAGCTTTTATTGTTTATTTTAAAAAATTTTATATATGTTGGAAGCCATCCAGAGTGACTGGGGCAACCCAATAAGATGGGTGGGGATGATGATGATGATGATGATTAGTATTATTGAATAGGACAGTGGTACCGAACCTATGGCATGCATGCCAGAGTGGGCACTCAGAGCTCTCTTTGTGGGCACGCGCGCCATCGCCCCAGCAGTGTTGTTGGTGGATGTTGGCAAATTGGGCAGCTGCTCCCCCCACACCAGTGTGGGTGGGAAACGCAGTGTCATTGGGGGGAGTTGCACGCTCGCCAAGCATCTGGTGGTCTGCTGTTGATGATGGGATGATGTATGTCAGCTGTGGTGACGTGAGCGATTTTTAGCATTTCTTAGTCGGGTTAGTGATTTTGTGCATTCTCCCCTGAAAAAAGCTGAACAACTTTGGGCAACCCTCCCCCCTCCCCCCAAAGCTCAACAACTCTGGGTCATCTCCCCCCCATCTTATTCAATATGAGTCATATACAAGGGTGTGTGTTCTTGGGGTCATATACAAGGGTGTGTGTTCTGAGAAGAACCTTTATGGATAAAATTAAAAGTCTATCTAGTCTAGGATCCTGCCTCCCATCGGTGACCAACCAGGTGCCTCTGGATAGTATACAAGTAGAACTTGAAGACTATATTCTATACACAAAAAAATTACAGTAAATTGCTGTGTTGGCACTTTGCGATAAATAAGTGGGTTTTGGGTTGAGGTTTGGGCACTCGGTCTCTGAAAGGTTTGCCACAACTGGAATAGGACATCCCTATGTTCATCAGATAAATGTTGGAGGCGAAGGGTTGCCATATTTTGAAGAGCAAAAAAGAAGACCCATTTGCTGACTTTTTCTTTTGACTATGGATCGCTGTGACGACTCTACCCATGAAAAAGAGGACATATGGCAACCTTACAATGTTCCATCCTCAATGTTCACATGACCATTATGCACAAATGTGGTTCTCGAAACATATTCAGACTAAATTGAGACGTGCTGATCTTGTTCCGTCTGCCCCTCATAGGGATTGCGTTCAGTAGCATTTAAAAGGCTCTTTTGGGGTTTGCCTGAAACAGTTAAGCGCCCCCAAATTGAGACAGGAGGGCGCTGTCTGTCCAGAGAACTTGCCATCTCTCTCTTCTAGTAATGGGGATCAGGGACTAGGGATGGGTGACCTATCAATTTCTGCTCCATGTCAGGTTTGCATGCGCTCAGTTATTTTTATTTAATTTATTACATTTACATTCTGCCTTTCTTTCAAGGAGCTCCAGGTGGCATCCGGGGTCTTCCTCTTACAATTCTATTCTTCCAACAATCCAGTGAGGTAGAAAGGCAGTGACCAACCCAAGGTCACTCAGTCAGCTTCATGGCTAAGAGAGGAGATTTGAACCTTAGTCTCCCATGTCCTGTTCCCTCACTCTAACCATTGCACCACTCTGGCCTCACTCCATGGCAGCAACCTGTGTCACAGAGCCCTTTGGATCCTGGCCTCAAAGAATTCCGAATGTCCAGGAAGGTTTGGTGCAACTTGCTTTCAGTCCTTGCTTATATCCCCCTTGATCACAGTTGACATTTACATTAATAAATAAATAGGAATTGGTTCCTGGGCCCTTTTATCAACCAAAATCTCCCTATAATGTATCACAAATGAAAGGGGTAAAGCAATTGAAGTGCTCCCCAGCTGGCCTTTAATTTCCCATTCACAGATATTTTGTAAATCCCATGGCTGTGGGCTGGATCGTGCTTGCAGAGAGACCTTGGGGTGATTTCTAGCGTTAATCATACTCCGAGGAGAACCATTGCAACTAATGGATTATTCTGAGGGCGACTGACATTGGATCTCACCAGTGCCGGATTTACGTATAAGCTAAACAAGCTATAACTTAGGGCCCCACTCTCTCGGGGCCCCCCAAAAAAATTTAAACAGAAAAAAATGGATATATATTTCCAAAATATAAGATAAAAAACAAATAAAATAAACCTACATACAGCAACAGTGTTTTGTGTTGTGTAGGCTCCTATGAAGTAAGTAATGGGCCCCGCCTGCTAGACTGCTCCCTAAAATACCACTATCGCTATTAATATACTTCTTCTTAATTGTATTTCACTATTAATATACTTCTTCTTAACTGTATTTCGAAGGGACGTGGGTGGCGCTGTGAGTTAAACCACAGAGCCTAGGACTTGCCGATCAGAAGGTCGGCGGTTTGAATCCCCACGACGGGATGAGCTCCCGTTGCTCGGTCCCTGCTCCTGCCAACCTAGCAGTTCAAAAGCACATCAAAGTGCAAGTAGATAAATAGGTACCACTCTGGCGGGAAGGTAAATAGCATTTCCGTGCACTGCTCTGGTTTGCCAGAAGTGGCTTAGTCATGCTGGCCACATGACCCGGAAGCTGTACGCCGGCTCCTTCGGCCAATAAAGCAAGATGAGCGCCACAACCCCAGAGTCGGTCACGACTGAACCTAATGGTCAGGGGTCCCTTTACCTTTAACTGTATTTCAGTTCAACAATTACTTTGATAAAATACTGGTACATACTTTGTTGTGTGCAAATGGCTTTAGATACCTACTGGGTCCACAAATTACCCTATAGCATTTATTCAACACACAAAAACAGTGACACAAATTGTTGTTGACAAAGGACGGCTGGATGTATAAAGGGCCCCATTACCTTCAGTAGCTTAGGGCCTCATCAAACCTAAATGCGGCACTGGATCCCACCCTATATTTGCTAGCATGGCATTACGTCTGCAAGTGTGCCAAGCATCCCCCTGATTAGGAGCGTGGGCTGCCCTGCCACCTACCCAAACTGGGGTGTGTGGGTGTCCCCCACATGTGAATAAACCCCGCTTGCCGCTCGCAAGTCGCTCTCTGCACACTCGGAAAGCCACGCTTTGATTTTCCCCTTTCGATGCTTTCTTGCGGGCTGCGACTGCAGCGATCAATGGCGAGCGCTCTTTGGCAGCAGGGCCTCCTCCGCCGTGCATCTCTTGAAATAAGACACTGGAGGCTTAGCGATGCCGCTCTGGCAGGGCTCCTTTGTGCTGAGAGATTTTTATTAGGCTGAAAAGTCTAATGTTCATGAAGTCGCGACTGGAGAGAGGAGTAGGCGAGCAGTGCATTTGCTAAACCCTTTCCACCCTCGCTCTGCCTCCCTCCACCCCGCCTCCCTGCTCTCCAGTATCATTTCAAAGAAGAGGTGGTGAGGTTGTATTCCTCAGAGTGCTGTTTAAAGTCAGGAGGAGCAATATTTAAGCACATGGTAGGGCAGCCGCGTTTGAAATCTGCGCCCCCCCCCCTTGCTGGTGTACTGATGTGCCTTTAGGGGATGCTTCCCTGTTTGTAGTTTGTTTTCTTTTGTTTAAGGTTTCAGCTAGTGCATTGACTAATGATTATATAGCAGTAAACTCTCGTCCCTGCTAAATTCAGAGGTAATGCCTCAAAAGCATTTTTCCCCTGTGTGACATAAAACCATAAAAGAACGAGACAAGCCCCTTTGAGTAAGAATCATCCTTTGTTTAAAGAGAGAAAAGGCATTCTCTTGATGCTGGGGGTGCTGGCGTTGGGTGGGGGTTGAATTCAAATCAAAGATAAAGCTAATTGATAAAAAAATTGAAATGAAATCAAAGGGACACAGGCTGATCCTTCGGAGGGAAGTTAATGGGGTCCCCCACACACATTGGCAGAACCGACCAACATTAATTGCACTCTTTTGGTATGAACAACACTTAAAGAAATATGTTTATTGTGGGTTTGATTTTTCATCTCTCCAGTGCATGTATAAACCTGGATTCTTGCTGCTAATAGGAATGGGAGGATTTGATTCACACCAATCTTAGACAAAGTTCTGCACATTGCTGCAGCAATTTGCAGTTTTTTTAAAAAAAGAAATCCTCATGAAATTTCTTCAGTAAATTTCTACATATTTTTGTATGCCGTTTTGATTGAGACAGACATTTTTGCAAGCAATCCCCCCTAATGTAATGCACATTTGTGGGTGATTTTAACCAATGTATTCATTTTTATGCACATCCCCCCCCCCAATATTTCAATTTCTGTAAACATTATTTGGTTGGAGAACTGGATCATAAAAATGGGATATGTGCAGCTTTCAAAGAATTTCTCTGTTTCAGTTCTCATATTGTTTTGGAACATGTGCATTGTATGCATTCCACTTTAAATGCAAACTGAATCAAAATTCTCCCCATTTCTGAACACAGTGCTGTTTTTCTAGAAAAAATGGTGCCGGAACTCACCATGAACACCTCTGTTGTTCTCTTATATGCAATGATGCCTGAGAGGTGCCAGAATTGAGTTCCTGCTGAAAAAAAGCCCTGCCATCATATCTTCCTTCTCGAATTGTTGTGAGAAGGACACCCATAAGGTTTGCCTTGCTTATTGGAAGCCACCTCAACATCTCCCAGGGTTGGAAATGAACCCACATCTCTCACTGAGCTGCCAGTGCTTCCCCCTAACAACTTTCTGTTCGAGCATCCTGTAGTATCTCATCTACTCTTGCTTATGAGATCATTCCCAGCCTCTTTTCTTGCAAAACATTTGTTCCCTCCTGAGACCATTGTGTTGGATCTAAATACTGTGTGTGTCTGACAAAGTTGACTATCCTGGCTCACAAAAAACATATGATGCCCCAATAAACGTGGTAGCCTTTCAGAGGCTACTAGATTCTTTGTTACTGTAAAGCAAGAGTAGTCAATATGGTACCCTCCATCAGCCCCAGTGAGGGTGACCAAGAGCCAGGAATGATGGAGGGCACCGTATGGTTTTAAACACTGTGTGAAACCTTGGGTATTGCAGCTGACCAAATACCCTTCTCTAGCGACGCATCTATGGGTTCCCTTTAACCACTGGGCTAGTTAGAGAGTCCTGTGCAGTGAGGTACTGTATTTTTCACTCTATAACACACACGTAGTTTTTAGAGGAGGAAAACAAGGGAAAAAATATTCTAAACGAAATAGTGGATATATGATTTTTGTGGTTCATGCTGAGGCCACAGACATGTGATCTGACAGTGAGTTTGGAGTAGCCCAATGCAAAAATCCTGAGGATCCATGTGGATCCATGCTTTGTAACCACGGAGGAGGAAAGGAAGGGGAACCATGGATCCTCTGCTCACGACTGCAGCAGATCCCCACCACCACCCGCAGGCATTCGCTCCATAACACGCACAGACATTTCCCCTTACTTTCTAGGAGGAAAAAAGTGAGTGTTATGGTGCAAAATATACGGTAAGTTTTGACTAGGGCTGGACAATATATCAATCTATCGTCCAAAACCGGTTTGAAGTCCATATCGTGATTTCGGTTTCATAATTTTTGACTTGGCCATATCTCATGAATCATGATGTGTGTGTGAGTGTGTGCTATGCAAAAACCACGATGCAGGAAAAACCGTGAAGCCAGCCGATGCCGCTGGATAACTCCATCCTTATTTCAGACATTGTGACATATCTGTATATCACGATGTTTAGCTGGTGATATATCACGATGCTGAAAACCAGATATCGCCCTAACAATCTTATTGGCAGGGGGTTATTTAGAGGATAATGTGTATTCTCCCACATTCTTCAAACTGTGGCAAGCCCGCTAGGCTGCATCTTAGGGACCTTGGCTGGATCTACACTGATCTATTAAACGTTATTAAATGTAACGTTCTATAATGTTCACTGCAGTTTCCCCTTGCCGGTTCTTGCTGCTCTGCAGCACCCCTCTGGTGTGACATTTAAATAACACATTTTTAACATTATAAACCATGTGTGTAGATCTGCTCAAAGTGTTCATTCTGCTGAGTACAGCCCTAGACTTCTGCCTGATAATCCTGCCCCAATGGTTATGTGCTAGAGTAAGGCATAGCTGTCAACTTACAGATTTGAAAATAAGGGACCAGCAGCCTCGGAAATAAGGGATCAGCAGCCAAAATAAGGGATTATCAGAGCACAAGTATGTTCGACTTCTGAGCCCCTCCGAGCCAAAGGCAGAAAGCCCAGCCAGCAGCCAAACGAAGCCTCAAGCGGTGGTTCCCACATCACAGCAACCAGGCAAAGGGGATGCAGCAAGGAAAACCACCGCCACCTCTCCACTGGGAAGCGCTGAGCAAAGGCGAGTCCCCAGGCAACGCGGCCGATTTGATCGGCACAAGGCATGCAAGCTCCACCCCCCAGTCGTTCTTAGACTCCTTATTGGGTGAGCAACGCAGACAAGCAACGCAGTTGGAACCTCCCTCCTCCCTGGCCGGCAGGGAGGGAGGGAGGGAAGCTGCTTCCTTTGAAATTTAAGGGACATCATCAATAAGGGACAGCAGCAGGACACAGCACTGGGATAAGGGACTTTCCTGCCAAATAAGGGATGGTTGACAGCTATGGAGTAAGCACTGTTTCAAGGAGTGTGTTTGTACAATACGTGCTGTAGAGACTGTGGTATATGTCACGATGGCATTTCTGCTAGGGGCTGGAAGCTGAACCATCCCAAATGCATGGTGTATAGGCTTTAAATGCCTTCCTAAATGCTCTCTTTTCTTGATCCAGCACAAAGTAGATCAATGCTCATGTTTGTTTTGACTTTTATATTTGAATTCTGAGAAGTACCTGTATCCTTATAATGCAGGTGCTCTAGAAACAAAAAAATAACAAAGCCAGCAATGAATATAATAAAAAGAGAAGTTTAGGGGTCTGAAAAAAGGTTGGGGTGAAGAGAGACATTCCAGTTATTTTAAATTATGAGACGCTATACTAATTGCCACTATATGTACAGATCGTCTGACTGCGGCTTGCAGGCGTCTACTGTTTCTGATTATTCCTGGACCAATTCCATCTTTGCTGTAGGTGGTAGATGATGGTAGATGGCAGGGATCCTGCTTTTGTCTTCCTGCATGCCTCCTATTGCATTGACGGCCAAGAGCGCTTTGTCTCCATTACCTGATAAGTGAACTTTAAGCTGCATGGGAGAAAAAGAGAGATGTCAAACAGCACTGCAAGAGCAGAACAGTGGGGAAAGAATATAGTGTTCTTCAGTAATCTCCTCTTGTGGATGAGGAAATTACAGAAGACTATTATGTTCTTTCCCCCTACTATATTGGGGGGGGGGGGTCAACGTGCCTAAAAATCTGTGCTGTAAAAAGGTTTCAGTTGTACACAATCAGCATGCAATGTGGCCTCATATATGAAATTGACTTCCAGCAATTTAGATATAGAAAATAGAAGTGTGGGTGGGTGGGTGGGTGGGTGGGTGAATAATAATGTTTATTTTTATGCCAGCCCTTCCACTATCACTGTTCCTGGGATCTTAATTACTGATGCTGCTTCAAAATCAGAGCATGCAATCCTTAAGATGAAGAGTTTGGATTTGATATCCCGCTTTATCACTACCCGAAGGAGTCTCAAAGCGGCTAACATTCTCCTTTCCCTTCCTCCCCTACAACAAACATTCTGTGAGGTGAGTGGGGCTGAGAGACTTCAAAGAAGTGGGACTAGCCCAAGGTTACCCAGCAGCTGCATGTGGAGGAGCGGAGACGCGAACCCGGTTCCCCAGATTACGAGACTACCGCTCTTAACCACTACACCACACTGGCTCTAACCTGCTGACATCAGTGGCAGACCCCCCTCTTTGCCCTAGCTCAAAAGATATGCCTTGGGCTGGAGATTGGGTGGGGGCAGCGTTGTGTTGTGTACATGACATCGGGAGGAGGCATGTCGTCAGGAGGAGCCCAAGTGGCAGAGATGAGTCAGGCTGGTTCAGAGTCACGGGTGTCTCCCTCTCCTGCAATGACAAGCTCCCCTTCCCCAGTACCAGAAGATGCATGAAAAGGTGGAGCAGAGGTTGGTTTCATGCAGGCACAGTCTATAATAGCTTGGGGAAAGTCCTGAAGAGGAGAGAAATTAGACAGCTATAGGGAGGCAGGGATGCATGTCTTGACAACGGATCCATGAGGTAAGGGCTATTGGGAATGTTATGGGCATAGCGATTTTTCTCAATAGGCTTCTCAGGCTCAGTTTAGTTGAAACTGCAAGCAAATGTGGAGAAATCTATAAAAGAATAGCTTTAAAAAATATCGAGAGGTATTCAAACAATGTTGATATGATCAGCAATATTCCCCCACCCCCTCAGAATTGTGCACTTAGCAGAGACAATTTAAATAACATTTCAAGCGAAAATCTGAGGTAAGTTTGGAAGACCATGCTCAGGCGAAAGAGGAAGTTGTGACAAGTCAGCAGTGTGAAGGAATGAAACTGTCCCACAATTTTGTGTTCTGTTTAGTTGTTATAAAACACTTGCCTCTTCTTCTTTTTTTTGTTTTGTTTAGAAGTTATCCTGAACACAAGGGTCAAATGTTTTCAGGGTGAAGTGGTGCACAGGAAGGTTAAAAGTTTACAAGGGTATGTTTTCTTCCGGAAGCTTTGTATTAGAGGGCCAAAGGTTTTCTGACAATGAAGATGAAATGGAAATTCCACCAGGAGTCTACTCTATTTCTGATTAGGTGAAAGGCTGGGATGGGGAATGCATCTTTATTTACACATGTCAAGTTACAGAAAAGATGGAGAGCTGAAGAGAAGAAAAGTTGTGGAGCCAGATATTTGAAAAGCTGGAGTTGAAGAGCCACAAGAGACATAAAGGGGTGAAAACCTAAGAGAGCTAGAACAGTGAAAAGTGTCAGAGATCACAGCCATAGAAAGGAGCCAGAAGTCAGGAAGGGTCTTCAGAAGCTGAACTGAGAGATGCAAATTCATATGTATTTGTTTGGACAGGCAGGGAAACAATCTACAATAGCTATAACTGGATGCAACGTTTTGACCTTTGTATATTTTATATTTGTTTTATATATTTTAGATTTCTTTAAGTCACCTTGGATCATTTTGAGAAAGAGGACTAAGAAATGTAATACAGAAATAATCAATCTCTGTTTATTTTATTTTTTACTTATGGATAACTACTCAAACTGTAAAATTAGATTATTATTATTACAGTGGTACCTCGGGTTAAGTACTTAATTCATTCCGGAGGTCCGTTCTTAACCTGAAACTGTTCTTAACCTGAAGCACCACCTTAGCTAATGGGGCCTCCTGCTGCTGCCACGCCGTCGGAGCACGATTTCTGTTCTAATCCTGAAGCAAAGTTCTTAACCTGAAGCACTATTTCTGGGTTAGCGGAGTCTGTAACCTGAAGCGTATGTAACCTGAAGTGTATATAACCCTAGGTACCACTATATTTGGACTTCTCAAACTGTTTAACTTGTTGGCTGGTGGTCATGGTAGAAACATTTCTTTAAAAAAGATTAAAATAAAATTGTGGTCTTGTTATTTATCCTATGCCTAAAGGCCATACTACTCTATCCATTATGGGGAGTAGGTTGGACCAGTTGAAGTCCACAGGGCTAAAGAGTTGTTTAGTGGAGATAGCTGGAAGAGGGAAAAGTCATTGAGGAGAAGAAGGAGAAGAAGAAGTCAGTGAGGAGAAGAAGGAGCAGTTGGTTTGGCTGATCTGCCTTCCTTCCTTTCTTGCCCTCCTGTGATGTACTCTGCAGGCCATGCTATGTAGAGAAATGTCATTAAAAGCAGCAGTGGAGGATCATTCTTAGGTGAAAATAATCTGTGTAAAAGTTGAGGGAAGCTTAAAGAACTTTGAAAAGATTAGCAGTGGAAAAGTGCACTGGAGGGAAAAGTGATCATGGAACTTTTCATTCCATGGAATTAGTTTCTAGTCACTTCCCAGCATTTCATACACTGGCTATATTCACACATCACAATAAGCCAAGTTGTTTGGCTTATTGTGGTACAGTATGAAGAAGTCACATGCTGGTGCATACTGCCCAAGTTCTACTGCTTCACTCTTCATATGGCATGAGCAAGATAAGAAATCCAGGAAACCTTGGCTTGCCATTACATCTGAGCCAGGGACTGTGGTTTACTGCTTTCTAACAGGTAAAAAAAGGTAAAGGACCCCTGGACGGTTAAGTCCAGTCAAAAGGGACTATGGGGTGTGGCACTCATCTCTCCTCAGGCGGAGGGAGCTGGCATTTGTCCACATACAGCTTTCCAGGTCACGTGGCCAGCATGACTAAACCACTTCTGGTGCAACGGAACACCGTGACGGAGGCCAGAGCAAATGAAAATGCTGTTTACCTTCCCGCCAAAGCAGTACCTATGTATCTACTTGCACTGGTATGCTTTCAAACTGCTAGGTTGGCAGGAGCTGGGACAGAGCAAATGGGAGCTCACGACCTTCTGATCAGCAAGCCCAAGAGGCTCCGTGGTTTAGACCACAGCGCCACCCGCGTCCATTGCTTTCTAACAACACAAAGTCTGTAAGCCAACAACAAAGCATAGCTTCATTCCCTTGTATATCATTGGAATGCAGGAAGCTGCCTTATAGAATTATAGGCTTTCAGAGTTGGAAGGGACCCCAAGGGTGAACCCCATGCAACACAGGAATCTTTTGCCCGACGTGGGACTCCTGCTCTACTGACTGAGCTATCCTCTTCTGCTGGAAGATATTAAGATAGCATCTTGCCACTATGACACTGTCTCTCATTTGATCAAATGACAGGCTCTGGTTGCCATGCAGTCTACAAATCAGCCCGTTCCTGTTTGATGCAGTTTAAAGAACTCACTTATAATGCCATTTTTCTCAAACTGAGCATCCAGCAAGGCAGGGAGGCAAATGGGGCATTGCTCCATCTAGCTCAGACTTCTCTACACTGACTGGCAGCTGCGGGCTATGGTTTCAGATAGGGATCTCCCCTTGCCCTACCTGCAGATGGCAGGAATCAAACCCAAAACCTTCTGGAGGAACAGTAGATGCTACACCACCGAGCTCTGCCTCTTCCCTCTATTCCCTCTCTTCTGCGAGCAGATCAAACTCTTCCCCCTCCCTCCCTTTAAACTTACTAGTTACTTTTAAATTAAGATTGGTGCTATTTAGGGAAACGCAAGCTAATCTGAGCCCTAAATCTGTAGCTCTCAGCTCTGCAAACGGCAGCTCAGGCATCGGCTGTAAAGCTCTCGATAAGGAAGGTAGGGAGCAAGGTGCAAGTCCCTCTACGATAACCTCCTGACTCCGACATTATAGGTCTTTCTGCCGGAATTGAGTTCTACATCTTACTCGATTGGTTATTGTCACGGATGAGTAATGGATGCACCCCGGCGCTCTCCCACGGCACTCGAGCCAGTCCATCAGGCCATCAAAGAGGCACAGCTGTGAGCCGCAGGGGCAGGCAGATAAAAAGGAAACTGTTAAAGGTACAAGGACCACCAGAGAGTGGATGGAATACCTACATCTTTGCTGAATAACTACTTGAGTATAAGAGCTCCTTGTACCAATCTGAAACTTCATTAATCAAACTGCCCCCTCACTCTACGGTATAGGTATTTAGATAAAGCAGTAAATATAAGTGAAAGGGGGTGGGGCAGAGAAAAGGAAAGAAGGACCACGGTAAGAGACTAATCTTTTGGATTAAGATTCTTAAACAGCAACAACTCTGTATCTTTATCAGAAAGTTTTAATTGGAAGCACAGGGACTGGGAAAACATTAAACAGGTTACAATACAGAAAGAAAGAAAGAAAGAAAGAAAGAAAGAAAGAAAGAAAGAAAGAAAGAAAGAAAGAAAGAAAGAAAAACAGTCAATTTTATTTTCAAAAGGAAGGAAGAACAGAAGACAATTTTATTGAAATAAAACCCAAAAAAGCTTATTTCCACAGTTTATCAATTTAAACGGGATTACAAAGTTTGGTATTTAGAGATGAGCAAATCTGACATTTCGGTTTCTCACATTTCTCATTTTCATTTCACTTCAATTCAGTTCTCCGCGTCAGCTTGTGATTTTTATCTGTGCTTAAGAAAAAAAGCTTCCTGAAAATTCAACAGCACCCTGGTGCAAATTTCACCTAATATGCACCTGTTTGTATGCACTATTGATGAGTTCATTTTTGCAATTCAGTTTCCCTGGAAAAATGCATTTTTATATTTTCACCACTAGATGCATTTTTTGTATGCTTTACCCTAGTATATGCATTTCTGAACACATTACTTCTCTGGAGAACAGCTTTGTAAAATATGAAGAAGGGTGACTGTTGAAGGTTGGCCTTGTTTAAGTTCTTGAATTGTTTCAGAAAGTGTGACTTCGGTAAGCTCACCTGTAAATGTCGATTGAATTGAATTTATCCTCCGTACCTACTGGTAGGTGGAAGGTTGTTTAAGAGACCCCTCAAGCAGTGTACCTTTGCCACATAATGTGTGAAAGAAGGTTGTTAGTTGGCAAAAAAAATGTGGAGGGGAGTGTCTGGTTTTATTTGTCCTCCCCCACCCTACCCTAAATTTGAGATTCTAATAATTACCTTAGCTCCTCATTTGAGATATCAAGATGTCAGTGAGGGAGGGCAGGCGAAGAAACTTCCAATATTTCACCAGCTGAAGACTCATCACCACACCTAGGAGAGAGAAAGCGCAAGATCTTTATGAATGAAGTCCTTGAATCCATCTGCAAACATCATGAATAAAGTTGGTTTAAGCTCGGGTCTAACGATTTGCTCTTCAACTTCACCTGTGTTTTGAAACACATTCCCCAAAGGCAGGGCATGTATTTGTGTGTACAGATAATCAAGATACAACACAACTGATTTCAGTGTGAGAACTAGCAGTGTCTACAGGAAAGAGTATTCAAAAATGCAACAATCATTTTGTATTATAATGGACTGAAATATTTTAAAACAATAAGTGCAGAGTGAATAAGGATTTGCTTATCAAGATGAGAGATCGGCCTGTTGACTTTCTCATGACATGAATTAGAATCTGGCCTTGTACCAGAAGAAGCCATCACATGTCTCTAGATAGGATTCTCATATTTTAAAGGCAATGGGAGCCAACTGGTTGTTCTTGGGCCAAACTGTGCTCACAAGATGGGCCTTGTCCTACTATTCACCTGCCCCAGACCTCATAAGGGAGAGGAAACAGATACAGGTGTGGCTTGGAATTACATAGGTCATTAAGCCAAGATATGCACTAACTTGGTCATGGCTCCATTCTTGCCCTACTCTTTCCCTCCTCCCTTATTGGCACACCTTGACTTCCTGGGTTAATTATCCATCATTTTCTGTTACATCTACACTGGGAAATAATAGTTACCAAGATCTGAAGCCACAGTTCAAAACTGGTTTAAGATCCTGATTTACCAGTCAAGGACCAGCTGTTTTGGGGTCACTTGACAAACCTCAGTATAACATCAGTTCCCACTGCTGTGTTAATTTGCAGAGAGCAAGTGACATGACAGGCTCATCAGTCACAGGGAAAAACAACAACCCTGTAGGCAGTGAAATTAGGGTTGCCATATTTCAAGAAGTGAAAATCTGGACACAAACAAATTGTTGACCTTTGTTTTAGAAAGTTCCCAAAGTTGTTGAGCTTGGGGGGGGGGAAACAATAACCCATGATTCTATGGTAACGTGGCCAAAAATACATGTCAAACCACCGCTTTTCGGGAATTCCCCCTGTATGTCACTTCCGCCATTGAAGTCCCGACAATGTCCAGGAATATCCGTATGTGTGGAAATCCTAGAAATGTATGTGTGTTTCTATGAGGTGGGACGAAACGATTACAGCAAGTGAACTTTATTGAGTGAACAGAGGCAGAACAGTCAAACAGAGATAAATCAACTGCTTGTATGTATTTCTGGAGGCCTGGGCCACTCCCACTCTGCATGTGATTGGCTGTCTAAGCAGCGAATCGTAACCCAGAGCTTAAGAGCCAATGCCAGCAGCCCAAACCCTGACAATACTACATGACTGGATATTGTGTATCAAATCAAAACACAGGGCTCAGGACCCTAGTGCAAACTCGAGCTCAGGCGAACACAGACCACGGCATATGTAACATGTTGCTACTTCAGGAAGAGTAACCACTTCCACATTAAGGATTTTGGGTGGTTCGATTCCAGCCACAATTCAGCCCTAAAATATTTTTCCATGTGGAGGGACTAAGACAGCATTTCTGCACATGCCCATAGCTCTTTCCTATCACTACTTGTTAAATTAGTTCTGAGAGCTCCTAGGACAGTTCAGGTGCTGGATAGCTCCCCTTCAAAAATGCCTGTGCAATCGTGGGAGGCCACCGGCAATGCTCTTACACATTGCTGCCATTATTTGCATGATCAAGCTGACTGCCACAGGGCAGGCATTCCCACGGCTGCCACAGTCATATAAATCAGGATGACCACATGTTATATGCACCAGGTAGAAGCACTGGCTCATATTTATTGGTGTCTCCAGTTCATTGGCTGGGCTAGTGTAGGGCTGCCATATTTCAAACAGTGAAAATCCGGACAGAAAAGTTGTTGAGCTTTTTTGGGCTCAACATATCCGGAATACTGCAGTCGGCAGCAGTTTCCGGGCAAAAATTGGGAAAATGTCCGGCACTCTTCGCTAGGTGATCTCACAAAGAGGTGAAAGATGAAACTCAATGATGACTGTTTTATTGACAAAAATCTTTCTTGGACTATTAGATCAGATCAGATCAGATTAGATTATAATATGATGAATATGCGAGCAGGATTTGAATTACGAGCAACAGGAAGAATGACAAAATATTGTATTGTGATTATGATATAAAAGAGGGAATATAGGGTGCAGCAAAGGGGTAAGGAGGAATCACCAAAGAAAACGGGATGGGAGGTCGATAAAACAAAAGAAAAAAATGATCATGTATTGGAATTATATGTGAAATCTATGGAAATTCAATAAAATATTTTTTTTTTTAAAAAAAGAAGAAAATATCCACTCTGTTGCTTCTCATTTATGCAATGCAACTGGGATATAAATATTGCCCCCCCCCTTTAAAAAAAATCTCCATTGAATGCATCATATACCCAGAACAGTGTCTTGATTGCTCTTAGTGGAATACATTTAAATGTTTTGAATGCACCAGTTCTTACATTCCTTTTTTTTTTTTTAGCCATCATTATAGAGAAGATTTACGCACCCTCTTTAATATACAGCTGAACTGAATCTGCGTCCCTCCCAAGCACTGTAGCATTTTGCCGTGTCTGCTGCAAAGAAAGTTCTTTGGACACAAGATATAAGAGGGAAATATTTCTGCCTCGCCATCTCAGGCTCCTGCAATCCCCAAAGTGTATCCCCATCTGCTTTTGGGAGCTCTCATTGCAATATGCAGTGATTGCAGGATAAGCACACCATTTTCCTGTCAATACTTTCCTATTAGCCTCCTGGATCCATACATCATCGTCTTGCTGGCCTGCAGTTTGCTTATCTTTGTCTCGGAGGCTGCCTTTGATTTATCTAACGCCCAGGTTAATGAGGCATGGAGCCCAGGGTGGCTCCAAGGATAATGCACTCTTGTATAAAAATGCTTAAGGAAGGGATCAAGTGATAATCCATTCTAGACTAAAAGGCCTAGCTCTTCAACAAATGTTGTATTTCTTAATCACTAAACTAAGACTATAATAGCTGCCCCTTAAGCCACCATCATTCATAAACAAAAAGATACCCACCAACCTCTCAAAAATTAGAGGAGGAAAACAAAACAAAACCAGCAGCTGAAAATTACATTTCAATTTAAGCCTCTCCTCCCACCCCCCCAAAAAACACAAAAAAATCAAAAGAGGTTTGTGTCTTAAAAACAGTTATCATCATTATAGGATAGTGTTCTTATGCAAAAATAAGTTAGCTTTAATATTTAATTTACAGTAATAGTTTTTTATTCCCTCCCTGGGACCTCTGTTTTTCCAAAGACAAAAATAACAGAAGCTGGAATGTGACAGTGGCAAGGATAAATCAAGTTAGCTATTTCAATAATGGAGGTAATTACAAAGTGTATATATCGCGAAAACGTACCAAGTGGTTAGGGGTTGTTTAATTAACATAAAAATTTTCAATATCGGCAGCAAGTGTTGTGTCTCGGTATCACAAACAAGCTCTGTTAAAGATGCATGGTCCAAGAGTCACACCTGTCTCTGTCCTAGTGTACAGGGCTAATATACCTTTACATTCCACTTATCCTCATTACTGAATAATGAGTAAATAAACTCATTGAATAAACTCACATGTTAAATGAATGCTGGGGGATTCTGTAGGTACAGTAGGTGTTCTATTGCAAAGGTGCCCTTTTCATGCAGATCTGCTTCCTTTAGCTTTGTGTTTATATTATGGTTCTGCGAAAACATTTCGAGGGAGACGCATCCTGCAGGAAACGCCTTCTCTCCAGATAACACCCAAGGGAGGATATTTTGTGAAATATCTGGACACGCAGAGCTTTTACCACCCTTGGTCCATTCTAGTCCCCAACGACTTGACCCAGGTAATAAAGTCCCTTACTGGTCACTAACCTACATTATTGAAATTCAGTTCAGATTTTAATGATGTGACATGTTTACGAATTGTTATTGAGGCGCAAATGATCTTCTCATAGGTTATTTAAGGCACAAAGGGAGTCCCTTGCTTAGAGGTGGAATGAGCTATTGATTATCTCAGCAATTAAGAAAATAAATTTTAGCATTTGTATTCAGGCTTCTTCTTTTTTTAATGCACATGCTAAATGGTGGTCAAAGAAGCAAAACCTAAGGAGATTCCTTAGGTATCAGGGATGCATGTGCATGTGAGTTTAATATTAGTTGAGAAGGCCAACTGGTGTCCAGTCTAGGTCCAAAGCAATTTTCTATATCACTTCTTGGCTCTACCAAATTTTAATCAATGTTGGGGATGGAATTCTCGCCATGGAATCATAAGGAAAATGAAAATGTGCTCAAACTTGCAAACTTGGGAAAAAAGCCCCATTTTAAGGCTACATCTCTTCTCATACCCTCCAACATTTCTCCAATGAAAATAGGGATGTCCCATTCCATAATGATAATTTCACTATTTATATTCCACACATCTTACTGGGTTGCCTCAGCTGCTCTGGGCAGCTTCCAACACATATAAAAACATAATAAAACATTAAACTTTTTTTAAAAAAACTTTCCCTATACAGGATTGCATCCAGACAGCTCAGGGTTGGATAATTCCATACCCTCCAACATTTCTCCAATGAAAATAGGGACATCCTAAGGACAAGCGGGGCATTCTGGGATCAAATCAGAAACTGGGGTGACTTCTCTAAATCAGAGACATCCCTGGAAAATAGGGCCACTCTGAGCTTCTATCTGCTTAGGCCCCGCTCCTTCACAAGAAAACCCAGCAAAATGATGATTATGGAATAGGACATCCCTATTTTCATCAGAGAAATATTGGGACGGTATGGGAGCTGGTTCTGGTCACAACGGCTTCTCAATAAGCAAGTTGAAGGCTCGGATGCAGAGGGTTGATAGAGAGAATGACTTGGTAGAAAACGTCGAAAAAGAAGACCCCAAAAGGAGCATGTACAGTGGTACCTCTAGTTACAAACTTCATTTGTTCCGGTGGTCCATTCTTAACCTGAAACTGTTCTTAACTAGAGGTGTGCTTTCGCTAATGGGGCCTCTTGCTGCTGCTGCGCCGCCGGCACACGATTTCCGTTCTCATCCTGGGGCAAAGTTCTCAACGCGAGGTAACTCTTCCAGGTCAGCGGAGTTTGTAACCTGAAGTGTTTGTAACCTGAGGCGTTTGTAATTCGAGGCACGACTGTATTTGCATGAAATGTGCACATTCTGATTTGATTTATTTACTCCATCAACAAAATTTATATTTCTTCTTTAACCAACATGAGCCTTTAAGCAGTTTACACGAAATACAAAAACTAGCTTAGCCTAGCTCAGCATGGTGTACATGGACTGGCAGTGGCTATCCAGTGTTTCATTCTTTCCCAACCCCACCTGGATGTTGCCAGGATTTGAACCTTGGACCTTCTGTCTGCAAGGCAGATTCTCTGCCACTGAGCTGTGGCCCTTCCTAACAGCTCTGGGGGTAGAACCCTGATCTCATTCCAAACACTCAGGTTACCCTGGTCAGCAGACAGACTTATCTGTCACTCTGACACCTTTGATTCTATCCACATGGTGAGAAATTTCTGCACTTAATGCCTCCTTGCAATTATTTTATTATTGTTGTTATTATTAGTAGTACTAGTACTAGTAGTATTTTTTAAAGGAGCAGTTTAATTCATAGCTGTCAACTTTTCCCTTTTCTTGTGAGGAATCCTATTTGGAATAAGGGGATTTCCCTTAAAAAAAGGGAAACGTTGACAGCTATGGTTTAATTTAAGATAAAAGAAAAAGAAAGAGGGGAAAAGAAAAGTATACTATATCATTATACGAGTTAACAATTGCAATTCCATATATACTTCTCTAATACATTGTGGTGTTGTTATCCAAATACATATGTTTATTTTTAAACTGCTATATTTGTGTTCCAAGCATCATTACGCCTGTCCATGCAAAGTCTACGTTTATCAGCAATCTGCTCATCACTTGCAATTTTGTATTAAATTGAGCTGTACGCTTATCTAAGGTTGCAATCCTAACCCCACTTACCTGGGACAAAGCTCCGTGGAATCCAATGGGCTCATTTCTGAGTACACCTGCCTAGGACTGTGCTGTTAAGGCAGCAGCACAGAGGAAACTATCACCGATGACGGTTCATGGTCTGTGCTTCACCATGTCTCTGGAGAAAGGTGCAATATCCCCCCCTCCCCACTCCTCTGTCCAAAGATGTTTTGCAACCTCCCACAGTCCCTGTAATATGCAGTCATCTCCCCCTCCATACCAATCACCATCAGGATTGAATTTTGCTAGTCTATAGCAATATGTGGCTTTCCTGCAGTCATCCTCTTTTGGAGCTCTCCTTTCAGCTGGAATTGGTGCCATGTTAAAAGAAATATATGGATGTCCTGTTCCCAGCCTTCCCCTTATCCCTGCTTCTGGCAGGTGTATGCTAGACACTGACTGCTAAATACTTTGTAATTAGCATGCCTGGGAGCAATCACTGTCATCTTACATCTGTAATCTGGAGCGAGGGCACTGTTAGCATGACTCTGTTCATTTCTCTAATGTCCCATGCCTATAGACCTATACAAGGCAGCCTGAAGGATCAGCGTTTGATGTGTGAACCACAGGCAGACCTCAGAAATGTATCTCATTATATTCCTATCTGGCTGCCCTCTCATAGCAAGATTTATTATTCATAGGCAAAGGGTGGGATAAAACGGGGAGGGAGGGATTGCTATCGTAGGATAAAATAATCCTACATATATTGCCCAGCTTAAAGTTCAGCAATTATTTGAATAGATCAATTTAACCTGTAGTAAATAGCGATATATTTCGGGTATATTCACAAGAGTGCCAAGTGGATTATGGAACAGACCCTTTCAAGTGTCCCTGTTTTCCAGGGACAGTCCTGGATTTGATCCTGGAATGTCCCACTTTTCCTTAGGTAAAGGTAAAGGGACCCCTGACCATTTGGTCCAGTCATGGCCGACTCTGGGGTTGTGGCGCTCATCTTGCTTTATTGGCCGAGGGAGCCGGCGTACAGCTTCTGGGTCATGTGGCCAGCATGACTAAGCCGCTTCTGGTGAACCAGAGCAATTGCACGAAATGCCGTTTACCTTCCAGAGCGGTACCTATTTATCTACTTGCACTTTGACGTGCTTTTGAACTGCTAGGTGGGCAGGAGCAGGGACAGAGCAATGGGAGCTCACCCTGTCGCGGGGATTCGAACCGCCGACCTTCTGATCGGCAAGTCCTATGCTCTGTGGTTTAACCCACAGCGCCACCCATGTCCCTTCCACTTTTCCTTAGGACTTAGGACTTAGGACTTAGGACTAGGGAATCTAGTTCATGGCAGCTGGACATGAGTGGTTTGGCAGGCATACTCTTCAACTGATGAACTTTGATTGCATCAGCAGCATACATTTACAACACTCTCTAACAGTTTAATAGTCACAGATTTCCACCAAAGAATCTTGGGAGCTGCACGTTCTTTAGTACATTCCATTGACCCACTAAAACAGTTTCAAAAGCAAAATACAGTAGAAATACAGGGGAAAGACTCCAAGGCAGTTGCTATGTTTTATCTAGAGCATGTTGATTTCTATTTCATATTACCTCCAAGATAGTTTTTGCCATGGCCAGGACAATAACATTTGTCTTATCTTCAAGAAGATCATTGAGATAGAAGGTTTCAGAATTTCCAGGTAAATCTACCCAGTGCTTTTTTTCTTAAAAAAATATGTTTAGGGGTACTCTTATTTTGACTCAAGAAAACCACAATTTTATACTTCAGATTGGGAAAAATAAATACAGTAAATGGACTAAAGTACAAAGATTCACAAAATGTTTAGGGGTATGCGTACCCCTGCATTTCCCCAGAAAAAAGCACTGAATCCACTAATAAGGGTTTAATCAATTGTTCCCTGGCTTGTTTATATAGCCCACAGTGTAGTAATATATGCTTCATGCAGTCAGCAGCCTGAGACCTGTAGTTTAAGTTTCTAGGAATCTTAGCCCTGTGAGGGGTTTACTAACCACTGTCAGCACCTGTAACAAACTACAGTTCCCATGATTCTTTGTTGGGAAGAGCCATGACTGTTGAAGTGGTAAACGAGCATTTTACATTTATGGCGTGGATGTGACAAGATTCAGTTGGATATTTACAAACCAGAGCTGAGAGGGACATAGCAGAAGCAAAGCAGAGAATGGTCTGCTTGGACTGAAACCTAGGCTAGCCCCATATTTTGGATGAATGGATGGCAGAGGTCAGGGAGGAACGAGCTACCCAAAAGGAATCCCTTGCGAGGCGATCCAAACTTGTCACCTTCAGGATAAGCAATGGTGATAGCGGAATCCAGGCAGGTTCCGTCATACGTCTACCAAAAGATGAGGAACACATCACCCATGAACAGACTCTGGTGTCTAAACCATGGAGCTTCTTGGGCTTGCCGATCAGAAGGTTGGTGGTTCAAAACCGCTTGATGGAGTGAGCTTCTGTTGCTCTGTCCCAGCTTCTGCCAACTTAGCACTTTCAAAGCACACTAGTGCAACTAGATAAATAGGTACCACTGTGGCGGGAAGGTAAACGGTGTTTCTGTGTGCTCTGGTTGAAACATTTACTGACCTTTTGCAGGGATTTCCATAATCCTTCAACCCTCACCCAAGCATAGCTGTCAATGTTTCCCTTTTTTAAGGGAAATTCCCTTATTTTGCATAGGATTTTTCACAAAAAACGGGAAAAGTTGACAGCTATGCACCCAAGAGGAACAGTGGGATCAGAGTCAGTGCAGCAGCATGTAGAGCAGGAAGCTCAAGAAGAAAACCCCAACTCAGCTATGAAGCTTACCAGCCAAATCACTTGCCTTGGGCAAATCACTGCCTTTTCACAGAAGTCACCTCACAGAGTTCTTGTGAGAGGTTAAAGTATTGACCCTGAGCTCCTTGGAGAAAGGACAGGCTAACAAAGGGGGGGGGGGGAGCATGCACATTTGTTAGGTGCCTGTAAAATTCACTCATACCTCTCATGGAGAGGCATTTAGAGGGACTTCTCAGTGATGCTCCACAAGACGCGAGTGGCGCTGTGGTCTAAACCCCTGAGCCCCTTGGGTTTGCTGATCAGAAGGTTGGCGGTTCGAATCCCCATGACGGAGTGAGCTCCCGTTGCTCTGTCCCAGCTCCTGCCAACCTAGCAGTTTGAAAGCACACCAGTGCAAGTAGATAAATAGGTACCGCTGCGGTGGGAAGATAAAGGGCGTTTCGGTGTGCTCTGGTTTTCGTCACAGTGCTCCATTGCATTAGAAGCAGTTTAGTCATGCTGGCCACATGACCCAGAAAGCTGTCTGTAGATAAACGCTGGCTCCCTTGGCCAGAAAAGCGAGATGAGCACCACAACCTCATAGTCGCCTTTCACAGGACTTAACCGCCCGGGGTCCTTTACCTAACCTTTATCTTTACTTACCTCTGAGACAACTCCCCTACCATCTTCCTCCACACCAGAGCTCATCCTAATAATTATTTTCACCCCTCCCCCCATAAAAGAGACCATTTCAACATATATTCTTCTTTATGCTTATTTAGAATTCTCTTGTGGACAAACAACATTGTAAACAAAGGGCTGCATGTTCTAAGGGCATCTCATAATAATAATAATAATAATAATAATAATAATAATAATAATAATAATAATTTATTTATATCCTGCGCATCTGGCCGGGTTTCCCCAGCCACTCTGGGTGGCTTCCAGCAAAACACTAAAATACAATAACCTATTAAACATTAAAAGCTTCCCTAAACAGGGCTGCCTTTAGATGTCTGCCTTCAGATGTATGGGTTTTTCACATCAGATGTGAAGTTTGTACATACTTGTTTTGGGTGGCCTCTCTCTTTAAAATTCACAAAATGGGGACCCCACTGTTTAGTACATGATTTTCCTTGATTTTTTTTTTTTTTAAGGTAAAGGCAGAAGCGGGAACAATTAAACACACACACATATTCCACATCGAATTTACCGTTTGCCTATTCTATACAACACACATTTCTGTATTCCTTATTGGCAATGTGGGGCTTCTTTTTCCAGATCACATTTTCATCTCTTTCCTAACTCAATATTTGTCTGAGTTCATCTTTTTTTAATCCTCTTCTGTCTTCCTCTTTTCCTTTACGGTTCCTTTCTTCTTTGCTTGAACTGCCGCTTTTATAAACCATCTTTAATTCCTCACACTTTGTGCTCAAGGGAGTCCCTGCACTTTAAAAACACTTGACATTCAGGAAAATACTACATATATATATATATATATATATATATATATATATATATATATACTTTTTTAAAAAAGAAAAAAAAATCAATGGCAACCCAATATTTACAGCTCAAAGGCCAAACATTTTGTTTTTCTTTATAAAGAATGGTTGTGTGCTACTAAGCTGTGGACATCAAAGAATGATAACAACACCATTTAAAACTCAATGGACTTGAATGGACCTCAGCCTCATTGAGGAAAAGACTGGGCTCTTTTATTGCTCTTCTAAAAGAAGAATGGATGAAAACACCCACTTTCATGTGACTCTAGCAAGCAAGAGTTATTGTCCAGCAAAAGACTGAACTCCTTTGCCAAATGCAATTTCTGGACTAAGGGGGCAGAGATTGGGGTGGGGGAGGCTTGGTGAAACAGATTCCAATGCTTTCCAGTAGCCCCCCTTTGCAAACTTACCTTGTTTGCAAGCCAATCTAGATATTCACAGGTACCAGCATCTCACAATGAGTTTCATATCTCCTGGCAATATCATTTACAACATCTCACTGGGTGAGTTGGAGACATTGCATCATCCTGCAATCCATGTCAATTGTGTTCACTGATCATCATAGCATGGTGGCCAAAACATGTATGATGAGTTGTCCTAAACTAGGTAAAGGGACCCCTGACCATTAGGTCCAGTCGTGACCGACCCTGAGGTTGCGGCGCTCATCTCACTTTATTGGCCGAGGGAGCCGGCGTACAGCTTCCGGGTCATGTGGCCAGCATGACTAAGCTGCTTCTGGCGAACCAGAGCAGCGCACGGAAACACCGTTTACCTTCCCGCCAGAGCGGTACCTATTTATCTACTTGTACTTTGACGTGCTCTTGAACTGCTAGGTTGGCAGGAGCAGGGACTGAGAAACAGGAGCTCACCCCGTCATGGGGATTCAAACCGCTGACCTTCTGATCGGCAAGTCCTATGCTCTGTGGTTTAACCCACAGTGCCACCCGCGTCCCTAAACTAGGGGTGGCCAATTTATAGATCCTTAGTGGAAACGCTCTTACCCAAACTGTAGTCCAAGCATTAGACACAAACCAGAGCCTTCAGCTGTGGCCAGGTTCCATAATAAAGTTCTCACCATCTATATCAGAGGTCCTCAACTGGACAAGAGTTGGGACAATCTAGAACCACTCCCAAGGGTTCATGCATCAGGGTCGCGGGTGCCCAGTGGTAAGGAGATGTGCTTATTCTCCCCAGAAAGCTAAACAATGGTGGCAGTGTTGCAGTAACCTAGCTGTAAACCACAAACCTGCAAGCCACAATCTAGCAGAAAGGTCTTCCCACCACATGGTCCACCTTTAACTCCAACCGGAAGGTATAACATATATCCCAAAAATACTTTTCCTTTTCTGAACGGACAAACTGTTTACCACACAATTTTATTTTATTTTTATAAAGGGGGGAAAGTACCAGAAAGTACACAAAAGTCTTTTAGGTCACCATCCCTGCCCTAAAGTACCTGGCTTTGAGATGGGAAACTTGATTGCTATGGAAAGTTGAATGTCAGTACCAATGCTGAGATTTGCTAGTGTCCCATGAAATGTGGATAGTTTCCAAACACCTTTGACATCATCAAGTGTTTCCACACCAGGATGCCATCTTTAGGTGCATCTAAAATGGCAAAGTTTTGTACAATATGATGCAGAAATGACATGACACAGTCCACAAGGAATCCCCTTTAACTAGTCCCACTCTATGATCCTTGATATTGTACCCATAACTGCCTACTGGTCTGGGCCTGTTACTTATCCTTGCAGCTGTTAACCCATCAAACGTGGTCCTCCATTGAAATCATCCCATATGGGCTAAAAGGTCAATATCCTGCACTGAAAGAAACACATGCCATTCCATCAATACATGCATAGCAAATCGGAAACATGAATTAAATGAGCTTCTGCTGGAATATTTTACCCTTGCTGGATTAATTTGGTTTGGAGAGAAAAAAATACTGCTAGGCATTTATTTCCTCATTATAAACCATATTAAACATCCAGGGAATACAGTGTCATTTGGTTGGTACATTTGACCTCTCTCATTATTAGTTGCTCTTTACTAAATCAGCAGAAAGAGATAGGTCGGTAATGACTACTACCAAGCTAATAATAATTGTGAGGGCAAAACATGGTTATTGATGTTTGAGACATAATTTCATATGTTCTTCTTCTCAGTCACTGACTTGGTTTGATTATTATTTTTTTAATTATTGGGGTTTATTTTCTTCGTTATTAGGAGTGAACTCTCTTTGACCTGTCATTTGCCATTCGAAGTTGGACTGTTTGCTCTCTAAGTAGTGAAGCTGAGATACCCATTTGATATTGCAAAGGGGGGCACTATAAACTATTACCCTGCGACTGTGAAGAAGGCTTACATTTCACTGCTCCATAGGAAGCATAAAAATAACAATGACAGAACATTAGGGGGGGGGATATTGATCCACAAATGATACTTTTTTTTTTTTTAACCAGCCAGATTGTCTAGGAGCCAGCTTGAACAGAAGGAGTTTCAGTGGGAGGAGTGGGAAGAGATATTCTGCTCACGATCACATGTTCTACTGCTCCCAGCCCTATGCTTAACTAAGAGGGGTCACTGCTCAGCCTTATCTAGAAATCATAACTTCTGTCTTGCAGAAAGTGCTTCTGGGATGTAGTTAGGAATGGAGGCGAAATTCGGCGTGGTTCACTTTTTTTAGGGTCTTCTTCAAATCAATCATTTAACAGCCATAAATAATAGAGAGCAAAACTGCTGCAGAAAAAATACTTCAGATCTCAGTATTCTGCAAGAAAATATGTCTTAACATAAAATTACAATATTTCGTCTAGAAAACCTACGAACCTACTTGAATTTGCTTTTGTGAGAGGTAATTATTTTCTGGAGCGTCTTGTATAAGCATCCACCTGTTTTCCAATAATTTATTCCTATAATCACTTGCACTTCTCTCTCTTAGATAAGATGAGATGATATTTTTGGCGTTATAGCCAAATCCCAAACTTTTCCAAGTCATTTTAGTGTGAACCTACCTGATTCACATTTCCTGAAGCACTGCGCAGCTCTCCTTTGCAATTTGCACATCTCTTAACTTTTGTGATTTACTTCTCCAACCAAAAAATGTGTACCAAAAAAATGTGCATATTACACGAAAATGTGCATGGAAATGCATATATTAGGGATAATAACATAGAAAAAAATGTGTTATATTGGGGAAAAATATTTCAAATATGTGCATACTAGGAAAAAGGTGCACTGAAATGCTGCTCAAATTTTGTGAGGCCTTAAAAAAAGGTAAATAAAAAAGTATTGGAAGATACAAGATCTACCCACTCTGGAAGAATGGCAGATGAAAGTGATGGACTATATGACACTGGCTGAGATGACTGGCAGAATCCGTGATCAGGGAAAAGAGACGGCGGAAGAAGACTGGAAGAAATTTAAAAATTATCTTAAGGACTACTATAAACTTGATGAATGTTAGAATGTCGAGGTTTTCAAAAAGAAAGGGTTGCAGTGATATAAGATTAGAGTAAAGAAAAGATTAAGATGACAGAGGTTGGAAAGAAATATTCAGAAGTTGCTAAAAAACTATGGACATTGGGATGCAGAAAGGGGGGGTATGGGGGAGTCCCGGAGAAGAGGGTTATGAAAAAATGTTATGAAACTATACGTGTTTGTATGTTTTTGTTGTTTTTTATGTGTTTGTTTGTCTTAAAAAATCTTGTAAAACCAATAAAAATTTTTTATAAAAAAAATATAAAAAAGGTAAATAAATGGCAACTTGGTGTGGAAATGAATGGGCCCTATGATGCGGACACGGGTGGCGCTGTGGGTTAAACCACAGAGCCAAGGGCTTGCCGATCAGAAGGTCGGCAGTTTGAATCCCTATGATGGGGTGAGCTCCCATTGCTCGGTCCCTGCCCCTGCCAACCTAACAGTTTGAAAGTACATCAAAGTAAAAGTAGATAAATAGGTACCGCTCCGGCGGGAAGGTAAACAGCATTTCTGTGCGCTACTCTGGTTTGCCAGAAGTGGCTTAGTCATGCTGGCCACATGACCCGGAAGCTGTACACCGGCTCCCTCGGCCAATAAAGCAATATAAACGCCGCAACCCAAGAGTCGTCCGTGACTGGATCTAATGATCAGGGGTCCCTTTACCTTTGTGATGGGGAAAATGAGGAAATTAAAAAACTAAAATTGACAGGCTCACCTGTCCCTAGATGTAACTGTCAATAAGAAAAAGGGGAAGCCAGATCCGGTGGACAGAAGGACACTGATCATCCTTACTTCTTGAAAAAATTGAGTACCACTGACCTGTACCAATTTTTAAGGTTCCAGTGTAGGGTGGCTAGATGAAGAAAAAGACAGCACTGCAGTAATGTAGAAGTGGGAGTGTGGTGTATGGCATGTTCAAGGAGGGCTAGTACCTCTGACGGGGTACATGCCGTGCTCCTTCTGGGGCAGTTTGTCCACCTTTGGTCCCTACCCTGTACTCAGTTCTCAGCTGCAGCTCCCAGAAGCTGTCAGCATGTGACAGTGGCCATGCCCCAGTAAAAGGGGCTTGAGTGGCCAGCGACACAATATTTACAGCTCAAAGGCCAAACATTTTGTTTTTCCTTATAAAGGATAGCACTCAGAGATTGGTTGTGTGGTAGTAAGCTGTAGACATCAAAGAATGACAACACCGTTTTAAACTCAATGGATTTGAATGGACCTCGGCCTCATTGAGGGAAAGACTGGGCTCTTTTATTACTCTTCTAATAGAAGACTGGATGAAAACACCCACTTTCATGTGACACGAGCAAGCAAGTGTTATGATGTGGCAAAGTTTGTTATGAGTAAAGGTACACTACTAGGAAAAGAATTCATATTAGTATGTATGTCTGGTCCATGTAACTCACAGGGGAAATTCTATCACCGTTCAGTTAGATGAATTTCATAAAGGAAAAATAATTATGGCAGGTGACTTCAGTGGAGTTATGGATTCAAAATTGGACAGGAAAGAAAATTGTGAGAAACTTACCTAAAAGTTGTTGTTTTTGTGAACAAATAAATGAATGTCAAATGATGGACCCTGGCAATATCTAAGCAAACAGGATAAATATTTTACATGTTATTCTCCGGTTGATAAATCAAATTCTTAATATGATTTTTTATATATTGTCTCCAAAGTTTCTAACAGGAATTTGCTCATTTAGAATTTAACCTGAGTTTTCTGCAGATCACACCCCAATTTCTTTTATATGAATGAATAAGGAAGCAGCTCCTTCTAAGCAATAAAAATTGAATATACTTGAAGAATAACGTTAGTAACATCAGTTAGACAAGAAATCAGGGACTACTTTAATTGTAATGTGACACCTGATTTGACTTGGCCAACAATATGAAATGCCAGTAAAGCGTAAATAAGGGAAATCTTTTTGAAACAAAGATATCAAAAATCAAAAGAAAAACAAATGACCAATAACAATTGCTAATGTGGGAAATTGATAAACTAGAGCATATAGGTAAAGAAACAAAGTAATCACAGGTCTATGAGAAGCTATGAGGATTAAGGAAGCAATTAGAATTGGTTAATAACCACAAACAAGAGAAATATTTAATCTATCTGAGACAAAATAAATTTGAATTTTGTATTCCAAATTATTAGTTAGATTAATTTACAAAGAGCAAAAATACAATACCTATTATAAAATATGAAAATAAGGAAATTGCTAATCAATTTAAGCTTTACTATGCAAAATTAAAGCAATCTGAAAACCCAAAGATACAAGATTTTAACAAATTCTTAAGAAAATTAAATCTCCATTGACGACCAGAGAAAATCAGAGGGCTCGATTACATTATCAGAGGGAAGACTAATAATTAAAAAAAAAAAATGTCAAATCTCCTGGCTCAGATGACTTACCAGCTATTATAAAGTTTTTCTTGAACCGCTGGACAACCAATTTTATAGACTATCACTAACCAAAATGGTTAAAGAAATTGCCAGGTTCTTGGAATAGGGCAAAAATTGTTGCTATAACTAAACCTAACTATGACCCAACAAATTCAGAATCTTACAGACATATTTCATTGTTAAACAAAGATGTGAAAATATGGTTATCTTTTATCACAGAAAGATTAAGCTCTATTAGTTTGAAGTATACTGTATAAATATTGATTAGGCTGACTTCTTGAGAAACAGGAAGGTATCTACTAATATAAAAAGATTAATCAGTATGATCAAGACAGCTCTAGATAAAAAAATTTAAAGCTGCACTGTTCTATTTAGTCGCCGAGAAGGCATTTGACAGAGTGGAGTGGTGACATCTGTTAGAGGTTATGGATTTTTTAAAATCTGGGTGTAAATTGTTGTTGTATGTGGTATTCATTTGTGTACAAAATGTAGCTCAGCCAGATAATGTAAAAAGTATCCAGTGTAGCCATGCCTTGCAATGCTGAAGATGCAGTGTGACTTTTCCAAAATAGCAATATTCCAAATGCTCTTACGCCAAAGCATTATTAGTATTATCAATCAATCAATCAATCAATTAAATATGCCGGCCTCTACCTGCAGGTCTCAGGGCAGTTCACAAGATAAAATTGCAATCAAAAGAATCAAAATACACAATCAAAAGAAAAAGAAACACAACCCAACAACCCCCTCCCTCCCTCAGATTTTAACAGGGCATTGGAGGCAAGGGTAAGGAGGAACATTTTTGCCTGGTACCTTAAGGTGTATAATGAAGGCACCAGGTGAACCACCCTGGAAAGAGCATTCCACAAATGGGGAGTCACTGCAGAAAAGGCCCGTTCTTTTGTTGCCACCCTCCGGACCTTTCATGGAGGATAAATTCCATATCCTGTAATCTTTTCCATTTCTATATGATGGACCAGCATGCCGTAACCAATAAGAAATTACTGCATATGACACAAAACACATTCAAATTTTACACGAATAGGTATCCACTTTTGCCAGCAGATTGGAGGGGTCAATCAACATACAGTATACTGAGCTTCTCAACTCACCTGATTAGTCTACCCCACTATGGTCAGATGTATAGTATTTATTCAACTTTCAGTAATTATTTGTAAACAGTATTTTTTTATGGCATATGTAATTTTCATGCATACCTGTATCATGTTTTCTTTTTTCTTTTGGTGATGAGTGCCATCTTTCGGTGATAACTGTGTTAAGTAGTCACCCTAGCATCCTGTGTCTATTGTGCAACCCTATGAGAGCAGCTTGGTGATATCTCCAGATCTTGCTATATATGTCTTGCATGCCCAGAGGCTTCAGAGAAGAGCCTTGTATGGACCAAAAATTGCATAACCCACTAAAGACTTTGGGCAGACTCCAATGATTCATTGCTGGCTCTGCCACAGTCCACCCCCTATAAAACCATTCTAATTCATATCACCCAAAGCCCCCCAACTCACCAACCTGTTCCATGGCATGGCCCTGATCTGCAGCCATCATTTTGGGGGGATTTATGCTGTCTGAGGGATCCATCCCTGAAGCAATTGAAGGGTGAGGCTAGCCTCTCTTTTTTTTTAAAAAAACCTATCTTTTAACAAACAGTTTAAATTGGGTTTAAAAAATATGGTCTTCCCAACCAGGCCTCTCCTTCTTGTCAGGCCTCTCCTTCTCCTTCCTGCCCCCGATACAGCACAGTGCAGGGTCAGATCCTCCCACTTGATCTTCCATGAGTAGCTTCCCTGCCTGCAAGGGAAGCTGCTTGCAAAGGAGCAGTGAGCAAGACTGTGGCAATTAGAGACCTGCAGCTAATCTTGCACCAAAGAGTTGCTCCATTGTATCAGGAGACATTCTGACCTTATGGTACCAAGAACAGCCTTGTTCACCACATACCAAAGTGTATGCATAATACAGAAGAGGCCTACGTGCTGCATGAAGGTGCTCAGAGAGTCCTTTGCTTGCTTGCTTGCTTAATTAATATGCAATTAACCAGAGTCCTTATATGGAATCACTAGTAGGGCGTTATCCCAAATGAGTGGAAGGTACTCCATGCGTATGTATAGTCTTAACAGATAAGAGAAAAGTATATTAGGAGAGGTGATCAGTTCTACCAGTTCGAAGGCCACTGTATTCTGAACCAGATGTACAGTGGTACCTCAGGTTAAGTACTTAATTCGTTCCGGAGGTCCGTTCTTAACCTGAAACTGTTCTTAACCTGAAGCACCACTTTAGCTAATGGGGCCTCCTGCTGCTGCCGCGCCGCCAGAGCACAATTCCTTTTCTCATCCTGAAGCAAAGTTCTTAACCTGAAGCACTATTTCTGGGTTAGCAGAGTCTGTAACCAGAAGCATATGTAACCTGAAGCGTATGTAACCCGAGGTACCACTGTATTCTGAACCAGTCTTCACATTCTGCTCCATGGAAACATCACCTCTGGATGTACAGTGGCACCTTCAGATGTTTTGGACTACAGTGGTACTTCAGGTTAAATATGCTTCAGGTTACATACACTTCAGGTTACAGACTCCGCTAACCCAGAAATAGTACCTCAGGTTAAGAACTTTGCTTCAGGATGAGAATAGAAATCGCAAGATGGCAGCGTAGCAGCAGCAGGAGGCCCCATTAGCTAAAGTGGTGCTTCAGGTTAAGAACAGTTTCAGGTTAAGAACAGACCTCTGGAACGAATTAAGTACGTAACCAGAGGTACCACTGTAACAAGGTGTGGTTAACTGGCAAGATCATGTTCTTCTAGTGAGGGGCCACTTCTGGCACACCAGCTGAAGCTGGTGAAAGGTGCTTCAAGCCATACATGCTGCTTGGGTATCTATTTACCTGCAAGACCAAAACGGCCTCAGGGAACCAGATGTTGTGAATGAAATTGGCTTGTAGATGACAGTCAAGGGAGAACACTCCTCTTTACTATTAGCACACTTTCTGTCCCCCAACCTATTCTGAATACCATTGAGGGCTTCCGTTTCAATAGAATGCTTCCATGCCTAGTACACAGTGTCGATAATGTGTGTTTGTGTGGCAGGGGCGGGGAGTTGAGGGAGCCAAAACATCACCTTCTCTGCTTCTTAATGAGTGGTGCTGCTTATGTGAAATGACCCCTGCCTTCCTAAACACACAGCAATCTAATTTGAACCTGTGTGCCAATTACAGGCCTCTGCGGAGCACTTTGCTATGAAACAATCAAGTCACAATAGGATTAGAACGGCGTCGGAGGGAGACCACGAGGGAAGGCTGAAAAGCCAGCATAACTGCAGGCCGGTTCCTTTAAATTGTCTATAAACAGCTTGATAGCCACCTCAGCGGCGGCACCTTGCTATTGTTTCAATAAATCCTCAGCTGAATAACGCAAAATGAATAGATAGGAGGTCAGCCATCATGTACTGCACTTATGAACAATGTTCACAAGCATGGGCATAAATTAACAACAGGCAGTTAACCAAAGAAGAAGAAGAAGAAGAAGAAGAAGAAGAAGAAGAAGAAGAAGAAGAAGAAGAAGAAGAAGAAGAAAGAGAGAGAGAGAGAGAGAGAGAGAGAGAAAGAAATAAAAGGAAAGAAGATGTGACCCTGAACAGTAGCTCAGGTAATCTATTTTTATTAGTGTTATTTTCAAAACTATAGGCATTTTAATGCACATTTTCCTCAGCCATATGTATTCTTTTCTCTTTATGAAGAACTGCACCTCAAAATTCAGAGAATTGTGAGTTTTGAAGGATCGCTGTGTTTCGGTATGTTTTTTGTTTCTGAAGTGCCTCTTGCGTATATTCACATTAAAAAATGCCAATACAAATGTTTTAAGTTTTGTATCAAACTAGTATATATTTTATTGAATGACATTGTATACATTTCAGCAGCCTTTGGCTATAAGCAATAAACTTAACTGACTGACTGACATTAAAAATGTAAACAGACCCAATTATGAACTGCCCTGAGATCTTCGGATGAAGAGTGGTATATAAATTGAATAAATATTAACTAATAATAATAAAATTTCTTCCCCATTCCTACCTATCCACTCCCCTAAGGCCGGTCGAGTTATCTTGGCACCTGAGGCAGTAAAGGTAAAGGTAAAGGGACCCCTGAACATTAGGTCCAGTCGTAGCCGACTCTGGGGTTGCGGCACTCATCTCGCTTTATTGGCTGAGGGAGCCGGCGTACAGCTTCCGGATCATGTGGCCAGCATGATTAAGCCGCTTCTGGCGAACAAGAGCAGGGCACGGAAACACTGTTTACCTTCCCACCGGAGCGGTACCTATTTATCTACTTGCACTTTGACATGCTTTTGAACTGCTAGGTTGGCAGGAGCAGGGACCGAGCAACGGGAGCTCACCCCGTCACGGGGATTCGAACCACCAACCTTCTGATCGGCAAGTCCTAGCCTCTGTGGTTTAACCCACATCCCACCTGAGGCAGAAAATCCCATAATTGCTTCTCCTCCTCCCTGGTATAGAAGGTACCACAATGAACTAAATAGCTAAACCATTTCCTGCCCAGTCATGACACCCAAAATTCAGGCACGAGGTGGCCACCCCACTCTGCCTAACTGCAGGACCGGTCCTGCCTTTAAAACAAATCTGGAAACCCTCCAATCAGATGCTCAGGAAGACAAGTGGGCAGCTTCACCAACTAGCTGTTCAACTGAACTTGATCCCCTCTCCCCAAACAGCTACATATACACAGCTCCAGATACTCTGTTCATGCTCTGTTCTGAGGGATAGAAATTGTGGGGCCCTCCAGTTTCCCACCGACCCTGAACATTAACCATGCTGGTTGGGGGAGCTGGTGTCGCCTAGAAGGGCAACCTTGCTCTGTTAGATTAGAGACAGCATCTTTACTGTGTCTTTAAAAAGGCACTGGTAATCAGCCTGAATTAATCTCTGCTGGTCAGAGCAGTGTTTATACATTACTCCCCCCCCCCCTTCTTGCAAATCATAATATTATTGAATCTGATCAAGTGTCCAGTCTAGGGAAAAGAAGTCCGAATGAAACCAATCCTAAGTGTTCTTGCTTGAGTATCCACAGACTATGAATATTTGATCTCTTAATTGTAGCAGTACCCTGAATGACATTTTAAAACCTCTGATTTTATTAAGTTTCATCTTAATAATTTAATTAAGTAAAAACCAAGATAAGAGGTTTAGTAGCGTGCATTTTGAAATTAATGAGCTGAGTGCCAGAGGATGAACTGTATATTAGAGGCTCGAAGTGCACATACAACCCTAATTAATATAATCTAGCTTTGGTATAAATGCATTTGATAATCCTACATTGTGCAGTACTTACATCTACTTTACAAAGAGCAATCAGAAAGCCTGGAATAATGAAGGCATGGATCATAGCTGTCAGCAGAGGGGGAAAATAATTGTTTTTAATAAGCAATTCTGAGATTAAAGAAATATAAGGTTCTCAAAGTTTTGAAGTCATTTTTATTTTTAATTAGAGGGGTTGCTTGGTTCTTGCATTCTATCTCGCAGCATCACAGGCCTATCCTCAAAGCATTCCATCCATGCAAGCCACATTAAAGCAAGCAAGCAAGGCATGCTTTTGTGGAAGTTTTAGATTATTAGATCAGCAAGATCAACAGGGGGATGGATGCAGCCGAAAGCACTTCCCGATTTTCGCTACTGTTTCAAAGGTGAAACTTCCCACTTTTTTGAGAGAGAGAAAGTTTTAATTTTTTTTAAAAAAAAATGTACACTCTTTACATCATAGGATTTTACAACCAAGAAAAAACCATAATACAAACAAGAACATGACTTTGCTTTTCATTCATGTTAATCTTCTTTTAACTCCTTGTTCTTAACTTCTTAAATCACATGTATATTTTTAACAGTTTTCCAAACGCTTCCCTATACCTCCCTTCCGCCGTTCTCGTTACTTCCCTTCACCCACGTGCGATCTTCTCAACCTCATATTGTTTCTCTTTGTGCTAACAAAAGTTTGTATTTGTTGTTCCATATATATGTCATGATATCGTCTTGTATCCTTGCGCATTTTACCTATTGCATATTAAATTTAAGCTCCAAAACCAAATATTTCCATGTATTCCTTTACGCACTCCCACTCTTTGTAAATTTCTTGGTTGGAACAGCCCCTAATTGTCACCGTTAATTTTGCCATCTCAACAAATTCCCACTTTTTAAAGGTTTCTTCAAGAATTATTTAAATGCACAAATAAATCAAATTAAGATCAAAACCATGATAAAACCAAAAAGACACCAGGACATCAAAGGGTTGCATCAGCCTGCTGATTGTAAGAAAGAAATCCAAGAGAAAGGATTAGCTACTTGCAACACATCATTTCAGAAACCAGCACGGAAAGACATTCTTCAATATATGGGCTGTCCTTCGGCCATCCTTCCCTGACATTCTTTAGGAATGGACCACAGCTCAATCCTTGGTATCTCTAGATAGACCTGGGAAATATGAGAGACCCTGGAGAGCTGCTACCAGCCAGTTTAAACCATGCTGAGCTTCATGGACCAATGGTCTGACTCAATAGAAGGTAGATGCAATGTCTCAAACTCTTGAACACTGGTTCAGTAGACTGAATGATTTCTTCCCTGTCCTTGTCGTGTGTAATACTTATTTTTTTCATGCAGGATAGTAAAAACAATCTGAATTTTGTGCACTTTTTGCTTGATTGTGTCAAGGAGACTGCCATTTAGTCCTATGGGATCTTATGCCAGAGATGTCCTTCATATTTCAGAGGTCATTTGCTAATACAGTGGTACCTTGAGATGCGAACGGGATCCGTTCCGGAGCCCCATTCGCATCCTGAACAGAACGTAAGACGTGACGGCGTGTTTGCGCGGGTTGTGTTTTGCCGCTTCCACACATATGTGTGATGTCATTTTGAGCATCTGCGCATGCGCGAGTTGCAAAACCCAGAAGTAACGTGCTCCGTTACTTCCGGGTTGCCGCGGAGCGCAACCCGAAAGTGCTCAACCTGAAGCACATTCAACCCGAGGTATGGCTGTACCGGCTCTTTACACGGCATAATAATAAGAATTTATTATTTATACCCCACCCATCTGGCTGGGTTTCCCCAGCCACTCTGGACGGCTTCCAACATAATATTAAAATACAATAGTCTATTAAACAGTAAAAGCTTCCCTATACAGGGCTGCCTTCAGATGACTTCTAAAAGTCTGGTAGTTGTTTTTCTCTTTGACATCTGGTGAGAGGGCGTTCCACAGGACGGGTGCCACTACCGAGAAGGCCCTCTGCCTGGTTTCCTGTAACTTGGCTTCTCACAGCGAGGGAACCGCCAGAAGGCCTTCGGCAGTGGACCTCAGTGTCCGGGCAGAATGACGGGGGTGGAGATGCTCCTTCTGGCATGTCCAAAAGATGCAGGATAACTACATCTGCCTTTGTGGTTTGGCTATGGGGACCAGTGAGTGCCTTCTGCCACTTGAGCCTGACGGATTGTACAATTTTCATTGGAGGCTATTCTCTAACTCTCACCACCATCTGTGGTTAGGCTAACAGTGAATGGAGAGAGGGTCTTCTCAGGCAAAGTGTACTTGGCTCCGATTCTGATTCATTCATTTATTTGGCACCAGGCAAAGAGAGTTATTGTTATCATTTGTTCAGAGATTGTAGCATGCCGGCAGCTGGGTTTCACTGGTGGTGCATGGCTGTGATAATCAACAAAGTGCCTTCCAGATGTTGTTGCATGATAGCTCTCATCATCCCTGACCATTGACAATTCTGGCTGCAGCTGATGGGTCTTGCAGTCCAATAGCATCTAAAGGGAAGGCCCCACATTGGCCAGTCTGCTCAGAGAATGACAAGACTGCTGGTCTGCTTCCTTTGAAAGTTATTGCATTGTTTTTGGCTTGCAACTGCAGGTGGTTCTGGGAGCTGGTTCTGCTGAAGGATAGCTCCCAAATCCTCTAAATATCCAGCACACTTCACCTGCAATTCTGTGAACCTTTCACAGCTCGGAAATGCAATCTTATGCAATTTATTTTTAGTCTTACTGTATTGGGTCTCATGTGGGACGCGGGTGGCGCTGTGGGTTAAACCACAGAGCCTAGGACTTGCCGATCAGAAGGTCGGCGGTTTGAATCCCCGCAATGGGGTGAGCTCCCGTTGCTCAGTCCCTGCTCCTGCCAACCTAGCAGTTCGAAAGCATGTCAAAGTGCAAGTAGATAAATAGGTACTGCTCCGGCGGGAAGGTAAATGGCATTTCCGTGCACTGCTCTGGTTTGCCAGAAGCAGCTTAGTCCTGCTGGCCACATGACGCAGAAAAACTGTCTGTGGACAAACTCCGGCTCCCTCGGCCAATAAAGTGAGATGAGCACCGCAACCCCAGAGTCGGTCACGACTGGACCTAATGGTCAGGGGTGCCTTTACCTTTACCTTTATTGGGTCTCATGTACACCACTTAGAGACTATGATGATTAAGCGCTATACAAAATGTTTAAAGAAATCAATCAATTTTATTGTAGGTTTTCAATGCATAATACAATAAAAACCAAATGAAACTAATATATAAAAAGAGCAAAATAATAAAGGAAAAGAAGAGATGGCGGGGGGTGGGGATCACACCCATACAGAAAACAACAAAATGTTATATCCTATCAATATTCTATCTTAATTTTCAGTTCACAAAACAGAGAGCCACATCTTTGCAGCTCCCTCTTGGGACAGGTTCCTTCTTTCTGAGCTTCACACCCTGAGAAAAAAACACTCTTTTCTGTCTCTCACACAGATCTTGTCTAACCATCTTCTCTCTGTATCTTCATATCATATCATTCATATCATACTTATAAGTCATACTATTTAATATTATTTTTAAAAAAATTATCAAAAACTACATAATAAGAAGAGAGAACCCCAAAAGATAAAAAAGAGGTACTTCCACTCTTTTATCTGCCAATTATATGTAATAAAGTTATTTCCAATATTTGGCATATACACTCCTAGCTGTAGGTGGTATGCAGCTTTCTGCCGTCTGCTAATGGTATTTCTTCAAATTGCCTTTTACTCAGACACAGCTCTGTGTTCCATGGAGCCTTCTAATGGGTAAGCATTCGGAGTGAGCCTGTTGAAATTAATAAGCACGATTAACTCAGGTTACAACATTTCAGTGGGTCTGCCCTGAGTCCACACCTCCACTGTCTCTCTCCCCTGGTGAGACCTGCTCTTTAGCACTGAAACAGAACAAAAGTTAACTGCGTTCCTCATGGATTGACGTTGGCTCGGATTCAGTGATAAGAAAGTGAGTTTTCCCAGGGAAAGCAGTAGGGCAAATGGTAAACCACATGGACCCGTGCCTGAAAAGTGGGAAACCTCTCAGATTCATGCTTTCTAGGCATGGGGCAAACAAAACAAGCCCTTGGTTAGCCACAACCTTTGGTAATTGCCATTGGTTTCAAAATGATTCACAGGTGAAACTCGGAATATTAGAATATCGTGGAAAAGTTTATTTATTTCAGTCATTCAACTTAAAAGGTGAAACTAATATATGAGATAGACTCATGACATGCAAAGTGAGATATGTCAAGCCTTTATTTGTTATAATTGTGATGATCATGGCGTACAGCTGATGACCCCAAATTAACAATCTCAGAAAATTAGAATATTAAATGAAATCAGCAAATAGAGCAATATTGGACCTCTGAGAAGTAGAAGCATGCACATGTACTCAGTACTTGGTTTGGGCCCCTTTTGCATCAATTACTGCCTCAGTGTGGCGTGGCATGGATGCTATCAGCCTGTGGCACTGCTGAGGTGTTATGGAAGACCATGATGCTTCAATAGCAGCCTTCAGCTCTTCTGCATTGCTCGGTCTCATGTCTTTCATCTTTCTCTTGGCAATGCCCCATAGATTCTCTATGGGGTTCAGGTCAGGCGGGTTTGCTGGTTTTGGTCCACTGTGCTTCATTAACTCCAGGGTCACCTGTACTTTCAGATCTGTATTTGTTAAACTCTGGAAGCCTTCCCCAGATCCAGATCCAGTCTTCCTTAGGAGGTTGGCGTCCTGCACAAATTCATTTCTCTATTTGCTCCTAGACCCGACTGCGCTGCAGAGATCCAATGTATGGTTGGCCTTCCAGAACGTTGTTGCCCAGCAGGGCAGGGCCGCAGCCACTGCCTGGCTAGCCAGCAAGGCTCTGCCTTCAAAGCTGAAAAAAAAGCCCTGCTGGGAACCATATTTGTGTATATCTATGACATGTGTGCTAGAGGGACACGGGTGGTGCTGTGGGTTAAACCACAGAGCCTAGGACTTGCCAATCAGAAGGTCGGCGGTTCAAATCCCCGCAACAGGGTGAGCTCCCGTTGCTCGGTCCCTGCTCCTGCCAACCTAGCAGTTTGAAAGCACATCAAAGTGCAAGTAGATAAATAGGTACCACACCGGCAGGAGGGTAAACGGTGTTTCTGTGCACTGCTCTGGTTCGCCAGAAGCGGCTTAGTCATGCTGGCCACATGACCCGGAAGCTGTATGCCGGCTCCCTCGGCCAATAAAATGAGATGAGCGCCGCAACCCCAGAGTCGGTCACGACTGGACCTAATGGTCAGGGGTCCCTTTACCTTTTTATGACACGTGTGCATGTTCCAAACCTCTAACTACTCTGCCAGAAAAAGCTTCATTCTTTCTAATGGGGCTGCCCAGAAGTACTGTAAATGGTTCAGGAAAGGGCTAGGAAAGAAACCGTGATTTTGTTGGGCCTTGAATTGCCTTGTTAGACGAAAAGGAAACAATATGTATGGAGTTAGGTAACTAAAGCCAGTGAAACTGTTGCAGAGTGATGGGAGAATCGCTGTTGGGAAGTTGTAGAGCAAATGGATGGGAACTTATGGCCCACAAGTTTGTAATGATCTTTCTCAAAGGGCTGTTCCTGCAGGTGATATTAAATGTGAACTAGACACTTCAGAGTCATTGAAGAGTTTCTAACTATATTAACGTAATAGTGATTTACCACAGTCTGCCTTTGTTCCTTATTTAGAAGACATCTGAAGGCAGACCTGTTTAGGGAAGTTTTTTATGTTTGATGTTTTATCGTGTTTTTAATATTCTGTTGGGAGCTTCCCAGAGTGGCCGGGGAAACCCAGCCAGATGGGCAGTGTATAAAGAAATTATTATTGTTATTGTTGTTGTTGTTATTATTATTATTATTATTATTATTATTATTAGTGGGGGGAAAGAACTTTGAGGTTTTCTTCTACCATCGTGGTATATACATTATATTTTTTTTTGTAAAATAAATAAATAATAAATGTACACCACCTTAAGTTCCTTAATGTAAGGTCTAAATGTAAGAAAATGAGTAAATAAATACTGCTCAGTCTTATATACTTTAGGCCAGCAAACCCAGAAAAGTTATGAGGTTGCAAAATAAAAAATTATCTGCTGAGGCTCAAGAGCATGGGTAGGCAAACTAAGGCCCGGGGGCCAGATCTGGTCCAATCACCTTCTAAATCCAGCCTGTGGACAGTCCGGGAACCAACGTGTTTTTACATGGGTAGAATGTGTGCTTTTATTTAAAATGCATCTCTGGGTTTTTTGTGGGGCAGAGGAATTCATTCATTCCCCCCCCCCCAAAAAAAATATAGTCCGGCCCCTCACAAGGTCTGAGGGACAGTGGACGGCCCACTGCTGAAAAAGTCTGTTGACCCCTGCTCAAGAGGAAGGGGTCGGCAGCCAGTTCATTTCTATGCTAAACACAGTGGGTGAAGGGACTCTGGCAGGCCACGTCCTTGTCCGCATGGAAGTCCTTCTTGCCCATGGTTTCCCTTGGCAAGTATTTAAAAGCAAAGCTGATGTGTAGGCCCCTTCGCCTATAGATATTATGGCCAATGCTACAGTATTACACATGCTCAGGGGCAGGTGAGGAAAATCTCCGCCCTTCCTCTAACAGCTTCATCAGAAAACATGTCTGCTTTTCCGCAAAATGTTTCCAAGTCTTGGAAAGAGTTAAAACGTCCTAGAATTTCAAATAGCGATGCTGATTATCACCATAGAACGCAAAACTCTCCCAAGTTTGGGCCTCGTAAATGTGCATACTTCTAAATTTTCATACCAGAGTAAATCTTTACAGTAGAGTGATAAAATCCAGGGTTAAAAGAGAGAGAGGGAGAGAGAGGGGCAGGGTTTATATTGGAAAACACTGACAGATCTTTAACTATAGTGGCATGAATGGTGCTCCTATAATGAGCAAAACTATTGCTTGGAATCAGTCGAGCTATATTCTTCTCTGGGCTTCCACCGTCCCAACCCCCCTGGAGTCCCATTCAAGACAATGATGAACTATGGTCCCAATTCCCTTATTAGCTGTAAGCCCTAAAAATTATATGTGCAATTAAAAGGCAAAATGCTGATATTACTCATAAGAAGCCCTTTGTACATTAGCAAGGTACAAAAGTCTGCTGACACTTTGCAACAGAGATAGTCAGCACGCCGGAAGATTAATAGAGCCTCATAAATTTGCAGGGTGAATACAGGAGATAGGGGCAGAATAAGCATGTTGTGTTAGAGATAAATAAAGGGCACAGCCGTCATGACAAAACATTTAACAAGAACTACAGTCCTTTTCTGCTCAGCAATTTGCTTGGCTAGCATGATCCTGTTTTATAGAATTACTCTGCGGCCATTCCAGCTAGTTATAACAATGGCCAGAGTACAGCACTACTGTCTATAACAGCATGAGGGATAGACCGTTTTAAAAGAAAAGATGGGAGGCCTTCTTTCCAGGGCAGGGCACGTGCTATAATTCTGTGGGAGAACAGAAAAAGTGGCAGAATGAGGTGCTGACCTCACAATCCAGCTTCTAGAGTAGCCATTCTCAACCTGTGGGTCCCCAGATGTTGTTGGACTACAACTCCCATCATCCCTGAGCTCTGGCCTTGCTAGCTAGGGGTGATGGGAGTTGTAGTCCAACAACATCTGGGGATCCACAGGTTGTGAAAGACTGTTCTAGAGAATCTCAGCTTTCCTCCTGTAAAGGATGGAACTTCTAAATCTTAGCAGTCACGGAGATATGTTTGAAAGCTTGCTGGCAAAGCCTGGTGAGTCTCACACCCCGGAAGAAGCCCAGTAGAAGATTCCAGTGGTCACACATTAGGATTTCCAAGTTCTCCATAGATCCCTAACCATCCCGTAACAAGCAGAAGCAGAATAAATTATGAAAACATGGCAATAATTGTAGATTTTCAGTGTTTGTTGCTGCAGAATTAATATACACAGGGCTGATCGACTTCATTTTCAGAAGAATGAAGATACTTTTCATTCTTTTCATTTATCATAGATTAAATGTTCAGCATAGGCATGGAGCATACAGAGGTACCTTGGGTTACAGATGTTTCACGTTACAGACGCTTCAGGTTACAGACTCCACTAACCCAGAAATAGTACTTTGGGTTAAGAACTTTGCTTCAAGATGAGAACAGAAATCGTGTGGCGGTGGCGTGGTGGCAGTGGGAAGCCCCATTAGCTAAAGTGGTACCTCAGGTTAAGAACAGTTTCAGGTTAAGAATGGACCTCCAGAATGAATTAAGTTCTTAACATGAGGTACCACTGTATTTTTGTCAGGATTTTTGTTTGTTTCTATTTCCTTCCATTTGGGACCTTTAAAAGAAAGCAAAATTTTGTCCTTTCTCGGTGATATTTTTATAGAAAAAGAGGTGCCCGAACTGAGTTGCGTCTTTAAAAAATCTGTGCCCTTTCTCCTTCTCCTTTCCACCTCCCTGGGAGGGCTAATGAAGCAGCCCAAGAATAACTTCATGTGGGCTGTGGAATCCAGAACCATCAGAAGGTGGACATCTCCATTCAGGAAATTGACTTCTTTTTTAGTTTACAGGTTTATTTAAGCAATTTAAATACAGCTTAACTACAATTGTCTCTATGTCGTGTACGAGAAATGTAAGGGAGAAAAAGGTAAAGAAAAATGGTTTAAAACTGTCATATCAGTCTTCAGTCTAAATGCCTGCTAGAATAATAATAATAATAATAATAATAAAGTCTTCAGTATACCCTGGAACTTCACAGGAAGTTAGCCTGTATAACCTCAACTGGAAGGGAGTTCCATAAATGTTGGGTCAATGATACTGAATGCACAGTATTCCGTATTACAGACCACTAGATGATTGTGGTGTTCTGGCCAGCCGAATGAAGGCCAAGACAAAGCAACCTGTTTAGAACTTTTGACATTGAGGGTAATACCTTGAACTTAGCTCAATAATGTACTGGAAGCTGGAGTGGAGCTTTGAACACCAGCAAAATATGCTGACATGGGGTTGCTCCGGCCAAAAACCAGGCTGCAGCACTCTGCACTCCCTTAAATGGAACTCTTGTCTTCCCATTTAATTCACTCTCATTCATCACCTAATGGCCACGGGGTACTTCCCCTTGACAGTTCATTGTGTACTTGCCGCTGCTCATTCAGGCAACTTTGGCACAAAGTCCACCTGACATTGCCCTCATCAAACAATCACCCCATATTATCTTCTCTTTAATCCATATTTACAGCTTCCACAGAAGATTAATAAGTTTTTTTAAAAAAAGAAAATCCACAAAAAATGATAAATTCAGATTAGATAGCGGGAAATATGGGATGGCGTTTTGATAAGGATTCTGGGAGAGGAGGGATTTGTGTATGTGAGCAGCACCAAGTCTACAATAACCTTCCAATGCCCTGAGTCACAAATTATAGCAAGCTACCATGGATGGGCTTAAGGTTGTTTTTGTTTTAATTTAGTGCTATTTTGTTAAGCAACGATGGTAAATTGCAAGGGGAAAATATAGAAAAAATTATGAGGTGTTTTTTTTTTAAAAAAAGACCACTAAACACACCTTGTTCTCGAATTCCAGAAGAAACTTGTTTTGCTAAAGCCTTCCTCTGAACTTGTACTTACCGTTATTTGTCAACAGTAAGCATTCTTTAAAAGGCTTCTTAAATTTATGAACTAAATAATGTACCCTTACTTGGGGAATTGGCACACATTAGACTTATTGCAAGTGACATTAAAGAAGAACTATAACCATTTACATTTTTAAATAAGGCTGTTATGCTAAATATAATCAGAGCATGTGTTGATCTACTTGTTCTAACTACTGTTGGCAAAAAGCCGCAACTAAAACAACATGGCATTTCATTTGTACGAGACGGAATGCTTTCTTCCCAAAGAATGGAAGCTGCTCAGGCTTAAAGGTCCCTTGTTACCTCTCCTCTACTAAATCTACTGAACGTTTAAGCCTCAGTTCAGTAATAATGGTCTCAAGTCAACCCTAAACCCAAAGACTCCCCCGAGCCTCCAAGATGAGGTGCTCAGACGCTGGAAGAACAGCGTGTCGATTATGTCCTGCTTGAGCTCCAAGGACCTTTGAGAACCTTCATCTCCTGAGTGTCCAGAGGAAACATGGGTCTGAGAACCCCACTTGCAACTTCCCCCCATGGCAAAGTGGTGGTGGGATTTGAAGGGGAGAAGTAGCAGGTGGGAGGTGCCTGCTTAACCCTTCCGTCACTCACCATTCCCAGTCTTCGAGTTCGCACATCGTTTTGGAAAGTGTGAGATTGGTTGTTGTTGTTGTTTAGTCGTTTAGTCATGTCTGACTCTTTGTGACCCCATGGACCAGGGCACGTCAGGCACTCCTGTCTTCCACTGCCTCCCGCAGTTTGGTCAGACTCATGTTTGTAGCTTCAAGAACACTGTTCAACCATCTCGTCCTCTGTCGTCCCCTTCTCCTTGTGCCCTCCATCTTTCCCAGCATCAGGGTCTTTTCCAGGGAGTCTTCTCTTCTCATGAGGTGGCCAAAGTATTGGAGCCTCAGCTTCAGGATCTGTCCTTCCAGTGAGCACTCAGGGCTAATTTCCTTAAGAATGGATGCATTCAATCTTCTTACGGTCCATAGGACTCTCAAGAGTCTCCTCCAGCACCATAATTCAAAAGCATCAATTCTTCAGCGATCAGCCTTCTTTATGGTCCAGCTCTCACTTCCATACATCACTACCGGGAAAACCATGGCTTTAACTATACGGACCTTTGTTGGTAAGGTGATGTCTCTGCTTTTTAAGATGCTGTCTAGGTTTGCCATCGCCTTTCTCCCAAGGAGCAGACGTGAGATTGGTAGACTCAGCTATAAATCCATCCCAAGTGCATGTGGAGGGAGAAGCTGCATATTACAACCACATCTAGAGAGCATCTCTAGATGTTGGGCAGAAAGTGAGAAAAGGGGATTCTGCAGGCAGGCAGCTATAGACCTCACAGGTTTCAGGTAGATGAAGGATGTCTCATAGAAGAGGGGAAAGTTGTGGTCTGCTTCCCCAGGGGGCAGGAGAAGCTGTAATGGGCTACAGGAAGGATAGTGTCACCGCATCTTTAGTCTTCATGGTGGCCACCATGTGGAGATCATTATTCCCTCCGTGTCTCTGCTTAACAACCCATTCACCTCTGGAGACATGGGGTGAATAACAAGGCCATTGAGAGTGTTAGACCAGAACAAATAAAGCTTTTATTAAAGGGTGTGTGTGTGTGTGTGTGTGTGTGTGTGTGTGTGTGTGTTAAGGCAACAATTTAAGACATTGCTCAGGGCTGCCATACATCCTGATTTTCCAGGACATGTCCTGGAATTTGCCTCCGGAAATGGTGTCCTGGATTATTTTTTGGAAATCAGGCAAACGTCCTGGGAACCCAGCAATGGGGGTTAAATTGTGCTGAGAATGCTTTTTAAAAAGCTCTCAAACTCAAAAATTATTATAAAGAAAAGCTCAAAAACTTTGGTTCCCCTAAAAAACACACCAAAAAACCCAGCACCTCAACAACCAGGGCCAGATTTAGGTTTGATGAGGCCCTAAGCTACTGACGGTAATGGGGCCCTTTATATGTCCAGCTGTCCTTTGTCAACAACAAATTGTCGCTGCTTTGTGTTGAATATATGCTATATGGTAATTTATGGACCTGCATAACACAAAACACTGACCTTCTGATCAGCAAGTCCTAGGCTCTGTGGTTTAACCCACAGTGCCACCCGCGTCCCCTATATTTGAGGCAATTGCCTGCAAAAATGGGTATATTCGGCAAAATTGCATGCAAAAATGTGTACGATAGAAGGAAAACACTGTAAAATCCTGACTTTCTTCATATAAAAAACCACACAAACTGATTCTGAAATGTGACAAACTGAATTTCTGATGGGGGAAAAATGAGGAACCAAGAGAAGCTGAAATTGACAGATTCGTCTATCCAGAACTGTGGAAAAACGGCAGGCAGATTTTGGAAGACTATTAGGAAAAAGTCTCTTGGCAATAAGAATGTATGAAAAAAAAAACCCTGATGAATCAGGCCAAAGGCATCCTGTTCTCACAGTGTCCCTCAAACCTGAGTGCAACAGCATTCTTCCCCTTTGTGATTCCCCGCAGCTGACATTCAGAGGCAGGTTGCCTCCGACAATGTGAGAACAACAATGGAACCAATAACTGAGATGGGGGGGGGGGCTCTCCCTCATTGGAAATCTTCAAGCAGAAGCTGGGCAAGCACCCATTGATGGTGTCCTAGTTCCCGATACTTCAATGAACAGGGCTTGTTCCACTCATGCAATTAGTTAGCTGAATACTGTCCATAGTGTTGACATTTCAGCATTGTGGAAGAAAATTGTCCTTATGTTATAGACTTACATAGACTAATTTTTATAAGTGCGACCTAAACTACACAAGCAAATAGAAGGGGGGGAAATGGAGGCAGTGAAAGATTTTACTTTCTTGGGCTCCATGATCACTGCAGATGGTGACAGCAGCCAAGAAATTAAAAGACGCCTGCTTCTTGGGAGAAAAGCAATGACAAACCTAGACAGCATCTTAAAAAGCAGAGACATCACCTTGCCGACAAAGGTCTGTATAGTTAAAGCTATGGTTTTCCCAGTAGTGATGCACGGAAGTGAGAGCTGGACCATAAAGAAGGCTGATTGCTGAAGAATTGATGCTTTTAAATTATGGTGCTGGAGGAGACTCTTGAGAGTCCCATGGACTGCAAGAAGATCAAACCTATCCATTCTTAAGGAAATCAGCCCTGAGTGCTCACTGGAAGGGCAGATCCTGAAGCTGAGGCTCCAAGACTTTGGCAACATCATGAGAAGAGAAGACTCCCTGGAAAAGACCCTGATGTTGGGAAAGATGGAGGGCTCAAGGAGAAGGGGACGACAGAGGTCGAGATGGCTGGACAGTGTTCTTGAAGCTACCAGCATGAGTTTGACTAAGCTGCGGGAGGCAGTGGAAGACAGGAGTGCCTGGCGTGCTCTGGTCCATGGGGTCACGAAGAGTCGGACACGACTAAATGACTAAACAACAACAACAACAAACTACACAAAGGTCAACTTTGACCAGGGATCTAGAGCCTCCATGTTTTCCCAGCTGCAAAAGTTGACATGTTTTACAATGATGGATTGAGGGTTTCAAGATCTAGTTTAGTTTTAAGAATTGAATCCACATTTGAAAGCAATAGGGTTCTCTCCCCACCCCCAAAGATAAGGAGCATAGGATTGGTTCCGCATGGAGCGCAGGCCTCTTATTCCAAGTACTTGCTTCTCTTGAATACTCACCCCATGAAATGACAATTAGGAAATCTAAGCTTGCCTTCACTTTTGTAGAACTCATCCATTTTATTAATGGTGTTTTCGCAGCACGGTTGAGCCAAGTCTAAGCAATTTTGTCCCATTGCTTTCAAAGAGTAAGATCTAAACATGTGCTTATTTTTATCAATGAAATCTGTGAGACACGCTAAAGCGGCTTAACACTGAACATCTCGTGCCAGTAGTAAATTATGGAGAAAACTCAGCTTTCACTAGACACAGCCAACCTAGCAAATGTCCAGCAACCGATTCATTATATCAAGCTGCTGATTGTGCAAACTGGCTCCTAATCACTATTCTTCATCAGTGCATTGACTTGAAACTTACTAGCAGAGGGGCTTTAGCTCTACTCAATTTATAACCCGATATATGGGACTTGCAACAAAATTGTGCCCCTGTTTGGGATGTTCCATTCATTCCTTTGCATTTAATCCCCGCTTCCTGCTAGATTTCCATTTCCTTCCCCTTAACAGTGCGCCAGCATTCCAGGTTTACTAACTATGCTCATTGGGCTCATTTTTTGGGGGGGGGCCCTCAAATTTTAAAATATTGTGTATCTCTTTCTCTTGATAAAGAATCATTCTCTCTTACACACACACACCTCACTTCTGCAACTTGCTGATACCTCTTTCTTGTGCATGGTTGTTGTTGTTGTTGCTGTTGTTGTTGAGTAGGCCCACTGAAATCAATGGAACATAATTCACTAGATTGGGGAGAACACATTTGAAAGAGTGTTGATGTCCAGGAAACGAGAATGCTGCTAAGATCCACAGCCATTTATTCAGTCAAAGGGGGAAGAAGGCCATTTAGGTGCATGTCTGAGATGGGATTTTTAGAGACTTGCCTTTCACACATCCATTATTTTTCTGGCACAGAAGAGGATGGAACTAGGGAGTTTCATTTTCGTAATAGCTTCCTCTTGGCAATCAAGCAGCGCATTTACATCCATTTGAAATCCCGAGGTGGGCCAGAAGGAATGTGTGTCTTGCCATTATTTTTAAAATATGAAAGGAGGTGGAGTTGCCCGTACTACGCTGCAAATTGCACAATAAGGCATTGCTGTGTGAGCTTTTCTCCCACAGCCCAACTCCCATTGTCCCACTCTGTCCTTGAGTGCACCCCCTTCATTGTTAAATCCGTTGAGGTCGCATTTGTGGCTCCTTGCCTTTTGGCCTGCTTGACTTTTACACCCACAAACAAAAGGTTTATACAGGAAACCAATCTCGCTTACTCTCAGCTGCCCACTCCCACATGGCTGATAAAAAGCTAATTGACTTTTCCAAACTCACTTAGCCGCTTTCCCTCTTGCCTTGAACAGAAATCACACCAGGGACAAATTTAGATCCACGGTGCCTTACGTTAGAAACCAGAGAGGTCTGGTCACGGTTGTCATCTGCATATTGCTGGATTCAGAACTCAGGAAGTGAATGGCAAGAGCAAACCATCGTGAGAATGGCTTGATCCACAATTTTGGATGTTTGAATCATGACAGTGATGCTTTGGGATGCTGGGTCAAAAGTATAAAAGTATAAAATTTAAGGGGTGATATGATAGCCATGTTCAAATATATAAAAGGATGTCACATAGAGGAGGGAGAAAGGTTGTTTTCTGCTGCTCCAGAGAAGCGGACACGGAGCAATGGAGCAAAACTACAAGAAAGAAGATTCCACCTAAACATTAGGAAGAACTTCCTGACAGTAAGAGCTGTTCGACAGTGGAATTTGCTGCCAAGGAGTGTGGTGGAGTCTCCTTCTTTGGAGGTCTTTAAGCAGAGGCTTGACAACCATATGTCAGGAGTGCTCTGATGGTGTTTCCTGCTTGGCAGGGGGTTGGACTCGATGGCGCTTGTGGTCTCTTCCAACTCTATGATTCTATGATTCTATGATTCTGCTTGCAGAGTATATTGATCATCTCCAGGGATGCAGTTGCGTGAAGGAAAGGAGTACCTGAGCTTTGAGGGACCCTGGTTACAGGCACCATTTACTTCTGGTAACTCATCTCTATGGAAATCACCACTGAGAAGTAGAGGGTGAAACTGGGGATGCTCCAATTTATAATCCCCCCTACCGCAACACATTTAAAAGGATGTCAATCAGCCAAAGGCCTGGTTAAAGAGGAACATCTATGCCTGGTGCCTAAATGTGTATAATGGTGGTGCAAGCTGGACCTCCCTGGGGAGAGCGTTCCACAACTGGGGAGCCACCACAGAAAAGGCCTGTTCTCATGTTGCCACCCTCTGGACCTCTCGTGGAGGAGGTACATCAAGAAGACACCTGGCTTGAGAGCAGTACATGTGAAAAGGATCCAGGAGTCTTGGTTGACCACAAACTTGACATGAGCCAACAGTGTGACGCGGCAGCTAAAAAAGCCAATGCAATTCTGGGCTGCATCAATAGGAGTATAGCATCTAGATCAAGGGAAGTAATAGTGCCACTGTATTCTGCTCTGGTCAGACCTCACCTGGAGTACTGTGTCCAGTTCTGGGCACCACAGTTCAAGAAGGACACTGACAAACTGGAACGTGTCCAGAGGAGGGCAACCAAAATGGTCAAAGGCCTGGAAATGATGCCTTATGAGGAGGTCTTTAAGCAGAGGCTTGACAACCATATGTCAGGAGTGCTCTGATGGTGTTTCCTGCTTGGCAGGGGGTTGGACTCGATAGCCCTTGTGGTCTGTTCCAACTCTATGATTCTATGATTCTAAGAGCTTCAGATGATAAATGCAGGGTCCAGGTAGGTTCATATGGAGAGAGGTGGTCCTTGAGGTTAGTTTGATCTTCTTCTTCTTGACCTTTCTAGGGCTGGTTAAAGCATTTTGATTCTAGAAGGCTTTTAACCCTGTTGGCTTAGCGGAGAGTTTAGTGGATTCCCGCCCCCCACCCATGTGTGAGATATTTAAATTGGAATCAACTAATATTTTAATGGCTTACCATTTTCATGATTTTTATGAGGGGGGGGGTTGTATTTTTCAATTCTCTTGCTGTTGTAATAGAACAGCAGCGTATACATATTCTTAAGAAAATATTATACCAATGTCAAATGCACTTTAGGTTGCAGCCTAAATGGTGAGAGAGAATAAAAGCAAACACTATGAAAAGCCCACAGAGGCTAGTTAAGATGACCCAAAACTAGGTATCTTTTCTCAGGATAATGCTACAAAATATAAAAGGTAAATAAAAGGAACGCAGTGTGATTTGATCTTAAGTTTAGTTGCTTACCTTTGTTTAATCTGATTATTATTTTTTAAGTATCTTTGATTTATTTATGGTCCTTTCTGTATCACTGCATATAGATTTTGAAAGACTGGTCATGGATGAGAAAGCATATGGTGAGATCCATCTCTCTTTCCCTGTCCTGGGCTTTTTAGGGCAGGAGGTCAGTTGCAACTCTGACCTGTCACTGGTAAAGTTTAATGCGAAGTTGGCGGCAAATTTCACATCAGTGATCCTGAAATTACTTTACAGTGAGCCTGCTGGCCTTTCATGGTGTGCTAAGTCTTGAATGAATTAGATAGATGAGCTAATACAGCATCTTTTCCTTCAACATCTAGTGAGGTTCACCTTAATATTATTCTAAGTGCTCATGTCACAACCCAGGGTGAAGTGATACGTGCCTAAGATCATTACATTCTTTTAAACGGCTTTTTAATTGCATGGGTTTTTTAATGTAATTTAAATTGTTTTAAATTGTTTTTATATGGGTTTTTTTTGGGGGGGGGGTTATTTGGCTGTTTCTGTTTATATTTTGATTATGTATTTTGTGTTTTTATATCGTAATTTTATCTTGTGAACCGCCCAGAGATGTGCAGGTATAGGGTGGTATAACAACAACAGGTTTAAGCACATCTCACTCTGTGCTGGGCTACAGCCTCTGTATTGGTTAAAAAACCCAAACAATCCTAATCTAGCTCAGCATTATATTTTTCTTAACCCTTTCTTATTACCCTTTTGTGTGTGTGAATGCATGTTTCCTTATTTAAAAGTATTATTTAAAAGTATTTATCCCATCCGTATAATCTACCTCACAGGGTTGTGGTGATTGCACAGACAGGGAGGAAACTAGGTAGAGTATGTCAAGGCTGATGGCAATACTCATTTCTCTCTATTCTTCTTTGTGCCTGAGTTCTGGAAAACAAGGCAGCACAATATTAATACTTGTGGATCGAGGGCCCGACCCCGCTATGTGAAATAAATACACAAGGACACGTGATATAAGGTTAATGGGCAAGAAAAGGCCACAACTTTATTGATTACAGCAGTGAAAAGGTATTGGCTTAGGCATTGGATGACTATAGGTGGTGGGTTTATTCAACAGTAGGTGGAGCCTGTTGATGCTCATCCAACTATAGGCTCACCCCCTGATGTCACCGAGGGTCGTGCCATGGCCTCCCGCCAAGCAGGCATCGGACGGAATACACGACCGCCAGATTCCTTTAACGGAATAACCCACGGTAGATAGCATAGGCGATGGCCACACCTAGCCCTTGACACAGCACAACACATGAATCCAATGCCTAACCTACCCACCAATACCACAAAAGTTGTGACGATTGCTACGAGGTAGGCGAAAAAACCAAAAGGCCTAATGCCAAATGGAAAAATTCCTACCAGGCCCCCCAGCCAACCAGGGCGACCAACCTAAGGTCCATAGCAAGGCCAAAAACCTATACCCTGAGCTAAATGGGAGTGGAGGGTGGGTGACTCGCTGAGGGACGACGACGAATGAGGAGGCGGCGGAGCTGGCACCACAGCATTAAGCTGCTACACACGCCCCCCGGAGGCACCTGGTTGGCCACCTCTGGTGGGCGTGGGTGCCAGCCAGGTAGGAGGGGAGGGGGCTAATGCCCCCTACCAGGGGCGGAGCTCGGTCTCCCGCCCACAACCACTCCCCTCTCTTCCAGGGAGGAGAGTCTTTACAACAACAACAACAACCATGATTTTTCATAAGAGCAGTTAAAACGTTTAAAATTCACTCCCTCTTTTGGAAAAGCTAACAAAGATTATTCCACACACCCCCTTAGGTTTTTATACACTTTAATTTACTTTCAGAGGTTTTTTTAAAATAATAATAATAAATCACAGGAGCTTTTAGGCCACCTGGACTAAAGTTGTGTTTTAAGGCTATTGGAATAGATTCCTCCCCCTCCAAGATTTCTCTTGGCCATCTTTACAGCATCAACAGAGACAAGTGGCATAGAGTCTTAGCAGCCTTAGGACTGCGAGGATCAGTGGCCTATTTGTAGTGATGGATCTTTCATTCAATAACTTAAAAGTGCTCATGAAGCATTAAATCCAAACTCTCTCAAAGGCAGGCTTCCCAAAGGAGACAACAGCAATATCTACTAGGTGAGGGACCAACAGCAATTGTCACAAATATCTGCTCTGTACAGTTAGGCTTTTTTGCTTTTAGCGATTCAGCCAAGGGGTGGGTTGGGTGCCATTCTGGGCCGCATCCCTGACGGATGTCAATGCATAGGGAAGACTCTTTGGGGACGCCAATTTGCAGGACTCAAGAGTCCGGGTGCTCCCCTACCACATGGTGACAAATAGGCCTGGTTTAAACATCTGAATGTAGAAGAAATGAATGCTCACTCCTGTGAGTGCCCTTTGTGGGACCACACACAGAAACCCTGAGCCTTGTGGGACTTACGTACCAGCTGGTTGTACAGGCCCGCCTCTCTGATGCCACAGCCATTGGGGGTTCCCGCCAAACCTCAATTTGAGGAATAGGCAAGAGAAAGAGAATAAATAAATGAATGCAAGTTGTAATAGAATGGGTGGGGGAGGTAGTTATAGAAGCAGGATTACAACAGGAACATCACGGATGTAAGGACGAGAAGTCAAAATGTAAGAAATTATTTTGTTGAAAGTGAGCTGAACAATGTCAAATTTTGTGTAAAACAAGCTAATAAAATTTTATTATAAAAGGATGTCTGTTTGGTGGTCAATGGCCCACCCAAAGAGCCTTGAGAAGTGTTGTTCTGTGAAAAGACGTATTTGGTGGAATCATTTCAAATTCTGTTTCAGTGTCCTTGTACTGTTCAGTAGATGGCTAAAACACATCCTGGCTACAGTGGGGTGGGCTGCTTTTAGCCTTCCGGATGCTGCTGAACTCTCAGGTCCCAGAATGGCTAATGGGATGAGGTGATAGGAGTTGTAGTCCAGTCCAGCAACATCTGAAGGACCATGGCTTCCCCACCTTCTGTGCTATGGGAAATGGTCAAGGAAGGATGAAGCTGCAACCGAGCAATGTTCAGAAAAGCACCCCAAGGGCAAGGAAAGGGCCCAGAAAGTGGCTAAGGAATGGCAGCCGTAAAGGCAAATGGCAGGAATGTTGTCAAAAAAGGAGATCCTCATCGGATCCCCGTGGCTTAAGAGCTCTAATACGGGATTTGAAATTTTAAGATTATAATGTGCCTAATGGGACCTTCAGAAAATACGCAGGCACCTAGGGCATCTGTCAGCCAGTGGGGGGTTTATTTGATGGGTGCTTTGCTCTGTGGATTTCCCTTCCTTGGAGAATTTCGAGATGTTCACAGGTCTGGTGGCAATCTTCCGTCTCCCCGCCACCCCCTTTCCATTTGATCTGCCTTCTACTAGACTGGGAAGGGCTTGAGTGCTGCCATCTGTCCTTATTTTGTCTTCGATATACTCGTGGCGGGATTGTGGGAGGGAGGACTTTTCCTCGCCTTAAGGAGCATAGCTGTGATATCCATTTGAGGGGAAAACCCTGTGCCATATGCCGGCCTGCCCTTTTCTTTGGGGAGGTCCTTCCCTGAGTCATCAGCTGTATGAAACCCGATGCTAAAATGTGCATCCTCAAATCTGGCTTGCTGAAATAAAGCTGAAGCATGATATTTATGGGTGATTTGCTAAGCGATGGTGATGATGATCACCTCACAATTGTCCTGTGAATTTTGGTGGCAAATAGCCTACAACTATGGATCCAAACTACAAGAAAGAAGATTCCACCTAAACATTAGGAAGAACTTCCTGACAGTAAGAGCTGTTCGACAGTGGAATTTGCTGCCAAGGAGTGTGGTGGAGTCTCCTTCTTTGGAGGTCTTTAAGCAGAGGCTTGACAACCATATGTCAGGAGTGCTCTGATGGTGTTTCCTGCTTGGCAGGGGGTTGGACTCGATGGCCCTTGTGGTCTCTTCCAACTCTATGATTCTATGATTCTATTCTGTGAAAAGGGAATGTACTACTCAATTTTAGCAACCCAAAGAACTGTGCATGATATGCTTGGCCCACATCTTTGTGAGGGAGAATGGCCTGGAAAACAGGAATTGCCGCTCCAAGCTTATCTAATGTGTTTGAACTTGGTATGCATATGTTGTATAGGGCTGCCTCTGAAGACGGTTTGGAAACTTCAGCTGGTGCAGAATTCAGTGGCCAGGTTGCTCACCGGAGCAAGACGGTTTGAGCATATTACACCGATCCTGGTCCAACTGCACTGGCTACCAATTAGTTTCTGGGCCTAATTCAAAGTGCTGGTTTTGACCTATAAAACCTTAAATGGCTCAGGACCGCAATACCCCAAGGACTGCCTCTTTCCATATGATCATCTTCTGAGGCCCTCCTTCGTGTTCCCTCTCCTTGAGAGGTCCGGAGGGTGGCAACACGAGAATGGGCCTTCTCTGCAGTGGCTCCCTGTCTGTGGAATGCTCTCCCCAGGGAAGTTTGCCTGGTGCCTTCATTATACACCTTTAGGCACCAGGCAAAAACATTCCTTTTTAACCAGGCCTTTGGTTGATCTTATTGACATCCAGCACCCTTTTATAACGTGGCTTTTGAGAGGGAGTCTTGGGTTACGCAGGTGGCGCTGTGGGTTAAACCACAGAGCCTAGGACTTGCCGATCAGAAGGTCGGCGGTTCGAATCCCCGCGATGGGGTGAGCTCCCGTTGCTCGGTCCCTGCTCCTGCCAACCTAGCAGTTCGAAGGCATGTCAAAGTGCAAGTAGATAAATAGGTACCGCTCTGGCGGGAAGGTAAACGGTGTTTCCGTGCGCTGCTGTGGTTTGCCAGAAGCGGCTTAGTCATGCTGTACGCCGGCTCCCTCGGCCAATAAAGCGAGATGAGCGCTGCAACCCCAGAGTCGGTCACGACTGGACCTAATGGTCAGGGGTCCCTTTACCTTTACCAATTGGGTTACTGCTTTTGGTTTGATTTTATATGTTGCGGTCTTGTTGTGAACCGCCCTGAGACCTCCAGGTATAGAGTGGTGTATAAGGTGAATAAATGATGATAATAATAATAATAATAATAATAATAATAATAATAATAATACAAAAGAACTTGTGAAATGAGTTTTCCCACAGATAAATAAATCATGGGTCCCCCCCCCCAATTGCCCATGGAAAATTCTTCACCCCATATCACTGGTTGATATCCCACCCTTCTTTGAGCATTGTCCTTCACCAAGGTCTGTACCATTTGGACCTTTGTCTTTCCATTAGTCTTGATAGAACCAGAGATATGGAGGTTGGGGGGATGCCATCTCACATCCGAGAAAACGAACCACAACAGCACAGTGAGGAGGCAAAAGCAATCATCTCAGAATAAGGCGCCTGAACCAACCGTGTTGTACAATTGCCACCTCATGTTTGAATTAGTATAATTTAAGCAGTAATTAAAATTTGATAAATTAATGTAGCCCACAGAACTCAATGAGCTCTCTGGAAACCAGATAATTTATCTAGGCTGAAAGCTTGTCATTGCATCCGCAATAATGTTAAGGCCTCGAGGGATGGCTAAGCTCTCGGCAGAGATTCCATCTTTAGATCAGTGTATACACTTTTCTTTTTTTTAAAAAAAACCCTCAAACTAAAAAGGTCATATTACTATATCTATCTATCTATTGCTCACATCATTTTTTCCTCTTCTCTTTCTGTCTCAAAAAAAATAAAAAATAGTGAGCGATATCAAATGAACCTCTTAAATACTTTTTGACAGACTAACAGCAGGCAGCTTGTTGACCTTTCACCTCATATTGATTTGCCTTTCAGCCATTATTCTTTGGTGATTTCTACTTTTCCTGCCTGCCCTTTCACTGAAGGGGAACCCCATCATTTCCTCCTCGCATCATCATCATCATTTGTGGCAGTAATGATTGTGGAAGAACACATTGCAGAAAAATGTCAACGTCTTTCTACCTCTGCGGCGCTTGACTTCTTCTTTTTTTAAAAAAAAAAGTAATGAAATAATAAAATGAAAACTCCTCTTAATTTCCTGCCAAAAGACACCCGAGGTGAAATGTCGTAGAACAGAACGGAATTAAAACAATAGCAAAAGAATGAGCAAAAGTAAAAAAAAAAGAAATCAGGAGGCAAACACTACCCCCAAAGTACAAGAGAGCTGAAATGCCTAAAGGTTTTAACAGCATGAATAAAGGTAAAGGTAAAGAGACCCCTGACCACTAGGTCCAGTCATGACCGACTCTGGGGTTGCGGTGCTCATCTCGCTTTATTGGCCGAGGGAGCTGGCGTACAGCTTCCGGGTCATGTGGCCAGCATGACTAAGCTGCTTCTGGCGGACCAGAGCAGCACATGGAAACACCGTTTACCTTCCCGCTGGAGCGGTACCTAGTTGTCTACTTGCACTTTGTGCTTTCGAACTGCTAGGTTGGCAGGAGCTGGGACCGAACAACGGGAGCTCACCCCGTCGCAGGGATTCGAACTGCCGAACGTCTGATCGACAAGTCCTAGGCTCTGTGGTTTAACCCACAGCGCCACCTGCGTCCCCTTAGCAGCATGAATAAAACCAAGCAATAGACTTAACAAAATCATAGAATTATCAAGTTGGAAGGGACCCTGAGGGTCATCTAGTCCAACCCCCTGCAATACAGGAATCGCAACTAAAGCATCCATGTCAGATGACCTTTGCTTAAAAACCTCCAATGAGGAAATGTCCACCATTTCCCAGGGAATCCATTCCACTGTGGAACAGTTCTTCCTGATGCTTAGTCTGAAAATCCTCTCTTGTAACTTGACTCCCTTTGGTTCAGAGCCTACCGTCGAAAGCAGGAGACAACAAGCTTACTCCTTCTTCCATGTGACAGCCCTTCAGATATTTGAAGACGGCTATCATAACTTCTCTTATCCAGGCTAAGCATACCCTACTCCATCTATTGTTCGTCTTAAGGCTTGGTTTCTAGACCCTTTCTCAACTTGGTCAAGATCCTTCTTAAATTGTGGTGCCCAGATCTGACCTAGCATACAATAAAGTAGCCAGGACCTTGTGTCTGTAAGAAGGAGAGGTGGTCATGCTCCTGGTACAACCTGGACCTTGAGCATTAAAAGGTCACGATGTTATATATTGACAGTTATTAAACTAATGTAACTTTATATATATATGTGTAGGGAAGGGCCATAGTTCAGTGGTAGAGCATTTCTGCTTTGCAAACAACATGTCCTAGGTTCGACCCCAGAATTTCCAGGTGGGGCTGGTAGAGACTCCTGATTGGCCAGTGTCCATCAGTGTAGACAAAACTGAGTGTAGATTGAAAGCAAAAGGAAGCTTCCCGATACTATTTTCTTTTCACTATGGGACAATCAGGCATGTTTTCAATATGGTAGATGAAAAGCCAGATTCCAGCTTTGTGACAGAGGGCCAAGGAACATGGCAACCCTGCAGTTTCTCAGTAGCAGCTTACCTGCAGCCTGACAGAGCTGACCACTTGTGCCCACTGGATAGTGCTGGTTGAGGACAGAGCAGGGTGTGTGTGCTTATTGAACCATGTTAAGGATCAACCGCCACAAGCTGACAGGATGTGGGCATTGCATATATTAAGAGTTGTGATGGTTATTGTAGTGGTTGGGAGTTACTCGTGCGTAATCCTGCCCCGTTTGAGCATTGGATTGCCTGGTTAAACCCTCCGGACTGCACAGCCCATCTCAGCGTGGCTGCCCTTAGTCACTCGTAGAATCTGTCTGTGGGCGTTTCTTAAAGCGCTGCCAACATAAGAGTTGTTTGACGCCCAATCGTCTCCACCTCTCACTGCGCGGGAGTCTCCTGCGCAGGGTGGGCGTGGGCAGCGGGGTGCTTGGGCTCTCCTCACTAACTTCCAACGAAGAGTCCGGGAGCCCCTGCACCTCCCTGTCCCGTTGCTCTCCTGGATCCCTGGTGTTACACTCATTCTCTTCCCCTTCTTCCCAGCTGAGTCTCCCCCTGGCGCTGGGACCTTCTCCTGCAGAATCAGAGACCCTCTCCTTCTCCCGTGCCTCTGATGTCAGTTCCCTGACAGTTATGTATGCTAGGGCTTAGAAGAATATGCAGAAACCAAGTACCGTATGTTTCGCCGCTCTATAAGATGCACCAGACCACAAGACACACCTAGTTTTTGGAGGAGGAAAACAAGAAAAAAAATATTCTGAATCCCAGAAGCCAGAAGAGCAAGAGGGATCGCTGCACAGCGAAAGCAGCGATCCCTCTTGCTGTTCTGGCTTCTGGGATAGCTGCGCAGCCTGCATTCACTCCATAAGACGCACACCCATTTCCCCTTACTTTTTAGGAGGGAAAAAGTGAGTCTTATAGAGCAAAAAATATGGTAAACTGAATGTGATGAAACTGACAATCGAGCCAAGGAATAATGAAAGGTACACAGACATGTTAAATAGATGGAGTTTAGTAATTGGGGATGTTAAAAGGGATCTGGGGACATCTGGAGATCATGTGGCGTATTTATTGTTACCGCTGTTTACAGTGATCATATGAATTCAATGCCAGAATAGTTAGATAGATTAGGGTGTAAGCTTCTGAGGGTATTTCAGATCATAATATTCTGTTTCCAATATATCTATTATGCATTTCCAAGTAGTGTGTCTTGTCTGCAATTTTATATTAATAAGTATGTTCAACTTTTGACTGTATGTTGATATTGATTGTATGTTCAACTTTTATTAAATAAATGTTAAATATATAAAGAAATGTGACAACGAAATGTCAAAATAGAACATTATACTCAGGAAGGAGCGCCTCCACCCCCATCGTTCTACCCGGACACTGAGGTCCAGCACCGAGGGCCTTCTGGCAGTTCCCTCACTGCGAGAAGCCAAGTTACAGGGAACCAGGCAGAGGGCCTTCTCGGTAGTGGCGCCTTCCCTGTGGAACACCCTCCCACCAGATGTCAAAGAGAACAACAACTACCAGGCTTTTAGAAGACATCTGAAGGCAGCCCTGTTTAGGGAAGCTTTTAATGTTTGATGTATTATAGTATTTTAATATTCTTTTGGAAGCCACCCAGAGTGGCTGGGGAAGCCCAGCCAGATGGGCGGGGTATAAATAATAAATAATAATAATAATAATAATAATAATAATAATTATATAAGAAGTGTCATTTTCTGCATGCACAGGTCCTAGAAGATTATGCTCAAACTGGGCTGCCATCATGTAGGTTGCATTGAACTCAAGAGGACTAATTTCTGGATAGACATGGTTAGATTGTGCTGTTGGTCCTCATCTGTTTACTTGTTGGCAGTGCTGGGAAATCAGTCGTTTTATGTTGACAGCAGCAGTGAGTTACATTGCCATAGTTTCCAACTGATTTGCACCCAGTTCTTTGCTATTATAGTGTGGTTTTCAAATGATTCGCTATAGTGTCCTGAATACATCTGCCTCTACATGTGTCAGAAGATTAAAATTTGATTAAGAAGGACGGACCTTTTTGGCAATACACTGTATTTTTAGCAACCCTGTTCCCTTAGCCGGGATTGCTATAATTTCCATTCACTGCATCGCTAGGAGAAAAGGAAGGGGTATCAAGTTTCGCAGCAACCAAAGGGACAGATCTGTTTACTTGACAGCATTAATTGATTAGTTCACTCTGATACCGGGTCACTGAGTAGTTCTATTGATGAAATGATATCTCTGGATGGAGTTATAAGCCTTTCTTTTGTATTGCCTCAGTTTTTTTCCCTGGATGCATCAGAAACATGCTTTTGCCCCCCCCCCCAAAAAAAAGGAATGAAAAAATGCCCTCCAACCAAGATGATGGGTAACTATAAACATTTTGCTAGGAAGCAGTAAGAGCAATAATCGGTCCTAATGCCTGTTGATGAAAGCTTTGACAGAATATTGCCATCTGTGGAGATAGGATTTCGGTGTGGCACTCCAGAGAACATGCGAGAGAAGACTGGTAGGGGGGTGGGGACTACACGAGTCAAGAACATCCTTTATATATATAGGAGGATAGCTTGTACCAGATTGGCTTGTTTCTCAATCTAGCTCAGAATTCTCTCCTCTGACTAGCAATGGGTCTCTAGGACAGAGGTAGAGGTAAAGGGACCCCTGACTATTAGGCCCAGTCACGGATGACTCTGGGGTTGCAGCACTCATCTCGCTTTACTGGCTGAGGGAGCTGGCGTTTGTCCGCAGACAGTTTTTCTGGGACATGTGGCCAGCATGACTAAGCTGCTTCTGGCAAACCAGAGCAGCACACGGAAATGACGTTTACCTTCCCACCGGAGCGGTACCTATTTATCTACTTGCACTTTGATGTGCTTTCAAACTGCTAGGTTGGCAGGAGCTGGGACCGAACAACGGGAGCTCACCCCGTCGCAGGGATTTGAACAGCCAACCTTCTGATCAGCAAGCCCTAGGCTTTGTGGCTTAGACCACAGCGCCACCCACGTCCCTAGGACAGAGGTACCCACAGGCAAAAAGAGGTCTTCCCAGCTGCCCCCTACCCTAGGTATCAATCAAAGGATCTTTAACATCCTGTCAGGGGTTCAGGAGCAGAGGCACAGGAAAGGGAGGAAACAGAGAGCGAGGGGGAGGAATCCGAAGGTAATATGAGTGACGACAGCGGACCGAGGTCTCTGAGTCTTTCCAGTGAGTCGGAAGATTCTCAGAAAGGGGCACCAGTGGTCAGAGCAAGGGGGGCGCCTAGGGGGACACCCCAGGAAGAAGGGACCAGAGGGGACTCAGAGAGCAGCAGTTGGAAATCGGGACCAGCGTCCCCACCAGAGCGCAGTAGGGGGGAGGAGTCCCAGGTATCGGGATCTGGAAGCTCTCCGCAAGAGGGAGGACAGGAGTTAGGATTGGCCACACCTCCATCGGGGAGCGAGGAAACGGTCAAGAGGAAGGTTGAAGGCTGCGCGCGCGCGCCAAGTTCAAATGCACAGGAAGGCGGCACAGTAAGCAGCCCGGATAGAGAGCCAGGTCCTAAAGCCCGCCGCAAAGAGGGAGAAGAGTCGGGGGGTCAGCGTCAGAAGAGTCCAGGAAGGAAGAGACCACGGGGGGTAGAGGGACCCAGAGGAGAAAGGAAAGAAGGAAGAGGTGGAGTAAGGCGAGAGTATTAAGTTGGTGTACAGGAGGCGGAGACTCAGACGGAGCTTCGCCGGTCTAGCTTCTAAGACGTAGAGCTGCGCGCTGCGGCTTTGAAATGGAAACTGTAACTCAATAAAGACTTTTGTACAGTACTGCCGGCTAGCGTGGTCCTCTGTGAGCTGGGACCTGGAAGCGGCTCTGACACATCCCTTGCTAAACAATCCATTTAATGGGAGATTTAACCTGGGACTTTCTTCATGGAAACGATATGGGGATATTGGTGACTGCATCACAAGGTTGTAAATGCCCACTGGTTCCTAGAACGGATTGTGAACTGGTTCCTAGAACGGATCCTAAATTGCTTAGGGGTTCTATTTACACTCAGGTGCATGCACAACCACACACTTTGTTAAATAAATAAATCATATTCTGCCCACAGTACAGCTGAAGCCAAACATTTTTAAATCCCACTATTTCAGTGGGAAAATTAAACTAATACAACAAAGCATTAATTCAATATATTTTCTGACCAAAACCAATTAAAATGATTCCTGGTCCAGTTTTTGTCCCCATTAATTCTAAACAAATCAACTTTGCAATTTCTCTTATTTGGTGTAAAACGATGAATGATAGAATAGCTCTCCTTTGAAATTTGCACTGCTTTTAATTTTGTGGTGCTGTTTTCCAACCAAAGCATGCAGACAAAAAAGCACATATTAGTGAAAAGTGTGTGCGCGCACACACAAACACAGACAAAAAAAAAAAAAAACAATGTAGAAAACTGCATATTATTAGGGGAAATCTGCTTGCAAAAATGCATATACCATGAAAAATTGCATACAAAATGCACGTGATTGTTTATGTTGACTTCTTAAAAGAAACAAAAAACACCCCACAAACATCTGTGGAAACCTAAGAAAATGAAGAACTGAGAGAAAATGGAACTGACAGATTCACCCATTCCTACCTAGGAGTAAGTCCCTGCTAAACTTAATTGAACACAATTTTCAGTACTCATGTGTAGGACTGCACTGTGAATGTGCTTTCAATTCTGCATAAGATTTGATCATCAGTGACGACTGATGCATTCATGAGTTTATAAGCAATAACACTTGGGTCATCAAAGAACCTAAAAGAATATGGCAAAAGATAGCACAAACTGGAAATGAGCAACACACAGCAATTAAATGGCTGGATAAGCTGCTACTCTATGAGAGGCCAGTCAGGTAGCTTTTTGTTGTTGTTGTAATCATATGAAACATTCTGCCTTGACACATTTATTTAATGCTGCGAGGTCTTGACTTCCATGCTGTACATTGGTCTTTGTGATTGATACTTTGTACCGAGACAAAACACAATGCCTGTGGCTGAAACATTTACTGATCTTTTGCGGGGATTTCCATAATCCTTCAACCCTCACCCAAGAGGAACGGTGGGATCAGAGTCAGTGCGGCAGCATGTAGAGCAGGAAGCTGAAGAACAAAAACCCAGCTCAGCTATGAAGCTTACCAGCCAAATCACTTGCCTTGGGCAAATCACTGTCTCTTCACAGAAGTCACCTCACAGAGTTCTTGTGAGAGGTTAAAGTATTGACCCTGGGCTCCTTAGAGAAAGGGCAGGCTGACAAGGGGGGGGGGAGCATGCACATTTGTTAAAGGTAAAGGTAAAGGGACCCCTGACAGTTAAGTCTAGTCATGAACGACTCTGGGGTTGCGGCACTCATCTAGCTTTACTGGCCGAGGGAGCCGACGTTTGTCCACAGACAGTTTTTTCCAGATCATGTGGCCAGCATGACTAAGCTGCTTCTGGTGAAACCAGAGCAGTCCATGGAAACGCCGTTTACTTTCCCACTGGAGTGGTACCTATTTATCTACTTGCACTTTGATGTGCTTTCGAACTGCTAGGTTGGCAGGAGCTGGGACCAAACAATGGTCACCCTGTCACAGGGATTCGAACTGCCAACTTTCCGATCGGCAAGCTCTGGGCTCAGTGGTTTAGACTACAGCGTCGCCCGTGTCCCTTATGCACATTTGTTAGGTGCCTGTAAAATTCACTCATACCGCTCATGAAGAGGCACTTAGAAGGACTTCTCAGTGATGCTCCACGGGATGCGAGTGGCACTGTGGTCTAAACCAATGAGCCCCTTGGGCTTGCCGATCAGAAGGTTGGCGGTTCGAGTCCCCATGACGGAGTGAGCTCCCGTTGCTCTGTCCCAGCTCCTGCCAACCTAGCACTTCAAAAGTATGCCAGGGCAAGTAGATAAATAGGTACAGCTGCGGTGGGAAGGTAAACGGCGTTTCTGTGTGCTCTGGTTTCCATCACAGTGCTCCATTGTGCCAGAAGCAGTTTAGTCATGCTGGCCACATGACCCAGAAAGCTGTCTGTGGACAAACGCCGGCTCCTATGAGTGGACTTAACTGTCCAGGGGTCGTTTACCCTTTTAATGCTCCACCCTGCCCCACAAACTCCCTCCTGAGGTCAGATCATCTCCCAGTTTGCTGATGTTTAGGCATCTCCTGAAAACATTTTGTTGGCTAGCTGCATAGCTGAGCAGTGATGGTTTTACTGCTGACGGCTGCCTTTTAAAAGTTGTTCATTGGTTTGCTGTTATTTTAACTATTGTTTTATGATATCCAAATTGTGTTTCGAGATTGCTGAAAGCTGTCTGGAGAAAGCATTGGCATATAAGAACAATCAGTCAACTAACCAACCAACCAACCAACCAATCAATCAATCAATCAATTAACCAATCAACCAAAGGGCTATACTATTAGACACTGAAGCTCTTTTTACATTATACATTGTGCTTGTGACTATTTGTTTTTAAAGTGATAAGTTACGGTCTGTTTAACTACCTTGTGACAGAAGCTAAGAGTTACTAGTAGGCACAAACTAACACAAGTTAATCTGTTTTAATTCAAATTGAGTTCACTTGTAGAGTTAAACATGTGCTGAAATCTCCCTTGAAAGAAGTAATAATAATAATTTTAATTTTTGGTATGCAAAGGTTTCCCCAGCCGCTCTGGGCGGCTCCCAGCAGAATAGTAAAAACACGATAAAACAACAAACATAAAAAAATTCCCTAAACAGGACTGCCTTTGGATGTCTTCTAAGAATCAGATAGTTGTTTATTTCCTTGACATCTGACAGGAGGGTGTGGGAGCCACTACTAGGAAGACCCTCTGCCTTCTCGGTAGTGGGGCTTCATGTTTATGTATTTTAAAAGAACACCTCTATCCTTTTAAAATACATAAATAAATGTCATATTATCTCTCTCATATTAACACATTATGATTCTGGCTCTGATTTTTTTATTTCATTTCATTTCGTTTGAAAACTACCATCGATGTAATTTTCATTTATGAGGAGCACAGTGGTATAAGGGTAATGCAGTTTTGTATAATCACCCGTGAAGCCTATGTGGAGCTCACTAACGAAGAAAGGCTGTGCACCGCATGGCAATAGGGTATCCCCAATTTTATTTAAACGAAACGACAATTCGTTGGACAGCTATCTCATTCCATTGCTTCCCACCCACCCACCCGCTACCTCTCCTGCCTTGCGAAACACGGCATTAGTGAAATGTCACTTTGTGTTAAGATCAGCAGTGGCCTTTGCCACACATGTTTCTGCACAAAGATTGCAGAGCACCACAGATTCTCGGCTCCAGAGATCGATCTGCCTTCATGTCTGATATTAACTTACATCGTGGGGGCCAGGCTGGATGTTACGAAGGTGGGCTGGAACCGTGCTTGCGCATTGAACCTTGAGCTACAACTTGAGTGAATGGCTGAGCTGCTTTTGAGTTGCTGAAACGACTGCAGTTTGGGGACTTTCGCCCACCTCCCTCCCTCCCATTTTTTTTTTAGGGGTTTGCAGCGATAAGAGCAGCTCTCTGAGGAGTTGAATGTCTGAGTGATCTAAACCCAGGGCAGTCGAGCTGAAGAGGATGTGTACAGGAACCTGTTTGCGCTGAATAGTCTCCATAAATAATTTACGGCAATGACTGCTCGCTATTATTACCAAAAAAAATACAAAAATACCAGATTGCATCTTGACACTTGCATCCCGCTTGTAAGTCAATAGATACATTCCGCCCGGCAAACAGAGACCACAGGTTGAAGCTCCCATTCATGCATGGCTTGCAACGATGCAATCTGCGCATTGAAAGGCAACACTGCGGGCAGGAGCAGTGTGTGTGTTCCATCAACGATGTCTCTGAAAAAATTTACATATCACTTGGGAATACAGGTGGACTAATGTCGGTGTACTGGAAGAAGCAAAGATCACCAGTGTAAAAGCAATGATTCTTCAACATCAACTTTGTTGGACTTGTTCGGATGCCTGATTATTGTCTTCCAAAGCAACTGCTCTATTCCAAACTTTAAAATGGTGGTCGACAAAAGAGGTTTAAAGGCTCTCTCAAGGCAAATCTTTGAAAAATGCAGTATAAACACCAACGATTGGGAAACACTGGCCTGCGAGCACTCCAACTGGAGAACAGCTTTTACCAAAGGTGTCGTGGATTTTGAAGACGCTCAAACTCAGGACAAAAGGGAGAAACATGCTAAGAGGAAGGCACGTTTGGCAAATCCACACCTTGATCAACTCCCACCCGGAAACCAATGTCCCAACTGTGCAAGGAGGTGTGGATCCAGAATTGGCCTACACAGTCACTTACAGATGCACTGTTAAAACCGTGTTCATGAAAGACAGTCTTACTCAGCTACAAGTGATCGCCAAAGAAGAAGATGTATGTTGTTGAATAGATTCTAAAATCAAAACAAAGCTCCCATTTTTTAATGAGCATATTGATCTTACAAGGTTTGCATTTGGATTCACGGCAGCTTTTGCTTTTAAACTCCTCCATTTAATTTAAATCTTAGGACTCAGCTACACATAGTGCCGGATTTATGTATAGACTAAGTAGGCTGAAACCTAGGGCCTCTAAATCTAGGGGGCCTCGCCAGCCCACCCACTCCCCAGTGGGCGGTCTACCCTCTCCCAAAATTGCAAACCCTAGACTTCATGCGAGGGCAGGGCAACTCGGGCCTCTAAGTCTAGAGGGCCTCACCAGCCTGCCTTCTCCCCAGTGCCACAGTCTCCCCTCTCTCAAAATTGCAAAATTGAAGATCCCAACAGCAGTTAATCAAGCCAGCAACACACAGATCACCTTTGTCACAGTCAGGACGCCGATGTCCTCGCCAGGCCTGCGCCCAATCTTGTTTTTGTACAATCTTGTTTGTTCTCAGTAACCCACATTATATTAACATATACAAGCAGAAGAGTTGTTTTCCTACATTTGCAAGGATTCATACAAAACAATGTGGCACTAATAAGGAAAAGTTCCAGGGTCCCAACAGAAAGCACACTAAAAATGCTTTTGCAGTTCATCAGAACTATCCAGCAATATCAAGTTATTTGAAAACTGGTGATGCTAATTATTTTCCCCAAGAGTTGTTGTTGTTGTTTAGTCATTTAGTCGTGTCTGACTCTTCGTCACCCCATGGACCTGAGCACGCCAGGCACTCCTGTCTTCCACTGCCTCCTGCAGTTTGGTCAAACTCATGCTGGTAGCTTCGAGAACACTGTCCAACCATCTCGTCCTCTGTCATCCCCCAAGAGTTAAATAATAACTAATCAGAGGCAGCTACAGTTGCAAATGGCAACAAAATAACTTGTGAAAGGAAGAGGAGCAGGTTTGCTCAAGTGTGTTGCAGGTAGAAATATTGTTTGTAGTGAAGTGAGAGCAGTAGTTTACTTGCTCGAATTAACAAATAAGAAAGTTTTGAGAATTTAAATTCCAGATTAAAATTGATTACGTAATTGAGAAGGGGATTGTAAGCAAAACACTGGGGCCTAATTTGAATAGTAGAGTGCCTGGTATCTGGTGGGCAATCTCATGCTTTGTTTCCATGCTGTGGCTGCAGACCAAATCACTCGTGAGGAGAGCTATGAGAGTCAGGTGAGGGTCAGATGCCTTGTCAATTCCGGCAGGTATATAACAGGAAGACCCGGCCTGCCCAAGTTTGCAAAGTTCAGTTATTGCAAAAGGTTTTCAGTGTTAAATTTATGCATTTTTTTAAAATTGCCATGGTATTTGACAATAATATCTTATGTTCTTTAAAGGAGAAATTGTGAATTGCAGAATTTTAAATGCCCATAATCACCCTTGGCTTCACTCAGTTTTGTTTATAACACTCTTCCATTTTCTTCTAGTTGTGAGGGTGGGGGATGGGGAGGGGCCTCACAAGTGAGTAGCCTAAGGCTTCTCTTCATGTAAATCCGACCCTGGCTACACAGCGGCAAATATAACATTTAAAGTGTGTTTTAAGTGCACTATACAAATGTGAAACTAGATGGCGATGTTGAGCTTATGGCAAATTCAATATATTTTTCAAAACATTTTTTAAAAAAGCTTTTTCACAGTGTGTCTAGATTCCACTTTATTTTGCTCTTTTTGGTCAGTTGGGGGAGCCAAAGATTTGAAAAAAGATGAAGATGAGGATTAACATACTGGGCACTGCATATCTTTGTGGGTGTTTTCGCACAGTAGTTTATTGGAGAGTCTGGGCGGTATTCAGCTAAACAGCAATGGCATACCTGCCAACATTTATCCAATTAAAATAGGGACATCCAATTCCATTTTATTATTTATACCCCATACATCTGAAAGGGTTGTCTCAGCTACACTGGGCAGCTTTCAACATATAGAAAAACATAATAAAACATTAAACATTTTTTTAAAAAAACCCTTCTATATACAAGGTTGCCTTCAGATATCTTCTAAAGGTTGTATAGTTACCTATTTCCTTGGCTTGGGGGGTTGCATAACTCCATACCATCCAACATTTCTCTGGGAAAATAGAGGCATCCTACCATACCCTCCAACATTTCTCTGATCAAAATAGGGACATCCTAAGGAAAAGTGAGAGCTGGACCATAAAGAAGGCTGATCGCCAAAGGACTGGTGCTTTTGAATGATGGTGCTGGAGGAGACTCTTGAGAGTCCCATGGACTGCAAGAAGATCAAACTTATCCATTCTGAAGGAAATCAGCCCTGAGTGCTCACTGGAAGTACAGAACCTGAAGCTGAGGCTCCAATACTTTGGCCACCTCATGAGAAGAGAAGACTCCCTGGAAAAGACCCTGATGCTGGGAAAGATGGAGGGCGCAAGGAGAAGGGGACAACAGAGGACGAGATGGTTGGGCAGTGTTTTCGAAGCTACCAGCATGAGTTTGACCAAACTGCGGGAGGCAGTGGAAGACAGGAGTGCCTGGAGTGCTCTGGTCCATGGGGTTACAAAGAGTCGGACACGACTAAACAACAACAACAAGGAAAAGTGGGACATTCCGGGATCAAATCAGAAACTGGGACGGCTTTTGTAAATCCAGAACTGTCTCTGGAAAATAAGGACACTTGGAATGTCTGCACAGTAAAACCTGGTCCAATTTTTTTTGGGGGGGGGGGTAGGAGAGAAGAGGAGAGGAGAGGAGGGGGTGAGGAAGTTGCAGCTAAAAGTCATTGCACTAGTGGAGAAACTTCTTTGTTGAATACCACTCTTGTTGCTGCTCATACACGCAAGTTTTGCACATGACAACATCCTCATGAAAATAATGCTCCATATCCCCCCCCCCGTCGTTTAATCCAGATTTACTGTTTTCAGATTAAAACAACTGGATTGAATGAGCATATAATATGGAACGGCATTTTGATTATTTGGGTACATGGAATTCCCAGTAAACCACCGTGTATTTCTCTTTAAGGGTGGCTGGAGTCACCAAAGAAATGTGTTTTATTTTCATCTGTTTTTACACTTAAAAGAATATTGCCAGCATGATTTCCTCCTCTGTGCTTGGCAGCCAGTGGAGAGCAAACACCTTAATCCTTTTGAAATTAACTTTATTTTCAGAAATATGACAGAGCATACGTGAGACACATAAAACACCTCACAGGTGACTAGCTGTTTTCAGGGTCAATTCAAAGTGCAACTCTAAGTGAACTGCAACTAGATATCAGAAGGACTTTGCAGCCCTGTACAAACAAACCCTGAGTGCTCACTGGAAGGACAGATCCTGAAGCTGAGACTCCAATACTTTGGCCACCTCATGAGAAGAGAAGACTCCCTGGAAAAGACCCTGATGTTGGGAAAGATGGAGGGCACAAGGAGAAGGGGACGACAGAGGACGAGATGGTTGGACAGTGTTCTCGAAGCTACCAGCATGAGTTTGACTAAACTGCGGGAGGCAGTGGAAGACAGGAGTGCCTGGCGTGCTCTGGTCCATGGGGTTACGAAGATTCGGACACGGCAAAACGACTAAACAACAACAACAAACAGTTCTTGAGAGGGCCCTGATTTCTGCAACAAGTCGAGGATAAAGTCAGTGGCGGATTTGGGGGTCTAAAATTTCATTACATATAATTTCTCAGTAAGCTTTAACTTCATTGCAAGACCACCACATATGGAAAAAGGGTATCTTCTTTCTCTTTACATTTCCAACACTTATTCAGCTTTGACTGATACATTTTTGCCAGTCTACTAGGTGTTTTAACGTAATCTGCTTTGAGCTACTTTGCAAGAAGAAAAGACAAGGCCAACCAGTGCTATTCTTCTTCCAAAACTCACCATGAACGCCTCCCTTGTTTTCTTACAATGGAAATGGCACCCAACGGAGAGGTGCCAGAACTGAGTTCCAGTGGGTTCTGGCAGAAAAAAAAGCCCTGAGGGCAATCAAGATGATCTGGAAACCAGGCCTTATGAGGAACAGTTGAAGGAGCTGGGTATGTTCAGCCTGGAAAAGAGGAGACTGAGAGGAGATCTTCCAATATAAAAAAGGGCTGTCACATGGAAGAGGGAGCATCCTTGTTTTCCCCTGCTCTGGACAGTAGGACTCAAACCAAAGTTACAAGAAAGGACATTCCAACTAAACATTTGAAAAAAACTTTCTGAAAGTAGGAGCTGTTCGGCAGTGGAACAGAACCCCAATAAAGGTGATGGACTCTCCTTCCTTGGAGGTTATTAAACAGAGGTTGAATGGCCATCTGTCATGGATGATTTGGATGAGATTCCTGCATTGCAGGGGTTGGACTAGATGACCCTGGAGTCCCGTCCAACTCTATGTCATAATAATTTTAAAAAATGAAGTCCATTAACCATTCTGACTGAAACATCGCAGAAGTGGAGTGGATTGACCTCAGAGGGTAGCAAGCTCTCCTTTGTAGAATCATAGAATTGTAGAGTTGGAAGGGACCAGAAGGGTCATTAATCCAACCCTCTGCAATGCAGTAATCTTTTACCCAAGAGGATTTAACATTTTCATGAGAGGATTTTAAGCACAGGCCAGGCAGCCCCCTAACAAAGATGTTGCTGTAGTGCAGTTCCTGTTCAACTAGATCAGCCTCCCCTAACCTGATGCCCTTCAAATGTTTTGGACTACAGTGGTACCTTGGGTTACATACACTTCAGGTTACATACGCTTCAGGTTACACACTCCGCTAACCCAGAAATAGTGCTTCAGGTTAAGAACTTTGCTTCAGGGTAAGAACAGAAATCAGGCTCCAGCGGCGTGGTGGCAGCAGGAGGCCCCATTAGCTAAAGTGGTGCTTCAGGTTAAGAACAGTTTCAGGTTAAGAACAGACCTCCGGAACGAATTAAGTACTTAACCCGAGGTACCACTGTACAGCAAGCAAGCATAGGAATGGGAAGAACACATTTTGAAAACATCATTTTATTTTATTTTTAATGCCCAGCAGTGATCAGCTGCAGAATAGGTCGATCAGGTCTATCATAAAACGAAGCATAATGATACACAGGTCTGGAAAAATGCAGTGTGGCCTTATGCCTCGAAAGCAAAATGATTTTCTCTCCCCGCCAATGGGGTCGGGGAATGTGTACAAATGCCACTGTTGTAGTATACCATCTTTATTATCGATCGCCAGCAAAGTTGTAAGGTACTCTTTGATTAGGCACATTTATAGGCGACCGGGGACGACATGTATATTTAATAAGAGTTTCCATTATCAGAACACATGCTGGGGGGAATACAATAACATTGTTTCCCACTTTCTCAATACTCGTACTAACTGTAATAATGTTGTAAGGCTTAAGTGATATCTTTATTGTAAGAATAAACTAGGGCGGAAGATGTATGTTCCGAAATAGAATGAACCGCTCCGTCCAAATGACTACAGACGTTATTGGGGGCTCACAAGTTCCCTGATATTAGATACAGTTTCCCCGATAGCCTTAAGTGATTATGACCAATGGGAGAGGAGGAGAAGAAGAAGAGTTTGGATTTGATATCCCGCTTTATCACTACCCAAAGGAGTCTCAAAGCGGCTAACATTCTCCTTTCCCTTCCTCCCCCACAACAAACACTCTGTGAGGTGAGTGGGGCTGAGAGACTTCAAAGAAGTGTGACTAGCCCAAGGTCACCCAGCAGCTGCATGTGGAGGAGCGGAGACGCGAACCCAGTTCCCCAGATTACGAGTCTATCACTCTTAACCACTACACCACACTGGCCAATCCCGTTAGATGAACTGTCATGTTCCAGGTGCCTCTAAGGGATGTGGGTCAGTGGGACAGCACCTCAGAAATCACACTGGGCCAAAGCTGCCCTGAGGTCTATTCTGGGGGAGAGCATCAGAAAAAGACAGTGAAGATCAAATCTCCACTCAGCCACGATGTTCACTGCTTGACTTTGGAACAGTAACTCTCTCACTGGGTTGTTGTGAGAATAATATGGGGGTGAAGGGAACCATAAACATGGACCTGCCCTCCTAGGAATGAAGGGCAGGATAATATTACACACACTCAAACACATCCCAACTAAAGGAAAAGGATTAAACACTTGACTTCCACCACACACCAAGAAACCAGAATCCACATCTTCCAACAACTTCAACTTCCGTGTCTCCCCAACAGTGGTGTAGCATGGGTTGCCAGTGCCTGAGGCTGCACAGAGGGGTGGGTGGCTGGGAAGGAAATGGACAGAATACGCACCCCGCATTTGACTGCCCAGTGGCGTCTGTGTCACCCAGCAGATCACAGAATCAGAGATAGGAAAAGTTATTCATTGTCTGCACAGGCCATGTCTGGTTTGCATGGAGAAGCCATTTTCAACAGAGCTCAGCAACGGAAACACACAGCTGTATTGAGTGTTGAAATTTTGCATGCCTGACAATTTTGCGCCCAGGGCAACCACCTTTGTGTGTCCCCCATGCTATGCTACCGGTCCCTGCCCTCGCATGAAGTCTAGGGTTTCCAGTGGAGGAAGCCAAAAGGTGGACTTCAAAGCACGGGAGCCATTGGATGGCCTTGGGCACACAATATGCTCTCTTGGATATTGAAGTGCTCAATAGAGTTCAGATCCTCATGGAAGCAACTTCCCTCTAGGGTTGCCATATTCTGAAGAGCAAAACAGAGGATACATTTGCTGACTTCTACTTTTAACGCGGGTGGTGCTGTGGTCTAAACCACAGAGCCTAGGGCTTGCTGATCAGAAGGTCGGCGGTTCAAATCCCAGTGACGGGGTGTGCTCCCATTGCTCAGTCCCTGCTCCTGCCAACCTAGCAATTCGAAAGAACTTCAAAGTGCAAGTAGATAAATAGGTACCGCTCCGGCGGGAAGGTAAATGGCGTTTCTGTGCTCTGCTCTGGTTCGCCAGAAGCGGCTTAGTCATGCTGACCCTCAGCCAATAAAGCGAGATGAATGCCGCAACCCCAGAGTCGTCCATGACTGGATCTAACAGTCAGGGGTCCCTTTACCTTTTACTTTTACTTTTAACTATGGATTGCTATCTACCCATGAAAAAGAGGACGTGTCCTGGAGAAAGAGGACTTATGGCAACCCTAATTGGAGTTAGCATTTGGAGGTGTCCCAGGTACTACCCAGTCTAGTCTACCTGGAGCCTAGCTTCCCTCTACTTGACCTCCAGTTCAGTGAATGGTATCTGAACAATGTGTGGAGGTGTTAGGGGCTGAGCAGAGGAGGAGGAGTGGTGGAAACCACCTCTCCCATCCTGACCCTTCCAGGGAGGAGGAAGAGGAAGACAGTATAGATTGACAACAGAGGTTTGCAGGAGGTCACAGCTCAGAGGCAGATGAGAGGGCAAGTTGGGAAATAATGGGAGAGGAGGAGAGCCGGAGCAGCAGCTGGCTGACACATTGTCACTAGAAAGCATTCCAGACCCACCATCTCCGAGAACCCAGCAAGCCTTAAAAGTAGGAGAGCAAAGAGCTCAAAGACAGAGGGCACTTAGTGGCAGCCGTAGAGGAGGTGATGATGATGATGAATGAGGAAGTGGGAGATACAGGGAGTGGAGACTCACTTGGGACAATGCCTTTATTCAAGAGGCTGGGGTCTATAGCCTCTCTCCGTAAAGTTTGAAATAAAAAAAGACTGTAAGAAACTTTCCCTTGTCTTTATAATTTGCTGGGCAACCAGCCAGGAGCTCCTGACAGGAAGTGTGCTTTTGCTCTCTCTGCTGGTCAGATATATATGACTAGCCTATCACCAGTCAGAATTGGCTCCTACTGATAGTTTTGCCTTGTACAAAGTAATGGGCCTCTAGCTTTGGAGCATTTTCTCTCTACAGCATTAATCTAGGAATGCGGTGCTGAATGGTGATGAGCAGCAAAAATGGAGAGCCAGGGTTAAATTGGGTTCACAGCCACCCACACGCTGGTTTTCAACTTTCCCCATAGCTGAGCTGAGCTCAGGGTCTCCAGACCATCAATTAATGGCTACCATTTTCATGTACCCATCTCTACAGATGTCCAGCTTCAATGATATGATAGGCACTAGCAAAATCTAAACACTATCATGTGTGCCATTCAAAACTGGCAATAATATCCAGAGGTCAGGGGCTTAATAAAACCCAACGGACAGAAATCTGTGCTTCTAAGTACAGAAATTAAAAGAGAGAGAACGCTTCCTATGTGTTTTTGTCAGAGGCAATATCTCCCCTTCTCCAAATACAACAATTAAGCACAGCGTCCCTGATATATCATTAGGTAGAAGCAAAGTTTATTCTGTCGACTTTTTAAACCATTCCTTAATATTGCTTATAAAAATTCTCCCAGAAACGGCTCATTTTAATCATCAGTCAGCATTTTTATTGTATGATAATCCTTAATTGATTGACGTTTAATCACAGTCTTTGTATTTTACTATCCCGCGTCTCATAAGAGGCAATTTTCTCTTTACTGTAGTTTAACAGCTGATGAACAAGATTTAAGGAAACCTATAAACTTAAGATTGGTTAATGGTCCCTTATAAAAGAATATTACACTTTTAGGATCCATTGCACAGATGTGATACTCAATTGTAGAAATGTGCATGGGGTTTATTAAATTACAGCACAAATCTTCAGTCTCCTGAATTATTGTTCATGTTGGTATTGTTAGGCAAATGGGGAGACACGTTATTGCTTCCAGTTGTTCACATTACTGTGGTATTATACGGGCAGAGACAGCTGGTGCATTTGCTCCAGGCAAGTGTGGAGCTACAGCAGCTGCAGAATTCTGGGCCCCTAGTGAAAGTCCAGCACCGCTGAGTCAGTGCTGGGTGGTTCATCAAAAGATGTCCAGAAATTAAAAGTAATTAGTGCCTCCCATTGCAAGCAAACCGACACGGGTTTGTTTAGCCCTTTATTCAATCTGTCCCATTTTCGGGATAGATAAAGCAAAAGAAAAGGAGGTTTTGGGGGTGGGGGAGAAGATTTTTTTTTGAGCGCATGAATCAAAAGTGGAGAGAGAGAGATGCTAATGGGCAAGGCATACAGTGTGCTCATGGCTTAGATACCGCTCACTATTTCATTACACAGAAATGATCAATGCTGCTCTCAGTTGCTTTAGCACATCAGTGCGAGATTCCATTTGAAATCAGTAGAAAGTGCTGCAAAAATGCAGCACTTGGTCGGGGGGAGGGAGGAGTTGATAGGGGGCTAGGAGACAAAGGGGGTCCAAATTCCCCCACAGAAAAACAGCACGGTGGGTTACTTTTTCCCATAAGGAAGTACAGTCGTACCTTGGGTCTCAAACGCCTTGCGAGTCGAACGTTTTGGCTCCCAAATGCCACAAACCCGGAAGTGAGTGTTCCGGTTTGCGAATGTTCTTGGGAACCAGAAGGTCAGTGGTTCGAATCCCCGCGACGGGTTGAGCTCCAGTTGCTCGGTCCCTGCTCCTGCCAACCTAGCAGTTTGAAAGCACATCAAAGTGCAAGTAGATAAATAGGTACAGCTCCGGTGGGAAGGTAAATGGCGTTTCTGTGTGCTGCTCTGGTTCGCCAGAAGCGGCTTAGTCCTGCTGGCCACATGACCCGGAAGCTGTCTGCCGGTTCCCTCAGCCATTAAAGCGAGATGAGTGCCACAACCCCAGAGTCGGCCACGACGGGACCTAATGGTCAGGGGTCCCTTTACCTTTTAGCTGAGTCCCAGGGGTTTGGGACACCAGTTCCCATCAACCTCAACCAGAATAGCCAATGCTCAGGGATAAAGGGAACTGTAGTCCAAAAAATCTAGAGTGCACCAGCTTGGGGAAGACTGCCTTAATGAGGGAATGTCTCATGATTTTTTTTAAAAAAGCCTTGCTTTTATTTCTTCAAGATTCACAGCAACGGATAAAATTGAGTGTGCGCACACCGGCCACACTTTCTCGTATTTATTTCCATGTGCTGTGTCAGCTCTTGAAGCAACCTTATTTGCACAGATATCCCTCGCCTGTCTCCACATTCCCTGCTCCCTATCCTGTAAGAAAACTTTCAACTCTGGACGAAGAGAGACAAAGAGCTGTGGCCATTCGTTTTGCACTTGGCGTGCAGTTCTGTTCCAGCAGGTGCATGCTAAATTGCCTTCGACTTAACACCAGGAATCAGACCGCTAATTGGATGCAAATGTGAGGGATTTCTCTCATTTGAGACCTGAATTGCAACACTTTGCCTCCCTTTAGGCAAGACGTCACCTTCTTCCTATCCCAAAGCAACAGCGCAACCACTAGAGCTAGAGGAGAATTTCCCTCAGCTAACATAAGAAGTACTTAGTGAATATCCTGTTTCCAGGCTGTAAGCCACTAGAGGAGAAAATCTTTATAGTCCCTCAGTGATTTAGACGCAGTATAATTATTGGGTTCTTTATTTTGCTCTTTTCATTTATTTTTAATTTTATGTGCATTGGTTTCAATAAAATAAGGAATTTATTTAATGGTTGCCTCCCCCGGCCCCCTCAAAACCGCACAGATGCCCAAGCTTTTGGGAAGGTGAAAGGAATATGCTTTTTAAAAAAATAACCTATAGAAACCCTGCATATAGGCTATTAGGAGGGAGTTGCTCTCTTGAAAACAAGCTGGGCCCTGGAATCCACTCTTCACTTCATGTTTTTGAAGGATGACCCACATAACTGGCTCTGGGGGAGATTCCATGTTATGTATTCAGTGGTCTGTGTTTGCCAGAGCTTCAGTCTGGACTAAGGATTCTGAGCCCCTGTGTTCTGATTCAATACATGATATCCAATCACAGGACATTTCAGGATTTGGGCCTCTGATGTTGGCCCTTAAACTCTGAGCCATGATTCGCAGCTTGGAAGTTTAGACAGCCAATCACGTTGGGAGTGGGAGTGGCCCAGGCCGTTAGAAATGTATATAAGCAGTTGCTTTGCTCCTGTGTCTTGCCTTGTGGAAACCCACCTACACTTCATCCCGGAAGGGCTGTTTCCAGAGTACCAGTTGGTCTGAACGTTGGTGAGACACATAGGGAGGACAATGCATTTGAAGGATCTTCATCCAAGCGCAAGGGCTTTTTAAGAGAACCTGCCCACAACATTTTTCTCCTTCTTCTTCTAGAATTCAGAGCCAGCGAGTGAAGCTGGATGTTGGAAGATCAGAACAGAAAAGACAAAGTTCCTCTCCAAAAAACAGCTCCCCGTGAAGAGGGATTGACTATTAAACCACTTTGGAAATTGTGGCTTTGGGTCAAGCGTGCTTAGGATACCCCTTGCCACCTGCGATATGGGAAAGAAAAGTGACTTACCCCACAGAGCTGCAACTTACAGGCTTTCCCAGACTTAGATCTCCAGCTGTTTATGGACTACAGTTCCCATCATCCTTGACCACTGGCCCTGCTAGCTAAGGACGATGGGAGTTGTAGTCCAACAGCAGCTGGAGACCCAAGTTTGAGAAACCCTGAACTAGGTCATGCATGCAAATCACTTTGAACTGTTTAAATGTTAAGTATATTTATATTTACGTTTTACCTTCCCTCCTGGGAGAGGAAGACAGCAGCATTCATCAGGTTCCCAGCAGGCTGCATCCCATTCAGAGCTTCTACAAAGCTCTCTGTAATATGGCTTCAGACCCCACCCCAGCATTTCTGTGAATAACAGAGCTTGTTATGCTCGGGGGGGGGGGGAATGCATATTTATTTTAATTATGGATGCTCCTAGTTAGTATTTGTGCAACTCATTTCTTTGCTTTCTAAGCCACTTAGAAGAATGCATTAAGTAGCATATACAAAAAAGTAATAATAATAATAATTCACAGGTGCAGAATTCCATATCTTAAGAATCTTTGTGAGTTTTGAGCCTTCTGTACCTATTTTAAGTGAAATCAGAGAAATCAGAGAATTGTAGAGTTGGAAGGAACCCTGAGGATCGTCTAGTACAATCGCCTAGCATGCAGGAATATACAGCTGTACCATGCGGGGATCGAACCTGTAACCTTGGCATCATCGGCGCCATGCTCTAACCAACTGAGCTATTCATGCTCAGTCTATCTATGCCTATCTATCTTTAAAGTAAAGGTAAAAGGACCCCTTACCATTAGGTCCAGTCGTGACCGACTCTGGGGTTGCGCCGCTCATCTCGCTTTATTGGCGAAGGGAGCCGGCGTACAGCTTCCGGGTCATGTGGCCAGCATGACTGAGCCGCTTCTGGCGAACCAGAGCAGCGCACGGAAACGCCGTTTACCTTTCTGCCAGAGCGGTACCTATTTATCTACTTGCACTTTGACGTGCTTTCGAACTTCTAGGTTGGCAGGAGCAGGGACCGAGCAACAGGAGCTCACCCTGTCACGGGGATTCGAACCACCGACCTTCTGATCGGCAAGTCCTAGGCTCTGTGGTTTAACCCACAGCGCCACCCGCGTCCCCTATCTATATTAAGGAAATCCCTAATGAAATCTAAGGAGGGTTCAGTGCTCCTTGGCCCATTCCACTGCACTTATTCTGCACATTTGCAAAATAAGTAAATATACGGACACATTTTCCTTAATTTGCAGAAGTTGCGCGAGTTGCAAGATCCGGCATTTCTTAATCTTGACACAGAATTTAGAGAGGGGTGTGCTAAACTCGAGCACAGTGAATGTGCCCCCAAAGTGCAGTCTAGCTTCAAGACGCCTTTTTCTTCTTTACCTGTTTGTAGCACTCGCATTTTACCAACAGCTGTGTGGAGCCTGAATCTAAGATTGAATGGGTGTTTTTGTGTAAGGGGGGGGGGGAGTTTAGGTCACATTGCTCCACATTTACACAACCGTCAATAATTCAACTTGACTTTTGCTTTGTTTAGTAATCTTGAAGACTTTGCCTACCACTGATTCTCAATAGTGTGTTAGGATGCAGTTTAAGGGTAGTGGCTTAGCAGAGAAGCATCCTGATCCTGACTGCTTGTGTCAGCCAGGGTGGAAGAATGGAGGATTTCTGTTATGTCAGCTTCCCAGGCTGGTACAGGGAACAAGCCCAGATTGGGGTGAGGGGTGACAGACCACAATTTTCCAGCACTGTTTCCAGCTTAGGACCCAGCAGATATTTTTGCTGGTCCAGCTCTAGCTCCCCTCCACCACTGAAACAATCCACTTCAGAAGTTCACCTTGGTTAATGCCAGCAGAAATTCCACAGGACGTATATAAAACATGAAATTTTGAAAAAGCCATTAATAAAAAAGAGATTTCTGTGATGAAAGAAAAGTGCCATGTAAATGTTCAAAATTTATATCATCACCATCAATTAAAGTTCTTTACCACCCTTCATCAGTGGATCTGAGGGTGGTTCACAACATAAAATTACAATATAAAAAACACAAAATACATAATAAAAATAAGAACAAAGCAAACCAATAATCCCCCCCTCCCACAACACATTTAAAAGGGCATCAGATGGCAATCAGCCCAAGGCCTGGTTGAAGAGGAACATTTCTGCATGGCGCCTAAAGGTGTATAATGAAGGTGCCAGCCAAATCTCTTTGAGGAGAGCCTTCCACAGATTGGGAGCCACCTCAGAAAAGGACTGTTCACATGTTGCCACCCTCTAGACCTTTCATGGGGGAGACACACAAAGAAGGGCCTCAGAGGATGATCTCAGGGTAGTCCTTGAGGTATTGAGCTCCTGAGCTGCTTAAGTCTTTATAGGTCAAAACCAGAATTGGTCCTGGAAACGCATTGGCAGCCAATTCAGTCGGGCCAGGATCACACAATTCAGATTATAACATAGGAAAGGGTGAAAATGAAGAATGCTCTTATAGTAATAATACATGGAGATGAATGGGGAACTCTACAAAATGCCCAAGCACTCCTGAAAACAGACACGCAGAATATTGATTTAACGAGGGACCGAAAAGTGCGCTTTCTTCAACAGCTGTGGTTCGGGGGGCAAAGCATGATGTGCCATGCACTCTTAGCCATGGGCAAAATTAATTAGACCAGTGGGATATTCATCAAACTTCAGCATTACAGAAAATTTAATTCCCGGGGCCTTTTGAAATGATTGAGCGATTAGTTAAAGCAGCATGAGTAATCGAGGAAGGGGACATTAATTGTTTGACATTGTGATGTTTCGGCCACAGACCACTTCAGGCTTGTGTGCTAGCTGGATTTTGAACCAACGCGATGACGGAAGAAGGCTCCAACTGGATCATATGCAAGGTCCATCTAGGAGAGCAACCCTGGTTTCCACCATGAAGATGCCTATAAGCCTATAATGAACTGCTGGAACCCATGAGACAAGCAAAATGGAGTAAGGCACAGACCGGCCATGGCTTCACCATCAAAGCCATGATGAAAAACACCAGTATGGAGATCAATGCACCTATGATGGATTCATCTGGCATCATCTGGGGAAAGGACATTCCCATACTCCCCAACATTTCTCCAGTGAAAATAGGGATGACTGTTCCATAATAACAATGTTACTATTTGCAGTATACTCCACACATCTTACTGGGTTGCCCCACTCACTCTGGGCAGCTTCCAACATATTTAAAACATTAGACATGAAAAAAAACCCTTCCCTATACAGGACTCCCTTTAGATGTCTTCTGAAGGTTGCATAGTTACTTATCTCCTTGGCTCGGGGGGGGGGGTGTCGCATCCCCTCCAACATTTCTCTGATGAAAATAGGAGTGTCCTAAGGAAAAGCAGGATGCGAGTGGCGCTGTGCTGATCAGGTCGGCGGTTCGAATCCCCACGATGGGGTGAGCTCCCATTGCTTGGTCCCAGCTCCTGCCAACCTAGCAGTTCAAAAGCACATCAAAATGCAAGTAGATAAATAGGTACTGCTCCAGCGGGAAGGTAAACGGCGTTTCGGAGCGCTGCTCTGGTTCGCCAGAAGCTGCTTAGTCAGGCTGGCCACATGACCTGGAAGCTGTACACTGGCTCCCTTGGCCAATAAAGCGAGATGAGTGCCGCAACCCCAGAGTCGGTCACGACTGGACCTAATGGTCTGGGGTTCCTTTACCTTTACCTTTAAGGAAAAACGGGACATTCTGGGATCAAATCAGAAACTGGGATGGCTTCTGTCAATCTGGGACTGTCCCTACAAAATAGGGACACTTGGAGGGTCTGCTGTGGTGGTCTCTCCCACTAGAGATTCAATGGGTACCTTCAGTGATCAGAGAGCTTCTTTTTGGCCCTAGCATTTCTGGACTCTTGACCAACCAGCTTCCTTTCTGCTATTTATTGTACTGAGTGGTGTATATTCTCCTCAGGCAGTTTTGTTGTTCCCCATTGTTGTACACAGCCTTGATACGTTTTGTGTAAATCAATCTATCTATTAGTCAATAAGCATATAGAGGGCATTTCGGAATTTGGGTAAGGGTAGGGCTTCCTCCAATGGATCCTCACGGCAGAGGCGTAGGAAGGTCAGGTGGTACCCAGTGTGGAAAATTTCTTGTCACCCCCCCCATTGATTTTTATTTTTATTTTTTGCCTGAAAAAATGGTTTTACATTATTTCATATTTTCTTACAAAGGAAATAATAATAATAATAATAATAATAATAATAATAATAATAATAATAAAAAATAAAAAACAAGTCGGGCTCAGGGCGGCTAACATGATACCTAACATTGGTATAAAATCAAACAATAATTAAATTACCTCCTAAAAACATGTCAAAATCAAATTAAAGTCTAATTAGATGGCTTTCTGCAGGGTTAGGGTTGGGAACAGTAAGTGCTCCACTGAATTGAAATTTCAGCCTTCGCGACATAGGAAAAGGGCCAAGTAAACAGCTATTTTCATGGAGGAGAGTCAAGATATTAACTGATATGTGTGAAATTTCATATATAGCTGTAAAATCCCTAATGTAGTCAGATAAGACCTTTGGAGCAGGCATTTTAAAAAAAAAATAAGTTTTTTATGAACCGCCCTAGTAGGGCAGTAATTGTTCCTTGATAATTTGTCACCCCCCCCCTCCATGATGGCACTCGGGGCGGCCTGCCCCCCCTTCCTACACCCCTGCTTCATGGAAGCTGGCATCTGTGTGGGCAGCGGCAGAGGAAGCCACTTGGGTGCCTGGGACGGGGCAAGCCACCCATAAGGGTGGGGCAAGGGCGGGGCGAGCTACCCATGGGGCAGGGCGGGGCCTCTGGAATCTGCCTGCCTCCTTGCACTCAGCCGCCCTACAGCTGGGGGGGGGGAGGCAGCAGGCAGACCATTTGGGCAGCACAGAGTCTGCGCATGCCCAAGCCACCGCGTCTCTCCCAGGAAAGACGCATGGCTCGGGTGCGCTGCAGGTCGCGGGGTGACTGCCGCCCGGCATTTTGTCACCCCCCCCAGTGGTGACACTGGGGGCAGCCCACACCCACTGCACCCCCTTCCTCCGTCCCTGTGGGGGGGCACCTGGTTGTGCCCCCTCAGAATTTTGCACCTGGGGCCTCCGGCAACCCATGCTACACCACTGCTGTAAAGGAGCTGAGAGTGTACATGAAGAGTTGCATAGGAATTGCGGCAGCGCATGAGAGGGCCATGTATGAGGCATCAGTGTTAGCATTGCTCCAGGAGGAGGAGCTGCCGTGGAGCACAGCTCTGGCTTTCACCCATCACAGTCCCAGCGTGGGAAGTGCCATGTATGTGTTGCCAGTCAAATTTCTCACACACGGTCCCTTTAACAGAAACGGCTAAAGCTCATGAGCGTCTCAGCTTGTATAAGACGGTGCAGGAAGGCACACGGCTGTTCCATGGTTCCCTCGCTGCAAAGGCAACATGAGGAAGGGGCCATGACAGAACAGCAGGAGCAGACTTCCTCTGAGCAGTGAGAACTTGGAATATCTGCAGAAGCAGGTTCAGCTCAAAGCTGAGGGGCGAAGGGGTACCCAACCATCTCCTGTTCGCCAATCAGCTGAAGCTGGCAAGAGCCACACGTTTCTGATGGTGCAAGCAAAAGGGCTGCAGATGTGGCAGTGGCTGAGCCTGTCACACCCACTGTGACCTGGACAGGGTTAGTCACAGTTAATCACTTAAGTCCCCATGATTTCAATGGTTCTACAGTGGTACCTCGGGTTAAGTACTTAATTCGTTCCAGAGGTCCGTTCTTAACCTGAAATTGTTCTTAACCTGAAGCACCACTTTAGCTAATGGGGCCTCCAGCTGCTGCCATGCCACCGCCATGCGATTTCTGTTCTCATCCTGAAGCAAAGTTCTTAACCCGAGGTACTATTTCTGGGTTAGCGGAGTCTGTAACCTGAAGCGTATGTAACCTGAAGCATATGTATCCCGAGGTACCACTGTATAGGGAAGTTTTTTTTTAATGTTTAATGTTTTATTTTGTTGGAAGCTGCCCAGAGTGACTGGGGCAACACAGTTATATGGGTAGGGTATAAAGAATGTTGTTGTTGTTGTTGTTGTTGTTGTTGTCCCTATTTCATTGGAGAAATGTTGGCGGCAATGGGATGTCCCTATTTTCATTGGAGAAATGTTGGAGGATATGGAAATGTTGGAGGGTATGGAGATATGTGACCCCCGAGCTAAGGAGATAAGTAACTATACAACATTTAGAAGACCTCTGAAGGCAACCCTGTACAGTGGTACCTCGGGTTAAGTACTTAATTCGTTCCGGAGGTCCGTTCTTAACCTTAATCTGTTCGTAACCTGAAGCACCACTTTAGCTAATGGGGCCTCCTGCTGCCGCTGCGCTGCCGGAGCACGATTTCTGTTCTCATCCTGAAGCAAAGTTCTTAACCCAAGGTACTATTTCTGGGTTAGCGGAATCTGTAACCTGAAGCGTATGTAACCTGCGGTACCACTGTACTGTAAACATGATAAAATCTGGACCCAGCCCATAGCCAATAACATCTCAAGTAGCAGGGAAAATCTGGCCTGATATTTTCCAAAGGAAACTCACTGCTATCCTTTCATAATTCAGTAGATGATTACTATTAACTAGGAAATTGTTCCTTCAAGGATCCTTGGTTCCTACATAAGTGCCAATTTGCACAGCATACCTAAAGGTCCCTTTAGCGTTAGTGCAATGTGAACCTTTAAGGAAATGCAGGTTCAGGCAGAAGTCCGGCTCAATCATAACGTCAGAGCCTGCAAAGGCTCTTGCACGGCAAAATAGAGTTGTTTTATACAAGCGGGTTGACAGGCTTCAATCAATGCAGAGATTACGCCACCTTCTGGCAGAGAGTTATAATGTACTTTTTTGAAAAGCTGACTCCTTGAAATTAAAAAAAAGGCTTGTGAAATGATCGTGAATGTTTGCTTCCATTACATCTTTAGATAGCTGTAAGGATCCACAGTTAAATTATGGGAAAGACCAAAAGCAACATAAAGAAAGCGATTTTAGGAATTTACTGCAGTGGAAACGCAAGGAAGAGAAAGTGAGGCTGGTGCCCTTCTGATGAGACAGAGTCATTTTAAATTTCATTTTGGAAGGATCATGGGCACAAATATGGATTTAAAAATGAAGCTTTCGGTGCAGAATCGACTTTCAGTTAATCTATGACAATGGAACACTTTTATTCATTGGGCTTTGGTCGATTTCAAATTACTCTCTTGAATCTTCCTAAGATATGAATTGCAAGCTGATAGAACAACACAAAAACCTAAAGAGATCCCGGTAATTTGGTATTTGTTTCTTAAGTTACTGTTAACAGGGAATACTCTACGCTTCAGTAGATACTGTAAAAGCTTGTGTTTATTTTAAGGGGGAAATTGGATACAAACAGCTGTGCATATCACGGATACATCAATATTATGCTCCAGTCCAGTGAAAGAGATCTGTGTGGGGATGTGGATATGGTGGATTCTGCATGCATATGGGAATCAGGGGTGCTGATCTGATTTACATCCAAATGCAATGGGATAGTGGTAAATTCTGAGCTGCGGACTCCCTTCATGACCATAGCAATGGTCATAACCAGGGCTATTTTTCAACCGGACCTCAGTTCCGGCACCTCTCAGGTGGACGCCATTGCCATTCTAAGAGAACAAGGGAGAAGTTCATGGTGGGCCCTTCGGAATCAGCAACAAGGTCTGGGTAGCCACTGTTATCTTCTTTAATGGGGTTGCTCCATGACAGATTGCCACAATTTTAAAATAAAATATGAGGTGCAGTGGTTAGAATTGCTGTATGGTCTTTTGAACTGTGTGTGGCAGGGTTATTGCTTTTGTTAGTTATGTGTTTTTGTGTTTTCATTTTGTAAACCGCCCGGTGTTCTTTGCTTGAAGGGAGGGGATAATAGAAATTTTAACAACAACAATAATACCGGGCAGAAGGCAGAAGGCCTTCTCGGTAGTGGCACCCCCCCCCCCCGGTAGAATGCCCTCCCTTCAGATGTCAAGGAGATAAAGAACTACATAACTTTTAGAAGACATCTGGAGGCAGCTCTGTATAGGGAAGTTTTTAATGTTTGATATTTTACTATGTTTTACCTGTTGCTCGGTCCCAGCTCCTGCCCACCTAGCAGTTCAAAAGCACATCAAAGTGCAAGTAGATAAATAGGTACCTCTCCGGCGGGAAGGTAAACGGCGTTTCTGTGTGCTGCTCTGGTTCACCAGAAGCGGCTTAGTCATGCTGGCCACATGACCCGGAAGCTGTACGCCGGCTCCCTCGGCCAATAAAGCGAGATGAGTACTGCAACCCCAGAATCGGTCACGACTGGACCTAATGGTCAGGAGTCCCTTTACCTTTATATATGCTGTAAGCCACCCAGAGCGGCTGGGGAAACCAAGCCAGATGGGTGGGGTATAAATAAAATTATTATTATTATTATTATTATTATTATTATTATTATTATTATTATTCTACAACCCAAGTTGGTGGCCATCATGATATCATGTGGAAGCAAAGTTCATAGTTTAACTGCTGCCCTCAAAATTGGTTGAGATTGAGAGGGAGAAAAACCTCTTCCTATCCCATACCCTCCAACATTTCTTCGATGAAAATAGGGATCTCCTATTCAATTATGGTATTTGTATTAGTATTACAGTGGTGCCTCGGGTTACATATGCTTCAGGTTACATACGCTTCAGGTTACAGACTCCGCTAACACAGAAATAGTACCTCGGGTTAAGAACTTTGCTTCAGGTTGAGAACAGAAATCCTGTTCCGGCGGTGCGGCGGCAGCTGGAGGCCCCATTAGCTAACGTGTTGCTTCCGATTAAGAACAGTTTCAGGTTAAGAACGGACCTCCAGAACGAATTAAGTACTTAACCCAAGGTACCACTGTAGTATCTTTAGTATTAGTATTATTTTATTTATACCCTGCCCATCTGACTGGGTTGCCCCAGCTACTCTGGGCGGCTTCCAACATATATAAAAACATAACCTTAAAAAACTTCCCCATCCTGGGCTGCCTTCAGAGATCTTCTAAAAGTTGTATAATTACTTATCTCCTTGGGTCGGGGTCATATAACTCCATACCCTCCGATGAAAATAGGGGCATCCTACCATACCCTCCAATCTTTCTTTGATGAAAATAGGGACATCCTAAGGAAAGCAGGAGATTCCAGGATCAAATCAGAAACCAGGACAGCTTCTCTAAATCAGGGACTGTCCCTGGAAAATAGGGGCAGTCGGAGGGTCTTGCTTTCCACTTTACCGACAGCACACATAGATTTATGCACCTCTATCATTCATGCAACAAGTAAATTAACTCCTTGAACCTTTCCTTAGGGACCTTGTCATTTCATACTTTGTTCCTGGTGCGCTACCGCAATGAGTTGGGTTGCCATACGTCTGGAACTTTCCGGACATATCCGGACTACCACTGCCACCAGCTGTGCCGAAAGGAAATCGGCTAAATGCCTGGGAAAATCCTGACGTATGGCAGCCCATGTCGGCAGTGTCATTTCTGCCAATTTTCCTCAGAAATAGCTCAAAAATGTCACAATTTTGGCCAAAAAAAAACCTCAACAAATTTTCCATCCAGATTTTAATTTTTTGAAATAACCCTAAATGAGCAGACACTGAGTGGCAGCTTTTGTTTACTACCTCATCTTCAGTTATTGTATATCCCCTGTAGCTACTCAAAAAGTCACATATACAGTGGTGCCCCGCAAGACGAATGCCTCGCAAGACGGAAAACTCGCTAGACGAAAGAGTTTTCCATTTTGGAGGTGCTTCGCTAGACGAATTTCCTATGGGCTTGCTTTGCAAGACGACAATGTCTTGCGAGTTCCTGCGGTTTTCCCCCCCTTTTCCTCCCCTTTTTCTAAGCCGCTTATCAGCTGATCCGATCAGCAGATAAGCCGCTAAAAGCCGCTAAAAGCCGCTAATAGCGCTAATCCGCTAATCCGTCAATGGGCTTGCTTCTCAAGACGAAAAAACCGCTAGACGAAGAGAATCACAGAACGGATTCTTTTCGTCTTGCGAGGCACCACTGTACTGATGTTTCCAGCACATGGAAATGTATTAACTGTAACCTCTTAATTAACAGATTAATTGGTTGACAGCTGCACTAAAACCATACCTTTTTCTCATACGGCTAATTGCCTGGAATTCACAGTGTGAGTCTCTCTGTTTCCTAAACGTGTGCTAAATAAACCCTATCAAATGCTTGATATGTTCATGTTGAATGCGCTCTAGGATTTACTTCAGTCCCGGTAGTCTAAATTCTGAATAAACAAATTAAATCCTTGCATCTCAGCTACGTTCTAATCAGATACATTACCTTATGGATGCAGCCCACTGGGATCGCCTCCTGCTTAACTTTTACCTAAATGAAAGGGATTTGCAAAAATAATACTTTTTCCCATCAGCACAATTCCAAGGGGAGGTTCTCCTGCGCATGCCTCCACTGAAATGGATGTTCCATATCCTGCTTTTCCACAGCTTCCATTCATTTCAAAGAGACTTGTGAATGAGGCCTTCCCAGTGGATTACGCCCAAGTGTTGTTCTTCCGTAAATCCCATTCATTCTCCAGGAGCCTGCAGAGGAGAAGCTCCCAAATTATGATGCCCTGAACTAATTTAAATGATGGTATTCGCAGCAGATGACAGCCCCTTCCGCCAATATGCTCCCTCAACAGAAATCCTACACGTGACTCCAGCTGAATGCCCAAGTCAGAACCTGATGGAAGTTTGCCTTTAGTTATAGAATCACAGCATTGTAGACTTGGAAGGGACCCAAGGGTGCTTGGGTGATAACGCCAAGTCCTGGTGCCTTCCCCCAACGCAGCATTACCCAGGATTCATCTCTCTGGTCTCCCATCACACAGATGTGGCCCTTACACAGGGACATGAGCACACGATTAGCAGAGTTCCACACAGAAGCTCAGCCTTGAGGAGTAAGCCTAATTTATTGCAAATTAAATCAAACAGAACAGAAAAAAGAAAACATGGCTTCTCTCTCTGTCTTTGTGCCTTAGGGCCCTCATGTTTACGGGACTGCCTCTCCTGGTATGCCCCACAGAGGACCTTAAGGTCCATGAATAATCATAGTTTAGAGGTCCCGGGCCCTAAGGAAGTCAGATTATCCTCCACCAGGGCCAGGGCCTTCTCAGTGATGGCTCCAACCTGGTGGAATGCTCTGTCCCATGAGACCAGGGCCCTGTAGGATTTAACTTCCTTCCTCAGGGCCTGTAAGACAGAGCTATTCCGACTGGCTTTCAGTTAGCCTGATCTTTTATTCCCCTTCCTTCCCTCCCCCTCCCCTTTTTATGAAGATTACCCGCTCTGGGATCCCACAGCTAATTCTCCCCTGGTCTCCTCGCTGGCCCAAATAGGACTAATTTAGCCAGCTAGCCCTGGTGATCATCTATGTTTATTGGATGGATTTCCCCCCTAAATTGATTTTTGAATTCTGAATTTATTGTTATTCACGTTTTATATTGTATTTTATGCTGGTTTTTGTTGCATTAATTAAGTGTTTTAAATATGTTGTTAGCCACCCTGAGCCTGGTTTTCTGAACCAGGAAGGGTGGGGTATAAATAAAAAAAATATTATTATTATTATTATTATTATTATTATTATTATTATTATTAATTCCTCGGAGAGAGAGCTGCAAAAGCAAAAGCTATCCAAAACGGAACAGCGTGTCTCAATTTCCTCTCACGAGACTCTGACAATCAGTGGTGGAATGTAAACAGACATGTGACATGTAACAATTCCACACATCTGCAGCTCGGGAGGAATGGAATCCTCAACAATCTAGTCCAACCCCTGCAAAGCAGGTATCTCAACTAAGGCATTCAAGACAGATGGCCATCCAACCTTTGCTTGAAAACCTCTAAGGAAGGAGAGTCTACAACCTCTCAGGGGAGTCTCAATTCATGGTCATACAGACTAAGGTTGCCATTTTTCATAAAGTGAAAGTCCGGACAAAAAAGTCATTGAGCTCTTTTAAATTTTTTGCCACAGTTTTTGAGGTATTTTTTGGGAAATGCACCAATAAATGTACACTTGTGGCAGGGGTTGCCATATGCCCAGGTTTCCCCGGTCATTTAGGGAGATTTTCAGAAATTCTGCCCTGGACGCTATTTCTGGTGATGAATCCCAGCAATGTCTAGGAAATTGCAGACATATGGCAGCTCTAATACAGACTGCGCAGTGAGCATCACTCATTGTTTGTGCTGATAATACGTCGATATTGTGGGATGTAAACACAGGAGCAGTCAATGACAACATTCCTAGAGTGTACATGTTAGAACACGGGGAGGGATGTCTGTCCAGCAAGCAGGTAAACTTCCTGGGGACGGACTTCCTCCGCATGTGACCAGAGGTGGGTGTGGCCTCACCTGTGCAGGTAATGACAAAAGCACAGGGCAGGCAGCCGTCTCTCTCTCTCTGCCATTTTCTTTCGAAGAGGAGAGGAAGCATCTAAAGATGCTCTCTTGGCTCTCAGCCAAGAGAGGAGATAAGGTCTATCTTGCAACAAGATAGATTCTAAGTGCATGTAACTTTTTAAGCCTGTCTACCTTCTGGGATCATGTTGTGAACAGAACGTGAGTAAACTCTTTTATACTTTTATAAAGACTGTGTTGTGTCTTGTATTTTAAGAGGGAACAAAGGAGATATTTCCAGAGTAATTATTATAGAGGTTCTAGCGAACCTGTGCACACGTTACCGTTGCGAACTAAAAGGGGAATGTTTATAAACTTTGCTGATATTTTGGGAACTTGTTAGCACAAGTTGGATAAGGATATAATCCCACAATATATCCTCTCCTGCACCCCAGAACATTCCCACAGATATCTGTAACTAAAATTTGAGCCACTATTTCATTTCATTTCATTTCACTTTTAATTTGTATACTGCTTTTCTGTGTTACTATACGCAAGGCGGTCTGCCACAACAAAATATGCAACAAAGAACACACACCTTATAATTATCTGATCCAATACAAAAAGCCATAGCATAGCATAACTTTAAAATGCAGTGGGGTTTTTTCCTGGGGGGATGCATACTCCTAAATATTTTGTGAATCTAAGTTTGGCCTCATTGAGGGGCAGTATTTCAATGAGAGCAGGAAAATGAGGGTACCCCTAAACATTTTTTTTAGAAAAAAGCATGGTTAAAATGGAATGACTTATATAAAATAAAGTACTATTCGATGATCCATTAGAATATAATATCGCACAATAACATTAACTCTCAGCACATCAGCAGAATGAAACAGAAATTCATTCTTAACAATCACAATAAATAATTGCTAAACTATTATCAATAAAAATAGCTGCAGGTTATTCACTGTCAGGTGAATGGACTTGAATAATACCATAAGGAACTGCAAGTCAGAATTGAGTCCTGTTGGGTCATTGGGAACTTCCGCTTTCAAAAAACACACTTTCCAGAAACTTCTTTATTTTAGTATTCTTCTGCTTACTTGCAGCCCCAGAAAACTTGGTGGCCTGAACTGTTTAGTCCTGCAAGTCTGCCTAATTATTTTCTCTCTCTCTCTTTTTTCACATTATCATCTCTGATCATTTATTTTTTATGCTTAGCTCCTCTAATTAGGTTAAAAGCCTCTGGTTGTAAGCAGTGTTTTCTTTCGGAGTGTTTTAAAGTTATCTAATGCAGACAGTGACACTCAGCATATTTATAAATTAATAGGGTATATGTTTAAGAAGGCCGAGCCGTGGAAAATAAGAGGATAATATCAGGCATTTGTTTTTGGCTTTCGTGTTTTTAAAAAAGTATGCTCAGAGAGAGAGAGAGAAAATACAGTGGCCAAATAGCTGGAACAGAATTCTGAGTTTGAATGCAGAAATTGGACTTCATTTGGTTTTTCTTAAAGCTCAGCTGATACTTGCTTGGAAAAACTATCTTAACAATACTTTACACTAGGGGGAGTTTCCAAAATGTGGCGCTTTGTCCTGGGTATTAGGCAAGTCAATCTAAAAATTGGGGCTAGGGAGGTTGTAAAACAATTTTGGGGTTTGTCTAAAAAATGCTCAACAATTATGGCAACCCAAAAAAATTACACCCACCAGATCCACAGAGGTTTTCAACCTGTTTCCCCATTCCTGACTCCTCTTGGGCTCTCCAAAATATTTTTTCAAAAGATGTTGCTAAAACTTTTTCATAATAATTATTTTAGGAAGTATAGGGATAGAACTACCTAAACTGTACAGAAACTTATTTATGTATGCTGCTACAGGGGCAAGAGTGTTACTCACCCCAAAATGGAAAGAAGCAGAAGTCCCAGAAAAGGAAGAATGGATACAAAAACTTATGCTAGGACAGAGCAACGGGAGCTCACTCTGTCACAGAGATTCGAACCACTGACCTTCTGATCAGCAAGCCCAAGAGGCTCAGTGGTTTAGACCACAGAGCCACCCGCATCCTCATACCTTCACAGAAACCCCCAGGAGGGTCTCATCTGTTGATCTTCTTAAATAACGGGCTCTTTGCGTCATACAAGCTACACACAGTTCATGGAGAAACATAAGATAATATAAGAAAGCAAGAAGAATCTTGTTGGATCAGACCAAAGCCCATTGTGTCCAGAATCCTGTTTTCTACAGAGTCCCACCAGAAGCCTATGGGAAGCTCCAAAACATGGAGGAAATAACCTACTCCTGCTCTTACCTTCCAGGAGGTGATATTCAGAGGCACCCAGAAGAGCAGTAGCATATCATACTTGAAGCAGGAAAAGGATCCTGTATGTTGGAAGAGACAATGAGAGCATTGTTGGGATGATCATTCTTAAAGTTGACTGTGTGCATAAAACTGCTCTCACAGAATCCTGGAATTGTATTGGAAGCATCATTTGAGCATCATCTAGTCGAGGGGTAGGCAACCTAAGGCTTGGGGACCGGATCCGGCCCAATAGCCTTCTAAATCTGGCTTGCAGACGGTCCAGGAATCAGCGTGTTTTTACATGAGTAGAATGTGTCCTTTTATTTAAAATGTATCTCTGGGTTATTTGTGGGGCATAGGAATTCGTTCATTTTTTTTTCAAAATATAGTCCGGCCCACCACATGGTCTGAGGGACGGTGGACCGGCCCACAGCTGAAAAAGGTTGCTGACCCCTGATCTAGTCCAACCCCCTGCAATGTAGGAATCTCAACTAAAGCATCCAAGCCAGATGAGAATCCAACGTCCGCTCAAAACCCTCCAAGGCAGGAGAGAAATGTAAAGTATTGCACTTGGGCAAAAAAAATGAGAGGCACAAATACAAGATGGGTGACACCTGGCTTGAGAGCAGTACATGTGAAAAGGATCTAGGAGTCTTGGTTGACCACAAACTTGACATGAGCCAACAGTGTGACGCGGCAGCTAAAAAAGCCAATGCAATTCTGGGCCTCATCAATAGGAGTATAGCATCTAGATCAAGGGAAGTAATAGTGCCACTGTATTCTGCTCTGGTCAGACCTCACCTGGAGTACTGTGTCCAGTTCTGGGCACCACAATTCAAGAAGGACACTGACAAACTGGAATGTGTCCAGAGGAGGGCAACCAAAATGGTCAAAGGCCTGGAAACAATGCCTTATGAGGAACGGCTAAGGGAGCTGGGCATGTTTAGCCTGGAGAAGAGGAGGTTAAGGGGTGATATGATAGCCATGTTCAAATATATAAAAGGATGTCACATAGAGGAGGGAGAAAGGTTGTTTTCTGCTGCTCCAGAGAAGCGGACACGGAGCAATGGAGCCAAACTACAAGAAAGAAGATTCCACCTAAACATTAGGAAGAACTTCCTGACAGTAAGAGCTGTTCGACAGTGGAATTTGCTGCCAAGGAGTGTGGTGGAGTCTCCTACTTTGGAGGTCTTTAAGCAGAGGCTTGACAACCATATGTCAGGAGTGCTCTGATGGTGTTTCCTGCTTGGCAGGGGGTTGGACTCGATGGCCCTTGTGGTCTCTCCCAACTCTATGATTCTATGATTCTATGAGTCCACCACCTCCCATGGGAGTCCGTTCCACTGTTGAGCAGCTCATAACCATCAGAAAGTTTTTCCTGGTGGTTAGTCAGGATCTCCTTTCTTGTAACTTGAATCTCCTTTCATGTGCTGAAGCCTTCAGGACATCATGTGACATGAGTAGAGTGGGGACTCTTTGAGAATTGGGATGGATCATTTAGAAGACTGATTGCACATGTGAAAAGCACTTGCAGAAATTTTCTCCTACAGACACAGGGGCAAAATGGACAATGTGAAGGTGTGTTTTCGTCCTGTGCTTTTCATGGCCATCTGCCCAAGCTATTCTGAAATTTTATGTTTTGATTTCGCTTGAAGCGGAAGTGAGTCATATTCTCTCTCTCTCTCTCTCTCTCTCTCTCTCTCTCTCTCTCATACACACAGAGATATGACTCTTTACACCCATGAAACCCAGCTAAATGGAAATCCTAATTCTGTGGGACTGCAAACCTGGCGTTTTGCTTTCCGCAAATGTTTTTAGGCTGTTTCAAGTCCTGTTATTTATCCCTTGTTTGTGTTTTCTCAAAAACTAGTTGCACATCTGAAATGGTAGTTTTTGAATTATTCATATATATTCCACCAATCCAGAAGGAAAGGGCAACATTATCTGGGAACCCGGTGAAGTACAAAGTTCTGTTCTGTTCTGTTTTTTTGTTTTTTGTTTAAAAAGGGCTTAAAACTGTTCTGCTAACCCAAATGTTCTTTTTATTCCTGGAGCACGTTAATTTGGTCTCCCTGACTGTTTGGCCCTGGGTTGATGCTCGTCTCTTTTTCAAGAGAGATGTTGTTGACCTGATATTGTGACAAAACACACTAAACTGTAACTTCAAAATGGTTACGGAAAACATTTGTAAATGTTCTTCTTTTGAGTGTTGGAAAGAGAACAAACAACAACACAATCCTGTTATCTCTGTAGTAAAACTCATGCATTTATAATTGGGTGTCGTCGTCCCCCCCCGTGTTACTACATCCCCCTTTTAGCACTACCAATTACACAGAGATCAGTTATGTGACATGTTTTAATGCAATCACCAAAATGCCCAGAAGACCCTTAACTGCAAAAGCTTTCCCAAGTTTTGGAGGTGCTCCCACCCAGACAATTAATTGAACTAATTCAAACAGTGCCTTGCTAAAGTTTATAGCTTCTGGAATTATTCCTGTGCTTACAGAAGCATTTTAAAGATTGCATCCTCAAAACTTCGAAATCAATTATTTTACTGTAGAAGCAGATCTCTTGTTTTAAAGTACCTCTTTGTGCTGATCTATCATTTTTTCTTAATGTAAGCAATTTCTTTTTCTCCTCCCCCCTTTCTTTTTTTTCTTTTTTCTCTTTTGCAGAAACTAATTAGTAACTTATGCCCTGGAGAAAACAGTCTGTTGGTTTGCCCTCTTCTTATAGGGAGAGGGGGAGAGAGAAAGTTCTTACACTTTTAATCGCAGTCATCAAACCATTGATTCCATTGAATCAAACTCAATGGGATGCCTAGATTAAGTAGTTTTGAGGATGGTATCTGTGTTCATATGAAGGTGGCGTGATTTTATCTTTATTGTGTTTATTGTTGTTAGCTGCCCTGAGCCCGGCTTCGGCTGGGGAGGGCGGGATATAAATAAAATTTATTATTATTATTATTAGACTCGAGATTTCTGGGTTTACAAGGTTACAACGTGCTGTGATCTTTTGGAACTGGTTATGAAAGGAACACAAATGATTTGTTGAAGAGCATCGCTTTACAAATGAATCTCATGCTTCAACAATTCACAATGGTGAATTTTCAGAGAAAGCAAATTCCTAACAGTGTCTTTTAACAACAGAAGGTATCACAGGGCAGGACACTCTCTGGTTACTACACTTTTAGAGTTATTAGACAGAAAAAGATTTGGCAGCCCCACTGAATCTGCTTTCTTTCTTTCTTTCTTTCTTTCTTTCTTTCTTTCTTTCTTTCTTTCTTTCTTTCTTTCTTTCTTTCCTGCAAATCACACTCTCACATTTACCACATCCTGTACAGCAGCAACTAACTAGAGTTCCCAGACCTTTGACTTCTGATAGTACAGTTCTGTTTAGGTATAAAGCTGAATTTAAAGTGTTGGTGTGGACCAGGTAAAGGGACCCCTAACCATTAGGTCCAGTCGTGGCCGACTCTGGGGTTGTGGCGCTCATCTCGCTTTATTGGCTGAGGGAGCCGGCGTACAGCTTCTGGGTCATGTGGCCAGCATGACTAAGCCGCTTCTGGTGAACCAGAGCAGCACACAGAAATGCCGTTTACCTTCCCACCGGAGCGGTACCTATTTATCTACTTGCACTTGATGTGCTTTCGAACTGCTAGGTTGGCAGGAACATGGACCGAGCAACAGGAGCTCACCCTATCGTGGGGATTCGAACCTCCGACCTTCTGATTGGCAAGTCCTAGGCTCTGTGGTTTAACCCACAGCTTAGTTCAAATAGAAAGATGAAAGATCACACTTATATAGTAATTTACATTTGGAAAGGACTCCTGATCAAGCTCTGGTGAACCAGACATGTATAAGACAAGAGCAGAGCAGAAGAACATCTTGCCCCAACAATTATCAACGGTTCTTCCCACACATACAGTATCTGTTTCATTTTGGAGAAACCGATCACCTAAACAATATACACATTTTATTTTTTTTAATCTATAGATCCACAGAAAAACATATGGCATGTTCACACTGCAAACTTGATTCTATTTTATAACTATGTAGTAGGCATGGCTTCCCATAAAAGGTCTTGGAAATTGTAATTTGGTAAGGGTGTGGAACATTGTCTATTTGAGACCCCTGGGTCTGTTGCGTATGCTAACAGGTATGCATCACTTTCTCCCTAAACCCCAATGCAACAGGCTCTCTCATGGAACTGTGTTCCCAGGGGAGACACAGGTGGCGCTGTGGTCTAAACCGCTGAGCCTCTTGGGCTTGCTGATCAGAAGGTCGGTGATTTGAATCTCCACAACAGAGTGAGCTCCTGTTGCTCTGTCCCAGTTCCTGCCAACCTAGCACTTCGAAAGCATGCCAGTGCTAGTAGATAAATAGGTACCAACGCAGCAGAAGGTAAATGGTGTTTCCGTGTGCTCTGGCTTCCATCACGGTGTCCTATTGCAGCAGAAGTGGTTTAGTCATGCTGGCCACATGACCCAGAAAGCTGTCTGTGGACATACACCAGCTCCCTCACCTTTCACTGGACTTAACTGTCTAGGAGTCCTTTTACCTTTTACCCTGGGGAGACAAGAGTGACTGTTAAACCCATGTAAGCCTTTGCATATCACTATGCCAGAGGGTCATCTGTAGAAGCCCATCAGAGCAGTGGCATAGCATGTATTGTCAGTGCCCGGGACAAGGCAGTGACCTACCTCTGATTTTCAGATCCTTTCCCCGCCCAATTGTCAGTGCTTTGACCATTTTCTCACAGCTCCTCCTATCCGTGCAATCCACCAGGCATGTCCCAGCGTCACCCTACTTTACTGGGCGTACCACTGCCATCTTCGACATCCTTTACACAACAGCAAAACAAAGAATCCATCTGGCTCCTTAAATGCTGTCGTGTCTCCTCGGTGTCCCTTCCCCACCCCGCAAGTCTCTAGTGAGAAGATGTTTGTCACTTAATTGCTGCCGCGGATCACAGATGATGGTTTATAGGTTTAGGCAAATTGCAGGGAGCACTCTGTTAACAAACGGAAAAGCACAATGATACTTCATAATTATCCTATAGAGCTCAATTGGCCCTTAACGGCACCTTCACGTTCAACATCAGGGAGCCTTGTTCCAGCGCAAAAGCTCCTTCTTGTTAATTAACCTGTGTGCACTTGTTACAAATGAAACCTATTTGTTTCCACTTAATATATTTGCAGCTAGTTTAAATATTCATTTATTACTCAGCTTGTTAACTGGGGAAGAGAGGAGAAACAGAAAATCTTTCCATTACGGGGTCTTAAAGCAGCAGAAAGACTCGGTGTGGCTACCTCGTTTTCGTTTCGCAGTCCTCACGTGTAGGTGAACAGAAATGGTGAGCGGCTAGGGAAGACGGAGAACTTTGATTCGGTTCACCACTAAAGGTGGAGTTGCAGAATCTGCGCTTCTCAAACCAAGATGGGAACTGGAACACAGCAACCAGTTGAAATTCATAGCGAATACTGCAGTGCAATTTTCCCACCCAAATAATGGGCACAGATTCACACGTATGTGTGTGGATGCATTTATTAGTTAACAGACAAAAATGCATTGTATTCGGGAAAGTTTGCTTTGCAAAAAATGTTTATTATAGGGACCGAAGCATAGAAAAATGTGTGCATTCCGAGAAATTTGCACTAAAATGCTGATGACAGAAAGAACTCTTATTTAATCACAGCGCTTTAATCATACACAAGCAGGAGGGCTCAGGGACAGCATAAAGTTGTTAATTGGAAAAATCCCCAATCCTTTATTGTTCAGCCAAGGTATAATTACCATGCAGACCTCAAAATCCTCCATTTTAAAAATCCTCCTTTGTTCTAAAAGCACTGAGTCTATTGGCTATTATTAGCACACCATCCACTTTTGAATCGGGAAGTTTTTAATGTTTGCCGTTTTATTATGTTTTTATTTGTGCTGGAAGCCACCCAGAGTGGCTGGGGAAACCCATCCAGATGGACAGGGTATAAATATTAAAACTATATTATTATTATTATTACCAAAAAAAAAGGAAGCAACAGTGTGAGTGGGGTACAGATTTGCATAAAAGCTGCATATTTTGTACACTGCCTTAAGGTTTTTTCCTACCATCTATAATTTTTATGAAATAAATATATAATATGCAAATTTAAAAATAATTACAATGTAAATAGAAACTCAATGAACATCACCATTGTGACCTGCATATGTGTCCAGGTGGCCAACTGATGGTCAGTTGAAGGCCACCACTCTCCTTTCTTATGGATATTTATCATTAAATTGGACTTGGGCTGGACACAAGAATATAGGAAGCTGCATAATACCACACCAGACCATTGGTCCATTTAGCTCAATATTGTCTACACTGACGGCCAGTACCTCTCCGGGGTTTCTGGCTAGACTCTTTCCCAGCCCTACCTGGGAGTTACAATCCTTCTCCTTTTGTATTTGATTGGTTAAACCATTGTTCTAAATTATAAATCACACTCAGTGCCAGATTTACATATAAGTTAAAGAAGCTATAGGTTAGGGCCCCACTTGCTTGGGGCACCCCCAAAAAGATTAAAGGGGGGGAAATCCTGGATGTACATTTCCAGTTGTATTTCAGTTCAACTATTACTTTGATAAAATACATATTTTGCTATGTGCAAATGGCTTTAGATACCAATTAGGTCCATAAATTACCATATAGCATATTATTGTTCGACTCTTCGTGACCCCATGGACCAGAGCACGCCAGGCACGCCTGTCTTCCACTGCCTCCTGTAGTTCGATCAAACTCATGCTGGTAGCTTCGAGAACACTGTCTAACCATCTCGTCCTCTGTCGTCTCCTTCTCCTTGTGCCCTCCATCTTTCCCAGCATCAGGGTCTTTTCCAGGGAGTCTTCTCTTCTCTTGAGGTGGCCAAAGTACTGGAGCAACACAAAAAACAACGGCAATTTGTTGATGACAAAGGACAGCTGGACATATAAAGGGCCCCATTACCTTCTGTAGCTTAGGGCCTCCGGCCCTGACACTGAGTGTATTAACAGAAAGATGGTATACATATGCCCTAAGCAGAGAGATCAAGCCCCTGTTAGGCCACCATATTTGATTGGTGAATTGTGTGCATTCACCTTTGTGGGTCACAAGTTCTCTTTTGATAGCTTGGACTTGCCAGACAACCTCATCCCATCTACTCTCATACAATCTTTGTAGCTTTTTGTGTGTGATGTATTCTCTCCACCCACTGCATACAGCACGGCCCAGAGCTTTTAAGTCACTGAGGTATTATAAGATATGGGAAAGCTATGGATATGAGTTTCTGAACATTGCCCATCACGAACCTTTTCGGATAGAGAGTCACAAAGGCTAGATAAAACAGAATGTGATAATTTGCCCATATAAACTATAATGAATTGACCACTGTGAATTTTCCTTTGGGGATCTGAGAAAATTCTGCAGATTCTAATTGACTTAATAAAGCTTCCTTAGAGTCTGGAGACCAATTGCCCTCCCAAAATGGATCCAGAGGAATCAATGGTGAATTATTTAAATTGAGTTTGGGTTGCACAAAGTCCAAAACTGAAGATTGCTTTGAAAGAGAGGGTGGATACTGCTCAGGGGGAAGAATGGCCCAATGTTCTCTGCTGCCTTGCAAGTGTCACATTAAATTTAAAATCTAAACGAGCAGGTAAGAGGGACCTTCCACTGGGAAGTTTGCACAAAACTTGATTCCAATCCCCAATGCTCCTCAAATGAGATTCCCTAAATTCTTTGGATGGTGACAGCTAAATTTTAGAGGCTCAGTCAGCCCTTCCCAATCTGGTTCCTTCCAGACATTTTGGACTACAACTTCTCTCATCCCTGCCTGTTGGATGGGGACCAAACAGCATCACCCCTGAAGAAGTGTGAGGCATTAGTAGGCTATGGGGAATGTTGTTTGTTTGCTTGTTTGCTTGTGTGTGTGTGTGTGTGTGTGTGTGTGTGTAAACCCCCCCCCCAGTAGCCTAACAAAGGCTAGAATTCAGTGATGCCCCCTTTGTGCCCCACATATTTTCCATTTGAGATTGGAGCTATTTTTACGCAGCTATTAGAGGCCTTCTTTGGGGGGGTTGTTCTGTGAATTTGGGGAGAGGCCTTTAGAGGAAGGAGGGCTGTGGTGGGAAGCGAATCCTACAAAGCTCTTTGATTGTGGCCCTTTCTGAAAATCACACTGCAACCTTACTGTCTATCCTTCAGTCTCTGCTTTCGAAAAGATGGAGTCATTTATTCTGTAACATAATTCCATGATCCTAGTGGTATAACCGTGAGTAACGTCCACAAATCCTTGATCAACAGTGAATTTAGTTCACCGCGATTGCCGCCCGCACACTGTGACCAATGGCAACACCTTTAAAATGTCTCCAGTACGTTGTCAGTCCTGCCAAATCTAATATTAATGCATTAATTCCATTGTAAATCAGTTATTGCAACAGTGTGTCGCTTGCTGTTTAAAATACACTCGGCTATTGATGCAGGTAACAGTCCCAAAGCTACTAATCAATGACTTTGATTCTTCAGTTTTAAAATTGGTCCAATAATGCATTTTAGAATAGGTCAATACTGCCCTGCTACATGGAATAGGATGTCTAATTTGTTTCAATTCATCATGATCATGTATTTTAGACAAGCATATTTAACATTTCAACCTGCCACTGGGAATGAACAGTACACAGTAATCTTCAATTATATTTTTGCCAGCATGCTATATATTTCCAAAGGTATGCATTCTAAGAGCAATTCCTTTGGCATCAGCCTTTCGTAACCCTGTTGGATGGAATTGGGCATTGTACAACATTTCACTGCTGTCTGAAGATAATGTACTCATTTGAGCTTCTTACTGTGGTCTGAACTAAACACTGAACTAAACACTAAAATAACTAGGCATTTCCCTCCATTCTTTCTTTAAAAAATAATATTCTTTATTGATTAAAAAAATTACATGTCTATACAAACATTATGTACTATCTCTTAACAGGTAAGAAAAAGAAAATTATATAAAATAGAAAATTTATAAAGAAATAAAAAATAAAAAGTAGCAAAGATAAGAAACAAAGAAATAATAATAAAAAGGACAAAGTTATTTACACAGTAAAAGTACTCCATTCTTTCATGAAGTAAATGACAATATACAGCTCAAAAACCTGTAAGATTTAGCCTCTAGTTGAAAATTTAAGTTGGCTTTGAGTTCAAATATCTTCTCTGCGCTGGGTCGATTTTGAATTCACAAAAAATGCATTATTATTATTATTATTATTATTATTATTATTATTATTAATACACCGCCCTATACCTGGAGGTCTCAGGGCGGTTCACAAACAAGGCCACAATATATAAAATAAAAATAAAAACGACAACCCAAAACACACACCCCCACCAAAAAGAGCCACATTTTAAAAGGGTATAGGATGTCGATCAGGTCAGCCAAAGGCCTGGTTAAAGAGGAACGTTTTTGCCTGGTGCCTAAAGGTGTCTAATGAAGGCACAAGGTGAACTTCCCTGGGGACTGCATTCCATAGACGGGGAGCCACTGCAGAGAAGGCCCGTTCTCATGTTGCCGCCCTCTGGACCTCTCGAGGAGAGGGAACATGAAGGAGGGCCTCAGAAGATGATCTCAGGGTCTGGGAAGAAGATTCCACCTAAACGTTAGGAAGAACTTTCTGACAGTAAGAGCTGTTCGACAGTGGAATTTGCTGCCAAGGAGTGTGGTGGAGTCTCCTTCTTTGGAGGTCTTTAAGCAGAGGCTTGACAACCATATGTCAGGAGTGCTCTGATGGTGTTTGCGTGGCAATACCCGCCCCCTCCCCAGAAGGAATAAATAAAGACACCGGACACCAGAATTTAGGTTAATGGGCGAAAAATGGCCACAACTTTATTGATTACAGGTAAGAGTGGTATTGGCCTTAGGCATTGGCCCTAACAGTCTATCCGGTCTAACCGAGGAGGGTTAAGCACCAAAAGGGGGAGCCCCCAGATGTACATCCGTAGGCGCTCCCAAGGGGTTACCGCTCGGGAGCGCGCTTTAGGCCCTAGCCTCCGTAGGTTTCGGACGAGGCAACGCCCCCCAGAGTCCTTTAACGAACTACCCTCCAAGCAATGGGGAGAGGTGATGGCGATCCTCCCCTCCGACCTCATTTGCATAACAATCCCCCGGCCAATGCCTAACCGCCAAAACCCAAGAGTTGTGACGTTTTGCTACGAGGTAGGCGAAAAACCCAAGTGGCTTCAAAATTCAGCCAATTAGCCAAATGGAAAAACTCCTACCAGGCCCCTTGCGGCGACCAGCCGAAGCCCATAGCAAAGTCCAAATGCATGCCTAAAGGGTGGGTGGGTGGGAAACCGCAGCTGCTGCAAAGGGAGAAAAGGGGCGAGCCCGGGCTGCCCTGACCTTATGTGCCCTCAGTTAGCCCCGCCCCCGGCGGCAGCCCATTGGCTGGTGCTGCCAGATATGAATATGGATGAGTTCCCCGAGTCCCCGCGGGGCTGGTGCCAGCCCCGCGAGAGTGTGGATGGGGGCGTGCGCCTGCAACACACACACCCCTCCGTAGTTCGGGAGTGGCTTTCCTGCTTGGCAGGGGGTTGGACTCGATGGCCCTTGTGGTCTCTTCCAACTCTATGATTCTATGATTCTATGATTCTATGATTCTATGATTCTATGGTCCTTGCATGCAGTACTACCACAATAAAATAAAATAAAATTAGTGCTCACCACATCAGATGCTGCATACCCTCTACCCGAAGTCATGTTTGGAGGCCTGGAGGATCTCCAATGTTGTCTGGGAGGCCGCATCGGGGCTCCGATGTGACTTTTGGTAACCAGAAGTCGCACTGCAGCCCCGTGTCGTGGGTGCAAAGACCTGGCGCCTATGGCTCCTGGTAAAATGCTGGCTGTTGGGGCATGGCATAACACAAAATGGCTATTGCGGGATGGCATATTGGCTACCACAACTCAAAGTGCACAATCTTCCTTTCTTTTACAAAAAAAAAATTATTGAAAATACCAATTGAAAATACAGTGGTACCTCGGGTTACATACGCTTCAGGTTACATATGCTTCAGGTTACAGACTCCGCTAACCCAGAAGGGTATTACCTCAGGTTAAGAACTTTGCTTCAGGATGAGAACAGAAATCGTGTTCTGGCGATTAAACCGGGACACTCGAGGGTGATGGAGTAGCTATCACTGGCAAATCTTGGGAGAAGGAAGTCATGAAAAGCAAGAGAAGAGGGCTATGAATAGCCTCTGTTTCTGAGCTCTAGGAGTCATAGTACAGTGGTACCTCGGGTTACAGATGCTTCAGGTTACAGACTCCGCTAATCCAGAAATAGTGCTTCAGGTTAAGAACTTTGCTTCAGGATGAGAACAGAAATCGTGATCTGGCGGTGCGGCAGCAGCAGGAGGCCCCATTAGCTAAAGTGGTGCTTCAAGGTTAAGAACAGTTTCAGGTTAAGAACGGAACCCCGGAACCAATTAAGTACTTAACCCGAGGTACCACTGTATGTCTTCTGAACATTAAATTGGCTGAGCATTAGTTCCCTTCCCACAAAGCACTCCCTACCTGACTCCCCAAGAAACCCTACAATTGCTTGAATGCAGAAATGATGACAATACAGCGGAACCTCGGGTTGTAAACGTGATCTGTGCGGGAGGCACGTTTGCAACCCGCAATGCCGCATCTGCACATGCGCGCGATGCAATCCGGCACTTCTGAACATGCACACAGCGCAATTTAGTGCTTCTGCGCATGCACAAGCGCCGAAACCTGGAAGTAACCTGTTCCAGTACTTCCAGCTTCGGCGCGTCCGTAACCTGAAAACTCGCAACCCGCAGCGATCGCAACCCAAGTTATGACTGTATAGCAAGAATGCCCATCAATATTACATTATCTGTATTTATCACGTAAGTTCCTAGATAGCTAAAATCTTTATTTGCATCAGCCACGAGCTGTAGCAAAGGAACCAAATACAATAAAATACAGATACAGTGGTACCTCGCAAGACGAATGCCTCGCAAGACAAAAAACTCGCTAGACGAAAGGTTTTTCCGTTTTCGATTTGCCTCGCAAGACGAATTTCCCTATGGGCTTGCTTCGCAAGACGAAAACGTCTCGCGACTTTGTTTTCTTTGTCTAAAAACAAAGACATGTTTTGTTTATAAAGTTAATTTATTTTCCCTTCAATTTTTGAACTGCTCTTTACAGTATGTGTGACTTTAAAGAGCAGTTAATAAACTGTTGTTGTACCAAATTTGGCTTTGTTTGGACTTTTTTTGACCATAGGAACGCATTAATTGATTTTCAATGCATTCCTATGGGATTTCGTGCTTCGCAAGACGAAAAATTCGCTAGACGACAAAAATTGCGGAACGAATTAATTTCGTCTTGCGGGGCACCACTGTATAGCTAGATGGTTGGCTATACAAAATGTGTTTTGAATTTGCAACTATACAAATGAAAGAGTTAATAACTGTCCTTGGCCACAAGCAAAACATATCAATGAGTGGGCTTTCTTTATTAGGCATTAAACGAGTTAGTCAGATGGTAGATCCAATTCTTATTGCTCCAAGCTAAAAATGTTGCAGTGTTTGCTGTCACCTGGTAATCTTGGTCTGCAAGAAGGAAGGGCACTGTGGCAGTGGGTGAACAACCTGGTGTGGATGACCAAAGAGGGGTAATAACTGTTATGTACTGAAGTTCTCAGCCTGGGCCAGCAGGGGGATACTATAGATAGTTTTCACTCAGGTCCACATATGCAAATAAGGGATTGAAAGTGACGTTCAGTGATTGGATAGTTACAGAAAGTGGTTACTGTTGCGTTGTAGTGGAGCTCTATATAAGCAGGCTGGCTGAACCCTTCAGTTCAGTTCTGTTCTGTTCTGGCCTGTGACTAAACAAGAGCTGTTTGAAGAATCGCTGTGTCGGCTGATATGTTCACCCACAACTTAACAATAACCTTGTAACGCATATCTTTATGAAGAGAGCAAGCTAGGAGCACGTGCACTACAGATTCTATACGGCCATCTCCACCTGGGCATGATTGCTTTTCAAGTGGAATTTGACGAAAGTGACCCTCGAGTACCACCAACGGCACTACGCATGGTAGTGCCTATATATCTGCTACAAATCTAGCTGAGAATCAAGGCTGCTTTTCAGTCCTTTGGACGGTTGGCTGGAGAGTCCCGTCCCTTTCCCCCTTGGGCCATCGCCTACTCAAGGAAGCACTTTACATCTTCCTCAATTTGTTAAGCGGCTAATTACGAAGGTTCACAAAAGATTTGACAGGAGGGGAGGGGAACATGGAAATCCCGTCAGTGGCCCCATGAGGAACAAATGTCATTTGTGAAAAGAAACAGAGCAGATATGAAACAATGGCAGCAATAAGCAGCTAGGAACTGATGGGTAATAGGATTGGCGGGGGGGACGGGACAACCACATCATCTTGGATAGATACAAAACCTGCTCCTAATGGGCTCTTTTGACTTCCTTATATAACCCTTGATCCTTATGTAACCCTTCATGAATCCCAAATCCATTGTTCAGGTAATACTTTGAGGTCGGGTTGCCATATTTCTAGAAGTAAAATTCAGAAAGCTCAAAGTTCTTGAGCTTTCCTTAGGCGATCAATCTCAAAATTCCCCTGGATGCTATTTTCGCCAGTTACCGTATTTTTCGCTCCATAAGACGCACCTGACCGTAAGACACACCTAGTTTTTAGAGGAGGAAAACAAGAAAAAAAAGTATTCTGAACGAAACAGTGGATGTATTATTTTTGTTGTTCATGCTGTGGCCACAGACATGTGATTTGATGGTGAGTTTGGGGTAGCCCAATGCAAAAATCCTGAGAATCCATGTGGATCCGTGCTTTGTAACCACGTTTTTGCGCCATTGCAGCCCCATGAAACAATGGATGCGTGATTTTTTGGTACAGGCTATAGCCATGGACATGCTATGTGATCTGATGGTAATTTGGGGTGACCCAATGCAAAAATCCTGAGGATCCATGTGCTTTACCTCCCCCCACCCAGGCAGCCTCCTTTATCTCTAGACTCCCTTATCTCCCTCCCCGATCACTTGCCGATCAGCTACTCACTGGCTTTGTTTCAACACCCCCTTCCCTCTTTCTAAAAAAAAAAAGGCATGATCTGCTTTTCACCCCTGGGCAATTCGGTTCCAGGGACCACGCATTCGCTCCATAAGACGCACAGACATTTCCCCTTACGTTTTAGGAGGGGAAAAGTGCGTCTTATGGAGCGAAAAATACGGTAAATCCCGGACGTATGGCAACCCTACTCTGAGGGTGCTTCCAGGGAATGCAGCAGTGTTTCAGTTCCATCCCAATTTGTCTTCCTCCAGAAGCGACATTATTTGCCTTGCTGTCCATTGAGGTGATATTACGTAACTTGCAGAAATTACGCAAGCTATTCCACCCCATCCATTGCCATGCAAAGGAAGCAATGCTAATGGGCGGTATCTAACAGCAATTCTCTCAGAGTAGATCCCATGAAATTAATGGGCATGTCTAATTTAGGTTTGTTCATTTCAATGGGCTATGAACCGTAATCAATTACATATCATTTGCAGCCTGAAAGCAACGGTGGTGAAAACTTATGGTATTCACTAAATTGATTGCTGTTCCGGATATGGGACAAATAAGTAAACACTGGGGATTTCTGCTCCTGTTTCTTTTCTTCTTCTTTTTGTAATTCTCAGACACCCCTACTTCCAGAGAGAACTATATCAAGCAACTGTCATTGTTTGTTTTCATAAAATGTGCTGAGGAGAACATGTCTGGAATTCGTCAGCCGAAAATAGTGTCTGGGCTAAATTTTCAGAAATCAGTAAAAATGTCCAGGAAAATCTGGCCGTATGGCAGCCCATATTGGAAGTGTTGCTCTCTTTTTTGGCAAATTTCCTATAATAATAGCTTAAAAAGTAAACATTCCTTTGAGTTATGACGGTGCGGCTTCATGGCACAAAAGGCATTCAGTAGCATCTACTGAAACATCAACGATCTGTGCAAAAGTCTGAAAGTGCCACTAGGCCAGGCTGGATGCTAACAAGCCAAATAAAACGTCTCCTGTTTATCTGAGCTCCGTCTAACTATGATTTCCGCTTTCCTTCCCATGCCGTGACAATGCCGATAAAGATTCCTTACGAAGGCTGTAACGCTTATCAAATTAGAAGGCATTAAGGGATGTACTAGAACCTATAAGCAGAAGGCGAGGAGTGCTTTGTTTAAAGGACAAATGAAAAACCTGTCTGTTAACAAATCAAAATCTCACCCACAGCCCTCAAGTTCCTTAGCTGGAATAGCTGGATATTATAAACACCAACCCCTCGCTAGACCTCCGAGATGAATGCGCAGCAAACCAAACTTACTTTGTTTTCGTCAAGCTGCATCTTTTAATGAAATTGAATGCAGGGGGGGAGGGGGAAACGAGAATCATCCCTCTTTCCTTGCTTGCCTTTCCTTTCAAAGCAGCTCCTCTGCTACACTCTCAGAAGCATTGCTCGCATCATTATGTAAGACATCGGCAAATATGTATTATATGTATCCCAATGGGAAAAACTGGGCCTCTTCTAATGTATTCGTGAAAGATGAATTAACAGCGTTGTAAGTACGATAAGGAACCCGCGGTATAGTCTGTCATCATGCTGGCGTTAAAAAGGTACGCTTCTCTTTTTAGCAAAGCGATTTTATATATTTATTTACTTATTTCTTTTCACAATAGTAGCCATACTGCATGGGAAAATATTATTGTCATTATAGGTTTGTGCATGCTAAATGCCTGGGCTCTGTAAACTTTCGAATTTAATGTGTTAAAACGGGGTGTCAGACCCATGGGCTTATTTGACCTGTGTATTAGACATTTCTAAACCCTCTGAAATTAGCATGTGCTAAAAGCTAATGAAGGCAAGCTGGTGCTAATTAACATGAACTAATTTCCTTGGAGGTGTTAGCCTGGGGCATGTGTCATTAATGCAAGAAGAGGATAAAAGGCGGAGGGGCCTCTCTCCCTGTGTTAACAACAACAACAACAACAACAACAACAACAACAACAACAACAACAACAATTTATTATTCATACCCAGCCCATCTGGCTGGGTTTCCCCAGCAATTCTGGGTGGCTCCCAACAGAATATTAAAAACATGATTAAACATTAAAAACTTCCCTAAACAGGGCTGCCTTCAGACGTCTTCTAAAAGCCAGTTTTTTCCTTGACATCTGATGGGAGGGCGTTCCACAGGGTGGGCACCACTACTGAGAAGGCTCTCTGCCTGGTTCCCTGTAACCTCACTTCTCGCAGTGAGGGAACCGCCAATGCCTGGGCTCCATAAAGCCAGGGGTTAGGAGGGGAGCGATGTGCATCAAAAGCTGAGAGAGATGAGGTTATGCAACAAGCAGAGTGCAGGAGGCCAATGAAAAATGACTAATGTCTATTTGAATTGAATGCTACGCTTCTGGAGAACACCAGGCCCTCTTGGAGTATAATGAAGGGCATCCCTTTATTGTAGCCTCGGACTAGACATATTTATTAGTAAACCATATATCATAAAGACACTGCAATCTCCACTGTGCCTAATTTTCCCAAGGAAGCACAGGTGGGTAAAGCACATCAGGAATTCCTAGAATCTCACACAGCTGTGGAGACTGGACTGGCGTGTAACAATATAAAGTAGGACACATGGCCACCCTATCTGTTTAAAACTCCGGGAAAGTTTGACATCACATCTGAATTCTGCAGAAAGCCCCCCGATATTGTTTGTAAAGTCGCTTATCTTGGGACAAAGGAGTAAGATGTTGACTGGTACCCACTCATTTTGACTTCCTTGCCTTCACAAGGATGCCTAAAGAAATCACAGGTTTCAGAGAGTTCAGAGGTTGTTTTTCCCAAACCAGCTGACTGCATAAACAGATAAGCGATCTTTTATTTTATTTTTCACCCCACAATTTTCACACTTTTTGTCCAACACAGTCTAGATGGGAAAGCCATTTGTGCAGTAGCTAGTATTTGTATTCCCATAGGCTGTGTGCCTATCAATAAATCAGGTGGTTTTGCATCTCAATCCACTGTGGACCTGATTGCTTAATGATCCTGTAGCCCAGGGAAAACAAACCACTGTTGCAAGAATTTCTGTGAAGTTCCTATCATTTGCAAAAAAAAAAAAAAAAAGTATTTTAGACAATTGGGGAAACAGTAGGGTTTCCCAAACATATTGTCTTCAACACATGTCAAAGTTTCACAAAGTGCATCACCTGCCAAAATATTCTGAAAAGCCAAATGCACCTATCTATGTTTTAAGAGCAGCATCAGAGATCCTGCCATTGGCTAAACTGTAACATTAGTTAGATTGCCGTGTACTAAGAGCAGGGTCTTCTCATCAGTGGTCCCTACCATGTGAAATTCCCTTCCAAGGGATGTGGGTCTCTTTTGCATCAGCATTTGAAACGGGTTTTAAAGCCTGCCTACTCTTAATGGCTTTTACTCGATGCATTTTATCAGTCACACTGCTCTTTTATTGTTATGGCACTGAAAATAGTTTTTAATACTGGCTGAGTTAGCATATTGTTGGGGGTGGATTTTTTTGGGGGGGAGGAACGTTAAAAGTTGCATCATCATGTTATACTATTGCCTTTCCATGAATGCATTTTATCCACTGCAGTGAGTGGGCTCAGCTAAGAAAAACATATTAATATAATATAATATAATATAATATAATATAATATAATATAATATAATATAATATAATATAATATAATATAATATAATATAATCTATATAATATAATATATAATATATAATATATAATATATAATATATAATATATAATAATATATAATATATATAATATATAATAATATATAATATATATAATATATATAATATATAAGCCCCACTTACACTGGGGTTACGTTGCAGGGCCCTGTGCACATTAGCAACAATCTCGTAAGTGGGGAGCCCCCTCTGAACACCCTTTAAATGCCATCACAGCTCCAATCCGTATCAATAATAATAATAATAATTTATATAATAATAATTTATTATTTATACCCCACCCATCTGGCTGAGTTTGATACTGTATCAAAAAGACCCACAACTGGAATTGAAGCTCTGGGGCTGGCAGGAGGTTGGAAGACAAGCAAAAAAGTGGCAGCGGCTGCTGTGCTACCCCACACATTGGCTGTTAGGTGGGGAGGCTAAGCAGCGCAAACAAACCCCCCCCCCATGCCTCCAGTTTCTTCAGGGCTTCATCTGCCCTGACGGATGTCCTCTCCGGGCTCCAGGGAGGGTCTTCTCGTGAACCACAAGGACTTTCCAGCTCTCTCCTGCCATCTCCAGGTTTTAATGGAATTGTTTATTATTTCCCAGCGCAGTGCATGTACATGGCTGCGCATGAGTTGGTCACGTGTAAGTGACGGGGGGGGAATGCCTGTATATAAATAAATGTAAGCATCTTGCAACAAAGGTCATGTAAACCAGCTTTGGGTGTGCAAAACTGGAACAGAGAAGCGGATTGGAACAAGCCTCTGTGTTTCCTCTTCTTCTTGTTTGGGACGAGTCTTCCACATCCTTTTTTTGCGCATGCTTTTCAAAATCCAAGGGCATCTGGGGGGAATGTGGCCTTGGGGCCTCAAACGACACAAACATTTGGGCCTTCACTCCCTCCCCCCCCCCCCATTGCACAGTTTTTCATTGCGAAGGGGGCAAAATTGCCAAATTAATAAATCTTTCATTAAAAATGAATACTAAATATTCTCAGGATTGCTTTATAATACAGCGCTAATGTGTTTTTTAAATGTCATTGTCTAGCCTATTCATTTTAAAATTTAAGCATAACAGTCCTCGCTTCCCTCCCACCTCCCCCTTTTCGAATACGAACCACGCTGTTATTAAAGAATTGAAGTTTTCTGGTGAATGAAGCAGTCCAACTGCTTTTCGTGACAAAGCTGGTAATTAGAAGACCAATTTAATGGTGAATCAGGCAGAAATATTCAAACCATGACAAATGACTTTAATAATGCAGCTTGCAAAGCTTGAACAGAAATAAATTTCACTTCCAAAACTCTTGCTCTTCCCCCACCCCCACCCCTCCCTCAGCCTGCCTGGAAGATAAAACTGCCCAGAATGTGTTTTGTTTCCTTTATACAGTAAAGCTTTTACTAGATTTTAAGTGGGCCAAATAGCTTGCAAATGCAAAGACATCATTCAAGATCTTTCTCTCTCTCTCGTCCCCTTGAAGGTAGACTGTATCAAGAACCCCATCTAAGTTAAAAGAATTTATCCCCCTACCCCACCCGATGGCCAGCCTGCATTCTGCATAGCCACTGCAGGAGCGTTTTATCATTATAACCGCGACTTGCCATGTTAGGAAGAGGCTCGGTCGGCCTGAGAATTGAGAGGTAATTTCCGTGTTTGCCATAAGTTTGTTAAGACCACATGCATTCCGCCGTTTTGAAAAAATTGGCTTTTCTGTCCATGCTGGGGCTTCGTAATTGGATAGTAAGAATGTTCAAAGACTAATTTAGTGAATTGCGCGATATTTTAAATGGAATTATGCAGGTTTATGAGTCCTCGGAGGATTGAGCTAGCAGCCTCCTGAGAATAGCTGTTTATCAGTAAATGATATTAGCAGTGCTCACCTACCTTTTGTCTTCATTAAATTGCTGCTCTTCCAATGGAGGGTCACATCTGAGGCACGCTTTGATAATTTGTCATTATTGTCTTGCTTATTGGAGCATAAAGTTGATACAGCAGAGGTTGCATACGTTATATAAAGAAGAGGGGAAGGGGTTTTTTTTATTGTTATTATTACCATTATCAACTATTTCAACTCTCCTCCATATACGAATGGTCCACAAAGCCGAAACGCGTCGTTTTCCAGCTTGTGCTAAAACTATGCATGTTCTCCGAGAATTTGCCGTGATATTTTAACATCATCGTTAAGAGTTTCAGGCATGGAGACATGATAGCAAAAGCCTCTCTTACGCTACCCAAAGGGGAAAAAAATGTTCAGGGTGGAATAGAGCCTAATGTAACTGCCACAGCCTGCTCGATATTAATTTCTGGGGGGAGGAAAAGGCAAGCTTGTGGCACACCCTTGACCTTTTCCTAATGGTAGGTAAATGGCAAACACCTTTCTTTCTAGTTTATTAGCCTTAGGGCAAGTTCACACACGTGCATTTATCACTTGATAGCTGCGTCATCAAGTGAGGATGGCTCAGGCCCACATGTGTGAAGCATCTCCAACCGTTCCAACTCAGACAGGACATTTTCTTTAAAGTGGAGGCAGATCAATTATCTCAATTTATTTATTATATTTTCTTGGACGTTAGACTGCTGAGTCACCCGAGAGGCAAAACACACAAATCAGCCGCCTCATGTGATGTACAGTCATACCTCGTGTTGCATTCCACTTTTCTTACGGACTTTCAGGTTACGAAAGCGGGTTTTGCCACCAGTGCATGGGCAGATGCGATCTCCGCGCTTTGCGCATGTGCAGAAGCGCTCGATCGCACCGCACACATGTGCAGAATAGGCACTCTAGTTGCGGACTTTTCAGGGTGTGAACAGCACCCATGAAACGGATTAACTTCGCAACTAGAGTTACCACTGTATGTTGCAGGATCGTACCATTTCATATGCTCCCTGCCCATTCAAAACTCATAAGTCAGGGAGAAGGCTCGCCTAGAAACTTCTAACTTGGCATGTGCATGGATTTTTATTCTTTATGTATGCATTTATTTATTTTTACATGAGGAACCATTCAAACTTTTGCTTTTCTCACTTAGGATAGGGTGACGTCCAACAACGGAGGTATTAAATAGGGAAGTCGATAATAATGAGTTCATAGGTGAATCCTCACGACAGGGTGACCTCCCGTTGCTCAGTCCCTGCTCCTGCCAACCTAGCAGTTCGAAAGCACATCAAAGTGCAAGTAGATAAATAGGTACCATTCTGGCAGGAAGGTAATTGGCATTTCCATGTGCTGCTCTGGTTCACCAGAAGTGGCTTAGTCATGCTGGCCACATGACCCGGAAGCTGTACGCCGGCTCCCTTGGCCAATAAAGCAAGATGAGCGCCACAACCTCAGAGTCAGCCACGACTGGACCTAATGGTCAGGAATCCCTTCACCTTTACCTTTTACATTCTGAATAAACTCATTCCAAATGTCATATTTCTCCAAAGTCTATAAGTGGTCTGTTCATAAGTTGCAAGTGTTGCCATACTGTCGATCCATTGATTAAAGGGTATCATATCTTTATTCTTCCAATTCATCAGTATCAGTCTCTTGGCCACCAGCAATACAACACATTCAATAAAATGTCAAACATCATCAACAAATGCTTTATCCAGTGGCTTAACGGCAAGGAAAGAAGAGCAGGGATTCAGAACAGTGTTCTCTCCCTAAGAGATCTAATAGTTACAGGGTAAAAACTGCTAGCTACTGCGCTGATTTTATGCTTGATGCAGTGTGACAACTATGACTAAAAATATTACGTAAGGGTGTAGAAGCAGGCTGCAGTTGGTGCAGTGCAAGGACAGCTGCACATGCCCCGACTACAAGTCTCTTATTTGGGCAACCTTGCTTAGCAAAATTGGGACAATTTATCACTCCACTGCCGGGAGCAGTACGCACTACAAGGAAGTGATTAGTTCCCAGCTTTGGTACTTTCTGAGAAAGTAGTACTCCGAATAAGGTCAGCTCAGAGCTTAAACCAACTCGTGTGAACTATAATGCTTGAGGGATTAATAATGGGACATGGTACCTTGTGTCTCAGTTGTTCAAAGGAAGTTGTGGTTGGAAGCACTTGATAGCTATTAGCATGTGACAAATGTTCACTGGTCTCCGAGAAGTCAGGATAGTTGGAGTCAATGAATTTTCCAACTGACAAATAAGGGGGGTGGGGGTGGCAAAGGACTCTGATCCATCAATGAGTTCAGAAGGTTCCTCAATCCTGTTTAGAGACTCTGTTGCACTTGATGTCAGAAACTTGGTAAATGTTGACATTTATCGGTACGTCCTAAGATTTTAAAGGAGCTAGTGGGGAATGTCAGAAAATTCCAGTTGATCAATCTCAATTGCCTTCATTAAACAACTGACATGAATTTCTATTTCAGTCATCTACTGAAAAAGAATGACATGCACTGTGGTGAAAAAAAATGCAGGGTGACAATTAACATTCACTAGTATGTCTCAGGAACCACCAAGTACTTTCACTAAATTGCCAATTTACAGCTTCAGTTCAATAGCTTACTAGGAAAGGTCAGCATTTACTGGGATAGGTTGGAAAATATCCAGAACTAGGCGGACATGTCATAGATGATGGAAGCCTGCCCTAGAGAAGGGCAACCCTATGTTGAATGTTCTCCTTGCTATGTAACATTAACCCCCATTTTATGATGTCACAATGTGGTACATCTTCCAACCCTATGAATGGAAGCCAGTGATGTGAATAAGAGTACAAAGCAGCATGACATCACAATATGAGAGTCACAATGTGTTCAATATCTACATAAAAGTTATGGGTTATACAGTGATTTGGGAAATGAGGTCATCAGTATGACCTCAGTACCCAAATACACATCTTTTCATTGGATTACAGGGATGCAGTGGAATTCCTGAACCAGTGTCTGAGATCAATGATGAACTGGATACAGACCAACAAACTGATACATAATCCAGACAAGATAAAAGTGGTTTTGGTCAGTAGGAAATCTGATTCAGTATTAGGTCTACAAGTTGTTTTGGAAGCGAATAAAATCAGAATATTATGTTTTGGACATTTGTTGAAAACTTCTTTTCTCCAAAGCTTTCCCAAAGTACGGTAGTCTATTTTATTTCTGCAATTTTAATTCTTGTTGGTTTTTATGGTTTAATACTTTTTATTATCTGTATTATGTCTTTTATGTTATGTTCTTCTCTTCTTCTGTTGGCTTATTGTTTAGTTGTTGGTTGACGATAAGATATAAAAACACAAAATACCAATTTTGCTAAATCCTGAATTGAACTGGATCACTTTAGACCAAATCTGAATCAGGTTGAGGCAGCTCCAAATCTGTCTGAATCCAGGCACATGGATCTGAATCAATATGCTCCAGACAGCCTGTTTCCAAAGTGCTGCAAAACAGCAACATATAAGGAGAATGCCAGGGTGTGGCAAGGGAAAGGGAACTCTAGCTGCCAAACCTGGGCTAAACACAGTGCTATTTTTCTAGAAAAAGAGGTGCTGGAACTGAGTTCTGCCAAGTTCCGGCTGGAAAAAAAGCCCTGGATATATCTGGATGTGTGTGTGTGTGTGTGTGTGTGTGTGTGTGTGTAGTTTGTCATCATTGTGTTAGTGTTGCAATCAGCTGTAACACTATGTTAAGGGAGTGACACTGGGTAATGTGAAAGTTCTATGTGTGTTCCTGAAAGGCTCATTCACACATTCAAGGCATCACTTGATGTTGTTGATACTGAATAATTGATGGGCATCTATGAGCCAACCATTACAATACTTCAAACTTTGCAAAATAAATAATAATCTTATACAAGATTATTATAAGCTTATATTTGGGTCACCATCCTCCTGCATACACCTACCAAGGAATAAATCCATTTGAGGTCCACAAAGTTTACTTCTGAGTAGAAACAAACAGAAACCTGCTGGTAGTTTTGCAAAAGGAAGAAATTTCTACTGGATTTTCCTTCTTTCTTTTCTTTTTAAAAAAATACCACCCGATCCTCTCAAATATCCAATAAATTGCTAAACCGAGGCAATTTATGATCCTCCATGTATCTCCGTAAAGAAAATTCTCCCTGCAGGTAGACTTCGTATGTCTAAAAGCCAAAGTTATTAGAGGCAGTTTTGTGAAAGGGATCATTAATTATAGCACATGAAAGTTTAATAGCCAGTTTCTTTTCTGCGGGAATCAAGATCAAAGTAGCTGCCATATGTTGACCAAGCAAGTATGCGAACAGAGGGGTGCCTTTCTCCACCCTCCGTAATTGAGATACATTTTATAGTTACATTTTCATTACTGTTCTTCATGGCCAGTATACCAAAATGTATTTTATTTAGGCTGAAAGCTTAATGACCGGAGAGGAATCACCACTGAATTCAGTAAGACTTCCTTTTGAGTAGATTGCTCCACTAGCAAGAACCTTGTTTATCCATCAAGCATGCAGCTGTCAGGCTGTTAATAGGGGAGGGGGGATCTTATTGAACTCATTGATCCAATTTTGAAACAACTTCACTGGCTCCTCTAGTTCCAATTCAATGTGCTGGTTCTAACCTACAAAGCACTGAAAACAGTCTGGTCCTGAGCACTGCATAGATTGCTTTCTCCGCTGAGAGTTTGGATTTGATAATAATAATAATAATAATAATAATAATAATAATAATAATAATAGATGTCCCTATTTTTATCGAAGAAATGTGTGGTGTAGTGGTTAAGAGCGGTGGACTCGTAATCTGGTGAACCGGGTTCGCGTCCCTGCTCCTCCACATGCAGATGCTGGGTGACTTTGGGCCAGTCACACTTCTCTGAAGTCTCTCAGCCCCACTCACCTCACAGAGTGTTTGTTGTGGGGGAGGAAGGGAAAGGAGAATGTCAGCCACTTTGAGACTCCTTCGGGTAGTGATAAAGCGGGATATCAAATCCAAACTCCTCTTCTTCTTCTTTTTGCAATGCGATCCCACATTTTCCATGAGCTTCCTTCACTTCTTCATTGTGCTTCTTGGAGAACTTTCGCAAAGGCCCCCAAAAGCAGAATGACTTGACTTGCCTTCCTTTGAGAGAAGGTATTAATTTCACCTTTAATATATGGACGACAACGTTGCTTCCGTTCCGCATGGGCTTGGGAAGATAAGCCCCCAGCATTTGATCAGCAGGTGCTTTTGCTGAGCTTTCATTGCATCCTCCAGAGTATTGTTCATCTCCCTCCAAATGGAATAATTAGGACTCTTTGGACCAATACAATAAATTGGTTGCCAATAGCAGTGCTCAAGAGTTCCTGTTACCACAGTTGCCCTGCTTTTATGTTTCGTTTTGTTTCCCGACCCCGAAAGCAGAGTTTCTTTGCATTGCTCCTCTTTCCTGCCCCCAGTTCCTGCTTGGCCTTTTGGTGACCTTTTGACATTCATTAACGTCAGCCTAAGGTCATTTGTATCGGCCTGCCCATCTATATAGGGGTGCGCAAACTCACAGCTGCTTAATGAGGATTATATACTCCTTAGCGTCCTTTGATTACCCTTTTGGGATGGCTAATGCTGATCCGCACTGTCCCCATGTGTGTTTGTGTACAGAGTGGCATAGCTAATCCACATTAGTACGTCATCAAGACTTCCGTAGCAATGCCTGAGTCCATCACGCACCATGACTCTGCTCTCGTAAATTGTAGGTCAACAACAACAGGCCTTTCCAAATGGGAACTCACTGTGGATTCTGAACAGCTAGAGGTTGCAGGTTTTGGGGGGTGGGGCATCCAAACAATGTCATCCTATTCTACCCGGACGAACCCTCAATAGGGACGTGGGTGGCGCTGTGGTCTAAACCACTGAGCCTATTGAGCTTGCCGATTGGAAGGTTGGCAATTCAAATCCCTGTGACGTGGTGAACTCCCATTGCTCTGTCCCAGCTTCTGCCAACCTAGCAGTTCGAAATCTTACCAGTGTGAGTAGATAGGTAAAGGTAAAGGGACCCTGACCATTAGGTCCAGTTGTGACCGACTCTGGGGTTGCAGCGCTCATCTCGCTTTATTGGCCGAGGGAGCCAGCGTACAGCTTCCGGGTCATGAGGCCAGCATGACTAAGCCGCTTCTGGCGAACCAGAGCACTGCACGGAAACGCCATTTACCTTCCCGCCGGAGTGGTACCTATTTATCTACTTGCACTTTGACGTGCTTTCGAACTGCTAGGTGGGCAGGAGCTGTGGCCTCCCTCCGAACAGCTTAAGGGGAGGGGAGCGTCTTTCAGGCTCGCACGCAGCAATGCCTGCACAGACAGAATGTTCACCATAGAACGATGTTGAATCCCACCCAGAATTTGGCAGCTTTCTGTGGACTTCCCATTATGTTTGAAAACAAAAGACATTTTTGGGGTCTGTGTTCAGATATGCACACGAAACCATGTAAACGATGCCTGGCGAAATTTCGGTAGCAGGAGAGGTAGTTGAATAAAATTTCTACGCTTCGGTATCCCTGCCTCTCCTGCCAGCATAAATTATGCAGACACCCAAAATTGCAGAATAAATTATGCAAATTGGAGGAAACATGCAAATTTGCTTTAATAAAGATCACAGGCTGATTCCTTTTTTTTTCTTTGCTGGATTACACACAGTCCTGTGTATTACAAGTAGCAAAACAGTCGACGCGAAGAATCTGTTTTGACAGACCCCGCTCTTCCTAAGGATGTTTTATTGATGACAACACAGGAATCAGAGGCTTCATGTAACTACAACCACTTGCCCTTTGATGGTACAAAACCTGGAGACAACCCCTCTTTTTTAGTAAATAGATCAACCAGCTAGCCTGTTTTGCCACATTGTGCTTTTTCTTCCATGCTCCCCTGCCTCTAGAATTTGTCACAACAAGCCAAAATCCAGCTGACACACAAAATCCATCTGCCACCAGCAACAGGTCTGGACCATTCAGAGAGATATCAATCATCACACCAGACCCTTCAAGTGTCCCTATTTTCCAGGGATGTCCCTGATTTAGAGCAGCTGTCCCGGTTTCTGATTTGACCCCAGAATGTCCCGCTTGTCCTTAGGGTGTCTCTATTTTCATTGGAGAAATGTTGGAGGATATGGAGTTATCCCACAGGCAAGCTGTCTGAAGGCAATCCTGTAGAAGGAAGGTTTTTTCAAAATTGTTTTGTTTTATTAAGTTTTTTTATATGTTGGAAGCTGTCCAGAGTGGCTGGGGCGACCTAGTAAGATGTGTGGGGTATAAATCGTAAATCGGAATGGGACGTCCCTATTTTCATCAGAGAAATGTTGAAGGGTATGGTACACTAAGAATGAAAAATAGCTGCATGAGTTATTCCCGTATGTGCGGAAATGAGGGTGTCTTAAAATGAATTCCATTCAACAAAGCATGTGGGACACAGAGAGAACCCTACACTACTACCAGAAATCCCAAGTTTCTGTGCCCAAGTGTCAGCTGATTTGGATATAACAAAAAGAGGAAGAGGAAGAGAGAAGAAGAAAGAGAAAGAGAAAGAGGAGGAGGAGGAGGAGGAGGAGGAGGAGGAGGAGGAGGAGAAGGAGAAGGAGAAGGAGAAGGAGAAGGAGAAGGAGAAGGAGAAGGAGAAGAAGAAGGAGCATCTCCACCCCCATCATTCTACCCGGATACTGAGATCCAGAGCCGAGGGCCTTCTGGAGGTTCCCTCACTGCGAGAAGCCAAGTTACAGGGAACCAGGCAGAGGGCCTTCTCCGTAGGGGCGCCTGCCCTGTGGAACGCCCTTCCATCAGATGTCAAAGAGATAAATAACTACCTGACATTTAGAAGACATCTGAAGGCAGTCCTGTTTAGGGAAGTTTTTAATGACTAATGTTTTAATCTATTCTTAATCTCTGTTGGAAGCCGCCCAGAGAGGCTGGGGGAACCAGCCAGATGGGCGGGGTACAAATAATAAATTATTATTGTTGTTGTTACAACAACATTTCATTGTTTATATGTCACCCATCTTACTAGGTTGCCCCAGCCACTCTAAGCGGCTTCTAACGAATTAAAACATCAAACACAATAAAATTGGCAGAGCCCACAAAGTTGAGCCCCACCATTACCTTATTAGTCTGTGACTTTATCTATCTATGATGACATATTTGCTAGAAGCAATCTTTAAATTAAAAAACTTCAGAGCACGTTATGCCATGTTTTGTGTGAACACCAGCTTAACATCTTTATTGGCATTAGTAAAGGTAAAGGGACCCCTGCCCATTAGGTCCAGTCTTGACCAACTCTGGGGTTGCAGCTCTCATCTCGCTTTATTGGCCGAGGGAGCCGGCGTACAGCTTCCGGGTCATGTGGCCAGCATGACTAAGCATTAGTCATGGCATTAGTGATGGGCAAATTCCCTAAAAACGAATTCTGAAAGAGGTGACCAATTGCTAATATTTTTAAGGACCCTTGGAAAAATTCTCATTTTCTCAAGAATTCTAAAATGAGTTGTGGTCTTGCTTGCACTTAGAATAGGTTGTTTTTTTTAAAATAAAATAAAAATCATCATTTTTGATAACTAAGTTAAGCATCCCAAAGGTCATTTTTAAAATATGAGGAACAAGTGGACAAACTCGGTCTCTCTGAGCTGAAGTATTGCATGAAAATGTACAGAAAGAAGCTAATTTATGTTCTTATCTTTGAGGTAAAGGTAAAGGGACCCCTGACCATTAGGTCCAGTCGCGGACGACTCTGGGGTTGCGGCGCTCATCTCACTTTACTGGCTGAGGCAGCCGGTGTACAGCTTCCGGGTCATGTGGCCAGCATGACTAAGCTGCTTCTGGTGAACCAGAGCAGTGCACGGAAATGCCGTTTACATTCCCACTGGAGTGGTACCTATTTATCTACTTGCACTTTGATGTGCTTTCAAACTGCTAGTTGGCAGGACCTGGGACCGATCAACGGTCGCGGGGATTCGAACTGCCGACCTTCTGATTGGCAAGCCCTAGGCTCTGTGGTTTAACCCACCGCACTACCCGTGTCCCTTTGAGGTAGGGTTGCCATATTCCCAAAAGTGAAAATCCAGAGTTGTTGAGTTATGGTTTTGGGGTTTTTTTGAGCTTTTGAACATTTCACACCCCAAAATTAAAATTCTCGGACATTTTATCAATTCTGCGAAAATCTGCTCGGACACCTAAATGCTGCCTGATTCCAGAACGTATCCAGATGTATGACAGCCCTATTTCAGGGGAATTATCAATTTTATAAAACCAAAAAGGACAATTGAGGGATCTAATAAGTTAGAAACTCCTATCATATCATCTATATGATCTAGTACTCATCTTCAAAATTTTCTCTGTTTTGGGACATGCCCAATATAGACAGGTAATATCCACTCTAATAGCTTGAGAAAGCCTTTGTGTTCTTTAAGAAATTTCAATATACTTATGATTAAATATGAAATTCAAATGAATATTTGCATCCAATTCATATCCACTATATTTCATTGGTGTATGAGACTAACTTGTATGCAATCTGGATCATATGCAATCTGTATTATCAGATATAAATGTCTCATAATATATTTATGGAAATTTAAGCAAAAGCATCTAGTGATCTCTGCATGCAAAGTCCTCTGCCGAGAGCCAGTGAAATATAATGGAGCATTCTTCTGCTAGAACGGAGGTCCTCATACGTTCTGTCCAGAGCATCCAGTTGGGAGGGCTGACAATTATCAAGTTCTACCAGTCACAAAATTGTCGCACGGGGCAGAGTCGGTCACAAACTGATGGCAGATGGAGATGAAATTTGATATAATCAGCTGACCATTACTTAAATTATTTTCTACTGATATTTTCTCCCTTTTTGGAAATTGAAAAAATTCTTTGCTGCAGCATTTTCCTTGTTGCAAGGAGTTCCATAGTTCAGCTTTCCTTAAGTCAAATAGTGGTATTCAGCTATTTTACTCAGAGGAGATGAGTTGTAGTTAATGGACTGATACCCAGAGAGAACGTGCTGCAAGACAGACCCAAAAAAGAAAATAACAGAACACCTCTAGTCATCACATACAGCTCCCAAGTTAAAACAGTACAACGAATCATCAGAGATCTACAACCTCTCCTGGACAATGACAGTTCTCTTTCTCAAGCTCTGGGAGGAAGACCTTTCATTGCCTACAGACAGCCACCCAATCTTAAACAAACTCCTAACCCACAATAATACTACAACCAGACTTAACACCGACACTGGCACCAGAGCCTGTAATAAACCCAGATGCCAACTTTGCTGCCACATACACCCGGACAACACCATTACTGGCCCCAACAACATCACACATACCATCTCGGGACTATTTAATTGCTCATCGTCTAACATTGTCTATGCCATCAAATGCCAACAGTGTCCTTCAGCTCTCTATATTGGACAAACAGGCCAAACCTTACGCCAAAGAATAAACGGACATAAATCAGACATCAAGAATCACAAAACAGAGAAACCAGTAGGAGAACACTTCAATCTCCCAGGACATTCTATACAAGATCTCAAAGTAGCTGTTTTACTACAAAGGAATTTCAGAAATAGACTGGAAAGAGAAGCTGCTGAATTGCAACTCATTACCAAACTTAAAACCATGGAGAGACCTGGTTTGAACAAAGACATTGGATTCTTATCTCATTATACATGACTAAGCCATTTCTCACCTTCTCACCCCTTGCCTTTTCCTGTAAGACCTATTGCAGTCGTTAAGAGTCGTCAACAGGCTCATCTCAGCTATCTGCCAATCACCCATTCCCACCACCCTTCTGAGTAATACCCCTCCCCACCTTCTCACTATATAGAAGGATCTGGCAACTTCTGTTTCAGTGTATCTGAAGAAGTGTGCATGCACACGAAAGCTCATACCAAGAACTAACTTAGTTGGTCTTTAAGGTGCTACTGGAAGGAATTTTTCTATTTTGACTATGGCAGACCAACACGGCTACCTATCTGTAACTGGAATTAATGGACCTAACTTAGCCATGTTCATTCATTCCAATGGGTCTGTTCTGAGTACAACTTAACTGAGTGGCACTCATTAGCTCTGGAAGTATTGTGACACAGCTCCCCATTTTAGGAAGAATTAATAACAGTAACAGTAATAATAATAATAATAATAATAATAATAATAATAATAATAATCTGTCTGGGTTTCCCCAGCCACACAGGGCGGCTTACAGCATATCTAAAAACATAATAAAAACGTCAATCGTTAAAAACCTCCTGATACAGGGCTGCCTTCAGATGTCTTCTAAAAGTTTTGTAATTCTTCATCTCCTTGACATCTGAAGGGAGGGCATTCCACAGAGAGGGCGCCACTACCAAGAAGGCCCTGATCCAGAGATTCTAAGTACAGTTGACTTACAATTTTATTTCCCCCCCTCCTCCATGCCATTCAAACCACTTTTACTCCTCTCCTGCAATTTCTTATCACCCTCACCTTTCACAGTTGTCTATTTTATCCCCGCAATCTCCAGCTTCTTGCATCCCTCTTGTAATGACTTGCCCTTGTTGTGACATTGAGTACCATCTGAATATGGTCCATCTGAGAAACGCTGTGCTAGAGCAGTGTTTCCCAAACGTTTTTGGGCAACGGCACACCTGTTTACTGAAAAAAAATCTCGCGGCACACCACCATTAAAGCCCCGCCCCGTGACGTCAGCGCGCAGCGTCACGCCGGGAGGGACGCACAAAAGTGAAAGTTTTTTCCCTCCCCCTTGCTGGGGAACCTCCAAGCTTTGGGGGTGGGAGGAGGCAGCAGAGCGAGGGACTGAGGGACGGCGGCAACTGAGGCAGCGGCGGCTGAGGCAGAGCTGGGAAGGGGGTTTCCAGGGGACACGGCAGCTCCTCGAAAGGCTTCTCTCAGCTGAGCTCAATCCGCCTCGGAGAGGATTTCCCCTCCGGTCCCATGCGTTCGTTTGGGGCATCGCTCCGGCTGCTCCCTCTCCCGCCGCGCAGGAGCGATGCCTCTCTCTGGCTCTCCCTCCGCGCAGGCTGAGGGAGGGAGGGAGGGGCGCGTGTGACCCGTCTCTGCTGGGAGACCAAACCCAGCGAGGCAGAGTCGCGCGGAGGCGCCCAGGCAGCGCTGCCGGCTGCGAGGAGGAGCGCCAGGCAGCAGCAGGAGGCGCGGCCTCTCCTCGCCGCCACCGCCCCGCCTCTCGCCGCCCGACTTGCCCGCCTCCCTCCAGGCATCTCGCGGCACACGAGGCAACGTCTCACGGCACACTCGTGTGCCGCGGAACACCGGTTGGGAAACACTGTGCTAGAGAAATCTGGATTCAATCCCATGTATTCACAAAGCTTACTGTACTGTGTGACCTTCAGCCAGTTGCCTTCACTTAACCTAACCTACCTCTCAGGATTGCTGTGAGGCCCGATTAGAATAATCCCATTGCCCCGAACTCTTTGGCAGAAGAAGAAGAAGAAGAAGAAGAAGAAGAAGAAGAAGAAGAAGAAGAAGAGGAGGAGGAGTTTGGATTTGATATCCCGCCTTTCACTCCCTTTAAGGAGTCTCAAAGCGGCTAACATTCTCCTTTCCCCTCCTCCCCCACAACAAACACTCTGTGAGGTGAGTGGGGCTGAGAGACGTCAGAGAAGTGTGACTGGCACAAGGTCACCCAGCAGCTGCATGTGGAGGAGCGGAGACGCGAACCCGGTTCCCCAGATTATGAGACTACCACTCTTAACCACTACACCACACTGGTGGGTTACAATTCTCATAAATAAATTTTGTGTACTCAACGAACCAGCAAAATTGCTGAACCATCTCCACTCAAAAAAGTGCTGAACAGCAAACAGAGTAGACCAGGACACATTTCAATTGGCTGATGGGAGGGTAAAAAATATTTTCAATCTTACCGTGAAGGGGTGGGTGGGGGGGTGTTGAGCTTTCTTTAGTTTTTCCCAAAGTTGTTGAGCTTCTTTTTCCACCAGGACACTGCTCCATATTCTTGTATTTACAGTGCCTTTGAGAACGGCCAATATGGTTTTTTCACATGTGGTGGACATGTAAAAAAGTAAAAGTATATTGAGAAATGATTTATAATGATTTTTAAAAAATGTTTAAAACTACTTTCCCAAAATAATCAGAGTCCTTTTTGTTGGGGGTAACTCAGACTGAAATTCCTAGGTGTCAGAGAAAGTTATTTATGTATACAACAACTGCAGCCGTGTCTTGTTAGCCCCCAAATGGAAAGTGAGTGAGGATTGGCAACTTAAGTTGACAGAATATGGAGAACTTGCAGATTTAACATATAGAATAAGAGAGCAAGATGAATATACATTTAAAGAAGAGTGGAAAACATTTACTGAATATGTGAAAAATAACTATATGCAGTTGAAAAAGCTGGCAGTATTAAGATAAATTCAACAGAGGAAATATTTTTTGATGGCAGTAATAGTGGAAAACGGTTTTGAATGGTTATAGTAAACTATGCAGGGATGTATGATATGTAAAATGAACCATGGAAAGAGAAGAAGGGAAGTCACTGGATATTTTAACGTTTGTAAAACGTTTATTTGGAATTGTAAAATTGTAAAATTCATAAAAATTATCAACAAGGAAAAAGGAAAAAAAAGAATGGCATTTTTGCAGCCTTGAATCTGCTAACTGAACTAAACAATTTGCAAGGACACAAATCAAAGCAATTGGAAATAAAACAAATCAAGTCATTGTCCTCAAGGGGGCTTGGAAATGAAAACCCCAGGAAGCATCGGAGGGGTTGCAAAACTACAAATATATTAATGGTATAAAAACAGCTCTGGCACATATGTAGATGAGTGCATATACTGACGCATCTTTTATATGATTAGTTGAGAGGGGCACCGAAGAGACAAAAGGTAAATAGACAGTATTGTTGGGGGGGGGGGTGTTGTAACATTCAGATAAAATTAGCATGAGCTGCCCCTGAGATACTTATTAAGGCACCAGTGGGGAACTAGATGATGATGTCACACCAAAGTACAGGAGAGAAGACCCACGTAAGCTTGGACGGGATCCAGTAGGTGCTGTAGATTTATGCAGTTAATTTCGTCCCTTGACTGCATTCAGATGAGCACTTCTCCTTGACATCCACCAAGAAAATTGCGGCATTATAGCTGCGCTAATGGTAATCAGCATGCTAATGAGCACCAGAAGGTCGTTACAGAAAAAGGAGGTTCAAAGACGTATAACCTAGAGCAGAAAATGAAAGAATCCTTTGGGGAAACAAAAGTGTCTTGTTTGCAGGTCGTAGATTATTTGTTTTGGTCATTGCAGAGCCCGTGGAAGCTTAATTTAAGGACATGGAGAGACAAAGCCACTCGAACGCTAGAAGCAGCATCATTTAACTAAATATAGATGTGAAAGGGGGAAACACCAGAAACAGGCTGGTTTCAGAGATTTATTTTTTATTTTGAGCCCATTTATTTGACACTTGCATAGCTACCATTCATTGTGGAACGCCTCCTGCTGAGTGAAGTTTCCCATTCAATAAGAATCAATGGGGAGGGTATTCCATTCCTTGGAACTAGAAGATGGCAGAGGAGGAGGAGGAGACTTTAACTTGGCACTCTAGCAGCAAGAAAAGATGCTCTAGCCTGCAATCTGCTACAGCACTGCAGATGGGGACAGGTTGGTATTGCAACTATTAACTCAGCAGGGATCAGGTGACACAAGAACCCATTGGAGACTTAAGAGGCTGCTGAGTACAGTGGAACCTCGGATTAAGAACTTAATTCGTTCTGGAGATCCGTTCTTAACCTGAAACTGTTCTTAACCTGAAGCACCACTTTAGCTAATGGGGCCTCCTGCTGCTGCCATGCCGCCAGAGCATGATTTCTGTTCTCACCCTGAAGCAAAGTTCTTAACCTGAAGCACTATTTCTGGGTTAGCGGAGTCTGTAACCTGAAGCATCTGTAACCCAAGGTACCACTGTACTATGACTCCTAGAGCTCAGAAACAGAGGCTATTCATAGCCCTCTTCCCTTGCTTTTCATGACTTCCTTCTCCCAAGATTTGCCAGTGATAGCTACTCCATCACCCTCGAGTGTCCCGGTTTAACCGAGACATCCCAAATGGACAGAAGCTGCCCCGGCTTCTGATCCCAACCCAAAATGCCCCGATTTTGCTCCCCTGCACTGGTCGCGCCAGAGCGAGGGACCAAAAGATGAGCGTTTGTTGGTTCCATGCAAGTCAGTGGGCTCATACCAGAGTGCGGAACCAAAGAAGAAGAAGAAAAACTTAACTTGACTGAAATATACTCAGAGTCGCAAAGTGATTTCATGCTCTTTATTCAGCTCATAGTGGTGAGGAGGAATGAATGAATGCCCCCTCACAGTATCTGCTTTATATACATTATTTACACAATGGGCTGCATATGATTGGCTAATTCCGGAATTCTACTGTAAGCCAATCAGGTTGTGGATTCACTCCTACCTGGAGCAGGATTGGGTGGTTCCTGCCAACCAATCATACTGCTGCATTGTTCTAGGACCAATCAGACTGCTGCATTTTGAATCCTATTGTTCTAGGACTAATCAGACTGCTGCAATTTGGATCCTATTGTTCTAGGACCAATCAGACTGCTTCAGTTTGGATCCTATTCAACTCAGTACATAACATTGACCTACTCTTCCTCCTTCCACCACGGCAGTTCCATAAGTTCATCTGTGGCTCCAGAGGAGGAGGCAGGTCTGGTCCATGCCATGTCTCCCAATGCTCCCCCAAGTCTATGGGCGATCTGCTGCGTGTCGCAGCCATGGCTTGAGCCACCATGCATGGGGGTGGCAGGGCAAGGCCCCCTGCAGTGTGCCTTTTTGTCACTCCCTCAAGGATGACACCTGGGGTGGACCGCCCCCACCACCCCCTTCCTATGCCCCTGAGTCAACGACAGGGAGGGGGCAAGTAATGGGGTCAGTGGGGCAGAGGATGCCCTGAATTGCCCTCCCAAAATGTTGGGGGCTATGCTACTCTCTCCCAAGTTCTTGAACCCTGTATGTTCATGAGCAGAACACCACACTCAGGGGACATTCCCACCCACAGAATCAGGGGAGAGGTGATTTTTGCCTATTCTCCTCTCCCTCCCCATGACCCAAGAAAAATCTGCTCCGGAGAGGTGGAGTGCCCTATGGAACAGAGATGTGGGTGGGGAAATAAATGGGCTGTACCCAAAGGAACTCATTCTATCACTGAGAGGATTTTTGCTTGCACAGTGAAATGTTCCCTCATCTGATCTCCCCCTGCATGCTGTGCACTCTCCCCAATTTTGCTCTAGGGACTTGGGGAGGAAACCCAGAACTGATTATGGAGGAGCATGGGGTGGTATTTAATTGTGCAACTTGGAATCTTTGTGCTGATGGAACAACCCAGTGAAACCCTCTTTCTGGATTGAAAGCTCTTCCACAAATGGAAGGAGAACTCCCATTCCTGGAAAGTGCCCTTTGGCTCCAAACCAGAAAATTTAAAAATAGACTTTCAAGCTCTCACCGGATACCTCCTGCCTGGTTCCTGAATCCAACCCCTAGGCATAAAAAAAGCTCCCACATAACATTTTCTTTGTGCAGGAAAGTTGCACAAGGAATCTAGTGTAAGGAACATCAAACGTCACCCCCAGAATCTTTTCCGCAAGACAAAGCTTATTGCGGTGCCAGATGTAAATAAGACAAAAAGTGCAAGGGGTTTATTGTCTTGCACATGTGGCCTGATTTCTTAATTGTAAGAGCAATGCAGAAACATCTTGTTTGGGAGCTATAGAAATATAGCAGTGCTTCACAAGACATTGCATGATCTGAGCTTCACACTGCCTGCATTTTTTTCTTAGCTGAAGAAACCAAGGCAACTTCTGCACCACACATTAAAAGCGCTATCATACCACTTTAACAATCATAGTTCTTCCCCCAAAAATAATCTTGGGAACTGTAGTTTGTTAAGGCTGCTGCTGGAAGCTGCAGAAACCTCCATGAGTACAAAGAGCACCCAATTTAGGGTGATGTTGGTGGGTCCCCTGTACAGAGCCAAAGGTGAGGGGCAAAATTGATCCATTTTTGAGAAGGTCCATTCGGGAGTGCCAAATTTTGGCCTTGATTCAGGGCGCCATATTACCGAAGATTACCAAGGTCTGCTTCCCTACTCTGAATGCGTGAATAGGGCTTTTGAGGACTGAGATTTGGGGCTCTGCGGGGGGCCACCAGGTGGCGCATTGGAAGATGGCCGACAATAACATCTCTCCGACCCACACGAGGTAATTAAGAGGCTGCTATGGGAAGTATGCAGTACATGTGAAAAGGATCTAGGAGTCTTGGTTGACCACAAACTTGACATGAGCCAACAGTGTGATGCGGCAGCTAAAAAAGCCAATGCAATTCTGGGCTGCATCAATAGGAGTATAGCATCTAGATCAAGGGAAGTAATAGTGCCACTGTATTCTGCTCTGGTCAGACCTCACCTGGAGTACTGTGTCCAGTTCTGGGCACCACAGTTCAAGAAGGACACTGACAAACTGAAACGTGTCCAGAGGAGGGCAACCAAAATGGTCAAAGGCCTGGAAACAATGCCGTAATCTGGGGAACCGGGTTCGTGTCTCTGCTCCTCCACATGCAGCTGCTGGGTGACCTTGGGCCAGTCACACTTCTTTGAAGTCTCTCAGCCAAACTCACCTCACAGGGTGTTTGTTGTGGGGGAGGAAGGGAAATGAGAATGTTAGCCGCTTTGAGACTCCTTAAAGGGAGTGAAAGGCGGGATATCAAATCCAAAACTCTTCTTCTTCTCTTCTTATGAGGAACGGCTAAGGGAGCTGGGCATGTTTAGCCTGCAGAAGAGGAGGTTAAGGGGTGATATGATAGCCATGTTCAAATATATAAAAGGATATCATATAGAGGAGGGAGAAAGGTTGTTTTCTGCTGCTCCAGAGAAGCAGACACGGAGCAATGGATCCAAACTACAAGAAAGAAGATTCCATCTAAACATTAGGAAGAACTTCCTGACAGTAAGAGCTGTTCGACAGTGGAATTCGCTGCCAAGGAGTGTGGTGGAGTCTCCTACTTTGGAGGTCTTTAAGCAGAGGCTTGACAACCATATGTCAGGAGTGCTCTGATGGTGTTTCCTGCTTGGCAGGGGGTTGGACTCGATGGCCCTTGTGGTCTATTCCAACTCTATGATTCTATGATTCCCGCCCCCCCTCCAAGGAGATGGGGGGGACTGCCTTGCCAGCGGTGTCCATAATTCACCCCCAGACTCGAAAAAAGGGGGTGTGGACACTTGGCACAAGCCCTCAGGTGAAGGCGGCTCTTCCTGACGCTGTCTCCAATCAGCGCACTGGTTCGGTTTAGCTCGAAATATATAATTGGAAATATATAATTGGAAAGAAGCTAAAGCACATACATCAAGCGAAGTTCGGGAGTAAAGACTGCTGATTAATGGATCTCTGTGAGCGGAGTGATAGGCGGGACAAATAAATCAAGTGATGAATCACCATTAAAAGACTGGTATGTTTGGAGTGAAACGGAAAGGGGGTGGAGGAAAAAACTTTTCTTTTTTTGCCTTATGTGAGTATTAATAACCCTCCACCCCAGAGAGAAGAATCGTTGCAATTTATTAATCACAAGCAGAAATTCAAGAACTGTGTAGAGTGAATTATTGATCAAAGAGAGGATTGGTAAACATCAGAGAACAGAGGAAAGTTTTATGACGCAGTTTTAAATGGCATCTCGCCAAGACAGGCTTGCCTAAGAAGGACGGGGTGGGGGGGAGGACCAGGGTCATCGGAATGTGATGGTGATCAGAATGCGATCTAGACCTGGCAGAGCCCTTTGAGATATGCTTGGTAAGCCTGGGAAAATCAACGGACAGACTGAGGGAAATTTCTTTACGGAGGTGTAGAAATGGCGTCTGTCCTTATGTGATATGATTTTTGGAGAGTGTAGAACCCACACAGAGGATGTTTGTTTTTAACCCGCTTGTGAAGATTATCAGAGATAGCAAAGAAAGGAATATATGATAACAACAAGAAGATGAGGAAAGTAACAAAGAGACTATCTGGACAGAACTGGATAGAACTGTCTAATTAAAGCAGCAATATAAGTGATGCTTGGACCCCGGTTCGGAGCTTGAAGTATGGGTACCCCCAACAAAAATTTAAAAATCTGGCTGTATAATTTGGAACTAATGTGATTTGGAAATAATGTGATTTGATTGGCCTGTTAATAAAAATTATATTAAAAAAGAGAGAGAGAGAGATTTGGGGCTCTGCTGGATGAGCCTGAGTTCTTCTGGATATCTGATATGGAGCAGTGGATTCAGAGCATTTGAGCTGCATATTATGCTCCACCTGTATTGTAATGGAATTCTACTCAATATTGATCTAGAGTAGATTCCAATGTACAGTTAGTAGAGTAACAACTTAAACACATTGCAGAATTCCCCAAAAATTGACCAGAGGCAATTGTCTTTCATTCAGCAGAGCTCTACTGCCACTGAAAGCAAATGAGCATAATGGTCACAAATCAAATACATTCAGGAATGGCACAGTCTAGTTGCAGCAAACTTAACTTAAACTTACAATAACTTACAATAAGTCTAAACCTTAACACCATATACAGAACACCACACCAGAAGGAAGAGAGATAGAAAGCGAAAGCCAGGCTCCTTCTGGCCTTCCTTTTATAGTCAGCGGCACAGAAAGAGATAAGAGAACCAGTTTAAACAAGCTGTACTCAGCTTCTCTGAAGGAATAACCCAAACATCATGAACCTTCTGCTTGTTTCTTTCACACAGATAAGCTTCCAGAACCCTCTTGAATTAAGTAGAATAGGAAAGATCTCTACACATCAGATCAATACTTTCTGTCAGTGCTGGGTTTACATATAAGTAACAAGCTGTAGCTTAGGGCCCAACTCTCATCGGCGACCCCCCAAAATTAAAAAACAACAACCTGGATGTACATTTCCAAAATATAAGATTAAAAAGAAATAAAATAAAACCTACAAACAGCAGCAGTGTTTTGTGGTTTGTAGGCTCCTATGGTGCGTTTCAGTTCAACAATTACTTAGATAAAATAAATATTTTGTTATGTGCAAATGGCTTTAGATACCTATTAGGTCCATAAATTACCATATGGCATATATTCAACACCAAAAACAGTGACGATTTGTTGTTGACAAAGGACAGCTGGACATATAAAGGGCCCCATTACCTTCAGTAGCTTAGGGCCTCATCAAACCTAAATCCACCCCTCTTTCTGCACTAAGAAATGCAAACTGACAGTATATATGTAAACAAACCCCAATATTTCAAAAATGCCATAAGCTTCCATTGACCTCTCTTCCCAAAGAACTCCAACCTGCATGAACTTTGTGGCCTGTAAGTTGCTGGGAAAGCTGGAGAACACAACCAAGCTGAGTCCAGCCATTGGCCCAGCAGCACAGTGCTCTGATTTGCAGCGGCTCTTCAAGGTCTCAAGCCCATATCTTTCCCAGCCTCACAATCCCCCCAGCCCATGCTGGAGATGGAAACGGAGATTTGCGTGCAAAGCGTACACTCCAGCAATGATTTATGGCTATCTCCCATAAAGGAATGCGTGTGTACGGCACTAGCAACAACAGCTCTATCATGCAACTTGCACCCACCAGCGAATAAAGCAAAACTATTGTCTATCGCCAACCACAGAAGGAATGTTGGAGGGCAAATGGCAGAATCTGAATTAGGCTGGAGAGTAGTGGATGCCGATAGATAGATAGATAGATAGATAGATGATAGAGAGAGAGAGAGAGAGAGAGAGAGAGAGAGAGATGATAGATAGATAGATAGATAGATAGATAGATAGATAGATAGATAGATAGATAGATGATAGATAGATGATAGATAGATAGAGATAGATAGATAGATAGATAGATAGATAGATAGATAGATAGATAGATAGATAGATAGATAGATGATAGATATAGATAGATGATAGATAGATATTTAAATGACTGGTTAGATAAAGGAAAACCACACTTATATCAGACAATGAATAAATCTGTTTCTAAATGCCTAAAAAGAAGCATAAAATGTCCTAGTTTACTAAAAACCAAGAAAATGAAGTATGACCAGGAGCACTTTCCCCCCTTCTTCTTATTCTTTCTTTGTGGTGAAACGGAGCAGGATGCCCTTAGGTTTTCTCCACTATATATGCAGATGTGGGAAAGAAATGAGTTGCGAATCACGCAGGTTCAGGGACTGGTTAAATTAAAATGGTTACAGATAATTTGTTGATCTTCTTTACATAATATATATATATATACTAGAAGCATCACCCCAAATCTGATATTTTAACATAATATAATTCAATAAAATACTGTTTGAGTCGCAGAGAGATTCTATAGAAAGAAGTATATTGGAGAGAGCATTGCTCATGGTGCAGTTTTAATTCTGAAGTATCTTGCTAAGAGGGTTTATTTAAATAAGGTCTCCCAGAGATGAACATTTCAGGGGTGGGGGGTGGAATTCTTACTGGGTGATTTATAGAAAAATTATATGAAGCGAATGAAGGACAGAAAATTTTTATTAGAAAAGGCTTCCATTTCCACAAAATATAAATTATACCTTTTTAGAGAATATATTGAGTTTTATTAATATTCTGTAGACAGCCTGCAGTGTTAATCTCCACCAATACCTATAAGATTTTCATTATTATGTACAAGGTGTATTTACCCTTTAACCAAATAGTTTTAGAAGACTTTGTGGCAACCTTGACTGCAGTTGATGGACTCCCGACAGCTTGCCTAATCACATTTCTCTTTGTATATTGCAATACAAAACAATTAATGTAACTTGCAAATAAGGTCCTTTGTGGAAAAGATCTGTACTATTTGAGCTAGAGCTAGGATGCCAAAGGTCCTGTGCCTGGACTTTGGAGCACATCCTGCATGCATGGTGTGTCTTGCTGCTCATACTTCCTCTCTGAAACTCCTCTTCTTGCATTGAATGCTACCCTCAAGAATACCTTGGTGGTTGTGTCTCTGTGTGCGCACACATGCACATCTCCAAAGAGTTATAACTAGATGATGGACCTGAAAAGACTTGGGATCAACGCAGAAGTCTTCGTGGTCCCTCCTCATCATTTCACCTCTGCTATGTCCATGGTGCTTCCGAAAAGGAAGCCAGACTTATCTGAACCCTTGGGCACTAGAGCTCTGCCATTCAACGGTTGACAAGCTGGAATGTGTGCAGAGGTGGGCAATTGAGATGATCAAGGGTCTGGAAACCAAGCCTTATGAGGAATGGTTGAAGGAGCTGGGTATGTTTAGCCTGGGAAAGAGGAGACAGAGAGGAGATAGCATAGCCTTCTTCCAATATCACATGGAGGAGGGAGCAAGCTTGTTTTCTCCTGCTCTGGAGGGTAGGACCCGAACCAATGGAATCAAGTTACAAGAAAGGAGATTCCCACTAAACTTCAGGAAGAACTTTCTGGCAGTAAGAGCTGTTCAACAGTGGAATGGTCTCCCTCAGGAGGTTGTGGACTCTCTTTCCTTGGAGGTTTTTTCAACAGGGGTTGGGTGGCCATCTGTCATGGATGCTTTAGTTGAGGTTTCTGCATTGCACAGGGTTGAGCTAGATGACCCATGGGGTCTCTTCCAACTTTACATTTCTTTGATTCTAAGCAGGAAAACCCTTCAGCATTGGGCAAAGAATGGCCACATACCCTACTTTTGGAAACAAGCCAATCTGCAGCTTTCAGTACTGCAAAAGGCAGTGCTTATGGAAAGTGGAGACCACAGAGATGCACATTCCGCTGGGATCAACCACTGCCTGCCTACCTCCTAAAATTGAGCTTTGGCCGTTTTAAAATGAAAGTCAGACAGCACAGGGCACATGCAGGGCATCCACCGAATTTTGGCCTGGCTCAGGGTGCCATATACCAAAGCCCCCTCCCCCTTTTAAATCAAAATACAGTGGTACCTCGGGTTACATACGCTTCAGGTTACAGACACTTCAGGTTACAGACTCCACTAACCCAGAAATAGTACCTCGGGTTAAGAACTTTGCTTCAGGATGAGAACAGAAATCGTGCGGTGGCAGCGCAGCGGCAGCTAAAATGGAGCTTCAGGTTAAGAACAGTTTCAGGTTAAGAACGGACCTTCGGAACGAATTAAGTACTTAACCCGAGGTACCACTGTAAAACAAAACTGGATTTTGGAAAACAAAATCGCTTTAAAATTTACCTCAGAAGGGGGACAGGCCGGACTTTAATGAGTTTCATCCATCCCTAGTATTGAAAGTCTTTCTGCTGTTCAATGTTTCTCTACTCGCATCCCTGCCCCAGCAACTTAGGAAAACACCAGAATTGTTGAGCTTCTTTTGACTTCCCTGGGATTGAGGACAAAGCACCGCCTTTCGGAATCCCCCCCCCCCCATCAATTCTGCCTTAATTTAGGTGCCGCATGTATGTCATTACATTTCAGCTGTATAAAGCTGCGATCCTATATTTTATCGGGGAATCAGTCTCCTTGAACTCCGTAGGGCTTACTTCCGAGGAGATATGTACAGCATTGCATTGCAAGAGGTGGTATTTGCTAAGGCGTGTGTCTGTGGTTTATGAATGCTTGGAAACCTGTCTTGGGCCATGTTTAAAATAAATAAATACCCTTGCTTAAACTCATTATGCTGCCTTTTTCAAGAGCACTGTCTTTGCATTCATTTAGTTCTTCAGGGGAGGGGGGACGACAGGAGGGAAGGTATAGGCCTCTAGGGGCTGCTGCTGTACAAATAATAAAGAATACTAATGACCACACAGTCATGGAAACCTCTAAGGCTAAAGCTGTATGCCTCTTACTCAGGAGTAAGCTGCATGGAACTCAATGAAACTTTCTTCTCGGAGGCTGGATATAGTTGTGCAGCTTGCTGCCAGATTCGTGTCCTGCACTGCATTGTAAATTCTTCTGGATTTCAGAAAGGAAAGTTTATAAGCTCTTTTTTCCCCTCAACCATGTGAGAGTAGAAAGAGAGGGGAAAGGAGCGTGTAAGCCCAGAAGGAAGTTGGACTTGCTCATGTCTCACTAAATCAGCCTCCCGCTTTCTGGTGCCCTCAAGGAGTTAGACTGCAACTCCTGCCATCCTTGACAACTGGTCAGGGCTTCTAGGAATCACAGAGTCACAGAATTGTGTTTGTGTTTGTGGAGGAGGGGAGGGAGGGAGGTTCAGTTAATTTCATTGTACACAGGTTGTACATTGACAATAAAGGTATTATTATTATTATTAAAGTGGTACATACGCTTCAGGTTACATACACTTCAGGTTACAGACTCTGCTAACCCAGAAATAGTGCTTCAGGTTAAGAACTTTGCTTCAGGATGAGAACAGAAATCGTGCAGTGGTGGTGCAGCGGCAGCAAGAGGCCCCATTAGCTAAAGTGGTGCTTCAGGTTAAGAACAGTTTCAGGTTAAGTACGGACCTCCGGAACGAATTAAGTACTTAACCTGAGGTACCACTGTATTATTATTATTATTATTATTATTATTATTATTATTATTATTGAGATGGAAGGGATCCCGAGGATCATCTAATCCACTGCATCTAATCCCGAGAATCATCTAATTCAACGCCACTGCATGCAGGAATCCTGCCCACAGCTGTCCCTGGATGGGCTCGAACCACCAACCTTCTGGTGAACAGCCAGACCCATTGACCCACATATGGAGAGCACCAGTTTCGGGACAGCAGCAGTAAACTATCACAATGTCCAGGCGCAGTCAGTAACTCAAAAACTATGAGTTTGCTGAGGTAATGCGTAAACTGGGCTTTGAAAACAACAGCAGCACATGCACACACACACATACACTTGAAGTTAAAGCATTCCAGAAAAAAAGAAAAACCCAGATGCATTTACAGGTTTTAATAGAAATTATTCACATCCTGTTCCCTTATCCAATAACTGTGCAGTATTTTCCTAAGCTTAGATGTTTCAAAAACTAGTAATACCCCTCTTTATAAAGGAAAAGAAAACTCTCAGTTTAAAGGTTTAAAAATCTGAACTGCTGCTTCCACTGGTCTGGACGTAGCTTGTGAGTTGCTGTGATTTATTTCTCTGTTGGCCCTTCTAGCCAAGTATCGCTCCATTTTCACACCCGCCCTCCTTCTGCCCCCTGTCTTCTATATTTTATTTCATGTGTCTATTGAGGCAATGAAAGATAAAGCTATCTGCTTTCTCTTGTAGTGAGGAACTGTATGGAATCAGTTCACCTGTCTGTCACTCCTCATTAAATTCTTACCCTCTTCATTCACATTCTGATCTTTGCAAATGAACATTTGCTTAATAAATGTTTCCAAGACTAACAGTGCAGAGGGAAGATCCCACACAGCAGTAAATTATTAACTCAGTCACAGGGGGAGCGCCATATATGACTTTTCAGAATGAGTTATTATGTGGATCATCATGTAATTATGAATTTTTCAAGCCATGATAGAGGAAAATTGAATATTTAATATTTTATGGACATATTCCGCACCGAGGATATCTTTCAAAATTTTATGATAATTTTGGAGTGAGCGAAAAGCAGAACAAAAGTTACAAAATAATTACAACACGGGAATATTTAATCACCATGGACAGCGCTGGCCATTTCTCAAATTGTGCGGTGGAATCAAGGTTGTGAACTTTTAATCATGCACTACTCAAATGGTTGTGTGGGATGAGGATTTTTTTAAAAAGTCTGTGTTGAATGTTTAAATAATAGGACTTTTCTTTGTTGTAACAATGCCAGGGTGACAAGATTCATAGCCAGACAACAGCTTGTCAGTCTTTCCTGTCTTATCATATGTAAATTCCACTTGGGACACTGGAGTTTTCAGGAAAAATCTGAACTGAAGAACACAACCTGTTAAGGCAGTGTTAAGGAATGGCTCTGGTTTGGAGAGAATAGTCTTCCTCAGGCGGTGAGGGTTGCCATATTTTGAAGAGCAAAAAAGAGGAGACGTTTGCCGACTTCTACTTTTAACTGGGGATCGCTATGACGACTCTACCCATGAAAAAGGGACACGGGTGGTGCTGTGGTCTAAACCACTGAGTCTCTTGGGTTTGCCTATCAGAAGGTCAGCGGTTTGAATCCCCATGACAGAGTGAGCTCCCATTGCTCTGTCCCAGCTCCTGCCAACCTAACAGTTTGAAAGCACACCATTGCAAGTAGATAAATTGGGAAGCAGGAAGGTCAACGGCGTTTCCGTGCACTCTGGTTTCCGTCGCAGTGTTCTGTTGCACCAGAAGTGGTTTAGTCATGCTGGCTGCATGACCCAGAAAACTGTCTGCGGACAAACGCCGGCTCCCTCGGCCTGAAAGCGAGATGAGCGCCGCAACCCCATAGTCGCCATTGACTGGACTTAACCATCCAGGGGTCCTTTACCTTAACCTCTACCCATGGGAAAGACGGCGTGTCCTGGAAAAAGAGGACATATGGCAACCCTAAGAGGGCGGGCAATGTGGACAAGCCAGCTGATGGAAGACAATGGCCACTTACCATCCTTGCTGGTGAGGAGCGGTTTCGGCCCAACATGGTGCCTCCTTTCCTCACGGACACAACGGACTATATTTACATATATCCCCGTCCCCCATGGCTGCTGCGGAGGCTCACGGGTCCCCACCCAAACCTGTCCATTCAAACAGACCAATGGCAGCCCCAGGCGGGTGGTTCATGGTGAGCAGACCTCCGGGAAGTGGTCTTCCCTCAGGTCCGCCCACCATCTATTTAACCCTATCGCCATGACAACTCTACCCATGAAAAAGAGGATGTGTCCTGGAAAAAGAGGACCTATGTCAACCCTAAAAGGATGGGCAATGTGGATAAACCAACTCATGGAAGACAATAGTCTTGATATAAGAATTAGAGGTGTATATTTTTGTATTATTTTAATAATGTTTCAATGTTTCACTTTAATTGCATTTAACCTTTTAGGATGTATTAGGCTTGATTTTGGGGGGTTCTGCATTTGTGAGTCTCCCCCCCTCCTGGGCTGCATTCCATCTCTCCTTATCTGCCCCTGAAAGTAGTCCAAATGGCAGGATGTTTTAGCACCAGAGTGTAAATCAGCTATCCTTGAAGCTATCTGAGACCCAGGAAGAGGATTTTATGATACTCTTCCCTCAATAAAGGCTAGGTTGCCAGGGTAATGCCGGACATCCGAGACCTAAAATGGTCAAATGGCCTAGGCACATCGGGGCTACTCCAAGGTGATTGTGGGGTGAAGATACCAGTATGGAGCCATGCGCGCTTTACTTCTCATGACCTGTGACCTTTCCTGACGTATGTGAAGATGTTTTATGGCTCTTCATTTGCTGTGTTTGAACTACAGTGGTACCTCAGGTTAAGAACTTAATTCGTTCTGTAACCTGAAGCATCTGTAACATGAAGCGTCTATAACCCGAGGTACCACTGTACTGTATAAGCTTTTGCTCTCAAGTGCCTTGGGGCAGACCTTCTCAACTGGCATGCTGAGTCGAGTGAGCCAGTCTGGTGTAGTGGTTAAGAGCGGTAGTCACGTAATCTGGGAAACCGGGTTCGCATCTCCGCTCCTCCACATGCAGCTGCTGGGTGACCTTGGGCTAGTCACACTTCTTTGAAGTCTCTCAGCCCCACTCACCTCACAGAGTGTTTGTTATGGGGGAGGAAGGGAAAGGAGATTGTTAGCCGCTTTGAGACTCCTTCGGGTAGTGATAAAGCGGGATATCAAATCCAAACTACTACTACTACTACTACTACTACTACTACTCTTCTTCTTCTTCTTCTTCTTCTTCTTCTTCTTCTTCTTCTTCTTCTTCTTCTTCTTCTTCTTCTTCTTCTTCTCTGTCCTATTGCAAGGGCTATCATAAACGCTGGGTCCCTAAATCTGGACCCCAGACTTAGAAATAGTTTCCTCGGTTCCATGGTTTATTCAAAAGGTGGTTGTTCCTCACCTGAGGGACGAACAAGGCGGTGTAGAGATGAATTCTTACCACAGTCTGAGCAGCAAGAAGAGAAGAAGAAGAGTTTGGATTTGATATCCCGCCTTTCACTCCCCTTCAGGAGTCTCAAAGCGGCTAACATTCTCCTTTCCCTTCCTCCCCCACAACAAACACTCTGTGAGGTGAGTGGGGCTGAGAGACTTCAGAGAAGTGTGACTGGCCCAAGGTCACCCAGCAGCTGCATGTGGAGGAGCGGAGACGCGAACCCGGTTTCCCAGATTACGTGACTACCGCTCTTAACCACTACACCACACTGGCAAGCCTTTTACGTCCATGGAGACTTCCCATGTGTTTCAGAACCCTGATTATGAATAGTGGCAAAAGATGCACAAAGACTCCTTGGATCCAAAAGCTTCTCTTTTTTCAGACTGTTGCCTTCCCCCAACTGCAAGAACGCAGAAACAGTGGCAGAACGAGCGAAGCTAGCATGCTCATCCACGCTGCTCCCTCACCTGTCTACTTTAACACCTGCACAGGGCTTGTGTTAATGCAAGAATAGGATTACAGGTGCACAAAGGGCCTTTTAGATTTCACCATCTTATTTGCGGGCAGAGAAATTAAGGTGGACAGAACCATTTCTCCAATTTTCTCCAGTGAGAGGAGTCATCCAGACGATTTGTAGGGCTCACCACTAGCAGTAAAATAGCTTCTTTCTTTCTTGCATAAAGTGTTTTGGGGTGGAATATTTTTTTTGCTGCAGCTGCAAGTTATCATAGGAGCAGCCTGTCCATCATTTCCTGCCATCCACAATGCTCCAGAACTTAACATCGTTCTGGGACATTGGGATGTGGGGAGGAGGGATGGTGGCCAATGGCCAGCACATAAAAAGATGAAGAATAGTCATAGAAATTCTACGAGGGTAGAGGGTAACAGAGACAATTAATACAACTGTTAAATTTGCGAGGAAAATATCCTTTTTTATTATATACCCAATACATGGAACCCAACAAAGAGACAATATGAATGGACTCTCTGCACCCTTGCTATGGCAAAAAAGGGAAGTATTGATGTACTGGAAAAATAAAAATGTGTCTCCCTTCAACAAAAGGATAGAGGATATGGCAACACATAGACAAGTCGCTTACCAATGAAGACTCGCCATGGACAAATTTAAAGTTATTGGAATTCATTTTTATAAACTCTATATTAGGTTAAGTTTAGGTTTAACTACAATAACAATCATGTAATGTTCATAGGTTTTTATTTTTTTACACAGGTGTTATTTTATTTTATTTCCACCTCTTATTTTACCATGTGCACTTACAATTTTTTTACTTCTTACTTTTCAGTAAAGTGTGTGTGTTTGTGTGTATAGCCAATTTCTAGCGAGGTGAGGTGAATAATAAGGGGGGGTGAAAGTCTTGTGAGGAATATTATCACAGCTCTAATTTGCTGGTGATTATTGTTGGCTGGGGGAAAGCAAATTATCCTTTCTGCATTGCAATATATCCCACATATGCCTCCAGTACTTTTCTTGCCTGTAAACAGTTGTGTCTTCAGCTTGATGCAAATCTGCTAATCAGCCAACTGTCGTGTCACTTACGTTGGCTTGCAAAAGGATGAGAGAGATTGATGGAGAACAGCATAAGTGGCAACTCTGGTGTAAACCGGATTAGATGAAAAATTGCGATCAGTTCTGCCCTCACCTGTAAATTTGGCCAAAAGAAGCTGTGGGATATTGGGGGGAGGGGCGGTCAAGTATAGAGTTTATAGTGTTTAGGAGGGAGTATGGTAAACGTTTGTTACATACTATTTTGCTAATGAATTCTCCCTCCCCCTAGACATTTGTCCCAATAAGAAAAACTGAAATGCATGCAGTAGCTTAGGTAGAAGAAGGAAAGGAAGGCATGGTGTGCTCTGAAGATCACAGAGAGCATTTATGCAATACTGTACAATAAAGGAGTAAATTAGGATTGGAGCTATAAACCAGAGAGCTATAACCTAGTACAGTGGTACGCTAACCCAGAAATAGTACCTCAGGTTAAGAACTTTGTTTCAGGATGAGAACAGAAATCGTGTTCCAGTGGCGTGGCAGCAGCAGGAGGCCCCGTTAGCTAAAGTGGTACCTCAGGTTAAGAACAGTTTCAGGTTAAGAACGGACCTCCAGAATGAATTAAGTTCTTAACCCAAGGTACCACTGTAATCAGGCTTCTCGTGAGTTGTCCTTAAAGAGCCACCTTCTTGAATTAATATGGGGTGAGCTTAAGAAACCTCGCTATCCCAGAAGCAAGATGAGGCAGCTGTCTCAAGTGGCACAGTGTGGATTTACTATTTATTTATTTTTACAAAATTGTATACCACCCTTTGTTAGAATGTTCCACCGCTAAAGGACCAGATGGAGACTGGCTCAAGATCCTTTGTGTTTGAGCAATTAACTTTGAGACCAATTTTTTAAAATAATTGCCTTGTTTGCCTGCTTACTGTTCAAGCCGCCAATGATCAGAACCCCTATATGAAGAGCCAGTGTGGTGTAGTGGTTAAGAGCGGTGGACTCGTAATCTGGGGAACCGGGTTCGCATCTCCACTCCTCCACATGCAGCTGCTGGGTGACCTTGTGCCAGTCACACTTCTCTGAAGTCTCTCAGCCCCACTCACCTCACAGAGTGCTTGTTGTGGGAGAGGAAGGGAAAGGAGATTGTTAGTCGTTTTGAGACTCCTTAAGGTGAGTGAAAGGCGTGATATCAAATCCAAACTCTTCTTCTTCTTCTATATGCAGTATATAAAAGTATCAAATTAAAGTGATCCTAACAGCAAAAGGAGGACAGACCAAGGCCTAGGAATCCAGACCGAGCAACAAAGTGTTGTGGAACTCATTGCTCAAAACTACACAAGCGTGATCAAGCTGACTTCAGGTGGTCTAGAAATTCATCACTTAATCAACAGTATCAATATTTTAAACATTCTTTTTCGCTTTATAAAGCCACAATAAGAGGCTCTGCCATGTGACCCGGACAGGATTAATTCACACTTGGCTGAATCATTGGCAATTGTCCCTCATTCTCTTGCCTTACAACAGCGCAATTTGCATGAATTAATATACTTCAGTCCGAGCCCTGACGTCTCTCGTTACTTAATTATGAAATGTCTTTAGCACTCTGGACGGTGCAAGGACAGTCTGGTTGGCCATGACTGATGTCGTCAGTCGTTCAGTGACAGCTGGTCCATGCAAGAGGAGGCTTAGAGTCTTCCACTGCCGTCTCGTCTACTGTCCTCTTTATTCATGAATTCATTATACTATAATAGTTCTAGGATTTGCATTTCTTGGGAATTATCGCCTCTCTCAAGTGGCTGAAATGAAACAGCTTTTCAGCCTCATGCTCCACAGCGTTCTTCAAGTCAAGTTCTAATTGCCCGCAAATGTATCGTCCTTACTCTAATTTTTACCATGTGCTTGTTTCCGTTCCGAATCTCTATTTCGCACGGACGACGACAGGAAGAGAGAAACTGTCATGTATCTGAATTCATTTTTTTCTCCTCACAGGGTGGGCAATTAATTTCAACCCATCGGATGAGCGGGCCACACACGGAGCCGTTCGTGCACATCTAATTTAATAATTTACAAACATTGATGGTATCTTATACAATGAAATGGGCGCACTTTCAGGTCCCCTGACAATCTGAAGTACCAACGCCTTTGACTTGAGAGACCCACTCAAAACACATTAACTGCCACTCCATGTTACGAAAGAGGTCCCACGTTTTGATACAGTAGAGTACGGTACTTTAAATGTAAAAAGGTCCTATGCTGGTTACTTCTGAAAGCTTGAAAAAAAGTTGTACCCGTACCTGAGTCCAGGGGGGGGCATCTGGGTGGTGAACAGAGTCTGTACCCAGCTTTTCACCTTCCCAGGTGTTCACCCTTGGCTGACCTATGCTGGTACCCTGGGTCAGTGCGGCCTGCAAGGGTGTAGGGAGCTAGTCGAACCAGAGCCTATGCAACCACTCACCTCCTGTAATCAGTAAAGTTGTGGCCTAAATTCTGCCAAAAACCCAAACTAAAATTTGAGTCAATTGTAATTTATTTAGGGGGGAGGTCTCTGGGTCTGAACACGCAATTCTTTACGCCTAATGTAGTTTTAAGCCTAAAGAGAGTGGTTTCTTGAATTTTCTGCCTCAGGTGCAAAAATACCTTGGGCAATCTTGGGGTACTATGTACTTTGTGTGGGAAGACATTTGTGAATCTGCTTCCTGCAGCAAAATGTCCTAGCCCTGAGCGTTCCCCAGAACACAGCTTGAAATCCGTTGCTTGATGGTATAAGCATCCCAAACTAGGGTGCCCTTTCTTGATACAATTTGAGAACATTTTACGTTTGAGAGAAACCTTAATTTGGAATGTGGCCCTGAAGGCAGAAACGGCAAAAGTCTCTAAGAGTGTGGGGGTCTACAGGGAGAAACAAACTGAATATTCTTGTCACTGGGGGCCTGAATGCAAATCCCATGCCCCTACGAGGAAGTCTGCCAGCCAGCCAGCCATTGCCCTCAGTGCTTCACTGCCTCTCATATATATATATATATATATATATATATATATATATATATATATAAAATTTATTTTTGCATTTTCAATTTTACATACAATAAACAAAAGAAAAATAAACACAATAAAAACATAAAATCCCCTTTGACCTCCCTCCTCTCCACCCCTTTGTGGATCCTCAAATAATGATTTCCCCTCTACATCTCTTCTGTAACTCTATTATTATAAATCCTTTGCCAATCCATCATTAGTTCATTTTTTATTTTTGTTTACTACAAGTGTTCTTGTCAAACCTTCCAATGAATGTAACTGTTGGCAATAATTTTTCAAATAAGTTATAAGCTTTCCCCTTTCTTTATTAAAATCTGCCCCTTCCTGGTTTCTAATTCTTCCCGTAAGTTTTGCCATTTCAGGATAGTTTATCCATTTTATCTGCCACTCTTCCTCAGTCTGAATTGTGCCTTCTTTCCATCTCTGGGCAAATGCTGCGCTGTTTCAGAGCTTGCTACAAACCACCTTACAACCCTCTCGCGAGGTTTTCCCTTAATGCATCATTTACGAATCACCCCATAACCTGAAGGTATACTTTTTTTTCATAGTCTGTAGCAGAGGAGCTGTTAAAGTTCCAAAGGCCTGTAGCTAAAGTTACCTTGGGCAGGAATGAACAAGCTAAACTTTTTAATTTTATATGACATGAAATGTCACAGTTATGAATAAATGACAAAAACTGAAAGCTCCCTGCAGTTCTGGTTTCTGCGCTTTCCCTAGCACAGGGCAAAACAGTGCCAGAGACTTGCAAATTTAAAAACTCCCTTTGGGAATTACATTACATAAGCACAGGTAAGCATAATCAAATATAATATTTGATTATACTGATGGTTACAAAAATTTGACAGGAAAGTATTGAAAGTACTATAGACACTTTGTATACAACAAAATATTTTTGTGTTGTTGTTGTTGTTGTTGTTGTTGTTGTTGTTGTGTTTAAAAAATCCTGCCTGTCCCATAATCCCAGTACATTTTGGCTCACAAACAAAAATGGTGATCTCATTATGTTGATCCCTGTCCCAACCCCATCAAGTATTTATTGATACTATGATCTACATACAAATCATTTTTGTACTTATTGCTTATTGGTATTCTGGTCACAAGGACTAGAATCTTAACATTGGAGAAAGCATACCCTCCAACTTTTCTCTGATGAGAATAGGGATGTCCTCTTCCATAATGATGATGATGATGATTTTCCTATTTACACCCCACCCATCTGGGTTGCCCCAGCCACTCTGGGCAGCTTCCAACATATATAAAAACTTAACAAAACATTTTTAAAACTTCTCTGTACAAGGCTGCCTTCAGATGGCTTGGGGGGTCGGATAACTCTATACCCTCCAACATTTCTCCAATGAAAATAGGGACACTTGGAGGGTCTGGGAAAGATGCGCTGGAATTTTAGTGAATATTGTCCATGAACGGCACAAGATGTGAAATTTGTCAATCATTTTGAGGGGAGGAGCAATGATCTAACTGGAGATTCTGAGGTCAGTTCATACAAAAAAAGGATCATATTGTTAGGATATTTCCATTCCACCTTAAAAGGGAGCAGGCTTTGTGAGTCACAGAGTCTGCGCATTTCCTGTTCACAGGATGTTTATGTTTCCTATTGCTTTCGTTTTCTCTCTGTGTCTGGAGACACTGAAGCAGGCAGTCATGTTTTTCTTTGTTCTGATCAACGCTGAATAAAACTTGTAAATAATGCTCTCCTGCATGCAACTTCTGCTGTGAATTATCTGCTGATAGAGTGTGCATGAGCTCTGGAATGTGGCAAGCTATTTCTGGAAACTCGTGTCGCTAATTGCTGATACTGTATCTACGGGAGATCGATGGATCGTCCGGCAGCCGGCTTGGGGGCCATGATGGACTTTGTCTCCCTGGCAGTATCCCAACACATATATGCTTCTGGGTGCAGACACTTCTTCTCCAAAATAGCTTGCTTCCCCCTCTAAACTGTGAAATGCAGGGTGGATGGATAATTATTCACTTAGGAAGTGTGTCCTGTGTCTGCAGCCTAACACAGACAAGTAAACCAAGCTCTTGAGTCTGTCAGTGAGGCAAAGTGGGACTTGGGAGCAGAATGAGTGGTGGCTGGAAGCTTCTGACTAGGCAGCAGCAAGCAACTGCAGGCACAAGTTCAGACTAAGCTCTGAGCAGTGAACAGGCTGGCATTCAGCTGCAGTAAAATTATCCTTAAATCTACAGATGCAGTGAGTTTTGACTTGCTCTACAGGGACAGCCCCTTCATGGATCACTGCCTTGCCGTGGTGAAGGGGCTTGAATAACTCAGAGAAGCTATGAACTATGCCGAGCAGGGCACCCAAGATGGACAGGTCATAGTGGAGAGTTTTGACCAAATGTGATCCACCTGGAAGAGGAACCGGCAAGCCAGAGACATCACCTTACCAACAAAGGTCCGTATAGTAAAAGCTATGGTTTTCCCAGTAGTGATGTATGGAAGTGAAAGCTGGACCATAAAGAAGGCTGATCGCCGAAGAATTGATGCTTTTGAATTATGGTGTTGGAGGAGACTCTTGAGAATCCCATGGACTGCAAGAAGATCAAACCTATCCATTCTGAAGGAAATCAGCCCTGAGTGCTCACTGGAAGGACAGATCCTGAAGCTGAGGCTCCAATACTTTGGCTACCTCATGAGAAGAGAAGACTCCCTGGAAAAGACCCTGATGTTGGGAAAGATGGAGGGCACAAGGAGAAGGGGACGACAGAAGACAAGATGGTTGGACAGTGTTCTCAAAGCTACCAGCATGAGTTTGACCAAACTGCAGGAGGCAGTGGAAGACAGGAGTGCCTGGCGTGCTCTGGTCCATGGGGTCACGAAGAGTTGGACACGACTAAACGACTAAACAACAACAACACAGGGACAGCCTCTGGAAACATTTAAAGAACATGACTCCCCCCCCCCCCAGTAATCCAGGGAACTGTTGTTTACCACTAACAGAGCTACAATTCCAGCACCCTTGACAAACTGTGACTAACAAAGTCATGTACACAGGCCAAACGCCAATAAGCTCTGTTTTGCACAAAGGTTTCTCCAAAGGTTTTGCACAGATTAGGCAAGATTTCAGACCCCCTTCTGGCGGTGAAATATGACACTGGCTCGAGGGCCAGGAGTGATAACAGTTTGCCCCCTATTTCTCCCCTGTTGTGCTGCTAATCTAGTCACCTTGCAAGAGCAGCATCTCCCAGTATCATTAAACTATTATGCCAGCAGAGATTTGCTCTGTCACCAGTCATTTTGCATCAGTAACATAAGGAAATTTAGTAGTGATCCTCTCTAGTCCAGTGGGTGTTAACTCAAGGATAGAACAGCTCTGTTATTCATGTAACATCCATCTAAGAAACCTGGTAGCGAACCCACCTACAGCCACCCCCCTGTATCCAAAAGGATACAGCTTCATAAAATATAACACTATAACTAAAACAAGTGTTTCCACCTTGAGCTTCTTATTCAGCTAATAACTGCTTTGATGGTGCAGTGTGGATAATTTGAGGTCCATCGACGCTTTATTTTGCAATATGCTTCTGATTATCCGTGAGGGAGCAAACATGGTACCTCTTTCAAGATGCAGTGGCTGGCTAGCTTGAAGAGGTCTCTGAAGGAAACAAAGCAAAGCTTGGGATGCGATAAGAACTGCAAACCACGGAGAGCGTTCCAGGTTTCCAGAATGCATCGTTTTAATGAATGGTTCTGTTGGCAGAGCAACAATACTGTGGCCCGAGCTCCAGTCTGAGGCTCTGTGAGGATCCGTGACGTATTGTTGGTCATAATGTTGCAGAACGAAGAAAGAGCCACGCTGTCAGATGTAGAAAAGAACAGGGGCTCCCCAAAGGTCCTATAAAAGACACTCAGTTGATAGCATCTGCAAGTCATTCCGATGTTCCATGCCTATCAGAAAGGTCTGCTTCTTCTCTGGCTCCTTTGCTGAAAGTCTTCCTCTTACGCCACATTCGCACCATATATTTGAAGCACACACAGCTTCCTATGCAAGAGGACCGTGTTCAGGCCTAGCCCTAGCTATTCCACCCCCTGAAGGGATCCCTCTATACTGCTTCACAATTTCTTCGGAGGCTAAGCGTAGGGCATTTACCTGTGCCCGTCTCAACTGTTTTCCTACAGCAGTTCTCTCGGGTCATTATTCCAGAGTTCCCATCGCAAACAGAACATGCACCTGTAATGACACGACCCTGGAGACTATGGAACATGTAATGCTCTTCTGTCCCAACTGGACAGATGAAAGATCTCGGTTTTTAACTCCCCTCGTGAATAAGCTTCATCTCCCAATCCAGCCTTGGATAGTGTCCCTCTTTTTGCAGGATTCTGATTGTTGGATTACCGAGATGACAGCTAACTTCCTGCTTAGTGTGATGAAGAGGAAAGCAGCACTAACTTCTTCCTTAACACCACAGCTGCTGTCGATACGCCGCACAACCGAACGAAGTTCCAAGTAGCCTTATTGTACAAGGACAATCGAGTTAGGACATATCTGAGGAGCTGAAGGACCCTTTAACGGTCCTCCTCCAGCCTCAGCAGTTTTTTTCTTTTCTTTCTCTAAGTAATCGCCCAGGACGATATCTACCTTTATCTCCCCATCCCCATTTTATGTTGTTATTTCAATGTATATCATGCTATGGCCACACGGCTAATGCAATAAAAATCTATTTGATTATTTGAAGCACTAGGATACCATTTTAAACAGTCATGGCTTCCCCCAAAGAATTCTGGGAGCTGTCGATTGCTATGAGAGCTGAGATTTGTTAAGAGACCCCTCTTCTCCTTACAAAGCAACAATTCCCAGAGTAGTTCAACAGTCAATCCCTATTCAGAGGGAACTCTGGGAACTATAGCTCTGGAAGGGGAATAGGGGTCTTCTAACCACTCTAGAACCAGGGCTTTTTTCCAGCTGGAACTCTCCAGAACTCAGTTCCTGCACCTCTCAGGTGGGCACCATTGCCATTCTAACAAGGGAGGCTTTCATGATGAGTTCCAGCACCTCTTTTTCCAGAAAAACAGCACTGGGTAGCACCCTTAACAAAATTACAGCTCCAGGAATTCTTTGGGGGTATCATAGTGTTTAAAATGTATTGCATTTAAACGAAACCCATTAGATAGTGGTATGGGAGAGTCCATAGATGCTTTTTATGGAGTTGGATCTGGACTTCCACTTCCGCAGATAGAATGGCTCCTTCCATCCACAGAAGACTTTTGACCTGGCAGAGGGAAGGGAGACAAATTTTGCCAGTTCTCGTCTTCTCTCACTGCCCCCTGTTCACACCCTGTTCGGGGGCACCGCTTTGCAACACTGCGGTAGACCCTCTGAGTGAAATTTAGCACTCAAACATATGCTTCAAAATATTGTGATGGATTAGTCACAACCCTCCTTTGTGTTACTATACTGTATGCAACGGGGACGCGGGTGGCGCTGTGGTCTAAACCACAGAGCCTAGGGCTTGCCGATCAGAAGGTCGGCTGTTCGAATCCCCGCGACAGGGTGAGCTCCCGTTGCTCGGTCTCAGCTCCTGCCCACCTAGCAGTTCAAAAGTACGTCAAAGTACAAGTAGATAAATAGGTACTGCTCCTGCAGGAAGGTAAACGGCGTTTACATGTGCTGCTCTGGTTCACCAGAAGCGGCTTAGTCATGCTGGCCACATGACCTGGAAGCTGTCTGCGGACAAATGCCAGCTCCCTCGGCCTATAGAGCCAGATGAGCACTGCAACCCCAGAGTTGTCCGCAACTGGACCTAATGGTCAGGGATACCTTTACCTTACTGTATGTAACAGTGCAGACAACAGTACAGTGGTACCTCAGGTTATATATGCTTCAGGTTACAGACTCCACTAACCCAGAAATAGTATCTTAGGTTAAGAACTTTGCTTCAGGATGAGAACAGAAATCGTGTGGCGGCGCAGCAGCAGCAGTGGGAGGCCCCATTAGCTAAAGTGGTGTTTCAGGTTAAGAACAGTTTCAGGTTAAGAACAGACTTCCGGAACGAATTAAGTACTTAACCCAAGGTACTACTGTAGAGGAATAGAGGCAAAGGTTCCCTCCCTCCTCCACTTCTCCTGTCAAAGCTCAGTTCCATAAGTACTGCCAGCGGATGCTGTTTTTAACCACTCTCTTGCCTATCTAACATGAGTCATATGAATATTTCATTTTTCAGTCTTACCATCCTCGTACCTCCACCGTCACATTCGCTCCTCATGCTCCTTGCTCGCAAAATCTGTTTCTGCAATGTCACGTACAAGCCCACTGTCATCCCCTGTCACTGAGTCTCATCCAAAGAGGCTGCACGGTCAATGAATTTCTGGCTTTGATTTGAGGAATCTGATATATTAGAATGCTTTGACAGATACAGTTATATATTCTATATATACACTTTGACATATGTGAGTTCAATTACAAAATCCATGCATCAGGTCATTCGACATGTGTCCTTTTGCAACTGAGTAATCAATCACCGATTACAAGACATTTATAAGAATATCCCATAATCTATGGGAGGGGGCGAAAGTATATAGACAGGCATAGATGAAGGCAATGTGCAGGTCTTTGGATATAATATCTATGGGAGGACTAAATTTCAATTGCCTTTAAAGTATTTTAATTTCTTCTTGCAGCAACATCTCTGCGGAAGGTATTGAATTTTTAAAGACAAATTTCTTTATCGTATAGTCATAGAACTGGGAACAGGCAATAAAAAGCAAACCTACCCAGCCTTCATGTCTTCTGAATTTAGCAGTGCTGCACTTTTATAGTTGAGCTAGTGGAAAGTCCCAACATTGCAGATTTTGGGCCAGCATCTATTTTCTACAGAATCGAGTGGTTCTTATTCTGAACTGGTCTGTTTTGAGCAGGAGACAGATGCATGCAAAACTTCCTACATATATAAAACTAGCATGTCAGGGGAAAGGAGGGAGGCTAGCCTTCTCCCAAGCTTGACTTTTTGCTGGGAAATTATTCCATGGGTGAGCATTCAAGCCAATGTGGAGGACTTTGGAGCAGATGTTTGGGGACCCACTTAGCAGAATGAGCAGAAGGACCCCTGCCCCCCAATGCACTAGGGCTGCCCTACTATCACATCTTGGGTAAGTGAATTCATACATATTGCCATCTAAAAATTGCCCGCTGTAATGAGATCATCCAGCAGGGGCAGAAGATCATCCAACTAAACAGGTTTTCCAAGAAGAAGAAGAAGAGTTTGGATTTGATATCCCGCTTTATCACTACCCGAAGGAGTCTCAAAGCGGCTAACATCCTCCTTTCCCTTCCTCCCCCACAACAAACACTCTGTGAGGTGAGTGGGGCTGAGAGACTTCAGAGAAGTGTGACTGGCCCAAGGTCACCCAGCAGCTGCATGCAGAGGAGCAGAGACACAAACCCGGTTCACCAGATTACGAGTCTACCGCTCTTAACCACTACACCACACTGGCTCCAAAACCTGAGTCTCCAGCTGTTCGTGGACAACATCTCCCATCATCATCCCTGACCACTGGTCCTGGTAGCTAGAGATAACGGGAGTTGTAGTCCAAAAACAGCAGGAGAACCTAGTTTGGGAAACCCTGAACTAAGCAGTTCCACTAGTGCAAGGACTTTTAGCTGCACAGTTAAGAACGTAAGAAGAACCTGCTGAAGAGTTCCATAGTTTATGCACTGTCTGAAGAAGTATTTTATGTGTCCTGAAACTTCCAACTTCCAGCTTCCTTAGATGTCTGTGAGTTCTAGTGTAATGAGAGAGGAAGAAGAAAAACACCCCTCTATACACTTTCCCCATGTCTTGAGTAATCTTATCAATATCTATCACGTAATTTCTTGCTCACATTTTCTCTAAACCAAAGAAACCCCAAAACTCAAATTCTGAAACCTTTGCTCATAGGGAAGTCACTCCATCCCCATAATAATTTTTGTTGCCCTTTTTTGAATTTAACTTTCTCACCCTCTCCTCTCCTTTGAATCTGCTCTCCCTAAATCTGCTCCAGAGGGCTGGAGGAAACTCCAGAATAGATGTAGAGGTCACATGGGATACACAGAAAGGAGAGGGCAGAGAAATTCCATTGCCCAGCTAAAGGTCCTTATGCCAGTGGAGCTGTTTAGTTGGGTAAAGGTAAAGGTAAAGGGACCCCTGACCATTAGGTCCAGTGGTGGATGACTCTGGGGTTGCAGCGCTCATCTCGCTTTATTGGCTGAGGGAGCCGGCGTACAGCTTCCGTGTCATGTGGCCAGCATAACTGAGCCACTTCTGGCGAACCAGAGCAGCGCGCAGAAACGCCGTTTACCTTCCGGCCGGCGCGCTACCTATTTATCTACTTGCACTTTGACGTGCTTTCGGACTGCTAGGTTGGCAGGAGCAGGGACCGAACAACAGGAGCTCACCCCGTCGCGGGGATTCGAACTGCCGACCTTCTGATAGGCAAGTCCGAGGCTCTGTGGTTTAACCCTCAGCGCCACCCGCATCGCTTTTAGTTTAATTTAGTTTAGTTGGGTACCACCCATTATATCCAGAGTCTCAAATGACCTAATTATACCACCGATTCAAACATGCAAGATATGGCATTGGTTACTGCTGTAGTGGTCAAAATGATGTCCTCTGGATCTTGTTGGGCTCCAACTCCCATCTCTACCAACCAAGATAGCCGATGATCAAGGCAGATGGGAGTTGTATTCCAACCGCATTAGCTACCCCTGAATTGTTGTTTCATTTGAACGAATCCCTTTATAGTGAATTTTGCCATCTTAAGAATTCTAGCCTTCAGTGAGATCAGCTTCTTTTGTAAATGCAAATCTTCTCCATGAAAGAGAGACATCTTCTCCACACGAGCTTAACATGAAAAAGTCAACATCCAGTAGTAACGTGTAGACCAAGTAACATCCCAGTAATAAGAATTAATGGAAATGTTCTTTGGTAGAACATATAAAGAACTGTACCATCACAATATCACCATGGACTAGCTGGCAGGAAGTCAACATGGTGCCCAAAGCTGTTTTGGACAACAACTCCTATCTTCCCTGACCATTGGCCATCCTAGCTAGGGTCGATGGGAGTGATCCATATTGACTACCATTGGACTGTCCCAAGCACTCACCCCAATGAAGTTCTTTCATATTTTAGGGCAATGGCTTTAGTACATCGCTTCCACTATATCTCTGAGGTGTCACTTCTAGATTTATAATTGGGAGAGCGCTGTTGCGGTAAGGTCCTGCTTTTGGCAGGGGAGGCCTCAGCTCAGTATACCTGAAGGAGGATCTCCACCCACATCGTTCAGCCCGGACACTGAGGCCCAGCACCAAGGACCTTCTGTGGTTCCCTTACTGCAAGAAGTGAGGTTACAGGGAACCAGGCAGAGGGCCTTCTCGGTAGTGGCACCCACCCTGTGGAACGCCCTCCCACCAGATGTCAAGGAAATAAACAACTATCTGACTTTTAGAAGACATCTGAAGGCGGCCCTGTTTAGGGAAGTTTTATTCTGTTTGTAGTGTTCTGTTGGGAGCCACCCAGAGTGGCTGTGGAAACCCAGTCAGAAGGGTGGGGTATAAATAATAATAATAAAATTATTATTATTATTATTATTATTATTATTATTATTATTATTATTACTCTGTTGTGCTACCTGCTGTGCCACCTCGTCAGCATTGGCGCCAATTTTGATGAGATCTTGCAAGATCTCACCACGAAATCTCTCAGGCTATCTTGTCAGAAACCAGCGCTGATACCAGAACAACTTCTCCATCGGTGGTGAGGTACTACTTTGAGGGGGCTGCTTCATCCCACCTCATGGGTAGACCAACTCTGGTTTGTGGGTTTCCCATGGGCATCTAGTTGGGCACTGTGAGAATAGGATGCTGGACTAGATGGGTCTGATCCTGCAGGGCTATTCTGATGTTCTTAGCACTTCTTTGTTGAACAAAATACGTAAAACACCCTACAAATAACTTGTGGGATGGTGAAGTGTACAAACATGGACCCTGTTTGTCCCAATGTCCCTTAATAGTCTTTTTTTTTTTCCTTCCACAACCAGCCATAGCTGGATAGCCTGGGCTGCAGAAGTTTAGAATGTCCTTTGAAAGAATGATAATCCTCTAAAAAACTTAAAGCATTACTCAGAGAAATAAATGTATCTCTTAAATGAAACTCAGATGATGCCAGATGAAAGATGATAGATGTCTTATAAATAGTTAATGCCATGGCCAAAACCCTCCTGCCACTTAAGAGATGGATGCAGAACACTTGTATGAGAAATTACTTTTTAGCCAATAAGAATGTAATATGTAAATCACCTTAAATGACTTGTATTGCTATACATAAACCATTTTCTGTCTCATGATTGGTGGTGACATCTCTCCTATCAAACCAAGAAATATTCCACATGAGTCTGAAAGTTAGCCCTGATGAGAAGGTTCAGAGTCGAATCAGTGAAATCAAAGGTCTTTTGAACTGCGTGCTTATACGCTATTGCTTTTGAGTATTATAACTTAGAAGAACAGCCGTGTTAACGTGTTCCACAACTTGTCCATCTGAACCAATGGGAGCCTTAACATTTCAAGACAACCAGAGGCTAACATTTCTGATGATGTGAGCGTAGGAAAGCTTATTCAAATACAGTGTTAAAGTTTTTTTAAAAATTTGATGCACTGGGGAGGGAAAGAGATTTCCACCCCAGAGTAGCTCAGCTGGAAGAGCATAAGACTCTTAACCTCAGGGCAATAGATTCCTGCATTGCAGGGAATTGTACTAGATGACCCTCATACAATCACACAATTCTGTGATTCTCTCCTCTGGTCTCGGTCATGCACACACCATCAAACACCCACCCACCATTCTCACTTCCCATTCAGAGGAGCTGGCCCAACTCCACCCTCTGATCTGCTGCTACAACAACCTCGAATCATAAAGATATTTTAATTAAGATTTCTATTTTACAATGTATGTGTAGTGGTTGGGAGTTACTCGTGCATAAACTTTCCCGTTTGGAAGCTTGGTTGCATAGGTTAAACCGTCTTGACTGCACAGCCCATCTCAGCGTGGCTGCCTCAGTCACTAGCAGAATCTGTCTGTGGGCGTTTCTTAAACCTTTGCCAGCATAAAAGCTGTTTGACACCCAATCGTCTCCGCCTCTCATTGCGCGGAAGTCTCCTGCGCAGGGAGGGCGTGGGTAGTGGAGGACCAGTGCTCTCCTCACTGACTTCCAAGGAAGAATCCCGGAGCCCTTCCACCTCTTCTGCCATTTGCTCTCCTGGATCCTTGGTGTTACGCTGATTTCCTTCCCCCTCTATCAAGCTACGTCTCCCCCTTGTGCTGGTACCTTCCCCTGCAGAATCGGAGAGCCTCTCCTTCTCCTGTTGCTCTGATGTCAGTTCCCTGACAGTATGTAAGTGTAATTCTGGAATTACTGTTTATGGAAAACAGTATTCCTTTTTCTTTTTCTTTTTCTTTCTTTCCTTTCCTTTCCTTTCCATTTTTTTTTTTTTTTTGCTTTTTCTTATTTTCTATTTCTTTCATAGCTTATGTTCGACATACTGTAAATAATCGTGTTCTTTGCAGATATATCTGGAAATTCGATTGTATTATTTAATAAAGTTATATTTTAAATAACAATAAATAAATAAAGAGGATGGTAAAGAGGACGTTATCGTGGAGAGATGACCCACCTCCTGTTCTTCTGCCCATGGCCATGGCTAGGGGTGGAGCAAGTTTTGTTTTCCAGGCTCTTCCCAACCAGAGAAAGAAACTAATGAACATTTCTTCCCCCCCCCGCCCGTCCCCCACACACACCACAAAAATTGTACCCACCCTCCTTTTTGATTCTGATTTCTGAGTGTTTTTCAGGCAAAGGATGAGGACTGATGTTCTTCTAAAGGGGGATTGTGGTGAGAGAGGCTGGGGTTGGCCTAGGGTGTGGTTGTTTGTTTGCGATTGGTCTACAAGCAAATAGTACAGAGATCCCGCACAAGCGATGCTGACACAAAACCCCACACATACACTAGGTAGAATAGAAGCATTGCCACCCGACCCCCCCCCTCACCACGCCCCCTCCACCTCTTTCCCCCTTTTCTTCCTAATGTGACGCTAATGTCTCAACAAATGAAACTGATCTGTAGAAAACGTAACTTGAAAAAAGCGACATTGCACATGCTTTTGTAAACCAACAAATCTTTAATAAAATTATGTTGTTGTTTTTAATGATATTTATTGAAAAAAGAATTTTTTTTTAAATTACAAAGAAATAAAAAGACAAAATTACCAAGGGGGAAAAAAACAGAAAAAGAAAAAGAAAAAATAAAACCATCATTTTCAAATTCTCCAATTTCATTACCTTCTTTCCATGACCTCCTCCTCCTCCCATCTCTTGTATCTTGATTAATAATTGTCACAGCAAATCCTTTCCATAATTCATAGTATTCTGTCCTTGCAATACCTTACTCTATTTTCATCTTATCTTATAAAAAAACCTTAAAACTTAAGACTTAAGTCTTATTTTTACCAGCTTCTCATAACCATAACCTTTTTACCTGATTCTTTAAACATTTTTACAAGAGCCAAGTAATTTCATTTCAACATTTTTCCAACGTTCATAAAACATTTCTGATAATAAAAAGAAAAAAAAAGAATAAAAACAATCCAATCTTCTTCCAGCGTCCCCTCTCCCCGGTCCCGGGATTGTCAGTCCTTTTTTTTTAACCCATTAGTCTGGCACATTAACCTGGTGGTCTTATATCCAAGAATAAAATTATGTTTTAAAAAAGAAAAAAAAGGAGGGGATTGTGGACAGGTTCTGTGTCTTGCAGAATACACTTGCATAAAGGCCACCTGCATAGAGGGGCACCAAGTTTGCTCCTTAAGAAGGCACACGTCTTCTGAAATGCAGACCAGGTTTTGCTCTTCCATTTCTCCCTTACGTTTTGTTACACTCATTCTGATCGGAAATGCGCTCTAGGGGGAGGGGACAAAAAATGGAGGGTCAAGGAGGGTTAATTGTGGAGGGGGGGAGTGAAAATGTCATGGGGGAGTGAGAAATGTCCCTATTTTCGTCTGATTCTGAATCATAGTCATTAACCATTACACTCAGAAACAGTTCTCAAAATTTGGGTTGCCATATGCCCAGACTTTCCTGGACATAACTGGAAATCGTTAAAACGTCTCGGAAAACCCAGACGTATGATGAGCCATGTCGGCAGTGTAGTTTTTGGCGATTTCCCTTAAAAATAGCTCCAAAATTCCATTATTATTATTATTATTATTATTATTATTATTATTATTATTTTGAGAATTTGCCAAAATAAACCTCAACAACTTTTCTGTCCGGGTTTTCACTGCTTGAAATGTGACAAAATGAGTTAGCAATGAGTTGCCATCCCACTTCATTTGAACGGATGCAGCTTAACATGAACCCACCTGAAACAAAAAGCATTCTGCTTCCTTTTTCCTCCCATTGCCCAGAAACTTTATCAATGTGGTGGCCAAACCGCATTCTGCCACCCGTAACCCCAGCCCTTAGGAATCCACTTTGACTGCTGTCTCTCGGACACATCAGAATGTGACAGGGTGTTGAACGAAGGACTGAAGCAGAATGTTGGGAACTGCCTTTCTAACATAGAGATATTCTTGCAGATTGCTGGGACAGCCTTAACATCTGCTAATTAATTTCATGTTGCTCCTGTAAGAAAGTTCAGTTCAATCTATCAGTTCACTTTTCATTCACTGTAGTTATAATTTTAGATTTGGCATTGCGCAGGTGTGGTGAATCTCGACTGCCGTATGAATATCTTTTTCTTTTTCCTTTTCTTTTTGCATTTTCTGTTACAAACATTTATTTCTTTCACTGTGGTATTCTAGGTTCCCACACACACACACGTATCAGCTTTTCTGAGCCTCTAATACAACATCCTAAATCTCCGTTTGATTTTGCGGCAACTCCTTTATATTTCTTCCCCTTTTTCTTATATATTTCCTTTTACCCCCACCCCCTTTTTTACTGGTGTTCATAAATCTATCCCTGCTCGTATATTTAACATTTTTTCTAGCAATTCCCACTCACTTATTATTATTTTCTCATCTGTATGACTGCCGTATGATTATCATCTGAAGTACAATACAAGAGAGGTGAAAGCAGCTGGCACCTAGGGGTTGGATATAGCTGAGGCAAAAACTCGTGGCAAGCATAGTTTGCTTGGTTCTTTTTTATATTACGGAGCAGTTTGCGAGTTGTTTGCAGCATGCAGGTCATTAACAAATACTAATTAGTCGTGCAATATGAGCAGAAGGCATCAAGTACAACGCCACCCCCCCCTCCTTCCAAACCACCTATTTTCTTCACGCAAATAAGACAGAAACAAATGTTTTCGCCCCAGCTGGGTAACACGTCCCATTTAGAATTCTTCCCCTCTTCTTTGTTCTTTGATGTTCTGCAAATGAGCTTTAGAACTCCACTCCTCACACAATTCAATTTTACAAGCCCATTATCTGAGATATAATGTGGAGGTTAAATATATCAGGGCAGCCATTATGTGAAAATAATTAACAGTAATGAATAATGCACTAATTCCACTGATGAGAGATTGTTATATGTGTAATGAAGTGTTGGGGCAGCCCTGACAAATGAAATTAAAATATTTAAACACTGTTTTATGATATTACTTTGCTCATATAATTTCCTTTACCTACAATGAGGCCCTTCGATTATCGTCATTATCTTGACAGCTCGGGAGGATGAAATAGAGCTGGTTAATGCGACAGCGATTAGTCACCGGGAAAATCCATCACATGGAGCGGAGGAAGAGTGAGAGAAAGGTCTCGATACTTTCTCGTTTCAAACACGAGAAGAATGATATCATCAACATCACTTCAATATTAAATGGGTGGAATTATCTTGTCATTCATTTACAGCCACTGAAGAACTACCTATTTGTACCTGCGAGGGAAAGGTCAGCCCTTCTTAATCATCCCTAAAAAACAAGTTGATGGATATCTGCTATCAATAACGCTGGCAGACAGAACACCAGGGTACCGACCGGAACATTTCGAGCGAAAGCAATCCCAGGCCATGATCCCCGGTGCAGTTAGGGCAGTTCAATTTACAAAGCAGGGCGTCTTTTCGTATAGAGATCTTGCTGCGGACTTGTAATTATCAATATCGCAGTTCTATCTTTTAAAAATGTATGCACAAAAATGCACAAAAAGAAAGCTTATGAAGCCTGCTTGAAGCAAACACTCAAGAGCAACCTTTGAAGGGCAGGAACTGAAAATTGGATTTAGAATTTGATAGGTAGGGTAGATAGATAGATTAGATAGATATAGATAGATAGATAGATAGATAGATAGATAGATAGATAGATGGATAGATAGATAGATAGATGATAGATAGATAGATAGATAGATAGATGATAGATAAATAGATAGATATAGATAGATAGATATAGATGATAGATAGATAGATAAAGGTAAAGGGACCCCTGACCATTAGGTCCAGTTGTGACCGACTCTGGGGTTCCAGCGCTCATCTCGCTTTATTGGCCGAGGGAGCCGGCGTACAGCTTCCGGGTCATGTGGCCGGCATGACTAAGCCGCTTCTGGCGAACCAGAGCAACGCACGGAAACGCCGTTTACCTTCCTGCCGGAGTGGTACCTATTTATCTACTTGCACTTTGAACGTGCTTTTGAACTGCTAGGTTGGCAGGAGCAGGGACTGAACAACGGGAGCTCACCCCGTTGCGGGGATTCGAACCGCTGACCTTCTGATTGGCAAGTCCTAGGCTCTGTGGTTTAACCCACAACGCCACCCGCGTCCCAGATAGATAGATGATAGATAGATAGATAGATAGATAGATAGATAGATAGATGATAGATACTAATCCTCAAATAATGAAGAATTGCAGTCAGAAGGAAGGAACAATGTGTTTTTCAATAGCTGTGACTCTCTTGCCCATATGTTTAAGGAGCATTTTATATGGGGAAATGTTCATATCTTTGATAATCCACCTGCAATCAAAATAGTACGGCTCAGCAACTTTAACATCACATATGGGTTCAGCTTTTCCACTTGAAAATCAGAGAAAAGATGTTCCACAGCCCTGGATGTTTTGCAACTCCCCATGGAAATAAGCAGATGCTTTGCTCTAACCGTTCCTAAACTGTACGTTTATCTGAAACAACAGGTTGCTCCTTTAATAGCCTCCTTGTGGCTTTTTGGGTGCAAATTTCTACCCCCAGCCCGCAATGGTTATACTCAACCAAGCATCTGCTTCCTTTATTTAAAATGCATTTTAACACCATTTTAGCCATATTTCCCCGGAACCTTCTGCCTTAACACATCCACATTCTGTAGACCAAGACAGTTCTATTATGTAGGAAGACACAGAACCAAGAGTTAAGTGACTAGGATTTGATTTGCTGCTACTGTACATAGGTTCTCTTTTTCTTGTGTTATTGCATTTAATTGTGGTTTAGACAGTTTTATCTTAAATTAAAATGTTGCCTGAGCCATTGAAGGCTGTTGTGGGGGGCAGGAAGTTGGGGTCATATATTGGGAAGAAGGGATGAATAAGAAAATTGACACCCTGTTCTTTGTTTTTCAGGATGCAAATGGAAAAGAAAGTAGCCATGACAGTGATTCCAACTTGGATAAAAAGAACAATCTTTTACCAATTCATGTCACTAGAAGGTCGTGGTCATTGTTCATGATATCCTGGAACAACACATATGGCCGATCACATGGAAATGTAAGAGACCAACTGAATCCTACCCTTTTAATTCCTAGCAGCTGGTATTCAGAAGTATACAGTCTCCAAAAGTAGCTAGTGGCAACAGATAGCCTGATCCCTCCAAGAATCTATAAAATCCTTTTGTAAAACAATCCAAGTTGTTAGCCATCATTGTGTCTTGTGGGAGCAAATACCACAGTTTAATAATAATAATAATAATAATAATAATAATAATAATAATAATAATATCCTACCCATCTTACTGGGTTTCCCCAACCACTCTGGGTGGCTTGCAACATATATAACAAGCATCAAACATTAAAAAACAAAATGTCCTATACAGTGGTACCTCAGATTACAGACGCTTAAGGTTACAGACACTTCAGGTTACAGACTCCGCTAACCCAGAAATAGTACCTCGGGTTAAGAACTTTGCTTCAGGATGAGAACAGAAATCACTCGGTGGTGGCACGGCGGCAGTGGGAGGCCCCATTAGCTAAAGTGGTGCTTCAGGTTAAGAACAGTTTCAGGTGAAGAACGGACCTCCAGAACAAATTAAGTTCTTAACCCGAGGTACCACTGTACGAGTAACAAACAAACTAATAAATCAATAGAAACCAATAATAACATGGATAGCAATAATAAACAATTTACAGTTTACAGTTATACCCAAATTAAAATAACTGCCAACTGCAACATCAACCCGACAAAAAAATAACAACAAAAAAACAACACACACAACCCAAGAGGAACCAAAATTATAACCATTTGAAACATTTCAAAACATTTTAGCCAGTTGTTCCAACCCAAGAGTTGTTCCAGCAATGTCCCTCCAGCCTCCCATAAGCCTCTTTTGGGAAGGACACAAAGAGGTTTCAGAGTTTACCTATGTGCTGTGCAAAGTACAGTGGTGCCCCACAAGACGAATGCCTCGCAAGACGGAAAACTCGCTAGATGAAAGAGTTTTCCGTTTTGGAGGTGCTTCGCAAAACGAATTTCCTATGGGCTTGCTTTGCAAGACGACAATGTCTTGTGAATTCCTGCTGGGTTTTTTTCCTTTCCCCCCCTTTTTCTAAGCCGCTTATCAGCTGATCCGATCAGCAGACAAGCTGCTAAAAGCCACTAAAACCGCTAAAAGCCGCTAATAGCGCTAATAGCGCTAATCCGCTAATCCGCTAATCCGCTAATCCGCTAATCCGTCAATGGGCTTGCTTCGCAAGACGAAAAAACCGCTAGACGAAGAGAATCACAGAACGGATTCTTTTCGTCTTGCGAGGCACCACTGTACTTTATTTTGTCTGCCCTGAATTGTTCAGTTCCATTGGATAGCCCAAGTTCTTTGTATAATGAGAGAGGCCTATCCACTTTTTCAACTGCATTCATAATTTCACATGTCTCTATCTTGCCTTTTGCCTACTTCTATTTTCAAATGTTGTAACTTTTCCTCATAAGAAAATTCGCTTCGACCCCTTGATCATTTTGATGGCCTTTTTTGATTGCTGAAACTTTTCTATCTCCTTTAGCTAATTAAACAATCTATGAACTTTTAAGCTGTCCAGGAGGATATTGCTCTTGTATGTTACTAAGTTATAGGGACACACGTGGCACTGTGGTCTAAACCACTGAGCCTCTTGGGCATGCTGATCAGAAGGTCAGTGGTTCAAATCTGCTCAATGGGGTGAGCTCCTGTTGCTGTGTCCCAGCTTCTGGAAACCTAGCAGTTCGAAAGCATACCAGTGCAAGTAGATAAATAGCTACCACTGTGGTGGGAAGGTAAACAATGTTTCCCTGCACTCTGGTTTCTGTCACGGGGTTCAGTTGCACAGAAGCAGTTTAGTCATGCTGGCCACATGACCTGGAAAGCTTTCTGTGGACAAACGCCTGCTCCCTTGGCCTGAAAAGCGAGATGAGCGCCACATCCCATAGTCGCCTTTGACTGGACTTAACTGTCCAGGGGTCCTTTACCCTTATCTTTACCTACTCAGTTATGTATTTTTGGTTTCTGTATTGTAAAGTGCCCTGTTATCTTTAGATGAAGGGCAATATAGAAATTATTATTATTATTATTATTATTATTATTATTATTATTATTATTATTATTATCAGCAGCAACAGTTCTAAGGAATGTTTTGATCCCAATGATGTGCAGGGGAAAATATACTGTAAGTGCCTTCTCCTCCATTGATATATGATTACTCTGAACAGCCAGTCCAGATTCTGGCTGATTTAAATTCTTAAAAACCAACAGAGGAAAAACATTCAGACAACCAGGGCCTGCTGAAGCTATTTTGGCACCTGAGGCGAACCACAAAATGGCACCACGCCTTCCTGCCAGGGAAGAAGGGGTGAATAAAGATCTATCTCAGGATCTGCTGCCTCTGTGGATTCTGCCACATGAGGTGGTCACCTCATCTTGCCTCATAGGTGGGCTGGCCCTGTGGACAAATGATAGAAACACCCAACTTGGCCCTTTAGAGGAAGAGGAACACAGACATTTGCACAGATGTTTTCGCACAACAAAGCATGGAAAACGCCTCGCATCTCATGTGTTGGAACTGCTACAGCAGACATGTTCAACCGGTCGACAGCGATCGACAGGTAGATCCCCAGGTGATCGTAGTCAATCACGGGATCCTTATCGATCACGGGCTTAAAAGAACTGGGGGGGGTGAATGTCTCAGCCCCCCACCCCCTCTCTATGTTCCTCCGTCGCGTGAAGTACCTTTCCGAGCACAATTCAAAGTGTTGGTGCTGACCTTTAAAGCCCTAAACATCCAGTATTTGTGAGGTAGCATCTCCACCCCCATCGTTCTACCCAGACACTGAGGTCCAGTTACAGGGAACCAGGCAGAGGGCCTTCTCGGTAGTGGCACCCACCCTGTGGAACGCCATCCCACCAGATGTCAAAGAGTACAACAACTACCAGACTTTTAGAAGACATCTGAAGGCAGTCCTGTTTAGGGAAGCTTTTAATTTTTTGATGCATTACTGTATTTTAATATTTTGTAATATTAAGTGGGCGGTGTTTGGGGTTTTCTGTTGGCGATTGGGAATACGATGATTGGTTCTAGCACTGTGTGTGAGTGATTTATGTCACTCCCCCTTAAAAAAAGCTCAACAACTCCACTCAATCCCCACCAAAAAAGTTCAACAACTGTGGTCAATCCTCAATGGCAATGGGTAGTAGTAATACTGGGAGTAGATCGCAGTCTCTTGGGAGTTGAGCAGGCCTGTGCTACAGGATCAGGCTACATAATCATAGGAATCATGCTGAGGAGGCCATCTTCACTCATTCCTTGTCACCACACGTGCATGTAAAGGGCCCCTTGGATGCCTCTGTTGCTGAGACACTTCAGATCACAGAGTGAACATGAAACTTCATCTGCAAGACCTAAGCGTAGCTGCCAACCTTCCCTTTTTTTGCGGGAAATTCCCTCATTCCAGCACTGTTTCCCGCTGCTTCCCGCTGCTATCCCGGATTGTTAGATATCCCGTAGACTGTCCCCGGGACATGTGAGGCTGCTGATCCCTTATTTTTGAGGCTGCTGATCCCTTATTTTCAAATCTGAAAGTTGACAGCTCTGGACCTAAACCAACTTTCCATGTTTGTTTTTAAGAGGGTTCTATACATATCATACATTTTGTATGCCGTGACATTAGTCCTTCAAGCTCTTTTACGAGCCATTCATCTGCTTTTTTGACAAATAACAACACAATCATGCTTCCCACTGAGTGACACCTCATTCAGATGAATGAATGACAGCCGATCTGTGGGCTTACGTATGTCAGTCACCCAAACTACCATGAGAAGCAGACCATCAAAACCAATCCTTGAATGATTTGGGATGGATACTACACAGGTTTACATGATCTGAATGGGGTTAAACTTTGGGAAGCACTGTTTTTAATTGTTACTAAATATAAATAAATACAATTTACTTAACTCCCCTCGTAATAAGTGGACCGCCTTGTAATAAATCTAACATTTAAAAAAAAAATCATTTCTGGCAAATTACTCCAATAAAATCAATGCCTATCAGGCTCAGCTGGAGAAACAAATAAATTAGAAACTATTGATGGGTTGCAACGGGGGGTTGTGGGGTGAAAATGTAATTGTCACTATAAAAAGCTGAGAGAGAGAGGGGGGGGGGAATAAATATACTAAAGAAATGTAAAGGCAAAATATCTAAGTTGACAACTTAAATTGTTAAATGATTCCTTGAGTCAGTGGCAGTTATTTGCATATAGCTCCTACATTTCCAGCAGCACATAAAGACATACTGTGTGTGTCTCTGTAACTGAACTAAATGTAATACATTTCTCAAATTTAAGCATCTTCCAACTCCCTCTAATAAAAAAAATGAAAAACTAAAGAATAATGCCGTATTTACTCGAATCTAAGCAATGACAAACCTAGACAGCATCTTAAAAAGCAGAGACATCACCTTGCCGACAAAGGTCCATATAGTAAAAGCTATGGTTTTCCCAGTAGTGATGTATGGAAGTGAGAGCTGGACCATAAAGAAGGCTGATCGCCGAAGAACTGATGCTTTTGAATTATGGTGCTGGAGGAGACTCTTGAGAGTCCCATGGACTGCAAGAAGATCAAACCTATCCATTCTGAAGGAAATCAGCCCTGAGTGCTCACTGGAAGGACAGATCCTGAAGCTGAGGCTCCAGTACTTTGGCTACCTCATGAGAAGAGAAGACTCCCTGGAAAAGACCCTGATGTTGGGAAAGATGGAGGGCACAAGGAGAAGGGGACGACAGAGGACGAGATGGTTGGACAGTGTTCTCAAAGCTACCAGCATGAGTTTGACCAAACTGCAGGAGGCAGTGGAAGACAGGAGTGCCTGGCGTGCTCTGGTCCATGGGGTCATGAAGAGTCGGACACGACTAAACAACAACAACAACAATGTGCCATCAAATCTAATGTGCACCTCAATTTTCAGAACTTTGAAACCAATAAAAGCATTTGCTGGTGAATATAAATATGCCATTGAGTCTAATATGCACCTTAATTTTGACAACATAATTTGGCCAAAAAAGTGAGCGTTAGATTTGAGTAAATATGGTAATTCGTTGAGGATAAGGTTCCCAATGGCTACTTGCCATTATGCTTAGGTTTTGCTTCCTCTCTTGGAGGTGGATAACTCAGTTGGTTAGAGCACTGTTAAATGCAGAGAGTTAACTGTCTGTAAGCTGTCTTGACTTAGTGCTGAGAGATGTTATTCTTTTTTTTTTAATATTCTTATTGGGAGCAGCCCAGGATGACTGGGGCAACCCAGTCAGATGGAGAGCATAATTATTATTAAGGTTTAGTTCCGATCCTACTTTGACATTTCCAAATTATAACCAAGTTGACACTGTGTGCTTCAGGCAAAACCCAGTAGGCTCTTCTTATTTATTTAAATAATTTTATGTAATAAAGATTTTATACTGCTAAATTGTTGAAACCTCTAAGCTCTTTACCTCTGGCAAAATTTGTTCTTAGTGTAATAAATGTACAATTGTGTTTTGTTTTGCCATGTGGTGTTCAGTCAGCTTACTTCAGGGTACCAGTTCTATTGTGGGGATAGCTCAAGATTCCCAACATATTTCATGCTACCTGTGACATCGCAAAGTTGTCGATCTCTATCCTCAGAGACTCACCTGAGCCGAAGACTTAGAGCGCAATCCTGGACATGTCTACTTCCCTACCTTATTTGAACTTCCTGAAATAGTATTTGAACTGAAACACAGCCACCTTTCAAAATTCAAAATTCTCTGAATTTTGCAATGCAGTTCACTAGACAAGTAATGTGTACAAAAATGCATATATTAGAGTAACACACAGGTAAATGCATGCATTAGTGAAAATAATAATACTGTAATTATTATTATTATTATTATTATTATTATTATTATTATTATTATTACCCGTCCATCTGGCTGTGTTTCCCCAGCCTCTCTGGGCAGCTTCCAACAAGAGATTAAAAATACATTAAATAATGTACAAAATGCATTATTTGGACATCTCTTTGCAAAATTGTATGGATTAAGAAGATTTGCTTACAAAAATGAGCATATTAGAATAAATCTGCATGAAATCACTGGTGAATTTTCACAAGGACTTTGGGGAAAAATTGCAAACTGGTGTGGAAATGTGGAGAACTTAAGGGTGGAAAAAAGGAGCAACTGAGAGAGACCAAAACTGTCAGATTTGCCAACAGAGATGGTTTTATGTTAGTGTGACTGGTTTGACCGCACTGGGTGTCACATTGCAGAGAGAACCACAACAACGCTGTAGGATGGAGTGTGGCCATCAAATTTTAGTGTCACACAGGGTGCTGCTGAAATTTGAGAGCCCAATATCCGCTGCTGCTGCTGCCAATGCCTAAATTTGATCCAGTTCCAGCTTCTAGTACTGACCAGATTGAGTGAAGTTGGACCCAGAGAATCTGTTCTGTTTCTTGACCTACTGGCAGAAGGTGGGGCTCTGTGGAGAAGGTCTCTCTACACAGGTGGACAACAAGGAGAGAGGGCTCCCAGCCCCGAGGGCTGAGCTGGGTCTGAAAAGCTCTGAGAGTAGAGGGAATGCATAAGAATGGACTTTAAAGCTAATGGACTATGTGAAGCTGGCGAAACTAACAGCAAAAAGAAGAAATCAACATGCCAGACTATTCATGGAAGAATGGAAGCCCTTCTTGGAATATCATGGGGGGTATCATAATCAGATGAACTCACAAGCAGAATTTGAAATATGAAAAGCAGTAGAAGATTGAAAATATATTAAATAGGAAAAGATGTCTTAGGCGAAATGTTTACTAGAATGCAGTTTGTATATGGGATGGGATTAAGAACAGCATGGGGGGGACGCAGGAAGTCAAATGTATAACAAGTTTGGAATCTGGAGCATATACGTAGAGGTTTTAAAGTTTAATAAAAAATTTACTCTGAAAGCAGAAGGAATGTGCTGTCTTACTGAGGCCATTCCCCTCTGGATAGGATGGGGAAGAACAGGCCCAGTAATACACAATACAACAACAATGTTGTTTAAAAATGGCATTGAATTTCGTCTTCAGCTAATGGCTTTATATGTTCAGCGTGTGCTGTAGACAAGATATTATTGGGGTGGGGTAGAATGATTATGGTCGATTCCACACCCTCAGCTACGCAAATATTTCCCAATGCATCTATTGTATTTTCCAGCACCACAAGATAGAAGAGATTTCGTGGGAGCAGTCCGAAAATATGGGAAATGAGCTGAGTGAATAACCAGAACGACGGCGACATCTGAAGGCAGGCAGGCTGGTTGTGGAGAGAAAGTCGTAAAGCGACTGCGTGGTTAAACAGCAACCACACAGCAACTTCTGTCCGATAAAGACACTTTTATAAACACATTTCTTTCTGACACTTTGCCTTTCCAAAGCAGCTTCTCCTGCTAAGCTCCCCCCTCCCAATAACTAAATGTGACTTTTCATTAGCGCAGCCATTCAGATGTGTGTGGGGTTTTTTTCACCCTCAACTTGAAAGATGGAAAAGATAGAAAGCTCAGCACATGGAAAGAGAAGGGGGGGGGGGAACCTGCCTCTGCCATTACCTTGATTAAGGCACAAAACGTTAAAAGCAAATTACTGTGAAAGTATGAAACAATTTGCCCTTAATGTTTCAAGTCATATCTGTAAAAAATATGACTTAAATATAGTTTTATTAATAATACATACTTTAATTAAACGGCTAGAGGTGCATCTAGCAGGGAAAAAATTGAATCTTCACCGGGTTTCACATACTGGTATGATTCATGGGCAGTAAATATGCAAAGCATTTTGCCCATAAGGCAATCAAACTGAAGGGCTGATATGCATGTTTTTAGCTGAAAGAATGAAGTTTAGGGGTGGGCGTGCGGTGCGGGGGGGGGGGATAAAAAATAAAGACTGCTGGATCAGGAAATGTGCCAAACGTAACTCTTCCGTTTTAGAAACTGCCCCCGTTCTTCACTCCTATACATTGGAAAGCACGGTACCTGTTAGCATTTTGCGTGCTGTTGAAGAAGCGTTCGTTATTGCTTTCATTACTCTCGTTGCATCAGGCTCTCCTGCGTCTCCACATATGTAAAAGAACAATATCGCAGAAATGAGCCATAAAACCCTAGGACAAGAGTTATCACGTCACCATGGCATAGCGTGAAACGCTTTTGGCTCCACACTGTTCTGGGCACGGAGCGCTCTGTGATCGGCTGATTTGTGAACGTCGTTTCCCCTTGGTTGCTTGGAAGCTCTCGACCCAAAAAGTAAAAATAAAAGGGGGGGGAGGCAATATAACTCTCAGAACCTAAACTTGTTTTTCTGGGTTTTATCCCATCGACATTTTCCAACAACAAGTCATTCCCCACTCCTGATCCCCACAACAACTAGCACAAACTAACAAATTATGGTGATTGTTTCTGCATTTGTAAGAAAGCAATCTTTTAGCACCCAAACTTTGAAACTCCCTGCCTATTGACATTGAGCAGGTGCTTTCACTGTTCTCTGCCCAGCGCTTGCTAAAATCATTTTTTGCTTCGGCAAACCTATCCAGCCATGTAGAATGTCAGCAGGTGCTTTAATTTGGTTTTTAGCTTATTGTTGATTTAAATTCATTTTTGAATGTTTCAAATACCGTATTTTTTGCTCTATAAGACTCACTTTTTCCCTCCTAAAAAGTAAGGGGAAATGTGTGTGCGTCTTATGGAGCGAATGCAGGCTGCGCAGCTATCCCAGAAGCCAGAACAGCAAGAGGGATCGCTGCTTTCACTGCGTAGCAATCCCTCTTATTGTTCTGGCTTCTGAAATTCAGAATATTTTTTTTCTTGTTTTCCTCCTCCAAAAACTAGGTGTGTCTTGTGGTCTGGTGCGTCTTATAGAGCGAAAAATATGGCAGTTATTTTCAACTGATTATTTTTTATGCTTTTTGCAAACTGCTTTGAGGTTTGCTTGTGTGTTGTTGTTTGTTGTTTTACAGTCAAGTGGTAAATAAATTCTGGGAAATAAATAAATTCAAGTTACAGAAATACTCCGCTGTTGCAACACTGACCAGAGGGTAGTTCAACACTTGCCAGAGGTGTCGTCAGGCTAGTTTGTTGCAGGAAAACCAACAGAGAGCCTGGTAGCACCTTAAAGATTTTAAATGTTTTTATTGTGGCATACGCTTTCATGGACTCATGTACGTGGTGGATTCTAGTCTAGGCCCTCATATTTACTGGATCGCCTCTCCTGGTATGCCCTGCAGAGGACCTTAAGGTCCGTAAATAATCATAGTTAGAGGTCCCGGGCCCTAAGGAAGCCAGATTATTCTCCACCAGCGCCAGGGCCTTCTCAGTGATGGCTCCAACCTGGTGGAATGCTCTGTCCCATGAGACCAGGGCCCTGCAGGATTTAACTTCCTTCCGCAGGGCCTGTAAGACAGAGCTATTGTGCCTGGCTTTCAACTTGAACGTAGCCTGATCTTTTATTCCCCTTCCTTCCCTCCCCCTCCCCTTTTTATGAAGATTACCCACTCTGGGATCCCACAGCTAATTCTCCCCTGGTCTCCTCGTTGGCCCAAATAGGACTAATTTAGCCAGCTAGCCCTGGTGATCATCTAATGTTCATTGGATGGATTTTCCCCCTAGATTGATTTTTGAATTTTTGATTTTTGAATTCCGAATTTATTGTTATTCACGTTTTATACTGTATGCTGTTTTTTGTTGCATCAATTAAGTGTTTAAAAATTGTTGTTAGTCCTGAGCCCAGTTTTCTGAACCGAGAAGGGCGGGGTATAAATAAAGGGCGGGGTATAAATAAAAAATTATTATTATTATTATTATTACGAAAGCTTATGCCACAATAAAACCAGTTAGTTTTTAAGGTGTTTTGTTGTTGATGGTGATTTATTAAATTTTGCAGGCACCTTCTGCCATGGTGTCAAATAGGGTTGCCATATTTCAAAAAGTAAGAACCAGGACCCAACCAAAAAACCAGGAAGACCCCAAAAATGTTGAACTTTTCTTTTTTTACCAAAACGCCAAAAAGACGTGGTTTCCCAGATCCAGGACAAAGCAACTTGCAGGCCCGGGCCTTGCACTCCCCTGCCCCCTCTGCTTCCAGAAGAGTTACCAATAAAAGACACCACACCATCGAATGGGATCAAATCAGGACACAGCTTTTTATTGACTACAGATGAAGAGGTTGGGCACAGGCAATGGGTAACCATTTATTTCTGGACCATCTGCAGGATTTGACACCAAGAGTCAACCGGCCGGTGGGGATTCCTATGACTTACCTCAAATAGGGGAGCCCCGCAAGAATCTCCACCTAGAGCAGGGGTAGGCAACCTAAGGCCCAGGGGCCGGATGCGGCCCAATCACCTTCTAAATCCGGCCCATGGACAGTCCAGGAATCAGTGTGTTTTTACTTGAGTAGAATGAGTCCTTTTATTTAAAATGCATCTCTGGGTTATTCGTTCATTTTTATTTCTTTTCAAAATATAGTCCGGCCCACCACATGGTGGAAATGATCTCTTTCAGCTTCTGCCTTCTGGAAGAAGGTATAGTGTTATAAAGGCCAGGACTAGCCGCCTGAGAAAGTTTCTACGTAAATGCAATTCTGGTTCTAAACGCAGCATAAGGAGTCTCTATAGTATATTGCATTTTAAAATGGGGTTTCAGAGTTTTTAGGGGTTTTTGAATGTTTTATGTATTTCATTGTTCTGTATGGGACAATGACAATAAAGATATTGTATATCGTATGGTCTGAGGGACGGTGGACTGGGCCATGGCTGAAAAAGTTTGCTGACCCCTGGCCTAGAGGTACACTGAGGGTCCAAGCCCCCTTCTGGGCATAAGGACAGAAGCAGCTCCTTCATGGATTCTGTGTACTTATGCTGTACTGCAATTGCACAAAGTTTCCACCAGATGGAAATAACCTACGTGTGGTTTGGTTGCATTATGGCTAAACTAGTTCCATGGAAGCTGTGGTCTTTGTTTGCTTCCTTTGTATGTTATTGCGGTGTGCACTTTCTTGTCCTCTCATGGAACCTTAACTGGACGATGAGGAAATGTCACGGTTTGCACCCAACAACATGGAAAAGTAAGTGAGATCACATAATCACCTGATCTGGCCTAAGTTAAGTGCCTTTCGTGAATTAAGTTCAGCACGTGCTTAAATCGCTCTCATTTGAATCAGTGGTTTGGATCCTCAGGTACCATAAGTTGACATGAGAAAGTTAATACAGTGGTACCTCGGGTTACAGGCACTTCAGGTTACAGGAGCTTCAGGTTACAGACTCCGGTAACCGAGAAATAGTACCTCAGGTTAAGAACTTTGCTTCAGGATGAGAACAAAAATCATGCGGTGGTGGCAGCAGGAAGCCCCATTAGCTAAAGTGGTATCTCAGGTTAAGAACAGTTTCAGGTTAAGAACGGACCTCCAGAATGAATTAAGTTCTTAACCCGAGGTACCACTGTAGAAGGAAAGTCCCTCACCCCTCAGCCACCTCCAAAGAGTCACTGGGGAGGACATGATCAACGGGGAGCAGTTGCAGGTGTAAAGGATCACCCCAAATCATGTGGAGATATGCCTTCCCTCATTATTCCAGAGGGACCGCTGACCCTCTAGAGACAAAGGAATGACAAAGCTATCTTTTGTGAACTACCTTCAGTTAATTTATCTGAAGATCTGAGCTAACAAGCCATAAAAGTGCACATCTTTGGCAGGACAGTGTATTCAGTGTTTTTGTTGTAGTTTTGTTTTTTAAATACCCACATGTATCTGTGGAATCTACGCAGTGTTTGCAAAGCTGCTTGTATGCAGGTGGACATCCTGCATCTTGTAGGTGTAGATTACCATAACCTTAACAATTGGTGCCTTAATTTGTTTTCCTCTTCCCTCCTCATCCCTTTTACCTCTCTTGTCGTGTCTAGCAGAGTGGAAATCCTCCTCCTCCTCCTCCTCCTCCTCCTCCTCCTCCTCCTCCTTCTTAATTTAATTTTTTTTATTCAAAATTATAACAAGACATATTATCCAAAAACATATCATCCTTGTTCCCCCCCATTTTTACTCCCTCCCCCCTCCCCCACAAAACCCACCCAACCCCCGACTTCCCTCAGTTCCTGTCTTTGGTTTCTCTAAGAATGCTGTTTTCTGCATGTTACAAAGTTGTATAGATCCTCAAACTATTTAGCTGATTATTATCAATAAAAAGTTTGTGAATGTTTATTCAAAACCTGCCAAGGAGTCCAGTTCGCTTTGTTGCATCTTCAGATACTTTGTAAAGGGTTTCCATTCATCCTTAAAGTCACAGTTATCCTTGTCCCATAGCTTATATGTCAGTTTTGCCAGTTCTGCATAGTCCTCCAATTTTTCTTGCCAGAATTCTTTGGTTGGGGTTTCTTCTTCTTCTTTTTAATCATCGTACAGCACTTTGTTAGGCAGCAGATGAAGATTAAATAAGAATGTTCGTTTACAACATAATGTTTCTATTGTGTTCCTGCAAAAATGTGTCTGCAAGACAGGTTAGCAAGTGTGCACACATGGAGGCAGAAGGTAGAACAGAATCTATGGGTGATTTGCAATAGATCTGCAAGTGTTTCTGGCTTTTATTTGTCTAGCAACAGTTGCTGGGAAAGACTGCACAGGGGAAAACCAGGAGTGGACTTTTGTGCAAAAGGACTTGTGAGATCAGTTCTGGTGTTGATTGAAAATCCCTGGCCTGCGTATGTGCTCAGAGCACCTGTTCCTTAATTCTTAGCATATGATCCCACACCAGAACAACTCTTTTGCACCTGACTCCAGCTGGTGGCCCCCAGGTTTCTCGTAGTAGTAGTAATAATAATAAAAGCCTGAAAAATCCCTACCCTGCCTTAGACAGATGATTTCTTCCTCCAGGCCCATTAGCATCTTCTCCAGTTAGCAATGGCTCTGCAGAGCCTGAGACTGAGGTCTTTTTTCAGCACTGCTTCCTGAAATCTTGCAATGAGAAGAATTGAACCTGGGGCCAACCACCATCTCCTGCGTTAGCATTTCTCATTTCCTGTTTCATACAGCCATTTGTACCAAGCGTGTATTTGCTGTGGCTCTCGCCATCAGACATGCATGCTGTAGTAAACACACCTGTGGCAACACCAATCAATATCCCCCTCATGGTTTGACTCGTACGTTAGTTACCCTTGTTCAGACTGGTTCAGTTTTTGCCACAGCAAACCAGAGCCTGTAGATTCTGAGGTGTTTGCTGTGTAAAAACACTGCGTGTCAGACGGGTCTCAAGTAAATGTGGCTCTTTTAATAAAAGGTTGGCAGAAGGCCACAAGACATTACTGAGGGAGCCATTGTGTGTTGTAAAAGGGAGGTGAATCTCCCATCTCTGTGTTTCAGGGCTACTTAACACTCCCACCATGTGATTCTTCCAAATTCACCTTCCTCCCATTTATTAATATATCTTTTAATCAGCTTGACTGATAAAAATAAGTTGAGAGGAGATACGATAGTCATCTGCAAATATCTCAAGGGATTGACTGTTAAACTGCTCTGGGAAGTATAGCTCCAGGAGAGAAAGAGGGGAATCACCTAACAATCTTCAGCAAACTATGATTCTATAGGTTCAATTCCATAGTATACATGAGGCCTGCAACACACTCTGTGCAGGACTGCCCTTGGAAACTGCTCGGAAATGTCAGTTAGTGCGTAAGGCTGCTACCAAAATCTTGACTGTGGCAAAGTGCTGGGCTCATATGACAACACACATATGCACCGTACTGGTTGTGCCAGCATCTACACCAGGCATCCCCAACCTGCAGCCCTCCAGATGTTTTGGGACTACAACTCCCATGATCCCTAGCTAACAGGACCAGTGGTCAGGGATGATGGGAACTGTAGTCCAAAACATCTGGAGGGCCGAAGGTCGGGGATGCCTGATCTACACTCTTCCCAGGTACAATTCAAGGATATACTTTTTACCTACAAAGCCGAAAGCCAATGGTTCTCATGCAGCTGAAGAAAATGGCAAGCGTGGCAGGACATTTTTTTAAATAATAATAATAATAATAATATCATCATTATTATTTGTATACCACCCTATTCCCACAGATCTCAGGGCAGTCCACAGGATAAAACTGCAATATAAAAACACAAAATGCACAATCAAAACAAAAACTACCCAATAACCCAACCCAACATATCAAAGAAACCTTTAAACATTTCCGTGTGGTATGGATGTACAACCAGAAATAGTACCCATGCCTCTTTTCAAGAGCACTGGCTATTCTTCTACCGTTCTCCACAATATTGTTGCAAATGGGGATTTTCAATTCCAACAAATATGAAAGGTCAGGAAAGAGAAAGGCTTCTTCGTGTTGATGAGGAGATGAGACGTTGTTTGTCTCAAACTGGAACTAATATAAATGAGATTACCCGGCAAAAGCAAGCACACACCCCTCATTGAGTTTGTATACATACATACGCAAGAGGCTCATTTATAATTATATATTGGGAATGATTCATGTTCTTATGTAGTTGCATTATTATTTTCATTATTTAGTGAATTTATATACCTCCCTATACCCAGAAGTCTCAGGGCGGTTCACAGAACAAACTCAAAATATAAAACCACAAAATATATGATCAAAATAAAACAACAACCCAATACCCCCCCCAAAAAAAAACACAACCCACCACATTATTTTACTTTTGTTTTATACTTTCTGAATCATATTATAAAATAGTTGTGTTTTATGTTGCAAAGCAATCACGGCTAGGAGTTGCTTCTTTTTGTTTTCTGATGTCTTTCTTATCATTTAATTTTTTTAAAAAAAATGTGTATTATGGAAAAATCTCGATAAATAATCTTATTTTTTAAGCATTGCTCACTGTGTTTTGTCACTGCTTTTATTTGTCTTTAAAAAAAAATAAATGGGATGCTTGTGGCTTCTATGCTCAGACTTCTATTGGTAAGACACTTGGAGTAGGTCCTCTGGCAGAAGGGCAAAGGCAGAATATGCATTTCACTAACTGAATAAATGGACACGGGTGGCGCTGTGGGTTAAACCACAGAGCCTAGGACTTTCCGATCAGAAGGTTGGCGGATCGAATCCCCACGACGGGGTGAGCTCCCGTTGCTCGGTCCCAGCTCCTGCCAACCTAGCAGTTCGGAAGTGCGTCAAAGTGCAAGTAGATAAATAGGTACCACTCTGGCGGGAAGGTAAACGGCGTTTCCATGTGCTGCTCTGGTTCGCCAGAAGCGGCTTAGTCATGCTGGCGACATGACCCAGAAGCTGTACGCCGGCTCCCTCGGCCAATAAAGCGAGATGAGCGCCGCAACCCCAGAGTCGGCCACAACTGGACCTAATGGTCAGGGGTCCCTTTACCTTTACTTTAACTGAATAAATATGCAAAAGTTATGCACATCTATACCGCCTCTCTTTTTGAAGTGATACATTTCCTCTGTTTTGAGGATGCATAAGAAGTATCCATGGGTGAGGATCCTGCGGGGAGCATACTTTTCCTGTTTCCAGTTCTGTGCTTCAGCGCTGAAGTAGAAGAACTGGGATATGCCCTTTGGGGGTGAAAAAGAGAGCGAAAAAATCAATAGCCCCTTTAGTAGAAACCAGCTGAGTACTGCACCGCGATCGTCAAATTTACAGCAAGTTTACAGGCAGCTTATTAACTACCCAAATCAAGCGCACGGTTTAAATAATGCAAAGCAATCTGATCAAGATGAGCAGGTTTGTGGATAGACACCATTTGTTTGCTGCGTAGAAAAATTGGCCTCCATCAGCTTAATGTCTTTTCCCCCCATCTAAATTTAATATGTGTTTAATTTCAGAGTGAATTGTGATCAATGTGTCCAAATGACTTTTAAATGTTTAGATATGACTCTCTTGGTGTGATTTTTTTTTTTTTAAAAAAAAAACTCATTGAAACTTGTGTAGCGCACTTTACGCGTTCTAGTTTGTCCCTAGATGAAAAATAATAAGAATTAGCCAAAATAATAAACGTTGTAGATTCTGAAAAACGGGGAGTTTAGGAGGCGATCCGGATTTGTGCTGTATTCTTGACTCATCAGGCTTTTTTTTTTTTTAAAAAAAGGAAAGAAATCAACCCACTATTAATCCTTGTACATCATTTCTACTTTACTATGCATTCTCCTGATTGAATGACTTTGTGCCTCAATAGATAGTTTGGATATTTTTTTTTTTAATATTGTTATGTTGAGAGATAAACACTTTGGTACATATTGGAGAGTAATAAATTGTGTTGAACATTGATAAACTAACGCAATTACCAGCAAGGTCACAGAGTCAGCTAATTTAGAAATATCAGTACTAAGATTTTGAGTGGTCCCCTGGAGAACACTGTCTACTTTATTAAAGCAGGAGGACGGGCAGAAAGCGGTGCATTAGGATTGATCTTTTGATCTAATTGTGAAACTCTGCCATGCCTTGTTTGGCCCAAAAGTGCTTCGTCAGCAGGAGGAAATGCAGCTCAGCTAATTGAGGAACATCCCTTACAAGCTAAAGGGATTGTGGGAAATAAAAACAAATTGCAGCTTGCACAGGGTTTTTATGGTATTAGTTATGAATGGAAGGTGTAAATAAGTACAGCTCAATTAATCTTCCTTCTGCTATGCAGAAACCTTTCCGAGATCAACGCTTACAAAAAAACGACACCCCACCAGCCTTCTGATCATTCCCTTCAAATTGAGAATGGGTTTCTGAAAACATCCAATGGCCACAGGGTGTGTTGGGCGTAGGCGATATCAGTTTTTCAACATCATGATGTATCACTAGCCAAACATCACAATATAGTGGTAAATTGCGATGTTGACAAGCAAAGGGAGGAACAAGCTGCATCGGCCCCGGCCCCGTGAGGCACGTCACTGAAATTGCCACCTCTTCTGCCTCCACCAGCACCCAGCGAAGGAAGGAAAGAGGCAATGGAGAAGTTAAGGTGCAGGCAAGCCCCACCCACAATATGTTGTTGTTGTTTAGTCGTGTCTGACTCTTCGTGACCCCATGGACCAGAGCACGCCAGGCACTTCTGTCTTCCACTGTCTCCCGCAGTTTGGTCAGACTCATGTTTGTAGCTTTGAGAACACTGTCCAACCATCTCGTCCTCTGTCGTCCCCTTCTCCTTGTGCCCTCCATCTTTCCCAACATCAGGGTCTTTTCCAGGGAGTCTTCTCTTCTCATGAGGTGGCCAAAGTATTGGAGCCTCAGCTTCAGGATCTGTCCTTCCAGTGAGCACTCAGGGCTGATTTCCTTCAGAATGGATGTGTTTGATATTCTTGCAGTCCATGGGACTCTCAAGAGTCTCCTCCAGCACCATAATTCAAAAGCATCAATTCTTCGGCGATCAGCCTTCTTTATGGTCCAGCTCTCACTTCCATACATCACTACTGGGGAAACCATGGCTTTTACTATATGGACCTTTGTTGGCAAGGTGATGTCTCTGCTTTTTAAGATGCTGTCTAGGTTTGCCATCGCCTTTCTCCCAAGGAGGAGGCATCTTTTAATTTCGTGACTGCTGTCACCATCTGCAGTGACCCACAATATACTGCCTGGGTAAAGGTGCCATTGGGATGCGGGTGGCATTGTGGGTTAAACCACAGAGCCTAGGGCTTGCTGATCAGAAGGTCGGCGATTCGAATCTCCACGACGGGGTGAGCTCCCGTTGCTCGGTCCCTTCTCCTGCCAACCTAACAGTTTGAAAGAACGAAGTGCAAATAGATAAATAGGTACCGCTCCGGCGGGAAGGTAAACCGCGTTTCCATGTGCTGCTCTGGTTTGCCTGAAGCGGCTTAGTCATGCTAGCCACATGACCCGGAAGCTGTACGCCGGCTCCCTTGGCCAATAAAGCGAGATGAGCGCTGCAACCCCAGAGTCGGTCACGACTGGACCTATTGGTCAGGGGTCCCTTTACCTTTGCCTAAGGAAAAGCAGGACATTCCAGGATCAAATCAGAAACTAGGATGGCTTCTGTAAATCTGGAACGGCCTATGGGAAATAGGGACACTTGGAGGGTCTGCAATGCCCTTGAATTCCTGAACTGTGACTCCTGGGCCCTGCATCTGCTACTGAGGCTGTACAGTTACCTTCCCGAATAAGGATCTGTTTCTCACTTACAAATAAGAGCCTCTACTTGTGTGTTTTGGGGTAGGAGCAAGGACAATAAGTGTAGCAATTTAGGGAGACTTTCTAGCCAGGCAAAAGCTCTCAAGGAGAGGCATGGCTTGGGCAAAGGAGTCTAGAGGACTGAATTTGGACCCTGACCCTGAGTTTCCCCACCCCTGATCCAGGAAATTCAAAAGGAAATCAAACTGGAGCAAAGACAGGCCCAGAAGCTGTCGCTGAACTGAGACAGTCTTCCCCAACAAGCCAAATTTCATCTGGCTTTTTAACGTTTTTGAATTGTAGACATCTGTGACATCTCTTAAGCAACGCTCACATCTGGCCATTCAGCTTTCCAGAAGTCCCGACACCGTGTAGCCCTCAGAATCGCTTGCAGGGTTGTCCCATATGGCTTCCAGCATGAGGTCACTAAGATGATGTGGGCTTTAAAGAACTGAAGCTCATAAATGCCTGCCCCTCCAGAGAATTGATAATGGGATAGGGAACATTTTACTTCCTTGTCGTTGCCTTCAATCAGGCCCTCATAATGAGATGTCATTGCCCTCCAAAGGCTAGTTACCGGCAGATTAAAACGACAGGCATGGGTGGAATCAGAACAGCAGATGAAAGCAGGTAACAGTTTGATGGTGAAGTCCGAATCTATATGCTTGTCAGGTTTGTTACTGAAGACTAACAGTGCAATCTTATATACAGCTACTCAGAGGTAAGCCTCACTGGGTGAAGTAGGGCTTATACCAGGCATAGGCAAACTCGGCCCTCCAGATGTTTTGGGACTACAACTCCCATGATCCCTAGCTAACAGGAACAGTGGTCGGGAATGATGGGACTTGTAGTCCCAAAACATCTGGAGGGCTGAGTTTGCCTATGCCTGGCTTACACTCAGGTATTTGGGTATAAGTCATGTCCCAGTAGCTGAATAGAGCCCTGGAATGCTACCTTCAGCCTGTGGGGCCTGTGGTTCCCCATCCTTTGTGTAATGTTGACACTAAGTACCCCATGAGACACCAAGTACCCCATGAGATTCATTCATCTTTCACCAGTTTCCCCTCTTTTTACACACACATGCACAACACATTCAAGGTTTGATAACTAGCAACTGAGTGTGTCAACTGGCCCTACTGAAGACCAGTGTGTTTGAGCACACAGGGAAGTTCTGCCATATAGTGCAGTGTTTTTTGTGTGTGTTCCCAGAAGCTAGAAAGCCTACAACCAGCTTTGTGGGAAAAACAGACTCCGCCATCCAGTTTGATAAGAGCTGAAATAAATATCACAAATATTTGAATATGGCCATTTTCCAACTTTCGCCAGGCGAATTTGGAATTATCAGAAATTTTGAAATATTCGTGTTTTAGATTTGCTAGTATCTCTTAGATTGATTTGGCTTGCATAGGCATAAGATATGAAATGTTTTCAACTGTCAATGGGCTAATACTAAGGAACGCAACATGTTATCTCCCAAATGCCGCCAGATACTGAATACCATTTCAGTGCTCAATAGAATACAAATGCTAAACGCTGCTGCATGTCAGCTACCAAACAAAATCAAACACATCGTATGCCAGCTGTCAGGTACTAAAAGTCATTTCATATTAGTTATAAAGTACTATGAAATGCAAAACGCCATTACCTGTCAACTATCAGCCAATACAAAATGGTATTTTGTATTTGACAGATGGTGGATGCAATAACTAATATACAATGACATGCAACCCTAGAGATGAAACCAGACATTTGGGGCATGGTGTGAAGATCACTGAATGTAACAGCTCCAAGTCTTTCCCTCTTCTACCTCTCAGTAATGTCTAATTGACTACTAAAATAGGGTTGCCATACATCTGGAATTTCCCAGACATACCCAGAATATTGTGGTCGAAAGCAGTGTTTGGGCGAAAATCAGCAAGATGTCCGGGAAACAGCGGATGTATGGCAAGCCATGTTGGCGGTGCAATTTTTGCCGATTTCAGTAAGGAACAGTAATACAGTTGTACATTGGAAGTTGAATGGAATCCGTTCTGGAAGTCCGTTTGACTTCCAAAACATTCGGAAACCAAGGCACAGCTTCTGATTGGCTGCAGGAAGTTCCTGCATCCAATCAGAAGTTGCGGAACCCTTGTTGGATGTTCATGTTCCAAAGAACATTCGCAAACCGAAACACTCATTTCTGGGTTTACAGTATTTGGAAGCCAAAACGTTCGACTTGTAAGGATCCAAGGCTGTAGCTGAAAAATGGCAATTATTTTTTAATGGCAAAACTAAAAAAAGCTCAGCAACTTTTGTGTCCAGAACTATTAACTAAAATATAAGATGCAGCATTTGACAAGCACCCTAAAGGCAGCCCAGGGGAGAAATTTCCAACCCAATGATATCAGGTCATATATTTTAGTGGAGTAGACTTTACAGAATGGAGAAAGGGGGGTGTAGGGCTGTCGCATTGGACAGCAACCTTATGATATCCACCCCGTAACTTCTAATCTCACACATGTGACTGTGAATATGCATGTGTGTGATCATGAGTGTACACACAGACACAAACACACACGCACAATGCCACAAGCGCAAACATGGAGGTACGAATTGCTGTGGCTTCGTGCAGATCTGCCTGCCTTCTGCTTCCTCAAGAAGCGCTTTTTTGTCTTTATGAAATTTACAAATACAGTCCCCATTTACATGTGTTAATTAGAATGATTTATTCTAAATGGGTTAATTACAGCCACATTTACATTTTAAGTGATTAGTTTTACAAGATTTGCAAGCCTCCAGTTGTAAATGCTGCTGGTCTCATTAGGATTTCAAGCACTCTCCCATATGGGCACCACAATTAATCTATTAAACCCCACTGAGTCGTCCCATTTAGATAATTTTGTACACAGACTATGCTGGTGCGTGTAGGCATGTTCACACCCCGCCAGGTGCCACTGTTTATTCCAACAGCACAACAGCCTTTTTCCTCCTGTATTTTTACCATTCTAACTGAGGATCACTGTAAGTTCTAGTTATTTGGGCTTTGGGAATGAGTCGTGCTAATGACTCAGTTCACATTTAACGGTGAACCTACCTTTCCAAAACAACATAGGAACTTCTCAGCATTTTACAGTGTGGGTCTCCAGCCACGTAACGTGTACAAAAATGCATACAGCAGTAAAAAATTCCATAAAAATCTGTTCATTCGGGGGGAAATCGCTTTGCGAAACTGTCGGTGTTAGGCAGAATTTCACACAAACAGGAGAAATTTGCACCCAAATGAAGAATTTTCATGTGACAAACTGACACAGAAAAACTGACTTGGAAATCTGGGGGGATAAATTTAAGACTGGGGAAATGAGAAACTGGGAGAAACCGCAATTGACGGATTCACCCAGCTCTATTTCTCTTGATTTAATCCCAGCTAGGATGACAATGTTTTGCATGGTTGGTCTGGATGGGGCTAATAAACTGAAGCTCAGTCCATGTAAGACAGAGATGCTGTTCATTGGTGGCATAGTCAATCAAGAGAGTTTATTTAATTTTAAGTACAACTGAGACCTTTGGGGACAGCAATAAATATGAAATTGCTGTAAAGCTGCCCTGAGCCCATGGAATATTTATTTATTACTTTCACATCCTGACATGTTTCCACCATAAAGCTCAAGGAGGCGCACATGGAATTCCCAGATGGTCTCCTATCCAGGCACTGACCTTGAGGGTGATGTTATCTCTGACCTTGCAGATGGACACTCAAGTGATATTTCAGGCTTGCAGCAACTTTCACCATCATTGGTTGACCACTGTAGTCCATGCATTGATAACCTTGAAGCTGGATAGTCCCAGTACGTTTCCGAGCACAATTCAAAGTGTTGGTGCTGACCTTTAAACCCCTAAACAGCCTCAGTCCAGTATACCTGAAGGAGCGTCTCCACCTCCATCGTTCAGAGGTCCAGTGCCGAGGGCCTTCTGGTGGTTCGCTCGCTGCGAGAAGCCAAGTTACAGGGAACCAGGCAGAGGGCCTTCTCAGTAGTGGCTGAGGTACTATTTCTGGGTTAGCGGAGTCTGTAACCTGAAGCGTATGTAACCTGAAGCATATGTAACCCGAGGTACCACTGTACAAACAGCAGAATGTATCATCTGATGTAACAAACCAGAAATGGTAGTTGAGGGAAGTCAACGGGGGGGGGATTGGAAAATGTATGTTTAGTAAGGTTATTGGCTATTTGTTATGAGAAAAGAAACTTAATAAAAATTATTATTATTATTATTATTATTATTATTATTATTATTATTATTATCATCATCATCATCATCATCATCATCATTATTATTATTACAAGCTATACTGGCTGCCCATCTTCTACCGAGTCAGGTTCAAGGACTTTGAATTAATTTACAAAGCCCTGAAAAATTTAGGTGCAGCTTGATCACCAAAATTTCAGAACCACAGTTCAAGAAGGACACTGACAAACTGGAACGTGTCCAGAGGAGGGCAACCAAAATGGTCAAAGGCCTGGAAATGATGCCTTATGAGGAACGGCTAAGGGAGCTGGGCATGTTTAGCCTGGAGAAGAGGAGGTTAAGGGGTGATATGATAGCCATGTTCAAATATATAAAAGGATGTCACATGGAGGAGGGAGAAAGGTTGTTTTCTGCTGTTCCAGAGAAGCGGACACGGAGCAATGGATCCAAACTACAAGAAAGAAGATTCCACCTAAACATTAGGAAGAACTTCCTGACAGTAAGAGCTGTTCGACAGTGGAATTTGCTGCCAAGGAGTGTGGTGGAGTCTCCTTCTTTGGAGGTCTTTAAGCAGAGGCTTGATAACCATATGTCAGGAGTGCTCTGATGGTGTTTCCTGCTTGGCAGGGGGTTGGACTCGATGGCCCTTGTGGTGTCTTCCAACTCTATGATTCTATGATTCTATGATCTCCAGGAACATCGTTGATTGCTCTGAATCAGACCCAAGGCCCTTCATGGAATGCACTGCAGTAATCGAACCGAGTGGCATTCCAGCTCTCCTGCCAGTGCATTTGTGACATGCTGGGCTCCCCACCACCCTCTCACTAAGTAATGGTGACCCACCTGCATAGCTGCTCCACGTCATCTGTCTAGCTGCTTCAGTGTATACCATATTCCCATCATGGGTTATCACTTACAGTATCAGGGAAGCAACCAGGAGGAATGGTGTGCACTGTCAGCTCCCTTAAAGCAGCTTTAATCATTGGATGTTGCCCCTAGGATTCAAGCTCTGGGTGTTTCAGTAAGACGCAATGTGCCCAAAATGCGCTGCAAGGCATTTAAGACCCATTTAACCCTTCCCTTGCCCTTCCTCTCTCTCCTTTGGCCTGGTTCCCACTGCAGGTGAAAAATAATGTACTCTCATCATGAACTACCAGTTATGACAGTCAGGAAAGCGGTATCACTGCTTTGTGGCTTATGACCTTATTACCTGACCTAAAGAGCCAGGAGCTATGACCTACATGACACTTATTATCCATTTTGTTCTCCACTTCCACATAGCGCACAATGAATCCTCGGCTGTCTCGTTCAATTTTACAGGGATTATTTTGTAATTTGCCAGTATAATTTGGTGCAAATAGTCATCTGACTGATGAAAGAATGTAGACTACTGACTTCATTAAACAGTAAACAATGAAGTGGGGGGGGTGGAGGAGTCCACGATTTCATCTAGAATTAATTCTCGTCATTACTCGCTTGGATAAAAATGGAGATCTTAAAGTGTTCAAAATTGCTGCCTGGAGGGAGGTTGGATTGGGTTAATCATTTAATATATTTTTTTTCTCTTGAGGGAATTTGAAATTACAATAATTTTAATCTATGTTTCTGCCTCTTTGGCTAGAATTGTAAATAATAATGTAATATTTCAAATTAGTTCCTACTAAACCAATTGATGCGGGAGCGAGGTTTTGCTCTGGGTTTGTATGGTGACGACGTAGGAAATTAGTTCTCAATTTTGGAAGTTTACATATTCTTATGAACAAACCTCTCATGTTGCTTGTGGTCTGCTTCTAATTTGGAGCCAGGGAAATTAAGAAGCCCCTTTAGTGAACAGGCCATAGGCAGCGTTGATGGGAGGGCAGTGGCAAAGGGACAAGCACTCTCACCAAATTGTGAAACACTTTGAGGGAAAGGCACAGACGCAGGGATGACAGAAAGTCTTTGGAGCTCACTTCCAGGCCTTCCTCTTGGACAAATCCACTCACCTTCCCGGAGGGGGGGATGTTTGCAGGCTGGCCACATGCACTCCTGCGTACAGTGGAGGGCGTGGCGATGCCGCCCACATCACTGGGAGTTCTGGCCGTGTCACACCCCATGGGGCTGACCAATCCGGTTGGCCGGTGGGCGTGGCTTACCTAATTTAAACCACCGCGCAGCCAGGGGGCTCTTTCTCCTTATTTCCTCCTGTGTTGGATCTTGATGGTTGGTGGGAGGGGAGGTTGTGGCCTTCACCTGCCTCTCCCCCTTTTAAGGGTATTCTCTTAAAGCAGCGGTTCTCAACCTGTGGGTCCCCAGATGTTGTTAGACTACAACTCCCATCATCCCTGAGCTCTGGCCTTGCTAGCTAGGGGTGATGGGACTTGTAGTTCAACGACATCTGGGGACCCACAGGTTGAGAAAGGCTGTGTTAAAGGAATCTGGGGGTGTGGATCCTGTCCGAAGCCCAGGTATGGGCTAGGGCCATGCCACGACCCCATTAGGAACCCTGGGGGAACTCGCAGTTGATGTACATCAACAGGGCTTCCCCTACTGGTGGTTGACCCTTATGAGACTACCTGCATGATGGGCAGGGGTCAGATATAGTCGGTTCAGTTCCAATGCCTACTGTAAGCCAATACTGCTCACATCTGTAACCAATAAAGTTGTGGCCTTATTTATCCCATTAATTGATGCTTTTGAATGATGGTGCTGGAGGAGACTCTTGAGAGTCCCATGGACTGCAAGAAGATCAAACCTCTCCATTCTGAAGGAAATCAGCCCTGAGTGCTCACTGGAAGGACAGATCCTGAAGCTGAGGCTCCAATACTTTGGCCACCTCATGAGAAGAGAAGACTCCCTGGAAAAGACCCTGATGCTGGGAAAGATGGAGGGCACAAGGAGAAGGGGACGACAGAGGACGAGATGGTGGGACAGTGTTCTCAAAGCTACCAGCATGAGTTTGACCAAACTGTGGGAGGCAGTGGAAGACAGGAGTGCCTGGCGTGCTCTGGTCCAGGGGGTCACGAAGAGTTGGACACGACTAAACGACTAAACAACCAAAACCCAAAATAGTGGTGTCCGTGTGTTTCATTATCTAGAAATGGGGTGGGCTCGGGGCCTTGCCATGCAAATATTCTGGGTCGGAAGAACAGGGGCAGCAGTTGCAGGTCTCAGAGAGTACAGAAAGCTATAGAAAGTGCCGTGGATGCAAGCATTTCTGCTGCTTAACAGAGGAGGAAGAGACATGAGTTGGTGGTCGGTGATTCCCTCCCAAGAGGAACAGAAGCCCATGCTTTTCCATCGTCATCGTTCTACTATTTATACCCTACCCAGCTTTTTATGTCCCAGCTACTCTGGGTGGCTTCTGACATAGATCAAAACATAATAAAACATTAAACTATTTTAAAAAACAAAAATCCTTCCCTATACAGGATTGCCTTCAGATGGTTAACTCCATACCCTGCAACATTTCTCCAGTGAAAATAGAGACTTCCTACCATACCTTCCAACAGTTCTCTGATGAAAATAGGGACGTCCTAAGGAAAAGCGGGACATTCCGGGATCAAATCAGAAACCGGGGCAGCTTCTGTAAATCTGGGACTGTCCCTGCAAAATGGGGACACTTGGAGGGTCTGAAATATTCAAGATGCGACAGAGAAGCCGCCGAGTCTTATAAGACAATGACCATTACCCCTTCCTTCTGATCCATGTTGGTGCAAATGATACTGCCCAACACACCGTTCATTGTATAGCAAGGGACTATGAAACTTTGGGTATCTACTGATGGACCCTGGGGCACAGGTAGTTATTTCATCACTCTTTCCGGTTAAAGCTATTGATCAACGATAGAAACAACAGTCATGCTAGATGCCTAATTCTTCAGTGTTTTAGATATTCATACCATCATTTGGATTGTCTAAGTATCAAATATAACATTAGAAAACGTCTGGATTATCAGTGCCGTGTGCACTATTTCTGTCAGACATTTGTTGAATTAAACAAAATAGTGGTCTGGGTCTGATCCATTGTTCTGGTTTATTTTATTTTAATTTTTCTCATGGTTACCATTCAGTTTTGCTAAAAAGGCTTCCATTTATATTTATGTTATATGAAGCTTGCCACCCATTATTATTTATATAGTTAGAACCGACAGGTCTAAAATAACAGGGAGGTTAAGAGGCAACAAATTATATTCCATTTGTTAGGTTCGTTTTCACTTCTTAGGTTGGTTTTTACTTCTATCAAGCAAATGCCAACGTAGAGTTCCCTTGAGACTTTGGTGAGAGAAATCTCCAAGCTCTTCCCTTGAAATCAATCTAAAAATATTTAGCATTGTATAAATCCCATAATAGCCGTATGCATCTTTGTTAGATCTTGCCAATATTAAAATGATTTAGACAAAAGTCGAGAGCTCAGTAAACTATATTTGTCACAAGCATCATCATCCTTATTAAATTATTGCCAGGTCAAAAAATTCATCAGGCCAGTAAGCAAAAACTATAACAGTGCATTAGTAAAGTAATCTTATTTTAACTGAATTTCCACAAACCCGCTGTCATTTTAGCACTTCTTAAAAAATAAAAAACCAAAGTGCTTTTTCCACTTCAAAAAGCCTCATTTCATATATTTCAGAAATGGTTGCTTTAACACATTTCCAATGTATTTTCATGAATATTTTATTCCAGAAAGCTACAAATCCTCTTCAAGTCACAAACAATAAAACTGTGCAGTTAGACTGTCTGCAATGCACAGGCTATTTTCGGCCACCACCAAACACATGGAGATTTCTCCTCTTCATATGTTATACCAGAGTGGCCCTACCATGAGCCAAAATGAAACAGCTGCCTTGGTGGGCAGTATTTATGCGCTGTCAAGGGCAACACGCACATATCACCTATGTAGCAGAAAACCATTTGGCAATCCTGCCCAAGCCCCATTGGAATGAAAAGGAGCCAGAAAAGAACAATGTGCTTTTGGGTATCTCCTGTTCATTTCAACAAGGTTTGTGCAAGCGAATTCCATCTCAGGAGAACTCGGTGGTCTTCCCCGTGTTGATGAACACCAACTCCAGACCCTATTTTCCAGGGACAGCCCCAGATTTACAGAAGTTGTCCTGGTTTCTGATTTGATCCCAGAATGTCCCACTTGTCCTTGGGATGTCCCTATTTTCATCAGAGAACTGTTGGAGGCTATGGGGTTATGCAACCCCTGAGCCAAGGAGATAAGTAACCTTTAGAAGACATCTGGAGGCAGCCCTTCATGGAAGTTTCTTAATGTTTGATGTTTTATTATGTTTTTATATATGATGGAAGCTGCCCAGAGTAGCTAGGGCAACCCAGTCAAATGGGTAGTATATAAATATTATTATGGTTATGGTTATGGAATAGAACATTCCTATTTTCACCAGCCCCTTCATGGATCACTGCCTTGTCGTGGCGAAGGGGCTTGAATATGCTATGCTTGAGAAGCTATGAGCTATGCCATGCAGGGCCACCCAAGATGGACAGGTCATAGCTGAGAGTTTACACTAAATGTGATCCACCTGGAGAAGGAACTGGCAAACCACTCCAGTATTTTGCCAAGAAAACTCCATGGACATAAAAAAGGAGAATCTTTGAGAAGAAAGTGAGAGTTTCCAAGGCATGCTCTGGTTCATGGGGTCACGGAGAGTCGAACACAACTAAGACAACTAAACAACAACAATTTTCATCAGAGAAATGTTGGAGGGCATGATCTCCTGTTCATTTCAACAAGGTTTGTGCAAGCAAAGTCCATCTCAGGAGAAGTCTGTGGTCTTCCTCATGCTGATCAGTTCCAACTCCCATAATTCTCAGACAGCAGGCCAATGGTCGGGGATGGTGGGAGTCCGGCAACATCTCATGGATGGTGCCTACTGTGCAAAAAGCTGGAGGGGTTTGTTTAAGAATTTGTTTTTCCACAGAGCACCAAAAGACCTTGGTCTTGACCCTTAGAAGTGAAAGTACAGCTGAACATCTGTTTTGTGGGCATTAGGCTAGGCTGGTATGGGTAATCTTTTGCAGCCTGAGATCAACATTCCTTTCTGGGCAGTTTTCTGGAGAACATGTGCCAGTGGTGGTTGTGTGTGGCCCGTGAGAGTCCCAAAAGCCAGACAGAGAGGATTGGAGAACCTCATTCAGTCCCTTGGAGTGGAGTTCCCCATTCCTGCCAAACCCAGAGTGATGTTCCTACTCACACACATCGGATAGCTAAACCCATAACAATACAACGCCCCAAAGTACAAAGCCTGTTGCCGTATTCTTTTAAACGATTTTATAAAACAAAGTAAAATTGATTGCTTTGATGATTTGTTCAAATATCTAAATCTTGGGAAACAATGAGCATTTACCAGTCCCTGTGCTCTAGTGGCAAATTACGACCAGCCATTTGATGCATCCACAGTATAACTGTATTAAACATACATTCATCAGCATCATGTAATGGAAGGCATAGAACGTGCAGAGGAAAATGAAGAGTTCACACTTCCCTGGGACTGGCTGTCATTCTTGTAAATTGACGAATATTAATTTGTGGCATTTTCTTTTGAGAGTGTCATTCTAAACGTGAATCAAAATCAATGAGATGTAGAAAAGTAATGAAAAGGAAGTCCTGTTCTCCCCGGAGTAACTTTCAACATGGATTCACTTGGGTGTTATTAGAGTCAAATTTCATATATGAATTGATTGCGGAGAAATTTTTAAAATAACCAATTGATTTTAATCTCTTTAACCGAGTTAGTTTTTATGAATATGTATGGTTGCAAAGAGTGGAAATGCCAGTTCAGAATAATGCCATCAATGGTAACTTAGTTTTTCATTTGTTATACAAGAAAAGGCTTGGGGAGGAAAGACAGAATTTCACTTAGCATCATTGTGGAATATTGAGGGATGCAGTCTATGTACATCTCTTTTGCATGGTTACCAGACCGTGGCTTGGATTCAAAGGGCCAAAGAAATGGGTTGGCTTTTGAATCCCTACCCAAACACCCCTCAAAAGCCATTTCTGAAGGTTAGGGAGGGTTGTCATATACGGTATACAGCCCTTTGTAAACAGTCAATCGAAAAACCACATTAGGAAACCACCCAAATTGTTGAGCTTTGTTTAGACAAACCCCAAAGTTGTCAGAGAATTGATGGGCTAGACTGGGAGCCCTTGAAGGAGTTGATAAGGCTCGTGGATATATGTCTGACATCCCTGGGCTATATATTAGTCACATTCCCTGATGGATCAGTCACCCCCCATTTGAAACCCTGCTAGCTATCTGTGGCAGGGGAAAGGAAGTGTGGAATGGCTTACCCACCTATTTCTTTCATTTCCATTTCCCCCTCCTGTTGATTCCAGTGGGAAGGAAGATGTTATACCAGCCCCAGGATTTTGCCCCTTCTAGCATTTGTCATGGGATGATGGGACTTAGGATCCTTTGACTCTACAGTCATGCCCTTAAATGAGCTGCTCACATCATCATCATCATCACATGTATAAATTTGTATGGGTGTACTTGTTGAGACGCGGGTGGCACTGTGGTCTAAACTACAGAGCCTAGGGCTTGCCGATCAGAAGGTTGGCGGTTCGAATCCCCATGACAGGGTGAGGTCCCGTTGCTCGCTCCCTGCTCCTGCCAACCTAGCAGTTTGAAAGCCCATCAAAAATGCAAGTAGATAAATAGGTACCGCTCCGGTGGGAAGGTAAACGGCGTTTCCGTGCACTGCTCTGGTTTGCCAGAAGCTTAGTCATGCTGGCCACATGACCCGGAAGCTGTACGCCGGCTCCCTCGGCCAATAAAGCGAGATGAGCGCCGCAACCCCAGAGTCGGCCACGACTGGACCTAATGGTCAGGGTTCCCTTTACCTTTACTTGTTGGGATACTTTCGGGGAGATGGGGGCATTTGGTAGGCCCCCAGCTTGCTCCAGCCTCCGGCCAGCAGCCGGACGATCTCCGGTACAGCATCAATCAGTCAGCGACTCAAGCCTCAGTAGCCTTCTGAAGCTACTGAGCACGCTAATTAGCAGAGTGAATAAATCTCCACAACGGAAGTGGCGGACAGAGATGTGTGTAAGCATATTTGCAAGCATTTATTCAGCATAGTTCAGGAACAAAGGGGAAAAAAATGTCTGCTTCCCTTCGTGTCCAGTAAAACAGCAGTAACACAAAAGCTATATACAAAACGGAAGTTCCCAGCAGACTGTGCTGGAGATGTAAACAGGCATGTGACACAGAATAGTCCTGCCTGTCCCTTTTAAGGTGGAACGGAACTATATCCTAACAGTACTGAGGGAGTGGGAAAGACAATCCTGCCGTGATGGGCCTCTTTCTTTGACAGCAGAGCAGCACATCTGTTCCATTTCCAGTGGCCCCTCAACTGGTCTATGGCAGGCTTTAGGATACAAATTTGCCCTTCACTTAGAAGGGCTCTGGAAAGCTCTTTAACTTCAGTATGACAGAGCTTGACAGCTAACCATGTTAGAGAAATTAACATTTCAAGACAGAGCAAAAGCAATTCTGAAGCATACATGGCTTTATTGAACTACGGTTCTGCTTTGCCACACATGTATAAGCAGAAAAAGGAACTTGTTGACCTTTTTTTTAAGTTAAGATGGGTTCTCTTCTTTGCCTCTGGCAGGCAGCCTCTGAGCACAGGTGAATGGCAGAGATGCCAGAATGCACCAAACAGGTGCTGGTACTCAGTTCCAGTGAGTTCCAGTTGAAAAAAGCCCTGTGTACGAGTTATAAGACTGCAAGAGCATATGCTCCAAATTTTCTCCAATGTAAACAAGGACGTCCTAATCCATACCCTCCAACCTTTCTCCAGTGAAAATAGGGACATCGTACCATACCTTCCAACATTTCTCCAATGAAAATAGGGGTGTCCTAAGGAAAAGTGGGGCATTCTGGGATCAAATCAGAAACTAGGACAGCTTCTGTAAATCTGGGACTGTCCCTGGAAAACAGGGACACTTGGAGGGTCTGTATCATGAATGAGCCAATCCCCAGGGAAGTGTTGCAACCAGATCCCAGGGAAGGTCTGCAACCAGCTGAAGGAAGCAGCCGGGAACAGAGAGGGTTAACTGCCAGACAGGATGAGTATTGGCTAGTGCCAACACCCCCGCCCTTTGGAATGCCGGCTGATAAGGGAATGACTAAGAGCGAGCCGGAACCCTTCCAGTGCTCTCAAGAAGTGCAAAATGCCGCGAACAGAGAAGGAAGCAGTTTATCAGGCGGGAAAGAGCTAAGAGACAGCCTCTCGGAGAATGGGGAAGAGGCAGGAGCTGACCCTCTCAGCCCAAGGTCTTGGCGAATGGGAGGGCTGCAAGACAGGAAGCAAAACAAGAGACGTCAGAAGCGAAAGTTCAGTTGCTTCTGGTCTCGCAGGAAGCACTCTTCAGAAGGGTGATCTTGATTCATGATGGCGGAGGCTATGTTAAAGCTGTCTGGAGTTATTGGTTTGTTTTGACAATAAATCATCCTTTTTAATTAACTACGCTCACTGTGTTATCAAGCCGGGGACTGGACTCCTGACAGACTACAACAGAGGGCCTCTGGTAAATCAAGAACTACTCTGAGGTGACTTATTGGTTAATTCTTGAGATTGGATATTAGTACTGTGACATGGCACTGGGGATGGATGGACCCATTATACAGTGGTGCCTCGCAAGACGAAAAGAATCCGTTCTGTGATTCTCTTCGTCTAGCGGTTTTTTTGTCTTGCGAAGCAAGCCCATTGACGGATTAGCGGAATAGCGCTATTAGCGACTTTTAGCGGCTTTTAGCGGCTTTTAGCGGCTTATCTGCTGATCGGATCAGCTGATAAGCGGCTTAGCAGCTTAGAAAAGGGAGGGGGGAAACCAGCAGGAACTCGCAAAACATTGTTGTCTTGCGAAGCAAGCCCATAGGAAATTCGTTTTGCGAAGCACCTCCAAAACGGAAAACTCTTTCGTCTAGCGAGTTTTCCGTCTTGCGAGGCATTCGTCTTGCGGGGCACCACTGTAGTTCAGTCCACCCCAGTTCTGCAACCCCACTTTTTAGTCCAGGGAAACACTGTGGGCAATCATATTTTCCCCATGCAATTCCCTCTGAGAACATCACCAAGTCTCATTGGTCCCAGGGGGACTTATTCTATTCTATTCTATTCTATTCTCAGTGTGTGGCAACAGGTGGTCTCCATGTGCTAGCTGTTCAAGGCTATGGGCAGCTTCTTAAAAGGCAAGAAAAAACTTTGCAAGACAGAGACAGAGTGTTTTGGGTCCCCACCCCCTCCATCCCAAATAACTATAACTACGGCGGTGCCTCAGGTTACATACGCTTCAGGTTACATACGCTTCAGGTTACATATGCTTCAGGTTACAGACTCTGCTAACCCAGAAATAGTACGTCGGGTTAAGAACTTTGTTTCAGGATGAGAACAAAAATCGTGCTCTGAAGGTGCGGCGGCAGCAGGAAGCCCCATTAGCTAAAGTGGTGCTTCAGGTTAAGAACAGTTTCAGGTTAAGAACGGACCTCCGGAATGAATTAAGTACTTAAACTGAGGTACCACTGTATATGGATTGAGTATCCATGGAGTGAAGGATGTCAACCAGACTCTAAATAAGAAATTATGCCGCAATGTGAGGAAATGATGATCATCATCATGTGTTCGGAAAAGGAGCTGGAAACCATGATTTTGAGAAATTGTTTCAAATTAATTTCATTCGGTTTGATTTCTAATCATTAGGAAAACGAATAAAAATCATTTGGAAAGAAAGAAAGAAAGAAAAGAGAAACGAGTGTTCATGTCGTCTGCTTTTCAGGCGATGCTGCGACGTCGGAGCAGATGTCTTCTGCAAACATTGAAGCCCTTGTTACATGTATCCCCTTGCAAGCAAACAAACATATTTTAAAATGTGGAACCCGATATGAAGTGGGTTTTAAATTATTTATGTGAGTAGCGGACACTTAGAAGCCAGGAATTCCCATCACTGCTTGGCAGCGCCCAAGGAGAAATCCCGGGACGGGAGAAAGTGGTGGCCTTCAAACCATCACAGATGCATTCTGCAGGATGCGTCCTTTTCTGAGAGTTTTCTTGAGAAAACGGAGAAAATGGGTCCTTCCTTTTGTCTTAAAGCTGTCTCTGCCCAATCTTTCCTTCTTGCTGTGTTAGCCTCTAACCTAACAAGGTTAATCCTGTCCAAACAGCATTTTACTAGTAGAAAGGGTCAGAGAATTGAGGGGGGTATATTGAGCAGAGGTATCTATTTATGGCCCCAATCTTCTTTTTTGAATCCATCACTTCTGGAAATCAAATGAAACATAACACCCCGTCCACAGTGCAAAACACATCCTATTTCAATAAACACATTACTTTCACAGAGTGACATAAATATCGAAACAACTGTTTGTTACATAAAAGAAAAGTGAACGACATATTTCATGGTTTTCGCTATATTATTTGCATTTGTCTCCAAAGGTTTAGCATTTCTTCTTTTATGGTCATCTTCCTGAACTTTCCGGTGTTTTCTGTCTCTCTGGACTCAACAGATACAGCAAACTTTATGGATGCGATAATACATTTTGATATGACAATATAGTTCCATTATATTATTGCCTTATATTTACTGTATGAATCCTAATAAGACTGACCAGAAACATATTACGAATTCATTTGTTGGGGCCTCGGTGTCTCAGGGAGCAAAAAGAAATGTGTATATTAACATGAAACATACCACCAGGCCTTTCTAGGGTTTAAAATGTTTTCCTTTCAAAACTCCTGGTATCTGGTTGGGTTGAGGGGACTCTCAGCAAAGTGCCACCTGTGACTTGGAATGAATGGATCTGTCCATTTTGGTTTCTCTTTTTAAAAGGCTTAAGTTCAGTTTTCCACATTTCCACATTGATTTCCAGGTTTTTGGGTTTTTTAAAAATATAATTATTTAAAAGTCAGCAGGAAAATTCATCAGCATTTTAGTGCAATTTTCTCCTCTTAATTTTTGCATACATTTCTCCTCATATAATAAATATTCTGTTGATATTTAATAGATATAGTATCATATGTGATATGCTAATTTCCACTAATATATGCATTTCAATGCGCACATCTCCCCAATGTACACATTTTTGTGACACTATTTGGTTGGAGAACTGGACTGCAAAATCTGGAGAAGTGCAAATTTTGAAAGATGGTTGTGGAGGTGGGACAACTTGACCTCCTGTCAGTTGTGTTGCTGCTGTTAACCAAGAGGTGGGGAGGGGGGCAGAGCAATGGTGAAGTTGGCACAGTGCAAACACACTGGCGGGAACACCAAATTGGCATGGTGAAAATGAATCAGATGAGCCAATCTCGCCACTGTCTTAACTCCTTCTTCTCTACCTCCTGGTGAGCAGGAGCAACTCTGTGACCAACCAGAGTTCAGGTAGTTGGTGAGCCCCTCACTCTGCTGTCTGAGGTTGATTAGAAGGGTAATAGGCTAGTGCGGGTGGCGCTGTGGGTTAAGCCACAGAGCCTAGGGCTTGCCGATCAGAAGGTCGGTGGTTCGAATCCCTGAGACGGGGTGAGCTCCCGTTGCTCGGTCCTTGCTCCTGCCAACCTAGCAGTTTGAAAGCATGAAGTGCAAGTAGATAAATAGGTACCACTCCAGCGAGAAGGTAAACGGCGTTTCCGTGCGCTGCCCTGGTTCGCCAGAAGTGGCTTGGTACACCGGCTCCCTCGGCCAATGAAGCAAGATGAGCGCTGCAACCTCCAAGTCATCCATGACTGGACTTGATGGTCAGGGGTCCCTTTACCTTTAGGCTAGTCTTGATTTATTTTTCCCCTTATATTTAAATTTCATATTTTAAACAGCATCGGAAATGAGAATCACATATTCTGTATCCCTGGGTAGGGTGGGGAGAAGTATAGTTTTGTATGGATCCAACTGAGAACCTCAGGCAAGCGACAAATTACTATGAGAGTACTGCTGAAATCCTGATCTATGCGGGATAGATAGCCCCACTGAACACTGTGGGATTTATTTCTTATTAACCTTTCTGAGATTGCACTGGCAGTGATACCATTCTCAACAGCAGCATTGTCCAGTGCTTTTTTTCTGGGTGACACAGGGGTACACAAAACCCTAAACACTTTGTGAATCTAATGGGAGAAGAAACTAAACATTTTTTTAAATTTTAGTTTCTTCTCTAGCACGGTGAATTGTCAGTTCCATTGCTACCCTCGATGGCAACCTCATTTCCTGTCACGGTGTTTCCTGAGTCCCAGGTGGAAGCGAGTGTTTCATGTGTGCAGTAAGAGTTGGAATCTAGCACGGTGATTGGTCAGTTTCAATGTTGAAACTGGCAGCTTGATTTCCTTTCCCGGTGTTTCCTGAGTCTCAGATGGAAGCGAGCGTTTAATGTGTGAAGTAGTGTGGAAAGTGGATGTGGGGTGTTTTACTGATGAAAGTTTGGCCTCATTGAGGGGCAGTATTTCAGTATGAGTAATGCATGTTCTTTGTACTTTTCTCCATTTAGCATTTTTCAAAGAGGGCCAGATTTTATGAAGTGAAGATGCCTGAGTTTTTGAGCTTTTTTTTTAGGAGTTAAATTGTTGAGCTATTTTTACAATTTTCCTCCAAAGCTGTTGAGCTATTTTTAGGATTGAAATCGTTGAGCTTTTTTTGGGGGGGGGGGTTTACACCCGGGCCAGACTTTGAACATGCCTGATTTACTGTATTTATTTTTCCCAATTTGAACTATAAAATGGTGCTTTTCTTGAGTCAAAATGAGAATATCCCTCTCTTAGAAAAAAAGCAGTGCTGCTATCATTAAATTATTGATTAAATCCCCATCTCAAACAAATGAGGGAAGCAACCCCACCTAGAAAGTGTGCGGCCGTGCACATAGTGGTGGGTAAGGGACCAATGGTCTCGCTGTGTTTACCCCTTTCCTTGGCACGTGGGTAATGCAGCTTTCTTCCAGCCTTACTATGCTTCCTGTTTCCTAGTCCGACCCTCCATTTCCAACCCAAAGTTTCATCTAGGAAAAAATCCTAATAAAAATTCAAACTAATCTACATTGAAGTAGTAAGATCCTACACTGGAGAAGGATCATTCAACGCAGAAATAGGAAGCATGCTGTATTTCTATTTGACAGTGGAATTGACTCCCTCAGGAGGTGGTGGACTCTTCTTGTTAAGCAGAGGTTGGATGGTCATCTATCATAGATGCTTTAGTTGAGATTCCTGCACTGCAAGGGGATGGACTCTTGGGGTCTCTTCCAACTTTGATTCCAATTCTTGGTATCAGCCAATGCACCACAGTTTATACATCCACTGTGGAAGGAGGGATGGACGGAAGAGATTCGTTGAACCTTTTCAATTCTTCCATGCTTCAGTGGCTGGACTCACTTTTATTTTTTTTTTAATCTATTGCCTAATTAATACGGCATCTTTTTTATCTGATCAGTAGGGTTTTCCAACACTATCCTAGACACATCTACTCAGTAGTAAGTCCCACCGAATTCCACTGGGCTTACTCCCAAGGAATTATGTCTATTCTACCTGGCGACAGATCGCAGCCACAATCATTTAGCCTAGCTGATGAATTGGCTAAACATTGGACTTCTATTTATTAGCCTCTTAATAACTGATATTTAAACACCTCGGACTCGCAAGGTCTTCAGCAGCAGGATAAAACTGTGTGAAAATAATACATCTTTGTTTTTTGTAATTAAGTATGCAGCTTAAGCACACTTACAAATGCCAGAGGTAATGATTACTTGAAGTTTATCATTCATGGTAATTCTTCCATCCGACAAAAAGGCAAGGAACACTGTGACCAAACAAAATTAGAACCATAAATCAGATTAGTCCCTTGCTTGTTCCCCCCCCCCTTTTTTTATTCTAACCAGTCAGTTCAATAAATCATTCAGCATAGCCTATACATTATGCTTAGTGCCTTGCTTGTACCTCCATCAGCACAACGGTGTGTCGTAAAATGTTCTTTGATATATGCAAAGTGAATCAATGGAAATTAAGAACAACTTTTACTGCTTTAAACTCTCTGCTCTACTCCGTGTGGGCTGCTGCTGCTGCTGCTGCTGCTGCTGTGGTGGTTGTTCAAAACCTGTAAAAGACATAAAGTGGGAGAAAAAGCTGAACATTTAGATTCCCCTACATTGCAATTTGACAAAAATAAAAATCTTCTCACTGAGTATTCACTTGCCTAGATTGTCCGGTTATCAAATCTTGATCCTAGGAACTGTTTTCTGTGCTTTATGGGTATAGAAAATGTTATCCGCAATCAGGGCTTTTTTCAGCCAGAACTCACCGGAACTCAGTTCTGGCACCTCTCAGATGGGCGCCATTGCCATTATAAGAGAACAAGGGAGGCGTTCGTGGTGAATTCCAACACCTCTTTTTATAGAAAAATAGCACGTTCTGCAACTCAGTCTCCAGGCAGTGAGTGCTTTCCAGGGTTCCAGGATGTGCCCCAGGGCTTGGTTTTCTTGGGATAAAGATTAGCGGAGACTGCTGGTGTTTCTGGAATGCAAAGATTTATACATATGTATATGATTTGTGCATATACATATTCTAGGCTGCATCAACAGAAGTGTAGTGTCCCAGTTAAGGGAAGTAATAGTTCTGCCTTGGTCAGACCACACCTGGAGTCCTTCATCCAGTTCTGGGCCACAAATTAAGAAGGATATTGACAAGCTGGAAGGTGTCCAGAGTAGAGTAACCAACATGATCAATGGCCTGGAAACCGAGCCTTATGAGGAACAGTTGAGGGAGCTGGGTATGTTTAGCCTGGAGAAGAGGAAACTGAGAGGAGATAGGACAGCCGTCTTCAAACATCTAAATGACTATCACATGGAAAATGGAGGAAGCTTGTTTTCTTCTGCTCTGGAGTTACAAGAAAGGAGATTCCGACTAAACACCGGGAATAACTTTCTGGCGGTAAGAGCTGTTTGACATTGGAACGGCTCCGTCAGAAGGTAGTGAATTCTCCTTCATTGTCGGTTTCCATGCTGAGGTTGGATTGCTATCTGTCATGGATGATTTGGTTGAGATTCGTGCATTGCAGGGGGTTGGATTAGATGATCCTTGGGGCCATTTCCAACTCTGTTGTTGTTGTTTACTCGTTTAGTCGTGTCCGACTCTTTGTGACCCCATGAACCAGAGCACGCCAGGCACTCCTATCTTCCACTGCCTTCCACAGTTTGGTCAAACTCATGCTGGTAGCTTTGAGAACACTGTCCAAAGCTACCAGATAGTTTCCAACTCTACAATTATACAGTTATACAATATATAATATTATACAATAGTTTCCAACATTTCCAACTCTAAGGTAAAGGTAAAGGGACCCCTGACCATTAGGTCCAGTTGTGACCGACTCTGGGGTTGCGGCGCTCATCTCGCTTTATTGGCCAAGGGAGCCGGCGTACAGCTTCCGGGTCATGTGGCCAGCATGACTAAGCCACTTCTGGTGAACCAGAGCAGCGCACGGAAACGCCGTTTACCTTCCCACTGGAGCGGTATCTATTTATCTACTTGCACTTTGAGGTGCTTTCGAACTGCTAGGTTGGCAGGAGCAGGGACCGAGCAACGGGAGCTCACCTCGTCACAGGGATTCAAACCACCGACCTTCTGATCGGCAAGTCCTAGGCTCTGTGGTTTAACCCACAGCACCACCCGCGTCCCTTCTATTTCCAACTCTACAATTATACAATTCTATGATTCCATTATACCCTGCCCATTTGCTAAAGAGCTCAAAGCAGCACACACTTATCCCCATAGCAGGTGGAGTAGACTTGAGAGATGGGTTTCATGGCAAAGTGATTTGCATCCAACTCCCCCCCCCCCAACCTTTAGACTACACTGATCCTTAGTGAATGGGTGACTGAATAGATAGTGATAGAAAATACACTTATTGAATGTTTCCTTGCTGTACAGATTTTAAAAGCACAACAAAAGGCTGTTCAGAGTCGGAGATGGGCAATCTTCTTGATTAACAACCAAACACCAGGAGCTGAGAGGGAGTTCACACATTATATTGAAATCACTTGGGGATATTGTTTTCACTTGTCAAAGTTTGCCTGCTCGTTTCAGTGAGGCATCAAGCTGTCACTGCTGCATCCTCCAGGTCCAGTGGGACTCTGAAATGCGCCTTGACGCAACTGAGATCAATGGGATAACAGTTCACACCTTAGATTGTTTAGAGGAACCCAAAGAGTGGGGATATATGACCAAAGTAACATGTAGACTGGCCCTAAATTCTCTTTATTTCCACTAATGGTTCAAAGTGAGGAATGTTATTTAAAACAACGTGTCTCCCCACCCTGATATGGTCATGCACAAGGCTAAGAAAAGGAGATGTACACGGGCATGCAGTGCCATTTATAAAAATCATGTGTGTTTGATGATACTTAGCATTTGTATAGCTTGCTTGCTGGGTGATTGATCTCAGTAATCCTTAACAACCATCACTGAATAGGTAGGTCAGTTTTATTTATTAGGGGTGTTGAGCGACCACAAGGTGTCAGGCTTCAGGGAATCAGCTTCCTCCTCGTGGCAGTAAACAGAAGATTAAACGAAAGGAACTTCTTACCAGTTGGAATCTCTACTAATCACAGTGCGAGAACAAAGAACACATCTCCTAGAATGGCGGTGCTCCCAATTAAGGGTCACTCTCCCCTCCGTCCCTATTAATCTACATCACTCCTACGTTTTGTAATCTGAGTTTGTACCTGCTGCACTTTCTGTTCTAACACATTCTGAGCTCTCTATGTCCTGGGGGGGGGGGTAGATGCTGCCCAGAGACTGTGAATCTCTTAACCCTCTCTCTTCTAGTGTTCCTTCTGCTAGCTGTTCCCTATCCACTATTTCGCAGCTTCTGCCTTCTGAACTATGCCCCTCTGCAAACCACTGTTCCAAGTCTATACTGTCCTCCTGCTCCTGGAGATTCAAGAGCAGGATCACGATCGGGGGAGGAGGTGGCTCCCACCAATCCTCCTCAGCGCAGCCCTCCTCAGTACAGTCCCTGACACAAAGTTTGGTTCAGCACTCAGAACTTTGGGGAGATGGACCTCTTCAGCAACTGAACCTGAGCACCTGAGGAGGGGGAGGTCATGTGACTGAACACCTCTGTGTCACTTGTATACATTACAGTGGTACCTCGGTTTATGAACTGAATCCATTCCGGAAGTCCGCTCTTAAACCGAAACCGTTCTTAAACCGAGGCATGCTTTCCCTAATGAGGCCTTCCACCGCCGGTGCCCTTCCACCATTCAGATTCCATTCTTAGACTGAGGTAAAGTTCTCAAACCAAGACACTATTTCCGGTTTTGCAGAGTTTCTAAACCAAATCATTCTTAAACCGGACTGTTCTTAAACAGAGGTACTACTGTATATGGTGCTGGAAATGATAAATCACTTTAATAATTTATCTATAAATGTAGATGTGTTTGGTCTTTCAAAATTGGTTTAAAAGCTTACGTTTCCCCAACGATTATTCCAGAGCAGTTTCATGTGTAACCTCTCACTTTCTCCCTCTCCTGGTTTTGGAGAGTGTCCTTATGAAAACAGAGTACATTTAAGTATGCCAAAGTGCTACTGGCTATAATTAAAGTTCTGTCAGCCTTTCTATTATAAATCCCCCGTTCAAGGTTTAATATCTCAGCTGTTTCTAATCCCATTGGACTAAACATCGGGCAGGAAATAAACCCTCCTCCTCCATTTGTCCCACTAATATATATTTTTTTATGCTTGAATTCCACAATTCGGTAGAAATGTATGATTGGCATTAAAATAAACCTGATTCTCTGGAAGAATGATGCTGTCCCCTTTAAAAAAACCCTGGAAAGTATGACCTAAATCTCGAATGCAACAGGAAATGTATATGTTTGAGGACAGAATAATGTCCCCGCTCCCCCCACTACTCAAAGCTGTAGAAAAGCTTCAGCATCTACACTTAAAGAAAACAACCCAGAGGTACTAATGCATCTTACATCCCCCCCCCTTCTTTCGAAGTACAGGAATGCCTTGGAAAAGGACAGAGCAAAAAGGGGTCCATTGCGATTGTTGCCTTTGCTTTCTAGCTTCAGATAGGACTGACTACAATGGGACCTCTTTGACACCAGGGGCCCCCACATTTTCTCATGGGCCCAAATTCTGTTGAGGGAGGGCCCAAAATTGTTGAGGTTTTTTGTTCAGAGCCTTCCTGCAAAAGTTGCTTATCAAAACTCCTCAGTTGGGATTCCAAAGATGTTTCACCCTCTCAGTCCATCTCTAAGATTTGCTGTAGGTGACATTCAATTACAGCACTAGCGAAACCTTTTCACTCTCGTTGAGATCATTGTCAAAAACTGAATTGTTTCTGCTAGGGTTGCCATATTTCAAAAAGTAAAAACCAGGACACACCGAAAGTTGCTGAGCTTCTTTTAGGAAACCACCGAAATTGCTGAGCGTTTTTCTACAAAAACGTCCAAAAAAGTTATTTTTCGATTGACTTGCCTAAGATCAAAGAAAAAGCGAGGCCTTCTGGAAATTCTTCCTGGACGTCAATTCCACCTTCTTTCAAATCACGGGAAAATCCGGACGTATGGCAGCCCTAGTTTCTACATGTAACATACAATAACAGTAAGTGCCCAAGGCAACAATTTGTCTGCTGTGTATCATTGCCAACTGGAACATAATAACCAAACTGGCACCATAGATCATTCTAGCCATAATTCATTCTAGCCACAATGGTAAAAATCAGCATCATAGATCACTGTAGTCACTTGTTGGTTTAACACACACAAATATCTGCAATGCACACTAATTTGGAAGGACATCCATTGTAAACCATTAAGGGTCCTCTTCAAAATCTGGACTTAGAAGCATGGAGCCAAATCTTACTATTTTCATAATTCAACAATGACAGTTGTGTACTTTTTCACCAAAAACATGTAGTGATACAATTGATTGCAATCGACTTGGGAGTAAGTTTGAACTAATTAGCAAGGGGATTTTAACATAAATTGGATGGATGGAAAAACCTATTCAATTAAACACCTGTTTGGAGCACGAAGTTTATCCCAGTTGATTAATGAGTCTTCAAGATTAAGTAACCTCTGAGGAAAACAGTGTCTTATCCACTGAGAAGTTATCTGTCAAGAAGAAAGTCAGGAGGGCTATGTATTCCCTCACTATAAATGGACATGTAGGATTGTGTTCTCTTAAAAAGAAATTTGGCTTTCTGGGATGAAAATATTTCACAATAGTAACATTCGGGAGCAAAACTTTTGGAAGCACAAGGAAATATGATGAAGACGACTTTGTGAGTGGGGGAATGGACAGTCAATGGTAGACACTGATGGCCATGACTGGCCAATACTGCCCAGATACGGCTAGGTAAATATTTATTTAGTTCATGTAACCAAGTTTCCTGGGTGGTTCACATGAATATTAAAGTACAATTCATAGTTCACAATAAAAGCACTAAAAACAATATAAAATAAATCAAAATAGGCTGGCTAAACCCCACAACAACAATCAGCATAATACACAGCAGCCACAATAAACCACGTTGTTAGAACCAGCACAAAAATCCCTGATAACCACCCACCTCATTTTTCTCGGTCAGGGAGCCTGGAAAAGGATATCTCCAGAAGATCTCAACTTCTGGGCAAATAGAACCTGACATCCTGACTCTTGTCATGCTAGCATGAGATTGTGCTGTTTTAATTGTTATGTCCATGCATTAAATCATGGTATACACATTTCTGTATATATATATATATATATATATATATATATATATATATATGCAGGTTTTGGTGTCTTCGGGTGTCTTCCCGTGTAAGAGTTGGGGTGTCTAGGCGACGTTTCGACGAGGTCTCACTCGTCATCTTCAGGCTGGTGCTTTCGGCTTCTTGTTACTGGAACAGAGCAGGATCTCAGTGTTTGAGTTCCTATAAATACTGTTGAGGGGGTGTGGTATATAGCCTCCAACGTTCTGGGCAGAGGGGAAGTTCCCAGGTTGGTGTGTCTTTTCTTCTTTTGTTCCTTAATTACTTGAGGGATATCTTGAGTGATTTCTTGAGTGATATTCTGAGTACCACTTAGGTGGGTCATTAAGTGTGGATTAGTTGCTAAAGCTTTCGTGTCTTGACCTCTTGAGCTTGTGAAGAGTTTTTCTGAGAAGATGGCTGTACTGCACTTAGTTGTGCTCTGGCTTGGCTTCGTGTATAGGGGCGAGCTGTGGTTTTGTGCCCTGTGCCAGCCAGATCTGTGTAGGGATTGCAGAGGGGTGCAGCATCCGGAGGTGCCACTATGGTTTGGCTACTGGATGGAGTCTGTAATTTATCTGTGGAGAGGGTCTGGGTTTGGGTCTGGTGTGGTTGATTGGTGATGGCCAGAAGCAATTTACCCAGAAGCAATTTACACAAAGAAGAACAGAAAGCACTCACCAACCTGAGGAAAGACAACAACATAATCATTCTCCCAGCAGACAAAGGTAATGCCACTGTTGTGATGAACACATCGGACTACCAAGCAAAACTATCAAATCTACTCCAAGACCCTACCTACCAACCTATAAAAACAGATCCCACCACCTATCTGGAAAAAACCACCAAATCCAAAATAAAAGCCTCTCCTATCAGTGAAGAAATCCAGCTAAGAATCATCCCCAGAGAAAAATCATCCAGATGCCCCAAACTCTACGGTCTCCCCAAGATACACAAAGAAGGAACACCACTCAGACCAATAGTCAGCTCCATAGGCTCACCTCTACAAAATCTCGCTAAATTTCTCGCTAAGCAACTTCAGCCCTATGCAGAATCCATCGCTTCACACGTTACTAACTCCTTCCAGTTCATAGAAACAATAAAGAAGCAAAACCTACATCCCGATGACCTACTTGTGAGCTTCGATGTTGTATCTCTCTTCACTCAAGTGCCCATTAATGAAGCCTTGACAGCCATTCAAAACAAATACAATCCCCCCGAATACATCCTGGACCTGACCAACCACTGCCTAACCAACACGTACTTCATCCACAATGGACAAAGATACAAACAGATAGAAGGAGCACCTATGGGATCACCCCTCTCACCGGTCATTGCAAATTTGTACATGGAACACTTTGAAACCAATGCTTTAGACAAGTCAGAACACAAACCCAAACTTTGGCTCAGATATGTTGACGACACCTTTGTAATTTGGCCACACGGGAAAGAAAAACTAGATAGCTTCCTCACACATCTCAACAGCCTACACCCCAAAATACAATTCACTATGGAAATAGAAGCCAACAACCAACTTCCCTTCCTTGACGTCCTAATCTACAAAAAACCTGATGGCTCCTTAGGACACACTATCTACCGGAAAAAAACACACACCAACCGCTACTTACATGCACAATCACACCACCACCCTGCACAAATAAACTCCGTAGCCAAGACTCTCATCTCTAGAACCAAACGCCTGGCTGACAAAGACCACTTGACAACTGAGTTACAGAATCTCTCAAATGTGTTAATCGCCAATGGATACCAGCAAAACAGGGTTACGAAGCTAATCCAAAAAGAAACACCCCCCAAAAACCAAGACACAGAAGAAAACAATGGCATGGCCCTCCTTCCTTATATCAAGGGCACTACAGATAAAATTAGCAAAATCCTCCATAAACACAATATCAAAACAGCCTTTTGCACCAACCAAAAAATAGCCAATATCCTCAGAAACCCCAAAGATAAAATCCAGTTGGAAAACCAAGGGGTCTATGAAATACCCTGCAAAGTCTGCCCAGCCACGTACATTGGACAAACAAACAGACGAATAAATGCACGTATCGCAGAACACAAGAATGCCGTCAAAAAAGAAGAAAAAACCTCCTCTCTTTTCCAACACATGAAAGAAACAGGACACGAAATTAATTTTGCAGATTCCAAATTGCTCTTTAACATGGAACATCACCACAAGAGAATAATCATGGAAGCCATCGAGATAGAGAAACACCCCCACAACATGAACAAGCGTGACGACACGTCCCGCCTGCCAGACATCTGGAAATTAGCCCTCCCCACAAAAACCGACACCAGAACCAGAGGCACACAGAACGCCATCACCAATCAACCACACCAGACCCAAACCCAGACCCTCTCCACAGATAAATTACAGACTCCATCCAGTAGCCAAACCATAGTGGCACCTCCGGATGCTGCACCCCTCTGCAATCCCTACACAGATCTGGCTGGCACAGGGCACAAAACCACAGCTCGCCCCTATACACGAAGCCAAGCCAGAGCACAACTAAGTGCAGTACAGCCATCTTCTCAGAAAAACTCTTCACAAGCTCAAGAGGTCAAGACACGAAAGCTTTAGCAACTAATCCACACTTAATGACCCACCTAAGTGGTACTCAGAATATCACTCAAGAAATCACTCAAGATATCCCTCAAGTAATTAAGGAACAAAAGAAGAAAAGACACACCAACCTGGGAACTTCCCCTCTGCCCAGAACGTTGGAGGCTATATACCACACCCCCTCAACAGTATTTATAGGAACTCAAACACTGAGATCCTGCTCTGTTCCAGTAACAAGAAGCCGAAAGCACCAGCCTGAAGATGACGAGTGAGACCTCGTCGAAACGTCGCCTAGACACCCCAACTCTTACACGGGAAGACACCCGAAGACACCAAAACCTGCATTCCTGTACCCGTGAAAATCTACGAAAGCAAATATATATATATATATATATATATATATACAGTCATACCTCGTGTTACATTTGCTTCAGGTTGCATCCCGCGGTGACCCGGAAGTACCGGAAAGGGTTACTTCTGGGTTTTGCCACTCGCGCATGGGCAAACGTGCAAAATGACGTCACGCGCATGTGCAGAAATGGCGAATCGCGACCTACGCGTGCGCAGATTCACAGGCGTGGGTTGCGTTCTTTTCAGATTGTGAACGGGCCTCCGGAACAGATTCTGTTCACAACAGAGGTACCACTGTATATATATAGTTGAGCTTTTTTGGCAAAATCGCAAAAAAAAGACAGTTTTGACAAAATTTTATGGAAAATTGACAAAAACGAAACCATTGACATGGGTTGCCATATATCTGTGATATTCCAGATATCTCCAGGAAATTCCAGACATATGTCAGCCCTAGAATATCCATTAAATCTTGCCATCACGGGCAGGCAGCGCCTGAGGCAGGTGTGTGCAGCGGCGGAGCAAGCCAGTCGGGCACCTGGGGCAGCTTGTGTGCCCTGCGCCCGGGGGTGAGGCCAGCCGCTCGCAGAGCAGGGAGAGCCGGGGCAGGGCGCTCCATGGGGCCTCTGAGAAGTCTGTCTGCCTCCTCCCACTCAGCTGCCCTACAGTTGAGGGGGAGGCTGCCGGTGGATCATTTAGGGCAGTGGGGAGGCGACAGGCGCCCAAGCCACCGCATCTCTCCCAGGAGATAAGCATGGCTCCGTTGCACTGCAGGCCCCACGGTGAGTGCCGCCTGGCATTTTGTCACCCCCCTCAGTGGTGACACCCAGGGTGGCCTGCCCCTACCACACACCCCTTCCTCCACCCCTGGGTGAGTGTTCAGCTGAATGTAATTACGATCCCACTTCCAGCCTTTCTGCTCATCACAGGAAGATCAGGTTCACAGTTAACAAACATCCAGATAGGGCTATACAGTGGTACCTCGGGTTAAGAACTTAATTTGTTCTGGAGGTCCAAGATCTGAAACTGTTCTTAACGTGAGGTACCACTTTAACTAATGTGAGGTACCACTTTAACGCCCGCTGCTGCCATGCGATTTCTGTTCTCATCCTGAAGCAAAGTTCTTAACCCGAGGTACTATTTCTGGGTTAGTGGAGTCTGTAACCTGAAGCGTCTGTAACCCGAGGTAGCACTGTACAGTGGTGCCTCGCAAGACGAAATTAATCCGTTCCGCGAGCCTCTTCGTCTAGCGGTTTTTTCGTCTTGTGAAGCAACCCTATTAGCGGCTTAGCGGATTAGCGCTATTAGCGGTTTAGCGGCTATTAAAGGCTATTAGCGGCTTAGAAAAAGGGGGGGGAGCGGAAAAAAATCGGAACACTTGCAAGACGTTTTTGTCTTGCAAAGCAAGCCCATAGGGAAATTCGTCTAGCGAAGCAACGCAAAACCGAAAAACCCTTTCGTCTAGCGGGTTTTCCGTCTTGCGAGGCATTCGTCTTGAGGGGCACCACTGTATTTGATAACATAATGTTCCTTTTTGTGATTTTGTTCCTTTTCATCATTTCAACTATTTCATTCTGAATGTATAACTTACAAACAGGTTGCCGGTAGCAAGCGGTTGAGGGGGGTGGCTGACAACACAGTTCTGTTCTTCCTGCGTCCTCCCTCCTCTGCCTCAGGCTGCTAAAAGTTTGAAAAGAGTAGTCATCCCTGCTAAACGTTTCTCTGTCATTTCGTATTTATTATTGTATGAATTATAAATGATTCTCGAAGAAACCAAAATTGATACAAATCAAATTTTAAATATATTAATCAAGATGTATCGTGAGGCCCATTTCAGATTTCCCAATGAATGTTGGGATAAACATTGTCTTCCAGATGATGAAGCACGGTGGGGTGGAAGAGTCACAAGGTGTGAGATTACTTCTATTTATTTATTTATTATTATTATTATTATTATTATTATTATTATTATTATTATTATGGTGGTACCTTGCTTCTCAAAAGGCTTGTCTCCCGAACAAATCGGCTCCTGAATGTCACAAACCTGAAAGAAAGTGTTCTGGTTTGCGGATGATTTTCGGAAGCTGAATGGCTTCCGCAGCTTTCTATTGAGTTCAGAAAGCTCCTGCAGCCAGTTGGAAGCCGCGCCTTGGTTTTTGAACGGTTTTGAGAGTCAAATGGACTCCTGGAATGGATTACATTCAAGAACCAAGGTACCCCTGTAGTAGTAGTAGTAGTAGTAGTAGTAGTAGTAGTAGTAGTAGTACAGTGGTGCCTCGCAAGACGAAATTAATCCGTTCCGCGAGTCTCTTCGTCTTGCGGTTTTTTCGTCTTGCGAAGCACGGCTATTAGCGGCTTAGCGGCTAAGCAGCTATTAACGGCTTAGCAGCTTAGCGGCTTTAAGAAAAAGGAAACAAACTCGCAAGACGTTTCGTCTTGCGAAGCAAGCCCATAGGGAAATTCGTCTTGTGGAACGACTCAAAAAACGGAAAACTCTTTCGTCTTGCGCGTTTTTCGTCTTGCGAGGCATTCGTCTTGCGAGGTACCACTGTAGTAGTAGTAGTAGTAGTAATAGAATGTATATACCACCCTATACCCAGAGGTGTCAGGGCAGTTTACAGAGAAACCTTCACAGCTCAGTGACCCGCCAAGCAGAATCCATCCCACCGGCAGCTTGAATAAATCTCTCCATCTTTTAGCCCACCCGGGGCTGCAAAAAATCGAGGAGTTGCCTGAGAAAGGGGGTGCCGCACTGTGTAGGCCACAATACCCAGCTGGTGGGCTCTGTTCCATTTTGCAAATCTCATGTTCAGGCCTCGCATACAGAAATAAAGAGGAGTCCTCACAATCCCTCTCTGTGTTAAAATTGCTCCATTCGGCTCTGCAATTGAGACTACGCCAACTGTATTCACCCAAAAGTCAATCAATGGGCGAGCACTGCTCTTTCTTTCCATGCAGGAGCGTCTCCACCCCCATCGTTTTGCCTGGAAATTGAGGTCCAGCGCTGAGGGCCTCCTGGTGGTTCCTTCACCATGAGAAGCCAAGTTACAGGGAACCAGGCAGAGGGCCTTCTTGGTAGTGGCACCCGCCCTGTGGAACGCCCTCCCACCAGATGTCAAAGAGAGCAACAACTACCAAACTTTTAGAAAACATCTGAAGGGAGCCCTTTTAATGTTTAATAGGTTATTGTATTTTAGTGTTCTGTTGGAAGCCGCCCAGGGTATAAATAATAAATTGTTATTATTGTTATTATTGTTATTATTGTTATTATTGTTATTATTGTTATTATTGTTATTATTGTTATTATTATTGTTATTATTGTTATTATTGTTATTATTGTTATGCAACCATCTTTACATCTAAATATTCTTTACATTTAGAGGTTCTGGCCATAGAGAGTCAGAGGTATCCTCAGGCTTCCAGTAAGAACAGACAATGCTATTTACTAATGGAGTTCAACTGCTTGTTTTAATATAAAAGACAATGCCTGTCTAAAGGCCTTAATAGAAGTCAACCATCTATCAATAACACAAACAATCACCAAGAAGTTCTTCTTCTCATGGAGCCTCTGCAGACCCTCCCAGGGTCCCTATTTTCCAGGGACAATCTCGCATCTACAGAAGCTGTCCCAGTTTCTGATTTGATCCCAGAATGTCCTGCTTTTCCTTAGAATGTCCCTATTTTCGTCAGAGAAATGTTGGAGGGTAATAGGATGTCCCTGGGTTGTTGTTTTTCAGCTGGAACTTGCTAGAACTCAGTTCTGACACCTCTCAGGTGTGCATCATTGCCAATATAAGAGAACAAAGGCGCTCCTGCACATCTTTTTCTAGAAAAATGGTGCTTGACATCCCTATTTTCATTGGAGAAATGTTGGAGGGTATGGAATAGGATGTCCCTATTTCCATTTGAAAAATGTTGGAGGGTGTGGAATAGGATGTCCCTATTTTCACTGGAGAAATGTTGAAAGGGACATCCTTATTTTCACTGGAGAAATGTTGGAGGGTGTTGTCCCATTAAACTTTAATTAGTTTAATGCTAATCAAATGTCCAGTGTGCTTCCGATGCCACAATGTCACATTACAGCAGAGCATTTCGCACAGCGGCTCAAGAAGGGCTGGAGAGTCAGCATCTTTTCAATAAAGGAATCTTGGAGCAAGCGGTTTGGAACTCAAATAAAAGGTTTATTTACACAAAAACAAAAAACCCTGGTGAAGAATCACACATATCAGCAAACACGCCCCAAAAGAAAAGGGAAGGGGAAAAAGGGGCGGCAAACACACAAGTGAGTTGACTATTTATACAAACTCACATTCTTGGAAGTTTAATGACCTCCAGCTGCTCAGTGACTAGAGCGTCTTGATTAGAGCTTCTTAACCCTTTAATACCAACACCCCCTCTCGCTCGTAACACTGAGCTGTACCAACCTTAATTCAAATTTAAACCTGAACAGAAACATTTATGAGATTGCGGACTCAAAGCTTTTGTAAAACCGTCTGCGAGATTTTCTTGGCTTGGACAATACTTTAGTTCAATTAAACCTTGTTTTACACTTTGGCATACATTTTGATAACGGATATCCAAGTGTTTTGTGTGTGCCTTGAATTGACCTGATTTAGCTAGTTTAATACAAGGTTGATTGTCTTCCCACACTCTGATAGGTAGGGAACATTCTCCAAACAATTCTTGTACCAGTTGCTTATAAAATTCCAGTTCTCTACATACATCTGATAATGCATTGAACTCAGATTCAGTTGAACTTAAAGCTATAAGTGATTGTTTTCTTGATCTCCAACCAATTAGTGCATTTCCAAATTTTATCGCCATTCCTGACACTGATTTTCTATCTGGTCCAGCATCTGCCCAACTGCTGTCAGCCCAACATTCGAGTTGTGTGCTGCCCTCTGCTGATAGTTTTAAGCGAAACCTTTTGGTAGTTTGGAGATACCTTAAAACTCTTTTTACTCCTTGCCAAGCATGCATTGATGGTTTTTCAGCTTGTCTACACAGCATGTTGACAGCATATGCTATATCGGGCCGAGTCCACTGTGCAATGTGGAGTAGACTGCCTATCGCTGACTGATAAACCCCGGGATTACAGAACTCTGCCTGTTGCTCAGTTTGAGCATCCTTTGTGTAACTTAACTCCATTGGGGTTTTAACACCAGCACAGTTGTCCATTTTAAACCTTTCCAGCAACTGCTGGATCTTAGCTTCTTGGCTGAGCCAATAGTTCCCATCTTCATCTTGCTGAATTTTAACTCCTAGATAAACAGATACATTGCCTAGTGATTTTATCTGAAACCTTTCTCCAAGCTTTGTGGCAAATTGTTGTGCAAGTTTATCGTCCTTTCCACTGTATAATAAATCGTCAACAAATATCAAGACTTCTTCTTGTTCACATCCCGAGCCTTTTAGATAAAGACACGCATCTGCTGCGCTCTTTCTGAACCCCATGCTCTCTAGAGCATCGTTTAAGCAGGAATTCCAATTACGGGCGGACTGTTTCAACCCATAAATGGATTTGTGTAGGCGCCAGACCTGGTTTGGCTTGTCTCCTTCAAAACCTGGTGGTGGCGTCATATAGACTTCCTCCTGTAAGTCTGCATTTAAATAAGCCACATTGACATCAAAATGAAACAGCTTATTTCCCTTCTTAGCTGAAGAGGCTAAAAGCATTCTTAATGACTCCGATCTTGAAGTAGGGGCATAGATTTGAGAATAGTGAACTCCTTTGCGCTGCGAAAACCCTTTTGCAACTAGTCGGGCTTTATATTGCAACTCCTCAGTAGTTGTGGGCTTTAAACGATATACCCATCGACAACCTACAGCTTGTTGCCCTTTTGGAAGCTCTGTACTTGTAAACACACTGAGAGACTTCATTGAAGCCATCTCTTTTTCCATTGCTTCCTGCCACTTTGCGGCTTCTGAGCTTGGAAGCTGTTGTACCTCTATATAGCTATCTGGCTCACACTGTGCCATATTTACGTATACACTTGTCACCTTAAACCGCTCTGGCGGCTTGCCCTTTGTGGCACGTTTTGACCTGCGCAATTGCTCCTCTTGTGCCCCCTCTGACCGCTGGCTGTCAGAATCTGTCTCAGACTTTATGTCTGGACGTGCCCCTAGGGACAAAGACCTCCGTTTAGATACCTCCCTTGGGCTTGGTGTTGCAGGCGACCTGCTTCGCTTTTGCTGTCTGCTAGGCCTAATGACTGGCGATGTTGGAACACTCTTAGATTCTGGCTTTTCTACCTTAGGAGAAGAACCTTGTGCCTGGTCAGAATCTGCATCTGAACCATGTGCACCGTCCCCTTCTGGTTCATCACCCTCTGGACTTTCTTTCTCAGCATAAATGCCTAAATCATCTCTCAAAATGTCAGGGTTAGCATGTAAGTGAGTCCATCCGGATTGCTCACAAAATTCAGCGCTCCTACTGAGGACCACTCTTGTAGTATCCCCATCTGGGTTCACGAACCTCCAAGATTTGGCGTGTGGTTCGTACCCACAAAAGATGAGTTTCCTAGCCCTTGGACTTCCCTTTTTCCTTAACGCTTTTGGGATAAGTACATAGGCTTGAGATCCAAACACCCTAAAGTAATTAACTTTGGGCTTCTTCCCATATAAAGCAAAATATGGCGTAGTATCAATTACCGAATTATATACTCGGTTCAGAACATGAGTAGCCGTCTTCCAGGCTTCCGCCCAGTAACTTTGAGGAAGTTTAGCATCAAACAACATAGAGTTTGCCAACTCTTGCAGAACCCTGTTTTTACGTTCGGCCACGCCTCCCTCTTGGGGGGAATAAGGTGTAGACAGACGATGCTTAATTCCCTTTTTCTTAAAGAAATTCTGCAACACAGACCCGGTAAATTTTGACCCTCTGTCTGTCTGAAAAGCAAGAACTCTAGTACCGAATTCAAGTTCTACTGCATGAACCCAATTTTTAACTGTTTCTGCAGTATCTGCTTTTGTTTTGAGAGGAAAAAACCATGTAACCTTTGTTTTGTCATCTGAAAGACACAGTGCATACCTCGAACCTCCCATGCTAGCAACAGGCATTGGGCCACATAGGTCCATATGCACAAGTTGGAATACTTTGTCAGATTTCCTATTTGAACTGGGATAGCTGCATCTATGAACCTTCGCCCTTTTGCATGCAGTACAATCCAAATACTTAGCACATTTGTTCAATTTGCACCCTTCTGATAATTCAGGTTGCCTTTTAACATACTGAAAATTAATATGTCCCAAACGGCGATGCCATAAATGAACACAAGAATTATGGGTAGGCGAGTTCACACAACCAGCATGAACCTGTTCAACTTCATCTGGACTTGTCTCAAAATAATATAACCCATCTCTGCATTCCACCTGCAAAAGAGATACGTTATTCTTTGAAATAGTGCAAACCCCATTTTCAAACACAGTTTTAAACCCATTTCTATCAAGTTCTGACACAGACAAAATACACCCCTTCATTCCCTTTAGCACATAGGCATCAATTTCTGTTTGCAAACACTTCAAAAACACTGTGCCTACGGTCTCTAAGGAACGTTTAGTTGAATCTGCCATTGTCACAACTTTAAGAGTTTGCAAATGTCTGCAATTCTGCAAACGGACACTAGATGGCGCCACCAGGTGGTGAGATGCACCACTGTCGATCAACCAGCGTAGATTGCTGCCTTGGCCACGCCCTTGCATCAACCCCATTGCTGAAGCCATGTGCTGTGTGCTGTGGGAGTAGCCACGACCTCCTCCTCTTCTTCGACGTCCCCTGGAACTCCTTGTCTGGTAACTAGGAGTAACGGCCTTGGTGCTGTCTTGACCAGGTTCACGTGTACAATTCCTGATTAAATGGGAAGAGGAACCACAGCGAAAACAGTGTCTAGCTGCAAAAGCATTTACTGTGTTCTCAAACTCAGCATCCCCACTCTTAGGCACAGCATAACTCCCCTTTGAAGACAAACCTCTTTCTCTTTGCCTTTTATCCTGTTCATCTGCAAGTCGAGAAGAAATGTATTCAAGGGTTAATTCAGTTGAAGGCATAGCTTCCAAAGTTAAAGCTAGAGTCTCATAGCTTTTATCAAGAGAAGACAACAATATGTATGACTGCTGCTCCATAGAGAAAGGAATGCCCAGCTGTCTTAGTTGATTAAAGGCAGACACCATTTTGGCAATATGTTCTTTCACACACGCTCCCGGTTGGAGACGTAAATCAAACAAACATCTTGTAGCATGGATCTTGGCCCCCGCAGTGTTTCTGGAATTTAACCGCTGCAGAACCGTCCAGACCTCATGCGTGTTCTTTAACTCAGAAACATAAGGCATTTGCTCTGGTCCCACTGCCAAAACTAGTAGACCTTGGGCTTTCCTGTCGCGTTTCTGTGAAGCTGCCGCTGCTGCTTTGTCTTCTGCAGACGCGTCTGCAGCTGCCTGTAAAGGCGGTGCTTCAGTACAACTCCACAACTCTTTTGCTTGCAACCAAACCCTTACTCTAGCCTTCCAATCTTGCCAATTTTTCCCATTGAGTCGCGTAAATGGGACAGTAAAACTTTCCTGGGACTCTGCCATCCTCCCTGGGGCTTAGGAACGATACTCACAGACCTGTAGACCGTCTCCCAGCTGCTGAGGTGGCTCCTCGAGGAATAAGACATCTTCCAGTGAGTACAAACTGCGCAGTGCCTCTTTAAAACTTTTCCTAGGCACGTTGCAGGACTCAAGCTGCTTTGAAGGCTTTCGTTGTCGGCAACCGCTTCTGTCTTCGCTCCAGTCCTTTCATAAATCACTCTGAACTGCACTCCTTATCTCCTTCTTGACGTACAAACAGCCATAACCTGTCCCATTAAACTTTAATTAGTTTAATGCTAATCAAATGTCCAGTGTGCTTCTGATTCCACAATGTCCCATTACAGCAGAGCATTTCGCACAGCGGCTCAAGAAGGGCTGGAGAGTCAGCATCTTTTCAATAAAGGAATCTTGGAGCAAGCGGTTTGGAACTCAAATAAAAGGTTTATTTACACAAAAACAAAAAACCCTGGTGAAGAATCACACATATCAGCAAACACGCCCCAAAAGAAAAGGGAAGGGGAAAAAGGGGCGGCAAACACACGAGTGAGTTGACTATTTATACAAACTCACATTCTTGGAAGTTTAACGACCTCCAGCTGCTCAGTGACTAGAGCGTCTTGATTAGAGCTTCTTAACCCTTTAATACCAACAGGTGTGGAATAGGATGTCCCTATTTCCATTTGAAAAATGTTGGAGGGTGTGGAATAGGATGTCCCTATTTTCATTGGAGAAATGTTGAAGGGGACATCCTTATTTTCATTGGAGAAACGCTGGAGGATATACCTTTGTAAGGCTGGTGGCTCCTCCTATGATTATTATGCCTCCACTCCCCCAGGACTGTTGCAGACTGCATCAAAGAGAGAGTTCAGACACCAACACTATCTCCATCTGTTTGCCTTCATCCCTCTTGGTATCTTCCATAGCTCCTTATTTAACTTCATTATGTAATGGCAAGAGATGTTCCCAGCCCTAGCTGGAGAAGCTGGGGATTGAATCATGGACATCCCAAGGCGCTTGTCTCACATGTTTCTCTTTAGCTTGCACCATAAAGTGAGTAGATTCAGAATAGTGATGTCAGCAATAGCTGTGTTGTCATAGAGATTCAAATATTTTCGTAGTATCAATGGCCGGAGGAATGGTTTCAGCCCAACACCAGCCACACTGAGCCATTTTTATATTTTTTATTTTGGTACACTGCTGTTACACCCGATGTCTGCTGCTGATTCAGCCCTGGCCATGATAGAAATATCTCTGTGTGTGTGCTGTCTCCTGGCCTCAAAACCATAAATTGAACGGTTGCATTTATTTTTTTTAAGTAGATGCCAAGTAATCCGAAAACCTCCAGGAGTTTTCCAGGCTCTGTTACAAGTCCCTTAACACTGGCACTCCAGATAATATCTTCATTTCCACAGACACTGAGCAAAGGTTTGGAAAGTCTACTTCTTACGTGTTGCCATCCCAGGAGCAAAATTAACTAACACCTCTCTCTCTCTCTCTCTCTCTCTCTCTCTCTCTCTCACTCTCTCTCTCTCTCGTTTTCTCTGGAACTACTTGGGGAATAAGGGAAAAGGATAACTGATCTCTTATCCCCAAAGAAATAATATCAGTTCTACCACCCAAGGGGTGGGGGAGAGAGAAAAAATGCAAACAGCCCTCTTTATTCACTCCAGACCATTTTGTCATTTATAGCATTTTCTTTATAGTACATAGAAATGCAAACTCAGTCTGTAAATGAGCAATATTTCCTCTCGTATACTTGTTTACTACGAGAGTCGGATATTTGCAGGCAGGGGGTGCTGGAAAGCCATTAAAAAAACGAATCTGGCACCCTGGCAGACACTTATATTGTATATCCTTTGTATATTTCATCCTTTTATGGTTCAGCCGTGAGAGATTTGGGCCCCTTTAGAGTTCTGTGCTTTTCTCCTTTCATTCGCTTGATACAGCTCTGATGGAATTACAATGCATATCGACACGGCCCTCTGGAGGGTACCTTTAAAAGTTGCTCCCTCCCCGTGATTGCAGGGTTTTCTTTCTTTTTCTTTTAAAGTACCTTTTTGAGAAGCTAGATCTTTCCATTTGTAGGACTGGGTTGGAGGCAAGTAAGAAGCGAACAACGTGTTACACCGCAGCTGCAGCCAACATAACCCCAATACAGCACCCAGGATACGTACAGAGCTTGCAGGACCCAAACAGGGGTCTCAGTTTATGCATACCCTCCAACATTTCTCCAGTGATGTCCAATTCCAGTGATGTCTGAGATAGGGATGTCCAATTCCATAATAATAAGTTTACTATTTATACCCCACCCATCTGACAGGATTGCCCCAGCTACTCTGGGCAGCTTCCAACATACAGTGGTACCTCGGGTTACATACGCTTCAGGTTACATACGCTTCAGGTTACAGACTCCACTGACCCATAAATATTACCTCGGGTTAAGAACTTTGCTTCAGGATGAGAACAGAAATCATGCTCTGGTGGTGCGGCAGCAGCAGGAGGCGCCATTAGCTAAAGTGGTGCCTCAGGTTAAGAACAGTTTCAGGTTAAGAACGGACCTCAGGAACGAATTAAGTACTTAACCTGAGGTACCACTGTATATAAAAACAGTGCTTTTTTCGGGGGATGCAGGGGTACGCATACCCCTAAACATTTTGTGAATCTAACGGGAGAATGAACTTTAAAAAATAAAATTTTAAGTTTCTTCTCTAGCATGGTGAATCGTCAGTTCCGTTGCTACCCCCAATGGTGGTTTCATTTCCTGTCACAGTGTTTCCTGAGTCTTAGACGGAAGCGAGCGTTTAATGTGTGAAGTAGGAGTTGGAATCTAGCACTGTGATTGGTCAGTTTTGTTGTTACCACCTCCAATGGTGGCTTCATTTCTTTTCCCAGTGTTTCTTGAGTCTCAGACGGAGGCGAGCGTTGAATGTGTGAAGCAGTGTGGAATGTGGATGTGGGGTGTTTTACTGATGAAAGTCAGGAAGATGTTAGTGCACACAACCTCGTGCCAATGTGGAAGTTACTGTGAGCAGTCAGCTGTGTAATATGACGTAATGCATGTTCTTTGCACTTCTGTCCATTTACTGTATTTATTTTCCCCAATTTAAACTATAAAATGGTGGTTTTCTTGAGTCGAAATGAGACTTTTTTAAGGGAAAAAACACTGTATAAAAACATAATAATACATTAAACATTAAGAAAACTTCAGACGGCTCGGGGGTCAGGTAACTCCATACCTTCCAGTCACCTGTACATGCACTGAGGCTATATCTCTTGAGCACAAGACCAAAGCCAAAGTAAACCCCCAAAGATGGGCAAGATGGGGGGTGACTCTCCAGGGAGTGTTGCCACCTAGCTACCTGGGATTTTGCTTATGGTCAATGAAAGCCCAAACAGGGAAGCATACTGTGGAGTGTTGCTGTGGTATACTGGAGGAGCAGGGTCAGGAGGCTAACTTTGACACCTGAGAACAAACCAAAAAACAGAAGCAAAACAACTACAGTGGTACCTCGGGTTAAGTACTCAATTCGTTCCAGAGGTCCGTTCTTAACCTGAAACTGATCTTAACCAGAAGCACCACTTTAGCTAATGGGGCCTCCTACTGCTGCCGTGCCGCCAGAGCATGATTTCTGTTCTCATCCTGAAGCAAATTATAACCCCCCCCCATTGATATAAGAATTTTAAGGTCTCAAATATTCATAAATGCACACATATCTAAATATATAAACCATGTTTCTAAAATAGTGCAGGAGAACAATCCTGAAGCCATTTTGACTCTCTCAATGACCTTGAATATTCCTCAGCAGTAAGGGAGGCAAATGGGGAAAGCCTTCCCGTTGTCTTTTCGCTTACAAATCCTGTTTTAAGGGCGTATTTGTGTATGAATAGGATTCCTAATAAGTATTATTACTGTATGACCAAAGGGAAAATCAGTATCCCTCCAGTATAAGCAAATTGTTTTTTTCAAAAGTAGAACTTCCACGTGCAGCAACTGTCTATCTGAGTTTGGGTTTCAAATTGGATTTATTTGGTCCTAAACAACTAAACAACAACAGGAGCATTAAAAGACTGTATTTGCATAAGATCAGCCAAGATCCTCTGACTTCCTTTTAAAATGCTTTCTTCTCTCTCCTTTCTTTCTCTTTGGGGCTTTTTGCCACCCATCCCTCTTCTTGGTTCCATGCAAGCCCTTTCAATGAGTTTTGATGTGTAAATTTACTCCTGAGTAAGCTTCAACAAGAGTCCTTTCCATTTTATTCTGACTTGATTACTCACCTTTTAGGTTCCGTGTAAGGGGAAGAAAAAGGACGCGTGTGGCGCTATGGGTTAAACCACAGAGCCTAGGACTTGTTGATCAGAAGGTCAGCAGTTTGAATCCCCGCAACGGGGTGAGCTCCCGTGGCTCAGTCCCAGCTCCTGCCAACCTAGCAGTTCGAAAGCACGTCAAAGTGCAAGTAGGTAAATAGGTACCGCTCCGGCGGGGAGGTAAATGGCGTTTCCGTGCGCTGCTTTGATTTGTCAGAAGTGGCTTAGTCATGCTGGCCACATGACCCGGAAGCTGTACGCCGGCTCCCTCGGCCAATAAAGCGAGATGAGCACCGCAACCCCAGAGTCGGCCACGACTGGACCTAATGGTCAGGGGTCCCTTTACCTTTACCTAAGCTTCAACAAGAGTCCTTTCCATTTTATTTTGGCTTTATTTTGGCTTTTAGGTTCCGTGTAAGGTGAAGAAATGCTTTTTGCAAGTCTAAAGTAGAAAGCGCCCTTCCATTACAATCCTAATGCAGCTGGGCTGAACAGAGCTTGCCAGCAAAGTGCCTCTGACAGGAAAAATGCTCTTGCACACACCCCTTACTTTCCTGTGTTTAGATCATGTATAGTCTGTGAAATGACTCCACCTTAGCTATTTAAACATATTACAAGTTCTGAAGGGGTCACAGAATCATAAAATTGTAGAGTTGGAAGGGACTCCAAGGATCAACTAGACCAACTGATTCTCTTCCTCAGCTTCCCACCCCTGCAGAATTTCTTTCTCACAGGACATCCTATCTTCTGCTTCACTGGGGAGAGCCACGCAGCCTCTCCAGATTTCCCAACTCTTCCTCTCCCTGCATTGCATGGTAAACAAGCCTTCTTCAGCTTCATGGGGAAAGGGGAAGGACAGAGCCTGTGGCTGCTGTTCACTTTGTCATCTTTCTCTCTTGCTGAAGCCCAGACATGCTGGGAGGTTGGAAGCCTCAATGGCACCCCTCTGGAGGCTTCACCCGGGGCATAAACACCACCCCCAGCTATGGCTATGGCTATTGTTCACAGGTAGACTCGAGGTTGAACAATTGGCTTGATTACCTATTTCCTCCCAGGGTGAGGAAAGTGGACATAGCTAAGCCTAGCACTACAGCTTACTCTATGGTATTAACCGCTACATGCATCAATTAGACTTAAGCGCGTTGGTTATACAAGGCTGGTTATCCCATAGGTATATCACGACCACTACGTGGCTAACCCAGTGGGGTTTCTTAATGCTGATAGTGGGATTAAGGAGGACCTAGGAAATGTATAAAGGGTGTGTGGTTATATAGGGCTGCCATACGTCCAACAAGAATTTCCAAAGGGTGGTGCTTTGTCCTGGATCTTAGGCAAGTCAATCAAAAATCACGTTTTTGTAATGGGAAAAAAAATCTCAACAATATTGGGGTTTTCCTAAAGAAAACTCAACAGTGGTTGCCTTTTTTAAAAAAAAGCTCATCAAAACAACTTTCTTCTTTTTTTTAAAAAAAAAAAATTGTTGATTTTCAACATGAAAAATACATATCACACCACATTACAACTTTAACAAATTTTCTCGTTCAGCCTCTCTGACAATCATCCGAATTAAACTTTTTGATTACACATTTCCTAAATTAGCTATTGCCTTCTGTCAAACCCTTCCACATCTATTTTTCTTTTTTACAATATTTCTTAGGTTTTTACAGAGCTTCTTTAAATGCCACTAATGTTATTTCATTGTCACTTATGCATTCCCAATATTCCACCAACTTTCCCCAGTCCTCGATGAACTTTTGATCTCGTAGATATCTGATCTTCCCTGTTAGTTTATCAAGCTCTGCATAGTCCATCAGCTTCATTCTCCACTCCTCCAATGTTGGTACCTGTTCTTGTTTCCAGTTCTGGGCCAGTAATATTCTTGCCGCTGTTACTGCATATTGGAAAAGTTTACAATCCTTTCTATTTCATCAAAACAACTTTCAGAGTATCTTGTTTTTTATTTTTTGAAATATGGCAATCCTAACATACCTAAGCCCTGACAGGACAGCTTACCCTATGGTATTAACCCCTACATGCATCAATTAGACTTAAGCATGTTGATTATACAAGGCTGGTTATCCCATAGCTATAACACAACCACTACATGGCAAACCCAGTGGGGTTTCTTAATGCTGACGGTGGGGTTAAGGAGGACCTAGTAAGTGTTGAAAGGGTATGTGGTTATACATAAAAGCACAAGAGAGACTGCTGTGCAGAACAGAACACAAAAAGCTCTGATTTGCCTTCCACTTCCCAAACAGAGTGTCAGCATCCTTAGGGAAACCAACTATAACATAGAAAGAGCAACAGATTTTCTTTTCCTCGACTAACCCAAATACACATATTTTAATCTGCGGTTTCTGCCTTCCATAATGCAATTCCAGGCTGCCGACTCTGTGGCACTGTCAGTAAAAATTAATTTTAAGAGTGGCACACAACAGCGACTCGAGCCTTTTGCCTTAATTTACTTCTCCACTAAGAGCGGAGATCAGATGTAGCACCGCAGAGGAAAAGGATGGACGGTTGTACGCTATATTGTAGGAGACGACAGTGCTAAATTAATCATGCCCTATCTGGAATTTGCAATTCTTTCAGAGATGCTCAAGACGGTATAAAAAATTTAGTAGTTAACAGTGAAAGCAGGCAAGAGGTTGCAAAGCAGAAAGCTGAAGAGGGCACTTTAAATGTGAAAGATGCATTACAGTTTCTCACACATGAACACGATAGCACATCTTGCTAAAAATATAATAAAATAACGAGCCAGGTCCAGCAGATGTAACTGGAAAGGGCCTTCACTCCCAGGCAGATGTGCCGAGCATGACTGACACTCTCTTAAGATTTACTGCGATAATGCTAGAGAACGAAGAAAACTTCACTGAACCAGTAGGACTTTAGAGGAGACTCTCAGGTGGTGGTTCAGAATTATTCTTAATACGCTGCTGTGGCATAGTGTACGAGAGCCATAGGGGTGGTGTTAGGGGGCACAAAATTTCAACACCCGGTGCTGCCTCAATACAGCTGCATGCTTCTGTCCCTGGGCACCACTGAAAATGGCCTCTCTGTGCAAACCAGGAAGTGACCTCTCCAGACAATGGAATGTCTCTTCTTATTTCTGTGGCTGTGATCTCCTGGGTGATGCAGATGCTGTGTCTAACATGCAGCCCCAGGCACCAGCAACCCACGCTATGCCACTGGTACACAGAGATCCTGCAGGATACTTTAGCACTCTCATCTTGCCTATCCACATAAGCTTGTGGCCCAACCAGCTGAAAGCAGCCCACCAATAAATCTCAATAAATCTGTTTTCTGTGCTGCCTTTCAGTGTCTGCATAAATACTGGAGTGAGGCAGATCCTGTTGCTTTAGAGAAGCTGCCTTTGGTATATTGAGCAACAGCCTGTTAAATCCAAGTCAGTAAATCCAATGAAAGTCAGCCAAGCTTGGTGAATCAGCATTTGCATGTGAGCTTGCATGCCCAGGCTATGCACACACACCCCACCTTCCCCGACTCAGTATAAATGATGGACATGGCACACTTTGATTAGACCAATAAGGCCACAACTTTATCGATGACAGATGTAAGAGGATTGGCATAGGCATTGGGCAACCATTGACTTCTGGCCGGCCTGCCAGAGGGGATTCCTATGAAGTTTAGAAAAGTTTAGAAATAATGGCTATAATTAATTACAAATACACTGTATCTCATTGTTGTAGGGAAAGTCTGGGCAAGTGCCTGTTAAATCTGTCTTCTGCTAATGGTGGATTCAAGGCCTCTGGCTGGTTTCTCCCATCTTCTGTTTCTTTATCTGTGAACCAGGCAGTCCTTTCAACAGAAGACTCCATCAAACAGAAAACTGCCCCATACGTCTGGTTTGGTCCTAGGGAAGGATAACAGATTATGGCGGTAGGCCCATTCTTGAGACATGGCAGACCCTCCAAGTGTCCCTATTTTCCCAGGATGTCCCTGATTTAGAGAAGCCATCCAGGTTTCTGATTTGATCCCAGAATGTCCCGCTTTTCCTTAGGATGTCCCTATTTCATTGGAGAAATGTTGGAGGGTATGGAGCTATCCGATCCCCCAAGGCATCCGAAGGGAAGTTTTAAAAAAATGTTTAATGTTTTATTATGTTTTTATATATGTTGGAAGCTGCCCCAGAGTAGCTGGGACAACCCAGGAAGATGTGTGGCATATAAATAGTAAAAATATCATTATGGAATGGGGCGTCCCTATTTTCATCTGAGAAATGTTGGATGGTATGACATGGTACGCAGGTGGTGCTGTGGGTTAAACCACTGAGCCTAGGGCTTGCCGATCAGAAGGTCGACAGTTCAAATCCCCGTGACGGGGTGAGCTCCCGTTGCTCGGTCCCTGCTCCTGCCAACCTAGCAGTTTGAAAGCACTTTGAAGTGCAAGTAGATAAATAGGTACCGCTCTGGCGGGAAGGTAAACGGCGTTTCCATGCGCTGCTCTGGTTCGCCAGAAGCAGCTTAGTCATGCTGGCCACATGACCCGGAAGCTGTATGCCAGCTCCCTCGGCCAGTAAAGCGAGATGAGCACCGCAACCCCAGAGTCGCCCACGACTGGACCTAATGGTCAGGGGTCCCTCTACCTTTATGACATGGTAAGGGAGAGCCTTTCATGTATCTGGCACAGAATTCAACAAGCTGCTTTCTAACCAACCTTTGCAGCTCTGACCCTTTGCATCCTTCCCTTTCCCTTGCTCTTATTTCCAGATTTGAAGCAGAGCCGGGGTTAGTCCCCAGCCTTTCATCTGTGTCGACTTTCCCTTGCCTTCCTTTCGCGGTTTCTTCCCTTGTTCGCATGACAGCCCTTCTCAACATCAGCTGTGCAAGGTGAACAAAGAGTGGAGCAAGTTATCCCCATTAGTGGCCCGCTGCTGATAGCCAGCTGCAATTTGAATTAATCAGCCTATGCTTGGCTGCAGCGATAAGCAGAGGGAAGACGCAAATGGGCAAGTTTGTACTCCTCGTGTTCCATCGTCTTCTCTGCAAGGGATTTCAGATCAGAGCCAGACTTCAGCATCGCCACAAAGCTGGAGGCCACAGACTTACCTCCTTCTTCATTTTTTTGGAACACAAACAAGGAGAAGAGCCTACCGGCGTTCTGCCTTTAAAAGAAATTCTTGATGTACAGTAGATTTCCCCTACCCCTTCCCCAACTTACTTGAAAGTGGCTGACATAAATCTATAGCTAAAGCCCGAAGACTGGCACAGGTTTTGATTTTGATTTATTTATTTTTTTGCATCTTTTGTTCTTCTCTTAGACACGAGACCAGCTGCACAAATCGAGGAAGAAGAAAAACCACCTTTGTCTCAATCCGAGATCCGTTCAGAGATATAGGACCGTAATGGCCGCTTCCCAAGGCAACGCTTTGCTGAATGTGGGTCACATGACTTGTGGCAAGGGGCACAAGCGCCAGCGCACGTGGTAGACCTGCGCAGGACTGCTGCAACACGGTGGTAGTTTCTAGGTATGCCTTTGAACCCCCTCTGAGGTCTATCAACTTGGGCAGTTGAGTAGGGTTGCCATATTTCAAAAGTAAAAACCAGGAGCCCCCGAAATTGTGGAGCTTTTTTATAGGAAACCACCACCGAAATTGTTGAGCTCTTCGGGCTCCCAGGGCACCGGATGATTGTCCCAGGGGGGTGCCACACATGGCAATCCTCCCGGGGGGTGCCAAGCCACACAGCTCATCCTCTTCCCTGCCTGCCTCCTTCATCCAGGAGTGGGGGCAATGGCGTGCGTGTCGCCAGCTCGCAGGCAGGCAGCGCCCTGAATGTCACCCCCCTCAGAATGACACCCAGGGCGGTCTGCACCCACCGCACCCATCTTGCTCCACCTTTGCTCCATTGTCCTGCCAATTCACGACACTATTTCCCCATTGCATTCCCTACTACCAAGTTACAGGGAACCAGTCAGAGGGCCTTCTCGGTAGTGGCGCCCGCCCTGTGGAACGCCCTCCCACCAGATGTCAAAGAGAAGAACAACTACCAGGCTTTGAGAAGACATCTGTTTAGGGAAGCTTTTAATGTTTAACAGACCACTGTATTTTAATACTTTGTTGGAAGCCGCCCAGAGTGGCTGGGGAAACCCAGCCAGATGGGCAGGGTATAAATAATAAATAAATTATTATTATTATTATTATTATTATTATTATTATTATTATTATTATTATTTATCATTACCACCTAAACTGTGAAATGCTTTGAAACTGATACAGAATCCGTATAGCGATCCTTGCAGATTCTCAACTCTGCCCCAGGCTGCTCCTGCCACCAATTGCTGGATTTTGAAATGCACAGACATTCGTATAGTATCGGGACAGACCGACTCAAGCAGAACAGGAAGCATACCAATCGCCAAATAGGCGTTCGCTGGAATCCAGATTGGCGTTACATTGTAAATGTAATACGCATCGAGTAGACAGCATCAGCTGCTACATATGCTGATTCTAAGCATTCCATAGGAAGCACATTTAACCTTGCAAAGCGTTTCTCATAGTTTAAGAGGGAAATGTTCATTTTTAAATAGGAAAGCACATTTTCATATCCCCTACTGAGCCTTTGCTTATGCCCTGTCTTCTCAGCTTGGCTTTTATGCAGAGCTGCTTTTGATCTACACTTGCTGATGCATTCCCAGAAATGATGATCCGGCTCTTTATATCCTGCACTTTTGGCTTTGCGAGCCGCACATTCCCTAGTGTTAAAGTGATTGGAGCAGCCCTTGGCCAGAGAGGAAACTCTGTGAACTCTGCGTGCGTGCTGGAGACCTGTGGTTCTTCAGTTCACACCCACTCTGTGGAGGCCTGCCGTTCTGCCGTTGTGCCCTATATTCGATGAGCATGATTTGGTAAGGGGCAAACACTGTCAATTTCACTAAAGGTAAGTTGTTGCTAAAAAGCAGAAACATCACCTTGCCAACAAAGGTCCGTATAGTTAAAGCCATGGTTTTCCCAGCAGTGATGTATGGAAGTGAGAGTTGGACCATAAAGAAGGCTGATCGCCGAAGAATTGATGCTTTTGAATTATGGTGCTGGAGGAGACTCTTGAGAGTCCCATGGACTGCAAGAAGATCAAACGTATCCATTCCTAAGGAAATCAGCCCTGAGTGCTCACTGGAAGGACAGATCCTGAAGCTGAGGCTCCAATACTTTGGCCACCTCATGAGAAGAGAAGACTCCCTGGAAAAGGCCCTGATGTTGGGAAGGATGGAGGGCACAAGGAGAAGGGGACAACAGAGGACAAGATGGTTGGACAGTGTTCTCGAAGCTACAAACATGAGTTTGACTAAACTGCGGGGGGCAGTGGAAGACAGGAGTGCCTGGCGTGCTCTGGTCCATGGGGTCACGAAGAGTCGGACACGATTAAACGACTAAACAACAACAAACAACAAGTGGTTGTCAATACGGTCACTACCAGACAACCTGTTTCATGAGCGTTCATCCTGATTTGTTTGTGTGGGAGCAATTACATCCCTTCTAGCTCAGTATTTTGCAAAATAACTTGCAGTGTCTCTCCAGAGTTTCAGTCAGGCAGTCCTACCTGGCAATTGAATGCTCTACCATTGAGCCAAAGCCCTTGCAGAAATTGCACAAAGTTTGCCTGCAGCTTGGGTTAGATGCTCCCAAACTGTGGTCCATGAGCTTCATTGCTATGGACCACGGCATCCCTACATTAAATAGTCACATTGATTTTTAATTGTATTCTTATTGCTTCTTTTATTTCTTATATTGTACTTTATTGCGTTACAACTTGAATTTCATGGAACGCAAGTTGTAATCAATAAAAGACGCTATATAAGAAATAAAAGAAGCAATTAAAATACAATTAAAAATCATAGAGCACCAGCACAGCATATTACAATTGTTACAAAGGGCCAAAAAAGAAACCCAACAAAAACCATTAAGCGGTCCATCAAGACCGTCCGCAATTTTGAAGTGGTCCATGGGAAAATAAAGTTTGGGAACCAGTGGCTTTGATGATGTTGGCCATCTACTGAACATTCATTCCCATTTGCTTGTGGGGAGGTTAGACAATGTTGCTCGAAGCACATGTTATCCCAAACTTATCAGTGCATTTCCCCATCACTTTACTTAGCGCAAAAGGTCCAATTTTGGGGTGGGGGAGGGCTTCATGAACAAGGGCTCCAAATCCTTTTTAATTATGCAAACTGAATTTGTCTGTAAGCAATTGTATCCCACCCCAAAATAGTGACAACCTTGAAATGCCCTTAGGTACAAGGTGGCTGTTCTACACCTACTCCTGATGTGTGCCAAAGTATCTCTACCCCTTCGCAACACTGATAAAGATAAACAAGGCTGAGAGGTCACATTGGGATAGCTTGGTAGTTCCATTTAGGTGCTGACTGAATCGGCGCACATAATGGTCACACATTCACACTTTTCCCTTGGTTAATATTTGCATCACCTCTCCAAATGCAAGTTCAAATGTAGAATACAATCCAGCCCCCCCCTCTCTCTATATATATATATATCGAGCCCTGTACAGTAGCCCTATACAGTGGTACCTTGGGTTACAGACACATCAGGTTACGTGTTTTCAGGTTACGGACGCGCCAAAACCCGGAAGTACCGGAATGGGTTACTTCTGGGTTTCGGCGCTCGTGCATGCACAGATGTAAAGGCGAGCAAGATAACTAAGAGACATGTGGTGAATGCGGTGGAAGTCTTTTATAATATTTTAACTAGGATTTATATACAGTGGTGCCTCGCAAGACGAAAAGAATCCGTTCTGTGATTCTCTTCGTCTAGCGGTTTTTTCGTCTTGCGAAGCAAGCCCATTGACGGATTAGCGGATTAGTGCTTTTAGCGGCTTTTAGCGGCTTATCGGCTGATCGGATCAGCTGATAAGTGGCTTAGCGGCTTAGAAAAGGGGGGGAAGGAAAAAAACCAGCAGGAACTCGCAAGACATTGTCGTCTTGCGAAGCAAGCCCATAGGAAATTCGTTTTGCGAAGCACCTCCAAAACGGAAAACTCTTTCGTCTAGCGAGTTTTCCGTCTTGCGAGGCATTCGCCTTGCGGGACACCACTGTATTGTAATGTTTGAAGCATGAATTTGGTAATATTTGTTATGATTTCTTTTCTTTTATCTTTTGTCCTTTTTTTTTTTAGTCTGCATCTTGGAAAACATATATATAAATGTGTTTACAGTGTTATGTATTGTTCCTTGTTTCTCTTTCTCTTTCTTTTTTTATTTTCTTGTAAAATTCAATAAAAATTAAATCTTTAAAACATGCGCAGAAGAACTAAATCACTCTTTGTGCATGCGCAGAAGCGCCGAATCGTGTCACGCACATGCGCAGACGCGGCGCTGTGTTGCGAACGGTACGGGTTGCAAACGTGCCTCCTGCACGGATTACGGTCGCAACCTGAGGTTCCACTGTATACATATATAGGGTTTTTCAGATTAAAATTTTACAGTCCAACATACAACATAAAAACAAGGTTCCAAAGCATCTCTTGGGCTTCCCTCCTCCCCTTTGTGAGTCCTATTGTTAATCATTTCCTCCTGCACCTTTTATAATAATCCAGATCTTTTATCTCTCCATTGTATCCAAAATTCACCATTAAACTACAAGTGATATTCCAATCCTACTAATGATTTTAACTGTTTACAATGGCCTTTAAGATAAGTTAAAGTTAAAATCTTCCTGATTTCTGAGTCTTCCAGTCATTTTAGCCATTTCAGCATAACCCATCAACTTGATCTGCCATTCTTCTCTGGTAGGGACTTTATCTTCTCTCCGTCTCTGGGCTAATAACATCCACGCAGCCGTAGTCACATACATACTGTATTGGCCCAAATATAAGTCACACCCGCAAATAAGCCACACCTTTAAAATTCAAGGGAGAAGAAAGACAATACCCGAATATAAGCTGCTCCCTTAAAATTGGGTTACAGGCTGAAAATCGCTGCGGTTGGTAGAACTGTAACTCCGAGCCAATTTAAGCCTTTGATCTTGCAAGCCCACAAAAGTTACCATACAATCGCTAAAATTGCAAATCGCTATTCATTTGCTACAATTCTGCAGGCACTCAAGCTTTCAAATCAGCAATAAAACTTTTTTTTGTTCCATTTTACCATGTTTCATCAGCAATATTGTAAAAACCATTTTTTTGTAAGGTCACGAATATAAGCCGCACTTTAACATTTCAGGGTCAGAATTGGGGGGGGGGTGGCTTATATTCGGGCCAATACGGTAAATAGTCTTTTCTGGTCTCTTGGGATTTTGGCACCTAGAATTCCTAAAAGGAAAGCTTCAGGTTCTTTAGAAAAGGTTATTTCAAACATTTTTTTTCAACTCATTATATATCATTTCCCCAAATTCTTTTACTACCTTACATTTCCACCACATATGATAAAAGGTGCCTTCTTTTTCCTTACATTTCCAGCATACATTTGACCGCGTAATCCAGACAAAATACAGTTATACATTAAATATGTGACAAACGCTATGAATGAGATCCAGTGGTGAGCATACCCAAGATCAGTGGGTTGAGGGACCCTTTGGCGCAGATTTGGGGAGTGTGTGCAAAGGGAGCTGCAGAAGGGAGAAGAAAAACCAGAAATCCCATTGTGCTAGTGGAATTTCATTGTCCAAGCAGGCAAGACATCACTAGACATTGCCCTACTGGGACACGGTGCAAGATAGTGGCATTCGCTCCTGGAATTACCTATATTGTATCCAAGCCATTAGAATAATCAGCATTTGGATAAGCAGGAGGAAATTAGAGATTTCTTATTCATCTGTAAATAAGAAAATATAACGATTACACACAGGTTGGTTTTTTAGTGAACGAGGTTTAGAAAACTGGAAAGAGCCATGCATATTCCTACTTTTCATTAAAGGTACATGATTCCTGTCTTTTGCAATGCGAGGATACTTCTGACAAAAAAAACGGGCATATAAACATAATAAATAAATAAATATCCCCGTTTCTTATTTGTTTGTGATCAGGGCATGAAATTTTGCAGTGGAGGGAGTGGGCAGGGGAGTGAATCGGACTATTGTTTGATAAGATGGTTTTCAGCATTCTTTTTTTATATTAAAAAAACATTGTTCTCTGGGGCATTTCCCCCCTATAGATTTTTATTTTTTTTTAAAGCAACAGAACCTTGGAATCTTAATTGCTGATTTTATTGAATCCTTGTTCACAATGCTGCAGCAATCCGAATGTGTTATTCATGATGCAAAACTTAATTAGCTGCTAAGTAAATGGTTCATTAAATAAATCTTATTCTGATTGTTCTGGGAAATGCCAGGCGTAAACATTGTCTTTCAAAATTTGTGACTTATTTAGGGCGGAGGGAGAGCGTGTTCCAATTGAGCGTGGTTCGGTGCAATTAGGAATGAAGATGGCTGGGCTTAGAGAGCGTCGTTCCTCAAGGCAGAAATGCTGCTACTTGGATTTTCATTCGGAAGTTCATTGGAACTAGAGCGGCTCAGTCATATGAAGTCATATTTTGAGAAAGCGAAGTTAATTTTAGGAAGGAGTCCAAGTGTTTCCAACCGTAATCATATTCATGTGCTACAATAGCTGGAGGTTGATAACGCCACATTGTTGGGTAATAGCTCCGAAAAAGATGTAAGCTGGGAACAGAGCGGGAGCATCGACAACAACAAGAATGTACATTGTGAGCATATAACTATGGCTCTATTCCCTAACAAGAGGCTTTTTAAATATACATGGGCTTCCACGAACAAGTTAGTTCAGAGAGCGCTCAATTCACCAAGGCCTCTTTCCCTACGCTTGGGGCTCCCGGTTCAGAGCAGTTTTGCTGCTATTGAAACAGCTGTGCAATTTCTGATTTGGTCATGGATAGTTTTAATGGCTTCATAAAACGAAGGAAAGAAGAGAGGGCTTATTATCCTGCCAAGCTGCACGCAGTACAAGCAGCCAAGTTTGGCATCTGCAGTACACCAGATAGAGCGTCCACTTGGACTGGCACCTGCCTGTTAATGCTAGGAGTCTGGGCAGTAGCTGCTTGGCTTCCATTCGGCGATCGGAAGCCACCAAGTCAAGGCACTGAGGAGGGAGCAGGAACCATGGTAGGAGAGTTGCAAACAGGAATGGGCAGGTCAACTCACGTAGCCATGGGTGGAGATTACTCTACTCTCCACCCATGTTCTGGGCCCAGGTGAGACAATCCACCAACAATTCAATGGATTTGCTGATAAGATGGTGCTGATATGCAACTAAAGGATGTCCGCATTATGAAGTACAAATGCTCAGGCATGGCCAGCTTGGTACATACAAAGTCCAATAGAGAGGTGTAGGCTAAAGTGTGGAATATCGGCATACGTTGTTTTGCTTCGCCTTAAGAATGAAACTCTGGGCAAACCTATTATCAAATCTTCAACTGATGAAAAATTGGTAGGGTCAACTGGGGCTGAATAAGTTGCTTTGGGGGCCATTACCTGCTGAAATTTGCCAGATGTAGGAAGCTATGTAAGGTGAGATGTGAGAGCCTCCTAACCTTTTGGTTCTGCTTCAAAATTTCTTGTTGCATTTGTATGGGACCTGAGCACCTCCTTTGCCACCCACGAGAGTGTTAAGTGTAACTGATTTAATTCACACAGAAACAAAAAATGGCTAAATGTGTATCACTGAAGGGTTGCTAACGTTAGTGTTTTTTCCCCAATGTTGTTTTCTAAAAGGACTCTGAGCTCCTTAATGGGTTAACAATTAACTAACTGATTGTTGTTCTCTGGTAGCTAACATGTGAGTGTTGTAACCTTAGATCATGTGAGAGGTATTGGGTTGCAAATCTCCATTTTGAAAAGAGTTGCCTTTGATCCTTTGTCTCCCAAATTTCTTGGAGTAAGGATGTAAATTAAGTTCTCCTGAAAGGAGAGTAAATTGCCTAAAGCCAATGGAGGCTGGAACGCAAACTAGAGAGAGAGAGAGAGAGAGAGAGAGAGAGAGATCTTTAATTATAGGTCTGTTTGGATTATTTCATATTTTGTAAGATGCAGAGCCTGTGCTGGACAGCACAAGATGTTGTATGGATGTATGTTCGATGCTTATGTTTTGTTTTGAAGAGTACTGCCAGTAAAAGTTTCAATAATATTTTTTATGGGCCTGGACAATGATTCATTTCCAAAAGGAGTCCGTTCTTATGCTTCCAGTCATTTCAAACTCTGCAATATTAGCATCTGCAACAGAGAGGTCTCAGTAAATATCCCCAAGCCAGCATCTCCTACAGCACCCATGAAAGATCTCACTAAATGCAGGCCCACAATGCATGAGAAACTGTTTGCTGTTCATCCTGCTTAGTTCCTGTTTGCAGTGGTCGAGCCTATTCTACAGTGAGCACATAGCCTTTGAACATTCCCACATTTCAGTGGGTGCCAGGACTGGACACCCAATCTCACTCCCTTTCTGAACAGAGAATAGGAGCAAAGGGTTTGTCTCTGTGAGTGGCCATAGGGGTGACTGATATAGGAGCCTTTTCCCCATTGAAGAGGAAGACTGATATTGGTGACTGGGACACACCTGCACCATTTTGTGATCCTCTCTCTCTTGCTGTTATTTTAGATGTGGCAGCCATTTTGTGTTATGACTCACACACACGCAAACCCAAACATGTTGACCTGCAGATGTGTTGAATTACAACTCCCATCTTTTTTTTATAATATATTTATTGAGATTTTTTAACATATTACAGTAAAAATGGAAAAAGAAAAAAGAAAAATACAAAATAAAAACAGTTAAAAACACATTAATTTTCCGTTTCTTATTTTCCTTAAGCTTATTTCCCCAGACCTCCTCATACCTCCCTTTTTTGTATTCCACTTAGATTTATTAGTTCAGCAAATCCTTGCCATTAAGCTTTTACCCATTTATAAACCTTTTTTCAAATTCTCTTAAAGCATTACAGCTAGAAACCACTTAATTTCTATCCAACATCCTTCTAACATTCATTCATTTTACAATATTTCTGTAAATAATCTTTAAATTTCTTCCAATCTTCTTCCACCGACTCTTCTTCCTGGTCCTGGATTCTGGAAGTCATTTCTGCCAATTCCATATAGTCTATCACCTTCATCTCCCATTCTTCCAAAGTGGGTAGATCTTGTATCTAATTACAACTCCCATCACCCCTGACCATTGACCAGGCTGGCTGAGGCTGATGAAAGCTGGAGTCCAGCAATCCTGTGAGGGCCAAAGTTTCCCTGTCCCTGAAGTAGTGTCATGGACTGGTTGGATGCAGAGGAATGGTGGGAGGAACCAGCTGGAGAACCACTAAGGGAAGAAGGCTTGGAGCCCAGGGAGTGGTGGTGGGACAATGATGAGTGGTTACAGGGAGAAGACTGGGAATCGGAGGTGTCAGAAGCTGAAGGGGTTACAGAGTTTAGTGAGCTGGGAGAGCCCATGGCTCCAGAATCTGCAGAAGCTGGAGCAGGAAAGGAGGGAGGCTGAGAGGCAGAGATGAGCCAGACTGGTGAAGAGTCATGGGTCTCCTGCTGCAACAAGCTCCCCTCTCCTGCAGTCTCCCAAAACCAGAAGAGGCATGAAAAGGGCAGAGAAGAGGTTAGCTGCACACAGGAACCATCTCCAATTGCTTGGAGAAAGCCCTGGAGAAGAGGGGACTTACTGTATTTTTTGCACCATAACACTCACTTTTTTCCTCCTAGAAAGTAAGGGGAAATGTCTGTGCGTGTTATGGAGCGAATGCCTGCGGGTGGCGGGGGGGATCTGCTGCAGTCGTAAGCAGAGGATCCATGGTTCCCCTTCCTTCCCTCCTCCCTACAAAGCATGGATCCACATGGATCCTCAGGATTTTTGCACTGGGCTACTCCAAACTCACTGTCAGATCACATGTCTGTGGCCACAGCATGAACCACAAAAATTATATATCCACTATTTCGTTTAGAATTTTTTCCCCCTTGTTTTCCTCCTCTAAAAACTATGTGCGTGTTATGGTCTGGTGCGTGTTATAGAGCGAAAAATACGGTAGATGGCTGTGTGGAGGTGAGGACTTTCAGTCTTGGCAAGTGATTCATGGGGCCAGACCTACCAGGGATCTCTGTAGAGATTGTGTTTTTGCTAATAAAGAGGGGGGGGGGTTGTGTGTTACCGTATTTTTCATTCTATAAGATGCACCAGACGATAAGACGCACCTAGTTTCTGGTCCCCTTTTGTGGAGAAAACAAATTGCTGAGCATATACTGTATACATAACTGGTTTAATCTTGGACCCAGTTACTTTGGAGCAAGCCCTATTAAACTCAGTGGAACTTAATTCTGAGTAGCCACGAACAGGATTGCACTATTAACCCAGAATTGGCTTCTCAGACACTAGCTGATTCCGACTGTTGCAGGAATGACAAAATTCAGTATTTATTTATTTCAGACATCTTTACTGGAAGTTCAAAAAGTACATAATTATATGTGCACTAAACATGATAAGACGTAAATAAAAGAGAAAGAAAAAGAGAAACAGCACCAGTGTAGAAGGGGAGGAGAAAAACCCCAAAAGTGTATACTTTACAAAGTTGTTATTGTACTTCACCAGATCTTAACCTATTACAGTATTTGTAAGAACATTCCGAATATCATTGAATTTGTCCATGGCAAGTCTGCGTTTATATGTAAGTTGTTCATATGTTGCAAATGTTTTTGCTAATAAAGAGTTAACTCCAACTGCAAACGGTGTGATTTACTGCAGTACACTCCTGTGACAGGTAGATGGACTCAGAGGCTTACCTTCTTTTCAAAACTTTAACTCATCGCAATTGGGCAAAAGCTGCTCATGCATCCCTAGTGATGTAAACCAATCATCATCTGGTAAGTCAGATAGGGAGGGACTGCCAGACAATTGGTTTGGGGAAAATCAATCAAGAAAGCTTATGCTAATAAGAGGTTTAATTCTTCATGCTAATTATAGCAGCAACAGAGGGAAGACCTAAGCATCACCTGTCGATCTGCCTGCCTAGAAACTGGGAGATTCCTTTTGGAAAATTGGAAGCCACTTGGAAAGAAGGAAAGGGGAAAGACCGAGGCAGCCATATACATTTTTTTAAAATTGAACATAAAGAAGGGCTGCCATGTGTCCGGGTTTTCCCAGACATGTCTGGGAATCATTCAGCAAAATGGCATCCGGGCGGATTTTTGCTGCTTTGGCAAAAATGTTTGGGGAAACCTGAACATATGGCAAGTAGGGCATTCTTTTTTTTAAAAAAGTATTTAGAAATCAAAGTAAAGCCCAAAAATGACTTTTTGGGAGGAGATGTTCCCGAAAAAAGGGCAACAACTTTGTACAGATTTTCACTTTTGGGAATACGGCAACCCTACAAAAGGAGCAAGTAGAAAGACTGTATTTTGGTTATGAAATGTAATCTGTGGGAGCAACTCCTCCCATACCAATCTGCCAGGGGCCAATTGAGGACAGAGTGTGTGGACCCATAGCAGAGGCTTGTTGGTGGCAGCTCCAAAACTCTTGAATGATCTCCCCATGGCTCCATCATTACTGTAATCTAGGAGAAAAATAGAGACTCACTTGTTCCACTAGGGGGTTGGTAGAGGAAGCGTGATACAGAATATAGGTTTTGTGGAATTCTGAAATCATGCCCTTCTTGAGGGTTTCTCTACCAGCATTTGGTTGGCCATGGTGAAAGTCATCCCTATTTTATGATATACAGAATCTGAAGAGGCTGTTTCTGAACCCGGTGAAGATTGGCTGTCTGCAATGTTTCCAGAATCACGTGAGTTTGAAGGTGTTTTTTTCCTTGACACCGTTTTGCAGCAAGTGATATTATCCCCACAAAAAGCGTTGCTGCAGACCTGTGCTTCCGTCAAAGTGAGGAGAGATTTGGGGGTATGCAGAACTCCGAAGGAATGCTTAGACACCGTCCAGGAAAATTGCAGGGGAGCCAACAATGATAGAAATAAACCAACCAAATTTGCAAAGGGAAGGTCTGTAGTGGCTCCTTTCCTTCTTTCTTTAATATCCTTCCTTGGCCTGACTTCCTCTAAGCAACCCTACAAAGCAAGCTAGGAAGCACTTTCGACATGGAAGCAAGGCCTTCGCTACGGTCTCCTGTGTGCATTGTTTCAGCGGCGCTCGAAGAGAGCTGCTTTTAAACGTTTATATTTTATTCAGAAAGCTTAATTGGGAGGTTTTTACAGCTCCAGATTAAAGTGCGTACAACAAAAGGAAAAGTTAAAAACCGCTGGCAAATTGCTGCTGGCAAATGATATTCAAACAGTCATTCCAAAACAAAAACAAGTTTTTGATTGTTGTGTGTGTTTGTGTTTTAAAAAGCGAGATAATAAAGTTTTAGCATCCGCCGCGTTTGGGCTACATATGGCTTCTGTCCATTTTCCTGCCACCCGCTCCTCTTGCCCTGGTAATGGGTAGTAAAATAAGACATATGACACTGTTCTGTGGACAGGATCCATTCTACAGTAAGGGTGCCATCCTTGATCCACAACTCTGGGAGAGGGGGAATTGGATGAGGAGAAGGCCTCTCTCTGCCAAACTAACAAAAGCTCTGGCAGCCTTCAGCCATGGAGTGAGGATGATGATTTTGTTATTCATACGCTGCCCCAGTATTACCTTGCAAGTATAGGGCTCCCTATTCTGCCCACCAAATGTGGGCATTCCCAATGAAACAGGATTGGGGATGACCTGGGCCAACCCACGAGCCACTGGATCAGAGCCAGACTCATTGCCATCCCTTGATAGCATCAGAATCGATCACTATGCCAGCTCCGGGGCTGACACACCCCAGGGTAAAATTCTCCTTGCCTTCTGCAAACAGGAATGTAGCAGTGGCTATACGGCTGTGTCATCATAGAATCATAGAATAGAATCATAGAATCATAGAGTTGGAATAGACCACAAGGGCCATCGAGTCCAACCCCCTGCCAAGCAGGAAACACCATCATGCCCAACATCTGCCTGGCCGTGGTTTAGCTGGCTCTGCAAGTTACTCACACTTTTGTCCCCTCGAAATCAATGGGGCACACATTTTATCAGATGTGGCGGTCTTGTAAGATAGTAAAAGACTTCTGGGAAATGATTTGGAATGAATTGGGAGGGAAACATGTTTCAATGGCTGCATAAAACAAAGGAAAGAAGAGAGGGGGTTTTATCCTGCCAAGCTACACACAGTACAAGCAGCCAAGTTTGGCATCTGCAGTACACCAGATAGAGCGTCCACTTGGACTGGCACCTGCCCGTTAATGCTAGGAGTCTGGGCAGTAGCTGCTTGCCTTCATTCGGCGACCGGAAGCCACTAAGCCAAGGCACCGAGGAGGGAGCAGGAACCATGGTAGGAAAGTTCCAAACAGGAATGTCCAAGCCAACTTACATAGCCATTGGTGGAGATTATTCTACTCTTCACCCATGTTCTGGGCCCAGGTGAGACATTCCATCCACAACTCATTGGATTTGCTGGTTAGGGGGAGATGTAGTTTTGGGAATGTTTTTATCAGAAACGAAGGAAGGGGAGGAGGTAAGTCAAAATAAGTATGTATGTAAATGTAATTGATGGTTATTTTTGTTAAATCAAAAAATGGGGGAGGGGGAAAGTTTTTAATGAAATCAACTAGACAAGTCCACCATGGCTTGAGTTTTTACTCAGCGGCAATTGCTGTGCAATTTCACACCATTAATAGTAACTATTATAAACGGCTGGATACGAGGCTGTTAACTCAAGTTTTATGCATCACCAATGAGCTCTAAAAAACACCGCAGTCTCACAAAATCCATCAAGTGATAATTAGATCGCCGCTAATGAACTCTTGGTCTTTTGCATAATGCTCTCTTATTCACTACACCTGTAGAGAGCTCCCCTAAGAGGAGCGCGACGGAGAAACCAACATCCGACTGCACTGCCATGTGTGACCAACGGGTGGCAGAACTCAAACTTCAGGGGGTGCTTGGCACTGCACTGCCAACAGCCCCCTCCCCACCCGCAGTGCAGGATTCCTGCGCCCAATGTCAGAGCAATAATACTAGCCAGTGTGGTATAGTGGTTAAGAGTGGTGGACTCATAATCTGGTGAACTGGGTTCGTGTCTCAGCTTCTCCACATGCAGCTGCTGGGTGACCTTGGGCTAGTCACACTTCTCTGAAGTCTCTCAGCCCCACTTACCTCACAGAGTGTTTGTTGAGGAGGAGGAAGGGAAAGTTAGCCGCTTTGAGACTCCTTAGGGTAGTGAAAAAGCGGGATATCAAATCCAAACTCCTCTTCTTCTTCTTCCCGCCCATCAATTTAAAAGCAAACAAAAATCTCTCCAACGATGGACACTGTGTGAAAACTCTTTGAATCCTCAACACCCACAGAATTCCAGCCATAATCATGGAAAGGGCAGCTCACTTAGCACTGAAAAGCATCTTTGTAGACACCTCAATCTACCGCTCTGCTTGCACTGAAAAATAATATTGTCTACTCTTCCAAAGTTGGCACTTGTTTAACAGCTAAAGAAGCTCTCAATCAACAGGAAGGATTTTTTTATCATCTACTGCAGTACCAAGACAGCAGGTGTTGTGACTACCACTTTACCGTGTGGAGAGAGAGAGAGAGAAATTATGAAGTTCAGAGGTATACCTACACCCAGTGCTATTTTTCTGGAAAAAGAGATGCCAGAACTCACCACGAACGCCTCCCTTGTTCTCTTAGAATGGCCATGGCACCCACCTGAGAGGTGCTGGAACTGAGTTCTGGCTGAAAAATACACCACATGTAAGCTGGCTTAGCAGTTATCTCTTTTCCTCAGAGAAACCTGGGGATTTTCTTTTTCCCTAAAAGACAAAGACGAGGCATCTTTAAGAAACTTTCATTTGTCTTTTTTTTGCCCATTCTTCGTCAACAAATGAGAAAAGAAATTGTGTTTGAAAATTATCAAAGGAAACATTTCTGTGAAATCCTCCTGGGTCTAAGAGCGGGGTTTCTGTTGCACTTACCAGAGTTGTGAGATTGTCTGCATGCTTTCTGCAGTGCCACCCTCAGCTGGGCTTTCCTGTAAGTGCAGAAACATGAGAAGGAGGCCTATAATGCTCTGGGCAACTGTTCGGTTATATCGTTTTTATTTTAACGTTGAAGGTATTTTCTTTTTCTGTTTGTTTGTTTGTTTGTTTGTTTGTTTGTTTTACCTTTAAAAAAACCAGAATGGCATGATTCCCTAAATAACAAAACCTGCAGCCGTACCAATCTCAGGTTCTAGGCAGATGCCTTCCCTTTGTTTCCTGAGCTTCAGTTAAAGCCCAAAGGAAGATGTCATGAGATAACTCGTCCCAGATCAGGAAGCGCAAAAGAAAAACACACATTTCCACACACCTCTCTGGGCCATCTTGCAGCAGTAAGGGAAGCTGAAATCACACACACACACCCCTTAGAAATGCTAATGATTAAGCAGTATATGGATGCCTTTAAATAATTATGTATAATGCATAAACCCAAACACACCAACATGAGTTCAAAAAAGTGTCCCCTTAAGAAGGCAGAAAAGCAGACGCCTATTTTGCAGGGAATTAAACTTCCAAGAAACTGGAGGGAAGGTTTTGGCTCAGGACTACTTCCAAACTTCCAAACAAAATGTACCTAAATGTACCTTAATACCTAAAAATCCTTTAGAACAGAGACAGGGAACCCACAGCCTTCTGAATGTTGTTGAGCTCCAACTGCTATCAACCCCAACTTTGGAGGTTGATAGCAGAGAAATGATGATGAAGATTACATTTTGTCTTTCATTTGTAGACTTTGAGATTTTTGTTCCCGTTTACTGTCACTGCTATTCTCGTGCAAAAGAAAGCACACAAAAAACTACACCTTTAAAATGAAAAAATAGAAAAATAAAATAAAATTATAGAAACCTGATATAGTGTAGACTGGGCGTTTTTGCTGGTTCATGAACCCTGATGTAGGCAAATAACTACCAGTTCAAGTAGTCAACATGCATTACCAGCCTAACATTTAGAAAATTTGCACATAGTAGACTGAAGCCCAGTTCATATGTAACTTGCTCAACAAGGGTGAGTGGAAAAGTTTTTTGCTTCTTTTTACTAAATTTATATCCCACCCTTCCTCCCCAAAGGGTCCCAGGGCAGCTTGCACAAAATCTGGTAAGATCAGATCCAAAAACTATAATTACAACGATGGTTCTAAAATCTACAGTACCTGGCTGCCCCTGTCCCCTTCAAAATTTCACCTTTTGAATTCAAATCCTAATTATTATTATTATTATTAGTAGTAGTAGTAGTAGTAGTAGTAGTAGTAGTAGTATTTATTTCTTATACCCCGCCCATCTGGCCAGGTCTCTCCAGCCACTCTGGGTGGCTTCCAACAGGATATTACAAACACAATAAAACATCAAACATTAAAAACTTCCCTAAACAGGGCTGCCTTCAGATGTCTTCTAAAAGCCAGGTAGTTGTTTATTTCATTGACATCTGGTGGGAGGGCATTCCACAGGGTGGGCACCATTAACGAGAAGGCCCTCTGCCTGGTTCCCTGTAGCTTTGCTTCTCGCAATGAGGGAACCGCCAGAAGGCCCTCGGAGCTGGACCTCAGTGTCCAGGCTGAACGATGGAGGTGGAGATGCTCCTTCAGGCATACTGGACCGAGGCCGTTTAGGGCTTTAAAGGTAAGCACTAACACTTTGAATTGTGCTCAGAAACATACTGGGATCCTATGTAGGTCTTTCAGGACCAGTGTTATATGGTCTTGGCAGCCACTCCCAGTCACCAGTCTAGCTAACCCCCTTTTCCAAAGCTGCCATTTTCTCTGCAGAGCAAAACACACAGGGTGAGATCTACTTGCAGAGTAGACTCACTAAAACCAATGGAACTTAAACAAAAATGGTTAAGTCCATTGATTTTAATGGGTCTACTCTGAATATCACTAAAGCTGGGTGGCACCCATCATATTCACAGTATGGGTACATTTTCCATGGGAAGCAAAGAGTTTGACAGGTGAGAAAATCACCTTGCAACTAAGTCTAAGTCAGGGGCTTGCACAGTTGCATTTGCCCTTTCAAAAAACTCTGGGAGGTCCAACCATGAATCTCTCGCTGTCACATCTAGTGGTGCCCAGCCACTCTCCTATTAAATTTAGGAAGCCTTGGCTTGTCACATGACGTCCGGGTGGCTTTAAATGAATTACTAAGCAGGATACAAAGCACAACTTCTCCGAAGTTTAGGGGCAAATTGGAAAGGAACTTTCCCTTTATGTGCAACACACAGTAATTGTTTCTTCCGATGATGAAGCGAAGTATTTTTGGAGGCAGCTTAAAATAAAGCTCTTTAATTAGTAACCATTATCTCTCAAATAAAAGATTCATTAGTACTAAGTGTTTTAAGTCAAACTAAAGAATGCATTTGATCCCTACTGGGCCTCTAAATGTAAAGTTTAAAATTGAAATTAATGTGCTTTGTTCGTTCATGAGAACCCACCGCCCTGTTGCTAGTTTCAGCGGTGCCGTTTCCAGTGAAACGCCATATTTTTAGATACTATGGTTTGGATCCAGACCAAGGCTGCAATCGAAACTTTGCTTTGCACCGTGCTGGGGGGGGGGGAGCTGTTTGGAATTGGCAGAGGGGGGTTATTGGATTGTTGTTGCTATTTTGATTATATATTTTGTGGTTTTATATTTTGGTTTTGTTCTGTGAACCGTCCTGAGACCTCTGGCTATAGGGCAGTACATACCGTATTTTTCGCACTATAAGACGCACCAGACCACAAGGCACACCTAGTTTTTGGAGGAGGAAAACAAGAAAAAAAAATATTCTGAATCTCAGAAGCCAGAACAGCAAGAGGGATCGCTGCGCAGCCTGCATTCGCTCCATAAGACGCACACACATTTCCCCTTACTTTTTAGGAGGGAAAAAGTGAGTCTTATAGAGCAAAAAATACGGTAAATTCAATAAATAATAAATCATCATCATCATCATCATCATCATCATCATCATTCCTCCACCCACACTAGCTGGTCTCTGCCTGTATCATTTCAACAGTGCAGAGTTCCTCATTCAATCCACCAAAAGTGAGCAGAAGTACCATTGATGGAAGCCCTGCTGGGGTAGCCTGCAGAAAGCCCCCAAATCGAGACGGGCGGATCCAGCTCAGAAATCACTAGATCCTGGACCCAAGAGCTGCCCCAGCTTGCTCCTTGGTAGGAGGAAAACAGGACAAGAAAGAAGTTTTCAGATGAACAAAGGTGCAGATGAACTTTAGGTGATATGCTATTGTAGCACTCTTTCCGTGGTCTCAAAAATACATATGGATCAGATGTTGCCTCTATCAGGACTAAAGTCACACATGTGTATAAATATAAAGGTAAAGGGATCCCTGGCAGTTAGGTCCAGTTGTGGCCGACTCTGGGGTTGCGGCGCTCATCTTGCTTTATTGGCCGAGGGAGCCAGCGTACAGCTTCTGGGTCATGTGGCCAGCAGGACTAAGCTGCTTCTGGCGAACCAGAGCAGTGCACGGAAATGCCGTTTACCTTCCCGCCGGAGCGGTACCTATTTATCTACTTGCACTTTATGGAGCTTATATTTTAGTGATTAAGATCTAACGTGTATATTTTTAACTGTTGCTATATCTGTATTGTCCCTGTTACACCTAAATGCAAATTCAAATGTATCCCTATCAAGTTTTATGACTTCCCTGATATTGTATGTGAGCTGGAACTGGTCTGTGAACGAAATAACAAATTCATTCATATGGAGGCAAGGATGTTACCTTACCCACAAACATGTATCTTACCTTTAGACTTTCCTGGAGAGTCTGGAGTGGTGTCCACAAGCCTTGTAACATCAATTGCCCTGTGCAAAACCACTAGGTAGGGCTTCCATATATCCGGAAAATCCTGGACATTGCTGGGATTCTGCTGTCGAAAGTCTCACCCAGGCGGAAATTTCAGCAGCCATTTGAATTGCCCAGGAAAACGCGGGCATGTGGCAACCCATTGTGTAAGTGGGTGAGGGGTTTTATGCTGAAATGTTTTAGACACTGCTGGAAAACTGTTTTCTTCTTGGGAGATTTTGCAAAAGAAAAAGCTCAACAACTTTTGTGTTCTCATTTTCACTTCCTAAAATATGGCATCCCTACCACTAGGAATCCAAGGCACTACCATAAGCAAGCCGAGGGTTGCTTGCTCAGTGGCGTAGTGTGGGTTGCCAGCACCCGGAGCCTGGGGGGGTGGGAGTTAGAGAAACAAAATGGAGTACGCATGCGCATTCAACTGCCTAACGGCATCTGTGCCATCCAGGAAATCGCAGCCGCAGAGATAAGAAGAGTCATACTGTTGTCTAGAAAAGTCACTTCCTGGTTCGCATGGACCCCAGTGATGGAAGCACACAGCTGTATTGAGGCAGCACCAGGTGTTGAAATTTTGCACCCCCTAACAATTTTGCGCCCGGTGCAACCACCCCTGTGTCCCCATATGCTACGCCACTGCTCCCTACCTGCATGTTTCGTGATCTGACTCCAAGTACAACTAAAGAAAACATGCCAGAACCCTCCTAACAAATCTGATAAATTCAAGCTGTCCGAAAGATGATGCAATGCTGCTCTTACCCTCTGTTGTAGAGAATCTGAAGGCGTTCTTGATGAAGGAATTATCTTTGTATCTATCTATCATAGAGAAATTTAGAAACGCCTTCACTACTTGGGAGAATAGCAAATTTGCTGAATACAGTGGTACCTTGGTTTATGAACTTAATCCGTTCCGGAAGTCCGTTCTTAAACCAAAGAGTTCTTAAACCAAGGCGTGCTTTCCCATAGCAGAGGAGGACTCAATTTACAAATGGAACACACTCAACAAGTTCTGCTTCCAAGGCAAAGTTCACAAACCAAAACACCTACTTCTGGGTTTGCAGCGTTCTTAATCCAAGTTCATAAACTAAGCTGTTCTTAAACTAAGCTGTATTTCAATTCAAGGAGGGAGCATTGTGGAGACACTGGCTCTGATTCACTTTAACACCTGGTTGTTCTAGATTCAAGGCACACCCCCATCTCCATCCAAAGATGTGTCCAACCAGTTCAATAGGACCTGAACCTTATAAAGATCCCAATGTATAATACGGAAAAACGCACAGAAAGCTGCTCAAGTCTGTGAATCTTTCTTGGAGATCGACACTACAGTTTTGAACAATTGAATTGGGAGCTTTCTGCGCCCGAAACTTGTCTTCCCACACTGAGCTACGGCCCTCATAATTTAGAGAAGAAAGCTTCTATTCCTTAAAAAGAAAACTCTATATAAGTTAATAGCGATAAAGCAGTGCATACGCTAAAGAGAAGCAATTAGCCTTAACACCAAGAAAATGAATGGAAGAAACAGCCTCCACGGTGCTGTGTAATGCCAGAAATGTTTGCTATTCATCAATTATTCCAAATACTATATTAGCTGTTTGGTTTTGTACACAGAATTGCACTAAAGATGCTTGTACGTACTGCTTTTTCTTGCAAAGGAAGTAGAGTCTGGTGAAAAATACTCCTAGAAAATATATATCAGATTTCATAGCACAAAGCTGTCGAACCCCACATTCGGACTCACTCTAATCTCTCTACCTGCTTATAGCTAAACAAGAGGTGTCAGGATCAGTGACTCTGACCCACCTAATCTGGTTTTCAGGGGCCTTTGTCTTTCTGAGAGATGAAATGGATCAAATGGGACTCTTTCAGCAGCTGTGACAAGGTATCCCAGGTTTATTCTTTCACAAATGCAAGGATGTAAGTTATACTAGTGACTAGATTGGAAGTATGTGGAGGGGGGAAAGCATTTTTTAAAAGAAAAAAAAAGTTGGGAAAGAACCGTGACCAGTGCTAGATTTATGTATAGGCTAAGTAGGCTGAAGCCTAGGGCCTCTAAATCATGTGCATGTGGAGGAGCGGGGAAGCGAACCCGGTTCACCAGATTAGGAGTCTACCGCTCTTAACCACTACACCACACTGGCTCTCTCAGCAAGGGCAGGAGGACTGGCTGGCTGGGCTCCCTCACCCGCTTGCTTGCTTACTCCAAGGCTGCCTCAGCTCCTGGCAACCATCACGCCCTGACCAGTCCCAGAGACACCATTCGCCTGCGGAGCTTGTAGCCAGGACTGCTGCAACAAGCAGCTGTGCAAGCCTTTGGGAGGCAGACACATGAGAGGGTGTTATGTACTGAAGTTCTCACCCTGGGCCAGCAGGGGGATACTGTAGATAGTTATGCAAATAAGGGATCGAAAGTGACGTTCAGTGATTGGATAGTTACAGAAAATGGTTACTGTTGCATTCTAGTGGAGCTCTATATAAGCAGGTTGGCTGAACACTTCCGTTCAGTTCTGTTCTGGCCTGTGAATAAACAAGAGCTGTTTGAAGAATCACTGTGTCGTCTGATATGTTCACCCACAACTTAACAGAGGGTATCAGAGGAGGGAGGAGAGGAAAGAGGGACAGAGGCCAGTGTTGCCCACAGCACCCTTGACCACCATTCAAGGCACCCCAGGGTGCCACGGCGCACTGGTTGAAAACCACTGCATTATAGTATCAGAAAATGGCCCCACCCACCTGCCCACGTTGACCCACGGGGTGAGGGGATGAAGAGCTGGCCCACTGGTCCAAAAATGTTTCCCTGCCTCATCTCTGTACAGCTCCCGTTGGTGGCTGATGACACACTTCTTTACACTGGCTTTTGAAAACACACAAACTGATCCCTGGAATTACTATTATTTATTCAATTTATATCCTACCCTTCTTCCCAAAGGAGCCCACAGCGGCAATACGTTGTATGGATTACTGATGTGGGGGGTTACGAGCGAGGTTGTTTCGTTTGACTGTTTTAATAATTGTGTTTTTATATGCTGTAACACACGCTGGGCCCACCTGCTGAAGGACAGGTGAAAAAAGACAATAAATAAATGCTATCATTTGTTATTGTTGTTACTTCAAGTTATTGCCGCTGCTGTTATTTGGCTATTATTTAAAACCATTCATTGCTATGCTTATTTCTTATTTTTAATGTTACTGTTGTTGGGAACCACTGTGCTATTGCTGCGATTTATATTATTACTGGTTGGTCTTTATTTCTTTCCCTGTTATTTGTTATTGATATTATATTATCATTATTATTGGTTGTTACTCCGATTTTTGTTATTCCATAGTATTACTATTTCTTTGATTATTATTGGCTGGCATTTGTGCTCCTGAGTATTCGAGTAGCATATTGTTGCTTCTCTTTCTCTCTCTTTATTATATTTGATTAAGTTTCGACATTTTTAACATGGACAGTCATAACACAATTTCGTCTTTTCTCTTATTTTTGTCAATTTTCCACCCCTTTTTCCAGTTTTTCTACCTCCCCTTCTGCTGCATCCTATCTTCCTCCTATCAACAAATAACCATACTATTACAATCTAATTACTTCTGTTGCTCATAGCTCAAATCCTGCTCATGAGTTCATCATACTATATTTCTTTAGTCCAAAAAGACATCCATTCTTCCACAAGACACTCATCATTAGAGTCTCTTAATTTTGCTGTTAATTTTGCCACTTCTACATTGTCCTTTATCTCACTTACCCGTTCCTTCTTTAGTTGGAACTTCTTCCTCTTAGTCTTGCCGTACGTCAGGCAAATTCCTGACATGTCCTGGTTTTCTGGTGTAAAAATGGCGTGAGGGAGGGAATTTTGCCAAACTGGCAAAATGTCATGGACAACACGGGCGTATGTCAACGTGATCAGTGGAAACAGCTCAAAAAGCTTAAAATTACTATTTTGGGGAAGGTTCCCCCCCCCCCAAAGCGGAACAATTTGGGTTTCTTTCCCAAAAAAGCTCAACAATTTCGGTGGTTTCCTTTAAAAAAAGATCTCAACAACTTTGCAGGTATCAGGAGGAAGTTTCCTTTTTGAAATATGGCAAGCCTATCTCCCTTCCATTTCTGCACATATAAAATCCTAGCTGCTGTGGTTACATAGGCATTGTTGCTTTTCTCATTACAATAATTTATATGTGTTCAATTCTGGTTGATACTGTTGCTGTTACTGCACTGGGTTCTTATCCGCTACTATTTTCGCTTTGAAGTTGTTTTCAGATTGTTATAAGCTACTTTCAGAAGCTTTCTTGCTCTGAACGGAAAGGTGTACATTCATTTAAATAAATAAAAACAGCATAACAAGATGACTTTGCCTCTCCCCCCCCCCCTTGAAATATTTTCTAATTCCAGGAACTGACCTTCTCAAATCCGCTGCAAGCATAGATCAGCCATCTTGCTGCTCTTGCATTATAGCTTGTGTCTTATACATTACTCCCATTTTTCAGAAAGAAGGTAGAGGTCAAGAACCATGTCAACCCTGTATGGAGAAGGTTGATGATGAGGCTGAACATGGAACTGCATCTCTAAGACCCAGGTCCAACACCCAGTGGGAACAATAGCTACAGGCAACGGGATATGCAATGCATGGCAAGTTATTATTTCTGCAGCATTTACATTATGCTGTACATAAATCACAATATACTAGCCCTGCCCCAGGCTTACAGTCTGAAAGACTAGAAGATACAGGAGTGGAGGGGAAAGGATAGAGATAGTAGGATGATGAAATGAGGCTAAAAAAGGCATACCCTCCAACTTTTCTCCGATGAAAATAGAGATGTCCCATTCCATAATTATAATTTTACCAACGCAGAGTGTCCCAGCTGCTCTGGGTAGCTTCCAACATATTTAAAAACGTAATAAAACATAAAACATTTTAAAAAAAAAAAACCTTCCCTATATAGGATTGCCTTCAGTTGGGGATCAGATAACTCCACACCCTCCAACATTTCTCCAATGAAAATAGGGACATCCTAAGGGAAAGCGGGACATTCCAGGATCAAATCAGAAACTGGGATGGCTTCTCTAAATCCGGGACGTCCCTGGAAAATAGAGGCACTTGAGAGAAGACTAGAAAACGTTCATTGAATATATGGGGGAAATTGTGTACACTTGAAAACATTGTAAATAAGTGTTGATGGATGTAATAATGGAATACTGAATGGTTTAGTTTTTGTAAAACACGAGGGATTAAATAATAATAATAATAATAATAATAATAATAATAATAATAATAATAATATTTATACCCCACCCATCTGGCTGGGTTTCCCCAGCCATTCTGGGCGGCTCCCAACAGAAAATTAAAAGCACAATAAAACGTCAAACATTAAAAACTTCCCTAAACAGGGCTGATATGCAAAATGAACCGTGGAATGAGAAGAAGGGAAGTCATTTATATTTTAAAGGTAAAGGTAAAGGGACCCCTAATCATTAGGTCCAGTCGTGACCGACTCTGGGGTTGCGGCGCTCATATCGCTTTATTGGCCGAGGGAGCCGGCGTATATTTTAAGGATGTTTAAATGAGTATTTTAAATTGTAAAACAGAAAATTTAAGTGTGTGTGTGTGTGTGTGTGAGAGAGAGAGAGAGAGAGAGAGAGAGAGAGAGAGAGAGAGAGAGAATAGGGACACTTGGAGGGTCTGAGGTGAGTTTTTAGCAGGCATCAATTGGGATCAGGTTGGTCTTTTTTTGCTGGTGTTTTTACTGGGATGCAGCTGTTGCATCTACCTGGTGATGTTCAGTCTTATGCCCAGTTACTGAGGCCAAATTGTTTTTGCAAGAAGGTCATCTCCTCTGTATCCTGTTCCTACAAACAGGGAGTCTTTTGTTTTATCTTTTGCAGGGAAACAGTGCAATGGGCTGTAATGGGTGAAGGCAAAGATCACTTTTTAAAAAAATGGAGGGGAGACATAGCTTTAGAAAAAACTCTGCCCCCCCCTCCCAATTCGTTCAAACATAGCCAAATTAGGCATTGATCCATTTAAGCAATCAGCAGCGAAACTGGATCCAGCTCTCCAATTTACAGTCAACTTCTTGTGGCTGCTGTTTTTGAAAAATAAAAGACCCAACCATATTGGCATGTTTGGATTAAAAAAAAAAAAAAGCTACAGGCCAAATAAACAGAGGAAGAGACGAAAATGCGCAACCAAATTGTGACATGAAATTTCCCTTGGGCAACAAAAGAGCCGGCGAGGTATCAGCGAGCGTTTTAGTCTATCCTCCTGACGCACCTAATTTGGGAATATTCCCCCTGAAAGTCGGAGAAATGGTTCCAAGCAGATACATAGTTAATGCTGGAAAACATACCCCCAGCGCCGTCTAAATGGCAATGTTTAATACTGGTTTTTGAAAACTTTGCATAATTACAAGGGGGAACAAACAACACAGGCTTCGCAAATCGAACCCAATAGCTGTCTATGTGGGGAGTGCCGTTTTGGAAGAATGCGTGTTTGGATTTTAATGCGGTTGTGAATTTAAATTACGCTGATGGCTTTATTTATCTTACGTATCTCTCTGCGCTCCCAGTGGCACCCCAGTTGCAGTCCCTGAAGTGCATAGGCAAAGCTGCTTTGTGGGATAATGCAGTATGAGAGTAGTACAAGAAGCAAATAAATATACAGTGGTACCTCGGGTTAAGAACTTAATTCGTTCTGGAGGTCCGTTCTTAACCTGAAACTGTTCTTAACCTGAGGTTCCACTTTAGCTAATGGGGCCTCCCGCTGCCACTGCGCCACCACCGTGCGATTTCTGTTCTCATCCTGAAGCAAAGTTCTTAACCTGAGGTACTATTTCTGGGTTAGCAGAGTCTGTAACCTGAAGTGTCTGTAACCTGAAGCGTCTGTAACCCAAGGTACCACTGTACCGTATTGGCCTGAATATAAGCCTCACTTCCCCCCCCCCCAAAAAAAAATTCTGGTTGTGAAAAGTTAAAGTGCGGCTTAAATTCGCGACCTCACAAAAATAGGCTTTTACGATATCGCTGCTGAAACAGACCTACAGTAAAACAGAACCAGCGTGAGCGCCTGCAGAATTTTAAGGGAACGGCTTATATTTGGGTATTGTCTTTTTTTCCCCTTGAATTTTAAAGGTGCGGCTTTTATTTGGGTGTGGCTTATATTCGGACCAATGTGGCAGCAGGAGTTCAATATGGGTATGTCTTTGAGTTAACATCCTACATCAAAAACCTAACAGTACCTAACTATCGAAGGCTTTTCACCAAAGCCAGACTGAATGTCTTCCCCTCTGCAGTGCTAGATGGTAGGTTGAGAGGAGTTCCCTACCAGGACAGACTTTGCTCGTGTGCTCAAGACATCGATTCCATAGATCATATTTTGTTACATTGTGCGAAGTATGAGCAGGCCAGGGCTGAACTGATACTACCCTTGCTGGTGCTAAAGTCAGAGGCTCACTATGTCAGGCTCCTACTGGAAGACCGGACAAAAGCTAGAACGTTGGCAGTGGCAAAGTTTTTATCGGTGGTTGCAAGAACAAACGAGCCCTATATTCCAAACAAAGTGCTTGATTAACCTGGAGGTAGGCTGTATGAACTCTGTATTAATTTGTAATGTTTTGTTGGGTCTCTGGACCGTAATAAAGATTGATGATGATGATGAAATATATCACCCAATCCGAATTTTGTATACTGGAAATGCAGGCTCAACAACAACTATGGGCACACTTTTGCCTGCATGCTGTATGGAAGCATAATGCTAAAAGCAGCCATGGGATTCCACTTTGCATGTTCCCTACTACCCACAAAATCATAGAAGCGTATTGTTGGAAGGGACCCTGAGGATCATCTAGTCCAACCCTCTGCAAGGCAGGAATATGCTGCTGTCCTATACGGGGATCGAACCTGCAACCTTGGCGTTATCAGCCCCATGCTCTCACCAACTGAGCTATCTAGCCTTGTGCAAATACATACATAATATCGCCATTTTATGTGCTGCCTTTCCATAATTCAAACCACACTCAAGGTGGCTTGTTGTTGTTGTTGTTTAGTCGTGTCCAACTCTTCGTGACCCCATGGACCAGAGCACGCCAGGCACTCCTGTCTTCCACTGCCTCCCGCAGTTTGGTCAGACTCATGCTGGTAGCTTCGAGAACACTGTCCAACCATCTCGTCCTCTGTCTTCCCCTTCTCCTTGTGCCCTCCATCTTTCCCAACATCAGGGTCTTTTCCAGGGAGTCTTCTCTTCTCATGAGGTGGCCAAAGTATTGGAGATTCAGCTTCAGGATCTGTCCTTCCAGTGAGCACTCAGGGCTGATTTCCTTAAGAATGGATTGGTTTGATCTTCTTGCAGTCCATGGGACTCTCAAGAGTCTCCTCCAGCACCAGAATTCAAAAGCATCAATTCTTCAGCGATCAGCCTTCTTTATGGTCCAGCTCTCACTTCCATACATCACTACTAATATGATTTTTTAATGTTTTTTACATATTTACGAACATAACAAAAGTAATCACAAACAATAAAGAAGACATCAAAAAGTACACAAAACCGTGAGATTAGGGATTAGTGTGCAGAGCAAAAGCATAACGTCCATGTGCAAAACTGCCTTGCTAGATGATGCAGTTACTCAGGAGTCTGCCGCAGCCTCAAGATGCAAAATTAAAGTACCATGTTTTTCGCCCCCTTTGCCATCGTTATGATTTTCTTCCATTTGTTAATGGCTACTGTACAACTCCTCTTCCTTGCCCGTGGTAGTGCTTTCCTAGGCGTGTGAAGAAAAATATTTACCGTGGGATAGAAAGGCAGCTGCTGAATGGGTTTTTGTAAAAACAGAAGAATGCCAGCTCTCTGCTTGGGAAGCATTTGGTAAAAAAGTTGGAGCCTTTTTAAAATCAGATGGTCTGAATCTGCTATGAATCCCTTTCATTGCAAGAGGAAACTTGGGACGTTTTTCTGTCTCAGTGATCTCAGCTTGGCCTCTATCAGTGCCATTAACTGTAGACTAGCTTGTAAACAACTTGTCGCCGGGAAGGCTCAGGATCAGGACCATAGTGGAGACAAAGGGTTAAAGCCCCTCTCCAAATGTTAGGGTCACGATCCAGACAGAGATCTCTGCATTGGCAATCTGAGTGGAAAAAAACAAGAATGCTGCACTTATAACAGACAGGGAGCTAGTGGCTGCTGTTTAGGAATCTGAGTTAAAATCTAACTTCAGCAAGGCTGGCAATGCCCAAGATTTTACTTGAGATTCATTTCAAAGTTGTGAGTAGCAGAATTCCTCCCTGTGGTAAAAAGAAACCATAGTTCTCTCAAGGCACACTGTGATCCGTGGAGATAAAACAGGAAGCGAGGGTAAAAATAAAAAAATTCCTTCCAGTAGCACCTTAAAGACCAACTAAGTTAGTTCTTGGTATGAGCTTTCGTGTGCATGCACACTTCTTCAGATACTTCAGATTCAGCAGCTTCTCTTCTCTGAATTGCAACTCATTACCAAACTTAAAACCATGGAGAGACCTGGTCTGAACAAAGACATTGGATTCTTATCTCATTATACATGACTTAGCCATTTTTCACCTTCTCACCCCTTGCCTTTTCCTGTAAGACCTATTGCAGTCGTTAAGAGTCGTCAACAGGCTCATCTCAGCTATCTGCCAATCTCCCATTCCCACCACCCTTCTGAGTAATACCCCTCCCCACCTTCTCTCTATATAGAAGGATCTGGCAACTTCTGTTTCAGTGTATCTGAAGAAGTGTGCATGCACACGAAAGCTCATACCAAGAACTAACTTAGTTTGTCTTTAAGGTGCTACTGGAAGGAATTTTTTTATTTTGACTATGGCAGACCAACACGGCTACCTATCTGTAACAGGAAGTGAGGGGTAAGCATCTAGAAATTCACTCCTAGGTAGGGCTGCCATTTTCCCAGACGTTACCGGGATTTCAAAGATGGAATTGACATCCAAGGGGAATTCCCGAAAGGTGGCACTTTGTCCTGGATCTCGGGCAAGTCAAAATTGCGTTTCTTTTGGCGCTTTTTTAGAAGAAAGCTCAACAACTTTGGGGGTTCCTGAAAAAAGCTCCACAATCTTGGGTCTTTCCAAAGAAAGCTCAACAACTTTTGGGGTGTCTTTTGAAATATGGCAAGCCTACTCATAGGGCCACATAGGAGCCAACTCATAGGGGCTGAAGGGACTTGAGTCCCCCCCATAAAATTTTGAAGGCCCCCCAAGTTAATGGGTATTGCCATTTAAATGGTGTGTTTGTGCCACATAATGTGATCGACTGAGGGGACAAACGGACACAGTTTTTGTAAAGAAACAGCTCAACTACTTTGGGAGTTCCACAATCAAAGGGTCTTCCAATAATAATAATAATAATAATAATAATAATAATAATAATTCACCATTTGAGGTGTCCTGGTTTTTACTTTTTGAAATATGGCAACCCCATTCTTTCAATGTAATTATCTATGGTTTAGGGTGAAATTCTACCCGTCCTCACTGCCCAGTGGGGCTGACAAGAGCGATGGGGCAACCTCCATATTAGCAGCCGGGCCACACACAGTAGCCAGGCCAGAAGGGGGTCAGGCTGAATGATGGGCCAAGGATCCAACAGTTTCGACATTGGTTCAGACTCTCTCCTTCCTTTCCCCCAGCATGTCCCAGTTTGAGACTGGCCACAGGCATTTCTGCCCACATGTCTAGTGTAAGGTTACCAGACGTCCCCGTTTCCCAGGGACAGTCCCTGGATTTACAAATCAGCCCCCATACAAAATCCTATCATTCCTATTGAAGTTGAAAAGTGTCCTCGGATTCATTGAAAAAAATCTGGTAACCTTAGCCTAGTGGTCAGAAGGGAAGCTGGCACACCGACATTACCTTCAAGGCAACGGATGGCAGGAATGGGTGGAAGGTCACTTCTGATCAATGCAGATCCCCCAAGAGATGCTAAGCAGTGGGTTGCTCTGCCAGTTTGTGTTTGTGTATGGAGATTGTATTATTTTAATCTTGATATTGCAAGTTGGCTTAATTGTTTGGGTGAACAGTAAGGTAAGATATAACTGTTTTTAATCAATGACCACATCATCTTGGGAACTGTAACTTGGAAAAGATGCTGAGAATTCATTCAGCCCACTTCACAGATAAGAACAACAGCCATCAGAATTCCTCAAGGAGAGGGAATGGCTATTAAACCAAATGTAAAGACATCCATACATCACTGCTGGATGGAAGTGAGAGATGGACCATAAAGTAGGCTTCTTGGGAGAAAAGCAATAGCAAACCTAGACAGCATCTTAAAAAGCAGGGACATCACCTTGCCGACAAAGGTCCGTATAGTTAAAGCTATGGTTTTCCCAGTAGTGATGTATGGAAGTGAAAGCTGGACCATAAAGAAGGCTGATCGCCGAAGAATTGATGCTTTTGAATTATGGTGCTGGAGGAGACTCTTGAGAGTCCCATGGGCTGCAAGAAGATCAAACCTCTCCATTCTGAAGGAAATCAGCCCTGAGTGCTCACTGGAAGGACAGATCCTGAAGCTGAGGCTCCAATACTTTGGCCACCTCATGAGAAGAGAAGACTCCCTGGAAAAGACCCTGATGTTGGGAAAGGTGGAGGGCACAAGGAGAAGGGGACGACAGAGGACGAGATGGTTGGATTGTTCTCGAAGCTACCAGCATGAGTTTGACCAAACTGCGGGAGGCAGTGGAAGACAGGAGTGCCTGGCGTGCTCTGGTCCATGGGGTCACGAAGAGTCGGACACGACTAAATGACTAAACAACAAGAAAGACATGATCTGTTTCAGTTCATGAAATTCGAAATAAACTTCAGGTGCTGCAGTGGAATGATTTAAGGTTCACTTCAGTTGGATATTTTGTGCAAGAGCTCAGGAGTAGATTTGGTTGCAGTGGTTTTGTGAAGCAGGCAAACATTGCTGGGGAGGTGGTGCTCTGCAGCCATTGTTTCTGCCGAATCTTCAATAGATCTGGCTCCTTGCTAGATTTACTTTTGTTTAGCTTTAAGAGTTCCTTTAAAAGCTAGCCTATTTCGGGGGAGGTGGCGTGTGAATAGGGATAAAGAGACCAATTAACCATTTTTCCTTGCCTGTTCCCTCATACCCAGACACGTTCCGTACAATCCCCAGTTTTGATGTATTATTTTAATTAATCCAAGTCTCTTTGATTTCTGGGGGGGAGAAGAAGCAGGTTAGCAAATGTAACAATGCTCGGGAGTTTCTTTATCGTAAAAGACACATAATTTCAAGCATTTAATAAGGTAGATTTATTCTGGGTAGTTTAGTTTGCCCAGGCACTCAAACAGCCCTCCCCAAAGACAACATTAAAAATGTGATTAGTTAGCTGCCATCAATAACACAAAATAGAAAAACGCTCTCTGAAGGGACAGCTTTGTGGAGGGCACTGCACAGTGTGTAGTAAAAAATATATGGCCTAATAAGTTTACATTTGCAGGCTCATTTGTTAAAACTCTTGAATTTCTAATTTGTGTCTGAAAGATAAATGGATAGCACCTCAGTAAAGTGTGAGATTAATACTGATAGATGGGGATTCGGTTTTTTGCTAGGCTCTAACTTCCTTGCAACCAGGTAGGCAGTTTATGGGAGAAACCAAATGTAAATAAAAAGGCCGCACATTATTTACGTTGGTCAAGACCAATTACCTGGGATATTGTTCTTCGGAACTTTATAGTATTGATGCAAATTACCCTTATCTAATTATTGTTTTACTGTGCTTTGGTAATCGGGACTGTTGCAAAGTGTAACTCTCTGCTAAAAGGGACTGGCAGCCATCAGGTTGAAAAGGAACCCTTTTTGGGGTACGGGACACTTTCACGGGAGATACCAAGCAGATGCCAGAAAGATAAAGGATATCGATGAGTTTTATTTTCAGTTTTCAAGAATTTACAAGTACACATCTTAGAGCACGGGTGTCAAACACAAGGCCCGCGGGCCAAATCCGGCCCGCCAGACCTCGCCATGTGGCCCGTGTAGCCGCCATTCTCGCTGCTGTTCTCGCCCGTCCAGTGCACCATCGCCTGGTTGTGCGCCGCGTCACCTCTCAGCACGAAGGAGGTGGTGAGCAGAGAGGCCGCCTCCGGAGCTCCCCCGCCGGCACGACCCCACAGGCCGCCCGCCTCGTCCCGCGGGCTGACGTGTCTCTGGCGCCCGCTCCGGTCCAGCGGGCGCGCCGCCCAGGAGGCGCCCAGTGCGAGCAGCAGCAGCAAGCAGAGCGGAGCTGCCTGGCCGGACGCTCCTCCGCGCGCCCCGGCAGCCGCTGCTGGCGCCGTGCTCGGCCTCTGCTGCGCCGCCGCCGGCGCTGCCGGGCAGGGATGCGAGTCTGGCAGGCGAGACGCGGAGGTGGAGGACGGGAGGGAGCGAGCCGAGATGGAGGCGGGAGCGCGGCGCGGATGGCGGTGTGGAAAACAACGTGCCAGCAGGGCTTCCACGCCCAGGCGAGGCGCAGCCCCACCGAGCCCCGGAGCCCGGCCGGCCGCCTTCCCCGATGGCTGCTGGCAGCAGGGCTGCAGCAGGCGCGCCGGAGCAAGTGGACGGGAGCCCCGCGCCCGGCGCCTCCTCCGCCTCGGCTTGCCACGGAGGACAAGGGGAGGCGGCTGCCTCAGGCAGCAGGATCCACAGGGGCAGCTCGGTCCGTAGTGGAAATTTGCTTCCTCCACCAGCGCCAGATCTGGTGCCGTGCGGGCGCCTCACCCGCCCCGAGCCAAGGGAGCACAAAATAATGATAACAATGCCTATTTATTCTATTGGGGGGGCACCAAATTTTGTCCTCACTCAGGGTGGGTGCCATATTACCAAAGTCCGCCCCTGCCCCCCCTCAATGGGATTTGAAATCCAGGGATTTGAAATCCAATACATTCCTAGGAGTGCCCCTGTCCGTACTGAGTAAGCCCCTCAGCCCCTAAAAGCAGACGATACCAACTTTTCAACATTGTGATAGTGATGTTGTGATATGGTAGCAATATATTGCAGTGTTGAAAAGCAGAGGGAGGAACAAGCAGCATTGGCCCCCCTCAGAAACTGGGGTGCAACCGGCACATCTCCCCCCCCCCCACCAGTGCCTGGCACAGGGAGGAGGCAGCAACAGGCGGAGAAGGAAGAGAAGGCGCAGACAAGCCCCAGCCACAAGACGCAGTCTGGTAAAGGTGCCCTCAGACTGGGCCTGCACAATGTTATGATACATCACCACAGGGGCAGACTTTAGTAATCTTTCATAACAGGGGTGTCAGCCTGAATAAAATATTGAGGGGGGCAGGTAGGCCCCACCTCACATCATCATCACCATCATCATCATCATCATCATCATCATAATTTATTACTGGTCAAAGACCAGCTTGAACCTCACATAATTTATCACATGCCACACACACCCCATTTAAATGTCAAAGCCCATCAACTTCGGGGGTCTCAGCCTGCTCAAATATTTTAGGCCGATATAACCAGCCCTTTGAGGGTGACCAAACTGCTGATGCGGCCCCCGATGAATTTGAGTTTGACACCCCTGTCTTAGAGTCATGTACTTCCAACACAAATACATATCAGACCCCCCTCCCATCGCCTTTGTGGTTTCTTCTCTTACTTAGATTTTTAACACTGCATTTTCTATTTTTTGAATTAATCTTGGTAATACTTTTCACTGCTCGATTTAAGTTAACCCTACCAACGCACTTAGTTGCATACCATGAAAGGAAAGATAAAGGATTTCAAATCGGCTCCGTTAAGTTTCAGTTTGAGATCAAAATCTGCAAACGGAAAGGAAGTGAGGATAATGTTAATAGGAATGTTAAATAAATGTTGTTGTTGTTGTTGTTGTTGTTGTTGTTGTTGTTGTTGTTGTTGTTGTTAATTTGTACCCCAGCCATTCTGGGTGGCTTACATTATATATAAAAACATGATAAAACATTACACATTAAAAAGCTTCCCTCTACAGGGCTGCCTTCAGGTGTCTTCTAAAGGTTGCATAGTTACTCATCTCCTCAACATCTGATGCCATTACATCTGATGTAATGGCCCTCTGCCTGGTTCCCTGTAGCTTCACTTCTAGCAGCAAGGGAACTTCCAGAAGACCCTTGGAGCTGAACGAAGGGGATGGAGACGCTCCTACAGGTAAAGGTAAAAAGGTAAAGGACCCCTGGACAGTTAAGTCCAGTCAAAGGCGACTATGGGGTTGCAGCACTCATCGCGCTTTTAGGCCGAAGGAGCCGGCATTTTTCCACAGACAGCTTTCCATGTCTTGTGGCCAGCATGACTAAACCACTTCTGGCGCAATGGAACACTGTGACAGAAACCAGAGCGCATGGAAACGCTGTTTACCTTCCCGCCGCGGTAGTACCTATTTATCTACTTGCACTGGTGTGCTTTTGAACTGCTAGGTTGGCAGGAGCTGGGACAGAGCAACGGGAGCTCACCCCGTCGTGGGGATTCAAACCACTGACCTTCTGATCAGCAAGCCCAAGAGGCTCAGTGGTTTAGACCATAGCGCCACCCGCATCCCTTGCTCCTTCAGGCATACAGGGCCTAACCATTTAGGACTTTAGAGGTCAGCACCTGGCTTGTTCATCCCTTCATTCAGTTCTTATGCACCTGGAACTACCCTTGGCCTCCCCACTTCCTCTCCCCACCTCTAGTGTCCTGCCTTTCGCCTGCTCTTTTTTATTTGGTCCCACTGACTTTTCTATTTTTCTTCTCTTTTTCATTTTATTTCTACTCTCCCCACCACACCCCTACTTATAGGAAATAAACAGCCCCTGGCTGGCAAGAAACCATTGATTATAAATGGTCATAATTGTACCAACTTATAGCTGTGACTGGCGTAAATTTCCATCTCTCCTATTTTAATTTCTTCCAAGTTATTCTTGTTTGTTTAGTACAGCGCTCTTTATATTTTGTGTGTAACAGGCAATTAAATCAGGTACATTTTCTAACATGTTCTTGAGGAACAGCCCAAATATCTAAACAGCCTGACCAATGGCAACTGTTCCATATAATCTCATTATTCTCAACATTGAGCAAAATGGTGTAATTACTCTAGGAAGTTTTATTCAGTTGTGAAATGGCTGGTTACATCGTTTTAACCAATGATCTGTAGAAACGCTAATCACACTTTTATAGCTCCTTTCCCAGCAGCAAATACAAGATCTGGATTCTCAAGTTTAAACATCAATGGTATTTAAGGTATTTTTATTTTTTTAAAAAACAAACAAACAGGGTTGGTCATGTAAAAACGAAACTAGGCAGGTGTGAGGCACAGGGGGTCCTGAAATGGCAACCTCTGAGATCTCAAGTGGGAATTCAGCCTGGGCAGAAGAGCACAGCTGCTAAAAGGAATACTCCGACAAGAAAGCGTCTGCTTATTTAATCTTCCCTGCTGCAAGTATTTAAGTGAAACATTTAAATATTCTAATAGACTAATGTTTTCTTATGCATTCTGAATAAATACTGCTTAGTAATTGAAACCCTGCCAGCAACTTCATTTGCTTATATTCATCCTTTGCTATCCTGCCTTTCCCTCTGTTGTCATCCCCACCACCGAAATTCGGATTTGTAAAGTGTGGATTCAAGCGAGCTCTAGTATGAGCAGGAGCTACTTGCAGTAGGGTTGCCATATATCAAAAATTAAAAACCAGGACACCCTCACATTGTCACTTGTTGAGCCTTTCTTTACAAAAACGCCCAAAAAAGGGCAAATTTTCAGTTGGCTTGCACAAGATCCAGGACAAAGCACCGCCTTTTGGAAATTTCTCCTGGATGTCAATTCCACCTTTGAAATCCCGGTAAAATCCAGAGGTATGGCAGTCCTACTGTAAGGCTACTCAGCAAGCCCATGGTTATACTGAGGTGGCTCTAGATGCGGACATTCAGGCTTTTAATTCCTATGTTATGCCCACTTCAGAAATTCTAGGACAAACCTAAATTCCATGCGTCTAACTTCAGATAGCTCTAACACAGTATGTCATAAGGGACAATGTGTTAAATAAGGAGTAAGATGCAAGAACATATAAAAAGCTCCAAGAACAGAGAGCCAGCTGTTCTCAAACTGATCCCGTTTGCTGACAGTCATCAACAACGGCTGGGCAATCACACGTACAATTTATTGACTGGGAGTGGCCGCCGAGACCATAGAACACCAGTCCTGAAAGATCTTGGCTCCCAGTACGTTTCTGAGCACAATTAAAAGTGCTGGTGCTGACCTTTAAAGCCCTAAACGGCCTCGGTCCTGTATACCTGAAGGAGCGTCTCCACCCACATCGTTCAGCCCTGAGGTCAAGCTCCGAGGGCCTTCTGGCAGTTCTCTCCCTGCAAGAAGTGAGGTTAAAGGGCACCAGGCAGAGGGTCTTCTTGGTAGTGGCGCCCTCCCATCAGATGTCAAGGAAATCAACAACTACCTGACTTTTAGAAGACATCTGAAGGTAACCCTGTATCAGGAAATGTCTAATGTTTTACAATTTTTTATATGTAAGCCGCCCAGAGTGGCAGGGGAAACCCAGCCAGATGGGTGGGGTATAAATAATAAAATTATGATTACTATTACAGTGATACCTCGGGTTACAGATACTTCAGGTTACAGACTCCACTAACTCAGAAATAATACCTCCGGTTAAGAACTTTACTTCAGGATGAGAACAGAAATTGTGCGGCGGTGGCGCAGCAGCAGCAGGAGGCCCCATTAGCTAAAGTGGTACCTCAGGTTAAGAACAGTTTCAGGTTAAGAACGGACCTCCAGAATGAATTAAGTTCTTAACCCGAGGTACCACTGTATTATTATTTGGATGTCAATGAGATAAATAACTATACTGCTTTTAGGTGTATGGCTGCCCTAACTTAGAGCCAGACAAGGGGTGGTCTTTTTGATTTCCACCTATCACACACACAAACCCAGCTACAAACACTTTTCTAGGGAGACCTCAACCCCTTAAGAAACCCTTAAGCCTTATGAGGAACAGTTGAGGGAGTTGGGTATGTTTTGCTTGGAGAAGAGAAGGCTGAGAGGCGATGTGATAGCTGCCTCAGAATATCTGAAGGGAACATGGAAAAAACTTGTCTTCTACTGCTCCAGAGGGTAGAAACCAAACCAATGGCTTCAAGTTACAAGAAAGGAGATTCCCATTAAACATCAGGAAGAACTTTCTGATGGTAAGAGCTGCTCAACGGTGGAATGAACTATCTCAGATGGTGGTGGACTCCATGCCTGACGCTACCTGAAGGAGCGTCTCCACCCCCATCGTTCTGCCCGGACACTGAGGTCCAGTGCCGAGAGCCTTCTGGCAGTTCCCTCGCTGCGAGAAGCCAAGTTACAGAGAACCAGGCAGAGGGCCATCTAGGTAGTGGCACCTGCCCTGTGGAACGCCCTCCCACCAGATGTCAAAGAGAAAAACAACTACCAGACTTTTAGGTGACATCTGAAGGCAGCCCTGTTTAGGGAAGCTTTTAATGTTTAATAGACTATTGTATTTTAATATTCTGTTGGAACCCGCCCAGAGTGGGCGGGGTATAAATAAATTATTAATAATAATAATAATAATAATAATAATAATAATAATAATAATTCGCCATCTGTCCAGGATTATTTAGCTGTGATTCCTGGATGACCTTTGGGATCCCTTCCAACTGTATAATTCTGTTTGTTGGGAGACATTGGGGGCTACAGCATAAAGGAGGTCGGAAAGCCCCATTCTTGTGCTTGCCAGTGCTTGCTCCATAATACCCCAACACAGCATCACTCTGAGGCATTGTGGGAGATATTCAAGGTGGCTTTCACATCCCCCATTGTTAAAGCAGGGGCCCCAGCAGGTGTCTAAGAACGCTGTGCGCCCATTTCAAGATCAGAGCCTATCATTCTTATGGCATTAATAGGAGTAAAAAAACCTAATTCACTTTATAACTGGATGAGCAAGCATGAAAAAACAAAAGTTTTGCACATGCTAGAACTTATAGGAGAATAGAGTTCTGACATGCTCTGCAGAAAATCAAATTGCATGTGTGTGGATACTTTGCTAGCTCTGCAAGAGAACGTGGGGAGAGGGAGGGAATGGAGGGACGGTTATTTGCCCAGGTAGACAAGGGAAAATGAGAAAAATCCCCACAGAATTCACAGAGGTACTAATGGAAGCGGGAGAAAGGACTGCTGTTAATCAAATGTCAATAGATGTCTAATAGGAGGATAAGAAGGAGCTGTGTGTTTGAGACCTAGGGGAACGGCACAAAACAGTTTCCCACTAATATTGGTTCAAAAATTAAATGGATCGTTAGACTTCACACATACCTTGTGTCAGCTCTGTACAAACAGTCCCTCAAGAAATTTTACAACCGGGCAAGGGGGCGGGGGAGACAATACCACAGAATCCTCTAAAAGTAAACTTAGGATCATGGGTCCTCACCAGCTCAATTTGTACATCTTAGGAATTAAGAACTGGCCATCTGGGGTGAAAAACAGATGCACATTCAGATGAGAGATGACCACATATATGAAGGTGGAGCAGAGAATCTGTGGATCCTCTAGATCAGGCTCCCTCAAACTCAACCCTCCAGATGTTTTTGGCCTACAATTCCCATGCCAGTGGTCAGGGATGATGGGAATTGTAGTCCCAAAAAGCTGGAGGGCCACGTTTGGCCATGCCTGGCTTCTACGTAAACCCAGCACTTATTTAGGAGACCACTGGAAACAGATGGAAACAAGACCAGGATTTTGACTCACTTGTAGTGTAAAAAATATTATGGATAATATGGCTTGATATAAAAATTGGAATCTGGACTAATATGCAGTTGTAGATGTTTAAAATAAGACTCCATGGATAGGATGGGGGGGTGAGTCTTGAGATTTGGAGAATCCCCTCATACAGTATGATTCTATTGATCTCTGTTTATTTGTACTTTTTATTTGTAAAACCATTAAAATACCTTTTTTTAAAAAAAAAAAATCCCTCCACTTATGTGGCAAATCCATTGGTGTGTAGAGTCTACTTATAACCTGTAGTTCTGCTCCCCCCTTCATTTCTCAGTGTTGATTAAAACACAGACCCTTACACTTAACAGATGTCATTTGCTCTTACGCTTTTCAAAATTTAAAAGCAAACAATGTGTTTTAACAGCAAAACTCCCTGATCCCTTAAGGCACAATGCTAGAGCGTAAGTGCTTTTCATAAGTGTTGCAGCAAACATTATTCAGCTTTCGCCGGATGGCATTTAAAAGCCATTCAGCTATTCATTCCTGGATCCACGACCTCAGTGTGGAGGACCCGGACTCAAGCTTTCTTGTCACGGCACAAGTCGGCTTTTGTGGAGTGTAAGGATTCACACATGTAATCCCATAAAGAATTTATCCATATCCACAATATCTTGACTCAAACAACTACCTTTCCACGGCAGCAAGCACACACATTCGTGCAGTTCATCTCCTCCTCTTGCACTGAACCAAGAACACCAGGGACTCAGCTACATTAATAAAGAAAAATGTTTTATATGCGTTATAACACTGTGACGCCAGATGGCGCTGTGGAGCCCCGTCTTTCGCCAACGGGATTCCCCCCTTTGAGGTTTACAATGCGTTTTCCTGAAACACTTTTCTGATGTGTCTAGATCCAGCCCGGGTCAAACATCTGAATTGGCCATAGATAAAAGGTATGGTTGGACAGTGTTCTCGAAGCTACCAGCATGAGTTTGACCAAACTGCGGGAGGCAGTGGAAGACAGGAGTGCCTGGCGTGCTCTGGTCCATGGGGTCACACAGAGTCGGACACGACTAAACGACTAAACAACAATAACAGAAGGTATACTTCATACCTGTTTTACGCCTTCAAGGTTGATGTGTATGTACATGTAACAGATATGCACTTTGTAATAGAACGCTATTTATTCTGAAAGTTATAGTTAACATATGGAACTTGTTCCCACAAAAGGTGGTGATGGCCACCAATTTGGATGGCTATACAGTGGATGCTCGGGTTGCGAACGTGATCCGTGCGGGATGCATGTTTGCAACCCGCAGTGTTTGCAACCCGCAGCTGCACGTCTGCGCACGCACGGGTTGTGATTCACGCTTCTGCACATGCGCAAAATGCGATTTAGCACTTCTGCACATGCTAAGATTCTCCTTTCCTTTCTCCCCCACAACAAACACTCTGTGAGGTGAGTGGGGCTGAAAGACTTCAAAGAAGTGTGACTACCCCAAGGTCACCCAGTAGCTGCATGTGGAGGAGCAGAGACGAGAACCCGGTTCCCCAGATTACGAGACTACCGCTCTTAACCACTACACCACACTGGCTCTCATGAGATGATTGGGAGCAAGGAATTCCTTTAAAAAATGATTGGAAGAGGCAGATTGGAAGTGATCCTTTTTGTTTCTATAATATGCATGAGCCAATAATACAACAAAATGGATGAAACCACTTTAAAACCAATAAGGGGAAACAAGTCAAGTGTAGAGGAATTTTAGAGATTCATCAGAAATTTCCAATATGGCTTTGGGTTTTTGTTTTTCTTTTTAAAAAAAGACAAAATATTTTGGAAAAGAAAATGATCTGCCATACTCATATGGCATTTGGATATCTACTAATATTAATATATAATACTCAAACCGCTATACTGAATGTAAGAAGTGATATCACACACATTTTTTATTATGGTCCAAAGACCCACAAAAACAGTTTCTAAAGCAAAATGCAGCAGGAATACAGAGAAAACATCCCAAGGCAGCCACTATGTTTTATCCAGAGGATGTTGATTTCTAATTCTTATTACCTCCGAGAGAAGTTTTGACACGGCCAGGGTAATAACATTTGTCTTACCTTCGAGAAGATACTTGAGATAGGTTTCAGAATTTCCAGGTAAATTTACCAATAAGGGTTTAATTATGTGATCCCTGGAAGTAACTTTAACAATGACAACAAGCAGCAATATATTCTGCCAACACAATAAAAAACCCCACACAGAATTAGAGAGGGAGGGCACTCAACACGCCAGTACACAACCGCAAATATCAATTTAGGGAAGATGCAACTGCCGTTGTCTTACCAGGTTTTTAATTATGTGTTTGTTTGCCGTGGTGGCCTAATTTCGTCAAGTAGATGAGCCGACATTAAAAGCTGGGGGGGGAGGTAAGTAATCCCCAGGGCGTGAGGTTCACGCAGACAGTTTAAAAGGTACAGGTATGGTAGCATAACGGCACGGCAAATTTGAGAAGGGGGCCTGCATGATGAACAGCGAAAAGCCAGCAAATCAGATTTTTCACAATTAGTTGGACAACAACTGTGACAGGTTCGGCGCTTAGCGTTTTCATTTGTGTGCTCAAATTTGGTTATCCGTCCTCTTTTATGCAAATGTGATGTGACAGGAAAAGCTGAGATCACTCAACCAGGCCGATCGCTCACAACAGGAGCTGGAGCCGTACAGAGGAGAGGCCCAGATTAAATGGACCGAAAGCTGATGGAGAAGTGACAAGGAGGAGAGCTCTGGAAATCTCGTGAACTGATTTTCTTATTTTATTTCATTTTCTATTAACTGATATTTTATTGGGTGAAAATTCAAATATAAAGCAGTCAAGTGAGACAAAAAGAAGGAAAAAGCACAAAACAAAGAACTGTGTAAAGGGGGAATATTATTTGAATACATACCAAAAACACCCATAAATTCTTTTCTAAATTTGATATTGTTATCCTAATACAGTGGACCCTCTGGATATGAATGTAAATCGTTCCAGGGGTCTGCACGTACCCCAAAAAATCTGCAAGTAGAGGCGCCGCTTCTGCGTATGCTCAATAGAGCGTTTCTGCGCATGCAGGCGAGGCGAAACCCGGAAGAATACACTTCCGGGTTTGCCGAGTTAGCAACCCGAAAGTTACGTTACCCGAAGGTAACGTAACCCGAGGGTCCACTGTACTAATAGAAAGATTAATAGTCTACATTTTGTATAAGTCCGTTCCAAATATTGTCGTATTTATCCAAGCAGAGTCTACGTCTGTAAGCAGTCCGTTTGTAGGTTGCAAGTGTTATCAAATTATCAATCCACCGATTAAAGGAGATCAAATCTTCACTCTTCCAGTTCATCAATATCAGCCTCTTGGCTACCATTACAGCTCATATAATCCATCTTTGTTGTCCGGTTGTTAACTTCCATATAGTAGGTATATAGTTCAGAAGAATATTCCATGCCTTTAGTTTTTTTTTCTGAACAGTCACAGTTATACAATCCAGAACTTTAGTAAGTATAGAACACCGATTTTAAACTTCTCTGGGAAGGTGCACACCGCAGGACCTCGAATGCCAACGCCGTAATGTGTCAAAGCAGAACAATAAGAAATGAATGCCAGTTGGGCGTATACTTCATCAAAGCCCATGTATTTGCCCTCCGTTGTGAAGAAAAGAAGAAAATACATGATGAAGATTGTAATAATTGGGTTATGCATTTTTTTACGGGGCTGTGACACTTTATGGAATGGCACTTGAGGAAGAGGGGGGGGGGGGAGAAGAGAATGCAAACAAAGAAAAACATACTAGCCTAAGAGTTACTGGACTATAATTTGTTTATACAATTCACCTTTTGCTTAATCCATTTCCTCTACGGATATACAAATGGTACAGCAATAGAAAGAACTGGCCAGTAAATCTTACAGCACTTGAGGGTTCAGTTACAGTGGTACCTCATGTTACATAAGCTTCAGGTTACATACGCTTCAGGTTACAGACTCCGCTAACCCAGAAAAAATACCTCGGGTTAAAAACTTTGCCTCGGGATGAGAACAGAAATTGCACGGTGGTGGCACGGCAGCAGCGGGAGGCCCCATTAGCTAAAGTGGTGCTTCAGGTTAAGAACAGTTTCAGGTTAAGAACGCACCTCCGGAACGAATTAAGTACGTAACCAGAGGTACCACTGTATTACGATGCTTGATTGAGCTGGAACTAAGGCTGCCATGTGTCCTCTTTTTCCAGGACTCGTCCTCTTTATCAGGGGTAAAATTTCAGTCCGGGCGGATTTTTAAAATTTGCCAAAATGCCTCTGGCTATACTTTCTGGATGAGACATAGACACAACCGGTGGTTGAAGATTTGCCTTCCTCTTCTCTTCTCTTCTGCCCCCACCCCCTCAGCAATATATCACAACTTCTACAGCTTACATATAGTCGGGATATTTAAAATGAGAGTCGTCATAGAGTCCTCTTTTTTGCTCTTCAAAATATGCCAACCCTAGCCGGAAAGGATGTCTTTAGCCTAAATCTGACTATTCGGAAGTCAAGTTACACTGAATCCAGCATAGTATTGCAGTCCTGGCCACAGGAGAGAAAGAGAGAATTGTGTGCACAGCTCCACTAAACGGCAGGTATAATTTTGATACAAAAATTACAGATCAGAGATTTCATCCATTTATTTTTAAAGAAACAGACTCCCACTGGTAATATAAACCAGAACTGCCCCGAGAGCTGGTTCCTTCCATCTCAACCAGTTGAAGAAATGAGCACTTGCATTCTTCTGCACATAAAACAGAGTAGCCTTCCATGCAAAAGAAAGTAATAACCGCCTTTTAAATTTTTCCGTGTTTTTTATATACTTCTGTTATGGCCACCAACTTACACACGGCCTCAAGCCTGGAGCCGTCTCTGCGTACTGTGAGAGGAACGACAGTTTTAGATATTGGCTAAGCCAATGCAGAAACTGTTTTGTCCTCTCATTCCTCCAACCCAATTGGTCTCTAGCCAGAGCACTCTGTTAAAAGGGATTTTCTTAATAAATAAAAAAGCAGAACCCACCAAACCCCAGTAGCTGGGGCACAACCGAGCCTAGACACTACTTATCCCAGTGCTTAGCCAAGAGAGATAAGTGATTAACCTCATTCAGTGTCCTAAAAATGCATACCCCCCCCCAACATTTCTCTGATGAAAATAGGGACATCCTATTCAATAATAGGGACGCGGGTGGCACTGTGGGTTAAACCACAGAGCCTAGGACTTGCCGATCAGAAGGTCGGCGGTTCGAATCCCCACGACGGAGTGAGCTCCCGTTGCTCAGTCCCAGCTCCTGCCAACCTAGCAGTTTGAAAGCACGTCAAAGTGCAAGTAGATAAACAGGTACAGTTCCGGCGGGAAGGTAAACGGTGTTTCTGTGCGCTGCTCTGGTTCGCCAGAAGCGGTTTAGTCATGCTGGCCACATGACCCAGAAGCTGTACACCGGCCAATAAAGCGAGATGAGTGCCACAACCCCAGAGTCGGTCACGATTGGACCTAATGGTCAGGGGTCCCTTTACCTTTATTCAATTATAATAATAATAATAAAATAATAATACTTTTACTGTTTATGCCCCACCCCAACAGTCTGTTCAGCAGCCTCAGCTTTTGTAGCTGGAGTCAGTCCTGTAGCTCCAAGCCAGGCAGAAAAGGTCCTGCATATTCAATAGTAATAATACCAATAATAATTTTACTATTTATACCCAGTGGCGGAGCTCATGCTACAGCACCTGGGGGTGGAGAGCAGGTGGGGGCGTGGCTCATGCCCTGGGGGCGTGGCACCCAGTGTGGGCGGAGGGGCAGCCGCGATGGCACCCCACCATCTGCCAGTGTTTATACCCCAACTACAGGCTGCCTTATGTATGTACATGGAAGTTCATGTTTTAAAATCAAAATTCATTTTTTTTTTCCTACTGGAGGCCTAACTCACAACAAGAGGAGAATTTATAACATTTGTATTCCGTCCTGCAGCCAGAAGCAAAGTATAATATCCTAGCCTCACACTCTATATGTAAAGTAAGGCAGAGTTAATAAGACCAGAGCTATCTGGTGATCTTCATAGCCGAGTTGAGGAACGCTACTCACACTGGGACCCATCTCGCCACAATCATCTCCTTTAAACAAAGAGGTCTTAATAATGACAAATGAAATCAGAGAAAGGGACCTCAGCTAACATGCAGGAACTATGAGTGTTTCTGCATTGCAAACTCTGGTTAAACTGTGCCAAGCAAACCTCCCCATTTTAAATTCCTTCCTTCGCACACAGATGGGAAACAGAGCTGGTTACGTTCAAAGGAAAAACCAAGCCACCACAGAAACGAGCATTTCAATGTCACAAGCTATGGTTGCTGCCACAATGATTGGTTATAGCTACTTTTTTGCTTCCTCACATCGTCTCATACTTGATTGAACTTGGCAGCCCCAGGATACGTCTCAAGAAACTCGCTTGTATCTTATCTAAAACACTATGATATGCTTGTATCCATATTGGGATCCCAAAAAGTAGTTGGGACGACACTTTAGCTTGAATAATCCGAATAGAAGAAGAGGCGTTTGGATTTGATATCCCGCTTTATCACTACCCAGAGTCTCAAAGCGGCTAACATTCTCCTTTCCCTTCCTCCCCCACAACAAACACTCTGTGAGGTGAGTGGGGCTGAGAGACTTCAAAGAAGTGTGACTAGCCCAAGGTCACCCAGCAGCTGCATGTGGAGGAGCGGAGACGTGAACCCAGTTCCCCAGATTATGAGTCTATCACTCTTTACCACTACACCACACTGGCTCTCTAGCAGCTAGTATAAATTGGTTAAAGTCTTATGAATTCATGCTCCAAGCAGTCTAACCGCCACTTGCTCAACCATCTTCTTTTCTTTCTTTCCTTCCTTCCTTCCTTCCTTCCTTCCTTCCTTCCTTCCTTCCTTCCGCTTACTGTCTCAACCAATACTTTCATCCCCCCCCCCAACATTCAGGGGATAAGCGTCCCAATGAGAAGGGTTAACTACATCTTCCAGCAACCAGAAGGTTATCATCATCCTACAGAACTAGTATTTGAAAAGGGAAAGAAGAACACGAATTATGGAAAGATTAAAAGGATAAGATGAGTAAACAGGGAGAAAAGTGGAGGTATAAGGGACCATTGGGAATAATACCCCTCGCCCTGACACAACTTCCTTTGGGGTCTTTACGTAGCCTTGAATTTTGGCAATATCTCTCGCTTGTCTAGACAAGCTGGGAAAGGCACTTGTAGCCACAGATGACATCTGGGCATCTAAAGACAAAGATGTCACAAGACGTCACAGACCGCCTCTCCCCACATAAACAGACCTGGACTTTGCAATCATCACCCATGGCCCATATGCGGCCCCCAAAAGATTGCCCAGAAGGGCTGAGAAAGGTTCCCCACCAATGGTATATGTTCATAGGCACCAGCTCCTGGGGGCCGAGGCACTTTGGGTCCCCCTCCAGGTTTCTTTTATTTGAGGAAGGCAGGACCCCTCTATGTTCAGAAGGTGTTTGGCTTCACCCCCTGTCGCGTAGGGCCCCCTCAATCATCCCGAGAAGTTGGCGCCTCCGTACACATTAATGATGTGCAGGAATTGTGAGAAGTCGCCAGAGAGAAAAATAAGGAAAGGAAAGGAATGGAAAGGCTACTCAACACGCCTGAGTTGAGCTTCTGTTCACCAGATTGTGGGCAAACAACACATTCAAGCTGCTGATCTAAGCATATGCCAGGAACGGAAAAACATTAGACCAATCTGTCCAAAGCATTACTACCCCTAAGTAGAATACTGGGAACCATGAAAGAAATTTTCTAATATCTTAACACATTAAAAATATCTTCTTGTGCGGTCTTGAAGAAAAAAGTTGTGCATTAGTATGTGTGGTTTTTTTTTAAAAAAGACTATTTTAAAACTACCACAACATAATGAGCGTTTAGTCGACTTTATTGCTGAGTTTTGGCAAACGTGCAACTTTCCTGCGTTTACAAGGAACGGAAATGCAAATTGCTCAGGAAAATGCTAGAAGGACACCTGAACCTTTTAAAAATAGTGTCTTTTTCCTGGTGAGTTGGAAGTTCATTCCTCCCCACCTTTCATGTTACAAATTATCATTTACGTAGCCCCGTGAGCCATGTGCTGGCGATTATTCTGGCACATCAAGAACGCGAAACCTTTTCCTGTGGCTTACACCTTTGGAGCAGCTGGCTAGCTAGGAAGCCATCATTGTGACCGTCTGGAGATTATCGGAAGAGAAGACAGAACTATAACAGCAGCTGGAAAACAAAGCAAAAAATTGTGCAGCTGTGGAGTCTCTCTGTAGGATTATCTATTTCTTTTCCGACTTGCTCTGCTATGCTTCAGCAGCAACCTGTAGGAAGGGCAGGCAATGCAGGCAGGTAAAGACAATAATATACCTTACGACTGGGAATCACATTCCAGGTCATGAAATCATCACCAACTATACATTTGATAAGAAGCCATGCGGTGACTTATAAGGTTAACAAATCACAAACCACATTATCTCAGTGGCTCTAAAAGCAGAGCAGGCTAAACTCTGAACTTTTGATGGAACCAGTTTTCAAGTGGGGACTTTGTAAGAATGTGCAACCTCAACGCAAAATACTGGCCACAAACATTCATTCGATGGGAAAGGCCCAAGAGAGGGGAAACTGACTGAAGAGGAGCCGGCAAGTGCGAGAAAATGAATTTGGTTTCACTTACGGAGACAGACTGCCCCCTAGCCTTCAACAAACAAAAAAACCATGTACATAACAATATTATTGCCATCAACATGTTTCTACTTCGTTTTCAGAAAATCTGGACGGAAAGTGTAGCTTTTGCTAGAAGAAGGAAACTTTCCTCAAACTTGGCAACGACCTGCAAAGCATGTGTGTTCTCAAAATCTGGTCTTCGAGCAGATTGGTGGCCTTCTACATCCTTGCTACAGAAAAAAAAGGGGGGGGAATTAACAGGTGAGGAAAGCTTTCAGTCAGAAGAAGCATGATCTGCAAGGATTTCAAAAGCACACATGCAAATCAAGGGTCATTTAGTCCAACGCCTTGCAATGCAGGAATCTAAACTAAAGCATTCAGGATTCAGGACACAAGGCCAAGCAACAGCCTCTCCTGTTCTTGTTGACAGCACTGAGAGACAAACCACATTTGAATCTATATTCAACACTTAGCTATCATGCCTAGTAGCTGATAAGGCTTTCCCTCCATGAATTTGTCTTTTTTTTAAAAAAAATATTTTTTTATTATTGCAAGTTTTTAACAGAAGAAGATCACCAAACATATAAAATACCATCACCAAAAAGTAACAAACAAAGAAAACATAATTAAACAAAATCATAGACATACATAAAAAAGGTCATAACCGTTCATACATTGTTTTTTCATAACTATCTGGACTTCCTCACATCTCCCTTTCCTGCGTTCTCCAGAAAAAAGTTATAAACAGCAATTTATTACCTTATTTCAATCCTTATTTTCTAATTCTCATATATTATGCCTCAAACTTTAAGTATTTTTATCAAATGGTTAACTGATTGGTTCAAACATAACATTACCTCAAGTTTCATCTTTATCATTCCACTTATTCTCATATATCTCTTATCTAAATTGCTGATGCCGTGTTATTTCCTTTCGTGCACCTTCTTAGCATTCATACAGTTTATAATGTTTTTGTAAATAGTCTTTAAACTTTTTCCAGTCCTCTTCCACCACCTCTTCTCCCAAGTCTCGGATTCTGCCAGTCATCTCGGCCAGCTCCATGTAGTCTATCAGTTGCGTCTGCCATTCTTCCAGTGTGGGCAAATCTTGTGTTTTCCAATGTTTTGCAATAAGTATTCTTGCTGCTGTTGTTGCGTACATAAAAAAGGTACACAATAAGCTTTGTATTTGCCTTTATAAACCTTAAGACTATTTAGATCTAGATAGATCTAGATAGATAGATAGATAGATAGATAGATAGATAGATGGATAGATAGATAGACAGACAGATATTGAAAGGGAGGAGGGAACTCTAACCACTCTCTCAACACCATGCATAAAGGCATGGCATTATAATTGGCAAAAATACATTTAGATTTTGCAGGCAAAAAAATCTCCTTGAGTGTGTCATAAAAGGTTTTGTTTCAGGGTGGCTCAGTGGTTTCCTACAACCTAGGCTCAGAATTAACAAGAATACAGACTGACAATAGTTTGAAAAATGCAAGGAGAAAATAATTATTTGAGACAACAACCTGTGTACCACTGATCAAATGATATGCTGCATTTTTCTAACCAAGCAAGTATTGAAATAATTTAACATGCAATCCTCGTCAAGTCTCTTTAACAATGTGGAATGTAAATGAACATTAAAATTCTGAAATGTCCCCCTTCACATGATATTAATCAACAAATCTGATAACAAGCTATACTGAGCCACTCATTTTTGTAGGGGAATTGGTTTACATAAAGGGCCCTTTTTGATCAAGTAAATTTTGTCACTTAACAGATCAAAGCCAAAATGAGACCAGATGAGCCATGTTCATTTCAATATTTTCAAATTTGACATTCTGTTATGGTGCTGAAAGGAAAATACAGTCCAGTTAGAGGCCTGACAAAAAATTAAGCATTTAATACAGAGTAACAATGATATGGAAGATTAGCAATTACTTTTTATATAACACGAAAACACTCAGAATGTGGGAAACATCTAGGGACTCCAATGTCATAATGCATTTGGCAATGAATATTAAAAAATATTTTTAATACCTTAATAGATATAAACCCAAAAGCAGATTTCCAATAGATGTTTTTTTAATCAGTGGTACTTTATAAAATATAAATTGGGGGGAAATACCTTCAATAATGATGGCTGTTGAAGTGTTTTGTTTATCTAGTATTTCATCCATTTTGGAAATGTGAAAAGGAAAAAAATTGGGAAGGCTTTGATTTTATGTTGACAGATTACAGAAGATGCCAAAGTTGTTTTATTAATTTAAAATGGACCAGTTAAGGTGATAGAAAGCGACCAGCAACTTACGAAAACATCAGCAAAACTCTCAGTTGCTTATTTTTAGAGGCTGATCCTTGCTGCATTGGTATCCAGTTGGTTCTGTCGAATCCAGGATATGATTTTGACATGTTGCATTCAAGCTTGGGAAAGTTCTGTAAAACAAGGAAGTTCGTTTGAGGATAAGCAGTGTTTCTTTAATACTAGTATGATAAATTCTGCAGTAATATTTGGCCGTATACACCTGTCTTCTTAAGTAAACTGCTTTTAACCCTAATGTTTTTTTCTATTTTGTTGTTTTCAAGACTTAACAGTATCTGGTCATTAGGTACTTTTTGCAGCTCTTCTAGAATAGGGGAAAAAATAACAATGGCAGGAGCTAGAGCAAAAGCTGGGTAAAGTATCAACCTCTTAGAAGCAATCTCTTGAAGGCACAATAAAAAAAATCTGAGCTTAAAACTCCAGGCCTCCTATTTTGCAGAGATACACATGTATGGATTGTATATTTGAATTAATCTTTAAAATACTGTATATTTTAACAATGCCAGTTTTCACAGATCATGCGTTTGAAAAGCCAAGAGCTATGATTTAGTTATTTGGATCTAGCAATACAAAGATCTTGTTCATCACAGATGGCTGGGATTCCAGCTGCGAAAAGGGGACTCGTCCTTATCTCAGCCCCTGGCTTGTAGTGCATCCATTTAATGAGATAGGCAAGTTTGCGATAAACTTGTGGCTCGTGATACATTTTCCAGTGTGCTGAACATGTTACTTTCCCTGCGAATGGAGCATACACAATACAATCCCAGCAGCTGTTTCGATTTCATCTTCCTTTCCGAGAAATCCCAAGGAACTTTTGAGTTCAGCAATCATACATACCAGTTTAATTAAAAATTACAGCCACCTTCCCAATTCATTTTCCAGAGGTAAAGATTTGTGTGACACTTCATTTGTGTAATGATTATAAAATCTCATTTTCCATCTTGCAAGGAAACCTGGCTCAGTTAACTCCCCGAAGACACGGTGACCAACAGAGGTCTCCCCATTTCCCCATCTTAACAGGGAAATCCAAGTTACGGCAAAATGCTTGCAGTTGAATCCATATCATTTGGGGTTACCGGAGAAAGCCGTGACAGGGGTATGTGGGTATTTTCTGAGATGCCTCATTCATTTCTTATTTCTTGGCAACGCAATGTAACTGATGCGGGTTATAAAAGCAGCCAGTGTCGCTACAGGAAACAAAACAGAGAGGATTCATATTGCAATTTTCCTGCAAGTAATTCAAAGCGTGCATGTAACCACTTGGGAAGCTAGTCCATCTTTATTGCCTTGTGAAGAGGCAAGAAGAATCCTACCACACTTCCCGCTTCTAATAAAATAAAATAAAATAAAATAAAATAAAATAATAATAATAATAATTTATTTATACCCCGCCCATCTGGCTGGGTTTCCTAATAATAATAATAATAATAATAATAATAATAATAATAATAATTTATTTATACCCTGCCCATCTGGCTGGGTTTCCCCAGCCACTCTGGGCGGCTTCCAACAAAATATTAAAATACCGTAATACATCAAACATTAAAAGCTTCCCTAAACAGGGCTGCCTTCAGATGTCTTCTAAAAGTCTGGTGGTTGTTTTTCTCTTTGACATCTGTTGGGAGTTCCATAGGGCGGGTGCCACTACCAAGAAGGCCCTCTGCCTGGTTCCTTATAACTTGGCTTCTCGCAGCGAGGGAACTGCCAGAAGGCCCTCGGCACTGGCGTTTGAAATTAGCCAGGCGCATTTTGCTCACCGTTTCTGACCACTTGCGACTGAGTTTCAACCGCTTGGGGGCCAAAACCGTGCCAGACACCTCCAGCACCTGGAGGTGCATGCCTGAGGATCATTAGATCTGGACCATTCTTGCCCACTAAAACCCCCCTCCTGTAGAATTCTATCAGTTATTTTTTATCTGCACAATCGAAATGAATTTCTGGAACCAAAAAGCTTCTTCTGTGCAGCCTGAGCAGGAGCAGTCACCGTTAAGAAAGAGGTAAGAATAGGGCTGCCACATTTCAAGAAGTAAAAATCCAGACATTTAGACAGTGTTTGAAAATCCCCCCCCCATGGTAATTTTCCTCCCCGTCAGCAATACTAGCTGCAGTCTCTCCTGCTTGTGCATGCCAGCCACCCATGCCAGAGCAGCCTGCACATATTTTTTTAATATAAAAAAGAACCCCAGAAACCCAAACATTTGCCCCCAGATGGGCATGTAGACCCTCAAAAGACGACATGTCCAGGATTTCCCAGACGTATGGGAAACCTAGATAGGCCAAGAGGGAGGGAGGGAGAGACTGGTCTTAGATCAAGTGACTTTTCTTCTTTAAGTTCTCAAAATTCTTAACCTAGCTCAAGGTGGTCATCTGAACTAGCCAGAGATTTAACTGAGAATCAGTCAGTCAATCCATCATTTGAAAAATAATACTCTAGAGCCATCTTGCCCAAAAATGGCAATTAGACATTCCATTTTGGGGACTGGTTTAAGGAGCCATTTGACACCTAGTTTATATATCCGAGTTTCTAACACTACTTCTGGTGGAGTACCGTACTGTACTAAAATCAACATGTCAGAATGATCCAGGCAACTGGCCTTCCATGACGCTACAGGTAAACTACCGTATTTTTCGCTCTATAACACGCACCCGACCATAACACGCACATAGTTTTTAGAGGAGGAAAATACGTAGGCATTCCCTCCATAACACGCACAGACATTTCCCCTTACTTTCTAGGAGGAAAAAGGTGAGTGTTATGGTGCAAAAAATACGGTACATAAATCACCACACGGTAAACTGTATCGCTGTTGATAATAGTAAAAAAATAGTAAATAATAATTAAAAAAAATAAAAATAGTAAAAAATAGTATAATAGTAATAGTAAAAAAAAAGTAGTAAATAGTAATAGTAATAGTAAAAAAAAAAATTATCACTAACACATGGTTTGAAGCTAGTAAGTAGATAGATTATAAACGCCATTAAAAGTCAGTCATCAGAAGAACGATTAAGCATTGAGAACTTAGTACGTTCTTCATTTTTCACTGAATTGAAGCTTAGGCTTACATTTGCACGATGGACAGCTTGTTTCAAGCTTTTATCGGTATGCACGAAACGTAAAACTAGATCTCTTGCAAGGAAGCATTTACTACACCCCATGACATTGGTTGGATGGTGTTCTTGAAGCTACTAGCATGAGTTTGATCAAACTGCGGGAGGCAGTGGAGGACAGAAGTGCCTGGCGTGCTCTGGTCCATGGGGTCACACAGAGTCGGACACGACTAAACAACAACAACAACAACATGACATTTTCTATTGACATATATAAACCAATAACTCTGCAATTGTGATTATATTTTTAATTATTGCATTTAAAGTCTGCCTTTAAGAGAACTCAAGGGGAGTCTCCAAATCAAGCACTAACCAGAGCCAGACCTGCTTAGCTTCAACAAGTTTGCTTTGCGTTCCAGTAATAGACCTGTCTAGAAACTACATTTCCAGCATACAACTCAATGGCTTGAATTTAAAGATAGTTAATAGAATAACATATCTGATCCAAGCCTGATATTGGACAATTCCCCCTCCCTTAGGGGTCCCTGTGCCCCATCACATATTGTTCAGACAAGTCCTTCAACTTTCCGTTAGGGGCATACTTGCTTGCAGAGAGAAGAACGGGGTCAAAAGTTTCATTCAGATAACTTCTTTAAGCTTCCAACCTCTTCTTTTAAAAAAAACACAACCCAGCATCTGCATTGAGCTCCAACCAATCTCTTTGAAGTCCTAGCTTGGAAATACAGAACTGATTTCAAAGTAACTCCGGTTTTCATTAAAAAAATAAGAAGATTTTATTGGTACCATGTTTCAAAAACACAACACGACACATAATTTATTAGGGTACATTGGACCTCGGATTATTAACTTAAAATTCCTCCTTGGGCTATCACAAAATCTTGGAGGAGGAAACAGAAATTTGGAAGTTAAATACTGGGGTAGGGGGCTTATAGCAAAAGAGAAAATAAATCAAAAGACACATAATTACCTAGGTGAAATACTGGGTTCTTAGTAAGCGGCAGGAGCCCAATGTACCCCAATAGACAAATAGGGTCCCCTGGCCCCCAAATCAACAAGAAAGAAATCAGTGGGGCAAGTTCGCACTAAGGAGAATGTTAACTCCTGTGTCATGATAAAATTTGGAGCATAATTAAGCCCATGGACCTGCTTCACCAAACTTTTTAGGTTGGTGGGCAAATTTGTAAAGTAGAGACGCTATCATGGGCACCACCTCTTCTATCAGCAACAAGAGAGTATGTTTTTCAAGCCTATTTTCAGCAGGGTTGGTTCTTCAGTACCTGTGTCCCTGCTACAAGGGCTGGGCAATATCTGTTTTTCAACATCAGGATATCTCAGCAGCTAGCTACCGCGATATGCTGATGTATCACAATGCCTGGAATGTATCTCCCACCTTAGGGGAGGAAGAAGTAGTCGAGATACATCGTCCAGCCCTACTGAGCAAGCCCCCCTATCGCTCCAGCTCACAGGAGCTGGAGGGGCAGAGCCTTCCTTAAATTGCTCCACTGGGGGCAGGAAGCTGAGTGAACCCCAGTAATGTTCTGGCTTGCACGAGCTGGGGAGGGGGGGCTTCCTCAAAGCCACAGGCAGGTAAGGCAGGCAAACGGAGCCCCAAAAAGTGCTTGCCCAGAGCCTTCTCAGATTCCCATCCGCCTGCCTACCTGCGCCTTTGCCACCTGCCTGCGCCTTTGCCGTCTGTATTGCCAGCTCAAAATGTCTGAAACCGGCATAGTGATCTGAATGCCGTACCAGTTTCTGACCATTTTCTGATACATTGCCCAGCTCTATCTGCGACATTGGAGACCCCTGCACCAGGGTAAAATTCACTCTCGAGTTTCAATGAACCCCTGCACTGCTTTGTAACGGGTTCATAGTAGGGGTTTTTTTGTATACACAGGATTGTACAGAAAAAGGTTTACAAAAAAATTAACAAATCTCCTCCGGCATTCTCTAAGTTGCATAAGCACACTCTTAAAATAAAAAAAAATGATAAGGCAAAACACGAAGTTATTTCCCCTAGCCTATTTGAGAAGTTGTTGGGAGACAGAACGGACCCCAGCAAGCTTAAGAATTCGGTAGTTTCATCTTCTCGTTCATTTCAATATGGGTAATCAGACCCCACAAAGCCAGTCAGGGCAGGATGAAGTGCTTCAGGTTGCTAAAAAATATTTGACAATATTTTGAAACAGCTGCTTGGGTCCATAGCAACTCCATTAGCTTGCAAGAGTTAACTTCTCTTAGGTTCCCAGCTTACACGGCTTACCAATAAGGCATGTAGGCAGTACAGTTGTGATACAAAGAACAAATCAAAATTAAAGGCAGGGGGGAAAGACCAACAGTTGCGGCTTTCTTTGTTGTTTTTCAAACCATCTGCCTGAAATAAAAAAAGGAAATCATCAGAACAACTGTTCAACGGGTGATAAAATATAAAGGATGGAAAGCATAACTTTAGAAGGAAATATAACAGCAATCAATTCAATATTTAACTGGCTTAATAGATTTAAAATTGAGTAATTTAAAGCTGATGGTAGTCAGAACAACCTAGGAAGAGGCCTCGTGGAGTGATGAAGGAGAATAGGCCTGCTGTAAATAGAAGGGGAGGGTTTAAAAAAATAATACTTAACACTGGAGAATAATGGATGCCCAAAACCGTAAAGGCAAAATAGACACATTATAATCTGGTGCAAAATTGTATCTATAGGGTAGATGGCAGGGGCAAGGAGGCATGACTGGTCTGGCTACTTCTGGGTTCCTCCCTCCCAGGAAAGAACCTATGAGAGACCAGTCTGCCCTATCATTTGTAAAGTGATTGGACCAGATTTCTGGATGTTCTTGTTTTCTCCCGTTGTCCCTTATGCCTTGTCTATTAGAGAATAACCCATTTTGATAACCTCGATTTTTATTCTGTGTGCAATTTATTCTTAACGAAGAATAAATAAAATCAATACCTACCAGTCACGTCGCTTTGCTGCATTTCTTTAAACGTGAGCTTCTGCCACACAAGAAAAACAAGCCTTCTTGCTTTCTCAAATGTGAGTGCGGCCACGCCGTTCTTGAAGCAAGAACTCCCTTTGAAAGCCTGGTTCTGAAGTTAGGTAGCCAGCTGGCAATTTAAATTGTGCGTAAAAGGATTTTCAGCATTTGGCTTCAAGGCCAAATTGTTTTATCGTTTAGAAGGTTGAAATAGTGATAGTGATTCAGCTCTTTTCGTGAATATGGGGGGGTGGGGGTCGCCACATGGAATGGTCTATCTTTTTTTTTTCAATTTTTTTTCTTTGTTATCATGGGCCATAGTATAACATCATTATTGCTTTTTTTTTCTTTTTTCCCCAAGACCATTCCATCTCTTTATTTTTTTAAACATCTTAAAGTGATAAGGAGATATATGCAAAGCAGTCATACACTGTATCATTAAAACTCATACGTAAAATACGTACACAAATCCAACAAAAGGCTAGTACATAGTAAAGCCTAAGTATACTACTATGCAATATTATGAATACGTAACTTTAGAGACTTCAGTTTAGTAATGTTATCTATTATTATTTCTGAAAACATTCACAAAGATCTTAAATGCAAATTTCCATTCCATACTTGGAATAAAACAAAACAAAACAAAAATCTATGTTATAACAACTCCTGGTCATCTTGTTGTGTGACCAATTCTTTAAATTACAAAGAACCCAAAGAATTCCGTAATGTTTCTGTAGGAGTAATAAAAACATTGCATATGTTCCTAATATGATGTCTTCAGCAATCATTTACCGAAATGTAAATGCAACTCGAACATCAATCACTCAAAAGACGGGACCAATCAGCTGCTTGAGTCTTATCTGAAATCCAAATTCACCACTTTCACCCAAACTCCTCGAAGTACAAATATGCAAAAGTACATTAGAAAATGCTAATGCAACACAGGAACAGTTCTAGCATTCTCAGCAATCCGCTGAATCATCTTCTCCAAGAACGAGATTCATTGTCGTCGTCTTCTTCATCATCATCTTGAAGCAATGAGTCATCTACCAGGGATTCTTCCTGAAACTGAAAAAGAAATGTTTCGTAAGAACCTGCCGGAAGCACTGAAGATATGAAATTCCCTAACAAAAAAAGGGGGGGTGGCATTCAGGCACCTTTTAGGACTATGGAAATTACTTCTGCAGTTTGAAAGAATGGGGAAAACACAATACCTGTGAAAATCAGAATGTTAGCATCTTCCACACCAATTATTGATTACGAAGATTAACAAATGGAGGGAAATTCTATAGATCATGAGATATACATCTCGTGCTGGGATTCATTTATTTATGTTAAGCCGTTATGCTGCTGCAAACTGTATAATGCTTTGAAAAGCTATCTAATAAATTCTAAACATCACTGATTTATTCCGAAAGTGAAATGAGGTTTGGATAACGGTTGTAGGTCTTGTCTGGACAAGCCAACTTCCAAAATGTGATTAATGTTCCTGGCTAGTTTTGGCAAACCACCGTTTAACCACACTTCAGTGTGCATGTAACAGCAAATCATGGCTAGCTACAAATGGAAAATAAAGTTTTGCAGTTGCACCAGAGGACTAGAGGGGAGAGCATGAGTCATTTGCTCATTTATTTTACATCCAAACCCATCGCTTTTGTTATTTTGGACCAACCCACACAGGGCTCATCAGGGCTGAAGACCTGTGCTCTGAACACTCGGCAAGACAGCAGATGAATATTCAGTTTTGGTTAATGCCACATTAAAACATAGTTAAAATAAACTTTTTAATGTAAACATGAATTGTCCTGGTACATGTGCTGAAATCACAAGCTAAAACACTCCCCCTGACCCCTTCCTGCTGCTGCTGTACTGCTGGGAAACAAACCATGGTTTGGCTGGTCATTATAGCCAACCCTGGACTTGTGGTTTCTTTCCCTCCAAGCAATCTACAAGATATAAGCCCTAAACAAACCTTGCTATCTAGTAATGTGCATATATTTTACTTTCATCCTGAGCGTTTTGGATAGGGTTGAACCCGAGTAAGGAGAACACAAGCTTGATACTACTAAGCCAAAATTCTCCTATCACAGAAAATAACATTATTTATTGGATATAGGTAATTAATTAATGTTTATTTAAATAAATATAATATTTTTGCAATCAACCAATACTACTAATTCAGAATGAGAGAGAATCCATTCCAGTGAGAAGTTATGAAACTAATTTTTCATAAATGGAGTATGCATTTTCTAGGAGGTGCTTATGCAAAGGTCAGAGCCAAAACCCATAAATAACAGAAAATATCCTGACATTGGAACAGCAACTCTGACAAAATTTATAGTGAAAGCAATGTAGGTTCTCACTCATAATTTACTCTACAGCTGATACATCCAGGACCTGGTGATTACAAATATTCTATTTCAATACTCCTTGGTGTCTGTGCTAGAAGCACTCGTGAAATTCTATCTTAGGAAAAGCTGACATTTAAGAAATACAAAATGCTTGAGGGAACTTTGATTGGAAATCCATTATGTATGGGAATTTATTGAAGAAAAGAGGGGACTGGTTCTGTAATAGTGGAAGAGAACATAAATTAATATAACCTGGTTAAGTAAATCAGGAAAAGGCCAACGCATACAGGACAAAAAACATGACTTAAGTAACAGAATGTATATTAAGACTGTGAGCTAGTAAAAGGAAAATATAGGTGTGTGCTGTGCCAAAACTATTACAAATGCAAAGTACACAAATTCAGAGAAAATTAAGGATTCCCAATGGCATCACAAGATAGCAAGAGAGAGTTTGCAGTATTTTTACATTCAGCATATACACCAAGTAAGATCTGAATATCAACCACTTGCAATAGTTCTGCATGAAAATTATTATCTGAGCATGCTATTTTGAATGCACTAGTTTGATGCTGTAGATAGAACCGGAAGTCTCAGTTTTAAATTTCTGCTTAGCCACAAAGCAATCTGGATAGTGATTGGCAACTCACTCTCTCACACAGCTGGTGTAAGGATAAATATGATAACATGACCCCTAAACTACTTGAAAGGGGGAACAGTAAACAAAATGTAATAAATGTATAAAAGTTGCTCCAATGCGCAATACATGGAAATTGTAGGGATCTTAAGACGAAAGTGTGTATATGAACTACCCACTCAACTTTTGAATCATAGTCTATGGATGGTATCTGATGAAGTCTTATTCCTAGTAGACTCACTGAAATAATGGACACTTATTAATATATCATTTTACATTTTATTAATATGAAATAAATTGCCTTTCTTCAGTGGGTCAACTGAGTATGATCTGGTTGCATACTATCCCTAAGAGCTTTCTATTGACATCCTCTTTTCAATAACTGTTTTCAAGTTTTCTGCTAATATTTCTGTTACCAAAAAGACACACGTTCCCCCAGAGAAAACAAGTGGTATCAGTGTTACAAAATCACCAGAGCTGTTATGAATCCGCAAAAGCTATCTTTATTAAACAGCAACAGTAACAAGTTTTCTATTCCTTCGTCCGTTTGTCAAGGAGGAGGAGACACAAACTTACTTCTTCTTCATCTGGTTCAGTCTCCTCCGTTTCCATCGTTGAGATATTTGCGACTGGCTTGTTCCAGGCCAACTTCAGGTCTTGCCCTTTGAAGCGAGATCCATGGATAGCAGCCTAAAGAGAACAGCAATATTCTCTTTATAACGAAACATGTCCTCTGGGGGGGGGGGGGAAATGGTTGAATGGCAACAAATACCAGAATAAACTGCATGCACCTCTGCGTAACTAGGCTGCAACTGAAGTAATTGTCCCAACTCTCAGGACTTTTGTTTTTAGGACAGTATTTCACTATGCCACATGACAAATCACTTTGGAAAATGTGTGTATTAACAAAAGCAGGTTATGATATAGCATTGGGAGGTGGGGTGTTTTTTTGGGGGGGGGTTGTTGTTTAAAGAACAAATCAACACCCCAGTGGGCATCCCCAAGTCCTTTGGCAAATTTTAAGCCTAGGTTTCAATGCAGGTGTGCAGTATACAAGGTATACTGTAGTCTTAGTATTCTATTGCAGATTACTATTTCAAAGGTAAACGTGCATGCAAGCCTTTCCAGATTTCTTTTGGTGTTTACACATACACAAGGCAATGAAGAAAAATGATTTTTTTTTAAAGTCCTGAATTATTTCAACATGCAGGTAGCATGCTGTTCAGAGAAGCCAATTGTTACTGAACAATCTCCTCATTGGTGTTTTGCTTTTGAAATATTGATACTTTTTTAATCTTCATACATTATTACTACTGCCCAAAACGGGGCATCCTGAAAATAAAACTGAGTTGATTTTTTTTAAAAAAAAATAAACTTAAAGAATATAACTTATTCTGCCGAAAAGCATTCCATTTTCTGTAAAGGCTTGGTAATTGAAATGTAAAAAAAAAAAAATTTAACCTATGGGATATTCATGCCTTCTTAAGTACCAGCTGCATTAAGTGGCTGCTTTGGAAATAGTATGTTCAAATTAAAGTAACATGAACTAGCATAAATCAGTGTTAGCAACATTCCGAAATAACTGCCACAGTCACAAAAGATTTATAGTACAATCTGAAAGTACAGCATAATGTGAAATGTGGAAACAATTACATGTTTGATGACATCTGAACATGAATTGTGTGATATTAAGGTCCCCAGGTATAAATTTTAAATCTGTACATATAAATTTATGGTCAATTTTAAAAGATTCCATGCCTATTAAAATGAACCACAGGAGTGGGCTTTTTGTCCATGGTCTCATCACAATGTCACAAACTGGAATTTTTAAAGAATACTTATATATGACATTTGGGTTCAGAAACAACTTGTAATCTTTGAAAGAAATTACTGCAACATAAAAATGCAACATTTTACAACTAGGGAACCCTCCTCACCCTTTCCAAGCTCAAATGCACACGACCATAAAACTTAAACCTCTTTCATTCAAGACAGTAAAATATTAGCTACCATTCCTTCAAAGAAAGCTATAACTACTTTGAAGATTAACTTCTACTACCAATTATTATTTATAATGTATTTGATTTGCTAACAAGTAGAAACTTAACTTGCAGATATTTGATTTATACACTATGAACTTTTTTTTTGTTAGTTTTACAGCTAATCAAGTTCCTCTGCTTGTATTCGAGAAAATATTCCTATCCATAACACAATCAGATTGAAAGTTTTAGGGAAAACACAAATGTGTTGTTCCATTCGCAATGTGCACAGAGGACCCCTCTTCCAGGCACTCAGGGTTTTGGAGCGCATCTTTGGGGCCTTAATCTTTCCAAAGTAATTTTGCACAAAACTTTGCTTTGCCATTTAGTGATGAAATACTGTTAGAAGCTGCAAGATGTGAAAGAGAATCCTAGTTGACTATCCCTGTGCTCACAAGCATGGAAAACAAACGTGTTACAAGGAATTCAGGCCGTAGCTCTTTCTAGCTTTCATAAAGAACATTTCCTTTTGATTCTTCAACTAAAAACTGAGAAAGAGAACTACTGTACAACCAAAGAAAACACCGCTATGAAAAAAGCTGATAAATAGAACAGAGGTCAGCGTTCCAAACTGCATTTTACACACACACAACCATGAAGGGAAGAATTCAATGTAGTGCTGTGGCAATCATTCCCTAGACCAGGGGTCAGCAAACTTTTTCAGCAGGGGACCGGTCCACTGTCCTTCAGACCTTGTGGGGGGCTGGACTATATATATATATTGGGGGGGGGGGGATGAACGAATTCCTATGCCCCACAAATAACCCAGAGATGCATTTTAAATAAAAGGACACATTCTACTCTTGTAAAAACACGCTGATTCCTGGACTGTCCGCGGGCCGGATTGAGAAGGCAATTGGGCCGGATCCGACCCCTGAGCCTTAGTTTGCCTACCCAAGCCCTAGACACAAGCATTTTCGTATGATGCTTGGAACGAACCCCGCTCTCCACATTCTGCATGCTGTTGTGGAGGTTCTCTCAACGCTCCCAGAGCCAATCGGTTGTCTGTGCGGTGGCCCGGGGTGCGGTAGGGAGGGAAGATCCCTGCAGCACCAGCAGAAATCCTTCCATTAATGGGACTCCTTAGCTGAAGCCAATCGAAAGTGCTTAAGGTTACATTGCCAGACACACTTCATTATAGGAAACGCCCACCCCCCGCAGTCATCCGTCCTCCAACATCTTAGACTGAAATGGGAAAATGAGAGCAAAGCCTCTTTGTGAGTACACACTCACTTTATTTCAGTGGTTTGGTCTTCATTATTTAATTAAATAACTGAAGCCAGACAAAGTGTATGCTAATACACAACACATGTATTACAGGTAATAGGAAGAGGTAGAATACAGAAGCTCTGTACAATAGTTAGATGCAGTTAAACTCAACCTTGCCGCCTAACATGAAAACAAAAAAAGGAGGATATACTTACTGCCTCGGCTTCTGCTCTCGTCTTGAAAGTAATCACTGCATGGAGAGACGAGTCATCTATCTGGCAGTCTTCAATTTCACCATATTGCTTTTTAAGAGGAGGAAAATTGTCACCTTACTGAAATAATCTCTCCTTGATGCATAACATGCAAGGGCTGTTAACAGTTGATAACGCAACCTAATGGTCCCAAATCTTCTAAAATAGTTGTAAAATAAACCATCCCCAACCCAAAATTTTTAAAAAATGGAAGAACAGGAAACTGAAAAATGAAACTTAAGCAAATTTAACTATCAAGGGAAACAGATATTCAATTTATAAACAGGTCACTAATGATAACTTTTATGATTCCAAAGAGCAGCCCAATAATTAATTATGCCAGATGTACTTGAAGTTTGACCTGAAACTTTGCTTGCTTTTGACTTTGGATCAAGAGAGCTATTTTCAGTTCTTAGTTCCACTAAGGGTAGCTTCACATGAGTATGTAAAATAAACTCCATGTAGAAAAAAACATAGGCATCGAGTGTTTTACACAGGTCAGGGAATGGCTGTTGCCTTTCTAGTTAATATATTCACAGTAGAAACAAAAAGTTGCAACATACTTCAAATTATGCAACAGCACACTCTTGAGATAATTTCTGTGCAGAAAAGCCAACATGTGTGACAGGTGCCCATTTGTCTTCTCTCTGAATGACTGTTTGCCAGCACGGACGGACAAGTTAGGAAAGGCATCAAAGCAAACCTGCAGTCGTGGCTATAAGAACCAATCATACCTGGCCATTAAACTTAATTTCACATACTTGACAGAACATTATTATGGCGCCCGCCTAGCCTAAGGCCTTCCTCCGGAAGTTAGAGATGCATATTTGATTTATAACACTTTGCTGATTTTCACTGACCACAATCACACTGCAACAGAATGTTAGGTTTCTAAGACATATTATCACACTGAGATCAGGAAGGCAGTGGGGCGGGTACATACCGCAAAATGTGGGAGGAGATCTTCTCGGTCGTTCTCTGTAAAAGCAGAGATTTCAAGTGCCCTTGGACGATGATCCACCACGGCATGGATAGGAACACCTCTTCCCCGACCCCGGCCTCGTCCTCCCCTGCCTCTGCCGCGAGACGCACCGCGACCTCGTGTATGAATTCCTCTCCCACGACCAGAGGACAAAATTCCTCGTTTCGCAGCCTAACATGAAATAACAACAACATCTAATACAAGCCAAATTTATCCATATGTGTTATAGTTATAGTAATAATAATAATAATAATAATAATAATAATAATAATAATAATAAATTTTATTTATATCCCACCCTCCCCAGCCGAAGCCGGGCTCAGAGCGGCTAACAACAATAATACAACATTCTAAAATCATTTCATTATAAAATTAATTCAAATCAAATTGATGGCAACCATTGGGCTAGAGTTCTGTGAAGATTACCAAAGGAGGGAGTCAGGCTGTGCCCTGGCCAAAGGCCTGGTGGAACAGCTCTGTCTTGCAGGCCCTGCGGAAAGATGTCAAGTCCTGCAGGGCCCTAGTCTCTTGTGACAGAGCATTCCACCAGATCGGAGCCACAGCCGAAAAAGCCCTGGCTCTAGTTGAGGCCAGCCTAACCTCTCTGTGGCCTGGGACCTTCAAGATGTTTTTGTTTGAAGACCGTAAGTTCCTCTGTGGGACATACCAGGAGAGGCGGTCCCGTAGGTACGAGGGTCTGAACTTATGCTACTGTAAACCTTAAAACATCTCGATGATATACCAATATTGTTATTATTTCCACATTGTAAATGGGGACTCAGGGGAGATTGTCTAATTGCAGTGTTTCCCAAACTGTTTTCAGACTGCAATTCCCTTCATCCCTGACCACTGGTCTTGCTAGCTAGGGATGGTGGGAGTTGTAGTCCAAAAAGAACTGGAGATCCAAGTTTGAGAAATGCCAGTCTAATGCTACCTCAGGAATTTATGGCAGAGGTAAGATCGGAGCCAGACTTGCCAACTGACAGCTTATTCCCTTTGCAGCACCACACCAACTCACCTTGAATAGCAAACCTCTTGAAACACAACCCAGAGCAATTACATGCAACAACTTTCATACTCAGGCACAGATTTTAGGACTCCCAAAGACATTTGATCATTCCAGATGCTTGCATCCACCCATTCATTTTCTTATCTCTCTAATATGAGGTAGTGGTCAGTCGGTTTTGTCCTGGGCCAAATTCATGTCTGCCCGATTTAGGAAATACTATGTGCCTGATGCGATTACAGGCTCTCTCCCCATGGATACGCTGCACTGAGTCAGAGATGCAAGGCAGGCAGAGGAACACACAGATGGAAAGATCCTTCAAGATTTGGCCACTTCTTATTTCCGTATTCTTGGGGACAACATGCCAGCAGTATATATATGGTGCAGCAAATCACCTAACAGGGCAGCAAATGCCAGTGTATGAAGTTTAGGCCTGATAAAGGCACTTCCAAAGAAATGAAATATGAAAAAACGCTGATCAAGCTGGCATTACATAACGCTTCGTTTTAATATGCTTTGCAAACCAATAAGAATTGGGAAGCAATAATTAGCAAAATTCAGTTTCAAAGAGAAAGAGAACTAACTTTGCATCAGATGACCTTCTGCCATTCATTTCACTTCACTCTAGGAGTCTGGGCTTAACATAGAATCATTTTAAGGTAATGCATTATTTTCAGTGCGCTCACGCTCTTTTAAAGGCAGTGAATCGAAAACAGACATTTCCGTAACTGCTTACCAGTTCTAAACACCAACAGCACCACCTAGGGGAACATTTTGAAAATGCATGCTGCTCCCAAAGTTAAGTTATTTGGATGTTATTTTGGATATAATGCATAAACTTCATCTTCTGGGTTAGGGTGGGATATTTTATTTTATGCGTATGTTGTCATATGTTGTTAGAATCTATTTTTTCCTAACTGTTACACAAATTCACTGGGGGGGGGGGGATACATGTGGAATAGTGCCGTGCTGACCATCAAAAATGAAATAAACTTACTTCAAGCTGCAGTTCTGTGTACTTTCGTCTTAGTTCAGTGACTTCTTCACCTGCCTGCATCTTCTTATACAAGTCCAACTCAGTGTCCAGTAGTTCTTTTTGCATCTAAGGGATACTAAGCAATTTAGTATGCATTTCTTAACTCGTGCAGAAAACGTGGGAGTAATTAGCCAGACTCCCATAGAGCATTACAATGTTTCAAGTTTCAGGGGGAACGTTTTCAAAAGAAACATTAGTTGACATCTATGGGATGGATGATTGCTAGGTTAGCATAAGGGCCTACTTCTTTTTTTAACGGGGTATAAATCCAAATCCAGGAGGGTAATGCAGTTTTATTTTTCTCAAATTTCAAAAATTGTCTCCTCCTCTCCCACACTGAAAACCGCCTTAAAGGTAAAGGGACCCCTGACCATTAGGTCCCGTCATGGCCAACTCTGGGGTTGCGGTGCTCATCTCGCTTTATTGGCCAAGGGAGCTGGCCTACAGCTTCCGGGTCATGTGGCCAGCATGTCTAAGCCGCTTCTGGCAAACCAGAGCAGCGAACGGAAACACCGTTTACCTTCCCGCCGTCTGCCTGTGGACTGCCTCGCCAGAGTGGTGCATGCTCTGGTTATCTCCCGCTTGGATTACTGCAATGCGCTCTACGTGGGGCTACCTTTGAAGGTGACCCGGAAACTACAACTAATCCAGAACGTGGCAGCTAGACTGGTGACTGGGAGCAGCCGCAGAGACCACATAACACCAGTCTTGAAAGACCTACATTGGCTCCCAGTACGTTTCCGAGCACAATTCAAAGTGTTGGTGCTGACCTTGAAAGCCCTAAACGGCCTTGGTCCAGTATATCTGAAGGAGTGTCTCCACTCCCATCGTTCTACCCGGACACTGAGGTCCAGCACCGAGGGCCTTCTGGCAGTTCCCTCACTGCGAGAAGCCAAGTTACAGGGAACCAGGCAGAGGGCCTTCTCGGTAGTGGCGCCTTCACTGTGGAACACCCTCCCACCAGATGTCAAAGAGAACAACAACTACCAGGCTTTTAGAAGACATCTGAAGGCAGCCCTGTTTCGGGAAGCTTTTAATGTTTGATGTATTATAGTATTTTAATATTCTTTTGGAAGCCGCCCAGAGTGGCTGGGGAAGCCCAGCCAGATGGGCGGGGTATAAATAATAAATTATTATTATTATTACCTTATCTACTTGCACTTTGACGTGCTTTCGAACTGCTAGGTGGGCAGGAGCTGGGACCGAACAACAGGACCTCACCCCATCGCAGGGATTCGAACCGCTGACCTTCTGATCAGCAAGTCCTAGGCTCTGTGGTTTGGATTTAGCATAACCTTGGTGTGTTGTAATGACCCACCAGTGACAGGTGAATGGATTCAAACTTCTAGTCAGCCATAAAGGTCACTTGGTGGTTTTAAGCAAGTCACTACTTCTCAGTCTTATCTATTTCATGGGATTGTGGTGGTGGGAAAGAGAGAGTCCTATGTATGTTATCTTGGAGGATAAGCAAAACAAAAATGTGATCAATGCATCCGCTCCCAGCTTTCCGCAGCAAACTTATACATCCAAAGAAAATTGATTTAAAGAAAAGAAAGATTAAAAGCATCCAATGATGACAAAATACAGGTACCTGTGTTTTTGTTTTCATGTTTTTCAGGGGAGTGCTTGCTGGAGTGGAGACCCCTTTCAATTCATCCTTTAACTTGGTAATGCTGTTAGTCAAGGTCTCCAGAGTTTTCATGATTTCAGCTTTGTCCTCCGATTTCATCGTTTTATTCTTCTCCAGTTTTGAAATCAGCATCTATTGAAATTACACATATTACTAACAGGAATCCTTTACACGTGGGTTATTTTTCATCTTCGGAGGAAGTTTATCCAAGCTCCCCACCATCGTACACATTTATGAAGACACCATTTTTTTAAAAAAAAAATTCTCCATACATAAGGAAAGCTGCCAAATATCCAAAATGGCACCAACATCCATGGAAAACAGCTCCAACTGGAGAGAGGAATTAGACAACCCTCAGATTCTGATGTAGGAACTACAGTCTTGACACCAAACTTAGTGCGCTTAGAAAGATGCATGGAGAACTCTCCAATACAGAATCCCACTAGTCATTCTTGTAACTCTTCTACAAAATTTGTAATCTGTGAAGAGCTGGGAAAGAACAGCTAGGGCAACTTGTGGAAAAGCTTGGCGGCGTTTGGCAGATTTGAACTGAATTTGTAGAAGCTCTCCACAACTTGACTTGGGAAGATTTTTTATGCTGTTAAAAGCCATATTCTTAAAGTAGTACTAGCTTGGCAGTAACACCAGCTGTGAATAGCATGGATAGCTTCAGCTGAGAATCTGGAATTATTTTTCCATGAGCCAGATCCAAAAGGTTCTGTCCACGGAAGGAGTTATTTCTTTCTTGGAAGGAGTGTTTTACCTTTCACAGGGGCTTCCATGAATGAAAGTGGGAGGGCGATTCTTCGCTAGTTCTCCCTTCAGCCCTATGACATCACCTCGCACAGTGTGAGTGTCCCTGGACCTTCCAGAGTGGATTTTTGGTTGGTGACCCAAGTGGAATTCCACTCAAATAACACAGACTAATAATACCTAGGATACGGAGGCAGAGGCTTCCACCCCATTAATTCCATCACCACTTTCTGTTTCACTTGCAAAGTTCCATCTGGGTGTGCACAAGCTCACACCACCCCAGATTCATTAATTTTAGTGGGATCCCTATGAGCACTGGAATGATATGTAAGATTTGTGCTTCACCTGAATCACCACTTAGCAACCTTTGCAGCACAGGATTTTACAGTGATGTAGCAAGCACTGTATCTTACAACATTGCTTCTCAAACTATGTTGCTGTGGTGGATCAACAACCCACCCACAATATGCCATTATGGACCAGCAACTGATGGCTTGTGGACCAACATCAGTCCATGGACCACCACTTTGAGTAGCACTATCTTACAATACATCAATGATTATTAATATTATTCAACAGTAGTCCAATTGCATAAATGTATGTATTTACCTTTTGTGTTTCAATGTGCTTTTCTAAAATCTCTTGCTTTTTCTTTCTCACATCTTGCTGAAGTCTTAGTGCCTCCTGGAAGCATAAAAACACAATTATTATCACCCACTGTTAAACATAAGCTGATGAGTAACTGCGCAATTCCACCCATTTTACCCATATATACTGACCTATTAGAATAAACCAATAATGTGGAAAGAACTGATGTGACTGAGCATGGGCACGGTGAAGGTGATCTCCAATAATGGTAGCCATACCACTAACTAGTGCCTATGTCTAAGTGTAGCACAACAGCAGAATCCAATGGGTATTTAGCATTTGTGAAATTCAGCCCCTAGTGCAACTATTAAACTCTGTATGCTACCACGTGCACAATATTAGTTCTCAAACATCTTGAGCTAACAATACATGGAATCTCGCCTTGAATCGTTATGTGATATCATCTCTTCCTATATTTATAATTGACAGAGAACAGCAGTATACGCAGTTACATCATTTGACAAGTGTTATTTTTGGGCCAAATGCTTGTGTTATATCTGCTCCTCTGGACACCTGTACACTCCCTTACCACATTCAGGATTAAGAAGTGCAAGGTTCCACACTTTGCTATGGGGGTGCTGCACTATTGCACCATTTATGTATTTAGAGCTTTTTGTGCATTACGTTTTGTCACAGGTGCCATTCTGGAATTCCAAGATTACTAATTCTGTGCTGTTTACAGGAGGATTTGTTGGAGCATTTCTAAAGTTAGGGATCTGGAGGATGCGTAACTTTTATGGCTAAATTGCATCTTTCTAGTAGCTAAATTAACAAAAATATTAAAATATATTGGATTTCCAACTAATATGCATTAAGAGCCTACAGAAAAATAGCTACACATAGCAAGGAAATGCAATTCATTAAATCTGGAATGCATTCTTAGGATTGCTTCAGTAAATGTTTCTGAATTCCTTGTTTCCTTTCTGTTTGACCTTTCCATGACTCTTTGAATAAGGAATTGCAAATGAAGTTGTTTTATGTTAACAGAAATATTTACTGGTTCATCACAGTTGTAACTGCACATTTATGTTTTTTTAAAAAAATATATATATTAACAGAAAGTTTTCCATTTTGAGGCAGGACACAGTAATGACAGTCATATACTTCAGTTTCATAACTTGAACAAAAGTGAAATTTAAAACAGTTTAACAGAGAAAATTTGTCACAAAGCATGTAAGACTCTAAATTAAGGAAATAATTATCGCTGTAACCCTATGTAGCCTATTTTGCTATTCCAAAACCAGCTTGTTCTCCTCAAAAACAATTTCTTAAAGCACTGAACCACCTGCACCATGACTTTCAGAGCAAGATACCCAGAAACTCAATTTCTGGTGACAAATATGATTAATATGCAAGGAAATTAGAGGAAATTACTTTCCCCAATGATTAAATACAAAAAGATGCAACACAAATCTGGGTTATTCTGAATCAATGGCCTCTGAGAAAGAAATCTGCATATTTGGTCTCTGCAAATGAAGAAACCATCCTGCAGAACTGCTACATTAATGGGACTACAGTACTGAGTAATCCAGTCGTTTTCAAATGGAGGTGAATCCCATTCATGTCTGAATTACAATCGAAGAAAATGTGATGCAATAAGAGAAGCTTTCCAAAATATTTGATCAAATGGATTTTATTTTATTGATTTTTCTGTAGTAGCTGAAACAAATCTGAACTTGCAAGTGAAGTGAAAGAAACTCTTTTATCATGACAACTTTCTAAAGTGGCTAATAGGAATACCAGATTTGTAAGAAATCAAACTTGTTTCTGAAAGCAGGTAACTATGGATCTCACCCCTTTTTATTAGAACATATGCATAGAAATTCTAAAACATTAGAATTAGGTGTCAATGTTTCAGATATATTGCGCATATGAGCTCTATGTGGTATCTCTTAACCAAAGTTGGGCACCAAACTGAAGGGATGCTATTCAACTTATTCAGAGTAGACCCATTTAAATTAATGAACATGACTAAGCGCTATTAATTCCAAGAGGTCTACTCTAAGTAAAACTTAGCTGAATATCACTCAAGGCCTTTCCCCAAATAATCCAGAGCATACAGAGAAACGCAAAGGTCAATAAATGATTCCAAATTGTTACGTTTGGAGACTAAAGTGGATAATGCAAGAGTTTCAATTGGTAAACTGTCTGATTTACTTAGATAACATAGATGTGTTGCTGATCTTGGGACATTAGGAAGTAAATTTACCAAGTTTATTTATCTTATGGCAAAATGAAGTATGCAGAATGTCAAATGATTTCTACCACTAGGTGTTACATATATGAATAATACCAGAGTTCGCATCTTCTGATAAATTTTACCACCTGCATCCCTGTTCTGAAGATCTTATCACCTACCCCAGCATTCAAATAAATTCTCATGCCCATAGCAAAGTTCAAATACTAATCACCTTCCCCTAACTATACACTGATAAAAAATTTTCAACTAATGAAAAATGGTTTGACATTCTGAAAAGGAACGTGCACAATATTTTGTTTTTATACTAGGGTTTCTTCAGCAAAATACTGTGCAGAATACTGCAAATCTGATGTTGGAAACTTACAGCCCTGAAAGGAAAATGCCGATAAAACATTTTACGCTTGTCCACATCAAGTGAAAAAAGAAAGAAGTCTCCTCTCCAAGGATAATGAGAAAATGTAAGATGTTGAGAGAAGAGAAGCAGCAGCTCAAGGCAGATTGTTCAGGATTATTTAACTCTAGAAAAAGAAGATGAATACACCCAAAGATGAAGTGCATTGGTAAAAAAGGTAAGAAGAAAACTGGTCCATTATGTTGTGAAAAAAGTGACGACTCAGAAAGCTATGCAGAAAGAACAGCAGCAGAAAATACATACTACTGTAAAATGTAACATGAAACAAAGTTCTGTCCTTAAGATCAACACAAGATTAAACTGCTACTTGGAGCTAAGGGCATTTCAGTAATTGGTACTGAAGATGTTTCTTTCATGCTTTTGAGTGTAAGATCTTCAATAGCTCATTGTGCTTTATCGTGTAGAGGTCATCGTTTGTGTTCTTTTGTCCACAGTACAGGGATTAAGCAGGCCAGACGTAATTCATGATGGTATTATTTCTATGTAGGCACTGAATACCAGAAGTTAGGCACCAAACCAAGTCTAATGAAAGTCACAAGATATGAGTAACTCCTATGTAACTTCCCCTACATTCTCCTTTGCTTTGGCACATAAATCCTCCTTCCATTTTGCTTTATAATGCTGATATAGCACTAAATCTGCACCTGAATTTCCACTAGCCATGAACTGCTCAACCTTCAGTTTACAAACCCACCACTAACGCTGGCTGCAACTGATTTGGAGTTAAGCGTTTTTTAGCAAGCACACTAGTGAGGACAGGACACTACAGCACAGTTAGCTCGAAAAATGGAAGGGAAGGGAATCTGTTAAAAAGAGGGGAAGACGCAGAGAAGGGGGCATCTTCAATCTAATCGTTGTTAGATGATCAGAAAGCTTTAGGCTGCATCTGGCCTGATCCGATGTAAGAAAGGCATCCTTCACCTACAAGCACAACTGCAATTACAACTGTCTTATCTTTTTGTAAATCGCTTTGGGGGGTTTTCTTACATTCAAGCGGTATATAAATTATTTTTCTATATAAATAGAAAAATAATTCACATAACTAAATTCTAACAATTGGTCTGAGTACAATGTAACAAATCTTCTGCAACCCTAGAAGCCAAGTAAGATCATCAAATAGCATCTAACAACCCACTGCCTTAGGTAGCAAGGAGAAATTACCCCTCTTCCTAAAATGTGTCCATGAAAGCAGATTCATGTTTAGCCTTTACTGAGAAGATGCACCAACAAAATATCTCAAACTGCAACTTTTGAAATAATTTTCAGAACTTGACAGAGATTCTGGCAAAGGCACAGTATCCAGCTTCTTCAGGAATAAGCAATCATGGCAAACTATGTTCTAGATGTTGCAAATTTCTAAATAAATTATCGCTGTTTTATAAATAAGCAGAGTTCAATTTACCTGTTTTTTCTTCTGTGCTTCACTAGAATCTAGCATGGAACTGTTAACAACAGGCAACATTTTCTGCGCTGCTTTCAAAGCAGCTGGGTTATACACTGTTTTTGTCAAGCCAGTAGAAGTAGACAACACCTACAGAAGGAAACCATTTTATTTTGCTAGTAAATAAAGAATTCGTAAATATAGGATTCAAAGTATATTACTCCATGACAGATGCTTGTTGCTGTGATTGCAAAGATGGCATGAACATAAAAAATGGAGTAAACAGACTCATGTCAATTTAAAGACAGGCTAGGACTGCCTCTAAGGTCAGAATTGTTTTCCATATGTTGTAGAAAACAATCTACTTGAGCTTTATCAACATGTGCCTCTGTTTCAGCACAAAAGTTGTGCCTGGCAGTTTCTATATGAATCAGACGATGCAATATAAACAGTTAATGAAGAGATGGGAGTTCTCATTTCTTCACTTATTTTGGGGTGAATATTTTAAGTGCTGGCAAGTGATGTAGTTACAAAGTCATAGAATTCCACAGCCGGAATATAGCTAATAAGATCAATTCCCAGCTGCCAGCAATTGCCCGAGATGTTTGTATGTCCCTAGCATCCTAGAAAGAAGCATTATATCCAACATGGAATATGGTTGGTGAAAAAACATATAGCTCAAATAAACAAGCAAGCCAAGCTGCATGCAAGCCAAGCATTATGCAGTATTGGAGGATAAAACACAACAACTCAGTAAAATTGACTTGGGGAAGAGGTTCATTCCCACTGTGGAACAAGTTGATCACTTACACCCAAGTATGCAAGCAAGACACATAAGTACTCTCCTGACTACAGAACCCTAGGATATAGTAGCTCTATAGCCAAGGGAGATATCTGCTTAGCAAACCTAAGAATTTCTATATCGCTAAAAAGTCTTTCATTGAAAAACACAAACTATACAGAGATTAATGTTCTTCTCAGAGGTTCCTAGCACAGTAAAACCTAGAAGCAGATTCTCCGCTGATCCCTACCCGCTCACCCCCAAATGGTTGTTGCTTAACGTCTGAGGATGTCCAGTAGGATTGCTGACTTTCCCCTTTGAACGGCAGATTGCCACCCTGCCATACAAAACTGCTTTTAAACATTTCTCGGCTTCAAGAGAGTTTTGCTATGCAGTACTGAATATTACGGTCTAAGAAACAAGTCTCAGAAATATGCTCCATAAACTTAGCACAGATCTTATTCGTCACCCAACCCACACACAGGGGGAAAAAACAATAAGGGGGGAAAAGCTGTTAACTCTCTTGCCTCACACTGTGTCACAAACGAAAGGATTCACAAATAAAAAAATCAGAACCAGTCTTATTTTGTATTGCGCGTCATTAAATACAGAAGCAATGTTACCAAGTCAAGCAGTTTGTTTATATGTATATTAAAGCTATGTCAAAACAGAAATAGATAACACCTATAGAAGGAAACCATTTTCAAAATATTCCTTTAACAGTCACTAGAAATGAATTCTAGGCTGCCAAATCTATTTTAAGCATTCTCAAACATGCAAGACCTCAATTTTAGGTTACTTTCCCACCCCCTTTTCTGCAACATTGACCCTATTCACACGTAACTTGCAAGTAAGGCATAAGTATTTAGAACAAGCAGCTGGGCTGTGTTCTTAGCATGACCTGAGCCTTTCCCCACTCCTCAAAAACCATCAAATGTTGTATGAACAAAAAGCCCAACATGTTGAGTTCCTGATGCACTCAATCAGAACACCTGATCATGTGGGTGTCCTGTTCATGTGGAGCCACTACTCGTGAGCAAGAGTCTGCACACTGGGCCCTCTGTTAATACAACCACACATAGTGCTACATTTGTGGGGAGAAGGAAAAACACACAATGCTGTGGGCAGGCCTAAAAGCATAGCCCTGCTCCTTGCTCTATGTGCTTTTATGTCCAACATACAAGTAAGATGTTAACAGGGCTTCCAACTAGCTTTCAGAAAGCTTATAGCACTAAGTGTGAGCAATTTTCTCCAAGTCAAATGATCATGTATATTGATTCAGCAAAGGCAAGAAGCTAAGTCCACAATCCAAAGGCAGCAGTAGACAAAGATGCTCTACCTACTCCAGACAACCTCTCTTTCCCCTTTCTATCATGAAGTTTTCACCAAGCAAAACAGAAGAGCTCTAGAAGGGAGCGGCATCTCAATCCTGCGGGATGCAGGTCACGCACCCAAGCAGACTGGGCAAGCGGTAAGGCAACAGAAAAAGCAACACCGAAAGCAAAAAGCAGAACTCAGCAGAAGCTACCCCTCACTCACTAGGAACATTCAGAGTTTTCAGGAAGAAGGCAGCTCGCCCATGCAGTTCCAACTCTTACTGAATATCCTAGACCTCCAAAGAAGTAGAATCACGGTAAGGGATGCCTGTCACCAGATCTCAGAGACCATTTCCAACGGACCATAATTCTGTCCACTCTTCATTCACAGGCCCAATCTCAATTTAGTATTACAAATAACAACCCTGTCATGCAAGCTCCTGCCCAAACCGCAACCATTTAGGTTTCATGAAGACGCCTATATATACTGAAAACTTTATTTCATCTTAACTTTGTCAGCAAGGTTTAGTTGTGTTCAGTTCACTGCAGAGTTCTATTCATTGGGAGGAGGAGGAGGAGGAGGAGGAGGAGGAGGAGACGGAGAGGAAGAAGAAGCATGCAATCATTTTGCATTCACATGTTTAATGGACATTAGAAGCACCTATGCTAAGTGTGCACGTGATATTATTGCTATGTGACAGTTCAAGGGCACGATTATTTCCTTACCTTTTCAGTGGCTGGAGTGGGTGGCTTAGGTACAAAGCCCAGCCTTTCCTTCACAGACAGTTTTGTTACATTCTAGGAAAAACAATTAAAAAAATAGTTTGTGATCATGTGTTTTTAAACTAAACACAGCATTTCTCACTTTAACTGAAGCTATAAGCAAAGCCATTATTTCTCTTAAGCTTCTGCATTTTCGAATCTTCTTTTAAGTTCAGTTAGAAAGGCTGGCCTGGTTGGTAGGTAGGCCGGAGAGATGGATCTAGTACAGCCTCCAGGAGGTTGAAAGAAAAGGTGCTTGCAGCATACGAGAGTAAGGAGCACCACTTTAGCAGTCATGGCCAACAGGTAAGAATATGTCCCCCCACCTTTTGCTGGATGTGGTAGGATTCAGGAGCTCCATTGCTGGCATGGCAGGTGCCTATCCCAGCAACAAGGAGGTCAAGGTAGTGAAAAGTTGTCAGAGCACCATGGCAACACATCCTCCTGCATTATCACAAGACCCTGTAGCTTTGCAGGACCTTGAGGGTTGGCAGAGAGATGTCAGCAGTTTGGAAGCCATGCTACAAAATGCTTGGGAAGAGCAGGCCAATGAGATGCAGCAACAAAGCTTGCAAAAGGGGCTGTGGAGAGGCTAGGATGAAGAAAAACGCATCAGGGCATCAATGAGCCAACCCCCTTGCCTCCAACTAAGGTCATATGGTTTTCCACACCCAGGCTGAAGCTGTGCAGTAGTTCTCGTTTGGATAATACATCAAGAATTGCATGAAGACAGATTGCAAACCGATTTAACAAACGTGAATACAATTTCCATAAAAACAGAAAATAAAAATTGCTTTGCCCATATTTTTCCACATAAAGAACTTTGCTTAAGTGGGTAGGTTTTGCTTGTAAAATAATTGACATTTTCCAATATTGGTATGATATGTATTTTGTACCAAGACTTTTAATATTATCCAACCTGCAGCATAAAAGACAGATCTTTCATCTTTGACAAAATAGTGTATCACAAGGGTATTATGTCAGTTATCGTCTAGGGCTGTGAAAGGGAGTTTTTTTAAGAGCCTATAACCTGGTCCACAAATTGAAACATGGTTTTTTTACCAGTAGTCTGTAATAGGAGAGGGAAACTGTCTATAGATTTCAGTATGTTTATTAAATAAAGGCCACCAATTTCTGCTAAATAGAACCTTTTATCAAAGAGAAAATTTCAGTTTAGTTTTACAGATCTCTTAATATTTTAGAAAACAAATATTATACCCACCTGAACAGCTTCTGTACTGGCACTCTGAGCTTCAGCAGGCTCAATGTTACTGGCAGGTACTGGACCTAATCGTTCCTTGACAGACTGCTTCACAACAGGTAAAATGGGCTGTTGAGCTAAAGGCTGCATTACCTTAAAAAGAAAAGTAGATTTTTATAGCAGCACATGAACATTTCAAAATGAACTTTTCACCCCCAATACCATTTTTAAATGTTTAAGTGCAGATGTTCTCATTCCTCCATTGCTTTCTAAACTGCAAGTATTCATCTGCTGAAGAAATTTCCTAAGCTAAGCATCAAACACTTTTGTAGGAGCATTTATATTTCAGTGCAATTGTTTACAAGGCTGCAGTACTAGAGTAAATTCTAAGTCTAAAAATGAATTACTTCAAAGTCTAAACAGTCTGACAGTTTGTTTTTACTAACCACTGTTGGAATAAATCAGAATTCTTCATTCCGATGTCCCTAGGAAGTGTAGTTCTAAAGCATAAGGTGAAAAATATTCTCCTTTCATGAAGGAGAAGCATGCAAACCTAAGGCTCATGCAGACTAATTTCTGAAACACTGGACTCTTTGGAACATAAAGCTAAGCCATTGTTTGTTTAAATAGTGTGGCTTGTTTGAACATTTGAACTGAACCCAGTCCTGTAGGCTAATCATGGTTTGTCTTCTAGCAACAAGCCCTGATGTGAAGCCGTGATTTTTTTGTTGGCTTGTTTTAACTATGGTTTGGTATTATGCCTGAACAGCCTTGCTTAACCATGGTTTAGTTAGCTACTCTACCCCAGGTGCTTGCCAGGCTACAAAGGAACAATGCAAAAGCAGGTGGAAAAGCAAGCAAACCATGGCTTAGTTAGGTGCAAATGCAGTTAGGTGTATGCAGTTAGGTGTAGTTTAGGTGCAAATGCAGCCACTGAATTACCGGTACATCTGAGCCAGGCTGCTATCTTGTGTTTGTAGCACATCAGATATTAAATGAATTACAACTGCTAACCTTCCAACATTACCCCTGAGGCCTCCTCAAGGGTAGGATGTTTTTGCATAAATAAACACAAGCATACATAAATGTGTATGTGCATGAAAACTAATGTATATTTACGTGGATTAAAAAAAAATAAACAAAATTTAAACCAGGTTTCTTCTACCCCTTTACCTTCTGTACTGAAGTTGACATTGGTGGAGCACTGCCTTCTCTATGCCAATAGACTTTGATGAAGCGATTATTTAATACTGCTTCTGTGCTCGATATAGCTTTCTTTGCCTCCTCATGGGTAGCAAACTGGATAAGGGCACCTTCTGGATCTCCCTGATAAGCAACCTATGATTTTCAAGAAAAGCCAAGAATAAGAGCAGCCACATCCCTTGGGAAAACTGGGGAAACTAACCCCAAACCGCCAGCGTGCTAGACTTTAAGAAGCAAAATGTGTCCTGCCTCAAAGATACCTACAGCTATAATCTAAGCAGGCAACAGGAGTTGGATAGGGAAGTGAGGAGTAAGTAGCAAGAGAGAATGGAGATAGAAGAATAACTATTAATACAGTCAAACCTTGGTTCCCAAACACCTCCGTTTTGGAACGCTTCGGCTCTCGAAAGCCGAAAACCCGGAAGTGTTCCGGGTTTCAAATGTTTTTCAGAAGCCAAATGTCCAATGCGGCTTCCACTTGAGTGCAGGAAGCTCCTGCAACCAATCAGAAGCAGGACTTTGGTTGTCAAATATTTTGGAAGCCGAGTGGGCTTCCAGAATGGATTACGTTTGACAAACAAGGTTTCATTGTAATGAACTTGGAACACCATTTCTAAATGTACAAACACTGTCCAAAACGTGCATTAGTACTTTATAAATAGTAGCCTTTCTTTCTAATTTCAGGCCCTCTTTTTTACTATATATTGGTGGAGGGGATGACAGAACATTATTTTCCAGAGGGTGAAAACAACAACATGGTCACACTTGCCTCCGCACAGCCTTCTGTATAATGATTTGATGTGTGCAGAGCTCCTTTCTTTTAGGAACAGCGGTGTAGAAAACCACTGCAAGGCTATCTGAATATGTAAGACATGGCTATTTTGTGACATCGGCATCCCTAGACCAATCATGCTTCATGTCTCTGCACAATGATAAAGACCTTTGCTCTAAGGGATGGCAGTAGTGGCCAGAAGTAAGGAGACAAACTACAGCAGGAAACAAAGGCAATGGGGCTAAGGAAGTGGGATGAGTGCAGAAAGCATAACCATTTATACTTGGCTGTTATATTAATGGTAAGGTAAAGGTAAAGGTACCCCTGCCCGTACGGGCCAGTCGTGTCCGACTCTAGGGTTGTGTGCCCATCTCACTTAAGAGGCCGGGGGCCAGCGCTGTCCAGAGACACTTCCAGGTCACGTGGCCAGCGAGCCAGCACCGGTGCAGCACACGGAAACACCGTTTACCTTCCTGCTATAAAGCGGTACCTATTTATCTACTTGCACTTAGGGGTGCTTTCGAACTGCTAGGTGGGCAGGAGCTGGGACCGAAAGACGGGAGCTCACCCCGCCGCGGGGATTCGAACCGCCGACCAGGCAATCGGCAAGCCCTAGGCGCTGAGGTTTTACCCACAGCACCACCCTATATTAATGGTAAAGTGGACTAAATCAAAGAATTTTCAGCTCATCCTTATAAAGCAGGGGTTGCTAACCTAGAGCCCACCTGATGTTGCTAGACTACTGTTTTTTAATCATCCTTGACCACTGACTACACAGGTGAGGTCTGATGAGAGTCTAACAACATCTGGAAGGCCAAAGGTTGCCACCCTGTTAGAAAAAGCACCCTCATGATCTAGGCTCTAATAAGGAGCAATGAAAAAGTCAAAGATACCACCTACCTGCAAATTTACTAAATTTCCAAATTTGCTGAAGTGCTCATTTAGTTTGCTGATATTGTTAAGCTCTGGAGGAACTTTCCTCAATTCAAGTTTAGTATTTTCATTTCCAAATTGCACCTTCTTCTGGAAAGCAGGACTGCTTGTTCTATTAAAGTTTTGCCTGCAATAAAACAATGAGTTGGGGACTGACTTGAGCTTCTAGTAGTACATTAATTTGCAATGGGACAGACAGGTAAGATGTGGAATTTCAGTGAAAACAAGTCTAAAGCTACATTTTAGGAAATGTTCTGGTGTCAACTGAAGACGCTCCTGTCCCTTCAGGCTTTTGGGAGAGAGATGTGGAGTCTAACGAGACATTTGGTCTGCTGAGATAAGGAAATTGGTGCAGCTGAACAAATGCTTACATATGTTTTTAATCGCTGTTCTGCAATTCTTACTATTTTGGTAACTGAGAAGGGCTGTTTAGAAATGCAAAAAATAAAACACGAGAGTGGAAGGAGTGCACATATTGACACCAAACAACCACCAAAGGTAGCAACCCTATGTTCCCTTGGCCACACGGCTAAGGGGCCACAGGATGTTGCAGACCTCTCTCATTGCAGGCAAAGGCCTCCCAATGGTTTGAGTTTACGGTGTGGATGCACAAAATGTCTCTTTAAAAGATAAGCAGGGAGGGAGAAGAAACACCAGTTATTCTGGGAGCTGATCCCCTTTAAAACACTTGCATCAACTCACCAGATCTGGGCAGATCTGGGCGGGAGGGTGCTCTGAAATTTTCAGTAATCCAACGCCGAAAGCCTCTTAAGATCACAAGCTTTGTCCACTTTAGACGTTAAGGTTAAAAATTCCCTTAATTTGCAGAGATGTACATATGTTGTCCTTCCTGCTACAAGCTGTAGGTATCCATTCATTTGTGCCTCTATAATTGGCACTCAGAGCAGTGTGACTCCCTCATAGGCCAACCAGGGTTTGCATATACTAATTTACAACAACGTCATGCCATGTTGAACCAGACTTAATCGTGGAAACCAAATGCTCAAGACTTAAAAGGATGAAAGTCCTCTCCCCCATAATCTAAAAACACATAGTGATGGGGAACCAATTGAAAGGCTGTATAACACAATTTAAACACCTGATTGTACAGGTGTACGGACAAGTTATTTGGAAATTTGAACACTGGAAAAGCAAACTTGAAACACATTTCATAGTTCAGGCATTAGTATGCAGTTAACACGTCTAGCAACTACTCACTTGTCAAACCAATTCTTCTTTGCTGGAACTCCATCACCTGCACCAATAGTTCTTTTTCGGGACTCAGAATCCACCACTATCCTCATGCTGCTTTTATTAGGAGGTTTTTCTGTGTGGAAGAGAAGAGTACACTGATTAATTTTTAAAAGATGTTTGTCTGTGCATTTTATAGTAGGATTTTCTCTCCTTATTACCATCAGCTGACTTATTGCATTTTTGAAACATACTAAGTGCTATACTTCTTCAAACCCAAGGTCCCTTTGGTTCAGCATTGGTCTCCAACAGATACCAAAACCAGATGCTTCAAAAGGAAGTGCAAGAAACCCCACAGGGCAACTATAGAATACATTGCCCAGAAAGCAAGATTTCTTTTCAACTCTTAGATATTTAGCAGATGGCTTATGACTTGAGCCCGAAAGGGATGCCTTTGATATTTTCCAATATTTTTGAAAAAGAAGCTAGACAAGAGATGGGGGGCTGTCATAGATGCACAGTACAAATATAACATGGGTAGTTCAGGAGAGCCTTGCAGCTTCGCAAACTTTGTCTCCCTTCCTCCCACACAAATTTACCCTTCCTTTTTCAGATCCAACCACACCTTCCGTTGATACCCTGAGTTTAGGCAAGTCTTGTTGGCACCCAAACTGGTAAAAGTAGAGTTTCCCTAAACATCTTTCTGAGCAAACTGCCCTGGCCTCAGGTGATTCAAGCTGCAAGCCAGGGAACCAAACCAGTCCACCAGAAAAATGAGAAGTTTTGGCATGCGCAGAAAGAATTAAAGGAGTACCATTCTGTACTGTGTGGTGTATTGCAAAGTGAACCAAAGCACTTTAGTTCCCCACAACTCTTCAAGCCAATTTATAGTAAAGCAAGATGAAGGTATAACATCATCTGCACCAATCATATATGTAACATGGTCGCTTTATAATATTCTGAAGCAGCTATATCATTTCTAGTGCCCTAAGTACTGACCATTCCAAGTTTTCCAAAATGCACAATATGTTTTATGGCGATGATCAGAAGCCTAGGTCTCATCATGCATTAGCTGATATCTCTCTCCCTCCCCACCAACCATTTAATTTCAATTTTTCTTTTTTGGTGCATTTTTTAAATCAAATAATGAACTTGTAAACTGGTACTTGTCCACTTTAATCAATGAAAAACACATCTATTATTTTGGATGGTTTTTGTACATGTGCAGAACAGTATGGGATTAGCTTCTCCACAGTAGAATATCAGTCAAAAACAAACACACACACAAAATCTTGATTTGTTATTTTCTCTACTTCTTAACATTTCATAACTACATAAATACTTCCTTAAATCAGATAAAAGATGTGACATAGCAAAAACGTATGTTCAAATGTTATATTAAGCAGGCTTTTAAAATCTGCCTTTGGACAACATGGGAGGCCCCAAGACATCTTACAAATACAAAAACATCAATAAAATTGGTAAAACCCATACATACAACGATAAAATATCACAATAGCATTAAACCAACATTCAGCTAAAAAAATTACAAAAGCAACATGTTCGCTGTCTATGAACAGAGGCTTCCATAATGAGCATGTCACTGTCAAACAAGTCCTTTATTATCAATATGTTTTATTCTAATATCGCAAGCTGGTTAGGCAGCAGAGCTTGGAAAACATCTTGCTCCTAGCAGATTTCAAAATGGCAGAAAACATCACACACACACACACACCAGGGCAATTATTCCTAGTACTGTATAATAAAACAATGTGAAGACGAGTCTTGAGAACATAGATCAATAAATCTTTCACGATACCTCTTGGTGGCAGGTCCATATCCCCTGATGTAAGTCCTATCAAATTTGGTCTTTGGGCATGCACTCTGTGTCTATACATGGGCCTTGAAGTGATAGTTATACTTGGTGCTTCAGGATTATAGCCATCTGTGTCGTATGTTTCTGTTAAAGAAAAAGTTGTCCAGTTACACTACAATACAGAAAGGGTTACATAGCTCCATATTCAAACAAGGCAGCCTATACAACACTCTCCATAGCTATGAAGCTAAAACTATCTGTAGCGGACAGATCAAAACCTTCCTTTCCTCTGGACAATCTTCGCCAGGATCCAAAGAGCTGCTTTGGCTCCTCTGTGGAGCCTGAACTACCTCAGTGGATTTAAAAAATAATAATTCTGTTTCGAATTTGAACATCTGATCCCCATGACAAATTTTGTATTTTGTAGATTTTATCTTATTTTTATCCTGTTGTACGCCACTTGGATGGCTTCAGGCTATGAAGCATTCATAAATTTGCAAAAAAATAAATAAATACAAACTGCTTAAGCCCCATGAGTTTCAAAAGTAGTTTGCTGCAAGAAGTTGGCTGCTTGCAAAAAATACATTTCATGTTCCATGGGGCTCGGAACTAATTTTGCAATGCTTTTGATCCTGTTGTCGAGTGTAAAACGACATTCTACAGTTTTATTCTTTGACAATGTCAAGTCTACCAGATGATAAAATCTATTACACTCCAATGTCCATTGCATCTGTCTAAGGATAATAAGACTTTCTTTATTATGAGTAAATATTCTAGTACTGCACCTGTAAAAAGAGAGGGTGGAGCAGGCAGTGGCTGGTGATGAATACCGGTTGTTACAACCGTAGGAACAGAACTAGTTGCAGAATTTGGGGGAGCGTCCATACCAGAGGGTTGCAAAGGTGGGAGAGGAGGTGGTGGTCCTGCCAAAACCAGAAACAATTTAATACCAAAAGTGAAAAGAAAAAAGCAACCACATACAGCACAAAATATAATATCCTGACCATTGACAGCACTATGGATCTTCAGAGGTAGACAGCAGCATAAAGGCAGACATAGGGATAGAAGAACTCACTGTTTAGCTTCTGGCTGTTTAATTAAGGCTATCCTCAGTATGTAAATAAAGGTCCTGGATGTTTTAACCAATGTTTAACAAGTGTACAGTCACCAGGGAAGCTACTTGCCGTACTATGTAGGTTCACCATAAAAATAGTAGCATGCTGTTCCCTATTAGTGTAAGGTGAGGAGTAAAAGGAAAGAGGAGTAGTGCTTGGTTGGTTACAGATTTCAGCTTGGTGCCTGAACCACAATTAGTTCAAACTTCGGCCACCAGAATTTTAAATGCAACAGGTAACAGAGACAATATAAACACTCATCTTTAGAGATACAGTTGGTCTGAATGCAAATTTAATAAATGTGCCAATTTTGACCTTTGAAACTTACAAGATCTGCACCATTATACCTCAAAGTACACTACTTTCTATATGTTCCCTCTCCCAGGCAGCGAGACTTTCTGTGCTTGTTTTGCTGAGGCCCTTATGCTTCAAGATGTATCAAGCTGCTGCAAAACCTAGGGACTTCTCAGTGACGGAAATCCAGTTATGGAACTCCATGTCCCAGGATATTTTCTTGTCTTCCTCCTCCTCATTTTTAAGAAAACAGGCATTTCCCCCAATTTGGTTTAGAGACATTGTATCTGAACAGTGTTTTAATGGGTTGCAACATAGTACAGTAAGTTATTTTGAAATTTAAAAGGTACATCCTACCTGTAACAGGTGGAAGGCTGGGTGGCAAAGGGCCTGGAGGTGGAACAGGAGGCCTAAGGTTTACAGGAGGAGGAGTAAGAATAGGAGGCGGAGGAGGAAGTCCTGGAGGAGGTGGTCCTTCAACAACCGGGGGCTGTGCTGGAAAAGGCAGTATGCCTGGAAGGTTCACATCTTCTACAACTACAGGGTCACTTCCATGATCAAATGGACACATATCTCCTCTCATACAGAAACCCTTTTCTGAAAAGTTAAAACAGTATGTTACCAGGTAAAGTCTGCAGTGTTCTGAGCAGTGCAAATTAATAGCTTTCCATTCAGTTTCGGAACTGAGTTCATAAACCTCCAATCGCAAAGAAAGCTCCACCCATTTTTACTTTTTATGTTTCACTTGTAAAACAACAAAATGAAATGCGAAATACTAAGGATAAGAAATAGTTTAAAAGAAAATATTTAAAATGTCTGAAGATATAATGGTTATTGTCATCAATGCTTGGCAAGGCAATGGGAAAATTTGTTTTTTGTTCTTACCATCATAGTCTCTGCAACGTTTCTTTGGCAGTGGAGGTCTCCCGTAGGAATTGTGGTCTAATTGTTCTTCATGAAAATCTGACCAACTTTCAGTAGTATTATTTCCATGGTGAGCAGGAGCGATAACCGTTATAGTGCTACTTAGTGTAGGGGCAGGGTAATGGCTGGATGAAATGTTTGTTACAGAAGAAACAGGAGTATAGTTGTTTTCTAATGGCTCTGTTCTGTCCAAGTCATATTTTGGTTTCCCTATATCCCTTTCTGCAAAGAAGAACAAGGCATCCACATTATGTCAGTAAGACAAGTATTACGCAAACTGATGAACATTTTTAAAACTAGAAAAACTCCCAATCCCAGCTGGTTTATCGATCTGAAAGCATGCAGGACAGCCAATGGCAACCTCAAATCACATTTACAAAATACAACTGGCTAAGCATCTTAAATCCTGAAACATATAAAGAAAGCCCTTTGCTGTGGGACAAATGAAGTATCAAACCTAATAACTTGTTGTGATGTCATTTCATCAGATTTCACCCAGAGAGAGATCTGGAGGAGGCCTCATGTGTGTGCTCTTCTTCCCCAATAATCTCACCATGGGAAGAAACAGGCAAATGAACCAGAAGAAAGACCATTCAAATATATACAGTTTTTCTCAGTTCAATCGCTCCTTTGCACCTCTAGTGTACAGAGTGTGGGAAAAACATGCGAGGGAAAGCAACAAGCACGTGTCTGCTCATCCAATGCATGAGAACAAACACCATCAAACACCATGGTTTTACTTCTAAGTATATATCCACAGGATAGCACTGTACTTAAAACGTATGTGTCTTAGAACACACTTGTGTGGCATATTTGTATATTATTGTCCTGGTACTTTCAAAATAAATCTTCACAGCTTTTCTACAGCATAAACATAATCATATATATTTATTCCTACTTTATATCCTGCCTCTCCTTTGAGGATCCCAAGGCAGCACATATGATTCCTCTCCTCTCAGCGGTATCCTCAGACTTTTGCAATGTCCGGCATTGGACAGAACATTAATGCTCATCTGAATGTATCAAATGATATCTAACCACATATATTGAAAAGTCTCTGGTAAGCAAGTCTTATCCATCCAAACCTGAAAACGTTCCTTTACTACAGAGTACCAATTTGTAGTCTGGAGACAGTTCTACACTCATTCATTCATTCATTCAAGTTTATATACTGCTTGATTGTAAAAAAACAAAGAAAAACTTTAAAGCAGTTTACAAAAAGAATTGCAATGCTGCAAGTCAGCATGTGCAGAGCATCGCTCACCTCTGCTCCTTGTTCTACTTCTAGTTCGACTCCTGCTCCTGTCGCGGTCTCGATCCCGCAACCTCTCCTTGCTCCAGCTTCTACTGCGACTCCTGCTGTAGCTCCGGCTCCGCCCCCTTCTTCTGTTGTAGCGGTCTCTATAGGACTCTCTTCGCGGGGGATTCCGGTCGTAGTCTCTCTTGCGAGAACGCTCCTCTTTCTTTCTTTCATCCCTGCTTCTAAATATTTTGGATTGTTACACAGAAATAAATTCTAGGCTCTAAACAGAAAATTCATACCAAATATAAGAGTGTAACCATTTGTATCAGAATCAGTGAAAATATTTTTAAAATGAACACAAACACTATTTTAAGTGCCAATTCTGGGCAAAAACAAACTTTGAACCAGCACCAGTTATCACCTACCACAGGCCATTTTAAAAGCTATATAGCTTGGGGCAGTGCTATTTTTCTGGAAAGAGGTGCTGGAACTCACCAGGAACACCTTCCTTGTTCATTTATAATGACAATGGCACCCACCAAAGAGGTGGTGGAACTAAGTCCTGGTAAGTTCCAGCTGAAAAAGAGCCCTGGTTTGGGGGCTTGTTCAGGTATCAATACATCGCCCAGGACTGCTCTGGGGGCCAGAGCACAATGGCATCTTTCTGAGCAGTATATCATGAGTGAAACCACCACCGCTCTGGAGTCCCTCTGCTGCCAGCACTCAGAACGCGGAGGGGAAAACGAGCTGCATCAGCCCCAGCCCCATGAGGCGCCAGGGTTCGATGTAGCTTCTTGGCCCCCCCCCTCCATTTTTCATCATAGCAATGCATTACTATATTGTAATGTTTGGCTGGTAATACATTGTGATGTTGAAAGGCGGTATCGCCCAGCCTTAACCTACACTCCTATTCCGCCCTCAGCATGAACTCCCCATGGATGTAGGAATATGCTATGCCATTTGAGTTTCTGAGCTCAAGGACACAAAGCTCTGTTACTGTATATTAGAAGCAAACTGGAATACCAATAGCACAGCGCCAGTGTTAGAAACTGAGATAGGAAACCTAGGAGCTCCATGACACCTTAAACCTAGGTCATGGGCACATCAACGGAACGTCTCAGTGCACTGTTTTATAACAAGAATACAAAGCTGAAAATGAATGAACTGCAGCTAAAATATCATGCTCATTTTTCACAGGTCTCTTCTCCAGTCTTCAGAGAGTAGCTGGAACTGGGGAGGCAGAAAAAAGTCCTCCTTTCCTTCCATTCTGAAGTTTTAATCTGAAATTTCAGGTGCAGTACTGCACCCAGACATGAGAAGCTGCTCACATTAATGACATTCCACGTCGCAAAATGTGCCTAGAACAATGAAGTTTTGAGCTGCACAGCAGACACCCTCCTCCCCTCATTGGAAACACAGGAGCAGAGAAAAAAGTCTGCCCCGATGTAGACTCTCACAAGAGAAAAAGCAAATGAAAGGGGAGAGAATACTTCAAATAACCCAGCAATGTATTGTAAAGTGGCTTATATTGCCACTGTTTGATATGCAGCCTACACCTTCATGAGCTCAGACATTCTAAGCGGTAGCCAAGGCAGGATTTGCTTCCATGAAAAATGGATGCATACCAAAGGCAAATCCTAATTCAAATGCAATAATCTGTGCATAGTTGGGTGCTTTCCTGCAGATGCAAGTGTTGTGCATTTTCCCCAATATATCATACAAAATGTATATTGACTCAAGACAATCACCGTCCATTTAAGTGGGTGTAAAAAACACTGATGATGCAGTCGTCGTAGGAAAATTCAGATGTTGACAATTTTCTAACACAAAATTCACTAAGGTGCTCTTTAACTTCAAAACTGTCAGGTGGAAGGAGATAGCTATGTTTGAAAGCACACTCCCTTATGTATCTATAAAAACTTCATTAAAAACTACAAAACTTGGATTGTGCTCTGTAGGTATTACACATGGAGACTTGCTCATTTATACCTTTGTATCCTTACCATATAATTTGTTTCAAACTGCTGTAACAGCAAACAATGTAACTAAATCCACCTCAAAACATTTATATATGAAAAAGGTAAAGCCAGTAAAAAACAACAACATAAAAACTTTATTAAATAACCTCTCCTGGTTTTTACTACAAGGGACAGAATATATGATCACCTGGTTTCTCGATAGCGTGAACTTGACTGAGGGGGACTATGGTTTAGCCTTCTAGAAAACTTTTTCTCTCGCTCTTCCTCTTTAATGACCTTGATAAAGAAGGAAAATGAAAATAAGATAAGAGTACAGCACCCAGAGAAACAACCAGCAACCAAACAAAATAGAACCATTTCAAAATCCTTCTCAAGAATTCTATGCCAACCTCAGCCCTCAGAACTGCACATCTTTGTAACAAAGAAGATGCTTTGACATGAGAATTTGAAGTTTAGAAGAGGCATCAGGCAAAAAATTCCACTTCTCCCATGCCTTGGGTTAATTAAACAATCAATGGCCTTTTAAACTGGGAGGTATTGCTTTTGTTTGTTACTATGATATATCCTTTCGTGTTTTTATATTGCAAATCGCTCTGCGAACTTTGGATGAAGGGCGGTGTAGAAATTTATAAACATAATGAGTAATACAATAAATAAGGGTTTTTAGACATATATGTGATAATCCACTCTCGCTCCGGGTTCGCCAAACAAATATTGCACTTGTAAATACTAGTCCCACACCCTTGATCCAATAGTAACACCCATAGCTTCATTCTCTAAGGTTCACTATCTCTATCATGTATGTAGTTAAGAGTCACCAAGTGAAGTTTATCCTCAACGATCACCTATCAAAAGTATTGAGCTTTAAGAAATTGGCATTTAAATGCATTGTAATTGAAAACAGATTAAACATACAGACGCAAATTGCAAGATACGCATTAAGAAGAGGATGCATGACTGATCCCTACCTCTTCCTTCTTAGTTTCTTTTTCCTGATGCTGAAAAAAGTCTGATTTCAGGCTTCCCGATGTCGGCTGCTCCGGTGGAGGTAGATAGCTCTTTGTATTCACAGCATCAAAAAGTTTTTCTACGAATATCTGGGTCTCTAAAACAAGATCCAAAGGTAACACTTGACAAACAATTTCTATGGCTAGTATTACTCAGAATTCAATTAGCCATTTTGAATCAGTTGAGCAAATGGTCACCCTCCTGTTTGCTTGGGGTACATGACAACTGTAGGCAGTAGAGAAGACCAACAGTAACCCTTTCACCAACCCTTTCCCATCAATGGCACAGTGCTATCCCCAAAACCCATCCCTGGAGCTTTCAATCTTGAGAAAAGCAGCATCAGGCATTCATCTGCCTCCTCAAGTGTTGGCACACTCTTTATAGACAGCACATGGGAAAAGAGCAGTTCTGGCAAGCAGAGCACAGAGGAGAGAGAAGAGAAGTATATCTACTATGCACTTTGGAAAGTTTTGTTCGTCTGTTCTCTATAGGTTGCCTCTTGATATACCGTCACCAAACTTGGTAGAAGAATGCCCAAGGTGGGGGTGGTAGTCTTCGTCAATGTTTGGATGCCAGGAGCCATTTTGAATCAAGATGGTAGACTAAAACACAACTTTGGGTTGACTACATCCAATTTTTGGTGTGACAGATACAAACTCACAAACTGCACTATTCATTTAAAAATGACAAAATGTTTGGGTTTATAAAAATGCCTGGGGAGTGCTCTGTAATTGAAAGCAGTTGATTTATTATACTAACAGTCATACCTCGGAAGTCTAACACCTTACGAGTAAAACGTTTTGGCTCCCGAATGCTGCAAACCCAGAAGTCAGTGTTCCAGTTTGTGAATGTTCTTTGGAACCCAAACGCCCAACGCGGGTTCCGCAGGAGCTTCCTGCAGCCTATCAGAGGCCACGGCTTGATTTCCAAACGTTCTGGAAGTCAAACAGACTTCCGGAACGGATTCCGTTCGACTTCCAAGGTACAACTGTATTTTTTATATATCTAAGGCATCTACTATTTAATTCTTAGTATTTCTAATACTTAATTCTAGATGATGATCCAATAACCACTCAAAAGGATTCAGAGCTTCCAAGAGTGAAACATATGATGCATTTATTTTCTACAACAGGATTTGAGTATCTGTAATGTCTCTTAGATGTTATACACTACTTTATTTCTTTGAATCAACAAATCTGTTGAGCTGCATACTTTTTTGTTCTATTTAATGCAGCCCAGGATGCAATAATAATCTATTTAATTCAGCCCAGGATGCAATAATAATCATATACAATTAATTCAAGATGGAGTCAGAATTCAAACAAGTCAGTGATATATTTACAAGAGCTTACCCTTTTGAAGAAACACATCCAACTGATCAACACATAGTGCCCTCAGTTCTTTCTCACTTTTATCCTTCTTTACCAAAGCAAGAACATACTTAGCTAGAGCTGATGGGTCTGCATCACATCTGTAAAAGGAGCAAAACAAGACTGCTGTCAGTAATGAAGATATCCTAAAAAGTTAACTTGAGTTGGTGCAGTATGCCCAGGGTGTTCCGTATCTTTACACTTTCATTTTGCATTGATGTGTGTTATATAAAATGAATCAAGTGTCAACTTCTACTGAAAAAGCCAGTCTATGAGTTTCATCAATTTGTTTTGCTTTACTGCATTTTGGACCACTGTTGTGCTCATGGCTGTTCCCATCCTTAACAAGGGTTACCCAGCCTTCAGTAACGGTGTCAAAATGTGTAAGGTTGACCCAAAATGCTGGGCATTGTGTACCCTTCAGCCAGGCTTTCTGCAAAGTATTAAATCCCCTTTGCCCCAACCATTAAAATACAGGCATGACCATTTTAGGAGCGTTCAACTGATGTGTAATTGCCAACACTTGGGAGCTTTTGGATGTGGAATGGGGGCGGAGCAGAACAGGACTGGCTAATATATGTTCCACCGACATGTACAGGGGGGCAAGAACAGAAACCCCACGCAATATGGTCACCACCTGTAACATTTTGCTAGTTAGTAAAGGAATTGTGGCCTCTGCTGTTCTTACTTATTTAAAAAAAGGTGTGTGAAGTTTCATTGGAATAGTTTTACCATTGTGATGTTCATTTTATCAATGATAAATTACTGGGCTTCTAGCCATTAGTTACTGTTCTGCAGACTATATGTAATTAGCTGATGAGGTATGACACAGAGAAAAAGAGAACCGGCTAATACTAAACATAAAAGCATTTCATGGCTAACCAAAAGTTGGCTCAAGGACAATCACATTGTCACTTATTTCTTAACCATCTATTGACAAGTGGGGTTAAATGCACCCCAACAGCACTGAAAAAGCATTCATAAAACTTTTGGGTTCTTCCACAATTCAATGTTGCAAATAGTCCTCAATGATGAAAGGTTGTGGAATACTGTTATATATTGATACCTGTGTGTATTTAGCTTGTTATAATACAGTTCTATTTAAAAAAGCACTATGGTGAAGTATAAATTGCCATAGGTTATTTCTGTGACGATTAAATTATGGAAAAATCAAGGTTTTAACTTTTACAACTTTTGATGTCAATTCTGCCACTACTGTAGTAACTGAGAAACCATAAAAGCTGCACAAAAGTCCAAGAAGTCAACATGATCCCAAGACATTCACTTCCTTTAACACCACCACAAATGGTATCAGGGCAGGGTCAATAACATTCCACACATTTACCACCAAATTGCTTTAGAGTTCCAGATAAAGGGAGATCTAGGCTTTTCAATATGCTCATACACGTCATCTTCAAATTTACTTATCCAACTAGAGTATCCTTAAGATGTAGGTGTGATACACGACTGGCATAGGGTTCAGCTGAAACTTTACTAACTTGTTTCATCATTGTGCATCTATCTAAAGGAGACTAATTTCAGTCTCTCTGTGGAGGAGTGTGATATTCCATCTAAACAAGTAATGTTCTCTGACTGTCATGATCAAAGTAGCCTTAAAGAGATGGTTCAAGGAAACTGGGAACACCTGAAAGATCAATGGTCTTTGCAAGACTGGATGTTCTTTTAAATTAAAAATTAACGTTACACTATTTTAAATATTCCTTATCCATCATGTTCTTCAAGACAAAACAGTCGGTCACTTGCACAGAGATTAGAAAAAACACCGAACATAATATTAAACATAAGCACTTCCCATTCTTAAAAACAAGATACAAGGTGTATCTTGCCACCCAGAGTGTGGGACAACCCAATCAGATGGGCGGCATACAAATAATATAATTTGTTGTTGTTGTACTGAGAATAGAACCACTGAAATTAATAAGTACATTAAATTTCAATGGGTCTACCAATAGAACTTAGCTGGCTACAACCCACCATTTTGAGGCACTGAAAAATAATAACAATACAGTGATTGAGTACCAAGTAACTGAAGTTTGTGAAATATGGTATAGGATACCTTAAAGCAGCGGTTTTCAACCAGTGTGCCATGGCACCCTGGGGTGCCTTGAAAGAAGGTGAGATGTGCCACAGGCAATACTGGCCTCAGTCCCGCTTTCCTCCCCTCCCTCCTCTGATGTCCTCTCATGTGTCTGCCTCCAAGGGCTTTCACAGCTGTTTGTTGCAGCAGCCCTGGCTACAAGCTCCTCAGGCGAATGGTGTGTCTCAGGGACTGGTCAGGGGGTGCTGGTTGCCCGGAGCTGAGGAAGCCTTGGAGCAAGCAGGCGAGGGAGCTCAGCCAGCCAGTCCGCCAGGTCCTTGCTGTTGGGAATGGACAGACAAGTGGGAGGCCTGGCAGACAGGCACGGTTCTGCCTTTCTTGTGCTTGCTGTGTGCAAGGCCTGCCTAGGAGCCTGAGTGTCTGGTTCTGAAAGGGTGCCTTTCCACCACACAGACCCAGCAGCACGCGCTGCTGCTATTGCTGCCTCCCAAAGTGAGTAAGGTGCTGGCCTCATGTTCACCTCTGACCAGGCTCCGTTGGGCCACCAAGGCTGGGGGCATCCTCTTCCCAGGCCCCTGTGAGGCAGTGTGAGGAGGCACCTCTCTTTGGGGCAGGGGGGGGGGGAGCTCAGAGACCAGGGTTGGCAGTAGTGACTGCCTGGAGGACTTCCAAGGACAGGTAAGAGGAGGTTGAGGAAACACTCCACAAGGGAGGGTGTTCTAAAAAGGGTAAGAGGCTGCCAGTTCTGTGAGAAAGGGGTGACATAACTGGGCTCCAGAGCCCCACAGGGGTGCAGTAGAAAAATGGAGTTGGTTAAGGGAGCTGTGGACTCAAAAAGGTTGAAAACCTCTGTCTTAAAATTTCAAAGTTATCAGTGAACGGTCCCCTACCAGTATTACATTAAATTTTCTAAGCATTTCAGGAATTCATACATCTATTATATATTCTGCACAGTATATGGCCACTGAATTAATGTTTCATAGAATCATAGAATTGTAGAGCTGGAAGGGACCCCAAGGGTCATTTAGTCCAACCCCAGCAATGCTGGACTCTCAACTAAATCATACATGACAGATGGCCAACCAACCTCTGCATAAAAGCCTCCAAGGAAGCAGACTCCACCACCTCTCGTGGGAGTCTGTTCTACTGTTTTATCTTCTGGAAACCACCTCCTCCTCTGTTGAATTTACATTGTTCTCTTCTGTTTGGAACAGTTTACATACATTATCATTGCAATTGCTTCATCTGTTTTCATAATTTTGCATTTTATTGTTGTAACCCATCCTGGGACCTTACAATGAAGGGTACATAGGAAATCATAAAGATAAATAAAAATATGTGGGCTTCTCAGAAATTCAACAGTCTGACTCAAGCATGAAAATCATGTCGAGTAAAGAGGAAGGTGAGCCAACAATGGTGCTGGAATGATAACAAAAGACCCTGTAGGGGCTGGTTGCCATGATGATGTCCCTTGTTGTGTACCCTTTAAACCCTTTCCCATATGAAGCTTCCTGTGTCATGATTCCCCTGGATGCATCAAGTTCAGAAGCTTACATCTGCTTCAAATGTTTCAAAACCATGCTAGACTGCAACACACACTTGTTAAAAATCACTGTATTTTGCAGTTACTCAGCAAACCTTTCGAGGCTTGAAAGTTTACACAATTACATGGTACAAGATTAAATACCTTTTTTAAAAAAGTCATTTAAAAAAATGGAAGTTTAGCTCTCTTGTCAGTTACAGACATTCTTCCAGTTTTTATATAGCTCACAAACTCCTTCGAACTATTTACATACAACATTTACCATTTTTAATTGACTTGTTGACAAGAATCTTGTTGCCAATATGGCATAGCATCATAATTTGTTTAGCCATCTGAGCAAATATTTCCAGAAATCAAGTTTCAGAAGCCTAATGAAAATTATAAATGTATACCCCAATTTTGAGCTACAAACTCTGCCCACTCAGCAACATTCAATTATACACACTTTATCTTTGTATTCTTTTGGATAACATTATATAAAAGTGGTGCAAACAGCAAAGAACAAATCCAACTACTAGTAGCTTACCTGCAACATCATATTTTCCAAACATAACAGTTTTTAGTGCTGTTCCCTGGGAGCAAAATGAATGGGTCATCCATGCAACTTGCTCATATATTAAACTATGAACTATGTATAAAGAATCCAAATGACATGAAAAATGTGAGAAAATATAAGAAAACAGGAGACCAAAAACTTTTAGAATATAGGAAGAAAACAAATCCTCTCAGGAAGTTAAAAAAGAAAGGAGGACTTTAAGTCTCAAAACAGGCAACTGTAGAAATACATTACAAAATAAAGTATGTCCATCATGCTGTATTTACTCGAATCTAATGATCACCTTTTTTTGCCAAATGACGTTGCGAAAATTAAGGTGTACATTAGATTCTATGGCACATTTACATACGCCAGCCAATACTTTTTCGGTTTCAAGGTTCTGAAAATTGAGGTGTGCATTAGATTCAATGGCTTATTAGATTCAAGTAAATAAGTGATCACCTTCTTCAAGAAAAAGATTTCTATTCCACATTGTGACGATTCAGTCGAGGCATTTTAACATTTATTCAGGCAATGTAAATGGAATAGAAATTTATTTGCCTCAGAAATGTATACAATGCACTTCAGTTTACTGTTCCAATAAATGTCTGCATCATTTTGAGGCTTTGCCTCCTTTTGGGGACTTGCATGCCTCTCAATGCTGTCCCTTCCTCTTCCTGCCCAAAGATTTCCCTACACACCGCTTATTTACGGTAATATAAAAGATGGGAAACCAAAGTAATAATAAAACCATGAACTACATTTAAACCATCTCCTTGATTGTATTCCCGTCATAATGAATTACAGCAACAAAATCCCAGGGCATTTAACAAGCAGAAGGAACACTTTCCATTTTAATGAGCCTATGCTTCTACAATGTCTCTGTACAATACAAATGTTTAACCATGATTTCCCAAAATAACCTGAGTTAGAAAATAGTAAGCTTGTGCAAAAAGTATCATTCCAAGAGAACTAAAGGGCAATAGGTTGAATATCCTGAAAAAGGCAAATCAAACAAGTAGTTCAAATGAGAAATAAATATGACTGAAAACTCCAGGGAGCACTGCAGTGAATCAACACGGCAACAACAATGACTGAAAGTGTTTGCCCAGTCTACACGGACAGCACCTCCAGGGATGTTTTTAAACTAGGAGACAAGTATATTAACAAGGAAAACAGGGAGAAAGACTGTTCAGAATAATAATCAAAACCTATTTTCACAATAACCATTCCATATTTACTTATTGTGTTCACAAGACTGCTGTCTTATGAGGACACTCATCCTTTATCAGATAGATTCTCCATTAAGAAAATCTACCATATTTGAAGTGGCATCGGTAGCCAAATGAAAGAAAAGTTTATGCATGTTTCTTGTTGAGATTGATTGCAAAGAAGTCTCCATGTTTGGTATCAAAAAGTGATATTAATAAAAAAAAAGATTCCAAGTCAATGTTTTCCTTAGCCACATATTTATCTGCAAAGAATAGCTTGGTCCAGACATGCAGAACTATAAGATGGAAATGGGAATGGCAGAACACACCATCTCACTTCAGACGATGGAATGAGTCACATTTTTAAAAACTCTCTGGTGTGGGAAAAAAGTGTGCTCATCCAGTGCAACAAGAACAAGGCGGAACTAGAATCTTTCTCCATGGTGTGCTACTATTACTTGCAAATGTAGCTATGTAATTTGCTACTCACTTAGAGCTGGTAATAATCGTTTCCGAAGATCACCTGAAAGTTCAAGGTGAACCTGCCCAAGCAACTATTGCTGCCCTATGCTACTCTGCCCCAAGCAGGTAAATAGTGAAATGCTACAATGGTTGTATTTATTCCCTCAACTCTACCTAGATAAGACCTTTTGCTTGTTAAGAAGGCTAGACCAGTGTTTCCCAACCACTGTTCCGCGGCACACTAGTGTGCCGCGAGATGTTGCCTGGTGTGCCGCGGGAAAAATTAAAAAATTTGAAAGATAGCTTCATATCCAGAGAGGCGGCCTTCAGGCGAGTTTTAATTTTAATTTTCCTTCTCCCACTTAATGCCCCACGCTCGCCCGAGCAGCTTGCAGTCCTCGGTAACCACGGCGACCCGAGGGAGGGGAGGGAACAGGGAAGTCGAGGGCGGCGGCGAGCCGCGATAACGTCAGTGGGCCGCGCCGCCTCGCCCTGGCACGGTGTGAGAGCCCCGGCTAGTGGCGCGAGCTTCGGAATAAGTGGGATCCGCGTGCGCGAGACCGAGATCGCGGGTAAGGAGCTCAGCCCTGGGCAGGAGGAAGCGGGGCCGCGCGTGCGGGCCACATCCCCACAGAGAGCGAGCCTCCCCCGGCCCACCACTCCGGGCAGGTCCACTCGCATGAGGGGGCGGCGATGGCGACGGCCGGCAGCTTGCCTGCAATGCCATCCCTCGAGCAGGCGAGGAGCCCGGAGGCTACCAGATGCGAGTCCTCTTTCCCACCCTGCTCGGGAGTCCAGAGCACTTGGTCGCATTCAGGATCTAGAGTGGGGAAGCGGGGCTTGTGTCTGGGCTGGACACATTGGGCTGACTGTGCTGCTCGACCTGCGGGGAGAAATCAGGGTGGGAGTCACGACCGTGAGGCAGGGCTGCCAAGTGTGGCAGAAGAGGACACGGCCGTCGCACCTGTCCTTAGGTAGGAGCTTCTTCCGTGTCGACCTGCTGCCCTAAAGTCTTGGCTTTTTGGCGGTTGGCACAGAAGGAAGGCAAGGGGGAGGGGGAAAAATTGAAACTTACACTTTCGTGCGTCCCTCCCGGCGTGACGCTGCGCGCTGACGTCACGGGGCTGTAATGGTGGTGTGCCTCGAGATTTTTTTCATGAAACAAGTGTGCCTTTGCCCAAAAAAGGTTGGGAAACACTGGGCTAGACAACAGAGCACTAGGACTGCATCAGCAGCAGTACTGCATTTCCCAGCTCCACAATTAACAGAAAAGTACTATGCAATATAGGAAACGACCATACACTTAGTCAAAGCAGCCCAGTATTATCTAGGCCCGTGATTCCCTAACACTTTCCCCTCTATGAACCGTTTGAAAATTAGACTCTTGAAGGGCCAGTTAATGATTTCCCACCCACCCCACCCCCGCGTGCCTATTGTAGCTATTGTAATGCACTAGGCGAAATGATGTGTGACTTCTATTTGCATTTTAACTGCTTCTTTTATTTCTTATCCAACACTGATTACAAGTTGAAGTCCACAGAATTCACAGGCACACTGTGGAACACCAGAATGATGTTTGTGGACCACAGTTTGTGAACCCCTGGTCTAGACCGACAATGGCTCTCCAGGGTTTCTAGCAGGAATTTCTCTTAGCCCTACCTGGAGTTGCCAGGGATTGAACCTTCTTGCAAAGAAAATGTTCTACTTCTGAGCTGCAGCCCTTCCCATTTTATGAAGTGGCTACATGTGTCCTATCTCTTCTGTTCTTAAGGCAGAGAGCAACCACAATGCGGTGCCGCTTTTACCAACAAGATGTAGCAGATGACCAACCACTCCTGAAACCTAACCGCAAAACTGCACAAAAATATACGTATCTGACAAAGGATTTCAAGATTTCCCCTTCTTTGCGCATATACACATGAATGTTTCCACACACAGCACACTTCACTGGGCACAAGAGTTAAAGAATCGTCTTGCATTTTCAGTACAGTGGTACCTCGGGTTACATACACTTCAGGTTACATACGCTTCAGGTTCAGACTCCGCTAACCTAGAAATAGTACCTTGGGTTAAGAACTTTGCTTCAGGATGAGAACAGAAATTGCATGGCGGTGGCGCGGCAGCAGCGGGAGGCCCCATTAGCTAAAGTGATGCTTCAGGTTAAGAACAGTTTCAGGTTAAGAACGGACCTCCGGAACGAATTAAGTACATAACCAGAGGTACCACTGTATTTATTTGGCACCCAAAATCACACCTTTAGAATCTAAATGGTCATCTGCTCCTTCCAGGACTTTTGTGTTAAAAAAGCTCCTATTGCATTTCCATCTAGGGTTCACTATCCTCAGCCAAACAAATCAGCTCTTGCAAAGAATGTAACGATTTCTGTACAAGGTCCCTACTTCTGCATTTGAAACAAGAATCCCTGGCGTGACCAAAAACTGGACAAACTGAGAATCAATGATAACTCTTCATACCATTTCTTATCACACTGGTTATGGAGGCTTAATCTGCACACAGCATAAGATTGTTAATCTCAGGGTTGTGGGTTTGAGCCCCATATTGGGCAAGAGAGTCCTGCATTGCAGAGGATTGGAATAAATGACCCTTGGGGTACCTTCCAACTCTACAGTTCTATAATCCCAAAATGTAGTTACACATCCAGAAATCAACTTACAGTGTTCAACTTCTGAGACAATGCAAAGGAGTAGCACAGTCATTAAATTTTATTATCGTGTTTTGTCCATTCTGCTTTTATGCAGTAAGTTATATTAAAATGATGTTTTGTTATGTTAAAAGAATTGCTGATTCTTCATCCCAGGAGTATTTCCACTCTACCAACACCCTGCTTTGCCACAAATCACAATTCCTGCATGTTTTTCTACATATCAGCTGCACAGTGCAAACCCTTTGAATTGGTGGTAGCCCAGAAATAGCTGGCAAGAATAATCATCTATTAAAAACACACTGCACTCTCAAACTTTGGTGTCAACAATTCAATGTACCAAAGAGTGAACCAAGAATTCAATTTAATACATTGTTAGGCAAGAGTCTCAAACAGGAAAACAGTTGACATTTCAAAAAAAAATTGCAACTGAACTTTTACTTTTACCCTTTAATTCCTTGCTCACAAGGAACTGTGAAACATACGACTTTATGACAGAAGTGCATAAAGCATTTGTTAATTAAGTGTGCTTTCTCATAAGGAAACTATACATCATCCAATATGATGGTGGTATAATTCTATACAGCATCAGTTATTTACACACTATAAAGTCTGAAACATACATATGTAAGAGTCAGGTGTACCAGATCAAGGTATACATACATATATAACCCATAGGTGCAGATCAGTTAAGCACAGCAAACTTTCGCAACAAATACAGCAAGGGAAGGTCAAGTCACCCATCCTCTTGCCCAGCAGTGCCCTTCCACAAACTTTGAGGCAGCAATAGCTATGTGGGCTAATTTCCAACTTTTGTTTCGAGTTGTACCACTACAGGCTGCAGGTATAGGGGCTGTCGTGAGCTGAAAGCACCTCCATACACAATGTTCCCCCCTCCTCCACCCCACCAAAGACAAAAAAACAAACACACCTTCACAGAGTGAACTAGATCAGTGGTTCCCAATTAGCTAATTACTATTTTTCAAAATCCAAGCCATGGGAAAATTTGACAACTCTATGGTAGCTACCTCTGCAAGGCAATTTTTTGAACAAAATGTGGAGCAGCCCCTAATAAGCAAACGATTTTAGGTACGCTAAAAAAAAAAAAGACGATAAAATTTGTGATATTACCATGCAAAAATTTATTTAAGGGAGAAGCAAGGAATGGAGTTGCAGACCCCCGGGATAGGTGCTGTGGACCCCCAGGGGTCCCTAGACCCCTAATTGGGAACAGTGATTCAATAATCATAAGGTGATGGTGGTTTTCTTGCTAACCACAGACAGCCTTTAAGGCTGTCACTTTCTGTTTGGGTAGTGCACTGCAATAGCTTTGAACAGAACACGTGTGCTACTTTTAAATTGCCTACACCCAGCGTTCGAAACTCCCATTATTCGAGGCTTGTTCTGTGACAGGGAAATCATTAGCATGAGCCGTTTCTGAGCTCTGGGCGCAGTACAGCACCTGAGATTTCTGCTTAAAACTGCAGAGTGGAAGGAAAGGAGGACCTTTTTCTGCCTCCCCACTTCCAGCTGCTCTCCGAAGACTGGAGAAGAGGCCCTCTTAAGAATACAGTGGTACCTCGGGTTAAGTACTTAATTCGTTCCGGAGGTCCGTTCTTAACCTGAAACTGTTCTTCACCTGAAGCACCACTTTACCTAATGGGGCCTCCTGCTGCCGCCATGTGATTTCTGTTCTCATTCTGAAGCAAAGTTCTTAACCCAAGGTACTGTTTCTGGGTTAGTGGAGTCTGTAACCTGAAGCGTATGTAACCCGAGGTACCACTGTATTAGGGAGGACCAGACCATGTGCAAAATCAACGTAACGTTTTAGCTGCTGTTCATTCATTTACAGCTTTGTATTCTTGCTAAGACAATAAAAAAGCACACCGTGGAGCCCATAACCTAGGTTTAAGGTGCCACAGGGCTCCTAGCTTTCCCATCTCGGTCTCAACCCTGGCATTCCAGTTTGCTTCTGAGGTACAGTAATAGAGCTTCAGGTCTCGAAGCTGTTCAGACACTCCAATGCCTACGGCGTTCATGGTTGGGGGGGGGGCGGGACAGGGGTGTGTTATGGCTAGGCGACCCCGCTTTTCAACATCCCCAGCCAAACCTTGCAACGTAGTCACTCGTCGCGATTGGGAACCACTGAACTGGATGCAAGGGAGGAAGAAGTCGTCAGGTTTCTGCACACCAGACACCCCACCCCCCACCCCGGTGACACTATGGGTCCATTTGTGTAACCCCCGCTTGCAGAGGCTCCACGCGGGCGGGTGCGCACTTATGCACCTCCGCACACGCATATGCAGAATGAAGGCGCCCTGAATACACGTGTGCGCGCGCGTTCAGACGTTCCCCACGCTCCCTACTACTCACATGGGCGCCAAGGTCTTGCTGAGCCACGATTTCAGCGCCTCGAAGTTTTCTATGATCATTCTCGCCACCATCCAGAGCCGGACCGAGCCCCGCCTCCTCAGGCAGCGGTGACGAGGGCTTGGCGGCGAGGGCCCCGGGCCTGAGGGGACGCCGAGAGAGAGGCCCGAGCCAAGGAAAGGGGTAACGGCAGGTGGGCAAGCAGCCTCCCCGGCCCTGACTCTGACCCCGGAATGCTTATGCGGACGCGGCCCCAGCTAAAGCCTCTCTCCTTTCTTTCTTATTTCCACCCACCCCCCTTTTCCCGCCCCTTCCCTTCCTTTCCTCGTCTTCTTTCCGCGCAAGGAACAACTAAGATGGCGGCGGGGAAGCGTCGCGAGGCTTGCGGAAACCTCGCGAGGGGGCGCAACGCACGGGGAAAGCGGGAGGCGGGAGAGCGAGCTAGCGCGCAGGCGCACGGCTGGGAGCGGCGTCACTAGCAGGAGGAGGCTGCGCGCGCATCCCCGGCTGGTTTGAAGGGCCGGGATCTTCTTCAAAAGGGGGGGGGCGTGGCCGGTCTGAAGGCTATGCAATCCTATACAACCTTCAGAAGACATCTGAAGGCAGCCCTGTAGAGGGAAGTTTTTTAGTGTTTTATTTTTATTATGTTTCTTATATGCTGAAAGCTGCCCAGAGTGGCTGCAGCAACCCAGCTACACAGCTGCAAATAAAACGTTTTAAATGTGTTTTAAAGTGCAGTATACAAATGTGATGCTAGATGGCGACAGTAAGCTCTGCAAAATGCAACGTGTTTTTCAAAACTTTTTTTTTAAAAAAAAAACAAAACATTTTTACAGCGTTTTTTTATGTGTGTGTAGATTCCACCCCAGTCTTGGGAGGGTGGGGAATAAATACTAAAATTATTATTATTATTATTATTGAATAAGATGTACCTATTTTCATTGGAGAAATGTTGGAGGGTTTGGAATTTCCGCCCTCTATATAAATGTGCTTGTGTGCCTGAAATGAGCCCGTTCTGCCACAATGTGCTTGCCTTTCCATGTTCTGCAAGACTCTTTTGCGTCTGGCATATGACTATGCTGTGCCTTTGGAACGTGTCCTGATGCCTTGTGCTTCTTTTTTCCTCTTGCTCACCCCAGTTACTTGGCAGTAAGTACTGCCAAACCCTGCAGGAATCACTTTCAAGATGCACATCGTTGAATTGTTAGGAGCACAATCTTTTCAGTGCTCATCTATGCTTCTTTATTGTTAACTTAAGTAAAGGTAAAGGACCCCATTTCCAAATAGTGCAACACGTTAGTATGTCAGCTGCAGTCTGTAGGTGTGTCTCACGAATGCTCCTTCCGGGGCTGGAAAGGGGTTAGTTTAACCTCTGGTTTGCTAGTAAATCACTGATGTTGGGAAAGATTGAGGGCACAAGGAGAAGGGGACGACAGGTAGGACGAGATGGTTGGACAGTGTTCTCGAAGCTAACAGCATGAGTTTGACCAAACTGGGGGAGGCAGCGGAAGACAGGAGTGCCTGGCATGCTCTGGTCCATGGGGTCACGAAGAGTCGGACACGACTAAATAACTAAACAACAACAACACTGCATCGCAAAATGATGCAAGTCTTAAAAAAGCATATCAGCAACATGAAAAGTTTGCAAAGCTCTTACTATACCACAAACTCAGCGCTCAGTCGCTAAAGTGGATTGGAAACTCTATTCACAAATATTCACTGGGGAAACAGCTATTTTGCCCATTTTTGCCTACCCTAACACTGAATATAGCAGGCTGTGGGGAGTGTATTAAAGTGTATCTCGCCGCCATTAAGTGGGTTTGAATATACCAATATGGAATAACAAACTGTATTAGTGATGTAATTACAAAATGAAGAATTAACTTCATGATTTAGCTGGACTCGGGGCTGGAGGAACAGCAGCACTTGTAACTCTCCATGCTTTATGATAGAACATTTTCATGCTGGATGTAGTGTTGTATAACCGTAGCTGCATTCCTGTTCATGTTTTATGAGATATATGTGGCCTATCACATGTAAAGCATCCTGAGAATGCTAGTCTTGTCCGATGATTCAATAAATCTTGGGTATGAGGGCCCAAGACTGTATGGCATATGCAATTTGTGGCTGCTAATTTAAAAGGAAAGGAAGGGACTGTTTTGAGGATAGAGGTTTTTGGCCTTCTTTAGCATTCCCCATTTGGCTATTTCTGTATTCCAAGTGCCTCCAAGCAGCTAACTGCTTCCGTGTTCATGGGAGTATCAATTATGGTCATCAATACTGTATAATAAATATTATAAATAGTTTTGTCCTCCTCCTGAACACAGCAGAAATAGAAATGAATTCCGTCATGTGACTACAGCAGTCAAATGTGAAGCCATTAAAATCCTGTAGTGTGACAAATCCTCTGAGGATTTAAGCCGTAAAATGCTACATACCGCGAATGGACCTGAACTGAGGATCTCAGGCTGAAATTCTCCATGTTCCTGGAATGCATCAATATCCTTAGCAACACGGGGACTCTTGGCTGTTAAACAATTGTTTGTAGAATGGAATGACCGTGCATGGAACTTGGTGACATCGGGATGAGCCTGTCAAGCCCATGGCTGTTGTGCGAAAAATGAGATTTGACACTACGGTCTGTGGGCCTGATTTTGTGTGCCCATGAAGTATGGAAATTGACACAAGGGGAATTTCACCATCTGGCGTAGGAAACAGGCAGAATGGATCTCAGGTACTGCATCTTCCCTCATTCGAATAGCTCGTTTTTTAACAGAGGAGGAGAATAGTGCACCCCCGGAGTAAAAACAGCAGGCGTCCGGGGAAAACACTGCAATGTAAGAATATCAATGTGTTGTACATATACATGGAGTTAGAAAGCAGTTGTCTTTTTGTAAGATGGGAATGTGGGGGGAAATGAACGAGAAAATCCAAATGGAAATCTCAATATTTCAGGTTCAAGACTGGAGGGGAAACGGTTAATTCCAAATATCGGAATGTTGATATTGGCATTCTGGGTAGGTGTTTTTTTTGGGGGGGGGGACCGTCGGAAATCCTGTTCCTAGAAAATGGACCTCCACAGCAATGTTCATATACTTACATAAAATAAGAATGTACACATCTGAACATTTCTAACTTTAAAAAATGCTTCGGTTTGACAAATTTCACCTCCGCTTCTTGTTGCAACTTAGAGTCGGCAAAAGGAAACTCGACAATGTAAGCCTACTGTCTTCTGCGCTTGCTTCATGCGGACTAGTGTCTTAGTTGGGTATCATGTTTGGAGGTGGCATGGCTTCCCACAGTTATCTGACTGGCCACTTTGAAAACAGGATGCTGGGCTTTTGGTCCGATCCGCTGGGCTCATCTCTATGTTCTTGTGCTCCCTGTTCCCCACCTGTTCGCTTGCTTGTGACACCGTAGCTCTCAAAGTGGCAAGGACACTGCCACTACAATCCTGCGTGTGTCCGTTCAGAAGTCCCAGGTAAGTGGTTGGATTGGAGTTACGAATCGGAAAATCCTCCATTCAAATCTTGCCCCTTCCATGAACTCATGAGGTGGCTTTAGGCAAGGGACGGCTTTGCCTCAGTTCTCCGTCAGTACTATGGGCACTAACTATTTTTCAGAAGGGTTGAGAACGTGAGGCGTCACATGCTCCAAGGAGACCACAAGGCCTGTCACGGCAGCGGGAAGGTCCGAGGGCCCCCGCTGCAAAGATAATTTTCAATATGGTGAAAAGGAGACTGTTTTCTTTTTCTTTTTTTGTAAGATATTTATTAAAGTTTCACAAATTATATAATCAAACACAACAATACAAACAAGAAAAAACAAATCCTTATTTTCTTAAAACTTACTTCACCAACCTCCTCATACCTCCCCTTTCTGCATTCCAATTTCAAATATTTAGTTCAGCAAATCCTCCCCTTAATTTTGTCTAATTGTTAACCTTTCTTTTCTTTTAACTTAATCTTTATAGCTGTAATCCACTTACTAAAGCCGCATCATTTTAACACTCATTAATTTTACAATGTTTCTTAAGATAGTTCTTAAATTTCTTCCAATCTTCTTCCGCCGTCTCTTTTCCCTGGTCTCGGATTCTGCCAGTCATTTCTGCCAATCCCATATAGTCTATCACCTTCATCTACCATTCTTCCAAGGTGGGTAGGTCTTGTGTCTTCCAATACTTTGCGATAAGTATTCTTGCTGCTGTTGTAGCATACATAAAGAATGTTCTGTCTTTCTTTGGCACCAATTGGCCGACAATGCCCAGGAGACTGTTTTCTTGCCACTTAGCCTTGTTTGAATAAGCGGGTATAGTTTCAACCAGGGTGGACTTTGGTTTTTCAGCGGCTCCCTGTGCGAGCCCAAAATTTGCTGCTCCCTCTCCGCCTCTCTCTCTGTTCTGCGCATGCACCATGTCCTAACTGCAGCACCCTGGCGTGGAGAAACCAGTCACGCTGCCCTAAATCTGACTCTGTTTCTATACCATAAAAAGGTAAAGGGACCCCTGACCATTAGGTCCAGTTGTGACTGACTCTGGGGTTGCGGCGCTCATTTCGTTTTATTGGCCAAGGGAGCCGGCGTACAGCTTCTGGGTCATGTGGCCAGCATGACTAAGGCACTTCTGGTGAACCAGAGCAGTGCATGGAAACGCCATTTACCTTCCCGCCGAAGCGGTACCTATTTATCTACTTGCACTTTGACGTGCTTTCAAACTTCTAGGTTGGCAGGAGCAGGGACCGAGCAACAGGAGCTCACCCCGTCATGGGGATTCAAGCCGCCGACCTTCTGATCGGCAAGTCCTAGGCTCTGTGTTTTAACCCACAGCGCCACCCGTGTCCCACCTGATGTGCTTACACAGTAGTTAAACACTGCGCTTTTCTTCCAGGAAGAAAAGAGTGCCGCTTACTAACCATGATGTTGTTACAGGAAGCGCCACGCTTTTAACCACTGTTTTCTTTTTCTAGGGGGAAAATGGGTGCTGGTACTGCTTACCCTTGAATACCTCCAGAAAAAAGTACTGGTTAATTGGCTATTTGTGCCACATTTCAAAGTGCATTTCCTCATTCCTTTTCTAACCCCAAAGTGACCTCTCTCGTTTCCTTTACAAGTGGATTTGTTGGGCCAGAACAATACAGCATTTTAGTTCTCTTTAATTGCACAAACCTGAATTTCTGGTAAGGGATTGATTCCCTGCTGTAAAACAACTGGCAGTCTGGCAGTGACCAGAGTTTATTTTATTTCCTTCTTCTGTGGTCCCACCAGAGGGAGCTCAAACATTGTTTCTTCTTCTGCTTAAGTGGCTGCCCTATATGTTTGCTTTAACAATTCCCATATTTCTCCCATATTGATACACATATTTATCCCATAATGATACACAGTTCAGAGGTATGCAAGAAAGGAAAACTCTTCTTTTTAAAAACTCTAAATCTTTCCAAATGTGTACGTGATACAGCAACCTTAACAAATACACACGTTTCTCTTTTTTAAAAAAAACATTTCTAATACAGACAGAAAACCTACTCTGCAGCAGGGAAATCTGTATGGCTTCTTTTTTAAATAAATAAATAAAATTGCAAACATCTTTATGAAGGACTTCCTTTTCTCAGACGAATGTACCGTATACAGTTCATTTGGATTCTCTCAGGAATCTTCCAGACAGGACAAGTTCTGTAATCTTAGAAGTGTTTGTTGTGGTGGCAGCTGTACAGAAACAAAGCGCAAGACATCAGTATTTAGATGTAATTGTGATGTTTCTTTCCCACGTCCTTCCCTCCTATATTGCCCTAAGTTTCAGCAGTTCAGTGTACTCCACAACGGTCAACTTTCTGGCACCCCCAAAGTTTTATATGCAACATTTGCTTCCCTCAGGTACAATCTCTGGATCATTGTGAAATAAGAAACGTACTTGTGATCGATAGTTCTCCTTTCAAGTGGCTCAAATCATCTCAAAATGTTTGCGCATGAATTTAAAGAGAAAGATCTTGTAATGCTAATGCTTGTAACCATTGTCTACAGAATAGGATTTTAGTAAGTTTGAAATGATTTGGGCTATTGGTGTGGTTTGGGTTTTGTTTTGTTTTATTTAGCAGTCGCCCAGATCCACTTGAGGTACTCAAGGCAAAACTTTTGAATAATATAAAGACAGACATAGTGCACAGGGTAAAATGGCACTTTATTCCTGAATGTCATTCATCAGAGCCGACAACTGAAAAGTTTGCTGTATTGTAAATCTGAAATCAGAACTCCTGCCCTAGGGTGGACTAATATACAGTTCAGCTATATATAGAAATTGCCACCTGACTGAAGGGTTCTGCAGGGAGATGATATTGGCTATAAATACACCAGGATGCATGCAGATTAGAATAATCTTGCAGAGAAGATGCATTGCCGTTGCACGCAGCATTGTGAGGTCAAATCTGTCACAAACATTACAATTAAGTATCAAAGCCTATTTAAGCAGCTACTTTGTGGCATTCCATTCAAGATGCAATTTTATTGCTAACTGAAAATGGCAATGCATGCAGAATACAAATAAACTTACCAAAGTTACTGTTTTGCAAAACGTGAACCTTACAAATAAGCTTACAAATAAGCTTACCAAAGTTACTAGTTTGCATTGTTTATCTATATATGTCCGTTTAATCCATTTGGGGCACATTTACAACCTTAACCAGAACAGGTAAGGAGGGAAATCTATTCCCTACATTTACAGTACGATCCCCTTCCAATTTACTGATGGAAACTTCACCTTTAACTATACTGATGTTAAACCAGCGTTTTCTTTAGTGAACACATAACATACATGTACAGTGGTGCCTCGCAAGACGAAATTAATCCGTTCCGCGAGTCTCTTCGTCTTGTGGTTTTTTCGTCTTGCAAAGCACGGCTATTAGCGGCTTAGCGGCTATTAACGGCTTAGAGGCTTAGCGGCTATTAACGGCTTAGCGGCTTTAAGAAAAAGGAAACAAACTCGCAAGAACTCGCAAGACGTTTCGTCTTGCGAAGCAAGCCCATAGGGAAATTCGTCTTGCAGAACGACTCAAAAAACAGAAAACTCTTTCGTCTAGCGAGTTTTTCGTCTTGCGAGGCATTCGTCTTGCGGGGCACCACTGTATGATCATCATACCTGTGGACATCTTTCCCCTCACATTTTATTTAAAGTTTTCAATTTTACAACAAATACACATTTATTAAAGTAATCTCATTATCCTCGACTTCCCTTCCCCACCTTCCACGGTTCATTAAAGTTTCCCTTATTCGACTGCATATCCAAAATGCTCTTTTACCATTTTATATTCACCTTCAGCCTTATTTCGTTTCTCTGCTCTGATCATTCTAGTCCTGCTAGCGTTTTAAGGTGTTTACAATAATTCTTCATATATTCCACAAATTTCTCCCATTCTTTCTTAAACATCTCCTTCTCTTGGTCTCGAATTCTGCTTGTTCAATCAGCCAGTTCAGCAGATTCCCACAGTTTCATCTGCCATTCTTCTTTTGTTGGAGTTTCTCATTCCATCCATTTCTGGGCATATAATATCCCTGCTACTGTCGTAGCATACAGAAATAAGTTCTTTTGATGTTTTGGAATCTCCTCCCCTATTATTCCTTTAAAAAGGGCTTCTGGCTTCTTCTTAAAAGATACCGTATTTTTCGCTCTATAGGACGCACTTTTTCCCCTCCAAAAATGAAGGGGAAATGTGTGTGCGTCCTATGGGGCGAATGCAGGCTTTCGCTGAAGCCTGGAGAGTGAGAGGGGTCGGTGCGCACCGACCCCTCTCGCTCTCCAGGCTTCGCGGACCTCTCCGCAAGCAGTGGGAGTGCTCCTGCTGCTTGCGGAGAGTTGCCGGCATGCAGAAGCCTACGCGTGCTGAGATCAGCACGTCCAGGCTTCGCGGACCTCTCCACAAGCAGCGGGAGCCAGCGCTGGGCTCCCACGGCTTGTAGAGAGCTGCCTGTTTGGGGGCTGGGGTCGGGGGAAGCTCGGGCCTACCCCGCCCCAGCCCCGTGCCTGGGGGGGGAAAATAATTTTTCCCCCTTTATTCCCCCCCCCAGAAACTAGGTGCGCCTTATGGGACGGAGCGTCCTATAGGGCGGAAAATACGGTACCTTCATCATTCCCCCCCCCCCATTTCATTATATATCATTTCCCAGAAGTCCTTTACTAATTTGCAAGTTCACCACATATGATCCTCCTTTTTCTTTACATTTCTAACAAATACCTGTGGACATCATTTTTAAACATCACTTTAGATGGATTTTGAAATCTTGTCAAATTACGATTTCCTTAACATGTGTACATGGGTGTACTATTTAACACGCTCATACTTGTATGTATGAAACCAAGGCCTTTTGTGCTAGCTGAATTAAACACCAGTGTTTCCCTAAGCACTTGTCAAATGGATGGATCTGCCTGAAGATGGTAGTTTCATTGCACTATGACATATTTGCTTTTTGTACCTACACATACAGGTGAAACTCAAAAAATTAGAATATTGTGGAAAAGTTCATTTATTTCAGTAATTCAACTTAAAAGGTGAAGACTCATGACATGCAAAGCGAGATATGTCAAGCCTTTATTTGTTATAATTGTGATGTTTATGGTGCACAGCTGATGAAAACCCCAAATTAACTATCTCAGAAAATTAGAATATTAAATGAAATCAGCAAATAGAGCAATATTGGACCTCTGAGAAGTAGAAGCATGCACATGTACTCAGTACTTGGTTTGGGCCCCTTTTGCATCGATTACTGCCTCAATTCGGTGTGGCATGGATGCTATCAGCTATCAGCCTGTGGCACTGCTGAGGTGTTATGGAAGACCAGGAAGCTTCAATAGCAGCCTTCAGGTCTTCTGCATTGCTCGGTCTCATGTCTCTCATCTTTCTCTTGGCAATGCCCCATAGATTCTCTATGGGGTTCAGGTCAGGCGGGTTTGCTGGCCAATCAAGCACAGTAATCCCATGTCCATTGAACCAGGTTTTGGTACTTTTGGCAGTGTGGGCAGGTGACAAAGTCCTACTGGAAAATGAAATCAGCATCCCCATAAAGCTCGTCTGCGGAAGGAAGCATGAAGTGCTCCAAAATCTCCTTGTAGACACGGCTACATTGACCCTGGACTTAATGAAGCACAGTGGACCAACACCAGCTGATGACATGGCTCCCCAAATCTCTTTTCTGATGAGAGCAGCTTTTGCATCTCATTTGGAAACCAAGGACCCAGAGTCTGGAGGAAGAATGGGGAGGCACACAATGCCAGATGCTTGAAGTCCAATGTGAAGTTTCCACAGTCTGGGTTGATTTGGGGAGCCATGTCCTGACCTGAACCCCATAGAGAATCTATGGGGCATTGCCAGGAGAAAGATGAGAGACATGAGACCGAGCGATGTAGAAGAGCTGAAGACTGCTATTGAAGCTGCCCCACAGTATGCCACTGTATGATGTTCTTGGAATGGGTCAATCCCTGACCGCTGGTCCTGCTTGCTAGGAATGATGGGAGCTGTATTCCAACAGAAGCTGGAGACCCAAGAAACACTGCTCTAGGTCCTATCTGCTAATGTCATTGAATACAAGCTGGTGCCTTAGGGGCCTCTGGGAAGGTTAGATCCTTGGGGACTCATTTCCAAAACTATTGCAACCATCTGCTGATTTCAAAAAGACACCTCAAACCAGAGAGTATGCAAATCCAGCTTAAGAATTCTGCTGAACTAAGAGTTCACAAGCAATTCTCTTCTTTCCTTATCCGAGAGCTGTTGCTCTCCCAGGAAGAAGGAACACACACAGCGAGCTTCCCAGGGCTCGTCTTGGAATCGTTAATCTTCTTTCTAGATAAACAGCCAGATAACCCAGGTATACCTTGATACCTTGAGATATTGGAGTGGTTCCGGAAAATTATGCTGCATCTTTTAAAACTATTCATGATTTTTCTTCATTTTTGCACGCCACCGTTAAAAATACTGTGTATCTTCAGCTAGAGACAGGAACATAAGATGCTACCTTATATGAATCAGACAATTGGTTCACATAGGTAAATACTGTCTTGTCTGGTAGGCAGCAATTCTCCAGGGCTCCTTCTGACCCCTGTCTAGAGATGCCAGGCATCTTCTGCATATGAAGCAGATGATCTGCTACTGAGCAGTATCCCCAAGCTTTGCCCCATTGCTCTTCTAGTATAGTGGTCACCAACCTTTTTGGGCCAGTAGGCACATTTCAAATGCTGAGAGAGTGCTGGGGGCACCAGTCACAAAATGGCTGCAGTGGTTTTTGTTTTTTTATTCAAAATTAAAACAAGACATATTATCCAAAAACATATTATCCTTGTCCCCCCCCCATTTTTCCTCCCTCCCCCCTCCCACACAAAACCCACCTGTCCCCACCCCACCCCGACTTCCCTCAGTTCAAGTCTTTGGTTTCTCTAAGACTGCTGTTTTCTGCATGTTACAAAGTTGTATAGATCCTCAAACTATTTAGCTGATTATTATCAATAAAAAGTTTGTGAATGTTTATTCAAAACCTGCCAAGGAGACCAGTTCGCTTTGTTGCATCTTCAGATACTTTGTAAAGGGTTCCCATTCATCCTTAAAGTCACAATTATCCTTGTCCCGTAGCTTATATGTCAGTTTTGCCAGTTCTGCATAGTCCATCAGTTTTTCTTGCCATGATTCTTTAGTTGGGGTTTCTTCAGGCTTCCATCCTTGTGCTACCAGAACTCTTGTGGCCGTTGTCACATACATGAAGATGTTCTTCAGCTTTTTTGGCAGGACTTTCCCTACAATCCCCGACAAAAATGCCTCAGGTTTTTTAACAAATGTTATATGGAACATTTTCTTCAATTCATTGTATATCATTTCCCAAAATTTTTAAATTACATTACAATCCCACCACATATGATAAAATATCCCTTTCTTTTCTTTACACTTTCAACATATATTTGAACTAGTTTTGTACATTTCCCCTAACTGCGCTGGTGTTTTTTGGCAGGACTTTCCCTACAATCCCCAACAAAAATGCCTCAGGTTTTTTAACAAATGTTATATGAAACATTTTCTTCAATTCATTGAATATCATTTCCCAAAATTTTTAAATTACATTGCAATCCCACCACATATGATAAAATATCCCTTCCTTTTCTTTACACTTTCAACATATATTTGAACTAGTTTTGTACATTTCCCCTAACTGCGCTGGTGTTGTGTACCATCTATACATCATCTTCACGTAGTTCTCCTTCAATAGGGAACAATCTGTAAATTTTAAATCAGTTTTCCATAATTTTTCCCAATCTTCCATCATAATGTTGTGACCGCAAAATAGATGCAATGGTAGAAGAAGAAGAAGAAGAGTTTGGATTTGATATCCCGCCTTTCACTCCCTTTAAGGAGTCTCAAAGCGGCTAACATTCTCCTTTCCCTTCCTCCCCCACAACAAACACTCAGTGAGGTGAGTGGGGCTGAGAGACTTCAAAGAAGTGTGACTGGCCCAAGGTCACCCAGCAGCTGCATGCGGAGGAGCGGAGACGCGAACCCGGTTCCCCAGATTACGAGACTACCGCTCTTAACCACTACACCACACTGGTGAGGGGGCAACATGGCACAACACAAATTGGCTGCCACAAGGACCATGGCATAACGTTAGAGAGACAGCCACTTTAGACCACCTTAAATGGGGTGTCAGCTATACCCTACTGGCCCTGAATGTGGAGATCAAAAGGTATTGATTTCACACACACTGATGCTGTCGGTGTCTAATCGCAACAGGGAGCATTCCTCAGCACTAGCAAAAATATGCAAGGTTGTGGCCACAACACACTCATTCTCATTTCACAGAAATCACTTAGAGTGGACCTGCACCTTTTGCTCCATAACTTTCAGGGGGGGGGGGTTGGCTAAAGGCTTGTTTCTCCCCCTCCTCACTTTTAAAAAATGAAAGCTCAGTCTGGGACACCTGTCCAGCAATACCAGTGGACAGGTTGCCAAGTTGGCAACCCTTGCTTTGGACAGTGGTTTGGGTACTGAACCTAAGACCTCCCACTCAAAGCAATAATTATGCTTCTCGATTAACAAGTTAGACACAATAAGGAAGATTTCATTTTGGCTGCCTTTCGTTTCTTATAGGACATGCCAACACATGCTGATTTTCCATTGTGCAATCAGCATCTATCACGCCCTGAATTACAGTGTAATGCCATTTGGGTTTTCCTTTTTCAGCATCAACAATAGTACCCCACAACAGAGGCATATCAACCTGGCTACAAAATGACTTGTTAGCAAAGGGCATTTGGTACTGAAATTTCTTTCATCCTGGGTTTCATCTCATGAGTTTTCTTCCATCTTTCTCTGAGGTTTGGACTGCATATTCTTTAATCTCAGTCTGCATGTTTCACTGTTCCTGAAAATTTCCACCAAAGAGGCTTCTTTTCAAAATTATCTCTCACCCCCACCCGACTTTGATTGTCACCACATTCTTCTGAATCTCTCGGTCTATCCCCTCCCCTATTCCCACAGTAAATGTATGGGATGAAGGGGACTAGCAGCCAGGTATGTGCAGATTTGGCACAATCAGTTTCAAAACAGATGCAAGACGTCCGTCACTCATCACAAGAGAAGGAACTGTGTGTGTACTGTAAACAAGGCACAGTGTACAAAGAGCACAAAACCTTCTGTTTGGGGCTAACATGGTGACAAACATCAACAAACAAAACATTAACCCTAACCCAGATTTTTCTGGGTAAAACTACACCCCAGGTGCACTTTTCACTGCACAATTTTGCACAGAAGTAGACCTATAATGTAGTCCTCCTAAGATATTGTTGCTTGCACAGAAGTAAAAAATGGGGCTTGTCCACGCCTACATTTGATGTGCTTTCGATGCTGTTTGCATTCCTATTAATGTGGTGTTGTCCGCATGACGTCTCACTCCAACAGCAGCTATCCTGCTTGTTCCCCCCAGTAAATTTGGATTTCCCCAATCCAGGGATAATTCGATAAGTTTGGAAAAGACGGCTTCCAAGCCACTCCACCCAAGACAGTGGGCACATCACTTTTATCTTGGCGGGTTGAAGAAACACCCATTTTTACAGCTTTCCTTTTCACACACCCCACGTCCCCTTAATGCCCACTCCGTTTCAGCTTAACCTTAGTGGAAACTGTCATTGATTGTGGAGCTGAAAGACTCCTCTTTTTCAGTTTAGGTGAAAACAGCCTGTGTGGGCTTCGAAGACAGATTTGACTGGTAATCAGATGCCTACCCAGCTGTCTGCTGTCAACCAAAGAGCTCTGCTAGATCTGAGGGTGTTCGATTTGCCCTTTCATGTAATCCTAGTGTGGGTACACTTGGGAGTGGATATTCTTTCCTTAAGCACTGTTTAGGCTCAAGTGTTATATCAGGCTTCCAGTTTGAAAGCAACCTGTGTCGGGTTTTCGGGGTTTTCAAGTTCTGCTCATCATGTTGATCTTTCAAAACAAGTCTTTTTAAACAAATATGCAACTTATGGATGCAATGTTTACTTGCAGGAGAAGTTTCGCTATATTCCTGGCATGCCCATTTAGCTATTGAGAACCACACTTCTCATTTAATGCAATTAACATAATAGTTGACCGACGGATTGGCTGTTATTTCTTTGTAGTCATTAATTTAAAGAAAGGGAGCCATCCTTGCTTAGGAGTAAGTTACATTGAAGTCACTTGCTTATGACTATGAGTAAGCAGGCAAAGGCAGAAGTTTCTGCTTTGGTTTATTGTGTGAATTTTCACCCCTGTTACGTCCTTGGCTAAGTCAGTGTAGAAAAACCTATGCATCTGTTTATTTTTGTTGTGCAATTCTAGGGTTGCCATATTTCAAGAAGTAAAAACTCCAGAGGTTTTTTGGGACAATCGTCCAAAAAGTTGTTGAGCTTTCTTTTGGCAATCAGCAGATGTTTCTGCTTCCACCAAGGAACAAACAAAATCCTGGACATTTAGTATGAAATTTTAAAAATTCCTCCGAGTGGCCATGTTAGCCTCTGCTCCCAGGACATCACCAGAATTTTCCGGGATATATGGTGATCCTATGCTTTCACTGCAAGCATCATCCAAGGTCGAAACTGCATGTCATGTCGGCAGCAGAACTTAAATACTGGACATGGGACTGATCCATTCTCATCCAAAGCAGAAAGAAGGGGTGCGATTTAGTAGGATGCACAGCTGGAGGGTGACAAGCCCTTCCTCTGCTCCTGACATTTCCTCTTGGTGCCCATCCTATCCCCTAACCCTTGTCATCCAGCAAGGTTCAATTTGCTCTTGGAGGCTGACCAGAAGAAAGAAAGAAGGAGAAAGCTCCGTGGAGACAGATTGTAGGGGTAGGGATTGATGGTGCTGCAGGGGACTGCTCAACACCTCCACTTCGGGAACCCTTTGCCTCACCCCTTGGCTCGGCATGTAGCCTTTTTTCCAATTTTTTAAAATTAATTTTCCAAATTTATAACAAACATAAAAGAAAAAGATTACAATATAAAACAAACAAACAAACAAACAAACATTTATCCTAACTGTTAAGGGTATCAGGTGGTTGCTCGAGAGCAATCAGGCAAGATGCCTCACTAGTCTGTTCTAAAGCTTGCTTATTGGTGCTAAAAAAACCTTGACAACGCAGAGCGCCTCTATTCCATGTCTTGCTCATTCACTGGCAGAATCTGAGAGTGGACAGTCTTTAAATCTTCCCCAGCAGATTAGTTTATTGACCCCCAGTCTGCGCCTCCCCTCTCTGCATGGAAGCCTACTGCGCAAGGAAGGCTTGGGTAAAGGGGGACCTCCCTCCTCCCCGCTTTGCTCAGGAAAGGTGTCCTGGCACCGCCTTGTTAGTATCTTCGCTCACAGTCAGAGGTACCTGGCCTCCCCCGAGGCAATTGAACGAGATACTGTGTTTACCTTCCGTCTGCAACTGCCGGCAGGCTAGGTAAACAAACCCGGCGATTCTTCTCATTAGACGTGAGAAAGAACACACCCTCTGCTTTCCTCTTCTTCTCTCCCTCCCTGCATTCCCCCAGGGAGGGGAAATGAGACAGACAGGAGTCCTTTTTACATGTTTTATTCCTGTCACTCAGCAGTACATAGAAATGCGACTGTTCCCTTCAGACTCCATCAGAAGAGACTCGAACTCCTCCCCTGTACTTCCAGCACAGGTCAGATGACACACTGAGCTAACATCCGGTGCTCAGTACAGAGAATAGGCTCCACCTTTTCTCCAACAGTACATCTGCAAAACATAACATCCTGTTTTGCATTCCAGCCATCTGGAGCTGGCTTTTGCCTTGGTGCTTTTTCCTGACACGCCTTTCATCCTCCGAGCCCTGCATCTCCTCCCCACTAGAGGCGTGGCTTCCTTACTCCCCTGAGGAAGTGCTGCTTCCCACGATCTTTGGGGGCTCTCTGTAATCCACCCGCCTTTTCCCTTCTCACCCCTGAGCCGATGGCAGTTCCCTGACACTAACTGTTAAAATCCCAATTTTGTTATCATTGTTGGGTGACTTCCTCAAATCCTCCTAGCTGAGTTTCCATATAAGTCATTGTAGCAGTTTTCTAATACTTCTTTCAAATGAGATAAACTTAGTCAATTAACATCTTTCTTTCTTTTCATATTATCCTTTATCCATAATGTTATACAATTTAACATATTGAACTCCTAGGCCAATTTGGTACTTACAAATAATTCTACTTATGTAATCTTAGCATATTTAACTACATAACCCTTAAATTTCATTCATTCTTCTTGGTGTTCCTCCTCTTTCTGTTCACAGATTCTTCCAGTCAGGTCGGCCAGCTCCAGAAAGTCCATCATCTTCATCTGCCATTTCTCCACTGTAGGCATTTCTTGTAGTTTCCAATTTTTGACTAACAAAATTCTTGCTGCAGTTGTGGCATACAAAAACAAGCTAACATCTTTCTTGGGCGATTCCAAACCAATTATTCCCAGCATGTAGCCTTTAGACAGACCATTCACTCCTATGTGTAAGAGAATGAAGCATGCCTCTTTTAGGACAGAACTGCTACCTGAGGTTTCCTGCAAGTATTCCTATTAAAAATAAGCAATGCTTTTAAAAACAACTGTGTTTCTAGCAGACTATTACTTCTTCTTTTTAAAGCCTAGTGCAAGCCCAGCTGGCTTGTCCATTACTTAGAGATGAGAGGGGCAGGATGCCAGTTTGGAGGCTTCCTTCCTTACCTATCTGATGATATACTGTGGGCCTTCTCGGGTTGTGTTTCAGGATATGGTTTTGCTCATCAGACGCTTATAGCTTGTCTGTCAAGGAAATTTTAACAATTGCTTGGGTACATGGAGCTCAAGCAGGTCTCTTGTAACATCTATTATTGGAGAGCTGATGTTCAGAGAGCCCAGAGAATCCTGGCAACAAACCCAAAGAGGTGGTTATGTTATCCCAACTCTCACTGTAAGGTTTAGTAGCTACATTTATCCATGCCATAATGATGATGATGATATTTTTAAAATTTATATCCCGCTTATGTTGCTGGGTTTCCCCAGCCACTCTGGGCGGCTTACAACATATATAAAAACACAGCAAAGCATCAAACAATAAAAAACAAAACATCCTAAAAGAGCAGCAAACAAACCAATAAATCAATAGAAACCAATAGTAACAATAATCGTAACAATAAGAGCAATAATAAAGAGTCTACAGTTATACCCAAATTAAAATAACCGCCATTCCCAACTAAACATTAAATCAGCATCAAACCGACAAAAACAAAACAGAGGAACCAAAATTAGAACCGTATAAAACATTTTAAAACCTTTTAGCCAGTTGCCCCAACCCAAGAGTTGTGGCATCACATTGAGTGTGCAGTCAGTAATGAGGAGCACTTACATGAGTAAGCATGCCTCATTGTTGGTGGTGTTGCTATCAGGGCTGGATTTAGGTTTGATGAGGCCCTAAGATACTGAAGGTATTGGGGCCCTTTATATGTCCAGCTGTCCTTTGTCAGCAAAGACTCTCCTCCCTGGAAGACAGGGGAGTGGTTGTGGATGGGAGCCCGAGCACCGCCCCTAGCAGGGGGCGAAGCCCCCTGCCTCCACCTCTCCTGGCTGGCACCCACGCCCCTCGGGAGGCAGCCAACCAGGTGCCTCGGAGGGGGCGTGTCCAGCAGCCTTTTGCTGCGGCGCCAGCCTCTCCCCGGCCTCATTCTTCGCCATCGTCTCGTCGCGAGTCACCCACCCTCCACTCCCTTAGAGTTAGGGCTTAGGTTATTGGCCTTGCTATGGACCTTAGGTTGGTTGCCCTGGTTGCCCGGGGGGCCTGGTAGGAGTTTTTCCATTTGGCATTAGGCTTTTTGGTTTTTCACCTACCTCGTAGCAATCGTCACAACTTTTGTGGTATTGGTGGGTAGGTTAGGCATTGGAATAATGTGTTGTGGTGTGTCGAAGGGCTAGGTGTGGCCATCGCCTATGCCTTCAATTTTTGGGTATTCCGTTAAAGGAATCTGGCGGTCGTGTGTTCTGTCCGATGCCTGCCTGGCGGGAGGCCATAGCACGACCCTCGGTGACATCAGGGGGGAGCCTATAGTTGGATTAGCATCAACAGGCTCCACCTACTGGTGAATAAACCCACTTGTTTTTGAGATCCAATGCCTAAGCCAATACCTTTTCACTGCTGTAATCAATAAAGTTGTGGCCTTTCCATGCCCATTAACCTTATATCATGTGTCCTTGTGTATTCATTTCGCATCGCGGGGGTCGGGTTCTCGAACCACAACAAATTGTCTTTGTCTTTTGTGTTGAATATATGCTATATGATACCTTATGGACCTAATAGGTATCTAAAGCCATTTGCACATAACCAAAATGTATTTTATCGAAGTAATTGTTGAACTGAAATACAATTCAGAAGAAGTATATTAACAGTGAAATTTTTGGTGGTGCCCAAAGGAGTGGGGCCCTAAGCCCAGGGGTCAGCAACCTTTTTCAGCCGTGGGCCAGTTCACCATCCCTCAGACCATGTGGTGGGCTGGACTATATTTTGAAAAAAGAAATGAATGAATTCCTATGCCCCACAAATAACCCAGAGATGTGTTTTAAATAAAAGGACACATTCTACTCATGTAAAAACACGTTGATTCCTGGACTGTCCATGGGCCGGATTGAGAAGGCGATTGGGCCACATCCAGCCCCCGGGCCTTAGGTTCATAGAATCATAGAGTTGGAAGAGACCACAAGGGCCATCGAGTCCAACCCCCTGCCAAGCAGGAAACACCATCAGAGCACTCCTGACATATGGTTGTCAAGCCTCTGCTTAAAGACCTCCAAAGAAGGAGACTCCACCACACTCCTTGGCAGCAAATTCCACTGTCAAACAGCTCTTACTCTCAGGAAGTTCTTCCTAATGTTTAGGTGGAATCTTCTTTCTTGTAGTTTGGATCCATTGCTCCGTGTCCGCTTCTCTGGAGCAGCAGAAAACAACCTTTCTCCCTCCTGACATCCTTTTATATATTTGAACATGGCTATCATATCACCCCTTAACCTCCTCTTCTCCAGGCTAAACATGCCCAGCTCCCTTAGCCGTTCCTCATAAGGCATCGTTTCCAGGCCTCTGACCATTTTGGTTGCCCTCCTCTGGACACGTTCCAGTTTGTCAGTGTCCTTCTTGAATTGTGGTGCCCAGAACTGGTTGCCTACCCCTGCCCTAAGCTATAGCCTGTCTAGCGTATACATAAATCCGGGACTGGATGATATGTGTAAAACTCAACATAGGCTTGTTATTTACAGTGATGCTTCTGGCACATAGATTGATGAATGCTCCAGGGCCAGTCCAAGGGGAACCCAGTGGTAGAGCAGAAGATCATACAATCAGAGAGTTGGAAGGGACCCTGAGGATCAACTAGTCCACCCCCCCCCCCAGCAGTGCAGAAAGATGCAGCTGTCCCATACAGGGATTGAACTTGCAATCTTGGCACCAGGCTCAATCCCCGGAATCGCCAGATAGGAATCTCAATTCCTGTAGCCAGTACTAGGCTAGATGGACCCAAGGTCTGATTCAGTATATGGTGGCTTCCTTTTTGTTCCTGCCAGAGTGAGGTGGCTGTGATGCAGCGAGCGGCTAGGGTCAGCCCCATACCCTCCAGTCATCACCATCCACCTTAGCTAGTAACCCACTGGTGACCGTGCTCGCTTGCTAGTGGCCTGGCCTAGCTGGCTAGCTAGCTAGCTGCCTCCCACTTAATAGCCAGCTTCCTCTTCATATGTCGCAGACAATACTATTCGGAGCTAGAGTATGGTTACCAGATTTTTTTCAATGAATCTGGGGACCTTTTTTTTTTTTTTTTGGAAGCTGAGTAGCAACAGGGAGTCAGTAGTGGGGATGGTGAGGTGAAAGACCCTGGGCCCAAGCACACATGCATATTGTATAAAGCTGCAAAGCCCCTATTTTGCACCCTGTGAAACATAAATGCACAGAGTTTTTAAAAAACTGGGCAACGGCCGCCCACCCACAACTCCCGAGCCTCCCCCGATCAGTCAGAACAAAGGGGGAAGGGGGCATGAGATCTGTACCACCGGACGTCCCCGGTTCCCCTTCTGCAGTGCCGCTCGCTGCTGTGGCGCCCGCCAATTTGCCTCCCTGAAGTCCCCATATGATGTGTCCATAGGCGCCGACTCCATGGGGCCTGAGGGGGCCCGAGCCCCCTCAAAAATTCATTTGGGGGGCTCTGCCCCCCCAATAATCTCGGGCGCCCCTCCAGCAGAGCGCCGCCGCCGCGGTTACTTTAAAAACAAAGCAAAGCAAAGCAGTACCACTCGTAGAAACATGGGCGGTTGATCTAATGCTGCTGAGGAGAGCGGAGGTTGGGGTGGGCCTGAAACTGCTCTCGCTCGCAAGAAGATCCGTTTCATTCCCCACTTGCTTTGTAGGGGGCTCAGGGTCACTCTCTTAGGGAGCAGTGCGCTGCCACTCGAGGACTCCATTTTTGGAGGAATCCTTCCCAGTCTTTGGTGCTCTGGAGTTTGACGACTGAGCCGTCCTTCCTCGAAAGCTTGGGGTTGGTCCGATCGGGCGTGAAGCGGAGCGAAGCACCCACCCCGCGCCCAAACTGGCTCCCTCCGCCGGTTACCCGGGAGGAAGAGGTCCTAGACCACTAGGGAGTTAGTTCGGAGCAGCCAGAGGCCAATGCCTTTCCCCTTCGCCCCTCGCGTCCAGGCCGCGGCTCTTGTGGTGCAAGCCTCGACTCTTTCCCTCCATGCCATTCCACAGGATCTTGGGATCTTTTTATTGCAAGAGACCCCCGCCTCCTCCCCACCTGCTCCCTCGCCAGCCAGCCAGCCAGCCGCACGCCCTAGCCGGAGAGCCCCGGCCGTCCCCATCGCGCAATCGGCTGGATCTCCCTTCAGCAGGCCGTGCTCACAACTCGGCCCAGGGACCCCCCAGCAGCGGATCTCCGGCCCAGCTGAAGAATCCGGCAACAAGCCCCCTCCTCCCCAATCGCTCTGCCGAAATACGCTCCAAAACCCCCCAGATAGGCCGCCGGCCGCCAAGTCTCGTGGCGCCCTGAGCGAGGATCTCTCCCCAACACCACCACCTCGAACTGCGTTCTCCCGGCTACCCGAGCGAACCAGCGGCAGGACCCCGGTATGGGCCCCCCCAATATTTTTTATAAGTCGGCGCCCCTGGATGTGTCTTGTGCATAACACATCATATGGGGACTTCCGGCGAGGAAAAATGGCGGGCGCCATGGCAGCAAGCAGCTCCTGAAGCCAGCCAGAGCCAACTGCACTACCAGGCTGGCTCCACGCTGCTGAGGCTGCCGCTGCCACATTTCCCGGGAACAGATTTGCAAATCTGGGGACATTCCGGGGACGGAATTTGTCTGGGGACAGATTTGCAAATCCAGGGACTGTCCCCGGGAACCGGGGACGTCTGGTAACCCTAAGCTAGAGAGGCAACCGTCCTGAGCCATGCAGTTCAGCAGTCAGGATGCATGTACTGATGTGCCTTGGCTTATGTGATACAAGTTGGAGCTGCATTCCTTTGGCAACTGCACTCTCCCCTCCTGTGGTAGACAGCGGCTGGTATTCAGAAGAACAGTGTTAAGTACTGAATTGAATAGGATCCAAATTGCCGCAGTCTGATTGGTCCTAGAACAGTAGGATTCAGAATGCAGCAGTCTGATTGGTCCTAGAACAATAGGATCCAGAATGCAGCAGTCTGATTGATCCACAGGAGCCACCCAATCCAACTCCAGGTGGAAGTGAATCCGCAACCTGATTGGCCTACAGGAGAATCCCGGAACTAGCCAATCACGTGGGGCCCATTGTGTAAATAATGTATATAAAGCAGACATTTCGGGGGAACTTCCATTCCTCACTAATATGAGCTGATTAAAGAGCATGAAATCCACACTCGACTCCGAGTATATTTCAAACAGTATCCCATTGCCAGTGTTGAGGTAAGATTCAGCTTACTTCCATGTGCCTTCTGCACGTGGAACAGAGGGAGAGGAACCAGATCAGGGCAGATTTAGGGCTGTGTGCGTGGTGCCAACCCAATCCAAACAAACTTTACTGGTCTTTTTTAAATTAACTGAGTCAGTTAGCAACTTAGAGGACACGTGTGATGGCAACTTTCTCACAAATGTCCCTTAGAACGTATACAGCTTTTTTCCTATGCGTTTCTATATCCAAAACAATAGGATTGCCTCTGGATAATACTTAGCAAGTATATATTGAAAAGTGAGCACTTCAAACATAGCATTTTAAGTATTGGGCCTAAATTGAAGGGGTATTGTGATGTCATTGCCATTCTCCACCACAACAGAGATTATTTTCCTCTACCCCCAAAACCTTGCCAATCTGTATTATTTACCTCGAGTGTTCTGACTCAGGTATCGCCAAGGCCAGCATCTTAGCATGGTCACGACCAACCAGAGACAATAGCGGTGCCTACGCTTATAAGTAATAACTAAATGAATGTGCTTGGTGGTGGCCTTGAATGAAGCAAATGTGCAGGACAGAGGAGAGGGTAGCAAGAGAACTTTTCTGTTAAAGGGGACCTAACTTAATTTCCCATTACCTCCTACCATGTATAGGCACTTATAAATGGGGTAGCTGCCTGAATGAATAAAGGCCTCTGTTGCTATGATACTTTTTTCACCTTATAGAGGTGTAACAAATAACTCCTGCAAAGTGTGATATGGGGAGGGTAAAGTCCTTGTAACATGGGAGGGAAATGTCTAAATGTAAAGAACTAACAATCATAAACGTTAATGTTTCTGGGTCTGTTAGCAGAGGCAGTAGGAATGAGGGAAGCGACAAGTCTAACCAGCAGGCTTTCGGAAGAATTCATGCAGCAGTCACAAGCCTTACTCTGCTCTTACAGCCCCCCCAGCCCCTCCAAGTGTCCCTATTTTCCAGGGACAGTCCTGGATTCACAGAAGTTTCTGATTTGATCCCAGAATGCCCCACTTTCCCTTAGGATATTCCTATTTTCATCGGAGAAATGTTGGAGGGTTTGGAGTTATTTGACCCCTGAACCATCTGAAGGCAGCCCTGTATAGGAAAGGATGCTTATTATGTTTTTATATAAGTTGGAAGCCATCCAGAGTGGCTGGGGCAACCCAGTCAGATGGATGGGGAATAAATAATAAAATTGTTGTTGTCGTTATGGAATAGGGTGTCCCTATTTTCATCGGAGAAATGTTGGAGGGTATACCCCCATGGCTGTAGGGCGTGGAAGAGGAAATTGCAGTCCTGTTAGACAGAAGCTCCCATCATCCTTGATCACTGACAATGCTGTCAGGGTATGATGGGAGCTAGAGGACTACAGTTTTCCTTGTGTCTGTCTTAGAGCATGTCCAAAAATGGGATTTTAGTGACCAGGATCCCATATAAAGTTCTGTAATTGCCTCAACATGTTGTCCAGCTCCTAAAACTCCTAAAAAACTCCAGCTCCTAAAACCTAAGAGTTTTATATCTATATAACAAGATCCTAGTAATCAGTTGTGCATGGTGTATGTTTATATTTTGCAAAAACAGATTTACTTGGGTTTATGATGCCAACTTTTATCTTTAAAGCTGGAATGCCAAGGTAACTAAGATAAGTTGCAGATGTTGCTGCATACTTTCCCATGATTGCAACCTTGACCCATGGCCAAAGAGACATAACTGTCTGTGAGTCTTGTCCTTCAACATTAAACTACTCCTTCAAGCAGACCACTTGCATGAACAGTTGTTTGCATGGACAAGCTTACTTGAATAATGCCTGCATTGACTCTTGGACTGGAAAGTAGAGTACCCCAATCAAATATCATCAAAACCATTAATTCGTTGGGTGGCCTCAGGCAAGCTAGTTTCAATCCACATCTGCAATATGGGGGATCATAATATCAGCCAACCTTAAACGGTTGTTGTCCGCAATACTAAAAGAATACATGTGAAATATTGTTAAATGCAAAGGATTATCTCCTCCAAGTATGAAGCCATTGTAAGGAAATACATTTATTAATGATAACTCAGATAGCTTAATAATGACTCACATTGCAGTTCCATATTTCATGAAACTATTAAATTTATGAGACTGCCCATGTTGAACCTTTTAGTAAATAGTTGTGTTCGTCCTAAGCATGAGAGTAACTCCATTGCTCCTATTTTGTGAGTACTTGCCACAGTTCCTGCTTAGAGTAATAAAAGTGACAGAAACTGATAAAAAGTTAATACTATCTGCAAAGCCATTAGTGTCATGTTCAGGTATCAGTATCCAGATTATTTTTCCTAGCTGAAGAATTGCGATTCAAACATTATGTTACTCTGTTGCAGCAAGAACAACAAAAAGTCATAAATTTATTCAATTCCAACAGATTCATAGTGACATGATGATATATACTCAGAGTCGCAAAGTGATTTCATGCTCTTCATTCAGCTCATAGTGGTGAGGAGGAATGAATGAATGTCCCCTCAAAGTATCTGCTTTATATACATTATTTACACAATGGGCTGCACATGATTGGCTAATTCTGGAATTCTACTGTAAGCCAATCAGGTTGTGGATTCACTTATATCTGGAGCATGATTGGGTGGTTCCTGCCAACCAATCATACTGCTGCATTGTTCTAGGACCAATCAGACTGCTGCATTCTGAATCCTATTGTTCTAGGACCAATCAGACTGCTGCAATTTGGATCCTATTGTTCTAGGACCAATCAGACTACTTCAGTTTGGATCCTATTCAACTCAGTACATAACACATGAGATTCTGGGAATCAGAGCCAACCATCAAATACATGTTTTGGGCATCAAAGTGGGGTGGGTGGGTATCTTTTTGGTGGGGGAAAAAGGGTGCTGGTATTCATATCTTGATAAAAGTGCTGTGGATGCCAGCAAACAATGGCTGCCAGAAGCAGCAGCATAAAAAGACGTGCTGGTTCTCTATACTGCCTCGGTCCTGTATACCTGAAGGAGCGTCTCCACCCCCATCGTTCAGCCCGGACACTGAGATCCAGCGCCGAGGGCCTTCTGGCGGTTCCCTCATTGCGAGAAGTGAGGCTACAGGGAACCAGACAGAGGGCCTTCTCGGTAGTGGCGCCCGCCCTGTGGAACGCCCTCCCATCAGATGTCAAAGAGATAAATAATTACCTGACATTCAGAAGACATCTTAAGGCAGCCCTGTTCAGGGAAGTTTTTAATATGTAACGCTGTACTGTTTTTAACACTGATTGGGAGCCGCCCAGAGTGGCTGGGGAAACTCAGCCAGATGGGCGGGGTATAAATAATAAATTATTATTATTATTATTATTATTATTATTATTACTGGTGAATACAAAACAACCCCTTTGCAACGCTATAAATCCACCTCAATGGTGAAACGTTAGAAAGTGTCAATCCCTTTTCCTACCTGAGCAGTTATATTTCCACAAGAGCTGACATTGATGCTGAAATCCAACATCGCTTGAGCTCTGCGAGCGCAGCTTTCTTCTGAGTGAAGTGCAGTGTTTGAGGACCAGGACGTTTGCAGGGAAAACAAAATGCTTGCATACGAAGCTATTGTACCACCTACTTTACTTTATGCTTGTGAAACATGGTCCATTTATAAATGTCATCTCCAACTCCTTGAAAAATTCCATCAGTGGTGTCTCTGAAAATTTTTATACATCACTTGGGAAGACAGGCAAATTAATGTCAGTGTTCTGGAAGAAGCAAAGATCACCAGTGTCAAAGCAATGATTCTTCAACATCAACTTCGTTGGACTGGTCATGTTGTGCGGATGCCTGATTATCATCTTCCAAAGCAACTACTCTATTCCCAACTTAAGAATGGAAAGCGAAATACCAGTGGACAACAAAAGAGGCTTAAAGATATTCTCAAAGCAAATTTTTTTAAAAAGAAACCCCATAAGCACTGGTAACTGGGAAACACTGGCTTGCAAGCACTCCAATTGGAGAACAACCTTTACCAAAGGTGTCATGGACTTTGAAGATGCTCAAACTCAGGACGAAAGGGAGAAACAAGCTAAGAGGAAGGCACACTTGGCAAATCCACACCGTGATGAACTCCCGCCCAGAAACCTATGTCCCCACTGTGGAAGGATATGTGTATCCAGAACTGGCCTCCACAGTCACGGACAGACTCACTGTTAAGACTGTGTTTATGGAAGACAATCTTACTCGGCTACGAGCGATCGCCAAAGAAGAAGAAGAATACCATCTCAAAACAACAACAACAAAACAACAACTGTGTGTGTGTGTGTGCGTGTGTGTGAGAGAGAGAGACCTTATTAAAGAGGATGCAGGGAAAAGTATTTTTACAGAGCAAGGCCAAGCAAAGAAAGAGGTAGTACTAGATGCATTACAGTTGAATTTGAGCAGAGCACAAATGAATGCAGAAGCCAACAAGTGGGACCTGCAACAAAATGTTGCAGCATAGAGTGAACAATTTATAATTTCACTCCGCCAGTCTGGAAGGACATTCCACTCCATTCCTTCTTCCATCTCTCCCCGCCCCCCACAAGAGTGATTAAGCATTCTATGAATCCTGAGCATGCCCTGTCCTCATCAACTTTCCTTAATGATTTTTACCAAAAGATTTTTTTCTACTGCTTCAAGCCTCAGGGTTTCACCAAGCCTATTGCCGTCAACTCTTGTGGAAGTGTGTGGTGTTGTTTTTGGCTGTATAAGCAACAGCAGTCCTGCCTGTGAATCAGAAAAAGTGGGAATAATTAAAGGAATGAGTTCAAGATGCCGTCAGCATGGGTGTGATCTACTTCTGAGGAGAAGCCACAACAGACTATAGCAGGTACAGCAAGAACAATAGTGCAAATAAACAGCTAAAAAGAGACAAACGCTTTCGGTAATGAGCTAACCACACGCCATAGCATCAGAACTGCTAATGAATTCCAATTAGGAAGCTTCACGCTAGAGTTGCCTGCCTCCGGAGAGAATGAAATGCCCCTTCACTGGTTTTGGAAACAGTTTAAATGTCTTGATGTGTGCCCATTTATTTTCCGCAGTTGAACCTAACCCATTTGAGTTATGCCAGTTGCCAAAGGGCATTGTGGAATCATGATGGCATATACCGTGTTTGAAGATATGCATGTGAACGAGCCTTTGGCACCTCTCAGGTGGGCTCCATTGCCATCCTAAGAGTACAAGGGAAGTATTCACGGTGAGATCCGGCACCTCTTTCCCTAGAAAAACAGCACTGACGATTACGATGTTGCTGATGGTAACAACGCGGTGGACGGACACCATTTGAATGACAGTGCAACTTTGGGGCAGGGGGTGGCCCCCTCACATAAGTTACACGAAGACCCCTTGGCCAAAGGACGTAGCTAGGATTTTTGTTTGGTGGGGCAGAACCTCAGCTTTGTGTTGATTTGTTGGGGGGCAGGCTTTTGTGGGGGGGGAGGAACCTCAGATTTGTATTGATTTCTATTCAGTGGCGTAGCGTGGGTTGTCAGCACCCGGGGCAAGGCAAGGCAAGTAATTTGCGCCCCCTAACCCGTGGATTTGCGCCCCCTAACCCTAACCCCCAGATGTTGTGCCCGGTGCGGCCGGCCCCCCCTGCACCCCCCATGCTACGCCACTGTTTCTATTGATGGGGGCAGGCTTTTGTTGGGGGCCAGAACCTCAGATTTGTATTGATTTGAATTGATTGGAGATAGGCTTTTGTGTGTGGGGGGGAGGTCAGAACCTCAAATTTGTATCCATTTCGGTTGAATTTTTTTTGGGGGGGGGCTTGGCTGCACCCAAGCCTCGGCCCCGAAGGAGTTGTCTCCCACGCCTTACTTAGAGCGATGCTCTGTCCTATTAGTCATGTGCTCTGAATACTCCCAAGCATCGTTGCATTACACGGGGGGTTGACTAGATGACCCTTGTGTCCCTTCTCATCTCCACAGTTCATTTTAGGCAGCCCTGCCGCCCCCAGTTAAAAAAAAAAAAATGCAGCTCCTCTATCCGTGTATAGAGCCTTGCCTCCCCCCAGGGCCGGATTAAAGTTTGATGAGGCCCTAAGCTACTGAAGGTAATGGAGCCCTTTATATGCCCAGCTGTTCTTTGTCAACAACAAATTGCCCTGTTTTTTGTGTGTTGGATATGTGCTATATAGTTATTCATGGACCTAATAGGTATCTAAAGCTATTTGCACATAACAAATAGGAGCCTACACAACACAAAACACTGTTGCTGTATGTAGGTTTTATTTTATTTGTTTTTTTATCTTTTATTTTGGAAATGCACATCCAGGGTTTTTTCCCCTTTAAATTTTTTGGGGGCTCCCAAGAGAGAAGGGGCGCTAAGTTATAGCTTGTTTAGCTTATACGTAAACACGGCACTGCTTCCCTCAAACTGGCGCCACGCGCCCGGAATTCCCCGGACACGCGGCCGCGCAAATCGGCGGGGCGGTCCGGACAAATCCGGACCCGTCGTTTGTGAGGGTGGGGGGGCGGGCCCGGTTTCATTCGGAGAGCCTCTCGGAGAAGCGGGTCTTGCGAAAACGGAGCCGGGCCACCTTTACCGCGGTGCTTCGGGGCGAGCGCCGGAGAAACGAGGCCTCCGCCGACGCCGCCTCAGCCCGCCGCCTCCTCCTCCTCCTCCCGTCACGCGCGTGCCTCCGAGGGGGACGAGCCGAGAGAGGGCGGCCTCGACGCGAGGGGAGGAGCCGGCCCGAGAGCGACGAAGGCGGAGGGAAAGAGAGAGAGAGAAGGGAGAGCTAGAGAGACGCTGCACCTAGCCGAGCGTCAAGGCCCGAAGAGGCCTCCGTCGCCGGGATGGAGCACCACCAGCAGCAGCCCGCCAGCCGGTACCAAGTGGTGAGTGGCGCCGCGGGGTCCTGTCAGCGGGTCGGCAGGGCGGGGTTGGGGTAGGCCGCAGGCCAACTCGAGGCCTCCCCTGGCCAGTTTGGGAGACGAGGCTGAGGAGGGGAGCCCTCCATTCCCTCAGGCCTCCGGGGGCGAACGGAAAGCGCCTCCGCTTTCTGTAATACTGAGGAAAAGCGCACTTGGGGTGAGGCCTCCTCCTTCGTCGTCCTTAACGGTCCCCCCCTTTTCCCCTTCTGCGCTTCCCCTTCGGCTGCCTCCCAGATAAGCTTTTCGGAGCCCCCTGTCGAGGGGACGCCGAGGGTCATCTAGTCCAGCCCGCGTTAGAAACGGGAGGTCGCCACTCGACGGCCCGTGGCTTTCGCCGAAAAAAAACAAAACAAAGCAAAACATACTGGGCTTTGGGAATAGGGAGCGAAAAGAGGAAATGTTCCAAATCGCGAGGACAAAATGACACACCGCCCTCGATGTGAAATAGTACACAATGTATTGTTGTGTCTTTGTAGGCAATCAGATGGGCGGCGTAAAAATAATAAAGGCACAGTGGTACCTCGGGTTACATACGCTTTAGGTTACATATGCTTCAGGTTACAGACTCCGCTAACCCAGAAATAGTGCTTCAGGTTAAGAACTTTGCTTCAGGATAAGAACAGAAATTATGCTCCAGCAGCACGGCGGCAGCAGGAGGCCCCTTAAAATATTGTAACATTAGATTTTTACCTATTAATAGTCCGTTTTCTCATATTCCCTTATAACATTACAGCTATAAACCACTTAGTTTCTATCCAACATCCTTCTAACATTCATTAATTTTACAATATTTCTGTAAATAGTCTTTGAACTTTTTCCAATCTTCTTCCACCGACTCTTCTCCCTGGTCTCGGATTCTGCCAGTCATTTCTGCCAGTTCCATGTAGTCCATCACCTTCATCTGCCATTCTTCCAAGGTTCCTACCCAAAGTTTTACTTTAAGCCCTTTCCCTGCCCGCCCTCGGTTGGTGAAGGGAGCGAGAGGGAACTTTTATGATTCAATAAGCAGGTGATGATGCTTTACTTTTGCCAACCGCAGACAGCCTTCAGTGCTGTCACTTCCTGTTCAGCTATAGTAGCATTGAATATACAGTAGTGCAGTGGTACCTCAGGTTACATATGCTTCAGGTTACAGATTCCGCTAACCCAGAAATAGTTCCTCGCGTTAAGAACTTTGCTCCAGGATGAGAACAGAAATTGTGCTTCAGCAGCGTGGCGGCAGCGGGAGGCCCCATTAGCTAAAGTGGTGCTTCAGGTTAAGAACAGTTTCAGGTTAAGAACGGACCTCCAGAACGAATTAAGTACTTAACCCGAGGTACCACTGTGCCTCGTTTTGAGTCCGCCCTAACAAGCGTGTGTGCTGCTTTCGAAGTGCCGCCAATGAAAATGGCCCCAGCGTTCGAAACGCCCATTGTTCGAGGCACGTTTTGCGACAGGGAATTTCCTTAGCGCGAGCGGTTTCTGAGCTCTGCACATAAGATTTCAGATTAAAACTGTAGAGTGACCTTATTTTGCTTCCCCGCTTCCAGCTACTCTATGAAGACTGGAGAAGACAGCCTCTTAAGAGTATTAAGAGGTGGGCAGGGGAAGGACTAGACCATGTGAAAAATGAACATAATATTTTAGCTGCCGTTCATTCCTTTTCAGCTTTGTATACTTGTTATTAAAAAAAAGTGCACCTAGATATTCCGTTGTGGCGCCCATAACCTGGGTTTAAGGTGCCATTGAGCTCCTAGCTTTCATATCTCAAGTTTCTAACACTGCCTACACCAATGAATCAGGCAAAGCTTCAGTTAAGAAATCTACTGATTACCCATGAAAACCTTGAAGCCTGTAAAACAACATGCAGTTTCCAGCTCCAGCTCTTATTCTTAATGCCATACCTATACCACTCTGGGGCAACCCAGACCTATATTGCTTGGTAACACTGAAGAGTCCATAGGCGCACAATTTCTCTTATTAAATGAAGAAACGACCAAGCACAATGCTTTTTCGGATTTCTGTATTGCATTTGAAAGTGAATTTTGTAATGGAGATAAGTGGTCCGAAGAAAGGAATATGTATTGGCAACATACTGGCATAATAAAACATACTCTCATGGAATCAGGTTCTCTTTAATTTTCCTCTAATTGCTTTTTATTTCACATTGAGGATGATCATGTAGTTTTGTCATTTTGTTGCTTCATATTTCATATTTTTGCTACCTATTTCTGAAATATTTTTTTTTCAGTGAAAGCCACTCATTATTGACTGCCATCATAACTAATACTTTTATTAGGGTCTGAGGCTTTGGAACAAATCCCACCTATTTTATTTTCTCAAGATGGTACCTACTGCCCCCTAAATAGAAGGAACTGAAATACGGTGGGGGTGGGGAGTGTTGTTTTATACCAGGAATACTATCTTAATAGAGATGTTTGATGTCAGCTAGCAAGCCGAGAGAGGAAAATGTTGGTGTACATATAGTATGCCAAATGCCAGTCATTTCTCAACTTATATGAGCAATTTTATCTAAAAATGAAGTAAAAAAGAGATTTGCTCCTTGCCATTATTAACAGATTTTTTCTACATTGTTTCAATGATGCTCCCAAATTTTTTGCCAGTACCTCATGGATGTCTTTTTTGGGGTCAGTTTGAATGCTCTTGGGTCCAGATTGGACAAAAGATGTGAAACCTATATCCCCAAACTGGATGTTACCCATTCTTTGCTGCTGCTTTTACATAATTAAGGTGTTTTTCAGTGATGGGTAAGCATTTTACTAGAAACGTAGACTATTAAAAAGAGCCCACCTCATTCTAGATGTTAATGACCACTCCTTATCTGTAAACTAACATGCCGTATTAGTACAAGTCCTTGGATTCTTACATCTCTCTGTAGGGAAGGGCTGGAGCTTAGTGGTAGAGCACTTGGGTTGCATGCAGAAGATCCCAGGTTTAATCCCTGGCATATCCAGGCAGGGCTGGAAATGTCCCCTGTCTGAAGCGCTGGAGAGCTGCTTCCAGTCAATGTAGAGAATACTGAGCTAGATGGTCCAGTGGCAAGGGCTCACTATAATCGTAATAATAATTTTTTATTTATACCCCGCCCTCCCCAGCCAAGGCCGGGCTCAGAGCGGCTTACAAGCAATAATAAAAACAAGATGAATGATTACAACTTTAAAACAAAAATAAAATACAACATTAAAATAATGGAATATTAAAATGTAGCCTCATCGCAGGAGGAGAAGGAAAAGAAAAAAGAAAGAGAGGGAGGGAGGGAATCAGATTGGCTCCAAGCCAAAGGCCAGGCAGAACAACTCTGTCTTACAGGCCCTGCGGAAAGAAATCAGATCCTGTAGGGCCCTGGTCTCATGAGGCAGAGCGTTCCACCAGGCCGGAGCCAGAGTTGAAAAGGCCCTGGCTCTGGTTGAAGCCAATCTAACTTCCTTAGGGCCTGGGACCACTAGGATGTTGTTATTTATGGACCTTGAGGCTCTCCGTGGGGCATACCAGGAGAGGCGGTCCCGTAGGTACGAGGGTCCTAGGCCGTGAAGGGCTTTAAAGGTCAAAAGCAGCACCTTAAATCTGACCCTGTACTCCACCAGGAGCCAGTGTAGCTTGAAAAAGCAGCTTCCTATATTTAGGATGAGTGAGCCTCAACTTTCTGAAGCTCCACCCTATAAAATGTTGTGCCCTGAAATAAGGAATATATCTGAATATAGTAAAAGAGCTCATATTTTGGAATAAAAGTTATTCCGGCATTGTGATTTTATTATGGTTTGCAAACCATTTTGAGAATTGCTGAGTAAGAATGCTGGATTTAAATTTATAAACAAAAGTATTTGGCAAAAAGTTGCTTTGGACTTCGCTATTTATTTATATTTTTCTTTGCTTTGAATACAAAGAAATGTGACTATATACAAACTGTACTTCAAACAATGTGCATTGAAACATGCTTAAAAGCAGATCTTTGCACATACAAGATTTAGAACCAGAGCATCTCTTACCCTGTGCCTCATTTTATGAATGGAAAGAGTGTAAAGCTCAATGTTTCTTAGAATGTTTCTTTCACCCCTGCTGAACCTTTTCTGTAAGCAGATAATAGCATTTGTTTGTGCTGGGAAACCGTAGGTGGTTTCTTGATTCTGCTGGAGGCAGCTGTAGTTACATCATAGGTGCCTTTAAGGATTGGCTGCTTGCAGAACTTAAGGAACTAACCACATAGCACTTAACTTGTTCCTTCCTTGGCTTATCACATTATGGACGATTTTGGCATGGAGCAGCCCTTAAAGCAAACTCCTTTGCACTTATTGCTTTTGCTTGTTTGTTATTGCTCATGGCAAGTAGAAATTAAGGGTGTTAAAACAATTTAAAAGAAAAAAAAGAAACAAAGAAATAGGCTTATAATTGGATATGTTCCAGTCGTTAAAGCAAGTAAATCAGAAAAACATAACCCTTGGCTTGCAAATGAAACTTTAATAGGCATTAATGAAATGATGTACTGTAAGACTTCCCCCATGCCTCCGATTTTAGGTTACATGCTGATGTGGTTTTAAATCTGATTGCTCATGCACAATATACAAAAAAAGTATACCCTTTCATGCATATTTTGGGAAGAGAAAGTAAGGAGTATTTTGGGGTGCACATAGATATGCATAGTTTGAGTGAGGAAACTGCTGCAGATCTGTACTTACCCCTTCTTCAGAAAATCAAGCTCAGAAAGAACTATTCCCCTCCTCCCCCAAGCAGAAACTGACTATACAGATTGAATCAAGTCACTTCCCATATTTGGCCTATATATTGGGATGGGAAATTGGTTGCCACCCATTGACTGTAACTCCCCATTAGCCATGAAACTGATGGGATGTGGAATCCTAATTCTGCTGGAGAGCCATAGGTTCTCCATCCCTGGCCTATGACAATATTTAAAGTTTAATCTTCTCTCCCCAAAAACATTAGCTTAAGAAATGGAAAGTGGCAAGGGAATGGTTCACTAGATGTCTTGACTTTTTGAAAACTGAAAGCCTGCCCACACCATATGCGTATGCGGGAGGCAGGCTGCAAGGGGTACGTCTGAAAATTGATGTACCATTTGAAGTATTGTGTCACTGGCCACTTAAACCCTTAGTTCTTCCCCTTGCTCCCTTCACCCCTCCCACCCTTAACTAATTGCACTGCTGTTACAGTCAGCTCCAGATACTCCTCCTTTGTATTACATTTCTCTTTAAAAAACAAAACCACCCAACTCTTACTATGCTGTATAGGGAAAGCTGGAAATTTATGCTGGGTTTGCTCCTCCTGTATACCGGTTATGTATATCAGCTTTTAGTATCTGTGCACATTATGAATATGACCAATTAGTAATTCACAAGATGGCTTTCTACGCAATTGCTGATTGAAATCTCTGACCTAGGCCAAATGTTTCTCCACTTCAATTCCTTGACTTCAGTATATTAATTTTACTGACCTAGTTTACAGGAATGCTGTAAGGGTAACTGATTGAGCATTAATTAGCATTTTATATAAGAACATAAAGACCTGCTGGATCAGTCCATTGGCACATCTAGGCCAGCATCCTGTTCTCACTGTGGCCAACCAGATTCCTGTGAGAAACTAGCAAGCAGGATTTCAAGCACAAGAGCACTCCCCTTCCTGTGGTTTCTTGTGGTACTCGGAAGTGTTGCTGCCTCGACTGTGGAGTGATGTAAAAATTGGGGTTTGGCTTTTGCTGCCAAATTCCCCATGGGACTCTTGAGTCCCCTAAGTCCATGATCGGTCAGAGAAAAATGGATGGAGGCTGGATCCAGTGGAAAGCAAGGCAGATACTTATTTTTCTGTTCCAAGGAGGGAGACAAAGTGTGCAGGAACCTTTAAAGACTTTTGACATTGCCCAACCCCCTTAGCCAAAGACTACCCCAAAATCATTATACAGTGAGGGAGGAAAGTATTTGATCCCCTGCTAAATTTGCCCGTTTGCCCTCTGACGAAGAAATGACCAGTCCATAATTTTAATGGTAGGTTTATTGTAGCCGTGAGAGACAGAATAACAACAGGAAAAACCCCAGAAACCCAGAAGACAAAAGTCAGAGATTTATTCTATATTTGAGACCTTAGAATTCTTATAACAGGAGGCAGAGTATGGTAGCCATCAATAGATTATAACTATGATGGCACTGCTCTTTCTATACAATAGTGTTTTGCAAGGTTTGCTTATTTTTGTATGAATAACTTCCTGGGGTGTCATCATTCTAATTCTTGCTCCATTTCAAGCAAGTTCCTTGTATCACAGTTGCTCATAAATGCATTGAGGAAGTGAGGCAACTGCTGCATCTAAAATCTATATGGACCTTGTAAGCAACCTGGCTGATCAACTATTTAGAAAACAGGAAGGAAATGCAGCATACCATGTCCTATTTCTCCCTTTACTTCTATTACATAACAAAAGAGGGAGAAGAGCAGGGTGGAGAACGTTTTTTCAGCTCAAGGGCTTCGCTGCCTTGTAGGCATTGGCATGGAGAGACAACTATGGCAGTGGTGGGAGTGACCAGAGTCAAAACGTGGATAGGGACCATGGCAAAAGTGGGTGGAGCAAGATATGTGACTCTTACCAATGGCGCCATAAGTCAGTGTGTCCGGCTGTTAAGCAGAAAGTTGATGGTTTGAGCCTAACCAGGTGTGGCTGTGGGCAGGATTCCTGCATTGCAGGGGGTTCGATTGTATGACTCTCAGGGTCCCTTCCAACTCTAGACTTCTACCTTTGTACAGTAAGCTGCATAAGTCAGATGTTTCTATCTGTCTCCCTCTCTCTCGCACACACCTAAATCCAGGAAAGCAAGGGGTGTTATCACAGAGAGCAAATTCCAGCCAGGTAAAAGCACTCAAGTAAAGCATGGAGCAGGACTGGGGGAAGGGGTGTGGCCTGGTTTGAGTCCCAAGGGACAGATCAGGAGTCCTAGTGGGCCATATGTGGCCTCCAAGCCTTCACCAAGCTTCAGAACAGAACTCACTTCTAACTAGTGAAAATTCAGTAGATATCTGCTGTCTCACTTTTGACATAATTCCGTCCATGTTATATGATATGATCAACCTCATTGTGAAATTTTGAACCACAGCCAAGAAAATCTGTAGGTTGTATATCTGAATGTGATAGGCTTGAGTTGGTGAAAGGGGCTTGTGCTACACTTGGAATCAATAATGTATTTCTGTCTATTACTGTGAATGTGGGAAATTTACAGGGGTTTTTTAAAAACAGATTTTTGTTGTTATTCTGAATATAGGAAACCACAAGTGAAGGGGGTCACCAATATTCAGCAGCAACTGGCAACTTTCCCAGTTTTTGAAGCTTATAGTAACAATCATTCACTGTGTCTGTTGCAATAGTGTTTGAACTCTGTTCCAGTGATTCCTTGGAAGGCTGTTCAGGGTTTTGTAAAGGTGGACAAGCTTCTCAGTAAGGCAGCTTCTGCAGCGCTACTGATCTTCTCCTTCAGTTTGCAGCAAAAACATGGTGCCTATCAAGATTGGCCCAGGGCCCTTCCTTCATTTGTGCCCTTGAACAGGGCTGACTTCAGTTTTCATCATCTGTGCTTTTTTTTGACTAGAATTCTTATGCTCCCCCAATGTTGGTTTTACAAAGCAAGTCTTGGGCATAACTTAATCTGTACGTAAAGTTTTTCAGCAAAGATAAATTGCTCAGTCCCCCTTAGATGGGCATTCTTGCAGGAATTCCAGCAGGCACTAATAAGTCCATCAGAAGTTAGCTAGGATTCCAAGGGGGAGCTGTCATCCCTCCCCTCATAAATCCTAGAACACTGCAGAATTCTCTGCAACACACAAGTGTTGCAGATTATTCTTTCTTTCTTTCTGCTGAGAAGGTAGATGATTTGAAAGCTGCTACCTTGTTTGTCACTCCCATTTGCTTTCCGTCACACGCATACGAGTATCACTTCCAATGCAATATTATCCAAGTCTGATGAGAAGTAAGTCTTCTGAGTTCAGTGAAACTTGCTCCCAGATAAGGGTGAATAGGACTGCAGCTTTTCTTTCATTTGTGGCCAGATCAAATATCACAGAGGTGGGTGGGTGGGGAATAGGCACATCACTCAAAAATGTAAGATTGCTTATCATTATTGTTGTCAATGTTTCCATCTGTGAAACATAAATGTAATTCAAACTGCCGGGCTAAGATTTTCATCTTGCTTCCCTGCTTCCTTTAGAAGTATGTAGTTCAGAGGGCAGTGCTTGGTCTTCTGTTGCCCCCCCCCCCCCGTCAGTGAATTCACTGTTCAAGGAAGCAGGGATGGTTAAAAAAAAGTTTAATGTTGGTCAAAGCAATAAACCAGCATGGTGTAGTGGTTAAGAGTGGTAGTCTCGTAATCTGGTGAACCGGGTTCGCTTCCCCGCTCTTCCACATGCAGCTGCTGGGTGGTGACCTTGGGCTAGTTACACTTCTCGGAAGTCTCTCAGCCTCACTCACCTCACAGAGTGTTTGTTGTGGGGGAGGAAGGGAACGGAGATTGTTAGCCGCTTTGAGACTCCTTAAGGGGAGTGAAAGGTGGGATATCAAGTCCAAACTCCTCCTCCTCCTCCTTCTTCTCCTCTTCTTCTTCTTCTTCAGAAGTGCTTTCTTTGTCTACCAGAATTCTGTAAATTATTCTTCCTTATTACTAAATACAACTCAAGGAATAACCCAAGAAGCAATAAAGTAGAGCTGGGAAAATCTACTCTTTCCTACAGTTCACCCACACAGCCTGCTCTTATTTAGTAGAATCATGGTACCATAAAGTTGCATGGCACCTCCAGCGGTCATCTAGTCCATCTCCCTGCAATGCAGGAATCACAGCTAAAACATCTGCTTAAAAACCTCCAAGGAAGGAGGATCCATCACCTTCTGAGTGAGTCCTTTCCACTGTCAAAACAGCTCTTTCGGTCAGAAAGTTTTTCCTGATGCTTAGTTGGAATCTTCTTTCTTGTAACTTGAATCCATTGGTTTAGGGCCTGCCTTTCAGAGCAGGAGAAAACAAGCTTGCTTCCTCTTTCATGTGACAGCTTTTTAGATATTTGAAGATGGGTATCATATCTCCTCTCAGTGCCCTCTTTTCCAGGATAAACATTCAAAGCTTGCTCTGTATAAGCAGCAAGATTTTGTTCAGTGGGAGAAATCTGACTCTGCAGTGGGCTTTCTACATATTTTTTATCAGCTTCCCCCAAATCTGGTTCCATTCCCCAGATGCTCAATTCAGCTGAAGCTTTGCACATGCTCAATATGTTGGTTTTGGCTTGGCTGTGAGTAATGAGTGTGGCTCTGTTGCAAGAAACAAGAGGAAGTTACAGTAGCTGAAGCTAAGTATCACCCCAGCCTAATATTCTCCAAGCAGAGAGTGGCTTAAGCTAAGTATTGGCAGATACAGTGGTGCCCCGCAAGACGAATGCCTCGCAAGACAAAAAACCCGCTAGACGAAAGGGTTTTCCGTTTTTCGATGCACTTCGCAAGACGAATTTCCCTATGGGCTTGCTTCGCAAGACGAAAACGTCTTGCGAGTCTTGTGATTTTTTTCGCTTCCCCCCCTTTTTCTAAGCCGCTAAGCCGCTAATAGCCTTTTAGCCGCTAAGCCACTAAGCCTTTAATAGCCGCTAAACCGCTAATAGCGCTAATCCGCTAATAGGGTTGCTTCGCAAGACGAAAAAACTGCTAGACGAAGAGACTCGCGGAACGGATTATTTTCGTCTTGCGAGGCACCACTGTACTGACAAATATTCTCCCTATATTAGCTGTGCTGTAGAGGGAAGTTCCTTGTCTACATACCTAACTGGTTAGTTAAAATAACTGAGGCAACCCCCGCAGCAAGTACCAACTCGCAGTGATGAGATTACTGGGAGTTACTTTACAGTTATTGAAAAAGTGCTTATGTTCTTAGATGGCTTATAGAGGTTTTAAATTGTTTTAACATTTTAATGTTTGCTGCCCTGGAAGGAAGGGTAGGGTGCAAGTTTAATAAATATTAATGAAGGTAATATTCCTTGAAGTAGAAAAAGTTGTGTACTAAGAACATGGTCTGATTGGCAAGAGACCTGTCTTTTGCCTCCTTTCTGGCAGGGAAATTATATTTTGATGATAAAGGATAACTTGCTACCTGTGTTCTTTAATGCTGTGCCTCTTAAGCCCAGCCCTGCCCTTAATAAGATCAGCCTCTGTGTCAGAGCAAAGCAGTGTTGGTATTTGCAGAGTAATCATGCTTGTTGCAATGAAATTTGTGGTGCACCTAAAAAGAACAGACACCACAGTGCTAAACTGTGTGTGAGAAGCTGCAGAATTGTGAAATACTATACACTTTCATGTGTGCATGGTGTAAAGTCACATGCTGTGAAGAATGTGAGGACATTCATCTGGACGTGAATCTAGGGTTGTGAAATGTAAGTGCTCTGGATGTCTAAGCATTAGGCCTAGATGTCTGCAAAGTAAAACTTGTGTAAATACGTCTGTATATATATGCTTTTCTTTGTAGAGGGCATCTTCATTGAACATATGAACATTGGGGTTGGGGCAAGTGGTATCATGTGACCTCAGGGTGCTTTCAGACATTGGCTGTACAGCCCTGTTGTACACAAACACCCCTTCACATAACTGTGAAATCAGGGATGTTAGATTTCACAGAGCTTTTAAATTTTGGTATAAGGTCCCTTTTCATCAAGGGACATTGGGAAAGGCTTGAGGAATTGGAAGGTGTCTCGCAGTGCTTTCACTTACAGGATAATGCTTTTTGAGTGCTGTTATATAACCTTTTTGGTTGTAGATTGAGTGGTGGAATTTTCAACTCTTGTTCAAGAGGAGGACATTAAAACAGCCAATGTGATCTGATATTAGTTGTTAATAGAATTATTTCTGACTCGCACAATGTGAGCAATGTAACTGCTGATAATGAACAAGTTACAGTACAGCTCTTTTTATTTCTTTAATTAATATCACATAAGTGCAAACTATAACTAGCCTCTTGAACGTACCTAGATGAATCATAATGTAAATGCAGATGAATCACAAACCTGGCAAACAGAATGAGCTGTATAACAAGAATACAGAAAAAGAACAAGCACCAATTTGATCACAAGAATTTACAGTTCTTGAGGAAATGGTAAATGGCTACATCTCAACCATTTCTGAATAGATTTTTTCTGAAATCTGGTCAGCTACAAGTGGTTTGCATAACCCTTATCATGTCTTGTTCTGACTTCATATTCTGAAACTAGGACTTCGTAGACATAGTGAAATAATTGGAGGATTTTCAGGCAAATCTGAAATGTTACTGTTGTTCATAGGAAACTCTTGCTTCATACTCTGGACTAGTATTTGAATCAACCATAATTAGACATTATGGGGCCTAACATCAAGGGTTGTTAGAAGCTTGCCTAGTACAAGCTACATAATAAGTTACAATACATCAAAGGCGCAATGAGTTGGACTTCGCTCCCAGTTATCTGTCAGGAAGAGTGCAGTTGACAGTTTAGGCAATGTTCTGTGATATTCTTAAATAGCACATTGTTATCTACATATCATGAAATGATTTCATATATTCTCACCCATTTACCATATTTTTTGCTCTATAAGACTCACTTTTTCCCTCCTAAAAAGTAAGGGAAAATGTGTGTGCGTCTTATGGAGCGAAGGCAGGCTGCGCAGCTATCACAGAAGCCAGAACAGCAAGAGGGTTTGCTGCTTTCACTGTGCAGCGAACCCTCTTCTGTTCTGCCTTCTGAGATTCAGAATTTTTTTTTTCTTGTTTTCCTCCTCCAAAAACTAGGTGCGTCTTGTGGTCTGGTGCGTCTTATAGAGCGAAAAATACGATACTTTGTCTGGGTCTAGTTGATCCTTATGTTCTTTTAGGAAAACTCTCAAATACACCCCTTCCCCCAATACACACAATAGGGTGATGGTGAAACACTACAGTACCATTCAGTCTTTTATCATGGGCAAATACTTGTAAGTAGCACATGTTTTTTTTGGGAAAAACATTTTACGTACTTGCTGCCTTTTGGGAGAGACAGGAGGTGAGTACAGTGGTACCTCGAGTTACAAACGCCTCAGGCTACAAACGCTTCAGGTTACAAACTCCGCTAACCTGGAAGAGTTACCTCGAGTTGAGAACTTGCCCCAGGATGAGAATGGAAATCGTGTGCTAGTGGTGCAGCAGCAGCAAGAGGCCCCATTAGCTAAAGCACACCACTAGTTAAGAACAGTTTCAGGTTAAGAACGGACCTCTGGAACAAATTAAGTTCGTAACTAGAGGTACCACTGTAATATAGTTAAGTTCCGATTAGGAGTTACTCTTGTTACTGGTTTCTCTTCAGTCATTACTTAATAAATTGCATCGGAGTAGATGAAACAGTTCCCTGAATGTATTTGTTTTTCTTAAAAGCTTCACAATGAAGATGATCTTCCAGAATCATCAGTGGCTGAACAACCTTCCACATCTACAGAAACTGCACCAGCCTCTCAAATGGAGGCATCTTTACCTGAAGAAGATACTTCACCTCCACCTTACTGTAGTATTGCTGCAGAAGCAGCTGCAACAGCAGGTATTTCCTTTCATTTATATAACCTCAGATATTTTTAGCAATGCTGGAGCAGTAAATATAGCTTGAATAATCTTTTCAGAAGCATATGGTGCCATCATCTCTTCATGCTTCCTTCTGCTGCCCTTTATAAAATACGATCTGCTCTTTTTCTTTTTGTACAGGACCCCAAATGACTTTGCGCTTAATAGAGCAAATAACCAGATTAAATTAATGTTCTTTGTGATATGCATTTATCTTGGATGCCTTTCTGTCTATGTATGATAAAGCTAGCATGTCTTATTTGATTAAACTTGGACCACAATCCTAACAGTACAGAGATATGAGGAATCAATTGTATTGATAAATATATAAAACCACCCTCACTCACTATTTCTAGCTATAAGAAACAATACAGCATTCTTAAAGGCTTTATAGACTTGTAGTTCTGACTAATGATTATTTAGTCTCTAAAACATGAGTTGATGTGTGTGTGTGTGTGTTTTCTTTTTAACAGAAATGGAATCGCCTAATGACTTTTACCCTGTGCCACCTCCATACAGTGTAGCTACCTCTCTTCCCACTTATGATGAAGCGGAGAAGGCCAAAGCTGCAGCAATGGCAGCTGTTGCAGCAGAAGCAGCAGCAGCTCAAAGAGTGAGTGAGCAATCTGTACAGCATGAAAACATGCAATTTTGAAATACGTAACTTTGGATTGGCTTCGGTATATATTGGATAAAAATCAATTTCTGAAGCAAACTTCATTGACACTTGCTTAGCTTGTTAAAGGAGGTAGTAGCTAGCTAAATGAAGGTGGGGTTTGTTTTTATTATTTGCACAAAGCACGAGAATGTTTCTGTAGCACTTTATGGAGTAAAAAAAAAAGACCCATTGACTGCTTCAAGCTTTCTTTCATGCTTAATATTCATGAACTCAGTTCATAACTAATCAAACCATGCACAGCCCACCAGCTACAAGAGCTCAGTAGTCCTTTCTACTTTGTAGACCTAGAGAGGCAACAATAGTAGCTCCACTGAATTCTTGGTGGGCCACCATATGCAGTGGTTAAGCTGCATTTAATCTGAAAGGTCACCAGTTACAATGCTAGAGAGTAAGTATATGTCACAGTACAAAACTGCAGGTACCTGGCTGCATGCACATGCTTAATAATTTTGCTGGCACATAGGAATTTTTGCAGGTTTTTATTCTCATTCTTGTTCAAGATTGGTATTATTTATATATATCTATATAAAACTACGGTAGTGCATAAATATTTGAAATGTTTTTCCATCTCTGATGTCATTGTACTGGGCTGTAGGTGGTATTCAACTAAATAGCTGTGCTGTTACAAGGATATTTCCCTTCCCCACCTCCTTACACGCTCCTTGTACCACCCCAAATCTGCTATACAGGGTTGGAGGAATCCCCAAAATTGATTTAGGGGGTGCAGGTACCAGGAGAAATCCTTGCAGTGATGGAATGTTTTGGTTAGCTCTACATTGAATGCAACATATTGTATTCATCTGAATGAAAAGACATTTACTTACTTAAACAAACAAACTCACTCACTCACTCTTACACTTAAATGGGGGTAGCATTGGAAACTTCCTGCCCTTTTTAACTACTCTCAAATCTTATAAATCGGATAAGAAAGTGTTTGCTCAAATACAGGGGTTTGCCATCACAGTAACAATGTGATATGCTATCTCAGATAAATGTTAAGACCACAGAAAGCTGTTTTAGCCTGTATTTTGACCTCAGTTGCCCATTTGTCAAAGCTGTTGCATACTGTGTAGTAGAACACCTTTTGGTGTGACTGTTTCCTCGTGAGTTTTTCATTTCTAATCGGACCAAATAGCAACGATCTATTTCCATGCTAAAATTCTGTGCTTCAGAAGTAAGTCCCATTGTACAGTGGGGCTTGCTTCTGAATACAAACGTATAGAAGAGCACTGTCAGTATTTGAAGTACTGGATCTCTCTCTGTGAGCTATTTTCAATTCCTTTTATATTACATTACATTTAAATTATAATTTAGTTTGCTAGAAACATTGCTTGAATGTTTGACTTGTACTGAATGGCTTAACATTCCTTTAGTTCTTCTGTCTTATTTTCTTTACATGCTTAGCACGGCCAATTTAGGGAGTCTAGGAGTCTGTTTGATGAAATATTCCTGAGCCCACCAGAGGTATGAAACAGTTCTATGAAGTTTAGATTTTGCAGTGAGTTTTCTTCCTGCCAAGCAGAAACAAATGAATTTCTCAATGCCTTTACTCGATGAACTTGCCGCAATTCTAATATCACAATGCTATATGAAGGTTCTCATTAGTTTTCTATAAAGACTTAAATAGAGATAAGGACTACGGAGCACATTGGGACTTACGTTTAATTGTAAGCATGCATGAGATTCTGCTGTTATGAAAATATCCTTTCATCTGCTATAGTAGTAGAAATAAATTTGAAAACATGAGGGAAATAACCAGGAATACCTGGTAAGCTGGGCATCCTTCCTCTAGAAGAGCCTTCACTGTGTGCCTTGTACCACAGCTCCCATCATCCCTGACTATTGACCATACAGTGGTGCCTCGCAAGACGAAATTAATTCGTTCCGCAATTCTCTTCGTCTTGCGGTTTTTTCGTCTTGCGATGCACGGTTTCCCATAGGAATGCATTGAAAATCAATTAATGCGTTCCTAGGGAAACCACCTTCAGACCAGGTCCGGGGACAGTCTGTCCCCGGACCTCTTCTGAAGGCTGGGGGGGGGGGACCAAGGGCTTTTCTTCCCACCCCCAGCATTTTAAAAAACCCTGGGACAGCGGAGGACTTCTCCGCTGTGCGGGGCTATCTTAAAATGCTGGCGAGCGGCATTTTAAAATCGCTCCGGACAGCGGAGGACTTCTCCGCTGTCCGGGGCGATTTAAAAGCCCCTGGGAAGGCAGGCAGGGGGGACAAAGACTTTCGCCCCCTGCCCGCCTTCAGAAGGTGTTCCCGCCCCCCGCCCCACTTCGGAACAGCTTTCCGAAGTGGGGCGGATGGGGCAGGTGTCCCGCCCCCCCCGCCCCACTTCGGAACAGTTTTCCGAAGTGGGGCGGCGGGGCCAGGTGTTCCCGCCCCCCCTCCCCACTTCGGAACAGCTTTCCGAAGTGGGGCGGCGGGGCCAGGTGTCCCCGCCCCCCGCCCCACTTCGGAACAGCTTTCCGAAGTGGGGCGGCGGGGCCGGGTGTCCCCGCCCCCCGCCCCACTTCGGAACAGCTTTCCGAAGTGGGGCGGCGGGGGCGGGTGTCCCCGCCTGCCCGCCCCACTTCGGAACAGCTTTCCGAAGTGGGGCGGCGGGGGCGGGTGTCCCCGCCCCCGCCCCACTTCGGAACAGCTTTCCGAAGTGGGGCGGCGGGGGCGGGTGTCCCCGCCTGCCCGCCCCACTTCGGAACAGCTTTCCGAAGTGGGGCGGCGGGGCCGGGTGCCCCCGCCCCCCGCCCCACTTCGGAACAGCTTTCCGAAGTGGGGCGGCGGGGCCGGGTGTCCCCGCCCCCCGCCCCACTTCGGAACAGCTTTCCGAAGTGGGGCGGCGGGGGCGGGTGTCCCCGCCCGCCCGCCCCACTTCGGAACAGCTTTCCGAAGTGGGGCGGCGGGGCCGGGTGTCCCCGCCCCCCCCCGCCCCACTTCGGAACAGCTTTCCGAAGTGGGGCGGCGGGGCCGGGTGTCCCCGCCCCCCGCCCCACTTCGGAACAGCTTTCCGAAGTGGGGCGGCGGGGGCGGGTGTCCCCGCCTGCCCGCCCCACTTCGGAACAGCTTTCCGAAGTGGGGCGGCGGGGGCAGGTGTTCCCCCGAGCGCTTCTAAAGGCGGGCGGCTGGGAGGGAATCCCTTGGCCCCCCGCTGGACTTCCCGAAGCTCTTTTGAAGTCCGGCGGGGGTCCAAGGGATTCCTTCCCAGCGGATCTCTCTGCCAGCAGCGGCTGCTCTGCCGCTGCTGGCGGAGACTTGCCGGCATCCCGAAGCCTGTGCGCAGCGCGCCCAGGCTTCGCGGATCTCTCTGCCAGCAGCGGCAGCTCTGCCGCTGCTGGCGGAGACTTGCCGGCATCCCGAAGCCTGTGCGCAGCGCGCCCAGGCTTCGCGGATCTCTCTGCCAGCAGCGGCAGCTCTGCCGCTGCTGGCGGAGACTTGCCGGCATCCCGAAGCCTGCGCGCAGCGCGCCCAGGCTTCGCGGATCTCTCTGCCAGCAGCGGCAGCTCTGCCGCTGCTGGCGGAGACTTGCCGGCATGCCGAAGCCTGCGCGCAGCGCGCCCAGGCTTCGCGGATCTCTCTGCCAGCAGCGGCAGCTCTGCCGCTGCTGGCGGAGACTTGCCGGCATGCCGAAGCCTGCGCGCAGCGCGCCCAGGCTTCGCGGATCTCTCTGCCAGCAGCGGCAGCTCTGCCGCTGCTGGCGGAGACTTGCCGGCATCCCGAAGCCTGCGCGCAGCGCGCCCAGGCTTCGCGGATCTCTCTGCCAGCAGCGGCAGCTCTGCCGCTGCTGGCGGAGACTTGCCGGCATGCCGAAGCCTGCGCGCAGCGCGCCCAGGCTTCGCGGATCTCTCTGCCAGCAGCGGCAGCTCTGCCGCTGCTGGCGGAGACTTGCCGGCATGCCGAAGCCTGCGCGCAGCGCGCCCAGGCTTCGCGGATCTCTCCTGCCTTCAAAAGCCGTCCGGGATAGCAGGAAGCGCTTCCCTGCTATCCCGGACTGCTTTTAAAATGCTGGCCCTGGGGAGCAAAGCCTTTTGGCCCCCGCCAGCCTTCCTGGACCTCTTCTGAAGGCCGGAGGGGGGGGAAAGGCTTTGCTCCCCACCGCTAGCATTTAAAAGAGGTCCCCGGAGATTTCCCTATGGGCTTTCGTCTTGCGAAGCAAGCCCATAGGGGAATTCGTCTTGCGAGGCAAATCGCGGACGAAAAAACCTTTCGTCTAGCGAGTTTTTTGTCTTGCGAGGCATTCGTCTTGCGGGGCACTACTGTACTGGCTATGACTGATGGGAGTTCTAGTCTAAAACAACTGGATAACATCAGTTTGGGGAGCACTGATCATGGTCATTCAAACTAGTATCATTTCTGTGGGCAATTGAGCCTCCCCTGTTTTAGAGTGTATCTTGCTGTGAACAAGGTTTCTGCCTTTGGATTGGATATTGTTGCAATTTCCAATATTTGGGGGTGGGGTTGGAGTGGGAAATGTATCCAGTAGGAAGGATGAAAGGAAATAAAATGCAACACTTGCTTTTGGTTCATTGAGTTTCTGTGAGGTGTTACTACGCAGCACCTTTACGCTTCCAAAGGATGATTGTTTGGTACTTCTAAAATACCAACGAAGATGTGTTTAGGCTAATTTCTGTCAAATACTTGTTTATGCTGCAGCTACCAAACATTGCCAGGCAGAATGCAAAGCAAATATACGTTTGTTATAATGTCTTTCCATATAGTCAAAATAGGTATAATTTTCACTATTACATAGTACATACTAGCAAGTAAAAAAAAAAAATCATGAATAATTATCCCTTTAATGTAGGGATGCCATACTGCTGCTTAACATTGCAATGGTATGAGCAACAAAACTATGGTACCTCAACTGAAGTTGTATTTTTTAGGATGTTAGCACCCTCTGCTGTCTGATAGCAGCAAAGCTTTTGATTTAGAATATTCATTACACACTTGCGGATTGTAATTGGACAATTACATGAGCACATGTTGAATATCTCAATAGAGTAGCTAGAATCAATGAGATTTAAGTTCATATTATTTAGTGGGAATTTAGAGAGAGTCCCTAACTACTAAAATGTATGTGAACAGTTGAGGGTGGAAATCAGAAAATATTTAGATAGGTCTGTCTATGTTTATACCGGGGCTGCTGCAGCATTTTAAATAATGCTCAATAATGTTCTATATGCATCTTCAAAATAAAATATATCCAGGAATGCAGTAGAATTATGGGTTCTCCAGCTTCTTTCATGACAAAGTTAACAAAAAATAATCTTCAATCTTCCCAAAGTGCCACTAAGAAAACAGGAAAACAATCACAAGAATCCTTGGAAGTTGCTGAAGTGTCTTAGCTGTAGTTCTAACTTCTGTCCGTTTTGATCTAACGCTAAAATACTAACTGGATACCTTCTGACCACCTACTTTATTTACTGAGGAGTGGAAGCCAGAAGTTAAGACTTGAAGCCCAAGGCTCAGTAACCATAGGGAGCAGGTTAAACATTGGGCTTTGGTGGAGTTTCATTGTGTCTGTCTCTACAGCGGAAATAATTTTCCTGGAACTGATTTCCTTTTCAATACAGAAGTTGGGGAACCAACCTAGACCTTTCTGCAGTCCCTCAGTAAACTATGGCTCCTCGTTGAGACACATAAACTCAACAGAATCTAAAATCTTAATTACTGTAGGGACTTAGGGAAGAAAGACACACACCTGAAATTTTCCGTTGAGTTCACTAGAAAGCACACAGGTGTTTCACACTTTAGGGTGTTGTGTTAAATATCCATACATAAACTGGTGGCCCCTTGACATTTTAGTGTTCCCCATAAATGTACATTTTGGGGGAGCGGCCAGTCACTGCTGCCTCCTGTGTGTGTGCATTTTTAACTGGTGTCTTTGTCGTACATGTTACACTGCACCCCAACAACTTGAAATGTGAAGGGGCTCTCTGACTTAAGCGGCCGCCACCCTTTGCTGCTTGTTTTGGTTGACTCTTGAGGGAGACAAAGGAACAACCAGGAAGGAATGTGGGCCTAACCCATTAGCTTGGGAAAGAGATGAAGTGCTGAGGAATGGTGAGAATATAGAAGCCATTCATGGGCCTATACCAGGCTTCCTCAACCTCAGATATCCTGATGTTTTTGGGCTACAACTCCCATGATCCCTAACTAGCAGGACCAGTGGTCAGGGATGATGGGAATTGTAGTCTCAAAATATCTGGAGGGCCGAGGTTGAGGAAGCCTGGCCTATACTTTGGTAAGAGGGAGACTTGGTTGGTGAGCAGTTCCCAGGTCTGTATGGGACCGCACTCCTTCTGACGGACCAGATGTGTCATTTGGGGGCGGGGTGTGCTCTGTGATCCATCTTTGCCGAGGGAGATCTGGGTAACATCGATGGCAAGGCATGCCTATTATTGGCTTAATTTGGTTCACCAACTGTGACTTTTCCTCAGCAAGGATAGGTAGCCGCCTGCTGTATGTGTGTTGGTAATCTCAAATTGGACTACCTTAATGTGCCTTTCAAGAGACAGCTCCACAAGCCATAGCCAGTGCAGAACACTACCCCGCAACCAGGTTGTTGAGTTGAGTACATGGCTGCAGACATATTATGGAGAGAACTACACTGGTTGCCAATTAGCTGCCAGGTCATTTTCAAGGTCTTGTTCCAGTTGGACAGGGCTTCTGTACGTTATTTACCTAAAGGACTGCCTTCCTCTGTAAAGTCCTGTACTCATACCCCACCCCACAGCAAGGAGAGAATCCATGGGGCCTGTAGATGCTGCTGAACTCCAATTGTCATCAAACCGTGCCAGCGTGGTTTGGCCAGGGATGGTGGAATTCGTAGTCAGGCAACATATGGAAGGCTGCATGTTTCCCATTTGAGCATTAAGCGGAAAATCAGAATTTTCTGCTCTTGCTCCTGTGTTCTGCATCCTGCATCCCTCCACTGCCCCTGAAGTGTCCTCTATCAGTTGCTTCGAGCATCTGACAAAGACAGAACTTTTTGTCCCAAGTTTTCCCAGACCCATAAGATTCGACCCTGCCATTACTGTATTTGTTTTTATGATACTGTTTTTCTGTTTGTCCTTAGAAATCTTAGAATATGAAGCAATTTAGAAACACTTCAGTAAATAGGTTTAGCTTGGCTTCAGTACAATATTAAAATAAATGATACTGAACTAGGGATTTTTTCTTAGTTATTTTTCTAATTATTGCATTTCATGTTTTTAAATATTTCAGTTTTATTTTGTAAGTCACAGAATTTTACTGATGTGTGGCCATGTACACTTAATAAATAAAAATAACTTATTATGAACAAGCAATCTAAGCAACTGAAGTGTACTTATGTAGTCACCTTGGTTTTTTACCTAGATACCTACTCCCACTTAAATTAGTAGTTTGAAAAGTATTAATTTAATTCCATGCAATGTGTGTTTATTAATCATCATCATCTTAAAGGAAGAAGAGTATCCCCCAAGGGACGATTTCAGTGACGCAGACCAGCTTCGCGTGGGCAATGATGGCATCTTCATGTTGGCTTTTTTCAGTAAGTAGCACATCTTTGTGTCCTCGTAAGCAGCAGTTGTTTGAGGCGTGGGTGGGGAACACCCTTCAGTCCAAGGGCCCCTTCTCATTGCAAAAACTTTCTGACAGCTGCATATCAGTGATGGGAGTGGCCAGACACCCATCACTGTCCATCCTCCATTCAGACATGCAGAAGGTTTCACCAGAGTTCAAGGACACATTCCAGCAGGTAAAATTGACAGAGGAGGAAGTAGAGGGAAGGGGGAGCACAGAGCCTGGGTTGAGTCCTGGGGACACACTCAGACCCTGAGCCAGAGGTTCTTCCTCCATGGTAAATGCAGCAGGATTTTTGATGTCACTCAGTTGGTAGAGCATGAGACTCTTAATCTCAGGATCATGGGTTCAAGCCTCATGTTAGGCAAAAAGATTCCTGCGTTGCAGGGGTTTGGACTAGATGACCCTTGTGGTCTCTTCCAGCTCTACAGTTGTATGATTCTAAGAATCCTCTCTTCCCAGTCACACAAGATGCAGCATTTACTAATGGAGAATAGAGAAATATATGAAAGTCTTGTTCATACTTTAGCTCTCTTCTCTTCCACACATTAGGCAGTGGCAATGTACGCCACAAGGAGCCACAGCCAGCCTTGATCCTCACGTTTTACGATTTTAGGCATATGCGTCAAATTGCAAAGCATGTTAGAATCTTGAGAGAAAGATCTGTGTTGTTAAGAGTTGCCATTGACATGCGGTTTGAGCAAATTTAACTCCATGAGCAGCCAATGATATATTTGCACTTGACTTCCGAGGCTGGATAAGTGGAGGCAAAGTGTAGGCTGATTATCTGTACTCTCAAATATCAGTTTTTACTGACATCAATAACATAGGCTGGGCTCTTGATATGTGGAGTAGGATGAATAATCTTTCTCACCCAGCTCCTATCCTCCTCCCCAGTAGACCAGTGTTATGATAAAAGAACCTGGTTCTGAATTTACAGTAATTGAAGCATTGTAATTTGAATCCAGTAGTTCCATAGTGTGACACACACACTGAACATTGCTCCTTATTTTGAAGTTAAATTAATTTCCGTCCTTGCTGTGGATCATGATACGTGACTGCCATCCTGTGACAATTCTCTGTATTGCAGCTGCTGTCATTCATGACTTATATGCAACAAGTGTTTAATGTTTTGCAACTATTCATGTCGATACTTGAAATTACCTGCAATAACTCAGGTTTTTAGCATAGAGATTCTGTGTTTGTATTTTAATTGAATACTACAGATATGTTATACAAGCATATCTTTGGGTGCTGTTTGCAAAGTAAAAAAAGCACATTAGAGCAGAGCTTTCCAAACTGTGTGTCACAACATGTTAGTTTGTCAGCTGCAGTCCATGTGTCACACGAAAGCCTCTGGTTTGCTTGTAAAACTGAATTACTGTGTTGCGAAAAGATGCATGCTTAAAAAGTGTGTCACCAACATGAAATGTTTGGAAAGCTCAGCATTAGGATAATGGGGCAGGGGCTTTTTTCAATTCATGTCAGCCAGGTCAGCACTGCCCAAGCACAGCAGATGAACCACGTATGATAATACCAAATGGTTTCGCCGCCCCTAATTTTCACAGGCAGCAAAATCGGGAGATTTATCAAGCTCTGGGTAGTCACCATATATGGCCTTTAGGCTATGTTCAGTTCGGTGGGTTGCAAGTTGTGCAATCTAGATGTAAACAAGGAACTGGTGGAAGAGTAAAATTACATTTTGACAGCGCTGATTAATGTTTCTGGGAAACTGGAGCAGCTTCTCGAATAGCTGAGTACTCTAATGAAAATAAGAGCTCCACATGATGGAACTTGCCACTTGTAAATGGAAATGTGAGTTTGTGCACCTCTTTAGCACAAGGCATAAGACGTGATGCTCCTTTAAATATTTAGCACAATAATGTGGAGGCTGCTTTTCCTGTCTAGCAGTATTGAGCAATGGGGTGGGGAATACAAAACCTCCCTGCAATTTATGGACCTCTAGAAAGAAAAGGACCATTAAATCTGTTAATCTTTGGATAGTGGGTTGTGTTTATCCCCAGCAGTTGAAGCCCCTCACTTTTAACAGAAATTTCCAGAGACGCATGCAATGTAAAACCTTAAAAACAATGAAAGGGTAAAATATATTCAATGAAAAATACAGATGGAGCAGCCAGCAGCCAGCTAAAAATAGAGTTGAAATTGGTGACCTAAAAAGCCTGTTAAGTGTTTCACCCTATGCTGAAAAGATAAACTTGGTATCTGGAAAATCTTTGGGAAGATAATTCTAAAGCCAGGATGATGCTATAGAGAAGGTCCAATTGCTAATTGCTATCATCCTAACATCCTGGAGGAGGGTCTCTAAGGCAGATCTTAATACACGTTAAAGATCAATACGGATAGTTTGAATTATTCCTGGAAATGAACAGGGAGCTATTTTAGCCATTTTAAAGCGGGTGTAATGTTTTGTTCAACCAGACCCATCTAGTTTGAAATATGGCTAGATTGCCAACTACATTTTCTGAGAGTTTTTAAAGGCACCGCAGTACACTATAATCAACGGGAATGTTAATAGATCATGGATAAATTATCGCCAGGGTATCTGTGTTCAGAAGGGGCTAGAGCTGGTGAATTGCCAAAGCTGGTGAAAACTGCTTTGTGCTATGGAAGCTACTCAGGGCTCCAAAGACAAGGAGAATGCAATCCCATCAAGAACAGGTTGAACTTCTCCTAGAGCAGACAACCCAACTCCTAACTCCACCTCCACCTTGTCTGGACTGGATTTCAGGTTTCTGGCCCTCTTGCATCACTTACCAGATCCAGGCATTCGCTTAGCATTCCTACAGTTTCACCTGTCTTGCATGACAAGTGAAAGTGCACCTGGATGTTGATGACATCTTGTTCCAAATCTCTGGATGACCTCCCTGGGTATTAAAACAATGAGTGCTTCGTTTAAAGCCATCTTTCATGGGGAAACTTTGTTGTGTTAGAAGTGAGGAAGTCCACATGTCCATAACACACTTTTTTGACTCAAGCTTTTTGCTATTTATTGGGAGATCCTCAGAGTTGCTCACTCTAGACATTTGTCAGGAGTGTCTGTGAAGCCTTAGAACAGGGGTCAGCAAACTTTTTCAGCAGGGGAGTCGGTCCACTGTCCCTCAGACCTTGTGGGGGGCTGGACTATATTTTGAAGGGGGAAAAAGAACAAATTCCTATGCCCCACAAATAACCCAGAGATGCGTTTTAAATAAAAGGACACATTCTACTCATGTAAAAAACATGCTGATTCCCAGACTGTTCACCCATGTCTTAGAACTTTGATTTGGTTCATCCCAGTTCACCCTAAGTATTACAAGCTAATCCACTGCTTCTCTGTTCTTAGCGGTTTCTTTTTTATTGTTTGCTTTTACCTTTTAAACAGTCTTAAATAAGTATCTTGATAAAGTCAATTTACATAGACACACACACATATGAATTCAGCTAAAAGAAATGCATTTAAGTTTTAACGAGGCGTACGTTTCATTTTAGTGGCCTTCATTTTCAACTGGATTGGTTTTTGCTTATCATTCTGTATAACGAACACCATAGCAGGAAGATATGGTGCCATCTGTGGATTTGGGCTGTCTCTGATCAAATGGATTCTCATTGTTCGAGTAAGTCTCTTCCAATTACAGATTTTAAAATGAATTTTAAAAGTACTTTTTTTGTTTAAAATGAATACTGGCAGATAATTATGTCCACTTTGATAAAGAATCTACTTAAAGGACCAAGAATTTGTTGTAGTTTAACGCAACAAAATTTGAGTTATGTGGGGTTTTTTGTGACATGGGAACTTTTGCCTTTATAGTTGTTTTGTTTCATTGGTTATCTTTTAATGCTTTAATTTCATTGAACTATGATGTTGATATTTCTGCAGATGATTCAATTTAGGCAAGAGGAACAACATGTCTATCAAGTAACTTGGTAGTTTGTGTATTCCATTCTAGCTACTCATTATTATAAGACCTACTATTCACATTTAAGAATTGGTGTCTGAGTTTGCTTCCCCCCTCCTCCCTTCAGATCCCTTTTTCATTTTGGGCCATGCATTTTGGATTTTTTGGCCTGAAGTCTGGAAGTGTCCTCTTTTAATTGATTGTATTTAAGCTGTTTTGGGACAGGGTACAGAAGCTCCCAATAAATGATACAACATGGTACCTTTTTGCCCCAAACCATTAAAAGCTTTTCTAAGTGCTATTAATGTTAAAATTTGTGCCCAGGTCAGGCGTGAGGGTCTGGGCACGCCACAGGCACATGGGCACCAGCAGCTACTTAAGGATGCCACAGATTCCCTGCTCCTGCCACATTTTTGAGAGGGTACAATGGTGAGACAAGTAGGTCACATCCAAAGGGAAGCAGTGGGAGCAAAGGCAGTCTGTTGCAGTTAACACAGGAGCAGAGACCCCCTTAAAATTGCTCAGGCATGGGAATTTTAATAGATGTCAGATACTTGACCTGTTCTGTCTACAGCTATTACAAACCTTCCTTGCTGGCCTGTTTGGGTTTCCTGTAGCTCCCCTCTTTTTGCCCACAGCCTGGGGAAATCTCGGACTTACAGCAGGCTTAAGCCCTTTCCAATGTGTGTCCTCTGCTGCACTGCAGTTGCATCATGATGCTAAATCTAGGTGATATAAATAGGTGGGACCACACAGAAACAGAGGCAAGTGTACTGCTTGGTTGCAGTTGGCAGGGACAGGTTGTTCATGGCCCTATGAGACACTCATAGTTGGCCAAGCTATAATAATGTGGCCATCTCTTACTAAAGTTTAGTGAATGTGTTGTAATACTGTGGGAAGCTTTTCTGCATTTGATGAAGGCATATTGTTAGACCTTGTTGGAAGTATTTTTGTTTTTACTGTGTTTTCTTTTTGCAAATGCCATAAATACACTAACAAGCTTTAAATAATGGAAATGCTCCATTAGCCAGTTTAAATGATTATGTGCAAACTGGCCTTATTTTTCTGCTATGTAATCATTTATAAGAGCATTTGGCCCTGCCTTGTTTCTTTAAATGTTTGACTTAACATACTGCACCAGCCAATTAGCCAATTATTTACTGACACGAAATAACCTAGAGTTGATTGGCAAGTTGGGACAATTGTAGCAACAGAGAAGGAAGTGATTGAACAGCCCCTGCTTGACTAAATTGTTTCTTACCACCCTCTAAAAGTTGCAGTGGACGTTCTGCGTTACTTTGAGTTTCAGGCTGTAACTGTGCTGAGTTCTTGGAGACATTTGAGTCAACCCTTTTTATCAGTGAAGCATGCAGTCTGCAGTCTGCTGAAGGCCAGATACCTGTCTCCAAAACCATCGCGCCCTACCCTCCAGCTGCCTGTTCAGATTCCCACATCACAGAGAAGACAAAACTGTCTACCGTGCTTGCTAACAGGAACGATTGAATTGGCCCTTCAAGGTTCATTTAGCTGCGTTCAGCTCACTGCTGGGAACTGAATGCAGGAGAATCTAGTTTGAAAATGAAAAGAGTTTAATGAATCGGGGGTCTTTATGGAACTGGTATTCTTGGCAGCGATTATCAGTAGGGGGTGTACAGAAGGTCAAAAGCTCTCCTTTTGTGGGGTCAGCCAAACATCCCCATCTGATAAGATTAAACTAATGTGACTTTTGGTGTTAATATCGAAAGCAGCAGGCTCCTGTAATGTGTTTGAGATGGCAGACAGGGGGGGGCGGGGGGGGAGAGACGGATTTACAAACGCAACCATTATTATGGTGACTGTCTGATTCTAATGAGCAATGCTTAATAAACCATTTTTTCACAGGTTGGTTGAGACTTCTTTGCTTGCAAGAAAGTAAAAGAAATAACTCCTCTTTTATTCTAAAGCTGCACAGAGTTGTCTTCCCAAATGCACCAATTGTGATTTTTTTATTTATTTGTTGTGTATGTTCTGTAATGTCTTAGATATGTATTTTCAGTAATCCTAATATGTTACAAGCATGATATGAAATGTAGCTAACATGTTGGGGGCTTTTCTCCCCTTTCAGTTCTCAGATTACTTTACTGGTTATTTCAATGGACAATACTGGCTTTGGTGGATATTTCTTGTACTTGGTAAGTCCCAATCAAAAACTTTACTTTTTGAATTTCCAAATAACTTGATAACTGAGTAGAACAATCCTAACTGGGTTTAAGAAAGATTGACAGTAAATTTGCACATGTATGCTCATTGAAATCAAGGGCTTACTGTAGCAGTGGTAGAACTTATCACAGATCAAGCACGTTAGATAGAATTTCCATATTGCCTCTTTACAGACAAAGTAATTTTCACAAGAGGCGGTATCCTCAACGTTCTGTTTGAAAACCTGTTTTATATTTTTCATCCTCTGTGGGTTTCATTGATACTCTTTGTTTTACTACCACTCCTTTTTAAAAGTCAGAAAAATAGAAGTCTGTTAGAGACAGAGGGTAGATTTTTCTGAATATTTTTTATGTTTTCTAACTCTGAATAAGATGAAGCTTATTTCTGAATTGATCTCATTATGTTTAAAACACAGCATCATAACTGAACTAAGACTATTCAAGTATATAAGGTCAAAGTTTATGTATAAGCATTCCTTTTAAGATACCTAGTTTTTATAATTATTTTCCTGGACTATATGAATGGTTTTGAATGTCTGTCACTTTGTATTCAATCCATGGAGGTATCCTTTTTGCCTTAGAAATGCACTGTGCATTAATCATTATTCACTCAGGCAAGGGGAAGGGCTTTATGCTGCTGAACACAGTGCTTCTGTTCCCTCAATTTTCTTTTGAAAAGCTGTCTGCCGAGCTTCAGGCTTCTGGGGCAGCTGCAGGGAAGGTTGCTGGGGAAAAGAAGGCTTTTAAAAGTGTATTTGAGCATCTATTGTACGTCCGAAGCTTGGCTCACTTGCTTGGGTCAGCTGGTGATCTTGCCTTGTGGTGTAACTATCACCCCAACTATTTACAGCTTATTCCTAACACTTTATTTTAAAATTCCGTGCCAACTTTCTTGAAACGGCCCATAAACAATAAAATATAAGAACTAAATGTAAACAGTGGCAATTTATAGATGCACCACTGATGCAAATAAATGCCCATATAGCCCATACATACCATGGCAGAAAAAGCAAGAGTAAAACTCAAGTCTAATTAAAATTAAGGCCGTTGATTGATTCAGTAATTTATCACCAAAATCTTAATATAGGTTCCTTTTGGAGATACTGTGATTGATTGCATAGGAAAGTTAAGCTTTCATCCTACTCGCCACATATTTTTAGCTTCTCTGTACAGTGCCCGACTTCCTACTTAGAAAGCCTGCTTAGGAAAGCACCCTTTCTTTGAACTTGCCAAGGTATGTTGATGTGACTGTGACTCTCTAAAAGTTCCTTGGCATACGTACTGAAAGTGTAAAATGGCAAATCGTTGTAAGCTTGCTTCCTTTCAATTAGCATGAGAATGCATCTTTTAATCAATGTTTCACATTGCACCTCTGCTTTCAGGCCTCCTCCTATTTTTCCGAGGTTTTGTTAATTACCTGAAAGTCAGAAACATGTCTGAAAGTATGGCAGCTGCTCATAGAACAAGATTTTTCTTCTTGTACTAGAGGTAAGCACCGTAGCTCCTTTCGTAGGTAAGTACTTGGCACAGAAAATGCCTTCAGCCAAATTGCTTTCTCAGTTTTGCACACTTGGGTATGCATGCACAAATATTGCCTTCTATTGCTTGATAGTTGTCCTTTGTTTTTCAAGCCTTTTTCTGCAATGTCAGGGTTGAGGTTCCCCCATTCTTTTTTTAAAAAAAAGCAAGTCCCATGCATTCCTCTGACAGAAAAGCAAGCTGTTAATATCTGATTTCCCCAACTTTATTACCGTATTTTTCACCCCATAGGACGCACCTAATTTTTTTTTTGGGGGGGGGGGAGTAAAGAAAAAAAAATTCCCCTCCCAAGGCACGGGGCAGGTGTGGGGGAAGCCCGAGCTTCCCCCGACCCCAGCCCCCAGAACAGCCTGCTATCTGCAAGCCTAGGGAGCCGCGCCGGTCTCCCCAGGCTTGCGGAGAGGTGCGTGAAGCCCGGGGGTGCTCTTCAGCGCGCACCAGGCTTCAGAATGCAGGCAGCTCTGCGCTACCCTCCGGAGCCCCGGGCGGCTTCGCGCCGGGATCTGGAGGGCGGCGCGGAGCTGCAAGAAGCCCTGGAGCGCAGGCAGCTCCGCGCCACCCTCCGGAGCTCCGCGCGGCTTTGCGCCGGGATCTGGAGGGTGGCGCAGAGCTGCAGGAAGCCCGGGAAAGCCTGCATTCGCCCCATAGGACACACACACATTTCCCCTTCATTTTTGGAGGGGAAAAAGTGCGTCCTATAGGGCGAAAAATAAGGTAAGTGTTGTAGGCCTCTACATAAATGCCTGACTCTTCTGTAGTGAGGCTAAATCAACTCCCTAAACACCTTTTTAACATTTGGCAGGCATAACTATTATGTCTTCAAAGTCCATGAGCATTTAAACTTCAACCCACATTCTATAGAAAAGAGATATACCAGGCCTTGACTGATGGTAGTATGGTCCCATTGAACATTGCCCATGATATTTGCATTCCCTTTTCAGTTTCCAGATCACTTATCATAAGGCTTTTGCAAGGATTGCTGACAAAATGCAAGTTAGACCGGCATTATTATCCCATGTTTCAGTTTGGGAGTGTGTGTCATGCTGGCTGAGAAAATAGCAAGGTGCATAAAAGTAGCTCTCAAGTTCATTGCCAAAGTGCGATTTGAATGAGAGGTTTCCCTTTGCAACACTTGTGGTCCTAGTATAATATTCATATCACAGTCCTGACTCTTTCCAAACATGCTCATCTCCCTGGACAAGGAAGAGGATGTTTAAACTGCACCATCAGTGTGCAGTGGTGCCTTACAGAATTATGCCAGCAATGTAGATGGGTTCCTGTTTCCCAAGGAGCTTAAAATCTAAAAGGGAGAGTGGGGAGGGGGGGGGGGACGACAACAGAAGAGGGAAGAATGTGGGCAAATGCTGTTGCAAACACTTGAAGTTTGGATGAGGATTAAGAGGATAAACAAAAAGCCATGTGGAAAAGGTGGGTTGTAAGGAGTGATTTGAAGGAAGAGAGAGGTGGCATGCACAACGTTCACTTTCCAGAAGGCTCTTTCATGGGGGGGGGGGGAGGAAAGGACAGAGTAGTTTAAATGCATAATAGTCTGATTTATTGATTCATCCGGGTTATTTCCTGAAGTTTGGGCCACAGCGGTAGTCATCCCTATATTCAAAAAGGGGCTTGCATGCAGTCCGGCTAGTTATAGACCAGTTAGTTTGCAACCTGTAATTAGCAAATTATATGCAAAGCGTCTTTACAATAAGCTAGTTGATTGTATAACCGATGAAGCTATTTTTGCCAAAGAGCAAGCAGGATTTAGATAAGGCGGATCCACTCTAGACCATTGCTTTGTACTAGCCCATTTTATAGATAAGTATGTTAAGAAACCAGGTGGTGTGCTATATGCAGATTTCATTGATCTGAAAGCTGCATTTGATTCAGCCTCTTGAGTAAGACTGTGGGATAAGCTGAACTCTTCCAAGTAGAGATAAAAATATTGTTGCTCTTTGTTAAATGTCTGTATAAAAACATAGTGCTGAAAGTGTGTTGCTCTACAAATGGACAGCTCACAGGATCCGTACCAGCCACAAAGGGAGTTAAGCAAGGTTGTATCCTAGCTCCCACACTATTTAGTTTATATATAAATGATATTGTCCAGAGTTTAACATCCCCAGAGTATCATGCCCCTAAACTGACCACAAAAGCTATCTATAGTATTATACGCAGATGCATGGAAGGGATAAAATGAAGAAAGGGCCCCCAAATATAGTGTGGTAAAGATGTGTTTAAGGCAAAGATTATCTTCACACTTAAATAGTTATCAATATTCAGTATTAATCTGTTATAATCTACTATACTATAATCTAGTATTAATCTTTTATTACTCTTTGTATCAATGTCTGAATATAATTCAGGGGCTGAAGATAAAAATGTAAACCAACCAATTTAATATGGTTTCAGAACAATGTAAATGAGCGGTGTGCTTGTTTTCAAAATGTATAACTGACTGGAGCCCTTAAAGCATAGGTGAAAACAACATCATAGCATAAATTTTCAATAAAAACAGCTGAATGTCTGACCATTCTTGACATGGAATAGGTAAAGGGACCCCTGACCGTTAGGTCCAGTCGTGGCCGACTCTGGGGTTGCGGCGCTCATCTCGCTTTATTGGCCGAGGGAGCCGGTGTACAGCTTCTGGGTCGTGTGGCCAGCATGATTTAAGCCGCTGTTTACCTTCCCGCCAGAGTGGTACCTATTTATCTACTTGCACTTTGACGTGCTTTCGAACTTCTAGGTTGGCAGGAGCAGGGACCAAGCAATGGGAGCTCACCCATTGCAGGAATTCAAACTGCTGACCTTCTGATCAGCAAGCCCTAGGCTCTGTGGTTTAAACCACAGCGCCACCTGCATCCCTTGACATGGAATAGGTAGCAGTCTGTAAACCGTGTCTCCCAAGGGTTTACACACCTAAGATGTTTCCAAACAGAGAGCTTCCCATGGGCTTTAGAATGAATCTTGAGTTTTTCTGAAGGAAGGGAATTCCACAATCGTTGGCCACCACCCTAAGGTGGTGGCCAGTCACATTTCTGATGGTGGTTACACCTGCTGGAAAAGCCTTGCTTCCTGTTCTTAACACCTGGGAAGGAATGCAGGGGGGAAATGCTCACTCAGATACCATAGGGGGAAAGCATATGGGGTTTTAAAGATTAAAACACCTTTAACTTAGCCCAGAAACTAATTTGCCTCCACTGGAGTTCTTGTTGTAACGGTGAAAAATTCTCCATGTACTGAAATATCCCCAAGGGACTATATTCACATACATATTTCAGAATGCAGTATTGTTAAATATGTTGTTTGATTATCCCGCTGATTTTTTTAGTTAACTAAAATACAGCTCTTTTCTTTTATTCCCAGACTGCATCGACCAGACATTCCTTTCTCATACCAATGTGAACTTCCAGCCAATCTGTAACCTTCCAAGCGAATAGGGAAAGATGACTACTAGAAGCAGGAGATAAATTTGAAGCAGGATCTTTTTGCCGCTTAGGGAATGACAGGGTGGTCTATGCTTAAGTGCCATTTCTGTTCATTCCACTAAATATTTATATTAAGCATTGCCTTTTGTCTTGCACATATGCATATGTGCTAATTTAACAAGAACTTTAAAAAGAATAAATTCCATGCATATGGTCTGCTAAGCAGTTGAATACAGCCAGACTTGACTAATTTGTGTTTTGTATCTGGAAGATTTAAAGTGGTAACTTGTTTTCACAGTATTATGTACTATCTACTTAACAGAAGTTTCATTAAGTACAAGTAATTTGTACTGAATGACTCACAGTAAGCCACTCAGACTCTGTTAGTATGTAAATTGCATTCATCCAATTATGCACATAAAAACTGCTCTATCACATGATATGTAGTTCTATAAACACGCATTGAAAAGCTGTCAAGGGCTAACCAAGGTTTCCCTAGTGCACCTCTCTTACACTGGTGTGAATTTGGGTCCCCCCCTCCGTACATAGATGTGGGCCATAAAAGCAGTAGCCTTAATCACTGCCATTTTAAGCCCAATTTGAACACATTCTTAAAGTAAGCATATACAGTAAAAACATCTGCATGTGCTATAGTTCGTAAAGTCCCAATATTTGATCTGATAATTATATTACAGGAAAGTGTAACACCATCCCATGCTGTTCTAGTGATCTAGGAAACCGGAAGAGAGATTGGAGCAGTAGCCTCAGTTATCAGATCAGGAAGTAATGGGATTGCTCTCTCTCTTCCTATGTGGCCTCTCCATTATTTCTGCCTTAGCAGAGCAACATGGGATTGAGCCATGTTGGATCAGTGGCTGCGCTGTTCCCAAAACATTCCCACCAGCCCTTAAACTTCAAAAAGAAGTGTCCGGATTACAAACAATGGCAAAATGTTAGCAATATCACTTCTTCTCCAATGTCTTACCAGTTTGATGTGCATACGGGTCTTTGGGGCTGTGTAACTTTACGAGCATTAAGCCCTGCAAGAAAGCTTTTGGCAACAATCTGTACAGAGCCAAAAGAATTAAGACGTGCATCAGAACAATGATGTTTCCTTAAGGGCACAAATCTGATGGATTGTGAGTCCCGGTCCTGCAGGGGGGGGAAAATCTTACACTCGTTTCACTGTCATGTTCATCATCTCATTGGAAAGGCTAGTGTAAGATAATTGCTAGTCTGATCCTGCACTTTTTTCTAGGTAGGTAGACCTCTACCCCACTCCTTTTTCTCACCCTACAATCATTGGCTCTAACTGGAGATCAGGGCTGCACACTCTCTGACTCCGACTGCACAACCTCCACTCCTCTAGGTGAGTTTGTCAAGGAGCCCTGCTCCATTCCAGGTGAAAGGAACAGACATTGCACACCACCAGTGGATGAACAACCTAGTTCTTTAAGCCGGAGTGTCAGCTTTCCTTGTTGTTGTGTTTTGTGGGAGTGTTTCCATAATCGCCGTTCCTTAACCCCAAAGGCTCCTCGCCATGCTTTCACAGGAATGATGTTAAGTTTAGGTCAATTCCATTGGGCACATTTTCATTTTCCTTGCAAAAATACAAGCAATTCGCCATCAGTGGTATCCGCACCATAGTAATGATGGCCCTCCCGTGCAAAGGAATATATCTAGGGCTTTTTATGGGGAGGCAAATGCTGAAGCACATGTGTTTCTTCCCCAAACATCTCTGGGACTCTGCACTCTGGCATGACGGGAGACAAAATCTCCCAGATATCCACAAACAGCTCTCATCTCAGTTGCTGCCAATCACTAATCACTCTGCGTTTGGGGAGTGGTAGATGCACATTCATTCTTTTGTTTGTTTCTTAATTTGAACTCTTGCATTTTTAATACTAATGTGTAGAGGAATTATATGTCTCATTTAGTGCTGTATCCAATTTTGTATCTATTGTATGCATAAGGTTTATATTCTTTAATATTTCAGGATTAATAATAATTAAAAAAAAGGCCGAAGAGTTTGAAAGCAAAAGCCCACTACTGCTTTTCATGAAAACAAGATTCTCTTGGGAATTCCCATGTGTTTCTCTCTGAATTCATCAGTATTTTTTCTATGATTTTCTCTCCTCTCTATCTCTCTTATTTATCTTCCTTTTTTGCATTATTTGTTCTCATAAGAGGCAGGTGAATAAAAGTTTTTGTTTTGGAATAAAGGCTCCTGGTTTTGTGTTGCACATTAGGAAACTCTGCTGCAGTTTCTATCAGGTCAAATGGTTTGTCTGGATTCTTTCTGCTTGGTTCCATTTTTAAAACTATAAATTTGTTACAGTGTTGTGGAGGATTTGTAAACGTGTGTGTGTGTGTGTGTTAGAGAGAGAGAGAGAGAACATGCATGTGTGAGTGGTGTTTTTATCTAAGATCAAAGCTGCTGCTTACTCATAGCTGAGTAAGATTGTCTTTCATGAATATGGTCTTAACAGTGAGTCCAATTCTGTGGAGGCCAATTCTGGATCCACACTTCCTTCCACAGTGGGGACATAGGTTTCTGGGTAGTAGTTGAAGGTTTGCCAAACATGACTTCCTCTTGGCAAGTTTCTCCCTTTCATCCTGACACCATTGGTAAAGGCTGTTCTCCGATTGGAGCACTCACAGGCCAGTGTTTCCCAATTGTCGGTGTTTATACTACATTTTTAAAGATTTGCCTTGAGAGAGTCTTTGAACCTCTTTTGTTGACCACCAGCATTACACTTTCCATTCTTGAGTTGGGAATAGAGTAGTTGCTTTGGAAGACGATAATCAGGCATCTGCACAACATAGAATAATAGAATCATAGAGTTGGAAGAGACCACAAGGGCCATCGAGTCCAACCCCCTGCCAAGCAGGAAACGCCATCAGAGCACTCCTGACATATGGTTGTCAAGCCTCTGCTTAAAGACCTCCAAAGAAGGAGACTCCACCATACTCCTTGGCAGCAAATTCCACTGTCGAACAGCTCTTACTGTCAGGAAGTTCTTCCTAATGTTTAGGTGGAATCTTCTTTCTTGTAGTTTGGATCCATTGCTCCGTGTCCGCTTCTCTGGAGCAGCAGAAAACAACTTTTCTCCCTCCTCTATGTGACATCCTTTTATATATTTGAACATGGCTATCATATCACCCCTTAACCTCCTCTTCTCCAGGCTAAACATGCCCAGCTCCCTTAGCCGTTCCTCATAAGGCATCGTTTCCAGGCCTTTGACCATTTTGGTTGCCCTCCTCTGGACACGTTCCAGTTTGTCAGTGTCCTTCTTGAACTCTGGTGCCCAGAACTGGACGCAGTACTCCAGGTGAGGTCTGACCAGAGCAGAATACAGTGGCACTATTACTATTACATGACCAGTCCAATGAAGTTGATGTTGCTTTGACACTGGTGATCTTTGCTTCTTCCAGTACAGTGGCATTAGTGATGTGTAAGTGATGTGTAAAATTTTTCTGAGACATTGTTGATGGAATCTTTTCGAGGAGCTGGAGATGCCATTTTTAAATGGTCCATATTTCATAAGCATACAGTCAAGTTAGTAGTACAATAGCTTTGTAAACAAGCATTTTGGTTTCCCTGCAAATGTCCCAGTCCTCAAACACTCAGATACTAGGGGCAAAGCACTAAGGGAGAGTCTCTTGGTTCCCCCATCCTGGTGGCAGTGTCCTGTTTTTAAATAACTGTGTTCACAGAGAAAGAAAGAGACTTGATATTTGCCCACAATGGAAAACATACAGGGATTTGAGATGAGTAGAAAAGTTATTTCCCATGGCTAGAAATAAATCATTTTAAGGTGACTTCCTAGGTTTGCTGCTGCTTATAAGAAACTGGTTCCTCCCTGGAAACTGCAAGGCAATAAAGGAATTTCTCATTCGGAATGATCTTGCTGCGGAAGTGACTGCATTCGTTATTCTTCCCTGAGAAGTCGAGCCTGCAAGTTTCTGTTGTATATATGTACTTTGCAGTCCCCTTAAAAATAATGAGGTTGTAGGGCTAAGTTCTTGAATCTATTGTGTCTGCTCCACACCTACACCTGCCCCAGAGTGGATTATTTTTAAATGAAAGATATAGATGAGACATTATTTAGAATCAGTTTCCCCCATGTATACTCCATGTGAAAGTGTTCAGCTAAATAGGAGCTTCATTCTGCCTACAAGTGCAGTCCAAAGCCCTTAGAAGTGGGAGGGCAAGTAATAAGGAAATGAATTATTTGGGTTTCTCTGTACACATAAAGCAGACATTGAAAAACAGTGCATGCTTCAAGATGCAAGAGCTCAGAAGTTTTCATAAGGGGGAAGGACTGGTAGTAAGAGGACAATACATTGTCTCAACCGGTACAAGCTCCCAATTTGCTGCTTTGGGTCCCTTGCCTTTTGACTATGAATTCATCCTTTCCCCTTCTTCAGTTCTATTAAGAAAAACAACCTGAATTATTTACAAGGGTTTTTATTATAGCTGCATTGGTTTCAGTGGGGGGGGGGGGGTAACGTGCTAATTTGCCACAATAATACATAATCTATAGCAGTGTTTCCCAAACTTGGGTCTCTGGCTGCTTTTGGACTACAACTCCCATCATTCCTAGTAGGACCAGTGGTCAGGGATTATGGGAATTGTAGGGAAGATGGGGATTTGTAGTTCCAAAACAGATGGAGATCCAAGTTTGGGAAACTCTGATCTATAGTGTCAAATGCTTGGATATTGTTCCCAATAGTTTTTTAAAATGTAGAATAGGCTTTAATAGAGGCTCATGGACTTGGTTTTTAAGAGATTTAAGTATAGAGTTTAACAGACGTCTGATATTAAATACTGTAGATTTTAAAAATAATCTGTTTTACATTTGAAACAGGCATTTCAGTTCCTGGGACCAAAAGTCCTTCTGCATCAGAGATCAAAATAGCAGAACTTTAAACAGCCCATTCATAAAGTTTTGTTCTTTGACTTCAGTTCTGGATATCTGTGAACTTATCTCAAGTTCATTTTGTGCTCTCTTCAGACAAATATTAAAGCTGAGGGATTAGTAGACATTGTTCTTGTAAAGAGTTATTTGAGGAAAATAAAATAAACAGGACTTAGACGATCTCTTCTGAACATTTTAATGGTTTTTGGCTGTAGTCTTTTGTTATTGCCATGTTGGCAGAAAGTCCTGCTTTTTTTTTACTTCTATATTAAGCTACTAGTATCATAGGAAGCGTTTAAATCTGCCATTGGAGTGACTCCTATACAGAATCTCCATCAATTGGGGAGACTTACTTGAATGGGACTGGTGCACACGTAACAAGATGTAGGCTCATAGCTTAGGATTTCCAAGACACCCCGAATTTTTTTGGGGGGAAGGCCTTTTAAGGAAAACCCAAAAGTTGTTGAGGTGTGTTGTTGTTGTTGTTGTTTTACAAAACCACGATTTTTCAATTGACTTGTCTAAGATCCAGCAGCACCTTTTGGAAATTCCACCTTTGAAATCCCAGTAATGTCTGGGGGAAATCCCGACAGATATCAGCTCTATCATAGCTTCTGGGTATTAGATGTTTTGAGAAGTCTTGTAAATGTGGATTTGGTATTTTTATTGTGGAGCACCAGTCGGGGAACCCCCCAGGGGAAGAAGGCTGAAGAGTCAGGGGATTGGTGGATTGGTGGTGGGATGATGGTGAGTGGTTAGAGGAGAGGGAGCTGGGAGGGACTGGGAGGAGGAGGAGGTGTCAGAAGCTGATGAGGCAGCAGGGTTTAGTGAGCAGGAAGAGATTGTGGCAGAGAGCAGTCCAGACTCCTAGACAGGAGCGGAGACTGGAGACTGGAGAGGAGAGAGGGCAGGCTGCTGAAGAAGCCAGGGAGTCTACCCCTCCTTCTGTGTCTAGTACCCTCCTCGCTCGCCTTCCAGAACACGGGAGACAAGAAAAACAAGGAAAAGGAGCCTCTGGTTGCTGGGGGAGGAATCTTAGATAGCGGTGGGAAGGTGGGGACCTTCATTCCTCACAACGGCCTCATTGGGGCAAGACCTAGTAAGAGTTCCTGGGATCACGAGGCCTGTGCTGTTTCGGTTTTTCTGAATAAAGAGTTGACATCACAGACAGGAATTAAGTGGCATCCAATTCTGTACATTCCCAAAGTGCATCACTCTCTGCTACGATGGGCAGAAATGTTAACTATTGGAGTTCCCCATCCCTAGGGTTACCACGTGTCAGGAATTTTTAGGACATATCTGGAATACTGCAGCCACACGCAGTGTCCAGGCGGAAATCGTCAGAGAACAATAAAAAGTGGTGTGTGTGGGTGCGCAAAAATGGAGCCCTGTTTATACTGCAAATAAAATATCGGCAGCAAATGAAGGAAATGGTGAAGCTGGCATACAAAGCCCTTCCTATGATTTTGACGGGAAAGGTCACCAATCTGCCTTAAATTCTTTAATTGCAATGCTTTGGCAGCCAGCGATTTTGTAGGAAACGGGTGGGAGTGTCGATTCCTTTCTTGCAAATGGAGCCTTACACTGTCTGCTCAGAAGGAAGTCCCACTGTATTCAATGGAGCTTACTCCCAGGTAAATGGGTCAACACTGGGCAGCCTTACACTGCAATCCTAAGCATTTTTACTCAGAACTAAGTCCCCCAGGCTTCAATAGGATTTACTCTCTGGTATGTTTCTGATCTCACAGTTTCCGTTGTTGTTATTTCCCCAACAGTGACTTGAGGCAGCTTGAATTTAATTTCATTCCATTTATCCGCAGAAGATGTTTCACACGATCCCTTCTCTTGCACATTTTTTTTATGTACCATAATCCTGTGAGGCAGGTTTGGAGGAGAGGCTGTTGTTGGCTCAAGGAGACAGATTTGTATGTGTTTATGACTATGTGTGCAGCGAGATCGAACGGGGGAGAAACTTCCTGATGCAGAATAAAACGCCACTATTTTCGTGTGAGAAATGTTGGAGGGTGTTATGTACTGAGTTGAATAGGATCCAAACTGCAGCAGTCTGATTGGTCCTAGAACAATAGGATCCAAAATGCAGCAGTCTGATTGGTCCTAGAACAATGCAGCAGTATGATTGGCTGGCAGGAACCACCCAATCCTGCTCCAGATAGAAGTGAATCCACAACCTGATTGGCTTACAGTAGAATTCCGGAATTAGCCAATCATGTGCAGCCCATTGTGTAAATAATGTATATAAAGCAGATACTGTGAGGGGACTTCCATTCATTCCTCCTCACCACTATGAGCTGAATAAAGAGCATGAAATCACTTTGCGACTCTGAGTATATTTCAGAGGGTGTTGCAGTTTTTAACGGCACAAAAGAGGCCTGATAATAAAAAAAGAAGTCAATCCTATTTAAGGCCCAGGAGAGGGTTGTCATCTCTTTCCCTCCCTGTGTGCTTTACAAGAGCCTGACAAAGAAATTACAGAGGTGATGCTTTTTCTGAAGGCTTCCTTCCTTCCTTCCTTCCTTCCTTCCTTCCTTCCTTCCTTCCTTCCTTGGATAAGCGTTTCTTAGTAAAGATTTTCCTGGATTGCAAAAGAACGTGCAATGTCTCTTTCCAGGTCTCGGAGTCATAGATTAGTTACGTTCAATGCAAGACATCGATGCTCAGTATAAGGTTGGAGGGGAAGACAAGTTGCGGGAGAGGGTGGGTGGTAAACTGAATCCTTTAAAAACTTAGTGCATGCGTGAGGTGTTTGCATCAGCTTGGGTATGTTCTCTTTCCATTCATTTATTGGTTTTTATTGGCATTGAGAAAAAGCTCTGCCAGCTTCGGAGGGCAGCTGGTCTCCCATTTGGGACTGTCAGGGCGTAAGGCAGGGAGGTGAACAGTAGGGGGAGCCAGAGCCAATGACAGGCAGAGCCAACTGATTCTCGTTTGTCTTTCTCTTCCTGCCATACGTCCTGATTTCCCAGGACATGTCCTGGAATTCGCCTCCGAAAATAGCGTCCTCGATTGTTTCTCAGAAATCGGGCAAATGTCCCATGAACCCGGCAACGGGGATTAAATCGTGCTGAAAGTGCCCAAACAAAGCTCCAAAATTCTTGTAGATCAACAACTTTTGTTCCCCTAAAAACAAACAACAAAAACTCAACAACTTCAGGCAAAAAAAAAAAAAAAGCTCCACTTTGTCCTGATTAATTTCTCCATTCGCTTCTGCAGGACCTATTGATTGCACATTCCTACCTACTTTGCAGCGAGCTTATGCAAAATTGCATCCAGCAATTATCTTGTATTTTCCCGTTCATTTCTTTACCGCGTAAACTCTTGATGTTTTATTTTGGGGTTGTGGAGAGGAGGTTGTTCTGCAAGAGCACCAGATTCCTTTAATCGCACAAATAGATTGCACGGGGATTTGGTTGAATCCCACCTGCAAAAGAGATTGCAGCCCTCTAGGGCAGAATTTACCAAATTTGGGTCTCCAGCTGTTTTTGGACTACAACTCCCATCGTTCAGAGCTAGCAGGACCAGTGGTCAGGGATGATGGGAATTGTAGTTCAAAAACAGCTGGAGACCCAAATTTGGGAGACACTGCTCTAGCGGGTGAAGGAGCTTTGGAGACTTAGAAGTATGGGGCCTGCCTGCAGCTTCTGCCGGTGAGTTACCTGTGCAACGTGCCAACGTCCTCATGGGAGCTGTGCAACTGGGGAAGCGTCAGGGCAGCGTTCTGCTGTGCTGTCTGGTCCATCAGAATTGCACCGTGGCGTTTTAGGATCTTTTGGCTTTATCCAACTGACTTCCGTGTGGAATACCCTCATGTCAAATTAATAGACCTAAGTAAGCCATATGGGACGCGGGTGGCACTGTGGGTTAAACCACACAGCCAAGGGCTTGCCAGTCAGAAGGTTGGTGGTTTGAATCCCCGCGATTGGGTGAGCTCCTGTTGCTCGGTCCCAGCTCCTGCCAACCTAGCAGTTCGAAAGCATGTCAAAGTGCAAGTAGATAAACAGGTACCACTCTGGCGGGAAGGTAAAGGGTGTTTCCGTGCGCTGCTCTGGTTCGCCAGAAGTGGCTTAGTCATGCTGGCCACATGACCCGGAAGCTGTATGCCGGCTCCCTCAGCCATTAAAGCGAGATGAGCGCCACAACCCCAGAGTTGTCCGCGACTGGACCTAATGGTCAGGGGTCCCTTTACCTTTACCTTAAGCCATATCGAATAAATTTCAGTGGGTCTACTCTGCCTCTGTCTGTGGTTTGATGCAGCTCTATATGTATCCCTCTGCCCAGAAAACAAAATAGAATCGTAGGGGTCCTCTAGTCCGACCCCCTGCAATGCAGGAATGCTGCTTTAATCATTTTCAAACTCACCCGAGATGCTGATTTTGGAAACACGCACATTTTTTCCCTTCTGGTTGTGTACACACTATAGTTTAAAGCACATTCAAACCACATCCCCCCCCCCCAAACCCTCAAAGAATTCTGGGCACCCTAGTTTGTTAAGCCTGCAGTTCTCGACGTTCATTTATTGGGAAATCTTTCTAACTGCGACCTTTGGTCGGAACCGATCATTTCCCTTCTCGTTTCCGGCCACTCCACTAGAACCGAAGGACTTTGCAAGATCGGGAGCCAACTTTAAAAAAAACAAAACAAGACACCTCCCTCTCTTTTGACTTGAGTACAGAACATGGACGGGGGGAAAAATGCCCACAGATATTTACACAGGGTAAATAACTAGTTGCGTAATGAGTATCCATACGAGGACCTGAAGGGTAATGAGTTCATTAAGCTTGGGTTTCTTCTTGACCGTTGTGACCACCCAGAAGGCTCAATAAACCACTTTCCTCTCTTCCGTTGTTCTCCGGAGAAGTGGCCTTCCTCAATCCAGCTATATAAGCATTTAATGAGTGACCTATTTGTGAGGCAGCTTTCTGAATTGGCAAATGAGAGAAGGATATGGAATGTCGAAAGCCTTTCCCTTTTATAACCCCATCTTCCTCCAGTTCCCCTCTGCGTGGAATGCGACCAGCGCAGAAATGGCACCAGTCACCGCAGGGCTGAAACGCAGCGCTGACAATAGCTGTCGGCAGCTTTTCTCACCTAACTGTCATCGGACTGAGCGGGGAAATGGGAGGGGCGCGGGTGGGGAGAGAAATATTGAGCCGAGGTGGGACGCTTTCGGATTTCAGCTACTGAGAAATCTCCTACCCAAATGCAATATCTTTTGCTGCATTTCAGAAAGTGAAAATCTGGACAAAAAGATTGCTGACTTCTTTCTTTCTTTCTTTCTTTCTTTCTTTCTTTCTTTCTTTCTTTCTTTCTTTCTTTCTTTCTTGAAGAAAGTTTTTCTGCTAGTTTAAAGAAAACTGGCAAAAAAAACACACCAACCACTTGCAGAATGGGTTGCCATACAACAATTGAAACAGTAAAAAATCCGTCCAGATGCCATTTTTGGGAACAAAATCCCGGCGATGTCCAGGATTTTCCGGATGTGTGGCAGCCTTCTTTACAAATACAGGTGTTCTTGTTTTCAGTGAACAACCTGCTTAACCAGTGTGGTGTAGTGGTTAAGAGTGGCAGTCTCGTAATCTGGGGAACCCGGTTCGCGTCTCCGCTCCTCCACATGCAGCTGCTGGGTGACCTTGGGCCAGTCACACTTCTTTGAAGTCTCTCAGCCCCACTCACCTCACAGAGTGTTTGTTGTGGGGGAGGAAGGGAAAGGAGAATGTTAGCCGCTTTGAGACTTCCTAAAGGGAGTGAAAGGCGGGATATCAAATCCAAACTCTTCTTCTTCTTCTTCTTAACCTCCCAGTCTTGCAGTAGGTAGGTGACAGGGCCGGATTTAGGTTTGATGAGGCCCTAAGCTACTGAAGGTAATGGGGCCCTTTATATGTCCAGCTGTCCTTTGTCAACAAATTATCGCTTTTTTGTGTGTTGAATATATGCTATATGGTAATTTATGGAGCTAATAGGTATCTAAAGCCATTTGCACATAACAAAATATGTATTTTATCCAGGTTTTTTTCCCCTTTAAATTTTTTGGGGGCCCCCAAGAGTGTGGGGCCCTAAGCTATAGCTTGTTTAGCTTATATGTAAATCCAGCACTGGTAGGTAACCACACTGGCAGATAAAACAGTGAGGGACCCATATTACAAACGTTCTCAAGCTGAGCTGTATCAACCATGCACAGTGAGAGGGAGAAGGAAAAGCATGCAAGTTTAGCATCTTGATCATTCACGGCTTATTTTTGTGGACTAGAATTTCCATTTATGACCCCCGAGAAGAAGAAGAAAAGCTGCGAGGACAATCCCCCTCAGGCTCCATTTGAAGCAGTATCATACTGTTTTAAACAGCAGCGGTTTCTCCCAGTGCTATTTTTCTGGAATATGATGTGCCAGAGCTCATCCTTGTTCTTTTATAACAGAAACGACGTCCACCTGAGAGGTGCCAGAACTGAGTTCTGGTGAGTTCCAGCCGAAAAAATAAGCCCTGGTTTCTCCTAAAGAGTCCTGGGAAGTATAGTTTGTGAAGACCTCTGAGAGTTGTCAGGAGCCCTCTATTTCCCTCACAGAGCTACAGTTCCCAAAATTCCTTAGGAACAGGGATTGACTGTTAACCTCTCTGAGAATTGAAGCTCCGTGAGGCAAATAGGAATATTATATTCCTGTGTAACTTTACCTTTTCATGTACAGTGGTACCTCGGGGTTAAGTACTTAATTTGTTTCGGAGGTCCGTTCTTAACCTGAAACTGTTCTTAACCTGAAGCACCACTTTAGCTAATGGGGCCTCCCGCTGCCGCCGCACCACCGGAGCATGATTTCTGTTCTGAAGCAAAGTTCTTAACCCGAGGTACTATTTCTGGGTTAGCGGAGTCTGTAACCTGAAGCGTCTGTAACGTGAAGCATATGTAACCCGAGGTACCACTGTATGTGCTTTTTGGAATGCAATATGTCATCGGGCACTGAGGGGCAGGGGAAGATGATGATGATGATGATGATAATATTTGTACCCTTCCATCTGACTAGATTGCCCCTGACACTCTGGGCTGCTTCCAACAAATATATAAGCATATGAAAACATCAGACATTAAAAACTTCCCTATACACGGCTGCCTTCAGATGTCTTCTAAAAGTTCTATAGTTAATTAGCTCCTTGACATCCAAATAATTTGTATGTGTGATTGCCCAACCATTGTTGATCCCTCTCAGCAAACGGGATCAGTTTGAGAACAGCTGGCTCTGTGTTCTTGGAGCGTTTTCTATGTGCTTGCATCTTACCCCTTATTTAACACATTGTCCCTTATGACATATTGGAACTCTCTGAAGCTGGATGCAGGAATTTTAGGTTTGTCCTGGAATTTCATTGTCCCTGTTTTTTTATTTTTTGAAATATGGCAACCCTCCCTTACAGCCAAGGAGAGTGTTTGTCATCCCTTCATTTGTTTAACTTTTGAATACCTCTTTGCATAGGCAGTCTGTGTCATGACTTTGCTTCACAAGTTGCACACACAGTTTATAAGAGAATAAACTTGCACACTGTATGCCTGCATTTATTCACATCATGTGAAATATTTGTCCTGCTTGTTTTAGATGTACAGTGGTGCCCCGCAAGACGAATGCCTCGCAAGACGGAAAACTCGCTAGACGAAAGAGTTTTCCGTTTTGGAGGTGCTTCGCAAAACGAATCTCCTATGGGCTTGCTTCGCAAGACGACAATGTCTTGCGAGTTCCTGCTGGTTTTTCCCCCCTCCCCCCTTTTTCTACACCGCTAAGCAGCTTATCAGCTGATCCGATCAGCAGATAAGCCGCTAAAAGCCGCTAATAGCGCTTATAGTGCTAATCCGCTAATCCTTCAATGGGCTTGCTTCGCAAGACGAATAAACCGCTAGACGAAGAGAATCACAGAACGGGTTCTTTTTGTCTTGCGAGGCACCACTGTATCATGGATACTTGGCTAGGTGATTCACTATTTCTCTCAGCCTCAGTTCCCTGGGTCTGCAACACGCTGATAGCAATATTGGCCCACAGTGCAGGTTACTGGAAGGATTTCTTTTCTTTTCTTTAAAAAAAAAATATTAAAAAGGATTTTTAATACACATATATTACAAATATACAAGCATACAAACATACGTTTCATACAATCCTTTAAAGTGTTCAAACATACCTACACTCAATCCCATGAATAATTCATTTTCCCATCACCACCCACCACCCCTCAGCCCACCTTTGTGTTTGACTTCCAATCTGCTCAATTGCAATTTCTTTCCACTTCTATTGCTTTCTTTCACACACCTTTAACCTAATTTCATACTTCTTTCTGTTACACATTGTTATCCATCTTAGTTAGTATTTCAGTATTTGAAATGGAACTTGTTCATTCTAATAGGAGTTCTGATTTTTTGATATGGTTTTACAAGTATCTTTTAAACACCTTCCAGTCCCTATCTATCTTCTCTTTTGAGATCCTTCCAATTTCTCCCATTGTTTTGGATATATTGTAGTACTCCAATACTTTGGCAAGCCACTCTATTTTTGTCGGTACTGTACCGGAATTGTACCGGAAGGATTTCTGAGGTGACCCTAGAGCTCTTAAGGAAATTGCTGTATAAATATGTGTTTCTGAACAGAGAGCCGCATGACATGTGTCTCTTCCCACCTGCACATTCAGAAACCAAAAGTCAGTTGTGCGCTGCAGACTTTAGATATTTGAAATGGCAATTTCTGAGCAGCCTTGCACGTACAATCCTTCGGCAGTTCTCAGGTGACCCTGGCAGGTGACTGGTGAACTCTGGATTAAAAACAATGTTCTTCCCTCAAATACCAACGTCTTGATCTTGCCAAGGTCTGCGTCGCCTGAAGCTTTGACTTCAAACGTGTTGGAGCGGATGTCCCGGGGAGCTTGATCATTTATTTGTGCGCATCGCGAAACCACCACATAACTTGGCAGGGGAGAAAGGAATGGCAAAGCTTTTGCGGGTCAAGAAGGAGGTCAGCTGGCAGAATGTGGGAGGAAATGCACAAGTTTTCAGACAACAGCACTTCTGATATGTGGTCTCTTGCATCAGTTACACTGGGACCCAAACTGGGGGGTTAAATGCATAGGGGTTTTTTTATTTAAAAAATGCAAATGAAGAGGAGAAGGATTAATGGGATCACAGCATGCAGGGAGGGGGGACTTTAACCCTTTCCTTTTTTTAAGATAATATTTATTAGTAGTTTCAAAGTTATAAAGAAAAAAGAAAAATTAAAAACAACACTGTAATACATAGAAAGGAAAAAAGTGAAAACAACAATACAACAACAACAAAAAAGAAAAATGGAAAACACAAGAAAAAAGAAAACAACATAGATCCCAAATTACATATCAATAACTTCCATTTGCTTGTTTCATTTACCTCCTCACACCTCCCTTTTTGTATTCTAGTTTAATTAATTATTTCAGCAAATTCTTTCCATCTTTCTCAATTTTTGTTAAAAAATTTATCTTGACAGTTTAACTTTATAATTAGCTCAGCAAATCCTTACCATCTTTCCCCATATTCTGTTATTCAAATTGCCTTAATTTATTTAACCTTATCTTACCCTAAAATACCTTAAAGCTTAAATCTTAGTTTTCAAATATACATAACTCCTGATATCATTTCTGCTAGAGTCATATAGTTTCATTCCAACATTTTCCCTAATATTCATTAATTTTTAGCCAATTCCCTAAATAAAAAGTTTCCTTTATAAATTTTCTTCCAATCTTCATCCAACGTCTCATCTTCCTGGTCTCGGATCGTGTCGGATTTTGTTTTGACAAAAATGAAGAAATTCCTCACAGTGCAAATAGCAGCTGTTTTTCATCAGGACAGCAGAAGGCAGGAAAGGGTTAAAGTCCTTAAAGTCCGCTGACCCGGAAGTCTGGACAGTAAGGACTTTAACCCTTTCCTGCCTTCTGCTGTCCTGATGAAAAACAGCTGCTATTTGCACTGTGAGGAATGCCTTCATTTTTGTCAAAACAAAATTTGCATTCCTCCCAGTGCAACTAGTATCCAAAAAAGACTCCCACATACATGCTATATGCAGGATTCTCTGCACCCTGAGCCTAAATAAAAATATATTTATTAATAAAAGGTGAATTCTGTGGCCAACATACCTTTGGCTTACTTTGCATCATTTTTATATACTTTTAAAACGTTCTCCCACCGGCTTTTGCTCGGTATGAAGAAGAGCAAGGAACATCATGGGGCCCCCAAACCCTGCCACTGGAAGCTATTTTAAAGTTGCAGTTACATGCACTTAACAACCCAATGCTATACCGTATTTTTCGCCCTATCAGACGCACTTTTTCCCCTCCAAAAATGAAGGGGAAATGTGTGTGCGTCCTATGGGGCGAATGCAGGCTTTCGCTGAAGCCTGGAGAGCGAGAGGCATCAGTGCACACCGACCCCTCTCGCTCTCCAGGCTTCAGGAAGCTATCTGCAAGCCTTGCGAGCCCGGGGGAGTTCCCGTGGGCTCGCAAGGCTTGCGGGCAGCAGCCTGGAGCACGGGGCACCCTCCGGAGGACACCCTGTGCTTCGGGAAGGTGTCCGCAAGCCTCCCGCGCCTGGCGGGAGGTCCCGCCCGGCTCGCGAAGCTTGGGGCGGCAGCCTGCAGCCCGAAGCACGGGGAGCCCTCCGGAGGATGCCCCGTGCTTCGGGAAGGTGTCCGCAAGCCTCTCGTGCCCGGCGGGAGGTCCTGCCGGGCTCATAAGGCTTGCAGGCAGCAGCCTGTTCTGGGGGCTGGGGTCGGGGGAAGCTCGGGCTTCCCCCGCGCCAGCCCCGTGCCTGGGGGGAAATATTTTTTTTCTTTATTCCCCCCCCCCAAAAAATTAGGTGCATCCTATGGGGCGGTGCGTCCTATGCGGCGAAAAATACGGTACTTAGAATCATAGAATCATAGAGTTGGAAGAGACCACAAGGGCCATCGAGTCCAACCCCCTGCCAAGCAGGAAACACCATCAGAGCACTCCTGACATATGGTTGTCAAGCCTCTGCTTAAAGACCTCCAAAGAAGGAGACTCCACCACACTCCTTGGCAGCAAATTCCACTGTCAAACAGCTCTTACTGTCAGGAAGTTCTTCCTAATGTTTAGGTGGAATCTTCTTGTAGTTTGGCTCCATTGCTCCGTGTCCACTTCTCTGGAGCAGCAGAAAACAACCTTTCTCCCTCCTCTATGTGACATCCTTTTATATATTTGAACATGGCTATCATATCACCCCTTAACCTCCTCTTCTCCAGGCTAAACATGCCCAGCTCCCTTAGCCGTTCCTCATAAGGCATCGTTTCCAGGCCTTTGACCATTTTGGTTGCCCTCCTCTGGACACGTTCCAGTTTGTCAGTGTCCTTCTTGAACTGTGGTGCCCAGAACTGGACACAGTACTCCAGGTGAGGTCTGACCAGAGCAGAATACAGTGGCACTATTACTTCCCTTGATCTAGATGCTATACTCCTACTTATTTCTTCAGTTGTGATTCCTACTGAGTTCAATAATCCCAAGTAAGTACACATAAGATGGCAGCCTTAATCAGAAGTGAGATGTATTTGGAGCAATAGGACTGACTTCTAAATAAACAGGGATACAGCAGGGCCACACATCATTTATTTTTGCAGTGGAATTTCAGGTGCTTTCCCAAGTCTATCATTATATCAGTAAGAACTAGGAACTTTTAAAAGAAATGAGATTTATGTTTCGCCTGGAGAACAATAGACTGAGAGGAGATATGATGGCCATCCTCAAATATCTCAAGGACCATCACATGGAAGATGGAACAAGCTTGGGTGGCTTCCAACAAAATATTAAAATACAATAGTCTGTTAAACACTAAAAGCTTCCCTAAACAAGGCTGCCTTCAGATGTCTTCTAAAAGTCTGGTAGTTGTTTTTCTCTTTGACATCTGGTGGGAGGGCGTTCCACAGGGCGGGTGCCACTACCGAGAAGGCCTCTGCCTTCTCGTAACTTCACTTCTCGCAGTGAGGGAACCGCCAGAAGGCCCTCGGTGCTGGACCTCAGTGTCCGGGCAGAACGATGGGGGTGGAGATACTCCTTCAGGTATATAGGTCCGAGGCTGTTTAGGGCTTTAAAGGTCATCACCAACACTTTAAATTGTGCTCAGAAACATACTGAGAGCCAATGTAGGTCTTTCAGGACTGGTGTTATATGGTCTTGGTGGCCACTCCCAGTCACAAGTCTAGCTGCCGCATTCTGGATTAGTCGTAGTTTCTGGGTCACCTTCAAAGGTAGCCCCACGTAGAGCACATTGCAGTAGTCCAAGCGAGAGATAACGAGAGCATGCACCACTCTGGCAAGACAGTCTGTGGGCAGATAGGGTCTCAGCCTGCATACCAGATGGAGCTGGTAAACAGCTGCCCTGGACACAGAATTGACCTGTGCCTCCATGGACAGCTGTGAGTCCAAAATGACTCCCAGGTTGTGCACCTGGTACTTCGGGGGCACAGTTACCCTATTCAGGACCAGGGAGTCCTCCACACCTGCCCGTCTCCTGTCCCCCCCAAAACAATACTTCTGTCTTGTCAGGATTCAACCTCAATCTGTTAGCCGCCATCCATCCTCCAACCGCCACCAGACACTCACACAGGACCTTCACCGCCTTTGCTAGTGCAAAATTGTAGAATGCACACCATTTGCTTTTCTTGTTGGGAGCTGAGTTTAATTTGATTCGGTCTTGAGAAAAGGTTTGGAAGCAGAGAATTTCAAAACACACATTTGGGACACTTTGTAACGTCAAGATCTGCAGCTATGTTTTGAAACACCATTGTTACCTTGGGCATTCTTCCTTGTTAGAACATCCCCTCCCCCCCCCCCAACCCTGCAATAGTCTCTTTTTCACTCAATGTCTGGTTTCTGTTTGCAATACTTCCACAAAACAGCTCGAGCCAGTAGTGAATCATTGCTGTTATCAAGTGCTCTGACAGCCCGGTTTCAACAAGTCAAGTCTCTCTTTAACCTACTATTTTAAGCTGGCTGGATGGAAGCCTCTACCTGCCAGAACAAAACCCTTTTGCATGTACTAGGAACAATATCTTATTGTCTTCGGGGATAGCTTGGTGTCGAGAGAAGGAAGAATGGCAAGCGATGCAGTGATTCTCAACATGCAGTCATTATCACCATCGCATGCTGCTGTTTGAATATACATAGACCCAGAAAGGGGAGCTTGGCTCATATTTGTATCATGAGACATTGCGGCTAGTGCTAAATACTAAATGCATTTATATCACACGGTCAATGGCTTTCCATCTTTCCGACTTCACGGCTCGCTTTCCACACTGCTCTGTCCACGAAGGAGCTTTTGAGCACCTGTCAGAAAATCCGTGCATGCTGCTAAGGATTTGGAGGCATGTGCTAATATGCAGACCCCTGGATAAAAAATGAGAGACATTGGAGATCTGTGACCTGGTACCTGGATGCTTTCTAATAAGACAAAGAGCAGGTGAGCAAGTAGAGAGGGATGTTTATAGAGCAGGTAAATGGCAGAAGGGGAAAATATTGACCTCCTCTCCGCCATAGCAGGGTGGACAAATTTGTCAGTTTGGGGCTCCTTCCATTTCTTGTTTTTCCTCCCCCTTAAACCACACCTCCACATTTCAACGCCAGTTTGAGATTTTCTTTGCAAAGCCCTCACGGAAATTCATCGGGGTTTAATGTGGATTTCTCCACGTTTTTGCCAACCCACCTTCTCAAATGCAATGCATTTGTTGTAATTTATTTCTACGAATATTTGCACTTTATGCACACTTGAGCACAGGCATTATCATACACATTACTTGGCCAGAAACTGCAAAATTTGAAGAAGTGTCAATTCTGAAGTTTGGCTGCATTTTGGTTCGCATAGCATTTTGGAAAGCGCCATTTTGGTAGATTCGCCTTTAAATGTGAACTTCATCAGATTTTCCCTTGCATATCCAGCCAGGGCCCTAAGCCCCTTCTCAGTGTAATGCCCCTGTTTACTGCTACAAATTTTGATAGGGGACTGGTGGCTTCACTTGAGATATGCAACCCTTAAAGGGTAAAGGGACCCCTGACCATTAGGTCCAGTCGTGGCCGACTCTGGGGTTGCGGCACTCATCTCACTTTACTGGCCGAGGGAGCCGGCGTACAGCTTCCAGGTCATGTGGCCAGCATGACTAAGCCACTTCTGGCGAACCAGAGCAGCGCACGGAAACGCTGTTTACCTTCCCGCCAGAGCAGTACCTATTTATCTACTTGCACTGGCATGCTTTCGAACTGCTAGGTTGGCAGGAGCAGGGACCGAGCAACGGGAGCTCATTCTGTTACAGGGATTTGAACCACCAACCTTCGGATCAGCAAGTCCTAGGCTCTGTGGTTTAACCCACAGTGTCACCCGCGTCCCTCTTTGCAACCCTTAGGGCCCTGCTAAGCGAGATGGCTGAGATTGGCCCAATGTGGATTTCTGCAATGAACCTAGTGCTAAACTCTACCCACTTATTTTCTGAGCTGCATGTTTGGCTCTTCCTTAGTTCCTAAGGTTAGCGTAGCTCTCTGTCAGCTTGGCTACCTCATGGAGACCTGTGCCAAGTGCATTCATTGAATATATATCTGTAGAGACGGAAAACCTGATGGCCTTCAGAGGTTGTTAGACTCCAGCTCCCATCACCCCTGACCACCGAACATTGTAGCACCATGAGGGGAACAGGGGTCTCCTCACAGCTCTCAGCTTCCTAAACCAACTGCAGTTCCCAGGATTCTTTGGGGAAAGCCATGGCTGCTTAAAGTGGTATATGGTGGAGATGGAGGCTAGCTCCCTCTTATATGGTGTGATGGCCTGGGATTCGGACTCGGAGGCTGAACCTGAGGAATCCCAGCCTGCACAGGAGTCCCCGCCTCCAGAATCAGCTGAGCTGGGGCTGGGGCTTGAGCCTGAAGGGTCCTCACCTGTGCTGGATCCTCAGGTGCAGGCACCAGCAGGCACTGCTCTGACTCCTGAGGTGATGGAGGACCCCACTCTCAGCCCCGTCAGGGGAAGCTGAGGTTGCCTCTGGGTCCGGTAACCCTCCAGCCTCTCCTGAGCTGCAGAGGCTCAGGGCAGAAAAGCGGAGAGAACTAAGTTCCCGCAGGAGGAGTGCTCGCCTCCAGGCCAGGAGAGGCAAGTCACCTGTGGACTGGGGCCACCCTATGCCTCGGGGCAGATAAAAGCCAGCCAGCCCCAGTCCCAAGTTGCGGGAGCAACATTGTTGGTAGCCTGTTCCTGCCTGCACCCTGTCCTGCTCTTCTGCCAAACTTCCTGACCTCACCCGACTCCCTGCCTTGGACCCTGCTTCGGCTTTGACGGACTGCCTCCATACCACACCCTCGATCTTGGACTGGAGTCAGACCTCGCCGCACGGTTAACCCTCGAGACCAGCACATATGGTCTGGAATCAAGGTCCAAACCATAGAGGATTCCTTCTGCGCTTTCCTAAGCGTGCCACAAACTTTTGTGGCTTCCTTATCTCACTTGGGCACCCATGTCTCAGGTTGGCCATACAAATGCACCCTTCCGGAAGCAGAATATAAAACTGAAGAATGGTATAAAGAGGTGTGGGATGTAGCTATTAATGATAAATTAACATGTACCATTAAGGTAAGATAGGGAATACACAGGAGAAATGATTTTGAGGAGATATGGAAGGTGTTTGTAGAATTTGTACTGTTAACCAGCCTTTCTCAACCTGTGGGTCCCCAGATGTTGTTGGACTACAACTCCCATCATCCCTGAGCTCTGGCCTTGCTAGCTAGGGATGATGGGAGTTGTAATTCAACAACATCTGGGGACCCACAGGTTGAGAAAGGCTGGTTAAAACGGAAAGGGGTCAAACCATCGCAAGAGGTGCTGAAATTTTGGGAGGTTGGATAGTGACAATGGAATGGTCTCGGAGGTGGGGTGCACATTTTTATTCTTATTTATTTACGATTATTACTTTGTCAAAATAAGAAAAAGAAAAAAAAAAAGAAATACATCCTTCCAAAACCTTCTATACACCAGCTGCGTGTCGTATTAACAGCATTTATGCTTTTACCCAGATCTGCTAGAAATTCTCACTTTCTCATCTCCCTCCCCTACCAGGGAAAGGCTCGTCCCACATTAACAATGGGTCTTTTGTGCTCCCGAACGCATTCCACCACGCCCAATATCCCGAGTTTTATTTCCCTCACACACACATAACATCTTTCTTTTTTTCACCCATAGCTTTACCTGTGTTCCTTGGACTTTGTGAACATTCCTCCGACTTGTTTTTGGAGGGGCGAAAGGAGCAGCGAGCGTGCTCTGAAATCAGGGTCAGGATCAGGGCTGGCCCAAGATTATGACTACTTTTCTGCCGCTCTGGGCAATTTCCAACTCTACCCCCCTCCACCTTGTCTTATTATCATATGCACACACTAAAGCTGGAATCCTGACCAAAGTAGGCCCCATTGAATTCAATGGGGTTAGGAATGTGCTGGGAATTATAAATAGCTGGATAGAAGACAGGGGCCTGGGTGGGAGACAGGCAAGAATGGGATTTTCTTAGGGTGTGAGGCTGAGGGAAGCGAAAAACTTTTCACTAGGTTTGTGCGTGTTATTATTTCTAATGTTTTTCTTCTCTCTTTTCTCTTCTTGTTGTTTCTTCTTTCTTTCTTGATACTGGTTCCAGATAGAACCCCATTGCATTGTGAAAACTTTAATAAAAATCTCTGCAAAAAAAGAGGAAAATTATAAATATTTTACTGTGATATTCTGTCCCTTTTGTTTTAAAGATTTGCCCTTGTTTTACACCCGGGTCCTTTAAAACAGTGCCCAAGGCACCACATGACTTCCCCCAAGGAATCCCTTTAAATGTGGGTGTTGAGAAATGTAGGGGGGAAACTACAGTTCCTAGGATTCTTGGGGGTAAGCTAGGGTTACCAGACGTCCCCAGTTCCCGGGGACAGTCACCGGATTTGCAAATCTGCCCCCTGACAAATTCCGTCCCCAGAATGTCCCCAGATTTGCAAATCTGTCCCCGGGAAACTTGGCAGAGAAAGCCTCAGCAGCCCGGAGCCAGCCTGGTAGTGCAGTTGGCTCTGGCTGGCTTCAGGAGCTGCTCGCTGCTCTCTGCTGTGGCGCCCGCCATTTTCCCTTGCCGGAAATCCCCATATGATGTGTTGCGCACAAGACACATAAAGGTAAAGGTAAAGGGACCCCTGACCATTAGGTCCGGTCGTGACCGACTCTGGGGTTGCGGCGCTCATCTCGCTTTATTGGCCGAGGGAGCCGGCGTACAGCTTCTGGGTCATGTGGCCAGCATGACTAAGCCGCTTCTGGCGAACCAGAGCAGCGCATGGAAATGCCTTTTACCTTCCCGCTGGAGCGGTACCTATTTATCTACTTCACTTTGACGTGCTTTCAAACTGCTAGGTGGGCAGGAGTAGGGACCGAGCAACGGGAGCTCACCCCATCACGGAGATTCGAACTGCCGACCTTCTGATCGGCAAGCCCTAGGCTTTGTGGTTTAACCCACAGCGCCACCAGCTCAATCCTTTAAATATGTGGTGTGTATGTAGCCCAACTCAGGGAAGCTCACAAGTTCAGAGGACTCTGGTTTATTGGTTTGCTTACTGACTGAATCCACTTTTCAGACAGGTATTGACTCCTGAAGCTGCTTCCTGTCATAAAGCAGAGAGAGACCATCAGGCTCACAAACGAAAAAAGCAAGACATACACTGAAACAGGGAGAGGAGAGAAAAGGTGGAGGAAGGAGATCAGTTCTTCAGGGCTGGAATAAAATTGGGCATCTGTAAGAATGCAGTTCATTTTTTATTTATTTATATATTTTAAAATTCAGTTTTACAAATGACATTGACATTTAAATAAAAATCATAAAAATATGGGATTCCTTGAATCACTGGACTTCCCTCCATGGGTTCCATTGTTAATCTTATTTAACTACATCTAATAATGTTCTCCACTTTTTGTTCAAAATTATATTCTTACCTGTGATGGCCTGGGATTCCGATTCGGAGGATGAAACAGAGGAATCCCAGCCTGCACAAGAGTCCCCGCCTCCAGGGCCGGCTGAACTGGGGCAAGGCCTAGATGCTGAAGAACCTGCACCTGTGGCAGTGCATCAGGAGCTGGCCCCAGGTGAAACCCTTCTGGCCCCAGAGAGGCTTGACGACTCAGTGGCCACAGGTGAGCCTCCTCCAGGGCCCAGTAACCCTTCGGCCTCTCCTGATCTGCAGAGGCTTAGGGCAGAGAGGCGAAGGGAACTGGTTGCCCCCAGGAGGAGTGCTCGCCTTAAGGCCAGAGGAGGCGGGGCTCCTGGGGGCCGGGACCGCCCCTGGCCTTAGAAGAGGATAAAAGCCCAGTCAGCCCGGCCCCAGGTTGCGGGAGCAACGTTGTTGTTGGCTTCGGACCTTCCTGTGTTCCTGATCCCTGCTCGGCTCCTGTTCCTGACTATCCGGTACTCCTGTTCCCTGCTCGGCTTCCTGTTCCTGACTATCCGGTACTCCTGTTCCCTGCTCGGCCTCCTGTTCCCGACCATCCGGTGTTCCTGTTCCCTGCACAGCCTCCTGTTCCAGCGTTCCTGTTCCCCGCCCGGCTCACTGCCTCGGACCTTGCCCCTCTTCGTGTGGACTCTGCTACACCCAATGTACCTTACCCCCGGGACCAGCACAGTTTGCTCCCGCCACACCCGCACTCCCCCTTCGTAGGGGTGCGTTCGGGAAGAGCCAGAGGCCATGGCTGAACAGGCGGCTGCACTGGTGGCTTTGGCCCAGGAGAACCAGGCCTTGACTCACACCGTGCAGCAGCTCAGCGACGCGGTTGTGGCACTTCAGCAACGCTTGGAAGCCCTACCGGCTCCTGGGGCCGACGCCCCAGCTCCGGGCAAGTACCCAGTGGCTTTGCCTGAGAAATTTGATGGAGCCCCGGCCAGCTTTCCCATGTTCCTGGCCCAGGCCAAGCTGTATATTCAGGGGCGAGCCCGGAACTTTCCTGACGACCGCACCAAGGTGCACTTTTTGATTAGTTTGTTAAAGGACCAGGCGGCCAAGTGGGCGTTGCCGCTACTCAGGCAAGACTCCCCCTTGCTGGCAGACTATACGGGGTTTTGCAATCGTTTGGAGGCCGCGTTCGGCAACCCCCAGAGAGAGAGTCAAGCCAACCGGGCGATTCGGCGTTTGAAACAGGGCAAGTCCACGGTGGCCACATATACCACGGAGTTTCGGCTGTTGGCACAGGACTTGACCTGGAATGACTCGGCACTGCGGGACCAGTATCTCGAAGGGCTTTCGGACGAGGTACTGGACCAGTTGGCCACAATGGAACGCCCCACCACGCTGGACACTCTCATTCAACGGAGTCTACAAATAGACGACCGGTTGGAGGATCGTCGTCAGGCCCGGGGTCGCCGACACTTCCAGTTCACGGCACCAGCTTTTTCCGACAGCCCCACGGTCACAACTGATTTAACGGAGGAGCCTATGCAGCTCGGAGCAGTGCGGCCACGCCTTTCCCCCACAGAGAAGGCGCGGCGTCGGGAGGGAAATCTCTGTCTTTACTGTGGCGGAAGTGGACACTTCGCTCGGTCCTGCCCTGAGAAACGCCAGCCGCAGGGAAACCGCCAACCCCAGTAGCTGATGGCCCTAGCTACCGGGGGTCCCAAACCGTACAGAATGGGCCCGCACCAATGGACTTGCAACATCTTATGGTTTCGGTACGTTTATACCCTCCAGGGGGGCCCTGGATCCTCACCCATGCTTTGGTAGATTCAGGGGCAACCCGCTCCTATATGGACGCTGCTTTTGCCGCCCATCATCAGGTGCCACTTCGGAACAAGCCAGTACCGGTCCAGGTGGAAGCGATTGATGGACGACTTCTGCGTTCAGGTGCTGTTACTCAGGAGACCCAGCCCCTGGTCCTGTGTCTCCAGCAGCACCGGGAGTTGCGAACTTTGGACATTGCCTCTATGCCGCGCTTCCCCCTGGTGCTCGGGATGGACTGGCTGGAAGCCCACAACGTTCAGATTGACTGGGTCAAACGGACCGTGCACTTCCCAGACCCATGTTCCCATGCTCAATCCGGAACGCTGGCGGCCGCGCCCTCAGAGGAGGCAGCACCCACGCTCCCAGCCGTGTACCAGGACTACCAGGACGTGTTCGAGGAACGGGGGGCAGACCAGCTGCCGCCGCATCGGCCTTTTGACTGCGGCATAGACCTCCAACCCGGAGCGCCTTTACCAGTGAGTCGCTTATATTCCCTAACAGAGCCAGAGCGCGAGGCTTTGCAGGACTTCTTGCGCAAGAACCTGGAGCGTGGGTTCATTAGGCCTTCCACCTCGCCTACCGCGGCACCAGTGCTTTTCGTTAAGAAGAAATGTGGGGAACTCCGCCCTTGCCATGATTACCGAGCCCTGAACAAAATTACCGTCCCAGACCGGTACCCCTTGCCCCTTATCTCGGAGCTGCTGGAGCGGGTGCAAGGGGCACAGGTGTTCACCAAGCTGGACCTCCGGGGGGCCTACAACTTGATTCGGATCCGAGCCGGGGATGAGTGGAAGACAGCGTTTGGGACCCGGTACGGGCAGTTCGAATATTTGGTTATGCCTTTCGGTTTGTGCAACGCGCCTGCTGTGTTTCAACGCTACATCAACCACGTGTTTCAGGACTTGTTAGACAAGTACGTGGTGGTGTATTTGGATGACATACTGATTTACTCCCGTGACCCGGCTCGCCATGAGGGACATGTCCGGACCGTGCTGCAGCGCTTGCGTGAGCACCGTTTGTACGCAAAGCTCAGCAAGTGCGAGTTCCATCAGCGGACTGTGGACTTCCTTGGTCACCGGCTCTCTCCAGATGGGGTGCAAATGGACCCGGGGAAGGTGACAGCGGTTCAAGAATGGGCGGCACCCCGGAACCGCAAGGACCTACAGCGTTTCCTGGGGTTCGCCAATTACTACCGGACCTTCATCGCTGATTATGCTCATCGCACCACCCCGTTGACCCGGCTACTGCGCCCAAAGACGCCGTTTTCCTGGGACAAGGAGGCAGAGGAGGCGTTTCAGGGGTTGAAGGCCTGTTTCCAGAGGGCACCAATCTTACAACATCCTGACCCCTCTCGACCCTTTGTGGTGGAGACCGACGCTTCCAGTACGGCTCTTGGTGCCGTCTTGTCTCAACAGATTGGTCCTGAAGCGCCACTCTTACCCTGTGCCTTCTATTCCCGCCAGCTCCTACCAGCGGAGCGTAACTATACTGTGTGGGAGCGGGAACTACTGGCCATCAAGGTAGCCTTTGAGGTCTGGCGCCACCATCTTGAGGGGGCACGACATCCGGTGGAGGTGAGAACCGACCACCGGAACCTGGAGTACCTCCAGACCACCCGCAAGCTGAACCAAAGACAGATCCGGTGGGCGTTGTTCTTTTCCCGGTTCCAGTTCCGGATCCGCTACATCCCTAGCTCTCAGAATCAGAAGGCGGATGCCCTGTCCCGGAAACCTGAAGACAACACAGACATGGTACAGCAAGCAGAACCCACCACGATCCTACCTCCGGCTGCATTCCTGGCCACCCAGGAGGCGCAACCACTGCAGGTTCGGGTGCGGGAACAGCAGCGGGTCGACGCTTGGGCCCAGGAACGACTCCGGGAGCTGGCTGAAGGGTCCAGCCCACAGTATCCGGGGCTGGTCCTGCATCAGGGCCTTCTGCTGCACCACGGTCGTCTGTACATCCCGCCAGGGCCACTACGGCTGGAGGTTCTCCAGATGGCCCATGATGCCCCAGCAGCGGGGCACTTTGGACGGTATCGGACCACCCATCTGGTCAGTCGAGAGTTTTGGTGGCCCCGCCTGAAGGCTGACGTGGCTCGCTACGTTGCTGGTTGTGATGTCTGCCGGCGCGCCAAGGGACCTACCGGGCGACCCCCCGGCCTACTTCAGCCATTGCCAGTTCCACCGCGCCCTTGGCACACGGTTTCGTTGGACTTTGTAGTGGACTTACCCTCGTCTCGTGGCTGTACCTGCCTTCTGGTTTTCTCCGACCATTTCACCAAGATGGTGCACTGCGCTCCCTGTCCATCTGTACCCACAGCCAAGGAAACTGCTCAGCTGTACCTTCAGCATGTCTTCCGCCTGCATGGCCTACCTGAGCGTGTGGTGTCCGACCGGGGCGTTCAGTTCACATCCCGGTTCTGGCGAGCATTACACCAGACCCTAGGGACAGAGGTCTGCCTCTCGTCAGCCTACCACCCACAGACCGATGGCCAGACGGAACGGGCGAACGCGGTGCTGGAGCAGTACCTCCGGTGTTACTGCAGCTACCAGCAGGATGACTGGGTCGACCACCTGGCATTGGCAGAGTTCGCCTATAACAACGCGGTGAATGCGTCCACCCAGCAGACCCCGTTCCAGGCCAGTTATGGTTATCATCCACGGCTGTTTCCAGAGGTGCTGCCGGCGTCCGCGGTCCCGGCGGTGACGGAGTGGCTTCAAGAGCTCCAGTCCCAGCAACAGCTTTTGGTGGAGCAACTGCACCAGGCCAAGGAAGCATACAAAGCCCAGGCCGACCGCCACCGCCAGGTGGGGCCGGAACTTCGCGTCGGTGACCTGGTTTGGCTCTCCACTCGCCACCTCCACCCCTCTCGACCTTCGCGGAAGTTGGACGTCCGCTTCACCGGCCCGTTCCCTATCGTAGACCAAGTCTCTCCTGTGGCATTTCGTCTCCAGTTACCCGCAACCCTGAAGGTTCACCCGGTCTTCCACAGGTCCCTTTTGAGTCCGGTGGCCCCACCCGACGAGTTCCACCCGAACCGTCCCCGACCGCAGCCAGTGTTGGTTCGGGGAGAGCCTGAGTACGAGGTGGAACGCATCCTGGACTCCCGATACCGCAGGGGAAAGCTGCAGTATCTCATTGACTGGAAGGGGTACGGACCGGAGGACCGTTCTTGGGAACCAGCGGCCAACGTCCACGCACCGGCCTGCCTCCGAGAGTTCCATGCGACGTACCCCGGCAAGCCGGGTCCGGACCCTCGGTTGAGGGGGGGGCCTGGGAGGGGGGATGGTGTGATGGCCTGGGATTCCGATTCGGAGGATGAAACAGAGGAATCCCAGCCTGCACAAGAGTCCCCGCCTCCAGGGCCGGCTGAACTGGGGCAAGGCCTAGATGCTGAAGAACCTGCACCTGTGGCAGTGCATCAGGAGCTGGCCCCAGGTGAAACCCTTCTGGCCCCAGAGAGGCTTGACGACTCAGTGGCCACAGGTGAGCCTCCTCCAGGGCCCAGTAACCCTTCGGCCTCTCCTGATCTGCAGAGGCTTAGGGCAGAGAGGCGAAGGGAACTGGTTGCCCCCAGGAGGAGTGCTCGCCTTAAGGCCAGAGGAGGCGGGGCTCCTGGGGGCCGGGACCGCCCCTGGCCTTAGAAGAGGATAAAAGCCCAGTCAGCCCGGCCCCAGGTTGCGGGAGCAACGTTGTTGTTGGCTTCGGACCTTCCTGTGTTCCTGATCCCTGCTCGGCTCCTGTTCCTGACTATCCGGTACTCCTGTTCCCTGCTCGGCTTCCTGTTCCTGACTATCCGGTACTCCTGTTCCCTGCTCGGCCTCCTGTTCCCGACCATCCGGTGTTCCTGTTCCCTGCACAGCCTCCTGTTCCAGCGTTCCTGTTCCCCGCCCGGCTCACTGCCTCGGACCTTGCCCCTCTTCGTGTGGACTCTGCTACACCCAATGTACCTTACCCCCGGGACCAGCACATTACCATAGTTCTTGTTACATTACAAGTGCTGTTACAATCCTGCTAATGTTTTGAATTGTTCACGGTATTCTCCAAGATAACTTATAGTTTCCCCCCATTCCTTGTGAAAGTTTTGATCTTCTTGGTTTCTAATCTTCCCGGTCATTTCCACCATTTTGGCATATTCCATCATCTTTATCAACCATTCTTTTCTTGTAGGAACTTTATCTTACTTCCATCTCTGGGCAAAAAGTATCTGCACAGCTGTCATCACATACATAAATAGTCTTTTCTGCTCCTTTGGTATTTCTGCCCCTAAAATTCCTAGTGAAAAAGCTTCTGGTTTTTCCACAAAAGTTATTTCAAACATTTCTTAAACTCGTTATATATTATTTCCCAGTATGCTTTTGTTATCTTGCACTTCCACCACATATGGTAGAAAGTGCCTTTCTTCTCTTTACATTTCCAACAAATATTCATAAGAATGCAGTTCAGGCTGGTCTTCCCTTGCTGGTGTTCTCTTGCTCCTTTGAATGATGGATGGGTTTGGAGGCGGGATGAGTGAATCTCAGTGTCTCTCAGTTTCTCATTTCTCCAATCTGAACTTTAGTTCTTCAAATCAGAACTTGCCATTTTATTTTATTTTTTTAAAAGTCTTTCTGATAATTCACCTGCATTTTAGTGCAAATTTTTCCTAATTTATATAATTTGGGGGCAATTTTCCCTCTAATAAACACACAGCTTTATTGCTGTCCATAGACCCAAAAAACACAGTAGAACAATAGTATATATCAACAGTTATTAAGGTGTGAGATCGTCCTTGCTAGTCAACAGAGGCTGCACATACCGATTTTTTATTTTCACTGCCTTCGAGAGGAATTCTGCTACAGCCAGTGTAATAGTATCAGACTTATCCTCAAGGAGGACCTTGACATGAAACGTGTCAGCAATTCCAGGTTGTTCTATTCTAATAAAACCCTTTCCCCCACCATGCTATTTTCACTAATAGATGCACATTTTATTCCTGGGCTGTGCATTCTTGTGTACATTTCCAGGCCTGGAGAATGGCATTGTAAAATTCGGAGGAGTGCGATTTTCGAAGGAGGGCTGTGTTTTGGTTCACGGATTGTGTCGGAAAGGGTGGATTTGAGAGCCTCTCCTTTCAATGCAAACAGAGTAGAAATTCTCCCCACTCCCTAGGCCTAGGTATCCTCTTTCTCCGGCTTGGCTTATGCAACAGTCAACTAGAGTTGAACATTCTTTCAGGAATGGAGGGGGAAAGTAAGTTCCCTGCAGCTGCTTCTTCTTTGGCTGATGGATAGAGCCAGGATGGCTTCCCGGTTGCCTTGATGTTTATTCCTGAAAGGCAGAGGAGTGCAGCCTCTCAGTGTCTCTCGATCCCCTGGCTGATGTAAGATGCCAGAATACACTTTTCTTCTGCTTTTGAAAACGTTGATATCTCTATACAAGTTTTTGTTATGTGAATGGTGCCACGGACCCCTGGCTGTGTAACGTAGAGCCCTTGGGGGTCCCCAGACCCCCAGTTAGGAACTACTGCCTTAGAGTATTAATTGATCAGGTGCTCTACCAACCTACTCAAAGGTAAAGGTAAAGGGACCCCTGACCATTAGGTCCAGTCGTGACCGACTCTGGGGTTGCGGCGCTCATATGCTTGAAATTCATTCTTCTCTGAATTCTGCGATGACCAGACAACGTGTATAAAAATGCATGTGTCAAAGGTGTGCATAAAAATGCAGTTATGAGTGAAAGTAACATACAGAAATTAGGGAGAATTGCTTGCAAAAATGTGTATGTTGGGAGAAATCAGCATGAAAATGCTGGCAAACTTTCATGAAGTTTTATAAACAAGCAAGCAAGCAAGCCACAAATCACTCTAAAATGTGGAGAACTGAATTTAAACCAAAACCAAAATTAACAGATTTGTCCAGCCTTACAATAAACCAAATAAACAAAGAAATAATTCCAGATCAGCCACAGAGCTACATTTCCCCTATATCTATATCTGTCTATCTATCTATCTATCTATCTATCTATCTATCTATCTATCTATCATCTATCATCTATCTATCATCTATCTATCATCTATCTATCATCTATCTATCTATCTATCTATCTATCTATCTATCTATCTATCTATCTATCTATCATCTCTCTCTCTCTCTCTCTCTCTCTCTCTATCATCTATCTATCATCTATCATCTATCATCTATCATCTATCATCTATCTATCATCTATCATCTATCTATCATCTGTCTATTTATCATCTCTCTCTCTCTCTCTCTCTCTCTCTCTCTCTCTCTCTCTCTCTCTCTCTCTCATCTATCTATCTATCTATCTATCTGGAGACTGTTTACCAGGCCCCTAAAGTAGCTTTTCTTGCTTGTCTTCTTTTAATCTGATACCTTGTTGTTTTTCTCGGGCTCCTTCCTTCCTTTGCTCCAGCTGTTCCTTTGCTCCTATGCTTCACTACCCAACACAGAGTAGCTTTTGTGCGTTCCTGACATCCGCAGCAGATGTTTGTCTGACTCCAGTGCTCCTGAGCACCTGTCGGTTTGCCTTCCCCCGCCCTCAAAACTCTTATTTTAAAGAGCCCCTCGGAGCAAACACATCTGGATCTGCTATGGATGGGGGGGGGGAAAGAAACCTGGGGAGGGTGATTTTGAATTTGACATGCCTGCTCCCCACCCCACCAGTCCAAACCACAGCCTCCTCAAGGCTGCCTTTTCAGTGTCACATAGCTCCGCCACTCAATTTTGCATACAACAAGGACCATGTCCTCGACTTCGGACCAACTTAGAGCCAAGAATGACCAGACTGAATTTAAGTCAGAAAAAGTGGGACTTAAATTAACAGAATTTACTTTCTTGTTCAGTGTTTCACCTAGCCTCCATCTAGAATATTGAAGTCCAGCTACATTTGGCACGATGAGTGCATGTGTCTTCTGGTGTGTTAGACCGTTACTTGCTGCCTGAGTGTGCCTGGCTCTGATTTTTATTTTTTTTAAAATGGAGATTCCACTGAGAATTATCAGGGGTTGGGTAAATAAGAGATATATGTACAAGTGCGAACAAGCTGTTATTTATTGAACCAACCACCTTCTACTGATAAATATTTCATCTGTTCAGAAGGTTGCATTACCAACCTTACTGTATGCTTATGAAACATGGACCATTTACAAACGCCATCTCCAACTCCTCAAAAGGTTCTATCAATAGTGTCTCTGAGCATTTTTACACATCACTTGGGAAGACAGGTGAACTAATGCCAGTGTACTGGAAGAAGCAAAGATCACCAGTGCCGAAGCAATGAATCTTCAACATCATCTTCTTTGGACTGGTCATGTTGTGCAGATGCCTCTATTCTGAACTTAAAAATGGAAAGCGTAATGCTGATGGTCAACAAAAGAGGTTAAAAGACTCTCTCAAGGCAAATCTTTAAAAATGTAGTATAAGCACTAGCAGCTAGGAAACACTGGCCTGCGAGCGCTCCAGTTGGAGAACAGCCTTTACCAAAGGTGTCATGGGCTTTGAAGACGCTTGAACTCAGGACGAAGGGGAGAAACATGCTGAGAGGAAGGCACGCTTGGCAAACCCTCACCATGATCAACTCCTGCCCGGAAACCTATGTCCCCACTGTGGAAGGATGTATGGATCCAGAATTGGCCTCCACAGTCACCTATGGACTCATTGTTAAAACCGTGTTCATGGAAGACAATCTTACTTGGCTATGAGTGATGACCAAAGAAGAAGACTGATGAATATTTCATCCATTCAGAAGCTCTGGACTTTTCAGGTGATAAAATTAATTGTGTGTACAAGGAACATGAACTTGTTTCTCTTTGTCGCTTGTCTATCTGTTGTTCAGTGCCTGCAGTGGCATTCTTGTTTTGATTATGATATCAAGAATGGCATAAGCATAGTTTTTACTTTGATGGACGATATAACAAAATGCCTTATGAAGAGAGACTCTTTCTGTGTGAACAACCATTTGCCATTACTTAATACAATGTCCACTATATGCAGACCCAAGAAATCGATTCATAAAACCCCTTTTCAAGAAGGAAACAATTCTAACCAGGGCAGAGAGGGTGAAATGGCTGCTGAGTGATACTGATGATTTTGTGACTTATAAGGTGGATCTCTATGCCTTGGCAGCTAGGAAGATTAGGAAGAATGAACTGGATGGGCTGGATGGGTTAAGTTGCAAAGGGGTCTCAGAGATCTAACTTGAGCATTTTATCTGAGAATTACTTTTTATTCTGTGAAATAAGGAATTTTGGTGGATTTGATCATGGTTTTACTGCACATGTAGCAGCTGCTGTCTCCCCCCGCCCTTCCCTTCTTTGGATGATAACATGGCCTTTGGCTAGCACAATAAAAATTTATGTTATGTTATAGATTTAAGGGGAGGATCCCTTTAAGGGAAGGATGTGGATGGTGCTGTGGTCTAAACCACTGAGCCTCTTGGGCTTGCCGATCGGAAGGTCAGCGGTTCAAATACGGCAAACGGGGTGAGCTCCCGTTGCTCTGTTCCAGCTTCTGCCAACCTGGCAGTTCAAAAGCATACCAGTGCAAGTAGATAAATAGGTACCACTGTGGCGGGAAGGTAAACAGTGTTTTCGTGTACTCTGGCACTTGTCATGGTGTTCCGTTGCGCCAGAAGCAGTTTAGTCATGCTGGCCACATGACTCGGAAAGCTGTCTGTGGACAAATGTCGGCTCCCTCAGCCTGAAAAGTGAGATGAGCACTGCAACCCCATAGTCACCTTTGACTGGACTTAAATGCTCAAGGGTCATTTACCTTTACACCCCCAGAAATTAATAAATACCAGGGTTTTGATTAACTGGGATACAGATTAAAGTGCAGAACTGTGCCGGACAAGGAATTCAGGGAATTCCTAGGCTGGCTTATGCAAACCAACCTAGCTGGGCGAAGAGCAAACCTGTTAACATGACAAAAGTTGGTGATGGGCCACTGGGGAGTGAGATGTTACCAAGGTGATGAGGTGTATGTTTGAGGGGACAGGAAAAGGGTTTCTGGGAAGAAGAATTAGGTAAAAGAGCTGAGATTCACCTTTCCAGGAGGATGGCTGCAGGCTGCTTGAGCTTCTACCTCTTGAAGACTGAAGGTGTAAATAGGTGAATAAACCATATTTCTTAAAGCCACAACAGTCTCCACTGCGTCTTCAAAGGGACACAGACCTTGTGTGGGTGCCTGTGACTCCGTGGGTTCTTGCCACCGCTTGGCAGAGAGAGGGGGCAGGCACCCAACTTTTGTAACGGTATACTTTTTAAAAATACTAATTTTATTTATAATTTTCCTTTATATAGTTTAACAATACTTCCAACATTTCAACCCTCGACTTCCACCCTCCTCTTTCTGAGCTTCCTTCAATTTATTTTATCATTTCCACGTTTGTAACAGTATACTTTAAAAAAACTACCCCCCCCCATGAAATCCTTCGATCTTCACTGCAACCACTTAGCAAACAGCGTTGCTGGAAGGGTTCCCCACCCCCAATAAAATGCATCTGGAATAGATCTTTTTGCTGAAATGTCTGCCACCAATGTCAGTTTCCTCAGATCTTGGCTATTGCCTGTGTCTTCTTCCTGTGCTCCAGCTGACTGTCTGAGACCCTCTCTGCTTTGCAGCATGTTTCCTTCATCCATTTGTATACCTGCCAGTCATTGTCACAAGGAACTTCCTGCTTCATCCCTGCTTGACAAGGTTAAGCCAGACTGATGATCTGCAGTTGTGCTTCACTTCATCTCTCCCTCCTCCACCCTGCTCTCCCCCCCCCCATCCAGATTATTTCTGAGCAAATGTGAACTCTGTGGTATGTGTTCATTGCTGAAGGAAGGCCAAGTGTTAGCCTCTGTATTTCCACATTGGCTAATTCTCCAAGGAGTGAGAATGTAATGACATCTATGGGGTGGAGGGGAGGATAGAGGACACTGCTCTCTCTCCCCCCCCAGCCCCCAACCTTCTCCCCTCCCAATCTTCAGGAATGAACTTTAAAGCCAAATCTGCCTGTCTTACTTAGGCGTCAGTTCACGCACAGCTGGAAATCCTGAGCGATGGGATTGCAAGAATCATACAAAGATATTGTTAGGAGTATTGCTGTCTTGATTACTGAAATGAGCCAATCGCCGGGCAGCTAACAGAATTCAGAGGTACCTGATTCTAGAGCAGATTTATGCTAAGTCATTTTTACCAAAGGTAATGCATGAAAAAAAACACCCACATGTGCCTGGGAGATTCTGTAGGAGGCTGCAAGCCCAGGAAGCACAATAATAGTAATAATAATTTATTATTTATACCCCGCCCATCTGGCTGAGTTTCCCCAGCCGCTCTCCCAATCAAGTGCTAAAAACAATACAGCATTAAATATTAAAAACTTCCCTAAACAGGGCTACCTTCAGATGTCTTTTAAAGATAGGATAGCTGCTTAGTTCCTTCACATCTGAAGGGAGGGTGTTCCACAGGGTGAGCGCCACTGATGAGAAAAGCCCTCTGCCTGGTTCCCCGTAACCTCACTTCTCGCAATGAGGGAACCGCCAGACAGCCTCGGTGCTGGATCTCAGTGTCTAGGCTGAACGATGGGGGTGGAGACGCTCCTTCAGGTATACATGACATCTCCTGTATAATTTTGTTACAGCACAAGTGAGGAGAGTGCTCAGGAAAACCTTCCTATCCCAGTGTTGTTTAGGACCTTTCCACCCTTTAAATGTGGGTCTACCAGTGCTTTATTCTTTTTTAAGGGGGGGGGGAAGGTGTTGGTAATCATCATGAATTCGTTACAATAAGTGCCACACTTTTAACAAAGGGTGTGTGGGTGGGTACTGCATACCATTGCGTACCCCCCTGGGGGGGGGAAGCCCTACATATGGTGGCCATTTCTGACTTTTCAAAGCTCGAAAAGATCTGGGACAACACTGGGATGGGGAGGACGTAATGTGGATGTCCCTCTATTAATGAGACAGGCAGGTGCAAAGCCACATATTGCTCAGGTGTGGACAAGCCCCAGGATGCCGGACTAGGTGGCCTGATCCAGTAGGGATCGTCTTATGTTATTGTGTTACAGTCTCATCCGTATGGCAAGGTGAGATGTGCTGCCGCTGCAGTTTTGAAGAGTTAAAAGGTACGTTTCCCTATTTTGCCGCATCCCGGTATATTATAGGTTGCTTCCAGACTGGTGTTTATTGTGGGATTGGCACTTCTCTCGCATACACCCCCCCCCCGTGACATCAGCATCAAAATGCTGGGCTGTGTTTCATACCTTTTCTATTCAGAGTCACAGTTTTCACAGAAAATCAGGTAAGTAAAAACAAACAAAGAAAAACCTGCTGCCAACGTCCCATTTGCAATGTCTGAACGGCCAGTTTGCAGTATTCAGGCTCCAGCTGGAAGGACCCTTAGACATTTCAGTTGCCGCACAACTGGGGTGGGGATAGGGCAGGATGCAATCATATTGTGCATTTCAAATGTTTGTGCATAGCACCAGCAAAGGTGCCAGATCCTGCTGGTGGGTAAACACGTATTGGAAGGTATATGCTTGAGGGTTTCCTATAGACATCTAGCTGGCCACTGTGAGAACAGGATTCTGTTCCAGATAGGATTCAGCAGGGCTCTTCTCAGTGGCGTAGCTAGCCGCTCGGGTGCCGGGTGTGGTGCTCGCATCCTGCAGCCGGGGGTGGGACGAGCAGCCCAATGGGGGCAGGGCAAGCCACCCATGGGGCCAGGGAGCGCTGTGTGGAGCCTCTCTGCTGCCTCCCCATCGGTTGTAGGGCGGCTGAGGGAGAGGCGGAGGGCAGATGCAAGTCCCACACTGCCGTTTCAGGCAGCGCGGAGCCTGCAGGCCCCCAAGCCACCATGTCACTCCCAGGAGAGACGTGTGGCTCAGGCATGCTGCAGGCCCCATGGTAAGTGCCGGCCGTGTTTCATTACATTTGTTGACTGAACTAAAAAGTTTTGTGAGCTCAATTTTTTAAAAAAACATAACCCCCTCTTATTTTTTTTATTTTGTCACCCCCCTCAGTGATGACACCCCAACCCCTTTCCTCCGCCACTGGCTCTTCTTGGTTTCTAGGTAAGCTCTTTAAGAGTGAGGGAGTATCCGCACTGGTGGTTGTTTCTTGCAGTTCCACTCACACAGCACCTCAGCATCCTGCACTCCACATCAACAGCAGGCTGCAAAATAGCAAAATTAAGTAAAAAAAAAATCATTCATAATAAATTCCCGCTGTGAAAAAAAGGTTTTAAGTGCTTATGCTCACAATGTTAAGTAAATAAACCAGAAAATAACACTTGCAGCTGTAAGTATCTTATTTTTCCTTCTTTTAATAATTTCAATGGGGGGGGGGGGCTGACAAGAAATTTTCCACATCGGGTACCACCTAACCTTGCTACGCCATTGCCCCCCCTCAGCTTATCAGTCAGGCTCTGAGTCCAAAGCCAGCCCCTCTCCTTGCCCCTTTTCAATGGAAGACAATAACACAATGAAATTCAGAACAATAACAATTTATTGCATGTTTATTCAAAATCAATTAAAAACTATTTCGTTTAAGTAATGCAAGAAAATCGATCAGCTTGATCCAGTGACACCAGAGAGAGCCATTTTCACTTGGAAGATGCAGTGAGCTTTTTTTCTCCTGCTCTGGACGGTAGGACTCGAACCAATGGCTTCAGGATACAACAAAGGAGATTCCGACTGAACATTGTTCAACAGAGGAATGGACTCCCCTGGAAGGTGATGCACTCTCCTTCCTTGCAGAGATTAGATGGCCATCTGTCATGGATTCTTTCTTTCTTTCTTTCTTTCTTTCTTTCTTTCTTTCTTTCTTTCTTTCTTTCTTTCTTTCTTTCTTTCTTTCTTCCTTCCTTCCTTCCTTCCTTCCTTCCTTCCTTCCTTCCTTTCTTCCTTTCTTCCTTTCTTCCTTGTTCTGCCCAATCTCAGTCCATATTTCATGGCTGCTTAAATCATCTGTCCCCCTCCTGATTCTTAGCGCCTCTTCTTCTCCCAGTCTTTAGCCAGTTGATTCCTTCAAGGAGGAAAATCATAATTCTTCAATGATGATGTCATCTGGATGGAAAAGAATGAAAAAGAGAGAAAATCTGTTCAGTTCTCTCCGCTTCTTGTAGCTGGAGTCAGTCTGGGTGCTGCCCTCCCAGGGCAGGTGGGAAAGGCCTGCCAGGCAGGGAGCAGGTCCTGCAGGACTCCCAGCAAGAAGACCTGGGAGGTGTGTCTTGGGCAAACAAAGGACAGGGAGTTCACTGTCCCCAAGGTGTGGGGATTACCTTCTTTCAGATTATTTCTGAAGCACGCCAGCTCCGGCCGAATCACTTTGTTCTGCAGAGGAAAGACAAATCTGAGTCAGTTGACATTATGAACCCCACCCTGGATGGGTGTAAGAGAAGCAGCCCCACCCAGGAAGGATGGAAGCAACCAATGAACTAGATAAATAGGTACCACTCCGGCGGGAAGGTAAACGGCGTTTCCGTGCGCTGCTCTGGTTTGCCAGGAGCAGCTTAGTCATGCTGGCCACATGACCCGGAAGCTGTATGCTGGCTCCCTCGGCCAATAAAGCGAGATGAGCACCGCGACCCCAGAGTCGGTCACGACTGGACCTAATGGTCAGGGGTCCCTTTACCTTTAGGGGGTTGGACTCGATGGCCCTTGTGGTCTCTTCCAACTCTATGATTCTATGATTCTAACTGAAAACAGGAAGGCAAAATACTTACTCTTAGGTTTGGGAATCTTCGTGAAAGGGCCAGCAGCAGGGATATACTGCTGGCCCCTAATTTCCTTTGCTCTTCATTCCCCAAAAGGGCATAATATCGGAGGTCCTGCAGGATGAAAGAAATGGGACAGTTAGTTGGGTAAGGGACAGGGGGGCAACCCTAAAACCACTCCTGATGCTATCAGGATACCTACGGTAAGCAATTGGAGAAAGGTTCTAGTATTGGGGGCTTCTAGGAGGAGACCCCCCAGCAGGCTTTGAAATGGCCTCTTCAGTTCCTGTGGGAAAAGAGAGAAGAGAGGTTGAGTGCTGCTGGGTTAAATTTTGGAAGAGTGTAAAAAGAAGAAAGAGCCAAAGAGAAGTTAAAGCAGAGGACATACCTCTTTGTCCTCCTCTGCACTCCCCAGAACTGCCTCCGCTGTTCTATGGAGGATTTCACTCACCATAGAGAGACTGAAGTGGGGTCTCATAAAACTGGAGAGAGAAAGGGAAGGGGTTAGACACTGCCTCCTCCAAGTCTCCCTTGACCCTTCTCCCTCCTGCCAGACTTGCCCAACCAAAGCTCCCCCTGGAGTTCTGTCCCCCTGCAGCCCTGCCCACCCCAAAGATCCCACTCACCTCAATTGCAGGAGGGCCTCGAAGGCCAGGGCCAGGCTCAGGGGGCGATCCCTGAAGTACTCCAAGTGGCCGAGGATGTTCTAGAAGAGAGCAGAGGAGGAAAGTCAGCTCCTTCCGGGAGTCTCCAGAGGACGGCTCCAACCCCAAACGCCAGCCCCCTCTTTGCCCCTCCCTCCCCATGGGGGTCCCTCACACCACCCATCACTCACCAGAATGGCTTTGGCTGTCTCCTCCTTGGAGTACTTCAGGGTTCGGAGCCCCCTGAGCCGAGCTGCCTGGCAGTCCTGGATGATGCCCAGAAGCTGGAGCTGATCTTTGTCCAGCAGCTGAAAGGCAAAAGTCAGGCTGTCAGTTCCTTGTGGGGGGAGGGCTCCTCCACATCTGAGAGTGCAGAGTGGAGTGCAAGAGGGGGGCAGGTCTGAGGGATCCCCTCCCTGCTCTCGTTTTATCCAATACTCACCGCAACGGAAGGGATGTGGATTCCCAGCACATCTGCAAAGTGAAGGACATGGGGATTGGTGAGTTCCTCCCTGAGCCCTTGCAAGGCTTTTCCAAGAGTTTTCTCCTGGATTCAAGTCCTACTACAGGAGAAGGACACTCCAGGCCTTGGGGGCCAATCCTGCCCTCCTGCCCCCAGAACATGGCTCCCCAGGGAAGATGCCCCTCCCACTGACAACTGTCCCCCTGCCTTGCCCCACAGCCCAGCCCCCTGCTTCCTCCAACAGACCCCACAAAATGGGGTGGTTGCTGGGGGTGGTGGTTGGGTTTCCAGATGCTGTCGCAGATAGGCGGGTTGGATCCAGCCGTCTGGCTCTGTGCATCTTTTTACTAGATGCCCCCCCCCCCAGCCCACTCCTGCCCTCCTCCATCTCCAAAAGGAGGGCCACTTGCTCACCCGATACCGCAGGCTGCTCCAGGACTTCTAGGGGTGCCACCTTCTTGCAGCTGATCAGGCGCCTTAAGCGCCTGAACCTAGAAGAGATGAGCAGAGAGAGCGACTCAGAAGCCGGTAGTCCCAATTCAGGGTGTGTGTGTGTGTGAGAGAGGTGGGGCCTCTGGCCCAATTCCTGCCATCTCTCTGCAGTTCTGTGACCCGAAAGGGCATCGGCAGAGCTGGAAAGAGGCAGCCCAGAGCACAAATGGCTGGCAGAGAGGGAAAGGAGGCCCCAAGTGCTATGGGTTCAAGAGCTCCAACCCAAAGGAAAGACAAGCATTGCCAGCTGTTAAAGGGCTGCTCTGCCTTGTCTTCTTAGGACTGTCACAGGAAACCCACCCCCAATCATTCAGTTTGTACAAACTTCACACTCTCACACTCACACACTACATATGCTACGCTTCTGTTATAAATCCATAGAAAATCAACCATACATCGGATTTGCACTGTTCCACTTTTATTTTACTCCATGAAGGAAGGACTACAAAATGGGGAAGGTTTGATACAGGGCAGCCATAATCCCTTGAGCATACCAGCACATACACAGGAGCCCTGCCCAGTTGCTATGCCAATCCTGATGGTCCTAGACAGAAGACCATCAAGATCACAAAGAACTTGCATATGGGAGTGGATTCAGCACAGACTGGAACAAAGGACAATGATCAGCTCTTCCCCCTGGGGGCAGGAAACTGCAAACTCCCCTCTGTCACCTGGAAAGTACTCATGGGGAGGGGGAAAGGGGGAACCAGCCAGGTGACAGGACACTCAGGTTACCACCACAACTCCTCCCTCAACCCCTCCTTTCTGTGATGTAGGTATGATGTATCTGAGGGGTGGTCTTAGGTTACACCCCTTCTGTGATGTATGTATGATGTTTCTGGGGGTGGTCTTGATCTACAGGGTGGCAATTCCAAAAGTCTGTATAAGGCCTTGCACACCATTTTTCTGGGTCCCTCCTCTCTCCCGCAGGTGAGGGGAGCACCCTGTTGCAACAGATCAATAAAGGCCAAGCCTACAGGCTGTTGTTTTGCTCCAGGTTATCCTGGTTGGTGTCTTTGTTTTTGTCCAAGGGAGCCCTCAGATTTTCCCGTTAACAGTTTGGTGACCATGCTCAGGGACTCTTGGTTCTCCTGTGAAGGTGAGGGGGGAGATAGAGCGGATTGGGCGCCACTGGGCAACCTTAGCCCAGGGGTCCTTTTTCCTCTCCTTGCCTCCTCTTTGCGGGCGGTAATCAATCGTCACCAGAAAGCTCAACCAGGGGAGCAAAGGCAAGGTCAAGCCGGCCAAAGAAAAGGATCCCGGGATCCACAAGGGACATTCAAGGACATGAGTATGGTTTGAAGTTAGTACATTGGGGGGGGGGGTGGAAGAATAATGTCTCCATGGCAGCTGAACTTTTCTTTTTTCCTCTCCTTGACGTCTTCTCTCGGAGTGTGGCCGGAAGCGTCCTGGAAGTCCTTCTCTCTCTCTCCTGATTCCCTTCTTCGGAGCGTGACCAAAGGGATCATGGAAAATCTCTTTTTTTCTCTCCTTGACATCTTCTCTCGGAGCATGGCCGGAAGCGTCCTGGAAGTCCTTCTCTCTCCCTCTCCTGATTCCCTTCTTCGGAGCGTGACCAAAGCGATCGTGGAAAATCTCTTTTTTCTCTCCTTGACGCCTTCTCTCGGAGCGTGGCCGGAAGGGTCGTGGAAAATCTCTCTCTCTGTCATTTGCTTCCTTTCAAACCTTTGTCTTCTCGGACCCCAATCTGGCACTGCACTGTGCAAGTGTCCAGTAGGGAATTCGGACATAGTTCTAAGGTCAGGGAGGAGGCTGTCGTGGACGGTAGAGCGGGAGGTTCGGAAAGAAGACGGGGCCCCGAGCTAGGATTAGTTTTGTGAGCAGCGCTGAGTGAATTCCGGATCCGTGGTTTTTCTGGGTTAAGAGACCCGTGGTTTCCAGGCTAGTTGCCTGTGGTTTTAGCTGTAGGCAGGGATTGCCTTTGGATTTCTACTAGCCTTCTCCAGTCTGATCCGTCGGAGTTTTGCCCAGAAAGGGCCGAGAGGGGCACTTGAGTGTTAGACTGAATAATACTGATAGGATATTCTTTTCTCTTCCCCTCCCTCTTTGTCCCTCTCTTGTATCTCTGTTTATGTATCTCCTTGTGTAGCTTGTTATCGAGCAACCCCCTCTCGGTATTAAAGGGAAATGGGAGCTCACTCTTCTAAACACCCTAGCTGGACTCCTCCTGGCAACAAAGCTTCCGTGAAGCCTTTTTGCCCCAGAGAGGATTCTGATACGCCCCTCCAGTTTGTCATCTCCAACTGGGCAAATAAAATAAATTAAAATAAAGGAACAAAATGGTCTTTCCAAGTACAAATCGCGAGACTGTTGTAACTTTTAGTGGGTGGCTTAGGCCCACCACCTGGAACCCAGGGCACAGCGGCCACCTCAGGGATCCTTCAACAAAATCAGGGTGTGAACCCTTAAGGAGAACTGAGCACATCAAATTTGTGTTGTTAAACTATAACCTAAAGCTAGAACATGAAACCGTAAACTTAATGGTGCTCAGAAGGCAGTAGATATAATAATAACCCAGCCTGAGAGCCCACGCAATAGAGATCTTATGACACCTTTTAAGTTACAAATAATCTGTTTTCATTTATTAAATCAGTTTTCCCATGATGTCTATGAAATTAATCGAAGCACAAACAAACATTGTTTGTGGAATGGTATTTGTTTACCTTTTTATCAGATAGCACATGGTGAATTTTAAGCTTTTCCCCCATTGTTTTCCCATTTTTTCAGTCCAGTAGTAATCTGTGCGTTTTTGATAATATCTTTGTATTATTGGTTGGTGTCTTTGTTTTTGTCCAAGGGAGCCCTCAGATTTTTCCGTTAACAGGACAGCCCTGCCCTTCCTGGTGAGGGAGGAGACCCTGGTCCCTGGAGGAGCTAAAGCTGTGGAGGGGACCCAGGACTCACACTCCGCCCCCAGGGGACCAAGAGAAAGCAAAGGAATGGTACTTACAGCCGGCACATCGTCTTGATGAAAAATCCCCCACCCCCCTATCTAAGCTAACTACCTAGCTGAAATTCCCACCCAAGCCTGGTCCCAAACTCTGATCCCACCCCCACTCCCAAACCCAGCCCTAACCTAACCCCAAACCTAACCCCCACCCTAACCCTACACTTACCCCTAACTATTCTTCTATAAACAAAATAAATATATTAAAAAATGTGCACAAATGCTCGCAAATGTGCACAAATATGCGCAAATATGCACAAATGCGTGCAAACACACACAAACGCGCACAAATACACACAAATATGCGCGAATATGCACGAATGCACACAAATATGTGCAAATGCGCACAAATATGCACAAATGTGTGCAAATGCACACAAATATGCGCAAATACGCACAAATGCGTGCAAACACACAAAAATGTGCACAAATACACACAAATATGCGCGAATACGCACGAATGCGCACAAATACGTGCAAATGCGCACAAATGCGCACAAATGCGCACAAATGTGCACAAATGTGCACAAATGCGCACAAATATGCAAAAAATAAAAAATAAGAAATAAGAAATAAGAAATAAGAAATAAGAAATAAGAAATAAGAAATAAAAAATTAAAAAATAAAAAATAAAAAATAAAAAATAAAAAATAAAAAATAAAAAATAAAAAATAAAAAATAAAAAAATAAAAAGTGAAAGTAAAAAATAAAAGTGTTAAAATAAAAAAGGTAAAATAAAAAATAAAATAAAAATAAATAAAATAAAATGAATTAAATAAAAGTATTAAATAAAATAAAAAGAAAAATCGCAAGCAAACCTCTCCTCTTCTACAATCACCACCACCACCACCACCACTACCTCTCTCTCCTGACTCTCCTCACTAACCCACAATGGCCGCCTGCAAGTCAGAGGCTTTTAAGGGAAGAGCAAGAGATGTCACAAAGGAGGGCAGGTCCTTGTCACCATGGCAACCCCTCCACCTGGACCTGGACCCTCCTGAGAGGTGATGCTTCTCTGTCAAAACTTTGAGGCGCCTTCTGTTCCGCCTGCAGCTGGGCTGTATCTTCTATCCACAGATTCACACTGGCATTTCACATCCTTCTTGCTGCAGCCCCATTTCCAAAGGAAGACCACCCCCATCCTTCAAGGCAGGCTAGGGGTCTCCATAGCGCAGGATTGAACCATCTGCTTTGCATGCAGGCCTTCTGTCCTGGGAATGTCCGTCCCCCCCATTCGAAACCCTGGATAGCTGCTGTCAGTCAGCGCAGGCTAGTTGAAGAAGGATATTGAGCAGCTGGAAGGTGAGCAGAGGAGGGCAACCAGGATGGTGAAGGGTCTGGAAACCAAGCCTGATGAGGAACAGTTGAGGCAGCTGGGTATGTTTAGCCTGGAGAAGAGAAGACAGAGGGGAAAGCCATCTTCCAATATCTGTGGGCTGCAAGAGGGAGAAAGCTTGTTTTCTGCTGCTCCAGAAGGGAGGGCAGGAGAGGAGATTCGGACTAAACATTAGCAAGAACATTCTGACTGTAAGACTCTCTGGGACGGTGGTGGACTCTCCTTCCTTGGAGGCTTTTAAGCAGAGGTTGGATGCCAATCTGCAAGGGATTCAGCTGCAATTTGGGGAGCGCATGGCACTGGCCTACTTTACAGGGTTGTTGTAACCACACAAGGCTGCTGAGCATCTGAAAGTGCCTGGCAAATGTTGAGCCTTCCATTTCATTGTGGGGAACAGCTGCAGCACGTCAGGAGGCGTCCCTCAACTTCCGTTTCTTCTCTCTCCTGCAGCCAAAGGGGCCGGGCTGGATTACCAAGTAGGCAGAGTAGGCACTGGCCTATGGACCCCACCCTTTTTAGGGGTCCCGTGACAATGGATCAAAATAAGATTGATTTGATCTTGAAAGAAAACAATAATCAAGCTTTCTTAGTTCAAGGTTATTCCAGTGTGCGCACGAGGCCTGCCCCCCTGCCCAGATTTTGGCTGCCAAGGGGCCTCCACAGGGTTTAATCCAGCACTTCCCCATGAACAGCCCAGTATACCTGAAGGAGCATCTCCACCCGCATCATTCAGCTCCATCCCTACCCACTGAGGTCCAGCTCCGAGGGCCTTTTGGCAGTTCCCTCACTGTGAGGAGAATTCCCTGGTTACAGGGAACCAGACAGAGGGCCTTCTCGGTAGTGGCACCCACCCTGTGGAACGCCCTCCCATCAGATGTCAAGGAAATAAACAACTGTCTGACTTTTAGAAAACATCTGAAGCAGTTTCCCCAAATACTTTCGTATGCTATTTTTACTAACCAATACAACACTAGGCACATTTTACTTGGAAAACTGCACTGAAAAACCTGAAGACGTGCAAATTATGAAGTATACAGGTGAAACTCAAAATATTAGAATATTGTGGAAAAGTTCATTTATTTCAGTAATTCAACTTAAAAAGTGAAATTAATATGTGAGATAGACTCATGACATGCAAAGCGAGATATGTCAAGCCTTTATTTGTTATAATTGTGATGTTTATGGCGTACAGCTGATGAAAACCCCAAATTAACAATCTCAGGAAATTAGAATATTAAATGAAATCAGCAAAACAAGGACTGCAAATAGAGCAATATTGGACCTCTGAGAAGGAGAAGCATGCACATGTACTCAGTACTTTTCTCATTGAAATGCAACCAAAGTTGAGTTCTCCCTCCATGATAAGGTGGTATGAACACTATAATTATATTTCCCAATTTCAGTCTCATGCAAAAATATTTCAGGCCATATACAGCCATGATGGGCAAGAGAAACAATGGTTAATATAATATAGTACATTATATTATAATATAATATAATATAATATAATATAATATAATATAATATAATATAATATAATATAGCAGTCATCTGAACCTGTCTCTGGCAGTAATCAGGACTCACAGACACCTTGTAAGGCAGGGAACAGAAGTAAAGAAAAACATTGCAGTAAATATGTCAGCCAAGCAGTTTGGACTCCTAAAGTTTATGTTGCCATGGAAGCCAAATGCAACATTTGGTATATCCAAACTGGCTTTTGGCGGCTAACGCAGCCAGAAGTACAATAAACCTGTAATTCCTCAGGATGTCTGCCTTCACTAGGTGCATTGCGACAGCTTCTAAGCTACAAATCTCCCTCTTTGGCTGTTTGTGCTTCTTCCTGAGAGAGGGGGTCTTACAGTTAATTTCAAACGCAATTAAAGTTCAAAGATTTACCGTGGAGATGGGGGTCTCCTCCAGATGTTGCCAGCTTACTACTAGCATCAGTCCCAGCTGGCATGGCCAACAGACAGGGATGATGGAAACTATGGTCCCAAGCAACCAGAAAACCAAGGAGACAGCACTGACAGTAAAAGATGCTAGCTGCTTGAGGAAAGATTCCATTCAGGCCTGACACATTTCAGAGTACGGTCAAACCTTGGCTCCCAAACGGCTTAGTTGCCGAACAAATCGCCTCCCGAATGCAGCAAACCTGGAAGTAAGTGTTCCGGTTTGCGAGCGTTTTTTGGGAGCCGAATGTCCGACGCAGCTTCCGCTTGAGTGCAGGAAGCTCCTGCAGCCAATCGGAAGCCGCGCCTTGGTTTTCGAATGGTTTCGGGAGTCAAACAGACTCCCGGAACAGATTAAGTTTGAGAACCACGGTACCACTGTCATCATCATAAACTTTATTGCACTAGCCAGACTCCATGGCATCATTCATAAAGGACACACAAAACAACCCCAAAACCATAAAAACCATAAAAACACCAGGCACTGCAAATACAATAAACCACGGTCACGTCTCCTAGAAATTAATTGTTGCGTACGATAGAATAGCAGAAGGTTCTCAGATAGAATGTGCCAGCTTAAATGTCCGAATCACCTTTGCAATTGGCTGCTATTTTATCTAGTTCTTTTCTCCGGATCTTCTTAGCTTGCCAACGCATATAGTGCTACTTTGTAAGTTACAAAGTCATCAGTATCACTCAGCAGCCATTTCACCCTTTCCGCCCTGTTCGAGTGTGTTCCGTTCGCAAGCATGGGTTTTTTATAGCGGGTATTGCAATAAATAGTGGTACAGGTCCTCTACGCAAGGTTGCCCACACAGGCAAAGTCTCTCCTTGTACTGTACTTTGCCGTACCGACCATCCACCACCGCCGAGGACAAGGTACCACTGTAGTTCTTCCTCAGGGGCACGTAGCAATGATCATTGAGTTCTTGAACCATGGCAGTGACCCATTTCCACTGCATAGGAAACATACCCCAAAAGAAGCACTATTTTCCTCTAAGTGCATCATGATAATGCAGATTGTACCTTCTTTGATGTGAGAGAACAGGGAATCCACCACCTTGAAACACATTTCATTTGCTGAAACACTTCTGCTGTTCATTGCGGTCTGTAGTTATCCAAGTCATAAGAGGACCACTTACGCCTGCCTCCTTACCCTGTAATTATGTAAAAAAAGGGAATCCTGTGACTCTCTCTAAGACTAATATTATGCAGGCTAGCTAAAAATTATTCTATATCTGTATAGACTTGCTCATTCATTGTCCTCCCTAATCCTCTAGTTTTTCCATAATTATCTGGATGAAACTCGAACGTTGAGTTCCATGCCCCTTATAAACTGCAATGGCCGCCACCTGTAATTATTATTATTATTTATTTCATTTCTATACCGCTTTTCGTTTTCAAGAAAAAAACCTCAAAGCCGTTTACAACACATTTAAACATCAAATAAAACAACCCAGAATAAAACATTACTGAAGAAAGTATACATTCAAAGCAATGTACTGTGGTACCTCGGGTTACAAACTTAATTCGTTCCGGAGGTCCGTTCTTAACCTGAAACCATTCTTAACCTGAGGTACCACTTTAGCTAATGGGCCCTCCCACTGCTGCTGTGCTGCTGCCATGCGATTTCTGTCCTCATCCTGAGGTAAAGTTCTTAACCTGAGGTACTAGTTCCGGGTTAGTGGAGTTTATAACCTGAAGTGTTTGTAACCCGAGATTTTTGTAACCTGAGGTACCACTGTAGTTAACAGGAAACTAAAGCATTGTCTTAAAGATTTCAAAACAAAATGTTATGAAGGTAGTCAACTACAGCATTAACGCAGCAAAGTTAACAAAAACAACAACAACCTTAAACATTTCAAAATAAAGTATCCGAAAGGAAGTCAACTATAAAATGCACATTTAAAATAGCACAATTAGCAAATCTGTTACGATTTGATACTTGTTTAGTATTCTACTTAATTAAATTTCAGCCAGTTCCTGGCTCTCCTATGATCATGGCAGATGTGTGTGCGAGAGAGAATTGTGCATCATATTTAGAAAAATGACCTGTTTTGAACTTCGGTGAGCTACCAGAGGGAGGACATTATTTACCCGGCATGCAATTATTGAGAACTTAGGACTTCTGGGGTTTTCTGAGAGATGCGCTGTCATTTCCTATTGAGCCAGCTGGGCCTGTCTACATCACAGAGTCGGTTTAGCTTTTGTCATTTTCCACCCAAGGTACCTTGGGAACTGTAGTTCTTTGAAACGTTCTATAGCAAATGAAGCCAGGATTGTTTGAGGGTGGGGTGGAATGGTAGTTGATTAAACTGGCTTTCGTGAAGTTTAGAATCTGTTGTGTAGTAATCGGGAGCTCTAAATGTGTTCCTCCCCATGAGTTTACTCAAGGCAGCCTGGCAATTCATCACACACCAACTACCACATGACTTCATGGAATATCTGACAATATTTGTGGGGGTCAAATAGGAGGAAGGTTAATTAACTAGTGTCAATGACAATTTTGACCAGTTTTTTGTCTGATGTGCCAACCTGAGATTAATGGTATCCTGAAAATGGTAGCATGAACCTGTCTAAAAGAGACAACACACACTCACTAGCTTATTTTAATTGAAGTGATTGGAGCAGTGGGAATTATTTGAGGAGAGTGTCCACTCTCATCACTTCCCATTGGACATTATCCAGTGTGGTGTAGTGGTTAAGAGCAGTAGACTCGTAATCTGGTGAACCGGGTTCGCATCTCCGCTCCTCCACATGCAGCTGCTGGGTGACCTTGGGCTAATCACACTTCTCTGAAGCCCTCTCAGCCCCACTCACCTCACAGAGTGTTTGTTGTGGGGGAGGAAGGGAAAGGAGAATGTTAGCTGCTTTGAGACTCAGGGTAGTGATAAAGCAGGATATCAAATCCAAACTCCTCCTCTTCTTGTGTACACCCGAGTTAATGATCTGGGTCTCACACCGCAACCAATTCACTGAACAATGATTGTCTGCACCCAATGCTGTTGAGAGCAATTCCAACACGAGTATTCTGTTTTTTACACCACCTTCTGCTTTCTATCTTCATTCACAATGTCATTCTGGTTCAGGGCCTTTTGAAAATGTGTTGCCAGATGGTCAGCCTGAGAATTTTCTGCTGGTTCTCTGAATGTCCCGATTGCCTTTCCGACAAGCCCCGTTCGACTCTCCTTCCCATTTGGGTCATCACGTTGGGAAACATGAGATGTTACGTTAATCTCGAGCAGGCGATTCCAGACCTTTTAGATCCACTTATAACCTCGCGATGAATTACTTCACTGTTTGGCAAATATTAAATAACATCTTTTTGTTGTGTGTGTTGCTGTGGCAGTGTCTGTGATCTTCGGGCTCCAGCTGGCTCCAGAAGCTGTTGCTGCTCAGTCTCAACTCGCCTGCCTCTTCCTCTCGCTTGTGTCCTCCTGTTGAAACGCAGCTGGTTTGCATCTGTCAGGACGGATGGAGAGACATTTCAAACTAACCTGGCAAGAGCTGAGAAGATCCGGAGATGCCAGTCTTGGAGAACAACTCTTGGCTCCAGCCGAGTACCGTATGCATGAGCCTGAACCAATTATCTCGCGTTACACAATTAGGGAAATCGACTCGCTCCTCAATCCCCACATCCTTTCCACATTGCGTATTTCAAGGCTGATCCAAACATGCAGAAAGAGTGTGGGATGCCACTTCAGACTGCAGGTGGGAAGCTGTGATTGCAAATACACCCTTAGCAGGAAGCAAGCCCCACTGAGCCCCATAGATGTACTTACAAACTGACACACACCTGCTATGAATGTTAGGGTACTAGGGATCAACAGCAGGACCCCTTGGTAGGTGCCTGATGATGGCAACTCCTGATGCCAGCCCTGTCTAAGTTGGCTTGGCATGTGGAGACTGGGGCTCTTACCTTTAAACAAAGCCAAAAGCACCAGATTAGAAGAATGATGGGGCTAGGATTGGGAAGAGGGGAGTGAAAGTGAGGAAAGTGCCATGTATAATGCTGGCCTGAGAGCCAGCAAATTCTCCTGCGAAGCCCTCTTGCCTTCATGCTTTTCTTGACCCCTTGACAGATCAAGTATCTTTCAAATCACAGTTGATTCCGCTGATGCTGTGATAAGTGCTATCTGTTAGAATAAGTGACCCTATTTGCCCAACCGAAGCATAAAAAAATGTTTCCATTAGCAAGTATGCCCTGTGATGTTTTAGACATCTCTAATATCATTCTATGGGACGTGGGTGGCGCTGTGGTCTAAACCACAGAGCCTAGGACTTGCCGATCAGAAGGTCGCGGTTCGAATCCCTGCGACGGGGTGAGCTCCCGTTGCTCAGTCCCTGCTCCTGCCAACCTAGCAGTTCAAAAGCATGTCAAAGTGCAAGTAGATAAATAGGTACCGCTCCGGCGGGAAGGTAAACTGTGTTTCCGTGCGCTGCTCTAGTTCACCACATGCTGGCCACATGACCAGGAAGCTGTACACTGGCTCCCTTGGCCAATAAAGCGAGATGAGCACCGCAACCCTAGAGTTGGCCACGACTGGACCTAATGGTCAGGGGTCCCTTTACCCTTTACCTTTTTAATATCATTCTAATAGGAGGAAAATAATGCTAAAACAGGTCAGTGTAGATCCAGCCACAGTAAGCCAGGCTCTCGCTTACCCAGCGGCGTAGCGTGGGTTGTCAGCACCCGGGGCAAGGCAAGTAATTTGTGCCCCCTAACCCCTAACCTGCCGCCGCTGCCAGCTTCTTCTTGCTGCTGCCTGGTCTGGTCTGGTGTGGTTCTATCCCGCGCTCAGCGCTGTGCTGGGCGGCCGCTGCACTGTCCCTCCCCCAGATAGTCCCTTACTCTCTCTCCGCACCGCACGCCTGGCACCCACCCCCTCCACAGTGGGCGGTGACCCAGCGGCTCGGATCGGATTCGCACAGCCAGCACTGCAGTGAGAGATAGGTAGCCCTGTTGACGACTCCTATTGCAGTCGTTAAGAGTCGTCAACAGGCTCATCTCAGCTATCTGCCAATCTCCCATTCCCACCACCCTTCTGAGTAATACCCCTCACCACCTTCTCACTATATAGAAGGATCTGGCAACTTCTGTTTCAGTGTATCTGAAGAAGTGTGCATGCACACGAAAGCTCATACCAAGAACTAACTTAGTTGGTCTTTAAGGTGCTACTGGAAGGAATTTTTTTATTTTGCAGTGAGAGAGAGTGAGTGAGCCAGGTAGGGGCAGAGAGCTGCGAGTGCGAGCACGCCCCCCCCAGATGTTGTGCCCGGTGCGCCCGCCCCCCCTGCACCCCCACGCTACGCCACTGCGCTTACCATGGTGTACAAACCAGAGCAGTGTGATCCACAAAGCCTATTAGCCAGCGTTTAAAAGGAATCTAGGCTGCATTCTCACATACGCTCGCTCAGGAGCAAGCTAGTTGGATGCAGGGAAGCTTACTTGTGAGGAGACTTGCTTAGGATTGTGCTATTAGTCTTCCTGGGCTCTGTGGTTTCAGCTGTGGGTACACCAGTTTAAGCAGTCTGTGGATTTCAGCACAGTGCTTCTCTAAAAGGAAACCATGCAATAAATACAGAGGTTCCCCCACTCTGTTCTCTAGCACATAAGGGCTGACAGAGCAATCTAGGGGGAAATCCTGGCCAGCCTCAATTATAGCTTGCCTTGGGCCAGTATTTACCATTTCCCTGCCTCAGCTCCGCAATGTATGTAAAGTGGGAAGCTTGTGTGGTGTTGTGGATAACATCTTAGACACTGACTCATAACATAATAGGCAGAATGGTTGAGTGAGGTGGTAGAGTTCGCGAACTGCACCACTTCAGAGTCGGGACACTGGTGGCGCTGGGGTCTAAACCACCGAGCCTCTTGGGTTTGCTGATCAGAAGGTTGGCGGTTCGAATCTGTGCGACGGGGTGAGTTCCCGTTGTTCTGTCCCAGCTCCTGCCAACGTAGCAGAGCGAAAGCACACTAATGCAAGTAGATAAATAGGTATCACTGTGGTGGGAAGCTAAACGGCATTTCCGTGCACTCTGGCTTCAGTCACGGTGTCCTGTTGCACCAGAAGTGGTTTAGTCATGCTGGCCACATGAAGGAAAGCTGTCTGCGGCCTGAAAGCGGAGATGAACGCCACACCCCATAGTCACTTTTGGCTGGAGCTAGGGGTCCTTTACCTTTTACCTTACCACTTCAGACAGCTGTTTGCATGCACATATATTTTTGAACGCTGGTGAGGACGATTATATCTGCACACTGAAACCCAACATGAAGCGAGGTTTGCTATAGCCCTCTTCCAAATTTTCAGGGGGGCTGTTTTCTGCATGCAGGAGGAGATTCGAAAAACATGACCCCACCAGCCTTTGGAAGTGGTGCAACCAGAATTCTACCCCATCTCGTTCTACGCAGTGCTATTTTTCTAGGGGAAAAGTGCCGGAACTCACTATGAACTTGTTTTGGAATGGTTCTGGTGCCCACATGAGAGGTGCCAGAACTGCGTTCCAGTGAGTTCCTGCTTAAAAAAAAGCCCTGATTGTATGTAATCTGTAGTTTGGCTCTTAGACGAAGGGAAATGACTCCATGCAGCTGTGAAGCCTGCTTGCTGACTTTGCCCTGTCTCTCAACCTATTCCACTTCGCAGGGTTGTTGTGAAGATGAACAAACTGTGTGTTTTCCACCCTGGGGAAGGTTGTTGGCCAAGAGGATAAAACTTGTCCCTTGTGCACAGGAGTTGGAATATAAGACTTCCAAATCAATCAACGCTAAAGCAATAACACATAGTATAATAACTGGCAACTGCTTCGTATCTCGGGCCTTTGCTTGCCAAATGTAATCAGATACCTGGACGCCTTTAGGATCCAAAAATCTGAAGGGCCACATTAATAGACACAATGCAGATGTCTTGAGTTTTATGAGGCCTGGTTCTTAATAGCAGCTGTCTTTCCCACATCGGTTGTGACCATCTGTAGATTAAGCCGAGCTGCCAGTTTCTTTCTGAAGCCGAGACCCCAAACAACACCGCCACATGCTCCTTCTGGGTTCTCTCTTCATTGTAGGCGAGCCCAGTTCCTCCTCAGTTGTCCCAGCTTTTAACATCCAGCCCTTTGAGGAATGGATTCAATTTTCACTGAGGGCTGTTCCCAAGTACATAAAAAACAAAAAGGCACTTTGGTTCTGTGGATTACACGTTTAATAGACGGCCGTGGAGCTGCTCCGTGGGAAATTCTTAGCTCATATATTTTGCAAGGCGGTGCCATTTGGCATGGTGGAGCATAGAATTGGTACACAGCTCAAATCAGTTGCAGCTGACTTGCCCACATGTGCGCTGAGGAATCGGGGGGAGGAACCCCCCCTTAACTCCTATTAATACATAATTGGCGCACTGTGCTGCGCAGATTTGCTCAGAAGTGAGGGCCACTGTGTTCAATGGGACTTTCCACCCAGTAAGAGTGCTTGGGATGGCAGACTGACCATGCAATCCTACCCCGGTCTACTCAGAAGCAAGTCCTGAAAAAGCATCTCTGGGGGGAGGTATAGGATTGCCTCTGAGGCTGCACAACAGCCATCACAGCCCGGCTTCCTCTGAAGCCTTCATGCCAGTACATGGAGGCTGCTCAGACTGTGGTCAGCTTTGCATTTGATTGCCTTTGCAATAAAGCTTTGAAAGCATGGGAAATTGTGACTAGGGAACGGGCTGGAGATTATATATTGAGGGAGGCTGTTGAAACGTACACACATAATGTCTGCTGGTCTCCCGTACATATCGATTGTGAAGAAATGGGGGGGGGGGAGGAACTTCAAAAGGGAATTTTGATTCATTAAACCCAGTGGTTTGCTTCCTTTATGCAGAAAAGGATTCAAGTGTGCATCAATACCTTTTTGTCTCTCTTGCAAAAAATGCTAGGGGCATGAATGCCACCTTTTCCTGTTTCCAACTCCACATGTGCAAGGTTTGTTTGGGTAATTTAATGGACACTGTTTTTTTTTTTAATTTAAAAAATTAGGATCAGAGACATTATTATTATTATTAAAATTCTGTACTGCTCTTCATCCAAAGATCACAGGGGAGTTTACAATATAAATACACACATTGTAATAAAAGAAAACAATACCCCACCACAATTTAAAAGGCCATAGATTGTTTAATGAGCCAAAGGCCTGGGAGAATGCTTTTGCCTGGCACCTAACAATATGTAATGAAGGCGCCAGGTGAGCCTCTCTGGGGGGAGCATTACACAAATGGGGAGCCATTGCAGAAAAGACTTCAAAGGCCTCAGGTTATTGCCATTTATTTATTTTTATTATTGTTGTTGGTTCAGATGCTCTAAAGCACATGTGGGCAGCCTATGGCTGGGAGAGAGGGCTTCCCCCATTCTTCCATCCCACCAGAGATCTTCCAGTTCCTGGAAACTGACGGAGGAGAGAGGGCTCTTTTTGTGCTCAGGTCCTGATGTCACGAAAGGGCAGGCCGTCTGAAAGGAAAGAGGCAGTTCTGAGTTGGAGAGAGGAGATAAGCCATAAAGCCACTGCAAAACACTGCTTGGAACCTAAAATGTAGGTGTGGTTTAGATCAATTAAATACCTGTAAAAAAAGCAATAGATGCACAGCATTTATTTTTAAAATGCAATCTGATTTTTTTCTTTTTAAAAGTCTTTTCTGCCCACCTGAAGGCTTTATAGAATAGGGAGAGGTGGTGGCATACCTGAAGATGGTTATTCTGTCCATTCTGCATGGAAGAGCATTCATTCATTCGTTTGTTTGTATACCACCCTATTGTCAGGGGTGCCATCAACAGCTCACTGGCTAGCTGCCTAGTGAAGTCAGAGTTTCAGAGAGCTTCTTTCAGTTCCCTTATTTTAATCCACACAAACACAGGCAGACATGGAAGGTACACTCTCAAGTTGGAGCCAATGTTGCTCAGAGTGCTGCTCCAACCTCCTGGCAGCTACGTCCTAGCCCTCCTGCCACCTGTGGCTGCTGCTAAGGGAATCCCTCTGTCTCTATTTGGCTTTCTGCTCCGAGACATGAAGGGCACGCCTGGTCCTAGGGATGAATTCCAGGTGGATTTAGAACAGTAGGTCCACTTCAATCACACCAGGTGCTGAGCCTAGGGGGTGCTGCAGGGCATCAAAGTTATGACATAGTGAATTGAGCAGAACAGAAGGTGAGAAGTAGGGTGGGGGCATGGATAAATTTTGGCCTTGCACAGGGCACTGCTGAAATTTGAAATACCAAAGTCCAACCTTGCCAATGGCTCTAGGAGAGAGTCTAGCAATCTCTCAAATACATCAGTCTAAGACCTCTGGCACAAGAGAGGATCGTATTCCAATATATACCATTGATGTGGTGCATATTTTCCTATTTCTCATTACCGTCTTTCAGTTTTTGCTCCCAGAGTATCACATTGTCGAAAGATATTGCCACTGCTGTTGAGAACAGTTTAGCTACTCTATTTTTGGCACCGGGGAAAAAAAGTTTATATAACAATTCACCACAAATATCTGTGCAGTCATATATTTTAATGTTTGCTATCACAATATCTTCCCCAAGTGGAATGCATAATTCCAGAGGGCTTTTTGTGTCCTGACCACAGCATGTGTTATAATTTATCCAATGACTGGGAGCCATCGCCGTGCAAATTGGAAATCTCACCTCCTTCCCTTGTCCCCCCCCCCCCCGAGTTAGTAAGAGGAGGGAAAGCAGGCCAGCGAAACAGCCTGGCTTTAATGCCATGCGGTATTTCATTCAATTGGATGGCAATCTTTTGCTTTGGAACCAAAATGGAAGTGTGGTCTTGTGGTTTACACCCTGGAACTGAAGTGGTACTCAAAAGATTACAGCAATGTTCCCAATTCTTACCAAATCTCAGAGAATCAAGTTTGGTTCCCACACACACACAATCCCTCTCCTTAGACACATCTAGGACTGTGCTTCATATGTTCTTCATATGTTAAAAATGGAGCCAAGCAGCTTTCCTCTCGGCCACCCAGAAAAACTGGACTGGGTCTGAAGACTCCAGAGTATGCTTGATCTAGTGAAGACCTCCAGTGTCATGAACTGGCAGGACAACGGGGAAGAGGATCCTGGTGAGGTGTGTAGCCAGGACTGGGGCAAACTGGGGATGGGGAAGGAGTGGTTGGTGTAGGAAGTACTCATGGAGTGATGGAGGATGACGAGGGGATGGGGGTCAGGAGCCGGAGGAACCAGAGTAGCAGGATGTGTCACCAGAGCTAGAGAGGCCCCTGTCTCCATCAATGTGGTTGGCTCTGAGCAGCAGCAGGCTGGGTGATCCAGGAGGCTGAGGCAGGTAAGGGCCCACAGCCCAGCTCACTATTTGGCCAGGTGGGGCTCGCTAGCTCTGGGAGGAGGTGTGTGATTCCTCAGCTGGAGTAGGCTTGGAACAGGTGAGGGTCACCTGCCTCCTCAAGCCCAGATGTTGCAATCATCATGCAAGGTACAAATGGGCAACAGAGCTGAGGTGCTAGGTCTGCTCAACTACCCATGTTGATGGACCTCAGCTTGGATGCTCCAGGAGCTCTGCAGGATTGTGCTTAGGTTTAGACTTTGGACACATGGATTGACCCTAGATGACCCTAGACTGGGGACTTGGCATGCTTACTTGCTACTAGGTAGGCATGGGGTTCAGGACATCCCGTAACATGAGGGTATAAATGCAAACATAGGGAAGTCTAATTGATTACTCCTAGGTACGTGTGTATAGCGATGGCAACTTTGGTGGTTTTTTTAAAAATAATAATAATAATAATAATAATAATAATAATAATAATAATAATAATGAATTTTTATTTATATCCCTCCTTCCCCAGCCGAAGCTGGCCTCAGAGCGGCAAACAACAATAAAAGTAACACAGCATTCTAAAATCAATTCATTTTAAAATCAATTCAAAATCAAATTAAATTAATAGCAACCATTGGGTAGAGTTCCATGAGGATTACCAAAGGAGGGGGTCAGACTGCGCCTTGGCCAGAGGCCTGGTGGAACAGCTCTGTCTTGCAGGCCCTGCGGAAAGATGTCAAGTCCCGCAGGGCCCTAGTCTCTTGTGGCAGAGCATTCCACCAGATTAAGTCACAGATAAAGCAAACATTTTAATATGTCTTGTTGCACCATTCAGACACCAGTTCAATTCCTTCTGCCATGCCCACCCGCTTCATGACACTGCTTGAAGCAGGCCACCCTGATGTCAGGGACTGGACAGAGGAGGAATGGTGGAGACCGCCTCCCTATCCTGACCCTTCCAGGGAGGAAGGAAGAGGAAGACAGGGAGGGAGATAAACTGAAATTACAGAGTTATGAGAAATTGAAGGTTTAGGTACGAGATTGGCTCCATTATTACCAAATAATGGAGGTTTACAAACAGGACAGGAAAATTGGCTTCCAGGTGGAGAAATCAAAATTAGAAACAGAACTGTTAGAACCCAATACTAAGAATTTGTCAAGAATGTATAACTTGCTGCTGAAATGGAATACACAAGATGAAACAGTGAAATCAGCTATGATAAAGTGGGCACAAGACATTGGTCATAACATTATGTTTGCTGACTGGGAACAGTTGTGGACCACCGGTATAAAATTTACGGCATGTAATGCCTTAAGAGAGAATATTATGAAAATGATCTACAGGTGGTACATGACCCCAGTCAAGCTTGCAAAAATTTACCACTTGCCTGATAACAAATGTTGGAAATGTAAAGAAACTGAAGGTACTTTTTTTCACCTTTGGTGGACGTGCCCGAAGATTAAGGCTTTCTGGGAAATGATATATAATGAAATGAAAAAGGTACTTAAATGTACTTTTCCTAAGAAACCAGAGGCCTTCCTCTTGGGCATAGTCGGCCAATTGGTGTCAAAGAAAGATAGAACTTTTTTTATGTATGCAACAACAGCAGCAAGAATACTCATCACAAAGTATTGGAAGACACAAGATCTACCCACTCTGGAAGAATGGCAGATGAAGGTGATAGACTACATGGGACTGGCTGAAATGACTGGCAGAATCCGAGACCAGGGGAAAGAGACGGCGGATGAAGATTGGAAGAAATTTAAAATTTATCTTAAGAAATATTGTAAAATTAATGAGTGTTAAAATGTTGTGGTTATAGAAAGTAAGGGATTACAGCTGAAAAAGATTAAGTAAAAGAAAAGGAAAGGAAACAATTGGATAAAATTAAGGGGGAGGATTTGCTGCAACAAATTTGGAAATTGGAATGCAGAAAGTGGAGGTATGGGGAAGTCGGTGAAGTAAGGTTTAAGAAAAAAGAGGATTTGAAATTATACATGTTTGTTTGTTGTTGTGTGTGTATGTTTGTATTGTGTGATATGTGTGTTTTTATAATTTGTGAAAACTTAATAAATATTTATATAAAAAAAAGGAAGAGGAAGACAGTGTAGTTTTACAACAGGGGTTTGAGGGAGGTCGCAGCCTAGAGGCAGATGAGGGGAAAAGCTGGGAAATCATGGGAGAGCCAGAACAACACCCGGCTGACACGTTGTCATTAGAAAGCATTCCACACCCTCCATCTCCCAGAACCCGGCGGGCCTTAAAAGTAGGAGAGCAAAGACCTCAAAGACAGAGGGCACATAGCAGCAGCTGTAGAGGAGATGATGATGATGATGAATAAGGAAGTGGGAGAGAAGGGGGGGGTGAAGATTCACATGGGACAATGCCATTATCCAAGAGGCTGGGTTCTATAGCCTCTCTGTGTAAAGATTGAAGTAAAAAAGGACGGTAAGAAACTTTTCCTTGTTTTTATACTTTCCTGGGCAACCAGCCGGGAGCCGCTGACAGCATCCTGACACCTGGTTTCACCCTGCTCCTCTGAATGAATGTCACACCTGCGTTTATACCTGTGCTGCTTTGCACCATGTTATTGGAATGTTGTGATGATTTATTCCTGTTGCTTTCTTCCTTTAATTCCATTTCAAAAACAAAAACCTCTTTATAGTCTAAATCAGGGTTTCCCAAACCTGGGTCTCCAGCTGTTTGTGGACTACAGTTCCCATCACCTCTAACCACTGGTCCTGCTAGCTAGAGATGATGGGATTTGTAGTCCCAAAGCAGCTGGTGACCCAAGTTTGGGAAACCCTGGTTTAAACACAGCAGTGGCTAGTGACTATTGGAACTGGCGGGGTGAAAGGCAGTGAGAGCCAGTGTGGTGTAGTGGTTAAGAGCGATAGACACGTAATCTGGGGAACCGGGTTCGCATCTCTGCTCCTCCACATGCAGCTGCTGGGTGACCTTGGGCCAGTCACACTTCTCTGAAGTCTCTCAGCCCCACTCACCTCACAGAGTGTTTGTTGTGGGGGAGGAAGGGAAAGGAGATTGTTAGCCGCTTTGAGACTCCTGAAGGGGAGTGAAAGGCGGGATATCAAATCCAAACTCTTCTTCTTCTTCTTCTTGATCAACACAGGATGGAGCCAGAACCAATGATGGACATTTTTGCCACCATTCCCCCCCAAACTGAGTTCTGACACTAAGTGCAACTCTGACACTAAGGAAGCAGAAATTGACAGCAGCGATGCCTCCTGGGCTGGATGTAAGAAGTCTGGCAGGTGGGGGCTGGCTGAGGAGAGACTGAGGATGGTGGGGCAATTCAGTCTAATGGACCAGCCTCTGCTATGTAAACATTTGCAAATAATGCATTCCTTGGTTGGAGGGGGGGGGGAGATTAAGGAAGAAAATATGGTTTTGTTCATAAATGTGCTGGCGAGAGAATAGCTTCGTCGGTCTGAATTTTTCATTACATTTTTGAGGTGAATCAACTGAAGCCTCAGACATCCAAGACAGAAAATTTCAGGCATCTGAATTACTGAGCATTGAAAGAACTTCTGCCCAATGGCAAATATTTTTTTCCATTTTGACAGATGCATATTCCAGATATCCGTTACTGGCATTTTTTCATCTACCTCATCGGATACTTTGCTTCCTGCTCTGGATCCAGTATTAAGCACATGTGGTATCCCATCTTTTATCAGAGATGACAGTGGGCCAGCGTTCCAGCATCTAGTCACCCCCCCCAACCATCTCCCCCCGCATCAAAACGTTTTTGGAACTTTTGGGATTCAACTATAAAGAAGATCACATCTTCTTGGCCACAATCCAATGGCATGGCTAGGATACTTTACACAAAACAATTGAAACTGAAGATTATAAATTGAATTCTATTAAAAGCACTCTCTAAATCCATTTTGAGATACTGCAGGCACATACCTTATCCGGCAAGGAGAAAATGTCTGGAGACTGGGGGGAAACACACCAGGAAATGAAAGATCCCCACCAAAAAAATAGAGTGAATCAGTGCAAAGTTAAGCGGGACATCTCCTCTGGAACCCAGTTAAAGACTGTTGACCTCAAAGCAAAAACATATCCAATAATGTGATTTTTTTTTAATATTAAAAAAAAATCTTTCTTTTTCCTATTTGGTAAATGTTCTTAACATCTGATTGAAATTTTATCTCACAAGGACACAAGTTCCCTGAACTCCTTTATTTATAAAGGGTATTAACTTTTATGGAACTGTTACAGTTGTGACTAAAGGCAGGATGGAAGCAGATGTGACAATTTTATCTGTGTTCCTAGCAGGTCCTTCAGTCACAAGGTGAGCCCAGTTTAGCTGCATTTTGCTTTGCACACATGCAAAAAGAATCAAATACTGATTCAAGCTGTCAACTGCCTTTTTCTCATGCAAACCTGTATCCCTCCAGATGTTGCTCCCACAATCCCTGACCATTGACCAAGCTTGCTGGGCCTGGAAGACTTCATCAACATGCAGAAGGCCACAGCAAACAGCCATGCCTTCATCAATGTAATAAACTACTGCACACTGGCCCTTTTTAGGGCAGCTGTTCACATGCTTCGTGGTACATATTCACGTTCACTCTGCAAACTTTTGGGGTACCCATGTTTTCTGAAAATCCCATGATGTTCTTGGTTTGGCTTTTCTGAAGGCATGACAACAACCTTTCTCCCCGCTCATGTGAATTCATTGAAAGTTTATCCAGCCTTTGATATTTTTTTTAAAAAATAAATACATATTTATTGGTTTAAAACACAATCTTACAATAAAGGTAAGTACAACAAAGTTAAGCACAGAAAAGAAAAGAAAGGAGAAAAAAAAAGAATTCTCCACATCAAAAAGTACAAAAAGTTTAAAATTAACAACAAGAAGAAAACAACAATTAAAAGTACCAGATATTTATACAACATCATGTCTTATCCAATAAAGTCTTCTGTGAAAAGCTTCCGATTGTTCTCATTATAAAGTATAGCCTTTGATAAATTTTTAATGCAGTTTCTTTTCTCATTACAGTGGTGCCTCGCAAGACGAAATTAATTCGTTCCGCGAGTTTTGTTGTCTTGCAATTTTTTTCGTCTTGCGAAGCACGGTGTTGGGAAAGTTTTGGAAAAGCTTCAAAAATCACCAAAGTCTTCAAAAACCTCAAAAAAGGCTACCACACCGTGTGCTATGAGTTGCTCCTCGAAGTCAAGTCGCAACTGTATTAACGGTGTTAAGAAAAAGGAAACAAACTTGCAAGACGTTTCCGTCTTGCGAAGCAAGCCCATAGGGAAAATCGTCTTGCGAAGCAGCTCAAAAAACAAAAAAACCCTTTTGTTTTGCGAGTTTTCCGCCTTGCGAGGCATTCGTCTTGCGAGCTACCACTGTATTTGTTGAAGAATGGTTGCTTGGGGTGAAGGGGTGGGGAAACCACAGGGTAAATTTTCAGCACAGCACTAGGGAAGATGACGACTGTGGCCTGTGTCTGCTCAGTCTACGGCCCAGATCTTGCTGGCTGAAAATTTCAAGGCCCCTGTTGTCTCTTATTATGCTTCTTTCTCTTTTAAAACAGACTTGGACACTACAGCTCTTCAGCAGAAGACTTCAAATAAAGGATGGTCCTCTGCTGGCTCTTCAAATGGAGGACAGCTTTCTATGATGTGACTACCCTACTCTCACAGCCAGACACACCCCATGCGCTTAAAACACGTCTTTTCCAAACAGTTATGTGCATTCAGTAGACTAGGGGGACTGGGCTAGTAACCTACATGTCCCCCTAGTGCCTCCTTCCCAAAGACTGGGAAGCTTCTGCCCAGCTAAGGGAAGAAGGCACGATGCTCACGCATGCGATACCCCTCCATTCTCTCTCACAAGTTGGTGTCTCTGGCCAAAACTGTCCCCCTACGAAAAATTTCACCACATCCCACTGTTCCCAAAACATCCTGGGAACTGTAGTTCTGTGTGGGTAAAAGACTGTTCCCAGGGTAGTAAAGGTAAAGGGACCCCTGACCATTAGGTCCAGTCGTGGCCGACTCTGGGGTTGCGGCGCTCATCTCGCTTTATTGGCCGAGGGAGCCGGCGTGAGGGAAAGAGTGTGTTTCAAATGTACAGCCATGCAGAAGCCTACTTGAAAACAATAACAGGGTTCCCCCCCCCCCCTCACGGTACGAAAGAGCTCAGTATTGATGAGTGGAATTGCAGCTTAGTTTTGGGAGGTGAGGGGAGGGAAAGGAAGAAAAAAAGAGAGAGGGAGAGAGAGAGAGAGGAAAGGGGGCTTGGAATTCCAGCTGACCATATGTGTCTGGATTCCTTTATGGTGTCCTAACACATAGTTAATTGTAAAGCTCTCTGCGGACAATGAAATTAGTGTCACAGTTTTTATTTTTATTTTTTAAAAAACAGCTTCGGCCTCTGGGTGCACCTGTTTACAGCCTTTTGGCAGACGTGGTCAGGAGGTTATGCGTATGTATGAACGACTGTGTCTGCCTCTGCAGCTGTTCCACTGCCATTAAAATACTACATTTATTTAGCCTTTCTGAACTCCACAGTTTGGGCTAATTAAAAAAAAAGAAGAGGGAAAACAAGGAGATTCTTCCAGAGCCAGGTCTGGATTGTGACTAGAGTTTCGAGAACAGATCCAGCATGTCATTTCTTCATGGCACCACTTATCAAGCTGCTCAGAAGATGCCAAGTTAAGTGGCAGGCATTGGACTCTTGAATTTTCCAAAAGCTATGGACCAGCTCCCCTTCGAAATCTCATAAGTAAACTGAGCAAACATGGGATAGAGGGATGGGGGTAGAAATTTGGCGTGGTTCACATTTTTGGGCAAAGCAACCTAATTCACACTTCCTGAAACAAGACACAATGCAAAATACTGCTCTCCTTTAAAAATTTGCAGGTCTTTGAAGGTTTGCGATGCAATTCTCCAACCTAAATAATGCGGATATAAAAAACCACACCAATAACCCAGCATATACTAAGGAAAAATATGCGTAAACATGTATAGGTACCTGAAAAGAACATGCAAAAATTGTATTAGGGGGAATGGTTGGCAATATATATGGATTAGTAATAAATTGTTGTTGGTGCAGCTATTGGAGTGCAGCAGGGGGCGCGGGTGGCGCTGTGGGTTAAACCACAGAGCCTAGGGCTTGCCAATCAGAAGGTTGGCGGTTTGAATCCCCACGACGGAGTGAGCTCCCATTGCTTGGTCCCAGCTCCTGCCAACCTAGCAGTTCGAAAGCACGTCAAAGTGCAAGTAGATAAATAGGTACCACTCCGGCGGGAAGGTAAACAGCGTTTCTGTGCGCTGCTCTGGTTCACCAGAAGCGGCTTAGTCATGCTGGCCTCATGACCCGGAAGCTGTATGCCGACTCCCTTGGCCAATGAAGTGAGATGAGCGCCGCAACCCCAGAGTCGGCCATGACTAGACCTAACGGTAAGGGGTCCCTTTAACTTTACCTATTGGAGTGCAGCAGAAAGAGAGAGAGAGAGAGAAAGTGTCCTTAGTGTTCATGGCTACAGTGGCCTGTAAATGTAACTTTGTAATAAACAGCAGACATTTTCAAAATTGAGTTACCTATGTGTCCATAAATGAGGACTACTAAATTGCTCCCCAGGAAGCCGTGTGGAATGAAATTGTGGATAGTTCTTGACTCTGCTTGCTGATTGGCTTCCTGGCATTTAAGAAGAGAGCCTTATTTCATGGCAAATCCCTGGAACGTGTTTGCACATTGAAATTCTAATCTGGGAAGGAGGCACAAAACGAATTCCATGTTTATTTTGGAAAACCGCTTATGATCACTGAGAACCAGCCACTCTGCCTTGGACATCTTTCCTCCAGCTGTAGGTAGCCCAGCAGCACAGAATAATGAAGCCCATATTTAAAAGAATAGTTTGTGAGATACTGCAACTTTTTGAATATTTTAAAAACTGTTGTGGTTCCATAGTTCCACTATGCCAACTTTTATTTTCCTAAATATGGTGATTTCTGTGAGTGCAAAGCAGGGCGGGGGGCACCCTTAGCTTAATCTAGCCTTTAAAGCAAACAGACGTTTTCCTACAGCGGTGGAATTTGTAAAAAAAAAAAGTCACATAGTACCCTCATTGATAAAAGTGCAATTCCACCAGGCCTTAAGAGGCCCTACTTAACAGGATTAATGCACACGAGGCAAAATTATAGTACATTTCCTCTTCATTTTGAAGCAGTTTTTTTTTAGTGTCCCATTAAAGTGGAAGGTATCTCATATATGGAGTTGCCAGCCAGCTTGTTCTTCCCTGGCACAGTTTGATATGCAGAAATAAATAGGCGGTGCTTTTCATAGCAATGACAGGGCAGCAGGGGACAGTGCAGTCATGGGCGACCCTCTTACCTGACCTAGCAGTGAAGTCATTGCTGACTGCTTGCCAGGAAGGACAGGTGAGAAAGCGCACCTGTGCTCTGATGCATCCCAGATGTCAGGTACCATATTTTTTGCACTATAATACTCACTTTTTCCCTCCAAAAAAGTAAGGGGAAATGTGTGTGTGTCTTATGGAGCGAATGCAGGCTGCACAGCTATCCCAGAAGCCAGAACAGCGAGAGGGAGCACTGCTTTTGCTGCACAGCGATCCCGCTTGCTCTTCTGGCTTCTGGGATTCAGAATATTTTTTTTCTTGTTTTCCTCCTCCAAAAACTAGGTGCATCTTGTGGTCTGGTGCGTCTTATAGAGAGAAAAATATGGTATGTCCTTCAGCAGCATCTGGTAAAAATGGAAATTTGTAATCTTTCCCCCCTTTTTTCAAACATCATTACTGAAATTTCAAAAAGTACATAATTATATGTGCACTAAACATGGTGAGTCCAGCCTTTCGCCAAAGGCTGGACTGGATGAATCCCAAGCCGGAATTAAGATTGCCGGATGAAATATCAACAACCTCAGATATGCTGATGACACAACCTTGATGGCAGAAAGTGAGGCGGAATTAAAGAACCTTTTAACGAGGGTGAAAGGGGAGAGCACAAAATATGGTCTGAAGCTCAACATAAAAAAACCTAAGATCATGGCTACTGGTCTCATCACCTCCTAGCAAATAGAAGGGGAAGAAATGTAGGCAGTGAGAGATTTTACTTTCTTGGGCTCCATGAACACTGCATATGGTGACAGCAGTCACGAAATTAAAAGACGCCTGCTTCTTGAGAGAAAAGCAATGACAAACCTAGACAGCTTAAAATGCAGAGACATCACCTTGCCGACAGAGGTCCGTATAGTTAAAGCTATGGTTTTCCCAGTAGTGATGTATGGAAGTGAGAGCTAGACCATAAAAAAGGTTGATTGCCAAAGAATTGATGCTTTTGAATTATGGTGCTGGAGGAGACTCTTGAGAGTCCCATGAACTGCAAGAAGATCAAACCCCTCCATTCTTAAGGTATCAGCCCTGAGTGCTCACTGGAAGGACAGGTCCTGAAGCTGAGGCTCCAATACTCTGGCCACCTCATGAGAAGAGAAGACTCCCTGGAAAAGAAGCTGATGTTGGGAAAGATGGAGGGCACAAGGAGAAGGGGGCGACAGAGGACGAGATGGTTGGACAGTGTTCTCGGAGCTACAAACATGAGTCTGACCAAACTGTGGGAGGCAGTGGAAGACAGGAGTGCCTAGTGTGCTCTGGTCCATGGGGTCACGAAGAGTCAGACACGACTAAATAACTAAACAACAACAAAACATGGTGAGACGTAAATATGAGAGAGAAAAAGAAAAAGAGAAACTGAACCCGTGTAGAAGGGAGAATGGGGGGGAGGCACCCACCCAAAACTGTATATTTTACAAAGTTGTTATTGTACTTCACCAGATCTTAACCTATCACAGTATTTGTAAGAATGGATTCCAAATATTTGTCCATGGCAAGTCTGTGTTTATATGCAAGTTGTTCATATGTTGCGAGTTTGTATGAGTCTTCAGTCCAATTGTAGAAGGGAGCCGCATTTTAATTTTTATTTTTATTTCCAATTCATCAGTATCAGTCTTTTTGCTGTGATAAGAGCATGAAGAGTCCGCTCGTATTGTCCTTTTGTAAGGTTCCATGTGCTGGGCACATAATTCAAGAGGATATTTTGCTCTGTAAATGTAAGGTTGTTGCATACAGTTCTGTGGATGGTTTCAGTTACCTTCTGCCAAAAATCCTTCAATATAGGAGAATGGAAAAAACCCATATGTTTTAGAGAAGCATTATCCCCATTGCATCTCCAACATTTAGATACCTTAGAGAGCCCCCTTTTTATACAATAGATTGTAATCTGCTAATAATAGAAATTTGTCTTACTGGGAATTTATGTTTGCAAACGGTTGTGGTGTTGGGGTGAAAGAGTTGCCTTTGCTCTGGCTGTTATTCTGCTGAGTGGCCTAGAGAGAAGACAGAAAACTAACAGTGACCATGCCTGATCCACCAGAGGAAGGTGTCAAGTGATGAGCAGCCACATCTAATGCAGTTGTTGAAAGCGGGGAGATGAGACCCTGGAAGCAGGACTAAATGCATGACCTTGCTCCACACTCCACACTCCACACTCCACCCAGTTATGTCCTAGTTATGAGTAACTTGTGAACAGAGCACAGGGACTCAGCTACATTAGTAAAAATAAAACGTTATAAATGTGTTATAACACTGTGACACCAGATGGTGCTGTAGAGCTGAAACCAGAACTCTATGAAAATTTCCATTGTGAGCTTTAAAACAGTCTCTCCCCCCCCCCCAAGCATTTCCGGAGTGTTTTTTTATAGCTGTGTAGATGCAGCCCAGGTCAACATAATATTGAAATGATAATGTGAATTATATGATATCTACATACCTGTCAGGGAACTGACATCAGAGCGAAAGGAGAAGGAGAGGCTCCCCGATTCTGCAGGAGAAGGTACCAGCACCAGGGGGAGACGCAGCTTGATAGAGGGGGAAGGAAATCGGCGTAACACCAGGGATCCAGGAGGGCAAATGGGGGAAGCGGGGGGAGAGCTCCGGGATTCTTCCCTGGACGTCAGTGAGGAGAGCACTGGTCCTCCACTACCCACGCCCTCCCTGCGCAGAAGACTCCCGCGCAGTGAGAGGCGGAGACGACTGGGAGTCAAACAGCTTTTATGCTGGAAAAGGTTTAAGAAACGCCCACAGACAGATTCTGCTAGCGACTGAGGCAGCCACGCTGAGATGGGTTGTGCAGTCAGGACGGCTTAAACCAGGCAATTAAGCTCCCTAACGGGGACAGTTTACACACGAGTAACTCAAACCCACTACAATGCCTGATGCCTTAACACTGGTGCTCTTGAGTTGCTCTTATATCCGGCCTACAAATAATCTGGAGAAAATGTTTTCTGGCTCAGCTGTGATAAAGAGGGGCAGTGAAAATTCTGACTTTGAACAGCTGACAACTTTCTCAAAAGTGAAAGTATGGAAACTCTATGAAATAACAGACACTTTGGCACTCAAAGCAGACAGTAAGACAGCAAGAGGGATTGTGATATAATAAATATATCAGTCTAATAAATAACTCTTGCATATTTTCCACCCAAAGGAATACTACTTTGCAGCTTCCTATTTGGAAGGTACACCTGTATCAAATTCACGAGCAACATGGTCCTGAACACACAAAAAGGAGAACTTGATAGCACAGAAGTTTGGTAGATTGATGTGTCTGTCTGTCTGTCCATGCTTTTTTCTTCTGGTGTCTCTGCAAGTGGGACTTCAGGAACTGCTTTGGAAAACTGCAGCTTGTTCTGACATCTGAATCTCAACAAACTGTGGCTAGTTTAAACTATGGTTAATGGAAACAAGGCGACTTCAAACAATGAAGGCTGGCTTGTTTAGACTACCCACAGCTAAGATCAGGCATAGGCAAACTCGGCCCTCCAGATGTTTTGGGGCTACAACTCCCATCATCCCCGACCACTGGTCCTGATAGCTAGGGATGATGGGAGTTGTAGTCCCAAAACATCTGGAGGGCTGAGTTTGCCTTTGCCTGGTTAAGATTAATCAGAATTTAGAACTTGAATGCCATGCTAAATTGTGGATAATCTAAAATGGAATCAAAAGCTTCCAATCACCTCCTTACAGCCACAGCTGAGCAAGGGAAGGGAAGAAGGGAGGATGGAAGCTTGAGGCTTACTATGCCTTATCCAGTTTGAGGCTATTTTGTGACTAGGCAAGACTAACTGCTTGCACTGCTTCCCCCCCACCCCCTAATTGCTGACTTCAATTTTCAAAAACAGATGCCAAAAAGCACAAAACTTGAAACAGCTCAATTTATTGGATTTATATATCGGATATGGACTTGCAATGAAAGAACAAATCATGTGATCGTCTACCTAGAATTGTAGCATACTTGCAGCTGCCTAACCAGCGTTGCTCAGGAAATCTAAGAAACCAAAATATCAATGCAGGTTTGAAAGGATCAGTCTGCCATCTTGGTTCAAGTGGGTGTCCAGTCATATCAAAACTTTGCCCCAAAGCTGATCCTTGATTGCAGGGACCATAATGGAAAACAACAACCCAGTTATGATATCTTAGACAAACAGCTTTATAAAATATAGAAAGGCCGGCAGAGAGGAAAAGAAAGAGAGGTCAACAGTACAGTAGTACCTCAGGTTACAGACGCTTCAGATTACAGACTCCTCTAACCCAGAAATAGTACCTCGGGTTAAGAACTTTGCTTCAGGATGAGAACAGAAATTGTGCAGCAGTGGTGCAGTGGCAGCAGGAGGCCCCATTAGCTAAAGTGGTACCTCACGTTAAGAACAGTTTCAGGTTAAGAATGGACCTCCGGAACGAATTCAGTTCTTAACCAGAGGTACACTGTATTTCAATAGCAGAAACCTCCCCCCCCCTTTTAATAGCATTCCCTCTCTTTTTGTTACGGCTGCTAGATCTCTCTTTGAAAGAAAACAGGAGAATACATTTCCTTCAGCTTGACACCACCTGAGTCTTCCTCCAACACCTTCTCCTTGAACTCTTTGTTCTTTCCCTGAATCCGTTAAATTTATGTGCACTGTCTTTTTGAATCTCCCTGGTACTCATTCATCGGGAGAGTGTTCCAAACTGATGACCACTAAATTCTTCAGCTTAAATTAAACCATTCTGTGTGGACGTACATTTAAACATCTTCCAGCTACACTGTTCCACCGACAGATAGACGCGTTCTCTAAAAACGTTGCCAGCATGTCTTTTTCAACATATTTTAACAAAACACTCTTGCTCTCTCAAACCGCCCCTACCAAATAATATATATTTAGGCTGGCAGAGTCTGGAGACCAAATTTGTTCTTCTGGTGCATGCATTGGGTTCTCATTGAAGTTAATGAGAACCACCTGTCAAGGGTTCTTGAGCAACACTTTGATGAACAATGAACTTAAGAAGAGTGATGGTTGGTTGCTGCAATTTTACTGCTTGAGCAACATCAATGATCAAACGATGAAACATGCACAGCCAACACAATCGCGTACACAAGCAACAAATTGTCGGCTGCCTGTGTCCAATTTTGTGTGTGTTACACAGTTCTGAAACGGCTCAACCAATTTCCTCCAACTTGAAGTGATTCCCCAAGTCTATTGCTTGGTTAAATTTGGTTTAACTGTTTGGTTTAACAAAAACTGCTTGTTAGGAAATGGTTAGCAGGTTTTGTGTGGTATAAGCAACCATCTACATTGCTCATGCAGGGTGTTTCTGTCAGATACTCTCCCATCAGTTTGTCTCTCCCAGTGAACATGTGAGCTCTGAAGTCTGCAAGGGTCTCGTTCCTATTCCTATGCTCCTTCAACTAAACGGTAGTCCAGTGGAAGGCAATAATTTTGAGGGAACAGACTGGACTTTGAAATGTTTGAACAAGAAATGCTCTTCCACTATAAAATGCAACTTCTGTCCCAGATTAGAGAATTCAGAAAAACGCTTTTAAAAGACCCATACAGCTGCTGAAGCCCTCCCCCCAACTTTTTTAACAAAAGATCTAAGTGTATGAGTAACTCAAATAAGTATATTGCCTTTAAAAGAGCATGGCATTTAGATGAATTATTTTATAAGCAAAGTTATCTATGTAAAGCTGGCCTAAATCTGTAGTACAGGGATGGGAAACCCATTGCCCTCCAGATGTGGCTGAGACCAGTGAGAGTTGGAGTCTATCAAGATTTGGAGGGCCACATGGCCCCTGCCTCTGCTTTAATCCTAGCCACAATGATATGGGAGAGAGCTCCATTGAATACAGTGGGCCTTACTTATGAGTAAGAATATGACTGAGCTGTAAAGGTCTAACTCTAACGAGACATGATGGCGGCAGACCCATGGGTTGTTGAAATAAAGGAAGCAGGTGGTTAGAGTTTATGTGAACTTGCTTTTCAGCTCTAGAACATCTTGATAATAACCAAAACCCCAAGTATGACCTGAGTGCAATTCAAACAATGGCCATTGCAAATTGCTCCACCCAACCTGCTCTTCAGGCCTCGGTTCAGTATATCTGAAGGAGCATCTCCACCCCCATCATTCTACCCGGACACTGAGGTCCAGCACCGAGGGCCTTCTGGCAGTTCCCTTACTGTGAGAAGCCAAGTTACAGGGAACCATGCAGAGGGCCTTTTCGGTAGTGGCGCCCTCCCTGTGGAACGCCCTCCCACCAGATGTCAAAGAGAACAACAACTACCAGACTTTTAGAAGACATCTGAAGGCAGCCCTGTTTAGGGAAGCTTTTAATGTTTGATGTATTACGGTATTTTAATATTTTTTTGGAAGCCGCCCAGAGTGGCTGGGGAATAATAAATTATTATTATTATTATTATTTGGGGACCAACAATTATTTCCTAAATGGATATGAAAGTAGTGGGGAGAGGGGATCTGAGTAGACAACTAACCAGAAAAGAAAGGGTTAAGCAATTCCACTCCCCTGGTTGTCTACTCCTGCTTGCAGCCTCCAAGGCTACTTTTCAGTTTGAAAACAAAACCTTACCCCAAAGTGCTGGGGAGGTTTTTTCTAAGCATCCTCTGTGAGATGTCTAGTTTAGCCTACCGTTGCATGGGAAACTGGGATTTTTTTTCTCCATTAATGAATGCAACATACCTTCTTTGATTCGAATGCTTTTGGAGTGCTGAAAAGATCCAAAAGGCATTGCTTCCTGCACCAGCAGCATGCCTTTATACTTCTCAGTAGTTCACCTCTACCCAGCTGCTATTTCTCATTAACAAGCGTTTGGCTGGCCTAGCCAAGGGGGGGAGTGTTGACACTTGAAAGGCAGGCACTGGCAGGTCTCAACTGCAGAGGCAGGAAACTGCCTGAAGGTGGACGGCTGATGGAGAAACAAGGATTTGCAGGCACCCCTGGCAGCAGCGTCCAAGGAGGGGGGCAAATTCCCACCCCCAGAATAAATTCTATATAGTTTGCCCCATAGAGGCCTTGGGGAAAGAGCCTGTCTAACTTGCATGGCCCTCTCTCATCATTTGCAAGGCCCCAGTCTGTATTATATTCTGCAGCTATGTTAGATACCATGACACAATATCTATCTGTTCTATCTATCTATCTATCTATCTATCTATCTATCTATCTATCTTCCTATCTTCCTATCTATCTATCATCTATCTATCTATCTATCTATCTATCTATCTATCTATCTATCATCTATCTATCATCTATCTATCTATCTATCTATCTATCTATCTATCTATCATCTATCTTATCTATCTATCTATCTATCATCTATCTATCTATCTATCTATCTATCTATCTATCTATCTATCTATCTATCTATCGGACTTGACATCTTTCCGCAAGGCCTGCAAGACAGAGCTGTTCCACCAGGCCTTTGGCCAGGGCACAGCCTGACTCCTTCCTTTGGCAATCTTCACAGAACTCTAGCCCAATGGTTGCCATCAATTTGATTTGAATTAATTTTATAATGAAATGATTTTAGAATGTTGTATTATTTTATTGTTGTTAGCCGCCCTGAGCCCGGCTTTGGCTAGGGAGGATGGGATACAGTGGTGCCCCACAAGACGAATGCCTCGCAAGATGGAAAACTCGCTAGACAAAAGAGTTTTCCGTTTTGGAGGTGCTTCGCAAAATGAATCTCCTATGGGCTTGCTTCGCAAGACGACAATGTCTTGTGAGTTCCTGCTGGTTTTTCCCCCCTCCCCCCCTCTTTCTAAGCCGCTAAGCCGCTTATCAGCTGATCCGATCAGCAGATAAGCCGCTAAAAGCCGCTAATAGCGCTAAGCCGCTTATCAGCTGATCCGATCAGCAGATAAGCCGCTAAAAGCCGCTAATAGCGCTAATAGTGCTAAGCTGCTTATCAGCTGATCTGATCAGCAGATAAGCCTCTAAAAGCCCCTAAAAGCCGCTAATAGCGCTAATCCGCTAATCCTTCAATGGGCTTGCTTTGCAAGACGAAAAAACCGCTAGACGAAGAGAATCACAGAACGGATTCTTTTCGTCTTGCGAGGCACCACTGTGTAAATAAAGTATTATTATTATTATTATTATTATTATTATTATTATTATTTATATCTATCTATCATCTATCTATATCTATCTATCTATCTATCTATCTATCTATCTATCTATCTATCTATCTATCATCTATCGGCTTGTTAGCAGGTAAGAGATGTTCATGAAGTTCATTGCTACAGGCATTGCCTTTCAATATCTGCCCTCCTTGCTTCCCTGCCTCTTTCCCCAAACCAATCAACAGCTTTCGGGCCCTAAGAGGAATCAGAGAAAGCCTCCCGCCTCCCCAGGACCTGCATTTTGAACATGATGTGTCAAGAAGAGTATCTCTTCCTAAGGGCCATAGCTCAATCACAGAGCATCTGCTTTGCATACAGAAGGTCCATAGTTCAATCTCTGGCATTTCCACATTAGGATGGGACCGGCTTCCTTTTGAAGCTCTAGAGCAGCGGTTCTCAACCTGTGGGTCCCCAGGTGTTGTTGGACTACAACTCCCATCACCCCTGAGCTCTGGCCTTGCTAGCTAGGGGTGATGGGAGTTGTAGTTCAACAACATCTGGGGACCCACAGGTTGAGAAAGGCTGCTCTAGAGCGTTGTTTCCCAAACTTGGGTCTCCAGCTGTTCTCAGACTACCATTCCCATCATCTCTGACCACTGGTCTTGCCAGTTAGGGGCGATGGGAGTTGTAGTCCGAAAACAACTGGAGACCCAATTTGGGGAACTCTGCTCTAGAATGTTGGCTCCAGTCAGAGTAGTCAATATGGAAGTAGATGGATTGAGGTTCTGACTCTATATTATTCAGCTTCCTATATTCCCACTACTCTGCAATCTATACAGTGCCTGGTGCTTGCCTTTGTACCCATTGGCCAGAATGTTTGATGGCAGGAGCAAGCTTACATCTTAGTGAGCCACTGAACAGAACACCAAAAAAAGCAGTGTTCTGTGCTTTTCCACAAGCAAAAGGCCTAGGACATGGGTGGACATTTTTGAGGCAGTGGGTCACGGGCCACATTTCTCTAGAGATCACTAGCATTACAGGTGTAGCAGTGAGTGGGGGAAAGGACTAGCCCATTCCCATTCTCTGTTTCTTCTGCCCCTTCTTTCTCTCATTTTCTAACACTGCTTCTCTCTCTCTCTCTCTCTCTCTCTCTCTCTCTCTCTCTCTCTCTCTCTCTCTGTGTGTGTGTGTGTGTGTGTCTCCAACCCAAAAAGTAGCAACAAATTATTCTTGCCAGGGATGAGAACTGCAGATCAATTTTGAAATTAAGCCAAGGGCCACAAAAATTGAAATTGAGGGCCACATGCATCTGTGGTCTAGGCATTTGCTTTTTCAACCAAAAGCTGAACATTCACAGAGAGGGCCTGGAGGGGGGCTAGGCTCTGATGTTAGTACAGTCCTGGCATTTGGTCATAATGTGGACAGGGTGGGTAACTGACATCACAAAGGACTTCCACCTCATGCTGTTAGGTATCGTAGATGAATCGCCTTGGGCATGATCCAGCTGCTTTGAAGCACCATTGACTCGAATTGGAAGGCTGCAAACCTTTCCTGCTGAAACCAATGGGACAGAAAAGTTTTGAACTTTGGCTGAATTGTACCCCGTGATTTGGTTATGTTGTCATTTTGTATTATTATTGCTGTTCTTATTATTTGTTAGTTGCTTGTTACTCAAAGGTCTCCAAGCAAGTTGAAACACATTTAAAATAATAAATACTGTTACACACCACCCTTATCTCCAATGAGGAGTGCACAAAACATTCCAGCCACTTACCCAGAGTTTGTGTTTCTTTTGAACACTGGGCACAGGGTAGACTGTAGTGTCTTTATGATATATGGTTTATTTAGACATATACAACCTGAATTTACAATGAAGAGAAGGTTCAGAGCATTCACATCTCAAGATGATTATTTAGGAGCAGCAGGCTTAGGTCTACAAACAGAGGAAGCAGCCATACTTCCTGTCCCTTTCTTCTACCCTGCTCCAGCCAGCCCATCAAGAGTTTTGCTGGACCCCTTTCTAGCCACTTTTTGAACCTCTAGCAAAGCACCACTATTCATTCAGCCTACATCACCCAGCACTGAAATCTTAACCCTTTTATTGCCCTGCCCACTAACACACACAGCTAGAGAAGGAGCCATTCTCCTCCTTGCCTGGCAGTTTTGCCCTCTGGTAGTTTCCTCGATAGGCCATCACTGGCCTTTGGCCCCTGCTAATGGACCATCTTAGCGGCTATTCCAAGTTGGAATGGGCTGCTAGCATAAACTAAATACAGAGGGGTTCACTGTTTCTCACACTTTAATCAAACCTTGATTAATTCTAATTTTTACTAAATCCAGGAATTATGGGGAGTCTCCCCCCCATGAACTCATAACAACACATTGCAGTATACTATAGAAACAGAACACAACATAAAAGGTAAAGGGACTCCTGACCATTAGGTCCAGTTGCGGACGACTCTGGGGTTGCGGCATTCATCTCGCTTTATTGGCCACAGCTTACAGCTTCCGGGTCATGTGGCAGCATGACTAAGCCGCTTCTGGTGATCAGAGCAGCGCATGGAAACACCATTTACCTTCCCGCTGGAGCAGTACCTATTTATCTACTTGCACTTTGACGTGCTTTTGAACTGCTAGGTTGGCAGGAGCAGGGACCGAGCAACGGGAGCTCACCCTGTTGTGGGGATTCAAACCATTGACCTTCTGATCAGCAAGCCCTAGGCTCTGTGGTTTAACCCACAGCGCCACCTGCGTCTCACTAAATTTTACTAAATCCAGGAATTATGGGGAGTCTTCCCCCCATGAACTCATAACAACACATTGCAATATACTATAAAAACAGAACACAACATAGTGATGCTGTTTACCGTAATTACATATAGGGTGTTTTGGGGGCGTGTGTGTATGTATGCTCAGAAATAAATCTGCTTCTGCATTTACCTATATGATAATTGCATTTTCAGACCTTTGTTTGTCATGCTTTCCATCTTTAAGATGTATATTTTTAAGGAACTTCAAGAATACAGCTAAAATTTAGACACCTGAATTGTACAGAGGCCCTAACTGATGAGGGAAGAAGCACATATGCAGCCAAAGAACACTGTACGGATGAAAACTGACAGTTATTTGGCCAGTTCTAGTCCCCCCCCCCCCTAAATATACAGGTGTGAGTTGCACATGCTATTATCATTGCAGGGAATGGAAAATTTCCCCTCCCCACCACCAAGTGTCACGTACATCAAACACAGACAGCATAAGCTAAAAGTAGATTTTTACAGTCCTTTGTGTACCCTTTGTGTTTCCTGTGAAGGGGAACCACAAAACAGAAATACACCCACCGCTTGAAGTTTCCTTTCCTCAGCGCTAAACTCAGCTGAGTTTTGTATGGTTTTGGCCACAGCTACATCTGCTTTTAGCTTTCTAATATGTGGTTCAGTCAAGTGAAAAATTCAGAAGACGGTACCCATCACTTCGTAAATGTTGAGCTCAGGGCCCCAGCATCCTTGACAGCTCCCATCTCACAACCCCATCATGTCACCAGTGTCTCCTCTCCTCCCTAGACCTCAAAGACTTCTTTCAGATGTCACGAAACTGAGTTAGTCAGATGTGGGTACTTCTGGGGCCAGCTGTGAGATGATGTATGTAGAATTATCCCCCCTCCTTTTAATCCTTACAACAGCTCTGTGAAGTAACTTAGGCTGAGTGATAGAGACTGGCCTGAGATCACAAGAATATGAAAAGAGCTTGTTGGATTAGGCCAATGGTCCAGCATTCTGTTCTCATGGTGACAAACAAGATGTTTATGGGAATCCCACTTGGTGGGGTAATCTCATGAGAGCAGTTCAACATGACTGTGGTGGAGTTCGAATCCAGGAGCCCTTGGTCCACACCTTACTCTTTCTCCATTACAACCTGCTGAGAAAAGGAGAGAAATTGGACACACCTAATTAGACATCCCCTTCATGGATCACTGCCTTACCGTGGCGAAGGGGCTTGAATAACTCAGAGAAGCTATGAACTATGCCGTGCAGAGCCACCCAGGATGGACAGGTCATAGTGGAGAGTTTTGACCAAACACGATCCACCTGCAGCAGGAACCGGCAAGCCACTCCAGTATCCCTGCCAAGAAAACTCTATGGACAAAGACAACAGGCATATAAAAGTTATGACGCTGGAAGATGAGCCCCTCAGTCGGAAGGCGTCCAACATGCTACTGAGGAAGAGCGGAGGACAAGTACAAGTAGATTCAGAGCTGATGAAGTGGCTGGGCCAAAGCCGAAAGGACGCTCAGTTGCGGATATGCCTGGAAGCGAAAGGAAAGTCCAATGCTGTAAAGAAAAATATTGCATAGGAATCTGGAATGTAAGAATCATGAACCTGGGTATGGTTGGACAGTGTTCTCGAAGCTACCAGCATGAGTTTGACCAAACTGCGGGAGGCAGTGGAAGACAGGAGTGCCTGGCATGCTCTGGTCCATGGGGTGACGAAGAGTTGGACATGACTAAACGACAGCAATTAGACATAGCACTCTCTGTTCATGTTAATTTCATGCTGACTGCTCTGCTTAGATCTGGGTGTCCAATGTGGTGACTTTGGGCACCATGGTACCCTCAGACACCCTTTGATATCTGTCAAGGACTTCCACCCCGACCCTCTCACTATATACTAATCTTTTAAAGCTGATTTTTTTATTTGGCTCTTGGTACATGCTCAAGCCAGAAATTTGTATTCACTACCCGAACGGAGTTTATAATCCTGACAGAAAAAAATCCATTCTTGGTTCCCTCACCTATGAAGGATTTAATATAGGCAGCATAATTTAGGAAGAAGAAAGGAAAGTTGCTGCTGTTAAATAACTGGCATTTTAAAGGTGAAGCTACCATATCCACACTTTCTGAAACAATGTGAGAACCGAAGAACTAAAATTCGCACTGATCCAAATTTTGCAGTGAAATTCCCCAACCGACCAAGGTTGACAAATATGCCTGCATGAAAGGAGAGTGCACATTAAAATGAATAAACAAGTGAAAATGACACGCACAAATGCATCAAATAAGGGGAATTTGCTTGGGAAAATGTGTACATGAATCAAAACTGCATTAAAATGTGTTTATTAGGAGAAATTTGCACTAAAATGCTGGCACCATTCATCAGTATTCATGAGTATTACATCACTATATGTGCTAAGAGTCATTTTCGTACCTCACGATATCTGGACAGTTTTATCCTAAAGTATCTCCTACTATGTTTCATTAACTGTGTTGTTTTCTGATCCACGCATATGATGCACTTTCTCTATGCCAATAAAGGAGATTGGATGCTTGATTATTTTTGTTAATTACTTCAGAAATGTGAACTGAATTTACAGTTGGAAAACTGAGAAACTGAGAGAGCTGAGATATCTTTCATCCCTAGGAACGAACAACCTTACAAATTCAGAAATTCTAGAGCTCCTTCTGAATGCAGAAGAATTCTGAGCAACCTTCTGAATTCAGAAATCCTAGAGCTCCTTCTTTTGGATCATAGAGCTCCTTTGCTTTGGATTATAGTTCGCACCAGCCTCAGCATTTCTGGGGGGAATTTCTGAAGCATGATGCTTTGTTCTTGATCAAAGTCAAGAACACGTGTTGTTGTTTGTGTGTGTGTGTGTGTGTGTGTGTGTGTGTGTGTGTGTGTGTGCGCGCTCTGGTTTTTACTTTTGAAATAAATATGACAACCCTATGATAGGAGCTGTAGGCCCAAACATCTGGGGGTTGAGGAAAGCTGGTCTAGGAGAGATTCCTTGGCAATATCCACAGGATCCTCTTTCAACAAGCTTTCAAAGTAGAGGCTTCTCCCAGTTGATACCTATGTTGGATTTGAAATTGCTTTTTTATATTTGCAATTGCTTTAACTGTTTTTATATATGCCGTAGTTTTATATATCCTTCTATCAAATGGTGGAATCACTTTGAGATGCTTCATAGGATGACAATGAAGATGGTGTCCTTTTTCGAGGCTATGTTGCTCTTTAGAAAAAATTGGGAAGATCTCTGCCATGCGACCAGGCAATCCTATATATGTGTGATTAAAATTAAGGAAGGTCTTAGCAAGAGGAAATCTCCTTCCTTCTGCACTTCCTCCAACTTGATTAGTTGTGCAACAAAACTCAAAGGCATGGGAACTGGAAGAGCAGAACATCTGTATGCCATTGCTTAGTGGGGGTGAAGTTTGCATTTAGAAAGCAATTGCATTGTTGGGCTAGAGACAACAGGAAGCAGGAGCAGACAGCCCCTCACCCCTCGACACAAACACACACAGACTTAACCTACCACTGAACCTTTGCCCTTGAGTGACCAGTGCTCTTAGGGCAGAGGTCAAAAGGTGGCAGGTTGACAGAAAATGGAGCTCTATTGGATCAAACTGATCGTGAAAAATTCCTTTGTGCTTTGCTATTCTGCATTGTCGTTTTACACAACCAGCGTGCTCATGTAGTGGAGTCTGGAATGAATAAGTTAGGGGGATTCCTCATATTGGCAAGAAAGCAATAGGGGATGTTAGGAAGAGCATCAACAGGAAAACATGTCAAGGAATACTGCTAAAGGCCTGGAATCTATGCAATCAATAGATGTGCAATATGTTTGGGAAGTGGGATTTTTTTCTCCTGAAGGTGCTAGAGGGTGGTTTTGTTGTTGTTGTTTTGGTGGGGAGGGAAGGGGGAGAGTTTGCTAGCTGAGAGATTTCCTTCCTGCGTGAAAAGGAGTTGTCTCACAGTCTGAAATGATTCCAGTTACAGATAGGTAGCCGTGTTGGTCTGCCATAGTCAAAATAAAAAAAAAATCCTTCCAGTAGCACCTTAAAGACCAACTAAGTTAGTTCTTGGTATGAGCTTTCGTGTATCTGAAGAAGTGTGCATGCACACGAAAGCTCATACCAAGAACTAACTTAGTTGGTCTTTAAGGTGCTACTGGAAGGATTTTTTTTATTTAGTCTGAAATGACATATTCCATTTTGCCCTGTCAGAATCTGGAGTCAACATGTGTCATTGCTGTAGCTCCCGAGTTGTTCTGATTGCAAGTTCCCAGTTCAGCTGTAAAAGGAAACTACATTTAATTAACCCATGAATTGCATCAGGCCAAGAAGGGAGGATGAAAGATGTAGAGAAAGCACAGAGTGTGAAAGGTCCAGACCTATCTTGGGTTAATAAGGCAGAAAAAGCTGTGTCCAAACTTCTCTAGTGACACAGGAAGGCCAGTGCTGGGATAGTGTCGGTAGACATAGTATAGTAACTACATGGTGCTGGACTTGGTTGTATCTGGGTAAAGTTAGGAGTTTCCCATTGCTGTTTTGTTCTTGTTTAAGACTGATACTGTGCCCAACATTTCTCCAGTGAAAATAGGGACTTCCTAATCATTAACAACAACTTTATTATTTGTACCCTGTCCATCTGACTGGTTGCCCCCGCCACTCTGGGTGGCTTCCAACATAGTTGTATAGTTACTTATCTCCTTGGCTTAGGGGTCGCATAACTCCATACCCTCCAACATCTCTCTGATGAAAAGAGGGAGGTCCTCCATACCCTCCAAAAGTCATCTCATTCTTCTAATACATATCAATGTTCCTCTGAAAAGCCAGTGCAAGGGGCTGAGAACACTTGCTAGGCCATTCACAAAAAGCCCAAGACCTTTTTCTTATGAGGATGCTCTCTGGGTTTCGAGCAGAGAGAGGGTTTATGGTTCTCAGTTAACTAAAGAGGGTTGGCTTAAAGGTCTCCCCCAAACTCAGCTCAAGGAGTGTGCATGCACAACGTCTGAGAAATGAAAACCTCCAGGAAGTCAATGGCCTTTTTTCGCAGGTCAGCATTGGAGCTATATCCTCCAACATTACTCCAATGAGAATAGGGACGTCCTATTCCATTATTATTATTATTATTATTATTATTATTATTATACCCCACTCATCTGCCTGGGTTGCCCCAGCCACTCTGGGTGGCTTCCAACATATATAAAAACATAATAAAACATTTCATATTCTTTTTTTAAAAAAAACCCTAAACAGGGCTGCCTTCAGATGTCTTCTAAATGTTGTATAGCTACTTATCTCCTTGGCTCAGGGTTAGCATAACTCCATATCCGCTAACATTTCTCCAATGAAAACAGAGACATCCTCCATACCCTCCAACATTTCTCCAATGAAAATAGGGGTGTCCTAAGGAAAAGCGGAGCATTCTGGGATCAAATCAGAAACCTGGGCAGCTTCTGTAAATCTGGGACTTTCGCTGGACAATAGGGACACTTGGAGGGTCCGTACTAAAGTTCTTGTTTTGCTTCTGGACTTAATTCTGCTTAAAGGGCCCACACAGTAAATGTAAGACCATTGCAGACCATAGGGTTCTGACGAGCTTGTACCTGGTCAGATGTTTATATGGCTGTTCCTCTCTTTCTAAGGTTAGTTTTCTTTAATCAGTGGTAGTTAAATACCCTAGAAATAGCTTGTATTTTCCACAGTGCTTGTTCCCAGCACTGGTTGGAAGGGCGAAGGAAATAAAAATATAGGTCAGCTGAAAGTTCTGCAGCTATGAGACTCTAATTTGACTATGCTACGAAATGCATTCATCTTGTAGTAGTTAGGAAAGGATTTTCCTGACATCCTTAATTATTTTGAATGAGCATTTCCCCCACCGTGCTCCTTATGGATGCCAAGTTTTGAGAAGGAAGTGCTTTGTCTTTCAATTAAAAATATCCAAACAACCCCACAGAGTCATGATGGGAGAAACCAAAACAAGTCTTCCACTGCAGATAGATGGAGGCTGGCTGATCCTGATCCATGGGGAGGGAGAGGAAGCCCCCTTTGCTGACCTTCTGCCCTCTGGCATCACAGGTGGCGAATGAGCACAAAGGAGACTTGGCTGTAGATGCCGCTTGGGTACTTTACGTCGGCCGGATTGTAAACTTGTCCATTTATGAGCACCCCGTGGGGTTCCCACCAAGTCGGCAGACACAATTGCGGCTGGAGGGAAATCGCCATATCCATGAAGTCTCCTCTGATTGGCGCTATTAATAAAATGGGGGCCATAAACAAATTTACAGCATGTTGTTTTCAAGGCGGGGTGGGGGTGGGGGCTCAGCAATAAAGCAAGTGTGCAAAGAATGGCATGAAGAGGAGGGTGGAGGGAGGAAAGAAGGAAAGGAGGAAGGGGAAAACATGTAAGCAGGGCAACAGGAATGGATTGGGCAACCCAGAAGATAACACAGGCCATGTGGGTCTCAAATGTACCCAAATAGTTTTTTTATCCGCTGGAAGTTCCACCATAAAAGCCAGCTTGCCTTTTATGAATTTATGTCTTTTAAAAATAAAATAAAATAAATAAATAAATCAAAGCTGCTTTGCCTTTTTTCCGGAGCAAAGTCGAAACAGATGCCACTTTTAACATTTCCAAATGCAGACAAGAGAAGGCTGAACTATGGTGAGATGTGTCTTGCTCTTCCCGTTTTTGGAGATCTCCCAGATGTTTGTGTGCTCTTCTTATTCTGCTGCTGCTGTTTTCGAATGGTGGTTCAGCTATGCTTCTTTCATAGAATCGTAAAATCGTAGAGTTGGAAGAGACCCAAGGGTCATCTAGTCTAACCACCTGCAATGCAGGAATCTCAACTAAAGCATCCATGATAGATGGCCATCCAGCCTCTGCTTTATTTCAATTCTTTGTATCCTGACTTTAAAATGATCTTTTTCCCCACCCCCCGCAAGGCAGCGCACGTCAATTAAACAATAAAATAAATGAATAAATAATTAAATCTATGTAAGATATTTTCTTTCTTCATTTTTTAAAAAATAAAAAGTGCCCAGGCGGAAAGTGCTTAAATGTCTGTGAAAATACGGACGTATGGTAAACCACGTTGGCAGTGTCGTGTTTGGTGATTTTCCTTAAAAAAGAAGAAGCATTTTTTTCTGTCCAGATTTTTACTGCTTGAAATATGGCAGCCCTACTCTCTCCATAAAGAAGGCTGATCGCTGAAGAATTGATGCTTTTGAATTATGGTGCTGGAGGAGAGTCTTGAAAGTCCCATGGACTGCAAGAAGATCCAACCTATCCATTCTGAAGGAAATCAGCCCTGAGTGCTCACTGGAAGGACAGATCATGAAGCTGAGGCTCCAATACTTTGGCCACCTCACGAGAAGAGAAGACTCCCTGGAAAAGACCCTGATGTTGGGAAAGATGGAGGGCACAAGGAGAAGGGGACGACAGAGCACGAGATGGTTGGATAGTGTTCTTGAAGCTACCAGCATGAGTTTGACCAAACTGCGGGAGGCAGTGGAAGACAGAAGTGCCTGGTGTGCTCTGGTCCAGGGGGTCACGAAGAGTCGGACACGACTAAACGACTAAACAACAACAACACTCTCTGCAGACAAAGCCTTTGTTTCATGGACTATAGTCCTTCCCCTAAAAGTACAGTCTTTCTGCGATGAAAATAGGGACATCCTAAGGAAAAGCAGGATATTTTGGGATTGAATCAGAAACTGGGATGACTTCTGCAAATCTCTGGCTTTGCATGCTCACATGTGGTAGACCCAATCAGGACTTCACGCTGGTTTTTCTTCCTTGGAACTGTCTGCTTACATACGTGGTGGCAAAATCATGCAGATGCCAGATGCACACAGGGACATGGCTATTGTTATTTTGCTTCCCTTGGTTGCGTGTATTATTTTGTGTTTTTCGGGAAAACAAGATACCATAAAAGGATATGTCTTCCTGCATCAATCACATTAATGCCTAGAATCGGAACCATGTAGCAAGTAAATAAATTGCTCCTTTTAGGAATCCTATATTCCTTATGCTGAAGATAAAGGGCACTATTAGATGTCAGTGAGAAGAGAGGAATGCTAAATAGGGACAGATTATTTATACTTTTCTGATATCACAATAAGCTGCCACTCCAGCCTGCAATTTGTATTCAGTTCATTAGTCCTTAATTAATGCCCCCATAATATAAAGAGTAAACAATGGCCGCTCTGCTTTGTTGCTTAATTAAGCAGAACGAGACTTCCCGAAATGGGGAACCTCAGGAGCGGAAGGTATTGTGCCTCTATGCACAGGGAAGCCAACAATAATATGAAAAAATGTGATTGCTTTGCCAAGATTTGCTTCCCTGTGAAGTTGAAGCCTCTGCAAGTTACACAGAGCATTGTCAGACACATGTGGATTCCGCTTTTTTCCTTCAACGCAGCTTGAGAAATATATTTTTCAGTACTAATCACCTCCTCATCAATCTGCAGGCTTGCCATCTGTCTTGAGAAACTTTGACCGACAGCGCAAACCTACGTGCTTTTAAAATTTGTTATGAATTACACTTAAATCCCACTTTTCCTCCAAGGAGCTATCAGTCTGAACTAAATGGTATGGGGACATTTGAAGCTGCCTTATATTGAGCCAGACCTTTGGTCTATCCAGATCAGGACTGTCTATGCTCTGTGGTAGCAGCTCTCTGTGGTAGCAGGGAGTCTGTCTAAGCCTCACATCAGATTGTACTTGGGGCCTTCCTGTCAATGGTGGTACCACTGAAGTTGACTTGGGGCTGGATCTACTGCCAGGATCCTGATGTCAAGCAAAACATCATGTTCCATAAACAGATGGTTCTGCCACCCACCAGACAATGACATGGCATGTTTTCTATCTGAGTTTGTTTTTATATGGAGGAGCATTCAGGGATGGGAATTGTTGTTGTTGTTTAGTTGTTTAGTCGTGTCCGACTCTTCGTGACTCCATGGACCAGAGCACTCCAGGCACTCCTGTCTTCCACTGCTTCCCGCAGTTTGGTCAAACTCATGCTGGTAGCTTCGAGAACACTATCCATCCATCTCGTCCTCTGTTGTCCCCTTCTCCTTGTGCCCTCCATCTTTCCCAACATCAGGTTCTTTTCCAGGGAGTCTTCTCTTCTCATGAGGTGGCCAAAGTACTGAAGCCTCAGCTTCAGGATCTGTCCTTCCAGTGAGCACTCAGGGCTGATTTCTTTCAGAATGGATAGGTTGGATCTTCTTGCAGTCCATGGGACTCTCAAGAGTCTCCTCCAGCACCATAATTCAAAAGCATCAATTCTTCGGCGATCAGCCTTCTTTATGGTCCAGCTCTCACTTCCATACATCACTACTGGGAAAACCATAGCTTTAACTATACGGACTTTTGCTGGCAAGGTGATGTCTCTGCTTATTATTAACAGGCCAATCAAATCACATTAATTCCAAATCACAGTAGTTCCAAATTATACAGCCAAATTTTTAAAATTTTATTGGGGGTACCCATACTTCGAGCTCTGAAAGGGATCCAAACATCACTCTTGTTGCTGCTTTAATTACACAGTTCTGTCCAGTTCTGTCCAGATAGTCTCTTTGTTATTTTCCTCATCTTCTTGTTGTTATCATATATTCCTTTCTTTGTGATCTCTGATAATCTTCACAAGTGGGTTGAAAACAAACATATCCTGTGTGGATTTTACACTCTCCAAGAGCCATATCACATAAAGGACAGACGCCATTTCCACACCTCCGCAAAGAACATTCTCTGCTTTTTAAGATACTGTCTAGGTTTGTCATTGCTTTTCTCCCAAGAAGCAGGCGTCTTTTAATTTCGTGGCTGCTGTCACCCTCTGCAGTGATCATGGAGCCCAAGAAAGTAAAATCTCTCACTGCCTCCATTTCTTCTCCTTCAGGTCACAGTGGAGAGTTTTGACCAAACATGATCCACCTGGAGCAGGAACCAGCAATCCACTCCAGTATCCTTGCCAAGAAAACTCCATGGACAAAGACAACAGGCATGGGAATAGCCCAGCACAAATGACCAGCTATCAAGAGGCTACTGATCATCACCACCACCACCACCACCACCACCACCACCACCACCATCATATGCTGCTCATTTGACTGGGTTACCTCAGCCACTCTGGGCAGCTTCCAACAAATTAAAGACATCAAACCTTAAAAGCTTCCCCATGCAGGGGAGATGTCTTCTAAAAGTGAGATAGTTGTTTATTTTCTTGACATCTGCTTGGAGGGTGTTCCACAGGGTGGGCACCACTACCGAGAAGGCCCTCTTCCTGGTTCCCTGTAACCTCACTTCTCACGGTGAGGAAACTGCTAGAAGGCCCTCGGAGCTGGAGCTCAGGGTCCAGTCTGGACAATAGGGGTGGAGACGCTCCTTCAAATATATATACTCACTGACTGGGTAGGTAAAAGCGAGGCTTCTCTGAGGCTGGCTATCCATCTTCACTGTAAATTATGGGGATAATCCAATTGCATGGCTTCTAGACCTCTCTGCGGAGGTTAACTGGAAGGAGGTAAGACCGGATCATGCAGAGTGGCGTCAGGCAGACTCCTCTGAGAGTGGGTGGATGTGTGTCTTGGAATGTGTGCATGCCATATAAACAGCCAACCAGTCACTTTTTAAACCTTTCGCTCCACTTTAGCCGTTCTCTCGCAGCGCACTGCTGCAGCCCACCTCCGTTTGAGAATTACTGCAATAATCCACGAGCTGCCACTGCTTATCAAATCATTATAAATTGCACGGCTGAGCGTTATTCAACTGGCAAACCATCCACTAGGAGAGAGCATTATTTTCCTGGCCTTCCCGCAGCAGGTTAGCTACGTTTCTGAATAGTTTCCATGGAGATCCAAATGAGTCGAGCTTCCTAAAATCTGAAAAATGAAGAGATCATGACAACACAACAAATTGCTGTGGTATTGTGCCCCCGACTTGCCTGCTCCCAAGAAGCACGGCTAGATGTCATGGTGGCATGAAGAAAGCCAGCAGAAGTTAAGTTTATTACAAACCCTCTCCCAAACAATTAGGAGATTTGTTGCCCAAATTGGCAGCTCTTTTCCCTTAGGGTCAAAATAAAGGATATTTTAAATGTATGCTCACAATTCAGTATCTTGAACTTTTTTTTTTTATAAATCATTTTTATTAAGTTTCCCATTTTAACAAGCCAATCAAATCACATTAAATATTCCAAATTATACAACTACATGTCAATTATTCCAAATATTCTGCCTGAATTATAATTTATTTGTTGGGACTTTCCATGCTTCAAGTTTGGTGGGGCTCTGATCATCTCATATCTCTGCTGCCTTGGATAGTCTCAATAGTTCCTTTAAATCTTCCTGTAGTTAACCTTTCTTGAACTTTTTTTTAAAGAAAAAGATGCAGACAGTGTTTGTGTGTTTGAGATCTAGACTGGGACAGCTACAAGGGGGCAGGTTTACACGTAAGGATACAGAAATGTGTTCATACATTTTATGCATTGTCGCCTTTAAATTATCCAGATGCGTTGACCAGATACTTTAATTTAGAGGATAGGAATGGGCTGAGAAATTTGGTTCTGTTCACATTTAAATGTGAGCATACCAAAGCTTGCACTTTCCCAAATAAGAACCAAAAGGAAACAGAGCCATTCTAAATAATTCGCGCTTCTCTGAATGTTGCCACGCAGTTCTCCAACCAAGTGTTTTGTACATGAAGGCGTACACTAGGGTAAAGTCTGCACATACATGCATAGATTGTTGAAAATAACACACATATTGGGGAAATTGCCGCACAAAAAATGTGTGTTTTAGGAGAATTTTGGATTATTATTATTAATAATAATATTTGTCTATACTGAGTGTGGACACCAGTGCTGATGCACAGAGTGGCACCCTGAATATGGGTCTTTGTCAGGATGACGGTAAGGCTGAACTCCATGCAGGCTTGGGCATAACAGTTGATGAGTTTCTTGGTAATGGCCCTTTAAATATGGGCCATTCAGCTAACAAAGGAAGGGGCTCTGTGCTAAAGGGAAAATGGAGGATGCTCTCTCCCTCAACTATCTGGTAGTTAAAAAGACAAGAGCAAGACTGGTTGCAGGCAGAAGCCTGTGAGACAGAGCCATGCCTGATTTCTGCAGGAATCCAAGACTGTGGCTCTGAACGGAGCATGAACTTCTTGGGGTGTTGATGCTGTGCCCCCCCCCCACTGTATCCTCAGATTTCATATGTGAGTGTCAATAAACCATAGATCATAAAGACACCACAGTCTCCGCTGTCCCTCATTCTGAGGAAACAAAACCGCGGGTAAGCTCTCAGAACCCGTGGAACTGATGGCTGATTCAGGACTTTAAATTGTGCTCTTATATCAAATTTCCTTTTCTGCGTTTACTGTACAGTGGTACCTCAGGTTAAGTACTTAATTCATTCCGGAGGTCCGATCTTAACCTGAAACTGTACTTAACCTGAGGTACCACTTTAGCTAATGGGACCTCCCGCTGCTGCCGTGCCGCTGGAGCACGATTTCTGTTCTCATCCTGAAGCAAAGTTCTTAATCCGAGGTACTATTTCTGGGTTAGCGGAGTCTGTAACCTGAAGCGTATGTAACCTGAAGCCTATGTAACCTGAGGTACCACTGTAATGTTTTACTGCTGCTATGGCCATTGGCTAATGCGAATAAAGTTTTATCTTATCTATCTCAGAACCCCTGGAATCTTGCACTGCTCAGAGATTGGGGTGGCATGCAACAATATGTAAACTAGAAGCTCCCCAGTACTAATCTTATCACTATCACAGGCAAGCCACTATTTTTCTCAGGCTCCCATCTGAGGGAATGATAATAGCAGCTTGCTGTAGTAACACATTACAGAAATATCATTACGACAAGTACTTAGAAAGCGTGGTTTTAGTGCTAAGCATTCGTCTGTAGTTCTAACAACCAACAGTCGTACTAGATTTATGGCAGCTTCAAGTTAATCTAATTTACATAGCTTGCACAGTAAATGTAACTTTCAGCCGTGTTGTTTATTTTTCTTTATTAATTTTTACCAGACCTTATTGCGTTTACATCGATCAAAATAGTTCTGTAACAAAGGCTCTAACGACTTGCAAAATCTATACAACCACATAACAACTTTGGAAAAGAAACCGGCTCTACAATAAATCTTGATTAGCAAGTTTGGGCCTTATAAGAATGATAGAATAGTAACATCAGCCGAACATTTGACTGTTTTATGAATCTCACGAAGACATGCCCTACTGTTCTATATTATCCCCATAAAACTGTCCTGATTACGAACGGAATGACGAGAGAAGCAATTCTGTGAAGTTCCACATGTTACAAATATAATAGTGCACAAAAATATTACAGTTATTATGAGACTGGAAAACCTTTTGCTTAATTTAATACTTTTTGAAACATTTTCCAAATGCTTTTTCATACCAGGGATGTGAGCTGATGACAAGATTTTTAGCGGTGAGTCCATTTACTCCTTTTTGGTCCTTTTCCTCCTGTATCTGCTCAGGGAAATGTTTACTCTTGGTTTGCAGCCCAAAGGACTCTTCACGGTGCCAGTCAGCTCCCCCTTATGTCACTCAGGAACAGCGATGGTCAAACCTGTGAGTTTCAGTTTCTTTCAGCTAGTTTTAAGTTCATGCAATATTTCTGCATCAGCTTGAGGTGTTTTTTTTTTTTTAAGCATCCCTGAAAATTCACCTGTACAATTTTGCCTAATATCTGCATCTTTGCAAGCAATATCCCCATAGAATGCATTTTGGTATGTGAATATCACTAAAATGTACATTTTTATGAACCTTTCGTTTAGTATTTGCATTTTTAAATGCATGATTTGGCATAGCAGTTTGGAGAAGTGGAGGCTGCAGCTTTCAGCGAGATCTTGTGGCACTCCACAAGTTCTCATGAGAGCTCTGTGAGGTCTCACCAAAAGCCATCGTATAGTGATTCATGTAACTGACTCTGCCCCACCTGGCAGATGACTTTTGCAAGTGGCGGTATGGTTCCTTTAATTCAGAACACGCACATAGCATCTTTGGCTAGCAGAAAGGCAGCTTTTGCTAGCAAAATGCAAGTAAGCTTTTGCTCAACTTAGAACAGGAGTTTTAGGCAATATGGATTCATCTGTTATTATCATCATTATCTTCTTCTCTTCCCTAGCCAAGGCCCGTTCCAGTTTCAACAGTGCTGTCATTCCCCTTCCCCCATTGATTGATTGCATTCCCACGTGAGAAAAGCTAAACAGTTTGCCCCATAGATCTCTGGTTTGTTTCTTCCACCAGGCCTATGTTTTGCCCTGAGTCCTGGGTACTCAGCTATCCAGCTGCAAATAAAACGTTTTAAATGTGTTGTAAAGTGCAATATACAAAGGTGACACTAGGTGGTGACAGTGAGCTATGCCAAATTCAATGTATTTTTCAAAACATTTTTTTAAAAAAGCATTTTCACAGCGCTTTTTATATGTGTGTAAATTCCACCCCAGTCTTGCGAGGGCGGGGAAACAGAATTTGTTCTATTATATGCCATATGTGCTTGGTCTTTGCCATGCAGATGTATACAATAAGTCGAATATCTATTCAGGCCAGACTAACCTGCAATTCAGAAATGCATATGTTAATGAGATTGGTAGGAAAAAGGGCAACAAATATATAAATAATCCACCAATGGTTTCAATTTGAGAGGTCTGGGAGAGCAAGCTATTTTTATACTAGGATGCTTTTCATTTGAATCAAAAAATGCTTTACCATCTGCTTTGCCAGAAGTTCAAAAGGATTGGTAACAAACATTTAAGTCTCCCCCCCCCTTTTTAAGCAAAAAGAAAAAGAAAACCCTCTAGGATTGGCACTAAGCCCTCATGAAGAAGCATATGTAGTTGAACAGCTTATCTCTATCGAGCTGTTTCCCTTAATATGTTCCCAATTATGATTCCATATATTTGCTGGTTGCGACCGGCTGAACAATATGGCAGTAATTTCTTAACAGGCCTTGCTGTTCTTTGAACTATGAGTACAGAGGGCCAGAACGGAACCAGATCAGTGAGACAGAGTGCTGGGAAGTAAAGCCAGATGCAGTCCCTGGAGATGCATTTCCAGATGTTCTCCAGAAAGAGACCTGAGCTAACAGCTGGGAACACTCCCCTCCTTTTTCAGGAAATATCCCGAAGCTTTTTTTCATTAAGAGCGCAGCCGTTCTCTTATTGAGGTCCGCACCTCTCTAAGGAGGCTTTCTCAATAGGCACAAAATGTTAGCAAATTTAACAACAAAGCCTTGGTGGGGAAGCGACACCCGAGACGCTGTGGGTTTGGATGGGGTAGGGGTTCTTTTGCACCTGAAGCAACAAGTTTAAAACGATTCCCTACTCTTCTGGAATGGAATTGCCTCCCCAACTGCTGCCTGCAGTGCTGCACAGAGATATATAATGGAAGGCAAGAAGATCGCCCCTCTTGGAATTTGCTGCCTGGATATAATGCTGCTTCACAGAAGTGAGTTGCTACCAGATTATGCACCATACTTTTCGCTCTATAAGACGCACCAGACCACAAGACGCACCTAATTTTTGGAGGAGGAAAACAAGAAAAAAAATATTCTGAATCTCAGAAGCCAGAACAGCAAGAGGGATCGCTGCACAGTGAAAGCAGTAATCCCTCTTGCTGTTCTGGCTTCTGGGATAGCTGCGCAGGCTGCATTCGCTCCATAAGACGCACACACATTTCCCCTTACTTTTTAGGGGGGGGGGAGTGAGTCTTATAGAGCAAAAAATATGGTAAGTGCTGAAGTCAACCCCACAAGTTGGTCTTGTCTATACGGTGAACGCTTTAACACAGGAGTTGCCAACATGGTGTGCTCATATAGGTAAAAGACCTCTGGATGACTAAGTCCAGTCAAAGGTGACTATGGGGCTCATCTCGCTTCAGGCTGAGGGAGCCGGCGTTTGTCCACAGACAGCTTTCTGGGTCAGGTGGCCAGCATGACTAAACTGCTTCTGGTGCAATGGAACACCATGACAGAAACCAGAGCGCACAGAAATGGCGTTTACCTTCCCGCCGCAGCAGTACCTATTTATCTACTTGCACTGGTATGATTTTGAACTGCTAGGTTGGCAGGAGCTGGGATAGAGCAACAGGAGCTCACCCTGTCACAGGTATGTGAAGCTCCAGCCTTCTGATTGGCAAGCTCAGTGGTTTATGTGGGGATGCTTAGGATAATAGGCAAGGAAATATTTGTTAAGTATTATCCTTCCTTCCTTCCTTCACTCACTCACTCACTCTAGTAGATGTAGCAAAGCAAAGCCCCTCTATATTCACAGAAGCTAGTTCATTAGATTCTTTTGAATCTTTACAAGATGACTAATCCAATCTGGCTTGCCCAGATGGATTCCTCCTGGTGTCCCCTTTTCTCCCTCTTGAAATACAAGAAAGACTCATGATATAGGCAAACTCGGCCCTCCAGATGTTTTGGGACTACAACTCCCATCATCCCTAGCTAACAGGACCCGTGGTCAGGGGTGATGGGAGTTGTAGTCCCCAAACATCTGGAGGGCCGAGTTTGCCTATATCTGGTTTAGATCACAGCGCCACCTGCGCTCATCCATCACTAGGCCACCAGCACTTTTTATGGGGGCCTGAAAAAGACATCCAAGAGGCCCTGGCTGTTCAGGCACCCACAATTTTTTGCTTTGGGTGCCCGGACTCCACCTCTGCCGCCACCATCTACCACCACTTGCTTCTTAGGTGCATCCGCAGTGGAGATGCAGGCCCTGGCCCATTTGCTGTCATGGCTCCAGAGTGCATAAATGCACCATGCTGTCACGACATGGCATGATGTCATGACATCACATTGACATCACATTGTGCTGATGTCATGATGGCATGGCATGTGCACGCTGGGCACCCAACTTTGGACGATCACCCCCAAAAAGCTCAGCAACTGTGTCCAGATTTTTACTTCTAGGCAATCCTAGATTTGTACTCCTCCAACTAATGTGTGGGTCAAATCCTATCTACGCCACAAGATTCTGCTCTTCTCTTGATGTTATGATATTTACACCTCTCAGCAGTTTCAGTGCATCAAAATATGTCTCGAAGTAATACTTTGATAGAGAAAAATAGCATTTGAAAATACATATTTTGAGAGGGCTGCTTTTTGAAAATAAATAGACGAATTGCAGGTGGATGTGGAAATGGAACTGAGCAAAACGTGTAAAAGCGCCACAGACAGGAAATGGTCATATTTGTCCATTCTAATTACAAATGAAACAAATGGCTGTTAATGATCGGTAAAAGGCAGTTACTACCATTTGATCATAAGCACAAAATTATTCTGTAGCATCAGCAATGGAGTTCTCCCTGCCACATTAAATTTGTAAGTGAGTAGCTAGAGTTTGCAAATGAGGTGACCTGGGGTGAAATAGTGGAACCATATGAGATATTTCTTCTAGCCCCCATCATTTATGCCAAATTGCCTCAGTTTTATTACTATACAAGTCCGGAGGGGGCCCAGTTGACAGGCAATGATTTATGATCAAATAGATAGTGTTGGGTATCAAACATGGCACTGTGGTGAGACTTAACACCATTCGAACAAGGCTGTGGTTGTGGCATCTGGCCAGTGGCTGAAGTGAAAATTCAGAGTGACAACAACATCTTGCCAAGAGATGGTATTATCTCATGGACTTTCTTTTTTATATCAAAGGTCAAAACACTCCACAGTCAGCCAAATCTACTCCATCAGATCCCCAAGAAAGAATTAGAGCTGTGTTGACTTTTTAAAGGCCTTCTTTGTACAGAATCAGACTTTGAAAATAAGGTTTCTGTTTCAAAACATGAAAAAAATGGGTAAAGGGACAAATCTTGTACCTCAGTAGTGTGTGCCAGTGTTTCACATGGGGTGAGGGGAATTTTCGTACCATATATCTGATAACGGTACAAGGTCGGAGAAGCTCCACTTTTCAGAACTATACAATAGACTGCACTAGTAAGCTCATGTAACACTGAAGACGGAATGGAAAGTGACTGGGCAAACCCTCCAAGTGTCCCTATTTTCCAGGGAAAGTCCTGGATTTACAGAAGCCGTCTCAGCTTCTTATTCGATCTTGGAATGTCCTGCTTTTTCTTAGGACGTCCTTATTCCCATCAAAGAAATATTGCAGGGTATGGAGTTATGTGACCTCCAAGGCAAGGAGATAAGGAACCATACCACCTTTAGAAGACATATAAGCATCTGGCCTGGTACAAGCTAGTCAAAACCCTATGGTCTGCAATGGCCTTACATTTACGGTGTGGGCCCTTTAGGTAAAGGTAAAGGGACCCCTGACCATTAGGTCCAGTCGTGGACGACTCCGGAGTTGCGGCGTTCATCTCGCTTTATTGGCTGAGGGAGCCGGCCTACAGCTTCCGGGTCATGTGGCCAGCATGACTAAGCCGCTTCTGGCGAACCAGAGCAGTGCATGGAAATGCCATTTACCTTTCTGCCGGAGCGGTACCTATTTATCTACTTGCACTTTGACGTGCTTTCGAACTGCTAGGTTGGCAGGAGCAGGGACCGAGCAACGAGAGCTCACCCCGTCACGGGGATTCGAACCGCCGACCTGCCAATCAGCAAGCCCTAGGCTCTGTGGTTTAACCCACAGCGCCACCCATGTCCCTGAGCCCTTTAAGCAGACTTAATTCCAGAAGCAAAACAAGAACTTTAGTACAGACCCTCCAAGTGTTCCTATTTTCAAGCAACAGTCCCAGGTTTACAGAAGCCGTCTGGGTTTCTGATTTGATCCCAGAATGTTCCACTTTTCCTTAGGGCACCCCTATTTTCATTGGAGAAATGTTGGAGGGTATGGAGGATGTCCCTGTTTTCATTGGAGAAATGTTAGCGGATATGGAGTTATATGACACCCAAGCCAAAGAGATAAGAAACTATACAACCTTTAGAAGATATATGAAGGCAGCTCTGTGTAGGTCTTTTTTTTAAGAATATGAAATGTTTTATTATGCTTTTATAAATATTGGAAGCTGCCCAGGGTGGCTGGGGCAACCGAGCCAGATGGGTGGGGAATAATGATGAGGATGGAATAGGACGTTCTTATTTTCATTGGAGAAATGTTGGAGGATATAGCTCCAGTGCTGACCTGCGAAGAAAGGACAATGACTTCCTGGAGGTTTTTGTTTCTCAGACATTGTGCATGCACACTCCTTGAGCTGAGTTTGGGGGAGATCTTTAAGCTGACCCTCTTAGTTAACTGAGAACCATAAACCCAGAGAGCATCCTCATAAGAAAAAGGTCTTGGTTTTTTTGTGAATGGCCTAGCAAGTGTTCTCGGCCCCTTGCACTGGCTTTTCAGAGGAACATTAATACGTATTACAAGAATGAGGTGGCTTTTTAAAAAAACAAGCCATGAAATTTCAACACAGGGGAAATGCCTGATGGTTGCTGTGGTCTGGAAGTCCTAACACACAGGGCAGCTGCATGGTAAATCCAGGGCATTACACCTATTATAATTTCCCTGGTAAATGTTTCAAGCCATGGCTGGTCTTAAGGTAAAGGTAAAGGTACCCCTCACCATTAGGTCCCGTTGTGACCGACTCTGGGGTTGCGGCACTCATCTCGCTTTATTGGCCGAGGGAGCCGGCCTACAGCTTCCGGGTCATGTGACCAGCAGGACTAAGCTGCTTCTGGTGAACCAGAGCAGCACATGGAAACACTGTTTACCTTCCCGCCGGAGTGGTACCTATTTATCTACTTGCACTTTGACGTGCTTTCAAACTGCTAGGTTGGCAGGAGCAGGGACCGAGCAACAGGAGCTCACCCTGTTGCGGGGATTCGAGCCGCCAACCTTCTGATCGGAAAGTCCTAGGCTCTGTGGTTTAACCCACAGCACCACCCGCGTCCCAATGGCTGGTCTTACCATGCAGCAAACCATTTATTTAACATATTTGTGTATCTCTTTTTTTAGGCTGATCTCACAGAGCGTTGCACATGAATTTAATATGACTAGAAGAGTCATTTTATTTTTTTCCACAACGACAACAACAGTGCTGACAATGGTTTTGATGAGGCGGTCTCTTGCTTCTACTCTCCTCTCCTCGGGGCAAGAGGATTCACCAGAAGCCCATGTAGCGGCAGTTGAGGGAAGGAGAAGCCAGCACTGGGCACTAGATGGTGACAGCTCACCAAACTGCTTCTGCAGTTGGATTCAAAGCTGGGTGGAGTATACAGAAACCGGAACGCAATGACATCACGTTTCGCTTTACTAAATGCTACCGGGAGCAGGGAGGAGAGGAGGAAACGTGAAGTTGCTACTTTTGGCTACAGCTCCATCGCTCCCGTAATGCCTCGTCCCACCCTTACTCCCTATAAATAACCTCTTTCTAGTGTTTCTTCCCCCGCCCCAATGATCGCTCCAGAGGGTTGCATGCTCCCAAATGCCCACACCATACCTAGGAATCCGTAGGACAATTGCGCTGTAATCCCAGCAGGGATATGGTGCCTTTCCAGTGATGGGGAGAGAGGAGGTATATCACCCCCCCTTGCCTAACAACATTAGGATGTACGTTTCTTTCTCTCTCTCTCTCCCCCCCCCCAATCCCGCTCTGTTTCGGTTCCACAATGTTCCATTCTGTACCTCATAAGCACTTAATTTATTCCCACTCCTTGGCCTGACCTGTAATCCCCCCTCTCCTCACGCATCTGACCCATCTGTGTTTCATTTCCCGCTCATCAATGGCCAAAGAGCTAGGCCTAGGCCCTGTTTGGAACCATTCGACAGGGGTTGGCAGCGTTCCCTCTTCCTGCACCACATCCTCCCCAGAAAAATATGACCATCAGATCGGAGAACAGAGTCTGCTTTGTCCCCCGGCAACCGAGATCTGGAAGTGCTTTCAATGATTTGCACTCTATACCCACTCAAATGCATTAATGTGATCAACATTGGGCTTGTTGTGGGCATTTTCCCTCTCTCTCTCTCTCTCTCTCTCCAGCAAATAGCTTGCTAACATTCCAGGCATGTACTTCCCTGAAAACAAGACCGAGACGGGGCCCTGAATATTCAATTGGAAAATCACCAAGAGCGAGAGCTTAGCTTGGCACGGCTGGTGTTGATTCTTAATAAGTGACTTCCTAAAAGCTGAGGCATGGGGCTTACAGCTTCAATGACTTGTTTGAAAAATATTTTGTAGGTGCCTCATACCACTTTATTTCCTGTGGTATGCGTCATATCGTGAGTTATTCCGAGCCGGGCTGTTTAAGAGTGCTCGCATTTTTTTCCGAGGTTGCGGGGTTTTTAACGAAAAAATGTGCTTATACGAGATGAGCTCATAGCTATTAGTGCTGATGTAGACTTAACTACTTGGAGACCAGAAACCTCTGAGCTCTAATACCTGCTGGAGTGCTCGGGAAGGGGGGGGGGCGAAGGGAGGAAACCTGAGTACCCAAGTGGAGGGTGGGGTGGGGGGTCTGAAAAGAGTTTAAAATGCTTTTCAAGGAGACAGTAGCACTCCGTTTATATGAGGAGAGAGATTCTGGAACAGTCTACACCCTGTCGTGTGTACGATCAACAGCAATTCAACACAAAACCTTTCATTCTCATTAGAAAAGATCACTTTTTGAGGGATTGCCCAATTAAAGGGGCCTGAGCTGCTCAAACAGGGGGCTCTTCAGCATAACTGTACCCAAGGAAAGCCATTTCGTCCAGGAAAGCTGGGCACGCTAGTTAGAGTTGCCATTTTCCTGGACATACCTGGAATACTGTGGTCAAAAGCAGTGCCCGGGTGGAAATTGGCGAGATGTCTGGGGAAATCTGGATGTGTGGCAAGCCATGTCGGCAGTGCCGTTTTGCCGGTTTTCATAAATAACCGTTCAGATTTGCTCAAAAACAGCATTTTTTTTGCGGTTTTGCAAATAAAGCTTAACAACTTTGGCAAAAAGAAAGCAAAGCAAAATAAAACAAAACAGAAAAGCTCAACAAGTTTTGTGTCTGGGTTTTCACTTTTTGAAATATGGCAACCCTACACTAGGTACATCCTTGTGTTTATTCATTTATTTGGGCCTTTCATCAACCCTCACCACCATGATAAGGCAAGATTGGCTGTGTTGAAGGGAGGTCCAACTGGCACTTGTTATCAGCAAGCAGGACTGAGCCTTAGCTGGCTCATTCAGCCAATCCCATAGCATGATGGTTTTGTGATGTCAACTGGAGAGGTTCATTCAGCCATTGTCTCCTTGGCTTGGTTCCCTTTCTCCCTAACCTCAAAGAAGCTGGGTTGTATTATGTAGATGGTACTTGAAAACCTGAGTGGCAGGATTTGTGCCATTTTTTGTTTAGCAGGCTGGTAAAAATGATGATGTATTAACCCTTGGAGGGCAAACTCATCCCTGTACTTTTGGCCAAGGAGCTCACCTTACTGTTACAAGGTTGGTTTTAGAACACTCAGGACTTAGTTACGCCAGTCAAAAAACAGTGCTTCAAATGTGTTATAAACATGCAACACCAAACGGTGCTGGAGAGCAAATAAAATAAAATAAAATATTTGGTATTTTCCATAGCAGTTTTTTTTCTTTTGTTGTAACCAGTGCTTTTCTTCTAGATAAAGGATGCTGGTACTGCGTACCCTTGAATAACCCCAGAAAAAAAGCACTGGTTATAACGATTTTATTTTTGACTTATTTACAGCATTTTCTTCCTGTGTGTAGATCCACTCTTAAAACAGAAAGGATGGGTGGTCCTGTTGAGGGGGCTCTTATATGTTTTATAGTCCTTGTGAAAATAATCTGCCTGGATTGTCTTGCTCTGGCCAAGGATAGCAGGTCAGGTTTAAACCTCCTTCCAAACCATGGCTTTTGATATAAAATGGCTTTTCCACACATTGTGCAGCAGCAAACCCAGGTTTGCCACTCTGGGCATACTAGACCATGAGTCATAGGGCACACAGTTTCAAGGTGTATTATTCAACATCCACAAGCTGGGCCTTACAGACCCTCCAAATGTCCCTATTTTTCAGGGACAGTCCTGGATTTACAGAAGCCATCCCGGTTTCTGATCTGATCCCAGAATGTCCCGCTTTTCCTTAGGACATCCCTATTTTCATCAGAGAAATGTTTGAGGGTATGGAGGATGCTCCTATTTTCATTGAGCCTATTTTTTTTAACCGAGATGGGTGGGGTATAAATAAAAATTATTATTATTATTATTATTATTATTATTATTATTATTATTATTATTGAAATGCTGACAGGTACATAGTTATGCGAACCCCGAGCCAAGGAGATAAGTAACTATACAACCTTTAGAAGACATCTGAAGGCAGCCCTGTAGAGGGAAGCTTTTTAAATGTGTAATGTTTTATTATGTTTTTATATGTGTTGGAAGCTACCCAGAGTGGCTGGGGCAACCCAGTCAGATGGGCGGAGTATACATAATGAAATTGTTGTTGTTGTTAAATAGAACATTTCTATTTTCATCAGAGAAATGTTGGTGAACATGGCCTTAATCTCTGAATGTTCATATGCACTTATTATCTTAGATGCACACAATAGGGGGTCCAGGTTTTGGGACACAACACCATCTCTGTGTGGGCCCCAATCCTTCAGTGAAGAAGAAGAAGAGGAGTTTGGATTTGATATCCTGCTTTATCACTACCCGAAGGAGTCTCAAAGCGGCTAATATTCTCCTTTCCCTTCCTCCCCCACAACAAACACTCTGTGAGGTGAGTGAGGCTGAGAGAATTCAAAGAAGTGTGACTGGCCCAAGGTCACCCAGCAGCTGCATGTGGAGGAGCGGAGACGCGAACCCGGTTCCCCAGATTATGAGTCTATCGCTCTTTACCACTACACCACACTGGCTCTCACTGGGTTCACCACTGCCTCCCTGCTATTGTCACCAAGTGACGGAGAACAAGACTGCAAGCAAGCAGATAGCAGGTGCTCCTGATGCTTCTCCTCTCGAATGCCACTGCTGTAGCCTGGTCTAGGGCTGCCATATTTTGAAGAGCAAAGAAGAGCACACATTTGCTGACTCCTACTTTTAACTATGGATCGCTATGACGACTCTAGCCATGAAAAATAGGACATGTCCGAGAAAAAGGGAGCATAAGGCAACCCTCTGAAATACCTAGTAGGGAAATAGATTGGATGGATGGAATATGGAAGAGCAGAGTAGATAAAAAAAGCAGAGAGGAACCAAAGGAAAAAGGGGTGAGTTGACAAAGGTGCAGACAGAAAGGTTGACCGGTTTTTCCATAAAGGATTTTGCCAGCCTGAAAAAGTTGGGGTTGAGGAATCGGGCCTTTGAAAATTCCTATACAAAATTATTTGATTTGTACGCCTCCAACTAATGTGTGGGTCAAATCTGCTACCAGATTCTGCTCTTCCATCAATGTTATGGACCTACTACACACCTCTCAGGAGTTTTAATGCATCAAAATATGTCTCAAAGTGATATTTTGATAGAGAAAAATAGCATTAAAAATATATATATTAGGTTGGAACTCTCGAATTCTGGACATAAATCCGTTTAAAATTAATTCCTCCTCCATCCTCAAACTGACGTTTTCACCTTGTTATGATTAAGACATTTTAATGCGCCCCATTCACCTTTGTCTTCAGGTGAAGACTTAGTCCTGAATGGTTCATTTGGCTCACCTGCTTGCTCTCTTACACCATCCAGCCTGTATTTCCACGCAACTCTCTTTCTTGGGGCACAAAAATCTCAGGAAACAGTGAGCTTAATTGGGACCCTGGTTAATAGTTTCACCTGGAAAAATATGTTTCTTAAAAAATCATATATGGCTTCACTGTGCAGATTTTCTTGTCAGTAAACTCTTAGCAATGAATTGCATTAATGGCACTCCTCTTAAATGTTGAAAGCAAATGAGAAGCCAAACTAAATAACCCATAAATATCCAATACAAGGACCCACTCTGCATTTCTGACAAGCATTGCTCAAGCATGCATTATTTCCCATTAAGAAAAATATCTCTTTTTTATTTGCAACACTAAAGTGGAGAATGCGATCTTATTGCAACTTATCACTTAGCAGACACCAATATTCTTATTATTGTAAAACTAGACCTACTACATGCTGCTAAATGCATGGCGGTGGCCTGGCTGCTGCTTGACACCACTGTTTTTGCAGTTCAAGGCAGCAAAACGGATATATGGTGGCCACTCCATATTTGGCTTGGTGGGTTACAGGTTGTGAAAACCCGTTTCAAACCATCATCACTAAATCTCGTGGGTATTCTCCCCCCCCTCAAGTAGAAAACATCTAAATCTGGTGCTCTTTGACATAAGATGCTTATTTTTATCAGGATATGTCAAAAGCAGTAGATCGCATTAGAAAGTTTAATAATACTAATACTAATACTTCCTGCTCACCTAGCAGTTCGAAAGCACACCAAAGTGCAAGTAGATAAATAGGTACCACTCCAGTGGGAAGGTAAACGGCATTTCCGTGCACTGTTCTGGTATGCCAGAAGCGGCTTAGTCATGCTGGCCACATGACCCGGAAGCTGTACGCCGGCTCCCTCAGCCAGTAAAGGGAGATGAGCGCCACAACCTCAGAGTCGTCCATGACTGGACCTAATGGTCAGGGGTCCCCTTTACCCTTTACCCTTAATACTAATACTAATACAGTCATACCTTGGAAGTCAAACAGAATCTGTTCTGGAAGTCTGTTTGACTTCTGAAATGTTTGAATTCCAAAGCACGGCTTCTGATTGGCTGCAGGAAGCTCCTGCAGCCAATTGGAAGCCATGGAAGCCCTTTAGGACATTTGGCTTCTGAAAGAACGTTCAAAAACCAGAACAGTCACTTCCAGGTTTCAGTTGTTCGGGAGCCAGAACGTTCAACTCCCAGGGTTTTCAGGAGCCGAGGTACGACTGTACTAATAATATTTACATCCGGCTTCCAGCACATATAAAAACATAATAAAACAAGAAACATTAAAAACTTCATTGTACAGGGCTACCTTCAGATGTCTTCTAAAAGCTGTGTAGTTACTTATCTCCTTGACATCTAAAGGGAGGGCGTTCCACAGGGAGGGCACCACTGCCGAGAAGGCCCTCTGCCTGGTTCCCTGTAACCTCACTTCTTGCAGTGAGGGAACTGCCAGAAGACCCTCAGAGATGGACAGTAGTGTTTAATACACTACATTTACGACTCTACATTTAAAAATCCATGTTTAAAACTCTTAAAGAACAACCTGCGTTTAGAAGTTGAACTGTTAAAAAAAAAACCTCATGTGAATAAGTGTTTGATATATGTTTGCTACTAAATTTAATGGGGTAGTCAATTTGGTTTCCAAAGAAATGGACTTTGGAGAGAGCTAATGTGGTGTTTTCTGGTCACTCAATTCCCATTGTTCTTAACTATTGGCCATCTTGGCTGAGGCTCTCCATCATTTCAGACACAGGACACTTCCCAGCTTTACCTAGAGATGACAGGGATCACACAGGTCAATTAAACCTACCTGGAGCCCTGCACTTTCCATGGTTCTCCTGAAATGAAATGTTATTCCATCTTCCTTTCCTCCTTTCCATGCAGCTCACTGGATGCCATATTTATTTTCTTTACAACGGGTGCTGATGGTCTTTATTTCCCAATCCTTCATCATTGCCATGAAATTATTTTCCCTTCTGGCTTTTAAAACACAAAGTTCACCTTGCGATTTCTGTGGTCTCGAGGGTTGGCAAATATTCCTGACGAACATTTGAAAAACATCAAGCAAGAGGCTGCAGATGTCAGCGTCTTCTTAAAAAAAAAGGGGGTGGGGGTTCATAGTCCAGTCATGGAAAATATGCAGAAATTAAGGGAAGTCTAAAATCCACTGGCTGGACTATGACATGCAGGGAGTGCATAAAGGGTTATGTAAGAAAACATTTCTAAAGTTGTTTAAATGTTTATTTTTTTAAAAGGAAAAACCCTCAGAATAAATCTGCAATGCACATAAATGTATGCATCAATTGGATAAACGTCATGACAGGTGTGTTTATGAGGAAGAGTGAAAAAAGACAAATAAAATACAGTGGTACCTTGGTTCTCAAACGCCTTAGTCCCCAAACACCAAAAACCCGGAAGTAAGTGTTCCGGTTTTCAAGCGTTTTTCGGAAGTTGAACGTCCAAAGTGGCTGTCGCCTATTGTTTATGGGGTGCCTGCACCAATCAGAAGCTGCGCCTTAGTTTTCAAACATTTTGGAAGTCAAATGGACTTCCAGAATGGATTAAGTTCAAAAACCAAGGTACCACTGTATTTGACGCTTTTGGTTTTGCTATTTATTTTGCGTTTTTGTTTTTCAGGCTTTTTCGGTTAATTTGTTTTTGTGGCTGTGTTGAACCCAGTTCAGCTGATTGATTGATTGATTGATTGTGTGACTGCAGAAATGGATAAAAGTCTCCCCTCCAAACAATGACAATCATCAGTACAGTGGTGCCCCGCAAGACGAATGCCTCGCAAGACGGAAAACTCGCTAGACGAAAGAGTTTTCCGTTTTGGAGGTGCTTCGCAAAACGAATTTCCTATGGGCTTGCTTCGCAAGATGAAAATGTCTTGCGAGTTCCTGCTGTTTTTTCCCCCTCCCCCCCTTTTCTAAGCCGCTAAGCCGCTTATCAGCTGATCCATAAAGCAGATAAGCCGCTAAAAGCCGCTAAAAGCTGCTAAAAGCCGCTAAAAGCCGCTAAAAGCTGCTAATAGCGCTAACAGCGCTAATCCGCTAATCCGTCAATGGGCTTGCTTCGCAAGACGAAAAAACCGCTAGACGAAGAGAATCACAGAACGGATTCTTTTCGTCTTGCGAGGCACCACTGTAAGAAGAAAAAAAATAATTTTAATTTTCATCATCTACAATACTGTCTTATTTATTTTATAGTACAGTGATACATTGATTATTGCTTTCATTTTATGGGAAAGTGCATCTTAGTTTTGGAATGCTTTGGTTCTGGAACAGACTTCCGGAACGGATTAAGTTTGAGAACCATGGTAATAATAATAATAATAATAATAATAATAATAATAATAATAATAATAATAATAATTTTTTATTTATACCCCGCCCTCCCCTGCCAGAGCGCAGGGCTCAGGGCGGCTAACACCAGTAAAATTACAATAAAAACATAATAGGGTGTGTATGTGGCAACAATTTAAAGACAATTTAAAATGCAGCCTCATTTTAATAGTAGACCATAGATCAATAAGCTGCTTCTGCCGGCCAAGTGGGAGAGTGATTTTTGGCAAACCCCCCCCCCCCCCCCGGAAAAAAAAGCTCAACAACTCTGTGCAATCCTCTGCAAAAAAAAAAAAAGCTCAGCAACTTTGGGCAATCTCCCCCCAAAATAGGGGGCGTATTATACACGGAAAAGAATGGTAGATTATGAAATAATATGTAGCTGAAAATGTTCACCTTAGGACCCATGGAAGGGGCGGGGTGAATTTGCGAGATTCAGAGAAACCTCTTCATGTGGATATGTATTGTTTATTGTTATAAACTCATTTTTGTAATAAAAACTCATTTTCTAATAAAAATGTTTTTTTTTAAAAGATCTTAGCAGTGCTATTTTTCTAGAAAAAGAGGTGTCAGAGAGAGGTGTCAACCTCTCTCATTCTCTTAGAATGGCAATAGCGCCACAATCCACCTGACAGGTGCTGGAACTCAGTTCCGGTGGGTTCCGGCTGAAATTAACGCCCGGATCTTAGTGAGGGGGACATCGAAAACTGCTGCCAGTCAAATAAATACTGATTAGTTCATTGCTCCAAAGTCTGGCTCAGTGCGAAGCAGAGTCAGATGTCGTTCAAACGAAAGAGAAACACTCTGGCTGTAATGTATAGCCCATTATGAAATGGTTCTCATCTGCTTTTTATCTCACATTAACCAACGCAGGTGACAGATTCCAGACGAAAAGCCATTCTGAATGCATTAGTTGGAAGCCGAGTCAGTGCACTGCGCACCCCCAAGAGGTCTATGCACTTGTTAAAATATTAAGAAAGACACACTTGTTAAAAAAAGGGGGCTGTTCTTTCACGAGCCCCCTTAAGGAATATGAAAACGCCACCCTCCTATGGACTTGGGTTAACACTGTTGCATTGAGAGCCGATGTTGCTCAGTTCATTTAGAAATGGCAATAAACGTTTTTACTATGGGAATCTGGTGAAGGAATTAGTTCATAAATAGGAAATATTTGACTGTACATTGCCAATCAAGTGATGTTTACACGCTTTAGTAAGATTTTTCAAAGATTCAATATCCTTCAGCTGCGGCTCAGAGTAAACAGTTTGTGAAACATGCCATTTAAAAAAATAAAAAAATAAGAGGAAAATTGTATGATTAAGGAATTATTTGTTTGTGGAAATTATGTTCTCACTCTCAAGGGATCCTAATGCTGACTTTTTAGTTGTTGCACTGTTCATTTGAAAGAAAAGCTTTAATATATGGAGATGTTTATTTTTTTTTGTTTCTTGGAACTAGCAGGCTTATGCTGCTGATTTCCCTAGCTGTCAGAAGACTTTTATTTTATTTTTTAAAATTTATAATCCATTTTCCTTCCCAAAGGAGCATGGGGGGAGGTGGGCAAACACACACACACAAATAAAGCAATGCAGTTAAAAAAATAAAGGCATATTTTAAACATTTGAATACAATTTTTTAAAAAAATCTAAAATACTTATAGTGGAAGCCGAAACCTTTCCAATTGGAAAGTTTAGAAGAGTTGAGACAGCATGAGAAGATCTTTCCTGTATCATGTCAATGGCCTATGTAATCGAGCATCTTTTCCCACATGGCTAACCAGATGCCCAGGGGAAGACCACAAGAAGTACATGAGAGCAATGGCCCTCTTGTGTTGTTGTTCCCCAGCCCCTGGTATTCAGAAATATGGTACCTCTGATGCTGCAGGTAGCATGTAGCCATCATGATTAGGAGCCACTGGCAGCCTTCTGCTACATGAATTGGTTCAGCCCTCTTTTAAAGTCTTCTATAAGATTATAGAAAAATATATTCCTGGACCTTTTGCTGGTTGAAAAGCTTCTTACCTTCAATTCCAGTACCCAGTGGTGGGCTGTATATAAGGAGCACTCAGGAACAAAAACACAATCTTACCGACTTTTAGAGCTACTAGATGCTCATCATCATGAAAAGCATGGTTGTAATAATTGCAAGGGAACAGGATTAGCTTTTTATGCTGATGCATCTTGCTGTTGACTCAGGTTGTGGTCCACCAAGACCCCTAGATCCTTTTCACATGTCTTCTTCTTCTTCTTTGGCGATCACTCGTAGCTGAGTAAGATTGTCTTCCACAAACACGGTTTTAACAATGAGTCCGTAAGTGACTGTGGAGACCAATTCTGGATCCACACATCCTTCCACAGTGGGGACATTGGTTTCCGGGCGGGAGTTGATCATGGTGTGGATTTGCCAAGCGTGCCTTCCTCCTACCACGTTTCTCCCTTGTGTCCTAAGTTCAAGTGTCTTCAAACAGAATTTTTATTAACAGGCCAATCATATCACATTATTTCAAATCACATTAGTTCCAAATTATACAGCCAAATTTTTCAAAATTTTTTTTGGGGTACCCATACATCAAGCTCTGAACGAGGATCCAAACATCACTTCTATTACTGCTTTAATTAAACAATTCTATCCAGTTCAATCCAGATAGTCCCTTTATTACTTTCTTCATCTTCTTGTTGTTGTCATATATTCTTTTCTTTGTGATCTCTGATAATCTTCACAAGTAGGTTGGAAGCAAACATCGTCTGTGTGGGTTTTACACACTCCACAAGTCATATCTCATAGGGACAGCCGCCATTCCCCTCCTCCTTCAGAAATTTTTCTTTGGTCTGCCCTTTAGTTTTCCCAGGCTTGTAAAATATCTCATAGAGGGCTCTGCCAGGTTAAGATCAAATTCCAATCATCATTCACATTCCAGTAGTCCTGGTTCTCCTCCCCCCGTCTTTCTTAGACAAGCCTGTCTTGCGAGACGCCATTTAAAACTGCGTCATAGAATTTCCCATCCTCCGATATTTACCAATCCTCTCTTCATTCATCATTAATTCATCCCACACAGTTTTTAAATCCTGCTTGTGATTAATAAAATACAGTGATTCTTCTTTCTTTGGGGTGGAGGGTTATTAATACTCACATAAGGCAAAGAAAAGAAAAGTTTTTTCCTCCACCCCCCTTCTTCGCTCCAGACATACCAGTCTCTTAATGGCGCTTCATCGCTTGATTTATTTGTCCTCGCCCGCCGCTCCGATCCCAGAGATCCATTAATCAGCAGCCTTATCTCCCGAACTTTGCTTGATGTATGTGCTTTAGCTTCTTTCCAATTATATATTTCCAATTATATTTTCGAGCTAAAGCGAACCAGCACGCGCAGATTGGAGACAGCGTCTGGGAAGAGCCGACTTCACTGAGGGCTGGTGCCAAGTGACCTGAGCACCCCCTTCTCTCGAATCCGGGGGTGCATTATGGCCACCGCTGGCAAGGCAGTCCCCCCATCTCCTTGGGGGGTCGGGAAGACTGCATACTTCCCATAGCAGCCTCTTAATTACCTTGTGTGGGTCGGAGAGATGTTATTGTCGGCCATCTTCCAATGTGCCATCTGGTGGCCCCCCTTCAAAACCCATGACACCTCTGATAAAGGCTGTTCTCCCACTGGAGTGCTCGTAGGCCAGTGTTTCCCAGTTGTCAGTGTTTATACTACATTTTTAAAGATTTGCCTTGAGGCAGTCTTTAAACCACTTTTGTTGACCACCAGTATTATGCTTTCCATTTTATTTATGCATCTATGCTGACTTGTAAGCTTACTGTATTCACTATATAAGAGGGTCTCTGAGGAACCTCTCATGCTCAACTGATCACAGCGCATAGTTCAGTCCTAGCCAATGAGGAGTTGTTGTTGTTGTTGTTGTTGTTGTTGTTGTTGTTGTTAAGGCATTTTTACAACATATACACACCATACAATATTCATCCTTATCTCTTGGACTTCCCAGTCCATCGCTCTCTGGTAGTCTTTTGTCTAGGTAGTCTTTCTAGGCAGTCATTGTGATTCTAGGCAGTCTTTTGTCGATTGGACAATCTGTTATTCCACCCATTTATTATCTCAAATCTTCCTTTATTTAAAGTTATTTGCTGCTCATATGCTCATTCCTACTTGTAGGTTAAACTGACTATTATACCCTCTGAGATACTCTTCAAAACACTTCTGTTCATCTCTTCTCTGTGACTCATCCTTATTTCTTAGTTTTGCGGTCATAGTTACTAATACTGAGTTTTATAACCTTTCAAACCCGTGACAATCTGCTGTCACTGACTTGTTCAGTAACTCCGGGGAGGTTGGGAGGAGCTGGGTGAAAGGCCTTTCCCCCCCAGGTAGAATGAATAGCACATCTAATGTTTCTTGCCTTTCAAGTCTTTTAAAAGTTGAATAAAATCACTAAAAGACACACACACAAATCAGCATACAACCCAGTGGACAAGGGATCCGGCTTGTATAGAAATCCTGATTGAAAGATTTATCTTCTGGAAAAAATCCATGGAGATAAAGTGGCCAGATAAGAAAGGATGGAATAGCATACAGTAGGCAAAACAGGTTTTTGTGAAATGCTATTCTTTTGTCCTTTGTATAAAATATTCTAAATAGCCTCAATGTGCATGTTAACCGGGGGAGGGGGGAAATACAAGGTCCCTTCCCACATTTGTGATTGCTTGAAATGTTCAGCATAATGTTGGGAAGGGAATCACATAATGCTCTCTTTCTGCACCACCTGAGAAACACTTGGAAGTAGAAATATGGAAAAATGATAAATGCTGTGCAGACATCTTTGCAATGGGCATAATCAGGCAGTGAAGGGGGAAACTGGAATTGCACTCATTGGTCCTGACCGCAGGATTCGTGTGTCTATGCAGGTCGGTTCTCTCTGAATGGTTCATCCCAAGTGGTTTTGCGGGTGTGAATCATGTGGAGAGAGTTTACACAGACACAGCTGAAATGCATGGTGATATCGCTTACAAGGTACAATCAGCAACGGAGGGTGAAGATGGGAAGCAATCCTACTCTCCCTGCCTGCATTGAACATTTGCACAAATTAAAAAATATATATCCCTACGAAACACAGATGGAACAACTGATTGGTTCAAAATTGGTAAAAGAGTACGACAAGGCTGTATATTGTCTCCCTGCTTATTTAACTTATATGCAGAATTCATCATGCGAAAGGCTGGGCTGGATGAATCCCAAGACGGAATTAAGATTGCAGGAAGAAATATCAACAACCTCAGATATGCAGATGACACAACCTTGATGGCAGAAAGTGAGGAGGAATTAAAGAACCTTTTAATGAGGGTGAAAGAGGAGAGCGCAAAATATGGTCTGAAGCTCAACAACAACAACAACAAAAGATCATGGCCACTGGTCCCATCACCTCCTGGCAAATAGAAGGGGAAGAAATGGAGGCAGTGAGAGATTTTACTTTCTTGGGCTCCATGATCACTGCAGATGGTGACAGCTGTCACGAAATTAAAAGACGCCTGCTTCTTGGGAGAAAAGCAATGACAAACCTAGACAGCATCTTAAAAAGCAGAGACATCACCTTGCCAACAAAGGTCCATATAGTTAAAGCCATGGTTTTCCCAGTAGTGGAAGTGAGAGCTGGACCATAAAGAAGGCTGATCGCCGAAGAATTGATGCTTTTGAATTATGGTGCTGGAGGAGACTCTTGAGAGTCCCATGGACTGCAAGAAGATCAAACCTATCAATTCTGAAGGAAATCAGCCCTGAGTGCTCACTGGAAGGACAGATCCTGAAGCTGAGACTCTAATACTTTGGCCACCTCGTGAGAAGAGGAGACTCCCTGGAAAAGACCTTGATGTTGGGAAAGAGAAGGAGAAGGGGACGACAGAGGACAAGATGGTTGGACTGTGTTCTTGAAGCTACTGTAGCAGCATGAGTTTGACCAAACTGCGGGAGGCAGTGGAAGACAGGAGTGCCTGGCGTGCTCTTGTCCATGGGGTCATGAAGAGTTGGACACGACTAAACGACTAAACAACAACAATGAAACACAGAATATCTTTAGCTCAATGCTGATTCGATGCTTCTTATTCTGCTAACCATGGTTAAGAGATCAGGCGTTCTATGGGCTCCATTCTTTCCTTCCTCGTTGTTCTTCCCATCTTATGTGTCAATCACTATAGCTCTCATTTTAGAGCTAGCTGTGGTGTAGCGTTACCTCGGCGCCAGCACTTCTGCTAACCACAGTTAGCTCCGAAAGCTCTGTTTGCAGGTGTTAAAACACTAGCTTGCATTGCACGTTGCTCCCATTGTAATTAAACTCCTTCCCCCTTTTCAGGGCTCCCAGAATGTTTGACAGCAAAGGACAATGTTAAACAACTAAGGAAGAGGTTTTCAAACGCTGGAAATATTTCAGAGAATTATTGTAACACTCAGAAAATGTGTTTTTTAACCACCTTTGGATAGGCATTGTAGTGGGTTTGAGTTACTCGTGCGTAAACTGTCCCCGTTAGGGAGCTTAATTGCCTGGGTTAAACCGTCCTGACTGCACAGCCCATCTCAGCGTGGCTGCCTCAGTCACTAGCAGAATCTGTCTGTGGGCGTTTCTTAAACCTTTTCCAGCATAAAAGCTGTTTGACTCCCAGTCGTCTCCACCTCTCACTGCGCGGGAGTCTTCTGCGCAGGGAGGGCGTGGGTAGTGGAGGACCAGTGCTCTCCTCACTGATGTCCAGGGAAGAATCCCGGAGCTCTTCCCCTGCTCCCCCCATTTGCCCTCCTGGATCCTTGGTGTTACGCCGATTTCCTTCCCCCTCTACCAAGCTGCATCTCCCCCTGGTGCTGGTACCTTCTCCTGCAGAATCGGGGAGCCTCTCCTTCTCCTTTCACTCTGATGTCAGTTCCCTGACAGGCATGCATGTTTAGAAAGTGTTCTCTTTGCTCTTCCCCTTGCCTCTGTTCTATTAAAGGTCTTTATTGCAAGTCATTAAGTATTACAGCAAATCCTGCCTTTATTTGGTATAAATGGGTGGCTTGGCCAACATATCTGACATGACTTTTGTTAAACAACACCATTTACTGTATTGTTCAACAGGATCCACATTTAAGGGCTGAATGCTTGTGGCGCTGTGGTCTAAACCACTGAGCCTCTTGGGCTTGCCGATCGCAAGGTCGGCAGTTCAAATCCGCATGACGGGGTGAGCCCAACATTTGTTCTGTCCCAGCTCCTGCCAACCTAGCAGTTCGAAAGCATGCCAGTGCAAGTAAATAAATAGGTACCACTGCAGCGGGAAGGTAAACAGCAGTTCGGTCATGGTGTCCCATTGCGCCAGAAGCGGTTCAGTCATGCTGGCCACATGACCCGGAAAGCTGTCTGTGGACAAACGCAGGCCTGAAAGCGAGATGATTGCCGCACCCCATAGTCGCCTTTGACTGGACTTAGCTGTCCAGGGGTTATTTACCTTTACCTTTCACCTGCTTTTTTATTAATTTGACTTGTTGATTCTCTGGGCCCATAGTCAGTGTTGTACAACCTGTTGATTAGATGTGATCAATATATTCAAAGTGAATTTTTAGAGTTTGGTCCTTTGTAAAAACAGGGCTTTTTTGCAGCTTGAACTCAGTACCAGCACATTTCAGTTGGGTGCCATTGCAATTCTAGGAGAATGAGGTGAGTTCATGGTGAGTTCTGGCACCTCTCTTTGTCGAAAATCAGCATTGATCATACCTTTTGACAGCCACATTGAATCAGCTGAACCTTGGAGTTGCTGAGAAGGGAAGGTTTTAACACATACACTATTCCTGATGCAGCCTAAATGAGTGTGTAATAATAATAATAATAATAATAATAATAATAATAATAATAATTTTATTATTTATATTCCGCCCATCTGGCTGGGTTTCCCCAGCCACTCCAGGTGGCTTACAGCACATAAAAAATGGTAAAACATTAGACATTGAAAATTTCCCGATACAGGGTTGCCTTCAGATGTCTTCTAAAAGTCAGATAGTTGTTTATTTCCTGGACATCAGATGGGAGGACGTTCTTCCACAGGGCGGGCACCACTACTGATAAGGCCCTCTACCTGGTTCCTTGTAACCTCACTTCTCACAGTGAGGGAACCGCCAGAAGGCCCTTGGCATTGGACCTCAGTGTCCGGGCTGAATGATGGGGTGGAGACGATCCTTCAGCTATACTGGGCTGAGGCCATTTAGGGCTTTCAAGGTCAGCACCAACACTTTGAATTGTGTTTGGAAATGTACCAATGTGGATCTTTCAGGACCGGTGTTGTATGTTTTCAATGTGTGCTGAATGGAGGTGTTCACTGTGCACCTGGGTATATATCTCCATGTATGTGTGTTGAATGTGTGCATGTGTTAATGCACCAGCATCAGTCACCCCCGCCAGCCTTACCCACTGGCATGCAGGTCTCGAGCATCAAGCTACTGCCACATGGGGCTCTCAGAGTCCAGATATCTACACTCTCCTGGGAAACTTCCACCCTGAGATGTGAGTTTAGCTACAGTTCGCAGCACCTTGAGCATCAAAAGCCTGCATTGCCACAGAGTGTTGCCCATCAGTGCTAAAGCACTCTTCTTCAGTTTATATTTTCTTGATTATTTTACATGTGTCGTTAATGTTTGGTTATAAGCCTATCTTACAGGCCTCTCTTGTGAAAAGCTGGAAATAAACAGTATTTTATTTACCGCAGGAAAGTTCCACACTGGAAGCGTTGACATGGTCTGTAATTATGGCCATCTGTACCCAACCCAAGGGGAACCTCTAATTTTCTAGTTTATGTAATTTAATTTTTAACTGCATAGCAAAAGAGAGAGAGAGAGAGATTTTCACTGAGAAATGAACTCTAATTATAAAGCAAGCAGACTGAATCATTTAAATAAGCAAATAATGTTCTATTCTAAACTTCCCTCTTTTTTTTTTTTGGAGGGGAAAAAAATGACCCTTGTAGGAATGGCTCCAATATTTTACAAAGAAAATACTTCCCCTAATTAAAATTAGCTAGCTATTTGTTCAGGGATTTGGGGTCAATTATGCTCACTAAGGGTTTTGAAAGACAACCATATGTTGACATGCCCTTGGCTTCCTGTAGTTCTGTAATGGTATCTCACTATTTTACTTTTTTCATATTTAATATTCAATTAGCTAGTAAGTGTCCAGAAACAGGAGGGCATTGACTTTTCAGAGTCTGAAAGATTGACTTTTTTTCTTTTTAACTACAACCTGTTTTTAAATTACCCTTTCTTGTGACTCTTGCGGCATCTGGCATTCTTTAGGCCAGATATCACCAATCTGATGCCCAGAGACATCAATATTCTCTCTTTATATATATAGTGGTACCTTGGATTAAGTACTTAATTCGTTCCGGAGGTCCAGTTCTGAAACTGTTCTTAACCTGAAGCACCACTTTAGCTAATGGGGCCTCCTGCTGCCACCGGAGCACAATTTCTGTTCTCATCCTGAAGCAAAGTTCTTAACCCGAGGTACTATTTCTGGGTTTGCGGAGTCTGTAACCTGAAGCATATGTAACCTGAAGCATGTGTAATCTGAGGTGCCACTGTAATTTTATTCCAAGTTGCTTGAACTCAGTGGGTCTTTTCAGTGAGGCACCACTGTATCTATATATTTTTTATTCAGTTTTACACTATACATTTGAATTCAAACATTAATCATAATAATTTAGGATTCCCTGATTCCTTAGACTTCCCTCCACGGTTTCCATTATCAAACTTTTTCTACTGCATCATATATTTTCTCTGTTTTCTTAAGATAATCCATTTTTACCTTAGTTTTTAATGCATTAGAAGCGTTACTCAAATCCTGCCAAAGTTTTTAGTTCTTTACAGCGTTTTCTTAAGTAAATTGTAATCCCCCCCCCCGTTTCTTATTAAAGTTTCTATCTTATTGGTTTCTGATTTTCATGGTCATTTTCACCAGTTCGGCGTTGTCTATCATCTTCATCAACCATTCATCTCTGGTTGGGACTTTATATTCTTTCCATCTCTGCGCTGCTGTTGTTGCATACATAAATAATCGTTTCTGCTCCTTTGGTACCAAGAGATACCAGAGACATTAATATTCTCAGAAGTCTCAGAGAATTCGTACTAAAATAGGAAAGGCTAGCATTTTGGTGCCAATGATATCATGTGGGCACTGCAAAACAGCTACATCCATGAAGATCAGCAACTCCAGAATAAACATCCATCCCGAAGCACCATCGCCTTGAATTTCCCTACCTTTTCGCCTTTAGAAATGTTTTAAAGAGATTTTTGTGTATTGCTGCTGCCGCCGCCATTTTGTTTGCATTGAATTTAATGTTGCAGTCTGGGGGTGGGCTACAAATGAACTTATTTGAAAATGAATGCAGAAATACAATTGTGACATTGTAGCCAGCTGGGAGGAGCTCAGTTAAACTGAAAAGCTGTGTACGTTTCACTTCCATTGGGGGCACAGATGAAGCAATGTTGTTTATTTCTTTAAAAAAAGTTCACGTGGGCAGAGTACCTAGGAATGCTTATGTTAAAACAAACGAACCAGTATTCGTGAAATTGACAAAGGTCCCAAATTAGTCACCCACCCCCAAAACAGCCTCCCACCCCTCTGCAGTTAGTGGAGAGATATTCAGGGAAATTGAGAAGCCTGGTGATTTAAACAGGTGCAAAGAAAATCTTTGTTAATTTCACCATTGCTTAAAAACACACAAAAGACCCAGTTCTGAATGGGTTTTTTCAAGGTGTGAGGCTGAGGAATGGGGGAGATTGTCAGGGACTGGGCAGAAGAGGAATGGTAGAGACCGCCTCCCCATCCAGACCCTTCCAGGGAGGAGGAAGAGGAAGACAGTATAGATTTACAACAGGGGTTTGAGGGAGGTTGCAGCTCAGAGGCACATGAGGGGGAAAACTGGGAAATCATGGGAGAGCTAGAACAACACCCGGCTGACACATTGTCATTAGAAAGCTTTCCAGACCCTCCATCTCACAGAATCTGGCGAGCCTTAAAAGTAGGAGAGCAAAGAGCTCAAAGACAGAGGGCACATAGCAACACCCGCAGAGGAAGTGATAATGATGATGAATGAGGAACTGGGATAGAAGGAGGGTGAAGGTTCACTCGGGACAACGCCATTATCCAAGAGGCTGGGTTCCAAAGCCTCTCTCTATCAAGATTGGAATAAAAAAGGACTGTAAGAAACTTTCCCTTGTCTTTATACTTTCCTGGGCAACCAGCTGGGAGCCGCTGACAGCATCTTGATAGAGATGGGTATTGTTGCCATATTTCCAAAGTGAATAGCCGGAGAAAGTTGTTGAGCATTCCTCCCCCCTCAAAATGGTTGAGCTTTTTGGGGGGAACATTTCACCCCAACCCAAAAAGAACATTTTTGGGCTTTCCCCTGTTTTTTATAAGGATTGTTTTTTTAAAAAAAACAAACCTTGCCATATGTTCGGGTTTCCTCAGACATTTTGCCAATTCAGCAGAAATTGCCTGGACACAAAATGATTGCCCGATTCCTGGATCTGTCCTGGAAAAACAGGATATATGGCAGCCCTAGAGATGGGGGATTTAGCTTTCAGTATGTGGCTTGAAGACTGAGGTAAAATGGAGAAAGAGGGCCACACACACTTGTGTTTTATGAGGATCATGACTATTGTGTTTTATATTTTCTTTTCCTATATTAGTCTTTTCTTTTGATACATTGCCTTTTATTATCTTTCTACAAAAGAGTTTGGATTTTATTGCTTAATATGTTGAAACCTCTAATGAAAGCTGCTATATATATATATATGAAAAAACACACACCAAAAAAAGGCAAACGATAAGCACCATTAGAGCAGTGGACAGAGTGGCTTTCCCTGGAGACAAGGATTGCATTCCGTGCTGTCAGCAAGGACATCATAAAGCACTTCTCCACACCAGGCAAGAAAATAGCACCCAAGTCACTCTATATCCGAATGGATTCTACTGCAATTCTGGTGGAAGTTAAAAAACAAAGTCATGCAACCCCAAAAAACATAGTACAAGAGAAAAATCCATAGGAATGCAAATTGGCAAAGGTCACCTCGGTTCTGTAGTATAGAAACAATGGGGTGTATGGTGTCACTAATGGGTGGGTGAGGCAGTTCAGGTGAATGATGGGCAGGATTACTGGGTGCTAGCTGCTAGTATAATGATTATGAGAAGGGTTAAAGAAATTAGCAGCAGCTATAACTTTAAACGAAGGATGCGGGTGGTGCTAGGGGTACGGGTGGCGCTAGGGACACGGGTGGCACTGTGGGGCCGGACTATATTTTGAAGAAAAATAATAATGAACGAATTCCTGTGCCCCACAAATAACCCAGAGATGCATTTTAAATAAAAGAACACATTCTACTCATGTAAAAACACACTGGTTCCCTGACCATCCGTGGGCCAGATTTAGAAGTTGATTGGGCCAGATCTGGCCCCTGGGCCTTAGTTTGCCTACCCATGGCCTGAGACAACACACCTGCCCTTACAGAGGCAAGAAAAGGAGATACTTGCAAAACAGACCCCTAGCTTGCTTCCTTCCTTCCTTCCTTCCTTCCTTCCTTCCTTCCTTCCTTCCTTCCTTCCTTCCTTCCTTCCCACCTGGTGCCTCACCCACTGGCAGCCTCAGATCACTGTGGGCAGTCAAAACCACACCAGGGTGATCTGGCGCTGTCCCTACCCTTCTTCAGAGAAGCAGCCTCCTCTAGGCAGACCAATTTGGGATTCAGTTGAATCCAGTGCACAGCGCTAGGATTTTGGCCCTTGAAACAAAATATTTTAGCCAAGTTTTAAATGCTGGGGTTGTTGCTTTTAAAATGATGATTTTATGATGTGCGCGTTGATTTTATGTGGATATTTGCATTGATTTATTGTTTTAACTTTTTCTGGCCAGCTCTCTCTCTCTCTCTTTCTGACGAACTGCCCAGAAGATGTGGTTAATAGGCAGTCTATATGTGTCAAAAATAATAAATAAATAAAGTGCTGTACAGGAAGAAGAAGTCCCGAAACTGCAGAACAGACTACAGCTTTTTCTTTTTTAAAATTTAAACCCTTGGGGGGGGGTAAAACACAAAACATTCATACATATGCACATCATAAAACCCATCCTTGACGAATGGAGGGCAAAATTTTCTCCTATCCTATCTGGGTGAAGAAGAAACCGAGCCGAAATATTTTGGAGTTAGCCCAAGTGGTGGCCCTCTTAATTCACTGTGATTTGTGTTGTATGACTTATTCCGTGAAACATTCCAACGTCGTAACTTTGGTTGAAGAGAGAATGTTTCCAGTTTGCCGAGGTGCCCCCATTGTCCCGGAGAGGGATTTCCTCTGACTCCGATGTGAATAATTCTTTCGGACACTGGTATTCCCTTGAAGCGACTGGGCTTTCACTGTGAATCACAGAGTCTTATGCTGTCTCGCTGAAGCCAAGGGTTGCGTAGACCTGGTGCTAGCATTGAGTTTCAATTATCCATTCCTTTTGTTTACCTCATCGGCATTGATTCAGAATCCCTGTGTCCTTCTGTGAAAAAGGATTACAGGAAGAAGAGGTTGCGTGGCAAGTTCCTGCCCCCCCTTCCAGGTGGAAATAATTACACATGACACAATTATTAAGGTTAATAGGCTAAAAAGGCCACAACTTTATTGGTTACAGGTGATGAGCGATATTTACTTAGGCATTGGTCCTAACTGACTATATCCAACTTTAGCCCATCCGCTTGAAGACTGGGAAGGGTTAACCACCAGTAGAGGGAGTCCTGCTGATGCACATCAACTAGGAACTCCCCTGGGGTCACCGATAGGGGGCATGCCTTTGGCCTTCACCTCCCTAGGCTTCGGACAGGGCCACGCCCCCCAGAATCCTTTATCAGACTACCCTTCAATATACGTGGCAGGTTATGGCGTTACCTCCCCTCTTCCATCCACAAAACTATACCAATGCCTAACCGCCAATACCCAGAAAGTTGTGACGATTTGCTACGAGGTAGGCGAAAACCAAGTGGCTGGTGCCAATTTGCCAAGTGGAAAAATTCCTACCAGGCTTCTCAACGGTGGCCAACCAAGGTCCATAGCAAGGTCAAAGACAAAACCTTAAAGGGCAGGAAGGTGGGAAAACCAAATAGCTGCAGAGCAGCAAAGAGGAAGATCCCCGGCCGCATCCTGCCTTAAATAGGGCAGGCCACGCCCCCAGAGCCAGCCAATTGGCTCGCCAGGTGGTGATGCGGCAGGGAATCCCCCTAATCACATGGGGGCTGGGCTGTGAACCCCGCAACCTCACCTCTGCTGAAGGGCAGAAGTGGCTTTGAGGAAAAGCCGCCTACAAAAGAGGCTCCCCCTTGGTGCTCTGCTTATGCAGTTGTTGTTGTTGTTGTTGTTGTTGTTGTTGTTGTTGTTGTTGTTGTTGTTGTTGTTATTTCTATACTGCCCCATACCCGAAGGTCTCAGGTTGGGTCTGTTGAGCCCCAGAAATTGAGGATCTGCCTCACTATTTGTTCTTTCGTTCACTTCACTCTGAACCAAGAACCGGGATCTATTCTGCCTCATCTCTATTTCAATACCATTCCAGGCAAGATTTTCTACTGCCTGCTGGACACCAATTTTAGGGTAACTCGCAAGGTCTCTCTTAGCAGAAATGAAAATCCCGACAAGAGTTATATAGGAGATTGCAGTTGATTGCTTTGGGGATGCTCTTAATTTAACCATTATATCTTTAAAAAAATAATTATTTTTACCTGTATCAAATTTTACCCTTTCAATATGTAAGTTCTATATAGTATGTTACATGTGATTTATATTGTACGTTAAACATACTACACCCTATTTTCCAGGGACAGTCCCGGATTTACAGAAGACGAGCCAGTTTTTTATTTGATCCCAGAATGTGTCCCGCTTTTCCTTAGGGTGTCACTATTTTCACCAGAGAAATGTTGGAGGGTATGGAGTTATGTGACCCCCCAAGCCAAGGAGATAAGTAACTATACAACCATTAGAATACATCTAAATGCAGCCCTGTCTAGGGTAGTTTTTTTAATGTGTTTTTATTAACAATTTCAACATAACAACATATCAAAACATATCATATTCATTATTTTCTCCCCTTTTGTCCCCCCCTCAGACCCCCTCCCCTCCCCCAGAGACTTCCCTCAGCTCCTCTCTCTAACTTCTCAGCACATATTATTCTCTGCATGTTATAAAATTATACAAATCCTTACATTATCTGTCTACCATGTTATCAATCAATAAATCTGTGTATGTTTATTCAAAACCTGCCAACGAGTCCAATTCATTTTGTTGTCTTTTTAAGTAATTTGTGAAAAGTTCCCATTCTTCTTCTTCTTCTTCTTCTTCTTTTTTTAAGTCACAGTTGTCGTTATCTCGCATTAATGTGTAATGTTTGATTATGTTTTTATATATATTGGAAGCCACCCAGAGTGGCTGGGGCAACCCAGTCAGATGGATTGGGTTTAAATAGTAAAATTATTATGATTGAATAGGATGTACGTATTTTCATGAGAGAAATGTTGGAGGGTATGGAATCAAGATCATCGTGCCCATTCTTGCTTTTGATATTCTGGTGTATGTGTGTGTAATATTTGTGTACCCGTCAGTTCAGTTTTCCCAGAATGAGGTGTCGCTAGAGATTTCGTTTCCTCCCCAAGTGCCTCTTGCAGTCTTGGGAATGGATCCAGAGAAAGCACGGCCACATTTTTATTCTTTATCTGAGTTTGTTTAAGGAGCCGGAACGATCCAGGACTGAATCACAGGTCGTTTGCAGAGTCCCTGACTAGTGCCCAGCAAATTCTAAGAAATCTTTTATTCCAAGGCAGGGCAGTTCTGCAAGCCTGCGGAATTTGGCTGACCACAGGAAGCAGTTGAGAGCTTTTCCAGCCTGACCATATCGGCCGTCTCACCACAAGAACGTCCTATTTTGGCTCCGTCCCTTCAATCAACTCAAGGTTGTGCCTCTCGTGATCTGCAGGGCCGAGTTTAAGGAGAGCTTGTTGGCTCTCTGTTTATGAAGTAGCCCTCGCTCCACACAAGCTCTCCTTTCTTGCTTCAGAACAGCTCCTGTTTGCTTTATTAAACGCTGGCTAATTTTCCAAAGGTGCGTAAACGGCTTCCATTACATCTGAATGCTTAAAGAAAAAGAAGGAAAAAAATCTATTGCGAATCCACTTACGTTAAATACAGAAAACAGAGAGTCAATTGAATAATAGAGGAAAAACACACCCTCCCACCTCTGCTTCTGTAAATTAATATGGACCAGTTCAAACACTGGCCTGGCCAAGGATTGTAAGTTTTGTGGTGGAGGAAGGAGACCTGCATGCTAGGAACATAGCACTGAGTCACAACATTGGCCCACTTAGCTCAATATTGTCTACACGGACTGACAGCAACTCCTTGGGGTTTCAGAAAGGGGTCTCTCTCAGCTCTACCTAGAGATGGCAGGATCGAATCTCAGACTACCTGAGTGAAAAGTGTGTGTGTTAGCTCTGTGCTATGGTCTTTTCTCTACTTCTGAGTAGACCTACCTGTCAGGCAGCATGGCATAGTGGTTTGAGTGTTGAATGAGGAATAAGGAGATCCTAGTTGAAGTTCTTACTCATCCATCAAGCTCCCTGGGTGACATAGTGTCTCAGGTGGGAGAAGATTGCATGATCCTCCATGAAATAGACTCCCTGCACCTAGAAAGTTAGCATATCAGGGGGAAGGCTAGGATTACTCCTGTTCCTTAGTATGCTATATTTCTGCAGGCAATGAACTCAATTTGTGTTTTTGTGTGGGTATATATGTTTAGGTCAAAACCTGTAACCCCTGACTCACAGTCAAAAATAGTACAGCCCACATGATTCTCCTGAATGTATAAACTGGCGCTAACTTCCTTTGGATAAGGGCCAATATATATGGAGCTGGACTGAAGCATTAAGCCATAATTATCTTATAATCAGTTGCTCTGACTTCCGTGGTGTATAAGGTAACTGTGGATTGTTAAATGCAAACATTTGCAGAATAAATTGAGTTCCTTTGTTCCGAACAATTCTCTGATCCAGTGCTCTTTCCTAAGGTGCAGTAAATTTTCCTCCATGACATTTAAAAAGCCAGGCCTGACATTTTTCATCTTAATAGCCAGGACAATGTTTCTTATATTTCCAAATCTTTCCATATGTTACAGCTTATGGGATATAAACAACGAATGTTAGGCTCATAGATCTCCTGACGATGTTTTTCCTCCTCAGTTTGCCCGAAGATTTAAGGTTTTCAGACATTGCTATGGATTATATTATTATATTTGTTTTCCACCATTCCTTTAAGGAGCCCAGGACGTGAAGGAAGTTGCCCCATTTTATTCTCATAATTGTCCTGGGGAAGCAGGTTAGGCTAATGATTTGTCCCCAGGGCTACGGAATGAATTATATGGCTTAGTGACAAATCGAATTCCTGTTCTCCCCAGTTTAAGTCTCCTACACTCCCGATCCCCATCTAATGCTCTGTCCGCTATCTCCACATACATCCAGGACCCAGAAGTGCAGTGGGACAGAGTTGCTCTGCTAGCTTCCAGGCAGTGGGTTGCTGTGGCTTACCAGGGACTCAGCTACACAGCTGCACATAAAACATTTCAAATGTGTTGCAATGTGCAATATACAAAGGTGACACTGGATGGCGACAGTGAGCTATGCAAAATTCAGTGCATTTTTCAAAATGTTTTAAAATAAAACATTCTCACAGAATTTTTTTAAAATAAAAATATGTGTGTAGATTCCACCCAGGTTGGTGCAGTGCAGAAGCAATGGAAGGAGCATCCGATTGGCGAGTTTGCACCATGCCAGCCTCCCTGCTGTCTTGCCCCCTTTCCAGTAAGCCACAGTAACCCACTTGTTTCTGGAGCCTTTACATCCAGATACTAATTTTGAGCAACTCAGTTTATTTGTTCTTCTGTTGCTTTGCAAGCTTTGTTCATCCAAACAGGGGCACATTGGGGGCGGGTCCAGAGGCCACATGTTTTTGAGGGGGCACGAGCCAGGTGCCCCTACGCAGGGAGCTCTGCCCAGCCTGCCACCGGGGGGTCTCTGGGCTCTGGAGCCTGGCCTGGCCTTGCTGCTGCATCCCTGGCACCCTTGCAGAATGGCCACCCAGCTAGTGTTGGGGGGATGCCCCCGCCAAGGGCTGCATCGGCCACCCGGGCTGCCCCCTGCATGGGCAGGCAGGTGGCATATTGCAGCATGGCCCCATGAACCCTCTGTGCCCTGTGCCCACCCGGTGGTACAGGGTTGGGCTGGCGAGGTGGGTTTTGTTTACCCTCTGCTCCCAGCACCTGGTCCCACTTGGTGCATGTACACACATGCGTGAGCTCCAGACAGCAGCGAAGGATGCAACGCCGCTACATTCAACGCCCTATTTCAGATACCAAAACCTCTTCAGATTTATTTCCATTCAGTACCTGAGTTTGTGGACTGTGGGGATTTGGTTTCATATCTTTGGCCCATCCTGGTCAGAAGCAGAGGGGCTGGTACATGCAGGAATGTTGGGGGTACGTGGGGATGTGTGCTCCCTGAAGGGTTTGTGTTACACGAATTCCGCTGAATGCCTGAACAGGGCCCTAGCAAGTACAGTCCAATGACACCCAGTGTCAGGTGGCAGAGGATCCAACCCCCATGGCAGGTTACCAGAAACAGATAAGACAAGGGAAAGTTCTTACCAACTGCTTTTTATTCAATATTCACAGAGAGATGCTTAGAAAAACAGCCTCTTTGAATAATGACTGAGTATCTACCCCTCCCTCTCTCCCTTCATGCGTCACCACTACGGGTGCTGAGAAGTGCCCTCTGCCTTTGAGCTCTTTGCTCTCCTAATTTCTTTTTTTTTTTTTAATAAATTTTTTATTGATTTTACAACACTTTTAAGAAAAACAAACAAACACTAAAAATGACAAACATACACGTATAGTTTCAAACATATTTTCATAAACCTCTTTTCTTGGACTTCCCCATACCCCCCCTCTCTGCATCCCAATGTCCAAAGTTCAACTAGCAACTCCCAATTATTACTTTCCAATCTTTATCATCTTAGTCCTCTTTTATAGTCTAGCCTTGTATCCCTGTACCCTTTTGCTTCTGGAAACCACAACATTTTAGCATTCATTAAGTTTATAGTAGTCCTTAAGATAGCTTTTAAATTTTTTCCACTCTTCTTCCACCGTCTCTTTTCGTTGGTCACGGATTCTGCCTGTCATCTCGGCCAGTGTCATATAGTCCATCACTTTCATCTGCCATTCTTCCACAGTGGGTAAATCTTGTGTCTTCCAATACTTTGCGATGAGTATTCTTGCTGCTGTTGTAGCGTACATAAAAAAGATTCTATCTTTCTTTGTCACCAATTGGCCGACAATGCCCAAGAGAAAGGCCTCTGGTTTTTTAGGAAAGGTACATTTAAGTACCTTTTTCATTTCATTATAGATCATTTCCCAGAAGGCCTTAATCTTCGGGCATGTCCACCAAAGGTGATAGAAGGTACCTTCAGTCTCCTTACACTTCCAACATTTGTTATCGGGCAAATGATAGATTTTTGCCAGCTTGACTGGGGTCATGTACCACCTGTATACCATTTTCATAATGTTTTCCTTTAAGGCATTACATGCCGTAAATTTTATACCGGAACACCTGCTCTCCTAATTTCAATGCTCACCGGGTTCTGGGGGGGGGGGATCTGGAATGTTTTATAAAGGCACTGTGTCCATCAGCTATCACCAGCGGCAGAGGAAGCCACTCGGGCGCCTGGGGCAGCATGCCCAGTGACAGTGGGGTGAGCCACCCATAGGGGCGAGGCACACTGTGGGGCCTCGGAGTCTGCCTCCCTCCTCCCTACAACCGTCCTACAGCTGGGGGGGGAGGCAGTGGGTGGACAGTTTTGGGCTGCGTGGAGCCTGTGCATGCCCAAGCCACCACGTCTCTCCCAGGAGAGACGCATGGCTCGGGCATGCTTCAGGCCCTGCGATGAGTGCCACCTGGCATTTTGTCACCCCCCTCAGTGTATTTCTGAAATGTCTTCTTCTTCTCTGGAAGGGCCAGGCTGGGGAGGCAGTCCCCATTCCTCCTCTGTGAAGTCCCTGACACGGCTTTGTGGCTGTGCAAGGATCTGACTTGGGTCTCCCTGGCACTAGTCATTTGTTAGCTGGGCTGTTGCTGTCGAAAACATTGGAAGATGCCAGGTTGGGTAAGAGTTCCATAATCCAGGGATGGGGAACCTGTGACCCACTAGACACTATTGGACTCCCATCTGCTCTAGCCAGGGTGACCAATGTTCAGGGATGATGGAGATGAAATCCAATTCTTTTTCGAGTGCCACCACATTGACCATCCCTGCTGCAGTCTAACACTCAAACTAATGCGCCACACCAGCTCTGTTATTTGAGATGTGACGTTCTTGTATTTTGAACTGCAGCAGTTTTTAACAATCCAGGTGTGTGTCGTTCTCCACTCCTCCCCGACAACATTCTTAATAAATACTACAGTGGTACCTCAGGTTACATACGCTTCAGGTTACATACGCTTCAGGTTGCAGCCTCCACTAACCCAGAAATAATGCTTCAGGTTAAGAACTTTGCTTCAGGATGAGAACAGAAATCGTGCTGTGGCGGTGCAGTGGCAGCAGGAAGCCCCATTAGCTAAAATGGTGCTTCAGGTTAAGAACCGTTTCAGGTTAAGAACGGACCTCCAGAACAAATTAAGTACAAACTTCTCCTTTTAAAAATGTCCCTGTTTTTAAGTTCCGTCAAATGCAACTCATCTTCCAGTCTTTTGAGCAAGAGCTGTAAAAATATTTTTGCTGGGGAAGGGTATCAGCATTTTAATCTTCCGCGCGCTGATAAAAGGAGGAGGGCGAGGAGGAGGAGGAAGGAAACTCCTTTTTGCAGCACAAAATAGAGGAGAAACAAAGATGGCCTTTGTTTGGAGGAATATTGCACCTGCGTTAACTTTGCTGCTGACATCCTTAGTTGAAATTTGATTTCCCCCCCCTCTCCTTCCCCTCCCACTTTCATTATTCCTCAGGCCCAGGAATGCACGGAACGCAAGCCATCTTTCTTGTCACTGACAAATTTCTTTCTTCGACTGCGAAGGGAGAGAAGCCCTTCCTTGCTTGCGCTACCATCGGCGAGGCATTCTGGCAGTGCACCTGTGCCTTGTAACCATATCCTCTCCTTGAGCAGGGGCTTCATGCCGGCCTGACAGACTTGGGAGATCGATTTCCTGCCCTTTTCTAAAAGCTTGGGGTTACAGGTTCTGTCTGGACGAGGGAAGACCTTTTTAGAAATCCCTGCAGCAAAAAGGAAAAAACCAAAACAACCAGGAAGAGCAGGGGGAGCCCTGGATTTCCCTCAAGGAGAGAGTGTGGCTAAGAACTCTTGTGGCATGTGGTTGTGGAGGAAATGCTGCTTCTGTTTCATGCTGGGCTGCTACTTTTTAAGCTGGCAAGTTACATTGGAAGCTGCCTTCTAGGAAAGTGGGTTTCAACCAGTGTGCCATGGCACCCTGGGGTGCCTTGAATGATAATCGGGGTGTTACAGGCAGCACTGGTCTCCCAGGACCCTGTGAGGCAGTGTGAGGAGGCACCTCTCTTTAGGGCAGGGGGGGGGGAGGAGGAGCTCAGAGACCAGGGGTGGCAGTAGTGACTGCCCAGAGGACTCCCAAGGACAGGTAAGAGGTTGAGGAAACACTCCACAAGGGAGGGTGTTCAAAAATGGGTAAGAGGATGCCAGTTCTGTGAGAAAGGAGTGACATAATTGGGCTCCTGAACCCCACAGAGGTGCCACAGAAAGAATGTAGTTGGTCAAAGGAGCCGTGGACTCAAAAAGGTTGATTGGTTTAGGACATTGGTTTAGCTGTCCCAAGATTGTCTCTGCTTCCTGGCAGTGACTCTTTCCAGAGTCAAAGCAGAGATTTTTCTGATTACTACTGGGAAACGAGAAGGAAACTACGGTATGAAGATATTTCATGCACTGTAGCCCATCAAACTGTGGTGAAGAGCTTTAAATTTAACAGTGCTAACTGCAGAAAACTCCAGCTTCTGACATGTTCTCTAAAATCTGCTTGAGATTAGGCCTTAAAAATAAATCTGAGGGAAAGGAATGTTTTTGTGTGGAGATATTAGGACCAGCTTGAGCTGGAGACCATCTTGGCAACTAGGGGTGGACCTCCCTGATGTTTAAGGAAAGGCAAGCTCCATTTCAAATCCTTTCGGAAATTGCCATTTTGATAGAATAACATTACAGGCAATCTCTCATATTTAGCATGTTTGTTTCATGCTCTGCCAGTCAACCACTGGAACAATGATAGAACCTCCAGGGCAGGTCATGGCTTGGAAATCATGGAACAATAGATTCAGATTGCAATAAATATGCTTCTCTCCCCCTCCCCCTTTGGAGTGAAAATAGTATATATTTTTCTTTGGGAAACTACAGCTCAAGTTGCTTTATAAATATGCTTACTGGCAAACATGTTAGGTGGATCCCCCCCTACCTAATGTGTTCAATGAAACTTACTCTGGGTACCTATATATATAGGATTGCATCCTTAATCTGTGGTTATTCTGTGGTTGATATTTAATTGTCAAAGCCGTGAAGGCTGAGAATGAAAGGTGCATTTATTGATTTTTGGGACTACTTTGGTCCTGGGTTTTTTTTTACTGCAATGGAAAAATCACGCTCTGAAGCACATTTCCTTCCGGTGACTAAACCTGCCACTGCTTCTAAACAGGTAGGGTTATGTGTTTCTCAGAATTTTTTAAAAAAGCAGGCACAGTTTGTGACCTATAATGCCACAATTACATTTTTGATATTTTTTTTAAAAAGCTTTAAATTGCTTCAAGAACTCTTTGAGAATGTGATGGGAGATGTTTGTATTCACTCCATGCCACATAATGATTTCCAAGAACTTCTTCTGAATATTGCCATCCGTGAACCACATCTGGATAGCAGAGAGCACATCCTAGTCTCTGTCCCATATTTACTTAACATCTTTCTCTTGGAGGCTAACCAAAGCTTGGGCTTGAGCATCTATTGGAAGTGTTAGCCCTCATTTTTATTTGCCTTGGCTTCTTGAGCCAGGATGACTACAGTTGAGGATTAGGAGTTTTTCATATCTGCTCCAAGTTTCCACAATTCCAAGAGCTGGAAAAAGATCAAGATGGAGTCCACAGGTTAACTCTTTCTGGCTTTCTTGTGCATCTTACATCTCACGGGAGGTCTATCTGTGTGAGCAGTTCAGTGTTGGAGGAAGGGACTTAAAGAGATCCGCAGAGCAGCACCCATGAGTAAACTTGAGTTTCAAAATAGGAAAACTCTGCTGACTGATTTATGGAGCTCTGTGAGGTCCCTCTTCCAACATAACGCAGTTGCACCAGTTGTATAGTTAAATGCCTAACCATCTTGGGGAAAAGACATCCTCACCAGCTTTAACATCCAGCTGCCTACAGCTTTAACTCTCCTGCCTACTTCATTATCAGACTGTCTTAGAAGGGACACGGTACTCTAGATGTGCAGGGATCCTGCCCCAATCTGTATGCTGACAGAGCCCTTTCAAATGCCAGCTGAACATACGGGTGGAAGGCCATGGGGATGAGGACACCTCAAGTCTCGTGAAATCAAGGCAGTAATCACCAGAAGGAAATCTTACTCCCTCAATTCTCAGTGGTGAACTGACCCTCTGTATAGGAAGAATGGGTCTTTTCAGGGCTTTTGAACCCAGGGCTCATAAATGGGTTCCTTGATGTTCTTCAGAGGCTTTGCCTGAGGAGGAATCCCAAAATTCATTGAAGAAAGCAAAGTTGAAATTTTGTTGCTAGGGGGGTAACCTCAGGGTGAGAGAGAGAGAGAGAGAGCAGGGGGAGAAACAGTTTCATTTTTGTATCTGAGGCCTGTTTGTGTGGTTGAGTCTGTTACTCTTGTCAAGAAAAACAATTCGGGACGAATACACCAATACAGAGTGGCAGTTGTCAGTTAAGTTGAAACTTATTTAGGTTTCTCCCTTGACCTTCCCCTCATGTGCAACAGTATAGCATCAAGCTATTAAAAAGTCTGGTGTGTGGTGCTGATCAATAATATACAATACAGTGGTACCTCGGGTTACATACGCTTCAGGTTACATACACTTCAGGTTACACACTCCGCTAACCCAGAAATAGTGCTTCAGGTTAAGAACTTTGCTTCAGGATGAGAACAGAAATCGGGCTCTGGGGGCGCGGCAGCAGCGGGAGGCCCCATTAGCTAAAGTGGTGCTTCAGGTTAAGAACAGTTTCAGGTGAAGTACGGACCTCTGGAACGAATTAAGCACTTAACCCGAGGTACCACTGTAAATTCAAAACAGGATATACTTAAAGCAGATTCTTCTGCCTCTCTATGTTAGAACTACACAGAAAAAGTTAAAATCTTTCTTGTCCTTTACAGTGGAACGGATACACTGCTACAAACAGCCCAAGTCAACAAACCATGGTCCTCAAGGACCAAAACTTACAGCCTCTTCAGAGGTTTATGAGAAATTTACTTTCCACTTGTTTTAAACTAAATTAAAGACATTTGGATGCTGTTTGGCTTTCTGCAGTTAGACCAGCTTGGCTTTCTATCTTTTATTGCTGTATGAGTTGCAGAGAGGATGGGATGGGGAAATTCTTGATTTCTTTTTTGGACAAAGTAATGCATCCTTCGAATCAATATGGCGAACATGACCCAATAACCTGCCCGCCCTACAAACAAGCCCCACTGTAACCAACTGAATGCAACCAATCAAGCTCTAGACCCCCTAACCTCTTGCAATGTATGTGTATGTATATATATATGGACACACACACAACTTATCTACCTGATGCTGACACAAACCCCCATCTCTCTCTCTCTCTCCCTCTCTTTCCCCCCAATCACAAGTTGTCGATGACAAAAGTGTGTCTCACTACATGCAAGCTAATTGTGAAAAAGACTCGATGGTTCGAAAGGGGAGACAAAACATGTAGTTTCCCCACATTTGTTTGTTTTGTAGCACAATAAAAACCTTTAATAAAAACTAATTCATAAAAAGTAGTGACAATCTGTATGTATTCAAAATGGCGCCATCTATGTGCAAATATCAGGAGGCTCGTGGGAAAGGTACAAAACCTTCAGGGGCAAAAATAGGAAATAATCTCAAGTGGGCGGGAGGAGGAGTTGCCTATGAGAACTAAGCATGGAAATCAGAGGATGGGGAAGGGAATCAAATTGCAGATTGTGGAAAAGAGGGTGGCTGGCTGGCTGGTTCCTCAAACAGGCTGGGAAATGACAACAACAGGAGGAGGAACACTCCGCGTTGCAAGTTGTGAGATTCTACACCACTCCTGTTTTTGACTTTGCACACACACATGCAAAGGAATTAACAAAACAGGGCAAAATGGTTTGACTCTTTACTGCTTCTCTCTCTCTCTCTCTCTCTCTCTCTCTCTCTCTCTCTCTCTCTCTCTGTGTGTGTGTGTGTGTGTATGTGTGTGTGTGTGTGTGAGAGAGAGAGAATCTGTAAGGCTTTGCATGAAGGTCTGAACCTTGCAAAAAGGTTTCTGAAGTTGTCTCTGTGATAAATCATTGTGTGACTTTGTCCATTTTTATTTCCCCTTTACCTAAATTGTCTCTGCACACCCTTTTCTAAAGTACATATTTGAGAAATGCATTGGCCTGGTTGTGAGAATACGTCTATTTTCCTCCCTGTCAGATAACAGGCCCTTGTTTCCTTTATAAAAAAAAAGCTCAATGGCAGCTGTTTTGGCAGCTGCAACGGAGGGTAAACAAAATACCATTTTCAAGTTTCCACATATTTCTCATATTACAGCCATCCAGGGACTGAATCAATACAACAAAAATTCTCAAAAGTGGGATTTTCAGATCCATTTGCTAGCAAGCAGGCAATATATTGAAACGGCAAGTCCTGAAAAGCAAAGGAGGTGTAGGAATGAAATTGCAACACAGAAAACACTTAGCAGGGTGGTGTTATGCAAAACAAACCCATCAGGATGTCATTTTTATTGGGGGTGGTGGTGGTGGTTGGGGGGTGTGTGGAACACCTGTTTTCAATTGTCTGGAAAAAACCTGCGCAACTCATGACCCACCAAGCCAAATAAATACAACCCAACAGCTAGGCTGTCAAGCTTAGAGATATGTTTGACAGCAATTAGAATTAGATCTACCATCTGACGAACCTGTTTAATGCCTTGCAAGGAAAGCCCACTCATTCATATGCTTCATTTGTGGTCGAGGACAGTTATGAACTCTTTCATTTGTACAGTTGTAAATTCTCAGAACGTATTTTGTATAGCTAACCATCTAGCTAGATCTGTGTTTATTGGATTTGATTCCTTTGCTATGGCTTGTGGCTGACTCAAATAAAGGTTTTATCTATCTATTTGACAGCCCAGGTCTAGCCCTCTCATTAGCAAGACTGATACTGTCCATCTCAGGCAGCAGGTATGGGGGCACCTACCTCCTAATGGATAGCACATTGTCAAGTATTGTGTTTATTATAATTCTGCCATGACAGGAGTACCATTCAGACACCTAAATATCTTGTCTGCTTTTTCACTCACAGGCAGGCAAAAATTAGTCGAGCCCTTGGTCAACCATCTCATGATGTTGGGCTTTGAGAGTTGCAAACTATGCAGGCTGGATTTAAAGCTGCAATGCGGGTGGTGCTGTGGTCTAAACCACAGAGCCCAGGGCTTGCCGATCAAATCCCCACAGAGCCCAGGGCTTGCCGATCAAATCCCCACAACGGGGTGAGCTCCTGTTGTTCGATCCCTGCTCCTGCCAACCTAGCAGTTCGAAAGCACGTCAAAGTGCAAGTAGATAAATAGGTGGTACCGCTCTGGCGGGAAGGTAAACGGCATTTTTGTGCACTGCTCTGGTTTCGCCAGAAGCGGCTTAGTCATGCTGGCCACATGACCTGAAAGCTGTCTGTGGACAAACGTCGGCTCCCTCGGCCAGTAAAGCAAGATGTGCGCCGCAACCCCAGAGTCATTTGCGACTGGACTTAACTGTCAGGGGTCCCTTTACCTTTTAGCTTGTAAAGAAAAAGAAGGTACCTTTTATCATATGTGGTGGACCTGTAATGTAACTTAAAAATTCTGGGAAATGATATATAATGAAATGGGGGAAAAAATGTTTCAAATAACTTTTGTTAAAAAACCAGAAGCTTTTTTCTTAGGTACCAAGATTCTATAGGATCAGAGGAAATTTTTCATGTATGCCACAATGGCTGCTTGGATATTGCTAGCCCAAAGATGGAAGGAAGAGACAGCCCCGACCAGAGAAGAATGGCAAATCAAGTTGATGGATTATGCCGAAATGGCAAAATTAACCGGGAAGCTCAGGAATCAAGAAGACAAGAAATTTCAAAAAGAATGGGAAATGTTTATAGTGTATATACAAAATCATTGTAAACAGGTTAAAACATTAGCAGGATTTTAAATACACTTTTAATGTAACATAATGTACAGATAACTTTGGAAGATGAAAAATTGGAGAAGTATTGAAATGCAGTTGAAAATAGAATTAAAAGGAACCATGGAAGGGATGGGGACAGATTCAGAGTAATCTCGATATTTCAATTTTCTCCTATGGTTTGTTGTGTTTACTTTTTTGAAAATCTAATAAAAAAGATAATAAAAAATAAAATAAAGCTGCATAAGCTGGTTCCTACACGCATTCACACACCCATTTTTAATTTCTACCCAGGCAAAGCAGAAATGCGACCAACTTTCAAAGACTCATGCCAACCAGGAAAAGCACAAAAGGAGGGTTGCAGAGAGGTGGGACCTAAGGAGAAGGGGTGTAGCTGGGGAGTGTTCCAAGAGCCAAACAGAGAGGACTGGAGGGTGACATTTGGCTCGTGGGGCTGAGCTACCCTCATCCCCACTTTCCCCTCTTCTTGACTGAGACTGACGGCTTGGCTCTTCAGCAGAGATTGCATTGCCTTTGATTTTCTCCCCTGATTTCTTTTCTCATGCTACGAGGTGCAGGAAACGTCTAGTTCTGTATCTGTTTTTCTTTTTTTAAGCTGAGATTTCTGCCGTGACTCATTCAGCGTATCCACTGGAAGACAGGAAGGTCTTCCCCAGATCATCATTTCGCTCCTGGTGGTGACTTTAAAGAGAACCATCTATCCCTCCCCCCATCTCCGCTTGCCACCCTGTTCCCACTTCCTCCATCCCACACCAGAATACTTAAAGGCTGGCTCCTGCACTGCCGTTCCTTTGTGGCCACTTTGCTCGCTCTGCAATCAAGTTTCTGCCAGCATGTTCTAAAATTACATAGTTTATGTCTGAGTGGAAGACTAGTGGGTGCTGAAGCTCTGCTGTGTGAGTGGTCAGTCTGTTCATACTTTCCTGTGAGTTGGACTGCTTCTTGGTCATCACAACTCCTGCCAAGGAAAACATCTCCTCTTATAAACACGATGTGTATAATTTTACTGGGCTGAGGGCGGTGGTGGCGAAAGTTAGCACTTTGCCGTTTCAGCACTGCCCACTAATAGGTTTCTTCAAATCCTTACTAAGTGAGTCACGAAGGGACTCTGCTAAGAATGACTCAAAAAGCATCCCACAGTTTATTACACAATTTGGTGAAGTTTTATGAGGTAGCACTGAGTGTCCCATGGAAAGGAATTCCGTCCCTGGTGCCTACTAAGAGGTATCTCATTTGCCAGTCAAAGACCTTGTAGTCATCATTGTCCTTTCATATTTCCTTCCTAAACTTCTCAAGGTTCTCCAGATGAACAATTGCCTTTGCATTGTCTCAACAGGGACATGACGGGTTGAAAGAAAACCAGATGTTTGTAGAAGGTGTGATGAAGGATTAAACAAGAAGCCTTTCCTTGCAAAAGCAACCCCTCTGGTGGTCTGTTCAATAGCAAGACATATTTGTAAATGGTATTATTCACACAGCCACTTGGGGAGGGGATGGAGTTGGCCTGGTCAGCAAAATGTCACTTTCTTTCTTACTTCAAACTATGAAGCTGTAGGAGGGCACAAATTAAAAAACAACAACCCCCAAAAAGCTGTCACTAGTAAGGCTGCCAAGTTGTGATTTTATACACACCTGGTGAGCAGAGACAGGGATGGGAATGACTAGTCAAGGGATGGATTCTAATGATTTTTTGGTAGATAAGTAGGTACACTCCTGAAGGTTTTAAAAAATATCATTTGTATTAGTTTTTCAAAGGTTTTAACTAATTTACTTAACATAAAATATATCATTCACTTATATTTTTCTTTTTGGCTTCCTATCCTTTCCACCCTGATGCTTTTATTCTAATCCTTAATTGCTGCATTATACTTTTTACTAACACCCCAACTCCATCTTATCATTCATTTCCCCCCATGCCATTCATATCGCAAATCCTGCTCGCAATTCATATAGCTAAAATACTTTGAAAGATAGTTCAAAAAGGCCTCCAATTTGCCATAAATGGTTCATCATTTTGATCTCTTGGTTTTCCAGTCAATTTCACCATTTCAGCATTGTTACCGGAAAAATCCGAGGGCTCCCTTGGACAAAAACAAAGACACCAACCAGGATAACTTGGAGCAAAACAGCAGTCTGTAGGCTTGGCCTTTATTGAACTGTTGCAACAGGGTGTTCCCCTCACTTGCAGGAGAGAGGAAATACCCAGAAAGATGGTGTGCAAGACCTTATAAAAACTTTTGAAATTCCCATCCTCTAGCTCAAGCCCACCCCCAGAAACATCATGCATACATTACAGAAAGGAGGGGTTGGCATCATGCATAAATTACAGAGAGGAGGGGTTGAGAGAGGAGTTGTGGTGGTAACCTGAGTGTCCTGTCACCTGGCTGGTTCCTCCTTTCCCCCTGCCCATGAGTCACTTCCAGGAGACAAAGGGGAGTTGGCAGTTTCCTGCCCCCAGAGGGAAGATCTGATCATTGTCCTTTGTTTCAGTCCATGCTGAATCCACTCCCATATGCAAGTTCTTTGTGATCTTGATTGTCTTCTGTCTGGGATCATCAGGGTTGGCATAGCATCTGGGCAGGGCTCCTGTGGATGTGCTGGGATGGTGAAGGGATTATGGCTGACCAGAACCAAGCCACCCCCCTTTGATAGTCCTTGTCATATGGAGTAAAATAAAAATGGAACAGTGCAAATCCGATGTATGGTTGATTTTCTATGAATTTATAACAGAAATGTGGCGTATGTAGTGTGTGAGTGTGAGTGTGTGTGAAGTTTGTACAAACAGAATGATTGGGGTGGGGGGGGGGTTCCTGCTACAGTTTCATCCATTAATTTTATAAGCCATTTTTCTTTGGCTGGAATCTCGTCCTCTTTCCATTTCTGTGCATCACCCCTGAGGGTTTTGATGGGTCAAGGGAGCCAGGATCTAGTAGGTTTTTCTGTAAAAAAACAACAACAGGGTAGGGTTGATTAGGAGCTTCTGGGTAGGTGGTGTACTTGGATGGTGAATTGCGATCACCGTCTTGCCATCAAGTGGAATGGCATTTAACAGGGTAACAACAGAAAGTAGTAGACACTGATCTGAAATACAAAAGCAATTACAAAAAATACTTTCCTTGCAATCAATACAATCATTACTTGCTTCAAAATTGTGCTAATTTACATGCCTCCTGAAGATACAACAAACATGTAGCAGCTGTTGAATGTATCTCATTAGTGGGGACTCTTTTGACTTGTAAATATTAGGTTTTCGGTTAAAGGCATACAATCCTATGGAATGAAGAGTTCCAAGAGGACAGCTTGGAAATATCTGTCATCTCTCAAAAAGTTCCAAAAAGCAAACAGGAGACAAAGTAGTATCTGCACTGAGAGTTCAGCAGTCATGTGGTGCAGATTTTATTGGGCTGTACCATTTCAGAGTGCAGAAATAGGGGGCACATGCTTGAATGCTTCCCTAGATTTTAAAAAAAGAAAACACTAATTCTGTACCTACAAAACTGGCACATCCAAAAAAAGGATTATGTCAGTGTAGGTGTATGCCTGCTCCCCACAAAACTGTGTCCAACATGGCTCACAACATATCAAATGAACAAGTAGTCCAACTCAAAAACCTTTTAGAAACAATTATACATCAAAATAAAAAAATAAATCATTCCATGTAACATTATGTGAAGTAATACAAAAAACCTAACATAATTTAGCAGCTTAAACTAAACAATATTGTATAAAATATTGTTACGCTCCACCCTAAATTCCAAGCATGAGAGATTGCCAAGGGTGCCTACACTTATCCAGAGTTTGGTTTCCTTTGAATAAAGACCAATGGAGACTGTGGTGCCTTTAGGATATTTGGTTTCATTTGCACATATATGCAACTTGAGCACAAAGGTCTCTCAGTGTTGATGCTCCCATAGAACTTGCTTCCCAATTAGGTTTCCAGGGCAGCCCCCAAATCCAGCCCAGAGCAAAGATGTCTCCATCTCCAGCTTTCAGCATCCGGATTTTCTGCTCACACCCAAAACAACTCTGGTTATTGTTCTCCTATGTACCAGCCAGGTGAGGGAAGTGTGGAAAAGACCCTCCACATTTGTCTGTGGCACAGAGCAACGTCTTTGGAGATGCTAAATTGCGGTACTTAACTAGCCAGCCAAAGCCATTACCTTGACAAAGAATCTCATTTGGCAGGCTTTATGGAATCATAGAAATGTAGAGTTCGAAGGGAACATGAGGGTCATTCAAGTCCAACCTCTGACAATGTGGGAATCTCAACTAAAGCAGTGTTTCCCAACCGGTGTTCCGCGGCACACTAGTGTGCCGCGAGATGTTGCCTGGTGTGCCGCGAGATGTTGCCTGGAGGGAGGCGGGCGAGTCCAAAAAAGGTTGGGAAACACTGGTTTCTCTTTCAAAAAGGAAACGTGGGTTAAAGCGGCGCCGCCGCCTCCCACTCACTTTCCTGCTCTGGCTTCCCTAACAGTTTTCCGAGTTGCGTCACTGGATCCAGCCCCCTTTTCTACATGTGACACGGGGCTGGAGGGAGGGAAAGAGGGCTTTACGTCGCGCACAAAGGCAGCCTCCTAGAAGCGCTCTGGGCCAGCACCGTTTCGCCGAAGGCGCCGGAGGACCCCCACCCTCAGCTCCTTCAGGAAGGAAGCCCCGCCCCTCGGCTCCCTACGCCGCCAGGCAGCTCAGCTGACTGACGAGGATGTTCTGCGGCGGCGGCCGCCGCACAACCACCGCAGTTGCTGGCAGCGTCCGCAGCGCAATAAGTAACAGCGCCTGGTGCTGCCAACTCTTTCTCTCTCTCTCCCTCCCCGCCCCCAAGCTCTCGCGTCAACATCGCCGCGCAGCTTCCCGAGCTCGAGGCCAGCCGCTGCACGCACACGCCGGCTCGTCATCGGCTCCGGTTGTTGCCTTTCTCCGCCGAGGTCGGTGGACCCCGAGCCTAGGCTTCCTTCCCGCACCCCGCTTTCCGAAGACCGCACACCAGTTGGGCCAGTACATATTCCCCTCCCGTGACTGGAGCGGAATAGCCCTTTCTCTTCTTCCCCAACCCTTGTCGTTGGAGGAGTCCCTCAGTCCCTCGCTTTGCTGCCTCCTCCCCCCCCCACCCCCAAAGCTTGGAGGTTCCCCGGCAAGGGGGAGGGAAAAAAATTGAAAGTTACACTTTCGTGCGTCCCTCCCGGCGTGACGCTGCACGCTGACGTCACGGGGCTGTAATGGTGGTGTGCCTCGAGATTTTTTTCATCAAACAAGTGTGCCTTTGCCCAAAAAAGGTTGGGAAACACTGAACTAAAGCATTCATGACAGAAGACCATCCGCCGAATTCAGCAGGCACACAAGCCGTGAGCTTTTCCTGTGAGTTCTCCTCCACTGACGAAAACAGTGCTGGCTTCTCCACCAATTCCTCCCTCTCCCACTTTACCTCAGGGTCCCCGGTATTAGAGAAATCAGTTGGCACCAGCTCATGCTGTCTAACAGACACCTTCAATTTCTCCCACTCCCCTTTTCCAACAGCAGGTTCAAACATATTTGGGACTTACAAGGGGACATGAAGGAAATAAGCCCTTCCTTGTTTGTCTCCAAACATCTGGTATTTAGTGGCATACTGATAGGATAGGAGAGACCCAGTACATAGATTTTCAACACGCACAGAAATGCTATATGGATTATTGCAAGAAAAACAGACATGCTCAAACACATGCAGAAAAAGATGATCTCTTTCCTTTCCTGCTCTCTCAGCTTGACAAAAACACTGCCTTCTTAAACCCAGTGTGAGACGCTTCGTATAGAAGCACTTGCTCACGAAAGCTGTGTGCCTATTCCATTTGTTAATTGATGGCAGAACTTATTCCACTCTTTCCGAGATCTGTTTCTTTGAGGAACCCCAGGGAATAAATTACTTCACACACAGGTATTTGTAGCACTTAGTCGCTTTCGTGTAAAATGCTGAATACAATATTGTCCTGTGTAAATCTCCTAGGATTAGCACTTTGATTAAACCTGAGACTTGAAATTCTTGCCCAGAAGGAATGGAGACAAAGAGATTTGCTTTGGGGCTCCCTGCACCTCAGAAATGATGAAGGTGAAGGAGAAAATTTGTTGACTCTTGGGTCTAACAAGCCCAAGCTCTAAACGTCTTTTTAATGCAAAAAAGAATTTTGAGCAAAATAATTTAAAATATGTATCAAAATGGGTCATGTTCTAAGCATAGACATCAGTGCTGACATGGGCAAAACACATCTGTCAGTTAATAAGATCTTGCTCTGTGTATGTAGGGAGATTGATAGCCAGTCAAATGATTTTGAATGTGTGTATTACAATCTGCTTGGGAGTATCTAAATGCAGATGGGAAACTGCTTGTATGAATGGTGAATGTATCTAGAGTTGTACACCAGAGTACCTTGAGAAGTTCAGCTTCTTGAGGTGGCTTGGACCATTCTATTTCTATGCTTATGAGACTTGTCTTAGAGTTGTCTTAGAGTTCCAAACTTGGAGGGTAACTTATGGGTCCCTCTGTAGGTTATGCCTTGCAATCTTTTCTTTCAATGGCTTGGTAACGACCAAGAGAGCAAGCCTCAATTGGTGTTGTTACTCTGCTTTAAGCTTATTTTCTTCCTTTGTTCTTGTATAATAAGAACAAACAAGTAAAATTAATTTATTGACTATTTTGAATTGATCTATGATTCTATGTGTACTTTGTATGTGTTACCTATTGTATTCAGGTTGATTTGACCCCACCCCCCACAAAAAAAACAGTATGATTATGTCAGTTTTAATTTGTTCATATTTATGATATCAGCTTTCCATAACCAGTACATATTATTCCATTTCATAGAAATCTGATGTCCAGATCCGTTTGCAGATTTTGGGTATGTTGGGTTGGAATATGGATTTGAAGCACATTCCCACCCAACCATGGGAACTGTAGTTTGTTAAGGGTGCTGAGGGTTCTTGGGAGATCCTTATTCCTCTCACCAAGCTACATTAGTGGTTTAACAGTCAATCCCTCTTCCCAGGGAACTCTGGGTATTGTAGATCTGTAGGGGGGGCAGTTATTAACTCTCAGAACCCTTAACAAGTTACAGTGCCCAGGATTCTTTAGGGGAAGACTGTTTAAAGTAGTACAGTGGTACCTCGGGTTAAGTACTTAATTCGTTCCGGAGGTCCGTTCTTAACCTGAAACTGTTCTTAACCTGAAGCACCACTTTAGCTAATGGGGCCTCCTGCTGCCGCCGCGCCGCTGGGGCACGTTTTTTGTTCTCATCCTGAAGCAAAGTTCTTAAACGGAAGCACTATTTCTGGGTTAGCGGAGTCTGTAACCTGAAGCGTATGTAACCTGAGGTACCACTGTATTACAAAGCTTTAAAATATAGCATGGATGTAGGCTTCATTGAGTATGTTTGAGGGTGTAGACCAAGGAGTCCGGCCAAAGACATCACAAAAATGGTGAGTTTTGAAGAGGATTCTGATGGAAGAGACTGGTAGCATAATGCGGGAGTTCTTTCTGGGAAGGATTGGTAAATATTCCAGTTCTCTGCCATCGTCTGAGTCATGATATATTCTTGACATGGCCTTCAGTGCTGTCTAAGTTACCTCAGCCCGATCTTGCCATATGCTTCAAAGCAGAAATACAATTATCCCTTGGAAGTGCCCATTCGTTTCTTCCTTTCCCACTGCCAGTTCTGCGTATGGAGTGTGTGTTTTTTCTTTCCCCCCTTAGTGTCCATAGGAAATCTTACTCATCAATATGACTAGCTACACGAACCACTCGATTATTATCCTTCAAACATGCAGAGGGCCTCTTGACTAAACCAGCTGTCAGCGTTAACAGCAGCCACTCCTTCAGGAAAGGAACAAGAATCCCCCCCACCCATTCTGTTAAATCAGAGCTTAGTCACTAAAAGTTATTAATGGGAAAAGGTTTGACTGCAATCATGCATTAAGTCAGAACAGGTATGGAAAGTTTAGGGGTCTAGATTTTTTTTAAACCCTACTCTTCAGTAAATGGTTTAGATCACATAGAAGAGGCACCACCAAATTTACATGTCTGCTGTACAGTGGTACCTCGGGTTACATACGCTTCAGGTTACATACGCTTCAGGTTACAGACTCCGCTAACCCAGAAATAGTGCTTCAGGTTAAGAACTTTGCTTCAGGATGAGAACAGAAATCGTGCTCCAGCAGCGCGGTGGCAGCAGGAGGCCCCATTAGCTAAAGTGGTGCTTCAGGTTAAGAACAGTTTCAGGTTAAGAACGGACCTCTGGAACGGATTAAGTACTTAACCTGAGGTACCACTGTAGAGTGATTTTTGATACGCCCTCATTGCAAAGTGCTTGGTGGAATATAAAAACTTGTGCCAGCTTCACAACAATAACCCTATCAATCCCCCCCAATCAAACTAGCCAGGGCATGCTGGGTTCAGTGTGACAGTGCATTTAGCATCTGCTGCAATGGAATATTAATAGAGAATGACTAGGAGTTAATTTTATTAGAAAGATGATCTTGGAGAACTGTTACAAAGGTGTCGCAATGAAATTCAGTTAGGGGGGATTTGAGGAAGTCAGATAACAATGGAAGTTAATTTGGATTTTAGAAGTAATAAGTGTTTTTATTTTTCTTTCTTTTTTTCATTTAGTACAGTGGTACCTTGGGTTACATACGCTTCAGGTTACATACACTTCAGGTTACAGACTCCGCTAACCCAGAAATAGTGCTTCAGGTTAAGAACTTTGCTTCAGGATGAGAACAGAAATGGTGCTCCAGCGGTGCAGCGGCAGCCCCATTAGCTAAAGTGGTGCTTCAGGTTAAGAACAGTTTCAGGTTAAGTACAGACCTCCGGAACGAATTAAGTATTTAACCCGAGGTACCACTATATTGTAATGTGTTTCGTTTTGTGTCTTTTATATGTTATATTTGTTATAAATGTGGAAAATCAATAATTTTATTTTTTTTATTAAGAGAGAATGATTACCTTGCACCCCAGGCGAGGAGCATCTTTGGTACTACTCCTCTCATTTGTTCAATTTTTGAATATTTATATTTCATTTCCTTTTTCAGCCTACTTGACAGTGTTGATGTGTCCTTTGCACGCATGACTCACCTTGTCGTGTGAGATCCTGTGTTTCTTCCCGCATGTGTAACAGCAGCAGCAAATGGCAACACAACGATGGCCATGCCACCTTTATAAGTGAAAAAGAAGTACTGTAAAATAGTACAGTGGTGCCTCGCAAGACGAAAAGAATCCGTTCTGTGAGTCTCTTTGTCTAGCAGTTTTTTCGTCTTGCGAAGCAAGCCCATTGACAGATTAGCGGATTAGCGCTATTAGCGGCTTATCGGCTGATCGGATCAGCTGATAAGCGGCTTAGCGGCTTAGAAAAAGGGGGGGAACCCCCCACAGGAACTCGCAAGACACTGTCGTCTTGCGAAGCAAGCCCATAGGAAATTCGTCTAGCGAAGCACCTCCAAAACGGAAAACTCTTTCGTCTAGCGAGTTTTCCGTCTTGCGAGGCATTCGTCTTGCGGGGCACCACTGTATTCACAAATCACTTGGCCACTGAATTCCATGAGCTGGTGACCTACTGACTAAAGTACTGCAGCGCGATCTATGTGGGACCACCCTTGAAGACTGAGGGTGGAATTCAACATAGCACTAAGTGGGGTACGCACACACAGGACAAGGCCGACTTGTGGAATGCGACTTGCCCTGCCTCCTCTCCCCTCCCTGATAGGTGGTTATATAATATAATAATAATAATTTATTATTTATACCCTGCCCATCTGGCTGGGTTTCCCCAGCCACTTTGGGCGGCTTCCAACAAAATATTAAAATACAATAGTCCGTCAAACATTAAAAGCTTCCCTAAACAGGGAAGTTGGAAGATATCAGGAAGATGTACACCAGAGATGGGAATCCTGCAGGATCGATGATGAAGCCTAGTTATGGTTGGACTGCAATTCATCCTTGTCCATTGGCCAGGCTGGCTAGGGCTGATGGGACTTGGCATCCAACAACATCTGGAGGGCCACAGGTTCCCTGATGTACACACACACACACACACACACACACACACACACAAACCCCAATTCAGCATGACAAGAATGGCAAAGTGGATGATAATCTGCCTTTTCCCTAGAACACATTGCCTGCTTCTGGATGCGAAAAGAGAGGGAGCGAACCTTATACACCGCCAGGAGCTCTTTAGAAAAAAGGTAAAGGTAAAAGTAAAGGGACCCCTGACCATTAGGTCCAGTCGTGGCCGACTCTGGGGTTGCGCCGCTCATCTCGCTTTATTGGCCGAGGGAGCCGGTGTACAGCTTCCAGGTCATGTGGCCAGCATGACTAATCCACTTCTGGCGAACCAGAGCAGCGCACGGAAACGCCGTTTACCTTCCCACCGGAGCGGTACCTATTTATCTACTTGCACTCTGGCATGCTTTCGAACTGCTAGGTTGGCAGGAGCAGGGACCGAGCAACGGGAGCTCACCCCATCACGGGGATTTGAACCGCCGACCTTCTGATTGGCAAGCCCTAGGCTCTGTGGTTTAACCCACAGCACCACCCGAAAAGGTGGGGTTTAAATGTAATAAATAATAAGAAATGAGCAGGGCCTGTGTTCTGATTGGCCTGGCTTTTGGAAGTGCAACAGCAGAGATAATTTGGTGTTTGACTTAAGGGTTAATTGCATTACTAGTAAAACCAGCTAACCAAGTGGGTTGAGGAGGTGTTACTTAAATTAAGTTCTTAAGGATGTGTGTGTGTGTGTGTGTGTGTGTGCGCGCGTCTTTAGGCATGCTCATAAGATAGTAAATAGCCAGGGGATTTTGTTTCGTCCCATAGTTACGCTTTTAGCATAAATTTCTGTTCAGTTACAGTTCTGCCTTACTTCCGGAAATCTCTCTCTGTACCTATGGCGGCATGTGTTTTCAGTTAATTACATTTGTTCCTGATTATTTTTGTTATGGCTGCAGGGAAAGGAAGGGGCCTTACTATCTCTGAAATGTGATGTGAATATCCGCAACCCCCACCTCCAAAATCCAGCTTTTAATTCATTAACAAACTATCTTTGGGGAGCGGGGGTGGAGGGAGACTGCAGAGACTGTCTGTACCATTGACACGAAATAAAACTCTTCTCTTTCAATACCGTTCCCCCCAGTTGTCTCGTTATAACCCTGGAGACCCTTATTTTCCATATCAATTAATAATTCCATCTTTCCATCGGAAATAAAATACTTCGAAACTATACAAGTCCGACAGAAATGAAACCAGATCCAAACTCCATTCAGGAGCAGGCTAAAGCTGGCTGAGTTAGCCTAAGCCTCACAGAGGGGAAACAAGCCTTTAGAATAGTGTTTGAATTACACCACCCTTTCTGCTGGGTTGCCAGTACATGTGACTGAGCTCAATGGGCTTAGGATCCAGCGTAAGTGGCCCCTCTCTGATCCCACCAGATGCCTCTTTCTCAGGGCTTCTGCCTGCTTAAGATCGGCTGGATCCTAATTCTGCTCACCCGAACAGCTCTTGCTATAGGATGGATGCCTTAGAGCTGGGAAATTCCACCTCAGATTATTTCAGAAGCACAGGTCTAAATCTGGTTCTTAACACAGACCCTCCAAGTGTCCCTATTTTCCAAGGACAGTCCTTGATTTACAGAAGCCACCCCAGTTTCTGATTTGATCCCAGAATATCCCACTTTTCCTTAGGACATCCTTATTTTCATCAGAGAAACGTTGGAGGGCATGGAGTTATGCGACCCCCGAGCCAAGGAGATCAGTAACTATACAACCTTTAGAAGACATCAGAAGGCAGCCCTGTATATGGAAGTTTGAAAAAAAAAAGTTTAATGTTTTATTGAGTTTGTAGATATGTTGGAAGCCACCCAGAGTGGCTGGGGCAACCTAGTCAGATGGGCGGGGTAATATTAATAATAATAATAATAATAATAATAATAATAATAATAATACTAAGGAAATGCCTGTTTTCATCAGAGAAAAGTTGGAGGGTATATTAACACTGATCTTCTGGTCTCTTGCAGACTGTCAGAGTTTTCTGTAGGTACTGTAATTTGCTATGGGTTGCTGAAAACCGTAACTCTGGAAGTGCCCAGAACTCTTTGAAGGAAATAATGTGCTTTGGATGTGTTTTAAAGGTATACTTATGTACACAGTCGGAGAGAGCTGTGTGTTTTGAGGAGCTGAATAGTAAACATGGAACATCTTCCTGGGCTTAGGATATAAGAAAACTGTAGTAGGCTGGGGAAGTCTTCCTGTGTAATTTTCCTGGAGATATTTTTGGCTTGGAAAACAGAACCAGGAAGGACGAAGGCTGCGTGGGAAGCAATTGTGAAACAACCTCTACTCACAGGAAGAGTAGTAAAAACTCAGCGCATTATTTATAGAATGACTGTCAAGCTGACCAGCTCCCAGAGGAATATTTAACTTACCATCTGTTGCCTCTTCAGTCATTACTACTCAGCCTCTTCCGTCTCTCCAGCTGCTCAGAAGGCCCCTGAAGGAGGGATTCAGAAGGACAGTCATCTCCTGGGGCTTCTCAGCTGGCAGCTGAACCCCCAAGATGTTGGCCTATAAATTCCCCATTTCAAGTGAAAAACCTCTTTTACATTCATCTAAGCCAGTCAAGTAGAAACATCTCATTTCCTCCGCTGGAAAGTCTATACAAGCCCTTCAAGCTATTGGGTAATTTTTGTATCAAGTCCAAAGCTACTTGTAAAGGACCTCCCATAGAATTAACACCCCTTGCTCTCATTCAGGAGTGGGGTGGAGAGGGGAACAAAATCTCCTTCCCCTACCTCGCCATATGTTTAATTAGGGTTTCAGAAAAGCTCCTAATTAAACATAAGCCTTGTTCCTGAACTTCTTTGGAACTGGGTCCAGTGTGAGGCAGGTCGTCCTCAGGTTAGTCCAGGTTGGGTTGCCCTGATTCAGGCCCCCGGAATCAAGGCTGCAGGGGGGATGTGAGAGGGCTGTGGCAGCCTCCCAATCTACCCCACCTTTGTCTCCAATCCAAAGAGCATTGGGTTGCCCCACCCTTGGCTGACCCCAGGACCACCACCCCACACTTGGGTCCAAGTAAGTTCAAGTGCAGGACTAGTGTGTGTGTGTGTGTGTGTGTGTGTCATTGTTTTGGTTTCTTACTATGGGGTGTTTTTTTTAAGTTTTTCTGTTGTAAACCACCCTGTGATCTTTGGGTGATGGGCGGTATATAAATTTAATAAATAAATTGAATTGAATTAGTGTTCTGAAATCCTAATTAAATACATAGCTAAGAGAAGGGCGGAGGCACCCTGGCTGAGATGGTGGGTGCCTCCCTCCCACAGACTCGCCCCCTTTGAAAAGAAAGCTGCTTGTGGACATCACCCACCCACAAGCTGCAGGATGCTGAGGTGTGAGGAGGCATCAGGCAGGAAAAAGAGCAACAGGCACACAGGAAGTTGGGCCTTCTTTCTCCTGGAAGATGCAGCCACCAAGCAGAGATCATGGCTTTGCTGAAGGGTTTTCCCACCCTGCTTGCCTCTCTTTCCTGTCTGATGTCCCTTCCTGATGACAGCCATGGATGGCTGTGGACCACCCAACCAGACCCATAGCAGTTCATGCCTCTTCTTCTTTGACAATCACTCATAGCCGAGTAAGATTGTCTTCCATGAATATGGTCTTAACAGAGTGTCCATAAGTGACTGTGGAGGCCAATTCTGGATCCATACGTCCTTCCACAGTGGAGACACAGGTTTCCGGGTAGGAGTAGATCATGGTGAGGATTTTCCAAACATGCCTTCCTCTTAGCTCTTTTTGCCCTTTTGTCCTGACTTTGTGCTTCTTCAACGTCCATGATGCCTTTGGTGAAGGCTGTTCTCCAATTAGAGCACTTGCAGGCCAATGATTCCCAGTTGTCAGTGTTTATACTACATTTTTAAAAAGATTTTCCTTGAGAGAGTCTTTTGTTGTCCACTGATATGCCGCTTTCCATTCTTAAGTTGGGAATAGAGTAGTTGCTTTGGAAGACGATAATCAGGCATCCGAACAACATGACCAGTCCATCGAAGTTGATGTTGAAGAATCGTTGCTTCGACACTGGTGATCTTTGTTTCTTCCAGTACACTGACATTAGTTTGCCTATCTTCCTCATCCAATGTCAAAGTCCTTCTGAAGAGACCTGACTTTGGTAGGACTCAGGGAAATTTTGTGCATACCATCTCTCCATCCATCCATCCATCCATCCATCCATCCATCCACCATCTCTCCTCCCTCCCTCCTTCTCTCTCACACACTTTTATTGATGTTTTCATTTATTTGTTAATCACTTTAGGATGTCTCATGGGAAAGGAATCATAAACAAAATCAAATAGGCAATTAAATGTGCCTGTATCATTTGAAATTAGTTTTCCCCTGCCTTGCATTTTGAACATTGTTTATGGCATAGCAATTCACCTAGCAATGATTTATACCTATGAGACAGCAAACAGCAAACTTTCTTCCGCCATTTGTCACAGCAGAACATTCTAGAGGTGGTAGATAGACATGGCCAAAGATGTCTCTGTTTTCAAACAACTCAGTCCCTATATCTGCTTTCACAAATGACCAAGTGATTGCTTTTAAAGGTATTAAATGGGCCCAGGTGGCACCATAAAGCTAAGTGCCTCCACATGGAACATCTGTCGCCTGTTCCCTAATTCCTGCTATCTTTACAAGGCAGTGTGTGATCTTTTTTTAACCCTTTTGCTTCCAGCCTTCTCCTCCTAACAGTTTGCACCACTGCAAACTTTGTTCTGATAAGATCACAATGGATCATTGTGATGCATTTAGCGCATAAGCACATTATGCTGGGTATGGTAGGCAGCTGCAAGACAGTGTGAGGTTTTCTGCAGAGATGGTTTCCTGTGTGTCCCTGAAACTACAATTGCTTTACAGTTATATCTGCACTTCACTTGTAACATTTTATATCACATTCCCGCCCCCAGCCGCTCATATCTCAAATCCTGCGCGAGATTTCGTTTTGCTAAAATATTTTGACGGATAGTCCAAAAAGGCTTTCAATTTGCCATAAACAGTTCGCCATTTTGATTTCTTGGTTTTACAGTCAATTTTGACATTCCAGCGTTATTCATTAATTTTACAAGCCATCCTTCTTTGGTTGGATTCTCTTCCTCTTTCCATTTCTGCACATCTAAGATTCTGCCTGCAGTTGTTGCATACATAAAAAGATTAGTCAACTTCTTTGGAACCCCTGTCCCAATTATCTCTAGCAAAAAAGGCTTGGGTTTTTTTTGGGGGGGGGATCACCAATTTAAACTTCTTTTTGAATTCATTATCTATCATTTCCCATAAACCCTTGACCTTTTCTCCTCACCTACTGCATTTATTTTTTTAAGATTTGCCTTCTAAATAAATAAATAAATCCAAAAGTCAAATCTAATCTGAAATGTATATGAGAGTGAAAGTAGGGGCAAATGGTCAGTTGACAGCTCCACTTCCAAAAACAAAAGGGGTGCGACAAGGGTGGTTACTGGCTCCCCTGCTGTTTAACATTTATGCAAATACGGAACTGAAAGGACCAGAATTATTTCCTGTTTCAGTTTTATCCCATAAAGTATCAATTTTGCTATTTGCCAGTGATATGGTGTTATTCAGCATCTTAAAAAGCAGAGACATCACCTTGCCAACAAAGGTCTGTATAGTTAAAGCTATGGTTTTCCCAGTAGTGATGTGTGGAAGTGAGAGCTGGACCATAAAGAAGTCTGATCACCAAAGAATTGATGCTTTTGAATTATGGTGCTGGAGGAGACTCTTGAGAGTCCCATGGACTGCAAGAAGATCAAACCTATCCATTCTTAAGGAAATCAGCCCTGAGTGCTCACTGGAAGGACAGATCCTGAAGCTGAGGCTCCAATACTTTGGCCACCTCATGAGAAGAGAAGACTCCCTGGAAAAGACCCTGATGTTGGGAAAGATGGAGGGCACAAGGAGAAGGGGACAACAGAGGACGAGATGGTTGGATACTGTTCTCAAAGCTACCAGCATGAGTTTGACCAAATTGCGGGAGGCAGTGGAAGACAGGAGTGCCTAGCATGCTCTGGTCCATGGGGTCACGAAGAGTCGGACACGACTAAACGACTAAACAACCAACAAGAATGGTGTTATTAGCACAAACGCAAGGCCTTTACTCCTCTCTGCTGCAGTCTGGCATCTTGTCCAAATTATGGGCCACAGGATAGACTTGAGATGTATTAAAATGCATTTTCCCTATGTATACACACACAAACAGGCAAATGCATGCACAAGCATATGCTTGCATACATCATGCACATCAGGGTGGGATAAAACCTACAGATTATTTTAAAATCCCTTCCACTGAACTTTCCATTCCTGGGCGTAGTGCATTCCGAACAGAGCTGTTGTCCCCTGAAAGGACTCCAGTATACATTGGAAATTAATCAGTTTCAAGGAAATGCAGCTGGGCATACATTAATCTAAAAGCGCCCAGAACAGGCAGTACAGACTCTTCCTTTCTGCAAGTCTGTCTCTCCCTGTGAAGCTGAAGTGCCTTGAAATGTTCACTGGGCCTTTAACCCTTGCACTTCCCATTACCATTGATGCCACAAATAAAACAGCAATGTTCGATCTTACACTAGCGAGTACTGCTTGTCCCAGGGGGGGAATCTCCTCACAATTACATTTTCCCCAGACTATTTATTCCACAATAGTCATGACTGTTCATGTTTGGTGTAGACAGAAGCCTGTGGTGTTGTTTTCAGGGAATAACAGTGCGATCCTATGCATGTTTCTTAAGGAAAAACCCACTGAGTTCAAGCAACCCTTGGCTTGCTTTTCTTTTTGTTTATTCGCTGATTTTTTTTCCTGACTCTTGCCGGTTTTTGCCTTTACAACTTGTCAGCGGAGGGAGGAGAACTTCGCGTGATTTTGCGCACGTACGCCAGTCTCTACCCCCAATGAGTAGAAACGAAGAGGGAACTCTGAAACCCGACAGGACTTTGCTACCCAGACTTTGGTGCTTGACTGGACTTTAACGGACACAACTTTAGAGTCGGATTTAACTGCAATTATAATTACGAAGTTACGAAGTTGCGACCCCTCCTCCTAGCCCGGATCAGCCTGAGGAACGTCTTGTTTTTCCTTTTTTCTTTTTTTCCTCCCCTTCTCCTATTTTGCAGGAGCAGTAGAAACCCCGCCTGTCACTCTATCCCTGCCTGAAAACAGGAGGGGGACTCAGTTACCCCCTTCCCCTTTTGCTGATCATTCAAACTCGGCAGAAAGACCTAGAAACTTATAGGATTCTCAGTTTTGCAACATCACCTGCCCCCTTAACCCCCTTTACCCCCCCCACATTCGCCCCGCTTGCCCCTGCTCCTTCTCTTTGGTTTGTGGTTTTGGCTGCTTACACGGAAACATCACCTTGGCCACAGTCTGAATACTGGTTAGCTAAAGAAGTCTGAACATTGGATTAGGCCAAGCAAGTGGCTGAAGCCAGATTAAAAGAAGAACTCCTAAAATTCCCTCCCTTGTTTTTGGACTCTTTGCGTTCCCTTTGGACTCTCTGCGCTTCCTTTTATATTTTCATCTTTATTTTTTGTCCTTCCTCTTCTACCCCTCAGTCCCTGCACACCGCCTGTGTCCTTCCCCTCCCTCTCCTCTCCCTTTCCCTTTTTCCCCCCTTTACGGAATTCAACAATAGTGTTCTAAGTAGCCCAGTGGGGCCTGTTTTTATAACTACAGAAACTACTTAGATTGTGCGCCCCTAGGGTGAGAGAAATAAGTTTGTTTACACTTAAGGATTGGGGAGGGGGGACGGATCGGGAGGATGGCGGGAAGAGACGGGAAAAAAGCGGTGGGAACACCAATAGAGAGGAAAACCTCAAGACAGGAGGAAATAAAGGATCTAGATGCTTTATGGTTGAAAATAAAAGAGGAACTTAGACAGAGTGAAACCCGTATGGAAAAAAAGCTTGGAGAGATGCAGGATTCCTTTGATAAAAAAATGGAGGAGGTGGTAGGGGAACTATCTAACAAAATTAAAGACTTAACGGTACGAACAAAGTCCTTAGAGGACTCAAATAAGAAAACACAGAGAGAGACGAAAGATCTGAGAAGAGAAGCAGAAAAAACCAAAGAGAACTTTGAAGAATTAAATAAAAGTCAAGATCAAGTATTAGATAACTTAGCTATGATGGAAATGAAACAGAAGCAGCTAAATCTGAAATTTAGAGGAATAGGGGAAGCAAGGGATGAAGATATAAAAGAAAAAATGACAAAAGAACTGGCAAGGTGGTTAGCACTGAGAGAAGAAGAAGTTGCACAAACCATAGAAAATGCTTTTAGGATAAAAATAAGACCAAAACAAAATAAACAGAAAAAGGCCCCAGGAGACTGTTTGGTGATCTTCAGATCAATAGAGATGAGAAATATAATTTTGAGAGAAAGTTACCAGAAGAAACTGATAATTGATGGGAAACCAATTATCATTTTCAAAGAAATACCAATCAGGCTCCTTCGTAAGAGAGAAGGCTACAAACAGATAGTCAACACTTTGAAAAAGAATGGCATACAGCACAGATGGGAATTCCCTGAAGGGATTTCCTTTTTTTATAAAGGGAAAAGATTCAGGATAACAGAAACGCAAGAAGTCAGTAAATTCCTTCGTAGATATGAGAAAGACCTTGGAGGGTTGGTAGAGAGATCTGGGGGAAGGGGTGGAGAGAGGGAGGGAGAAGGGGGAATGGGATTGGGAGGGAGGTTGGAAGAGGAGGGAGGATCGGGGGAGGGGGGGGAGGAAGAGGAGGAGGAAGAGACGAAGGAGGAAGAGATAGGTGAGGAACAGGAGGAAGGAGAGAACCAAAACACCCGAATTTAATTTAGCCAAAACTCCAAACCTAATCTAACAAATTACTGTCTTGTCGATAGATAAAAGCGATAATGAATCTTAAAATTTTAACATGGAATGTGAATGGAATGAATGAAAAAGTAAAAAGGAATAAAATTACAAATGTGCTGAAGAAGAAAAAATTGGATGTAATTTGTATACAAGAGACTCATGTAGCCAAAAAACACAAACATGTATTAGTAAATAAGAAACTGGGTACAGAATTTGTAAACTCTGGGAGAGAAAAAAAAAGGGGAGTGGTAACATATGTTGACGAAAAATGGGAACCCAAACTGACCTACAAAGATGAAGAAGGAAGGATACTGGGGGTTCAAATAAGCTTTCAGGGAGAGAAGATTAATGTGATAAACATCTATGCCCCAAACTCAAACAGGTCAGAGTTCTATAAAAAACTGGAACAAGTACTATTAGAACTAGGAAATAATAGGACGATACTATTGGGAGATTTCAACGCAGTGCCGGCGTTAGAAATGGATAGACAAACAGAGAAGAGAAAACAAAAACAAGGAAAGTTACCGAAATCATTCCTGGATCTGGAAGAGAACTTGGACTTGACGGATATATGGAGACACAAACACCCAACAGAAAAACAGTTCACCTTTTTCTCAGAAGTGCATAAAAGCTGGGGAAGAATAGACCAAATTTGGGTCTCAAGAGAAATCACTCTAAGAACCGTCAAGTGCGAAATCCAACCGAGAACTTTCTCTGACCATAACTCAATAACCTTGGAACTTAAAGGAGAATCACAAGGAGGCTTCAGATGGAGATTAAATGAATACCTACTAGATAACGAGGAGGTTATCGAAAAAGCCAAAGCCACGTTAAAAGAGTACTTAGAGATGAATCTCAATATGGGAACAAATATAGAAACAGTTTGGGACGCCAGTAAGGCGGTTTTAAGAGGGTTTTTCATCCAGCAGAATAACTACAAGAAAAAATTAAGGCAGCAAAAAACAGACGAAATACTCAAACAGCTAAAGGAACATGAGAAAAAATTGGCAGAACACCCAAAAGATGAACAAAGTATGCAAACAATAAAAATACTACAAAGACAATATTCAATGCTAACGAGTCAAGAAATAGAGTGGAAAATCAAATCAATGAGGCAGAGATATTTTGAATCCGCGAACAAAACGGGGAAATTCCTAGCCTGGCAATTGAGGAAAAGACAGAAACAGAATGTCATAAATAAAATAATGGTAGAAAAAGAATTAATAGTAGATCCAAAAAAAATACAAAAAAACTTTCTTAAATTCTATGAGGAGTTATATAAAAAAGGAGAAGAGGACCCAGCACAAATAGAAAAATATTTAGAGGGCTGTACAGGGAAGACTGTCACAGAAGAAGAAAGAACCCAATTAAACAGACCGATAAGTATAGAAGAAATTGAAACTGCGATAAAAAAAATGAAATCAGGAAAGGCGCCAGGCCCAGACGGCTTATCAGCCAAATATTACAAAGTCTTGGGAGATCAACTGAAACAGGTATTATGTGAAACCATGAACAACACTCTGAAAGGAGGGAAAATACCCAAGTCGTGGAGGGAAGCTTATATAACACTCATTCCTAAACCAGATACAGACAAACAGAACATGAAGAACTACAGGCCAATATCGTTATTAAATAATGACTATAAAATATATGCTGACATTATGGCGAACAGATTGAAAAAATGTTTAACAAATTTAATCCACAAAGATCAAGCGGGTTTCCTCCCAAATAGATACCTGAAAGACAATGTGAGGCATGTTATAAACATAATTGAGTATTTGGAGACCAACAACAATATACCGGCGTCTTTGATTTTTATAGATGCAGAAAAGGCGTTCGATAACGTCTCTTGGCGGTTTCTTTTAAAATCCATAGAAAAGGCAGGGATCGAGGGTGAATTTTTGAAAGGAATACAGGCAATATATTCAAATCAACATGCCAAACTGGTAGTAAATAACAGCATCACGAAGAGATTCAAAATAGAAAAAGGAACAAGGCAGGGTTGCCCTCTTTCTCCACTTCTGTTCATTTTAGTCTTAGAAGTCCTGGCGAACAAAATAAGGTCAAAGTCAGAGATAAAAGGGATTAAATTAGGACTTAAAGAGTATAAGTTAAAAGCATACGCGGACGATCTGATGTTATCCCTAGAAGAGCCACAAGAAAGCATGGGTAAAGCATTGGAGATAATGGAGGAATACGGTAAACTTTCCGGCTTCAAACTGAACAAAATTAAAACAAAAATGCTGACGAAGAACTTGAAAAACGACGCGCAAGAAAGATTAGAATCCCAATATGGAATTAAAGTAACCAAAAAACTAAAATACTTAGGAATTTGGCTTACACCCAAAAATATAAATCTAATTGAAGACAACTACACAACAACATGGAATAAAGTGAAAAAGGATTTGGACGTCTGGAACAGGGTGAATCTCTCGTGGCTGGGCAGGATGGAAGCAATAAAAATGAATATACTCCCTAAGATGCTGTTCCTATTCCAAAATATACCAGTTATCAGAGGACCCAAGTTATTTAAGGATTGGCAGAAAACTCTTTCAAGATTCATATGGCAAGGAAGAAGGCCAAGGATTAGATTCAAATCACTTACAGACCGAAAGGAGAGAGGAGGATTGGCAGTACCAAATTTAAAATTATATTATGAAGCGGCCTGCCTTTGTTGGGTCAAAGACTGGATAACTCTAGAGAATACGGACTTACTAGACCTAGAAGGGGCAGATAACAGGCTCAACTGGCATGCCTACCTCTGGTCAAATAAAGAAAAAGCACATAAAAGATTCTCGAGTCATATTATCAAAGGCCCCTTGTATGAAGTCTGGGAAAGAAATAAGAAACTGCTAGAACAGAGAACACCTTGGTGGCTATCCCCAACAGACATCTTATCAATCAAAAAAGTAAACCTGGAAGGGCGAAAACTGACTTATGAAGATCTACTGGTAAGATCCCAAGATAACTGGAGGCTAAGACCATATGAAGAATTAAAGGAGAGGCTGTCAGGCTGGCTACAGTATCATCAGATAAATGCAAAATGGTCAGAGGATAAGAAAATTGGAATGAACGAAAAGAAGTCTAAATTTCAGATTGAAATAGTTGAAGGTAAATCCAAAATACTATCTAAGATGTACAATATACTATTGGAATGGGAAACGAAAGACGAGGAAATTAAAGATGTTATGGTCAAGTGGGCAAGAGATTTGGGGCATAGTATAGAATATGAAAAATGGTCAAAACTCTGGAATGAGGGAATAAAGTTCACGGCAAGCGCTGCAATTAGAGAAAACCTAGAAAAGATGATACATCGATGGTACCTAACACCAGAAAAATTAGGTAGAATGTATAAAACTGTAAATAAGTCCTGTTGGAAATGTAAAATAAAAGAAGGCAACTTTATACATATGTGGTGGACATGCGAGGAAATAAAAAGATTTTGGGATCAGATATATACAGAGTTAAAAAAGATACTTAGATATACATTTCCCAAAAACCCAGAGGCCTTCCTATTAGGGATGGTCGGAACAGAAATTCAAGAAAAAGATAAAACTTTATTCCAATACTCAACAGCAGCGGCCAGAATTTTAATCGCTCAAAACTGGAAAGGCACAAACCTCCCAACGGTGAAAGAGTGGCAGTTAAAGTTATACGACTTTATTGAATTGGCAAGAATGACACAAAGAATCAGAAATCAAAAAAATACAAAGTTAAAAGATGATTGGAATAAATTCATGGTTTATTTCGAAAGTAATTTTAAAAACGTACCAACTACAGCGGGTTTGTTATAAAACTCCCGATGTATAAACTAGAAACAAACACCAGCGGTAAAAATGAAATTGTTAAAAGTAAAACCCGAAATCAGTAGGGAAGGAAGTCGATGTTCTATGATGTAACCTTTTTAAATGTATTTGTCTTGTTTTGTGTGTATGCTTGTTTCTTTCTCTTTTCTTTTTATTTCTTTTTTTTTTTTTTCCTTTTTCTTGGTGTATAAAAGAAATTCAATAAAAAGTATTAAAAAAAAAAAGGAATAGAATTACAGTGGTACCTCAGGTTACATACGCTTCAGGTTACATACGCTTCAGGTTACAGACTCCAATTTTGGATTGCCCTCTTCTAGATGCAACGGGTTCGACAAGTTGATCCTCAGGGTCCCTTCCAAACTCTGCAATTCTATGATCTAGAAGGAGAATTACAGATTGAGGGCCTCCGTGTTGACATTATGATGATTCAGCGAGTCCAGATAAATTTAAGAAACTGGTGAAATTGAAATAACCAGTCGTTTAGAAAAACAGTTTTTACTTTTCACGCAATAATTTATAAACTGTATTGCTCCAATGAATGCATTTTTAGTGTGAAAACTTTTTAGTGTTGATGTTTTGTGCTGTTAATGCTGATAAAATAGTGGTCCCTACAACATTAGACAGCTTAAACCTCCTGCTAGCAATGTGCTGTTTTCCTAAATCATTTTTTTTAAATCGTGACTGTGCAAGAGACGCATAAGACGCATTCCAGTGAAAGAAGCTTGTAAACATGTTGGGAGCAGAATGCTGGACTAAATAGACTTTCAGTCCTATCCAACAGGGCACTTTTATGTTCTTAAGTTTCATAGATCATAGCATAACACATTGGTCACATAAGCGGAAATGGTTTGCTTATTTTAAAATAATTAGCAAAAGCAACTGACTCACCTGGGCCCTCTTTCATTGACCCCCACTTCATTATACGAGAAAAGAAACTGATACATGAGTAAAGGATCATTTTCTCTCTCAACCATAACCAGTATGAATTACTAGGGGCTGCCACTCTTGCTTGCTCCATTTCCCAATCCTTCCCACCCACCTAGACCTAGACCTCACCATCTCTCCTATCTCCTCCCAGGTTGCCCACCCCCATTTGTTGTTGTTTAGTCATTTAGTCGTGTCTGACTCTTTGTGACCCCATGGACCAGAGCACGCCAGGCACTCCTGTCTTCCACTGCCTCCCGCAGTTTGGTCAAACTCATGCTGGTTGCTTCGAGAACACTATCCAACCATCTCGTCCTCTGTCGTCCCCTTCTCCTTGTGCCCTCCATCTTTCCCAACATCAGGGTCTTTTCCAGGGAGTCTTCTCTTCTCATGAGGTGGCCAAAGTATTGGAGGCTCAGCGTCACGATCTGTCCTTCCAGTGAGCACTCAGGGCTGATTTCCTTCAGAATGGAGTGGTTTGATCTTATTGCAGTCCATGGGACTCTCAAGAGTCACCTCCAGCACCACCCATACCCATAGCTAACCTCAAACAAATATTTCTATTTATTTCTTTCTAATAGGGCTGCACTGTTGACTTTGATAATCAATTAAATTCCCCCTCCCCGGACCAATCCTACTAGTGGACTGAGATGGACAAATTTGTTTATTTTGTGTTCTATCAGTCTCTCCCTTTTCTGTCCATTTCCACATCAGTTGCCAATTAAAAAAGAAATTCTCACGAAAATTATTTAGCAACTAGTGCAGGTTTCTCCCAGTGCAAACATTTCAGTATGCAATTTTGCCTAATGGACACAATTTTGCAAGCATTTCCTCCTAATATTTCTGCACATTACTTTCACTAACATACGCACACCATGATATGCATTTTTGTACACGTTACGTGGTTGGATAACTGAATTGCAAAATTCTTTTTTCACCAATTCTTTTAAATTCATTTTCAGACTTTTGCCTGCATTGCAAAATTCAGAGAGGTGCAGATTTCGAAGGATAGCTACTTTTTAATTTGCTTTCTCTTCCAGGAATTGGCTGGGTTCACCTTTAAATGGGAACCGAATCAAATTTCTTCCCCATCCCTAATGACTAAGGAAAGCCCTGGTGCTAGAGGATATGAATTGTCCAAGGTCTTATGAGAAATGTGGCCACAGGACATAAAGGATAGAGAGAGAAAGGATTTCACTCCCACATTGCTGGCTGTTCTTCCCCTGGTACAATTTCTCTCCCATTGTTTCCAATAGGAGCAGTTTTGTCCTTGGTTTGAACCCCCCAATCTACTCCTGGCATGCCCCTTATGGCCGTGAAGGTTTTTTCAGCAGCAAGAGAAGGACCTGTGAGGTCAGATATCTCATGCAGGAACAAACCTCTTTTTCCACCCTCAAAGTGGGGGGTCCACTCCCTCCTAAGGCCCCTGGGATGCTCTCCCTAGGACAATAATAATGCAGGAACCATATTCTAATAAAATAAAATCCCTGAATTAATCCGTCAGCATATTATTTTCAGATACAGTGGTACCTTGGTTCTCAAACTTAGAATCATAGAATCATAGAGTTGGAGTAGACCACAAGGGCCATCGAGTCCAACCCCCTGCCAAGCAGGAAACACCATCAGAGCACTCCTGACATATGGTTGTCAAGCCTCTGCTTAAAGACCTCCAAAGGAGACTCCACCACACTCCTTGGCAGCAAATTCCACTGTCGAACAGCTCTTACTGTCAGGAAGTTCTTCCTAATGTTTAACTTAATCTGTTCTGGAAGTTCGTTCCAAAACCAAAGCATTCTAAAATCAAGGTGTACTTTCCATAGAAAGTAATGGAAAATGGATGATTCAGTTCCAGGCTTTAAAAACAACCCCTAAACCAGCAATTTAACATGAATTTTGCTATCTAACAAGACCATTGATCCATAAAATGAAAGCAATAAACAATGTACTGCAGTCACCCAATCCATCAATCAGTAGCTGAACTGGGTTCCACACAGTCACAAAAACAAAACAAAAAAGAGCTGCAAAAGCAAAAATGCAAAATAAATAGCAAAAGCAGACAGACCTCAGCGTAATACTCAAAATGGAAGTGTGGCACTCAAATCAGAAGCATAACACTCAAACCGGAGCACGTTCGGCTTCCAAAAAAAGTTCGCAAACCAGAGCTGGGTTTGCAATGTTTGGGTTCCAAGTTGTTTGAGAACCAAGGTGTTTGAGAATCAAGGTACCACTGTATTGGGGGATATCCAACATCCAGGAAACATACTCAGATAGTAGTCCCATTGAAATCAATGGATTTAGTTACTGAAGTCCACTGTTTTCAGTCAGGTGTACCCAACACTGTGTGAGTGGTATTCTGCTTGCATAATGGGATGTCTCGCTGCACTCCACCCAGATTGACTGTGGTTCTCAGAGGGCCTGGCCAAACCTCTAGAATGGATTTTGAGGGTGCACAGTATGATACATGGGAGAGGAGAGGAAGGGGAGCCATTTGCACAATGGCGATGTTGGGTAGAACTCAGTCAATCTACCCTGAGTATCACTAATGTTGGATATCACCCATCATTTTTAATAAGACTGCTTCTCAAAACTGCAGAAGGCAGGTGCCATCATGAGACTTTCTCCAAAGCCTGGATTTCGGTGCTGTGGTTATAGTGAGGTTATACCTCTATACATACCAGAGGGAGGCCTCCTCTGATTCCTGCATCATCTAGCAAGAAAGAAAATTTGCCCTGTGCTTCAGATCGAATGAATGGATTAATTGATGCATTTGTATGATTGATGGATCTAAAAATTCTTTCATCTTCCTGCAGCCCTACTTTTGAAGTTCACATGCCGTTTGAGCAAAACAGTGAAGCGATTACTTCAAGATTCTAGCATGATATGTCTGTCCTTGGACGCGACCTGTGAAGTAGAAGGTTGAAATGCTTCTCCTTTTGCTGAACCTGATACTGAGGCAAGTTTTTGCTGTGCCACTTCAAAAATCCAAGAGACAGGCTAAGACTACTTTCTAAGTACATTCTGTGTCCTTGAAGCACAGAGAGGCAAAGGAAAGGAGCTCTGATTAAATTCCAGCAATATTTCTAATTTTTGCAGGTCACAAGTGGTGCTTATCTTTCCAGTACATGTTGTGATTCAGTACTGGGCGGTAGATTATAAATGGGTTGGGGACACTTGACAAAAGTGATTTCAAAGTCGTGCGTTCCCAGTTGGTGTGCATCTCCTGAAACATGAAAGAAAATGATTGATGTTCGGTTTTTGCAAGGTGCATTGGGCAAACAGATGCTAAGGGGTTCAAGACCCTTGTTCGCCAGATAGTTGACAGAAGAAGGAATATCAGTTGGTGGCTGTTTGCCTGTCCCTGCGTGACAAGCTAGATCTGCCCCCAAATCTTCTATGGAGCTCTGCATCTGGTCACCTATAAAGTATGGTAGTAGTGGGGTGTTTTGTTGATGCACCTTTGTGCTTGTGATAACGTTGTGGAGCCACAGCCGACTCTTGAAGCAGCTGCAATTGGGGTGATAATGTAATCCAGGGGTTCTGATGTAATCCAGGGATGACAGGCCATGTACATGTTCCATCATGCCTGGCCATTAGCTGCCCTGGTTGAAGCTGATGGAAGTTGGAGTCCAATGACATCTGGAGGGCCCCAGATTCTCCACCCATGCTGTAATATAATGGCGGAAACATTCTAAAGGTTATTTTGTCCAAACATTCAGGGACTTCTGTTAATTTAGTCAGTGCTTTTGGGGGGGGTGCGGGGACGCAGGGGTACGCATACCCCCAAAACATTTTGTGAATCTAAGGGGAGAAGAAATTTAAATTTTTTTTTTAGTTTCTTCTCTAGCATGGTGAATCGTCACTTCCGTTGAATAGCATGGTGAATTGTCTGTTCTGTTGCTACCCCCGATGGCGGCCTTATTTCCTGTCACTGTTTCCTGAGTCTCAGATGGAAGCGAGCGTTTAATGTGTGAAGTAGGAGTTGGAATCTAGCACGGTAATTGGCCAGTTTCGATGTTACCACCTCCAATGGCGGCTTCATTTTCTTTCCCAGTGTAATGCATGTTCTTTGTACTTTTGTCCATTTGCTGTATTTATTTTCCCCGATTTGAACTATAAAATGATTATTTTCTTGAGTCAAAATGAGAGTACCCCTAAGAATTTTTTTTTAAGAAAAAAAGCACTGAATTTAGTTAGCAGAGTAATGGGATAAATGTTGGTGTTTTAAATGATGAGGCTGAACAGTTCACGCTTGTTTTCTATACTATTTTAATTCCAATTATCTCGCAAGGGTAAGCAACATGAAGTCCCCCAAGTTCTTGGGCTCCAAGTCCCATCTATCAAGCCTGGTCAATGGTCAGGGATGATGGGACTTGTAGTCCAACACCATGTTGGCTATCCCTACTCTATTATAATAGAAGATGAAGCAAATATTAAAGATTGGATTTTCTTGTAGCATTGAAAAGTAGCTTTCATTTAGTAAATAGTAAGCTATCTCATGTTTCTTTAAGTAGTACATAAAGGCAACTCTCTCTATATATCCTAGAAGCAATCTATTTATTCATTTTACTTTTTCAAAATGCAAAGACATGGTCATATAACAACAATTTTGCATAGAAAACAGACATAAAACAATTGCACCCAAAATGAACTCTAGAAGATCTAGAGAGCTATCTATAGATTTTATTGAAACGTGGCCTTGCTAGGAATATTGATTTTTGCAATCTATAGGTTTTGTTAAATTTTATTGGTCAGTACAGTGCATTTTGGATAATTTAACATGGTGGGTGACCGCTACCATTACTACTAAGCCCAAGCTAAGACCTGCAGAGTTCAAAACTGCCAGAATCTGGGGATAAGGGATGTTAACAATACCTGTCACATAATGGTTGCCTTAATTCACTCTTTGTTCTCTGGATTTCTTGTGAGTCACTCTCATGCCTTAAAATAGCTGCAAATGTATTGTCAGAAAGACAAGACCTGTGAACTATGAGACAACGCACTTGAGCTAGACATGAGCACTGACCTTCAAGTCTATTTCAGAAGTTCTGCTGTGATCTGAATAGAACATGTAGCCACAAGGAATAATGTATCCATATTTTGTCAATGTGATGCTTTCTCCTTTTTAATGAAGGCAATGGTCAGGATCCTCATTAGGCCTGCCAGAAATCCTCATTTGGCCCCCAAGGCAGTTTCAGCTGAGCCAACCCACCTTTCCTACACCTGATAGAGGTGTGGGTGGACTGAAATGAACTATTGCAAGCACTGCCAGTCAGCTGATTGGCAGCTCCTGCTGAGTCATGTGCAAAGCCTCTTCATGGTGCTTTGCAAGCCCCGACGACCAGCTGATCAAAGAGGGCTTTCAAAGCACTGGGCTGTGCCTTTGGTCACACCATATGATTTCAGGACATGTCGACAAAAATGGGTCACCCAATATCAGGGGTGCCAACTTGGAGAAAATATTGTGGGGGACCAGGCAAACTCTGCCCCACATAATCTATCACATGATCACACTATTTGAATGGCAATGTCCATCAACTTGGGGGGGGGGGAAGGTCCAGCCTCCTCAAATATTTTATTGTGGGGACCGAAGCGCCCACAGACCCTAGGAGCTGGCTCCTATAACCAATGTCATTGTGATATCAGGCAAGTAGGGAGTGCAGAAAGAAATGATCTGACCCACCAGCTGAATTCAGTTCCCCACACCTTTCTCAAGACATTCATGCCCCATATCATTAGATATACAGTGGTACCTCGGGTTACATACGCTTCAGGTTACATATGCTTCAGGTTACAGATTCTGCTAACCCAGAAATATTACCTCAGGTTAAGAACTTTGCTTCAGGATGAGAACAGAAATCGTGCTCCAGCAGCGCGGCGGCAGCAGCAGGCCCCATTAGCTAAAGTGGTGCTTCAGGTTAAGAACAGTTTCAGGTTAAAAACGGACCTCCGGAACGAATTAAGTACTTAACCTAAGGTACCACTGTACTTATGAAATATTTGTCATTATGAGGTATTCATGAAGTGAAGGCCTGCTTATTACAGGGCCTTCCAGAGAAGAGGAACCACAATGGTGACAGAGGTTTTCCCCCAGTAACACATCCTTGCAAGCAACACCTTTTTAGAGATATTGCCAGATTTACTCACTCAAAATGGAACGTTGTCACCAAGTGTAACATTGCAGGTGCCATTTTCCCTCCCTGATCTCCTAGTGAAGCTAGTGTTCGGGATGAGGGGCAAATTATGCCCTCTTGCAATTCTGCCCAGGATTTCAGCCAACACTTGTCATAAAACTAATTTTTTAATTAAAAAGGAGCCACTATGAATTGAGCTGACTTCTGTTTGCTTCATATCAGTCTGTCACAGCTTTAGCTAGTGTATGATGGATACTTTCGTTTTAAAGAGGGTGACACAGAGAGAGTGTTGAGAACTGACAATTATATGCCTATTATGTGTACACCTTTATGAATGTGTGTCATAGCACTACATTTCCTGCCTTTGTTGTATTAGTGAGATTAGAGAGACTGTGGACTGAGCAGTGACTTAATTTGAACTGCTTTTTTTAAGACTTTAACACACAGAGATCAAGAACCAATTTTCAAACATCTGCGGAAGGAGAAAGAGCTGTTCCAACTTTGCATTGCTCCAGGATAAAAGAAACACCTCTCTTTTACGATCTTGAACTCCCGTACCCTTCTGACAAAACCTTTATAAAGCAATTAAAATGCTTCATATATAGTTCCTAAAACTGACACATCTGAAAGACTAGAGAAATTTTAAAATTGCGATTACGTTTCATAATAATATGTCTTGTCAATACAGCTGGGGTCCATAAAGGTGAGATAAAAAAAAAAGAGAATCATTATAAACTTACATGTTTAGACTACATAAACACCATACATTTAAAGTATATTTAAAGCAGAGGGCTTCCCCCAAATAATCCTGGGAATTGTAGTTTGTTAAGGGTACTGGGAATTGTAGCTCTGTGAAGAGTAAAGCACAGTTCTCAGGGGAAATCCATGTTGTTTAAATGTATAGTGCTTATGCAGCTAAATACACAAGCCATATTATTAATCCTGTAGCACATTTGAATTTGAGTCATTCAAAAAAAATCCTGTGACTTTAATGGCAGCCTCATATGCAAAAATTTAGCTGGCGTAGCTGTTCCTGGCACAGAGTTAAAGTGATAGGGAGCAACTTTACCAGATAAAAGTGTTGCACAGCACGTTGATTTATTTGGAAGTGTTCCCACCCTCTTAAAGACTTTCTGCATTTTGCACCAGAGCAGAAAAGGTCCAGTCCATTGCTTTGCACACCCACAAGAGTTAAGACATTGTTTTGGTTGGGCTTCCGATTTCCCCCGCAGAGCTCTGTCTCTTTAAGGGTATAATTCCAGGACTCTTTCTCTCTCTCTCTCTCTGTATTCGTACATCAAGTGCCAAGCAGAGACATCAACTGTAGCCTCTGGGACACACTGCTCTTTGCCACAGAGAAAAAGGAAAGAAAGAAAGAAGTGAATGTGGGAGGAGGGGAAGGAGGAGGGGAAGCACAGATCCTGCTATGTTCCAAAGGATGAGTCACTTCCTAGCAATAACCCCGAGATGCTTATTTATTTCTGTTTTGCTGATATGAAGGCCAGAGTTGCAGGGCACAGTTTCTCAGCGTTCCTCAGCTCCAGGACCCAGATCCCCCACCCTCGACTGGCCATTAATCATTGCAGGCCTGTTACCAAATGTACACAGAGAGGGAGCTGTGCCTGGGCGAGTGGCCTTTAGCTGTCTCCAGTCCAATGAAATCACCTTGCGCGGAGACCTCTTTTATGAGAGTTTGGTTTATTTGTAACTAAACGACTTCCTCCGCTATTTGATAAGCTCAAATATTTGCTACCGATAGTCTGGGAGAGTGTCACATTTATTATCCCCTGTGCTGAAGGCAGCCATTGCCTGGGTCTTTGATTTCGGCGCAGGAGTCAGGTTAACCCCTTGAAAGGCAGCTGCACAAATGGCCAAGGGAATTCTAAGTACAGTGGTGCCTCGCAAGACGAAATTAATTCGTTCCGCAAGTTTTTTCTTCTTGCGAGTTTTTCGTCTTGCGATGCACGGTTTCCCATAGGAATGCATTGAAAATCAATTAATGCGTTCCTAGGGAAACCACCTTCAGACCAGGTCCGGGGACAGTCTGTCCCCCGACCTCTTCTGAAGGCTGGGGGGGGGGGAACAAGGGCTTTTCTTCCCACCCCCAGCCTTCAGAAAGCTGTTCTCCCAGCGCTCTCCCAGCTGGAGAAGTGACCTGCGCCTATGGAGGCTCCTGCCATAGGCGCGCGTCACCTCTCCAGCCGGGAGAGGGTCGCAGGGGGCTGCTTTAGCCCCGCGTGCCCTCTCCCAGCTGGAGAGGTGATGCGCGCCTATGGAGGCTCCTGCCATAGGCGCGCGTCACCTCTCCAGCCGGGAGAGGGTCGCAGGGGGCTGCTTTAGCCCCCCGCGCGCTCTCCCAGCTGGAGAGGTGACCCGTGCCTATGGAGGCTCCTGGCATAGGCGCGCGTCACCTCTCCAGCCGGGAGAGGGTCGCAGGGGGCTGCTTTAGCCACGTGCCCGCTCTCCCAGCTGGAGAGGTGACGCGCGCCTATGGAGGCTCCTGCCATAGGCGCATGTCACCTCTCCAGCCGGGAGAGGGTCACAGGGGGCTGCTTCTCTGCTGTCCCGGGGAGATTTTAAAATGCTGGGGGTCGGCAGCGAACGCTTCGCTCCCGCCCGCCAGCATTTTAAGATCGCCCGGGGCAGCGGAGAAGTCTCCGCTGTCCCTGGAAGGCAGGCGGGGGGAGCAAAGACTTTTGCCCCCCGCCGGCCTTCAGAAGAGGTCCAGGACCTCTTCTGAAGGCCGGCTGTGGGCGAAAGTCTTTGCTCCCGACTGCCAGCAATTTAAAACAGGTCCCCGGAGATTTCCCTATGGGCTTTCGTCTTGCGAAGCAAGCCCATAGGGAAATTCGTCTTGCGAAGCGCCTCCAAAACAGAAAACCCTTTCGTCTTGCGGGTTTTCCGTCTTGCGAGGCATTCGTCTTGCGGGGTACCACTGTACAGTGGTACCTCGGGTTACATACGCTTCAGGTTACATACGCTTCAGGTTACAGACTCCGCTAACCCAGAAATAGTACCTCGGGTAAAGAACTTTGCTTCAGGATGAGAACAGAAATTGTGCTCTGGTGGCAGCAGGAGGCCCCATTAGCTAAAGTGGTGCTTCAGGTTAAGAACAGTTTCAGGTTAAGAACGGACCTCTGGAATGAATTAAGTACTTAACCTGAGGTACCACTGTATGCTAAGTCGGGGGTGAGGGAAGCTTTTACAGCTGGAGGGCTTCATTCCTGTGTGACTTGGAGTATATTTCAATTCCCTTTGGGGCATGCTTCCAGGGCCCACATACCAGTGGTGGGATGGACCACAGGCAAAAGGGGTGGAGCTACAAATATAGATACAGTCATACCTCATGTTACGTTTGCTTCATGTTACGTTTTCTCAAGTTGCATCCCGTGGAGACCCAGAAGTACCGGAAAGGGTTACTTCCAGGTTTCACAACTCGTGCATGCTCAGAGGTGCTAAATCGCACTCCACGCATGTGTACAAGCGCCAAATCACACCGCACACCTGCGCAGATACGGCACTTCAGGTTCCGGGCTTTTCATGTTGCGAACGGGCTTCCGGAACGGATCCCGTTCGCAACCAGAGGTACCACTGTAGTACAGTGGTGCCCCGCAAGACGAATGCCTCGCAAGACGGAAAACTCGCTAGACGAAAGAGTTTTCCGTTTTGGAGGTGCTTCGCAAAACGAATCTCCTATGGGCTTGCTTCGCAAGACGAAAATGTCTTGCGAGTTCCTGCGGGTTTTTCCCCCTCCCCCCTTTTTCTAAGCCGCTAAGCCGCTTATCAGCTGATCCGATAAACCGATAAGCCGCTAAAAGCTGCTAATAGCGCTAATCTGCTAATCCGTCAATGGGCTTGCTTCGCAAGACGAAAAAAACCACTAGACGAAGAGAATCACAGAACGGATTCTTTTCGTCTTGCGAGGCACCACTGTACCTTTGTGTAGCAGCCTTGTTCCTACACACCATAGGAGCCAACTCCTAGGGGCTCTGGGTCTTTGTCCACTGCCCATAAAATAGTTGAAGGGGCCTGCTCCCCCCCAGAGTTGATGGGCATTGCCATTCAAATGGAGGGCGATTTCTGTTCTCATCCTGAAGCAAAGTTCTTAACCTGAGGTACTATTTCTGGGTTAGCGGAGTCTGTAACCTGAAGTGTCTGTAAAACCCAAGGTACCACTGTAGTTACTTATCTCCTTGGCTCAGGGGTCGCATAACCCCATACCCTCTAACATTTCTCGGATAAAAATAGGAACAGCCTACCATACTCTCCAACATTTCTCCAATGAAAATAGGGACATCCTAAGGAAAAGCGGGACATTCTGGGATCAAATCAGAAACTGGAATGGCTTCTCTAAATCAGGGACATCCCTGGAAAATAGGGACACTTGGAGGGTCTGTCACACATACTAGAGTAATACGATCTGCCCTTTTGCCTTCCTACCAGCTGGGCTGACCGACCACATTTTGCCATCTAAAGGAGTATGTGCATGTGTGTGTTTGAGACCATTAATCCAGAATCTAAACCCAACAAACTGAATCCCTATTTTGTGATGCTGATGGGGCCTATATCTACCAACCGCAGGAAAAGTTAGGCCCTCCCTGGAAGTTAGGGTTGCCTGGCAACTGCTTGGGCAGCAAGGTGGAATGTCTTTTTAGCTTCGTGCAACAACCCCCCCCCCAAAAAAAAAAAAACAGACTGCAAAAAGGCAATGATCGAAACAAACACTGCTGGGGAAAGCGAGCGAGCAGAAAAGTATTCTGTTAGCATCCAGCATTAAAAGTCCTGGAGCATACCGGTCTAGTGACTGGGCGAACAGAAATACTCAGGGCTGATCTAAATATCGCACAAAATGAGGTGACGGACATTTGAGTGTAATGACAGTTTTGAGACACCAATGGGCGTTGCAAAATAAATAAAAATAAAAATGCTGAAGTGTATCCCCGGTCTGTAGGAGGGAGGCTCCAGTCTTAGGTCTCCAGACAGCCTGAAACAAGAACCTTGTGATGCTGTTCAGATCTTCTTAGGGGGAAGTAACCTGTGGGGTGGGGTGGAGAGCAGAGGGGCACTGTGGGGAACTTGTGAGCCTCCAGGTATTGCTAGACTACAGCTCCCATACATGTCCCTGATCACTGGCCATGCTGCTTGGGGCAGATGAGTGCTGGAGTCCAACAACCTGACTTAGCCCTTAAGTATCCATAACTTAAGTATCCATAACTTGGATACTTAAGGTTGGTCCCTGCTCCTGCAAGCGTAGCAGTTCCAAAGCACATCAAAGTGCAAGTAGATAAATAGGTACTGCCCTGGCGGGAAGGTAAATGGTGTTTCCGTGCACTGCTCTGGTTCACCAGAAGCGGCTTAGACATGTTGGCCACATGACCCGGAAGCTGTACGCCAGCTCCCTTGGTTGGTCACGACTGGACCTAATGGTCAGGGGTCCCTTTACCTTTACCTTATCCATAACTTTAGCCAGGTCATTCCCTCTGTTTTGTGATATGAAGTCATTGGACTACAACTCCCATCTGCTCCAGAAAACATGGCCAATGGTCAGGAACATGGATGGGAGCTGTAGCCCAGCAACATCAAGAGAGCTGCTGGTTCCTCACCTCTCTCCTAAAGTCACCTGAAAGTTCCCATCCCACTTTTGCCACAATCCAATCATACATTATGTAAATATGCCACCATCTTTGAATTTTCAGCTCTCTGCTTCTATGGTTGTCACCTCATCACCTCTTCTCTGCTTTCTGGATTCAGAACAGCTATTTTATAAATCTCTTCCCATCCCCCTGCCCCCAGTAAACAAGACATATTTGCCCAAGTATTTGTTCATATGTTTCAACAAAAGAAGAACTCTGGAGTGGGGGGAAGTGGGGGAAAAACAGAATGCATCTGCTTAAATCTGCCATGCCCCACTTTCCTGCCTTAGGAAAAATCTGCCTGAGGGAGCAGCACATTGTTGTTGTTTAGTCGTTTAGTCATGTCCGACTCTTCTTGACCCCATGGACCAGAACACGCCAGGCACTTCTGTCTTCCACTGCCTCCTGCAGTTTAGTCAAACTCATGCTGGTAGCTTCGAGAACACTATCCAACCATCTCATCCTCTGTCTTCCCCTTCTCCTTGTGCCCTCCATCTTTCCCAACATCAGGGTCTTTTCCAGGCAGTCTTCTCTTCTCATGAGGTGGTCAAAGTATTGGAGCCTCAGCTTCACGATCTGTCCTTCCAGTGAGCACTCAGGGCTGATTTCCTTCAGAATGGATAGGTTTCATCTTCTTGCAGTCCATGGGACTCTCAAGAGTCTCCTCCAGCACCAGCACATAACTTTCCCCAAATAATACTTGCAGACCTTCCAAGTGTCCCTGTTTTCCAGGGACAGTCCCGGATTTGCAGAATCTGGCCTACTCTCCTGAGTAAGCATGTTTAGGATTGCAACCTTAGTCTGCAATCTTATGCAAGCAAGTATGTTCCAGCAAAACACCCCTGGACTCACTTCCAAGTAGACGTTCCTCAGATTGCTCTGTTATTTCAATTAGATTTTAGTAGGTGCAAAACGGATTTCAGATTGTGCTGGAATATAGCAACAAAAATGGTCCTGAGCTGTGTGGTAGGCTAGTTAGGCTCCCACAGCAAACCAATAAAGAATCTTACGACATCTTAAAGGCTGAAATATTTTTTATTTTATTCTCTTGTAACATAAGCGTTTGTGGACTTGCATCTGATGAACTGAGCTCTAGGCCCCCAAACCTTCTGCTATAATACTTCTGCGAATCTTAAGGTGTGCAAGCAAAGTAATTTTCCTTCTGCATCTATTTACAAATTACCTTCCAAACGGAACGCTTTGGCTTCTCGTGTGTTCTTGGCTTCTTCCTAGTATTTCCTTCTCAATAATCCAGCCACAATCTGGTGATCGTTAATAGAGTTGTAACACATTTCCGGTTCCCGGATACAAATATTTGCACGAAACTGTGTGGTCCGTCCATCCCTGCCTATTCTTGTCCCCAGACCTTCCCTGTTTTTCCTTTGTTTTTGGTAGCCTGCTCTCTGTTGGTTGAAATAGACATACGGAGGCCTGGGACACCCAGCAGGGGAAATATAGGGATTAACGTGGTGCCCACAGGCAGAAGGTGGGCAGAGAAAGTGGGTAGAGAAAGGCTCTTCTCCCTTTTTCATAACATTAAAACTAAGGACAATCAAGGAAGCTGAGTATTGGAAGAGTCAGGGCAGATAAAAGACATTACCGCTTCACACAGTGTGTAGTTGAACTGTGGAACTCACTCCCACAAGATGAGGACATGGCCACCGACTTGGATAGTTTTAACGGAGGACTGGACAAACTCACGGACAAGAGGGCTATCAAGGGCCACTAGCTATGGCTATAGCCAGTGTGGTGTAGTGGTTAAGAGCGGTGGACTCGTAATCTGGTGAACCTGGTTCAATTCCCCGCTCCTCCACATGCAGCTGCTGGGTGACCTTGGGCTAGTCACATTTCTTTGAAGTCTCTCAGCCCCACTCGCCTCACAGAGTGTTTGTTGTGGGGGAGGAAGGGAAAGGAGAATGTTAGCTGCTTTGAGACTCCTTCGGGTAGTGATAAAGTGGGATATCAAATTCAAAATCTTCTTCTTCTTCTTCTTCTTCTTCTTCTTCTTCTTCTTCTTCTTCTTCTTCTTCTTCTTCTGCACCATTGGAGATAGTATGTTTCTGAACACCAGTTTCTGGAAATTCTGGGGGGGACAATATGGTTGCAATCAGGTCCGTCTCATTGGCTACCCATAGGCATCAGGTCGGCCAGAATGCTGGATTAGATCTCACAGCAACCCATAAAAAAACTTGAGCGTTATCCTTTTCTTTCCATGGGCAATTATCTTTTATAGCAGAAGAGATCTTTGAAGTTTGTCACACCGATAGCTGTATTGGACCCCAGCTTGCCAAATTTGGAGTTTGCTTTGGAAATCTCTAAAGCAAACACCAGCATTTGACAAATGTGAGATCCTGGACTTCCAGCAAGCTTTTTTTTAAAAGCATTTGCAGGGGGAAACGTTTCCTTGTGCAATAAACTTGGCTGGCCGTTCGGAATGCCAAAGAGTTGCAAAATGCAAGTGAATCATTTGTCCGCAAGATGAAACTCTAAATCATGCCAAATACAGAAGTGCAGACTTGTAATATATGACTCCAGTTAGTGAAGTGACGATAAAAATAAAGGACACAAGCCAGCCAAAGTTATGCACTTTTCAGACTCATAAATTTCATTGGTTTGCACGCATCCGGGTGAAAGAAAGGTGCTGGGATAGCTCAGTTGGTAGAGCATGAGACTTTTAATCTGAGAGTCATGGGTTCAAGCCCCAGGCTGGGTAAAAGATTCCTGCCTTGCATGGGGTTCGACTGGATTGTACTTGCTGTCCCTTCCAGTTCTCTGATTCTCTCATTCATTCAAGTGCCACAGTCCAAATTCTTTTTAAAGGGTTGACCACCACCCTGTAAAGGTATCAGTAGGGGTCTCATCACATGAGCCTTCCAATGTAGCTCCACCACCACATCGAGTGAAGACATGTGACATTGAGATCAATGTGCACAGAACTATTTGTGCATAGCTGCTCACCACAACTGGTACTCCAACTCAAGCACAACTGCACATGCATCCATAGTTCTCTTCACACATTCTACTTAAGGTGTGGATTTTGGAGGGGAGGGGACATTGCCTGGACAGTATGGGAGGATAGCAGGCCACAGTCCTATTCCCCCCCACCCCATGTGTTTAGTACATATGTGGCGCTGTGGGTTAAACCACAGAGCCTAGGACTTGCCGATCAGAAGGTTGGCGGTTCCCCGCGATGGGGTGAGCTCCCGTTGCTCGGTCCCTGCTCCTGCCAACCTAGCAGTTCGAAAGCACGTCAAAGTGCAATTAGATAAATAGGTACCGCTCCGGCGGGAAGGTCAACGGCGTTTCCGTGTGCTGCTCTGGTTCGCCAGAAGTGGCTTAGTCCTGCTGGCCACATGACCCGGAAGCTATACGCTGGCTCCCTCAGCCAGTAAAGCGAGATGAGCGCCGCAACCCCAGAGTCATCCGTGACTGGACCTAATGGTCAGGGGTCCCTTTACCTTAGAAGCATGCATGAAGACATGAGGAACTGCTCAACTTTGCCCCATGTGGCAAGCTGCGTAACTGCAGCCTCCCAATCAATCACCTTCCAAACCTAGCTTGGCTCTGCTCATCCAGAGTGTCCATTTGTTCCTCATGGTCAGGAAGGACTACAGAATCATAGAGTTGGAAGGGAACCCAAGGGTCATCTAGTCCAATGCTGGAATCCCAGCTAAAGCATCCATGACAGATCACCATCCAACCTCTGCTTAAAAACCTCCAAGGAAGGAGAGTCCACCACCTCTTTGGGAGTCTGTTCCACTGCTGAACAGCACTTACTGTCAGAAAATTCTTCCTGGTATTACTTGAAGAAACTTATAGATGAATTAAAACATAATATTTACAGAAACATGCTTATGCTAGCATGGGTTTGCAGTCTCTTCTCCTAACTTCCAAAGAACTGTATTTTCCTCTCTATCCAGAGCTCAGCATTCAGCCTTCTGTATCTCAGTTAGGCCATGCCTTGTAGCTCCTGTGAGAGATTTCCACTTCAACCTTCTCTGGCATCTTTGCTCTCTTTCTTTCAAGCAGAGAACAAGCAGTCCGACACTCTATTCAACTTAGCAGTGTTCACAGTGGATTCTAAAAACACAGTGATCCTGCTTCACATAAAATGGAGCCTCTTCTTCACTAGATACCTCCCATGTGACCAACGTTAGCCAATCACATGAGCGCTACGAGAGAACTCTCTAGAATTCAGTTACCAACTGATCAAATTTAAACACATAGTAATGCATACAAGCATTTACAATTTCAGCGAATTAAATTACTGTACTTAACAAAGCACTCCCAAGAAATCATTCAAGTGGGGTGCATTTTTTTAAAAAATTAATTTATTTTTTGGCAATGGCAGTGGTAGCATTGCATATTTTACATTTCCCAGGTTTGGAGGCATTCAAATGATGGCGAATATTTGCACAAGTCCTGATTAATAGGGGCTTTTGCTTAATACAGGCCAGTTGTTGTATTTCTTTATTTCTGACTACTTTATTGCATGCACCTGTTTCAACTAACTACCAGCCATTTCTAGACATCCAACCTTCTGATTGGCCTAGAGCCAGGAATGATCTCTTGTTCCCACACTTAACATGAGCTCAGCTCTCCAATGGTATAGCCTGAAAAACACTGATACTATACAACTCTCCTTTTGCTCCCAAACAGTAGGCTCAACCATTTTTTTTATCTACTTGCAGTGCAATAAATGGTTTTTTTTTTTCTTTTTTCTTTTAATGGTTGAGTAGTCCAAGCCTCAGGGTCATATCAAGTTCAGGAGAGCTTTGCCTGGTTTTATATTTCCTTATGACCCATTCATGGCATTCTGTTCTAATCCTATTTGTCCACCTCCATAGTAAAATGTGTCGGATCCAGTGTCATCCACAAACAAACAAAGTTAACAACAAGTGCATTATGTATGTATTTGAATGTCAGTATGACGCTCAGATGGTGGCTGCTATTTCTCTATCCCCAACAGCGAATCATTTGTTGTTGCAAAAAAAAGGGGGGGTGGAGGAGATTGAAATCCACAGTCTCTTTTACATAAACAAAGGTGAGCACTGTTAGCTGCTTCTATACCATTCAAATGTGTTTTATAAACAGAAGTACATTGTCCCGTTTTCTCCCTAGAAGGTGAGATGAGGAATCATGTTCACTCTAAAGTCATGTGAGGATATTTCAGAGACTAACTTGTTTATTTACATCCTTTATAAGTCTCCTTTCATGGGCAAGGTCTTAAAACACGGTGCAAAAATTTAAAATAAATAAATAAAGACAATGCAATAAAACCATCTAATAAATTACTACTAGCAGTAGCAACAGAAAACAGAAGAGGCCAGGTAAAGAGAAAGGCCTCTAGAAATAAAGAAATCAAATGAAGGAATTGAGGGTCTTGGGCTTCATATATGCCATTTGGTTAAAACACATTCTCCCCCACCCCAAATAATAATCCTGAGGGGTAGTGTTTTAATGTTTTAATATTGTATTTTAATCTTGTTTTTAAGTTGTATTTCAATCCATTTATTTTTATATCAGGTGTTAGTCGCCCTGAGCCCGGTCTTGGCTGGGGAGGGTGGGGTATAAATAAAATTTATTATTATTATTACTCCTCAAAGGGCAGGGCTTTTTTTCCAACCAGAACTCGCCAGAACTCAGTTCCGGCACCTCTCAGGTGGGCGCCATTGCCAATCTAAGAGAACGAGAGAGGTGTTTGTGGCAGGGGTGCCAATTTGAATAAAATATTCAGGGGGATTGATCCAAGCCCTGCCCTGCATGACACGGTGCGCACACACCATTTGAATGGCAATGCCCATCAACTTTGGGAGTGCCCTGTGCGACGGGCGCGTTGGCACTTTTTCCTCTCACGTGGGTGGGCCCGCTCTCACTCACATAAATTGCCCCCACCTTACCGACCAACCCTTTACCCAAAGGTTTCTTTTCCTTCCCTCTTAAAATTCTAGCCCAGATTATCCTACGGGGGACCTTTGTGAGGGGATAACTACTAAGCTGGAGTCTCAATCAGGTTTTCTTTAAATCAACAATAAAGATTTATTTAAGGCAAGATAGTACAGTGGTACCTCTGGTTGTGAACGGGATCCGTTCCGGAGGCCCGTTTGCAACATGAAAAGAGCGCAACCCACAGCGGCGCACCTGTGCACGCGCGGATTGTGATTCACTGCTTCTGCGCATGCGCATTACGTCATTTTTGTGCTTCTGCGCATGCGCAGGCAGCGAAACCTGGAAGTAACCCTTTCCGGTACTTCCGGGTCGCCACGGGATGTAACCTGAAAGAATGTAACATGAAGCAGACGTAACATGAGGTATGACTGTATATACAGTGGCGTAGCGTGGGTTGTCAGCACCTAGGGCAAGGCAAGTAATTTGCGCCCCCTAACCCGTGGATTTTAGCACTCGAGTGTGAGCGCCCCCCCCGATGTTGCGCCCGGCCCCCCTGCACCCCCCCACGCTACACCACTGGGGCTGGGGGCGAGCGAAGGAGCCAAGGACCCCCCCAAAGGCTCAGCAGGAATTTATTAAATTTATTATTTGCGGAGCCCCCGCGGGCCGAGGCAGCCGAAGCCCCCTCCCCTCGGGTGCCACCCCGCCCCCTCCTCTCCTTGGGTTGTAGGTGGAGCTCCAGATCCGGGCTTGGCGAGCGCCTCTCCTCCTCCCGGCCAGGTCCGGGGGCTTCCCCCTTCTGCTGGGAGACCCTCGCCCGCCAGCCAGCTTCGTCTCGGAGGGTTTTGGGGAGCGCAGGGCGCGGCAAGGCCCCTCGAGCTCTCCTCCCTCCCAGTCGGCAGAAGCAGCCGCCACCTGTGGCTGGGCCGAGGGGATGGCATCGGCGTCGGGGTGTGGAGGCTGCCCGTGCCTGGCCAGGCGTTGGTGGCGGCGTCGGCGCTGCTGCAGCGGCTGCTCCTCCTGCGAGCAGTGAGTGGAGCGCAGCTGCAGCGGCGGTGGCGTGCGTGCGCGCGCTAGGGCGCAAGGCTGGCGGTGGCGGCGGGGAGCCCGGCGGAGGAAGGAACTTGTCCCTTCCCTCTGGACTCGCGCCCCCCCCAGATGTTGCGCCCAGTGCGGCCGGCACCCCTGGCACCCCCCACGCTACGCCACTGTGTATATAACACAAATGGAATAAACTTAGGCTACTTTAAGAATACAGTGCGGTTTCACTTTAATTCACCCTCAGTTGTTATAGGTTTCGTTCCTTTATATGGTGATACTTTCTTTCAGTTATCCACCCCCTTTAACTATCCTGCTCCTGAGGTACTTTGAGTAATAGACCAAAGGGCTCTCCACACTCCTCCCTTCACTGGGTTTGGGAGTTTCTTCCTTTCCTTAGAAGACACTCTCTCCTCCAGACTAGATTTGAGTCCCAAGTAGGCTGTTCATTTCCAGCTCCTACTTCTCTTGGCTCAACCTCTCCCTCCCAGTAAAATTCTAGTCTATTCCTCCTACGGGACACCACACTCTGTCCTTCACAATACGCTCAGAGTGGATGTTGCTTCCCCCCAGAACCAACTCTTTCTCCTATTCACTCTTTATTCCTCAACCTGTCTCCGTCAGTTCCAGCCCTCTCACTCCCTTAACTCCTAACCCCTCAACAACCGCCTCTCCTCAAATCCTCTCCTTTTAAAATCTCCCTCTGGAACCACGGCCAATCAGAGGCTGCCGTTCATTAACCATTTGCTGGCAGGAAAAAGAAAAAGAAACACTTGTTGATCCCACCTGTCCGGAAAAACCATTCCCCCCCCCCCCCGTCACAGCCTGCCCCCTCAAATATTTTATTGGGGGAGGGCGAAGGGACCTTGGCCCCTAGGAGTTGGCTTCTAGGGTTTGTGGTGAATTCTGGCACCTCTTTTTCTAGCAATATAGCAGTCGAAGAGCTACGGTTTCCAGACTAGAACCCTGGAAGGGGTAGGAACCTTCACCCCTTTGATGCAGAATGTGATCCCAATCCTGATCAGGATGAAAGCTCTCATTCCTGCGCATAGCAGGCACAGGCCCCCCTCTGATCTGAATCAGGACCTTAGTGGTAGGCACAGGGGTAAAACTGTCTTTTCCCACCTGCCCGGTTACCAGTCCAGATTGTGGCCTTCACACTTGTTATTTTACTCTCTAAAAATATATTCACATACTTATTATTACTCTTTTCCACTGGCTAGCAGGTGAAGGCACAAATGGCCTCAGATTCAAAACAGGAAGGGCATACTCTCCAACATTTCTCCAATGAAAATACGGATATCCTATTTAATAGTTATAATAATGATAATTAATAATAATACCCCACTCATCTGACTGAGTTGCTGCAGTCACTCTGGGAGGTTTCCAACATATATAAAAACATAATAAAACATGAAGCATGAAAAAACTTCCATATACAGGGCTGCCTTCAGATGTCTTCTAAAGGTTGTATAGTTACTTATCTCCTTGGCTCGGGGGTCACATAACTTCATCCCCTCCAACATTTCACTGATGAAAACAGGGGTGTCCTAAGGAAAAGTGGGACATTCCGGGATCAAGTCAGAAACCGGGACAGGTTCTGTAAATCTGGGACTGTCCCTGGAATATAGGAACACTTGGAGGGTCTGGTAGGGTTGAGATTGTCCCCATTCCTGTCACCAGAGCTGTCACCAGAGCCAGAACTGAGCTATATGGACCAAAGGTTTGGCTTGGTATATAAGACAGCGTACTACATTTTCTGAATTAGGCACTAGATTTATTGCTACAGAAATCGCCAGGTTTTGCGGGAGTCCCTACCTGTGGAACTAAAGTAGGGGCTTTCCATGCACAGGGTCCAGAAAAGAAATTCGCTAGGTAAATCCATATTAACCAACATGCTGAGAGCAGCATGTTTGCTGATGGAGGTCTGCTACCTGTTACTGCTAAGCGTTTTCCCTCCATTGTAAGGTCAAGGATCAAATAGTGCTCTGTTTAAATAATCCAGATTAGCTTTTGAAGGACTCCCCCTCCCTCCCCTCAACGAACGCATTACCCCATGAACCCTTCCACGTTTATTACAACACAGTCTTTTCCTATCTCAGATATGCCTAAGTAATGCTATGATGCAACAGTGTTAGATAATCATTGCACTTTGCAATGTCAGTTTACAGGTGGTTACAGTGAATGTATAATTACCAAAGGGATTAGATGACTGTGTAAATTTATTTGGATTCAATGCTTTGTAGCCATTTTTTTGAAAACTAAGGAACTCTGGAGAGCTGGAGAGCTAATCTGGGTCCTCCTGAGTATCTGCTTCTGAATTTCAATAAGTTGAGTTTACTTTGTTCAGAAGGTTATACAAAACAGCACTATTTTGCAATGAAGATGGAAAGGAAAAAACGAGAAGAAATTTGTGATTTGAATTATGCACCCAAGGAATAGGACCTGATTCGGGGGCGTCTAAGAAGCTCTTAATCAGTAGTGTTGCTAGTGGCCAAATAGGATGAAGGGGAATGGACAGAAACTGCAAGGAGGGAACTAGAAATCAAAGATGCAGTAGTTCTGAAAAAGCTGCTAGTGCTACAGTTGCTGGTTGTTTATCTGTTCGTTTGTTTTTTTAATATCGCCACAAATCAGTTCTCAAAAAAGGATTGTAGAAAGGACAACACAGAAGTCACAATGTTCCGTGTGGTTTGGAAGTATCCCGGCAATACTGTGTCTCACTGTGACTTTATTGAATTGTAGTCATTGTTTTGATGAATTTGTTGCTGTCGTTTGCTTTAGATGTCATCACGTTTGATATTGTTTGGTTTCTGAAATGTTATTGTGATTATTGTGAGCACTTTGAGCTGGACATTTGTTTTTAGAAAAAGCAGAATACAAATTTTTAATCAATGCAGCTCACTGGCTTGCAACCTCATCGTCTAGGTTTTCTGTAAAAAGTGAGAGAATGAAGGATGGCAATTCCAGATTAAAATGATAGTGTGGAAGCAACTACAGTCTCATTTTTTTCCTAACCAAAGGGACTTGTGCCTTTGTGTTCACATCTAGTACACTGGTCCATTTGAAGTGTTTAGTACAGTAGACACTCAGCAGGGAGAATTAGTGATCATGTCTAGAAATAGAAAGGCTTTTTCAAAAACGATCACACCTGGTCTTAAAATGAGTGGTGGTGGGTAGTTTGTGGTTTCTTGAAGGATCAGAAACATTTTCAGGCGCGTGCTGAGATATCTCCGTGCATTTCAGGACTCTATTTTGATTCTGAAAACAGATTCCAGAAATACAAGGCCTTTCAAGAATGATCACACCTAATCTTAAGGGTGTGGTGGCTAAATGGCACCCATTCCTTTCTAAAGAGAGATGTATTGAATGTACATCCTTCTTGGGACATCCTGGTCCTTACGATTACCTGCAGGGGGAACAGGTGTATCATAGAATCATACAATTGTGATACTGGAAGGTAATATGCATACTCTATGCATCCTCAGAAGGGACGCAGGTGGTGCTGTGGGTTAAAGCACAGAGCCTAGGACTTGCCAATCAGAAGGTCGGCGGTTCGAATCCCTGCAACGGGGTGAGCTCCCATTGCTTGGTCCCTGCTCCTGTCAACCTAGCAGTTCAAAAGCATGTCAAAGTGCAAGTAGATAAATAGGTACCGCTCCAGCGGGAAGGTAAACGGCATTTCTGTGCGCTGCTCTGGTTCGCCAGAAGCGGCTTAGTCATGCTGGCCACATGACCCGGAAGCTGTACACCGGCTCCCTCAGCCAATAAAACGAGACGAGCGCTGCAACCCCAGAGTCGGCCACGATGGGACCTAATGGTCAGGGTTCCCTTTACCTTTACCTTTATGCATCCTCAGGATCAAACTTGTAACCTTGGCATTATTGGCACCGCACTCAAAGCAACTGAGCTCTATGGTTTTTTGGGAGCACCAGAAAGATATTCAGGCACACACTGAGACATTTCGGGACTGTATTGATTCTGAAAACAGATTCTGGGCTGTATCCTTAGCACACACTGGGTCAAATGACTCTCTGCTTCTAGCCAATATCTGACCAGCCACCATTGCTTGAACTCTCTGCTCTCTTATTGCCCAACCGAGAGAGCTGAAAGGTCTGGCAGAGATTGTGCTGAAAGGCCCCAGAGAAGGAGTTATTCCTGGGACAGCTTTGTAGGCAATTCCTCTCCAAGATATAATCAGGAAAGAAACAATATTCTTTCCAGAATATACACAGTTTAGATACAGTCCTTCCTGAAAGGAAATACTGCTCTGTAATTATTACTAAGAGAGCAAATCTTTGGCCTTCCTGAAACAAGGGCCTGCTGGAACAACGCCAGGCTGTGGGTATTATTGTAGAACATGGCTTATGTGTGGGAGAGGAGGTTATATACAGTACATGAATATTCTACCCCCCCCCCTCAAATGTTTTAAAAAGACATTAGGTTTGGCATGTGTTCACACATACATGGTGCTATCCAAACAGAACTTAAGGAAAATTGCACAGTATCGCAGCAGAAGATCCCTTAAACACAGAATAACTAGCTTCCATACTGCAACATTTTGTTGCTGATCCCTCTTGTTGCTCATGTTTCTAAATGGAGAGCAACAGTTAACCTAGCTCAGTTATTTCAGGGATATGCTGTTGGTTATTGTTTCCAGGGCGCCTGCACCAATCAGAAACTGTGCCTTGGTTTTCAAACATTTCAGAAGTCAAACAGACTTCTGGAATGGAATAAGTTTGTGCTTTTGTTTTTGCTATTTATTTTGCGTTTTTGTTTTTGAGGCTGTTTTGGTTAAATTGTTTTTTTGACTGTGTGGAACCCAGTTCAGCTATTGATTGATTGATTGATTGTGTGACTGCAGAGATAGATAAAATCCCCCCATCCAAACGATGACTACCACCAGTGCAGGGAAGAAGAAAATTAATTTTAATTTTATCATCTACATTACTGTCTTATTTATTTTATAGTACAGTACATTGATTATTAGGGACATGGGTGGTGCTGTGGATTAAACCACAGGGCCTAGGACTTCCCGATCAGAAGGTTGGTGGTTCGAATGCCCGCGACAGGGTGAGCTCCCATTGCTCGGTCCCTGCTCCTGCCAACCTAGCAGTTTGAAAACACGTCAAAGTGCAAGTAGATAAATAGGTACCTCTCTGGCAGAAAGGTAAATGGTGTTTCTGTGCGCTGCTCTGGTTCGCCAGAAGCGGCTTAGTCATGCTGGCCACATGACCCAGAAGCTGTACACTGGCTCCCTCGGCCAATAAAGTGAGATGAGCCCCGCAATGGTCAGGGGTCCCTTTACCTTTACCTTACATTGATTATTGCTTTCATTTTATGGATCAATGGTCTCGTTAGAAAGTAAAATTCATGTTAAATTGCTGTTTTAGGGGTTGTTTTTAAAAGTCTGGAACGGATTAATCCCTTTTGCATTACCGTGGTACCTCAGGTTACATACGCTTCAGGTTACATAACGCTTTAGGTTACAGACTCTTCTAATCCAGAAATAGTGCTTCTGGTTAAGAACTTTGCTTCAGGATGAGAACAGAAATCGTGCTCCGGTGGCGTGGCAGCAGCAGGAGGCCCCATTAGCTAAAGTGGTGCTTCAGGTTAAGAACAGTTTCAGGTTAAGTACGGACCTTCGGAACGAATTAAGTACTTAACCCGAGGTACCACTGTACTTTCTATGGGAAAGTGTGCCTTGGTTTTGGGATGCTTTGGTTTTGGAACGGACTTCCAGAACGGATTAAGTTTGAAAACCAAGATACCACTGTATAGCAGCTTTGGTGGTTGCAACCCTTAATTCAAAATTGGACATCAGCATGGCTAATGGCCAGAAAGGATGGAAGTTGTGGTCCATGGATGCTGGGAGAGTCCTAGTTCTATGGACTTCTTGACTTGTGGGTATTGTTGAAGCAATGCCCCTACCAATCAACCACTCAAAATGGTGTTGTAGCTTTATGAAATCCAGCATTTGAGAAAAGCAATCCATGTAGATATTGACTCTTCCCCTGTGGCTTTCATATTCCCTGGGGGTCAGGTGCTCTAGATTCCTTTGTAGTCTCCCCCTGGGGCAAAAATAAAAATAAGACACTCCTTTTCCAAACTGACAAGGGTAAAAGATTACATTTAAGTCCTGGGGTCCTGGGCTGTTTCCTGTAGACCATAATAGGCCACAAATAAAGCCAAAGCTCGAGGCCACGAATTACTGTGGTAAGCAACCTTAAATATAATGCATATGGCAAAACATATGCTTGGTGATTTAATCTACAAGGATGATCTACAAAAACAAATAAAACAGAAATGTGGCATTCTTCCATTTTCTCTACTCTCTCCACTCCCATTTCCTGTCCAGTGTTTTGTATGCACATTCTGATTTCCAGTTTTTCATTACGGCTTACATTTTTTGCTACTGGATTTCTTTCCATTGAGGAGTCCAGATTCTGAGGAGTCCAGCAAAGATTTGAGGATGGTGGTGAAATCAATTTGCAACTGCCAGGCCAGTAACTTCCTTTGGGTAAACATAGGGGGTGCCAACAGGATTTTTCTCGGCCCTGCCCTCTGGCCCACTTGCAAAGAAGGACACAAATCTGCATAAAATTTGCATCTACTTTGTGCCATATGCAGATTCATACCCTCTTTGGTAGCTGGGGTGGAGGCCCCCAAAATCAATCAGTGGCTATATAACTAGTAGTAAGAGGCCCGGACATCAAAATGTCAACAGGTGATACATTCCTGATATTGCATTTCCATACTACAATAAAGGCTTAACTTGTTGAATTTCTGCCTACCACAAAACTGTCCCCCAGTTACTCTGGGTGTACAGGAGAACCCCCAGAAAAGCACATGGGGGAGGAAAGGTGGGACTATTTCCTGTGACGATCTGTAACGCTTGGCAAAGGGAACATTCATAATAGTATCACATTGGTTTTCCTCCATTGTCTTTGAATTTGGTCAAATCCACAGCACTGCTAGTTTTTAGCTCTTTTTGTTCAGTTTGTAAGGAGGGGCATAGAGAGGTGTTTGGGGTTATATGGGACATCACAATGAATTATGGGATTTTAAATATCCAGGAGTGAACTTGCAAGAGAGGAGCTATTCTGATTGGGCACGGATTCATTAAAATCCAGCAGCTATCATCAACAGAAGCCAGAGGGAGGGGTGAGAGTTTTAGAATGACATCTAAGAGACTCTTCCCATCATCATCTCAAGCACTGCTCCCTCACAGTCTTCCAGGCTGCAACAGCCACCAGAACTTTCAGGGGGTGGGGTCATCAACACTGCCTTCACCACCTTTGGACAGATCTGCCCTGTCAGCAGCATATAGACTGGGCAGGCATCCATGCTTTCTGTGCTTTCCCCAAAGTTGTTGACATTATGAGAGCCTGCACTGAAATGAGAAGGCCCAAAATGAGACCAGATGCTATTATGTGTGATGAATTGAAATGGTGGCTGGGGGAGAGAGACCAGGGCTGAACTGCAGTGGTATGGATTGTGTTGTTTTTTTAGTTAAGATTTAGCCATTGGCAGATGAAGGAATAAACAGGGATGGGAAGACCTCAGTCTGGGGTCCAAATGTGGCCGCATAGACATCTCTGTCTGGTCCTCAGAACTGTCTCCAGGCCACACACCCTCAGTGGCCCTCCACCACAGCCCCCAGTGTTTTAGCCCAGCTTGAACTCTGATGATACCTTTTGCATGTCTGGATGGAGGATAGATAGCGGTATGTGTGGAAAGATGTATGCTCACCTTCAAAGGTGGGTGGTGTTGAGTCCTGGCCCCATGCTAGTGACCCAGAAACTGGCTGGGGGCAAGAGGAGGTCGCCTTCCAGTAATCTGGCCAATGCTGGCAGGCAACATGTGAGTGTTCCCCAGGTGGCAGGCCTAACTGGCCAATGAGCGTTGCTCAGGCCCGCTTCCAGGGGAATAAATTGTGGCCCACCTCTATCATGGTTTTTGTTTTGTTATGTATTTTGCACTCTCATGCCGTATTTTTATGTTATGATCCACCCTGTGATCTTTGGATGAAGGGCGGTCTACAAATTTGATAAGTAAATAATAAATAAATAAATAAATAAATGTATGTTAGAACATATGCAGGATTTGAAATATAGCAATAGATGAGAATTGGTAGTTTAAAAGTTAGAATTAAAGTATATAATGGGTAAAATAAAAGTAGATTTATATGGTAAGAAAAGCGCATGATGGAAAGTTGGATGGGAAGTCAATGGAGATGTGAGGTTTGTTCTGAGTGTTGTCAAAAAGAAATGGTAAAATCTGAAAAATATAATAAAAAGGCTTTGCAAAATAAAAAAAAATTGAGGCCCACCTTAGCTCTGTCCCTATAGTCTTGGATGGAGGTGAGGTTGTAGCCTCTGCCTGCCCTCCTGGTTAAGGGGATCCTATTAACAAGATCCAGGAGGAATGGCGCCTGTCAGATGCCCAGGCTGTGATTAGGGTCATAACATGATGAAAATAGGGACATCCTACCATACCCTCCAACATTTTTCCAATGAAAATAGGAAAAGTGAGACATTCTGGGATAAAATCAGAAACCAGGCTTCTCTAAATCAGGGACGTCCCTGGAAAATAGGAACACTTAGAGAGTCCGCCATAGCACTCTTCCAACGGGGACCCTTCGTGGGATACCTCAAGTTGAGTTTACCCTTAGATGCCTTCCCAGCAGGCAGGCTGGAGGAGAATAATCTGGCTTCACCCAATGCCCATTCCAAACCTTTCGCATCTGTAACCAATAAAAGTCGTGGCCTATTTGACCCCCAAAACTATATTCTGTTGTCTTGTCTGGTTATTTTCTTCCTGGGGACTGCAGGGTCACACACTCTTGGCATGCAAGTTAATTTACTGTACAAAAGAAAAGCTTGCACTCATTGGTCCTCAAACTTTTGTCTCTTGCCCTGCCCACCAGTGGCATGCAACCCCTAGAAGGGATATGGCTTTGGGGATAAAAAGGATTCCCCGTGCCTGAAATAAACTGGCAATTGCAACGCAGAATGCAAGAACCAAAGGAAGCCGCAAAATGGAGGCAAGATGTGTGCCTCAAACCCTTTCTTAGCTCCCCACCGCATCTCCCCATTTGACACTGCATATCTATGGTGCTGGAGGAGACTCTTGAGAGTCCCATGGACTGCAAGAAGATCAAACCTCTCCATTCTGAAGGAAATCAGCCCTGAGTGCTCACTGGAAGGACAGGTCCTGAAGCTGAGGCTCCAATACTTTGGCCACCTCATGAGAAGAGAAGACTCCCTGGAAAAGACCCTGATGTTGGGAAAGATGGAGGGCACAAGGAGAAGGGGACGACAGAGGACGAGATGGTTGGATGGTGTTCTCGAAGCTACCAGCATGAGTTTGACCAAACTGCGGGAGGCAGTGGAAGACAGGAGTGCCTGGCGTGCTCTGGTCCATGGGGTCACGAAGAGTAGGACACGACTAAACGACTAAACAACAACAATCTTTGGGATGGGTTTGACCTGTCGGAAGCCACATATGTAGAAACCAATATGTAGGTGCAAGAGGGAAGTAGAAATATAATTAATAATTATCTACTCCAGAACGCTCTTGCCTTCCCAAATGGCTTCAGCCGGTCCAGAGAGGGAAGACTGGCTGCTGCTTCCCGTACCTCTAAATGTGTCTCAAAGAACGGTGACAAATGAAAGGAGCAACAGGAAAATAAATAGACCTCTCTCTGTTTGGAAAAGATCTGTCGCCTCCACATGCATCCTGGTCCCGAGCTGTGCCAGGAATTTTGACATTCCTTTGCAAATTAGGCAGGCTTTGTGAATGCAGGTCTGCTTTGGGCTCCGGAGGCCTCATTGGTGGGGGGGCCTTTAGGAATCTGGCAGGGGTTCAAGATCAAAGTATTGCTTTGAACCCACTTGTTAGCTGCGCAAAGTAAACACAATCCACCTTGCAATTAAAAAGAATTCGCAGTAAAAGATAAGAGAGAGATTTGAGAGAGAAAGGGAGAGAGGGGGACTTCTATTTTTTAAAAAATAAAAATTCCCACCCACCCACAGCATCTTTTTGCTGTTAAAACTAGAGTAGGACTCCAGATTCATGAGTTCAAAAGGAAACAAAACCCTACTGTTCTTTAAAGGTACAGAAGCAGAACTTCTACTTTTCGTTCCTGAACAAAAGAGCTAACGCCTCGCTGTGATCCTAACCATGTCTACTGAGAAGTGAGTTCTAATTTCCATTGGACTTACTCCTAGGTAAGCGAGGTTAGCGTTGTGGCCTCAGTGGTATAAAACTCTTCAAGATATGGAACTGGTTGTTTGTGGTTTTGAACAAAAATAGCAACAGGATTTGGATGAGTCAATTACTGAAGAAGAATGGTGTTGGCTATATTATTAAAAAATACAATTCCAACAATGTTTAAAGAAAGCTTTTAGAGTTTTAGAGGTATTTGGCACCTACGTGAGTGAAGAAAGTATATAAGCATCAGGATAAGAATGTTGGAAAGATCAGTACCTCAGAACAGATATTTTACATATGTTCTGGAGATGCCATCAGATTTCTAGCCAGTAGCAGAAGGAACTCCTTGAAATAAAACCTAAAGGTTTTATGCAATTAAGTTCTACCCAGAATAGACCAACTGAAGTTAATGGGCTTAAGTTAGTCATGTCCATTAATTTCAATGGGTTCCTCTCAATAGAATTAACATTGAATACAACCCAATGACTGGTTGCAATATTTCAAAAATACCCAGTTACTTCTTAGGTAAATAAACGCTTAATGATGAATGGCTAAAACAAATGGTTAATCATGAAAATCCAGAACTCATAACTGCTCTTATATCAGCAGCAAGACTTGTCATTCTTGCTAAATGGAACTTTCCCCCCAAATGATTGGATTTATTTCAATGGTACAATAAAACCTGGAAAGCACCTTTCTTAAATAGCTTTAATTATTACAGAAGCATCAAAGAAATGTAGTGAAAAGTGGAGTTGTTTTTTTTTTTTATAAAGACAAGTTCAAGGTAATGTTCAATTGAATTCTTTGTTTGGTTTACTTGAGAATATTAAAGGATGCGAAGCAGTTGTGCTATTTTTGATCCATATATGTTTAGCGTGTTGCTATCAGACAACGTAGTTAGTGCAACCTTAAACTGTAATTTTATACCGCAGTCTATTTTCTGATTTTAAAAGTTTTGAGTTTTCCTTTTGCTGTAGTTTCTTCTCCACCTCTCTTTCCTTGGTCACAACAGCGGTGATCAAAACCGTTAAAATAACAGTGCGGTATCCTGATGTTGCCCCAAAACGTTCCCTCGGCTAATTATTTGCCAGTACGACTGTTCACTTCCTGTGGCGGATTTATGCTAAATCCTATTATTAGTCTTGCTCTGCAATTGCTATTGTTTGTGACTGGAAGCAGAGCTCAAAAGCCACTGTCAGCCTTTTATTACACAACATGTGAATGAAGGTTTGACCTACTGTTTGAGCGTTCCCCCCCCCTTTGAGGCTTTTGTGGAAACGACTAAGCTTTTCTCTATAAATCACAAATGTTGAAATGAACTTTTCCTTCTTTTTTGGTGGGGAGGGGGGGTTTACAATAATAAAGCTGAAGCTTTTAAAAAGTGGAGTGTTCCATTGGTCTGATCTTTAATGCAAGCAGGTACCGAAGCTTTTGATCGCAAGGCAATGCATAGTCCCTTTGCGATCTTGGCTGCTCAGTTCTATGTAACATTGGCATAACTTGAGTCAGAAAGGAGTTAATGCGCTTCAAAGCAGCAAAGTTCACAGCAGAATGATACTGCTTTAAATGGAAGGTAACTACCAGATTCGCAAACCCTTATTGGTATATGTACAAGATTTCAGTAGCGTTAAAAAACAAACAAAAAACCACTCATCAAAAACAAAGCAGAACTAGGCGGAGGCCGTTGCAGTGGTTCTCAACCTGTGGGTCCCCAGATGTTGTTGGACTACAACTCCCATCATCCCTGAGCTCTGGCTTTGCTAGCTAGAGGTGATGCGAGTTGTAGTTTAACAACAACTGGGGACCCACAGGTTGAGAAAGGCTGGTTTAAGGCTTTAAAGGTCAGCACCAACACTTTGAATTGTGCTCGGAAACATACTGGGAGCCAGTGTAGATCTCAGCAGCTGCTCTCAGTCAACAGTCTAGCTGTCGCATTCTGGATTAGTTGTATTTTCCGGGTCACCTTCAAAGGTAGCCCCACGTAGAGCGTGTTGCAGTAATCCAAGCGGGAGATAACTAGAGCATGCACCACTCTGGTGAGACAGTCCACGGGCAGGTAGGGTCTCAGCCTGCGTACCAGGTGGAGTTGGTAGACAGCTGCCCTGGATACAGAATTGACCTGCGCCTCCATGGACAGGTGTGAGTCCAAAATGACTCCCAGGCTGCACACCTGGTACAGAGGCACAGTTACCCATTCAGGACCAGGGAGTCCCCCACACTCGCCTGCCCCCTGTCCCCCAATAACAGTACTTCTGTCTTGTCAGGATTCAACCTCAATCCGTTAGCTGCCATCCATCCTCCAACCACCTTCAGGCACTCACACAGGACCTTCACCGCCTTCACTGGCTCAGATTTGAAAGAGAGGTACAGGTAGACTGCATCTAACACTTAAGTTAGTGTTGTATAGCATTTATGAATCCTCACTGCTTGTTGCAGAAAGCTGGCTACAATCTCCATTCTCTCCTCATCCTGGGTAAACGTAAACCTATCATTTGTCTGAATTCCACTCCATACTAGCAACCAACTGATTAATAAACTGAGATTGAATTGTCTGACACCAGGGACAGTGCAAAAGAATATGCGCAACTGATTGTATTTGTCTCTGTCCATCTCTCCATGAATGGTGTTTTCTGGTATCTCCCCTGTAGCCATGCTGAGGGTCATACATTCAGACTCACCAGCATATAGGCCCTGCATTGATTTGGGCTGGTCAAATGGGAGAGATACAATGCCATTGGCTGTTTGCCGTGTACCATCCCCAGACTTGCACATACACTGTTCCTGATTTGGCTCCAATAACTTGGCAACACGACTAATGCTGACTATTTTAGGGTTGCCATCTTTTGAAGAGCAAAAAAGAGGACACCTTTGCCAACTTCTACTTTTAGCTATGGTTTTCCCAGTAGTGATGTATGGAAGTGAGAGCTGGACCATAAAGAAGGCTGATCACCGAAGAATTGATGCTTTTGAATTATGGTGCTGGAGTCCCATGGACTGCAAGAAGATCAAACCTATCCATTCTTAAGGAAATCAGCCCTGAGTGCTCACTGGAAGGACAGATCCTGAAGCTGAGGCTCCAGTACTTTGGCCACCTCATGAGAAGAGAAGACTCCCTGGAAAAGACCCTGATGTTGGGAAAGATGGAAGGCACAAGGAGAAGGGGACAGCAGAGGATGAGATGGTTGGACAGTGTTCTTGAAGCTACCAACATGAGTTTGACCAAACTGTGGGAGGCAGTGGAAGACAGGAGTGCCTGGCGTGCTCTGGTCCATGGGGTCACAAAGAGTCGGACACGACTAAACGACTAAACAACAACAACTTTTAGCTGTGGATCGCTATGACGACTCTACCTATGGAAAAGAGGACGTGTCCTGGAAAAAGAGGACATATGGCAGCCCTACATTTGTTCTTCAGAAGCATTGGATTAGCTCCTTGTTGGAGCTTGAAGAGCTCTCTCAGGCATTGCCACCTTACAAATACCTAAAGGGGAAGCCAGATTTTGCTTGTTCCTTGAGTGCCAAGATTCCTAGGACTTTATAGATGATGATGGTGATGATGATGATGATGAAATACCAGCACTTTCAATTGCATGCATAAATGAATAGGCAACAATATACTTGGTGCAAAAGGTGGGAGGGGTCATATGACCCCTCTGGGAAGTCTGGTTGATTCATTCAGAACAAATGGAAGTTTCTAAATGGTCTTAAAAGAGCACATTGCAATGATCAATGAATTACTGCAGCCAGACCGGAAGGTTCCAGAAAGGGGCAAAGGTGGCACACCAGTCTAAATTGTGAAATGTGTTTTGGCCAAAGCTGGGGCCTGTCAATGCAGGTCTAAGACTCAATCCAAGAGGGTGCACAACATTTAGAACACATGACTTGCCCCAAAGAATCATGGGAACCATAATTTACCCCTCACAGAGCTATGATTCACAGCACTCTTTACAAATTACCATTCCCAAGATTCCTTGGGGGGAAGTCATATGATTTAAATGGGCTTAAAATTTAGGGTGACTATGCAGCTTTAATTTCAGTTGGTTAGTCCTTATTCTTCCCATTACTGACAGATATTGAGTCATGACATCTTTCTATGATGAAATTTTATCATTGGTATTTTTTTAAAAATGGAAAAATATTAAATTTTAATTATAGGGAAAGAAAAGCACTCAGAAATATTAATTCAATGCAATCATCCCATGAGCAGGTTGTTGCTACTTTTATTTTTTTCCTTTTCTCAAGAGCAAGTTAAAATAAAGATTTAAAATAAAGACTTTTCTCCCATCAAGAGTATTGCCTCATCAAAATTATTTCAGTGGGTAAAAAATGTTTTGGGATAGCTGTCTGTACACATCTTTATCTATCTGCCAGACTTTCGGTTTACAGGCCAGCATTTAAGTATAACCCAGTGGTTGGAATAAACTACATGATCACCTATTCTAGAGTATTTCCGCTGATATTCACTACATTGGAAAGAAGTAAAGCTTTCCCTCCATCTCCCTGAAGCTATAAATACCAGAACTTACCACATGAGGGCACCTTGAGAAGCTTCACCTGGCATAAATATATAAATAAATGAATGAACCATCCGATGGGTTGATAGATAAATTAATAACATCACTTTAATGGGGAATGTCATCCACAGAAGACTGCGTAGTGTATATAGAATTGCAAGGTGAGCATTTGGACCTGAAATATTAAATTTTTTTAGTGTCATGGATGGCCTACAGACGCTAAAGGTAATGGTAACGGGACCCCTGACCATTAGGTCCAGTCGTGACCGACTCTGGGGTTACGGCGCTCATCTCGCTTTATTGGCCGAGGGAGCCGGCGTACAGCTTCTGGGTCATGTGGCCAGCATGACTAAGCCACTTCTGGCGAACCAGAGCAGCACACGGAAATGCCATTTACCTTCCCCGCTGGAGCGGTACCTATTGATCTACTTGTACTTTGACATGCTTTTGAACTGTTAGGTTGGTAGGAGCAGGGACCGAGCAACGGGAGCTCACCCCGTCGCGGGGATTTGAACCGCCGATCTTCTGATCGGCAAGTCCTAGGCTCTCTTCTTTAACCCACAGCACCACCCGCCTCCCCTACAGACACTAGAAGGGAATTAATAGAATTCTTAGAAATATAGAGGGCTGCTAAGGATAATCTAATCCAGCCCCCTGCTGTGCAGGAATATTCAGTTGTCCCATACGGGGATCAAACCTGCAACCTTGGCATTATCAGCACCTTACTCTGAACTGTTTGATCGTCGTTGGTTGGAAACTAGGTTGTTCGTGTAGCTGTGCCACCAACCTCTGCTTGCCCTTTGCCCTACTTGCCCGCTGTCTTACTTACATCCAGGCAAGGTGCAGAGACAGACCTTGGAGAGTTGGAAGGAAAGCTTCTGGGAGATGATATATAATAAGATGAAAAAAATGTTGAAATATTCATTTATAAAGAAACCAGAAGCATTTTTACTGGGCTAATGGACTATGCAGAACTAGATAAACTAACAGGAAGGATTCGAAACCGGCGGGACCAGAAATTCACGGAAGACTGGAGTACATTTACCAACTATCTGAAAAGTATTTGTGAAGATCAGACGACGTTTGTAGGTTTGCAAGAAGTTTTGTGAGGAGTAATATTGGAATTATTGCAAAAATGGATAAGGGGAAGGATGATTTGTTAAGAGATGTAAAGGCAATATAAAGTTTAGAAATGCATAAGAAGTGGTTAAAACGGTGGATCGTCAGAGGTGCTGATGGAAGTCCAAAAGATTGTATAAGTGATAAGTTCTGTGGTACACTTTATAATTTATATGTTAAAATCAATAAATATATATATTTATTGGAAGGAAGCACAAGGCTCATCTAGTCCATAGCTGTCAACTTTTCCCTTTTCTTGCATGGAATCCTATTCAGAATAAGGGAATTTCCCTTTAAAAAGGGGAAAAGTTGCCAGCTATGATCTCGTCTAACCCCTTGCAATGTGGGAATCCTTTGCCCAACGCGGGGTTCAAACCCACAACCCTGAGATTAAGAGTCTCATGCTCCACCGACTGAGCTATCCTGGGTATATGCCGGTATAAGTCCTCCATCTTGCCTCAGGTGGGGCTCAGCCAGGTCAACTGGGACTCAGAAACCTGAGCCAAGGTCAGGGCAAATTTCAAAACAAGTGTGTAGCCCCTGGGATAGGGATGGGGCAGTGGAGAACTGACCGCAGTCCAAAATCCATTCAGCTTGGTCATGTGACCTAGAAACTCTATTTTTAAAGTTCGTTTTCCCTCTGCCAGGCTCAGCAGTAGCTCCACTGATGAACAGAGTTTGGAACTGGGTTTAATTCCAGGGGCATAATTTACTCTCATATAACCGACACGGGCTTCCTATAGTTTGGATTGCTCTGTTAAACCCTGGGAAGTACCCTGGGAAATCTTGGAGAAATCTTACTATCAGTACAAAAGGCGTTTCTATATACTAGCTCTTAAAATTTGATAGCAAATGTACATTCTGCATCTCTTTTCTTTAAGAAGCTCAGTGCAAATACTTGTGATATTTCACAATTGATCCGATGGGGTAGGATTTTTTTTTTAAAATGAAATGTTTCAAAAGAAATAATTAACCAGCAATTTTCTTTTTCTTCACAGAGCAGTGATTAATGAGGGGGCTATAGGTCTTAACATGTATTCACAAAGACGCATTCATAGGGAAGTGACAACGGATAATAAATGTGTTAACATTTCAGATATTGTACTCATGTATAGCCCAAGCAGGATTTCCTTTTCGTTCCAGCTTCACAGCAAACTTTATGCCCGAAAGAAAAGTTGTCTCTGGGGATTTCTGGTGGGAGACAAAATTAGCTGAACTCGAAAATAGTTCTTTAATCAACACAATTTTTATCAACGAGCGAGGGAGATGGGTGGGAGAGAATGAGAGAGGGAATATACCAGTAGGAAATGTTTGATGAATTGGCTTTAGGAATATTTAGGGTGTTCTGTTGTCAAAGCCTGTTAATTGCTAGTACTGTGGAATATTCACTCCTGTGCTGGCGTTTCTGCACATCATGAAGAAACAGCCATCGGATCAGTCCAATATGGAGGTTTCTGATTGGATGAGGAACCATCCAATTGGATGAGGAGATTTTTGCATCGTGGTGGGTTGGACTAGATGAACCTCAGCGTCCCTTCCAACCCTCTGCCTCAAATATCTGATTCTAACCCTCTGCCTCAAATATCTGTAAGCACAATCAGAGCCGTAGCCACGGGGGGAGCGAGCCAGTTATTTTGGCCCCATATGAAGCCTTCAGAGGGGCGCCATTGAGGCTCCCAGCCTATGTGTGTATGTACGAAAATGCGCATGGGTTGTTGTTTTTTTTTTTTTACCAAACTGGGTCTTTGACCCGGGTGAAATAAAGCCTAGTTTCGTTCCTGGGCACAATTTAGGGACAGGGTGTCAGGAATTTAGTTTTCCTTCTCCTTTTCTTCCTTTTCCAGAAACCAAACCAGCACTTTCTCATATGTTGACTGGGCTGAAATGTCATCGGTTTAATTCAGAACATTGTCTCATTGAGTTAATAAGGTGAATATTACGAATAACGAGGACGCAGATAAAGTCGGAATTCAAAAATATCTGGGGTTGATGATTTCGCCTTCCACTGGTTACTACTGATTCTCTTAAGGCTTGCCTTGAACACTGAGACGTCTTTATGCATGGTGTTGGGGGCTGAAGTAAAAAGAAGAGTCTGAAAACAACCCCCTGTGCAGGTATGGATCAGTACCTGTGCCTGTCGAACTAGATGCAAAAGATTTTGTGTTTTGCCTCTCCAAGGACCACCCCAGGTCCTTTTATATGTCCTGGAGTAAACTCAGCCCTCATCAAACTCCAGGAAACAATTGCTTCTTGATAAAGCACAGAGTGTTTGGAAAACAGGGTGAGATAACCACTTCAGGAAAACTAGGAATGTTCACTCAAAGCCACTTCCCTGTTATATAATGCCTAAATGAAATATAATATCTAAATGGAATGCCATCCTATATAAGAAATTGCAGGAATACCATGCTTAGATTGTAATGGCAATAGTAGGTTTTGTTGTGTGTCGTGAACAAATGGGTTACCATCTCTATTTAAATCTCTCTTTCTCTCTTTAGATTTTATTTATAATTTTCATCATTGCAATTTTCCACATTGAAAATAACAATGCATTAAACTTCAGCTTCCCTTCCCCCCTTCCGTGGTTTCCTCCAAGCTTCTATTATTACTGCATATTCAAGTTAATCCATATCTTTCTATCTCATTTTATATCAACAAAACTTACAATGCTGAGTTTACTCTAAACCTGCCAATGTTTTGACCTTACAGTGATTCTTCATATATTCTACAAACATTTTCCAGTCCTCCTTGTATACTCTTTGATCTTGTTGTCTAATTCTGCTGGTTAGACTTGCCAATTCTGCATATTCCATTCAACTTCAACTGCCACTCCTCCCTCGTAGGGACTGCTTTTTCTCTCCATTTTTGTGCATACAGCATTTAAACTGCTGTACGCGGGTGGCGCTGTGGGTAAAACCTCAGTGCCTAGGACTTGCCGATCGCATGGTCGGCGGTTCGAATCCCCGTGGCGGGGTGCGCTCCCATTGCTCGGTCACAGCGCCTGCCAACCTAGGAGTTCGAAAGCACCCCCGGGTGCAAGTAGATAAAAAGGGACCGCTTACTAGCGGGAAGGTAAACAGCGTTTCCGTGTGTGGCTCTGGCTCGCCAGAGCAGCTTCGTCATGCTGGCCACGCGACCCGGAAGTATCTTCGGACAGCGCTGGCTCCCGGCCTCTAGAGTGAGATGAGCACACAACCCTAGAGTCTGTCAAGACTGGCCAGTACGGGCAGGGGTACCTTTACCTAGTTACATAAAGGAATAAATTCATTTGCCATCACTATTTAAATCTTTAAGTTTAACGTAAAACCCCACTCCCACCCCATGCAGGGTCCTATGGTGATATTCTCCATGGGGCTACCATTGAAGGTGACTCAGAAACTACAACTAATCCTGGTGACTGGGAGTGGCTGCTGGGACCATATAATGCCAATCCTATAAGATCTTCGAATTCATCATGCGAAAGGCTGGGCTGGATGAATCCCAAGCCGGAATGAAGATTGCCGGAAGAAATATCCACAACCTCAGATATGCAGATGACACAACCTTGATGGCAGAAAGTGAGGAGGAATTAAAGAACCTTTTAATGAGGGTGAAAGAGGAGAGCACAAAATATGGTCTGAAGCTCAACATCAAAAAAATGAAGATCATGGCCACTGGTCCCATCACCTCCTGGCAAATAGAAGGGGAAGAAATGGAGGCAGTGAGAAATTTTACTTTCTTGGGCTCCATGATCACAGTAGTCATGAAATTAAAAGATGCCTGCTTCTTGGGAGAAAAGCAATGACAAACCTAGACAGCATCTTAAAAAGCAGAGACATCATCTTGCCATCAAAGGCCTGTATAGTCAAAGCTATGGTTTTTCCCAGTACTGATGTATGGAAGTGAAAGCTAGACCCTAAAGAAGGCTGATCGTCGAAGAATTGATGCTTTTGAATTATGGTGCTGGAGGAGACTCTTGAGAGTCCCATGGACTGCAAGAAGATCAAACCTATCCATTCTGAAGGAAATCATTCCTGAGTGCTCACTGGAAGGACAGATCCTGAAGCTGAGGCTCCAATACTTTGGCCACCTCATGAGAAGTGAAGACTCCCTGGAAAAGACCCTGATGTTGGGAAAGATTGAGGGCACAAGGAGAAGGGGACGACAGAGGATGAGAGGGTTGGGCAGTGTTCTCAAAGCTACCAGCATGAGTTTGACCAAACTGCGGGAGGCAGTGGAAGACAGGAGTGCCTGGCGTGCTTTGGTCCATGGGGTCACGAAGAGTCGGACACGACTAAATGACTAAACAACAACAACAATAGGATTTTCACTGGTTCCCAGTACGTTTCCAAGCACAATTCAAAGTGTTGGTGCTGACCTTTAAAGCCCCAAATGGCCTCAGCCCAGTGTACCTGAAGGAGCGTCTCCACCACCACCATTCAGGCTGGACACTGAGGTCCTCCTCTGAGGGTCTTCTGCTGATTCCCTCACTGCAAGAAGTGAAGTTAAGGAACCAGGCAGAGGGCCTTCTCGGTAGTGGCACCCTCCATGTGGAACACCCTGCAGATCTCAAGGAGATAAAGAATCACACAACTTTTAGGAGGCAGCTCTGTATTGGGAGTTTTTTAATGCTTGATATTTTTATTATGTTTTTAGATATGCTGTAAGCCGCCCAGAGTGGCTGGGAAAACCCAGACAGATGAGTGGGGTATTGTAATAATAATAATAATAATAATAATAATAATAATAATAATAATAATAAACTTAGCCCTACTCAGAGTAGACCCATTGAAGTTAATGCATGTAACTTTGTCATGCTTATTAATTTCAAGAGGTCTACACTATTCTGAGTAAAACTTAGCTGAATACCAGCCCTGGTTCCAGATGCACATTTCAAGAAGTTTTCAAGATGAGAACACCATATAGACTGCGTTGTAGGATCAATCTGAGCGAACATCAAAGCATGCTGAGTGATGTTTGTATCTCAGCTTTAAACAAAACACCTCAAGTAAGGATATCCCATTATTTCATGGCAACTATAATTATATAGATTTGCCACCTTCATAGGTGTGCCCTTTCATGCAAGAATTTTGTTAACATATCAGGTGAGTCTTGCATCTAATCTTGTAGTTGTTCCATGATCATTGTGCACTGGATGTTCTCAAGCATCATGAAACTAGCCGACAACAATTTCACAATGGGTTGGCATTGCAGTGTACTTAAATGCCACAATAGGGTGCAATTAAAGTTCGGCTGCAGTTAATGGGTGAATGACCACTGACGTTAATGATGATGTAAACTGATAAAGATCCCCCAAAGCATGATGTCAATTGAATTCTTCCCAAGACTTCAAAAAGTCTTGAAATTTAATTGCGTTGACCAAAGCCTGGTCTTCCTGTAGCTGTGAAGTTGGCACTAAAACTTTGCATTGGCATTTCTGCCTCTGACATGGCATGAGCTTGCTGCAGCGCTTCTCAGTAGATACTAATTCAGAGTTAAATTGTGGTGGGATTAGTCCTGTTTTATAATGTTGTGATAGCAAAATGGTGAGCAGTGGGTTATGTCGTCTTGGTCATAACACACGAGTCTCCAGAATATTGCTTTTAACTGATTAACCTCCAACATTTCTCCTATGAAAATATAGACGGCCTATTCCGTAATAATAATTGTACTATTTATACCCCACCCATCTGACTGGATAGCCCCAGCTACTCTGGGCCACTTCCAACATACATAAAAACATAACAAAACATTAAACATTAATAAAACTTCCCTATACAGGGCTGCCTTTGGATGGCTCAGGGATCAGATAACTCCATACCCTCCAACATTTATCCAATGAAAATAGGCACTTCCTAAGGAAAAGCAGGACATTCCAGGATCAAATCAGAAACTGGGAAGATGTATGTAAATATGTAAATCTGGGACTGTCCCTGGAAAATAGGGACACTTGGAGGGTCTGTAACCCCATTGTTCAGATGTGTAGTACCTACTCATTCCTTTTATTTCTGCGTATGCTGAACATATTATCTGATCCATACAACATTTAGCCATATTCAAATCGATGCATTCAAACCATTTGGCTCAAGGGCCTAAATTATTATTATTATTATTTATTGAATTTATATACTGCCCTATACCTGGAGGTCTCAGGGCAGTTCATATCCCCACCCCAAAAGATATCATGGCAGCACAGTGATGTTTCTGTATGTCTTAGGACGGCAATGTGGTTTAAACATGTCTGCTTAGAATCACAGAACCAGACCCTAAAAACCCCTTGCAGTACTGGAATATGCAGCTTTCCCAAGCAGGGATTGAACTTGCAACCTTGGCATCATCAGCACCTTCTTCTTCTTCCTGTGGCCATCACTCGTAACCCAGTAAGATTGTCTTCCATGAACACAGTCTCAACAGTGAGTCCGTAAGTGACTGCGGAGGCCAATTCTGGATCCACACGTCCTTCCACAGTGGGGACATAGGTTTCCGGGTGGGAGTTGATCACGGTGAGGGTTTGCCAAACATGCCTTCCTCTTAGCACCTTTCTCCCTTTTGTCCTGTGTTCAAGCATCTTCAAAGACATTGAAGACACTCGAACTCTGGACATCAGCACCACGCTGTAACCAACTGAGCTATTCAGCTGGTCATGTGTTCCTCGTTTTAGCTAGAGGTGGACAAAAAACAGCTGAAGGGTTGTATGAAATGGCATAAGTGCTGCTTCACTGATGGAGCCGGAGACCCATTGGCAGGGCAGCAGTCACACCACTGGTCAGAATGCATATTGCAAGTTCTCTGAGTTGCAATGAGCAGGGATATCAGCTGTTAGTGAAAGACAATGGCCCAAGCAAGGGAATGCCAGTAGTTCCTGGTTCCCCAGGCATTCAGGAAGATGAGACTTAGGGTCGCCACCTTTGTTCTGGCAAAATACAGGACAGGGCAGGATGGGGTGGTCGGGGGGGCATTTTTTTTAAAAAAATATCATCTGGTGTGATCCATTACAATCTGTTAAAGTCTTACAGGATGGTTCCTCTGGAATTTGTCACACACACAAATATGTAAATCTTTCTGTGCTTGGTTACCCAGAGCTTAAATAAAGGGACGTGGGTGGCACTGTTGTCTAAACCCTCAGCCCTTTTGCTGGCCCATGTAGGACCAGCATGGATAATTGGCCCTGGTGAATATTTGACATTTTTTCCCCTTATGGCTTTGATCTATGGGCTACCACTAAAATGAGGCTGCATTTTAAGCTGCATTTAAAACTGTATTCTAACTTACATTTGAATCAACTGTTTGTTTTTTTAAAAAAATGTTTTTACTGCATTTATATTCGGTGTTAGCTGCCCTGAGCCTGGTCTTGACCAGGGAGGGTGGGGTGTAAATAAACTTATTATTATTATTATTATTATTATTATTATTATTATTATTATTATTAAACCACTGAGCCTCTTGGGCTTGGCAATCAGAAGGTCGGTGGTTTGAATCCCCATGACAGGCTGAGCTCCCGTTGCTCTGTCCCAGCTCCTGCCAACCTGGCACGGCAATGCAAATAGATAAAAAGGTACAGCTGTGGCGGGAAGGTAAACAGCGTTTCTGTGCGCTCTGGTTTCCATCATGGTGTCCCGTTGCGCCAGAAGTGGTTTAGTCCTGCTGGCCACATGACCCGGAAAGCTGTCTGTGAACAAACGCCAGCTCCCTCGGCCTGAAAGCAAGATGAGCGCTGCAATCCCATAGTCGCCTTGACTGGACTTAACCATCCAGGGGTCCTGTAATGAGTATGGGTTGCTCGTGCATAAGTTACCGCCACTCCTGGCTGTGTTGCCTTGTTAAACCTTTCTGTCTGGACAACCCTTCACTTCGTGGCTGCCTCAGTCGCTAGCAGAATCCGTCAGTGGGCGTTTCTTAAACCTTTTCCAACATAAAAGTGGTTTGACGCCAAGTCTCCTCCTACTCTCCCTGCGCAGAAGTCTTCTGCGCAGGGAGGGCGTGGGTAGCGGAGGACCCGTGCTCTCCCCGCTGGTGTCCAGCGAAGATTCCTGGAGCCCTCTCACCGATTCCCCCATCTGCCCCCCTTTATCCCTGGTGTTGCACTGATTTGCTTCCCCATCTCCTGAGCTACTTCTCTCCCTGCTGGGCCCTTCTCCAGCATCATTTGAGAGCCTTCCCTCTGCCTCTGGCTCCGATGTCAGTTCCCTGACAGGTCTTTTACCTTTTTACCTTTTAGAGCTTAAATACACGACATTTCACACACCTTTTCAAACACATGCATTTGGAGAGGATCCCCAACTTGCAGAGAGAGAGAGAGAGAGAGAGAGAGAGAGAGAGAGAGAGAGAGAGAGAGAGAGAACTGTATCAGTAGATGTAGCGCTTTACATTGAATTACAGGACAATCCTGTATTATACAGGATAGGTAGCAAGCCCAAGCCAGCATCCTGGAAGAAGACTGAGGTGTGATTTTGGGAAAGGGATGGGACAGGGGCCTTGGAGCTAGCGGTTCATTGTCAGAAGCCCCAACATGCCTTGGTTGCCCAATTGCTCTGGATGAGGGCCATCCTGTCAGGCAATTGGTTATCCTACTGTGATAGGAATTTCGAGGTCTTAGATATATGGTAATGTTCATAAGTGTACCAACCAAGCACATACATAGATCAGCACAGGAAGGCCAACCTGCAACCATTTTGATTCCTAAACTGAGCAAATGTTTTCTCTGCATGGTCAAAGTGGAAAAGCCTCCCCATTGTCTTTTCCTTCACAAATCCTGTCTTAAGGGTATGTCTGTGTTTGAATAGGGTGTGAGGCTGTGACCTGGCCCAGGAACTAAGTATCTATCACTACAAAAGAATAGCCAGGCTCCCCAGGCAATCCAATCAAGTAACCTGCCAGACAGGAGATAAACAAGGACAAGAGAAAAACAACATTTAAATTTCTGTTTAGACCGCCTTTTCTGTGATGTAGGTATGATGTATCTGAGGGGTGGTCTTAGGTTACATCCCTTCTGTGATGTACGTATGATGTTTCTGGGGGTGGTCCTGATCTACAGGGTGGCAATTTCAAAAGTCTTTATAAGGCCTTGCACACCATTTTTCTTTCCTGTGTGTGAGGGGAGCACCCTGTTGCGACAGATCAATAAAGATCAAGCTTACTAGCTGCTTTGCTTCTCAATATTCTTTGGTTGGCCTCTGTTATTTTCTCCTACCAATAGGGAACCTATGTAAGGACTCTATATGGGCTCTTGGATACCCCATAAGGGAAAAGGACAATTTTTGTTTACGACACTACCCAGGATTGCTTTATCTAGCAGCGAAAGTCTCCCATGGACTAGGGCCGAGATCATTCCTAATTCTGCTGCCCAAGATCCCTGGACGTTCCGGCATCAAAAGCACTTGCTGTATGGCTGAGCTGTGTAGACTCATCTAATTTATGTGTATTCCCACAGTTTATTTCCATCCGCTGGGTCTCTAGAGTATTTCTCACTTAGCGTATATTGCAGCATCCAAACTTTGGATTTCTTCAGAAGTACAGAGTCAAAGTAAGTTTGAGCAGACCTCAGTCCCCTGAACGAGAGATCATTCTTAATTAGCATCAGAAAATGTTCCTTTTCTTTCACCCCCTTTAAAAAATGTAGCTAGATGACCCAATTTCCATAAATATTTTGCTTTGCCCCTTCTCCCAAATGCTTGTTCTCTGTCTGTTTGTCTCTCTCCTCTCTAATGGCAAATGTTTCTGCATTGAAACTGACGATGTAAATGAAGCCCTGCTGTTGCTGTCTGGTTTTAGTTACAATGTCTGTTTGTTGACATCTCACGTGAAGGCCTGCTGTGTCTCTGGCTCTGTCTACTTCGTTTCCTCTCTAATTAGGCTTTGCCCTCAATTAAGTTAATGATGCAACTTTTTCCTATAGATCATTTGCCCCTTCACTCAATTAGCAGAATCCTGAAGGGCGCATCCCTCTTTGGCTGGAGTCGCTTGCCTTGGGGCACAGGCTGTTCAGTGCTCAGAGAAGCATTAGGAGAAAAGGAACTGTTTACTGGAAATACATAACCCTACGTAATTGGGGACGAGGGGAAGGAAGTGGGTCACCATGCAGCCCATGGCCAAGATACATGAGGCACATGTTGCCAAGATCTCTGTGCAACAATACGACTCCAGGAGACAGGTACACAGTGCTGCTGAGATCTGATTCCATCCTCCAGAAACCACACACACACACACACACACACACACACACACACAGCTTCCTTGTGTGCAAATATGCCACTAGTTGTCACAGAAGATCAAGTGGCCCTCTAGATCTTCAAGCAGGAGTGCCCAGTAGACTATGCTAGGGCTAGCCAGAGAATGTAGCTGGGATGTAGAACCTGTGGCCCTCTAGATTTTGTTGGACTACAACTCCCATCCAAATAGAAGGGGAAGAAATGGAGGCAGTGAGAGATTTTACTTTCTTGGGCTCCATGATCACTGCAGATGGGACAGCAGCCACAAAATTAAAAGACGCCTGCTTCTTGGGAGAAAAGCAATGACAAACCTAGACAGCATCTTAAAAAGTAAAGACATCACCTTGCTGACAAAGGTCCATATAGTAAAAGCTATGGTTTTCCCAGCAGTGATGTGTGGAAGTGAAAGCTGGACCATAAAAGAAGGCTGATGGCCGAAGAATTGATGCTTTTGAATTATGGTGCTGGAGGAGACTCTTCAGAGTCCCATGGACTGCAAGGAGATCAAACCTATCCATTCTGAAGGAAATCAGCCCTGAGTGCTCACTGGAAGGACAGATCGTGAAGCTGAGGCTCCAATACTTTGGCCACCTCATGAGAAGAGAAGATTCCCTGGAAAAGACCCTGATGTTGGGAAAGATGGAGGGCACAAGGAGAAGGGGACGAAGGAGGATGAGATGGTTGAATAGAGTTCGTGAAGCTACCAGCATGAGTTTGACCAAACTGCGGGAGGCAGTGGAAGACAGGAGTGCCTGGCGTGCTCTAGTCCATGGGGTCACGAAGAGTCGGACACGACTAAATGACTAAACAATAACAACAACAAAACAACTCCCATCATCCACCGCCGGCATGATCAATATTCAGTCATGATAGGAGCTATAGTCCTGCAACATTGGGGTGGTGGTATTCCCTGCAAGAATAGTGTCCTACCGGCATGGAGTGGAGGGAACATGACACATCTTTCTGGATGCTATGAACTCTGAAGGCATATCTCAGAGGCTTTGTAGGAGGATGGATGGAGCTGGAGTGGTTGACGGAGTATCCACTGAACTCCTGATCATTCCTCTGCAAAGACAATCTGAATCATCTTGTGTCTTTCTCCTGGATCAGATGTTATTAACAGACAGTTCCATGTTGATTCTTTATTCTGGATTTTGTTTTCAACCACTCTTGAAACAGAGTATAACCCAACATACCAAACTATCTCTCAGAATTCTCTTTAACACCCTGTATCCCTGCTTATAACATGTAAAAAAAAAGCTCGTGGCCTACTGAGTTTTCTTTCAGGTCCTTATCCCCTACATCGTCTCCATCTCATCCTGAATCCTCACCCTGTGCCAATATAAATGATCGTTTGTGGGATGTTTCGACTTTGGTGGAAAGTTTATGTAATCTTAATGAGGTCTAACATATGTACAGGGGACATGCGCATTATTCATAAAACTTGAGAATTATCCAATGGAAAGAAAGATGAGGCAGGGTGGAAAAAAATAGTGCTTCAGGTTAAGAACTTTGCTTCAGGATGAGAACAGAAATCGTGTTCTGGCGGCGCGGCAGCAGCAGGACGCCCCATTAGCTAAAGTGGAGCTTCAGGTTAAGAACAGTTTCAGGTTAAGTATAGACCTCCAGAACGAATTAAGTACTTAACCCAAAGTATCACTGTATATAAAAACTGCAGGTTTTATCTTCATCTGTTGCAGGGAAAGTTTCAAAGCAGAACTGTACTTAGCAAGAGTTTGTATAAACACATATTGATAAAAATAGTATTAAATAAATAAATAAATAAATAAATAAATAAGTAAGTAAGTAAGTAAGTAAGTAAGAATGCACATTGGAAGTCATCTTTCTTCACTGCAATTCTAGAGCAAATGTGTAAAAGTATTGACTACAAATGAATAAATGTACCACAGGTAGGGGATGAATCTAGGCAATCATATGATGTTAAGAGAATGCGCTGAAGAACTTCATATAAATGCCTAGATCCAAATCTAGCTCTAGCTCAATACTTATCAGAATACACATTCCTAATTATTGCAACGTTGCCAGGATGCAGCCAAAGCCAGCTATGCCAAGATGAAGATGAATCTCGTTCAGGGAGAATATTGAAATTGACCTTTGATCTTCTTTTCTTCATTTATGCAGGAGTCATCCTGATTATTTCCTCTTGGGTATGCACATTCCAAAGGTTGAGAGCCAATAGTTGCGCAAGAAGTTACTTGTAGTTTAAATGAGGCACTTGGATGATAAATATCTGGGTTTCTTTCAATATAAATTCATAATAAGTCACGTTGATGTTGTTTGATCTTTGCTATATTGAACCACTCCACCTTACACTAGAATCTGAAGTATTATGAAAACTTTTGCTTTTCTTGTCTATCTCTGCTCCACTACAAACAATACAGCACATATGCAGGCCTCCTTAGATTTCTGGAGAGCACTGAACATGCTTATAATAAATTTAACATGGATCAGGGCATCCAAAATGCACATACATTCTTTTAAAAAATCATGAAATGCATAATAAATTATACAAATATGTTTTATGCATTTGGAGGGGAGTATTCCCTATTGAATTACAACAGGAACTCTGGAATGGAAGGTTTAATTTCCTTTTAACTATTTTTCCATGAGGCTGGCTTACACCAGGGATGGAGGATCAGTTCAAATTCTGATGCAAAACTACCTAATTTGCCCTTTTTGAAGTGATAGGCTGATAGAAACACAGCTATCCTATGAAATTCGTACATTTCTGAATTTTGTGATGGACTTGCCCAACCAAAGAATGTGCATAAACTTCTCGGTATCAGGTGAAAGTGTGTATAAAAATGGATATATCAGTGAAAATAACAATAAAAATGCATTATGTTAGGGGAAATGGCTTGCAAGTTGAAATTGCATATACAGGGTGTGTATATTAGGAGCCATCTGCACAATTATGCTGCATGTATTCATAATTCATACAAATGCTTTGCTCTTAACAAATGACCTTATCTGTTTTGCAGAGTTGTTTTGCAAAACGGCCAAGGGACTCATTGAGAGCACACTGTAGCTATGAAATAAGCAAACTTAAGTAATGCGGGACAAAACCACACTGGTATGGGCAACTGTAAGAATGCTGTCTTTATCTCCCTTGAAAAATGTAATTTTTATAGTTATGGCTGGAGGAAAGATGACTTTAAAGCAACTGTGTTGGTGATAAAGATTTCAGTAACATATGACTGCAGTTCTATGCTCATCCAACTGGCTAGGAGTGAAGGTTTACATCTAAGCAGACATGCACAGAATTGTGCTGTAATTAATGTTAGTATTTGCACCGGCACTGTATTTGTTATAAAATCTGTTTTACAAAGACTAAATTGTAATTGGGGGAGGGGAGAAAACCTACCATACTTTTCCGTGTATAAGAGTAGGTTTTTTAATTTAAAATTTATGTTCAAAATTGTGGGTCGTCTTATACACGGATACAATCTCCCCCCATTTTCTCAATTTGGAGTCCCCCCAAATTGGGGGCGTCTTATACATGGGGGCGTGTTATACATGGAAAAATACGGTATGTAATGTAATGTAGCAGCCACAATATCTTGTGGCTCCAGTCAAGGTCATGGAAATGCTGAAATTGCCTTGTCAATTTGTTAAAAGTGAGTGTGTTTGTGTGTCTTAGCTAGGAGCAATGGGAGTTGTGGGTTGGCTGGTTGTTTTACCGCTGTTTTGCCGAGTGTGGAAACTTCAAGCAGGTGCTGTGTCCAGAGGGGTTTGTGAAGACAGACAAGCTATGGACCGATAACTTATGTGCTGCTACGAAGGAGTTTTGGAAGCCAGCAAGAAAACCCTCTCTTGGGCTCAAGGGAGAGGAACACATTGTGTTGGACTTGATATGCATAAATACTACTGCTTCTTAATAGTTGCCATCCTGCAAGTAAAGAGTCATCTTCAAAGTGTGTGGAGTCTGCTTCATCACTAGGACTTCACTCTGTATCACTCTGCATGACTCAGAAAAATAGCCTCTATTAACTCAACTACAGGCTTCAACCCGGCTCAAGTTGCTTTGAGCTTGTTCCAGTTTATACCAGAACAAACTTAGTTGGTCTATAAGGTGCTACTGGACAATTTTTTAAAAATCTTTTTTTTAATTCCAGTTTATAGTTTTTGTGACGGATATCTTTTGCTAGGCATAGTATTTTTTTTAAAAAAAACCATTTTCATTGGTTTTTTCACAAATTTATACATTTTAACTTAACCATTTCAAACATTAAAATACAAGGTTCTTTTGAACCTTCGGACCTCCCTTCCTCCATGGGTTCCATGTTTAAGATTAACTTTGCTACATCTCTAACCTTTATCCATCTGTTAAATATCCAGAGTTATCATAAATAATTCCACATTACAAGTGTCATTAAATCCCTACCAATGCTTTTAACTGGTTACAGTGATCTTTTCAATAGATAAAAAAATTACTCCAGTCTTTTAAAAATACTTGATCTTCCTGGTTTCAGATCTTCCCCATCAGTTTCGCCATCTCTGCATACTCCATCAGTTTCGTCTGCCATTCTTCTTTTGTTGGTACTTCTCCTTCCTTCCATCTCTGAGCTTGTAGCATTCTCGTGGCCATCGCTGCATACATAAAAAGTCTTTTCTCTTCTCTTGGTATCTCTTCACCTATTATACAAAACAGAAAGGCTTCTGATTTTTTTAACAAAAGTTTTTTTAAAACATTTTCTTTAATTCATTATATATCATTGCCCAGAAAGCCTTTACCAGTGTACATGCCCAGTGAACATAGCATTAAAGCAATGGGGCTAGCACGCACTTCTTTCATTCTCTCCTTCTCTCCCTGACCGGCCTTGTGTCTGCCTGCAAGCAAGAGAGCACCCAAGTCCCTCCTCCTTTTCCTCTTTGCTCTGCTGTGGGGGCAAAATACACAGCTGTTTCCTCTTGCTTGGCCAGACGGCACATGATGAGTGCACCTCTGAGCATGTGCAGAGTATGTGTTCTGCCCAGTTTGAAGCAAGCTGGAGAAAAGCTCATTCTCCTCTCCTAGGGCTGCCCTTGCCACCCCTGCCATAGCCCGCTTCCAAGAACAACAGAGCCCAGATGCCTCATTTACCACTTGTTGCTATTTGGACTGGGGTGGACTCCAAAGTTAAGAGACCCACCTTGGTGTATGGATATCACGAAGAGGGGGACAGCAGGGCAGTCTTTTGCCCCTTACAAGCAAAATCGGTAGATCCAGCACTGGTATATTTCATACTTGACTCTTCACAGCAGATCTTAGGCTTGGATAATAATAATAATAATAATAATAATAATAATAATTTTCATTTATACCCCGCCCTCCCCAGCCAAGGCCGGGCTCAGGGCAGCTAACAAGCAATAATAAAAACAAGTTGAATGAATACAACTTAAAAACAAGATTAAAATACAACATTAAAATATTGAAATATTAAAATACAGCCTTATCACAGGAGGAGAAAGGAAAAAGAAAGAGGGGGAGGGAATCAAATTGGCTCCAAGCCAAAGGCCAGGCGGAACAACTCTGTCTTACAGAGTTGACAGAGGAAAGAAATCAGATCCTGCAGGGCCCTGGTCTCATGAGGCAGAGCGTTCCACCAGGCCGAAGCCAGAGTTGAAAAGACCCTGGCTCTGGTTGAAGCCAATCTAACTTCCTTAGGGCCCGGGACCACTAGGGTGTTGCTATTTATGGACCTTGAGGCTCTCCATGGGGCATACTGGGAGAGGCAGTCCCATAGGTACGGGGGTTCTAGACCGTGAAGGGCTTTAAAGGTCAAAACCAGAACCTTAAATCTGACCCTGTACTCCACCGGGAGCCAGTGCAGCTTGAAAAGCACTGGGTGAATATGCTCCCATGCCAGAAACCCCGTGAGGAGCCTCGCTGCATCATTCTGCACCCGCTGGAGTTTCTGGGACAGTTTCAAGGGCAGCCCCGCATAGAGCGAATTACAGTAGTCAAGCCTGGAGGTGAACATCGCATGGATCAATGTGGCCAGGTCAGGGCGGGAAAGGCAAGGGACCACCTGCTTGATGCGGCGAAGGTGGAAAAATGTCGCCTTGGCTGTTGCTGCAACCTGTGCTTCCATGGAAAGGGAGGTGTCAAGGATTACACCCAAACTCTTAACGGAAGGCAATGGCACTAATTGGGCCATTGGATACACTATGGTTCCCATGCGTGGGGACTATTTAGTGCAGGCATGTCCAAAGTCCATTTTGGGGGTGTAATCTGTCCCGCTGGTTGATTTAATCTGGTCCCTGTTGCAGTTTATTTCCTGGGGTAAAAGCCTAAAAAAAGCTCAACAACTTTGGTTGGCCCTTTGGCCGGGCCTCACACATGTTCACTTCATCAAATCTGGCCCTCTTGGACACCCCTGATTTAGTGTATGGAGGAACATTCAGTTCTCCATATGGTAGCTGACATGGTATAGCTCAAATTGATGTTTACCGACTCAGTGAGAACTAGACTGGAGTCTGCTGGCTATTTCTGGATCAAAAATGTGATTTTACTCCCCCTCCCCCTGTAAGCAGATATATAACAGCTCATTGTTCCTCCAGAATAATTATAATGTAATCAGCCTTGGATGCAAGTCATGTGGAATATTACAAAAAGGAATTGTGTAACAGCCAAAAAGTCTTTCTCAATGAATCTCTATGTAAGCCTCATTCACTTATCATATTTGTTCCTGTTTGCAATTTTTATGAATCAGCACAGGAACAAACAGTCAAGGGGAAGAGATAATTCAAATGAAACCATGAAATGCTTTATGTGTAGAGAGATACCTAATCATTGCTAAATAACAGGCAAAGGTTTCAAATGTCATGTGCTCTCGCTGTTTTTCAAATGAAACACTTTACAATTTACAGAGAAGTCGGGAATAACATGGGCCACGCACAAAGTCAAGATAACTTTGGAATCCATATTACTCTTTTAATGTACGATAACCTGAATAATATGACATTAATATGGACAATAAGCTCACAGCTGCACCATGCATTTAACACACATTTACACCACTTTAACAGCTGTGGATCCCCCCACCAAAATAATCTTGGGAACTGCAGTTTGTTAAGGGTCCTGGGAATTGCGGCTTTGTGAGAGAGTCTCCTCGCAGCAACCTCTATAGCTCCTGTGAGCTACCCCAGGATGCTGTGGGCCTACACTAGATCTTGCTCATTTATATAGTCAGCCTAGTCCATTGCGTGATTTCTGCATGGAAATGGGCATCTATGCTCAAACAGTATTGCTAGTTGCACTGTGCTTGTGTAAGCATAAATACATGTGCCCTCATCTAGTCATGTGAATTGCCTACATGGTAATCCTTCCCAGCATCCCTAGGTTAATGCAATCAGATTCCAGAAGTTTATTTAACAGTAGGTTAAGCAGTATTTTGAGTGCAGACAGGATGTCTATACAAGGAACTCTGAAGTCACATTAGAATATTGAACATAAATGGGCACCCATCCAAAGTCAACAAGGCTCTGTTGAGTTCTACTTGTTTGGTATCTGGGCAGTTCTCATGATTTCATTTCAGCCTTGTGATGTTCGTGTGTTCTTTTATTTCCTTTGTATATGCATGTTTGGTTTTTATTTTTATTTTTTTCAAAAGCTCCTCTTTCTAATAGAAATTAAAATGAAGACGTCACCTTTGTTTTCATATCACAAACTGGTCTTGTGTGACATACCTGAGGCTCATTTGCCTCCAGAAATACAGGCCTCTTAAAATATGCAAAGCCTAGCTGGACTTCCCAGGAGGGTTACTAAACTCAGGGATTAGCTACGTATATTACCAACAACCAACCAGGATTGTCAATGGGCAAGAAGAGATGCTCATAATGGGGATGAGTACAGTGGTACCTCAGGTTAAATACTTAATTCGTTCCGGAGGTCCGTACTTAACCTGAAACTGTTCTTAACCTGAAGCACCACTTTAGCTAATGGGGCCTCCCGCTGTCGCCACACTGCCGGAGCATGATTTGTGTTCTCATCCTGAAGCAAAGTTCTTAATCCGAGGTACTATTTCTGGGTTAGCAGAGTCTGTAACCTGAAGTGTATGTAACCTGAAGCATATGTAACCCGAGGTACCACTGTACTCAACACAGACAAATATTATATAATTAGCAACATCTCAATAATTCAGTAATTGCATGAGTTCTTCCCATCATCTTCATTTGCCTATGCACACGCAGACTTACTAGGTCTACAGAATCCTGAAAGAGGCAGGGCTTGATGATATCACAGGTGAGAGTTGCTGGTGACAAGGCAAGGTCTGCCTACTCTTGAAAGGAAAAACAACAACAACAACACCCTGAACAAAATACACAGTGTGGCTTCAGAAACTTGAGGAGCTTCCCCAAAAGAAGTCTAGAAGGAGCCAGTAGCTGCAGAAAAGGACACTGGCTCTTTAACTCGCCAGAGTGGTGCATGCTCTGGTTATCTCACGCTTGGACTACTGCAACGTGCTCTACGTGGGGCTACCTTTGAAGGTGACCCGGAAACTGCAATTAATCCAGAATGCGGCAGCTAGACTGGTGACTGGGAGTGGCCGCCGGGACCACATAACACCAGTTCTGAGAGATCTGCATTGGCTCCCAGTACGTTTCCGAGCACGATTCAAAGTGTTGGTGTTGACCTTTAAAGCCCTAAACGGCCTCGGTCCTGTATACCTGAAGGAGCGTCTCCACCCCCATCGTTCAGCCCGCACACTGAGATCCAGCGCCGAGGGCCTTCTGGTGGTTCCCTCATTGCGAGAAGTGAGGCTACAGGGAACCAGACAGAGGGCCTTCTCGGTAGTGGCGCCTGCCCTGTGGAATGCCCTCCCATCAGATGTCAAAGAGATAAATAATTACTTGACATTCAGAAGATATCTTAAGGCAGCCCTGTTCAGGGAAGTTTTTAATATGTAACGCTGTACTGTTTTTAACACTGATTAGGAGCCGCCCAGAGTGGCTGGGGAAACTCAGCCAGATGGGCGGGGTATAAATAATAAATTATTATTATTATTATTATTATTATTATTATTATTATTATTATTATTATTATTAATATTATTTAACTAGCCCGGTGCTGCAGTCATTATGGAGCTATAGTGGGCTCTTAGCACTCACTTCCATGTTAATTGGCTCCAGAAATGATCTGTTTGCAACCCCATTAACCCAGAAAATTGTGTAAAGTTATGAAATTTGGGGTGGTATGCCGACATAGAGTTCTTTTCTGCCATTTCCATCAGTGAAGCATGGGCACATGTGCAAAAATGATGGCGGAGTAGTGACATCGCCCAATGGTGTTTGTTGTTGTGTCATACAAGGCCTAGTGGTGTGAATGAAAATTTGTGAAATGTGCCGGTATATTGGTCAAAAAGCCACCATTCCAAAACACAACAGGAACTTAGGTGTGAAAGGGGCATAAGAAGATAGGATTGGTTAGAATGTGGTGCTGATAATGCCAAGGTTGCAGGTACGACCCCCATATGGGACAGCTTCGTATTTCTGCATTGGGCTAGATGATCCTCAGGGTCCCTTCCAATGCTACAATTCTATAATTCTACTAGCATCATAATCAGGAAAACTAACACAACATCCCCCACATCTCATTGCATACTGTAAAATTCTGCTACTAGCTCCAGGGTGGTGCTGAGACAACTTGCTTTCTGTCTCAGCTGCAGGACTGCTAACCATGGTCCTGAACCCACTGAACCACCATGTTGGTCCTTGTCCAAGGTCCTGACCTTGCTATAGTTTCAAATGTATTCCAGAGCTTCGGGCAACACAGTGGATCAGGACAGAAGTATTATTGAGCAATAAAGGGACAAAGCCCAGCAGTTAAAGAATGAATATAGAAATGTAGAGCCCCCTCCAAAATTGAAAGCAAACCAGGTCACATCCCACTCTCTCTATGTGTGGAAAACAAGACTTCATGAAGCTCTACAGACTACTGTACCCAGCAAGTTAGTTATAAGGAAGCCAGGGCAATCAACTGCTCCTGTGCACTGCTTATTTATATAACTGTTGGTGCTGCATATGCAACTGGCATGTATAATGGATACCATGGACTAGTCTAGCATAGCTGTGCACTTGGAGACACCCATCAAGTGTGCAGTTACAGCAGTGATCCTGAGTATGGACTCTCAAACCTGTATCTCAGGATCAAAGCCTGAGGCCACTGCTTAATGTACAGCAGGAGTGGGAAACCAGTGGCTCCCCAGATGCTATTAGACTCCAGCTTCTATAATCTACAACTATTGGCCATGCTGCCTTGAGCTTAATGGGAGTAAGACTCCAACAAACACACAGAAGACCACCTGGTATACAGCATTTATTAACTGGATGTTAAGTTTAGAGGGGGTGGAGTTGTTCATCCAGGAGGAATTCTACCTACGATTCAAATTAAAGCGATGCTGGCCATACAGGCAACAGCTCAAGGACTGCAAGAGTAAGCACCTCATCACACCACTGAAGGCACAGCCTTCCAAACAAACATATTCATTTACAGAGGGTTCAAAGTGCTTCTCGTTCAAGCCCATTATCTCAACAACCCTCAACAACCGTGTAAAGTAGGTCAGCACATTGCTGATGATAGGGAGGTGGAGAGGACTATGAGATAGAAGCTTTCCCAAGGACAACAAATGCATTCTTGATTCAGGAGAGATCTCACTCCATGACTTCCTGGTTCAGAGTTCAGTCGCTTAGCTACTGCATTAGCTCTATTAAATGTTAGGGATTAAGCCATCTGAGATTAGTGCTCGTTTCTCTAAGGATTCGAGAATGAGTTATAAGAACAGGCAACTTGTTTTCCTGTGAAAGAGCATCAAAGTGCACTATGTGCTGGTTCGCATGTGAGTGACTGATGTAATTCGCACATTTCGATGCCACACGCCCTGCTTCCTCCAACACTGCTGATCCCACAAGCCTGTTTAGGAAGTAATAAAATCTTATTTAGAATAAATAAAGAAATTCCTTCCAAGAGCACCTTAAAGACCAACTAAGTTAGTTCTTGGTATGAGCTTTCGTGTGCATGCACACTTCTTCAGATACAAAAAGCATAGTGAACTAGGGCATCGTTATGGGTGTGTGTGTGTAAGTTGGAGTTCTCTATTACCAAGGTCCCTGTTTCACTTTGAACCCATCTGTAGCATTCTTGACAGTGAAAGCTGAGTCATCCACTGCGAGGGGTAACTGGTAGATTTAGCCCTTGCTTTCACATTGTCCCAAAATTCAGTGCTTTGCTTTTCCACTAGGAATAAATATTCCGCATTTGCTTATACAGGAGAAAACAAAATGGTGCATTGTGGGGCACCGTTGAGATGTGGACCCCACCACGACCAAGAACAAAGTCTGCTCCCATTCACATGGCACCACCCTGCGTTATGATACAGCGGAGAACTTTGGGTGTCATCGGACTACAACTCCCATCATCCCCAGATGGCATAGTCAATGGTTAGGGTTGTAGTCTTTGGAACATAGCTGGTCTGGAATGTAGTGGTCAGTGATGCATTGCTAGCTGTTTTATGTTTTTATTGACAATATAGATTGTATAGCTAATCACAGTTTTTACTATATTTTATATTTCGTGACTGTTCTGATTCATCCTGGGCTCAGCTGGGAGGAAGGGCAGGATTCACAATCAAATGAAGAAGTGCAACTTTGCCCAGTTATTGAGGAACTGAACCATGTGATGATGTAGCTGCATGGCAGAGACCATCTCGTAATGAACACATTTTGAGCTGAAAAAGGCAATTCCATTAACAATGTTTAGGCATTACTCCTTTGATAAGTCTGTAGGAGGCTGCATACTGTTGAGGCTGTTCTCCCCCCCATATTGGCATGGAAAAACATCTGTCAGCGCATAGTGCACATGATTTGTTTCTTGTTTCCACAAACTATTTCAGGACTGGTAAGTAATCCATAGAGACTTAAATCCCGTGTTATGTAGGATACTCATGTTACAATTGCCCCCGAGGTCCTGAAAGCTCTTGTCTCTGCTTCACTTTAGAGCAAGGAGGGAATTACATTGCTAAAACAGAGAGCCTGTGAAGCTTAATGGCTTAATTTAAATCCTAACATTATGTGAAAGATAGTGGGGAGGAGAGCCGTCAGCCCTGGCATGCCCAGAGTTTCATCTGGCATTTGGAAATTCCCCATTAGTATCCGGAGCAGTGATGGGGAACTTGGGGTCCTCTAGAAGTTGGTGGGCACCCCAGCTACTATCCGTCCCAGCCAACATGGCCAATGGTCACAAATGGTCAAGAAATTCTACTCTGACAGCATCTGGAGAGTCATAGGCAATGTCTGTATTATACATTTAAATCACTATGAGAGCACGGCCAAAGAATCCTGGGAGCTGTGGTTTCTTAACAGTTAACTCTCCTGTTTTCCTCAAAGAGCCACAATTCCCACAGCGGTTTAACAATCCGTCCCTCTTCTGAGGGACACGGGGAATTGTAGCTCTGTGAGGGGAACAGCGATCGCCTAACTCTCACCTCTGGCCTAGATATTACTAGCAGCTAGAGGAGGAGGAAACATGGATAACTGTTTTCAACATGAGCCATGCATCTCTGTAATGCTGAGATTCCTTAAATGGCTCAGGACTGTAATACCTCAAGGACTGTCTCTTTCCATATGAACCTACTTGAACCCTGAGGTCATCTTCTGAGGCCCTTCTTCATGTGTTTCCCCCACGAGAGGTCCGGAGCGTGGTAGCAGAAGAACGGGCCTTTTCTGCAGTGACTCCCCATTTGTGGAATGCTCTCCTCAGGGAAGTTTGACTTGCGCCAGGCAAAAACGTTCCTCTTCAACCAGGCCTTGGGCTGATTGATATTCAATGCCCTCTTAAATATGTTGAGGAGTTGGGGATTACTGGATTGTTCTTGTTCTTGTTTTTATTATGTATTTTATGTTTTAATATTGTGATTTTATGTTGACAACCACCCTGAGACCTGTGGGTATAGGGTGGTATACAAATAATAATAATAATAATAATAATAATAATAATAATAATAATAATAATTCTTTTCCCTCGGTCAGTTTAAGGCCCAGCCTGTTTGACTACTCACAGCTCCCAACCCATACAACTGTACTGAATCTATAAGAAAATCTAGCTATAGATGTATTGTACTTTGTAGGCAAAAGACATAGCCTGGCCCTGTGGACTTAACGAATCACAAATAGCCGTTGACCTATCATTGGGTGGGAGGGGAATAGATGACAGCAAGGAGAAAGTGAAAAGAGCTGTGCCTTTTCTCCCCGTATACATGGTAAATATTTGTTTGGTTCTCTTCCCTCTGATAGCACGACTGGGAGAGGAAGTAGCTGGTGGGAATTATTGACAGAAAGCTACTTGTGGAAAGAATCGTTTCAAAAGAGGAACAGAAAGGAGCAAAGCACATGTTGTCCCAAGGGCATGTGTGTGACTCAAAATCAAAGAAATGAACTATCCACCCAAAGTTCAGGACAAGGCGGAGTCAGAAAAGACACTGAAGGAGATATGACTCTGTTCTAGTCACACGAGGTCTGGACCCCCACAAGAGATGATGGTCATCAAGCAAGAGGTGAAATAGGGTAATGGCTGCAGGAGATTTCAATGGAGATCTTGTCTACCACCTCTTTTCTTGAACAACCACTCCATCAAAATAGAGCAATCTTCCTGTTCACTACCTCTGTGCCTCCTGCAATCTGCCACTAGTCTACATGACTGGTCACTGTATCCTCTGTTCTTATCTCTCTCCTTCTGCTTATCTCCTGGATGAGATCACAGACCCAGGATTTCAGCCTGTTCCTGCCATGCTTCCTGGTCCTGCCAATTCCACTCCCTTCTCCACCCTGCCTGCTTGGACTGTTTTTCTGCATGGAAATGAAAGCAGATTGGCTTCTCAATTATATTATATCTTCACCCATTCCCTCCACAGAGGTGCTGATCCTGCAGGAAGCTGCTGGTCTCACCCAGATCAAAACAGGCTGTTGAAATGAAGCAAGGATTGATGAGAGCTTCTGGGTAGGAGAAACGTGGAAACATGCAAGAAGCAGTAAAAAAAATGCAACCTCCATTGTGTAACAAACCCAGCACATCCCCAAATGACTCAGAACAAGGCCTGGCCTGAAACAAGAAGTTTATTCAGAGTTCTGGACCAGTAAAGAGACCCTGGGCCAATCAGGGCCTCTCAGATATATAGGGTGGTCCAGTATTGCAAGATTCATGGCTTGATCTAAGTGTTAGTGTAAGTATTCTTTTTCAGGCGTTTGGTAAACCTGATGGAAATAATGAGGGAGGGTGAGAAAAATGCTGAACAGAGGCAATGGTTGCAAAACTAAGGACACTTTCTTGGAATTAAGACTTATTGAAATTACAAGGATGAGTAAGCATGGTTAAGACCCTGCTGGGAGACTTAAAGATCAGAGCCTTGCACAGAATGTGGTAATTAAATAATCTAACAGTGTTAATTGTCCTGCTCGTTTCTCTGATGTGCATTCTGGTATGTCATTAATGAAATATCAAAAATGTATTTACGGAGGCCAAGTAAGATTTTCTTAGCCGTTGAATTGGCTCTTCCTAAGATCTGATTGGCGTATGGAAGCAAAGATCGGTCCAAATTGGACAGCGACCTTCGTTTTGTGTGGTTGAAGAAAAAATCTTTATGAGATCATTGCTCAATATAAAAAGTATTTCGCCCCCCCAAAAAATTCACACACCTTATTAAAGATCAGGCTTCTCTCCATGCTCTCATAACTCTCAGCTCAGGGCCTAGTCACATGATCGCTTAGCACTCGATGGCCATAGAAAAGGCTTAGCTTATGCAAACTCCACAGATAGCCATGTGAAACCCAATGCCAGTTGTGATTTGAGTATTAAAAGTTGATATACATTGAGTTTACTGCATGGTGCACTCTTTTACATGACCTGTTTGCCATAGATTATGGCTGGAGAATGCATAGTCCTCTGGGTTCTGTCATATTCTGACTCCCATTAGTCCCAGTCATGATGAACAGTGGTCAAAGACTATGAGAGTCCATCAACACCCAAAAACATGTTTCCCATCCATGCCATTAACTGAAGCTAGTGGCTTTTTCTGAAGCCACCATACATTTTTGTTCAAGAGCACTGTACATAAGATGTCCCCTTATACAGGGTCTACTATTGGTCAATTTAACCAAGTATGGCCTTTCTTTCTTCTTTCTTTGGCTATCACTCATAGCCGAGTAAGATTGTCTTCCGTGAACACGGTCTTAGTAGTGTGTCCATAGGTGGCTGCGGAGGCCAATTCTGGATCCACACGTCCTTTCACAGTGGGGATATAGGTTTCCGGGTGGGAGTTGATCACGGTGAGGGTTTGCAAAACGTGCCTTCCTCTTAGCTCGTTCCTCCCTTTCGTCCTGAGTTCGAGTGTCTTCAAAGTCCATGACACCTTTGATAAAGGCTGTTCTCCAATTGGAGTGCTCACAGACTACCACCATCAATCTTCATTATTGTTGTTGTTGTTGTTATTTACTTGGAATAGTAGACGCAAATATTGCTTGATCTTATATTGTGGAATTGAAACTGAAATAGGATCTCCCTACGCTAAAAGTGTAAGTATGTTTTAACTCTGTCATGGTTCTTAATCCAGGAATTCCAGGAACTGTAGTTCAAGGAACTGAGTTAATCCTTTCCTCTTTCAACACAGCAGTCGTGTTATACAAGTTCACTCAGAAGAAAGGGCAGATCCACATTTAAAGCACATCCAATGTACATTTAAAGCACTCCCAAAAAAGAATCCTGGGAATTTTATTTTGTTAAGGGTACTGGCAATTTATAGCTCTATGAGGGGGAAACCACAGCTGGGGGAAGTAATGTGTTTTGAATGTGCATTGGATGTGTTTTAAATGTTTGGTGTGGGTCTGTTGTAAGAGTCAGACTGCATTTAATAGGACTTGCTTCCAAGCAAGTGTTTAACTACTTGGGAAAAGCTAAAATGCCCCCCCTTTCCATTCATGAAAGTTGGGGGCTGGTATTTTGTCAGTGTTTCCAAGGGATTAAAATGGAGGGAGGAGATATAGCATTGGCAGAGTATACTGACTGATTGCTGCCATCCCTCCTTCCCACCAATTGGCTTGAGAATTATGCTACATCATAATGTACCATTGTTTCAAGGGACTTTAACCAGGGCGGGGAGGCAGTGGCATAGCATGTATTGCCAGTGCCCGGGGCCATGGGAGGGAGGGAAACAGAGTACGCATGCACATTCAACGTCACCCAGCCATAGAGATAAGAAGAGTTGTTTCATTCTATGGAGAGGTCGCTTACTGATTTGCATGGAGAAGCTGTTTTCAACGGAGCCCAGGGATTTAAGTGCGTAGCTTGTATCGAGGCAGAATCAGCTGTTGAAATTTCACGCCCCTAACAAATTTTGCACCTGAGGCAAGTGCCCCTATGCCCTTCCACGCTATGCCACCAGGGGGGATGGATTGGCCAATTCTAGCCAAAGGCTCTTGGGAAAAATATCATTGCCACTGCCACCACCAGTTGTTGAGAATCACAAGTGAATAGAGCACTGTTGCACTCAGACATTGCTTGCAGATTCCCCATGGACCACTGTGAGAACAGGGTCTGGACGAGATGGGCCTTTGGCTAAATTCAGCATGGCCCATTTAATGGTCTTATATTATCTTCACCATGGTGAGGTGTATTATATTTTCAGTTACTTTATAGTCATTATTTCTAAATTTGCTTCTATAAAGAAAAAGGAGCATGTGCAAATGTTATGCAAATATGCTTCTCTTTCATCCACTGTTTTGTGGTGATGTGTAAGGAGACATCCTATCTATGTTCAGGCCTGAAAGCCATCAGATGCAAACTTTATTCTGGGCCTTATATACTTCCTAGTCCATTTTTTAAAAAGCCTTTTTATCCATCGAGCTGAATTCAATCCACTATCCATGAATGACAGTCTACCAGGGCTTGACAAACTTCCTGTGGTTTTTTGTTTTGTTTTTGTTTTTAGCTGTCTGGAACTGTAAAAAAGGGGGGTGGGGAGGCTGACAAAAACCTGGCAAGCCACAATACAAGGCTTGCGAATTACATCTCCTAGACGCCATTAATCATGTAAAAATCTGAAATGGACTCTGGTTGTATATGGATTGAGAAAAGGGCACTTTTACCCTGAATTCTAGCCTCCCACATTAAACCTCTGATTCAAAGCCGATTGTTTTGCCCAGCAAGAATAGCAACGTTAGTGCATCAATATTTCTTTCAACTTTCTAGATTAAAGCTATCTGCAGCCAATCGAATGACTCCCTGAGGAGTGTGTGTGTGTGTGTGTGTGTGTGTGTGTGTGTTCAGCAGAGTCTTTGTCCCTCGGCTCTCTGCATTTCTGTTTGTTCTGAAAGCTTCTATACTCTCTTGTTTTCCCTGTAAAACAACAAAACATACTATTTTGGGGTTGCCGGTCATGATTCCAGGAATGGGACTCCAACTCTCCAGTACAACAGGCCTTACATAGTAACAGCCTGGCATTCATTCAGAAATGCTTTGACCAAAGAGAAATGAGGGGAAAAATTGAGGGAGGGAGAGAGAACAAGAGAGAAAGCGCTAAGATGAGAGTTACTGGAAATAAAGAAGTTGCACCCCCCCAAAAAAATATCAGGGTTGGGGGGGGGACGTAACATGAAACATAGAAGAAAGGAGATAAATTCTGCTTTTCACTTTTGCATGCCAGTGGGAAAGCGCTGCAAGTTTGTCACTAAGTATCATGAATACTAAGGCCACTTCTTTAATGAAAGCTCTTCTCTTCTGAAACGTGCGTGTGTAGATGGGAACATTTTAGGCGCAGTGTTGCCAAGCGCTTTTGTTTCCTGCCTTTTAGAAATTAACTTTGCCATGGTGTGATGGAGAAGGAGCTCTCAAGCTCAAAAGCGGAACAATTCTTCATGTTTGGCTAGGCTCGCTGGCCAGCCAGCAATAAAACTGGGTTCTCTCGGGTAATCAGTACTAGGATATGAAAAGACAGCACATTTTACCAGTTGTGCAAACACCCCCAGCCCCGTTCCTATCTAACCAGATTTTGAAGAAGCTCCACCCCTGCCCTACCAGATTGATACTGCTTGTTCTGCCTCAGGGGTGCCAACTTGAATATAATATGGGGAGGGAGCAGGTAAGCCCTGCCCCACATGATTGATCATGTGACGTGACACACACCATTTGAATGACAATGCTCATCAACCCAGCTCCCTCAAACATTTTATTGAGAGGGAGCAAAGGGACCTCGGTCCCTAGGAGTTGGCTTCTATATTCTGCCCTAAGGAACAAACTGCCTTAAATACAGTGCTGGATTTACGTATTAGCTAAACAAGCTATAGCTTAGGGCCCCACTCTCTTGGGGGCCCCCCAAAAAAATTAAAAGGAAAAAACCTGGATGTAAATTTCCAAAATATAAGATAAAAAACAAATAAAACTTACATACAGCAACAGTGTTTTGTGTTGTGTAGGCTCCTATGATGTAAGTAATGAGCTCTGCCTGCTAACCTGCTCCCTAAAATATCACTGGTTTGCTCATTTCTATATATAGGGTGCCTACATTTTGCATGTGCAAAGGGCTTTAGATACCTGTTAGGTCCACAAATTGCCATACAGCATATATTCAACACAAAAAACAGCAATAATTTGTTGTTGACAAAGGACAGCTGGACATATAAAGGGCCCCATTACCTTCAGTAGCTTAGGGCCACATTAAACCTAAATCCGGCTCTGCTTATATATCAGCTAAGACTGTTTACATTCATCTAGGCCAGGAGTAGGGAACTGGATCTAGCCAACTGGATCTCCTCACACACATTGGGGCTGGGCGATATATCAATATATCATCCAAAAGCAGTTTAAAGTCCATATCGTGATATCGGTTTCATAATTTTCGGCCTAGCAATATATTGCAAATCACAATGTGTGTGTGTGTGCTATGCAAAAATCACTGTGTGGTGGAAAACTGTGAAGCCAGCAAATGCCTTTACATAGCTCCATCCTTATTTCAGATATCGTAATATATCGGTATATCGTGAAGCTTAGCTGGTGATATATCACAATTTAAAAACCAGAGCACCCAGCCCTAACATGCCTGGGCTGGTCAGCTTTGACTGCTGGGTAGTCCATCATCTGTTGTCACAATGATATCAGGCAATGGAGAGCTGATTGGTAGCAGCTCACCAGGATTCCGGCATTTTAAACATAATGGAATAACAGCATCTTCCCAGTGAAGAAAATATCAATAAATTTGGGGCATGCTAGAGGTTTGTACAATTATGAACAGTGCGTGGGAGAGAAGCAGAAAGTGTTCCGTATTGCTTCCTTGCACACTAGAAACCAACACCAATGTAATATTGTGATAAGGAAGAGGAAGAATTTCTTCATAGAGTGCATAGCCAACTTGTTGAATTTACTAGTGCAAGAGATAAGGATGAACACTAATCTAGATGGCTTTTAAACGGATTAACCACATTCATGGAAGCTGGGTCTTTCAATTGCTATGTTAGCTAAAGCCGGGGCACCCATGTTCAAATATCAGCAAGGAGTCATAGGAACACAGGAAGCTGCCTTATCCTGAGTCAGACCATTGGTGCATCAAGCTCAGTATTGTCTACACCAGGGTTTCCCAAACCTGGGCCCCCAGCTGTTTTTGGACTACAACTCCCCTCATCCCTAGCTAGCAGGAGGAGTGGTTGGGGTTGATGGGAATTGTAGTTCAAAAACAGCCAGAGACCCAGGTTTGGAAAACCAAGTTTCAGACAGACCTACCTGGAGATGCCAGAGGTTGAACCTGGTACCTTCTGCATCCGAAAGAGATGCTCCACGACCATAGGCATGTTTTACCTGTAAGGAGGAACTGGTGTGGGGGACAGAGATGGTCTATTTCATCTGGTCTAGCCTTGTAATTCTATCCCCCCCCCATTATTATTTGTGTACCGCCCTTCATCCAAAGATCTTAGGGCGGTTCGCAGCATAAAAATGCAAAAGAGAAGCACAAAGCGTGTTCTCCCTTATGGAGAGCACGTGTTGCGGCGGAGGCTGACAAGACACCTCACTGTTGCTGGGCAGAAGAGTTTGGCCATCTTTAAGCAGGGGTGGGCTGTTACTGGGGAGATTTATATGTTGCCATTTAATTGATTGACAGCCCTGTTTGTTAAATACACTGCACACAGTGATGAGCTTCCTCTTTCGCTGTGTGCTTTGGATCACCCACCCTCCCTCCCTAATGTTAGGCTGTTCGCTTGACCTTGCTATGCCTGCCATGGGGTCGTCTGCTTTGGGGCAGGGGCCTGGTAGGAACTTTGTCCATTTGGCTTATTGGCTGGTGCCATTTGGTTTTTGCCTACTGCGTAGCAAATCGTCACAACTTGTAAGGTTGTGGTTAGGCATTGGTTTGGGAATTGGTTGGTGGAGGGGTATGGATTTGGCTGTGCCTGCCCCTCCAATGCTGCTGCAAGGGTTTTCCATTAAAGGAACCCAGGGGCTTGCCATGCTTTTGTCCGAACCCCCTGGCAAGGGGCTAGGGCCACGCAAGCCCCTGGGAGCATTCTGGGGAGAAGTGAGGCATGTTTCCCAGTCCCGTCTCTCTCCCCAGGTGACTTACCCTTGCTGACTTCGCGGGGGGTGCGAATGTCAGAGCTGTCCCCGTGCGGGGTCAGTTAGTCGCTACCAATGCCTAAGCAACCACTCACATTGCTGTATTTTTAATAAAGTTGTGGCCAAAATTATGCCAAAAACCTTAAACAAAAATCAAGTGTCATTGTGTTCTTATTTGGGGTGTCTTGGGGACACAAAACAAAAACAAAAGCATGTGATGATATAAGTTCTTGGTTTTCTCGATTTTCCTATGAAACTTTGGTGTCTTAACAACCCAAAAGTTGGGGGCCACGTAAGCTGCATCAAGTTACAATTAATTCAGCTTTACCTGGACCAAATGATTTAACAATCAAATGTAACCCTTTCCCCCAAATCAATAACACAAGGAATCAAAAGGATTCATGCATTTTTGGGGGGGAGGGGAGGAGTTTGCAATACCCTCACAAGAAAAACAGATCGTTTGCATATGACCTATTATGGAGGTTAATTTGTAAACAGTATGCAAATTATGTATATGCGATGAGCGGTGGGAGGAAGCTTTCTGCGGCTTGTCGCATGTGATCACCAGCCACATTAACCATTTCCCTTTTCCCATTATGTTTCTATAGGCTGTTCGGCATGTCAACTTAGTTATTAAGTTTTACAAACAGTATTTTCTCCAAATCACGTAACAGCGCTGTGTACATACATTTCTTTGGCCATAAAACCATATCCCAATGGCTTTATTTCGAATCCCCCAAACCTTAATTACCCTTTAAAAACCAATGTTCTTGTTTATCTTCAGGCAAGTATTATGCTAGCAAATCTGGAAGTTAGTTCTGAGTACGACTGTTTTTATAGCACCACAGCTCCTCAGGGGTGGCTGTGGGGGAAATGGAGGCGGTTTCTATTCTAAGAAAACATCCATAAGCCAAAGGAAAAGAGCATTTTGATGTCTCTTTCATTCCCCTCCCAAGAATCTCTAATAAGTATGTTTTTTTAAGGGAGGGGGGATGTCATAATGGTACACTTTTCTGATGGCTTTTTCTTAGGACTTGGCAAACATGTTCCCGACACAGACCTATATTTGCTGGGGTAATGCAAATGTAGGGGTTGTATCTCTTGCCGGAGAGAATGTGTGTGTTGAGAAATGTCTAACCCTTTATCCCACCTGCCAATTTCTCCATACAAATCCTTCATTCTAGAAGTGGTTTGCCAGGTGGAGTGGAGCCATCACAATCATTTCTCAGTAGCTGGGCCACTGTTGGCCCCCACATGTTGTCTTCAGCAATTTTTATTTAGTCTCTCTCTCTCTCTCTCTCTCTCTCTCTCTCTCTCTCTCTCTCTCTCTCTCTCTTCATCCAGAGAACTTCCACCTCCCTGTCATTGACATCGTCTGGCTCCACAAAATTGTTAAGGATCTTTTCCCGGCTACATACAACGCCTGTGATTGGCTACTCAGAGCCACTTGTCAATCAGCACCACCTGGTCAAGAACCTGTAAAAGTTTGATGTTGCCAACATTATTTGATCCCTCAACATCCACCTGATCATCAAGGATGCTATGTCACTCATGAGGAAACCATAAACCTACCTCTCTCTCTCTCTCTCTCTCTCTCTCTCTCTCTCTGTGTGTGTGTGTGTGTGTGATGGCCTAGGGTAGATAGACCTGAAAGGCTTATTTTCTTTCACACACTGTTCTACCCTTTTCCATTTTTGTTCCCCTAAACTTTATTCTTATTAAACTTTGTGCACCTCGATTCTCTTTGGCCCATGCTTTATAGGAAGAAAGGAAGCTACTCTGCTTGCAGTAAATTGATGGGTGTGGAATGGATGCTCCCTCATCTCCATCACCAATATTCATTGCTGATAGCCTTGAGGATTGCTCTTGTCTCAAGGTCAGAAGAAAAGCAAGGACTGGTGGCAGCATACCTCATATTTAGAGATGTGAACGATGGAGGCTGGTCCATTAGGGTGAAAGCAGCGCTGCCCTTCCAATGACAGCCAGGCCCCACCTTCTAGGTACATTCTGTCTAAGGGATGGATCTTGGCTGTTAGCTACCTCTTCTTCAGGAAGTGTTGCGATTATAGAACTCTGTAGGGAGAGGGATGAGGGCAAAAATAGGATTTGTTGGCCCTGTCTGTCATTGGCTCTGACTCCACCTACTGTTGGTGCCTCTGCCTTCTGTCCTACAAGTCCCAATGGGCCCAATCCACTGCTGAATGTCCCCAGGCAGGGGGTGAGAGAGCTCTCAGGCTCTCCTCTGCACAAGCAACCAAAGAAAAGCCAACACAAATAGTAGCATTTAATGCTGCAGAATAGCAACCTTGTTTAAAGCAAAGTGAAACCGCAAACATCTGAAAGGGCTGGCAAGTAACATGCTGTTTCCCTGGTGCCAAAAGCTCATCCATCAGCAGCAGTTGTGCCTTCATTGAGGGGGATTCCAGGAAGAGGGTACCATCACTGTTTCAAGGTACTTTATGGGCTCCCTTTCTGATGACAAGTGGTCTACAGAAGCTCACATAATTCTTCCCACTTCACCTCTGAAAGCAACCAGCCCAGAAGGATACCATGGCTGATAACATCAACAGCCACTGAGACATCTAGAAGCAGGTATGCGTTCCATCCTTCTCCCAGCATAGGTCATCCAATCTGTTTCAGTGCCAAAACAAGGCAGAAACAAGATAAGAAGGTGTCCAGGTGAACCGTATTGCCCAAGAGAATCTGAAACATCCACATCTACTACCCACTGAAGATCCTTGTGCAAAGAAGGTATTTTTGCCCCAAGGGAAAATGGTACTTCAGGCAAGGTGAGAACTTCCCAGCCACCAGCAATGGCCCCACACACTCACACATGGGCCATTGTAAGTCCAAAGCATCTCATCAGGTCTGAAACATTTGGGGTGAGATCTGCCTGCCTTCAGAATGGTACCTCTGACTGAAACGGATGTTGTCAGTCATCTAGGGTTGCCATTTAATGCCTCACCAAAAGAGAAGGAAAGCATCACCAAAGAAGAGGACACAGGTTAATAATAATAATAATAATAATAATAATAATAATAATAATAATAATAATAATTATTATTATTATTATTATTATTTATACCCCACCCTCCCCAGCCAAGGCCGGGCTCAGGCCGGCTAACAAACAGTAATAAAAACAAGTTGAATGAATACAACTTAAAAGCAAGATTAAAATACAACATTAAAATATTGAAACATTAAAATATTAAAATGCAGCCTCATCACAGGAGGAGAAAGGAAAAAGAAAAAAGAAAGAGGGGGAGGGAATCAAACTGGCTCCAAGCCGAAGGCCAGGCGAACCAACTCTGTCTTACAGGCCCTGCGGAAAGAAATCAGATCCTGCAGGGCCCTGGTCTCATGAGGCAGAGCGTTCCACCAGGCCGGAGCCAGTGTTGAAAAGGCGCTGGCTCTGGTTGAAGCTAATCTAACTTCCTTAGGGCCCGGGACCACGAGGGTGTTGCTATTTATGGACTTTGAGGCTCTCTGTGGGGCATACCGGAAGAGGCGGTCCCGTAGGTATGCCAAAGTTTAGAAACAATGACTATCATTATGACCAGCTTTCCTGCACAGTCTGCAGTTCAGGTGCAGCTGTTGATGGGCAATTTCAAGGTCCATCATCTCCCCTCTTATGATTCTTTACACCAAACTCGGACAGGAAGACTGTCCTTGGTAGAGCTGGGCACACAGCCACTCTCCAATCATCTCTGCACAGGAGATGCTCACAGGATCCATTGACGTGCACCTGAACGTCACTCCGCTGTACTTTTGATATCCTGTGTGAATTTATAATTTCAGTTTCCTCGAAAACAAAACAAATTTGACTTTCTGCAGCATGCTAAATGGCAACTGTTAAGAAACGAAGGAGTTTGGAGAGAGCAGTGCCTCGGCTGCTTCCATCCAGACCTGTTCTTCTCTGCTTCATCCCTCTGACTTCCTTCCTGCCCGCCTTCCCTGTTTAAAGCATACATTTTCATAGATTTCCACCAGTCCCTCAAAGGAGTGAATCGGCACTATCCAGAGATCCTCTTTCTCTTTCTTTCCCTCTCACACCCCTTGATTCTTTGGGCAAAGTCTTTTCAATGGAGAGCGAGGGAATGCAAAGAGGGGTGGGTGGCTTTTGTGTGTGTGTGTTTTAGGGGGAGAGAAGGCTACCTGAGGCTGCGAGCCATGAAAAGATGTCGTTGGAGTGTATCAAAGACAAAGCAGGGACCCGTTTCCCTCCCCACCTCCTGCCTCCCCACCTCTGCACATCCCTCCCCTCTCCAGCAAGGCAGGACAGCAGGCATTGCGGTTCAGGCCACAGAGCTGTTTGATTGCTTAAGCCTGGTGGTCACACAATAGGACCAGAAAGAATGGCTGTTTCCTTCCTTCCTGTTGAGTGTTCTGCCTGAGTGAAGAAATTGAATAGCCCTTCGCTTCACAGCAACACTGGGCTCTAGCGCAGGCGAAACCCAACAAAGAGCCATTCTAGGGCATTTCCAACTGTACCTAAGCCAAGCCACTGAGCTGTGGAATCATCCGGGCAGGGGGAGGAAAGCAGCCAAACACACAGACATTGCTGGAGAGCCGGAGGGTAGGGAGAAAGACACACACACACACACACACACACACACACACACACAGTAAACATCCAGGTTATTGTTTTTTTATGTCTGATGCTTGGCTTCTCTGCTTCTCCCCTTGCCCACCTCCCACAATTCTGGATTTGTTTTTGAAAAAAAATATTATTATTTTGGTTAGTGCAATCTTAACCTGAAGGAAGTCTTGTTGAATGCAATAGGTATTGCTCCTAAGTAAAGGAGGTTAGGGTTGCAGTAGATAAGTTTGCACACTGGTCCGGTATGATCTTATATAATTGTTATTTACCTAAAAAAAAGGGGGGGCAAAGAAAATACAACCCAATATGGTTTGAGCTGGAACTCCTGAATATGTGTTGCTGAGGGCCCAGATCCCAGGATTTCTTGTACAGGTGCATATGGACTTTTGAAGACTAAAAACACAAAACAGGAAAAGACTTGAATGCATGTATAACGGGACAGCTACACCTGATATTTCCTTTCTGATACAAGCTTTTTTTTTAAAAAAAAAAAGGGGCTGTATTTTCCTTATTTGTGGACAGATAAAGTGAAATAAATCTAGTATTAAAAGCGGGGTCCACTCTGCATTAAGTCACCAAGGTTGCAGTGAGGGTCTAAGGGCCAAAGCCAAGTTCAGCACTTTTTAAGACTCTTTTATTTCCATCGGGGAGTTATAGATGGCTTAGGCTGCAATCCAGCAAAAGCTTAGCATGGAATAAGCCCCACAGAAACCTAGTAGGACTGATTTACTTTCAAATCAAGCAGCATAGGATTGTGCTGTAAATTTCTTCCGCTGAAATGAATAGGAATTAAACATACTTCACATGGGCAGGATCACACCCTTAGTACGCTAAAGGAGGATTGCGTGTAGATGTTGTGTTTCAAAATCTTTAGTAGGGATGGGAAAGTGTGGTCTTCTAAATGTTGCTGGACTCCAAATCTCATCAGTCCTAGCCAGAAGACTAGAGATTATCAGAGCTGTAGTTCAACAACTTCTGGAAGACCACGGGTTTCCCATCCCTGATGCTAGCAGGTGAGTTGATGTGTTTGTTTTTTAATTATAACTTATTTCAAACAAGAGAGTGTCTTGCTTCAGACTTAATTCCAAAACCTGGGCTTGGAAGTTCCTTCCTCCTTATTCTGTCTTCTTCCTTCCTCATCCCTTAGCAGGATGTTCCTGCTGCAGTTTGAGAAAAATACCAAGAGAGAGCAAGATTTTGGTGATCTGAATGGACTCAGGACAGGATTTCATACTTACTCACTTGGGAGCAAGTCCCACTGAAGCGTCTAGGGCTGCACTAACACTCTTATTTTAGAAAGGTGCATCTGAGTAAGTTAGCCATATTTTTAAAATTTCAGTGGGTCTGCTCTGAGCATTGGCACCAACTCTATAGGGCCAAGGCAGGGGTCAGGAACATTTTTCAGCCGTGGGCCAGTCCACCGTCCCTCAGAGCATGTGGTGGGCTGGACTATTTTGGGGGGTGGGGTGGGGTGGGGGAAATGAACGAATTCCTATGCCCCATAAATAACCCAGAGATGCATTTTAAATAAAAGGACACATTCTACTCATGTAAAAACACGCTGATTCCCGGACCATTTGCAGGCCTGATTGAGAAGGTGATTGGGCCACATCTGGCCCACGGGCCTTATGTTGCCTCCCCATGGGCCAAGGTGTTTTCGAGCCCCTCAGTCTCTGTGGGAAAGGGGCCAGGCCCCTTCAATGTTGAGGGGGCAGAGAAGGCAGGGCGAGGCATAGCTTCAGTGGCCAACTCCTTGACTGTGAGAGAAGAGGAGCCGCCAGTCATTGGAGCCACACCGTGGTGGGCTTCACACTCGGCCTCCTCCCAACAATGTGACGCCGTGTGTGCGCACATGATGTCACAAATGCCCAACATGCAATAGGCCCCCCTCAATCTTGGGCGCAAGTCGGCACCTCTGACTCTGAGGAACACTAATAGTGCAGACAACCCATAGTTATTCTTGAGTTTAATGATTTGAATACCCTCCAACATTTCTCCAATGAAAATAGGAATATCCTATTCAATACTAGTACTACCCTATTACTACTACTACTACTACTACTACTACTACTACTACTACTACGTTTATTATTTATACACCAACCATCTGACTGGGTTGCCCCAGCCATTCTGGGCAGCTTCCAACGTATATAAAAAAACATAATAAAACATTAAACATTGAAAAACCTTCACTATACAGGGCTGCCTTCAGATGTCTTCTAAAGGTTTTATAGTTACTTATCTCCTTGACTCGGGGGTCGCATAACTCCATGCCCTCCAACATTTCTCCAAGGAAAATAGGGATTTCTTAAGGAAAAGACGGACATTCTGGGATCCAATCAGAAACTGGGATGGCTTCTGTAAATCCTGGACTGTCCATGAAAAATAGGGACACTTTGACAGTCTCGATCTGGGTCAGGAGCAGAAGAAATATCTGAGACAGGAAGTTTCATTTACTTATCAAAACAAAGCAAGGGATTTGCTTAAAATATCACAGGACTGTCAGTTCATTGACACCAGCCTTACTGATATGGCTGTAACTCTCTCATAGAGTTCAGTAATCATATCTTATCTAGCCCTACAAACATTACATAAAAATTTCATGTTTCTGCTTTTAGCAGTATGACCACCCAGTCAAAGATGCATTCACATGGTCATGGCTATAGAGTCTCTCTTCTCTTCTCTTCTCTTCTCTTCTCTTCTCTTCTCTTCTCTTCTCTTCTCTTCTCTTCTTGGCAATAACTCATAGCTGAGTAAGATTGTCTTCCATAAACACAGTTTTAACAGTGAGTCCATAAATGACTGTGGAGGCCAATTCTGGATCCACACATCCTTCCACAGTGGGGACATAGGTTTCCAGGCTGATCACGGTGAGGATTTGCCAAGTGTGCCTTCCTCTTCTTAGCATGTTTCTCCCTTTCGTCCTGAGTTCGAGGGTCTTCAAAGCCCATGACGCCTTTGGTCAAGGCTGTTCTCCAATTGGAGTGCTCGCAGGCCAGTGTTTCCCTGTTGTCGGTGTTTATGCTACATTTTTAAAGATTTGCCTTATGAGAGTCTTTAAACCTATTTTGTTGACCACCAGCATGATGCTTTCCATTTTTAAGTTTGGAATAGAGTGGCTGCTTTGGAAGATGATAATCAGTAACATATCATCTGCAGGGTAGTTAAATTGACCTGGATATAAATAAGCATGGTTAGCATAACAAGCATTTAGATGCCTAATGTTTGCAAACAAATTAATAACATTGCCCCATTTAATCTAATAATTTGTATTTATTTATTTAGATTATTCTTTCATCCACCCTTTTGCTATGGGCTCAAAGGTGTGGGTGTAAGTATATTGACTTTAGCCACTTTGGTTTTATAACCTGAATGATTGCAATGAATTCATTTTAAATAATACTTCATCTGTATTTTCTGTTTCAGCTTTGTATATAATTCTACTATGGGGGCTTCAGCCCAGAAAGGCGGCATAGAAATATTGGACAGGCATACAAACAAATGACTACATTTCATGCTTTAAAAATAAAAATAAAAAGAGGCACCAAGAAAACTATGCAAGTATTATGAAAGTGCAGCATTTTCTAAACAGATCAGCATACGGTAATTTATTCTTATTTTGCTAGTTATAGGAAGGTGAAATGCATTATGAACCTCTACTCCATGATTCCGCCTCAGGTTCCAGGGTGGGTTACAACAACGTAATATTAAAAACATTTTCAAACAAACTGCAGACACAGAAATAGAATGGCTCCTCAAAAAAATGTGTCTCAGATGTTAAAGGTAAAGTGGTGTACCCTTTATTCCACAACCTAGAATGCCCTCTCCTGAGCTTTTCTGCCAAAGTTGTTGAGTTGTTGTTTTTTTGAGGGGGAGGAGAGATTGGCCAAAGTTGTTCAGCTTTGACGTTTTTAAGCTATTTTTAAAGGAAATTTGCCAGAAAATCACTTTACTGATTTTCAGAAACTCCGCCTGGGTGCTATTTTCAATGGACAAATCCTGGATATGTCTGGGAAATTCTGGACGTATGGCAGCCCTTCCCAAGAGAGCCCAAGGGAAGGGAGTCAGTCTTTCAGATATTCTGGGCCTAAGTCATCTAAGGCCTTTAGCACTAATGTGAACACCTTGAATTGGGTCCAGAAACCAACTGGCAACCCCCATTTTGTAGGTTCTTCCCTTCTTCATGCTTGTTCCCACCCCCGTCCGAAGCAAGACAGCTCTTCTCCTCCTCCACTGCCACATAAATGCAAACGAACCCAAGCCCAAGCCTCTTTCCAGGAATACAAATTAGGGGCAGGTAGTCTAAGGAGGCTTAAAAAGCTGAAACGGCCAAGTTCACAATGAAGAGGATGAATGGATGAGAGACGGAAAGTGGGGTAAAGTGTTCAGCTTTTGTCATTTAAAGTGACGTCTTTAACTCTTTGCCATTGCTGGTTTGTCCTGCACAAAAAAATAATGATGAATTTCAATTAAAACGTGAAGTACGAGAGAGAGAGAGAGAGAGAGAGAGAGAGAGAGAGAGAGAGAGAGAGAGAGAGAGAGAATAATGTATTTTGGGAATGGGTGAGAGACAGATGAGGGCAAGTTCAACAGAGCAGCACTGAAAATAAATATGAGGATAACAAGATGATTTTGTTAACTTTCTGCTCATCATAAGAATATCAGGCTGGGAAGAACAGAGGATGGCTTTAGGGCCGTCATTGTAAAATATGACAATGGCTCCTCTGTAAATAGCAAAATGAATGATGTCATCAAAGCAGCTGGAGAAAAGTTTCTAGGATGATCACATCTCCTGCAGCTATATCCATCTAGCTGATTCATATGCCATTGAATTAGCCACCGATCTCCGTGACCAAATTATCAATGTGCTTCTACTGTATGTTATTAACTTTGTGGCCATTTTGAACAGAAAAGCTGATGGGGACTGAATCATACAATGATTCAGAGTTGGAAGGGCACCCTGAGGGGTCATCTAGTCCAATCCCCTCCTGTGCAAGAGTCAAGCTTCATAGACACGCCACTGCCCTCTGTGCTTCTATGTGAACTGAAACAATCCACGCCTATTCTCTGCTTCTCTCGTCATCATGCCAGGGATATGGTCTGTGACTAGCCCAAGGTCATCCACTGAGCTACATGGCTAGGTGGGGATTTGAGACACTGGTTGCCCAAGCCAAGAAGATAAGTAACTATACCACCTTTAGAAGACATATGAAAGCAGCCCTTTACAGGGAAGGTTTTTTTTAATGGTGTGTGTGTGTGTGTGTGTGTGTGTGTGTGTGTGTGTGTGTTTTGGAAGCCGCCCAGGGTGGTTGGGGCAAACAATAACATTATGGAATAGGACATTCCTATTTTCATTGGAGACATGCTGGAGAGTATGTTCTCTGCAATGCAAAACGTCACCTTCTAGGAACAGAGAAGCTGTCTTGTGGTCCATTGGTCTATTAGCTCAGTATTATCTACACAGACTAGTAGTGGTTCTCCAGGATTTTGGGAGCCTTCCATGTTTTCTTCTTCTTGGCTTTTCCACAGCAAATAGGTCTGCTCTCAGAATGTACCGGTCTCTCATTTATCTAGAACAGCAGTTATCAAATGCTGTAAGCCATGTGTGTGCCTTTGCAAAGAATGTAATCTCTTGTTGTTGTTGTTTAGTCATTTAGTCGTGTCCGACTCTTCGTGACCCCATGGACCAGAGCACGCCAGGCACTCAAGTCTTCCACTGCCTCCCGCAGTTTGGTCAAACTCATGCTGGTAGCTTCGAGAACACTGTCCAACCATCTCGGCATCTGTCGTCCCCTTCTCCTTGTGCCCTCCATCTTTCCCAACATCAGGGTCTTTTCCAGAGAGTCTCTTCTCATGAGGTGGCCAAAGTATTGAAGTCTCAGCTTCAGGAACTGTCCTTCCAGTGAGCACTCAGGGCTGATTTCCTTCAGAATGGATAGGTTTGATCTTCTTGCAGTCCATGGGACTCTCAAGAGTCTCCTCCAGCACCAATGCTGTCTTTGTCCATGGAGTTTTCTTGGCAGGGATACTGGAGTGGCTTGCCAGTTCCTCCTCCAGGTGGATCACGTTTAGTCAAAACTCTTCACTATGACCTGTTCATCTTGGGTGCCCTGCTCGGCATAGTTCATAGCTTCTCTGAGTTATTCAAGCCCCTTCGCCACGGCAAGGCAGTGATCCATGAAGGGGATGTAATCTCTAAATTTCCCCAATCCACACACTCCTTGCACATTTGTTTTAACCAGCCACCTCCATAATTTGTGGCCTACATTTGCTTTAGCTGCAGGTCACCTCCTTTCGTCTTCCCTCTGACTCCTAATGGAGAAATCCTGTACGTATAAACTAGTCTTAAAAATGACTGTTTCTCCAAGAGCAGTTGAAGATTTTTCCACACAGCTGGTAGAGCCAGTCAGCTGATGCTATCTGGCTAGTTCACCAACAGCCCTGCCATCTCCCTGTTATGACTATAGATTCTGGAGGAACTCCTTGGCAAATGCCTAGAACAGTGTTTTCCAAACTTGGGTCTCCAGCTGTTTCTGGACTACAGCTCCCATCATCCCTAGCTAGCATACCCGCCAGCATTTCTCTGATGATAATAGGGACGCCCCATTCCATATTGATAAGTTTACTAGTTATACCCCACACATCTTACTGAGTTGCCCCAGCCACTCTGAGCAACTTCCAACATATATAAAAACATAATAAAGCTTTAACATTTTTTTTTATAAAAAAAAACCCTTCCCTATACAGGATTACCTTCAGACAGCTTGGAGGTTGGATAACTCCATACCCCCAACATTTCTCTGATGAAAATAGGGAAACATTCCGGGATCAAATCAGAAACCAGGACAGCTTTTCTAAATCAGGGACGTCCCTGGAAAATAAGGATACTTGGAGGGTCTGAGCTAGCAGTAGTCAGGGATGATAGGAATTGTAGTCCAAAAACAGCTGGAGACCCAGGTTTGGGAAACACTGGCCTAGAATAATGTTTTCTCTCCATGTCTGGTAGTGATTTTCCTCAGGAGCTGACATAAAGAGTCTCCAACATTCGCCCGCATATAGGAAGCAGGCACTGCAATTGGTGTGTCAAACTCTGCTCCCCTTTAAATGATTGAGAGCCCTGTTTACCAAAAGCTCGAAGGCTCACGCCCTATCAAACAAGCCATGATGCAAATCCCACGGAGACGTGCAACGTGAGCCTTATTTGGGAGCAGTGCATAATTGGAAAGGATCTGGAATTAATCAGGAAATGTTTGGAACAAGTTTATTGCAAGGGCGCTGCTTCCACGTAGCTTTCCCCTTTCGACAGAAAGAATTGCAAATGATGTTTGGCAGATATCTATAATGTGTTTGGAACGGGAAGCGAAGTTTTGGCGTGGGCGGATATTTTCTCCCAGGGCAAAATTTAAACATGAGAGGTGGGATCTCCGAGCTCTTCCCAAAAGAGGACATGTAGCTGCAAGCTTTGCAATCCTAATGGATTCCTTATCAGCCACCTGCATACCATAGTCCTTTATTATTGCAAGGCATTCAGAAACGCAGAAGTTCTGTCCTGATAAACATATGACCTACACATGTGATCCTACACATCACGGGTGGGAAATCTTTTTTCAGCTCAAGGGTCATATTCTCTTCTGGGAACTTTCCAATCACCGGATTCCATTATTGGGTGGTGTCCAAGGGGGAAGTGGGTGGAGCAACTGATGCAAATATTATTATATTATCACTGATTTATTAATTGCCTTCTAAACAACTGTCTCAAGATGATATACACCAAAGGTAATTACATACCCTCTAAGTGTCCCTATTTTCAAGGGACATTCCTGGAATTATGAAAACCATCTCAGCTTCTGATTTGATCCTGGAATGTCCATATTTTCCCCACCAGCATAAACAATAAAATTGTTCCAGTTACAGATAGGTAGCCGTGTTGGTCTGCCATAGTCAAAATAAAAAAATTCCTTCCAGTAGCACCTTAAAGACCAACTAATTTAGTTCTTGGTATGAGCTTTCGTGTGCATGCACACGTCTTCAGATACAATAAAATTGTTGTTGTTGAACAGGACATCCCTATTTTCATCAGAGAGAAAGACTGGAGGGTATGTGATCATTGGTCATTTAGATGATTGACCTTTGGACTTAAGGACCATTTCAAATGCTGGCAGTTGGACCATTGACCCACCGGCTGGGCCTGATGGAAGTCATAGTCCAACAAAATCTAGAGGGTCACACAAGTTCCTTATCTCTGCCATATGAAGTTACTCCTGCTGATTTCAAGGTTACTTTCTCCCTATTAATTCAGGAATGAACCCTTGAAAGGTGCTCAATGCCCAATCATCACTCAAAGTAAGCTTTAAGATTTGTCCCAAATTTCCCTGCTCTTCAGAAGCTGCTCTTCAGAATAGTCACTGTAGCTGAAGAGAAACACGCCTACCTCTTTGGTTTCTCAGAAGTACAGCAATTCAGAGGGCTTTATATTTCTTAGTATTGTCAAGGATGTGGCGGTGGCAAAGAGGACTTTCCTTTTTTGCTTCCTGTTTGCAGATTAAAGCTTCAGGAGCAAAGGATCATGATTTAAAACAGCACAATATGAATCATAGCAGATTTTTCTTTCCTTTCAACATCTAATGAAAAGGGGCGGGGAAATAAATTTTTCTGCATAGCACTGAAATAAAATATGAAACTGAAAAAAGGAAATATGAAAAAAATGTGATACCTTGGGTAGGTAAGTAACTTACATTCCTGGCTTCAGCTATTGTTACTAATGCAGACATTGAATTCTGTTTCTGAAACACTTCTGCAACATCAGAGTTGACAAATGGAACTTTTGATGTTTTTTTTTTTTAAATTGTAGAGCTGGTGTTAGTATTGCATTCAGTAATATGAAGTGCCTTGGAAGTGTGTTCACACAAATACACATGTGGTGACGATAGCATGCTCTGTGGCACTCTGTGAAACTTACAGAGAGAGGCTATAGAACCCAACCTCTTGGATAATGGCGTTGTCTTGAGTGAGTCTCCACTCCCTGTATCTCCCACTTCCTCATTCATCATCATCTCCTCTACGGGTGCCGCTAAGTGCCCTCTGTCTTTGAGCTCTTTGCTCTCCTACTTTTAAGGCTCGCCAGGTTCTAGGAGTTGGTGGGTCTGGAATGCTTTCTAGTGACATGTCAGCCAGCTGCTGCTCTGGCTCTGCCTGCTCCTCCTCTCCCATTATTTCCCAACTTTTCCCCTCATCTGCCTCTGAGCTGTGACCTACCACAAACCACTGTTGTAAATCTATACTGTCTTCCTCCTCCTCCTCCCTGGAAGGGCCAGGATGGTGAGGTGGTCTCTGCCATTCCTCCTCCTCTGCCCAGTCCCTGGCACCTGCCCGCCCACCCCCTCATCCAATCCATCATACTCCCAAACCTTTTGGCTCTGGTGGCGCTGTGGTCTCAACCACTGAGCCTCTTGGGCATGACGGGGTGAGCTCCCATTGTTCGGTCCCTGCTCCTGCCAACCTAGCAGTTTGAAAGCATGCCAAAAAGCGCAAGTAGATAAATAGGTACCACTCTGGCGGGAAGGTAAACGGCATTTCCGTGCGCTTCCCTGGTTTCGGTGTTCCATTGTGCCAGAAGCGGCTTAGTAATGCTGGCCACATGACCCAGAAAAACTGTCTGTGGACAAACGCCGGTTCCCTCGGCCTGTAAAGTGAGATGAGCACTGCAGCCCGGAGTCGTCTGCGACTGGACTTAACTGTCAGGGGTCCTTTACCTTTACCTTTAAGAAGCATTACCATTTGAATGATCATTTATAAAACATCAACAACTGATATGTTTTGAGAATATTGGTTCCCCTCATATGGGCTTGTGTACTTCTCACTCCCTAGACATTCTGTCTCTTTCTTTAAATTGACTCACATTGTCCTGGCTGGGGTGGAGGTATCGCTTACGATGTTTTAAAACAAAGCTTTTGATTTGATTTGTCTTCTAGATCCTGTACACCATGAGGTGATGAAAGAGTTAAGCAGAGGAAATTCCTGTCATCTTCAACAGACCATCAGACAACGCAAAGCATTTGCCTAAAGCATATCTGAAATCAGAAGTGGAGCACATTCATTTGAAATGTGATATTTTTTCCTAGGGATTCCCTCAGCGCTTACAGAATGGAAAATTGTGTGTGCAGAGCAGCGGGTGGGGGGTTACATTAATGTGCTAATTTCAAAATTTCATGACAGGAGTGACCGCACTATGCAAAGCTTAGTTAAAAATCATTTCTACCAAAAGAAAATGTTTGGTAGAACCTTCTCCCAAGAAAACAATAACATATCTTAGAAACCTGGGAAGGAATGATGATGATGAACAGATTGCCCAAAGTATTGTAAATAAAAGCAACACAGTTAATAAAAGACACCAATGCAATGAAGCATAAATCGCAGCAGTACACTCCTCAAAAGTTGAAATCAGGCTTGCAATCTAAAACCCCCAAAAATCAATAAACCAAACAACCCATGACACAAAGAGAAAAGGAACAAGGAGGAAAGAGGAGGATAAAAATTAAAATTAAGGAACCAGTTGTAATAAGCAATTTGTCATTGATGTTCAATTTATTTTGTTTTGTTTTGCAAATATAAGAGAAAGAAAGGGAGGGACATTGCCAGCTGACATTAACAATAAGAACCCTCACTTAAACGTATAGATTAATGGTCATAGTCCATATGTCCATATGTATCTAAGTGAGATTGATGGAATAGTGGATGGCAGGTGTTTGCATTTCCAACCTTTGCTCACAAGATCCATGTTTGTGGTCCATCTGTGAGGCCCCACATCACAGCGATATAATTCAAGAGTGCATGAACATCTGCAAATATCATGGATTTCCCCCAAAATGTGTTCAGTTTGGCATATTGAGGAAGAAACCCCTGGGGAACTTCGCCCTGGGCCAGTTCAGGACCAGTTTCTGCACCTCCATCGTTCTACCCGGACACTGAGGTCCAGCACCGAGGGCCTTCTGGCGGTTCCCTCACTTGCGAGAAGCCAAGTTACAGGGAACCAGGCAGAGGGCCTTCTTGGTAGTGGCGCCCTCCCTGTGGAACGCCCTCCCACCAGATGTCAAAGAGAACAACAACTACCAGACTTTTAGAAGACATCTGAAGGCAGCCCTGTTTAGGGAAGCTTTTAATGTTTGATGTAACATAGTATTTTAATATTCTTTTGGAAGCCGCCCAGAGTGGCTGGGGAAACCCAGCCAGATGGGCGGGGTATAAATAATAAATTATTATTATTATTATTATTATTATTATTATTATTATTATTATTATTATCTCTAGCTGAGTTTTGCATCTTCTTCTCTAGCTGAGCTTTGAGAGGCTCAAAGACATGGGCACTATGAGAGCCAAAAGAAACTAGGACATGAGGAAACTGTTTACATGGGCGATCCCACAGTGTGATACAACAATTCAGCTTTTCAGTTAAATGCAGCTGTAAGCTGTGCAGAAGAGGACACGGCCGTTGAAAATAGTGATGGGAAAAATGTTCCGTCTTATGATCTGTGGGGAGAGAAGATAAAAACTGACTCATTGTTTGCACTAGCTACAGAAACAGGGAGTGCATGCGCCAGGCTTCGTCTTCATACCCGGGGCGTAATCAACATACGGAAATAATGGCCACAAGATGCTGTGATGGGTAACAGGATGCATGACAGTTCAAAAAGATTAGATATAGTCACAGAGGATGGGCCTGTCAACGTGTGTGAGCCAAAAATAGCCACAAACAGAGCCTGTATATTTCAAGATAGCGTGCCTGTGAAATACAAGGAATGACAATGCACTAGGGTTTGCAAGAACCCCTGATCTGTCCTGCAACCTCTAGATTGGGGTGATTCACCCTGAGGTCCCCACTCCACCTCTGATCAATCTCTAAAACAATTTCTGGATGTGGGGCTGAGAGGTTTTTTTAAGGGTTTTGAAGGAATCAGATTCCTCTGCTTAAGAGCTGTTAAGCAGAGTGATCCAATCCTGCGCTGTGCTGTCTATTGCATAACGTCTAAGTGTCCTGATTTTCCAGGGACAGTCCCAGAATTACAGAAGCCATCCCAGTTTTTGTTTGTTTGTTTTTTGATCCCAGAATGTCCCGTTTTTCCTTTTTCCTCCCCTCCATGTCTCAGAGGACAATTAAAAGTGCTGTGTGTATATGCAAAAACGGAGTCCTATTTTTACTGAAAATAATACTCTTTTACCAAATGAAGGAAATGATAAAGTTGGCATCCGAAGCGCTTCCTATAGTTTTGAAGGAAAAGGTCACCAATCCGCCTTAAGTTCTTTCATTGCAACACTTCAGCAGCCAGCGATTTCTTAGGAAACGCATGGAATGTTTATTCCTGTATTGTAAATGCAGCCTTACATGATAAGGAGGATTGTTCTAGAGAAGCAACTTTTTGTGTATGCTTCTTCATGAATTCTCAGCTGGATTTTAGGCATTAAAGCAGAAATAATTATATGGTGCAATAAAGCGTCATTCAAAAACTACAAGTGCAATAAAGCAGATACAGGCTTGCTAATAAGCGATGTTATGGAAGGTCATAGGTCAAGGAGAAAAGTTCCAGATTCAAACCCAGATCCCTGGGCATCTCCAGGCTGGGATGGGAAAAGCTACTGTCTGAATTATTGCAGAGCCACATCTAGTCAATGTAGTGTAGACTAGGAGTAGGTGGGCCTGAGACCCTTCAGATGTTCCTGGACTACACATTCCATCATCCCTGACCTTGGGCTATTTTGTCTGGAACTGATGGGAACTGTAGCCCAGCAGCACCTGAAGGATCACAGATTCCCTCAGCTCCAGTAAACAAAGCTGTCCTGGATCAGATCTGTGATGTGACTTAGTACAAGGCAGATTCCTAGACTAGATGGGCCATTGGCATGATCCAGCAAACTCTCCTTATGTTCTTACATTCTTAAGTACCGTACTTTTTGCTCTATAAGACTCACTTTCCCCCTCCTAAAAAGTAAGGGGAAATGTGTGTGCATCTTATGGAGCGAATGCAGGCTGCGCAGCTATCCCAGAAGCCAGAACAGGAAGAGGGATCGCTGCTTTCGCTGCGCAGCAATCCCTCTTGCTGTTCTGGCTCCTTAGATTCAGAATATTTTTTTCTTGTTTTCCTCCTCCAAAAACTAGGTGCGTCTTATGGTCTGGTGCATCTTATAGAGCGAAAAATACGGTACTTACCAGGAGTAAGATAAATGAGCTACAGCCCCCCCCCCTCTTTCTCACACACACATTCCATGTTTGGGGAATGGGGTGACTGTTAAAACTGCCTTTCCACATCAGTCTAATTTAAAACACAGATTCTGTGAATGAAATAAGTTGCTTTAAAATCTACCCTTAATTTAAAATAGCACTTGAGATCAGAGCGATGTCATTGATACTGGGGCTTCATATAAAATGCTATTTCTGGCAAGGCCTGTACAAACAAAGTACTCTTTGCAAGTGTTACTTTTCATGACAACAGAACTTTGACAACTAGGAAAATAGCCGGGAAATAATAAAACGACATATAGTATTTTACTTTTTCAACACTCTGCATTTACCATGCTGCATAATTTACGGCCAAACCCCCTGATATATTCCTGAGACTGTTTCAACCGCAAGGTTCCAGGACTCTTGTGGCTTAAAGTATTATGTTCATATGTATGAAGAGAACAGATTCGGCTGACCCTCCTTTTGACCCAGATTTTAATATGGAGTAATAAAGTGCCACTCTACACGACAGCATTTCCTTTGCCAACAGCCTTGCTCTGTTCAGGGAGCCCACACAATGCAGATCAAGAAGAAGATGGAACCTAACTTACAGCTGAGCTGAAAAAGGCAATGTGGAGACTACACAGAAACAAGGGTTTCAAAAATATGAAAGCTTGGACCCAAAGAGCTCTGAGCAGAAGGAGAAAATACCTCAGTGCCGTTCCATGAATTCTTGTCCAAGTGCTGGCAGAATATTTCTTGCAGTGCAGTGCACTGCCAAAATGTATCTGAGGTCATGTTATATTATGGCAGGGAGTTCCCACCTAATGCAAGACAGGGGAGTCCCCCCCCCCATTTTTTTAAAATAACAACAAGGTAAAGAAACATCACATACGTTGTCATCCAGCAACATATATAGAGGATGAAAGCAGTGGTGTAGCATCCTTTGCTGGGCCCCAGGGCTCATGTGCAAGAATGAGCACACACCAGCTGGGACCGGGGGCAGGACAGGAAGAACTTCCTGACAGTAAGAGCTGTTCGACAGTGGAATTTGCTGCCAAGGTGTGTGGTGGAGTCTCCTTCTTGGAGGTCTTTAAGCAGAGGCTTGACAACCATATGTCAGGAGTGCTCTGAGGGTGTTTCCTGCTTGGCAGGGGGTTGGACTCGATGGCCCTTGTGGTCTATTCCAACTCTATGATTCTATGACATAGAGGGTCAACAAAATCCACCAAGCCAGCCCAGCTGATGCCGCCAGGCAGCTGCCAGGCATGGAGGGTTCATAGGGCCAAGCTGCGCTACCCGCCTGCCTGCCTACGAGGGGCAAACCCTTTCCCTTTGTTACAGAAGAGAACATTCACTGCCTCCCTCTTCTCTGCTCCTTATTTCATTTTGGAATTCTCTGGCTTTGGGAACAGGCCCATGCATGGGGCCAAAGCATACAGCAACTTTGTGGTCCCACCTTTTCGCCCTCTGAATAAAGCCTTTCTCTCCACTGCAGTTTGCACAAATATTTAGGCAAGCAGCGATATCAAGAAGGCAGGAAGAACTCCGTGGACACATTTGCAGAAAGAGAAAGCGAGTTGACCTGATTGGACTCTGTCATTATGAGTTCAGGCTCATAACGTATCTTTGAAAAGCGCCAACTTGGCTCAGAACTTCAACTTACTGTATAGGTAAAGGTAAAGGACCCCTGGACAGTTAAGTCCAGTCAAAGGTGGCTATGGGGTTGTGGCGCTCATTGCACTTTCAGGCCAAGGGAGCCAGCGTTTGTCCACAGACAGCTTTCCAGGTCATGTGGCCAGCATGACTAAACTGCTTCTGACACAACGGGACACAGTGACGGAACCCAGAGAACACGGAAACGCCATTTATCTTCCCGCCACAGTGGTACCTATTTAACTACTTGCACTGGTGTGCTTTTGAACTGCTGAACCCTGCTGAACCCCACCCTGTTGAATTCTATTAGTTATATTTTATCTGCACAATCAGAAAGCATTTCGAGAACAAAAATGCTTCTTCTGCGCAGCCTAAGCAGGAGCGGTGGAAGACGTTTTGGTTAATTGTTGTATGTCTTCACTTACCCCACCCCACTGCCCTGCTCACAGTTGTGAATATTCTTACCTTATGAATGGTCCCTGTCACCATTAAGAAAAAGAGGTGGGAATAGGCCAGTCGATATATGGACCGTCCCTGGATCAAGGGACTTTCTTTCTTTAAGTTCTCAAAGTCATTAACCTAGCTGAAACTTGTCATCTGAACTAGCCAGAGGTTTAACTGAGAATCAACCAGTCAGTCCCTCATTTGAAAAACAAGACTTTTTAAGCCATCTTGCTCCCCCTCCCGGCAACTAGACATTCTATTTTGGTGTCTGCAACCTTGGTCTAAGAAGCCATTTGGCGCCTATCTTATATATCTGAGTTTCCAACACTGGTTGTGTACTAAATTAGTCAGAATAAGTTGCTTTGGGGGGCAAATGTATTCACCGCACAAATTAGCATAAAAGGCACCTGTAGATCGCCATGTGTGAGGAACAGACACAAACCTATTGCATTACAGATGCCATAAACCTTGTGGGGAGCTTCCCTGTGCAGTGAGAGATAGCCATGTGTGCAGATCACATGCGATCTACACCTGATTTTCATGCTTCTCTACAGAGCACATTATATGCAAGGAACATATAAACCAGTCCTAACGTTCAGTGACATAGCATCTGTTGCCGGCACCCAGGGTGGGCGCAGACACTGGGGATCATGTGCACTGGGGGGGGGGTGTTGGGAGGCATCAGCCCAGCCCTCACCATTGATGCTGCCAGAGCGATCCCACCCCCACCAGAGCTAAGTGGGACTGCACTGAACAACCTGCCAGCTCATGCAGGCAGGAGCCTGGCTGGCCAACGCAGCCCTTGGTGGGCAGAGGAACACCAGGCAGGGCCTTGCTGGGGTCATCTGTGTGGGGTCACAACTCAAAAATTGTGCAGCCAGGGCCCCGGGCCCCTGGCACCCTCCATGCTACATTCCTGCTAAGGCTAAAAGCGGAGACCAACACATACGAGCAACAATTTCCAAAGCAAACATTACCTTCGAGAAGTCAGTAACACAAGGGTATTGAATTGGAGCAATTAAAAAAAAAAGAAAATAGAAACATTCAATAACCTATGTTTAACTTGTAGAAAACAAAACCCTCTTGGAACAAAAGCTGATTCTTTGCACATCAGATGCTTGCAGAGTAGGATGGCTACTGTCAGAACCAGAATTCTAGACTGTTTTAGGATTGCCATATTTCAAAAAGTGAAAATCCAGACACAAAGGTTGCTGAGCTTTTTGTGGGGCCGGGGGGTGGGGGTGGGGAGGCAAAGCTGTTCAGCTTTTTTTTTGGCAAAATCTCAACAAACAATTTTTTGAGCATGGGTTGCCATACACCTGGGTTTCCCCAGACATTTCCACTATTTCCGACGGATGAATCCCGGATATGTCCGGGAAAACCCGGACGTATGGCAGCCCTATTTGGAATCCATAGCTTTGTCCAGAGTGCTTGGATAAAGTTGAGTTCACTAGGGTAGTCAAGCAAGACTACAGACCCATTGAAAGTAACCTCAGCAACTCATGCCCATCAATTTCAAGGCGTGTATTTGGAGTATGCCTTGTGTTGGAATCAGTTGTGTGCTGTTAATTTAACTTTGCTTCAGGCTCGAGAGGATTCAGAGCCGCTCCAAAGCTCTTTCTCCTGTCTGCCTAGTCTTTTGTGATTTCTCAAGAATGACCTTTCTCCTGCAGTGAGCGCACACACACACTTGTGGCTGGCTCACGCCCTCTCTCTTAACTACGTAAGCGGCACTCATACTTGAAGGACAACAACAGAAAAAGGTAAGTTAATAGACAGGTAAATCATTTTTTAGACTTCCGATGGGAAACTTGGCAGCAGAAGGAAACTGACCTTAGTGGAGGTTAACAGTCACCAGTGACAAATCAACCAAGCCATTTTCGTTTCACAATTGCTTGGCGTAAGCTTCACTGCAATCGGATTTCTAATGCCCTATGGCACATTTATTTTGCTCATAAACTCTTGGCGTTTAAGAGTTTTAATTGACTTTGACTGCCTCTTCTTCATTCTGAGGGTTTTGAGGGTGTTTTGGTCCACACTTTTCCCTAACCAGGCATTTATTGAGCAACTTACACAGGCCAGAGTGATGCATTAATAAATTTATGCTGAAACAAAGGCCACACATTGAGCTACTCACTTCTGTCCCCTATTGATCTAGTACACCAAACCCATGTCAAGTCTTGCAATTCCCTAAGTGGTTGTTAACTGGCAGGTGGTGAGGAAATGAACAGTAAAGTCGTGTTAGGAAACAAGTTAAGGGGAGGGTGAACAAGGCAAACAACTGCCTTTTGTGATAGGAGCTGTCTACAGCCAACAGGCTGCCCTTGAGATGTTGCTGGGCTAAATTTCCCATCATGCCTGACCATGCCAGCAAGGCCTGATGGGAATTGTACTGCAACTTTTAGAGGGCACGATATTGAGTCGTTGGCAAACACTGTATTATCAAAGTTGGAAGGGGCCATGAGGATAGTCTAGTCCAGCCCCCTGCAATGAAGGGATATTTTGCCCCATGTGGGGCTCAAAGACATGGCCCTGAGATTAAGAGTCTCATGCTCTACCAGCTGAGGAGTATGGCAACAAGTTTGAGCCAAGGTCTTCTGTAAAACAGGCCATCACTTTCTGCAAACTCACTCTCCTTTCTCTCTTCAGCATACATTACTTCAGGCATAAGCAAACTCGGCACTCCAGAGGTTTGGGACTACAACTCCCATCATCCCTAGCTAACAGGACCAGTGGTCAGGGATAATGGGAATTGTAGTCTCAAAACATCTGGAGGGCCAAGTTTGCCTATGCCTGCATTACTTCCACCAGCTCTGCATTTCCGTCTACAATCATATAAGGATTCCATGTCCTATCAAACAACAGCCTTCAGAAGAGATCTCAACTTATTTTATAGTTTCATTATTCATTTTTGCATTCAGAAATGCCTTCCTTTCATAAGAGACGGTTCAGTTCCAAAGGACCGGAGGAAGGGGAAAAAACGACAAGCAGCCCAGTTTAATTTCAAACGTTAATATATTTTCTATTTTATAGGGAACATATGTATCTTTCACCCCTTATTTGCAGCAACTGTGGCATCCTCATAAAAAGGGGTGAAATTTGTAAGATGCCTCTTAAAATAAATATTTCTTTTTTTATAAAATAATAAAACTTCAAATAAATATTCTTTACACTAAACAATATGTTGAAAAAAAATTAGAAAATAAAGACTGAATTTTACTGTAACTGTACAATATACATGAAATCCAAAAAAAGTGGGTGGGGGGAATCAGAGTCTTGCAAATGAAGGGCTTCCTTAAGGCAAAATACAATCTAAAACATACTGATTGATTCACATTCTTTTGAATGTACAACATATTAGTATAATATTTTGTGACCTGTGCCATGTCTTCTATGACACTCGTGTTTTCACAGTTGAAAATATCCTATATACAAAAATATAGCACATCTCTGGCAGAAAATAATCGGGAGCAGGTTGAAGTAGTTTCCTAATTTACAAATGTACTATTCATTTTTTTTGGGGGGGGGGACCCACACATGTACAATACGACAGATTGCCTAGGAGTGTCTCAAGTTGCGTTAGCTTATGCAATAGTCGGGTCCCACGGAGCATCTCTCCCTTCATCTCTCCATTAGGTGGACTAGAACAAGCAGGTATCCGTTAAGTTGGCCCATGCAAACACACAAGAGGAAGAGCAGGTCACTGCAAACCTCAGGGCGCACCTCCCCATCCTCCTAAGACACAGTGCCACAATCGTTTAGTTGGCTGCATATGATGTTAAAAAGGAATAATCCGTATTATTTCGCCGTACTCCCGAGGAGCGATGCTATGTCAGCTTCTCGAAGTTCCTGGGGGGGACGTTGGGCACTTTGCAGCAAACAGTGTTGGAGTGCTTACAGCGGCAGCCGGGCCTGTTCACCTGGTCGTAACAGCCCTGGCACAACTTAAGGCAACCCTTGGCCGGCAGGTAACACCACAGGCATGGCAGAACGAGGGACACGACGCCCATGGTGGACCACCGAGTGCAGCAATGGGACTGGCTACAAGAACAAGGGTTATCGGCGCAGTTGTCTTCGTCGTCGTTGGAGCAGTGGTAGAAAAGGCCCTTGACGCAGCAGACGCAAGTCCCATAATCGACCACGTTCTGGGCCGAGCAAAGACACTGTTTGTCACAGATCCAACAGGAGGGAAGAGTTCGCGGGTAAGTACACTCCTTGCACTTGCATTTCCCACAGTCCTCACACCTGTAGGCATGGAGGTGCAGATCTTCCTTGCTAGGGGGCTTGAGTTCACAGGACTTCAGCTCGGACTTGGGCTGCACTCGGACTATCCCGTCTGCAACGGTCCCCAAAGACGACCCCAGAAGTCTCTGTTCTGATGAGTTACTACTCGTACTGGTCCGGGTACTGGCCCGTGAGCCGGTGCTGGCCATGCTAATGGAACGGGACAGTGGTAACCGGGAAGATACATGGACCTGGGGATGTTGGACCCTGCTAAGGTGATCAGTCAACCCATTGGCCCTTTCGCTCTTGTGCTGGAGAGGCAGACGCGGCGCTGGCTTCACCCCAGGCCGCGGAGCCACCGTAGGTGGTTCAGTGTATTCGTTTGTATTTCGGATGGCCTTGATCTGGTCCAAGGACAAGACATGAACCTGTTGTGCCAGGACATCTCTTAGGTCAGGTTCTCCATACTGCCTCCCGCTGTCCTGCTGACTCTGTAGCAAAGGCTGTGACCCACTGCCATTCTGAGCTCTCGTCTCCATCAGTACCCTGAAGAGTGATCACTCCAGGAAGCTTAGAACACATCTGAAATCCTGCAGGCAAAGGAAGAGAGGATTAGGGTTTTGTTGCTACGTTGCCTGGTGGTGTATTGGTGTATTTGCAAAATCCCTCAATATGACACACTTCACAGCAGCTAGTCCCTGAAAGCAAAGGCACCAAGCCTTCATGATGGAAGAAGACTTGGGGACAACCAATTCAGTGGAAATAAGCAATCTCTTTTATGATTTCAAGGCAAAGGCAAGGAACCTGTGGCCCTACAGATACTGTTGGGTTTCCAACTCTTGTCAGCCCCAGAGACTATGGTTAGGGATAATGAGAGTTGTAGTTCAGCAATGCCTGGAAGTCCACAGGTATCTTCATCCCTGTTTTAAGTGACCAGAGGCTTTGTTTTCCAGCATGGTCCTCCCTTGAAGAGAATGGATCTTCTTTGCAGAAGAGATGCTACCAACCTACCTCTAGAGAGCATTTTTAAATCCAGTTTTAAAATTGGATCTTATTTATTTTTTAAAAAGAGAAAGGTAGTTGTTTTCTACATTTTACAGGGTTCTGCTTTTTAATTAAGGATCGGCAAAGACCTCTTCTGGAAACCCGAGGAAACCTGCATCTTAGTCACTTCTTGATGTTCATTATAGGACAAATTCACACACTACATAGTACAAGCTTGTACACTTGACAGAAAGAGCCAAAGAGTCAATTCTGGCAACTCTGACAAATGTACCCGTTCTTTGCATATGTTTGCAACCACACTGCAGTTTTCATATTTAGGTGTATACCTAAAAAAGGGAGAAGCCTGCGATGAGTCCTTACATGTCCCTGCCTGAATCTCTCTCTGTGGATCTAGACACCTTAGGTGTCTCAAACTCTTGACAAATCCTCTCAGATCACAGGTTGTAACACACTTTTGCAGTCAAAAACCAGAGTGTCAGAAGTCAGTGCACCCAAGTTCACTGTGGTCCGCTCCTCAATAAATACATACAGGACTGCAGGCTTAAGCCATAGGAAAAGGTGGGACTTCCTCTGCACTATATGTAGCAGACTTTAAACAAGCAAAACAGAACTTTCCAATGACAGAGTAGTAATTTTTCTATCCTGTGCAAGCCTAGCAAATACGTCCTCTTTCCACACTGAGCTTAAACATGTTGCAAAAAGGAAGAAGATAAAATGTGTTTTTCTGCAACGACACTGCGAGAAGCATAAAGTAGCAACAACGTGTCTGAGGCTGGTCTTAAGTGCAGGCCAAAAAGCATATACAAAGTACCTGTCTGCAGAACTTTTAATATTTGTCTACAACTTTGCATTCCTAAGCCCCAGCACCTGAAGCTTACAATGCTGAGCACTGTAAGGGTTTTCATTGTGCATTCATAACACCCAGAGATAATCCATCCACTTCCTGGGCACTGCCAGGGAAAAAAAAGTGGTTTGGCTTACAATACACAAATATCCTGCCTGCAATCTGCAAGCCACATGGTTCCAGGAACAGCCTATGACAATATTGCTTCAACTTGAACAGCACTACCTGAACCACCATTACTTACAATGGAATCTTGATAAAGTATAGACAGAGAGTGACAGGACTGCCAACTAGAAAACAGCTGGGCTAAATACCTCTCTCTCACAAATGAACAGGATCCAGTTTGCAAAAAAAAAAAAAAAGTCTGAGGAGCAGTTGTTCAACAAAAGGAGAATTCTCTTGGTCACATTACAGTGACACTACAACCTGGTGCATACATGGAAATAAGTTCCACTGAATTCAGTGTGAAACTTACTTTTAAGTTAAAGAGAAGTATAGGAACCGGCTGCTTACACAACTGGAATCCGCAGGGCTCGTTTCTGACTAAACATGCATCAGATCAGTGAAAGCCTATGCATATACTTGCATGTAAGCACTATTAAACTCCGTGGGACTTACTTCTAAGGAGTACTTAAAATTCTGGCTTGGATTTGCCGGCACATAAAAACCACCCAATAATCTGCAGTAATTACAGGGTGAAAATCAAGGTATAGTCCTCTCTATTGCAATGACCTCATAGCAACTCCCCCCCCTTAAAAAACCCCAAAAGTACTACTAAATTTAGGTGGCTGTGCAAGATACTACAAACTTTAGGTGAAGACTGCAACCCCGTGCAGTCTTATCTCTCTGGAAGGAATTCCCACTGAATTCCAAGTAAGCAGTGCCGGCTGAAAATCTGTCCACAATCCACACGTCGGGAAAGATCTGTCTCACGTTTTCCTCCCGCATTGCCTCCCTGCCCGCCCGCCAGCCAGGGAGCATCACCTCCTTCCTTCCTTATTACAGGCTTCTTCCTTTCATACATAAAACAATCCGCCTAGCAGGTGGGATCCCAGGAACCTGCTCATTTTCCTCTAGGCTGCCCTGATACTGTGTTCAAAGGAACCTCCCTGAAAGGCAGACAACCTGGAGATCAACAGGAGACAAGCAGGGCGGGGGGTGGAGAGGAGGGTGAAGAGAGACGGAGACTTGTACTGTAATAAGATTGCCTTATCAGGAGAGCCTGGCAGGATCTTTCCTTCCTCCTCCCAGCAGGAGATGGGGAAGGGCTCTTTCCTGCTTCAGTTATGTAAAGTGACTTACATATCTGCTCCGTCCTGAGCACCTTCGAGGCACCTGCTCACACAATCCCCTCCCCTCCCTCTCCCCCCACCCAAATGCCATCAAATCCCACCAGCTCCAGCTTCCAAAAAGTCAGGTCTGGCAGGAAGTCTGCCCCCAAGGGAGCGCCTGCTGGGCATTTGTCCGATTTGCGTAAATTTCAAGCAAATCCCCATCTCATGAATGACAAAGCAGGACTCTCAACTCTTCCTCCCCCCCATCACAAACAGCCTCTGGAATTTTATTGCCCGGAGGGAAACGCATTCCCCGGTCGACGGATCCAGCTACACTATCAACAAACAAAGTCCCCTCACCCCCAGCCACGAAACACCCTACTTTCTAACAAATGCAACAATTGCTGAAGTCTTATTTTAAAATCCTCTGTGCCAGGATTTGTGGTGTTGTACGTATGTGCCAACTGTCCCACGGATTTTAAAAAGCCAAAGTCCATTCACTAGCAAAGGGAGAAATGCGAAGTAAATCAGGGGTGCGGGTGGGGGCGGCTTTTGAATAAAGGATGAAGAATTTATATAGTGCACAACCACCCTTTTCTTCCATGCAAAAGCTGCTGTCTCATAGTTTAGCACCCACAAGCTTTCCATTTTATTTTTTTAAAAAAATAATATTTAGGGTGCTTTATCTCAGGGGTGTTTAGAACACCCTCTTCGTCTTTGCACCCCCCTCCATATGAATGCCTCCCTCCCCTATTTAGGGCTGAGTCTATGTAGCAGGCATTGGGGTGGGGCAAATTAAGTCTTAAGAAAGAAAAAAGAAACATGACCAGCCATTTCCAAAAGTAGCAATCTTCTGCATATTCCACCCCCCCTCCAAAAAAAAGGCCCGGGGCGGTAGGGAGGGGGAAGAGAAAGAAGGTAGAGCAGATGTCAAAAAAGAAAAAAATGCACTTCAGAAGACAATCCGGTTAAGTGGGAGATTCTACCCATCCCTCCCACTGGCAACAAAAAACCAGATTTACACTTAAAGACGTTCGCTCACTTCCGAATTGCACATTCCAAGTGCACAAGTTTGAAAAAGAGGGCGGCTAAAGTACGAGGTGAGCTTGGATCTAAGAAGCTGCAGAGCAACTGGAGTTGGGGAGGAAGGAGTTGCGAAAAAGAAAAAAAAATCCCAAGTTTTTGTTTGTTTCGTTTTTACCCTGTCCTGCAACCCAGCCTTTTTGACAGGCTCTCTTTGCAAGCAACGGAGCTGCTGAACTGTTCCGAACTCGGACGCACGTTTCCGAAGCTGGGCACCGCGGCGTGCCGCGCACAAACCGAGGGGAAGGCGCTGCCGCCAGAACTTCTCTGCAGAAATAGCTTCACTTCCAACAACCTGAGGGGAGATTTCCGCCCTTTCAAAACAACGCTCGCCCCCAATGGCGCGAGGCGAGGGGTTTCCTCTCTTGCAGAGTCATCCGCGAGGCGCAAGGACGCGCCAGGAATCCTTCAAAGCGCGAAGGAACTCCGCGATCTGTTCCCACCCGAGAAAACTCAACCCCCAAACAACACCCGCAGACACACTTTTCCAAGGCAATCTCCCCGAACACACACACCATTTTGCAGTCTCTTTGCCTTGCACAAGAGAAAAGAAACACCCCTCGCAGGACTTCTACCAAGGGAATCGGCCTGAAATTTGCATTTGTCTCCTTGCAAACAAGTCACTTTAAAACGCACACGCACACACATATATATAGAAGCAGAAGCTTGCTTTGCAATGAACCCTCCTCTTCCTCCTCCTCCTCTCTCCCCTCCTCACAACCCCTTCTCCTCTCCACCCCGCTCCCTGGATTTTCTTCTTCCTGAGGTTGACGAGTAAAACGCAACCCCGAAGCCAAACGAAAATAAAAGGAGGGGGAGAACAGAAGCGGCTCTTCTGTTCCAGAAACTCACTTCGAGTCCAGGTTGCGAGCGAGAATCATTGAAACGAGCAAAAAAGAAAGGAAAACGCAGACAATCCACGGCAAAGTTGCTTTCTCCCCCTGCCTCCTTCTGTCTTCTCCGCAGGGACGGCTGATAATAAATAGCAAAGAAAACAAACCACAAATGTGTGCGTGTGTGTGTGTGTTTAAAAAGTCGCCTTTTCCAGACGGGGCGAGGGTTTCTCTCTTCCTCTCTTCCCCCTTTTCCTTCGCAATCACACACGTTGATTTCCTTGTCGCTGTTGCTTCTCTCTGTCTTTTTTCCTCAATGAACAAGAGGCCGATTCGTCAATCCCAAGTCACTTTCGCTTAATACATCATACACAGGGGGAGGGCGAGCCCAGGCGAGCGACATAAAGTAAGTGGCTCCTGGCGAGAACGAGGAGAAAACAGAGTAAAATCCCAAGGTTGCCGCGGACCAGGAGTTGTTGTTTTCGCTCTCTTCTTCCAGCTTGGGCGTCCCGATCGGTTGCAATCTGTATTGATTTCGCTTTGTAAATTTTTTTGTGTTGGGGGGGGGTGCGCGCTAAGGGCTTGTTGCTTCTTTTAAGTGGTTGGCGAGCTCTCTTCCCGTCTTCTTCTGGGCAAATGTGTGTTGTACGTGAGCGCGTGCGTTTTCTTCCCAAGGCAGCTTTTGCTGGTTGCAAACTGGGAGGAGGAGGAGGGGCAGGAGGAGGAGGAGAGCAAGGTCTTCCCCCCTTCTTTCCCCCCTTTTTTTCTTTTTTGGGGGAGGGAGGGAGGGAAAAGTCAGCGGGGCTCGAGAGCCGCAGTTGCTGCTGCCTGTGGCGCGTTTGCAGGAAGGCAGGTTGGAGATCCGTCCTTGCAGCGCTCCAGCGTTTTTCCGCCCTCTCTCCTCCTCCTCCCTCCTTCCCTCCCTCTCTCTCTCCCCCCTCTCTTTTTCTTCTTTCCGGAGGAGGCAGGGTGATCTCTCCGCAAAAGCAGCAGTAAATGGCGTCATGTGGATCTGAGGAGGAACAGAGCAGTTGTTGTCCCAGAGGATATATCGTATCCGGTCCTACCTCATTGGCTCGCCCGGGCTTACATTCACTTACCCTCCCAACCTCTCCGCCTGCCAGCGCTTGGGAGCTAGCCTTTAGCAGAGCGCGCCAGGAGGTATTCAAAAGGGCAACACCAGCTTGGGGAGGGACGGAGAGAGGAGAGGAGCCCATTCGCCGATCCAACGGCTTTTCTTTCTTTCTTTCCTCTTTCTTTCTTTCCTTTTTCTTTCTTTCGTTCCTTTTCCTTTCTCTCTCTCTCTCCCCTCCTCGATTCCCCCCCTCCTCCGCTTTTTGTTATACGCGGATGGGGCTAAGTCTAGGCACACACATACACACACACACACACCGAAAACTGCAGGGGATCGGGGTATTATTTCCACAATAATTTCCGCTCTCGGTGCAAGCTGGAAGGAGGGAGGGGACTGTGACCCGAAAGCGTTTTAAACGTCGCCGGTGACATTTTGGACAAAGAGAAATGATCGACGGGGATTCGAGCGCCCTCTCTCCCCCCCCCCCGCACTCCTTCCTTCCCTCCCTCCCACGCACGCTTACTCGGAAGTAAGTCGCATTCCGCGCTGATCCAATGCCTGTTCCACGGGCTTTAGGGAGATGGCCTCTTCCAAGAAAGCTCGTGTCAGATTTGTGGGCGGTTTTCTTTCCCACCCCCGTGTCGGAATTTACAGCCGTTTACTCTAGAGTAGGCTCTTCTTATTCCCCCCCCCCTCCAAGGTTCAGACAGTCCCTTGGTGGTTCCGAGATGTGTCTCTCTTGTTTAGCAGGTTTTCTGCGGGCTGTGTTTCTGTCGATTGCCCCGGGGACTACTCGTGAGCAAATGTTACCGGGAAGTGCAATTCCAGAAGGTCTCTTCGAGGCTGAAATCCCAAAGTGCAAAAGAGTTGTTTTACTCGGGAGTGGGTCTGGGTAGTAGAAGCCCTGTAAATTTGTAAAGGGAGATTCTAGGAAGGCTGCGATCCTTTTCCACGCTGTAACCTGGGCATCAATCTCGTTGAACTGGATGGGATTTACTACTTAATGTAACATGAACAGGATCGGGCCGCGCGACCCTGGAGCCATTCACTTGGCTGTCCCTTAGGATCTTATCAATATTGCAAATGACAATATTTAGGATCGCAGCTCCAAGGCAGCCACCTCTCATACTGCGTTTACTCGCGAGTAGACACCCCCCTCCAAAACAAACACAACCCTCAATGCCTTCCTTTTCCTTAAATAATAATGAAAAGTGAGTCGCTCGCAACTCTTCGGCCAACTTACTCTCAAAGTAGACGTGACAAAAGTCAACAAGGCTGACCCAAAAGAACACGTGTTTGAGAATTGCATCATTAATGTTAGACGTCCTGCCCCGCTCCCACCCATCCCCTCCTTTGAGAAAGAAGGTAATCCAATCACCTAGCAGATTTTAGAGGGCGCTGTGTTTGTAAGAAGGGGAGGACACATTGTTCGGTGGATTAACACAATTGATACGCTGTGTACAAGTGTTAGCTCCCAGCCCGAGTCGCCCTCCCCCACGTTAGTGTACGTGAGGAGCGGAACACGGCGTGCCTGAAACAGGCCGGCTCCCACTGTTCTTTGCATCGCTTTCTCTACCAACTCTCTCTCTCTTCCCTCCCTCCCCCCCGCGCCCCTTCAGTTAAAAATGGGATTAGCGAGATGCTCCTTCCGGAGCATTCAGACTGTGGCGTGCAACCATTTGGGCTGAAATCCTTGCACGCTCACGGGACGCCTTAAGAAAGTTACACATGATCCAGGAAAGAAAAGAGAAAGTGCGCGCGGGTAAGAATGTAGCGCTGAGAAAACGGGAAATGGGCTTCAAAACCTTGTTGAGCCTGGTTTACACGCGGAAGATAGCCCCTTTTGGTGCTTGTGGTGAAGTAGAATAATAGCGTGGGAAGGGACCCTGTGAATCATCTAGTCCAGTCCCCTGGAATGCAGGGATCTGCAGCTGTCCTATATGGGGATGGAACTTGCAGCCTTGATATTATCAGCGTCAGTTGGATACCCAACTGAGCTTTCCCGGCAGACCAAGTAAAAAAAGCCCCTTTCAACTCAAAGGGACTTGCTGTTGTGTGAACAGTGTCCTGGATTGGGGCTCCCATTCAGGAACAATTCCTTGCATGGGTGCAATCGAGAAAACTTACTTCAGAGTAAGTGTACTTAGAATTGGTATATCTGCCTCAGTTTCAGGAATATTTTAGGGGTGCAGCCTGCAAATGAAATACAAGCTGATTCATTCTTGATATGGGTGAAATAATCTGGTGGGCGGTAGGACTAGAATGGTGCCATTGGCATTGGAGAAACTGGAATCCATTGCTTCGCTGAATGTCACCAGGGATCCATTCATTATTTTCAAAATTATCATTATTTTTTAAAAATGATGCGAAGACATCTACGATGATGGTCCTCTGGATAAATTCTGCCAGGAACTTTGACCACTGGTGGCATTTGTCTTGGGGTAGTTCAATCGATTGTACCACTGCCGTGGGTAGGAGAAGGAAAGGAACAAACTGGCAACATTATTCAGAAAGCAATTACGCTTGTTTCCTTAACGTTCAAGACAGTTCAGTGACTGCGAGGGCTACAGCTGTTTAAAAAATCCAACAGGCAGCCACAATGCTCACATATTTCCTGGTTCATATTGTCATCCACTTGGGAAAGGTGACGAAATCACTTTAATTCCAAATGCGTTGCTTGTGGGTGACAGCAGTAAACTTTATCTTCCCACAAATCTCACCAGGGCTCCCTGGAAAGAGCCCAATTTGGAGTGGAGCCCCCATCCTTGGCTTGTTTACGGTGAAGTAAGTCCCACTTTGCTCAACGGAATTCACACTCATTCACCAAGGCCTAATTTGGCTACAATCCTACCCACATTTCCTAGGGATTAAGTCCCAAGTAAACATGCCCCGGATGGCGCTGTTAAGTGTTTGGAGACTTCTGGAGCAAAAGTGGTTGACTTCCTTCTCTCCAGATGTTGAACTACAACTCACATCCTCCATTACTCTTGGCCATGCCAGCTAGGCCTGGAGGTAATTGCAATCCCAGTAACAACTGGAAGGCAGTGGTTAGGCACACTGGTCTATAGTGAGAAGTATGACCACATTCAGATGATCATCTCAGTACAGTGGTACCTCGGGTTACATACGCTTCAGGTTACATAAGCTTCAGGTTACAGACTCCACTAACCCAGAAATAGTGCTTCAGGTTAAGAACTTTGCTTCAGGATGAGAACAGAAATTGTGCTCCGGTGGTGCAGTGGCAGCAGGAGGCCCCATTAGCTAAAGTGGTGCTTCAGGTTAAGAACAGTTTCAGGTTAAGAACGGACCTCCAGAACGAATTAAGTACTTAACCCGAGGTACCACTGTATATTAAGTTAATATATTAAATTCTGCCTACACGCGTAACCCCTTTGCAGTGAGATGCAATTAAACCAGGAAGTGTGTAATTAACCATAGTTTCTCACTTTGTCTGCCCAAGAAACAGTGGTTAGCAGCTTTGGACACAAAGTCGGGATCTTAAATGTCGGTTTGAAGTTGATTTGAGATCTTGACTTGTTCTGAAGTTGGCAACCATATTTTCCCAGCTCAAATCAGATGAGACAAGAAACTCTGGTGAACGAGAGACTTCCTGGTTCAATTGCAAAAATAAAAGATGCAAGCATATCTTGACTCAATAAGCCAAGATATGATAATCTGATGTGGCTCTCTCTCTGCACAGGCTCCCAGCCAGTCTCACTTTCTACGCGTAATTTAATACTAGGCTTTCGAAATCAACCAGACTTTCCCCATTGGAGCCTATTAGGTAAAGATAATGCATGTCATTGGCTGTTAGAATATTACCGTGCAACCTGAACCCAAGCTGCTGTCTGGGGAGGCTTTGCAGAGCGGCAGGGCTACTGCCACACCCGCAGCCCTGCCAAGGTGGAAGGTGGGAGGAAAGACAAATAGCAGAGCTGGCACAGAAAATTGGGCCCATTGCCATTCGGTCCACATTCGGTCCACATTCGGTGCCACATTCGGTGCCACATTCGGTGACAATGGAGCCAGTTTGTGACCTACCAGATCCTGGGCTAGCTCAGCTCCTTCTCGCCCTCTCACAATTTCTGGGTGTTTTTTGCAGGCTGTGGGCATTCGACTGGCTGTACTTTCACCTGCCCATTTGGCAGGTGGAATGGACAGAGTGACATTGGCATCACTCCTCGGGCAGAAGACAACAGGACCAGGCAGAGGGACACCTATGCCATATCCAACAACTCTTTCACTTTTTTTAAAAAAAGAAGACAAAGAGTAAACACTCAAGAACACAACATCCATGTTGTGGAGTATGTCCTATTTTGGATGTCGTCCTGTTTCTATTGGCTGGGAGCTAGCCCCATTTAATGCAGTGGGACCTACTTCTGAGTAACACATATAGGAATGGACTGCATGAAATATGCGTGATAAAACTCACATAATATGCAAATGTGGAGGAGGGCCAGTGCCCATAGGTTCCATGCAGCGTGCATGGCCCTGACACTGAAATTTGTGGGTGCCTGGCCTCTTCATGGGGAATTTTGTGGGTGCACAGGCACCCAGGGAGCCGGCACCGATTAGTAGCCCAGCTGCTAGAAATTTGGAGCTAGAGTCAAGTACTTTGCAAAGAAGAGCTGGGCTAGTAGGCTAAATAATAAAAAAGTCTCCCTGGAGGTGTTTGTGCAGCCCAGTTCATTCATACTGTTCTTATCCTTACCCTATAGGCTCTGATGCAGAGGACTGTATAGCAAGCAGATTTTGCAAGTCTCCTATTTTCAGATTCAGCACCCAGCAACCTCAGACTCAAAAGACTTTCAAAAGTCCAATGCTGGGTGTGTCAGTATGCGTATGTGAACCATTATTTGCAAGTGCAAAGCAAGTAATACAGTGTGTTTGTGTGCGGAGCAGCCTTTTAAAACTTAGAATAGCTCAAATTAATGAAAATGTATAAGATTAAAGGGGATATTTCACTTCTATAAAGCATCTATCACACATTACATTGGAAGTTTGGGGTGATCTACCACTGAGTAATGGAGCAGCCTGATTAATGCACTCAAGTTCATTAATTTCAATGGGTCTACTCAGAGTACGACTTGGATCCCTTTAATGACAATTTCTAAATTTTTCATGGTTATTTAATTGGAACATTCTTTTCTAGAGTTATAAACATTCCTGACTTTAAAAAAAACCCAAGCAACTTCCATACAGGTTCCTTCAATCACTTGCTAGAAATCCCTTATTTTAATGACAGTTCATTTGTAAATATATCTGATGATGCAATCCTTTGTGGACGCTCCAGCCCCCTTTGGGGGATGGGGCAGGGGGTACCTGGCTCCAAAGCATTGCAGGTGACAGACATCACATCTTCCAATCATATGGCAGTGTTAGCAGCCCAGAGAGCCAGGTGTACTGTCCCAATGGCAAATCTCTTTTCATTCAGCAATTTTATGAATGACAAGGGTTTGATGGCTTTGTGCCCGCTAGAGGGAGCAGTGAATTGAGCCGCTTTGTGTGCTGTTAGCAAAGAAATACTTCGGAGCAGGAGAACAGGAGAAAAGATAGGCTTCTCTCCCTGCATATAAAGATACAGTTGGCTGAAAGAGCTGCCCATCGCCTTCTCTTCTTCAGGAGCGCAATGGGAGGCCATTGATAAGGCTTGAAAACAGAACCCAAGCTTCTAGTCCGGGGGGGGGGGGGCAGGGAGGAGCAGGGATGGGGGGGAGCTGAGACAGAGGAAGCACGACTTCTCCTTGTTGTGTAACGCTACTTGGAAGCTGTTTTGCAGCTACTTGTGAATGCAATTTGGGCATTTTGCCAGGCCATTCTAGGCCAAGCAGGTAAGAGCACCTCCTCCACTCAGCCTACCGTATTTAACTGGCCCGTGCAGCATTCCACCCAGCTGCTATGCATCTGCTGCAACAGTAACCTCATTTTCTGCCGTTTGTGCTCTAGCAGTTGCATTTGTTGTTGGCAAGGGAGGGGGACATAGTCCTATGGGGAGAAAAGAGGGCAAAGCGGGCCTCCTCCCCAATGATTGAGGCTCCCAAGGGGCTTTTCGATGTAATAATCCCACGGCGTACTTTCAGAGAGGGTGTGCGAAGCTGGTTTTGAACCCTCTGCAAGCAAGGATCTCCTCTGACACAATCATCCCCTTTCTGTAGCTTGGGGGTGGTGGGTGCTAGAGAGGGCTGCCATGGCATTGGGTTCATCCTGTCAAAGGCAGTGGACCTGTTCAGGACCAAGTGGATTGTGAGCCGCATCCTTTGCTATCTTTGCACTTGCTCAGAGGTTGTCTGCCTTTAGATTAGTAGCTGGGGACATGGGTGTAGCCAAGGGGGTGGAGGGGGGAGCTGCCCCCCAAACCCTCAAATGCTGTTGAAAAGCATTAAAAGTACTCAGTTAACTGAGGTTCTGCCCCACCCCCGCAGAAGCCTGCCCCCCCAACAAAAGCCTGCCCCCGTAATGTCCTCATTTTGGGGGATTTTTTTACTTGCGATCTCCTCCAAAAAGCTCAACAAGTGTTTTTTTTTGGGGGGGGGCAACCTGCCAAAAAGAGCTCAACAACTTTTTGCCTCCCCCCCCCAAAAAAAATCCTGGCTATACCCATGGCTGGGGAATAAATAGGGCCATAGTGACTAAGCCTAGGCGATGTACAGTGGTACCTCGGGTTAAGTACTTAATTCATTCCGGAGGTCTGTACTTAACCTGAAACTGTTCTTAACCTGAAGCACCACTTTAGCTAATGGGGCCTCCCGCTGCTGCTGTGCCGCTGGAGCACGATTTCTGTTCTCATCCTGAATCAAAGTTCTTAACCTGAAGCACTATTTATGGGTTAGCAGAGTCTGTAACCTGAAGCGTATGTAACCTGAAGTGTATGTAACCTCAGGTACCACTGTATTGATTCATTGCCTGAAATCGGTTCGAAGTGGAAAACGCAAGAGCAATTTCAGAATTTCCAATCAGATTCTGTGTCGCAAAATCCCATTCACAGCCAGCATCGCAAACTTCCATCTGGAGGCCTGATGCTCACCCTTTCCCTCCCTCCACAGCCCAGCCACTGGCCTCAGAAGGGGAACTTGCCTGCCAGCCTCTTTGTTCCCCTCTCTGGCCCTGTGAGCACTGGTGGGCTGCCTTCGCCCTCGGTTCCTACTCGCACTGATCCAAACAGTGGTTCATGGTAGCTGCCATGCGAGCATCGAGAAACTATCATTGGGGCAAGCTGGGGCTGGTGGTTCCCGGGAGGCCGGGGCTTTGCAGTGCCATGCCATGTGGTGCCCCAGCTGATGTGCTCTGCCCAGGGCAGCGGCGTGTGCCTGGCCTCACCAGGAAAAGGCAGAAGCTGTACAAGGTGACACCAATTGTCTCTGTGGCCAGCAACTGCCTTCTTCCTCCCCGCTTGCTTTCCGACATCATAAAATACTGCTCTATCTCAAAGCTTAAGGTAAAGGTAAAGGGACCCCTGACCATTAGGTCCAGTTGTGGCTGACTCTGGGGTTGCAGCGCTCATGTTGCTTTATTGGCCGACGGAGCCGGCGTGCAGCTTCCGGGTCATGTGGCCAGCATGACTAAGCTGCTTCTGGCGAAACAGAGCAGCGCATGGAAACACCGTTTACCTTCCCTCTGGAGTGGTATCTATTTATCTACTTGCACTTTGATGTGCTTTCAAACTGCTAGGTTGGCAGGAGCAGGGACCGAGCAACGGGAGCTCACCCTGTTGTGGGGAATCGAACCGCTGACCTTCTGATCGGCAAGTTCTAGGCTCTGTGGTTTAACCCACAGCGCCACCCGTGTCCCATCTCAAAGCTTAGCTGGTGATCTATTACATACAGAGCAGAAGAATGGACTAGGTGGCCTGCTATAAGCCCCCAAAGCTAGGATTGTATGTGCCAAGGATCTTTTAAAGATTGCCCCTTCTGTGTGCAGGATTATCGCAAGTAAGGGCTTTTCCTTAGCCTGCATATGGAGTATGAAAAGTTCCTGCAAAACCACTTAAATTACTATGTCATACCCCTACAATATGTTTAAAACACATGGCTTCCTCCAAAGAACCCTGGGAACTGTAGTTTTCCGCTCGCAAAGCTACATTACTGTAAGAACATAATAGTCTACTGGATCAGGCCAATGGCCCATTTAGTCCAGTATCCTGTTCTTACAGTGGCCAACCAGAAGCCAGTGGGAAACCAGGGAGCAGAACGCGAGCACATTCCCAGAAAATTCCCAGCACCCTTAACTAGTTCCCAAGGTTCTTCAGGAGAAGATATGTGCTTCAAATATCTCTGTAGCACCACCTGTTCCTGGTATAACACCTCAAGCATGACATCAACAGCAGCTATGACATCACGGGGGCAAAGAAATTGGAACATACTGTTTCTATGTCATAAATTTATTTTTATCAGACATAAAATCAGAGAGAGAGAGAGAGACTAATTGTGCTGGTCCCGGGGGCTAACCAAGAGGCGAGGTCTGAGTCCAGGTTGAGGGTGCAGTATGGAGGCAGTCCCGTCAAAGCTGAAGCTGGGTCCAAGGCAGGGAGTCGGGTGAGGTCAGGAGCTCCGGCAGAAAAGCAGGACAGGGTACAGGCAGGAACAGGCTACCAACAATGTTGCTCCCGCAACTTGGGACTGGGGCTGGCTGGCTTTTATCTGCCCCGAGGCATAGGGTGGCCCCAGTCCACAGGTGACTCGCCTCTCCTGGCCTGGAGGCAAGCACTCCTCCTGCGGGAACTTAGTTCCCTCCGCCTTTCTGCGCTGAGCCTCTGCAGCTCAGGAGAGGCTGGAGGGTTACCGGACCCAGAGGCAACCTCAGCTTCCCCTGACGGGGCTGGGAGAGGAGCACCTGCAGGCATTGGGTCCTCCATCCCCTCAGGAGCCAGAGCAGACTCAGCTGGTGCCTGCACCTGAGGATCCAGCACAGGTGAGGACCCTTCAAGCTCAAGCCCCAGCTCAGCTGGTTCTGGAAGCGGGGAATCCTGTGCAGGCTGGGATTCCTCACGTTCAGCCTCTGAATCTGATTCCCAGGCCATCACACTAATAGATGGAGAGGAGAGTTGCTGCTGCTGTTGACCAGGATCTTCTCTGTGACATCTAATTCATTCCAGAGCCATCCCTTTTGGGTATGTCTCCATTCAAGGGCCTATAGCAATTTCACTACATAATTGTAAGCGGCCCCCATGGCTGTGAATCAAGGAATGTCTACAGGAGCAGATCAGAAATAAATTCTTAAACATGTTTTATAAATAAGGAGAGGGCTGAGGAGGAAGAGCGAGAGAGGAAGAAATGTGGTGCATAATTTGTCTGTTTCATTTCTGGTTAAGAGCTGAGTAGTCCAAATAGATAGCTATCTTTCTGCTGGGTGCATTTCCTCAAAGTACTTATTCCCTGCAAGCGGATGGCTGCATAGCTTGTCTGCTGCGTCCCCTGAGCATTTTGTACATTGTCTCATGGCTTAATGCAAAGATATTGATCCAGGACGTTGTTTAGTGAGTGGGAGGCAAGCATTAATGCCTGGTATTTCCTTAGAAACATAAACCTTTAATTGACATCTTCTTTTCATGTTTGAGCATTTGAAAGGAGCGGTAATGAAGCCAAAGGAAGGAGGGAAGATAATAATGCGCCTAAGGAAGGAAAAGGGCTTAATTATCTCTGACAGCAACTTGCTCTTTGAGAGAGGCCTTGGGAGATCAAGAAATCCACCCAGTTGTCTCAAGAGCAGCCAGGTAGTCTTTGATTCGTCTGTCACCATCTGGAACACTGTCAGGATCAACCGGGCTCCAAAACAGGTTCTGCGTTCTGGTGTCACTTGAAGCAAACCACTAGAGGCCACAGAGAGGAGGAAGAATGACTCATTCCATGCTCCAGGCATCTTCCTGACCTAACCTGGCTTTAAACACTTCCAGGTCAGGGATCATTAGGATGGGAACTGAAAAAGAGCCACACTTGGAATACTGCAAGCAGTTCTAATTGCCTCGCCTCAAAAAGAATATTGCAAGCTCTTTATGATGCGAGTGGGCATTATTATCTTGGAAGATGTTTAGTAGGGCCAGTTTTCTAACACTTGCTTCATTATTTTGCATATTTCTTGTGTGATAGATGTCCAGAAGAGTTAGATTTGGGGACATTCCCACCACATGTGGAGGTATGTGCCTGTGGTGGTGCATCCTCTCCAGCCTTTTGGTGAGGTTCCTGGGCTTATTAGCACTAGTTTCCGTGGTGTTAAGTAGCATCTGTAAGTGAGCTTCAAAGTGAGTTCTTTTCTTTTCGCTGAAACCACTCCCCCCCTCTTTCCACCCCTTTTCTTCCTAACCTAACACTGTATGTAACACTAACGTCTCACAACAAATGAAACTAATCTGTAGAAAATGCAACTTGAAAAAAGAGACAATGCATGTATTTTTGTAAACTAATCTTTAATAATATATATATATTTAAAAGATATTGTAAAGTTGAAAAAAGTTCAGAAAAGGGCAATCAAACTGATCAAGGCATAAGTTGGGTGCATCCCCCTCTCTCTGCTGAGCAGTACCAAGAGCCCTTGGGGTCCCAGGCACTCACACAGGGTCCATCATTCATTGGAGAAATGAGACCCGGCCAAGGCTGTCCTAGCTTTAAGAAACATGGTTTATTCACCTATTTACACCTTCAGTTTGCATGGAAGGAATCCAGATCTTGCAGTATGGTCATTTCAAGAGGGGCTTGTCCCCAATAGCAGTGCAGCCCTGGAGTCCAAAGCATCTCTCCCAGCCAGCCTGCAGCCAGCCTGCCCAAGATGGCTCCCACTTTTTCTTCTTCCTTCTTCTTCCTGAGCACCCTGCTAAAAACTCTCTTTTCCTGTCACCTCACACCCAGTTACCCTGGCAACCTTCCAAATCTCTGTTCACACCTCAGGGCAAAGGGGCAGTACAGTCCTCTTGCATTGCCAATGGCTCTCAATGGCCCTGTATTGTTTCTTAATGGCCCTAGCTTGGCCAGGTCATTTTAACATAGGCTAGCCCAGGAATTCCTCTGCAGCTTGCATTTCTCCCTTCACATCCCAAATAATCAAAAACCTATCAGTTATTACGTAATTTCTAGGTTTTAGGGTGTTTCCCTCCCCATCTCCTCCATGAGGAAAGGTTACAACATCTGGAGTTGTCTAGTTTTGAAAAAAGGTGAGCATGGGATTACATGACAGTGCTATATATACATGTAGCAGAAGTGGATAGGGATAAGTTGTTCTTCCTCTATCACAACATTAGAATCTGGGGCCAGCTGGTGAAGCTAAATGTTAGAAGATTCAGGATTGGCTAAGGAAAGCACTTCTTCACATAATGCATGTCAGTGCTTTTTTTCCTAGAAAAATAGGTGCCAGTACTCACCATGAAGTTGTTACAGTAAGTGCCACACTTTTTAATAAAAACAAAAATAATAAATTTATAAATATAAATATAAATATAAATATAAATATAAATATAAATATAAATATAAATATAAATATAAATATAAATATAAATATAAATATAAATATAAATATAAATATAATATTGTCATTATCATTATCATTATTATTTCTATCCCGCCCATCTGGCTGGGTCCCCCCAGCCACTCTGGGCGGCTTCCAACAAAACACTAAAATACAATAACCTATTAAACATTAAAAGCTTCCCTAAACAGGGCTGCCTTTAGATGTCTTCTAAAAGTTTGGTAGTTATTTTTCTCTTTGACAACTGGTGGGAGAGGGTTCCACAGGGTGGGCGTCACTACCGAGAAGGCCCTCTGCCTGGTTCCCTGTAACTTGGCTTCTCGCAGCGAGGGAACCACCAGAAGGCCCTCAGCGCTGGACCTCTGTTAAATTTATTAATAAATAAATTTAATAAAAACACACTTTTTAATAAAAACAAAAAAGAGGTGCCGGTACTGTGCACCCTTGAGTACACCTTGGGAAAAAAAAGCCACTGCTGCATGGTTAAACTATGGAACTCTCTCCCACAAGAGACATTGATGGGCACTGCAATCAATGGTTACTAGCCAGATTGGCTATGTTCTACCTTCACTGTTGAAAGCAGAATGCCTTTTAATGCCCTTTTCTGGGACTCCCAGATGGGAATAGTGCTATTGTACTCAGGTGTGCCAAGTGGTGGGGTCTGAGGGGTCTTCAGAACTCCCCCATTTTTTTAAATGAGGGGGCTGGACCCCCCAAATCCTGGGGTGGGGTCTGAGGGGTCTTCAGCCTCCCCCATTTTTTTAAAGGAGGGGGCTGGACTCCCCCCAAATCCTGTGGCCTGCTCTGCCTCCCTGCTGATGTTGCAATGGGAGGAGAAGGCCGAGCGGGGAGCCCAGCTCTGGCTCCCCATTCCCCACCCCACGCGAGCACACTAGGGGGGGACGGGACACATCACATGACATGTCAAGTGATGTGCCTCTGCAGTGTGGGGATAAATCAGCACCCTCGGTTGCACTTGTGTCATCCTTGTGGATTTGGCGTAGGTTGGCTTCTGAGAAGAGGGTGCTGGACTCAATGGGTCTTGTGGCCAGATCCAGCAGGAATATTCTGAAGCTCTCATCTCAACGGGTCTGGCTTCAGATAAAGCTCTTCATCTAATTTGCAGGAAATAAAGATGCATTGAGTTTCTGCAATCTAGCTTAAAAAGTACTTTTCTCTTCTAGCAGCAGACGGGGAATTCTTTCCTCTTCCTTGCCTTCCTTCTGGGCTGCATCAATAAGAGTATAGCATCTAGATCAAGGGAAGTAATAGTGCCACTGTATTCTGCTCTGGTCAGACCTCACCTGGAGTACTGTGTCCAGTTCTGGGCACCACAATTCAAGAAGGACACTGACAAACTGGAACGTGTCCAGAGGAGGGCAACCAAAATGGTCAAAGGCCTGGAAACGATGCCTTATGAGGAATGGCTAAGGGAGCTGGGCATGTTTAGGCTGGAGAAGAGGAGGTTAAGGGGTGATATGATAGCCATGTTCATAGAGGAGGGAGAAAGGTTGTTTTCTGCTGCTCCAGAGAAGCGGACACGGAGCAATGGATCCAAACTACAAGAAAGAAGATTCCACCTAAACATTAGGAAGAACTTCCTGACAGTAAGAGCTGTTCGACAGTGGAATTTGCTGCCAAGGAGTGTGGTGGAGTCTCCTCCTTTGGAGGTCTTTAAGCAGAGGCTTGACAACCATATGTCAGGACTACTCTGATGGTGTTTCCTGCTTGGCAGGGGGTTGGACTCGATGGCCCTTGTGGTCTCTTCCAACTCTATGATTCTATGACTTCATATAGGGCAATCCTTTTGCTGAAGCTTGATGGCACACTTGGGGATATCCAAAGACACACTGAGTCCACGAGGCCACTTTACGCTAGCTAAAGAAAAGCAGGTATGAGTCTGGTCAATGCCTGGATGCATGACTGCTTTGGAATTACATGTACCCTGCCATCAGTTCTAGGGAGGAAGAAGGGTCATAAATGTACGAAAATAATTCAACACAACTCAATATAACAAGTTAGATTATCCCCCCTGCTTGCCACCTCGCCCTGCTTCCACTTGTTTCCACCTCGTCTTTAAACACTTTTAAAAAAATGATTCCTATAGGGATGTGAACCTGATTCCATTGTTTGCTCTTGCTTCTCTCTCCCATCTCCTCTGAATCATTTGGTTTGCCAGTTGGGCATCTTCCTGCCTTGAATAAACCACATTCCCCCGGTTATTCAAGGCCGGTCATTAGCACCCCGGTTTCCCCACCCTACCCCCCCTTCCTGAAATTATGAATGAAAAGCCTTGTTGTTCTTTACAAATAACTCCGGGTTCCTCAGTCAGTCAAATTCAAATGGGAAGTGACTGATGGACAAAGGGGCCTGTATGATGGACAGGCCGCTCAGCAAGTCATCAGTGTTCACAGGAAGTTTTTTTTTTAAGACACACAATATAGGTACTGCGGCTTGGGCGTTCTCTGTGGTCAGGGCTGCTTGAGCAAGGAGAGACGGGAGGAAATAATCCCTACCCCCCACCCTCTCTAACATAAGAAAGGAAGGGAGCAGCAGCAAGTTGTTGATAAAAGGCCATGCCAGTTCTGCCTGAGCAGAACTTCTGAACCTTTCCATAGCGACACCTCCACCTTCTGCTCCAGCCATCCTCATCGGAGCAGGCAGTTTGGGGGTGGCGGGCCGGGCGGGGGGGGGGGGGGAGAGAAGGCAGGCACCGCCATTTAGTCAATTTTGAATGCAGAGTGGGTCACATACTTCGAACAGCACACCCACCCGCTGAGCTTTCCGGCATTGTCCTGGGCCTCCTTTTCACAACAGGGGAAAAGGTAATTGACAGCTAGATTGTTCCGGCCGGACCCCTGCTGCTTTAAAATACTCCCAGGCCCCAGTCAAACCGTTGTCAATAATAGCTGTCAGAGGTGATGAGTGTAGAAGGAGGCTGTTCAGGAAGCGGTTTGGAGCCCTTCAAAGTGGACAGGCCCGAGTGACTTCTCTGGTACCGTAGCTGCCACAGGCAAGCCCCCCTCTCCCTTCGAAACTAGCCTTCGAGCAATAAATCAAGCTTGTTTCCTGGACTATACAAAGAACAGCTGGTTATCCCCCTCCCTATTTTTTTTTTTAAAAGAAGTCTTAAAAAAATTAAGCACAGGAAACCAGGCATGTCATAGTTTGGCAAAACAGTTTGGGTGATTTAGCCGTTGAACATCTCTCTCCCTCTTGCTCTCTCTCAAATGTTTTAGTCCTGGTCAGCTTCCCCTTCTCTGACTTTTTATCTACTGCCTTCCTTCACGTCTGCGTTTGCTGCTGCCGCTGCGTTGTCCATAATTCATCTCCTGTCTCCCACACAGCGCAGGAAGTGCACTGAGTAGTTTGCAAAGAAAATTGACCACAGTTCCCTGTTTTGGAGGGATCACATATTCCCCAAAGAGGAGTTGAACTTGTCTGGTCCGTTGATTTAAGAGCCCATAAAAGAGGCATTTGTGGAGTTCTGCAGGCTTGCATTGTTCAGGCTATTATGCAGTAGATAGAACGGCAAGCATGGCGGATGTGAAAGACCTCTCCACCCAACAGAAATTGCTGGGTCTGTCTATGGGGAATAGGCTGCCACACGGTCCTGCCAACCTTCTGTTCACTTGCCAGGGGCTGTTGAAACCTACTTTATGGAGCATGTTGTCCTGTGTCAGAACATCTAGCACAATACTGGCAGTGGTTCTCCAAGATCTCAGGGTCAGGACTTTTCTAGCTCTCCTTGAGATCATTTGGGGAAGGGACATAGCTCAGTGGTAGAGCAGCTACTTCGCATGCAGAAGGTCCTGGATTCAACCCATGGTATCTACAGGTAAGTCTGGAAATGTCTTCTGATAGATTGGAGATAGCCCAATGGCCTGACTCACTATAAGGTAGCTTCCTAGGTCTCTGTGTCAGCCAGAACACTTGATGGATGAGTGAGGAAATCAGCTTGGATTTCCTTAGTCACCGTTCAGCAATCTGGGACCGCCTCTCCTGGTATGCCCCGCGGAGGACCTTAAGGTCCATAAATAACAACACTTTGGAGGTCCCGAGCCTCAAGGAGGTTACATTGGTCTCAACTAGGGCCAGGGCTTTTTCAGTACTGCCCCCAACTTGGTGGAACGCTCTGTCACAAGAAACTAGGGCCCTGTGGGATTTGACATCTTTCCGCAGGGCCTGCAAGATGGAGCTGTTCCACCTGGCCTTCGGGTTAGACTCACTCTGACCCCTTATATGGGATTTGGTATATAAATTTTCCCTTGGCCTTTTTGCTGGCCCATGTAGGACCAGCATGGATAGCTGGCTTGGGTGAATATCTGATGTTTCCTCCCTTTATGGTCTTGATTTATGGGCTACTTCTAAAATGAGGCTGCATTTTAAGCTGCATTTTAAGCCGTGTTTTAATTAACAGCTTGTTTCTTTTTTGTTGTTTTTTCTATTACATTTTACTGTAATTTATATTTGGTGTTAGCCGCCCTGAGCCCAGCCCTGGCCGGGGAGGGCGAGGTAAAAATAAAAATAAAAATAAAAATTATTATGCTACACTGGCTGTTGTAATAACTGCATGTTGATTGTCCTCTACACACCATCCAGCTTGTCAATATCCTCCTTCAATTGTGGTGCCCAGAACTGGACACAGTAATCCAGCTGTTGTCTGACCAAGACAGAACAGAGCAGTGCTATTACTTCCTTTGATCTGGACACTATAATTCTGTTGATGCAGTCGAGAATAGCATTAGCTTTTTTTGTTGCTGCATCATACTGTTGACTTGTGTTAAGCTTGTGGTCTACTAAGACCTCTCAATCCTTTTCATATGTACTACTCGCAAGCCAGGTGTGCCCCATCTTATATTTGTGCAGCTGGTTATTCCTGCCTAAGTGTAGAACCTGACATTTCTCCCTATTTGTCCCATTTCTCCAAACTGTTAATAATAATAATAATAATAATAATAATAATAATTTATTATTTATACCCCGCCCATCTGGCTGGGCCTCCCCAGCCACTCTGGGCGGCTTCCAAGAGAATATTAAAATACTATAATACATCAAACATTAAAAGCTTCCCAAAACAGGGCTGCCTTCAGATGTCTTCTAAAAGCCTGGTAGTTGTTGTTCTCTTTGACATCTGGTGGGAGGGCGTTCCACAGGGAAGGCGCCACTACTGAGAAGGCCCTCTGCCTGGTTCCCTGTAACTTGGCTTCTCGCAGTGAGGGAACCGCCAGAAGGCCCTCGGTGCTGGACCTCAGTGTCTGGGTAGAATGACGGGGGTGGAGACGCTCCTTAAGGCCACCTTGAATCCCAATTCTGTCTTCAGCGGCATTGGCTACCCATCCCAGTTTGGCGTCATCTGAAAATTTGGTAAGCATCTCGTCAAATCTTTAGTCCATGACATTTATGAAGACGTTGAACAACAATGGGCCCAGAATAGAACCCCAAAGCAGCTCACATCGCTTTCCCCCCCAGGTCAGTCAACCAGCTACAAATCCACCTAACAGTAATCTTGTCATGTCCACATTTTACCAACTTCTCTGCAAAAATGTCATGGATGACATTGTTATTATGCAGTTCAGAACACAACAGACACATTTTGTATCTGCTTCCTCTTGTTGTTGTTTAGTCATTTAGTCGTGTCCGACTCTTCGTGACTCCATGGACCAGAGCATGCCAGGCACTCCTGTCTTCCACTGCCTCCCACAGTTTGGTCAAACTCATGCTGGTAGCTTCGAGAACACTGTCCAACCATCTTGTCCTCTGTCGTCCCCTTCTCCTTGTGCCCTCCATCTTTCCTAACATCAGGGTCTTTTCCAGGGAGTCTTCTCTTCTCATGAGGTGGCCAAAGTATTGGAGCCTCAGCTTCAGGATCTGTGCTTCCAGTGAGCACTCAGGGCTGATTTCCTTCAGAATGGATAGGTTTGATCTTTTTGCAGTCCATGGGACTCTCAAGAGTCTCCTCCAGCACCAGAATTCAAAAGTATCTGCTTCCTCTATCACTTGGCTAATAGGGGGTTGGGGAGCAGGATGATTTAGCATAGGGAAATAACACTGAGGGTCGGAGGGTGGGGGAGAAAGGTCTAACCATTCTCCCCCAGTTTTGCAGCTCCAATCCAAACAGGATCCTTTCTGGCATGCTTAAACTGAAATAAAAAAGCAGTTGCGAAACTAGATTACTGATCTCCCATGCCATGTGTGTTCTGGACCCTCCAAGTGTCCATTTAACATGAAAGTGTTTGCCACATATAAATACAGTGGTACCTCGGGTTACAGACGCTTCAGGATACAGACTCCGCTAACCCAGAAATAGTACCTCGGGTTAAGAACTTTGCTTCAGGATGAGAACATAAATCACATGGCAGTGGCACAGCGGCAGTGGCAGGTCCCATTAGCTAAAGTGGTGCTTCAGGTTAAGAACAGTTTCAGGTTAAGAACGGACCTCCGGAATGAATTAAGTTCTTAACCGAGGTACCACTGTATTGCCAATATGGGACAGAATGCAGAAGGACTGACTGATAGCTGATAATACAAATCTTTCATTAGTTACAAATAGAAATAATGAAGGGTGAGGTTAATATATAGATCGGTACTTGTAGTAAAAGCATTATGATTTGTCAGCAACAAAGGAATGTCAAAGGCTCTTCATTAAAAAATTTAAAAATGCACTTTAAAAAATGATGCAAAGATACTTTGCTGTTGAACTGTTTGCTGTTTATAGTTCTATATGGCAGTTTCTCAATAAAGGGGAAATAAATGCACTGTAAATTAGCATTACCTACCAAGTTAAGTGAAAGCTAATTTAATCCTCAAGTGTGGAAGTTGGCAGGTACTTAGGACTCAAACTGTGCTAGCAGTCAGAAGGTCAATGATTTGTCATGGTCTCAAAGTCAGGTAAATAATCTAAACCTTGAGCAGAATCAAGCTTGGGGCAAAGGCCTCTTCTAGAGAAGGCAGAACAGTGGAAAGAGTGTTGGCATATGACCAAGGAGATCTTGGTTCTTCAAATCCTGTTTCAGCCCTGTAGCTCATTGGATGGCCTTAGGGCAGTATCACCCAGAGGAATAATGGTTCTCCATCCCAATCAGAGATTTTATTTGTCATCCAGTAAAGGACAGACCCCCCCCCCCCGCTTCTTAAGACAGAAAAAGAAATAGTGTTCAGAAGTCACAAATGAAGTTATTCCATTTTGCTCTCACAACAGCCCTGCTAGGCAGAGAGATAGTGCTACTTAGATTTTACACATCACTTGGGAAGACAGGCGAACTAATACCAGTGTACCAGAAGAAGCAAAGATCATCAGTGTTGAAGCAATGATTCTTCAACATCAACTTCGTTGGACTGGTCATGTTATGCGGATGCCTGATGATCGTCTTCCAAAGCAACTACTCTATTCTGAACTTAAAAATGGAAAGCGTAATGCTGGTGGTCAACAAAAGAGGTTTAAAGACTGTCTCAAGGCAAATCTTAAAAAATGTAGTATAAACACTGACAACTGGGAAACACTGGCCTGCAAGCGCTCCAGTTGGAGAACAGCCTTTACCAAAGGTGTCATGGGCTTTGAAGACACTTGAACTCAGGACGCAAGGGAGAAATGTGCTAGGAGGAAGGCACGCTTGGCAAACCCTCACCGTGATCAACTCCCTATGTCCCCACTGTGGAAGGACGTGTGGATCCAGAATTGGCCTCCACAGTCACTTACGGACTCACTTTTAAAACCGTGTTTATGGAAGACAATCTTACTCAGCTACAAGTGATTGCCAAAGAAGAAGACGACTTAGATTTATGGGGACTGGAAGAAGTTCTCTTGCCCACGGTTCATGCAGACATTGAGCTTACAGTCTGGAAGGGGGACAAAGGCCACCAATGAGAAATATCTCCTTTAGTTTGAGAACCCACCAAAAAATGAGTGTGCTGTACTCCCCCTGCTGGCTTGATGGTAACAGCTAGCCGGAGAAACCTTGTATCCCAGTAGGATTGATACTGTATCCCAAAGAGGAAATGGCTGTCCCTTTAAATATTGAAACTTTTAAGCAATTAAGTGGTTAAGTTAAACAATGTGACCTCCTTTCAACTGCCTTAAAGCCAAACCTGAGCAATCAGGCAAAACATTTTTTAATATAAAATATATGAATACTTACAAAAACTGTAGATGGGAGGCAAAATCTCAGAAGAGGTATTCCCCTCTTATATATAATTTTTTTAAAAAAGTATTTTCTTGGTTTACAAAAGTATGTACATTGTCTATTTTTAACAGGCCAGGCAGTGCCTCTTCTAAGTTGCTACTGGTGTCTGTGATATATACGCAAACCATCTAAGCACAAAGAAAGTCTCTCCCCCCTTTCAAAGGGGTTGTTTCAGCCCAATGCAAATTTATTCAGATTTCATTGATAAAGACTCATCTGGACAATCCACAGGACAATTTCTTTAACTGGGTTGCAGGCTGCAGTCCTTAAACAGTGATTTAATAAGTGCCAGCCACAAGGTTGTTAGTTTATTTGACTTTGAGAAATTTGTTAAAAGACAGGTTGCCACCTTTTTTAACTGGCCATGCTCCTGCGCCCTTAAAAGTGACCTGACATGCTGAAATGAAGAAAGTGACAAATTCCTCCTCATTTTCTCTTCATGGCAGGAAAATAATTGACTCCTTAATTTATTATTATTGAGCTGCTTGCTATCATCAAAGCAGCAGGAATACACTCTTGTGCAAATTAATTGAAACAAATAATGTAGTTTATTGTACAAAACTCACATATACCGGTACTAAACTCACATATACATGCATTAGTAATGGATATGACCTCCGCTATTTTTAAGCAGCATTTGAACACAGTTTGGCATGGAGACTACCAGTTTTGAACAGTCACTGTTGATTTTCAGATCCCTGTACCACACTTGAATGAGCTCCTGAATGAGCTTCTCCATAGTCATACAGTCTATAGCAGGGAGGCGACTTATAGCCCACAAATTCTCAATGGGATTTACTTCTGGTGAATTCCTTGGCCAATCAAGTACCTGTATTTGCTGCTCTGTCATGAATTTCTCCACCACATTTGATGTGTGACAGGGGGCTAGGTCCTGCTGCAATATCCCAGTACCATAAGGATACCTCTTTTCCAGCTCTGGAATAACTCTCTTTCGTAGAACCTCAATATATTGTGGCGAGCGCATCATTCCTTCTATTGGTTGCAGGCTTCCGACACCGTAATGATCTTCTGACTTTTCGTGTTTGTTTTGAGTACAGGATTACGAGGAAGATAGAAAACATGCTTTGTTTCAATTAATTTGCACAAGGGTATAAAGGGTAAAGGGACCCCTGACCATTTGGTCCAGTCGTGGCCGACTCTGGGGTTGCGGCACTCATCTTGCTTTATTGGCCGAGGGAGCCGGCGTACAGCTTCCGGGTCATGTGGCCAGCATAACTAAGCCACTTCTGGTGAACCAGAGCACCGCACGGAAACACCGTTTACCTTCCTGCCAGAGCGGTACCTATTTATCTATTTGCACTTTGATGTGCTTTCGAACTGCTAGGTTGGCAGGAGCAGGGACCGAGCAACGGGAGCTCACCCCGTTGTGGGGATTCGAACCGCTGACCTTCTGATCAGCAAGTCCTAGGCTCTGTGGTTTAACCCACAGCACCACCTGTGTCTCGCACAAGTGTATAGGACCTTGTTAAAAAAAGAAAGAGTTGGCAATCCTAGTTGGAAGTGCAAGTGAAAAAGAACATAATAATGATGCTGCGTTGACCCAGCTTCAATCTGGGATAGATGCCCCCATCTGAAAACCCTGGAGAACTGCTTCTAGTCCATGTGGCCAATATCAGCTTCCCACCCCTGCTCTAATGTGAGGTTCAAGAGGGTCCCAGAACATCCTGTGGATATTTCTAACATGAAAGCCACAACCCCATAGAGGTGCAATGAAGATTCAGCTGCCACCTTATGTAGATAGGAGTTGTTTGTGGTATACCCTCTGGCGAACCAAGAGCAGTGATATGGAGTAAAAAAATATCCATTTCTTACATAGCCATGAAAGCATGTCCATGGAAAATCAGTCTTGGGCAAGCTTAGCGGTTTCAGCATTTTTAGCTTTGTTTACCAAATGCTAGTATAGCAAACGTGATAAATTAGATCGCTCTCAAGGGCATCATAAAATTCCCCAATGCACATTTTCTGATTTAATCACTCTATGCAAATCACCCTCCGTTGTGCAGGAAACATTTCCAGGTCGAATTATCTTGGAAACCTGCACCTCTGCCCAAGAGGCAGGATTGCAGCCTTGTTCTTCAGTGATTTGCGCATGATCTGTGCCAACAGATATCCTATACAGGACTAGAGTCATGCAATAGCACGGTAACACAAATTCCATCCTCACTTTCCTCTGAAATGGATGCACAAAGCTAGGGGCAAGCCAGGCAAAACGTGCAGTTATGAAGCAGCGATGGAAACGACCAAGAAGAGTCATGGAAATTTTGGAAGAGTCATGCTATGCTAAGGACATCGAAGCTGCTGTCCTGCTCTTTTAAAATGTCAGATTTCCTGTGGATGATGGCGTCATGCCAGCAAAAAACTAAAGCAAATGGACACAATATGGGCTACTCCAGGGGAAAACCCTAGTATGAAAGTGCTGAAGTTAGTCTGCAAGACTTTTGGTTCTTTTGGGAGCAGTCATTTTGTTTTTTGGGGGGAACGGGATGCGGGTGGCTCTGTGGGTTAAACCACAGAGCCTAGGACTTGCCGATCAGAAGGTCGACGGTTCGAGTCCCCTCGATGGGGTGAGCTCCAGTTGCTCGGTCCCTGCTCCTGCCAACCTAGCAGTTCGAAAGCACGTCAAAGTGCAAGTAGATAAATAGGTACCGCTCTGGCAGGAAGGTAAACGGTGTTTCCGTGCACTGCGCTGGTTCTCCAGAAGCGGCTTAGTCATGCTGGCCACGTGACCTGGAAGCTGTACACCGGCTCCCTTGGCCAATAAAGCGAGATGAGCGCCACAACCCCAGAGTCGGCCACAACTGGACCTAATGGTCAGGGGTCCCTTTACCTTTAGTCATTGTAGCATCTTAAAGTCAGAGAGGGAGAGTTAATCTATGTCACCTGTCCCCCCCCCAATGATGTTGTTGGTCTCCCATTAGCTGTAGTCAGCATGGCCAATGGTCAGAGAAGGATGAGGGGTGTTCCAGAAACATCTGGAAGGACAAAGATTGCCCATCCCCTATCTATGCTATTTGCAGCTGCCATTCTGCAGTGAATGTATTCTCAGCACAGAGCCATAAAAGGTGATAAGGCTTTCCTAAATAATGTCCTCCTTTCCTTCCTTCCTTCCTACTATAAAAACCCTCTTCCAAATGCTCTCCTTTGATGGACAGCTGAAATCTACATAACATCCTCTGCAGCCTGAAACTCCTGAAAGCAATTAGAGGGATAGTCTCCCATTACGTCTCTTTGATCATAGAGATTAGTGGAAATGCCTTGTGGGTACCTTTTGCTCATCTTCTTGCCAGTGCTGAATTGTTAGTAAAGACGCACAGTTTTTTGGTGTTTTTTTTAAAGGAACAAAAGAAAAAAAGAAAATCCCTTCTGTCTATACTATTCAAGTTAAGCGTCTATGGGAACTTGCTGCTAGGCTACTTTTCACAATCCCTTTTGATTATGTTGACTTCGACAGTTGCAAATATCTAGGCTGCACATATTATCTTCCTTCTGTCTTTTGGTGTCCCCAGCCCCTAGACTCTTGCTGGTGGTGTGTATCTCTGGGGTGGGGTGTAGAAAATGAAGGGCACCCAATTAAACAGGCAGCAGATTCTTTAAAATGTTCCTTTCCTTTTTCTTTTTAATATAAGCACTATATGGCCATCTAACCTCCGCTTAAAAATCTCCAAGGAAGGAGAGTCTATAACCTCCTGAGGGAGGCCATTCCGCTGTTGAACAGCTTTTACTGTCAGAAAGTATTTCCTGAAGTTTAGTGGAATCTCCTTTCTTGAAACCATTGGTTTGAGTCTTACCCTCCAGAGCAGGAGAAAACAAGCCTCTTAACTCTTCCATGTGACAGCCATGGGCGTAACTAAAGGGGGGCAGTGAGTGGCAGCTGGCCCCCCCTAAATCAAGTAAATCAATACAAAATACTTAACTAACTGAGCTTCACCCCCCCAACATAAAGCCTGTCCCCCGAAACATGAATCCTGGCTACATACATGGTGACAGCCCTTGAGATATTTGAAGATGGCTATCATATCTCCTCTCAGTCTCCTCTTTTCCAGGCTAAATTCATCCGACTCCTTCAACCGTTCCTCACAAGGCTTAGTTTCCAGACCCCTGATCATCTTGGTTGCCCTTGGCTGCACACATTCCAGCTTGTCAACATCCTTCTTAAACTGGGGTGCCCAGAATTGGACACAGTATTCCAGGTGTTGTCTGACTAAGGCAGAATAGAGTGGTACTATTACTTCCCTTGACTGGGGCACTAGGCTTCTGTTGATGCAGCCTAGAATAGCATTAGCTTTTTTCTCTGCTGCATCACACTATTGACTCATGATCATATTTTGGTCCACCAAGATCCCTAGATCCTTTTCACATGTACTGCTAATAAGCCAGGTGTGCACCATCTTATATTCATGCGTTCCTCTTTCCTAAATGCAGAACCTGACATTTATCCCTATTGAAATTCAGTTTGTTAGCCTGCGCCCAGTTCTCCAATCTGTTAAGGATAGTGAGCGGCAGTTTAGTGTCTTGGCCCAGCCTGTCAGCTCAGAGTCAGAGGATGAGCTGGCTCAGCTGAGCTGGAGCCTGCTGTTCTGCCAGATGATGGGATTCACCAGTCTCAAGACACTGAGCTGGAGCCCATTGAAACAGATTCTTCTGAACTGGAGCCAAGGATCTCCATGAACTCTGCTTCCCCTGAGCTCAGGGGGCCAAGTGTCTTCCATGCTACCAAGCCGTTTCCAATGGTACATCCAGTGTACCAAGTGAGAAGCTGAGAAGGAGCCCTCATCACTAGGCCTTTAAGCATCTCCATTTCCATTCTTGGTGGACTGAAGGTTCATAAGCCTTCTGTTCATCTCCAGATGGTTTATTTTTTCAGTGCAAGCTGCTCACTTGGAGCTCTCTGCCATGTCCCATAATGTCTCATGGCAGGGCACTTAGAAGAAGCCTTGTTTTTTCTCTTACACACATAAAAGATGCTCTCTGTTGTGCGACACACGTGGAGTTACCTTTTTTTTCAGTTTATATTTTATGAAATTTTCAAAAATTCCACATAAACACATCAAAACATAAAAATTTTTTCTTTGGTTTGATCAACTTCCCCTTCCATTTTCCATGGTGTTTTTAATTTCTACCCCTGACTTCCCTCTCTTAAATCATCACCACCATACCATAATCTCTAATTCATCCTGTTGCTCATAGTTCAAATCCTGATTGTGAATTCATCATACTATAATATTTCTTTAAATATTCTGAAAAGGACTTCAATTTGTCCACAAAACAATCGTGGTTAGGTTCTCTTATTTTTGCTGAGAGCTTTGCCAATTCCACATGGTACATCACTATAGTTACCCATGGAAATGATGTATAGATGGTATTTAGCACCTAACAAACTCTCTAAAATGTATAAGAAGGTTTCTTTGGAAGTGTAAACAAATAGTTGGGTTTCCCCCCACATGCAGGCATTATCTAAACAAATGAGACTGGGTTGTATCCAGTGCCTGCAGGAGTTTTGTTCCACTTACACAACAGTACACCCTCTTCCTCTCCTCTTCCTGTGTGCCCTGCAAATCATCTGCAGATGTTCCCCAAACCATCTGGAGCAGTTTTTGAGGGTGGTGATGGGAGGCTGCAAGAGAGAGGAGCAGGAATTTCTGTTGCATAATCTGATGTCTATTACAGGACGAGGGATTTCTGCTGCCATAGCCTCAGCTGAGCCCAGATGTATTTGGAGATCTGCCTGTTCCACAATCCCCTGAGTTGAGATAACATAAGGAGTATCTATTCTGGATTAATTAATCTGGAATAAAATGAGATCTTCTGCAACTGATTGTTCCGCACCAAAAATTGCTTTCTCTTCCACGTTTTGGATAAACACCACCATCCAAAAATATTTTCTTTCTAAATTTCCTTTTCATTTGGAATAAAGCCATTCATTTCATTTCATTTTTTTTTTGCTTTTAAGTGTCATTCCACTAAGCATCACTTTCCCTTATATATATAATAATGAACTTTATTTATGGTGGCTATAATCCTAAGTTCATGTAGGTAGCCGTGTTGGTCTGACGCAGTTGAAATAAATAAATAAATTGTTCAGTAGCACCTTAGAGACTAAGTTTGTTCTGGGTATAAGCCTTTGTGTACCCCGAACAAACTTAGTTGGTCTCTAAGGGATACTGGACTTTTTTAAAAATCTTTTATTTATAATCCTAAATGTATTTGTTTAATGCTATTTCCACCTGTTGTGGAATACAATGGATTTTGCTTTAAAATAAAATAAAATAAAATAAAATAAAATAAAATAAAATAAAATAAAATAAAATAAAATAAAATAAAATAAAATAAAATAAAATAAAATAAAATAAAATCATCATCATCTGTCGGCTTCCGAACGACTTTAGCTTCTGTCTTAATTTAAGTGTTGGAAGAGCATAACAGATTATTTAAGTAATTGAAAGTTCTCCACTTCCCTTCCTCCCAGCTTTAAAAACTTGCCTAACAGGCTTTGCCAGTTCTCAAACCTCAAAGGTTGGCAACCTCTCTGCTTAAGTGGAGACAGCCTAATCCAAATACTTGGCTCTTCTTGCAGAAAGCGTTCTACTGATCTGTGAATTCGAAACCCTCCTGTCTCTTCTATCAGATCATCTACTGGTTCATTTCCAGTATCTCTCTACTCCTTTCTTCACCCTTGTTTGGCAGTGGCAAAATCTCTGAAGAGATTCTATGCTGACTTTCCAGTCCAGTTGCTTCTCACTTGTTGAAGTAATCCTTGATTATACAACCTTCTTTCGGTGGTGTGGTATGTTCGCATGGAGAATACAACTAGGGTTATAAGAATGCCATTCTAACGCTGATCATAGGATAGATCAGTAGCTTGTGACTTTGTGACTTTGAGGACTGGTAAAAAAATGCTGGGAGCCCTGGGAGACTAGAATTTTCCCTGCTTTCTGTCACATCATCGTCATCAGCTGTGCTTTCAGGAAACTCACACAAAAGTGAGCATTGCCAGAGCATTTGCTGCCATTTGCAGCAAACCAGCAAAGAATATTATGGAACTTCAAAGACCAATAAATATATTATAAAAAGGTAAAGGACCCCTGGACGATTAAGTCCAGTCAAAGGCAACTGTGGGGTTGCAGTGCTCATCTCGCTTTCAGGCAAGGGAGCAAGGGTTTGTCCACAGACAGGTTTCCTGGTCACGTGGCCAGCATGACTAAACCGCTTCTGGCACAACAGGACACCGTGACGTAAGCCAGAGCACATAGAAACACTGTTTACCTTCCCGCCACAGCGGTACCTATTTATCTACTTGCATTGGTGTGCTTTCAAACTGCTAGGTTGGCAGGAGCTGGGACAAGCTCTGATCGGCAAGCCCAAGAGGCTCAGTGGTTTAGACCACAGCGCCACCCGCGTCCCTAAATATATTATAGACCTTTGGTGAATCACTTCCCCAGATTTTTTCCAGGATCCTATTCTTTTAGAACATAAGAGCATGAGAAAAGCCTCTGAATTTGGCCAATGGCTCATATAGCATCCTGTTCACACAGTGGCCAATCAGATGCCTGTGGAAACCCAACGTTGATTTGGCCCTGTGCCTTTCAACTTCCTTTTTACCAGTCTCCTCATTTTGGGCAAGTTTCCTCTTTGGAAATCAAATGTTGGAATTGGGGGGGGGGGCATTCGCCCATTTACACCTAACCACATTTGCACCTCTCACTGGGTCCTGGGCCATACTTAAGATTAAGTCCAGTACTGCTACCCCTCTGGATGGTTCCAACACCAACTGTTCATTTCATATATCTTTAAATTTTACCTGTTTGCCACAACTGGTAGCCAGTCTATGTGAGAGTCACTTATGGACTCACTGTTACGACCATTTTTATGGAAGACAATCTTACTTGGCTACGAGTGATCGCCAAAGAAGAAAGATTGCCTCCTGTTTTTCATGCTTCCTCGATCTCCATCTCCATCTCAAGATCTCCCTGGACTTCTTTATTTTTGCATTGTTGTAACTTATCCTGAGACATTATGGTTGATAAGTAATAATAATAATAATAATAATAATAATAATGGATTATTCTGAGTAATAGGTACAGGTGTACATGACTGGTGGTGGAGGAAATTGTAAACAGTGAGGTAAGAAGGAAATGAAATGCAGTAAGGTAGAGCCGTGATAATTACGCATAAAAGCAAACAATAAAAGTAGCTGATAACACAAGCATCCTGGCATTGATAAACCAATTAACATATGCACTGTGATAAAAATCTGTTGTGTCATTGCAATCCACAAGTTGTAGCACTGAACTTCTTGATGCATTGTAATTCAGCAGTTTCATTTTGCAGCCTTCCTTTGACCTTCCTTTCCTCAAAGATGGCCATCTTCAGGGCACGTTCTCCCAGTGGCTTTTCCGTATTGCCATTCAAGTGTGAGAATTGTGTCTATCCCCTGCCCCCTCACATGGAACCTAAAATGTCTACAAAAGTATCATTTCTTGAAACAAAAAGAGAATGGAATGGAACCCCATTGAAGGAAGCTTCAATTTACCCATCAAAACTCCTTGAAAAGATTTGCACAGAAACAAGAAGATGGGTTGAAAAGAAGAAGAAGAAGAAAGCCTCAAAAAGAAACCTGAGACCTGACAGACTTGGCTGATCTTATGGAAATGCAACCTTTTTATGATCCTTTAACCAAACAAATCCAAGTCAAACCTCGACCTCAGATAGAGAATTGCTGCACAGGGAAGTTCTACTTTTGACACAAAACATCGTATTACTGGAAGGGATGCTCATTTTCCCTTTGGTCATACAGTCAGTCATAATACTTCAAATAATCTTTTGCTCTCTGCCTACTTTTTTATGCCCTTTAAGAACAAATGTGTTGAGCGGGGTTGTGTGTGTGTGTGTGTGTGTGTGTGTGTGTGTGTGATGTGTATGTAAGCACAAAGGTGGGATGTGTGTGTTGACCTGAGTCTGACCCAGTTGAAAGATAGCCTGGTTTTGCCTCTGTCAAGTGGAAAGAAAGATCTTCAAACCCAGCTCATCTTTTTTCTTTTTTAATAATTTTTTTTATTAGTTTTCAATTACAGTCCAATAATAGCCTCATTATAACAAGACCAATTTATAATACAATTATGAATACCAATCGTTCAAATACCAAATTATGTAATTTAGATAAAGTGGCCCCCCGTGTGTTAGATTTGACTAAGGATTTTCTTTATTTCTGCGTTCTAAAATCTTATTAGTTTCAATCATACAGTGGTACCTCGGGTTACATACGCTTCAGGTTACAGACTCCGCTAACCCAGAAATAGTACCTCAGGTTAAGAACTTTGCTGCAGGATGAGAACAGAAATCGTGCTCTGGCGGCGTGACAGCTGCAGGAAGCCCCATTAGCTAAAGTGGTACTTCAGGTTAAGAACAGTTTCAGGTTAAGAACGGACCTCCGGAACGAATTAAGTACTTAGCCTGAGGCACCACTGTATTTCCTTATACAACAACAGCAATATTAGTAACTTCTATTTGTGTTGACACATCAAATGATTGATAAAAGTACAAGTGAGGAATTTAAACTATATCCTTGTTCTTCCTTTGTGTGGCAATTATTCTGTCTGTGGTGTTTCTTCCTGTCCTTGTAAGATGTTAAGTCTTTCTTTCCCCCGGTTGTTGCTGTTATCTGTCATGCCTTGGGCAGAGCTGACATCCCATTTTTGTTCCAGAAATTTCTCAGTCCCTCCATCTTGTGCTTCGTTCTTTTGCAACTTTAACAACAGTTGCAAAAGTCATTCTGTCCCAGTAAATTATTACCTGTTGTCTATCGAACTGCAGGTGATGTCAAACCCAGCTGATCTAGACCTTTAATAGTAATCTAGAGGTGAAAGATTGTGTATCTCATGAGCACCTCTCTGACCTGAGTAATTTCCCTGCGCAGGATTTACTAAAATGACTTAATTTTATTTTTTTTGGAGGGTTGGCTGTGATTACTTCACTGAATGCCCAGCTCTTAAATTTTCTTCACCTTTAACTAAATGCATTTACATGTCGCAGCCCCTTTAAAACGAGGCGATAGAATAATAGTGTTGATTCATTGCTTGACTGCTCACTTTTATAGCTGGTCCTCTTTCTTGTATACTTTATGGCAGAGCTTCCTCCAACTTTCTGATGGTTGAGTCTGAGACATGCTCCCACCCCCCCTCGCCAAATTAAAATTCCAGGCACAATTTCACTCTTGCATCCAAAAAAGTTCACTCTTAGGACATATAAACGTAAGGGCCAACCTAGATGTGTTAATTCCATATTTGCATTTAGCATGCAGATTTATAAGTAATGCAAACAGCATCATCTGAAGGGGAAGGTTTGCTATATAAGGGGATCAGAGCTGGCATGGGGAAGGAATTTAACCACTTCATCTCCTGATTCAGTCCTAAGCAGTTGGAAAACATATCTCCTCTGAAGCTACTGTTTCTGTTGGGAGGAAATTCTCCATTGGTGCCAATGGAGGATTTACCTGCAAAGCAAATGTCAATTTCAGGAGAAGAGTTTCCTCCAGTATAACAGTTGGGGAGAGGAGCGGTAAGTTCTCCCTCCATTCCAGCTGTTAGCCTCAGATGTCTCCACAGTTGATGCCATTTGCATTTAAAAAAACCTGCACTTAGATGCAAAGGTGCATTACATGCAAAAGTGCACTAACTTTGTTTTTTTATTATTTATAAATTTTATTGGAAATTTTATTTACAACATAACATAACCCCCCCACCCCCCAATACAGAAATCCACCCTCATTAAGCGTGAACATAACATACAATGAACATAACATACAACAATACAAACAATCAAATAAAATACTTCCTTTATCCTGTATCTGGCCTCCTTATTTACTTCTTATAAGCTGTTTCCTTTATGAGTAATTATTAAGATTTTTCTAATTATAAGTTAAATATCCACAAAGTCTCCTGCAGACATTAAGTCCAGGTATGTCTTTTAGGGCACTGTTTTGTGAAGTATTCTCTGCATTTCCCCCATGCTTTTTGAAACTTTTGTCTAGTGTGATCTCTAATTGCCCCTGTTAATCTAGCCAATTCAATATACCGTATTTTTCGCTCTATAACACGCACCCGACCATAACACGCACGTAGTTTTTAGAGGAGGAAAATCTGTAGGCATGCCACCCATAGGCATTCCCTCCATAACACGCACAGACATTTCCCCTTACTTTTTAGGAGGAAAAAAGTGAGTGTTATGGTGCAAAAAATACGGTACTCTAACAGTTTGTCTTGCCATTCCTTTTTTTGTTGGCACAGTTTCTTTTTTCCAGTCTTTAGCAAGTAGGATCCTTGCCGCTCCTGTGGCATAGAGGAATATTTTCTGATCTTCTCTTGCTCTACCTGTGTCCGTTATCCCTAGTAGAAAAGCTTCTGTGTTTGTCATAAAGTTATACAGTGGTGCCCCGCAAGACGAATGCCTTGCAAGACGGAAAACTCGCTAGACGAAAGAGTTTTCCGTTTTGGAGGTGCTTCGCAAAATGAATTTCCTATGGGCTTGCTTCGCAAGACGACAATGCCTCGCGAGTTCCTGCGGGTTTTTTTCTCCCCCCCCTTTTTCTAAGCCACTAAGCCACTTATCAGCTGATCCGATCAACAGATAAGCCGCTAAAAGCCGCTAAAAGCCGCTAAAAGCCGCTAAAAGCCGCTAATAGCGCTAATAGCGCTAATCTGCTAATCCGTCAATGGGCTTGCTTCGCAAGACGAAAAAACCGCTAGACGAAGAGAATCACAGAACGGATTATTTTCGTCTTGCGAGGCACCACTGTACTTAAACATTTTTTTAAGCTGGTCATATACTATGTTCCAGAAGCTGTTGATTTTTTCACAGGTCCACCACAAAAGTGCACTAACTTTGGTCCCACCTGAATCCCTGCTCTCTTCCCGCCCCCCAATTAAAAATAGGCATATGCTTCATTCTTACACTACCCAAGGCTGTGTAAGCAGAGAGGGCTCAAGACATTGCGGTGCCTGAAGTGTTACCAAAAGAGGCAAAATCATGAACCGTTTTTAAAACCATTTTATATCTCAACAGCTATCATTCGAGTTGGGCTGCTTCATCCTGTCTAAAGGTAGGGCTGGCCCAGTGAATCAGACTGCATAGGGTTGCCATACATCCAGAAATTCCCGGACATGTCCTCTTTTGGAGGTCCGACATGCCCATCCGGGGGGGATTTTACATTTTAAGGCAAATGTCCTGGATTTTGGGTTTAAAAAATTTCTCTCTGTGTGTGGACAGCTCTGGATCAGGGTCTGGTGCGGGTGACCCAAACTCTGGTATGGGAAGCTCTGGCTCGGTGGCAGTGGAGGGGCTATCAGGCGATTGGCCTAAAAAAGCTCACCAACTTTTTGTGTCCAGATTTTTACCTCTTGAAATATGGCAGCCCTAGCATACACACATGGACGCGGGTGGCGTTGTGTCTAAACCACAGAGCCTAGGGCTTGCCAATCGGAAGGTTGGCAGTTCGAATCCCCGCCATGGGGTGAGCTCCTGTTGCTTGGTCCCAGCTCCTGCCCACCTAGCAGTTCAAAAGCATGTCAAAGTTGAAGTAGATAAATAGGTACCACTCTGGCGGGAAGGTAAATGGTGTTTCCGTGCGCTGCTCTGGTTCGCCAGAAGCAGCTTAGACACACTGGCCACATGACCTGGAAGTTGTCTGTGGACAAACGCCAGCTCCCTTGGCCTATGAGCGAGATGAGCGCAGAACCCCAGAGTCGTCTGCGACTGGACCTAACGGTCAGGGGTACCTTTACCTTTACTTAGCATACATACCCAAAGGATTCTGGGAACTGTAGCTTAAGAGTGCTGGGAATGGCAGCTCTATGAGGGGGTAAACTGCAGGTCCCTGGGCTCTTGGGGAGACATCATGTGCTTTAAATGTGTGGTGTGTATGCTGCCTACTGGTAAGAGCTAAACTAGGTGTGATATGGGAGTCCTATGATTGGAGCTCTTGCCGTCTTTTTCTGCCACCCCCTTACCATTAGGCAGAGTCAGACACCGCTGCGGTCACAGCAGTGCTACTAACTGCAGCAGGCTGCTAAAGATTTTAATTCTGAGAACCACAGCCTATCAGACATATCAATAATGGCAACTGACACTGCTATGTTAGCAAAGAGAGAGAATTTAACACTGCATGTACTCTACCTGGAGGATAGTACCAGCATCACTTAGCTTCGGTAAATAAAGTTCTTCAAAACATTCTGTCCTTAAAGCTCTATAATTGCCACTTAGGCAAGAGCACCCTTTTATTTTTAAAAGAGCAGCTGATGAAGGCCGAAACCTAAACATTTTGCCGCAAAAAGAAAACCCATGTTTTGTTAATCACATCAAGGTATATGCTATTTTAGAGATTAACTGAACCCTAAAAGTAGAGACATCACCTTGCCAACAAAGGTCCGTATAGTAAAAGCTATGGGTTTCTCAGTAGTGATGTATGGAAGTGAGAGCTGGACCATAAAGAAGGCTGATCGCCGAATAATGGATACTTTTGAATTCTGGTGCTGGAGGAGACTCTTGAGAGTCCCATGGACTGCAGGAAGATCCAACCTCTCCATTCGGAAGGAAATCAGCCCTGAGTGCTCACTGGAAGGACAGATCCTGAAGCTGAGGCTCCAAGACTTTGGCCACCTCATGAGAAGAGAAGACTCCCTGGAAAAGACCCTGATGTTGGGAAAGATGGAGGGCACAAGGAGAAGGGGACGACAGAGGATGAGATGGTTGGATAGTGTCTTCGAAGCTACCAGCATGAGTTTGACCAAACTGCGGGAGGCAGTGGAAGACAGAAGTGCCTGGCGTGCTCTGGTCCATGGGGTCACGAAGAGTCGGACATGACTAAATGACTAAACAACAACAAAAGGAATCTGGAGGAAGTTTGCATGGTGCTTGATGCTTTTCCATTTTACAGTTTTTTCTCTACTTTCATGAGGACTACAAGCATTGTTTTGAACAAAAAGAGACCAAAGAGAATCCAGATCACAGGGATAAAACTCTACCAGACCCAGAAGTGCCCTTGTGATGGGCCCGATCTGGATATCTAAGGGGAGTTTCAGCATATGGTTTTCCTCTTCCACTTCTTAATATTTTGGTCTCCGGTGAATCCGCATACAAAGGCTTTCTTCCTCTTGCTGGAGTCCACGAATGAAAGGCTTTTCTTTCTCTGATTGCAGGCTAGCTTGCCAAGAAACAAATTCGCACTGGAGAACATCACTTTAATTTATTTATGGGACACAGATGTCATGGAAGTCTGTCCTCTTCTCAGGCTTTTTTGGAAAGCGTCAGGCTGACCCAATGCAGCAGAGTTCATATGGCAGAGAGGCAAACTTGGCCAGGAAGCAAAGGCAATAGTCACTGCAAACCCCTGAACCAAAACATTCCTTTGGTGCTTGAATTTCCCTATAATTTGTGCGGATTCCCTTTTTTTTCAATGAAGCTAGCAGTGGATAACTGGCTTAGTGCAGTCAGACAAAACAACTGTTCTATTCATTCAGTAATTAGATGATAGCAGTAATGCATGCTTTATGGTTTCCGTTCTTCATTCTTTCCTTGCTTTTGAAAGCCCTTGGAGACAAATGTTGGGATGTTTGGCAAAAGGGAGCCTGTTGTCGAAAAATATCCTGCCTTTGTGTGTGTGTGTGTTAAAAAAAATTAGGGTTGCTAGTAAGTCCTGTTCTCAAAACCTAAACATTAGCTCAGCTTAGCAGAAAAAGACCAGCCAAAGGAAAAAACAAATCTATGATCATTATGAGGATGAACTTTTGCTTTTCTATGTTTAAGTTTATGGAGGAAAGCTCTCATTCTGTTTTATCACCAACATATGCCCTAATTTAGAATAAAACTAAGAATATCCTTAATGTAAATAATTCTAAGTAGAGCTAAGCTGAACCAGTCTTGCTCTATAAATGGCACAGGGAACAGAGGGAGAGAAGGAGGGAGGGAGGGAGGAAGGGAGAATAGAAAGCCCAGGACTATCTAATACTCTTTAAACCCTACATTTAGTTTTCATCACATAGTAAGAGTCAATGTGGTTGACCATTAATTTATTTATAATTATTTCAGACCTGCCCTTCATTGAATAAATGATGCCAGGGCAGTGTACACTAGAATGCGATAAAACATTTTGACAAATTTAAGCAGATTTTTTTTAAAAAAAAAACCAAATTAAGAGAAGGAAAACAAACAAACAAATCAAATACTTGAAAGCCTCATTGGCAAAATCCTGCACAAGTAGAGATGTCTGCTGTTGGTCCTAAAACTACGTCAGCACCAACCATACCATAGGGGAGAGGGGCTATCTAAAATGGGGTGTCACTATCAAGAATACCCTCTTATGGGTTGTGATGAAGTAGATTGCATGCAACATGAGGACAACTTTGAGGGCCTCTACCAAACATCTTCGCTCACAGGAAGGTTGCTATGGGAAGCAGCGGTTCTTGTAAGTATTTTACTTCCAAGTTGTTTGGAGGTTTAGACACAAGCAGTAGGGCTGCCATACTTCTGGAGTTTCCCAGACATAGGCAGGATTCATTGCAACCCATATCAGAAGTGTTGATTTTGATTTTTTTTTTGGGGGGGTGCAATTTTTCTCAACAACTGAGAAAAATTGTGTCTGGATTCTCACTTTTTGAAATACGGCAACCCTAACTAACAGAAGCACTTTGAATTTGGCCTGGTAGGAAACAGACTGCCAGGGCAACTCCTCCAGGACCAGTTTCTGATGGTCCCTCAGTAAATGGCTGCCTGCATTTTACACAAGTTGCAGAAACTGGACCACCTTCAAGGGCAGCCCCGCATTACAGTAGTCTATCTAGGAGGCTACAATGGTATGCGTCATTGTGCGGCAAGGGGAATTGTGTCCAGGAATGGCCATAGGTGGCAAGTCAGCCAAATAACTATTTGTCATTTGTTCTAGGAATGTTTAGGGGGGCGTAGTTAATCTTTGTTGATTTCTTTGTTTGGTGCAAAAAAATGTTACTAGGATCACCTCACATTTTTAAAATTATGGTCCGGAGTTCATGGAAACATTTGGAACACACATACACACATATATATGCTGTAAAGAATACATGGAAGACCTGGAAAATGGCGCCCAGGCCAACTTGGCCCATGACTGAGGGTGCCTGGGTCCATGGGTGCAAGCAACATGCATGGCCCTGGCACCAAAATTTTTGGGTGCCTGGCCCCTTCATGGGGAATTTTGTGGGTGCTCAGACCCCCAGGGCCCCAGTAACTTGGCATATATGATGGTGCCCACAAGTAGACACCCCCCTCCCTACTCAATAATGTGAAATAGAAGCTACAGCATGTCCTGGCATGATTACAATTACCACTTCCTCTGCCCTGCTGCACAGCTTTGGCTGCTCTTGCCTGAAATTGGGAACTTATTCTGCAGCACGTACCTGGGACCACAAGGCGAGTTCTAAGAAATGTTATGAAGGATGACAGGACAGTAGCTCGGCGGTAGAATATTTGCTTTGCTTGCAGATCTCTGGTTCCACTCTGGCATCTCCAGGTAGGGCTGGGAATTTCCTCCTGTCAGAAACCCTGGAGAGCCTCTGTCAATTTGTGTAGACAAAGCTGAGCTACATGGACCAACAGGTCTGAAACGGTATAAGGCAACTTCCTATGTTCCAAAGCTGCTGCCCTATGCTCCCTGTGAAAGGGGGACCTCTTGAAATCCCACCATGCACTGTTTGCAGCTCAACTCTTGTCTGATGCAGTGGTGCAGCATGGGTTGCCAGTGGCCGGGGCTGTGCAGAAGGGGTGGGAAATATGGAAACAGATGGAATATGCATGTGTATTCAACTGCCTAATGGCATCTGTGTCACCCAGGTGATTGCAGCTGCAGAGGTAAGAAAAGAAGAGTTGTTCTGTTGTCTGGAGAGGTCACTTCCTGGTTCGCATGGAGAAGCAGTTTTCAACGGAGCCCAGTGATGGAAGCGCCCAGCTGTATTGAGGCAGCACCGGGTGTTGAAATTTTGTGTCCTTAACAATTTTGTGCCTGGGACAACTGCCCCTGTGGCCCCATTCACCCTATGCCACTGGTTTGATGTCACACCCTTTTCTGGTGTGTCCGCTCCCCACAATACCTCTTGTTGTTTTTAAGGTGCTCTTTAGGAAAGTATTGACTTCCTCCGTCTCCAAATGGGTCTCCCTGGCTTATGTTTCCTGGTCACATTCCAGTATGACAGAGTGTTAGAGCTCAGGAAACTCACGACTCCATACCTCCTACCAACTTTCACAGTGATTAAATTACCCCCGAGGGATATATTAATAGTTTCAGGCAACATCCCAGGGGAAGAAAGTGCTAAACAAATCATTGAGACAGATTATTGTTCTTTGAAAAGAGTTGAAGATTTGTAGACATCCCTGTGTTGTCTCTGTTCATATGTTGTTAAGGTTTTTGAAGGGAAAAAATGAACTATACATCAGAGGCTGCATTGGGAAATTACTTTATTTCATTTTCCTTATGCTTCCTTACCTGATAGTTTCCATATTTTATGTGATCTTTCACATGAAGTGAAAGACGCTTCTGGAAAAAAACAGTGGATTTTAGCGAAAGCTTTGCACTCATTTCTGTTATAATTGCATCCATGAAAAAAAAACCAAAACAACCTCCAGTGTAACTCAATTAGCTTAGAAATTTGCAAGAGTTTTTGCTCTGTAATTTTCCTGCCATCTTCATGGATCACACCATGTGATGAAATTTGGAGCGACCTTTCAGCATACAGTTCTTTTCTACATGTTTCATGGGTGAAGCATTGGAGGAAGTGGGGCACACATGCAGTGGCGTAGCGTGGGGGGTGCAGAGGGGGCCGGCCGCACCGGGCGCAACATCTGGGGGTTAGGGTTAGGGGGCGCAAATCCACAGGTTAGGGGGCGCAAATCCACGAGTTAGGGGGCACAAATTACTTGCCTTGCCCCGGGTGCTGATAACCCACGCTACGCCACTGCACACATGCCCATAAAGGGTGGCAACATGTCCAATGACACCCACTGTTGTGTCACATCATGCCCACTGGTGCAAAAAGAATTTAGCGTAACATGGTGGTAACTTGATCAAAAAGCCACCGTTCCATAACACAACATATAATGCACTGTAGAAGGAGCATTAGAAATCAGGAGAGAAGTGTCAGCATTGTAACCAGTGAAACTAATGCCACAATCCCTGTATCTCAGAGGTTTTCAACCTTTCAGCGGCTCCCTTGACCAACTCCATTCTTTCTGCAGCACCTCTGTAGTGCTCAGGAGCCCAATTATGTCACCTCTTGCTTGCAGAGCTGGCAGTGTCTCACCCTTTTTCGAACACCTTTGTCCATTCCCAACAGCAAGGGCTGGTGGACCGGCTGGCTGGGCTCCCTCACCCGCTTGCTTCCTTACTCCAAGGCCATCTCAGCTCCTGGCAACCAGCTGGCCAGCCCCAGAGGCACCACTGACCTGGGGAGTTGTAGCCAGGACTGCTGCAACAAACAGCTGCGCAAGCCATTGGGAGGCCGAGACACGAGAGGGCATCAGAGGAGGGAGGGGAGGAAAGAGGGACAGAAGCCAGTATTGCCCACAACACACCTGACCATCATCTAAGCCACCCCAGGGTACCACGGCACACTGGCTGAAAACCACTGCCTGTATCTGAATGCACCCAGAGCCAAACACCATGGAAAACGAGTGGGGAATCTATGGTGCCATATTCCCTCCCCCTCACCTTTAAAAATATGCTCTTCAGATGTTTCTGGATTCCAACTTCCTTCATCCTTGACCATTGACCGGGCAATGAAGAAGAAGAGAAGAAGAGTTTGGATTTGATATCCCGCTTTATCACTACCCGAAGGAGTCTCAAAGCGGCTAATAGTTTCCTTTCCCTTTCTCCCCCACAACAAACACTCTGTGAGGTGAGTAGGGCTGAGAGACTTCAAAGAAGTGTGACTAGACCAAGGTCACCCAGCAGCTGCAGGTGAAGGAGCGGAGACGTGAACCCGGTTCACCAGATTATGAGTCTACCGCTCTTAACCACTACACCACACTGGCTCTCCAATGATAGTTGGAGTGCTACCACTTCAGAATTTAAGGAGTTGCAGGTTCCCTACCCCCATCAGAGAATCACAATTCTAATATCACACTACCTTCAGGTCTCTGAAGAAACCATGGATGGTTCTCAGCACCAAAGGATAAGCCTTTTTGGGTGTGTTAAAACAATTGCATATACAGTCTAAAAAACAATTATAAAGTTTGAAAAAACAACACATGCATGAAATCAGTTCAAATCCACGACAGATACCAACCAGGATAAAGATTTTAGGTTTGTTGAAAGAGGAATGTCTTTAGCAAGCATTGGAAAGATAAGAGAGATGGTGCCTGCCTGATACTCCAAAAGTTAGGTGTTGCCACACTGAAGGCCCAATTCTGGCATTGTGTGGAATGGACCACCTGATAGAATGGTATCTGTTGACCAGGTAGGGCATGAGGTACATCCCCATCAGAGAGGTTTAAATATTTTCCTTTCCTTTCCCTGAGACTGTCAAAATTGGTGGGGTCCTGGGGGCAAGGGGTGGGCAGAAAACTCTGTTTGGGGTCTCTGATTTAGTCTGTGGGCCAGGGAATATCCATCCTTGGTCTACATAGTTGTAGACCAATGCATTCGTAAATCGCATTATTTATTTTAATAATGGAAAATACCTGCCATGAAGAGAAACAGGTTGATAGAGCTCCAAATGCAGTAAATCCTTTTGGAAGGACATGGAGGCACCAAGGCATGGGGGTATCACCCCATTTCTCAGTGGGACGCTTTCATTCTCTGGTATAATACATAAATTACAAATGCTTCATGACATGAGGAAATTTCCTTTTAAAAAGAAGAAGAAATTATATAACCTCCCCTATCATTTGTTGTGTGGAGCTCGTTTGAAGTTTGATGTAAGTCTCAATTGAAATATTAAACTTTTAATGAACTGGGAATCTTGGAAATTCTTCTGAGGCAGACGTTTATTTATGATATCGCAGTCAGCATTTCCACGATATCCTCCCATTTTCTGGGATTTATAACTTAGCTATAAAAGTTCGTTCTAGACTGAAATTTGGCACCTCCGTTCTCCTCGGGCCCGAGGGAGATAAGTCCTGCAGCAAGTTTGAAAGCAAGCGCGTAACTATGTTGTAAAAGGAAGACAAAAATTGTTACAGATCAGGGAAAGCTAAATGGTAGTCTGGGGGCTGAATCTGGATCATGGGGGTGGGAGGAGAAAGCCCCATCCTGCAACGCACCTCAGAGGCCTTTTCCTGTCAAAGAAACAAGACAGTCAAATAACTTAGCAAAAGCCCTGTAGGTTGGACAACAGGAGCTATCCATTCATAACAAACCCCAGGTGCTCATTCCTTACTTGTTTACAGGAATGAGCAGCTGAGCTCTGTCAAAAACTCAGTTACTGTTCACACAGGGAAGAGAGGTTAAAGAGTTCTTCACCTGGATCTCATGTATGAGTGAACCAATGTCCCTCATCTTTTATACTCCATCTGGTATGCAGGCTAAGACCCTACCTGCCCACAGACTGCCTTGCCAGAGTGGATGCTCTGGTTATCTCCCGCTTGGACTACTGCAATGCGCTCTACGTGGGGCTACCTTTGAAGGTGACCGGGAAACTACAACTAATCCAGAATGCGGCAGCTAGACTGGTGACTGGGAGCGGCCGCCGAGACCACATAACACCGGTCTTGAAAGACCTGCATTGGCTCCCAGTACGTTTCCGAGCACAATTCAAAGTGTTGGTGCTGACCTTTAAAGCCCTAAATGGCCTCAGTCCAGTATATCTGAAGGAGTGTCTCCACCCCCATCGTTCTACCCGGACACTGAGGTCCAGCGCTGAGGGCCTTCTGGTGGTTCCCTTACTGCGAGAAGCCAAGTTACAGGGAACCAGGCAGAGGGTCTTCTCGGTAGTGGCGCCCGCCCTGTGGAACGCCCTCCCACCAGATGTCAAAGAGTAAAACAACTACCAGACTTTTAGAAGACATCTGAAGGCAGCCCTGTTTAGGGAAGCTTTTAATGTTTGACGTATTACGGTATTTTAATATTTTGTTGGAAGCCACCCAGAGTGGCTGGGGAAGCCCAGCCAGATGGGCGGGGTATTAATAATAATAAATTATTATTATTATTATTATTATTATTATTATTATTATTATTATACAAAGGACAGGGAAACATTTTCCCCTCCAGATGTAGCTGGAGTTCAACCCTGATTGAAAATACTGTCTCTCTAAACTGAAAGCCAACTTAAAAAAACAACAACTCTCAGACTGCAATATTCAGAGGTGCAGGGTTGGGAAGGCAGCTCAAAGACCCATTACTATTCTTGCCACAGGGTCCTAACGGGATCCCTGTCCCCAGCATTCTATAGCATGGGTTTGCAAACTAAGGCCTGGGGGCCGGATCCGGCCCAATTGCCTTCTCAATCCGGCCCGCGGACAGTCTGGGAATCAGTGTGTTTTTACATGAGTAAAATGTGTCCTTTTATTTAAAATGCATCTCTGGGTTATTTGTGGAGCAGAGGAATTTGTTCATTCTCTCCCCCCCCCCCATATAGTCTGGCTCCCCACAAGGTCTGAGGGACAGTGGACCAGTGCCCTGCTGAAAAGGTTTGCTAACCCCTGTTCTATAGTCACCTGATCAGCATGAAAGGAGAGTTTTTTAGACTCTTTGTGTTGACTGTAGCAAATCAGAGTGAAAGGAGGTGAGTCAGCCATGGAAGACTGGCTCCTAGAATCATTCTGGAGTAGGGCTGGGTGATATATCAATATATTGTCCAAAACCGGTTTGAAGTCCATATTGTGATACCAGTTTTATAATTGTTGACCTGGCAATATATTGCGAATCGTGATGTGTGTGTGTGCTATGCAAAAATCGTGATGCGGCAAAAACCACGAAGCCAGCCAATGCCTCTACATAGCTCCATCCTTATTTCATACATTGTGATATATATTGAGATGTTTAGCTGGTAATATATCACGATGTTGAAAACCAGATATTGCCCAGCCAGCCCTATTCTGCAGAAGGTACATGGGATGAGGATTTGTTATGTATGCTCCAATGCTAAACATTTAGGAACACTGAAAACACAAGTTTTGTTCCGTTTCAAGCGAATGATGCTCAAGCTCTGTTACGTACAATGAAACAACCGAAGTCACTCTGAAAGCACTACAAACCATTTGCCCCAGTGTTCCTTAAGCTTTACCACAAAACCACCCCTTTTCTAAAATGCTTGTAAGGTTTCCATTGCAGCCAAAATGTCAGTTTCCCTTCCCTCACAGATACTGACTGCTTTGTTCCTCGATCAGTTAAGTCTGTTTGTGAACATTCTGCATCTACATTTTCTGTGCCTACCAGCTCAGGCAGCCTGTGTCAGAAACTTCCACATTCCAAATACAATGGCTTATAGATTTTTAGTCCCACTCCTGATTATCTGATTTAAAGCAGGGCAATGTGGGTTAAACCACAGAGCCTAGGACTTGCCGATCAGAAGGTTGGCGGTTCGATTCCCCATGATGGGGTGAGCTCCCATTGCTCGGTCCCTGCTCCTGCCAACCTAGCAGTTCGAAAGCACGTCAAAGTGCAAGTAGATAAATAGGTACCGCTCCGGCGGGAAGGTAAACGGTGTTTCTGTGCGCTGCTCTGGTTCACCAGAAGCGGCTTAGTCATGATGGCCACATGACCCGGAAGCTGTATGCTGGCTCCCTCGGCCAATAAAGCGAGATGAGCACCGCAACCCCAGAGTCGGCCACGACTGGACCTAATGGTCAGGGGTCCCTTTACCTTTGCCTAATGCTTAGTAGCTTGTGCATTGCATGAATGACTTTATTGAAGTTGCTACCCTGACTTCTAACAGATATGCCTAGAGCAGCATGGATCTGGATAACAGGGAAGCAGCTGTGAGAATCTGGGAATAGAATCCAAAATAAATACCCAAACGTGAGACATGATAGACACTCCTTCTGTCTAGGAAGAAAGACAAGGAACCATGCCCGACAGGATGTATCAGACCCCTGTTAATAAGCATCTTGTGTTCAAGTCATCAGAAAGCCAGACAGTTTATTTTCTATGAATGTGCTTCAAACTGTTTAAGTCTGAAAACCGCTTAGATGATTAGACAGCCAATACGGGTCCTGTAGACAACAACACAATTTATTACTGTGTCACAGAGTCTTCCAAAATGATAACAACAGCTTTTTCAGCCATCCTCCAGTTCCAAGATGAGAAAGAAGTGAATCACCACCAACTCTCCCATCTGCTCCCATCTGCTTTATTCCAATTTATTTTATTTATTTCCCTTTTACCAAATAAAGACTCTTTGGCAGGGTAAACTAGTCTTTCTTTAACAGCTAAAAACAGAGTACGGGGAAGAGCAGTCTGAAAACGTATGCTTCCCGCCACCCGTCTCCTAGAGACTTTGCTTGGAAGCATGTACAAAATTAAATAATTGCTCTATTGTACATTGCAATTTAATGCACGAGAGATTGGTATGTCAACTGCCTGTATCTTCATTTCCCCCCATAGCCAATTCCACAACTCATTTGCGGAACTGAATTGAGAACTGCTTGAATTCTATTATTATTATTATTATTACAGTGGTACCTCAGGTTAAGTACTTAATTCGTTCCGGAGGTCCGTAATTAACCTGAAACTGTGCTTAACCTGAAGCACCACTTTAGCTAATGGGGCCTTCTGCTGCTGCCGTGCCGCCAGAGCACGATTTCTGTTCTCATCCTGAAGCAAAGTTCTTAACCTGTAGCACTATTTCTGGGTTAGCGGGGTCTGTAACCTGAAGCGTATGTAACCAGAAGCATATGTAACCTGAGGTACCACTGTATTATTATTATTGTTGTTGTTGTTGTTGTTGTTGTTGTTGTTATTATTATTATTATTATTATTATTATTATTATTATTATTATTATTATATACCGCCCTATACCCAGGAGTACCTGACTGAAGCTGTTGCTCTAATAACCTGGGAGTAAGAACTATAGAACTCAATGGGACACACTTCCGAGTGGACATTTATAGGATTGTGCTGCTATGGTGAGAACCCAAGGGTGAACAAACACACACGCATTATTTTTTTTTAAAGAGGCATGTTTAAAGTTGGCCGTTTTCTCTGCTGAGGAAACCCCCCCAGCCCAACTCCACATCAGGACCATGGTGCAGACCAAAGAGGTTTGCCCTTTTATACCCAAGCAATTTTCTTGTTGAAAACACCTCCCCTTTTTACTACCATTTCCACAGAAGTTGCTTTTTATTACAAGCAGCAATGGGGCGGAGGGTGATTTTCATTGAGAAAATTGCCCTGGGAGGAAATGGTAATCCCTTCCATGTGCCATGGTCTCAGCTGAGATCAGAGCTACACGGAACTGCTTTTCCCCACCCAGGAAAGAAAATAGTCAGTGCTACACATTTTTGTTTCTTTTCTGAAAAAAGCATTCTTAGCATATTGTGTAGCTTGAACCTAAGTGTACACATGAAAAAGCAAGGAATGCAAGCTAGACAGAGTCTGGACAGTACAGTGGTACCTCTGGTTATGAATTTAATTTGTTCCGGAGGTCCGTTCTTAACCCGAAACCGTTCTTAACCTGAGGTACCACTTTAGCTAATGGGGCCTCCCGCTGCTGGTGTGCGGCTAGCGCACGATTTCTGTTCTCATCCTGGGGCAAAGTTCTTCACCTGAGGTACTACCTCTGGGTAGCCGAGTCTGTAACCCAAAGTGTTTGTAACCCGAGGTACCACTGTACAGTGGTACCTCAGGGTACATACGCTTCAAGTTACATATGCTTCAGGTTACAGACTCCGTTAACCCAGAAATAGTGCTTCAGGTTAAGAACTTTGTTTCAGGATAAGAACAGAAATCGTGCTCTGGCGGCACGGCAGCAGCAGGAGGCCCCATTAGCTAAAGTGGTGCTTCAGGTTAAGAACAGTTTCAGGTTAAGAACGGACCTCTGGAACAAATTAAGTACTTAACCCGAGGTACCACTGTATAGACAAACCACTAAGATGGCGGAACCAGTGTTTTCATCCAGGCTTTTTTTATTTTACATGCTGGGATGAACCCTTGGGATCTGGTATTGAGGCTTGAGATACGGGAGAAATTTGATTCAGTTCACATTTGTCAGTGAACCTACCTAATCTTCAATTTCAGGAGTAATGTTCCACCTGAAACACAACCATCTTTCGAAAGTCACGGTACTTCGAATTTTGCAACGTAGTTCTCAGCCAAGTAATGTGGAGCGGAAACACACATGCTTGGTAAAGTGTGCATAAAAATGCACAGAATAGTGACAATAAGATTTTAAAAGGCATTATATAAACTAAAATGGTTTGGCGAGGGAAGTATATTCGGCAAAATCGCTGGCAAAATCGCGTGCAAAAACCCACATTAAAATGCTGCTGGATTTTCACCACGACCTGTTTTCCTCCTGAAATCGCAAACTGATGTGGAAATTTGGAAAACTGAATTTAGGACATGAAAAGCAAGAAACAGAGAGAAACTGAAATGGATACATTCACCCATTGTTTAATCCCAAAGCTCAATCTTCCAGGCTTCACGTCAGAACGTAGTACCAGTGGCATAGGAAATAAGATGCCAGAAACTGATTCTTATGAAAGAGCCCTATTTGGAGGTTACTTGCTAGTACCTTATACAGAATTTGGCCCCATATGCACTATACATTTAAAGCACTACCACACCACTTTAAACTGTCATGTTTTATTCCAAGGATTCCTGGGAACTATGCTTAAAAAGTAAAGGGACCCCTGACCATTAGGTTCAGTCGTGTCCGACTCTGGGGTTTCAGCACTCATCTTGCTCTATTGGCCGAGGGAGCCGGCGTACAGCTTCCGGGTCATGTGGCCAGCATGACTAAGCCACTTCTGGTGAACCAGAGCAGCACATGGAAACGCCATTTACCTTCCCGCCGGAGCGGTGGTTTAACCCACAGCACCAGAGCTACAATTCCTGGAGTGGTTCAACTGTCAATATCTCATCCCAGGGAACTCTGGGAATTGTGGCTCTGTAGCACTGTGGGTTAAACCACAGAGCCTAGGGCTTGCCGATCAGAAGGTCGGCGGTTCGAATCCCCGTGATGGGGTGAGCTCCCGTTGCTCGTTCCCTGCTCCTGCCAACCTAGCAGTTTGAAAGCACATCAGAGTGCAAGTAGATAAATCGGTACCGCTCCAGCGGGAAGGTAAACAGTGTTTCTGTGCACTGCTCTGGTTTGCCAGAAGTGGCTTAATCATGCTGGCCACATGACCCGGAAGCTGTATGCCGGCTCCCTCGGCCAATAAAGCGAGATGAGCGCCGCAACCCCAGAGTCGGCCATGACTGGACCTAATGGTCAGGGGTCCCTTTACCTTAAAGGGAATAGGGGTCTCCGAACAACTCGCAGAGCCTTTAACAAATTACAGTTTGAAGGATTCTTTGGGGGAAGCCATGACTGTTGACAGTGGTGTGATACTGCTTTAAATGCGCAGAGGGGACTACAGATGGAATCCTTTATCCTCGGAGGCAAATAGCAGACAGGAGTAGGTAGGGAGAATATCCTCTTCAGTTCTTTGGTCTTTATTTCGCTTCCCAAAGCCTCTTACTTGGTTTTTCTTTTCTTTTTTAAAAAACAGCATCAGGACTTTGTTATATGTGTTTACGCTTGTAATGTATACTTAGCTCCTAATATTGTCTATTCCTGTCCAATTTCTCTAATGAGTCGAAAAGAGAAAGGAAGAGCAGGTAAGTATCTCTCCTAGTCTATACCCAGATTGTTCCCATTTACTGGAAATAAAGAGTCTAAGTTCCTGCCTTGAAGCACTGTCTTAAACTGCAGTCAGATGTACAATCTTCCTAATCAGGCCTGCGAAGGAGGCTGCAATTAAGTCTGCCTGGCAAAGCGCAGACGAGCAAACAAAAAATTATTAACCATCACTCATGATTCCTGTTTCTAATTTGGAAGAGGAAACGACGCATTAATCAAACCCAAGCCCCCAGCTCAGAGCCACGTTTTAGAAATATCCTGAAACAACAAGAGGAAATCTTTGCAGCATTTAGAGAAAACATCTCCTGATTGGTTCGGATGTGTAGGAAAATAACTTTGGATGTGCAGTGAGGTATGGGGTAGGATTCGGCGTTCTCGTTGCCTCCAAGCAAAATAACGCGAATGCCACTTGAAATCGAAGCACATGACAACACTTAGGTATAGAGCTGGTTTTGTTAAAGGGGAAGCAGTCTTTCCCCCCATTTATATTTTAGAATCCACGCACCATTTTCCCAGCGAAGAAAATTCATGGCAAAGATGTACATCTGAAGCCATGTGTAATGGTTCTAGGGGTTGCTCGTGCGTAAGCCTGTGCCAACACCTGGCTGGGTTGCCTGAGTGAACTTTTCCTATCCGGACAGCCACTCACCCGTGGCTGTCTCAATCGCTGGCAGAATCCTTTAGTGGGCGTTTCTTAAACTTCTTCCAGCAAAGAAGCTCTTTGACGCCCAGTCTCCTCCTACTCTCCCTGCGCGGAAGCCTTCTGCGCAAGGAGGGCGTAGGCAGCGGAGGACCCATCCTCTCCCCGCTGGTTCCCGGCAAGGAGTCATGTGTCCACCTCGCTGATTCCCCCATCTGCCCCCCTTCTCCACTGGAGCTACGCTGATTCCCTTCCCCAGAAGATGGGCTGTCTCTCCCAATCCCGGGACGCTCTCTGGGATCCCTCGGGAGCTTGCTCTCTCCCTCTGGCACTGATGGCAGTTCCCTGACGCCATGGCACCAATCTCCTCTCTCATCTCGACCCCCGGTCGTGTGCCTGTTTCCATCTCAGACCTAATGCAACAGCAACAATGATGGAAACAAAGGCAACTGTTAAAAAAAGCAGCAACAATTAAAAGCAGATAACAAGCAGAGAACGGACAGTCCTAAAAGCTGCTGAACTTGTGTGATCACATGGCCAGATGAGTACATCCTGGTGAAAGCTTTCCACAGCATTTGTGGTTGAGTTTTCACCATTCACCAAATAGCCTTCCCGTGACTGATGAGCTCTCAGTAAGGTAACGGATCTTAACCAACTAAGGAACAAACTCATCTAAGTAATTATGGTCCATTTTTGGTTTTCCAAGGAAAACAAGTCACAAGAAAAGATAAGTGTGAGGCTAGAAATTGTATTACTATTCGGGAAGTTCAGAGACAGAGATGCCTAGATCAGAAAAAGTGTCTTTGCATATTCCTTTAAATGAATTTAGCAAACAGGAAAACAGCCCCTTCGTACTAAGTGGAATCACCTGAAGTCCTTAGTTAGGATTTATATGCGCTGTCAGAAATGGTTTCCATCATAAGTGGACTGTGAAGATAATTTCCCATTTTTTGGCAAATCAATGTAGACTTTCTGGCTGAAATTCAGGTAAACAAATATGTTCTATATGGAATCATTCTGAAAATATTGTTTTAAGGATACTGGAATAAGAAGTCCACATGGCTATGATTTTTCAGAATGAAGGGAAATGAGGGCCTCACGCTACCATAAAATTGTTCCCAATCTTTTTCCAGAGTTCATAAGTGGTGGATGCCCAGTTTTTGCAAAACTATTTAACCTTCTAAGGGGCAAACGTTCCTCCCCGCACCACCTGTGCAATGCTTTGTGTTATTGTTTCTGTGATAGTATGTGTACTCACTAAGCCTTTTCAATTATATGAACATAAGAAGAGTATACTGGATCAGGCTAATGGTTTACCTAGTCCAGAATCCTATTCTCACAGTGGCCAACCAGATACCTGTGGGAAACCAGGAAGCCAGTCATAATCATTAATATTAGAAATATTAGAGGCGAAACATTCTAGAGATTCCTACAGATGCTACATAGGAACATAGGAAGCTGCTCTATACTGAGTCTGACATTGGTCCATCTACCTCAGTATTGTCCACACTGACTGACAGAGGCTCTCCAGGGTTTTAAGCAGGAGTTTTCCAACCCTATCTGGAGATTTTGGGACCTTCTGGCCACCACCACCACCATAGTCCATTTCTCTCCCATCTGCCTGCCTGTGTGTTTGCCTTCACCTGAGCAAGTGGGTTGGGCTGCCTTTTTCCTTTCTCCTCCTGGTTGGTTGCAGGAGAATTGACCGACCAGGAGGAAAAAGGCACCTTCTCAGGCTCCTTCTACCAAGACTGGGGCTGGGCTGCGGAGGGAAGGAGTGGGCAGGAGCTGCTTGGTGTAAGCAAGCGGCAGCCTCCTTTTCTCCCTCCTGGCCAGTCCTCCCTCCCTTCACAGCCCAGTCACTTTTTCAGCCTTTTCAGTGTTACCGTATTTTTCGCCCTATAGGACGCACTTTTTCCCCTCCAAAAATGAAGGGGAAATCTGGGTGCGTCCTATGGGGCGAATGCAGGCTTTTGCTGAAGCCTGGAGAGCCAGAGGGGCCGGTGCGCACTGACCCCTCTCGCTCTCCAGGCTTCAGGAAGCTCTGTGCAACCCTCGGGAGACCGGCTCCGAGGGTTGCGCAGAGCTGCCTGCAGTCCCCGGCTCAGCACAGCTCTGCGCGGCCATCGGGAGCGGGGCGCTAAGTCCCGCCCCGCTCGGGATGGCGGCGCAGAGCTGCCTGCTGTGCCGGGACAGCAGGCAGCTCTGCGCGGCCATCGGGAGCGGGGCACTAAGTCCCGCCCCACTCTGGATGGCGGCGCAGAGCTGCCTGCAGTCCCGGCACGGCAGGCAGCTCTGCACGGCCATCCGGAGCGGGGCGCTAAGTCCCGCCCCGCTCGGGATGGCGGTGCAGAGCTGCCTGCCCTGCCGGGATCAGCGCACTTCTCCCCATCGCCAGCCCCACAAGCTCGGGGGACAGCGGGGAGGCAGAGCGTGCCTTCCCACTGTTCCCCGACCTGGTTCTTCCAGCCCCGCACCTGGGGGGGAAATATTTTTTTTTCTTTATTTCCCCCCCAAAAAACTAGGTGCGTCCTATGGGCCGGAGCGTCCTATGGGGCGCAAAATACGGTATTTCAGACATCGTGACATATCACTATACAGTCATACCTCATGTTACGTTTGCTTCATGTTACGTTTTTTCAGGTCACGTCCTGCGGCAACACGGAAGTACCGGAAAGGGTTACTTCCGGGTTTCGCTGCTCGCGCATGTGCAGTAGCGCTAAATCGCACCTCGCGCATGCGCACAAGACCAAATCACGCTGCGCACCTGCGCAGATAAGGCGCTTCAGGTTGCGGACTTTTCATGTTACGAACGGGCCTCCAGAATGGATCCAGTAATACCTCCGCGAACGTCTGCCTTGTCTTGCGTCCATTCTGGCGAACATCCACAGCAAACACGGAAGTACTGGAATGGGTTACCTCTGGGTTTGCCGCTCGCACATGCGCAGAAGCGCAAACCTCTGGGCGCATGCTCAGAAGCAGTGCTTTGCCCTGCATCCTTTTTGGTTAGCCATCAGGGCTCTGGTACCATAATTCAAAAGCATCAATTCTTCGGCGGTCAGCCTTCTTTATGGCTCTTCCTCCATCTCCTCTTGCTGCCACCACCGGTGGATGGCTGCTTCGACCCTCCTTCCCCCCTGAGACAGGAGGAGAAGTACTCCATGCTTTTCAGACATTGGTGGGGCCCGGGCCTACATGGGGGTAGGCAAAAGAGCCCTGATACAAAGTTGTAGTCTAACAATATAATCCTATGATTATACTCAGAAGTAAGATATTCAGTGGGGCTTACTCTTGGGTACGTGTGCATAGGACTAAAGCCTAAGTGTCCTTCATATGTATAGATGAAGATGCCGGCTTTCTCATTTCCTAAGCATGACTCTCTGTCTCCCTGAGTAAATTGAGCAATTTGTTGTTTAGTCATTTAGTCATGTTCGACTCTTCGTGACCCCATGGACCAGAGCACGCCACAGCACGTCTTCCACTGCCTCCCGCAGTTTGGTCAGACTCATGCTGGTAGCTTCGAGAACACTGTCCAACCATCTCGTTCTCTGTTGTCCCCTTCTCCTTGTGCCCTCCATCTTTCCCAACATTAGGGTCTTTCCCAGGGAGTCTTCTCTTCTCATGAGGTGGCCAAAGTATTGGAGCCTCAGCTTCAGGATCTGTCCTTCCAGTGAGCACTCAGGGCTGATTTCCTTCAGAATGGATAGGTTTGATCTTCTTGCATTCCATGGGACTCTCAAGAGTCTCCTCCAGCACCATAATTCAAAAGCATCAATTCTTCGGCGATCAGCCTTCTTTATGGTCCAGCTCTCACTTCCATACATCACTACTGGGAAAACCATAGCTTTAACTATATGGACCTTTGTTGGCAAGGTGATGTCTCTGCTTTTTAAGATGCTGTCTAAGCAATAATAATAATAATAATAATAATAATAATAATAATAATAATAATAATAATAATAATAAATTTATTATTTATACCCTGCCCATCTGGCTGGGCTTCCCCAGCCACTCAGGGCTCCTTCCAACCAAATATTAAAAACAATACAGCACCAGACATTAAAAACTTCCCTAAACAGGGCCGCCTTCAGTTGTCTTTTAAAAGTAAAATAGTTGTTTATTGCCTTGACATCTGTTGGGAGGGCATTCCACAGGGTGGGCACCACTACTGAGAAGGCCCTCTGCCTGGTTCCCTGTAAACTCACTTCTCACAGCGAGGGAACTGCCAGAAGGCCCTCGATGCTGGACCTCAGTGTCTGGGCTGGATGATGGGGGTGGAGACGCTTCTTCAGGTATATTGGGCTGAGGCCGTTTAGGGCTTTAAAGGTCAGCACCAACACTCTGAATTGTGCTCGGAAACATACTGGGAGCCAATGAGGATCTTTCAGGACCGGTGTTATGTGGTCTCGGCAGCCACTCCTAACCTCCAGTCTAGCTGCCGCATTCTGGATTAATTGCAGTTTCCGAGTCACCTTCAAAGGTAGCCCCACGTAGAGCTCATTGCAGTAGTCCAAGCGGGAGATAACTAGATCATATATGTCAAGAGCTCTTGCACACACACTGCACTTATATCCTGCCAGGTTCTGCATCTTATTCTGATTGTCACATTTCTCCAGAAATGATTTCACATACATGGTAGTTCTTTGGTTAACAGTTCTCGCCAATTCAGGCGTCCTCAATCCCCAGATCACAATTCCTCCCCACTTCACTTATTGACTTTCTTTGCATCCCGTGAGCTGTGAATCAGAATAAATATATTCCTTATCTCTGCTGCAAATCAAAGGTTGGAAATTCCACCTGTCACCGCTCATGCCGTATTTATGCCCCTATGTTAACTACATGGTTGAAAGCCATATCTGACTTCATGTTGGGTGTGTTTCTGCAAAATTTAAATGTTTAGAGAGGAACAGTTACATTCTGCAAATTTCCTCTGATTTAATTACATGCTTTCCCTGTCCATACAAGTTGTATTCCAATCTGTATAAAGTCTGGAAATAAAAAAATGAAGCGTAGCAGATTGATTGTATCAGCGCCCATTCTGAAAACAGGCCATACTTAAGCCTGCAAGCCTATACACAATTACCTGGAAGCAGTAATGGCCAAACAGGACCAGTGGTCAGGGATGATGGGAATTGTAGTCCCAAAACAGCTGGAGTGCCAAGTTTGGCCATCACTGCTGGAAGGGAACCCAACTGAAGTCAATACAGCTTATTTCTGGATGGGACTGAAAAATTCAGATTGGGAGAATTTTGCGAGCAGTCCTAATAGAAACTTCTGGGAGCCCATGGCAACACTTTATTTTTATTCACGGCATATATTCACCTGCACTAACCATGTGGCATCGCCTCTGCAGAAAGTAAAAAAAATTAAAAAAAATTGTTTGGTTTGATTTCTACATGTGGCTGTTTGGGCTTTTTTTTTTGTATTTGCTTCTTCAAAGCATCAAGGTGGTGCCACTGTTTCACTTATCAGATCAAAGCTGCAAAGCATTGCACTTGGTGAAAATCAAACTCTGTACTTATGAATTTCCCTTTGGATGTTTACATACCCTGTTAACAGCAGTCAGGTGCAATCCATACCAAATTCTTCTAAGGGAATCCACATAGCTCAAGCTATCTTTCGGTTTCTTGATCCTGATCCACCTGACAAATGTTAACATGTCAAGTTTCACCATAACCTGCCAAGCAGAATATTATTACTATCAGAGGTTTATTGGGTTTATTTCCCAATCTGTTTTTTATAAAAGCCCTGATTAGTCCTTCACATGATAGTTCTGCTAGTCTTTTATTGTGCTCGGTTTTCATGGGTGTGTCAAAACGAGCTTTCTTTTGCAAGAGACACATGTTTTAGCCGAGCATTATGCTCACCAGGTTTGCTGGCAAAGGGGCAATATCAGCTTTTCGACTTGAGAGATTAACATTTCCTAGCCATCTGCAAAATAAAATAAATGGGAATAATGTAAGCACATCCAATGGAGTCCATATATGTAGACTTTCTTCAGAAAAATTGCACAAAACTGTAGCTGAATGTAGATAACTGTTTACTGAGTGATAACTTTCTGCAACGTGCCTGGAATCACTTGGTAAGCTGATAATCCTTATCATCTTGCCAAGTGGTAAGGAGAGTGTTACACCCCTCTGCTCCCCCCCCCAGATTTTTTTTACAAGATGTAGAAGGGTAGTACAATTCTCCTCACCCTTGGGCTAGATTATATAGAGAGCCTACACATTATTCAGAGAAGAAATCAATGCTGGACAGATGTTCTCCATGCCACAATACAAATTACCCTCAGGGATGACCATGGCTATAAATGCAGCCCTCCTAGTCTCTCTCACTGGTCTTTGGGATACATCCTAGGCCACACCCATCCTCCCCAGGCCACACCCCTCCCCACCTTTACCTTATATCCTCCTTTAGTGTTGTTACCTGGCTGGAATGTATCCTGGAACTCAATCAATGTCCCCTGGTTGCCTTGAAGGGGGGCAGAGAAGGGTGGGAGTGTGTGTGTGTTGAAACTAGCTTACTGTATGATACATAGATGGCATTTAACCCAAAAGAAGCTAACTCAAGCTAACTACAAAACATATCAAACAAGTTTTGGACTTTGAGGGGTCATTTTATCAGATGCGGCAGATTTGAAGGAAGGCAAAGGCCTTTTGGAACATGAATATAATGAGATTAAGGATTTAGTTATATGTTGTTTTGGTCTTCTGTTTTTTTTCCTTTCTCTTGATAGTTTTGTTGTGTGTTTTATTTTTATTTGTGATGAATTTGTTTTGTGTGTATTTGTGTGTAATAAAAATCAATAAAGAGAAATTTAAAAAAATAAAATAAAATAAAAAAAGAATTTTATTAAAATTGACTTTTCCCAAGAGGCCAGGATTCTTCCTGCTGGGGACACTAGACAGTGAAATCCTGATAGAAGCCTCAATGGCACTGCTTCCCCCACCCCCCAAAAAAATGTTTAGGGGTACTCTCTTTTTGACTCAAGAAAACCACCATTTTATAGTAAATCAGGAAAAATAAATGCAGTAAATGGACATCAGGGGTAGCAGTGGAACTGATGATTCACCATGCTAGAGAAGAAACAATTTTTTTTAAAAAAATTAGTTTCTTCTCCCATTAGATTCACAAAATGTTTAGGGGTATGCGTAACCCTGTGTCCCCCCATAAAAAAGCACTGCTCGGTGGTATTTATGATTCTCTTTGCACTGAAATGGAAGGAGAAGAGAACAGCCTCAAAATAAGAACGGTTGAGGAAATTCTTGGAATACGCAGAGATGACAAAACTGACGACACTGAGAAGAGACACGAATTTAAATTCCTTTAAGGAAGACTGGAAACCCTTTTTAGTCCTTTAAAAAAGTTATTTCCCATATGTGAAGAGCACTGTGGGGCTTGAAGTGTAAGAAAACAGCAGGAAATATCAAGAAACATGTTACAGAGGATGAAATTAGATAAGATGTAACCTTAAAACAATTGTATGTAATTTGAGTTATAATCACTGATGTTGGTTGAGAGAAAAGTCACTAGTTCTGTTGTATTGGAATATAACTGTTGAGTAACAATGCAACTTTCAATATGGAAAGAAAGAATAAAGTATTATTATAAGAAACAAAAGAAACTAGCTTACTATACAAAGGTAAAACTCACACCCACCTTGGCTCCACCCACCTCTTTGCTCCACCCACCTCTGTTTTTGGCTCCACCTACCACTGGTTGCCCAGAAGAGGATGCAACCTCCTGACTAGAGAAGATTCCCCACTTCTAAAGTACCTCAAGCCTTTCCAGCTCGGCACACTGACACAGGTCCCAACCTCACAACCAGATAGAAAGAAATAAGAACTACTTGCTCAGTAGGAGAAAGATGGGGACAGGACCAGAAGGGGCTAGTGTCAGGGACTGGCCAGGTGGCAAGGAGGGGTGGGAGGCACCAGTCTCTGAAGTCCCTAGAGAATCTTTTAAGGAAGAAGGTTCAGAGCACAGGGGATGGCGGTGGGGCACTGAGGACAGGCTAGAAGATGAGAGGGAGGAGGAATGGTGGGCCGCTGAAGAAGCAACAGGCATGAGTGAGAGGGAAGAGCGAAGGACAGAAAGCAGTTCAGACTCAGAACATGAAGCTTCCCTGTCCTACTGTGTTAGGTTCTTAGGAGCCAACTCCTAAGGGTCAAGGTCCCTTCAGCCCCCCCTGAAATATTCAAGGAGACCAGGCCCCCCAAAGTTGATAGGTATTGCCATTCAAATGGTGTGTGCGCACCACGTAATGTGATTGATTGTGTGGGGCAGTATTTATCTCGCCCTCCAATATTTTAGTCAAGTTGGAACCCCTGGTTAGCGTCCCCTCCCTCCTCAGCTCCAAGGACATGGAGAGCTATGCATGTGAGCAAGAGTTCTCTCCCAACATAGTTTACATCTATGTGGTCAACCTCTAGAGGGGTCTTAGGGGGAAGAGGGAAGCAGGAACTATCACTCCTGGCAATTGTGCTATGGAAGCTGGTCCTGCCTTGAAGCTACTCTGTCTTGTTTGCTGTTTTCTTGAATGAAGAATTAAGCTTCCTAATCGTCTCTGCCTTTAAGTGCTGACCTGCATCTGAGCCAGCCCTGACACTGAGGACCCCCTATTTTTCAAAAGCCAAGCCATGGGCCCCCTACTTTTGAAAATGCTAGTTACCTGTGCAAAGCAATTCTTCTGAAGAAAATGTGGGGCAGGCCCCAATAGGCAAAGGAATTTTTTTGGCGGGGGGAGAGACAAATTTAATTCACTGTGCAATTACCAAGATAAGTGAGTTCCCTAGCAGGGGATGATGCTTCGGACCCACTGGATGTGTTCTGTGGACCCCAGGGGTCCCCGGCCCCCTAACTGGGAACCACTGCTGTAAGCAAAGTACAGTGGTACCTCTAGATGCGAACGGGATCCGTTCCGGAGCCCCGTTCGCATCTATAAGCAAACGTAACTAGCAACTGCATGTCTGCACACACACATGCCACTTTTCAGCACTTCTGCGCATGCACGTGATGTCATTTTGAGCATCTGCGCATGTGCAAATGGCAAAACCCGGAAGTAACGTACTCCATTACTTCCGGGTTGCCGCGGAGCGCAACTTGAACGCGCTAATCCCGAAGCACATTTAAGCCGAGGTATGACTGTAAACAAAAAAATTGCAGTGTTAAAAGGGGGGCTAGGGGACAAGAGTGAAAAAAAAACCCAGGGCTTGGCCCCCCACCCATTCTAGGCCACCCCCTGCAAAGTCCCTGTCTCTGCAACAGTATGAGAGGCAGGACAGGAGGCTGCAATGAAGGGGGAACCCACAAAAACGGGCTTTCGACTGCCTGGATCCCCGTCCCACTTATAAACAGAAGCAGTCCTTAGCTTCTTCTTCATCAAGCAGAATTAAATATCAGTGACCCTTTGCCTCCGAAGCTCTTTAAAAATATATAAATGAGGTGGGGAGCGGTGGGGAGAAAAACTCCGAGTGAGGATCGCCGCATGCGCTGCAATGCTCTGTTCCAACATTAACCACTGTGCGGCAAAGCTGCTAATTCCATTTCAATGATACCGCCAACAGGCTGGTTGTGCAGGCTGCCTTTGATCTACCTTTGACATTCATTTACCTTAATAAGAGCTGGCTTTATAGGGCCAATTAAAATTACAGCCTTCCCTTATTATCTCTACTAAGCACGGCAGAATTACAGCGGGTCTCAGGAAATGTTTTCACTTAACATGGAAGTTATGTATTCTTGGCTCCTCTAGCAAAGCTGGATTTATAAAGTGCGTTTTCTTTAACCTCCCCGCCCCCCCCCACAGCCCGCGTAACAAAGATTTCAGGCCCACGGATTAAGAGTTTCCATTGCAAGAGAACTGGAATGTTTTCAAATTGCAGACTGCAGTTTGCAGCCTTTCTTGTTTTTCTTCCTCTTCTTCATCATCCATTCATTCATTTAGATCAGAGGTTTTCTACCTTTTTGAGTCCACGGCTCCCTTGACCAACTACATTCTTTCTGTGCCCCCCCCCCCCCGTGGGGCTCAGGAGCTCAGTTATGCCACCCCTTGCTTGCCAAGCTGGCAGCCTCTCACCCTTTTTCGAACACCCTCCCTTGTGGAGTGTTCCCTCAGCCTCCTCTCCTCTCTCCTTCAGTGTCCTCTGGGAGAGGACTCACTGAGCACAGCAGGCCATGATGTGCTGGTGACTGGGAACGGCCGCCGAGACCATATAACACCGGTCTTGAAAGACCTACATTGGCTCCCAGTACGTTTCCGAGCACAATTCAAAGTGTTGGTGCTGACCTTTAAAGCCCTAAACGGCCTCGGTCCAGTATACCTGAAGGAGCGTCTCCACCTCCATCGTTCTACCCGGACACTGAGGTCCAGCACCGAGGGCCTTCTGGTGGTTCCCTCACTACGAGAAGCCAAGTTACAGGGAACCAGGCAGACGGCCTTCTCGGTAGTGGCGCCCTCCCTGTGGAACGCCCTCCCACCAGATGTCAAAGAGAACAACAACTACCAGACTTTTAGAAGACATCTGAAGGCAGCCCTGTTTAGGGAAGCTTTTAATGTTTGATGTATCATTGTATTTTAATATTCTTTTGGAAGCCGCCCAGAGTGGCTGGGGAAACCCAGCCAGATGGGCGGGGTATAAATAATAAATTATTATTATTATTATTATTATTATTATTATTATTATTATTATCCAAATTCTGACCACCAAGAGGCACTATGTGGTTTCTCCCCACATGTTTCCTGTCTTCCAGGTCTCATTTCACAGCTGGATTAACCCTTTGGATGCCTGGACTCCTGAAATGTGCTCTACCTGGAGCTGTCCTTGAAGACAGTCCAGAGGTTGCAGTTAGTGCAGAATGTGGTAGCTAGGCTGTTGTTGCTGTTGCTATTATTAATTCTTAAATTTCTGTACCACCCTTCATCCAAAGCTCTCAGGGAGGTACACAGCATAAAAGGACAATATAAAAGATAAAAACACAAAATACATAATAAAAACAAAAATGGAACAATATCAGCTACTCCCCAGTGTTGCAGCCGGGTGGAACTATGTGTCACTAGTCCTTAGAGAATTGCATTGGCTGCCTGTGAACTAGAAGGTCCAATTCAAGGTATTAGTACCACTCAAGGGTGCCAACTTGAATAAAATATTGTGGTGGCCCAGATAATTGATCACATGATGCAGTGCAATACACTATTTGAATGGGAATGCCCATCAACTTTGTGGGGCTCCGGCCCTCTCAAATCTTTTATGGGGGGGGGGAGCCCTCATGGCCCCTAGGAGTTGGCTCCTATGGTACCAGTATCCAAATCCCTAAATGACTCATAACACAGCCTCCTCAGTGAAGGGTATCAGTCTCTCTCTCATTTTTAACTTTTAGGAGATATTTAAAAGCATTCCATTTAGCTGGGCATTTGATGACTGAAAGTCCTGTTCCTGGCCAACCTTAAAATACTCACTTTGGGAGTATGCGACTGCTTTTTGGTGTCTTTCAGAGAGTTGCCTTAATTGTTTTTAGAAGCCCTTGTACATAAGAAGAGCCTTGGGGGATCTGAACATCTAGTCTAGCATCTACCATAGGTAAAAAGGTATAAAAAAAGTAAAATCAAAGGCGACTATGGGGTTGTGCTGCTCATTTTGCTTTCAGGCCGAGGGAGTCGGCGTTTGTCCACAGACAGCTTTCTGGGTCATGTGGCCAGCATGACTAAACCACTTCTGGCACAACAGAATACCGTGACGGAAACCAGAGTGCATGGAAATGCTGTTTACCTTCCCACAACAGCGGTACCTATTTACCTACTTGCACTGGTGTGCTTTCGAAGTGCTAGGTTGGCCGAAGCTCGGATAGAGCAACAGGAGCTCACCCTGTTGTGAGGATTCGAACCACTGACCTTCTGATCAGGAACCCCAAGAGGCTCAGTGGTTTAGACCACAGCGCCACCCACATCCCTCTAGCTTCATTCTGGTGAAGCAAGTGCCCATTGGGATGTCCACGAGCTGAACCTGAGTTCTACAGCACTCTTCTCACTAGTGATTCTCAGCAATTGGTATTAAGAGGTTGCCTCCCCTATCAAATTGGCAGCCCACTGTGCCTGCACTTATTTTCCTTAAGGAGAAACACCTCTGGGAGCTAAACCCATGAGTTCCCAGTGTAATGTGTAGTTTGGTCTTAAGTGCCAAGAAAACATGCCTCGTTTATCTTACGTGGTGTGTTATGACACAGTATTTTCAGAGTGGCTTTCATCTCACTGACAGGGAGGGGAGGAATTAGGAGTGGGTTTTGTTGATTTTTTCCAGACAGGGGTGTGCTCTCATTCTTTGTTGTATGACTTCTGGATTTGGCCCATAACAGCAATTACCTAAACAGCCAGTCATCAGTTTCAAATTATTCTGTTTGTATTGATGTACATCCTCCGTTGCAAAACAGTGTTGAGAAAAACTAATATGTAGTAAGATTGAGGTATGGTTGGGTTTGGTTTCATATCAAGAACAGGCTGGGGCAGCCTTGATGCCATGGTTGTTTAGAGTGTTGTAGGGCTTTCCAAGGTTGTGAAATACACGTGTGAGTCTCATTAGCTGAAAAGAATACCAGATGGTTTCACACGGTCTACGTCAACTCATGAGAAAATCATAGAACAAAGCCCAAGTGAAGGAGGGACAAACATCTTTCTGAGGCTAGTCCTGGTAGTCTTGACCTGGTTCCCCAAGCAGCAGAGCATTCTCTGGGATACCCTTTTATAGTGTATGTTTCCTTGTTAGAAGAATATAATATTGAGGCTTGTTCACATGTTGTGCCAAAAAACCTCTCTTTGGTGCTTGGTCAGAGCCAACAGCAATTGGGTTTTCCATAGATATTCTGATGTAAAGCTAAATAGCAGGTTTTCCCTAGGAAAGGAGTGGGGGAAGGGACAAGCCACTTAGACCCATGCTTTTTAGCCACGGGACAAGCACTTCCACTCATAATAGCATCCTCCCTGTCCACAGGGTACAGAACCGTCTTTCTCTCATAATACAGTTGTCTTACATGTATTCAGTAGGAATGGGTAACCTGTGACCTCCTGGTATTGCTAGATTCAAGCTCTCATCAGGCTAGTCAGAATGGTCAGTAGTCAAGGCTGATGGGAGTTGTAGTCAACAACATCAGGGGATCATCCAGATTACCTATTTATTGAGCATTCAACCAGATTTGCTCAGAGGTTTGCACAGAGGTTAGACTATATCTAGTCTTTTTTGAGCATTTGTTCTGATTTGTCTGAGGTAATAAGACAACGAGCATTCATTCTGATTTGTTTCTGTGGAAGTTACACCGTTTCCTGTTAGTCCATCATTATACCACACTTTTTAGTGTATTTCCCCATAACTTTTCTAACTGCAAAAAGTCCATTTGTTTTCTTAAAAGGCAGATTTGTTGTGACAGAGTGCTTTAATCCACTTTTAATTGCACAAACCTAAATTTCCGGTGTGCGATTTAATCCCTCACAAAATTCTGGAGATGACCCTGAAGGGACTCAGGTTGCCCACACCTGTATTCAAGTCTTACACAACTGCAGAACAGAAATAACAATATGAAACCTTCTTTTAAAAATCTTACCCCCTACAGAGAGCAGAGCAGAAGATTGGGTCACTTTCAGCCCTGCACTTAAACAACAACAACAAAAACTAACGAGCTTTGTTATCCCTTAAGATTGAAATATGTCGGGTTGGTTTTCGATTCTCAGAGTTTGAGAACTGTAAGTTGAAAAACTAATCAAAACATTATTGGAGAATAATGCATGATAAAAGCGAGTCTTGGGATAACTGAGCACTGGTAGCTTGTTCTATAACGGGGAGGAAAACCCACCATAGATTGGCACAAGTCGTGCTCCAAATCTAAAAATGAAAGTCACAAGAAGAATATTTATACTTCTGAATGCTTAGAGGTTGGCTGCCATCACACCATACATTTGAAGCATGCAGCATCCCGCAAATAATTCTGGGAACAGTAGATTATAAAGGTTCCTGGAATTATAGACCTTTGAGAGCGAAAAACTAAAGTTCCCAGGATTCTTTGGGAAGTCATGTGCATTAAATGTATGGTGTTCACACAGTGTATCAGGAACTGAGTGTTTTGCATAGTATTTATTCCTCTTCAGAGACCGTTTCAAAGAAGGGTCTAGGTAATAAAACAAGGCAGTGTAATAAAACAAGGCAAGGCCCAGTTTAGATAATACCCTCCACCTATGTTGTAAGCTGAAACCTCTTCCCTGGGATCCCCATTTCAATCCTGTGACCACACACACTGGCCTAAACAAGTGCATTTCTCATGCCAGAACTAACCGCCTCAGGCTGTGCAAAGCTGGCATGTGAATGCTCCATGTGCTTAGACAGGTATTTGTGGTGTGGGCAATTCAATGTGAATCCACGCCACATGGCATGAGGACGAGACTTTGGGAGGTAACCTGCTAGGGTTGCCATACGTCTGGGAATTCCTGGATATGTCCTCTTCTGAGGGTCCTACCTGCCCATCCAGGGAAAAATTTACATTTTAAAGCAAATGGATTTTGGTAATAATAATAATAATAATAATAATAATAATAATAATAATAATTTGTGTGCAGGTAACCCAGGCTCTAGCTCTGGCTCTGGTTCCGGTGTGGGTGGATCTGGCTTAGAAATGCTGAAGGGGGCCTAGAAAAGCTAAATAACTTTTTGTGTCTGGATTTTTACCTCTTGAAATATGGCAACCCTACTGCAGGCAGGCAGTAGTGTTTAACTTGGTCCTCAGTCTAAATTGGCTTGGTTTTTCCAGATCTCCATGCCCCTGCCAGGCCTGAATGCAATTCTAATAATAATAATAATAATAATAATAATAATAATAATAATACAACCAATGACGTTTCCCCAGCTTGGAACATGAAAAATCTGCGAACAATATGCTACACGCAAGTTATGACTAAAACAATGCTCATCATTCATTTCCTCTCTGGGGGGAAATTTCCTCTGCGGCCGTGGCTTGAAATCAAAAGCGCCAAATTCAGGATACAGCTGCAGACCTTCCTAGTGTCCCCACTAGGAACCATTTTCCACAACCAGTTCCAGTTTTACTGAAACCATCCCGTTTTCTGATTTGATCCCGGAATGTCCCGCTTTCCCTTAGGACACCCCTATTTGCATTGGAGAAATGTTGGAGGGTACGCAGCTGCAAAAGAAGAACCAGGAATGCTATGCAATCTCCAATGCTGCTGTCTTGCTTGCTCAGCAGACTTTTGCTTGAACAATAGAACTTCTCCTTCCTCTCCTCCGCAGCCCCCAAGCACACTTGAAATCTGTTCCAGAAGGTTGGGAGGCCTCTGGAGAAGATTTTGAGCATGCATGGGGTAAGGAAGGAGACATTCTGTTGCAGAAGCAGAACTCTGTTCATGCAGCCCTGGAATGGAATTTCACTCCTTATGCTTCCTCATATGACATCAGGTCCAAGTGGCCTGTGCAGGGCTGAACACTTTTATTCCAACCCCCAGCCACATCTACATTGACTAGTAGGTTTCGACAAGAGCCTTTCCCAGCCGTCTCTGGCGGTTGAATGTGGCACTTTCTGCATCATGCAAAACATGAACTGTGCCACTTAGCTATGGCCATTCCTCAGTTGCTGTGCACTGAACCCACTAGTACCCACATGCCTTCTCTAAGTCCGCTTTGTGGGATGTGATACATAAGTAGCAGTCAAGTACAACATTCCTTGTTTTCCTAGAGTGGACATGCAGGGGAATGTTTGGTTCAGCCAGTCGAAATTTCCTGTTTCCTCCTAGGCTGAGACATATTTCCTTTAGCATGTGACTAGAGGTGGGCGTAACCTTACCTGCCCAGGTAACAAAAGGGCAAGGCACGCAGCACACTTCCTTCTTTTATACCTTCTTTTCGACTCCTCTCCATCTTCCTTTTGTCGTGTGAACTGCAGTGACTGCCTGTCTGCAGTCACTGGGATTATCCCTCCATATGGGGTAGATCCAAATGTTTATACTTTGTAACTAGGTCTGCCTTCAGGGATCCAACTGTGAACTGATGATGTGAGTAAACTTATTTTATATACTTTACACAAGATTGTGGCGTGTTTATTCTTTTAAGAGGGATATAAAGGGAACTTACCAGGAATCTAATTATAAGAGGCTTAAACAAGCCTGCAACCAGCTATCTGCTGTGCATTTAAAAGGGGAATGTAAAACTCTGCTAAGTTATAGAACTTGCTAGTGCAAGTTAGGAAGGATATTAATAAACAATACATCCTCTTCTGCCTCCCTGAACATTCCCACACGCTTGCCCACTATTGGGCGGGCGGTGTTGCAGCATGGCACTGTGCCCCCTGCACAATCCACTGGGTGTTGGGGGCTGGCCGGATCATAGCCTACCTGCAAATTGGCCAGTTGCAGGCAGGCTGCTGTGCAGGATCTCTTCAAGGACAGGGCCAACTGTGCCAGCTGGCGTCACTTGGGTCCACGCCCAGGGAGCCAATTGAACGGCCTGCCCAGGCTCTTCACCCAGTCTTGGATGGAGGGGAGGTTGTAGCCTCTGCCTGCCCCTCCACAGAAAAGGGGTCCGTGAGGAGCTGCTTCTGTCTGGATGTTCAGGTGGGGCCTAGGGCCATCACACTCCTCAAACGGGGACCCATCGTGGGGTACCCCTATTTGATGTAAGTCATAGACCCTCCCCCCACTGGTTGGGTTGACCCTAGAATACACTCTCAGCAGACAGAGCTAAAATGGTAAAATTTTAAAATCCGAAACTTTCACAGCTGTAATCAAAAAAGTTGTGGCCCATTTGACCCATTCTTCATTTACACTCATCCTATCTGGTTATTTTACTATACCAGGTGCGAAGGGGTCAGGGGCCTTGGCGCACAATAAACAAACCAAAGATAGAGAACCAAGTCAAGGGATATTTTCCTATATCCCATTTTTTTATAGCCTCTGAAGTCAGTGATCTTCTAGACCTCTTTAAACATCACTTTACAAGCATAACACTCAATTATAACTTCATTGAAATACCTTCAGATAAGGAAAATAAAGATGCTTTGAGTCTCATTGGAGGGGAAAGTGAAGCAGAAATGTTACTTCTGAGAGACCTTCCTTTTTACTGATGAAAACATAGGGTTGTATCACTTTCCTTCCCCAAAAAATGTCCGAGAGGGACTGATCCAATGGTCCTCTGAAGGACTTTTCAGGTTGCTAAGTGCCATGCATGTTGCAGAAATGGCAACAATATAGACAGTATGCTTTTCATTAAACCCAAAGGTAAAGAATAAAACAAATTTCCATGAGGGGAGTACAGACTGTGTGTCTCCTCTGTAACTGGATGCAAACGCCCCGAGAACAATGTGCCTGCTGTCTGTAGGCACGAAGTCCTCTGAGTGAAATTGCAGAAAACAGATCATGGTATCAGAGCTGCATGGGGCACTTAAACAAATGGCTTTATTCAGCTAGGGTTCTTTCACCCTGCTCCCCCCTTCCAGGTTTGTGCTCCTTGCAAATGCAAGGCCGCTCTTTCAAACACCCCTTCTTACCCAGAGTAATCATTTGAAGACTTTCGTGTGGTATCAAACAAACAGAGGAAGGATGTGTCAGGAAGCAACAAAGAGGTGCACTTGGCTCCAATGAGTGTGACGGAACGGCTCAAAAGACATTGCAATACAGTCATACTGCCGGTTCTGCATTCAGTGGTTCTAGAGAATCAGAGACAGCGGGCAACAAGCTATCATGTACAAGTGAACTTCCTTTCAACAGTGCACTCAAGGTTACAGGTTTCAAAAATTGTAGAACTTTGCCACACTGCAACTAGCTAACCAGAAGATTTGGTCTTTATGAAGACCAGAATTAGCACAGACCACACTGTGCGGCCATTCAGTTTTCCTTTATGTGGTGCAGTGGCAAATAATGGTAGAGAGCAGTGCTCTCCACGACCAGGTTTCAAGTTTTCACCCAAGTGGGGAACCTGTCTGGGTTGTTATACTGTTTCTGGATGTAGGTGAGTGGCTTTTATCTGTAGACATAAAGTGGATTTGTATACATAAATGGGGGCAGGGAGCTGATTTGATAGCAGACAGTATAGGGGGAAAAAATAACATTACAGTGGACCCTCCAGATATGAACTTAATTCGTTCCGGGGGTCTGTTCACACCCCAAAAATTACGTAAATAGAGGTGCGCTTCTGCACACACGTGTGGCATGATTGAGTGCTTCTGCACATGCATGCGTGGCGAAACCCGGAAATATACACTTCCGGGTTTGCTGCGGCCATAACCCGAAGAGTCCATATCCAGAAGGATACGTAAGTAGAGGTACGACTGTACAAACTTTCTTCCAGTCATGAAGTTGTGGAAGTCTAGATTCGCATCTTTTTATAAAGAAAATAAAAGAAAAAAGTTTCAGCCCACCCCTTTTACAGATTGCTAGTGTACTCTAATAGACTTTCTCCATTGCCCATGTTTGGTTAAAGAGGCCAAGTTTCTAAGAATTCTCCCACATTCCAGACTTATTGCTTCGCATTCAAGTGCCAAGCAGTTGAGTACACAAGGCCACTCACGGCAAGTCATTTGTCTCTGTTTTCATCGTTGCTTTCTCAAAAGAACCACAAAGACAACACTTAAATCATTAGTGCGTGTTTGGCTTTTTCCTATCAGGGAGTTGAAATACTGGGAACCAAAAGGATCCATTTTTGGGAGAAGTTGATGAGGGGAAACAAGAACTGGAACCACAGCCCAAATGTTTATATGGTGATTTAGTATGATGCTAGACATGAACGTATTCCAAAAATGAGCATTTGGAGTCTTCTCTACTTTTGCCTTGGTCCAACAATTAGTTCTGGGAGTACTCCTCCATCCAGAATGGTTTCTTTATCAGTTTTATGGAAGGGAGCTGACCTGGCCAGGTTCAGGTCCTTCCCACTGATGCGCACAAAGCAATCTATTTCAGAAATAGAAAGGAATGCTTGGTGTGGCGTGTCTTCAAAGCTACTTTGTTCTCTACCCCAGATGCTTTGCTGTCTTTGACTTTGGATCCCCAGAAGTTGCTGGACTATGATTCCCACCACCCCTCACCACATGCTGGCTGGGGATGGTGGGAGTTGGAATCAAGCAACACCTGAAGACCCAAGGTTGAAGAACATGGACCTAGCTTAAACAAGGATGCTTGAAATTGGCTTCATAAACATGGCAAGGAGAGCAGCAGCACTTGGTTCACAATCTCAGATAAACATCAGTCAAGGAGCAGGCCTGGGTCACTGACATCAGAGGTGCTACAGCCATTGTGACACATTCACAAATGCAACCCTATGTCAAACTAGCATTAAGGCTCCCTGTGTTCAATAGGGCTTCCTCCAAAGTAAGTGTGTGCAGGATGGCAGGCTCAGTTACATGTATTCTATATATCCTCCAGACCTTCTGAGTGTCCCTATTTTCCAGGGACAGTCACAGATTTACAGAAGCTGTCTTGGCTTCTGATTCGATCCTAGAATGTCCCGATTTCCCTTAGGAATCCCTATTTTCATCGGAGAAATGTTGGGGGTATGGTAGGATGTCCCTATTTTCATCGGACAAATGTTGGAGGGTATGGAGTTATGAAAACTCCAAGCCAAGGAGAAGAGTAACTATACAACCTTTATGAGACATCTGAAGGCAACCCTGTATAGGGAAGTTTTAACAAAATGTTTACTGTTTTATGATGTTTTTGGATATGTTGAAAACTGCCCAGAGTGGCTGGGGCAATCCAATCAGATGGGTGGAGAACAACAACAACAACAACAACAACAACAACAACAACTGAATAGGACGTCCCTAGTTTCATTGGAGAAATGTTGAAGGGTATGATCCTCAAAGTGCAGATTTTGAACAGGAATAGTATTTGGCCTATTACGCATTACATAAAATATTCAGACCCTGCCTTTCCTCATATAGTTCAAGGTGGCCACATAACATATGATTCAAGGCCCACGGTCTCCAACAGGCAGGTCATGCCGGTTGTACTATAACTGGATTTACCATAAACCATATATGTCGACATCTACAAGGACCACATAATATCTGCCCTGTTTTTGCAAAAAAAAAGCAATTCCTCAGCATGGCAGCACCCAGCCTTTGGAATGCCCTGCTCATTAATATTTGACTGATGCCTTTGCTATACTACTTTTGCCATCTGCTAAAAACTATTGTGCTCCAGCTAGCAGGCAAATAATTTCAGTGTGCAACTTCAATGTGCGATTTTAGCAGGCATCTTTGTTTTAAAATTGCTTTTTCATAAGTTAATTTTATTGTTCTTTACATTTGCTTTGATTGATACTATTGCTGGTTTTTTTTAGGTTGTCTTTTGTCAACCACTTAGAGGTTTTTTAGTTTGAGTAAGCAACGTGTCTGCATTATGTCAAAAATTAGAGAGAGAGAGAATTTTTTACATAATGAATATGTTATGCATTACATAATGTGGGCCTTTCTTCCACCCATGAATATATTGATGGGTGGAAAGAAGGCCTGAAATTCGTGGTACAATTTGGTCTTTGAAGGGCTGATATGATATTATCTAGCCATGGGCAACTTAAGATGGAAGGGAAATTCCTATTCAGAAGATAGTAAATGCAAGTTTGTACATGAAATAGGCTGATCAGTGTTCCTGTGCTTCTTAGATTTTGAGTTTAGAATGGCTATGAGCCATCTTTGTAATCACCACAATGGAAGGCAATTTAATGATTTTCAATATTTATTTGAGATTAGGAGTGTTGACGGATTTAGTGTTTTTTAGATTGATCAATCTTCGGCCTCTTAATGAATCAGCCAGTGAATCTCTATACAAAATTTATAGATATTTGAGTGTTACCTAATCCTTAAACCAGGGGCTTTTATAAGTTCATTAAGTACACGTGAGACTTTATAAAAGTAAACAAAGATTAGCAGTCATTTGTTTGGAAGGCTTTCTTCATTTTTATTCCTTATCACAGTTATGTAACATTCAAAATAACCTTGAAACATTGTTGTTGTTGTTGTTTAGTCGTTTAGTCGTGTCCGACTCTTCGTGACCCCATGGACCAGAGAACGCCAGGCACTTCTGTCTTCAACCTTGAAACATACCGTACGCAAAATATATTCTAGTGCTAAAAATTAAAAATTGCTTCATTGATTGAATTGCTCTTCCCTGATTCAAGGTTTGAGCCTAAACTGAAGTCTACAGATTGCCTTATTTCTCCACTCCATACAATATTAAACCCCACAGAAGATTTTTTAATATTATTATTATTGAAACAGTATTCCACAAATTCTAAATTTGGTGTGGTGTTGGGATATGTATGAGCCTCAGATTGCCCAAGTACAATGGGACATTTCCAGAATTAAATCAACATTTGTAAGTCTTGTATGACTCATTAACAAATTAGTTTCACGGTTGACTTACATTTGTACATGTCAGGGTGTGAATTTTATATACAGATCAACAAGATGGGACAGATTGAGGTGTGGACATATTTATGTAAGGGATCTGTAGGTTTAGAAATAAAGAAAGCAGAATAGGCTCCCTATTGATGCCATTTGATTTGCCTTGTTCTTTCCACACTCTGATATCCAAGAAGCTTTGAAGATGACAGTGAGATATAGTGTATTAAGTAGAAGCCAAAGGCTTGTGACAGAGCAAGTCAGAAAGCTAAGGATATTTCAAAGCCTTAACTAAATATCGGCATATGCCATGTGCCAACCCTTCACTCATAGTCAGTGGAACACATGTTTTTCTGTCTCCTGCTTCTCTCTCATTCTCTCGGCCAGACACCAAACAACGCAGAAGCTGGCCAACAACTGCCACATTTTCTCAAGCAAGATGAAGAAACCACCCCGGTTGTGGACTCTCCAATCGCCACTCTTTCATCTACATCAGCTATTCCAGCCGAAGGAGGAGGGTTTCTTTGAACTTCTTTGAACTAATTTGAACTTCGAGCTGCAAACTAATTTGAACTTTGAACTCATTCAAAATTCAAACTTGGAGCTATTCGAACTTGGAGCTTCGAACCCTTAGCCCACTTAAGTCCCCTTGGCCCACTTAAGTCCCCTTAGCCCACTTAAGACCCATTAGGCTACTTAGGTCCCCCTAGCAAACTTAGCTTACATCCACATTAGCCCATTTAAATTCACTTTAGCCCCCTTACGTCACCTTAGACCACTTAAGGGACACAAGGGGGACTTAAGATGGCTAATGGGACTTAATTGCTTAAGGGGACCATAGGGGGCAGACTTCAACATTTCACTCAAGAATGGTGCCAAACAACAACAGATAGGTGATCAACACAGTTTCTTGCGGATACTCTTTGGTTTTTTCCCAGAAGAGCAAGAAAGAGATTTATCACCCCTCCATGCTCCAGGATAAAGGGAAAAACACTGGAATTGTTGCTCAGCAGTCCACCACCTAAGTGCTATAGAACTGCGTGGGGTTGAGATGTTGAGATGTAAAGCACAAGAGGGGAAAGGATTTATTGTCCCTTCCACAAAATTTTACCGTTCAGGATCCCACCACTGCTACCAAGTTCCCTAGAGTGTGACATACATATAAACAACATCACATCACCTCTCATTTGGCCCTTATGCATAAATCTGTTTCTCTGCTTACGTTACCAGGTTGCTAAATCTTACTGCCATCCCAAGTACAGACAAAAGGGCTAAGCCTGTCAAAATGTTTTGTTCCAGCTATTTGGCAAATGAACTCAATATTCCAGTATTTCAAGCATCTGAATAGTTTTCCATTCTGCTCCTGTTTGTCCTTGCAATCGCTTGAGATCTGGAATGGCTATGAGTTTGAAGTTACAGAGGGAGCCCTCAGAGAAAGACTCTTATCTGTTGCTTCGGGTGTATTTCAAGTGTGTGTGTGTGTCCTTTTGAACTTTGGCTCCAATGTTCTTGAGTCAGGACTAGGTTCAAACTGTTTGGCCACATCCCCATTAGATTTCACTGCATTATCCAAGCAGAGCATGCCAATATCCCTTTTGAAGTCATGAAGATGCTGTAGTAAGGTGAAGAAACCCTTGGAGATGGTATGCTCCTTCGCCAATACTTGAAAATATTACTGATCCAGCTTTCAGTTGTCTGTGCAGTTGGGTCGCAGTGTCACCAAGAGTGAAACCAGAAATGATACTAAACAACATTGCTAGAAGCTGCATCTTTGATTCTGTAATTTTGTTGTTGTTGAGTCGTTTAGTCGTGTCCGACTCTTCGTGACCCCATGGACGTGAGCACGCCAGGCACTTCTGTTTTCCACTGCCTCCCGCAGTTTGGTCAAACTCATGCTGGTAGCTTCGAGAACACTGTCCAACCATCTCGTCCTCTGTCGTCCCCTTCTCCTTGTGCCCTCCATCTTTCCCAACATCAGGGTCTTTTCCAAGGAGTCTTCTCTTCTCATGAGGTGGCCAAAGTATTGGAGCCTCAGCTTCAGGATCTGTCCTTCCAGTGAGCACTCAGGGCTGATTTCCTTAAGAATCGATAAGTTTGATCTTGCAGTCCATGGGACTGTAATACAGTAGTCAATAGCCACTGCTATTTTCATTAGGCTCATAAGCATACAGGGAAGGAATCAGTGGCATGCAGTCAGTGGACTGGGGGACTAGGCTAGTCCCCTAAATGTTCCCCTCTGCCTCCTTTCCAAAGGCTGGGAAGCTTCTGCCCAACTTAGGGAGGTGCAATGCTCACGTGTGCAACATCCCCCCAATTATCCTTGCAAGCTGTTGTCTCTGGCCCCAACTGTTCCCCTATGAAAAAATAATCTTTTTTTTAAAAAAATCATTTTTATTTGATTTTACAAATGTAAATTAGTCACAATACCAAATATATATATCCGTAAAATGAGACTTCTCTGAGTCTCGAGACTTTCCCCATCCCCTTCTTGGGTCCTGTTGTCAACCTTTCCAACTGCATATTATTTCATAGTCTATATTTTGTATCTATCCATATTGTCCATAGTACTTGTTACATTGCAAGTGGGAGCAAAATCCTGCTAATGTTTTCATCTGCTTACAGTGGTCTCCTAAATGAATTGTAAACTCTTGAATTTCTTGTCTTCTTGGTCTCTGAGTTTCCTGGTCAGTTTTGCCATTTCAGCTTAGTCTAACAGCTTAGTTTGTCATTCCTCTCTTTCTTCTTTCCATCTCTGGGCTAGTAGCATCCATGCGGCTGCTGTCGCGTACATAAAGAGTATTTTCTGTTCCTATGAAAGATTTCACCTCACGCCAGTGGAAGGGATTAACCCTTTCTTCCACATTGCAGGATGATCCATAATGAAAATGCCTTTCCCTTGCATCTGATATTATCCCTAGGAGGGAAGCTCTTCTCAGTTCTAATAAGATCTCCCCCTCCCCAGGGTTCATAGCAGCCACAAAGGTGAGGGAATTTTCACTGGGACTGTGGCAGGCAGAAAGGACAGCGTTGAACCCCATTCTCTATGCTCCACAGTTCTTGAGAATGCCACCCCTGTGACTGTTATATTTTAACAATCAAATCAGACACAACTTCAAGCGACTCGGCAGATGTCGCATCTACTATGTGTAATTAATCTATAGATAAAACCAGAAGCTTAATTCCAAAATGCTGCTGCGTCATGTACCCAGAGAGGCGTATCTCTGCATCACCCATGCCCCAAAGCCAGAAGATGTGTATCTGACCTGCCTCCCACCAATCTCAAAGCAGTAGTAATATTTGGCCGGAGGTTACAGATAACCACCTATTCCTATGGCAACAATCACTGTGCAGCAGGTTTTAAGTGGCTTCAGGCATGAGAGGTTGCCTGTTTTCCCCAATACATTTTCACTACAATGTATCTATCAGGATGGCACACTGTATTAATGCATCTATCAGGATGTACAGTGGAACCTCGTGTTGTGGATGGGATCCATTCCAGAGGCCCGCCCGTAACACGGAACTGACGTAAGCCAAAGCGCCGCATCTGCGCATGCGCATGGCGCGATTTAGCACTTCTACACATGTGGCGAAACCTGGAAGTAACCCGTTCCGGTACTTCTGGGTTGCCGCGGGACGTAACACGAAAATACGTAACCTGAAGTGGACGAAACATGAAGTGTGACTGTATAGAGCAGCCAAATTTCTTCTTCTCCTTCTCCTCCTCCTCCTCCTCCTCCTTCTTCTACCATAGATCTCAGGGATGCTTAAAAACAGGAAATTACTTTGCCCTTTTCTCCTCTGTGCTAAAAATAACTGCATTTTTGAAAGGCATGTGATATTAGAGAAAGAGTCCTTTCCACTATTTATAAGTGTGGCTTAAAAAAAAAAGTTTCACTGTTATTGTTTCCTAACTCCAGTTTTTATTATATTACAATATTTTATTTAGTTAAACAAATATAAAAAAGGAATAACAATATCCCTTCTTACAGATTCAGTTAGGTAGCTGTGTTGGTCTGACACATTCAAAATATATAATAATTTTTTAAAACATTCCAGTAGCACCTTAGAGACCAACTAAGTTTGTTCTTGGTATGAGCTTTCGTGTGCATGCACACTTCTTCAGATACACTGCAACAGAAGTCACCAGACCCTTATATATAGTGAGAGGGTGGGGGTGGGGTTTTTCTCAGGAGGGTAGTAGGAGATGGGTGATTGACTCAATGGGTATGGTAAACCTGTTGACGACTGTTAACAACTGTAATTAGTCCTACAGGAAAAAGCAAGGGACAGTATGCAGATGATTAGCATATGTAATGAGACAGGAATCCAATATCTCTATTAAGACCAGGTCTCTCCATAGTTTTCAGTTTAGTGATAAGTTGTAATTCAGCAACTTCTCTTTCAAGTCTGTTTCTGAAATTCTTTTGTAATAAGACAGTTGCTTTGAGATCCTGTATTGAATGTCCTGGGAGACTGAAGTGTTGTCCTACTGGCTTCTCTTTCTTGTGATTCCTGATGTCAGATTTATGTCCATTTATCCTTTGGTGTAGGGACACGGGTGGCGCTGTGGGTTAAACCACAGAGCCTAGGACTTGCCAAACAGAAGGTTGGCGGTTCAAATCCCCATGATGGGGTGAACTCCCGTTAATAATAATAATAATAATTTATTATTTATACCCCGCCCATCTGGCTGGGTTTCCCCAGCCACCGTTGCTCGGTCCCTGCTCCTGCCAACCTAGCAGTTCGAAAGCATGTCAAAGTGCAAGTAGATAAATAGGTACCGCTCCGGCAGGAAGATAAATTGCATTTCCGTGCGTTGCTCTGGTTCGCCAGAAGCGGCTTAGTCATGCTGGCCACATGACCTGGAAGCTGTACGTTGGCTCCCTTGGCCAATAAAGCGAGATGAGCGCCGCAACCCCAGAGTCGGTCACGACTGGACCTAATGGTCAGGGGTCCCTTTACCTTTACCTTTTTATCCTTTGGCATAGGGTTTGGCCTGTTTGTCCAATATAGAGAGCTGAAGGGCACTGCTGGCATTTCATGGCATACACGCCAAAGGATAAATGGACCTAAATTCATATATATATAAATGAATGGTACTTAGGGTAGAGATGCAGAAACTATATCTATATCAAACCCATGGTGAGTTTTTTTCTTCCCTAATAAGTTTTTTCCTTTTTCTTTTTAATTAAGAGATCACAAATATTGATTGGCGGAATGTTAATTGGCTGCAAGCAGCACTCTCTGCTTAGATGTGAAATCCGCCCGAAGTACACATGGGAAGTTTGTCTCTGTTTCTTCCATTTCAGTCTTTAGTAGCAGCCTCTACTGAATGACTGTGAGGATTGTCTGTCTCTGAGCCTTTCAAAAAGCAAAGCATTCACTGAGATGCTTTTTCTTTGCTAAAAGACTTCTCAGCTTCAAGGATGGCCACCAGCCAGGGAAGCAATTTCCTCTTTTACCCTTGCCTTTTTTTCCATCCACCTTTTTTTTTCTTGAAAAAAAGGGTGTTGTGTTTTTTTTTTTTAGGAAAAAAAATCACCAGCTTATATCAGGAAGCAGTAAAGCCCAAAGATGGTATAACGTTTACTCCTTTTATGCAATTAATGGAAGAAATTGTATCCTGTTTGAAAAGTGAGAGGGCAAAGCAATTAAAAATGCCCAGAGGGGATGGAGCATGAGCCTATGTTATCGTCAAATAAATTAGGATGGGAATTTGAAAGAAAAGACAACAACAAGCAGGCTTCATCCATAAATACTTTAGCTTTCATTGTTTGGTGTTACAGAAGCCCAGATTATTACGCAACAAGTTGTATTCAACCTTAATTGTGGGGACATAAATTCTCATGCAGTGACTCTCTCTCTCACATGGCTCTGAGGTAATAACTGGAGGGAAGTGTGTGTGGGGAAGGGGATGAGATGCAAAATATCTGCATATTCAATTTATAGCAGCCTTCTTGTATTTATTGGCATGGTAACAGATAAGGTTGAGGTGCCTTGGATGCAGATCTGGGTGGAGAACTTACTTTAACTGAGCTCCCCACCAATACTTAAGCCAGTTTGTATCCAAACAGAATCAAGCTGTTCCCAAACGCTACACACACCAAATTAAATAATTTGCAAACTGTCTTCACTGGCATTTCAAAATGCCTTTGGACATTTTAACTGTGTGTGTGTGGTGTTTTTTTAAAGACAGCCTAGTAAAAAGAACAACTCATCCGGTTTCTATAAACTCTCCACACTCGGAAACCCATTTCAGAAGCAATAAATATTGCATCTCCTTGCGGTCGTTTTGAGAGTGAGTGGAGACGTTTACCTCAATAAAGTCCTTAAAGGGTTTGAAAAGTTGATGTGCTTCAGACCAGGCAAGGCCTTTGCTTTGATAGCTCTTGCAGTGGGAGGATACTGAAGCATCTATGTATTAGTGCCCAATCTGCCCTATAAAACTAAAGAAGTATCGTATTGAACAACTATGGCTTTGCCCAAAGAATCATGGGAGATGTAGGCTTTTTGAAAAAGGTGCCAGGAGTGGTTAAGAGCTACAATTCCCAGAATTCCTTGGAGAGAGGGAAATATAAAAATATGGCGCCCAGTGCAAGGCCAAAAATTTGTACATCCCAAATGGATCTTCTCAATTATGAACCTCCTCAATTTTGCACCCCCTCAGCTCAGTACCCCATGTGGTGGGAACACCCACACTGCCCTAAATCTCTCTCTCTCTCATATCTATCTGCTTGACATTCCACAACCAAAGAAATGGGTTAGACCTGGTATAATCTGCATGCAGAGATTGCAAAGCTGACGGGAATACTCAGAAACAAAGAGGACAATTTTTTTTGTTATAAAAGAATGGGAAAAGTTTATAACTTATCTAGGAGACCACTGTAAGCAGATGGAAACAAGAGCAGGATTTTGACTCACTTGTAGTGTAAGAAACATTATGGATAACATGGTTCAGTATTAAAACTGGAGCATAGACTAATATGCAGTTGTAGATGTTTAAAATAAGACTCCATGGATGGGATGGGGGAAGTCGCGAGATTCGGAGAATCTCCACATACAGTATGATTTTATTGAGGTGTGTTTATTTGTACTTTTTATTTGTAAAACTAATAAAATGTCTTGGAAACTAGACCAGGTGTAATCTGGCTTCCTGTGATCATCACATGCCAAAGAAACAAAATTTAATACGGCACCTCAATAAGCAGGAGTTGGCTTGATTCTTTTTGTCTTCGGTCTTAACATGTATGTTAATATTTTAAACTCTTGTGGGATATGCTAATATACCACGATTTACATAGAACTGGGTAAAAATGACCAGGTTTGTGGCAGCAACTATCATTCTAACCAACTGAAATTTCAAACACTTCTTGACTTTTGTTCTGTATGTATCAACCACTGTGCAAATAAAACATTTTTTCCTTTTTTTCAGACATCTGCCTATTTCATGATTCAGTGTAATTCATTTTTTTTAAAGAAATTAATTTTTAAACCACCTTTTGCAGCCAGCTGTAATGCATCTTCATATGAATTCACCTCAGATTACATTCCTGTTTTCTCCATTTATTTGCCTAATTTGGCTGTAATGTGACAGATCTTATCATGTTTCACAGACTTTGTTTTGACACCAAAAGGCTGTGCAAGCCTTTGCTTGCAAAATACGACATTCCATAAGCAAAGCCCTCGCCCAGTTTATTGGTTTAGTCATAAATATTTTTATGCCTCTCTTATGGATATTTATGGATTTCAATGAGTTCACACATAGACTTCACACGGTAGACTTCCCTCCACCCCTAAACATACGAAGGAAATGAAGTAATTCTTTGATGTTCCTCGCTGTTTTTTGAATGCATTATTTTGGTAAATGGAATCTAGAGCTGAGATTAATGTTCTCTAGCAAACATTTCTAGAGGAAAAGGGGAGTGAAGGGAATTTCTCAAAAGATCAACCCCAAATTTACCCTTTATTGTGCCAGCTTGCTTTTGTTTGCATCTGCAGTCTCTATGACTGTCTCATAGGCATCATTTTCTGTTGGTTGGGGTTTTTTAGACTCTTCTCCTTATTAGTAACAGTGATAGCATTGTCAGATTAGATATAGCAAGATCTCTCTTCAGGTGTGAACATTTTGATAATTGAGATCCATACCTTTTTAGAATTGTGTGAGGGAGAGTGGGAACGTTTTGACTGCTTAGCCCCCTCCCATCAATTCAAATTCAAAAATGTCAAACGTAAATGGAAAGGCAAGGGGAATCAGCAAAATAGTGACATAATCATGATGATATGATGTGAATCCTCAAAAAATGATACCTTGAAACAGTGGCGTAGCGTAGGTTGTCAGCACCTGGGGCAAGGAAAGTAATTTGCGCCCCCTAACCCGTGGATTTTAGCACTCGAGTACGAGCGCCCCCCCAGATGTTGCGCCCGGCCCCCCTGCCCCCCCACGCTACGCCACTGGGGCCGGGGGCGAGCGAAGGAGCCAAGGACCCCCCCCCAAGGCTCAGCAGGAATTTATTAAATTTATTATTTGTGGAGCCCCTGCGGGCCGAGGCAGCCGAAGCCCCCTCCCCTCGGGCGCCTCCCTGCCCCCTCCTCTCCTTGGGCTGTAGGTGGAGCTCCAGATCCGGGCTTGGCGAGCGCCTCTCCTCCTCCCGGCCGGGTCCGGGGGCTTCCAGCCGTGCTCCGTCCTCGCCCCCCCCCGCGGCTGAGACTTGCGCTGAGAGCCAGAGCCAGCGGTGCCCCCTTCTGCCGGGAGACCCTCGCCCACCCGCCTGCTTCCTCTCGGAGGGTTTTGGGGAGCGCAGGGCGCAGCGAGGCCCCTCGGAGCTCTCCTCCCTCCCAGTCATCAGAAGCAGCCGCCGCCTGTGGCTGGGCCGAGGGGATGGCGTCGGCGTCGGGGTGCGGAGGCTGCCCGTGCCCAGCCAGGCGTCGGTGGCGGAGTCGGCGCTGCTGCAGCGGCTGCTCCTCCTGCGAGCAGTGAGTGGAGCGCAGCTGCAGCGGCGGAGGGGGGGTGCGCGCGCTAGGGCGCAAGGCAGGCGGTGGCGGCGGGGAGCCCAGCGGAGGAAGGAACTTGTCCCTTCCCTCTGGACTCGCGCCCCCCCAGATGTTGCGCCCGGTGCGGCCGGCACCCCTGGCACCCCCCATGCTACGCCGCTGCCTTGAAACAAACGGGATATTTTTCAAGCATGTAAATAAAAAGATTATTCTGGGTCTCCCCTCCCTTCTCCCCTTGGGATAATTTTGCTTTAAGCTCAGCTGCCTGTTTTATTTAATATGTTTCAAATTATTTCTTTCAGCCATTGTTTGCCCTCTGTTCTTAAACTCTGAGTATCTTTTTTCATATGTGTGGCTTTTTCACATGCCCACTTGAGTCTGCGTCCAGCAATTTTAGTTCGTTTTATTATTTCTCAGCCAATCGGCTAGTCAGCTTTGTGGATTGCAATGATTTTTGTGTGCACAAACACTCGCTGTCGTAAGCAGCAAAGCATCACACAACACACCTGTTGTCATTTCCTCCTATAATTATACAGTGGTACCTCAGGTTAAGAACTTAATTCATTCTGGAGGTCTGTTCTTAACCCGAAACTGTTCTTAACCTGAAGCACCACTTTAGCTAATGGGGCCTCCTGCTGTCGCCGCACTCCGCTGGAGCATGATTTCTGTTCTCATCCTGAAGCAAAGTTCTAAACCCGAGAAACTATTTCTGGGTTAGCGGAGTCTGTAACCTGAAGCATCTGTAACCTGAAGCGTCGGTAACCCAAGGTACCACTGTAATTCATATATTACCACCCCTACTACAATTACACAGTAACACCTTTATTGTTAACAATCCAGTACTGTGTCTAACCATGAGGCAGGCTGTGGTAACGTGGAGGTGGGCTTTTTTCTGGTGGCACCAAAGATCATAGAATTGTATTGTTGGAAGGGACCCTAAGGATCACTTAGTCCAACCCCCTGCAAGGCAGGAATATGCAGCTGTCCCATAAGGGGATCGAACCTGCAACCTTGGTGTTAGCAGTGCCATACTCTAACCAACTGAGCTATCCATTGTTTAGAACTCTCTCCTTGCTGGAATATGTGGTGCTCCATCAGTGTTGACATCCTGCCAGCTCCTGAAGACACACCTGTTTAGGCACGCATTCCCCTGAACTGAACTTCTGATTTTATTGTTTTAACTCTCCCCCCTCCCACTCTTTTAAGTGGCATACTTTTTAATTGCTTGTTTCATTGTACATTTTAATTAAGGATTCTTTTTAGTACCAATGGAATTATTATTGCGTATTTTGATTACGTGTAAATTTTAGTGTCGTAAACGGCTTAGAAGCCATTTTGGCATATAAGTGGTATATACATTTGATGATGATGATGATGATGATGCAAACCACACGGGGCCCCCAGTGGCAGAGTTGGGGGGCAATTGCTGGTCCAATCACTGGCTGAGGTGTATCAGCAACAATCAGATACATCAAGGCAAGTACAGTGGTACCTCGGGTTACGTACGCTTCAGGTTACATATGCTTCAGGTTACAGACTCCGCTAACCCAGAAACAGTACCTCGGGTTAAGAACTTTGCTTCAGGATGAGAACAGAAATCGTGCTCCGGCGGTGTGGCAGCAGCAGGAGGCCCCATTAGCTAAAGTGGTGCTTCAGGTTAAGAACAGTTTCAGGTTAAGAACGGACCTCCAGAATGTATTAAGTACTTAACCCGAGGTACCACTGTAATAATAAATTAAATTAAACACCTAACAATTTACTACCCTTTCAAGGTACGCTATAATCAGCTGCCTGTGAAGGCGGTGAAGGTCCTGTGTGAGTGTCTGGAGGCAGTTGGAGGATGGATGGCGGCTAACAGATTGAGGTTGAATCCTGACAAGACAGAAGTACTGTTCTTGGGGGACAGAAGGCGGGCAGGTGTGGAGGATTCCCTGGTCCTGAATGGGGTAACTGTGCCCCTGAAGGACCAGGTGCGCAGCCTGGGAGTCATTTTGGACTCACAGCTGTCCATGGAGGCACAGGTCAAATCTGTGTCCAGGGCAGCTGTTTACCAGCTCCATCTGGTACGTAGGCTGAGACCCTACCTGCCTGCGGACTGTCTCGCCAGAGTGGTGCATGCTCTGGTTATCTCCCGCTTGGACTACTGCAATGCACTCTACGTGGGGCTACCTTTGAAGGTGACTCGGAAACTACAACTAATCCAGAATGCGGCAGCTAGACTGGTGACTGGGAGCGGCCGCCGAGACCATATAACACCGGTCTTGAAAGACCTGCATTGGCTCCCAGTACGTTTCCGAGCACAATTCAAAGTGTTGGTGCTGACCTTTAAAGCCCTAAACGGCCTCGGTCCAGTATACCTGAAGGAGCGTCTCCACCCCCATCATTCTGCCCGGACGCTGAGGTCCAGCGCCGAGGGCCTCCTGGCGGTTCCCTCATTGCGAGAAGCAAAGCTACAGGGAACCAGGCAGAGGGCCTTCTCAGTAGTGGCGCCCGCCCTGTGGAACACCCTTCCAGCAGATGTCAAGGCGATAAACAACTACCTGACATTCAGGAGACATCTTAAGGCAGCCCTGTTCAGGGAAGTTTTTAACGTGTGATATTTTATTGTATTTTTGGTTTTTATGGAAGCCGCCCAGAGTGGCTGGGGAGGCCCAGCCAGATGGGCGGGGTATAAATAATAAATTATTATTATTATTATTATGCCTTGCTCTAATAAAAGCACCGGTCCTGGAAATGAGGTCTGTTTTTGTATTTGATCCAGAAAAAAACATGCTTATTCTCTGGCAGGGTTGTCCATGTGTCACAATTCTTGCATGTCTGCTTTAGAAGGGACTATAGCAGCTGTAGAGAATCCTTGATTCCTGAACTGATATCTTACTCACGGATAATGTTAGCTGGAAGTTTCTTGAGTCCCTGAGATTGGACTCAGTCTGGAAAAAGGGTTCCTTGCCCCTGCCTCATGGTCTGGCCTCATTATTGTTTGCGAATGACAAATAATAGGGAAGATCAATAACATATTGGGAAATTGGCAGGTCTTGCCATGGGATGAGCAAAGAGCTATACACTAAGCATCGCTGACCTGAATGTGGTTTGTTGGGCCTATGAGCATCTACTGTACCTATCCACAAGATTTTGGCTGCCCTTTCTTTGCTCCTTGTCTCTGTTTCCCCTCACAACATAGTTTGGAAAGAAAACGACTTGTTTAGCAGTTCCAAGAGCAGCTGTTTGTCCTGAATGTGGGGACAGCTCTGGGAGTTCATGGCCATTTCTGAAATGTGAAGTGCCGCTGGAGAGCTCATCTTTCTCGGAAGCCCCTGGGCCTTCTCTCTGCAGCTACAATGCAACTCTGCTTCTTGAGGCCAATTGTAGTTGTGACTGTGTATAAAAGCACACGGTGTTTTGAGAGGAAGTGGAGGTATTTGAAATATAGCTAAAGGCAAAGGGACCCCTGACCATTAGGTCCAGTCATGGACGACTCTGGGGTTGCGACGGTCATCTTGCTTTACTGGCCAAGGGAGCCGGCGTACAGCTTCTGGGTCATGTGGCCAGCATGACTAAGCCGCTTCTGGCAAAACCAGAGCAGCACACGGAAACAAAGTTTACCTTCCCGCCGGAGCGGTACCTATTTATCTGCTTGCACTTTGACGTGCTTTCGAACTGCTAGGTTAGCAGGAGCACGGACCGAGCAACAGGAGCTCTCCCTGTCACGGGGATTCAAACAGTCGACCTTCTGATCGCCACCCGCGTCTCATTTTAAATATATTCAGCTGCCAAATTTTGATGTTGACATGTGATGCCTTTGCTTGTGCATAGAAGTTGCTTGGATGTAAAGAGGTAGAAAACCGAACCCACTGTATGTGGATTTCAAGACAGGTGCTTGCTACTCACCTCTGCAAAGTAAGGATTATCACATAAAAAAAACTTCTGCAAATAAACGACAACAACAATTTTATTATTTATACCGTGCCCATCTGGCTGGGTTTCCCTAGCCGCTCTGGGCAGCTTCCAGTACGTATAAAACACAATAAAACATCAAACATTAAAAAACTTCCTGATACAGGGCTGCCTTCAGATGTCTTCTAAAAGTTATGTATTTCTTTATCTCCTTGACCTTTGATGGGAGGGCGTTCCACAAGAAGGGCGCCACTGCCGAGAAGGCCCTCTGCCTTGTTCCCATTGCCAGAATGGTTCAATCATCAACCCCAGTTTCCAGGGAACCCCGGAAATGGTAGCTCTGAGGGTGAAATAACGGTCTCTGAGCAACCCTCAGCACCCTTAGCAAACTACATTTCCCAGGAGTCTTTGGGGGGAAATCATGACTGTTTAAAGTGATATAATGCTGCTTTGAATGTATAATGTAGATGGGATCTTATACAGCTTTAAAAGGGTAGTAAATAAATCCAGGGATAAAAAGGCCATCAATGGCTAACAATAACAACAATTTATGACTTGTACCTTGGCCATCTGACTGGGTTGCTGCTCTAGGTGGCTTCCAACAGCATATAACAAAACACAGCAAAACACCAGACATTAAAAACTTCGCGATACAGGGCTGCCTTCAGATGTCTACGGAAAGTCATAAAATTGTTTATCTCCTAGTTTATCTCCTAGCGATGATGGCTGTGTACCAAGGATCAGAGGTAGTAGCCACAGTGGGAGAAGGCTGTTGCCCTCATTTCCTGTTTGTGGGTTTCCTTGAGGGATCTAATTGGTCACTGTGGGAAACAGGATGTTGTGGTTGAAATGCCTTAGTTCTAATCCAGCTGGGCTACTCTTGGGTAAAGAGGAGATGCTTCCCATACAGAAGTTTGATCTTTCTTTCTTTTTTCCAGAGGGGCTGATCTGTTCGTGACATTCACAGCAAAATGATAGGCCTATGTTATGGAGTGTTGGTTTGCGTATCTATACACTTGTCTGGTCACCCTGAATACTGACCGAACACACACAGCTCCTCTTCTTTGATTCCATGGAAGAGGAGAACTTCAGATGGGAACAGCTTGTAATGCACCTGAGCATTACAAGCCGGACCACTTTGCATTCTGAACCAGGGAATTACAAACTTCATCTGCGTAAAAACATTGCCGGCTGCTAACTAACGTAGACATATTTGCCAACCTGGTTTCATAGGGTGCTAAATAAAATGGATGTCTTTAAAGATAAAGGTAAGGCAAAGGACCCCTGGATGGTTAAGTCCAGTGAAAGGCAACTGTGGGGTTGCGGAGCTCATCTTGCTTTCAGGCCAAGGGAGCCGGTGTTTCTCCACAGACAGCTTTCTGGGTCATGTGGCCAGCATGACTAAACCGCTTCTGGCACAATGGAACACCGTGACGAAGACCAGAGCATATGGAAACACTGTTTACCTTTCTGCTGCTGTGGTATCTATTTATCTACTTGCACTGGCATGCTTTCGAACTGCTAGGTTGGCAGGACCTGAGACAGAGCAATGGGAGCTCACCCCATTGCAGGGATTTGAACTGCCGACCTTCTGTCTGGCAAACCCAAGAGGCTCAGTGGTTTAGACCACAGAGCCACCTGCGTCCTTACACTCACCCAACTAAAGGTAAATGCTGGCATTACAAATCTGGAAGCAAGTCTGGAAACAAAATACTCTTCTAATATGTCTTGCAATCCGCTGCATTTTGCCTTCTCCCTCACTTATTGTACACCCTAAGATATCCTCAGCATTCCTGGAGAAGTCCTTTGCTATTCATATATCTTGATTTCCTCAGCCAGTCAGATGTCTTCACTATTCCCAGTTTAGTTTCTGACTTATATGTTGCTTCTTTCTCTCTCTTGTCCCAGAGACCTCATCAGATGCGATGCAGCTGCAGGAATCTGAGACGCCCTCCGTGCAGAAGCTGAGAGTGTGACACTCCCACATGGCGTGTCTTAGGAGGGTGCTGCATCTGCAGGTCTTCAGCCAATTGTTCCTGCCAAGAGGATATGGGAATTTTATATTTCTGGGTGGAAAGTCCCATGGAAATTGGGACATCTGGTACTTTCACATTCCATCTTTAACTTATCACTGGATACTGTAATGCTCTTAAGTGTCAAAAAAGGGGCGATTCCCCCCCCTCCAAACATTCTGGAATACACAACAGATGTGGAATTTGTGGGTTGGGAGGTCCAGCAAATGTTTGATGCATGGGGTCAGGAGTTTCTTTCTTTTCCCCATGCTGAGGGACAATCGGAAGAAGCATTAGGGAGCACACTATGAGGCCTTGTGAAATGATTGACACCAACGTGAGTTTCTTATTTAAGAAGCAGGCAAGCTATGTTCATGAGGACTACTCAGATTCCTCCTAACTAGGAGTCCCAGCTTCCATTCATATTTAGGTGAGCTGCAACATATGAAACCACCTTCATGGAATTCCTGTCATGGAATTCTACTCAATATTGATCCAGGCCAGATTCTGCCATATAGTTGGCAGAGTAAAAACTTAAACATGTTGCTTGTTTCCCTAAAAATAGACCAGAGGCAATTCATGTTTCATCCAGAGCTTTACTGCTACTGAAAGCAAATGAGCATAATGGTCACAGATCCAATACATTCAGGATTGGCACTGTCCATAAGAAATCCAGTTGCAGCAGACTTAACTGCAACTTGCAATAACTTATAATAAGTATAAACCTTAACACTATATACAGAAGACCACACCAGAAGGAAGAGAGATAGAAGGAGAAAGTGAAACCCAAGTTCCTTCTGGCCTTCCTTTTATAGTCAGCATGACCTTGACAGAAAGAGAAAGGAGAACCAGTTTAAACCAGCTGCACTTAGCTTCTCTGAAGGAATAACCCAAACATCATGAACCTTCTGCTTATTTCTTTCACACAGAGAAGCTTCCAGAACCCTCTTGAATGAATTAGAATAGGAAAGATCTCTACACATCAGATCAATACTTTCTGCACTAAGAAATGCAAGCTGACACAGAGCACCATGTCACCATGTTCCGATACTGTACGAGGGGCATTCATTAAAGATTTCCCCTGATGTACTTCCCATGGACTGAGACAAATGAAACTTGTCACAGTTATTATTCCATCTCTACATAGCTACCAGCAAGAGTCACACACTTCTCCCATCGCTTTATGCAGCTGTGGAGACCTCGTCTGTAGAAGTTGGCAGGTTGCGTCAGAAGCCACGACTTGACCTCAGAAATCAGCATTTTATTGTCTGGAAAAAGCTTGCTCTTCAAAAATAACTTCATGGTTGGAAAGAGGTGGAAGTCAGATGGTGTGAGGTCAGGAGAATAAGGGGGGTGAGGAAGGATTTCATAGCTACAGGACTGTGCTTCCATCTGAGCAACATGCTAGTTGTAAATTGGGGCATTATCCTGCAGGAGGCAGGCACCTTTGGTCAGCATACCACGCCTCTCGATTTTGATGGTCTTCCACAATTTCTACAGCAGTGAAGTGTAGTATGTCCTGGTAACTGTGGTACCCTTTGCCAGGAAATCCATCATCACTACTCCACACTGGTCCCAAAAGACCATGAGCATGACCTTGGTCACTGATGGTTGGACATGTGCCTTCTTTGGAGGTGGTGAGGCAGAGTGCTTCCATTGTTTGGACTGAGATTTAGTCTCTGGGTCATAATGATGGACCCATGTTTCCTCCTGAGTAATTAGTCTGGCAAAGAAGTCATCATGGTTTTCATAACACATGGCCAAAAGAGCCCGTGAGCATGTGACTTGTTCCTGCTTCTGGAAAAGCATCAGCAGCCGGGGAACCCACCATGCGGACACCTTTCCTATGTGCAAATGGTCATGGATGATTTTTTCTACAGAGCCCACACTGATCTTGACATCTGCAGCTAGTTGGCAAACGGTTATGTGGCAATCCTCCAAAATGGTGGCCTCTACCTGCTGGATGGTGTTTTCATCAATGACGGACTGTGGTCGCCCAGGAATGGGAGCCGTTCCACCGAAGTCCGACCACACTTGAACTGATGATGCTAGTGCTTGACTACATCATATGGTGGGGCACCTTCCCCATAAGTCCCTTTCATCTCATTGAACATCTCCCGTGGTGTGCGCCCTTTCAAGTACAGGAACCTGATGACTGCTCTGCTTCAACTGGTTCCATTATCAGATGTTACTCCATGTTAGCACCCATAGCAAAGAAACTGTTACGAGTTCAGAGGTACAAATTACCATGTTACCTATGGAGAGATGTATCATTATACATGTGCAATTTCATCCTCCTACAATAACCGGAAGTGGGTCGGGGAAATCTTTAATGAGCGATCCTGGTAGAATACACTGACATCTTCAAGTCAAAGTCATTACTTGCAGTATGTCGGGAATAGCTTGTGTAGTGGAGCAGAGCCTCCTTGCAGCATAGTCCCTTCCACTTACCAGAATGGGGAAGGATGAGGCAAGGCGCTGCATGGACACGCTAGCAGAGTCAATCCTGCTGGTGTCCCTGTGTAGCCTGGACCTCATTGCTTTGTCTCTCCCCTTCTGGTAAGTGGCACTGATTCTGCTGTTGGGAGGTTACTGCTGCAGCTGTGGGATGGTCTACTCCAGTGGCTTTATGTCACAAGCCAGAGTCAGGCCAGCAATAAAAAGCCTGGCGTCAGTGATGTCAACTCTTCATTCAAAGAAACCAAAACAGCTCAGGCCTAGTGATCGCAGTAACTCTTCCCGGTAGGTCTATCCCCAATGAGGCAGTTTTGGGAATTGAAGGTCCCTGCCTTCCCACCACAGTCCCTATTAACTTGGATCTGAGAGCCTTAAATATCTAAGGCCATGGCCTGGTGTAGCATGAGCTCTTAATTATGCCTTGATTTGTTTTGCAGGACATTGAGGTCACAATCAAAGTATCCAAGGAAGCTGAAATAATCCTTTGCCAATTTCTCAGTGTTTTTAATGTCCGACTTATGCCTATTCATGCACTTCAATAGAGAACACTCCATTTGGCCTATGCAAACATAAACAGGATATTGTTGAAAGTAGTTGGCACTGAGCAATTAAGTATATGAGTCCTTGATAACCTTTCTCCTGTTATTTGTCCCCGTAAATAGAGTTACTCCAAAGGTGAAGGAATACGTTTGGCTCAGGGATGTGTTAGAGCTTTTGCTTTTGCTTTGCACAGTGGACCTGAGCATTTATTTATTTATTTATTTATTTATTTATTTATTTATTTATTTATTTTTGGACTTCCACTGTAGTCAAATTTTTATTAAACTTTAAATTCTTAACATATATATTCCAGATTCCAAATTTTTACTACATTTCTCTCTCTCTCGTTTCAATTTTTCTTTTCTTTATTTTTTTTGACAAAGTAATAATCATAAATAAATAAGAATAAAATTGTGCACCGCACCACCGAGACCATTCCCTTGTAACTATCCAACCCCCCCAAAAAAAAAATTTCAACACCTCTTGCAATGATTTGACCACTTTCATTTTTAACAATACAAATTCTACATTTCTCTTTAAACTTTGACTTCCCGCTTTTCCTTCCATGCTGTTCTTAACCCCATCCCATTCATTACATACTGCATTCTAATAAACACTTCACCCAAGAAATCTTTTTCTATTTCATATGTTATCAGTCTTGTACCTTTGCTCATATTTCAAATCCTGCTCGCGATTTCGTTTGATTATATATATAGATTTTTAGATTTTCCAAAAAGGGCTTCTATTCTGTGAAGAGTCCGTCATGTTCATTCCGCATTTTTGCTGTTAGTTTCACCAGCTTCACATACCAGGGATGTCCAACAGGTCGACTGGGATCGACTGGGCGATCCCCAGGAGGTTGCAGTTGATCGCGGGCTCATTTTCCTTTGCTTTTGCCTAAGAGCCCCTCTTCCCTGCCTGTATTTTCTCCTGATATCTGTAACGGAAGACAAGAGTTTTTGCTGTGAGGCAAAATGCTTTCACAGTGCTGTTATGGTGAGCGACTAATCCCCTTCCCCCTTAAAAGTCCCCCCCCCAATGGAACCCCAACAAAATGGGCATAAAATGGGGTATCCCCACCAGTAAGAAAAAAGCTCAACAACTTTGACCTGAACCACTAAAAAATGGGGCATTTCCCCTCCCTAGATCACTGTCAGATTTTAATTCTGAAAGTACAGTCATACCTCGGGTTACAGACGCTTCAGGTTGCGTTTTTCGGGTTACAGATGGGCCAAAACCTGGAAGTACCACAATGGGTTGCTTCCAGATTTTGGCGGTCGCACATGCGCAGAAGCGCTGAATCGCAACCCGCGTGTGCGTAGAAGCAGCGCTCCGGGTTGTGAACGCTGTGGGTTGCGAACGTGCCTCCTGCATGGATCACGTTCGCAACCCGAGCGTCCACTGTAGATCGCAGTCCCTCGGGAGTTGGCCATCCCTAAATCCATTCTTCTTTCAGTGGTGTTTTCTCTTCTTTCCTGTCCTGAGCATACAAGGTTCTGGCTGCTGTTGTTGCATACATTTGTGCTTTTACTAGAGTTCCTTCTGGTTAATGCAGCCCACAGACGCTCCCATGTCCAGGGAGCCCCTGAAATCTGAATGTTGGCCTTAATTAATACTGTCTTAAAGGCAAGCTCTTGTAAAATCTAGATATCAGAGCTGATGAAACAACAGTGCACTTGCCTCTCAATGAATTAATCATGATGGAGGAGTGTATTCTGAAAAGGATCTGAGAAAAATACCGACAGAGCACTTAGGATAAACTTCTATTTCCTATTATGATTGCACTACACAGAGGAAACACTTTGAGAGGGAGGGGCTTCTTTTATTTTTATCTTGCTTTGCCAAATTCTCATGCCTTATCGCTATGCCTCAAAACCAGCTTTTTCCGGTCGCCTTGTCTGTTGCTTTTCCCACCTCTCATATTGGCAGCGATAGCCAATATGAGGCAGTGCAAAACCTAGGCTGGATCTACACTAACCTATTTAACATTTCCCCCTATAAGAACGAGATTACATATGCCATTCTAAAAGATCACAGGGCATACTTGTGAATTGCATCATTTTTTTTTACCTTGTCCCCCCCCCCCAATCAAATGTAAGTAATACCTGGCTCAGGAGTACCAACTTGGCCCTGTAACCATGGGTGCCATGCAGCGTGCATGACCCTGGCACTGAAATTTGTGGGTGCCCAGCCCCTTCATGGGGATTTTTGTGGGTGCTCTGGCACCCAAGGCCCCAGGGAGTCGGCACCTATATCCCGCTCACACCATTCCCCAAAATTCTGTTTTTCCCCTGCTGCTGGTTGCTGGTTGCTCTGCTCTAACCTCTGGTGTCACATTTTAATTCTTCCTCTTGCCTTCCGTGTCCTTTTCTTATCTGCACCATTGGAGGGGGGTTTGGAGTTTGAATGCCGTAAGAAAAAGGGTAAAAACGCTACATACGGCCATATGAGCAGAGTTTCACAAATATAGCAGCATAAAACAATTAAAAAATAAGCTCTAGAATCCGAGATCAGGAAGAAGAGACGGTGGAAGATGATTGGAAAAATTTCAAAGACTACTTGCAGAAATACTGTAAAATTAATGAATGTTAAAGGGATGTTGGATGGAAAACAAGCGGTATTGGTAAAAAGACTAATAAGAATATGTAAGTATGGACTGATAATTGGAAAATATATATTTATAATAGGTTAACATTTTGAGTAAGGATAAATGCTAGAGGGTAAGGACTTGCTGAATTAAATATCTGAACTGGAATACAAAAAGGGAGGTGTGAGGAGGTCAAGAAACTAGTGAATGAAGTATAAGATATGAAAATACTAATCTTTTTTCTGTTTTGCTTTTTGGCTTTTTTCCTTCTTCTTTTTTTCTACTGGTCAACTGTTCTCTATTGTGTACTTCTTATGTGTTTTGTTTTGTATTGTTCCATTTTTGTAGCTGTGATGGGATGATTAGCTGCTTGTGCGTAAAATCGTTCTCCCTCAGAGTTTGTGCGGCTCGACAAACCTCTGTGTGTGACAGAGCTCCTCAAACATGTCTGCTCTAGTCACTCGTTGAGTCTGACAGTGGCTGTCTGCGGAAGCGCTTCCAGCATAGAAGCTCCTTAACGGAAACGCGTCTCCTGGACTCACGACGTGGCAGCTTCCGGCGAAGCATGGGTCTCCCTATGGGAGCTTCTGACACCTCCCCGCTGTTCTCGCTGGACGTGTCCCTCATCCCTCCCTCTTCCCTGCTAGTTCCTGCTTTGGCTGCTGCGTCTCTCTCAGCATTCATGAGATCCTCCTCCAGAGTACCCTCTCTCCCCCTGCTGGTCCCTGCTTTCGCTGCTGACTCCCTCCCAGCCTCTGTGAGCCCTTCCTTCTCCCTTTCCTTCGATGTCAGTTCCCTGACATCCACCTCCCCTCCAGGGCCCCCTTCCCCCCCGCCCATACTCTCTCCTCTGGGCGGTGAGGAGATAAAACCCCGAAAAGAATCCTCTTCATCTTCAGACGTCTCGAACATTTCCCTCCATCGGTCTTCGTTCCGGCTCGCTGAATCCTCCTCCTCCTCGGAATCAGAGAACCCCTCCAACTCTTCTTCTTCGTCGGTGGTGGCAAAGTATTCCCTCCGGAACCTCGCCACTGGCTGAGGTTTACGTGGGAATCTCTGATGAAAAGTTTCTATTAAAACCTCGTCATCTACATCCTCCGCCATGACCCAGGTGTTTTCCGACTCCGGCTCCCCTTCCCACATTACCAAATACTCTACTTGATCTCCCTTCCACCTGGAATCGAGAATCTCCGCTACATGGTAGCTGTGTTCCTTCTCCTCCATTGCTGGTCCCCTATTGACCCTCCCTTCTCTGTCCCCTTTATACGGTGACAGCAACGACCTGTGGAAAACTGGGTGCAGCTTCATGTGGTTCGGTAACCGGAGTCTGAAAGCCACTGGGTTGACCTGCTGCGTGACTTCAAATGGGCCCAGCCTTTTGGGTCTTAACTTCTTACAACCCCCTTTGAATGGTAACCCTTGGGTTGACAGCCACACCTGGTCCCCCACCCTAATCCTTTCACCTTCCCTTCTGTCTTTGTCTGCCTGCCTCTTATATTCCTCCTTAGCCCTGTTTAAGTTAAGTTGGAGCTGGCGATGGATCGCTTCCATTTCTTCAACGAACTGTTCTGCAGCTGGAACGCTCCAGTTCTCCCCTTCCCCTCCTGGGAAGGCTCGGGGATGGCACCCGTGATTAGCCAAAAAGGGGCTCATCCCCGTGGACACGTTCTCTGCATTGTTGTAGGCAAATTCTGCCAACGCCAGCTTCTCCACCCAATCATTCTCTCTGTCATTCACATAACACCTCAAATATTGCTGGAGGACACCATTAGCTCTTTCTGCCTGCCCGTTGGTTTCTGGATGCCGGGCAGTTGAGAAATTAACCTCTACATGCAGTAAGCTCATGAGCTTCCTCCAGAACCTGGAAGTAAATTGTTTCCCTCGGTCTGAAACCACCCTCAAGGGGGCGCCATGCAACCTAAACACATTTTCTACAAACAATTTAGTGGTTTCTTCTGCTGTGACCGCATGTGAGCAGGCTATAAAGTGGGCCATTTTGGTTAACAGGTCTACCACAACCATGATGGCTGTTTTCCCTCTGGACCTTGGCAGATCAGTCATGAAATCTATTGCCACTGTTTCCCATGGTCTTTCAGGTGTGGGTAGTGGTTCTAATAAACCTGCCGGTGCCCGTCTCTCCCCCTTGGCTCGTTGGCATTGGTCACACCCTCTCACATACTCCCGCACATCTTCCCTGACCTTGGGCCACCAAAATTCCCTGGTAACCAGCCACATGGTTTTGTGTTGCCCAAAATGCCCTGCTGTGGGGCTATCGTGCAGTTGCTTGAGTACCTTCTCCCTCAATTCACCTTCAGGTATATATAACGCTCCCTTGTAGTACAACACCCCGTTTCTCTCCTCAAAACCCCCGGGTTTGTCTCCCTCCCTCCTGAGACCCCTGAGTTTGTCCTGGGCGTATTCATCATGCACCGTTCCCTCTACCAATTCCCTTTGCCCCACCAATGCCGCCCCACACACCCAACGGTCCTCTGGAATGACATGGGTCTCTTCGGGTGCTCCCTCCCCCTCCAAATATTCAGGTTTGCGTGAGAGAGTGTCCGCCCTAACGTTCTCTGGGCCTGGCACGTAACAAATCTCAAAGTTAAATTTGGAGAACTCCTGGGCCCATCTCAACTGCCGTTGGTTGAGCACTCGCGCAGTTCTCCAATACTCTAGATTCTTATGGTCCGTGCACACTTGCACCTTATGTTGTGCACCAATTAGCAGGTGCCTCCATCTCCGGAAAGCCTCATGAATAGCAAGAAGTTCCCGGTCGTACACCGTGTAGTTCCTCTCGGATTTGTTCAGCTTTCGCGAAAAGAAGGCACACGGTCGCCACTCTGACTCCTCCTTCCCTGGCTGCAGAAGAAGAAGCACCGCCCCTATAGCTCTGTCAGATGCGTCTGTTTCGACCCTCAGCTTTTTTTGTAAATCCACATGCAGAAGTTGTCCTTCAGAGGCGAAGGCCCTTTTCAGTTCCTCAAACGCTCGCTCCGCCTCCGCCGTCCATACAAACTTCTTTTTACTGCTGAGACAGTCCGTAATGGGCGCCGTCAGGTGGGCGAAGTTTCGGATGAACTTACGATAAAAGTTTCCAAACCCTAGGAACCTCTGCACATCCTTTTTGGTTTTGGGTGTTTTCCATTCCAGCACTGCCTGAACCTTGCCGGGATCCATGGCCAATCCCTTGTCTGACAGGAGGTACCCCAGGAATTCCACCTCCTTGGTATGAAACTGACACTTCTCCAGTTTCACCCACAGCCTGTTGGCTTGCAGCCTGCTCAACACTTCTCTGACGTCTCTCACATGTTGCTCCTCATTCTCCGAATACACCAACACATCATCTAGGAAGGCCACGCAATTCTTGTAGAGCAAAGAACCCAGTACGTGGTTCATAAACGATTGAAAGCACGCTGAGCCTGCTTGTAATCCAAAAGGCATAACGAGATATTCAAATGCCCCCAAAGGGGTGAACATGGTGGTTTTCCATTCATCCCCTTTCCTTATACGTATCAGGTTGTACGCCCCCCTTAGATCCAGCTTTGTAAAAATCTTTCCCTTCCGCACCCTGGTCAAAATATCATCAATCCTGGGCATAGAGAAAGCCACTGGTTCTGTCACTGCATTTAACCGCCTGAAATCACATACAAGTCTCGGCTTGTCCGTGTGCTTTTTATCCACAAAAAACACTGGGCTACCCCCCGCTGCTTTGGACTCTCTGATGAAGCCTCTCTTGAGGTTCTTGTCAATGAACTCTCGCAACTCCTGCATTTCTCTGTCTGACATGGCATACAACTTGCCTACAGGAAGCTGTGCTCCAGGGAGTAAATTGATCTGGCAATCAAAGGGCCTATGCGGGGGTAGTTGGTCAGCTTCCTTCTCGCTGAACACGTCGCTGAGATCTGCATACTGTGGTGGTACCTTCACCTTCTCCATTACTTCAGTCCCTGCTAGGGTGGCTTGGGCCCCTGCTGGACCCTTTTCCCCTTTGCAGTGTTCTAAGCAATGTGCTGAACCAAAGGAAACCACTCTTTGATGCCAGCCCACCAGCGGATCATGTAGCGCTAGCCAGCTCATTCCCAAAATAATGGGAGCGCCTCCCAAGGTGGCCACATTAAATGCTATCAGTTCTGTGTGCCTTGCCACCCTCATTATCATTGGGACGGTCTGCAAGCTGACTCCTCCTCCCAACAACTCCCTGCCATCGATCGTGGTCACCTGCAGGGGGTTGCTTAAAGGGATCGTCTGTATCTGGTGTTCAGCAGCAAACTCCTTGCTCATAAAATTGCAGGAGCTGCCTGAGTCCAACAGCGCCTTTATTTTTAGGGGGTGTCCATTTTGCAGCTCTAGCGACACTTCAATCACTAGAGCAGGTTGAGGAGCTTCTGGCACGGGCACTTTCACTGCTCTTTGGCCTGGCTGCAGTGCCCCGACTGTGGCAACCAGGCGTTGGCTTTTACCTGCTCCGTTTCTCCCTGCTCTCCTCCCTCAACAGCTCCCACCATCCCTTGCCATTCCTTCCTCTGGGGGCAGACTCTGGCAAAGTGGCCTGGCTGTTGGCAGAGATAGCATTTCCGGGTGCCCTTTCCCTCCTTCTTAGCCCCCTCACTGGGCTTTGAAACTGCGCGCGCGCGCGCTGTTCCGATTTCCATCGGCTCTGCCGGCGGGAAAGCTGGCTCAGGAATGTCTGGAATGCGGAACTCCTTCCAATGTTCCCCTCTCCCTTCCCGCCTCTCCAAGGCTCTTGCCTCCTGGCGCGCTCCTATGGTCAGCGCAGATTTGGTCAGCTGATCCATAGACACCGCCCTGGGGCTCCGGGACAGTTCGTCTTTCACAGCCGAAGAAAGACCTTCTTCAAATAGCATCTGAATGGGTGCCGCCGATAAATCCCACCCCAATCTGTGAACCAGCATGGTAAACTCAGTCCAGTACTCACGGACAGATCGGCTTCCCTGCTTGCAAGCCATTAGCTGTCTGCGCACCACCCCTTCCTCAATATCGCTGGAAAACATGATATCCATTGCACGAAAGAACTTCATAGTGTCCTTTAAGACGTCATTGTGCGTTGCCATCAGGGGTCTAACCCAGTCCCTCGCCCCCCTCTCAAGATGCCCAATCACGAACGCAACTCGTGATTCCTCATCAGGGAACTCATCAAACTGCACATTAAGGGCATATTGCATCTCTGTGCTAAAGGCATGGTAGTCCTTGGGGTCCCCCCCAAACTTCTGCACCAATCCTGGTACCTTTCTGGGGAACTGGGTGGCTCTCCCCTTCTTGTCTGCATCCTGAGCCCTTCTCTCCTCAAGCCTCGCCGTCTGCAGCGCCAGTTGGACTTCCAACGCTCGGTATCTTTCTTCCAAGCTTGGACCAGCTCCAACCCCTGCTCCTCCAGTTCCGGCTGGGTCGCTCATGATGCTTTCTCCTGCACAGGCAGCGTACAGAGACTGTCAGACTGCTGTGATGGGATGATTAGCTGCTTGTGCGTAAAATCGTTCTCCCTCAGAGTTTGTGCGGCTCGACAAACCTCTGTGTGTGACAGAGCTCCTCAAACATGTCTGCTCTAGTCACTCGTTGAGTCTGACAGTGGCTGTCTGCGGAAGCGCTTCCAGCATAGAAGCTCCTTAACGGAAACGCGTCTCCTGGACTCACGACGTGGCAGCTTCCGGCGAAGCATGGGTCTCCCTATGGGAGCTTCTGACACCTCCCCGCTGTTCTCGCTGGACGTGTCCCTCATCCCTCCCTCTTCCCTGCTAGTTCCTGCTTTGGCTGCTGCGTCTCTCTCAGCATTCATGAGATCCTCCTCCAGAGTACCCTCTCTCCCCCTGCTGGTCCCTGCTTTCGCTGCTGACTCCCTCCCAGCCTCTGTGAGCCCTTCCTTCTCCCTTTCCTCCGATGTCAGTTCCCTGACAGTAGCTTTTCTTGGTTTTCGTTTTCTATGTTTAAACTTTGAAGTTTTTTATTGTTTGTGAAACTTTAATAAATATTACTTTAAAAAATAAAAAATAAGCTCTAAAAAAGACAATGTAAAAATACACCATGAACGTAAAAAGTAGGGCGTCGTGTGTCCATCTATCAAAACCTTTCCTTAACCCTTTCTCAACAGTAAAAACCATGTGTAGATCTGCCCCTAGTTTCAAATCTCTGGCCAGGTTGGCTGTGAAGCTAACCTGGTGGTTTTGGGTCAGTTGTGATGAACCTCCCTTACGGAGCTTTTGTCATGAAGAAACCCCATTTATCCTGTCCCAAGCTCATTGGAATTGGATGCAGATACAAACTTGATCATTGGCTCTGTAACTAGAAGCCGAGTTAGTGCTAAATCAAACTTTATTATTGATGAAGCCTGCACAAAGTAGCAGCTGATTCTTCTAACCATGCCACAACACTTGAGTCAGGTCTCCAGCGAGGCTGGCATCCTGGGTCATAGCTTTTTCTCTTAAAGGGTCCACATGCCAAGTGTTTAGTTGATAATGCTGGTTCCATCACCCTCTGTTGCTCAAAAACCACCTAGTTCTTCAAGATTCTCCACCCATTCTTCCCCGCTGCTTCTTGCACTTATAGCAGTCCGCAGAATGCTTGTGCTATGTCATTCTGCTTCCTTCTTTGAAAGCCTTCCTCAAACTGCTTTTCCATGGCACAAGCGCAATAGCACATAGGCAAAATAAATATACCATGAATGAATGGATATCAGTTAGGTCCCAGGCTCAGAATCCAGTGTTGGCTAATCAATAAAACAGCCATTTCTTTCTTTCATTATAGAGTGAACACAGACCTTCCAAGTTTCCCTATTTTCCCAGGGACAGCTCTAGGTTTACAGGAGCCAAACCCGGTTTCGGATTTGATGCTGAAATGTCCCTATTTTCATCTGAGAAATATTGGAGGGTATGGAATTATGCGACCCCCAAGCCAAGGAGATAAGTAACGATACAACCTTTAGAAGACATCTGAAGGCAGCCCTGTATAGGAAAGGTTTTTTTTAAAAAAATGTTTTATTGCATTTTTATATACAGTGGTACCTCAGGTTAGGTACTTAATTCGTTCCGGAGGTCCTTTCTTAACCTGAAACTGTTCTTAACCTGAAGCACCACTTCAGGTTATGAAGCCTCCTGCTAATGAAGCCTCCTGCTGCCACTGCACCACTGGAGCACGATTTCTTTTCTCATCCTGAAGCAGAGTTCTTAACCCAAGGTACTATTTCTGGGTTAGCGGAGTCTGTAACCTGAAGCATATGTAACCTGCAGTGTATGTAACCCGAGGTACCACTGTATGTTGGAAGCTTCCCAGAGTGGTTGGGGCAATCCAGTCAAATAGACGGAGTGTAAATAATAAAATTATTATTATTTATTGTGGAATAGGATGTCCCTATTTTCATCAGAGAAATGTTGGAGGCTATGGCATGCTTCCTCTGACAGTGGAGGTGGAACATAAGGCATCATGCTTGGTAGCCATTGATAGAATTATCCTCCATGATATATTTTCAGTGGCGTAGCGTGGGTTGTCAGCACCCGGGGCAAGGCAAGTAATTTGTGCCCCCTAACCTGTGGATTTGCGCCCCCTAACCCGTGGATTTGCGCCCCGTAACCCTAACCCCCAGATGTTGCGCCCGGTGCGGCCGGCCCCCCCTGCACCCCCCATGCTACGCCACTGTATATTTTCACTAACTATTGTGGACCTCAGCCACTGATACAGCCTTATCCTCCACGAATTTATCTAATCTTCTTTTTGAAGATTTCTACCAGTGAGGGGTGTGAGAGAAGATGGCCACACTGAGGTTTATTCTGATCCTAATTCCATCTGCTGAGGAGAGAAATCAACACAAAGACCTCCCTAGAGAATAGCATGCCATGCTCCCATAATTGGATACACCTTGACTTTTGAGTTGTAGGACAATATTTACTCTGCTGGGGCAACACTCTGTGTCCTCCCTCTATTTATAAATTCCATAAAACCTTGCTGAATAGGTAGAGCTCTCCTTCTCCTTTCCACCCCTCCTCCAGCCCAGGCTCCTGCTCCACTCACAGCTTTTAAACAGGAAGGAAGTATCATTTGCTTCTCCCAGCACAAAGAGAGCTCTGAGCATCTAATTGCAGCTTTCTGTTAGCAAATGGAACTGGCAAATCACTCCCCCCCTAGCTAAAAGGTACATGCCAAACTCTCTTACAGGCTCCGGTTTAGAGAGAAAGGGAGAGGAAGAAAGGGGAAAGGAACCCCCACCCTCGGGAGAGGGGGAAATCTGCTTTTTAAATTATTCCACTGCTTTGCGGAGAGGAAGTATTAATTACATGACTGCAAAATGTAGATCAGGGTGGGATTTAATTACAGGGCAGGCTTTGTGTCTGTTGTCCGACCAAATTCGACAGGAAGTGTTCCCGATGCCAGCAGTTTCAGGTGTTTTGTAGCCTATTTTATTCTCTCGTTCTCACCAGGTCTGAAAGGTAGATCAGGTGACTCTGTCTGTTGCCCCATTGTCTGCAAATCCACAAAGCTTCCATTACCCACAGGGCAAGTACACCATTCCTTTTTCTTTTTTTAACAAGGCAAGAAGTTTCAACATTTTATTTTTTTTAATAGGCAACATAATGTGACTCCAAATCCATTCTGGGTTCTCTCCCCCGCTTTCTCATCTCCCCGCCTTCTCGTTAAAATAAGATGCATGACCCCCCCCCAATTGCTTTCGGCACAAGGCATGCCTGCAAATATGTACTTCATTTGTCTGCCTAACACCTTATGGCTGCCTGCCTGCTCTTTTATCGTGAATGGGAAGTGTTTTTCAATAGCCAACAAACCGATTGTTCTTGATTTATTTCCAGCTGGTGGGGTGGTGTTTTATGTTCTTTTTTTCTTTTTGACATCCACTGACTGATTTTGGTGAATTTTAGATTGCTTTAAAAATACATTATGTCCTTTATTTATTTAGATCAGGGTTTCCCAAAAACTTGGATCGCCAGCTGTTTTTGAAGGATCTAGCAGGAATAATGGTCAGGGATGAGGGGAATTGTAATCCAAAAACAACTGGAGACCCAACTTAGGGAAACCCTGATTTAGATACATAGTGTACCTTAAGGTAGACAACAGAAGAAAGATCCTGCATCAAAACAGTACTACAGTGGTACCTCGGGTTGAGTACTTAATTCGTTCCGGAGGTCCGTACTTAACCCGAAACTGTTCTTTACCTGAAGCACCACTTTAGCTAACAGGGCCTCCTGCTGCCACCGCGCTGCCGCCACACAATTTCTGTTCTCATCCTGAAGCAAAGTTCTTAACCTGAAGCACTATTTTTGGGTTAGCGGAGTCTGTAACCTGAAGCGTATGTAACCTGAAGCGTATGTAACCCGAGGTACCACTGTAATTGAAAATTCATCATCTTTCCCTGGCTTACTTCTGAACTCCAAAAGTCCAGACCAACCAGGTATGTCATACAGTGCTTCCAGAAGATTCTCAGCCTAGTACTTTGGTGAATCAATAGCAAATGGAATACCCACAATGCACCTGTTCACAAGTGGCAGAAGCTAGAAATACAACAGGAAATCAAGCTTCTTATGCGGTCACCAAAACCTGATATGGCACCATCTCAAGGGCTCAAAAGTGCTCTAATCACTGGTGGGTTGCTTACCTAAAGTTCGTTCAAAGGAAACAGCAAGATTTGACTGAATTTGTCAGGATAGTGGAGCTCTCCTAACTCCTAGGGTGGGTGGATCTACACACAGGGGGGGGGGGAGAATCGCTATAAATAACTCAGAAATTAAACTGTTATAACAAAAGGGAAAAAAACACAATTGAAAATTGCAATTATTAATTTTTTTGCTCTCCAGCGCTATTTGGAGATGGCGTCCCACAGTTATAAGATCAGATATGCTGCCTTCTCTCTGACAGTTTACAGGCAAACAACAAGCAAAGCCATATCTCCATCCTTAATGCTGCAGTGCTTAGTGCTAAGACAGGAGATAAGAGACCTCTCGTCTCTGATCTTAGTACTTCATGCTTACGTCAGAGATCATAGATCTCTATGCCTGATGTCATATGACACCAGCTGATTGATAGATGCATAGGAGCTAAGTCCTAGGGGCCGAGGTTCCTTCGCCCCCTCCCCCAAGTCAATGAACATTGCTATTCAAATGGTTTGTGTGTGCCACGTCATGTGCTGGGCGGGGCTTACCTGCCCCCCATATATTTTATTTAAGTTGGCACCCCTGGATAGGTGGGTGTGGTTTGTTTCTTGGTTTTACTGCTTTATCTTTTGTAAACTGCTTTGAGATTGTTTTTTTTTTTTTTTTTAATATTTTTATTGGGTTTTCACTTTTTATATAGACAAAACAAACACACATAACACCAAAACAATTACAAACAAAACAACAAACATATATAATTCCCAAAAATCTTATTTTCTAACCCTGGTCCTTGACTTCCCCCCACCCCCTCCCTTGCATCCCTATTCCCAAATTTGTATCAGCAAATTAGCATTTCTTCCGTCTTGATATTAGTCCTTTTATAAAAAACAAAAATAAAATTTTCCCTAAGTTGGACCCCAGTTCTCTTCCCTCGATTTCTCATTTTTCTTACATAATTTTCTTATTACTAAACCCCCTGGTCTTGAGTGATGTTTAAATTTAATGCTTCCCTCCCTCCCATCCCCGCTTTGCGTCCTTTCCCAAGACATGTCTAAAATAACAGTTTTTAGCCTGGGTTCCGCACATCCGAGGCTCTCAAATCCTTTCCAGTCCCTCTCCGCCGGTTTTGTTGGTAGTCCTTTTTGTCTGTCATCGGGTCTCGAAAGATTTCTTTAACAATCAGTCCAATCAGTCCATAGTCTCTTCCCATATTTAAAGGCAACTGCTGAGGAATCTCCAGTAGGTCTGAGTCTTGATGATGGTCAAAGTTAAAGTCTATGTGTAGGCCCCAATTGTACTTCTTTATTTCTAGTTCCTGAATTCCATAAACTCCCAGGGCCTCCACTTTCGTCTTCTGTATCTTTCGTAGACTTACACTGGATTTAATCCAATAGTCTCCTTGCTTGTGTTCTCCAGATGCCGACTTCTGGTTAGTATTTTCCCGCATAACTTGTTCTCTTTCTTGTTTTGTCTTCTCCTCTTCTTTGTTTATTATTTCAAATTCAGCTGTGGGTACTTTCTCACTCAGGTCATCATTACATTCAGCAGGACTACTTGTTTCCAAATCCAAGGTCATCAATTGTTTACTCATAGCAGTAGTCTGCTCCTGTAAGGTTCCCACCAGTGAAAACATCCTTTCGATTTCTCTCAGTATCTTTCCACCCACAGCCATTGTAATTCCACAGAATTCCCCCTAGAGGGAATCTGGTTGCTGGATGATCTTTCCTCCAACAGTCCTCTGTCCTGTTATTGTTTCTTTGTTTCCCACAATTTTAGTTCAATTGTAACTTCTTTTAATCCGGAGAGGTCTTAAGTAACAATTTTTTCACTGTTAACAGTCCATTTGACAGCTTTGACAGCTGTCAAACTCTGCTCCTCTACACAGGCTCCAAAGCAGATCGCTCCCGGGCCCGGGGGGGAGGGTTATTTACCAGAAAACAAAGGCTCCTTCAACACTCCAATCTCCTAGTCAAATTTGCTTTTCTAAATCTTGGAAGTTATTGTCTTTTTGAAACTCACCCTTTGCAGGGTGGGCACTCCAGCTTAGCTCTTATTTCGTTGCTCTGGATTGTCTGCAAGGAGGGGGGGTGGGGACTTCCTTTTAGCACACCCCCCGGTCGTCTCAAATTCAGAAGGTAAAGATTTTAAAGTTCAGTTCCAAATTACTCACGGGTTCCTTTTTTTCAGTCCCAATTTCAAGGAAGGAAGTCAGCGCTCTCCAGTTATGGCTCGCGGCTTCGCTCAGTGGCGGTAGCGATCGACTCTCAGTGCCGCGCCGTCCCCCGTATCCCCTCCGTAGCCTTTAAAAAGGCTCATTGCGAATCAGGGGGGGCGCTTAAGGCACCCGCCGAGTCCTCGGTCCGCAGGCTTCCGCGCCTGCGGTTTTTAAGGGTCCCCGTGTCGCCGGCACGGCTAAGACCCATCCACCGCTGAGCCGATTCCCTCCGGAGCTCGGAGGGAATCCGCCATTTCCAGATCGCGCCAACCCGGAAGTCCTGCTTTGAGATTGTTGTTTAGTCGTGTCCGACTCTTCGTGACCCCCTGGACCAGAGCACGCCAGGCACTCCTGTCTTCCACTGCCTCCCGCAGTTTGGTCAAACTCATGCTGGTAGCTTCGAGAACGCTGTCCAACCATCTCGTCCTCTGTCGTCCCCTTCTCCTTGTGCCCTCCATCTTTCCCAACATCTGGATCTTTTCCAGGGAGTCTTCTCTTCTCATGAGGTGGCCAAAGTATTGGAGCCTCAGCTTCAGGATCTGCCCTTCCGGTGAGCACTCAGGGCTGATTTCCTTAAGAATGGATAGGTTTGATCTTCTTGCAGTCCATGGGACTCTGAAGAGTCTCCTCCAGCACCATAATTCAAAAGCATCAATTCTTCGGCGATCAGCCTTCTTTATGGTCCAGATCTCACTGGACCTAATAGGTGTCTAAAGCCATTTGCCACTGTTGCTGTACGTAGGTTTTTATTTGTTTTTTATCTTATATTTTGGAAATGCACATCCAGGTTTTTTCTTTAATTTTTTTGGGCCCCCCCCCCCAAGAGAGTGGGGCCCTAAGCTATAGCTTGTTTATCTTATACGTAAATCTGGCACTGTTTGGGGGCCAAATATAGGCCATAGATTTCCCACCCTTGACACAGGCCTCTGGTTTGATCCAACAGGGCTCTCCTATGCACTCTGCCTGATACCTGAGGACAGAGACACAGTGGATTTCTCTTCTGCAACCAGCTCTCTCTGCACGCCGGGTTGTGACCTTGTTTGTTTTGTAATAGTGTGTGTACATCACAAATCTCTCTTTCTGTCTTCTCCTTGAAGCAGTCTTTGATGTCTGTTTCCCCCCTCCACTGCCCCTCCCGAAAGTAGCTATGTTAGCAACTTTTGCAACCCCGGTGGGGGTTTTATTAAAGTGTCAGGATAGCCTGATAATGGAACGGTAATGTAGACGAGACCATTAGCAAAATGTGAAGGGATACATGTAACTTTCAGTCCTCCTAACAAAGGCAACCTTGTGTAGAATGCAAACGAAACCTAATGCCTACAAAGTGCCTGAGGTTTTTTATTATTATTTTAAAAAACCCATTTACTGGCTGACATTAGACAGTGACCCACTCTGGAACAACTGATTATTAACTGAATGGGTAATTCAAAATATGTTGAGGTAGGCTCAATTCAGTTCCCAATGGAGTATCCATACTGTACATCTTTCTCTATGATGTTTTCCCTCCCTCTGTCTCTTTCTCTCTCTCTTGCGTGTTTGTCAGTGTCCCTCTGTCTTCAGCGGCAGCCAGGCAACAATCTTTGTGCCTGAATAATTTTGATTTCATGTTTGTGCATGTGTAGGGAGAAAGGTATTTCAACAAGAAAAGTCATGCCTCTATAGCAGCTCTTCTGTATAAGAGAAACGAGCATTTGTCCCTTCAAAGGTCACATGCTGATTTCACATTTACATTTAAAATATAAAAAATAAAAAACAGCGATGCAAGCAAGCAAATAAACAACACACCACACAAATCCATACGCTGAGCAAAAATGGGTGTCAAACATGACAAAGTTCAAGGCTCCCTTGTAGTGGGAGGAGCAGAAATCAAGGCTGAAACTTGTTAAGAGGTGTTGCTCTCTTTAAAGATAATTATTTTCCTGTGACACTACCCTTGACTTAATATGGGTAGTTGATCATTCTACAAATTCTGCAGGGAAGGGGACCGAGGGAGCTGAGCAAGTCAATTCCTCCTCTCTCTTCCCCGCACCCCCCCCCCAGGTCACACTAACATTTCATCATATGAGCCAACTCTAGGGGGCTGTGGGTTCTTGGTCACCCACCATAATATAATTGTGGGGACTGGGCACCTACAAAATCAGTGAGCAAAGCTGGCAGGTGGCAGCAGCACTGTCTCTGAGAGAGAAGCAGTTCATCTCCACCCTCTGCAGCCAATGAGCAAGGCACCTTTTTCTGGGGTGGGGGGCTTGGACACGGAGGCAGAGTCTCTCTGCCTCTGAGTCTGAATCCTTCCCCATGGAAAAGGGTGCCTTGCTGGCTGCAGAGAGAAGGAGGAAGATATAGAGTGGTACCTTGGTTCTCAAACTTAATCTATTCTGGAAGTCCGTTCCAAAACCAAAGCGTTCCAAAACCAAGGCAAGGTTTCCCATAGAAAGTAATGCAAAATGGATTAATCCATTCCAGACTTTTAGAAACAACCCCCAAAACAGCAATTTAACATGAATTTTACGATCTAACGAGACCATTAATCCATAAAATGAAAGCAATAAACAATGTACTGCAGTCACACAATCAATCAATCAATCAATCAATCAATCAGTAGCTGAACTGGGTTCCACACAGTCACAAAAATAGAACAAAAAAGAGCCGCAAAAACAAAAATGCAAAATAAATAGCAAAATCAGGCAGACCGCAGCGTAACACTCAAAACAGAAGCGTAAGACTCAAAATGGTGCACGTTTGGCTTCTGAAAAAAGTTCGCAAACCAGAACACTTTCTTCCAGGTTTGCAGTGTTTGAGTACCAAGGTGTTTGAGAACCAAGGTACCACTGTATGAGAGACACTGTAACAGACACTCAAATTGGAAGTGTGGCACTCAAAATGGAAGCGAAACACTCAAAACGGAGCACGTTCGGCTTCCGAAAAAAGTTCACAAACTGGAACAGTTACTTCCGGGTTTGCGGTGTTTGGGTTCCAAGTTGTTTGAGTACCAAGGCATTTGAGAACCAAGGTACCACTGTATACAGTCTGAGCCTACAATGGAGGGGTTCACAGCATCAGCAACCCCCAAAGGTCTTGCTTCACCCATAGTCACAGCCTTGGGTGCAAGCAGAAAATGGGCATGGCTTTTTCTTTGGCTTGGGGGCCATGATGGACTTTATCTCCCTGGCAGTATCCCAACATCCACTTCCCTTGTTTCCTTAAGTGTCTGGGTGAAAATCGAGAAAATATCAGATTTTCCACCAAAATAGTTTTTTTTTAGATTTTGCCCCCAAAGCGCAACTTTGGGCAGAACTATGAAAGGTCCCCTGAAAAAGCTCAACAACTTTGCTACCCCCAAAAAACTTTGCCAAGAAAAACTCAACAACTTTTCTGTCCGGATTTCCACTGTTTTAAATATGGCAACCCTAGTATTGCTCCAATCTGAAGGCAGAAGTTTACTTTCTTCCATGGCATGCAAGATGGAAGATTCCCTTCACTGATAGATCAGTGGACAGGATGGGAATAATTGTGTATATGCACCCCTAGATCTGAATGTTTTCAGGGAGTGTAGATCATGTATTTGGTTGTTGTTGCAACTCAAAGGGAATTGAGCCAGGTTGTTATACAAATTCCATTGAAATGAATGGAAAATGTGCTGTAGCATGGGCAGATTGAATTTTTGCCATGTAACATGTGGGTGGAAAACTGATGTAAGGCATGTAAGCTGAAAACACCGTTTTACACCACTTTCTCACACAAGATCTATGTATACACAGGGCAGGAGGCTCCAGTAAGGCAATAAATGCAATGGAAATGGTCATAAACGAACTCTCTTTACGAGCTTATTAAAACCGTCACAATGTCGAAGATTAATGTTACGGGTTGAGAGGAGATATTTAATTGGTGTCAATTAATTTCTACTGCGGGACGCGGGTGGCGCTGTGGGTAAAAGCCTCAGCGCCTAGGGCTTGCCGATCGAAAGGTCGGCGGTTCGAATCCCCGCGGCGGGGTGCGCTCCCGCTGCTCGGTCCCAGCGCCTGCCAACCTAGCAGTTCGAAAGCACCCCCGGGTGCAAGTAGATAAATAGGTACCGCTTACCAGCGGGAAGGTAAACGGCGTTCCGTGTGCTGCGCTGGCTCGCCAGATGCAGCTTTGTCACGCTGGCCACGTGACCCGGAAGTGTCTCCGGACAGCGCTGGCCCCCGGCCTATAGATGTGAGATGGGCGCACAAACCCCAGAGTCTGTCAAGACTGGCCCGTTCGGGCAGGGGTACCTTTACCTTTACCTTTAATTTCTACTGCAAGACATCTTCTGAGGAGACAAACCCATTATTTTCAGAGCATTTCAACTCAATGCCACCTCCGTCCCCCAACATACATAGCTGTATGACAGTAAAGGAGAACAACAGTCCTTAAAGTTGCTTAAACATAGTTTTCTATCATAGTTCTGTGGAATGTACATGAGTTAATCACTAAAGAGGAAAGTAGCCAGAGAACCCTTTTGGCTATGTCACATGGGCAAGGAAAAACATGTTTCATTCACTGCTTCATTCTAAATCAGTCCATAGGTATTTATTTAATTGCATTTCTAAAAATATTTAAAGACTGCCCGCGCATATAAAATATCAATGTGATGCTCAAGAAACTACACAAATGCAATAAAGCATAAAATACCATTAAAAACTGTTATGTACTGAGTTGAATAGGATCCAAAAAGCAGCAGTCTGATTGGTCCTAGAACAATAGGCTTCAGAATGCAGCAGTCTGATTGGTTCTAGAACAATGCAGCAGTATGATTGGTCCGCAGGAGCCACCCAATCCAGCTCCAGGTGGAAGCGAATCCGCCTACAGGAGAATCCCAGAATTAGCCAATCACGTGTGACCCATTGTGTAAATAATGTATATAAAGCAGATATTTTGGGGGAACTTCCATTCCTCACTACTATGAGCTGAATAAAGAGCATGAAATCCACACTCGACTCCGAGTATATTTCAAAAACAGTACAAAGTCATCAGAATAATGGCTGGCTCATCTTGAAAAGATTAAACAACTGGCTAGGCCTAAGTAAGTTCTTCTTTTTCTTCTTTTATCCCATCTTTTTTCTTCTCTTACTCCCTTTCTCCTCTCTTCCCTCCTGCATTTATCGTTTATTTTTCATCCCCTAGTTTACGCAAGCATGCCTTATTTACTGTGCGCAGGAATATGAAGGGGGTTGTGGGAGGAAGAGGGAGGGTGGAATGGGAAAGAAGGAAAATTGGGTGGAATTGCACAGTTGAGTCTTTGTAAGATTTGGAGGGGGGAACTGAAATAAACTGTTAATAATAATTTTTAAAGTCACTTGGTTACTCAAGGCTACAGGTGCTTTTGCTGGTCTTTAAAGGTCCTTGTTTATTGATAAATATGTAACAGCTATTTAATTGTTTCAGGGCAATTGCTCAGGGAAAATGTTGATCACAAATCTGAAGGTGGCAGTTGCACATTTTCTGAGAACTTAGAGCATGAACTAATAATGAGCTAATAATCATGTGTTCCCCAAACATGCAAGAAATTTCTCTCTGGAAATGCAAAGGGCTGCTGTATAATGCTAGGAGCAAAGATGGACAACTGCTTTTCTAGAGCCTCTTGCCGGCAGTATCAAGGATTGAATTTAATGATCCATATCTGAAAGGGTTGGAGCTAAAGCTGACAGGGTCAAAACTAATTTTCCATGTGATACACAAATTTGATATGACTGTACTGAACCGTAGAAAGAAGGACCTGTTTGATGTCCCTCAGACAAGATCAAAATACTAGTGGTTTTTTTTATGCTTGAGGTCTAACCATGGCCCTTTCCTGATTATATTCTGACTGCATTTCTGTATTTACTTACACAGGAGTAAGTAATGTTGACTTCAGTAAGGCTTGTTTTTGAGTGGAACAGGATTTCACCACCAGCCTCGGACTGCCACACTGCCCATGTGATACAGTTCATATCTACTGAGAAGCAAGTTCTATTGGTTTCAAGGGGGCTTACTCCCAGGCAAGTTGCTATAAGATGGCAAGCATGGCCAATGGCCAGGGATGATTGTAGTCAGGGCTTTTTTAAAAGCCAGATCTTGGTGGAACTCAGTTCCATCACCTCTCAGGTGGATTCTGGCACCTCTCAGGTGGGCACCATTGCCATTCTAACAGAACAGGTGAATTCCAGCACCTCTGTTTTTCTAGAAAAATAGCACTGATTGGAGTTGTAGTTGAGAAATGTCTGTCAGTCCAAAGTTGATTCAGCAGGAAAGGATAGGTTAATAAATAATAATAAATTTTTATTTATACCCTGCCCTTCCCAGTTCAAAAACTGGGCTCAGGGCAGCTAACAACAAATTTAAGCCACTTAATTATAAAAGCAGCATAAAATACAGTATAAAAACATGAATAACAATAAAATTCAAAAATCAATTTAGGGGAAATAAGCATTAGATAATATCCAGGGCCAGCTGGCTGAATTGGTCCTACTTGGGCCAGCGAGGAGGCCAGGGGAGAATTAGGTGTGGGGTCTCAGAGTGGGTGATCTTCATAAAGGGGGAGGGAGAGGGAAGAGAAGGGAAATAAAAGATCAGGCTGAATTCAAATTAAAGGCTGGGAATAGCTCTGTCTTACAGGCCTGACGGAAGGAGGTTAAATCCTGAAGGGCCCTAGTCTCATGGGACAGAGCATTCCACCAGGTCGGAGCCATCACTGAAAAGGCCCTGACCCTGGTGGAGGATAGTCTGACTTCCTTAGGGCCCGGGACCTCTAAACTATGGTTATTCATGGACCTTAAGGTCCTTTGCGGGGCATACCAGGAGAGGTTGCATTAATGGTGCACAGAGAAGGGAAACACATATTTGGTAGAGCACATAAAGGAGACATTTGCTTATTTGATTGATATTTTTTTATTTATATACTGCTTACCTGCCCAAATGACTTCTAAGCTTTTGACAAGTGTGAAGACAATCGTAAAAAATATAATGGCACATCATTTTAAAAGAGAGAACGTTAAAAACATCCATAATTGAAACATACAATAAAACAAGCCCATTAAAACAGTGAAAACAGCAATTAAAACAATTAGATCAGGAGGCGCGAGTCGGATGAGCAGGGGAACACTTGTCTAAACAAGTGTGTCATGAAGAGCCAGCAGAAGACCAATACCAATGGAGCCTCACCTATTTCCGCAGGGAGAGCATTCAGGAAGACTGGTGCTACTTGTGAAAAAGCCCGCCTCTGTGTTACAACCTGATAATCATCAACCCATTGGCAAAACTACGGTAATCAGGTTCCGTTTGTTGATCTTAATGCCTTTTGTTGGGCATGGGTTGGTTTCCAAAATAAATGCTTCACATTTGCTGGTTTGCCCTCCCATTTTCTGAACTTTTTCTTTCACACAGGACTATTACAAAATGCATAAAACTCATATTCGCAACAGACACAGAATGTCATGATGCCAAAACAGATGCAGAATGTGCACACAAGTTCATAGCAACTGCATCTTCTTGTAACTACATTTGATTAAAAAAAAAAATGTTAAACACAATCTTTTTGAGACGATACCAGACAGGCCTTTGAAGCATTAATGCTCACCTAAAAAACGTACATTGGTGCCTCGCAAGACGAAATTAATTCGTTCCGCAAGTTTTTTCTTCTTGCGAGTTTTTCGTCTTGCGAAGCACGGTTTCCCATAGGAATGCATTGAAAATCAATCAATGCGTTCCTATGGAGACCGTCCAGGGACAGAGGGGACCTGTTTTAAAGCAAGGGAAGGGGCAGCGGGGAGAATCGCTTCTCCCCGTTGCCGCCCCTTGGTTCAAAAGGGGTCCGGGGACAGAGGGGAAGGCGCGTGCGCACCTTCCCCTCTGTCCCCTCTTTTGAAGCAAGGGGCAGAGGGGAGAAGATCGTGCGCCTTCCCCTCTGTCCCCGGAGATTGCGGGGCTGGCAACGGGGAGAAGCGATCTTCTCCCCGCCACCCCTTGCTTCAAAAGAGGTCCGGGGTGCGGGGGCAAGCTTCGTTTTGTGAAGCAAGCCCATAGGGAAATTCGTCTTGCAAAGCAACTCGAAAACAAAAAAACCTTTCGTCTTGCGAGTTTTTCGTCTCGCGAGGCGTTCGTCTTGCGGGGCACCACTGTATCGCGTAAGTTTCACCCCCCGCCCCTTCTCTTGTAAGCATCGCTTCTAGAAATCATTGAGAAATTGAGCCCATATAGAGATGGTCAGGCTGCATCCCCAAATAATCTTAGCACAGATGCATAGCTGTCAACTTTTCCCTTTTCTTGCAAGGAATCCTATTCGGAATAAGGGGATTTCCCTTTAAAAAAGGGAAACGTTGACAGCTATGCACGGATGTTGCAAGGTACTTAGATGACTTGGGGCATAGGTCCACGGTACAAATTTGCATATGATAATTCTGGGAAATTGAGATAATGGATGGGCTCACCAGTACTGAGCTTTGCAGTACTCCTAGCAACTCTGTAGCATAGCTGTCAAGTGTCCCTTATTTGAAGGGACAGTCCCTTATTCCAGCGCCATGTCCCGCTGCTGTCCCTTATTGATGGATGTCCCTTAAATGTCCCTTAAATGATGTCCCTTAAATTTCAAAGGAAGCAGCTCCTCTCTCTCCCTCCCTGCCGGCCAGGGAGGAGGGAGGCTCCAACTGTGTTGCTTGGCTGTGTTGCTCACCCAATAAGAAGTCTAAGAACGACTGGGGGGTGGAGCTTGCATGCCTTGTGTGTGGCTAGTTAATGCAAGCTGAGGGGGGTTTTGAATGCTGGACGCCATTTTGTTGCACGTGCTGCTGCAAGCTTTGCAGTGCAAAGCCAGGCCGGGGAGCCATCTTAAGTTGAGGCTGCATAGGCCTTGTGGTGCATGTGATTCAGATCCTATTCAGTTGAACCTCTGGTTACAAAGTTGGTTGAACAGTGTTCTCGAAGCTACCAGCATGAGTTTGACCAGACTGCAGGAGGACAGGAAGACTGGAGTGCCTGGAACAGGTGAGGCTGCAGGTCCCTTATTTTGGCTGCTGGTCCCTTATTTTCAAGGCTGCTGGTCCCTTATTTTCAAATCTGTAAGTTGACAGCTATGCTCTGTAGACAAAGTTTTTGTTTTAAAGAAAGTTTTAGAAGGGGTGGAGGGGCAGGAAATCTGGGACCATCCACTACACACCTGAGTTTTGGATCCTCTGGGCCACCTCCTAACAATGTCCTTGAAGCTTCATTGTCTCTAGCATCCTGTCAAGGGAGAAGATTTCTCCAGTATACATGGTAAAATATGTAATAGGATCTATGGTCAAATGCAGGGGCCAGCAAACTTTTTCAGCTGTGGGCCGGTCCACCGTCCCTCAGACCATGTGGGGGGCTGGACTATATTTTGGGAGAAAAAAATGAACGAATTCCTATGAACCAGGCAGAGGGCCTTTTCGGTGGTGGCGCCCGCCCTGTGGAATGCCCTCCCATCGGATGTCAAGGTGATGGACAACTACCTGACATTCAGAAGACATCTTAAGGCGGCCCTATTCAGGGAAGCTTTTAATGTATGATATTTTAGTGTTTTTTGGTTTCTGTGGAAGCCGCCCAGAGTGGCTGGGGAAACCCAGCCAGATGGGCGGGGTACAAATAATAAATTATTATTATTATTATTATTATTATTATTATTATTATTATTATTATTATTATTATGCCCCATAAATAACCCAGAGATGCATTTTAAATAAAAGCACACATTCTACTCATGTAAAAACATGCTGATTCCCGGACCGTCTGCGGGCCAGATTGAGAAGGCGATTGGGCCGCATCCAGCCCACGGGCCTTAGACTGCCTACCCCTGGTCAAATGGCTGTCTGGATACATAATGGGGCATAATGGACGGCCTAGGACCCTCGTACCTATAGGACCACCTCTCCCGGTATGCCCCACAGAGAGCCTCAAGGTTCATAAATAGCAACACCCTAGTGGTCCCGGGCCCTAAGGAAGTTAGATTAGCTTCAACCAGAGCCAGGGCCTTCTCGACACTGGCTCCGGTCTGGTGGAACGCTCTGCCTCATGAGACCAGGGCCCTGCAGGATCTGATTTCTTTCCGCAGGGCCTATAAGACAGAGTTGTTCCACCTGGCCTTTGGCTTGTAGCCAATTTGATTCCCTCCCCCTCTTTCTTTTTTCTTTTTCCTTTCTCCTCCTGTGATGAGGCTGCATTTTAATATTTTAATGTTTCAATATTTTAATTGTTGTATTTTAATCTTGTTTTTAAGTTGTATTCATTCAACTTGTTTTTATTATTGCTTCTTAGCTGCCCTGAGCCTGGCCTTGGCTGGGGAGGGCGGGGTATAAATGAAATTTATTATTAGTATTATTATTATTATAAAATTTTCAGTAGCAATGCCTATGCATCCTTTTATGTCATCATCCTTTCCAGTCCAGATATCTATTGGCTACAGAGATCTCATTTTTGCTACTTGTTTGCTTGTTGTTGTTGTTGGCACCTGTCTGTCTAGAGAGATAATGGAGTGTGCCTCTGGGGGTGAAGTCAAACTCCTGCGTTAGCAGCACCTAAGTGACTTCCTTGGGGCATGTCGGGGCAGTGTGTATAAAGGTCCTGGGCTGCTCAGATGCCAATATCCACCTCTTGGCCTTGCTGATGTGGCCCAAAAGAAAGCAGAGCAACACGTTTGGGACCAGCTTGGCTGCAGGAGTTGCCAGAAGGAGGTGTACAAGGAACCATCCAGTTGTCATAGGTACTTCACTCCATATTTGTATAGAGTTGACCCCTTAGCCCTTTCTCCTCGTGAAGAAATCCCACAAGATAGCAGAAGTTTAGGATCAGAGTCTTTCTTCTCCTAGATAGGCTACCTTCCCAGATTGATGAGCCCCATCTGCCCCTCACTTCCCTTTACAGCAGAGCAGATACCACTTCCCAGTTTCTTTTCCTCTTTTCTGTATTTGAAGCCCTTAGTGGCTTAGATCCCTCGTATTTACGGGGCTGCCTCTCCTGGTATGCATCGCAGAGGACCTTAAGGTCCATGAATAACAATAGTTTAGAGGTTCCGGGCCCTAAGGAAGTCAGACTGTCCTCTGACCTGAGGGTATGATTACCTGAGGGTCTCCCATCCTGGTACGGATCAGACCTGCTTCAGCAAAACCATCCTGTGCCAGAGCACACAAAACCTACATTTACCTTTCCAACACACTCCTTGTCCCCATCTAGGAGCAGCTGTAGTGTTTTGGTGTGAAGAGGAAAGGGAGCATATGAACTGCCTTTAAATCTTGGTCCAACTGCACTGGCTACCAATGAGTTTCCAGGCCCAATTCAAAGTGCTGGTTTTGACCTATACAGTGGTACCTCGGGTTAAGTACTTAATTCGTTCCCGAGGTCCATTCTTAACCTGAAACTGTTCTTAACCTGAAGCACCACTTTAGCTAATGGGGCCTCCTGTTGCCACTGCACCGCCAGAGCACAATTTCTGTTCTCATCCTGAAGCAAAGTTCTTAACCTGAAGCATATGTAACCTGAAGCGTATGTAACCTGAAGCGTATGTAACCTGAGGTACCACTGTAAAGCCTTAAATGGCTCAGGATTGCAATACCTCAAGAACTGCCTCTTTCCATATGAACCTACCTGGACCCTGAGATCATCTTCTGAGACCCTCCTTCATGTTCCACCTCCTCAAGAAGTCCAGAGGATGGCAACACGAGAACGGGCCTTCTCCGCAGTGGCTGTGGAATTCTCTCCCCAGGGAAGTTCGCCTGGTGCCTTCATTATAAACCTTTAGGTGCCAGCAAAAACGTTCCTTTTTAACCAGGCCTTTGGTTGATCCAATTTACATCCTATGGCCTTTGAAAATGTTGTTTTTTTTGGGGGGGGCTATTGGGTTGTTGTTTTCATTTTTATTAGGTATTTTGTGGTTTTATATCTTGATTTTATGCTGTGAACCACACTGAGACCCCTGGGTATAGGGCGGTATATAAATTCAATAATGATGATTGTCAGATGGCAAAGGTGGTTGCTCACGAGTAACCAGGCAGGACTCCTACCTGTCTTTTACAGGTTTTATTTAGGTGCAAAACTATTTATACCTGAAGGAGCGTCTCCACCCCCATCATTCTGCCCGGACGCTGAGGTCCAGCGCCGAGGGCCTTCTGGCGGTTCCCTCATTGCGAGAAGCAAAGCTACAGGGAACCAGGCAGAGGGCCTTCTCAGTAGTGGTGCCCTCCCTGTGGAACGCCCTTCCAGCAGATGTCAAAGCGATAAACAACTACCTGACATTCAGAAGACATCTTAAGGCAGCCCTGTTCCGGGAAGTTTTTAACGTGTGATATTTTACTGTATTTTTGGTTTTTATGGAAGCCGCCCAGAGTGGCTGGGGAGGCCCAGCCAGATGGGTGGGGTATAAATAATAAATTATTATTATTATTATTATTTATAGTGCAGAACCCCAAAGTTCATGTCTGCCTCAATCGCTAGCAGAATCCAGGAGTGCTTGTTTCCTGGACCTCCCCCCAACATAGAAGTCTTGTTATGCCCAGCCTTTTCCTTTTCCATTGGTCTGTCCTGCTTAATCTACACAGAGGCTGGTGGCAGTTGTCCAGGGATTCAGGCAGTGAAATATCCCAGTCCTACCTGGAGATGAGATAGATTGAACTCCAAACCTTTTGCCCACAAAGCAAACGCTTTGTCACTGAATTATGGCCCTTCCCTGAGGGCATGGATAACTTCTATTAGACTTTATAGATGGGAGGGAGGAACCAGACATGTGACTGCTGGATTTGATGGCAGCTACATGTTTATTGTCTCGTTTGGCCCTTGGCCCAAAGCACAACTGTTTAATTCCTTTGTGGGGAAAGTTGGAGACTGACAGTACCAGGAAGTTCTCTGAAACCCAACCTCGCTTCATACAAATTGCTCTCCTTCTTCCTTTGTGCTCATTTCGCTCCGTCGCAGCTGTGTTTTGTTCAGGGGTCATTGCATAATTTAATTTGAACACCTCATTGTCAGCAATGATTATAGATTTCAAATATCACAAGAGGAAGCTTCTGATTATGTGAATTGTAAAGGAGACCAAACAAATAAATGCAAAGGGTTGTGGTTTTTTTACAGTTAATTTTCTTAAGACTGGAGGATTAGTTTCAGCTATTTACATCCCCAGTGAGTTAAGCAAACTATCCTGTTGTGGCAAGATTTTTTTTCTATTTTTTTTTTTTTTAACAGAAGATGAAGTATTTTCCTGATGGGCCATTAGCAAAAGGCAAGCATGAGCTTCCATTCATCATTCTTCTCAAATATGTGGACCTGTTTTTCATCAACAGCTGTTGGCATGCAAACCAGGGCAGTTGAACTATCTTTTCAGCATGTGCAGAAGGTGCGAGTGGCAAACAAGCTCATTAAATGTCTGTTTCCGGAGTGAAGACAAAAGTCGTATGAAAGCAGGGGAGGTTCTGGCGGGGGGGGGGGGAGAGGTGGAAGTTGTAAAACAATTCAGGGCTATTAAATTATTTTTTGTAGGGGGAAAAGAAAGTCTTAAAGTGTGATGAAAAAATATTGATTTCATTTTATGTGGAGCTAATGAGATGGCCCAAAAGGCATTGCTCGCCAGAAAACATTTGCTTTTTCAACTCTCCCTAGATTATATTGCATATTATAAACAGATGACATCTTTTATTCGTAACTTGAAAGTTGCTCCAATGTGTCTTGGTACAGGGCCTTGTGCACACCAGCATCTGTTATAGTTGAGTTTTCCTGATGCACTTTCAACCAAGCCCAAAGTATCCACACTAAACCATGCCAGGTTCAGCTCTGCAAAAGTGTGCCAAGAAATACGTTAGAGTTCAGTGCTATAGACTACGGTCACCTGTAATGTTTCCCATTACTCTATGCAAGGGGTGGGGAATCTTTTGCACTCCAGATGTTGTTGAACTACAACTCCCACCATCCTTGACCATGGGCCAAGCTGTTGGCTGGGGCTGAAGCAAGCTGGTGTCTAACAATGACTGGAAAGTCACAGGTTCCCTACCCCTCCTATAAATGCACAAAACCTGCAGTCTGGTTTTTATTTTTTTAAAATTCAAAATTATAACAAGACATATTATCCAAAAACATATCACCCTTGTTCCCCCCCCCATTTTTCCTCCCGCTCCCCTCCCACACAAAACCCACCCACCCCCCGACTTTCCTCAGTTCCAGTCTTTGGTTTCTCTAAGAATGCTGTTTTCTGCATGTTACAAAGTTGTATAGATGCTCAAACTATTTAGCTGATTATTATCAATAAAAAGTTTGTGAATGTTTATTCAAAACCTGCCAAGGAGTCCAGTTCGCTTTGTTGCGTCTTCAGATACTTTGTAAAGGGTTCCCATTCATCCTTAAAGTCACAGTTATCCTTGTCCCGTAGCTTATATGTCAGTTTTGCCAGTTCTGCATAGTCCATCAGTTTTTCTTGCCATGATTCTTTAGCTGGGGTTTCTTCAGTCTTCCATCCTTGTGCTACCAGAACTCTCGCAGCCCAGTCTGGTTTTGCACAAGACAGATGTGCCGATTCCAAGTTGAAAAGGCCATTCCGAGTTGGAAATGTTTCTTAATTCCCATTTCTATGATCTCACACCCAGTTATTGCTGCGGAAATGTTTCCCGATACAGTTCCCTTTGAACTGTACATCTGAAACTGAATAAGTTCAAATGTTTCATTTCTAAGAGGGATTGCAGTGTGAGAGTCACTCACCAAAAGAGGTACAATTCTCCCTCCCCAACCTCTCACCACCACCACCACGAGTGACTATGTCAGCTTTCTTAAGTGTTAATAACTGTAACAACAACAACTTTAATATTTATACCCTGCCCATCTGGCTGGGTTTCCCAGCCACTCTGGGTGCCTTACAGGATCTCTAAAAGCATATTAAAAACATCAAGCATTAAAAAGCTTCTGATACAGGGCTGCCTTCAGATGCCTTCTAAAAGTCAGATAGTTTATCTCCTTGACATCTGGAGGGCATTCCACAGGGAGGGCACCACCACCAAGAAGGCCCTCTGCCTGGTTCCCTGTAACCTCACTTCTCACAGTGAGGGAACTGCCAGAAGGCCCTTGGAGCTGGACCTCAGTGTCCGGGCTGAACAATCGGGGTGGAGACGCTCCTTCAGGTATATAGCAATGAAGCTGAAGCTCAAAAGATTCAGAACAAATGAAAGAATGCACTTTTTCACACAGCACACAGTAATTTGCTCCCACAAGAGGCCACAATGTCCACCAACTTGGATAGCTATAAAGCAAGATGAGACACATTCATGGAGGATAAGGCTGTGATGACGACTAGGTATAAGAGAGAAATTTGATTCAGCTCACATTTAAAGGCAAATCAATCAATTGCTCACATTCGGAAACAATTTGAGAACCCAAAGACAGCCATGCTCCAAAATTCACACTGGTTTGAATTTTGCGATGCAGTTCTTCAAATAAGGAATGTTTACAAAAAGGCACGCATTAAGGGGGGGGGGAGAAATGTGCCCAACCATGAATATATTTTGAACAAAATGAACAAAATTTTAATATAAGCGAAGCCTTATACTGAGTTTCCTCCAGCTGGGAAGAGTGAGCCATTTGATATGATTAAAATTGAGTCTTGGACCACTGGGTCTGTTTGCTTTATGTTAACGCAGCACAGAACACAAGGTAACTAAACAATAAGAGGGCTTCAGCACTGTGTTTGTGATAGCACGTCTTGGCATAATGATTCTGCCACCTGCATATTTTAAACCGACGTGGCCAACCTCTAGGTTACCTTAATATTTACCCACCAGATGGGCCCTGCGTGAATTCCTGGGGCTGCAAGAGCCCACAGCAGGTGATGCACAGAAAATCTGCTCTGCAGGATCTTCTCAACAGGAGCTGCCCAAGAGCAAAATGGAGCATAACCGAAAGGTCAAAGGGCATATTCTAGGTACTTACATCTGGCCATGTTGTCCGAGCCTATGATGAAGCCTAGAATGCTTTACACAGTTCATTGGGTGATTGATCCAAGATGAAGGTAGTTGTGGAGAAGTTTCTTTACTCAGGTTTTAGGTGGTTTGCTGATGCATGTTGGGGTACAAGTTGTATATCCTAATCTAATTTGAACAAAGAGGCTCAGGCCTTTAGCTTAAAAAAGACAGCTTGGAGTTGGGCTCTAAAATGTTACATATAGTAATGGAGACTTTGTGATTGATATCCTCATTTTCAGCTATCAGAAAAAAGAGAACAATTTTCATAGAGTAGTTTGTGCGTCCTCTTCCATTGTATGATACCTATATTTGGACACTGCGGGTGGCGCTGTGGGTTAAACCACAGAGCCTAGGACTTGCTGATCAGAAGGTCAGTGGTTCGAATCCCCGCAACGGGGTGAGCTCCCGTTGCTTGGTCCCAGCTCCTGCCTACCTAGCAGTTCGAAAGCACGTCAAAGTGCAAGTAGATAAATAGGTACTGCTCCGGCGGGAAGGTAAACGGCGTTTCCGTGTGCTGCTCTGGTTCACCAGAAGCGGCTTAGTCATGCTGGCCACATGACCCGGAAGCTGTACGCCGGCTCCCTCAGCCAATAAAGCGAGATGAGCACCGCAACCCCAGAGTCGGCCACGACTGGACCTAATGGTCAGGGGTCCCTTTAACTTTACCTAAATGCTACTGCTTCCCTGAGCTTTTGCTGATGCTTCCTTCTTGTTCATGAATGGTGACAAAGTTTTCTCCATGCTTGTGAGATGTATTGTTTTTCCAGATAAATGATAATAATTATTTGTACAATAACATTTGCAAATATCATGCAAGACCGTGTCCTCTTTGGCGGTGCCTAAGAATGTTGAATGTGTGCTAAATAAGGAAATATATATATATATAACCACAGTAAAACCTATGAATGTGTACATGCACAATAGGGGTGCATGTGATCTAAGTGACATTTTCTGTTTAATTTGAATGTTAATTATGTTTTATCCCTCCTGTCGCTTTGACTACAACAGTAAAGTCCAATAGGCCCCATAAATCCCATATAGATGCCTGAGATATAAGAATCCTAAGCAAACAGACACAAATGAATTGATCTCAAACATTTTTCACTGTGGATTCAAGTTTTTACAAACCATTATTCCAGATTATTAGGATTCTGGGTTGATGGTGCTGTGGAGTTCAGCTAGCTCCAACTATTACAAGGAAGTTGACCCTGTAAAAAAGGCTCTGGAACCTTCTACCATTGGTAGAAATGGAATGCATGTAACATCAGTTTATGTGCTAAATCATGAGCCTTTGGAGAAATGGAAGTGGTGAAATTAGTAATAAAATAAATGCTACATTTAAAAGACCAAATTTATTGTAGGTTATTCTCTTGCCAGTATGTGAAAGAAAATGAACAAACATCCCCAAATTGCTTTCTAATCATTTAGATGATATGCAGTCTACCAGCTTTAAAGCAGTTGGCTAGCTTCTAGGTTGCTGAGTGGCTGAGTCTTTCTTTCTTAACAAATAAATCTGAGTTTGTTTGATGAATTAATGCTCAGTTATAGTGGGGCGCCTGTCTCATAAATGACCATTAAGTGATGTCCGGAATACTGGATGCATTCGGCAAGGCAGCTATAATTTATGTAATGATTCAACACATTTCACATCCTACCTTGATACAGTTAGGATAGGAAAAGCTTTCCTGCTGACATTAACAGATGTTGTTGGAGATTGTTTTGCTGCACTCAGACCGGAGGTAATAATCAGTGAATGAAATTGCTTCTCCACAATGCAGACATTCACTCTGCTAGTCAAGGACTGGACAAAATATGTGAAAAGGGCCTGCGGTAGATGTCAGCATTCACTGGAAAAAACTTAATGTTATTCAGTTTGTTCCAATCTTTTAAATCAATAACCAGGATCCTTGGTGTTACTTACCCTAATCACTGTGATCATTACATATCGACAACAACAAACATCAATAAAACAATGTAAGCTTAGTGTTTGCGTATTTTCCTGAAATAGTAGAAAGGTATGTGTGTCTTTGGGGAGGGAGATTTTACAGGATTCTTGTGAAAATAAATTATTGCTGAGTTATGGGGTGTTTTTCTCATATATACAGACTAGGAACTCGATTTTCTGTGTTCTATTCCTTATTAGTGATAGATGAACCTGACAGCTTTGGCTTCTTTCATTTCCCCACCCCACTTCAAAAATAAGCACAGTTCTCCACATTTCAACATCAGTTTGTGATTTATTTATTTTTTAAAGTTCTCACGAACATTTGTTGGCATGTTTGTGTGAATTTCCCCCAATAGATACTTCTTTATTTTGTATTCCTTATTTCATTGGAGAATTGCATTGTGAAATTTTGTTGTTGTTTAGTCGTTTAGTCGTGTCCGACTCTTCGTGACCCCATGGACCAGAGCACGCCAGGCACTCCTGTCTTCCACTGCCTCCCACAGTTTCGTCAAACTCACGTTAGTAGCTTCAGCAACACTGTCCAACCATCTCGTCCTCTGTCGTCCCCTTCTCCTTGTGCCCTCCATCTTTCCCAACATCAGGGTCTTTTCCAGGGAGTCTTCTCTTCTCATGAGGTGGCCAAAGTATTGGCGCCTCAGCTTCAGGATCTGTCCTTCCAGTGAGCACTCCGGGCTGATTTCCTTCAGAATGGAGAGGTTTGATCTTCTTGCAGTCCATGGGACTCTCAAGAGTCTCCTCCAGCACCATAATTCAAAAGCATCAATTCTTCGGTGATCAGCCTTCTTTATAGTCCTGCTTTCACATCCATACATCACTACCGGGAAAACCATAGCTTTTACTATACGGACCTTTGTTGGCAAGGTGATGTCTCTACTATTTATTGTGAAAATTGGGGAAGTGCAAATTTTCAAGGACAGCTGTGTTTTGGTTTGGATATTGCTTTGGACAGGGTGATATAGGTAGGTTCGCACTGGAATGCAAACTGAACCAAATTTCTTCCTCATCCTTAGTCTGTATGTAACCAACCCTGCCCTGTCCCTCCTCCAAACACCCTAGCATCAGTGACATGCCAGAATGAAGTATCAGCAAGAGTGGGGTGAACTTCAATGTTTGGAGAAGTAAAAAAGGAACTTTTTCTAAGGGAGGAAGCAGTCCAAAGGCTAACCCCAACATACTCATCATTAGAATGATGGAAAGCTGATTTGGAGGGAGTAGTTGAAAATCTGAAAAGGAGCATTCTAGAGTGCAATGTTTTCATAGAATCATAGAATCATAGAATCATAGAGTTGGAAGAGACCACAAGGGCCATCGAGTCCAACCCCCTCCCAAGCAGGAAACACCATCAGAGCACTCCTGACATATGGTTGTCAAGCCTCTGCTTAAAGACCTCCAAAGTAGGAGACTCCACCACACTCCTTGGCAGCAAATTCCACTGTCAAACAGCTCTTACTGTCAGGAAGTTCTTCCTAATCTTTAGGTGGAATCTTCTTTCTTGTAGTTTGGATCCATTGCTCCGTGTCCGCTTCTCTGGAGCAGCAGAAAACAACCTTTCTCCCTCCTCTATGTGACATCCTTTTATATATTTGAACATGGCTATCATATCACCCCTTAACCTCCTCTTCTCCAGGCTAAACATGCCCAGCTCCCTTAGCCGTTCCTCATAAGGCATCGTTTCCAGGCCTTTGACCATTTTGGTTGCCCTCCTCTGGACACGTTCCAGTTTGTCAGTGTCCTTCTTGAACTGTGGTGCCCAGAACTGGACACAGTACTCCAGGTGAGGTCTGACCAGAGCAGAATACAGTGGCACTATTACTTCCTTTGATCTAGATGCTATACTCCTATTGATGCAGCCCAGAATTGCACTGGCTTTTTTAGCTGCCGCCTCACACTGTTGGCTCATGTCAAGTTTGTGGTCAACCAAGGTCCTCCTTGTATCTCTCAGTGTACATATATGCGGGTAGAGCAGGAGGGAACAGGCAAGTTTCCACACCCAAAGATGTCCAAAATATTGAAGTTGGGCATGTAAAAGTGGTAGACCACAATCACAATGCACCTCTTCCATTGGAATGGCTGTTAAAACCAACGCCCACTGACTTCCCTCATCTTCCCTTTCTGGTTCGTTACAAAAGTTGTTATCTTCTGCATGTTAATATACATAAAATGTCATTACATTATCTTACGCCATGTTTTAATTAAATAAAATTGTGGTGTTTATTCAAAACCTGCCAAGGAGTCCAATTCTTTATGTTGTTTTTGTAAATAAATTGTGAAAGATTCCCATTCATTTTTAAAGTCTCTGTTGTCCTTTTCGTGCAATTTATCTGTTAACTTTGCTAATTCTGCACAGTTCATCATTTTTTCTTGCCATTGTTCTTTTGTTGGTATTTCTTCTTTCTTCCAACCTAGAGCTAATAAAATTATTGCCGCTGTTGTAGCATACATAAATATTTTCCATTTTTCTTTCGGCAGTTCTTGACCTGAAATGCCTAGCAAAAAGGCTTCTGGTTTTCTTTTTGTTTTGTTTTGCATGCTTGTTACAAATGTTATTTTAAACATTTTTTTCCAATTCATTATATATCATTTCCCAAAATTTTTTAACAATTTTACATTCCCACCACATGTGATAAAATGTGCCTTCCTTTACTTTACATTTCCAACAATGTTTTGATCCCAGATGAAACAATGGTCTTACTCAGTGTAAGGCAGTTCCCTATATTCCCTAGTGGAGGACCTTAATATATAGCAAGCATTACAGTGGTTCCTAGGGTTAAGAACTTAATTCGTTCCGGAGGTCCGTTCTTGACCTGAAACTGTTCTTAACCTGAGCTACCACTTTAGCTAATGGGGCCTCCCACTGCCACTGCACGATTTCTTTTTTAAAAAAATAAATAAATTAAATACAAGCATGCAAACATACATTTCATACAATCCTTAAATATATACAAACATACCTACATTCAGTCCCACAGATAATTCCTTTTCCCATCACCATCCACCACCCCTCACCCCACCTTTGTGTTAGACTTCCAATCTACTCAATTGCAATTTCTTTCCACTTCTGTTACTTTCTTTCACACATCTTTAACCTAATTTCATGCTTCTTTTTCTATTACACATTGTAATCCATCTTATTTAGTATTTCAGTATTTAAAAAGGAACTTGTTTATTCTAATAGGAGTTCTGATTTTTCAATATGGTTTTGTAAGTATCCTTTAAACACCTCCCAAGCCCTGTCTATCTTCTCTTTTGAGATCCTTCCAATTTCTCCCATTGTTTTGGATATATTGTAGTACTCCAATAATTTTGCAAGCCATTCTACTTTTGTCGGTATAATACCACTTTTCCAATTTTTCACAATCAATAGCCTTGCGGCTACTGTTGCGTACGAATATAATGTCTTGTCTTCTTCCTTTAGACTTCCTGGTACTATTCCCAATAGAAAACCTTCTGGTGTTTTCCTAAATGAATATCTAAACATTTTTTTTCATTTCGTTATATATTGTGCCGCTGCACGATTTCTGTTCTCATCCTGAAGCAAAGTTCTTAACCTGAGGTACTATTTCTGGGTTAGAGGAGTCTGTAACCCGAAGCGTCTGTAACCCGAGGTACCACTGTATATAGCATAATATCCCTTTCTTCCTCAGACTTCCATGGAAAGTGGAGGAACAACCAGTTCTAGTGCTCTCCTCTCATGCTCAGTTGTGATGCAAGCCAGAGCTCTCACGATGCAAACGTAATGTTGGAAGGGAACCTGTTTTCTCAAATCACTCAGCTGTACCTGGCAGCACCCTGAGCACAGTCGCTTACTATGTGTGGTGGTATGTAAAAGGGAGAGTAGCTGGAGTTGGGTAGATTTATGAAAATATTTACAGTGGTACCTCTGGTTATGTACTTAATTTGTTTTGGAGGTCCGTTCTTAACCTGAAACTGTTCTTAACCTGAAGCACCACTTTAGCTAATGGGGCCTCCTGCTGCTGCCGCGCCACCAGAGCATGATTTCTGTTCTCATCCTGAAGCAAAGTTCTTAACCCGAGGTACTATTTCTGGGTTAGCGGAGTCTGTAACCTGAAGCGTCTGTAACCTGAAGTGTATGTAACCTGAGGTACCACTGTATATCCCTCATTTCGTTCCCCAAAGCAGCTCACATTTCCCTTAAAAAAGCAATGTAGAATCCATAAAAGTAAATGGGGGGAACGAGTTTAAATCCAGACAATGGATTTTCTTTCTTTCTTTCTTTCTTTCTTTCTTTCTTTCTTTCTTTCTTTCTTTCAAGTGCATAATAGAAGGAAAAACTAAATCAAAGGTGCCACAGAACAACATAGGTTGGTGGGAACATATGAGAATGCCATTAAATGCCATTAAAAGGAAGGCAAGTGGGTCTCCTGGGGTACGGGATTCTACAACCTTGGTGCCTCAACTTAAAAGGCCCTGTAGGAGTGCATGATTTAATCAATTCCAGGCCTAAACGAGGAAGATGTAAAATAAGAACAAGGATGAGTGCCTGTGAGTGCAGAGTTCATTACAGAGTCTCTGAACATTGCGGACTGGGAGAGGGGTTTCCACATCAGAAGAGAGACATATTAAATGAAGCACCTATCCTCCAACATTTCTCCAATGAAAACAGGGACGTCCTATTCCATCATAATAATTTTAATATTTATACCCAACCCATCTGACTGGATTGCCCCAGGTAGGGCTTCCAACATATATAAAAACATAATAAAATACCAAACCAAGAAAACTTCCCTATACAGGGCTGCCTTAAGACGGCTCAGGGGTCGGCTAACTCCATACCCTCCAATATTTCTCTGAGGAAAACAGGGACATCCTGAGGAAATGAAGGACATTCCAGGATCAAATCAGAAACTGGGATGGCGTCTGTAAATCTAGGACTGTCCCTGGAAAATAGTAACACCTGGAGGTGCTGTAAACATGGCCACAGACTCTCTTTTAAAAAGCACTGTTGTACTTGTCAACGCGAACTTACTCTATCCATGGTTATCTTTGTTATTTGGGGGGGGGGGGCACCCAGAAGGATTCAATTATTAATAAAACTGGGTTGGATTAAATTTCTCTTGGCCAAAGGAAATTGGGTCCATCTTCACTTTAGGAATACGAGCCTTTCGCCCATTTACATAGAGCCTTTAGTACTTTTGAATGCCAGGAAGGTGAACCAAGAAGGAGATGTGGAATTGGCTTGCTTGGCAATGATCCTTAATATAAGTAATGACTGCACCCAAAACCCTAGGATTTTCCTCTCTATCTGCTCGTACCTGCTTTTAATAAAGCCTTTCCCCTGCGTAATGAAATGTGAAGGGCTCAACTGTTATATGGATTTTAATTTGGAAGTAGCTGTGGGGAAGGGTGAACCTGAAGATAAATTGGAGGAGGAGGGTTGGTTTTTTTGTTTTTTTAAGAAATAAAATCTATTGTCCATGCTGACTGTTTTCCTATTCCTTCAGCACATCTGGTTCTCAGTTTAAAGCCGGAAAGTGGAGGGGAACATATAATATTGGCAAGGTATTCTGCCTATAGGGGGAAATAAAGAAAGACACACACATGCAAAAAAAGATACAAACAAAACCAAAACCTGACATTTTTCTGATGAAGCCCAGTGCCTATGTAAAGCAAGAGCATCTTGTTGACAAGGAAATATTTCTGGAGTTTGGACAAATGGAAAAGAATATTCCAATTCTGCGGAGTTTATATATTTTTTTTGTTTTTAACCCTTATCAGCTGAGATAGCCTACATTTTGTAAAACTTGGTTTCTGCAAAACGGTGAGATTTTTCAATATTTGAGTCTGGAGTGGCAGGTATTTGTCCCTGTCTGCCTCCTTGCTGAGTTCCATAAGAGCAATATTAAGTCTGCATTCGCATGGCAGCATATTCCGTATCGCCGACAAATCACTAGCTGCTATTTTCCGCATTATATTTGAACTTTCACATGACATAAATGCCATTTCCAGAAATCTAGACGAATCTAGTGAAAGTGTAGTACTCATTTCCATGCTAATCACTTCCAGAAAAAAATATATCTGTCTGCAACCACATTAAGACAAGGGGATAAAGTGACAAAATTCAGAGTGACATACCAGCATACCAGTTGTTGTTGTTGTTGTTGTTGTTGTTGTTGTTGTTGTTGTTGTTCTTCTTCTTCTTCTTCTTCTTCTTCTTCTTCTTCTTCTTCTTCTTCTTCTTCTTCTTCTTCTATTTGCATTTCTAGTACATTTCAACAGAAGAAAAAACTGAAAGTAATAAGAAAATCGGAAAAAAATGAGCTACATATTACATATTCTATTACATTCAAAAATACAATCATTGACAGGCTTCTCTTCCTCTCTTACCTTGGTTTCTTTTATATGTCACTTCCTCACATGTCTTCTTAGTTTCCCCAGTATTATTCTACCCCTCCCATTAATTTTAGTTCTAACTTCCACTGCTGAAAATACTAACCTCTTGCTAGGTTAATTGCATACCAGTTCTTCCTTGCCGTTTGCCATGGTGAATTTCAGGGGGACAGAAACACTTATGCGTGGAAAGGGTGGGGAACAAGTGTGCTGTCCAATGATGTTCATCACTGTGTCACACCACGCTCATTGTTGTGAATGAAATTTCGCATGATAAGCTGGTATATTGGTCAAAAAGTCCCAGTTCCATAATGCAACAGGTATTGCGGTGTGAAAGCAATTTTGGAAAATGGCGTATAAGTGCTAGCATTATAATCAGGAAATCCACTGCAATATCCCATACCCTCCAACATTTCTCCGATGAAAATAGGGATACCCTATTCAACAACAACAATTTTACTATTCATACCCCACCCATCTGACTGGGTTGCCCCAGCCATTCTGGCCGGGTTCCAATATAAATAAAAATATAATAAAACATGAAACATTAAAAAAAACTTCCCTATACTTCAGCCTTCAGATGGCTTGGGGGTCTGGATAACTTCATACCCTCCAACATTTCTCTGATGAAAACAGATGCCCAGTGCTCCCCCCCTAAAAAATGTTAAGGGGTACTCTTATTTTCCTACTCATACTTAAATACTGCCCCTCAATGAGGCCAAACTTAGATTCACAAAATGTTTAGGGGTATGCTTACTCCTGCGTACCCCCAGGGGAAAAAAGCCCTGGGGATGCCCTAAGGAAAAGTGGGATATTCCAGGATCAAATCAGAAACTGGGATGGCTTCTGTAAATCCGAGATTGACCCTGGAAAATAGAGACACTTGGAGAGTCTGATATTGTCAGGGTTCTGTCGGTAGCTCCCGCCAGGTTGCCAAGCAAAGTACAAAGAAAAATTTATTACAGTGGTACCACAGGTTAAGAACTTAATTCGTTCTGGAGGTCTGTTCTTAACCTGAAACTGTTCTTAACCTGAAGCACCACTTTAGCTAATCTGGCCTCCCACTGCTGCCATGCCACCACCACATGATTTGTGTTTTTAGCAAAGTTCTTAACCCGAGGTACTATTTCTGGGTTAGTGGAGTCTGTAACCTGAAGCGTCTGTAACCTGAAGCATCTGTAACCCAAGGTACCACTATACTGTCCTTTTTTATTTCAATCTTTATAGAGAGAGGCTATAGAACCCAGCCTCTTGGATAATGGCGTTGTCCCAAATGAATCTCCACCACCCGTCTCTCCCACTTCCTCATTCGTCAATCTCATCACCTACGGGTGCTGCCACCTGCCCTCTTTGAGCTCTTTGCTCTCCTACTTTTAAGGTTCGCTGGGTTCTGGGAGTTGGAGGGTCTGGAATGCTTTCTAATGACAGTCTGTCCGCTGGACGTTGTTCTGACTCTTCCATGATTTCCCAGCTTCTCCCCTCATCTTCCTCCGAGCTGTGAGCTCCCTCAACCCCCTGAAATGCCATTTACCTTCCTGCCTGAGTGGTACCTATTTATCTACTTATACTTTGATGTGCTTTCGAACTGCTAGGTTGGCAGGAGCAGGGACTGAGCAACGGGAGCTCACCCCATTGCGGAGATTCGAACCGTCGACCTTCTGATCGGCAAGTCCTAGGCTCTGTGGTTCAACTCACAGCGCCACCCGCGTCCCTTCGGTTTTCTTTATAGGCAGTGCTTAAGTGATGAGCCCAAACTAGGCTTGAGTGAAACCGGCATGCTCCAATAATCCCCATTCTGCAGTAAAAACTGAGCGGACCAATTCCATCCAACACCACCTCTCTCATTACAATAGTCCCCAATGTCCAGACGTGAGAAAAATGAGCGCTGTACGGTTTATTGGATACTTAATGGTGTTTTGGGTGTTGGGTTGCAAAATATGTCAAGAATAGCAGCCTGGAAAGCGGCAGGCAGGCAAGCTGGTCATCCTACAGAGGTTCAACTAGGAGTCAAGCAGTCTATATGCAGCTCAGCTTGCAGCTTAGCAACCAGTTAACTCAGACTGTAGAGCCAGGAAGGATTAGCAGGTCTGTAAGGTCGGATGGGATATTATTGGCTCCTCAGGTCATGTGACGACTGATGGATTGAATACTATAGCACACCCTCTTGTCAACTGCAGCAATGGTGATGGCTGATGTAGCACAGGAATGAGCAGGTCAGTCATTCCCAACTGTAGAGAAGAGGGTGCCTGGGTTTTATTATAAAACTGGGTCCGACGACGGGATTCCATTCAATTCCCGAGTTTGAGATACTGGTCTTTGGTCTTGTACATCCCCTGTTTATTCCATCAGTGCTGCAAAAACTGAAGTCTGTGTACACTGCAGGAAGGTGTCTGAGCGAGCCAAGAATGTGTTCTCCTCTTATGGCAGAAGCAGATTCACACATGGCTCCATTTTTGCTCTTCCTCCCAATCCATCTTGAAACGCTGTTGGGAATGGCCCAGTTGGTGCTACAGGACGTACGGCTTTAATGTTTTCCTGCAGATCAGTAAATGTATGTTGCTGATATACAGCAGATCAGATGCACAAATAATGCAGCTTAAAAAAATAAATGTATTGAAATCTGGGTGTTTCCCCCTCCTTAAAGGACTGCATTATACATCCCTCTCATTCTTGTTCTGTTTCTGGAAGGTTCCTTGTGGCTTCCTGGATTTTGGAGACATTCCTCTTCCTTCCCCTTTGATGCCAAACTATTTTATGTAAGTTCTGAGACAATCAACTTGGCCATCTCTTTGGATGCAATTTCCTTCTGATTTTAAATTTGTCACTGGGGAAGACTTTTTCTTCCCCTAAGCCAAACAGCTGTTTTTTATTTTATTTTATATTTTTCTCTGGTTCTGCCTCCCCCACCCCCTCCTCCCCAAGTGGTCAACTTCCTTTTTTGGAGTTCATTCCTTTCTTCCCCCTCATATCAAAACAATAAAATACAGATTACAAATGGAATGGGATTTGCCTCAGTTAAATTCTGTTGATTCCGCCATCCTTGCTTCCCCTGATCTGGGTCTATGCCTATAGTAATAATAGTCATCATTCCATTTTTTGTTGTAGCACTTCTTGAATTTTTTAAAAAAGAAAAAGACTGCTACGGAGGAAATATAAGTCATGCAAATCTATCTTGAGTCTCTAATTCAAAAGCCCTGTTTCATTTATTTCTAAAAAATGAATGTAATCTATTTTTCTTTTTAAAAGAGAGAGAACCCAAAATGACTTACAATAAAATGTAATCTGTAAACAAACCCCTGTGTTGCAATATAGACAAGCTGAACAATATAACACAACACAATGGCCAATAACAATGACACTAAAAACTATTTAAGTTGTTGTTGTTGTTTAGTCGTTTAGTGGTGTCCGACTCTTCGTGACCCCATGGACCAGAGCACGCCAGGCACTCCTGTCTTCCACTGCCTCCCACAGTTTGGTAACTCATGCTGGTAGCTTCGAGAACACTATCCAACCATCTCGTCCTCTCTCGTCCCCTTCTCCTTGCGTCAGGGTCTTTTCCAGGGAGTTTTCTCTTCTCATGAGGTGTCCAAAGTATTGGAGCCTCAGCTTCAGGATCTGTCCTTCCAGTGAGCACTCAGGGCTGATATCCTTCAGAATAGATAGGTTTGATCTTCTTGCAGTCCATGGGACTCTCAAGAGTCTCCTCCAGCACCATAATTCAAAAGTATCAATTCTTTGGTGATCAGCCTTCTTTATGGTCCAGCTCCCACTTCCATACATCACTACTGGGAAAACCATAGCTTTAACTATACGGACCTTTGTTGGCAAGGTGATGTCTCTGCTTTTTAAGATGCTGTCTAGGTTTGTCATTGCTTTTCTCCCAAGAAGCAGGCGTCTTTTAATTTCATGTCTGCTGTCACCATCTGCAGTGATCATGGAGCCTAGGAAAGTAAAATCTCTCACTGCCTCCATTTCTCCCCCTTCTATTTGCCAGGAGGTGATGGGACCAGTAATACAAATGATCAGAAATTACAACCAAAGTCTCTAAATCATCTTCACCGGTCTCAGCAGAATAATTCAAAAGTTTGATATATACATAATCTGTCACCAAATATTGCTGGAACAGAGTTCATCAGTGACTACAGAATCATATGAGCATTGATCCAGAGTATATTTTCTACAACGTTTATATTTGCTTACATGTGAGATTGGCTTGTTAAGAAATTGAACTGCATCCTTCTCATATTAATTCTTACAAGTCTGGCGGGTGAAGAATTGATCAAGATTGGCTGATGAAGCATTGAATGAAACAACTAGTTATCCGGACACTCTATCCAGGCGATATTTGGTGACAGATTATGTATATATCGAACTTTTGAATTATTCTACAGCAACTGGTGAAGATTTAGAGACTTTGGTTGTAATTTCTGATCATTTGTATTAGTCTATAAATAGTGTTTAGTGTCATTGTTATTGGCCATCGTGTTGTGTTATATTGTTCAGCTTACAATAAAATGTAGCACCCTTAAAACTCACCATATATCCACATTGTAAACTCTCAACATGGCAATGAGAAGGTTAATGCTACCATTTGTGCAAAAGCTTACCAAAATAGGAAAATTTTCATTCTCCTCTGGAAAAAAAAGTGTTGGGTTTAGGTGGGTCTTTCCTGTAGGGAGTTTAGTAGACGTTGGACCACTTCCATGGGACTTCATTCTGCACCAGAGATTAAATTTTGAGTATAAGATGATTCAATTTACTTATTCGTTCATTTAACAAAATGTATATACAACTTACTCAACGAAAAAACAAAAAAAAGTGGTTTCCAAAGAACAATCTAAAAGATTTTTTTAAAAAATGCCAATAAAATCAAACACGTGAACATAATTGTTTGTATCAAAAATATAAATAAAATCAGCAGATGAACTCAAACCTCATGTTAAACTTGTTAAGCAAGTAAAATTAGAGAACAAGAAGAGACAGCTTTCAAAGAGGATTGGAAACCATTTGTAGATTATCTAAGAAATCATTGTAAGAATGTTAAAACACTAGCCGGTTTGGAGTAAGCTCAGCAGTAAAATAAAAATAAAAATGCAATGTGAAAAAAAATTGGAGGTATGAATAATTAGAATAAGCAGAATATGCAGCAGAAATAAGCAATTTGAGGAAACCATGGAAGGGTGGAAGGGAAGTTGACTAAAAGAAAGTATTTGATGAATGGATTGAAATAGATTGAATTTTCGTTTTTCTTTTTTCCTTTCTCCTCTTTCTTTTTTCTTTCTTTTTCTTTTTAAAATTAGATGGTATTTTGAAAAATCTATAAATAAAACTTTTTTTAAAAAAGAAAAAGAGATCTGAAACCTTATGCGATGAAGTTGCTAAGAGTAGACATCAAATCTGGGATACTCCTGGCTGAAATGCCATCTTTGTCACAAACTCAACAAACAGATTTAGGCAAGCTGCCGTTTCCCCTGTGTAAGTCCCCCACCTGAGATTTAATGATGTGCAGCAGAATGGGGACCAGGTAGGATGGAGCTGCCATGCTAGTTTATGGACTGGTGGGTCTCTGTTGCTTTCCAGGAGAGCAATTGGTGAGGATGTCAGCATGGTGCAAATGCACCGGCAGGAGTGACAAATGAGCTCTGGCAGTGTCCTTCCTGCCACCATGAACCTCCTGGTAAGTGACAGCAACACACCTGCCAGAAAGTAGCCCTGCCTTATCCAGCAAGCTACTTATGAATACAATCCTGCTCCTAGCAGGGATGGAGGGGAAATCTATCCTGAATGGATTTCTACACAGCTTCCTATGTTGAGTTTTGTCTGCTTGTTTGTTAAATTTACACACTGCCTCAAGGATCTCAAGGTGGTGCACATGGTTCTCCTCCCTGTTTCATCCTTGGTGACTGGGCCAAGGTCATCCAGTGAGCTTTGTGGCTGAGTGGGGATGGTGGTGCTAGGGACACGGGTGGTGCTGTGAGTTAAACCACTGAGCCTAGGACTTGCCGATCAGAAGGTCGGCGGTTTGAATCCCCGCGACGGAGTGAGCTCCCGTTGCTCAGTCCCTGCTCCTGCCAACCTAGCAGTTCGAAAGCATGTCAAAGTGCAAGTAGATAAATACCGGTTTTTTTGCTCTATAAGACTCACTTTTTCCCTCCTAAAAAGTAAGGGGAAATGTGTGTGCGTCTTATGGAGCGAATGGAGGCTACACAGCTATCCCAGAAGCCAGAACAGCAAGACGGATTGCTGCTTTCACTGCGCAGCGATCCCTCTTGCTGTTCTGGCTTCTGAGATTCAGAATTCCCCCCCCCCCCTTGTTTTCCTCCTCCAAAAACTAGGTGCGTCTTGTGGTCTGGTGTGTCTTATAGAGCAAAAAATACGGTAGGTGCCGCTCTGGCGGGAAGGTAAGCGGCGTTTCTGTGTGCTGCTCTGGTTCGCCAGAAGTGGCTTAGTCATGCTGCCCACATGACACGGAAGCTGTCTGCGGACAAACGCCAGCTCCCTTGGCCAATAAAGCGAGATGAGCGCCGCAACCCCAGAGTCGGCCACGACTGGACTTAATGGTCAGGGGTCCCTTTACCTTTACCTCTTCTTGCATTGGCCACCCAAGTTATATCCAAGCCTCTTATGCGTTGTGAAACTTAAACAAGAACAACACACAAAATAATTCTATACAAGTTAAATGCAAAATTGCATGCAAAAAAAAAAAAGGTATATCATGCATATAATAAATATAACAGAGTCAATCCCATTCGGTATTATATTTCTGTAAGCATAATTTCATGCATTAGTAACTGAGAGCTTTTTATAGTTATATGAAATGTTGCATGCATCTGTTCTTGTGCTGGTTCCTTTAGGAACCCTTCTGTGTATTTCAGGATTATAATGCATATAATATGCAACAATTATTCATATTTTTAGCAGAACCAGTAAAAAAACAAGTCAATTCTAATTAAGATCAAGGAGGAAAACAAAAACTAGAAAACATCCATGGGGATAAGTTCAACATGGAGATTATTATTTTTCTTTCTTTTCTTTTTTTTAAAAAAAGCCCCACCCCTAGTTCCTAGTAAGTGTAACATTGTCAGTCACCATGACTACTTGTGACCTTTTGTTCTGGAACGTGTTGTCATTGTTTTTATTTCTATATTTAACAAATAGGACTAACAATGAATGTGATCACTGTAAGCCAGAGGTTTCCAACCTTTCTGAGTTCATGGCTCCCTTGACCAACTCTATTCTTTCTGCGGCTCCCCTCTGGGGCTCAGGAGCCCAGTTATGTCACCCCTTGCCTACAGAGCTGCCAGACTCTTACCCTTTTTTGAACACCCTCCTTGCGGAGTGTTCCCTCAGCCTCCTCTTCTCGCCTCTGGGCAGGTGCTGCAGCCACCCCTGGTCTTTCATCTGCCCTGCCTTGCCCCACAGGGGCCTGGGACTTGTCTGTCCATTCCCAACAACAAGGGCTGGTAGACCAGCTGGCTGGGCTCCCTCACCTGCTTGCTTGCTTACTTACTCCAAGGCCGCTTCAGCTCCTGGAAACCAGCAACATCTGACCAGCCCGAGACACCATTCGCCTGCGGAGCTTGTAGCCAGAGCTGCTGCAACAAACAGCTGTGCAAACCTTTGGGAGGCAGAGACGCAAGAGTAGGATTACCAGACATCCCTGGTTCCCAGGGACAGTCCCCGGATTTGCTAATCTGTCCCCGGACAAATTCTGTCCCCAGACTGTCCCCAGATTTGCAAATCTGTCCCCGGGAAACATGACAGCAGCAGCCTCAGCAGCCCAGAGCCAGCTTGGTAGCGCAGTTGGCTCTGGCTGGCTTCAGGAACTGTTCACTGCTGAAGGGGAACCGGATACTGCCAAGGAGATAAAGTCCATCATGGCCCCAAGCCGGCTGCCGGACGATCCATCGATCTCCCGTAGTCACACAGTATGAGCTATTAGTGACACGAGTTTCCTGGAAATACCTTGCCACATTCCAGGGCTCATGCACACTCTTATCAGCAGATAATGCACAGCAAAAGTCGCACCCAGGAGAGCATTATTTACAAGCTTTTATTCAGCGTTGATCAGAACAAAGAAAGACATGACTGTTCTGCATCAGTGTCTTCGACAGAGAGACAGAAACGAAAGCAATAGCAAATATAAACATCCTGTGAACAGGACATACGCAGGCTGTGACACAAACATCCTGCTCCCTTTTAAGGTGGAACGGAAATATCCTAACAGGGATGTCCGGCGGTACAGATCTCCTGCCCCCTTCCCCCTTTGTTTTGACAAATCGGGGGAGGCTCAGGAGTTGTGGGAGGACGGCTGTTGCCCAGGAGGGGCACAAGGCGCGCAGTTTCTCTGCCAGGCAAGGTGCAAAGCCCTTTTTTCGCACCCTGTGAAACATAAATGCACAGAGTTATTTTTAAAACTGGACAACGACAGCCCGTCCGCAACTCCTGAGCCTCCCCCGATCAGTCAAAACAAAGGAAAGGAGGCAGGAGATTGGGGGAGGCTCAGGAGTCATGGGCAGGTGGCACGCCGTTACCAGGTTTTTTAAAAACTCTGCACATTTATGTTTCACAGGGTGCGAAAAAAGGGCTTTGCACCTTTATACAATATGCATGTGTGCTTGGGCCCAGGGTCTTTTGCCTCACCATCCCCACTACTGACTCTCTGTTGCTACTCAGCTTTAATAATAATTTATTTATTTATTTATTTATTTATTTATTTATTTATTTATTCATTCCCCGCCCATCTGGCTGAGTTTCCCCAGCCACTCAGGGCGGCTTCCAATCAAGTGTTAGAAACAATACAGCATTAAATATTAAAAACTTCCCTAAAATAAAAATCTGGTAACCATACGCAAGAGAACCAAGGCATCAGAGGAGGGTGGGGAAAAAAGAGGGACAGAGACCAGTGTTGCCAACGGCAACTCCTGACCACCATTCAAGACACCCTGTGTGCCACGGCACACTGGTAGAAAACTGCTATAAGCAGCTGCACAAATTTGCAGAACTTTTAGGAGAAACTGGCTTTGCTACTCAGGAGGATTAAAGAAAACAATCTTCCTTTCTTTTTTTTAAAAAAACAGCACCAACCTGCAGTGCTTAAGAGCTCGCAATTCCCCCTCCTCTCTTCCCAATGTGTGCGAGTGAGAGCGAGAGCTTTCACAAACTGGTTCTACAGTCCTTGGCATTTAAATCAACTGCCAAGTAGCGCTCACAGTGGATTCTTTGCAAATAACTTACAGTTAACCACATAAGATGCACCGGGATTAAGCTAAACCTTCTTTTGATACCTAATGTGTTATGCTTTCCAGAGCAATTTGGTGGCAGAGACAAACTGTTAAAAAGTGCAGGAAATTCAAATGCATCCCAAGCGAGCATGGGAAATAGAAAATTCCTATTTGTGCCGCCTCCAGTTCTTTGCCATGTTTCTTCATCCAAGCCAAAAACTGCGTTGCTCAATATTCCACAGTGGCCAGTGAAAGGATGAATGGAATTTAGTGCTCTTTTGTATGCTCTGTGAGGGAAGAGAAAAGGGCACAGTAAAGCTTTTATTGACCCAACTCCAAATCCAGTGTGTCTAACTAGGAAATTGTTCATTCAGTTGGAAGCCAAAAAAGCATCGATGCTTTAGTGAGGCTGAGACAGCAAAATCAATTCAGAAAACAACGGCTGTGTTGAGTATGTTTTTTAGGGAGGGGAGTCTCAGGCTAGCACAGTCTGTGGTCATGAACAGGACAACACACTTTCGCTATGCTAAACTTTATGAAGTTAGGATCAATGAGAAACTGCAAATATGGCAATTGCTGTTGTTTCTAAATCATAAAACCAGCTGTGAAATAATCTCATAGGAGCCAACTCCTAGGGGCTGAGGTCCCTTTGCCCCCCGATAAAATGTTTGAGGGGGATGATTCCCCCAAAGTTGATGGACTTTCTCATTCAGATGGTGTGTGCTGTGTCTTGTGATTGATTATGTGGGGCAGGGCTTACCTAAGTGCCCAATATTTTATTCAGGTTGACACCCCCGGATAATGTAACTCCTAAAGTAAAATCCCCACTCTTTCAGGTCTCTTGGTAGACTTAACAGTCCTCTCAGAAGGCTGTTGCTCACTATTTGCTTATCATGGTATTTCATGGTCTTTCTTGGGCATTGGTCTTCAGCCCTTGCCTCCTGCTTGGCAAATCATTTTTCCTGGGTCACCTTAGTCTGCGTAACTTTACACCAGATGGTCACTGGAATAAGGTAGTTCTGAAGTGTGAAGGGAAGGGACCATAGCTCAGCAGCAGAAGAACACTTTTGTTTCATGTGCCAGAGGCTGCAGATTTAGTCCCTGGCATCTCCAGGCTGAGGAAGGCAATGAAAAGACCCTCTGCTTGAGTTCATGGAGAACCATTGCAACATTGGGCTACACCAGCCTTCCACCAATCTGGTGTCCTTCGGAGGTTTTAGAGTACAACTCCCATCAACCCTGATCATCGGCCACACTGGTTGTGGCTGATGAGAGATGCAGTCAAAAACATCTGGAGGGAACAAGGTTAGGGAAAGGCTGACCTGGACAGACAAAGTGTCTGAACTGGGAAAAGGCAGATTCCTGATTGATTGCACATTCCTTGCTTCCCTGCCTCCTAGCAGCTTTACAGTCCCAGATTTACAGAAGCCACCCCAGTTTCTGATTTGATCCCGGAATGTCCCGCTTTTCCTTAGAATGTCCTTATTTTCATTGGAGAAATGTAGGAAGGTATGGAATAGGACATCCCTAGGGCTTTTTTCCCCTAGCCAGAACTCGTTGGAACTCAGTTCTCTCAGGTGGGCACCATTGGTATTCTAAGAGAATGAGGGAGGCGTTCATAGTGAGTTTCAGAATCTCTTTTTCTAGAAAAATAGCACTGGACGTCCCTATTTTCATTGGAGAAATGTTGGAAGGTATGCTACGCTGCTGAATGTATTTGTCCAAATCCAACAGCAAACAAAGCTCATCGAAATCTGATAAACTGCTTAACTATTGTACAGTCCTCCTGGCCCATTCTGCACCTTGCAGATTGGAACAAAGTTATCCCTCGATCCGACATAAAGTGTGTTTAGATGTTTGAGAAAGAATATGCTTAGAAATATATACTTCTTGAGAAAATATGTTCAAGAATACACATTTAAATATTTTGTTAAAAACACAACCACACAGATGAATGCAGAAACCAGACAAAACATATTAAAGAATGAACATATGTGGAAATGAAATAGACCTATTTTTCTAGAAAAAGAAATGCGGGAACTCACCATTGTTGAATGCCTACCTTGTCCTCTTATAATGGCAATGGCGCCCACCTGAGAGGTGCCCTGAGTTCTGGTATGTTCCGGTTGACAAAAAGCCCTGAAAAGACCAGAAACAGACCAGAAGTGTATGCATGTAGACTCATTCCACACATAGAAACCAAAAGGGCTTTAAATTTTTTCTTTAACTGGGTGACAGCCTGAGAACTTATCAAGAAATTACCAAGAGGCTCTAACAGTGGAGGGAGGCAGTCAGAAAGACAGAAGCAGTAAGAGGGGGCACAGAGACATTTTTATTAAATGTAGTGCTAGGGAACTCATTCTGTTAGTAACAGGATTTACACTGGAGCAGTGGATCTTCTTCCCCTCTCCCATGCCCCCACCCTTTCTGTTCCAGGTCCCCACCCCAAACCCTCCAGAATAGACTTGGCTATGGTGTGTGGTTTGGGCGAGCTTCATTGTGCAAAAATAAATCCATGCTAATTGGATACTGCCCAGAGAGTAACCTGCTGGCCCACAAGTTGCAAAGCACAAGGAAGTGTGTTTGGAAGAAGTATGCGGTCTCATTTTGTTTGTGTGTGTGTAAGAGAGAGGATGGCGAGAGAGAGAGAGTGTGTGACTGGGTGTGAGAGAAACCGGGTCCTACCCTTGACACATTCAACATCCTGGAGCCAGCCATGATTTCAGTAATATGTTTAAATAAATCCAAAGGGATAGACTTTCAGCTCCAATTAGAATAAGCAAGATTTCATTTACTTTTGCCTTTCTACTTCCTCTGAACTTCAGCAAAACTCATTTGGTTCTAGCCAAAATATGCTTGTCTCCATGCCCGGTGTTTTTAATCCAAGGCTTGTTCCGTACGGTCTTTGAGACTCTGAAACGGCATCTCTAAACCAAGTTCCGTTATGCTCTTGCCCAGTTTCTTGAGGCTATGCTTTGCTTTATGCACTCTCTGTTGAGAGCAATTGAACCAAAACGGGATGCTCATGCTGCGGTCATAACTTCAGAGATCCAGCTACAATGGGGTGAGGGAATCATCTGGAGAATGTGCTCTTTCCTATCTTGAGGAGGGGGATGCAGAAATGAACGTTTCCAGCCAGATCTCTGAACTGAGGAACATGCCTGCATTGTTGCCACATGCTCTCTTCCTTTGCTTTGAAATGACCTCTTAAATTCTCAGAGCCATTACGCATTTGGATTTGGAGCATGGATAGAATGTTGCCAAACAGAGGAGCATCTGAAATAGCTGCTCATCCGTCTAGTATAGTATTACGTACATTGATCAGCTTTGGCCACCTCATGAGAAGAGAAGACTCCCTGGAAAAGACCCTGATGTTGGGAAAGATGGAGGGCACAAGGAGAAGGGGACGACAGAGGACGAGAAGGTTGGATAGTGTTCTCGAAGCTACCAGCATGAGTTTGGCCAAACTGTGGGAGGCAGTGGAAGACAAGAATGCCTGGCGTGCTCTGGTCCATGGGGTCACGAAGAGTCGGACACCACTAAACGACTAAACAACAACAACAACATTGATCAGCAGAGGTCCTCCAGGGTTTCAGGGAGAAGTCTCCCTGCATGGTGATGCCAGGAGATGAACCTCAGAACTTCTGTGGGCAAGGCAGATGCTTTACCACTGAGCAACACCCAAACAGACATTCATAATAGTCCTCAGGAGCGAGCCATTCAGACAGTCGTGAGAAAGTGACATCACAAAGCAAGGAGACTTCAAATGACTTGAGAATCAAACTTCAGATCTTCTTTAAGCTGAAGTCATGTCTTCATTCTAGCCTTGTGAAACAGACCACATTTGTTTCTATTTTCTCCTATGATAACAGATACCCATGTTTGCTATTTCTGACACACAGAAGACCTTATACACAGGGGTTGAGAATTTCAACGCGAGAAGGAACTCATGAGCCCCCTGGCCTCAGTATCTTGTCCTTGCAATTCTCACCCGACCATACCTCCCCAATACCCAATAACATACTGTCAGGGAACTGCCATCGGAGCCAGAGGGAGAGGGAGGGCTCCAGAGGGATTCCGGAGAGCGTCCCGGGAGGGAGAGAAGCAGCACATCTTCTGGGGAAGGAAATCAGCGTAACATCAGTGGAGAAGGGGGCAGATGGGGGAATCGGCGAGGTGGCTCCAAGACTCTTCGCCGGGAACCAGTGGGGAGAGCACGGGTCCTCCGATGCCCACACCCTCCCTGCGCAGAAGGCTTCCGCGCAGGGAAGCTAGGCGGAGACTAAGCGTCAAAGAGCTTCTTTGCTGGAAGAAGTTCAAGAAACGCCCACTAACGGATTCTGCCAGCGATTGAGACAGTCACGGGCGCGTGGCTGTCCAGACAGAAAGGGTTCATTCAGGCAACCAGCCAAGGGTGGTGTTGATTTACACACAAGCAACCCCTAGAACCATTACACATACCATGCAACTATACTGTTTTAAGTGGGGCACCACAGATTTACAGAAGCTGCTCTGACTTCTGATCCCAATCCCGGATGTCCATGTGGGCTCCTGTGCTTTGGCCGTATCAGAGTGCAGGACCAAAAGATGTGCATTCACCCCACGCTGTGTCAGGACAAAAAATGTAAGTAAAATTTAGCTTCCCCTCGCAAGCCGCCACGTCTTCCTCCTTCCACCGTGGCTTTCCAGGTGATGTACTTCTTGGAAGTGGCACCAGCTTCTGGAAGTACAGCAGTGGCGGAGGCCACAGAAACTGTGGTGGAGGTGGCAGCTGTGGTGGTGGGCAGGTGAAGGTGCAAGGGGGAGCCAAGGAAGGAGCTGGGGTGTGAAGGGGTACAGTCTCCATTGAGGTCTTGTCCTGACTTCCTTCACTCCAGTGTTGGAGGTTGTCTTGGAATGAACTTCAGTCTCCAGGAATCTCCTGAGGACAATCCTAGAGATGTGACAAAGCACCACTGCTGTCTCACACAAGTGAGACAGCATGGGTTCAATGTATAAAAGCAATTGTTATGAGTTGAGGGGGGAGGAAGAAAGTAGGCTGCATGTGAGATCCTACAAATATAAGCTAGGCTGTTTTCCTGTGTTGAGGTGATTGACTGGGCGATGAGCCATTAGGACAACAAAGGAAAAGGAGCTCTGTGTGAGATGGAAAATGAAGTTGTAATTAGTTAGAAGGATGAAGCCAGAGTTTAGAGTTGAAAGTTGCCATCAGATGGGGTAATAATAATAATAATAATAATAATAATAATAATAATAATAATTCGGTTAGAAGAAAAGCTGTATGCTGGACAGTTAGAGAGGGAGCAATGTTTGATTTCAGTTTGAATCCAATGCTGCAGCTATGGGAGAAACAATACCCTTTTGGGTTGCTAATGCTGTGAGTCTATCCTCTGTGGGCTCAGGTTGAAAATATGTATAAATAAACCCAATTGTCATAAATAAACCACAGTCTGTGCTTTGCCTCACTCCAGAAGGAAACATTAACCCTGGATAAGCGCCTGAAACTCCTGGAATCTCACACCGCTGGTCCGCGATTGGGGTGGCCGGCAACAATATTGAGCTCTCACAAAAGATCCTCAGCCAATTGAAATGCAACCTTTAGCCTTCATTTACAAATGCAAACAAACTGGCTAGCATAACTTGCAAGCAGTCTTCTTAACAGTCTTGCTGGTGTTAAACTGCTGGAACCCCATTGAAGTGAGTATACAGCCTCTGGCTCCCTCTATTTTTCTTATTTCTTATTTCTTAATTTAATTTCTATACCACCCTACCCCCGAAGGTCTCAGGGCTGTTCACATAAAATATCAAATACATAAAATCAAAACAACAACAACCCAATACCTCCCCAAAAGAGATCCAGCATTTTAAAAAGGGTACAGGATGTAAATCGAGTCAGGCAAAGGCCTGGTTAAAAAGGAACGTTGCCTGGTGCCTAAAGGTGTATAATGATGGTGCCAGGCGAACTTCCTTGGGGAGAGCATTCCACAGATGGGGAGTCACTGCGGAGAAGGCCCGTTATCGTGTTGCCACTCTCTAGACCTGTCAAGGAGGCGGCACACGAAGAAGGGCCTCAGAAGATGATCTCAGGGTCCAGGTAGGTTCAATTGGTAATCTGCCACGTAACCAGACTTGAAAGCCTATTCATTTTGCACCGCAAGGAGGCCCATCATATAACCTGGGATTCTAGAGGCCCTATAGCTCACCTGTGCTCCTCTTCCAGTACACCACTGATGATAAGCCTTGTCTTTTTGGAATCATGATGGGTGGACTCCCCTTGATGGAAGTGGAAACTGACTGCATTCCAAGCTTGTTGAAATAGTTTGGGTATTTGACATTTTTTCTTCCAGAGAAATACTCTTTCTTAGAAATGGGGAATGTGCCTTCCTTCTATGTCAGGTGTCACTTTCCCAACCAAAATGATTTGTCTTTGAGAAAAGGAATTTTGGGAAGGGTAGCTATCACTGAGAGGAATGTTCATCACCATAATTCCTCTCCCCCCACAGCCATTCTTACATAGTTTTAGAAGGGCTTTCATCCTTCTTTAAAAACCCTTTACATTCAATAAACTGTCTAACGTTCTTCCTTCCCTTATTTTTACTTCTGATTCATTCACTTTAGGGGGAGGGGTTGGGCAATGTGGAATGTGGCCCTTTCCCGCAAGGACATCTGGCCCTCAGCACGAATAACGTTCCTCATCCCTGGGCAAGATGATGATCTCATATACTACACTAAATATATCTCGGGGGGAAATCGAACATCCATTTATATCTTTAGGATTTAGAATGGAAATCTAAGTAAACACCTGGGACCATTGTGGAACAGTAACAGCACCATTTGACCACCTTCTGACTCTTCCAAGAGTTAGCCTGCGAAGATAATCTATACAGATGGACAGATTGCCAAGATCAGGAGCCACCAAATTAATATTTCTACTTTTTCCATTAATAATGTTGGGCTCCATCTCAGATAAGCACTAGCAATCCTTTCTTAATCAACTTTTTTGAGCACCATCTTGGAGACGCATCAACTGCACTTGATCATAAGGTCAAGTTCATCAGATTAAAAGAACAGCTGAGGTTTTGAACCTCAGTGTTTTACACTATTTACATAAAGTGCCATAATTTCTGCAGAATATTAAACACTTTGAAAAAACAACAAAAACGCCTTTTGCTAAGAAAAAAACAAACCAAAACCCTTCATTGATTCATTGCAGAACAATGGCAGCTTCGTTTAGACCAAAGAACAGTTTGGAATGCATGAATTCAGCTGAATGTTATCTTTTAGACAGTTTGGTGTAATTATTTAATGAACGGAAATGGAGCATTGTGGTACTGAAGGATTTGAATGCGAGTTGAGGGGTGCTGTGGCTAGCTCATGGTGCAGCTCCATTTCAGAGCCGTTCACATTTTCAAATAATGAAATGGTGAGTTTTCATGGTTTGCCCTTCTTTACCTCTTTCAGCTTCATGTCGCAATTCAACCAAAGAAAGCTGTCTTTTGCCAGATAGCAGGGACATTGGTTGCTGAGGCAACAGGTTGATTGGAGTGGGTAATGGGGGTGGCGGAGAGAGTAGGCCTTTAAAATAAAGATGGCTCATTTCCAACTTTTTCCCCTTCTGGCAAGAAAACAGTGCTGTGGACTCCTGAAATCAATAAACCTGTTGTTTGCTGTGGAGATTTCCCTTGGATTTTCAGCATTAAGCTGGGGAAAACAAGACATTTCTGTTATATCATTTTAAAGAATTTGAAAGAAATGGATAGTGCATTGAGATTCAATTTAAAATAATTGACAGGAAAACAAGAAATACTGAAGGTCTCAGAAATCACCATCTTACTTAAGATACTGTTACTGGGCTTTGTGACTTGCAGATAGCTTGGGCCATGCATACATTAGGGAAGATCTGACAGACCCTCCAAGTGTCCCTGTTTTCCAGGGACAGTCCCAGATTTACAGAAGCCGTCCCAGTTTCTGATTTGATCCCGGAATGTCCTGCTTTTCCTTAGGATGTCCTTATTTTCATCAGAGAAGTGTTGGAAGGTATGGCGTTATGTGACCCTGAGCCAAGGAGGTAACTATACAACTTTTAGAAGACATCTGAAGGCAGCACTGTATAGGGATTTATATATATATATATAAAAGTTTAATGTTTTATTATGTTTTTATATGTGTTGGAAGCTGCCCAGAGTGGACAGGGCAACCCAGTCAGATGGGCAGGGTATAAACAATAAAAATATTATTATTATAGAATAGAACATCCCTACTTTCATCAGAGAAATGGGATAAACAAACCAGTAGCTTTGGTTGATAGTGATGCCCAAACTGGAGACCAAGGTTTGTTGAACCCTAACAACATGATCACGATTCATCCTGAATCTATGGTTTGTCATTGGCTTGATGCTCATGTCTTGTTAAAGGTAAAGGGACCCCTGACTGTTAGGTCCAGTTGTGGACAACTCTGGGGTTGCGGCGCTCATCTCGCTTTAATGGCCGAGGGAGCCGGCGTACAGCTTCCGAGTCATGTGGCCAACATGACTAAGCTGCTTCTGGTGAACCAGAGCAGCACACGGAAATGCCGTTTACCTTCCTGCCAGAGTGGTACCTATTTATCTACTTGCACTTTGAGGTGCTTTCAAACTACTAGGTTGGCAGGAGCTGGGACTGAGCAACAGGAGCTCACCCCATCGCGGGGATTCGAACCGCTGACCTTCTGATCGGCAAGCCCTAGTCTCTGTGGTTTAACACACAACGCCACCCGTGTCCTTCATGTCTTGTTAGAAGCCAACAAACCACAACCTGTGGTTTGGTTGTAATGGAAAGCCAAAGCTTCTTGGTCTGTTTATCCTGCTCACACTGTGGGACAAGTCAAATAGAAGAAATCATGAATATATGCATTTTTAATATGTATGTTACCCTAATGCATGCATTTTCCAAGTAGTGGAAAACAGGGCAGGGCTCTGCTACACACCTGAGCATCCACTGGCTTGCATAGTGCTGTCCTCACACCTCTTCTTCTCTGTTCTGGTATATAAGTGTACCTAGAGATGCAAGTGATGGAACCTGGGACCTTCTGAATAATAATAATAATTTATTTGTAGCCCGCTCATCTGACTAGGTTGCTTAAGCTACTCTGGGCAGCTTCCAGCATATACAAAAACATGGTCCTTCCCTACCTTATGATACAGAATTTTGTTGTTCTTGTTTAGTTGTTTAGTCGTGTCCAACTCTTCGTGACCCCATGGACCAGAGCACGCCAGGCACTCCTGTCTTCCACTGCCTCCCGCAGTTTGGTCAGACTCATGTTTGTAGCTTTGAGAACACTGTCCAATCATCTCGTCCTCTGTCGTCCCCTTCTCCTTGTGCCCTCAATCTTTCCCAACATCAGGGTCTTTTCCAGGGAGTCTTCTCTTCTCATGAGGTGGCCAAAGTATTGGAGCCTCAGCTTCACGATCTGTCCTTCCAGTGAGCACTCAGGGCTGATTTCCTTAAGAATGGATGCTTTTGATCTTCCTGCAGTCCATGAGACTCTCAAGAGTCTCCTCCAGCACCAGAATTCAAAAGCATCAATTCTTTGGCGATCAGCCTTCTTTATGGTCCAGCTCTCACTTCCATACATCACTACCGGGAAAACCATGGCTTTAACTATTCGGACCTTTGTTGGTAAGGTGATGTCTCTGCTTTTTAAGATGCTGTCTAGGTTTGCCATCCCCTTTCTCCCAAGGAGCAGGTGTCTTTTAATTTCGTGGCTGCTGTCAGAATAAAACAGAATTTTACAGGTGCATATATTATCAATCCAGTTTGATTTTTGTAATGATTTCCCCCAGTGATAACATCATTGCCCTAACCCTTTGTATTCTTCCCAGAACTTCACCATTGCCTTCCAACGTTTCTTCCAGCATACAAAACACAACATATGCCGGTATGGGTGTTCAGCAGAGGAGGGCACGCTAGTTGGTGTTACCCCGACATTGTCGGAATTGGTCCCTTATTCTCAACTCACTACACAATAAATGGATTATGCATTTAAAAGGACTGTATGCAATCAAGAAGAAATTTTAATTAATCACCAATAGAACTGGCTCTGTGGAAATAATATGGCCTGACAGTTTAAGGTTTGATCAGCACATCATGGAGATTAAGAACACTTTTTGACTTGAACAGTCAGAGTCCCAGAGAGTCAGTTCAGCCTGAAATACTTTTGAAAAGCTAGTGTGCACAGATCACACAATGTCATTGTCTCTCCTAATGCTGCCATTCCACTGGGAGCCAATGCGGGGCTCTTTTAACTTCCGAGAAAACCTCCCAATATCATGCTGTCCTGGTCAACACTGAAGCAACAGAGATTACAAGACATCAAACTACAATCTTTTTATCCCATGCTCTGTGTGTATAAAACAAGGAGTCAGCGTCCCTTTGAAGTACTAATTGACTGTCTGTATCAATCAGTGCCTAATCCCTTTCCTGCATACATTTAGATCTCCACAGTAACTGAGACTGGTTTTCCTCTGTTACACACAGGAAGGCACCAAGGGTGGGGGAGTGGATGGTCACAACAATGAAATCAACCAATGATCCAAATTTCAGACAGCAAAGCTAAAAACAGCTTCATTCATGGTTTGTGCTTTCGCTAGGCAAGTCAATAGCTGAAATCTTCAGATGGTTTACTCTAAGTATTTGTACGACTGTCGCACTTAAGTGTCTGTAGTATATTTGCAAGGGAGGAGGGTGGGGAGGAGACCAACTGGTCCTGCCTCTGCGATCTCATTGCCCAGGCCTTCTTAGCACCCCTGCGAGGTCCAAAAAATGCCAGACGACACTGCTCTGAAGTAAGCCTTCTGAATACTCTAGTGATCCAATGCCAGAGTGTGGGACTTGAGGACTGAAACTGATATATACAGTCCCTGTTGGACACTTTTGGGTTTTTGCCACTTAGTGGAAGATGCAGACAGGTGCTGCAGACTCTGTTTCCTGTTTGCTTCCTATAGCCAAGGGCAGCACATCCTGTTTTGCTGCCTGAGGAGAAACAACGAATGTGCTGCCCTGCACTACTACCCTGCCCCTGCCAAAGCCTCCCTTTCCTGGGTCATGTGGCAGGGACCTCAAAGTGGCGACAACAATGGCAGGTTCTGGCAAGGTCTCAAGAGTGCTCATGGAGCTCTCCTGAGATCTCACCACGTTCATGAGGCCGCAAAAGATTCTAGAGAGATCTCACCAGGAGCTGCCACTGCAGGATGAGGCAGTGGGGTGGAAGGGATGCCAACAGGGGGCATTGCCTCTTGGGGTTCTGCCACCAAAGATGGCTGCCTCATCCCACCTCATAAGCAGGCTGGCCCTGCCTACAACGTCCCGTCAATCTAATCAGCATGGACCCACTTCATATATGCACTTCCTTTGAGGCAAAGATGGTGAAAGTCCAAAGCCTTATAATGTAGCTAGCTGTTGCAGAGGAATCTGAGGAGAAATGTAATTAAAACTGTGAGAGATGTTGGCTCCTTGGGAGGAGTCTCATGAGATTATTCCACACCCATCTGCCACAGCTGGAGAGCGCATAGGTCTGTCCTAAGTGCTTGCAGCCTTTTATCGTATTGTATATTTTCCTTGAAAGGGACACGGGTGGCGCTGTGGGTTAAGCCACAGAGCCTAGGACTTGCCGATCAGAAGGTCGGCGGTTTGAATCCCCGTGACGGGGTGAGCTCCCGTTGCTCGGTCCCTGCTCCTGCCAACCTAGCAGTTCAAAAGCACGTCAAAGTGCAAGTAGATAAATAGGTACCGCTTCAGCGGGAAGGTAAACGGTGTTTCCATGTGCTGCTCTGGTTCGCCAGAAGCAGATTAGTCATGCTGGCCACATGACCCGGAAGCTGTACGCCGGCTCCCTCGGCCAAAAAGCGAGATGAGCGCCGCAACCCCAGAGTCGGTTATGACTGGACCTAATGGTCAGGGGTCCCTTTACCTTTACCTATATTTTCCTTGGGGTGGACAGGGTGTTAAGGGAGCGGTAGCACCTCTGGTGAGGGGACACATTTTGCTCCTTCTGAGGTAGTTTGTCCACCTTAGGTCCACAGCCTGCACTCAGGTCTCACCTGTGGCTGTCAATACGCAACAGCAGCCACAGCCCAGGAAATGGCTTCAATCGGCTAAACCAGGTGAGGGTAGCCAACCCTCCATGAACTAGGGAGAGATTGAGCCAACGAGACCAATAGTGGGCCCAACGGTCAAGAAGGTGGTTTCTGTTTCTTGTTTTCTTTGTTGTTCTGAGCTGTTTATTTCTATCTGGAAAAAATGCAATAAAAATATTTTTAAAAAAAGAAAAAAAAGAAGGTGGTTTCTGTATGTGCTGTAGAGGGAAGTAAGGGACAGATGGGGCTTGCCCATATGGGAAGATAGCCCATCTAGGAGAAGGAAAACTCTGATGCTAAACCTCCACTGCATTGCGGGATATCTTTAGTAGAAGAAAAGGCTAAGGAGTAAACCTTACACAAATCTGGAGTGGAGTCCCTAAGATGGTTGGATGGCACCTTAGATGCCTCCACCTGGCCATTCCTGCAGCCAAGCTGGTGCTAAATGTATTGCTCTGCTTTCTTTTGGACCACATCAACGAGGCTGAGAAGTGGGATCTTGTTGCCTTCATACTCACTACCCATTCCTGCACCTCAGGGAGGTTACTTTGGTGCTGCTAGGACAGTGCTTTGGTTTCAGTGCTTTTGGAAGTGCATGTCAGTGTCTCTCGAGACAGATGGAAGCCAACAACAAAACAATATTTTCCATGGACCTAACTAGCCAGTGATATGAAGCAAAACAAGTAGGAAGCAATCTTGTCGAGCCATACAGCCAGGTCCTGTAATCCACTATGCACTAACTACTGTACCCAAATTGTAAGCAGTGATATTTTCTCATTTATCTCCTGCTACAAAGATAATGTGCTTCCATCACCAAATGGTTAGGTGGTTCAGTTCAGTAGGAATTGGATTATATCTTAATGGTAGTGATTTGGATTTTTGTCCCAAAGTTATCAGGTTGTTAGGGGGTGAGTGGCCACCACACAGGGGGCAGCTTTTTCCTCCCAGTAGTGTCCTGAGGACATCGTTGTTGTTAAGTTGTGGGTGAACATATCAGACGACACAGCAATTCTTCTAACAGCTCTTGTTTATTCTCAGGCCAGAACAGAACTGAACTGAAGGGTTCAGACAGCCTGCCTATAAAGAGCTCCAGTACAACGTAACTGTAACAATTTTCTAAAACTATCCAATCACTGAACGTCACTTTTGATCCCTTATTTGCATAACTATCTACAGTATCCCCCTGCTGGCCCAGGGTGAGAACTTTAGTACATAACAGTTGTGATATAATGTCCTCTCACAAAGGCCTTGAGGGCCAAATTTGCCAAAGGGTGTACTAGAGCCACAGCTGGAAAAATTCACCTAAGTTGCCAATAAATCATAACGTAAGAGCTCCCCTTGAAAATTAAATCGGTTTTCGCCACCCCACACCAAATTGCAGAAAACACAGTCTCTCCACTTTCACAATATGAGAAGGGGCTGTGAAGGGGAAGGCGGAGAGGCCGTTTCAGCCCTATTTAAAGCTGTCTAAACTATAGCTGGATCTTGCCCAAATTGTGTAACATATATATAACCGTATGCTGGGAAATGTTCCTCGCTAAGAGGTAAACAGAGATGTTCCGAGAACTAATAACAAGAGGAAGATGCATAATTGATCACCAGAGACTCAGCAAGAGAAAGCAGCAAACTGAAGCATGATTAAAGACAACAGAAGAGATGTGGAATCTGGAACAGAACATAGCCTGGATTAGAATCCGCCCGAGGCTTCCTTGAGGAATGTTGGCGTTTTGCCAGTGAATTACTTTAACATGCAAAAAGGTGGATAAGCATAAATGACCTTGAGTTGCAACTCAAGTGTGGAGAGAAATGCTGTTTGTCCCTCTAAGCTGTTGTGAACCTTGTAAATTGCATGGCAAGAGAGCAGTGCTGAGGGGAAGGAAGAGGTAACAGCAGACTCCAATCCACTCGCTGCTGGGGGATGGCTAGAGAGCAGGGCCACACTTTGTGGGCCACGAGGAAAGGCAGTTATGTGGCTGGTTAACTTTGTCTCTGGGAATGTAGCACGTTTCTAAAAGGCTGGGGAATTGGGGGCATATTATTGGTAGTTTGGTGGTAATAGTAATTATAATAATAATAATAATGACGATGATGATGATGATGATGTCCCAGTAATAATGTGGATGGTATTGTTGTTGTTGCTACTTCTCCTAGTGGTTATTATGAGTATTAATAACAATTCTAGTAGTAGACAAAGCTTCCCCCCCCCAGGCATTTCTCAGGTGGGTGCCATTGCCATTACAGTGGTACCTTGGTTCTCAAACCTAATCTGTTCTGGAAGTCCATTCCAAAGCCAAAGCATTCCAAAACCAAGGCGCACTTTCCCATACTTTTAAAAATCCGTTCCAGATTTTTAAAAACAGCCCCTAAACCAGAAATTTAACATGAATTTTACTATCTAACGAGACCATTGATGCATAAAATGAATGCAATAAGCAATGTACTGTAGTCACACAATCAATCAATCAGTAGCTGAACTGGGTTCCACACAGTCACAAAAGCAAAAAGCAAAAAGCAGCAAAAAGAAAAACGCATAATAATAATAATAATAATAATAATAATAATAATAATAATAATAATTTATTATTTGTACCCCGCCCATCTGGCTGGGTTTCCCCAGCCACTCTGGGCGGCTTCCATAGAAACCAAAAAAACACTAAAATATCATACATTAAAAACTTCCCTGAACAGGGCTGCCTTAAGATGTCTTCTGAATGTCAGGTAGTTGTTTATCGTTTTGACATCTGCTGGAAGGGCATTCCACAGGGTGGGCGCCACTACCGAAAAGGCCCTCTGCCTGGTTCCCTGTAGCTTTGCTTCTCGCAATGAGGGAACCGCCAGAAGGCCCTCGGCGCTGGACCTCAACGTCCGGGCAGAACGATGGGGGTGGAGACGCTCCTTCAGGTATACTGGGCCGAGGCCGTTTAGGGCTTAAAAGGTCAACACCAGCACTTTGAATTGTGCTCGGAAGCCAATGTAGGTCTTTCAAGACCGGTGTTATGTGGTCTCGGCGGCTGCCCCTAGTCACCAGTCTAGCAGCCGCATTCTGGATTAGCTGTAGTTTCCGAGTCACCTTCAAAGGTAGCCCCACGTAGAGCGCAAAAGCAGGCAGACCTCAATGTAACACTCAAAACGGAAGTGTGGCACTCAAAACAGAAGTATAACACTCAAAACAGTGCATGTTTGGCTTCCGAAAACATTTCGCAAACGGGAACACTTTCTTCCAGGTTTGCAGTGTTTGAGTACCAAGGCATTTGAGAACCAAGGTACCATTGTATAAGAGAACAAGGGAGGCATTTATGGCGAGTTCCAGCACCTCTTTTTTGGGGGGGGGCAGGAATAGCACTGGTATCATCATTATGGATGATGGAACACCATCACCACCACCACCAATGATGGAACACCATCACCACCACCACCAATGATGGAACACCATCACCACCACCACCAATGATGGAACAGTCCTAACAGTAGTAGTAATAATAATAACTGAACAGTAATGAACTTGTTGTTGTTGTTTAGTCGTTTAGTCGTGTCCGACTCTTCGTGACCCCATGGACCAGAGCACGCCAGGCCCCCCTGTCTTCCCCTTCATGGATCACTGACTTGCCATGGCAAAGGGGCTTGAATAACTCAAAGAAGCTATGAGCTATGCCATGCAGGGCCACCCAAGATGGACAGGTCATAGTGGAGAGTTTTGACCAAATGTGATCCACCTGGAGCAGGAACCGGCAAGCCACTCCAGTATCCCTGCCAAGAAAACTCCATGGACAAAGACAACAGGCATATAAAAAGTAATGAACTACTATCCATAATTGTTTGATCCCTGTATGGGACAGCTGCATATTCCTGCATCGCAGGGGGTTGGAATATATGGTCCACAGGGTCCCTTCCAACTCTACAATTCTATGATTTGAAGTATGCAAAATGTTCACATTGGCAATTTTGTGTGACTCTCTCTCTCTCTCTCTTTCTCTCTCTCGTGTGTGTTAAAAGTAGCTTAACTTTGTTGCAGCTCATCAGTTCCATGGAAGCTGTCCGGATGGCAAAGAAACAGAGATAAAAATGGAGCAGGGAGCAGCTGTCGACCATCTTGCAGGCGCAAGGTGGGTCACATATTGCACAAGCCAAAACTAGAGGAAATTTAATGGCGTGAAATGCTGTCATCTCTTGGAAATGGCGCTATGTGGATTTCCTACGAACAGGTGGAATTATCTTTTTGGCTATCAGTCGGAATGTGGAGAGTAACTATGGAAATAAACAGAATGAATAACCCCAGAGCTGGATCAGAAAGTAAATGGGAGCCAATTCCACCAAGCGGTTGTGTTCACAGTAGTCATCGCCCTGTTATGGCAGAGCTGCTCCAAACTGGAGAGGAAAAGGTCCCGAGGGTCAAAGAAGGCAGAAGGCAGAGGAGCTGGCAGTTACAGCCCTGGAAGACCGAAGGGCACTGGCCTGTGTTTGGGTTTATGAAACTTCTAATCTCCTTAGCTGCAGTGTAGAGTTGCAAAAATGATTAATGGAAACATGGAGCACGGCCAGGAAAGAACATTACAGCTCTCCATTCTGATCTAATTCATAACACAAAGCTCACCAATTCACTCAGCATGTCCAGAGCCACTGACAAAATGAGGGTGATTTGCAATACCAATGGAACATTTTACAAGTATTGGATTCTCATAAGGCTGCTAGTTTCACTGGTGCAAAGAGACATAAGTGGTGGAAATGGTGGCATTCTTTTTTGTCATAAAAACAGTGCAGGAAATATCAGTGCTCGCTTTCTCCAAAGCAACTGTTCTCAAAACGAATGAGCCAGTCCTCATAACCTTGGTTGGAGTTTCCTGCCTCCTTGCACTAGATGAAGTGATCATGTGACCTGCCACCATAAACTCAGATTACACCAGTATGCAAATCCGCAGTCTCTCTTTAAAAGGTGCATAATAAGAACAACAATAATTTTATCATTTGAACCCTGCACAGCTGACTGGATTTTCCCAGCCCTTCTGGGCAGCTTCCAGCATATCTAAAAAACATAAGATGTCAAACATTAAAAACTTCCCCAAACAGGGCTTCCTTCAGATGTCTTCTAAAAGTAGTGCAGTTCTTTATCTCCTTGACATCTAATGGGAGGGCGTTCCAGAGGGAGGGTGCCATTACCGAGAAGGCCCTCTGCCTGGTTCCCTGCAACCTCACTTCTTGCAGTGAGGGAACCACCAGAAGGCCCTCGGAGGTGGACCTCAGTGTCTGGGCTGAACAATGGGAGTGGAGATGCTCCTTCACATAGCATGTGAACATATCCATCTTTTTTAAATTGATCAAGTAGCTGGTCGGACCAAAGTACTGCACTGTCAAAGTACTGCACCGTTCAACTTCAGTGACCCTTTGCTTAAAGGAGAAGCACTCCAAGTCTGGTTACTGGTACAGTGGTCAATAGCTCCGGTCTAATCCCAATATCCTCCAGCTGAAACATCCAAGAGGAATTGCAACAGTAAAACTAAGATAATGAAAATGAGTTTCCAGGAAATTTAACTATTTTCTGCAGGAATGCTGAGCACAGCTCTTTTTGATCAGATTTCAGGACTGGCTGTTCCATCCAGCTGTCATATATTGTCCCTCAGGTAAATGTAATAGCAAGACAAACTCGACTACGAACGTAGGTTCCTTTGCTCTTTCATTTTTGCTGGAAAGTTTCCATCACCCCCTAGAAGGAGTCTAGGAATGCTGTGCAATAATCGTGCACAGGGGCTTTTGAAAGCTATTTTCAATTTGAAATGAAACAAAAAGTTCCAGTATGATTAAAATACCTTAGAGCAATAGAATTCTCTAGCGTATGTAACAACTACATAAATTATTGCAGGAGAAGGTTCTGCAGACTGTTGTAGAAATCGGTCCAAAGAGGCCCTTTCTGTCTCATTGCACTTCATAGAAAGCCTAGGTCCAGGCTCTGCAAGAGGTATTTTCACCTTTAAGAACATCCGAAGCAACACGTGAGATGAATTTAGAGAGGCCTTCTGAGACAAAGCATCCACGGGAAATCTGTGTAAAGTTAATTCCAAATAAATGAATTAAATTAACAAAATTTCTGATATGCAAGTGCAAAATAATTCGATGAATTGGAGAAATGGTCTTCAAGATGTTGTTGGTTTCAGCTCCCATCATCCTTCATTGTTGACCATGCTTGCTGGTGCTGATGCGAGACAGGCTCCAAATTTCTGCTACAGGCAATATGGCTGTCATGTTCTGAACCCTGTCCTATAGCTGTTCCTTTGATAACTGCTTAATTTACCAACATCAGCTGATGACCATGCTTTGAAAAGCCTCAACTGATTATCACTGGACATTATGCTTCTGTTAAAGGAGCAAGAGTAGCATGGGCTGTTTGTTTCTGATAAGCTTTAAAGAAATTGGAGTTCTTGTTGAAACTGCACTGAAAAGGATATATCAAGAACTCTGGCCAAAAGTTTCAATATAAGGAATAATTCCTACTCAAGAGTTGAAATGAAAAACGTGTATATTCTGCTAAGAATAACAGTTTGAAGCTAGTAGTAAATTTAAGCCCAACATGTAAGTACAATAGTTTTAAAGTAATAGTAAGTTTGGATATAACATTTAAGTACAGAAATAATGTAGTTTCAAATATACAGTGATATAGTACAAAGGTACATGAAATACCAGTGCACAACAATTGTTTTATACAAGTCTCAATGGCAGTCAATGTTTCTGATAAGCTGGCATCCCTCACAGATAAGCTTTTCCTAATAATAATAATAATAATAATAATAATAATAATAATAATAATAAATTTTATTTATATCATGCCCTCCCCAGCCAAAGCCAGGCTCAGGGCGGCTAACAACAATAAAACAGTACAAAAGTACAGCACAAACAACACTCTAAAATCATTCATTATAAAATTAATATTAGACAGCCTGTGTGCTTTATTCCTGAGCTGAAGTTTCTTAGGTCTCTTCCTGTTCTATTTTTCTGATATCTGAACCCTGTCATTCTTGTTGGCTTTTGCCAAATGAAGTGTTGCCTTTTGCAACGTTGCCAACCCACCCTCCCTCCCTCCCCCATCACGTGAAACCACCCAGAACTATTGGGTTGTGGTCTAATCTCCATTTCAATGCAAGCTGCAAGATGTTACAGTCTTGGCATGCTAAGCTCCAGCTGCAATTCGGATCAAAGAACAGCTGAAATTAATGGTACAGAGAGCATAACTGTAAGAGCAGTCAGGTGTTTTTATAAGTGAAACGGGTCCTCAAAAGCGAAAGAGGAAAGAAACAGATGAAACAGACTAGTCTCGATAGATATATTTATGAACGGACTAGGAATTGTCAACTCTTCCCTATTTAGTACAATAAAGTAATGGGATGTTAAAAACAGTGTAGCCTTTGATGAGGCAGGGCTGTGCATGATATGGTGTTTTATTGCAGCCCAGCAGCCCTGGAAGTCATTTGGCTTGCCTCTATTTTATGGGAGTTGAGCAGGCAACTTGGTGTTAACAGAATGGTTCTTGAACAATAGGAGTTTCTAGGGAAGGTTCCCTGGACAGGCAACATCCTGTTAAGGAAATATGAATGGACATAGGAGTACCAGAGAGGTCCAAGGAAGAGTCTACTAAGTGTTGGTGGCAGGACAGGTTGGAAGAAGGTTGGTTCTGGATCTCTCATATGGTTCTTCTGATAACTCTCATGTCTATGTAACTCATGAAAATGGTAAAGTGGCTTATCAGGAACATGGTGACTAAGGTCTCATGTTATTTGTCTCTGAAGAGATAGAAGCACTTCCCCAAAGTCACCTTTTAGCATCTTAAAAGGTAAAGGTAAAGGGACCCCTGACCATTAGGTCCAATCGTGACCGACTGGGGTTGCGGCGCTCATCTCGCTTTATTGGCTGAGGGAGATGGCGTACAGCTTCCCGGTCATGTGGCCAGCATGACTAAGCTGTTTCTGGCGAACCAGAGCAGTGCATGGAAACGCTGTTTAAATAGGAGTGGTACCTATTTATCTACTTGCACTTTTGACGTGCTTTCAAACTGCTAGGTTGGCAGGAGCTGGGACCGAGCAACGGGAGCTCACCCCGTCGCAGGGATTCGAACCGCTGACCTTCTGATCAGCAAGCCCTAGGCACTGTGGTTTAACCCACAGCGCCACCCGCGTCCTTTAGCATCTTAATTATCTATCTATTTAAACTGGATTGTTTCTTAAAAACCCCACAGCAATCAGATAATTCCAAAATGCATGTCACAAAATGGTGTGATGGTATAATTCAGTGTTTCCCAAACTTGCATCTCCAGCTGTTTTTGGACTACGATTCTCACCATCCCTAGCTAGCAAGTGGTCAGGGATAATGGGAATTGTAGTCCGAAAACAGCTAGAGACCCAAGTTTGGAAAACACTGATGTACTTCCTCCCAAACCAGGATGTACAGTGGTACTTCCGGTTGCAGATGGGATCCGTTCCGGAAGTCCAGTTGGATCCTGAGGTTTCCACAACCTGAGGACCACTTCTGCGCATGTGTGTGTGGCGAAACCCAGTCAAATAATTCCGGGTTTTCCGCTTTCGCGTCCTGAAGTTTACGCAACCAGAGGGTTACGTAACCGGAGGTAGTACTGTATTTACAAAACTTCTCCAAAAGAAAAAAAAAAAGGTTACATTTATCTGGCTGGTGAAGTATTTTAGAAGGCTTCAGAATTAACACCTGCGGTCAAGAATTCCATTAGCCATGCAGTGAAATCACTCCACATATTTATTCAGAAGTAAGCCCTCACTGAGTATAGAATGTGATTTATTTATTTAATTTTCCTTACGTTTACATCCTCTCTTTCGTCCATCTTGGAACCCAAAGTGGTATACAAGTGATGGTCTCATTTGCCTGAAGACCATGCACCAGGGTGCGGCCAAAATGGGCAAAAACCTTTAATGTACACTTAGTTGGGATATTTCAGAGTAAAACCATGGAATCCAATGAACCAGAGTTTCTGAAACATGTTGCTAGATGGCAACTCCCATCATTCCTGACTGGTGCCCATGCTCTGATTGGGTCTGATAGGAGTTGGAGTCCACATCAACATGTTCCTCACCCTTGATTTACCTCCTGCCACTTCCAGTAAACAAACACGCTCTGTTCAGGTAGCAGCTGTCACTCATAACTGCAACATATGTTCCACAGGCAGAAATGACTGCACATAAAAGTATCGGACACAGGTGTCTGGGTGTCAAAGATCATTCCCTGCTTGTACGCTCCATAAGGATGCAGACAAATGTGTAAAACAGGCCGGGGGGACTTGGCAAAAGTCATTCAATGTGAGTGCCATATCGGTGACCCCGCCCAGGTCACAGGTCGTGTTGCTTTTGGTGCTTTACCAGATTAAATCCCCGCCTTCTGCGGTTAACAAAATATCCCGTGGCATGTGGAAAGAATGCCTGTGCATCTGAATGTTATTTAAAACAAGAGACCAAACAATCACTCTGGATCAATTCAATTAAGGACCAGATTCTCAGAATCAAGTGTTAATAATGAGTGTTCTTTTTTCCTTTTGTTAAGCGTAGCGCAGTGCAGGGTGCTAGTGATTCAGAGAGATTACAGCTGGGGAACAGTGGTGGCTGGTGCCCATTGAAATTGGTAGGGCTGAAGGCAGGGAGACAAACAGCAGGTGGCGCCGGAACCAACGGCAGGCAAAGCCCACTAATTCTTTGTCCTCATCCTTCTTCCTGCTGAGTTCTGCTAGAGCAGGGGTCAGCAACCTTTTTCAGCCAAGGGCCGGTCCACCGTCCCTCAGACCATGTGGTGGGCCAGACTATATTTTTTTTGGGGGGGGAGGGGAATGAACAAATTCCTATGCTCCACAAATAACCCACACATTCTACTCATGTAAAATCACACTGATTCCTGGACCATCCATGGGCCAGATCGAGAAGGCAATTGGGCCGCATCTGGACCATGGGCCTTAGGTTGTCTACCCCTGTGCTAGAACAACACTGAGGCTTAGGATGAGGAAGTTGACAAGGGATGCTTCTCTGTGGAATGCCTTTAACTAAGAAGGTGAGTGGTAGCTGAGTTTGGTGGGGGCAATGCCTCATTTGCTATCATGCACCAACCTCCACTGCTGGGGAGGGAAGAGTATATATTTTTTAAATTAAAAAATCCCTTTTTGAGAGAGAAACTGTATTTTTCGCTCTATAAGACACACCAGACTACAAGACACACGTAGTTTTTGGAGGAGGAAAACAAGAAAAAAAATATTCTGAATCTCAGAAGCCAGAACAGCAAGAGGGATATCTGCGCAGTGAAAGCAGCGATCTCTCTTGCTGTTCTGGCTTCTGGGATAGCTGTGCAGCAAGAGGGATATCTGCGCAGTGAAAGCAGCAATCCCTCTTGCTGTTCTGGCTTCTGGGATAGCTGCGCAGCCTGCATTCGCTCCATAAGACGCACACACATTTCCCCTTACTTTTTAGGAGGGGAAAAGTGAGTCTTATAGAGCAAAAAATACAGTATATTGAAATGCAAACACTTTGTTTTCATGCCCCAGCTGTTTTCTTTACCAAAAATGTCCTGTTTACCAGAGCAAGGAACAGCTTGCATTCATTATTCGATGGCAGGGAAGTTTTGACTAGCGCTGAAGTTGCTTCTCTTCGAAGGGGAGAGACAGTAGTTCAACGCAAGTTCACAGAGCTGCATGAATTGGCTTCCGGGACACTTGCTAAAAAATTGTTATATTCAGAAACGTTACTATGATTTTTTTAGTTAGTCATTCAGTGTGTGCCACAACTCTACAACTCTATGATTCTATGCTTTTTGACCACCACCTAGTAGCATTGGTATTGGACAAGCTTTGGGCAAACCAATGCCAGTGTCCTGGAAGAAGCAAAGATCACGAGTGTCAAAGCAATGATTCTTCAACATCAGCTTCGTTGGACTGGTCATGTTGTTCAGATGCCTGATTAATGTCTTCCAAAGCAACTACTCTATTACAAACTTTTAAATGGAAAGTGGAATGCTGGTGGTCAACAAAAAAGGTTTAAAAACTCTCTCAAGGCATATCTCAAAAAATGTACAGTGGTGCCCCGCAAGACGAATGCCTCACAAGACGAAAAACTCGCTAGACGAAAGGGTTTTTCAGTTTTGCATTGCTTCGCTAGACGAATTTCCCTATGGGCTTGCTTCGCAAGACGAAAACGTCTTGCGCTTTTTTCTTAAAGCCGCTTGAAGAGGCGCAGTTGCGACGGACCGTGCTTAGCAAGACGAAAAACATCGCAAGACGAAAAGACTCGCGGAACGAATTATTTTCGTCTTACGAGGCAGCACTGTAGTCTAAACACTGACAACTGGGAAACACTGGCTTGCGAGCACTCCAGTAGGAGAACAGCCTTTACCAAAGGTGCTGTGGACTTTGAAGACGCTCAAACTCAGGACAAAAGGGAGAAATGTGCTAAGAGGAAGGCATGTTTGGCAAACCCTCACTGTGATCAACTCCCAACCAGAAACCTCTGTCCCTACTGTGGAAAGATGTGTGGATCCAGAATTGACCTCCACAGTCACTTACGGACTCACTGTGAAGACCGTGCTCATAGAAAACAATCTTACTTGGCTTGATTTCATATCTCCCTGTACAGTGGTACCTTGGGTTAATAACTTAATTCGTTCTGGGGGTCTGTTCTTAACCTGAAACTGTTCTTAACCTGAGATTCCACTTTAGGTAATGGGGTCTCCCGCTGCCACCGCAGCACGATTTCTGTTCTCATCCTGAAGCAAAGTTCTTAACCCGAGCTACTATTTCTGGGTTAGCGGAATCTGTAACCTGAAGCGTATGTAACCTGAAGCGTCTGTAACCCGAGGTACCAATGTATTATACTAATGTTTCCAAACAGTAATAAAGTACAAATAAATGTATAAATATGTATGGTGGTTTATCTTTGCAAATTAGATTTTTCTTGTAAAGCTTGTATACTATAAAAGCCTGTATACTATATAAAAACTGACATTTATTGAAAATACTGTTTTTTCTTCTTACAGTGGAGAACGAAGAGGGATTTTTCCATGGAGGGTACTGCTAAAAAACATATAAACCCTGTGTTCTTTATTTCACAAGCCCCAGGTTTGTTGTGTAATTAACATAGAAATTTTGGGTTGTGCATGCAAACTGAAAGGCAGTTTTCAGCTTTTCTTTCCATTACCTAATGTCAAGTCACTAAATGTCACTTTTTTCTTCACTGGATCAGATTTTTGCTACATGAAATAATTATTTTGATGTTATAGACTGGCATACTCTTTGGTCTTCTGTAAGTTGTATAATGAAGGAAGAACCAGGTGCTTGTAGCACTAAACGTATTGAACAATGATAGCCACCAGATTTGATAATTCCTACTTTGGCCGCTCTTTCAGTGTCAACAGTTATACAGTAACCACTGTTCACCACCCACTGGTTGGTTTTTTTTGTTTCAGTTTTTTATTATTATTTAAAAAAGAGGTCTACCGTATTTTTCGCTGTATAAGACGCACCAGACCACAAGACCACAAGTTTTTGGAGGAGGAAAACAAGAAAAAAATATATATTCTGAATCTCAGAAGCCAAAACAGCAAAAGGGATCGCTACACAGTGAAAGCAGCAATCACTCTTGCTGTTCTGGCTTCTGGGATAGCTGCGCAGGCTGCATTCGCTCCATAAGATGCACACACATTTCCCCTTACTTTTTAGGAGGGAAAAAGTAAGTCTTATAGAGCAAAAAATACGGTACTTTATTTAAAGAATATGCATGTCACCCAAACATAAACCTTTTCCCCTTAATTTTTATTGACTTCTAAAAAAAACAACTGGAACATCCTCCCTCTCCTCTTCCCCAAACCCAAAGGCATAGCTCAGATGTAAACAATAATATCAATATGAAGGAAAATATTAACAACCATATATTACAGAATGCGTCAGATACAGTTTGTCCTAGAGTCATTGTTCATTTGCTGGATGAATAGCAACCAGACTGCCACAAATGCCTCTCCTTTCTTTTGCCACACAGGTTTTTTGTGTGTATGTGTGTGTGTGTGTGTGCTTTGCAGAAAGTGTTATGCCCAGATTATGCCATTGATGTACATTTGGATTATTTCCAATTTCTAGCTATTAGTATTAAGAAGCAAGCAGTTAAGCGTTTGTATACAGTACATTCACAACTTACACACATTAAACTTGTGTGCATTTAGTTTTATACGCTTGACAAAGTTAAAAAGAAAAAGAAAGGGGGAAGGTGTGTGGGGGGGGAGAGGCTGTAGCAACCACCATTGCACCCAATGTGATTTGACCAGCGCTTCCCCCCCCCTTAAAAAATGTTTAGGGGTACTCTCATTTTGACTCAAGAAAATCACCATTTTATAGTTCAAATCGGGGAATATAAATGCAGTAAGTGGCCAAAAGTACAAAGAACATGCATTACTCATATTGAGGCCAAACTTTCATCAGTAAAACACCCTGCATCCACATTCCATACTGCTTCACACATTAAACGCTCGCTTCCGTCTGAGACTCAGGAAACACTGGGAAAGGAAATGAAGCCACCATTGGAGGTGGTAACAACAAAACTGACCAATCACAGTGTTAGATTCTAACTCCTACTTCACACATTAAACGCCCGCTTCCATCTGAGACTCAGGAAACACCATGACAGGAAATGAGGCCGATTTCACCATGCTAGAGAAGAAACTATTTTTAAAAAATTAGTTTCTTCTCCCCTTAGATTTACAAAATGTTTAGGGGTATGGCCACGCCTGTCTCTCCCCAGAAAAAAGCACTGGTTTTGACTATATGTGATTTTGACTTTAGGCACTATCCCCAGAATGCATAAGTTGCACTCGATATGAGAAGCAGATATAGGGGAAATGTTGAGTGCAGTGCAGTGATTGCCAGATTATGCAATAGTGTTCTATTGTTTGTAAATCTGCTGCCAGAGCTGTTCCATTTACTCTGAATGAATAAGTAACCGCCGAGGAAGCAGATGGAAGGAAGCTTTTCTCCATATTGGTACCACTGAATGCCTAAAATTGAAGACATGTTTGCGGGCGTGTGTGTGCCCGCATGTGTATGGGAGTTTGTACCTTGAACACTTTGAGAAATACTATTAAAAACATGAATTTAAACACCCCAGAAGTGAACTATTTTATTAGCAACAACAAGGGACCTTATTCTACATGAGATGATGTTCTCTAATTTTCCATCTCCCCCACCCTCTTTTAATCCATAACTGCTGGTGGAATATTATTCACACATGGTCTATGTATTTTCTCCAGTATAGTAAGTAAATTAACTTGAGAAGGTTGACAGCTCTTGTTTCTGTTTACCACACAAATAGTATTAATAGTAGAGTTGCATGAAAATAATGTCAGGTTGTGCGACTATTTATCTGAGCTGAGGAACCTCTCATGTTACAGAAGGTGCAGGGTAACTAAGCACTGTTGCTGGTCATCAAAGGAACATAGTTCTAACACTCTTTGTGGTTCCATATAATTCCATAGTAGTCCTAATATGCCAGTGTCCCCTGTGGGATAAGTCAGCCTCATATAAACAACATACTTAACTTTAATGCATGAAGGGGTTAAGTCCACAGAGTCTTGCCAGGTTTAGCTAGGTCACACCCTCTCACTTTGGGAAGAAGGCTTACCAAACTCTTTGTTCTCTCACTTCCACCATATGAACCCTAGCAGTAAGGAAGTCTAAGCTGGATGCTCCAAATTTAGACCACATGGCTTAAGCATGCCATTTTTGCCTTTCTATTAAAATAATTTAGAAACTCTTACAATTTTTGGAATCTAAGTTAAACTGTCTGTCTTTTCTTACTGCTGTATGGAACGGCACATGAATCTGACCTTTGAAGAGTTTGTAAATCAACCATTTTTAATTTACCAAACATGTGGTCTCTTTCTATGCTAAGGGAAGTGGGGAACTTTTGAAGGAACTTAGGGATATTACAACGGTCTAACAGGCTATATTTCCATGCTCTACTTTGCTGCATGTTTTGTAATTTTAAATCTCTGCTGGGGCTCACAGGGAATTATATTTTTAATCCAGGGAATTATAATTTTATATTTTACCTACTGTATTTTCTTTTTTAATCAAAATACAAAAACCAGCATCCTGCATACAGCTTGTGAAAAACAAAAATAATGAAGGAGTGTTCCCACTCAGAATAAGAAGACCACACTGTAATGAACACTAATGCTGGGATTGGAAGTCTGTGGCTTGACACTTATTGTTGAACTCAAACTCCCATTAGTGGGGTAGGAGAGCTGGGGGATGGAATTTATATCTGGTTACCAATGTGCCCGGACGCGGGTGGCACTGTGGGTTAAACCACAGAGCCTAGGACTTGCCGATCAGAAGGTCAGCAGTTCGAATCCCCGAGACAGGGTGAGCTCCCATTGCTTGGTCCCTGCTCCTGCCAACCTAGCAGTTCGAAAGCACGTCTAAGTGCAAGTAGATAAATAGGTACCACTCTGGTGGGAAGGTAAACGGCGTTTCCGTGCACTGCTCTGGTTCACCAGAAGCAGCTTAGTCATGCTGGCCACATGAACCGGAAGCTGTACGCCGGCTCCCTTGGCCAATAAAGCGAGATGAGCGCCGCAACCCCAGAGTCGGCCACGACTGAACCTAACGGTCAGGGGTTCCTTTACCTTCTACCTTTAACCACTGTGCCCCTTTGGTTTCAGATAGTACATGGGTAGATGAGTCTAAAATACCTAGCACACAAATTTTCATGGCCCTCTAGCAGCTATGTTGGTTCATTTACCGAAAGTAATGTATTTAGTATTAACTCTGGAAGTGTATACTCAATTCTGACCAAAGTAAGCCTCCTAGAGCAAAATCATCCTTGGGAGCTTAGTTTGGTCAAGGAGAATTAGCAGGGGCACATTTCCCCTGTCTCTCTCAACACAGGTCACCATATAGGGCAAGGAAATTGAAATAGATCTAGAAAATCAGTTTCCTCCAAGAGCACCTAGCAGGGGGAAGTAAGAGACGAGTGACTCAGGTATGAATTGTAATGGGTCATGTGTTTACTCATTGGCAGAAAGGGTGAAGGTGAAGATGCAATGGTGGTTTCTCCTGTTTTTTCCTCCCAGACAGATGGCAAAGCAGGAAAAGGTCGATAACTTTGTTAGACAAACTCACCAATATTCTTTTCCTTGCTGTCTCTTATCTGTTGTTCATTCCATCCTTCCCTTGACCTCCCGCTGGAGTGGGTTCATCAAGCACAGATAGACATCAGCAGCTGAAAATCAGATTTAGAGGTCAAAATAGGTCCAGTCTTTCTCGATGTACAAGATGTTTCCCCCTTTATTTCCAGCACTGTTTTTAAAATTGCATCACCTCATTCTTTCACTGTCTTTTGTAGGAAATAATAGACCTTTGCTATCCCAATGAGATAGCACAGAAGCACGAGTCCGTTTGCGGCAGGTACCTTCCATGCAACTCATTTTAATACATTGAAATGGGCAGCTATTCCAGTAGTTTTTAAAAGAGCCAACAGTACCAAATATTGATCACATCCATATGCCCAACCTTGGGAGATTTGTCCCCCCTCTATTGTTAACAAATTCCAAAAGAGCAGTTCATAAAGAAGAGTACATGCAGAGAGGAGAACAGTCTGAAGGCATGTTCTTTTGACGATAATGATGTATGATTTATAGAGGACATCAAGAATAAGCCATGTTGTGATCACTCATAACGCAGCTTACTTTTTGCGATGCTCTTTGTACCCCAGGCTAGAGCGATAATCCATCATGGACCTTTGAGTAATTAAAACAAGTCAGATAAATTGAAAGAGTCCATCTTTAGGTTTTGGGTTGTTTTTGTTTTTTTTACTCTTTAATAAATTTTGCATGACTTGGCCATCCTCTGTTCCCATGCAAATGACAGCAATATGGAGGAAAATTAAACATGTGTGCTCCAGCTTGGATCAAAATATAATTCAACTGTGGCCCTGGCAAAGACTGAGCTCCTGGCATCGCATTTATATGTATGGATTGCACATCTGCCACACTGTCGCAAATATGCAGTAATGATCAGAACAGAATCTCTCTTTTTTTGGCATTTCTACTTGGTCAGAAATACTTATTTTAGAAATTTAAGCGTTGCTGCAGAACATATGGTTTAGATAATGGGATATAGCTTTTTTTTTTTTAGAGCATAGAGGCTAAGAGTATGAAGTGAGCCAGGATGGAAGGAAGTTCTGTTTCAAATTTCATCTCAACTATAATAGGCAAGTCTGCACCTCTCAACAAGGCAAACAAGGCCTAAAAGGCAATAATAATGATAATGATGATGATGATGATGATGATGATGATGATGATGATGATAATAATAATAATAATAATAATAATAATAATAATAATAATATTTGTAATACCCCCCCCCATCTGACTGGGTTGCCCCAGCCAATTTGGGTGGCTTCCAGCATATACAGAAACATTATCAAACATTAAAAACTTCCCTGTACAGGGCTGCCTTCAGATGTCTTCTAAAGGTAGTATAGTTACTTATCTCCTTGACATCTAATGGGAGGGTATTCCACAGGGCAGATGCAACCCTGTAAGCTTACTTCTCGCAGTGAATGAACCACCAGAAGGTCATTGGAGCTGGACCTCAGTGTCTGGGCTGAATGCTTCTCTGGGCTTCTCCTAGCTAGATTTCCCCCTAAACAGTCACACATCGATACACCCTTGGGGTGCTTTTGCCTGGCTATTAGGTCTCCTTGAACTGTAATAATGCCTCTCACTTGATGTGTGTGCGTGCCACCCAATTTTGTCTTGGCTACCCCAGGCTTAGGGATGCGGGTGGCGCTGTGGGTTAAACCACACAGCCTAGGACTTGCTGATCAGAAGGTCATGGTTCGAATCCCTGCGATGGGGTGAGCGCCCATTGCTCGGTCCCTGCTCCTGCCAACCTAGCAGTTTGAAAGCACGTCAAAGTGCAAGTAGATAAATAGGTACTGCTCTGGCGGGAAGGTATACGGCATTTCCGTGCGCTGCTCTGGTTCGCCAGAAGCGACTTAGACATGCTGGCCACATGACCCGGAAGCTGTATGCCACGAGATGAGCATCACAACTCCAGAGTCAGCCACGAGTGAACCTAATGGTCAGGGGTCCCTTTACCTTTACCTTACCCCAGGCTTTATTCCCAAATCCTTCTAAATGTAGATAAATTACATACACACATGTCCAGAACCTGAAGCAGAGCTCTAAGGTACATGGCTAGGCAAAGTACTATGGTGTAGTGAAATGTGAGTAGGCATGAATAGGATGAACAGCTCACACAGGGCCCCCTGAATTATCCATGATTGACGTATGTGCACCAATTCATGCATTCACCCCCCCCCCACCATGATCTATATGATCCCATATCTAAGGAAGAAATACATGGAGGGGAAGAATTATTATGTGAATTCCAGAGCCAGCCCATTGAATTAGAGTATAGTGCTTAATTTCATATAGGAAGATAGAATGCATTTTGGGGTGTTTTTGGGGGGTTTTTTTGATAGCCACATATTTAATCCTTGCATTGTGTCACAAATGTGGATAGCCAAGTAGTTTCACTTGTCTAGAAGTGTGGCCAGGCTAACAATGCTGACTTTTAATACTTCCTGTGGAATGAGCTTTTAAAAGCTGTACACAAGTGTTCACCATATGCCCCACATACCCAATCTGTTGTGTGACTATGGGGCTGATTGCTTACTGCTGTTCTTCATGTCCCAGGACAACCTTAGTAAAGAGGGATTTTTCTTTTCTTAAAAAAGGATTTAGCTGGGGTGGGACACAATTAATACATAACATAAAACAAATGGGAGCAGACTCAGTATATTAGTTAAACAAAACATGAAATACATTTCATCCTAAAGTTCATTATGGCTTGCCTAGCTGTTGCAAACTAAGCACCAAATACCATTTTCTGGTGTTTGAGAGCACAAATGTGCATGTAAACTAAGGTTACCAGACGTCCCCGTTTCCTGGAGACAGTCCCCGGATTTACGAATCAGTCCCCATACAAAATCCATTGAAGATGAAAAGTGTCCCCGGATTCATTGAAAAAAATCTGGTAACCTTAATGTACACTCCAACAAACAGATATATTTGAGGGTAGATTGCTGATTTAAAGTGGCTGCAATTGAAAGATGGTCCAAATGAATTAAACAGAATGACTGTCAAACAGGGATAAATCCCAGATTCATCACAACATGCACTTGAATTGGGCAACCAAAATGTCCACATGGCTGCTGAAATCATGGCATTATGTGTTACTGGAAGTAAAGCTGTGTCTATTGGAAGTAAAGTAGGCCTTTACTTTGTCTTGTGACCACAAAAGTACTGTCTAAAATAGAGATATCAAACTTCTGTCTGTTCTCAAACTATGCCTTGCCAACCAAGCAGAATAAAAGACTCTGGTTTTGCCCCTTGGATCACCAAAATCTGCTGCTAGGGTCTGCCCCAGATCTGTCCAATTCTTGGACTTAGCTCCCTAGCTTTACCACTGACACATGCTAGATTTGCTCTGCTCCAAAGAGAGATATGGGATCAGTTTTGCAAGTTGGCAATCTTATTCGTGATCCAGGAGCTGGAGAGGAATTCTTTCTTGCAAACTAATTTTACAGCACAGACGTACACACGTACACAGTTAGCCTTCCTTCTAGGCTAGTTGATGCTATCATAGCAATAAGGGTTTCTGTCTTTGTTGCTGAATAAGAAGAAGAAGAGTTTGGATTTGATATCCTGCTTTATCATTACCCAAAGGAGTCTCCAAGCAGCTAACATTCTCCTTTCCCTTCCTCCCCCACAACAAACACTCTGTGAGGTGAGTGAGGCTGACAGACTTTAGAGAGCTGTGACTAGCCCAAGGTCACCCAGCAGTTGCATGTGGAGGAGCGGGGAAGTGAACCCGGTTCACCAGATTACGAGTCCACCGCTCTTAACCACTACACCACACTGGCTCTCAGTTTAGAACAAAACCACATGCTTTATTAAGCAAAATATTAATATACTGCCGACTGATATAAAATATCATGATTGTGTACAGCAATGGCCTCTCACCCCTTTTCAGGTGGGTGCTGATTGTGGAAGTTGCCTCCGTCCACCACCCTCAACCACTATGGCCCACGTAGAGTTTTTAGGGGAATTCCCCGGCCGGCAGAATCAAGGGGCGGGGATCCCTTGCAAAAATGCTAGCGTTAAATGGGCCAATCAGTGGCCCTGCCAGATGGGCAGTGCCTTGCCGGCTGGCCGGACATTGACTACAGGCCATGTCCGTTCAGCCGGCAACACAAAAAAGTTGACCATGCATGCCTTCCACAGCACGGCTAGCCGAAAAGCAAAGGAGAAGACCAAAGAAAGAAGAAAGATAAGCAGATGGGAACGGGTCTAAATACATGTACAATAAAACCTAAAACATCATAGAAACAAGACAAAATAATCATTAAAATGATTGGCTAATCAAGGAAGTTTAAACAGCTGTATCAGCCTGTCAACAGAAAAAGGTCTTCAAGCGAATCCTGAAAATCATAAATGAGAATGTCTGCTGAAACTCTGCCTGAAGCGTATTCCACAGCATGGGAGCTGGTATGCTTCTGACGCACAAGGAGCAACTAACAGTGTTTCCTCAGTTTGGTTTGGGGCTGCAACATAGGTGGAGTGTGAGTCATGGTCCTAAACAGCCATGGGGCTGGGGTTAACCTTGGAGAGGAAAACATAGAGGCTTCATACAGGTGATATACATAGAGAGAATGCAATTTGCTGTATTTTGCTTGCAATGGAGACACAATTAGTTGGGATGAGAGACACATCTTTATCTATGGCTACACTCATGGAATTCCTTAGTCCGCAAGGTTTGTCCACTTTCCTGCTGGGCAGATGAGGTTTTATATGGTGAGCTTTGCTAAAGGTTATTATTATTATTATTATTATTATTATTATTATTATTATTATTCACTGATCCTGTAAACAAGAAGGAGTGTCTTCACCCCATCACTCAGCCCTGACATTGAGATCCAGCACCAAGGGCCTTCTGGTGGTTCCCTCACTGAGAAGTGAAGCTACAGGAAACCAGGCAGAGGGCCTTCTCAACAGTAGTGCCCACCCTGTGGAATGCCCTCCTATCAGTTGTTAAGGAGATTATATAGAATTATATAACATTTAGGAAACATCTGAAGGTAGCCCTGTATAGGGAAGCTTTTTAAGATTTAACCTTTTACTATGTTTTTATATACCTTTATTATACATACGTTTTTTATAGGGAGCGGGTGGTGTTGTGGTCTAAACCACTGACGCCCTCGGCCTGAAAGCGAGATGAGTGCTACAATCCCATTGTCGCCTTTGACTTAACCGTCCAGGGGTCCTTTTCCATTACCTTATGTTTTTATATATGTTGGAAGCTGCTCAGAGTGGCTGGGACAACCTAGGCAGATAGGCAGGGTGTAAATTCATCCTCATCATCCTCATCATCATTGATATTTACATTCTTTTATTATGGTTTGGGTGATGTAATAGCAGATTGGGTGACAATAGCTTTAGAGGCATCCAAATCAGTCCAGTTTTGAACCATCACACCAAATTGGGTGAAGTCATGTTTTGGTCTGTCGTTTTGATTCAAAATGGTGTCCAACATTCAAATGCAGACAAAGACCTCCTCTACTGCAGGAACCCTGATGCCAACTGGGTGATGATATGCTGAATGGCGTCCGAACCCATAGAGATCAGACAGACAAATCACTTTCCAAAATATATAGTAGATTGCCATTTCTTCTTTCTACTCAATTTTAACAAGACCCATAAAAACATAGAACACTAATTGCTTGGATGAATCCACTGTGGGCTTCAGACATAGCCTATAAATTTCACATGACTGGAAAGGTTTCCTGGGACGATATGCACCTGCAAATTGTTAGCCAACACCCAGTGACACATTTTACGGTCCTTCAACAGCTCATAGTTTTATGCAGCTGTAGGACTACATGAATTCTGAATGCTTGACATTTGTCCTAAGTGGTGTTGACATTTCAGGGACTTAAAGAATCAAACAAAACACACAAGAACACAAATCCTTTGCATTTGATTTGCCCCATCAGCAGAAAAAGGAAGTCCTACCATCTCAGGAAGTTCAAATTATACTCAAAAGACATACAGCTGCAGAAATATAAAACAAGTAGTTGAAGGTCTGATTGCTATTAATGTATGGTATCTAGCACTCCTTAATGGATAGTTGCTCCCTGCTCCATAAGGTATCTATATATACACACACACACATATATAGAGAGAGAGATTAAATTTATTTCCATATTTATTATTTTCTCATGCTTATTTGGCTGACTACTAAGAGCATGGAGTTGTTTGTGAATAACCTCAAGAAGGGGCTCATGGGAGTTGATTTCTCATGTGAAACTTGCCATGCCAGGGGGATCGTTTATAAAGTTATAGGAACTCAGGAGCTCAGAAATACTAGGTCTGATCTATAAATTAATATTGTTTCTTCTGTAAACATTAGCAAAACAAGGAGCTCCCTCCCAAAGGAATAGACCTTTCTGCTGAAAAAATATCTCACATGGTCCAGAAAATGTGAACAATATTAAATTTTTTTTAAATAACTACGTCCACATTCAGCCTGCCAAAGGTTGGTTGTCAGTTTCCAAAGCGGCAAATCAGTAAGAACACAATTCAGAGCAATGTTTGGAGGCAATATACAGTGGTAGCTTGGGTTAATAACTTCATTCTGGAGATCCGTTCTTAACCTGAAACTGTTCTTAATTTGAGGTACCACTTTAGCTAATGGGGCCTCCCACTGCCGCCGTGCAATTTCTGTTCTCACCCTGAAGCAAAGTTCTTAACCCGAGGTACTATTTCTGGGTTAGAAGAGTCTGTAACCTGAAGCGTCTGTAACCCGAGGTACCACTGTACATCTATATCAGGGGAGGGGAACCTCTGTCCTGAGGGCAAAATACATCCACCCAAGCTCCTTTATCTGGTCCTTGAGATTGTCCCCAGGCCACACCTCTCACTGGGGTGGCTTCACACCTTCCTTGCATTTTTGCTTGGCCGGAATTTGCCCTCAAACTCTGATAATGATCCTTGGAAGATAGAGAGGAGCGTTTGTAGACACTAGCCTACTGTATAAAGGTAACTTTCAGATTTATTGATCCGCCCACTTTTGCCTCTGCCCTGCCCACCAAATGGCTCCCGCAGGGTTGCCTGGAAGGGAATCTGAAAAACCCCCACCATATCAGAACTTCCAAGTATCCCTATTTTCCAGGGACAGTCCCTGATTTGCAGAAGCCGTCACGGTTTCTGAATTGATCCTGGAATGTCCCACTTTTCCTTAGGACGTCTGTATTTTCATTAGAGAACTGTTGAAGGGTCTGGAGTTATGCGACCCCTAGCCAAAGAGATGAGTAACTATACAACCCTCAGAAGACACCTGAAGGCAGCCCTATATGAGGAAGTTTTTTGAATGTGCAGCGATCTCTCTTGCTGTTCTGGCTTCTGAGATTCAGAATATTTTTTTTCTTGTTTTCCTCCTCCAAAAACTAGGTGCGTCTTGTGGTCTGGTGCATCTTGTAGAGCGAAAAATACGGTACTTGATGGTGATTATGAGCAAAAGGAGCACGACTATCATTTTTATGCTCTGTGTGTTTCCAAGAGGGAACCAGCTTCAGCTGAAGCCTTTCTGAAGTATGTATTTTAAACATTATTATAATTGATCAAATTTTTATCAAACCAGTCTGCTGTTGTTTGGGGGTTGCTTTTCTTCCAGTTTTTAGCTCTGCAGATTTTTGCAGCTGTTAACAGGTCAACTATTACGTTCAGGTCTATTTCTAGCAAAGTTTTTGGTTCCAGAAATGAGGAGCCACCTCTCATTTAATTCATTGTATTGCTGATTAAATCCCAAAACACCTGAATTTTTTAACGTTCTGTGCAAACTAGGGGCTGTCAACCCTACACTTTCAGCTTCCTGTTGAAGACCTTCATTTTTGAACAAGCCTTTTAGGTTTTTTTTTTTTTAATAGTCTATAGTTGTATTGGATTTCAGACCCCCCCCCCATATATGGAACTGCTTTTATATATGCAATTGGTTTCAATTCTTTTTACATATAGAATTGATTTAATCATTTTATTGTTTTCGTTGTGAATCGCTTTGAGATATTGCAAGAGAAGCAATCCATAAATGGAACTAATTAATCAATAATTTTTCCCCTTTCTTACAGTTTCATATTTTCTATGCTAAGAAAATATTGCTCTTCTACATAATCTGAAAAGTATTGGAAGAAGGGTGTTGTGTGTTTTTTAAAAAAATAATATTTTAGAGTCTTCTTTATAAACTTACCTTCTGTTGAGCAAGTGGGATATACATTTTGTTAATAAATAAATGATCCCTGGGAGTACGAATACTGAGGTAAACAAGAATTCACTTCTGATCCAATAATGCCTGGTTATATTAGGATTTCTGATAGTGTCAGTGCAGCACTTATAATAATTGAATCAGCCCCAGGAACTTAAAGATAATTGAGTTTTAATAGATACCCTGTATCCAATGTGCCATTTATTATCAATTTTCTCTGTCATGTTACCCTTTAATACAAGGTAACAAACACTGAAGTAGTCAGGAATCATATCCTCAGTGGGAATATTCAAGTAAATAAAGCAGGGCAGATACATTCCGTGTGCATTAATTAAGAAAATTAAACATATACCTTCCCGCACAGGTTACATAATACCCACATTCTTAAAACTTGTTGTTTGCCATCTGTACTCAGCATGTTGTCACACATGATCATTAACTCTGAAAAGCAAGTCTTGCTGAACAAAGGCCATGGAATAAATGGGTTGCCGTAAGAAAACAATTTAAAAAGAGTCACCTGTTGAGAAAAGACACTTAATCAAACCTTGGCTTTAAAGAGAGAGAGAGAGAGAGAGAGAGAGAGAGAGAGAGAGAGAGAGAGACCACCCAAGATTAACAGACCACTCCCCAATCCCTATGCACACACCAGTTTAAAACCAGGTACGTTATAAGAAATGACTGATTGTAAGAGTTTTGGATCGAAACCATCCTTTCTAAAAGTAGACCTTTTAGAATACCAAAGGGATGAATTACATGCCGGATGATTGACTGCAGATGATGCAAACTAGAGCTGATTTAAAGGACACATTTGGAAGGACAGAAAGCCAGCTTGGTTTAGGACAGGCACAGGCAGACTCGGCCCTCCAGATGTTTTGGGACTACAATTCCCATCATCCCTGACCACTGGCCCTGTTAGCTAGGGATCATGGGGGTTGTAGTCCCAAAATATCTGGAGGGCCGAGGTTGCCTATGCCTGCTTTAAGGCAATAGCAATGGTCTTGGGGCCTGAGAGAACCAGATTTTGATTCTTGCTTTGTGGTAGTTAGCCACACTCAGACCTACCTGGGAATCATCTCCATGCATGTGTGCTGGCTCAAGTGACTGGCGTAGAAACAGCTACCTAATGTGCCTCTCAAAGGATTTGTTTATTTTATTATTATTTTGGTGGGGACAATGTCAAATAACAAATCTCCCTGGGAATATCAGAGAAAGGTTGCATAAAATGGCTTATAATAAATAAACAAATAAAACAAGCATTTCTTTCGCTCGTCTTTTAACAGAAGAGGAGCTATGACCTTATTTGAGTTTGCGACTTCCATGTTTTGACACTCTTGCAAGCAACTCTCTCGTGTGTTTTTCAACAAGTCAACCAATGCTGTGTTATCCGAACCAGCTCTAAGGGAGCCTGACCAGAAATCATGGTTCCTCTTTCGTTATGTTATGGGTTGCATTTTGTTGCCTTGGTTGAAAATAGGGATGGGATATAACCTGCCAGTTCCACTCTGCAGTTCATGTAGTTTTTGAGATAATGACAGTTTCCAGTTCACAATGGACCTGGACACCAACGCAGGTCCAAAGAATTACAGACCCTCCAAATGTCCCTATTTTCCAGGGACATCCCTGATTTAGAGAAACCAATGAATGAATTCAATGACTGAATTTGGGAATTGGACAAAAAAGGAATGGACCAGAAGGCTTGGTGAATGTTCTTTAAAGGTCTGTGGCCAGACTGTACCAGCCATGCCTCATTAGGGAAATTTCAGGTCAAAGGCCTGGAAGAACTTGGAAATAATTGGAATGCAAGGAGAGGCTACTGGGAGAAGACGCATCCTCATCCCAGTCCCCATGTAAGAGGAGGGAGTTAATCTGTGTCTGTAAAAGCAAATGTAGTTTTTGGAATGGATAGGGATCAAGTGTGCTGCCTTGTCCCCACAACTGATGTCATGCACACACATCACATGACGTGCTGACACTGTGCACACATGTCACATGACATACTAACATATCACATGCATGTGTGAGTGAGACAGGCAAGCTGCATGCGTTGTGCGATTAAGGTAAATACATCATGCAGTGTGCGTACACAGCCTCTGCATTTGGGGGCGGCTCCCTGCTTGAATTTTTTTTGGGGGCCCTTGGTCTCCCCGGTGCCCCAGATGGTGCCTGTGATAGAATATTCACTCCCCAGAGACAGATTTGGAGCTGGAAGCATATTTCAGGGTACAACTAGGGTTCTGATGTGGGGCAAGGGCTTTGCTGCATGGATGAATGAATAAACTCTTTGCCTCGAACTGTTGCCTACCTATAGCTTTGTAAATCAGGGCTGATTGTTACTGTTAATGTCTGATGTTTAATTGTTATTTTTGTGAGTGTTGGAAGCCACGCAGAGTGGCTGGAGCAAGCTGGCCAGATGGGTGGGGTATATATATAAAAATATTATTATTATTTATTATTAGTGGTGCCTAAATAAACCCAATATTACAAACAGCACCGCTATCCCCCCACACCATTGCTTTCCTGTGATTTCTCTTCCATGAGGAAGCCATACAGAACAACTAACCATTTTGAGAAGTAGGTGAAATGTCAGGAATGCCCCTTTCCCCCAATTCTTCCTGTGTTCTGTCTGTGTTTCTTCCAGATATTGCTGAACAGCCAGTGTCGATCCTCTCTTTCCAGCGCTCTAATTACAAACTAACTTCTCGCAGTGTTGCAACTGCTACTAAAAGGAATGCCATTAATTTTTCTCCTCTCTTCTTCTTCTGACTTTGTCCGCAGCTATGGGTGCAGAGATATAGGGAAGAGCAGCAGAGACCACCAGCAAGTAGCAGCTGTGATGTAAAACAGCAGGAAAGAGTTGTTCAGAGGGGAAGAAAAAGAAGGGGCCTCACCTTCTTCAGTAAAGGTTTGCGACAACATGAAAGGCAAGAACTGTGAAACTAAATAAAGGCTTGACACACAAAAAGAAGGATTTAAACCAAAGTGAAGGAACGTGGGAGGTTGCATTTTTTTTAGAAAACAAAACCACGAAAACATCATGACATCTATTTTCTTACCACCACCCCCAGACCTTTTAAACAGCATCAGGTTTTAGCAACAGAATGGAGAATGTTTCTCTAAAATAGGAAGTTTGCAGCTGAAACCGGAAGCCTTACTGTTGCCAAATTCTGCTAGACTTCCTTCGTAAACACTGTCATGTCGAATCATGTAACTTTTCTCGATAAATATTCTGTTGATTTTGGAAATCTCGGGATGAGCTACCTCTCAAGATATGGTTCAAAAGTATTTTGAATGTGCATTCTGGGAAATGATATACATAAAAAAATGTTTAACATAACTTTTGTGGGGAAAAACAGAAGTTATTTTTACTAGGAATTTTAGATGCAGAAATGATTGCTTATGTATGCGATGACAGCAGCACGGATACTAATGGCCCAGAGATGGAAAGAAGATAAAGGCCCGACCAGAGATGAATGGCTGGTGAAGATGATGGACTATGCCAAAATGGCGAAAATGACCGGGAAAATCAGAAACCAAGAAGATAGAAACTTTAATAAGGAATGGGGAAATTTTACAATTTACTTAAGAGAACACTGTAAACAACTAAAAGCTTTGGTGGAATTTGAGTAACTCTTGTAATGTATTAAAAACTAAGGAGGAAAGGGATTATTTCAAGAAAGCAGAGAAAATATATGATGCAGTGGAAAAAGTTTGATAATGGAAATCATGGAGGGATGGAGGAAAGTTCAAGGTTTCAGGAATCCTGAATGTTGCTGATGATGATTAATGTTTGAATTTAAATGTATAGAGTAAAACTGAATAATAAAGATTTTGTAAAAAATAAATAAAACAGGCATGAGCCAGGAAAAACAATAAAATTGCAATGTGGCTATCTCGGAGTGACCAGTTCAACTTAGAAGAGAAGCAAAAAGGGTTACCAAGAGAGACACCTTTGTTGAAACCTGGACTCCTTTCTTTTCATATGTAAGGGAAGGAGAGAACAATTATTTCCCACCAACAAGCGCATTGCCTGGCCCCCACAATTGAGGGAGGTGACACCATGTGCCATGTGCGAGTTCCATCAGCACGCTAGTGATATTTGTGTTTTAAAACCTGTGCACTAAAACACACGGTATTCCAATTTGGATATAAGCATTTAATAGAGAAGTTGAACAAATTCAAGTGACCTTTCTTCGTAAGATTCTTGGTGCCCCTAAATGCATAAGTTATTTAACCTTATGTGCTGAATCCGGTCAACATCCGACAGAAAACCAAAGCATGGCTCTCCACAATCAAGGCCTGGCTAAAGTCCATTTTAGAACAACATATAACTCCTTCTTAACCTCTATGCTTGAAGACCGTATTTTATCCAGATGGTATAGAGCAGGGGTGGCCAGCTCCCAAGAGACTGCGATCTACTCACAGAATTAAAAACTAGCAGTGATTTACTCCCTTTTGGGGGGTTCAGGTCAAAGTTGTTGAGCCTTTAAAGGAAGGAGAAGAGGCCTTTTCTTAGGGGTTGAGCTTTTTTGATGGAGGTAAGGTAAAGGGACCCCCGACCATTAGGTCCAGTCGCGGATGACTCTGGGGTTGCAGCGCTCAGCTCGCTTTACTGGCCAAGGGAGCCGGCGTACAGCTTCTGGGTCATGTGGCCAGCATGACTAAGCTTCTTCTGGCGAACCAGAGCAGCGCACGGAAACGCTGTTTACCTTCCCACCAGAGCAGTACCTATTTATCTACTTGCACTTTGACATGCTTTCGAACTGCTAGGTTGGCAGGAGCAGGGACCGAGCAATGGGAGCTCACCCCGTCACGAGGATTCAAACCACCGACATTCTGATAGGCAAGTCCTAGGCTCTGTGGTTTAACCCACAGCGCCACCTGCATCCCTTTTGAGGGAGGTAGAAAGCCCCAATTTTTGAGAATTCAAACCTAAGCTTAAGGGAGAATGGGGAACAGCAACTCACCAACAGATCGCTGGGGAAACAAACAGCCTCAGTGAGTAAACTCCGTCTTCCGTTCTGCAGATCGTGCAACAATGGAGGGCGGGGCAGGATTCTATTTTAACAACGCTAAGGAAAGGGACACAGCGATCGACCCGGGGATCTCCCAGTAGGTCGTGATTGACCTGTTGGACATTCCTGGTATAGAGCAATTCAAGACAAAATCTGTAGTTTGGTCATTGCCCTCGAGAGCCTCAAAGTATGTGATGAAAATCAAGCAGTGGCTCTACGACCACGAAAGACAGCACTTGTTACCTCATACTCCGAGATCTTGTTCTCCAGAGGCCTTAGGTATCAAAACATCCCACAGAACCTGTGCCAAATATCTAAATGATCTACTACTCCCTTCCCATTGAAGAGCTTTTATGCTTGCGAGACTAAATACTTCCCCCTCCTCAGTGACCAAAAGCAGATTCTCACACATTCCATTTCAAGCCCATTTGTGTGCCTGCAATCAAGAAGTACCTGATTCAATGGACCACATTCTCTGAGATTGTTCTTTACACAGCAGACCTCACCAGCTGATGCTGAGCAAAATGTTGGACATCTGGTCCACAACTCCGAGAAGAAGCCAAATAAGGTTTGGCAGATCGGGACAAAGACATTACTGCTTTAGAAGCTTCCCTTTTAGCCACAGTTTTACCTGAAAGGGTTCCCAATGAACTATTTTTTCGGGAAATAGACACGGCATAGCAGAATATCCAAATGCACACAACCATAGTGTGACCTTATGGCCTTGATAGCTTCACCCTTGTATTTTTAATTATTCCAGTTACTTGAAATGTTTTATACCGTGATGCAAATAAAGGTATCTGATTGATTGATTGAACACACCCTCCAACCCCAAGACTTCTATATTGGCAAAACCTATCTGGTGTTTCACAACTTTCTGACTAGTTGCAGGACCTTAGTCAGACCTAGCATAGTACACACAGAATCCACAGAAGCAATTGGCGACTTGGCTGCAGACAGGATAGACGAACCAGGAACCAGGAACTTGTAGTTAGGTGTTTATTATATACAGTGGGCTATTTACAGGAAGAGAACACAGATCTTTAGCTAGCTCTCTCTAACACGACTCACAATTCCTACACTCACTGACACAGAACAACTGAACCCAAACTCTGAACTACCAGTTAGTAGGCCATTAATTATCACTCCCTTGAGAGAGCTTGACCAATCAGGGAGCGGTCTCCATGTCTCTGTTATCACCAGGCAGACTTACTCCTTCAGATTGCCTTCTGGCTGTCTGCCAAACCTTAACTGACTCTGTGTGAGTAGCTGCACGTACACAGTTTCTCAGCATCCTATATGTGTGAGCAGGCTCCTGATGTCCTCCTACTAGGGAAGGCTTTTCAAGCAACAGTATTTCACCTTGCTGGATTCAAGAGCAGCAGTTCTGGTTATGTTAAATCAATTTTAAGTTCCCTCGTTTTGCCAGAAGATCAGTATTTGGAGAACAGCTTCACATATCACATTTAAACCAGACTCCTTTTAAGATGCTGAGAGGTCCAGCATCTGAAATTCACTTCCTTCTCACTGCAGCATGTGTCAATGTCATTTCTCTTCTCTTGGTTGGCAAAAAACTTCCCCTAAATATGCTTATGATCCCTTTAAAAACAGCCATCTATATTTGACATCAGAAGCAATATGTTAAGGTTTTATGTCTCCAAAACTGAGAGACAAAAATAAAATAAAATACTGCTTTTGATTCACTTACCATGTATTTCCCTCCTTAAGTCCTTCTGCATATGGGCTCTTTTCAGTTTTCGTCAACTAACATAAACATCAAAAACAAAGTTAAGGAAAATATTTACACATAAATACATAATGATAAACTATATTGTGAAAGTTATCATCTCATCTTTCTACTACTTTTCTTGGCAGCAAATGTTGAGAGTATCGGAAGTAATTTCTCTCAGATGATCCCACTCTGTAGAGAGAACAGGCAATGATGGCAGGTCTTGACTGCAGCATTATTGATTGCTATTTATTTCTGAAAAATCACTTGGAAAAAGCTCCTTCACAATTTGAAAGGACAAAGTCAGAAAAAGATAAAAAACAGTGCTAACCTTTCAAAAATTCCAGTCAGTTCCTAACTGTAAATACCTGTCTGCAAACACGTAGACAATATGTATGGGCTCATCTGGGGTTTTTGTTTTGTTGTAACTCCTTGAGTTTACAATTAGTGGTTTGCTTCTGCCTAATACATTCAGTGTTGCTTAGGAAGCCATTTTAGACCCATCACTTGAGGAATGTTCCGCCCTTTATAAATTCCTGATAAAATATTAAAACTTCAGTAGTTGATACCCGAACAGCCCACTGACATCCCCATTAGTGTCTATTTGTGTCACCAAGCGAGAACTGAATAGTGCTAAAAGTGTTTTTATTTCTTATTTAGCCCCCCCCCCTTTTATGACAGTGTGGGTTCATATGGGCCCAATCATAACATCAAGCGACTACTCCAAATATGTATAAACTTCCATCAAAAGCAAGTCTTTCAAAGTTCATGCATCTTTCATCGTCTGTGTAACCCTTGCTCACCACTTAAAAGAAAGGACCAAAAGATTTATGATGAAGTCAGAATAAGCGTTCTTAAGAACATTTCATGTGCTGAACAGACTAGACGGCAAAGATCAAAATAAAGGCCTAACCACCAGAATAAACTCACGAGACATGTCTCTAAAGTGCAATCAGATGGCCCTATCTTTCCCTCACACACTTGTGGTAGCATGACTACCACTGAGTCAACCAAAACCCATAGAAGAACCCTCCAAGCATCGTGACCTTGAATTTGATATTTGTGTGAGGAAATCCATCCTTTCAATTCAGCATATGATTGACAGAGCACCCTCTTGGCGAAAAACCTTGTAACTAGGGCTGTGCACACCAAATTTTCACTTCAAATGTTGACCTTTTGACAACTTTTTGCTGAATCATTGGGCAAATTATGCGACAATTGATTATGCCTGCACACATACAGGCATGATTTAGGCTAGTCGATTGGGGCTGGGCCAGCCCAGAGCTTCACAGTCACCTAGAATGACTTGTCTTGGGCTGAGAAGTTTCAGAGCTGGCCTTCAAGATGACAAGGCCCAGGGGGAAAGAGTTTAGATAGTCCCGAAGGGCTGTTTATGGGAGCCCCCTGACTTGAGTGAGCCAGTCTTCCTTTACATGTGGTTGAGGATGGGGCCACTGACACATGATCACTGTGTTTAATGGGAGACAGACTCCTTATCTGTGTAGAAATGTTAGGAAAGATATCAGAGAAGCCTTTAAACAGCTCCATTTTTTTTTAAATGGTGTAAAACCAGCCATGCTATTCCAGGATACAATATCCCCCCACTCCAATAAACGCCAAACATTTTCCTCACCATTGAAATATTGTCCTAAAGGCCCAGGTATATATATATCTGTTTCTCTCCATCTCAAAGCCTCTTCCAATGTCTTTCCTTCTTTCTTTTCATGGTTGGAAGCTCAATTTGTTTCATGCAATACTGTGCAGATTTTTTTGCATGGGGCGAATGTCCTTTTTTTGCTGCTGGTCAACATTTAAAGAATATGTATAGTTACTGTAAGTGAGTTTAGGTACCCCCCCCCCAAAAAAAACCCCTCTCCTGATAGTGTGTGCCCCTGTGAGCTCTGGTTTCTGTCAATATCCTTCTGTTTCTTTGTGGAGCTTGCAACTGTTCAGTGCTTATCCTCATTACAAGTTGACCTAATTCTAGTAGGACATGATTTGTACAATTAGAGCCATTGTATGGCCTCCTTTCAAACACCAGTGTGTTTGGGACTTCCGGTCAGCGCCAGCGTTAATGGCGGACTCCCCTCCGAACTCCGGAGGGAGTCTGCTTCGCGGGTTCGGGTCCTGCCGCTACGGCGAAGCGGGGACCCTCAAAAATCGCAGGCGGTGAAGCCTGGGAGAGAGTAAAAATTGTAGCTGCAAGACTTTCTGGGGTTTTCCCCACACCCTAAGCTGCATTATATAAGCATTGCAACTGGATTCCCTCTGAATTATTTTATAACAATTGCTCCACCCTGTTGAGAAGCAGAAGCAACTCACTGGGTCGGGTGGCGTTGTTGTGCAGAGAAGTCAGTGTGGTGTTCAATGGTGTGCGGTGAAATTTGTTTTAGGGGATGTGGTGGGAATGTAAAAAGGTGAAATGCTTCTGGGAGATGATATATAATGAGTTGAAAAAAATGTTGAAATATACATTTCTAAAGAAACCAGAAGCATTTCTATTGGGCATTGTGGGGAGTGATATAAATAGAAAGGAATGTAAGTTCTTTTTATACGCAATAACAGCAGCAAGAATATTATTGTCCCAAAAATGGAAGCAAGAAGAGTTATCGTCGATTGAAGAATGGAGGATGAAGTTAATGGACTATGCAGAATTAGATAAACTAACAGGAGGGATTCGAAACCGGCGAGACCAGAAATTTACGGAAGACTAGAGTAAATTTATGGACTATTTGAAAAGTAATTGTGAAGAACAGACGATGTTTGTAGGGTTGCAAGAAGTTTTGTGAGGAGTATTATTAGAAGTATTGTAAAAATGGATAAGGGGGAGGATGATTTGTTAAGAGATGTTTTTATTTATTTATTTACGGCTATTAGCCCATAAATGTTAAGAGATGTAAAGCCAATATAAAGTTAAGAAGTGGTTAAAACGGTGGATCATCAGAGGTGCTGATGGAAGTCCAAAAAGATTGTATAAGTGATAAGTTTTGTGGTACATTTTGTAAGTTATATGTTAAAATTAATAAAAAATATTATAAAAAAAGGAAATTTGTTTTAGGGGAAGAGTTTGGGCCAGAGGTTCCAGCTTGTGAGGGAGATTGGGTGGGGCACAATGCACGTGCAACTTCATGATGTCATGCTCGTGAGCATGGTGCCTCCTTCCCTAGGTTGGACAGAAACTTCCCGGATTTTGGGAAGGAGGTGCCAGGGCTCTGACAGGATGCTGCAGCCCTTCTGCCTCCTTCCCAAAACCAGGTGGGCTTTAGGAAGTTGGCAAGAGAGCTCTTGGACCCGTCAGAGCATCGTGTCTCCCTCCCTAAGCCGGGCAGAAGCTTCCCGGGCTTTGGGAAGGAGGTGCCCAGCTTTAATACTTTAATGCTCTAATTTACCAGGAACATTTAGGGGGCTAGCCTAGTTCCCCATGTCCACTGACCACACACCGTTGGTGGTGCCAATGCACTGATGAAGGCAACCTGCCATTTTCGCTGGTGTCTTTGCACTGTGTTGGTCTCTCAACTGCCCCGCCCTTTGTTCTGCCCTCCTGGCAAGCAACAGTGATCTACCTAATTGGAAGCTGGTATAGAGGCCAAGTGCATATGGAAGCAAATTATCTTGTTTCCTCTCTATAGTTTACTGCAGGGGAAGGCAGTTGGCCAGACTTGTATATATGCCAACAGAACTTACTAGCCTGCAGAAATCTTTACTAGCTTGCAACAAGGCTTCCGTGTTGAGTGCAGGTGAACGCAATCCCATCCTCCGCAGCTCACAGGAAATGCAAGCTTTTGACTCCTTGGCAGGTTGTGTTTTTTAAAAGAGGGGGCAGAGAATCCAGTGTTTCTGTGCTGGTTGCAGAGAAATTGACTTTCTTTCCTCTGTGGCTGGCTTAGGAAACCAGCAACTTTTCTGAACTCCACCGGCCCTCTCATTCACCTCCAAACAGGGATGGGGAATCTGGAGATGCCTAGGTTTGAACTGGAGACTGTCTATATGCAAAGCAGAAGCCATTCCCCAAACTCTTTGCTGCATAATTCCCATAGCTCTAGCTGTTTTTAAGACTTACTGTATCAATGAGAAGCAAGCAGGCAATCAACACTTGGAGCATCTACACATATACATTTGGTTGCAGTGAACATAAGAGCAAAACAAGCAGGCAACAGAAAACCTCCCACAAATATATCATCCACAACACACAAACCAATAAACACTAGTCAAGCGAAAAGGGAAAGGGGATTACTCAGTCTGTAAGGTAAAGGTAAAGGGACCCCTGACCATTAGGTCCAGTCGTGACCGACTCTGGGGTTGTGGAGCTTTATTGGCCGAGGGAGCTGACTAAGCCGCTTCTGGCGAACCAGAGCAGCGCACGGAAATGCCGTTTACCTTCCCACTGGAGCGGTACCTATTTATCTACTTGCACTTTGATGTGCTTTCGAACTGCTATGTTGGCAGGAGCAGGGACCAAGCAATGGGAGCTCACCCCAGCACGGGGATTCGAACCGCTGACCTTCTGATCAGCAAGTTCTAGGCTCTGTGGTTTAACCCACAGCGCCACCCGCGGCCACACTTCACTCTATAAAGTCACCTAATATTTGTTTACCTTTGTTTTGATTTTGAATAACTTCATTTTGCTGCCAGTGATGGCACTATAATATAGAATGTTAGAAAAAATTAATTTCCCAAAATGCCAAGAGGAGATTTCTCTAGGAACCCTAAAAAAGTAAGAAAAGCTGCTCTGAAACAGACCAAACAAAGCCCACCAGCAATAGCCCTGTTTCATGACTCATCTCACCCCAATCCCAAAACAGCTAGTATTCAGTAGCAAACTGCCTCTGAATCTATAGCTAAGATGATCACAAAGGACAGGTTCACTTCATCTGGGAGATCAGATTTTTCTTTTTTCTTTTGTCAGAGCATATTCCAAAAATTACTCGCTGTATGCTTCTCCCTTGCCAGGCACTGACAAAATAGCGTTTTCACCAGCAAGCTGGTTTAGAACTTTTTGAGGTTTTAATAGCTTTTAAGAACTCAACTGTAGCTATTGTGTTGTAAATTCTTTAGCGGCATGTGTGGGATGTGCTAGCAAATTCTTGCAAAGAGACCTTTCTCTGGAGGTTTTCAACCCGCTTGATTTAGAATGAGCAGGATTTTACAGTGTCAATAACCCCCCAGCTGTTTGCAGAGCCCTGTCCTGGCGATGGGAAGACATTGTAGCCTGAAATCCATATAAAGCACGAACTTTTTCTTTGATGATCAAGCTCACACAAAAGGATTGCATGCAATGTTAGCTAGATTTGCAGTAGCTCTCACTTCGTAAAACGAACAGTGGGGCAAAAGCTTTATTAGAAATATTTGTGTGTGTGTGTGTGCGTGTGCAATATTTTACATCTCATGCAAACATAGTAAACTAAAAAGGCCTGTTTCCAGTGACTGAGACCAGCAGTGTAGCTTGCCCATGGGGGCAGGGTGAACTGCGTGGCGCCTCTCTGCCACCTCCCTCTCAGCTGTAGGGCAGCTGAAGGAGAGGCGGAGGGCAGATGCAAGTCCCATGCTGCCATTTCAGGCAGCACGGAGCCTACAGGCCCCCAAGCCACCATGTCACTCCCAGGAGAGACGCATGGCTCGGACACCTTCAGGCCCCATGGTAAGTGCCAGCCCCTGCAGTGTGGAGCCCAGTGCCAGCCACATTTTGTTACATTTGTTAACTGAACTAAAAAGTTTAGTGAACCCATTTTTTTAAACAAACACAAACAAACAAACCAAAACTCATATTTTTGTCACTCCCCTCCGTGATGACACCTGGGGTGTCCCGCACCACCTGCACTCCCCTTCCTCCGCCACTGGCTCTTCTTGTATGCTAGGTAAGTGGGGTATCACTTATCAGCACAGGAGCTTGTTTCTTGCAGTTGTACTCACACAGCACCACTCCACATCAACAGTAGGCTGCAAAATAGCGAAACGAAGTAAACAATTTCATTCATAAGAAATTCCCACCGTGAAAAAAGGGTTTTAAGTGCTTATGCTCACAGTGTTAAGCAAATAAACTAGAAAATAACACTTGCAGCTGTAAGTATCTTATTTTTCCATCTTTTAATAATTTTAATATGTGGGATGGGTGACAATAAATTTTCCACGCCGAGTACCACCTGACCTTGCTATGCCACTGCCCCTCAGCTCTTCAGTTAGGCTCTGAGTGCAAAGCCAGCCTTTCTCCTTGCCTCTTTTCACAGCAGCACCCCCTTGCCTCAGGCCTCTGAGAAAGAGAATTTGGGGTTTCAGTTCCCTCCAGTCTCTGGTTCATCTCCCCCCCAACCTGGACAAATACAGACGCCTTCCCTGGGGAGTCTCTCCTTGCCTTGGGAAAAGGCGGGCGGCAGCACCTGGTAAACTGGGTGGCAAGCTGGACTCCGGCCTGATTCACTGCAGGACAGTTTGGGAGAGAAGGGGAGACAAGCCGCCACATCATACAACCATATGTCTGGCAACGAAAATCCACCTCTTTATTTTATATCTATTAAAATTTTATATTTAATTCTCAGTTTCTTCCCTTGCCAGACAAAGCTGCTCTGAGCCTGGTTTTGGCCGGGGAGGGCGGGGTATAAATAAAAAGTTGTTGTTGTTGTTGTTTAAACCTAGAAACATATTTTTGCCATTCTTTGAAGCCTCTTGTTCTGCCTACTATTGGAGTGGTTTGGAAAAAAAATAGAATTTGGGGCAAAATATATTCATTTTTATAACTAAAATTCTTCCCATTAGAGAGAGTTTCATTCTTCCCCATAACTCAAGGTTTTTTCTTACATCTTTTCATGTCTTTACATAATTGTCTTGAAATATATTGGAGTTTTTCACTGTTAACCATATTTCCAGATACTTCACCTTTTTCTCAGTTGTCAGCCCACTGGCCATCTGCCAATCTTTTTTTGCCTGTGCATCCATATTTTTCACCAAAACCTTAGTTTTGGTTGTTTTAAGATCTACACTTTTTTAAAAAAGATTTTTTATTAGGAATTGTAACATAACATTTTATCAATAAAACATATCATCCTCATTTCCCCCCTCTATTTTCCCCTTCCCCAAAAATAGGAAACCCCCCTTCCCGCCACCCCCCAGACTTCCCTCAGCTCCTCTCTCTGGTTTTTCCATACTTAGAATTTTCTGCATATTATAAAATTGTAAAAATCCTTAACCTATCTGTCTATATGTTATTAATAATAAATTTGTGAATGTTTATTCAAAACCTGCCAAGGAGTCCAGTTCATTTTGTTGTTTATTTAAATACTTTGTAAAAGGTTCCCATTCTTCTTTAAAGTCACAATTGTCCTTATCACGTCGTCTGTATGTTAATTTCACCAATTCCGTATAGTCCATCAGTTTCTCTTGCTACAGTTCTTCAGTCGGGGTTTCTTCATTCTTCCATCCTTGTGCTATTAAGACTCTTGCCGCCGTTCTCACGTACATAAAGATATTCTTAAATTTCCTTGGCAGGTCTTTCCCTAAAATCCCTAACAAAAATGCTTCAGGTTTTTTGACAAATGTTAATTGGAACATTTTCTTCAACTCATTATATATCATTTCCCAAAGTTTTCTAATTTTACTGCAATCCCACCACATATGGTAAAAAGTCCCTTCTTTTTCCTTACATTTCCAATACATGTTTGAACTGGTTTTATACATTCTTCCTATCTGTACTGGTGTTGCATACCATCTATACATCATTTTCATATACCGTATTTTTTGCACCATAACACTCACTTTTTTCCTCCTAGAAAGTAAGGGGAAATGTCTGTGCGTGTTATGGAGGGAATGCCTACGGGTGGCATGCCTACGGATTTTCCTCCTCTAAAAACTACGTGCGTGCTATGGTCGGGTGCGTGTTATAGAGCGAAAAATACGGTGATTTTCTTTCAACAGAGAGCAATCTGTAAATTTTAAATCAGTTTTCCATAATCTTTCCCAGTCTTCAAACATTATATTGTGACCTGTATCCTGTGCCCATTTAATCATTACTGATTTTGTTTCCCATTCTAACAGAATACTATATGCACCTTTCAGCAGCTTCAACTTCCCTTCTACAATTTCCTTTTGGAATCTGCATGTCGTATAGCTAAATCCCTTCTTGTTATCTTCTTTGTATATTTCATGTAGTTGCCAATAATGTAACCAACTCTGAAAATGGTAATAACTTAGGTACACTTCTCAATGGTTCTTCTACAGAAAACACCACATCACCCGCAAAGGCTTTTCTCTTATAATTCCCTTGGCCCACCGATATCCCCTTTATGTCAGAATTATTTCTTATCCTCTGCACCAACACCTCTAGGGCTGATATAGATTGAAGCAGTGATAGGGGGCATTCTTGCCTTGTCCCCTTCTATACCTTACATTTTTCCTGTAATGGCATTATTTACAATCAGGTTTGCAGTTTGATCTGTATAAATTGCCTTAATTCCTTTGAGGAAAATGACTCCTAATTCCATTTCCCCCCTAATAACTTAATCATAAATGACTAAAACCAAAAAGAAATTCAATAGGGACTAATCTAAGGTTCTGCACTTTGGCAGGAAGACCCAGCTGCACCAATATAAGATGAGGGATACCTGGTTTGCTAGTAGTACATGGGAAAAGGATCAAGGGGTCTTAGTGGACCACAAGCTTAACATGAGTCAACCCGAGGAGTGATGCAGCAGCAAAAAAGGCTCATGCTATTTCAACAACAGAAAAGAAGACAATAATACAATGAAATTCAAAATAGTAACAATTTATTGCACGTTCATTCAAAATCCATTAAAAACTTTCTTTCTTTCTTTCTTTCTTTCTTTCTTTCTTTCTTTCTTTCTTTCCTTCCTTCCTTCCTTCCTTCCTTCCTTCCTTCCTTCCTTCCTTCCTTCTTGTTCTGCCCAATCTCAGTCCATATTTCATGGCTACTTAAATCATCTGTCCCCCTCCTGATTCTCAGTGAGTGCCTCTTCTTCTGCCAGTCTTTGGCCAGTTGAGATGTCCAAATAGATCAGCAATTTATTCAAGGAGGAAAATCACAGCTCCTCAATGATGATGTCATCTGGATGGAAAAGAATGAAAAAGAGAGAAAATCAGTTCAGTCCTCTCCGCTTCTTGTAGCTGGAGTCAGTCTGGGTGCTTCCCTCCCAGGCCAGGTGGGAAAGGCCTGCCAGGCAGGGAGCAGGTCCTGCAGGACTCCCAGCAAGAAGACCTGGGAGGTGTGTCTTGGGCAAACAAGGGACAGGGAGTTCACTGTCCCCAAGGTGTGGGGCTTACCTTCTTTCAGATTATTTCTGAAGCACGCCAGCTCCGGACGAATTACTGTGTTCTGCAGAGGAAAGACAAATATGAGGCAGTTGACACTATGAACTCCACCCTGGATGGGTGTAAGTGAAGCAGCCCCACCCAGGAAGGATGGAAGCAACCAAAGAACTGAAAACAGGAAGGCAAAATACTTACTCTTAGGTTCGGGAATCTTCGTGAAAGGGCCAGCAGCAGGGATATACTGCTGGCCCCTAATTTCCTTTCGTCTTCACTTCCCAAAAGGGCGTAATATCGGAGGTCCTGCGGGATGAAAGAAATGGGACAGTCAGTTGGGTAAGGGACAGGGGGGCAACCCTAAAACCACTCCTGATGCTGTCAGGATACTTACAGTAAGCAACTGGAGAAGGGTGCCAGTATTGGGGGCTTCTAGGAGGAGACCCCCCAGCAGGCTTTGGAATGGCCTCTTCAGTTCCTGTGGGAAAAGAGAGAAGAGAGGTTGAGTGCTGCTGAGTTAAATTTTGTAAGAGTGTAAAAAGAAGAAAGAGCTGTGCAAAGAGAAGTTAAAGCAGAGGACATACCTCTTTGTCCTCCTCTGCGCTCCCCAGAACTGCCTCTGCTGTTCTATGGAGGATTGCGCTCACCATAGAGGGGCTGAAGTGGGGTCTCATAAAACTGGAGAGAGAAAGGGAAGAGGTTAGACACTGCCTCCTCCAAGTCTCCCTTGTCCCCTTCTCCCTCCTGCCTGACTTGCCCACCCAAAGCTCCCCCTGGAGTTCTGCCCCCTGCAGCACCGCCCAGTCCAAAGACCCCACTCACCTCAAAGACCCCACTCACCTCAACTGCTGGAGGGCCTCGAAGGCCAGGGCCAGGCTCAGGGGGCGATCCCTGAAGTACTCCAAGTGGCCAAGGATGTTCTAGAAGAGAGCAGAGGAGGAAAGTCAGCTCTTTCCGGGAGTCTCCAGAGGACGGCTCCAACCCCAAACGCCAGTCCCTCTCTGCCCCTCCCTCCCCATGGGGTCCCTCACATCACCCATCACTCACCAGAATGGCTTTGGCTGTCTCCTCCTTGGAGTACTTCAGGGTTCGGAGCCCCCTGAGCCGAGCTGCCTGGCAGTCCTGGATGATGCCCAGAAGCTGGAGCTGATCTTTGTCCAGCAGCTGAAAGGCAAAAGTCAGGCTGTCGGTTCCTTGTGGGGGGAGGGCTCCTCCACATCTGAGAGTGCAGAGTGGAGTGCAAGGGGGGGCAGGTCTGAGGGATCCCCTCCCTGCTCTCGTTTTATCCAATACTCACCGCAACGGAAGGGATGTGGATTCCCAGCACATCTGCAAAGTGAAGGACATGGGGACAGGTGAGTTCCTCCCTGAGCCCTTGCAAGGCTTTTCCAAGAGTTTTCGTCTGGATTCAAGTCCTATTACAGGAGAGGGACACTCCAGGCCTTGGGGGCCAATCCTGACCTCCTGCCCCCAGAACATGCCTCCCCAGGGAACATGCCCCTCCCGCTGACAACTGCCCCCCTGCCTTACCCCACAGCCCAGCCCCCCGATTCTCCCATCAGACTCCACAAAACGGGGTGGTTGCTGGGGGGGGAGGGGGTTCCAGATTCTGTCGCAGATAGGCGGGTTGGATCCAGCCGTCTGGCTCTGTGCATCTTTTTACTAGATGCCCCCCTAGCCCATTCCTGCCCTCCTCCATCCCCAAAAGGAGGGCCACTTGCTCACCCGACACCGCAGGCTGCTCCAGGACTTCTAGGGGTGCCACCTTCTTGCAGCTGATCAGCCGCCTTAAGCGCCTGAACCTAGAAGAGATGAGCAGAGAGAGCGACTCAGAAGCTGGCAGCCCCAATTCATGTGTGTGTGAGTGAGTGAGGAGGGGCGTCTGGCCCAATTTCTGCCATCTCTCTGCAGTTCTGTGACCTGAAAGGGCATCAGCAGAGCTGGAAACAGGCAGCCCAGAGCACAAATGGCTGGCAGAGAGAGAAAGGAGGCCCCAAGTGCTATGGGTTCAAGAACTCCAACCCAAAGGAAAGACAAGCATTGCCAGCTGTTAAAGGGCTGCTCTGCCTCATCTTCTTAGGACAGCCCTGCCCTTCCTTGGTGAGGGAGGAGACCCCTAGGAGGGTCCTCCAAGCATCAAGGTGTCCCAGAAAAGGAGCAGAACATGAGGAAGAGGGTGGAGTCTTTCTTGGAGCCAGAGAGACCCCCAGGAAGGGGGAGAAGGCCAATGTTGTAGGGCAGCTGGAGAGATGCAAAATGGAGCCAGGCAGAGGTGTAGTGGTTGGAGGGCTGGACTGGGAGGAGCTGGGAGAGCAGGGTTCAAATCTCCACTCAGCCATGAAGCTCCCTGGTACACCAGAGAGCCAAAGCTGTGGAGGGGACACAGGACTCACACCCCGCCCCCAGGAGACCAAGAGAAAGCAAAGGAATGGTACTTACAGCTTGCACATCTTCTTGATGAAAAATCCGCCCCTCCTATCTAAGCTAACTACCTATCTAAAATTCCCACCCAAGCCTGACCCCAAACTCTGATCCCACCCCCAAACCCAGCCCTAACGCTAAACCTAACCCCCACTCTAACCTTACACTTACCCCTAACTATTCTTCTATAAACAAAAGAAATATATTCAAAAATGTGCACAACTGCTCGCAAATGCGCACAAATATGCGCAAATATGCACAAATGCGTGCAAACACACACAAAAGCGCACAAATACACACAAATATGCGCAAATACGCACAAATGCGCGCAAATATGCACAAATGCGTGCAAATATGTGCAAATGCACACAAATATGCACAAATGTGTGCAAATGTGCACAAATATGCACAAATGCGCACAAATATGCAAAAAATAAAAATAAGAAATAAAAGAAATAAAAACTAAAAAATAAAAACAAACAAATAATAAAAATAAAATAAAAATAAAAATAAAAATAAAAAGTAAAAAATAAAAGTGTTAAAATAAAAAAGGTAAAATAAGAAATAAAATAAAAAATAAATAAAATTAAATGAATCAAATAAAAGTATTAAATAAAATAAAAAGAAAAATAGCAAGCAAACCTCTCCTCTTCTACAACCACCACCACCACCACCACTACCTCTCTCTCCTGACTCTCCTCACTAACCCACAATGGCCGCCTGCAAGTCAGAGGCTTTTAAGGGAAGAGCAAGAGATGTCACAAAGGAGGGCATGTCTTTGTCACCATGGCAACCCCTTCACCTGGACCAGGCCCCTCCTGAGAGGTGATGCTTATCTGTCAAAACTTGGAGGCGCCTTCTGTTCCGCCTGCAGCTGGGCTGTATCTTCTATCCACAGATTCATATCGGCATTTCACATCCTTCTTCCTGCAGCCCCATTTCCAAAGGGAGACCACCCCCACATCCTTCAAGGCAGGCTAGGGGTCTCCATAGTGCAGGATTGAACCATCTGCTTTGCATGCAGGCCTTCTGTCCTGGGAATGTCCCCCCCCCATCCGAAACCCTGGATAGCTGCTGCCAGTCAGTGCAGGCTAGTTGAAGAAGGATATTGAGCAGCTGGAAGGTGAGCAGAGGAGGGCGACCAGGATGATGAAGGGTCTGGAAACCAAGCCTGATGAGGAACAGTTGAGGCAGCTGGGCATGTTTAGCCTGGAGAAGAGGAGAGAGGAAAGCCATCTTCCAGTATCTGAGGGCTGCAAGAGGGAGCAAGTTGAGATGTGCTTCTGTTGCAGTTTTGAAGAGTTAAAAGGTATGTTTCCCTATTTTTACCACATCCACATCACCAGTGGGATTGGCACTGCTCTCGCATACACCCCCATGACATCAGCACCAAAATGCTAGGCTGTGTTTTATTCCTTTTATATTCAGTTTCACAGTTTTCACAGAAAACCAGACAAGTAAAAAACAAACAAAAACAACAACCCTGCTGCCAATGTCCCATTTGCAATTTCTGAATGGCCAGTTTACAATATTAAGTCCCCAGCTTGAAGCACCCACAGACATTTCAGTTGCCGCACAACTGGGGTGGGGATAGGGCAGGATGCAATCATATTGTGCATTTCAAATGTTTGTGCATAGCACTAGCAAAGGTGCCAGATCCTGCTGGTGGGTAAACACGTATTGGAAGGTATATGCTTGAGGGTTTCCTATAGACATCTAGCTGGCCACTGTGAGAACAGGATTCTGTTCCAGATAGGATTCAGCAGGGCTCTTCTCAGTGGTGTAGCTAGCCGCTCGGGTGCCGGGTGTGGTGCTCGCATCCTGCAGCCGGGGGTGGGGCGAGCAGCCCAATGGGGGCAGGGCAAGCCACCCATGGGGCCAGGGAGCACTGTGTGGATCCTCTCTGCCGCCTCCCCATTGGCTGTAGGGCAGCTGAGGGAGAGGCGGAGGGCAGGCGCAAGTCCCATGCTGCCGTTTCAGGCAAGGCAGAGCCTACAGGCCCCCAAGCCACCATGTCACTCCCAGGAGAGACGCGTGGCTTGGGCACACTGCAGGCCCTGTGGTAAGTTCCGGCCTCTGCAGTGTGGCACCCAGTACCAGCCACATTTTGTTACGTTTCTTGACTGAACTAAAAAGTTTCGTGAGCCCATTTTTTTTTCAAAAAAAGAAAAGAAAAGAAACCTCATATTTTTTTCACCCTCCTCAGTGATGACACCTGTGGCAACCCACACCCCCACACCCCCTTCCTTCGCCACTGACTGAGACAGTTTATTATACCCATACAAAGGTGACCATATACTTTCAGAATTACTAACCAGTCCTTCTTTTGACATTTCAACTTTTGAGTCAGAAATTGAACATGACTAACGCATTGATGTCCTTGGTTGAAGGTAATCCCTACATGCTCAGATGTGATTTTCTCTTTCCTTACATAGTCTCATGTTCAAAAGTCTTTGAAAAGCTGTTAAATCAAAGTCCAATCCACGTCCTCATTTAGAATGCCGAATAAAACAAAGCCACTTCCTGCAAAAATCGGAAGGGACAGCTCTGTGGGAAGACCTGGTGGGATGAGCAGTTTATGATGTTGTGGATCTCAGCGGGCTGATTTCCAGCTCAGCTGGTGTTAAGCCCCCATCCCCAGCTCAGCTGAAGATATGCCAGCATAACTTGCTCATCCCAGCTCAGCCATAGCTCAGCTGGTGAGTTGAAACTGATGGAGCCATTTATGGTATAAGCCATGGGTAGACAAACTAAGGCCCAGGGGCAGGATCAGGCCCAATCATCTTCTAAATCTGTGCTGCAGGCAGTCCTGGAATCAGCGTGTTTTTACATGAGTATAATGTGTCCTTTTATTTAAAATGCATCTCTGGGTTATTTGTGGGGCATAGGAATTTGTTCATTTTTTTCTTCTTCAAAATATAGCCTGGCCCCCACAAGGTCTGAGGGACAATGGACTGGCCCCCTGCTGAAAAAGTTTGCTGACCCCTGGTGTAAGCAGTGGTGTAATGGGGGGGGGAGCTTCAGGAGAGGTTGCACCGGGCCCAAAATTGCTAGGGGGCACAAAATTTCAACACCTGGAGCTACCTGAATGAAGCCGCATGCTTCTGTCGCTGGGCTCTGTTGAAAATGGCTTCTCCGTGCGAACCAGGAAGTGACCTCTCCAGACAATGGAACAACTCTTCTTTTCTTATCTAGGTGGCTGCAAGCAACTGGATGATGCGGAAGCCGTTAAAAAGTTAAATGCACATGCATACTCTGCCTATTTCCCACCCTCCCAATCACCCTCCATGTGGTCCCGGGCTCTGATAACCCACACTACGCCACTGTGTGTAAGTTCCCCAAAAAGGACATTTGGAAGGGAGGAGCGGTGTGTGAGCAGTGAAAGGAGATTTAGGCTGGATCCCAAGCCCGTTCTGCTCAGTCATGTGATCGGGCAACCCAACATAAAACACTATTTTAAAGGTTTCTTTCCCCTCTGCCGTGCTTAGGCAGAGCAACAGCAGAAGCCCTGCTGCTGAATGTGTTCCAATGTGGTGTAACTTTACACCAGCTTGCTTTGTGCCAACCTTTTGCACATGGGATTGACATCCCTAGCATCCCCAATGCCTGTCAAGGGAGCTGACACGCAGCACACTTTGCAGAGCAAAGAGAGAAGGCAACCCCTGCTAACTTGCAATTAGTCCTTTTAAGGGACGCAGGTGGCACTGTGGTCTAAACCACTGAGCCTCTTGGGCTTGCCAATTGGAAGGTTGGCAGTTCGAATCCCTGCAATGGAATGAGTTCCCGTTGCTCGGTCCCAGCACCTGCCAACCTACCAGATCAAAAGCACGCCAGTGCAAGTAGATGAATAGGTGCCACTATGGTGGGAAGGTAAATGGTGCTTCTGTGCACTCTGGTTTCCATCATGATGTTCTGTTGCACCAGAAACAGTTTAGTCATGCTGGCCACATGCCCTGAAAGCTGTTTGTGGACAAACGCCGGCTCCCTCGGCCTGAAAGCGAGATGAGCGCCGCAACCCCATAGTCGCCTTTGACTGGACTTAACCACCCAAGGGTCCTTTACCTTACCTTTACCTTTACCTAGTCCCTTTATTAATGAATCAGAACAGAAAACACATGGAGAGTCGAGCTATATACTCCACCATAGCAAGCAGCTTCTCAGACTGTCTTGCACCTCCGACTTCACTCCATTCCCTCTGTGTCAGGCCCTTCCCTCTTTCTAGGGCGAGCTCCAAGGGACCCTCTCTGTCTCTGCTTGGCTCTCTGCTCTGTTATATGTCGCGAATGGGAGGAGCTGCCAGGCTGCCGGCAGAAACACTGTTCCTTCGGGCTCTGTAAAGCTGCTAAGTCTGACTCCTCTCTTTGCTCTGTGCAGGGGCACATGCCTGTTTCCCCCTTTTCCTCATCCTCCAAGCTCCCAGTCCATCCCAGCTCTTCCCTCTGGGGTGCGTCCGGTTGCCCACCACCAGGATCCCAGATCCAAATTCTCTTTCTTTGCACTTTCCCTGAGAGGGCTCTCGGTCAGGCGGTTTCTACCACTCCACCTCACCTAGTCAGTCCCTGACAATGCCCTTAGCAATCCTCAATGTATGGGTCAGCCCTCAATGCACAAGGATTTATTGTGGCAGTTTGCTTGGTCCTGATGAAGGTACTCTACTTTTGCTTGGTGATAATTCTTCTGCTGAACCAATGCAGCCATCTGGAATTTTGAGTGTGTGTGTGGTTTATTACAAAACTCCATTTAAGCATTATGAAGTATTTGAATGCTGACATATTTAATAGTACCGGAGATGTTCTCCATGTGTTCATAATCTGCCTGTTGCCCTCAGACATCAGACCTTGAGGGAAGTACACTCTGGCCTCTGCCATTGGCCAGAGACCCAAGGGACCGAGGGAGGCCACAGCCCCTGCCTCCCAGGAAGAACATTATGGCCAGAGGAAGACAAGTCTGTCCCCATCCATCAGGAAGCAATGAGTTTGTTTCCTCCTTGCCTGCCAGAAAGAACACTTGGCTCCAGTTGCAGAGCAGAAGGGAAGTACACTATGGCCCCATCCATCAGCCAGGGGACGAAAGACTGCTGGGTCATTTTCAGTCCCTCCATCCAAGCAAGACCACCAGGGCTGGAAGATCAGCCTGGTCCCAAACTGTATATAAATCCCTGTTTTTAGTTCACCACTTTGTTTCTGGCACTGTCAAACTGTTCTCCCCCCCCTTCTATTCCCCTCCCCTTCTGCATTTTCTCTTTTTAGATTTGTCAGCCTGCCTCTCCTTCTCCAAGCTTGGTTCTTATTTGGATGGGGTCACTGGAGGCAGGTAACAGGTTTATCCCACTCCTCAGCTGAGTACAGTGGTGCCTCGCAAGACGAAAAGAATCCGTTCTGTGATTCTCTTCGTCTAGCGGTTTTTTCATCTTGCGAAGCAAGCCCATTGACGGATTAGAGGATTAGCGCTATTAGCGGCTTTTAGCGGCTTTTAGCGGCTTTTAGCGGCTTATCTGCTGATCGGATCAGCTGATAAGCGGCTTAGCGGCTTAGAAAAGGGGGGGGAAGCCAGCAGGAACTCGCAAGACATTGTCGTCTTGCGAAGCAAGCCCATAGGAAATTCGTTTTGCGAAGCACCTCCAAAATGGAAAACTCTTTTGTCTAGCGAGTTTTCCGTCTTGCGAGGCATTCGTCTTGCGGGGCACCACTGTACTCTTTTGCTTTCTCACATGTAAGCAAAGAAGTGAGAACTACAACGCGTGTTCTCCTTCATGGAGAGCACGTGTTGTGGTGGGGTCTAAGAAGACATCCCACTGTTGCTGGGCAGGAAAGATAAGTTGGCCACCCTTGCGATTGGGCTCCTCTTCTCGTTGGGGAGAATTTGATGTTGCCATTTTGTGATTGACAGCCATAAGCTTTATATTCCCTGCACGCAGCATTGAGCTTCCTCTTTTTGCTGCGCGCATCGGATCACCCATCCACCCTCCCTATATTTAGGGTTGTTCCCTTGACCTTGCTATGCCTGTCATGGGGTCGTCTGCTTTTGGGGCAGGGGCCTGGTAGGAATTTTGTTCGTTTGGCTGATTGGCTGGTGCCATTTGGTTTTTGCCTACTGCGTAGCAAATCGTCACAACTTGTAAGGTTGCGGTTAGGCATTGGTTTTATGAATTGGTTGGCGGAGGGGCATGGATTGGCTGTGCCTGCCCCTCCCATACTGCTTCTGCAAGAGTATTGCCATGCTTGCCATGCTTTTGTCCGAATCCTGTCAAGGGGCTAGGGCCACGCAAGAGCCCCTGGGAGCATTTGGGGAGAGGTGAGGACATGGTACCCAGCTCCATCTTTCTCCCCAAAATGTTTTCCCTTTCTGACTTTTGTGGGTGTGTGAATGTCAGTCTGTCCCCGTGTGGGGTCAGATAGTCGCAACCAATGCCTCAGCAACCACTCACATTTTTTGTATTTTAATAAAGTTGTGGCCAAAATTATGCCAAAAACCTTAAACAAAAATTCTGTGTGAATTGTGTTTTATTTGGGGTGGCTTGGGGACCTCAACACACAACAAAATGTGTGGATGGCTGTTCAGAGTGCCAGTCAGCCCTAGCGGTTCCACTCCAGGATACTCCATTCCATTCCCTCATTTCTAGGTTTTGTTTCTATAAACAGTCAGTATTTAGTCACCACTGAGTATACCCAGTCCTCACTGGAATGATTTCGGTTCTTTCCCTTACCCTTTAGCTTTGGATGTGCAGCATTCCTGCACTCATGGCATTGCAATGATTACAAGTCAGTTCCCACGGGGAAAATGGTGAGGCTATATTCCTAATCAGGTTTGAAAATATTTATGCATATCTGTTTCCCTAGAGCTGTACACAAGCTGCTCAACCTTGCAAGATTTGCTGGAGCTAACCATAAAGAATAAGGTCAGAGCAAAAAAATAAAAAATGTATTGAACATTTCAAGTCCCCTTCTAGAATGAACACATACAACAGAAACTCTCGTATTTTCTTTTGAGGGACAGAGAGAAGTTTGTTCATTCTTGCTGGTGACTGAGCTCGCTGCAGGAAGCTAGAAGCAGATCTTGCTTGCCATAAACCCAATGGTGTTTTTCCCATATAAATAAATGGTTCCCATTCTTTCATATCTGAAATAGGTAAAGTGATGTCCTTGGGGATACTGTACTTTTGAGGGCATGGTGTGTGCATGTGTGTGTAAATTTGTCTCTGTGCAGAATGCACTGCACCCTCAGGGCTCTTTATGAATTGAAGGCTTTTCTCAAAACACACGTACCGACAATGACATCTTGCTAGTTAAAAAGAAAAAAGCATAGCCATGACACTGAACTCCAGTGTTAATGCTGCAGCTCAGGGAAAGCTCTTTACAAGAGAGAGAGAAAAATGCCTATGAATGGATCTTACCTGAGCTTGCTTATTGCTGCTTGCTCAGCACCTTAGGCAAATATTTGTTTTCTACTGTGGTACATAGTTGGCATTGTTTGAGCTAACCCTTCTTTCAGAGTACATACGGTTTTGTAAAAATGCCAATACCTCGCTTTTGAAACACAGTTTATGCAATCTCGGAATGTCATTGCATGCTTGTTTTCCAGCAGGGATATTCATACTTTCATCACCTTATCAGTAGATCGTTCAGGAGAAATTTCTCCTGCGATTCTTTATGCCCCACAAAGTAGGCAGCATGTCATAATCTTAAGTTGCTCAGATCACTAAGGCTGTGATCCTAAGTTTATGCACTAGGAAGAAAATGCATTCTACTTTGCTCAAGGCTGTTTCACAAATTACATGGTAGACAGTTCAAGTTGCCACACCAAGTTTATTCCCATCAGGGAACAGTAAGTGAACAGCCACCTGGGTGAGTGTACTTGTCTGTTACACATGTTTTCACAAATGCGATTGTCATATTCATGGCTGCCGTTTGTAAGGGAACAAAAGTACAAAATTGGGCCTGAGTGTCTAAACCTGCAAATTACTTTCCCAATGTATAAAAAACAAAGAAGTTTAAATCCACATTTAACATGTGCGCACACAAATTTAGAAGATATATATCAAATACAATCTAAAATCTCAGTGTTATAATCATGGCAATATAAAATTACATCAGAACATCATCTTATATGGCCAGCAAAATGTGGCCAACGATATTGCTATAGACCAAAGATGTTTCAACCCTCGAAGGGTCTTCCCAAATGGTCAAGATGCTTAAATATCAGTGTTGTCACCAAATATGACTCTTAGCTAGTCTGTATAGACCTCATGGACTGAGCCATCTTATCCAAAGAAAATATTCCTGCCCTTTAATAGACCTGAATGTATGTATGCTGTTACATAGCTTGTCCGATCATCTGAGATTCAGGGGTTTACTCCAAGATGTCAGCCAGCAAACATGCATTTTTAAATGTGCATGCCATATCAAGAATACTATATTCCAGAAACAGTGATGGTCATGGTTCCCCACCCCCACCCCCAAATAATGTTCAAAACAGAAGCAAATGTCTTTCTGGTGCATGATAAAGTACATAAAATCTGTCATTTGGCCTGTTCTGCTGAGGCAAGGGATCCCTGAAGAATTGACTCTATGGCCACAGGATTTCCTGCTGCCGCCCAGATGTGCCACAAATTCCCTGTTGGGTTTGGAATGTTTTTTTAAAAAGTAAATTTTACATTAATTAAGGACATACGAAGTAGCATCTGCTCAGTATAGCCTATGTACGCTAGTCTTCCCAAACCTTGTGCTGTCAGATGCTTTTAGAATACAGTTCCTATCATCCTTGACCATTAACCATGCATTCCTTCCCTCCCACCCCTCTGTGCAGCCCTGGGCACTGGTAACCCACGCTATGCCACTGGGCAAAAGGTTGGGGAAGGCTGGTAAATGCTAATTCCCTGGTGCTGATTCCGTGAGTGTGGATCAGTGCCACCATCCGCATCTGTAGGGCTGAGTGAACCCAAAAGAGACAAAGTGAATTACCAAAAGAGACAAAGAGAACCCTTAGCAGGGGGAGGGGGACACCGAAACAGACCAATAAGAACTGAACATTCTGAGTTGTTCTACAAGATGCTGGCTGAGAATTGGATTGTGGGGTGGGGTGGGGAGATGGAAAATCAGGGCAGAGAGAGGTTGGAATATAGAGTGTCCTGGTTGCTCCAGATCTTACGGAAGGGTGACATGGATATTTTAAAAATAAATAAATAGTAAACCCTCAGGGCATTGCATAACAATCCCTGCTTAAGCCTCAAAGTGTTTTGTTTGATCACTGGACGTGCTCGAGTCAAATAAAAGTTACAATATGGCAATGTGGTCAGTAAATGCTGAATCAGGGATTCCAGCCCCATCTTTTCCTCTTTTTTTCCAAGGGCAAAATCTGAATATATTTCATGTAAAGGAGTTGAGCTTTGGGGATTATTTATAGGGAATCTACTGAAATATGTATAAGATCCTAATATAGCAATTATATTTTGTCTGCTAGGATGTGGTCAACCACAACTTCTGCCTTGAACTCCAAGCCAACCCTCATGCTAAAGCCATCAGAGAACGTCTATAGCTGGATGAATTTGTGGTAAATATGTGAAGAAAAGGTAGGTCACCTCCAAAGCAATTCAACATCGTGCTGCCATTCATCTGGTAAAGTGGTTGGCTGCGTATATCCAAAGGGCATATGTCAAAGTCAAAATTCACAAACACTTTGAAATTGCATAGCTCTGAATATGCTGCTTCTGTCCTTAAATGCAAGTGTGGAAAACTAGTCTGCTTATCATATATTTGGATAATGAGACACTTGGGCTTCCAGTGAAAGAGATGTAACCCCAAACTTGCTCCTTTCGAGGAATTCAACCCCACCCAGAACAGGTAACTTGCCAGGTATTAGAAGAGGCCTCACATTAACGTGAGACAAAATTAACATGGAAAACACACTTCCATTGGTAATCATAATTATGCCCAAGAAAAAATTACATATCCTCTAAACGTCCCTATTTTCCAGGAATGTCCTTGATTTAGAGAACCCAACCCAGTTTCAGATTTGATACCAGAATGTCCCACTTTTCCTTAGGATGTGGCTATTTTCATTGGAGAACTGTTGGAGGGTATGGAGTTATCCGATTCCCGAGCCACCTGAAAGCAATCCTGTATAGGGAAGGTTTCTTTTTAATGTTTAATGCTTTCTTATGTCTTTATATATGTTGGAAGCCGCCCAGAGTGTCTGGGGCAGCCCAGTAAGGTGTGTGGGGTATAAAAAGTAAATTACCATTATGGAATGGGAGATCCCTATTTTCAGTGGAGAAATGTTGGAGGGTATGAAATTAAAGTTTGATTTACTTGTAAAACTCCATTAATAGAAATCTACCAATTCACCTCAGTAGAGGAATTTCAGAATCAGTTTAGACTGAGTCTACACAACTTGGAACCCAATGGCTATCAATTGAGTCCTGCCTCCATGTTTTCAGTTGGAAGAAAATAGGAATAAATAAGAGATTGCCTATGTGACAGGCTCAGCTTTATGGCCAGTTTATAAGGTATGCAAATGGCTACAACTGTTGCATGCAATTTCTGTACAGTGCACCAACAATACCTTCTATTGTTTTGCTGAGGGCTCTGCAGTTCAGCTTTGACCAGGTGCTTGACTATATTAACAGTTGTGTTTCTATAGTGAAGTAAACATAAGTGCCTGAGGGAATATATATATATATATATCCGTGTCACTTGCAAACACATGGAAAGAAAGATGAAGAACTGCATAGTCCTCCAACTTTCTCCCAATGGATTTACTCCAGGTAGTTTTCAATACAATCAGACATTTGTGCAAAACAGTGAGTAATCTGAGCACAGTTCTACCCATAGACAGATCTGATGCTATCATGTTGTCCATCAATAAATTATGTCGTATTTGTTCATCAGAGACTAGCCTGCCAAGCCCAGAGACGGATGCTTTTGAGTCCTGACTTCAACTGAAATGCCTGTCTCTGTCAATTACGAATCTATCTTGTAAGCAGGGATGAAATAAATCAGGACGGGTGTCAAGAAAACCGTCTCAGGTCACATTCGCATTTGTGGTGCCAAAGAAACGCCCTCTGTTCCCATCTTTAAACATAAGGCAACACCCCAAAACCACCGGGATGCAAATACAGGAATTGGCGCATGTATTCCTAGCTGGAATAACACACATGTCCACACATGTTTCTCCTTTGCAATACAACAATCAACATACTTGAAATTCCACAGGTCAGCTGGTTATGGGAGAGTGTGGGAACTGGAGTCAGCATCGCCTACATCTCCTATTCCATCCAACGTGCAAATCAGTTGGGTTTCAGCTGTTTAAAAACAAGACTGTATAGGCCTGCGGAGATCACTGGAACTGTTGGACTAGCAACAGCCAACGACGAAGATGGGAAAGCCTAGCATCACCTTCCATTCACTGTTAATGTATTAATACTGGCTTAACTTGTGGTTTGGAGGTGGGTGACACTGATATGCAGAGAACACCCAGCTCTCTCTCTCTTTTTCATCTGAACCATTAGTAGTGGCGGAGGCCCCAAATGGGTGCCTGGAGTCGGCTAACTTGGGTGGGGTTGAGGCTAACAAAATAATCGAGATCAAGACAGGTGCTGTCGGTGAACTGCTTGGAAGTGGTATTTGACCTGTTCTGGACAAGGTTACACTGCTGCTTGAGGATTAGGTCAGAAGTAGCTTGCCAGATTGCCAGATTGTTAGCTTCCAGGCAGGTGAGTAGCTGTTGTTCACTGGGAGACAGGGGTGAGATGGTGGGAAGGTCAATATAGTGCAGTTGCACTAACAAGATTGACTCTGCCAGGGCGTTTCATTATGCCAGCCTCCCTGCACGATGCCCCTCCCAGCAATTCACCTTCTTCTCACATGTCCTTCTCAGGGTAATCCTACATTTGGGTGGTGTGTTTGTGCGGAGGCGAATTGTGCATAGTGGGACTGGTTCAGTTGCACTGGGTGTGGAGTCTCTGGGGTGCTGCTGGGAAGGCCACAACTATGATTTAGAATGGAGTAGCAAAGGGGTGCCAAATTTTGGTGTTGCAGACGCGGATGGTGCTGTGGGTTAAACCACAGAGCCTAGGCCTTGCCGATCAGAAGGTTGGCGGTTCAAATCCCCGCGACGGGGTGAGCTCCCGTTGCTCAGTCCCTGCTCCTGCCAACCTAGCAGTTCGAAAGCACAAAAGTGCAAGTAGATAAATAGGTACCGCTACAGCAGGAAGGTAAACGGTGTTTCCGTGCACTGCTCTGGTTCACCAGAAGTGGCTTAGTCATGCTGGCCACATGACCCGGAAGCTGTACACCGGCTCCCTCGGCCAATAAAGCAAGATGAGCGCCGCAACCCCAGAGTCGGTCACGACTGGACCTAATGGTCAGGGGTCCCTTTACCTTAGGGTCAACAACATGCCCTCTTTTGGGGGGCCAACATGCCCATTTGAGTGGATTTTTACATATTAAAGGAAATGTTTGGGGTTTGGGGTGTATGGCTTGGGTGGCTGTCAGGGACTGGACTGAAGGGGACGAGATTGAGGAGGAATGGTGGAGATCATCCCCCCTTCTCCTGAAGCTTCCATAGAAGAGGAAGGCAGTATTGAATTACAGCAGGCTTTCTCAACTTCAGCCCTCCAGATGTTTTGAGACTACAATTCCCATCATTCCTGACCACTGGTCCTGCTAGCTAGGGATCATGGGAGTTGTAGGCCAAAAACATCTGGAGGGCTGAGGTTGAGGAAGCCTGAATTACAGCATGGTTTGAGGGAGGTCACAGCTCAGAGACAGCTGAAAAAAAGAGTTGGGAGGTGTTGGGAGAAGAGAAGGGGGAGACACGTTATCACTGGAGAGTATTTCTGAACCCCCTTCTCCCAGAACCCGGCGTTCATCAAGAGTGCAAGAGCAAAGGACTCAGAGACAATTACCCTCTGGAGGCCACTATAAGGGGAACTGCTGTAGCTAGGAAGAGAGGCAGGAGGAGATCAGTTGGAACAACGCCATTAACGGCAGATAAACTCCATTCCTTTGTCTCTCATGATGATGATTGAATAAACTTATTAGTAAGAACTCTTCTTTGTTTTTCTCTGCTTCTTGCTGCTACCAAGGGAGGGATAGAATTCCTCCGAAGCCTGACAGTGCCTTGGGCTTGGGCTGAGACGCAAGTGGCTCGGGTGTGGGCACGGGCTGCTGTTCATGCCATGGCCTCTGCCAGCCCAAGCTGGGGAAAGAGGCATATGGGCACGACAGCAGCAGCCCTGCATGCCTTCACCCACACACCTCATTCCCCAGCTCGGCCTGGCAGCGGCTCAGGCTGTCCTCTTGTTTGCTCTTCGAGGTATGGCAACCTTAGGTTGTGCAGGGCGCTGGTTAAATGTGAGACCCCAAGATCTATCATTGGTGTGTGTGTGTGTGTGTGTGTGTGTGTGTGTGTGTGTGTGTGTAAAACAAGTCAGCAGCCACCAAAGAGAGATGATCCGTTCAGGAATAGGATGGGGTGAAGGGCTCAGTCCCAACTCCCCTATATGCGTGATAGGCCACCAGACTGAGCATGTGTTATACAGACCAATCCCTCCATGGGGATTTCCTCTTTTGGGCCTTGCCAAATGCACACATGGTATCCATTTGAGTCTGCAGTTCCTGGTGCAGTTAGGGATCTGAGCACATATGGACATAACTGGATCAGGGAAATGGGAGGGATTCGACACGTGTACTACGCTTATGCCAGGATGCAAAGAGTGTGCAGTCAAAAACCCTGGAAAATAGGCTTTTTAAAGGATTTTCAGTTCAACGGAAATGCTGTCAATGCCTTGTAAACATTGAAAACTAAGCTAAAACTCAAACCGCTCCGCTTCGTACTGGAGGGGCACTTATCAATTACATATGCAAACAGAAAATGTTTTCCACTGAAACAGGCTTCTAAATGAGCTTCTGTGTCTAGTTGAAAATGAAATCTTTGTAGGTTTTCAGATTTACTGGAGTGAACTAAAATTTTCTGTTCTAATTCATGAAGTCTTTAAAAACCTTGCTCTTAACTTATCAAAATACTTTTAAATATCTGTGGGTCAGTTCCACTAACATGCGAACACAGGCTTCCATTTCCTTACCTCCCTCATTGTGTTTACAGAGAATGCAGTGTAAACTGTGTGTGCGTGTAGTTTGTGTATATGGAGAGAGGAAGAGGCCATCTACAAGTTTGCAATTTACCAGAGTTTAGTCTATGAAGAATGAGCTATAAACAAAGACGGCCAAAGGCCACTTGCTTTGGCCAAGAATGCTTGGGTTTCTGGCTATATTGTTTTCTTGGCCTTCAAGCTTTGTTCTTGCAACATCCCCGCCCTCCTCCAAATAGATGCTCAAACCAAAAATTCTGCACTAGTGCCTCTTTATTAGCTATAGCCCCATGTAACATGATCTCTCAATTTATACTCAGAATGAGCATGTTTGTCCAACCAGTTTTCTGATGCATGTATTGCCCAGGGAGGCACATTATGTGACCCATGAGAACAGCAAAATAACCAGACAGTACAACGCCAATGGGATAAAATCCAGGCCAAATCTTTATTGACAGCAGCAGGCAGGGCAAGGGTTGGCATGGCATGGGGTCCCAAGATCAGTTCATCATTCCACAAGCCCCACGTTGATGGAATGGATCTGCCCCAAACCTGTTCCATGGGAGTTGGCCAGTGTTGAACCTTGCTGTGGTGCAAACTTAGCAAGCAAAGTCTCACTGCATGACCAGGGTGCAGATTCCTACCAGGCAGATACCCCAGCATTGAGCTTCAGTCAATCCTCCCTTTAGGCACCTTATGGGGGGCTCCTCTATACCAGGGACATTCAATTCCCAAGAGACTGCGATCTACTCCCGGGGAAAAAAACCCTAAAAAACTAGCAGTGATATATCGGGGGGGGGGGGCAAAGCCAAACTTCTTGAGCAGCTTTTTTAGGGGGGCAAGCAAAACCTCTTGAGCTTTTTTGGGGGGGGCATACTTCTGATGCTTTTGGGGGGGGGGAATGTGCCATAAATCACTTACCAGGTAGTAAACCCAGCAGCAATAACTCCGTCTTCCGAATCAGCAATTGTGCATGAGTGACGGACAGAGTGAGGGGGCCGGGCCGGATACTCTTTTCCCCCTGCGGAGGAAAGTCAGCACGCAATCAACCATCATCAACCGCTATCACCTGGGGATTGACCTGTCAATTGCGGTCGACTAGTTGGACACCCCTGCCCTATACTATGTTGATCTGCCCAATGCCATTTCTGCCCTCATACAAACTACCTTCTTCTGCCTAACAAAGTAAGGCCATAATGTCACTGAGTGAAAGGTGGGGAAAGAGCCAATCAGGTTGAGAGAGGAAAAAATTATTTCTGGCCCTATTAGCCAGCGCCCCATAATTTCTCAGTAAAGTCTCTAACCCGAGAGTGGGTGGGCTCTCAAGGCAAAATGGCCTTGACCTCATCCCTTTGCAAGGGCTCGTGGGAAAGCTTTTTTGCCTCTGTCCACCCCAGTAGATTCCATTCCACCAGCACCAGGTGAATGGAATGATGTACTGATGCTGGAGCCATGCCAACTCCTACCCTACCTGCTGCGGTCAATAAAGATTTCATTCCGACTCCTGGTGTTCTGCCAGTTCATTTGCTGTTCTTCTGGGTCACATATTACTCCTGTCAGGGCAAACACTTTCCCTTCTTGAAGACTGTCCTGTATTTAATAAAATGTGAGAGAGTGGGACTAAAGAGTAAATCTGCCATTTGGTTACTCACTGTTTCTTAAGGTTCAAGAATGAGAGACTGGTGTATGCTAGCCAAATTGGTCCACTTTAAATTTCTGTAGGATTCCCTTGTATATCTTCTCTTTCTCTCAGAAATTCAGCCAAGGTAGAACCCTGTTAACTTCCATTCACTTCCATGGTAGACTAAAGCACATGCTTCATTCCATGCTACTGAAATCTGTGGGACTCAAACATGCTTTATTTTGACTAACTCTTACCCTATACGCTTTAAGCCAGTCCTTTATTCTGTGGCATTTTGCCATTTGGAAAATACCTCCTCAAATATCGTAAATAATATATCAAAACAGGAAAGCCTGTTCCTTATTTGGTGCCATTTCCCTTTCTCCAAAAGCGTTTACCTTACGGCTACATATGTAGACTCTGCATTTGATGGCTTCCAAGATATTTTGGGGGGAGAAATCTCAAAATAACATAATAGGCATTTTTTAAAACATCTGCTGCAGCTGATGTCTTGCGGGGGAACCAATATGTTAACTTGCCCTCTGGTCAATGAGTTCTTAGTGTGCTAAAGAATAATACAGCAGCAGATGTACAATAAGAGCCGGGAGGCTGGAACATTTGGACTTTCGCCTTGTTCGTGGTAAAAGGAAACTAATAGAGGCTGTGTAAATACAACTTACCCTGCGTGGCTCCAATAGAAAGAATATTGCTGTTTTGCCTTTCAAATCATCAACGTAGTCTCTCTCTCTCTCTCTCTCTCTCTCTCTCTCTCTCTCTCTCTCTCACACACACACACACACACACACACACACACACACTGTATTTTGATGTTGGCACCATCTCCATTGAAAAAGTAGACCTCTTTTTCTACCAAACTGGTGTCCAGTCTAAAGAAGAAGAAGAAGAAGAAGAAGAAGAAGAAGAAGAAGAAGAAGAAGAAGAAGAAGAAGAAGAAGAAGAAGAAGAAGAAGTTGTTGTTGTTGTTGTTTTCGGCAATAGAAATTGTTGTCTTAATATCATGGGTCCAATAAGGTCCTTACAATATTCTCATCCAGTATTATGATAATGAGTTGAATATATTGATCCAGAAAATTGGGTGGCCGAATGTATGGATGAAAGAAAAGATCCATCCATTGATTTTCTGTTGAATTTGTATTCTGAGACATAGGATTCCAAGCCAAAAGTTGATAAATGAGAATGGCTTACTATGTTTGTGGAGGGTATCATTGTTGAAATCATTGAAAATCTTGGATCTTGGTATTTCTTATATATATATATATAATTTTATTAGTTTTTTTAGCATATCATTTTCAACAATAATTAAACATACTTTTACATCTCATTCAAATTTTTGACTTCCATCAATCCTGTCTGAAAATTTTCCAGTCTAATCTCTTAGTATGCATTTCTTATCTTCCCTATTACATTTCAAACTCATAACCAATATCTCTATCTTTTTCTACTTTGCAACACTTTGTATATTTCTCGGATCTTGATATTTCTAATCTGTTACTGATAACGATTAGATCTTATTTGTTTGTTGCCCTAGATATGATTTAACACTTGCACCTTTGTTTTTGAAATGTAAAACTTTTTAAAAGGTAACAACTAAGAAAATATAAAAAGAACTGAGGCTGCCTCCACACCTTACAGACAACTGTTTGTCTCTTACCCTTCCTTCTTATAATACTTCACGTGGCATTATTCAGTTTCGCTTTTACACAAGAGCCAAGTTCTCCCATTCATCAAGATAATGTTTATATTCTTCCTGTCCCATTTGTCAGTGTTGGGTCATTCTGCATTGATCGAGGGGTCGAGATAACCTGAAAGTGTGTTTGCACGCACAATGTGAAGCGCTCTCTCCAAACGCTTGGACCAGATTTATCTCGCCCTCCCTCGCTTTCCTCTGGGAAGAATTAATGGAAACAGGAAATCTGGAAACATTTAAAATGGATATATGAGATTATTGAAAAAATGCCTTTCCTACAAATAGAGCTTTTAAAAGAAAAATAATCTGCAGTGTTTGGGACTAGAATGAAGCTAACTCAAGCCACATTTCAAAATAGTGCATATGATGTATATCACTCTCTTTAACTTTGTATTAATAAAGACCTTGGGAGTAGTAATGAGAGACGCTTTGAGGCTGGTACTAGATGCTCTGTATCCCACACACAGGATGTCGGATGACCAATATATGGGGTATGTAACCACCTTGGGCAGTTCCAGCAGGTGGCAGGCTGTGACCTGCATAGGCAAGTGATGAGGCTTGCTCAAAATGGCAGAATACCTGGCAATTTTTATAATGGAATCATTGCCATTTTGCTAGTGATTTAGTACCCCTGTAGGTTTCTTAGCTGTCACAGAACTACCATTCCCAGAGTTCCCTGTAAAGAAGGATGAACTGTTCAACCAATCTGGGAGCTGCAGCTCTGGGACAGGAATAGGGGTCTACTAGCAACACTTAGCAGGGACGTGGGTGGCGCTGTGGGCTAAATCACAGAGCCTTGGACTTGCCGATCAGAAGGTTGGCGGTTCAAATCCCAGTGACGGGGTGAGCTCCCATTGCTCGGTCCCTGCTCCTGCCAACCTAGCAGTTGGAAAGCACATCAAAGTGCAAGTAGATAAATAGGTACCGCTCCAGCGGGAAGGTAAACGGCGTTTCCGTGCACTGCTCTGGTTCGCCAGAAGTGGCTTAGTCATGCTGGCCACGTGACCCGGAAGCTGTACACTGGCTCCCTCAGCCAATAAAGCGAGATGAGCACCGCAACCCCAGAGTCTTTTTTAAAAAAAATAATATTTATTAAATTTCCAACAAATTAAATACAACACTACAAAAAACCAAAAAAGAAAAAACATACAATACAATACAATGCAAAATAAAAGAAACAAACAAAACAAAACAAAAACCATTTAAAACACAATCCAATTTCAACATCTTATCTTTCTTTCCCTTATTTCCTCGACCTCCTCACACCTCCCTTTTTGTATTCCACTTCTGTTAATTGTTTCAGCAATTCCTTTCCATCTTCCTCTGTTTTCTATCCTATAATTGTCTTAACACATTCTAACCATATTTTTTCCTTTTAAAGCTTTATTAATCTATTTATACTTAATTCCAATTCCTTTCCATCTTCCCCTGTTTTCTATCCTATAATTATCTTAACACATTTTAACCTTATTTTTATTAATCTATTTATACTTAATTCCTTATAACATTTCTACTGAAGCCAGATAACTTCATTCCAACATTCTTCTAACATTCATTAATTTTACAATATTTCTATAAATAATCTTTAAACTTTCCCCAGTCTTCTTCCACCGACTCTTCTCCCTGGTCTCGGATCTTGCCAGTCTTTTCCGCCAATTCCATCTAGTCCATCAACTTCATCTGCCATTATCCAACACTTCAGTGCTTCCAAGAAACAACCATTCTCTCAGCCAGCAAAAAGCAGATGGTTCACAACAAAGTTTAGGGGTCTGGCAGGGCAGGCCCACCTCCTTCTTTAGCATCCGTCAATAAGTTTTACTCGAGGCTTCCTGCCCTGCCAAACTAATCCAAAAACATCCCTCTGCCACCTCCTGAAACAATCCATCCCTTCCAAAACTTGCACTATTTGGAACAAAAGCAACATCCCCGGCAACACAGCAACCCTCACCCCCACCACAACAGCTCGGCCCAACAATAGCAACTTCAGATTTGTCCATATTTCCTAATCCCCCTTCTCTTCAATCCAACGTCCTTCACAGTTACCCTTAAATAAATCCACATTTTTGGCGGTCATACTGACCCCCAAAAGCCTCTCTTTCTCAACCGATGTTAGTCCTGTCTCCTCCTGAAACTCTGTCAAGCTTTCCTTTCCCAATTCAGGTAGGGCTCTGGTCCTCAAATTCATCTGTTTTTCTTTAAGTTCTATCATAACAGATGTCACATCGAGTTGCCTTTGAATGGATGGGGCTCTTTCACACTCCAGTTGTATTGTTTTACATTCAGCAGCAAGGGTTTTCTCCCTGACTTCATCCACAGTTTGCCGTGTCAAGGTAAATTCCTGTATCAATCTCTGAATGGTTTCTGTGTTGGTGTTCACCTTTTGTCCCAGATTGTCTGTTTTCTTGTGAAGCTGTTCCAGCGAATCGTTTATTTTCACTAATGCGACCACTAAGGCCTCTTCTGTCGACATTTCATCTGTTTTTCCCCCTTTCTATATACCATAACACTTGAGAGATTCAAGGTCAATCTCAGAGTCTCACAGTTTTTATCTTGCAGCTGGAAGTCCCCCTAGCCCAGCTCTTATAAAGTAACCAATTTCAGACACTTCCACTAGGGGGAAACAGTTTCTATTTATAATAGTCAACCATGTCCCCTTTAAACGCAACTAATACAATCCAAAGTTAATTACAGATTTCAGTTACTTTTTACTCCTTTTTAGAAGCAGCTGGAGACAATAGAAACAATGTATTCCTCTTACTTTGCTAGCTGGCAAGGAACGTTCTAAGTGCTGTCAATGAACATTCCAAACCGTCAGTCCTACTGGCAGCCCGTTTCCAGGGTCAGAGCGCCGGTATTTTAACTCCCTTCACTCTCTCCTGCAGGCATACTCAGTCCACAACTCCCCCCCCCCCTTCTCCTGCCTCCAAGGGGGGCTTTATGCTCTTTACCGATGGAAATTTAGGCTTTTACAAAAGGCTTTCCAAGACTACAGCCTCCTTGCCTCAGTCTGTTTACAAATATGGAAGGCGGACTTCCTGTTTTGAACCTCTCCGTTTCGATGCCAAATTAAACGTTTAAAATCCGATTCTCCCGTCTCAGCTCTACTCACGGGTAATTACTTTGGAGTCAAATTGTCCACAGGAAAAAGTCAATGCTCTCCGGCAACAGCTATGCGGCTTCGCTCCGTGGAAGAAGCAGACGATTCGAAGCACCACGCCGCTCACCCCACGTCACTCCGGGTCCCTGAAACCGGGTTTCCCCATGAGTAGGGGAGGCGCAAAAGGTGCCCGCCAAATCCCACGTTCACAGGCTTCTCCCGCCTGTGATTTATACGGGTCTCCGCCTTCGCCGTGGCGGCCAGACCCAAATTTCCACGGAGCAGATTCCTCCCGATCAGAGGAAATCCGCCATTGCCGGAGGCACCAACCCCGAAGTCCCCCTAACCCCAGAGTCAGTCATCACTGGACCTAATGGTCATGGGTCCCTTTACCCTTTACCTTTTAGCAACACTTAGCACCCTTAAACTACAGATACCAAGATTTTTTGGGGAAGCCATATGTCTGGGTTTTCGTGGACACTTCAGGGAATCAGGCTGCAAACTGGTGTCCAGGCGGATTTTTGCTGAAAACCTAGGTATATAGCAAATAGGGCAATTAAATAATTTTAAAAAGCTTCAAAATTCCCCCCAAAGACCCAAAACCTAAATTATGGGGTGAGATGTTCCCACCAAAAGCTCAGCAACTGGATTTTCACTTGGGGGAAATGGCAACCCTAGAATATATGTTCTGAACATGGTCATACAGTTGTTGTAGTAATAATAATTTGTTGAGTTGGAATCCTAAATGAATAGCTATAGCCGAGAGAGCAAGAATCAGGTTCATTATTGTGAAAAACGCTGTCAGGCTCCCCGCACCCCCAAAAGTCTGTCATAAGATGTCTGCAACTAGTTTGAAAAGCCATCTACTCCAGAAACAAATTTACTCCATTATCAACTGTCATTATTTGTAAGCAAAACTGAATTTTAATGGAGTGAATACTCTGAAATAATTGGATGACCAAGTTCAACAGTCCACATTATATAACCGTCCCATAAGCATTGTACACCAACAGTTTCCAAAGAATCCAAGAGAAATAGTTGACTGAAAAAAATTAGAATTCCCCAGCTCCACACAGAGGCATATTTCAGTCCATAAGAATGCAACCCCAGTTCAAGACGTATCTGAAATCATCTTTCTGGCTTAAAAAAAGATCACTATCAACTGTTACATTATCCTTTATTCAGCAGAATGTTGAGAGCTGCTCTTTTCACACCAATAATATTTTTGAACACAATATATATATCAACATTGTTTCTTCTAAAGAGCTCTTGCGTGTCGATGTCCCCAAGCCACCCCCCCCCAATAACTCACACATCACACATCAATTTTGGTTTGGGTTTTTGGCACTATTTTGACCACAACTTTATTTAAATACATTCAAGTGAGTGTTTGCTTAGGCATTGGTTCCGACTATCTGTCCTTGTCCAGGGGACAGAACTGACTTCTGGATTCCAGCGAAAGCCAGTGCGGGAAACAACTTTTGGGGAGAAAATGAAGCTAGGCCTCAGTCCCTCACTTCTCACCCTCATGCTCCTGGTGGCTTGCACGGCCCAAGTCCGATGCCAGGGACTAGGACGAAAGGGATGGCAAGCCCCTGAATTCCTTTAATGGAATTCCCTTTCTGCACCACCATTGGAGGGGTAGGCACTTACCCCTCCACCAACCAATTTGAACCAATGCCTAACCGCCAGCCTTACAAGTTGTGATGATTTGCTACGCAGTAGGCAAAACTAAATGGCACCAGCCAGTCAGCCAAATGGACAAATCCCTACCAGGGCCCTGCCCCAATGGCAGACGACCCCATGACAGGCATAGCAAGGTCAAGTGAACAACCCCCCCAATACAGAGAGGGTGGGCAGGTGATCCGGTGCAAGCAGCCAAGAGAACGCTCAAAGTTGGGCAACCAGTATTTAAAACCTCTGACCCCTCCTTCAAAATTGGCAACAAGCAGTTCTACCCAGCGACCCGATTAACCAATACACTGCCTGGGTCCCTCCACAAATCCGCCCAGCAACAATGGGGTGGCTTGTATCCCCCACCGCAACACGCGCTCTCTGCTAGAGAGAACACGTTTTATCAAACCATATAAGTCTTAGGAAGATTACCTATTCCTAGAACTGCCTTAATTTTGTTCCTTCTTCATTTTACACATTTAAAATGCCCAACCAAAGAAAATGAATGTGTATGCTGTAGATTTTGATAGTGGATTCAGCCACCCTGCTAGTTCATTTTTCTCATGGCTTTCTAATATTTCCAGATGTTGCTTTTGCTCAGCTAATCGCTCCACTGTGCTTAATTGAGGTTTTGGTATTGCGTGTGAAGGTCCCCAGGCCACCCCTCAAATAACTTCACACATAACACGTAATTTTAGTTTTGGATTTTGGGCACTATTTTGGCCACAACTTTATTAAAATACAAAATCAGTGAGTGGTTGTTTAGACATTGGTTATGACTATCTGTCCCCCCGCCTGGGACAGAACTGACATCCCGAGGTCCGATCGGTAGCCAGTAGAAGGGAAAGTCAAACTTGGGGGTCATTTGAGCTAAGCATCGGACCACGCCGTTCACCCCAGCAGCTCCCCGAAAGCTTGCCGGCCCTGGTCCCATGACAGGGATTCCCATGACAGGGATTGGACGAAATCATGGCAAGCCCCAGGATTCCTTTAACGGAATTCCCTTCAGCGCAATAGGAGGGGCAGGCACAGCCTATCCTGACCCCTCCACCACCAGCATATTATAACCAATGCCTAACCGCAACCTTACAAGTTGTGACGAATTGCTGAGTAGTAGGCAAAAACCAAATGGCACAGCCAATCACCAAATGGCAAAATTCCTACTAGGCCCCTGCTCCAAAGCAGACGACCCCATGACAGGCAAAGCAAGGTCAACCGGAAAAGAGGGCGGGCGGGCGGGTGATCTGATGCACTCTGCAAAGAGAAAGAGAAACCAGAGTGCACCAATATTTAAAGACTATGGTCCCACCCACCCAATTTGCAACATACAATTTGCCCCAGCAACCCGGTTACCCAATCATAATGCCAGGCAACAACTCTTAACCTGCCTGGCAACAAGAGGCCTGGCCCGGCGGCCCACACCGCAACACGTGCTCTCATTTATTGGAGAACACGCTTTACCAAAATGGCCTCTGATTGGCTTTATTGTCTGTTGCATTTCTGGTCTGTTGACTGTAATAAAACTGATGGCGATTTCCTGTAGATAGTAGAAAGCAATATAAATAATTTTACAGTTGTTAAGAATGGGTAGGAAGTACATTCGCTCTAAGCAGCAATATAAATTCCGCCATAAGGGGGCAAACCGACGGCAAGATCTGCTGGGATAAGCAGTTTAGGAAGCAGAGGATTTCTGGCTCAGTTGGTTGATTCCCAGTTTAGCAGGTGTTAGGTCCCCAACTCCTGTTCAGCTGCATATATGCCAGCTTAGCTGGCTACATAGATGCTGGCTAAGCCAAGGCCAGTGTAAGTCTTAAAAAATGTGCATTGTGAGATGAGGACCAGGGTGGGGTGGGGCTTAGGTTCGATCCTAAGCCCTTTCAGCTTTGTCACATGACCTGGCAACCTGTTAGGTGGCAGAGGAATCATTCCCCATGGCAGATTGCAGGAACGGATAAGACACGGAAAGGTCCTTACCATCTGCTTTTTATTCAATATTCACAGAGAGAGGCTTGGAAATGCAGCCTCTTCGAATAATGGCGTCCTGAGTAAATTTCTACCACCACCCCCGCTTCATTCATCAACAGCACCACCACCTCTATGGTTGCTGCTACATGCCTTCTGTCTTTGAGTTCTTTGCTCACCTACTTTTAAGGCAAGCTGGGTTCTGGGAGATGGTGGGTCAGAATGCTTCCCAGTGATAACGTGTCAGTCACCTGCTACAGCTCTGCCTGCTCCTCCTCTCCCATTATTTCCCAGCTTTCCCCCTCATCTTCCTCTGAGCTGTGACCTCCCTCAGACCCTTGTTGTAATTCTAAACTGTCTTCTTCTTCTCTGGAAGGGCCAGGCTAGGGAAGTAGTCTCCACCATTCGTCCTCTGTCATAGAACACAATTTTAAAGGCTTCTGTCATACCCTCCAACATTTATCCAATGAAACTAGGGCATTCCTATTCTATAAGACTAAGAAAAAGAATAATTTTATTATTTATGCCCTGCCCATCTGACTGTGTTGCCCCAGCCACTCTGGGTGGCTTCCAATATATATAAAAGCATAGTACAGTGGTACCTCAGGTTAAGTACTTAATTCGTTCCGGAGGTCCGTTCTTATCCTGAAACTGTTCTTAACCTGAAGCACCACTTTAGCTAATGGGGCCTCCTGCTGCTGCCATGCTGCTGGAGCCCGATTTCTGTTCTTATCCTGAAGCAAAGTTCCTAACCTGAAGCACTGTTTCTGGGTTAGCGGAGTGTGTAACCTGAAGCGTGTGTAACCTGAAGTGTATGTAACCCAAGGTACGACTGTAAAAGATTAAGCACTTAAACAAAAAAACCTTCCCTATACAGGGCTGCCTGTATACTGTAGATGTCTTCTAAAAGTTGTATCTTGGCTTGGGAGTTGCACAACTCCATACCCTCCAACATTTCTCCGATGAAAATAGAGATGTCCTAAGGAAAAGCGGGACATTCCGGAATCAAATCAGAAACCAAGATGGCTTCTGTAAATCCAGGACTTGAAAACAGGGGCGTTTGGTGGGGTCTCCTCCTTCCCCTCTTTCTTTTTCTCTGTTATCACCAGTTTGGGCACTGCTTTTCATCTGGGTGAAGATAGAGGAAAAGTAGGTGTTGAGCAGTTGTGCCTGTTTCCATCTTCCCCATGCAGATGTTAGGTAAAATGTTTATCTGCAGCTGCTAAGTGCACATAAAAGTACAAGGAAAGGCACAAAAGGGAACACACACACCTTCATTTATCGTATGCGAGCCTGTACCTTTTCCCACCAGATAATCCTCAAGGCAAGAAATAGAACATTTGTTTAAAAAGTTATGAGGATAAAATAAAATAAAAAATTGCCATTTCAGTCAAAATAGAAAAACAGAAGAGAACTCAGTATCACTTGCCATTTTATTTTGTCTCCGGTTACGAAGTGCTGGAAACAGCTAGAGCTAAATATTATGGCAGATGAAAATCTGTTGCCCCTTCTATCGCTGTCGTATTTCCCCTGCAAACATCTAGGGGGACTCAAAGCACAAACTGACATTGTACTGTCAGGTTTGCCTTCCTATAATTCCTTGGCAGTCCTCCAGGTTTCTCTATTTGGCGCATGGCACTCCCCTCAAGCCACACCCCTGCTAGTCCTGCTTTATACTTTCATTGAGGTTTTATTTTATTTTATTTTGACTGGCTGGAATGTATTCTTGACCTCTGATAATGTTTCTGGCTCATCTGAACGGAAGATAGAAAGGAATGCGCGAGAGCACAAAGGTGAACTACGGGCTCCTCGCTTCACCCACTTTTCCTTCTGTCATCTGACCCTCGTAAAGTTGCCAAAAAAATGAATAATGCCCTCTGTCTGAAAAATATTCCCAATACTCTTATGCTGCATGCATCGTTTCCAGCTGCTCTAGGGAAGACAACTACATACTTGCAGTAGGCAAACATTTGCTATAGCATCTAATGTCACCATTATTGGTTGTTTTTGTTCCCCCTCCTGTTGAGACACGGGTCATTCCCTTTAATTTTGCTGAGGAAGTAGACCCCTCAGTTTACAACACTTCCAGACTCAAACTGGCCAAGCCCAAAGTATTTTTTCACCACCGAAAGGGCAATAAGTAGATTATTAAATACATTATTTGTGGGGGGCGGGGGAGAAGTAGGTGTGAAGTTTGTCGATTTTGCTGTAAACATGAACATGAAGAGTGCTGTTCTGAAGAAGGGAGGATAGGAACAGAAAAGATGCAGCCCTTTCAATCAAATTATCTCGTTTTAGCTTGTAGCTTAATTCTCCGCCACAAGAAAACAAAGTTTTGACTTGGCAATGGCTGAATCTCGGCAGGACAACGTGGAAAAGTACCACTTGATAGTATAGTTCTCCGATTCCCTTCCACAGAAATTGAAAGAGTATGATTAGCGCCGTTAGTTATGACATTTTCAGACTTTGTCTGGCATGATCCATCCCCTCCCTTTTAGGAAAGGAAAGCCATTCATAAATTCTTTTGCAGTGTTTTGTGTGCGTGTGATGGAATGGCCGTTTCTAATTCCGAATGACTTCTGAAAAGCGGTTTCTCCAGCTCTGGTCTTTTTCATAATCTTGCATGTAGTCAGCTAATTACTAGTCAGAGTCAAGAGCATTCAGCAATAGGACCTTTCCCAGGCTCTGACTTGCACTCCCCCCCCGCCACCATGTAACACGGCCAGTCTATCAGCTGTTCGCTGGATATTGAACAACAGCTGCCATCCACAGAAAACATCCGGCTTCTACTGAGTGCCATAAAGGGCCAATTGACAGGCGCAAGCTTCAGAATGCAGAGGAATGCATCCACAATTACAGTGTCATTCTTAAGGGTATAATAGTTCTAGCAGAAACAGAAAAAAGGGGGTAAGTTGACCACCCATATGAACAGGACTGTTGGGACTGTAGGTCAGGGGAAGAGCACAGACTCTGCATGCAAAACTCCTTCTCTGGCAACTCCACGTAGGGATAAGAGAGACTTTGACCTGAAATTTAGGAGAGATGCTATTGCTCCGTACAGACAGTAACTGCTTCCGGGTTCTGTCCTGGGCCCATTGTTGTTCAACGTCTTTATAAACGACAAATGCTATTCTAGGCTACATCAACACAAGTGTAGTGTCCAGATCAAGGGAAGTAATAGTACCATTCTCTTCTGCCTTGGTCAGACCACACCTGGAATACAGTGTCCAATCCTTGGCACCACAATTAAAGAAGGATGCTGGCGAGCTGGAACGTGTGCAGAGGAGGGCAATCATGATGATCTGGAAACCAAGCCTTATGAGGAAAGGTTGAAGGAGCTGGGTATATTTAGCCTGAAAAAGAGGAGACTGAGTGGAGATATAATGTTGTTGTTGTTGTTGTTTAGTCATTTAGTCGTGTCCGACTCTTCGTGACCCCATGGACCAGAGCACACCAGGTATTCCTGTCTTCCACTGCCTCCCACAGTTTGGTCAGACTCATGTTTGTAGCTTCAACAACACTGTCCAACCATCTCGTCCTCTGTCATCCCCTTCTCCTTGTGCCCTCAATCTTTCCAGACATCAGGGTCTTTTCCAGGGAGTCTTCTCATGAGGTGGCCAAAATATTGGAGCCTCAGCTTCATGATCTGTCCTTCCAGTGAGCACTCAGGGCTGATTTCCTTAAGAATGGATAGGTTTGATCTTCTTGCAGTCCATGGGACTCTCAAGAGTCTCCTCCAGGACCATAATTCAAAAGCATCAATTCTTCGGCGATCAGCCTTCTTTATGGTCCAGCTCTCACTTCCATACATCACTACTGGGAAAACCATGGCTTTAACTATACCTTTGTTGGTAAGGTGATGTCTCTGCTTTTTAAGATGCTGTCTAGGTTTGCCATCACCTTTCTCCCAAGGAGCAGACGTCATTTAATTTTGTGTCTGCTGTCACCATCTGCAGTGATCATGGAGCCCAAGAAAGTAAAATCTCTCACTGCCTCCATTTCTTCCCCTTCTATTTGCCAGGAGGTGATGGGACCAGTGGCCATGACCTTCGTTTTTTTGATGTTGAGCTTCAGACCATATTTTGCGCTCTCCTCTTTCACCCTCATTAAAAGGTTCTTTAATTCCTCCTCACTTTCTGCCATCAAGGTTGTGTCATCTGCATATCTGAGATTGTTGATATTTCTTCTGGCGATCTTAATTTTGGCTAGGGATTCATCCAGTTCAGCCTTCCGCATGATGAATTCTGCATATAAGTTAAATAAGCAGGGAGATAATATACAGCCTTGCCGTACTCCTTTCCCAATTTTGAACCAATCAGTTGTTCCATATCCAGTTCTAACTGTAGCTTCTTGTCCCACATAGAGATTTCTCAGGAGACAGATGAGGTGACCAGGCACTCCCATTTCTTTAAGAACTTGCCATAGTTTGCTGTGGTCGACACAGTCAAAGGCTTTTGCATAGCCAATGAAGCAGAAGTAGATGTCTTTCTGGAACTCTCTAGATTTCTCCATGGACAAAGACAACAGGGAGATATAATAGCCAACCTCAAATATCTCAATCTTGTTTTCTCCTGCTCTGAAGGGCAGGACTCGAACCAATGGCTTCATTTAGCATTTGAAAAATGAAAGAGAGAAACAGAAATTGGTGGAAAGTTTGGTCAAAGCCACTCAAAGAGCTTCATGGATGAGTGTCTTCCTGGGCCATACTCAAAATCTGCTCCATTGCACCTCATCTATCTGTCTGTCTGTCCATCTGTCTGTCTGTCTGTCTGTCTGTCTGCAGTGATCTTATATGCCATTTTGACCCAAAAGCCACAGGATGCCTTTTCCCAACCAATGTGGTTTAGATCTAGCACCAGAGAGTGTTACGTGAGCCTTCACCTAAATACTTCAAATGCTTAATTCCCATGTTTGTAGAGACACAAACACTCCTTAGTGACAGAATTATCTCAACAATGCACAATTATTACCAAGTGAAGTAAAAAAAAAAAAAAAAAATTTGGATTTAATGAGGAAAAAGCTGGGATGTTGCAACTCCCTTGAAATGTAGGTTACTACTTCAGCCTAACCCATTAAGTTTTCTTTTAAAAAAAGTTTTTGAGGCTGTGGTATTTGGCATCATTTCTTCTGTTCTTTTGATAAGTACCTAAACAGGATGTCCTTGTAAATTAAATGAAAAACAGCTCTGGAAGGTTTCCTCCCTCAGGAATAAGCATTAAGATTGGCAGATGGTTTAAGTGGAAATACACAGGAATGCACTTTAGCCAGTACTTGGAAATTGTTCCTGCAGATATTACCAAGGTAGATTCACAAAGTCCCATTGGGCATCTGTCTGCAGTGAGTCAGTTTCTAATGGCCTGGAGCAGAATCCTTTAATCCAAATTGTTTTCAAACCACCATAGTCTTAAGAAGTGAAATGTAAAAATAACTTGGAAGTTAATGATCATCTCAGCTAACTTCTCACGGCATGCTCTTTAATGTTGCTGGTATTAGTCTGGATAGTGATGATTTAGTTCATCATAACACCAGAAGCCTTCCTGATTAATTCATTGTTTTGGGGGCACCTTTTTACAAACCATGATCCAGCTTGGCTTGTAAAAAGGTAACACAGACACTTACTCTCCTGAAATACATCCATGAAGGTCAGTAGGAACCCATTCAAAGCCTACATCTGCATCAGATATGTTCCTTTTTGCTGGATCACAATGCCTCAGTTTTAAGGGGTGGATCTGCACTCATGGTTTTTAACGTTAAGGAAGGGTGAAGGAATGGTTTTGATAACTATATGAACATGTGACTACTTTTAACATTCATAATGTGTTATTAAAATGTGACACTAGAGGGCACGGCAGAGAAATCAGCAACCGGCAGGAGGGAAACAGTGTTATGACAATAGAAACAAAGCTAAATAATAATAATAATAAAATTATTTACAAGTATGCCCTGTTACGTTTTAGAATGATATCTCTAATATTGTTCTAATAACGCTAAACAGGTCAATGTAGAACCAGCCAAGGTTTCCTCGGCTAACCTTGCTGTGGAAGACTGTGACTGTGGCTGGATCTACACACAGGGGAAAAATCCACTATAAATAAGTCATAAATTAGATTGTTATAACAAAAGAAAAAAAAACCTGTGTAAAATTGCATAGACAAATTTTGTGCTCTACAGTGCCATCTGGTGTTGCACCTGTGCAATGGAGTTACAACAATATAACTGACTGAGTGTAGCTGAGTCCTGTGTTCCTCTTCACTTTGCTGCCAGATGCTAACTGCTGCTGGGCAGTTTCAAGTCCCCTGGTTTCTTTAAGCTTTAAAACAGCCCTGTAATGGGTATGGGGTTGCTCATGCGTAAGTTGCCGTCTCTCCTGGTTATGTTGCTTGTTAAACCTTTCTGTCTGGACAGCCCTTCAATTCATGGCTGCCTCAGTCGCTAGCAGAATCCGTCAGTGGGCGTTTCTTAAATCTTTTCCAACATAAAAGTTGTTTGACACCCAGTCTCCTCCTACTCTCTCTGCGTGGACGTCTTCTGCGCAGGGTGGGCGTGGGTAGCGGAGGACCCGTGCTCTCCCCGCTGGTGTCCGGTGAAGAGTCCTGGAGCCCTCTCGCCGATTCCCCCATCAGCCCCTCTATATCCCTGGTGTTGCGCTGATTTGCTTCCCCATCTGCTGAGCTGCCTCTCTCCCTGCTGGGCCCTTCTCCAGCATCATTTGAGAGCCTTCCCTCCACCTCTAGCTCCGATGTCAGTTCCCTGACAAGCCCTTTTTAAGAGAAGATTCTTCAAATAGAAAACTGTTCTCTGTGAAGTAAGATACTAGGACACTCTGCTCTGAAGCTTCCTGCTTTCTCCCTCAAGTCTGCCACATGGTTGGTCAGTGATGGTTTACAATTCACGGGGATGCAGGAAAAGGGTATAATATTTGGGCTGAAGGTGCAGGGCAGTGGGTGTCTAATGGCATTTGAGAGAGTGCCTCTATGGGATTGCCTCTCCTGGTATGCCCCGTGGAGGACCTTAAGGTCCACAAATGACAACACTTTGGAGGTCCCAAGTTGTAAGGTGGTTAGGTTGGTCTCAACTAGGGCCAGGGCCTTTTCAGTACTGGCCCCGACTTGGTGGAACACTCTGTCACAAGAGACTAGGGCTCTGTGGGACCTGACATCTTTCCACAGGACCTGCAAGACAGAACTGTTCCGCCTAGCCTTTGGTTTGGACTCAGTCTGACCCTTATGTTTCCCTCCCCTTATGGTTTTGATCTTATGGGCTACTATTAAAATGAGCTGCATTTTAAATTGTATTTTAACCCATCTTTTAAATTGGTCCCCGTCCCCAATTATGTTTTTATTGTAATTTTACTAGTGTTAGTAAAACACTAGTTTTACCCTGAGCCTGGCTCTGGCTGGTGAGGTAGGTATAAATTACTGTTGTTGTTGTTGTTGTTGTTGTTGTTGTTGTTGTTGTTGTTGTTGTTGTTGTTGTTGTTGTCTTTTGAGGTAGATGTAAAACGCTGCATCTTCGTAAAGCCATTGGTTTGCATTGATAGAAACTCATCGGAATGAAGGAGCTAGCAGGTCAGACTTTGCCACAAACTTCTGCTGTAATCTGAGTAGCGTTTGACTCTGCTTTGTAACATATGTGCAAACACTGTTCAGAACAAAAGGTACTCTTTAAGTCCTCAACAGCCCTAGAATGGAGACCAAGGCCAAGCGAAGTACTGCCACTGGGACTGCCAGTGGGTTTAAGAGTTCTGCAGGATTTTATATGAATATAATAGCTCTCCAAATAAAAATTGAAAATGTACTGTCTACAAAAAGTGGAGAAACCGTGTCTTTTTCAAATACCGTATTTTTTGCTCTATAAGACTCACTTTCCCCCTCCTAAAAAGTAAGGGGAAATGTGTGTGCGTCTAATGGAGCGAATGCAGGCTGCACAACTATCCCAGAAGCCAGAATAGGAAGAGGGGTCGCTGCTTTCACTGTGCAGCAATCCCTCTTGCTGTTCTGGCTTCTGAGATTCAGATTTTTTTTTTCTTGTTTTCCTCCTCCAAAAACTAGGTACGTCTTATGGTCTGGTGCGTCTTATAGAGCGAAAAATGCGGTAAGTGGAAGTACTGCTAACCCACACTAGATCTCACTGTTACCTTTCATCTGTTTATGGGTCTTCCACATATAATAACAAATATATTTTATACTTACTGGTGTTTCAATATTAGTAGCAGTAATATTAATGGTGCTTTCCTAAAGCAGAGAGCCAAAGGATTACTTTAGATGTTACCATGATCTTCTGTGCACCTAGGGACAGCAGATGTTCTCCTATTTAAAAAAACTGATTGCAAAATTGTTTCAGCATGACTGAGGTGGGATGCTGATGAAAGAAGCACAGGTCCTAAATCCCCTGGGCTTTGCAGAACCAAATGTGCGAATCTTCGAACTCTAGGTTTATATGTTTTGTGAATCGGATCCCAAAGGCAACTGTGTCCTTAAACAGCAATTGCTGTCAACATGGAGTTGACAGATGTGTCCTTTGTCAATAACAAATGCAGCTTGATCCTCTTAGGAAAGTTACTTGGAATCCATGTAGATTGCTGTTATGAAAATACAGCTCATTAAGCAGATTAGACAGATTTATGGGAGACATCTTATTAATTTCTATTTGCTATGATTGCTAAGTGGAATGTCTGTGTTCCACAGATAATTCTGGGGATAAGCCATAGGGGAGGGACCTTCCATGGTAGCTTCCAAGACACATCTGGCTGTCCACTTTGAGTAATGGAATACTGGTCTAGATTTAATAAAATCTACTGGAAAAAAATAGATTCCTTGCTGTCAAAAGGATTTGTATGTCCAGTAACACACTGCTGCAATATGCTAAAAGATGGTGGTGCAATCTAATGAGCCTCAGCCACTGAGATTATAGTAAGTCCCTAATAGTATCTGATTTCTAAATTTAGAGACTTATGAAGCCTTTGACATTTTCAAACCCAGGGTCTACTGTTAACCTAAATCTGAAATAGAGGTTCTCTTGCTGTTTTTTTTATATATTATGCTGCTATACCCATCCATCCAGAAAAAATCAGTTAAACCTAATGGAAATTGTTTATAACTAGGTTCATGACTCATATACGACCAATATATTCATACCCTCCAACATTTCTCCAATGAAAATAGGGACATCCCAACTGTTCTCTGGTGAAAATAGGGACATTCTACCATACCCTCCAACATTCCTCTGTTGAAAACAGGGATGTCTACCATACCCTCCAGCATTTCTCTGATGGAAATAAGGATGTCCTAAGAAAAGCAGCACATTCCAGGATCAAATCAGAAACTGGGACGGCTTCTCTAAATCCTGGACTGTCCCTGGAAAGTAGAGACACTTGGGGGGTCTGATCTATTTTGTTCCATGTGTTTTCGTTCTCCTTTTCTCATTCTGCAAGATAGCTGTGGAGCAACCTTCCTTAGGGAAACTTGCAGTCCTGCTGTACATTGTGAGCCACCAGTTGAAGACCAATTGTCTAAACCAGCGATGGGAAACCAGTGGTCTTCCAGTGGTTGTCAGACTCCCACTCTCAGCTGCCGCTACCCAACATGGCCAACGGTCAGGGCTGATGTTTGACAACATCTAAAGGGTCAGCGATTTGCTGTCCCTGACCTAAATGATAGTTTCTGCCATTCTTACTGGTTCACCTTCCCTTCTTACTTTCAGAATGAGTCACACAATGGGCCAGATTAATGTCTGGCAGTTCAGAAAAAAGCGTCAGATATTTAATATTTTCCCCATCTTCCTGCTCTTAAAACACTTAACATTAAAATCAATACAAATGGAACCACTTAAAATCCATTCACTTGTCTACTTCTTCTTCTATGAATGATTATATATATAATTTTCAGGGAAGTGTTCTAGCAATGTATTTCACTTTAAAACATGCAATTAAATTTCAGAGACATGCCCTTTTATTCCCGTGATTCAAGGACTATTATCGCCATAACTGGGAACAAAAGTGCTACTCATTGCATTGCCTGTCCTTCTATGAAATAATGCTATTTGCAACAAATGTTTACATCTTCAGCAATGAGCTATATCTTTATCCAAAAATCAATGCCTGATCTATCCATATTTGGATAAAGGGAAACCAGATCTAAAGCAGGACAGAGCAGTGACATTTTCATAATTATATATATCTATCATCAATCAATAATCTATCAATCAATCAATCTATCTATCTATCTATCTATCTATAATTATATTGAAGAGCAATACAGTGGTGCCCCGCAAGACGAATGCCTCGCAAGACGGAAAACTCGCTAGACGAAAGAGTTTTCCATTTTGGAGGTGCTTCGCAAAACGAATTTCCTATGGGCTTGCTTCGCAAGACGACAATGTCTTGCGAGTTCCTGCTGGTTTTTTCCCCTTCCCCCCTTTTTTCTAATCCGCTAAGCCGCTAAGCCGCTAAGCCGCTAAAAGCCGCTTATAGCGCTAATAGCGCTAATCCGCTAATCCGTCAATGGGCTTGCTTCGCAAGACGAAAAAACCGCTAGACGAAGAGAATCACAGAACGGATTCTTTTCGTCTTGCGAGGCACCACTGTATAGCAGGTACAGTTCGTTATAGAGGGATGAGCATATCTGATCCAACTGAGATTTCCATCTTCTACACAATGATTGAATATGTACAGGAGTCCTATACACCGCAACATCTGGCAACCCTGTTTGTGTGTAAAGAGAGTCAGTCTGTGTTTTTAAATTATGCCATACTCCTAAACATATTTATTTTCAGGGAAGGCTCATAGGTCAGGGGTAGACCATCTATCTTACATGAAAAAGGTACCAGGTTCAGTTCCTGGCATTTCAAATTCAGAAGCACAGGGTCCCATCACAGCTATACTATACTGACATTGGGGGGCCCTCGCCCCTTGAAAAAAATAAAGATCAGGGGATCCCACAGAGCTTCAGCCACTAGGAGCCAGCGCCCTTGCATGGGATACAATGGTTGTATCCAATGATGGCTTTGCCTGGAAAGTGCTTCTGGTCATCTAAGTTGGCTATGAGTTGTGGAAGGCCCTTTTCTACCTAGCCTGGGAGGGCAGGGCCCCGATTGACTCCAACTACAAAAGCTGAGGCTGCTGAAGAGGCCCAAGACTCTCTTGGCTGTCTTTCTGTGCAGACCCATCTCATTGAGCTCTGAGGATCCACAACCCCTGCCATGAGCCACCGTTCGCAGGATTTGCAGCTACAGCAGCAGATATGTTCTATGCTTATGAGCAGGGGTCAGCAAACTTTTTCAGCAGGGGGCCGGTCCACTGTCCCTCAGACTTTGTGGGGACCAGGCTATATTTTGAAGGGGAAAAATGAATGAATTCCTATGCCACACAGATAACCCAGAAATGCATTTAAAATAAAGCTTTTGTGTCTCCCTCTTTATTTGCTTATTGGGATGCAAATAGGGTTTTACAAGCATTGAGTTTATCTATTTTTAAGCTTTTTGGACTGACACATATTTCTACACCTTTGTATTCTATGGATTTAAGGCCATTTATATTTTACATATGAATTTGATGCAAAATAAAAAATTCACTCAGAATAACATCTGTAACATCCTTTGAAAATATTTAAATAATAAAAAAGAGGTAGATTACATAAGAAATAACAACTGGAAGTTGAGGGGTAGGAGAAGAGCTCGCTCTGATACTTAAAACCAAGTAACACTTTTCAAAAACCATTATGTAGCAATCACATTATATATGTAGAGCCCTAGACTAATCGTCTAACATTTAGATCCATTGCAAACTGTTTCTCAGATGCGGGAGGTAATGGATATGCTAGCTGAAAGTTGTTGTAACTCAAGCAACGGAAAGAATTACCTTATGGCAAAAATTTGCAAGCCAGCGAAATTAATCTTAGCTTAATGTATGGTAATCAATACCCTGTTTACCAATAGTGGGGAACAGTATTGATGACCTGCGTGGAGTCTTGGACTCTGCTGTGGAGAGACAAACAGATACATAAGATTGACTTTAGTAGTCAGTGATGGCCTGTAAAGTAGTCACTCACAATTATACAGCATGTGCTGGGAATCCCAACGCACCCCCTTGTACAGGAACCGTCAGGGCGGAAAGCAGAGGTCTGCAAGGGCAGTGAAACAGAACTACTCATTCATTTGGTGATGGATGCACAGATGTTTTCCTCCCTCAGGGAGGATGGAGGAGGAGGAAAGAATAAAAGAGATAATAGCATATCATGTCAGCAGCTTTCCCCAGGAACTGCAAAAGTGATTCGCTATTATCAAGGGAGTTTGGGAGATAATGCATTTGGAAGAGCTGCTCCACACACAGGAAGTGGAAGCCTGGGAATGCAAGGAGAAAGAAAAGAAGAGGAACGAAAAGAAACGTAAAGTCAGCAACTGGAGAGACGCAGTAAACATAGAAGCACTAATATTTAGTATTCACCCTTCGTCTTCTTTGGGACTAGATGAATTTGGGCTTTTTCCTGTGTGAATTGTTCTGTATGAAATAAGAAAGGTGATGTTTAAATGTCCTCACACGCAGAAACATACACACACAGAGGATACTGGAGAATTCTGATGGAAATTGCCAATGTTTGCATATTCATCCTATGTCCGGAATGGAAATTAATCCAGAGAATACAATTGGTATTTGCTGTTGTTGTTCTTTTCAGTCCAGAAACAACATGTAATTGATGGTGCCCCCCCCCCGCCCCAGCAATTATATGTCCTTTGCATTGAAATGAACGGTGTGGAATAACGTAACTACAATGTCATTAATTACATATCTAATTATCTAATTTCCACTTCAGCAGACAGTGAAACAAATAATATTTTTTTGGAAGCTGGCCTGCAGTAGAAGGGAAACAGTGTTGCATGTGACAAATGTTGGACAAAACAGAAGGCAATGTCTTCTTCTTCTTCTTCCTCCTCCTCCTCCTCCTTTCAATGGAACCAGTTTGGAGTTAGAGATGGCGTCAGGGCCAAAAGAGTCACGATGCAACATGACAGATTAAAATCTGGCTTTTCAGATCATGACACTACGAAACATGTATATAACTAAGACTAAGTTATTAGGAGAGGGGCACATTTTGAGGAAAAAGTTAGCAGTGGCAGAAGTCATTGTTATTGAAATTTTTTCCCCATATTTCTACATAAACAGTTCCTTAGGAGGAGAACAACATAAAAAAAGAAAACAGAATAAACAGTAATTAAATTTATAATAACATAATAACTGAAGCATATTAAACTCCCTAGGGTAAACAGTGACCAATTTACAACATCTAGCCACTAATGACTCCCTTTCTTGAGTCTCTTTTTTATTTTTTTAATGGTTGCAGTTATATTTAGCAAACTTCTAGGCATTGGTGAGAATATTTGCCCATTCTAGAAGTCCTGTCATGGACGATAATGAAGCCCTGTAGCTCATATATTCAATTAAGCCATATCTTAACAGCCTTACGGTGAAACGGTTCTTAGGAAGGAAGCAGAAGATGTGAGTTTCTGAGAATGGGACCTCAAGGACATCATAGGTAGGTCTGGAAATAGTTGGGCAATATAGGGAAGCCCATGGTGCTTTTTTTTGATAGTGCAATCTTATATATCTCTAACCCAAAATCAGTCCCACTGAGTTCAAAGGGGCTTACCTCTAAGTAAAATTGGTGTAGGTCTATAGGATGACCCTCAGAGCCGCTGGTGTCAGTCACATTTTTCTAGGCTGGATTGCACTGTTTTCAGTATTGGTGGGGTCCCCATTGTTTGTGAGGCCTGAAGCAATTTCCCCTATTGTTCCCCATTCCTAAGCCTGAGCAAGAGGTCATGCAAACACAGTCAAAGCTGGTGGTTGTCCAGGCCAGGAGCAAGTCAACAGGGAGGTCATGTAAACACAAAGCTGGTCGTTGTCCAGGCCAGGAAGAAGTATGAAATGCAAGTCTTCACTTCAGTCAGTTCAGTCAGCTAACACAGGGTTGCCATATTTCCAAAAGTGGAAGTCCAGTGGGAAAATCCACCTGGACAACATTCTGCTGCCCAATTCCTGGATGTGTCTGGGAAAATGCGGATCAGGGCCGCATTTGGGTTTGATGAGGCCCTAAGCTACTGAAGGTAATGGGGCCCTTTATATTTCCACCTGTCCTTTGTCAACAACAAATTGTCGCTGTTTTTTGTGTTGAATATATGCTATATGGTAATTTATGGAACTAATAGGTATCTAAAGCCATTTTTGCATAACAAAATATGTATTTTATGTCATTTGTTTTTTATCTTATATTTTGGACATGTACATCCAGGTTTTTTTTTCTTTTAATTTTTCTGGGGCCCCCGTGAGAGTGGGGCCCTAAGCTATAGCTTGTTTAGCTTACACATATATCCGGCACTGATTCGGACTTAAGGCAGCCCTAGCTAATATGACAAAACAGCATTATTTTGTAAACAACAATAATAAAATAATAATAATAAAATAAAATGTGATGAGGCATTTTAATGAGGCATTTTAATGTCTCAATATTTTAATGTTGTATTTTAATGTTGTTTTAAGTTGTAATCATTCAACTTGTTTTTTTATTGCTTGTTAGCTGCCCTGAGCCCGGCCTTGGCTGGGGAGGGCGGGGTATAAATAAATTATTATTATTATTATTATTATTATTATTATTATTATTATTATTATTATTATTTCTAAGCCCCAGAAAACCCCATTGTTCCTCTGCTTCTGAATGTGTGTTTATATCAGCAGCAGTCTCCTCTCTCTCAATGTTATCCTATCAGTGAAGAGATGTGAAAAAAGAGAAAAAGAAATATTTGAAAGACCAGTGACCACTGTGACTGTGAGTCAGGTATGAAGTATATTGCTTAACAAATGCTTTTCCTGTTTAGAATAAACTTCATCATCTTTGTCTGAACATGCCTCCGTGAATTAAAAACCTGAAAGTGATTGACCCGCGTCCAAGATACATTGCTTCATCTCTCTCCAGCTGAGACTATCTTTATTATAGGTCGGCAGTTTCCCTGCAACCAATGAAGTAAAAAAATAAGTAATAAGAAGAGCTAACAAAGACACGCAACTGGGATTTCTTATGGGCCACATAGAGGGAAAAGTCAAATTTGGGGAGATTGTGAACCAAGGTCATGTAGCATTCAAGAGAATTTCCACTGGCAAGCTTTTACCCTGCAGAACTACTTCTTTATGTAGAAGCTGGTACTTGTAACACCTGGGCTGTGAATAGACTTTTCAACCAGTAATTAGACACTTTGGGGACAGCAGAATCTCAGAAGTAGGGTTAGGAAAGGGTTCTCTTAAAATAAATTAACTCCACCATCTTCTGCCTGCCAGAACATCACTTAACGATAGCTTACTTGTTACGATGTCAGGAAAGAAGTTGGATTCTTACTGGATTTCATTCTGGATTATACAAGGGGATTTCCTGCTGGATTCTGTGCAATATTCTCCAAAGGCACCCACACAGCCACCCAATATCGCATTACAAGTTTTCAAAATAAATCTGTTTTTGCAGGCTAATGAGTAATGAGCCATTTAAGAGAAATCACTGAGCCTCACCACCCCCATTCCCGTGTCCAAAGAACTTAGCATTCAGTGACAACTCTAAAGGGATTTATTTAAGCCCCAAATAAGTATTTTTGGGGACTTAATTAGAGGAAGTGCTTGAGCTGCTGGATTCAAATGCCAAAAGGGATTCGTTGGGGACTAAAACGAATCCTTTCCTGTTCTCAAATTAGCCTTTTCAAAATAGTTTGGAAGGAGGGGGCACTTAAAAAAAGAGAGAGAATTCTTGTTTTATGTTGAGCCCCGTGCTGGAAAGCAGTGCAGCCATCACCCAATTTAGAGAGATGCATTTCAAGAATAATAATTTCAAGAATATTACTGTTATCCTTACTAGAGGCTAGGCCCATAGCTGTCAACGTTTCCCATTTTTTAATGGGAAATTCCCTTATTCCGAATATGATTCCTTGCAAGAAAAGGGAAAAGTTAACAGCTATGGCTAGGCCTTGAGAGTACCATGGACTGCAAGAAGATCAAACACATCCATTCTTAAGGAAATTAGCCCTGAGTGCTCACTGGAAGGAAATATCATGAAGCTGAGGCTCCAATACTTTGGCCACCTCATGAGAAGAGAAGACTCCCTGGAAAAGACCCTGGGCACAAGGAGAAGGGGACGACAGAGGATGAGATGGTTGGACAGTGTTCTCGAAGCTACCAGCATGAGTCTGACCAAACTGCGGGAGGCAGTGGAAGACAGGAGTGCCTGGTGTGCTCTGGTCCATGGGGTCACGAAGAGTCGGACACGACTAAACGACTAAACAACAACATGGCTAGGCCCCTGTTCTCTCTGCTTGCTAACCCCCCTTGCCTTTCTCCCCTAGAGCTTCCCTTTTCCACCTCATGCAACGACTAAGGTTGAGTCTCACCACTGTTTCTGAAGCTCCTTTGCTCTTCTATTCTGCTTCTTCTCTTCTTCAATTCACCTTCACCCCCATTCCATCTTTCAGTGGTTCCATTCCCAGCCTTCCCAAGTTGAGTGGGAAATCTCAAGGGATAATTCTAAGACTGTTCAGTTGACGCCTCCACACAATTAATACTGTAATTTCTGAATAAGAATTAAGAGAATTGGGAAAGCAGGCTGGAGGCATAAATCAGTGACACGGATAGGGCACCTGGGATAGCTTTAACAGAGGATTAGCCAACTTCATGGAGGATAAGGCTCTTGGTGGTAGGGTGGACGTGGGTAGCTCTGTGGTCTAAACCACTGAGCCTCTTGGGCTTGCCAAGGTTGGTGGTTTGAATCTGCATGATGGAGTGAGCTCCCGTTGCTCTGTCCCAGCTCCTGCCAACCTAGCAGTTCAAAAGCACATCAGTGCAAATAAACAGGTACCGCTGTGGCAGGAAGGTAAACAGCGTTTCCGTGTGCTCTGTTTTCCATCACAGTGTTCTGTTGTTCTGTTTAGTCATGCTGGCTACATGACACGGAAAGCTGTCTGTGGACAAATGCTGGCTCCCTCAGCCTGAAAGCGAGATGAGTGCCACAACCCCATAGTCGCTTTTGACTGGACTTAACCGTCCAGGGATCCTTTTGTTGTTGTTTAGTCTTTTAGTCGTGTTCGATTCTTCGTGACCCCATGGAACAGAGCACACCAGGCACTCCTGTCTTCCACTGCCTCCCGTAGTTTGGTCAAACTCATGCTGGTAGCTTCAAGAACACTATCCAACCATCTCGTCCTCTGTCGTCCCCTTCTCCTTGTGCCCTCCATCTTTCGCAACATCAGAGTCTTTTCCAGGGAGTTTTCTCTTCTCATGAGGTGGCCAAAGTATTGGACCCTCAGCTTCACGATCTGTCCTTACAGTGAGCACTCAGGGCTGATTTCCCTAAGAATGAAGAGGTTTGATCTTCTTGCAGTCCATGGGACTCTCAAGAGTCTCCTCCAGCACCATAATTCAAAAGCATCAATTCTTCGGCGATCAGTCTTCTTTATGGTCCAGCTCTCACTTCCATACATCACTACTGGGAAAACCAAAGGGGTCCTTTACCTTTACTTTTATGGTAAAGATTTAATATTCACTCCAGTTTATAATGGGTTGGAACCTGTGGCCCTACACATGATATAGGACAACGACTCCCTTCATTCCAGATCATTGGGCATGCAGGCTAATTGGAGTCCAAGAGTATTTAGAGGACCACAGATTCTTCACCCCTGGTTTATAATAAGAAATGGCTAGGACTGCCCATCCTCTGCCAATTTATGCAGGCCAGCAAACAGGAGCAGAGTTGTCCTGGATAGTTAGAACAGAATCATCTCCTTTGAGCAGCAGAATGGCCTTTGATGTTTGGGAGAGCTGCTCAAAGGGACCTGATGGGGATTTTGGTTTTTGTCCATCAGCTTCCTGCTTGGCCATTTCTGGTACATATGGACCCTACAAATCATATCCGTGCCATCTTAGCCAGAGTATTGATGCTTTCTTCTGACTGGACAGACACTTAGCATTCATTGCAGTAGCATCCTGCGTTTAATCTTTGATTTATATTCTAATCTACTTTCAATTACCCAGCTTTTGAAACGCAGCTAATAGAGAAGTACTAAGGATGGGGCCTTTAGAGTAAAATCGATACAAATTATGTTGCCTGATCTCGTTAGTCTTAGTAGTACTCACTTAAGAACCACTGTCAGCATTTGCCGTCTGCTGATAACTATGCAAGGATATCTTAAAGTTAATCTGCCTGCAAAGAAGAATTGTTCCATATTAGACATTATCAAGATTGCATGGTGATTATCTTCCATTACACAGCAGCTCAAGGGAATCATCTGCGCTACGGAAAGAGTCAACAGTTGATAGGTTTTACTAAATAGAATAATGTATAAGCAAGGGTTATAATGCAATAAATATGTTTGGGGAAGTTGACGAAGGAAGTCACTTCCTTTTTGTTGTAAATGTACCAACCATTTATTTTATTTGAGGCCAGCAGAGCACTTTTGTGTCATTTGGACTGTGATGGGAGATTGCCCTCCATGAAAAAGTTAGTCCTAGCGGTGACATAAGAATGGGGAAATCTGATATTTTCGATTTCTCATTCCCCCCCCCCACTCTGAAGTTTTCTTCTTCACATTTACACATCTGTTTGTGCCTTTTGCTAAAAGAAGACCTCATGAAAATTCACCAGCATTTTCGTACCTATTTTCCCAATATACAGATTTTTGTATGCAGTTTCATCTAATATCCTGGTTACTTCTACGTTCTTGTTCTTGTTACTGTACTGCAAATCTATGCAAACACTTTACCCCACAACATGCATTTTTGTATACATCACTCGACTGAGAACTGCATGGCAAAATCTGGAGAAGTGTAATTTTTGAAAGCTGGCTGTGCTTTGCAAATTACATAGTTTCATCTTTAAATGGGAAGGGATTTGAATTTCTCCTTCATCAGTAGCACTGTGACCTCAGTGCTACAAATCTGTAATCTACAAAGTTTCAGGAAAAATAGTGTATCATTGACGCAGGTAATGTTAGTGTTCTCATCTCTAAACAGGACAAGTTAAAAGCGGCCTGTTTTTGAGAATGCAATGAGATAACCATTATTAATTGGTTACGCTCCCAATTGGCTTTAGAAAATCCAAGTGATATTGATTTCATCTGTAGCTAGCTTGTAGAATTGCTTTTCTGCTTTTGGAGGAAGAAGCAGAGAGGCACAAACAAGGGTAACACCTGGAAAGAATACTACAGCAGCTGCAAACTCCACAAACAGCTTATTATATACTTTATGATCAACTTTAGAATTTGCAAATAGCACTGTGTACTGTTCTTAAAAAAGGCACCGATCTAGACCAATCATTTAACTTTGAAAAGACTGTGGTCTCATAGATTTAGGAATAGCAGGGCAGGTCACTTTTTGCAATGACCTTCCGAACTCATGATACACAAATATACCACAAAGAGGGCCACCAATTCTTGAAATAACATTAATGAAAAAAAATCTGGCACCTGGATCACAGAGTTGCTATCCTGTTATTGCATTCCAACTCCCAGCTGCCTGGGCCACCAAAGCCAAAGGTCAGCTGTGATTCAGCAACATCGAGAGCAGGGGTCAGCAAACTTTTTCAGCAGGGGGCCGGTCCACTGTCACTCAGACCTTGTGGGGGGGGCAGACTATTTTTTGGGGGGGAGAACGGATTCCTATGCCCACAAATAACCCAAGGATGCATTTTAAATAAAAGCATACATTATACTCATGTTAAAACACCAGGCAGGCCCCACAAATAACCCAGAGATGCATTTTAAATAAAAGGACACATTCTACTCATGTAAAAACATGCTGATTCCCGGACCGTCCGCGGGCTGGATTTAGAAGGCAATTGGGCCCGATCCGGCCCCCAGGCCTTAGGACCTTATCCATGATCTAGAGGCTTGTGGGTCATCTTTTTGTGCTTTGTTTGCAATCTTGGTTTATTAGGAAATAAATATCAAATATCACTAAGGAAAGTGTTTGCTTCAACCTTAGAACAGGAGTCAACCTTAGAACAGGCAACATTGGAATCAATTTGTTTCTCTTTTTAAACTATCTGTCAAAAGACATTCCATTCACAGTCAATGAACTTCCCCATAAATTTCTGTCTCTGACACCCCGTTCCCAGGTTTGAGACTGTGGAAATTTATCCTTCTTTACTCTCTCTCCTGCAGGCTTGAACAATCAAAAATCCCCCCCCCCTTTCCTCCTGCTTCCAAGAGGGGTTTTGGTGGTAATAACTGAAGGAAATTTAGACCTTTATATACGACTTTCCAGACTTTAGCTTGCAAAGTTTTTGCTTCAATCTATTTACAAAAACGGGAGGCGGACTTCCTGTTTAGAACCTTCCCGCTTCAGTGCCAAATTAAAATGTTTCTTAATACAATTTTCTGTTCTACTCACGGGTACTTGTTTAGAGTCCAATTGTCCACAGGAAAAAGTCAGCGGTCTCCGGCAACGGCTGTGCGGCTTCACTCCGTAAAAGTAGCAGTTGATTCAAAACACCGCGCCACTCACCCCACATCGCTTCGGATCCCCGAAAAAGGGTTTCCCTGCGAGTAGGGGAGGTGTTCCTGGTGTCAGCTGAATCCCACATTCCCAGGCTTCCTCCGCCTGGGATTTTTAAAGGGTCTCCGCCTTCGCCGCGGCGGCAAGACCCGATTTTAACGGAGCGGGTTCCTCTCGGTCAGAGGAACTCCGCCATTGCCGATGGCGCTAACCCGGAAGTCGGAACCAAAGGTATCTTGACAAGTGGGTGGTGTTTCCCACATGAATGAATGAATGAATGAATAAATTTACTTTATTACAGTCACAGGCCAGCATAGGCAAAGCATCTAAATAAATAGCATAACAGTATGAGTATTGCCTTCTCAATCCAATCAAATTTGAAAAGGATTGGGCCCATGGAGCCAAAAAGTTTTCCGATCCCCACCTTAGAAGACACGTTTATATTATTTTTGCTGTCTGTGAGGAAATTGCCTGTTTTAGTTTTTCCTTTATGTTCTGTTGCTCTATTTAGTACTGGTGAGAGATGAAGTAATTTTTGCTAGTTTAAAGGACCTGTGAATTACTCCTTATAAAGGCGAGGAAACTTTTCTTGAAATCATCTGCTGTTTCTGCTGCATTGGGTATATTAAAAGTACAGTGGTACCTCGGGTTACATACGCTTCAAGTTACAGACTCCGCTAAGCCAGAAATATTACCTCGGGTTAAGAACTTTGCTTCAGGATGGGAACAGAAATCATGCATCTGGAGTGGCTTTTTGCAGAGTTCAGATAACTGAACTTCCTTCTGGTTGTAATTGTATAAGGCAGGGATGGTCAAGGTACCTTCTACTCCCTCCATGACATTTATAGTTCTTTAAAATTTTATGTCCACTCCTCAGTCTTAAAAAACACATATACCCACAGCATCCCTTTACTTTTTCCATCCCATAAGAAAACTGCAGACCCTCCAAGTGCCCCTATTTTCCAGGGATGCCCCTGATTTAGAGAAGGCATCCCCGTTTCTGATTTAATCCCAGAATGTCCTACTTGTCCTTTGTTGTTGTTTAGTCATTTAGTCGTGTCCGACTCTTTGTGACCCCATGGACCAGAGCACGCCAGGCACTCCTGTCTTCCACTGCCTCCTGCAGTTTGGTCAAACTCATGCTGGTAGCTTCAAGAACACTGTCCAGCCATCTAGTCCTCTGTCGTCCCCTTCTCCTTGTGCCCTCAATCTTTCCCGGGTCTTTTCCAGGGAATCTTCTCTTCTCATGAGGTGGCCAAAGTATTGGAGCCTCAGCTTCAGGATCTGTCCTTCCAGTGAGCACTCAGGGCTGATTTCCTTCAGAATGGATAGGTTTGATCTTCTTGCAGTCCGTGGGACGCTCAAGAGTCTCCTCCAGCACCATAATTCAAAACGCTTGTCCTTAGGACGTCTCTATTTTCATTGGAGAAATGTTGAAGTTTATGAAACGGTCTTTTTCTATATCTGCACTATCTTTCTGCTTCCTTGTATAAACCACACCAAGAAAGTTGGCACCTGCAAGGGACTGAGCGAGAGGAGCTGGAAGAGTGTGATACAGGTGGCTGACCTTTCTCTGGCCTTCCACAATGGGAGAAGGAGTTCTGTGTTTAACAGGCTGCCCCTTCCCTCCCCAGGCCTTCTTTTGGCTAGAGACGCATTATACATAATGTGGCTTTGAAAAATAAACACATGACTGTTTTGTAGACTTAACCTAAGCATTTAGCCCACTTTTCTGTCATTCATAACTAAAGGACCACCAGCAAGCTTAGCGCAACCTCTGGCCTTCATTAAGCACATTGTAGGTTTCCCTTCTTCCCCCCTTTTTTTTCCTTAAAAAAAAAGTCTTTCCCTTTCTGTCTTATTCTGTGTCACTTCATGGGTTAAGTACTTGAGAAAATGGACAATTTCGAAGCAATAGATTACCCATTCATGGCTGGCTGTTGTTTTTCCCCCTTCTCCCTTCCTCCCCACCCTCTTGTGTCTCTTTCTTTGCCATTTCAATGAAAGATGGAGAAGAACAAAGAGATTTGGAAGAAAGTCAAGCTAATCAGATTGAAATCTCCTTTAGTTCAGAAATGCAGGAGTTAAGTCCCCTAATTCAGACTCTGAACTGTTCAGTAAATTGAGGGGAAGCCACAGAGAACATTCTTTATGGGGTTTTGTAGTTTCTGGGAAAGGAAACGCAATGCGCTTTCAAAATGGTCACATTAGCCCCACTCCCTGAGGCACCTCATCTGCAGGAACGTTTTTCTGTAGCTGCACTGTAAACATTGTCATCTGGAAAAGGGAAATGTATGAATATATGGGCTTTGGAAGGAACAAAATGATTCATTTGGAGCTGTCCAAAACACCTTGGATTCACTGAGAGTATTTCATACCGAGGCTATCATTCCTCTGCTTAATGACTGCAAGGATGTGTGTTGAATTCTGCATAAGTACAAGTCATGGATGGGGTGTGTTATCACTACCACCACCTTTTAAAATAAGAAATATTACTGAGGAAAGCATCTATTTGTAGCACCTGCACTACGTATGAAATGGTCCATAGAAACCTGTTTGTTCCAGCTCTGCTATAGCACTTGGAATCCTAAAACACCAGTAAAACAGACAAATAATTAAAGTGGAAATCATGTGTGGGGCATGAGTGAAAAGAGAATGAAACAAGCATGCTTGAAGGAGAATCTAGCAAGCGTGGCTCAAAATCTCCAGCCCACCCCAATTTCACTGTCCCATGATGAATTTGGAAGAGTATTTTGATAACTGTTGGGTGGTGGCATTTTAGTGCTGTTAATTGTACTTGCTTCTTTCCCCTTCCCAAATAACTTTCTAACAGGTAAGGTAAAAGGTAAAGGTAAAGGACCCCATGGCAGTTAAGTCCAGTCAAAGGTGACTATGGGGTTTGGCGCTCATCTTGCTTTTCAGGCTGAGGGAGCTGGTGTTTGTCCACAGACAGCTTTTTGGGTCATGTGTCCAGCGTGACTAAACCACTTCTGGCGCAACAGAACACTGTGACGGAAACCAGAGTTTACCTTCCCACCACAGCGGTACTGATTTATCTACTTGCACTGGTGTGCTTCCGAACTGCTAGGTTGGCAGGAGCTGGGACAGAGCGACGGGAGATCACCCCATCATGTAGATTCAAAACACCGACCTTCTGATCAGCAAGCCCAAGAGACTCAGTGGTTTAGACCACAACACCACATACTTCCTAACTTCCTAACAGCACTGCAACAGCTCCCATGTCCTTCCAAACTCCCTCTTTGGAATGATACCATACAACGATAAAGCATCATTCAAAGGTGCATTCTGGGTAAGGGAAATGGCAGATGCCAGCCTGAGGCTACCAGATGGAACACCCATTTTTATTTTATTTTATTTTATTTTATGCACATCCTACCTTTATTCCCAGAAGCTCAAGGTGATATGCATGAATTATGGCATGGCATGTGGTGGTGATCCCATGAAAAGGTGACAGATAATATACATACTCCATACTCAATGAGACACTTAGGAAGTTTATTTTGGATAACTCTCCACCCTTTCTCCAGTCCAATCCCACTTAAAAGAATGCAGCTGCCAATATCATAAGGTGGTTTCAATTTTCCAGACATTAGTTTACATCATAAAGCATATCTATTAGCATGTGTAAATGATTGGCAAGTTTATCCTTCTATGAATACCCCAACTTGGATAATCTTAGAAATGGCTTATTTTAACACCTGCATTTGGGTTGCTAGTAGACCCCCCAATGTATAATTAAAAGAGAGAGCCTAGGCCACCTTCAGTTTTAGCAATAAGAGAAACATGGTGTATATTGTCTCATCAGTTACAATTTGACCTATATGCTCAAAATAAATTATGAGATAATCCAGATTTAAGGATACAGAGGCTGCCTTTTTTGTGGAAGAAATGAGCTGAATATGGAATATATACATTAGATTAGCTGATAGACTCACATGAATGTAGTTTGTCACTCCCTGTTTTGTCATTCCTGTAACAGGATACTTCTCCCTTGTTGTTGATGTGCTGCTAAATTCACGAAGCAAGCTCTTGAATGAACAGCACACCAGGTTGTTTTCTTGGAGAAGTAGGAAATAAATTTTACACTGCAAATAAATTAATTTGGAGCTCATCGTAGAATCCATTACAGTGCTGTTATGCTTGATTCCTTCTTGTGGGTTTCCTGTAGCTTGGCCACCGTGAGAACAGTACACTAGACTAGACGAGTCTTTTTGGCGTGATCTAGTGTGTGTACACACACACACACAAACACGTTTCTGGATTAGATCCTAAAAATACTTTTTCTTGTAGACTTCTGAAGATAATGAGATTTGGTGATACCAGTGCACTTAAAGCTACAATGCTTGTTTTCAAAGAAAATATTGGCCAGCGAGTGTCTGCACATAAGATTTGGAAATCTGGATGAAAGAATGAATGGCTCCAATGTAGTAAATCAGAGGTCTGAAACTCAGACTGAAAGCACCTGTCGATTAATCAAAACTATTTGTCAAATTAATTAACCACTAAACGTGAAAGATATAACTCACACTATTTTTTGAAAGGCTATTCAGTAATGATGAGTATAGTTTTAAAGTCAATTTGTCAACACAATCCAGCCTGCCCAACACTCCTTCGATCTAAAGACACAGCACAAAATTTTCATTTATTATTGTATTGCAAAATTACCTGATTGGACCCTGTTGTGGATCAAGTTCATCCAGAGCTATTTTCCTGTTGAATGTTGCCATAAAGTCTGTTGTTGTTTGTCCTTGTTGGGAAAATCATGGACAGCATGGGTCAAGTAGCAGCTGCAGGTGGGGAGTTTTTCAGCATGAAAAGGTATAGTGGGGAAAGGGTTAAACCTCCTCCCTACCATACTGTAGTCGCAGTCTGTGCCAGACACTCCCCAATCACTTTTTTAAAAAGGCATCAAGAGTTCCAGTTGCCAAGCTCCAACACCACTTGTTGAACTCTTAGACATAGTAATCTCAGTGGAAATACTGAAGTATGTCCATTGTCCATTGTACCTAAAAGTGTACAGTTTTCCAACTTCTCTTCAACCGATGGATCCAGGGAAGTGTGAACAGGCTTCTGCTTAACCAGCAGTAGTCTTCAGTTTCCATGGATTTGTCAGCTATTTGACTACAAGTCCATGCACCACAACATATGCAATTCCAGAAGGTCCCCACAACCTTCGGGAGTAGGAAGGAAGAGGTGGAAATGAGATTTTCTATTCGGATAATCCTGCTCACCCTTCTCTGGATACATGTCAATGTGTTTGAGATGAACTTCCAAAAATAAATAAATTACATGAATTATAGTTGACCGAACACATTGCCATCCTTACACAGTTGAATTGAAACAAAATGCTGGAGAAACTTTTAATGAAAAGAAAAAAAACCCCACACACAACAAACAAAGAAACACCACCAGTCCAAAGCTTGGAAAGTAAAAGGAACCATTTTAAGCTCAGTATCTCCAAAAGGGAATTAATTTCAGTTCATATCTGTCCCTTTATAAAATGAACTAGCTCAGTTCACATCAAGTTCAGAGTTCAAGTTCATCTAAATTATCCTTGGCCATTTTTTTAGCATTCAGATTGTTACAAGCTGTTGTCCTGAAATACAAAATATACTTAAGAAAAGTAAACACACCCAGAGTGGAATGTAAATTGTTTAATTTATTTCCCCCAACAATTATGATCTTTAAGCTTAAAGGCCCAATGCAACTAGAAAGTTTTGTTTCTTTTAATGTTCAAAGTTTTACTCCAAAGCAAAATTTATTCACATTAGGTTCACACGGCAATTATGGAAATTACTTCCAAGGTGCAGTTCATATATTTTTGAACTAATTCAGTGAACTTTATTAAACTGAACTTGTTCATCCCAGGCTCTACACCAGCCATGGCCACCTCACCACGAAAAAGTAAGCCCTTCTCTTCATCTGCCCAAAGTCTAACGCAATCTGAGAATGAGACCGAAAAATGTAAATTTCTTTCACAGTAGAGGATATCTTCTGAGAAACTGGAGAACAGATTTCAACATAGCAGTGCTTAAAATTCAGTAGGTGCCACCAGCCTGCACACAATTGCTTCTGCAAATTATACCATTGGCCGAAGCAGCATTTGCTGGGATTAACTAATATTATGCACACGCCAATATGCCACAGAGTTCCTCTATGTGACCTGTTTAGAGAGCATTCATCCTGTTTTGCTAAATTGTGGATGCTAAATGTTATTGAGAGTTCTGATTTGTTTGCAATGGCAATGATCATTCCTATTCTGACTTGCTTAAACAGACCTTATATGCATCCATTAACCATTCATTCATCCTGCACTTTTTAGCGCATTTGCCCATTACCTTCCTAACCACAGAATACTATTATTATTATTTATTTAAAAAGTGGATTTATTGTGCTATGATGATCCACAGAATACTATTTTTATTTATTTATTTAAAAAGTGGATTTATTGTGCTCTGATGATCGAGCACTTCAATCCATTTTATTTGCACAAACCCACATTTCCAGTATGTGTTTGGATCCCTCCCACAAAATACTGACAGTCTGGATGTGATCTAAATTTCTAACACCTTGCTCCTTGTGTAGAATCACAGTTCCTGGCAGCTTCAGAATGCCCCTTGGAACATCTGGGGCAGAATCCATCTTGGAATGACGGCACACTATGTGATGACATGACATCATTCCAAGGGGTATTCTTGGGGGTGGGGGGAAGCTGGCAGCCACCAGCTGTGAGGGAGCAGAAGGTAGTGACAGTCGAACAGATAAGACCTTTTTTGTGTGTTTTTTGCTCCAAACAGAGCATTTTACAATTGACTTCTTCTTTTTGACTCCTGAAATGCTGTTAATTATGACGGGCTTGGTTGCAGAAGGAGTGAGAGTACAGTGGTACCTCTGGTTACGAACTTAATTCATTCGGGAGGTCCGTTCTTAACCTGAAACCATTCTTAACCCGAGGTACTACTTTAGCTAATGGGGCCTCCCGCTGCCGCCGGTGCCCAATTTCTGTTCTCATCCTGAGGTAAAGTTCTTAACCTGAGGTACTACTTCTGGGTTAGTCACTTACGTGCTCCACCAGAGATCCGATAAACATTCTATGACCTTTTAAATTGTTTTTATTGTCTCTGGAATTTTTTATAATGTGTATATATATATATGTTTCTCTCTCTCTCTCTCTCTGTGTGTGTGTGTGTGTGTGTATGAATGAATCTTCCCAGAGTGGCTGGGACAACACAGTCAGATGGGCGGAATATAAATAATAAAGTTGTTGTTGTTACTTCCTGGTTAGTGGAGTCTGTAACCCGAAGTGTTTGTAACCTGAGGTGTTTGTAACCTGAGGTATATTGAAGTATCGAAGCAAACCCACTGTATATAGGCTTTTTTTTGGCAGGGGTGGGGAATTGTTGTTGCACTAGCTGTGTCACAAAGCAACGCAACCCAGAAGTTTCAGGAGACTTCTGTAGGGTGATCTCCCCCCCACCTCGACCCACCGATTGCCCTCTTCCTATGTGCTATAAACTCGCCGAGCATCCCTTTGACTAATGTAGTCAAAATCAACTGCTTTCCATTTTCAACCTATAAATGGTTGACCACGTGATACAATTTCCCTTGAGAAGTTAAACTTTTGGAGACTGGGAAACGTCACACTGCTGTGTAAAAGAATAGATTCAGCTGTGCCTGGGAAAATCCAAAGCCCCTTTCACAGTCCACTTGAGTCTTAGTGGTTCACCCCATCATCTCTAGTCACTCCAACCCCTCTTACGGACAAACACAAAGGACAGCCCACTTTGCCGAGTTTCACAAAAAGTTCCCAGTCCCATAACAAATAGAATTAATTATAGGGGAAAAGACCCCCCAAAATTATATCTTTTAAAATTTAAGCCCATTCTGTTTCTCCTTTACGGCTGCGCCTCCTGCTCTCATTTAACTTTAGCTGAGTGATCCTGATCTGTAGCGGGAGTGAAGAGGCTCAGACACAGCACAAGAGGGAAAGAAGGAAACTCAGCAAATTGTTCCTTGAAGGAGATCAAATAATTTTCGTGTGGCTAATGCGCTATTGCATTAGGTGGATTGCCATTTTATTTGCTCAGTGAGTTGATTAAAAACAACAGCAGCTATTAGCAGAGTTCAGAGTAATAAGAAAATAAGATGCAACGCTAGGTGAGCAAAGTCAAATTAGTCACGTTGTGGCTGGGAAGGATAGTTGTATTTGTATTTTGGACGTAAGGAGTGCTAAGAAAGTACGAAGGTGCATTATAGCTACTAAGTACAGTGGTACCTCGGGTTACATACACTTCAGGTTACATACGCTTCAGGTTACAGTCTCTGTTAACCCAGAAATAGTACCTCGGGTTAAGAACTTTGCTTCAGGATGAGAACAGAAATTGTGCAGCAGTGGTGCGGTGGCAGCGGGAGGCCCCATTAGCTAAAGTGGTACCTCAGGTTAAGAACAATTTCAGGTTAAGAACAGACCTCCGGAGCGAATTAAGTACTTAACCTGAGGTACCACTGTATTTACAATACATACCAGGCCAGGAACTGTATTGAGCCATTTAGCTAGTGGGGTTCTTGGTTAGTTTGGCCGGAAAGCTGGAGCCATTTCTGAAGTTTTCTAGTGTCTGGGGAAGCAACACTGATTCCCAGGATCACTTGACTCATGAGTCAGCAGGGCTCAACCTAGCAATGGCAAACAACAGATTTACTGTATTTGCATTACTTCAGGGAGATCACTTTTTATGAGTCAGAACATTGGTCCATATGGCTCAGTATTACGTACACTGACTGTCAAGGAGTCTTCCAGGTTTTAGACCATGGGTAGGCAAACTAAGGCCCGGGGCCGGATCCAGCCCAATCGCCTTCTAAATCCAGCCCGCGGACGGTCTGGGAATAATAATAATAATAATAGTAATAATAATAATAATAAATAAATAAATAAACAAATAAATAAATAAATAAAAATTTATTATTTATACCCCGCCCATCTGGCTGAGTCTCCCCAGCCACTCTGGGCGGCTCCCAATCAAATGTTAAAAACAGTACAGCATTAAATATTAAAAACTTCCCTGAACAGCCTTCAGCTGTCTTTTAAAGATAGGATAGCTGCTTATTTCCTTCACATCTGAAGGGTGGGCGCCACTACCGAGAAGGCCCTCTGTCTGGTTCCCTGTAACCTCACTTCTCGCAATGAGGGAACCGCCAGAAGGCACTCAGTGCTGGATCTCAGTGTCCGGGCTGAACGGTGGGGTGGAGATGCTCCTTCAGGTATACAGGACCGAGGCCGTTTAGGGCTTTAAAGGTCAGCACCAACACTTTGAATTGTGCTCGGAAGCATATTGGGAGCCAATGCAGATATCTCAGGACTGGTATTATGTGGTCCCGGCGGCCAGTCTCAGTCACCAGTCTAGCTGCTGCATTCTGGATTAATTGCAGTTTCCGGGTCACCTTCAAAGGCAGCCCCACATAGAGCGCATTGCAGCAGTCCAAACGGGAGATAACGAGAGCATGCACCACTCTGGCAAGACAGTCCGCAGGCAGGTAGGGTCTTAGCCAGCGTACCAGGTGGAGCTGGTAGACAGCCACCCTGGACACAGAATTAACCTGTGCCTCCATGGACAGCTGTTAGTCCAAAATGACTCCCAGGCTGTGCACCTGGTCCTTCAGGGGCACAGTTACCCCATTCAGGACCAGGGAATCCCCCACACCCGCCCGCCCTCTGTCCCCCAAAAACAGTACTTCTGTCTTGTCAGGTTTCAACCTCAATCTGTTAGCCGCCATCCATTTTATCAGTGTGTTTTTACATGAGTAGAATGTGTGCTTTTATTTAAAATGCATCTCTGGGTTATTTATGGGGCATAGGAATTCGTTCATCCCCCCCCAAAAAAAATATAGTCTGGCCCCCCCACAAGGTCTGAGGGACAGTGGACCAGCCCCCTGTTGAAAAAGTTTGCTGACCCCTGCTTTAGACATTGCCCAGTCATGCCTAAAGATGCTAGTGTATGCTAGTGTAGGGTCTTCTGCTCAGGACCTAGGCCAAGTAGGGATTTGAAAATAATAATAATAATAATAATAATAATAATAATAATAATAATAATAATAATTTATTATTTATATCCCGCCCTCCCCAGCCAAAGCCGGGCTCAGAGCGGCTAAGAACACTAAAATAAATACAACATTGTAAAATCATTTCATTATAAAATTCAAATCAGATTAATGGCAACCATTGGGTTAGAGTTCTGTGAGGATTGCCAAGGGAGGGGGTCAGGCTGTGCCCTGGTCAAAGGCTTGGTGGAACAGCTCTGTCTTGCAGGCCCTGCAAAAAGATGTCAAGTCCCACAGGGCCCTAGTCTCTTGTGACAGAGCGTTCCACCAGATTGGAGCCACAGCCGAAAAAGCCCTGGCTCTAGTTGAGGCCATCCTAACCTCCCTGTGGCCCGGGACCTCCAAGATGTTATTGTTTGAAGACCGTAAGGTCCTCCGTGGGACATACCAGGAGAGGCGGTCCCGTAGGTAAGATAAATTAAATCTGGCCCCAAAGAAAGTACCTACCCAGCATCGCCAGCTGTTATTATATATTTCTCTGGGCACTGTAAAGTTGCCTTGATAGGTAAACTGGCTATAGGTAAAATGGAGTCTGGCTGCAAGGGACTCCATTTTGTGCCAGGTCCAATTGTGAGAGGAAATGTCATCCAATGCACATGCTGGATTCAAGGCCTGTGTTGTTGGCATATTTGTGTGTCATGCCGAGGCAATGTCATATTCACTTCACTTCTAATGAACAAATGGCAATACCTGACAGTAGCAAACAAAACATTAAGGTCTGTGTCTTATCGATATTTAGCACGCCTTTCTTCAAGTATGAAGTGAGTTCATCCAACAACATGTATTCATGGGGTCTGCAATAGCCTCCCTTTTTCAATTATTTCTGAGATGGTAATAATTTATGACTGAGAGAGGCGTCTCTGTTTGCTGATGAAAATTTACATCTTTTGTGTGAACTCCTTCCTGGCTTAAGAAGAGTTGTTCATGAAAGGGCTGAAGGCAGAACAAACAACAGGTTCTAATCATTTGAGCCAAGAAAGTTTTTGAGCCAAAGAAGGGAGTTCTGAGTTCAAGGAATTTTTATTTTCTCTGTTTTCTTGACAAAAGTGTTGCACTGAAATAAAAAATAATAATTTTGCCTCTTCATACTTCCTCTGTGGGAAAGGGATGTGTTTTGGTAAGAGAAGAACTTAAGGTGGAGATGGGAGATGTAATGTTAATAAGAACAAGAGCATTCCGTGTGGCAAATATATTGTCGGATATTCCACTGACTGTTGGCATCCTTCAGCAAACGTTTGGTGAGCAAATAAAAGTGATTAGATCTAAGATTGACGAAATGGTGAATGAAAGAGAAGCAGAGAAGAATGAAATGCAAAGTGGAATTAAAGAGGACACAGATACTTTGGAGGAGAAAGGATTGCCAGATGAGGATGGTGAAATGGCAGAGTTGGAGGCAACAGATGGTGAAATGGAAAAGTCCTTCACAGAGGTGTTTAGAGGAATGAAACAACCAAATGGGGGAGTTGAGATGTTGGAGGAGTGGAATGAAGCATGGATGGAGAGAAGAAGAGACATCCTGAGGTGACAGAGAGAGAGAGAGAGAGAGAGAGAGAGAGAGAGAGAGAGAGAGAGAGTTGAGAGAGAAAGGACTCTGTGTACAACTTGGAGTCAATTCAGAGGAGAAGCCTATCAAATGTCTGACTCTTTTCTTGGAAAAAGAATGGAAGCAGTGGAAATGGCATAATTTTTTAAATCGTGATGGGAAACCATGGCGAATACGACAGGACATGAGAACAGAAGATGCACAAAAGATTGCAAATTAATGAATACATAACAATAAAAGAATCATGGGATATTATTTTAATATATGATCACAGTAGAGATGGACAGACTTCTTATTGTTTAATACAGTGGTACCTCGGGTTACAGACACTTCAGTTTACAGACTCCGCTAACCCAGAAATAGCACCTTGAATTAAGAACTTTGCTTCAGGATAAGAACAGAAATCACACGGCAGCGGCAGCGGGAGGCCCCATTAGCTAAAGTGGTACCTCAGGTTAAGAACAGTTTCAGGTTAAGAACGGACCTCCAGAATGAATTAAGCTATTAACCCGCGGTACCACTGTATGGAGGAATGGTTGTTGAAGTGATTGGAGACAAAGCTGATACGTTTGATTAGAGAAAAACCATTGCTGACATTTATTAATAACAATACTCAGAGAACCCATTTTGGACTTTTTGTGTGAAAAGGAAAATGAATTAATCTGCGAAATTTGGGTTGGAAGATCAGGAAAATATTGCTTGATGGTTGGGTGTCATTCTAGAGTGAATATTTTGAATAATTTCTTTTATGTAACTGACAAACGGAAAATTGGAAGTCCTTTTAATATTTTTTCTTCTTTTTTTCTTCCTTGCCTTTCTTTTCTTCTATATTTTTGCTTTCCTTTTGTGTCCTCTGCTCTGGGTTATTTTGAGAGTTCAAGGATTACACGCGCATGAAACTGTTGGATGGTCGGTGGAAGGACTCTGAGTGAGAGACAGAGAAGGGAAGACTTCTCAGCGACAGAGAAACTGGGAGAAGAATGGAAAGCTCCCAGGTGACTGTTCAACACTATCTATATGAGACATGGGTTTGAGAGAGGAATCTGCATTTTCAGTTTTCTTTTTTCTTTCTGTTTCTGTTCAGATTAGTTTCTTTTATCTTATTCTACCATGAAAAAATTCTACATGGTTTTCCCAGTAGTGCTGTATGGTAGTCAGAGCTGGACCATAAAGAAGGTTGATTGCCAAAGAATTGATGCTTTTGAATTATGGTGCTGGAGGAGACTCTTGAGAGTCCCATGGACTGCAAGAAGATCAGACCTCTCTATTCTTAAGGAAATCAGCCCTGAGTGCTCACTGGAAGGACAGATCCTGAAGCTGAGGCTCCAGTACTTTGGCCACCTCATGAGAAGAGAAGACTCCCTGGAAAAGACCCTGATGTTGGGAAAGATGGAGGGCACAAGGAGAAGGGGACGACAGAGGACGAGATGGTTGGATAGTGTTCTCGAAGCTACCAGCATGAGTTTGACTAAACTGTGGGAGGCAGTGGAAGACAGAAGTGCCTGGTGTGCTCTGGTCCTTGGGGTCACGAAGAGTCGGACACGACTAAATGACTAAACAACAACAACAACCATGAAAAAGATTTGATAAAATATTTAGAAACAAAAACCTCAGACTTTTTAGAATAAGGAAAGTGATGGAACAATGCACTGGAAATTGTGGGGTAACAAATTGCTTCATGCAATGATATATAGCCTCCCCACCAGAAAATCTGAATGGATGCTCAATAAATAGACAATGTCATTCAACTTCCCCACAAACTTTGTACAAACAGATCATGAAGAATATTCAGTAAACAGGTAATCTGTTTGCATATTCAATAAACAGGTAATCTGTTTGAATATTCAATAAACAGGCCGTAACAATGCTGGTTGTATCTCATCTCTACATGATCATATTCATTACTGACTCTTTGGGAGATATCAACTAACATGTTCCATCAACACAATGAAACGTTCTCCTTACATTGTCATGTAAGGTTATTGTGTCAATAGGTACAAAAATTCATACCTTGGATATCTGGTCTCTAATGACTCTAGTCTTAACACTAAGCCCAATGATAACACCAAACAACTATTTTGTGTTAATACAGAACATAAGGAGTCATTTAAAAAATATTTACATTCCGGGAGGTTCTGAATGGCAAAAGTAAAGAATCTGTGGTCATTTAGATCCTTGGGGTTAATAGTTGTTCTCTGTTTGCTTTAATTTTGGGTCAAACCCGAATACTTTTGTTGTGATGCTCTTAAATGTTGAGATCATTCCTGCAGGTGCAATGGGAGAGGCATGTGAAACAGCACAGAACTTTTGACTTTTGTAGGAAAGATATGAAGCATGAAATGGTGCAAATGAGAAAAACAAAATGAATAGGTTTAACCTTGTTTGGGTTGCCTGTGATTCTTAATATGTGTTAACTAAGTTGGCTGTTATACACTTCCTTACCAAGCAGACATCAATGGAGCCCAAACATAAAATTCTCAGTAAAAGGGAATAGGTCCCATATGCAGTTTAAAAATATAGATCTTGCTGGCTAATTCTAGGAGCAATGAGATGTTTGTTTGCGCATTTGGCTGTATATTGGCATTGTGGAGGGAGAAACAAAATTAAGAGAATGATCTGATTTCTGCTACACTGTTATTCATACAACATGATGCTGTTTTCATGGGTGGCCTAATATTGATGCCAAAAGAATTATTAGGATATAATGTTTGTGCTTTCCTTGATATCTTCCTTCTGCCATAAGTATATAAAAATACATGTATGATGAGGCTGATGAACAATAAATAAGGGTTAGTAGGACATCCTGGTTTTTGTCCATTTCACCAGCACAGTATTAAAAGACCTACCCTGGATTCAGACTAATGGTTTTGATTTTTAAGACCTGAAACAAATTAATACCAGAGTACTTAAAGCTGTCCTGGGCAAACTGGAGGCTTATGGGCCTTTATTTTATTTTTTATTTTAAAATATTTGTATGTCATCTTTCCAAATAAAAATTGCTCCAAGGCACCTCTCACATTAAAATAAGAGTACACCTTAAAATATGCGCAGATCAGCTTTAACAAAATAAAACAGCCGCCCCTGAAACTCCCAAGGAACAAATAAATAACTAATTTTGTAATGCGTCATTCATAAAATCAGCAGGGGAAAAACAAAATTCCCGCAGCTGAGCAACATGGCCCATCTAAAGGTCACCTGAAACAGAGTTCTTGCAACTTTCAAAAAGGCAGGTGTAATGGACTTCTGGGGTCTTTTACTGATGTAACAGGGTTTCTCTGGGTTCAGATCACAGACAGGCAAGACCATGGAACTGAGGCAGTCAACTCAGTGCTGGGGCTTTCCTTGTCCCACAGGACAAAGGGACTGGCAAGGACTATTTAATCCAAAACAATAAGAAGTGCTTTGCTAGAAGAGAGCTTTAAGTTACAGTATTCCCAGGGGGAGCACAAAGACAAGAAAAATCCCTCTTTAACTGGGAGGAAAACAAAAGGGATTACATTCCCAGATTAGAGTCCCGCCTCTTGCTTTGCAAGGTGCCTTTTGCTCTCTGCCCAATGCGGGGAGCCCATGTCTTCCTGGTTTATAGTTTTCATATTCTCTTGGCTTCCCTCCTTGCTTTGGGAACTCCTGCAGGTTGCCTTTGCTGCCGGGAAGTCTCTATCTGCTCCTCCCTTCGGTACATCAAAGAGAGGGTGTTTAAATGGTGTGAAAGTGGCCATAAATGGAATTACCAGCTTCACCCTGTACACTGGGATGACCTACAATCTTAAATTACTACAGGTCATGAATTCTACAGTAGTACCTCGGGTTACATACGCTTCAGGTTACATACGCTTCAGGTTACAGACTCCGCTAACCCAGAAATAGTACCTCGGATTAAGAACTTTGCTTCATGATGAGAACAGAAATTGTGTTCTGGCGGCGTGGCAGCAGCAGGAGGCCCCATTAGCTAAAGTGGTGCTTCAGGTTAAGAACAGTTTCAGGTTAAGAACGGACCTCCGGAATGAATTAAGTACTTAACCTGAGCTACCACTATACTAGCATAGTTTAAATGCTACCACCTCAAATTAAAGAAGGATAGCTGGGCATGCATATTTTTCAATGAATAAATCAATTTATGGATGTTGTTGAAGGCTGTTAGGAACTTAGGAATTCCCTGTGAAGTTTGGCCAAAATCTGTTCCCCTCAAAATTCTAGCCATTTGCTTGCTCTTTGGAACAACAGAGAACCCATGTTCTGCAGAGGTACACCTCTACCACTGACACAATTGTCTCTTCTGTAGGCTAAACACACCCAGCACTTTCAAGAACATGGTTTCTACCATACCAGCTATGCTCCTCTGCACCCTCTGTGGTTTGTCAATATCTCTCTTGATATGTGCCTAGAACTGGACACAATAAAGGTAAAGGACCCCTGGACAGTTAAGTTCAGTCAAAGGTGACTGTGGGGTTGCAGCACTCATCTTGCTTTCAGGCCGAGGGAGCCAGCATTTGTCCACAGACAGCTTTCCAGGTCATGTGGCCAACATGACTAAACTGCTTTTGGTGCAACAAGACACCGTGTTGGAAACCAGAGTGCACGGAAACGCCGTTTACCTTCCCGCCACAGTGGTACCTATTTATCTACTCATACTGATGTGCTTTCGAAGTGCTAGGTTGGCAGGAGCTGGGGCAGAGCAACAGGAGCTCACTCCATCATGGGGGATTCGAACCCCCGACCTTCTGATTGTCAACCCCAAGAGGCCGAGTGGTTTAGACCACAATGCTACCCACATCTGCGCTGGACACATTACTGCAGATGCAGCCAGACTAAACAGAGTGGAACTGTTACATCTCATTATTTGGATACTATGCTTATGGATACTATAGCAATGCTTCCCCAACCACTCTCAGCTGTCCTATGAACGAGGCCAGAGTTGAGTGGGGAAAGGAGTGTCCACAGAGGACATGTTGCAATAGGGAATAGAACAGAACCACTCCAGTCATCAGGCACAGGAAGTTAAACATATGGAATGGAGATCAATGAGATTTAAAAGTGCTTAATTTTGGCTGGATCACATTCTCTCCCAGTAATTTCATTTTGCATTTTAAAATTAACTTATAACGGAGGATTCTCTCTTTAATGGCTGCACTTGTGCAATGTAATATGAAATAAATTAATTTCAGAGTCTGGTGTAGTCTTTCAGATCTTACTGATCAGCAGTTTCTGAATGTAGGTCAAATGGCACTTTTCTTGTGTGGCTTTAACTTCAGAGTTGTCTGCTGGTTATCTTTCCTTTTTTTTTTTAAAAAAACGATTCATTCACTGCATTTGTTAAGCAGGTTTTGGAGGCTCATAATGCTTTCTTAGAAGAAGAAGCATCAAGTCCCTCCATTCTTCTCCAATTTGAATTAAAATTGAAGCTGGAGAAGAATTTCCCCAAACTGCTTCTGGACAACCCCCAAACCACTTAACTTGCCAGCACAGCATGACTCCAGCGTTCAGCCTCATGCAGAAGGGGGGGGGGCTCTTTTCTACAAGAAAATAAAATAAAAGATAAGATCTAAGCTTACTGCTCACTAGTGACATGCCAGTAGGTTCCATTTGGTTTGGTGACTTACAAGCTAAGCATTTCTTGTTACCATATGCATGCTTTGCACACATGATGGTGAACTTGGGAGCCTCTGTGTGTTTCTAGAGCAAAGAGCCACAGAAATAGTAGATCCTTCAATTGATGGCCTTCCACCTTTTTTCTTGAGGGATCTGCCTTCTCAGATTTCAGGAAGTCCTATGCATCACAAAGGTTTCTAACGGAGAGCACACCCACTTTAGGTGCTATGCTCACCAAATCACCAAATGCTCACTATGTGTTCACACTATGGTTTTTTAAAAATTATTATCATTCAAAAAACGTCAAGGGTTGTTGTTGTTTGCAAACTTTAAAGTGTGCACATAAAGGTGGGCTTCAAAGGTTTACGTTAAATTAACGCCTCTTTTGGGAAACGTCTGATTTCAAAGTTGCTGGGTTTTTTCCCCCATGTCTCGTGTCCAAATTAAGCCCGGATCTTAGATGATAGTTTCAAATCCCTATGTTAGACATGGAATTATGAGGAGAAGCCTTCACATCACCATATATTTGCTAAATATATTCACATATGGGAAGTAGTTGTAAAGTCAAATAGCTTTCTTTGATTCCCCTGCCTCCCAAGGTAATTCATATATTGTATATATATATAAATATAAAACTTACTTAGGGTGCCCTTATATTTGGAAGCAAATAGCATCCTCTAGTGGACCAGTTAGGAACCAAACACTATGCACTAAAAAACATGAACATTTCAAATAATTTAGACATAAGGATACAGGATTTTAATAGTCACTGGAATTCATTTCATATCATTTTAATTTGCCTTTGTTAAGGGAAATTATTAATCTATTTTAGATTGCATTGGGATTATTATTTTTTTGGGTGGTGGGGTGGGGGGCATTAGCAGACTTCCATGGCCGTGAAACCCATCTCCAGAACATTGTTACTTTTATTCTTTGGCCCATCTATGAAATTTCTCACATGTTCCATTTGAGGAAGAACTCAATAACTCACTTTAGGGCCATCTGGAAGCCTTTTATTGACCAGAACTGAGTTGGGATGCAGTCTGCACTGTGCCAATGAATGTGCGAAGCCCCTTGAAAAGAGAGGAAAAAGCAATAGTGATATTGTATAATGAAGTAGAGGAGAAGCAGAAGCCCTGATGGGGTCTTCACAACCATTGTTCATCATGTCTATTTAGTGGGAAATTTGACACTATGATCCCTAGGGGTGTACAAACCTCTCAGCTTTGGTTTCTCTTGGTTTCTTGTTCTTCCATTCATCAAGTTGAGTTTTCCACATTTCTTCATCAGCCTGATATTTTTTTTAAGTCCTCATGAAAATTTGTCAGCATTTTACAGCGCATTTCTCTTAATATACACGTTTTGGCAGGAAATGTGATTTTCCATAATCGATGCATTTTTGCAAACAATTTTCCTAAATACAGTGGTGCCTCGCAAGACGAAAAGAATCCGTTCTGTGATTCTCTTCGTCTAGCGGTTTTTTCGTCTTGCGAAGCAAGCCCATTGAAGGATTAGCGGATTAGCGCTATTAGCGCTATTAGCGGCTTTTATCGGCTTATCGGATCAGCTGATAAGCGGCTTATCGGCTTAGAAAAGGGGGGGGGAGGAAAAAAAACCCACAGGAACTCGCAAGACATTTTCGTCTTGCGAAGCAAGCCCATAGGAGATTCGTTTTGCGAAGCACCTCCAAAACGGAAAACTCTTTCGTCTAGCGAGTTTTCCGTCTTGCAAGGCATTCGTCTTGCGGGGCACCACTGTACAATTTGTTTGTTGAGCAGGATTCGTATACCACTTACCGTATTTTTCGCTCTATAAGACGCACCTTTTCCCTCCTAAAAAGCAAGGGGAAATGTGTGTGCGTCTTATGGAGTGAATGCAGGCTGCACTGCGCAGCGCTCCCTCTCCCTGTTCTGGCTTCTGGCTTAGCTGCATGAAGCCTCCGCAGGGCAGCGGGATGAAGGCTCCCCACTGCCCTGCGGAGGCTTCGCATGGCTCTTGTGGGAGGTGGGGGAATCCTGACAGGCTGTCCTTCTCCCACCTCATAGAAAAGCCCGCAAGAGCCACGCTCCCTTTAAAGAGCGCGCGGCTCTTGGCTGGTTTTTGCAGGAGGTGGAAGAAGGGACAGAGGGCATCTTAGCCGTGCACAGCCTCTTCTGGGCAGGGGGAACCTTCATCCCACTGCCCGGGAGAGGCTTTGGCGGCTATCCCAGAAGCCAGAACAGCAAGAGGCTATCCCAGAAGCCAGATCCCTCTTGCTGTTCTGGCTTCTGGGATTCAGAATATTTTTTTTCTTGTTTTCCTCCTCCAAAAACTAGGTGCATCTTATCATCTGGTGTGTCTTATAGAGAGAAAAATATGGTAGCTGTAAATAAAACCTCAAAGCAATTTGTGTAAGTTATGAATCTTTGCATGTTATTTTCTGAGGACCTCCCTCCCAATATAAGCATTTTGCACACATTCTTCCATTGGAGAACTGCACTGCAGAATTTAAAGAACTGTGAATTTTGAGGGGCAGCTGCATTCCACTTTGCATATTCTTTCAGGAAGAATGGATTTGGTATTATTATTATTAGTAGTAGTAATTGAATTTATGCACCGCCCTATACCCGGAGGTCTCAAGGCATTAAAATGCAAACTGAACTGAATTCCCCCCCCCCCACGTCTAATGAAGACTGCAGTTTTATTCAGCCCCCAGATTTCCTGAGATTTCCTTTCCAATCGCCATCTGCGCCAATTCCTTCCTTCCCCCCCTGGCTTATTTTCTCCCAAAAGAATTCTGCTGCGGAAGAACTATTGAAGAGCCAGTAGAATTTGGCACTCCTCTGTCAGCATAGGCCCAAGTGTGCGGTAAAATGCTTAGTCCCATGTTCTCTCCAGATTTCAAAATGAGGTTACAAGGCAGGACTATCCAGCTTAGACCAGTATGTGCTCTCTCTAAGGAGTACAGATGTTTGTTAATGGTTTCTCCAGATTCCTGGCAGAAAATGCTAAAATAAGATTTTTGAAGGGACAGGAAAGGTAAACTTAAACAATATAGTACAATATGGACAATATACTGTAGCACGTTGAATTATATTTGTGGGCTCAGTTATTAGGCTATGCTTTGACTTCTTTTTTGCAACATTATAATACAGAAGAATACTGTTGCAAAGACTTTAAACACAGGGTAGCTAGCTTATGTTCTTAAAACTAGGAAAACTATGGGATGTTTTAGTCAGGCTTGTATTTTTTTGATGATTTACCATGGGAAACATATATAGATGCCAAGTCAACCCACTGGTCACCATAGCTCAGTGTTGCCTGCACTCTCTAGTAGTGCTTCTCCAGGGGTTTAGACCAGGGGCCGGCAAGGCTTACCGGGTGTGGGCCAGATCACTCCTGCGGAGATCCTCCGTGGGCCAGACCGGTGCAGCTCGATGCTGGAAACTGCGTCTGTGCATGTCCGTGGCGCCGGAAATTGCTTCTGTGCATGCCCAGATGCTAGAATCGCTCCTGTGCACATTTTTGGCGATTTTTGGTGTCTGGGCACGCACAGAAGCGATTTCCGGAGCCACAGAAGAGAGTCCCCGTGCCACGATGCGCCGGTTTAGCGCAGTGTGCGGGGACTTGCTGAGAGGGGGGCTTGGTTCAGGGGTGGCTCGTGGGCCAGTTAAACGGCCTCTGTGGGCTGCTTCCGGCCCACGGGCTACAGGTTGGGGACCCCTGTTTTAGACTTTCTAGCAGAGACAGTTTTAGGGGAGTGCAACCAGTTCGGTTACACTGGGCACAGAGCCTTGGGAGTGGCAGAGAGGATGCCACAACTATTATTTAGAATGGCACATGAAAGGCAGGGGGACACCAAATTTTGGCACCACAACACAGGGTGCTGCTGAAAGACCTCGGCATGGAGAAGATTGGGAAATGCTATTGGGTGACAGAGAGAAGGTGAGATTGCTCAACACCTACTTTGCGTCTGTCTTCACCCAAAAGGAAAACAGTGTCCAACCTGGTGATAAAACATAACATAACAACATAACATAACATAACATAACATAACATAACATAACATAACATAACATAACATAACATAACATAACATAACATAACAACACAACACAACATAAACATAACATGCAAAGAGGGAGCTGCAGAATGAATATCCCTTAAATAACCAACATTGTCTGATTTCCCTGCACACAAATCTGGATGAATGCTCAATAAGCGTGTCCTTGGGAAGCATTCTGTATCCAGGGCTGCTTTTACTCTTTGTTGCTGTGGATGTTTTTTCAGGAAAACTTGTATGTGAGTGAGAAAGGATGTGTGTATGCATGCAACATTTTCTCCCCAAAGAGCAGTAGTTTCCAGCCTTGCATTTGTCTAATAATAATAACAACAACAATAATTTTATTGTTTATACCCTGCCCATCTGTCTGGGTTTCCCCAGCCACTCTGGGCGGCTTATAGCACATAAAAAGTTGTAAAACATTAGTCATTAAAAAATTCCCAATACAGTGCTACCTCGGGCTGAGTACTTAATTCGTTCCGGAGGTCCGTACTTAACCTGAAACTGTTCTTAACCTGAAGCACCACTTTATCTAATGGGGCCTCCAGCTGCTGCTGCGCCGTCGGAACATGATTTCTGTTCTCATCCTGAAGCAAAGTTCTTAACCTGAAGCACTATTTCTGGGTTAGCGGAGTCTGTAACCTGAAGCGTATGTAACCTGAAGCGTATGTAACCCGAGGTACCACTGTACTGGGTTGCCTTCAGATGTCTTCTAAAAGTCATACAGTTGTTTATTTCCTTGACATCTGATGAGATGGCGTTCCACAGGGTGGGTGCCACCACCGAGAAGGCCCTCTGCCTGGTTCCCTGTATCCTCACTTCTCACCAGAAGGCCTTCAGAGCTGGACCTTAGTGTCTGAGCTGAGCGATGGGGGTGGAGACGCTCCTTCAAGTGTACTGGGAGCCAATGTAGGTCTTTCAGGACTGGCATTATATGGTCTTGGCAGCCACTCCCAGTCACCAGACTAGCTGCTGCATTCTGGATTAGTTGTAGTTGTAGTTTCGGGTCACCTTCAAAGGTAGCCCCATATAGAGAGCATTGCAGTAGTCCAAGCAGGAGATAACTGGAGCATGCACCACTCTGGTGAGATAGTCTGTGGGCAGGTAGGGTCTAAAGTTGAACCATGTTTCCCTTGACATTTTTATTTCTGCAACATGAGACACATGGAGCGTAAACTGGGGGGAACTGACAGGGATTTCCCCCCTATTAAAAAATAAAGGAAAATGGGAAGCAGGAAGTTTACAAGGAGTTCACGTTTCTGCTTGTTCAGCAAAGGAAGCCTCTTCCATAGCAGAGAGACAGAGAGAGGGAGAGGGAGAAGGAAAGAGAGAAAGAGAGAAGAGAGAAGAGAGAGAGAACCAAGGAGAAGGAAAGACAAATCATGGTCTCCAGCCAAAATAATAATAATAATATGAGGGAAGGACATTAGGGAATCAGCAAAGGAGAGAAGGAGGCAGGATCTTCAGCCAAAAGCCAGGGGCCAGGCTCGCCTGAGGAGAAAGCAGGTGATGATGACTGATCCAAGGTGCTCATTATGAGCCTATCAAGGGAGAAAGAAACAGAGGGGCAGGTGTGCACAAAATAAATCTTGGCACTCAGAAGACCTCTCAAACACAATAGCCAATTTAAAATAAAATTCCACAATTATTCAGAGACATTAGAATAGATTGAACAAAAGATCCCCCAAAAGATAAATATCCTAGCATAACTGCATGTGCAGTCTGTTCTGGGAAATACGTGGAGCAAAGCAACGACAATAATAATAATAATAATAATAATAATAATAATAATAATAATAATAATAATAATTTATTATTTATACCCCGCCCATCTGGCTGGGCCTCCCCAGCCACTCTGGGCGGCTTCCATAGAACCCAAAAATACAGCAAAATATCACACGTTGAAAACTTCCCTGAACAGGGCTGCCTTAAGATGTCTTCTGAATGTCAGGTAGTTGTTTATCGCTTTGACATCTGCTGGAAGGGCGTTCCACAGGGAGGGCGCCACTACCGAGAAGGCCCTCTGCCTGGTTCCCTGTAGCTTTGCTTCTCGCAATGAGGGAACTGCCAGAAGGCCCTCAGTGCTGGACCTCAGCGTCCGGGCAGAATGATGGGGGTGGAGACGCTCCTTCAGGTATACTGGACCGAAGCCGTTTAGGGCTTTAAAGGTCAGCACCAACACTTTGAATTGTGCTCGGAAACGTACTGGGAGCCAATGTAGGTCTTTCAAGACCGGTGTTATATGGTCTCGGCGGCCGCCCCCAGTCACCAGTCTAGCTGCCACATTCTGGATTAGTGGCTTGGCTGTCCAACAACCACCAAGCTACTATTCCTGTGGAGCAACCTTATCAATTGCCATTAGGGGGCAGCAGTGGAGACTGTGGGTGTCTGGGTCAGCACCATATATGTGGCCAGTGTCTTATTCACTGGCACTCACGGTAGGCATACAATGGCTGGGCGGTGTCAGCAGGGACTGGTAGCCAGTCCACAATTGTATGCTTTGAGTTTCTCCACCATCACGTCCTTTATAAGTGGTCTTCCCTTCTCCCTTACTTTCTGCACACTCTGTTACTGGCCACTGGTGTAATAAGGTGGCATTTATTCAAACTTATATATTTTCATGAGATGTCATGAAGTTTACAAATGTTATAAAGTTATAAATGGAAGTTTACAAAATAGCTGAGAGAGAGAGAGAGAGAGAGAGAGAGAGGAGAGAGAGAGAGAGAAGACCTGAAGTACAGGACCACACTGTATTAATACAGGACGTAGCATTCGACATTGAAATACGGGACAATCCTATTTTATACAGGGCAACACTACTAGTGATGCCGATGTGATTGTATCTGTACCAGTGCTTGGAATAACATGAACCCACTGATTATATCATAATCAGGGTGGGTGGGAGAGAAGCATAGTTACATAAGATGCCTTATTTACAGCATGTTACCTAATAAGAGAGAACTATATGAAAATGCATCACAGGTGGTATCTGACACCAGAAAGGCTGGCAAAAATGAATAAATCATACAACAATAAGTGCTGGATATGTAAGAAAGAAAAAGGAACCTTCTACCATATGTGGTGGACATGCCCCGAAATTGGGAAATTTTGCAGCATGATCCACGAGGAAATAAAGAAAATACTAAGAATATCATATAGTAAAAGGCCAGAGGCATTCCTTTTAGGAATTTTAAATGATGATATTCCAAAAGACAAAACTAAAATTTTCCTATACGCGATGTCTGCAGCAAGTATTGGAAAGGAAATCAGTTACCCACTAGGGGGAGTGGTTATGTAAGCTTTCAGAATATTCAGAATTAGCCAAATTGACAGCTATAATAAGACAAAAACCAAAAAGGGAAGTGAAAAAGGAATGGGAGTGTCTAAATGAATACCTTAAAAGCCAAGGTTCAAGGAGAGAAATCTGGCTGAGTCTGGAATAACCTTGTGAAGTGAAAGGATAAGCCTTTCCTTCTCCCAGAGGGGAGGGATAGTGATCGGGAGCCTTTTCCACGCTTTGCAGGGGGCGTGTCAGTCCCCTGCCCATCATCCCTGCTGACACGCCCGCTCCCCTCTTCCAATTGGTAGGAAACTCGGGGGTGGGGTTTAGCCGCCTAAATGTGGCCGCGGCAGCTCTTCCCCTCATTGTGCTGCCGTTTCCATCAGCTCACCCCCCCTTTAGTTCATCCTTTCTGAATGACCTTGCTATGGACCTTTGGTTGGTCGCCTTGCTTGTCCAAGGGGCCTGGTAGGAGTTTTTTCCCATTTGCAAATTGGCACCGGCCTCTTGGTTTTTTCGCCTGCCTCGTAGCAAATTGTCACAACTTTCTGGTATTGGCGGTTAGGCATTGGAATCTGTGGTTGGTGTATGGAAGGGCAGGGTGTGGCCATCACCTATCCCTTCCTTATGGCTATTCCGTTAAAGGAATCTGGAGGTCGTGGATCCTGTCTGATGCCCTGCTGTGGTTGGGGGCCATGGCATGACCCCCGGTGACATCAGGGGAGAGCTTACAGTTGTATTTGCATCAACAGGCTCCCCCTACTGGTGGTTAACCCCTTTTAGACTCGCCCCTCCCTGAGGGGCGGAGTCGAACTTTGAGGTTTCTCCAAAATTCGCCTAAGCCAATACCTCTCACATGCTGTAATCAATAAAGTTGTGGCCTTTTCTAGCCCATGAACCCTAAATACTGTGTCCGTGTGTCTTTCTTATCCCCAAGCGGGGGAGCGTCCTCGAATCACAAGGAGGGATTTATATCTGGATGCTAGGATAGAGATGATAAGGAAAACAGGAAGACACAATGAGAGGTAAAGGAGGTGCTGCGGGATTGGTGGAAGTCAATGTTTGTTTTTCTTTTTAGTGTATATATTATTAACTTGTAAGATGTGGATTTGGTTTTTGGTTTTTTTAATGTCGGTTTTTGTGTTTTGTGTATTGTTATTTTTTGATATTTTTTGTGGTGTTGTTGTGTGGAAAATACTAATAAAAATTATAATTTTTTTAAAAAAGATGCCTTATTCTGAGTCAGACCACTGACCCATCTAACTCTACAACGACTCACAGCAACTCTTCAAGAGCTGAGACAGGGGCCTCTCCCGGTCGTATCTGGAGATGACAGGAATTGAAACTGGGACTTTCTGTGTGCAAAGCAGATGCTTGCTCTGCCTTCTGAGCCACAACCCTTCTCCAGGTGGTAGGTTGCGTGTGTGCACTGTGGCAGAAAGAAGTACAGAAGTTTACAGTATACTCGCCCAAAGAAGAAGGAAGGAGAAGTCTTTTGGAAGGAGAAAGTGGAAACCTCTCAGAAGGAACTACATGGCCTAGCTGCCTAATGTACAAAAGGCTGAGTGCCAGTACTGGAGAGAGAGAGATACTGTTTCTTTGAAAGCTGTAATCTTCAACTAAGCCCATACTTTGATAAGCATGCAAATATAAATACATTGCATCTGAAGTGGTACCTCGGTTGTTGAATGTAATCCACTCCGGAAGACCGTTTGACTTATGAAACGTTGGACAACTGAGGCGCAAAGGGTGGTCTCCAAAGTCAATCAAGAAAACTGAAAAACACGCAGAGGAAGCCATTTGACTTCCGAGGTGTGTTTGAAAATGGAAGCTATTACTTCCGGGGTTTCGGCGTTCGGCTTCCGAGGTACCAATGTATTCTTCTTTAGCTATACAGTGGTACCTCGGGTTAAGTACTTAATTCGTCCCGGAGGTCCGTACTTAACCTGAAACTATTCTTTACTTGAAGAACCACTTTAGCTAATGGGGCCTCCTGCTGCTGCCGCACCGCCGGAGCACAATTTCTGTTCTCATCCTGAAGCAAAGTTCTTAACCTGAAGCACTATTTCTGGATTAGGGGAGTCTGTAACCTGAAGCGTATGTAACCTGAAGCATATGTAACCCGAGGTACCACTGTATGTTCTCCATCTAACAGCTTTTGAATATTTTAACAAGTGTTTGGATACTGTTTTAATTTCAAGAAAAGAGTCAGTATTGCATATGATTTGGCTTCCTTGCTGCAATGTAACTACTCTGCTAACACTCCAGATGTTTGAGCTGGGCCAGTACTGAATCAGAGCAGTGTAATATCATATTACATTGGGATTATTATTATTTTTTAAAAAATGCAAACTATGGTTTGTCTTGTTTCAGTGAAAGTATTTTTTGGGGGGGCATATATTTCCACTTTTGTGTTTTAATATTGTAAAAACGAGAATTATTGTTGATGACCTATGAAATAAACCACAACGAAATCAACTCAGTTCTGACTCCACTGGACTTGTGCTGAACCTATGCGGACAAGTGCAAAATGAGTTCTGTCCTTCCAGGTGCTTGGAACTCAGGGAAATGGTCTTTATGTACGGAATGAGCTGACATAAATTGCGTGTTTTGGTTTACTTGTCTTCTGCTGCAGCTGGATGGCCTGCTGTGCATACTAAGTTCCATCGCTGGCAGGGCTGAGCCATTTTTCATAGCTGGACTTGCACACTTCATTATTTAAACATCTCCGAGGGACAAACAGAGGGTCACAGCAATGTGAGCTGCTCACCAGAGAATGCAGCTGCTGACCCTTTCGAGAACCCCTTTTCTAATCTGACATCTGCAAGAGCTATGAATATTGTTTTGACCAATTATATCTTCAATTTCCCCAACATTAAGCATTAAAATAAAACAAAAAACACGAATCCCGTTGTTGAAAGCGTTGTCCATTATTATGGAAGAAATTATCATGGAAGAAGTTGTGCATCTCTTAATAAATGATTCCTTCAACAAGTAACATTGGCCAAATATTTCCCGTATTGTGGAATTATATAAGCTCTGATCGTACTGGTTGCTTGAATCTGCTGATTGGCTATGGTCATTGTTAGAGATCCTGCTCCGTGTTCTGCAGGGGTGCCAACTTGAATAATTTTTTGGGGGGAAGCAGGGCTTCCTGCATAATCAATCACAAGATGTGGCACACATACATTATTTGCAGGAAAATGCCCATCAATTTTGGGGGGGCTGGCCCCCTTAAATATTTTATTGGGGGACCTTAGCCCCTGGAAGTTGGCTCCTATGGTATTTTGCCACCAAAGGAGGTGGTTTCATTGCTGGTTTAGAGCTGGGAAGTCATGATTTTTGCCAAGCTTTTAATTGATTTAACTATATGCTAACTGCTGGTTTTGTTTTTATTTCATTTTTATAATGGTTTCATTTTTATAATGGTTTTATAATGGTTTTGTTCCCAGTTTTTATTGCATCAAGAATGCGATGAATCATTGGGAACCACATTGGGGGCATTCATTGAAAGGTATTCTTAATGCACTGAGTTACCCAGGTTGCTTACTGAAATATTGTGGGTATTAGCTATGGTTAAGAACCTTGGAAGAGGTAAGGTAAAGGTAAAAAGGGCAAAGGACCTCTGGATGGTTAAGTCCAGTCAAAGGTGACAATGGGGTTGCAGCGCTCATCACACTTTCAGGCCGAGGGAGCCGGTGTTTGTCCACAGACAGTTTTCTAGGTCATGTGGCCAGCACGGCTAAACAGCTTCTGGCGCAACGGGACACCGTGATGAGTGCCAGGGCACATGGAAATGCCATTTACCTTCCCGCCACAGTGGCACCTACTTATCTAGTCATGCTGGTATGCTTTAGAACAGGGGTCAGTAAACTTTTTCAGCAGGGGGCCGGTCCACTGTCCCTCAGACCTTGTGGAGGGCCAGACTATATTTTGGAGAGAAAAAATGAACGAATTCCTATGCCCCACAAATAACCCAGAGATCCATTTTAAATAAAAGCACACATTCTACTCATGCAAAAACAACAGACAGGCCCCACAAATAACCTAGAGATGCATTTTTTTAAAAAAGGACATGTTCTACTCATGTAAAAACACACTGATTCCCAGACCATATGCGGGCCAGATTTAGAAGGCAATTGGGCCGGATCCAGCCCTCAGGCCTTAGTTTGCCTACCATGCTTTAGAACTACTAGGTTGGCAGGAGCTGGGACAGAGCAACGAGAGTTTACTACTATCGAGTGGATTTGAACTGCCGTCTTTCCATTGGCAAGCCCAAGAGGCTCAGTGGTTTAGACCACAGCGCCACCTGCTATCCTTAACCTAAGAAAGACCCTTAACCTTTACCTTTACCTTTTAACCTAAGAAGAGCCTGATGGATAAGGCCAATGTCTCTTCTAGTACAGCATTCTGTTCTCACAGTGGGCAGCCAAATGCCTACAGGAAGCTAACAAGCAGGATATGAATGAACAGCACTCCCCCATAGTCTGATTTTGAGCAACAGGTATTCATAAGAAAACTGTCTCTGACCAAAGTGGTGGAGCATATCCACTGTGGCTAGAAGCCAGCAGTGGTGAGTGAAAATGAGCCCCACTGGTCAGGAGCCAAAAAATGTGTCCCATGGCTGAGGAGCAAAAACATAAGGAGAAGGAAAATGAGCAAAAAAGTGACTCTTGAGTCAGGAATTGAAAATGAGGGAAAACATGGCACAATAGTTAAGAGACAGAAAATGAGGAGGAAAGTGATCTGAGCAGGTCGGCTGTTGAAAAATGAATGAAAAAGGGGCCCTGTAGTCCAGGAGCTGAAAAATGAGCAAAAATATGACCTGCAGATTAGGAGCCAGAAAATAAGACAAAAACCTGTGACCAGTGGATTATAGGCCAAAAAATGAGAGGGGGAAATGACCGATCAGTAGCTAAAAAATGTGTCCCCCATGTGGGTAATCAGGAAAATTAGGAAAAAAGTGACCTAGGGGTCAGCAGCAGAAAAAAAAATGAATAAAAATGTGACCCACGGGTGAAAAGCCAAAATATTAGCAAAAGCATGACCTGTGGGTTAGGAGCCAAAAAAGAGAAAAAAACAACTTGACCCATAGGTGAGGAGCTTTTAAGTGATCAAAAAAGTAACACAGAGATGCACAAATTTTGCTGCTTTATTTATAGAATCATATCTACATATGGATTTGATGAATATTGTTAACATATGTTGAATATTAAAATAACTGTATTTCTAAAGATAAGTTTCTGACTATTCAGATGACTTTTCTCTTTTCGTCTTCTTTTTTAAACAACAACAAAAACCAGCTATTTCCGTAGTTACAGGATCCAGAGTTATTCATCCTGGAAATCTGCTTTGTAGAAATAGGTGTCTCTGGTAGAGCAAACCCCCCCCCCCCCCGTTGCTCTGGGATATGTTTGTGTGTGTGGAATGAATGTCTCTGCATCCACCTTTCCCAGGTTTGCTGCTCTCCTGCCAGCCACCAGCAGCCAAACCCTTCTGCCCATATAATACACAGGCAGGAGGCACGACTGCTGGTTAGATTCATATGTGCTTTTTTGTAAACATTACTCGACTGGAGAACTGTGCTCTAAAATCTGAAGCAGTGTGAATTTTGAGGGATGGCTGTGTTTCAGTTCATGTACTGTTTTGTAAAGTTTAAATGTGAACTGGATCCAGTGCTTTTTTCTGGGGGGTTGGAACGTAGGGGTATGACCCCGAAACATTTTGTGGGTGGCACGGGTGGCATTGTGGGTTAAACCACAGAGCCTAGGACTTGCCAACCAGAAGGTCGGCATTCGAATCCCCTCGATGGGGTGAGCTCCTGTTGTTCGGTCCCTGTTCCTGCCAACCTAGCAGTTCGAAAGCACGTCAAAGTGCAAGTAGATAAATAGGTACCGCTCCGGCGGGAAGGTAAATGGCATTTCTGTGCTTCTTTGGTTCGTCGGAAGCGGTTTATTATTATTTTTTATAAAATATTTATTGCAAATTTTAAACAGAAGAAAGATTAACAAACGTACATAGTGTCATTACCATACAGTCCAACAAAGAAAGAACAGAAAAGATTTACAAAGTAAAGAGAAAGAAAAAATGAAAAAAGAGAAAAAATGCATAAAAATCAATTTGTCCATAAATAATATTTCCATACACTTTGGACTTCCTCACATCACCTTTTCCTGCGTTCTCTGTCATACTGTTATAAACAGCAATTTATTACCTTATTTCAAATCATCTTAATGGTTCTCGGATATTATGTCCCCAATTATCAATATTTTTATCATATATTAAACCAATTAACTTAAGCATAATATTATCTCAAATATCATCATTATCTTATACATCGCTTACTCATATCTCTTATAGCTGAATTACTGATGCCATATTATTTTCTGTCATGCATTCTCCTAACACTCATACAGCTTATAATATTTTTGTAAATAGTCTTTAAACTTCTTCCAGTCCTCTTCCACCGCCTCTTCTCCCAGGTCTCGGATTCTGCCAGTCATCTCAGCCAACTCTATGTAGTCTGTCAGTTGCGTCTGCCATTCTTCCAGTGTGGGCAAATCTTGTGTCTTCCAATATTTTGCGATGAGTATTCTTGCTGCTGTTGTTGCATACATAAAAAAGGTTCGATCCTTCTTTAACACCCTCTGACCAACAATACCCAAAAGGAAGGCCTCTGGTTTCTTAGAGAAGGTATACTTAAATACCTTTTTCAATTCATTATATATCATTTCCCAGAAAGCCTTAACCCTAGGGCAGGTCCACCAGAGGTGAAAGAATGTTCCTTCAGTTTCCTTACATTTCCAACATTTGTTATCAGGCAGGTGATATATTTTTGCAAGCTTGACTGGGGTCATGTACCACCTATATATCATTTTCATAACATTTTCTTTCAAGGCATTACATGCCGTGAACTTCACACCGGTGGCCCATAACCTTTCCCAGTCAGCAAACATAATATTATACCCAATGTCCTGTGCCCATTTTATCATAGCTGATTTAACCGTTTCATCTTGTGTATTCCATTTTAACAGCAAGTTGTACATTTTTGAAAGTACCTTAGTCTTAGGTTCTAACAGTTCTGTTTCAAGTTTCGATTTTTCCACCTGGAATCCTATCTTTTTATCCGAATTGAAAACCTCCTTAATCTGAGCAAGGGATCGTCGGAAGCGGTTTAGTCATGCTGGCCACATGACCCGGAAGCTGTACGCTGGCTTCCTCAGCCAATAAAGTGAGATGAGCGGCGCAACCCCAGAGTCGGCCACGACTGGACCTAATCTTCAGGGGTCCCTTTACCTTTACCTTTAAACATTTTATGAATCTAAGCTTGGCCTCATTGAGGGGCAGTGTTTCAATATGAATAAGAAAATGAGTGTACCCCTAAACATTTCTTTTAAAGAAAAAATAAGCACTGACCGGATCCAATTTCTCACCCACCCATAGGTGGCACTTAGGCTTTCAAAAAGGACTCCATAGTTGGTTAAAATCCAGGGGAGCCCTCATGAAACTTGATTATGGACAGACCAGAAAATGTCTCATTCTTGTGGCTCAGCTTCCACATGTATAGTCAGGACAGATAACTTCAGGGCCTGGATGAGATTAGTACCAGGTGAGTGGGCAGCTACTCACATGGCAGTCAAATTTGTGCCATTCAAAACTACTTTCCCGCCTCAGCTCTTCTTCCAGCCCCCCCCCCCGGTGTCGCTTCTCTGGCTCGCCACAAGGTCAGAGGGACAGTGGATCAGCCTGCTGCTAATTTTTTTTGCCAACCCCTGCTCTAGATGATACTGAATTACGGTTTCCATAATCCCTGGCTGTTGGCTATTCTGGCTGTAGCTGATGGGAGTTGTAGTTCAGTAACATCTATAGAGAGACCTCAGTTAACTATACAAGTTCAGGATCTGTCTACTTATTTTCATATTTATACAGTGATAGCTTGGGTTAAGAACTTATTCGTTCTGCAGGTCGGAGCCAAACAGTATAAACTTAAAGCTTTCGCAGATGACTTGGTCTTGACACTACAGGAGCCAGAATCTAGTACGAAAAGGGTGTTAGAACTGATTCAAGAGTTTGGTCGGGTGGCGGAATTTAAATTAAACAAGCAGAAAACTAAGGTTTTGGAAAAAAAATTGACAACTTTAGAAATAGAAAGGTTTCAGAAAGAGACAGACTTAAATGTGGTTAAAAAGGTGAAATATCTAGGGGTAAACATGACAGCCAAAAATCTGAATTTATTTAAGGATAACTATGAAAAGTGCTGGTCAGAAATTAAAAAGGACCTAGAAAGTTGGTCAAGATTGAAGCTTTCCTTGTTGGGTCGAATTGCTGCTATAAAGATGAATGTATTGCCAAAAATGTTGTTTTTGTTTCAGACCTTACAGATTGTGGACAAGGTGGAGTGTTTCAGGAGGTGGCAGAGAGATATTTCTAAATTTGTCTGGCAGGGCAAAAAGCCCAGAATAAAATTTAAAATACTAACTGATGCTAAGGAAAGAGGGGGGTTTGCCCTGCCAGACTTAAAGTTGTATTATGAGTCAGCAGCTTTCTGCTGGTTGAAAGACTGGCTACTTCTTGAGAACACTGACACTTTGGATTTGAAAGGGTTTAACAATGCGTTTGGATGGCATGCATACTTGTGGTACGACAAGGTAAAAGCTCATAGAGCTTTCAAGAACCATATTGTCAGGAAGGCAGTGTTTAATGTCTGGATAAAATACAAAGATTTATTAGAAAATAAGACCCCAAGGTGGTTGTCACCAATGGAAGCTAAGGCTCAGAAAAGACTCAATATGGAGGCCAAATGGCCAAAATATTGGGAAATACTGGAAAAAGATGGAGACACTTGGAGATTGCAGAGTTTTGAGAAACTAAAAGATAAAGTGCGAGATTGGTTACACTACGCTCAGATCACGGAGGTCTTTAATTTGGATAAAAAAACAGGCTTCCAGGTGGAAAAATCGAAATTAGAAACAGAACTGTTAGAACCTAAAACTAAGGTACTTTCAAGAATGTACAACTTGCTGTTAAAATGGAACACTCAGGATGAAACGGTTAAATCAGCTATGATAAAATGGGCGCAAGACATTGGCTATAACATTATGTTTGCTGACTGGGAACGATTGTGGACCACCGGTGTAAAATTTACGGCATGTAATGCCTTGAAAGAAAATATTATGAAAATGATATATAGGTGGTACATGACCCCAGTCAAGCTTGCAAAAATATATCACTTGCCAGACAATAAGTGTTGGAAATGTAAAGAAACTGAAGGAACATTCTTTCACCTTTGGTGGACGTGCCCAAGGGTTAAGGCCTTCTAGGAAATGATCTATAATGAACTAAAAAAGGTATTTAAATATACCTTCCTTAAGAAACCAGAGGCTTTCCTTTTGGGCATCGTCAGCCAAATGGTGTTAAAAAAGGACAGAACTTTCTTTATGTATGCGACAACTGCAGCAAGAATTCTCATCGCAAAGTACTGGAAGACACAAGATTTGCCCACGCTGGAAGAATGGCAGACGCAACTGATAGACTACATGGAATTGGCAGAAATGACTGGCAGAATCCGGGACCTGGGAGAAGAGACAGTGGAAGAGGACTGGAAAAAGTTCAAGGACTATTTAAAAAAGCATTGTAAATTGTATGAATGTTAAGATGATGCAGGACAGAAAAGAATCTGGCATTAGTAACTTAGTGGAAGTGGTATGAAAATAAGCGTACTATAAGAACAAGGATGAAATTTTGATTAATATTATGTCAAATTTAAATATCTAAATATTGGACAATAAAATGTAAAATTGGAGACATAATATTTGAAAACTACAAAATAAGATTCGGAAAAAGGTGAAGCACTGCTGACTATAACTTTATAAATGGGAACGCAGGAAAGGGAGATGTGAGGAAGTCCAAAAGGAAGGGTATGGAAATTTGGTTTTTTGAAACTTAATTATGTTGTATTCTATTTGTTTTGTGTTTATTTTTGTTTCTATGTTGGTGAAGGTGTTTTATGTGTTTGGTGATGTATTGTTTAAAAGCTTTAATAAATATTTTATATAAAAAAAAGAACTTAATTCGTTCTGGAGGTCCGTTCTTAACCTGAAACTGTTCTTAACCTGAAGCACCACTTTAGCTAATGGGGCCTCCCGCTGCTGCCACGCCGCCGGAGCACAATTTCTGTTCTCATCCTGTAGCAAAGTTCTTAACCCGAGGTACTATTTCTGGGTTAGTGGAGTCTGTAACCTGAAGCGTATGTAACCTGAAGTGTATGTAACCCGAGGTACCACTGTATTCATGTTTGCTCACTTGTGCACAATTCCTAGTAATAATAATAACAACAGTCAGTTTACTAACAGACTTGCTTCAGACGTCAATGCAATACCGTCAGCTGTGGTGCACATGATTGCTGCATTTGATAGAATCATTAGCTGACTTAAGTAGAAATGTCTGAAGGTGCTCTCATGAACGAGCTGGCGCCTGTGGCATGGAGAGAGTGGGGCAATCCATGGGAAACATATAAAAATAACATAAAGGTGATCTGCAATTTAATTCTAGATGGTGTTTGAAACACTTTGGTTAAGTATCATATTTCCACTAGATGGCACCCTATGCCTCAATATGAAGGTCTGCTTGAAGGGTTTAGCAACCATTTTGAAAATAAAGTACATCTGTGTATCTGGGGTGGAATGGTAGCTTCGCTGTTGTCTTTTAAAGTGGGGGGCAGAGGGAGAAAGACTGCAATTTAGGAGACAAGAAGAGAGAGAGAAAGGAAAAAGAGCAATTTTATTTTAGAAATGTCTGATTAATGAAACAGCCATACAGTTTGAAGAGCTGTTACGATTATGTGACTGGCCGGAGCCCAGGGCACTTTTAGTTTGATATAGCTCAGAGCAGTTCTACACATCACATAGAATTACTTGTATGAAGCTCCACAGCTTGAAAGGGAAGACGGGCATTGCACCCACTGCCTTGGCTCTAGCTGCTGACCTAAGTCCTGAATAGGCAATTGGCTGTCTTTGAGAATGGTTCTCCATATGGTCAGGAACTCCAGTCATGTATGGGTTCTGATTGTATGGAGAAATCTCCTCTAGTACATCCCCCCTGTTGAATACAAGAATCCTCATCAGCATTGGCATTCTGCTGGCCTGAAGATAAGGCTGTTTAGACAAACATTCTCCTGTAGTGAACTTCTGGTGTTAGGAAAAAATGTGCAATAAAATGGTGATGAACTTTTCCTGAGTTGTTTTTAGTTTAAGCGCAAATTGCTGCATCAATGTGGAGAACTGGATATAAGATTGGCAAAACGAGAAACCAAGAGAACTGAAATCCATAGATCCATATACTCTCTCTATCAGTTCCTCCTGTTCACTCAGTTTGTGCGCACGAATATCACAGCTGATTTCCTGAATTAGGCAGGAAATCAGTACCATTTTGCAATCAACCCTCCAATTTGTAGGCATGTAGGTGTGGCTTTCCCAGTAGTGATGTATGAAAGTGAGAGCTGGACCATAAAGAAGGCTGACTGCTGAAGAATTGATGCTTTTGAATTATGGTGCTGGAGGAGACTCTTGAGAGTCCCATGGACTGCAAGAAGATCAAACCTATCCATTCTGAAGGAAATCAGCCCTGAGTGCTCACTGGAAGGGCAGATCGTGAAGCTGAGGCTCCAATACTTTGGCCACCTCATGAGAAGAGAAGACTCCCTGGAAAAGACCCTGATGTTGGGAAAGATGGAGGGCACAAGGAGAAGGGGACGACAGAGGATGAGATGGTTGGACAGTGTTCTTGAAGCTACCAGCATGAGTCTGACCAAACTGTGGGAGGCAGTGGAAGACAGGAGGGCCTGGCGTGCTCTGGTCCATGGGGTCACAAAGAGTCAGACACAACTAAATGACTAAACAAAACAACAGGTGGTGACTGAACTGTCCCACTGGAAATGGTGACCAGGTGAGCAGGGAAGAGCTGTGTGTGTTTGCTATTCTCAAGGATTGAGCCAGTGGGAGAGAAATGGTCCCAACTGGCCCTTTTGACTTATTATGTCAGGTGTGGAGACCCATGAGCCTTCCAGATGTTGCTAAATTACCATCCCTTGGGCCATGTGTGCTAGGGGTGATGGGATTTGTATTTCGGCAATATCTCGAAGGCCAGAGGTTCCCCACCCCTGCGTTATGTGGAATATATTCATCTGTTTTCCTGCCAGATCTGTAATATGTGAAATGTTAATTTGGGAGAGTGTGCTGTGCTATCTCAAAGTAATCTATGAATTCAACTGTTAATCATTAGGGAGTTGTGGGGGCCTCGCCATCGCTGAACTCCCAGATGTTTCTTCCCCCCTGGAAGGAAGTCATTACCTCGGCTTGTCATACATCCACCAGTCTCCATGCTGTTCACCCAGCGAAGGTGAGATAAGTAAGGGTTTGATTCTGCGATTGATTCCCCATTGCGAATCTCATTCACTTTATAATGTGGGTGTCAGCTGGCAGAAGGCTTTGCTCACAAAGGCTGTTAAGAGCTGATTGGAACAGGCTTCACAATCCTGCTGGAGATGAACAAGATGCAATAGAATCCTGCTGACCCCGTTTTAGTCATATTGTTCCCGCAAGGTGTTCTCATGAATTTTAAGGGGAGAGAAAGGCAGGGGGGAGGGCAGAAATGCAGGTAAACCTCAGCATGCATACAGTTAAGGGGAAGAGACGGGGCGAACTGCATATGCATCAGTATTCTTCACAATACAAAGTAGAATCACAAAGATTGCTATGCACTCCAGTAATGGAAACACTTGATAGCATGAACGCCCATGTTAAAGCACGTAGCCATGCCTATACATTCGAGAAGATAATGTCTATTCATTTAGGCACTTGCTAGAACAGAAGAGTTTCTTAAAAGCAGAATTGGAAAGAGTTTGAGGCTTGGGGGTTCCGATCCTCCAAGAGCAGTTTGCCTCTCCAGGGAACTGTTTTGCAAGCATGCCTAAAAGATACAATCCGACACAGAGTGAAGACACAATTAAGCCTGTTGCTTATAACTTGAGCCAATTCACACAAGTGTGTGTGAGAGAGTGCTTTTTATTCCCCGCAACTGCGTAAGGTTGCAATTTGCGTAAGTAAACTGAGCGCAAGTTGCTGACTCAGTGCAGTTTAAAAGTTGCATAGACATTGAGTACTAGTTGTGTGGAGTATGATGATTGAAATGAGACTTCTATGGGATAATGTGCACAATCAATTTATGCGATAGGGCCTATAGAGCCCCCACATAACCTCAATATTACTTGTTTTCATGGAGTCATTATCACTGCTCTGCTATCAGGGATAATACTTCTTTTGCCAGCTCATCACCTAACAAGGACTAGGGTGTGATAAGAATAAATGACAGCGGGTTATTTAGGATAATGGTTTCACACAATCAAGCAGTAAGGTCATTAACCTCAGCTATAATGGGGAAACTGTTAAATCCTTTTGCTGAGAAAGGCGGTCAAGGATGATGGCTAAAATTCCCTTTCGGAAACAGGGATGGCAAAGAATTTTTGATCCAGGCCAGATTTTGCAGTGAAGCCTCCCTCCTCCTCATTCATCCTGTAGAACCAGTAATCAGGATGGAAAGCAGGTCTGCAGTTTGGTCAACAGATCTACAGTATGAGGCCAATGTGCTTATAAGGTGTGCCAAAGATTATTCTCTCTACATATTTTCTTGCCTTTACCAGCGTAAAGCTGCTTGGGGCAGATTCCAAAAGGAACGCAACGTTCGCAAGAGAAATGCAAGCAGACAATAAGGGAAGCTTAAAAAGGAGTTTGAAAAGCACTTTGCTAAAAATATAAATACCACCCTGAACAAAAACATTTAAATACAATAGCAGCAGGAAACCAGCTTGGGAGGTGATTGGACCTTTGGATGACCAAGGAGGCAAAGGTGCACTAAAGGAGGAGAAGGAGATTTCAGAGAAGCTGAACAAATAATTTGCAGGGTCTTCACAATAGAATACATAGGGCTGTTCCTTCAGGCACAGACCTTGGTAATATGGCTGCCTGTGTGAAGCCACAATTTGATACACATCTCCATTGTGCCACCTTTCCAAAGCCTGAAAGGGGAGATGCTGGGCTTTGAGAAGGAAGCACAAGACTCTGCCAGGGTCATAAAGCTCTCCTTTCTCTTTCCTAAAGCTGGGAGAGCACTAACAAGGCTTTGGGAAAGGAAGAGGGAGGACTCTAGGACCCTGTTAGAGCCCTCATGTTTCCTTCCCAAAGCCAAGTGCTTACAAGGCTTTGGGAATGAGGTGGGCACTCTTTTGGTCCTTGCACGGGGGGGGGGGCACAGAGGGAACCAGTTGCGCTGCCTCTAAGCCACTTCTGGTTCCTCCTACCTGAACTAACTTTTGCAGGAAGGAAGTTGGAGAAACTGAAGCAAATCGTGACAACGTATGAAGGTCTAGGGCAGGCATCCCCAACCTTTGGCCCTCCAGATGTTTTGGACTACAATTCCCATCATCCCTGACCACTGGTCCTGTTAGCTAGGGATCATGGGAGTTGTAGGCCAAAACATGTGGAGGGCGGCAGGTTGGGGATACCTGGTCTAGGGCTTACTGATAAACAAAAACAGACAAAACTTTGGCTCTGGGTGGCACACTGCTTTCAAATGGAAAACTGCTAACAAAAATAGGTAACTTGCCCCTCAGATCAACCTTCATACCTGAGGACTGGAAAGTGCTCAATGTAACACCAATTTTTAAAAAGAGATTCTGGGAGCAGGGATGCAGATCCAGGAAAACTGGAGGAAAGCACATGCTGCAGATTCTTACACACCAGAAAGGAATCCTAATTGCTCGCTCTGTCTTAGGAGAATAAGCCCCACTAAGCACAGGGGGAGCTACTTCCAAGTAAACAAGTATAAGCTTGCACTGCCAAGCATTGCACACACAATTTCAAGCTAGGCCTTTGACTCAGCTGAGTGTGTGATCAGCCCCCGCTGTAGATCTACTCACTAAAATTTGACCCCAAGTATCTTTGGGAATCTAGGGACGTGGGTGGCGCTGTGGGTTAAACCACAGAGCCTAGGACTTGCTGATCAGAAGGTCAGCGGTTCGAATCCCCGTGATGGGGTAAGCTCCCGTTGCTCGGTCCCAGCTCCTGCCAACCTAGCAGTTCAAAAGCACGTCAAAAGTGCAAGTAGATAAATAGGAAGGTAAACGGCGTTTCGGTGCGCTGCTCTGGTTTGCCAGAAGTGGCTTAGTCATGCTGGCCACATGACTCAGAAGCTGTACGCCGGCTCCCTCGGCCAGTAAAGCGAGATGAGCGCCGCAACCCCAGAGTTGGCCACGACTGGACCTAATGGTCAGGGGTCCCTTTACCTTTATCTTTGGGAAGCTTTTGGTGTGGTCTGAGAGGAGAGGAAAGATTTGGTCTGTAATCTGTGGTGAAAGTTCTGCCCATGATCACGGTTCACTTGTCTGTATTTGCAGTGTAATAGCTAAAAGCACAAACTTTCAGAGATATTAGGCAAATCGTGTCCTCCCTAAAAGAGGTCACGTGTTGCGGTGAGACCTGGAGACTGACACCCTGTGTTGTGGGTGTGTAAGATTGGACAGCCACAACACCTGATTGGTAGGTCCCTCAATGTTGGGTTCAATTTGGCCAATGGGGCACAGTCCAAATGGATCAAGGGACCTATTTATGCCCAAGCACGTGACCCAGAGTTTCCTCTTTCGGCTCTTGAATTCGGAATACCTGCCTACCACTCCCTAATTTTAGGGCATTTTGCGATTGACCTTGCTATGCTGTCATGTGTTGTTTGTCGTTGGGACAGGGGCAAGGCAGGAATTTTCCTCACTTGGCTGATTGGCTGGTGCCATTTGAGTTTCACCTGCCGTGTAGCAAATTGTCACAACTTGTAAGATTGGGGATAGGCACTGGTTCATGTGATAGGGATGGGAGAATGGTCTCGCCATCCCTATGTGAAGGGTATTCTGTTAAAGGAATCCAGGGACTCAAGTGGTTTGGTCAACCCCTGAGAGGAGGTTGTGACCATGCCTGAGTCCAGGGGGGCATCTGGGTGGTGAACAGAGTCTGTACCTGGCTTTTCATCTACCCAGCTGTTCACCCTTGGCTGACCTATGCTGGTGCCCTGGGTCAGTGCTGCCTGCAAAGGTGCAGGGAGCTAGTCGAACCAGAGCCTATGCAACCACTCACCTTCTGTAAACAATAAGGTTGTGGCCTAAATTCTGCCAAAAACCAAAAGTAAAATTTGAGTCAAGTTTGTCTTTATTTAGGGGGGAGGTCTCTGGGTCTGAACACGCAAATTGCTACGCTCTTCATTCTGCCTGGTATATACAATGGTACCTCGGGTTAAGTACTTAATTCGTTCCGAAGGTCCGTTCTTAACCTGAAACTGTTCTTAACCTGAAGCACCACTTTAGGTAATGGGGCCTCCTGCAGCTGCTGCGCCGCCGGAGCACGATTTCTGTTCTCATCCTGAAGCAAAGTTCTGAACCCAAGGTACTATTTTTGGGTTAGAGGAGTCTGTAACCTGAAGAGTATGTAACCTGAAGCATATGTAACCCGAGGTACCACTGTATATGGGGATATAAATATTTGTCTATCTTATAGAGATGTTTTAATGATTACTACGCTAATGTATATGAAGTGTTTTGAGCATTTGCAAATAGGTGTGTATTTATATTTTATATATTTATATTTATGTTTATATTTCATTCAATTTATATACCGTCCTTCATCGGGAGATGTCAGAGCAGTTCACAAGATAAACACAGATCCCTGAACATAGGAACCAATTCTAGGCACCAGGGGGGCTTCGTCCCCCACAATAAAGTATTTGAGGGGTCCAGGCCCCCACAAAGTTGATAGGCATTTCCATTCAAATGGTGTGTGTGCTCTGCTTCATGTGATCAGTTATGTGGGGCAGAGCTTAACTGGACCCCCACAACATTTTATTTAAGTTGACTCGCCAGTACCTGAAAGTGTTCAAATGCTGCCTTATTGTTATTATTTTGAGTATACAGTGGTACCTCGCAAGACGAAAAACGCGCAAGACGAAAAACGTGCAAGACGAAAGAGTTTTCCTTTTTTTGAGTCGTTCCGCAAGACAAATTTCCCTATGGGCTTGCTTCGCAAGATGAAACGTCTTGCGAGTTCTTGCAAGTTTGTTTCCTTTTTCTTAAAGCTGCTAAGCCGCTAATAGCTGCTAAGCCGTTAATAGCCGCTAAGCCGCTAATAGCCGTTTTTCGCAAGACGAAAAAACCGCAAGACGAAGAGACTCGCGGAACGGATTAATTTCGTCTTGCGAGGCACCACTGTACATATTATTTAGCTCAAAGCAACCTTGCATGGACCTTTCAAGGCTTACTCATTTTCATTGTCTGCTTGTGGCTCATAATAGTTTTCTGCAATCCTATTCATATACCGGTTGATTCATCGTCTATTTGTCTCCCTAGTGTTCTGTTTCATATTGTTACTACTGCTCCATAAAGTAAATCAATAATACACATGTGCTTCTGCTGTATATCTAAATCTTTCCAGTAGCTCCTTTCTATGATCCAATAAACAATTAATGATGTTGGAATGACATGGACTCACTCTCAATATTGCTACTGCTGCATTTATTATGTGAATGGGAAGTTCTCTACCCACCAGCTCGTGTTTAGTTTGTTTATTCGTTGCCTGACTCCTTGATGCCCATGGATTTAAAATCAAGCAATGCTTTTAATTATGGGTGATGCTGATACATTCTAAGCAATATAATCAGTGCAAACAAAAATTGTGAAAATATTCCTATAAAAATCTGAACATTAAGCCCACAAAGGCAAACCATGTACGTTTCTGAGCACAAATCCAAAGTGTTGGTGCTGACCATTAAAGCCCTAAATGGCCTCAGCCAAGTATACCTGAAGGAGCTTCTCCATCCCCATCGTTCACTGAGGTCCAGCTCCAAGGGCCTTCTGGCGGTTCCCTCACTGCGAGAAGTGAGGTTACAGGGAACCAGGCAGAGGGCCTTCTCAGTAGTGACGTCTGCCCTGTGAAATGCCCTCCCATCAGATGTCAAGGAAAGAAATAACCACCTGACTTTTGGAAGACATCTGAAGGCAACCCTGTTTAGGGAAGTTTTTAATGTTTGATGTTTTATTGTGTTTTTAATATTCTGTTGGGAGCCACCCAGAATGGCTGGGGAAACCCAGCCAGATAGGCAGGGTATAAATAAATTGTTGTTGTGTTGTTGTTTCAGTATTCATTAATTATCTAAATCTGCTAACACTATCAGCCTACCTCTGAAAATGTGTACAAGAAAGGTTGAGCAGAAAAGAACATGCCCCCCCCCCCCAATAAAGGTTGCCAAATGACAAAGATACTGTTAAAAGATGTGCAGGTTTGTGGTGGCAGAGAACCATTTTCTAGGGATGAAGGAATATAGAGAGAAGATCCAGAAAAAATAAAGCTGTGAGTTGAACATAGTAGAACTAGATGTGACAAAGAACAGTAGGCTGTCTCCAAAAGCATCATTCCTGTCTTGAGTTCCCCTCCTCCCTTTTATAATAGAAGCACATGATGTGATAGCAGTCTGTGATGTGGAGTGGCATGAGGGAAGCAACATCATATTGTCATGTCACAGGCTTCCAGTACGATACATTATTAGGAGACAGGAGGAAGAATTTGATGCAGGCTTCCAGTTTCAGTGACAACCCCATGATCTTCACGATGAATTATTTCACTCTTACATTTCGCATTATAACATAGTCAGCTAAACTCAAATGCTATTACTAATGTGACAGCATCCATGCTCATATGAGCATACATTTGGAACAGATATCCACAGTGTTTTGGGTCTCCAAATTCAGACTACTGTCACAGAAGTCACAGGGTTTGGGAAATGGGAAGGCTGATTACAGAAACACCCTTCTGTTTTCCTCTAGTGATAACTGTATGTCCAACTGGAAGACAGACTCATGTGCATCAGCCTCTGGATTGCAGCCAATCTGTGGTATTTTGCAGATCACTATTTTTGACACTATTACTGAGTTCCCACATAGGGAAATGGTCAGGAATAAGCGAAAGACTGGGTGAGCCCTGAGTTGGGAGTTGAAGGAAAGCTTATGGGCTGTGAAAACATGACCTGATTCAAGGGTTATATAACAACAACAACGACATCATCATCATCAACAACAATGATTTATTATTTATACCCCACCCATCTGGCTGGGTTCTCCCAGCCACTCTGGGTAGCTCCCAACAGAATATTAAAAGCACAATAAAACATCAAACATTAAAAACTTCCCTAAACAGGGTTGCCTTCAGATGTCTTCTAAAAGTCAGATGGGTCAGTTCAAGGCAGTAAATAAGAGATGTGCATGGAAAAGTAATTTGTAAGGATTGGGTTATCAGTAGTTCAGCTGTCTGCTGTTCTCTAGCCACATGGGGTTCTATGGTGATTTGCATTCAGTGAAGTCAAAGCTTTCCCCAAAATTACTGCGTGTGCTATTTTAATAAAGGTTGCCTTGTAAGCAGTTTCAGAGACTTGTTCTCTAGACTTTATTCTGTGTACCCGTGCCACAAAATCACAAGTAATCTTGCAGTGTTTTACTTGAGATCATTCCCAGCAAGCGCAATCAGTTCAATATTTGTATTACGCTTGAGTCTGAGGGTCTAGAAGTGTAAAGGAGCCTGGTTTGTGGGACTGCTTTGGGACAGCTCAATTTATTAGGGAGGGCAGACTGCAAACCATAGATCCTGTCTGTTGCTTTAAGCATTCAAAGGCAGAAGCAGGATGGTGTAGGTGAAGCACTGCAGCAGACCCACAGGAGATGGGTCAGTTCAATGCAGTAGCAGGTGATGTGGTAGGGTGGTGGCACTTACTATATAATAATAATAATAGTAATTTATTATTTGTACCCCACCCATCTGGCTGGGTTTCCCTAGCCACTCTGGGCGACTTCCAACAAAATATTAAAAATACAACAAAACATCAGACATTTAAAACTTCCCTAAACAGGGTTTCCTTCAGATGTCTTCTAAAAGTCAGATAATTGTTTATTTCCTTGACACCTGATGGGAGGGCATTCCTCAGGACGGGCGCCACAGCCAAGAAGGCCCTCTGCCTGGTTCCCTGTAATGTCACTTCTCACAGTGAGGGAACTGCCAGAAGGCCCTCGGTGCTGGACCTCAGTGTCCGGGCTGAACAATGGGGGTGGAGGCACTCCTTCGGGTATACTAGGCCGAGGCCATTTAGGGCTTTAAAGGTCAGCACCAACACTTTAAATTGTGCTCAGAAACTTACTGGGAGCCAATGTAGGTCTTTCAAAACCGGTTTTATGTGGTCTCGGCAGCCACTCCCAGTCACCAGTCTAGCTGCTGCATTCTGGATTAGTTGGAACTTCTGGGTCACCTTCAAAGGTAGCCCCATATAGAGAGCATTGCAGAAGTCCAAGCGGGAGATAACCAGAGCATGCACCACTCTGGCAAGACAGTTTGCGGGCAGGTAAGGTCTCAGCCTGAGTACCAGATGGAGCTGGTAGACAGCTGCCCTGGACACAGAATTGACCTGCGCCTGAATGGACAGTTGTGAGTCCAAAATGACTCCCAGGCTGTGCGCCTGGTCCTTCAGGGGCACAGTTACCCTATTCAGGACCAGGGAGTCCTCCACACCCACCTTCCTCCTTTCCCCCCAAAACAGTACTTCTGTCTTGTCAGGATTCAACCCCAATCTGTTAGCCGCCATCCATCCTCCAACAGAACCTCCAGACACTTACACAGCTTTCACTGGTTCTGATTTAAGAGAGAGGTAGAGCTGGGTATCATCCGCATACTGATGAACACCCAGCCCAAACCCCCTGATGATCTCTCCTAGCGGCTCCATATAGATGTCAAAAAGCATGACCTTCTGACAGCTGAGTCACTGCTGCTTTTATCTGGAGGGAGAGTGTAAAGGTAGTTGGGAAACTGGCACACTATAAAGACACTGGAGCATTGGATTGAGCAGTGACTCAGCACTGTCTGTTACTGATACAGACCAGTAACAGACCACAGACCAGCAGTGAGAAAACCAACTGAAGGACGTTCTAAGAAGAATGAAGGTCGGGAGCAGGCAGAAAGGCAGGCAGACAGGGAGATTTGGAAGTGGTCAGACTGTGAGAAGACAGTCTGGCAGATAAAGAACTGGCAAGCTGATAGACTTAGATACCTAGAACTAGACAAGGAACTGTACAGGCAAGACCCAAAGTCTAGCAGTAGTCCAGCAAAAGACTTAGGTCCAGAATTTGAGGCATTAATTGCCTGATGATGTCAAGAGGAAGAAATGGGTTGAACCTGCACTGGGACCTCCACTCTGCAGTGTCAAGTGTTTCACTACAAGGGTTACTATAATACTGACCAGGTTCTGCGTGATTTAAGTACTGCTTGATCCTCATTCATGGCTGCTGTTGCCATGACTTGCTACAGCAGATAAGAACGAGAAAGATGGCTAGTGGAGAAACAGGCCAGAAGATGCAGAGACCGCGTGCTGTTCTATCTCATTGACAGGATGGAATCTGGAATTTGAATGCTACCTTTTATTTGTCGGATCGTAAAGGAAAATATTCCCTCTGCACAATTTCATGCCAAAGGATCGAAATAAACCACAAATGTTGTGATTTCTTCCTCTCCTCAATTGGCAATCAGATGTCTAGCTCTGACATTAAAAACAACAACATTGAATTACATATTTAAAATTTGAAGCTCATGCTAGCTATCATCTATATACTGTAAAAACTTCTGAAAAATTCCAATGTCAACAGTCAACTGCTTATAATCTTAGAGCATTCCTGTGTGGGCCACTGCATAGAGAATAATGTGCAAAGCTGCTTACACTGCATTATCAGAAGGCCACCATTTTTAAACAGCACACACAGTGATTTTCATATATTACCAGGAAGGCTTCTGCACACATTGCAGAACAGTTAATAGATTCCTAAGCAAATGCAAACATGCTTATTAAATTACTTGACAATGAAGGGGATCCAAAAACCTACATGAATTGTAAATGACACATTTCGGAAGAAGCAAAGTGTGGTTAACAGATGAGCTTTGACTACATTTTACATCAATATCATAATAGTTTTTTCGGTTTGGGGGGTTTGTGTTCACACAAAGCTTTCTGCTTTCTGTTGGGCAGACCCCGTAGATCACTGAGATATTCATAGGAGACTTTCTTGATAGTGATGTAACCTGTTACAGATCCTCCAAGTGTCCCTATTTTCCAGGAACGTCCCTGATTTAGGGAAGCCGTCCCGGTGTAAGATTTGATCCTGGAATGTCCCACTTCTTCTTAGGATGTCCCTATTTTCATTGGAGAAATATTAGAGGGTATGGAGCTATCCGACCCCCGAGCTGTCTGAAGGCAATCCTGAATAGGAATTTTAATGATTACTGTTTTATCATGTTTTTATATATGTTGGAAGCTGCCCAGAGTGACTGGGGCAGCCCAGTAAGATGTGTGGGGTATAAACAGGCAAATTATCATTATGGAATGGGACATCCCTATTTTCATTGGAGAAATGTTGGAGGGTATGCTGTTGAGTACCATCAGGAGATTGGCAGAGAAGTGTCACCAATATGGAGAGGACACTCAAATCTCTCTTTGCTAGACTGCAGACCCTCCAAGTCTCCCTATTTTCAAGGGACAGTCCTGGATTTACAGGAGCTGTCTTGGTTTCTGATTTGATCCCAGAATGTCCCACTTTTCCTTAGGACGTCCCTATTTTCATTGGAGCAATGTTGGAGGGTATGGAATTATGTGACTCCTGAGCCAACGACAGAAGTAAATTACAAACTTTAGAAGACATCTGAAGGCAGCCTGTATAGGGAAGGTTTTTTTAAAAACAACAACGTTGAACGCTTAATTATGTTTTTATATGTGTTGGAAGCTGCCCAGAGTGGCTGGAGCATCCCAATCAGGTGTGCGGGATATTAATATCATTATTCGTATTATTAAGGAATAGGACTTCCCTATTTTTCAGCATAGAAATGTTGGGCGGTATGAGACTGGTGCCTGAAGGCAGTGATGGGCTGGTTGTAGGCCAATAAATTGAAACTGAATCCAGAAAAGACAAAGGTGTCATGTAATGGTAGCCCAGGAAATTGCCTGCACCAGTGCAGCTTTGCTGCCATGGCTAGAAATTATCTTTCAAATATAGTTTAAAATTTTAAAGTTACTAAAATGAATTGAAACTTTTAACTATTAAAAAATAATAATAATTTCTACCGTTTCCAGCAAGGCTGTGGCAGTACAGGAAATTTCCTGAGTTGTATTGCCCAGAATGCCTTGTTTTGAAGCACCCTTGTCCCTGGTTCAGAACATGAGATATTGCTGGTGCTGCTCCCACATAAGCAATTGCATAGGCAGATAATTGTGGATCGAGGGCCCGACCCCGCTATGTGAAATAAATACACAAGGACACGTGATATAAGGTTAATGGGCAAGAAAAGGCCACAACTTTATTGATTACAGCAGTGAAAAGGTATTGGCTTAGGCGTTGGATGACTATAGGTGGTGGGTTTATTCAACAGTAGGTGGAGCCTGTTGATGCTCATCCAACTATAGGCTCACCCCCTGATGTCACCGAGGGTCGTGCCATGGCCTCCCGCCAAGCAGGCATCGGACGGAATACACGACCGCCAGATTCCTTTAACGGAATAACCCACGGTAGATAGCATAGGCGATGGCCACACCTAGCCCTTGACACAGCACAACACATGGATCCAATGCCTAACCTACCCACCAATACCACAAAAGTTGTGACGATTGCTACGAGGTAGGCGAAAAAACCAGAAGGCCAAATGCCTAATGGAAAAATTCCTACCAGGCCCCCCAGACAACCAGGGCGACCAACCTAAGGTCCATAGCAAGGTCAAAAACCTAGACCCTGAGCTAAATGGGAGTGGAGGGTGGGTGACTCGCTGAGGGACGACAACGAATGAGGAAAAGGCGGAGCTGGCGCCACAGCATTAAGCTGCTACCCACGCCCCCCAGAGGCACCTGGTTGGCTCCCTCCAGTGGGCGTGGGCGCCAGCCAGGTAAGGAGGGGAGGGGGCTAATGCCCCCTACCAGGGGCGGAGCTCGGTCTCCCTCCCACAACCACTCCCCTCTCTTCCAGGGAGGAGAGTCTTTTCTGGACTGGCTTATGCAAACCAGCCTGGCTGGCTTAGTGAAGAGCAAACCTGTTAACATGACAAAAGGTGTCGGTTGTTTAAATGTTTCCATAAAGAATGTAGGCCTTTCTGTTGGGAATAGTTCGGACTGAAGTTCCCAGGTGTCGGAAAATGTTATTTATGTATGCAACAACGACAGCTCGAATTTTGTTAGCCCAAAGATGGAAAATGAGGGAGGCCCCAAGTAAGAAGGACTGACAACTTAAGATGACAGAATTTGCAGAACTAGCAGGTTCAACATATAGAATAAGAGAAAATCTATTTAAAGAGGAGTGGAAAATCTTTGCTGAGTATTTGGAAAATAACTGCGTACAGCTGATGACGCTGGCAGCATTAAGATAAATTCAACAGTGTGATTAATATTTGAATGATGTCAATTGGGAGAACTGACTAAAATGGCTACAGTAAAATCCAGTGAAATATGCAGGAATACAGTAAAATACACAGGAAATATGCAGGAATGATAGGCAACCATGGAAGGAGAAGGAGGGAAGTCATATATGGTATTATGTAAAATGTTTATTTTGAGATTTGTAATTTGAAAACTTAATTAAAATTATTATTTCTTAAATGACAAAAGGGGTTGATTGGCCATTGGAGAGGAATCCTTTGCCTGGGGAATCAGATGTTACCAAGGTGTGTCTGAGGAGACAGGAAAAGGGAGTTTTCAAGCAAGGGTTGCTGGGAAGAAGGAGGAAGAAGAGCTGAGATCCATACTGGGCAGGCTGGCTGAAGGCTGCCTGTGCTGCTGTGGAGTACCAGCCCCTCTTGAAAGGAGCGTGCTGTAAGATCTGGACTCCCTTCATGCAAAACTGAATGTTTAAAAGGTGAATAAACCATATTCCTTAAAGCCACAACAGTCTCCACCTGGTCTCAATTCTCCAAAGGACCACAGATCCTGTATGTAACCTCATGGGCTCTTGCCAATGCTTGGCAGAGAGAGGGGCAGGTACCCAATTTTTGTAACAATATTGTGCCACCCCTGATAAAACCTTCGTTGAAGTGACACCCCTATTTCCTTGCCTTTCCCATTGACCACAGGCAAAGCCCCCATCTGCTCCCCCTCTGCCTAGTGGGCTGAACTTCATAGCTTGGTTTTCTGCTGTTTATGTGTCAGTTTGGATTTCAATCTCATTTTGTTTCAATAGGTTAAAAGAGAGAAAGGAGAGTCCCCCCTAATATGATTCCCCTCTCAACTCAACTGTCCACTTGATGTCTGCCACCCTTTGCTGAGAAGAAGATTCGCCACATCCGAACACCACACACATTTGAGTCAGAGAGAACTCACATTTGATGCAGCCGCAGTAATATAATTTATTGCCCTCTTGTGAGAAAACATAACAGTAGACTCCTTCATTCTGTGAGAATGTGGCATCCTATTTTGAAAATATAATAAATGAAACACAAAATATATTAATGCAAAGTTATGGCTGACATTTAACATACACCATAGTCTGCGAAATCAAAGTTATTGCTCCCACCCAAACCGTATCTCATCCGCCTTGCATAAACATGCTCCGTAAAATATGTGTGCAGGGAGGCTGAGTTATGGTTTCCATGGAGACGCTCACTCTGAATATGCATATTTGTCACTTTCCTGCGTAGAACTTTCAGTAAGAAATTGCCTTTATTAATAAACTCGGCTTCTTGGATGTTAGGAATATATTCATTTTAATGGCAGACAGAAAACTTTTATGAATGGACAGGCACCATGCTCCCCTCTGCTGCCCTCCAGGATACTCAGGTCTGTTTCCCTGTATGCTTCTTGGTTTAGTTCTCACTTAGGAAATTTTTAAAACATTGTTGGTACCAAATCATGTGATCAGCAGCCTCACCTGATGTATAGGCCACTCGGTGGGCATTTAAATGTTTGCAAATCTACCTACAGCCCTGCACCTGCAGACCCAAAACAATGTGATGTTCAGGACATGAGGTCAGCAATTCTATATGTTAGAGAACTCAACACAGGGATGCCATCAGTCTGTTGCACCAGACTGAAGGGCTACCTTGGCCATTATTCTGTTCCTACAGTGTCCCATAAGCAGCTCATTGTTCCCTGTAGCATCCTTGCTGCGTGGCATCTATAGTAAGGTTACCAGATGTCCCCGTTTCCGGGGACAGTCCCCAGATTTACAAATCAGTCCCCTGGCAAAATCCTATCATTCCTACTGAAGTTGAAAAGTGTCCCTGGATTCATTGGAAAAAAAAAATCTGGTAACCTTAATATATAGTTCTGCTCACAACCAGCAACTGTTTATGGACTTCTGTTTTAAAGTGCACATAGTAAGAGGCTGGCTCAAACAAATGTTGCAAATGTTCAAAAGGTGCAGGGGAACCAAGAAATTAAGGTTGTGTTGTAAACATAAGTATTACAAAAGCACTTTTTTTAAAAAAAGTACATTTTACTTAGTGAAATTCCAAACTAACTGATGTGTTATGAAGCTGGATGAGTTACCCTAGCTGGATAAATGAGACTTTGCTATGAGTGTCTATTTTGTATTATTTTAGTTTTGTTTAAATGTATCTTTTATGTGTGTTTGACTTTTTTTTTGCTGTTTTATTATAGATTTATTATACATTGCCTTGAGACGATTGTGATATATATATTGTCCAGTAGCACCTTAGAGACCAACAAAGTTTGTTCTTGGTATGAGCTTTTGTGTGCATGCAGCATATATATATATATATATATATATATATATATATATATATATAGTTGTTGTTTAGTCGTTTAGTCGTGTCCGACTCTTCATGACCCCATGGACCAGAGCACGCCAGGCACTCCTGTCTTCCACTGCCTCCCGCAGTTTGGTCAGACTCATATTTGTAGCTTCGAGGACACTGTCCAACCATCTCGTCCTCTGTCGTCCCCTTCTTCTTGTGCCCTTAATCTTTCCCAACATCAGGGTCTTTTCCAGGGAGTCTTCTCTTCTCATGAGGTGGCCAAAGTACTGGAGCCTCAGCTTCACGATCTGTCCTTCCAGTGAGCACTCAGGGCTGATTTCCTTAAGAATGGATACGTTTGATCTTCTTGCAGTCCATGGGACTCTTCAAGAGTCTCCTCCAGCACCATAATTCAAAAGCATCAATTCTTTGGCGATCAGCCATATATATATATATATATATATGTGTGTGTGTGTGTGTGTGTGTGTGTGTGTGTATTTCTACTGCATCAGACCAACACGGCTACCTACCTACTACCTTAATCTAGTGAAATATGTATATCTCATACTTAAAAGGCTATATTTGCCCAACCATTAAGACAGAAATCTAGCTCCTAGAATGTGCCTTAATGCAATTCTTTGCATCATGGTTATATATAAATTAGATGGAATTCTAGTGCACACTTACCAGGGGGTAAGTCCCATTGAACTCAATTAGTTGTACTTTTTGAGCCAACTTGTATATGAGTGCACTGTTAGGTGAGTTATCTCAGTCCTAAAAGTTGAAGCACACACTTTTAGATAATTTTAGACAAAGTGAGTGTAAATAATATTTGTCTAAGTCTGGTCAATTGCCGAAAGACAGCATACATATGGAGCAACTAACAGTGATGTTTCTCTGCATCCCCTTGATGTATGAACTTTGCACAGGCAGTGCAGTCCTCACTGATTTTGAGATTAAGAGTCCATTAAAATGAGGCCATTATTAAGGTAATGGGGGAACTGTTGCCAAATCATATCATTGTCGAGATATGAGCTTTTGCTCACAAACTTACGTAACTGACTCCTCTAATATCCCATGAGATTTGTAGTTCATTGTATTGATCTAAAGCCACTTAACTGCAGTGGTAATCTGCATGCATACCTCTCTGCTGAACAGCTGGTAACATCTGATGGTCCAGATCAACCTCTCCATCCTTCCAAATGATTAGTCAAGGCTGTAAAATCTGAGCATCTGTAGGCATCAGTTGGACACTCATTCAAAATCCTTTTTAAGTAATGGGAACTCCATGCATTTGCTTAGATGTCAAATTGGGGTGGGAGAGATTTAGCCACTGTAAATGCTCCCCAAAGCACTATTTGCATGTATAGTTTCTAATCCCAAAATGGATCCACAAGTAAATCTCCTAAAGACACCCCATCCCCAAATAAAGGTTCATAGATTCCAAATTATAAATTGTCACAGTTCAAGGAAGAGGTCGAGAGAGGAAAAAACAAAAAGATTTAGCAGATTCATAACTGCCTTTGGGGACCACCCAATTAAACAGATTCATAGGAAAGTACTCACGAGAGAAAGTTCAACATGATGTAATGAATAAGGGACTCATTAATCATTGCCCAAACTTGTGGTGATAACCACTAGACAGTTTTTGGAAAAAAATAATATTAGACAAATTCATGGAGAATGGGCCGGCCAGTGTCTCTTATCCATGGTTGGAGAGTAGAAAGATGCAGAGCAGACTGTTGCCCTCGTAACTTGCTTGTGAGCTTCCCAGCAGTATTCGCACAGCCGTTGTTGACAAGAGAATGGTGGATTGAGATGTCCTTGATCTGAGCTTGACGTATTTCAAAAAGCAGAGGTGTCAATCGCTTTGATAACTACTGGGCATCCAACAAAGAGTCTGGCATATCAATAATAAAGCTGTCCCTAGTGCAACTCACTGTGTGCTTTTCATCATAATCTACCAATATAACTGCTTGCTTCCTGGTACAATTTAGAAGCAATTTTCTATTATTTGGCCCATCCATTGTAATTTGGGTTCCCACCCCCTCCTCCTGAAACTTTATTTAGAGCTCTAAGAGGAAGTCCATTTACATCCTTTCAATAGAGAACATTGTCTCCAGTACATTCAAAGACAGGCAGCTGCCTTTAATATTCTGTCACTTCTTATTCTGAGTCCTTTAATCTTTGCTTACCTCTAAATAGGAGAATACTGGGTGTATGGGATAAAGACATAATGATTAGAACAACAGGAAATTATTGGTAATGGGGAAATGAGGGAGAAGCAAGTTTGAAATAAGTACAGGAAAAAGTATTTCTCCACATTAGCTAACGGAGTGGAAATTTGATGAAAAGCTAGTCTTGTGTATTAGCTTGGCATTCAAAGGTGACCATTTCATTGAGTAACACTGATTATCTTGAAAGCAGATTGTTCACCACTGTCACATATATGTCCAGAGTCTGAACAGAAAGAAAAGTGCTATGTCACCGATACATTATGTGCTCAACATTAGGAAATGTTAGCTTTGGGGGCCATTCATCTGAGGCAAAATTACATATCTCAGGAAAATTTCCCATCAGCTTCTTGCTAACACGCATTAGCGTTTTCCCCAGCACGCATGGTGGCCAAATGATTCAAATCAATGAAGTTGGCATATTCTGTACAAGTTACAAAATAGATGGGGCAACCTCATGAACAACTCATTGTCTCATAAGGCTGTGTCCCTTGAGTCATCTGTTGCCACCAAATGGACCATGAGAGTCTGTGGAGCAAGCTCTCCCCCCATCTCCCCCCTCCCAAAAAACAAACAAATAAATAAATTATGGGTAAGTAATCACCTGCGAATTTCTAAAATCCATGTGAACCATATTCTCCTGCATAACACCAAAATACAAAAAGTGAGAGTTAAAAATAGATGGCGAGTCCCATATTACTTTATATAAAGGTAAAGGTAAAGGGACCCCTGACCATTAGGTCCAGTCGTGGCCGACTCTGGGGTTGCGGCGCTCATCTCACTTTATTGGCCGAGGGAGCCGGTGTACAGCTTCCATGTCATGTGGCCAGCATGACTAAGCCGCTTCTGGCAAACCAGAGCAGCGCATGGAAACACTGTTTATCTTCCCACCGGAGCAGTACCTATTTATCTACTTGCACTTTGACATGCTTTTGAACTGCTAGGTTGGCAGGAGCAGGGACCGAGCAATGGGAGCTCACCCCGTCACTGGGATTCGAACCGCCAACCTTCTGATTGGCAAGTCCTAGGCTCTATGGTTTAATGCACAGCGCCACCCGCGTCCCTATTACTTTAGATAGTTTGCGACAAAGCCAAACTTCTTTATGAAACCTCCATGAATAAGGTTTCTTTCTGTCATAGAAATAGAATAATGGATGGACTTTAGATCAAAGGGTACTTGACATGGGCTCCTGTACCAGCCCTAAAGTACAGAACTATTTACAATGGTTATAATCACTATCATGTTGTGATGTTCTATACTTATTCTCCACATTCCACAAAGATTCAAAGTGTGATGACACCAATACATGTGATAACTGACTGTACAACTGGAAAAGAGATCACACCTTATAGAGAGGCTGTTTTGACTAGATTCCTTAGTCCTTTTTTAAGGAAACCACAAAAAATTGTTTTTGGGAACAAGCCTGAATTGGAGCTTTTTTTGAACTGTTTCCACTGCTTTTTCCATTCGGCAAAATTCCCCCGGCACCATTTTTACACTTGAAAACCAAAACATGTCAGGAATTTTCCTGACACATGGCAAGCCTACAGGTAGTATGTGCTCTTACATGTTGCACCTTCCAATTACAAAGAATTCAAAACTTTTATAAAATTAAGTGTAGGGAAACACGTTGTTGTGGATTGGGAGACTCGGGGGGGGGGGCTTTGCAAGTAGCAGTGCTCAGCTGATCAGTAGTGCCTGTAAAGCCCCTTTCGTTTGAGCCAAATCTTTCTCTGCTGTACACCTGACATCATATATGATGCCTCATGGACCAAACGGGGAGGCCTGGTGGGTCTAATTAAGCCCATGGGTTGAAGTTTCCCCACCCCTGTCTTATGCAATCATAATGACTTTTCTTAAAACAGACATATGATTTCCTTGTTTTCATTCTATAGAAACCGTTCCCCCAGCTGGTACCCTGAAAATGTTTTGGACCACAACTCCCATTGCTACTGATGATTGGTCATGCTGACTAGGGTCAGTGGGAGGTGTAGCCTTGTGGTTGTTGTTTTTTTGGGGGGTCACCTTGGGGAAGGCTGTCCTATTAGAACAAGAAATTTATCAAACAGAGTGTCTGTACAATACATTGTCAAGTGCAAGGAAATGAGCAAAATAGCTGCTGTAGAACAGCTTTTCCCAAGATGGCCACGGTATCAGTCAATATCTTCATATTAGATAAATTGTTTTCATATTATCCCTTTCTGCTTTTGTTCTACATGTTCTTATCTATTTATTTTATTTTGTTCATAAAATTTACACACTGCTTGATTGTAAAAAAACAACAACAACCCCTCAAAGTGGTTTACAAAAATGTTCTTCTGCTGTAAGCTAAGCAAATACTTCCATTAAATGACTTTGTTCTGAATGCAGGATTAAGCAACCGCTGTACTTCCAAATGTAAAAAAAAAGAGAAAAGAAATAGCAACAGCCTCAACAGAATTGTTGGCCTTAGTTTCAGAACCTTGGACAGCAGCTGCACAAGCACCCTGTGCCTCAGTTAAACTCTTCTCATGTTGGCTACTCTGAAAGCTCAATATATTTGTTCTTCCCATCTGCACAAACGAGTCTTTCAGCTGCCTGGGAGAAAGCAATTTTCCTTTGTCCCTTCAGCAGTGACACTGAATAACACTGAGGCAATTCCAGGTCTCTATGGACAGAAGCACCCAAGGTCAGCATAGTACATTCTGTCTACATATAAAAATGGTGCTCTTCACGTAACTCTGCATTCCCTTCCAGCCTGTTTGAACTCCAGGTTTTGACATGGAAAAAAAAATGAAAAGGCTACAATGGGAAGCCTCAAAAGGTGAACACATCTATTATTCTGTAAACAACTGCAACAAGCTGAAAGCCTCAAAGGCCTTATGAACACGAATTGCCCTTCTTCACTAACAAAAATGAACATGAGTAACATAGCAAATTATTTGGGTCGCTGGTCTTCAACTGTGAGTTGGGACTCACTACTGGGTCATCACCTGATCCACGACAGAAGCACTACCACCATGCAAATATATGGGGAAATATTAACAAATGGTCCCCCAAATGCATGTTTGGGTTAAAAGTGGGTCATGGTCTTGAAAAAGTCATATTATGCATTCCTGGGAGATGCAACACTCCTGTTTCTCAATGAAGCACGAAAAAAGTGACATTTTACTAGTTTCCATACTGAGACATAGGATAAGAAGGATTGAGGCTGGAAATCCTCTTATTTGGTATTATCACTTGTATTAGGGATTCTTGGAAGCAGAGAGTGGGCAGGACTATGGCAGGCTGGCAAGTAAGATACCAATCTTAGCTTCCCTGGCCCTTTTCTCTTGGACCTGAAGATCAGGGGCCTTCAAACAAAAAAGCAGTAAATAAACACTACACACAGAGGAAATCTCTCTCTCTCTCTCCCCCCCCCCTCTCTCTGATATAGCTGCCATCTAAATAATGAATTTAAGACTGCAATCCAGTACACATTCCTGGGAATAAGCATCATTAAACTCAATGTGACTTACTTCTACATGGATTGAACTGCCGGTTATATCCCGTTTAACTAGTCAATCAATGCACTGTTATCTCTCTGTATCATCCCTATAATTTCTCATGCAAATTACATTCAGCTTCTGAAAAAAGTAGTGTACTAATGGTGCAACGCAGCCATCTGAAAACAAGATATCCTAGATTCACACAAATTCAGGAGAAGGAAATAAAACCTTTTAAAAATAAAGGCTTTAAAAAAGAATTCCCAAAGCAACAGAATTCTTGTGAGTTTTTTGGATGGACGGATGGAAGAAAGGAAGATTTTCACAACTTTGATTCACTGTAGCATCATATTCTCCCAATTGCTTATGGTGGGTGTGTAAGTAAAAGTTGAAAATATGGCAAAAGTCTGTGATTAACATGACTATTTGTTTGTTTTTATACCATTTTATCCCACCCTTCAACAAAGATGGGCTCAGGGCAGATGACACCACCATATAATGCAATATAATATGAGATACAGTTACAGCAACCAATAGAAAAAGATGACAAGCAAAATAGTGATCACTATCTCACTATACATAAAATGCATATTCAGAAAGTCTGGCAGAAGAGACAGGGTTTCAGCTGACACCCAAAGATGGAGAATATTGGTGCCAGCCTCTCATCAGTGGGTACAGTGTTGCACATTGAGGGTGCTATTACCAAGAATGTCCTCTCTGTTAGTAGCAGTTCCTCTGACTTCATGCCCTGATGTCATTACCGGGAGGCTCTCGCCAGTACATCTCAACATACAGGCAGCACAGTATGGGGAGAGGCACCCCTTCACTATTACGTAAGTGTTACTACTTTAGAATCATTGCTGCATTTAAAAAAGGGACATTCTACATAATGATTTAGTGTAATAAATAATATTGATCAATAGGATTTGCACATGCATATATTTATATTATCAAAAAAACTTCCCATAGCCCCGCTGCTTCATTCCATAGAGAGCTCAAGAACTTGATGCTATATTACTGGAAATTTGTCCTCTTTTGGTATTCATGGGCAGCTAGAGCTAGGAAGATTTACATCAACTTATCTATGCTTGGGGTCCTTGTGGATTCTCCCCCCCCCCCAATATAATGTGTTTTGCAGTCAGTTTAGCCCTAGCAAACTATTATGTGTACCCTCTAGCATCAGAGACACCAAATTTCACTCAGAGAGCCTTCCAGTCATACTAGTTCTGACAGGAGCTTCTTTCCAAATGTGAGAAATCACTAAAACATCTCCTTAAAAGAGTGGGTGATGTCATTGTGACAGATTGATTAATTGCTTCAACTAAACATGTTTCTGAGATGCTGAAGTACGTGTAAGAGAACTCACTACTCAATAGCACAACGTTCTCTTTCCTTTCCTGTTACAGTGACACACTGCAACTGAAGTAGCCTTAGAAATATACAGCCCCATCATTTCAGAAATGTCTCTACTGATTTATCAACATGAGTTTGAGTCGAATATCAACCTGTTACAGCTTAGAGGCTTCGTATTTGGTGCTAGCCATTATCAGAGAAGGTTTATGAAGATCACTAGGCATTAGTATAACTCAGCTAGATGCTACTCATTTTTATAGTGACAATACCACTCTGGGACATGTTATCTACCAAAAAATTCCTTTCTTTTTGTAATAGTAAAGTTACAAAATGAGCAGAATACATTCTGAAAATGAAAATACATTATTTCTTTTTTAGTCTGGTGCATTTGCTTTAAGAATTGATAGGGAGAGCAAGCAGTCTGACAGCAGATAGATACTTCCACAGTCAAGGAAACTGCCCTCTGGAGAAGTGTAGGATGATGGACTCCCTAAAGAAATTAGCGATCTGAAGTTACTTGACAAAATAATGATTCAGACCATGCAACCTTTTCAAATTGCTGTCTGTCTGAATGCTAAAATAAGTAATCTTGTTCTCTAAACATGCTGTAAGGATTATGCACTATGCCTTTCATACCCCCTGGAGGATAATAATATCTACTTTGTCAATCGGTGCTGCCATACATCCTAATTTATTTATAACTCAGATAATGTTTGTCAGCTGAAATAACGTAAGCAAAGGGCACTTTGGAGTGAAGTAGGTTTAAATTTCTATATAAGGTGGTTTTAAGACTTTGGAATGTGGCTATGCATATGTAAAACCAGTGAAGAAATGACTCAGTAATGAAAAACTGTTGCACAGGAAGTTGTAAGCTTGAAGTATTTTACTGTCAGAGAGGTTACAGTCTCTGTTAGAACTTAAAACTGTGAAGATGTGCTTGGGCCAAGTCAGTTCTGGCATTGCTCTATAAGTAATCTATGAAAAGGGACGCGGGTGGCGCTGTGGTCTAAACCACTGAGCCTAGGCCTTGCCGATCAGAAGGTTGGTGGTTCGAATCCCCGTGACAGAGGGAGCTCCCGTTGTTCGGTCCCTCCTCCTGCCAACCTAGCAGTTCAAAAGCATGCCAAAGTGCAAGTAGATAAATAGGTACCACTCTGGCGGGAAGGTAAACGGCGTTTCCGTGTGCTGCTCTGGTTCGCCAGAAGCAGCTTAGTCATGCTGGCCACATAACCTGGAAAAACTGTCTGCGGACAAACGTCGGCTCCCTTGGCCAGTAAACTGAGATGAGCACTGCAACCTCAGAGTCGTTTGGGACTGGGCTTAACTGTCAGGGGTCCTTTACCTTTACCTTTTTAACCTATGAAAATGGGACATCCTAGTCCATAGACTTCAAAAATTTCCAATGAAAATAGTGATGTCCTGAGCACTCCTGTAGGTATGACAAGCACTGAGATCCCTGGAGGAAGGATATACTAACAATATATACAAGGAATCAGGTTATTCTGATTTAGGTACTGCATGGATAAATTGTATGTAGTCATTTCAAATCCAGGCAGTCTATCTACCCCTTTTGCACTATTGCACCCTCCCATATATATTCAGGTTATACAGTCCTGATGTACAGGGCTGTCTTAAGCATATGCGGCACTGGGGTGCAAAGATCTGCCTGGAGCCCCCGCCCCCAGGTTGCCCAGTCCCAGGCTCACAGGAGGGCAGAGCCGGCTGGCTGCCTTAGCATCTTGCTGGCTCGGTCGCCCCCGAACTTGCGGCGCAGAGCCACCTGCAGCAGAAGAGCCCATCATGGTGCTCCGACCAATGGGCGGGCTCTTCCCCAGACTCCACTCTCAGGCCCTGGGCTCTCGGCCTGGCACCCCTGAGAGCCCAGCGCCCGGGTGCCCCGCACCGCTAGCACCTATGGGTAAGATGGCCCTGCTGATGTATTTGCACGTATAGTTGAATGCATGTGGGCAGGCATACCCATATGGTTAAAAAGAGAAGATGAAAAGCAGAGCATAGAGATGCACTCTATAGAGAGCAACAATCCTGAAAGGGAGATGAGGCATTTCCATAGGTCAATGTCATCTCCTTTTGGGTGTATCATATGCTAATTAAACACAAGGCACTGCAGATTTCTGGTCTATGAAGCCCTATTAATTAGGGAGGGTTTTGTTTTGCTTTGCTTTAAAAGGCTTTTGTTGTATCTGCTTTACCACTATAAAGACCCAAGAGATACACAGTTTCTTAGTGACTGGTACGTGCCCTGAACTTCTTGTTCCATGAGGATGATTTGGCTATCAAATCCTTAGGGAAAATTCAAACTTCATTTGGAAACTCAATAGGTAGCTCACAGATGAATCAGACAGAATGCATTTAGATTTGGGATTGTGATTTATGCCCACATGCTGCAGGATTTCTCAACTTCATCTTGGAAAAAGAAAAATAATTTTGATGTTTAGAAGAAGATTATTTTTAGCCTTTCAGACTAATAGTTTTCTGAAGTTGAAACCTCAGAGGGAGCTGCATAATCTGTAGAACATCCTCTATTTTCGGCTTGTTACCCCATTTCCCAGGATGTACTCAGCAGCGCCAGCTCAGCAGACAATTGTAGGATGGTTGTCATAAATGGCACTTAGCCTCCTGGGCTTGGAAATATGACTGGAGTTAACTGCGATGGAAATTTTGTCACAAGAAAGCTGATTGTGTTTACCAAAATGTGAGAAGCTCATGGAGGCAGCAGCTGGTGTCTGTGGGTTATGCTATCCAAAACTTAGCTAGTTTGATGCTGAGATGTGGATTTGTACTCTTGGTAGACATTTATCACAAATGCCCTTGGCAAACTGTAGAGACTACTCTTGAGTTGCTCAAAAAGGACTTCATAATCGTTTGAAAGGAAAGCATTTTAAAAACAAGGCACACAATAAATCGGGTTAGTGACTGTTGCAATAACAGAAGTAACGTAAATGAGCAAACCTGTTTTGTATGCAGAAGTCATGAATTAATGGCGGGCAAGTTGACAAGGGGTGAATCCACCACCCAGTCACTCAGCTGGTTGTGTGACTTTGCCCCTGGATTCACTGCTCACCTAAACAGCTCTTCTTAGGCATTTGAAAAGAGCAACATATCAAACTGGGCTTATCTCTTTTGTTGGGGGGGGGAGTTGTTTGTATGGGGAGTCTTGTGCCAACATTCAGCTTGTCAAAGTGAACAGGGTTGATGCAAGATAGAGACAGTGGTAGCTAGCAGCCTTTGTGGATAATTATCCTCAAAAGCAATGGCCACTTTGGTTGAGGTCCTATATATTGATTTCAAGTGAACCTTCCATTCCCTCCCATGTTGATGCAAATGTCATCTCCTGAACCCTGAGGAGATATGACTAGACCACACCATATCACCAAAGAACTCATTGATTCTATACCTTGAGTCATTTCTTTCCACATAAGCATTGCCTCCCATCTGTTCATATGATCAGAACTTCACAAATTACTAAGGCAGAGATAGCATCATCATACCCTCCTGATGTATAGAGCATCAACTATCCTTGACCATTGGCCATGATGGGTGGGAGTTGTGGTTCACAACATGTGGAGGGTATCACAGTGGCCACTCTTAAGATTACAATGGCTGAGCTGGGATTTAAACTCGCTTCCACCAGCTCAACCTCATCCAACACCCTCTACCCTATACTGCAATGGGTCCAGTTTGTTCCCTTACATATGATATGACTGTCTGGAGGGCACTATTCTGGCTACTTCCATATTAAGAAGATATGGGATCAAACTTGGAGTTTGGTAGTAGCCACACTGGGCCTTAAGTTATTTCTGGGCCTTAGTTATTTCTGTATTTCCTTCTGGCCTAAAGCGGCAACAGTCTTATGCATGCAGTATTAAGCAAGATATCCATACATTGTCATATTTGTGAATAAGGAAAGTCAATTTTAATTGAAAACTGGTGAGTGATGAGGATGCACTGTGTGTCTGTATAAAAATAGGCCTGGTAAGTTAATAAAGAAAGCTGGATGTGATTAATCATCTCACTCCTAACACAAATAGTAATAAAAAGGCTTCTTCTTTTTCCTTGGGAGGGAAAAAACCCCAGATTCTCATACATTCACAGATTTTAAATGAAAATGTCAAACATTAAGTAGGAAAACTAGTGGACTTTAAAAAGCTCCATCAAATTACAGCACTTCTATTTCATATTTTCAGGCAAACCTCATGTTCCCCTTGATAGGGCATAATGTCGTGCTTCATTATCTGTGTTAAAAAATTTCCATAAATTTCCATTTCTCCTACAAAGCAAGATAATGTGAGCAATTGTTTAGGAAATGTCAGAATTGTTTTCTCAGTCCTGTATGGAACCCTACTTTCTGTCAAGACATAACTAAAATGCCAACTGAAAATTAGCATTTCGAGTGTCCTTATCCTTTGCTTCCAATGTGGGCTAAGAAAAACAGAATGGTAGTGGGTTTTTGTTTTGCTTTTTGTTTTTTTTAATCCAATCTCTTCACATTTGAAGTTTCTTTGTGGGGGGAGGTTACTTAGGTGGCTGTGGTTTCTTGCCTTGTCACAGAATGATTTCAAGGAGATTGCAAAATGAAATGTTAATCTTTTTTTAAAAAAAAATAAAGTTTTTTAACTGTTCTCCCCCTTCTAATTCTCTCTCTCTCTCTCTCTCTCTCTCACACACACACACACACTTCAAAAATTTGCTTTGAAACTTCCTAATACTATGTAGGCTCTTACATAAAGAAATCCTCAAAAACTGGTACACAGTATAACATTTTAGATAACACTGGTATAATGGAAACTATTGTGGTGGACTCTGGGCTTGCCGATCGGAAGGTCAACGGTTCGAGTCCACGCGACAAGGTGGGCTCCCGTTGCTCTGTCCCAGCTCCTACAAACCTAGCAGTTTGAAAGCATACCAGCCTGAGGAGGTGAATAGGTACTGCTACGGTGGGAAGGTAAATGGCGTTTCCATACACTCTGGGACTTGTCACGGTATCCCGTTGTGCTAGAAGAGGTTTAGTCATGCTGGCCACATGACCCAAAAACTGTCTGCGGACTAATGCCAGCTCCCTTGGCATGAAGCGAGATGAGAGCTGCACCCCACAACTACAATAATCCAAACTAGAGACAGAGTTGCTAGAAAGTAAAAGGAAAACTATGTCAAAAATGTATAAGCTATTACTAGAATGGCATACTAAAGATGAAGAAGTTAAGACAGTTATGATTAAATGGGCGTATGATTTTGGTCACAATATTGATGTGGGAAAGATAATGGACAAAAACAATTAAATTCACTGCATGTACGGCATTAAAAGAAAATATAATGAAGATGATGTATAGGTGGTATTTGACACCGACTAAACTAGCTAAAATGTATAGATGTGGGTGGCGCTGTGGGTTAAACCACAGAGCCTAGGACTTGCCAATCAGAAGGTCGGCGGTTCAAATCCCTTCGACGGGGTGAGCTCCCGTTGCTCGGTCTCTGCTCCTGCCCACCTAGCAGTTCGAAAGCGCGTCAAAGTGCAAGTAGATAAATAGGTACCGTTTTGGTGGGAAGGTAAACGGCATTTCCATGCGCTGCTCTGGTTCACCAGAAGCGGCTTAGTCATGCTGGACACATGACCCGGAAGCTGTACGCCGGCTCCCTCGGCCAATAAAGCGAGATGAGCAACCCCAGAGTCGGCCATGACTGGACCTAATGGTCAGGGGTCCCTTTACCTTTAAACTACCTAAAATGTATAGAATTCAAGATAAGGTATGTTGGAAATGTAAGGAGAAGGAACAGAATTTCTTTCATATGTGGTGGACGTGTCCTAAGATTAAAACCTACTGAGATATGAAATATAATGAACTGAAAAAGATTTTCAAAAATACCTTTAGTAAAAAACCAGAGGCTTTTTTTTATTAGGGATAATAGGTGAAGAAATCCCCCCCCCCACAAAAAGAGACATAAATATATTTATGTATGCTACCATGGTTATTAAACCGCTTCTTAAAAAACCATCTTTAGATGCGGCCACGATGGCCAACTATCTCCCAGTCTCAAATCTTCCATTCTTGGGCAAGGTGATTGAGCGAGTGGTTGCTGAACAACTCCAGGCACGCCTGGAAGAAGCGGACCATTTGGATCCCTTCCAGTCGGGATTCAGGCCTCATCACGGGACTGAAACTGCCTTGGTCACACTGGTTGATGATCTCCGGCGGGCTAGGGACAAAGGTGAGAGCAGTTTCCTAGTTCTGCTGGATCTCTCAGCGGCGTTTGATACCATCGACCATAACATCCTTCTGGACCGTCTTGAGGGGCTGGGAGCTGGGGGCACTGTCATACAGTGGTTCCGCTCCTTCCTCCTGGGCCTTGTTCAGAAAGTGGTGGTGGGGGATGAGTGTTCAGACCCCTGGGCTCTCACTTGTGGGGTGTCTCAGGGTTCTGTCCTCTCCCCCATGCTTTTCAACATCTACATGCAGCCGCTGGGAGAGATCATCAGGGGGTTTGGGCTGAGTGTTCATCAGTATGCGGATGATACCCAGCTCTACCTCTCTTTCAAATCAGAACCAGTGAAGGCGGTGACAGTCCTGTGTGAGTGTCTGGAGGCGGTTTGAGGATGGATGGCGGCTAACAGATTGAGATTGAATCCTGACAAGACAGAAGTACTGTTTCTGGGGGACAGGAGGCGGGCAGGTGTGGAGGATTCCCTGGCCCTGAATGGAGTAACTGTGCCCTGAAGGACCAGGTGCGCAGCCTGGGAGTCATTTTGGACTCACAGCTGTCCATGGAGGCACAGGTTAAATTCGTGTCCAGGGCAACTGTGTACCAACTCCATCTGGTACGCAGGCTGAGACCCTATCTGCTTGCGGACTGCCTCGCCAGAGTGGTGCATGCTCTGGTTATCTCCCGCTTGGACTACTGCAATGCGCTATACGTGGGGCTACCTTTGAAGGTGACCCAGAAACTACAACTAATCCAGAACGCAGCAGCCAGACTGGTGACTGGGAGCGGCCGCCAAGACCATATAACACCGGTCTTGAAAGACCTACATTGGCTCCCAGTACGTTTCCGAGCACAATTCAAAGTGTTGGTGCTGACCTTTAAAGCCCTAAACGGCCTCAGTCCAGTATACCTGAAGGAGCGTCTCCACCCCCATCGTTCTACCTGGACACTGAGGTCCAGCACCGAGGGCCTTCTGGTGGTTCCCTCACTGCGAGAAGCCAAGTTACAGGGAACCAGGCAGAGGGCCTTCTCGGTAGTGGCACCCTCCCTGTGGAACACCCTCCCACCAGATGTCAAAGAGAACAACAACTACCAGACTTTTAGAAGACATCTGAAGGCAGCCCTGTTTAGGGAAGCTTTTAATGTTTGATGTATCACAGTATTTTAATATTCTTTTTGAAGCCGCCCAGAGTGGCTGGGGAAGCCCAGCCAGATGGGCGGGGTATAAATAATAAATTATTATTATTATTATCATTATTACCACGCCAGCAAGGATACTTTTAGCCCAGAAATGGAAGCAGCACGAACAACATTGGAAGAATGACAGACGAAGATGATTGAATACGCCAAACTGGTGAGACTGATGGGGGAAATCCGAAACCAGCGCGACAATCTGTTTGAAAAGGACTGGGATAATTTTGTACCCCATATGAAGGAACATTGTAAACATCTGAAAACATTTGCAGGATTGGTTTGAAATATTTTGTTATGTTATGATTGGATACCTGTTTATAAATATTAGAAGTAAGTCTATTAAGTACGGAGATAAGGCAAATGAGGTGATTTAGAAGCACAAAGATAAAAGTGATTGCATATGGAAGTCAGGGAGGGGAACGGGAGGAAGTCAAAGCTCAATTTGAGCAAAGATATATGTGATGAAGAGATTTTGTTGTTGTTGTTATAAAGGAATTTAAAAATAAATAAATATTATATTGGGGGGAGAGAGAGAGGGCTGAACCCCATAGTCAAGTTTGACTGGTTTTAACCACCCAGGGGTCTTTTACCTTACCTTTTATTCTACACCAGCACAAATGGACACCAGCCACCACTGTTTGGAATCAATAGTTAGTTTTGCATGGCTAACATTTGAATATGAAGGCAGAACAGAAAACAAAAAGACACAAGGATATTGCATACTGAATTACACAGGAAAATAAAGGCTGCAGATATAAACTCATAAAGTAGAATAATGTTAAGTTGCTAAGATAAGTCACAACGTAAATGTATATGTTATGCTGGGTTTTAGTGGGGTTTCTCTCTCAATGAAATGTTTGTGAATTAGTACACTGTGAAAGTATATTAAAGGAATAAATCACTGGCAGGAACTTTCCCAAAAAGGCAATAGTGTGGATTGTGTTCTGTCTGTCTCATATTTTAAGACTGTATTTTCTTTTCTGGTTGAGAAAACCAGGAGAATTAATTAGTATCATCCATCCATTCATTCAACAGATCTTAGGAATGTTTGCGACAAAACAAAAAGCAGTAGCACACAACAGATAAAACATCGTATCCCTAAATTCCTGTTTAAATGAAAGTGGTATCCTTTATAATCAAAATCCACAACACTGAAAACAACTGTTTTGAAATGGATATGGGGAAAAAGAACCCAGATACCAGCTACAGATTCCCTGCTGCTTAGCTGAAGACAAACAATGCATCTTCTAAATAGCTAGTGAAATGAACATGTCTTCACTAACTTCCAGAAGGAGAGCACAGAGCTGGGCTGGCAAACCTCCCTGGAGCAGATAATCCAGAAAACAGGCATTGCCATGGAAAAGATACAGTGGTGCCTCGCAAGACGAAATTAATTCGTTCCGCAAGTTTTTTCTTCTTGCAAGTTTTTCATCTTGCGAAGCACGGTTTCCCATAGGAATGCATTGAAAATCAATCAATGCGTTCCTATGGAGACCGTCCGGGGACAGAGGGGAAGCGCCGCTCTGTCCCCTCTTTTGAAGCAAGGGGCGGAGAGGAGAAGATCACTTCTCCCCCTTGCCACCCCTTGGTTCAAAAGGGGTCCGGGGAGAGAGGGGAAGGCACTGCGCCTTCCCCTCTGTCCCTGGAGCTTGCGGGGCTGGCAACGGGGAGAAGCGATCTTCTCCGCGCCGCACTTTGCTTCAAAAGAGGTCCGGGGACAGCGGGGAAGACGCGCTGCGCTTCCCGCTATCCCCGGAGCTTGCGGGGCAAGCTTCGTTTTGCAAAGCAAGCCCATAGGGAAATGCGTCTTGCAAAGCAACTCAAAAACGAAAAAACCTTTCGTTTTGCGAGTTTTTCGTCTCGCGAGGCGTTCGTCTTGCGGGGCACCACTGTACTTCTCTCTTCCAATCTGACCACAGCTAAAGAAGGATTTGGGTTGGGGTCATAATGTACCGGAAGGCTGTTAAGACATATGCAATTACAGAATACTTATCAGTTTTGTGCCTTGGTTACACTAGACTTCCAGTGTAGTGTTCCTCCTTTGTGGGTGGACTGGTTTTTGAAGTGTACTAGGACAGGGTGGGGTACCACTGCATTTCTATAACTCTCCCACTGTTTTTCATGTTGACTTAACTAAATCTGGCCTAACTATCCCACAACCTGTTCCTCTCCCCTTTTGAAACCACCCCACTTCCTGTTTCCCTCACCCATTTCCATCATGCAAGTGTGCACACCAAAACTCTAGTATCACCAAGACATACAGAAGGAAAAGGAGTAGCAAAACCACATTCCTCTTTGAATTTTCCAAGGGACTTTTCCAAGCAGAGATAATCAAGCATATGTTGATTCTACCTCAACTATCACAAGGGGGCACTTGGGGAAAGAAATATAATGGAAGGTCTGAGTCCAGACCTGCCACAATACTACTTTCCTTAGCTCATGCTTGGTCTGCTGCCCAGGACTTCAGGCTTGGATCAATGTCTATTGACCATGTTACTCAGCTGCAAAATCAGGGTCAGAAAGACCCTGCACAAACTTGCAAAGATTTCTGCCATCCTACCATCACATGCTAAACAATTCCCAAACAAGAAAAGTCCTATCTAGAAATGTGCATACTTACATATGCAGAATTGTGGGAATGTTCAGGGATGCAGGAGAGGTTATATTGTTTGATTATAGCCTTTCCAAATTGTGTAAACAAGTTCACAATTTAGCAGAGTAACATTCCCCCTTAGCGGATGCATTCGCTCAGGCTTGCTAAAGCCTCTATAATAACTGTTCTGGTATTTTCCCCTTATTCCCTCAGAAAACACAGTCTTCTATAAAAGTATAAAAAGAGTTTACTCACTCACATTCTGTTCACAATCAGATCCCAGAAGGCAGACTTATCTTAGAAAAGGAATGTACACATGGAAACTATCTCATAAAGAGACAGTCCCTAGATGTTGCTTCTTCAACGAAAGTAGTCGTAGAGAGAGAGATGGCGGCCAGTCCTATGCTGTTGTTACCTGCATAGGTGACGCCACGCCCACCACATGCAGAGGAAGTCTGTCCCAGCCCAGAAGGAAACAGAAAGTTTACCTGCTGGCTGGACAAGCATTCCTCCCCATGTCTAAACATGTTCACTCTAGGGATGTTGTACTTGACTGCTTTTGTGTTTCACATCCCACAAGAATGTCACATGCCATGACTTAAAATGTGTACCCTGCAGAGTGGCAGTCACTATGGTGGGTTAGAACTGTACAACTGGCCTCCAAACTCTGGTGTTGCTGAGCTTACCTGGGCAGGGCAGGGTAGTGGTAAGGTCAGGGCTGTGCGGATGCGCCAGCAGGAATGCTGAATTGGCTCTCCTGGTGTACCTGCAGAGCCTTGGCCTTGCTGCCACTCTGCCCCATCCAGGTAAACCACAATGATGTCAGCGATGGAGGGTGTTTCTGCTAGGGCTGCCATATTCCAAAGCGCAAAATCCCAGACGCATTCAGGGCACCCCACCACCACCCCACATCTCCGTCATTCCCTCCTTCCCTGCTGCTGACCCCTTCCTCACCCACCTGTTCGCTCCCTTCTTCCTTCCCCTCTCTTACCTTTGCCTGTCTTAGGCCTTCTGCTCACGAGATTCTGCATCTCTGGATGAAGGGAGGCCAGAGGTCCATGCAAGGCCTGATGTTCAGCAGAAATGCCGCCAGGCCTAGTGCGGCCCCCCAGAATAATAAACAAACAAACAAACAAACCAATTGACATTTCATGTAAATTGCACAAATCTGCCCAGAGGGTCATGCTGGCCCCCCAAAAGAGGACATGTCAGGGAAAACCTGGACGTATGGCAACCCTAGTTTCTGCCCCACCACACCAGCTGCTACTACAGGTTTGTAAATCAGTTGATGAGTATGTATGGTGAAGCTGTAGCCCAGGCATGGGCAAACTTGGCCCTCCAGGTGGTTGGGGACTACAGTTCCCATCATCCCTGACCACTAGTCCTGTTAGCTAGGGATGATGGGAGTTGTAGTCCCAAAACATCTGGAGGACCAAGTTTCCCCATGCCTGCTATAGCCCCTTATATTTTCCCCATATGTGTATCACAGTGATTTATAAGTAGCAGATTATGCAAAGAGGAAAAGGCACAGGCAGAAACTCCATGGTAAGTGTGCATGAATGTGTCGTTGTCGTTGTCATCATCGTCGTCATATCATCACATAGCATTCTCCTAGAGGATAAGGCATCAATTCCCACACAGGTGACTTCAGTATAGGAGTTTTATGATAAGTGAATCAATCCTTAAAAATGTAGTATTGTATTTCTTTACACCGTAATGGGTATTTTATAAGAAATTATAATTATGTGTTCTAATGTTCGACCTATTCTTAAAAGCCATAGGTGTTGAAATGTATATTGTTATAGAAGTTACTGAGTAGGCTTTGCTGCTTACATCAAACATAGTTTCCTCTAGGGAACTGTAATGCCAGAAGAAGAAATTATAATGAGCTGCAGCACTCCTGTAGATTTAGTTTATTGTACAGTTTATGGATACAGTTGTGTGGCTGTGTATAAAACAAGATGCATTATCTTCTGGTTTACTATGTAGGCTGTAATAAATATCTGAGTTTCACACTTTGCTTTGGTATTCTTATAAGAGATGCTGGAAGATCTCTCTTAAGGGAATCAACCTCAGCCATCCTAATGATAGATGTTCCCCATAACAGCATGGCATATTCAAGGATAATGAGCATCGCCAACAAAGATTGGCACCGTCTTTTCCAATATCGTAAAACTCCCACCGCCACTCTCCCCGTCACAACCCATACTTACAATGATATTTGTATTGGCACCTGAAAGAGATTGATATTTTAACCAGTTGCTGCATACCGCCTTGGGTTTTGGAGATAAACAGCTAAATATCACAAAATGAGATGTAGAAATTACATCAGAAGTGTCGTTAGCAATGAGATTTTAAGTTGAAACATGAAATAGCCCAGGTTTAGTTTGTTTCGATGTACCTGTACTGGGAAACATTCATTTGCAATTAAGAATGTGTAAAACTTGCTCTTTATTTCCATTTAATTATCCTTTTACTTAATGTATACATAAATAGAATTAGCGAGTACACACACACACATTATTATAATTACAATAATGCAAAAGGAATGTCTATTATCCTGAAAATGATCATTCCAGCTCTCTCCTACAACATGTTAATTAAGACATTGTTATAATAATCCTCGTTTTGTTATACCTTTCTGAAACTGATAGAGCAATTAGGATTTTTGCTTTTTGCTGCAGCAGCAGTAAAAAGGTTTGCCCTTATCTATATTCCAGTTCTTTTAGTAACCCAACAGAAATATTTTTGGCTCCAGAGATAATAAATATCCAGTCATTTCTCTTATTAGACTCCAAATTGAGGAGTATATTAAGTTGGTCTTCCCATTGGGCTTCAGTATCCACCAATACTCTATGAAAGTCATTCCATTTTAAAGTTATGTTTTATTGTGACTTTTTGCATTGGGTCAGATTGTTAAAAGGTGTGTGTTATTTGTTGTATACGTGGTTGCTGTAAACTGCCTTGTGTATAGTAATATAGAAAGGAAGTACAGTCTTACCTTGGTTTCCAAACAGCTTAGTTCCCAAACGTTTTGGCTCCTGAACGTCGCAAGCCAGGAAGTGACTGTTCCGGTTTGCAAACTATTTTGAGAAGCTGAACATCTGATGGGGCTTCTGTGGCTTCTGATTGGCTGCAGGAGCTTCCTGCAGCCAATCAGAAGCCACAATTTGGTTTTTGAATGTTTCAGAAGTTGAATGGACTTCTGGAACAGATTCCATTTGACTTCCAAGGTACGACTGTAAAGAAATTGAAAGTGAAATGAAAATGAAAATAAAATAATAATAATACACATTTTGAGAATGGACCCAAGCCTGGCAGTGGCATAGCGTGGGGGGGTGCAGGGGGGGCCGGCCGCACCGGGCGCAACATCTGGGGGTTAGGGTTAGGGGGCGCAAATCCAGGGGTTAGGGGGCGCAAATTACTTGCCTTGCCCCGGGTGCTGACAACCCACACTACGCCACTGAAGCCTGGGTCTGGGTTAGCACAAAATGAGGCACAGTGTGTGCTTTTTCATTAAGGAGGAAGGGGCCCTATCCCTAGTGAGCCCATTATAAAAGGGAAGGGAGTTTGCAGAAAGGAGATTGGCCCTTCTCAAATGTCTATTTTTACCCCAATATTGAAATTGACAAGCATTTAGTACCAGCCCAATCTTATGCTCCTTTTAGTCTGAAAAGGCACATGGTAGAAACCGTTCCTTTATTAGGCAACCATAATGTGTTCTCCTTTTGCAAGAAACTGTTCCATTATTTATAATGGAAATGCCGACACCATCTCTTAACAGCGGTGCCACGGACATGCTGATAGAAGAATGCGGATCCTGTTGACTTTGTTAAACTGAAAACACTTGCCGGAATTGCAGGCATCTTTCCTTTTCAACTCTGCAGGAGACAGTATTAACGAGACAACAGCCTTCTCCAAGACGTTAGGCACGCTCTGTGCACTATGCTTTCACAGGTATTAAGGTCAATGTTTGAAACACTGGATGCAAATCTCCAACAGACCAAATCAAAATGCATACAAAATATGTCTTCAGTCACATCCACCTGAGGGGATAGGTGCAATCAGTGATATTTTTGCCATGTTTGCCAAAGCTGTTGAGTTGCACGGGTAGAGATCATTCCTGTGGCTACAGATTCCATTCTTTCCCGTTAGATATTGTAAATATCCCACAGGATTAACTAAGGGTTAAAAACATTTGTGGCAATGCTCTGCTGTACGGTCTTGCATTTCCTTACTTGGAAATAAGTGCCGGTGGGCTCAAAAGCGCTTACACAGTGCTTTTTATTTTTCCTAGAATAAAAGGCGCAGGAACGCTGCCCTGTCCCTCCTGCTTCTGCGCCAGTGGAAAAGTGAGGGCTGCTCTGTGGGCGAGCAGAGCAGATGCACAGAGAAGCTTCATCTCTGTGAGTCGGCTCTGCAAGTTGCCCTGCCCCTTCTGCTTGCGTGTGCAAGCTGGAGAGGCAGGGTGGCTTGCAGAGCTGAGGCATGGGAAGGAGGCTGAAGGAGGCTGAATCCACACTGCACCTCTGCCTTATGAGAGCCAGTGTGGTGTAGTGGTTAAGAGCGGTAGTCTCGTAATCTGGGGAACCGGGTTCGCGTCTCCGCTCCTCCACCTGCAGCTGCTGGGTGACCTTGGGCTAGTCACACTTCTCTGAAGTCTCTCAGTCCCACTCACCTCACAGAGTGTTGTGGGAGAGGAAGGGAAAGGAGAATGTTAGCCGCTTTGAGACTCCTTCGGGTAGTAATAAAGCGGGATATCAAATCCAAACTCTTCTTCTTCTTCATGAGAAGACCTTCTCTGCACTCCAGGGAAAGTCTTCCCCAGGGCCGTCTTAAGCATATGCGGCGCGCAGGGTGCAAATATCCGCACGGCGCCCCCCCCCAAGTTGCCCAGAGTTGTCAACCTTTTTTAAGGGGGGAACTCAAAGTTGTTGACTTTTTTTAGGGCAGGCCCACGAGGCGTGCACAGCAGAGCTGCCCTGGCCAGCCGCCACAGTGGCAACAGCAGAGCCCGAGGTGTCAGCATCAGCAGAGCAAGGCTGGGGCCGGGTGTCGGGGGGGGGAAGCAGAGCCCTATCTCACCAACAGTCGAGGCCAAGGTGGTGGCAGAGACTGAGTGAAGCCGGGCGTTTCATGTGAGCAGCGTGCGCTGTGTGGGCCTCCAATTCCAGGCGTGCAGGAGGGCAGAGCTGGCCAGCTGTCTCAGTGCCTTACTCACCCACAGCAGAAGAGCTGCAGTGCTTGATGGGCTCTGCTTCGCTCAGCAGCAGCTGTCGGCTCTTCCCAATCCCCAGACTCCAAATCTCGGACCCGGACTCTTGGCCTGGTGCCCCTGAGAGCCCAGCGCCCGGGTGCTCCACACCCCTAGTGCCTATGGGTAAGACGGCCCTGGTCTTCTCGTGAGCCAGAGGCATAGCATGAGGAGAGCTGCTGGAACTGCGTTCCAGCACGATCCAGCTGAAAAGAAAGGCCCTGGGCTTACATCTAGATAAGTGTATCTAGGCAGAGCCTTAGTACATATGAATCAATGTGTTCAGATCTAGCCTCAAAATTCCAGTTCCAGTCAGTGCATTATTCTTTTACCTTTCTGCGCGATGCCAAGTTGGTTAATCGTTCCACTTTAGAAGCTAGTGAGCCAAGCTGCCTGACTGAGATAAATTGGTTCCATCCCACACTTTGCCAAGTTATCAGTTCCTTCAAAACAGAGTTGTGTTTATCTACAAACCAATTAGCACAGCGGAGAATGTCTAAGGCAGGACATGTCATGCAGTCTGCTGTTAAAGCTCGGCAGCTGATTATGAGTAAAAGCCATTTTCAAAAGACAATGGCTGAATCAAGAAACAATTCATGTTAACACAGGCCCAGTTCAATTTAAGATAATCCATCTGCTATTAAGGAGAGGTGTCAAATATATATCGAGATATAAAAGCCAGCTCTATAGCTATTTACAAAGAAACAGATCCAGCAACAGGGATTCCCAGATAGGGCTAGGATCCATTTCCTGTTGTACCCTTTGAGATCTTTGAGACATGTAAATCTGGGACACATTTGAAATGGGGGGGGGGGGAATCTGTTTCACATTCCAAACATCAGCTGGCAAAAGCTGGGAAAGGAGGAGAGATAACTCAAAGCAAAACAGAATTGTTTCCTCATTCTGGGCAATCCCATCCATGTTCATAGCTGTCAACGATTCCCTTTTTTAAAAGGGAAATTCCCTTATTCCGAATAGGATTCCTCGCAAGAAAAGGGAAAAGTTGACAGATATGTCCATGTTATGCTCGGAAGTGGGGTAGCAACTTATCCGTCACCAAAAATGAGGACAAAAGAGGACACCTATTTGCATATGCTCATTTATATGCAAAGATGCAAATTTAGCAATAATTACTATAATTTACATAGAAACATAGGACCTCTCATCACAGTGGGGAAGACGGTGACTAGGTGACTTGACTAGGTGACCTGTCAGGGATGTCAAGAGGATTTTGGTTCAGTCCACAATTTGCTTCCCCCCCTTTTCATCCCATTGAACCAGACCTCAGTCAGAACAGAACACAGATCTGTCATTTAATCTAATGGTTTGATCTCTGTACCAAGGGCTCTTCTGTCTCCCCATCCCATTGATTTTAACAGTATAAAGTTACTTGGAAGAAGCAGGATGAACAAACTGCAGACCACCTTCTCTGTAATTCTGTGAACAAAAGGCCATGATATGTACAAAAAAAGAAGAAGAAGCTTCCACCATGCTGTACTGATGTTCCTGTAGAGCCTGCCTCCAGAGGCAATTGCCTCACCTTGCCTCATGGGTGGACTGGCATAATGTTCTTCAAGCTTTTGCCCCAGATGTTGTTAGAGCAACTGCCATAATCCCTCAACATTAGGTAAACTGACTGGGGATGAAATAGTTGCAGTTCAATAACATCTTGGGACCCAAGGGTGAAGAACATTGGTTAGCAGACAGAATGTCTGATTGGCGCTCTCCCTGTGGAACACCCTCCCATTAGATGTCAAGGAGATAAAGAACTACACAATTTTTAGAAGACATCTGAAGGCAGTCATTTGACATTTTATTATGTTTTTATCTTCTGCTGGAAGCCACCCAGAGTGGTTGGGGAAACCCAGCTAGATGGGAGGGGTATAAATAATGAAGTTGTTGTTGTTGTTGTTGTTGTTGTTGTTGTTGTTGTTGTTGTTGTTGTTGTTGTTGTTGTTGTTCCTAGGATAGGCTAAAGCCTGGGTTCCAAGCCCCAGTCAACTATAACCCTGGCTACAACCAATCTCTATTGTCAGATATGTTGAGATGGCCATGCCTCCTTCTTGGAGCTGCTTAGAGGTGGTGCTGTGGTCTAAAACACTGAGCCTCTTGGGCTTGCCGATCAGAAGGTTGGTGGTTCAAATCTGTGTGATGGTGGTGAGTTCCCATTGTTCTATCCCAGCTCCTTCCAACCTAGCAATTCAAAAGCATGCCAGTGCAAGTAGATAAATAGGTACCCCTGCAGCGGGAAGGTAAACAGCGTTTCCGTGCGCTCTGGTTTCTGTCACAGTGTCCCGTTGCGCCAGAAGCAGTTTAGTCATGCTAGCCACATTACCCAGAAAGCTGTCTGTGGGAAAATGCCAGCTCCCTTGGCCTGAAAGCAAGATGAGCACCACAACCCCATAGTCGCCTTTGACTGGACTTAACAGTCCAGGGGTCCTTTACGTTTACCTTTACCTAAAAGGCAGGGTGGGATGAGAATGTAATTGTGAGCATGATCCAGCCAATGCTAAGCTTTCTAAGCTTGCAGTCCTAAATACACTAGGGATTAAGCCCCACTGGACGCTGTGGGATTTGCTTCTGAATAATCTTTGCATAGGATTGTACTGTAGGGCAGCAATCCCTATGTGAATTCCTTTGGAATAACCACCATTGGACACAACAGGACTTCTCAGTAAACATACATCAGATTGTGCTGTAGATTCCATAGATATATGGAATATATGCTTAGTTCTCCTAATTAAATGAATGAGGTCTATTAGCTCTGTTGTGGGATATATATGTGTATGTATGTATGTATGTATGTATGTATGTATGTATGTATGTTATTTGCATTTTACATGAATGGATTATATTGGAAACAAGCCATTAGCTCAATGTGGAGGAACACTCACAAAACAAGTTTGAGCTTTACATCCAAACATCTGTCCTCTTAAGGCTACACGTCAGAGAAGGGTAATTTAGTTGATTGCAGTCTTAAGCAAGGTGTGAAATGAAGTGGAAAATGCAAAGGAAAATCATATATGAAAAACCAGGGTCGCCAGAATGTCTAGTAGATAGTGATGGACTCACCATCCATGAATTTGTCTAACCCTCTTTGAAAACCAGTGTCTTTGTAAGAAAGATAGACCAGAATGTGTTTGGCACATCTTTGCTTGTTTTCAGAACAACGAAGGAGGGAGGTTTATGACCACCAGAGTGCACAGTTGTAATGTACCCAGGGGATCCTTGAAAGAGTTCTTACCAATCTCGGCACCCCTGAAGTCAACCAACTTACTGGAACATTTAATCACAAACCACGTTGATTACTAGGGTTAAATGCACCACAGCATAGCCCAATGGATTGTGAGCTGTCATTCCCTACTGAAAATATTATTTTTATTATTTAATTATTATGTATAAAATTTGTATACTGCAGTATACACATAGATCTCGGCGGTTCACAACATAAAAGCACAATATAAAAAAAACAGAAAATATATAACAAAAACAAAAATGAAGACAACCCAATTATCCCCCTGTCAGGAAACTGACATCAGAGCGAGAGGCGAAGGGGAGGCTCCCAGATTCTGCGGGTGAAGGACCCAGCACCAGGGGGAGAAGCAGCTCAGTAGAGGAGAAGGGAAATCAGCGCAACACCAGGGATAAAGGGGGGCAAATGGGGGAAGCGGAGGGAGAGCTCCGGGATTCTTCTCTGGACATTAGTGAGGAGAGCACTGGTCCTCCACTACCCACGCCCTCCCTGCACAGAAGACTCCCGCGCAGTGAGAGGAGGAGGCGACTGGGAGTCAGACAGCTTCTATGCTGGAAAAGGTTTAAGAAACGCCCACAGACAGATTCTGCTAGCGACTTAGACAGCCGCGCAGAGATGGGCTGTGCAGTCAGAACGGTTTAACCAAGGCAATTAAGCCTAGAAAGGCGGCAGTTTACGCACGAGTAACTCACACCCATTACACCCCCCTTCCACAACACATTTTAATAGGGCATCAGGTGTTAATCAGCCAAAGGCCTGGTTAAAGAGGAACGTTTTCACCTGGCACTGAAAGGTGTATAATGAAGGCATCAGCTGAACATCCCTGGGGAGAGCATTCCACAAACGGGGAGTCACTGCCAAAAATGCCTGTTCTCGTGTTTCTACCATCCAGACCTCTCATGGAGGAGATGGTAGATTCCACCTGTGCTATATATATTCGAAGCAGTATCATGGCACTTGTCTACAGAGCAAGTACAGTATTGTACAATTTATGTATAGAGATACAGATGCGCACATATTTTGGGATACGTGTGTAGAAATGTTGCAGCTAGATGAGGGTCTAACAGGCTTGCATGTTGAGCACACTGCTTTATGGAAGTAAGTCATGAGCATCTCACACCTGCCAGGAGTGATGCTTCAATGACTTCCACATGCATTGAGTCAGGAAGATTATGGGCATCATATGGCAGGACAGAATCTCAAACAAAGATGTGCTCTCCCAAGTCCACATCCCTAGCTTGTTCACAGTTCTTTCTCAGCAATGTCTACATTGGCTTGGTCATGTACATAGGGAGCTGGCTTCAGGCACTAGGCCTGTTGGCAGACCAACTCTGTGTTACAAAGACGTCTGCAAACGTGGCAACATTAACCCCACTGAATGGGAATCCCTTGCAGATGATCCCAGTACCAGGAGACAGGCAGGTCATATATCCACGGAGGGGTTGTTGGTATTGAGAATTCCATCCAGGCATGGAATTGTTACATGTCACATGTCTGTTAACATTCAGCACAGTATGCCGGGAACTTCCGTTGTGTGTATAGCTTTTGCTTTTAGCTGTTCTCTCTGAGACGACATGAGAGAGAGAAGACATGTTTCTTTGTCCTGATTTATGATTAAGAAATCTGTAGTTGTAGTATGCTTCCACAAGCCTCACGCCTATTCTGTGTGCACAGTTCAATCTGCTGATAGTGTGCCCTGGCTGAGTAAGCCCGGGTCGCTGATTTACATCGGAGCAGTTGGTGTGTGCTGCATGCATGTGACGTCACACACACTATTTGTGGTGCATGTGGGTGATGTCACACGCATGACATGTCATGCAACATGACACAGGTCTCCCAACACTATGCAAGTTGGCACAGTCTTCTGCCACACGCCAGTTCCGTGCAGGCCAGTGCAGCCTTCTGAGACATCGCACTGGGCCCCTCAACAAATATTGAGGGGGTTAAAAACACCTCTCGGGACGCGGGTGGCGCTGTGGGTAAAACCTCAGTGCCTAAGACTTGCCAATCAGAAGATCAGCGGTTCGAATCCCCGCGGTGGGGTGAGCTCCCGTCATTCGGTCCCAGCTCCTGCCCACCTAGCAGTTTGAAAGCACCCCTAAGTGCAAGTAGATAAATAGGTACCGCTTTATAGCAGGAAGGTAAACGGCGTTTCCGTGTGCGGCACTGGTGCTGGCTCGCCAGTTGCAGCTTCGTCATGCTGGCCACATGACCCGGGAGTGTCTTCGGACGGCGCTGGTTCACGGCCTCTTGAGCGAGATGAGCGCACAACCCTAGAGTCGGTCACGACTGGCCCGTACGGGCAGGGGTACCTTTACCTTTACCTCTAAAAACACCTCTGCCTCCTGGAGTTGGTATGCTTGTGAGACTTTCTTCACCTCCAGAAGTCTCCAATTTGCTAGAGTAGTCTGGAGAACTCAAGCGGGTGTCATATCAGAATACTGATTTGCATCCGTATTGATCGGGGAAGTGAAGACTGTCTCCGAGTTGCTGTTTTTGGCACCAAAGGACTTGTGTCAGATCATTACATTCTTGTGGAACGAAACAACTTATTTATTTGGTGCTTAGCACATCATTAGTTTAGTATAAGTCTGAGGCATGTTTGCACAATCACTACCTGCCCGTTATGAAAGCAACAGCAAAAAAGTGACTATATCGGAACAGGACATTATACCATTATACCAAGACAGGACATTGGTCCATCTAGCTCAGTATTGTCCAGGGTTCCCAATACTCGGCTCTCCAGCTGTTTTTGGACTACAGTTTCCATCATCCCTGACCACTGGTCCTGCTAGCTAGGGAATGATGGAACTTACAGTTTGTGAGGGTCTACATAGACTGATAGCAGCGCTCCCTCTCCAACAGGGAACATTTTTCACCCAACCTGGAGATCCTGGAACTGAACCTGGGACTTTTTGCATGCAAAGCAGATGTCTTACCACTGAACTTTGGGCCACGCCACTGTGGTATTTAAACCCATGATCTCCTTAACCAGTGTGGTGTAGTGGTTAATAGCAGTAGTCTCGTAATCTGGAGAACTGGCTTCGCGTCTCCGCTCCTCCACATGCAACTGCTGGGTGACCTTGGGCTAGTCACACTTCTTTGAAGTCTCTCAGCCCCACTCACCTCACAGAGTGTTTGTTGTGGGGGAGGAAGGGAAAGGAGAATGTTAGCTGCTTGGAGACTCCTTTGGGTAATGATAAAGCGGGATATCAAATCCAAACTCTTCTTCTTAACCACTACATTTGTTCTCCTTTACAGTCTATGGCTGGATACCCTAATAAGCACGGTACAGTCCTGATTGGGGGAGGTGGAGATTTGTATATCCAGGTTTCTGAGACTTCTCAGAAAGTACCATCTGAATAGGACCTCCAACGTGTTACATCAAAGACATAACTGCTGTGTTCTAATTCCTCAGTTGGGTGCATGCAATAGAAAATGGAACGAAACTGTTATAAAGATCTATGGGACTTAAAAGACAATGCCCAAATAAAAGCAACCAGAAACCTGCATAGCAAAGTTTATACAAACAAATAACTACTTTAAAAGGCTTGCTGATTTTAAAGTTTAGTAAAAGCAGCACAACAAAATCAATGGGCGCTAAACAGAAAATCCACTGAGGCTCCAATTCTTTACCATGACTTCTTAGTAGACATGGTTAGGATTACACTGTAATCAGCAAGCAAAGAAGCTGTTGTTTAACTTCTTTTAAACTGCATTTTAATTAGATGAGGGATTTTATTTTTTTTAGTGTGTAAAGCATATTAAAAAGTAATTGACAGTGCCTCCATAGGATATGATAACCAAGATTTAGATGTTATAGGGATGTAAATTATTGTACAAGGTCTCTGTAGTGAAGATTACTAAGTTTGGGTCTGACTCCTTTTAACCGTTTATTGTTGTTGTTTTTTAATAGCTTCTATAGAATCCTGTCAATAAAGAATAGTTTTAATACAAAAAGAAAATAGAGAGTGAGTGAATTGCACTGAGATGGTGTTTAGCAGCTGTCTAGGAAAACTAAGGGTATCTATTTCAAACTTTCTAAGGCGAGGCTAGCCAACTAGATCTTTAAATTTGCTGCTGAATCAAGATATTAGATGGTTATTTTATCTGCCCTTCTCTCTCCCCACTGTTTTGACCACCCCTCCTTCCACAGTGCACATGCTTACTGCTGCGGTTTTGCTGGGACTGAACCAAACTTGCCCTAGACCAGGCAACATAGTGTCCCTCAAAATACTGTAGGAGTCCATCAGCCTCAGCTGCCATTGGCCAATGGTCAAGGATGATGGGAGTTGGGAGTTGGGTTTCCAACAACGTCTAAACGGCATCGGGCTGGCTACCCCCATCTCCAAAATTCTCAACTTTTGCTCCAGCAGATTTTGATGGTGACTGTCCACCAAATATTCTCTGGGAGGTTGTCTCCAAACCATACTTAGAGCAGACCCATTGAAATTCATGGGACATAAATTAGTTGTGCCTAATGTGAGTCCCATTCAGTAACGGATCAAAGTAAGCATGGTTGAAGCTGTATTCGGATGACACTTGATTCCAATTTCATGATGCTTCCTTACCTGATCATTTTCACAATTTATGAAAATGAATGTAAAAGTCACTTCTGGTAACTTTTAGGAGATCCATCTGGAATTAATGGGAAATTAGTGCTTATTTCTGTATTATATGTTTTCAGAAAAAAAAATGCAACCCCATTAACTAGGAAAATAACTGGAGTTTTGCCTGGACAAAATTTGGGGCACTATATAGAGTGCTTTTCTTCTAGAAAAAAAGTGCCGGTACTGCAGACCTTTGAGTACCCCCCAGAAGAAAAAAAACACTTATATTGTTCTTTCCTGCCATTTAGTATTATATATTGTTCAAAGAAACCACAGTTCCATAGGTAGGAATTGGGACAGAAGCACTAGCATTATAAACCTGAAGAATTAGCACAATAAACTCCAAGTATTAATGCAACCTAAGTATGGACCCAATCCTGGGCATGCAAGCATCCAGCAAATATTTAGAAATCCTGTGATACAAAGCATCCACATTTGAATCCTGAATATTTTGTTGCAGCAGGCAACACTTGACTGAAGCTGACGGATGACATGTGACAGGTGTCAAAATTTGGCAGTATCAGGTGGGCAGCAATCAACTTTTTTTACAACCAATAATTCACAGCAGCTGACATATGACGTTCAATGGAATTTAGTACTTCTGTCATGTAGCTCATTTCACTTCGATACATGTTTATATACTACCACCCTTAGGGTGCTTTCATTCATCTTGCTTTGCGAGTTACTTTGCTCTCGCTCCAACTATGCACAGGATTTCACATTTCAGGAGACTACTCCTGTCTCTTCCTAGTTTTAGCAACTGCAGTTCAGCAACTGCTTTCTGTGCTTATAACCTTCCTGCTGAATCTTCCATCTCACAGTGGCTGTTATGCAAACATCTGCCTCAGGAGCCACAACTGCGGTTGTGAATCCAGTGGATGAAGCTGTCTTCTCAAAATTGCTTTGTAGGCTTAATCAGTAGATGGCAGTAACAGCAAACGATTAGCTGTGACTCCAGCTTTCACACAAAGCTTGCCCACATTAATCATACATACCGAAAATTCCGCAAAGTACAACCTGACAAAGACCTTGCTTTGCCACAATCAATCTTTATTCACCGCTAGATTAAAGCAGTTAGCTATACTTGATTGCTTCAGGTCCAGGATAAAGCTTATAAACAACTACATGTATGTTCCCTGCTTTGGGGCATATATTTTTTAATTGGAGTTGGGTTGTAATCTCTTCCTTCTTGATTATTGCTTCTGACCACCCAGTGCCTGTTTACTCTGATTGCGGTGCCCTGGTATTTCATTGCATGGCAATGTGAATGATGTCACCAACCTTGTATTGTTTATGAACAGAGGAATAAACAACTAACCTGACATGATTAAAAGAGAACTTCCTTGCCTCGCTTGTCCAGTCTGTTATTTGTACGTTGTTGAATGGGTGTATTATGAAAAGTGAAATGGCTACTCATGATATACAGGTTATTCTTATTCTTATACTACTACTACAAGAAGAAGAAGAAGAGAAGTAAAGAAGAAGAATGGTCTTAATTTGTGAAACCACTGCTGAGCAGAAGAGCATTTCAGAGATTAAGGAGAATGACTTCCATATTTGTGAATGATGGAGAGTCCTTTAGAGACAGACACAATCCACATGAAAGGGGGAACAAACCCCTGTTTGTGGGATTCTGTTTGGTTGTTATAAAATGTTATAAAATTACATTTCCCCAATAAACTTCCCTGCATAAAAGGGTCAGCAGTTCACAGGAAGGTCAATGATGCAAGGAGGTGTTTTGCACAGGAGGGTCAAAAGTTTGCCTTAGGCAACTGACTATTGAGGAGGAATAGAAACTTAATCAGAAGTCTCCCAGGCTCAAAGGTTCTGAGGGGTGTGTGTGAAAACATTGCATATAAGTTGAGTTAATAGATTCATCAGAAAGCTGAGGCAACAGAGAGATGACCTCTTGAAGATCAGGATTTGAAGAGCTGCGAGAGAGAAAGGGTTAAAACACATTAAAAGAGCTGAAGACAGCATTGGCTTGAACAGTGGAGCAGAACCACACTAGCAATAACCTCTTGGCAGTGGAGTCGCTGCTTCTTGCCAGGAGGGGGAGAGTGAGCCAGTGGCAAGGTCAAGGCTGTGTGGCTAGAGCAGTAGGAGTGATGGATTGGCTCTACACGCTTGCCACTAGCTTGCCCCTCCAGATAAGTGGCAGTAACTCTATTGACAGGAGGATATTTGTCATGAGCTCTGGGGAGACATTGTGGAAAGGGTGGTTAAATAATGACAAGGAGCAGAGGTGTTGCTTTCTCCAGAGAATTGAGGGGGCTGATGCAATGTCCTGACATCACATGCACATCACATCTGAGCATTGAAGGTGCCTGGCCCCCTCAAAAATAAAGATTGGGGGACACAGTGCCTTGGCCCCCCGGAGCTGGCACTATTGATGAGGAGTGGGAGGTGATTGGGAAGCTGGAGGAGTACAACCCAGAGGTTTGCGGTGATGGGGGAGCCCCCAAGAGGAATCTGTCAATGGGAAGGTTCCCAGAAGCTTGGGAGGTAGACACTTGGATCCAGAGAGAGGGCTGAAATGATGGTCAAGGGAACTGTCCACCTCTGTGTCACTGGTTACCACAAGTGCAATGTCACTACCAGTCACATAGGTACTTTCCCCTGTTAGCGAGGAGCTTTCCCTGTTGGCGAAGGTGCCTAGAGATAAATCCAACAGCAAGCTGGCTCCATTGACTCCACCTCTATCTCCACAGATGCAACAACACCGACAGCATCAGACTTTGCACACTCAGCCTCCATGGAGGAGTGCACATTGCTTGCCCAGTCCAGCTATTCCCTCTGAGTGTGCCATTCCCACCCCTTGTCAAGGTTCCATTTTTCTTTTCCACTTGTCACTCTACTTGATCACTGAGCATGCTCAGTCCCCCCCTGGGATGACTTTTTGTTTGTGCCCCCCTTGGCTTTTTCTGAAAAGTACTTCTGCACCCCTTGGGGTACCCTGAGCATGTAGGCACCTCCTTCTTGTTTCTCAGTTCTTCTTTGGCTTCCTTCACTGAGTTTCCATTCCAAGATGGTGGCGCGTTCATACTCTGTGACTCTGAGCTCCCAGTAGCAAGACACAGCGTTGGACTTTCGGAGAAAGAGAGGAGAACTAGCCCCGTTGTACATCGGGGAGAGCTGTGTGGAGAGACTCTCTTCCTTTAAATTCCTAGGAGTTTATCTCAGTGAAGACCTTACTTGGAAAATAAATACAACCCAGGTGGTTAAGAAAGCCCAACAGAGACTCCATCTCCTCAGAGTATTGTGGAAGAACGATGTCAATCAACATTTGATGATCTCCATCTACCGGTCAACAATAGAAAGTGTCCTTTCATACTGCATCGCAGTGTGGTACGCTGGTTTGACATCATCTGATAGGAAGTTCCTACAAAGGGTGGTGAATACAGCACAAGATATTATGGGCTGTCCTGTGAATCCGCTAGATGAAATAGCGGAAGAACGTTGCCGCAGGAGAGTGAGGAACATTCTCAGGGATGATTCACACCCTGGCCGGCACTTTCTTGATCTCCTGCCTTCAGGCAGAAGATATAGAAGCATGATTAGTCGCACCAACAGGGTAAAGAACAGCTTCTATCCGTGGGCTGTTAGGCTGCTGAATGAAAAGATAACAACAGGGCAACTGACTTTCAGGTTTGGTGGGTGGGTGTCAGTAAATGAGGGAAATTAAGACTAATAGAGCTGAGTAGGGTGGGGTGCTCGTGTAATCTCACTGTATACAAGTTGTACAAGTGACAAGAAAGTATTTCAATTTCAATTTCACTTCAGTTGTCATGGACTAGTTGCAGGCAGAGGGCTGGTGGGAGGAACTAGCTGGGGAACAACCAAGGGAAGAAGGGTCAGTGCCTAGGGAGTGGTGGTGGGACGAAAATGAGTGGTCAGAGGGAGAAGGCAGGGAACAGGAGGTGTCGGAAGCTGAAGAGGTAACAGAGCTTAGTGAGCTGGGAGAGTCTGTGGTAGAGAGAAGTTCAGAATCAGGGGCAGAAGCTGAAGCAAGAAATTGGGAAGAGAGAGGCCCTGAGGCAGAGATGAGTATGGCTGGTGAAGAGTCATGGGTGTCTCCCACTCCAGCTGTGACAAGCTCATCCTTTTGTCTCCTTGGTAAAAGGTAAAAAGGTGAAGGGCCCCTGGACAGATAAGTCCAGTAAAAGGTGATTATGGGGTTGTGGCACTCATCTCACATTCAGGCCAAGATTGCCGTTTACTTTCCTGCCAGTGTGGTACCTATTTATCTACTCACACTGATATGCTTTCGAGTTGCTAGGTTGGCAGCAGCTGGGACAGAGCAATGGGAGCTCACCCTGTTGCGGGGATTCGAACCACCAACCTTCCGATCAGTAAGCCCAAGAGGCTCAGTGGTTTAGACCACAGGGCCTACTTTGTTTTTCCTCCTAGAAGAGGCCTGGAAAGGGTGGAGGAGAGGTTGGCTGCACACAGGGGCAGGCTCTACTTGCTTGGAAAAAGCCCTAGAAGGTAGGGGACTTTGACAGCTGTGAGGAGGTGGGGATTTTGAGTTTTGACAATTGATTTTGACGGGAGAAGACCACTAGGAAGGAGCTGCTCCGATGCTCAACCAAGTGTGTGGAGATCGTGCTTTTGCATATAAAGAGTTAAATCCAGCTTTGGACAGTGATTACTGACTGGCCCGCTCCTGTGACAGCAGCACTCATCATTGTGACACTCACCACCTGAACTTGTTAGTAGAAGGACACACACATATACACATACACACCTGAGATATTTCAAGCATTCCAACCCATCTTCTGCAGTCTCTCAAGCAACTGCCAGACGCGTACATTCGTAATTCTCTGGCTCATGTAGCTTGGCTCCAAGTCCCTGATTGTTTTTCTTCCCTCTTTTCTCTTCATCAGCTGCCTATAACATCGCCTTCTAATCTTGATTAGAAGCGATTTGCAAATCACTCCGAGGAGATTTGAAACTCAGCATGGATGCAAGTAGGCAAAAACAGAAGAAATCACGTGTACCGTCTCATGCACATGCATGTATGTTGTACTGACTCTCCTGGATGGCAAACCATAGATTCCAAATATCTGCAGGAAGACATCTGTGGAATAATAATAATAATAATAATAATAATAATAATAATAATATGGGGCGGAGGGCAGATTTTGAGGTGACTGTTTCAGAGCAGGTTTCTGAAATGGCCACCTGCAAAATACACAGCCCAGTTTTGCTTTTTGTAAATGTCACACAGGTAACTCCATCGCAATATCAGAGAGAATTAGCAAGCAAAGAATAGGGAGCAGATGTTCAGGACCAATTTCGGCTAATCCTTTCAAATTCACACTCATGGTAGGGATAGTGGGCATGTATCAGAACATTATGGCAGTTATTCAGGCCATTTGGCTGCAATCCTACAGATGCTGATTTAAGAGCAAGCTGCAAATGAAAACTTACCTCTGAATAGGCATGCTTATGATTGCTCTGAAAACGTTGCAACCCCCCCACCCCCCAAAAAAACCCCACCCTCTTTGGTAGGACAAAAACAAAACAACCCCCATTTTTTATCCTGAAGTCACTTATTGAAGGGCATCTGAAAGTGGCGGTGACCAACTGAGTTTGAGGCTGAGAATTAATTCAAAGTTTTATGCATGTACATACATATTTACCTACTAAAAAAAGTATCTGGATAGAATCCAAAGAGCCACACAATTATGGCCCTGAATTTCTTTCCTTCAAACTGCATTTCCACACACCCAGTGCCATGGAACATACCAAGGAACTATGTGGAGGTCATGTCCAGGGACTGAGCATGCCTGGGCATCTGTTATCAATCGCTGGAGCTGCCTCCTTGCTATGGCTGCCTCTTTACCTGCCCTCTCATAGTGCGCAGTGACAAAAGATAGGAAAAGAAGAAGCCTTGAGCCACCTTGCCTTCTGTGTGGATGTGCAGATGAAACCCAGAGGGAGAGGGCCAACTGAAGGGGCAGCAACAGATCCGGCCCTATCATTAGGCAAAGTGAAGAATCTGCCTTGGGTGGCAGATGTTGGGAAGAGGGGCTCAGAGCAGCAGCAAAGTGTTGGAGGGCAGAACTGGATGTGCTCAGCAACCTATTCCGTACTCCTTAAGCTAGCCTGCTGCCTTCAGGTACAATAGAGGACTCTGTCCTGCCCTGTCAGGTTCAGCTGCGAGTCTAGTCAAATTCTGTATGTGGAATGAAGGAGTTGTTCACTTCAGGCAGCCAAGTGTCTTGAACCAGCAGTGAGCAGCAACAGCAACAAAAACGAGGTGAGCCCACCCAACGTGCGGTGGATCTACACGCAGGAAAAAAACGCTATGGGAAATTATGTAGAAATTTTGTTTTACTCTCTGGTGCCATCTGGTGTTGCATGTTTATAACGCATCCAAAACACTGTTTCCTTACTAATGTAGTGGAATCACTGGAGTAGGGCCTGATTGTTTTAAGATCCACATTCCAAGAAGCTCTTTGTTGCAGCTACAGTTTCCCACTGGATTCCAGTCCCACACACAGGTGGAGAACCTCAATATGTTATTTAACAACAACAGCAACAGCAACAGCAGCAGCAGCAGCAACAACAACAACAACAACAATTTATTATTTATACCCTCCCCAGCCACTCTAGGCGGCTTCCAAAAAAATATTAAAATACTGCAATACATCAAACACTAAAAGCTTCCCTAAACAGGGCTGCCTTCAGATGTCTTCTAAAAGTCTGGTAGTTGTTGTTCTCTTTGACATCTGGTGGGAGGGCGTTCCACAGGGAGGGCACCACTACCGAGAAGGCCCTCTGCCTGGTTCCCTGTAACTTGGCTTCTCGCAGTGAGGGAACTGCCAGAAGGCCCTCGGTGCTGGACCTCAGTGTCCGGGTAGAACGATGGGGGTGGAGACGCTCCTTCAGATATACTGGACCGAGGCCGTTGGATTCCAACTCCCATCAGCCTCAGTAAACATCGCCAGTTGGCAGGGATGATGGGGCTTATACGTAGAAGGCCACAAGTTCCCCCACTTCTGGCTTAATGTCTCACAACATAATTTCTTTTTCTGTCTTCTTTTTTTAAAAAAGACTTTACAGTTAGCAATGTTAACTAAGATTCAAGATATTACGCACCTGTTAGCCCTTGAGCAATGCAACATGGTGGTTAAAATGTCAATATGAGATGTAAGCAACCTGCATTGTTCCAGCTGGTTATTTGCCTGCCTAATGGATATGAATTGTGCACAGCAGACCTGCAAGTGCACCCAGTAGAGTAAACGGATGTTCTGCATTCCGTCAAAACCAAATGGAGTGCATCACTCTGGCCTCTAAAGAAAACAACAGGTGGTGATTTCAGATTTCCCAAGTGAGGCTCACAGCCTGCTGATTGAGCTGCAACTGCAGTTAACCTTGATTGAAGCACAAATATGCCTGGACTGTTCTCTGTGTTCATGCACCATCAGTGGCCCATTGGATTAAGACACTGCCTACTTGAGCTCCAAAATATGGAGCTCCTCAGCAATAAGCAGAGGAACCAAATGGTCCACATAAAAGGAAATCTAACTTAGGAAATATAAATATGTTCCAATAATTTAACTATCTGTGCACTGCATGTTTTTATTTATTCTTAAATATCTTTGCATCTTTGCTGGACCATAAAGAAGGCTGATCGCTGAAGAATTGATGCTTTTGAATTATGGTGCTGGAGGAGACTCTTGAGAGTCCCACGGACTGCAAGAAGAACAAACCTATCCATTCTTAAGGAAATCAGCCCTAAGTGCTCACTGGAAGGTCAGATCCTGAAGCTGAGGCTCCAATACTTTGGCCACCTCATGAGAAGAGAAGACTCCCTGGAAAAGACCCTGATGTTGGGAAAGATGGAGGGCACAAGGAGAAGGGGACGACAGAGGACGAGATGGTTGGATAGTGTTCTCGAAGCTACCAGCATGAGTTTGACCAAACTGCGGGAGGCAGTGGAAGACAGAAGTGCCTGGCGTGCTCTGGTCCATGGGGTCACAAAGAGTCGGACACGACTAAGCAACTAAACAACAACAACAAATCATTGCATTGCATTTTCCCCCTCTTATTCTCCCCCTGCCACAAATCCCTGCTAATCAAAACCAAAATGCCATTGAATAGACTTCAGGAAGAACTGACATTTATTCACTGCAAGCTGAAAACATATGAGCAACTTGTAATTTAATCTTCTCTTTTTGTTTTCCTTATCCAGTGATTAGGCTGTGGATAGCTCTATCCATTTTTTTGATTAACGTTCTGCGATATTACCTTCGCTTTCCTGAAAGTCACCATTGCTCCTGAAAACAGGAAGGTTAAAGGAAGACAATCATCTGTGAGCAGGGCATATCCCATTCCTTGAGTTTTGAATCCCTGTGAAAAAGAACTTGGGTGTTTGCTGTCTAATTGCCAAGCACAAGTCGGAGGTTTTGGACAAAAGTAGGTCAAAGAGCCTAGACTGGATAACATTCCTTAACAGTCAGTGGCCAAGCTAGTGCTCTGATGGTGTTTCCTGCTTGGCAGGGGGTTGGACTCGATGGCCCTTGTGGTCTCTTCCAACTCTATGATTCTATGATTCTATGATACACAAACCACATCTTCTGCTAGGGAGTTATAGGTAAATGGCCTAGAATGGTTGGAAAATAGTCGAGACTGCCTGGGAATGTAAGGAAAAGTCTGAGGAGCTAGATGCATGAAAGGATAAACACATGTTTTTGCAAAGAGATGGAGATAGAGGACTTAACTGTAAGTTGCAAGCCGAAAGGTGAATTCAGAATGCAGGTATATCTTTCTGGAAATTTGTGGTGGGGCAGTGGATATGATATTTGTAGAAATGCTTAAGTGGTTTGTTTCCCTCTATCCTTTATTTTACAGGTATCCAATTTAGTGACATAATGAATTGGGCTTGCCGATCGGAAGGTCGGCGGTTCGAATCCCTGCGATGGAGTGAGCTCCTGTTGTTCTGTCCCAGCTCCTGCCAACCTAGCAGTTCGAAAGCATACCAGTGCAAGCAGATAAATAGGTACTGCTGTGGCGGGAAAGTAAATGGCATTTCCGTGCACTCTGGTTTCCGTCATGGTGTTCTGTTGCACCAGAAGTGGTTTAGTCATGCTGGTCACATGACCCAGAAAGCTGTCTGTGGACAAACGCCAGCTCCCTCAGCCTGAAAGCAAAATGAGCACCGCAACCTTTCTGTAAAATGCAGTGTTTTCCATTGGTGTCCCTTCACCCATCTATTCATCAAATGTACCATCATAAAAGTGTAGAAAAATAAAATGTCTGACTCCAGGCTTCTCCGTATGAGCAGCTGGTTGCAATCTTTTAATTAGAGATTAAATATGGGATCACATAGAGTCAGAGCTTGTGCCCTGCTGCTGAGTAAGGGTCCTCAACATAAAGCAGAGAGTGGTGAACTTTTCATAAGTCTTTCCCCTTTTCCTGCTCCTTTTGGAACAGGCTCTTTGCGAGGATCAGCTGCTTAATTTGAAGCGGCATAAAATCTAACCCCTGCTCACAGCTTGAATCCGGAAGGCGCTGTGAATAGACTCAGCAAGATCAGGAGGATCTTGGTGTGGGGGGCTCACATGAATAAAAAATAACCGCTGGGAACCAAATCCATCCCATCCAATCCATTTTTAAATGTAATAAGATGAATTCAGGTTTAAAAGATTTGTAATTTGAATCTGAATGGCTTAAGCAGACGGAGGTTAAGTCTGCTTAGTCTGCTGCTATCTGGAGACGGAGAGGTTGGTAAGGCATTTTTTGCTACATTAGAAGTTTTTTTCTCCTGGAATATTAACTTGCTGTCTTTCTATGAATGCCTGCATCCCATAACGTTTCTTTGAAGTGCTCCTGTTGCCTAGATGTTAACGGCACCATAAAGCTAGGATGAAATCTTCATGGAACGCATATTGCTCAGATGAGACTCCCTGTCATATATGGAACATGAAGGTACACCATGGATGCAAGCTGGAGATGATTTATTCAGTGAAACATCAGTTGATTAGACCTTGGGGATTTGGAATAATGAACAGATCTACTTTGATTCAAAGGACAGCTGGCTCGCTCTCATCTCATATTCTTTTGAAACCAAGATAGAGCCAACAACATACTCAGCACTATGGATAATGTGCATTATGGACCAGCTACACCACTATTCTCAAACTTGGTTTCCTTAAGGGTCACTTCACAGACTGCATTGTTTAGGAGCCAAAACAAAGAGTTTTTCCCATTGGACCATATCTTCCAACATTAACCCATTCTACATTAGCTCTCACACGAAGACTGTAAGATATGTGATGAGTCTCAAGTAGAACTGAGGAAGATCTCAGTCTCAAAAATGTTGGAGAGCCACTACTAGACTAGATCAGCTGTCCCCAATTTGGAGTTCTCCAGATCTATTGGACTACAGTTCCTATCACCCCGACCATTGGCTAGGTTGTCTGTGGCTGTTGGGAGATGTAATCCAAAACATTTAGAGGCCCCTGGGTTGAGAAAAGCTGTGCTAGATGGATCAAAGATTGATAGATCAATTCACTATAAGGCAGCTTCATATTTTCAAAGTAAAAGAGAGAGAGTTGTTTATTAACTGGTTAAAATGCAGATGATTAAACAACTATAGCTAAATAAACATGCGTATTTCATAAACTTAAATACTGATGCCTTTCTGAAATATTGATGGAAGTAATGGTGAAACCTACACTTTAATGAAGAAACGTTACCACTTACGAGAAGAAAAACACATCTTTAATATTTCCTTTTTTATTCCCCGTTATTGTAACACATCAGAATCAAAACAGGCCCCAAAACCCAAATGAGTATGACCTTAATGTAGCTCCACTGATTAAATGGGTAAAGCTTTAGTTGATGAATCTACTGATTAAACCAATTAGATCATTGTAGCTCTCAAAGTGGGATGGGAACACCTCTTTATAATAAAATGGATATGTGTGTGTTAGTAATGCTGTGCATAATATTGCATTATCTAACTTGCTGCAGCTCCTTTCTACTTTGCTGCTAGTATTAGCTGCCATTCAGCAAGTGGCAGGTGGATGATAAAGCCCTTGTTCTACATTTCTCCATCTGTCCATCACCATAGCCATCCATCATCTACTGACTGCCCTGCCTTTTTCTCTCCACTGCACAATTCAGCACCAGTGCTGTGACAAGGTAGATTTTCATGCATCTGAAAGGGAAATTCATGTATTTTGGAAACAATTACATCTCCCTATCATTGTCGCCATGGTCTTTGCAGTTTCCTTCAGCGTGCTTCCCTGCCGGTATGGAACAAGGAAATGACTGTGTCAGACACGGGAAGTAGCATATTCTGGCAACAGTGTGGCGCTATCGGCTGAGAAGCAACTAATGTCAACAGAGATATAGGTTGCTTCCACATCAGTCCTTTTGCCCAGACAGGCACATTTATGTGACCCATGAGAGCAGCTAAATAGCCAGATTGTATAATGGTGACGGGATAAAATCAGGCCAAATCTTTATTGACAGCAGCAGGCAGGGCAAGGGTTGGCATGGCATGGGGTCCCAGGATCAGTTCATCATTCCACAAGCCCCACATTGATGGAATGGATCTGCAGGGCTTGGATCACTCCAAACCTGTGTTAGCAAATCACTCCTCTGAGGCTGCATTTTGTGATTAGTGGAAATCACATGGTCTGTCTGAGAGGAAGCGTGAGAACCAGATATAGTCCTATCTGTATGTATTATGTGATGTACTTTCACTTTTGCCTTTTTTTAATAAAACATTTATTAAAGTTTCAGAAAAAGGAATTACATAAAAACAAGAAATACAAAAGTAAAAGACAAAAAAATAGAAATACAAGAAAAATACTGAATAAAAAATTAAGTACACTTACAGAAAAAAGGAAAAAAATAAAAATAAAAAATCAACCTTTCCATATCTTACATTCATATCCTTGTTTCCCTGACCTCCTCATACCTCCCTTTTTTGTATTCCAATTCAATTAATTAATTCAGCAATTTCTTTCCCTCTTTATTATCCTGATCTTTGATCTTAATATATTATAACATTAAATTTTTACCTATTTAGAAATCCAATTTTTCCATATTCTTTTATATCATTACAGCTAGAAACCGCTTAACTTCAATCAAACATCATTCTAACATTCATTAATTTTGCAATACTTCTGTAAATAGTCTTTAAATTTCTTCCAATCTTCTTCCACCGACTCTTCTCCCTGGTCTCGGATTCTACCAGTCATTTCCGCCAATTCCATGTAGTCCATCACTTTCATCTGCCATTCTTCCAGAGTGGGTAAATCTTGTGTCTTCCAATACTTTGTGATGAGTATTCTTGCTGCTGTTGCTTTCACTTTTCCCTGTTGTCTCTCAGAGCTGCATGAGAGAGAGTGTCATGATTCTGTGTCTGTATATAGTGTACATAAATATGTAGTTTAGATCTATGGATGGTTCATTCTTCTTGCTGTGCGATCCCAGGAGATTAGTGTGCATCTTTCATCTGGGAGATGTCACTGAAGGACACACTGGATTGAAGGGACATGCCATTCCAGAGTTGTGCTTACTGGGAGGATGCTTGGAAAGGTCAGGGAGACTGAGGGGGCGACCTCAGAGCGTCATAAATCCCTACAGCCTGTATGTCAGGAGTTGGCCAGTGTTGAACCTTGCCGTGGTGCAAGCAAAGCAAGCAAGGTCTCACTGGGGGACCAGGGTGCAGATTCCAACCTGGAAGATACCAAACACATGCTTGGGTGTGCAGTGGCCAATCCTCCCTTCAGGCCCTTATGCCCCCCCCCATACTATGTTGATCCTGACCAATGCCATTTCCACCCTCATACAATGTTCTTCTGCCTAACAAAGAAATCCATAATTTCACTGAAGGAAAGGTATGTGGGGGGTACACCAAGTGCCAATCAGGTAGAGAGAGAAAAATAATAATTTCTGGTCCTGTCAACCAATGACCCATAATTGCTCAGTGAAGGCTCTAACCCGAAGATGGGAGGGCGGGAAGCTCTCAAGCAAAATGGCTGTGAGCTCCAGGGGAACAGAGGAAGTGGGGGGCGGAGGGGCGGCTCACTCCGGGTGCCACTCTGGGAGGGGTGACAAGATGGCTCCTGCCTTCCCCCAGCTGTAGAGCGGCTGAGGGCGCCACTCGTACGTCGTCTGTATAGGCCGCCTCTCGCACAGCGACTGTATGGGCTGCTGTGCATGTGCACTCTGTACGGGATGCCGCATATGCGCAGTCCATATGGAATGCTGCTCGCACGGCAGCCCGTACGGAGTGCACATATGCACCAAACCCGTACGGTCACCACACATGCGCACTCTGTACGGGCTGCCCCAACCCAGGTGCTGGAGAGGGTTCGTCCGCCACTGCAGCAGAAGCAGCCTTATATTGGCCTTCCCCTCCCCTCTGCTGCAAGGGCTCATGGGGCCATCACACAGAGAGGATACTGGGCAAAACCTTGCCCAGTATTTTGCTGCAATCCATGGGGCACAGAGTGCCACTGGATAAAGTCATTCCATGCTTATTGGGCACAGAATGGGGCTTCTCTGAAATAGCCATCCGTTGCTCACTCTCTGCCCAACTCCAGAATATATGGTTGTAAATCATAACAGTCTATGTCTTTCACAACTGGTTTGTGGATTCTTAGTTTTTCTTTTCTTTGCAGCTGCAGAACTGCAGTTCCAGCTCCAGTGCAGAAACGCAGAGGAGTGAGGCTTCTGGGACTCCTGTGCCTTTAATTAAAAGTTTCATTGCTTATTGACTGCTGGCAGGCGGGGATTAGTATTGCATTATTCCTAAATTGCCCCTTGAACATCTCTCTTAATTTTTTCTTTCTCTGTTTTTGCTTGTAAAGGTACAACACTTTTGTTTAATTTGGAATGAGTTAAAAGACAGGGTTGATCATTCATCCTGATCTGTTAATTCAATTTAATAATCTGTTTAACCAAAATTGTATACTGCTTGATTGTAACAGAACCTCTAAACGGATTAGGAACTATATTATAATTATCAATAACACCAGTTAAAAACAATTAGGCATTCTTAAAATAATCAAAATCAGCAGTAAATGAAAAAGAGAGAGATTAAAACACATCAACATCAACATGTGTAGATAGGCTTGCCTAAACCAATATGTTTTAAACAGGTGCTGAAAAGAAGACAGTGAAGGCATCTGCCTGATGTTAATAGGCAGGGAGCTCCTATGTTTAGGTGCTGCTACGCTAATATGGACTGCAGCCTTGGCAGTGTGTGTATTTAATATTTATTGGCTCAGCTTTTGCGAGTTATACGTAACTGGGAAAACCCTCTTGTTGATGTAAAAGATAACAAAAAAACTCAATTATTACTACAGATCATGGTTAAACCACCAACCTTTCTGCCTGTTTTCTGCCCTGATGGGTCATTTAAAAACAGAATCAATAGTTTCAAGTGTCAGTCCTGAGTGCCATGGACAGGAACCAAACAGTCAAGAAGTCTAGTCCTCTTTCCTCACGTTACCATCAGACATCTTGTTAGTCGTTTCAGCACAATGAATCTATATTGTCAATCAATATCCACCATTATAAGGAAAAATAGACGGCTCCATTGGTGCCTCCTAGAAATGTGTCTTGGCTTGGAGAAAAAGAGAATGTACATTGTGTGGTTTAGATAATTTAACCTTTAACTTTGGCTCCTGCCAATCTAGCAGTTCGAAAGCACGTCAAAGTGCAAGTAGATAAACAGGTACCGCTCCGGCAGGAAGGTAAACAGCATTTCTGTGTGCTGTTCTGGATCACCAGAAGCGGCTTAGTCATGCTGGCCACATGACCCGGAAGCTGTACGCCGGTTCCCTCGGCCAATAAAGCGAGATGAGCGCCGCAACCCCAGAGTCGGTCATGACTGGACCTAATGGTCAGGGGTCCCTTTACCTTTACTTTATGCTAATATTCAGTCTAAAGTAAATAGTCATACAGTGGTACCTTGGGTTAAGTACTTAATTTGTTCTGGAGGTCCGTTCTTAACCTGAAACTGTTCTTAACCTGAAGCACCACTTTAGCTCATGGGGCCTCCTGCTGCTGCCACGCCACCAGAGCATGATTTCGGTTCTCATCCTGAAGCAAAGTTCTTAACCTGAAGCACTATACCTGGGTTAGTGGAGTCTGTAACCTGAAGCGTATGTAACCTGAAGCGTATGTAACCCGAGGTACCACTGTACTTAACATATTTCTTTATGGTAGTTAAAAGATATTTTATCCTGTAGAAACAGAACATGCCAAATAGGATGTGAATAGCAGAACCTTTAGAGATCAGCAACAGAAGATATTTCACACAGTTTATTTATGTGCCAATATATGTGCAAGTTGTATAAGACTTGAGTGCTTTTGCTTTGCATGCTGCTGATCTAAATGTTCGGAGAGTTAGTAATATCTTTCAAAAACCCAACAAGAAAAACTAAAGAGAAATGACAACAACAGTATAGCAAACTAGTAAAATCTGAAAATGCTTGATGTGAGAAGGTTGGTTTCCTATTCTTGATATCAATGGGGAGCTTCAAAGACCATTGGCACTAAGGTAGCTTATCACTATAATATAATTTCAGAAAGACATTTTAATAGCTCAAGAAAGTCATACATATATAGTATGATTATCTTGCTCCAACATTTTTCATGCAACGTACAAAAGAGAGAACGGGAGCTAGGTGTTTGATCTTCTGGGACTGAACTAATGAATACACCAAGCCTTCAAATATCTCTATATATTGCACTCCAATTGCAATTTTAATTAAGCTTGCATTATCTCGGTTTTTTTATTATTCTTGTTTAATCACGTCAGCCAATTTTTGAGACAATCAGGTCGAACTTTTCATATTGCCTTGTATGACTTCTTCCTTTCTAGGAGACAATCCTTTACGGAAACAGCAAAAGAAAATGTATGAAGATATCCCTCAGAGGGCATCACAGGAGACATTTATGTATTTACAGGCATTTACAGACTTCTTAATATTTAGAAATAATATGAAGCAGTGTACAAATTGCTCATTCTACTGATGTTGTTGTTGTTTGTTTTTTACAGGTTGTGTTTACGCCTTTTTTATAAAAAAAGGACTGATACACTGAAGCCAAAAGGCTACCCATCACCTCTGCCACACACAGTATCTGAACCATCTCAGAATTGTCGTTCGCTTCTTTAATCTGTTTGTTCTGTGATTCGAAATCAACAACATAACAAAATAGCAAAGAGCATCCTGCTGTTTTTAATGCATCTGTTCACTTTAAAAAGTCTACTTTTTTAATGCTGTGAATATAAGGGGGGGGGGAGAACTGAACTCAACAACAATGGCAAAATTTCTGTGTTAAGACTGTAGTGTCTTAACTGGAAAGATCAATAGTATTTCATTATTTTGTTCTTGACTTTGTTCCAGATGTTATCCCTGAATAAGTATAGTCTTAAAGATTAGCAGCATATGACATAGTATTCATTTTCATGAATTCGTTCATTGTCAGTGACATCCTACATAACCTCAAGGACCAGTTCTCCCTATATGAACAAACCATACCCTGTGATCATAATATGAGGTCCTTCTTTGTGTACCTCCTCCAGAAGAGGTCCAGAAGGTGGCCATGAGAAGGGGTCATTTATCTGATGGCTTCCTATTTATAGAATGCTTTAGCTAGGGAGCCTTGCCTAACACCTCTATATCTTTAGACATGGGGCAAAAATGTTTCTCTATTACCCGGCCTTTGTCTGATAAACATTCTATCGCCTTTTAAATGTGTTTCTGGAATGGGGTTTATTAGTTTTGGTTTTTGTTTTATTATCTATTTTGTGTTCTTATCTTGTATTTTTAGTTTGTGAACCACCCTGAAATCTTTGGATGAAGGGCATTGAAGTGTAGGTGGGTACAGGCATGACCCAAGACCGAAGTTCATCTCAAAAAGGATTTATTGGGACATCAGAAACAAGAAGAATAAGAAAGACAAACAGAGGTACTTGGCCCAGTATATATACCTTAAGCCAGCCCAGGCAAAACACACAATGCCTGCATACATAACAGACAACGTATAAACTGGAAGGAGGAAGAGGAGGAGGAGGAGGAGGAGGAGGAGGAGGAGGAGGAGGAGAAGAAGAAGAAGAAGAAGAAGAAGAAGAAGAAGAAGAAGAAGGGGAGGAGGAGGAGGAGGAGGAGGAGGAAGAAGAAGAAGAAGAAGAAGAAATGATTTGATGATCAAGACTTTGGTTGCTCTACCACAAACATGCATTCCAAAAGCTTCCTCAACCACTATATTTATCCCTTCCATATCCTTAACCATGAAGAATAATGAATGCTGCCTGTTCCTTAAAATCAACCTGAAAACTGTTTTAAAATGTAATCTCCCATGCAATAGAATGAGTAATATGTTAACAGACAGTAGCGACTGGTGATGTAGTTCATGAATTTCATTTTAGCCGTAACAGCCTTTTTGAATTTATTGGAAATAATATGCATCCTAACTCATGTATGCATTTGTTAGGAATGCAATGTGTGGGTAACATAAATAATGCGAACAGCAGAACTAGTAACTTTGATATATCAGTGGTGAAATTTCCTTGCTTCGCTGCATCCAGTTCAACATGAATGGATTCATAAAACAGTTCTCAAGCAATTGGACATTTGTTGCCTGTCAACAAAGAGAGAGCAGGGATAACTCAGGGTAATAGCCTTTGTATGTAGTAATCTTCATACTGAACAAATTAGGGGACTGCCCAGAAAAGAGATCAGTTATTATAAGCTCTTACTAAGGAACATAAGAGTGAAACCATTAAAAAAGAAAAACACTAGGAAGAAAAATATGTCTGAAAACAAATATGAAGGACCTCAAGAGGTTGGATGTGTTAATCTGTTGACATGAAAAGAAGAATCTCATGACACCTTAATAACAGATTTATTGTGGTATATGGCAAACCTACCAATGGCTGCTAGCCATGATGGTTGTTGTTGTTGTTTAAATTTGTATACTACCAGTTGCTGGCAACCATGCAAGGTTGGGGGGAGTGGTCTTCTACTTGGGTCTGGTTGGTCACTGTGACAGCAGGATGCAGAACTCAATGAGGCATTGGTCTAATCCAACCGACTCTTCTTATGGTTTTGTGTGGACTACACTCCACTTCATCAGACATGAAGATGGATGGAGGTCATTTGACCCTTAATTTGAGCGAAGCCTTTAAGCATCATAAATGGATTGAGCAAAGGGGCCACAGCTTCATTGATTTAATGGATGACATAAAATAGTCTGTCAAATGTCTCCACCCCTTCACCCCTGCACACCTAGAAGGGTTTGCCAGCTTCTATGGTTAGAGCTAGGAATCAACTTTTCCAACTACCAACCTTGTTCATATGACACCCCACCTGATCTCAAAACAATGATGACCTTCAAATTAGTGAAACTCTTGTATCAAAGAGCTCATCCAGTATGGTGTAGTGGTTAAGAGCGGTAGACTTGTAATCTGGTGAACTGGGTTCGATTCCCCGTTCCTCCACATGCAACTGCTGGGTGACCTTGGGCTAGTCACACTTCTCTGAAGTCTCTCAGCCCCACTCATCTCACAGAGTGTTTGTTGTGGGGAGGAAGGGAAAAGAGAATGTTAGCCACTTTGAGACTCCTTCAGGTAGTGATAAAGTGGGATATCAAATCCAAACTCTTCTCTTCTTCTCATCATTGCCCCAATTCTTCACTTCCTAGGTCCCCTCAAGCTATGAGAGATTGATTTTGTGAGCTTCCCTTAACTTTTATGATGCCATAGGTACACCAACATATCTATTCCTTTTTACTTGCACCAAATTTCTCCATAGTGACCAACTAGAAATGTGAACTGGTGTCCCTGCCCAGCACTTAGTAGGGAAGCCGTGAGTTCAATAAGGAGCTGATATCCCAACAAAGGCCCAAAGAGACTGAAGGGCTTACTATATTCTCATTGCCTTCTTGTATAAAGCATAGTCTACTCCGATTTTCCCTCCTCCTATGTAGATCCTTTCTCCCCAAGAGATTCCCGATGATAAAACGTCTTGAATGCACCTACATCAAGACTGGGCTTCCTATCAAATCTCCTGTTGCCTTAGTTCTTGAGATCCAGGGGACAGATGAAGAGAATCAGAAGTCAAGGTTGTGTTCAGAGAAATTTGGGGTGGGGCAGCTGAGATGTCCCTGAGGCTAGATATTTTGGACTGCCTTAGAACTATAGCAAGTACATCTTGTTTCCCCATTATACCAGGGTTTCCTGTGGCATCTCATGTCTTTTCCTCAGAGTAGGTCTCCCAGGCTTCCTGGTTAGTCAGGATCCTGACAATTGGCCAACACAGAGCAATTTCAAATACTTAGTATCCTGGTGCTCCAGAAGTGAAGAGTGGGCAAATAAAGCACCCTTTTCTCAGATAGTTACAAAAAGAAGCTCTAAGTTGCTCCCTACAGGTAAATGCCAGTTATTCCAAAGCTGATAGGTGGGTTGGTTTCCAACCAAAGCTGCAGAAGAAGCTTGGGTTGGTAGTGCATCTCCCAGACTATGCTGTAGATTCTGGTCCAATTCCAGTTAAAAGAGCAGGAGGTTCAAGGGGAGAAGACCCAAGGTAAAACTTTCCCTGGGGCACAAATCGCAGGACCTCGTTTGGACTTCTCTCCTCTAATTTTTGAGTTTGTGCTTTGCTGTGAACAGAGGTTAGTCACCAGCTGGTGGGGCTGAGAAGGAAATTTACCCACAATTGCAATTAGGCTCTGCACCCTGGATGTTTTCTGCCATCCTCATAGCTATACTGCATTTGTTTGGTGTTTGCATGGTCAATGAGTTTCTGTAATTTTACAGTTGCAATTTTGTTCTGGGCGTTGGGCTGGACATCCTGCTCTCAAAAGCGGATCACTTTAAGGGAACTTGAGTTGCCACTTCTTGGCCCCACCCCCAGGTCTCCTGCTGAGCCCATGGTCTCAGTCTGTGTTGTGAAGGGCCCAATATACTCAACATTGCTATCAGCAGTCTCCTAGCAAGTCAGCTGGTACTGTAGGAGCCAACTCCTAGGGGCCGTAGGGGCTCCGGCCCCCACAATAAAATATTTGTGGGGACCAGGTCCACCCAAAGTTGATGGGCATTCCCATTCAAACGGTGTGCACTGTGTCAAGTGATTGGTAATGTGGGGTGGGGCTTACCTGAGCCCTCACAATATGTTATTCAAGTTGGCACCCTTGGCTGGAACACTTGCATCAGGCAGTAGATGACGTTCCTATTGAATGGGTCATTGACAACTCAGTGAATTATAACCCGTTGAGCTGTAGATTTTTCGGGATACCTCTGCCCATATGTGGTTCTTGCTCCACTAAAATGTACCCATCTCCCTACTGTCGTCACAACCCAATACTCTGTTTTCATTTCATTTCATTTTCCCACGGAAAGAGCCCCACATGGACTGCAGCCTTGGCAGTGTGTGTATTTAATATTTATTGGCTCAGCTTTTGCGAGTTATACGTAACTGGGAAAACCCTCTTGTTGATGTAAAAGATAACAAAAAAACCTCAGTTATTACTACAGATCATGGTTAAACCACCATCCTTTCTGCCTGTTTTCTGCTCTGATGGGTCATTTAAAAACAGAATCAATAGTTTCAAGTGTCAGTCCTGAGTGCCATGGACAGGAGCCAAACAGTCAAGAAGTCTAGTCCTCTTTCCTCACGTTACCATCAGACATCTTGTTAGTCGTTTCAGCACAATGAATCTATATTGTCAATCAATATCCACCATTATAAGGAAAAATCGACGGCTCCATTGGTGCCTCCTAGAAATGTGTCTTGGCTTGGAGAAAAAGAGAGTGTACATTGTGTGGTTTAGATAATTTAACCTTTAACTTTATATTTGCTAGCATATTTGTTAACCTCTCTAGCAATCGTGAGCTCATTCTAAGCTATGGCCCACCTGACCTTTTCCCAGCTGCCACATAGCAGTATATACATTTTTTAAATCCTCCCTCTGATGGCGGTCTGAAGTGGTACAACCTGGACGAAGCTTTCCTTCTTACCTCTGGAGGTGTCCTTCCCATCCCCCCCCCCAATTATAGAATGAACCAGTCCAAAGAAAGAACCTTTCAGAAGTTTCATGAGGTCAATGGCCAATGGCTAATAAATTCATTTTTCACACAAGTGATGCTGACGATCTTACTTAGGCAGGAACCAATTTGCTCCATGTATATTTATAGAGGATTTAGCTTTACATTATTCACTAAGGAACCCAGGACAATTATTGCCCCAAACTTCATAATGTCCATGCATAAACTCTCAGCCTGTTGGAACTATAGATAGCTGACACATTTCAAAACATAGACATTTACATTAAGTAAGTTAGAGGTTTCCTTTTAAGGAAACACAATGCTTTTTAAATTTCTTGTTTCCCTTTGATGCACTGGACATTTTTTATTTTCTAAATGTTAATCTTTTGCATTCACACCAATGCTATTTGCCCATTCTTCCCCTCCTTTCACTAACCTGCAATTAATCCAAAATGCGGCATCTAGACTGGTGACTGGGAGTGGCCGTCGGGACCACATAACACTGGTCCTGAGAGATCTGTATTGGCTCCCAGTACATTTCCGAGCACAATTCAAAGTGTTGGTGCTGACCTTTAAAGCCCTAAACGGCCTCGGTCCAGTATACCTGAAGGAGCGTCTCCACCCTCATCGTTCAGTCCAGACATTGAGATCCAGCGCTGAGGGCCTTCTGGCGGTTCCCTCATTGAGGTTACAGGGAACCAGACAGAGGGCCTTCTTGGTAGTGGCGCCCACCCTGTGGAACACCCTCCCTTCAGATGTGAAGGAAATAAGCAGCTATCCTATCTTTAAAAGACATCTGAAGGCAGCCCTATTCAGGGAGGTTTTTAATATTTAATGCTGTATTGTTTTTAACACTTGATTGGAAGCCGCCCAGAGTGGCTGGGGAGACTCAGCCAGATGGGCAGGGTATAAATAATAAATTATTATTATTATTATTATTATTATTATTATTATTATTAACCATGTTAATAGATCCAAATATGTCTAGAGATATGGTTAAGGCACTAACAGGAGCCAGGAAGTGGAGGAAAGTGTTTGCTACAAATCTTGAGTATATCTTTGTAGTTTTTAAGTGGCACAACCATCCTTGCCCCATGGGAAATTCTCTTCTTGCAGTGCTCTTAAGGATTGTCACCTCACTATATATTGCACAAATCACTAGAATTATGGATCTTCCCAGCTGTGATATATGGAATTGCAGCAAGGATATCAGAAAGGCACAAGGTGTACAGTTCATAAAAGACTATCACCAGCCCTTATTGGGACTTGGGAAATATGATTTCCTGGCTGGTGGTGTAATCCAATCCACTTCATAGCTGAATTTAAATCATCCCAGTATGCCTGCCTTTAATATCAATATTGCAAAACTTTCTAGTACTATACCTTTTCACCAGCCCTACTTTTCTGGAATATATTTACACATGGAAAGTACATAAAAGAAGGTTGCAAGCCTAGGCAAAAATCATTTCTTTTGGGGCCCAGGAAAGTACCCTAGAGAAAGACGGCTTGTGTTATTGGGTTGTTGTTGTTTTATACCACCAATTGTGGTTCGAGGACCTGACCCCCGCAATATGAAAGAATACACAAGGACACGAGATATAAGGTTAATGGGCAAGGAAAGGCCACAACTTTATTGATTACAGCAGTGAGAAAAGGTATTGGCCTAGGCATTGGATGTCAAAACCAAGGGGGGTTTATTCACCAGTAGGTGGAGCCTGTTGATGCTCATCCAACTATAGGCTCTCCCCTGATGTCACCGAGGGTAGTGCCATGGCCTCCCGCCACACAGGCATCGGACAGAATACACGACCACCAGATTCCTTTAACGGAATACCCAAAATATTGAAGGCATAGGCGATGGCCACACCTAGCTCTTCGACACCACAACACATTTTTCCAATGCCTAACCTACCCACCAATACCGCAAATGTTGTGACGATTGCTACGAGGTAGGCGAAAAAACCAAAAGGCCTAATGCCAAATGGAAAAATTCCTACCAGGCCCCCCGACCAACCAGGGCGACCAGCCTAAGGTCCATAGCAAGGCCAAGGAAAAATAAGACCCTGAGCTCAAAGGGAGTGGAGGGTGGGTGACTCGTGACGGGACAACGGAGAATGAGGCCGAGGCGGGGCTGGCGCCGCAGCATTAAGCTGCTGTAAACGCCCCCTGCTGGTGGGTGCCTGCTGGTGGGCGTGGGCGCCAGCCAGGTGAGTGGGGGAGGCGGAGCTCGGGCTCCCGCCCACAACCACTCCCCTCTCTTCCAGGGAGGAGAGTCTTTCCCTATATAAAGAGGAAGGATGCCTGTGATAAGAGTTTGGAGGCATTTCCAGTTGTCCATTTTTCAAAGTCCGAAGGAAAAGTGGCAGTGGGGATCGGTAGAAGCATGAAAAGAATAGAATCATAGAAGTGTAGAATTGGAAGAGGCCATGGGGGGTTAACCACTTCAACACCCTGCAAACCCTTGCCCAAGGCGGGGTTAGAGGTATTGTTGCTGTCATCCAGCAATGTCGTCCATAACCACTGGCCATGTCAGCTGGGGCTGATGGGAAATGGAGTCCTGTAACATCTGAAGGGCCACCAATTACTCATCCCTGGCTCAAGTGGACAGAACTAGCTTTGCTATTGTTCTCTGATACCAGCTGCGATATGGAGGAGCTTCTGAGCAGAAATAGGATAATGATCTACAGTTATAAGCATGCAACACATAACCGTACTACGCAATAAACGTGGTGAATGTATCCATTTCCTGGGCAAAGTTGGCATGTGCTTGGCTTGGAGATAGAAATCATAATATTTCTTCTTCACTGTCAACTCCATACTCAAGCAAGGGTATATTTTCCATTGTCAGAAATACTTCCCACTTTCCCCATTCTACAAATAAATTAGACTGCAGCTGCTGTTTCTGTCTTCTCTTTGTCAGTTTAAGCATGAGATGTCTTGAAGAATTTGTGAACTGAACATAGCTCATTAAAGTATGTCTTCATGGAGATTTCCTTGAGTGATGCTGCCCCCTTTCCCGCTCCTTCTCTACACACATCTGTCTTTTCCTGTATGTTGCTATGGTAGTTTTCAAGCACAGATTGAAGCATCTTGTGCTGGGGTAAAAAAGAATCAGAGACCTTTGCCAAGAGAAACTTGGTTGGTGGTGGCATGGCTTCCTTTCTCTGAAAGTGTCTATCTAGCCGGTTATGAAACCGGCTATTAATGAATCGGTAGGAACATTGTAGGGAGTTCAGAAACGTGACTGGCACTGGGCGCCACACCACGGAGGCCGCCACTTACCACGGGGCCTGCAGCGTGCCTGAGCCAAACATCTCTCCTGGGAGTGACATGGTGGCTTGGGGGCCTGCAGGCTCCGTGATGCCTGAAACAGCAGCATGGGACTTGCATCTGCCCTCCGCCTCTCCCTTAGCTGCTCTACAGCCAATGGGGAGGCAGCAGAGAGGCTCCAAACAGCGAATCCTGGCCCCATGGGTGGCTTGCCCTGCCCCCATTGGGCAGCTTGCCCCACCCCCGGCTGCAGGATGCGTGCACCGCACCCGGCACCCGAGCGGCTAGCTACGCCACTGAGAAAAGCCCTGCTGAATCCTATCTGGAACAGAATCCTGTTCTCACAGTGGCCAGCTAGATGTCTATAGGAAACCTTCAAGCATATACCTTCCAATGCATATTTACCACCAGCAGGATCTTGCACCTTTGCTGGTGCTATGTACAAACATTTGAAATGCACAGTATTATTACAAGAGGCCAGGAATGAAAGGAGTGGTTAATTATATCCTATTAATTAAGAGACAGCAACCAGCGATCTACTTCGTATGTGCAATAAGTTAGCAGGAAGAACTGCACCCCCAAACTCAAATGGCAATGATATAAGCAGCAGGCCAAGGGTGGGAGGGAAGGGACTGAACTGGTGCTGGGGGGAGACCCCAGGGGACACTCTGGATCCCCAAAACCACCCCCGCAAGTGGTGCCAGTCACGGAAGGCCTCAGTAGGCCGTCAAGCTGCCCAGAAGTAGGCTGTGTGGCCCCAATTCCCACCCCCAATTTAGTCCTGCTACCCAGACGGCTCCAGGGAGAAGCAGTGAGGAGGAAGGAGCCCATGGCAAGCCGCCGATTGTGGACATTCGGCGTGCCACCCGCCTGCAACTCCCAAGCTTCCCCCAGCTGTCAAAATGAAGGGGGAATGGAGGAATGCCACTAGGAAACCAACACAGCTCCCCCCCCCCTTCTCCCAATGGCTCGGGGTAGGCTTGGGAGTTGCAGGTGCGCGGTGCACAAAATGTCACCCTTCCTCAGCGAAGACACCCAGGGCGAACCACCCCACCTCCCCCCCCCTTCCTCCGCCCCTGGTCCAAGCACAAGTTTTCTACCAGAAAGTACATGTAATAGTACAAATGAATGCTCCTCTAGTATGTTTTGTTTGTTTTTTTAAAAGGACACAGTGACTTTCCTATTATAATATGTAGGCAGTTCATCATTGCAACTGTAGCAGCATTTTAAATAATAGTGCTATCTTCTCCCTAGGCCCACTGCAATTAGAATGAACGCACAACAAATGTCTTCATTAAAGCCAGGCTTCTTCACAATGGGGATATTAACAGAGCAGTCAGACTGCTGTGTTTCTGGGCAGGTTTGTATCCATTGTTTCCTCTCCTTTTTTTCTTCTTCTGTACTTGGGGTAGAGTCAATTAGTAAATTTGTTTTTACAAAATGGCTGTGCACAGACCCCCGTGGCCCTTGGATCAGGACAATTCGCCCTGTGCCGAAACGATTTGACAGCCTGACCCTTTTAGAATGCCAGGGTGTGCACAACACTGCAGGATTAGGTCCTCCCACTTAACTGCTGTTAAATGGAAATTTCCAGGCCTTCACTGTGCTGGCATGTGCCACATTACAAGTAGTTTCCCTGCACACAAAAGAAACATCTCACAGGGGAGCAGCAACCAGTACTTCGAAGGATCGGATCCCCCCCCCACACACACTTATGTGGTAGAATCCTGTCCAGTGCTGGCCATGGCTCCTTAAGTCCTTGACAGCCACAGATCTGTCTGGGCAATCCAGCCCAATGTATGGTGTCCCATGGCTTTAGAGGAAAGGAAACTGGGAGGGCAGCTGGGACATAAATGCAACAGGTGACTAAATAGTACCTCTAAATCACCTAACAATGACATACAGTTCATGTATATATCAATAGTCCCTCTCGGAAGCATGAAACCACATTCCTACTAGGGATGGATAGGTCAGTCTCTTCCTAGGTAAAGGTAAAGGGACCCCTGACCATTAGGTCCAGTCGTGACTGACTCTGGGGTTGCGGCGCTCATCTCACTTTACTGGCCGAGGGAGCCTGCATACAGCTTCCGGGTCATGTGGCCAGCATGACTAAGCCGCTTCTGGCGAACCAGAGCAGCTCACAGAAACGCCGTTTACCTTCCTGCCGGAGTGGTACCTATTTATCTACTTGCACTTTGACGTGCTTTTGAACTGCTAGGTGGGCAGGAGCAGGGACCAAACAGCGGGAGCTCACCCCGTCACGGAGATTCGAACTGCCGACCTTCTGATCGGCAAGTCCTAGGCTCTGTGGTTTAACCCACAGCACCACCCGCGTCCCAGTCTCTTCCTAGTCCATCTCTATTTCACATGTGTTCAGTCGTAAGTCTGATTTACTCCAGTTTATTCCATTTCTGCATTAATCCATAGCCGTGCTTTTCTTCTAGAAAAAAGGTGTCACTACTCACCATGAAGTTGTTACAGTAAGTGCCACACTTTTAAACAGTGTTTTTCTTGTATAAAAACGTGTCTGTACTGCGTACCCTTGAGGAGCTCCAGAAGAAAAAGCACTGGTTGGTGGGTTTTTGTTAAGCCATATGAAAATTAATTTAAGACAAATAGTTTATCAGATAATGTATGCCAGGGCGCTTTATTTAGTTGGAACTCAACAAAACTCAGTTCCGGCACCTCTGATGGGTGTCATTGCCATTGTAAGAGAACAAGGGAGGCGTTTATGGTGAGTTCTGACACCTCTCAATGAATACATTTATAAACGTGTTTTATCCTAAAATACTTTTGAATTCCTTTTTGGTACACTTTTCAAGCAGAGAACTATATTGCAAAATTTGGAGAAATTTTGCAAAATTTTTGGAGGAATCCAAAAGTTAATTATATTCTGATCCTTGTATTCGTTTAGGAAGTGGATGAAGGTCATCTAGCCTAAAGATGTGGGTTCAATGAAACTGTACTCCACCCATCATTCTTACAAAATGTTATACAGTGGTACCTCAGGTTAAGTACTAAATTCGTTCCAAAGGTCCATTCTTAACCTGAAACTGTTCTTAACCTGAAGCACCACTTTAACTAATGGGGCCTCCTGCTGCTGCCAGAGCACGATTTCTGTTCTCATCCTGAAGCAAAGTTCTTAACCCGCGGTACAATTTCTGGGTTAGCGGAGTATGTAACCTGAAGCGTATGTAACCCGAGGTACCACTGTATTCCAAAAGCAGAGTGCAGAAACAAGGAAAGGCAAATCAGAAGTAAGTTGAACAAAAACCGTTCTTTGTTCTTCAAATCAAGAAAGTCTATCTGAACTGTTATGTGAACCCCAAACTACAAAGTGAATAAAGTGGAAAGATTTTTTCCCCAACTCTGCATTTGGTGACCATTTTAATGATGGCTCATACATGATAAATGACTTGTTTTCTTCCTGCAACTCTTCCTGCTTATGGAACCCCATTATGGGAATTTCATGAACTGGCAGTATACATATGGGCTGCTATCACCAGCCGCTATTTCAGCTGATCGCCACAGCTGTAAAGTGTTGCCACAACTGCGATTCCCCACTTTCTGCTGACTTTAGTTATATGTGGATGGAAGTCATTTTTCTAAACTAGAATTTTCAATACAAAGCGTGCATAGTGTACTGTATTGATTTTACATGGCACTAGAAAATTAGTCAATGTAAATGTAATAAAAAAAGAGTTGCGTACATGCCAAGATGTTCATTTGACTTCTTAAGCCAGAAGTGCATTTTAGTGCTTATGGAAGACATCACTAGACTATGGATTAATTTAGTAAAACAGGAAGAGTATAAGTTGTTGCCAACAGCTGAGCCATCAAAATTATATTTCAGCAATTGAATATGCCTTGTTGTGTTTTTTTTAAAAACGAACCTAAACATTTGAACCTTATTCATCATTTTCCCTTGAGAATAGCTACCACTTCTAACTCTTTTACCCTAGGAAGTATAAAGGGCAAAATGGATAAGAAATGAAGTTAGACAAAAACGTTTTGGCTTCATTAAACAAGAATGTCTTTCAGAATGCTGTTCCATATCTGAACCCCTGAGGACCAAAAAATTCATTCTTAATGGGGTAAAAAGCCTAATTGTGTTCTATCCCTGGCATCTGTAGGTAGTACTGGGAAAAGATTCCTACCCAAAATACTACTAGACAACTGTAGATTGTGCTAAGCTAGATTGACCAATGCTCTGACTCAGTATAAAACAGCTTCTTGTGTTTCTAAAATTTCGGTATTAATGGTTCCTACAAGATCTAGAAAGGTAAAGGGGCCCCTGACCGTGAAGTCCAGTCGCGGACGACACTGGGGTTGCGGCGCTCATCTTGCTTGACTGGCCGAGGGAGCCGGCATTTGTCTGCAGACAGTTTTTCTGAGTCTTGTGGCCAGCATGACGAAGCCGCTTCAGAGCAGCGCACGGAAATGCCGTTTACCTTCCCGCCGGAGCGGTACCTATTTATCTACTTGCACTTTGATGTGCTTTTGAACTGCTAGGTTGGCAGGAGCAGGAACCAAACAATGGGTGCTCACCACGTCGTGGGGATTCGAACCGCCAACCTTCTGATCAGCAAGTCCTAGGCTCTGTGGTTTAGACCACAGCGCCACCTGCGTCCCTAAAGATCTAGAAAGGAAACCATCAAAAGCTTGTGACTCATGTCCTGTTCAGGTGTTTGTCACCAATGAATGGAAGGAAGAGCAGACCATGCATGGTAGACATGTTGCCAACATCCATGTCCCTCACCTCCTGGAGCCCAGATCTTTTCAGGTTGTGTGAGAACATCTAAAGAAGGAATCTTCATGTATTGGGCTAATGTAATTTATCCCCATGTGGGTCTGGGAGTAAGCCACATTGATTGGTCAGTTGGGTCCATTCCCAGGGCCTGCCCAGCATAGCCTGTCAACATTGGACAAATTGTTGGCAGGTGGATGATTTCACCTGCCATTCCTTGGTGTGGCCCATGGCTACCCCTTTCAAGATGTGGTTTACCCTTCAATACACTTCCAGCAGATGGGCTGGAGTGGAACAACAATGGCTTTACCCAATGCCTACGCCAAACTGTTCACTACTGTAACCAATAAAAGTTGTGACATAATTTTATTTATTTATTTTAAATAATTTTTATTAAGTTTCATATTACTAAATTAAACACATCAAATCAATTAGTCCAAATTATAACAATACATATCATGTAGTCCAATTATTTTCCAAATTATAAATTTTTGTGGGGGGTACCCATGCTTTTCGATCGGCAGGAGTCCAATCCTCAACTGTTTTCTGCTGCTTTCATATTAATAATGATATTTCCAGACACCTCTTCTCAATGCTTGTCATTCCTCATTTTCCTTTCCTTTCACCTCCGAATTGCCCCGCAAGTGGGTTGAAAAAAAACCAGTCTTATTTGCATTTCTGTGTGGACTTTATACTGCTCTCTCGTAAATCCCAATAGTCCGAACAGTTCCGCTCGAGCAAGCCATCGCCATCTTGTCTTCCGATGAAATACAGTCCAAAAGCTTGCTCTTTAGCTTTCCCGACCTGTTGCATCGTAAATTTGTCTTTTTCCAGGAGGGCTGCCCCTTCCAGATCGCAATCTCATCGAAAATAATAAATCTTCGGCTCGCCCTTCCCCAAGACCAAACCTTCCTGCAACACAGGTCTCGTATCGAATCTCCATTTTAACTGCGTCACAAAAGAGAGCCCTTCTTCTTTCCAAGCCCTTTACAGAGTAAAACCTTTATCTTATTATTCCTACACAGGTTGTTTTCAGTCCCATTTGCCAATTAGTTGCTGTGACGGATCTTCTAAGAGGGAGGGTTATTAATTAATCACATAGAGGGGGGAAAGATAAAAAGTCAATCCCCCCTTTTCACTTCCGTTGCTCTCCAATCCACATACCAGCTTGTCTGTAGTACTTGATGAAATCTTCCGTCTCAGTCTTCTTCATTTCGGTGGTACGATTGTTAGCAGATCAAGACCTCCTGCCTCTCTTGAAGCATGTGCGTTATCTTTCACCATTTTTTCCCCTTTAAGTAACGCAACTAGTTTCACTCCTGGAAGTAGCTTCGGAGGAGTTCCGAGGCCCGCCGAGGGTTATGCACCCAGTGCCTCACCCCCTCCTTCTTCCGAAATCGGGGGTGATTTATGACAACAGCGGGTGAAAACTGCATCTCTCCCCCCTGGAAAGATGTTAGGCAGACTGATTTACTCCCCATAATCAGCCTCTCATTACCTCGTGCAAGCTGGATAGATGTTAATATCCGCCATCTTTCAAGGCGCCCCTAGCGGCCCCCTCAAGTTGTGACCTAATTTTAAACCCCAAAACCAACATGCTGTTGTCTTGTCTGGTTATTTAATTCCCAAGAGAACTGGGTAGTCACAGGGCCTTGGCACGCAAGCTAATGTGATCACCAGGCAGAAAAAAATAAATCTCCCACCACTCCTTTAAATGAGCAACTTATTATGTTTCCATTTCCTTCATCATGTGCTTAAGTAAACTAGCCCACCCCTTTTCAGAACACTTAAGAACAGGGGCACTCAAGACAATTTGCACCCATGATTTTTCTTAATTTGTTTTTATGAACAGCTGATTATATTGGAGGGCCCACAGCTAAGTGCCTGTGCATAAGGTTTACAGGGAGAAACCATCAGACTCCATCATTGGCAAGTCCAGTTACATAGTTCTTAGGTGACTGGTTTAGGAAAAGACTTTGGTCTGAGATCTTAGACAGCACTTTGCTAAATGCACTGAAGGCCTGACTTGATGTAAGTCAGGTTCATATATTGATGAACCTGACTTGATGTGAATCAGGTTCATATAAGCAGTGTAAGCAATGGAGGATTGCAGTGGGTACAAAGCTGCTAAATTAGAGATATCATTAGTAAAGTTGGTAAAGCAAATGGCGTTGGTTGTGTCTGAGCTTCTTCTTTTTTGTTTCTGTACATCTTGAGTCCCATTCTGGATTACAAAAAGAATTGTCATTACCTCAGAGAAGAAGAACAAATATCTTCCTAAAGAAAGGGCACCTAACACTTCGTGAGCGATTCAATTAAAGGTTAATTGTTCTCTCAAAAGTTACATAAAGCCTAAAGCGAAAATACAAAACCGAACTCTCTCCCCAAAGAGATGAGTACAACAGAGTGCTCTCATTTTTCTTACAAATGCATTAGGTGGAACAAAAGCCTTCACAAATCAAAGCCCCTCATCTTGTTCCTTGGAGATATCCAAAGATACAGACCAATTCTGGGTTTGTTTATGAGGTAATAAATGAAAGGGTTCAAAGCATTACAGTGATTTTAGGGATGCATAAAATCCACTGACAATGTCAATAGCATTGCACAGACGACTTCAGCTTCCTTAAAATTCCAAATTTGTCTCAATGTTTACTTTTGGATAAATTTGTAGGGATGCCCAAAAGTAAAATAAAACTACTTTAGATTTCCTTGAAATTCTTCCCATATTTTCTAGGCATATTTTCTACAGCTGGTGTAGAGTTTACAGGTCTATGTTTACAGCTCTACGTTACAGCCAGTGAATGCAAGAGGTCAATTTGCTGCTTCCTGTTTACCAAATTGAATGAATGCCAGATATTCTCTAAGATTTCTGTCCAGTCACATAAAAGAACTTGACTGTAAAAGCAAAACAATATGGGAGATTTTAAAATAACCCTGCTACAAAAATATCAGGGTCTGCATCACATTTTAACACATTGGACTTCACAAATCTTACTGATGGGTTTGAATCCTTTTGAATTTCCCTGGTGATATGCTTGATGGGTAAAAATGTTCGTGATCAAAATGTCTACCATGTGAGCAGTGCTGCAGCCAAGAGCTGGGTGTCATCATCATACTGATGGACACTCTGCCCCTAATCTCCTAATGACCACTCCCAGTGGCTTTATATAACTATTAAACAACACCGGAGATAAATTATTGCCTTGCACCCTGCTCCCACAACACAACTGTCTGGAAACCCCATAGGTAGGAACAGAAGCACTACAACACAGTGCCGTAAACTCCTAACTAATGGAGACAGTCGAGGAGGATACAGTGGTTAATGGCGCTGAAAGATGCAAAGAGATTGAGCCAGAGCAACAAGGTTGCATCGCCTCCTCCCATTCCTCGCATGAAGAAGACTATCCACCAGGGTGACCAAGGCCAACTGTGTCCTAAAACTGGGTTTGAACCTTGGTCTGGATCTATGATTCCAATAGAAGGAGAAACTTTCACCTCAGGGAATGATATTGTACTCTTAGGACCTCTAAAAAGCAATCTTATCCAAAGGAAGAGATCCTTTGGACCCCTCCCCAACTCCCCATTCAAGCATGTACTGAACACCTCTCAAGGCTATGTGCACTTTATTACTAGTTTTAAACTCTACAGATCCTTGTTGCTTTGCATACAGTTCCAATAATGTTTTATGTTCTGTTTTGTTACAGTGAAGTTACTACACATCTGTGCAGCTGTTCTTTTCTCTCTCTATTTTTCTACTGTTGTCTTTTCTGCCGTTTTGCTCCAGGAAATCCATCTTGTGAAACTAATTTTTTATTGCCACACTCCCATATTCCCCCCCCTCCTCTATTTTTGAGGGGTCCGAGCTACAAAGCTAAAATATGCATGCTAAGTCTCTGCCCTGGTCCTCAGAAATCCTTTATCCAAAAAGCAATTTCTTCCCCGAAATGAGCATTTGATTAGATTTAGATGAAGGGGGGAAAGCTTTATGGAACATTGTTCTATTATAGACCAGGTATTGTGCTTGAAAGGTCACAAGTAGCAAATAAATCATGGAGTGAAGTCAGCTTCATCCTCGCAGAATTTGTTGTGGGAGGGTTGGCTCAGGGGTAGAGCATGTGTTCTGCATACAGAAGGACCCTGGTTCAATTCTCAACATCCCAAACGCATCAGCAGCTAATAATAATAATAATAATAATAATAATAATAATAATAATAATAATAATTTTATTTTTATGTTCCGCCCATCCGACTGGGTTGCCCCAGCCACTCTGGGTGGCACCCAACAGAATATTAAAAACAAATAAAACATCAAACTTCCCTGAGCAGAGCTGCCTTCAGATGTCTTCTAAAAGTCATGCCAAGACCCTGTGACCCCCCCCCCACAGTTCCCAGGGAGTAAATATCCAGACAAGACAACAGCATACAGTTTTGGGGGTCAAATAGGCACAACTTTTATTGGTTACAGATGTGAATGGTTTGGCATAAGAGTTGGGTGAACATTATTCCACTCCAGCCCTCTTGCTGCGAGTGCATCTATGGATAAACTCAACTTGGGGGTGCCCTATGATCTACATCAAACTGTGCTATCCCCTGAGGGGTCACCATTGGAAGAGTACTATGGCCCTAGCCCCCACCTGGGCGTTGGATAAACCCACTCCTCCTTGATCCCTTTAACAGGATACCCTTAATCAAAGAGGGGCAGACAGAGGCTACAACCTCCCCTCCAGCCAACACCAAGACTTATCCAATGCTAAACCTCACAAAGTTGTGGCGATTGCTATGAGTTAGGCAAAAACCAAGTGGCCAGTTTGCCAAGTGGGAAAAATTCCTGCCCATCCCCGCATATGGTGGCCAACAATGTCTGTAGCAAGGTTGTAGCATAAGCAAATAACCAATAATAAAGGAAGGGACGGAGTGTTAGAATTCCTGCTCCATGATTGCAGTCATGGGATTGTTGTCTATCACATGATGGTGTATGTTTTGATTCCACAGAGTGGGAAGTGACAGAGACAGGATGTTTGTGTTACTGTGTTCTGTGAAGTGGGATCATTGTCCTTTGTTGTTTCTCTTTGCTGTCTGATGCTAGAGAGAGGGAGTCATGTTGCAGTGCTCTCTCTGAGTTTATATGTAAATAAAGTAGATTAGCCAAAATGCTGAGTTGCTGAGGTCTGTTATGCAAGCTGCGAAGACTCTGTGGATCCCTAAGTGTGCCGATGTCTGTTGGCATCGGTCCCTGTCATGTTCGGGCTGAAGAAAGCTTTTGAAGCTCCTGAATGATCAACCAGGAGGCAGGGAACATGCCAGTTGGGCATGTGTCTCTGACAGGGTCCTACTCAAGAGTAGGAAGAGCTCCTGACAGGGGAGAAATGGGTGGCTGAGGAGGTGGGCCACAGTTTATTCCCCTGGGAGTGGGCCCAAGTAGTGCTCATTGGCCAGTTGGGTCTGACACCTGGGGAACATCCACACATTACTTGCCAGCATTGTCCAATCGCTGGCAGACAGCCCCATCCTGGCCCAGCCAGTCCCAGGTCACAAGCATGGCTATGGCCTGGCTGCAACACCACCCCCTTCCGAGGGTGAGCGGACCTGCAGCAGCTCAGAAAGTACTTGGCTTGGCTCCTCGAAAGTCACCAAGAGGCCGAGCACACAGCATTGATCACATGGCCTGACAGTCCGCCCATACCAATGTCCCAACATGGACTCGACTCCTCCTAATCTTGCCACCCAGGAGCCATCTGAGGTGCCAGTTATTCAGCCTGAGAATGTAAGTGACTGGTTTGCCATTGAGTCATGGTGGTCTTCTAAAACAGCTAAGATCACCTTGCTGTCTAAAATAATGAAGGTAAATCAGGCTGTTATCGGTCATTGATCACCGATGGCTTTTTGAATGGCAGCAAGGAATTTTGTAGATGAGAGGCTGTGACAAATGATTAACTCTCAAGTTCCGCTTGGATGCTTTGTGGGCGTGTGGGTGGTTAAAGAAAGTGGATAATAGAGAGAGACAGATTAATGTCCAGAAATCTATACTGGCTAAGAAAATAAGCCCCCATTTCTGTTTTGTTTTCCTTTGCTTTCTTGCCTTTTAAGCCCAGGGGTGTAAACAAGCATCTATCAGGCATGCCCTACTTCCATTTACACTAATAGAACCAAAGTGCACAACATTAAATGCTTAAGTCAAGGAAATAAATGGGGCTTAGTGTGCAATCTTGTAAAACCGGACACATTTGTGTGCAGTTGTCTGGAGTCCCTCCAAAATAGCTGGATAATGCGGCAATATATGGCAAGATCCATCCACATCCCTGAAATGTATATTTGTATTCTACCCTTCTTCCAAGGAGTACCTGGATTTATCCAGTAGTTTGTATCACAACAACCTTTTGAGGCAGATAAGGCCAAGAAGCCATGATTTATCCAAGGGCAGCTAGTGAAATTCATGGCTCAGTGCAGCTACTCACAGCCCAAAGCTGATGCTTGATGCATTCAGTGAACATTGGGAGGGGAGGGTATCATTGCAGTGGATTGCTCTGTTAAAACAGGAAGAGAGGAAACTGCCTTATATTGAGTCAGTTCACTGCTTTATCCAGTTCAGTGCTGTCTTTGCTAATTGGCAGCAGGTCTCTGGGGGTTTTGGATGGGGGACATTTCAAGCCCTATCTGGAGGTATCAGGGTCTGAACCAGGAATCTTCTGCATCCTAATCAGTTGTTCTGCCACTAAGCTATGATCTTTCACCTTGAAACCCTAGGCATAGTTCTGAACACGATTACAAAAATCTCTCTAGAGAAAACATCAGACCCTCCAAGTTTCCCTATTTTCCAGGGACAGTTCCAGATTGACAGAAGCCATCCCTGTGTCTGATTTGATCCTGGAGTGTCCCACTTTTCCTTAGGACCGCCTTATTTTCATCAGAGAAATGTTGGAGGGTATGGTAGGATGTCCCTATTTTCATTGGATAAATTTCTGAAGGCAGCCCTGTATAGGGAAGTTTATTTTTTAATGTTTAATGTTTCATTATGTTTTTACATATGTTGGAAACCACCCAGAGTGGCTGGGGTAACCCAGTCAAATGGGTGGGGTATAAATAGTAGTAGTAAGTATTATTACTACTAGTAGTATCATTAGTATTAGTACTTATTATGGAATAGGATGTCCCTATTTTCATTAGAGAAATGTTGGAGGGCATGAAATTTACAAAAAGAAGATCAAAACCCAATGCTCATTTCACTGGGTTTCTTAACCTCTCCTTGAAGAGGAAATTATAATTAGCAAAGGATTTCTTCCCTTCGTATAGTACAGTGGTACCTTGGGTTAAGTACTTAATTCGTTCTGGAGGTCCATTCTTAACCTGAAACTGTTCTTAACCTGAAGCACCCCTTTAGCTTAATGGGGCCTCCTGCTGCTGCTGCGCCGCCGGAGCACGATTTCTGTTCTCATCCTGAAGCAAAGTTCTTAACCTGAGGTACTATTTCTGGATTAGCGGAGTCTGTAACCTGAAGTGTATGTAACCTGAGGTACCACTGTACTGATTCACTGGGCTGGAATTTATTTGTAGAGAAATCCAGGAAACAGAGGATCCTCAGCTGTGGGGCATGTATGGTGCTTCCTTCTGCTCATCACATAGTACGAAGATTCTTGGTCTGAACTCACTCATATGGCAGACCAGTAACTTATTCAGTGGATGATTCCATTTCTGCTTCATTTTGCGCACTGGACTTGTTTAAAGTTTCAAAAACATTCTCTTAGGAGAATGAACATGTCTGGTTTTCTGTAACCAAGGGATGGGGATCCTGTGTCTTTCTGGTGTTGTCTGACTCCAACTCTCACCAACGCCAGCTAATATGACTTATGGTAAGAAACTCTGGTCATTCAGCCAGTTTGGAGAGACCCTTTAGAGACAGGGTCCTCATCCCGGCTATAACCCAAAAAGCATCTCTCCAAACTGGCTGAATGTGCACTGAAGTGGCAAATGCACTTTGAGGTAATTAGTGTAAAAAAAGTGATGCACATTGGGACAAAAAAAATTTACCCTAACTTTATGCATGCACTAAATGGGTCTTGATGCGTGCCCACCCTGATTTCTACTGTGCTTTCACTGTAGTGATGTGATCCTGCTAAGCCTGAGATTTAGAAACCCAATTAGCATGGACCAATTAAAATTGGCCATAATAGCTTCCTAGCAATCATTTACACTTTGCTTAGTAAGCAGCTCAAGGTTCTTGAAGTATGAAAGCACTTTGTGATCTTTTTCTGAAGTTTGTGTTGCAAAAGAGGAGCAAGCTGCTTATCACACATAGCGGCATATTGTTTTCCTCCCCTCGATTTTAAATCTTCCACTTTGTGACAGTTTTCTCTCTCTAAAAAAATATTGTTCTTACCCTCTTTGTCTTTCATCTTGGTGAGGGTTTTAGCTTGGGTGTCAAATTTCCTGGATAGTGCCTGTCCCTGCTGCTATTTTTTATTATTATCAAGACAGCTTTGTTCCAGATATAGTAAGATTCACACATGACAACAAGGGAAGGGACAATTAAAAGCCCAAGGACACTGGAAGTGATGAAGCAACTCCAGATGTTCCTCTGTCAACTCTGGCGGTTCCTTTTTGCTAAATCATTTGTTTCATAAAGAATTCACAGAATTTCCCAAGGTTGTGTAGTCAGTGGAGGACAGTCCATTAGAACAAACGGGGCACTGTTCCACTAACACCAGTCTGCCCTCATACAGTTCCAGCCCTGCCTGCCCTTGCTTGCATCCAATCTGGGGTTGCTGGTACACCTGCTCTCACCTTCTTTATCCTTAGCTTCAGTGTTGTCCTTATAGAACTCAGAAGGGGTGGTGGTGGATACAAACCTTGAATTAGTTAGCTCTGTTTCTCATTGGCCCTGGCTCCATCTGTGGTTGACCTAGAATCATAGAATCATAGAATCATAGAGTTGGAAGAGACCACAAGGGCCATCGAGTCCAACCCTCTGCCAAGCAGGAAACACCATCAGAGCACTCCTGACATATGGTTGTCAAGCCTCTGCTTAAAGACCTCCAAAGAAGGAGACTCCACCACACTCCTTGGCAGCAAATTCCACTGTCAAACAGCTCTTACTGTCAGGAAGTTCTTCCTAATGTTTAGGTGGAATCTTCTTTCTTGTAGTTTGGATCCATTGCTCCGTGTCCGCTTCTCTGGAGCAGCAGAAAACAACCTTTCTCCCTCTTCTATGTGACATCCTTTTATATATTTGAACATGGCGATCATATCACCCCTCAACCTCCTCTTCTCCAGGCTAAACATGCCCAGCTCCCTTAGCCGTTCCTCATAAGGCATTGTTTCCAGGCCTTTGACCATTTTGGTTGCCCTCCTCTGGACACATTCCAGTTTGTCAGTGTCCTTCTTGAATTGTGGTGCCCAGAACTGGACACAGACCTGCCTGCCTTCTTTCCCACCAGTCCAAACAAGCACCAGTCATGACTGTATGTAGTTAGTGAAAGGATTGGCCCAATTGGCATTTCAGCCTGCCACCCTCTTTCTTGCCTTCTATGAGAAGTAAAGATGCACTTCCTAAATGTGATCCCTCACCCCGGTTGTAAGAGTATGCTCTGTTCTTGAGTGTCATGTTTATGGCAGACCTGCTCCTTGATCCAGACGAGGATTTCAGAATGCTCTGGACTAAGGCTAGACCAGTCAACCTATAGTAGACGCAGGGCAAGGGGAATTCCAGAAGAAAAAATGCTAGTCTGCATGTACAGGACCTTTAAAATTAAACTATACATCTGTTAAGCATTGTTGGAAACAGCACTAGTATTTATAAGAGTCTCAACCCTCTGAACACAACACTGAGCAACTTCCACTTTTTTCAAGAGGGCTTGCAGAGGGTAACTTCTGGTAAAAATGGACTGAAAGTTCCCAAAGGAGAAATTTTGGCTGAAGATGAAGGGAGCTTCAGAAATAAAAAAGGAGCAAAATCAGCCTCCCATTTTGCTACAATACTGTTTTTGTGCTGCTTTCCAGTTTTGAGGTAAAGGTAAAGGTACGCCGACCTTCTGATTGGCAAGCCCTAGGCTCCGTGGTTTAGACCATATTGCCACCCACATCCCAGTTTTGAGGCAGTCCTCCCCAAATATTCCATAACTTACTTAGTAAAATTTGTATATCGCTTTTCCTCCAGGGAGCTCAAGGGCATCCTCACAGCAACCCTATGAAGTAGGGGTATCTGAAGAAGTGTGCATGCACACGAAAGCTCATACCAAGAGCTAACTTAGTTGGTCTCTAAGGTGCTACTGGAAGGAATTTTTTATTTTGCCTATGAAGTAGGTTAGGCTGAGAGGTGCTAACTGGCCCAAGGACCCCCAGTGAGGTTCATGGCTGAGTGGCAACTACAACCCTGGTCTCTGAGATCCGAGTCCAACTATCTAACTGCTAATGTGATGTCATGATGCAATGTCACCCGAAAGGCATGTGCTGCTGGCATTGAGTGCCTGCCTTGTCTATTGAGTACAGACAATGTAAGCACAGCCTTTCATTTAAGTTTCTGAGAAGGAAACGGGAGGAAATGGTATTAGAGCCAAGCGTCATGATGTATAAATTTAAACAATGAATCAGATAATTACAATTTCTAGTACTTCCTTTAAAGTCAGGTTAGTTATCCGAGATATAAATAAAGACAAAAGAACTAGCATCTGGATTGCTCTGACTGACAATCTGAGGAGATCCAGGATATTGTATTTGAGTATTTGATAGTCACCAGATGGTTCAAAGGAATTAGCTGTCATTATCCTGGATGCAGTATCTTTTCTTCTCTCATGAGCTGTCATAAAAGGGAGCCAAGATTTGAGACCCATGATACCTGATGGGATATAGCTATATATGCTTTTAATATCACCAAGATCCAGAGATCTCCTTTGTCTGACTAAGGTCATAACTAGATGGAATGGTGAGTGATCCCGGTTTGGATCTCTCATATTTCTTTACAAGGATAAATCCAGCTGCTGAAAGGGTGTGTGCGCTTTTGATTTCAGTTTTGGCAACATGGGGGGAATCTGTGCTGTTTTTGTGTGTGATCTGATTACCCGGTCTTCTGCCCTGCAAAATATGGATGGTTATGTTCAATGGTGACTTTGCCTTAATGAAAAGCACCTCCATTCATGCAGTTTTCACTGATTCCTTCCTATCTTCCTCCTGGAACCAGCAGCTGCAGTACGTAGAGGGGAATGGCATAAACTGGGTGCCCCAAGAGAGCCAGTGTGGTGTAGTGGTTAAGAGCAGTGGACTCGTAATCTGGTGAACTGGGTTCGTTTCCCTGCTCCTCCACATGCAGCTGCTGGGTGACCTTGGGCTAGTCACACTTCCTTGAAGTCTCTCAGCCCCACTCACCTCACAGAGTGTTTGTTGTGGGGGAGGAAGGGAAAGGAGAATGTTAGCCGCTTTGAGACTCCTTCAGGCAGTGATAAAGTGGGATATCAAATCCAAACTCTTCTTCTTTCCACTTCCTCCTTTCCACTGATGCCAGGCTGAGGAACCTGTGGCTCTCAATATGCTTCAGGACTGCAACTTCCATCATCTGTGACCATTGGCCATGCTAGATGGGGCTGATAGGAGCTGGAGTCTACAACATCCTCAGGGTCCCTTCCATCTCTATGATTCTAAGTGATTCTTATGAAGCATCTGGATGACCAAAGGTTCACCAGCCCTGCTCTGGTGGAACAGGGTACAACTCAAGGTACAATATGGTTATGTAATTTCTTTCAATCTCTCTGTCTGGTTTCACAATTCTTTTTTATTTTTCAGGGTGGTCAGTGTTTCACAGAAAATACCTCCTGCTAGTCCCATCCAGAGGCTCTTCTCTCCTTCTTCTATGGAGTGTTGATAACATTATCACAGATATAACATGCTTACAGGCTCTGTTCGTTGTGAGGCCTTGTAAGAAAAGGTCAACATCTATCTCTCATTATAATTATATCATACTGTATTTGTCACTGCATCTTGGTATCCGCTATGTTGACGGGAAAGTGCTAAATTTGTACCAAAAGAATATATCACCTGGGAAGCAAGTTAAACTGATACATAAGCAGGTCAGGCAGAGATTTTCTTTTCCATTTGAGGTCACAGCCAAAGACAAAGGTGTAATTCAGACAGTACATTATATACCTGCATGGTAGCCATAGATCTCACTACTTTCGTAATTAACAAGTTTATGAGGAAGTAATGGCTCATTATTCTCAATTGATTTGCACAGAATTTGTCCTGGCTATATATAGTGAAACTTTGCAAACTTATACCTGTGATTGTTACAGATGAAGACTGGCTACTGAAAATTTTGTGTGTGTGTGTGTGTGTTCAGTACATAGCAGTGATTTATTTATTACATGTATATACTTCTCAGGTGTATCTTGAAAATGTTGATCGTTATTAACAATTAGAAAGAATAGTTTTCATTAATATAGATACAAATCATAAATAAGATGCTTGACAGTGGTGACTGCAGTTCCAAAACAGTCATTAACAATACATCAAGGCTAAAATTAGGTCTAATTAGAAATTGGAGAAATATGTTATAATATACTGGGGAAGCCTTGATTCAGCATTGCTCATATGACCTTGGGCAACTTGCTGTCTCTTAGAGTAATCTACCACACTGGTAGATGAGAGCCATTTTCTAAGGAGGAAATGGAACCCATGTGTACTGCTTTGAGCTCCTTCAAGATGCCTGGGAATACTTGTTGGCACTATAGGAAGTTATCTGGTGATAACACATAGCCACTTCATATTCTTGTAAATTGATCCTAATCTGTCTCCACAATGACTGCATTCTTTCCTCTTCAGTATACCTAACAGAAAGGCACTTTTCTGATGCTTTCTCTGCCTGGCCTTGATCATGACTACCATTCAGTGTTCTAACTTGGGTAATCTTTCCACAATGATACTATAACAAAGGACAGCCAGCACATAGACCAGTCTACCCCAACCCGGTGCCCTTTAGCTGTTTTTTGCACTGCAACTCCCATCATCCACAGCTGACATGGTCAATGGTTCAAAATATCTGGGGGCACCAAGTTGGGGAAGTCTGGACTAATAAAACTGATTAACAGTATGATCCTATAGATATGCCAACTCAGAAATACATTTCATTCATTTCAATGAGACTTACCCCCAGTTAAATGTGTGTGTAGGATTGTAGTCAAAGGCTTCATCTTTAATGTAATGTAATTTTAATATAATAGCCACAAAACTCAGAAGCGGTGCAATATGTCATAAACAAAGGATTGTTTGTTCATATTCTCTGGAAGATGTGTGAGATAACCATCCTCATATAACCAACGTCCTTCAGTCTAGTTGATGCACGAAGGGGTTAATACCATAGAGCAAGTTGTCCTGCTAGGCTTGGCAATGTCATTTCCCTTACCTTGGAAGGAATCAAGCCTATCCCCACCCATCTACCTGAGAAGCTCAGCATGTGAAGAAGTTTGAACTGGTTTCCCCAGCTCAACTGCATAGCTCTCATCACCATTCTTGAGTTCCATACTGATAATTTAGGAAGTTTCACCACTTTGTGAGCAAGCTACGTTTTACTGCCTGTGCGCTTTTTTTCTGAATGCTGTATCAAAAAGCAAATGAACCAGACCTTTGGAGAGTTTGTAAGTAAATAAATATTTAACTTACCAATGTGTGGTCTTTTTCTATGCTAGGGGAAGAGGGAAACTTTGGAAGAAACTTGCCTCAAAATTGGATCTTGGCACCCAGAAATTCATCTATCTATGTATACTGTATCTCTCTCTCTCTCTCTCTCTCTCTCTCTCTCTCTCTCTCTCTCTCTCTGTTTCTGTTTCTGTTTCTGTTTCTGTTTCTGTTTCTGTTTCTATCTAACTAGAAACACAGTGCCAGCTCTCCCCCAGGACTGAAGTCAAGATTCATATGAAGAAGTTCATCCAGACTGCATCATGTAATCAACCGCACCAGTTGTAAACAGATCACACATAAATGTTCTGATAAAACAAATGAGGCATGGTTATGTATTCCCACAGCCTAACAGCTTTGGCCAGTAAACTTATCTGTGGAAAAAATTATGCAAGTTCAGAGTGCGACTTTCTTTCCTGCTGTTTTCCTTGAATAATGGGACAATACCATCCTATTTCGGATGTGGGTGGTGCTGTGATCTAAACCACAGAGTCTAGGGCTTGCCGATCAGAAGGTTGGCGGTTTGAATCCCCATGACGGGGTGAGCTCCCGTTGCTCAGTCCCAGCTCCTGCCAACCTAGCAGTTTGAAAGCATGTCAAAGTGCAAGTAGATAAATAGGTACCGCTCCGGCGAGAAGGTAAACAGTGCTTCCGTGCGCTACTCTGGTTTGCTGTAAGCTGTACGCCGGCTCCCTTGGCCAGTAAAGTGAGATAATAATAATAATAATAATAATAATAATAATAATTTATTTATTGCCCAGCCACTCTGGGCGGCTTCCAACCAAATATTAAAATACAGTAAGACATCAAACATTAAAAGCTTCCCTAAACAGGGCTGCCTTCAGATGTCTGCCTTCAGATGAGCGCCGCAACCCCAGAGTCATCTGCTACTGGACCTAATGGTCAGGGGTCCCTTTACCTTTACTTTACCATCGTATTTACACCAAAAAGAACCGCTTCTGACAGCAGCTTCATAGGTACTGTGGATCTAAAGGAAGGAAGAGCACCCTTTATCTCCTGTTTCTTCACAGCTCTAGCCCTAGAATTTGCTCTAGAATTGGGGTGTTCAAATGCATGTGATTTAACACTGCATGAAGGAAGAAGTTGGGTCCATTGCAGTTGCTGCCTCCTCCTGTGGACCACACATTGGGTGAGGATCTAAATAGGTGAGCCTTCTCTACAGACCATCATGGCTCCTTTATAAGTGTACCTGTTTGCAAACAAGTGTTAGTCATATCCATATTTTAGAAGTAGTGAGTGAAGAGGTCCTTAACTACTAAGCCATTATAAACATCATTTTCTACTCATATTTATTTAGAGCATCAGAAAAAGGCCCTCCTGTTAATTGCTTCTAATTTTAAAGTACTTTTCATCAGCTTGTGCATGTGGGTTTCTGCATATTTTGTTCTCATTAACATGTCTCCAGGGGAATCATTTCCAGATAAACCATGCTATGAAATGGTGACAATATTTGAAATAAGTCTAGGGGGGGTTTTTGCCCCTCCCCAAAGGTTTACTAGGGATACGTGCTTAAGTATGTTCCACAAGTCTGCGGTAACAATCATAGTGCTTGTTAAAAATGTCTAAAGAGAGAATATTCAACTCAACTTACACTAAAGATTTTGTAAATAGGAAAGAGTTGGCTAAATATAAATCTCTTTCAGAAAGTGACTTCATTTTTGCAGCTAATTTTGAAGGTGTCACATTTCATTAAAAATAGCAAGGGAAGACAGAAGATACGTTTCTCCAATTCCTCACACTTTTCTACCAAATCCTTAGGGTGAAACTCTGTGTTCAGCTGATATCCTCATTTGGAAGCATGCAGCTCTGCTGAACACATGCAAAGTGGGAAGGGTGTATAACATAATAGTTTCAAAGAGAGGAGCAGTTAATTAATACGAGACCCTTTCCTCACCATCTGCTTTTGTCTGAAATTGCTCACCATCACTTGTCTTCCATCTGGGCTTCTTCACATTTGCTGTATTGCAGGACTTCTCAGAAGAAAGGAGCCAGGGAGAAATGGATTGTGCATGCCCTCTCCTTCCGCTTTCCCACTTCAAATCATGACATCTCTCCACTACTTTACATCTATCAAGTGGCTTAAACATTCAAGGTTGATTGTTAGATTGAAATTTAAACAACTTACAAACAACGTGGGCTGTTTCTTACATGCTCACAATTCTAGCCAATACCTTTGAGAACAATGGGCTAAATTGAGATATTCTCATATCTAAGTTCAGTTGACCCAGCTTGTAAAGGATTGTACACAATAGACAATATGCCTTGTTTACCTCATGAATGTGAAGATACTGATTTTCATTTGGTTTATTGAAACACCTGAGTTGTCAGGTTGGATTTTTCATTTTTGCCAACAAACGTTCTATCATCACGACATTATGGTAGCGGGTCAATAACTGACAATTTTAATCTTTCTTTTATTTGTTTCTTTGTAAACCACTTAAGAGGTTTACAAAGAAGACATGCACATTTTGCATCCCATGACTTGTAACCTCACCTTTCTTGATGTATGCAGAATGATGTTTAAAGATGTTTTGATGGCTTTCTGTGTGCTGTGTGTCAGCAGCCTATACAGTGGTACCTCGGGTTAAGTACTTAATTCTTTCCAGAGGTCCGTTCTTAACCTGAAACTGTTCTTAACCTGAAGCACCACTTTAGCTAATGGGGCCTCCTGCTGCCACTGTGCCGCTGGAGCATGATTTCTGTTCTCATCCTGAAGCAAAGTTCTTAACCTGAAGCACTATTTCTGGGTTGGCGGAGTCTGTAACCTGAAGCGTATGTAACATGAGGTACCACTGTACATACAGAAATGCACACAAACACAAAGATACATACATGCACATAAAACAAGATGATAAATGTCTTTAGCATCAAGGCAGCAGAAGCAACCCCCATTTTATTCTTGATAATGGCACCATGGTTTAAGCAAAGTTTCAAATGTGAATCTGTACATCCTCAGAGCATTTCTCTTACAATCAGGTTTGGAAAATGTTTGGGGGGCTTTTGTTTGTTTGCTCTACAATATCATGAATGTATAAGCATGGTGTAAAGCATGCCATGACTGGGGTTGGGAGGGAGAGAAGAGAAATGTCAATTGTGTGCTTCACTACTGAAGAACTAACATGTATCTAAAGAGAGACGTCAAGGGATGTGGGTGGTGCTGTGGGTTAAACCACAGAGCCTAGGACTTGCTGATCAGAAGGTCGGCAGTTCGAATCCCTGTGATGGGGTGAGCTCCCGTTGCTCGGTCCCTGCTCCTGCCAACTTAGCAGTTTGAAAGCACGTCAAAGTGCAAGTAGATAAATAGGTACTGCTCTGGCGGGAAGGTAAACGGCATTTCCATGTGCTGCTCTGGTTCGCCAGAAGTGGCTTAGTCATGCTGGCCACATGACCCGGAAGCTGTATGCCGCCTCCCTCGGCCAATAAAGCGAGATGAGCGGTGCAACAACAGAGTCGGTCACAACTGGACCTAATGCTCAGTGGTCCCTTTACCTTTACCATAAAGAGAGATGTCAGACCATTTATGTCCAGGCTCTACAGTTTCTGAGCTGTGAAGTATTCTAGCCTATGAGAAAAGAACTGGTCCAAGGCACTCAGTAATTCCATGGCTGAATGAGGATTTGAATAGCGTTGCCAAAACCAGGACACCCTGAAAGTTGTTGAGCTTGTTTTAGGAAGACCCCAAAATTGTTGAGTTTTTGTTTGTTTGGGAAACTACTGAAATTTACAAAAATGCCCCCCCATGCATTTTTTTTCGATTGACTTGCCTAAGATCCAGGACAAAGTGCCACATTTTCCCTTAGATGTCATTTCTGCCTTTGAAATCTCAGATGTTTGGCAGCCCTAGATTTGAACCAAGTCTACCACTCCAGCCCCTTCTTCCCTGAAGGATAGCAGCTTGGAGGTGTTCCTGACTTTGTTTCTTGATTGCATGTCAAGCCCTCCCCCGTTTGTTGAATAATAAAACACACGGACACCAGTATTTCAGGTTAATGGGATAATTAAGGCCACAACTTTATTGGTTACAGAATGTGAGAGGTATTGGCTTAGGCCTTGGCATTGAACCAACTATATCTGACTCCTGCCCACCATGCAGGTAATCTAGTAAGAGTCAACCACCTGTAGGGGGAGCCCTGTTGATGTACATCAGCCTTTCTCAACCTGTGGGTCCCCAGATGTTGTTGAACTACAACTCCCATCACCCCTAGCTAGCAAGGCCAGAGCTCAGGGATGATGGGAGTTGTAGACCAACAACTTCTGAGGACCCACAGGTTGAGAAAGGCTGATGTACATAAACTGAGAGCTCCCCCAGGGTCCCCGATGGGGTCGTGGCATGGGCCTAGCCCATAGTTGGGTTCCGGATGAGATCCACAACCCCAGATCCCTTTAACAGAATACCCTGAAAGCAGAGGGGCAGGTGAATGCCACAACCGATATAAAAAGGGAGAACCCTGCGGCCGTGCGGCTGTTTAAATAACGCAAGCCACGCCCCACGGTTGAATGGATTGGTCGGCCGGGGGGAGAGTGACGTGCCCAGGACTCCCTGTGACACAGATGGTGGCACCATGCCCCCCACGTGGGGAGAGCATGTGGCCTGCCTGCAACACAGCCCCCCCCGGGGGGTGGGAGCAGCTGTCTCACATGACATCTGTGGGCAGAAGCAGATATGTCTGCTAGTTGCTCTGTTGTCAATTGAATACTCACCCCTCTTTCATTTGTGTGCTGTGATACGGAAAGGGAAAATACTGAAGAGAATGAAGAGACTCCAGTTGCTATTACCTCAGGATGTTATCAGTGTTAGTTCTAGTATACTAATGCAAGTTGAAAGGAGAGCCATTTTAATGAGTGCTTTCCACCCAGTGCTCTCTGCGTGTCAGGTTTTAATGTAGATTTCAGTAATTATAGATGTGAAATCTCAAAATTACAGACAAGAAGAATTACTTGCACAAAAGGCTGTGCCAACTAGTGTGCATGGATTGTGGCTATTCTGGTGTTCGTTAATCTCTAATTTGAACAAAATGTTTTGGCTAGAACGGAATGTTCTGGCAGTCTCCAACAAATGGAATAAACTCAAGTACAGCAGCAAAAGAGTTGGCAAGATCAAGCTATTCCATATGTAAATATTGGCAGAGATTTCAATAAGGGTGGTTATCTGAATTATTCACATTTATACTTCTGATAGAGGCTGGCTGGCTGCAAGAGCTGCTTCCATCATTGGCTCTTTGGAGAAGTTTTTTGAGAAAGGGATTTTTTGTGAGGAGGGGCAGATAAAGGAGGACTGTGTTAAATATTTGATATCATTCACTATAAAAGTCATACAAGGTTCTCAAGTTAGGGGGAGTATAGTTCAGGCTCCCCTCTTCAGACTTTGCCCCTCAACATGTGGGTGGTGGTAGGAAAGGGGAGGAATGAAGATACAGGGACAGTAGTGTGGTCAGTGGGCTAGGCCTCACTCCACACAACATTAAACATGTAGTTTTGAATGCCTAAAAGGGTAATGTGTATACTATGTATGTAAAGCACTTTGGCACTCTATAAGTACTACATTCCATTAAGAAGGCTGATCACCGAAGAATTGATGCTTTTGAATTATGGTGCTGGAGGAGACTCTTGAGAGTCCCATGGACTGCAAGAAGATCAAACGTATCCAATCTTAAGGAAATCAGCCCTGGAAGGACAGATCGTGAAGCTGAGACTCCAATACTTTGGCCACCTCATGAGAAGAGAAGACTCCCTGGAAAAGACCCTGATGTTGGGAAAGATGGAGGGCACAAGAAGAAGGGGACGACAGAGGACGAGATGGTTGGATAGTGTATTCGAAGCTACCAGCATGAGTTTGACCAAACTGCGGGAGGCAGTGGAAGACAGGAGTGCCTGGCGTGCTCTGGTCCATGGGGTCACAAAGAGGCGGACACGACTAAACGACTAAACAACAACAAACAAGTACTACATAAAAGAGATTTTTCAGAAAGTCAGCTTGCTGATCCTTCCGAGGCCCTCGTCTCACTGTGAAATGGTTAGAAGATGAGGGCCATGGATATGATTTCGTCTGTGTGGGAATCAGGAGAAATTTGAACCACTTTGCATTGAAAGGCGAATCTACCAATTCTGCTCTTCCTGAAATAATACGCAAACCAAAACACAGCCATCCTTTGAAATTTGCACTTTTCTGAATTTTGCATTGCTGTTATGCAGACAAATGTGTAGAAAAAATGCATAGCCCTCGTAAAGTGTCTGGGCGGAAATCACTGAGATGTCTGGGAAAATCCGGACGTACGGCAGTCCACGTTGGTAGTGTAGATTTTGGCGAATTTCATTAAAAATAGCTCAAAAACTAAACTTTGCGCTCCCCCATAAGCTCAACAACTTTCATGTCCCGATTTCCACTTTTTGAAAGATGGCAACCCTAGCATAATAGAAGAAATTTGCACTAAAAATGATGGTGGATTTCCATGAGGACTGGAGGAGGGGTGGGGAATCACAAACAGAAATGTGGAGAATCACAGACTTGTAGAGTTGAAAGGGACCACGGGGGTCATCTAGTCCAATCCCCTACAGTGCAAGAATCTTTTGCCCAGCGTGGGGCTCAAACCCATAAGTCTGAGACTAGAACTGAGAATATTTGGAAAACAAGGAACTCAGAGAACCAGAAATAGGAAAGCTTGCCTATCTCTTTTCCTAATTGGTCTCTTTGACGCTGTTGCGTATGATTGGCTTCTGCTTTGTTTTTGTATCATTTAAAACAGGTTTTTCTTTTCTTACTGTGTGCTTGTAAATTGTCTTATGTGATACTGACATGAAACGTGATTCATAAACAACGACAATAATAAGATTGGTGCTGCTACTACTAGGTATCTCGTTTTGCAATTCTATGTACACTCATAAATAAACTCGAATGAAGTCAGTTTGACTTAATTCTAGCTAGGCATGCATATGATTATGTTAGTTTGCAAAGCTATTCTCAACTGTTCATTCCCCAGGCTTATCTTCTTTTCAAGTCAATGTTTATGAGCTTTACCCAGCAAAACAATTGTCCTTGAGTCCTTCTTTCCATATTAGAATAGTCCAGATGGATTTTTTTTTATATAAAAAAATTACTGCTTTGTGCTTTGAATTTCCGCCCCTAGTTTCAAGTGACTGACAGTCTTTGTACCAAGATTTAACAGTTTGAAACACTTGAGATATTAAACCTTGAAAGATACTATTTATAATGGAAATTGTGACAGAAATGTGAGAACAACACATCAAGGATGCTTTGAGGGTACAAACAACATTTAATAAAACACTCTCCCTCCCACTTTCCCTTCCTATTAGTTACTAATAACTATGGTTGGGAAAGTTAGCATGGAGATTTCTTGCTGAACCAAATGATCCTTGCAATGGAATATATTTTTGTCAACATCTCTAGCATAGCCCATTATCATATTTTTTTATTCTTTTACAGGGGCACTGGGCAAAGAGATTTCCATTGTCTTAAAGATTCCTTCTGTCACACCACCAGCATAAAATGAAATCCACTTTTTGAGATATGACTTGTTTCCAAGTTGGATGCAACTAATACAGATTTCTACAGGGCAACTTTCAGCTTTAACAGACATTTCTGTGTGCCATCTCTTTCTCACACCAGGGTTTGCAAGGGTGAGCTTGCAGGGTGAGACAGAACTGCTACCCTAGCTTCCCAGCAGATGGGTCACTGTTGCTTGCTGGGAGAATGAGGTGACAGGGAGGTTGGTGTGGTGCTAATGCACTGGCAGGAGTGTCAGATTGGTTCGCACCATGCTGACCTATCCACTGCCTTGCTCTTCCTGCTCTCTTTCCTGGTAAGGAACAGCAACTCACCTGCTGGGAAGCTAGAATAGTCACTATCTAGCATGACCAAGCCATACTAGACCTTTAAAGATTAAGGGGAGACATTTTGCTATGGATAAAGTTAATGGGCTGTAAATGGGACCTCATGAGTAGAAGAAACTACCTCCTGTCTGCACTTTTGGGCTGGGCATTGATCTGTTTATGGCCTTTCTCCCTTCTCCCTCTGCCAAGTCAAGATGGACTGTAGACTAGTGATACTCTGATACCAACTGCAGAGAAGAAATAAAACTATCCATCCAACAACGTCAGAAATTTGGGGGATATTCTCAGTGTAACACTGGCATGAAAAAATGGGGGAGAGGGCTGTTATTATGATGACTATTTTATTATTAGGCTGCCTGCCGGTGTGCTTCTTAATATGTTTTTATTAAGTTTATATCATTGATGTTCTGTAATGTGTTTTTAATGTTGTACACCACTCTGGGATCTTTTGATAAAGGGCAGTATATAAATTGAATAAATAATGATAACGAATAATAATAAAATAGCAGACTAGTGTATGCAATTTGATGACTGAAGGCATATAGTTTAATTCTACCAGGGGACTCTCAAATGATGTTTTGTAGTCATGTGCAGATGCCAGAGGCCACGTTCAATATGACTCAGTCATGAAGAGTTCACATGCATATTAAGAGCTGCATTTAATGTAAAAGAAATTTTAAAAAGGGGGAAATGAAAATTTCCTCTGCTTCCACACATATCAGATTTAAAGTTTCAGCAAGAGGCAGTTCCACTAGCAAGGAGATGTAATTTATTCAACTGATCACAGACATGAACCTTGCTTTCAAAACACTCTCCTTGGGAATTGAAGGGGACAACAGAGGACGAGATGGTTGGATCGTGTTCGCGAAGCTACCAGCATGAGTTTGACCAAACTGCAGGAGGCGGTGGAAGACTGAAGTGCCTGGCGTGCTCTGGTCCATGGGGTCACGAAGAGTCGGACATGACTAAATGACTAAACAACAACAATGCAGTGTGACTGAGCCACTGAAAGTTGTTGAGACTAAAATAAAATAAAATAATAAATGTAGTAAGAGGAAGGAACCCTTGGCTGCATCATAAAATTAAGCCCTTCCCACACTGACAATTTGGGGAGAATTTCTCCCAGCTTCTCTGAGCTATTGAAAATCTCCCTTACTTTTCACATTGGGGGTGGGGAGGTAATTGTCACATGAAAATAGGGTGGCAATTTTAGTTGACCATCACTTTCAAGTTTAGGGTTTTCATAATATCAGTGATAAAGTCTTAACCCTTCCTCCTCATGTGCCACCATCAAGAACCTAACACCCTCCATGGCTAGTGTAGAAATGTGGTAAAAATAAATATATCCAAAGTCTGAATTTATCATTTGATTTTGCCCATAACCTTTGTCAGCTGAAGGCCATATGTGTATTTTATCTATTGAGAATTATTTTAGTAAATAGTTTTACATGTTAAATATTCCACTGTTCGTTTCCTCATTTTTTATTACTCCTCACTTGTTGTTTGCTTGATTAAGATAGTACTTGGTTTATTACATATTAATGTCATTGCTTTTCTTGGGAGAAAAGCAATGACAAACCTAGACAGTATCTTAAAAAGCAGAGACATCACCTTGCCAACAAAGGTCCATATAGTTAAAGCTATGGTTTTCCTAGCAGTGATGTATGGAAGTGAGAGCTGGACCATAAAGAAGGCTGATTGCCGAAGAATTGATGCTTTTGAATTATGGTGCTGGAGGAGACTCTTGAGAGTCCCATGGACTGCAAAAAGATCAAACCTATCCAGTCTTAAGGAAATCAGCCCTGAGTGCTCACAGGAAGGACAGATCATGAAGCTGAGACTCCAATACTTTGGCCACCTCATGAGAAGAGAAGACTCCCTGGAAAAGACCCTGATGTTGGGAAAGATGGAGGGCACAAGGAGAAGGGGGCGACAGAGGACGAGATGGTTGGACAGTGTTCTCGAAGCTACCAGCATGAGTTTGACCAAACTGCGGGAGGCAGTGGAAGACAGAAGTGCCTGGTGTGCTCTGGTCCATGGGGTCACGAAGAGTCAGACACGACTAAACGACTAAACAACAACAAATGGGTGCACATTATTTACACCCACCCACAACTCTGAATAGCAATGCTCTTGAAGTAGAAGGTCTCTTAAATTACCTATCATGCCAAAATGGAACTTTTCTCTTACTTCAGGGCAGCCCTTCCTTCCTTCCTTCCTTCCTTCCTTCCTTCCTTCCTTCCTTCCTCTCTCAATCTCTCTTTCTTTCTCTCTTTCATCTTAAACAACATTATTTTCCAGCCGCAGCTATGAAACATCTGACAGGCTTGATTTACACAGAGACAGAAAAATGGAGGTACATGCAAGGGCAGAGAAAATGTGTGTGATAAGTCCAACTCTTTAATAAGATTCTGCAACTCTAGTGACTTCCCTCTATATCATGCTCAAAGTCAGCAAACTTAGGCCAAGTGCAGTCTATATTTGCGTCAAGAAATGGCATAGTGGTTTAGGGTATTTTGGGTATTGTTAGATGTGTGTTCTCCTTTGCTAGGTCATTGAAAGTACTCTGGGTAATTAATGATGGAGACAGAAATTACAAAAAGGACTGTGGCTGCTTCTTGTCTCTTGCACCAACTCTAACACAAACACACCTCTCACCAACTCTGTTCCATGCTCTCCTTTAGTGCATTGCCCTGATTGGTCCACCCACTTTTTGCCTCTGGGTACCGTTACTGTCATGTGGTTTCTAGAAAATTGCCAAGAGGCGAAAATGTCCCCCAGGCTAAAAAGGGTTCTTCACCCCTGTTCTACACCACCAGAATATCCTCTGCACCCAAATCCTAGCATCATGGCTCTGGGTGATTCTCTGTGTTTTTATCTTCCCAGACAGTAACCAAACAGCAGAAGTGGAGGTGTTTCATTAGTGACGTGACGTTGCAAAATTAATTTCTTCCATATGATCCAAAAGAGGCACATCTTCATGAGACAGACTTTTCTTTTTTCTTTTGTTTGTTACAGCAGTAGGATAGATGAATCTGTCAATTCTGGTGTTTGATACTTTATTTTTGCATGTTCTTAATTGTAGCTCTTTCATTTCTGCATGAAGTTATGTACTAAAGACAACAATATAGTCCTTTCAAAAGACATACAGTGGTCCCTTGGTTCTTGAACTTAATCCGTTCTGGGAGTCTATTCGACTCCTGAAATGGTTCGAAAACCAAGGCGCAGCTTCTGATTGGCTGCAGGAGCTTCCTGCACTCAATCGGAAGCCATGGAAGCCGTGTTGGACGTGTTCAGCTTCAAAAAACGTTCACAAACCGGAACGACGTTTGAAAGCAGATTTGTTTGGTAGCCAAGCCGTTTGGGAACCAATGTACCATTGTATTCTAAATGAGTATTTTTAAACACACACACAAATGTATTAAAATGTATATTTTGATACAGGCAAGCCCCCATTTACATGGGGGTTATGTTCTGAGTCATTGTATGTCCCGGCTGAGTATGCATAAGCCTGCCCTGTTCTGCCCCCACTCTGCCCCTGTTCTGTCCTCTTCTGGTGCCAAACTGGGCACACACATTTGTGGTAGTGCATGCATTGAATGCTCACAAATCAAGATTTGCCAATATATGCTTGAACTAGGGAGGGGGAATAAATAGGCTTTGTCCTCATTTTTACGTGGAACTGACCCAGTTCATATCAATACACAGATCAGAATGTATTATCCTTCAGTTCTGACATTATCCTTCAATGTTGACATTTCTGCACATTCTGGGATACAAGGAAGTGTATGTGTGTTTTAGAAATGTCCATTGTGAGATAAATCATGTATTCAAATGGAAGCCTTCAACCAGCTATGATTGATGCTGCATGCAAATGTTGGGGTGGAGACAGAGGCAAAATATGGGAGTCCTCTCTTTATTCCAGCCATGCAAAAGTCAGAGTTTTCTTCCATTCAGACAAACAAGAAGTCCAATGATATGATGGCAAGAGCTTCCCATGTATCCACAAACTGATCAGCTTGTGCAAAGAGTATAATGAACATGGCAATGTACCCAGACTGCTTTGCTGCGTTGGAAGGGCTGTAGCTGAGCCATAAAGATGAATGGCAAATTGATTAAGAAATAAGATAAAGAGGGGAAATGTATGTTTAGTTCATTAAATCAGAACATATTTCTGAATGCTTTTCCTGATCTGATCCCCTAATCATCACCATCATCCATTGTGAGTGGGGCGAAAACCATAGCTGTGATATAGAATACTTTTGACATATTTCTGTCCTTTGTGAAATACAGTAGCTGTATTGCAGTACTGTAGGACCAGCTGTGCCTGTAAAACATCCCAGGTTCAATCCAGGTAGGTCTGGAAAGGATTCCTGCCTGCAACCTTGGCAAGTCAATGTTGACAATACTGAGCTAGATGAAGCAATGTTCTGATTCAGCAGCATGCTATGAGCCATCTGCAGTGCAATCAGGATTTCACACTACTTGACTTCAGCTATATGTTTACGTGTAATAAAATTACGATCCTCTAAATTCCATTTATGAATGTTCAATTGTGCTCTAAATTAGGTGTAATGCATTTAGACTGAATGTTTTATATAATTATAGGTGGAATATGTATTATTCATCTTTAATATTGTAACATATTCCTTGGAGCTGCTATAAAATTTAGCAGAAATCAGTATTTATGGAATTATTAACACTCATTTTATTGGACATATATTTTTCAAAGTTTATGAGTCTCAGAATGATATTGAAGAATTTGAGATTCCTTTTCTGTGTCTTTTGTTTCTGTATTCTTCGATACCCAGGAGAAATCATTTAACAATTGTTATCCACAGACTTTTTTTTTTTGAGTTCTTCTTAATCAGATCTTTTCATCCTGCTAAGATTACTAGCTGTTTTCATTAGAGGAATATAGTCACTACCACTGCAGTCCAATGTACAATTAAATGAATGCAAATACCATTGTTTCCAACAGAGCTTAGAAAGAATAACAGAGGGTCAGCAGTGCAAATTACAAAAACGTGAGATGGCAAGAAAAAGAAGAATCAGAAAAGACGAGGCAATTGGACTTATGGAAGGGCTAGAGCAAACTTTTCCAGAAGTGTCTCTTAAAAGAAGTGCCCCTTAAATCAAAAGAAACAAGTGCATTGAGCTAACTGGTTAAAGTAACCCATTGTAAATTGGAGCGGACAGGGCCATACAAATGACAATTTATCAGAATGAAGTTCCAGGTCAGGGTGAAGGCAATCAAAACGGCACATAACTCACTTTGGCAAGACTTTGAAAATCAATAGAGGCCAGTGTAGAATAGGGCTGTGCAACTGAGGCTGAATAGGTGGCAGACGTAAGCTATCCGTTTCTTGTTTTTATATGTAGAATGGGCTCAAAAGCAAATAATTTAGAAGATGCTGCTTGTAGAGAATGAAGTCTCCCACCATCACCCCATCCAACAAATGCATAACTGTTCCAGGATTTCACCAAGGGTTTCTTCACAATCACAGTCAATTCCTAAGCTGAAACTATCACTGACATAGGCAAGGAGTGCTGCTCTTCTAGACTCTCAGGATCTGCCAAGGCAGAACTATATGACTGTGTTCTAAGAGCTTTAAGAACTTATCCTAGAGTTTGCTTTTTCCTTCCTCCCTTCCACCTGAGGGGCAGGGCACTCCGCCCATGGGGAAGATCCGCGCGGCTGTGCGATCCTCCCTGGGGGGCGATCTTGGCCCGTGTGTGTGTGTGCTGAATGTCACCTCCCTTCAGGCTGAAAGGGGGTGACATTTGGTGCCCCCCTCCCACGACTCTCAAGCCTACAGCAAAGCGGGGGCAGCAGGAGGCCCCATAAGCTAAAGTGGTGCTTCAGGTTAAGAACAGTTTCAGGTTAAGAACGGACCTCCAGAACGAATTAAGTACTTAACCTGATGTACCACTGTATTTTTCTTTTTCTTTTAAGATTCATTCACTGAGCTTTATCCATTTATTTTAATACACCCAACTCTTTACTATTTCATATAAATATGGATAAAGTTGTGAATAGTTGAAGTTAAATAAAGTCACAACTGAAAGCAAATGGTGGGATATAACGTCTTCAATGCTGAGTATAATAAAATGAACATGCACTAACAGGCTGTGTTCTTGTTTTACAAACTCTTAAAACAAAAAGTTTAGGAGACCAAAACTGTAAAGTTCTTTCCATCACAGTTTGGCACAGTGTTTTCTCTTATTCATATAATTTCATTAGGCATCATTGCAACACTGGCAGAGCAACCCAAACGTATTCATATAATTTGTGTTAGGTATCTTATTGTCAGAGCAATAATTTACACTGAGATAAATTATCCCAGCATAACTTACTCCTATATCCAACTTTGTTCAGCACCTGGCAGCTCCCAGCACCAGACTGCATTCAAAGTTCAATAAAATCAGCCATCGACAAAACATCAAAATACCAAGTCATTTATATTCCGATGGGCTTGGTAAAGGTAGAAAAGTTGCAGCAGTAGTGAGGGCTGCCCAAAAAATGAAGGGTTGGAATTCAAGGATATGAGAGCACTTGGTGAAGTCATCCTTTCCTTTCTTTGGAGTAAATCTGTGCCTGAAAAATATATATTAGAAACTAAGCCCATCCATCAGCTTGTCTGTTGCATGTCATTCATGATGAAAAAGAGGAAAACTTCCTGAGCCATAAATCTGGCTTGTATTGCTAACCCTGAGAATTCAATTGGTTTCCTTGACCATGCCTAATATATCTGAATGAAGCTCTCTCAAGTGTCAAGAGGCCCAGTTTGACCGTTGATTCTTCAGTTATGTCTTTTATCTTAGTATGGGGTGCAGACAGTTGTAGCAGGTCTGTCTCTCTCTCTCTCTCTCTCTCTCTCTCTCTCTCTCTCTCTCTCTCTCTCTGTGTGTGTGTGTGTGTGAGAGAGAGAGAGAGAGAGAGAGAGAGAGAGAGAACCCAGCAGATGCATCAACTACAGGGAGCCAAGGGGTCTCCAGGCCCCTCAATATCTGGGGGCAAGGGGCCAGCCCCCCTGAATGTTGAGGACGTGGAGAAGGAAAAGCGTGGAGCCAGGCTCCACAGTCAGCCTTCTCTGACGGTTGGCCTTCCTGACCACCAGCCTCCCCCAGGCTCCACACTCCGCCTTCTCTGACGGTTGGCCTTCCTGACCACCAGCCTCCCCCAGGCTCCACACTCAGCCTTCTCTGACGGTTGGCCTTCCTGACCACCAGCCTCCCCCAGGCTCCACACTCCGCCTTCTCTGACGGTTGGCCTTCCTGACCACCAGCCTCCTCCAATCATGCGTACGAGACGCAAAGATCCAAGATGCTTTGTACTCATCAGCAGGGTTGTGCTGGAGGGATGGATCTTTTGTACTCTGACATGACCCTCTGTCCGGGACTGGGCAGAGGAGGAATGATGGAGACCGCCTCCCCATCCGGACGCTTCCAGAGAGGAGCAAGAGGAAGACAGTATAGATTTACAACAGGGGATTGAAGGAGGTAGCAGCTCAGAGGCAGATGAGGGGGAAAGTTGGGAAATCATGGGAGAGCCAGAACAATACCTGGCTGATACATTGCCATTAGAAAGCATCCCAGACCCTCCATCTCCCAGAACCTGGCAAGCCTTAAAAGTAGGAGAGCAAACAGCTCAAAGACAGAGTGCAAGTAGTAGCACCCATAGAGATGACAATGATGATGAATGAGGAGGTGGGAGAGAAGGGGGGGTGGAGATTGACTTGGGACGACACCATTATCCAAGAGTTGGGTTCTATAGCCTCTCTGTGTAAATTCTAAAATAAAAAAGGACGGTAAAAAAGGGTTTTTTTGTCTTTATACTTTCCTGGGCAACCAGCTGGGAGCCACTTGGGAGTTGGGTGGTTGGTTGGAGTGGGAGTGAATTGAGATAGAGTTTGTGGGTAGGTTGAGTTAGTGAAGCGAAATAAGCTGAGTCAGGAACAGCTAGGGGCTAGGAAGACAAGTAAATATCTGAGAGGTGGTTTAGTGAGTGAGAGCTGGTAGCGGAAGCTATAGGTCTGGATAGGCACCCCATGATTGTAATTGACCGATAACGTTTATGAAACCACATGCTTGTTAAACATGCAATTTAACCCTGACTGGACTCAGTATTGTACCAGGTAGGGCCTGGGTGGTGGCAGCAAGAAATAAAGTAGTGACACAGGGATCAATAGACGGTGAAACGTCCAGGGACCCTGTGTGATCGCCACAATGGCATCCTGTGTGTGCGATGTCATGAGATGCACAACGGCCCCCCTCTATGTTGGGCCCAACTCAGCACCTCTGGAACCCAGCATCTTAACCCTCCATAAAAGGAGGTACAAAGCATCCCAACTGAGGTTTTTTATGGTAAATATACAACAAGAAGTTAAATATAAAGCATGCTTGTTTGAACGCCAATCAAACATTCTGGCTCTTTGATCCCCCTTCTTGGTATAACAGAATTGCAGTTCAAGTCACCCTTGGCAGTAGCGTAGCATGGGTTGTCAGCACCCAGGGCAAGGCAAGTAATTTGCGCCCCTAACCCTAACCCCCAGATGTTGCGCCCGGTGCGGCCGGGGCCCCCTGCACCCCCCACGCTACGCCACTGACCCTTGGGCTCTTTGCATCACCTAATATTACATGTGGCTGGTTTCACCAAACCAGCTTCCTTTAAAATCACTGAAATCCTTGTGTGTGGTGAGTTATGCCGGTCTGACCCTTTGAATGTCATCATCTCAGTTAATCGAATTGCCACTGTCCCACGGTCAGCGTTGTGTTATTGAGTGGTAGCTGTCGAAAGCAATCAAAGGAAAGGGGGAAAGCTTTGCTGTTTTGAATGCAAAGAGTTTACTGCCACAGAAATTGATTGGATGTAAAGGATCGAAGTAAGCAGTGATTCAGTTAACTAAATCATACCCCCCCTTTTTTAAAACAACAACAACCCAGTATCCAAGCTGACATGTTTGATGCCCTATAATGCTTGGAATTATGCATTGCCAGCAGTCCTTTTGTGGAGAGAATAAGAAAAAGAGAGAGCAACTATTAATAATAACAATAATAATACATACCCCCAATAACATTTCAAAAATGTTTGGGATGCTGCAAACATTTAACCCATTTTTGAGAAAGACTTTAGTTCTGGGGATTATAAAAATCAGCCCCATGATAGTTCACTTCCACATCATCAAATACCTTCTCTATCTATTCTTCAAGTGGGACATGCAAGTGTTGCAGGGTATTGGGCTCCTGTTCAGGGAACTAGCTTGTAGTAAACCAAAAGAGGAAGGTCCCTCAACAAGGCATGCAAAATAATCAAGTCTCGAACCAAAGCATAGAAAAAATAATAAACTATATCGTGTATTCCAGAGGTGGCCAAACTCGGCCCTCCAGATGTTTTGAGACTACAACTCCCATCATCCCTAGCTAACAGAACCAGTGGTCAGGGATGATGGGAACTGTAGTCCCAAAACATCTGGAGGGCTGAGTTTGGCCACCATTGGTGTATACAATAAGATATACTAAACAATAAAAAGTTGTGTCTCAGTGGAGCAATAAACAGTCAATCCTTATACATCAAGGAAGTGAAATAATAGTTTGAATGTATAGTTCTTATACATCAAGGAAGTGAAATAATTAAATGCTATGTCAGTTGAATAATACACCATCAGAATACTATACGGCAGCAGAAAAAAAGTCGAAAACCCCAGAATTGTCTGCTATCCAAGCTTAAACCTTTTCAATATATCTCTATAGCCTTCAAAAAAATCAAGGTGAAAACGGTTTTCTACAAAGAAATAATTATGCAAGCAATATGCCAAACCCTTCTAAAATGGGGCACTAAGATTCTAAAGAGAGGCAACAGGAAACAGCTCATAAAATGGTTTGTGATTTGTTATTTTGCAGGGATCCAGCCAGCCAGCCAGCCCGTTTTCCAGGATACTCCATTGAATTCACCCTTCCAGTAACAGACAGCATTTTGTGGCCAAACTGAACATGCTCAGTCTTCACTGGTCTGTTTTGGGGTGCCTCCTGTTAGGGGCCCCCCCAATAAAAAAAATTCTGCTTCCCACTTCTGCAAACCTTGGAACTGATACCTCCCTCATGTGTGTAGTGTTTTTGCCAAAAATGGATCCACACTCAGAGAACGAGTTAACTATTAGTACCTAGGAATGTGTACATCTTCCTCTGGGCTCCTGATTCTACGCAGCCAGAATGCCTGAAATAGATTTTGCTGACATGATTGTGTCACAATCTTGGCCCAGATTCCCTTCTAACCTCTAACAGAGTCAGAAAACAGCCTTCATGTTTCACTAGAAAAATTGCCTGTCTATAAATGTATCACTTTGGCTTCTAGGCTTTTAACATTAATGGTTTGAGCTGAATTCAATGGAATTGGGTAGACAATATTTCAGATCATTTCAGTCTGCTTTCACGCTGAAATGTTGTGTCACTTTGCTTTGCAGCTGTCTCACCAAGGCCAGTTTACAAGTTCACATTCCCAACAAAAGCTCCAGAAATGTAAATCACACGCTGCTCTAATTCAAGTCTTTTAATCTATATTATGCATGCATGCAGGCTGTTCAGTGCTACTCTTCTAGAAAAAGAGGGGCCAGAACTTACCATGAACACCTCCCTTGTTCTTTTATAATGGCATTGGTACTGTGGCATTCGTACAGAGCTGACCTGTACACCACTGCTTTATTCTTCCGCTGCCACCAACCAAGTTTCTTCTGTTGCAATACTGAGTCTCAGTCAGGCTGTAAAGTCAACAACAAAGATTGTTCCCTTATAACTACGGGACTGCCTCTCCTGGTATGTCCCACAGATGACCTTATGGTCTTCAAACAAAAACATCTTGGAGGTCCCGGGCCACAGGGAGGTTAGGCTGACCTCAGCCAGAGCCAAGCCTTTTCAGCTGTGGCTCTGATCTGGTGGAATGCTCTGTCACAAGAAGCTAGGGCCCTGTGGGACTTGACATCTTCCTGCAGGGACAGCAAGAAGAGAAGAGTTTGGATTTGATATCCCGCTTTATCACTACCCTAAGGAGTCTCAATGCGGCTAACAATCTCCTTTCCCTTCCTCCTCCACAACAAACACTCTGTCAGGTGAGTGAGGCTGAGAGACTTCAGAGAAGTGTGACTAGCCCAAGGTCACCCAGCAGCTGCATGTGGAGGAGCGGGGAATCAAACCCGATTCACCAGATTACGAGTCCACCGCTCTGAACCACTACACCACACTGGCTCAGCAAGACAGAGCTGTTCCACCAGGCCTTTGGCCAAGGCACAGCCTGACCCCCTCCTTTGGTAATCCTCACAGAACTCTAGCCCAATGGTTGTCATTAATTTGATTTGAACTGATTTTATAATGAATTGATTTTAGAATGCTGTATTATTTTACTGTTTGCTGCTCTGAGCCCGGCTTTGGCTGGGGAGGGCAGGATATAAATAAAATTTTATTTTTATTATTATAAAGTTTATTGAGGAACAAACAAGTTTAAAATATGTTCAGAACGGTTGTGGCACTATCTCACACTGCCACATTCTTTTCTCTCAGTTCCATCCTTGTCTCTCACTCTAACTGTCACAACCACTATGTTTGACTTTTACTGTCTCTGTCTGACCCTCACTCCTCTAACTCCCCATGGTAAACCCCTGGGCTGAGCCTCAAAACCAGGTAGGCTCTGACTCTGAACTTTCTCATTGGTCAATCTACATTAACCATTTCCACCTCCCTGTACAAACATAATCACAAGGAATGGGCAAACGCTACAGGTACCTACCTGAGAGGTGCTGGAACTGAGTTCCAGTGAGTTCTAACAAAAAATAATAAATAAATATAAAGAGAACTTACCCCCATGATGCTGACACGAAAACCTTGCACATACACTATGTAAAATAATGGAAGTTCCCTGCCCTGCTTCTCTCTGCCCTGCGCTTTCTTCCCACCTCTCTTCTCCCCCAACCTTATGCTGTCTATAACATGAGTGTCTCACATAGAATGTAACTGATCAGTAGAAAGGACTCTATGAACTGAAACAGAGCCCCTGTATGCAGTTCTAATTTTCTAGAAAAAGAGGTGTCAGAATTCACCATGAACACCTCCCTTGGTCTTTTAGAATAGCAGTGGCACCCACCTGAGAGATGCCAGAACAGAGTGAGGTCCGGCTGGAAAAAAAAGAAGAAGCCCTGGCTGTATGTACTTTTGTGACCCAATGAAATCTTTAATAAAAACAACAGTAATAAAAAATAATAATAGAATGCTTTTCATTTTATTGCTAGCAGACATCCAATGTGTTGGACAGCCTGTAAAATCCAGGTACGATTGTATCTCCCAACAATACATTGTTTATTAATAAAAGGGTGTTTTTCCCCCTTTGCATGCCAGCGCTCTGAGCCAATTCATCAGATGGCACAAGTTAGCCCAGACCCATTGCCTAGCGTAGAATGATTATGATATAAGGCAATTGAGAGTTAGGGGCCTGGATCAATACACAAGGCATCACTTTATTTCTGCGCGGTATGTTTTAAAATGTTTGTTTGAAAAGCCACAATTAAATGCCGCAACAGAAATGGAACATTCATATGCATTTAAATCACTTATTATAGATTTTGAAAGTTTTTATACAATTATGAGTTATGAGACTTCAGCATCCTAATTGGACAGCAGGACAGATGGGTAAAGACTTATTTAGGAGTGATGACTCCATTAGCATAACCCCTGCTATTCAATGGCTATTTGTTTATTCCTTTCTATCCTAATCATTACTCTCCCTGGAGCCTTTTAGAAGAAAAGTAAAAGTTTGGAGGAAATATTTATTTTGAATCGGGGTCACAGTGACCTCGGTTAACAGTATATTTCTTGGCATTCTTTCCGCATTCTTATACAAAGGCTTGAACATACAAATCATGACGATGAATAACACATCCTGCAACTATTGTGTGGCATCCTCCCACATAATTGTGCACCTTTTGTCTCACTCACACAAAGCCATTTGCAGTCTTCTTCTTACAGATTTTGCATGAACTAACCCTGGCGACCCTTAGCAGTTTGCAACCTGTTTATAATTTCTAAGTATTGTTCATATTTCCGGAGCTCTACCCATAATATACAGGAAAAACAATCCATTATGGAGTTTGTCTATATTTTTACAATGGCGAGGGAAACTTCAATTAGCTTGCAAAATGTGTGTTGGATATTGGAGTGAGGAGCGTTGCGGAGGCAGCTGACAGCAAAGCTTTTTCATTTGCGGATTTTCTATCCTGCTTTTCCAAAGCGGGGGTGGGGATTGATTTCATTCATTATGAAGTAGCAATTAAGGTCAAAGGGTGCCAGAATGCAAGACCTAAAACTGGTCAACAGGTCTTAAAGGTAAAGGTAAATGGACCCCTGACCGTCAGGTCCAGTCATGGACAAATCTGGGGTTACGGCACTCATCTCGCTTTACTGGCTGAGGGAGCCGGTGTACAGCTTCCGGTTCATGTGGCCAGCATGACTAAGCCGCTTCTGGCAAACCAGAGCAGCACATAGAAATGCCGTTTACCTTCCTGCTGGAGTGGTACCTATTTATCTACTTGCACTTTGACGTGCTTTCGAATTGCTAGGTTGGCAGGGGCAGGGACCGAGCAACGGGAGCTCACCCCATCGCGGGGTAAGTACATGTCATCCCTAGTGATAACAAATGTGTTATTGAGCTAGGGACACCGGACTAGTACATTTGAAATGTTCTTAAGTCTAGTTAGGATAATTTGGAGCCGTTTTTGCTTCTTTTCCATCCATGAGTTAATCATCCAACCATGTGCTGTTGCATCCTGTTGAGCAGTACAGTTTAGCAGACAGGGATTGCTGGAGACACTGAGCAAAAAGTATTTGCCTCACCATGCTCTGCCCATTTGAACTGCACTAAGGACACAATCGCTTTAAGCCGATGGCATCGCGACAGATGGGCATGGCACTACTCAGGTGCATACTGTACATTACTTTCTCAAGCAATCTGGGAGGACAAGAGGAGGGGAAACATCAATGTGCCCTTCAGCCTGATCCTTGAAACGTCTTGATGAGAACATTTGAAAATTGTCAAATCACTCCTTCACATGTCCCAGTACAACTATCAATTGAAAGATGCCCTTGAAACAAGCAGATCACGGTCTGCTTGATTGAAGGGATGTGAGGAACGAAACATCCTAATTTGCTTTATGTTATCTGGTGCATATTTAAATGATGGATCTCTCAAAATACTGGAAATGACACGGGGCTCCTTAATAAAAGTCTGCCTAGTACGATAAGTAATGAAACTTGAAAATTGTGTTGACACTTCAGGCCAATCCTTGTGACCCTTCAGCATGTTGCTGGCTCTCTACTTTCTCACTGGGCTAATCCTTTTTGTCAGGCCGGATTCTAGGTCTCCTGGAGCAGAAGCAGTCTATATGTGGCACAAGCAACAGTAGTCCAACTTGCCACGGAACGCATGAATTGGATTCCACTTGATATAGGAATTAGAGACCCAAGATACAGATTATATATATTTTGAAAAATGTTCCAATATTAATTGCATTTAACCTTTGGCTAGAATGCATCCACAAATGATTCTTGCATGCCTGTATTTGTGACTCTTATGCATTCCCTCTCTCCCATTTAACCCTGAAAGTTGCAAAAAAGTCGGGTAGCTGTTTATTTCCTTGACATCTGATTGGAGGATATTCCACAGGGCAGGCACCACTACCGAGAAGGCCTTCTGCCTGGTTCCCTGTAACCTCACCTCTCGCAGTGAGGGAACTGCCAGAAGGCTGCCGAGACTATATAACACCAGTCCTGAAAGACCTTCATTGGCTCCCTGTATGTTTCCAAGCACAATTCAAAGTGTTGGTGCTGACCTTAAAGACCCTAAAAGGCCTCAGCCCAATATACCTGAAGGAGCTTCTCCACTGCCATCATTCAGCCTGGACACTGCGGTCCAGCTCTGAGGGCCTTCCCTCACTGCGAGAAGTGATGTTACAGGGAACCAGGCAGATGGCCTTATTGGTAGTGGCACCTGCCCTGTGGAATGTCCTCCCATCAGTCATCAAGGAAATAAGCAACTACCTGACTTTTAGAAAACACCTGAAGGCAGCCCTCTTTTAATGATTGAGGTTTTATCGTGTTTTTAGTATTCTTTTGGGAGCTGCCCAGAGTGGCTGGGAAAACCCAGCCAGTTGGATGGGGTATAAATAAATTGTTGTTGTTGCTGTTGTTGTTAATGTGTTCCTATGCCAATTGTGAGTTAGCGCCGGTGTCTCCTTGAGAGGTTCCAGAAACAGATACAGTGGTACCTCGGGATGCGAACGGGATCCGTTCTGGAGCCCTGTTCATATCCAGAAGCAAATGTAACTAGTGATGGCATGTCTGCGCACGCGTGTGTCGCTTTTCGCCGCTTCTGCGCATGCACATGATGTAATTTTGAGCATCTGTACATGTGCGAGCAGTGAAACCCGGAAGTAACACGCTCCATTACTTCTGGGTTGCTACAGAGCACAACTCGAACGTGCTCAACATGAAGCATATTCAACCCGAGGTATGACTGTATGGGAAAGGAATGTCAACAGTCCTCATTGAAGGTCTGGTTGCGTAGATAAGTTGTAAGCTGAGACCACATGTTTTGGAACACCCCAAGGAAGTTGATATCTGTAAGAAGACATGCACATTTTGCATCCCATGACTTGCAACCTCACCTTTCTTGATGTATGCAGAATGATGTTTAAAGATGTTTTGATGACTCTCTGTGTGCTGTGTGTTAGTAACCTATATAAGCTTTGTTCTGAAGGGTAGTCCTTCTAACTAGCAGCTGAGCAGCTGTTTGGCAAGGCTGTTCTATTGCAATAGTTTTAATTTAAATGCTGGGTCCCTCCTGGATGCTGGACTTGAATTATTTTCTTTTGTTCTGTGGGCAATGAACAAGGTGGTGTAGAAACAAATGCTAACCACACACTTGATGGATTCCATATGTACATGGAATCTGTCTTGGTAAGGGGCTGTAGAAAAACCCAAGACTGGTCCTTAGCCTCCAAACTGTCAGTATTTTGTGGGAGAGATAGAAGTGCATATTGAAACTTTGCATATTTAAAGTGGTTTAAACATTGAAAGTGGATTAAAGTCCTTTGTTGCCCTGGCACAACAAATTGTTTTCCCACCAACTTGGAAAGAGATTGGGGAAATTCATTTTTTTAAAGTCTATTTATTTACTACATTTATATCCCACCTTCCCTTCAAAGAGCTTGAGATGGCATACATAGTTCTTGCTGCTCCACAGCAACAACCTTCAAGGTTGAAGGACTCAGCAAGCTTTAAGGCTGAATGGGGATTTAAACCCTGGTCTCCCAAGTCCTAACTCTGCCCACTACAGAATGCTGTGCTGAAATGTGTAAAACCGTATTTCCCAACCTTGGGTCTCCAGCTGTTTTTGGACTACAACTCACATCATCCTTAGCTAGCAAGTGGTCAGGGATGATGGGAATTGTAGTCCAAAAACAGCTGGAGACCCAAGGTTGGGAAGCCCTGGTGTAGAATGAACAAATGATTAATGAGAAGGCATATAGGCACTTCACAAGCAAACCCTGAATGCATGCAAACCTGTATCAAAAACATCCTATGTTTTATCTCACAGATGACTGATTAAGCAAAATACTAGAGTCTTCTGAAAATTGGCATTTATTACATATTTTGACAGTTACAAATGTAATTGGGTTTTAATGCATGTTGAATGACAAATGCAGCTATACTTTTTGCTGAACGTACCACTATTATTAATATTTTATATTGTACTATTATAGTACCATAATGGTATTATTTTTCCCAGTGTCCCTTGTAGAATAGTAGTCCATATTGTCTTTGTACTCGGAACATGAAGCCAAGCTTGGAAATGCAAATTGAGCACAAAAATGTTCAGTTGCTAGCATTTATCACACAGCATCTAGAATTGATTCCAATACGCTAATGACGTCTAACATCCCCCTACTGAGAGGCAGTACAAAGGTTTTATAAATGATCCTCTTTAAAATATATTAGAGCTACAGAGTCTTTTGCTGCCAGCTTTTTGTTGTCATTCCTTCCATCCCTTAGGAAACATTAATTCCCACACCCTCTGCTAATGCGAATTGGCATGGCATTGAGTTCAATCAAACTCATAGAGCAAGACTTGAAGCAGCATGGATTGTGGTGACTTCACTTGCTCTTAAAATGCAAGAGTTGCGGTATTTATGACTTGCATTTCCAATCCCACAAATTTAAATCCATGGCCTATGCCGTGTCTGGAGGTGGATAGAACACAAGTCAAAAAGCAAGCTGATTACATTTCACAAATCTTGACGTAGATTTTTCTGCTTGGCTTTACTTTGTGCTTCTGCCTATGTGAATGACAATATCTTACCTTGCTGTTCGACAGTGGAATTTGCTGCCAAGGAGTGTGGTGGAGTCTCCTTCTTTGGAGGTCTTTAAGCAGAGGCTTGACAACCATATGTCAGGAGTGCTCTGATGGTGTTTCCTGCTTGGCAAGGGGTTGGACTCGATGGCCCTTGTGGTCTCTTCCAACTCTATGATTCTATGATTATAAGAATATGCTAGTGAACCAAGCTCGAAGTTTCCCCACAAATAATAACTGTATCACATTCATATATGTTTACTCAACCGACACATGTATGGGGTCTTTGGTGACCATCTTAATGCATCCCAAAGAGTTAGACATCTTTGTATGTTGCCCGTACATATCTGAACTGGTAAGTGAAGCCTGCCATCCTATTTATTTTACAGTATTGTGACTGTAAACCACATATTTTTCTTGAATGCTTTACCTGTTTTACTTCCTACAGTGCATACGTAGAATTAAATGCAGGTTTTGTTGAAATGTTTCCCAGTAGAGAGAAATATCTGCCCACATGCACAAATTGTAGAATGGTAGTTAAGCTGGAAAGCTCAGTCGGTAGGACAGAAGACTCTTAATCTCAAGGCTATAGGTTCAAGCCCTATTTTGGGCACAAGATTCCTGCATTGTAGGACTCTACAATTCTATGATAATTTCTTCGCACCCTGAAATTTCCTCCTGCCCACACTTTTTGTTCCATTGTATTTCATGAGGGAGTCCAAGCCCTACTGCACTTTTCCTCCTCCTTTTTAAGTTAAAGGTAAAGGTAAAGGGACCCCTGACCATTAGGTCCAGTTGTGGCTGACTCTGGGGTTGCGGCGCTCATCTCGCTTTATTGGCCGAGGGAGCCAGTGCACAGCTTCCGGGTCATGTGGCCAGCATGACTAAGCCGCTTCTGGCGAACCAGAGCAGCACTCGGAAACCCTGTTTACCTTCCCGCCAGAGCAGTACCTATTTATCTACTTGCACTTTGACATGCTTTTGAACTGCTAGGTTGGCAGGAGCAGGGACCGAGCAACAGGAGCTCACCCCGTCACGGGGATTTGAACCACCGACCTTCTGATTGGCAAGTCCTAGGCTCTGTGGTTTAACCCACAGTGCCACACGCGTCCCATCCTTATAAAGTTATGACTTCTTTATAGGGTGGTCACATGTCCTATTTTACAGAGGACAGTCCTTTGTTTGAAGGAGTTATCCAGTGTATTTCTATTTAAATTATAGCATTAATTTCTGAACGTACACCTATGCACACACAAACATAAGTAGATGTCAGACTTCAGGGAATCCGATCCCCCTCCCTCAAGGTTGGCAGCCAGAAATGGGAAAACAAGAGGTCCTTACCAAGTCTTTTATTCAGTATTTACAGAGACATAGGCATACCGTCCCTCTTGGATAATGGCATTGCTCCAAGTAAAGTGCCACCCCCTCCATCTCTCCTATCATATATCATCCCTGCACTGGCTGATCTGTGCTTTCTGCCTCTAAGCTTTCTGTTCTCCTACTCTCAATGCTCACCGGGACTTGCCGATCAAAAGGTTGGCGGTTCAAATCCTCATGATGGGGTGAGCTCCCGTTGTTTGGTCCCAGCTCCTGCCAACCTAGCAGTTCAAAAGCACACCAGTGCCGCAACTCCAGTGTCGTTCACGACTGGACTTAATTGTCAGGGGTCCCTTTACCTTTACTTTTAAAGTTATGACCTTCCTGCTTTTTCACTAGATGCTTCCCAGTTTGTAGCCAGGATCTGATTCTCAGGTCTTCTTATTCCCCCAGACTGCTCTACTTTTATACTCTTGTTTCTTCTGTACCGATATAAGGCTGATTTCTTGTTTGGCTAAGGAGTGTTCTTACCCTCTTTATCAAACACCGTACCTGCTCTTTTGCTTTGGTTTTGTGGAGTCTAAAAAGCTTCATAAACACTGTATTTAATCACAGGGGCTCTTTGATACATTAGGCAGCAGAAATACAAGTCTGTGACAAAGTAAGGGCCAGTCAACACATTACGTGGAGGTAACTTTCCCCTGATATTTGGTGTTTTGTGGGGGTTTTTTAACATATGATGAACTTTTAAAATTGCAATCAGGAGCAGAGGAAAGGACGCTGGAGAAATGATTCCAGACCCATTTCCTGCCAGCTGCTTGTCCTCTAAACACAACAACAATTGATCCATCAAACAAAATTGCCACCTACCTTCCTCATCATGTGTAATTTGGCTGTACACATCAAGTGTACCTGCATGATACACATCTTGGAAAAAACACTTGTTTGTTGCATCCAGTGCTATTTTTCTAGCAAAAGAGTAGCTGGAACTCACCATGAACACCTCCCTTGTTTTCTTATAATGGCAATGGAGCCCACCTGAGAGGTGCCAAAACTGAGTTTCTGTGAGTTCTGGCTGGAAAAAAGCCCTGGTTGCATCCACACATTTGATAACATAGATGTGCATCTAAACACATAAGTGAAGAGACCCTTATTCTCCTGGTATGTTTATCATTCTTCCTGTTCTCTCAGGAATCTGATTATGATTAATCATCTATTGTACTAATAATTCATTAAGTCAGTCTACATTCCTAGATAGTGGCATAATACATTTCTATGTATCATAGCTTCATTATCCTTCATCCTGACTCAGTTTGGTATTTTAATGTACTGAAACAAATAATGCCATAAAGTTCACACAAATTCCTTTAAGGTGTCCTCCCACCACAATGAAAAGTTCAGTTCTGTGCTCCAAGCCAGTTATTTAAATTTCCCTATTATCATAACCTTATCTAAGCACTAAAATGCGATCTAGAAGTTCTAGGATGGGAAAGTCGGATATGCAATATGCAATTTCTCTTCTAATGAGTTGTGACTGATTCACAGCTATAATTGTGGGTTGTGTTTTGATTTTGAAATTGGTGTTGTTTCCCCTGTTTTGGCAATCCTTGAATATACTGTGTAGACAGTAGCCCGGTACAAACAACATAAGCCAAGCCTTGGCTTAGTGAGACCGCACAATACTGCATAATGGGCTGTAGAAGAGGAGCTTGCAACAGTTTTGCAACTCTCTGGTCATTTTTGGTACCACACCATTCTGAGTTAATCCAAGCTTACAGCTCATGGCCAGAACTTACCCATAAGTCCCAGTTTGCTAAACTCAGTAGCTTAGCTCAGCAGAGTGTGGTACAACCACAAAAAGGTCCAGGAGCAGTCTGCTCAGCCTCCCTGATGGGCACCATTGCAGGCTGGCTTTCCCCCACATCCCAGGCAGCAAAGGAAGCCTCTGGGCCAGATTGCTGCCTGGGTAATTGGTCCCGCCTACTCACTTAATCAGGACGCGGGTGGCGCTGTGGGTTAAATCACAGAGCCTAGGACTTGCCAATCAGAAGGTCGGTGGTTCGAATCCCCGTGATGGGGTGAGCTCCCGTTGCTCGGTCCCTGCTCCTGCCAACCTAGCAGTTCAAAAGCATGCCAAAGTGCAAGTAGATAAATAGGTACTGCTCCGGCGTTTCTGTGTGCTGCTGTGGTTCGCCAGAAGTGGCTTAGTCATGCTGGCCACATGACCTGGAAGCTGTATGCCAGCTCGTTTGGCCAATAAAGTGAGATGAGCGCCGCAACCCCAGAGTCAGTCACGAGTGGACCTAATGGTCAGGGGTCCCTTTACCATACTCACCTAATCAGCGAATCACACACCAGGAGGTGTGCTTAGCCCTCCTCTCCATTATATAACATAGGACCATGGCTTGCTCTGGAGCCACTTTTTGTTAGATCTCTCCCCCCCCCCCCCCGCCGCCCCTTTCACATTGTTACAAAAGCCCAGTGCCTGCCCCTCTCTCTGCCAAGCGTGCATGGGGCCACAAGCTCACACACAGGGACTGTGCCCCTTTGGATAATAGAAGACATGGGAGAGACTGTAATGCTTTAAGAAATAGGGTTTATTTGCCTGTTTACACCTTCCGTCTGCGTGGAAGAAGTCCAGATCTTACAGCATGCACATTTCCAGGGGCAGCAGCACAAATACCCCTCAGGCTGCTTCCCTCAAAGATGGCTCAAAGCCTTACTTCTTCCTTCTTCTTCCCAGGAATCCCTGCAGGGAAAGGAGAATGTTAGCCGCTTTGAGACACCTTAGGGTAGCGATAAAGCAGGATATCAAATCTGAATGTTCTTATGTGATGCCAATAAAGGTTACTTGACTTGACTTGATATCAAATCCAGTCTCCTCCTCCTCCTCCTCCTCCTCCTCCTCCTCCTCCTCCTCCTCCTCCTCCTCTTCTTCCTCCTCCTCCTCCTCCTCCTCCTCTTCTTCTTCTTCTTCTTCTTCTTCTTCTTCTTCTTCTTCTTCTTCTTCTTAAGTCCCTCTTTCTGCCCCCCCTTCTCCTTGGCAATATCTCACCCCCCAGGCTAAAGGATCCGTCTCCTCAATGGCCAATCATTGTTCCCCTTAATGGTCTTAGCTTGGCCAGGCTGGTTTGCATAACCCAGCCCAGGAAATTCCTAAATTCCCTGTCAGGCACAGTTCTGCACTTTAATCCATATCCCAATTATGGTAACCAAAACCCTGGCATTTATTAATTTCTAGGGTTTCCCCATATTTATAGCACCATATTGCTGTTGCATGCTATTCTGTTCACCATGAAGTTGTTACAGCAAGTGCCACATGTTTAGCCAGTGTTTTTCTTCTAGAAAAAAAGTGCTGGTACTGCATACCCTTGGGTACCCCCAGAAAAAAGGACTGTTGGGGGGGTATGGTGCAGGCTTGGTTTAACATTCAATAAAGTGGTCCTTATGGTTCTGGTTGGTTGTCATCCATCTGTCTTGGGAGACAATGGAAGAACTCACCTTCAGCAGTGAAGTCAAACTGTGGGGGAGACGTATTTTGTTGAAGCTGGGACCCAGTTGTGCTGCTGCAGACGTACCAGTGTGTTTCTTCTTTCTGTGCTCCTCCCAGTGCTCATTCCTCCTCTGGTCTCTGTTGCAGGTACCTGACCTGACTGATTGTCTCCAGACCCTGAGGTTGTCATGGCAGGGTTATTGAAAAAGAAGTAGAGTTTGGATTTGATATCCCGCTTTATCACTACCCAAGGGAGTCTCAAAGCGGCTAACATTCTCCTTCCCTTCCTCCTCCACAACAAACACTCTGTGAGGTGAGTGGGGCTGAGAGACTTCAGACAAGTGTGACTAGCCCAAGGTCACCCAGCAGCTGCTGTGGTGGAGTGGAGACGCGAACCCAGTTCACCAGATTACGAGTCTACCACTCTTAACCACTACACCACACTGGTTCTCCAGCTGCCAGCCTCCATGCCATGTTTGCAGATATCTTTCTAACACAGAGTTGTTCTGCCAGTGGTCCTGGTGCCTGAAGCCAGCTCCCCGTAGAGCACATCCCTGGGGATCCTTCCATCTTCCATTCTGTGTACATGACCAATGCAACCAGCTATTCATGCCTGTGTCTTCATAGCAGCCCTCGGCACCAAATCCTGTGTTGGGAAACGCCGAGGCCAATGCCTCTCCCCCAACGCAGCGCCACCCAGGATGCTTCATCACTCCTGCATCCTGTCGCGCTGATGTGACCCATATCCAAGGACATGAGCACACGACACTAGCAGAGTCCAAACAGAAGCTGAGCCTTGAGGTGTGGCATCTAAGCCTAATTTATTAGGTACAAAATCAAACGCAACAGAACAAGGAAAGCATGGCTCCTTTCTCTCTCTTCCTCGGAGAGAAAAGCAAAACAAAAGCTATACAGAATGGAACAGCATATCTGAACTTCCGTTCCCATGGCAGCCAACACTGTGGAATGTAAACACAGACACGTGACAACAACAATCACACATCTGCAGCACGGAGGAATGAAATTCCCAACATCCTGTGGTTAATTTGGCAGCAGGTTTTTTTTAAAAAAACAACAACAACAACAAATAGATAATTGTTGTGGGTTAAACCACAGAGCCTAGGACTTGCTGATCAGAAGGTTGGCGGTTCGAATCCCCGCGATGGGGTGAGCTCCCATTGCTCGGTCCCTGCTCCTGCTAACCTAGCAGTTCAAAAGCACGTCAAAGTGCAAGTAGATCAATAGCTACCACTCTGGTGGGAAGGTAAATGGTGTTTCCGTGTGCTGCTCTGGTTCACCAGAAGCAGCTTAGTCATGCTGGCCACATGACCCGGAAGCTGTACGCCGGCTCCCTCGGCCAATAAAGCGAGATGAGCGCCACAACCCCAGAGTCGGCCACAACTGAACCTAATGGTCAGGGATCCCTTTACCCTTTACCTACTTATTATAACTGTGGGGGGGGGGGACCTCATCTTGCAAGGGTATGTCCTCTCCCTCCTCTCATTGGTGAGGATGCCTTTTCAAATATGATACCTCCAGTAATGTGTATGCATGTGCTTTAGTTTATTCATATGCTTATGATGGTCTCAAGACCAGTCATCTAGGATGTATTTTGTCAGTGACACTGATGTCACATATTCAAAACAGAATGTATTCTGTTGTTGTTTTTTTTAAAAAATAATTTTTATCATGTATAGTATTTTTACTGGGCTCCCTTTGGGGAAGAATGGCGGGGTATAAATATGAAATAATTAATAATATACTTTGATGAAATCTAGCTTCTTGGTAGAAACTATCCCTTTGCCGGAAAGAAGACTGAAAACTGAAAACAGTAACAAAAAGCATGTGATGCTTAGAACCAGAGGCTTAAAAACATTTGATGACACACAATGGCCACTCCCAACTAGTTTTTAAAGTCTTATTTTCATTCTGAATTGAGTGCTAGCTATTTTGAACAAACAAAGCTTTGCAGAAGGGAAAGGCAGGCTCATATTATTTCCTTTAAAACTCAGCTTCAGTGGAGGAGCTCACTTTATTCCTAGCCGGTATTAAATCATTATATAAAATTATTTTCGTCAACAATTTTCCACTCTGGATGAATGGCATTTTTATCATTCCCTATCAAGCAATAAATTAAATTAACTACCGCCATGTGAAGCATACTGCTCTGCTTATTTCAGAATACTGCAGTCTACCTGAGCCATAAATCCAAGTGATCAATAGTTCACAAGGATGTGAATCATCTAATCACTTTTATAGGAATCGAGAATTGTTTCACCCCCTGCACATAACTTCAAATCTCTGAGGCTGTAATTCCATTCAAACCAATGATCCTGTCTTAGTGAAAGCTGGTTACCCTTAACTTCCATTGCAATCAGTGGGGCTTAAATTAAAAAAGGTAAAGAGACCCGTGACCATTAGGTCCAGTCGTGGCTGACTCTGGGGTTGCGGCGCTCATCTCGCTTCATTGGCCGAGGGAGCCGGCATACAGCTTCCGGGTCATGTGACCAGCATGACTAAGCCACTTCTGGCGAACCAGAGCAGTGCACGGAAACACCGTTTACCTTCCCGCCGGAGTGGTACCTATTTATTTACTTGCACTTTGATGGGCTTTTGAGCTGCTAGGTTGGCAGGAGCTGGGACTGAACAACAGGAGCTCACCCCGTTGCGGGGATTCGAACCGCCAACCTTCTGATCAGCAAGTCCTAGGCTCTGTGGTTTAACCAACAGCGCCACCCGTGTCCCAAGGGGCTTAAATTAGTAACGTATTAATTTCCAACTTAGTTTTACTCAGAATAGCCCCTCTGAAATGAATGGACTTAAGTTAGTCATGTGAATTAATTTCAAACGGTTGACTTTGGGTATGGATACAGCCCATGTAACTTAAGCCCAGTGCTTTTCTCTGGATTGGGGCCAGCAAAGTCACACCACAAGACTAATAAATTGATTATATCAGATATTATACCTGCTACTCTGATTTTATCAAGAAGGAAAATAAAATAAAATACGTAACTTCATGATGGATTGTGCCAAGACTCTGAAGACAGTTTGTCGAGATGTCCATAAACGATCTTTCTTTGCTTTTCATTTTACATGTCATCTCTCTCCTTTTAAAAAGGGTGATGAGAGAGAGGGGGGGGGAAACATTCCCAATTATGAATTAGATATACAGTTTTCACTCTTTTCTCAGACAGCTTTATTCAGCTGCCACTTAAATTTTTTTTTAAAAAATCTGAAAAAGCAGATTGTCAAATTGTATTATTTACAGCATATTTAGGAAAGCTAAAAAAAAAAAAAAAGCCATTTGTTCCAGATGCTTCAATCAACAGCTTTGATATATGTATTGAGCCTGAGGCATGCTGGATTCCAATATTGTTTTCCATGAGAGGAAAATGTTTGATGCTGACAAAGGCATATGATCTTATTTTTCTCTCATGGAGGATAATGGGGAAGAGTACACAGGAAGATCACTGGGATGCTACTGTTACCAGAGTCATGAAAACTTGCTCATGGCATGATTTTTAACTTGATTAAAAATAGGATAGGATGCCAGAGGATTTTGGCATTGGCAAAGTCTAATGAACAAATTCTAATACAAACAAGGGCTGGCCTAAAATGATAAGAAGCCAATTTTCCCATCCAGATGTGTTCACTGTATACAGGAGTAATAACAAAATAACAGCTGGGGGAAGGGCAGGACCTGGGTTCATATAGGTGGAACATTCCGGAAAAATCAGACACTTTTAAGTGACTTTGTATTTTGTATGAGACATCTGTTGGAGCACCAATGCTAATAATCAGCAGTAACACCACAGCCTTCATTTCCTCTGTCTGTAACATAACAAGATGCCTTTTTTTAAAAAAAAAAAAACCCAAACTGTTTTCTTTTACCTCCTGCTGACAGCACAACTTTGGAGCATCTGTATATAATGCCATTGGTATTTGAAGACGGAAAGCTCCCTTCGCTGTGGGAATGCAGGAAACTGCGCTGAAGGAGACAACAGTGCCAAGTGGGAACTCCCCAATCGTGTATCAATTATCTCACTGGAAGGCAGTGAATGAACAACCATACAGAATGAAGCAGTAATTTGGGAGAATGGGAAATACCCTTCCATTCATCCTGTCTGTGGAGGGGAAAACATTACTTGTCTCTCCCTTATGTATTATGCATTAGTATGTCATAATGCAAACTTCAGATTGTCTAGGAACAGAGTAGTTATGTTGGCACGCACATAATCACCCGGTTCAGAATTTAGATTTGTGCCACTTATGTAGGGTTGCCCTATTTCAAACAGTAAAAACCAGGACACCCCAAAAGTTGTTGAGCTTTCTGAGGAAGACCCCAAAATTGTTACAAAAATGCCAAACAAAACCTGCAATTTTTCGATTGACTTGCCTAAGATCCAGGACAAAGCACTACCTTTCAGAAATTCCCCCTGGATGTCAATTCAGCCTTTGAAATTCCAGGAAATGTCCGGGAAAATCCCTAAATAATAGCAGCCCTAACTTATGACTGAATTACATGAGTGGCATTTTCTTGATTGAAAGGTATAATGAGGTTCTGTACTGGTGTTTTAGCCTTTCACTAGTCCTGTCAGGAGCTGGGGAAAAACAAAAGCTTGGCTTCCTCTGTACTGAAGCCAAAGCTCTGACTTTGGGGACTCCCTAGAAACCTAGAGGAGGGAGATCTGTTGGAGCGTTAAAGCTGTGAGCTCTTCCATCTTCTGCTCACTCTGTATTTTTTTGTAAATAAAACCAAATATCACAAAGACACCAGAGTTTCCAGTGACCTTCATTCCTGAGAAACTAAACCCAGAGTATGTGCTGGCACCCCTGAAGTCTCTCAGCCCTAAGAGATTGGGGTGAACCTAACACTATTTTATTCCTAGCCTTCCCAAGCATCAGTGGCAAATTGGGGGAGGCTGTTTTGCCATGGACCAGAGTAAGTGAAAACATCTCCCTTTCCAAGGCCAGTAAAGCTAACAAATTTCCAAGGCCAGCAAAGCTAACAAATTCCTACCCCACCTTGAATATGCAATGTGTGGGCTAAAATGTTTGAAGTAAGGGAGGTATTTGAGACTTCCGCTGCCACCATGTCTAAAGCAGTACAAATAAGGGTTCTGTCACCCAAAATATGTGGGAATGTTCAGGGAGGCGGGAGAGGATATATTGTTTATTAATATCCTTCCTAACTTGCGGTAGCAAGTTCGATATCTTAGCAGAGTTTTACATTCCCCTTTTTAAACGCACAGCAGATAGTTTGTTGCAGGCTTTTGTAAGCCTCTCACTATCATACAATTCAGTATTGAATTGTATGTTCCTGGTAAATTCCCTTTTAATCCCTCTTAAAAAGAATAAACACGCCACAATCTTGTGTAAAGTATATAAAATAAGTTTACTGACATCATCAGTTCACAGTTGGATCCCTGAAGGCAGACTTAGTTACAAAGTATATACATTTGAATCTACCCCATATGGGGGGATAATCCCAGTGACTGCAGACAGTTCACACGATGAAAGGAAGATGGAAAAAAGTCGAAAAGAAGGAAGTGTGCTGCATGCCTTGTCCTTTTGTTACCTGGGCAGGTAAAGTCATGCCCACCTCTAGTCACATGAAAGAGAAAGGATGCTCCAGGCCAGGAGGAAACAGGAAGTTTTCGACTGGCTGGACCAAACATTCCCCCACATTTCTTCTCTAGGAAAACAAGGAATGTTGTACTTGACTGCTACTTATGTATCACATCCCACAGGCATGTTTGTTTCCTATGGGTGGGGATACACAAGGTCAAAGCTACAAGGCCTAGACAGGGTTCACCATTAAGCAAGAGCCTTTGGCTCATCCCAACCCTTATGAGTTAGGAGAAAAAAAACATACACACACAGTGCAGAGAAGCTGCATTAGCACAGAACTCAAATATTGATTGGATCCCAAATTCAGAGACAGAAAAAAGGCATTTTTATACATATTTTGATTAATACAAGTTTTATATTTGGTTTACAAAGCAGTCTGAAGTCAGAGTTTCATGCATGCAGATGCTCTCTCTCTCCACCTCCACTTTTAAAAATGGTGCCTATTTTGCAAGCTCATTCCGTTCCCCCACCAACCTTTCTTTCCAACAAAAGAAAGTTTTAGCCCAGGAAAGCGTTTTTAAACCAGTACGTCTTCCTGCTCAATTCTTAATATTAAAAAGGCATTAGTTTGCCTCTGCAAAACGCTTAACCTTTTTGGAGGCAGGAGGATCTATAGATCTGTTTTTATTTGCCTCAGCATTCTGTCCCTCTCTGTGGCATTTAAATAATTAACCATGAACTATAAACTAGTAATGCCTCTTCTAGAAGCAAATTTCTTGCTTATCTTGTCTGTCTTTGGGAGGAAGAGATGTCATTTTAATTATACCTTGCCCATTCCGACTGATAGCAGAAAGGTAAATGAGGTGTTCATAAAACTGACCTTATATTGGAATTCCCAAGCCTGGTCTCTGGTTTGCATACTGCAGCTTCATTTAATCTTGCTCTTTAAGTTATTCCAATTGAGAACATTTGCTGGGCCTTCTGGTTCATTTTAAATTTCCAGAGCAATGTTACCGGTTCCATCTTTAACCCTATGCGGAGAGAAAATGTATTTTCCACAGATTCGAAACCGTATTTTCCCCTATCCCTTTCTTTAATTCTTAATGGGGAGGGGGCTCTATAGCCCTCAGTCTAATTTATTGAGGTTTGGAAGGGGGAACAGAGGAAGAAAATGGCTGTTGGGGGGGGTACTGAAATGTGTGGGGCAACAGAAAAAAGGAAAACATAACTGAAACAGATCAGTTATGGCCTCTGGCATGGAAAGGGGGCAAGGGGAAGAAGGTTAAGTAAAAATAGACAGAGGGATGAAGAATGAGGGAACCTTCAGATTTGTGTCAGGATGATATGTACCAGTGTCAACATAGATAGAGATGAGGGAGGAATTTGATTTAGTTTGCACTTAAAGACAAATGTATCAATTCACACTTTCTGAAACAACACAAACTGAAACACACTGAATTTTGCCATGCAATTCTCCATCAAGCCAATATTTACAACACACACACACACACACAGAGAGAGAGAGAGAGAGATAAAGAAAGAAAGAGAGAGAGAGAGAGAGAGAGAGAGAGAGAGAGAAACTGAATATATTTGTGAAACTTTAATACAAAAATGCAGTGTATTAGGGAAAAAATACTTGCAAATATGCCTTCATAAATCAAAATTGCATATAATACAAGAGAGAAAAATCACAGTAAAATGTGAATGAAATTTCTTCAGGATTTTTTTTTTAGGAAAAAAAATCACAAATTTCAGCAGAAAACTGGGAACTGAATTTAAGATTGGAAAAAGGAGAAATGGAGAGAACCAAAAAGCTGGCATATCTTCTATGCCTACTCCAGCAGCTGTCTGAATAGGGGAGAAGAGGGAGGGGGAAAAATAAACATAAATGAAAGCATTAAGGCAAGGAGTCAAGTTGCTCTATCTGGTCTAGGGACACATTCCATTATAAACTGTAGAATTGTAGAGTTGGAAGAGACCACAAGGGTTATCTTAGTCCAGCCCCCTGCAATGCAGAAATCCTTTGCCAGTGTGGGGCTCAAACCCACAACACTGAGGTTGAGAGTCTTGCAGTATGCCTGGAGTGGGCAGGACCAGAACCGAATATGGGGAGTGCACACTCCAGCTCTTTTCAGATTCTATATTGAATATTAGATATCAAGGTGAGTAAGGCCTCAGATGCACTGGCTCTGTCCCAACACTTCTGCTTCGAACAGTTTACAACTGCATGCTCTTAGAAGCCTCTGTGGAATCAGGAATCTCAATAGAGCAAAGTTCATTACAGTGGTAAAGGTAAAGGTACCCCTGCCCATATGGGCCAGTCGTGTCCGACTCTAGGGTTGTGCGCCCATCTCACTTAAGAGGCCGGGGGCCAGTGCTGTCCGGAGACACTTCTGGGTCACGTGGCCAGCGTGACGAAGCTGCTCTGGTGAGCCAGCACCAGCGCAGCACACGGAAACGCCATTTACCTTCCCGCTATAAAGCGGTACCTATTTATCTACTTGCACTTAGGGGTGCTGTCGAACTGCTAGGTGGGCAGGAGCAGGGACCAAAAGACGGGAGCTCACCCCGCCGCGGGGATTCGAACCGCCGACCATGCGATCGGCAAGTCCTAGGCACTGAGGTTTTACCCACAGCGCCACCCGCGGCCCTCATTACAGTGGTACCTCAGGTTAAGTACTTAATTCTTTCCGGAGGTCCGTTCTTAACCTGAAACTGTTCTTAACCTGAAGCACCACTCTAGCTAATGGGGCCTGCTGCTGCTGCCGCGCCACAGGAACATCATTTCTGTTCTCATCCTGAAGCAAAGTTCTTAACCCAAGGTACTATTTCTGGGTTAGTGGAGTCTGTAACCTGAAGTGTATGTAACCAGAAGCGTATGTAACCTGAAGTGTATGTAACCTGAGGTACCACTGTATTATACATAGTCTTCTAAGCATCTTTACCTGAAGACACTTAGTGTTCCTCTTCAGACCTTCATATCCAATGCACAAAGGCTAGGGTTGAACATGTGGGGGCCATGTGCATGTGGCAGTTGGGGGTGGAGCAAGCAGAACACCCCCATGGTCCTAGGCAGGTTTCTATTCTGTATCCAGGCATAACTTCTGAATATGGCACTGGACCAGAAGAAAGTCCATCACTCCTGTCTTCATTCTTCCATTGCGATAGGCAGCTACATTTACGGGTGTGAATATATCTGCCGAGGTGGAAATTCCAAAACAGCGGCAAAGCAAAATGACAGTTGACAGATGTTTCCTCTGCAAAATGGCCTGAAATAGTCACACTGAATCATGTCACTTTCAGAAGAAGTCACAAACGCCACAGTTCTAGAGATGCGCAAGCACCCTGATGTTCACCCTGAAAGGTGTCAAGGCTTCCCCCCCCTCCAAGCATTCCAAAAGAAAGTTTCTAAAGTCTTGCGCTCCCCCGCCTTGCCCATTTTTGCACATATTCCATTTGTGCAAGTATAGAAGACAATGACGAAGTGCCCTACTTTAAATGGCTTAGCCTTTATTTCATGGCGGAGCAGGGGAAGGCAGCTGGCACTCTCAAGCCCCAGTGGAACATCTTCCCAGTCCCAGAATCCCTGCTAGGAAATGGATGCTTTGTGTATAAGGGGCTTTCAGAAGCCTTTGAGGCCACAGAAGAAGTGATGCATCAGGGATTTCAAGACGAGAGAGAGAGAGAGAGAGAGAGAGAGAGAGAGAGAGAGGTAGCCACTCCTACCAATGATTAAATCTTATTCCCCCCAGGTGAAATACCTAATTACTTTCTCTCCCTCTCATCTGAGACTAGAAATCAGCAATTAAACAGTGAGGTACTCTCCCAAACAGCATGTTCTGAAGCTCTTCCCAGCATGGAAGTTAAATGGAAACTGTGAGAAGGTCAGTAGCCCTGCCCACGTGATGAGCAGTTCCTGAAGATCTCATGCTGATAGCAGACAGGAAATAGCCCTTCATAAGATGTCAAACTGGCTAGGAATTCTCCCTTTTTTCACAGTGCAGACATGATTCTCAAATTCTGGTCTGTCCTATGGGCTCCTCCCTATTTATTGAGCTTTCATCCTGATTTGCTACCACAAAGCTTGCACAGACATTAGACTATCCTTGGCTTTACGGTGCCGTCATTCTGATCTGCTTGTGGGGACGTCCTACACAGCAATGAGCATTCATCCTGATTTGCCTGTGCATTCTTTATATTTATATTTCCCCATGCTTTTCAGTGTATTTTCCCCAACACTTTCCTAACAGCAAAACATCCAAGTTGTTTTTTGAAGTGGATTTGTTGTGCTAGAGCGACATGGCACCTTAACAGTGTCCTTCAGCTCTCTATATTGGACAAACAGGACAAACCTTACGCCAAAGAATAAATGGACATAAATCTGACATCAAGAATCACAAAACAGAGAAACCAGTAGGAGAACACTTCAATCTCCCAGGACATTCTATACAAGATCTCAAAGTAGCTGTTTTACTACAAAGGAATTTCAGAAATAGACTGGAAAGAGAAGCTGCTGAATTGCAACTCATTACCAAACTTAAAACCATGGAGAGACCTGGTCTGAACAGAGACATTGGATTCTTATCTCATTATACATGACTAAGCCATTTTTCACCTTCTCACCCCTTGCCTTTTCCTGTAAGACCTATTGCAGTTGTTAAGAGTCGTCAACAGGCTCATCTCAGCTATCTGCCAATCTCCCATTCCCACCACCCTTCTGAGTAATACCCCTCCCCACCGTCTCACTATATAGAAGGATCTGGCAACTTCTGTTTCTGTGTATCTGAAGAAGTGTGCATGCACACGAAAGCTCATACCAAGAACTAACTTAGTTGGTCTTTAAGGTGCTACTGGAAGGAACTTTTTTATTTTGACTATGGCACCTTAATCCACTTTAAATGTGTTGAACTGAAATGTCTGGCTATGTGCTATGTATTTCTCCTGAAAAATATTGATAGTGAAGGAATCCTCTCATAGAGAAAGCGATGAGCCTTTGGGTGGCAAATGGAGGTGGTAAAAGATGCACAAAGTGGATGGGATGTTCTTAGAATAAATAGGGATTGGATATTTTGTCTGTGTGCAGTAGCTTACTGGCATTTGGGGCAACTTTACATATTTCCCATGAATTTGAGAACTGGGGCTGGCCCCAGACATTTTGCTGGCTGATACAAAGGAAATGATGCTCTGGTCAAACCAGAAACGGGTTCTTTCTTCAACACTGGTGATGGGAGAGTGTTCACCACATCTGGGGGGAAGCAAGCTGCCTAACAGAGTGCAGGTAGGTCAGGAGTAGCCCATCCCTTCCCCTTAGCATCTGTTGCCTGATATACCTGCCTTACACTGCGTAATGATAGAGATGACCCTAATGAGAGCTGGTAAAAGGGCAGAAAACTGAGAGAAAAATGCATGACTTAGTTTGCTATGGCATTCTTACTACTTAGCAGTGGTGGAAGATAAATAGTCTGAGCATCCATACATATATTCCAATGATTTTGGTGTGGTTTTTTTTTTTTTTTGAAAAAAAACCCCCAACAACAACAACCCAATATTTCATTGATTACAGTTAAAAAATATTCATATTCTCTCTCTCTCTCTCTCTCCCCCCCCCCCTTATTACAGAAAAATTCTAGCATGCTTGACCCTCTTTTTGGAAATAGCCCTGATATTTAGTTGTGCAATGACAGTTTCAACATGCATTCAAATTAAATATAAATCAGCCTCTGGTTTTATATTCTAACATTTAATGCGAAAGCACATTCATTTCAATGGTTTTCCACAGGAAGGGGGTGAACATAAACAGTTGATTATGGCTGCCATTATTTATTTATTTTATGTATAAACCAAAGGCTTTACCAAAACCCTGAAGCAACATCACAACCGGTTAGTGTTGTTATTGAATAGCTGTTCTAGGCAACCACATAAACATGTTGCATTGGAAAGATGCTTCTCATCTCTCATTTTCCCAAATGGTGTAGCAAATGTACAACACATTCAAGTGGTCAAAATGCTGATGAATGGGAGAAACGTTTGCACAGAATTACACAGACAGCCTTGAACTTGATTTAGGTATAATTGAGCATTTCCTCACTTCGGAGAGCCTCTGACAGCCTATGTCATTTTAACTACAGACAATTACAGTGCAGTTGCTAATGAGAATTTCGAAGCTTCAGCTGGCTGCAATAGAAAACATGAAAATGGAATAGAAATAAGACGGTATCAAAGCATAAGTGGCATGAAATTACAGGATGCAACATCGAGTAAAAAATATTGACTAAACACAAACTGTAGGGCAACCCAAGAGCAGAACTGAAGATACAAGGTAATGTTGTGTTTAATTTTCATGAGATTCAATTTCAATTGCATTGCATTGCTTTCTAGTGGATGGATAGTGCAGGACTTGTGTAGAGCTTGCAAAAAGATCAATGCAACCTCGCTTTGAAAGTGGTGCCGCGTTCCATAAAATGCTGTCTAATAAAATTTTACACAAAGGTAATTTGCAAATGTTAGTGGAGAAAATGGATGACTTGTAGGTTGGTAGGTCCCATCCCAAAGTAAGCATGGCAGCTTCTTTTACAGGACCATTGTAAGGTCTGACTAAGGTGCTTCTCTTCTCCTTTGGGATTTACCATCTACACCCTTGTGCAAATTAATGGAAACAAAGCATGTTTGCTATCTTACTCGTAATCCTGTACTCAAAACAAATATGAAACGTCAGTTTGATCCTTTTTTATGTAGGCTGATGCAATCATTACGACAGCACCTACTGTATTGGATCAGATTTTAGAATCCTGTGCGGCCACCGTAGTGTATGATACAATCATTACATCAGCAGCTACAGTATTTCAGCTTTAGAAGCCTGGCCAGATGTGATTCAACCACCGTTTGAGATGAATGTGACACCTAGGAAATGTACAAAGATCATAATTCTGCATGAACACAAAGCTAAGACATATCAAAATATTGCTTCAGTGGTTGGTATGCATTTAGCAATTGTCAGCCGTGTCATCAAGCTGAAGCAGTTTCGGATCAAGTGGTTTCGGATCAGTTTCTCCTAAACGTACAGGGAAGCGTGGTCGTAAGAAGAAAACAACTCCTAGAGATGACATTTACTTGCTTTGACAAAGCAAAAAGGATCCCCACAAGACGAGGGACGCATTGAATACAGATTTGAAGGAGAAAGGAATCCAAATCAGTTCCTTCCTCTACAGTTCACATTTTTGTACAATCAACGATGAAATTCATTGTTTGTTTCAATTAATTTGCACAAGGGTGTAGGAATTTTGCTGCTATTATGCCCCTATAAACTATTACTGTTCCAAGGTGAGGTTCACCCTTGGAAGGCGCCCATGGGACTGACCTGTGAGCCACATTATTTGTGTTTTGTGTCCACCCTCTTCCCTTGCTGTCAATGCTGGAGCCAATCACCCCATCACTACCTACAGAGATGGATGCAGACAGAATCTGCAGGTTCATCATAGTTTTTTTCATCTGCCTTTGTCCATCTAATGCATCTCCCTCCACCCAACTGCTGCCCTCCACCTTTTGTGGAGAGAGGAGCTACTTTTGTGGTGTGCAAGCAAGGAGGAGGAAAAAGAACTACCCCACTCTTGGCCCTACAGATCTGTCCTTCCTCTGGTCAGCTTGGCATAGGTATTTTTCTCTCCTGTTTTGGTTTCTTGACCACTATTGTTGTGGTTGCTTGGTTAGCTTTTTCCCTCATTTCCTCTTCCCTTGTCTTGCCATTCCCCCCTCCCTTTTCCCTACACTGAAGTAAATAAAAAATAAAGTAAAATTCCCTGGGTGCACACCCTAATGAAATGCGCTGCACATTCCAATGGGGACTGTAAGGGATTAACTATCTTCCCTGGGCAGAGTTTTCTTTGAGTTCAGCACTTAATTAGGCAATTAGAAGTCTGTGGCCTCATCACACGTATTTGAAGAAGCAACTGATGTGTGGCAGCCTCCCAGGATGCATTTGATCTTTACCCCCATAGAGATCTAATCTAGCATGCGCTCATGGAAATATCAGGGTCAGTTTTAATTTATGGATAGCTGATGTATCAAAATGCACCCCAAAAGAGGTTAATCTATCACTCACAGTGTAAGACAACTCTGGTTAACACACAACACATTTAAATAACCAAGAACTTCAGATAGCAGAGGATTTGGGCATCAGTTCGATATATTGTGCCTTGGTTGCAAGAAGCATCTCTGCAGGAGGAGCAGTCTCCTCATTATCCACGTCACTGCATTTCTGTAGCCAGCAATGAAATCCAGCTGCTGGATTGAGGTAACAATCTTCAAGATCAATGTGGGGCTATGTTGAATGGAATTACGAAAAAAAAGGTGTTTTCATCATGCTGGAGTTACACCACTTTATAAGCAGGAGTGTATTTAAAACAGAATATAGTATCTTGGGGCCTAATTAAGCTTCAGGGCCAATTAAACTTAAAGCCTGAGAATAGACATTAAATGGGACTTGATGGATAAGCTTTTTGCCAGTCTCGAAAGCGGAAAAGTTTGTCTGAGGAATATATGGCGACTGCAAACTCTTTGCCCATTGAACTCTCCTTCTGCAGGTTCCTAGCAGGCTTCTCACTGCAACATAGTAAAAAGAAATTGTCCTTGCTGTTCCCATGCTTATGTCATGGCTGACAGGACCCCTTCACCAAACTACTGTTGGTGGCAGTAGTGGATGGCATCTCAGGATAGTTCAAGAAGAAGAAGAAGAAGAGGAGGAGGAGGGGGAGTTTGGATTTGATATCCCGCTTTATCACTACCCAAAGGAGTCTCAAAGCGGCTAACATTCTCCTTTCCCTTCCTCCCCCACAACAAACACTCTGTGAGGTGAGTGGGGCTGAGAGACTTCAAAGAAGTGTGACTGGCCCAAGGTCACCCAGCAGCTGCATGTGGAGGAGCGGGGAAGCGAACCCAGTTCACCAGATTAGGAGTCTACCGCTCCTAACCACTACACCAGACTGGCACATTGTATTGACATACAATGACAATACAAAACCTCCAAAATGCATAGTAAAAACAAGAACAACAACAAACCCACAATCCAGGTGCTTATTAATTTCCCCTTAACCCTTCATGCAATCTGTAAAAAATGAGCAAAGACCTTAGTGCCTTAACAGAAAAGCCCCTCGCGAGAATCCAGATTTGATCAGGAACAAAGGGAGAAACATTGCTACACAGCTCCAAATGAAACTGGAAACTAGTTTAACAAAAATTATGTGGGACAGTGCTGGTTGCAATGTGACTGAGGGAAAGGAGGCAGAGCTCTCCAGCAGAACATTTTCCTAACACTAAAGGCAACTTTGCAGCCACCTCCAAAATAATGTCATATGGATGCCAGTCATCACCTTTGCTTAGAATGAGCATGAATCTCATTAGTGATACAAAATCAATTTTAAAAAACCCTCTCTCTCTTTTATAGTCTAAGCATCAAGACTTTCCTTTTGTACACATTTAAGACAACCCCTTATTTTGATCACTGCTCTCATGCTGATATGGAAAGCTGTCATCTTGCATCAGTGCTTTCTTCTTATGTATGCAAGTTTTCTCTGTAGTGGAGCAGGGACTACTTGCACGACGCCAGACTTCTTTGATTAATACCATAAATTAACTGTATCAGGAGCAGTAAACTATTCTGTAGAGCTGTCATTTTGAGTGCGGAATTGCTTCTTGCAACTTTGATTCTTCAATTATTTTTTAAGATGAAACTTTCTCATTGGCATGTATAACATTTAAAATATACACACAAAATGTTATTAATTATGTGGCGGGGTTCTAAATCAGGGTTTGAGGGGAAGGAATGCTTTAAAAAAATGACAAGTATGTGATAGCTGCGTATGTCAAAAGAATACCTGCTGAAATTTCAGAGGGAAATTCGAGCTGCTCCTGCTGGAAGCCTCATTGTGTACTCACGTTATTTGCATGTAATTGGATTAGATTTAGGCCCAATATATTTGCTTGTAGGTGCCATAATTCAAAGCATTGACACAGAGTTCTTTATCAGCATTGAAGTAGAAGAGGCAGATTTGCAGAGTCCAAAGGCTTTAAGCTTGGCCAAAGCTGTTTTTAGGGCTAACAGCCCACAGAACCCGTGTGGAAGAGGATTCAGTTTTCAATCCATGGTTCTGAGACCATGGTGACTTAGACCATCTGAGTGGGCAGCTTGAACCCTTCAAGTGAGCACAAGGTTCAAGGTGATTTGTATTCTTGGTGTAGGTTAAAAAACAGCTCAGGACCGCAATACCTCAAGGACTGCATCTCTCCATATGAACCTACCCAGACCCTGAGATCATCTTCTGAGGCCCTTCTTTGTTTGCCTCCTCCATGTGAGATCTGGAAGGTGACAACATGAGAACGGGCCTTTTCTGTAATGGTTCCTGATTTGTGGAATGCTTTCTCCAGGGAAGTTTGCCTGGAACCTTAATTGTACACCTTTAGGTGCCAGGCAAAAACATACCTCTTTAACGAGGCCTTTGGCTGATTGACATCCAATGTCCTTTTAAAATGTGTTGGGGGGATGATTGGGTTGTTCCTGTTTTTGTTTTTATTTGTTTTGTGTTTTTATATTGTGATTTTATGTTGTGAACTGCCCTGAGACCTGTGGGTTTGGGGTGGTATACAAAATGAATGAATGAATGAATTGTTGTCACCAGCACACAGAGGAGCAAAATCAGAACTAATATAAATATAAATGAATTCAATTTTATTTATAATATATTATGGAAGGTGAGATGTCAAGTAAGGGTTGATGTCCTAAGTTCAGAGTGCTGGTACTAGTATATAATGTCATACACAGCTCAGGCCCAGGATACCGAGAAGATTGTCTCACTGCTTATATACCCAACTGATCTCAGCACTCTACAGGAGATGGCCCCCTGCAGGTACGATCCCATCAGGAGGTCCTTTCCGTAAATTGTAGGAATTGGACCTTGAGTGAAGCAGCACCCGTCCTTTGGAACTCCATCTCTTACATTATCAAACAGAGGCCAGATTTACTGTCCTTTCAACCCAAAATTTGTCACATGGAACAAGTAATTTGAGTAGGAATCTTTCAGTGAATGAATTTATTAGTTCTAACTTAACTTCACCAGCCGGTGTCCAGACTGTTTATATACCCTGGCAAGCAAGGAGTGCTGGAGCTGGAGGAAGGGAGCTACATCTCAGGAAGGCACTCAGAATAAAGTAGAAGCTAATTTCACCTCGTTGCCTAGGCATCAGCAAACAATACAGGGGAAAATCACTCTGCATTCTCAGTTCAGCTGCTTTTGTCTTCAGGAGAGTTAAGATCACCTTATTGACATCCTCCAAATGCCAGTCTTAGTTGTTGTGCCGTCACTCATTGACTAAAGCCAGTTTCTCATAAAATAACTGGGCAGAATAGGGCCTGTACATTTCCCCTTGCACCTCTGTTTCATTTTTTAAAATATGAAACCTGGAATCCTAAGGCAGCTAGTGGTGCAAAAGTGCTAAAATCTTGGTAAAATCTAGCCGACCAGGCAATACAGCAACCCTGCATGCACGCACACACACACCCACACCCACACACACACCACCTTTCCCCATTGTAGCAATCTTAACTTCCCCTCCCACCCATGCTTCATGGAATGATTTTACCACCCCCTAAAGAAAAAATGGTAGCGCTGTGGGTAAAACCTCAGCGCCTAGGACTTGCCGATCGCGTGGTCGGTGGTTCGAATCCCCGCGGCGGGGTGCGCTCCCGTTGCTCGGTCCCAGCGCCTGCCAACCTAGCAGTTCGAAAGCACATCAAAGTGCAATTAGATAAATAGGGACCGCTTACTAGCAGGAAGGTAAACGGCGTTCCGTGTGCAGCTCTGGCTCGCCAGAGTAGCTTCTTCACGCTGGCCACGTGACCCGGAAGCGTCTGCGGACAGCGCTGGCTCCCGGCCTCTAGAGTGAGATGAGCGCACAACCCTAGAGACTGTCAAGACTGGCCCGTACGGGCAGGGGTACCTTTACCTTTAAAGAAAAAATGAAGGAAGCAAATTTCAAGGTGGGCAAAACAATAACAAATTGTTCCCTGCTGTTTCAAACCAGTCTCTATCATTACAGGCCATACAGTGAACTATTCATAGCCATTTCCCTACTGTGATTCTCAGCTCCCAGTTCCCACCTCACTGACCTCAGTGCCATGAATAAACATCAGGTTGGGTGTCAGGATAAACTAACACTGGGACAGATATGAGCTGTCTCTTAACTTCCCAAATGAGCTGCTTGAGTGGATTCTGTCCAGTTAAATTTAGTTCTCTTTTCCATTAGATGATACAAGTGGAAAGTTAGGTTCTTAAAACTAGGACCAGTTCTTTAATAATACGAAGCCAACCTTACAGAGCTTTTCACTTCTGAAAAATTGGTCAGTAGTGGCCATGTTTATATTTTGTTTATTATATTGACGGCTACTCCAACAGCAGATATGATACGTTCTAAATGTTTCACTGTCTTTTGAAACAATTGAACAATAGAACTTGTGAAGGTGAACCAGCTGCTATCAACCACTGAAATGCAGTGTTTTTAAATTTAAAAATGGTCCTCAAAAGTCCTTCCAAATACAATAATACCGAGATATATGAGACAAGTGTACTAGAAAATACCAGAACATCCGTCAATTCTTGGAAGATTGCTAGAGCGTTTCGTAACCCGAATGGGATTCCATTCAACTTAAACAGGTAAAGACTGCTGGTTTAACTTTGTCTCATAGATCCATTTCAACATGCCAATAGCTGGATGGATATAAAGAACCATCTGGCATTAGTCAGAATATCTAAGAACATAAAAATATTTTGTTGAAATGCAACTGCGTTTCTGATTCCGCCTTCATTTTCTGAACGAGTTCCACCAACACAACCTATGAACTATGTGATGCCTGAATCTCTCTCTCTCTTTCTCTCTCTCTCTCTCTCTCTCTCTCACACACACACAAAATATATATGTGTGTGATTAGATTATTATTTAAAATGTCCTGGAATTCCTCTATATGGTTGCTTAATAGAATGATTATTCTGAAATGTTTGAATCTATGTCTTGCCCAATTATGCCCGTCCAGATTATGGTCTCTGAGTCTAATTAGTTCACCAACGCCTGGAAGCATTTATGTTATTGCTGCTAATATACTGAGTTCCAACTGTTTGTGATCAAGTCTTTGATCACCCTTTTGAGCCCCCCTGGAGAGTTTGCTTTTTAACTTCCTAACTTCCCACATCAAAGCTAGACAAGGGATCCGCCATGATAATGGTATCAAAGGTGTCCAGTAGAGTGCCTTGACTGCTACAGTGCCTAAGCAACTGGAATTAAATCAGCTATTTTACATGGAACACTTTTGGACAGCAGCTTGCTAATTGACTGTAAAGGTTAACAGGTCAGCTTATGTTATATCTATTGATTGCTGCATGCTTCTCCTCATCTTCAGAATTAGTTCTTCACAACACAGATGGCAATAACTTCTCTTTGTAGAAGAATAACTGTACTTTGGGTTACTCCCACCTCATATAATAATAATTTATTATTTATACCCCACCCATCTGGCTGGGTTTCCCCAGCCACTCTGGGCGGCTTCCAACTAAATATTAAAAACAATATAGCATGGTTCCACCTCAACAAACTGCACTGCTCCAGATCAGAGCACTTAAGTTCCTCTCGCTTTCCATGAAAGAGTGTCATTTGCATTCCAAGGGAAATGGACAGAGATTAAAACTAAAACAAGTCAATTGGATATATGCTTGTCTAGAACAGCCACTTGATGATGTATGAGACAACAAGAAAGCTCAATCTATCAGTATATTGAGTTCCTGTGCTGAGTTCAGAAGCATAGACTTAGAAGGGTGAGTACCACCTAGCTTTTCAAGCCCTGCATCTGATAAATGTCCACTTTCCTCCACTTATATCACAGAGAGGTCAACAGAACTTCTTTTTTAAAAGAATATTAACACCACATCAAAATGCACTTAAATTATAAAATGGTAGAGGGGGAAAACTATGAACTGATATAAGAACACAGGAAAAACCTATGTGCTTATATCAGTTCATACTATCTCAGCATTGCATAGCTTGGCAAAACCTGAGAATAATCATCATCATCATCATCATCATCATCTTATTTTATTATTTATACCCCACCCATGTGGCTGGGGTTCCCCAGCCACTCTGGGGGGCTTACAGTACATATAAAACATAATGAAACACCAAACACTAAAAACTTCCCAATACAGGGCTGCCTTCATATGTCTTCTAAAAGTCAGATTGTTGTTCATTTCCTTGACATCTGATGGGAGGGCGTTCCACAGAGAGGGTGCCACCACCAAGATTGCATCCTCATTAACTGAATACTACTCTAAGCTATCCCCTTCCAACCTAGCAGTTCGAAAGCACATCAAAGTGCAAGTAGATAAATAGGTACCGCTCCGGCGGGAAGGTAAACGGCGTTTCCGTGTGCTGCTCTGGTTCTCCAGAAGCGTCTTAGTCATGCTGGCCACATGACCCAGAAGCTGTATGCCGGCTCTCTTGGCCAATAAAGCGAGATGAGCGCCGCAACCCCAGAGTCAGCCACGACTGGACCTAATGGTCAGGGGTCCCGTTACCTTTACCTTACTCTATGCTATTGAAAGGACTCAAGGTTACTAATAGGTATCAGGGTATAGTCTGAAGGCACATTATTAGCCCATTTAGCTGAAGCTAAGCAGGTCTGGGTCTGGTCAGTGGCTGGCTGGAAGACTGCCTGGGAATCACAATAGTAACATGTATGCCTCTTTGGATTAAGAAAAGTGATGGGGGAAAGGTGGAATATAAATGTGATACAATAAAATAAATAATCTGTTGCATTCACCTTACACAACTGTTGAGGGTAGGAACATTTTTCTTATCCCTTTAGCATAGGAATTCATTGGGTCCATTTACCCTAAAAATAATGATTCTGCCTTCCCTAAATCACCATGCACAAGTTAGTTTCAAATTTCAAATTCATTTACATTTCTCATCATATAACTGATAAATTCACTTTTCTTTGTGTGGTAGACTGTCAGTATCATGGCAGATGAATTCAGCTTTTGGATTTGAAACTTTCTCCTCAGAAAACTACAAGAGCTAGGAGAATAATCACATGGTCCAAAGAGTTTCAACAGAGTTGTGTTGAATGGTCAAACTGTTTTTATAATGGTTTCTAAAGGAGAAGTGCCATTTGAGACTATACAATAGCTCACCATGTCCAATATGTTCCTCTGTTAGTCAGACACTATTCTTTGCCTGTATATAAGAAGTAGAAAAACATGAAGAAGATGAAGATGAAGAAGAATTTTATATACTGACCATGTGACTGGGTCGTCCCAGCTACTCTGGGTGGCTTTCAACGAATTAAAAATATTAAGCACAGTAAAACATCAAATATTAAATAAAACCTCCCCTGTACATTGATAGATGCTGTCATGGGGTGGTACAAATAATGTTGCCATGTTTTAGGTGGGAATTGCCTGATGCATGGAATTCCCCCTTCCCTCTCAAAAAAGAAAACCAGATGTAATGGGCATTGTGCACGTGTGTGTGTGTTTCTTTTGCATCATTGTGGAAATTTATCCCATCAGGCATAGGTAATATTGAAGCAGAAATCTTGTCCTCCATTTCAGGAATGTTTGCCCCTAATTAGCATGTCCCCTCCCCTAAAGCAGGTGGATTCCCTCCCTTTGTGTCAGTACTTTGAAAGAAAACTATAAAGAGGGAACATCTAGATTGTGAGGAATTACTTTGCTCGGTTAGCACACAGCTTGGAAGCTGATTGTGTATTGAATACTTGCTTTATGAGCAGCCTTAATCCTAAAGCAATCATGCTGAGGCTCTTAAATATGGAAAAGAAGAAAGCTTAGTTTTATTGGAAGAAATACACACTGAATAGTAAAGAGTTCCTAGTTCTGGCTAACTGTGTTGGATATCCAAAGACAGTTCCTTGGTCTTTGATGCCTGCAGGAGAGCGAACCAAAAGAATACCAGTCTAGCACTTTAGGAAAGGTGCACACAAGTTAGATTACAGTCTAGGAAGTTTGGAGGTTCCTTTATCTACTTTTGTTGTTGTTTAGTTGTTTAGTCGTGTCCGACTCTTCGTGACCCCATGGACCAGAGCACGCCAGGCACTTCTGTCTTCCACTGCCTCCTGCAGTTTGGTCAAACTCATGCTGGTAGCTTTGAGAACACTATCCAACCATCTCGTCTTCTGTCGTCCCCTTCTCCTTGTGCCCTCCATCTTTCCCAACATCAGGGTCTTTTCCAGGGAGTCTTCTCTTCTCATGAGGTGGCCAAAATATTGGAGCCTCAGCTTCACGATCTGTCCTTCCAGTGAGCACTCAGGGCTGATTTCCTTCAGAATGGATAGGTTTGATCTTCTTGCAGTCCATGGGACTCTCAAGAGTCTCCTCCAGCACCATAATTCAAAAGCATCAATTCTTTGGCGATCAGCCTTCTTTATGGTCCAGCTTTCACTTCCATACATCACTATTTGGAAAACCATAGCTTTTACTATATGGACCTTTGTTGGGAAGGTGATGTCTCTACTTTTTAAGATGCTGTCTAGGTTTGTCATTGCTTTTCTTCCAAGAAGCAGGCGTCTATCTACTTTATCTCTGTGCAAATCCCACCAGCATTATTACAGGCCAAGTTACATCCAAATACTTCCAGCATATTGCCCCCACAAGATTAGCCACTCTTGCTGCTGCACAGATTGCTCTGGCAAACAAATATTTTCATCCCGATCCATTTCCCATGAGAACTTAATGTCAAAGTTGCAGTTATAAGGAGGATAGCACAGTACACTGTCAAAGAATTTCTGAGGTGAGAATATGACATTCCACCAGTGTGCACGACACACTACAAACGAGCAGAGACATCATGTGAGAACTCCACAAATCATGCAGGATGTGTAGCATTTAAACCAGGCCCAAGTCCTCACATCACAAGGTGTATTTTTAGGGCAGTTGATGTGCTCAAGAGAATCAGCGGTCAGATGCTTGTTTGAACTGGGCTTTTGGCCCTTCAAGCACCATATTTTTCACTCCATAAGATGCACCAGACCATAAGACGCACCTAGTTTTTGGAGGAGGAAAACAAGAAAAAAAAAATCTGAGTCTCAGAAGCCAGAACAACAAGAGGGATCGCAGCGCAGTGAAAGCAGCAATCCCTCTTGCTGTTCTGGCTTCTGGGATAGCTGCGCAGCCTGCATTCACCCCATAATACACACACACATTTCCCCTTACTTTTTAGGAGGCATAAAGTGAGTCTTATAGGGCAAAAAATGTGGTAAATATCATCCCTCCCCTAGTTATATATCTATAGGTCTTTTCATCACAAAATACAGAAACAGTTCTGTGATGGGTGGGGAATCTCAGGCCCCTAGAGGCTGAATGCAACCTTCTAAGCTTCTCTATGTGGCCCTCAGGACCTCTCAATACCACCACCCTCTACTGCTCCTGCTTCACATACCCCTGAAGTGTTTGTACCTGGGAGGAATCATGGAATCATAGAGTTGGAAGGGACCATGAGGATCATCTAGTTCAACCTGTCAGTTTGCATTTCCTAGTAAAGAAAGTATTGATCGGATGTGTAGAGATCTTTCCTATTCTAATTAATTCAAGAGGGTTCTGGAAGCTTCTCTGTGTGAAAGGAACAAGCAGAAGGTTCGTGATGTTTGGGTCATTCCTTCAGAGAAGCTGAGTACAGCTGGTTTAAACTGGTTCTCTTATCTCCCCAGTCAAGGTCATGCTGACTATAAAAGGAAGGCCAGAAGGAGCCTGGGTTTCACTCTTTTCTATCTTTCCAACTGTGTGGTGTTCTGCATATAGTATACTTAGTGTTAGGTTTTAGTCTTATTGTGAGTTATTGTAAGTTTAAGTTAAGTTTGCTGCAACTGGACTTCTTATGGACAGTGCCATTCCTGACCGTTATGCTCTTTTGCCTTCAGTAGCAATAAAGCTCTGCTGGATGAAATACAATTGCCTCTGGTCTATTTTTTTGGGAATCCTGCAACGTGTTTACATTTTTACTCTGCTAACCTCATGAGAAGAGAAGACTCCCTGGAAAAGCCCCTGATGTTGGGAAAGATGGAGGGCACAAGGAGAAGGGGACGACAGAGGACGAGATGGCTGGATAGTGTTCTTGAAGCTACGAACATGAGTTTGACCAAACTGTGGGAGGCAGTGGAAGACGGGAGTGCCTGGCGTGCTCTGGTCCATGGGGTCACGAAGAGTCGGACACGACTAAACAACTAAACAACAACAAACTGGCTAAGATGTATAAAACTGAATCAGATACGTGCTGGGAATGTAAAGGAAAAGGGGGGTTGCTTTTTCCATATGTGGTGGTCATGTAAAACAGTGAGAGCTTTTGGGGAAATGATTGCAAATGAACTGAAAAAAAATGATGAAGGTATCCTTTACAAAAAGACAAGAAACTTTTCTTTTGGGAATAATAGACAAAGTGGTATCCAAGGACCAGAAAAAACAGCTGTTTATGTATGCAACAATGGCTGCAAGGATGATTTATGTGCAGAAATGCAAAAGAAGAAACAGTTCTGAGGCATCCAATCATAGCCTGCATTTTTATCAAGGCTTATAGTTTGATTAGGGTCTGTATTTTAAAATGAGCTTAAAGATTTTCAAATGAAGACCAGCTGCCTAAGTACTTTGGCAAGATGTTTATCCTCCTGGACAAGGGGGCCCCCTGATTTATAGCAGAAAACAATTCTCAAAGTCGTAAAAAGGGAATTACATGCTGAGACCAAGGTTACTGACCCTACATAATTAATAGTTGGTAAACAGTAAAATAAAACCATGTGCCTTAAACTTGAGCCATATTTTCCTAAGGTTAAAGGCCAAGAGTAAATGGAAAAGAAAACAACTGGCTGAGAAGGGAAGTGTAAATAGAAGAAGAAGCTTTTATTTTGAGGCTGTAAACTGGTCCATCCTTTCCTTTGAGAAGGCTTATTCTTCTAAAAAGCTATCTATGATAATGTATGAAATATACTAGCTTAAATGTAATTATGCAAAGGATCTAGAAAGAAAGAAATGTTAAATTCTTATTTCATAGAGTCATATTGCTGTAGGGGACCAGAGGGGCAGATGAGCCCAGCCCCCTGCCAGACAGGAGCCGCCATCCAAGCAGGCCTGATATATGGTTGTCAGGCCATTGTTTAAAGACCTCCAAAAAGGAGATCTTTCATGATGATGCATGAGAATGTGAACCCAAGATCCCTGACATCTGTCTAAGATAAAAATTTAAAACTATTAACCATCTGTTTTGGAGGGCAATAGGGCAAGGAGGGCAAGAGGTGAGCTGGTAATTAAGGTTCCTTGTTGAGACAAATGTAAGATATATGACTACTTATTTGTCATTTATAGATAGAAAAATATATAGCTTTTTGTATCCCATAAAAGGCAATAGGAAATGGGTGTATCTTTTAGGATTGGTTATAGCAATCAGCCAATAGGAAATTCAACCAGTCTGATTGGACAGAGGCAGCCAAAGGAGGAGCAAGGGGCCTGGACTGAGGGAATATAAGTGCTGGCCATAATGACAGGAGACCAGGCCAGAGCTTGGTAACCATATACCACTGTGCCTCTCATTTATTTGTCTGACAAATAAATTATTATTTTAATTTCTCTATTGCTGCGTTGAATATTTCATTCCAGCTAAGCGTTAACCACAAGCAGGGTGCTACAGTTCCAACCAAGGAGGACTGGTAGATAAAACTGAGTGTGTGGAAATGGCTAAACTGATGGAAAGAATAAGGAACCAGGAAGAAAAAAAACTTTTAACAAAGACTGGGCAAAAATTATTGAATATTTGAAAAGTTATTGTACACAACTTAAAACGTTAGCAGGGTCAATGTAAAAATAGGGGTAATGAAAGCTTAAGGAAATTTTAGAGAAAAATTATTAATTAAGGAATTATTGTGGGTCTGCAACAGTAGAGATAAAAATGGAAGAAACCACAGATGGTGGGGGAGTCGACCAGATGTTATTTTTGATTTTCTTAATTTGCATGTTTCGCTGTATAATGGAAAACGATAAATAAAATTGTTTGTTTTTTTTAATGCCCCCCAGCCCAGCAGTAGGTTTACAGAGAAGTTCCTTTCCTCACTGTCTTTTACTAGTGGCTGGAGGTGAAATAAGACATCTACATGCTGTGCAAAGGATACAAACACTGAGGAGAAGTTAGGGAGGAAAATATGATGGCTCTTCCATTTAAAGATGCAACATTAACTAGATAAGCAGCGGTATTCCCCTGGTATCTTAAATGGAAAGAGGCAACTACACCAGGGAAGCATTAATTGCCCTTGCTTCTGAACCTTGGTTGGAGAGATAAGAGCTTCTATCCCTCCTGCAAACAACCTCAATTAGTTAATTCCACTCTGCTTCTGAGCACTTAACAACTCCAACCCCAAAGATAAGCTATTATCTCTCAAAGCTGAATTTGTGAAAACAAGTACCTAATCACTCAGCAGCAAAGAGCAATTTAGTAATGAGGTTTGTTTACACAAGTACTCCCAATAGCCCCCATTGCCAAGATAAGCTGCCCTTGTATGCTGGCTAGCAAGTATGGAATCGGGCCTCCATTTGTAATAGGAAAAGCAGGCCTGTTTGCAAGGAACGTATTTGGAGGGGGGGGGGTTGTTTTAGGTTCATGTGCTGTTACCTGGAAGCCAGGGTGCCTCCAGGCATGTCACTGTCTTGAAGGTGGGATTCAAGCACAAAGCATAAAATTAGGTTCGCACAATTGAAGCGGATTAAAGCATTCTGTCACCGGAGTACCATGGAGACGGCTGCCGAATGCTTGTAGCAGGGTTTTGAGCTCTAAAGCCAACTCTAAGGCAGGTTTCTGCTCTATAACCAACCCTTAGCATTTGGTTTTATCCTCTCTTCCATTTTATTTCTTAACTGCTTTTAGTGCTTCATTTTGTTGTTTTAATTTATTGTTTTATCTCATTGTTTTATTGTTCTAACTCCCCTAAACTGTGAGGCTGCATGAAGCTGGGCTGAGCACTTTGCTAGGCAGTGCCAAATGCAGGGTCGAGCCAAAGTTTACAAGATAGTAGTTATAAATTAAGGAAGAGAAACATCTTGATTATCAGAACTGTAGACTAGAGAGCTCAGGTGGCAGCTGCAGAGAGTCTCCAAAACGCTCCCTTTTGCTGGATTCTGTCACCCTCACACAACAAACTTACAACCCCGTGAGGCAATAGAAGTTGTTGGTCAACTTGTGAAGTGGTGTGGAAGATGCCATAGTCATAGGGTTGGGATGATCTCAAGATTTCAAGGAGAGGGGTGACCCATTTAAAGGGGCTGGCTGCCAACCTCCCAGACTTCTTCCTCCTCCTCTCAAAGGCATTCCCCCCCCCCCCCAGCTTTCCGTCTTTTGCTTTAGACGCTCCCACTGGTGGTTTACAAGGTCAGAACCTTTAATTCCCTTATGGATGCTTAAGAACTTGAGTTTCACACAAGGGTTAAGGAGAACTTTCTAGGATGCACTCTATAGGACAACTATCTCGCCGTTCACATTGAGTTCACCCTAATGACACCCCTTAGGCATTTGCAGAGTTGTTAGTTGTTAAGTATTTTTAACAACTAGGCTCAGAATTTTCCAAAATGATTTACCATTACTGTCATGATAAATATTATTGAATAACCAACATTTGAAACATGGAATGCATATAACAGAAATAATTCATTAAGCAAAATGAGGCCTTTCTTTTAAGCCATTCATTTGTAAGTTAGTTTGTGCTTTGTTTGTAATAACCATTGCAGCATGTCACACTTCAGAAGATATTTTATACTAATAAACATAATGAAGCATCCATTTCCAGTAGAATTACAGCAATAAACTATGAGTAGGTCCTCACGGATTATGCTCACATAAAGACATCTCCTCTCCCCCAAGCAAGGCTGCCACTGTAAGCCTAGCATAGTTAGCAGGAAGCAGTTCCATGGGGATTTATTTCCAAGTAAATATACTTAGGATCCAGCTTTCAGGAGATCATTATTACCACAATTATTGTTAAGATCTTCGGGTAGTGTTTGCATTGCTAGCGATATTGCTACTATCAGCTGAAGAGAGCATTCTGGCATCTACAATCACATACTGGATCATAAGTTATTGATAGGGAGTAACTGCCAATTAAAAATAACTGCAATTAGTAGCATTATTTAATAATAATAATAGTAATAGTAATAATAATAATATAATTACAACAACAGCAATAACAACAACAACAACAATAATGTGTGTGTATATATTTTCATAAGACTACATTGCAGGTGTCTGTACGATCAACAAGCACTGTGGTCTAAACCACTGAGTCTCTTGGGCTTCCTGATTGGAAGGTCAGCATTTTGAGTCTGCTCGGCGGTGGTGAGCTCCTGTTGCTCTGTCCCAGCTCCTGCCAACCTAGCAGTCCAAAAGCATACCAGCACTAATAGATAAATAGGTACCACTGCGACAGAAAGGTAAACGGCATTTCTGTGCGCTCTGGCACTCGTCATGGTGTCCTGCTGCGCCAGAAGCGGTTCAGTCATGCTGGCCACATAACCCGGAAAGCTGTCTGCAGACAAATGCCGGCTCCCTCAGCCTGAAGTGAGATGAGCGCCACACCCCATAGTCACCTTTGACTGGAATTAACCATCCAGGGGTCCTTTATCTTATACAGACAATATTCACCACACATATTTTTAAGCTGCTTCAGCCCACCAACAGATAAAAGGGATGCTGGATTCTTCTGCCCGAACTTAAATCCAGTTTAGCAACCTAGACTCCATATAACACAGAATTTGATCTGAAGTGGGTCTGGAACCTGTCACATATTCCAGATCCATTCCAGAAACAGCAATGATTGATGCACGGTCACATAAAATGACTTGGGAATATCTCTTGACTGCACTAAGGCAGTCTACACATACCAAGTGTGGACTATGGAATCCATTGCAGAATACACAATCTTCTGTGGGATTTTGGCAGTGGATTAAATCCGTTCCTTGCTGCATTAAAACAAAAACAAAAAACTTTTTGGGGAGTAGAGCCAAGCATTTCTGTTTCTCAATATACCGTAAGTTGGTTTGCCCTGCATGGAATATTACACACTTACTTAGTTGAACCCATTGGGATACTTTCTCTCAGTGACAAGGATATGGTTCAGCCATTTTTTTCTGAGTGCAGGAATAATAAAATGGAAGAATGGATGCAAGGAAACAGTCATTCCACCATCCTATTTTATGATTCCCAATGGGCCAGCCAAAGACAGTTTGCTGCAAGAAACCGTCCCCCATATCCTAAAATCAATGAGTGTGATACCTAAAACCAACCACCTGAGGCAGTAAATTCCACCAGCACCTCTCCCCCAGCTAGGCAGCTAATAAATAAAGAAATACAGTAATTGTAACCTTAATATATCAGAAGATATTGTCAGGAAGAGGGACACAGGCACATGATTTTCCCCATGGTGTGAATGCTCAAGGTTGTCTTAAATTTTCTTTTCATTTTTGGAGGACATTTTGTTCCTGACTTGATGAGCATGAAGAACCAAGCTGCTTTCACCCTGGTCAAACATCTCAGTGTCAGAAAGCAGTTTCACAGCACATGGGTTTGCATCTCTGGGAGAGGCAAGAGTTTCTCATATTTATGTATGTCTTTTAAAGATGCTTCAAGTTATTACAACAGCCTGACACGAAATCAGAAAGCAAGACATCTGTTTAGACTTTGTTGGGTCATTTTCAATAGTTTGGGGGCCAGATGAATACGAAATACATGGATTTAAAAGGGTATTGTAGAAAAAGGCAATGAAAACTCGCATTTACAGTATCTAGATGATGTAGATCATCTGAAAGAACAATCCCTTTTGTCAAAGTGGGATACACCAGAAATTCACACAGAGAAAATCATGGGGACTATGGTTTGTTAAAAGTGCTAGGAATTGTAGTTCTGTGATGGGGTAAACTGTATTTACCAGGATTTTGCAGAGGGGTTTGTACTTTAAATGTATGGTGTGTATGCTGTTGTGGATAGTGCCCATCGTTCACAATTTTTTAAAGTATGGATTTGAACTAAACATGCTAATCATAGGCACCCTTTTAATCTAGCCAAATAACAGATCAATTCCATGCATGTCTACACTGAAATACTTGAGTCCCAATATAGGCTGTAATCCCATGCATTCACAAAAATGGCAAAGCGGCTTACAAACAATAAATAACAATAACATAATAGAGCATCACAATTAAAACATAAAGCATATAGAATAATTAACGAGTCATCTGCGAAACAATGACAAACCATCAGTAAAGCAATTAAAATATATAAAACTATTAACAAAACAACTAAAAGAAAGAAAGAAAGCTAAACAGCACAATTACAAATTACAACAAAAGTCACATTATAGGAGCATATTATAACTCCCTGCTCGTTAACTGATGAGTTGATCAGTTGGGAACTAGCACTGTCTGCAACTATGATGTAACTGAAGGCAAGAGGCAGGGATTACTGAATTTTGGTGTTGCACAGGGTGCCGCTGGAATTTGAGACCCCAAAATCCGCCACTGTACTGTGGGAAGTTCAATAATACATTTCCAAGAAACAGAAGTGCTAGGGAAAGTGGGGAAAGTTCCTACTATGGCACAGAGAACAGAGGGTATCTAGTGAGTGCCATCCAAAATACTTTCTGGTCTTAGATAGCATGTGTTTTAGAGGGCAGGGGGTGTATTTAGTGGAAGACATCAGTGACCATTTGAAAGGTAATACTAGAAAGAAGTGGTCACATTTGGAGCTTTTATGCTATACCTTTCATGTGTTTGGGGGCATAAGGTATAGGGAGCTGTAAAAGTGATGCTCAGCCCCAGAAACTGTGAAAAGATGAAGAATGGTAAAACTTTGAACACACTCTTTAAGACAGCAGCACCAATTCAAGTTCAACCAGTGCTATTATTTTTTTAGAAATAGAGGTGCCAAAGCTCACCATTAACTTCTGTGAGCTTCGGCTGGGGAATAAAAAAGCCCTTGCTTCAATCTTTCTGGTCAAATACTGTGCTTCTGTGGTATTGCATAGGCTTTGGCATCTAGCATTTGTGTAATTAATTTTCTATTTAAGGGAAAGGCCTCTAGAGTTCTGAGTGTTACAACATATTTCTAATCTGCTGATTCTAGTACATTTCTCCCCTGAAAAGAACGATGATATCCATGTAGGACAAAACCGGGTTACACAGAGATCTCATATTTAACATTTCTGGTACCACCTGAGCCTTTTCAGCTTATAACAAACTGATGATGATCACTAGTGATGTTACTGAACTCGTTCTTCCAGGCTTAGAAACAGAGCAGTCAAAATATTTGCATCAGCTGCAAGGTGAGTATTATGAACCCACACAGCATTTTCTCTAGCTCAGGTTTGAGTTGAAATTTAAATGATCTCCAGTGGAAATATCTTGAGGACGCATTGCCAGGAAGAAAACTGTCAGGACTTCCTTACATGAGGCTTCAGTATAATGTTTAGTTTTCCACAGCACTTTACCCATAGGCAAAGCTTTTACCCCTTTGCTTACAGGAGACAATGCTCCCTTTCTTAATTCTATAAAGATTTAACAGGATTGATTGTACTAATTCTCTCAGTAAAAGTTCTTCAGGCATTAGCTTTCAAGACATTCATTTGGGTGTTACTGTACCTTTTGCTTTAGGTTTCCACAGTGATTAATACTGCTCCAGTTTCCAGTCTGTAGATGCACCAAATTGTGTGTCTTAATGCACAAATAAATCTTAGGTCATTCTGTAAGGTTGTAAAGGTAAAGGACCCCTGACAGTTAAGTCCTGTCGCGAAGGACTCTGGGGTTGCAGTGCTCATCTCACCTTACTGGCCGAGGGAGCCGAAGTTTGTCCGCAGACAGTTTTTCCAGGTCATGTGGCCAGCATGACTAAGCCGTTTCTGGCAAAACCAGAGCAGTACACAGAAATGCCATTTACCTTCCCGCTGGAGTGGTACCTATTTATCTACTTACACTTTGACATGCTTTGGAACTGCTAGGTTGGCAGGAGCAGGGACCGAGCAATGGGAGCTCACCCCGTCGTGGGGATTCGAATCGCTGACCTTCCGATTTAGACCACAGCGCCACCCGCGTCCCATTCATTATGTCAGTGAACGCTCTGACACAAATGGCCAGCTTGTTCAGAGCAGCACCTCCTGGTCTAGGAACCTTAAAGGTTAAAACAACAATGAAACAACAGAGGATGCAAAACAGTAACAAGGACCGCATTAGAACCTCAATTTGCAGTCTAGATTTGCAGTCCCATTTGTGGTCCATAAAGCTGCCATGTTCACCAACAAGATGCAAATAGCTTTCAAAGATGAGCAAAGTTTCCACAAATTCAGCATGACAACAGAGGTATACTTCCTCTCTTCCCATGCCACAGTGGTAGGGAATAGGGCTATTTTCCTTTCTGGGGTCCATACTGCAGTCGTGGGTGGGTCAGGGCAAGTAATGTAAACTTTACTTTTTACAGAAGGTCTCTATCCTTCATCCAGGCATGATCAGAGTTCAATGTGCACAATAGCACCACTCTATTCTGCCTTGGTCAGACCACACCTGGAATACTGTGTCCTATTCTGGGCACCACAGTTTAAAAAGGGTGTTGACAAGCTGGAATGTGTGCAGAGCAGGGCAACAAGGTTATGATCAAGGGTGTGGAAACTAAGCCTTATGAGGAATGGTTGAAGAAGCTGGGTATGTTTAGCCTGGAAAAGAGGAGACTGGGAGGAGATATGGTAGCCATCTTCTAATATCTCAAGGGCCATCACATGGAAGAGGGAACAAGCTTGTTTTCTCCTGCTCTCTCTCATTTTCTCTCTCTCTCTCATTCGAACCAATGGCTTCAAGTTACAGTGGTACTTTGGGTTACAGATGCTTCAGGTTACAGACTCTGCTAACCCAGAAATAGTACCTTGGGTTAAGAACTTTGCTTCAGGATGAGAACAGAAATCACATGCCAGCAGCGTGGCGGCAGCAGGAGGCCTCATTAGCTAAAGTGGTACTTCAGGTTAAGAACAGTTTCAGGTTAAGAACAGACCTCTAGAACTAATTAATTTCTTAACCCGAGGTACCACTGTACGAGAAAGGAGATTCCAACTAAACACCAGGAATAATTTTCTGACAGCAAGAGATGTTCAACAGTGGAATGGTCCCCCTTGGGAGGTTGTGGACTCTCCTTTCTTGGAGGTTTTAAAGCAGAAGATGGATGGCCTTCTGTCATGGATGCTTTAGCTGAGATTCCTGCATTGCAAGGGTTGGAGTAGATGACCCGTGGAGTCCGTTCCAACTCTAAAATTCTATGATTCTATGTTACAGGTGTGGCCTGGGAAGATTGTGTGTGTGTGTGTGTGTGTGAGAGAGAGAGAGAGAGAGAGAGAGAGAGAGAGAGTGTAATCTGGGGAGAATCCTAAAGGCTAGACTTGGCATCCCAATCATGAGGTTCCCTTACTCTGTTGCAGTCTTTTCAGCAGTCTGTTCTGCCCTCTAAGCCTCCTACTTGATTTTCACCACTGCAATAACCTCATGCCACTGTTATCCTCCCCCTTACATTTTTTTAATAGATTATATGCCGTCCTTCAGAATAATCTTAGGTTTTGTCCGATATAGATAACTGCTTCAATCACATTCTTCAAAGCAACGTCATTTTGGTATTAATACAACCGTGAATTTGTGGCATGGCACAGGAAGGTTGCAAGCTGTCTTACACCCAACCAGACCATTGGTCCATCTAAATATAATCTACAATGACTGGCAGAGTCTCTCCAGAGTTTCAGACAGTGGACATTCACAGCCCCACCTGGAGACACCTGAGATTAAACCTTGGAACTTCTGCATCCAAAGCTGATTTTCTGGCACTGAGCTATGGCCCTTCCCATGTATTATGGTACTGTACATGTTTGATTAGCTATTTATCTTGTTATGAAGTTGCAATCACTAAATCTGTCATGTCACTGGATTCTCTCTCTCTCTCTCTCTCTCTCTCTCTCTCTCTCTCTCTCTTTCTCTCTCTCTCTCCATGCTTAATATTTCACATTTGCTAAACTTAGAATCAGTCACATATCTCTTTGCAATATATCCCTGTTGAAGAAAATGACCGTTGGTCAAATCTATGCATTACTCTGGACGTAAATGCAAAACACATCCATGCTCATTGTACATCACTACTAAGTAATCTGTGTTTTGTAATTCCCAAGCAAGCCAAACACAATATGCTGGAGAGGAAAAAGAATTAACCAGATTTTTTGAGTGCTCTATTGAGTTTTCCCTTTGAGGTTTCCGTGCGCTCGGCGAGCTTACTTAGCAGCTGAGAGGTAATGTGTTTAATGGCTCACATAGGGTTTGCCACACATTTACCAATGTCATGCCAGAAGGCTGGAATATGTTCAACTGAATTGCAAGAGGGCTCTGGGAATTGACTATTAAGAGAATTAATCCCCAGCTAAATTATTGCTGTGTTCACTTTACAATGGATGCAGAATTTATAACATGGTTAAAGAGCTCTTTCCTGGAAAAGCAGCCATTTCCAATAGTAAATATTAATGTCATTATGGCAAAATGCATAACCATCAAAAGTAGCCGAGACACAAGGATCCCTGGATGTGCATGAATATGTAACATACAATCTCTCTATAGGTTTTAAATGAACCGGTTTCATGGAACTTTCTCCTGCAGATGTCTCATTGAAATGAATGGGAGCTGCCAAGAGTACAGTACACTTTGGCAGGTCCCATTCATTTCACTGAGCTCCATGCAGGAGTGCAGTTGAAACACTGAAACACTGCTTTTTTATATATAAATATTTTCATTTATTTTCCAATATCATTCCAATAATAGCCTCATTATAAAAATGCCAATGGTAACAATTATTACAATTATTAAAATCAATTACCGTATTTTGTGTGTGTGTATAACACGACCCCATGTGTATGACAACCCCTATTTTTTGGGACCGCCACCAATTGCTCTATAGCCTGCCCACCACTGCAAATCACACGCCAAAGCCACACCTGCCCACTCAACACAACAACAGCCTATTGCACACACACCTCGCTGCTGCCGTAATTGACCGCCCAATTGCCGAAGCTGCACCCAATTGACAGCTGGCTTTGACGCAGCAACCAATCACATGCCCAATCGCTGCAGCCAATCTCCTGCTGCCAGCTGCCACCAGTCACACGTTCCCACTCTGCTATCCATGTATAAGATGACCTGCACATTTTGCCTATTATTTCCAAGGAAAAAATATCATCTTATACATGGTAAAAAATGGTATTTATATACCAAATTATACGATTTAGTTAAAGTGGCCTCCTCATATGCTAGATTTGATGGGTTTCTCTTTGTTTATTTTTTTTATTTTCTGTGTTGCAAAATCTTAAAAATTTTCTCTTTTTTTATAATAATTTTTTATTAATTTTCCAATATACATTTAAACACAGTTTAACATCCAAATCTCACCAGCAACTTCTTTTGGACTTCCACCAGTATGTCTGATAATTCTCGGTATTATCACATTCTTACACATTTCTTAATTCAATATTGCACTTTATCAATATTATCCTTAACATAGTTTTTAAGCAATATTTCCATCCGTAATTCTCACAGAGCTTCTTGAAAACTTACAAACGTTAATTGTTCATCACATACATTTTTAATATATTCTGTAAATTTATTCCAGTCCTCAGTGAATCTCTGGTCTCGTCGGTTCCGAATCCTCCCTGTTAATTTGTCCATTTCTGCGTACTCCATCAGTTTCATTCTCCATTCTTCTTTCGTAGGCATTTCTTCTTGTTTCCACTTCTGAGCCAACAAAATTCTAGCTGCTGTTACTGCATATAAAAATAATTTCACATCTTTCTTTTTAATTTCATCATTTAAAATTCCCAATAGAAATGTTTCTGGTTTCTTAACAAATGTATATTTCAACATTTGCTTTAACTCATTATAAATCATTTCCCAGAAACATTTCACTTTTTTACATTCCCACCAAAATCTTTAAAAATTTCAATTACATTCAAGATAATAATCCCATATTCAACAGCTACAATTTCATGGTTTCAATTCATGTTAATACATTAAGTAGATTTAGAAAGTTTCAAGTGAGGTACTCATTCTGTAATCATTGTTCTTTCCTGCATGTGGTAATTCCCCCCCCCTCCCATGGTGTTGTCCCAACCATATATGCTGTTGTGTCCTTTATTCTTCCAACTGTTGATATTTCCCATCATGACACGAGGGATGTGGTTGTCTCACAGTTTTCCAAAAGCCTCTGCGTCACCTTGTCCCATGATTTAGGAGCTTGTTGGAGACCCCTCTGTTCCAACAAATAAAGTGTCCTCGCCATTTTTTCTTCAACCTAGGAAGTGCGGTCTGATTCCAAACTGTCAATGATTAATAAAAAACCCTCTGACTTTGCAGATGAAAGACTGCTTTCCTCCTTACAGCTGAAAAAAAATTATAGTCAGTTATCCTTCCAGTTAGATTACATTCCAAATTTTCTCATTCTCCTTTGCATTTGAAAATAACGGAGAGTGGAGGTGGTTTCGTTCAACATAGTCCTTTCAAATGGTGAAGCATCCCCCCTTTCTTCCTCTCTCTCTCTCTATTCCATTTCTTTCACACACGCAGTTCCAATTGGATGTTAAATTTCCTGTTATTAATCCAATTTCTTCCAATCTCACTTTTTGTATTATACAGTGATGCCTCGCAAGACGAAATTAATTCGTTCCGTGAGTTTTTTCGTCTAGCGAATTTTTCGTCTAGCGAATTTTTCGTCTTGCGAAGCACGAAATCCCATAGGAATGCATTGAAATTAAATTAATGTGTTCCTATGGTCAAAAAAGTCCAAACAAAGCCAAATTTGGTACAACAAGAGTTTATTAAGTGCTCTTTAAAGTCACACATACTGTAAAGAGCATTTCAAAAATTGAAGGAACAATAAATTAAGTTTCTAAACATGACAGAAAAACATTTAAAAATCAACAAAGTGTACAGTACATTTTCTAAGACTCTGGGGGACAACTCGAAGAAGGTTCCTCTTCCACTCTTTGCTTCTCAACTGTTCCCCCAGCCACCCACCACACAGAAATTCAAATCCAGATTTATTTTAAAAAAACAGCAGAGTGCCCCAATGGTCACAGAAAATCATAAAAATGCAGAAAAAAACACACAAGCTTCCAGATTCTTGCAAACCCCTCCCCAACACCAAGTCCTTGAATTCCAAACACCCCAACCCAAAATCCAACCCCCCCCCAAAAAAGTTTTAAAAGTTTAAAAGAAGTTTTGGAAAAGCTTCAAAAATCACCAAAGTCTTCAAAAACCTCAAAAAAGGCTACCACACCGCGTTCTAGGAGTTGCTCCTCGAAGTCAAGTCGCAACTGTATTAACGGTGTTAAGAAAAAGGAAACAAACTTGCAAGACGTTTTCGTTTTTCGTCTTGCGAAGCAAGCCCATAGGGAAATTTGTCTTGCGAAGCAGCTCAAAAAACAGAAAACCCTTTCGTCTAGCGAGTTTTCCGTCTTGCGAGGCATTCGTCTTGCGGGGCACCACTGTATTTTAACCTTGCATTCCGAGGAGAGTTGCCGAATCAGAAATGTCAAAGAAAAAACCATAGGCTCCTCTCCCTGCACTGTCTCTAGCACCGAATGAAACCTTATCTCAATTCCAACCCTTAAATCCTTGTAGCCGAGATGTTCCACAGTTTGTCATCTCATCACTTCTAGCACGTGCCTGTACTCCAATTAAAGCCCTATTAGCAAGATATCCTCTGCTTACTGGAACGGATCAGGACATCGTGGCAGTCAAAGTGCTCCATGCACCCAGTTCCTTTGCTTGCCCTTGTATTCCACAGGGAAGCGAATGCCGGAGAACAGAGCAATCCATGGGTGAGAGCCCGTTCCTCTCCCACCCAGAGAGGAATTCAAAGAATGAGTTTTCCCCACCATTCTTTGTTTATCTCCTTCTGTCTCTTCCTGTGATGCCAGGGGAGACCTCCATTCCTGGTGCAGGCGGAAACAGAAAGCCCTGACACTGAAACACTGCTTTGTTCCTCAGCATCTCCCATTCATTTTGATGAATCTTGCACAGGAGGACTTCCCTTTGGATTGTGCCCTTTAGGGACTGATATGGAGGAATATATGTATAACCAGATAGTAGCCGGCCAATGCTACATAGCAGGGATGGGGAGCCTGTAGCCTTCCAGATGTTGTTAGACTAGAACTCCCTGACAATTGCAGTCATATTCATTGGGGCTTGGGGAGCTGGGATCCAACAAACCAGGAGGACCACAGGCTCCCCATCCCTGCTACCTGGGTTTTAAAGTGAGACAATAATAAATCAGTTGCTTCTATGCGGAGTCCATCATTTGTATGAGAAACTGTAACATATGGCTATCACACCATGGAGTTGCTCTTCCGGTACCACAAATGTGAAAGATGTCTAGATGTGTGTGGAGGGATGTGTATAGAAACTAGGAGAGGATATATTTGTTAGATGTTATCCTTCTTTACTCACATTTGTGAGTTCAGCAGAGTACATCCTGTAGTCAGCAATAATAATAATAAAATAATAATAATAATAATAATAATAATAATAATAATAATAATAATAATAATAATAATAATAATTTATTTGTACGCTGCCCATCTGGCTGGGTTTCCCCAGCCACTCTGGGCAGCTCCCAACAGATTATTAAAAACACAATAAAACATCAAACATCAAAAACTTCCCTAAACAGGGCTGCCTTCAGATGTCTTCTAAAAGCCAGATAGTTGTTTACTTCCTTGACATCTGATGGTAGGACGTTCCACAGGGCGGGCGCCATTACTTAGAAGGCCCTCTACCTGGTTCCCTGTAGCCTCACGTCTTGCAGGGAGGGAACCACCAGAAGGCCCTCGGAGCTGGACCTCAATGTCTGGGCTGAACGATGGGGGTGGAGACACTCCTTCAGGTATACTGAGCTAAAGCTGTTGTTAGGATATCTTTAATCTTTAAGTAATCCAGGATGCTCTTTCAGGGATTCCCCTGGAAGTTTCCACCATTCACCCCCCTTGAAACCATAAACATGCAAAGCAGTCTTCTTATAAGTAAAGACAGATTTATTCACTCAGTTTCACAGTAGCAGTCTTGAGGCAGGCTTAAAATGTAGTTACAGCCATACAGTATTGTTTAGATCAGAATGGAGTCTGAGCTGTGACTCAGACTCAGCACACGTCCTATAACCCTAGTCATTGATGAAGCACTGGAGAGAAGAGATCAGAGATCAGAGCAGGCTGGGGACATGACTAGCTTATATAGGCTGCACCCCTTTACTGTTAGTTTCTGCTTGCCACTGTGCAGTGCTCTTGGAGTCACAGGATTCTGTTTACATTCCAGAGATCTTCCAGTCTCTCAGGAAAGGAGACGGGATGTGACGTTAGTGGTTTCCTGTTTCCTTTGTTCCTTTGTTCCAGTTGCTCTTTGCTCTCACAGGGAGAGGATGTATATTTCTTTGTTCTCTGCGTAGCTAGAAAATAAAGCATAGCAATGTAGCTCATACTATCTCATCCTTCCGCGTGCTGTTTTGATGCTCTGCTGGGACGACGTGCCTGAGGCCTTATCAAAGGATCAGGTCATCAATTAACTGTCGGGAGGGGATTCCAAAGATGAGCCTTATCAGCTGGGTCGAACAGAGATTCCGACATTTACCTGGCTGGACACAGTGGGAGTGGCTCTCACAAGAAGATAAATGGTTACCTGTTGCCTATGCCAAACTTCTTCATCAGCAGTTGTGACCTGATATGATTCCATCCAATGCTGTGGTGTCTTTTATGGGTTGCTCGTCTGAACAGAAGGGGGCAGGGAGTACACGACCTGGGTCTACAAGCTGGTGCACTCTCCTTCCTTGGAGGTTTTTAAGCAGATGTTTGATTTCCCTAAACAGGGGAAAGATCCTTGCATAACAGAGGTTTGTTCTAGATGACCCTTTGGGTCCCTTCCAACTCTACAATTCTGTGATTCTACGATAATAACAAATTAATGAACATGGCTGGCTCTATAATTTCCAATGCCTTCATGAGGGAGGCAAAACAATTAATCATAGCATTTAGCACTGCTAGGAATAAGCTAATGCCAAGATTACTAAACAAACAAAAAGCATAATGAATCCCTCCTCTCAAAAGCTATACCAATTATATGACAAAAGGGAGAAGAGGATTAGAAAATGCCTCAGCAATCAATAAACTATTTAATTCAGAATGATATTCTCTTTCCAGCCCCTCTGGTGGTCTCTCTGGGCAACCTATAAAAGCAACATCTTTGGCAAATATAAAGTTTCTCTGATGTTTTTGGTTTCCCTTCCTTCTATAGCTGTGTGTTTCAGTTGAAGTATCTGACTGTCTGAAGTCAGATTCTCACAATAATCCTTTGACACAATTTACTAGAATGCAAACTTTGGGACATAATAATAATAATAATAATAATAATAATAATAATAATAATAATAATAATTTATTTATACCCTGCCCTCCCCGGCCAGAGGTGGCTCAGGGCGGCTAACACCAGTAAAAATTACAGTAAACAAACATAATAGGGTGGGGGAAAAACAATTTAAAATATAGGGTAAAATGCAATTTAAAATGCAGCCTCATTTTAAAAGTAGTCCATATATCACATAAAGGGAGGGAAACATAAGGGTCAGACTGAATCCAAACCAAAGGCCAGGCGGAACAGGCCCTGCAGAAAGAAATCAGATCTCGCAGGGCCCTGGTCTCATGAGACAGAGTGTTCCACCAGGCTGGAGCCAGTGTTGAAAAGGCCCTGGCCCTGGTTGAGGCTAATCTGACTTCTTTAGGGCCCAGGACCTCTAGAGTGTTGCTATTTATGGACCTTAAGGTCCTCCGTGGGGCATACCAGGAGAGGCGGTCCAGTAGGTACGTGGGTCCTAGGCCACATAGGGCTTTAAAGGTCAAAACCAGCACCTTAAACCTGACCCCGTACTCCGCTGAGAGCCAGTGCAGTTGATAAAGCACTGGATGAATGTGATCCCATGGCAAGGACCCTGTAAGGAGCCTTGCCACGGCATTCTGTGCCCGCTGGAGGAAACAAGAGCTAAGCAGTGGCTTTTCACAGGGCCACTGGAAAATGATTTCCATACAGGAGAATAAAACATTTCTCTGTGAAAATGTTGGGAATGAGTGCTTGCCACTAAGTGCAATGAAGGCAAAGGGAAATCAATCTTCCCTTCTGTCATTATTCAGTCTGTAACTCAGATGCATCATCCTGTAAGGGTATCTTTCAAGGTGATGCCAACCAATTAGTACATTTTCCTCTTGCATCCTGAGTGCTTGATTTGTCTCTCCAGGGTTGGGAGGAACCTGCTGGTTGCATTCTGTTATTGATTTTTGCTTATTTAATGAATTACTGTCCCATGTTTGATCCACTCAGGTGGCAAGATACCCTGTTGATGATTAGACCTCCCAATGGCCTGTGCTTTCCATGTCGGGGATCAGGCCCTCTCCATTGCCTGATCCAAGACTTGGATGCCTCTCAGAACATCGGAATGACATTTCTGGTTGTTCCATAGAAGGATCTAGCTGTGGCGTCTCTGTTCTGGATGCAGCATGCAGCCTACCTAACCGTGTTCACCTTTTCATACAATAGCAAGCTGCCAAATCAGATCATCAGTCCATATATTCCTGGTTTTTTTCAGCAGTGACTGGCAGCAGTGTTTCAGACAGGACCATTTTACAGCCTTTGCATGCAAAACAGATACTCTACTGTCTACTTGATTAGTTACAGGCCTTTCCGAATCTTGAGAAGGGTCTGAAGGGGAAGAGGAGGGCTGCTGAATTTCTGTGAGGGATGTGCTCTTGGGTACACAGAAGACGACAAAACAATGAACATAAATGTATAATGTGTTGCACAGCATTTGGGATACTTTGGTTCCCTGGCAACACTTAGTAGTTCACAATTTGTCATTGGGGTTAAGTTGGTTAAAACTATCCTCAGAGCTATTCTCCTTGCTCCTCATTTCCAGGTTAAATAAATTAAGGTGGGGGTTTGGAAGAACCCTTTAACTGAAAGAAAGGGGGAACAGCATAAAGTGACATTAAGAAAGAGGTTTACAATGGCAGTAATGGGGATTTTCATTTGCCCCCTCCCCTTTTCTGCTCCTTTTTTTCTTTCTTCATTTAAAAATGTTTCCTAGTAGCTAGCATCCTTTCCAGAGGTACTTTGGAAATAGATGGTGGCAGTGTTCCTGCTGCACTGGAAAAAAATACTTTTACTGGCAGGGTTGGCAGTTTTAAGATTTGAGAAATACACACACACACACACACACACACACACACACACATGTATAGAATATATACGGCCCAGGACCCTCATACAGTGGTGCCCCGCAAGACGAATGCCTCACAAGACGAAAAACTTGCTAGACGAAAGGGTTTTGCGTTTTTTGAGCTGCTTCACAAGACGAATTTCCCTATGGGCTTGCTTCACAAGACGAAAACGTCTTGCAAGTTTGTTTCCTTTTTCTTAACACCATTAATACAGTTGCAACTTGACTTCGAGGAGCAACTCATAGAACGCGGTGTGGTAGCCTTTTTTGAGGTTTTTGAAGACTTTTGTGGTTTTTGAAGCTTTTACAAAACTTTCCCGACACCGTGCTTTGCAAGACGAAAAATTCGCTAGACGAAAAAACCCGCGGAACGAATTAATTTCGTCTTGCGAGGCACCACTGTACCTACGGGACCGCCTCTCCCGGTATGCCCCACGGAGAGCCTCAAGGTCCATAAATAGCAACACCCTAGTGGTCCCAGCCCCTAAGGAAGTTAGATTAGCTTCAACCAGAGCCAGGGCCTTTTCAAGACTGGCTCCAGCCTGGTGGAATGCTCTGCCTCATGAGACCAGGGCCCTGCAGGATCTGATTTCTTTCTGCAGAGTTGTTCCATCTGGCCTTTGGCTTGGAGCCAATTTGATTCCCTCCCCCTCCCCCTCTTTCTTTTTTCTTTTTCCTTTCTCCTCCTGTGATGAGGCTGCATTTTAATATTTTAATGTTTAAATATTTTAATGTTGTATTTTAATCTTGTTTTTAAGTTGTATTCATTCAACTTGTTTTTATTATTGCTTGTTAGCTGCCCTGAGCCCGGCCTTGGCTGGGGAGGGCGGGGTATAAATAAAAATTATTATTATTAATAATAATAATAGTAATAATATTGTATAAAGAGAAAAAGTGGAAAGTCAAAAAATGGGAGGAAATGAGCAAGCCATCTCTGCTGCCATTGTAAGTTCTCCCCGCAAAAAAAACCCCCGCAATCCCTTCAGGGGTTCAGTCATGGGTGCCTCTAATTCACCACATGTGGTATGGGTGGTAAATTGAGGGCAACTGTTTCAACCCATGGCTACATTATTAAATATATACCTGAAGGAGCGTCTCCACCCCCATCGTTCTGCCCGGACGCTGAGGTCCAGCGCCGAGGGCCTTCTGGCGGTTCCCTCATTGTGAGAAGCAAAGCTACAGGGAACCAGGCAGAGGGCCTTCTCGGTAGTGGTGCCCACCCTGTGGAACGCCCTCCCATCAGCTGTCAAGGAAATAACCAACTACCTGACATTCAGAAGACATCTTAAGGCAGCCCTGTTCAGGGAAGTTTTTAATGCGTGACATCTTAGTGTATTTTTGGTCTTTGTGGAAGCCACCCAGAGTGGCTGGGTAAACCCAGCCAGATGGGCGGGGTACAAATAAATTATTGTTGTTGTTGTTGTTGTTATTTGAAAGTGGCTTAATAGGGGTTTCATATAGGGGTTTTTTCCCAGTCCTTCCTGGGGATTGAATCTGGTACCTCCTGTGTTCTTCTACTGCGCTATGGCCCTCCCCAGCCCAGTTTGGGGAAAAGTAGACATTGTTTCATGAGACATTTTATATTTTTATTTGGATCTGCATGAACAACGATGCGAAAGATGGCATTTGGGACTCTCATTCAAAATGTTGCTTTTGACTGTACTTAGTAAGTAGCTATCTAAGAGGGCAAACTGAATTCTGCTCATGTCTCCAGATGCTAACAAACTGTCTGAGCAGATTGGAGAAGTACGTGTTCTCAGTACAAGTGAAAAAGAACAACTGTTTTTAATTGAATGCTTTTGAATGCAGCCACTTTTCTGATAAATTCTAAAATATTGTCTATCCATTTCTGTCTTTCTGTCTGCCTCTCTTTCTTTCTCTGGAAATTTAGAATAAGATACAGAGTCATCTCACAACAAAATGAGGTATGGCTGAATTTTATCTCCATTCTTATTGGATATTAGAGCTTGGGCAGGGGCAGTCAGAAAGAAACATTTATTCTGTGGGAGATGCTGATCAGGCATAGCAACTAAAATCTTCTAAAATATTATTTAGAATATGTATTTAAGAACTGAACAAGATATTTACTCGGAAGCATCACTGGATACTTATTCTCAGGTGAGTGTTCATAAGGTTGTGTGTTTTTGTTTAAAAGGTGAGGGAGAGGGAGATGGAGATAGGAGATAGGAGAGAAAGAAAGAGAGAGAGAGAGAGAGAGAGAGAGAGAGAGAGAAGGAGAGAGAGAGGGTGGGTGGATGACTGACATTTTATTCTTATCTGTTCAACAACACACAGAGTGGAGTGTGGCAGCTGTCCTTGCCTTCAGGGACAGAATCACTTTCTTGTATTAGTTCCAAAGACGTGACAATCTCAAGTTAATTTATGACCGTTTTTCAGTGTAACAGGGGACACAAACATTCTGACAGTTATGAATTGTAGATGTTAAATGAAGGACCTGGCATGAGAACTACATTGTTTGCACAAATTCCCAAGAGGACCCTCAAATTAACTCATGATCACAGGGAAAATTAGTACGGCTGTCTAGCTGCTTATTTCACTCTGTAAAAGCGTACAAGTAAACATTAGCAAACATCACTCATGTGAACACTTCATTTGCACAAACAATGTTGTAGGAGTTGCACATGGAAGGTCATTACTGGTTCCTTGCATTTTAAGCCATGGTTACAAACTACTTCCATGGGGGGGCGGGGATCCTGTGATGTTACATGGTTGAAGCAAGTAACAGTTCTTCTAGTGTTTTACAGTGATAATGTTTGCCCCCAGAAAATTACATTTCACCAACTCTCCAATAGCTGATGGATAGAATCATCTCTGTTCAGGAGTTGTATTTATACAGTGACCATTGTATATAGTTTCACCTGCTGGAACTGCAATGTCTCTGTCATACACATACCTGGGGAAAATGTGCCATAACAACAACAGCAACAATTTGGGGTTGAGCTATGAAGTGGGAGAAGGTGTATATTAGGAGCATTTCATATTAAAATCTCATCTCGCTTTATTGGCCGAGGGAGCCGGCGTACAGCTTCAGGGTCATGTGGCCAGCATGATTAAGCTGCTTCTGGCAAACCAGAGCAGCGTATGGAAATGCCATTTACCTTCCCGCTGGAGTGGTACCTATATATCTACTTGCACTTTGACGTGTTTTTGAACTGCTAGGTTGGCAGGAGCAGGGACCAAGCAATGAGAGCTCACACCATCGCAGGGATTCGAACCTCCAACCTACTGATCGGCAAGCCCTAGGCTCTGTGGTTTAGACTACAGGGCCACCAATGCCCCATGTCCCAGATTTGCATGCCAAGGCCCTGTGGCCCCACAGTTTCGTAGGGAAATGAATAGCCACAGATTTCTTCAAAGTGTTACAAAACTAAAATTACTACTGATAATAACAAAATTGATAATAATGGTTTGATGGGAGTAGAAATGAAGTAGTTAAAGAACACATTACCAGGGTTGGGAGAAGACATGCATGGCTGGCTGAAACCTTGAATAGGAGCACTCCATGCTACCTTTTGTTAAAGTTCTCACATGCCTCCTGTAGTGCAATCCTACAAAAAAAGCATCCATTTATGCTCCTGGAGAAATGTGAAAGGTGGACAAAGGAGTAGAACAAGCACTGCAGCATGAGAGAACTGAAGAGTCTAGTGAATGGTACATGGGTGTGTTTCACATCCTGCCTAATGAGCCGACTGACATACTAAACAATAATTCCATGATGAGATTAAAGGAGGGAAGGAATGAGAGAGACTGCAGCCTATGCTTCTCTAGGGGTCCTAGACACCACTGTAGACCTTTGCTGGTGATGACGTTTGATCTTTAAGGGCCTACAACTGTAAGCCAATCCTATGTGTCCTCAGCATGAGGAATTAAAGATAAAGTGACATTTTTGTCCCCATGTCCTGCTTTTCATTGCTGACACATTTCCAAATGGTTCTCTGCAACTGACTCTTAAGAGAGCTGTGTTTTAACAGGCTGGTCACTTTTTCTTAAGGCATGATATTCTCCTTCGTTTCTGTTCAGCAGCTAAGAGCTTAGCATGCTGAAAGCCTCGACTTTGCTCTCATATATATGCAATCATTGCAGAACTGCAGCTCTTTCTCCCACCACTGCCTTTTTTATTTCCTCTTCCATTCCCATGGGAACAATGAAGTCTTATAAATATGTGCTGGCTGTAGAAACTACGGATCTTATTCCAGAAAAGACTCTACATTTTCCTTGGGCTTGAAAGACAGCAAATCTTTAGATATTTTCCTCCAAACGCTGATTTAGAGAAGTCCATAGGATGTCTAGGATTGCAGCAATAACCTGTATTTAAAGTGCCATAAGATTTTAGGTTCCATTCTTATTCTCAATTGCTTCATGAGACAACGGACGCACAACAGTGACAAGTTGACTGTGACTTGTGAACTTGCTATTTGCCTCTTCTTCAGATGAAGTGATCAGAGATCAGGTGATCCTGAAGACAAGCAATTCAGTTCATGAAAAGTGGACTCACCAGGCAGATAACAGTTTTTAAAATGTCCAAAAGACTGGTATGTGTTCTCCACTGTCTGAAACCAGACAAAAAAATCTCAGGGCACACAGAAATGCTGTTTTCTATCTTCTTATATTGAGAATAAAAAGGTAAAGGTAAAGGGACCCCTGACCATTAGGTCCAGTCGTGGCCGACTCTGGGGTTGCGGAGCTCATCTCGCTTTATTGGCCAAGGGAGCCGGCGTACAGCTTCCAGGTCATGTGGCCAGCATGACTAAGCCGTTTCTGGCAAAACCAGAGCATCGCACGGAAATGCCATTTACCTTCCCCCCAGAGTGGTACCTATTTATCTACTTGCACTTTGACATGCTTTCGAACTGCTAGGTGGACAGGAGCAGGGACCGAGCAACGGGAGCTCACCCCGTCGCAGGGATTCGAACTGCCGACCTTACGATCGGCAAGCCCTAGGCTCTGTGGTTTAACCCACAGCGCCACCCGCGTCCCTATATTGAGGATAGTGCTACACAAAAGGGAGAACAAAAATGCTGTTGTATTAAAATGGATTTTAGACCAAAAGCAGCAGCATTGTTTCATTAAAGGGTTTCTTTTTAAGAAAGAAAGAAAGAAAGAAAGAAAGAAAGAAAGAAAGAAAGAAAGAAAGAAAGAAGGAAAGAAGGAAGGAAAGAAAGAAAGAAAGAAAGAAAGAAAGAAAGAAAGAAAGAAAGAAAGAAAATACCTCTTAGCACAGCACAAGTCAAGTTACAGATTTGCTATCAACAGAAGTAGTGATGGCCATCAGTTTGGATGGCTTTTTAAAATTGACAGATTTCTGGAGGATAAGGCTATCTAAGTCTACAAGTCCTGATGGCTATGTTCCAAATATGCTGTTGGAGACAGTATGCTTCTGAAGACCAGTTTCTGGGAATCACAAATGGGGATTTTGCTATTGCGCACATTTCCTGATTTCAGACTTCTCACAAATGTTTGGTTAGTTGCTGTGCGAACAGAGTGCTTGTCTAGATGTGACTTTTGCCTGTTTCAGTTGGGCTGTTCTTATGCCCTTGGGTTCAGGGTGAAAAATCAGATGTGACTGTTTAGCTCATTCCTGAGTAATTATAATAATTAATAAGAATGATAAATTCATTACATTTGTTATATTAATGTATGATAAATGAGGTTAATAAGAATTTGGGCTTATAGTGGATGGGGCAAAGGGATAATGATTCAGCATATTAATTTGGTCTTCAATAATTGCATAAGCTTATTTGGTATCACATATTTATGAGTTCAATATAGAGCAAAGAGAAATAGCTTTGCGAGCTCTCTACAGTCCTACAAACAAATTGTCTGTATACATGAACTGTAAAACTACAGTGAAGTAACTGTTCTCCAGGTTAGATTCTCAAGAAATCTGAGAATATTGCTAGAACCGTAAGCATCTCCAGGACAACTGACTATGTCAACAGTGCAGTTCTACGTGTGTTCACTCACAGTTCATTGAATTGTGTTGAAGGGGCTTACCCCTTAGTAAAGTGTGCCTATTACTGAAGCTTTACATGCTATGTCCCATAATCTAAAAAGAAAAACAGAAACTTGATCCAGCTAATCAGGTTGTTTCTCTTTGTGGGTGCTGCTTTTACAAGAGAATGTCTGTCTGTCTGTCTGTCTGTCTGTCTGTCTGTCTGTCTGTCTATCCAATTAGCACCCTTTTACAAAGGCATCACTCATGTGTGAACATATCCCTAGTCCAACTTTCAATTAGAAGAAATTGAGCTCTTAACCAGAATCTACTGATGCATGTTCCAAGCTCTGAACACGAAGCGGAGCTTAACAATGACAACAACAACTAACGGAACCCCCATTACATTTTTGGGTAATTGTTTTTTTAAAGAACTGGGGCAGAGTTCTGTTTGGGGATGGGAATATGAAATCCTTTCTTAGTCAACACAATGTATCTAAAAGAGGCTAGTCCGTTATTCCTGCAACTTTAAGGGATCTCCTTGAAGCCTTGATCTGAAGGTTTTTCTACTTGAGAAAATGGGGTCTCTAATCAACACGAATCATGCTTCATTGCCACAAGGCATTCAGTTAATGGTTTGGCTAATCATGTTTCTTCACATTGTAGGGTTGCCATATTCCCCAAAGTGAAAATCAGGACAAACTTGCTTGGGGGCTTTTCTTTGAATAGATATATATATACATCCCAACTTGCCATATATCTGGGTTTTCCTGGACATTTTGATGATTCAGCAAAACTCCACCAGGATGCCATTTTGGTGAGTGATTCCCAAATGTGTCCAGCAAAACCCGGACATATGGCAGCCCTTTTATTCCAACTTAACTGACAGAATATGCCATTGCAATATTATGTATTAACAAATTATTACTGAAGAGTTCTCGGTTTACTACATAAACTCTCTTTTTTTAAATCTACCTAAACGTTTATGGTCTCGGATTGAAAACATTCACCATTGGGGCCAAGGCTTTAAAATCAGGTACAATGGTTTACAAAGGTCATATATACCAGGAGTAACCTACGTGGTACTTTTTGTCAGCCCCAGCTAGCATGTCCAACATCCAGTAACATCTGGAGGGCATCAAATTGCTTGATATATACTCATATGTTCTTGTTTAAAATGGAATGCAAACTCACATCTTTAAATTATTTGCTTTGATACTTCATTTCTAAGCCAGTCAAGATTTCAAGAAATCTCTAAGTGGTGTCCATTAGCTACAGTACAGTATAAAGATGATAAAATGAAAATGCAGCCTAAAACCAATAAAACAACAGTATAGAAACATATACAGGCAAATAAAACAGAGATTCAAGAGAATCATGCACATAAAACACGGTCTAATCTTATGCCTGGTCAAATATGATTCCACGTACAGTGGTGCCTCGCAAGACGAAAAGAATCCATTCTGTGATTCTCTTCGTCTAGCGGTTTTTTTGTCTTGCGAAGCAGGCCCATTGACAGATTAGAGGATTAGCACTATTAGCGCTTTTAGCGGCTTTTAGCAGCTTTTAGCAGTTTATCAGCTTATCGGATCAGCTGATAAGCGGCTTAGCGGCTTAGAAAAAGGGGGGAGGAAAAAAAACCCCGCAGGAACTCGCAAGACATTTTCGTCTTGCGAAGCAAGCCCATAGGAGATTCGTTTTGCGAAGCACCTCCAAAACGGAAAACTCTTTCGTCTAGCGAGTTTTCCGTCTTGCGAGGCATTCGTCTTGGGGGGCACCACTGTGCTTCCGTTGTGCTTACTCTAGCCATCCCAAGACATTTCAAATTGTTTAGCTCAATAATGATCAGAGATCCTGTTGCTACACCTCAACGAAATAGTGGAATTGTTCATGAAAGGAGGCAACAATCTGAGATGTGCCTCTCATCGTGTGTCAATTGTAAACTGTTAAACTTGTTCTTGCAAGTCTTCCATTGTGCACGTGTGAGCCACATAATACAAACCTTCATACATAAAAGGCATATACTCCATCTCTCCATGTGTTGCTATGGTTTTCCCCTGACAATTCAACTTCAATTGTTTTCATGTGTCTTATGATCACGATGTGTTGTGATTCAGCAGATGCATTTCTGAAAAGCCTTCCGATAGATCCCCATAGCGTTTAACAAGGTTTTCTTATACTTGGTGGTATGGCGAATTTGTGACGGTTTCTGAAGTGTGGCTTTCCATTCGAATCCCTAAGAAGAAGGAACTGAGGTAATTGGGAACTGCAGTGCACCAACCAGATATTACAGCACAAAATATAATAATAGCATTGCCTTCCTCGGGGGGGAGGAACAAGGGAATTCAAAAGCTAGTCTGCACCCAGTTTCAGAAATATCAAGTCCTTACACAGATATAATAGATCTGCAGCATGATGGCTTTCTTAGATCATTGCACAGTGATAAGGTCAGACTCTCAAAGTAAAAATATTACTAGCCTACTGTATTGTCCTCCTGGGACTAAGCCTTCCCTCCAGCACTTCTTGACTTCACGGCTTTAGATTAATGCTCTGATTCTTTCTCCAGCCCCAGATCCCCACTGTTATTGTTAATAGTGCTGTCCTCCTTGTTAATTGCATCACTCATGTATGGATAATCTCTACCAAGTGTGGAGGTCAAATTGTATGGAAACCTCCTTGCCAGCATTAGCAGCTATGATGGAACAGGAATGGTGATGAAGTCCTTGCTCTGGAAATAGAAAGCCCTAAAGAACTTGGGACCAGGTTACTCAAAGAACATTCTGCCCCTGTGTAGACCTTTAAGATCACAGAATCTTAGAATTGTAGACTTGTAAGGGATCCAAACTTTTAAAAAATTCACCTATACTACGGTATCTGCCACTTAGCAGAAGGTTTTTCTGACCTTCATTGATGCAATATGGAAAACATCTGAAACGCGGATTAGCATTAACATTTATTCATGTACAAAACGGTTTCTAAGGTTCTTCAGAGGTTGCTATTCACTCACTGAGCACATAAACACACACACACACATGCTAAAGAGTACAAAAATTTCCAAGTAGAGAACAATTAAGATAATTATTAAAGCACTTACCAAGACCACTCCAACTGAGTTAATTTAAAAGGGCAGTTTTTATATAAAAGGGGGCTTTTGTCTTTCTGCATGTAGAATGTAGAAAGATAAAAATTGAGGCAGCAGTCAGCCTTTCAAATGTTACAGATTCTTTTCTTTTTTAAAAAATAAAGTGCTTAAGTATATAGTTCTGCAGTCTCTGAATACATTCCAGCTAAAAAAAGGGCATTTGACAATTATTCTCCTTGCCTTTCATGGGACATAGCTCTAATCCAAGTTGTGCCTTGTCAGTGAAGTCTCCTTTAACACTAATTGGCTGAGCTGGTGCGATGCCATGGAATGTTTATGAATATTCCAAATGCTCTGAGAGCAATGCTGTCAGAATGTTTGCATTCCAAATTCCATGAAGGAAGGTGAAGTTGTCAGTTTGGCAGGAATGAAAAACAGGGCTAATAAGGGAAGGAGCGCCAAAGAAACCTTGGTGTTTTCAGTCAGGCTATATCGGAAGGTCGGCAGTTCGAATCCCCGTGACGGGGTGAGCTCCCGTTGCTCGGTCCCAGCTCCTGCCAACCTAGCAGTTCAAAAGCATGTCAAAGTGCAAGTAGATAAATAGGTACCACTCCGGCAGGGAGGTAAACAGCATTTCCGTGTGCTGCTCTGGTTTTGCCAGAAACGGCTTAGTCATGCTGGCCACATGACCCGGAAAAACTGTCTGCAGACAAACGTCGGATCCCTCGGCCAGTAAAGCGAGATGAGCGCAGCAAATCCAGAGTCGTTTGTGACTGGACTTAACTGTCAGGTGTCCTTTACCTTTTTATATTCTATGGAAAGGGGCAGAAAATACTGCTACAAAGACTTGCCCAGAGACTTGATGGGGGGCAGCTGCCTCCCTGCCCCCCCCCCAGCTATGCCAATGGTGCTACAGATCCCCAAATTTATTATGTTTTTATATTTACTCAGTCTCTTGCTATGTGACAAGTGAACCGCTATAGAAATTTTTTGTCTTGCAAGGGCATAACTTTCCTAAAATGTAACATTTCTTCTTCCAAGACATGATGTTAATAGACAAAGTCCTGTTCATAGCTATCAGCAACTTGCTTCTCCCCCTCTCTCCTTGGCAACCTTGAAGAAATCATGTTCGAAATGGCCAATCATACATTAATTTTTTTTCAATCATAATATCATTGATTATCATTCAAAATAGTAATACTCTAAGGGTAATATGAATACATTAACAAATTCACAAAATATTCACCTTTGTTTTGCAAAATAATACCTTGTTATGGTCTGTGACACTACAAACTTATATTTGAAAATGTAAGGCAAATAGAGTAACATTGGGAGAAGTCATTTGCCAGGAATCTCAGTAGTTTGAGTTTATTTTCTTTTTGCTTGCCCTTTTAAGCAGCAGTGAATTCCAGCGAAGGAACCAGTGAATAGTCTAATAGCCACATTGAAAGACATTCTGAAACTGACAGCTGACAGCATTTCTCAAAGCTCCATTCGCCCTGAAAGCCTAGACTGAGCCGCTGATCTTATGGGAAGCCAATCTGCTCCAGCCACTGTATCATTTTAAAATTCATTTCCCTGAATATCAAGGGAGCTATTCCCCTCTGTTGGGCAAATAAGTAGCAAAGTAAAACTGACAGGGTCCATATTGTTCAATAGTTTTGACAGTTAACCAAAGCTATTGAGAGCATCAGTTCAATTATTTGAAAGCTTCAGAACTTTATTCAAAAAGCTGTCAATCTTGCCCCTGTCACCAGCACATACGCCCTGAAAAGGGTAAAAAATTCAGGTGGAATAGAAAGATAAGAATGGCTAAATAGGGCAATGTAAAGAAGGCATTGGAAACAATATCTTGTTTTGTTTTAATTTAGGGTCGTTTTGTTTAGCCATTACAGTGGTACCTCTCATTACAATCTTAATTCCTTCCGGAGGTTCGTTCTTAACCTGAAATCGTTCTTAACCTGAGGTACCACTTTAGCTAATGGGGCCTCCCACTGCCACCGCGCCACCATCACACAATTTCTGTTCTCATCCTAAGGTAAGGTTCTTAACCCGAGGTACTACTTCCGGGTTAGCAGAGTCTGTAACCCAAAGTGTTTGTAACCTGAGGTACCACCGCAGTGTGCTCACGCAATGTAGTATATGGGATCTGGTGACTGGTGGTTGATAGAAATGCCAAACAGGTCTTGTCAATAAAAAAATCATCAGAGCTATCATTCAAAGTGATCAGAAACTGGCTGATCAGAAAGCCAAATGCTGGAAGATTCAAGACAGATGAGAGAATGTGTTACTTCACACAGTGCATAGCTAAACTATGAAATTTGCTCCCACAAGACGCAGCAGTGGAAGCCATTTGGATCACTTTAAAAGAGAAGTATACAAATTGACTACAAACAGAAATGTCTAGGTTTGCATTTTGTGTGGGTCTAACAATGTGCGGTAGTTTTCACCTATTAAATTGTCAACTAGTTTGTTGAACTTTATTTCAACATCCTCAAAAAGGCATCTGTGCAGGTCACATGCATATTTATTTATCATTTGATTATTTATCAGTCTGGGAATTGGCAGGCAGAGCAGGCGAGAACAATTGGGTTGGGTCGATCACCCGCAGCCTTGAAGAGGAGAGGCAGAGCCACTGAAACATGGTGACAAAGAAGGTGTTATAACATTTTTTCCAACCTGGTGCCAAAATGATAATTGTACTTGTAAGAGGCTTCCCAGAACAGGGTGCCACCACAGAGAATAACACACACCTGTTTGTCTCACTTCACAAATTGAATCAGTCAGAAACAACACATTGCAGAAAGCTTTGTAAATTACCTCTGAATGATGGCATATCCCCATGTGTCTATAGGACATGGCACCAACTATCGTGCCATTTGGGCATCTGGTGTGGATCATTTCAACACCAGGGCTATCACTTCTAGGAGTTGGTTGACAGTGGTACGGAAACTCTCAATGGTTGCACCATGGTTACAATGAGACTAAACCAATGGTAGCTAACCTGTATTCTCCCCAACTCCCATCATCTCCAGCCAGTATGGAGAGTATCTAGAAGGTCACAGGTTCCCCATCCCTGCTCCAAGAGTTAAATAAACATATTTTTATCTCAAAATAAATCCATAACAATGGATTTTCTCAAAATACATTGCGCTATGAGATATACAGCTGTCTCTTGGGAAGTGTAAAAACTGGGAGATGCAGCTCACGTCAAATTGTACTACGATACAAAGATCAAATTCCTCTGGCATCTCTAGTCTCTGTCCAGCAGTTTCTACATCATCATTTTGATGTGCATTTGGGCTTTTAACCCATGATTGTATGAAAACTCACTTGGACATCAATTTTAATTGATGTCAATGGGATTCTTTTTTAGCATAAATCTACAGAATGATTGGATTAGCAGGATTAAAATACAAACTATCCCAGTGCTGTGCTATGACAAAATCCAGCAGTTGCAACATAAAAAAGGTAAAGGTAAAGGACCCCTGACAGTTAAGTCCAGTTGCAGATGACTCTGGGGTTGTGGCGTTCATCTCACTTTACTGGCCGAGGGAGCCGGCGTTTGTCCACAGACAGTTTTTCTAGGTCATGTGGCCAACATGACTAAGCCAATTCTGACACAACGGAACACCGAAACCAGAGCAGCGCATGGAAGCACCTTTTACCTTACCGCCGGAGCAATACCTATTTATCTACTTGCACTTTGACATGCTTTCGAACTGCTAGGTTGGCAGGAGCTGGGACAGAGCAACGGGAGCTCACCCCGTCGTGGGGATCCGAACCACCGACCTTCCAATCAGCAAGCCCAAGAGGCTTGGTTTAGACCTTGGTTCAGTGGTTTAGACCTGCAACCTAGTACTGGGCTAATTGGCAGCCCATGCAATCAGACCAGGATCAGTGTAATATGCTCAAACTGTCTTGCCCTGGTGAGCTACATGGCTGCTGAATTCTGCACCGGCTAAAGCTTCTGATCTATCTTCAGAGGCAGCCTATAACATGTTGCAGTAATTTAACCTAGAGGCTAGAAGAGCATAGGTAACAGAAGTTAGGCTATCCCTGTCCAGAAGCTGACGGAAGGCACTCCAAGCCACTGAGGCCACCTGAGCCTCAAGCAACAGCAGAAGATCCTGGATCTGCTCCTTCAGACTAATGAGGAAAGGAGTGGAAGCAGGGGAAGTTTCCAGTTGGTGGTGGTGGTGAAATTCAGAGTTGGGCTGTTTAGAAATTCACTCAACACACAAAAGTCAAAGATTAGGCACAGTGTAAACTTGTTTCAAGGGACGCGGGTGGCACTGTGGGTTAAACCACAGAGCCTAGGACTTGCTGATCAGAAGGTCGGCGGTTTGAATCCCCGCGACGGGGTGAGCTCCTGTTGCTCGGTCCCTGCTCCTGCCAACCTAGCAGTTCGAAAGCACGTCAAAGTGCAAGTAGATAAATAGGTACCACTCCGGCAGGAAGGTAAACGGTGTTTCCATGCGTGGCTCTGGTTCACCAGAAGCGGCTTAGTCCTGCTGGCCACATGACCTAGAAGCTGTACGCTGGCTCCCTCGGCCAATAAAGCGAGATGAGCGCTTCAACCCCAGAGTCAGACACGACTAGACCTAATGGTCAGGAGACCCTTTACCTTTACCTAAACTTATTTCAGCAGAAACCCTTCTTGCTGCTATCCTTTCGTCACCCAAATGTGATGGTTAGGCTCACTCTAAGGTCCCACGAACTGCTTTGGTCATGCACATGAGCACCATGGTGAATGTTTTGTCCCATGGCTCCTTGAGTGGAGACACCAGGAACCATAGAAACTGCTTCTGCCATTATTTGTGGTAGATACTTAGACACTCTTATGAGCACCATGCACAACAGTGTTCAGGGATCATGGAATCAAGAACAATGGGAAATGTAACCCCACAGAGAAGTCAGGAAATGGAACCTCATGAATAATGTTGCTTCAGCAGGGCCATCGGGAGCCATGGGTATTATATTTCCCATGATTACTAAAGCCTGAGATGTTGCTGCATGCAATGATCATGGCAATGTCTAGGGCCTAATGAATATCCAATTGACAGACCTCCCTCCTGGGCTGGAAGTTTTGACTCAATTTCAAGCATTCAATAAACACTCAACAAATTACTTTTATTTGCTTGAACGCATTCTGAATTCGTACTTCAAGTGCACAGAAGTGTTCTGTGTGCACTAATTTGAACTGTGCAAAAAGGTTGACGCCCCATCACGGTTAGTGTGTAAAGTTGGCGTGTGTAAATGAGTGAAACACACACACGTTACACAAGTGAAGGAATCAGATGCTTTCATGTTGCCAATTTATCCTTTTAACTTTTGGCTACAAACAGGGGAAAAAATAAAGGGAGAAGCAATCGGTTTGCTATGAAAAAGTGTTTGTAATCAGAAAATGTAATACTTGATTACACAGCATTACCGAGATTTTAATAACAAACCTCCATGGAGTGTCTTTGCTTTTGGACATGAAAGATTAATTGCAAGCAGGAGGTATAAATATTTAGAGGCACAGAATGAATGCAGGATTAAACCAGCATTTGGGAGTGCTAGCCTCTGCTCTTCCCTTGTAGCATAGCAACAAAGCAGATTTCAGGTAGGCTCACAAGGCATGCCCAGTAGAGGGTGATGTTGAACTACAGCTTAATGTCGCTTAGGATGAAATTGTAATAAACAACATAAAGCTACTTTCTTTCTTTTTGCACATTGTAATTAAAATCTACCAGTCTTCAAAGAGACTCTGTGGCAGGTTACGCTTTTGAAGAGACAACACTTACACAACTTCTTTTGCTCAATCTACTATCTCGGTCTTGTTCCTTGGCAAAATAGCACTCTCTCCCCGGCCAACAAATTTTGTCCTCTTCCCCATGTTCTAACCTGCAACAAACAGAGCATGCTACCTCAAAACTGAGAAACAATTCCATGCTGTTGTATGAGGGAGGGAATCTGTGAAATTACTTATGGATTCGTAAGGCCTCCAGGCTTACAATAGCTATAGAAAACTATAGACTAAAGTGCAAAAACATGAAGAAAATCGATGCATGAAACCAGCTGAAGAGATGTGAGATTACAAGTGGAGTTCCCAACCAGCTAGACCAGACCAGAATTTTACCCACTTTACTGGTTGCTGAAACTGAAGGATAGAAATCCAGATTAAAGTTGAAGTGGTACTTCTCATTTTACAAGAGTTTGCCCTAAACAAGACTGCGTTGTGAAGGCTCTCTAATGGATGATTCACACTTGCATGTTTATCACTGTGTGATGTGAAAGCCCCTTTTGACAGCTCATTAATGCATGCAAGTATCACTTGACAGTACAGTCATCAACTGATAAGTGTTAATATATGCACCACTCCTAAAGAGAATTCTGCATGCAGCCATCATCGTACAATTTTGGTTTAGGGCAAGGCTGTGTTACAGAAGATGAAGCTGGATTTTACTTGCTGTGCATGCAGCCTTAGGAAAAGGCTGTGAAATAAGAAGGGAAAAGGAATTGTGCAATCCCAGTTGTCTCAGAATTCATGAAGACTGGAAAGCAAGGATATATCTCTGAGAATGGACAATATGTAGCACTAGTCTGTGAAAATACTTGCCCCAGCAACTTGCCTGCTGTCTTATTCTGGAGCCAAGGAAGGCAAGCGCATGAGTGCCAATAGAATGTGCATGGCGAGGTGTGCAGTGAGAGTTGAGATGTTTTGAATACAAATAGTGATGGGGGAGAAATTTGATTCCGCTTGGATTTGAAGGCAAACCTACCTAATTCACACTTCCTGAACAGAACACAATTGTCCTTCAAAATTCACACTTCTCTTAATTTTGCAATGCAGTTCTTCAGCCAAGCAAGGTGCACAAAAATGTGTATAATTTTGGGAATCTCAGGTGAGATAAACACACAGTGCAAGTTGCTCCCAGTATCAGTCACCAAATGGTGCATAAAAATGTATCTATTTGTGGCCATAACAGTAAAATAAATCATGTGAGGGAAGACTGCTTTGCATAAATGTATATATTAGGAGACATCTGCACCAAAATGCATATGAACTTTCACAAGGACTTCTTTCTTTTAAAAAATGCAGACTACAGTGGTACCTCGGGTTACATATGCTTCAGGTTACAGACTCTGCTAACCCAGAAATAGTACCTCGGGTTAAGAACTTTGCTCCAGGATGAGAACAGAAATCATGCTCCGGCGGCGCAGCAGGAGGCCCCATTAGCTAAAGTGGTGCTTCAGGTTAAGAACAGTTTCAGGTTAAGAACGGACCTCCGGAACAAATTAAGTACTAAACCTGAGGTACCACTATACTATGGAAATGTAGCGAACTGAATTCAAAATTTAAAATATGAGATACTTGAAATTGGCAGATTCACCCAACTTTAAATAGAGGTGAGCTAAGAATTGTCATCTTTTAGATGAAATGTGACGGGGCAAAAAGAAGAGTAAAATCATGATATTTTATTTGCCATTTCATGTATCACTGCTGCCAAATTCTTCCTAGCAGCTGCCAACTGCCTCTCATCACACCACCCAATAGTCCTGGTCCAGTGACTACCATGAGTGACCTCTCAAACCTTGTAAGGGGAGGTGGTAGGAGGGAGGATCCCATCCTTGACAGCAGACAATGAGGCAGCTGATCTTACCAAAACCTCTTCACTGGCATCGGAGTTAGAAATACTGTCTGGGAGTCACTTGATCACAGTCCAAGCAGGAGGTTGTCAAGTGGGCAACACTGGAGAGCAAACATCCTATCATCCATGTGGGATGCTTTGGCCCTGCAGTCACCAAGCCCTTGCTGACTGATGGTACCCTGTGGACAGAACCTGACTGGGAGCTCATCCTACTCTCGAGTAGGACCCTGGCAGAGACACATGACCGACTGGCATGTTCTCTCCCTCCTGGTCAATCGTTCGGGAGCTTCAAAAGCTTTCTTCTGCCCAAACATCACAGCAACCGATGCCAACAGACATCAGCACACTTAGGGATCCACAGAGTCTTCACAGCTTGTGTAACAGACCTCAGCAACTCAGCATTTTGACTAATCAACTTTATTTACATATAAACATACACAGAGCACTGCAACATGACTACCTCTCTCTCTAGCATCAGACAGCAAAGAGAAAGAACAAAGGACAATAGTCCCACTTCATGGAACACAGTAACACAAACATCCTGTCTCCATCACTTCCACTTTGTGGATTCAAAACATACACTGTCATGTGAAAGACAACAATCCCATGACTGCAATCATGGAACAGGAATTCTAACAGGTACCCTGTGGACAGATCCTGACTGGCAATACCAGCCCTACTCCCAATACCTTTTCAAGTGACTCCCTGCTTTTTGAGCTGGAAACCTGGAACAAGCTTTATGTTTGACGTCAGAACTCCCTTTCCAAGATGTCTTTCCACCCTTCAAAACAGAGATACAATGCTTTCTGTAGATTTTGGAAAGCTCTTCTGGAAACCATAGCATTGTAGGATAAGCACTGAAAACGCACAAGCAAGATAGCAACATATTATTCATTTTCTTCCTCATTTTCCCGAAAGCTTCCACTGCTGTGCTATGATGTAACAGATCATTTAAGCTCTGAGCTGACTGCCAGCTATAAATTGGGAGGGAAAGTTTATGGAGAGTAGGAAGGGGGAAAGATGTTCTTCCTTCCGGAACCAACCTGCATTCAGCAGGGTCATAGACCCATAGCATTGTTGAATTGGACGGTACCCAAGGGTCATCTAGTCCAACCCCGTGCAATTCAGGAGATCTGTCATCCCATAAGCATCCCACAGTGAGCTTGAACCACCAACCTTTCTGGTTAACAGCCAGACCCACTGCACCACAGAAGAGTGTTTCTAAAAATAAAAATAAAAAAGCAATATATGGTACCCATGACCTCAAACTTAATCTCCATCTTCTTGGTAATATAAGCTCTTATGGCCTCAAGCAGGTCAACATTCCTCCTCACTGTCTTCAGCTGGTACCCTCCAAATTCTTTCTGCTTTTAAACATCAACACAAACTAACCTAGTTTCAGTATGGTGGCTCTCATGGAATCTATGTTTCATTTGGAAATCCTGGCATGTTTCACATCAGCAGAACCCTTCAAATTTGTCTTGAAGTGTTTCTTCATGTGTAATTTGGTAGTAACTCTAGCATTACATTGCATGCCTGAAGAAGCTACTACCTCCAGACTTCCTTTTTCAGGTAAAATGAACCGCAGTACAGAGCCTCTTGCCATTAGCATTATTTCACAATCCAACAGTAATGGGTTACAGCGCTCTTCTTTTCACACATTTACCACTTGTTTGCTGTGGGAATTTCTTAATGTTAATGATTATGTCAGAAACATCCAAGAATATAAATAGTTGCATGAATGGGAGCAGCATCATTGACTTCATTGGGATTATTCAGGCACAGAGCTTTCCTTGTTTGCAAGTCTGGGCTTTAGCTATGTGAAATCAATTGCAAAACAATGACCTTCCTAGTAATTAAGATGTGTAATTGCAAACCCAGACATTATAGTCAGTGTATCATTCTGACCCATTTTGTCTCAGGTTCCCTTGAAAATATCTTGTTAATATTTTTTTTTTAGCGTATCAGAAATACGGTTATGTGACATCTAGTTAACCTACAGTGATCCATTCAAAAGGTAATAGAATGTTCAGGCAGATAATTATATTTTCCTTGTGATCGGAGACAAGCTATCAGAAAGGCAGAAATATGTTGTTCTTTCTTATCATTTAGCTTGCCTAGAGCTAAACCTTTCTCTTTCTGTTTTCTCATAGACTGTCAAGGTGTTTCTATGGGGAAATCAGGGTGGCAAATCCCCAATCCTTGTCATTTCAGACTCCTCCTCCTGTGGAATTGCCCCCATTGTCCTCAATCTCCAGAGCCAGCCAGCAGTAACTCACACCAAGCAGGCTGGAGTTAACTCTTTATTAGCAAAAACAGGATTTGCAAAGGAGTGTCAGGCCTAATGAGTACAAAATTCATCTCTGGCACGTCTTACCCCCCATGAAGCAGTTGATGTGACTGAAAGTCTCCACCTCCCAAATGCTGCCTAAGTCTCTTCCTCTCCCCGGTTTTTCCCAAGCAATCTAAGGCTGCACCTGAATGAAGCTAACTTCTCTTCCTCCTACTTCATGCCTCTCCTGGTTCTGGGATACCAGCAGGGAGGGGAGCTCATTGCAGCATGGGGGAGACACACACATGCCTGTTCACCAGCTGGGCTCCTCTCTTGCTCCAGCTGCCACAGCTGCTCCTCTCTGCCACAGACTCCCCCCACATTCACTAATACTTGATACCTCTTAAGATTCTGACACCTCCTTCCAGTCTTCTCTCTCTTCTCCCTCTGACCACTCATTGTCATCCCACCACCAGCCCCCTGACTCTGAGCCTTCTTCCCTTGGGCATTGTTGGAAACTGGCCCCCTCGGGAAAGGCTGACTCCTCTTCCCAGGCACTTGGGGCCTGTTGCCGATGATCTACCCTGGCTGGTATCCAGACAGACCAGGGAGGTCTTGAATAAGCGACATCTCCCTCATGAGAGATGCACACTCCCTTCCGCCTTGCATAGCAACAGGAGAAAGAAAACAGTCTGAAAAAAGGTAGTCTATTTCATTCTACTTTATTCCTGGACTGTACACTGTACAAAAACATGACTTCTCTCCCAGAAGCCTCCAAGCAACTAACTCCTCCTGTACAGGAACAACAGGAAGGTCTCATGTTACACTGAGAACACAACTCTGAGAAGAGCTTGGAACTTCCTGTCCCACACTCAGACACATCATGTGATGTAAACATCGAGCTGCTTGTTCGCAGCTGCTGGACACTCATATTGCAACAGGCATTCCCCACATGTTGCCTTCCACCATTCCACTATATCTAACCAGTTGATGACAACTGAGATCACACCTCCATCCTCCAGCTTGGAAGGCTAGCCCAGATGATTCAATAAGTTAATGGTCTTCTCTACACCTGCAGGACCCAACAGCCACTGAAATAGGTAAGTCTCCTTTAACTAAAAAGGCTTCTCTCTTCGAAGGTAGCACTAACCACCCAGACGATGCTTCAGCTCTGTTTTATTTAGGTGGAAAAAAGCACTCTGTCATCCTAGTGCAAATAATCCACTTTTAAAAGGAAATGAACTTTTTGCAGCCAGGAAATTGACATGGAAATCCATTGAAAAGTGAGATCCCTGCAGACTGGAGGTGGACTAATGTTGTCCTCATCTTCAAAAAGGAGGAAAAATAAGAGCCAGGTAATTATCGACCAGTGACCTTCACACTGATACCAGGAAAATCCTAGATAATTAAACAGTCTGTGAGAACTTAGAAAATGATGCTGTTATTACTAAGAACCAGCATAGGTTTCTTAAAAACAAGTCATTGCAGAGGAATAACATTTCGTTTTTTGATAGTGTTATAAACTTGGTGGATCAGTGGAATGCTGTGGATATAGTTTAAGGGTTTGGACAAAGTCCCAGATGATATTATTGTGAGGTGCCTACCTTGTCTTGCTGCTGCACTGAGCTAAGCTGTGCATTGACTACATGTGTGGGTTTAGCTCTTTCTGGACTAACCAAGCTTGAGGTTTGTCTGGGATAGCTAAACTATAAGCCCAGCTTCACATAACATGCTAAACTAAACGGTGACTCAGCTTGGCTCGCCACAACAGTAGAATGACTGGAAGGAGCAAAACCATCACAATCTCCTCTACAAGAGCCCATACCATTGAATTAAGAAGAAGAAGAAGAAGAGCTTGGATTTGATATCCCGCCTTTCACTCCCTTTAAGAAGTCTCAAAGCGGCTAACATTCTCCTTTCCCTTCCTCCCCCACAACAAACACTCTGTGAGGTAAGTGGGGCTGAGAGACTTCAAAGAAGTGTGACTGGCCCATGGTCACCCAGCAGCTGCATGTGGAGGAGCGGAGACACGAACCCAGTTCCCCAGATTACGAGGCTACCGCTCTTAACCACTACACCACACTGGCTCTCCTAAGCCATAGTTTGGTTTAGCATGACAAGCTTACCAGGTGGATGTCCACTAGAAAACCTCCCAACTTTTTTTTTCTGATTCTCTTCTATATCACCAGTTCTTGGGCTTCCTGTTGCAATCATGAACAGTGATCTCAATGTTTCCATCTCTTAATGAAGAATGATGGGCATAATCATTTGGAATCAAATTAGATTCTAATTAGTTTGCCCATGAGCTTCAAAACAAAACTCTACCATTTCATGTAATATCTTTCAGACAGGCATATATTAAATATCTACTACCAAGAACAACCAAAGGCCAGCAATTGAAAGCAATAGCTGGGCTTTTGGTATACAGCATCTAAACTAATAGTTTTGGTAGAAGGGCACAGGGAATCATTAAAACTGCCGTGTGATGTGTACTGTCTCTGTACTCTCTTTCCAAAATGCTAAAAAAGAGAGATATCCACAGTGTCTCTTTCTTTATTGCCAGCAATCAAATTTGCAGTCCATCATTTTGTACAGCTGTTGCAGACTTTCAGTTTCAAAATTACATTTTCTTTTATAGAAACAAACTGAAATGCTTACTGCCAAAATATCCCTAATCTAAGCTGTGTTTGTATCTTCAGCAACCCTTTATAGCTTCCATTTACCAAGTGTTTGTCTTGAAATTGTAGCACATTCATTGCTTCTGGTTTCATCTGCAGATATTGAAATTTTAATTTATTTATAAGCATCCCTTGAGTCTTGTAAGAAATTTCTATCACCATTTAGTTCCCTCCATGCTCTTGAAACTCTATATCAACATATACACATTCAGTGCTTGGAAAGTTCATTAAAAAAAGGAACTAGGCCTAGTTCAAGTTCATCCAAATGGACTTTTTCTCTTGTAAAATCTTCATTCTCAAACCCAAGGTTTGTCAAACTCAAGATAGCCTGCTACAGGATGCTCTGAGGTTTTTATTGCTAGTCAGTTTGGTTTGTTTGCAAGAAAAATGGGGAATAAATTCATTAAACACACATAAGGATATGGTTATTTGCTCTAAAAAATGATTCAATCATAGCAATTTATTGTACTCCATAAAGTGTTGTGCTAAGTAAGTTAGACTAGAACCCTAACAGCACTCACGTGGGAGTAAGTCCCACTGAATTCAGCACCCATGGTGTGTGTGTGTGTGTGTGTGTGTGAGAGAGAGAGAGAGAGAGAGAGAGAGAGAGAGAGGGAGGGAGATTGTGCTTATTGGGATGCAGTACCATTGCTCATGGCAGCCATTTTGTGCTGGCATCCACAGCATATGTATCAAGATATGAGTACCAGCACCTCTTCTTCTTAACAAACACAAAAACACTGGGAAACATTTATCTCATGGTGTTCACACAGGATGCTTCTGACTTGGCTAGGCGGAATGCAGAGGAGCTGCATTGAACATGGTGGGTCAGAAGCTGTATAGACCTGATCTAGGGTGACTAGATGGACAGCATTCATATTATTGAGGGGAGTTGTTGACTTTTTCTCTGGAAAGTGTCCCAAGGGCCAGAGACAGAGACCTGGAGAGGTGCATTTGGCCCCTGTGTCTGAGGTTCCCCACTCCTGTAATCAAAGGTCCTCCTAGCACCTGTACTAAAATAGAGAACACTGGTTCCAGATGTACCTCCCTTCCCCAGCTGCATATCCAATTCTTCAGATGGAGTGCAACCCCAACTCATTATAAAATTATGTCTAGAGCGACAGCTTTCCCAGCCAGCAACACCTTAATGCTAGCAGTATTTCTTGCAGCCTTGGTGGATAAAAAATAACCATTCTAGGTGTTTGAGGAGGATGGTTCTTTCTATCTATGGAAATTCTAGTGCCCCTTCTTGATTAAATTGTTAAGTCACCAGCAAATGTCAGATGCACTCGGGATTGTGAAGCTGCAATCAAGGCTTCATAATTCTAGCTCTGTCGAATTAGTATTGCCCCTCTCCTTCACCTTGTCTGATATCTTCAGCTTTAATATGTTCCCCTGAGTTCAATCTTTGATGCGGCCCTTTGCCTCATACTTACTCTTGTTCGAAAGCAGCGTGATGTGGTAATTAACAGAACAAGCTGCAGAAACCCTGGTTCAAATATCAGTTCAGCTGTGAGTATGCAGAGTAGCTTTAGACAAACCATAGTGTCTCTGCCTCCACTCCTATTTCTATCATGTGAGAGATGGTATGATACAGGCCACGTCTGTCTTAAGAATTTAGAGGACTATGATAGCACTATGATATGGCTTCCCCCAAAGAATCATGTGAGCTGTCATTTGCTAAGGGTACTGAAAGTTGTTTGGAGATGTTGTTGTTGTTGTTTAGTCGTGTCTGACTCTTTGTGACCCCATGGACCAGAGCACGCCAGGCACTCCTGTCTTCCACTGCCTCCCGCAGTTTGGTCAAACTCATGCTGGTAGCTTCGAGAACACTATCCAACCATCTTGTCCTCTGTCGTCCCATTCTCCTTGTGCCCCCAATCTTTCCCAACATCAGGGTCTTTTCCAGGGAGTCTTCTCTTCTCATGAGGTGGCCAAAGTACTGGAGCCTCAGCTTCACGATCTGTCCTTCCAGTGAGCACTCAGGGCTGATTTTCTTAAGAATGGATAGGGTTGATCTTCTTGCAGTCCATGGGACTCTCAAGAGTCTCCTCCAGCACCATAATTCAAAAGCATCAATTCTTCTGCGATCAGCCTTCTTTATGGTCCAGCTCTCACTTCCATACATCACTACTGGGAAAACCATAGCTTTAGCTATACTGTTCGGAGATACAGAGATACAATTTCCAGACTTCCATTGGAAGAGACATTTCCTGTTAAGCAACTCTAGCAATTGTAGCTGCATGAGGGGAACAGGGCTCTGTGAACTACTCACAGGACCCTTAACAAACTATAGTTCCCAGGATTCTTTGGGAGGAGCCCTGACTATTTAAGTGGTATAAGAATCCTTTAAATGCTTGGTCTAGATGTGGATACAGTCTTGCCTTACAGTAATTGGAATTAGTAAGTTTTTTTTTTAAAAAACCCCAACTTATATAGATTCTTTCTTCTCACCCTCCCTCTGTCTATCATCATTTCCACAGACATTTGCACATGGGATGGTTCAGTCCCATATACATTGCAGCATGTATCCTGTTCTGAGGAAACACACATTAAGAAGCAGTCAGGAGGCAACAGTATAACAACAGCAGAAGATGTAGGAGGATCTCTATGTTTCATTGATCAGGCGGGTTGTCTCTATTTTGGCTTCCTTAAGCTTCCATGGTTATGTGGCAAAGCCTTCCACTGCTAGTGGATGTTGAGGTTGTGGCAAGGCTGCATACATTTTCACAAAATCTGGTCTTGGAAGTGGGTATAGAGCTCCAGCTTGCGAATGAGAGTGAGGTCAGGGAGAGTTGGAAGGCAACAAAGAACTGAAGCCATGTAGGCTTGTAGAAAAGGGAGAAGGTATTAAAAGGAGGCACAGGAGGCGGGCAGGTGTGGAGGATTCCCTGGTCCTGAATGGGGTAACTGTGCCCCTGAAGGACCAGGGGCACAGCCTGGGAGTCATTTTGGACTCACAGCTGTCCATGGAGGCACAGGTCAAATCTGTGTCCAGGGCAGCTGTTTACCAGCTCCATCTGGTACGTAGGCTGAGACCCTACCTGCCTGCGAACTGCCTCGCCAGAGTGGTGCATGCTCTGGTTATCTCCCGCTTGGACTACTGCAATGCATTCTACGTGGGGCTACCTTTGAAGGTGACCCAGAAACTACAACTAATCCAGAATGCGGCAGCTAGACTGGTGACTGGGAGCGGCCGCCGAGACCATATAACACTGGTCTTGAAAGACCTACATTGGCTCCCAGTACGTTTCCAAGCACAATTCAAAGTCTTGGTGCTGACCTTTAAAGCCCTAAACAGCCTCGGTCCAGTATTCCTGAAGGAGCGTCTCCACCCCCATCGTTCTACTGAGGTCCAGCACCGAGGGCCTTCTGGCAGTTCCCTCACTGCGAGAAGCCAAGTTACAGGGAATTATTATTATTATTATAAAACATCTTTACAGCTTTTTATTTTTTAAAAAGTAAATTGTTATTGTTGTTGTTGTTGTTGTTAACAAAGGTACAGAATATTATTGGACATTAACTTATCTAGGACTATTATTATTATTGTTGTTGTTGTTGTTGTTGTTGTTGTTGTTGTTGTTGTTGTTATTTGTTTATTTATATCACACACTTCCATCCAAATAAGCCCAGAGTGGAACACACAAGTGATAAAACCATTAGAATGTCTAGAAACAATTCTATTGCAGCTGCAGACTTTGAATGATGCCTTCTTAAAAGGCTTCTTGGAAGAGGAAGGTCTGCAGAGACAGCAGCTGTCACATATGAAGCAGGTATAAAATCTTTCCTAATAACTGACACCTTCAGTGATTGTGCATGAGTATTCATGCATAGAAAGTGAATAGTCAAGGACAATTCTAAGAGGTTTGCAATGTTCATCAAGATGCATTAATGCTTTTCAGAATTCAGAAGCTCCTACACTTCTATACCATATCCTGATCACAAACTGGCGGCTCCTTCTATTAAAAAACAAACAAAGCCAAAAGAAGTTTAAAAATATTATTTGCATAAATATTTTAACAACAGTCGTGTGCTTCTGCAAGTGTTTTAAAAAATGTTTTGGGGTTTTGTTTTATTTACATAAAACAGGATAGCTACTACTGCACTGTAGCATTATCAGTTTCCATGGCCTTTCAAGGGAATTTACAGTACAGTTGTACCTTGGAAGTCAAACAGAATCTGTTCTGGAAGTCCATTCGACTTCCAAAACATTCGAAAAACCAAAGCGCAACTTCTGATTTGCTGCGGGAAGCTCCTGTAGCCAATCGAAAGCCGCAGAAGCCCCATTGGACTTTCAGGTTCCAAAAGAACGTTCGAAAACCGGAACACCCACTTCCAGGTTTCGAATGCTCAGGAGCCGATTTGTTCGGGACCCAAGGCATTTGAGATCCAAGGTATGACTGTATAAGAATAAACAATAGAGGAAGGGAAGGCTGAGGTAAATAGGAAATTGATGTGTTCTACATATTCCTCTATAAATACTTAGCCTCAGTTACAGCAGAGCTTGATGTTTATTTATCTTTCTAGGACATTCATTTTGTCTTCCATTTTGCATCTGTGATGGGACTCAAGATGGGAATGTGGCAGAAACTTTGTGGATTCTGATGTGGATTTTGAAGGAAGTAAAGAGATTCAGCATTGCAGGCTGCAGTTTCAATCATATGCATGGGAAGAAGAAAGGGAGGATTTGAGAAGAAGACCATGGATAATGCTGGAGAAGGTGAAGCTTGCGGACAGGGATATAGTGGAAATCATGACTGAACTGATCAAAGCCATTGAGAAGTTGGAAGATATGGACAAAGAACTTGTGCTGGTTCTGGGAGTGTGCAGGAAGCCACTGAAGAGATTCACAGTTGGGTATCATGTGACCAGAACAATGAGAGAGATGCATGATTTTGACCAGAAAGTAATGGGCAGAGATTAGGGGACCGAGGAGGTTATGAAATGAAAACTATAAAAAAAGGTTGTAGTAATCCAGATGAGATATGACCTGAATGTGAATCAGAGTTTTTGCTAAGTGAACAGAAAGGGAAGGGTTTTGCACTCTTGTACCTTGGTTTATGAACTTAATCCATTCTGAAAGTCTGTTCTTAAATCAAAGTGTTCTTAAACCAAGGCATGCTTTCCCATAGCAGTGGGGGACCCAGTTTACAAATGGAACACACTCCAACAGGAAGCGAAACATGTTCTTATTCCCAGGCAAAGTTCACAAACCAAAACACCTACTTCCAGGTTTGCAGCGTTCCGAATCCAAGTTGTTGATAAACTAAGCTGTTCTTTAACCAAGGTACCACTGTATAGGCAAAAGAAACACAACTTGGCAATAGATTGAAGAAAGGGAGTAAGTCTTATTTCACTGTCTGCAAGCCTTTTACTCATTTGGTCCACTACAAGTAGTTTGAAATGACGCAGTGAAATACACTGTATTGAATTAATTTTAAGGGTGAAATGGAGATTTTCAAAAAAATGAATGTGCCATCATGGAATTTTATTTTAGAGATGCACATTATGCACATTCTTCATTTATTCCCACAACTAATGGGAATGAAATGACAGGGTATTTTTGATAAGGTGAAGTATCATGGAGAACAGCCGTCTTTTACCATTCATTAATATTTATGCATAAGTTTGTGGTTTGATGAATATGCATGAATTTAGAGACTGAATTATTTAAACCATATTAGGAGGTGTGTTCCATTTTACAAGTCAATAATTGGTTCCCAAGTGGATAAACTGTGAGATTGTGAGCTGAATAGTTTATCCCAATAAGATGTGAATTATTGCTGAAGAAAAATTGAGTTCCTTCCTATTATGCCTGTTATAGTACAAGTGAAATTATTTGATTAGATATCAATAAGAGTGAAACTAATGACAAATTAATTAGACTAGCTCCCTCCCCCCACTTCGCTGAGTCAGCACTCTGATAAACCTATAATTAGAATCTCCAACTCTCTGAAATTCCACGAAGTTATGAAGATTTCTATCAATCTGTTTTCCTTCTATGTACAGTTTGCTTGCTTTTAAAATAATGCTGCAATAATGTAATCCTTTGGAGACCATAGGAAAAAGAGCTCAAAGTGGTATGCAGGTAAACATTGTGATAAATTTCAACGCATCAATGCAAAAACCTCATCCCATTTTTGAACATCTTCATCCCATTTTCAATTGACCTAAGCTCTTCAGATTTGGAGGCCAGCAAATTGGGGTAGGCAATAGTATTCTTTGACTTTTGAGGGAATTGTGGTGATGTCCCTTTTGGGGGGTCAACAAAGCTTCTTTTCAGTAGCCCAGTCATTATGTTGTATCCTCTCTAATAACCTGGGAATAGTGTACGATGGCAAAATGTTGACTTCCTTCTGAGGAAGGGAAAAGGAATCGCTTTACTGTAAGTTAGGAGGACCCTAGTTTAACTGTAAAGCCAGTCACAATCTCCTTGGGCAACCTTAGGGAAACCACTATGTCTCAAGCCTGGCCCCCAACATCAATAGAAATATTTGCTCTATTAGCTGTGGAATATGGAAAAACTGACATACATACATGCAGACATACATATGTTTATTTCTCTTATACGCTGGAAATAATTTAAAAACCCTATTTTGTGCATGTCATAAACCTTAAACATAAATAATTTGACCATGCCTGTGGGGGCTTTAGCATCCCAACATAATCTTTTTAACCTCGTATCCCTTTTGAAAAATGCTATTGGGGTCATGAAGAGTTGGACATGGCTAAACGACTAAACAACAACAACAACTCTGTGCAAAGTTTCATTTAATTGCATATATATATATATATATATATATATATATATATATATACACATACATATATACACGAGAGGAATTGGGTGCCAAAGCATTGGTCCTATATACATCCCAATGAAATAAACTGGGCTTGGTCAGGGAAGATTAGGACTACATAAGTGGATATTCATTGAAAGCCATATCATGTTTGCAAAGCAAATGTTTAGCTAGAAACTGCTGAGCAATGAATACAACTTCTGGCATTGCCTTCAAATATGCAATTTATCAGAGCTAAAAATGATTTCATAATAAAATGTGGCAGCTTTCTCATATGAGAACTTTATTATTTATAATGTATAACCTTGAAACCATGCACCTGTTTCAATATTTATATGAAGAGATCAGTGAGTTAAAAGGGCTACCTTATGAAATATCAGGAAATTAATATAAGGAGTTGATCCAGTTATCTTTTTAAACCAAAGCGTAACAACAAAGAAGCAAGAACAACCATTAATGTCCAGTTATCCTCACAGAGCATCACTGGTTCAGTTATAGAATAATTTACTTCAGATCTTTTATACAATAAGCAGTTTTACTGGGGGAGGGGATGAGTCGAACCTTTATCAGCACATTTTTAATATGTGTTTGGATGAAATATCTGTTTAAACACAAAATTCATCAGGAAGGCAAATAGGACAAACTGGAACGTGTCCAGAGGAGGGGAACCAAAATGGTCAAAGGCCTGGAAATGATGCCTTATGAGGAACGGTTAAGGGAGCTGGGCATGTTTAGCCTGGAGAAGAGGAGGTTAAGGGGTGATATGATAGCCATGTTCAAATATATAAAAGGATGTCACATAGAGGAGGGAGAAAGGTTGTTTTCTGCTGCTCAAGAGAAGCGGACACGGAGCAATGGAGCCAAACTACAAGAAAGAAGATTCCACCTAAACATTAGGAAGAACTTCCTGACAGTAAGAGCTGTTCGACAGTGGAATTTGCTGCCAAGGAGTGTGGTGGAGTCTCCTACTTTGGAGGTCTTTAAGCAGAGTCTTGACAACCATATGTCAGGAGTGCTCTGATGGTGTTTCCTGCTTGGCAGGGGGTTGGACTCGATGGCCCTTGTGGTCTCTTCCAACTCTATGATTCTATGATTTTATGATTCTAGGTGTGCCCCTCTCCCTCAGCTGGATGGTATAGTACAGAAGTCAGCAACCTAAGGCCCATGGATTGGAAGCTGCCCATGAGGGTTGCTTAACTGGCCCATGGGCCGCCCCAAAACTGAGCTGCCCACTCGGTGAGTCCCCATGCGCTGCGCTAAACTGGTGCAGTGCAGCGCAGGGACTCTTTTCTGCAGCTCCGGAAATTGCTTCTGCGCATGCCCAGACACCAGAAATCGCTTCTGTGCAGGCGTGATTTTTGGTATCTGGGTAGGCGCAGAAGTGATGTCTGGTGCCGCGAACATGCGCAGACGTGATTTCTGGCATCGTGCTGCACCGATGTGACCCATGGAGGATCTCCGTGGGAGTGATCTGGCCCATTCCCAGTAAGCTTTACCAACCCCTGGATAGTAGGAGAAAAGCAAGATCTGTTTGAGAGAGAGATGGCCTAGAAGCAAGTTCAGACAGAAGCCTCAGAGGGAGAGCCATGTTTCATTTCCGATTGAATCCAAGGATGTGACTCTGGGAGAAGAAAGACCTCTTGAAGTGTCAGACATGCCGAGCTGCCCCAACAATGGGCAGGGACATCACATGTGCATGATGTCACATGTGTGCCATCCCCCCACCTGGCCAGGTCAACTCAGCCCGCCACCCCCCAACCATCCACTGCCAGCCACCTTACCTTTGTGAAAGGGATGCACCTCACCACACACACGCCCACGTCGCCTAACAGATGCTTCTGTTAGAATTCCTGCTTCATGATTGCAGTCATGGGATTTTTGTCTTTCACATGACGGTATATGTTTTGATTCCACAGAGTGGGAAGTGACGGAGACAGGATGTTTGTGTCACTGTGTTCCGTGAAGTGGGACTATTGTCCTTTGTCTTTTTTCTCTTTGCTGTCTTATGCTAGAGAGAGAAGGAGCTATGTTGCAGTGCTCCGTGTGTGTTTATATGTAATTAAAGTAGATTAGCCAAAATGCTGAGTTGCTGAGGTCTGTTACGCATGATGCGCAAACTCTGCGGATCCCTAAGTGTGCCGGTGTCGGTTGGCATCGGTCGCTGTGATGTTTGGGCTGAAGAAAGCTTTTGAAGCTTCCAAACAATCGACCAGGGGGGAGAGAACATGCCAGTCAGGCATGTGTCTCTGCCAAGGACCTACTCAAGTGTAAGCTGAACTCCTGAGCTTCACCCTCATGTGTTCCTGGTGGAGATAACCAGAGCGTCTGTCAAAAGGACCCGCTGGGGTAAAGGCGCTTCACACTGATGCATCTGAGGATCACCACAGAATTTGGGGCTATTCCCCTCCTTGAAAATATTGGGGGGCCCTCACCCCCCAGGTGGCACCCCTGTGAGGTGTTTATGCTGCGAGCCCCTCCTGCATAGGCTAAAGTTATATATGTGCATTTAATTAAACCATGTACCATACAGACACCACAGTTTCTGTTGTCCCTCATTCCAAGGAAACCGAACCCTGGGTGGGTGCCTGGAACCTCACACTGCTCGGAGAGTGGGGTGGCATGCAAAATGAAATTATAGCGAAAGTAATTTTAATTCCCTTACACAACCTTCTCTCGCATATGCTCTTGTCAGATGTGGTCAGCAGAATAACGGCAAATGCTCACCAAGACAAGGCAGACACCCTCTGTTTTACGATGCTGAATTTCTGATCAGTTTTCTTACAAACCGCAGGAAAGATTTATGTGCTAGATTTAAACACAGGGGAAAATATGCTGCTTGGCTGCCTCTCACCCTTGCTTGTGTCCCATTATATTTGCAAGAGGTGTGCTTGCTGAAGTCCCTTTATCCGCTCTGAATACATGCTTGTTTAATCTTTTAGAATCCAGACATTATAATTCTGGTTTGTGATTCACATATACCTCAAGCCTTCCTCTTCGATCACCTATGCCATGCAAGCAGTGAGTTATGTTTTAAATATTTATTTCACAGTACATTTTTAAGAGAGCTGGAACACAGCAGCAATACCGTAAAGTTTTACAAGGGGATAAGAAGCTACTTTCCTTAATGAGCAGTACTGTTTGACCTGTGGCCTTATTTTTCATTCACTTAAAAATGAGGATCTCTGTGCAGTAAAGTTCTCTTGAGACTTGATGAATGCCATTAATTAGAAATGTTTCCCCCTGATATTTTTCTGTTACGAGAGAGAGAGAGAGAGATTTATTAGGGGAGGGGAGTAGAAGTTACTCAAAAGATACACATTTTCAAATGTATATCTTTATAAAATTTGAGGAGTGAGGATATTACCCCTCTATTATTGTCTATGCTGGGTTGCTCAACCATTGCTACTGTGTCCTTTCTTTTAGTAGATCAAGATGATCAGGTGACAGCAAAATTTGCAAGGTTTTTAATGGGGGCAATTAGAATAAGATCTATTATTTGATTATTGATGTAAACCCCCAAAATGTATTTTCTACAGTTAATTTATTACCTCTATGTTCAGTACATTTTATTTTATTTTATTGCTATGGCTAGGGCCTGATGGTCCATGGGGTCACGAAGAGTCGGACACGACTAAACGACTAAACAACGACAGGGCCTGATGCAAATAAAGATTCTTTTGATCCTGATTCATTTTCAAATAAGTTAATTTAATTTTGGCCTTAAATATGCCAAATGGAAATTATTTTGTGAACCGCCCTGAAATCTTATGATGAAGGGTAGTATATAACTGTAATAAATACAGTGGTGCCCCGCAAGACGAATGCCTCGCAAGACGAAAAACTCGCTAGACGAAAGGGTTTTTCGGTTTTTGTGTTGCTTCGCTAGACGAATTTCCCTATGGGCTTGCTTTGCAAGACGAAAACATCTTGCGAGTTTGTTCGCTTTTTTCTTAAAGCCGCTTGAAGAGGCGCAGTTGTGACGGACCGTGCTTCGCAAGACGAAAAACATCGCAAGACGAAAAGACTCGCGGAACCAATTAATTTCGTCTTGCGAGGTACCACTGTACAATAAAATAAGGTGGGCATATAGGCAAGATCAAAAAAGTATAGATGAAAGGGAAAGGTTGGAGCATGGCCACAGCTCTGAGACCTTGGTAACTGCATCAGGAAGATGGGTGATGGCAGTAGGTCAGAAGCAAAATGCCTATTTACCGTATTTTTCTGTCTATAAGATGCCCCCATGTATATTTTGGGGGGACTCCAATTTAAGAAAATGGGGAAAATCTATCTGTGCATAAGACCCCCCCCAAAAAAAAAAAAAATTCTCGGTCATTATTTTTTAGGGAAAAAACCTAGTCTTATACACGGAAAAATATGGTAGTCTGCCTAACATTTCTTTGGGAGTTTATTGTCAGGCATCAGAGGATCCAACCCCCATGGTAGATTGCCAGGAATGGATAAGAGAAGGAAAGTTCTTACCAACTGCTTTTTATTCAGTATTCACAGAGAGGCTTAGAAATGCAGCCTCTTGGAATAATGGCATTGCTCCATCACTACGGGTGCTGAGATGTGCCTTCTGCCTCTGAGCTCTCTGCTCTCCTACTTTCAATGCTTGCCGGGTTCTGGGAGGGAGGGTCTGAAATGCTTTCTAAAGACACTGTGTCTATCAGCTGTCACTCCTCTGATGCTTCTTCTTCCTCCTCTCCCATTATTTCCCAGCTTTTCCCCTCATCTGCCTCTGAGCTGTGATCTCCTTCAAACCCCTGTTGTAAATCTTAGCTGTCTTCTTCTTCTCTGGAAGGGTCAGGCTGGGGAGGCGGTCTCCACCATTCCACCTTTGCCCAGTCCCTGACATTTATTGAGGTATAGCTGCTTCTGACGAATGCATCACCCACCTAACTGCACAACATCTACATAACATCATTTGGAAAAGATATCACTCATAAGATAAAGGTGAATCACCATTAGGTCCAGTCGTGACTGACTCTCGGGTTGCGGCGCTCATCTCGCTTTATTGGCCGAGGGAGCTGGTGTACAACTTCCAGGTCATGTGGCCAGCATGACTAACCCGCTTCTGGCGAACCAGAGCAGCACATGGAAACGCCGTTTACCTTCCCGCCAGAGCGGTACCTATTTATCTACTTGCACTTTAACGTGCTTTTGAACTGCTAGGTTGGCAGGAGCAGGGACTGAGCAACAGGAGTGCACCCCGACACAGGGATTTGAACCGCCAACCTTCTGACTGGCAAGTCCTAGGCTCTGTGGTTTAACCCACAGCGCCGCCCGCGTCCCTGATATCACTCATATCCCCTCCCAATTTAATCCAGATTTATCCTTTCCAAATGAAAATCCAATATGTTCCCTTCCCTTCAAAAAATCTCTTGCCAGTGACCTGTACATGCTATCTGCATGAACAACCAGTTTACAATATTAAGCCTCCATTTCAGAAGTGTGCTTTCTCTGCTGCAAATAGCTCCATGGCAACGGAACGACCATTTTGCCCAATACTTTCTAATAAAAACATCTGACCTACCTAAATGTATGCACTGCACATTTTTTGTAAGTCCACTGTCTGTTGTTTTAAGGGTTGTTTGAAACTCAAATAGTTAATGATAATTTAATAAAACGCCTCCTTTTAGAAAAACGAAATGAAGGTGGCTTGCTTATCTTGCTAGGCTTCCTTTTGAAATTTCAAGCAATAAAGCCAATATTGTCAGCTGTAAGGAAGCTAAGCACTATTAGCAACATGCATATGATGCTGAGGACATTATAGCTGGTGATAATATTTGCAAGCATCTAAATAAGCATACTCAAGTGAATAGTAAATCCTAACTATGGGAATTTCTTGCAAGATGTTAGTTGTAACTAAAGTATCTTATGGTTTGGCATCATTTGGAAATGAACATTGGAGTGGGGGGATAATGCTCTCATTTGGAATTCTAAATATTATATGTCTTGAATCTATCCATTATCGCCGTGCTGATGACACATTTTTGTGTGTTCATGTTTTCCATCTGCTCCTAAAAGCAGAAACTTTTGCTGCCTTAAGAAACTTCCCTTTCCAACAGTTCATAGGAAGATGTGGGTGGGGAAAAAATAAGAAAGAACAGGAAGGAATGACATCTGATTGGATGGGAAAATGTGGTGGTTTCAGAAGGTGTCAGAGGCAATAATAATAATGATAATGATAGTTTATTATTTATACCCTGCTCATCTGGCTGGGTTTCCCCAGCCACTCTGGGTGGCTCCCCACAGAATAATAATAATGTGATAAAACATTAAAAATTTCCCAAATAGGGCTGCCTTCAGATGTCTTCTAAAAGTCAGATAGTTGGTTATTTCCTTGACATCTGATGGGAGGGTGTTCCACAGGGAGGGCGCCACTACTCTGCCTGGTTTCCTGTAGCCTCACTTCTTGTAGTGAGGGAACCACCAGAAGGCCCTCGGAGCTGGACCTCAGTGTCTGGGCTGAACGATGGGGGTGGAGATGCTCCTTCGGGTATACAGGGCCAAGGCTGTTTAGGGCTGTTTAGGGCTTTCCAGGTTAGCACCAACACTTTGAATTGTGCTCCAAAACGTACTGGGAGGCTGCAGCAGATGAGCTTGTGGTTATCAGGTTGCCCACTTGTGTCCCAAGGACCTGGTTCACAGTCTGGGGATGCTTATTCATCCAACATTAGAGGCTCAAAGGACCAGTGCTCGTTACTTGGAGGTTTTTAAGTAGAGGTTGGATGGCCACCTATCATGGATGCTTTAGCTAGAATTCTACATTGCAGGGGATTGGACTGGATTGCCCTCTGGGTTCCTTCGAACTCTACAATCCTACAATTCTGTGCTACCATTCTCCTTTTCATGGGAGAAATGTTGGACATACAGTGGTACCTCGAGTTAAGAACTTAATTCGTTCCAGAGGTCCATTCTTAACCTGGAACTGTTCTTTACCTGAGGTACCACTTTAGCTAATGGGGCCTCCCGCTGATGCTGCACGATTTCTGTTCTCATCCTGAAGCAAAGTTCTTAACCCAAGGTACTATTTCTGGGTTAACGGAGTCTGTAACCTGAAGCGTCTGTAGCCCGAGGTACCACTGTATTATCTTTGCCAACAGACATTTGATAGATGGGGATGATTTGGATGTTTTGTTACCAGTGTGCTGCCAAGATTCCTGTGGCTATTAGGGAGTTTGTTTTCTTCTGTTTTTATGGCATTATGTATTTATGTAAAATTGCTTGGAAACCTTTAAGTTACAAGTATAAGAAATCTGGTAATGTGAAGATGGCTTACCATTCTTGAAGGTGGAATACTCTAGGCAACAGATAGATCTTGGTCTACTCTAGAAAAGCAATTCCTAGAGAATCCAATAGCACTCTCAAAAACCCTGTTGGATAATTTTATATTAGAAGGCATGCTTTAGCCATTCTGCTAATTTCCTGTTAATTGGACAAATGGAACAATCTTGTTTCCATGTGCCATTGGTGACATTGTAGCATTAATTTTAAGTAGAGTTTTATAACAAACCACCTTAGTTTTAATCTGTGAAGCAATGTTAAAATTACACTTACACTCAGCAAGTCGGTTTTAAATCACATATATATGCAGCCAGAAGGATTTGTTTCAGTAGAGACCATGGACTTTTAAAAAGTCATTGACTCAATGGATGCTGCATTCATGCTGAGAGGAAACTCATTAGCCTGGGCAAGCCTGCAATTGTTCAAGAGTGGAATCTGGAAACTGAAAAAACAAAGTAGATGCTAAAGCAGTGAGCATATCAGCATCCAGTTACTGCTTTTCTATTTATTGCAAATCTTGCCACTTAACTAAGTTTTATTTAGGATAATAGAAAATTTAAACATTTGGTACATTGTAAATGTGTCAGATTTGTCCATTTACATCACTATAAATGCTGTGATTCTACAAAGATTATTATAATAGGCAGAAAGTGTGTTAACAGGATCTCCTGCTCTCACTCCTGCCGTACAGCACAAATAACTGGGCTGAATTAAAATTGATTTGGCTTTTGTATCAGAATAAAACAAGTACAACGGAATGCAAAAGAATAAATTGTCTCTTTGTGCTGTGAAATCATCAATATTTATAAGCAAGGAAGTAAAACACAGAGCAAGGGATTACAGCCCAAATGCTAGAAGACATACAATTTAGTCAAAGGATGAATTGGGGGGAGGGGAATGTAGATGGCTTGTTTGGACTAAAAGGTGGAGTCGTGCCTTGCTGTACCCTCAACTGAAACATCAAGAGTTGTGTTGATTAAATCCTCTGAGTCCCAAATTAGAATCACAGAATTGTAGAGTTGGAAGGGACCCCAAGGGTCATCTACTCCAACCCCCTGCAATGCAGAAATCTCAACTAAAGCATCCATGACAGATCACCATCCAACCTCTGCTTAAAAACCTCCAAGGAAGTTATGATAAAATGGGCGATAGACTTTGGATATAATTTGGATTATGATAATTGGATGAGGCTATGGAATAAAGGTATGAAATTTACTGCCTGCACCACCCTTAGAGAAAATATGGAAAAGATGATGTACCCCCATGAAATTAGAAAAAATGTATAAGACTGGGGATAATAGGTGTTGGCAGTGTAAATCCAAAGAAGGCAGTTTCTATCATATGTGGTGGAAGTGTGAAGAAATAAAAAAAAAATTGGGGAAGCCATATACAATGAATTGAAAAAGATACTTAAATACACCTTTGTTAAAAAAACCCGAAGCCTTCCTCCTAGGTATGATTGGAGACGAGATTAAAAAAGAAGACTACATAATGTTTCAATATGCAACTGTAGCTGCTAGGATTCTACTAGCACAAAACTGGGAAACCCCTAATATCCCGACCATTAAAGATTGGCAAATTAAACTATTTGAATACTTAGAATTGGCAAAAATGACACAGAATATCAGACAGCAAAAAGATACAAAGTTTAATGACAATTTGACCAAATTTATAACATATATGGAAACAAATTCTAGAAATCTAAAAATCACAATAGGTTTAACATAATTCTTGCGATGCATAGATGATATAAAATGATTTTTTAACATATTACAATAAAAATGTAAAAAGAAAAAGAAAAATACAAAATAAAAACAGTTAAAAAACAGATTAATCTTAATAAATATCTTATATAAAAAAAATGAAAACTGCAGAATGGAATTACAATCTTATATAATCCAAAACCGAGATGGAGGGAAATCAGTTCATGTGTTTCTTTTTATGTCCGTTTAGGTTTTCTGTTGTTTGTTCTTGTTCTTGTTTTCTTTTTTTCTCTTTTTTATGTACGGTTGTTTTGTTTTTCTGTTTGCTTATGAAAATTAATAAAAAGAATTTAAAAAAAAACCTCCAATGAAGGAGAGCCCACAAGCTCCTTTCCATCCGGGTACGACTGCAGCTTGTGTAAGCAATTTGGGGTTTTTGCATGTTTTCATTATTGAGGCGGACCCAAATCCTCCACCTCTGTTTTATGGGGAAAGAGATAAAAAGGAAAGATAGAGCTACTGCTTCTCTTGGAAAACATACAGTATCAAACCAACTTGTTCCATTAGTGCAAGGATTTCTGCTTGTGCAATGGAACTGCCCCCCTCTTCTCCCTCCATGGCCCCCTAAATACCAGACCCTCCATTTTCCAGGGACAGTCCTGGATTTACAGAAGCTGTCCTTGTTTTTTATTTGATCCTGGAATGTCCTGCTTTTCCTTAGGATGTCCTTAGGATGATTCATCAGAGAAATATTGGAGGGTACATACAACCTTTAGAATACATCTGAAGGAAGCCCTGTATAGTTTTATAAATGGCGTTTCCGTGCGTTCTAGTTTCTGTTATGGTGTTCCATTGCTCCAGAAGTGGTTTAGTCATGCTGGCCACATGACCTGGAAAACTGCTGGCTCCCTCGGCCTGAAAGCGGAGATGATCACTGCAACCCCATAGCCGCCTTTGACTAGACTTAACCATCCAGGGGTCTTTTACATTTATACACACATACACACACAAACAACTTTTTATATGTTGGAAGCCACCCAAAGTGGCTGGGGCAACTCAGTCAGATGGGTGGATTATTATTATTATTATTATTATTATTATTATTATTATTATTATTATTACATCATAGAAATGTTGGAGGGCATGAAATACTTCTCAAGAAAACAGCCTGCCTATTGGATGATTTTTATGACATGGTAAACCAAACTATGGCTTATAAAACAGCAGCCATGTTGCTTCTCCTCAGCCCTTTTAATGCATCAGTGAGCTAAGTCAAGCTTTCCCTTAACACACTATCTAAACCAGGACTTCTGGCTAAGCTCTCTTCTCACTAACCACAAGCTGTATCCAAGAATATACATATGGCCTGAGTAAGGCATAGGTTGGTTTACAGTGTCTTCTGAACCTGGTCAATGTGCAGAACAGCTGGGTGGATTTGAAATGCAACCCTATATCAACAAAGAAGCTAGTGCCGTAGAGTCCAATGGAGCTTACTTCCAGATCAGTGGCTATAGGACTAAAGCTGCACAGTCTTTGTCAAGTTCTATTCGTATTTTTTCCCCTTGATTTAAGAAGGCTTCCTTCGGTGATGCAATCTGGAAGCTGCTGATTTATAGCAATGGGACAAATAGATCAGCATAGGGTCTCAAGCGCTGGAAACAGAACATGGCAGGTAGTAAATAAAAAGAATGGATAGCAAAGATGTAAGATGGACAGCTTATCTAAATACAGTAAAACATGGAATAAATTTTACAGGAGGCTTCACAATTTATTTATTTATGTATTAGTTTTTCCTACTACCAATGAGGCAGCTGAAGCCGCATACCTATCAAGCCAAAATGTGTTGTTGTTTTTTTAAAAAAGAACAAGCAGACCATGTCTCAACACCAAGATCATAATGAAACTATGAAAATCCGGCACAGCCAAAATTAAATAGATATAAAATAATCAACAGGAAAAAAGGAGTTCTTCAGTCACAAAGCTTTGATAAATGCTTTTCAAAAGAGAAACTTCTTAGCAATCCCAAGGCAGCCAAACCTACTTCACTCGGCAGAGTATTTCAGAATGGAGGTCATCATGGGACAAGCCCATCAAAACAAAAATACATGAATAAATGAAGTTAAATTCTTCATTTGGCTCTACACTTTGGCTTACATCAATTCAAAGGGAAAAGGGATCGTGTGAGGATGCACTCCCAAAGGCATTTGAGAAGAATTTCACCTGATCAACTAAATCAACAAGTTGTTGTTGTTGTTACATTCCTGCCTTCACAAAATGTGCATGTCTTTAGAAAGGTTTTCCTGCTTCAGTGACATAAAAATGATTGCAAGAATAGAGTGGGTCCTGCAAATGCAAAATGACTGCTCCCCACATCAAATGGGGGGTGTACCTTGTGTGGACGCACCCCTGATCCTACACGGCTCCTAGCAGTATTACCTGGCATTCCCCCCCCCCAGGCTGGATACCTGGAGGTTCCCGCCCAACCTCGGACAGTCAACCAATCCCGGTGGGGGGAGACGTTGCCAGGGGAGTTGGCCAGGTAGGGGGTGGGACTTCCCTACCCACACAATAGAGGGTGAAACTTACCTGGGGGATCACAGTCGGCTCCAGAGCTTCTCCCACCCCACCCTCCCTCAGTTAAGCTTTGGCAGTTAACTTATTCTTTACAGGTATGCTGGCGCTGCTACGTATTGGTCGCTGTGAAAGGAATTTTCCTTCATTGGCAGGTTTTGCCTTCCCTGTAGCAAAACATCACAACTTTGGCGGTTTCAGGCCTTGGTGGAATTCTTTAGTCTTTATTCCCTATACAGTGGTGCCTCGCAAGACGAAATTAATTCGTTCCGCGAGTTTTTTCGTCTAGTGAATTTTTTGTCTTGCGAAGCACGGTGTCAGGAAAGTTTTGGAAAAGCTTCAAAAATCACCAAAAACCTCAAAAAAGGCTACCACACTGTGCTCTATGAGTTGCTCCTTGAAGTCAAGTCGCAACTGTATTAACGGTGTTAAGAAAAAGGAAACAAACTTGCAAGACGTTTTCATCTTGTGAAGCAAGCCCATAGGGAAATTCGTCTTGCGAAGCAGCTCAAAAACCGCAAAACCCTTTCATCTAGCGAGTTTTTCGTCTTGCGAGGCATTCGTCTTGCGGGGCACCACTGTAATGGGGGGTGTGGGGCATGAAGCGGTGACCCCCCCCCCTGTGGTGGCGATCCCAGGGTTCCCTGTTAAAGGGGTTGTTCTGAGGGGAGTCATTGGCCATACACCGAGAGGCTGTCATTGGTCTCCCCCGTGTTGCGCTGAATTGGGGGGCGGGCTCTCTGCTTGAATAGACATTATCAAAAGCCAGTCCAATCCCGACTCAATCTGGATAACCCTGGTGTTCCCCAGATCCCCGGCTGGGGACTGGCAGGGATAAACACCCAAGGCCTACTGTAAGCCAAGGTCTCCCTACATCTGAATCTTAAATAAAGTTGTGGCTAATTTTAATCCCACAACACAGTGTTGTGTGTCTTTATTCCATGCGGGAGCCGGCCTTGGGTTGGGGGGGGGGGTCTCCGCCTGTCTGCACAATGTATATTTTTAGAACCCATCCTATTTTTGTGTTGAAATTTGTTTAAAGCTCTTTTCGATATTGTATTTTAAACTGTTGCGACCTGCCTTGAGGCAGACTTTGGTAATGAGGCACCCTGATCGAGGACAAAATTTGGCACCCCTCCCAAAGATTTCTTATTTTCACAACAATTCCTAATTTATTTATTACTATTTTGGCCTAGCACCCTAGGTGGAGGAGTGGATCTCACTGCCTTGAATCCAACACTGCTTGGGTGATGTGTACATAATAAATCAAAACAATCACAATAATGTTTTCACCCAAATCTAGGTATGAAATATGAAATGTTATTTTCCTGAGATACAGAACAACATAGGAAGCAGTCTTATACTGAGTCAGAGCATTGGGCCTTTGCCAGTGTGGTGTAGTGGTTAAGAGCGATAGACTCGTAATCTGGGGAACTGGATTCGCGTCTCCGCTCCTCCACATGCAGCTGCTGGGTGACCTTGGGCCAGTCACACTTCTCTGAAGTCTCTCAGCCCCACTCACCTCACAGAGTGTTTGTTGTGGGAGAGGAAGTGAAAGGAGAATGTTAGCCGCTTTGAGACTCCTTTGGGTAGTGATAAAGCGGGATATCAAATCCAAACTCTTCTTCTAACTCAATATCATCCACTCTAACTGGCAGAGGCTCTCTGAGATGTCAAACTGGGAGTCTTTTCCAGTGGCAATGATTGAGGCTAGTAGGGCGAATGCTCTTTCCCCATATATAAATATGAACATCTGAACTGACACTGAGCTCCCCAAAATAGATGGTGACGATTTAAATTTATTAGTCACTGCCTACAGGAAGCATTGGAGCATCTTGCAACACTAAAATCACAACACACAATACAATATACTAAAATCGATACAACAAAGCTAAAGAGAGAAAAGACCCAGAAAAACAACCTCCTCACCATTTGGTTAACAGTCAAATGTCTGTTAGAAGAGAAACATTTTAGTCACCCAATGAAGATGCCATGTTGGCAGCAATTGAGTCTCCCAGGTGACAGCATTCCACCAATGGGAGTGGACATTACAGGGAAGACCCATCATCTCAGCACCACTCTCTGGATCTCTTCTGGGACACACACGGTCCTGGCTCCCCCTAAAGTAATCTGGGAAGTGTTTGCAAGGATGCCAAAAGATATTGGGTGAGATGTGCTGAGAGAAGTTAGGTGAGCCCTATTCCCCTCTCCGAGCTACAGTTCTCTGAGTTTCATAGAGTTAGAGCAAGTTGAAGGTCTCCAACAAATTCTAGAAACTAGAATTATTTTGGAAATTTATGAAAGTTTTTTTTTTTAAAAAAATGTGGTGATTATAGAAAAAGAAAGTTCTTCTAATGCAATTAGTGGGAAATATGCTGTAGTTAAAAGTCATAGGAATATTTTAAGTATGGAAAATGAAATCAAAGAAATGCTGCATATGGTGTTAATGATGCATTTTCTGGCACCTGCAACTAACGTCTTGCATAATATGTTGACCTGCTTTTACAGTGCACGGCAGTTTGGAAAGCTACTTGAAGAGGTAAATAGCAAAAAAATCACACAGAAGAAAGCAAGAGTATCTGAAGATTCTTGCAGCCTTTTGTGGATATCTGGGGGTGCTGAGAAAACGAAACAAAACATGGAACCAGTGGCCACTTTTTGCACACTCTTAATGTAGATGACAATGCATGAACCATACCTATGTATGCTACCTCCGTAATATTTACAAATGAAAATCTGTGTCTGCTCAGGAGTAAGTCCCACTGATTTCAGCAGGATCTACTTCCCAGGTACATATGCACCAGACTGCAGCATTAATATAATTTCATATTGAAAATCCATTATGCTAATCTTTAAACAAGTATACAGAATAAATTGGTGCTTAATTTACTATAGACTGTGCTACAGATACTCAGCGGTACTCATTCTTTTTCATTAAATGCTCTGAAATTGCTTTCTGGTTATTTGTTGTTGTTGTTTTGCATACTCTCGCATACGTTAACATAAATGCTCTGAAAAGATTTATTTACTGTAGAAACATGCATATTATATTGTCCCCTGCTTTCAATTTACACGACAGGTTATCAGAGGAAATCAAATGAAACATGACAGTGCTACAACCCAAAAATAAAATTATGAATTTGATCATACACTTTGTTTTATTTTCTATGCACACACCTTAACATTGCTCAGATGAAAAAAGGGACATTTCCCCTCCTCCCAAATAGACCCTCCTTCACCCCTATTTTTGCCGCCTCCCCCATGGGACACAGCACACCGTCCTGAGAAAACCCCCAATTTTATTTTATTTTATTTTATTCTTTGGTAGATTTACAATAAGAAAAGTACACACCAATCAATAAATGTTAGAAAAGGGCAAGATTATATGGAGACACAAAAAACATTTTGTAAAGGAAAAAATATCAAGATTCCTTGTGCCTTTTTCCCCCACCCAGGGCATCCCTGCCCTTTGCCTGCCCCTCAACGCTGGCATGTCTCACAGGGTTGGACCCTGGCAGGAGCAGCAGCCTTGACTAATAGAGTGGGGATTATAGAAAACGTGTGTGTTTCATTTGCACCAACAACTTGACAAAGGGCTTTCCCCACACATATTGGCTTGGATCTGGTAGATCCAGGATTTCTGTTCTCACAAGCTTGTTTCTCTGATTTCTTCTCATTGCCCGACAGCTCTAGCCAACCTAACATCATTCTGGAAAGTCAGTGTCTTTTTGTGGGGAGTGGGGAGAGGAAGTTATGGCATGAAGGAGGCAGGAAAGACTCACTTCTTGTGAGTCCTAGAGCTCTTTAAAACCCACCTTTAAAAAGATTATTATTATTATTTAGTGTAATATGTGAATGAAGCAAATGGCACCTTCAGATGACCTGGTTATTGAGTATACAGTGGTACCTCAGGTTACAAACGCTTCAGGTTACAGACACTTCAGGTTACAGACACTTCAGGTTACAGACGCTTCAGGTTACAGACTCCGCTAACCTAGAAATAGTACCTAGGGTTAAGAACTTTGCTTCAGGATGAGAACAGAAATCGTGCTCCAGCAGCGCAGTGGCAGCGGGAGGCCCCATTAGCTAAAGTGGTACTTCAGGTTAAGAACAGTTTCAGGTTAAGAACAGACCTCCGGAACAAATTAAGTTCTTTACCAGAAGTACCACTGTTTATCCTGATTTGCATCATAGGAGCCAACTGTTAAGGGCCGATGTCTCTTCGCCCCCCCAATAAAATATTTGAGGGGACTGGGCCCCCGTAAAGTTGATGGGCATTGCCATTCAAACGATGTGTATGTGCTATGTCATGTGGTCAATTATGCAGGGTGAAACTTACCTGTCCCCCATATTGTATTCAATTTGACACCCCTGATTTGCATACAGCTTTCACATAGGTTGGACTATGGCCAGCCTGTTTAGTAATAAATTTGCTCGCAGGGAGGCCAGTAATGGAACCGCGTGCTGTGTTTATACGACTTCCTGTTAAACATTCATACATCCCACACTTTTCAGCACATTTCCCCATTACAGTGGTACCTCGGGTTACAGACGCTTCAGGTTACAAATGCTTCAGGTTACAGACTCCGCTAACCCAGAAATATTACCTCGGGTTAAGAACTTTGCTTCAGGATGAGAACAGAAATCACACAGCGGTGGCGCAGTGGCAGTGGGAGGCCCCATTAGCTAAAGTGGTACCTCAGGTTAAGAACAGTTTCAGGTTAAGAATGGACCTCCAGAATGAATTAAGTTCTTAACCCGAGGTACCACTGTACTTTCTAAACCACAAAAGTCTGTTTAATTTTAAAGTGATTTGTTGCGCCAGGTCAACAGAGTGTTTGAAACCACTTTCATTGTGCCAATCTAACTTTCTTGAATGCACTTGAATCCATCCACAAACTCATGGCAGCCTGGAGGTGACCAAATATATGTACATACTGCTCAGTTCTTTAGGGAGATTGTTACTGGCAACAACTCCCTGGTGAGTGTATATTTGGTCACAATTCAGAGTTTGCTGCTGCAGAACATATGGAGTAAAACTTCTTATTAAAAACAGACCACCTGCTTCCCCATTGTAATTTAGCAAGCCAAGTGCCAGTTGATTGCTGAGACGCATAAACTGGCTTACCTGCTTCCACAGCTCCAAGTGGTGAACTCTACGCTTGGATGGAAAATTTCTCTACTTTGAAAAGAACTTTGTGTTCCTATCTGTGGAATTTGCTAAATGTGAAGAAGATGACTCTGAGGCGTTTGGGGTTCCAATCTAGTTAATTCTTTTCTGTTGACAGCTCCGATTGACATTTCAGGCATCGTGACTTGCTAATCCATCTTAATAAGCTTCTGGCATTGGCTCTCTTCACGCTCTTTCCCTCACAGTTTTCTTCTCACATCCTCCTTTCAGCACATCATTATTCACAGAGTATGCAGAGAACCTGCAAAAGCTGAGCTTGCATTCCTTTAATTTTCATACAGGTCTCCTGTGAGTAGTTCCCCTTTCATGGTTCTTAATTTTTTAAAGCAAGAGCTCACTGACTTGCCCAATTGTTTTGTCAGAGAGGTCAAAATATACTGGAGGGGGAGAAGTATGGGGATTTTATTGATGGGCTAGGCTTAATCTCTCCATGAGAGACTTTTCTCCCTTTTGTTAAGTAATTTTCCTTTTATCTTCCATAAGGTTGTTTGGCTTCTGCTTCAAAAAGACACATAAAAACTAATGTTCCTTTCCAAGAAGTTTATATTTTTACGTTCTTTTGGAGGGAAAGAGTTCTTCTAAGGGTCAATTACCTATCTGCCTTGGGGCGTGGGCGGTGCTGTGGGTTAAACCACAGAGCCTAGGACTTGCCGATCAGAAGGTCGGCGGTTCGAATCCCTGCGACGGGGTGAGCTCCTGTTGCTCGGTCCCAGCTCCTGCCAACCTAGCAGTTCGAATGCACATCAAAGTGCAAGTAGATAAATAGGTACTGCTCTGGCAGGAAGGTAAACGGCATTTCCGTGTGCTGCTCTGGTTCGCCAGAAGCGGCTTAGTCATGCTGGCCACATGACCCGGAAGCTGTACACCGGATCCCTCGGCCAATAAAGCGAGATGAGCGCCGCAACCCCAGAGTCGGCCACGACTGGACCTAATGGTCAGGGGTCCCTTTACCTTTACCTATCTGCCTAATTAACCTTTTTTTTAAAAAAAAAACTTTTTAAAAGTGAATTTTTATTTTATTCATATTATTGGCCTGTCAAATTTGATGGGAAAATTTGGAGACTTATATGGTTGATGACTATGTTGCATGAGGGCTCCATTCCCAGCCACTGCGTGAATTGGTACCTCCACCCCATTATGCCCCATTACACTCCACTCTGCTGTTGATGCTTAACAACACATAGCCCTGTTCAGTCATCCCCCAATTTCTCCATACGGTTAGTACTGCATAAGGAGGAAAGTGAAGATGAACCTGGCAGGCCCTGTCTCTCCCACATATCTCGGTCACTGTCACTGTGTGTTGGGTGATTAGCTTCTGCAATGGTGAGTCTTATTCTATTTGAGCAGGCTTCTCACTTCAAACCCTGGAAGATCAAGGTTTTAAATCACACAGAGTCTCTGCTGCTCAGGATAGGTATATTTGTCAATTTCTATCATTTTCCCAACCTTAAAGCCTGCTCTCCACATTTCCACACCAGTGTGCATTTTTTTGTAAAGTCCCCATAAAAATTCGCCAGCATTTTTGTGCAAATGTCTCCCAATATACATAGTTCTGTATGCGATTTTCCTTATGCATTTTTGCAAAACAATGCATCTTTTGTATGTTATTTGTATGTTATTCTCACTAATATGTGCATTTCAATGCACTCTTTGCAGAAGTCTATGAATTTTAGGTGCACACTATGAGGCTGATGAACTGCACTGCAAGATTCAGAGAAATGCGAATTTTGAAGGACTGCTGTGTTTCAGTTCATATTTTGTTTCAGAAAGGGCAGATTAGGTAAATTCTCCTTTAAAAGTGAATCAAATTGAATTTTTCCTCCAGAAGTTAAACATTCAGGGGGCTTCAGGAACAGTGACAGGGAGGCGGTGAGCTCATACCTTCCCCTTGAGCAAGGATATTTGTGTGGAAGGAACAGAATGACTGGACAGGACTCATCATCCATCTTCCCAACCTGCAAACTGCCAAGCCCAAGGTAATTTTCTTGTTATATATGGAGGTTTACCTGAGACTCAACAAACTACCAGTCTATTCCACCTACCTGTGACTGCAAAACATGGAGGTTGTCTAGGACCCAGTGCTAGAAGGTGGGCTGTGTTTAGGTTGCTTGTACAGATCTGCTATAAAGCTATTGTGCGAGGAATATTCTGGAGGCTACCAAACTGATTAGCATCTCCTATAATTACATGCAACCATTAGGTAATGTCCCTAACATTTTCGTCTCATTTAACATTTTGTTCGTATTTGAAGTATGCTTGCATGCTCATTTCTTTTACTCCAGGCAGCAAGAGACTGTAAAACTCATCCAGTCAGATGCAGCACTAGAGTCACATGGAGCAACTGGGTCAAAACAAAGAAATATCTTGTTAAAAACACATGCACAAAAAGAGAGAGAGAGCCAGGAATGACTTTCTTCTTGATTATGCAGGCTCTTTTTCATATTACCGAAGAGATTACAGAAGTGTTGCATGTTGATTTTCAAAGCATAAAAGAAAGTCCTAGTAATGATTAAGTATTCTCTTCGCTGACAGCTCTCACGTCACGAAAATCAGTCCTGTATTCACTCAGCATGGGATTTTGTGGAACATGAATTTATCAGTGCTATTATCCAGCATTAATGACAGGGGGGCTGAAACAGAAAGGTAGTGGCTTGCATAAAGGCGGACGGGAGCAACTCAGGTGAGCTTTGAACTGGGAGGAAGGAGTTGGCTCTACTTTTTGACAAACTGAGGTAAGCAGCCTCAGGCAGAAGATGCCCAGGAACATAAGAACGCTGTCTTATACCACAGCATATTATGTCCATATATCCCCAGATGGACAGTTCTGATGGGCAGTTCTAACTTCCCAGGGACTTGGTTAGAAGTCTGCTCTATTGATTTATTTATTGCATTTGTGCAGTTAAAGCAGTTGACGAAACATGGACATAATATGGTCAGCCACCCCCCTGCCTGTGGGCCTATTCTGGACCACCTGCAGTTACCAGACCATTCTGAAAGGCAGTCTTACATATTAAGTATTGAAACAAACAGTCTAATCTTTCTCTCTCTCTTTTTTATACCAAAGATGTCCAAATTGAAATTGGGACCTTCTGTATGTAGCTCATATTCTTACCTACTGAGTTATGGGCTCAGACCCTCCAAGTGTCCCTATTTTCCAGGGACAATCCTGGATTTACAGAAGCTGTCCCAGTTTCTGATGTGATTCCAGGATGTCCCTGTTGGATTCTCAAGCCTATATCAGAGGAATTGGCCACTTTCCAGGCACCCGGCTTGAGCTCCTTGTTGACCTCCCCGTCTGCGTCTCCCGGCAGGATACAGGCTAGGTCACTATCGGCGATCCTCCTCAAGCGTGAGAAGAACACACCACTCTTCCCTCCTCCGTGCCTCCCCCAGGGAGGGGAAAGAGATAGACAGAAATGTATTTACATGCCTTTATTTCTGTCTTTGCAGCAGTACAGAGAAACGCGTCTGCACTCTCCAAACACCAACAGCAGAGAGATCAAACTCCACCCCTGTACTTCCAGTACAGGTCAAATGACACTCTGAGCTAACATCCGGTGCTCAGCACAGTGAATAGACTGTCCCTTTGTTCTCACGGTCCAGTCCCAAACATCAACACCCTGTTTTGCATTCCAGCCAGCTGCAGCTCGCTGCCGCATTGCTGCTTTTCCATAACAGTCCCCATGTCCCCGTTTTTCCTTAGGATACCCCTATTTTCATTGGAGAAATGTTGGAGGGTATGGAGTTATGTCATCCTCGAGCCAAACTGATAAGTAACTATAGAACCTTTAGAAGACATCTGAAGGCAGCCCAGTATAGTTGTTTTTTAAAAAAAATGTTTAATGCTTTATTGTTTTTATATATGTTGGAATCTGCCTAGAGTGGCTGGAGCAACCCAGTCAGATGGACTAGGTCATTATTATGACATCCCTATTTTTATCGGAGAAATATTGGAGGGTATGTGGGCTGTCCTCAATGACATTAAAGTAGTACGGTGCTGAAAACTGCTTCCCTGCACCCCCTCCCTGAAAAGAAATTTTCTCTTAATTTAAAAAAAAAGAATTTAAAGAGAAAAACTTGGTGAAATTCTAATGTCAGGTGGGTGAGTTGTTTGGTTAGGCTGGTCTTAGTTCTGAGGTGATCAAGGGTGTTTTGTTTTTTTCCTTTCCTTTGTTCTACCAGTTAACTCTGCACTTGTCTGCATTCTGCCGCTTTTCCAGATGCCTTTGTTTCCTCTGGATTGCTCTGCCCGTCATTGTTTCTAATGGATGCCTTCTTGAATTGGCTAAATTCAATTTTATCTCATATGATCCATTTCCTTCCTTCTTTCTTTCCTTCCTTCCCTCCCTTCCTTCCTTCCTTCCCTTCCTTCCTTCCTTCCTTCCTTCCTTCCTTCCTTCCTTCCTTCCTTCCTTCCCTCCTTCATTATCTGATGTATTTATAACATACCTCTGTAGACACCTGAGCTTTCAAGCCAAGGCTTGGTGTGCACGGAAGATGCTAAACAAAGCACTGAGTGTCATGAAGAGAACTTGCATCAGCTTCTGCTAAGGCAGCCTATCTATCCAGATAATATGCTTTAAAGCTGATAAACAAATTTGTGTCTGTCATGATGGTGGTGGAGTGGCTAAAGCAAACTGGGAGAAGATGCAAAAGCGTAATACCTCAATCGATATGGTCCTATATGTTTAAGATTATTATTTTTTAGGTAATTTGAAGAAAGTACGATTGTACTACAATTATATATAAAGAAGAATCGTCATGTGACAACTCTGCAACCATTGAAATGGAAATGGGAACAGAAATTGCTGGTGTTCATTGCTTCATCCTACACCCAGAACGGAAATCACCCCAGCAAATATGATGACTATTTGCTGCTGTGGTTACTTCCAGTCTGTAAGTGATACATTATTATTTACATTCCCCCATTTGAATTGTGGTTCCTTTGCACTGAAATGAATGGGGTGGAATATCATTATGACAATATCAGTTATGAAATTAATTGCATGCATTATGTACGTTATATAATTTCACCAGAGCAGACAGAGAGACAAGTGACATACCTCTTCAGCAGAGGGTGAACTGCTGTGGAATAGAAACAGTGATGCATGCAGCAAATGCAGGTTGGAATGGGAAAAAAATGATGCCCGTTTTGTATATCCCTATGTATGTGTGATAGGGATGCGGGTGGCGCTGTGGGTTAAACCACAGAGCCTAGGGCTTGCCGATCAGAAGGTCAGCAGTTCGAATCCCCGCGACGGGGTGAGCTCCCGTTGCTGGGTCCCAGCTCCTGCCCACCTAGCAGTTTGAAAGCATGTAAAAGTGCAAGTAGATAAACAGGTACCGCTTCGGCGGGAAGGTAAACGGCGTTTCCATGCGCTGCTCTGGATCGCCAGAAGCGGCTTAGTCATGCTGGCCACATGACCTCGAAGCTGTACAACGGCTCCCTCGGCCAGTAAAGTGAGATGAGCTCCGCAACCCCAGAGTCGGTCACGACTGGACCTAATGATCTGGGGTCCCTTTACCTTATGTGTGTGATATCCTAGAAGGGGGGGAGAGATCACCAGTTGCCCCTCTGAAGATGCTATTTGGATGCTTTGTGAATCCATTTCTATCAATTAGTCACTTCATCATATTGCTGCATTTCTGATGGTTATCTTTGAAACTAGGTTTGCCTTGCCTGTACTGTTAAACGATTTTAAAGGAAGATTTGGAACTTTCCTCCCTCTCCCACAGATCCAAAGTATTTAGAACTCACCTTGGAGGCAAAGAAGTTTCATTTCCTTATGTCTGAATGCACTTTTGCCACCTAAGCTTCCACCTCAATTGATTCAGAAATCGATTTGAAATTCTCCACTTTAGCTATTTTAAATCACAGCAATCGCCAAATAACAGGTATCAGTTCGAGTGATTTATATTTTTTATTGCCAAGTAAAATTTGGAAGAAGAAAAACAGCTTCTAAGTGAGCAGTTTAAACTTTGTCTGAACTTTCTGAATTTCACGATCCTCATTGTCAGTAGATTTGCAGCACGCACATCTTCCTCGTCTATATTCTTGTGCCATGCCTTGAAAAGATATTTTACTCTTACATATAGGCTGAAGTTGATCATAGGCTGCATGTTTGATTTGAATAGCTTCTTGAAAATGTACCTTTCTTGGGTTTTTCCCCTGTGCACCACTCATATGTATAGCACATCAAGGACGGAATAATAATGATCACTACTGAGAATGTGAAGCTATGTGTCCCTGGAGCACGCACCATTTTCATAATCTAATAAGTGGGAGAGAATAGTTGGAAAATTGCTGTCAGAGAGAATCCTCTACTGAGATTTTCAAAAGAAGCTGTGGTGCTTACTGTACTGATGGGAGGACCTAGAGCATAGAGTGGGTGCATGGAGGGAAGTCATTCTAAGGAACATCAGCAGAAAACTAAAGCCTAGGTCAGCATTCATTTTGAGGTCACTTGTAAGAAGAATTCCACAGCACTGATTCTTCAGCATCAATTTCATTGGACTGGTCATGTTGTACAGATACCTGATTATCATCTTCCAAAGCAAATACTTTATTCCAAACTTAAAAATGGAAAGTATAATGCTGGTGGTCAACAAAAGAGGTTTAAAGACTCTTTCAAGGCAAATCTTTAAAAATGTTGTACAACTTGGAAACACTGGTCTGAGAGTGCTCCAGTTGGAGAACAGCCTTTACCAAAGGTGTCATGGGCTTTGAAGACACTCGAACTCAGGACGCAGGGGAGAAAAGTGCTAAGAGGAAGGCACGCTTGGGAAATCCACAACGTGATCAACTCCCGTCCGGAAACCTATGTCCCCACTGTGGAAGGACGTGTGAATCCAGAATTGGCCTCCACAGTCACTTACGGACTCACAGTTAAAACCAGGTTTATGGAAGACAATCTTACTCAGTTACGAGTGATCGCCAAAGAAGAAGAAGAGGAGGAGGAGGAGGAGGTGGAAGAAGAAGGAGTTCCCAGAAGCAAATGTTATGCATAGCTCTGCAAAATGAAAGTATTGTAAAGTAGAAATTGTTGTCTGAACATTTGAGCATTAAATTAAAGGGTTTTAGGTTTATTTCAGCCTTTCAAATTATTAGGAGCAACATGAGAGATATAGTTGGGTAGGTCAAAAGTCAAAAACCCCAAGTAGAAATTTCTCTAATAGTGACTGCATCATAACATGAGAGAAAAATTGGTGCATGCATATAAAAAAAATCTAAATGATATTAGCTATGCTCATCTTAAAAACTCTTGCAAACTCTTGGCATGAATGCTAGTGGCTGCCAGAACTTCAAGTGCCCCCAAATGGAAACCCTCTCGGGATTTATGATGTGGAGTTCAGACTAGCTGAAAAAATACCCCATAAACTAAATCAATCAGTCAACTGACAGTGAATATCATCTGCAATTAGAAAGTCAGAAAGGAAATGTCACTTCAGATGTTAAATGAAATTCTCTCTGTCTGTTAAACTGACCTATTTTCCATTCATGTTTTATATAGTTCTGCACTTGCATGTCAATGCACTCTGCCCTACCCACAAAAGCACTTCATAATATAGCACAATCTTTTGTCCTCTTCTTCTGTACGACTAAACACTGTAATATATTATTTATTTTCTTTTATTATTTGTTTTAATAGCCTCTCTTCCCACCACTATTCCTTTTCTCTTTCTTTCAGTTAGCCTCCGATTTATTTTCTTTGCTTGTATTTTGAATTCACTGCTTAAGGCTGATGAGAGACAAACTCATAAATATGCTAACTACAAATACCTGGGGATATTAACTCTCCCCACTTGTAAATTTCACTACTTTGAACTTTCTCCTGCTATAAAAACTGAACAATGCATGTTTTTTAAAAGGAGCACGAGCACCCTCATTAATTTTAATACTGTTTAAAAAGTTAATAATTAGGAACAGACACAGCCGCGTTTTAATGTCAATGCCAGTGATGAATTAGTCATACAGATTTATGTAAACATAAAATATGTTTTGTCATGGATGCGCTTTAAAATGGCTTCATTATGAAGTTATCTTCCAGTGGTGTGAGACATTGTTTGTTTGGTTTCTTATTACTAGCACCTCTGTCCTTGCAGTCTAAATCAAACCCTTCCCCTTCGCCACTCCATAATAAATTTCAAGTTGAGCCAAAGTTGGGAATGAGTTGCTGTTACTAAATAGCTGTTTAGTGCACTGTTCTGAGTTGTTGTGTATTTGCAGGATGGTACGACTCTGTGGGTGTTCAGTTGACTTGGTTGTACAGTGTCCTGTGGCTTGGGCAAAAGGGCAATGCTATATGGAATAATCTAAAAAAACTACAAAAAAGAAGCATCCCTGAACCCAATTCGCCTCCCATGAATTTCTTTTTAAAAAATATATCCACTTATTGAAAAAAGGCTTGTTGAAGAAGTAAGGTATTCAATAGGCATCGTATAGGGCTGCCATATCTCTGGATTTTGTGGGACACTACCAGGATTTTAAAGGCATTGTTGTTGATTTTTGAGCTCAGCAACTTTGGGGTTTGTCTAAAAAATCATAGAATCATAGAATAGAATCATAGAATCATAGAGTTGGAAGAGACCACAAGGGCCATCGAGTCCAACCCCCTGCCAAGCAGGAAACACCATCAGAGCACTCCTGACATATGGTTGTCAAGCCTCTGCTTAAAGACCTCCAAAGTAGGAGACTCCACCACACTCCTTGGCAGCAAATTCCACGGTCGAACAGCTCTTACTGTCAGGAAGTTCTTCCTAATGTTTAGGTGGAATCTTCTTTCTTATAGTTTGGATCCATTGCTCCGTGTCCGCTTCTCTGGAGCAGCAGAAAACAACCTTTCTCCCTCCTCTATGTGACATCCTTTTATATATTTGAACATGGCTATCATATCACCCCTTAACCTCCTCTTCTCCAGGCTAAACATGTCCAGTTCCCTTAGCCGTTCCTCATAAGGCATCGTTTCCAGGCCTTTGACCATTTTGGTTGCCCTCCTCTGGACACGTTCCAGTTTGTCAGTGTCCTTCTTGAATTGTGGTGCCCAGAACTGGACACAGTACTCCAGGTGCTCAACAATTTCAGAGTCTTGCTTTAAAAAAAACCTCAAAAACTTTTGGGGTATCCTGGTTTTCACTTTTTGAAATATGGCAGCCCTAGCACCGTATAAACTGTGAACAGACCTCAAGATAAGATAATACAGTATCTGCAAAAAAAGGGTCCTCTTCTGCATTGGTCAGTGACAGGTTGGATAGTAAGGTGTGAAAAGATCTTTTAGGCACCCTGGTCCATAGTTGCTTAGAGTTTGGAATGCTTGGTGGATTGAGGAAAAGTGAACAGAAGCATTTGTGGGAAGGGGAGAAGGGGCTTAATGTGCTTTTTGACATGTTTTGTCCAAGCCCAGCTTAGCCCCCTACAAAAGCTTTGGTATCGAGGGAATCAGCTTCCTACAACTGCTGAGAAAATCAGAAGCCACGGAGGAGAGATTTGCTCCATCTCCATGCACCTGCAACTAATCCATACAGTGGTACCTCGGGTTAAGTACTTAATTCGTTCTGGAGGTCCGTTCTTAACCTGAAACTGTTCTTAACTTGAAGTACCACTTTAGCTAATGGGGCTTCCCGCTGCCGCCGCACTGCCGAAGCACGATTTCTGTTCTCATCTTGAAGCAAAGTTCTTAACCAGGTACTATTTCTGGGTTAGCGGAGTCTGTAACCTGAAGCGTATGTAACCTTTAGCGTATGTAACCTGAGGTACCACTGTATTTGTGTTCTCTCTTATAAATGCTGTTGAAGTATGTACCCTGGCCAAAGTTAACCCCTCTTTTTTGTAGGTGCATTCAAAGCAACATTGAGAGAAGCCATTTTATCATGGTGGGGCCTGTTTTGTTACTACTCCTTACCAGGAGTCACCGTAGTGCCATATGGGTGAAAGGTGACATAATCCAATCCTTTCCTTGGCATAAAAAGTTGAGGGGTGCAGAAGAAGCCATTCAGGGCCATGTAGCTGTTACTTCTGCAGACCCTATTTTCCAGGGAAAGTCCTTGATTTACAAAAGCTGTCGCAGTTTCTGATTTGATCCTGGAATGTACCGCTTTTCCTTAGGATGTCCCTATTTTAATCAAAGAAATGTTGGAGTGTATGGAGTTATGTGACCCCCGAGCCATCTGAAGCCAGCCTTCTTTGGATTTTTTTAAATGTCTAAGTCTTGTTATTATATATATGAATATATTGGAATATGCCCATAGTGGCTGGGATAACCCAGGAAGATGAGTGGGGTATAAACAGTAAAATTATTATGGAATTGGTAAAGGCAAAGGGACCCCTGATCATTAGGTCCAGTCATGACCGACTCTCGGGTTGTGGCGCTCATCTCGCTTTATTGGCCGAGTGAACCGGCGTGCTGCTTCCGGGTCATGTGGCCAGCATGACTAAGCCGCTTCTGGTGAACCAGAGCAGCACACAGAAGCACCGTTTACCTTCCCGCCGGAGCGGTACCTATTTATCTGCTTGCACTTTGACGTGCTTTTGAACTGCTAGGTTGGCAGGAGCAGGGACCGAGCAACGGGAGCTTACCCCATTGCAGGGATTCGAACCGCTGACCTTCTGATAGGGAAGTCCTGGACTCTGTGGTTTAACCCACAGCGCCACCCGCGTTAGCTAGGGCTAAACCAAAGCTGACTGAGCTGAGGCCACTGTAAGACACACACCCCAGGGTGTTTGGGCAATGTGGTGTACTGGGACTAGTGAGGGGCAAATTAGGCTAGATCCTGAGTCTGTTTACCTCAGTAATATAACCTGACAACAAAGTGCAGGACACTACTTCAAAAGCTTGTCATCCCTTTACCAAGTTTATGCCGAATAGCAGCAGCAACCCTGCTGCTGAATGGGGTTTGGATCTGAGGTAACTTTACGCCAGCTCAACTGAGGTAACTTTACACCAGCTTCTTGTGCATAGGATCACTCCCTCAGTCATGTTCATTCATTTCCATGGGTCTACTCTGTGCAAGTCGAATATTACCCAAGGTCAGTTGGTTGCACTGTTCATCTCTTGGGGATAATCTAGTCAGTGATTCTAAAGGTTCAATTACATTTGAACAAATAGCGAAATAATTATAGTATTCTTTTGTCTCTCCTTACGATAACTTTATTTCTAGCGACTCTTATTTCTTGTTAGCAGATCAAAGGAGTGATTATGTGTATGATTGGCATCATAATTACTTCCCCAGAGAGATAAAAACAGGAGCAATTTGGTAATTACCTAGTATTTCTGTTGGTGTAATAACTCTCATACTGATAACAAAAAGGTATCCAAATATTTGAGACAATTCCATTTGTTATGTTGGGGATATATATATATATAGATAGATAGCTGTAGCGATATAGATATAGATATAGATATAGATATAGATATAGATATAGATATAGATATAGATATAGATATAGATATAGATATAGATATAGATAGATATAGATATAGATAGATATAGATATAGATAGCTATAGCTATTCAAGAATCCACATAGACAGTGCTTGAGAACACATCTGGAATTTTCCATCTATGTCAAGATACATGTTGAAAGTCTACCCCATCTCTTTTCTTTCATCCCCTTTCTTCTTCTACCTCCAAACATAATTTATCCGCTACATTTTAGTTTGGTGATTTCTTACCAGTTCAAAGACTATAGTAAGAAATGCATTGTTTACAGGATTCCTTCCATTCATTTTTAGTAGGAACTTGTGTGCCACAGGAGTTTTATCTTGTGCCTTCTGAGTTACTGAGATCCACTTTACAACAGAGGTGGTAGGTAGGCCTTTTCCCATCCTGAGGAAGGCATTCCCTTTTGAGCAATATTCTGAGGGCCACAAGCCAGTGGTGGGTGATGCTACAAGCAAGAGCAGAAGGGGATTTGAATGTAAAATTTACATTTGTAGAATAAGCTTGTCTCTCTGCACACACTCCTATCCCTCTCTGTCCTCCATCCAGACAAACGAGAGGCGTTATCAGAGCACAAGGACACATTCCAGCACAGACAGGTAAAAAACATAAAAGAAACACATGAAAGCCATGGCTGGGGGTGGAACCCCCTGGGAGATTCCCAAGAATCAAATAAATAGGTATTTAGGACTGCATTTGACTTCCAGATCTGAGTTTCCCATCCCTGCTTTACAATCAGTGGCATATCGTTGGGGGGGAGGGCAGAATGGCAGTGGCCCCGGGCACAACATTCTGAGGGGGCGCAACCAGGCACAACACCCATGTGCCCTGCGCCTGAGCTGGCTGAGGCGGAAGGTGGCAGGGTTGCCAAGTTGAGAAAGCTTGTGACCACTGCCACAAACAGCAGTAGCTCCAGCAGCCATGTACCCCTGGCACATGCCTCCAGCCCAGCTGCCCAGTCCACCACGGCGGCGCAACACTTGCCCTGCCCCAGGTGCCAGCAACCCATGTTATACCACTGTTTACAAGGCATCATGGCCCATTAAGTTTTTCTCTTTTTTGTTGTTTAAGCAGTGTTTGCATTATTAGACAAATGGCCCCACCGCAGAGATACACAATGGATCCTTGCCAGAAAGCTGCACCTGGCTGCAGCTCTCTGCCTTACTCCAACTGTCCTAGGAGGCCATAGACATACGTGTCCATTTCATATCTTACATGATAACTGCAACAAAGACTGACCTGACTTTGGTGCTCTGACATACATTACCACATTCAAGTGTTTCCCTTTTGCTTCTGCCAACTTCCTCTGGAGGAGAGATGAGGAAGCTGACTGTGAATCTTCTGGCCTGGTGAGAATAACCTTCCCCCTGTAAGTCTTTCTGAGTGCAATGAGACCAACACTAGCAGCTGGAACCTCTAGGAGGCTGGGGCTATCATTGTCCTTCCCAGAACTTCCTCCAGATGAGAGGTGAGGGAGCTAGATAGTCATCATCTAGTCTGGTAAGAAGACTCCACTCCCTCTGAACTGTATTCATCTATTATCTGCTAATTTTCATTTTGCTCAGTACTTGAAGATAGGGGTATAAGAAAGCATTGCTTCCTGTTCCACCCTGTATTTGTCACATGCGGCACTGTTTCCATTCTGCTGCAGTTTGACTTATGCCGAAAACTACATTATTTATGTTGCTGTCTTCTAAGAAAAAATTACATAATGCAAGTAATTTAAATAATTTACATAAATGCATTGCCTTCCAGCACTCATCTCCCTTCATTTAAAGGCAAAGGAAAGCGAATGCAAACAGTGTGGGGGAGGGAGGAAATGTAATCAATTGCATATCATTTGCAAAATGAAAGCAACAGCGACAGTAAATATTGATCATATTAGCTGGATTGATTTCTTTTTTGTACACTGGACAGAAAAGCAAACACCAGCAATTTCTGCTCCTATTTCCATTTTCATCAGAATTTTATGGCACCCCTATTTTTATATTAAGTTTCGACAGTACTTTGTAATATCAAATGTATTCTATGTTCATCAGAAGCTTGATTCCACTGTATGTGAAATTTTTGATGTGTTTTGTAACCTGCTTTCTCCCCCCACTACACTCCAGTAGTTTGATAATAAGTGGATGTTTGTTGTAAGTAACTTTGGGCACAGCTCACTATGGAAAAGCTGCAAAGAAATAAACAAAAGTTTCTTACATGGAAAGCATTTGGATGAAAAGCATGTAAACTGCAAGTAGGCCATAAGAAGCTTCTCTTTTTCTGCGTCCCACATACTAGCAAACTGTGGTGAGCTCTCCACTGCACAAGTAGAAAACACAAACTATGAGGGAAATGGGGGGGAGATGTTAAAAAGTTCAGTTATCTGTTTCTCACCCTGCAATACTCTACAGCCTAATAGAAAGCTTAAAAGAAACTTAAAAGAAAACCCGCAACCTTTAATTTGTAAGTAGAACTTGCTAATCATCCTAATCAATGTCTTTTAAATAATTTGAGTGAAGAATATTCAAGTCTTGTAGCATAATCAGAGATTACATTTTAAGCTTCTAAATATAAGCAAAGGAGCTGATTATATGCTGATGCTAGTCAGAGATTTAAATATACCAATCCAATGCCTTGCATTTAGCAAATTTTGTCCAAAGGATTAGGGAAAATGCATTATTCTAGCATCATATCTGTCTTGGAAGCAGAAAACAGCATTTGAAAACCAAACATATTGTTTGAGAGTAATAATTTATTGCTTGATCTTTTGATGAATAAAAACATTTAATCGCCTGGTGCTTGTTCTGAGCTCTTAGCCAATGAACGGTCAATCTCTTTTTTGAGAATATTATATTTATAAAAGACACAGTTTTAATTTCAGTATAGAGTCATCTAGAAGTGAGTTGCTATGTTAGTAAATATTGGACTGGAATGTGTAATATGTGTTTGTATGCATGTTTGTACGTTTAACTTCTAGAAATTAGAAAGAAAAGCACTGTATCAAAAGTAGTGCTAAGTAACTTGTTCCATTAATGCAAGGATTTATGTTTATACAACATAACTTTCTCCCCTCCGCCTCTCCCCATGTGCTCCCCAAATTTATGCAGGGTTCTTCCAACCTCTAAAAAAAGATTTCAGAAAAGGGCAGAACACCTGTGGGGAAGTGGAGGAGTTTCATTGCAAGACTGAAAATCCTTGTCCTAAATGGAAACGCACCTTGGATACCATCCCAAACAGTTATTTCAAAAGTTGTATCCTATTTTGTATCTCCAAGAAACCAATTATCTCAGACCCCTATTCCCCATAGAGAACTACAATTCTCTGAGTGATTTAACAGTCAATACGTGTTCCCAGGATACTCTGGGAACCGTAGCTCTGAGAGGAGAATAGGGACCTCCTACCAATTCTCAGCAAGGGACGCGGGTGGCACTGTGGATTAAACCACAGAGCCTAGGACTTGCCGATCAGAAGGTCGGTGGTTCGAATCCCCGTGATGGGGTGAGCTCCCATTGCTCGGTCCCAGCTCCTGCCAACCTAGCAGTTCGAAATCATGTCAAAGTGCAAGTAGATCAATAGGTACCGCTCCAGCGGGAAGGTAAACAGCGTTTCCGTGCGCTTTTCTGGTTCACCAGAAGCGGCTTAGTCATGCTGGCCACATGACCCGGAAGCTGTACACCGGCTCCCTCGACCAATAAAATAAGATAAGCGCCGCCACCCCAGAGTCAGTCACGACTGGACCTAATGGTCAGGGGTCCCTTTATCTTTACATTTACCAGTTCTAAGCACTGTTTACAAATTACAGTTCCCAGGATTCTTTGGAAGAAGCCCAAAGTTAATTGAGAGTTTTCATCACATTTTAGTCATTTACAGAACAATCCAATGTTTGGAAGTAGGTCTGAGAAGTGTTTGGAGGGGCTTAATCCTGGTTAATCCAAGAATGTTGCATTCTCTGAGGGTTTAGCAACATTTACCTTTCCTCTGCTCTTTCCAGGCATGGTTGTGATTTAAAGCTCCTTGTCCCAGCATCCTTCTTTTTGCTTTGGAGCTTTTCCTGTGAAAACCCAGTCTTTGAAGCTCAATTGGAGCAAATGTCAATCTGCAGAAAACCCCAGTTCACATTTGCTGTGATTCAGTTGTAAAGAGCGGGTTTTCGTGTTCAGGAAAACAAACAAACAAACAAACAAACAAACAGACAGACAGACAGACAGACAGAAAATTGGCAGCTATTGGTTCATCACAATAACTTATTCCCTCTAGTGGTAGAGCATAATTTGTAAGGTAAAAAAGGTAAGGATGCCTGAACTGTTAAGTCCAGTCAAAGGCGACTATGGGGTGTGGCGCTCATCTCCTCTATTGTTGAATAGACACCTCTATTTTCATCAGAGAAATGTTGAACAGTATGTACACACTTATTAAATAATATAGGTGGGTGAAAAAGGCAAAGGACCCCTGGGTGGTTAAGTCCAGTCAAAGGCGACTATGGGCTTGCGGCACTCATCTTGTTTTCAGGCCGAGGGAGCCAGTGTTTGTCCACAGACAGCTTTCTGGGTCATGTGGCCAGCATGACTAAACCGCTTCTGGTGCAACGGAAAGCCGTGATGGAAGCCAGAGAGCAAGAACACTGCTTACCTTCCCGCTGCAGCAATACCTATTTATCTACTTGCACAGGTGTGCTTCCGAACTGCTAGGTTGGCAGGAGCTGGGGAGCAACGGGAGCTCACCCCATCGCAGGGATTCGAACCGCCAACCTTCTGATCGGCAAGCCCAAGAGACTCAGTCGTTTAGACCACAATCCCACCTGCATAATTAGTATCAGTGGTGGGTGACCACAAAAATAATCTGTGAGCCAAGGAGCTGTAAGCATTTGTTCCAAATATTTCACTCATGTAAGCCAATGGTTATCCTATATCTGCAGAATCTACTGTGCCACAGCTCAGCATATTTTTTCTAGTGCCAGCACAGTCACTACACATTTTTTCCCAGTGACTTAAATGATCATGTATAGGCCCTGAGTGCCAAATTATCAATGTGTGCAAGAGCTATAAATTGCCATTGCTGTGGGAACAATAATTTTGTTCCTTTAATTTTAGGGCTTGTAAAAACTCAGTGTTAACATTTACAAAGTGTATTACTTTTCATAAATATTTCATTTCTTCGTCTGCATTGTGTTTGCTGTTAATAAAAAAAAAGTTACAGTAAAGTAATTAAAAATGTTCCTTGTACGTATTTATGGTAGGCGCACTGTGACCTCACTTTCCCCGCTCCTCCTGATTACTTTAATCAAATGAGAAATGAGGAAAGATGGTAATAATTTGCAATTGAAAGAAATTTATTATGTCAGCAGTTGCACGTAGAATGCATTAAAATTCCTTGTCTCCTCTGAGTTAACAAAATGAAACAAAGCAAAGTATTTCCCCATAAATAATCAGAGTGTTCATTTATCTCTCAACAGTAAATAAATAACTTTATACTCTTCTTAAATCAAGTGTTACAACTTCAAGTAATTTGGAATTCTTGTTCTACACTGTATAAGATCCCAAATTCACTTAACATAGGATTGCACATCATGCAGAGGAAATCTCCTGCTGGTTTTTCAGCAAATTCAATTATTAACCTCAATGCTTGTTATGCCTCTGATCTATTATCATGCTTGCTTGGGACATCTGTCTTTATAGACATCTGAAACCTATTCTTCTCTGATCAGAGTCTAGAAATCTTAATCACTTAAGGGAATTTAACTCTAGTACCAGGAAGACCTCACCCCACAGTGGGCCAAATGTGTTCTGCCAGAGCACAATAATTCTGGTAGAACTGGTCCAGAAACTAGCACATTTGATGGAATGCACCTGGTCATAACATGTGGAATTTTAGGAATAAAGTCTAGGTAGTAAGCCTTGGCACAATTCTCTGGGTGTAAGACCCTGTGAGTAAATGGATTGCATCCAGCGCTTGCATGAAACTTGTGCAATCAATCCTTCACTTCCCATTCTTCCTCCTAAAGCACAATGTAGACACTCACAAACACACCAAATGGTGGGACCTACTGCAATGAGGCTGCAGTGCGAGCAGGGAAATGGTGCAAAATTCACAGGAGGATTCCTCCACTGGATTTTGGGAAGTTCCCACCTCTCACTGTAGTGCCACAGCTCATATTGTTGAGTAGGTTCCCAGTTCCCAACCTTTCATAGATGCTTTTTGGAGATGGTGGCTAGGAAGGGAAAGGTTGGTTGCCTATACTGCTTTCCATTCATGTGACCACTAGGTACAATTCAGCAGAACTTATTTCAGGATTGTGGATTGTGCTTCATATATGTTGCTGCCAGCAACATATATGAATGGAACCGCTCCATTCATATATGCACACCACTCCTTGCCGTAGGCTGAATGTGAGATACAGAAAGACGTCTCACACTATGAGCTGTTTAGGGGTGAGAAACACTCCCCTGCTTTGCCCAGCCAGCCCACAGCATCCCCTTCTTGCCCCCAAGTGTTTCCCCACCTGCAATTAGGCTCTTTTTGAGGGGGCAGAGGTAACCTTCAATTGACCACAGTCGACTAATTGCAGCACAGGGGACCATTGTCAGGAAAGTCACAAGTAGGGAGCTCTCACCTCTCCATATACTTCAATTTGTTGTTGTTTAGTCGTTTAGTCGTGTCCGACTCTTCGTGACCCCATGGACCAGAGCACGCTAGGCACTCCTGTCTTCCACTGCCTCCCGCAGTTTGGTTAGACTCATGTTTGTAGCTTCAAGAACACTGTCCAACCATCTCGTCCTCTGACGTCCCCTTCTCCTTGTGCCCTCCATCTTGCCCAACATCAGGGTCTTTTCCAGGGAGTCTTCTCTTCTCATGAGGTGGCCAAAGTATTGGAGCCTCAGCTTCACGATCTATCCTTCCAGTGAGCACTCAGGGCTGATTTCCTTAAGAATGGATATGTTTGATCTTCTTGTAATCCATGGGACTCTCAAGAGTCTCCTCCAGCACCATAATTCAAAAGCATCAATTCTTCGGTGATAAGCCTTCTTTATGGTCCAGCTCTCACTTTCATGCATCACTACTGGGAAAACCATATACTTCAATACTACACCACAAAAAACACCAATCCCAGACTGATAATTGGGGGGGAAATGGGTGTAGTAGAAGGCTTTCTTCAAGTCCATTTTTTGAGAGGAGTTCCAGGAAGATCACCTCCCACTCCAGTAAGTATGAGTGGGGAAAAACACCTTTTTCAAGCATAAGTACTAGGAATGGGAGTGAAAATGCACATAAATATACATTTATGTGTATGCACAGGTACATATAAGTGAGGTATGTGCATGTGTGTTATTCATGTGCTAATGGCCATGGTGATTTTTGTCCTTATCATAGCCACAACACGCATGATTCCCCACTTTTGATGTACCTTTTAGTAGCAGTTGTAAGAAGTATGCCTGAAATTAAAAAAAACTGGCACATTTCTATACTCGCACATTGACAGAAGGTATTGCCGATGGAGTAATCGCATATGTTTGCGATCCACCTTTAACAATCTACTTTGGATGTCGCAACAGAAGAGGACATGAGGAGCCAGGCTATTCTGTGAAAACGTCTTGCCCTTCAGATCCTGAATGCCATAGCTGCCACAGTTGGATGCTTGTTCCCCTGAAAGCTTATGTCATATAACAAATGGGAATAGATTTTTCTGTAACACGGAGTGAGCACCGCCTGGAGGTATGCTATGATGACATTTTAGAAATATTTATACTTGTTAATAATATCTAAGTGATTTATTAACCAAAATGTTATTGTATTGTATTTTTATTTTGCAATGCCTGTTGTACCTTACCAATTATACTCAGAGACTATATTTCTTTCTTTTCAAGACCTGTGATTTACAACGGTAATATCAAAGAATTGCTACACAATGATACTGTCCATTTGAAGAGAAAGGACACTTGATAATAGGTTGGTTCTTCTAACGTTCAACGTTTTGTCCTCAGGTGTAGTAGGCACTGGATTTTGATTCTTTCAGAGGTTAAAAATTGAATTGGTATATGCAGTGCTATTTTTTTCTAGCAAAAAAGATGCTGGAACTCACAATGAATGTCTCCGTTGTTCTCCTATACAGTCAAAGCTTGGTTGTCGAACGTAATCCATTCCGGAAGCCCATTCGGCTTCTGAAATGTTCTACAACCAAGGCGCGGCTTCTGATTGGCTGCAGGAGCTTCTTGCACTCAAGCAGAAGCTGTGTCGGACGTTCAGCTTCCAAAAAATGTTTGAAAACTAGAGCACTTACTTCTGGGTTTGCAGCGTTCGGGAGCCGAAACGTACCAAAACAGAGCTGTGCGAGAACTGAGGTTTGCCTGTATGAGGCTGGTTATCCCACATAACAGTGGCCAGCTTGTCTCTGTCCACAAGGGATGATAAGCGGAGGTGTTTGGGAACCAAAGTTTGACTGTAATGGCAATGCTACCCACATGAGAGGTGCCCAAACTGAGTTCTGGTGAATTCCAGCTGAAGAAAAGCCCAGAGTGTGTCAATGAACTATTGTGAAGGTGTCCCACACTGCCGATTCAGTTTCTATCAATTTCTGTAAGTTTTTAAAAATCTTAAATTTAGTTCTCCACGTTAGCTTCCATTCAAGTGCTCATGACAATTCGCCAGCAAAGTGAAATTCTCCTCGCATTCACATTTTCGCAAAGCAGTTTCCCCAATATAGTGTATGTTTTTAGGATTATTTTCAATAATATATGCATTTCTATGCACACCTTACATTAGTGCATGCACATGCATTATACCAGTTGCTGAAGGCCATGGAAGAGGAGAGTGCTCTTTTGCTCAGATCTTGATTCCTACAGGTATCTTGTTTTTCCACTGTGAGAACAGGATCATGGAGTAGATAGTCCCTTGACCTGACCCAGCAGGTGCTTATGTTCCTTTTTTTACATATTACTCGATGCACATTGCAAAATTCAGAGAAGTGTGAATTTTGAAGGATGGCTGTCCTTCAGTTCGCACTTTGTTTTAGAAACAATGACCTCGGTAGGTTCACCTTCAAATGCAAATAGAATCCCCTCCCCATCCCTATACAGTGGTACCTTGGGTTAAGAACTTAATTTGTTCTGGGGGTCCGTTCTGAACCTGAAACTGTTCTTAACCTGAAGCACCACTTTAGCTAATGGGGCCTCCTGCTGCTGCCGCATCGCCACTGCACGATTTCTGTTCTCATCCTGAAGCAAAGTTCTTAACCCAAGGTACTATTTTTGAGTTAGCGGAGTCTGTAACCTGAAGCGTCTGTAACCTGAAGTACCACTGTATAGAGCCCTGCATGCAACTGATGTGGATTACAATGAGACAGTCAAATGTCTGGGGAGTCGGGGGGGAGCACAGGGGTCTTTTAAAAGAGGACTCCAATTTAAAAAATAAATAAATTCAAATGATTCTACAGCAGAGGAGTATCAAAACCAAAAAGAAAGAAAAGACAAGGCCAATATTAGTTTATTTAAAATATTCACTTAGTGGGACAACTCTCTGGCGTCAGCTGCTTGACACAGATGTGAAGGGTTATTGGCAGCTGATGAAGTAGAGATGTTACTTCTGACAAGATGAATGGTACGCTACTTATCCTTGTTGGCATTTCGAGATTGCTTTTGTGGTCAGCGGTGTCTTGTGTAGCATCACACAGAACATAAAATGCAACATCTACTGATCATTAAAAAGTGTTTTCCTCGCTTTTCAGTGAATTGATACCTTAGGAATACAAAGTGAAATGAGACCAGGGACTCATACTGTTGCATAGATTGTCTTTTTTCCTGTATTATGCAGATGAATACAGAATCCTAGTAAAGTTATGTCAACAAAGAATGAATATTTATTCCTTCTGCAGGCAAAAGAAATATGGATCTCCTCAACAAGGATGGCAAATGTGGCAAACAGGGAGACAAGATTAATGTTTCTAACAGTTAAACAAAACAAAAAGTGCTGTCATTGATTTGTAAGATCATTAACTGCCTTACAATGCTGTATCAAATGGTTTGCACCATGCAGAAGGCTGTGATGTGAACCATCAATCCTTGTAAGCTGCACCTTTATGTCTGTCTACTATAGGGTTGCAATACATCTGGGGAAACCTGGACATGTCATCTTTTGGGGGGCCAACATACCCATCTGGGCAGATTTTTACATTTTACAGGAAATGTCCAGATTTTTATTTTTTTATTTGTGGGGGCATTGAGGGGGAGTTAGGGGGCACATGTATTCACGGGAGGCCTCTGTGCCCTGGAAGCAAAAGTGCTGCAGCAGAGCGAGGCTATCACAGATCAAGTAGGAGCTGGGGTCCTGCCTCCACTAAGGCTGGCAGCAGCTTAGGTTTGGGTAGCTCAGGCTGCTCTGCACATCACGGTTGCTGCCAGCCCGAGGCAGAGAAAGAGATGCATGGGTGTGGGCGCCCTGTATACCACGGCCGCTGCCAGCCCAAGGTGGAGGAAGAGGCATGCGAGCGCAGAAGTGGCCCTGTATGCCTCTTTCCCCAGCTTGGGGTGGTAGTGGCTCAGGTTGGCCTCTATTTTGCTCTTCAGGATAGAACAACCCTAGACAACACAGAGAACCTTGCCAGGCAAAGATACAACGCTCTCGGCCCAGTATGCCTGAAGGAGCATCTCCACCCACATCGTTCTGCCTAGACACTGAGGTCCAGCGCCGAGGGCCTTCTGGCGATTCCCTCGCTGCGAGAAGCCAAGCTACAGGGAACCAGGCAGAGGGCCTTCTCGCCCTGTGGAACACCCTCCCACCAGATGTCAAAGAGAGAAACAACTACCAGACTTTTAGAAGACATCTGAAGGCAGCCCTGTTTAGGGAAGCTTTTAATGTTTGACGCACTATTGTATTTTTATATTTTGTTGAAGGCCAGCCAGAGTGGCTGGGGAAACCCAGCCAGATGGGCAGGGTATAAATAAATAAATTATTATTATTATTATTATTATTATTATTATTATTATTATTATTACTACAAATGCATGCTCATTAGGTTGTGGACTTGGAGGGCCACAGGGTCCCTGCCCCTGCTATATACAGGAGTTAGGATGGGGCTCAGTAGCTTTGAGTCTTAATGGCTAGAATCAGAGTCAGGGAGCAGACAGCTAACAAGAGCATTCATTAATTTCTCTCATAAAAGTCAACAAGTTGCCATTAATCCTTGGGAGCGGGTAAGGGGGTAGAGATGTAAAGCTTTAAACAGTATGGTGTTGCTATGTCCTGGGGCACCACTGCCGATTCTGGGTGCCTGTCACACCAAACAGTTGGGCAGTCCCCTAATGCTGTGCCGCGCATCACCATGATGATTAGGGAAAGAAGTCTGTCAAAGGCTGGGTTCTGTATCACTTGATGCATCAGCAGGAATGGAAAGTCTAGCTCAACAAATGCAAGGTCACAGCTGCTAAGATGCCATGTTAAATAAACATTGTACAATGAAATGAATTTTCTTCCACTCAGATAAACAGCTTCCATAATCCATTATGATTTAATGCTCTATTACCATTCCTGTGTCATTAAGTTCATGCGGTGAGAGTTGATTACATATTTGATGATGTGGGGCTGCCAATTTCTGAATGAATCCAGAGGGTCACATGCAAGAAGAATATTTATTACCACTTGGCTTGCACTGTAGCGCTATATTTTTTCCCTCTGGCTTCAGTTTCATCCGGCCCATAGTCTTCATAAAACCAACCTATATCGCTTTGTTCCCTGAAGTGCATTGTGCAGAAGTAATTGCCAACAATGCAATACTCTCGGAGAGTAGTGACTAATTGCAAGTCTCACTGAAAAAGAAAACTATTAACTTTAGATGTTGCTTTCCTGAAAACCTGTTCTCAATAGCAGCTGAGGTTGCCACCTTTTCAAGGGACCACTGAAAGACGTGCCTTTAACTAGCAGATGTTAAACGTTTACTGTGTAGACAAAAAGTGCCCAGGTTGCCATTAGTAGATTATTACTGTGCCATCATTTACTACACTTATTTGGCACTTACAACATAAAATGTAGAATTGTAAAAAGCAATTTTAACAACTTTTAACTCTGGTCTCATAAAAAGAATTTAGGGAGGTGATCAAACTTTCTGCCAGCAAACCCTAACCTGCTCTGCTCTGCCCTGCCCAGAATGGTGAACCCAGAAAAGTTCCTGTCTTCAGCAGCCTCCTATAAAGAAATAGGGGGTGATAACTAGCAGGTTGATCAATGTGTTGCATTTTAGCAGTCAATTACTCAGTAATGGCTGGAAACTGTAGTTTGTGATGGGAGCTGAGAGTTGTTAGGAGTCCACTAGTCTCCTCACTCACAAGATGAAAATTTCTGGAATTCCTTGTGAACAGGGATTGACTGTCAAACCACTCTAAGAACTGGAGCTCTCCGAGGGGAATAAGGGGGTCTCCTAACAACTCTTATCACCATTAACAAACTACCTTTCCCAGGACACCATTCCTGTTACAATGGTATGATACTACTTTAAATGTATAGCGCATGTGGGGCTGTTAAAGTTGTTCAGTTGAATCCCTGATCTGGACCTTGTACAGAAATGAATTCTCCCTACAGGAATGCACTTCACAGCTTCACTGCAGAACAATCTTAAATACTGGTTACAATAAAAGTTATAAAATAGCAAAGTAACACATTGCAAGTCAGTATGGAGGTTTAGTCATTTATGCATTTCAGTAAATCTTGAAGCTATGAACATGAGTTTGACCAAGCTGCAGGAGGCAGTGGAAGACACGAGTGCCTGGCGTGCTTTGGTTCATGGGGTCATGAAGAGTCGGACACGACTAAATGACTAAACAAAAAAACAGAACAAAAAAAAAAAATTCACTGGTCGTCCCAGACAGAGATCCTCAGCTTGTTCATCAATGCAGAACTTCTCTGCAACTACTACTGCTAAACATCTCCAACAAGCACACTCACATGCTTCTCAAGTTTCAGCTGCCTGCTGTGGGAGCTCTGCAGCTAGTGTTTCTGGAGATGAGTCATCAGGTAGCTTATCTCACGCTAATGGAAAAATGCCAGCCTTCTCTGACGCTTTTTCCAGAGTGAAACCTTTTTTTTGCCTATGGTAAACTTCCCATTACAGTATTATAAATGCAATGTATCCAAACACAGCATTTTATGTACATTTAACAGAGGCCACAGAAGCCTTCAAGGCATTGGTGATCTTTAACGACAGAGAAGTAATGGGAGAAAAGTGACAAAGTGCAGGCAGGGAAATAAGTGAGAGAGTTTGATGCTTGGCAAACGGTTTGAGTCTTCAGTGATTCACAGTGATTGAATCTTCTTCAGTCTCAGGATTGTGGTATCTATATCCTTTTAGTGACACTTGATAGGATGGCCTTTTAAGTTCTATATTTATGCCTCATCTTCACATTTGAAACAGGAAAACTAAGAGGCTTTTACCAATGTCAACTGAAATCCCAAAGAGCATTGTCATCAATTTTTCCTGCAAAGGGGAAATGAAAGGTCTGTTGAAACTATTTTAAGAGACCTCTGCACAATTTGGAACCCATTAAGCTGAACACAGCTGGCCAGCCATGTGCTGTAGTCTGCCTGATGCTTGCACAAAGCCAATGCCCTCACAAATTAAGGCAGTTGACCTAGGTGGGGCCAAAAAAAACCAAAGGAGATTTATTTGTTGAGCTCCTAGGTGTTGACATTTCACTCAGCAGATTACGTCTTGTCAAAATTGTGGGCTTTCTTTTTCTCTGAAATAATGCTCTAACGCTGGGGTAGTCAACATGATGTCCTCTTGAACTTCGAATCCCATCAGCCTCAGGCAGCATGCCCAATGGTCAGTGATGGAGTTGTAGTCTAACATCAATCAAGTGCTTAGGGAACTCTTGTGCTGATGCTTATATAATTCCTTAAACACCTCCACCCCTTTCCTGATTGGCTGTGACCCATGATGCCTATTTAGAGAAATGAAACTTAGACCTAGAAACAAAACCTACTTAGTCAGGGGGGTGTCCAGGGGCCCAGTCTCAAGAAGGACCGCCTTCTGAGGACGATCCCATTAGTCTAACATCATCGGCAGGACACTATTTTGCTACCCCTTTTCTAAAGTCTAGGCATGACTTTCCTAGTTAATGAGAATTAATTTCTGAGCCAAATAAAACTGTATACCTATGTCTATGTAAAAGTTCTCATTGCCCATAGTTCTTCACACGATTATATTATTGCAAAGAACATGTTGATAACTATTAATAATGTGTATATTTATGACCAAAAGACTGAGCCTTCATCTAGAATGTGTGTGTTGTCCATGAATATTATTTTGCAAAAGGTCAACAAAACATCAATAGTAGTTAGAATTTGGTTTCCTTATTTCAAAATCAGGAAATAACACTGACTCTTGATGCTGATTTTATAGCTCTCCAATAAGGTCACTATTATAGTAGATAGGACTATGTAGATTTTGTATTTTGTTTCATTTGAAGAAGCAAATACAGAATTTGTTGCAGTTGTTGTGTATACAGAATTTTCATGTGCGAACAAAGTTGTATTTGGTCAAAAAGTCAATGTTGGTATTATCTTTAAACCAGCTACCACATTATAAAGGACTTGTATTGCTCACCTATGGCTGCTAGATTTACTTAGGAGTGTTTGCTGAGGATTATATATGTACCTGTACTGTGGCGGGGGGTGAGGGGGGAGAGATAGAAATTTGAGGTACTCCTACATTGATATGTGAATGCCAGCACAAAATGGCTGCCATGGGCAGAAAAAAGAGAGGGGAAAGAGGTGGCTATTGGATCACCCCACTCTCCACTCTTCCTCACTCCCTCAGAAAACTTGTGAGGCAAAATTTCAGTTTGTAGAAGCCATGCTGATGTCAGTTGAAGAAGCCAGACTCCCTCAGCAAGGCTTGTTCTTCCCTCCTTCATTATTGCTGCTATGTCCTTCTTTATATGTTACTTAGATTTTTCTATTCACTCTCCTGATCTCTCTCTCTCTTGCCCTGAGCTGTTGCTGTAGGTCAATGCTGCTGCCTCACTCTGCTTAATAGTAGGGCCAACCCTGGCAATAAGGAAAAGTCCATCATTTATGAGTGCCAAAAGCATCTGGTTGGTCCCTGGTGGAAATGGAATGTGTCTGTATGAGCCTCATACAGCATTAAAAAAAAGCAAGCATGTTACTAAGCTGCAAGTATCATACAGGTTTTGTATGGTACCTGAGAACAGGTAGTGGCATCAGATGTCTGCTGTATTTCAGTGTAGCAGTGAACGTAAGTGCGGTGTCGCATAATTTGAAAAGCAGCTGTAAATTTTTGTTCCCTTGCCTGATATTTGTGGACACTTTGGCCTCTTATTTATGACTATGTTTGGCAGGAGTGATGATCCTTGCCTTCAATTCAGCATTAACTGCAGTAGCTAATTATAGTATGCCTTTATGCAATTCCGCCTCATTAAGGACATTAAAGTTATGACCTGAGCTAATAAAAAGAAGAAGATTCATGGTGAAGAGCAAAATGCTCAACATCACCTCCACTGGATAGATACAAAAGGTGAAATCCCGAGACCTTTATCTCATTAGGTTTGCCTCGATTAACTGGGTTTGGTGGGCAGCCAAATGTTCAGAAGCTTCACCACATTTTTAATTCATTGTAAAGGATTTTCAAACACATCATCAAGAAAGGATCTGTCTGTGTAAATTTTCTTGCTCCCACAATTTTAAGATTTCTGTGCATGTCTTGGTTAGAAAAAGTAAGGAGATGTTGTTATGATCAGACATAAGTGTATATTTCCTCAAAGTTCCAATAAACTTATATTACTGGGAGCTTTGTGTGGTGGTCAGTGGAAAATGTAATGGACAATGTCCTCAGTTGGGTTCTGGCCACAAATGAAGAAATGTTGCTTCTCTGTCTAAAAAGGCTAAAGCAATTCTAAACTAACAATGGACTCATCTAGGTCACAAGCATAGAATCATAAATTGTAGATTGGGAAGGGTCCCCGAGGGTCTTCTAATCCAAGCTCCTCTGATGTAGAAATCTCAGCTAGATCATACATGACAGATGGCCACCCAACCTCTCCTTAGAAACCTCCAAGGAAAGAGACTTCACCACCTCTTGTGGGAGTCCATTCCACTGTTGAATAGCTCTTACTGTCAGAATATTCTCCCGTGGAAGGTAGACCATCTAGGAGAAGGAAAACTGTGATCCTAAATCTCTGCTGCCTTGATTCCCAAGAAAGGTTTCAGGAACACACCCTGAGGAACAATCCATACCTACTGCCTTGTGGGACATCTTCAGGAGACTAACTAATTCTTCAGGAGAAGAGATCCATTTCACACCATCCTCCATGCTGAGTTCTACATCATGAAACTCAGACTTAGGAGAAGGAAGCTGATACTCAGGACCACCCTGTGTACTGATTGTAAGTAAGAAGGCAGGCAGGTGGGGGTCAGCTGAGGGCAGGCTGAAGTTGGTGGGGCAGTATGCTAGACCAGCCTCCACTGGACACGCTGCCCATCAAATATATTACTTTCCCAAGGAGAACAAACCATTATTCATCCATTTAAGGCTCATCTGTAGTTACTTACCAGCAAGTCCTTTTGAACTCTTGTGTGGTGTACTGACAAGAGTGTCTGACTAGGAGTAGGAGTACCAGGTCCAAATTCTTGTGTAACCATAAAGCTCAAGGATGACCACCTAGGGGCAGCCTGACATCTCTCACAGGGAGGATATAAGGTGAGTAGAGTATATTCCTGTATGATGCTATCTTGCAGGAAAGGTGAGATAGAAATGTTAAAAAAATGTGGAAGGTTAATGTGGCAATGAGACAGAGCAGATTTGTGGGTGAATATATGCAAGTATGACACCAACTAGAAATAGACTGATGTGTCCATCTCAAATAAATAAATAAATAAATAAATAATGCACACTGGATTGAGCTCCACACTGGTGGCATAGAAATACGTCCAAAATGTGTTTTTGAAATGCAGTTAATGTCCATAGTTATAGGTGCCATCTCACACTGAAGATTTCTGGGTGCCTGCATTGAAGGGCTTCAACTTTGCCCATTGACTATGTGGGGGCCTAGCCCCACAAATTGGAGTTGGCTCCAGTGTCCATAGCTGTACTAAAAAAAAAGCCCATTGTACTAAAAATAAAGGCAATTGTTCTCTTGAAAAATCTACTATTAATAGATAGATATTAATTAATGATTAACCGTCTAGGACTCTGTTGCGATACAGGTTTAACATTATAGAGTGTTTCCTTAGTTTCTACTCAACCTTACCCCCTTTCTTTCTTTTTCTCCTTGGGCTGTATATTGGAATATAACAACCAAGAGATAACCAGACACTGAATCAGGAGTGTTGTTGTCTTTACATAGATATGCCTATATTATTTTATAACTGTAGCAAAAAGGACTTTTCAAAGTATCAAAACTACTGGAAAGTGGAAGGGCTGGGTAGGTAAAAAAATTGATGTGCTATTGCTTCCAGGCTGTTTCCCAACAGAAATGATGTGATTGCCTTTCGGAAAACGCAGCTACATGAGCCTTCTTCTTTTTTTAGAAGGTTTCAGGATGTTACCAGTTATGCTCTTTGAAAAAGAATAGAAAACTGGAGGCAGCATTTCCAGTGAATCCTGTGGAAAATCTCAGTGGATTCAGCTCTGTTGACCTGAGATGCATTCCGGGTATGTACACCAGAATCTAAGCACAGGTTTCCTCGGGCTTTAGAAATCCTCTGAGCCAGCTAGTGCTCAGGAGGAATTTGGATGTCTGAATGCTGGGGGCAGAGCACATGTTTCGAATGCAGAGCACCAGGACAGGACCTATCCTTGGGCAAAGTGAGGAAGCTACTTCAGGAAGCTGATTTCAGGTATCATGAAAAAGCAGCATCTTCTTGGTTATTTATTTATCCTTATTGTATTTCTACTGCCAGGAAGTTGAGTGGGAGAAATATGTGTCGCCTTTTCTGTGCCAGCTTCCAACAGAAGTTGTTTTGCTTTGGGCACTATGCACTTTGATCTGGTAGGTGGGTTTAAGGTTTGTTGCTCTTCCTCGGTAGTATTCAATACTGTGAGGCTGACTCTAGGAAACATTTGTGGCTGAAACCCTGGAGAACAGCTGGAGAACGGTGTTGATGATACTGAACTAGACAGGCCAATGTCCTGGTTGATTATAAAGTAGTATGCTTCATGGAACATAGAATAGAAAGCGTATGGTTTTGTGGGCCCTGGGGGACTCCAGAAAACAAAGACATAAACACAGCTTACAGAATCATAGAAACATAGAGTTGGAAGGGACCCCAAGGGTCATCCAGACCAACTCCCTGCAATGCAGGAATCTCAGCTAAAGCTAAATGGACATCCAACCTCTGTTTAAAAACCCCCAAGGAAGGAGAGTCCACCATGTCTCGTGGGAGTCTGTTCCACTGCTGAACAGCTCTTACTTGTTAGGATATAGTTCTGTTCCACCTTAAAAGGGTACAGGAATGACTGTTGGGTGCCACATGCCTGTTTACTTCCAGCACAGTCTGCTGGGAACTTCCCTTTGTATATAGCTTTTGTGTTTCTGCTGTTTTGCTGAAGACAAAGGGAAGCAGATATGTTTTCCTCTGTTCCTGAACTATGCTGAATAAAGTGCTGTACATTATGCTTACACATTTCTCTGTCTGCCTCTTCTGCTGTGAGAAGATTTACACACACTGCTGATAGAGCGTGCACGGGTCTCTAAACGTATCTGAGGCTCATGTCACTGACTGATGCTGTTCCAAAGGAGACCGGCTGCCGGCCGGTGGCTGGAGCCAGCTGGGGGCCTTCCTGATGCCTGCCTGATGCCCCCGTCTTCCCAGCAGTATCCCAACATTACTGTCAGAAGGTTTTTCTGAATCTCCTTTCTTGCAACTTGAAGCCATTGGTTTGAGTCCTACCCTCCAGACACTGGGGGAGGAAGAGGGGGTGCAGGGAGCGCACCGCCCCCGGCAGCGCAATCCTGGTGGGGTGCCATCGCAGCTGCCCCCCTGCCCGCCCTGGGTGCCATGCCCCCACAGGCGGCGGACCACACTCCCAGGACGTGCGTCATGCCCGCAGGACACGCATCAGCCACACCCTCGCCTGCTCTCTGCACCCCGGTGCCGGAACATGAAGCTCCTCCACTGCCTCCAGAGCAGGAGAAAACAAGCATGCTCCCTGCTCCATGTAACAAGATATTTGAAGATGTAAGAAGGGGAAGAAAAAAAATATTGAAGAAGGCTTCATATCTCCTCTCAGCCTCCTCTTTCCCAGTCTAGACATCCCCAGCTCCTTCAAGCTCTCCTCATAAGGCTTAGTTTCCAGACCCTTGATCATCTTGGTTGCCCTTCTCTGCACCATTCCAGCTTGTCAACATCCTTCTTAAATTGTGGTGCCCAGGATTGGACACAGTATTCCAAGTGTGATCTGACTAAGGCAGAATAGAGTGGTACTATTACATCCCTTGATTTGAGCATTATGCTTCTGTTAATGCAGCCTAGAATAGCATTAGCTTTTTTTCTGCTGCTGCATCACACTGTTTGCTCATGCTAAGCTTGTAGTCCACCAAGACCCCTAAATCCTTTGCACATGTGCTGCTAGTAAGCCGGGTGTTCCCCATCCTATATTTGTGCATCTGTTTCTTCCTGCCTAAGTTCAGAACCTCACATTTTCCCTATTGAAATTCATTCTGTTAGCTTGCACCCAGTTCTCCAATCTGTTAAGGTCATTTTGAATTTTGATTCTGTCTTCTGCGGCACTAGCTACCTCTCCCTGTTTGGTGTCATCTGCAAATATGATGAGCATTCCCCTCAGTTCCTTCATCCAAGTCATTTATAAAGACGATGAACAACAACGAGCCCAGGGCAGAACCCTGCAGCAACCCAATTTTCACTTTTTTCCAGGATGACAGGGAAGCATTAATGAGTAATCCTTGGGTTTGGTCAGTCAACCAGCAACAAATCCACCTAACAGTTACCTCATTCAACCCACATTTTACCAGCTTCCTCACAAGAATATCATGGGGGACTTTGTCAAAAGCCTTACAGAAATCAAGATACACTATGTCCACAGCATTTCCCTGATCCACCAAGTTTGTAATTCCATTAAAGAAAGAAATCAGATTGGTCTGGCATGATTTATTTTTGAGAAACCCATGCTGGGTCTTAGTAATCACAGCACCCTTTCCTAAATGCTCACAGACCGACTGTTGAATTATCTGTTCCAGGACCTTCCCTGGTATCAATGTCAAGCTCACCAGTTGATAATTACCTGGGTCTCCCTTTTTTCCCATTTTTGAAGATGAGGACAACATTTGCCCAGCTCCAGTCAGTAGGGACCTCACCTGTTCTCCATGAATTCTCAAAGATAATAGACAAATTACATCTGCAAACTCCTTTAGTACCCTTGGATGCAGCTCATCAGGCCCTGGAGATGTGAATTCATTTAAAGTAGCTAGGTGTTTCCTTGCTACCTATTTTTCTATGTTGGGCTACAGCTCCCTCTTTACATCATTTATTCTGTTATCACTAGGTTGGGCATCACTTTCTTTTTGGGTGAAGACAGAGGCAAAGTAGATGTTGAGTAGTTCCTCCTTTTCTCTGTCACCCAATAGCATTTCTCTGTCTTCCCCACACAGAGGACCTACCACTTGCTTGTTCTTCCTCTTCCTTTTTAAAATTATTTTTAACCTCTCTTGCAAGCCTGAGCTCATTCTGAGCTTTAGCCAGCCTGACTCCCCAACCTGCAACTGTTGGCTACTCGTGTGTACTCCTCCTTTGTGATTTCCCCATTCTTCCATACTTGTATGATATGGATTGTGAAGATACAGTGGTGCCCCACAAGACGAATGCCTCGCAAGAGGGAAAACCCGCTAGATGAAAGGGTTTTCCGTTTTGGAGGTGCTTCGCAAAATGAATTTCCTATGGGCTTGCTTCGCAAGACAAAAATGTCTTGCGAGTTCCTGCGGTTCCCCCCCTTCCCCCCTTTTCCCCAAGCCGCTAAGCAGCTTATCAGCTGATCCTAAGCCGCTAAGCCGCTTAACAGCTGATCCACTAAGCCACTAAACCGCTTATCAGCTGATCCGCTAAGCCCGCTAAGCTGCTAATAGCGCTGATCCGCTAAGCCGCTAATGGGCTTGCTTCGCAAGATGAAAAAACCGCAAGACGAAGAGACTCGCGGAACGGATTCTTTTCGTCTTGCGAGGCACCACTGTATATGGGTTTTGCAGGTTCAGCTAGACACACTTGCATGTGTCTTCATAGCACCCAGGGTGAGTGCAGCTGGGTGCGCCATGGGAGTTATGTGCAAAGGGCAACATGAGGAGGATGTAACAGGGCAGGCAGACACTCAGACTGATTGGAAGAGTATGTGTCTGTTGCATCCTCCTGGTGTCCTGCCAGCCCCAAACTGCTTTGCAAGGCTTAGATGTGGGATCAGACTCACAAAGCAGTGCAGCGGTGGCAGGGGCAGTGTGAGGAGCAAAATGCAACCTCGAAAAAAATGTCCCCTTCACTTCACCCACACTACGCCTCTGGGACCAGATTACCTGGAACACTAACCTCCCCTCCATTGCCCAGAAAGGGCATGAAGGTCAACAGATGGAAACCAGTTAACCTTAACATGGCCGGATGACTATCAGCTTGTGGGGATGAGCTTTTTCACTGGTATCTCGGTGTTGTGGAAGGTAGAAATTTGAGATATCACATTTGCAATGACATTCCACTTGGCTTACCCGTATGTCTCGTTGATCTCTTGACCTAACTATGCTGTTTTAATTGCTGTGCAGTTTTAATTGGATTGTTTTACTGTGCATTTAAAAATATTTCACATTTTTGGAACATTGTTCAATTGGGTTTGACATTTTGTAAACTACTTGGAAGCCATATTGACATTAAGGGGCATATAAACTAATGATGGTGATGATGTAAAAAAATATCTAACCAAACTAAAAATAACTTTACAAGTTTAACCACTGCATTTTTCTTAAGCATGTGATCTGAAGCACACATACACAGAAGTTCTATTAGAATTCAACGGTCAAGCTACTTGTACATAAACACAATCGGACACAGAGTAGCTCACCATGAGGCTTGTTTATGTCAAGCAAATTTGCTAATTATGTTAGATTTTCAGTCAGATATAAATAGATGTAGGCAGTCATGCCACTTATGCAGAGTGATCTCCCACACATATCAAATTTCCATTTGAAGATGGTGAAATGAAATCCTTTTTGGAGCAGCCTCATGCAGGCTTGGGTCAACGTGGGAAGTATAAAAGGATATTTGTGAACTGGAGGTTCTCTTTGTGTCCAAATCTAGTGTTGTTATCAAAGGTCCTAGGGGTTTACAGTCCTGGCAAGATTGAGATGATCACTGAACATGATCCAGCCAATATTAAGCACTTTGAGACCCATTCATTTCAGTAGACAGTATTGAACTAGTTGTACAAGTGGTCTGATGTAATGCGAAGAAATGTGATGCAAAGAATCTTCCTACTATATTCCACTGAAATCAATGGAACTCTATAAAACGGAATCTTACTTATAGACAGTGATGAAAAGAGGCAGTCAAGTAAAGGGAACCAATAAAAGGTTTACCATTATACTGTATGAGTGTCTGGAGGCGGTTGGAGGATGGGTGGTGGCTAAAGGATTGAGGTTGAATCCTGACAAGACAGAAGTACTGTTTCTGGGGGACAGGAGGCGGGCAGGTGTGGCGGATTCCCTGGTCCTGAATGGGGTAACTGTGCCCCTGAAGGAGCAGGTGTGCAGCCTGGGAGTCATTTTGGACTCACAGCTGTCCATGGAGACGCAGGTTAATTCTGTGTCCAGGGCAGCTGTCTACCAGCTCCATCTGGTACGAAGGCTGGGACCCTACCTGCCTGCGGACTGTCTCACCAGAGTGGTGCATGCTCTAGTTATCTCCTGCTTGGATTACTGCAACATGCTGTACGTGGGGCTACCTTTGAAGGTGACCCGGAAACTACAACTAATCCAGAATGTGGCAGCTAGATTGGTGACTGGGAGTGGCCACCGGGACCATATAACACCAGTCCTAATGGATTTTTATTGGCTCCCAGTGTGTTTCCGAGCACAATTCAAAGTGTTGGTGCTGACATTTAAAGCTCTAAATGGCTTCAGCCCAGTATACCTGAAGGAGCGTCTCCACCCCCATCGTTCAACCCAGACACTGAGGGCCAGTGCCGAGGGCCTTCTGGCGGTTCCCTCACTGCGAGAAGTGAAGTTACAGGGAACCAGGTAGAGGGCCTTCTCGGTAGTGGCGGCCGCCCTGTGGAACACTCCCATCAGATGTCAAATAAATAAAGAACTATCTGACGTTTAGAAGACATCTGAAGGCAGCCCTGTTTAGGGAAGTTTTTTAATGACTGATGTTTTAATGTATTTTTAATCTTTTGTTGGATGCTGCCCTAGAGTGGCTGGGAAAACCCAGCCAGATGGATGGGGTATAAATAAATTATTATTATTATTATTATTATTATTATTATTATTATTATTATTACTACTACTACTACTACTATTATTATTATATCATACATTAATAAGGCCCAGCGTTTGAGTTTTCTAAAGCTATATTAGGGGGCTGCTGAATGCTCCCAATTTTCCTGAGCAGAGAGAATAATCTGTGGTCAAGGCTGCTTGGGTTTGTTTTCCTTTGGGCAAAGGAACAGGGGAAATATATGGCAATTTTTTTATATTCCCAAACATAGAAGCAGAGCTACATGTATGAGGTGTAGGGAACATTTAAGTTCAAAGCTGAACTACATCTCCCATCTTCCTTGACCATTGACCATGCTTGTTGTAGTTCAACAACAACAACAAACCTATGGTTACGTGAAACTTACTCAATAAACACACAAGACGTAACTGGCTGTACTTTTAAATAAATAAGGTATACTATTCATTGGAAGTCTCATAAAGTTCAACGAAAAAAGCAGAAGACCCAGTGGACCAGTTCATTTTCTAGTCAATTCATGCAGAAGGTCCATACATGTATAAGTATCTATTTCACCTGTCTATTCAAAGAGTCCAATAACCCACATGAAGGGTTGTTACAGTTCCACAGAATCCTTTCACAGAGTCTAAGACAAGCACTTTCGGAATATTAGCCTTGTTTCGCCATCCTAGGCTTCATCAGTAGAACAGGCTCATATGTAATATTACAGGATGGTGGGTCTTATAGCATTGTAGTGGTTCCGTTGAAATCTACAATTCGATACAATGAATAGTATACCTTATTTATTCAAAAGTACAGCTGGTTACGTCTTGTGTGTTTATTGAGAGTTGTAGTTCAGCAACTTTTGAAGGGCCAAAGGTTCTCCACACTTGTTCTATATCCATTTCATATGTGACTGAGGGACTGTGGGTCACCTGTCAAGGAACCATAGCTGCGCAGGGCTCCCCCAGCATGGCATACATGGTATGCTCTAGAAGACATTTGGATGTCTAAGTTTAATCCCTTCTGCACATTTGGGAGCCAATAACTTTGCTTCTCAAGTGTCTTTTAAAGAACCTCTGGAGAAATTATTTGGGGATCTTTGTCAAACGAGGCAGTGAATGACATTTGACTGAGCACAAATGTCATAAGGTGAAGATAACAGACTGGTTGGCTTAATGAAGGTTTGATACCGGGTACCAGACAAAATACACAAAGGCAGATCAATGTCCTCATGTGTCTATGTAACTGTGATCCAAATATGTCCCACAGCACAGCTATAGAAAAGAACAATAATATTTCCAACGAACTGTAAAGGGTCTGTAGGTCAGAAAACAGCTATTTTTCAATAGCTGAATCCTGTGAGGGGAAATGCACTGAAATAACAAGTGTGGGTTTTTTTCTTTTTCTTTTTTAAGATTAGATTAATTCTGAACAAAAGTGAATGCAATCTTAAGAGAAGCCGCAATTCTTTTCCAACTTCAGGGTATACACTATGCAATCCATTTATTACACTGTATTAAAAGTGTCAGATTTTTAGATCAAAACCCATACTCTGAAAGTACTATAAAAGAGCAATTCATGCTAAAGGGAAAACATACTTAGCATATAGAAAGTTTCCTGTACATTTAGCTTTATAATTTCATGCTTGAAGTGTTAGGACATTGCAGAGAACAAAAGGCAGAATGATCCTAAGTCTAGCGGAAATGTAAGAATGCTTGGATATTAAGTATAAGTGTGTGTCTGTGCAGTACAAACAGACACATATTCAAAGGGGATAGGTAACAGAAATGTGCTTAATGGTTGAAAAATAATTTCACTATCTTCAAACACAGCTCTGGAGTTGCCCTCTTCTGTTTTCGATGGCTAATTCCAGCTATTGGATGATGGATGCCAGCGAAGCTTATAATTACCTAGTTTGGAATATGAATTTGTCCAAATCACAATGTTCAGAACCCGATGTATAACAAATCAAGTCTCTTTTGACTGTGAAAAGCACTGGTTTGAATGTAGAACAAGACTCTGGCTTATGCACAATCAGTGAGATTCTGCCCATCAACTATTTTCTTCCTCCAAGTCTTGTATGTTAATCACAGTTCATACAGAACTGTGCAACTACGCATACAAACAAAGAAATAAATATATTCCTAGGTTGATTTTTAGGCCCCTGGAAACTGTGAAATCCTTAGCTTGTTGGTACAGGGAATAACTCAGGAAAATATGATCTTGAGAGCAAGGGAGCTGTGCAGTCTGTGAGTTTATCTTCCCACGGCTGGGGATGCTCCCTGACCTGAATCATATTCCTTCCCTGAACATATTCCCTCCACATACTCTTAAAGTCCCCTGTTACCCATATTAAACATTAGGACTGTGTAAGGAATCTAGCTTAGTTTGGGGCCCAGATCAGTACAGCCAAATCAGTGAGACATATGACATGGGCATGCCTAGTGATGTACTCGTTTTTAGTCTGAAGTTGCTGTCCATATCAGTTTGGCACAAGGAGAACATTTGGGCAGTAGCTCTTTCCTGGTGTTTTCATAATTTAACAATATGCTGGTTTCTCCATGGCTCAGCTCTGATGGACAGTGACTAAATGTGGTTGTTTAATTTTCCAAGGCATGGTTCAGCCTCACTTGCATGGCACACAGTACTCTGTGCAGAAATTAGACACAGAACATTTGGTTTGAGTTCAGCACTACAAAATTCACCAGTGTTAATGACCATGATCCACCCTTCAATTCCCTCTCCCTTGAAATAATTAGGCAGAGTCAAGCTATTGTGTCATTCTTTAATGTTCATGCTGAAAAATAATGATGACTAGCAATATTACGTCCCTTTTTTAATCAATGGCATCTGCATTTACTTTTTTTTTTTAAAAAAAATGCTTCTAAGGAAAGCTTAGCACCCTCCCTCCTTCCCTCTCTCACACATACACAGAGAAACAGAGAGGGGAAAGCTCTCAAAGCAGTAAGCAAAAATAGATCTTAAAGAACCAGGCATCTACAAAGTGAATGGAAATTATTCAATGAAGATTGAAGAAGCAATTCCATGGCTTAATACGGATTTTAAAAAGTAAAGGCATAAAAGCCAAGCCGAGCCAAGATATAAAAACCACCTTAGCACAAGGGGGGTGGGGGGAAGCAAGCGAAAAGTATAGCTATCTTTAAACAGCAAGAAGATAAATTATGTAGCTCAATGTTAAACTATGTTGAAATGAATGGGGAGATTATGCAGGGAGCTGTAATCACATTAGGAGAAGCAATTAAAGACACCCAAAGTGGAACCAACTTAAATAGACAACTCCTGGCTTGGGCACTCCAAAAGCAGCATCTACATTGGCTCTAATGTGGAATGGAAGCCCCATTCCAGTTAAGAGTGGAAAACCTGATGCACCAAACCTGAGACCCATTATCGTGAAGCAGAATAGGAACAGCACACAAGTGGACAACCATTCTGCATGTAGCTCCCACCACTCAAAAGTCCCATCTAGCAGCTGAGACTCCATATCAGGTTATTGGTGTCCTCATTCAGATGTATCTATTTCCTGAGATTGCTTAAGTCCAGAGTTGTTTTCTGCCTGCCTTCCAAATGCTTGTAAAGAACTACTGTAATTAATATTGAAAAGGGCGTCTTCAACAGATGTCTTCAGTAGATTCAGGAAACCCAGGAAAGACTCTCCTCCTGCAAGAGAGGGGAGTGGTTGTGGGCGGGAGCCGGTCTCCGCCTCCCACTCACCTGGCTGGTGCCCACGCCCGCGGACAGGCACCCAACCAGGTGCCTTTGAGGGGGCATGTACAGCAGCGTAAACTGCTGCGACGCCAGCCATTTGGTTAAATAGCAGCATCAGCAGCATCAGGGTTTGGTTACAGCTGTGAGGGTATTGGCGGCGAGCCTTTTGGGCTTGGGTGACGGTTAGGCATTGGAATAATGTGTTGTGGTGTGTGGAAGGGCTAGGTGTGGTCATCGCCTAGGCCTTCAATTTTTGGGTATTCCGTTAAAGGAATCCAGCGGTCGTGTATTCTGTCCAATGCCTGCGTGGCGGGAGGCCATGGCACGACCCTCAGTGACATCAGGGGAGAGCTTATAGTTGGATTAGCATCAACAGGCTCCACCTACTGGTGAATAAACCCCCTGTTTTAGACTCACCCCTCTCCGAGTGGGTGGAGTCAGCTGACGTAATCCAATGCCTAAGCCAATACCATTTCACTTGCTGAAATCAATAAAGTTGTGGCCTTTTCTTGCCCATTAACCTTATATCACGTGTCCTTGTGTTTTCATTCCAATACGCGGGGATCGGGTCCTTGAACCACAAATAACAAAGTTCCAATCCACATATCTGAAAGGGAGGTGCAGATCATGTCAGTTTGCATCAGCATTCACAAAGTTCAATTTCCCCAATCAATAATGGCCTGCTGATATATTCTCCCTTCTCTCTCTTGCACTAGCTTTCATTGCACAGGATATTTGGGGTGCAATTTGGGGAAACTCTTTAAACAGCACAACCCTACCTCCCGCAATCTAGACGAAAGGCTCTCCTGCAAGCTTTTCTTTAAAGTTTGAATTAGCGCTGTGCCAAATATCACTCTCAGATTCCTAAATGGGCTGCACCTCATGTGGCGGTGGTGTGTGGCAGAGAGTGTTCTGTCTGCTTCTTGAGAAATAATTTTGGATTTAGGCAGAATTTGCACATAATCTTATGAGGTGGCTGAGGCATGTGTGTTTGGGAGTGAACAGGTTTATTCTTCTATTGTACCGTAATTCCTTGGTTTTCTGCAGCCTTCCAGATCTAGGCTCCCCACCCCACACATAAAAAAACCCCAAGGCATTCCTATCTGGGCTTTTCTGAAAGCGTGGACACCCTGGACAGCTGCAGAGGGCAGAGCATAGAGATGTGAGTCATATCATGGAAGGAAGGACACTTACAGGCACCCCTCAGGCACCTTGAAAGCAAGGTAAGTCCAACAGCTCAAGCCCTTCTTCCCACCCAAGAGAATTTCCCTAAAATATCTTCCCCACCTTTGAGTATTTTAGAATGCATTTTTCCCCTAATCAGTTGATGGATAATGGTTTGAAAAAAAGATGTGGGCTATGTTTTCAGCACTGTACTTGTTTGATTCCAGGTTACATAAGAAGAATTAAGGAATGCTCAGCCTTAGTAAGGAAAAACTGGTTGTGGGAGAGGCAAGGCAGAACCAAGGAACATCCTTTCAAAGACACTCGATTAGAAATGGAAACCAAAGGACGAAGCTTTGAATCTTTTAAAAAGGTAAGTATAATTACGTACTGTGTGATTACAATTATTGGTTAGCTGGCTTCACAGAAGGGGTGCACGTTTGTGTTTTCTCATCCAAAATATCACAGGGGAGGACCTTGAACTCCAGCATTTCATTTAAATAAAAATAAAAAACTGGTTTACTAGGCCATAATAAAGCAAAGCAAATATCATATGTTCATGTCACTGCAAGCGGGGGGGGGGGGGGGAGAGATGAAGAGTGCCTGGAAAGGTTGTCTCTCCTGGGAAACTTTTAAATAGCAGATAACAAACAGTTTTATGGGGAAACATTAAATTAAGTAATTCAACCACACATGCTGTGGAGTTTGCAGACCAAGGAATATGTTCCCCATTAGATTTGAGGGAAGGCAAATAAACCTCTTCTGGTCTGTCATATAACCTAGAGTTAAATTCAAGGAGTGAAAAACAACATAGACAGATGATGACTAAAAAGAGATTTAGTGCCGCATGAGCTTTCATGGACTAAATCCCATTCCATACATCTGATGGCTACAGTCTACAAAAGCTTATTGCATAACAGAATCATAAAATCATAGAGTTGGAAGGGGCCCAAAGGGTCATCTAGTCCAACCCCCTGCAATGCAGGAATCTCAGCTAAAGCATCCCTGATAGATGGCCATCCGACGTCTGCTTAAAAACCTCCAAGGAGTCCACAACCTCCTGTGGGAGACTGCTCCACTGTCAAACAGCTCTTACCACCAGAAAGTTCTTCCAGATGTTTAGTCAGAATCTCCTTTATTGTAACTCGAAGCTATTGTTTCAAGTCCTACCTTCCAGGGCAGGAGAAAACAAGCTTGTTTCCTCTTCCATGTGAGAGCCCTTAAGATATTTGAAGATGGCTATCATATCCCCTCTCAGTCTCCTCTTTTCCAGGCTAAACATACCCAGTTCCTTCTAGTGCTGCTCGAAAGGCTTTGGTTTACAAACCTTTGATGATCTTGGCTGCCCTCCTCTTCACCCATTCCAGCTTGTCAACATCCTTCTTAAATTGTGGTGCCCAGAATTGGACACAGTATTGCAGGTGTGGTCTGACCAAGGCAGAATGTTGTTGTTTAGTCATGTCCGACTCTTCGTGACCCCATGGACCAGAGCACGCCAGGCACTCCTGTCTTCCACTGCCTCCCGCAGTTTGGTCAAACTCATGCTGGTAGCTTTGAGAACATTGTCCAACCATCTCGTCCTCTGTCGTCCCCTTCTCCTTGTGCCCTCCATCTTTCCCAACATCAGGGTCTTTTCCAGGGAGTCTTCTCTTCTCGTGAGGTGGCCAAAGTATTGGAGCCTCAGCTTCAGGATCTGTCCTTCCAGTGAGCACTCAGGGCTGATTTCCTTAAGAATGGATAGGTCTGATCTTCTTGCAGTCCATGGGACTCTCAAGATTGACTCTCAAGGTAGAATAGATTGGTACTATTACTTCCCTTGATCTGGACACTATACTTCTGTTGATGTAACAAACCTATTCATCTTAAAGATGCCGTGGAGGCGGTAAGTACTGCTGGAGTAACCCCTGCCCACCTGACAGGGACTGGGCAGATGAGGAGGAGTGGTGGAGACCGCCACCCCAGGAGACTTCCAGAGAGGAGGAAGGGAGAAAGAGTATAGACCTAGTGTTATGGTTTGAGACAGGTCAGTCCCCAGAAGAAGAAGAAAGGAGCTGGGAAACAATGAAGAAGAACAGGAACAAAGTGGCATTGAACAGAGGCAGGAGTCAGATGTGTTAGAATCTGTGCAGCAGGCAAGTGACACGCTGTCTCTGTGTCAGGGGCTGGGCAGAAGAGGAGGAGGAGGAGTGGAGACCTCCTCCCCATCCTGACCCTTCCAGGGAGGAGGAAGAGGAAGATGGTATAGATTTACAACCATTGTTTGCAGGAGGTCACAGCTCAGAGGCAGATGAGGGGGGAAGTTGGGAAATAGGAGGAGCAGGCAGAGCAAGCGCAGGAGCTGGCTGACACGTTGTCATTAGAAAGCATTCCAGAACCACCATCTCCCATAACCTGGAGAGCCTTAAAAGTAAGAGAGCAAAGAGCTCAAAGATAGAGGGCACATTGCAGCACCCATAGAGGAGATGATGAGAATGATGAATGAGGCAGAGGGAGAGAAGGGGGTTGGCAGTTCACTCGGAACAATGCCATTATCTAAGAGGCTGGATTCTATAGCCTTTCTCTGTAAAGATTGAAATAAAAAAGGACGGTTAGAAACTTTCCCTTGTCTTTATACTTCCCTGGGCAACCAGCCAGGAGCCGCTGACAGTACCCTGGCACTCTGGAGAGTTTGCCAGAACCACCATCCTTTCTGAGAAGCAGACATGCTATGTGCATCACAGAACAGAGAGCCCAAGGGGGGTGGAGCTCTACTCTGAGCAATGTCAGATTGAGAGTATGCTGCTTTTCCTGTTTCTTCTTGTGCTTCCCCTCTCTGCATCTTTGATTTCCTGCGCGGTTAGCCAGGCATCCTGACACCACTGGAGCTAAGCAGGGCCACACTGCGCCATCTGCCTGGCCACACAGTGTGGAGCCTGGCTGGCCAACGCAGATGACACCACACTGGCTTTCCAATAAAATAAAATAAAATCCTAGGAACTGTTGTTTGTTAAGGGTGCTGTGTACTCTAGCTCTGTGAGAATTAAAGTTCAGTCCCCATGATTCTTTGTGGGATGTCATATGCTTTAAATACATTACAGTGGTACCTTGGGTTACATATGCTTCAGGTTACAGGCTCCACTAACCCAGAAATAGTGCTTCAGGTTAAGAACTTTGCTTCAGGATGAGAACAGAAATCGTGCTCCGGTGGTGCGGCAGCAGCAGGAGGCCCCATTAGCTAAAGTGGTGCTTCAGGTTAAGAACAGTTTCAGGTTAAGAACGGACCTCTGGAACGAATTAAGTACTTAACCTGAGGTACCACTGTATATGTATGCAGCCTATGTCCAGAGAAAGCGTGAGGGATGGAGGGAGGGAGGGAAAGAGAGGGATTGGTTACTGTGACAGTGAGAAGGAGGAGAAGGAGGCACCATTCAAGGAGGGTGAAGACATCATGCCAAAGAACCACACTTACCCTGGTGGGCTGAAGCAATGGTGTATATAAAATGTTCCACCCCGTAAGGAAGAACTGAAACGCACAACTCTTCAAAATGAGGATGGGGGAGTCTTTCAGATATATTATACCCTTAATTAGTCCCAGCATGACTCTGTCACCAAAACAGATTACTTTTAATTTTCCACACGTTTTAATTCCCAGCTTTTCCATTCTTATAAAAATAACAGTGGATATAGTATTAAAAGTGTCCTTCCTTATTAACAGCCCTTTGGACAATTATTCCTCATGGCTCTGAACAGTCCTAGATAGCTGCTTCCCTCATGTTCTTGTATAAAAGGTTTACAAAACCTTTGCTAGGATCTGCATTGAGTGCGAGATAAAATGACTTTAAAAAGGGGAAAAAGAACACACTCAAGCTCCTGCAGCTCTCAAATGACTGATTTTCTTTTCTTCTTCTCCCCCTCCCCACTTTTTCTTTTTTTACAGATTCGGATCAAAATGGCATGTTAGAATAAGCTCTCGGCGCAACTGAGACAATGAAACATTACGCAGAGAAGACTCTGCAGTAGAAAAGGGCTGTGCTGTGAAGTCAACTTCAGGCAAAATATTCCCCGCTCAGTGCAACTGTTTAGCAAGAACCCAACTTGACTCTAAGCTGCAGAACTTGCCCTTATCGCCATGCTACCCTAAACCCAGAAATGTGTGGTTAATTATAGTCTCATGGCCTGATTTAGCCAGGAAGGGAGCATTGCTTCTATGTATAACTTTATGAAGAACGAGGACAAGCCGGGACTGTCAGACAATCAACCATAGGGCACAATCAGAAACAAAAAGCCAAATAGTGATAATTGCAAAAATAAAACATCCACAGTGCAATAAAATGGTACTCGTTCATCAAGCTATGAGGAAGTAGAAAAATGGGCTAAAACTTTAGAAGGGGCCCTAACAACTCTTGCCACTGCTAAATAATAATCTAATAATAATTTATTACTTATACATCTGGCCGGGCCTCTCCAGCCACTCTGGGTGGCTTCCAACTGTTAGGATTCTTGCCCCGTGCTTGCAGTCGTGGGATTGTTTTATAACATGATGGTGTATGTTTTCATTCCACATAGTGGGAAGTGACGGAGACAGGATGTTTGTATTACTGTGCTTCCGTGGTGTATGATGCTTGTCCTTTGTCTCTCTCTCTCTCTCTTTGCTGTCTGATGAGAAAGAGGAAGGAGCTGAGTCAGAATGCTCTGAGTGTATTATATGTAAATAAAGTAGTTTAGCCAAAAAGCTGCTGAGTCTGCCACGCAGACTGCCAACACTCTGCTAGTCCTAAAGTGTGCTGATGCCTCTGGGTATCAGTCGCTGTGATGTTCGGGCTGGAGAAAGCTTTTGAAGCTCCCGAACGACCGACCAGGAGGGAGAGAGCATGCCAGTTGGACATGTGTCTCTATGGGATTCCTACTTGCATGTAGGATGTTCCTGACACCAACAGCTTATTAAAAACACAATAAAAAATCGAACATTAAAAATTTCCCTAAACAGGGCTGCCTTCAGATAGCTAAAAGGGTCACTCTATTACGAAAAGCTGGCTAGAAGTCAATACTTAGCAACTCAGACCAGTCAGCTTTCTCCTCAAGACCTGGGCTGAAACAATCACACCTCCCTTGAATTGGGTGATGTTTTTTCCAGTTCATGTGAAGCGAAAAGTGATGCACCCAACAATCCATTGAATCTTTTGCCGCAGGTGTGGATTGGGTGGCAGACTCTTCAATCAGGAAAGAATTAACTGCAGGGAGAAAGTTTGAAAAGTACTGGTGTAAGATGCTCTATACATGTACAGTGGTGCCTCGCAAGACGAAAAGAATCCGTTCTGTGATTCTCTTCATCTAGCGGTTTTTTCGTCTTGCGAAGCAAGCCCATTGACAGATTAGCGGATTAGTGCTATTAGCGGCATTTAGTGGCTTATCTGCTGATTGGATCAGCTGATAAGCGGCTTAGCAGCTTAGAAAAAGGGGGGGGAGGGAAAAAGAAACCAGCAGGAACTCGCAAGACATTTTCGTCTTGCAAAGCAAGCCCATAGGAAATTCGTTTTGCGAAGCACCTCCAAAACGGAAAACCCTTTCGTCTAGCGAGTTTTCCGTCTTGCGAGGCATTCGTCTTGCGGGGCACCACTGTATAAGTGTTTGTGTGTATGCACATGTTGATTTGTACAGCTCAGCTATTGTTTACGCAGGTACACATCTATACATTCATTGAATGTTGCTTGAATTAATCAAACCTGCACGAGTGTGCAGCTCAACTGCTTTTGTAAACACAGACTGTACACCTGTTGGATGCAATGTGCAAATGCCCCTAATGATAACCAAAAACAGCCAGCTCCTGCAGATTAAAATATTTACAATGGCATTAGCTCTTCTGGGTTGTACATGGTCCCCCTTTGAGGAACATATCAGAGGGCAAAAATGTGCTGTAAAGGCTGCTTACCATGGTCTGAGGTTGCAGCCCGATGGAGCGCCTTCCCCGATCACCATATTTGGCAGGGCGGTTCATAAAAAATTTATTTTTGAGAATGCCTGCTCCAAAGGTCTTATCCTACTACACTAGGGGTTATATAGCTATATCTGAAATTTCATGCATATCAGTTAATATCTTGACCCTGCTCCACTGAACTGAAATTTCAGGCTTCACGACATAGGAAAACAGCCAAGTAAACAGCTATTTTCATGGAGGAGGGTCAAGATATTAACTGATAGGCATGAAATTTCAGATATAGCTATATAATCCCTAGTGTAGTAAGATAAGACCTTTGGAGCAGGCATTTTTTTTTTAAAAAAAAGTTTTTTATGAACCGCCCTAATGTTTGGGATCGTTACTATGTCCCCCTTGGCTGCCACGGAGGCTCATGGGTTCCCGCCAAACCCTGTAATTCAAACGAGCCAATCTGTGGTGGTCTAGGGGGTGTGGTTTGGAGAGCGGACCTGGATGAAGCAGGCTTCACTCAGGTCCGCCCACCAGCTATTTATCCCAGCCGAACCTGCACACTGCAGCTGAATCTTGTTTTCGCTGCAAAAGGCAATTTTAGTTCCTCATCTAAAAAACAGTAATTGGCTCTTGCATACTGCAAAGTGCTCTATAGTAGGGAAAAAATTAAAACAACTGAAAAACTTGCAATGCGAATATTCCTCCTTACATTTAGTCAGTCAATTTTATTTTATTTATTAAAAAAAGAAAACCCACTCATATAAAGTTGCAGTATTATAGCTCTCCAACTCTTCTGCATTAGAAGCAGGGTCTTTTAAAAGTAAAAAATAATAATAATAATTGTTATTGTTTGATATGTTCGGGTGCATTTTTCCGGCATCGAAACTCTGTGTGCACAAAATTATGATCTCTAAAATGCTGCAAAGATGATGCATTATATGCACCTATTTTTATATTCTAATTAGAAATGCAAAACTTTGGAGAGTTTGATAAAGACACTTCTGAAGAAATGGGGGAAAGAATCCTTCAGCTTTGTTTCTATACTCAGGATGCCCTCAAGATGTGGTGTTATCTTAGGATAATTCCAACACTGTTGGGTCTTAATTGCTTAAATATTAGACGCACAATTCTTGTCTTCAAAAGGAAAAGCTATGTAAGAAGCTAGAATAGATAAGCTGCTTCATTTCAGTATTTTTTAGTGTTTGTCATTAAATGCGATGCTAAGTCGTTATGTAATTACCCTCTTTCTCACTTAAATCTGCAGAAAGTATTTTTTATATATTTAAATGGAATTAGAAGCCATCTCTGTGCACCTTTTTGCTGTTAGGTTAAATGCTGTGACATGTTCATTGTTTTGCAGTTGGTTAGACTCACTCAGTTTTATAGGATCAGAGTTCTAAATGGTGGCAAATTTCCATGGGTAGAGCAGGATCTCCACTTCAGAATTTTTCCTCACAGAAGGCTATGAGAGAGAGGGGGGGGAGGGGGGAGGGAATAGGGCTTGGCAGAGCATTGATTTCTTTGGTAATTTTAATGTATATTAGCAGTTTTGATAATTAAGAAGTATATAAATCCTGTTAGATATTATTTTTTTTAAAAAAAAGTTTAATACCTCTACTGATTAGGGTCTATCTACAGTGGTACCTCAGGTTACAGACTCTGCTAACCCAGAAATAGTACCTCGGGTTAAGAACTTTGCTTCAGGATGAGAACAGAAATCACATGGCGGCGGGAGCGCGAGGCCCCATTAACTAAAGTGGTACCTCAGGTTAAGAGCAGTTTCAGGTTAAGAACGGACCTCCAGAACGAATTAAGTTCTTAACCCGAGGCACCACTGTACATATTTTGATAAACCATGTAGCACATAATCTTAGAAAGATCTTGTTGCAGACTGCATTGGGGGGATTGCATACTTTAATCAAAATCCCCTGCCCATGCAAAACTAACACATCAGGAAGAAGGTCCTAACTAAGCTTTATTTTTGATGTTCTGTGTGCAGAGATATTTCTCCCCCCCCCCCCACGCACGAAGCAGCAGCAAGACATTCCATCCCCTATTTTAGGAACGGAATCATACTTCCCTGATTACACATAAGACTCAGGGGACATAAATGTATCATTTATTTGTTCAGTTGGTTTGGATAATTGACACTAAAGAATTAAAGCTATGCAAGTGACTCTGCTCCTGTATCGTTCAGCCCAGACACTGAGGTCCAGCTCCGAGGACCTTCTGGTGGTTCCCCCACTGCGAGAAGTGAGGTTACAGGGAACCAAGCAGAGGGCCTTCTCGGTGGTGGCGCCCACCCTGTGGAACGCCCTCCCATCAGATGTCAAGTACATAAACAACTATTTGGATTTCAGAAGACATCTGAATGTTCAATGTTTTATCACGTTTATAATATTCTGTTGGGAGCCTCCCAGAGTGGCTGGGGAAACCCAGCCAGATGGGTGGAGTATAAATAAATTATTATTATTTGAGCAGGGGTGCAAACTTGAATAAAATTATCGATCACATGACACACATAAACCATGTGAATGACAATGCCCATTAACTTGGAGGTGGGGCTCCAGGGGAAGCAAGACCCTCTTAGGGTGATAATACTAGGAACCCCTCCCTCATAGGACTCAGGTTGTAAATGTGTGTAAATAAAGCATCTCTCATAGAGACACTGCAATCTCCTCCGTACCTCAGTACCCTTGGTAAGCCCTTGCAACTCCTGGAGATTGGGATGACATGCAACATTATGCACAGGCATACACAGGTAAGAGGTGAGATTAGTGAGGCTCAGTCAAGCCTGGGGTATGTTTTTATTGGTGCCCTCCACAGGTAGAGGGAACACCTGGAGTAATAGGTATGAAAGGCGCCACTTTTAAAAAAGCTTTTCTAATTATTGGTGGGTATGGATTTTCCTTCCCATTCTTCTTGTGTTGGTAAGGTAATAATAACAATAACAGCAATTACAATATGCAGCTACTACAGGTGTGGCCCAGTGGATGGATGCTTTCAAATATGAGATTCCTGCTATGCTGCAATGATGTCAGGCTTCAGGGAATTGGATTCCTCCCCCTGTGGCAGTAGATAAGCAGAACAAAGGACAGCTAGAAACTGTAATAATCACAGCGAGAGAACAAAGAACACATCTCTTAGAAATGGCGGTGCTCCCAATCAAGGATAACACCCTCTATTAATCTACATCACTCCTACGTCTTGTAATCTGAGCTGGTACCCTCTGTGCTTTCTGTTCTGACACTTTCTGAGCTCTCCGTGACTTGGGAGAAGGGCGGTGAATGCTGTCCAGAGACTGTGAACCTCTTAACCTTCTCTCTCCCAGTGCTTCTTCTAGCTGTTCCCCACCCAGTATTTCCCAGCTTCTGCCTTCTGAACTATGTCCCTCTGAAAACCACCGTTCCAAATCTATACTGTTCTTCTGCTCCTGGGAAGATTCAGGATCCAGATCAAATGCAGGGGGAGGCTCCCACAATTTCTCCTCAGTGCAGCCCTCCTCAGCACGGTCCCTGACAAATGGCTGCTAACATCCTATGACGGGAAAATGCAAAGAATTGTTTAAAAATAACTACTGGCCAAATAACCTGTCTATTATGAAGGAAGTTTTAGGAGCAGGATTGGATTAGAATCCGGGAAATTGCATGTCTTAAATTGCTTTCGCAGTTGACATTCTTTTGCCTCTTACATGGTATGCTTTGAGCTTCACACAGTTGCCTCCCGCTGTGCAGAAAACCTCATGCAACCTCCATCAGCGACAACCTGCTCCTGGGTCCCTCTCTGTACAGAGAAGAGAGGACAGCCCATGCTCGCTCATTACTGAAAGCCAATGCTTCACTGTTCACTAATAGATGAGAAACTGTAATGAGTTTTCAAAGAGTTGGCAGACCAGATACTTTTTTTTTTAAGGCTTTGCTAAATATCCTCTTTCTCTTGCAATTTTTTCGGGCAGACTGTGATTCCTTCGTTGACACAACCTGAACGTGATACTTCTGTTGCAAGAGAAACAGGGGGTGGAGCTAGTATTCTTTTATAAAGGGAACTATAAATGTCTGATCACAAACCCGTAACGTTATAAGACATTAAGATTCGTTATGGGGGCGGGAATAGGGTCAACAGAAAGTGTGCAAAGCATTCCCCAGCTAAATTCCACTGCTAAACTGTTAGAAGCTGCTCTTGAGACAATGCTCTGCTCAAGCGTCAACAGTATAACTGGTTTAGACAGCCCAAATGGAGCTCTCACTTGATATAGTTTGATCTGTCCCATTCCATTCATTCCATGTTATTGACATTTCGTAAATAACCATGAATGAATCCCAATAGATATTAGTAAAATAAACAAACACTTTCTTAAATTAACTTCAAGCAAGAGGCAGTAATATTTTTTTACTATAAAATGCAATAGTTCAGATTAGATAATCAGATTCCTGTTTTTGCATCCGTTGTCAACCTTGGATTGAATGCAGGCTAATAGAGCAATCCTGACTCCCTGTTGTTGCTGCTGCTGCCCCCAGTGCTTTGTAGAATGGGGAAACCACAGCCATATTTCCAACCCAGCTACTCATGGTAGCTGGGTTGGGAAGGGGCAGGTAGAGTGAGCCAGATCCCTGTGCCATCTCCAATTGGGTCTGATGTTGGTTAGCATCCACTGTGGGCTTTGGGTCCAATGGATCCCAGTCCAGCTCAGCCCCACGCCACCCTTCGAATGCTGCATTTGGGGTGTTCTGTCAGTCTCCACTGGTAGGGAATATATTTGGTGGTTGGTTGGAAGCCAGTTCAGCTGGCAGAAGTGAGCAGAAAGATGCTTCCACTCTGTCCAAAGCCGCATAGGGTGGGTGATTTGGATGGCAGCCATAGTTAATTGCCCTCAGTAGCACCGTAAGCACAGAAGTCCAGACCCCATGCAGCAGAATACACAGAACCAGAATGGCCTCTAAATAAATCAATAGTAGAATATTCATTTCCAGCTGTACTTAGGTCTCAGAGAAATCAGTGTGAAATATTGGTTGTGGTTTAAGTCATATTTATTTCAGTGGGATCTAAGTGGAGCTTTAAAAGGTAAAGCATAAAGGGACCCCTGACCATTAGGTCCAGTTGCAGATGACTCTGGGGTTGCGGCGCTCATCTGTCTTTATTGGCCGAGGGAACCAGTGTACAGCTTCCGGGTCATATGGCCAGCATGACTAAGCTGCTTCTGGCGAACCAGAGCAGTGCATGGAAACACCATTTACCTTCCTGCTAGAGCAGTACCTGTTTATCTATTTGCACTTCATGCTTTCGAACTGCTAAGTTGGCAGGAGCAGGGACCGAACAACGGGAGCTCACCCCATTGCGGGGATTCGAACCGCCAGCCTTCTGACCAGCAAGCCCTAGGCTCTGTGGTTTAACCCACAGAGCCACCCACGCCCCTTAAGTGGAGCTTTAGTCTCGATCTAATCCTTTATTGAAAAATATATGTGTATTAGGATAATAAGTAAATACATATCTGTATATTAATGTATGGTAAAAGGTAAAGGACCCCTGGACAGTTAAGTCCAGTTGAATTCAACTTTGGGGTGTGACGCTCATCTCCGCTTTTAGGCTGAGGGAGCTGGCGCTTGTCCACAGACAACTTTCCAGGTCATGTGGCCAGCATGACTAAACCGCTTCTGGTGCAATGGGACACTGTGACGAGTGCCAGAGCACACAGAAATGCTGTTTACCTTCCCTTCACAACAGTACCTATTTATCTACTCATGCTGGGATGCTTTCGAACTGCTAGGTTGGCAGAAGCTGGCACAGAGCAACAGGAGCTTACCCATTCGTGTGGATTCGAACTGTCAATCTTATGATCAGCAAGCCCAAGAGGCTCAGTGGTTTAGACCACAGTGCTACCCATGTCCCTTAATGTATGGTAAGGTAACAGTATTGTTTCTTTTCTTTTTTCCAATTCCCATTTTTTCTTTCTTTTATCTCACTCTATCTTCATATAAATGGGGGGGGGGGTATAGTCTAGATCTAATCCCATATCTGCATCTCTATAACTCATACACACAAACACACACACATATAAATGAGAAACCAAGAGTCAGTTATCAGCATGATAGCAAACCTGTGATTGAGACTCGTAGAAATGTCACAGACAAAACGATTCTGTGTTGGGTTCACACACATGAATGATCTTGTGGACAACGGTCAGGGAATGTATGAAGGAACAAACCTTGAAGAATCAGTTGAAATGTATCAGTGTAAAGCATATCAATTACAAAATTGCCAAGCATGGCAAAAACCAGGACCTTAAGTAATATCAATATATTAAAGCTATTATTACAAGAGCATTTGGAATATAAAAATTCAAATGAAAATAGAATATCATTAAGATTCCATTTTAAATGCTCTCATTTCTAATTCCTCACAGCTTTGGGGCGAGGAGGCAGGCTAAATTTATCATAAGTTTAATAAGCCCAGAAATGTGATTAAAATAAAATTGAGTGTTTTATTCATGGCTTCAAGTGTAAAGAGGCATAATAATATAGCCAGACCTCATTGACTTTGATCTACCATTAGCCACCAGAGGGATCACTAATGTCAATAAATCCTGTAGAGCAATTTTAAGTTCTGTTTTGTGAAATTCCACAGCAAATTTTTATTTTATTTTTTTATTTTTTTATTTTTTTATTTTATTTTATTTTATTTTATTTTATTTTATTTTATTTTAGTGTGTGTGGGGAGAGAGAGAGAGAGAGAGAGAGAGAGAGAGAGAGATCTTTTCCAGGATGTACCCAATATATATTGAAACATACTTTACATTGTAATTTGGGCCACACACGTACTATATAAATTTATAGTGTTTCCCTAGCGTTGATGTGCAATACAAAAGAGTATGGCCTGATAGCCTTCTGAAATTAATAGGAGGTGATCATATAACTTTGTGCATAAACTGTAGGAAGTAACAACAACAACAACAACATTTTACTTGTATCCCACCCTCCCCGGCCGAGGCTGGGCTCAGAGCGGCAAACATCATAAAAACAACTGGGTCAGTTTCAAGGGTAGCCACACGTAGAGTGAGTTACAATAATCAAGCCTGGAGGTGACCATCACATGGATCACAGTGGCGAGGTCAGAGAGAGAGAGAGGTAAGGGACCAACTGCTTAGCTTGGCAGAAATGAAAAAATGCCGCCTTTGCTGTAGTTATAAGTAGAATAAGTTTTGATCACTGCTTCATGCCCTCCAAGCACCCCAATTTTCCAATGACAGTTCTGGAATTATGAAAGCCATCCTGCCAAACCATCGCAAGAGGTGTTGACATTTTGGGAGGTTGGACAGTTACAATGGAATGGTCTCAGGGGTTGGGTCACATTTTTCTTTTTCTTTCTTTCTTTCTTATTATTACTTTGTCCATTTTTTTTAAAAGCCACCCCGACTTCTGAATGTCCCCATTTCTCCTACCAGTGCTGCCACCGCTGAGCTCAGGTACTTGCCCTGAGTAGCAGCAACTGCAAGGCAACATCTCATGGCCTTTCCATGGCCACCGCTGCCAGCCCCCTCCCTTGGGCAGTTCGTAGCCCAGTTTATTATATTGGGGCTTTTTTTTCTTTTTGTGAATCGACCAAAGAATAAAATAAAATAACATTGGGATTAAGGTTTTTTTTCAGGGTGTGTGTGCTGTGCCCCATTAGTGGAGTGGTGGTGGCACTTGCCGTTCTGATAGGAAATACTTCAGGGGGACACAAAAATGGGGGGTCAAGGAGGGGGAGTTGTGGGGGGGGTGCTAAACGTCCCTATTTTCATCTGAGGAATATTGGAGGCTATGCTTCTTGGTTGTGGTCTGCATTTCGTGTCCATTGTGTTTCCTCCATTTTGCAAAACAGCTCACCAATCCAGAGAGTTAGTCAACCCATGTTCTAGAAGTGGGGTGTCTTCTATTCGCCAGAGATCCCCAAACAATTAATAGCCCTGACAAAGGGGATGGACTGAGAAGCCCAATTCCATCCTGATTCAGTTTTATTGGCTCTCAGTCACAGATTGAATCTGTCCTGTTCTTTGCGGATTGTGAAGAAAGCACAATGTTCCATGTTATAAATATATAGAGAGGGATGGTGTACAGGTTTGTTTGGGGATTGTGGATTAGACATTGAAGATGTCTGCTGCCAAGAGCCAAAAACTTCCTTGAACCTTGTTAATTGTGAAGCATATGAGTCACATAACCCCAAGCTATAACTGCCCCTATCTTGCTTTCCAGCATCATCTCACCAAAAGAAAACACACCAGGGAGAAGGCCGTCAAGAAGTGCTGTACTGGCATTCTATGATGAATGTCACAAATTGGCAGGGAGGGAATGTTATGGCTGGAGGGAAAGTGGATTTGTGTTTAACTCTTGGTTTATTTGTTATTTTACTTCAAGTGGGAGGAAAACTGTGCATGCTTCTCACTGTTCCTAGGTTAAACCTCTCTCCCAAGAACAATTTTTCCATATTTTTAGTAAATTTTTAACTTTGTTTCAGAAAAATCTTGTTGTTGTCCTTAGTCCACCACCCACATCTCACAGCCAAGTTCCATGTTACCTTGAGTTGTTGTTGGGGAGGGACAATCCCATCCCTGTCCTTTTGAACACACATAACCTATACTTGCTTCTTGTTCCCTAGGAGTGAATCTCTACCCATGCTATACATACTTTTATATCCTGGTATTCTTCATAATTGGCAAATTATTGACCAAAAATCTTTTAATTACTGGAATGCCAAAGAGCGGGAGAGAATATCAGCACTGAACTAAATTTTCACTGGAGTATGTTGATGGAGGGCACAAGGAGAAGGGGACGACAGAGGACGAGGTGGTTGGATAGTGTTCTCGAAGCTACCAGCATGAATTTGGCCAAACTGCGGGAGCCAGTGGAAGACAGGAGTGCCTGGCGTGCTCTGGTCCATGAGGTCACGAAGAGTCGGACACGACTAAATGACTAGAAGAAGAAGAAGAAGAAGAGTTTGGATTTGATATCCCGCCTTTCACTCCCCTTCAGGAGTCTCAAAGCGGCTAACATTCTCCTTTCCCTTCCTCCCCCACAACAAACACTCTGTGAGGTGAGTGGGGCTGAGAGACTTCACAGAAGTGTGACTGGCCCAAGGTCACCCAGCAGCTGCATGTGGAGGAGCGGAGACGCGAACCCGGTTTCCCAGATTACGTGACTACCGCTCTTAACCACTACACCACACTGACTAAACAACAACAACAACATGTTGAACTAGAGTATGTTGATACACACAAACACACCACATATATGGCTGCAATAATTGCTCTTGCAATGCATACAAGAGAAAGCCAATATTCACATTGGAATAAACTTTGACATCAGACTTTATTCTCAGTTAGATGCTATTTGCCATGCTGCTGGCAGTCTTTAATTGATCACACAAACACACATGTACACACATATTAGCACATAGTATTTATACAAAATGATATAAGAAGAAATAATAAACACCACTCAGGATGTAGTCTTAATTTTAAAGTAATTCCTAATCCATCAAAAATAATTAAAGTATTTTCCCATGTATAAGATGCTGTTTTTTGCTTTAAAAAATATAGGCAAAAATTGGGGGTCGTCTTATACACAGATTGTGAATGCAGGGGGTGGGTGGGCAGGTGATTGGTGGTGGTGTGCAGGTGAGCGATTGATGGTGGCGACCTTCCCTCATAAAGCTCAACAACTCAAGGGCACTCTCTCTCCAAAAAGCTCAACAACCTTGGCAAACTCCCCTTTAAAAAGCTCAAGGATATATTGATTTCTTAATTTTGGCCCCAAAAACGTGGGGTCATCTTATACATGGGGTCATCTTATACACAGAAAAATACGGTACTTTCCAGAGCAGCGTAATAAGAAATGAAATGACAATCTTTTACAGTGCAACAACTCCCAGTGACTTCATCTAGATACTGAACAATGCCTACAAAGCCCATTTTGGTCAAGCCCTGCCCTTAGGTGCCCCAGTATAAGGGAACTGAGTATGGCTAACCTGAAATGGCCTAGAGGGCCCAATGGGGAGATCTGGGGGGGGGGAATCCCAATTTGGCCTGTGAGCTGCAGGTTGGCTACTGCTGCTTTTGAGTGTGATAGGCTTGATGGGGACATGTGCGCAGACCTCTACACCTTTCCTTCAAATGGCCTGCTGGTCTACTTTGATGCCTGTCTGTGAATTCTGAAACAAAATGAAGTACCTGGATCTCGTCTCATATACAGAGGGATGCTCAAGAATTTGATCTCATACCTCTCAACCATTCCGATTTCTGATCCTGTGGCAGAGCTTCAGACAAAAAGGCACGAGCGGTAGTCTCGTAATCTGGGGAACCGGGTTCGCTTCCCCGCTCCTCCACATGCAGCTGCTGGGTGGTGACCTTGGGCCAGTCACACTTCTTTGAAGTCTCTCAGCCCCACTCACCTCACAGAGTGTTTGTTGTGGGGGAGGAAGGGAAAGGAGAATGTTAGCCGCTTTGACACTCCTTAAAGGGAGTGAAAGGCGGGATATCAAAGCCAAACTCTTCTTCTTCTTCTTCTTCATTTTTTGTTGTTGGGTATTTTGGCCGGAGTCAACTTGCTCGCCCCATAGTGGCTGCCCCCCCCCCAAATGAGCAGTCCAGTTTGGATCCCTTGGATGTTGGAGAGTATGTAATCTTTGTAAATTCTACTTTGAACTGACCTAATCTGTACCTCCAAAATTAATGTGTGGATCAGAATTTAGGTACCCTCTTGACTTTTGCAGTAAGGTAAAGGTAAAGGGGCCCCTGACCATTAGGTCCAGTCGTGACCGACTCTGGGGTTGCGGCACTCATCTCACTTTATTGGCCGAGGGAGCCGGCGTACAGCTTCCGGGTCATGTGGCCAGCATGACTAAGCTACTTCTGGCGAACCAGACCAGTGCACAGAAACACCGTTTACTTTCCCGCTGGAGCAGTACCTATTTATCTACTTGCACTGGTGTGCTTTCGAACTGCTAGGTTGGCAGGAGCAGGGACCGAGCAATGGGAGCTCACCCCATCACGGGGATTCGAACCGCCGACCTTCTGATCAGCAAGCCCTAGGCTCTGTGGTTTAACCCACAGCGCCACCCGTATATGTGCATATTTTAGGAAAAAATAAATTTTGAAGTGTATTTTCAGAGTTGGGGGGGGGGTCTGTTTTTTCACAGATGACTGACAAATGAGATGTCACACATGTGAGTGAACACATGTAATAGTTACATGGACCAGAATTTGGAAAAAGTGCTGTGTACCATCCTTCCCTATATCTATTGCTTTGCCTTCCTTACTATCCATTGTGCTTTACTTTCCAAATGAATTCACTTGGGCTTAAAATAACACTGAGTGCATCATGTGCATTCATTTTAATATACAACTTAAGGTAGAAAATATACCATTGCTAAAACTATACAACTTTAAGATGGTACTGTATTGTAGTAGAGATTTACTCTCAGTGTCCTGGGAAATATAGACAGAATAGTGTCGCATATGGTATCCTATAATGAAAGTGCAAAATATAAATAAAACAGTCAATCAGAATTACTCTAGAGGTTGTTTTTGAATTGTTCCATGATACTTTAAGAACAGTTCCCAAATATATGAAATGTGGAGACGGTTCATTTTCCTTGAAGCTGGAAGCAATCTCTCTGCTGTGCATCAGAGATAAATGGGAAATAAAACAGTCCACAAACATCAGCTTGTGAACCCCATCATAAAATCTGAATTGCAGAGACAGTGTTTCACATCAGTTTGAAGAAATAGTAAATGGCACTGTGAAATTCATTGTCTGTGGGGATTAAGTGGCAAAGCATGCCTTAACCTCCATGTGTACCAAGAAACTCTCAATGTGCTGAAAACAGTGGACTTTTCCACTGTGGCCCGAGAAGAAAAAAGTATCAATTGGTGAGAATGTTTAGAGACTTTATTATGTCTCTTGGAACCAATTCATTTGCTATAGCAACATTAGACCTACATACATATTTATTTAAAATGTCAAAGGACCTAGGGTTGCCATATTTCAAAAAGTGAAAATCTGGACACAAAAGGTGTTCAGCTTTTTTTTGAGGTTTTCTTTGGCAAAATCACAAAAATGACATTTTTGAGCTATTTTTAAGGAAAATTGGAACTTCCAAAACATGGGTTGCCACATGTTCAGATTTTCCTGGATGTTTTTGCCGATTTCCACCCAGACACTGCTTCTGACAGCAGTATTTTGGGTATGCCTGGGAAATTCTGGACGTATGGCAACCCTAGGTATTCACATGTAACTTTCAGAAGGGTACACACTAGTCATCCTGTGCGAATCAATAGCATACATGTTTTCACATTAGTACATGTGTACAGGCAACTTGTCCCCCAAAGAATTCTGGGAAGTGTAGTTTTTTAAGGGTGCTGAGAGTTGCTAGGATACTCCCATTCCTCTCACAGAGCTAGAATTCACAGAGTCGTTGAACAATCAATCCCTCTTTGCAGGGGTCACTGGAAGTATTAAAGGCCTTTTCTAAAGCAGGTATATACATGAGTATATTGATTCAATGGTAGTCAATATAGTGCCCTCCAGGGGGTGTGGCAGTGTAGATTTTATCATCCATTAACACTGGCTGTGTAGGGTAGGGCAGGTGAAAGGATATCTAGAAGGCATCATAGAATTGTAGAGTTGAAAAGGGTGCTGAGACTCACCTAGTCCAACCGCGTTCAACGCAGGAATATGCACCTGCCCCATACAGGGATCAAACCTGTAACCTTGGCGCTATCAGCACATGTTCTAACCAACTGAGCTATCCAGGCATGCACAATGTTTGCTATCATTGTATTAATTGATATAGAAAGAGTATATATGTGAGTACCTCTCTCTCTCTCTCTCTCTCTCTCTCTCTCTCTCTCTCTCTCTCTCTCCTCTCTCTCTCTCCAACTTATTAAAAAGCCTAACTCTAGCAAGTCTGCTGGGTGAGCAGAACAGCAATATTGGATACAACCCAGAATGTTTGCTGTCGCTGTTTAAGCTTCCACTTTTGCAGATCAGCTAAAATGGTGGCTATGGTTGGGCCACTGAAGAGAAAACTAAAAACAACCCCTCAACAGCAATATGCTTCTTCATGCTTTCAACATACCAGCTGTTCCTGTTTCCCACCCTCCCACCCTTTAAGGTTTTCATTCTTTGACCTTGCTATGGACCTTGGTTGGTCGCTGTTGAGGGGCCTGGTAGGAATTTTTCCACATGGCAAATTGGCACCAGCCACGTGGTTTTCGCCTACCTTGTAGCAAATCGTCACAACTTTCTTAGTATTGACGGTTAGGCATTGGTATTGGTATTGGTTTATAGATGGAAGAGGGGAGGAAGCGCCATCACCTGCCCAGCATATTGAAGGGTAGTCCGATAAAGGATTCTGGGGGCGTGGCCCTGTCTGAAGCCTATAGAGGTGAGGGCCTAAGGTACGCCCCCGAGCGGTGACCCTGGGGGAGTTCCTAGTTGATGTGCATCAGCAGGACTCCCCCTACTGGTGGATAGCCCTTCCTGGACTTCGAGCGGATGGGCTGAAGCCAGATATAGTCGGTTAGGACCAATTCCCAAACCAATACCGCTCATCACCTGTAACCAATAAAGTTGTGGCCTTATTTAGCCCATTAACCTTAATAACTGTGTCATGTGTCTTTAATTCCACTGGGGGGGGGGCGGGAACTCACCACGCAAAGCCGCTTTTGATGAACCAGAGCAGTGCACGGAAATGCCATTTACCTTCCCGCCAGAGCAGTACCTATTTATCTACTTGCACTTGACGTGCTTTCAAACTGCTAGGTGGGCAGGAGCTGGGACTGAGCAATGGGAGCTCACCCCATCGGGGGATTCGAACCACCGACCTTCTGATTGGCAAGCCCTAGGCTCTGTGGTTTGGACCACAGTGCCACCCGTGTAGATTGCACTTGCTTCCCATTGTATTTCATTTGAACAGAGATTTAAATGGCTTGTAGAGGAGTTCTTATTTTTATTTGCTAATGTATTTGACACGAAAGAAAGAGAGATTCATCATTAGAGTGGCTTTGCTGAGTTGACTTCAAATGAGTGAGAAACTTTTAAAATTATGAAGTCTAAATGGCGTAAAAAGACAGCAAGATTGGAATGGAGCCAAGACTGTCAGAATACAGTGGTACCTCAGGTTACATACGCTTCAGGTTACAGGCTCCGCTAACCCAGAAATAGTACCTCAGGTTAAGAACTTTGCTTCAGGATGAGAACAGAAATCATGCTCTGGTGGCGTGGCAGCAGCAGGAGGCCCCATTTGCTAAAGTGGTGCTTCAGGTTAAGAACAGTTTCAGGTTAAGAACAGACCTCCGGAATGAATTAAGTACTTAACCTGAGGTACCACTGTATAACACTACTTCATGTCTTCTGGTTTTAGTGATTTTCTTTGTCCTGAGTTCTGATGTACCTGAAGGGTGTTAAGGGATTTGCTAGCTGGATGCTGATCTTCTTCATGGCTAATATAAAGTCTAGAGCAATACTTACATAGAGAAAGCTAACTCTCCAAACCTACAAATGAGAATTAATTCCTCTTTTCCTAACCATTCTCTTGTTATCGGAAAAGTAATAACAGTAATAACCAAATATGGATTATCATATGCAAAATAAAAATCTGTAACACAGTTGTAATAAGTTTAAGTATATTCTATTAACTGGTCTTACTGAGTATTTCAGATATGTGAATCTGGTAATACATTAATGCCATTAACTTAAGGAATAAGAATTGGGAGCTCTAAGCTTTTGCCTCAGAAGATTTTTGAGTTGGAATATTTTACAGCATTGTTTCTTATTACAACCTACGGTCTCAAACTGTGGAAACTTTGTGTGACCTATGCGAGGGACAAGTCCTTGTAGGCTGTCCCACACAAAGTGCATTACAGTTTTGCATATGAGAGGTCACCAGAGCATGAAAGACTGGTACTAGGGTATTCTGGCTTGGGAATGACTGGACAAGAAGCAGGGAAGAGAGTAGTGAGGATGTTAGGTAACAATAAGCAGAATACTTCTGATATATCACTGATCTATTGAGATCTTCTGATGGAGCACTTCTGGTGAGTACCCATGCTCCTGACCAGGGGTGCCATTTGAGGAGGGGGTGCCAAGGTGCCAGGGCCCCCATATAATTAATAAGGGGGCTGCCCCAGCAATTCTTTATTTAGAATAATACTTTATTTAGAATTCAACAATAACAAAGGGTGGGGGGGACTACAGTGTTTGCTACATCAAATCATTACAATTAACCAATTTTAACAATATATAAATAAAAATAGAGAATAGAGAGAATAATAGAGAAATTACACAACATCACTTTTAACTTACTGAGGTTTTCATATTACACTTTTATCTCTTTCTTTCTTTCTTTCTTAACATATCAAAAAGAGAAAGACCAAGAAAGGAGACACAAAAAGGAAAAGAGAAGAGGAAGAAGAAGAGGGGGGGAGTGAGGGGAAGGGGGGGAAGAAAAAGAAGAAAATAAAATAAAACAAACACATTTGGCTTCTGTTTAGACTCATTGTATTATTATTTCTACAATTTTTTTCACACACACTTCCTAGTTATTCTATTTCTTTCTTTGTTTTCATCAGAGGTCAAAAAACATTATATTTGTTGTTTTACAAGGTTCATTCTATGTCTGTCAGGAGATATTTGTTATTGTAATGCTTTCCCAAATACTCTTTAAAGATTTTCCATTCTTTCTGTACTTTTTGTTTTGGATAACCTCTAATTCTCCCTGTCATCATGGCCATCTGTAGATTCTAGGGTGATCCGAAAAAGGATGCACCAGGATGAAGATGCTTGGCCCTGGCATGTCCCTTTGACGACCCCCAGAGCACCTCCCCAGAAAGCACTCAGGCAATCTCTACCAGGGACGCATGGAGAGAGGCATCTTCACCCTGCTTGTCCCTTTCACAAGGTAAAGTGGCTGTCAGTGTGTGGGTGAGGGATGGCAGATGGCAGGCCAAGTTGGCTTGGCCAGACTGGGGTGGGTGGGTTTTGTGTGTGAGTGGGGTGGGTGGGTGGGGTCGTCCTCCACAAGTGAAGCCCCCCCCCAATGTTGGGCGCAACTTGGCATGCCTGCTCCTGAGATTAAGTTGGCCTTCATGTCAGGAGTCCAGGTTCCCACTTGATAACACAGCAAGTGTAGTTAATTAAAAAGGATGATTTATTGTCAAAACAAACAGATAGCTCCGGGTGGCTCTAACACAGCCTCCAACATCATCAATCAAGATGACCCTTCTGAAGACTTCTACCGGTTTCTACAGAAGGTAGAGAACTTTTGTGTCTTATGTCTCTTGCTTTGTTTCCGTTCTAACAGCCCTCCCCTTAGCCTACTTTGAGGAGGGATGGGATCAGCTCCCCCCTCCTCCCTTTCTGACAAACTACTTCCATCTCTGTTCGCTCCTGTTTGAACTTCCTGAGAACTTTGGCTGGGTTCCAGCCCACGCTCCGTTCCCTTATCACCCGGCATTCCAAGGGGTAGTTTCATGCTGTTCATCCTGCATGAAAGTTAACTCTCTCTGTTCCCAGCTGCTTTCTTCCGTTGACTGCAAACCTTCACTGGGAGCTGGCTCAGTCCTGACACTTCACTAGGAAAAGAACCTTTGCCATGAAACCAGCAGGAACATTTTTTTTTCCAAAGTCTCTTAAATAAAGCTGTACATTTTATTCAGCTCTTCAAACGATTTCCCCCCTCTTTAACCAACGACTATCAACTGCAGCTTTATTGATGTTTTAAAATATGTTTTACAGATATTTATTGATAGTTTTTGTTGTAGTTATGTTGTAAGCTGCCTTGATTTATTTTATGAGACTGCAGATAACAAATATTCAAATGAATGAATGAATGAACTCCTTTCAAAACGGTCCACAGGTCCTTGTTTGCAGTTGCATAGACATAGCTGCATACACAAGCCCTGAATACGGAGTTTGCATTTTTGTTGGGTGGGAGTTTCAAAATATCTAAGAAAACTGCATTACAACAACACATCATACTGCACATTTTTATGTGGCAAAATTCCAGGACGCTGGAACTCCATCCCCTTTTTTACATGGTTATAATTATATGGACATCTCATTCTGGAGTTTCACAGAGCCAAAGAACCAAAGAAAGCTAAAGAACAGTGGCTGAGCACTGCAATTTGTGATCTGCTTCCTAGGGACAAATGTAATGACCGAGGGGAAGTCTCACAACCGCCTGACAAATTTATTATTATTATTATGCCACCAATACTTCACAAGCTAGGGAAAAGGATGGCTCACAGAAAGATCTAATACAATCAATAGGATACAATTACCTCTATTGATTTTTTTAGGCAAGGTTCATCAGCTAAATCCATATCACAATGTATTTGGGATCAATGTGCCATAAAGCAGATCAAGTATCTAGGAAGTTGGTTGCCCATTCTGTTAGCAGATGCCTACTGGAAACTCATGATGGGAAAATTCATTTCATTCTAACTTCTGGCCAGGGTTGGAACATTTTGTTTTGTTTTGTTGGCTAGATAGATTTTTTGGTTAGATAGATTACCTATGCTGGATCTCTCAGTGAATCTCTTTGAATCTTAAGTTCAGTTCTCAACATTTGCATATCAGTTTGCAATCCTCATGATAGTCCAGAATGTGGCTTCCAGTGTCTCCAACCATTGTGACCATATTATGCCTGTACTTTACCAGCTTCACTTGCTACCAGTTTGTTTCTGGGTTTAATTCACAGTGTTCGTTGTGTTCTTTTAAAGCCCTAAATGGTCTGGAAGAAATGGCCTTAAGGACCACCTCTGTGGTCTAAGAACACATTTTCACTTGTACAGAAATGTTCATCTATACATAGAGTTGTAGGAAGACATCATTTCCTGTTCTGCACTGCATGAAGCACAGTTTCCGTTCTGCTACAGTTTGTCTTCCACCAAAAATCACATCATTTGCCTCACTATGCCAAAATTGTGTAACTTTCAAAATTTATGAAACAAATATATAAGAATTTATGTTGTCTTTCCATTATTTCAGTCAATTCATATAAAAACAATGGAGACACGATGCAAATGGAGAGAGGAACACAAACAATTAATGTATAATTTATGGACGGAAAGCGATAACAATTGCATGCGCTAGTGTCAGGATGCTGTCAGCAGCTCCCGGCTGGTTGCCCAGAAAGGAAAAGTTTCTTACTGTCCTTTTTTATTTCAGTTTTTACAGAAAGAGGCTATAGAATCCAGCCTATTGGATAATGGCATTGTCCCATGTGACTCTCCACCCCCGTCTTTCCCACTTCCTCATTCGTCATTCTCATTGTCTCTTCTACAGGTGCTGCTTCATGCTAGTGTTTGAGCTCTTTGCTCTCCCATTTTTAATGCTCGCTGGGTTCTGGGAGATGGAGGGTCTGGAATGCATTCTAGTGACAACGTGTCAGCTGGGTGTTGTTCTGGCTCTCCCATGACTTCCCAACTTTCCCCCTCATCTGCTTCTGAGCTGCTACCTCCCTCAAACCCCTGTTGTAAATCTATACTGTCTTCCTCTTCCTCCTCCCTGGGAAGGGTCAGGTTGGGGAGGTGGTCTTCACCATTCCTCCTCTGCCTAGACTCTGATTAGCTAGATTGATTGACATTCCGGACATGGGATGATTAAGTGAACGTCAACAATTTTTGCTCCCATTTCCTTCAGAATTCTCTAACGTCCCTAATGACTTGCGGAAAGCAAGCCTTGTGACGGTTTGTGACATCTCCCTAGATGCTCAATGTGAAGATTATGGTTTGTTTGTTATAATTGTGTCAGATCTGAACAGCCATAGTTTTGAGGCTCCCTGGCACTCTTTCTCCCTTGAGTGATGATTCTGGCTAGTAAAAGACCTGGCTTCTGCCAACTGGCTTTCAGTAGTCAGGATGGGCATAAGTCCAGTTTGCAATTAGTCATCTTCATAACTCTAGGCCTCCCTCCTGCATCTGTGGGTGACACTAATTGAAATGGATGCAAAGTCTCGAAACAATTTTGCTTGAGTCATCTACTGCTTTGCATCATCTTAAGCAATTGCTCTGCAGGCTTCTTAGCACATCTGTTTGCTGCTTGAGGAACACTGAGAGACTTGCATTGCGTTGAGCTCGCTGGAGAATTGTGAGACATGAAGTTAAAATTCTTTGTGCAATCAGCAGCAACTCGTGGTAATACTTTCCCTGGACTGTACATTTCAGATACAATGGAATGTCTTGTATTTAGTTTCCATGTCTAAATGATTCCCAATGGGATAAAACCCAGCTTCTGTATGTTGAAATATCACATATTAGTATTTAGCATAGCCTTTTCCTACTTGGTTAGGAATATAGGAAACTGCCTTATAGTGAATCAGACTCCTTGTTCCACCTGACTCAGTGCTGTCAACATGGTGCCCCCCACCTGTTACTGGTCTACAACGACCATCTTCCTTGATCAATCACTGTGCTAAATGTGGCTGATGGATGTTGTGGTCCACCAATATCTGGAGGGCACCAATATCTGGAGGGCTAACCCTGGTCTACACTCACTAGCAGCAGTCAAATCTTGGTGGTGGTGGAAAAGAGAATAGGCAGTGGCTGCCATTTTTAATAAATTATATTTCAGGATCTCATTTCTTCATTTGTGCTAAAAAATAGTTTTTATGACTTCTGCTGGTGTGGAAATGTGAACTTAAAACGACTCTAGATTAATCAAATTAATTCCTTATTCACGTAATATTACTTAATAGTAAGTATGGTAGCCTTAGTACTATAACTTTATTTTTTATTGTTCCAGAAAAATTTGGTGTTTTTTTTAATAGACAAATAGTCCCAAATGTTAGAAAACAGTGCAGTGCAGCTTGTTTTTAACTGATCTATGTATTAATGATCAATTAAAATTCATTTCGTAACACTGCAGACTAACCATGCCTATTCAGAAGTAAGTGGGTGGGGTTAGGATTGCACCCCAATCCTGAAACATTCCATTTGCTAATTGGGCAATGGCATTGTTTCATGCGTAGTGAGATATTGTCAATATCATGAAATATCATCCAGTGTGAAAGATCCATTATGTGAAAAAAATGATCTCCCTCCTCCTCCTCTTCCTCTTATCCCCCCATCTCTTCTTCTTCTTCTTCTTCTTCTTCTTCTTCTTCTTCTTCTCCTCCTCCTCCTCCTCCTCCTCCTCCTCCTCCTCCTCCTCCTCTGCATCAGAAGCCAGATGGTTGGGCAGCTGGATGCTTGAAGCTTTTTAATGAGAAGAGGAATTTTGTCTTGCCCTCAACCCTCCAAAGGGGACCTCTCTTCACAGTGGGCATACTTTTTGTAATAGCATTATTAGCCCCTTTCACAGCAGATGTGAAGGGCTGTTCTTGGCTTTTTGAAACTATCCAGCCAGCTTTGCTTGAAATAGAACAAGGCTGATTGGGCATTGTGTTAAGAGAGAGAGAAAGATACGGCCATCGGTGGAACCGTAGGGATTTAGTGCCAGTTTAATTGCTGAGGACAAACTAATTCTGGAAGCCTAATGCCTGTTTGCGAAATTGGTTGAGAGGGGGGAAAGAGAGAGAGAGAAACAAAAGTGTCAGCAGCAAATGAAGACATGCATGGAACACAGAAGACTGAAAATGCTATTTCTAAAGAGAGGACCTAGGTTGAAATAAGGAGATTTCAGAGAAGCTGAATGAATTCTTTGCAAACTGTCTTCACAGTGGAAGATATAGGGCAGATCCCAGTGCCTGAACTAACTTTTGCAGGAAAGGAGTCTGAGGAACTGAGGCAGATAGAAGAGAGAAGAAGGCTTAATAGATAAAATAAAAACTGACAAATTGCCAGGCTGCATGGTATCCGCCATCAAGTTCTCAAAAAAAGAAAGAAAGAAAGGAAAAAAAGCTCAAACATGAAATTGAAGATCTTCAAACAAAAATATATTATATGTCTCCAAGATCAGCCTCCATACCTGAGGACTAGGAAGTAGCCAATCCACCACCACCTTTTTGAAAAGGGGTCCAGGGAGAATGTTGGAAACTACAGGTCAATTAGTTTAACATGTCCCAGGAAAACTGTTGAACCTCTGGTGCGTACTGAATATCTTTTTCAGGTGTTTTAACTGAGTTTCACACACACACACACACACACACACACACACACACACACACTGGATTCCAGCACAGAAGGGGAAATCACACTTTTCCGTTCGACACAGAGCCTCTTTCCCTATTTGTATTTCAGTGTCATCCTTAGAGCAAGTTGTGCCTCTCTGGGTCCATGATATCAAACTTATATCTTTTGTTTTTCAAAACAACAACAACCCAGAAAGATAAAGGTGAAAGCACCACACAGAAAAATATGCTAATTCTTCTCAGACAAAAAAATAAAAAACTGTCCAGTAGCACCTTAGAGACCAACTAAGTTTGTTCTGGCTATAAGCTTTCGTGTGCATGCACACTTCTTCAGAGTATTCTTAGTATCTGAAGAAGTGTGCATGCACACAAAAGCTTATAGTCAGAACAAACTTACTTGGTCTCTGAGGTGCTACTGGACAATTTTTTAATTTTTTTTTGACTGCATCAGACCAACATGGCTACCTACCTGAATCTTCTCAGACAGTTGGAAAGAAGCAATATTGAAGATCAATAGGTGCTTATGCTAGTTGAAGAATGCTAATAACTGGTATGAGACTGCCAAAGGCTGGGCATGAGACACAAAAGCTACTGGTTGCTATAGAACTAGTGGTCCTCCCCCTTTTTTTAATGATCCCACTGATCGAATAAGAAATGCAGGTCACAAGAACACCTTTTGAATTCCAGATGCTGGTTCTTTATAGGGACTGAGAAATGGACCTGCAAATGAAAGTGGAAATTGCTAAAATATTTATTCCACGCCCTGTTATTATTACAAGTTCGAGCAATTGTATTTTGAATAAAGGGATTTTGTTGTTGTTAAAGAATTCTTAATAGGCAGCACTATATAAAATACGTTGGAGAGCTCTAAACTGGGTGTTAGCTACACAGGGATAAATTGTGGTTAAGGCCATATTTCCCAAGGACAAGCACAGCTGAAGTTGCTAGCAGGTACCTTGAACCATCAATACCAATTGGGCAGCAATGTGCAATGCTGGAGCTTACTGGACACCCAAGCTGTGGACTTGGTCCTTAGGCATCAGTATAACATTAATAAGCAAAATACCAGCTCCGTGGTCAGCTGTGCCAATTACCAACAGCACTTGCATCTTGTCTGGATTTAATTTGGGTGTCAGTACATATACCATAAAGAAGGCTGATCGCCGAAGAATTGATGCTTTTGAATTATGGTGCTGGAGGAGACTCTTGAGAGTCCCATGGACTGCAAGAAGATCAAACCTATCCATACTTAAGGAAATCAGCCCTGAGATGGTGACAGCAGTCACAAAATTAAAAGACGCCTGCTTCTTGGGAGAAAAGCAATGACAAACCTAGACAGCATCTTAAAAAGCAGAGATATCACCTTGCCAACAAAGGTCCGTATAGTTAAAGCTATGGTTTTCCCAGTAGTGATGTATGGAAGTGAGAGCTGGACCATAAAAAAGGCTGATCGCCGAAGAATTAGTGCTTTTGAATTATGGTGCTGGAGGAGACCCTTGAGAGTTCCATGGACTGCAAGAAGATCAAACCTATCCATTCTTAAGGAAATCAGCCCTGAGTGCTCACTGGAAGGACAGATCCTGAAGCTGAGGCTCCAATACTTTGGCCACCTCATGAGAAGAGAAGACTCCCTGGAAAAGACCCTGATGTTGGGAAAAATGGAGGGCACAAGGAGAAGGGGATGACAGAGGATGAGATGGTTGGACGGTGTTCTCGAAGCTACCAGCATGAGTTTGACCAAACTGTGGGAGGCAGTGGAAGACAGGAGTGCCTGGTGTGCTCTGGTCCATGGGGTCATGAAAAGTCGGACACGACTAAATGACTAAACAACAACACATACTTCCCAAATCTTTCTTATATGGCTTTCACATGTTGATTCAAACCAGTTAGCTCAATATTTGGCTTCAGATTTGTCATGGGTTTTTTATAATTGTGTAGAAGCAAATAAGATTACAGTGGTACCTCGGGTTACAGACGCTTCAGGTTACAGACTCCGCTAACCCAGAAATAGTGCCTCAGGTTAAGAACTTTGCTTCAGGATGAGAACAGAAATCGTGAAGCAGTGGCACGGTGGCAGTGGGAGGCCCCATTACCTAAAGTAGTACCTCAGGTTAAGAACCGTTTCAGGTTAAGAACAAACCTCCAGAATGAATTAAGTTCTTAACCCAAGGTACCACTATATTCTTTGAATGTGAATGTATCAGTAGAAAATGAAAACAAACATTTCTTATGGAAGGAAATTGGCAAAACATGTTCCTTGAGTATACTGTTGTTTAAATCTGATCACTGGTCTGTTTTTCTAAAAGATCAAAGCATGATACATTTAAAAAGTAAACAGTAGACAGAAAAATGCAAAATTCATTGCAATATGCTTTCTAAAAAGGGAAAGGTGGGAAAGGGACACTGTCATTTAATAAAGAGAAAAAGTGTGACGCACAAACAAACCAAGTGGCTTTTCCCCCCTCTTCCCAATTGCAAATGCTACTAAAACTGGTTTCAGTACAGCCAGTACATTGTCACTCCCTCACAGTACAATAGAAAAATACAATGAAATTATAGTTATTATTGCTTAGAATTCCTACAACTGACACACAGTCCCAGATTAATTACAACTTTACAATTCAATCACATTGCATTTGTAGGCATCATGGATTTTTAAATGTGCCTTGAGTGATTTATGAACAAGAGAAAAGCTCTGAAGATTAAACTGCAACCTTAATATTTGGTTATGATATGCCGACATTATGTCCCCAGGAGAAACACACAAGGCAGTGCTTGCGGTAAACTAAGATCACAACTTTGCTCAAGGAAAGCAATATTTAGAATTAGTGGGGGAAAGGCTAGTAACTTCACACCCTGTTTGTGGGTTTTCTGATATAACAGCTCAAGGTCCAGAAGCTGTGTCCTTCTATGGATCAGATGCTTGCCTCTATTGTTGTGGATTTTGTTAGTTTACTTTGGAGGCTGGGATTTGATAGGTCAAATAATAATTATAATTGGTGATAGAATACCCCCTCCCCCTTTCTGTCAAACAAAAGTCTGAAGGTCTGCGTGTTGTGATTGTGGCGTTTGCCCCCCTAGGTGACATCATGCTGGGTCATAAGGAAAGGGTTAAATGAGTGTGAAGTGATTGGCAAGTGGGAACCCAAGGGGAGGAATTAGAGTTAGTGTTGTTAAAGAGTGAGTTCGGGTAGAAGAGAAGAGAGAGGGAGGATAAGTCTGTGGGTTGGGATAGTTTGATGTGAGAGAGTGAGAGAATCTGTTAAGAGGAGTCAGATAGACAGTTGGGATAATCAGTTAGAAGTTATTAGGAAGGTATAGGCCGGTAAAGAAACTTAGATTAAGAAACTGAAATTATCTGAAACCTTAAACTTGTTAATGCTTATAAAATAAACTTGTTTATTTGGTTTAATGTTAACAACTGTCTGGACTCCGTGTGTACCTGAGAAGCACGGGTTGGTGGTAGCGGGGAAGCGAGCACAGTGGAGGCACAGGGATCAATAGACCATCAAATGTCCAGGAACCCTGTGTGATCGCCACAGTCATTAATTAGAAATATTTCTGAAGAATCTCCAAGACTGTTTAAGCATCAGCTTTTTCTCTCAAAATATTCACTGCTACCCATATATATATATATATATATATATATATATATATATATATATATGCAGGTTTTGGTGTCCTCGGGTGTCTTCCCGTGTAAAAGTTGGGGTGTCTAGGCGACGTTTCGACGAGGTCTCACTCGTCATCTTCAGGCTGGTGCTTTCGGCTTCTTGTTACTGGAACAGAGCGGGATCTCAGTGTTTGAGTTCCTATAAATACTGTAGAGGGGTGTGGTGTATTGCCTCAAAAGTTCTGGGCAGAGGGGAAGTTCCTCTATGAAATACCCTGCAAAGTCTGCCCAGCCACGTACATTGGACAAACAAACAGACGAATAAATGCACGTATCGCAGAACACAAGAATGCCGTCAAAAAAGAAGAAAAATCTTCCTCTCTTTTCCAACACATGAAAGAAACAGGACACGAAATTAATTTTGCAGATTCCAAATTGCTCTTTAACATGGAACATCACCACAAGAGAATAATCATGGAAGCCATCGAGATAGAGAAACACCCTCACAACATGAACAAGCGTGACGACACGTCCCGCCTGCCAGACATCTGGAAATTAGCCCTCCCCACAAAAACCGACACCAGATCCAGAGGCACACAGAACGCCACCACCAATCAACCACACCAGACCCAAACCCAGACCCTCTCCACAGATAAATTACAGACACCATCCAGTAACCAAACCATAGTGGCACCTCCGGATGCTGCACCCCCCTGCAATCCCTACACAGATCTGGCTGGCACAGGGCACAAAACCACAGCTCGCCCCTATACACGAAGCCAAGCCAAAGCACAACTAAGTGCAGTACAGCCATCTTCCCAGAAAAACTCTTCACAAATTCAAGAGGTCAAGACACGAAGGCTTTAGCAACTAATCCACACCTAATGACCCACCTAAGTGGTACTCAGAATATCACTCAAGAAATCACTCAAGATATCCCTCAAGTAATTAAGGAACAAAAGAAGAAAAGAACACTAGCCTGGGAACTTCCCCTCTGCCCAGAACTTTTGAGGCAATACACCACACCCCTCTACAGTATTTATAGGAACTCAAACACTGAGATCCCGCTCTGTTCCAGTAACAAGAAGCCGAAAGCACCAGCCTGAAGATGACGAGTGAGACCTCGTCGAAACGTCGCCTAGACACCCCAACTTTTACACGGGAAGACACCCGAGGACACCAAAACCTGCATTCCTGTACCCGTGAAAATCTACGAAAACATATATATATATATATATATATATATATTCCTAAAATGATCTACCATAAATTTTATTTTGATGTTTGCACATTTGAAAGATTTCTTGACAGAACAATGCAGGGGGGGGGGAGAGAGTGGTGTTATAGTGAAGTAGATTATTTTGGGTGGGTAGGTATATTTGAGAAGATGCGGAGCTCAGCTATGTAGAACGGTAAATGTTAAATGTATAAATGTGGCCATTTAGCTAGTTTTGTATCTTCAGTGGATCATTGGTTGGCAGTAAACAACTGCACAGTACAGTTAAGATTATGTAATTTTATCCTAGCCATTGTAATAAATTGAAAAAATTGATTTTCTAGAATACTGCCTAAAGGGGAAAAAAATGAAACAATTTGAGAGGAGGCCAGGAAAACAAAGATTAATGCTTGGTGAAGGTCTTTTCTACAGGAGTTAAGGTTTATGATTTGTAACATAAGAAAGTGCATTCATTAGATCCTGAAATGCAAAAGGTAGATTTATGTTAAACAAAATATGAAGTGTCAGGGAAGAAATTATAAATGGATCACTGAAATGGACAACTAAGGCATCCATTACCACATAATGCATTAGATAGATAGCAGTATCACTGATTATTAAAGGATGCTTTCAATACTTTTTCAGCAGCATCATTCAGAAACCTTGCTAAATTTATTTGCTCAACATCCTTTGCAACTGTTACATGCCTGATAGTTCTCCTGATAGTTAACAGATGCTAATTCTCAAAGAAAGTCACTGGTCTGATGGGATAGCATTGTAAGGAAGGAATGACATCAACATCATTTGCATTCTCATCTTTCCAAGGAAAATAGCATCAAATGAATTTACTCAGGAGGAAGAATGCTGGGAATACAGCAATTTGTGAATTTCATAATTGTCTGGCTAAGATGGGGATCGAACTGGAAACTTTGCTCACAAAAGAGATCAGCAGTCCTTCTGGGCTGCCTGTGGATATTCTTTCACTTATCTGAAGCTGGTTTTGAACCAGCACTGGAGGTAAAGGGTATCGCCCCCACCTCATAAGTTGTTGATTCAATATTTATGACCCCGGTTCCTTACAAGTCCTTCCATGGCAGGTGGCTGAGCTTCCACACGTCTATAGCACCACTATAACATCTGAGATGCTTAACCAGAAAATTCCCAGTTCAAACACTTCATCTATAAACTGGCAAGCTGCAATACCCCTTTCTGTATGTACATCATGCGGACAATATTTGCATGGGGAGGCCTGGAGCACATTTTCCAATGGCACAGTATGAGCCCCGACTCCAATGGCCACTCATTAGATGGGATGGGCAAAGATGGGTGCCTGGACTCACACAGTTTTAATGGTTCTGTTTATTTATTTGTTTTAAACTATAAACCACTTAGAGGGAGGTGGGTGGTGCTGTGGGTTAAACCACAGAGCCTAGGACTTGCCGATCGGAGGGTCAGTGGTTCGAATCCCCACGATGGGGTAAGCTCCCATTGCTTGGTCCCTGCTCCTGCCAACCTAGCAGTTCAAAAGCACATCAAAGTGCAAGTAGATAAATAGGTACCACTCTGGCAGGAAGGTAAACAGTGTCTCCGTGCGTGCTCTGATTCGCCAGAAGCAGCCTAGTCATGCTGGCTACATGACCCGGAAGCTGTACGCCGGCTCCCTCGGCCAATAAAGCAAGATGAACACCGCAACCCCAGAGTCGGCCACGGCTGGACCTAATGGTCAGGGGTCCCTTTACCTTTTTATAAACCACTTAGAAGCCTACTCTAGCTTTAAGTGGAACCTGAAATGATGATGATGTTAATGCACAGCATACTCTTTAAAGCTGTGTAATAGTAAAGCAGAATATTATCAAATAAGAATGCAAGACACAAACAATGAAAAATCTTTGGAAACGATAATGGGGAAAGTATGAGAATAACATAAAAATAGTACCCAGAGTTTGCCAGCAGTTAGAGAAACCGTATTTGGGGAATTCCAAGAGATAAGACTTTTACCCCTTTACAGGGGTGAATTAAGTAAAGGGATGACTGACACTGTGCTGCTGTGAATAAGCAAAAGGGATGAAGGTAAATCTCTTTACACATCACACGTTTGTTAGCCTTGTTCCTTGAACCATGAATGCAGTATACTGACAGCAAACGTCCCAACAAAATTATTCAATATTCTTTACCTGTGCAAGTGTGGATAAAATTCTGGTGAGATTAATGCTTAGGATACGGGAGCTTGAAAACATGTCAGGCAAGGGTATTAGCTTCAAATACCAGAAGTTGTGCCTGTGGATTTATGGAGCCTGTATGGTGAGACATCCTATGAATGAAAATATCTATAAGAAAATATATTTATCTGGTGGCTTGCATAGACTAGCACCAGCTGTGATAACATAGATAGGTAGGCTGCAGACCCTCCAAGTGTCCCTGTTTTCCAGGGACAGTCCCGAATTTATAGAAGCCATCCCAGTTTCTGATTTGATCCCAGAATGTCCCACTTTTCCTTATGATGTTCCTATTTTCATTGGAGAAATATTGGAGGGTATGGAGTTATGTGACCCCCGAGTCAAGGAAGGAAATAAGTAACTACTGTATACAACCTTTAGTAGATATCTGAAGGCAACTCTGAATAGGGATTTTTTTTTAATGTTTAATGGTTGGTGTATAAATAATGAAATTATTATTATTATTGAATAGGACATCCCTATTTCCATCGGAGAAATTTTGGAGGGCATGTACACACTTATCAAATAATATAGGTAGGTAAAGGTAAAGGACCCCTGGACGGTTAAGTCCAGTCAAAGGAGACTATGGGCTTGTGGCGCTCACCTCGCTTTCAGGCTGAGGGAGCCGGTGTTTGTCCACTGACAGCTTTCCAGGTCATGTGGCTAGCATAACTAAACCACTTCTGGCACAACGGAACATTGTGATGGAAAAAAGAAACACAGAAACACTCTTTACCTTCCCGCCGCAGTGGTACCTATTTATCTACTTGCACTGGTGTGCTTTCAAACTGCTAGGTTGGCAGGAGCTTGGACAGAGCAACTCCGTCGCAGGGATTCAAACCGCCAACTGTCTGATCGGCAAGCCCAAGAGGCTCAGTGGTTTAGACCACAGCGCCACCCGCGTCCCATACATCAAATAAAATATCCCATTGAATACAATGTGATTCACTTACAAGTAAATGTGAATAATGATTACACTTTCATTTTACAGCGGTCAATTATTCTTAAGGGAACATTTCATTCTCAAAATAAGAGACTTGTAGGTCTCTTACTGTATCACTCAAATCTGTATGTTCAGTTGGTGGGCATAATTGATGCACTCCTGATCTCAAAGCCAGCTGCAGGTTTGGAGAAGCCCTTGTCAATTTGTCTTCCTACATCAGTGGACAGCTGGCCATGGGTTTACCTGGTGGTAGAACTGGGCAGCTACAAGCTACCATTTTAAATTTCCCACAGTGCTCCTGATACAATAATTGGGGCATTGTGGGAAATTAAACTGGTGTCTTACAGACATGCAGCATGGAGAATCAAGGGCAGGTTGCCAGGGTGTGATAGGACCACAGTAGATGCACCAGAGAATAAGGAGCTGATGCTGGGTCTGTCTGACCTAGATTGGCCATCACATTAGTCAGCCAAAACTGCAAGAGAAGCTTTAATAGTCAGCTGGCTCATCTCCAAAAATATGCCCCACACTTAGAAAACCAGCTATTTAATTACTTGATTTTCAATTATTTTAAATGATGCATTTGCTCTTAAGCATTCCATTAAGGTGCATTCATGATTAATATCACCACACCTATCTTGTTTTAAGTAGAAAACAAATAAATCATTCGCAAAAGACAACCTTGGCTAATACGAATTTTGGAAACAAGGCTCCTGTGTCAAATTCAATCTGTTGCACAACAAACAATTAGGGATGCAAGACTGAGTTCAAATAAATTATGGACCCTCCTTCAAAGACTGAACATTCAGGTTCGTATACAACTCTGGAACATCTCTGGAAAGCTATTGAAATGTGATCCTTTCAAAGTTTGCACTAGGCAAATAATCTGTAGCCCAACAAAATTAGGTAAAGGGGCCGCTGACCATTAGGTCCAGTCGTGACCGACTCTGGGGTTGCGGCGTTCATCTCGCTTTATTGGCCAAGGGAGCCAGTGTACAGCTTCCAGGTCATGTGGCCAGCATGACTAAGCCGCTTCTGGCGAACCAAAGCAGCACACGGAAATGCCCTTTACCTTCCCGCCGGAGTGGTACCTATTTATCTACTTGCACTTTGACATGCTTTCGAACTGCTAGGTTGGCAGGAGCAGGGACCGAGCAATGGGAGCTCACCCCGTCGCGGGGATTCGAACCACGACCTTCTGATCAGCAAGTCCTAGGCTGTGTGGTTTAACCCACAGCGCCACCCGTATCCATTCCAACAAAATTACACTATTGTTAATTAGAATTATACCAAGAAGCTTGGTATATCTGGAGCTCAGCATATGCCCTAGATTGGCTTTGATGTGAGCAATGAACATGGGGGCTTTTGCAAAGGGATCTGAGTATATTCCCAGTAGGTAAAGACTTTGAAGTTCTGTAGTGACTATGACTGTCACGTTTCCAGCTTTCCAAAGGAGGGACATCTTATTCACCTGGCTGTGAATTCTGATTGGCCAGAGGCCCCTTATGACCTCCCCCCACTCTCTGGTGAGAAATCATAGTGTAATGACAGCTGGCAGTTTGTATCATTTGACATTTAATGTCCCTCTGGCCCAGCCTGATTTTACTGAGATCACTTTTGCATTGCAGCTAACACCAGGTCGATCATTTTGCTCCTATAACTGGGCATCCCACAATCTCCACTTTGTTCAGACTCGCTGCCAGTTTTGGTAACCAAACTTCTATATCCATTTAGACTGGTATATATTGGTGTTTACTAATTTCCCTCAAGTAAGCAAGGTAATATTGGTATATACAGAGTAATTGTGTCCACTGCAGTAAGGTTAATCGAGGAATAATAATAATAATAATAATAATAATATTTATACCTCGCCCATTGGGCTGGGTTGCCCCAGCCATTCTGGGCAGCTTCCAACACATATAAAAACACAATACAACATTAATTGTATCCGGTAAGGATCTCCCAAAAAGGTACTTCAGTGAAAAAACATGTAAGGTCTGCATATAGGTGTGAGCAGACACAGAAACAGTTCTGGTAAAAAATGGCTCAGTTGAAATTACAAATTTATTTCTGCTACCAATCTAAGTTCAAGGTCCTGGTTTTACCTATATAGCTTGTGGCCACAATACTTTAAAGATCACTTCGCCCCTTATATCCGTCCAGTGGATTTATCCAGCCCTTACCAGAAGGTCCAATCCACACAGTCTAAGAATTGGGACTTTATATATAATGAAATGAAAAAGGTAATTAAATGTACTTTCCTTAAGAAACCAGAGGCCTTTCTCTTGGGCATTGTTGGCCAATTGGTGCCAAAGAAAGACAGAACTTTTTTCATGTATGCTACAACAGCAGCAAGAATACTCATCGCAAAGTATTGGAAGACACAAGATCTACCCACTCTGGAAGAATGGCAGATGAAGGTGATAGAGTACATGGGACTGGCTGAAATGACTGGCAGAATCCGAGACCAGGGGAAAGAGACGGCGGAAGAAGATTGGAAGAAATTTAAGATCTATCTTAAGAGACATTGTAAAATTAATGAGTGTTAAACTGTTGCGGCTATAGAAAGTAAGCGGATTACAGCTGTAAAGATTAGGTTAAAGGAAAAGAAAGGATTATAATTAGATTAAATTAAGGGTGAGGATTTGCGGAACTAAATATTTGAAACTGGAATGCAGAAAGGGGAGGTATGAGGAGGTCGGTGAAGTAAGTTTTAAGAGAATAAGGATTTGAAATTATATTTGTTTGCTTTTGTGTGTGTTTGCTTGTATTGTGTGTGATTTTATAATTTGTGAAAACTTAATAAATATCTTTTTAAAAAAGAAAAAAGAATTGGGACTTTAATGTTGTGGTCCCTATCCTTTGAAACATCCACCTGTTAAATATTAGACTGGCACTGTCTCCTTAGTCTTTTGCATGCCTACTGAAGTGTGTGTGTGTGTGTGTGTGTGTGTGTGTGTTTCAGCAAAGATGTTTTTATTGCATTATTGCTTGTTGTTTGCAGCCCTGGGCTCATTTTGGGATGGATAGGATACAGATTTAATAAATGAATTCTCCTCCTCCTTTGCTTACCTTTATTTATTCCCCACCCCATATTGGCAGGTTTCTCAAATATTTCATCAGTATTATCAGTGACCCTATCTCTAGGGATCATCCTATTTTTAATGGATTTAATGGCTTTTTAAATCTTTGTTGGAAGCCATGCAGAGTGGCTGGGAAAACCCGGCCAGATGGGCGGGGTAGAAATAATTTGTTGTTGTTGTTGTTGTTGTTGTTGTTGTTGTTGTTGTTGTTGTTGTTGTTGTTGTTGTTATCCTAGAGAGTCCACAATGTTAACTTTAAATGCATGGAGCTCCAGACCACATTAGAGTCACAGGCATCCAAGATGGCAGCATCAGTAGTGTAGGCTCTCTGGGGAGCAATTTGAATCATCCCTAGGCACCCATTGTCTAGGGATGCTATTTCTGTTCCCGCTGCTACTGTGCTCAAGTATGTGAAAATCTACTTTCAACAGCGGTAACAGCAGGGATGCCCACAGAGAGAGGAAACATGGGGGAGCATTCAACTTGTTCCCCCAGAGACTGTGCAGTATTTACACTGTTATCTCGAATGCCTGTGTAGCTGTCTGAGAATATATAGACATATCCTAGATCTTATTTGAGGAACACACTGCTAAGGACAGCAACAGAAATGGGTTTGGAAAATTCTATGGGAAATACTAGGTTTTAAGTAATTCGGATGCTGTGCACAGAAACTGCCCTCTTCCAGTAGCCCCCATAGTCCAACATCAACATCACCATCAAATTGCATAATCTTGGTTGAGTTTTAGTTGTTTAAAATCCAATTGTTAAGAGTTACAGTTCTTACAATGGCTAGCTGGGATGCAGTGCCTGTTGCCAGGCGACAGTTTAGGCATCTGGTCTCTCAACAGATGTGATGGAATAGACCTGATCCTTGTCTCTCCCTCTGATCTGCAGCCTAATGGAACAGGTGCTTCTAGGGGGCATGTAAAATAAGAAACAATCTAGGCTGCAAGGTTCAGAAGTGTTGACATCATCTTCTGAAAGGGGACAGCAGAAGTTTTTGGATCAGTCAGTATACTCAAACCTATTTCCATTGATACAGAGTAAACTAAAGAAATTGCATAGCATTAAGCGTTGCGTGTCGAAGTCCCCAAGCCATTCCCCAAATAACTCACAACACACACATAATTTTTGTTTAAGGTTTTTGGCATAATTTTGGCCAGAACTTTATTGAAATACATAACAGTGAGTGGTTGTTTAGGCATTGGTTAAGACTATCTGTCCCCCCGCGTGGGGACAGAACTGACTTCCGGGCACCACCGAAAGCCAGTATGGGAAAACAATATCGGGGAGAAAATGGAGCTGAGTCACAGGCCCTCACCTCTCCCCACATGCTCCCCGAGGCTTGCCGGCCCTAGTCCCATTCCAGGGATTGGACAAAAAGATGGCAAGCCCCTGGATTCCTTTAACGGAATTCCCTTTCCGCAGCAACCATGGAGGGGCAGGCCCAGCCTATCCTAACCCCTCCTCCACCAATTTATAACCAATGCCTAACCACAACCTTACAAGTTGTGATGATTTGCTACGCAGTAGGCAAAAACCAAATGGCCCAGCCAATCAGCCAGATGGACAAAATTCCTACCAGGCCCCTGCCCCAACAGCAGACGACTCTATGACAGGCATAGCAAGGTCAACGCAAAAAAACCCCTTAATTTAGGGCAGGTGGGCGGGTGATCCGTTGCACGCAGCAAAGAGAAAGCTCCAGGCTGTGTGCAGAGTATTTAAAACATTTGACCCCTCCCACCTAAATTGCAACATAACATTTACCCCAGCAACCCAGCCAACCAATCGTTGCCCTAGGCCCTCTTTAGAAACCCTGCCTGGCAACAGAGGGGTGGCTTGGCAGACCCCACCGCAACACGTGCTCTCCATGAGGGAGAACATGCTTTGCCATTTCAGCATCTGTTTTAGTTGCAATTTTAGGTTACGTTTTACCAGGCCTCAAAGCTGTTCTCTTACACATGCTCTTCCTAACACAGCATTCTTATAATAAAATGGTCACTTATGGAAATCCATTCTACTTTCCTAGCTAATCAAAATCTATTTTTAAAAAGGAGAACACGAGACTAAAAGGGAGAGAGAACTTTAAAGTGGAGGAGCTAGAAACTTTTTAATGACTTTGGTTTGCGGTGACTTTAAAGGGCAATGGGAAGGTTTTATGCCCACAATATTTCGTACTGCCATTTGCTTTTGCAATGTAATTGCTGGCAACTGGCAGAGTTCTTATACTATAGAGACCTAAACTGTGTATTAAATAAATGCTAGCTGCATTTATTTGGTCAGCATGGAGGAAAAACAGGGCTACTATTTCTTCTTTTGTGTTTCTGCACAGTTGTTTACTAGCAAAAGATCTGCAGTTATTTAAGTATTTATGTCAGCTCTTCCAGGGCTTTAAACTATCTCTGGACAATAGATGCACCAAACTGGGCAAAAAAGACCTGGGCAAAAAAGTCCATTGAAATGAATGGGAAGGGAACAGAGTGAGAATAAACCATTACCCAGTGTGTGATCTACAGAGACCTTTTCAGCTTAAGAGCCACATACCAGAGACCAAAATAGGAAGAACAACTGTAATACTTCCTTTGTTAAGTGGACTACATTTTAGCTAAACAGGAGCCAGAGTTTTATCTACACAACCAACCAACCAACCAACCAACCAGGCAAGCAAGAAGATCTTTCTGTTGGAAGTGTTGGGATGCAACTGAGCTTACAATGGAAGCTCCTGTGTCTGCATGTGAATCAGTGGATAGATAGAGGAACCTCCAAGTTTCCTAGGCTGTCCTTTCTGACCTCACTTGGCTTCCCTTAGGCACTAGAACAGGGATGAGGGGTTTTGGGTTTTTTTTAGTCCCGTAGACCAGATCCTTACCAGGATCCACTTACAGGCTTAATTTGACTGGCAGACAGGCAGGGCCATCCACTGTCAGGGACAGTTGCCAGGAGCAAGTCAGTAATAAGTCATACCATCTGTGAAGTTAAATCTTTATTCAAAGAAACAAACAACTCAGGAAGCCAGCCCTAGTGAGCACAGCAACTCATTCTGGTAGATCTTGCCCCAATAAGGAAGTTATGGGGACTGAGGTTCCCTGCCTTCCCGCAGGTGCCTAAGCCTCCTCCTTCCCTGGGTACTTCCCAAGAAACTTCAGACTCAGCTGATACATCTTTCTCTGCTCCATCCTCTTCAGACCTCTTTTGATCCTGGGAGACTAGAGGGGAGGGGAGCTGGTCACAGCAGGAGGGGGAGACCCCCTGGCTGCTTCAGCAGCCTGCCTGATCTCTGCCTCTTGGACCCCCTCCACTCCAGCCTCCTCTTCTGCTTCTAATTCTGAACTGCTCTCTGCCATAGCCTCTTCCTGCTCACTAAACCCTATTACCTCCTCAGCTCCCGACACCTTCTCCTCCTAGTCGGCTCCCTCTTACCACTCATTGTCATCCCAGCACCACTCCCCTGGCTCCGAGGCTTTCTGAAACACCCACTTTATCAATCATTGTTCCCAAGAGGTTTAAGAGGTGCTTCAGAAAGCAGTTTGCCAAACCATTCTCTGAATTGCCCTCTCTGTTGATGGGGGGAGGGATGATCCTGTTCAGAGCAGAGTTTGGGCATGCCAGAGGCATGTACAACCTCAGCAATATTACTCTCCCTTTGCATCAGCTGATGTGAAGAGGGAGCAGCCCTGTTTAGTGTTGCATCCTCATTTTACACAGTGCTACAAAGCCTCCCAAGAACAAGCTTATTGTCAGGGGCTTTGGGAGATGCACGAAACAGAGTTGGGCCAGCCCCACCTTTACCTGTATGACATCAGATGTAGGGTGGGCAGGCACTGTTGTTGCTATCGTTATTCCATCTATGTGCACCTTAAGCAGCTGGAGATCAGCTCATTTTGTTGTGGACCTGACACCCTTTCTAGGTGGAAAACAACAACTGAGAACCTGCATGGCAACTGCCAAATAAACAGAGGAACAGCAAATATTCATGATCAAATAGCAATTAGTTTGGAAGGTCTGTGTAGTACGCAGGCATCAGGGAGACAGCTTGGTTGTGGTGCAGCAGGGAGCGGGGTCTGGACAATGTGTTTGTGCTTATTTCTTCATTACAGCCTTGTTTCCCTAAAATGGAGTCCGGTAATTAAAGACAAAACTACATTCTGGGGATTGCTTCTTATAATCCCATAAAGGGCTACAACCTTTGCTTGCCAGTAGATTGACAATATATCAGCAAAGCCACAGCTGCTTGTTGGACAAAAATAGAACAGCTAGGCCAAATGTCGTTTAGAGGGCGAGACGAAGGGAAAGGAATGTGTATGTGGAATGGTGGGTGATGTGCCTATTACTGGCCCACTTATTTAATTGAGGAAAAGATGAGAAGGAAAAGTGTATCTAAGCTGAAAGATTTCTGGCTGATTCTCTCAGCTTCTCTCTCTCTCTCTTTTATCTTAAGTTCAGTCCTTTAAATTTCCACAACAATCTGCATTTTAAAGAGGAGAATGTTCATGGAAATTCGTCAGCATTCCAGTGTGAATTTCTCGTAGTACACAAAAATTTGTATGTTATTAAATATACACATTTTGTGTTTGTCGAAATTGGTTTTAGTATTTCAATTGTGTTTGTAAGGCTCTTTGTCATTTCTAGGAGTAACATGACTTATCGATGATGATGATGATGTTAACAATAACTTGGAATCAGTTTTCCCAAACGCACAGCACCAGTAAGGATCTCGGACAAAGGACTAGGACAAGAAGCCCATCAAAGCTTCCCACCAAGACCCCCTATTGAAATGGAAAAGGGGGTGTCCACACCCTCTGTACTCCCTCTGAAAGCATTACATGGTCAACTTGTTGCAGGTTTTAGTTTAATCAAAACAACGCTGTAGCTCTGTGCCCCAGCTGCTGACAGAGGTGGATTTGAGGGAGTGTGATTGGTCCAGTTGCTCTGGGGGCAGAGCCTTGAGGGAACTGCAGGGGGCACCACAACTATGACATAGAATGGAAGAAAAAATTCCTTCTAGTAGCACCTTAAAGACCAACTAAGTTAGTTCTTGGTATGAGCTTTCGTGTGCATGCACACTTCTTCCGATACCTGAAGAAGGTGGTATCCACACGTGGTATCTGAAGAAGTGTGCATGCACACGAAAGCTCATACCAAGAACTAACTTAGTTGGTCTTTAAGGTGCTACTAGAAGGATTTTTTTATTTTGACTATGGCAGACCAACACGGCTACCTATCTGTAAATAGAATGGAAGGTGAGAGGTGAGGGGCACTATATTTTGGCGTCGCACAGGTGCCCCAGAACTAGAAGACCCCCCCAAGGTCTGCCACTGCAGCTGATGCATAGGACTTACCTGAGTACACACAGGAGTGAAACTGTGGTTTTAGTTCTGCTTCCAGCACTGGGTCTTGAGGTTTTTAACAACCAGGAAGTGAGTGTGGTTGTCTGTATAGGAAGGCAATGTGTTTGCACCTCCACATGTGTGGGGGCTCTGTGCAATCATGACAGCTGGTGTCCCGATTGTGTAGAGCCCTTACACATGAGCAGGGGCTTGTGTGTTGCCTTCCTCGGCAGACAGCCACACTCAGTGCACAGTTGTTCAAAAAAGAAAGTCTGAAATCAGGAGTGATGCTGACAACATGATCCTGCTCTGATTTCTACTTGAATATATAACTTACATGTCTATCACCTATCAATTGGCTATAAAGAGTCTTGCGTTTCTGAGTATCCTTCATGTAAAGCCTAAGCCTCATTCTTTTCTAAGCACATCTAAGACAACCATCCTATTTTTTTTAAGCTAGAAATTGTTCTTCCACAACCACCCTACTGTTTTGTGGACTTTTGCAACCAAAGCTGTCATTGTTCTGGAGCCTCTGCAATCAGTGAGTCCCTCCTGAGTTCTCTGCAATACCCTTCCCCTGAATTTCCCCTGCATATTTTTTGTGACTTCAGATACTGTATAGTTAGTGTGTTTTTGGAATGTGCAGCTTTCTGCCTATTATAGCATCTCTGAACCCCAGAGTATTAACCGCTGTGCCCAACCAATCATAGCTGCAGCCTCAAGTTGTGCTTGAGATGGTTTTGCATGTGGTGGTTGTGTGACAAGGTGAAGACTTTTTGGGACAGTGTGTATAATGACTTAAAAAAGATATTTAGGTACACCTTTTATATAAAAAAAACCTGTAGGCATTTTTGCTAGGAGTGGTTGAAGAGGACATTAAAAAGGAAGATCAGAAATTCTTCCTGTATGCCACAACAGCAGGAAGACTACTCCTCACACAGAGATGGAAACAACAGGATATTCCGACAACTGAGGAATGGCAACAGAAAGTATTGGAGTATGTGGAAATAGCAAGGCTAACTGGAAGAATCTGACAGCAGGACGATGAGAAATTCCAAAAAGAATAGTCCAAATTTATGGTATGCTTAGAGAATACTGTACATAAAGAAACTCACAGGACTGAAATAAAACTCATAACGTTTATTGTAAACATTTGGTTAGACAATAAGATGTAATGCTGTAATATAATAAGGAATGTATGTTTAAAGTATAATGCAAAAATTTGTTAAGGAATTATATTTATAGAATGTATATATAGTAAACACGCTTAAGTAAGAGCAATGTAGAGAGGCCTGAAGAGGGGTGGAGTTAAAGAGTTAAAGAGATGGTTTTGCATCTGCCATCATCAGTTGCCTCCATCAGTTCATGGCCAGCTCACTCTATATTTACACGGTTTCTTTCCTTGGGCTCTTGTTGTTTAGTCGTGTCCGACTCTTCGTGACCCCATGGACCAAAGCACGCCAGGCACTCCTGTCTTCTCCTTGGGCTCAGTTCCTAGGAAACATTGATGAAAGTCAAAGTAGATGTGCTATAAATGCAAATTCTTGGGTGTTGGACCCAATTTGCATTATCTAGGTTAGAATAAATTAATTGGAACTTAATTTCATTTATGAATTGTTCCCTCCCCCCCAAAAAAACCCCACACATCTGGAAGTGATTTGACAATAGAAGCATCAACAAGGAAGATATATAGAGATACAGACTGGGGGAAAAATCTGCAGTTAAAAGGCTTACTGGAGAGCATTTATAGAAGGTTTATTCCAATCTGTAACAGTCCCGAGTTGGGAGTTGCTACTTTTAAGGGCAATCTCCACAATGACCTAAATGTCAAAGAAACACAAAAAATATAATTAGCATTCCTTCTCTTTGCCTGCACCTGGGATTTTATGTTATCATGCATTGCTATACATGGCAATACTCTTTATGGGTAAACAGTATTTATGCTGCATATGCCATTTTAGAATATTATTTGTGTCATATAATAAAATTTCAAAATAAAAGAGGGGTTTAAATGATAATAATCATTGTAAAAGCTAAAATGTGCTGAAAAGGCAATAGAGCTTTAGGATGTTGGTAGGTTTATCTGTCAGTTCAGACAGTTCAGAGGTGCATTCCCAGAATGGCTAAAGAATTCAGAGAATGGCCTCTCCTTGTAAATGTCTTCAGTCTGGAAGAATTAAACATTTCTCTCTCTCTCTCTCTCTCTCTCTCTCTCTCTCTCTCTCTCTCTCTCTCTCTCTCTTTCACAATATTTTTTTCAATAAATAAGAAGGTAATGAAATTTACACATATTGACTCTCTTCAACTTGTAGTTCATCTTTAAATTAAACTCTAAATTTTTATAAGTGATCATTACTTTCTCTGTGTGTCTCTCTCTCTCCCTTTTAAGCAACATAATAGTTTGAGGAACACGTAGCAAATTATGCATGATCAACAAAGCTATTATGCGATGTTGCAGAATAGACAACTAAAGAAACTGGAACCACTAGACCACATCATTTTCTTCCTCTTGTGTCCCCCCCCCCCGCCAGGTTCTAATTTCACTTTCATATCCTCCAAAGACTTCTTAAATTTATTTATCTTGCCCGTTTCCATTACCTAATCCAAAATGATGGCTCAGAGTTGAACCCCTAAATTATTCTAATGGCATCTGAGAAAAGGTCTGCATTTTCCAAAGCCTTGTGATAATGTACAGATATACATCACGTTAGTGGGGACATTCTGCGGAATAGGCCCATTAACATGGTTTTCGTATAATTGCTATTTAGCCTATGCTGCTATCCTCTGCCTTGCCCTGGGCAGCAATCCAATTGGTTTCTGCTCTTCATAAGGCAAAAGATTTAACAATTCTGTCCCTGGGTCAATGGATTTTGACCTATCTCTTCATCTTTGCACTTTTAAATGCATCTAATTATATGCTTCCTCACGCTTCTGTTGCCCTCGCTGAAGTTATCAGATCAATTTTGGAGCTGTTCCTTCAGGAGCCTGGCCAATACAGGCCTTCCCACTAATGAGAGAACTTTCTTTCTTCAAACAGGGGTGAGATTGTATTTTCTCTCCAAAATACAAGATACAGGCAAATAAGCCTTCCACTATTCTTGTCCACTTAGTGCTGCAAGAATAAGAACGTTTTTGTTTTTTTAATGGGAATACCATACATCACAGGTAAGTTATGTTTGGCTAGGAATGGGTGGCTTCATTTCCAGGCCTCATCACGTTCATGTATTTTTACCTGTAATTTGATATATTTCTGCATTAATCTGTGCATTGTTTTGTTGTAATTTATATTTGGTGTTAGCTGTCCTGAACCTGGCCCTGGCCGAGGTGGGTGGGGTATAAATAAAATTTTGTTGGTGGTGGGTTTTTGTTGTTTGTTTGTTTTTTTTAAAAAAACACCTTGCAAAATATCTACTAAAATGCATATTTAATCAAGTATTTTCACTCCAAATAACCACTCAAGTGCATTCTAGTATATTTAAATGGCTGAAAACCATATAACAGCATTTGGGGAGGTACAAAATCCAGTGGATACCTAAATTTCAACCTGCATTAATCAGAGAGGTGAAGATAAGGTTGTTTTGTAGGGGAATTCATGAATACCAAATTCCTCAAACATCCCATCATTTGTCTCTGTGAATTCAAAGTGTTGGTGCTGACCTTTAAAACAGCAAACAACTTCAGCTCTGAAGACACTGAAGGAGTGTCTTCACCCCCATCATCTAGCCCAGACATTGACAACCAGCCCTGAGGGTCCTCTGGCTGTTCCCTCACTGCGAGAAGTGAAGCTACAGAGAACCAGGCAGAGGGCCTTCTCGGTAGTCATGCCCACCCTGTGGAACGCCCTTCCATCAGATGTCAAGGAAGTAAACAACTATCTGACTTTTGGAAGACATCTGAAGGCCGCCCTGTTTAGGGAAGTTTTTAATGTTTGATGTTCTACCATGCTTGATGTTTCAATTTGTTGGAAGCTGCCCAGAGTGGCTGGGGCAACCCAGTCAGATGGTATATATTATTATTATAGTAGTAGTAGTAGTAGTTTAAAAATGAGAAATCTGTATGTGGGACAAGAAGCTACAGTTAGAACTGGATGTGGAACAACTGATTGATTCAAAATTGGGAAAGGAGTATGACAAGGCTGTATATTGTCTCCCTGCTTATTTAACTTATATGCAGAATTCATCGTGTGAAAGGCTGGGTTGGATGAATCCCAAGCTGGAATTAAGATTGCCGGAAAAAATATCAACAACCTCAGATATGCAGAGGACACAACCTTGATGGCAGAAAGTGAGGAGGAATTAAAGAACCTTTTAATGAGGGTGAAAGCAGAGAGCGTAAAATGGCCACTGGTCCGATCACTTCCTGGCAAATAGAAGGGGAAGAAATGGACGCAGTGAGAGATTTTATTTTCTTGGGCTCCATGATCACTGCAGATGGTGACAGCAGTCACAAAATTAAAAGACACCTGCTTCTTGGGAGAAAAGCAATGACAAACCTAGACAGCATCTTAAAAAGCAGAGATATCACCTTGCCAACAAAGGTCCGTATAGTTAAAGCTATGGTTTTCCCAGTAGTGATGTATGGAAGTGAGAGCTGGGCCATAAAAAAGGCTGATCGCCGAAGAATTGGTGCTTTTGAATTATGGTGCTGGAGGAGACTCTTGAGAGTCCCATGGACTGCAAGAAGATCAAACCTATCCATTCTTAAGGAAATCAGCCCTGAGTGCTCACTGGAAGGACAGATCGTGAAGCTTAGGCTCCGATACTTTTGCCACCTCATGAGAAGAGAAGACTCCCTGGAAAAGACCCTGATGTTGGGAAAGATGGAGGGCACAAGGAGAAGGGGATGACAGAGGATGAGATGGTTGGACGGTGTTCTCGAAGCTACCAGCATGACTTTGACCAAACTGTGGGAGGCAGTGGAAGACAGGAGTGCCTGGCGTGCTCTGGTCCATGGGGTCACGAAGAGTCAGACACGACTAAATGACTAAAGAACAACAACAATTTTTAGGGAAGGAGACAGGGGATATATTTTGACAGATTCCACAGTCAAATTTATGAAAATGAGGTTACTGTAAGGTATGATGGACTGTTGTTGTTGTTACTTTTGCCATGATGCTAATAAAAAACAGAAGGAGGGGAGGAAAAGAAGGAATAAAGGCCTGTAACTCATGCTTATGGTATTTAAAGTAGGCATCATTCAGTGCGATTGATTTATAGTTTCATTAATTTGGAAAGGGTGTGAGGAGCAGAATGGTTTGGCATTTGCAAATGGTACACCATCATTTACATTTGGCCTTATGTTACTATGGGCTTATCCACACTTATCTTTTGCCCTACTCTTCCCAAGCAGAGGTCTGCACTTTCACGCTCCATTTCTTTGTGTTTGGTTTATTCCCCCTGAAATTTCTCCATGAAAACCCACTCTTTACAGCTGAATCTGAGCAGATTTCAATTTGAGTTTTCTGTAGATTGACATTTGCTCTGATTGACCTTTAAAGAGAGGTTTTCATGGGGAACACTCGGACACAGAGTGGAATTAAGGTAAAAAAATTAAGGTAAAATTAAAAAACTTCATTTGCATTAATGATACAATATGTTTTGTCATATTAGAGAAACATAAGGCTTACCTAGGAAGGTCTTTGATACTGTTGGTCCATCTTCAGCGTCTCAGTGCAAATTTCTCCTAACAACCACATTTTTCTGTGGAGCTTTGCAAGCACTTTTCCTTAATATAATGCAGTTTGTCCATCATTTTTTCTTATAGATGTGTTTCTATGCACACTTTACCCTAAAATACGCATTTTTGTAAATGTGACTTGACTGGAAAACTGTGTTGCAAAATTCAGGAAATTGTGAATGCCAAATGGTGGCTGTGTTTTGGTTTGAATATTGTTTCAGAAAGTTCAAATTTGGTGAGTTTGCCTATAAATGCCAAAGAAATTTAAACCCCCCCCCCATCCCTAATGTCAATATACAAAGTCATGAAAATAAAATTATAGTGCAATCCTACTCAGAAGCAAGACCCACAGTGTTTACTCTCAGGTAAGTGAATCTGGAGTAGCACCCACACTTATTTGGCTCAATGTCCCATTGAACTCAATTGGGCTTACTTTTTGGAAGGGCATGTGTGTGATTTTCTTGTTAAACTCATTTTCATAACATCATGGTGTATGCATACATGGATTCAATATAGTGTGTGTGTGTGTGTGTGTGTGTGTATACACACACACACACACACATATATATATATTCATCTCCACTCATTTGCATGGTTGCTCATGCAAACCCCCAAAGGCTTCCCAGTAAAGGTTTATTGGACTAATTAAAAACATACATTTGAAATTGCCACAGTTTAAGAAGGATATCAGCAGGCTGGAATGTGTGCAGAGGAAAGTGACCAAATTAATAAAGGGTTTGAAAACCAAGCCTTATGAGGAATTGTTAAGGGAACTGGGTATGTTTAGCTTGGAGAAGACAAGACGAAGAAGTGAAATGATAGTCATCTTCAAATATCTAAATAGCCGAATATACAATCTCTCTGCAGCAGGCCTGAAGCGCAAGGATCTCCCTAACCATAGTCTACTTATTTTGAGGTGAGCTCAAATTGTATTTTGAATTTGTTAGGTACCTTTACTTTATTGTAGAGTAATTAAAATGATCAAAGTATTACAGAAAATGCTTCCATTAAAATCATTTTATATTTAAGCATTTCAGTTCTCTATTATGTGTTTTGAAACTTTATTTGCTTTTTTTATATCACTTCATATTATTAATATTTTAAAGCAATTTCTTAGTGATTTCTTCCTCAGTACTTCAACTCTCCTTGTATTCTTTTACTTTTCTCTTTCATGGATGCCATATTCTTTGGAAGCTTGTTTAGAGCAAGTTAATGGCCTTATTCCTCCATGTGAATAGGAGTTCACTTTTTGAATAATAAGAATTATATGTCATTGGAGGGGGGCAGCAGGATTTTAGAGATGCTTAGGTGGGGCATGGCCAAAAAAAGGTTGGGAACCATTGTCCATAGAAGATGGAGCAAGTTTGTTTTCTTTTGCTCCGTAGGGTAGGATCCAAACCTGTCAGGGAACTGCCATCAGAGGCACGGGAGAAGGAGAGGGTCTCTGATTCTGCAGGGGAAGGTCCAAGCGCTAGAGGGAGACTCAGCCGGGAAGAAGGGGAAGAGAATAAGTGTAACACCAGGGATCAGGGAGAGCAATGGGACAGGGAGGTGCAGGGGCTCCAGGACTCTTCATTGGAAGTTAGCGAGGAGAGCCCAAGCACCCCACTGCCCACGCCCACCCTGCGCAGGAGACTCCCGCGCAGTGAGAGGCAGAAACGATTGGGCGTCAAACAACTCTTATGTTGGCAACGCTTTAAGAAACGCCCACAGACAGATTCTACGAGTGACTAAGAGCAGCCACGCTAAGATGGGCTGCGCAGTCCGGAGGGTTTAACCAGGCAATCCGATGCTCAAACGGAGCAGGATTACGCACGAGTAACTCCCAACCACTACAAAACCAATGAATTCAAATGACAAGAAATGAGATTCTGACTGAACAATCGGAAGAACCTTCTGGTGATAAGAGCTATTTAACAGTGGGAAAAGACTACCTTAGAAGCTTGGATGGCCAACTTCTTTAGCTATGATTCCTTAATTGCAGGGGCTGGACAAGTTGAGCATCTCAACTCTACAGTTCTATGATTTTCATGAAGGCTTCTAGAATTTTTGAACAGGAACAAAATAAGGTGAGAAGCCTTAACTCTGACCATCACCCCTCCTCAAAACTCAGCACATCCAGTCCTATGCATACCTGAAACTTGCAAATTTAAAGTACTGGGTATGGTTACTGTATTAGTGTCATTACAAATACTTCATTTGGATGTGCACAGTACGAAAAAAAGATTTTAAATTGCTGGTGCACGTTCCCCTCCCTGCTAAACGCTTCAATTTGGAACAGTAGAGTTCTTCTAGAAATTAAATTGTTCCCATAATTTTCTACTGCTTTCTACTGAAAGCTCAGTGCTCTGATAATTTCCAGCCTCGAGTATCTTTGAAAAAAGATACTGCTTTTAGAATAGCAGTAATTTGTTCTGCTTTGCGCAAATCCACTTTTGGATTTGCATTCTTAAAAGGGCTCTGATAAGCATACAAAAGGCAAAAACGGTTTAGAGTCATTCAAACTTTGAAAAAATTAAAAATAAAATAAAATCCAAACAAAAGGAATGGGAGGGAGAGGGCAAAAAAGGAGGAGGTTGAAGGGCAGAGGAGATTATATGGTGCCAGCTGTGTGACATTTCCTCCATATAGTTCCAAAAGCATCAGAGTTGAGAAATCTAATGAATGATCAGCAATCTTCAATATACTTTCAGGGGATAGAGTGGGGTGGGGAGGATTGGCCCAGAAGAACATTGGGTGAACCTGAATGTTTAAATAGGCTTATGTAGAAATTGTGGATTCCTGAGTGTCCACAGGACTTTTCTATAGGGGCTGGTGGAGAGTCAAAATGCTGAAGTGCGAAGAAGAAGAAGAAGAAGAAGAAGAAGAAGAAGAAGAAGAAGAAGAAGAGTAGTTTGGATTTGATATCCCGCTTTATCACTACCCAAAGTAGTCTCAAAGCGGCCAACATTCTCCTTTCCCTTCCTCCCCAACAAGAAACACTCTGTGAGGGGAGTGGGGCTGAGAGACTTCAAAGAAGTGTGACTGGCCCAAGGTCACCCAGCAGCTGCATGTGGAGGAGCGGAGACGCGAACCCGGTTCACCAGATTAGGAGTCTATCGCTCTTAACCACTACACCACACTGAGTGAGGAACAGGAACATGGGAAGCTGCCTTGTATTGAGTCAGGCCATTGGTCCATCTTATTCAGTACTGTTTGCATAGATTGGCAGCAGGTCTCCAGACAAGAGTCTCTCTCAGCCCTACCGGGAAATGCTGGGGATTGGACCTGGGACATTCTGCACTGACAGCAGTGGAACGGAAACAGACCTACATGTGACAAATGCAGAATGGAACAGATATCGATGCCTTCTGACATCCCTAGTTTTATGTCTTGGTTGTTCATGTCAGGTATAAACGGCCTCGGTCCTGTATACCTGAAGGAGAGTCTCCACCCCCTTCGTTCAGCCCAAGGGCCTTCTGGCAGTTCCCTCACTGCGAGAAGCGAAGTTACAGGGAACCAGGCAGAGGGCTTTCCCTTCAGATGTAGAGAAAATAAACAACTACGGTGGTACCTCGGGTTAAGAACTTAATTTGTTCCGGAGGTCCGTTCTTAACCTGAAACTGTTCTTAACCTGAAGCACCACTTTAGCTAATGGGGCCTCCCACTGCTGCCGCGGCGCCGAAGCACGATTTCTGTTTTTATCCTGAATCAAAGTTCTTAACCCGAGGTACTATTTCTGGGTTAGCGGATTCTGTAACCTGAAGCGTATGTAACCCGAGGTACCACTGTATATACTTTTAGAAGACATCTGAAGGCAGCCCAGTTTAGGGAAGTTTTTAATGTTTGAAGTTTCATCATGTTTTTATTACTCTGTTGGGAGCTGCCCAGAGTGGCTGGGGAAACCCAGACAGATGGGCAGGGTAGAAATAATAATAATAATAATAATAATAATAATAATAATAATAATAATAATAATATATTCCACTGCCCTCAGAAACTCAGGGGTGGGGGTGACCTGGGAGATCACATTCTCTGTAGCTGCCCCTAAGTTCTGGAATTCCCACCACACAGAGTTGCATCTGGCATCTGCAATACACAGCTGAAGATGTTCTGAAGGTGCACCTATTTACCTTGGGGTGTATATATTTTGGTCCAACCTTATTCCTGTGAGTGTAAGTTACTTTAAAGTTTTTCTAATGTTGTGTTTTAATTGTTGTAACCCACCCTAGGACCTTGAAGGGTGGATGAAGGGTGAAGGGTAGAACAGCAGCAGCAACAACAACAACATCAGTTTAAAAAATGGCTGCTTACCTAACCACAGAGTGGGTGGGTGCTGTGGCCTGGCGCAACAAATGCCTACCCCCTGGGAGAAACGCTTGGGCTAGGTTAGCCATTGGGGAACTCCGAGGCCAGCCACTAAGGATTGGTGGGTTTTCCCACCATCTGTTTATTTGAATCCTGGCCAATCCAGCCAGGGCAAATGGGCAGGGCTTGGAACCCAATGAAGGCCAGCTGTGCCTGACCCCAGGAACTGCAGATGGCCAAAGACCCCCCTCCCGCCTCTATGCAATGAGACTGTGGGTTTATGTTAGGTTGTCATATTTCAAAAAGTAAAAACCAGGGCACCCAGAGCTTTTTAAAGGAAGACCCCAAAATTGATGGGCATGTGTGTGTGTGTGTGTGTGTGTGTGTGTGTACCTCCAAAGCATGATTTTTTTTCAGTTGACTTGCCTAACAAAGTTGACAAAGCTCCAACTTTTGGAAATCTCCCCTGGACGTCAATTCTGCCTTTGAATACTCGTTAATGTACGGGGAAATCTGGACGTATGGCAACCTTGGTTTATGTATGCTAACCTTTTCTTTCTAGGCCACTGTGTTCATGGGCTTTGCAGTGGTTCAGTAATGGTTGCCGTTTTCGCAGCTGGGGAGGGATTTTCCATGAGATTGGCCCTGTTTGGCTGTTTTGCCTTTCACAACTTTGGCAGATAAGGCATTGAATGGAATCCTTCTAGTCTAACAACATGCAAGGGCTTAAATGGTGCATCACTCCCAGTTCAGAACAGTGTGATAACAGATTACCCCGTTAGTGGGGTCTAGTATTAAGTCTCTGCCCAAAAGCCAAGGCATGTGGCACATGGGTCACAGAGCTTCCTTCAGCAGCTTGGGAGGGTCATACATGTAGACCTGTGGCTTGCACCTATTGGTGCTTCTCGGTGGGAGACGGCCCTCTCCCAGCACCAGTCCAGAGCACATAGCACAGCATTCACCCCTCCAGACGTCCAAGCATGACATGCGTCCGAAAATGCATGCAAGTAATAAACAGCACGGGATGCGGGTGGTGCTGTGGTCTAAACCACAGAGCCTAGGGCTTGCCAATCGGAAGGTCGGCAGTTTGAATCCCTGCGACGGGGTGAGCTCCCGTTGCTTGGTCCCTGCTCCTGTCCACCTAGCAGTTCGAAAGCACACCAGTGCAAGTAGATAAATAGGTACCGCTCTGGCAGGAAGGTAAACGGCGTTTCGGTGTGCTGCTCTGGTTCTCCAGAAGCGGCTTAGTCATGCTGGCCACATGACCCGGAAGCTGTACAACGGCTCCCTTGGCCAATAAAGCGAGAAGAGCGCCACAACCCCAGAGTCGGCCACAACTGGATCTAATGGTCAGGGGTCCTTTTACCTTTACCTAATAAACAGCAGAGTCCTAGCAGAAGCTGAGACTGCAGACACGTGGCATCTGAGTTTAGTTATTTATTTACAGGATCAAAATAAAGAACAGAGCAATCATGGCGTGTCTCTCTTCTCCACTGAGAAAGAACAAGAGTCAGAACAAAGAACAAAGAGAGCGGAAGTGGTACACAGTGTCTTCCGTTCTCACGCTTCCAAAGCATAGAATATAAACACACAGAGCATGTGATCTGATAGTCACACACTCAGCAATGGGAGAGAATGACAATACTGACAGGACGCATTAATCCTGGGCTTGACTCTGTCATGAGACAGCCCTCCACCAAGGGCTGTGAGGGATTTACACCCAATGCCTAAGCCAAATCCAACCTACATCTTGAATCAATAAAGTTGTGGCCAATTTTTAAATCCCAGAATATTGTCCTGTTCGCTTTGTTCACCTTCTTGGCTCGCGGCTTGCTCCCAGGGTTGGGGCAGGGCAGAGGTGTCACTGCAAGTGGGTCTGCAATAAATAATAATAATAATAATAATAATAATAATAATAATAATAATAATAATAATAATAATACTTGGTTGGCTTCAGTGGGGGTTGTGAGGAGTGATCCAGAGGACGAGGAAGAAATGATACTCAATGATGGACTTAACGGGCTATACTCTCAGGCTATACCCTCAGGCTATGAACATTCATTAATTGGAAACATGAAAGCAGAAAGACCTGAGACATATGCTGGAGGAGACAGAAGTGGCTGAATAGAGAAGTAGTCCTAGAGTTTCAGGGTCAAGATCTGTTCTCATTAGCCTTAGTTGCCAGGAATAGAAATGATTAAATAAAGAAGAAAAAAGATTTGGGATTTCATAGCTCACTGCTCCTTGTGACCCAATGAGTCCCTTGTCAAGCCAGCATATATGTAGCATGACCTCTCTTCTCTTTCAGTTGTGTTTAGCCTTAGTCCTTGGATTCCAATCTCTTTCAAAGTCAATGGCAATTCTAGAGGTGTGGTAGAATATATTACCATATCAAGCATGAAGGTCAAGGGCATTTATGTGTATCACCAATGTAATCCTTGTTCTGATGATATATCTGAGGGAATCAAAGATGTCTCTATTCCCCGTGAAGTATGTGCTCCCTCCCGCTTTTCTTTTTCTAACTCTGAAAAACTACACACTTCACATCCCTATTCCAATTTTGTCATTCAATTTAAACACCTCAAGGGACATTTTGCTTTGGATGACATTTGAGTCCCTTTAAAAATGGTGTGAGGTTTCTTGGACTTTATTTCCCATCAGCTCCAGCCAATACAGCTAATGGTAGGGAATTGAAGAGATTCGCCCCTCTTCGCAGCTCTCCAGGATTCTACTGCTCTGGCCTAAACATATACGTGCATAGTCTGAACCTAGAAAATAGGCATTTAAATTGATATCTTTTATGGATGGAGACAATGACTAGGTAAAAAAAAATGTAATGCAATATCTACACTGAAGTGTGAGATATCAGAACAAAAGTGTGCTTGTTCAGGACACAATTTTACATTTTGTTAAAAACCATCTCTCTCTATGCCCCCCAACTCTTTTAATGAGACTACAAAAGATGCTCTAATGTGACTTTGGAGCATTGACATATCCCATTATTCAACGAACTTCACTGTAAGAAGTGAGGTTACAGGGAACCAGGCAGAGGGCCTTCTCGGTGGTGGCACCCACCCTGTGGAACGCCCTCGCACCAGATGTCAAGGAAAGAAACAACTATCTGACTTTTAGAAGACATCTGAAAGCAACCTTGTTTAGGGAAGTTTTTAATGTTTGATGTTTTATTGTGTTTTTAATGTTCTGTTGGGAGCCGCCCAGAGTGGCTGGGGAAACCCAACCAGATGAGAGGGGTATTATTATTATTATTATTATTATTATTATTATTATTATTACAACTAATCCAGAATGTGGCTGCCAGACTGGTGACTGGGAGCGGCTGCTGGGACCATATAACACCGGTCCTAAAAGAACTGCATTGGCTCCCAGTACAAGGGGAGAGCCTATAAAGGGGGATGCCGGCAGGGAGCTCTGCCTATGTAAAGAGCGCCAGTGACACACAGGGGGAGGGGAGGCCAGGCCGCTGAGAGGCTCCATGCGGCATAGCCAGGGTATCCTATTGGGGGGCAGGTGGGTGTGTGGGTGGTGTGTGGGGAAGCCGGGAGGAGGGTTTGCTGGCCAGGCTCCCGAGGCGGTTTCCTGCCAGCAGTGCTTGTGGTCGCTGCATGCAAAATGAAGGCGTACAAAGCCCAAGGGCGCCTCAGTATATGTGTGTGTTTTTAATACTCTTTTGGGAGTTGTCCAGAGTGGCTGGGGCAATCCAGTCAGATGAGTGGAATACAAATAACAAAGTCATCACCACCACCACCACCAAATAAATATGCATGCATGACAAAATCCTGTTGCCTTTCATGCCAAGTACTTTGTGCAGTTTGATATTCTGGAAATTGGCTGCTGATATAAAATTGTAAACATCATTCGGCTACTCCATGATAAATTGACAGCAACAATCGCAGATAACAATAGGTCTCAAAGTGAACCATTCACAGTGGGAGCAGGTGTTAAACAGGGTTGTGTTGTTGCCCCGACTCTATTCATTATTTTCATTGCCATGGTCCTGCACTTTGTCGAAGCGAAACTCCCCACTGGAGTAGAAATCATATATCAAACAGATGGAAAGCTCTTCAACCTGAGCAGGCTGAAAGCAAAGAATAAGGTTACCGTAACTTCCGTCATAGAACTTCAGTATGCTGATGACAACGTAGTGCGCACACGCTCAGAGGATGACCTCCAAACCATCCTAAACATATTCGCAGAAGCTTACGAAAAGCTTGGCCTACCACTCAACATCCAAAAAAACCAAAATGCTGCACCAACAAGTACAAAATAACCCCTCTGCAGCGCCACAAATCCAAATCAATGGTGTAATGTTGGAAAATGTTGATTACTTCTCCTACCTAGGCAGTTATCTTTCCACAAGGGCCAACACTGATGCCAAAATCCAGCTTTGCCTGAGCTCTGCGAGTACAGCTTTCTCCAGATTGAAGTGCAGAGTGTTTGAGGACATTCACAAGGAAACGAAAATGCTTGTTTACAAAGCTATTGTACTACCAACCTTACTATATGCTTGTGAAACAGGAACCACTTATAAACACCATCTTCAACTCCTCGAAAGATTTCAACAACGGTGTCTCCGAAAAATTTTACACATCACTTGGGAAGACAGGAGAACTAATGCCGGTGCACTGGAAGAAGCAAAGATCACCAGTGTTGAAGCAATGATTCTTCAACGTCAACTTCGTTGGGCTGGTCATGTTGTGTGGATGGGCATCTTCCAAAGCAACTCCTCTACTCCAAACTTAAAAATGGAAAGCGTAATGCTGGTGGTCAACAAAAGAGGTTTAACGACTGTCTCAAGGCAAATCTTTAAAAAATATAGTTATATACACTGACAACTGGGAAACACTGGCCTGCGAGCGCTCCAGTTGGAGTACAGCCTTTACCAAAGGTGGCATGGGCTTTGAAGACACTCGAACTCAGGACGCAAGGGAGAAATGTGCTAAGAGGAAGGCACGCTTGGAAAATCCACACCATGATCAACTCCAGCCCAGGAACCAATGTCCCCACTGTGGAAGGACGTGTGGGTCCAGAATTGGTCTCCAGTCACTTACGGACTCATTGTTAAAACCGTGTTTATGGAAGACAATCTTACTTGGCTACGAGTGATTGCCAATGAAAACTATAACTCATCCCCATCATCATTCTTTTTTAATTCTGCCATCATTGCATAAAGTTCAATCAGACTTGAGTGAGCCACCTCCAAAGAAAGTGGCTCATGGATTCTAGCCAAAGACAAGTAAACTTTCCCAGGAATCTGGCACACTGCACTGTTGTTCATCAAGCTTTGCTCTGACTAAGCTGGTTTGGACACTTTTCAAACTCAGTTTAGGACACACTGGTCTCTCATCCATCAAAACAAGCATTTTGTCAGATTCAATCGAAACGGTCTTTATTAAACAGTGCACTGATCACAAAACTACAACTTGTGGGTGGCAAGCAGCTGCTCAATCTAGTTGGGCAAGTATAACTGGAGAGATCTCTATTTCAACAACTGCTTACATTATTGTTTTAACTTTTACATGGACACTTCTGTTTCACCATCCTGTTAAGTTTCCTGACAGTGACATTTCCTGGCTATAGGTGAGATGAAGCTTGAAAGGCATTCTGCATGCACAAGAACAAATATCTGTATATCTTTTGGGGAAAAGGATCCACATTAAAATGCTGATGAATCAGCATGAGGACTTTTAAAAATTCACAAAATGCGGCAGAGCAGGGGAGAACTGAAGTAAAGGCTGAGAAAATGAGAAACGGAAGGAAAGCAAAATGCGGAGAGTCGCCAGTCTCTAGTTTTGACTCAATTTCTGTCAGCACATACCTGCTGAGTTCAGTATTAGAGGGAACACAATATTGCTCCATGAGAATAATACCTTGTGTCTTAATGCACAGCTAGTCTGTACACCACCAGCACACTAGCCAAGGAAGATTTCTTGTGCACTAGTAGGCTAGAGTGAGTTAAGTCATGACTCCATTCCAAATGATTCCTATAAAAGCTTCTCAATCAAGTTTGCTAAGTACAGAGTGCCTTGCCACAAATCATAGAAATTCAGAATTGGACAGTCAGAAAGGGTCCTGAGGATCACTTAGTCCAACCCCCTGCAATGCAGGAATATGCAGTTGTCCCATATGGGGATCAAACCAGCAACCTTGGTGTTATCAGCCCCACACTCTAACCAACTGAGCTATCCAGGCTTGCTGTTCCAATGTGCAGCATCCATGTCTGACATATAGTATGGCTAGCCTCAACTTGTACCCCCCACAACATGAGCATCCTTTATTCCTTTCCCATTCTTTTGGTTTGCAAGCTATTATTATTGTGTTGCTCCTAATCTGTGTTTTTCTTCTGGGGGGACATACACCCCTAAACATTTTGTGAATCTTTGTACTTTTGTCCAGTCACTGTATTTATTTCCCCCGATTTGAACTATAAAATGGTGATTTTCTTGAGCCAAAATGAGAGTACCCCTAAACATTTTGGGGGGGGGGGGCGGGAGGGAGCACTACCTGTCAAGGTCTGGTCTATGGGTGATCAAAGTCCTAGCTGAGGACGTTGGAACCGAGGGCAAGATGGCGGGGTGGGAGTAGGAACGAGAGTCCAAATGCCAGGGGTCTGAGGGTCAGGAAACAGGGAGTCATGAAGTCAAGGGTCTGAGGGTCGAGAAGCAAGGAGTCACAAAGTCAAGGGTCTGAGGGTCGAGAAGCAAGGAGTCAAGAAGCCGAGGTCCGAGGATCAGAAAGCAAGAAGCCAAACACAGCAAGGCAGGAAACGTGCTGCTGTGGCAAAGAGCCGAAGGAAAATGCTGACCTTATATCCCTTCCTTGCTCTTGCCACCAGGTGCAGCGAGTTACCAAGTGGCCTCACCTGTGCGGCTGCGCCTTGCCTCTCCAGAACAAACTTAGGAAGGCCCCAGTCCTGCAAAGCCCTATTGGTCCCAGGGCCTGGCTCCTGCACGCACTCCTGACATGCCTCTATTTCTTTGCAATCATAGAATTGTAGAGTTGAAGGGAATCCAAGAGTTAATCTAGCCCAACCCCCTTCAGTGTAGGAATCTCAATCAAAGCACCCATGACAGATGGTCATCCAGTGTCTGCTTAAAAACTGCTGATGAAGGAAAGTCCACCATCTTCAGAGGGAGTCCGTGCCACTGTCAAACAGCTCTTAACTGTCAGAAAGTTCTCCCTGATCTCAAGCAGCAATTTTTTTCTCCCCCACCAAATAAACCAGGGTGAGCCGGGCAGTGGTTGTAAAACCTTCTGACATATAGTTCCAGCCTTCCAAACTTTCCCACACTTTCTGTCTTTTCTAGAGAGATTAAAGCAATTCATCACTGGACCAGATTTATATACAGCCACAGCGAGACAAGCAGTACAAAGGAGACAGCTCACAGGAACTTCTCCAGAGTTTACCTTGCAAGTGTGCTTTTGAAAGCTAAGCCTCTGTGTAGACGAGCTCTGAATAACAACCTCATGTTGAACCCTTGCATGTGTCAGGTTCTTGCATATGCAACCTCTGCCATATTATTGACTTTCTATCCTAATGATGACCAAAACACATTAAGGGCTAATCTGTTGGGTTGGTCAACTAAAGCTTTGGTGGACGAACACAGAGAGCTGATCTTTAGAGGGTGCATTTGTTCATTTTGAGAGGTTACGTAGTTCTGCTGTGTGTCTGTTGATGTTAAAGATGCTAGCAAAATTTCTCAAAGAAGAACTTGTCATGCTCAAAGGAGAGGTGAGTTTTACAAGCCCCACAAATAAAACTCCAGTTCAGATTGAAATCAGAACTGGAGAGTGATTGCTGGCTTCCCTGTGCAATCACTTCATTATATATATTTTAAGTGTCAGGCGAAAACGTTTCTGTTCAACCAGGCCTTTGACTAATTAATATTCTACAGCCTTTTAAATTTGTCTGTGGGAAGGAAGGTGCATGCTGTATGCTGGCTCCCTTGGCCAATAAAGCGAGATGAGCACCGCAACCCCAGAGTTGGCCACGACTGGACCTAATGGTCAGGGGTCCCTTTACCTTTACCTTACATGATTAAGTATTTATTTTGTCTGTCCTCAGAGCCGTCTTTCCCATAGGGCTTAGTGGTGCGTTGCGTCAGGGTGCCAGCCTCTCAGGGGTGCCCCAGTGAGTGGGGGAGCTGTGCGGCTTTGCCGGCGGCCTCCCCTTTCCCTGCACGCCCACCAGCTATGCCCCATCAACCATATGGCTGGCGGGCATGCAGCTTGCCTCCCAAGCCTCCGTGGGAGGAGAGCGATCCCCGCAGAGGCTTAGGATGGAAGCTGTGCTTCCCTCCATGGCCAGCAGTGTGCAGCTTCACCCCTCCCCCCCCCAGTATCCATGGTAATTTGGGGACGTTGGGCGGATATTTGCACCCCGGCGCCACATCTACTAAAGATGGCCCTGACTGCCCTGAATCTTCCAACATTCATCTTCATTGGAAGTTTATTAGTTCTAGTGCTTTGTTGTTGTTGTTGTTTAGTCGTTTAGTCGTGTCCACCTCTTCGTGACCCCATGGACCAGAGCACACCAGGCACTCGTGTCTTCCACTGCCTCCTGCAGTTTGGTCAAACTCATGCTGGTAGCTTCGAGAACATTGTCTAACCATCTCATCCTCTGTTGTCCCCCTCTCCTTCTGCCCTCAATCTTTCCCGACATCAGGGTCTTTTCCAGGGAGTCTTCTCTTCTCGTGAGGTGGCCAAAGTATTGGAGCCTCAGCTTCAGGATCTGTCCTTCCAGTGAGCACTCAGGGCTGATTTCCTTAAGAATGGAGAGGTTTGATCCTCTTGCAGTCCATGGGACTCTCAAGAGTCTCCTCCAACACCATAATTCAAAAGAATCAATTCTTCAGCGATCAGCCTTCTTTATGTTCCAGCTCTCACTTCCATACATCACTAGTGCTAAGAGAGAGAGTCAAAAACTTTTCTCTGTCCATTTTCTCCATGCTGTTCTTGAACAGGCATGGGAGACCAACTCGCACCTATATATTGTGTGCATCTGCAGAGCTCCTTCAGCAAGACACGTGGGAGCCAAATCTGTGGTTGTGAAAGACAACTACCCCCTTCTTTGGTCCAGTGGGTGCTGATCCCCCTTCCAAAAGCACTAGATTAAGTTCCTGCAGAGTGTTTCTCCCTTCTGATGCAAACTAAAGTAGTCAAAACACTGCCTCCACCCCATGCAATTAATGGAACAACTTTGCTTATTGTGGAAGGTCCTTCAGGATGACACGCAGGTAATTTCCCCAAGCCTTTTCAGATTAATTTTTGTTGGGCGGGGGGGGGGGGGGAGATACACAATATCTTCTGATTTTTTAAGTGGATGGAGAGAACTCTGGTAATTTCCAGGTTAATCTGAGGTGAGCTCGCCCATCTCTAGCTAGCATAATACAAAATCAAACCTATTAATTTTATCATTTCCCTCTAACCCCTTAAAGTGGTCGCTTAAAAAACACAACAGGAAGCATTAGTTAGCTCAAACTTCTATGACTACCTGCAAAAAGCAGGAGTGCTGAACATTGGGGCAATAGGCACATTTATTCATAAGTCTTCGAAAAATTCATCATAAAGTTTCTGTTTTTGTTCATTGACTGACAAATCTATAGACAAAGTTTTGGGTGGTCTGTAGCAGCCCTACCTAGGATGAAACTGCTAGAGATAGAAGACATAGAGAAGCTGGCTCCGGTGACTGTACATGCTTACTTAGAAATAAACCCCACATTTTAGTACAGTGGGATTCCCAGAAAATTATCATTAAATTCCATGACATAGCCAGAAGAGGGAGCACACATCACTGTTTTTGTGCTGAGCAAACAAGTAAACAAATGCCTCCAATTACTTGAAGTTCTCGGCCATTATTGCTTATTAGATCCTTTGGATGTTTTCACATGAAGAATTCAGGTGGTGATTTTCGTGTGATAAATTTAACATGCCATCAGTGTCCCTTTTCTGGCTGACTGTTTCATCAGCAAGTAACAAAAATCGCCCATCAGGGAGATGTGATGGGCATTTTAAATAGCTGGAGAGACAAGCCATCTTTCTTTGTAGGCAATTGTTGCAGTGGTTTAATGGAAGTGGACAGCCACCCATATTACCATGTGATGTGAGGGGTGGGTGGGTTTCACACACAATCCTTTCATGTGTGTGCTGGGTCAGACTGGGTAGCTTCACTCCACCTACTGAAGTGTTTCCTGCTCACGTCACTACTGGGTACATTAGGGATGCAGGTGGCACTGTGGCCTAAACCACTGTGCCTCTTGGGCTTGCCGATCGCAAGGTCGTCGGTTCGAATGTGCATGACGAGGTGAGTTCCCATTGCTCTGTTCCAGCTTCTGCCAATTTAAGAGTTCGAAAGCATGCCAGAGTGAGTAGATCAATTGGTACCACTGTGTTGGGAAGGTAAATAGAGTTTCTGTGTGCTATGGCTTCCGTCACAGTGTCCCATTGCACCAGAAACAGTTTAGTCATTCTGGCCACATGACCTGGAAAGCTGTCTGTGGACAAACGTTGGCTCCCGCAGCCTTAAAGCAGAGATGAGTGCCACACCACATAGCCGAATTAGACTGAACTTAACCATCCAGGGGTCCTTTACCTTTACTGTTCACTGGGTACATATTAAAGTATCAAGCACCTACTTCAAATCTCCACTCAGTTATGAACTCAGTGGATAAATCTATGCAAGTTATTGCACCCAACCTTTCTCCCTTGTCACTGCCACCCATCTGTAGAAAAAAGGGTGGTAAAACTGGCAAAGCTGAGTATTTATTACATCAGTGGGACTGGTGCAAGGGTGACAGCCTATGGCTTCTGTGAGGGTCACCCCAAGCAAGGCAGTGAAGCTAAACCAAGGTGAAGTTAAAGGTAAAGGTAAAGGTACCCCTGCCCGTACGGGTCAGTCGTGTCCGACTCTAGGGTTGCGCGCTCATCTCGCTCAAGAGGCCATGAGCCGGCGCCGTCCGCAGACACTTCCGGGTCACGTGGCCAGTGTGACGAAGCTGCATCTGGCGAGCCAGCACCAGCGCAGCACACGGAAACGCTGTTTACCTTCCCACTATAAAGCGGTACCTATTTATCTACAGTGGTGCCTCGCAAGACGAAATTAATTTGTTCTGCGAGTTTTTTCGCATTGCGAATTTTTCGTCTTGCGAAGCACGGTTTCCCATAGGAATGCATTGAAAATCAGTTAATGTGTTCCTATGGTCAAAAAAAGTCCAAACAAAGCCAAATTTGGTACAAAAAGAGTTTATTAAGTGCTCTTTAAAGTCACACATACTGTAAAGAGCATTTCAAAAATTGAAGGAACAATAATTTAAGTTTCTAAACATGACAGAAAAGCATTTAAAAATCACCAAAGTGTACTGTACATACATTTTTTAAGACTCTGGGGGACAACTCGAAGAAGGTTCCTCTTCCACTCTTTGCTTCTTGCTGAAGAACCTGTCCATGGTCTGCTGCTTCATCCGCCTTTTCAGCACCTCCCTGAAAGACGACATGACCCTCGTATCAAAAGTGTTCGCAAGGTCACGTGTCAGGTCCTTGTCAGGGTGGTGCCGCTGTGCAAAAGCCTGCACATCTTTCCATTTCTGGCAAATGTCCCTCAGTTCTTTGGAGGACAGCCGTTCCTCAGTTGCTTCCTCCTCTTCCAGCGAGGCCTGCTCCTGCGCAGCCTCTGCCTGCAGTTCGACCAGCTCATGGGTGGTCAGCTCGTGGTCGTGTTCCTCCACCAGCTCGCTGACGACTTCTGGCTCGCCTGAGGTTCCTGGCTGTTGCCGGACGAGCTCTGCGTGCAAGGCATTGGCCTTCTCACAAATGACGGCCTAAGTCACTGTGTCCCCTGCATGCTGCTTCTCTTCTAACCAGATGAGCAGCAACTTCTCCACCTCCTCCATAACAGCTGGGCGGTTCTTCACGATCCTGGTGACTCCATTGGCTACATCAGTCGCAAGGATCTTCTCCCCCATCTTCAGTATGGTCCCGATGGTCGATGGATTCCTCCCGTACTCCCTGGCGAGGTCTGTCACACGCATTCCACCGTCGTGCTTCTGGGTGATCTCCTTCTTCATTTCCAGCGTAACCTTCTCCTCCTTCCTCTCACCGGCCTCTGCAGCAGCAGTCTTCTTGGGCCCTCCTACCTTCGCAAAAAAATAATAATAATGAGTGCTTCACATCCAAAAAATTCAAAAGCACCAAACCTCCCAGAAAACACACAAGCTTCCAGATTCTTCCAAACCCCTTCTCAACAATTCCCTGACACCCCCCCAGCCACCCACCACACAGAAATCCAAACCCAGAAATCTTTTTTTTTTTTTTAACAACAGCAGAGTGCCCCAAGGGTCACAAAAAATCATAAGAATGCAAAAAAAACCACACAAGCTTCCAGATTCTTGCAAACCCCTCCCCAACACCAAGTCCTTGAATTCCAAACACCCCAACCCAAAATCCAAAACCCCCCAAAAAAGTTTTAAAAGTTTAACTTACCAAATGGCTGCAAAAGAAGTTTTGGAAAAGCTTCAAAAATCACCAAAGTCTTCAAAAAGGCTACCACACCGCGTGCTATGAGTTGCTCCTCGAAGTCAAGTCGCAACTGCACCTCTTCATTAACGGTTTTAAGAAAAAGGAAACAAACTTGCAAGACGTTTTCGTCTTGCGAAGCAAGCCCATAGGGAAATTCGTCTTGCGAAGCAACTCAAAAAACGAAAAACTCTTTCGTCTTGCGAGTTTTTCATCTTGCGAGGCATTCGTCTTGCAAGGTACCACTGTACTTGCACGTAAGGGTGCTTTCGAACTGCTAGGTGGGCAGGAGCTGGGACCGAACGACGGGAGCTCACCCCGCCATGGGGATTTGAACCGCCGACCATACGATCAGCAAGTCATAGGCACTGAGGTTTTACCCATAGTGCCACCCGCGTCCCACAGCACCACCCGAAGTTACTCCAGATTTAAATGCCATTCAGCAATGTGGTTGCTCTTGTCTCCCTGCCTGAGCCCGACAGAGGGGGGAAAAACACCCTGCAGCCTTCCTGGATGCCTGTGGTATCCTCTCCCATTTAACTTTTTCAAGATCTAGAAACATGGGCAGCCAGGGAGGCTGCAGAGTGCTGAAGTACATGTCTATTAAGAAAAGCAAACAATCAGAGATGCTGACGCCATCCGCAGCCACCTTGCAACTATAAGCAAGCTCAAGAATCTGAAATCCTCAAGTACATTGAGAAGGAGGTATAAAAATGGAAGCGACTTCCTCAGGGGAAGAAAACTTTCAATAAATTAGAGGTCAGATTTCAGCAAAGCACTAGAAACACCCCTTTCCTCTCAAAATTCAGCAGGGGGGAGGGAATTAGCACAGTGTACATGATGGCATAATCAGCCTGTTTCGTGGGAGCGAGATATCACAGAAGAGTGCCCTTGAAGTTTATAAGGAATGCTGCAGTGTCTGCTTTCAATGTTGTTTTTGTTGTTGTTGCTTGGGCTACCAGATATCCCACTCAACCGCCTTCTGAGGTCACACTGCTGCTTTCTGATATGCCTCTCACAGAATCAGAAGAGAATACAGCATTAAAAAATAGGGAGGAATAACAGGAAGAAAGCCATGTTTCTCTGCTCGTTCTTCACCTTTTTTCTCACAATTTTATTTTTTAAAAAACACTCCTGAAACGCTCCCCCGCCCCACAAGTATGGGCAATACACAGAGTAAACCCACTGGATTCCATTGGAAGTATACCCCCTGTTACTACTGCTGTTGAATAAGAGTTACATAACCATCTTCTCTTCTCTTGCTTTCTTCCGGACAGACTCTCTCAGGTCCTAAGACTGGCATAGGAATCTCTCTCGGTAGTTCCACTGCCCTCAGAACTTTGGGTGGTGGCCTGGGAGAGGACATTCTCTGTGTCATCCCCGAGCTGTGGATTTTCCTCTTCACAGAAGTGTGTCTTGGGACTTCATTGCATAGCTTTTGACATACAGTGGTACCTCGGGTTACAGACGCTTCAGGTTACAAACGCTTCAGGTTACAGACTCCGCTAACCCAGAAATAGTACCTTGGGTTAAGAACTGTGCTTCAGAATGAGAACAGAAATTGTGCGGCGGCGACGCAGTGGCAGCGGGAGGCCCCATTGGTTAAAGTGGTACCTCAGGTTAAGAACAGTTTCAGGTTAAGAGTGAATTAAGTTCTTAACCCAAGGTACCACTGTATACTGAAATTTTACCTCTTTACCCTAGCCTTTGACACCTGATGTATATCCATTTAGGAGATGCCATAGTCTTAAATGGTTTTAATATTTTAGTCACTGTTCTGGGACCTTGTGGTGAAGGATGGGTAAGAGATCTAATAAATAAATGGCACTCAGAAGTAAGTGACATTGTGTTCAGTGGGTTTTATTTACAAGTAAATATGATAAAGGAGTGATGAGGAGTCTGTGGCTCTTCAATGCTGTTGGACTCCCATCAGTCCCACTGGTCAGAGATGACAGGCATTGTAGTTTGGCAACATTTGAACAATAATCCCCCCCCCCTCATATCTGGTATATACAGTTCCAGGGCAGTCTCCATACTCTTTGCCAATGCCCTCTTCATTGTGAGTAGGGACATTCCTGATTGTGTATCGGTGAAGATAAGATTTTGTCTTTGGAACATTTCCGCAGCATGCAGAACTGACCCTTTGCTCCACTGTGTGCTGTGAAGTTTAGTACTTTCTTCCTCTGCTTAAAAAACACTCTACAGAAGGATGCCTGCTTTGACCCAAGAAGAATGATATAATGAATTAACACACTCACACAGACCCACCCTATTGTGCAGGAAACCAAAAGTGCTTTTGCAATTTTTATGTTTTCAAGAAACATTTTGCTGTAAAATAAACTATTGGTTCTCGATCTAAAGTGCTATTTGTTTGTATAACTACACAACAGCAGTGATTAAAAACACCACACTGACTTTTACACTAAGATATTTGAGCGATGCTTTTCATGTATATTGAAAATGATGATTTCTTTGAGGAAACAGAAAAAAACAATATATTTTCTTCCTTTGTTAATATTCCCCTCAATAGCAATATTGATTTCCTCCCCGTCTCTCTCCTTAAATGAAATGTACTGTTTCAAGCAATATGAAGAATATAATAGTACCATTGGGAGAACAGAGGATTCCTGCTAGGTCGTGTAAGAAGGAAGTCTTTCAAAGTAGCAGGCTGACAGGAACTTTGAAAATAGTCACTTGAATAGAATGAATCTTCCGTAAAAATTAATTCTGAAACAAATTCCACAGAGTTTCCACATAATCAAAACCCATGTACATTTCTAAGTTGTGAATATGGAGGGATAAGAAATTTGGTCAGTTTACATTTAAAGGTGAACAGGCCTAATACTGACCTTCCAAAACAATTTGCTAGCTGAAATACAGCTATCCTCCAAAATTTGCACACCTCTAAAATTTTTCAGGGGGACTCCTCCAGTCAAGGAGCACAGAAACAGTAGGATACAGTGAGCACACAGATGCATTTTTTGGTGGAAGTAATATATAATCATGCATTATATTATATTAGGGGTGAAATGCTTCGTAAAAATGTGTGTATTGGGGAAACTGGAGTAAAAAGAAGGTATACATTGGGAGAAACCCACACTAAAATGCTGATTAATTTTCATTTCATTAATTTATTTTTATTCATTATTACATATTCCCCATTTCTTGTGTACTTACCTGCATGGTCTGACTTTGAATAAGGCAGTTTTGTAGGGATGATCGTGGAGTGGGCAGTGGGGTCCGGAGGGAGCACACTCCTCACCAGCAGGCAGCCACAGTCTGCCTGCACACGTGACCTTGGGGTGCGGGGCACACACACCCCCAGACAAGCCACAGCTGTCTGAACATCGTTCCCTCTGTCTAACCTTTTGCGGTCTCAGTAGTCTACGGTGTCCTGTCTGTAACCTTTGTCTCTGAGACCTTTTGTCTCCTTCGTCATACACTGTGCAAGGGGAAAATGATGCGGTGGGAACAGGTGCCAAAATAACTTTGTACCACCCCACGATCTCGGGACTGGAAGATGTGTAAAGGTTTGCATATTTGTCTCAATAAAAGGAGGCTCCACAAGGCTGGCCGGCAGCTTGCATGCAGCCACCTGTGCACAGCTCACCTGCATTATCAACTCCTGCCTCATGTCCTTCACTTCACAGTTTGCTATGTACCTGTCAGGGAACTGACATCAGAGCGAGAGGCGAAGGGGAGGCTCTCTGATGATGCGGGAGAAGGACCCAGCAGCAGGGGGGAGAAACAGCCCAGTAGAGGGGGAAGCAATTCAGCGCAACACCAGGGTAGAGGGGGGCTGATGGGGGAATCGAAGAGAGGGCTCCAGGATTCTTCACTGGATATCAGTGAGGAGAGCCCAGGTCCTCCGCTGCCCACGCCCTCCCTGTGCAGGAGGTTCCCGCGCAGTGAGAGAAGGCGGAGACTGGGCGTCAAACAACTTTTATGCTGGAAGAGGTTCAAGAAACGCCCACTGACGGATTCTGCCAGCGATTGAGGCAGCCACATTGAGAAGGGGCTGTGCAGTCAGAAAGGTTTAACAAGGCAAATTAGCCTAGAGAGGCACCAGTTTACGCACGAGTAACTCATACCCACTACAGTACCCATTGCTGAATGCAAGGTCTTCCTGTGTCAAACTGCCCTTGTACACTGAAGGAAAGCTTAGGGCCCAGCCTTGATTCTCAAAGAATCATAGAATTCTGTGATGCTCCAAAGGCATGTTCCCGAAAAATCAGTGTGAGCACATTTCCCCGCTCGGGCTGTGTGTATTTGTGGCTTCTACAAATTCACTCCAGCTCCAAAGGAAAATGACAGGCCTCTAGCAGACCTGTCAATCTATTCTCTCTGCTGTTTCAAACTCCAAGGACAGCACTCATAGGTGCACTGGACTGTGCAAATGTCACACCAGAAATCTCACCATGCACATAATACAAAACAGATTCTTGCACGTTCTGTGCCCCATTAAAGCCCTGTGGAAGTCAAATCTCTTGCTGCTCCTATGAACTCCAATGAGTTCAGGGTTTATTGGTGAGTGTTCCTCGCAAGCATTCTAAATCTGGACTTCAAACAATGGACTTCAACACTTTCTCCCAAGGCACTGAACCAGAGGCTAATTAGAGATCTCTCTATTACTGCCCTTGCTGTTTCTTCCTCCCAGCCCCCTCCAAAGTCCTTTGGTATCTCAGTGATGCTTGCAACATAATTGCCTGTGCTTCAGCAGGCTCATTAGCTAATTCCCCCAAGACCGCAGGAATCATATATGCTGACCTGCTGATCTGCCAATTGTCAATTGTTTTTCCCCCAAATATTCCCCCACCTATACTTTATCAACAAATGCGAACAAAGTCTTCATTAATTCCTAATTATCTCATCTTCTGATGTTTTTCCTGTTAAAGGGATTTTTTTAAAAAGCAAGGTAGATTGAGAATATTTATAGAATCATAAACTTGTTGAGTTGGAAGCGAACATGGGGAATCTCAACTAAAGCATCCCTTCTTGAAAACCCCCAGCAAAGGAGAGTCCATCACCTTCTGACAGAGTCTGGTCTACAGTTGAACAGCTCTGCTGTTTAGATTTATCATGAGCCTAACATTCAACACCTTACATTTGTCCTCAATGAAACTCAGTATGTTAGTCTGGGCCCAGTTTTTCAATCTATTAACATCATCTTGAATCCCAGTTCTGTCTACTGCAGCATTAGTTACCCCTCCCAGCTTGATGTCATTTACGAGTTTGCAAATTTGGTGTCATCTGCAAATATAATTTTAGTGCAAAGTTCTTCCTTATAGCCTTGTTTTACGGGTATATGTGTGCTGATTTAGTGTCAGCCAAAATGATAAAGCCATGTTTTAATGATTAATGTAAGCTTGGAAGTTCTAAGCCTCCAGGGCTGAATGACAACCTTTTGATCTTAAAAGGCTTGTAAGGGGACAGCTACACTTGTGTATCCAAATATTTGCAGATAATTGCAGGTAATCTAAACGCAGCCTTAAGGCTGCAGGAGTTTACATAAGTGGTTTAAATCTCCAGGAGCTCTGAGTAAATATCAGGTCTTTGATAGGATAATTTAAGAGGATCCGTTAATAAACGAAATGAGTCTGGACATCTATTGGACTGGCTTTTGAATAAGGAAATTGTTGAGACAAAATAAAGACTCCAGTTTTTTAAAAAGGAAATTTAAACATGTATCCTGATCTCTCTCTTTTGTCTAAGGGTCAGCTAGCCTGCATTTAATAGTAGTGTTTTGGGTCTGGTATATAGTATTTTCATTCTGTGTGACAATCATTTAGTACTTAGTGTTGAAATGGAACACACAGTTCTCTGAGATGTGTATAGTGTGACCTTTGATTGTTCTGAGATGAGCATGAAGAGTGTGCATCTGTGACTGCAATCCCATACTCTTCAACATTTCTCTGATGAAAATAGGGATGTCCTATTCCACAAAAACAGCAACAACAACAGCAACAACAATTTTATTATTTATACCCCGCCCACCTGACTGGGTTGCTGCAGCCACTGTGGGCAGCTTCCAACTTGTATAAAACATTATTATTATTATTATTATTATTATTATTATTATTATTATTAAAACTCCCCTATACAGGGCTGCCTTCAGATGTCTTCTATAGCTGCTTACCTCCTTGGCTTGGGGTTGCATAACTCCATACCCTCCAACATTTCTTTGATATAAATGGGAACATTCTAAGGAAAAGTGGGACACTCCAGGGTGAAATCTGAAACCAGGATGGCTCGTGTAAATCTGGAGCTGTCCCTGGAAAATAGGTGCATTTGGTGGGTCTGCAATCCTATACCCACATATCTGGAAATAATCCTTATTGAACCCTCCTAAGTGGACATGCATAGGATCACATTGTTAAATTCTCTAGAAACTTTATTTGGTATAAGTCTGCAGTGGGGGATCTTTTCCAGTCCATGAACCACCTGCCTTTCGGAGTAACTATTTGATAGGCTTGGTGTACCAATGTGGGTTGATTACTTCACCATTGCTGGTGCAATTGAATTTTTAAAGCAGTAATTTTTGATATAGCGGTTATGGATACAATACAGATAGCATTATCATTCCCTCCACTGGCTTCAGGGGAATATGGTTTGCATCCAATGTGGAAGTAGTAATGAGATTTTAAAACTTTCATTAGACTGAATATAAGAATGATTGTAATCATTAACCAGCACAAGAATGTAATATACCATTCAATCATAGAAATGGTATCACACGACGGCTTTAGATTAATGAATTCGAGCAATCACATTTACAGGAAATGAAGAGAATGGGGCATATTTGATCACACAATATTGCCCTGCTTCTGTTATGGCAATCTACACCTCAAGGAAACCTTCTATGTTTGAATGGCCCTTCTGGATGCAATTCAGCCTTTGAGGGGTGGAGGAAATGTTCTTGCAGGTGTTCTGTTTCTGGACAAGACCCCAGGGATGAATACTGATCCTGCATACTATATCAAACCATCGATCAGGAGATTGACTTGAGAAGCCATTCCCTCCTTGGAGCTAGCCGGATATAAGCGGTGGCAACATGGACAAGTCAAAGATCTGTTGTTCAGGAGAGTGGGCTGTGCATCCAATTTGTTGTTGTTATTGTTGTTTAGTCATTTAGTTGTGTCCAACTCTTTGTAACCCCATGGAGCAGAGCACACCAGGCACTCCTGTCTTCCACTGCCTCCAGCAGTTTGGTCAAACTCTTGTTGGTAGCTTTGAGAACACTGTCCAACCATCTCATCCTCTGACATCCCCTTCTTGTGCCCTCAATCTTTCCCAACATCAGGGTCTTTTCCAGGGAGTCTCCTCTTCTCGTGAGATGGCCAAAGTATTGCAGCCTCAGCTTCAGGATCTGTCCTTCCAGTGAGCATTCAGGGCTGATTTCCTTAAGAATGGATAGGTTTGATCTTCTTGCAGTCCATGGGACTCTCAAGAGTCTCCTCCAGCACCATAATTCAAAAGCTTCAATTCTTCAGCAATCAGCCTTCTTTATGTACCAAGTGTAAATATCTGGATCAGTGCTTATAAATACAAAATGCAGGGGCAAAAATACAACAGGCAATAAATTTGATGCAAGCTGGATTACCATATTTATGGAAATCTAATGCACCATTGAATCTAAAGCGCACCTCAGTTTTCCAAACCTTGAAACCAAAAAAGTATTTGTAAATGCACCATCAAATCTAATGCGCACCTGAATTTTACGACTTTTTGGCCAAAAAAGGTGTGTATTACATTTGAATAAATACAGCAATTATAGAATATATTTTAATAAAAGGGTCGTGTGCAATTTGCAACCAGCCAAGCTCAGCCACAAGGCATCTATTATGTTCTACCAGGTCTGGAACCACTGCCACCTCATAATAAATATTAAGCTTCTGGAGTCCCCCCCCCAACTGGCTTCTGTCCCTTTCCCTTTCACACAAACAAGTGACAACATTTATGTCTATGCGGGGGGGGGGGGTGGATAATCTATTTGCAGCTGAAAATATAAGTTGTTGAGTAGATTTGGAAAGGCTTAGCCAGTTGGTTTGTTTTCTTTGCTGGAGGAAACCTTCCTTTATGAACTATCATGCACAGTTGGTGTGATTCAAGTGATGTGGGTCACGCGCTATGCATGCAGGTCTGTCTAAAGTGCAAGATGTCACACTTTCAAGCACTTTTGCTGAAATCAGAGAGAAATCAGAAAGAATCAAAGGAACGTAAGCCTGTCAAACTACACAGATTCAGGTGAAATAGATCAGCCCGATGTGTTTCCTCCTGCTTAACCGTTGCCATACTAATTAATTAGCAAGGGTAGGCTAATTGAGGGACAACAAGACCAATAACAGGGTTGACGTTTTTATGGGTAGTGGTGGCTATAGAGGAAAGATGAGCCTCCTATTCATTCAGTATGTTTAAACTCCATCTTCCTCAGGAAAGCTTAATAGTGATGCATGCCAGTGGTTCCCAACTGGGGTCCATGTAACACACTCAGGGGGTCTGTGGCACCATTCACACAACAAAAAATACCAGAGATATCTAAATTTTCAAAAATAGGGGTCCGTTGCCACTGGCAGAGGAAGAGGGGTGCGGGGGAGTGCACTGCCCCTGGCAGTACGATTCCAGTGGGGTGCCATCATGGCTGCCCCCTGCGCCCGCACTGGGTGCCCTGCCCCATAGGCGGTGGGCCACACCCCCAGGACGTGCGCCAGCCACTCCTCCACCTGCTCTCTGCCCCCCTGGTGCTGGAGCATGAAGCTCTGCCAATGTCCATGGCTTGGCTTTTGGAAAACAGGGGGAGCAGCAGGACTTAGATAATTGGGAACCACTGGTGTATGCCATTGTCTGCCCACCTCCCATTTTAGCTATCACAACAGCCCTCTGAGAAATGATAGCCTGAGAGATGATGAGTGACCCGATGACCCCAGGTAGCAGTGGGGATTTAAACCTGGACCTTTCTAGTATGATACTCTGATCACTGCACACTTGCTTTCATGTCACCCTCTTCTTGATGTTGAAAAGCAAACAACAGGAGTCAAAGCATTGTTGTTGAGGGGTGTGCGTGTCATCAAATTATGTCTATTCAACCCCAGCCTACTATATGATTGCTAATTCTGGTTATCTCTCCTACTTCCACACACACATCAATTACAGCTAGCAAATGATGATTGCATATGTACCAGTATGCTTCTCTCCTGTTTTTCACATATGGCTGGCTTATTCAGTGTTGTTTTCACTTTGTAAATATACCAGACGCCTGTTGTCAACAATGATTAGGTTTATTTATAACTTGCTTACTCATGCACATAATCGATGTTATGCTGCATGTTTGATAAACATAAAAATATTATTTACTTTGCAATATCAAGGTTAGCAGACGTCACATGCATTCTGTTCCTTCTATCAAACACTTCCCTGTTTTCAGCACACAACAGTATGACCCAGGAATACCCAACACATTGCCCTCCAGAAGTTGTTGGACTCCAGTGCCAACCAGCCCCAGGCAGCATGGTCAATTACCAACATTAATGGAAGTTTCAGTCCAGCAATGTCTGGGGTGTACCATGTTGGCTATCACTGCCATAGTATTTATGTCAACTTCATCAATCTTAGCTTTACTATACCCTCTCAATTGCATTAAGCCAGTGGCCTTCCAGATGTTGTTGAAATCTCATCAGTCCCAGCCAGCATGGCATGTTGGTGTGATTTGGGGATTCATGTGAAATTGCACTAACGCCTTGGTCTTGTGTCTTGAGTTGCCTTTCCCCCACATCTGATTTCTGTTCACGGTTAGGACGTGATGGACCTTTCAAAACAGCTTAAGACTACAGACATCTGGTATGACTAATCTACTCTCCCTTTCTCCAGAGAACATGTATACTTGAATTGATGGGTATAAAGCCAAGGCTGTATTCAGCAGCAATGGGTAGGCCTATCTCCTTTCAGTTTAACCTCTAAGACCAGGTTACTGTACTTAATTTATGATGTACCAACATTTCTTAACTTTATGTATATAGTATGTTTGAATTGCCTTGTGGCAATAAAACACTTTACACTGAACTGTGTGGGCAAGGAGTGTCCTTCACTGTCAACTCTGGATAGGCTGACAACTGGAAAGAGAGAAGACTCTGGAACTTTTCTGGACTACTCTGCTGGTCACAGGCTTATAGGTGTGTTATCAAAACATTATGAAGGGATGATGGGAGTTCCAGCTGAGCAACATCTGGAGAACTTCTCATTCCTCATCCCTGTGTTAAACTATTCTTTCATATTTTGGAAAAGAGATCTTTAATATATATATATATGCCATTTCCTCTTCATCCAGTCCAGGAAGATTAATGTGGTTGGATAGGATGAGAATTAACCTCTTGGGTCAATGTTGTCCAATTCATAAAGTATGGGAAGGTTTGTATTTTTACATGAAGAAGTAGAATGAGAGAAAGAGAAAGAAATCCAAACCAAGCTTTTATTAACTTCATCAACCCAGCTGTCAAATCGAATTATGAAAGTTGGATTTTGATGTCCAAATTTGGCAGTCACATTTCAGAATAAAACTTTGGAATAAAAATGAGAAAGTAGCCAGTGTAGGTTAGTTAAATGGATGGATTAAGTTAATATACTATTGATTAAATTTTATTGCAAGCCACTAGTCAAATGCTGTCAAATGCTTGCTTGCTCCCATTGAATATATGCTGCTGAATATTTCCAGATCTTCTGTGTATCAGGTAGTCAAAAAAGGCTTGAGCAGGTTGAAAGTGTGGTAGGATTTTTGTATTCCAAAGTTCCTCTGTGTGTGTAAGTCATCTTGCTACTCAAATTCAAATAAGCATGTGGAGCAGCTGGACTGGGCATGGAAAGTCCTTTCAAAACTGGCACAAGTCAGTTGCTTGGTGAAACGGGGAAGCATATATAGCTAAATTCAACCCCCACTTCTCTGCTGAAACAGCTGACCAGCAGATGATGATAATGTTGATTTTAGAGTCTACACACTAATAGTCATAAGAACTGCATTTAGAGAACCTATTGCCATGTATAGCTTCCCATCCAACTGGGGATATACACAACAAAATACTAGCTTCCACGTGCATGCTGCACTTGTCAAAATCTGATTCATAAACTTTTGGACGCATAAGAGCTATTTTCCAATATTGTGCTTACCCTTTGGCACAGACGTAACATAATTTAATTTTCACGCTAATGTTGGGTTGCCATTGGGTTCCTTATTGTTTTGCCCTTTCCAATTGCTTCATATTGTCTGCTTTTCAGCCTTAAAAAACAAAACACCAGCTTGCATTGCATGCATTTCCCACTTGGCTTTATGTGGGGGGGAAAGATGACACAGCAAGACCCTTTCCATTGGCTCAGTTGAGGCCAACTGCTACTTGATTCTTTCCCCTTCCAGAACTTCCTGAACTTGCAGCCATCCCACTTGACTGCATCCATGTATGGACTAATCTGTCCATAGCTAGATTTATCATTCTCCCAGTCTTAAATTCCTTTCCCCACAATTGCACAACAATTTTGGCTCTAGAAAATTCAGCAGCGTTTTAGTGCACTTTTTTTTTGTAAGTGGTTTGGAATAATTTACCCTTTCGGAAAGCACTTTTCTCTAACATAATTCATTTTTTACATATCATTTTCATTAATATATGCATTTGCATGCATACTTTACATAATAAATGCCTTTTGGTACGCATTACTTGGCTGCAAAGCGAATTTTGAAGGATGGGCATATTTCAGTTGTCGCCTTGTTTTGGAAAGGGCAAGTTAGGTACGTTCACCTTTAAATGCAAGCTTGCAAGCTCAGTTGAATTTCTTTGCCATCTTTAGCTGCATCTGAGGAACAGGGAAGCAGTAAGGCTCTCTCTATTTGCACTGCTGGGACTGACTGCCACTTGCCTCTTAAAATATCTCCACACATCTATCTTCTCCTTACCTTATCAAATGTTATCTGGCTTTCTTTATTTTGTGCTTCCTCCTCACTCCCCACCCCCCATGGTATCATAACTTTTAGATTGCAAGCCATTCTTTGAAACTGTAAACCACATCAAGTGTCAGTAGAAAGATTGTATATAAATACGGTCAGAAAGAAAAAGAAAAAGAAGGCATAGATACACAATAAACACTGCATCTTCATGCACAATTCAACAACCCAAATATATTTTCTCCTATTACATACAGCTTTTCAAATGTGACCTTTCGAATTGCTTGTGCATGTGTTTGAAACTCCATGTACATAATAGTACGAGATATTTAGCGTCAATACTGTGTAGAGCTGGGATAAAACATTCAGGTAGTTAGGACTCAGAAGTGTCTGTCCACATGTAAATCTCATTTTCTTTTTCCTTCCTTTTTTTGTTATTAGATCAGCTCTGCTGTCACACTGAAAATTAACAGGCTCACATTTACAGTAGACAGGTGTCCCAAACTTTCAGAAAAGCTTTCTCGAGTCTTTGTTCTGATATTAGCATTCAAATTATGGATGCAGTGGTGATAATGAGGTAACCTGAGGAAGAATCGGGTGCACGATCTGACAAGTTTGTTGCTATGTTGTTGGGAGAAGGCTGCTTTGCTGAAAAGTTCAGCTGCTGAAATAATGAGGCAATCTTTGATGAAAAAACAGGGGAATGGCACTTTCAAGAAAGAGCCAGAGGAAGGTGAATGATTTTCTCTCTCTCCAAGAATCCATAAGCTTCTATGATCAGAAACAATGGCTATGGCTTTGTTTGTTCATGTGGGGTCTTTTATTCAAAACCTGTGACATAGAGTCTTGTTTTTAGTCACTCCTCGGGCTTCTTCTGGACCAAAAATGATGGCAATCACTCCAACTGGCATGTTTTCTGAAGTGATTTCTAGTGGTAAAATACATATAAACTAAAGTGTAAAGAGGAATTGAGAACCCCAGTATACTATATGGCAGTAATTTACCTCAACATCAATCAGATACTTATGCTTTTATCAGTGTCAGACACATGTCCAGCATTTGGCAATCCATTAAGTATTGACTATCAAGGTGTTCACGCTTAGGTGCCAAATTGCATTAGCACATATTTTTACTACCTTTAATGTATATAAAATAATCTCCATTTTGGGTTATCCGTGATTTGCAGGGAAAGTGACTAAGTTTGACTGAAAATGAAATGAGAGCCCTTGATAACTGAATTTAGTGTGGGATGCAACACATTTAACTCTACAATGGTGCTCTTCTATACTGTATTTTGTGCATCCTCAGACTTAGGCCATAATATACAATTTGAGGATTGGGTAAGACTTTGGAAAGTGAATTTGAACTTTATGGGTTGCATATTGTTAAAAGAGAACTACATGAAAATGATGTATAGGTGGTACCCCACAACAGTAAAATTGGCAAAAATGTATAAAACAGAACAAAAGAACTGTTGATGATGTAAAGAAGGGAAAGGTACATTTTATCATATGTGGTGGGATTGCAAGATTATATAAAAAAAGGAAATGTTATACAATGAATTGAAAAAAATAACATTTGTTTAAAATAACATTTGTTTAAAAACCAGAAGCTTTTTTGTTGGGTATTAGAGGACAAGAGCTGCCGAAAGAAAAATGGACACTATTTATGTACACTACAACAGCAGCAAGAATCTTAATAGCTAAAAACTGGAAGACTGGAGAAGTACCATTCAAAGAACAATGGCAAGAAAAGTTGATGAACCATGCAGAGTTAGCAAAATTAACAAACAAGTTGTGGGAAAAGGACAATAGTGACTTTGAAAAAGAATGGGAACCTTTTATAACATGTTTGCAGAAACAACAAAAAAACATGAACTCACTGGCAGGATTTAAATAAACATTCACAACTTTATTTAAAGAGAACAAGAAGTATAACAATGGGACAAAATAACAGCAGATTGTAACATCTGATGTAACAAACCAGAAATGGAAGCTGAGGGAAGTCAACAGGGAGGGAGGAAACTGGAAAGTGTATGTTTAGTAGTAATGATGATGGATATTTGTTGTAAGAAAGAAAAAAATCAAAATTATTATTATTATTATTATTATTATTATTATTATTATTTAAAAAAAAGAAACTTAGCTTTTATAAATGTATGAATTTAATGATTCCTCAGTGAGAAGCTCACTAGTTCTGGGCAATCTTCTCAAGAAGATGAAATGGCAACCTGTGCCAGACATCCCTACAACACACAACTGTTAGGTGTATTTAGAGTTCATACAGGGAAACTACAAATTATGACTCCCAACAGGTATGATCAATGCCATTTTTTTATATTGCTGTATTTTAGTAACACTTAAGCTTTTGATCATTTCTAAAAACTCTCTTGAGTAGGTTCTCTCCATAATAAGTAGTTTTATTATTTAAAAATAAATAAATAAAGTGACTATATGCAGCAAAATATTCAACCAGTCTGTTCAGTTTTATAGATCACTTGGAGATTTGTGTCCAGGGATATAGATTGGCAAACTGTACACATTAGTCGTTCTGCTTTATTAGGTCATATTGGGAGGATTACCAATCAATATTAATTTCTTGGAACAATGCAATATTGGCCAAGATTCAGGGTGTCTTTATAATAGGCTGGTTGTGGGTGGAAATGGTACCCTGAGCTTCCCAGGAGCTGGCATGGCCTCCATTCATCTTCACTACTTCTGGATATATATTTCTGGGGTTTTTTTATTGTTCTGAGCCATGATTTGGAAGTACATTTTGCCTCTTGGTATTTCCCTCCTTTGCTTTGAGTGCTAAGATCTTGACAACAGATGAATGAGGAGAAAGTTCGTCGTCCTGCCTTTATGAAAATTTCATAAAGAGGAGCTTTGCTTTCACTGTGATCGCATCAGTGTTTTTTCTGCCAGCGTGGATAACAGCTCCTGGGCATAGCGCATAGTAAACATATCCAAGATAATTGCTGCCAGATCCCTTCCTGCCCTTTTGCAGGGAGGAAATGCATCTAAGCTTGGGGTCTCATATGCTTCAGCTTGCTTTTTCGAGAACAGTACATTAAGACAGCCAACGGCAGCACGCTGGCTCTTCACAGTCACTGCGGGAACAGATTAAAGGTGTGCGCGGCAGACCTGAGTGTAGCAATAGCTCTCTGGATGGTGTGCAGGGATCAGCTGTGTTGTCAGAACAGACACAAAAATCTGTTGCTATCCAGGTAGAGTCATGAGGGCAGTGAGCGGTGTGTGACCTATAATCACCAAAGGAAGAGCTGGCTGGTGCTCAAAGCAAGCAATCCTGCAGGAACACATGCTACCCTACAGCTTGCTATCGAGCTTCTTATGGTTTGAGCCAGGTCCTCAGATGGTAGAAATTAATGTTGATATAGGTGGTGAAACACAGAGGTCAAAACACTGTGGTTTATCTGTGTGTGGTTTCTCTGTGGTTATTTTGGGGTGGCATGGAGGGTTAAAGACATGCACAGGAACCGTCCTTATATTTTCCTCCATTCATCAGCCTGTTTCTCTGCATTTGATTGCCCTGGAGAAATTCATAAACACTATGGAATCCAACAGGGCATCTGCAACAGTCATTTCCTTGTCATAGTGGTGGATTTAGAAGCAGCTAGTTGCCATGCAAGAAAATGTGGCTGGCATTCAAAATATTGGCATCCCTTTAAAAAGAAGAAGAAGAAGTTAGTACTCATTGTTAGAGAGAAAGGTAATATTTTATGATTTCCATTTGGGAATTATAGGTACAGAACTACCCAGCTGTGTAGAAATTTATTCATGTATGCGACTACAGCGACAAGAATGTTACTTGCCCCAAAATGGAAAGATGTCCCAGTAAAAGAAGAATGGATACAAAAACTTACGGAATATGCAGAAATGGCGAAACTTACTGGAAAAATAAGAAATGAAGATAACAAACTTTATATAAAAGAATGAAAATGGTTTATTGAATATTTACAAATAAACTGTAAACAAATAAGAACATTGGCAGGATTACCTGCAGTTTTATAGTATATATTTCAAGTAGACAAATAAATGAGCAAATTAAGTTAATTTGGATTTGCAGAAAATATGAAAAATAAATTTAAGGAACCGCAGAAAGAGGTGAAAGGAAGACAAGTTTTGAAATGTTAAAATGATAGAAATGTATACAATTGAAAATAATAAATAAAACACTTTAATATATATGTATAATTTCCATTTGAAGCAACACAAATTAGCCTCAAATTAACGTGAATTAAAACGATGCCACCAGTGAGACAACTGAAGTTTTATAGCACTATTTTAGGCAGGCTGTGAGGGGTTGGGAGTTGGGCCAAGCTGTGAGGAGATTGGGTTGCATGAGCTGTGATGGAATGCGGGAGGGATGGGGAGGTGTAGGGGCAAACTGTGGGGGGACAGGGAAGCTGTGAGGGGAGGAGGTGGGAGCAAGCTGTAAAGAGAGGGAGGTGGAATGAACCATAAAGGGGCTTAGGGTGTCTGGTTCAGTTCAGTTTGATTTATTGTGATTAGCGAGCAGCCATTACCCACGTACAAATAATAACAAGAATACTGCTAATAAGAGTGGTTTAGATTTCTACTCTCCGGCCTTTACAGAATAAATCATCTCCCATTCCTCCTTTAAGTTTCATTACATGAAGTTGCAAAGCCTGGGCAAGAAACGTGGATGATGTTCTAAAGCAGAGATGTCCAACTGGTCGACCGCGATCGACTGGTAGATCCCTGGGATCGTTATCGACCGATGGATAAAAAAAAGCTGTGGAACAAATTTCTCTGCCCCCCCGCCACCCTCTCTCTGTCACTCTGTCGTGTGATGTAGGTGTTTGTGTTACATTTGCTGCTGGCAATTGGGGATCCAATATTTTCCATTATCGCTGGATGTTATTTTTAGCGGTGGATTAATAGGTTAGCGGTTTTGGGCACCCCCCAAAAAAATAAATAAATAAGCTGAATGACTCTTGGCTCTTCCCCCTTAAAAAGCTCAACAACTCTGGGGAATTGTCCCCAAAAAAAGATCGACAACTCTTGGCTCCCCCCCCCCCATGTTTCTCCTCCCTCCAATGACAATGGGTAGGTCAATGACAGTTTTTTTTCTACTGGGAGTAGATCACAGACTCTTGGGAGTTGGACATGCCTGTTCTAAAGGATATATACCTCTCTACACCAGACGACAAAAAAATAGGTCTTTGCAAGAAATTTGGCAATGGGATGGATTTGGCAGGGTGGCAGGAAAGCGAGATTGTCATGTCCCATCACTGCCCCTCCCCCAACTCCCGCAATCCACTCATATGAAATATCAAGGCATCACACAAGATGAAATATCGTAAACAATACAGAATAGTCATAAAAGTGTAAAGGGAACATTAGAAACTGCATTGCAGGCATTAAAATATCAACACAACTAAGCCCATTTCTGTATGCACTCTCAGTGTGGACTTAGCGCTCCGTGTATCTGCTAAGCTACATGCCAGTTTGTGTAAAGGGGTGTATGATTAGGTTACAACTTTGTCATTTTAAATAAATCTTCTCCATCAGATTGTTCAAGTATCTCTTTCTCTTCAGATGTTGGGAGATGGATAAGAGAATCATATTATAGATGAGATGGATATTCAGCTCAGCCCTGACTAAACTGATACTGTTGATTAAATAATATTTATGAACCCCAGACTATTTAGAGGGGGAAAGCTAAAGTGGTGCATTAAATCTATAAAACACACCATGCATAAACAACATAAAATGCAATTTCACAATCTGCTTTGACCAAGAAAGTAAAGTTCATGGCAGACAGATTGGGTTGGCTTGTCTGAACAACAACAACAAAAGTTTTCAATATGCAGTGGAAACTGAGAATAATGCATGCCTTATGTCAGGAGGAAGAATGGTCCCACCATCATGCTATGTGCCTTACTATGAACAGGTAAAGGTAAAAAGGTAAAGGACCCCTGGACGGTTAAGTCCAGTCAAAGGTGACTATGGGGTGCAGCACTCATCTCACTTTTCAGGCCAAGGGAGCCAGCGTTTGTCCACAGACAGCTTTCTGGGTCATGTAGCCAGCATGGCTAAACTGCTTCTGGTGCAACAAAACACCATGTCGGAAGCCAGAGCGCATGGGAACACCGGTTACCTTCCCACCACAGTGGTACCTATTTATCTATTTGCATTAGTGTGCTTTTGAATTGCTAGGTTGGCAGAAGCTGGGACAGAGCAACAAGAGCTCACCACTGTCCACTGGATTCGAACCACAGACCTTCCGATTGGCAAGCCCAAGAGGCTCAGTGGTTTAGACCACAGCGCCACCCGCGTCCCATGAAAATCCACAGAGTAGACATCAGGAATGTGTGGCGTTACCAGAATGACTTCTTTACGTAATCTCAATGGCTGGTCTGGTCTGTACAGGATAATGTTGTCTCTAAAGCAACCCATTCCCAAGCTGTTTAGGGCTTTATATACTAACAGCAAAACCATCAACCCAAACTAGTAGCAGACAGATAGACAGTGCAGCTATTTAAAATGTGAGTATTACATGCTGATGCTAAGTCACCTTATTCACGGACCCAGTTAAAACTTCTACACCATTAGCAGCTTCTAGATCAGCCTTAAAGGCACTCCAACATAGAGGAGATTGCAGTAATCCAATCCTCAGGCTAATTTGCTTGTTATCACCGCTAGTGGAGTTTCCTGGTTGTCAGTCATTACCTAGTTTCTTTCTTAGCAAACCTGGGACAAAGTACAGTGGTACCTCTACTTACGAACGCAATCCGTTTTGGGGTGCCATTAGCACCTCAAAAAGTCTGTAAGTAGAGCGCCGCTACTGCGCATGCACGAAGTGCGACAGAGTGCTTCTGCGCATGTGCAAAGTGCGCAGATCACTTCTGCGCATGCGCAAAATGAGCAGATCGCTTCTGCCTGTGTGCATGCAGCGATCCCAGAAATAAACACTTCCAAGTTTGCCACGTTCGTAACCTGAAAAGCTGCAACGTGAAGCAAACCTAACACGAGGTATGTCTGTATTGCTTTCTGACAGTTGCTACTAAATTGTACTAAATAGATTGAGGTACATTTGAGTTAGTGTTATATTTACTGATATTAAAATAGAAAGCTGTATTTAAAAAATGAAACCTCTGAGGACATCATAACAGTCAAGTTTCCTCTCCATTTTAAAGAAAGGGAACTGTTAAAGAGTTCGCATTTCAGATCAGCTACATGGTTCTTTTATCCACATTTAGCGACATCTAAATTATTAAAGATGGTGTAGCTGGTCTGAAATAACAATGCATTCTCCTGTTCACTCTTTTGATAAATCATTGATTTTTTTTAGAAAAATGAAATAAATTCAATTATTCATAAACGACTGAAATAATGCTTTTAAAAAACAACACATTGCTTTCAAAATTAATATTCTGAACATCCAAACACCATAACTCTTGCGTTAGCATAAATTGCAAAACCTACAGTGAAATTCTTCACATGTCCTTTTAGCAGTAAGTCCCACTTAGTTCAAGTGAGGCCTTAAAGATATCTACATAAATAGCTGACACTCACAAAGAGGAAGAATAAAATCACTTTAGTGCTGCAGTCCTGTAAGCACTTACCTGGGAGTAAAACTCATTGAACTCAACTGAGCTTTACTTCGAGTAGACATGTATAGGATTGCACTGTAATTATGCAGTCACACAGTTGCAAGGAAATCAGCACAACTGGGCACATCTGGATTTACTTTTGTGTAAGAATGCATAGGCCTTTGGCAGAATTCTGATTTAAGCTGCAGAACAAGGAAATGCAGAGGCATGTGTATTTAAATGCATGGGCACTCCACATGGCAGTAGCAAAAGTATGCACAGTTGTGGTTCTAGGGGACTGTACAACTATCTCTGCATGTCCTGGGAGCTTTTGGTTAATATTGGCTATCTCATAATCCCCCTTTCAAATTTGAAGAGGAAATGCAAAATTACTGTACTGACATGGCATACAGTGATCAAAAAAGTCACAAATCTCAGTTATGATGCACCTGAAGTAGGACCTTGGCTTCTGCTCATAATTTCAGCTTCACAAAGTTTCTATATTACATGGCCAAAAAGAAATAATTCACATGACAGTACGGATGCTTAGTCTTGATCAAAGTACTTGAAGCTAGACTTTGGCAAGGAGGAAGTAAAAAAAAACTCCCGAGCCACAAATAGACACCAGGAATGTGTGGTTTGGGGTGTTGTTGTTGTTTTTTTTAAAAAAAGTTAGGCAGAACAATGAGAAGTCATGAAGTTGTGCCCCCTAGATCTGTATTGGGTTTCCCCCCAACCCATCAGAGCAGATTTGGGAGTGTTGTGTGTACAAATGGAAATCCTTGCGCTGATTAAACAAGTTAGTTTGATATGCCCAATATTTTGATGCACACCGTCCCAACCGCTTGGCCAACCAGAAGGGCATTATATCTCTATTTCAATTTCCTTTTCCTGTAAGCTCCTTCCTTCCTTCCTTCCTTCCTTCCTTCCTTCCTTCCTTCCTTCCTTCCTTCCTTCCTCCCTCCCTCCCTCCCTCCCTCCCTCCCTCCCTCCCTCCCTCCCTCCTTATGTCTTTTGATTTCATTTTTTACTTGACTTTCCATTTCTTTGGCTGAACTTTTCACTCTCTTGTAAACTTCTGACATCCCAGCTCCAAACAACCGCTAAAACAGAAAACAAACATAGTGCATCTAAAAGCAGAACACAAAATCGCTGAAGAATTACATTCCTTCACCATTTGAAATAGTGCCCAGACTTGAAGGATTGAAAAAAAAATGCCTGGAAAATTCATATCAAGTAAAGCACTGAAGTTACAATGGGGAGAAGATTAGCAGAGTCTCCAGTTGAAAGCTTATAGAATGTTAACTTATTTAATTATAATGGTGGCCTGTTTTTCAGTCTCTCTGTACTTTGGAAGGTCTGATGCCCTGTATGAGTAGTAGAAAGCCAGAAAATGCAATGGATAGAAACCAAAGTTACAGGCGTCATTGTAATCAGTGAGAAACAAATGGGAATCCTGAAACCGAATGAATTTGTTCTGAATTAATTATGGCAATAAAGGAAAAACAAATTGATGGACAACCCGATGAATTCAGCTTTTAATAAGTAAAACTGCACATGCTTGTTATTATGCTGATTGGTATCGGGCCCATAACCCTGGGGTTATAAAATGCCCCAGATGTAGTCAGACTACAACTCCCATCATCCCTTCTTGAAGGTTGTCCTTGAAAATGCATAAATTATCACCAAATTTTCTGGGCTTGTGGGCACAATTGCAAAATGGAGAAATTGTGTGGCTATCACCACACTGTAACTAAACACATACTGCCTCATCTTAACACAGGGTGCAGAGAAGACCCTGTAGGCTCCAGGGAACACCTCTCAGGTCCCATTTGCCACATGGACACCACATGGGTGACTCCAAAAAAAGAGTAATCTATCCCATGTTAATTGTATAAAGGACAACACAGGATTGCTGCTGCTTAAACCGGGGGTGGGGGTAGGGAGTAGCAAAGTTTTCTCCACATTTCTTGAAACATTCCAAAGCTTCTTTTTAAACCCTCTATGGCTTTACAAGTTTCTCTTTTTAACAATGCAAACGTTTTTTTAAAGCATCAGTTCTTCAAAGGCTGGAGTAGGCTTTGCTTGTTTTCAACCCACCAGCTATCCTAGTTGTTTGCTAATCATCTCTTCCCTCCTCCCGCTCTTCCCCTCTCTGCCTACATCCTAATTTTGACTTTAAAGAACATTTATAGGTCAATTTTCCTTTTGTGACCAACCTTGCTACCCTTTTCAACAACTGGCCCAGGTGGTTTCTTTCCTCAAACACCTCCACTTTTATAGCATTTCCAAAGTGTCCTCAGAAGTGGACAGCAAGGGAGTTTGGGTGGGTGGGGTGTCAAAGCTAACCAAAACCAGAAAATTAGAGATATAGAAGTTGTTTCCTTTTCAAGAGACAAAGGCAATTCCCGTCTGTGGCAAGAGACAGTTCTGGTGCTTTTTAATGAGGCTTCAACAGTGCGTGCTTGTGTATGTCTCCCTCACTCTCTCTTTCTCTCTCTCTCCCCCCTCCATTTGTTTTTACAGTGGTAGTTTTTTGATAAGTGCCTTTAAGCGTGCTGTGAATTTGCGAGATCAAAGTCAGAGGCCTGCCTTCTGTGGAGGCAGCGTTTTCCCGCTCTTCTTTTGAAGTTTTCGGTTTGCTCAGGTCCCGTGCCTTTGAAGAAATAAAGTTTAAGCAAATGTTTTCGGCATGTAGTTAGAGTAAATTAGAAGGAAATAGTGAGTCCTTCCCTGCTCCTACAAAGCGCTCCTGCCACGCTGCATGCATATCTTGTTCGCAACTTTTAAAAGTGAGACGAATCCGTAGTTCACATCTAGATCTGAAGAATGTTTGCAACACCTGAGGCCTTTAGAAAACAGCAGGAGCTGTCCAGTGCTGAATAAGGCCACTGGTCCATGCAATTCAGCATTGTATAGACTAGCTGGCAGAAGTCTCCCCTTCAGGCAAGAGTCTTTCCCAGTTCCCAGTCCTCAATCTGGGACATTCTGTCAGCAGTCCTGTTCTCTGTTGTTATAAGAATTTTAAGGTCTTCTATATATATATATATATATATATATATATATATATATATATATATATATAAAATAGATGTTCATAAATGTACCAAACATGTAAACCACATGTCTGAAAGCCACAGAAAAGTCCTGAAACCATTTTCTCTTTCCCAAAATGACCTCAAATATTTCTCTGCAAGGTCGAAGGAAATGGGGAAAAAACCTCCCCATTGTCTCTGTGCTCACAAATCCTGCCTTAAGGGCACTTTTAAGGCGTGAATAGGGTAAGCCAGTGACCTGTGACTTGGATTCAGGAATTAAGTAGTTATAATAACAAAAGAGTAGCCAAAACCCAGATAATGCAATCAGGTAACCTGCCAGACAGGAGATAACACAGGATTCTGTTGGAGACTGCCCCCTGTGATGTATGTATGATGTTTCTGGAGGTGGTCTGGAGTTTGAGGGTGGGCAATTTCTAAAAGTCTATATAAGGGCGGGTACACCTTTGTTCTGGGTTCCTCCTTTTTCCTGTTTGTGGTGAGCGACAACCCTGATGCAACAGTTTAATAAACATCAGGCTTGATAGCTGCTTTGCTTCTCAATATTCTCTGGTTAGCCTCTCTTATTTCTCCTAATGATAGAGAACCTACAAAAGGACTCTATATGGGCTCTTGGGTACCCCATAAGGGAAAAGGAGCAGTTTTTTCTCATAGCACTGTCAAAGCAAAATAAATAAATTGAGCTTGACTCATTAATTTATTGAAACACATGGGAGTGAGCGCCACTGCTTTTTTGAAGTTAGAGATACTTACGAAATTCTGTCCGTCCATTTCCACCCTCTGCCTAGATATGGGAATTCTGAATTACCCTGTCTTCTGAAGTGAACCTGATGCATTAGAGATGTTGAATTGCTCTAGTGTTTCCATTTTAAATTCCAAACATAAAATAGAGATAGTTTGTGTATGGTTTTCATGTCTCCTTCCTACATGAGTAATAGCACAGGAGCAAATCTTAAGTTGATTGTGTCATCTGATATGCCAGATACGTGAGGACATGTGCTACTGCGTACTAGTAAAATGCCACACACAAAATATCTCAATAAAAATATATATCACATTATCATAAGATTGCTTATTACTATTATTACTACTATTATTTATTATTTTTATTATTTTTATCATCATCATCATGACCTGTTTTATCACCACTCCATCTGCTCATTAGTAATATGTTTGGAGGGTGGGACTTGAAAGCTACAGCAAACTGCACATTCTCCAATTCTAGAATAGAATTTTGCAAGTTCTCCTACTTAAGTCAGGATGAATGCAATGCAGGGCAGAATGAACCCATATAACATCCCTATTTTGATGGCTGAGAAACAGAGACTCAATAGCAGAGGCTTGACAACCATGTGTCAGGAGTGCTCTGATGGTGTTTCCTGCTTGGCAGGGGGTTGGACTCGATGGCCCTTGTGGTCTCTTCCAACTCTATGATTCTATGATTCTATGAATTCCGCACTTATATCCAAAAGCATCAAAGGGGAAACTTCATTGACAGGCCTACAGGTGCTTGAATCCACATTTCCAGGAGATTATTATTATTATTATTATTTATACCCCGCACTCCCCGGTCAGAGCCAGGCTCAGGGCGGCTAACACCAGTAAAATTACAATAAAAACATAATGGGGGGGGGAGACACAATTTAAAATACAGGTTAAAATACAATTTAAAATGCAGCCTCATTTTAAAAGTAGCCCATGGGAGAAACAGGATCCTTTGCTAGTGTAGTCCCACATCAATCTATCCACCTGCACAACTTCAGTAATATTTGAAAACAAGAGTTATTTCTTTTCCAATGTTTAGTGATCAACTGATGGTGAGTCAAAAGTTTCAGTTTCTTGAACCAACAAGGAAGAAATGGTTTTCAAGGATACCCATAACTGCTGATATGTTGGTATAGGGCAGGAACTGGGGGTAGTGAGTGATGTGATTGAGTGGCGATGCTCACCTGACCTCCAGTCAGTTGTGTAACAACTGCTTCTGGGTGGTAGAGGATGGGTAAGGAGAAATCACAGTGCAAACACACCGGTGGGACTTTGTCACTTCCTTGCCCCTCCCTCTCTACCTCCCAGTAATCAGAAGTGATGTGAAGAACCAGAGGTCATGCGAGCACCACCAAGTCATCTGCAATTGCTTCAGCTCCTTTTCCTTAAGAAACTGTTTGCTGCAGTTCCTCCTGCTCAGGGGAAGAGAAACTCTGTGGATTGCATTTGAGCTTTGAGACTTAAATGTTTAATCTTAAACTCATTTATAAGTACTTTATTTCCACCCTCACAATATTCTCTTCAATAAGCATTTAAAATTCTGGATAGGAAACAGAGCTGCAGTAATCTTGTGTTGTTTTGTAATATAAGGAAGCAGGGGGAAGGAAATCGGCTGTCATTACTTCCCACTTGTATTGCACTGTTAAAATACGAATAAAAGCAGAAACAGGGCTTTTCTACAATAAAAAAATGGTTTAACCTTTTTTTTAAAAAAAATAAACCTATTGTTCAGCATCCTATTATACTTCCCACTTCCCCAAACAGTGATGATATTTTTTTTCTCTCCTTTGGACAAGAGAGAAGTAGAGATTCTTCATGTTTTTGTAATATTTATTTTATCTGAAAGTATACAAACAGAGCTTATTGGAAGCAAGCAGACTCTCATTAAGGCAGGCAGATGATACACTGATCCTGTATCAAATTCCTAGGGATGAAGTTTTTCCAGTCCCAAGCATTCATTCCAGTCTTAAGTACCTTCAGCTATAAATGCTCAGTTTTTATCTAACCTCTTTCTCATCCATCTATAAAAACCAGCATGAAACCCTAAATCCCTGCTAATTGGTTGGCATCACCTTTTGAAGCAAATTAAAATACTGGACCACCAGAAATCCTGATCTTCACCAACCTACCATTTTGGGGGTTCATTTGGGATACAGAGTGATTATTAGACCAGTGTGCGCATTGTAAGGTCAGCTTACATGGCAAGGCATAGTCTGAAAATTCATGATGCTGGAATCTTGCTATATATAAGTAGTTCTAGAAAAGCTACCTGAGAAACTAACTGTGCCATCTTGACTTCCATATAGGAAGAAAAGTAGGAAATAAATATGAATAAAGCTGATTATTTAAAATAACCATTTACATTTTGCTTACTATTTGCTTACCGGGCCCTAAGGAAGTTAGATTGGCTTCAACCAGAGCCAGGGCCTTTTCAACACTGGCTCCGGCCTGGTGGAACGCTCTGCCTCATGAGACCAGGGCCCTGCGGGATCTGATTTCTTTCCGCAGGGCCTGTTAGACAGAGTTGTTCCGCCTGGCCTTTGGCTTGGAGCCAATTTGATTCCCTCCCCCTCGTTCTTTTTTCTTTTTCCTTTCTCCTCGTGTGATGAGGCTGCATTTTAATATTTTAATGTTTCAATATTTTAATTGTTGTATTTAATCTTGTTTTTAAGTTGTATTCATTCAACTTGTTTTTATTATTGCTTGTTAGCCGCCCTGAGCCTGGCCTTGGCTGTGGAGGGCGGGGTATTAATAATAATAATAATAATAATAATAATAATAATAATAATAATAATAATAATAATAATAATTTGCTGATTATTTTTACATTCTTATGTCTTACTTATGGTCTGACGCAGTCAAAATATACTTAAAAAATGTCCATTATCTGAAGAAGTGTGCATGCACACGAAAGCTTATACCAAGAACTAACTTTGTTGGTCTCTTAGGTGCTACTGGACATTTTTTATTATTATTTATTTTTTCTCATTCATTTTGTCAATAAGCATTTGAAGAACCATCTCCCATTGCTTATAAGCTATTATTTTGAAATCTGGACTCATCGTTCTTCTTTGACCAGGCATGAAAACATAAGGCTTTTCTGTTCAGCAAGTTGTGGTTTTTTAAAACAACAACAACAACATACCATTGGAATTATTCCTGTAGCAAAATCATTTCTGAACCGCCTCTTGTGCACTATGGCAAGTTCGCCAGCTCAGCAAAAGCAAAGATTAAGCACCTAGCGGATTTCGTTTTCAAGATTAAAGGTTTACACAGGGGAGAAAGATGTGATTGTTGAATGAAACCTCTTGTCCAAATAAGGAGATAATGAGACACAGTTGTTGACCGAGTAGCTAGTCGAAGCTATGTGAGGTCAAAAGATCAAGAGATAACCTGATTGCAGCCCTCTAATTTATGTACACGATTGGAAGGTATTGGACGCACCACAATTCCTGATAACTGACTGCAGGTGTGAATTACATTAGTCTGATTTATGAAATACACATGTAAGTGGCCTATTGGCACCTGCTAGACTTTGCAATAAATAACTGGCTGTATATCATTTGGGATCACAGTGCTTACCACTCCGTCCAAAGGAACTGGGTACAGGGAACCTTTCATTTGCTGATAGGTTTTTAAACTAATTTCTAACTCTCCCACTTAACATACTGCCCGTTCAGTTTGTTTTAAAACCCCCTTATAAAGGCTCATGTGCAACTTTTTTTTTCATCCCTGAGCTAAATGCACTAATTTAAAACAACTATAGCTCCATGTGTGCATAAAAGCTCAGCAATTCAAAACATAAGACTAGACAGCATCTTAAAAAGCAGAGACATCACCTTGCCAACAAAGGTCCATATAGTTAAAGCTATGGTTTTCCCAGTAGTGATGTATGGAAGTGAGAGCTGGACCATAAAGAAGGCTGATCGCCGAAGAATTGATGCTTTTGAATTACGGACTGCAAGAAGATCAAACCTATCCATTCTTAAGGAAATCAGCCCTGAGTGCTCACTGGAAGGACAGATCCTGAAGCTGAGGCTCCATTACTTTGGCTACCTCATGAGAAGAGAAGACTCCCTGGAAAAGACCCTGATGTTGGGGAAGATGGAGGGCACAAGGAAAAGGGGATGACAGAGGATGAGATGGTTGGACAGTGTTCTCGAAGCTACCAGCATGACTAAACTGCGGGAGGCAGTGGAAAACAGGAGTGCCTGGCGTGCTCTGATCCATGGGGCCACGAAGAGTTGGACATGACTAAATGACTAAACAACAAAGAGCATAAGAAGAGTCATGCTGGATCAGGCCAGTCAATCATCTTGTTCTCAGCCAATCAGATGCCTATGGGAAGCCTTCAATCAGGATCTGAGCGGAACATCACTCTCCTGATTTGTGAATCCCAGCAACTGACATTCAGAGACATACTTTCTCCAGTAGTAGGGTGGTAAAGGTAAAGGTAAAGGACGCCTGGATAAAGTCCAGTCAAAGGAGACTATGGGGTTGGGGCACTCATCTCGCTTTCAGGCCAAGGGAGCCAGTGTTTGTCTACAGACAGCTTTCTGGGTCATGTGGCCAGCATGATTAAGCCTCTTCTGGTGTAAAGAAACACCGTGATGGAAGCCAGAGCGCATGGAAACGCCATCTACCTTCCCACTGCAGCAGTACCTATTTATCTACTTGCACTGGCATGCTTTTGAACTGATAGGTTGGCAGGAGCTGGGACAAAGCAACAGTAACTCACCCCGTCGTCAGATTCAAACTGCCAACCTTCTGATCAGCAAGCCCAAGAGGCTCAGTGATTTAGGCCACAACGCCACCCGCATGGAACATAGACCATCCAGGCTAGTAGTCATTCCTAACTCTAGAATCAAATCAAAAGAAAAATCTCATCATGTTTTTTTTTTTAATTTAAAAGATGCTCAGGTGAAGGTTGTTGTACATTCTTAAGTGAAATTGATTTTTCTATTCTTTTTACACACTTCAGCTTATTGGGTACTCAGGCATATGAAGAAAAGATTCATGATTATTTTATGAGCCTACTATGCTTTAAGAATCCATTTTCCCCAGCTATTTGCACTGCAAAATAGTGTTTATATTTTTTCTTTCTTTATCACTTAGATGCATGCTTTTTCATCCACGCACCTTGAAAAGAAATATGTTTGGTGTGCAGTACTTTATTTAATTTGAGTATTTTACTTGCATGTTTATGCACAGATAAAATTAGGTTTGTGGATTTTATAGTCACTTAGCATTCCACTTGTTATCATAACTATTAAGAAATACTTTTATGCAGAAAAAGCAGCACATATTCTAAACTGTGCTGCTGCTGTACAGCATTGTATGTTATCAATAAATCAGTTTGTTCAGGCCTCATTTCTTTTGTCGGCAGCTTTTTTATTTTCTTGTTCATGGGTCCCATTTCAGACAACATTTCAACAGGCTTCTTGTGAGAGAAGTAAATTACACATCAATAGAATATTTTTTTGAGACTGTTAATAAGCATGAATCATTGTTCTATAGTGCAACAACATCTCATTTATACCATATCTGTCACATAACCGCTCTGTGGGGTGCTGTACAAGACCAGATGAAACAGAAATATCATTAAAAAAATCTGTCTCCGAATAACAAAAGATTCAAAAGAGAACAAAAACCCTCAACTTTCACTTTGTCACGTTTCTATGTAAAACAATAAGTGGCTGCTATCAGGAAAATTGGAAATGTGGAAAAATGAATCAATAGGTTTTTACTGTTAGAGTTATATCTTAGTTTGTGTGTTTTTAGAATGCTGGGATCAATCTTGGTTTGTTATTCCCATTCAAATTGATGTATTTCACAATCGCTGATGAAGATTATATTAAACAAAATTCCCAATGATGTTCAATACCTTTCAGAAGAGTTTGCACTTAATTTTCATTTTAAGTATGAAGTTCAGAAATGCTGATTCAACCCCAAATTTCACTTTTGAGAAGAACGTTTGATACCACTTAGAATCATAGAGTTGGAAGAGACCACAAGGGCCATCGAGTCCAACCCCCTGCCAAGCAGGAAACACTTATCTGAACCAACATGGGATTTCTAAAGTGATGAGAAACAGCATCAGCAGGACTCTTCTTATTTGAATGGACCAAGAATGAATTTGGCAATGAGCTACGGGGATTTTATTTCACATAAAAATGGATTCAAATCTGAGTGGGATCAATACAGTCAGTACAGAAATACAACACAGATACTCAGATCTTTTCTTACGTTTCTGTCTTAAAACTGGTGAAACACTAGGAAGAAGTAGGCAATTCACTAAATCAAGTTCATTGAGGTACAGGAAAATATAGGCATGGCTTATTTGTTACCATGGTAAATAAATAATACCCCAATGATTTCCCCTCCTTTTTTGGTGGATTGCTCACCCTTTTCCTAATGTCTCATAAATTCAGGATGATGTGATCTTCACAGAGTTTGTATCAGTTAGAAGCAGGGTTTTTTTTCAGCCGGAACTCACCAAAACTCAGTTCTAGCACCAGTTAGGTGGGTTCTGACACCTCTCAACTGGGAGCCATTGCCATTCGAAGAGAACAAGGAGGATGTTCATGGTGAGTTCCAGAACCTCTGTTTCTAGAAGAATAGCACTGGCTAGAGGAATTCTGATACTGTAATTGTCATTGTAGGTTGTGCATATAGTTCTGCTACTTACCAAGGATACTCATTGATGTATATTTACTTGGTTCCCTGCCTCCTTGAATTTAATATCCCCACTTCACACTTACCTGCCAGCTCTTATGGCAATTTACAGCTATTAAAATATCAAATAATGACAGAAATTGAAAGAGCAGCACAACTAGTTCCTGCATTCAGTGAGGCTTTTGGCTTTTTTATCCATCATCTATCTACATCTATCTATCTATCATCCATCTATCTATCTATCATCTATCTATCTATCCATCTATCTATCTATCTATCATCTATCTATCATCTATCTATCATCTATCTATCATCTATCTACATCTATCTATCTATCATCCATCTATCTATCTATCTATCATCCATCTATCATCTATCTATCTATCTATCTATCATCTATCATCTCTATCTATCTATCTATCATCTATCTATCTATCATCTATCTATCTATCTATCTATCTATCTATCTATCTATCTATCATCCATCTATCTATCTATCTATCTATCTATCTATCTATCTATCTATATCTATCTATCTATCATCTATCTATCTATCTATCTATCTATCATCTATCTATCTATCATCTATCTATCTATCTATCATCTATCTATCATCTATCATCTCTCTCTCTCTCTCTCTCTCTCTCTCTCTCTCTATCTATCTATCATCTATCTATCTATCATCTATCTATCATCTATCTATCTATCTATCTATCTATCTATCTATCTATCATCTATCTATCTATCTATCTATCTATCTATCTATCTATCTACATCTATCTACTCTTCATACCTCTAGGCTCTTTTGACCAACTACATTCTTTCTGTAGGGCAGATCCTGAAGCTGAGGCTCCAATACTTTGGCCACCTCATGAGAAGAGAAAAGAAGACTCCCTGGAAAAAACCCTGATGTTGGGAAAGATTGAGGGCACAAGGAGAAGGAGACAACAAAGGATGAGATGGTTGGAAAGTGTTCTCAAAGCTACTAACATGAGTTTGACCAAACTGCGGGAGGCAGTGGAAGACAGGAGTGCCTGGCATGCTCTGGTCCACGGGGTCACAAAGAGTCGGACACGACTAAACGACTAAACAAATGTTTAGGAACAAACATTTGCTCCTGCAAAAGTTGCTCAGCTTGGAGGATACAGACTCAGTTTCTAGAGCACCTACATGGACTCCCAGATGCATTTTTCATAAACCAGGGAGCTAAGTTTCTCACTAGCAAATTTGCTGTTCCTTACTGATCACAGCAAACTCCTCTTCAGACAAATCCATAAAGTCTGCTTCTGTTACAGTATCAGCACAGTCCTCAGACAGTTTCTAGGGAATTGGTTTTACTTCAGGCATATGTGCAAATGTCCAAAATTTAGCCACCAGTATTGACACTCTTGTGGTTGTACAAAAACTAATGGACCTTGACAGTCGCCTAGATACAATGGCTGGCATTTACTTGTGTTTGTCCAAAAATTGAATGGTGTTCAGAAAATGCAAATAGGTTTAAGTCTATAGCAGTTCCATATCAATATCAGTTTTCACTAACTTTCAAGCATTCACTATAACATATATCTAAAGTTCCTATGTTATATATTGAGAACAATACAACAGATAGTAAACAAACCAAAAGAGTTTCCTTCTCTGTAGCTTTAGAGTTCTGATACTTTTTAAGATTCATGTTTTTTTTCAGATTCTTAGAAATGTAATAAATAATAATTTGAATAATAATGCTACTAAGATGAGACTGAATCTTACAAAGTGTATCACAGGAATGTAAGAAGGGAGAATTGTAGGATATTGTAATTTAGTTGTATACTGGGACCAAGGCAGAGTGTTTATGGCTAATTGAGGTTTATATAACTCCTGAAATGTTGGACAATGTCATGTGTTGCTGAGCAGCTGAAATAAATATCTCTTTCAGAATATATTCTGGTGACAGATAATTATGGATGATAGATACCTTTCCAGCCAATAACTGATAGCTATATTTACCTTAAATGAGAAAAAATTACATACATTGTATCTTCCCCAGTTGTATATGGATAATCAGGAAAGAATAAAAAGGTGACTTTACTATACTTTCAATGCATGTTTATGGGAAGAAGATGTGATTCTAATATAGCTGTGTGACTGTAAGAGACCAGAACTATGATGATAGAAATTCATAAGTGTTAATGAATGGAAAGGTACAATGGTGTGAAATGTTTTATTTAGTATGAAAGAGATGACACAAATTTTGATGGTCTGAATCTCTTTTCACGTATATCAACACTCACATATATCTCGCACTCACATATATATCAACACTTGTTTCCAGTAATATTTTCTGAGAACGGTTGGTGTTCTTTGCATCAGATCCCAAGTTATTGCTCAGTCCTCCCACACAGAAGAGCAACAAGTTCAAGAAGGAAGTCAATCTTAGCAGTCCTTCTTTCAGAAATATCAGTTTCGGTGCTCATGTGCCCTATGCCATTGGGTGCTATATCAGGTTGGGAGAAGCGACTATAGTGGACAGATGAAGAATCAGAAGTTCTTTATTTTCTTAATCTTATTTTTCTGTCTTTCCCTTTTAACCTCTGTCCTATTCTTCTTCATCTTATTACAGTGGAACCTCTAGTTTCAAACTTCATTTGTTCCGGAGGTCTGTTCTTAACCTGAAACTGTTCTTAACTAGAGGCGTGCTTTTGCTAATGGGGCCTCTTGCTGCCATTGCACCACTGCCACAGGATTTCTGTTCTCATCCTGGGGCAAAGTTCCCAACTCGAGGTAACTCTTCCAGGTTAGTGGAGTTTGTAACCTGAAGCGTTTGTAACCTGAGGTGTTTGTAAGTCAAGGTACCACTGTATTTCTTTGTTTTTCTTTCTCTATTTCTTTCTACCCAACCCCACATTTTGGGGGTTTTGGTTATGTCTAGATAAAAGTTTTGGTTTGGTTAAAAAGAGGGGGGATAAATATATTAAGCTTTAACAAACCTTTATATAAACCTTAATAAAATTAAGGAAAGGGGGGAGTTAAGATTGCTATAATAAGATAAAGCAAGAATTTGAGGAAGGAATCTGTGGGCTTCATGCAAGAACTAGAACACACACATAATTCCCTTTATTTTCAAGAATGATGTAAAGAATATCTCATTCAGAAGATAGTTTTATTTTGATTAATTAAATTACAAAAGTACATAGTCCACTGGCTTCCATCTCACCCATGTCTGTTTCATATATTAACTGACTCAATTAAGCATAAACATGGATAAACATAAGTTGCTCAGTCATGAAATGCCTATGTGTGACTGACTGGCTCTCTGGAAGCTTATTTGAGCATTTTTAAAACTTACTGTTTAGTTAATCACACCCAACAGATGGAAATTTGCAGTCTATATGTCCAATAGTGCTAATTACTAATTTATTTCTATCATCTGTATTATTATAGGTTCCCCCCCGCCCCAGGAATAAATAGTGTTAATTCTAATTTATTTGGCAAATCTGCTCACAAGATTTGTGCAGAGTTTGTTCTCTTGCCAAAAACATAGTAGATGTGAAAGGGGATCCATCTGTTTAAAGAAAGAAAGAAAAAAAGCTAGCATGTGTTTTCTTCCTTTTGTTCCAGACGTGACTTCCCACTCATTTTTTCAGGACAGAACAGATTGTTACAGTAATTATGTTCTGGATAATATGAGAAATGGCCTTCTGGTGTTACTCTCTGAGCTACGCAACACAATAAATGAATAAATATATAAAAGCTGGAGTTGTGCATTCTACTGCAATACTGTTGTTGTAGTTTGTGGGTGTTAGACACCCTAAATTCCTGGGTCCAGTAGCTGTTAGAAGTTAATCAAGGCAAATGTTAAAATATAAACCAGGCCACTTTCCTGACCAGCAAATCACGAGGGGTGACGAGCCATTAGGGAGACAAAAGGAAGCTAATGAACAATTGTTGTTGTTTACTCATTTAGTCATGTCCGACTCTTCGTGACCCCATGGACCAGAGCACACTGGGCACTCCCATCTTCCACTGCCTCCCACAGTTTGGTCAAACTCATGCTGGTAGCTTCGAGAACACTGTCCAACCATCTCATCCTCTGTCATCACCTTCTCCTTGTGCCCTCAATCCTTCCCAACATCAGGGCCTTTTCCAGGGAGTCTTCTCTTCTCATGAGGTGACCATTAGGAAAGCCAAAAGAAAGTGATTTTTGTGAAAGATGGCAAAAATCCCCCTCCCCTCCCCCTCTCCCTCCTTCTGCTCAGAATTAGTTAGAAGAACAAAAGCCAGGGTTTAAAGTTTAGAGTTGGCTGGAATGTGAGAGTAACATCAACAAATGTGAGTTCATAGTAATGAAAAAGGTGAGAAACAAGCCTTTAACCTGGTCTTTGAGTTGCATCACTCCTTATGTATTAATTTATTCCAGGTTGTCAGGTCATGTGACTGAGCTGAATGGGATTTGGAACCATCTTAAGTCCCCCCTGCCCATTCCTGCCTCTATCACCTACTTGCAACACCCCTTTTTCAGAGTTTGCACCAGCTTAACATTTGAGCCGGGGATGAAGGAGATAAGCAGGCGTAGCCTAATTCCACTCATCCCAGTAGATCGTGCAATAAGAGTGCTCCAAAATTCTGCATAAAGTTAATAATGTATATACAATCCAATCTGACTGTGGTATGTCCAGTCAACATTACTGCTCAGGAAATACCTATTTGAACAGATATGTTTTGAGCATGCAATGGAAAGATTTATTCCTGCCGAACCTCATCAGTAGGAAATGGAGTCTTGTTCTGAACAAAATGGAGAACGGAAGGGACTTAGTGAGCATGTCTGAACTGAGTATCTCCAGAGTTTTAATCATTTTTCTTTCTTTCTTCTAAGTCTGAAAGATAAGCCTATTCATAAAGCACTCTGGCTCAAAAGTTTGCTGACATCTGCTATAAAAATTCTGAGGGGGGAAATAAACAAACCACTGAATTCTGGGTGACTATATTCCATTTCAGCTGTAACTAACCTTTTGAGCATGCCATTCAAAATGTATGCCACAGAGGTTGCAGCATGAAGATCAAAGAATTGGATTCCGTCTTAATGGATGCTTCAGTTCTTCTGTCTATATATCTTTTTAAGTTGTTCAGAAGCTGAAGCTATAATTCTGAAATGACTTCTAGCTTGTTTGCTGAAGATGTTGCTTATCTGGAGATAAAGCTAAGCGTGTTTAGCTTCATCAAGCCCACGTGAATTCGTAATATGAAATGTTTTGAAACTTTGTGGGACAAGTCCTCTTTTAGTTCACATGAAACTTTTGGGTGCCAGCTGAATTTAAGGATATTCTTAAGTTGGCCCACCAAGCAAAGTTAGCCTCAATGGTTAAACACAAATAATGTCAGAATGTATAAAACTATCCTATGTTTGGGAAATTAGTAAGAGAATTTATTATTACTCTAATTTATTATTAGAATAATAGTATTTATTATTACTCTAAATAATGATCACTACTTAGAGACTGTACCCAGGGAGTAGCTGCAGTCAATCATGATGCCTGTAAAGGCTTCTTGGAATGTTACCTGCAACAGATAACTCATGTTTTCCCTGAATTATGACTACTTATTTTTTTTGTATCTGCTGATGGTTTGACTGTGCATGGAGGGGGAGAGAGAAATGAAATTTATATGGTTGCATGTAAATTTAATATTATTCAAGGCATGGGTAATTTATTTTGATTAAATGGGATATCAATCTACTCCATAAATATATAAATTAAACACACACACAACACACAAAGATTGTGGGATTGTTGTTTATTTGGGCTGTCCCACCCACACCCACACTTTATTTATTTATTTATTTATTTATTTCATTTGTTAATTTTCTTTCTGGCTTTTAACACTGTACCCGAGCGGCCTGCGAGAGTCGTTGGACGTATCTTGATTTTTCGAGGGACAGAATAATCTTCGCAGAGATGGCTTTGGAGAGACGTATGGATGTTCTGGGGGCAACTGATACCGTTTGAAAGGCTGGTGCTGACTTTTGTGGGGGATGTTGTCCTGCCTGCTGCCAAACTCAACCTTGAATATTTGCAGATAAACTGCTAAAACATAGAGCCCTGTCACATCTATAACTCATTTATCTCCAAGGTGACTCTTCAGATTGGCTGACAGTGGCATTTCAGAAGGAGAGTGCCTAGAAAAGGACTCGGAAATAAAAGAAACAGTGTGGTTCGATTGACTAGAAAAAATGCATTTTTTCATTTTCTTTTTTTGGGGGGCAAAGCATTCAAGTAAACACTCCCATATTACTGAGATGAAGCACATCAAAACACGCATAATGAGGAGCTGCAATAGATGGATTGGAGTTCTTGGATTCAACATGGCTTCTAGTCTCCATTTAGGTTTGATACTTAATGCCCTCCTTCAACCTATCATACCTCACAGGGTTGTTGTATTATTAAACAGAAAGAATGCCACTTTTGAGCTTCTTGGAGGAAGAATGGGAAACAAATAGGACCCATAGCAATAATACATAGGATTTGGCTTAGCTGTTCTGCTAGGTCAAGAGACTTCCATTTGTCTAACTGATCTTCCCTTCCCATCCACTGCAGTCCCGCTCCCTCAAAGTGAGCTCTGAAGGGTTAGACTAAAGGATCCATGGAACCATTTTTTTGTGAGGGAAGGAGAGGAAGAGGAAATCCTATGGCACAGGTGGGATTCTGTTTTTGGAGCACCGGATACAAGCCATGGTCTCTTAGCTGTTCTGCAAGAGCAAGACCCTCTGCATTCATTTGAGAGAAAATTATACACATTCCAGCTTTGGTTCTTTCAGAGGCATCAACTTTTCAAACGCACACTATCACAGTCCGTGCCAACATTAGAGACTTTGAGAGAGAAAAATCCCTGAGGTTTGCAGAGCTGTAAATACCGTGAAGTCACTTTCCTTCCATAATTACTCTGTGGCGGGAATGGTGGCACAGTTCTTTCTTATCACATTAATGATAAGCTTCATCTCGATAACAACATTCGTTTTTAGTCTGTGGATATTGTTTGTCATTTTCCTTCCTCCCCAGCCCTCCTCATTAAGTGCTTTTGAATTTTAGCCCAGTTCTTTGGGGCTAATTGAGGCTGTTTGATGTTTCAAGTCTAATTTCCTTCTTTCTTTTATGTCATTTATTCCGTTTTCTTTTTAGGATGATGCTCATAGCGCAGCCTGCTTTTCCCTAGCCATGCCTTCCTTTTGTAATGACCTGCTTTTGTTTTCTTCTGGTAGCTGAAATCCCATCATTGTCAGATTCAAAGTGTATTTAATCATGCTCCAGCCACTCCAGTGCCCTATTTCCACAGCAAAGATTGCAATTAAGGAACATTCCTCAGAGATTTTCAAAATCTGGTCTCAGAACATATCTGATCGTGTCTCTGCGGCTACCATTTTGTACCCACTTACCTGGAAGTAAGCGATATTAAAACCAGTGAGAATGTCTTCTGAGTAGGATTGCACTATACATTTGTTAACCTATCCACCCATCATTTGAGTAGAACACTTGGCGGTTCACACATAACGCTCCACATCCACACGGGAGACTGCGTTCACATGTACAGCCCTTTTGACTGAATGAGTGCACATGTGTCAATTTTATGGATTCATTTATTTATATTTATTTCACCAAATTCATATACCACCTGACTGTAAACAACAACAACCTAAAAGTTGTTTTAAAAAGAATAAATTAAATGGCATTATTAGTGAAATACAGTTAAAAGCAACTACTTTAGAACGCAATCATCATCACCATTATCAGATTAAATTTGGGTAGGTAGCTGTGTTGGTCTTATGCAGTCGAAATACAGTGGTGCCCCGCAAGACGAATGCCTCGCAAGACGGAAAACCAGCTAGACGAAAGGGTTTTCCGTTTTGGAGGTGCTTCGCAAAACGAATTTCCTATGGGCTTGCTTCGCAAGACGACAATGCCTTGCGAGTTCCTGCGGGTTTTTCCCCTCCCCCCTTTTTCTAAGCCGCTAAGCCGCTTATCAGCGGATCTGATCAGCAGATAAGCCGCTAAAAGCCGCTAAAAGCCGCTAATAGCGCTAATAGCGCTAATCCGCCAATGGGCTTGCTTCGCAAGACGAAAAAACCGCTAGACGAAGAGAATCACAGAACGGATTCTTTTTGTCTTGCGAGGCACCACTGTATATAAAAAATTAGTACCTGAAGAAAGGTGCATGTACACGAAAGCTTATACCAAGAACAAACTTAGTTGGTCTCGAAGGTGCTACTGGACAATTATTTTTATTGGATCAGTGCTAGAAAAAGAGGTGCCAGAACTCACCATGAACACCTCCCTTGATCTCTTATCATGGCAATGGCACCCACCTTAGAGGTGCCGGAACTGAGTTCTGGTGAGTTCCGTCTGGGGAAAAAGCCCAGTCCTGGAAAGGCTTGCCAAATAACAAAAGTTTTTTAGCAGCCATTGAAAAGAGTATCGTGAAGATGCCAGCCTAATTCTCAGTGAAGACTAGGAGTGATAAACTGACAGAATTGGTCAACCTTGCTCCATTTGCAGAAATGATGGAGAATTTTGCTCCCTCAGGCAATGGTGCAGTTAGACAATTTTAGGCTCTGGTTTAATTTTCTGTTTTTCTTTTACAGGCAGCCATATTTAGATGGCAATGTGTAAGCTGATGCTCCTGTATCTGAGGGCCTTCCTACTCATTCTGATGAACCCCTGATAACTTCTCCACAAAAGTCTTATCCTGATAGCATCACTGACTTCAGAGAATATTTGCCAATAGCCCTACTTTAAGTGGGATTTTTATTGCTATCCAGATTCACACAAATGTAGCTGAGAATAAATTTATTTTCCTGCACATCAGTTATTAGCGATGATCTTGACTTCAAGGTATGACATAGGCAACTGGGGGTGTAAGAAAGCAGAGGTTTCTGTTTTGACCTGTAGTTATCACAAACAAGGCTGTTTCCATTCCACAGAAGCTTGGTTACTGCCAAATACTATGTTGTACATGTCAACGTCTGCTATTTAACATAAAATATGTGACTATGATGTAACACATTCAACTTATATTCATTATAATGTAAAGGAAACATCAGAACAATGTTAAAAAGAGTCATTAACTGTGTATCATCTGAGGACTTAGAAACTGTAACAATGATGTGAATTAATACAGATCATATTCACTTGACTGATTTCCGTTCCTGAAATTTCTGCCTATTCTTCTGTTTTTGTCAGAATTCTCGAACATCCCTATAGACAGTTCAAATTATTAAAGCAAAAACACACACACATACATATAAACACCATCCTTGAAGCCATATAAACTCCACCATTACTGCTCCCTGTTCCATACTGCAGCATATTATAGTGTCTCAAACATTGTTTCCCCACTCAATCCAATTGTTTTGCCAATCTTTGAATTACTTCAGTGAAGTGTTAGCCATCATACTTTGTTCTTGGAATACTCACTTCAAGGTCAGGGGGGAAACAGACAACTCGTACATTTGATTGATTAAATGTCTTGACTTCCATTTCCTGTGATCTGTGGTATTGACTTATGACATTTTAATACAATAAAGAACAGTGAAATGAATAATTAGGTGATCTCAAATATACACCTGAGAATAATTTACAGAGTGACCAAACAGGGTTGTAGACTGAGCATGCATGCATAACGTGCAAGGTTTTTTTTTTTTAAAAAAAAAATCAATTTCCTTGTGTACTTGCATAAATATATCATAATTGCATAATATATTATTCATTGTTTTACAGTGAGAAAATCCTGAATTAAAGCTGCTAGCTTTTACCACATTTTAAATTAGGTTTCAGATTATCAAGCCTTTGGTTTTGTCAGTTAAGTGGACTTCAACAAGTGGAGATTTAGCAATAAACCCCCAAATGTAGCCTTGTTTATACTTGTAGATAAAATGTAAACTTCTCCAAAGTTTTTGTACTCAGTCTAATACTTTGTAGTTTGCATAAGAGTAGGATGAAGATCAGCATCTTCATGATGAACTTCCCAGCACCCAGCAGTAATGTTTAGAACAACTCTCTGTGTGAGGCAGGGCCGCCATATCCATATCCTTACCACTGAATGCCATTGACTATGGGAAAACACATGGGATGATTATATAGATTCATGGAGCAAGTCACCATGATGGCTTAGATCAGGCACCACCAAACTCGGCCCTCCAAATGTTTTGGGACTACAACTCCCATCATCCCTAGTTAACAGGACCAGTGGTCAGGGATGATGGGAACTGTAGTCCCAAAACATCTGGAGGGCTGAGTTTGGGGATGCCTGGCTTAGATGATGAGTTAGTGGGTAGATTGGGTAGTGGGTAGATCCAATGCTATGCAAATGGAGTTCCATTCACGCAATGGAACTTCTTGTTGTAGAAGTGGGCATTTGTTGCATGAGAGGAAGAACAGCATTGGTGGCAACTCAGTTGCAAGATCAGTAACTCAGATCATGGAACTAAAGTCCAACAAGTTGATTGTGCACCATCATCAATTGAGGATGGCCCTTATTTACTCTTCGTGACCAGAAATGCCTATGCGATAAGGACAAATTATGTTCTCCAATGAATTCATAGAATCTGCATAAATCTGCATAATCACAGCTTGTAATATTGATTATTCTCCTATCTGTGTTAGAAAATGGGGGGGGGGGATGAAACATTCTTCTGTTTCTTCACCCCCAGGTGGCAAGTCTGTTCTAGGCCAAAGTTTATGTAAATTTATGAAGATTCGATCAGTAAAGCGGTTGGTACCTCCCACCTAGGGTTTTTTTCCTGTCATTATTTGTATTTGTATTATATTAATATTGGACTTTTACAGAGGAACTTCCTGCCTGATAAACTATGACTAGCACATAAGGGACGCAGGTGGCACTGTGGGTTAAACCACAGAGCCTAGGAGTTGCCGATCGGAAGGTCGGCGGTTCGAATCCCTGCAATGGGGTGAGCTCCCGTTGCTTGGTCCCTGCTCCTGCCAACCTAGAAGTTTGAAAGCACTGTTAATGCTACTTCAAGCATTAACAGCAATGAAATCTTCTTATCTTTTAGCCCGAAATAGTCTGGAAAGGATCAGTGGGTGGGGGGACAGAAACAGAGGGCATAATTTATCTAAGAAAATAATAGCGAATGTCAGACACAATTTGCAGTGTCTTTGTCTTCAGCATTAAAAATGCAAAAAATATGATAGCAATTAAATAATTTGTGTTTTATAGCAGGCAATTCTGCCACGCAACTCGTTTAATCCCTCTCAGATCCTGTGGGGATTTCTCCTGCTTTGGGTAGAGAATCAGATTTTTCCATGCGACTCTTTTCCTTTTAACTGGAATGGCGTCCATTTGTATCAGAGTGGAGCGGGGCTTTTAATGCTGTGGTATCCGAAATGAAACTGAGCAGAACTTGTTGATGACAAGGGATTTGACTGCTCCCTCTAACCCCAATTATTGGAAAGCTTTTAAGGAGTTGTTCTGCAAATTGGGATTCTCCCATAAAGAGAATCACAATGAGGGATTGCTCAGAGACAATGCGAATTACTCTTCAGAGAAATTCAGATTTATTAATCTTCTTAGCTTGCTTATAGGGAAATTTAAATGAGTTTAGTAGATGAAAAATGCCTTGTGGCTGTTCTCTCTTTAAACATCAGTAACTACCGAGCCAGAAGTCCTACATAGAGAACTCAAAGACACACAACCAAATAGAAAATGACATTTAGATGAAATGTTTGGAATAATTTTTGTGTGTGGCGGAGAACATGTAGGCCAAACTGCAATGCTGTGTTTGCAGTTCTGCAAATATACAACTTAAGCAAAATAAGGGTGTCAGCAGCTGATTACTGATCAATATTTTCACATTACCGCTCAATGCTGAATTAACTAAGTTCTCTGTTTCAGAGATAGCGTATCTGAGGCAAAGAAGCATTTTTCTATGGGAGACTTCAATCCTGAAGAAAGCCAGAATCAGTAGAGAATGTGTCATCTCACAATTGCATCATCCCCTTTCTGGTGGTAGATAATGCTATAAATGAAACCTTAACACACACAAATCCTAGTGCTGGCATTTTATAAGTAGATCTAGACAGAATATTATGCTGAGAGCTGAATTATAGTTTGGTAAATGGAAACAGGAAGTGTCCTCAATTAAAACAATTGCTTGTTCATGAAAGGTAGAAAATTAGTTGTGAGATTTTTCCTTTACATTGCAATAAGTATTTTGTACAAATGTATCTCTCTGTGTAGAGAGATTAAAAGATTGACTCATCCTTATATTATAGTACTATGGAAGTGTTAATGGTTCCCCACTCGTGCCTTAAAGAAATGTGGTTAAGACATTGGCAAGCTCAATGACAGAGCCAATGTTTTGCATGCTGAAGAGACCAACATGCATAGGTAGTGTTGGAAAAGAGTCCCCTGTCTGAAACATTCAAGTGCCATTGCAAGTCAGCATAGAAATGGTTTCTGCTTTGTGCATTGACAGTATTTTAAGAGCTTGTGTGTTCCCAAATGCTCAGAATTGGACCTTTTATATGAACATAATAAAGGTATCACCCTACTCAAGTCCTATGCAAGCTACATCATAGAATCATAAAACCATAGAGTTGGAATGGACCCCGAGGGTCATCTAGTCCTACCCCCACCAATGGAATTCATCCCACAGCCTAGATGGGCTTGAACCACCAACCTTCTGGTGAACATCCAGAAACACTGACTCATTGCACCAGAGGAGAGATATAATGTCCACCTGGCGCACTCAGCAGGAGAAGATTGTGATACGATGTAGGAGTAGGCAAGGCTTTTTCCTTTCTACGTAACTACAGTGGTACCTCCGATTAAGTATTTAATTCGTTCCGGAGGTCCATTCTTAACCTGAAACTGTTCTTAACCTGAAGCACCACTTTAGCTAATGGGGCCTCCTGCTGCTGCCGTGCCGCCGGAGCATGATTTCTGTTCTCAACCTGAAGCAAAGTTCCAAACCTGAAGCATTTTTTCTGGGTTAGCGGAGTCTGTAACCTGAAGTGTATGTAACCTGAAGCGTATGTAACCCGAGGTACCACTGTATTAGTAACTATAGAAAGATTCCATTGGGGAAAGCAGTATCTAAGCTGTGCTTAAACCAAATCCTTCTCAAACAAGTAGAACTCAACCAATATTTTTTGCCATTTTCTTGAGGGGGACATTTGGGGAATGGATAGCTAGCACACCTGAAGATGGGGGGGGGCGGATGAACTGCAGCTTGCCTTACTAAAGTAAGGCTTGCCTAACTTAAAGAGAGGATTAAAAGATCCCCCCCCCCCCAATAACTACAGGGGGTTTTCTTCCTTCTTCTTTGGTGATCACTTGTAGCTGAATAAGATTGTCTTCCATAAACACGTTTCACCAGTGGGTGACTGTGGAGGCCAATTCTGGACCCACACGTCCTTCCACAGTGGGGACATTGGTTTCTGGGTGTGAGTTGATCACAGTGAGGGTTTGCCAAGTGTGCCTTCCTCTTAGCAAGTTTCTCCCTTTTGTCCTGAGTTTGAGCGTCTTCAAAGCCCATGACACCTTTGGTAAAGACTGTTCTCCAGCTGGAGCACTTGCACAGGCCAGTGTTTCCCATTTGTCAGTGTTTATACTACATTTTTGATAAAGATTTGCCTTGAGAGAGTCTTTAAACCTCTTTTGTTGACCACCAGCATTATGCTTTCCATTTTTAAGTTCAGAATAAAGTAATTGCCTTGGAAGATCATAACCTGGCATCTGCACAACATGACCAGTCCAAAATAGACAATAAACTGACACTGTGTGGATTCATGGTTTGTTTACTTGATATTCTAATGCTTAGCAACTCCTTTCATTGTTCCTACAAGGTTTGTTCTGACACTTAACCTGTGGCAACAGTATTTGTATTAAATCTGAAAGCATCCATCACACACACATGGACACACACATATTGCAAAATGAGTGAAAAAATGATCAAAGAATAAAAGGAAGAGAAATAATCTGAGTTGTGATTAAAAAAACACCACGATGGGATGAAGGAAAAAAGTAGGAAATGCATGAGTTTGTTCCGATCCCTTGGGGTTTCTCTTCTTTAAAGAGTGAAGGGGGTGTGTGTGAAAAGGTCATTCTGTCAATAAATAAATTAGTTTGTTTCTGATCTTGTGTTAATTTATTTATATGGGAACTGGAAGGTTTCTCTGTTTTCTGTTAGCACTTTGTGAGAACAGATTATATATTTATGTCATCTGCCTAACATGCAATGTTCCAGCGTCAAGGAATTAACAATGTTATGAAGCTGTGATCAGGTTTTCAGATTTTTTTTGTAGCGGGGGGGGGGGGGAGGTGTAACATACTTAGGGTTCAACTGTGTGAGGCAGTATGTGATCAAAGAAGGCTACAGATGATCTACAAACCTGCTTTTTTAAAAATGCACTGTTATTTCTAGCATCAACATTTTGTCTTTCGGAAATAATTCATCCAAATGGCAGGTCCTTACTCCAAGAACATACAATCTATTACCGTATTTTTCGCCCCATAGGACGCACCTAGTTTTCAGGGGGGGAAATCAAGGAAAAAAATATAATTCCCCCCCCCCCCCCCGCAGCTCTGGGAGCAGCGGACAGGCTGCACGCAGCCTGTGCGCTACTCCAAGACCTTCTCCCTGCTTTTGCGGGAGGTGGCCGAATTCCCCCACCTCCCGCAAAAGCCCACAGGACCCCCACGTGACTCCTGCGGGCTTTTCAACCAGGAGGGAGAAGGGACTGAAACGGCCAGTCAGTCCCTTCTCCCTCCTCAGGGAAAAGCCCCCAAGAGTGGCACGCTCTTTAAAGGGTGTGCGGCTCCTGCGGGCTTTTCTAGGAGGCAGGGGAATTCCCCCACCTCCTAGAAAAGCCGCAGAGCCCCTTTAAAGAGCGCACGGCTTTTGCCTGCTTTTGCGGGAGGTGGGGGAATTCCCCCACCTCCCCCAAAAGCCCGCAGGAGGGAGAAGGGACTGACTCGGCCAGTCAGTCCCTTCTCCCTCCTTGGGGAAAAGCCCCCAAGAGCCGCTTGCTCTTTAAAGGGTGCGCGGCTCCTGCAGGCTTTTCTAGGAGGTGGGGGAATCCCCCCCCTCGTAGAAAAGCCAGCAGAAGCCGCGGAGCCCCTTTAAAGACCGCACGGCTTTTGCCTGCTTTTGCGGGAGGTGGGGGAATTCCCCCATCTCCCGCAAAAGCCCAAAGGAGGGTTGGAGAGTAGCAGGAAGGCGTCGCACACCTTCCTGCTGCCCCCCATCCTCTGGGGCTGGCGATGGGGGAAGCGCTGCTTTCCCCCACTGCCAGCCTCAAAGAGCAGACTCTCCTGGCTTCAGCGGAAGCAACGCGAAGCCTCCGGAGCGCAGGCTTCGGAGGCTTCGCGTTGCTATCGCTGAAGCCAAGGAGTCTGCATTCGCCCCATAAGACGCACACACATTTCCCCTTCATTTTTGGAGGGGAAAAAGTGCGTCTTATAGGGCGGAAAATACGGTACCTGTTTATTTTGACATTTCTTATACCACTTAATTACAACTATCTCTAAGCCAAAGAGGTACCACAATACAAATACACACAAGGACACAGTAAAATCAGAATTCAATTGAAATGCCTGCTGGAATAAGAAAATAGACTTCAGTAGGAGCTAGATGTTCAACTGGGAGAGGGCCCATCTGACCAAAACTGGAAGGGAGTTACATAAAATTAGACTTGCAGTGATGAACACACAGCTCTTTGGGGTTGCGAACCACCTTCTTCTTCTTCTTCTTCTTCTTCTTCTTCTTCTTCTTCTTCTTCTTCTTCTTCTACGATCACTCGTAGCTGAGTAAGATTGTATTCCATAAACACGGTTTTAACAATGAGTCTGTAAGTGACTGTGGAGGCCAATTCTAGATCCTCACGTCCTTCGACAGTGGGGACATTCGTTTCCGAGCAGGAGTTGATCACTGTGTGGATTTGCCAAGCGTGCCTTCCTCCCAGCACGTTTCTCCTTTGTGTCCTGAGTTTGAGTGTCTTCAAAGCCCATGGCACCTTTGGTAAAGGCTGTTCTCCAACTGGAGCGCTTGCAGGCCATGCATCCAAGCAGTGGGGGACCACATAGAGTGGTTTTCATAGCATAAGAGTTACAAATGACCCCTTAAAGAGAGAAACAAAGGCAATAAGCAAGAAATGTGAACTAGTGCAGCCACTTGCACTTAGATTTAATTTCAGCTGGGAAAGAGAATATGGTCACATACCCTACAACAGTTCAGGAAGGCAAATTGGGGCACCCCCCCATGTCACTGCTGCCACCCCCACTGTCGTTTGCACCCTGCCGCCTTACCCTCTCTCTCTCTCTCTTTCTCTCTCTCTCTCTCTCCCTCTCTCTCTCTCTCCACTGCCACTTGTGGCTTGTGGCCGGTGGCCGCAGGTGATCAACATTGTACAGCCCAGGCTGCTCTGGGCTCCTTTGAAAGGAAGGGAGGCATATAAATTGTTCTTCTTCTTCTTCATCATCATCATGATCATCATCAAATCATATATCATTAATCAATAGACTTTGGTTTAATTCTGATTCTCCTGGGGTATGCAGGGATTATGAAGCTTTATAATGAAACAAGAATAAGTCAGTCTGTGAGTGAGTCTTTTCTTAAATTGCACTGTTCAAATGATGCGAAGGTTAAGCCGCTAACAGAAAAGCAATTTTGCTTCAGTACACAACAAACTGCACCCTTTACTTCATTGTTTAGAAATCTCGATGCTTCAGTTGAATGGTGTGTAAAATTATCTGATTAGTGCTAACATCAGCTTCTTGCAAGAGCGGTTTGGTCATGGGGAGTAAGTGTACTAGCACAGTTCCTATTTGGTATATAGGTACGTTGCTCCATCCAAAATGGTGTTTGTGTGTGTGTGTGTGTGTGTGTGTGTGTGTGTGTGTGTGTGATGAAGCAATTCTAGCATTATGGTTGAATAGCTTGGAAGGAATCTCCTTAGTGTCAGCCAATTTTTTATATTAGGCTGGAACTACACATTACCGTGGAAATGTAGCATTTTCCTCTTTCATTAAGCCAAAATGCATAATATGCCATCATATTGCATTATATCCCTCCACCCTCATTCCGTTTCATTTACATCTGCTTTCAGTGCCAGCATATTCTCATTGCAGTGATCCCATGTCACACACTGTGCCTTATGAAAATGGGTTCAGATCTGTGTCTGCTTCCCATTGCTTGTTAAGATCCCTCTATCAGCTTTTCCCAATATGGTGCACCCCAGACAAGGCAGAACTACAACTCCCATACTCCCCAACCAGCTTAGTCAATGGTTCGTGGATGTAGTGAACCATCTGAAACATCTGGAAGCATCAGGTTAAGAAAGGCTGCTGTAGATCTGGAGACAATGTCTGTCCAAATTGTGCAGCATTGAGATGAGCACACCCTAAAAACCATATGTAATGTTGCCCTCCAGATGCATGAACTTTCTTCTGTCCCAGGCAGGCACCAAACTAGGAGGTTTCTCAAGCACCTGGTAAGCTGTTATTTGATATTTGAATTAGGGTGTCTGAAGGGGTCCAATGATATTAGACCCCATATGGTTACCATGACATAGACAAGCCCATAAGACCTACCTGATAGATGGTAGTGATTGTAATGTTCACTATGTCACCACCTAAAGGGATTCAGCCAAGCACTGGTTCACCCACATTGCACGTGCCATATTTATCCATTGATTTCTCTTCATTTAATTATGTAGTACTTGCTTATTGGCCGCTGAATGTGTCAAGTGATTTCGCTGAAAATGTAAGCAGGTTAACACTGGGTGGCAAAGCTTTATCTGTGTTGCCAGGTTTGTGATGGCTCCATCAGGCCTGTGATTTGACACTGGTTGCAGTGATGAATGTCCATGTGTGAGCCAGTTGACAGCTGTGATTGCAACTGGTAAACAGTTTCTGTATTGCATTTATATACCACCTTTTTCAATAATAATAATAATAATAATAATAATAATAATAATAATAATAATAATTTATTATTTATACCCCGCCCATCTGGCTGAGTTTCCCCAGCCACTCTGGGCGGCTCCCAATCAAGAGTTAAAAACAGTACAGCATTAAATATTAAAAACTTTGCTGAACAGGGCCACCTTCAGATGTCTTTTAAAGATAGGATAGCTGCTTATTTCCTTCACATCTGAAGGGAGGGTGTTCCACAGGGCAGGCGCCACTACTGAGAAGGCCCTCTGTCTGGTTCCCTGCAACCTCACTTCTCGCAATGAGGGAACCGCCAGAAGGCCCTCAGCACTGAATCTCAGTGTCCGGGCTGAACGATGGGGGTGGAGACGCTCCTTCAGGTATACAGGACCGAGGCCGTTTAGGGCTTTAAAGGTCAGCACCAACACTTTGAATCGTGCTTGGAAACGTACTGGGAGCCAATGCAGATCTCTCAGAACCGGTGTTATGTGGTCCCGGCTGCCACTCCCAGTCACCAGTCTAGCTGCCGCATTCTGGATTAATTGCAGTTTCCGGGTCACCTTCAAAGGTAGCCCCACGTAGAGCACGTTGTAGTAGTCCAAGCGGGAGATAACTAGAGCATGCACCACTCTAGCGAGACAATCCGTGGGCAGATAGGGTCTCAGCCTGCATACCAGGAAGCTGCGCCTCCATGGACAGCTGTGAGTCCAAAATGACTCCCAGGCTGCACACCTGGTCCTTCAGGGGCACAGTTACCCCATTCAGGACCAGGGAATCCCCCACACCCGCCCTCCCCCTGTCCCCCCAAAACAGTACTTCTGTCTTGTCAGGATTCAACCTCAATCTGTTAGCCGCCATCCAACAGTTCATTCAAGAACTGTTTGTGGTTCTCTCCCTCTTTATCTCATCCCCACGACAATCCTATGAGGTAGGTAAGGCTGAGACACAGCAACTGACCCAAGGTCACCCAGTGAGAGTTGGTAAAATAACTTTCCACGTTCTTGATTTCAAAGGGAGGCTTATTTTTATAAAGCAGGCCCAATTTTCACAACATTGTTAAGTATCCATTGATATTAAAATCCAGCAATCGTGAAGTGGTTCCCTGAAATCTACTCAAGATGTTTTCAAGTGGCATTATGTAAAGTCATAAAGAAATAATAAGAATAACAAGAACAGCAGATTTTTGGATGATCAAATATGACTTTATTGGCTAACACAACAGGCCATATGATTATATAATATTGTTTGGCAGCTGAATTATTGCATTTGTTAAAACGTGGCAATGCGGCTTGAGAATTTGAAACTGAGATTGAAGTCCCTGTTATCTGTATGCAAATAACACTGTGGCTAAAAGATATTGATTATGCAAATATTTCTACCATTTTCTCTGTGTTTCCATAATTCTCCTCCTTTAAAAATATCATGGGTAAGACTGCTAGCCAATCTCATTTTCAGCATGGATCATTATGGGGGAATACTTTATCCCCCCTAGGTTTTACAAGATTTGGTCATTTGAAGGTAATTACAAAACTACTTGCTGGCATGTGAATTGTAGCCTAATTAAACTAGCCTTGAGGCAGCTGAACTGATGATGCTGGATAAGCAAGATTTTTTGAAAATCCCCAAATGGAACTACAGTATGTTCTTTTCTGTTTTGCTGATATTGTGCATTTTCTGCCAAGCAACTTCGTGGTTTACATATGAGTCAATTTGGTGGATAGTTTCCATGAAGTTCAGAAACAGTAAATATTCTCTCCTTTTTTCCAGATCTCCTACTTCAGCAAATTAATCACATAATCATGATTTGTTTTATGAAGATTAGTAACATTTTGTTTGTAGCTGTGGCATCAATGCTCCAGTTCATATACTAAACCATCTGGTCCGTTCATTTGTGTGGTTAACAGGCACATACTCCTGTTTTCTATCATATCCCTAAAAGTTATGTGAGGTGTGTCCTTCATTATGAGGCCATATGTGTAGAGCTGACAACTTCTGGGGTACCTCCTCTAGTGGTTTCCTTAGCAGCTGTTTTATCTGCAGCAATTAGCACATTATCTTTTTTAATCTATACAATGCTGGAAAGCCAGCAACTGTTAAGTAAAGAAATTTAATTCACTGAAAAGGTAAATGCTTGTGTGCATTAATGAGCACTCACACTTTACATTGTGGGTGCCCTTTGCAGGATTGTGCATGGTGCAACAGTTCCTGGGAAACTTACTAGCAAACAGGGAATGGCTTGCCTCTCAGCGTTAAATTTTTGGAGGTTCATGCCCAACCTCAGTAACCAAGTTTCTTGCTGAGAGGTGGGGCCAGCCCCATTTATAATTAGGGGGTGGAGCCGACAATAGCCAGGCAGTTGGCTCTGGAGATTCACCCTCCCTCCCCTCTCTTTGTTTAATGTTTCTTCTTTGCAGGTTAACTTTTCCTTCCTGTTTAGCGGGCGCTGCTACGGTCTTTGACTGGTTGCTGTTGAAGGACTGGGGAGAAATTTCCCTGCATTAGCAGGTTTTGTCTTCCCCGTAGCAATTCGTTACAACTTTGGCGGTTATGGCCTTGGGTGGAATCCTTTAGTCTTTTCTTCCCTATATGGGGAGGGGTGCCGTGAAGTGGTGACTGCCCGCCCCCCGCAGCGGTGATTCGAGGGTCTCCTCTTAAAAGGGGTTGTATAATGAGCGTCACTGGCCATACACTGAAAGGTCGTCAGTGAACTACCCTGCGTGCGGGGATATGGGCTGGGCTGCCTGCCACACTTATGTCTCGCAGAGCACCCCCATATCTCATTTACCCTGATGAGCCCCAGTTCCCCCTGGCTGGGGGGCTGGGAGGGATACACGCCCAAGGCCTAAGCCAAGGTCTTCCTACATTTGGAAGTTTAATAAAGTTGTGGCCTAATTTTAATTCTATATAATGTTGTTGGAGTCTTTATTCCTTTCTTATGATCCCTGGGGGCTGGGGCTGTCACTGCCTGGTCACTCAATATACGTTTAAATTTGATTGGTTGGTAATTGAATTTTAGAGAGTTCTTATGTGATTGGCTAACGTTGATCGCATGGGAGGTATCTATCTAGTGAAGGAGAGACTCCATTTTATGTGAAGCAAGATGACTGTGTTTTTAAAATCCACTGTGAACACTGCTACGTTGAATAGAGTGTTGGGCTGCTTGTTCTCTGCTTGAAAGAAAACAGCAGGAGAAGGTAAAAAAGGTAAAAGTGGAAATCTCTTGTGAAAGCTGCAAGGCATGGCCTTATTGAGGTACAGAAGGCTGAGTGTTGTAAATAAAAATTGCCCTTTTCCCTTATGGGGTATCCAAGAGCCCATATAGAGTCCTTACATAGGTTCCCTATTGGTAGGAGAGAATAACAGAGGCCAACCAGAGAATAGTGAGAAGCAAAGCAGCTAGTAGGCTTGATCTTTATTGATCTGTTGCAACAGGGTGCTCTCCTCATCCGCAGGAGAGAGGAGGAACCCAGAAAAATGGTGTGCAAGGCCTTATAAAGACTTTTGAAATTGCCACCCTGTAGATCAAGACCACCCCTAGAAACATCATACATACATCACAGAAGGGGTGTAACCTAAGACTACCCCTCAGAAACATCATACCTACATGGTATGGTGGTCTTAAAACAGTCGGTCTTAAAACAGAAATTTGAATGTTGTTTTTCTCCTGTCATTGTTTATCTCCTGTCTGGCAGGTTACTTGATTGGATTGCCTGGGGAGCCTGGTCATTCTTTTGTAGTGATAAATACTTAGTTCCTGGGCCAGGTCACGGGCTCACACCCTATTCATATCTTAAATGTGCCCTTAAGACAGGATTTGTGAGGAAAGAGACAATGGGAAGGTTTCCCACTTTGACCTTGTAGAGAAAACATTTACTCAGTTTAGGAATCAAAATAGTTCCAGGTTGGTCTTCCTGTGCTGATCTATGTATGTGTTTGGTTGGTACACTTATGCACATTTAACAGATATCTAAGACCTCAAAATTCCTATCACATGAGTGCTGAGCTCTGGAAATAGAGGAAAATGCAGTTTAAAGAAGGGACTGTAGGTCCATGCTTGGAGAAGCATGTGACTATAAATGCTATGTTTTAATTCATCTATAAGTTTCTGCTAGTAAAGTTTTTGAATGTTAAAGTCTGGACATTGGTTTAATTTCCAGAGAAGGGTGTCAGTCATATATATTATTTGAGCTTCTTAGGTGTGATTTTGCTACCCTTAATTCAACAGTAAGACATCACCAAAAAATATGAAATGTACGACCAAACGGAAAAAAGGACAGAAGGGATGTTGGCGAAGGGCTTGTACAGTCTTACTTGTACGAGCCTTGCTCAACACACAGTACAATACAGATATTTTTATACTCTTGTGAGGGCAACATGTTGACACTCTTGTATTTAATTGGATTTCCCCTCCAACGCCTACCTTTTACTTCAATGATCTTTAACTGAACTTTAACAACAAATATGAGCCCTTTTGTCACCCTTTAATTGCATGTGAAGTCTCTGGGCTACACCAGCTTAATCAATGATTGCTGTTATATCAGGCACTTGCTCATCTCAGAGAATTACAATACTTCCCCTCCAGTTCAGAGGACTGAGCAGCAAACATCAGTGTCAACCTCCTGCAATGCTTTGCAGAGTATTTCATATTAACCTTCAGTTTGATGTCATCTTATTAAATCCAGGACTTGTCCTACCAAGAACGATGAATAGTTATTTATATCATTGGAGCAGAACCACTGCACCACATATATTTTTACTGCCAGACGGCAGGGATTATTATTTTTAATTGAGTAATTGAAATTGCTTTCTGTTTATCCAGAGATAAGAATTTTTACTGCCGTGCCATAGTTCATACATGGAAGTCAAGCCATGGACCCATCCAGAGGTATTTGTGTTGAATGCATGGTGCATTTGTCTTGTGGAATTCCTTCTGCTCCTCCAGTCAAGACACACACACACACACACACACAATGTTCTCTGTTACATTATTGTCATTGCAGTCCTTCAGGGACAAGTCTGCAAATATGGCCACTTAGGCTGTGTCTCTAAATTCTACATATATGCTCAGTGCTTTTGCAGAAAGCATTTATATGAATAAAACATTGTGCATATAATTATAGAAATACATATCTTGTGGGTGCAAAATTACATTTGGTGAATTATCCTCCTCACTTTCCCCCCACGGCTAAGGTCACTATGAGCCTTCCTAGCTGAAATGATATGAACACAAAATGAATATATGTATTTTTTGAAAATACTTGTTTTAGTTTTGCTTATGATTATTTAAAAATGTATTCCGAGGTTTTTTTGGGGAGGGATCCATTTTCTCAAGAAATAAAATAGCATGTTTAGCTATTCTGCTGTATTTTTGTGGATAGATTCACGGAAGACATGCCTAGTTCAGCTAATGATTCTGAAAAAGGAGGCAATATCAACTTAACTTTGGTATTTTCACATCTGTTTGACCCATTGCTATTAGGACTGCTTCAGTGCTTTGAATAAGATCTCAACAAGCCCAGATTCAGGCATCATACTAAGGAATTTATGTCCCTTTAAGCTGTTACCAGCTGCCCAGAGTGGCCGGGGCTACCCAGTCAGATGGTTGGGGTATAAACAATAAAATGATTATTATTATTACTATGGAATTGTTGTTGTTGTTTAGTCGTTTAGTCATGTCCGACTCTTCATGATCCTATGGACCAGAGCACACCAGGCACTCCTGTCTTCCACTGCCTCTCACAGTTTGGTCAAACTCATGCTGGTAGCTTTGAGAACACTGTCCAACCATCTCATCCTCTGTTGTTCCCTTCTACTTGTGCCCTCAATCTTTCCCAATATCAGGGTCTTTTCAGGAAGTCTTCTCTTCTCATGAGGTGGCCAAAATACTGGAGGCTCAGCTTCAGGATCTGTCCTTCCAGTGAGTACTCAGGGGTGATTTCCTTCAGAATGGATAGGTTTGATCTTCTTGCAATCCATGGGACTGTCAAGAGTCTCCTCCAGCACCATAATTAAAAAGTATTATGGCATAGGACATCCCTATTTTCGTTGGAGAAATGTTGGAGGGTATGTCCTCCCTCTGAATGCTGCTCTGGGGTATTTCCTGACACACACAACCCAATTTTGCGGGTATAGGGGTTGTATTGTGGGGAGGAGAAGAAAGGGGGAAAGCCCCTTTTGGCAAGCCAAAATCCTTGCACAGGTCTTCTACTGATTAGATTGGTTAAGTGAATCTCCTTCTGTGAATAACAGGCAAGATTCTTTACAAAGTTATCCCCAGCTATTTGTGTGTCCCTGGGGACATGGGTGGCGCTGTGGGTTAAACCACAGAGCCTAGGACATGCCGATCAGAAGGTTGGCAGTTCGAATCCCCGCAACAGGGTGAGCTCCCGTTGCTCAGTCTCAACTCCTGCCAACATAGCAGTTCGAAAGCACGTCAAAGTGCAAGTAGATAAGTAGGCGGGAAGGTAAACGGCGTTTCCGTGCGCTGCTCTGGTTCTCCAGAAGCGGCTTAGTCATGCTGGCCACATGACCAGGAAGCTGTACGCCGGCTCCCTTGGCCAATAAAGCGAGATGAGCGCCGCAACCCCAGAGTCGGCCACAACTGGACCTAATGGTCAGGGGTCCCTTTACCTTTTAGGTATCCAGGACTGGCCAAGAATGTAGTTTTGATTAAGTCCTAATCTTCTGTGCATGCATTGGTAGAAAGGTTTTCATTTGCCATCCCCTCAGCCCCCTGCTGCCACCAAATGCAGAAAGAACTCTTTATGCTAGGCCAGTGTTTCCCAACCGGTGTTCCGCGGCACACTAGTGTGCCGCGAGATGTTGCCTGGTGTGCCGCGAGATGTTGCCTGGAGGGAGGCGGGCGAGTCCAAAAAAGGTTGGGAAACACTGGTTTCTCTTTCAAAAAGGAAACGTGGGTTAAAGCAGCGACGCCGCCTCCCACTCACTTTCCTGCTCTGGCTTCCCTAACAGTTTTCCGAGTTGCGTCACTGGATCCAGCCCCCTTTTCCACATGTGACACGGGGCTGGAGGGAGGGAAAGAGGGCTTTACGTCGCGCACAAAGGCAGCCTCCTAGAAGCGCTCTGGGCCGGCGCCGTTTCGCCGAAGGCGCCGGTGGACCCCCACCCTCAGCTCCTTCAGAAAGGAAGCCCCGCCCCTCGGCTCCCTACGCCGCCAGGCAGCTCAGCTGACTGACGAGGACGTTCTGCGGCGGCGGCCGCCGCACAACCACCGCAGTTGCTGGCAGCGTCCGCAGCGCAATAAGTAACAGCGCCTGGTGCTGCCTGTTGGTTTCTGCTTTCCTTCACTGTGCAGCGAAAGGGCTTGTCACGAGACAGGTGTTTACATTCCACAGTCTGTACTGTTGGAGTTTCTCACGGGAAAGGGAGGCTGGATGTGACGTACACTGGTTTCCTGTTTTTCACTGTGTGATTCTCTCCGAGCTGTTGAGGAGAGAGGATGCATTTTCTCTGCTCCGGCAGAGGCAAGATGTCTTTCTGTAATATACCTGCTTTGAACTATAAATAAAGCAATATAGAGTATGCAGCACGTACTCCTCATCCTTCCGCTGGGCACGAGACTCTGTTCTAAATCAACATGCGGTTATGGGCCCAGAAGTCGAATCAGAGTGCCGGCAAAGGATCGGAATGCAGAGGGACAGATCGGAACGGTATCTGCTCTGTGCGTAAAAGTGATTGATGAGGTATGTGCTACTGCTCCGGGCAGCCTGCCAGCTTCTAGTTAATTGCTTTATGGCTGGATTTTGAACTTTTAAAGCCGTTTTGCCGGGAACAGGCAAAAGGCTCCCAGGCACAAGTCACTATGCTGGGGAAATCGAAAGTAACTTTTAAGTGCGCTTTTGGAATAAAGCAGCTGCAGCAGTGACGCAGCAAGATTTAAAGCAGCAAATATGACGCTGAAGGCTAATGCCAGAGTCATGATGGCCCTTCAGGATGCTTGTGGGATTCCCAAGCTCAACAAGAAAAACTACCACGACTGGGTTTTATATGCAGAGGCAATTCTGCGGAAAGAGGGTTTGTTTGAGGTGATTACAGACACCCCCCCAGTTCCAGTTACAGATGCATGGGAAGCTAAAGATTCCAAAGCAAGGGGAACTCTTACATTGATAGTATCCCCAGAAGAGCTCTGTCTATTGCGTGATAAGACCTCAGCCAGAGAAATTTGGGGCGCTTTGAGAGAGGCTCACTTAAGGCAGAAGCTGGATCTACTATGTTTTACTTTAACAAGCTGCATAATATGGCTCTTGCTGAAGGTGGAGATGTGCGTTTACATCTGATGGAGATGCAAAATCTGAGACATGAGCTGCAACAGAGAGGACTCAACTTTCCAGAGGCTGTGTATTCTTTCATGATACTACAATCTTTGGGTTCAGGTTGGGAGTCTGTTGCAACCCAGATTGCTGTGCAGCCAACCGCTCAGCTGACAGTGGACTATGTAACTGCCGTGATATTGAATGAAGCAGATCGCCGGGGTGCTAGCTGCATGGGCAAGGGGGAGTCTTCACAGACGTCATCCCATAGTGCAGTGGAACCACCAGATGGCGCCAAAGCTTTGAAGGCAGTGAAATGCTACTCGTGTGGACGTCTAGGCCATATGAAGAGGGAATGCAGATATCCCAGGGCCAAGACAGAGCAGCGCAGCGAAAGCTCATCGCGTGGAAAAGGCCGAGGCAAAGGCAAAGGTCCGGTGTCTAGGACAACGCAGCACAAGGCTATGGTTTCACGCTTCACTCCAAAGGTTGCAGAGGTCCAGAAGACGTCTAGATCTTTCTTCGTTGTTGATTCAGCAGCAACCCACCATATGTGCAACGATAAGAGACTGTTTGTGTCTTTTACACCGCAGGAAGGTGCGATTCACCAGGCGGATGACCACACTATTCCAAGTAAAGGCTACGGAACTGTTGTTCTTCACAGTTTGGACTTATCGATACAGAATGTGCTTTACGTGCCAGACGCCAAACATAATCTCCTCAGTGTTGGACAGCTGAATGAGCGGAACATTGACGTGTCCTTCAAGAACAAGAAGTGCATCATCACAAAGAAAAATGATTATGTATTGCATGCTGAATATGTTGATCGTTTGTTTGTTTTGTATTATGATGATGTTGTGCAGGATGACACTTGTTGCATTGCAGGTTCTAACAAAAGTTTGCATGCAGAATGTATTCATGATTTTCACCGAAAATTTGGTCATTTGCATTTTGAGGCAGTATCTAAAATGCCTGCCTTGGTTGAAGGTATGACTATTAAACCCTGCAGGTACCACATGAAGTGCAAAGCATGCGCAGCAAACAAGGTGAAAATGGCTGCGAAAGGTAAGGTGTCTAGTAGGCAAGCTACAGAACCATACCAGGTTGTTCATGCAGATTTGGTTGGACCACTAGCGCCCTCTTTGGGTGGCAATAGGTACTTCATGGTTCTCATTGATGCATTTTCTAGATATATTTTTGTGTATAATCTCAAGCAGAAATCAGAGGCTTTTCCTAGGTTCAAGGAATTCTGTGCTTGGTTGGAAAATGTGCATGGTAAGAAGATAAAGACTCTTTTCAGTGATCGCGGGGGAGAATTCACTTCTCAGCAGTTTGAAGCTTTTCTGACTGAGAAAGGAATTCAACACGATTTGTCTAGTCCTCGCTCGCCATGGCAGAATGGACTTGCGGAACGGGCAAATCAGACATTGCTTCAAGGGTTAAAAACCTTGCTGCATGATGCCAATCTTCCAGAGAGTTATTGGGCCGAAGCTCTCTCATGTTTTGTTTACAGTTATAATCGCAGGTTATCTTCAGCGATTGGTTGTACCCCCTATGAGAAGATGTTTGGCAAGAAGCCATACATCAAACACATGAAGATTTTTGGTTCAGACATGTGGGTTCACTCACCACAAAACTCCAAGTTAGACAAGCGTGGATTGCATGGTATCTTTCTAGGTTATCAGAAAGGGTCTTACAGAATAATGATGACTGACTCTAAGACAATTAAGCTCACGAGAAGTGTTGAGTACAATGCAAAGTGGGGGGAGAATGTGGGAATATTCCAATGTTATCCTGATGACGGTGATGAGACTGAGGATAGTCAAAAGCAACCACAACAACCCACTGATGAAGGTTCTGAGTCTGAATCTGAAACTGAATCGGGTGATTCAGAGGATTTCAAGAGTGCAAAAGCCTCTATGCGACCCTCTGAAAGCTCTGATCAGGAATTGGAGGAACCATTGTTCACAATAGGTCGTTTTTCTCCTAAGAAGGAACAGGAGAGTGTTGAAGACTTAAGGCTAATTCGTAGGTCACAAAGAGCCACAAAAGGCAAACCTCCAAAGAGATTTGCTGATGAGTTTGCTACGATAGCAGTAACAGCTGTTAAAAGCTCCAAGAAGGTATTTGAACCTTCAAGTTTCCAAGAAATCCAGGGTTTGGATTCAAAGGAAGCTGAGCCATGGTTAAATGCCATGAAGGCTGAGCTTGATTCCTTAGAAAGGAACAAAACATGGGAACTAGTTCCAGTAGTTCCAGGAATGAAACTGCTTGGAAGCAAATGGGTCTTCAAAGCGAAGACAGATCAAAATGGCAAGATAGTCAGACACAAAGCCAGATTGGTAGCCAGAGGTTTTGCACAGGTACCAGGTGAAGACTATCACGAGACCTACTCACCCACAGTGAGATATGAGAGCATTAGGCTTATGCTCAAGCTAGCTGCAGAGGAAAATCTACACATTAGTCACCATGATATTAATACAGCTTTTCTGTACGGATCTCTAGATGAATCACTTTATATGCTTCCACCTGATGGCGTACAGGTAAAACAGGGATTCGTTTGTGCTCTGAAGAAATCCCTTTATGGTCTCAAACAAAGTGCACGGTGTTGGCACACAAAACTCACTGAAGTATTGTTTTCTCTAGGTTTTCAACAAGGGAAAGCTGATCCATGTGTATTTGTCAAAGAGGAGGGGCAAAAGAAACTGTACTGTTTGTTTTATGTTGATGATTTATTATTCTTTTGGAAAGATGTCGCAATGTACAATAACGCCCTAGCTCAACTGAAAGAGCACTTTGACATGAAAGATCTTGGTGAGGTAAACAACTACCTATCTCTGGAAATAGAGAAAGATCAAGATGGTAACATTCTAGTACACCAGTCACGGAAAATTGCTGATGTGTTAAGTAAACTGAACCTGATGGATGCTAACCCTGTAGACACACCGATGACAACAGGTTATCAGGTAGATGACACTGAAGAAGCATTTTCTGACACTACACTGTACAGAAGTGTGCTAGGCAAGCTAAACTTCATTGCCAGATGTTCAAGACCAGACATTGCTGTTAGCTGTAATTTGCTAAGCAGACAAGTCAACAATCCTAGTGTCAAGGATTGGAAAGCTCTGAAACGCATAGCGCGGTATATGAAAGGCACTATGCATTACAGACTGAGACTTAACAATCAGAAGTCTGGTGGTCTTGAGATATTTGCAGATGCAAGTTATGGAAGTGACACTACAGACAGGAAAAGTACATCTGGAGTTTGCTACATGTACAATCAGGGTCTGTTTGATTGGTCATGCAAGAAGCAAACAACAGTTAGCTTAAGTACTTGTGAAGCTGAACTGAATGCACTGTCATATTCACTTAAAGATTGTGAATGGTTAGTACAATTGTGCAAAGATATGAAAATTCCTGTCAAATGTCCAATCCAGGTTTACCAGGACAACAAAGCATGTTTGGCTTTGCTGAAGTCTGAAGGTTGTAAGCAAAGCACGAAACACTTGCAATTAAAGTTGCAGCATGCTAGGGAATGTATTCAGAAGGGACTCGTAACGGTGTCCTATATGCCAGGTAATGAAATTCCTGCTGATGTATTGTCCAAGATTGTATCAAGGGATCAACACTGTACCTATGTGCAGAAGTTGGGTTTGTACTGATATTGTACGAACACGCTGCCCAGTGATGTTCACAGAAAGGGGGAGGATGTTGGTTTCTGCTTTCCTTCACTGTGCAGCGAAAGGGCTTGTCACGAGACAGGTGTTTACATTCCACAGTCTGTACTGTTGGAGTTTCTCACGGGAAAGGGAGGCTGGATGTGACGTACACTGGTTTCCTGTTTTTCACTGTGTGATTCTCTCCGAGCTGTTGAGGAGAGAGGATGCATTTTCTCTGCTCCGGCAGAGGCAAGATGTCTTTCTGTAATATACCTGCTTTGAACTATAAATAAAGCAATATAGAGTATGCAGCACGTACTCCTCATCCTTCCGCTGGGCACGAGACTCTGTTCTAAATCAACACTGCCAACTCTTTCTCTCTCTCTCCCGCCCCGCCCCCAAGCTCTCGCGCGCCCCGCGTCAACATCGCCGCGCGCAGCTTCCCGAGCTCGAGGCCAGCCGCTGCACGCATGCGCCGGCTCGTCATCGGCTCCAGTTGTTGCCTTTCTCCGCCGAGGTCGGTGGACCCCGAGCCTAGGCTTCCTTCCCGCACCCCGCTTTCTGAAGACTGCACACCAGTTGGGCCAGTACATATTCCCCTCCCGTGACTGGAGCGGAATAGCCCTTTCTCTTCTTCCCCAACCCTTGTCGTTGGAGGAGTCCCTCAGTCCCTCGCTTTGCTGCCTCCTCCCCCCCCACCCCCAAAGCTTGGAGGTTCCCCGGCAAGGGGGAGGGAAAAAAATTGAAACTTACACTTTCGTGCGTCCCTCCCGGCGTGATGCTGCGCGCTGACGTCACGGGGCTGTAATGGTGGTGTGCCTCGAGATTTTTTTCATCAAACAAGTGTGCCTTTGCCCAAAAAAGGTTGGGAAACACTGTGCTAGGCAATTCATGCTTGCTATACTTGTCTTCACTTATTAAGCTGGAAATAGTCCAGTGAGTGGAAAACCAATTTAATAAATGAACTCTCACAAATTTCATTGAAACAATTATTCTAATTCCTTTGACTGTAAATGTTTCGTCTGCTTTTAATCATTAGTCTATTATCTATGAGAGCGGTCAGGAAATCCTCAGTATGCAAACGGCGTTGAAATATGCACAAGACAATAAGTGTGGGGTGATTGGTGAGGATTGCAGGGTTTCCCAGGAATATATGGATGATTTTTCTTTTTGTGTTCTTGCTGCCAAGGCTTCACACATCCTAACAGTAATCTGGCTAGTGTTGACTGAGTCACATAGAGATCTCGCACTCCTCTGTTAGGCCAGGTACTCATTTCCGTAGTTCAATTACTACTGAGTGACAGCAGCAAACGAACTTCTCCAGAATGGATTAGCTAGAATTTATTACACTGGCAGCCATAATACCTGCCACAGCAAACCATCAGCATATGCTTTCAGAACCTGGATGCTTTCCAAGTATTCTTTGTTCTTCAAATGTGGGCTGGAGCCACGAAGAAAAAGAAAATGAAAAAACCCGACAGAGAAGTCTTATTTTTATACAAGTCACTGGTTTCCAGCACTGCATTATACAAGCCACTGAGGTTCTGAACTGGCTCAAAAGAGCCTTTTAGTCAGTTGCCTTTGTCATGAGGCCTTATTGTGATCAAAGCAAATGTAATGGTGACAGACCAACACCAGGAACAGGAGGTTACAATCAAATACAGTGGTGCCTCGCAAGACAAAATTAATCCGTTCCGCGAGTCTCTTTGTCTAGCGGTTTTTTCGTCTTGCGAAGCAACCCTATTAGCGGCTTAGCAGATTAGCGCTATTAAAGGCTTAGCGGCTATTAAAGGCTTAGCGGATTAGCAGCTAAAAGGCTATTAGCGGCTTAGCGGCTTAGAAAAAGGGGGGGAGCGGAAAAAAATCGGAACACTCGCAAGACGTCTTGTGAAGCAGCTCAAAAACGGAAAAGCCTTTCGTCTAGCGGGTTTTCCGTCTTGCGAGGCATTCGTCTTGCGGGGCACCACTGTACAACCAAATGAGTATTGAGCAGCCTCAATGGTAAAATAACAATAATAATGCTGACTGACTATTAAGAGTGAGCAAAGGGAACAACTGGGGTGGGAGAATGTATTGAAGTATTGTAGAGAAGGGCATAGCTCATTGATACAATGGAGAGCACTCTGCATTGCAACATTTTGTTGCAGGTCCTGTGATGTATCATAATTTAATGTACTGAAATTGTAAATGCTTATATGCATGACTATGCATTTAAATTTGATTGGCTGGTAACTGAATTTTAGGGAGTTCTCATGTGACTGGCTAACATTGGTCACATGGGAGGTATCTAGTGAAGGAGAGACTCCATTTTATGTGAAGCAGGATGACAGTGTTTTTAGAATCCACTGTGAACACTGCTAAGTTGAATAGAGTGTTGGACTGCTTTTTCTCTGCTTGAAAGAAAGAGAGCAAAGCTGCCAGAAAAGGAAAAGTGGAAATCCCTCACAGGAGCTGCAAAGCATGGCCTAACTGAGATACAGAAGGCTGAGTGCTGAGCTCTGGAAAGAGAGGAAAATACAGTTTGAAGAAAAGACTGTAGGCCCATGCTTGGAGAAGCATGTGGCTGTAAATATTATGTTTTGATTCATCTATAAGTTTCTGCAAGTAAAGCTCTTGAATGTTAAAGATTGGACATTGGTTTAATTTCCAAAGGAGGGTGTCAGTCATATATATTATTTGAGCGTCTTAGCTGCAGTTTCGCTACCCTTACTTCAACATGTCCTCCACCAGTGTGGTGTAGTGGTTAAGAGCGGTAGTCTTGTAATCTGGGGAACCAGGTTCGCGTCTCCGCTCCTCCACATGCAGCTGCTGGGTGACCTTGAGCTAGTCACACTTCTTTGAAGTCTCTCAGCCCCACTCACCTCACAGAGTGTTTGTTGTAGGGGAAGAAGGGAAAGGAGAATGTTAGCCGCTTTGAGACTCCTTAAAGGGAGTGAAAGGCAGTATATCAAATCCAAACTCTTCTTCCTCTTCATCATCAACCATAAGATGCCGAAATAGCTCCCTCCCTCCCTCCCTCCCTCCCTCCCTCCCTCCCTCCCTTACTCTTTCCAAGGTAAAAAGAAATTTGCACCTGTGCTTCAACTTCCATTTGCTTCTTTTGGTAGAAAAGTCACCAAGGACCTGTTTGCACAACCTGTAGACTTATCATGCTCAGGCTTTTATTTCCTGCTTGGTTCAACTTTTTCTACCAACTTTGCTACAGATGCACTTAATGAGAAAGCCTGGCATGTGATCATTCTGATGCTGTTGCAAATCATGACTCAGTACATGTCAGTGGCCTCGAGACCCAGGGCCCTATGCCCACATCACTGTAGCATATTTTGTTGGCCACAATGAAGCTCAAAATAAAAACAGATTCAGAATGATGCATTCAGGGGAGAGGCCAGAACTGAGCGACTGTTTTGTGTTTGAAACACATCAACAGTTTAGAAGTTTCTTATCTCTTACAGGCGATACAGCATTATTTTCTACCCCTGTAACTGCATATTTTCTGCAAGTACGTGCATAATTTGTTCTCTCCCCCCTGCATGTTTTAATGATTGAATTCTATTATCCAAATCACCATTTTTGTTGCTGATTGCAATACTTGAGGGTTTCCCCCATCATACTGTGTTTATTCAGCTGCATAACATTGACAGTTTAACTGCGTATCTTATGGAAACAGCTGTTTGCTTTGATTTAGTTGAACACTTTGCTAGTTGTTTGAATTTTTTTTAAGGATTCACTGCCTGACAGTCATGCTGCATAATTTGAATGGTGTCTACTTAAGCAAATAAATTTGTCAATGGTTAAAACCTTATTACACCAGCACAATATATGAACTGCAGTAAACTGCAGAGCATCTCTGAGTAATTTATATCCCATCACGCTGAACCATCTAGATATTGTGACTTGAAAGTTCTAGTGATAACTCCACAGACAGGTGCCAAAACATTAGTTCATAGATTGGTTGATTATTGGTTAGTTTTTAAAATTTCTATATGGCTTTATATACTGAAAATATATCTAAGTAGTGTACAGAAAACTGAAGCAACAACAGACAACTTAAAGAAAATATTACAAAAATACACAGTTACATATATAAAAAATTGTTACATTAATACAAAATTATATATATTTGGAGGACTGCATTGCAGTGGAACAGTCAATGGCAGAGAGAGGGAGTAATACTCCACCACAGAAACACTTACAAAAGTAAGAAAAACACACTCTGGTGCAAACCCTAAGTGAAATAAAAAGTAATTATTAATTATCCTATTCATCTTCTAAGAAGTTTGGGGAACATACACTTTTATTCATTTTTCTAAAGAAGCTTTGGCTAGACATTTGATTAGTTATTAGTTTATTGGTATAATTTCCTTAAAATAGGGATCCATTCTCATCAGTCCCAGACAACATAGCCATTTTTTTAGTGATGACAGAAGTTAATAACATCATGTAAACTTTTCCTACCCCCTACCCTAACCATTATTTTGTTAACATCCTGGTTAATTGAAGAACTCAAAAGCTTACTCATGATTTGTGAGGTTTTGGTGGGTCCTAAGAAAAACCAATCAACCAATTAAATAAAATAAAAAATACAAAACCCTACACAGAAACATAGTGATTTTAAAAATATATATGAATGAATGAATACATCTAATTGCCCCCCCCACTCCATATAACACCCTAACCCTTTATTTCCACTGGTTTTGTGAAATAAAAATAAAATACCTTAGTGACTATTCTAGTTCCAAATGTCTTTCCAATTAACTACAATGTGGGTGAAATCACAATAACTTTGTCGAGTGTTATTCCCAACAACTGTGTTTCCTTGGTACCTGACCAACTCACATTTTGCAGTTCCTCTTTTTGGCTGAGCATCAGTCTGTTTCAGGAGTTGCGAATCCAAAGAGTATTTGGAACCTCTTTTTAACAAAAACTCATTTTCCATCTGCTTCAGGCACATTGACATTCCCTGGATTATACAGTAACTACTGGTATTTGGTTTGGGGCTATAGCATTAAACAGATCCATCTGCAGCAAATGTAGGGTTAAACTGGGGGCACACTTGTCCCCCCCATTTGTATCTGTTTTGCTCAAGTAACAGTAATATGTGCAGCACTATGCATAAATCATGGAAGTGCCAAAATGAAACTCTTCATTACTTATTCACATATGCAATTAAAAGGGCATGAAGGCAACCTGGAAAAGGAATTTAACAGACATGAATGCCAAACATGAATTTGTATTCACTGACTACAGTTTTTTTCTAAGACAGAGCTACACCTCGCAACTAATAGAATAAAAAGTATTGGCAATCTCAAGTATAAGTTTATTTGCTCACAGAAAAGCATCCTCAACTTGATTCCTGTGCAACACACTGCCCATAAAGTCTAAAGGATTTATAGGCATGACTACACATGAGTCAGACTTGGATATACCAAGTAAGGAAAAATCTCTGTAAAAATGCAGTGAAAAGCAATATCTCATATGATAGGTTTCAGAGCATCTCCATTTGCCTAAAGCAGCCTTTCCCAAATTGATGGCTTCTACTGTATATGTTTTGGAATGCAGTTCTCATCTTCCCTCATCATTACTGGCCATCTGAATGAGGATGATGAAATTTGTAGTCCAAAACTTCTGGAAGGCACTGAAGGAATGAGTTCCCTAAATCTAAAACCTGACTGTGCAGTCAGTCTGAAACGGGCCCCAGAATCCCCATTTTTCCTTCTCCATTAGCTAAAATCCATTAAATTGAGCACTTGAGCCAATGTATAACAAGAACCCAGCTGTATAAACAAAGCCCTCTCCTTTATCAGTACGTGACGCTTAATGGATGGCCTTGTCAGTTCCGAAGTGGAGACGGGACGGCAGAGCTGGGGCTTATCTTATCTTGTAGGTTGTAAATATCCTGACACACTGATGCACAGACTCTGCAAGACAGGGTCTGTCAGCCCCCATGGCCGGAGATGGAGATGGCGTCAAGGGAAACTCCTATAGCTGGGTGACCCTCTTAACCCCAAGATAAGAGTACAGGAACAGGAACATCTGTTTATGGTCATGGATGTCAACTTACGTGTATGAACGTACGAGGCTGGATTACTGGGGAAGTGGGGAGAGGGTGCCTGGAGGATATATATACTGTGTGAAATTTCTCTTTCTTCAGGCTTGCTGTGAACTGGCCACGCAAGTGCCTTTATGCTACTCTGGAGAGCAGAAATAAAAAACTCTTTCTCTGAACCAACCTCGGTGTCTTTGGACCCCTTCCTCCCTTTCTGGGAGCAACGCTCACCCAACCAATCGGTAAAGTCTAAGAAGGCTACAGCACCAGATTAGAAAACTTTGCTGCAAAGTGTATTGAACTCTTAAATTACTTTATTGCTTGGGATTCCTTGCCAAAACACCAATATCATCAATGAAGATTAATAACATGCTATTGTATTTGCTCACATATGTTACTTGTTACATTTCTTTCATACCAATTCTTCTTTCCAAAAGGATGATTTATTTATCCAAGTTTCCAATTTAAGACCCCCCAGGCAAGGAACAACTTTCCCCCAATTAATAACGAAACTTCTATGTCCATATCATAGCCCCAATGCAAGTCATGTTTATTGTAACTCTGCATAGGCGATGGGGGCCTAACAAATTAGAAAAATCCTGGAATTAAAAAAAAAAAGAAATTAAACAAATGGAGACAGTGCAGTAGGTCTTTATCACTCTATAGTCAACCATGGGTTCAGTAGAGCATACCTGTGTTTGTGAGCTAGTAGAAACAGGCTTGAGTGTGTCTCATTTTTTATTTTTTTATTTTGTGTGTGTCTTCATGTGAGCTGTTCACATTAAATTTCACCCAATAATTCTGCACAGTTACTGTTACCTAACCTGAATCTTTGGAAACTAGAGGCAGGTGGGGGCATTCATGTTTATATCAATTCAACTCAATGGCGGCAGCATCCAATCTTAATAAGCAGAGATGAACTGTACAAGAGGAATAATGATTCTGAGCTCTGAAAACTGCTGGAAAGAATTTTAGTTATAATCATCCTGGGTCCTCATCTAATTGTATTGCCTTCATCTGCAGTCAGCTGAATTGCAGACATATGGTTATGACTTCCTAAAAAAATCATTATAACTCACACTTTCCTGATGCATAGAGCAGTGATTAATATCATCAGCCTGTGTTTTGCTTCATTATATGTGAATTACTATTGAACCCATATTAGTCTTGCTCTAAAGATGGGTTTTGGACATAAAGTATCTTAATTCAATGAATAAGAATGTGCTGATTTATAGGATTTTATCTTGGAAAGACAAATTATTTCATTCTTTTGTGGGGTGTGTGTGTGTGTGGAGCTGAGAAGGCATTACCACCTGGAATGGGTAGTTTTTCAGTGGAGCATTAAGAAAAGAGTCTTTTGAAATGTATATCAACAGTTTAGCCACTGGCAATTAATATAAACTTTTTTAGTGGTGGTACTAGTTGTGATTCACATTTTGCTTAATATTTCATTATAGAGATGAGAACTTTACACAACCGGGTCCACACTACCTATAGTATATATATACCTTGTGCATTGTATAAACAAGCTTTGCAGACTTTTTAATCTTTCACACAGGTCCTCTTAAATGACAATAATGAGCACTCACACTTTACACTTTGTGGTATCGCGTGTGGTGCTTCAGACCCCAGGGAACTTACTGGTTGTATGGGCTGGCCTGCCTCTCAGTGTTATTTTTTGGAGGTTCACGTCCAGCCTCAGTTAGTCAATTTATACTGCTGGGAGGTGGGGCCAGTCACATAAATAGGGGTTGGAGCCGCCAGCAGCCAGGCAGTCGGCTCTGGAGATTCACCCTCCCTCCCCTCTCTTTGTTTAATGTTTCTTGTTTGCAGGTTAACCTTTTTTCTTCCTGTTTAGCAGGCGCTGCTACATGTCTTTGACTGGTTGCTGTTGAAGGACCGGGAAGAAATTGCCCTGCATTGGCAGGTTTTGTCTTCCCCGTAGCAATTCATCACAACTTTGGCAATTATGGCCATGGTTGGAATCCTTTAGTCTTTTCTTCCCTAAAATGGGGGGGGGGCGTGAAGTGGTGACTCACCCCCCTTGAGGTGGCGATTCCAGGGTCCCCTAAGCCAAGGTCTTCCTTCATTTAAAAGTTTAATTTTAATTCCATAACACGTTGCCGTATCGAGGTCCCCCAAGCCACCCCTAAATAATTCACAATTCACACATAATTTTTGTTTAAGGTTTTTGGCATAATTTTGGCCACAACTTTATTAAAATACGTAAATGTGAGTGGTTGCTTAGGCACTGGTTCCGACTATCTATCCCCCGCCCCAGGACAAAACTGACTTCTGGATTCCAGCGAAAGCCAGTAAGGGAAAACAATATTGAGGAAAGAATGGGGCAGGACACCATACCGTCACCCCTTCCTGTATGCTCACAGGGGCTTGCGCATCCCAAGCCCCTTGCCAGGGATTTGGACAAAAGGATGGCAAACCCCTGGATTCCTTTAATGGAATCCGCTTGCAACAGCAGCATTGGAGGGGTAGGCACCGCCAATCCTTACCCCTCCACCAACCAATTTTTTAACCAGTGCCTAACTGCAATCTTACAAGTTGTGGCGATTTGCTACGCAGTAGGCAAAAACCAAATGGCACCAGCCAATCAGTCAATTGGACAAAATTCCTACCAGGCCCCTGCCCCAAAAGCAGACGACCCCATGACAGGCATAGCAAGGTCAACGCAATAGCCCTAGATTAGGGAGGGTGGGTGGGTAATCCAATGCACACAGCAAAAGAGCCCAGTCAGTGCTGCGTGACTTGATTTTATAGCCTTTGGTCCAACCCCCTAAATGGCAACACCAAAATTTGCCCAGTAACTCAACCACCCAATTACTGTGGATGGTCATCCAAACTAACCCGTCCAGCAATAGAGGGGTGGCCTGTTAGACCCCACTGCAACACGTGCTCTCTATGAAGGAGAACACGCTTTGTCACAGTCATTATTCCTTTCTGGTGGTCCCTGGGGGCTTGGGTGGTCACCGCCTGCTCACACAAATTTCGGACCTCTCAAGAGAGCCATATCACAGTTGCATGGGACCTGAATGGAAATTGGAACCATTGTTGCTTCAGGAGTATCATGTTTTTCTTCAATAAACAACTGTGAGAGGGAATTTCCCCCAGGTAGGAATGGGTGAATCTTTCACTCTGATTCTCTCAGTGATTCAGTTTCCCAATCTTAATTTCAGTTATAAATCCTCATGATCATTCACCAGCATAAACAATTCTGTATGGAGTACAGGCTGATGTACACATCTTTACCTAGGTGGCAACTCCCAGGGGCTGAGGTCCCTTCAGTCCCCACCAAAAATATTTAAAACCGCCAGCAAAAAATTATAATAATGGACATTACCATTCAAATGGTATGTGTGGTGTTTTGTGATCGATTATGCAGGGTGCGACTTACCTATCCTCAAACAAGTTTTTGCTAACACAATACATTTTCACCAATATATTTATTTTTATGTACAATTTCATATAATGTAATACATTTTTACAAACATAAATACGTTGGGGCACTGCACCACAAAATTCAGAGGAGTGCGAATTTCACAAGATGACTGCACTTGGGTTCTGAAATTGTTTCAGAAAGTGCAGATCAGGTAAATTTACCTTTAAATGTGAAATGCATCAGATTTCTCCCCCAACTCTAGGTGAGAGAGCCAGGCCAATATGGTATGCTAACTGGAACATAGATTTCTAAGCAGAAAAAAAAGGAAAGGCAACATTTAATAAAGAATGCAGCTCTTAAATGTGCTGCAACTCTGTTTTCCCTAGAAGAGACAATTTAGCTAATAAATATGCAATGTTTGTGCAGTTTCGTTAAATATTAAAGTGTGTCAAGAAAAGATGAATTAGTCAATAGAAGGGAGGAGGAAAACATAAGCTTAGTGAATGTAATACAGGCTCACTTTTTTTTAAAAAAAAATCAGAGCTGTAAATATATTAGATTTCTGCCAATGAATGCAAAATGCTGAAATTTAAGACATATTTTACTTTGATGCATTTAGAATCCTGTATAAACTCAATGTTTTAAAAAGCTGCAGAAAAGTAAATAATTCTGAAACAATTATGTTCAGTTCAGTAATAGCATGCATTCAGAGTGACTGGTTTGGTTGCACCGGGTTCAAAGACTTGGGAGCACCACAACTATGATTTAGAATCAAATGCGAGATACAGGGGTGTGGCAAAATTTGACACTGAAATTTGAGAATCCATGGTCCACCACTGCTGCATTCTCCTTGACAATGACTACTGACAATGCATGAATTTACAACAATCACATGATTATGTTCAGTTAAAATAACATTTTATATTAATACAAGATTAACACAATAATGTCTTGGCAAAATGCGAAGGGCTTCAATTGATAGCCAGGAATTTTGTGGTGAGGGAGGAAGGGGGCAGAACAGAGCAGAGAATCAGTGGAAAATGGCCAGAATTCAAGTAGCTTACTATGTTTTAAGTTACTGAAATGTATTAAACATCAATGAAAAATAACAGTTTTATAATGTTATAAAATTTATTTTAAAATATGGAACAAGGAAATTTGAAGATTGGAGCAGGTTCTTACTGAGCAATTGCGTAGAAGACTGCCTACACGATTTACCTTATATCTTCACAATTAAGAAGAAGAAAAGTTTGTATTTCATATCCCGCTTTATCACTATCCGAAGGAATCTCAAAGCAGCTAACATTCTCCTTTCCCTTCCTTCCCCACAACAAACACTCTGTGATGTGAGTGAGGCTGAGAGACTTCAGAGAAGTGTAACTAGCCCCAGGTCACCCAGCAGCTGCGGAGGAGCGGGGAAGCGAACCCGGTTCACCAGATTACGAGTCCACAGCTCTTAACCACTACACCACGCTGGTGTGTGGGTGTGGGTGTCTGTCTGTCTATCTATCTAGATATAGACAATGAAATATGACAATTCAATGAGGGACCTGAAATATACTAAGGAGAGACGGGCCCACAAAAGTCCCCAAGGTGCACACATATTGTGCCTATTTCATCTTTAGCCGTGTAATATTCCCAGATGTTCTTATTGCCTTTACAGCTATGTGAGTTAAGAAAGTGTGAGCTATGAACCCCAAATGTTTTTCTACAAGGTTTCTGAAAACCCATACAAATATATCTTGGCAACATAAAAATATATCTGAAATCAATCTTTAGAAAGGTGGCAGACTGTAGAGGCTAAAATAACACTATAATATTGAAAGATTCATATATTTTCTGCCCTTGCAGGGGAAATATTCACAGCATCCTGCCACAATGGTCCCTCCTGCTTGCCTTGTTGGAAGCTAGTCAGCGTACCTCCAACACTTTGAAGACCAAATCCAAGACACCACCTTCTCAGATGCCATCTCTCTCTTTTTTGATCTCGAGAACACAGCAGCCATTTTGTTTGCCATGATCTTGTGTGATTTTGCACCACAGTTCTGGCCAGAAAGCATTTTTTTCAGGCATGATGCCCAACAACACAGCCCCAGGAAAAGTGCTTTTTTTCAAGAGGAAATTGTGTCGTGAAATCACACAAGATTACGACAACCAAAATGGCCACCATTCTCTCTTGATAAAAAATGGGATTTCTCATTTTTTCTGGGATACTTGTGGAGTATGAGTCAGCAGCACAACAGTATTCATGAACAAGTATCAGCATCTGGTAACACAGATTAATTTTGATAATGGGAGTATAGCTAGAAGAACTATGTTGAATTCCCCAGTCTTTAGAAAACATAGCTTAAATAATTACATTGTGAAATTCAAATCTTAGGGACCTTCATGCTGAACTTTCAGAATTACACAGTAGATGACAAATAAACCAGTGTAGTCATTTATCAGAGTTAAATGCTGTAGCTTTTAGAGCTGGTACAGAGCTTGTACATTTCCTGTAGAGTCTGAGTAAACATACTAATGGTAAACTTTCCCGAGTTACATGATTATGAAGCCACATTCAATTAAGCATTCTTTGAAGTGATTATATAGTTAAATAGTAGTTCTGCCGATTAATTAATAAGGTAATGTATGGACCCTGTGATTCAGTCAATGAACCATGCACAACTTCTTTGTCATAAACGTGCTTTTAATAGAGCGGGTTTTTTTAATAGATTTGATCTGTGCCTCCTTTAACTTTGCAGAAAGAGTCACACAGAAATCTACTGGGGAACTGAAAATATGCATTCCAACACTCTGCCTGCTTATCCTAAAATAATTTCCACTAAGGTCCCATTCATTTGGGCCAACCACACTAATGAGAACATTCCTTTCATCCATGCAAGTGTACTGTGCTGAAGTAGTTTGGCTGAAGTTTTGGACACACCCACTCTTACACTATGGCCATGTGCACGTCTTAGGTGTTTAGACCACTGCTCCCAGGGTGGTTCACCATGGCTCTATGTGGCCTTCAGCCTGGAAAAGTTTTGTTATCCCTGCTCTGTATGAATTCTCTCACAATTGGAGGGGTTATTGTTTGTTTGTCATTAAGTTATGATTTTTTGGGGGTGTTTTTATACTATAATCCCCCTTGTGATCCTTGGATGAAAGGCAGTATATAAATGTAATAAGATAAAATAAACATAACACCGGTCTTGAAAGACCTACATTGGCTCCCAGTGCATTTCTGAGCACAATTCAAAGTGTTGGTGCTGACCTTTGAAGCCCTAAACGGCCTCGGTCCAGTATACCTGAAGGAGCGTCTTCACATCCATTGTTCTGCCCGGACACTGAGGCCCAGGGCTGAAGGCCTTCTGGCAGTTCCCACGCTGCGAGAAACCAAGTTACAGGGAACCAGGCAGAGGGCCTTCTTGGTAGTGGCACCCTCCCTGTGGAACGCCCTCCCACCAGATGTCATAGAGAACAACAACTACCAGACTTTTAGAAGATGTCTGCAGGCAGCCCTGTTTAGGGAAGCCTTTAATGTTTGATGCACTATTGTATTTTAATATTTTGTTGGAAGCCAGATGGGTGGGTGTAAATAATAAATCAATTATTGTTGCTATTGTTGTTGTTATAAAAAGTTCTGCAGTGTAAATGCCTTGAACTGGTTCAGCACGGATTCTTTGCCACCCCACTGATAAGCTGAATTATACCAGTGTGAAGAGGCTAAATACGTGGTCCTGTTACCTGCATCTTTTGTATGGCCACTAACACCAACTGTCCTATGGAAATGTTCTTTGACAATCAAATTTCTATGGTCAAACCAAAGACACTGTATTGTTTCTTAGCTTACCAGGAAGGAAAATGGGTTGGTGTGACACAAATCGTGTCCTCCTTCCAGAGAGCATGCGTTGCGGTGAGATGATCAAGACTGACCTCACTGCTGTTGTGGGTGGGAGCAAGACTGGATAGGCACAACAACTCGATTGGTGGTCCCTTGGTTGCTGGGGTAATTCTGGCCAATGGGATCATTTCATGCATTAACCGAGGGGCCTATATGTACTGCCGTACATTGCGTTGAGCTTCCTCTTTTCGCCACGTGCATCGGAACACCCTTCCTATATTCAGGGTTCATTATGACCTTGCTATGCCATCGTGGGTCATCTGCTTTTGGGACAGGGGCCAGGTAGGAAATTTCCCATTTAGCTGATTGGCTGGTGCCACTTGGGTTTCGCCTGTTGTGTTGCAAATCGTCACAACTTTGTAAGGTTTGGCGGTTGGGGATTGGTTCTGTGGTGGTGGATAGGCTGTGCCTGCCCCTCCAATGCTAGGGTATTCCATTAAAGGAATTCAGGGGCTCGCCTTGCTTTTGTACAATCACCTTCCAGGGGTTAGGGCCACACCAGAGCCCCTGGGAGCATTTGGGGTGAGCTTGAGTCTGAATCTGGTCCAATGCTCCTCCAGGATGTTTTCCCTTACTGACCTCTGCCAGAGTCTAGTCGCCAGCAGTGGCGTAGCGTGGGTTGTCAGCACCCGGGGCAAGGCAAGTAATTTGTGCCCCCTAACCCGTGGATTTTAGCAGGGGGCAGAGAGCTGCGAGTGCGAGCGCGCCCCCCCCCCCAGATGTTGCGCCCGGTGCGGCCGGCCCCCCCTGCACCCCCCCACGCTACGCCACTGGTCGCCAGTGCTGCCCTGCTAAGGTTAGGTGCAGCTAGTCGGGAACCAATGCCTAAGCAAACCACTCACGATCTGTAATCAATAAAGTTGTGGTCAAAATTATGCCAATAACCTTAAACTAAATTCTGTGTCAATTGTGTCTTTATTTATTGGGGGAGGTTTTGGGATCTTAACACGCAAATGCACCAGGAGAGCAAATATGGTGCTCCTGCTGGTGAATTTACACCACACTGGCCTCCCCATGGCCTCCCCCCTCTTGATCTCCCTCCCAGTAAGCAACAGCAAGCAACTTTCCAGAAAGCTAGCATCGTTGCATCGCCCCGTCTAGCAAGCTGCTTCTGAATTGGAAATTAGGGGCGGAGAGAATCATTAGTATAATATGCTTTCTTTTGGTAGCATAATTTTAAGGGAGGGGGAAAATATATGCAGTAATTCTCTTTATCTGTCAAGTAGCCTGATGAATCGATATAAAGTGTTTGGTCTAGCCATGTTTCAAGATACTGTTGAAAGAAGTGAGAAGATAAATCTTTTCTTATAATCACTTCAAACTAGATACACAACAGATGAAAGATGAGAAGCGGGGCATAATCAAACTGTGCATCGCAAATGCAAGTATTCCCTTCCCTTCTGTTTGATGTTCAGCATCAAAAATCAGGCACTGGGGTAAGATGGGAAAAGTGCCCTCAGCTGTGAATAAGTCTGACTGATAAAATAAGAGTGGCAGCAGTAAAGAATTAGATGCTTCAACGCTAGTCCCTCAAGTTTGTAACAAATGCTAGCCTAAGCTTTCAGGCATTAGGATTAGAAATCCGTTTTGCTGTTCAGGGTTTAGTGCTTGGAATTTTGTCCTTGTTGTTAACAGCAGCACTATGAGGTCAGTTATGCTCAGGACCATGATGGGGGCAAGGATTTAATTACAACCCCCACAGTCCCAATTCAGCTGCCTCTCGCTCCCCATGTGTGTTGCCCATTTCTTTTTTTAAAAGCTAAGCACACCAGAACTAATGATGCCCCCCCCCCGTATTCTAAAACAACATCCTACTCACCTGCCTTCACCTCCTAGATTGCTTTGCCAGTGTGTGTGTGTGTGTGTGTGTGTGTTCAATATATGATTTCAGTGTACTGGAAGAAGCAAAGATCACCAATGTCAAAGCAATGATTCTTCAACATCAACTTTGTTGGACTGGTCATGTTGTGCGGATGCCTGATGATCATCTTCCAAAACAACTACTCTATTCCGAACTTAAAAATGGAAAGCATAATGCTGGTGGTCAACAAAGGAGGTTTAAAGACTGTCTCAAGGCAAATCTAAAAAAATGTAGTATAAACACTGACAACTGGGAAACACTGGCCTGCAAGTGCTCCAGTTGGAGAACAGCCTTTACCAAAGGTGTCATGGGCTTTGAAGACACTCAAACTCAGGACACGAGGGAGAAACGTGCTAAGAGGAAGGCACACTTGGCAAATCCACACCGTGATCAACTCCTGCCTGGAACCAATGTCCCCACTGTGGAAGGACGTGTGGATCGAGAATTGGGCTCCCCAGTCACTTATGGACTCATAGTTAAAATCGTTTTTATGGAAGACAATCTTACTCAGCTACGAGTGATCGCCAAAGAAGAAGAAGAAGAAAAAGTGTGTGTGTGTTTTGGGGTGGAATTCTCTGACAATCTTTATGTCGAGTTTATCCACAGGATTATTATTTTTTTCTAATTCCTTCCCACTCCTCACTTTTGATGACAAGTTAGGGCTTCTTTAGTGGTTCCACTGAAAATATAAACAATTCTGTCATATTATGCATATTATTATACATATAATCTTATATACATATTATATTTATACACATTCTGTTGTTCCATTCACACAACGCACTTCCAATTGTGCAATGAAACTTCATTTCCTCTCCGCACCCCCTACGCCCTACCTCCCCTTGAACTCTCAAAATCTGCCCCAGAGGATTGGCATGTAACTCTTTGATACACTTTACCTGACACTTCAGGTTACAGACTCCACTAACCCAGAAACAGTACCTCAGGTTAAGAACTTAATTCATTCTGGAGGTTCGTTCTTAACCTGAAACTGTTCTTAACCTGAGGTACCACTTTAGCTAATGAGGCCTCCTGCTGCTGCTGTGCCGCCACCTTGCAATTTCTGTTCTCATCCTGAAGCAAAGTTCTTAACATGAGGTACTGTTTCTGGGTTAGCAGAGTCTGTAACCTGAAGTGTCTGTAACCTGAAGCGTCTGTAATCTGAAGCATCTGTAACCCAAGGTACCACTGTATATGCATAACATACATTTTTGTGTGCACAGGTTTTCATATGATTAGTTGGTGGACTGGTTTGTTGATGAAAGAAGAGGTCCAAAGGAAGCAAAACTCAATCAAGTTGGAGTGATAAATTCCATGTATAGATCTGGTTTAAAGAGATTCTTCCTTCATCCCAATTTGGTGATTTGGCACTGAAATACTGAGGGATAGAAAATATAGAATATCAGGGGCACCGAGTTGGGCCCCAGATTAAGGGCGCCCAATAGCACCTGCTATGTAATATGATGTCATGATGTCATGCTACATTGGCGTGCTGAAGTGGCACTTCTGAGGCCTCACAGGACCTCAGAGGTCATGTCGGAAGCCTCACAAGACTTCTGACACAACCGGAAGTTGGGTCAGAGGCCTGGAAAGGCCTTGGACATTGCTTCCGAAGCCTTGTGGGGTCTTGGAGGCCATGTCCAAGGCCTCACAAAACCTCCACATGACTTCTAGTTTCTACCAGAAGTTGCATCGGAGGCTTCGCAGGGCCTCCGACATCACCTTGGGCGTCACATAGGGCCTCCAACACCACTTCCAGTAGAAACCAGGTGTCGCGTCAGAGCCCTGCAGCGTGGGTGCTGAGCACGCACACATACACAAAATTGTGGGTGCCCAGGGCCCCGGGCTGCCTATAGTTGATTCCAGTGTAGCATATTATGTTTGCTAGAATCCTTAGAATCTTAAACGTTTCAGGGAAAGCCACTTGTGTCTTTATTTCACAAGGGGGGGGAGGGGGACTTGCCACGCAACAATTAATACAATTGATGAAAAAGGGAAAAGACTCTCATGCTTGTCAGGTCTGGGGAAAAATGGCCAGCATAGAATTTGATAATAGAGTGTTGAGCAATATTACATTCATCTGCAGAGCTCTGGATATGGGGAATCTTTTATAGGCCATTCCAGGGACCATATGCCAGAGGTGGATGGGGCTAAAGACAATTGTGGATGGTTCAACGAATGTAAATTTTACCATTGTACAGTAGACTAGTTTCTGTTGGGGATGTCTGTATTCCGATGAAAACAAAAAAGGATGGAGAAATTGCTGCAGTTTACATGTTCAACTGTGGTCAGGAATGGAAACCAGTCACACAAATATGATCACTATTTGTTATTGGTTTTTAAAGTCCAGAAATAATATGTAATTACAGTATTCTCTGAAATGTTTTGATGTTTGCGTTATTTCCAAATCAATGTGAGTTACACAAGCTGCATAAATATTGATGTATGCTACTTAAGTTATGTAAAGGTAAAGGGACCCCTGACCATTAGGTCCAGTCGCGGACGACTCTGGGGCTGCGCGCTCATCTCACTTTACTGGCCAAGGGAGCTGGCGTATAGCTTCCGGGTCATGCGGCCAGCATGACTAAGCTGCTTTGGGCAAACCAGAGCAGTGCATGGAAATGCCATTTACCTTCCCGCCGGAGTGGTACCTATTTATCTACTTGCACTTTGGCACGCTTTCGAACTGCTAGGTTGGCAGGAGCAGGGACAGAGCAACGGGAGCTCACCCTGTCGCAGGGATTCAAACTGCCAACCTTCTGATCGGCAAGCCCTAGGCTCTGTGGTTTAGACCTCAGCACCACCCGCGTTATGTAATTTATATTAATTATATTACTTAGCAGACAGGGAGAGAAATAATGTAGCATTTGGCAGAAATTAAACTGCAGTGGAATGGAAACAATGCTGATTGTGATGAATGCAGGACAGAATGGAAATTAATGCCACCTTACATCCCGGGTTGCTATGCACACTCACACATCCTTCTCTATCTTCCAGTCAGGCAAGTAGAAGTCAGCTTCAGAGTTTGAGGACCCGTTTCAGCCAGGCAAAACAACACTCAAGGAGGATGTGGCTAGGGAGGGTTTATGGCCAGGGACAAGGTGTCCACCCCTGCCTTAGATCATCTTTATAGCCATGCATTTCTAACCCACAGTTTGGAGGCTCGTCGTCAACAGGCTCATCTCAGCTATCTGCCAATCACCCATTCCCACCACCCTTCTGAGTAATACCCCTCCCCACCTTCTCACTATATAGACGGATCTGGCAACTTCTGTTTCAGTGTATCTGAAGAAGTGTGCATGCACACGAAAGCTCATACCAAGAACTAACTTAGTTGGTCTTTAAGGTGCTACTGGAAGGATTTTTTTTATTTTGGTGGGGAAGTCTTTCCTCACACTACAAATGGCCCTCCTGCAAACAAAACTTGGAATTTGCAATCAGCATGCCACAGGTTTCTATATTTGCAAGATTAAAAATAAAAATGTGCTCTCTGCTAGAAGTTGGAGAATATATTTGTAGCTCCCAGCGTTCTTCACACTTCTTTCTCATTTGGCATTTCATTAAAGTAACGGATGCAAGAGATTTCCCGAGGCAAGATGATTTTTCCCTGAATCAGTCAGCAGGTACTATCTGAGTATTAAATAAATCCTTTGTAACACTATACTTAAAAAAAGGCTTAAGTTATTATGACTTCATCATATTTCCCCCCAATACCATTTGTTCAGGCTTCCTGAGTAGCAACTCATTTTTTTAACTCAATAATTCTCCTTTGGTTAATGTTGCTCCATTAAATACCATTAAAATATGCCCTCTTCAGATTTCTACACCTACATTAGTTGTTCAGGTCGGTCAATTTGTGGCTGAACATTTTAAAAATGAGTATACAAGACCAGCAGAGAGAATTTTACTTTGGAGATTCATCTCTCCTGTCTTAACCACATAAAGAGTTTGATGAGGTATTTAAAATGCTTTCCATTCTTCTACCTTACCTTAGCCCTAAACTACATTTTATGTTGGCAGACCTCTGCCTTCACTTCTTGGCAGGATGGTGGGGAGGAGGACTATGAAGATGAAGAACAATGGGTGCAGGAAAAAGTTCAGTCATCCTCCTGACGCCAAACTGTTGCCTTAAAGTTCATTTCAATCCACACTGGAGACCCATATTTGAGGACAGAGGGCTGCTGTCAAATGTAGTTTGAGCTTCAGTAAGATATTGTCCCTCTACCTCAGTCACCCCAAAACTGTGATCTATGTCATACTTTGAGGTGGGTTACAATACCTCTAGGGAATACAAATAGAGTTGCCATAGTGAGGGACCCATGGAAATAATAAAGAGTGAAAAGCTTGGTGAAAGAGTGTGATGACAAGGAGTTGGAGGACAAAGTTGAGTGTCTCATTGTGTGTGGTCTGTACACCCCATCCCACTGTCGGAATCTCTACTAGGCGAAGCTGATAAAGCTCATCTTCCAGCCGAGCCTTCGGAATCGCCTCCCGAAGAATAATTAATGACCTGAGCCTTTGATGAGGCTCCAAGGCACATTCCCGCATTCAGTAGAGTTTCCAGCACAGGAAAGAGACGAGAGGTTTATGGCTACATCGCTATGCTTTATTTCTAAGCTGCGCAGACAGAAAGGACATCTTCTCTCTATGAAAGCAGAGAGCAACTGAACAAAGGAACAAAGGAAACAGGAAACCACTAACGTCACATCCCGTCTCCTTTCCCATGAGACTTCCAACAGCCTGGAAGGTCTCTGAAATGTAAACAGAGTCCTGTGACTACAAGCAGCTGCTCAGTGGCAAACAGAAACTAACACTCACATCCTTCTGTCATTTGGCATCGCAAAAGACGCTATGCCTTCATCAAAGCTGAAGTAAGATTCATTTGCCAGACCAGAAGTTTTCTGTATGTGGAATGCTGTGTGTGTGTGTGTGTGTGTGTGTGTGTGTGATCTTTTCCTTCACCTGAAGTAACCAAATGTCTTGGGCCAGGCCTGCTCTTTCTGCAGTCTGATGTGAGTCGGCCGAATAAAGGGAAATTGGAAGCTACCCATGCACTCAGTACTCCTCAGTACATAACAGTATGCTGTCTTATATCGAGTCAGGCTATTGAGCCATCAGACTCAGTATTGTCTACATTCACTTTCAGTGGCTCTTCTGAGTTTTGACAGGCATGAATATGGAACCTTCCAAGCTATGAGTCTTCTCAGGAGTGATTGAGTTTTACCTCAAAAGTCTTTCAAAGGGCTGTGTGTATGGGAACTGGAACACAAGAAAATATCGGGGCCTACAAAAGCCATGTATAATAGAGATACCGATGCTAAAGAAACAGCTAGTTTCTTCTTAAAATATACTGATATTCATCCAGTGGGAAAATCCATTATTAACTATTAGGGGGAAATAATTGGTACCTCTGGGTCTATATATTTTTGTTTTTATACAATTTACAGATACGGAACTGATGCATGTTCTCCATTGTAGAGGGTGAGGCCTCAGATCAGTATAGGGTTTTGGGTGTTTTTAAAAATAATTTTGTTTTAGTAATGGGCCATTTTAAAAGTCTAAGATAAAAAGGCAAGTAAAAGTGAGTTAATTGGATGTTAAGGGAGCACTTTTAGGGATATATTAATCTCCATTTGCATACCGTTGGCATATCTAAATCCCATATGTGATTAAAGAAAGTTATAAATATGCAACATCATTTAGTGGTTTATAAAATGAAGAAAAGTTCAAACTTTGATTCTGGTGATTAGAAATGGAAAGAATGGAGTGGTCATTTCATGTCAATTACATTCCAAGTCAAAAGGATGGACTGATGAGTAAAGCCCCATTGTTCTTGATTCAGCTTACTCCCATGTAAGCATGTATAGGACTGTAGCTGATGAGTGCCAAAATGAGCTTTGCCTGTCCAATGAATGCACAATTCATTTTTGGTGGGGAGAACTAGGACTACATTTTATTAATCAAATTCATTATATTTTGCAAAGGGCAGTAATAGTTCAGAAAGCTATTCTATTCTATAAAGTCAGTTTTAATTGCTACAGAGGCTGGATTGCATTTCCTACCTACTACTTCGTCCAGCCTGGGCAGGGCATTCTTCACCCCTGAAGTGGGGGGAAGTGAAGAGGGAGCAAGGGAGAGAGAAAGAGAATTGCCAATGAGGTGGCAAGAGTGGACTTATCAAGAGCGAACCAGCAGAAAATAACACCATGCAAGTTGGAGTTCACTCTTTATTCACAAAACCACGATCTGCACAGACTTGCCGGAGCATTGGGCCTAATGAGTACAGCAACTCATCCTGGGTAGGTCTGGATTCATTAAGCAGTTGCTGTGATTGAATTTCGCCACCTTCTCACAGCTGCCTAAGTCCCCTCCTCTTTGGGATTTTCCCAAGCAATCTGCATCTGCTTGCAAACAAACTCTCCTCCACCCTCTTCTGGTTCTGGGAGACAGAAGGCGAGCTTGTTGCAGCAGGAGGGCGAGACACCTGTGACTCTTTACCAGTCTCTTGGCTTCCCTGCTACCCTGCTTCAGCTTCTGTCTCTATTCTGGGCTTCTCTCTGCCACAGACTCTCCCAGCTCACTAAGGCCCGTTACTCCTTCAGCTTCTGACCCCTTCTCTCCCCAGTCTTTCCCTTCTCCCTGTGACCACTCACTGTTGTCCCACCACCACAACTTAGGCTTCATCCCTTGGTGGTTGCCCAGTTTATTCCTCCCACATTCCTCTACATCAAACCAGTCCATGACAGATTTCAGGGTTGCCCATTGAAGTTGACAGACACTAGAATCTAGGGATGGAGTGATCAGGCTACATCTGGTTGATATCATTTTTATTTGCGTGGACAGGCGGAGTCCCCAGATCCTGCACAGTCCCCCTGTCATGTGAATAACGACTCAAGACAACGTGCTATGGGATTAAATTGGCCACAACTTTATTAAATTTCAAATGTGGGTAGACCTTGGCTCAGGCATTGGGCGTTCTCCCTCCCCGGTCCCCAGCCGGGGACCTAGGGAGCATCAGGGTTATCCAGTGTGTGTGGGGGGGGGGATGGGCCGGCTCTGGAGAACATATGTTCAAGCAGAGATGGCCGCCCCCGTAACGCTGCCGCCGCAGGAGGGAGCAATGATGACCTTTCGGTGTACGGCCAAAGCCTCCCTTCAGAAAACCCCTTTAACGGGGAACCCTGGTATCGCCGCCGCAAGAGGAAGATGGACAAAAGGATTCCGCCCAAGGCCTGATACCGCCAAAGTTGTGACGTTTTCCTACGGGAAAGGCGAAACCTGCCAATGCAGGGAAATTCCTTTCCGGCCCTTTAACAGCGACCTTAACGTAGCAGCGCCCTCATACCTGTGAAGAAAAGTTAACCTGCAAAACCTGTGAAGAAAAGTTAACCTGCAAAATAAGACCTTAACTGAGGGTGGGTAGGGTGGGAGAAGCTCTGGAGCCAAGTGAGGATTCCTAGGTAAGATCCTCCCTCTATTGTGTGGGCAGGTAATCCCTCCCCCTACCTGGCCTGGTCTCCTTGGCAACGCTTCCCCCAGGTGGGATTGGACAACTGACTGAGGTAGGTGGAGACCTCCAGGTATCCCACCTGAGGGAAGGCAAAGCCAAGCCTATGCTGTTGGAGCCGCTCCAGATCTAGGGGCTGCACGCATCCACGCAAAGGGCGCCCCCCATTTTAAGCGGGGAGCGGTCATTGTGGTTCTTCCTACACCCTGGGGTACAGGGTAGCTCCTGTGGGGAATCGGCTGTAGTGTTGCAGATTTGCTGCCTTGTAGGAGTGTTGACTGTTTGCTTCCACCTTTGTATATTTAGAAGCAAAGCAACTTCTAATAGTGGGTCTCCAGTATTTCTTCAAACAAGGTAAATCATGGGCAGGTAGCATTGCTGCCCCTGGAAATTTTCTCCCCTTAGGGAAGTGGCAGCTGCACATTTATATAAGTGTTCAAGAGTGACAGGAAATTGCATTTAAATATTCAGCCTCCTACAGGCTTTGCAGGAAATTCAAATAAGACATCCATTCCTACATTTTAAAATGTGATTTAGTGGCATGCAGCATTGTTAAAGTGGTTTGCGCACTCTTGGTGGTTTAACATAGCCGCCTGGAAAAAAAGGAGAAAAGCTTCAAACCTTCTGATTTAACCATTTATAAATTGCATCTATAAAAATCCTTTAAACAACATTTTATTAGCAGCACCATAAACTCTGCCTTGTCATAAACACGTTGCCACAACAATGGGATCTGACAGATTTAAGTAATTAATTCCTGACAGTTTCATGTTAATAGCTGTCTATAAACATTCAGTGCTATTTTCATTTTTTACAGGCTGAATATAAAAGACGGTTGGGCGGAAAATAAGCAGGCAGGAGGTTAAGCAAAGCCAGGTTGGGCTCAAATCATATCCTGTTTGAGGTTCTTGGCGGAAACTGACCCACATGACAAGACAATACGGCTTAACTTTTGGTGATTACCTTTGGGGGGGCAGGGGTACCTGTGGGCCACCCAAAACCTCCTGGCATGTCATATACAATGTACAGTGTGTGGGTGAACCACCCCTGGTTTAAATACAAAGTGAACCATCATATGCACCATCCCCCTTAGGACAGTCATCATTGTCCATTATTACTGTAGCATTTACAGTTCCTACAGCATCAGCACTGCCTTTCATCCCTGCACAAGCATACTAGACATAGCTCTTTATCTGTCTCAGGACCACCTAAAGCACAGAAACCTCAGAGCTCCCTCCCAAGCCAGTTTGTTAACTATCACAATCCAGGGATCATGGGTCTAGGAAGGAAGACAAATTCAGTTGAGAAAGAACCATGTTTTGGACTCGCCAGTGTGGCTCTGCTATTCTGGTGCTTACCGCAACAGCATGGAGAAAAGCCATAAGGAACTGAGTTCTTAGCTGCGGGCTGCTAAGTTTAATATAGACCTTAGACCATGGGTGGGAAACCTGTGGCCTTCTGGAGGTTGCTAGACTCCAATTCCCCCCTTCCCTGACCATGTTGACTGGGGCTGATGGGAGTACAATAATATGTATGGTTCCCTATAACTATCTCAGATTCAACAGCTCCAGCCCCTTATCTGTCACACAACATAGACAGGCATATCTTTCAGTAGCCATCTCTCAGCAACTCTGAGGAACTCCTGGTTGCATCTCAACAACACTGGACAGTGTGAACACACCTCAAAAGTGCTCATTCACACTGTGCCAGCAGTAGCTAGACTCGTACTGATTCCCCAAACCTTCATACAGTTACTCTAAACACTTCTTTGCCAGAGCTAGAGTTGCTGACTACCTTTTCAGCTACCTGCTGCTTATGAAATTGCAACTGGCCAGGTATGCTGTATCCAATGGCCAGGTGATAACCTTCACTTATTTTTGTCTTGGTTGTGATGCCACAGCTGCAATATTGGAAATCTACACTTTCCCTATATTGCAGAGAAGCAGCAGCTGAGTTTAACAATGTTTCCTATCGTTTCAAAGTAACATCACAACCCAAGAGGGACAAATTTCCACAGCCTTTACTAAAATTAAAATATCTTAAAGCAGACTTAATTCAATCCTGACTATGTCTTAGCCTTATATCATGGAGGAGTGTGAAATAATTTGAGTGAAAATCATTCAAATTAATATGTGAATTATTCAAAAATGTACACCTAATTAATCTAAAAACACAAAATTAAAATGGAGAAAAGAAGAATGCATAAATTTGTGATTTGTAAAATATTTTACACATGTTAGACCATCCAGTTTTGGGGAGGGAACCAAGAATAGTTGTTTTGAATTAATGTAATAGTTGCTTTGTTTAATGTCAGATGGTGGGTTTCTTAGATGATAATTAAAATTTGGAGAATTTGAAATCATGTCTGTAGTCACAAAAATTGACATTGGGAATCCAATGGTTGGGCCAAAACTTCAAATTCAGAACTGGAGAAGGCAAAAGGTAAAAAAAGCAAAAAAGAAAAAAAGAAAAAGAAAAAGTTTTTTAATCTCAGTGGAAGCTTTCTCTGTGTCATTCACATTTCCGATTTGATATTTATGTTGTTTTCTCTTTCACATTAATTTGAGATCTAATGACAGTAAACACTGATATGCCTAATCTGAACTGAGTTTAAAATGCATTACTTAATTAAATCAAAATCTGTCTAGCACAGATGCAAGAATGCTGTATTTCATGATCATATCTTAGGAATATAGTCATGGAAGTCCTGATTTATGCATATAGCTGCATCTGTCTGTGGTTTTCTTTTATATGGATGCTTGTCTTTTGCCATTTTTTATTGTGATGGAGATGTCTGAAAACCTGTTGTTTTCTTTCTGTTTTTAACTAAATGATGGGTAGAATTTATTGAAGTCCTTCTGTCCATAAGATAAAACTACCAAGAAAATAATGGAGCTGTCTGAAAGGTTTATTAACTTTATGCTTGTGTGATGTCTCTTCTGGATTAATCATAAAAACCTCATGCATCCTATTGCTGTTTGGGTGCTTGAGATGTTTCTAAAGTTTCTGAAGGATTTCTTCTTATGCAAACATCATTCTAAATCATAAATATGAAAACTGTAGATGCTTCTTTGACTCTGCACGGGAGATTAAGTAAAGGTAAAGGGACCCCTGACCATTATGTCCAGTTGTGACCAACTCTGGGATTGTGGGGCTCATCTCGCTTTATTGGCCGAGGGAGCCAGCGTACAGCTTCCGGGTCATGTGGCCAGCATGACAAAGCCGCTTCTGGCGAACCAGAGCAGTGCACGGAAATGCCGTTTACCTTCCTGCCGCAGCGGTACCTATTTATCTACTTGCACTTTGACATGCTTTTGAACTGCTAGGTTGGCAGGAGCTGGGACCGAGCAACGGGCGCTCACCCTGTCGTGGGGATTCGAACCGTCGACCTTCTAGGCTCTGTGGTTTAACCCACAGCACCACCTGCGTCCCTCACGGGAGATTATTATGTTTAAAAAAGCCAAAGTAGATGTACCTCACAAAAAATAAAAATAAAAAACTTAAAGCCCATGGATGTCCACTGAGAAGTAAGCCCCACTGAATGAATTGCTTCTGGCTAAGTGAGTATAGGATTGCAGCCTTAGACCATGGAATGTGTGATTAGAAATTGGATGGCTATCAGATACAATATACAGAAGTATTCTTGCTCTTATTTTTTTAATAAAAATGTATATTACAATTTAAAAAGCCATGATCATAGTAACCACAATCCATGATGTTTTAACAAAGTTGCAGTTGCTCCAGTATATTAATGACCATTTCCTTAGAAACAAGTACTCAAATTATTTTACTTCCCTGATGTATCCAGTATGAGCTAACCATTAAAAATGGTGAGTTGGGGTCTTCCCCCACTCTGCTTTGCAATTTGTAAGAAATTATATCTCTTTCTTCTCATTCTTTTGTTCCATTAAGAGTTTGATCCTTTCTTCCAGGGCTTCAAGTTCCTAAAAAAGAATATGAGTACTGTTATGTTTTTACTGATTCTGTGAGAAATGAGCATGGATGAGGCACCAGTTGTTCACCAGACATTATATTTGGTTCTCCATTCATACTGATTAGACATGTGGTGAACCCTTGCACATATTCCACAGGATTTTTGTGTATATTGCGACATCTTCTGGGGCACAGAAGATAAGGTAAATAATACTGTGTGCAGTGCCAGCCTTTCCTGAAACTGAGGGAACATTGGTTTTCTCAATATATTTGTGTCTCTACACTGCAGAAGACAACTAGATTGTTCTCCATTAACTTATGTTCTCAGCGTTCCTCAGAACAGCTTGAAAACACTGATCTAGGAACATGGAATTGGTTTGTGTATATGGTTGCAAAAGAAACCATGTATGTCTGCATTTCCCACCCTAAGCATGAAGTGAGAGAGATACATAGATTCAGCCCTGCATTCTCTAATAGGCTAAAAGCTCTATTAATTTCATATCCTGTTCTATGTCTTTGTACATTTGTGTGGGTGCATGCTTGTATGTGTATTTGGAAATTATGGGCAGCAGCCAAATGTGAAAAGGGTAAATAATGCTGCATTCTCTGACAGGCTGATTGTTTCCAAAAAATGAACAACTATTAAATCTGTTATGATGAAATTTCATCTAGGACAAAGTGCTCTCCTAATGCAATAATTTTAAAGCAATAGTTCTTCCATCTGGTAAATGGAATTCATAGGCTTTGGATTCAAACTGTTTTAATGAAAGAGCAATTGTCTAGGAAAATGTAGTCATAAAAAGTTCCATTTTCTCTGAAGCTAGGCTAGTTGAAATTTTGCACTTGAACAGAATCCTCTTATCTGAAATTAGTTCATTGATTTGCATATATAGCGACCCCAGATGGAAAGGAGATTTTAAAGTGAAAACACCATCTGCATTCATCTTTAATGACAAGCTATAGAGTTTCCTGAGAATCTCATTTCCAATAACTACTTTGCAAAATGGTTTACAAGTCATCATAATCATTACTTTTGAACCTACAAAGCTAATGTTGGAAAAGTCAACTGCAATTCAGTCTGAACCAAAATGGAGGTGGGCTATCTCCTCTGTAATTAATGGCTCGATTAATAAATAAAATTTCTCTCCCACCTTCTTCAGATTCTAGACACTGGCAATCATCCCAACATAGGCACAACATATATGTAGATTCTGCATTCAAAGGATGACTGAAGCAAAAAACTATTTGAAACTGCTGTCGTCTGCAGCGGTAGCCTGAATTATGTGCAATAAGAAAACACCAATGGACAAATATGGAGAAGGAATGTGTCTATCTATACTTCTCACAAAAGTCAATAGGAGGCGAGGTTAATCAAGTATTTTAAATAAGTACTGGAGTAGAAGTGGCCTAGCCCAATCGTCAGTTCTGTCAAGGAGGAGGAGGAAACCTTTGATAACTCTAGATGGCCTTTGGGTTCCCTTCCAACTCTAGAAGTTTGTGAATCTATCAGGCAATGACATACATGATTTTTGCTGCAATTATGCTGTTTAGCATATTTTTTTAGTTGTTTTGTTAATAGCATTTTATAGACTGTAATTATTTTACTGATGATTTGTTATTCTATATGATTTATGTTGCATGTGTGATGTAAGGGAAACTGCTGCTACCAGCTCTCTCAGTGCTTATATAATGTAAAACCCAGTGGCAAGCAAGGCTTCCCACTATGAAGCAATCAGCAATCAGACAGATCAATGAAAGTTAATGGAGCACCGTGCCTGAAAATGTACTGATAGCCATTGTAGGTGGCAAGATGTGTTCCCTGTGCCCAGCCCCAGTTAACAACTAGGGGTTCTGTTTTGAACCAGCTGAAGTTTTCTGAGGAGCCAGTCCCAGTTGCAACATGCTGCAGTGTGTTGGGCATCTAGACCAGAGGTGATACATAGCTACAGTGAAGCTATTTCTGTCTAGGGCAGTCTTTCTCAACCTGTGGATCCCCAGATGTTGTTGAAAAACAACTCCCATCACCCCTATCTAGCAAGGCCAGAGCTCAGGGATGATGGGAGTTGTAGTCCAACAACATCTGGGGACCCACAGGTTGAGAACTGCTGGTCTAGGGAATTCCCAGCTGGTATTGTCTTTGACATACTTAGCTATCACAGGCCAGCCATTTCGGAGCTTAGATTTTAAACGTAGCTCAGGGTGGAACTACATATGAATGCATGTAATGAAAACCCAGTTGCTGTAACTGGTGGAAAGCATTGTATCTCATGACATGGATCTGAGAAATTGCAGTGGGATACAGTGCTGGAGGGGACACAGGTGGCACTGTGGGTTAAACCACAGAACCTAGGGGTTGCCGATCAGAAGGTTGGTGGTTTGAAACCCCGCGACGGGGTGACCTCCTGTTGATCGGTCCCTGCTCCTGCCAACCTAGCAGTTCGAAAGCACATCAATGTGCAAGTAGATAAAAATGGCGGGAAGGTAAACAGTGTTTCTGTGTGCTGCTCTGGTTCGCCAGAAGCGGCTTAGTCATGCTGGCCACATGACCTGGAAGCTGTACACCGGCTCCCTCGGCCAATAAAGCGAGATGAGCACTGCAACCCCAGAGTCGGTCACGACTGGACCTAATGGTCAGGAGTCCCTTTACCCTTTACCTTTATAGTGCTGGAACAGTCTTTAAGAATGCTGGGCCCAAGTATTTGTGGAACCAGTAGAATAATCATGGTGTTGGGTTCCAGGAAAACAAAAGGCTATCTAAGGGACCAGTTGGTGGAGTAGCTTAGGACAGGTAAAAAGGTGAGCGTACCTTTTATGTACCCATCACTTCTCTATTTCAATATGCCTGTCCTAAGCCAACCCGTTGCCTGCAGGATGTGTTTAGCTTTCAAATGTGTTTTCCAATGTGTTTAGCAATATATCTGTTTGAAACTCATCAGAGGAAAAAAGGATTTGGGGAAAAGCATCCCTACCCCTTGTCTATTCTCTATTCCACACAACCTTTTTGAAGTTGCTTTTCTGTGGGAAGTGCAGCCATTTTGATGTTGTTGTTGCATGCATCCACCCCAAGCTACATTTGAAACCTAAGTCCTGATATGACTCCCTAGCAACTGGCTGGTGACAAGTAGCTCAAGTGTTTCAAAGACTATTTTAGCGTGTGTGAACAGAACCATTTCTTTCTTCCAACATAGTCCTTCGTGTTTAGATTTTTGTTTTACAGCAAAGTAACCTTTCTCAAAGAGAACCTGTTGGGATGAAATCTATAGAAGTGTCAAAAGAAAAAGCTGGATGATATTGCAGGGCTGGCTTCCTGAAAAGAGGCTACGCTTGCACTCAAAGTGTTGAGAGTCACCTTTTCAGTCGTCCTTTGTTTTTGATGATTGCCTTAAATAACTCCTTTCCTGTTTTACACAGAGATACATAGAGTACGGTGTATCCTACAGACCATAACTTAATTTTAGGGCAACTCCTTTCTGAGTTCAGCGACATGTCAGTTTAAGGACCATAATTTTCTTGATACAAACTCAAAGGATGCATTCTAAGAGAAGAATGTAGTGGGATGGCAATAATTTCCGAATCAAAAATTATACGACCGTTTGAATAGTTTTTAGCCATCATGCCTGATTTCTTCACATTCCTGAATTAGCCAAACAACAACAACAACAACAACAACAACAACAACAACAACAATTTTTTATTTATACCCCGCCCATCTGGCTGGGCTTCCCCAGCCACTCTGGGTGGCTTCCAACAAAATAATATAATACCGTAATACATCAAACATTAAAAGCTTCCCTAAACAGGGCTGCCTTCAGATGTCTTCTGAAAGCCTGGTAGTTGTTCTCTTTGACATCTGGTGGCAGGGCGTTCCACAGGGCAGGTGCCACTACCGAGAAGGCCCTTTGCCTTCCCTGTAACTTGGCTTCTCACAGTGAGGGAACTGCCAGAAGGCCCTCGGCCCTGGACCTCAGTGTCAGGTTAGAACGATGGGGGTGGAGACGCTCCTTCAGATATACTGGACTGAGGCCATTTAGGGCTTTAAAGGTCAGCACCAACACTTTGAATTGTGCTTGGAAACGTACTGGGAGCAAATGTAGGTCTTTCAGGACCGGTGTTATGTGTTCTTGGCGGCCGCTCCCAGTCACCAGTCTAGCTGCTGCATTCTGGATTAGTAGCAGTTTCCGGGTCACCTTCAAAGGTAGCCCCACATAGAGCGCATTGCAGTAGTCCAAGCAGGAGATAACCAGGGCATAACCACTCTGGCGAGGCAGTCTGTGGGCAGATAGGGTCTCAGCCTGCGTACCAGATGGAGCTGGTAAACAGCTGCCCTGGACACTGGTTACCCCATATCCTAACTGAGTTGTCATCATTATACTATGTAGCCAATCAGATTGCAGTTTGGTGACACCCCAGAGGGCAAGTGAGGACAGGTGACAGTGTGGGCAATTGAGTGCAACAGAATGGAACATTTTGCTGAAGAGAAACAAGAAATCATCCAGGCGCCAGCATCTGATAAACCTGAAGCAATATTTGACAGTAGCTGATAGGTAACATGCAGTGCCAATCTACATTTGACAGTATCTGACAACTAGGTTAAGCAGGAGTCTATGTGCAAAATTGACTTGGCTTCTGGTGGCCTGTCACATGAAGTGCAGGAGGGGAGTGAATTTTCTCACAAATAGTCCCTCCGGTCTACTGATTCCACAGGAAAGCTTGTTAAAGGTAATGTTTCTCCCGTGGTGTATAGGTATTACAAGAACACTGTGAGGAAAATGTATTCATGTAATGTAATGTAATGAGGGACTCACATACTCAGTGTTGAAAAGCCACAAGTGCATATCTAATGACACTCCTAGGATGAAATGTACATTGCCATAGCAGTACATACCCTGGAGGGGAAACAGCTGGTGCATATGCAACCTTGAAGGAAGTCTATATTTGTGTAAGAGACAGACTATAGCTTCAGGACACAAACAAATCTCAGAGATTTTGCAACTGCTCTTTACTAGGTAGGGATTGACAGATCCGTCATTTTTGATTCCCCGTTTCCAATTTTAAATTGAGTTCTTCATAGTTATGCAGTAGTTTGCATGGTTTTTTAAAGAAACAAATCCTCAGGATAATTCATCAATGTTTTAGTGCAAATTTCTCCTAACGAACACATTTTTGCCTAATACACACATTTTTTCGAAAGCAATTTCCCCATTTGTGAGACATGTTTCGCATGGTGTTTTCATCAATATCTACATTTTTATGCACACTGTATAATATTATATGCACCTTAGTACCTATTACTTGACAGGAGAACTGCAAAGTGAAATTCCCTATACAGGGCTGCCTTCAGATGTCTTCTAAAGGTTATATAGTTACACAACTCCTTGGCATCTGATGGCAGGGGATTCCACAGGGCGGGCGCCGCTACTGAGAAGGCCCTCTTATTGGTTTCCTGTAGCTTCACTTCTTGCAGTGAGGGAGCCAGCAGAGGACCCTTGGAGGAGGACCTCAGTGTCTGGGCTGAGCAATGGGCGTGGAGATGCTCCTTCAGTTATACTGGGCCAAGGCCGTTTAGGTCTTTAAAGGTCAGCACCAACACTTTGAATTGTGCTTGGAAACATACTGGGAGACAATGCAGATCAAATCCCTGCTCCCCCAACCCAAACTGCTTACAAAATACAGTGGTACCGCGGGTTAAGTACTTAATTCGTTCCGGAGGTCTGTTCTTAACCTGAAACTGTTCTTAACCTCAAGCACCACTTTAGCTAATGAGGCCTCCTGCCGCCGCCGCGCCGCCAGAGCACTATTTCTGTTCTCATCCTGAAGCAAAGTTCTTAACCTGAAGCACTATTTCTGGGTTAGAGGAGTCTGTAACCTGAAGCGTATGTAACCTGAAGCGTATGTAACCCGAGGTACCACTGTAGCACTTGGAGTTGATAAAAGACACTGGGATGAAGCATGTTAGTCTCTGATAAATTCTTAAACCTACAGCTTGACAGCAAAATATATGACAAGCAGAACTGGTGTCTTAGCATGTGTTGTGTGTGTCTGCACACACACACACACAATTCACAGAGCTCAAAGGAACAACTCTTCCTAGGAGGGCTTTCAGCTAACAACTAGTGGAAGACTATGTTGTCATCCTAGATTAACAAGGAAAGTCAGTGGACTGTTACATCATTTGCACAAAATAATCTGGGTTTCTTTGGAAGCCTTTGAAAGATCTGTGAGGCGTACGGTTGTCAACCACTTCTGTCCATCACATATGACAGTTTATGTTATATATAAAATGACAAAAATAATAATACCAGGATTGTACCACAATGCAAAGATTGGCAGGGGGTGGATTACAGAGAATATTCAGTTCTATTTGTAAGTAGGGGCTGGTTCATCATATGCTTGCCAAAGAATGATCCTAATGCAGAACATTCCTTGACACACACACCCTACCACTCACCAGTGGGGAAGCTAGGATCCAGGCCTTAATGTGTCACCTCCAGGACATCTAATGAGGATCCTTTTGTAGGCTATAGATTCTGCCCAGTTCCCTTCTCTGCCACAAGGTTCTGACAATTCTTAAGTAATAGCTACAGACCAGCATTGCTATGAAGTCTCTCAGCCCCACTCACCTCACAGAGTGTTTGTTGTGGGGGAGGAAGGGAAAGGAGAATGTTAGCCGCTTTGAGACTCCTGAAGGGGAGTGAAAGGCGGGATATCAAATCCAAACCCTTCTTCTTCTTCTTCTATGAGGAAGGCAAAAACCTCAAAGCACCCTGCCAGTTGTGGTAGTAATATTGCTTTCCAGATCCACCTTTGTCAACAGCAGCAAGGACAACTGCGTGCCTATGTACAGTGAGCCCCTGCGAACCAGGAAGAGGTGGCAATACCTAAAAATAAACAGACAAAACAATGTTCTGGAATAAAAAATGGACACAACTTTATTGATTACAGAGGCGGGTGGCGCTGTGGGTTAAACCACAGAGCCTAGGACTTGCCAATCAGAAGGTCGGCGGTTCGAATCCCTGTGACAGGGTGAGCCCCCATTGCTCGGTCCCTGCTCCTGCCAACCTAGCAGTTCGAAAGCACGTCAAAGTGCAAGTAGATAAATAGGTACTGCTCCGGCGGGAAGGTAAACGGCGTTTCCGTGTGCTGCTCTGGTTTGCCAGAAGCGGCTTAGTCATGCTGGCCACATGACCCGGAAGCTGTACGCTGGCTCCCTCGGCCAATAAAGCGAGATGAGCACTGCAACCCCAGAATCAGCCACGACTGGACCTAATGGTCAGGGGTCCCTTTACCTTTACCTTTTATGTATCCTGAGTGAGCTGCCTGACTGTTGGCTGACATTGAAGAGGGTTGTGACTGGGTTAAGGACCACCTCAAGATGCAGGTCAACCAAGGTGACACCCCCCCGGCCACCATTTGAAAGTTCTTTAGTCCATCTGCCCCCTATCTGGACTTCTGGATAGACTCTTCCACATGACCTTTGAAGTATTTGTAAGTAAACTAATTTTTAACTTACCACAAGTGTGATCTTTTTCTATGCTGGGGAAGAGAGGAACTTTGGAAGGAACTTAGAAGGACACTTTTTAAAGGTCTATCAGCCTATATTTCTACGCTTTACTTTGCTGCATATTTTGTGATTTTAAATCTCGGCTGGGGTTCTATCACCAGTCTTCACCCTAAACCTGGATTTTGGCATCCAGGGATTTCTCCCTTTTCTGCCTTTTTCTTTTTCATTGTCACCAGCAGAAACTTTATGCACTCTTCCTCACTCTGCCTGCTCATGGGTAGTTTTTGCACAAACCTACATAGGGCTCACACTTAATAGTGATCAAAATGGCCTAAAGATTCTGCACATTTTTAGGTGAAAACAAAACTCCACATGCTACAATAGAAGAAACCTGGGCTCCTCTACATGGACGATGTTGAGAGGGCAGAGAAGTTTTTTGTCACAGTAGGGACTGTCATGCTGTTGAACTGCCTACCAGGGAGACTAAATCAGCACACTTCCTTAGTTAAAATATTGCAGCAAAGGGCTAAATTGATGAAATTGCAGGAATTGTGTAAGTTGCAAACACCAGGAGAATGTTTTCTCCCATGAGCTTGAAATCAATTTTTCCCTCTCTGCACACAGAGTTAACAAAGAACCACTTATACTGAAACCTCCAGTGAAGGCACTAATTTGATTTTCAGTGCTGCCACATGGAACCAAAAAACGTTCTATATATTGCAATCAGGACAGCTTTACCATTTCGTTGCAGGCTTCATGAGCTCTGAATGGCCTTCAGGTTAGCAACAATTTCTTTTGTGTGGGTTTTCTAGGTATGATTCACACACAAAACACACCCCACTCTTTCCAAATTCCAGATCAGTTGCTAATTCAGGTGCAAATTCAGCCAAACAGCATTTTCTACCAATTTCTTGCTAGTTGATTCTCCTTGCCCCTTGGCCTTGCTCCTGTGTCTTCATTGACAGCCTCCTGTGAATAAATTGAGCAGATGGAGCTTTTCTGGACAGGGAAAAGTAACAGAAATGCTTTCAGCTGCTACAGTTTGTGTGAGGCTGCCCTAAGGGGTAGAGAATCTGTGGCCTTCGTGATATTTTGTGATCACAAGTCCCATTAGCCTGGATCACTGGCCATGTTGACTTGGGGCAATGGCCACAGATTCCCAAAAATAAAAAAATAAGCTCAGAGTGTGATCTTTGTGGATTAATATACTCAGATAAGACATACATGAGTTACAGTCGTGACTAACTCATGGTTTCAACAGGGTTAAGGATCAATTTGCTCAGTCCCTTTATGTGGTCATCTCTCTGAATGGAACTGACCGGTAATTATTTTTTGGTAGGGTGGGGGAGGTCAGAATGAAATGTGAGTCCTTATGAGCAAAAGATCCTGAGAACAAACTGTAGGACCTAACGATCAAATGCAACAACAGTTCACGTAAAGCGAAGGAACAACAAGATCACATCGCCTGCATTTCAGACAGCATTTCCCTATTCGTCAGGAGCACTTGCAGTTCCAGCCAAATAACTAGCTCTAAATTGACTATTATTAAAACAGTACACAATTCTTACTGAGAACCCTGTGAGCCTTTACCAACACACTGTGATTTTGTAGCACCCTGCTTGTGGTTAACGCTTAGCTGGAATGAAATATTCAACGCAGCAATAGAGAATTTAAAATAATTATTTATTTGTCAGACAAATAAATGAGAGGCACAGTGGTATATGGTTACCAAGCTCTGGCCTGGCCTCCTGCCATTATGGCCAGCACTTATATTCCCTTAATCCAGCCCCCTTTGCTCCTCCTTGGGCTGCCTCTGTCCAATCAGCCTGGTTGGATTTCCTATTGGCTGATTGCTATAACCAATCACAAAAAGATACACCCATATCCTTCTGTCCTTATATGGAAGACAAACAGCTATATATTGTTACATTTATAAATGACAAATAAGTAGTAATATATCTTACATGTGTCTCAACAAGGAATCTTAATTACCAGCTCACCTCTTGCCCTCCCTGCCCTATTGCCTTCTAAAACAAATGGTTAATCTTAAATTTTTATCTTAAACATATGTCAAGGATCTTGAGTTTCACATCAACATTGAAAGATATCCTTCATTTGAAGGTTTCTAAACAAATGTCTGGCAGCTAATATATCAGGACAGCATTTGATGGCGTCTTCTTGTCTGGCAAGAGGGCTAAACTGCTGGCTGACTTAATTCCAGGATAAATACAACTCTTCTAGCATTTGTTAAATCCTTTGCATAATTACATTTAAGCCAACATATTTAATACACAACACAGATAGCCTCTTAAAAGGAATAAGGCCTTTTTAAAGTAGAGAGAGAAAGAAAGAAAAGGACTCAGTTTAAAACAGTTTCAGAAGAAGCCTCCTCCCCTTCAGCAAGCTGCTTTTCCCATTATCTGTTTAAGGAAGAAACAGCTTTAAAAAGACTTCCCAGCTAGATGCTTTAAAAAGACTTCCCAGCTAGATGCTTTTTTTCTCCCATTTGCCTCTGGCCTTAGAAAATACAGCTCAAGGTTTAAAAGAGGCCCATGGTATCATTTTACTATTTGCCCATTCCTAATTATGTTTATCTCTGCTTTTTTATCTTCTGTAACATGTAGGGTCAATGTCCTGCTTTTAGTCTGTAATTTCAGCTTTTACGACTTTGAGAATTGCTTTCTGCTATCAATCAAAAAGGGGCCCCTTGTCTTAGGAGAATGGCCAAGGTTTTCTCTGCCTGGCATTGAAACATTTGAAAATCTACTTTTGAAAATCTAAGCCCTCTTTAATATACAAGTCCTGATCAAACATTAATAAAATGCAGGCTTATGCCTGATGCCTCATTCCCCCCTTTCAAGCTCAAGGACCTTCGTCCCAAGTGTCCTTGATAGCTTGACCTTCATCATATTCCTGAGGTAAAGCTCTGTATAGGGCCATGATATGAGGTAGAGTTTCATTTGAAACCATCTTGCTAATTGTACTTCTAAAACATGAAATGATACATGGCATCATACATAAAACCATTACCACTACTGTCAAGAAAAACAAGCAAGACAATAGTATCCCTTTGAGTCCTGTGACATTAGGTAACCAATTGGTGAGCCATCCCATATCCCATCCTTCCCATGTTTGTACTGGGACATGTGCTATATTCTCCATCTTTGTGGCCAACACACGGATTGCCTCACCATTATCTGAAATGTTAAAGCAACAGGCATTCCCTGTCAAGTTCAAGACTCCACATAGGCCTCCCTGCTTGGCAAGTACATAATCCATTCCCATTTTCAGCTGCAAAATGGCGGCTCTACTTTCATCCAATTGTTGTGCAATAAGTCTCAAACTCCGGGCCGTTGCATTGGTTACAAGCTCCACTACTGCTTGCAATCGAATTATTCTGTTTAGATTATAAATAGGATCCCGTGCCCCTTGTATGAGCTCACCAGGATTCCAGGAGGCAGGATCATAATAGGCTATAATGCGCTCTGGTGGCCAATCATCAGTACCGCTCCAACTTTGGGTACTTCCTCCTGCTATATGAGAAATATCAGCGTTTCTTCGTGTTCGCTTGGGCAAATTAGTAGGCATAATCCACATTGGTGGTAATACCCATCCCAGGAAACAAGTCCCACTCCATTTGGAGGGGAGTTTCTTGTATGCCCATTCTCCACATATCCACCACAACCATCGTGTCTGAGGTCTTTGGTACGTGGAGTACAGAAGGCGAAATAGCAAAAGAGGTAGAGAGTTCACAGTGCAGTATGTTAGATTGCCTTTTTCTGTCACAGTTATGTTCCATACCACTTTCCATGCATGAATAAAAGGAGGTGCACAGGGCAAGGCATCCCGAGTTCGATAGGTAGTATCGTGTGCCCAGGTATTCTTAATATTATCCCAAGTATAGTGACAATGAGAAGAGCCTATCATGGTAGAATCAGCTGCATCTGATGATTTATGTACACAGAATTCCCCTTGTACAGGTATAACTCGTAATGGTTTAGTTGAGTTCCATCCAGGGAAATTCTGTACTTCTGTTTGGTTTGGTATTTCGCTTACCATACCAATGGCATCTAATGGTATCGGTAATAAGGGCATACCTCCCTCTGAATCATCTGGCCCAAGAGAGCAAACAAGGCAATTGGTCCTATTTGCAACATTGGCTACCATTTCAGCTAAACCTACCCACATATTGTGGTCATGGTGGAATCCATATTTAGTCAATTTGGCCAGATTCAAGGACCCTTCCCCTTCCCAAGGGATCAGGATTAATAATAGAATCATGTTGATGTCTAGCATATGCATTCCTTCCACAAAAGATTACCTTATAGTGATAGCAAATAAATATTAGTCCCAATATAATTCCCCCAGTGACAGAAATGGGGAACCACCAAGACCAAAGCATATATCCCGAGGATCCCCAATGAGTAATATCTCTGATAATTGTTCCACAAGGGGGTGGGCAGTCAATTAATTGTATAAGAGAATCTTTCCTTTCACAATCGCTGGTTCAGATGCTCCTCAAGCTTCAGGCGTGCGCAGGTCAGCCAGCTTCCAGGTTGTGGCTGCAGCAGGCCGGTCGTCTAATGTTGCCCGTGACCTAGCCCGTTCCCGGTAGGGCTAGATACAGGGTTTTTTGGAGAGAGTCAGTTTAAGAGGATTAGAGGGGTCACCTTTGCACGTCCAACTGCCTTCGGACTTCTTCAAACGAGAGTGATGAATCCAGGGGGTCACCTCAGCTACCTTCACCGCTGTTGGAGTAGAGAGCAAGACGGTGTAAGGTCCACGCCACTTAGGTGCAAGTGGATCACGTTTCCACTCTTTCACCCATACGCTATCGCCAGCCTGGAACTGATGAATCGGCTCGGCAATGCTGCACGGCGTGCGCTCGAGGACCCACCTGTTAAGAGAAACAAAAACACGGGAGAGAGATTGCACTTGTCCCTGTGTCACATGGTCTCCTATTTGTTTAAGATCAGCTGGAATATCCTGAACAAAGGAGGGCGGTCTCCCATACAGGAGCTCAAAAGGTGACAACTTAAGTCTTTTCGTGGGTGCACACCGAACACGAAACAGTGTTATGGGTAACACATCTACCCATCCCAATCCCGTTTCCTGGGTTAATTTTGCCAATTGGGTTTTCAGAGTCCGATTCATTCTTTCAGTTTTCCCTGAACTCTGAGGCCGATAGGCTGCATGCAGTCTCCATTTCACTTGTAGGACTCGACATACTTCTTGTACTACTTGATCAATGAACGCTGGCCCATTGTCACTTCCAATGCATCTAGGTAATCCAAACCTCGGGATCAATTCAGTGAGGAGTCTCTTAGTTACCTCTCGTGCCTTTTCAGTTCGGGTGGGAAAAGCTTCAACCCATCCGGTAAGAGTGTCTACAAACACAAGGAGATACTTGAATCCCTTAGAAGGGACCAGCTCTGTGAAGTCCACAATTAGGCTTTCCATGGGGACATATCCCACATGTTGGATTCCAGGAGGTTGTACCGGTCCCTGCCTGGGATTGTTTTTAGCACAAAGAACACATTTCTGTGAAATGCAAGTTGCTAATTGTGATAGGTTAATAATATACAACTTCCGACTGAGACTCTCTCTGGTTGCAGTACCGCCAAGGTGAGTAGATTCATGATAATTTCTTACAATTGTGCCTGCTAGATGATGAGGTACATAAATCCTATTGTCTGGCAGGATCATCCAACCGTCCTTCACAACTGCTCCTTCCTGTTCAGCCCACTTCCTCTCTTCTGGGGTATAGTGAGGTTTAACTTCTTCTGGAACTACCTCTGGTATGAGGGCTGCTATAAATCCTCCCACAGGCTTTTGGGCTGCCTCTCGGGCTGCTTTGTCAGCAGCATGATTTCCTCTGGTTATTGGATCCCTTCCTCGTCCATGACCTTTGCAGTGCATTACAGCAATCTGTTCTGGAGCCCATACTGCTTCTAACAGGATTTCTACTTCAGGTCCATATTTCAAGGCCTTCCCGTGGGCTCCTATTAGACCTCTTTCTTTCCATAGAGCACCATGTGCATGCAGGGTTAAGAAGGCATATTTAGAATCAGTATAGATGTTTGCCTTACATCCGGCTGCCAATTGCAGAGCTCTAGTTAAACCTATAAGTTCAGCTTTTTGTGCCGAGGTGCCAGCAGGCAAAGCTTCAGCTTCCACAACTTCCTCATTGGTGACCACAGCATATCCTGCTCGTCTGGCACCTTCATGCAGGTAACTGCTACCATCAGTATAATATACAACATCTGGATTTTTCAATGGTTCATCTTTCAGATCGGGTCTACTGGAATAAACTTCATCCATTATTTGGAGACAATCATGTGATTCTTCATCATCTACCTCTGGTAGGGGCAGCAAAGTCGCTGGATTGAGCATATTCACTACTCGTAGATGAATCCTGGGATTTTCACACAATAGGCCTTGGTACCTAGCCATCCTTGGGTTCGTTAGCCAATAACTACCCTTATATTCCATGAGTGTCAAAACAGCATGAGGTACATTCACATACATTGTCTGGCCGAAGGTAAATTTATCAGCTTCTTTGACAAGGCTTGCAGTGGCCGCTACTGCCCTTAGGCATGGAGGCCATCCTTTTGCTACTGAGTCCAATTGTTTTGACAAATAAGCTACTGGACGATTCCAACTTCCTAATCTCTGGGTCAGGACTGCCGCTGCAATCCCATTCTGTTCATGTACATACAGCTGAAAGGGTTTTTCCGAATTAGGCAGTCCAAGGGCTGGGGCCTCCATAAGTCGTTGTTTGATAACTAAAAAGGCTTGTTGCTGCTCAGGTCCCCATACGAATGGGTCCTTTTCTGCACCTCGAGTGCTTTCATGTAAGGGCTTGGCCAGACTGCTGAAATCAGGTATCCATAGTCTACAAAACCCTGCTGTTCCCAGGAATCCTCTGAGTTGTTTCCTTGTGGTAGGTTCCTTGATAAGGCAAATAGCTTCTTTCCTCTCTGGCCTCAATGCTCGTTGTTGGTGTGAGATGTCAAAGCCCAAATATTTGACCTTTTCTAAACATAACTGTGCCTTTTTCTGGGAAACTCGGTAGCCAGCTTGCCAGAGCAAGTGGAGCAGTTCCTCTGTACCTTCTTTACAGGTATCAAAATCCTTTGCTGCTAGTATAAGGTCATCTACATATTGCAGAACCACCTTTTCTCCAGGTATTGAGGGGTAACTTGTTAGATCCTTCGCCAAGGCAGTGCCAAATAAAGTTGGGGAATTTTTGAATCCCTGGGGCAATCTTGTCCAAGTTAGCTGGCCTTTTGTTCCTGTTAAAGGGTCTTCCCACTGGAAGGCAAATATAGGTTGGCTCTGTGGTGCCAGCCGGCAACAGAAGAATGCATCTTTCAAGTCCAATACAGTAAAAAATGTTGCTTCTGGTGGGATCAAACTCAGCAGGGTGTATGGGTTTGGTACATTTGGGTGCAAGGTCTCGATAGCCTGGTTTACGAGCCTCAAGTCCTGCACTGGCCTGTATTCATCTGTCCCAGGTTTTCGAACAGGCAAAAGGGGTGTGTTCCACTCTGATTGGCAGGGCTTAAGCAGACCATATTTTAATAGGCGGTCCAAATGTTTCTGGATGCCCTCTGCTGCTCGCCGGGGTAAAGGATATTGCTTTACAGATACAGGGGTAGCCATAGGTTTTAAGGTTACTACAATTGGAGCTATATTCTTGGCCATTCCTGGTGGGCTATTTTCGGCCCATACTCCTGGTGGCACCTGTAGAGTTCGGAGGAGCTTGTTTAACTCTGTATCCAATGTGGGTTGGACTTGCAGGGCTGACATTAGGCGCCATGATTGTTCCTTAGGTACTGAGAGGGAAATTATTCCTGCTGCCTTTGATGGCAGTTTCATTTCTGGACCTCGAGGAGTGAAGGTGATTTGGGCCTGCAATTTGGACAGCATATCTCTACCTAAGAGAGGTATTGGACACTCAGGTATATACAAAAACTGATGGGTTAAACGATGTCCCCCAATCTGGCATTCCAAAGGTTGGAGGAAAGACCTCTTAGCTGACTGACCAGTGGCACTTTTAATGACTACACTTTTGGATGCCTTTTTCTGCAATAGTTCTGGGAGTACTGAGTATTCAGCCCCAGTATCAATCATAAAGTCTATTAAATGGCTTCCTAATTGAATCGTGACCGTGGGCTCCTGGAAGCCTAACTTTATGGAGTCCGGTCTTTCCTAGTCTTGGGTAAAATCCTCCTCTGCCAGTCCAATGACATTGTCCCTACTCCGTCCTTGTCCAGGTCTCTGATATCTTCCATCTCGAATCATTCCCCGTCCCCGTCCCTGATTTCTTGGGCCGGAGCCTGGGCCTGGGCGTACTTCTTCCAACCTCAGGGGTTCAGGACACTCCCGCTTCCAATGACCCTCCTTCTTGCAATTTGCACATTGATTCCTTCCCAGTGGTGGATTCCTTCCCCGCCCTCTTCCTCCATTTAAGGGGCGGTAGTCTTGCTTCACTGCTGTGGCTAGCATTACCATCTTTTCCTTCTGCCACTTCTTCTTCTCTTGTTTCTCAGCCTCATCCCTATTCCGATAAACTCGGCGTGCAATGGCCATAATTTGGCTCATCAGCATCCCTTCCCATCCTTCTGATTTCTGAATTTTCTTACGAATGTCAGAAGCGCACTGGGCCACAAATGTAGCAGTAATCATTCTGCTGTTTTCAGGGGCTTCAGGGTCAAAAGGAGTCCATATACGATAGGCTTCTTGCAGCCTCTCTAAAAAGTCTCCCGGACTCTCATTTGGTTTCTGTTCTACTTCTGAGACTTTAGACATATTAGTGGGCTTCTGGCATGCCCTGCGGATACCTTGCACAAGCGTCTGGCGGTAGGTGGTAAGTCTGGCCAGGTGAATTACATTGTTTGGATCCCAATTAGGATCTTCCAAGGGAAAGTTGTCTTGGAGATGACGGTCAATATTATAAATATTTCCCACTCTGGCCTGCTCACGCAAATATATCTGTGCCTTTTCAATTATGTCTCTCCTTTCCTCAGTGGTGAACAGAGTATTCAGGAGCTGGCGGCAATCTGTCCAAGTAGGACTATGAGTATTTATTATTGAAGTCACCAAGTCCATCATAGCCTGAGGTTTTTCTGCAAAAGATGGGGTGTGTGTTTTCCAATTCATCAGATCCGTAGTTGTGAATGGAATGTACTGGAGGGTCGACGTTCGAGGTGGCCTTGGTCCAGGTGGCCCGTTAACCAGCACAGGCTCCTCAAGTGCATCAAATACTCTTCTGAGAGGGGCTACTACGTGATCTTTCTCTTCGCTTTGCTCTAGGGGCCTCAAATCATAGGGGATGGTATTTGTCCCAAGGCGTTCTTTTAGCAGCTTTATACGCCTGGCTGTATTGCTTGCTGACCGATTAAGGTCTCCCTGTAACTTCTGTAATAATTCTCTAGGACTTGGATGTACAGGAGTTTGGGGTAGGCAATCAGTTGTTTCACTAAAAGAGACTGTAGATGGAGTTCTACTGGGACTCACAGATGGAATAACCACTTCTGCTTGGGCTTTATTATAGGCCTCCAATGCCTCCTGAAGATATTTATCATAATCTATCAAGGAATCAAGTTCTGTGACTCCAGCCCCATTATTCATTCCACTTTCTTGCCTTGGGGTTACAACTGGTGGAGTGTTTGGATTAGGCTCCCTTCGATGTGGAGCATAGGGTGGAGGTGGAAGCAGCTCTTCCTCTGGTCCCTCAAAAATGGGTTTGAGTTTATTTGGCAAGATTCCTTTCCTAGCTTCGGCTTTTACAGCCAATAATTTGCATCGTTGGACTTTGCATTCCCTTATCCATGGAGGATTTTTATTTAATGTGCTCAGCCAGGAATCTATATATGAAAATTGTTCTGGGCACCCTCCAATTTCTTTGGCGATGTTAGACCAAAGTTTGCTTACTAAATTTATATCAAAGGTTCCTTGAGATGGCCATTCAGTATTTTGCTTCGGCCACTCTAATTCACATAACGTTCTCAGGCGCTCTGGCGTCATTTTGACTCCATACGCCCCTGAGAAGGCTTTCTTAAAATTATTTAACATACATTCAAGAGGTGTATTTTCCCCTTTTGAACCCCCAACTCCCATTGTATGGCCCTGTGAAGTATCCACTCAGTCACTCACACACACGCTTCGTGGGGTTTCTTGCCCAGATGGAGTCGCCTCACTGGGAACCGAAGTACTACCCACTCCACACTCAGGTCAGCTACAGATTGCTCTGTACTTTCTCACACATACAATGCGCTGGATACTTCACCACACACTCTACCTCCCAACTTTCCCTTTTCCCCCACCAGACCACCATCTGATATACCCAACCACCTAGCGTACTCAGTTCCCACTTACTGAGACGCAGAAGTTTGATCAAGACTTCTCTTCCTCCCAATTAATTGGAGGGCCAAAAATCCCTTTGTGCACTTACCCCTGGTTGGTTCCGTTTCCCCCCGGTCCGTCGCCGCCAGTGAGCAGGGTATCAGACAGACGAGACTTCTGCGTTCCCCCTGGAAAAATTTACCAGTGCGCGCTTGGGTAAGCAGTTTAGAGATCCTCTCTCTTGTACCCTGCTCAGTAGAGCGAAGGGGCTGCGTTCCAGCAGACCACTTATCCGAGTCACAGGGCACCATAAAATGTAGCACCCTGCTTGTGGTTAACGCTTAGCTGGAATGAAATATTCAACGCAGCAATAGAGAATTTAAAATAATTATTTATTTGTCAGACAAATAAATGAGAGGCACAGTGGTATATGGTTACCAAGCTCTGGCCTGGCCTCCTGCCATTATGGCCAGCACTTATATTCCCTTAATCCAGCCCCCTTTGCTCCTCCTTGGGCTGCCTCTGTCCAATCAGCCTGGTTGGATTTCCTATTGGCTGATTGCTATAACCAATCACAAAAAGATACACCCATATCCTTCTGTCCTTATATGGAAGACAAACAGCTATATATTGTTACATTTATAAATGACAAATAAGTAGTAATATATCTTACATGTGTCTCAACAAGGAATCTTAATTACCAGCTCACCTCTTGCCCTCCCTGCCCTATTGCCTTCTAAAACAAATGGTTAATCTTAAATTTTTATCTTAAACATATGTCAAGGATCTTGAGTTTCACATCAACATTGAAAGATATCCTTCATTTGAAGGTTTCTAAACAAATGTCTGGCAGCTAATATATCAGGACAGCATTTGATGGCGTCTTCTTGTCTGGCAAGAGGGCTAAACTGCTGGCTGACTTAATTCCAGGATAAATACAACTCTTCTAGCATTTGTTAAATCCTTTGCATAATTACATTTAAGCCAACATATTTAATACACAACACAGATAGCCTCTTAAAAGGAATAAGGCCTTTTTAAAGTAGAGAGAGAAAGAAAGAAAAGGACTCAGTTTAAAACAGTTTCAGAAGAAGCCTCCTCCCCTTCAGCAAGCTGCTTTTCCCATTATCTGTTTAAGGAAGAAACAGCTTTAAAAAGACTTCCCAGCTAGATGCTTTAAAAAGACTTCCCAGCTAGATGCTTTTTTTCTCCCATTTGCCTCTGGCCTTAGAAAATACAGCTCAAGGTTTAAAAGAGGCCCATGGTATCATTTTACTATTTGCCCATTCCTAATTATGTTTATCTCTGCTTTTTTATCTTCTGTAACATGTAGGGTCAATGTCCTGCTTTTAGTCTGTAATTTCAGCTTTTACGACTTTGAGAATTGCTTTCTGCTATCAATCAAAAAGGGGCCCCTTGTCTTAGGAGAATGGCCAAGGTTTTCTCTGCCTGGCATTGAAACATTTGAAAATCTACTTTTGAAAATCTAAGCCCTCTTTAATATACAAGTCCTGATCAAACATTAATAAAATGCAGGCTTATGCCTGATGCCTCAATTTCTTTGCTTCCTTTACCAAAATCTGACCTTTGAAGGAGGACTGTATTTCAGTGGTAGAACACAATGGGCAAAGGGTTCCCAGCTCAATCCCTGCCATTGCCTATTTAAATATACTAGCATAGATAGCAGGTGAAGGGAGACTCCAAACAGACTCCAAAGAGCCACTGGTTTCCCCAAACCGGGTGTCAACTCCCATAATTAGCATGGGATGGTGGGAGTTGTATTCCCAAACATCTGGATGCTACCAGGTTAGAGAAGCTTATGAGTAGACAACTTGGGACTGGAGTCTGTTCTGGCACAAGTCAGCCCTCTATATTCCTCTGAAGAGAGGATCTCCTTCACAGCTTAACTATGGTAGGGTAAGGCAGACTATGTGTTTGATCAGACTTCTGAAACTCACCAGAAATGGGCTCCAGATGCCAAGCCACCTTATGTACAAAACTGACGCCAAAAATAAGTAAGAAGGTACAGTGTGTACTCCTTCTGTAAAGCATTTATGTCCTCTCAGGAACTGCTATTTTCACAGAAGCAAGGCTTAAGAGGCCAGCCAAGGCAAGAAACAGTCTCTTAAAAACACACACAAAAAGGTTCAGTAGATGGAATGCAAAGTCAATATAATTCAAAAAAGAAAGAAAGTTGTGTGTATAGCTCAATAAACCTGGGGGTTGATATGCAGAAATCAGGTCATGGCAGACCATATAAAGTGAAACTCTTAAATATATTATTGACTGGCTGAGCCTATCATAATCCGTGGCTTCATAAAGGGGCATCTGGAGCTGCAGGTGTTCTGGGCTCCCCTAGGAATAGTACCTATCAATATAGTCTTTGATCCGCCACACTGCGTTGTCAAGGGGGCGTATGTTCCTCTGATTCCTCGTTCTGTGAAATGACTTGACTTTTAGAAAAACAAAGAGCCTTTTGTCATTAGCTTCTCTGCAAATAGTCTGTCAAATGGTTTATTCTGCAGCGGTAATGGGGAATTTCATTGCAACAATCCTCAGAGGCCCCATGGTTACCACTATATGAAAGACATTCAGACAACATTGTGTTGTCATGCTTTGTTTGGGGCTGTCCTCTCTTTTTTATTTAATAAGGTAAAAAGCAACGAACAACAACCCTTCACAATGTCATGGCATGTATTTTGTAGCTACACAGAGACACGTATTCTAGCCCAGAGCTATTGCCCCAAACAAAGTGAATTTTGTCACTGTAGTAAATTTGAGATGTGATCACTGATGCACATTAATGTCTATTAGGCAGAAGATGTTTGGTCATGGAGATTCCAAATGTTGATCACAACTTGTTATATTTTCAGCTGAATTCACCTGGTTGTGCTTTTAGGTATGGAACTGTATTTCCATCATGTTGCTTATTTTTTGTATATATATGAACATTTCCTTACACACACACACACACACACACACACACACACATTCTTATTCCAATGATTTTTTTTTATTCATTGGAATAAGAATACAGAGAGAGAGAGAGAGAGAGAGAGAGAAAGGAAAGACAACACCAGATTCCTGGTCAGGCAGGATCTTGAGATATCCATAATAACATGTAAAGGGAATTGGGGGTTGCTTGTGCGTAGAGGGTGCTGATGCTCTATGGCAACGTTCCCTGGCTAAAACTTTCCCTGGCTGAACAGCCCTTTCTCCATGGCTGTGTCAGTCACTGGCAGAATCCGTCAGTGGGCGTTTCCTGAACTTCTTCCAACATAAAAATTCCTTGACGCCAAGTCTCCGCCTAGACTCCCTGCGCGGAAGTCTTCTGCGCAGAGTGGGCGTGGCCAGCGGAGGTCCTGGACTCTCCCCGCTGGTCTCTGTGGAAGAGTCTTGGAGCCATCTCTCTGAAGTCCTTCCCTGCTCCCCTTTCTCCCAGGTGTCCCGCTGATTTCCTTCCCCAAAGGAAGTGTTCTCTCTCCCTCTGCTGGTCCCTTCTCCCGCATCATTGGGGAGCCTTACCTCCACTCTTTGCTCCGATGGCAGTTCCCTGACAGAACACAACAGCTCACCATAAGTCACACCGTTTATTCTGGAAGCTCAAGAGCAACACATGAAAAGCATGGTCATGTACATATTTCTGCATGATGCTGTTAGCCTTCAGAACTTTGCAATGCACTGTAGCACCTATATTAAATAAGTTTAGTAGAAGTCATTTACATTGATTGGAAACTCCATTAAACTCATGTTTCTTATGACACCTCAATGGGTATCGGTTCATTCCCCCCCCCAAAAAAAACACCTGCTAGCTTTTATTCTACATAGCACATAATAGAGTTATTGAGAAGCTCTCTCTTTATCAAACACCCACCCAGTTTGGACAGCAGGCATCTGGTGCACACCTGAAGAGCAAGCACAAGCAGTGGTTTGAATTGAATTGAATTTTAAAACAGAATAAAACAACATCCCTCAGCCAGGGAGTTAACAAATTGCTCAGTCCAGCTCTGTAATTCTTTGGATGGCTTTGTTTTCTGTTTGCTTGCTTGTTTGTTTGTTTTACAGCACAATTCTGCCCATGTTTACTCTGAACATCTCCTACTCCATTCACTGGGACTTAATCACAGGAAGGTATGCATAGGGCCATGATGTTTTAAATCCTTAATGTTTAAATCCTTTTATTGTAAGTGTCTGTATCAGGTTAGTACTCTCTGCACAGTTGTCCTTGGAGGAGCTGAATAAGAAAAGCAAAACCATTGTAAACTAAATATATTATTGATGACCAACATACTTTATATTGTATTGTGAGAGCAGCAGAAATGATTTGAGACACTCCAGGGCTTAACTAAGAACTATTTATTCGTTACAAACTGCCTGGAAATTTCAGAGCAAAACTTTAGAATGGTATTGCGTGTTGAGGTCCTCCAAGCCACCCCCAAATAATTCACACTTCACACATAATTTTTGTTTAAGGTTTTTGGCATAATTTTGGTCACAACTTTATTAAAATACATAAATGTGAGTGGTTGCTTAGGCATTGGTTATGACTATCTGTCCCCAAGCCCAGGGACAGAACTGACTTCTGGATTCCAGCAAAAGCCTGTAAGGGAAAACAATATTGGGGAGAGCATGGAGCCAGGCACCAGATGCTCATCCCCCCCATGCTCCCAGGGGCTTGCGCGGCCCTAAGCCCCCTCCAGGGGTACGTATGAAAGAATGGCAAGCCCCTGGATTCCTTTAACGGAATTCCCTTTCCACAGCAGCATTGGAGGGGCAGGCACCACCAATCCTTACCCCTCCACCAACCAATTTTTTAACCAATGCCTAACTGCAACCTTACACGTTGTGACGATTTGCTACGCAGTAGGCAAAAACCAAATGGCACCAGCCAATCAGCCAATTGGACAAAATTCCTACCAGGCCCCTGCCCCAAAAGCAGGCGGCCCCATGACAGGCATAGCAAGGTCAACCAAGATCCTTAAATCAGGGAGCATGGGTGGGTGATCCAATGCACACAGCAAAAGAGCCCAGTCAGAGCTGTGTGACTTCAATTTTATAACCTTTGGTCCAACCCCCTAAATGGCAACACCAAAATTTGCCCAGTAACCCAACTGCCCAATCATTGTGGATGGTCATCCAAACTAACCCGCCCAGCAACAGAGGGGTGGCCTGCCAGACCCCACCGCAACACATGCTCTCTGTGAATGAGACAAAACAAAGACATACTTCCAGATGGTCTTTAGGGCTTCCCTCACTCCTGAGACGATCAGATAATGATGCAGAAATGAATACAGGCTGAAAGTTTGTATATATTGCTGAATCCACAAGGTGCAAAACTAAAGTGAAATTCAAATTCAGTCGTACTGGCATGAAAAATTATGCCATAAAACACAAATGCTGAGATATGCAGCAAGACACCAGGACCATATTGTAAACGACCCTATGATCTTCAGATGAAGGGTAGTATAGAAATTTGGTAGAAGAAGAAGAAGAGTTTGGATTTGATATCCCGCCTTTCACTCCCTTTCAGGAGTCTCAAAGCGGCTAACATTCTCCTTTCCCTTCCTCCCCCACAACAAACACTCTGTGAGGTGAGTGGGGCTGAGAGACTCCACAGAAGTGTGACTGGCCCAAGGTCACCCAGCAGCTGCATGTGGAGGAGCGGAGACGCGAACCCGGTTCCCCAGATTACGTGACTACCGCTCTTAACCACTACACCACACTGGTAGAATAAAAAGGTGGAACCCAGACCCACCAGTGTCTTCTATGGCACCCATGAAATAAACATCTCCTCAAAAATCCACGGCACACAAGAGAATGTTTGCTCAGGTTCCTTGCACTGGTTAAGCTTCTCCTACATTGAGCACGATCCCTTAAATACCCCCATTTCATTGGATTATAGATCTGAATGCCCACCGTCTCATCTCTGAACATACATTTACCACACAGCAATCTGCATGATACATTTCCCACAGTTAATATTTTTGCCACGATTTTGTATTATAAATCACTACTGTATTATGCAGTGCTTTTTCCTTTAAAAAGAAAAATAAATGTTTAGGGGTCATTTTCCTACTCATATTGAAATACTACCCCTCAATGAAGCCAAACTTAAATTCAGAAAATGTTTAGGGTTATGCGTACCCCTGAGTCCTCCCAGAAAAAAAGCACTGGTATTATGTATTCCTCTGAACAGAGGAAAAGTGAAAAGAGCTGCTCTCTGTGAGTGAGCACATTGATGGCTTATTTAGGTGCATTTCCCTCATTTATAGGGCATCCGAGAGACACATGTTCACATCATTTTGTGTTTCTGTCTCTTTTTGCGTGACCAGGCGGCGACAGCCCCAGCCCTCAGGGATCATAAGAAAGGAATAAAGACTCTGATGTCGTTATATGGAATTAAAATCAGGCCACAACTTTATTAAACTTCCAAATGAAGGAAGACCTTGGCTTAGGCCTTGGGCATGTATCCCTCCCAGCCCCGCAGCCGGGGGGAACTGGGGTCCATCAGGGTAAATGGGATATTGGGGTGCTTTGCAATACGTAAGTGTAGCAGGCAGCCAAGCCCATATCCCCACACACAGGGTAGTTCACTGATGACCTTTCAGTGTATGACCAGTGACACCCATATATATAACCCCTTTAAGAGGGGACCCTGGAATCGCCGCCGCAGGGGGGTGAGTCAGCACTTCACGCCCATGCCCCCATATAGGGAAGAAAAGACTAAAGGATTCCACCCAAGGCCTTAAACTGCCAGAGTTGTGACGAATTGCTATGGGGAAGACAAAACCTGCCAATGCAGGGAAATTTCTCCCCAGTCCTTCAACAGCAACCAGTCAAAGACCGTAGCAGTGCCCGCTAAACAGGAAGAAATAGTTCACCTGCAAACAAGAAACATTAAACAAAGGGAGGGGAGGGAGGGTGAATCTCCAGAGCCAACTGCCTGGCTATTGTCGGCTCCACCCCCTCTTTATAAATGGGGCTGACCCCACCTCCCAGCAGGAAACTTGCTTACTGAGGCTGGGCGTAAACCTCCAAAAATTAACACTGAGAGGCAAGCCAGCCCCTGTTTGCCAGTAAGCTCCCTGGGAACTGTAGCACCACACACAATCCCACAAAGGGCACCCACAGTGTAAAGTGTGAGTGCTCATTCTGCTATTTTAGCTATGCCCGCCATTTTCTTGTTAGGTCACATTCCCACAGCAGCCATTTTGTGATTGGTGCCTACGGCACTTCCTCAAAATTCCAAATGCGCCCACTGGCCCTAAAATGTTGACGATGTTTGGCTTACACCATAAGCAATTGAAAAAGGGAAATGTGTAGGCTTGCTATTACCCAGCAGATGAGGAAGAATCAAAGCCTGGGAAAAGTGCACAGTTAATTGGCTATTGAGAGGGCAGTAGAACAGCCTCAATACTGAAAACTTTACTGCCCCTGTGGACCCAGGTGGCCTTTGCAAGGAGCCAGAGTTCATAAAACCAGCCCATTTGCCAAGAACTTATTATAACAGGAGTGGGAAGAGTATTCTACTGATTTCCTCTCCGCATCAAGAATTTATGGAAGAGTCTCCATTCTGTTGCATAGAGCAAAAGTGGATTGAGTGACTCCTTCTTCTGGGCATTATTAACAAGTAGGATTCTAGAAGTTAATGATCTAATATGGATAATTGCTATGTTATGTAGCTGAAGGATTCAATTACGACTTGCACTGTTGAGGTCACAGTGACTCCCAAGAAGAAATTAGGGAAACAGCCAGAAATGCTGCTCAAATATGGAAACATTGGGTGAGAGAAAGGAGGGGAGAAACCAGAGCTTTTTTTCCAGTCAGAACTAGGTTCTGACACCTTTCAGGTGGGTGCCATAGCCATTCTAAGAGAATGAGGGCGGTGTTCATGGCACATCCTTATCTAGAAAAATAGCGCTGAGAGAAACTGTAAAATAGAAACAAATAATGTAAATATTTTGCAGACAGGGCTGAGCGCAAGAGGTACAAAGATTAGATGGACTATGAAAGAATTTAAGGAAAGGAAGTGACTGAAGAACAGATGTAAAGGTGAATTAGATAACCAAGAGACGTGTGGTGAATGCGGTTGAAGTCTTTTATAATATTTTACCTAGGATTTAAATATTGTAATGTTTGAAGTATGAATTTGGAATAATTGATTATGAAAAGTATTTTTTCTCTTCATTCATTTTCTTGTTTCTTTCTTTTATCTTTTGTCTTTCTTCTTTTCTAATTTGCATTCTGGAAAATTGTGTAGATGAAATGTTTTTATGTATGGTTATGTATTGTTTCTATTTCTTTTATTTCTATTCTTTTTTGTTACATTTAATAAAAAATAAAAATAAAAAAAAGAATGAGGGTGGTGTTCACGGCACCTCTTTTTCTAGAAAAATAGTACTGGGAGAAACTGTAAAATAGCAACAAATAATGTAAATATTTTGCAGACAGGGCTGAGCACAAGAGGTTGTGTTAAGACTTGGGTTAATCCTTCATGATACATAAATGTCTGCTGGAGGTATCCAAAAATGAAAAAAGAAAAAAAGTTGATTAAAGTTATAGTGAGCTGGCAGGGAGGAGAAGAAACACTTAGCATACTGTTTGCCTTTCTCAACAAACTCAATTCCAGACTTATTTAAAGTTTTGAAGTGAAACTTTATGGAGATTTCAAGTTCAGCAGGAAACGAATTTGCCTGTTCTTGATTTAACCTATTCTTTGAAAATGTACTCCAGTGGTGGAGGAAGTGAGCAGCGATCAAGGACTTGTAAGACAGTAGGGCAATGGGAAGCTGTGACTCTCCAACTGCTATAGTTCCCATTTCCCCTGGTCATTACTGATGCTGACTGCAGTAGAGGATTGTCAGCCATGATCATGTTTAAGACTAAGACTGGGAATGTTTACTGACAGAAGTCAGTGAAAACCCAACTCAGCCGGTCGGGTTTTGATTGACTCTGTCTTGGTTGTCAGACAGATCAATGCAATGCAATAGTTCTCTGTCATTTTTCTATTTTTTAAAAAAATCTGGATTTTTCTGCCTGGCTGATCATGCACTGTCCCGGCAGGTTGGAGAACCATTCAGAGCAGATCTGGGTGGCATGGGGCAAGGAAAGAAATGGAAGTCCCATTGTACCAGCAGAGACCTCCTCGTGTATCATTGGATACAACCCTTGGGTACCTATAATCATAATGTGTATTTAATAATAAATACACTTACTTTTAGGGATGCGGGTGGTGCTGTGGGTTAAACCACAGAGCCTAGGACTTGCTGATCAGAAGGTCGGCGGTTCAAATCCCCGCGACAGGGTGAGCTCCCGTTGCTTGGTCCCTGCTTCTGCCAACCTAGCAGTTTGAAAGCATGCCAAAGTGCAAGTAGATAAATAGGTACCGCTCCAGCGGGAAGGTAAACGCGTTTCCGTGCACTGCTCTGGTTCACCAGAAGCGGTTTAGTCATGCTAAACCCGGAATGACCCGGAAGCTGTAAGCCGGCTCCCTCGGCCAATAAAGCGAGATGAGCTCCGCAACCCCAGAGTCGGCCACGACTGGACCTAATGGTCAGGGGTCCCTTTACCATTACCTTTACACTTACTTTTACTTCAAATCAGTTTTACTACTTACAGGTTATAGGCATCCTGATCAGGAATCCGATGGCTATATTACAAACACTGAGGTTAATCTGTGACACACACACACACACACACACACACACACACACACACACACAGTCACATTGGGGCATATGACTGTTGTCCTTCTTAACCTCCTTTTCATTATTTAACCCAAGTACCTCAGACTTTGAATTACTAGTTTCAGCACAATTCTATATACCGTATGTTTACTGGGAAGTGTTCCTTAACTGGCCTTACGTCCTAATAAGTAGGACTGCAGACTTAGGGAATTTGCATTGACAGTCATGCTGCATCTGGAATGTTTTATCCAAAAATGCTGTGTAATATTTTTGCAGTATATATTGTTTACTCAAATCAATGCTGTCCATTTAGGTAATATGTATGCTATGGGGGGGTGTACTTCAATACACTGAATTCATCTTTGTTTTTTGTCCATCTCAAAAACTGAAAGCAGAAGGTTAAAGATATTTGTGACATAGCACAAAAGGATTTTTTTGAAGGGCTGAAATTCTCGTAAATAAGGCCTTCATAGTTGCATCATGCCCAAAGGGAACAACACACCAGAACTCTTTGGGTTTTTGTCATGTAGCAAAATAAATATGCACATTTAATGAACTTCCAGTTTAATTACCATCATATCACTTCCACAGGATCTGACAGTTCCCTTCTGGAGGTAGATAAAAAATGCTCTTTGCAATGAATATCATAGGCAATGGAAGTATTGGCTTACAGTATATGCAATTTGGCAGCATGGTTTTGCATAATACTGTAGGATGAGGTCTTTATCCAACTAAAGCCACAAATTATAATATATAATATTTATAACACTTTAGGCACATTGTTTAGCATAGCTGCAGGGATATATGTTTATTGCTGTGTCTTTTTTGGAAGAAAAGAAAATATTTTCACAATAAGAGTCTGTCTGCTTTTTCTTCCCTTTGAACAAACAGTAATTCAACTCAAAGAACATTTGGTTTGAATAATTAATCCGAGAGTGTAACATAATTTCCCCCAAACCCACAGTGCCTCTGTTGTAGACATAAAACTAGGAAGTTTTCACTGGGGCCCCTCGTTTCACTTGCTTATAATTTCTCAACATAATTAGGCACCTAAACTAAGTTGATGTATTTTCATGTATGTAATTATGAATTATTAAAAGACACTTTGTGCAGCTTTGTTCTCCATTTCTGCGATATAGATTCCTGAGGGAAATGCTTGCTGTTGCAATCCTTTTCAAATACTTTTTTTTTTTTTGCTATTGTTTCCTTTTATATTAAAGTTCTACAAAGATTAAAATGCCAGTTAGAAAGTGGGGGTGGGAATCAAAAGCCTTTATAATTAGATGCAGCTAGATATAAACAAAACAAATACATAAAAATATGAATACTCAAAATCCTGCAGTGTTGGGGTTTTTTTGTTTATAAAAACCAAAACCAAATTTTATCTGCTGAAAATTAGTCTCTGTCGCTAATTGGCCTCATAGATATATCTAATTTGGCAAGCCTGATCTGCTGCGTACCTAAATTTCCCAACCTTCTTGGGGATGTTCATCTGCCGAATTAATTTGACTCATCTCCTAGAATTATTTAGTACTCATCAAGGTAAAGGTTAAAAGGATGCTGTTGGCACTGTGGTCTAAACCACTGAGCCTCTTGGGCTTGCTGATCAGAAGGTTGGCGGTTTGAAACCGTGTGACAGGGTGAGCTCCCGTTGCTCTGTCCCAGCTCCTGCCAACCTAGCACTTCGAAAGCACACTACTGCAAGTAGATAAATAGGTACCGCTCCAGCAGGAAGGTAAATGGTGTTTCCGTGCACTCTGGTTTCTGTCACGGTGTTCCGTTGCGCCAGAAGTGGTTTAGTCTTGCTGGCCACATGACCCGGAAAGCTGTCTGCGGACAAACGCCGGTTCCCTCGGCCTGAAAAGTGAGATGAGCACCGCACCCCATAGTTGCCTTTGACTGGACTTCACCTTCCAGGATCCTTTACTTCCTTTACCTCCTAGTACCCATCAGCAAAATTATGGACACCCATCTGAGTAGACATGCTTATGGTTACTCTTATAATGTTTCTCAGAATTTCTGCAGATAATATTGCCTGAGCAGGGCTGTCTAATCTCATCTCAGATATGGAAAATTTTGCAATCGCTTTCCTAGCTCCTCCACTGTCACGCAAGTATTATACTTTTTTGAGTTGTTATTTTTCAGTGGCTGCCACTTCTTACTTCGTAGGGTCCCCACAGGGGTGGGTCTACTATGAACCTACTGAAGTTTAGGATTCAGGGCCACTAATCCCAGAGGGGGCCCAGAAGTGGCTTTAGTCCACATTGCTTATTTTGGGGGGTTCTAGTAGACCTAATTTGAGTCACGGTGATTTGAGTCAAATTTATTCAAGGAGGACAGTACATTGGATAATTATGTTGACAGACAGAATGCAAGGTGGTCAATTAAAAAAAAAAGAGGGAAATGGAGAGAGAACAAAGCAGGAAGCAGTTTTGTATATAAAATTGCATATACAATTATTATATTTAGTTTGTAAATTCAAAAATAATTACACTATAATTGAGGGGGGCTATTGGTTTGTTTTGGTTTTTTTTAAATGTATTTTATGTTCTCATTTTGTATTTTTATGTTGTGAACTGCCCTGTGATCTTCAGATGAAGGGCAGTATACAAAGTTAATATCTAATATAATAAAATAATAATATATTATAGAAAAACATCTCAGAAATACATTCTGTGTCCCTGCCAGTCTACTGTCTAGGTGATCTTGATGTTGATGGGTAATGCTAAGGCCCCTGTTTTCCTTTTTTATAGTTCTTTATCTTTAAATGGGACTTCCCCATTCAGGTTTCCTTCATATTAGAAGTGCAAAGACTTGCTAAGTTTACATATTATGTTACATATTGTTATGAGTTTGTGGTTGCTGGACACCCTAAATCCCTAGGTCTAATAAGTCTTAGAATTTAATCGATGCTTGAAGCTGGGAAATAGCTAGACCCTGTGTATTCGACTCATGTGTATTAGGGCAGGCCCTCGTGTATTAAGCTGTATGCTATACAATGCATATCCTCTGGAATCAGCATGTGCTGACAGCTAATTAAACCAGGCTGGCGTCTTGTGTTTAAGTGAGTTAGAAGCTTAAGGGAGGAGTTATGGGATGGGGAAGCAGAAAGGTGAGAGGCAGGGCACGATGGCAGTTTGTTCGGATCCTAGACTGTGCCTATGGAGAAAGCAATGACCTCTTGGTGTGTAATGCTGGGAACCATTGTAGGCTCAGGTTATATATACATGTAAATAAACCATATATCATAAAGACATCACAGTCTCGGCTGTGCCTCACTTCCAATTAGACTCTGCATATGCATGCCTGGAATCCCTGAAATCTCGCACAGCTCAAAGATTAGGGTAGCGTGCAACAATATTAAGGGTTCTATATCAAGCAACATATATCACAGCTGGACTAACATAAGCAAATCCATGAACTAGCTGAGAGAACATTTATTAACCAACGTTAAGAAATGTACACCTTGGTAAACAAAGTACAGTAACCAAACCAACTCCCATGGAAACATCTCTCGCTTTTAATGGAAGGAATAGCACCATGGGAAGCCACCTTATGTCAGTGCATAACCTTGGAAACAAACAATAGCTCTTGCAAGAATAATCTCTTGAGCAAACAGTATCCATCTAAAATGACCTTTGGTTGGACAAAACCTGCTTACTTGAAGCAAACACCAACTTCCAGAGGCTTGCAGGTTTTTCTACCAGTACAGAGTTAGATTGAAATAATTCAAATTTCAGGCCACTGATAACAAATGTGACACGAGTACAGCAAAATGAATTCACAGCAGCACAAAGCAGTATTTCTGACTTTGGTTTAAATGGGAATACTGAAAGTAATATCCATTTGAAATATTGGGTCGTATTTATGGATATACTAGGTTAAAGTGCTATACAAATGCTAACTATTATTTATCATAATAATCAAGTGTTTCTTTGTGTATTTTTAGCCTAAAGGGTCTCATTCTCCACACTTCAGAGATGTTACCTACATAATTTATAAGTGTTTGCAATTTGCATATGGTTGTGCTCTGCCAGGTGACAGTTCATTTACTTTAATTTCCGAGATGTATTTTATATGCTGGTCACTCTGTAGACTGTTCAAGAATTCAGCAGGAGAAGACCCACTTATTGGTGCATAGGGATTTCCCTCATTTTGGAGACTGATAGCAGTAGTACTGTTTTAGAGTTTAATGCCAATACAAATAAGGCACTCAAGTTCAGAATGCCTTCTTTTGAGGAAGAAAAGAATTAGAAGTTCCAAATTAATTGCACACAGTGAGCATGTGTTACTAAGGCAACCCTCCTGAAATTCTCAGTTCAGCAGTCAGGAAAGAAGCAGATATATGCTTCTCAGTGGTAGGAAAGAAACGTATGAGAGACAGTTTCGTTCCAACAGCAGCAACAAAATGCAATGGCATTGGTTCAGAAATCTCTTGTGCAAGCAGAAAAGTCCTTCTGCTTATGCAAGGTGGCCCTTTCAAACTCATCTAATTTCCCTATCTTGCTGACACCCCATGCCTCATTCCATATTGCTCCAGAAGAATCAGTGACCATCAGAAAAAATAAAAAAAATTCCTTCCAGTAGCACCTTAAAGACCAACTAAGTTAGTTCTTGGTATGAGCTTTTGTGTGCATGCACACTTCTTCAGATACACTGAAACAGAAGTTGCCAGATCCTTCTATATAGTGAGAAGGTGGGGAGGGGTATTACTCAGAAGGGTGGTGGGAATGGGAGATTGGCAGATAGCTGAGATGAGCCTGTTGACGACTCTTAACGACTGCAATAGGTGTTACAGGAAAAGGCAAGGGGTGAGAAGGTGAAAAATGGCTTAGTCATGTATAATGAGATAAGAATCCAATGTCTTTGTTCAGACCAGGTCTCTCCATGGTTTTAAGTTTGGTAATGAGTTGCAATTCAGCAGCTTCTCTTTCCAGTCTATTTCTGAAACTGCTTTGTAGTAAAACAGCTACTTTGAGATCTTGTATAGAATGTCCTGGGAGATTGAAGTGTTCTCCTACTGGTTTCTCTGTTTTGTGATTCTTGATGTCAGATGGTAACTGACCATCAGAAACAACTTCAAGGATGCTGGAAGAGAGAGAGAGAGAGGCAAGAACAGGAAAACCGTGCTATAGTGGCAGGGCAAGTGTTACTTTCCCATGTTGGACTGGGCAGTTGGGATGGGAGCGTGCACCAAGGGGGCACACATAGAGCCCACAGAAAGGAGGAACAGAGCCTGCCTCCAACAGACTCATTGCCCACTGCTTCCATGCACCTGCCCACTACTCCAACCTGTCTGCCACCATGCCTCAGTTGCCAGGGCTTCATGCCATCAGAGCACTTGACTGAGCACCCTAAAAAATGTGCACCCGGGGCTCTGCCCTATTATACGCAGTCATCTCCAAATTCAACCCAATGACTTAGCACTTTTTACCATGGACTACTTTGGCTTCCGTTCACTTGCTGCTGAGTGACAGAAGTTCATGCCTTCGGAGAAGATCTCCACGGCTTGCACCACAAAGCCCGATAATTGAAACTACAGCTTAGCAGGACCTCTCAGAAGGGCTTGTACCCACTTCCTCGCTGGTCTTTTTGTTCAGCGCAACACAGCTGCTAAGCCAAGGTTCACGGTTAAGCTCTTTCCTCCTTAACCATGACCAGTAACCAAAAACAAACCTTGGCTACAGGTTGTTAAGGAGCAGAGGCTTGGAACAAGAATCCCCCCCACCCACAAATCAGAAATGTCGTTTTAAGGACTTAAGCTGTGGATTTAAGGCTGTGTGGAGATAAACTTTTGAACCAGAGCATGTTTTAAGAAGAGCGTGGAATGTATAAGGGCTTTGGAATGACGCAGTTAAAAATACCGTCGCCATATTGGGAAGTTCTGTCGGAGGACTTAAGTCTGAGAGGAGAAATAGAGAAATAGAGCTGTTTTTATATTGTGGATGAAACTCCTTAGTGGGACTTAAGAACGACAGTTCTGTAATTAATGATGGAAAGAGCGCTGTTATCTATGAAGGTGATGATATATGGAAACCATCTCGATTTGAGGACTGGAAGAACGGAAAAACTCACACAGGATTATTATTGGTGTTTATCGGCTTAAGGAGACTATCAGAAGAGATCATAAAGAAAAAAGAGAAAACATATGAACAAGATGTGATGTGGAAACAGCAAGATAAGTCTGGATAGAATTATGAACTTTGTTTGGACTGATTTGGACATTAACGCAGTAGCAAGAAGATGATCAGAATCCCCCTTCGGATCTTGAAATATGGGTTCCCTCAACAAAATTTAAAATTCGGCTTTGTAATTTGGAATTTATGTGATGTGATGTGATTTGATGTGATTGGCCAGTTAATAAAAATTATTTTTTTAAAAAAAGGAGCAGAGGTTTGGATGCCAAGCTAAATTTCACTTTGGCTTAGCTGCTGTGCAATGCTGAACTGAAAGGTTGGGAGGAGCAAATCAGGTGTAATATCTTCTCAGCCTATTTGTCTGTTAGTGCTAAGCCATGGTTTTGTTTGGCATTACAGTGGTACCTCGGGTTACAGACGCTTCAGGTTACAGACTCCGCTAACCCAGAAATAGTACCTTGGGTGAAGAACTTTGCTTCAGGATTAGAACAGAAATCGTGCAGTGGCAGTGGGAGGCCCCATTACCTAAAGTGGTGCTTCAGGTTAAGAACAGTTTCAGGTTAAGAACGGACCTCCGGAATGAATTAAGTTCTTAACCCGAGGTACCACTGTACATGAGAAGGTGGAGACTTTCTGCTATCATATTCTTTTTTTAAAAAAAAAAAAAAAAGAAGAAGAAGAAGAAGAAGAAGAAGAAGAAGAAGAAGAAGAAAGGTGGTGAGCCCTGGAGTCCTCATGATGAGGCAGACTGTATGAATGAACTGGAAGAAACTCTTGCAGTGTGGTGTAGTGGTTAAGAGCGGTAGTCTCGTAATCTGGTGAACTGGGTTCGTTTCCCTGCTCCTCCACATGCAGCTGCTGGGTGACCTTGGGCTAGTCACACTTCTTTGAAGTCTCTCAGCCCCACTCACCTCACAGAGTGTTTGTTGTGGGGGAGGAAGGGAAAGGAGAATGTTAGCCGCTTTGAGACTCCTTAAAGGGAGTGAAAGGCAGGATATCAAATCCAAACTCTTCTTCTTCTTCTTGCAGCAGAAGGTTGTTTAACTGGCTTGGGCCTGTATAATTACTTCAGAGGCCAGAAAACTCCTGGGCCTAGGTGGATAACTAATTGGACAATTCTCAGCTAAGTTGCACTTGTTTGCTTGTTTTCTTCTGCTCTGCTTTCCCCCCTGAGTTGCCAACAAAATGTAAAGGAGTTTTCTGATGTTTGCAGGTATTAGAGATGCAGAAGATATTCAGTTCGGATTTAAGGGTGAACCAACCAAATCAACACTTTCTGAAACAAGATGTGGACCAAAACACAGCTATCCTTCACTTTTCACATTTGTCTATTCAAAGTTTACAAAACACATATATATCAGGGGAAAGTGTAAGTAAAAATGAATTTTTTGCCTTCACTGTCTATGTTGGTATTAAAGGGTTAAGAAGCTCTAGTCAAGTCGCTCTAATCACTGAGCAGCTGGAGGTCGTTAACCTTCCAGGAATGTGAGTTTGTATAAATAGTCAACTCACTCATGTGTTTGCCCCTCCCTCTCCTCCTTCCCCCTTCCCCTTTCTTTTGGGGCGTGTTTGCTGAAATGTGTGATTCTTCACCAGGGTTTTTTGTTTTTGTGTAAATAAACCTTTTATTTGAGTTCCAAACCGCTTGCTCCAAGATTCCTTTATTGAAGAGATGCTGACTCTCCAGCCCTTCTTGAGCCGCTGTGCGAAAAGCTCTGCTGTAATGGGACATTGTGGCATCGGAAGCGCACTGGACATATGCTTAGCATTAAACTAATTAAAGTTTAATGGGACAGGTTATGGCTGTTTGTACGTCAAGAAGGAGATAAGGAGTGCAGTTCAGAGTGATTTATGCAAGGACTGGAGCGAAGACAGAAGCGGTTGCCGACAACGAAAGCCTTCAAAGCAGCTTGAGTCCTGCAACGTGCCTAGGAAAAGTTTTAAAGAGGCACTGCGCAGTTTGTACTCGCTGGAAGACGTCTTATTCCTCGAGGAGCCACCTCAGCAGCTGGGAGACGGTCTACAGGTCTGTGAGTATCGTTCCTAAGCCCCAGGGAGGATGGCAGAGTCCCAGGAAAGTTTTACTGTCCCCTTTACGCGACTCAATGGAAAAATTGGCAAGATTGGAAGGCTAGAGTAAGGGTTTGGTTGCAAGCAAAAGAGTTGTGGAGTTGTACTGAAGCACCGCCTTTACAGGCAGCTGCAGACGCGTCTGCAGAAGACAAAGCAGCAGCGGCAGTTTCACAGAAACGCGACAGGAAAGCCCAAGGTCTACTAGTTTTGGCAGTGGGACCAGAGCAAATGCCTTATGTTTCTGAGTTAAAGAACACGCATGAGGTCTGGACGGTTCTGCAGCGGCTAAATTCCAGAAACACTGCGGGGGCCAAGATCCATGCTACAAGATGTTTGTTTGATTTACGTCTCCAACCGGGAGCGTGTGTGAAAGAACATATTGCCAAAATGGTGTCTGCCTTTAATCAACTGAGACAGCTGGGCATTCCTTTCTCTATGGAGCAGCAGTCATACATATTGTTGTCTTCTCTTGATAAAAGCTATGAGACTCTAGCTTTAACTTTGGAAGCTATGCCTTCAGCTGAATTAACCCTTGAATACATTTCTTCTCGACTTGCTGATGAACAGGATAAAAGGCAAAGAGAAAGATGTTTGTCTTCAAAGGGGAGTTATGCTGTGCCTAAGAGTGGGGATGCTGAGTTTGAGAACACAGTAAATGCTTTTGCAGCTAGACACTGTTTTCGCTGTGGTTCCTCTTCCCATTTAATCAGGAATTGTACACGTGAACCTGGTCAAGACAGCACCAAGGCCGTTACCCCTAGTTACCAGACAAGGAGTTCCAGGGGACGTCGAAGAAGAGGAGGAGGTCGTGGCTACTCCCACAGTACACAGCACATGGCTTCAGCAATGGCGTTGATGCAAGGGCGTGGCCAAGGCAGCAATCTACGCTGGTTGATCGACAGTGGTGCATCTCACCACCTGGTGGCGCCATCTAGTGTCCGTTTGCAGAATTGCAGACATTTGCAAACCCTTAAAGTTGTGACAATGGCAGATTCAACTAAACGTTCCTTAGAGACCGTAGGCACAGTGTTTTTGAAGTGTTTGCAAACAGAAATTGATGCCTACGTGCTAAAGGGAATGAAGGGGTGTATTTTGTCTGTGTCAGAACTTGATAGAAATGGGTTTAAAACTGTGTTTGAAAATGGGGTTTGCACTATTTCAAAGAATAACGTATCTCTTTTGCAGGTGGAATGCAGAAATGGGTTATATTATTTTGAGACAAGTCCAGATGAAGTTGAACAGGTTCATGCTGGTTGTGTGAACTCGCCTACCCATAATTCTTGTGTTCATTTATGGCATCGCCGTTTGGGACATATTAATTTTCAGTATGTTAAAAGACAACCTGAATTATCAGAAGGGTGCAAATTGAACAAATGTTCTAAGTATTTGGATTGTACTGCATGCAAAAGGGCGAAGGTTCATAGATGCAGCTATCCCAGTTCAAATAGGAAATCTGACAAAGTATTCCAACTTGTGCATATGGACCTATGTGGCCCAATGCCTGTTGCTAGCATGGGAGGTTCGAGGTATGCGTTGTGTCTCTCAGATGACAAAACAAAGGTTACATGGTTTTTTCCTCTCAAAACAAAAGCAGATACTGCAGAAACAGTTAAAAATTGGGTTCATGCAGTAGAACTTGAATTCGGTACTAGAGTACTTGCTTTTCAGACAGACAGAGGGTCAGAATTTACCGGGTCTGTGTTGCAGAATTTCTTTAAGAAAAAGGGAATTAAGCATCGTCTGTCTACACCTTATTCCCCCCAAGAAGGAGGTGTGGCCGAACGTAAAAACAGGGTTCTGCAAGAGTTGGCAAACTCTATGTTGTTTGATGCTAAACTTCCTCAAAGTTACTGGGCGGAAGCCTGGAAGACGGCTACTCATGTTCTGAACCGAGTATATAATTCGGTAATTGATACTACGCCATATTTTGCTTTATATGGGAAGAAGCCCAAAGTTAATTACTTTCGGGTGTTTGGATCTCAAGCCTATGTACTTATCCCAAAAGCGTTAAGGAAAAAGGGAAGTCCAAGGGCTAGGAAACTCATCTTTTGTGGGTACGAACCACACGCCAAATCTTGGAGGTTCGTGAACCCAGATGGGGATACTACAAGAGTGGTCCTCAGTAGGAGCGCTGAATTTTGTGAGCAATCCGGATGGACTCACTTACATGCTAACCCTGACATTTTGAGAGATGATTTAGGCATTTATGCTGAGAAAGAAAGTCCAGAGGGTGATGAGCCAGAAGGGGATGGTGCACATGGTTCAGATGCAGATTCTGACCAGGCACAAGGTTCTCCTAAGGTAGAAAAGCCAGAATCTAAGAGTGTTCCAACATCGCCAGTCAGTAGGCCTAGCAGACAGCAAAAGCGAAGCAGGTCGCCTGCAACACCAAGCCCAAGGGAGGTATCTAAACGGAGGTCTTTATCCCGAGAGGCACGTCCAGACATAAAGTCTGAGACTGATTCTGACAGCCAATGGTCAGAGGGGGCACAAGAGGAGCAATTGCGCAGGTCAAAACGTGCCACAAAGGGCAAGCCGCCAGAGCGGTTTAAGGTGACAAGTGTATACGTAAATATGGCACAGTGTGAGCCAGATAGCTATGTGGAAGTACAACAGCTTCCAAGCTCAGAAGCCATAAAGTGGCAGGAAGCAATGGAAAAAGAGATGGCTTCAATGAAGTCTCTCGGTGTGTTTACAAGTACAGAGCTTCCAAAAGGGCAACAAGCTGTAGGTTGTCGATGGGTATATCGTTTAAAGCCCACAACTACTGAGGAGTTGCAATATAAAGCCCGACTAGTTGCAAAAGGGTTTTCGCAGCGCAAAGGAGTTCACTATTCTCAAATCTATGCACCTACTTCAAGATCGGAGTCATTAAGAATGCTTTTAGCCTCTTCAGCTAAGAAGGGAAATAAGCTGTTTCATTTTGATGTCAATGTGGCTTATTTAAATGCAGACTTACAGGAGGAAGTCTATATGACGCCACCACCAGGTTTTGAAGGAGACAAGCCAAACCAGGTCTGGCGCCTACACAAATCCATTTATGGGTTGAAACAGTCCGCCCGTAATTGGAATTCCTGCTTAAACGATGCTCTAGAGAGCATGGGGTTCAGAAAGAGCGCAGCAGATGCGTGTCTTTATCTAAAAGGCTCGGGATGTGAACAAGAAGCAGTCTTGATATTTGTTGACGACTTATTATACAGTGGAAAGGACGATAAACTTGCACAACAATTTGCCACAAAGCTTGGAGAAAGGTTTCAGATAAAATCACTAGGCAATGTATCTGTTTATCTAGGAGTTAAAATTCAGCAAGATGAAGATGGGAACTATTGGCTCAGCCAAGAAGCTAAGATCCAGCAGTTGCTGGAAAGGTTTAAAATGGACAACTGTGCTGGTGTTAAAACCCCAATGGAGTTAAGTTACACAAAGGATGCTCAAACTGAGCAACAGGCAGAGTTCTGTAATCCTGGGGTTTACCAGTCAGCGATAGGCAGTCTACTCCACATTGCACAGTGGACTCGGCCCGATATAACATATGCTGTCAACATGCTGTGTAGACAAGCTGAAAAACCATCAATGCATGCTTGGCAAGGAGTAAAAAGAGTTTTAAGGTATCTCCAAACTACCAAAAGGTTTCGCTTAAAACTATCAGCAGAGGGCAGCACACAACTTGAATGTTGGGCCGACAGCAGTTGGGCAGATGCTGGACCAGATAGAAAATCAGTGTCAGGAATGGCGATAAAATTTGGAAATGCACTAATTGGTTGGAGATCAAGAAAACAATCACTTATAGCTTTAAGTTCAACTGAATCTGAGTTCAATGCATTATCAGATGTATGTAGAGAACTGGAATTTTATAAGCAACTGGTACAAGAATTGTTTGGAGAATGTTCCCTACCTATCAGAGTGTGGGAAGACAATCAACCTTGTATTAAACTAGCTAAATCAGGTCAATTCAAGGCACACACAAAACATTTGGATATCCGTTATCAAAATGTATGCCAAAGTGTAAAACAAGGTTTAATTGAACTAAAGTATTGTCCAAGCCAAGAAAATCTCGCAGACGGTTTTACAAAAGCTTTGAGTCCGCAATCTCATAAATGTTTCTGTTCAGGTTTAAATTTGAATTAAGGTTGGTACAGCTCAGTGTTACGAGCGAGAGGGGGTGTTGGTATTAAAGGGTTAAGAAGCTCTAGTCAAGTCGCTCTAATCACTGAGCAGCTGGAGGTCGTTAACCTTCCAGGAATGTGAGTTTGTATAAATAGTCAACTCACTCATGTGTTTGCCCCTCCCTCTCCTCCTTCCCCCTTCCCCTTTCTTTTGGGGCGTGTTTGCTGAAATGTGTGATTCTTCACCAGGGTTTTTTGTTTTTGTGTAAATAAACCTTTTATTTGAGTTCCAAACCGCTTGCTCCAAGATTCCTTTATTGAAGAGATGCTGACTCTCCAGCCCTTCTTGAGCCGCTGTGCGAAAAGCTCTGCTGTAATGGGACATTGTGGCATCGGAAGCGCACTGGACATATGATTAGCATTAAACTAATTAAAGTTTAATGGGACAGTCTACATGACCAAGCATCCAAATACAGCCATTTTTGTGCATGCTCAGATGTTGGTCACTGTAACCCTTTCTTTGTAGAGAAAAGGAGAAAGTTCTCTTTCCAATACATTCTTTCAAAATTTCCGAACACGTGTTATGAGGTACTCTTGCCACTCAGACCTATTGGGCAAAAAAGCTCCCTCTGGCTCTTAGAGAGGGATGAAGTTGCAATAAAAAGGAAGAGGGGAAGACAGTATGGTTAGGTGGTAGAAAGAAGAGCACCATACTCAGAATCTGCAAGGAGACACCTTTTGGATTTCCTGGACCTTCTCCATTCCCTTTCCCTTTTAAGACAAATCTCACTGTGAACTGAAAGATGAAGGCTGGGGAGAGACTCCCAACTACTGCATGCTGCTCACTGCTTCCCTCGGCTCAGCACCCTTTATGGGGGAACTGCCTGCACCACCCTAAATCCGGCTCGCAGCTGCCTTACACTGAGTCAAGACATTTATTCCTTCTAGCTTAGTACAATCATACCTCGGAAGTCAAACGGAATCTGTTCTGGAAGTCCATTCCAAGGTGCAGCTTCCGATTGGTGGCAGGAAGCGCCTGCCGCCAATCAGAACCCGAGGAAGCCACGTTGGACATTTGGGTTCCAACGAACGTTTGCAAACCAGAACACTCACTTCCAGCTTTGTGGCATTTGGGAGCCAAAACATTCAAGTCAGAAGGCGTTCAACTTCCGAGGTACGACTCTAATGTCCACATTGACAGGTGGTAGCTCTCCAGGGTTTAATGCAGGGGGAATTGAATTAGGAACCTTTGGCATGCAAGACTGATCCTGTACCACTGACATATGGCCCTTACCCTTTCTTGGGTAAGTGTTTGTCACATTTCTACTGTCTCAAGGAAATTGGTCCCATGTGTGCTCTAGCAGGATACTGGGGGTGGAGGGGACAAGAGTCAATCAAGCATAGGGTCTGTGACATTGTGGTGGCATGCAGAAGATTCCTCTGGCAAGATGGTGGCAGGAACTGCTTGCCATGTGGAGATTGCGGCCATATGATTTGTTTTATAAAGAGCAACCACATGGCAGCTCTTTTGGTGAACCCAATAAAACTTCAGATAAGCAAATGAAGATTGAAAAAAAAATCATCACATCTCAAGACAGCAAATACTTTTGATCAGATTTAGTAGGCAGCTCCAAACATATTGGGGAGAAATGTACTACAGATGTTAAGGAACTGGCTCCCTCCTCAAGCTGTAAAGTGGAAACCAGCTGGTGTGAGAAAATAAGGGAGCCCCAGGGAAACCTTGAGAACTCTTAGTAAGAGGTTAGAGCAATTGATCTTAACTCCACATAGCAGATGGAATCAGCAGCTACTGTCGGAGGAACAGGGAAAATGGAGGTTGCTGCCCTCTGTGCCTGTGTCGTCATAGGGACGATGTACTCTAAGGTGAAGTGTTTTTGTCTTCCAGTCTACAATAGCATTTCTGAGACAATACATAATAAAGTTCAGTGAAATTTGAGAAACTTCTCTTCATATCATCTAGCTGTTTCTGAAGATATCCCAAAGGGCACTAGGCAACTAGAAATTATTGCTGAGCTGGAAATGGGGGGCATACTTCATGTCTCACATCCAAGTTGATTCTCACTCCTTTAGTCTAGTTGGAGGAAAATGTGGAATCTAAATGTTGCCCACACTGTTAATTTCAGTGCATTCAGAAGTGCATACAAATGGAAATCTCACGTACACTTTGCCCCAACTAATCATGCACAACTAAGCACAAATAAAACTGAATTAGGTTGAAGGTCGTATCACAGCAAGCAATGAACCATCAGTGCAGTGTGGTCCCAAGAAAAAATATCATTGCTTGGACGATGGAGACATTTCCTTTCTTCTCTGAACCCATTGGAAACAGGAAAACTACCAAAAAAATGTTGGTAACATCCAATTCTATTATTGTTTGTTGTCTCTGGGCTCCATTTTATAAGATGATGAAGCCCAGAGATGTTCTGGGAAAACAATGATGGAATTGGCTTCTGCAACCATGTTGCTTGACAATGCTAATAAATGATTTGGGCAAATTAAAAATAATAAAATAAGGCATGATTGTGTCCATCTCAGATTCCATTAGACAGATGTCAAGTGTAATCAGAAGAATTTCCTAACACTTCAAGATGGAGCTGGACTTTCCACAGAGCTAAGCCAATGGCTGCTCCCAGGAGAGAGGAGGCCTGGCAGATCTCTACTCATGGAAGAAGGAAGGTCAAGAAATGCGCCATCGGCTTTGCTGAGACAGGCCAGCTCCATCAGGCTTTATCTCCTTCAACTGTCACCTGGTGACAGCCCTTTCATCAGGCTGCCTCAGTGGGAGAGACACTGGGGGCTGAGTTTGTGAGTTTCCTTTTCCTCTGCCCTCCTTGCCCTCTTTCCTTGAGTGTTGTATTTCTTTTGGTTGGTTGGTTGGTTGATTAGAATATAAGTCTGCAAGTAGGGAGTGTCTTGGTTTTTTTTATTTCATGGCTGAAGAGAGGAGTAAAAATGCTCTAATTCATGGGTAGGCAAACTAAGGCCTGGGGGCCGGATCTGGCCCAATCGCCTTCTAAATCCGGCCCACAAATGGTCTGGGAATCAGAGTGTTTTTACATGAGTGGAATGTGTCCTTTTATTTAAAATGCATCTCTGGGTTATTTGTGGGGTATAGGAATTCGTTCATTTTTCTCCCTTCAACATATAGTCCAGCCCCCCCACAAGGTCTGAGGGGCAGTAGACCGGCCCCCTGATGAAAAAGTTTGCTGCCCCTACATTTTCAAAAAATAAATAAATAATGCCATAAAATTATTTTCTGAAAAATTTCAGGTCAGTCTCTGGTCTTCTGGCCAGGCCTGCATTGCTGTGTAACAGCCTATTCTTTACTTTTTGAAAAGTCATAATTTACCAAGACACCATCCACTTTGGTCAGTTCATAGAAATCCATCTAGAACTACGTTTGACAAATTCTCTGGGCATAATTGCATACTGATTTACAGGCTGCTGTTAATACAATGATGATAGTGATAATCAAAAATAAATTAATAACATTATATTTCATTTTAAGCAGAAAATGTAGAAGTTCAGGTATGTTACTATGCTGGTTGAAATGAGTGGGTTTGACGGAGCTTTTAGAGACAAATGTATAAGAGAGCCATTTTTAAGCACACTTTGCAATCTAAAGCAAGTCGCATAGGAAGAAAATTAATATGATTTAGTACTGAATAAGTCAGAGTGACTCTCTTGTGTAAAATGCAGTCAGAATCAGATTATATATTTTTAAAATTGCTTGCAGTATAAGGTTTTATTATAATGTAGAGTTTAAGGTGCTCTGTTGTTGGATCATGATATGATCCAGTAAAAGTTGAGCACTTCTCAGCCCCATTAATATCAATGGAGAATTATTCCCCCCCACGGAAGTAAAATCATGCTTTTTTGTGCAAATGTTTATAAAGCTTGTGACCTGAGGCTTTTGGAGGTTCAGGGCTATCCCTGACCTGCATTCGGAATAATTTAAAAACCAACAAAACTTGATCATCTCTGCTATCACCCTAACTTTTCTAGGGAGAGGTGCCTTAATTTCTTTTATGAAAAGCCCCAAATATCTGTTCAACAGAGGGAAAAAATTTGTCCATTGGAACAAAAGAGCCAGGAGAAAAAGGGTGTGTATATTCCACAATCAAGTTCAGCATGCTGGTCCTGCAAACATCATGCACTGCCCACATCCCTTGTCTGAATAGGAAAAACGCTTTCTGGACAGGGAGAAGGTAAGATCAGTCCTCCTCTATGAGATTCAGTTCAATGTTTATCTTACTTGCATTGGCTTCTGTAAAGCCATTCTGGGCTTGGTAAGGTATGGATGATTCAAGGTTTAAATGAGAGTAGGAGTAGTCAATGTGGTACCTTCTTATCACAACTTTGTGATAAGATCATTGGCCATGCAGGCTGAGGTCAATTGATGCCATAGTCCAATAACAGATGAAGTGGACCCTGCTGGCTACCTTGGTCTTGAGCAGTGTTTCCCAAACTTGGCTCTCCAGCTATTTTTGGACTACAACTCCCATCAAGACCAGGGGTCAGGGATGATAGGAACTGTAGTCCAAAAATAGCTGGAGACCCAAGTTTGAGAAGCACTGGTCTACAGAAAGAGAACATTCCACTCAACAGCAGAAGTAATATTTCAGGAGGGATGGTGGCAGTGGCAGTGTTTTCTAGCTAGAACAGTTTCCCAGTGTCTAAGGGACAGACAATCACAGAACACACATTTTGTTGTTGTTTAGTCGTTTAGTCGTGTCCGACTCTTCGTGACCCCATAGACCAGAGCATGTCAGGCACTCCTGTCTTCCACTGCCTCCCGCAGTTTGGTCAAATTCATGCTGGTAGCTTCGAGAACACTATCCAGCCATCTCATCCTCTGTCGTCCCCTTCTCCTTGCACCGTCCATCTTTCCCAACATCAGGGTCTTTTCCAGGGAATCTTCTCTTCTCATGAGGTAGCCAAAGTACTGGAGTCTCAGCTTCAGGATCTGCCCTTCCAGTGAGCACTCAGGGCTGATTTCCTTAAGAATGGATAGGTTTGATCTTCTTGCAGTCCATGGGACTCTCAAGAGTCTCCTCCAGCACCATAATTCACTATGCAATGCAGAACACACATACTTCCTGGCAAAGCCTGGCTGGGGAAGGTGGCTCCCTACTGTGTGTGACAATCAGGTGCACATCAAGGAAACACAACACACACACCAACACATAAAAAACCTAGTCCTTAGGCAGCTCTTAAAACAAAATTTGAGCCAAGTGCGGGGAGAGAAAGCTGCTGAGAACTTAGAAAGCAGGCCAAGGTGGGTCACAATAGTCATAGAGCCAATGATGAAAGATTGAAGATTCATTTTGAAATTAAGATGCATTATAATAATTAGAGCTGAGCTTGAGAGCATCTGCACACTGGTACGTTCCACCCAGGGTCATATTTCAAATCTCTTCACAGTGTTAAATGTTCCTAGCGGGCAAAATTGGTCCGCAAAGGCAAATTCATTATTAAAACCGCGATCCAAATAATAATGTGGGTCACAATCTTCAAACCGTTCTCAGCAGAATATTCTCACTGAAGCTAATGAGGCAAGTCCCAAAATGCTTAGAAAATTTGATGTCATTTTTTAAATAGAAGATGCTGCTTTCAGTAGTGGTGTTGAACCCTTCCAGTTTTTGCTACCTCTGCAAAAGATGAAATGCTGTTTCTGTGAGGGTAGGCTTTGTTTGTTTTGCATATTAACAACACAATCCTAACCATATCCACACAGATATAAATCCTATTGATTTCAGTGGGACTCACTCCCAGGTAAGGTCCTGCCAACCTAGCAGTTTGAAAGCATACCAGCGTAAGTAGATAAATAAGTACTGCTGCAGTGGGAAGGTAAACAGTGTTTCTGTGCACTCTGGCTTCCATCACAGTGTCCCGTTGTGCCATATGTGGTTTAGTCATGCTGGCCACATGAACCAGAAAGCTACCTGTGGACAAACGCTGGCCCCCTTGAACCCCCTTTCAAAGTCAAAATTTGACCCCATAGTCAAATTCGACGGGATTTAACCATCCATGGGTCCTTTACATTTTACCTCACCTAAGTGGGGCCAGGATCGCAACCTTACCAATCAGATTCTAGAATGGTTGTCCATTGTTCTGCACACAAAGGCTGGCTATGTGTAATGGGTTCAATTTGAAACTAGGAATGATATACCAAAGAATCTTCCTTATTTGCAGCAAATTCATAAGCAATGACTCCACCAGAAATTACGGTATATAGTTTCCAGATGGACCATTTCCCCTCTGCATAGTGCCAGCTCTATTTCTTGCCCTCTTCAATAACATATCCACACAGATATACAGTTGTTGTAGCTACAGTTACATTAGGAATAAGAGGCCTATTCCCCTTTTCCCCCTTCTCCTGGCTATCTTGAATACAGGTATGACAGAATCCTTTTGAGATGCAGTTTCCTACATCTAGAAAACCACATCTCCCAGAGTCCATGGCAGTGCCAGATTTAGCGTGTTGCAAGTGGTTCCCCTGAACAGCCTGCACAAAATAAAATAGTAATAATAACAATAATAGTAATAACAACAACAATAATAATAACAATTGAAGTGTGGGTGGGTTCCCATGAGGCAAGACACAGTGATAACAGCAAGAACATTTATTGAACTCACAGAACTAGACAACAGGGGCAAAGCAACTGCTTATATACATTTTTGAAGGCCTGGGCCACTCCCACTCCCAACATGATTGGCTATCTAAGCTTCCAAGCTGTGAATCATAACTCAGAGTTTAAGGGCCAATGGCAAAGGCCCAAATCTTGAATTGTTCTGTGATTGGATATCATGTATCAAATCAGAACACAGGGGCTCAGAATCCTTAGTCCAGACGCAAGCTCAGGCAAACACAGACCACTGAATACATAACAACAATCATAGCAACTATAATAATACCCTATAATAATATATGGGTACCTACTGAGAAGATCCGCTAACCCCCCCCCCAGCTGTACCAAAAGGAATTATTGTAAAAATAAGAAATATTTTGGGGGGAGGGGAGAATTTTGTCCTTGCTCAGGCCACCATATTACCCAAGTCCGCCCCTGTCCCAGGGAGGGGCCTTTCAGACATTTTAATCTGCCTCTCTACTCCCAGCAAAATGGTTTCATCAACCACTGCTTCCAGGCCATGGAAGTGACAAAGGGATAATGGAACAAATGAGTTCTTTTTAGTGGCTGGCATGGTGCTCAGTTCAGGATTCAACATAGCAGTTCAGGATTGAACCTACCAACCCCATGACTACTGTGCATAGATAAATTTATATGTTCCAAGTTTCTATTGCTTGTTTTCTTTTATATGTTGTTGTTGTTTAGTCGTTTAGTCGTGTCCGACTCTTCGTGACCCCATGGACCAGAGCACGCCAGGCACTTCTGTCTTCCACTGCCTCCCGCAGTTTGGTCAGACTCATGTTGGTAGCTTCGAAAACACTTTCTAACCATCTCGTCCTCTGTCGTCCCCCTTCTCCTTGTGCCCTCCATCTTTCCCAACACCAGGGTCTTTTCCAGGGAGTCTTCTCTTCTCATGGGGTGGCCAAAATATTGGAGCCTCAGCTTCACGATCTGTCCTTCCAGTGAGCACTCAGGGCTGATTTCCTTAAGAATGGATAGGTTTGATCTTCTTGCAGTCCATGGGACTCTCAGGAGTCTCCTCCAGCACCATAATTCAAAAGCATCAATTCTTCGGCGATCAGCCTTCTTTATGGTCCAGCTCTCACTTCCATACATCACTACTGGGAAAACCATAGCTTTTACTATACGGACTTTTGTTGGCAAGGTGATGTCTCTACTTTTTAAGATGCTGTCTAGGTTTCTTTGATATGCAAAGTCTTAATAAACTGTTCTTTAAAAAAAAAAAAAAAAACCTACCATGACCCCCTCCCCCAAAAAGAAGAGAACCAATTGACCATGGAAACCTACCAGGAGATTGATAATCATCCTGGTTTTGCTTCTTGCCTGTGACTGCAAAACAAATAAATAGGGATGATTCTCAAGCACATAGCCAAATGACTGTTTCAGCTTGGTGGGTCACAACTGTGCAGGTTGCGGAGATTAAGACGGAAGGGTGCATTTAATTGAAAAATGTTGTTTTAAGCCAACAGACTTTTGAAATGAATTGAATACAAAATAAAGTTTATTCAGCATAACAAGCATTTAAACCCCCAGAGCATTCAAGAAGTAGTAAAAGAAAATGTCTCGTTATGTAAGAAACAAGAGGAGAAAAATCTGTGGCATGTTTTCTTTTGCTTTAACATGTTGCGGAAGTTTCAGGGTATATTCAATACTTGTGTCTTTCCTTAGCTATGAGGCTCTTCTTAGCAGGTCATTGCAATAAGTAGTGTTCCAGTTACGTCTAAGCATAAGCTTATTTCACCTCTCTCTCAATGTCCCCTCCCAAGAGGAAGTCCAAAAGAAACAAAATGTATGATAAACACATGTAAAATGAATATGCAGTCAGGCCAGATGTTTTCAAAATATGTTCCAGCTGGTACTGGAATAAACAAAGGAACCACCTGTTTGAGCCTTCCTGTGTTGTACTGAAACAATTCCCCCTCCCCCCTAGATTGCCAGGTCCTGTTTTTGCCTTGTGCTACGTATGTGGGAAGGCAAATCAAAAGAAAAGGGAGAAATCAGCCTAAACTACATCCTCTGCTTGTTGCAAAGATCCGGCACACTCAGGTAACATTTGCAGCCTGAATTTCAAAAGAGCAGTTTGCAATTAGAAAGGCTTGCTTTCTGCTGATATTGCAGCCTATTTGCGTGTCGAGGTCCCCAAGACACCCCCCCCCCATAAAACACAATTAACACTTGATTTTAGTTTAAGGTTTTTGGCATAATTTTGGCCACAATTTTATTAAAATTACAAGAAAATGTGAGTGGTTGCTTAGGCATTGCTTGCGACTATCTGACCCAGCATGGGGACAGACTGACATTCGCACGCACACAAAGTTGGTAAGGCAAAACATTTGGGGAGAGAGACGGAGCTGGGTACCATGCTCTCACCTGACCCCAAATACTCCCAGGGGCTCTTGCGTGGCTCTAGCCCCTTGTCAGGTTTCGGACAAAAGCATGGCGAGCACCTGGATTCCTTTAACAGAATACCCTTGCAGCAGCAGCATTTGAAGGGGCAGGCACAGCCAATCCATACCCCTCCACCAACCAATTCATAAAACCAATACCTAACCGCAACCTTACAAGTTGTGACGATTTGCTACACAGTAGGCAAAAACCAAATGGCACCAGCCAATCAGCCAAACGGACAAAATTCCTACCAGGCCCCTGCCCCAAAGCAGATGACCCCATGACAGGGATAGCAAGGTCAAGCAAACAACCTGAAAATAGGGAGGGAGGGAGGGCGGGTGATCCGATGCGCGCAGCGAAAAGAGGAAGCTCAACGCTGCCTGCAGGGTATTTAAAGGCTATGGCTGTCAATCACAAAATGGCAACATATAAATCTCCCCAGCAACAAGAAGAGCTCAATGTTAATGGTGGCTAACCTCTTTCCCACCCAGCAATAGTGGGGTGTCTTGTTAGCCCCCACTGCAACATGTGCTCTCCACGAAGGAGAACACACTCTACAAAATGGCAACAAGCAACCATGGACATTTAAGTAATGGTTTGCCTCTCTGCAGAGATGTGCATCTTCATTCCTGCGGTGCACCATCACTGGCCGGCTACCCAGGATCCTGGAGATGTCATGTCTTGAACATGAGACCTTCTGCACACAACACTACAGTGGTACCTTGGTTCTCAAACTTAATCCGTTCCAGAAGTCTGTTCCAAAACCAAAGCGTTCCAAAACCAAGGCACGTTTTCCCATAGAAAGTCATGCAAAATGCATTAATCCATTCCAGACTTTTAAAAACAACCCCTAAAACAGTAATTTGCGCATCGAGGTCCCCCAGGCCACCCCAATAACTCACACTTCACACATCAATTTTTGTTTATGGTTTTTGGCATGAATTTGGCCACAACTTTATTTAAATACACACACATGAGTGGTTGCTTAGGCATTGGTTACGACTATCTGTCCTTGCCCCAGGGACAGAACTGACTTCCGGATTCCAGTGGAAGCCAGTCAGGGGGACAGGACTGACTTCTGGATTCCAGCGGAAGCCAGTCAGGGAGAACCATATTGGGGAGAAATGAAGCTGGACATCAGTCCCCCATCTCTCACCCTCATGCCCCCTGGGGCTTGCACGGCCCAAGTCCGATGCCAGGGACTAGGACGAAAGGGATGGCAAGCCCCTGGATTCCTTTAACGGAATTCCCTTTCAGCACCACCATTGGAGGGGCAGGCACTTACCCCTCCACCAACCAATTTTAACCAATGCCTAACCGCCAACCTTACAAGTTGTGACGATTTGCTACGTAGTAGGCAAAAACCAAATGGCAACAGCCAATCAGCCAAATGGACAAAATTCCTACCAGGCCCCTGCCCCAAGGCAGATGACCCCATGACAGGCATAGCAAGGTCAGAGGACAACGACCCCCCCCCCTTTTCAGAGAGAGAAGGCCCCAGGCTGCGAGCCCTGTATTTAAGCCCTCTGACCCCTCCCACACTTTAGCAACTTAACATTCTCCCTAGCAACACTCCTTGCCCAATCACAGCATGTGGCCAATTTGCCCAACAACAGTGGGGTGGCCTTTTTGGCCCCCACTGCAACACGTGCTCTCTATTATGGAGAACACACTTTAACATGAATTTTACTATCTAAAGAGACCCTTGAGCCATAAAATGAAAGCAATAAACAATGTACTGCAGTCACACAATCCATCAATCAGTAGCTGAACTGGGTTCCACACAGTCACACACACAAAAAAGCAGCAAAAAGAAAAACGCAAAAGAAATAGCAAAAACAGACCACCCCCAGCGTAACACTCAAAACAGAAGTGTGGCACTCAAATCAGAAGCGTAACACTCAAAAGGGAGTACGTTCGGCTTCCAAAAAAAGTTCGCAAACTCGAGAACTTACTTCCGGGTTTGGGTTCCAAGTTGTTTCAGTACCAAGGTGTTTGAGAAACAAGGTACCAATGTATTATGGTCCCTCTCAAATTCTGAATGAAAAAAAATGTGTGCTGTAAATGATCCTATGTATATGCCCAGGACTTGTTGCTTTCCACTAAAGCAGGGGTCTGCAACCTGCGGCTCCGGAGCCGCATGTGGCTCTTTTACATCTTTGCTGCGGCTCCGGGGTGGATACTAGCGAAGGGAGGAGGCGCATTGTGCGCCCCGACACTCCTCACTGTGGCGGGCGCTGTACTGGCTGTGACGTCGCATGGGGGCGGTGCGTGCGTTAGTCACGCACCGTCCCGACGTCACCTTCCCGCCCGCTGTCAGATCGTGGCTCCAGAGATATATTTGTTTTAAATGTCGCAATGGTTTTGCGGCTCCCAGTTGTTGTTTTTTCTTCGGAAACGGGGCGCACAATGCTCTTTTTGTCTTAAAGGTTGCAGACCCCTGCACTAAAGCTACATGTACATAAATGGATGCTGGATTTTAACCTCAATGGCTCTTACGATGTAGAATAGATTCTTTTTCATGTTCTTGTGAAATAACCTCCTGGAGAAAATCTGACTATCTTAGCAGTCAGCAAGGGGCCACTTCGCATACTGAAACCCTGGCAGGCTTGTTGAGTTCCCCGCAGACTCACATGTTCTGAGCAGCGTTGGTTGTCATTTGGATTCCATCACACCTCACTCGGCTATCATTTGAGCCCATTTCTGTTTTGCATCTCCTCCCCACTTAAACGTCTCACTAGGACACTTCTAAATATTGAGCAGATAATGTTTGCCTGTCATCTAAATTAACATAGAAAGTGAAGCATTTAATTAGCTCTGAGCTTGGGGATCTTTAGTTAAAGCTCATAGGGAGAAAATTGACTATTTAATGGGTGCAATGATAGAGGGCCCTTGTTTAAATCAAGGTGCTGCCTGTTGCTTCTCTTCCAGGACTCCAGAGAATTCTGCAAGCTTTTGATCTAAATGTGGCTAGAGAGATAAGCCATATCCATGTGATCATGTTCCAGAAGGGCAGTTCAGTAAATGTAACATTTTGCTTTAGGGATGCATGAGAGTCTTCCAAGGGAAGGCTGCAAGCTGATTAAATGAATTTTAATCTATGTGACTTTTAGTTGATTACTCAATTGCTCTTTTAATTAAATGTGCACACTGATAAAAACAAAGGGTTGTACACAAGCATGCTTGTGTACAAAGAATCATTTTCACTGCTGCCATTTTTGCACCTTTCTGGAAGTTGAGGGACTTCAGGAAAGCGTTTTCAGGTGTGATAAGGTGCTGCAGGAGGGGAAATGAGGTGGGAGAATTCTTCATACATGAAGTGCTTATGATCACACTGCACTGGATACATCCCAATGTTTCTAAAGAGGGGACCAGTCTTGCTTTGTTTTTAGATGATGTGCAGTTATCATTGTAGCAGTTATCGCCTTAGAAGAGGCATTCCTGTATGTGAGGTAAAGGGAAATGCATATTTTAAAGTAGCGCTTGCCACCTGCAGTTTCTACAAAAAATTAAATGAAATAAAATGTATTTTGAAGTCTATACTATAATTAATTGGGGGGGAGACCTATTAAGACAATTAAAAGTGGTAAATCAGTAAATTCAACAGTCCCCCCTTTTCAATTAAGCATTGCATCCCTACACCTGAGTGAGGTTTCCCTGTTCTTATAGTAGGCTTTAAACGCAAGCCAGATAAAGTTATCTTTATTTATTTGGCAGCGAATAAAGGTAATTCATTTTTAAATATCCCCCAAAGTGCTTGTTTAGTTAATTAGGGGGTGCTTTAAAATGGGAATGGGGAACCCATGGCCTTCAAGATATCATTAAACTCTTAATTTTCATCAGCTACAGCTAGTATGACCAATGGATGTGCTCATCTTTCTTAGGAACAAAGGAGCCTCAGTACAACAGCATCTGAAGGCCCACAGGCTCCTCATCCCTCTTTCAAGATAATCATCTGATGAACCTTGAGGGAAGCCAAAGGACTATAACCAATAAGACTAGAACCATTTCTCATGGGGACTCCTTGGTTCCCTAAACTGACACTAGATTTTGCCTAAAGCAAAATTTGAAGCAAACTTGGAAGTTCCTTCTCGGTTGAGGCATTTGAGGAATCTTGAAAGAAGCCCAAAAAGCTTTGATAATACTAGCGAAATTCCCCGGGAGATTTCAACCTATTCCTAGTGATAAACACATCGCACGATGGCAATTCGATTAGGAATGAGTTGTGAAGAGTGTTCCAGATGCCTGCAGAATATTGCCACTGAATTTCGCCTAAAGCAAACTTTGAGGTAAATTTGGAGCATTCTGCTTAGTCAAAACATCCAGGGAATTTTGAAGGAAGATAAAAGAGTTCCAACAACCCTAGTGAAATTACTTGGGGGAGGTGAAAGAGTTGCATGCCCATATGTTGGATAAGCCATTTGGATTTTTATAACTATCTGGCTCATAACAAAGTAAACTGCAGTTTTCTTGTAGAAAAGAAATTGATAAAATTAAACACCAAATCTGCATTCTAATCCTCTCCTGTTTTGTGTGTGTGTGTGTGCGTTTAACAGTTTTCAGTTATTACAACCATTCCTTAATCTTTCTTTAATGGGATTTGTCTATAATTAGATTTTGTTTTAATAATCTCACTTTCAAGGATAATAGCTAGTTAAATCAATTAACATCTCCAATACCTAAAACTGATGATGCAGAATGGCAAAGACCGAAGTGTGTGAGAGATGCTTTCATTTCAGAAAAGCTGAACAAATACAAATGTTAAGGTGTGATTAATTACATTTCTAGTGGGTTTCAATTAGCATTTATATAGCATTTTCTGAGACTTCTTCAAAGCACTTCTCATACATTGCTTTGGTAATCCTTATAACAACCCTAAAGGTTTGGTCAGTATTATCATTGCAGAGTAGCAGAAGGCAGAAGGGGTGCGGTAGGGGTTGAACTAAAAAGTTTTTAGTTCCTAAAGGTGTATAATGAAGGCACCAGGAGAACTTCCCTGGAAACAGCATTCCACAGATGGGGAACCACTGCAGAAAAGGTCCATCCTCATGTTGCCACACTCCAGACCTCTTGTGGAGGAGACACACAAAGAAGGGCCTCAGAATATGATTTCAGGGTCTGATAGGATCAAATAGAATGAGGTGGTCCTTGAGGTATTGCAGTCACATAATATAGTGACCATTTATGTATAGATTATGAAGATCCGTGGATTGCTACACTAAATATCAAAGGTGACATAAGGATTCATTTCTCATCCCATCCTGAATGATCAAAATATTTATGAAGTGATGGTTTTTGGTATTGTTACACTGCCAGTTCAGCCAACTGGAAATCTTTTAGATTCAAGTTTCAAGGGTAGTAATGTGATGATAGCAATGGCTTTGACTGGATTAGTAAGCAAAGAACAGTTGAGAATTTGATATGGGAAAAGCTTATAGCATAAATCAGTAGTTGGGAGATGGACTGAGAAGGCAGGTGGCTAAGTTTAGTTTCCCACATTATCTGTTCTGGTGTTTGGCACCATAGGACTGACTGTGCTGGCCATATCTTTGTTGATGTTCTCATGGATTCAGTTCTTCAGAGATTATTTTGTGTACAGCAGCCCAGTTCACTACAGAGCACTCCTTTACATATAAAAACTGAACCGAAGTAAAAAGGTAAAGGTCCCCTGGGTGGTTAAGTCCAGTCAAAGGTGACTATGGAGTGTGGCACTCAACACCGCTTTCAGGCTGAGGGAACTGACATTTCTCCACAGACAGCTTTCTGGTTCATGTGGCCAGCATGACTAACCCACTCTGGAGCATGGAACACACATGGAAATGCCATTTACCTTCCCGCCTCAGTGATACCTATTTATCTACTTGCACTGGTATGCTTTCAAACTGCAAGGTTGGCAGGACCTGGGACAAAGCAATAGGAACTCACCCTGTTGGGCAGATTTGAACTGCCGACCTTATGATTTGCAAGCTCAAGAGGCTCAGTGGTTTAGACCACAGTGCCACACACATCCCTTTATCGAAGAAGTATTCCATGTGCTGTCCACCCTTGTTGGACCGGGTGATAGTTCTCATTACAAAAACATTAACAAAATGGAAGTCTGATTCACATACTTTATGCATAATCATCACTTGATGACAGAGGCACTGAATGGTTCATTGTATTGATGAGAATCATTACATATTAAAAGCAGCAAACAGGACTTGGGGGTCACCTTCTTCAGTATCGTTTTTCAGTGGACTCGGTAGTACACACACATCACTGGAAGTAATTGAGTTATGATTAATCAAGTGCATGTGTAAACTATTCCAAAAAAACCACCAGCTTATTTTTGTCATGGAGGGGTGTGTGTGTGCATTCCTTCCTGTTGTCATTGATGAAGATTCTGAAAAGGTTTTATTTCCCCTGTCCAGTGAGTAAATGCGAGTTGAGTATATATTTTGTAAACTCTGCTGCTTGTGGTATGTCCTGAAGAGATATATTATTCTCCAGACAACAAACACTTTAGCACAAAGATCATTATTTCTGCTTTCAGACGTAACGATGACATATGTTCTAAACTAGAAGCTGCCTTATAATACCAATGCGATAGAGAGGATTGATTGCTTCTGATGGCCTGGGTCTTGGACATTAGAAAGCCAAACACACCAAAAGAGCAACAGGGCCATGGGAGTCTTATGATGTTTTGAAATAAAAAACTCAGCAAACATCTGCTTCATCATTAAACTGAACAAAGATAATTAAAATAAATAAGTATTTTAAGGAGGATAAACAGCAGGCTTGCTGAATTATGATATAATAATTCTCTCAGTCCCTTGGGACAACACTGTCACTCAGAGGTCAAAATGCACGTTTTATTTTTGAGAACAAGGCACAATAATCAGGTTCCCTGCTGCTCACATTAAAAATTTCTCTCTAAGACTTCCTGTTGGGAATGTTTCCCAATCATTTTTTAAAAAAACAACAACATTTTGACTGTTCTTTATCCTATCTTGTTTCACAGTTCCTCTTTGAGGTTTTTCTCTGGCTTCTAGCAGGTGAGTCCCTTCCTTAATTCCTTAAAGTCTGGCTTTGGGGTTTGTGTTTGCTGTTTCACTTCTGCCCTGCTCAGAACCAGGCTCTGTATGGTTCTCATTTTGACCTTGAAGCAATTCCCCATCTAGAGTATATAGACTTAAAGTGCATTAATAATCATTCCTTCTTGCCTGTGATAAGGAAGGGCTCTAGCAGTCAGCCCAGTGGGGTTGGGGTGGGGGGGCTGGTTGAAGGTTCAGGAGTTCAGAGGGGTCCATCACTGGCCCCAGCTCAACCATGTCAATAGCCCTTTGGAGGTGAGATATTCAGAGTGGCAGCCAAGATCCTATGCTTTGAAAGGCCCCACATTGATAGCAGCCTCAGATGGATTGGTGCCCCCACTGCTACCTAGGAGCAGGCAATCTCTGAGAACTACGGCACCCACCCTTATTTCCCCCTTCTCACCTTTGCTTACCAATGTTATTCCACATCCACCCACATCAATAAAATACCTGCTTCTTTTTTTTCTTTTTTTAAAAAACCAATAAGTTAAGCGTCTTTAACCTCTGTGTTTGGGTTGAATGATGGGGTGGAGACCCTCCTTCAGGTATACTGGGCTGAACTGTACAAAGTATTTGCAATGTAGCTTCACCATAGATTTGTATAATGGCATTACAATGTTAGCAGTTTTATTTTCAATCTTTTTCTTAATTATACCTAGCATGGAATGTATTGTTTTTATTGTAGCTTTATGATTGGGGTAGCTAACCTTTGGTCCTCCAGATGTCCTACTCTTGTGTAGAACCTTAGTAGAGACAAATGCTGACTGGCATGTTCTTTCCCTCCTGGTCGATTGTTCGGGAGCTTCAAAAGCTTTCTTCAGCCCGAACATCACAGCGACTGATACCAAGAAGCATCAGCACACTTAGGGATCCACAGAGTATTCGCAGTTTGCATAACAGAACTCAGTAGCACAGTAGTTTGGCTAATCTAGGTTTATTTCCATATAATACACTCGGAGCATTCTGTCTCATCAGACAGCAAAAAGAGGAAAGAACAAAGGACAATAGTCTCACTTCACAGAACACAGTAATACCAAACATCCTGTCTCTGTAACTTCCCACTCTGTGGAATGAAAACATACACTGTCATGTGATAGACAACAATCTCATGACTGCAAACATGGAGCAGGAATCCTAACAATTGGCACCCATCAGACACAGCAGTCAGTTGAGCTACAGTCCAATGTTGCACAGCTATTGAGCAACACTTTAGTCCAGCCTTATGCTGTTTATGTTAGCAGTACATATTCTCAGAGTCCTTGGGGCATCTGACGTCTGTTCATTAGCAGGCATCACTAAATAACACCTGTAACATTTCTTTTTGCATAAAAGGTTTAGATAACATTTATTCGAGGAAAATGTGCCAAACTGAACCATTTACAACAAAGGTATTATTAAGTGATGTGCGCATATTGAAGGCCAAGCAAATGCACTTGTCTATTTATTTGCTTTTAAGGCTTAGATCCATTAAAGCATCGAGGGAGCATGCACTTAAACTCACAAATTTAGTGGAAGTCACTAAAAGCAATTGAGAGATGGAACTGTTGAAACTATTTCAAATCCATGCACTACATAAGGCAAACGTAAAACAATATGAAAATAAAAGCTTTCTCTTGCTGAAAGGGAAGATAGTGCAATTCTATGCAAATCTACTTAGAACTAAATCCGATTGAGGTCAACAGGAAAGTGTGAAAAGGATTCAGACGTTACTGAATTATGAAAAAGGATACCTAACCAATAGCACAGAAAAAAAATTCTCCTATATTGGTTTACCAAGACATAGAATAAACCCAATGATTCTACGTATAGCTTGAAAATGCTGAAAATGTTCTTTTTCTCCCCCTTTTTTAAAAAAGGAAAGTAGGATTAAAGATTTATCTTTATTAGAGTACACATACAGCTGAGGCAAGCAAAAACCTTAGCTTCCAAGAAGATAAAAAGAAATACAGTGCTATAAACAAGAAAGATATTGTGAGCTGTAATAGACATAGACCATAATCTGATTGAAGGTTATCCGTAAGAAATTTATAAATCAACGAATTACAGACAATTCCGCGTTAGCATGTGCATAATTCTTATTGGCCAAAGGGTAGTATAAATAAGCAGATATGCCCAGTGGAAAGATCTTCACTTGCAAAAGAAGAAGCAGGCGAATCAGAAATATGATCTCATATAGAACATATAAATTTACAGATGGAGATGTCTAGAACGTCCCCAGGATATTATGGAAAAGCAATTTGTGAGTGCAGTTTCTTTGGGAAGGATCTGACTCATTGAGCAGAGGGTTGTATTGGGGCACCCTGTCAGGTACTGGGTTCTGTAAGAGAAATCTGAGTTTACTTCTTGCAGGTCCTCAGGGGCAAGCATCCAGGACGGCATCCCACAACACAGGTAAATTCTTCTCCTGACTCAGCTCTCCCACTGCTCTATTGGTGGTACCATCTTTGAAACTTATCCATCTGTGTCTACCGTAGTTTTTGCTCCATTACACGCATTTTTTTCCTCCTAGAAAGTAAGGGAAAATGTGTTACGGAGTGAATGCTTCCCTCCTCCGTGGTTTCCAGCGGGAGAAGAGACGCTGAATGGGGAGGAGAGAGGGACAGAGTGCCTGCTTCTTTAAAGGAGCAAAGTGGGAGGGGAGGGGAGCCGCTTACATGAGTGTAAGCGGCTCCTGTCCGGTAGGCTCCTTTAAAGCAAGCAGGCTCTCTGTCCCTCCAGCAAAGTTTTTCAGCTCGCTGGGGGGGTGGGGAGGGAGAAAAGCAGAGCTTGCTCCACGCGTGCTCCTTGTCCCTTGGGTGCTTTTCCTTCCCTCCCCACTTAAAACGTGGTTACAAAGCACAGATCCACATGGATCCTCAGGAGTTTTGCACTGGATCACCCCAAATTCACCATCAGATCACATAGCATGTCCATGGCTACAGTTTGCACCAAAAAAATCATGCACCCACTGTGGCCTGGGGCCACAGTGGTGCAAAAACGTGGTTACAAACATGGATCCACATGGATCCTCAGGATTTTTGCATTGGGCTACCCCAAACTCACCGTCAGATCACATGTCTGTGGCCACAGCATGAACCATAAATCATACATCCACTGTTTCGTGTAGAATATTTTTTTTCTTGTTTTCCTCCTCTAAAAACTACATGCGTGTTATGGTCGGGTGCGTGTTATCGAGCGAAAAATACGGTATATATTTCCATCCAGTGAGCCCCTTTTCAGTTGATGATTAAAACCATAAATGCCAATATTTGGTCTTGCTTTTACCATTCAAGTTGGAGCTTGCAGCGAGTTTCATGCAAAAGATTTAAGGGAAACGCAAGACTCGACTCTTACTGTAGTAACTGAAGTAAATTGCAAGGCAGGGCAATGAGCCCAGTCTTACAGCCCTAATGCAGACAAACACACTTGAAACATAAACTGCTTGCTCCCTTTGTTTTTTTGTGCCAAGTCTACAGAGTTTATAATTGTGGCATTATCCTTCTTTTTGAAAGGAATGTTGCAATAATTGCTACTGCAGCAATAAACTGTTTATGCAACTAACATCACGGTAGGAACTGCATGTGATGCTCAGCACCAGACTTCAGCTAAAAATGGTGGTCCCCACATTGAATTATTCTACCACTCCTTTTAACTTAATCAGACTCACCTATCTCTTCCCTTACCAGCAATAGCCAACTATATTACATGAGCGGTGGTATATGAGGGGTAGGGCAAAAGGCAGTGAGGTCAGCAGTAGGTAGAGTCAGAACCAAGGTCACTAAAGCTAACTAATTTTAGTTTCATCTCCATCCTTCTCCCTGCTGAGTTCTACAAGGAGAACACTGAGATTAAGGGGGGTGGGGACCTGACAGGCAGTACCACCCCATGCATTGGGGGCTGGTTGAAGACAGTGAGGTTGGTGGGGCAGTGTCCAATTTTCCTAAACTGACCTACTTTCACTGGACATGGGCAAATCTGAATAAAGTTTATGGGAAACGGAGAAGAAACTGAGCTTCTCTTTTCAGTGGGAGCTCCAGGTCAAGGACCACACATTGTGTCCTGTACATCTGCCCTATATATAAGGTAAAGGGACCTCTGACCATTAGGTCCAGTTGTGGCCAACTCTGGGGTTGTGGCGCTCATCTAGCTTTATTGGCTGAGGGAGCTGGCATACAGCTTCCAGGTCATGTGGCCAGCATGACTAAGCCGCTTCTGGAGAACCAGAGCAGCGCACAGAAACGCCGTTTAATAAAATTATATGAATAATTTTATATTTATATAAAAGAATAAAATTATATGAAAAAATGATGGATTTTAATGACCAAATAACTGAAGGAATAAAGTTTTAATAATGAAAATGAATGGAGTAACTAAATGAGAAACAACATTTTTGCACGTGCCTGCTCCATTGTACAGTGGAACAGTTGCCATTAAACAGAACTGGTATTTTCAGATCTTACTCCTATAAAATACCTTCCAAGTACATTTTATGAAGTTCAAATGACTTTTTATGCTACAAAAAGGCAGGAATTAATTTCTAAAGAGATTTTATGCTTCAGATATTTCCCCTGAGTATTTTTTCCCCTATATTTCTGGCTGCTCTGTATTTGTGTACTAAACAAATGATTAAAATTTGCTTGTTCCAATTTAGAAAGGCATTTGCTGTAATTTTGGAAAGGCAGTAATACCTTTCTTTGCATTTAATTTTTTTCTCCAATCTCTCTCTCTCTCTCTCTCTCTCTCTCTCTCTCTCTCTGACTCTGATCTTGTTTTTCTTGTGTTACATTTGTCAGACACAAACTGTTGTTTTTGCTTTGCAACACTGCATAAAGCAAGAGCACAAACATTAGCTTCCACAACCGTGAATCATTTGGAAACAAAATGGCAAAAGTTAGCCCACACAGCCTGTGACCCATTAAGGCAAAGATGTCCATGACAGACCACCAGGGGCTTGTCAGTACAGTACCTGCAAAACAGGTTGCTGTACACCTGAGAGGTCAGAAAACATGGCTGGGTGTGTGTGTCTATATTTGGCTTCATTGCATGTTTTGCTGATCTTTCCTAAGCAAACTGATTTTAATGGCAGTTTCAGGCACTTGGGGACCAATCTTATACACATAAAGCTGGCATAAAGCAAGCTGGTGTAAGTTGTTGTTGTTGTTTAGTCGTTTAATCATGTCTGACCCCATAGACCAGAGCATGCCAGGCACTCCTGTCTTCTGGTGTAAGTTAAGGCAGTGTAAAGTTACACCTGATCCATATCCTTTTCTGCAGCAGATATGTCTCAGCCTGGCGGAGGGGAAACAAGCCTTTAAAATAGTGCTCTGTGCAATCAACACTGTTGATTGTGTTCCATATGGTAAGGGAGCCTCTGGTTTCTGCATGGTCTGTATGGTCAAATTCAGATAAGTGCCAAAGTCCAAAGGATAACTGTGTTCCGTTCCACATCTTATTTCAGGAAGTATAGAGCAGATCAGTTCACTTTAAAAAATGTAGGCCAAATTTCATCCACTAGCATCCATAACTCATTCAAGAGTTTAAGTTGAGGACATCTGTGGTCTGAAAGTGTGGTCTGAAAGCACATGGGGCCACCATCTTGCTGAACCTAAGCAGATGCATTCAGATCCTGAAAAGGCGACTACCTGAGAACTACAAGATAGCCAGAACCAGAATTGCTATTGGCTGTAACTTTAAGAGCTGTAACTCAAGCTTCCTTTCCTCTTGCTCCTCCCATTATTTTTTTCTCCTCTACAATTTCATCTTAGATTGCAATCCTGAGGGCAGGCACAATCTCGGGAGTGATTTCTGACACTCTGAGAGCTTGTTTAGCAAATGGGTGGGTTATAAATGCTGTACACAAACCCTCCAAGTGACCCTATTTTCCAGGTACAGTCCTGGATTAACAGAAGCCATCCTGGTTTCTGATTTGATCCCAGAATGTCTCGCTTTCCCTTAGAACATCCCTATTTTCATCAGGGGGTATGGAGATAGATAGATGATAAATACAGTGGTACCTGGGGTTAAGTACTTAATTCGTTCCGGAGGTCCGTACTTAACCTGAAAGTGTTCTTAACCTGAAGCACCACTTTAGCTAATGGGGCCTCCCGCTGCTGCTGCACCGCCGGAGCACGATTTGTGTTCTCATCCTGAAGCAAAGTTCTTAACCTGAAGCACTATTTCTGGGTTAGCGGAGTCTGTAACCTGAAGCGTATGTAACCCGAGGTACCACTGTAGATAGATAGATGATAGATAGATAGATAGATAGATAGATAGATAGATAGATAGATGATAGATAGATAGATAGATAGATGATAGATAGATAGATAGATAGATAGATAGATAGATAGATAGATAGATAGATAGATGATAGATAGATGATAGATAGATGATAGATATAGATAGATAGATGATAGATAGATGATAGATAGATAGATAGATAGATGATAGATAGACAGATGATAGAGTTATGTGACCCCTGAGCCAAGGAGATACAACCTTTAGAAGACATCTGAAGACAGCCCTGAATAGAGAAGATTTTAATGTTTCATTATGTTTTTATATACTGCATCTCGGAAGCCACCTAGACTAGCAGGGGCATCCCAGTCAGATGGATGGGGTATAAAGAATAAAGTATTATTATTGAATAGGACACACTTATTTTCATTGGAGAAATGTTGGCAGGTATGCTGTACATAAGTTAGTAAACAAATAAATAAGTGTACCGTGCCATGGTGGAAGAATGGTGGGGTACAAATGTAGGAATGTAAATATATCTTTGGACCAAAACAGCAAAGCGAATAGGTTCTTGCCGAGATCTCTAGTTTGGGATTTGAAAGCAATTTTATTGTTAACTAGTTTTATAATGCTAGTGATGGGCAGTGAAGCCGAGGGCTGGTGACACTAGCTCAAATGAGATGATGGTCCCTGATTAGATAGCCCATCCTGTTTGTATAACACAATTAGATTTTGTTTCCAAATTGCTTTAAAGCTTCTGCTTCTTTTTAAACCAATTGTGTTGTGCTAAAATAAAGTATGTGATTCAACAAGATAAATTGGATGATTCCCTGCAAATTCAACACAGGCTCAGGTATATTTCTTTTCTGAATGAAGTCCCAAGTGCTTCATAAAGAAATACAGTCTCTCTTAGGCAGTCTCTGTAAATCCATGAAATTGAAGCATTCTATCTTCACCGCCTAAAGCATTATAGCTGCTGAGACATGAGGATGGGATGGGTATGCAACAAAAAAAAAAAAAAGGAAAGGAAATGGTAATTGTTCACCCGTACAAACCTTTAAAAGATCTCCCTGCTTACTCCCATTGTCCACTAATTATTGGGAGATGTTTTAATTTATACCAGCAGCTAGCTCTATAGCCATTGGGTTTAAACACTTTTGAAGGAGCTCCAGAGGACCATTTGTTACTAGTATCGCTCTGAAACAGGCTGCAGAATATTTTAACAGCTTTGTAATGAGCTCGACTCTGTTGCACACAGCCATATGGAGATCTGTAACACGATTATGTAAGGGGATTTCGCAAGCCAAAGGCATCATTGGTGCCCCAGTAAAACCTGATTTGGAGACAGACCACAGTTTCAGGCTTCTAGCTGACCATGGGCCAAAGAGATGAAAAACAACAACGGTTGGTTCTTCAAGAGTTCACTAAACCAGGGATGTATACTGGTGTCTGCACCAGGATTTTGAGGTATCTGAACTTGTGGAGTGTCTTCCAGCATGGTTAATAATAATAATAATAATAATAATAATAATAATAATAATAATATTGTGCCCATCTGCCTGGGTTTCCCCAGCCACTCTGTGCAGCTCCAAACAGAATAATAATAATAATGATAATAAAGCGATAAAACATCAAACACTGAAACCCTCCCTGAGCAGGGCTGCCTTCAGATGTCTTCTAAAAGTCAGATAGTTGTTTATTTCCTTGGTATCTGATGTTCGGGCTTTCCACAGGGCAGGCGCCACAACCGAGAAGGCCCTCTGCCTGGTTCCCTGTAACCTCACTTCTCGCAGTCAGGGAACCAGCAGAAGACCCTTGGATGAGGACCTCAGTGTCTGGGCTGAGCAATGGGAATGGAGATGCTCCTTCAGAATGAATTTATTTTTTGTATGGTTGCTATTCTATGGTAGTTTAATATTGTAGTTTGTTATATCTGCATCATTACTGTTAACTGTCCAGAGCACCATTTGGTGGAAAGGTGGAATACAAATGCAACTAAAACTAATTAAATAAATATGTCCCTGGTTTAATTCTGAAATGAATCTTCCCATCTTGAGTCTGAAAGCTTTCTTTCTTTAATTGAGTGTTTAGGGTGATTTCTTACATAATTAACTTGATGATGGACTGCTAATTCTACAAAACAATTAAAAGGTCTAATTGTAGATGAATGCATGTACTGAAGACAAGAGAGGCAGACTAGTTAAACATTTCTAAGTTGCCAGCAAAACATTGCCTGACACTTATAGACAAGGCTGAAGCTTCTGTCCTGAGGAAGCAGCTGCCACAAATCAGAACCCAAAAATTTGTGGGCTTTAAAGATTATGATCTATGAGCCATGCAGATAGGATTATGCTTTTAAGGCTTCTGAAGTTGGTAAACAGTTGATTGACGGCTGTGAATTAAACAGCAAGGAGACACTAGGCAACTGAACTGTAAACTTGTGGGCTAGCATTTCCATCGGAAGTGAAGGATAAGGAAAAGTTTCTAACAGGACAGCTGTTATCTAGTTTAATGGTTTTTAATCATGCATATTCCCCTTGATATATAACAGTGATTCCCAGACTTCCCCCATGTACCAATAGCCGACAATAGCCGAGGGTCTTGGTGGATCACCTAATGATTTTTTTCTGCCAGTTGTAGAAATTGTAATGGGCTGTGCTAGATGCTGTATAATTCTAATATTGCATTTTATTGCTTCTTTTCTTTATATTGTATTTCATTGTGTTACGATTTGAATGGTGATGTTCATTGTGTCATGTCATGTCATGTCATGTCATGTCATGTCATGTTATGTTACCAGATCATCTTTCCACAAAGGGTTATATGAACCTGGAGAGTACTAAGGAATAATTTGTAAACTGTAGAGCAATGCATAAAATTTAACAAATTAGTCCATTCTAATGGTTCAGTTTCCTGAAATTTTATAGCGGTCTGAAAAAAGAAGAATGGGCTATGGGATTAAAATGATGGGGGGATGGGGGTGAAATAGAAGCTATAAAATAAAGATAACAATGCAATTTCTTGATATTGCTTCATTTCCACGCACACATATCCATTCAGTTAAGGTGGACTGGACAATTTAAAGCACTATTGCATTTGCCAAACATATAAAATAATCTTTCAAATTAGATCTTGAAACTCCAATGCATTAAGCCATTTAATCCTAATTCTGCAAATGCAAGCAGTTTTGTCAGAGGATACTTTGCAGAGCTAAGTCAATGCTGAAGCTAATATTCTAATCAAATAGTAGCATTATTGATTTTAAACACTTTATATCAAGTCTGGGTCCATTTCCCTATCCAAAAGGAAAGGAACAGATTTTCTTACCTTCTTTCTTTGTTCTTTAAATGTGAGCATAAGTCTATTAACCAATTAAGTACTTAGGTTGTTTTTTTACAGATACTTTCATTTTTGAATCTTAACCTGAAAGTTATGCTCCTGAAAGCTCAGTACTTGTAACAATATTTAAAAACGGAAGGGAGACAAGAAAGGTTTTTTTCAGTTATTATTTAGTAGCGACAGGTCAAATAACTCACACATATACAATTTCATGAGAAAAAGGCAGGAGAGAGGATATTTGCCATCTTTCTCTGAGTGTATATGTCGGGAATTTCTGAGACTTTTCATGGTCTAACAAATACAAGTGGGCCATTTCTTTATCTGAAGATGAAGTGATGCTCCAGAAATTTGCAATTGTTCCACACTTTATTACCAGTTTTCATATAGAGCCCCACGATTTGCTACAGCTTCCAAAGTTTATCCAGTTCTTTCATAAACAGCATTATTGCAAGTGACATTTCTTGAGATCTTTCAGGAGGCTCCTCACAATTGGCTGTAGTAGAAAGAGCCTTTTAAGTGATAGCATCCCAGCTGTAGAATGCTTGTCAAAGGTATCAGTATAATAGCATCAAAAAGAGTTCAACAGCACATTATGCATGGCTGGTGAAGTTTAGCTGGGCCAATGCAAGATTAAGAAACATCCCTAAACTGTACTTAAATTTAACATTGCATGTGGTATATATTTGATTTTTCATTCTCCAAGTTTCATTTATATACAATATGCTGTTGCTTTCAGTTTGATACTACTATGCATATATATTTCATAGATGGGAAATGCAGTCATTAGTCTTCTGCTGGTGCATTTAAAATAAATATATCCAAACAGATTTTAACATCCCCAGTCTTGTTTGGTCACCACCCTCTTGCCCATTGGTCCAAATTAGGAGCCTTCTTTTCAGTAAAGACACTGAAATTCAAAGCAAACTGCACACTCCAGTTCTCTGATTATTTCTCATATTCTTGTGAAACTGGAAGTGAGGAACGTTGAATGTGCAGCTGTCAAAACCAGAAGAACAATGTGCAATGGGGAAACATTCTGTCCCTGAAAACAGCAGACAATAATAGTCAAAGGCAGTTTCTTCTGCCTGGTGAGATTCTTTGACTTGCAAGATACATCATGAGCCCTCTGTCCATGGAACTACTGGTGCAGAGGTGTAAAATAATAACAAAAAAAAAAACCCTCCACTGTGTCCTTTTGTACATCTTCCTCTATCCCCAAAAGTGTTCATGAGTTTTTTTGATCATGCAGCATTCTGTGGCAGAATGAAGTCCAAGTAAACCCAGAAGAAAAACCTTAATAAACTTCTTCAAAGGTGCAAAATATAATCTGAAAGACACAGGTGGAACAACAGTATTGTGTTTTCTGGATTTTCACCACATTGGATGAGATATATAGTATATGGCAAAATATATGGCAATTTACATAGATCTTTCAGTACAATTGTTTTCAAAGGCATTAATGCAAGTATGTAGGCCTTGTGTAAAACAACAATAACACCCATCTTTATTTTGAATTACTAATCAGATTAGTCTCCTAAAATGCTGTTGAGATCAGTGAACATTTTGAATTACAGTGGTACCTCGGGTTACATATGCTTCAGGTTACATACGTTTCAGGTTACAGACTCCGCTAACCCAGAAATAGTACCTCAAGTTAAGAACTTTGCTTCAGGATGAGAACAGAAATTGTGCTCCGGTGGCGCGGCGGCAGCAGGAGGCCCCATTGGCTAAAGTGGTGCTTCAGGTTAAGAATAGTTTCAGGTTAAGTACGGACCTCCGGAACGAATTAAGTATTTAACCCGAGGTACCACTGTACTGAATATGTATATCAAATATTAATAAGCACAGTGTTTTCTAGCTTTATAAATCAGAATAGGTTTAGTACAAGTTTTATAATAAACTATACTATACTTTTAGAGCCAGTGTGGTGTAGTGGTTAAGAGTGGTAGTCACATAATCTGGGTAACTGGGTTCGCATCTCCGCTCCTCCACATGCAGCTGCTGGGTGACCTTGGGCTAGTCACACTTCTTTGAAGTCTCTCAGCCCCACTTACCTCACAGAATGTTTGTTGTGGGGGAGGAAGGGAAAGGAGAATGTTAGCCGCTTTGAGACTCCTTAAAGGGAGTGAAAGGCGGGATATCAAATCCAAACTCCTCCTCTTCTTCTTCTTCTTCTTCTTCTTCTTCTTATTCTTATTCTTATTTTCTTGGGTGTAACTCCTGTACCCAAGGTGGGAACAGCTCTGCTTTCCTTTGGAGCACATCAGTGAGGCTGATACTGGGGTCTTGTCATCTGGGCAGACCAGGACCTCCATACACATTGCCCAGGCTTGCACCCTGGAGAGGTCCCACCAGTGCTGCTAACACAGTGGTTTCACCCCCAGAGATGCACTCCATTCTCTTTCTCTCTCTCTCTTAATACTTTTTTATTGGTTTTTCATTTTCAAACACACAAGATACAGTAATATTAAACAATCACCCACTCATTCTCTTACCCAACACTCTGCCAAGCACTGACTTCCCTCCCTCCCATCAACAGGTTTTCTTATTTCAGTCTCCTTTCCACAGTTTCTTATTATATCCAGTCCATGTCGTAAGAATTATTTCAGTCCTGCAAGTGTCTTCAAATTCCTACAGTTATTATTTATATAATCCATAAATTTTCTCCAATCTCTTTAGAATTTTGTTTCCTCCTGATTTCAGATCCTGTGGGTCAGTTTTGTTAGTTCCGCATAATCCACTATCTTCGTCTGCCACTCCTTCACTGTTGGTAAATCCTGTACTTTCCATTTTGGGGCTAACAAAGTTCCAGCAGCAGTCATAGCATACATAAATAGCCTTTGATCTGTTTTTTTCTATTTCCTATCCCATAAAGCCTAACAGTAAAGCTTCCGGCTTTTTTGCACTCCATTGTCTCTCGAGGCAGATGGATACCAACACCTTGCTTACTCAACCATCTCTGCTTAACTGGTGGTGGAGTTGATGCAGCTCACGGTGGGATTTATCCCCAAGTGCTTCCACAGAGGAGAACTCTTTGCTGCTGGGAGGCAGCAATAGAGTCATGCCAGTTGGCTGTGACAAGGCATTCAAGGTGACCGATGGCACTACAGCTGGCTTCTGCCCTGGCAGTCCACTCAAATTCTCCCCAGGCTCTGGTGACACCTGCCAACCTGCTGTACCTCTCCCCCAGATGCAGTCCCACCAAGCTGCCTGAGTTTTGAGATGAGTTGGAAGGGCCTTTTAGTCCCGCTAAGTCTCACTTAGTCCCTCTGAGATCTGATGTCCATTTAGCGAAGATGCAGGAAAGGGTCTTTTCAATGGCTCCAACTGGGTTTGGAAGTTCTTGTCTAAGGAAGCTCACTTAGTCCTTTCCCTGCCAAGTAAATAATAATAATAATAATAATAATAATAATAATAATAATAATAATAATTTATTTATATCCCGCCCATCTGGCTGGGTTTCCCCACCTACTCTGGGCGGCTTCCAGCAAAATATTAAAATAAAATAATTCATCAAACATTAAAAGCTTCCCTAAACAGGGCTGCCTTCAGATGTTTCCTAAAAGTGAGGTAGTTGTTTATTTCTTTGACATCTGGTGGGAGGACATTCCACAGGGCGGGCGCCACTACCGAGAAGGCCCTCTAACTGGCTCCATGTAACTTCTCTTCTCACAGTGAGGGAACTGCCAGAGGGCCCTTGGCGCTGGACCTCAGTGTCAGGGCTGAACAATGGGGGTGGAGATGCTCCTTTGCGTATACTGTGCAGAGGCCATTTAGGGTTTTAAAGGTCAGCACCAACACTTTGAATTGTGCCCAGAAATGTACTGGAGCCAATGTAGGTCTTTCAGGACCGGTGTTCTGTGGTCTCGGCAGCCACTCCTAGTCACCAGTCTAGCTGCCGCATTCTGGATTAGTTGTAGTTTCCGGGTCACCTTCAAAGGTAGCCCCACGTAGAGCGCATTGCAGTAGTCCAAGCGGGAGATAACCAGAGCAAGCACCATTCTGGCAAGACAGAATACCTGTTTAATATTAATCTTCAATATGTTTTAATTAGCCACTGTTCTATTCTTTTTAGTGTTCTGGTTTTTGATTGATTAGCCGTTATCTCTTATTTTGCTATGTACCTGTTATTGTGCTTTACAGTTATTGTTAGCAGCCTTTACTGTAATCTGTAAAAAGATGGCACATGAAGAATAACTAACATTAATGAGTGAGAAAGTGTAAGAGCTATGAGCTCTGCTCTGCTTTACACAGCACTCTTACAACATGTAGAATTATGTGACATGCTGAGCATTGTTTGGGATTTTTTGCTCAGGGTAGTGTATCACCTTCCTTTAGGCTATAAGGACATTTTCCAACTGCGTCTCATCCAAGAACTGTCCAGCCCAGCAAGCAAACATGCACACACATGCACACAAATCTCTAAGAGATTTCTTAGAGCAGACATTCTGACCCTAATGTATATATCTAAAATGTGTGTGGAAGACTTTCTCTTCTGAAAAGCAAGCCACCCTGAAAATGAGTCTTTTGAAGCAACTGATGGAACAAGAAGACCAATTCCTAAGCTTGCTGCTTTACTTCACAGCTCCCATGCCAAGCTTCTTCCACTCCCATGAGAATTGAGACAGCAGATATGTGTTTTACCTTGTAGACGGAATGTGGAACCTGGACTGGGGGCAAAACAAATGATGGTTGAAAGGTTAGTCACACCTCCATCACTCATCACTTCTACTTTTAGATTCTTCCTCCAGGGGCTGCTTTGCAGAAGAGAAGTAGCACCTGGGCTTTAGATACCTGTATTAGCAAATCAGGTTGGAACATGCACTTCTGCCCTTAGAGGCATCTGAATTCAGTGGAGTTTCACATCTATTTTCAAGAAATCTCATGGCATGGGCTAACAAGCAGACAATCATCTTTATCCTTTACCGTTCCCTTCCTCCATATGTTGGAATCACCATTCCCCTTATTTTCTGCCTTAGTTTTAAGCATCTTACCTGTCTGCTCTTCTCTGCTGAGCTACTTTTAGGTCCCAGGATCACAAAGCAATATTGTATCCACCCCCCATCTCCCTGTGCTGACTTGGTTGCTATGACAACACTCTTGTACCTCTCCAACAAAGTGTATCAATGCTACAGGCAAGTTGAGACAGAAAAGCTTTACTGCTTGGTTACAAACTTCCTACAGGTCGTTGTACAATATGCACATGTGTGTATGCCTATATATCTATATCTGTCTTTGTCTGCTTATGAGTTGGTCTGAAAGCTTCTTCTCACCCATCCATACTAGTGTTGGATTGAACCTTCTCACTGCCTTTATTCTGATCATTTGAGTGGGGGAGTGAAACAAAGTGAATAAAATGTATAAAAGCACCTAAAAGCCTTTTCTGTCATGTAAACAAAAGGGGCCAATCTCACGGGCCAGAGAAAGCCTGAGAAAAAGACATCTGGTTGATGCTTCATAGATAGACAATAGAAGGGTGTTCCATAATGGAGGCACAACAACAGAAAATGTACCTCTTAGCCATGGCAGTACAATTTGTTGTTGTTTAGTCGTTTAGTTGTGTTTGACTCTTCGTGACCCCATGGACCAGAGCACGCCAGGCACTCCTGTCTTCTACTGCCTCCTGCAGTTTGGTCAAACTCATGTTAGTAGCTTCGAGAACAGTATCCAACCATCTCTGTCGTCCCCTTCTCCTTGTGCCCTCAATCTTTCCCAACATCAGGGTCTTTCCCAGGGAGTTTTCTCTTCTCATGAGGTGGCCAAAGTATTGGAGCCTCAGCTTCACAATCTGTCCTTCCAGTGAGCACTCAGGGCTGATTTCCTTAAGAATGGACAAGTTTGATCTTGCAGTCCATGGGACTCTCAAGATGAGTCTCCTCCAGCACCATAATTCAAAAGCATCAATTCTTTGGCGATCAGCCTTCTTTATGGTCCAGCTCTCACTTCCATACATCACTACTGGGAAAACCATAGCTTTAACTATACGGACCTTTGTTGGCAAGGCGATGTCTCTGCTTTTTAAGATGCTGTCTAGGTTTGTCATTGCTTTTCTCCCAAGAAGCAGGCGTCTTTTAATTTCATGACTGCTGTCACCATCTGCAGTGATCATGGAGCCCAAGAAAGTAAAATCTCTCACTGCCTCCATTTCAGTACAATAAGCACATGCAAACAGCACCATTATTGTACCTGCAGCAAATTTACAAGCAGGAAGGGAATAATCATTGTTTGTCACTTTCAGGGTGGCTCAAGTTCCATTACCACCACTGCCCCCACTGAAAATATAGTCTTGCGCTGATTTTTTCCTGGGACAGGATTTCAGACCTGAGAGGTCATTTCCAAGAAATCAACACTCCAACCACAGACAGATCTTGCAGCTGGATTACACTGCCCATGGAAGATGGAAACTTCTCCTTTACCATCATTTCAGGAAAATCACTGTGCCCTTGCTGTAGAACCTTGATAGCCACAGAATGCAAGGAGAATCTCCAAATGCCTAAGACTTTTGATATGTTATAGTCTGGGCAGGAGAGTAGTACTTCATGCTGTGGCTGTAACATCTCATACCCTCCATCATTTCTCCACCGACAATAGAGACGTCCTATTCCATACCCTCCAATGTTTCTCCAATGAAAATAGGGGTGGACTACTGTACCCTCCAACATTTCTCTGATGAAAATAGGGACGCCCTAAGGAAAAGTGGGACACTCTGGGATCAAATCAGAAACGAGGACAGCTTCTGAAAATTGAGGACTGTCCCTGAAAAATAGGGACACTTGGAGGGCCAACTTGTGTAAGTGGAATATGGCTACCTGTCTTAAGGAAGTTGGTAATGAAGATATTTCTCAGCCACAGCAGGCTCTTGGGTCTGTTTTTAAGTGGGAAGTGGCAGTCTCAACCATACATACCCCCATATTCTCTTAAAGTAAATTTGGAAGACTTTTTTTATTGCATTCAAACAATTGAAACAGAAATGTTTAGCTGTGTGGTTCACACAGATAACACTGTTCCTCTACAAAGTTTGCCATAAATGTGGTTCCTTAGCCCAAGTAGTTTCATTATACTATCCGCATCATTAAATTACAAAATGAGCATGCCCATTTGCATATTCCAAAGAAAAGCTGAGATAGTTTCCTTTAGAACTTGTTAAATTGGATTTTGGAAATGAATATTTATTAGCTATTGTGAAGTAATTTTGATGATGATCCTTAAATGTGAAGCTTATTTTATTTACATGTACAGCATTATATTTATGCAAATTGGGGTAATGTACAAAGTAAAACAATCAAAATGTAGTGATCCAAGTCCGTGCTGGAATTATCCAACACTGATATACAAAGTTTGCATCCATCGGAGAAAGAATTTCCAGAACTAGGAAGCAGCTATATGTGTCATATTCATACAAAAAAGTCATTGTCTCTCATTTCTCCTTAGCTCTCCCACAGGCGCACCAAATCTAGGGTGTTGAGGTGTTTTTGACCCCCTCAATATTTGTTGGAAAGGGGCTGGGCCCTGTCAATGTTCGACCTGCTCCCGATGATGCAATGTCTTATGCATGTGATGTCACACACATGCAAAGCATGCTGGGCTCCCTCAGTCTTGGAGAAAACCTAGCACCTCTGCTCCCCCATTTCACATTTATGGTATTCTTTCAGAGGAGGGTATACATGAAGGAGCATCGCCACCCCCATCGTTCAGCCCAGACACTGAGGTCCAGCACCAAGGGCCTTCTGGAGGTTCCCTCACTGCAAGAAGTGAGGTTACAGGGAACCAGGCAGAGGGCCTTCTCAGTCATGGTGCCCACCTTGTGGAACACCCTCCCACCAGATGTCAAGGAAATAAACAACTACCAGACTTTTAGGAAACATCTGAAAGCAGCCCTGTTTAGGGAAGTTTTTAATGTTTGATGTTTTATCGTGTTTTTAATATTCTGTTGGGAGCTGCCCAGAGTGGCTGGGGAGGCCCAGCCAGATGAATACCTGATTGGAATGCATGACTACAGCTTACCTGAGCTATGTGCTCTGTTGTTCACAAAGTGTTGTTCTACAAGGCAATTTTTTTTAAGGAAATATGAAATGGGCCCAGTGATTGTGATTTGGTGAGAGGTATATGGCCACCTCATGAGAAGAGTTTGACCGAACTGCAGGAAGCAGTGGAAGACAGGAGTGCCTGGTGTGCTCTGGTCCATGGGGTCACAAAGAGTCAGAAACGACTAAACAACTAAACAACAACAACAATATGGCTTAGGTAAAATTCTGAGGGCCAGATAGATAGGCCTTGAAGGCCACATCTAAGGGTTCGTTAAGGACGGGGTTAGCATAAATAGCTTAACACCAGCAATCATCAAAACAGAGCGTTTGAGCAGACTTTTTGATATACTTATTTCCTTTCTAAATGCATTTAAGAAACAGAGATATGTGAGAAATCTGTATTTAGGGTCTCTAAATATTAAAGAGACATCTGCTAGGTTGAAAACATCTTCTTTTGAAAAGATTTTTGCACAACGATTTGGGCTGGGCTGGCTGCAAGACTCTGTGGTAGGAAATTGTCCATTTGTTTCACTCACTGTTCCTGAGTGAACCATTGGAACTAGGTGTGCATTGCCTCATAGAGGTCAAATCAATTGCCAACACACCAGTGCCCACATTAACAATGGGTATAATTGGGGCAACAGCACTTAAACCTATGACATTGCACTACTGAATGATACTTTGATCCCTAGAGTCCAGTCTTATGCAATCCCTGCAGTAAATCAAGTTTGAAGGGTCATGATACAATCATTCATTGGCTGCCTTTCTGATAGCATTTTTGTGAAATTAGACTGAAGAAGAACTTTTTGAACCAGGAAGAGTAGTTTTCATTCTGGTTGGAAAAAGCAATCTATGAGAAGGCTTTTCTTCCATAGAAACTATTTTTGCTGTCTGCAATTACTGTCAGCGTCTAATGGTACTCTGCCATTTAAAATATATCTGTAGGCCAACAAAATATTCAGGCTATTGTCTCTTTTAAAAAGAAGCTGACAAGGCGCTGGGAAGCCAGTATTGTAATGGAATGGTTTTCTCTTTCTCTTCTTGAATGTAAGAGTTCTTTAAATTCGTTCCAGCCTTTTTAATAGAGCCTTGCTCCTTCCTCCCAGGTTTGCATCTGGGCTTTTGTTCATTTCTTGTTTGTATGGATTCACATTTTCTGTGACATAATACTCGGCACATACAGAAGAGCCTGATTGGAATCAAAACTGATTGGAATGCATGAATACCTGATTGGAATGCATGACTACAGCTTACCTGAGCTATGTACTCTGTCGTTCACAAAGTGCTGTTCTACAAGGCAATTTTTTAAAGGAAATCTACATCCTTACAACACAATTAAAAATTAATAAAAGCAATAAAAATTATCCCAGTAAGTGCTGGAAATGTGTATTCCAGTAAGTGCTAGAAACTATTCCAATAAGTGCTCAAAATGTGAAAACAGAAAAAGGAGATATTATTGCCATTCATATACATTCATATACCTGAGCACTGTGGGTATATGGTGGTTTACATATTCAATAAACACCACCAACAGCAGCAGCAGCAGCAACAACAACAGCACATGGTGGGTATACTATTTAGGTGTGTTGGTGGGAATAGATTCCTGCATTGCACAGGGTTAGACTAGATCACCTATGGGGTCCTCTCCAGCCCTAGTTCTATGATTCCATGATCTCAAAGTTTTAGAATATGGAATCTCACTAGGCTGAGCATGTCTCCTCCTGAAGTTTAGAAAGGATCACAAAGAAGGAACTACATACATATTAATTTGGGAATTAACTTGGGAATTTGCATTAATGACAAAACTGATGCACTTTATAAGAACAACGAGTTTGGTCTACAACAACAGGTTGCCAGGTCATGTGGCTGAGCTTAATGGGCTTAGGATCTGCGGGTGGTGCTGTGGTCTAAACTACTGAGCCTCTTGGGCTTGCTGATTGGAAGGTCAGCAGTTCGAATCCATGTAACGGGGTGAGCTCCTGTTGCTCTGTCCCAGCTCCTGCCAACCTGTGATGGGAAGGTAAACGGCATTTCCACATGCTCTGGCTTCTGTCATGGTGTTCTGTTGCACCAGAAGTGGTTTAGTCATGCTGGCCACATGACCCGGAAAGCTGTCTGTGGACAAATGCCGGCTCCCTCGGCCTGAAAGCGAGATGAGCGCCGCAACCCCATAATCGCCTTTGACTGGACTTAACCATCCAGCGGTCCTTTACCTTTTACACTAGGATCCAGTCTAGGTCCCCCAGCCCCACCCCATTTCTAGTCCTGACATATACTGGGACCACTTCCTTTGAAAGACTTAAACTGGTCTTTACTCAGCCAAGATGAGCAATTTACACTGGTGGCACTGTGTGTTAAACCACAGAGCCTAGGACTTGCTGATCAGAAGGGTTTGAATCCCCATTTGAATCAGCAGTTTGAATCCCTGTGACGAGGTGAGCTCCCATTGCTCGGTCCCTGCTCCTGCCAACCTAGCAGTTCAAAAGCATGTCAAAGTGCAAGTAGATAAATAGGTACCGCTCCAGCGGGAAGGTAAACGGCATTTCTGTGCACTGCTCTGGTTCACCAGAAGCGGTTTGGTCATACTGGCCACATGACCCGGAAGCTGTACGCTGGCTCCCTCGGCCAATAAAGCGAGATGAGCGCCGCAACCCCAGAGTCAGGCACGACTGGACCTAATGGTCAGGGGTCCCTTTACCTTTCTGCAGCTGAGCCAGAGACAGAGACAGAGACAGAGACAGAGACAGAGACAGAGACAGAGACAGAGACAGAGACAGAGACAGAGACAGAGACAGAGACAGAGATAGAATGCATGTAATGGAAAATAGCCATTTTTTAACTTCAAATTTACTGGTTGTTGTCGATGTGTCAGCCTTAAAATGATTTCAGTGTGTAGGATGTGTGATCACAGTAGCCACAGGCAGATAAGTGGAAAGATTGAGGCAAAGCATCATTAACCATATACAAAAGGGAATGGTTTAATACATATGTGTCATCTTTCATCTTGGGGGAAAAAAATGACTCAGGGAGCAATCCTATGCACAAGAAGCTGGAGTAAAACAAGATGTTGTACCTTAAGCCCACATAAGGTTACACCAGGGCAGAACCCATTTTCCTACTGCTTTGCCTCAGCCTAATAGAGGAAAAACAAGCCTTTTAAAAAATGTTCTATGCTGGGTTCCCAGGTCACAGCCCATGTAACCTGGAATTCCTGCACACAGGGGGGAAAAACCAGTCGGTATCTGTGTCACCAAGCTTGGCTAGATCATACGGTTAATTGATGGAGTTCTATCAAGTTAACCTGTGGGTTAAGGCAACCATTTTCTATCTAGCCCTTGGGATTCTCTCCAGGCCACATGCTTCCCTCATGCCATACTATAGGTGTTTCCTTTTGCCCTTCTGATGTGTGATATAATGTTTCTTAATTGCCTCACAGGGCATTGGAGAAATCCATGTGTATAGACCTCTGGCTTAATTGCATAATAATATTTCCTTGTCATCTGATGGGAGGGCGTTCCACAGGGAAACTAATCTGCATGGCTGGAATGTAACCTATCATGTTGCTCTGTCTACTTTAGTCTCTGCTCACACCCACCAATGGTATATGGCCTTTGGAAGGTTGTCCACAAAGGAATGTAGTTCAGCACATTATAGCTCAGCCATTGGGGTGTTTGTGTGTGTGTGTGTGTGTGTGTGTTAATGACTAGCAGTCCTGATCACCAGTGATCTGTCTGGACCGATGGGTACTCAAGTCCATACTATGTGCATCACAATTCTTATTTCTTCTTTTCTTTTCCCCTTTAACACACACATTCCTCCAGCAGGGACAGTGAGTGAGTGAGTCCTTTCTTCATCCTGAATTACATTCATTTTAGGAAATATTCAGACTAGCTCTTGCTTAAAGCCGTCACAATGAATTTGCTTGACTGATAGGTTGGAAAAAGATATCAATGGCTGTCCAGGATGTTTCAGATTTAGCATTAAATGTGCAAAGAATTATCATAGGTAAATGCTTCAGAGAGAAGAGTCCTATGAATTTCAAATGACATTGAGCGCTTTGAGTTTTCAGTGCTTTCAGTTTTCTATAGAGTTGCTCCAGTCCATTGGCATAAATGATGTGCCTAAAAATAACAGTTGACAAAGAAGGGGTGTTATTTTTCTTCCCCTAGTGAATAGGTCCACCACACTGTGCCCAGCAAGAATACTCAAGTTAAATGCAAGAAATATTAGACACAGGACTGTCATTCATTGATACTGTATAAATAAAGTAGATCACTAGAAATGACTTGATAGTTAAGGCATTGGGCATCGTCTGTAAAATGATGTTGTTTATAAAAAGAAAGTGTTTATGAAAATTGGAATGATGAATCTTGCAGATGGGGAATACAAGCTTTTCACACTTCAGAGAAATGAAATACAAAATGGATGACTTAGAGCAGTTTAAAAACTGGCAACAGAAAAATTATTTTCTCTTCCCCCATCTCCACCAATTTTGGTGGTTATTACTGAATCTGAAAACATAGTTTAAACCTACACACATACATTGGAAGTTTATGTTTTCTTAGGTGTGCTGCTGTGGTGGGCTTTTTCATTTAGTTTTCGAAAATCTAGTATGTTCATATTTCCCAGTTCCCATGTCGATCAATGGAGAGAGATTAAGATGGAACATCTGTCATGTTCACTAGGAGCTGTCCACCTGGAGATGTGGTGGATATAAGCAACTCCCGGTAGCTAAGAAGGAGCACACTGGGGAAATGTTGATGAAGTGTTGGAGAACAAGACAAGTCAAAATTCAATCCAGTTCTAGAAATGACTAATGAAATTGATATAAACCCACTCAGTTTTTCCAGATAAACCTTGTTTAAATGTTAAATTGAGAGCCAATGTGGTGTAGTGGTTAAGAGCAGTAGTCTTGTAATCTGGTGAACCGGGTTCGCGTCCCTGCTCTTCCACATGCAGCTGCTGGGTGACCTTGGGCAGTCTCTCAGCCCCACTCACCTCACAGAGTGTTTGTTGTGGGAGAGAAAGGGAAAGGCGAATGTTAGCCGCTTTGAGACTCCTTAGGGTAGTGATAAAGCGGGATATCAAATCCAAGCTCTTCTTCTTCTTCTTAAATTACTGTATCTACAGGAAGGATGGGGAACCTATGGCCCTCCAGACGCTGTTGACCGCCAACTCCTATCAACCCCAGCCAGCATGGTCAAAGGTCAGGGCTGATAGTTGTAGTTCAGAAGAATGGGGGGGGCACAGGTTTCCCACCCACACTGTAGAGTTTTTCTTGTTTTTCTATTGTGAATGAAACAAGAGATGTCCAAAACGTTACAAGCTTTTATTTAACCCTTTTTTGGGGGGGCACAAGCAAAAATCTCCTGAAAAGTCATGGGGAAGAGGGAGGGAGCAGAGAGAAATACTGCATTTTTTTTCCCAGGAGTGGGGTGGGTGAGTTACCCCTTACTTTACTTAATATTACAAGGTCAAGGCTTTTCTTTTTTGCTCATTAAACTTTATATATATATATATATATATATATATATATATATATATATATATATATATATATATATATTCCACACCACTCACAACAGAACAAGGCTTTCTTTGCAGCTTCATTCTAGTCACACATTCTGGGATGTCTTGGGTTCTATGCCACGTCGTGCCCAAAGCATTCTGGGAATTTTGGGGGACTGCCCTGAGGCTCCCTCCACAGCTTCACAGTGGCCTCCTTCCTGGTGAGGCCAAATGAAATAAGTGGCAGCCAATACCTGAAGATTTTGTAGAATTTGCCTGCCTTCAAAGTAAAGATGTTGGGTATTTCCATCAGAAATGGAAGTGGAAGAAGAAGAAGAGGAGGAGGAGGAGGAGTTTGGATTTGATATCCCACTTTATCACTACCCAAAGGAGTCTCAAAGCGGCTAACATCCTCCTTTCCCTTCCTCCCCGACAACAAACACTCTGTGAGGTGAGTGGGGCTGAGAGACTTCAGAGAAGTGTGACTAGCCCAAGGTCACCCAGCAGCTCCATGTGGAGGAGCGGGGAAGCAAACCCAGTTCATCAGATTATGAGACTACCGCTCTTAAGCACTACACCACACTGGCTCTTTGTGTTCTTTTTGTATTCTTGTTCCAGCTACAAAAGGTCAATTAATCCAGTGAATGTCATCAGTTAGATTGCCAGACCTGGAAAATCAGGTTTCAAATCCCTACTCATTCCTGACTTTGGTCCAGTAACAGTCTCTCAACCTAACCTGCCACACAGGGCTGTTTTGCAGATAAAGTGGGGAGAACTATGTATGCCACCTTGATATCCTTGGAGGATAGATGGGATGGAAATGCAACAATGATAATAACATAATTGGAAATCACTCACAACACCCCCCCTTTTTTTAAAAATCCTTCAATGGATATGTAAATAATGGCGTGTTTTTTTATTAATTGTTTCCATATACCCTTTATATTGAGAAGACGGGGGTAGAAATAATTACAACATTAATTATGTTAAATTCGTACGTTAAGTAAATAAAATACATTAAATAGCAGGCAGAAAAATGAGTAACACAGAGAAGTGTCAGATCCAAACCCCATCAGCAGTGGGGCTGTTGCTGTTGCTCTCCCTAAGCCTTTAAAATACCTTTATATGCTGAGTTGCCAGGTCACATTGTTGAGCTAACTGGGCTTAGGATCCGGTCTGTGTCCCTCTCTCTGGTCCCGCCTCTGTGACATCCCCCAGAATACCTCTTTTGAGGGATTTTCACTAGCCTCAACTCAGCCAGATTCAGCTCAGCTGCCTGAGCCTTGTCCAAGCCAGGACCAGCATGTTAGACTGGCATATTTTGGAGAGAGTTGGATGTGCTGATGTACCTCTGATTTAGTCATTCCTCTGCATCCTAAGCGAATCTTGCCATAGAAATAAATACCGCATTTTTCACTCTATAGGACGCACTTTTTCCCCTCCAAAAATTAAGGGGAAATGTGTGTGCGTCCTATGGAGTGAATGCAGGCTCCTTGGCTTCAGCGATAGCAACGTGAAGAGTCCGAAGCGCGGAGGGAGCACTCCCTCCGTGCTCCAGAGGCAACGCGTTGCTTTCACTGAAGCCTGGAAAGCGAGAGGGGTCGGTGCGCACCGACCCCTCTCGCTTTCCAGGCTTCAGGGATAGCCGCCTGAAGCCTGGAGAGCGCAGCAGGACCTTGCGCTGCGCTCCAAAGGCTTCGGGTTCCTTTTGCTGAAGCTGGGAGAGCAAGACTCTCCCGGCTTCAGCAGAGAGCGAGAGCTGCGCAGCGCCCCTTCAGCAAAGTGGGAGGAGAAATGGAAGGGGCTCCGTTTCTCCTGCCGCTTCGCTGAAGGGGCGCTGCGCAGAGAGGGGGAGATTTTTTTTTCTTGTTCTCCCCCTCTAAAACAAGGTGCATCCTATGGTCGGGTGCGTCCTATAGAGCGAAAAATACGGTAGCTTAATAAACACTTTCATAGTGACACCTTTTTCACAAATACACAGTTGCTTTCACCTTGCTCTCTATAACCCACAAGAGCTAATTTTCACCATAATCATTCTGTTGGGTAAACACAGAACAACGCTTTCACACATGGAGGTAATAATAAGATGTTTATGCCATTTCACTGTCATCAAGAAACTGGGAAATGCAAAACACTTTCACGTTGGCATTTAAAGACGTTCAAAACAGTCATTTTGAAAAGTCCCTTAGCTCAATTTGGGCCATTATGGAGGTTTTTCTTCTTCTTCTTCTTCTTCTTCTCTTCCTGTGTACCATTAAAGAGCCAAGAGGCCAGACACAGTCAGCTGCATATTGATTAGATATATTCACAGCATTAAAAACATTGCTCTGTCTTGATTAAAACCAAAACCAAAATAATTTTGCAAGCTAAACCATTTTGAAGGAAACCACAGTCAGCAAATCTGTCCCATTGCATCATATCACTTGAGATTAATTTATCCATATTTACATGCTGAACTCATTAGAAATGATTGGCTTTCTAACTTTTGACAAAGTTGAATGCATGATCCCCCTGGCACTGTAAAATGCGTTTTCCTTTAAGGATGCATTCCGCCCTACACTTGCCTGGGAAAGAACCGTGTTGAATCTAGTGTGTCCTACATCAGAGTATGCATGCACTGAATTGCACTGCAAAAATTGCTGTCATCTACCCATCACTTTTCATCTGCTGCTAATCACGAACAGCTAGTGCCTCTAAATGGAGATACCCATCCAGAGAATTTAGGGATGCTCAGATGGGCATTGTAATGCAAATGCTCAATCCTGTTCCAATTGCAAATGCAGAAATGTGCTTCTACATATAGCTCACCCACCATATGTTGTTGTTGTTTAGTCATTTAGTCGTGTCCAACTCTTCATGACCCCATAGACCAGAGCACGCGAGGCACTCCTGTCTTCCACTGCCTCCCGCAGTTTGGTCAAACTCATGCTGGTAGCTTTGAGAAGACTGTCCAACCATCTCGTCCTCTGTCATCCACTTCTCCTTGTACCCTCCGTCTTTCCCAGCATCAGGGTCTTTTCCAGGGAGTCTTCTCTTCTCATGAGGTGGCCAAAGTATTGGAGCCTCAGCTTCAGGATCTGTCCTTCCAGTGAGCACTCAGGGCTGATTTCCTTAAGAATGGATAGGTTTGATCTTCTTGCAGTCCCACCATATGTCCAAGGCTTATTTTTTTATTTCTCAGGCCTTTCCTCATTCACAACCAATTTAAGCTTGCAGCAAGCATAGAAAACATACAATCCAAACAATATTTAAACAGTGCTATGCAATATAAAATGAAGGAGCAAATGAAGTCATTCCAGTAACATGGAACAATAAAAGCAGGTTAGCAGCCACTAGAGGGGGAAAAACACATTTACATAGCAGTCCTCACTTGAGAAACTTCTTGGGATCATCTATTTATATCTAATGCTGAGAAGAAGGAACTAAAAATGCTCTTAAATAACAGAAAAGTATAGCTGAACCTATCAATAATATTTATTATTAATAATATTTTTATTGAATTTTCAATTTTACAAACAAAAGAAAGATTTTACATACCATTAAATATCCAATGACTTCCCTCCCTCTCCTTCCTTGGTTCATTTTATTTATCTTCTCTTCCGGCATATTTTACTAAAACCATTTTGTCAGTTCTTCATTTTTACATCCCTCAAACAATAATTACACTGTTGATTTTATCTTAACACAGCCAGCATTTTCAGCTGTGTACGCTTATTTTCCTTCTAGTCACTAAATATTTTCCACTCTTCTTGAAAAATATGTTCTTTTTGCTCTCTTATTCTATACGTTAAACGTTCAAGTTCTGAATATTCTAACATCTTAAGTGGCCAGTCCTCTTTACCTCTTTAACTCTCTCACTTTCCAGTTTAGAGCTAACAAAACTCAAACTGCCTTTGTGGCATAAATGAATATTTTTTCCTGACACCTGTGAATTTCTGTCTGGATTATTCCTAACAAAAAGGACTTGGGGGTGGGGGTGGGGGGAGAAGTTATTTTAAACATTTTTATCAGAATGATTATAAATCAGAATCCAATATTATTTTACCTTTTTACATGTCCACCACATATTTCAAAAGTACCTTCAATTTCCTTCCATTTCCAACACATATCTGATTTTGATTTATACATCTTAGCCAACCTACCCTGAGTTATGTTGCCCAGTGTGTCATTGAAGCTTTAACTAGCTCGTCTTTTGTTTCCTGTTCTAATACTTATCAATAATATTTCAGCAGTCCTTGGGAAGGAAGGAAGATCACTGTCCTATCAGACACTTGCTGTTAGTTGTGATATTTGTTTGTCATCAGTGATATCATCACATATTCAAATCTGATAATTTCCAGCCATATTCAAAGCTGTTTGGCAGTGGAACAGACTCCCAAAAGAGGTGTTGGACTCTTCTTCCTTGGTGGTTTTTAAGAAGAAGTTGGATGGCCATCTGTCATGGAAGCTTTAGCTGAGATTCCTGCATTGTGGTGTAGTTGGACTAGATTATTCTTGGGCCCCATCCAACTCTAAGAATCTATGATTCTTTGATTCCATGATCTGCACTGTGCAGTCATACTATTTGCAACATGGTCCTTGTGACCAGTCAGGAAGCATTAGGCTCACTTTCCCTCTGAATTTTACTGATTTGGCCTCACTGACATCACCACCTAGCTGAATCTGAATGGCTAATGCCATAGCAGTCACTCGCCATGTGATTCCTGGTTGGTTGAAATCATCTTTGTGACTAAAATAGGAATCAGAATGAGATCTCACATGCTACTGTATATTAATGTTCATTTCTCTGATAGCAATTTGGAGGGTGGCTATCAAGTGGACAATTATTTTTAGCCTTTAAGACTGCAATCTGGCCCCTTTACCCCAGGCTGAACTGAATAGCCACCTGCTTCCGACAGCTCAGTCACTCTCTCACCAGCCACAGGCCTCCCCTTCTACCCATTTAATGTCAGGAGCCCAGGCTGACATCTTGATAACACAGCACACAAGTTGTAATTAGCTTGAAGATCTATTGCAATACAAGCAATTAGCCTCAGGCGCCTAACTGCATGTCCGATGCTTATGAATCAGTTGACCCTTCTGAGGAGTGTTTCCGGGTCCAGCAGAATACCCTGAACCTATGACCCTTATGTTTCCGGCTGTGTTTTCTATCTAAGACCTTTCCCATATGTCTGCTTCTTGTGCTAATTAACTGCCCTTCCGGTGAGGAACTTCCTTTTCTTCAGCCTTTGGAAACTGCCTGTGTGCCTTGAGAGAGTTGGTTTCTCTGCAGCACGCTCTCTGCATTCCTGTCATTCTCAAAGCGAGGGGTAGTTGACATACAACTGTTTGCAGTTGCCTGGGAAGAATGTGAGTCTCTCGCTTGTTGACTGCTTCTTAGCTCATATTGTGCTCTTATACCTTGGGCAGAAATATTCATGATATTAAACATGCAGGAGGGTGGAAAGCCAAGCAACAATGCTCCTAGCAGCAGATGACCACAAAACAAGGTGTTCAGGGGGCAGATGCTGAGCCAGCCCAGGATCTACTGGATTCTGAGCTCATCTCACAGGGATCAGGTCCAATATGCCTGCCACTGCTGCCATGAGTGGCTAGACACTGAATGAACGGGTTAGCTCTGAGGAGATTTCACCCCTCCCATTCCAAGAATCTGCTGATGTTCTCTGCTGATTCTCCAGAGAGGAGGGGGGCGGTTTCTGCTCACTACTTATTCCGCTCTAGCCTCACATCAAAGAGAGAGACTAAGTGTTAGAAAGAGAGTGTGTTATCTCTGTATAGATAAGGTTGCTGCTAAGAGCAGCTGCAGACACTCAGTGCAGTTCACCTTCTCCATTTAGCTCTGCATATAGTTTGTATGATAGTTGTAGATAGAATAAAAGTAGTTATTCTACAGAGCTGTTCTCTGAGTGGTTTATGCTCTGCTGTACTCTGCTGTGCAACGACTGTCTTCGGGAGTGAATCTGGTGCTCACAACTCTGAGTTGTGAGTCCACAGCACTTTGACCTGTTCCTGTGCAGAAGGTGGATTCTGGAAATGCTACCCCAGCTCGCCTGGCCCAGTTGGGCTGAAGTGGATGAGTCCAGTCGGTGGCACTGGCTCAAGGGCGATGCTGACAAGCTCCAGTGCTCTGCAGGGGTGGCAACAGCGAGGCCAGGTTTGGGTTACTCTGTGAATTGTGCATTTATGTAAACATGGTTCATGAAAATTCAGGATGCCACAAGTGGAAGAAGTTAAGGCTTCTTTACCGCCTGCACTTTGCAAAATTCGATTATACTGCTAATGAAACAAATTTAGGCAATGTTTTGCTTCTGCCCATAATTTCCAGCCTTTGCTTACCACAAAAGCACAGACTGAAAAGAGAATGATGATTCTCTTTAGAATATATATATATATATATCTCCTTTGCTGCATTTAGTTCCTTTGTGTAGCAAAAGTGAAATAATTATAAGAGACGGGGAGAAATGAATTAAACATGAGCAACCTTCTAAACAATAATTACTCTTTTTCTCCTCAACACCCAGAAAGAAAGCCATTAATTCTTTATAAGGCACACATTTAAGGAAGCATTTACCACTGCAGACATTATTGCCACCAAATTTAAGAAGACTGGCCAAGGTAAAGAGATTGACTTTGCATTGTTTCCATAAAAAGCAACCAGATTTGTTGTGAATTATTCTTCAGACAGATAAAGGTACAATGCCACTGAATTCAATTTAAATGGAGTTGAGCCATATTCACCAATTATTTTCAGTGAGCTATCTCTATTTGATAGGCTAGCCTTGTCCATTGTGTATCCTATTTGCAGAGAATTCATTACTTAACTGTTGGCTCATACACACACACACACACACACACACACACAGTGGTACCTCAGGTTACATACACTTCAGGTTACATACGCTTCAGATTACAGACTCCGCTAACCCAGAAATAGTGCTAAGAAATAGGTTAAGAACTTTGCTTCAGGATAAGAACAGAAATCGTGCTCCGGCGGCGTGGCAGCAGCGGGAGGCACCATTAGCTAAGGTGGTGCTTCAGGTTAAGAACAGTTTCAGGTTAAGTACGGACCTCCGGAATGAATTAAGTACTTAACCCGAGGTACCACTGTATATGTGTGTGTGTGTGTGTGTGTGTGTGTGTGTGTGTATATATATATATATATATATATATATATATATATATATATATATATATGCTTTCGTAGATTTTCACGGGTACAGGAATGCAGGTTTTGGTGTCTTCGGGTGTCTTCCCGTGTAAGAGTTGGGGTGTCTAGGCGACGTTTCGACGAGGTCTCACTCGTCATCTTCAGGCTGGTGCTTTCGGCTTCTTGTTACTGGAACAGAGCAGGATCTCAGTGTTTGGGTTCCTATAAATACTGTTGAGGGGGTGTGGTGTATAGCCTCCAACGTTCTGGGCAGAGAGGAAGTTCCCAGGTTAGTGTGTCTTTTCTTCTTTTGTTCCTTAATTACTTGAGGGATATCTTGAGTGATTTCTTGAGTGATATTCTGAGTACCACTTAGGTGGGTCATTAAGTGTGGATTAGTTGCTAAAGCTTTCGTGTCTTGACCTCTTGAGCTTGTGAAGAGTTTTTCTGAGAAGATGGCTGTACTGCACTTAGTTGTGCTCTGGCTTGGCTTCGTGTATAGGGGCGAGCTGTGGTTTTGTGCCCTGTGCCAGCCAGATCTGTGTAGGGATTGCAGGGGGGTGCAGCATCCGGAGGTGCCACTATGGTTTGGCTACTGGATGGTGTCTGTAATTTATCTGTGGAGAGGGTCTGGGTTTGGGTCTGGTGTGGTTGATTGGTGATGGCGTTCTGTGTGCCTCTGGTTCTGGTGTCGGTTTTTGTGGGGAGGGCTAATTTCCAGATGTCTGGCAGGCGGGACGTGTCGTCACGCTTGTTCATGTTGTGAGGGTGTTTCTCTATCTCGATGGCTTCCATGATTATTCTCTTGTGGTGATGTTCCATGTTAAAGAGCAATTTGGAATCTGCAAAATTAATTTCGTGTCCTGTTTCTTTCATGTGTTGGAAAAGAGAGGAAGTTTTTTCTTCTTTTTTGACGGCATTCTTGTGTTCTGCGATACGTGCATTTATTCGTCTGTTTGTTTGTCCAATGTACGTGGCTGGGCAGACTTTGCAGGGTATTTCATAGACCCCTTGGTTTTCCAACTGGATTTTATCTTTGGGGTTTCTGAGGATATTGGCTATTTTTTGGTTGGTGCAAAAGGCTGTTTTGATATTGTGTTTATGGAGGATTTTGCTAATTTTATCTGTAGTGCCCTTGATATAAGGAAGGAGGGCCATGCCATTGTTTTCTTCTGTGTCTTGGTTTTTGGAGGGTGTTTCTTTTTGGATTAGCTTCGTAACCCTGTTTTGTTGGTATCCATTGGCGATTAACACATTTGAGAGATTCTGTAACTCAGTTGTCAAGTGGTCTTTGTCAGCCAGGCGTTTGGTTCTGGAGATGAGAGTCTTGGCTATGGAGTTTATTTGTGCAGGGTGGTGGTGTGATTGTGCATGTAAGTAGCGGTTGGTGTGTGTTTTTTTCCGGTAGATAGTGTGTCCTAGGGAGCCATCAGGTTTTTTGTAGATTAGGACGTCAAGGAAGGGAAGTTGGTTGTTGGCTTCTATTTCCATAGTGAATTGTATTTTGGGGTGTAGGCTGTTGAGATGTGTGAGGAAGCTATCTAGTTTTTCTTTCCCGTGTGGCCAAATTACAAAGGTGTCGTCAACATATCTGAGCCAAAGTTTGGGTTTGTGTTCTGACTTGTCTAAAGCATTGGTTTCAAAGTGTTCCATGTACAAATTTGCGATGACCGGTGAGAGGGGTGATCCCATAGGTGCTCCTTCTATCTGTTTCTATTCCTGTATTTATTCCTGCATTTATTCGTCTGTTTGTTTGTCCAATGTACGTGGCTGGGCAGACGAATAAATGCACGTATCGCAGAACACAAGAATGCCGTCAAAAAAGAAGAAAAAACTTCCTCTCTTTTCCAACACATGAAAGAAACAGGACACGAAATTAATTTTGCAGATTCCAAATTGCTCTTTAACATGGAACATCACCACAAGAGAATAATCATGGAAGCCATCGAGATAGAGAAACACCCTCACAACATGAACAAGCGTGACGACACGTCCCGCCTGCCAGACATCTGGAAATTAGCCCTCCCCACAAAAACCGACACCAGAACCAGAGGCACACAGAACGCCATCACCAATCAACCACACCAGACCCAAACCCAGACCCTCTCCACAGATAAATTACAGACACCATCCAGTAGCCAAACCATAGTGGCACCTCCGGATGCTGCACCCCCCTGCAATCCCTACACAGATCTGGCTGGCACAGGGCACAAAACCACAGCTCGCCCCTATACACGAAGCCAAGCCAGAGCACAACTAAGTGCAGTACAGCCATCTTCTCAGAAAAACTCTTCACAAGCTCAAGAGGTCAAGACACGAAAGCTTTAGCAACTAATCCACACTTAATGACCCACCTAAGTGGTACTCAGAATATCACTCAAGAAATCACTCAAGATATCCCTCAAGTAATTAAGGAACAAAAGAAGAAAAGACACACTAACCTGGGAACTTCCTCTCTGCCCAGAACGTTGGAGGCTATACACCACACCCCCTCAACAGTATTTATAGGAACCCAAACACTGAGATCCTGCTCTGTTCCAGTAACAAGAAGCCGAAAGCACCAGCCTGAAGATGACGAGTGAGACCTCGTCGAAACGTCGCCTAGACACCCCAACTCTTACACGGGAAGACACCCGAAGACACCAAAACCTGCGTATATATATATATATATATATATATATATGGAACAAAGTATTGTTTCTCTCAAATATGTGTGGATTCAGTGCCCTTTCCTGTGTAGTTTCATAGTGCAAATAAAACTGAGCAACAAAGTGTTGCAGGATGGGTTATAGTCACATAACATGAATACTATAGTTGCAAACAGCAGGTTAGTTACACTACTGTCACATCAGAACTACACTAGAAAACCAGTGTAATTCTTCAAAGACATTCTGGAAACTGTAGTTTTGTGAAGAGAGGAATCTAAGAATTTCTTGTATGATTCTCCATAGCCTTACTAAACTGTAGTTCTCTGGATCATTTGAGGCCAGCCATGACAGTTTCTTAAATTGACATAAAAACAATCTAAGCTTGTGCAGATATCCCTTAGGACACCATAGGTTCTCTGTCTACTTTTGGTACAAGACTGAAGGGGGAAAAAGCCTTCATATACTGTGTCATCTTAAGAAAGACAATGGCAATTTTTCAGGACTTTGTTCCTGAGGAGAATAATTTCTTTAAAAAGAAGGGAGTTTGGGCTGTGCTTTCTGATCAGTGCATCTTAATTCCATATCCCAAATCAACAATTAGGAAAAAATAATTTACCAAGTGCTAGAGCAAAGCCAGCATTTTTTCCAGCTTAATACTGAGCCAAATTAAGCCCTATCCTCTTCTCATTGAAGCTGATTTTTTTTTTTAAAGGAATCAAACTAGGGATTGATAAGCCTTTCATAATTGGCTGTTGCCTAATGTGCAACTCATGAGTTTCTTCTGGCTCTGAATTTCAGACTGATCATCCCACCTCCTTCCTTCAACACACGTGCACACACTTTATCCTTACAGTGCCCCTGTGAAATTAGAAGGCGAATTAATTCCCCCTCAGGCAAAAAAATTGAGAAATGATGATGAAAATGACTGAAATTGCTTCAAATATGTGTGTTTACAATGCACCTTAATTATCACTAAAGCCCAGTTCAGGGGTTCTATTTCCACGTTTAACACAGAGAACACGCTAGTTCTCTCTATCACCCTGTTGCCAGCTCAGTTGCTCTTCACAAGTTGGTGGGATAACCTTTGAACAGGAGAATGTTTCCTGTTCTTGTGAGCTTCCCATCTGATTAAGAGCCCTGGGAAATCAGGGGTCTACACTGAGCAGAGAGCCTCCGAACACTGCAGATGTTATCCACCCAACTCATAGCAAAGGGGCAACAGCAAACTTCTATGTGTGTCCTTTATCTCAGTAGAGCACCTGGACAGGACTTGGATTTTGCCTAAGTGGAATTTCCATGCAATGTGGAGGTTCCTCCTCTTCAGATGAAGTATCTAGAGAATTTAGAAATAAACCCAAAGAAATGCAATAAAAATAATGAATATCAAGGGAATCTAACCACATCTCTGAGATTGATGGGAATCGCCTGTCAAATCTCTTATACCTACTTGCTACCAGGTCACTCATTTTGACCTAAAATAACAGTAGAAGAAATCTGGCTGTATTGTGAGGCAAGGAGTTCATTGTCAATATGCATTTCCCTGCTCTGAAGTCCATTTTTCTCAAGCTTGCATCCCTCTCTCTGAATTCTGATGAGAGGCTGAAACTTTCAGCATGCCTGGATTCCCTGCTAAGCTCTTTTCTCCAGTCTGCACTTGAGCAAGTCATGGGACAGAGCAAGATGGTTTATAAGAAAAGAGGGTTGAATTAATTCCAGGGAAATCCCATGTCTCTGCTTCATTCTAAAGCCTTGGCTAGGCTCTCCATCCGTTGAACATAAATTGCTTGTTCATTGGGCATGCAGGAGAGCTGCTATCCATGGTACTGAAATCATGTAACCCCTGAGAGCGGTTTTTTGGGGGTAGCTGAGCTTTACAAGTTGCAAAGCCCAGCATTATTAGGATTCCTCTGTGCCAGTGAAAGGTTTGTAAAAATAACATTTCTTCCCCATTTAACTTTCATTCATGCACCAGAGGATTGCCGTACTAGGAATATGCAGGAGTGGAGAAGCTATTGACTTTGGCTTGTCCACTGTCAAATATCTGTGTGTGTTTGTGTGTGTGTGTGTGTGTGAAGTGCTTTAAAAATTCCTTGGAGTGAAATGGACCAATGAACTCAAAGATGCTGCTAATTAAAGAGATTCCCCCTTCATGCTGTCAGTCTGCAAAGAGGAATATCCTGTTAAGCAAGGTCAACTTATCCTTAAAACATCAGCAGCAAAAATATCAGCCGGTGATATGTAGTGTTAGACATATTCAAGTTAGATCCACTGAAATCAATGGGCTAAAGTAATTTAAGTCTATTGATTCCAACAGATATTTCTTGAATAGGACTTAGTTGGATATTACCCAATAAAATCTAAATGCAAAAACCAAAAATTTTAAATCAGCAATAATATAATCAAACAACAAATACTTGACCAAATCAGGTGGTACAGAGATGATGGTGACTAAATGACTCCTTCTAAACCTAGCTGCCTTCCAAAGTCCTAGGCAAGGAGATGCTTTTTCACTAATATTTCAGTAGCAAGTTAAGTTGGTGATGGTCATACCTAAAAGATGAGGTCATTGTAGAGACCGGGAACCACCACAGAGAAGGTGCTTTCATGTGCTGCCACTTCCCAAGCTTCATCTAATGGTGGAATCATGAGCAAATATTAAGGCACATACTGGCTAATGTGGCAGGAGGTCTTCATTCAGATACTTGGGTCCCAGGTCACTTCAGACTTTCGTGTCAACATTAAGCACCTTGAACATTAAGAAGGACTGCCTGCTGAGGGCCTGAAGGACGCCGCCCTTGCCTCTTTCCACCTGGCTTGGGGCGGGGCATGACAGGCTTCACAAGGATTGCAGCTGCTTTTACATTGTTTTAATTTTTATCTGTGTTGTTTTAAATGAGGCCATCTTGACTGTGAGCCCAGGAAGACCTGCACCCTGCTTTGCTGGCCCTTTCCCATCTGGCCTGGGAGAGTGGAGTGCTGACTGACTCCAGCTACAAAAGCTGAAGCTGTTGAACAGATTCTTGGGCTGGAGTACTGTTTACGGGGGGTTGAGAGAGCTGTTGCTGTTACTGATATTATCTTTAGTTTTAGCTCTTATGATTTACGTGGAAATTGTTTTCCATTTGGTTGTGTACTTTTTGATGTGTTTTATTTATTGTTTATGACTTACGTTTGTAATTATGTAAATCTTTGTCATGTTGTAAGCCGCCTTCCATAGTTTCAACTATGGAAAGACGGAATACAAATAAAATGAAGATGATGATGATGATGATGATGAATTGATCCCAGAAGCAAATTGGCAACATGTGCTGAACCTTTAGAAAGGATGCTATTTGAGTCTGGTCAACATTGCCTGTCAGCACCCTGAGTTTTGTACTCTACTCTGCACCACTTGCAGCTTCCAGACTTCGTTAGATGGCAGCCCCACATGGAGCGCATTGTAATGGCCCAATATTTTCCAAAGAGCATTAATATTTTGCCTTGTCTAATCTTCCTCTAAGAAATTAATTCTCAGAGTCCATCTTCTCAGCAGAAACTGTTTAACCCCAATAGTCTTTGTTCTTGACTTTGATCTGCATGGTCCCAAAGGAACAAAGCAAATCTTGGAGGTTAACAGTTGCAAACTTTGAACATTTGTGTTTTAATTAATTGAACACAATTCTGGCTAACATGAAACAAAAGTGAAGCACTTGATTTTCAGCTTTTCACCACATAATTAAAAGAACGACTGGATGCAAAAGCAAGACAATTCAAATGACCTTCACTTTGAATGGATAAATGAGTCTGAGTTCAGCAAAGCTGTAGGTCTGCAAATGCAATGCACATGAAAATTTTCCCAATTAAAATAGTCACTTGTTCTCCTCAGTCTTGGAACATCAACAAATCTGCACTTCTATTCAATCTCTACCCATTGTATTGTTCCTATTTTTCTCTGCACTGACATTTAAATCGTATGTTTTGCTTCTAAAACACAATAGCTCACACTACCATGATTCCTCTCTCCTTTTTGTCAAAATGCTCTGCCGCAAAATTACTATTATCCTCCTTTATTTAGCTGCAAAGCTCTGCCATCTGAAAAGAAGGGGGGGGGGAATCAACATAATGCTATCAAAAGATATTCTATTCCGAAAATAGTAAAAGTGGGGTGGGAAGAAACATGCCGAAAAACCCCCCTCATAAAATAGATAAAGCAAAGTCACCTGGAAAGACAATAGTTAAAAATGTGTAAAGAGTCATTATTTTAAGACTGCAATTGTCTACAGGTCTACTCAGAAGTAATTTTGATTGAATTCATTTGGACACTGCATGCATGCTTTTGGACTCCCATGGGAGGTTGTGGACTTGCCTTGTCATGGATGCTTTAGTTGAGATTCCTGCATTGCAAGAGGTTGCACTATATGACTAGATGCCTCCCTTCCAACTCTACAATTCTATGGTCCTATGATTCTAAGTCTTTTCTGAGTAGATAATTATAGAATTTAGTCTCTACCACGAAAGTTTTGAAAGGTTGCTTCTCCAATTCACCTAGTTCTGGTCCAGTGAGGGAAGACTGATGCTAATCTGATGGAAACTGGAGTGGGAATACTATTCTGATCACTGCTATTTCTAATGGAACACATATTTAGCATGGAGAAGAGAGTGTTAGGGAGGGAAACCTGTAGTGAATAGAGATGAAAGCATGTACACTTCACATCATGTCAATGTACTTTTAATTTGAAGGGTAGTTCCCCATTGATAGCTGCCCAAACATTGGGCCTTTTTTTTGAATGATCTCAAAATATCCTTGTGCTGAATATACAGATGGATAGATCAGCCTACTTCCATTCCATGACAATTGCACTTGAACTCAACCATAGCTCTATTTTATCCCATTTTTATGTATTTTTTCCCCTTAAAATAGCATGGATATTTTGAATTTAATTGTATGCATGTTATACACATTTCCCCCCGAAAAGATGCATTTTTCTGTGCTTTTCACTGTGCCCCAATATACTCATTCCCCCACAGAAAAGACCTTTGTGCATTCCCCACCCCCAATCAAAACTCCATTGTAAAATTCAGAGAAGCATGTATGCTGATTGATAGTTGTGTTCCAATTCTTATGTAACTCTGTGACTGACAAAATAGGTCAGTTCACTTTACAATGCAGTCCAAATACATTTTTCTTCCACCTTTAGTCAAATGTACATTAAAAAAATAAAATAATATTAATTGCTTCAGATATCCAAAATGGACACATTATACATAAAGTTTACCACAAAAATGCATTTTCCACAGACTGTTTGCTCAGTTATACAATTTTTTCCATGTTAGGAAATAGAGATGAAGAATTTCTTAGTAATAAATGGACAATCTAGTTGTTTTTTTATATAGAAATTAGATTAGCTGTTGAGTTTTTCGCCTTTAAAGAAAGGATTTCTATTTTTATTTTGTTACTGTATTGTTTTCCACCATTTTAATGTGGCTGTCTTTGTAGATGAGGTGAATCTTGAAACAGAAGCTAATTCTGACACAAACTGAGAGATGTTATGAAACTCAGTTTGGGGGGATGACTATAATACATTTTCACATTTTTCAAATATTTTCAATAGCCACATGTCTCAGCTGATTTTTAACAATTATTAATGAATAAATGCATCAATTATTAATTCCATTAGCACTGTCTTTTTCCTAATTTACCACATTATTTCCAACTGGTAGCAAGCTGAGATGAAAGTCAGCAATGGGAGCAAATGCAGAATTTGTCTCTTGGGCCTTATATATCCTGAAGTTTCTCACATCATCGTAATCAAAAGGGATCAAATCCCAAACATGACATATCTATTCAGATTTTTACAAGGGAATCCTACTTCAGTTATTATGATTTATACCAAGGGCATTGTTGTACATAGCAACTTATAGAGTTAAGCAACAAACAGGTGAAGTTGTAAGCCTGTTTCTAGTATCAGGGAATACTTTTACTGGAAGAACCAATGAGTGAGAGTGTGATGTGCCTTCTAGAATGAGCACTCATGCTTTACATTGTGGGTGCCCTTTGCGGGATCGCATGCAATGCTACAGTTCCCAGGGAGCTTATGGGATAACAGGGGCTGGCTTGCCTCTCAGTGCTAATTTTTGGAGGTTCCCGCCCAGTCTCGGTAATCAAGTTTCTTGCTGGGAGGTGGGGCCAGCCCCATTCATAAAGAGGGGGTGGAGCTGACATTATCCAGGCAGTCGGCTCTGGAGATTCACCCTCCCTCCCCTCCCTTTGTTTAATGTTTCTTGTTTGCAGGTTAACTTTTCTTCCTGTTTAGCGGGTGCTGCTACGGTCTTTGACTGGTTGCTGTTGAAGGACCGGGAAGAAATTTTCCTGCATTGGCAGGTTTTGTCTTCCCCGTAGCAATTCGTCACAACTTTGGTGGTTATGACCTTGGGTGGAATCCTTTAGTCTTTTCTTCCCTATATGGGGGTGTGTGTGAAGTGCTGACTCGCCCCCCTGCAGCGGCGATTCCAGGGTCTCCCTCTTAAGGGGGTTATATATATGGGTGTCACTGGACATACATTGAAAGGTTGTCAGTGAACTACCCTGTGTGGGGGGATATGGGCTTGGCTGCCTGCTACACATACGTCTCGCAGAGCACCCCCATATCCCATTTACCCTGTTGAGCCCCAGTTCCCCCCGGCTGGGGGGCTGGGAGGGTTACACGCCCAAGGCCTAAGCCAAGGTCTTCCTACATTCAGAAGTTTAATAAAGTTGTGGCCTAATTTTAATTCCATATAACATTGTCAGAGTCTTTATTCCTTCCTTATGATCCCTGGGGGCTGGGGCTGTCGCCGCCTGGTCATACAAAGTGGTTGGAGTGTCTTTCAGCCTCAGTGCCTGATCCGGCACATTCACTGGCCTACTGGACTTCCAGGGGAAGGAAACTCTCTGTGAAAATGCCCAAGGACTGGACAAAATGAATCAGGAGGCCATATTTGTCCCTGGGAGTGGCAGCTTTACACCTCTGCACTCTGCATTTTTAGTGCATTTATCAGCAAGTTCTTGAATACTTCCTGGAGTCCTCATAGCAGGTGCTAGCTCATTCACTCCTCCTCCCCATGTCATGGTTAATATTCATTGGTACCTTGCTTCCCATTTTAGCTGTCAAAATATTGCCAGCAGTTAGCATTTTCCGCGTGTGCTCAGCTGAACTTGTTACCACAGATGTTTTCAATTGTCACGGCAGCTGCAATTTTGTTACACAGATAAATTAATCCATACCTTGAATACGGCTCACAAAAAACGATCTCTTGAAGCACTGAAGGTGCAGCATTTTTCCACAGCACTCAGAGTGGCATTTGGAAATAAAGACATTTGACCAGATGTATTATGTAATCAAGACATAAAGGTGGGTTAAGGTCAAGGAAATGTTTGCACATGTGTGTCAGTAATTATCATTCAGGTAAACTTGTTGATGTGAATCTGTAATTAAACTGCATTGAAATAGTACCGATAACAGCAAAAACAACAATAGAAATGTGTAGACACTGTAAGTGAAAGTACTGTATGATGTATTCATGCAGAGGCTCAATAATTCAAAATACTGAACTGAGAGGCATTGCCACTCGTGTGACTAAACATAGACTGAACTCAGTTATTTCCAATTAGTAGCTCACCCCAGTTTACCTTCCATTACACAGATATCTTGTATTCATTATACCAGAAACAGACAGAGTATGGTTAAGGGGCTCCTCTTTTTGAGGTGTCCCATGAACTATATGGTCATAGTCACTGGAATCTCAGGTTGTTGTTTATAAAACATTTCTAAAATCTTTCTAAGATGTTTAGGCCCAGTTCACATTTGCCTCCTAGAGAACCATATATAGGCCCCTCCCCTTCTCCACACAGAAAATGTGTGCTCTGTGTGAAAGTTCATAGCAATAGATGCCCAATTTGCACATTTCCTTCTCCCAATCTGATCTACTAGATCAGGGGTCAGCAAACTTTTTCATCAGTGGGCCGGTCCTGTTGGTTTCTGCTTCCTCACTGAGCAGTGAATGCATGTCACAAGACATTGTTTTGCATTCCACAGTCAGAGTTACTGTTGGATTCCCACGGGAATGGGAGACTGGATGTGACGTTCACTGGTTTCCTGTTTTTCAGTGTTCTCTCTCTCGGTTTCTTTGTTAGAGAGACAGTTGCTTCTCTGCTCTCACAGAGGCAAGATGCATGTTTGTATTCTCTCAGCATAGAGTGGAAATAAAGTTAAGAATGTGGCACATACTGCTTATCCTTCTGCTGTGTGGACTACTCTGCTTGGGCTCAAGATAAGACGAGCCTGTATCAGCTTCAGATGGGCCGAAGCTGGTCAAAATCTCACAGGTCCACTGTCCCTCAGATCTTGTAGGGGCCCGGACTACATTTTGAAAAATAAAAATACCCTGCAGCTGCCTCTGGACCTGGAGGAGAAACGTACTCTGCATGCGCTCAAGAGCGTGTCTTGGCACCACCCCCTTGCCGGCGTTGTTGACAAGCAGCAGCCGCTCCATCGGCCCGTCCCCATTGAGCACCCAGGTGGCATGCACCATGCGCTGCAGCCCGTTGTCTGAGGGCAAGTCAGCGGACAGGCCGAGCAGGTGGCACACAACTCGCCCTCCAGCTGCTCCAGTGTGGCTGCCGAGTGCGCCAGCAGCAGCAGCAGCGCCAAGCTGGGCACCAGGTGTGGGGCCAACAGATACACCAAGCTCTGGCTGAAGCCCCATGACACACCCATCACAATGCCCATGGCTCGGCCCAGGCACGCCGCCTGCCCACCAGCCTCTCTGTCCATGGCCGCACCGGGTTTACTTCAGCCGCAGGAGGCGAGGCTTTGGATTGGCTGCAAGGAACTTCCTGCAACCAATCTGAAGCTATGCCAGCATCACTACCTGCCCAGAGCCAATCCGAAGCCATGCTAGCATCGCCGCCCTCCCAGGAGTTGTGCCAGCATCATGGAAGTCAGTCCCCGTGCAGCGAAGCATCTGCAGCACACAGGGGCTGACCGAGTGGGCAGCAAGGTCTGTGGGCAGGATTTACGAGCCTGGGGGCCACATCCGGCCCCCGGGCCTTAGTTTGCCAACCCCTGTACTAGATAATAGCAAAATTTGCATTTGTTGCTTCATCAACTTTTGCCTCTGGCGTCAACCACCCACCACAATGTCTCCAGTTGAAGAAAGTTCTTCTCAGAGGAACACAAAGACACTGCTTAGCACTTATTCATTCAAAATTTATCTGCAGGCTGTTTTTGCATGTCTGTATGCATGCACAAACAAACACACACTTGCATGCATACATCTATGCTTCAAGAAGCTTAAAACAAAGGAAACAGAATGTATTTTAAAACTAAACAGTACAAAAACAATTTCCTAACAGAAGAAGAGCACAAGAGCAAATGCAACTTAACAATAACAACAACAACAACAACATGTCAGTGCTAAAAATATAGCAGAATCGCATTAACAGCACCCAACAGCAAAAGTAGCAAGGGAGCGTGACAGTCCCTCTCCTGCAGCAACTTCTTATAAGGCTTCCAAGGGCACTATGATGTTGCACTAATACAATAGGAAAATGTTTGTGGCAAGGATAAAGCCTCACCAAAACCAGCAATCACAAACATGAATACAGGTAAATCCTATCGGATCAATCATAGCTGAGGCTTCTGTCCAGAAGTTCTTCATATAAATGCAATGAATGCAAATTATTTTCTCCTCGCAGCTTTTGCCTACAAACTACTTACAATTTACTATTAGACCTGTGGATCATTGTGTATTTCCAAAGAACAAATCTCATTTTGATTTATGGCTATAAGTTCATTTGATAAAAGGTCCTCAGAGTTGCTTGGATCTTCTGAGCATTGTAAAACAAGAATATGCTATTACCATAACCATGAAACATATTTATTGTTAAGAACACTTACATGCCTAAACAAGACCCTCATTATTTTTAATTGCTCTGTTGACCTTCTATACTTCACACACTCCAATGAAAGCTTCTCCCAGTGACTCTTGTTCACACTGCTTTGACCGTGCTTGGATTTTCTTCCCAAAATCAACATTCAGATTAGCATTGTCTATTTGAACTTCACAAACATTTTAGATGGCATTCCTAAGGGCTGGATGTGGGAGCTGCACCTCTCCCCCTGGAGATAATATTACAAGATCACATAGTGCCATTTCTGCTCTCATTGCCTTTTCTCCATTGCAAGTCCCCTCATCTTCAACTAATTACATTCCCAATTCCTATGAGCTCTAAGCATTTCTCACAACCATAGCTTAACGTTTTATATAATTTGTCAGAAGGTTTAATGCAATACACCTTGGAAGAAATTAACTTGGCAACTACTAGAGCATGATCTCTGAAAGTAGTAGATACCAAACCATCTTCATTCCATTTCTCTCCCCTCCCCCCATTGTGTCACACACATACCACACCATGGATGCCTATATTCTTCCATAACACATTTTAAGCGCTCAATTTCTTGTTCTGCTCTACTGGATAAATTGTATGCTTATAGCCAAATAGGCAGCTGCCTTTCCAATTGTGTTTCTTTACTCTGCTCCACACAAAGTCTGCTTCCACTGCTAACTGCCCCCACCTGCTTTAGTTTGGAATGAAAAGCATCCATAAACAATAGCTCAATACGTATTGACTCTATTTTCTTTTAATGTGCAGTTGCTATTCACTATTAACTTTTAAAAAAATGAAACCAAACTCCTCCCATTGTGTTGTCGCAGGAATGTGCAGACAACTCTATGGATGAAGTCGTAATGATGCATTCTGCCAATACATCATCTTGCAGGGGCGCCAACTATATGTTGTTGTGGGTACTCAGTACCCATACTGCAGCATCCCCGACACAACTTCTGAGGTCTTGCGAGGCCTCGGAGATGCTTTCTGAGAGCTTGCAAGGTCTTGGAACCTGACTTCCAGTGCCACTGGAAGTCAGGTTCCAAGGCTGGCAGGGGTGGGGTGCGTGATGCCATGACATCACATGCACTGGGTACCCATGGAGCCCAAGTTGGCTCCCCTGTCATGCTTTCTGAGGGCTTGCAAGAGACTTCAGAGAAGTGTGACTAGCCCAAGGTCACCCAGCAGCTGCATGTGGAGGAGCAGGGAAGTGAACCCGGTTCACCAGATTACGAGTCCACTGCTCTTAACCACTACACCACGCTGGCTCCATGCTGAAAAACGGTTAGGGGTGCTGCGGGCAACACTGGCCTCTGTCCCTCTTTCCTTTCCTCTCTCCTCTGATGCCCCTCACATCTCCGCCTCCCACAGGCTTGCACAGCTGTTTGTTGCAGCAGCCCTGGCTACAAGCTCCCCAGGCAAATGGTGCCTCTGGGGCTGGCCAGGTTGTGCTGGTTGCCAGGAGCTGAGGTGGCCTTGAAGTAAGCAGGCAAGTGGGCGAGGGACCCCAGCCAACCAGTCCACCAGTCCTTGCTGTTGGGAATGAGCAGGCAAGTCCCAGCCCCTGTGAGGCAGTATGAGAAGGCACTTCTCTTTGGGGCAGGGCGGTGGGCAGCTCAGAGATCAGGGGCAGCAGCAGCAGCTGCCCAGAGGACTCCCAAGGAGAGGGAAGAGGAGATGAAGAGAAGAAGAGGAGAGGGAAGAAGAGATCATTCCACAAGGGAGGGTGTTCGGGGGAAAGGGCAAGAGGCTGCCAGTTCTGCAGGAAAGGGGTGACATAACTGGGCTCCTGAAGCCCACAGTGGTGCCACAGAAAGAATATAGGAGTTGTGGAGGCAAAAAGTTTGAAAACTTCTGTTCTAGACCAATTGCTCATGACCTGCCCTATCAGTATAGCAGAAGAAGTCGCATATGCTGCACTGTTTTTATGGGGTTATCCTACATTTTTGACAGTTGTTAAAATCAGTTGCCTGTACAGATTTTTTTTCACTCCGTCTCATTTTCTTCCACTGCTTCTTACCTGCACATCTGCTTAAGATGTTTTATGGGCATTTTTATATGCCTCGCTTAGATTTTTATTGGGCAGCAGGGGTTTTGCTATGCTTCACAGGCATTCTTGCTCCTTGCTACATTTTCCACCAAGTCCTGCTACTTCATGATCCACCTCCTGTGGTTTCTGAATCCTCTGGTCATATTTTTTATCCTAGGGTTGCTGGCTCAGTTCATTACTATGGAGATTTCTCATGGATACTTACCTCACAGCCATTGCCCCTGACTTTTTCACCTGGACATCTGTCTCTTGTCCTGGTCTTAGCTGTAGCTGTTTTGCCTCATTTAGTTGATGGACTCTTTGAAATCTGCTGACTTCAGCTTATTGTTTTCAGAGCAGTGATGCCTGTAGTTGCATCTGTGCAGGTGCCTTAAGCATCTGCTTATTTTCCCATGCAAACCTTAGGACACTTGCACATTAATCACTGGCCTAGCATCATAGCCACAAAAGCGTTTGTGTTTATAGACGGAGGACCTTGACTTTCACCAGGATTGTAAGTTTTGATTACTGTGAGGTATAGAATAGTCAACCAGACCTACAATCTATGGCCCCTGGAAGGCTGCCTTGGGGGCCATGTTGTTGTTGTTGTTTAATCGTTTAGTCATGTCCGACTCTTCGTGACCCCATGGACCAGAGCACGCCAGGCACTCCTGTCTTCCACTGCCTCCCGCAGTTTGGTCAGACTCATGTTGGTAGCTTCAAGAACACTGTCCAACCATCTCGTCCTCTGTCGTCCCCTTCTTCTTGTGCCCTCAACCTTTCCCAACATCAGGGTCTTTTCCAGGGAGTCTTCTCTTCTCATGAGGTGGCCAAAGTATTGGAGCCTCAGCTTCAGGATCTGTCCTTCCAGTGAGCTCTCAGGGCTGATTTCCTTAAGAATGGAGAGGTTTGATCTTCTTGCAGTCCATGGGACTCTCAAGAGTCTCCTCCAGCGCCAGAATTCAAAAGCATCCATTCTTCGGCGATCAGCCTTCTTTATGGTCCAGCTCTCACTTCCATACATCGCTACTGGGAAAACCATGGCTTTAACTTTAACTTAGGGGTCATAGGATGTGTCAGATCACAATGGTCAGAGACAGAAAAGAAGAAAATATGATCTTGGGTTGCCTCTCCTCACACCATGGAAACTTGCCCTACTGATGTTGAAAGTGTAACATAGTTAGGGAAGTACCGTACAGGGAAGGACCAGGAGAAAGCTTTGATCTAAAGGATGTAGCACCTTTTCAGTGTTCCAAATGGGAAGCAAATTATTAACAGGAAATATACAGATGCAGATGAGACAGTTCCTCCCCTCCCCATCATTCTATTGCTCCATGAAGGCTCTGCTTTTCATACCTATTCCCCCAGTTTGATATCCTTCTGGAGCTCACCATCGTCCTTTTTTGTTTCTTTAACCACCTTGAACAACTTTCATCAAAGAACCTGGATACCTCACTGCTAGCTCTAGGTTATTTACGAACAAGTTTAAAAGAACAGATCCTAATATAATCGTTAGGAAACTCCACTATCTATATAACCTCCTCTTCTAACCAGGAACAGTTATTTTATACATGAAATTGTGAGTGACCACCCAGTTTATTTTAATGTATTTTAATATCTAAAAAATGCACCTCTCTTGACAGTTTGGTAATATGCAGATTTATTTACTTTTTAACAGTCAGTTGACTCAAGAGAGTTATGACTGATCAATTGAAAACCCTTTAACTGGGCAACAGTCTGAATTTTTACCTTCTTGCTACATTTTCATTTCAGCCCACAACCCACAGAAACCAGATGTGTTGGCTTTAGGCTGATTCATTCCCATTGGCCGCAACTCAAAAGTATACATCCCTCCATGTCAAGGCTGGAGGTTGGTGTTTTGCATCATGAGAATGATCTAATTTCAATGTTTTGACACTGGATTTTCTTTTTTTCTTTTAAGCACTCTTTAAAGGCAGTAGAGAAAACTCTCCTCCCCTTTCTCTTTGTTAACTTGAAATAAAGGTCACTGGTGTTTCAACAGTGGCAAATTTTAGGTCAATAGGGGCAGTAGCTGTGTGAACAAGGGCATGGACTGCATGAGCAAGGACTCTTTGTAGAGAAACAAGCTCTAAATATATACTGCTTTTCACAGTTATAAGAGTTGTCAGAAGCAAATAAATTTTTTTTTGCTCCCTTGACTGGAGGTTCTCTGTATGTCAACAGAGGCATTCAGCGAGTCAACAGGGACCCATCTGAAGAAGCACAGCACATACTAAAAGGGTCCTTTTCTATATATATTTCCCCCCTGCAGGCTAAGTATTCTTCAGAATAAAAGAAGCATAAATCTACAAACATATCATCATGTACAAGTACCCTCCTGATTCTTGTGTCAGAGAAGCAACTAGCATGCATCTTAGATTACTTCAAGAGACCAAATATCATTTGTCATCTACATCAGAAACTTCAATTATTATTTGAGGCCTCTGTCAGCTTGCAGCCAAAGCTAAAATTATACATTACACAGGAGGCATGGTAGGCATCAAATGGACACATTTATATTGGGTTCCATGTCCCTGTGACAATACACACAAGGGCCAATCACACCATTTGCTAAGATCTCATTGACGCTTCCCACACCAGCACAGCTGGTGATCAACAGAGGAGTAGTGCTGCATAGGAAGTGATTTGGTAAACCCCATGTCTTCCTTGGCACACTCAAGAATAGAACTCATGGAAGTCTAACAAGAAGGCACTTGAACATAATCTCACTTAGGAGCCAACTCCTAGGGGCCAAGGTCCCTTTGGCCCCCCAGTAAAATATTTGAGGGGGCCGTCCTCCAGTTGATGAGCATTTCCATTCAAATGGGGTGTGTGCACCACATCTTGTGATTGATTATGCAGGGTGGAGCTCACCTGACTCTCAATATTTTATTCAAGTTGGCACCTGTCAGGGACTGGGCAGAGGAGGAGGACACTGGAGAAGGGGTGATGTCAGGGGCTGGGTGGAGGAGTGGTGAAGACTGCCTCCCCATCCTGACCCTTCCAGGGAGGAGGAAGAGGAAGATAGTATAGAGGCAGATGAGGGGGAAAGTTGGGAAATAATGGGAGAGGAGGAGCAGGCAGAGTCGGAGCAGCAGCTGTCTGACACATTGTCACTAGAAAGCACCCCAGACCCTCCATCTCCCAGAACCTGGCAAGCCTTAAAAGTAGGAGAGCAAAGAGCTCAAAGACAAAGGGCACTTAGTAGCACCTATAGAGGAGTTGATGGTGATGGCAAATGAGGAAGTGGGAGAGAAAGGGGGTGGAGATTCACTCGGAATAACACCATTATCCAAGAGGCTGGGTTCTATGGCCTCTCTCTGTAAGAAACTTTTTCTTGTCTTTATACTTCCCTGGGCAACCAGCCGGAAGCTGCTGACAGCACCCCTGTAAGTTCATAAGACTTTCACTTATCACCAAAGACCAAGGAAACCATAATGCTGAAGACCAAATATTACCAGATCTGTCATATAGAAGAGTGCTTGGCTGATCAAAAGGGTTTAAGTTTCCAGATGGTAGATTTCAGTTGAATATTAAGTGGGGAATTCAATGGGAAGAGCCATTCAACATAGGAACCCATTCACTTCAGACTCATTCTCTTGTGGTTTTCAACCAGAGGATGGGCAGTCATCAGATGGGACAGCTATGCGTTTCTTGCAATGAGGCAGAACTAAGTGTCTTACATGGCCCCATTGAACTCTATGGTGGCTCTACTGTATAGGCTTTCTAACTGTGAGACAAATCCCCTTGGAAAGAGCAGAGGGTGGAGGTCCTATTCTAGATGGAACCTTCTTCCCCCTCCCAGGTTAGTTTTGGAAACTCAGTCTCCAATAAGGAAATGGAGAGAAACTAGGGGTATGTGGAATGAAGTTCCAGGAAGCGAGAGGAGGTCTTGCAGAGACTTCCTACTTCCTTCCTCCTTTTCTTCCCACCCTATCCAATTGGGACATGGGGTTTCAACAACCATCTTTTATTAACTCTGAGAATATCTTCTACCTCACATTGAAGTGCTAATGTCATTGTGTGCACATTGTGTGTCCAGCAAGGCTACAAGTAAATGTATGTGAGAACTGCAAGGTTCCTTATTGGAAACACCGTACTGCATTATAGATTGCTTCTGCTCAAGCAGCAGATATCTCTCTTGGTATGACAACCTACAGAGAAGAGCTACAGAGAAGTCCTGAGGGTCCCATCCAAGATTCTTTGGCAAAATCATTAGTTCTCCTGGGGGTATCATTTTAGCTAAGATGCTGGAGGACTGAAACCCCATGAAGTTGCAGGATATAAATAATTCATCGTCCATATTTATTTTTCATTGCAAGTTCAGTCAAGTAGACATAGGCAGAGAATGGTTAAAAATTTCTGTTGGGTGATTTAATTGCATGGAGTCATTATGCAACCGAGCAGCGTGATACTTAGATGCTCTTGCATGTCTAAATGGCAACTTCTACAGAATTATTTTGTTGACTGATTAAATGGCAGAAATTTGAATGTTAACTCCACTGGGATCCTATTAACACATTGCCAAATGTTGGAAGTGTTTCTTATTCCTGTACTTCTATTTCACAGGGAATCAGTTTAAATGCTAGTACTCAATGATGAGACCAAGAAACAACAGGGAAAAAATATTTCTTTATGTACATAGAGCACCAGATCTCAGTCCAGATTTGTCAGCTAGCTGTGCACAACTAGTTGATAGGCACAACTAGTTGATAGGCAATTCCTCTAGCTAAGTACCTTCGTTCAACTATTGTAGAATTTTATGGGTGAAGGCCACAATCCCAAAGCCCTTTGAGCCCTGTGGACATGGGCTTGTTTATAAGCAATGATGTGTCTTCTCTTTTGTAACAGAAGGATCTCACTCTAAAAATAAGGAGTCAGGAATTCCACTGATCATACTGGATATTACTGCAAGGGACTAGGGGTAGCAATTGTCTGATGGTGGTCGGGATATGGTTATGGAATTGCATCCTTGGCTAACAGTGAGCACACTGATAAATCTAGAAATCAAGATATCAGCAATACATTTGGGGTTCTTGTTGGTGGTCTCCTGTTTGCAGTGTCTGAAAGTCTACTATGGTTTAATTCTGCAACAGGAACTTTTGGGAGCCATCCTATGCACAAGAAGCTGGCATAAAGGAAGCTGATATAAATTAATCCAGCATAAAGTTACATCAGACCCAAACTGTGTTCAGCAGTGGGGCTACTACTGGATGAGCTGACGTAAGCCTGGCAGAGGGAAAACAGGCCTTAAGTGCTTGAGTTACAACACCATTTGTATTGGCATAATTTATGTTAGGCCACATGATCAAGTTGAATAGATTTAGAATACAGCATAAATCCCACCTACCCGACTGACTGCAAGCATATTCTCTTCTATTAAAATGAAACCATTATAGATTTAGATGTTTCTGGATCTGGTTGGGCTCTCCTATAAAATCCATCTTGAAATTAAGCATGTCAGGTTTTCCCTCTGCTTTTCGGATATGCTGAGTTAATTATGAACATCATTTGCATGCCTGCCTTTGGGAATGTTCCCTTCAGTTGTTTTGAATTATGAACATATTCTTTGCATGGAGCAGGCATCCTCAGCGTGCCTATGCTGGAGATTCTGCTAACTTTCCCTTGGAGTATGAGACGCAGCCATGAGTGCATGGTGCTGGCGGAGGAAGTGTCAGAGGAATGGGACCGCAGCCTTCAAGAAAATGTTTGCAGGAAGCCTGGACTGGCAGGCAAAGAGGATAGGGAATAAGCAGGAAAAGAAATGGTGTGCATGATTTTTTTTGAGCTGTACAGACAAGGCAGCCTGGGCCTAAGGCAGACAGGAAGCTGTCTTCTGTTCAGTTGGACCATTTGTCTATCAAGCTGAGTGTTGTCTACACTGACAGTAGCTCTCCAGGTTTTGAGCAAGGGGTGATCCCAGAACCACCTGGAGATCCTACTGATATGATCCTTTGTATGTGAATGTATGTTGCACCACTGCTCTGTGCTCCTTCCAAACCTAATTTTATGCACCCCAAAGGATCCATACCTCTGGGGTACAGAAGCCTAATATTTCAGGAATATATGCACATTCAGAACAAAAAATAGGTCTAGCTGTGCACAGAGAGCTCGTGTTTCTTCATTATGTGTTCTAAGCACAGAGCACTGCATTCAACAGGGACAAAAATGATTGCCTGTTTAACATCATTGTCAATAGTGGAATGATGCTGGGACTCAATACGGCTCAAGATGTCATTTCTTCTGTGAGCTGGTAGAATCCAGAAACAGATGAATGTGACAATGCAGAAGGAGCGAAATCATACAGGCAGGTCATTTAGTTTGCTTTCCAATTAAAATGTGCAGCACATCCATTTTATTTAGCACAAGAAAGATAGCAAGCATCTTGTGATATACGTTCGTCACTCAGTATCACCATCAACTAGGTGCTTGTTAGAAAGGCCTTCTGCAAAAAGCAGGCTGAAAAATGTGGAAAGTGTGTGTGTGTGTGTGTGTGTGTGTGTGTGTGTTGTAGGCTCGACAGAAGCACAATCTTCCTTAAATAATTCAGCAGGTTTATTATCTCACTGGAGGGCGTTTGTTCGTCTGAAATTCTGTGTAAACAGTTGTGGGGGAGAATTGCTCTATTATAAAGGAGGTTTAGGCTAAGTTCAGGCCCCATGGTGCCTACTATATGACTACCTCAGGAGCATACTGAGAAACCAACAAATTCCCACTTCTGTGTCACTCCCTACCACTGCCATTGCATACCCTCCAACATTTTTCCAATGAAAATAAAAAGGCAAAGGTAAAGGGACCCCTGGCAGTTAGGTCCAGTCGTGAACGACTCTGGGGTTGCGGTGCTTATCTCGCTTTACTGGCCGAGGAAGCTGGCATACAGTTGGTCATGTGGCCAACATGACTAAGCCACTTCTGGTGAACCAGAGCAGTGCACGGAAACGCCGTTTACCTTCCTGCCAGAGTGGTACCTGTTTATCTACTTGAACTTTGACGTGCTTTCGAACTGCTAGGTTGGCAGGAACAGGGACCGAGCAGCCGGAGCTCACCCCGTCTCAGGATTCGAACTGCTGATCTTCTGATCGGCAAGCCCTGGGCTCTGTGGTTTAGACCGCAGCGCCACCCACATCCCTTTCCAATGAAAATAGGGACGTCCAATTCCATTATTATTATTATTATTATTATTATTATTATTATTATTATTATTATTTACCCTGCCCATCTGGGTTGCCCCAGTCACTCTGGGCAGCTTCCAACATATATAAAAACATAATAAAACATTTAAAAACTTCCCTATACAGGTCTTCTAAAAGTTACTTATCTCCTTGGCTCGGAAGTCACATAACTCTATACCCTCCAACATTTCTATGATGAAATAGGAATGTCTTAAGGAAAAGCAGGGCATTTCAGGATCAAATCAGAAACTGGAAGGGCTTCTGTAAATCCAGGACTGTCCCTGGAAAATAGGGACACTTGAAAGGCTCTGCAGGTGGCTGTAATCACCACAATATTTCCTCTGCCTGAATGTTACCAGATTGTAAGCCCAGTGTCAAATTCCTCCAACTGCTAGCATTTGATAGAACCATAGACCCTCCACAGTACAGTCTGGGTCTCATGACATACCCATTTCTTACATTCCTCAATGGGAGAACTGGTTCACTGCCAAGAGGGATTGATTGTTAAGCCACTCTGAGGACTGTAGCTTTGTGAAGGGAAAAGTAGTCTTCAAAGTTTTTGTTTTAATGTGGAAAGAACCCGGCATCAGATTTAAAACTACAGCGTGTTGGGGTGTAACTGGTAGAGATGGGTACATCAGGATGACATGTCTGGCTCAGTGTTCCTTCTACACTTTATTCCCCTGTGTGTCCTTTGAACACCTGAATAGAGCTCTAGATTTATCGACACATACCGTATTTTTTGCTCTATAAGACTCACTTTTTCCCTCCTAAAAAGTAAGGGGAAATGTGTGTGCATCTTATGGAGCGAATGCAGGCTGCACAGCTATCCCAGAAGCCAGAAGAGGAAGAGGCATTGCTGCTTTCACTGCGCAGCGATACCTCTTGCTGTTCTGGCTTCTGAGATTCAGAATATTTTTTTCTTGTTTTCCTCCTCCAAAAACTAGGTGCATCTTGTGGTCTGGTGCATCCTATAGAGCGAAAAATACGGTAATTGTATGCAGCCCAAAAAAGCACACAGCCTTATAGAAGCATTTCGGGGGGGGGGGCAGGACCTGTTTCCCACGGTAACGAGAAATGTTGAACTGCAGCTGAGAATTTGTTCTTTCCCTAAAAATGTAATTGTTATGAAGAATTTGGTCATCTCAAATAATTATCAGGAGTGTAACTGTGACTGCAACATTAGCTGTCTTTGGTAAGACAAGCAATCAGATGTGAGAAGGAAAGGAGAGGCTTAGGGAAAGCTGTTATCTCAAGGCATGTGATGATCATCTGGCAACTTTGCTGCTGCTAAACAGGTATGTGTTGGGCTAGTGTCAGGCAGAGAGATCTCCTTGAAAACCAGATGAGCCTGATTGAAGGAAGTCAGACAAATAAATAGCTACAGGCACCTCCTTCATCCTGCCACAGCTTAGCTGCTGAACACAATAAAGGACAAGGGCCTCAAATGAGAGACAAAAGCTTCTTTCATGTGCAGAACTTAACATGCTGTGGCATTCATTCTTTTATTGAAAATAATTCCTGATAACCTGAGGGCAATGATTATTTCAGATGTGAATAATTTTCAGAAACAAACTAGAGGAGGCAGTAAGTTTGCATGGAACATAAGTAGCCTCGGGAGTTAAATGACTGATGTCTCCGAAAATGAGATACACTAAAGAGGAATGACTGGGGGCATCTCAAACCCCAGAAGCCAACTCCAGTAATGCATTAAATGAGATATGCTATGGGCTTCTGAAACATGTTCCAATGGCTGAATGATTCTGCAAATGGTACTGTTGTCTTCAAATAAGAAGATGCATTAATAATTAGGGTTTACCACATTCTAACATAGGCTAAATCAAATGCAAAGAGGTTATCCTATGGGATGGTGTCTTCTTCTACAGAAGAACTTCACAACTTGTCATCTTCCAAGCTGAACAGAGCTTACACTGAGATCCAGCGCCGAGGGCGTTCTGGCGGTTCCTTCCCTGCTTAGATGTTGTTGGTAGTCGGGTGCTGTAGAAATTCATTGATTAATAAATGACCTTCCAACACTGTCCGCTGCTCTGTGATTATCAACCATCTAGAGAAGGTTGTTTGAAATTACAAAGGAGAATCTATTTTCAAAATGCATGTCTAATGAACCTTTGGCCTTTACAAACAGAGCATCACATTTTAGAAGGGAGGAATACCAACCCTGATCTCCTCCTCCAGAAAGTTGCCAGTTCAAAATAAATACTGGACAACTAATTATCAAAAAGACCTTGACAAGTTGGCAGACGCTCAAAGAAATGAAACAAAATATGATGAGTCCAGATAGATTAGTTTGTGAGGAGTCATTAAAATACTTAATTATATGTAACATGGCTAAAGCATAATGAAAGATGGAGAAGATAATAATCTACAAGTGCTTGGAGGTTATAGATACCAAGGAGACAAAGTTGCACAAAACATTAAAAAAGGACTGAATGTTAATATCATTTCAGCTGATTTCCACTTTGAAGGAAAGTTAGGGCAGCCTTGAAAATGAGTTGTAGGCTTATCTTTGTTTCTGCATAGCACCCTCTGCCATAAATCGGCAGAATAAATTGTTAAAATAGACTGCATCACTCCAGGCTGCAGACAGGGAACTTCTATGCTGACACCCGAAACACAATGGTACAGCCCACAAAAACTGGTGCCACTTGAATCACTTGATTATATAAACTGGCTTAGCATTCAACAGAAGCAAGTGGAAAAGCTTTTCCTGGAATATACTACCTAACATCAGAAAAATAACATCTTGGATGCATTCTAATATTGTATGTACAGCTGCTTTGTTTGCTTGAGAAAGCACTTAAAAAGCAACTCTAAACTTGGACACTGAGCTTTGCTAAGGAAATTGCTGGTTTAAATCTTTCCTCTATCATTATCACAAATGGTGACTTCGGCCAACCCACTCTCAGGTAAGTTCCCACATACAATATGGGGATACAAAATGGTGGCCTATTTTATAGTGTCAGTTTGTTCCTGAAATGATCAAGTTGTTTAACTGGATATCCTCAAAGATCTCAGATTCACACACAAGAAAACTCAAATGTTGAGCCTTATAACACCTTTGAACTACAAGCTGAGAAAGCTATGATGGAAAATCACAGGGTATGCATCAGCCTTGCTTGTTGAAGAAGAAGAAGAGGAGGAGCAGGAGGAGGAGGAGGAGGAGGAGGAGTTTGGATTTGATATCCCGCCTTTCACTCCCTTTAAGGAGTCTCAAAGTGGCTAACATTCTCCTTTCCCTTCCTCCCCCACAACAAACACTCTGTGAGGTGAGTAGGGCTGAGAGAAATGTGACTAGCCCAAGGTCACCCAGCGGCTGCATGTGGAGGAGCGGAGACGCAAACCCGGTTTCCCAGATTACGAGACTACCGCTCTTAACCACTACACCACACTGGAACTCAGTTGAGAATCTACCCGAAGAAGAAGAAGAAGAAGAAGAAGAAGAAGAAGAAGAAGAAGAAGAAGGCAGATGACAGATGACAGATGACAGATATTCAAAAGTTCAAAGAAGATGTACTGTGAGGAATGTGACAATCAGACAGCTTGCCCAGATGTTGGGACCCAGAGGCGCTTCAATGGAATAACAAAGTAACTGTACAAGGACAAGAGAATCCAAACCAAATATCCATCATGTCCTGACAGACAAACAGGCTGGTGTTGATCTGAGCAATTTTTATGCAGTGAACATAATGAGATCAACAGAGGGGGATAGCTATAAGAGGGGAAACTAACCTGAACTGCAACTGTAGCCCTTGAGTGACACCTCTGTGCCTGAAGAAAATATAGGCATGGCTACTGAATGCCTGGCCAGCATTCACTCAACATGCCAAGCCTATGGGCGGGGGCACCGCCAAGGAACCGCTAGCCAATGGCTTTGGAAGGTGGCTTAAAATTGCCTTACCCCAATAATCTCTCAGGAGTTAAATCAACCCTTCCTTACATTCTATCACTTGCCCCAACTAAATGTTAATGAGTCAAATTCAAGGACAAGAACTCTCCAACCATCTCTACAGACTCCCAACAGTGTGAACTAGGCGAAAGAAGAAGATTCCCAATGCCAATCAGGGGCTCCCCCTCTCGGCAAAAATCCTGCCTAGAATCAGTTTTCTCTCAGGCAGATGTTTTTGCCATCTTCTGTTATCTGATATTTTTGAACTGCAGGGGAGCAAAGGCTGGTCAGCTGTGTGTTGTATAAAAAAGGTAAAGGACCCCTGGATGGTTAAGTCCAGTCAAAGGCAACTATGGGGTTGCGGCGCTCGTCTCGCCTTCAGGCTGAGGGAGCTGGCGTTTGTCCACAGACAGCTTTCCGGGTCATGTGGCCAGCAATACTAAACCGCTACCGGCGCACAGAGGACCATGACAAATGCTAGAGTGCACGGAAACACCATTTACTTTCCCAATGCAGTTGTACCTATTTATCTATTTGCACTGGTATGCTTTTGAACTGCTAGATTGCCAGGAGCTGGGACAGAGCGACGGGAGCTCACTCCATCATGGGGATTAGAACCGCCAGCCTTCCGATCATCAAGCCCAAGAGGCTTAGCGGTTTACATTGGGCAGTAGTCTGTTTCTTGCTGCCACTCACATCATTTATTTTGGACTTTTTCCACCTTCCTGATTCTTCATGAAATACTGCCGAATACACTGTACAAGCTAGGGGATGTGACACAAGTGCAGTTCTACAGGACTGGAAGTATGAAATGCACTGTTATGTACTGAGTTGAATAGGATCCAAACTGCAGCAGTCTGATTGGTCCTAGAGCAATAGGATCCAAATTGCAGCAGTCTGATTGGTCCTAGAACAATAGGATTCAGAATGCAGCTGTCTGATTGGTCCTAGAACAATGCAGCAGTATGATTGGTTGGCAGGAACCACCCAATCATGCTCCAGATATAAGTGAATCCACAACCTGATTGGCTTACAGTAGAATTCCAGAATTAGCCAATCATGTGCAGCCCATTGTGTAAATAATGTATATAAAGCAGATACTTTGAGGGGACATCCATTCATTCCTCCTCACCACTATGAGCTGAATAAAGAACATGAAATCACTTTGCGACTCTGAGTATATTTCATGCACACACACACACACACACACACACACACACACAGTATTGGAGACAAAATGAAGTCTTCAGCAAGGAATGTAGCACCAAGGTTCTAAGGAAATGGATCCATAATTTATAAAATGAAAAACTGTTGCCACCAGCATCAGATGGTTTAATCTTAGGAACTGTAAATTGGCTTTCAGAAACTGACTGGAGGGAGAAAGCTGGCTGATAACTTGAAATTAGATCTATTATCAAGGCCCACGGTGTGACTTTAGCAAAAAAACTGTCCAGAGTAAGTAGTAAAATTTCAAAATCAATATGTCATGAGACAAGCAGCCAGTGATGCTCGCTGGAGAGAGTGACAATGCAATCAGATTCTTATTTATTTCATGAAATGCAGCCTGTAATGAAAGAGCAGCTGCTTTTCACGCAAACTTAAAAACAAATAGGCAATAGCCACAGCAGGAGAAGAGGTACAGGACAACAGCACTCACTTTCAGAAAGGAAGATGAAAGTCTATCAAGCTTGGAGGGCTTATTTGCCTCTGGTTTTTCTTCTTTACAGCTTGTGCACATCCTTCTTTTGAGTGTTTTCTAGAATTCAGTGCCATTCTGCAGATGAGGCTTTACCAGCACTGAGTATGGCTTACGTTTGCTTCACAAATCTTGGCAACTCTGCTTCTCTTAATGCATAATAAAATGGCAATAGTCCTCTGAGTCAGAAATCATGCTTTTTTAACTTCCCTCCTCCTGCTTATTATTGTGTCTTTGGCTCATCTTTCTTCCGTAGCGTTTCACATTTGTTCTTGTCGGGTCTCATCATTGTGCTTTCTGCATTTCTCTCTCTCTCTCTCTTTTCTTTTTGGCAAAGCTATTTAACTGCTTATTTAACTTATATGCAGAATTCACCATGCGAAAGGCTGAACTGGATAAATCCCAAGCCAGAATTAAGATTGCTCGTAGAAATATCAACAACCTCAGTTATGCAGACGACACAACTTTGATGGCAGAAAGTGAGGAGGAATTAAAGAACCTCTTAATGAGGGTGAAAGAGGAGAGTGCAAAATATGGTCTGAAGCTCAACATCAAAAAAAGCTAAGATCATGGCCACTGGTCCCATCACTTCCTGGCAAATAGAAGGGGAAGAAATGGAGGCAGTGAGAGATTTTACTTTCTTGGCCTGAATGATCACTGCAGATGGTGACAGCAGCCACAAAATTAAAAGACACCTGCTTCTTGGGAGAAAAGCAATGACAAACCTAGGCAGCATCTTAAAAAGCAGAGACATCGCCTTGCCAACAAAGACCGGTACAGTTAAAGCTATGGTTTTCCCAGCAGTGATGTATGGAAGTGAGAGCTAGACCATTAAAAAGGCTGATCGCCAAAGAATGGATGCTTTGGAATTATGGTGCTGGAGGAGACTCTTGAGAGTCCCATGGACTGCAAGAAGACCAAACCTATCCATTCTTAAGGAAATCAGCCCTGAGTGCTCACTGGAAGGACAGATCCTGAAGCTGAGGCTCCAATACTTTGGCCATTTCATGAGAAGAGAAAACTCCCTGGGAAAGACCCTTATGTTGGGAAAGATGGAGGGCACAAGGAGAAGGGGACGTCAGAGGACAAGATGGTTGGACAGTGTTCTTGAAGCTACTAACATGAGTTTGACCAAACTGTGGGAGGCAGTGGAAGACGGGAGTGCCTGGAATGCTCTGGTCCATGGTGTCACAAAGAGTCAGACACAACTAAACGACTAAACAAATTAAACTTTTGGCTTGTCTTCTACATGCTTTGCCATCCTTCCTCGTTTTATAGCACCTGCAAACTTTATACATGCATCTGAGTCACCATTTCTATACTGCTTTTTGAACTACATACAAGCTGCAACAACAGAAAATACAAAATAAAATGTGTTGTGATTTTGTAATTACTTCATATTTGATTAGAAACCATAAAATTATATATAAAATATATCAACTGGACTTCAAAACTTATACTTCCAGACCATTTCTGGGTCCAAGTCAAAGTGCTGGTACCCATCTATAAGATCCTAAATGGCTTGGGCCAAAGTTACCAGAAAGATCAGCAGCTCCCATATACACAAACACATTCCTAGAATTTCAAGTTTATCAGAGGCCCTTTTTCAGGTTCCCCAGTCTACAGTGGTGAAGAGGTGGTTACTCATAATTGGGTCTTTTAAAATTATGTGTTTTGCCCTTGGAACAGGTAATTTCTGCTGTGTTTTTAACAGGGCCGTCATAAGCATATCCGGCGCTGTGGTGCAAAGATCCTTCCAGTCCCGTCCCACCCCCCCAGCAACTCCAAAACAATGAAGGGGGTAGCAGAAAATGTCCTCTGCCTCCCCCACCACCCCAATCCCTGGCATGGTGGAGGCAATCAAGCAGGAAAATGTGCTGGCGGACATGCTCTCTGGCATCAGGGCGCCTGAGAAGGCAGCCTGGGAAGATTGCGCACTGACTTTCACCAGGAAGCAGGAGGAGGACAATGACCGGGAGCAGGGCCATATTTAGCAGATGCAGAGGCTTGGGAGGGAAGCTGCACGCCCGCCAACCATATAGTTGGTGGGGCGCAGCTGGTGGATGTGCAGGGAAAGGGGAGGCTGCCGGCAAACCGCACAGCTCCCCCACTCGCTAGGGTGCCCCTGAGAGGCCGGCACCCTGGCGCAACGAACCACTAACACCAATGGGAAAGACGGCTCTGGTTTTTAAATATTGCTGCTTGCAGAGGTGGGCTTTGGGCTTTTAAATTTCAGCCATGCCCTTTGTGATGCTAAAATCCAGTGACTCATGCCTCATGCATTCTGTTCCACAACATTGTTTTGGCGCACCCGGTGGCATGGTGTGGAGTGCGACTGCACCAGTCATACACACACCCACACACCCGAAACTATCTCTGCTTTTTGTGCTAGTTTTTAAGCAGCAAATTGAGTTATATTAATATTCTAATTGCATTTTGGTTGAAGTCAGTGTGAAACACCCAGGTCACTTTCTTGATTGTGCAGTCTTTCAAATGCTCCAAATCAATAAGCAAACAAACACAGACAGAATTAGAGCCTAGGAGTAGAAAACAAAGGGAGTATTTGCAGAACACTTTTTCTCTAACAATGTGGAAGATAATGTAGAGAATAGTCTTACAGCAAGAACTGCTGGGAGAAGCTAGTTAAGCTCCAGCATATCTCCAGCTGAGCTGAGAGGTTGCTTGTGTAGCTGGGCCAGACCAGCTTGTTGCAGACATTAATATTGCACAGTTTGAAGTTACTGGATGCATGAAAATTGACTCATTTTGAAAGTGAAGCATTATCCAGACCCATGAAACTATTAATCAAATTTTACAAGCAGAACTCTTCAAAATGAAACAGAAATTTCAAATTATACATCCAAGAATATCCATATAATGTCTTGTGCTATCCAGCAGAAGCTCAGCATGTTACAAAATAAGAAATAATCCAAAAAAACCTATAAGCAAAGGTCTCTCTCTCTCTTTAACAGCATGCATTCCAGCCTTAGAATGTTTACACTCCCTTCAGGAGAGCTTGGTTTACATCTTCACTCCATTGAGTTTGGGAGACAAAGACACTCCCTTCAAAATGGAGATTTGCAACTCAAAACCTTCATCACATGACCAAAGGTTACAACACTTACATGTTAGCTAACAAAGAACAAAAATTAATTTAGTTAATCATTAACCCTGCAAGAGTTCTTGGGGGGAGGGTGGGAACTACTGTGGAAAAAATCCAATGTTAGCAATCCACATTTAGCCATTTTCCATTTTAAATCTTCATTAATATACATACATTTTTCATTTCTGTGTGAATTAAATCAGTTATACTTAACGCAGTTTACAACCCTCATCCCCGGCTCAGCTGGAGATTTGCCAACAGGTCTACCCCATCCTGACTTAGCCAGGTCCCAGAGATGGGAGGAGCAGGGATGAGGAACCTAGCCGGGATCCTAAACTCATTCAGCCTGGCCACATAACCAGACAACACAGTGTAAGTTAAGCTGGCAAAAACTGTAACTCAAACACTAAAGACTTGTTTGCCAGGCTTAGATTGTTTCAGTCAGCAGTAGACCCACTGCTGAGCAGGGTCTGGATTGGGTGTAGCTTTATGTCAACTTAGCTTACACCAGCTTGCTCCACATTGTAGCAGGAACCCCCCACCCCAATCATTCTGTTTGCACAAACTTCACACACACTCACACACTACATACGCCACATTTCTGTTATAAATTCATAGAAAATCAACCATACATCGGATTTGCACTGTTCCATTTTTATTTTACTCCATATGACAAGGACTATCAAAGGGGGGCTTGGTTCTGGTCAGCCATAATCCCTTCACCATCCCAGCACATCCACAGGAGCCCTGCCCAGTTGCTATGTCAACCCTGATAATCCCAGACAGAAGACAATCAAAATCACAAAGAACTTGCATATGGTAGTGGCAGTGGCGTAGCGTGGGGGGTGCAGGGGGGGCCGGCCGTACCGGGCGCAACATCTGGGGGTTAGGGTTAGGGGGCGCAAATCCACGGGTTAGGGGGCGCAAATTACTTGCATTGCCCCGGGTGCTGACAACCCACGCTACGCCACTGGGTAGTGGATTCAGCATGGACTGAAACAAAGGACAATAATGAGATCTTCCCTCTGGGGGCAGGAAACTGCAAACTCCCCTTTGTCTCCTGGAAGTGACTCATGGGCAGGGGGAAAGGAGGAACAGCTAGGTGACAGGACACTCAGGTTACCACCACAACTCCTCCCTCAACCCCTCCTTTCTGTAATGTATGCATGATGTCAACCCCTCCTTTCTGTAATGTATGCATGATGTTTCTGGGGGTGGGCTTGACCTGGAGGATGGGAATTTCAAAAGTTTTTATAAGGTCTTGCAGACCATCCTTCTGGGTCTTTCCTCTCTCTTGCAAGTGAGGGGAACACCCTGTTGCAACAGTTCAATAAAGGCCAAGCCTACAGGCTGCTGTTTTGCTCCAAGTTATCCTGGTTGGTGTCTTTGTTTTTGTCCAAGGGAGCCCTCGGATTTTTCCGGTAACAGCATGTATAGGATTGCTTCATACAGAAAACAAATCCAGGATCCTGATTTTAACTGTGGACTTCAGGCCCTGAGTGCATTGCATGGCTAGGGCAGAACCTTGCAGCATGGAAGTGCACTGTCTTTTGGGAATAAGTTCACATCTATCCTGAGGAGTAGAAATAATTTTGCAGAAAATTGAAGACCAACTCAGTAGTCATACATGTTCCACTTAAATTCAGCCCCCACGTTGACTGTGTGCATTGTATTTTATGCTTACTTTGAATGGTGAGTTTGTCCCCAGTTTGCTACATCCTGAAAGTTTTATAGAAGCTATGCAGGGTTTTCAATTAATCCTTTGGATGCAATACTGAAGAGAACGAGGATGTCATTTATGGCACCAAATCCTTTGCAGAGACTTTGAGTAAAATTGACTGCCTATATTTGTTGAGGAAGGAGGCCAAGTAAGCTTCTGGTTGTTGAAATTGTTCCAATGTCATCATGCTGCCAACGTCTGAGAGTCAAAATGTGTTCAGTGAATACTGTGAGTGTACATATATGTCTTCTTTTATGAGCAAATGATGGTGTCAAGCTGCAGGTTTTCAGAAATGCATAAGACACCATTGACTATATTTCCAGTTCATATTACAGATGTTAATCTGAGGGTTTTGTGCAATCTACACTGACAAACAAGGTCAACCCTACCATCGGGCGAAATGATGGTTTTGAGTGTTGTGAAATGACAACACAAAATAGTAATAAAATTGTTGTTGTCAGCATCTGTCCGTCTCGAGAGTCAATAGAGTGTGACTCTGGGGTGAAGCCAAACCATTGTGTTAGCAGCAATGAAGTGACCACCCCAGGGTGCAAGCTTGGGCAGTGTGTATGGATGTCCAGGGCTGCCCAGATGCCCAGACCCCTTCTCAGCCTTGCTGATATGGTCCAAAGGAAAGCAGAGCAATACATTTGGCACCAGCTTGGTGGCAGGAGTTGCCATACGAAGGCATCATCCAACCATCTTAGGGATTCCACTCTGGATTTGTGTAGGGTTTACTCCTTTGCCATTTCTTCTGCCAAAGATATATTGCAAGGCAATATGGAGGTTTATGATCAGGGGTACCATCCCAGGTTGAATAGCCCCATCTGCTCCTCACTTCCCTCTACAGCACATCCAGAAACCACCTTCCTGACTGTTGGACCCACTCTTGGTCTTGTCTCCTCAATCCACTGGAGCCCTAACCTGGTTTAGCCAGACAGTTACAGCAATTCCTAGGCTATGGCTTCTATTGCATGCTGACAACATCTAGGATCCACAGGTGAGAGCTGAGCACACATTGGGGACCAAAGGTGGACAGACTACCCCAGAAGGAGCATGGCATGTCCCCCTCCAGAGGTACTAACCCTTCCTCAGTACTCCATTCCTATTATTATTATTATTATTATTATTATTATTATTATTATTATTATTATTATTGCATCTGAGGACAGAAGACCTCTTTCCTGTCCTCAGATGCCAAAATAACTTGCTATTCTTTCCCAGGCAGAAAAAAACAAAACCATTGAAAATACCATACCAATCACAATGTGGTGGAACCAGATTTCATTCCAAAAGCCACATCCAGAATTCCAATCCAGATTCCAGCTGATATGGAATACATCAGCATTATTAGTACCTGGTGCATTCACCACTTTCACTCTTTGAAGTATCCTCCAAAGTACACAGTAGCTTAATTTCCACTCATCATGTTACAGTAGGTGTTTAAGCCAGTGGCCAGCTATTTCCATCACCTTTCTGCCACATAGGGCTGGCCCCTAAAACTGTATTTCATAAATGCTCCAGTAATTCAGGATTTAAAAGGGAACAATGATGTCGGTGCACTGGAAAACGCTCCTGCTTTCTCTTAAATTTTACCTTCATTGCACCACTAATTCTAGTTTGGGAAGTAAACACATAACCTGGATTACTAATGTGCTGACAAGAATTCTACTTTATCAGTAAGGCACCAGAAGGAGCAAGAGGAATAAGCTTCGCAGAAGGAACCACAGTAACGCATAAATCTGCCTTAACATGACACATTTCCATCCTTATTCCCCATCAGTGCACTGGCCTTGTTTCCTCTTCTGATGGCACCGAATGGAGATTGCTGCAGAGTAACAGCAATTCTTTCCTGGACAGAACTGCCTGCAATAAAAGGTGGGGGGAGGGGGTACAAGATCAATACCACCCTTCTTTGGACTTAAATATTGTGTTAAGCTAGCACATTATTATAATCTTATATGAAGTAAATTCACATTACCTTTTGACTTCTGAAAAGAAAGTCTTGGCTTGCAACTTTTCAGATCTCTTGGTTCAAATGGATTTATCCAAAGCAGATAGATAAAACTTCTAGAATTCTGCCAAGTTTTCTGTACTATACCAAAAGGGCAATTCTTTGATGTGTAACCTTCTCCTAACTGTTTTTAGCTGATTTCTTTTCTTCTTCTTCTTCTCTTTTTTAAAGCTAGAGCTAGCACGGTATAAAATTGTATTTTCCGTCTTTAAAACATAATTTCATTCATTGGGCATTTCCCCAAAGGACTCAGCACTAAAAGGAAACACCAACAGGTACACCGGCAACCTACTGACTCCAGTGGCCAAACAACAGAAAATCTGCATGAACATGAAAGCTCATACCAGTAATAAACTTAGTTGGTCTCTAAGGTGCTACTGGAAGAAATTTTTAGGAAATATTAGCAAAAGACAATTGTGAAGACTAAAGGACAGGGTCTGAACTGGGTGTCAGTGCCCTTCATTTCTAGCTAAAGCTAAGCAGTTGACCAATAGATACATCATGTGATTTGACTTCCAGCCTTCCCCCAAATATATATTTTTTAATGTTGTCCTTGTCTTGCACAGATAAACTATTCAACTTGTAGTGTTCCCAGAGCTAATAAAGACACATGAATTGTGTGTGAGAGAGAAAGCCAGCAACCTTGTATGCAGCTTTATTATTTTTTATGAGTGGGGATCCATCACCTCTTACAAATTAGATACTTTTTATGAATTACCGTATTTTTTGCTCTATAAGACTCACTTTTTCCCTCCTGAAAAGTAAGGGGAAATGTGTGTGCGTCTTATGGAGCAAATGCAGGCTGCGCAGCTATCCCAGAAGCCAGAACAGCAAGAGGGTTTGCTGCTTTCACTGTGCAGTGAACCCTCTTGTGTTCTGCCTTCTGAGATTCAGAATGTTTTTTTTTCTTGTTTTCCTCCTCCAAAAACTAGGTGCATCTTGTGGTCTGGTGCGTCTTATAGAGCAAAAAATACGGCACATATTTGTATGTTTTGGGGTACATTCCAGCTGGCAATGCCTGTGTTTATCTCTAGAGGGCTACAAGTCCTGCTGATCTGCTTAAGCAAAGCAGAAAGAATCCCTGAAATAATCACACAAGACAGAAGCTTGAGGAACACATGGAGCTGCCTTCTGGCTTAGTATTGTCCACACTAGTTGGCAGTAGCTATCCAAGTTTCAGACAGGAGTCTTTCCCAGCCGTCCCTTGGAGCTTTTGCATGCCTTGCAGGTGTTCCTGCACCAACTTTAGAGCAATGACAAAAATTTATTTGAAAGTGATATTGGTATAAAGTTAGGTGGCATGATCCAGGAACGCTCTAGCCTTACAGCAAGGTGTTTTTGTTTGTTTGTTTGTTGTTCTTGGTTATTTTTTTACATTTTCCTGGAAAACCCTAAGTATTTACAGAGTTCAGTGCAGTTCCATCACTGTGCTCTTTGTGCATCAGGCCCTGAAACCCACCCCCTATAGAAATAAAGACATGATGGACACAGAATTTAGTTTAAAGGTTAATGGGCAAAATTTAGGCCACAACTTTATTAAATGCACAAGTAGGAATGGTATTGGCTTAGGCACTGGTATCCAGAAAATAACTGGCTCCTGCCTACCCAGCTGGAAGCCTGCAAAGGGTAAACTACAACAGGGGGAGCACCATCGATGGCTATTGACTGGTGCTCGCCCCTGGAGCTCCCAGAAGTCCTGGCATGGCCCTAGCCCCTCCCAGGCTTCAGATGAGACCCAGACCCCCAAATTCCTTTAATGGAATACCCTACAACTTGGAGGGACAGGTGATGGCTGCACCTCCCCTCCCCACACTCCCCCAAACCAATGCCTAACAAAATTGTGACGATTGCTAAGAGTTGGGCGAAAACCAAGCGGCCACTGCCAGTTTGCCACGTTGAAAAAATTCCTACCTGACCCCAGTTCCAAAACAGGCGACCAACTGAAGTCCAAAGCAAGGCCAATCACGACTTAACTGGGAGGCTGGGTGGGTGTTTGGCAGCGCAAAGCAAGAGGATGCGCCCACGCCGGGCTGCCATTTTATACCCCATCACGCCAGAATCCCCTAATTGGCTAGCAAGCCCTTGGAGTGATCGTGTCACCACCAGCTAGTTGTGGGGCAAAGCCCCACCTCTCAGCCGGTTGGGGGAGGGAGTCCCAGGGCCACACACAACATGGACCCTCTATGAGGAGGATCCAATTTCCCAAATCCCAACTCATAACAGTAGTTATGATTTTTTCTTACATAAAGCTGCTAGGTATATAAACAGCTAGGAAATAGCTAAAATGCTTTGAAAATAGAAGGAGCAGAAGAAACCATTGGGGAGGGGGAAATAAATTCCTTCATTTTCATCAGTAAATTCCTTCCTTAGTACTTGCTTTGCCAGTCATTGCAAATTATTCCTGTTTAATCAACCCCTGTCCACATCGTTCCTTTTTATTGAATCAAGGGTTAGGGAACCTGAGGCCTTGTAGTTTTTGTTGGATATCAGTTCCCATAATTCCCTGCCGGTATGACGGAATTGTAAGAGTTGTAGTCTATCAACATCGGGGGGTCCACTGGTCCCTTGTTCCTAAATGGGTGTTATTACTAGAAATTTTTGCCCATTGCTTTCGTTGCCTTGATTTGTTTACTTGGCATTCATCTGAATCATTCGTGATTTTTGTATTTTCCATTTTCTATCAATAAGCCATTTGATTCATTTCAGTTACATTCTAGAGTCTGTGGTCCTTATCACTGGTTAAGTTCTACCACCTGGGCCCCAGGGTTGGAGAAGTACAAATTCAGAACCCCAAATTAACAAGTCTTACCCAAAGGTAAGCAAGAACACATTTGAGGTAAGTCTATATGTTTCTGTGCGTCTTCCCTTTAGTGTCTATTAAGGCATTCAGTTTTTATTCCTTTATCCAAGATTATTTAATAGTGCAACCCAAACTGTGACAATCCCAGGTAAATCCACATAGGATTGAAGGCTAAATGTCCATTTTAAAATTTGTGTGAATATGGCCAAAAAAAATTTGTTTGCAACCGTGTATCATGCAGGTTCACTCATCAGGGAGTTACAATTAGCTGCAGGAGTTGCAACCCAAAGTTTTCCTCAGTGCGGTGAATGAAATGGTGCCTAGCATGACATGTAGAGGGAATGAAATTGCCTTGAGTGAAGTGCTGCAAAGGATCGTGTGCAATCGCAGAAGCGTTTCATCATTTCCAAAATTTTGCACGACTGCACCTCAGCCATTTTCTTAACATGCCAAATGGATTGTGTTTGCTGACTTTCTGTAATCTGCATACACATACACTTAAGTTAATGTGGGGTGCTTTACAGCCTGCTATTTTATTCATCCATGTAGCTTTTGTTCTCCATATCCTCACATCTACAACTGTAAATGTTTTATCATCCTATTTTTCTCAGTTTTAATTATCTTCCGTTTTACAACACTGCTGTGGGAGGGTACCTGACTCATTAAGTACCCAAACTCTTTCTGTTGTCACTGTTATATAAGAGTAAGGGGCAGGTTTTAGACACGAGCGTCTTGGGAGGTTGAAGGAAGAACTTGAAACTCAGATATTGGTTGTAGCATAAAAAACTGTTTCCCCCCCCATACAATATTCATACAATATTCTACATATGTGAGATGATGGGTGCTCCGAACGTTGCAATAGGGTGCTCTGAGCACAGCAGCAGACAGAACAGTTCTTCCAGGATAATGAACTGTATATAAACAGCTTACTACACTTTTAAGTGATCGCCGATCCAGTGGCATAGCGTGGGTTGTCAGCACCCGGGGCAAGGCAAGTAATTTGCGCCCCCTAACCCGTGGATTTGCGCCCCCTAACCCCCAGATGTTGCGCCTGGTGCGGCTGGCCCCCCCTGCACCCCCACGCTACGCCACTGCACCGATCTATGACCATTTGATCTACTTTTGGGGACAATTAATTTGCTGATGAAGAATTATCATTGAAACAGTTCATTATCCTGGAAGAACTGTTCTGTCTGCTGCTGTGCTCAGAGCACCCTATTGCGACGTTCGGAGCACCCATCATCTCACGTTTGAAGGATATTGACTGTGGAAAGGCATTCTGCCTCCATTTCAGTCATCTTTGACACTGACTTACCACTCCTACCATTCCTGTTCATGGAACATTTATTTGATTCTTATTAATTTGTTACTCCGTGCACATATTATATGCCTTCTGCATTTAGTTATTTAGAAATAAACCCCATAGATCTCCAAAGGAAGATAGGCTCATGGTGCAACCTCAGGAGGGGAAAACAACAGAGCAAGTTGTGAAACTAATGCTAACATAATAATTACATTATGCATCAAGCACACTTCCATTGGGCAGGTGCACTTATTATTTTACCTTTATGTTGTGTTTTACGACTGATTGCCTTCTCCTGCAGGTTTTCAACATTATATGGCAACTGTTTAAATACAAGCATCTGATTGAAAGGTCACAAAATGTGCAGGCATACAAATTATAAGATTCACATTTTAAATTTCAGCATTGTTCATGTTCTGCTGCACACATAAAAGAAATCAGGAGAGCTTCAATCAAACCACATGAAGTGCTATGAGGCGGAAAAATTTAAATACACAAAAACAATAACACCTTTGTACAATGCTTCTGCATACACATAGCTGATGTTAGTGATGCTTTCAATGCAACAACATGCCATTGTACATATATTTATGGGTTGCACAGAAGTCGGCATGACACCACTGCTCCTGCTCTCCATCATGAATTGTAATTAAGAAAGTGAAAATATTCTTGGAAAAACATTCTTCTCAAGCATAATTCTATGAAGATCCCCCCCCAATAAAACTAAATAGCAATACGCCCCCTTTGTGATCCTCAATATTAAATAAGTTGTTAACATTGTTTTTTAAATAATAATAATAATAATAATAATAATAATAATGTGCATTTAAATATAAGTTATGCCTTCTTGAATCGGTTCAGGTTTCACCTTGCGTTGCTATATTTTTACTTCTAGGCCTGAGCCAAAGGTTCTTAGAAAAAGTTTGGTGAAATTGAGGGTTAGCAAAAGATTTCATGAAGCTGTTTCCCCCCAGCTCATCTTTTTTGCTTAGTATTTTAGTCCTGGCAGCAATGATGATGTCAAGGATAAAAAACAGCACCACATACCTGTCAGCATTGCCTTTGAGCCAGTGCCACCAACTGGACTCATTCACTTCAGCCCGGACTGGGCTAGGCGAGCTGGGTAGCACTTCCAGAGACCACCTTCTGCACAGGAACAGGTCAAAGTGCTGTGGACTCACAGCTTAGAGTTGTGAGCACCAGATTCACTTCCACAAGAAGACAGTCGTCGCACAGCAGAGTATAGCAGAGTATAGCAGAGCATAAACGACTCGGAGAGCAACTCTGTAGAATATCTTCTTTATTCTATCTACAACTATAATATATAACTATATACAGAGCTAAATGAGGTCTAAACAAAAATGCTGAACTGCACTGAGTGTCTGCAGCTGCTCTTAGCAGCAACCTAATCTATATACACGATCTCTCTCTGACACTCAGTCTCTCTCTCTCACCCTTTGATGTGAGGATGGAGCAGAATAAGTAGAGAGCAGAAACCGCCCCCTCCTCTCTGGAGAATCAGCAGAGAACATCAGCAGATTCTTGGATATGGGAGGGGTGAAATCTCCTCAATACCAAGATCCTGGGGAGTTTTGTCTCCCTTGACTCTGCCCTCCACTTGGTGCTCTCCTAGTCACCACAATGTCACCCCCAACTTCACACTATTCGAGAAGGGTTATGAAGTTCTGGTGGTCACTTTGTCTTAGTCCATTTTGTCTAGTGAAGGCACTTGAAGCCAGAGTAGAACTTGGCAGGTCAAGATCATAGGCAGGAGAAATCTGGAGAGGGGGAATTGGAATCCAGAATGAATCTACAGGTCAAGAGTGGATAGAAGTTCCAATCTAATGGAACATGACAGTATCAGCATGTCTGGTGGGGGCAGAACTGCCCTCCTGATAATGAGATCACTGCTGCTTTCCTGGACAGGGATGGGGCATGAGTGACACCAGCGTCAGAGGGTGACACTCTGACTCCACCCTATCAAATGCACCTCTACTACTGGAATACGGATGAAGGCTGGCAGAACCTGGTGATTTAATGGAGATCCTGGTGAGATCTGGAGCTTACTGGCTTTTCAGATCCCAATATAGGTCACCTTGCTGAATATTGTTTTGCTAGCTGGACCAATAATCATGGCTAAGTTCACCTAGTCCTAGTGCTTTGTTTTCTGGGGGGACACAGGGGTATGCATACTCCTATACATTTTGTGAATCTAGGTTTGGCCTTATTGAGGGGCAGTATTTCAGTATGAGTAGGAAAATGAGAGTACCCCTAAACATTTTTTTGTTAGAAAAAAAAAGCACTGTCTAGTCCAATAATTTCTTTTCAGCAACTGGATGTCTCTGAAGTTTCTGAAGTCATATAAGAGTCCACTTCGTTATAATGACTGAGAGTTATTGATAAAACAAGTCTACACAAATGTATATACAGTGGTACCTCGCAAGACGAATGCCTCGCAAGACGGAAAACCCGCAAGACGAAAGGGTTTTCTGTTTTGGAGGCGCTTCGCAAGACGAATTTCCCTATGGGCTTGCTTCGCAAGACGAAAGCCCATAGGGAAATCTCCGGGGACCTCTTTTAAATGCTGGTGGTGGGGAGCAAAGCCTCCCCCCCTCCGGCCTTCAGAAGAGGTCCAGGAAGGCCGGCGGGGGCCGAAAGGCTTTGCTCCCCACCGCCAACATTTTAAAAGCAGTCCGGGATAGCAGGGAAGCGCTTCCCGCTACCGCGGACAGCTTTTGAAGGCAGGCGGGGGGGGGAGCAAAGACTTTCGCCCCCCGCCCACCTTCAGAAGAGGTCCAGGACCTCTTCTGAAGGCGGGCGGGGGGCGAAAGTCTTTGCTCCCCCCTGCCTGCCTTCCCGGGAGAGCGGAGAAAGGCAGCACATTTCTCCGCTGTCCCGGACAGCTTTTGAAGGCGGGCGGGGGGCGAAAGTCTTTGCTCCCCCCTGCCTGCCTTCCCGGGAGAGCGGAGAAAGGCAGCGCGTTTCTCCGCTGTCCCGGACGGCTTTTGAAGGCAGGCGGGGGGGGCAAAGACTTTCGCCCCCCGCCCGCCTTCAGAAGAGGTCCAGGACCTCTTCTGAAGGCGGACGGGGGGCGAAAGTCTTTGCTCCCCCCTGCCTTCCTTCCCGGGAGAGCGGAGAAAGGCAGCGCGTTTCTCCGCTGTCCCGGACGGCTTTTGAAGGCAGACGGGGGGGGGGGCAAAGACTTTCGCCCCCGGCCACCTTCAGAAGAGGTCCATGACCTCTTCTGAAGGCAGGCGGGGGGCAAAAGTCTTTGTCCCCCCTGCCTCCCTTCCCAGGGGCTTTTACATCGCCCCGGACAGCGGAGAAGTCCTCCGCTGTCCCGGGCGATTTTAAAATGCCGCCCGCCAGCATTTTAAGATCGCCCCGGACAGCGGAGAAGTCCTCCACTGTCCTGGGGTTTTTTAAAATGCTGGGGGTGGGAAGAAAAGCCCTTGTCCCCCCCCCAGCCTTCAGAAGAGGTCGGGGGACAGACTGTCCCCGGACCTGGTTTGAAGGTGGTTTCCATAGGAACACATTAATTGATTTTCAATGCATTCCTATGGGAAACCGTGCATCGCAAGACGAAAAACTCGCAAGAAGAAAAAACTTGCGGAACAAATTAATTTCGTCTTGCGAGGCACCACTGTAATCCTTCAAGAAGTATTCTACATTATTGGCCCCACCTCTGCGCATATCATTCAACATTCAGCAAGGGACTTGTGCTGAAATGACCCTTAGCTGCATCAGAGAGTGCATGTTTTCTAGTTTAAGAAATGTGGTCAGTAACTCCTTTAATACAAATTATTCCAATAAGTATCATTGGAAGCACAGCATTTGTGTTTCAAAACAAAACACGACAGCTCTCTTGTTTCTTTATTCAACTGATCAAGCCAGGAAGCAGAGAGTGACTTAGCTCACTTTCTTTCAGTAAAGTCTTCCTGATTTATAGTCAGGAGACATGAACTTTAGTTAATTAGCAGCACAATAGATTTTTTAAAAAAACCCACAAGTGCTGTTCATTATTTAACACCCCCCCTTCAGAATTTATTTTATATGAATTCCCATGACCTTAATGAAAGTACAGTCTGAGAAACACTCCCATAACTGAGTCATTTGTAATTACCAAAATGTGAATTAAAGGAAGGGTATGGTTTTAGTAAAGAATGGAGGCATAACTAAGAGTTTGTTCACACATTATCCAAGGCTCAAGAATAGGTTTACCCCTCTTTTAAAACTGCCCAAGTTAGTAACGATCACAACATAATAATAATAATAATAATAATAATAATAATAATAACAACAACAATAATAATAATAATAATAATTAATAATAATAATAATAATAATAAATAATAATAATAATAATAATAATAATAATAATAATAATAATTAATAATTAATTAAAATGTCACACATTAAAAACTTCACTGAACAGGGCTGCCTTCAGATGTCTTCTAAATGTCAGGTAGTTGTTTATCTCTTTGACATCTGATGGGAGGGTATTCCACAGGGCGGGTGCCACTACTGAAAATGCCCTCTGCCTGGTTTCCTGTAGCTTTGCTTCTCACAGTGAGGGAACCAGCAGGAGGCCCTCGGTACTGGACCTCAGTGTCCGGGCTGAATGATGGGGGGTGGAGATGCTCCTTCAGGAATACTGGGCCAAGGCCTTTTAGGGCTTTAAAGGTCAACATCAACACTTTGAATTGTACTCAGAAACATACTGAGAGCCAATGTAGGTCTTTCAGAACCGGTGTTATATTGTCTTGGTGGCTGCCCCAAGTCACCAGTCTAGCTGCCGCATTCTGGATTAGTTGTAGTTTCTGGGTCACCTTCAAAGGTAGCCCCATGTAGAGTGCATTGCAGTAGTCCAAGCGGGAGATAACCAGAGCATGCACCACTCTGGTGAGACAGTCTGCAGGCAGGTAGGGTCTCTGCCTGCGTACCAGATGGAGCTGGTAGACAGCTGCCCTGGACACAGAATTGACCTGCACCTCCATGGACAGCTGTGAGTCCAAAATGACTTCAGGCTGAGCACCTGGGCACAGGCACCCCATTCAGGACCAGGGAGTCCTCCACACCAGCCCGCCCCCTGTCCCCCAAAACAGTACTTCTGTCTTGTCAGGATTCAACCTCAATCCATTAGCCACCATCCATCATCCAACTTCAAGCACTCACCCAGGACCTTCACTGCCTTAAGGTAGCAAATTCCATAGTTTAACTGTGTAGTATATGAAGAAGTTCTTGTGCAAACAGTGCAAACAGAATCTTCCAATACAGTACTCACTTGCATTGCATGGCCCCAACTTATAACCTTCTGAGAAACTTCTCTCTGCCCAATTTCTCCACTCTATGAATAATCACATACACCTCTATTAGCTCCCCGCTACTCTGTTTCATTGTTCTAACTTTACAAGCACCAAATGTAACGTTTCCTCATAGGAGAGTTGCCCTTGCCCTTTGATGATTTGGGTTGGCCTTTTCTGAAACTTTCCCAGCTCTACAATATCATTTTGAGGTGTAGCAACTAGAACTTTTCGCAGTATCCCAAGTGCCGTCGCATCTTATCTTTGTACAGTATAATATTATGACACTGGCAGTTTTATTTTCAGTCCCTTTCCTAATGATCCCTAACATGGAACTTGCCTTCTTTTAAATGTGCACCACACAACGGGTTGACATTGGGACAGCCTAGATAGCTCAGTTGGTTAGAGTGTGGTGTTAATAATGCCAAGCTTGCAGGTTCGATCCCTGCATGGGAAAGCTGCATATTCCTGCCTTGCAGGGGGTTGGACTAACTAAGTGATCCTCAGGGTCTCTTCCAACTCTACAGTTCTATGATTCTGATTTTCATTGAGTTATCCATCACAACTGCAATACAGTGGTACCTCGGGTTAAGTACTTAATTCGTTCCAGAGGTCGTTCTTAACCTGAAACTGTTCTTAACCTGAAGCACCACTTTAGCTAATGGGGCCTCCTGCTGCTGCTGCACCACCGGAGCATGATTTCTGTTCTTATCCTGAAGCAAAGTTCTTAACCTGAAGCATTATTTTTGGGTTAGCGGAGTCTGTAACCTGAAGCGTATGTAACTTGAAGCGTATGTAACCTGAGGTACCACTGTATCTATTTCCTGGTTATTTGCCACCAAACCAGACCCACTAGTATATATATATGAATATAGAAAAAGATTTTGCCCCTGGGTGATCACTATGCACTTCCTTACATTAAACCGCATTTGCCATTTTAATGTTCATTCATCTAGTTTGGATAGATACTTCAGGAATTCTTTATCATTGTAATGGCTACCATTTTAGAATTTCTTGAAATGCCTAATTCTGAGAGGGAGGGAGGAATGTCTGCAAAAAAATAATAATAATAATTGCAAGCAAGTATTTTGACCAAGTCCTATGTGAGATTTTAACATGATTTCATGTGTTGTCTTAAATACACTTACAAAAGTCTCTCTCTCTCTCTCTCTCTCTCTCTCTCTCTCTCTCTATCTCTCTATCTCTCTCTATCTCTCTCTGTGTGTGTGTGTGTTGGTTCATTTATCTGTAATTAATTATTCAGTGATCCATAAAAATGTCTCAGCATATTGCTCTATATTGATGGATTTTTCAATATATAAAAATGTGGAATAAATAAGTTGGAAGCATTAATTCTTGGAAGGAAAGTTCACCTTAAAAAACGATAAGATTGTGTTGGGGGTTTGGTGATAATTATAATGCAGTAACCAAGGATAAGAACAAAAGCATCGGGGAGAGAAGGGTGGGAAGTAAAAAAAAAAAAAGCTAATGGTATATTGTCTGTGAAGTAAATTTGAAAAAATCTTTGAAAACTTTTTTTAAAAATCAATTTAAAAGAAGGAAAGTTCACCTTTAATATTTCCTTTTCCAATGCCCTATCAGAGAAACTTAATTGGTTCAAAATATCAACAACTGCGATGTTAACTCAACCAATTAAATTGTGCCCTTATTGATTAAAATTTGTTTCCACCTTTAGATGCTGAATCTACTGATTAAACCAAATAAAGACCGTGGCCCTAATGAAAGTATTCTTATGTCCTATATGCCACCTACTGACTACAAAATACTAGTGCATGAGAAGAATTGATTCTGATTTCTACAATGAACGACCTAAGACTAAGTGAAATGGAGTATGTTGTATTATAACACCAAACTTAACAGCTTCTAAAAAAAAGGTCAATAATTATGAGTCTCTACACTAGATATAACAAAAAAAAAAAAGGTAAAGAACAAATGGCTAAGTTTTAACCTTCATTAATTTTATGTGAGTGATTAGACAACACCATATGTTCTTACAGCGCTCCGGATCTGGGAAGTCAGACCTTTCCCACACAAATGAGTCAAAACCCCACTGACAACTCGCAACTCATGTTGTGCTTAAATTATCATATATTGATTGAAATGCTTGTTTTCTTCTGTGTGCTTGATTTTTTTGAGCCCCATGGGCACAAGTCACAGAGAAAAATAAAATAAAATTGAAATCAAACAGTTTTATTCGTATGCTCAGTGCACCAAAGTAGAAAGGAAGACAAAATGGCGCCAAAGGATTTCAAAGGGAGAAAGTTTTCTTAAAGACCAAAAATATAGAATTCAATGTATTGTGCAATATGGACTCAATAATGCAATCCATTATTGAGGGTGGCGCTGTGGGTTAAACCACAGAGCCTAGGACTTGCCGATTAGAAGGTCGGCGGTTTGAATCCCCACAATGGGGTGAGCTCCCGTTTCTCAGTCCCTGCTCTTGCCAACCTAGCAGTTCGAAAGCATGTCAAAGTGCAAGTAGATAAATAGGTACCGCTCCAGCGGGAAGGTAAACGGCGTTTCCATGCGCTACTCTGGTTTGCCAGAAGCGGCTTAGTCATGCTGGCCACATGACCCAGAAGCTGTACACCGGCTCCCACGGCCAATAAAGTGAGATGAGCGCCGCAACCCCAGAGTCGGTCACGACTGGACCTAATGGTCAGGGGTCCCTTTACCTTTAATGCAATCCAGACATTAGACACATTCTTCCAAATCTGTTCATAGAATGTTAGAGTTGGAAGAGGCCCAAGAGTCATCTAGTCTAGTGTTCACACCCCCCCCCGAATATATATAGTATAGTTTTATGAGTTAATGTACATAAGTAAGCCTGGGAAACAGAGTTAAAGACATAGAGCACTCTTGGATAAAAGCCAGATTGCATTCAAAAATTGTGAAAGAGGAGAGAAAAAATGGTGTAATTTGCATGAGCCAAGTGCAGGGTTTTTGGGATAGCGGAGGGACGTTTGTGATTGCCCTTTCTTTCATTTTACAATCCATGTCATCTGTAGTCTGCAGCCTCCCTGGGTGACAGAGCTGAGTGATCAATTAAAGCCCAGGGGAAGGAATAATGAGGTAACTCCTCCCATCAGGAAGCCTGGGCAGTCAGCGAAGATCCAGAATTAGAAGGGGGAAAAATGTTTACTGGAAAGAAGAACACATACACAACCCTTGGCTGCCTCGCAACAAGAGTGTTTCAATCCACTTAAATCACACACATCTAAATTTCTAATTTGTGCTTGAGCGCTTCCCACAAAATAAGGATGATTTGGAGACACTACCAGGCTATGAAATGGGGGGTGGGGGTGAATCACATAAAAGAGATTAGGGAATAGGGTAGGATGCAAGGCATTTGGTGGTTCTGGCTTGGAAACTTGATGTGTAATCTCCACACTTCCTAGGTTAATGTGTCTACCTATTTCACTGGACTTAAAGGTATGCAATGCTGGCAGAGCCGGAGCCATAGCTTTTTAGGGTGATTTCTTTGCAGGTCTTCACAAAATCCCAAGTTTTAGGATTCTGAAACATGTATCACACAAGTGTGAAAAAGCCAAATGCGATTTCATTTGAAGATAATGACCCATCACAGCCTGGCTTTCTCATCCGTGTTGTCACCATAATATTTTCAATAGCCATTAGTCTGAAAAGAAACAATCCCTTCTGTCATATTCATTTCAGGGCAACATTTGACATCCTCCCCCTCATCCCATACACATGCCTTCCATCTGCCCAAAAGTCTAATCTGTTTGGCAGCTAGAAAATCATTAGACCAATTAAAAAATCTCATTTGAGGACATGGCAATTGGACGCAAACCACATATAAATAATGTTAAAATTATGTGACTGGTACAGATGGTTGACAAATATAGTTATGAAACATTCAGAGATCTGTGCTCTGAATTAGAACAGGTGATATGTTCAGAAGTACACTTTTGCGCATGGAGCCACAGCTACATTGAAACCTCCAGGCACATGAATGTACTCTGAGCAGATCCCTTTGTAGAATGCCCACTCTGTGTTTAGTCTCTTATTTACATCAGGGATGGGAAACCTGTGGTGGACAACACTTCTAATCATGTCTTTGAGGAGCTTTCCAGTAACAACTGGAGGGTCACAAGTTCCCTATTTCTACATTTTGCTGGGGGAGGGGAGAACTTGTTATAAGATAATAATGCATATTAATATCTGATTCAGATTTCTGTTTCAGTCTTCAAATATGTGCACTGGAGCTAGACATTATAGCACATGTGTGTTTGCCATTCACCTCACTAGATGCTATGTGCAAAGGGAAGAGACCCTAGCTTTAAGCATCAACCATTCTTCCACCTAATCCTAATGCTTAGTTCCCACCTATAAAGATACTAAATTTATCCACCTTCAGTAAAGGCTCCTGTATCATATCTATAGAACATTAATTACCAAGCAATGAATACACACTCAATAGACTCCAGAAAGCTGATGTACATCATGTTAGTGTTTAGTATGCCCAAATTACATGAGCATCACAAGTGTAATTGGAAGTGTTATATTCAAATGTAAAATCTCTGCATTTTATTGGGGTTTAACAGGATAATTAGAACAAGTAAATTAGAAATTAACATAGTTATTAAAACTCTGTATTTAAGGATTAATTGATACCAATTTCCTCCTCCAGGCTACTGTTGGCAATCTTAATTAAAAGGCTAATTAATGAAAATGAAATAAACAGATTCCATATGTTTTTACTATGTAAGTTCTGAGGAGGGTTTTGTGTTTCCTGTTATTGAACTCATTGACAGAACCTCCATTGTCTTCAATGAACATTTAATATATTAAAAATGAAAAACCTATAGGAAGTGGGACTTCCTGTGCATAGGGGTAGGATTTCTAGTGAAAGGGGCATAGGCCATATTCCACTTTTAGTTTTACAAATACTATGTCCTCTTGTCTTCTCACCTTTCTTCCCATGAGCTCAAGGTGACATATGTTCTTTTCATCTGACTCTGTTTTATCCTTATACCAACCCTCTGAAGTACATTGGGTCTGAGAGATTGTGACGGGCCAAAGGTCAACCAGCAAGCTTCATAGCTGAGTGTGGATTCAAACTTAGGTCTCCCAAGTTCTAGTCAAAAACTTTTATAATGGCTTTGACAATGACTTCAGTACCTTGGCCAGGTCTTGATTGCTATGTTACTATTAGTGTGCTATTGTTTGAGTTGCTCTTTTAAACTGTGTTGGTGTGGTTCCATTTTTCTTGTTTGTTCTGAGTGCATGTGTACCACACCCTGATATTCTGTCTGATGCAGGACAAATGAAAAAATATCTTAAATAAGTTCTCATTCCATTCTGAGGGATGCATTGATATGCATACAGCATAAAATTACACATGCATTCATTTCTCTCTGCTCATGAGGTCAGGAGAAAGTGGACCACGTCTAGGAAAACATAAGTTAGGAAATGTCATCTTGGTTTTCTTGGAATTAATTAGTTTATTCTATTATTAGGCTCTCAACATGGAGTGGAGGATATTGTGAATAATATTCAAACACTTCAGCAAATGCATTAACTCTCAGTGATATAGCAACATTAAGATAGGTCAAATTAGGGTAATAATCCTCCCACCAGTAGGGCTATATAAAGTATAAATATAATTAGACCATTAATCCTCCTCAATATCTCTTCTCAAAACCTGTTTCTTTCTCAATGCTTACAAGGAATTAGTCTACTAATAATGACTGACATCCTGATCCTATATACATTTACCTGGAACTGGAAGCAAGTTTGACCGATTCTGGTGTAAGGTACACCCAGATAGGAGATGAATCAGACCCTGCTCTTATCAAAATAATGTGTGGAATGCTGTCTGCTGTTGCTCCTACTATCTTCCACTGCTTCTGAATTCACTCCCTCCATGACTGTGCATTGTGCAACAGAGGAGTCAGTGGAGGACAAGGTTGGGAAGTAGGGGGAGAACTGCCTGAACCTTCTTCAGGATCCTCCCAGTTGGAAGACAGACTCATGCTACGAACTTTAGATTAAGTGGAGAGTCACAGTATCCCTGTCCTGTAGCCCTCCAGGAGTCATAGGTCTCTGGGAAAGCAGGGTTCACTACACCATAGGCCCAATCAGCATGTGTTGGCTATAGGTACTTGCAGACAGAGCTCTCCAAGGTCCTGCAATAGCTGTAGGTGCTGTGTACCCTTGGATTCCTGTTGTGGATACCTATTGTGGATTCTTGCAATGTTTAAACTGCAATTAATCCAGAATGTGGCAGCTAGACTGGTGACTGGGAGTGGCCACCAGGACCACATAGCACTGGTCCTGAGAGATCTGCATTGGCTCCCAGTATGTTTCCGAGCACTATTCAAAGTGTTGCTGCTGACCTTTAAAGCCATAAATGGCCTCGGTCCTGTATACCTGAAGGAGCGTCTCCACCCCCATCGTGTCCAGCACTGAGATCCAGTGCCGAGGGCCTTCTGGCGGTTCCCTCATTGGGAGAAGTGAGGTTACAGGGAACCAGACAGAGGGCCTTCTCGGTAGTGGCGCCCGCCCTGTGGAACGCCCTCCCTTCAGATGTGAAGGAAATAAGCAGCTATCTTATCTTTAAAAGACATCTGAAGGCAGCACTGTTTAGGGAGGTTTTTAATATTTAATGCTGTATTGTTTTTGACACTTGATTGGGAGCCACCCAGTGTGCCTGGGGAAACTTAGCCAGATGGGCGGGGTATGAATAATAAATAATTATTATTATTATTATTATTATTATTATTATTATTATTATTATTATATTATATAAGTTGTACAAAGTACCATGCTTTTTTAAAAAAATGCTCTTTAAGGCATTAAATCTTAAACACACTTAAATATAAGTAACTTTCACTGAGCATAATGGGACTTACTTCTGGCATGAAATGTATGGTGTTGGAGCTGATGAGTAATTTTTTTATGAATCCACACCAGTAACAGACAGTGGAGAGGGGTGACAGTATTTGCCTGTACAGTGGGAGGGGCAAGGTGGCAGGGAGGTGAGTACTTTGTAAATTTCTCCAGCCCCACCTCACCATCCACTATTGACCCACACTCATGAATAGAAAAACCCCCTGAGTATGTTCTTTTCATACTTCAAAACCTGATGGTTTTCTCCATATATTTTGCAACATCTCCTTTCAGATTTGATTGACCATCTCCTCTGCATTTATGTCTGCGCCTAATTTGTTTTTGGGTGACTTATGTTTTTCCCCTGGAGTAAATTGGGGAGGGAGACCTACAGAAGGTTGAAAAAGCCATCTGTTTTCCCTCCTTCAGATCTATTTGTTTGCTTTTGACCCGCAAGCCTTTTTAGATCTTCATTAATGCAAATGAAGAAGCCATGTGTAGAGAAAGGTCAGTTATTGTAATTACTGAACATCCTTACTACTGACATATAAGAACTCACTGCGTATAGAGTTTTTTCTGATTTAAAATTTGCTCTCTCCTTTCCCACTTTCTACATAATCTGTGCAAAATGAACAAAAGGAAGTGCTTGCACCCCCCCCTCTCCACACACACATTTTAATATGAACTTGATATTCTGGGTTCCATCCCATTTCATTGATATTCTGAGTTCCATACCCTCTCCTTCCTGTGCAGATATGATGTTAGCCATTCTGTGCAACCTTGTGTGTGCAAGAGAGAGCCTATTTATTTGGTAAGATATATTGTTTTCCATTAACCTTCAATGGGAACATGGCTCCCAGAAGGCATTCAGGGAAACTCAAGGGCTGGAGGAAGAGTGAGGACAGCTCGGGAAGGTGTGCCTTTCAAGGAAAACAGGAAGCAGCAGAAGGAAAGAAAATGGATGGATTTGAAATATATCATTTTGCTCCCCTATCCTTGGGGTGGGGAACCGAAGTCCTGGGGGCTGAGGAATCTCTATCTGGTTCTCACATTGTTTCAGAAAGTGCAAATGTGGTAGATTCACTTTGAAATCTGAATTAATTGAATTTCTCGCCCATTTCTAACTATATACCATTACCTGGGAGTAAGTCCCCACTGAGCTCAGTGGAGCTTATTTCTTACTCTTACCTTCCTCATCTTTTCTATAGGGATGTCCTGCATCTCTGTACTGAAGTATGTGATGAATTTCTCATGGACCTACAGCAGGCTCTTTCTGATCTGATTCATTGGCAGGTGTTATGAGGTTAGCTAAGTTTGAATAGGATCCCTCAGGTGGCAGGTAGTTGGCGTTCAGGACTGACTTTGAGGAACACCTGTAGGAATCTTCTGTGAGAAGTCCCACCGTCACAAGCTACCTCTAATGGCTGGCTAGCTTAGGGGGCTAAAGAAGGATCAGTGGGATGCAGAGGGCTGGTTCCCTCTGAATGCTGGACAGTGGGGAAGGGAACGGGGGTAGAATGGGGCAGCTAAGGGATCCTTCAGCTTACATTTGAAGAGGTATTTAAAACCATGCATTAGCCAGCCTACTAATGCAGTGCCTGGGGTGATGGTTGCATTGCCTAATGGAGGAAAAATGGGTTACTCATATCAGTGATCCCCTAGGCAGGGTCTGTATATCCTTGTTTATGTTGTAAGTAAAGCATCCCTAATATATAAAAGGTAAAGGGACCCCTGACCATTAGGTCCAGTCGTGACCGACTCTGGGGTTGCGGCGCTCATCTCACTTTATTGGCCGAGGGAGCCGGCGTACAGCTTCCAGGTCATGTGGCCAGCATGACTAAGCCGCTTCTGGCGAACCAAAGCAGCACACAGAAACACCGTTTACCTTCCCGCTGGAGCGGTACCTATTTATCTACTTGCACTTTGATGTGCTTTCGAACTGCTAGGTTGGCAGGAGCAGGGACCGAGCAACGGGAGCTCACCCCATCGGGGGGATTCAAACCACTGACCTTCTCATCAGCAAGCCCTAGGCTCTGTGGTTTAACCCACAGCGCCACTTGCATCCCTCCCTAATATATAGCATTGGACTAAAAGCATATGTTCATACCAGCACCTGTTTATTTGTTTTCCTTTCTTTCCTTGCGCCTTCCTTTAACCCCAACTATTGTCCGGGGTCTTCGTTCCAAGGTTTGTGGGCAACCCATTCCTCCCCAAAAGTGGCGAGAAACCTTCAAAGTTATTTTTTTCCATTATGCTCTCTGTTATCAGAAAGCCCATGTCTGGTATGCAGACATGCCTCTCATGCTTTAAAACACCCACCAGCTCATTCCTTTCCATTTCTCAGAAAAGGCCCTCAGTTTTATTTTTGCATTTTCCATCGTTTTCCTTCTAAGATGCATTATGGTACATGTTGTTCCTGCACCCAATATATACAAAGCACTCAAAGACACTTGAAAATATATGCTTATATATCATATTGTCCTAAGTCCGATTTGTTTTCGCTTGCCATGCAGCTCTGATGTTTTTCTGCAGCTCCGGAATGTTTTATGTCTCGTGTATGACCTCTTCTTGGCTTTTGAGTACCATTTCAAGATTCTCCAGCAATTCTGAGAAATATCTGGAAACGATAGCAAGGTCCCTTGTTGCTTGCGGTACGAAAAGAACAAAAAAGGCATAACTATTCAGATAGTGTGATACAGCTATTGCTACTCTCCATAAAATATTCTGACAGGAGTGCTAAATTTAGGGATGGAGGAGGATTTTGTTCAGTTTCCGGACTTATATGGGAATTGGAATGCAGTTAACATAAGAAGAACCTGCTGGATTAGGCCAAAGGCTCAGAGAATCATAGAATTGAAAGGGACCACAAGGGTAATCTAGTCTAACCCCCTATAAGGAAGGAAATTTTCATTCAACATGGGGCTCAAACCAGTGGCGTAGCCTGGGGGTGCAGGGGGGGCCAGCCGCACCGGGCGCAACATCTGGGGGTTAGGGGGCGCAAATCCACGGGTTAGGGGGCGCAAATTACTTGCCTTGCCCCGGGTGCTGACAACCCACGCTACGCCACTGGCTCAAACCCACAACTCTGAGATTAAGAGTCTCATGTTGTACCAACTGAGCTATCCCATGTATATTTGTAGTCCAGCATCTTATTCTCATAGTGGCCAACCCACAAGCAAGACTTGAGAACAAGAACACTCTTGTTCTTGTTCAGCCAGTGTGGTGTAGTGGTTAAGAGCGGTAGTCTCGTAATCTGGGGAACCGGGTTCGCGTCTCCGCTCCTCCACTTGCAGCTGCTGGGTGACCTTGGGCCAGTCACACTTCTTTGAAGTCTCTCAGCCCCACTCACCTCACAGAGGAAGGGAAAAGAGAATGTTAGCCGCTTTGAAACTCCTGAAGGGGAGTGAAAGGCGGGATATCAAATCCAAACTCTTCTTCTTCCCTCCTGCAGTTTCCAGCAACTGGTATTGAAAAACATGCTGCCTCCATTGCCATTGGATTGTATACTTGTCTGAATTTTGCACTGCGTACAAAAGTGTGTCTGAGCCTCTGGTGCATACTGGGTTGGAGACAGGAGAGGGCAATGGTATCAAAGTGGGCATGGTGTCAGTATGTCAGTGGAACCAATCCAAACTCATTGCTGCCTCTCTCCCATTCTGGCCCTCGGAGTGTCCCTGTTTTCCAGGGACAGTCCCAGATTGACAGAAGCCGTCCCGGTTTCTGCTTTGATCCCAGAATGTCCTCATTTTCCTTAGGACATCCCTATTTTCATCAGAGAAATGTTGGAGGGTATGGAGTTATGCAACCCCTGAGCCAAGGTGATAAATAACTATACAACTTTTAGAAGACACCTGAAGGCAGACTTGTCTAGGGAAGTTTTATTCTGTTTTTATATATGTTGGAAGCTGCCCAGAGTGGCCAGAGCAAACGGTCAGATGGACGGGGTATAAATAATGAAATAATAATAATAAATAGGGGTGCCTCTATTTTTCTTGGAGAAATGTTGGAAGGTATGGGACTCAGCCAGAGGAAGATCAGGTGAGCAGCACAGCCCCACCGCCCAATACAACTTCTGTGTTTCAATACACACAATTCACCCCTCTGGACTTTCACAGGACTACTTGATTTCTTTCTGGGAAAGAGAAAAGAACCTGTCCTTTTATCATTTAGCTTAGTTCACAGATGTTGCATGCATGTTAATTCTTTGACTGCAGTATCAAGTGGACAGGTTTGTCCACCAAAGGACAGGCTGGTGGTTATACCAGTCGATCATTGCAATTGTAGCTTGATCACACAAGTTTATGCATTAAATCTGCCACTTGTTCGCCTTGTCAGGTTAGGATTTTATCTTGTAATTCTGCAACAGCCCCACTGATATTTCTTGCTGCATTTTTAATGAACCCCAAATGTGTCTAGCTGTGTGTAATTTAGGATGTACTTAAATTGTAGGGGGTGGGGAGTGTTTTTCGTTTTTGGTTGTTAAATTGAACATCCCTAGTTAATATTGCCATTATAAAGAAATGTTTGTCTTCGGTGTTTGCTAATCACATTGCACTTACTTTTATCCCATTTATTAGAGAATTAAATTGTATTAGACCACCAACTGTATTAAATGTCATTAAAAAACCCCACTCAATAGCATGCTAATATACGATTGAGTAATTCAGTACAGTTAAGATGTGGTAATGTTTATGAAGTTCTAAGAAAATACCTTGTGGCAGCATGCAGCTGTCTTGAAAAAAACAAATGGCATTGTATTTTTTTAATAATAAAAAATCTTGAAAATCTATGGGTATGATTTAGCCAAATTTGAACATGTTTAACTCTGATTGATTTCTATCAGATAGTTAAAGCATGTGCTGAAATCTGGCTAGATCATGCCCAACATTTTTAATTTCCCCCCTTTTATTTTTTTATCCAATTTTTATCTTGCTCATCAGCTCAAATAAATATTATCAGTTCTTTCAAGTCTCAGAACTGAAATCTGTATGAGAAAAGTTTGGTTTCATATGTGCCACATTGATTGAGAGGAAACCTCTCTCTCTGTGTGTCTTATACTTATATGAATAAATAAAATGAGGTAATCAACCACACCAGGAACAGAATGTAAGGAAGAAGCTCAGTTCAGTTGGAAATCTGTACTAGGGATGTAGAAATATTCCAGCATTCATTTGAACTTTTTTCTGGTATTTTCCATCCTGATGCAATTGGCAAGTCTGTTTCATCTGCAGATTTGGATACACACACACACACACACACACACACACACACATATATATATGAGATGAGATTTGGAGATGATAGATGATAGATAGATAGATAGATAGATAGATAGATAGATAGATAGATAGATAGATAGATGATAGATGATAGATGATAGATGATAGATGATAGATGATAGATGATAGATGATAGATAGATACACACAAACATATATAGTATTGTATCATACAATAGACATGTGTATATCAGCCATCAACAGATGTTGATGACCTATAGTTATGTGCCAAATTTTGCCATGGTCCAATTCATGAGAGTATCCTTGTGATGGACAGAAGCAGAAGGTGTCATACTGCAACCAGAATCCAGAATCACAATCTAATGCAAGCCTTACTTCAGCAAATAATACCCCTTTGGGAATAAATGATTATAAATGAGAAAGCATATCACACCCTTTTTAGATCAAATAATCCTTCTGGCTTTCCTGTGAAAGCCTAGCTCATCCCTTTTCAGTAAGGTAACGGCTTGTGGCTAATCAAATGTGTTTATCAAGGCAAGAATATTCAATTTGCATTTCTTAAGAACTTCCAAGATCATCAAGTCAAGAGCACCTTGGTAAAAATAGATTGATGGGTGGGCGGGGAGGACCCTGTAGATGGGCTTTGTTTCTTTTCTATATTTTTAATTAAATTTTCTGTTTTACATTTTAGAATATTTATTTAAACAACCTTAAAATATCAATGACTTCCCTTCTTCTCTTTTCATGGTTCATTTTGCATAACATAAATCCCCGCATATTTTATATAAACTAAACCATTCAGTATTCCATTATTACATCCATCAAAACTTATTTACGCTGTTGAATTTATCTTAATGCTGCCCACATTTTCAAATATACACAATTTTCCTCCATATATTCAATAAACATTTTCCAAACTTCTTTAAACATATGTTCTTCTTGTCCTCTTATTCTATGTTAGGTCCGCAAGCTGTGCATATTCCATCAGTTTAAGTTGCCATTCTTCATTAGTTGGGACTTTGCCCATTTTCCATTTTTGGGCTAACAAAACATGAGCTGCAGTGGTGGCATAGATAAATAACCTTTTCTGACACCTGGGAATTTCCACCTGAATTATCCCCAACAAAAAGGACTCTGGGGCTTGTTCGTTTTTTGGTTGATAGGCTTTCATCCCTATGGTATCATTAGTGTTTCCAAAGCTCTGAACACCAACTCTTTATTTGTTCTCCAGAGGCTCACCTGGAGGGTCACCTGTGAAGATTGACAGTAGCAGGTCAGAGTCCCATCCATCTCATCCCCTGTCCCAGGCCTCAAGGCCATAGCTACTGCCCTGCATGCATAGATTCTCTTGACCCCAATTGTAAACTATGGGGTCACATTGTTGTTACTAGAGATGGGTGGAGACTTAACCCTGAAGCTGCTAGTTGCTGACTAACTATTATATAGTTAGTGAATCGTGCTGCCTATGGCACAGCACAATGTTCAACGTATCATAATTATTGACTTTAGCCTAACCATCCAGCTGCTTGTCTTGAACTGAATGCTCACCTACCGTGCACCTAATTATTGGTGTGTTTCTCTATTATGTCTGCAAGTTCATTAGCGATCATCTGTTTGCCAACCTGCTGCTCTGTGTTCAATAAGAACTAACGTGGACAGCCTCTCCTCCTCCTCCTCTGTGCCTCCATTTACAGTATCAGAATATCACCAGCTCTTCTGACATACGGCAGAACAATGAAATGTGCAAAAAGCGGATTTCGTTTTAGCCTAAGTGCATTTCACATCTGGTTGTGATTACATTCCCTAGAAGGACATTGCCTGATTAGTGATAATGCAGCAATTTTACATTTGTTTCAAACAATTATGTTAATCGTCTCTTATACATTATCCAATGTTTGTGATCAGTGACTAATTGCTAGCACCTGGCTGACAGGCCACAAGGACATTTATGAATCACTCTGGAACCTGTAGAAAAATGCTGGCTGTGGAATGCAAAATTGTATACGTTAAAGCGAAGAGCAGAGGACAATATAACAGGGGATGGTATTCCTTGACCTTTAAGAGTTGTGTTGAAGAAGAAAATTGAGCAGGTGCACCTGGCCACATTAAGACATTCAAGGAAAATGGTGCTTGCTGAAGTTTTCTGTCCTTCAAGTCCTATCAGTGTTGAAAACTGTTGCAGTTTATACACATGAAACACCATTTACAAACACTGTGGTTCATCTGAAGTTCTGCATTTTGGACTAGGGCTGGATCTGCACTAACCTATTTAACATTATTTCCTCTTGTTAGAACGATATTGGATATGTCATTCTAAAACGTCAAAGGGCATACTTGCAAATTTAAACTTGTTTACCTTGGGGATTTTTTTGTTGACAAATGGAAGTTATACCTGGTTACAGCATTTTCCAAAGCACTGTTTTTCTCCTTGGTGCTGGTTGCTCATTGCTCTGCACAGCCCTCTGGTGTCACATTTAAATTCTTCCTCCCTCCCTGCATGTCCTTTGTTATCTGCCCCTTGAATACCATTGGCTGGGGTTCAGAGTTTGAATGCAGTCAAAAAAGGTAAAGCACTACACAGGGACATATGAGCAGTGTTTCACTGATACAGCAGCATAAAGTGATAAAAAGACAAGTTAATAAGCATATTAGGAACGTAAAAAGTAGGATGTCATATGTCTACCCACGTTATCCTAAGCATTCCTTAACCCTTCCTTAATGTTAAAAAACATGAGTGTAGATCTGCCCTGGGTTCTTCGGTATATAAAAAGGACTGTATGTGGGGTTTTTTTAAAAAGATATTTATTAAAGTTTCCAATTTTGTACAAACAAAAAGAAAAAAACAAACATAAAAATATTAAAAACACATAAATTTCATAACTTATTTTCTCATAACTTATTTCCCCGACCTCCTCGTACCTCCCCTTCTTGTATACCCAGTTTGAGTTGTTTATACAGCAAATCCTCATCTCAACATCTTAAATTGTTATAGCTTTAAATACTTGCTTACAAAAAGAAAGTCATTTTATCATAATTACAGCTTGAAACCACTTAATTTCAGTCCAACATCATTCAACATTCCTTAATTTCACAATATTTTTTGTAAATAGTCCTTAAATTTTTTCCAGTCTTCTTCTGCCGACTCTTCTCCCTGGTCACGGATTCTGCCAGTCATTTCTGCCAGTCCCATACAGTCAATCAGCTTCATCTGCCATTTATAAAAAGGACTGTATGAAGCACCAGTTAATACTGTCTCAAAGTTCAGTGTGAGAATAGAATTTGTTTCCACGGTTTGCAGGATATTTGAGGGCAGTGGTGTAGCATGGGTTGCCAGATCCCAGGTCCATACAGAAGAGGAGAGGGGGTGAAACGGATGGCGTATGTAGGCACATTAAACTGCCTAATGGTTTCCGTGTCACCCCAGAGATTGCAGCCACAGAGATAAGAAAAGAAGAGTCGTTCCATTGTCTGGAGAGGTCACTTCCTGGTTTGCATAGAGAAGCCATTTTCAACAGAGCCCAGCAACGGAAGCACGCAACTGTACTGAGGCAGCACCGCATGTTGAAATTTTCCACTCCTAACAATTTTCCACCCGGAGCAACAGCCCCTGTGTCCCACTGTGTTACACCATTGTTTGAGGGCCTTCTTCATGACTTGTTTAAGTGGAAATTGTATAACTCAAGAAGAACAGGCTTTGCTGGGGCCCATTCTGACAACTTCAAACAACTGTTCAGAAAATGTATTGACTATTAGAGGGCATTGATGAAAGCATCCCTAGTAAGGTGGCAATCTTGACAGCAGTTAGGTTTTGTCATCTATCTATCATCTATCTATCTATCTATCATCTATCTATCTATCTATCATCTATCTATCTATCTATCTAACTAATATCTATCTATCTATATCATCTATCTATCATCTATCTATCTATCTATTAATCTATATCTATCTATCTATCATCTATCTATATCTATCTATCTATCTATCTATCTATCTATCTATCTATCTATCTATATCTATCTATATCTATCTATCTATCATCACAGTTCCTTGTGTAAGAGGTGTATTTTACTGCATGTATTTTAGAAAAAGCTCTGGGTTGCATAAAAACATGTACCAAAAGTTTATTTTTAGTTGTAACTAGGAACTGGGCCCCTGCTCGCTCCACTCACCCCCCCCCCCGCTATTTCATTAACCCCCTAGCACTTTCCCTTCCCTCCACATGTAACTACTAAGCTTGCTTTTCACCTCCCAAACCCCATTTCCAAAATTAGTTCTGCAGCCCACGTTGCACCATTTTTTACTTTCACCCCAACGCCTGCTCTCACCACTCCTTTTCTCACATTGTAACCTTCTGCACCTTCCTCCTCCCAAACACTGCAACTATTAAGCACCCTTTTCACCTCCCACCCAATTTCAAAGTCACCATCCCATTCTATTATGCAGCCTTTTTCCTGCTCCTGCTTTCATAGTTACCTCCATTCTTGTGTGATGTGATACATAAATAGCAGTCAAATACAACATTCCTTGTTTTCCTAGAGTGGACATGCGAGGGGATGTTTGGTCCAGCCAGTTGGAACTTCCTGTTTCCTCCTGGACTGGGACATACTTCCTCTTGCATGTGACTAGAGGTGGGTGTGACCTTACCTGTACAGGTAACAAAAGCACAAGACACACAACCCTCCTCCCTTCTTTTCCATCTTGCTTTCGTTGTGTGAGCTGCAGTGACTGACTGCCAGTCTGCAGTCACTGGGATTCCCCCCCCCATATGGGGTAGATCCAAATGTACATATTTGTAACTAAGTCTGCCTTCAGGGATCCAACTGTGAACTGATGATGTGAGTAAACTACTTTTATAAACAGTGCTTCTGATAACATTGTCCTGCAAGGTCACAATTTCTTTCCCACGGTTGTAATCTGTGGCAGCTGCAAGCTCCCTAAAATTGGCTACAATTTCGCAGTCCCCCTCTAGGGGGGGAACTTCTGGTTGTTATTTCTTTTAAGGACAATAGCAATAAAGTTTCTTTTTTTAAAGATATTTTGTCAATATTAGTTCCTTTAAAATGTGATCGGAGCCCGTTAGTGGGTTCCTCTGTGGGTTGGGGGGGCGCTAAAGGTGCCCGCTGAGTCCCACAGTCACAGGCTTCATCTGCCTGTGATTTCTGAAAGGGTCCCCGCTTCGCTGCAGCGGAAAAAACCCGTTTCGCGCGGAGCTGGTCCCTCCGGTTCAGAGGGAGTCCACCATTGCCGATGGCGCCACCCCGGAAGTCTACTTTTATACACTTTAAACAAGATTGTGGCGTGTTTATTCTTTTGAGAGGGATATAAAGGGGACTTACCAGGAACCTAATAGTGAGAGGCTTAAACAAGCCTGCAACCAGCTACCCGCTGTGTGTCTAAAAGGGGAATGTAAAACTCTGCTAAGTAAAGGAACTTGCTAGCGCAAGTTAGGAAGGATATTAATAAGCAATATATCCTCTCCTGCCTCCCTGAACATTCCCACAATTCTCATGCTTCCAAATACTTTTTGCAGTCTCATTTGCACCCATATTTTCAACATTTTCACTTTCACTCCCATCCTCCTCCTCCTTATTTTTCTCAACTCTCCATTCCACACGCTCCACCCCCATTTCCATGCTAGGGTCAGCTTGAAAGCTTCTGTTGTCTCTGACTCATCTCCATTCTTCTTATCACACTCAGTCAAATTACTTATCACTGCCTTTTGTGCTTTGCTTTTTTATTTATTTGAACACATGTGGGCATAAGTGCTTGGAGAAGGCGGTTCTCTTTGTATGGGTTTTCTTCTAGAGACATCAGCTGGGGTGCTCAAAGTGTGACTTCTGATAATACTTGGCTTATTTCTAACTCCAATCAGGCAGAGATGCCACCCACAGAGATGTGTCAGGGTGCCCTGCTGCCACCATAGTGATAGAACACAAGACAATGTTGGTGCTGCTTCATACAATAAGAGTGCTTATTATTACACCTACTCCCAGCAGAATTGCACATTTACTAGTTCTCAAATTGCTCAGCAATCAGTACGATACTTCAAAGTTTCTTCAACAGTTTGAAAGGTAGTACAATGGAATCAGAGGTTAAAAATCAAGTGGAAGAAGGAAAGAGTCTGGTTCCAGTGTTTATCCAACAGTATGCCACATATACACATCCCTAAATTGCTTCATTCACAAAACCTTCAGCGGAAAAATGAAGAATGTCCATAAGTCACTTTTGTCACACATCAGCTTCATTGAAAGCAAGGCAGTAATTTTAAAATGGATCACTGTGGGGACCCAGATGCCTGTCCGCAACGCTGCCCACTGGCAAAAGGTGAGCGGACTTGCGAAAACCAACTGCTCACAGTGTATAGTGGTTTTTTTGTTTGTTTGTTTAAAAAAGTTTTATATGAGAATGTTCTAAGCGAAAAACAATTATTAGAAATTGTAATGACCCCATCTTCTAGGTTGGAATGTAGCATTAAGTGGAAAACGGTGATAAATCAAATTGATCAGAAGAAATTGGTTGTGCTCAATACCTGGTCTTTGATATTTCCATTTATTGCCCAAAGGTGTCCCCCTCCCCCTCCAGCCACCAAAGAAAAATATTAATAGATCTGGGCTGACCTCAGCATTTTCTTAGCCCTGAAAAGGAGCACAGACCTTCTAATAACTTTTGAGTTACAAGATACACGATAAAAAGACTGAACGAAAGGCTGAAAAGTGGCCATCAGATATTGGCCTTTGGATAAGGATTGTAAAGAGCTTATGTGGTATAAAGCCGAGGCTGAAAATATTTTTCATTTATGCTGCCATTTGAGGACTCTCTCTGTAATCTGTTTGGATATAAGGCCCCATTCCAGTATTTTGTGAAGCTCAAACACTCTCCCCATCAGAAGCTTCTTCCCCAAATGGAATCACCTTTCCGACTTTGTCGCATTCGTTCTCTGTGACCAGGGGCACTCCAGACCAAAAAAAAAATGACACCTGATTTTTAGTTTCCTTCTTTTGTGTGATTGTCTCCGAAATAGTTTAGCGTGCTCCTGTTCTTTCAGGCAACTTTGAAAAAAGCTTTTGTCCACATACTATGTTGAGTGAAATAATAAGAGCATCTATAAAAAGAAAGGAGGGAGGAAGAATGTGAAGAGGACTACTATTAATATGGACATTAAAAAATGGGCAAACTACCAAGAACTGCAAGGTGAAAGGATGCGACGCCAAGAGGGAACAAATTTCATGGCCAGCTTAACCATTATTCTAATTATACCGCAGCGTAGAGACCTATGCAAATGGGGTGTTCTGCTGTAGTGTAATTATCAGAGAAAGCTCTTACATCATTTCTCCCTGTTTTAGAAAATGATGGAGGATTCCCTATCACACCCATCCATTTATCTGTTTGCAAATACAGCAAGACGGAGCTGTTCCACCAGGCCTTTGGTCGGTGTTCGGTCTGTTTCTTTTCTTTCTGTATAAGAACAAGCATTAAAGAGGCCTCCTAGCCCACTCACAGGTCCTTTACGGGTACAGTGGTAACATTTGGCCCTGGAGAATATTAACCACTCTCAATTTTACCCATGGACTGCCATCTGTCCATATTTTAATTTGTTCTGAACTAATTCTAAGATGTATTTTAATTAATTGGGTCCTCCCTTAAAGAGGGCACGTGTTGCAGTGAGACCAGGCAACCAAACCCTGTCTTGTGGGTGGGTTTGATTGAATAGCTACAACACCCAATTGGTAGGTCCCTTGTTGCTGGGTTTAATCAGGCCAATGGGATACACGCTAAACGGATCAAGGGACCTATATATACCTATGTGCGTGACCCAAAGCTTCCTCTTTCAGTGCGTGCATCGGAACACCCGCCCACCTCTCCCTATATTTAGGGCTGTGCACTTGACCTTGCTATGCCATCGTGTGTCCTCTGTCATTGGGACAGGGGCACGGAAGGAATTTCCCCCACTTGGCTGATTGGCTGGTGCCATTTGGGTTTTGCCTGCCGTGTAGCAAATTGTCACAACTTGTAAGGTTGCGGATAGGCTCTGGTTCAGGTGATAGGGATGGGATCCCTATGTGAAGGGTATTCCATTAAAGGAATCCAGGGACTCAATGGTTTGGTCAACCCCTGTGAGGGGGTCCTGCCCGTGCCTGAGTCCAGGGGGGCAGTTGGGTGGTGGAGCTAGCTTGTTCCCAGCTTTCTGCTTATCCATGTGTTCACCCTAGGCTGACCTATGCTGGTGCCCTGAGTCAGCGCTACCTGCAACAGTGTAGGGAGCTAGTTGAACCAGAGTCTATGCAACCATTCACTTGCTGTAATCAATAAAGTTGTGACCTAAATTCTGCCCCAAAAAACCAAAATTTGAGTCGTCTTTATTTAAGGGGGAAGTTTAACGGTCTGAACACACAAATTGATTGCCTGTTTTTATGTTCTTATGTTCTTTGTATACTGTGTTAGTTAGTTAGTTAGTTAGCCACCCTGAGCCTGGCTCTGGCTGGGGAGGGCAGGGTACAAATAAAATATTATTATTATTATTATTATTATTATTATTATTATTATTATTATTATCATCATCATCATCAAATCCTGAAGGCACGGAGCAAGGAACCATAGAAAGGGTTGAGGGAGGAGTAAAACACAGAACTGAATTCCTATTAGACTGCATATAGCATAATTAGCAATGAAACTGCAATCTTATGCACTCCTTCCTAGAAATAAGCTCCACTGAATACTGCAATCCTAAACATGCTTACTAGGGAGTAAGGCTCATTGAGGCAAAGGAGGACTTGCTTCCAAGTAAGAAGCTGTAGGATTCAATTGTAAAGCCCTTGACCCTATAGCAGTTTAATCCTCCCCTGAAATGGCAAACCGGCAGGAAAATGGCCAACACTTTCCCCAAACCGATGGAAGCTGTCAGAAAAAAGTGTCATAATTGCGGGTCTGACACAAACAGCCTTGTAGATATACCATTGCTATCCAAACAGGACCGAGGCCATCCTTGCTCTGATTCCTGCAAGACCTGCTCCCTGCTTGGCTAGCCTATTTTTATGTGACCTGGCAGGTCAGGTCCCTGACTGACTGGCTACAAAAGCTGCTGCTCCTGGCTGAAGGGACTAGAGACCAACAGTGGCGTAGCGTGGGTTGTCAGCACCCGGGGCAAGGCAAGTAATTTGCGCCCCCTAACCCTACCCGAGCCAGGTAGGGGCAGAGAGCTGAGAGTGCGAGCGCACACCCCCCCCCCGATGTTGCGCCTGGTGTGGCCGGCCCCCCCTGCACCCCCCATGCTACGCCACTGGAGACCAAGACCACTGAGGTGGAGGTATTGCTTATGCGTTTGTATGTGGGTTGAGATTTGATTTTGGAGATGCTTAATCAATGCTGTTATTGGTATAATGTTTCTGTATTGTTCTTGTTAGACATGGTGATGAATTATGTGGGGACTGTTTGATTTTCTGGCACACATATTCAGATGTTTTCATCTATTGTCTGTGACTACTTAGACATGCCCTCCAATATTTCTCTGATGAAAATAGAGACATCCTGTATAATGATGATGGTGATGATTTTATTTATACCCTGCCCATCTGAGTGGGTTGCCCCAGCCACTCTGGGTGGCTTCCAACATATATAAAAACATAATAAAAACATAAAAAACTTCTCTATACAGGACTGCCTTTAGATATCTTCTAAAAGTTGTATAATTACTAATCTCATTGGCTTGGGAGTCATATAACTCCATACCCTCCAACATTTCTCTGATTAAAATAGGGACATCCTACTGTACCTTTGAACATATCACTGCTGAAAATAGGGACATTGTAAGGAAAAGTAGGACATTCTGGAATGAAATCAGAAACTGGGATGTTTTCCATCTGAAGTGTGTATCTGAAGAAGTGTGCATGCACACGAAAGCTCATACCAAGAACTAACTCAGTTGGTCTTTAAGGTGCTACTAGAAGGAATTTTTTTATTTTGACTATGGCAGACCAACACGGCTACCTATCTGTAACTGGGATGTTTTCCGTAAACCTAGGACTGTCCCTGGAAAATAGGGACACTTGGAGGCTCTGCTTAGATCCTGTTGTGTTTCGTAATTGTGTAAATTTGTGTTGTAAGCCACCTTGAGCATGGTTTAACTATGGAAAGGCAGCTTGCAAATAAATGAGGAGGAGGACTGTTGGGTCACACTATTATGTCAGGGAGTCTTAATAACAAACAAGAGTACAGTGATACCTCAGGTTAAGTACTTTATTGGTTCTGGAGGTCTGTTCTTAAACAGAAATTGTTCTTAACCAGAAGCACCACTTTAGCTAATGGGGCCTCCTGCTGCTGCCGCGCCGCCGGAGCACGATTTCTGTTCTCATCCTGAAGCAAAGTTCTTAACCCGAGCTACTATTTCTGGGTTAGTGGAGTCTGTAACCTGAAGTGTCTGTAACCTGAGGTGTATGTAACCCAAGGTACCACTGTAGTTAATTAAAGAAGATTTATTGCAAAACAAAAAAACAAAAAACCACAACGAAAAAAACACAAAAGTATTTCCCAGAGTGGATATTGCAGCCGTCCATCTGTAAATCAAAGATGTCCCTTCTAAGGAGGTTGTTTCTTCCACTTCCAGAAGCAGACGAACTTCCTCTTGTGACATAGCCTGTCTTGAAGAACTCCCATATGCCGAGACTTTGGAAAAATGGGGTCAGCTCCCCCCCCTTCCTCATTCTCCAACGATCTGCTTCCGAAGTCCCTCTCGCTCTCTGAGCTGTGTCTGATTCTCTTCCCTGTATTTTGTACTTCACTCGCATCCTGACAGGCTAGTGGCTGTCTGCCAAGGCCACTGTTATCAGACTGCAATCCTAAGGGTGGAGGAGTTGTCTCCGGGCTATAAACCTCCTGACTTCCAGTTAACTCTATGTCTCCCTGCCTGCTTTCTCGAGCTGGTTCATTCATGACATATTAAGAATAAGATTGTGCACCTGATAAATACTAGCATCATTTCATGTCTCAGTAGTTGATGACTTATCATTTGGTCATTATGGGGGAAACTTGTGCCTTGTTGCTGAACTCCATCATCCCTTGACCATTGGCCATGATGGTAATGAGAACTAGAGTCCAGCAGCATCCGGGTAGATGTTCTCCGACTCTGGCATATAACAAAACAAATTTTATGAATATATTATGTGCATATTGCATATTATTATGTAAAATCAATGTTACTAATGGTTTTTTATATATTTTTTGTACATCTGCTATAAAAATATTCCTGCATGCTAATGATTTCCCTGGCTATAAATACAACTAATGGTACTCATAATTTTAATTCATTTTCTTCCTTCCTCCAACTATTTTGATTTGAAGGTGATTTCTCATCATCTGCCACAGAAGGGGTTATTCATAATTAACTGGCTTCAAACATTTCGTCCTGATGTCCAAATATCTCCATAACTCATTCACTGGAGAATTGGCTTCATGTTGCCTTTTCTAATGATATCATTTCATGGCGACCTTCAGTCATTTATTTGCACAAAGCAGTTAAACCTCATAAATATAAAATTATGTGGGACATCCTACAGCATAAACAACAGCAAAGATGTAGCCTTTTCAGGGGGTCAGGATTTGCCATCTTACATTTCATTAATATTACTCAACCACTGCCATCCATAACTGTTGCAAGACTATAAACATCCCTTTAGCAATAAATTACTCACCTCTACTTCATTTCCTGCCCTCCAAAGAAAATTACAATTGTATTTTGTTCCTACAATGCTAAAATTAATTACATAGCAAGGAGTAATGAGGGGGAAGATCTGTAAGGCCACCTGGAAAGAATTGTTTTTATGGTTTGCTTTCCACAAGGCCTGAGCAGCCCCTTTGTGGTAGAGAAACATAGAATCATAGAACTGTAGAGTTAGAACATACTCCCAAGGGCTATCTAGTCTAACCCTCCTGCAATGCTAGGGGTCACAGCTGAAGAATCTCTGACAGACGACCATCCAAACTCTGCTTTAAAACCTCTTGTGAAGGAGAGCCCATGACTTTCCGAAGCAGTCCATTCCACTGTCAAACAGCTCTTACTTTCAGAAAATTCTTTCTAATGTTTAGTCAGAATCTCCTTTCTTGCAGTTTGAATTCATTGGTTTATGGAACAGCAAAAAAACAAGGTTTTTCCATCTTCCATGTGACAGTCCTTCAGATATTTGAAGTCTTCTTCTGCCTGCCATTCCCTGCTGGGGTTGGCAGGCTATCCTGGTCCCACATCTTGAGTCCCCCACTCCAACCTCCCTCTCTGATTTCCCCTTGTGTCTACACGGAATGTGTGTGTATGGAAATGACACAGCTGCCTGTGTGGATGACTCATGTGTTTCTTCCTTTTTAAAGTCCAGGTTTCACTGATCCTTTGAACATGCAATAGACTAACGTCTAAGGTGCAACAGGTCCTGGTTCATATCCCAGAGAAGCTCTTGCCAAAGAGCTTAGGTCATAATTTGCTTGTCAATAACTCAGTGGCAGAGCTTTGCATGCCGAGATGGGCTGAGGAAGGAGACTTGAAATCAAATTCCCCCAACAAGTCATACTCAGTGTAGATCCACTAATATCAGTGATTTTTTTTATTCAAGTCTATAAATGTCAAAGACCATAGTTGGCTGTCATTTATTGTCTGGATTTATCCTCAAAATGAATGACAATTTTATTTTATTTTTGCCTCCCTGTTAGTCCTCAACTTCCAAGTGGCTCAATATTTACCTATGTGAAAGGAGGGTGTAACAGAAGAAGAAGAAGAAGAAGAGTTTGGATTTGATATCCCGCCTTTCACTCCCCTTCAGGAGTCTCAAAGCGGCTAACATTCTCCTTTCCCTTCCTCCCCCACAACAAACACTCTGTGAGGTGAGTAGGGCTGAGAGACTTCACAGAAGTGTGACTGGCCCAAGGTCACCCAGCAGCTGCATGTGGAGGAGCGGAGACACGAACCCGGTTACCCAGATTACGTGACTACCGCTCTTAACCACTACACCACACTGGCAACAGATGGGAGTCTTGTTTACTATCAGGCTGGCTAGCCAGCAGTCTAATGAGCTGGTAAACTTCAAAATATCATTTCCCAGTGGGATTCAGAGATTTGAAGTTCTCTCCAGCCAGAGAGCAGTGCAGACACATTAGTTTAGTTGCCCAACCTGCCAGCCAGCCTGCTTGATAGTGAGACAGCCTTCTTTCTTCTGCCAGCCACTTTCTTACATTCCTCGAAAGTTCTCTCAAATCTCCTCAGTGTTTTCAAGGAAGGATTCTAAAACCAGATCGTTTTGAGGTGAAAGATGGGAAGTTCACCCATTTTTGTTTGCCCCATAGAGGGTTCCATATTAAACCCTCATCATCTCCAATTAAACTTACAGAGTTGCCACTGAAATGTCAGGATTTTAAAAGTAAAGAAAATCAGGGCAACATTGGAAAAGCCTTCTGAAGGGAAGCATCTTTTGGAATGTCAGCTGATCTGTAAGAGGGAAGAGAAAGGAATCTTGACAAGGTTTTCAAGATTTCTTTGTATATTTACAAAACAAAAAGAACAGAACTTCTTTTTTTAAATGTGGAAATATCATCCAAACTAAGGGAACTTTGCAGCAGAAGGGGGAAAAACATTGCCAACTTACACTATAAGAAAAAGCCTACTAAATGCTACATACACAAGACAAGAATGGAAAACCCCCAATATTATTATTTTTTGGTAAATCTGTCAGAAACATTTAGTTAGCTGCTGTGGAAAACAGGACCCTTCTTATTTTCCTTCATGTTACGTGCAGATATTCCAGAAACAGCTGAGCATCCACATTTAGCACACAGCCTAAAATACCCCCCACAAACTCTTACAGCACTCCTCTAACAGCACAAAATATGGGAAACACTGGTGATTTTGGGTAGGGGGAACATGATAAAGTATAGAAATTTTAATCGAACAACAATTGCAGTTTTCTTCCTTTGTGCTTGTTCGTCTGCCATAAATGGTGATGAAGTTGCAACCATCAGCAGCAAGGCAGGTCCCTATGTTTCCTTCACAATGCCTTAGTTGGAATGACATTGCACCATGATATAGTTTTGTTCTAAAGGCACTGCGGGGAAAACATGGGAACCCACATGGGTAGAACCACTGGAATCAGTGAATTCCTACTGCAAAAACTTGTACATGGATTGTGAGTCCTGAAATAACATCAAAGGATGAGTATGGAGCCCTAAAGCAGCCTGGTTATGGGAGCAGCCCAAACTAGATGGTTTTTCTAGATTGAATCCAGAAACTGAAGTGATTGGATACCTCCTTGATTCGGTCTTAAAAACTGTTTCATTCCAAACCTACTTTCAATTTGAAGTGGAACTTGTTATTTTAGGTCACTTCACTTCTGCAGGGTTTTGAATTATTTTGATCCTTATTGGGAGGAACAATATCAGAGCAATCCAAAATATAGGAAGGAAGTGAAAATTATGGCTGCAGCCCAAGTTTGGCAACCTTTAAATTAGAGCTGGGACTAAAACCATACATTTTGCCAGTGCTGCTTCATGTGATTGAGCTGAACAAAGTTTGGAATAGAGGCAAATCTCCCCCTTCACCATTCTGCCCCAGCCATTCCCACAAAACACCCCCTTTGGAGGACTTAGACTGGTTTGGCCTGAGCTGGGATGGAGGACTTACAATAATATATCTCTGGCTGAGCCAGGATGAGGGGCTTCAGCTAAGAGGCATGCCTGGTGATCCACCTATTCCAAACTCTACTCATCTTGGTAGATCTTGGCATTGAAGATGGACCCCTATGTCAGTGAAATGGGGTGGGTGATTTGCCTGAATTGAAGCAACCAAGACCAGCTGATTATTTTAATTTCCTTATGAAGTTTTGAATTATTATTGCCCCCCCTCCAAAAAAGCTGACAAACTGATTCAGAAAGAGTAGGTGGACAGATGTGTTTTGCCTGCAGATATGTGGAATGTTTTATAGGTAGATTCTGTAATCTGCTTTCCATGTTGTTGTTTGTCAGAGATTGCATCAATTTTTATTCTGGCTGTCTGAATTTCACTCCCTCTGGCAAGTTCATTGGAACTACTGCTGTTCTGGACCATTTTACTGTGGCATATCTATTTAAAGAGAGGCAGCAAATATAACTTGTGTACTCTGGGGGCCAGTGTTCATTTGGAAGAAGCTGCTATATGAGGGAAGGAAATGCAGCAAATAAAATGTGCAATTTGTAGGGAAAGGGGGGTGCTATTTCTTGTTTAGCTTTCTTTACATTGGAGCTTATAAGTAAGTTGAGAGAAGGAAAAATATACTCAGTGATTATTAGCTACAAGAATCAAGTAAATCATTATCAAAGCTGACTGGCTAAAATTAGAACAACAGTGTGATATGAATTTTCTTATGTGTGTAGATGATTCATTCACTTTTTGGAAGCTAGCATAGTCCTTCCATAGTCAAAAACACAATATGCCTCTGTGTTTATTGTTTTCAGAACACCTCGGGAACCATCTTATACAATTCTGGTTTCATGGGAAGTGCTGAATGTGCTGAGCTTCCAATACCTTGCTGCACTTTTCAAAGTTATAATTGATTTTGTGGCAAAGCCAGCTCTGTTATGTTCATCTTTCTCAGAGTGCACTGTGATGTAGGTAAAGAAATGTGCCTGTATTGCATCGCATGCAGCAACATAGCTGTGCTGATTGTAAATGGATCCATTTTGCCTCATCAAATCTCCATAGGGTCAAAAGGTTACTGCTTCCAGATGAAAGTCTAGACAGAAAATGAAGGGGTAAACCTGTGGCTTGTTGGTCAGAGTACAAGTAAGGGTTTCAAAAATTTCTTCAAATCCTGCTCCCCATCCAAAAGAAAAGGAAAAGAAAAAAGTTATAGGAAGTTACTTTTAAAAATACTGTAAATGTGCCCAGCACAAAAAGCAGCATACCTATTTGCTTGGGGTGTGTATCAGCTCCAAAATTTGCATTGCTTCTGTGCTGATCATGGATAGAAAAAAAAAGTAGAAATTGTACAGGAAAACTATGTAACAGAGTGATAGGAAATTTTGTGGGGCCGTGATCTGACTCAGGGTGCTTTGACAACTTTGTGATTTAATTCAGAAATAATTTAAGAAAAGCCTGCTGAATCAGGCTAAAGGTCCATTGAGTCCACCATCCTGTTATTAAAATGGCAACCCAAATGTCTGTGCAAAAACCACAAAAAGGGAGTTAAATCACCCTGAATCACCCCAATTCAGCCCACTATTTGGCTGCACTATGAACAGGCTGAATATACATATTATTTGACTGCAGTTTGGCAGGCTTTATCCACACTGGAGAAGATATCATGGTAGTAAATGTAATTCTTTCAAAAGGAAAATAATTTGCAACATTTTTATTTCCCCCAAAAATGAATGAAATTATGAGGACATTGATGGATCCCCATATCCAAACTTGCAACCTATGAATCACCATGGACCAAGGCAGGAAATCTTCCCAAATGCAGAACAGGTATCTATAATGAATCTGTGGCTGGTGCATACATGCTTGAATACCAAATATACCAAAACATCATGTCATGCTCCCTACCCAATGCATTGTAGAACAAGGTGGTCTCAGTGTTCATTTCTTCCCTCCCCCATCAATCATCATATAAAACAACCATTATATTCATGAGGTTCATATCATGCAAATTTGACATAACACACTGAATAAATGACAGAGTAAATTCCATTTGGTAGATAAAAATAAGGAGCCTTCCAGCCTTCCAGTGAGGGATCTAATTTTGCAGGCACGAATGAGAAAGCAAGTGGTCTGCACCCATGAAGGGACTGTAAGGCCTAAATAAAGATGACAGGCATAGCCTCTTAATCGCCCTCGTTACATGACAAATTAGATGTGAAGCTTTGTCACATGCATGGCTTGCTATACAGAGTGACCCATAAGTCGGTTATTGTCAAAACGATGGATTATGATGGTTTTGTTGTTGCACAGTTTGGGCCCCTATGTGTTCCAAACTCAGAAGAATTATGGCCAGAGAAACCATTTCCCCTATCTTTCCATCCATATGTTACAATCACATCTTCCTGCTGGTATGGCTGACTGGCTTCCCTCTTCTATTCCTTTCTAGTGTGCAATACAAAATCTAGTTTTTTTCAGGCCTGGGGAAGAAAATTGCGCGGAAGACATGAGTGTCATTCTGAGCCATCTTTAGCTATCAACAGAATGCCTGTATGGGCTTGATTTCGATATTTTGAAGTATTAATGTATCATCCTACTAGCAGCATAGGAAATGTCAGCATAGACAGGACAAATCTTATTTCCAGAAAGGAACTGGACCATGGCACAGTTATTGCTTGAGCATCAGAAATGTTGTTTCCTAACACTCAAAAGAGTTGCATTGCAGTCCAACACTTGACAAGGAATCTGTGCTTTTCTCCTCTAGTGGTTTTATGTAGCTGGAATGTGTCCTTGAACCGCAGTAATATCTCTCACATGCCCAGAGAGAGGATGGGGAGTGGTATGGGTATCTGCCATACCCACTCTGATGACACCAACTGCTGTGAAACCTCAAAGTGAAGCTGGAACTTATTCCTCCACTTTGTCCTAGATGCTGCTCAGTGTCCTACAAGAATACTTGGAGCTGCATTTTCCATGTTTAGTGTGGTGTAGTGGTTAAGAGCGGTAGTCTCGTAATCTGGGGAACCGGGTTCGCGTCTCCACTCCTCCACATGCAGCTGCTGGGTGACCTTGGGCTAGTCACACTTCTTTGAAGTCTCTCAGCCTCACTCACCTCACAGGGTGTTTGTTGTGGGGGAGGAAGGGAAAGGAGAATGTTAGCCGCTTTGAGACTCCTTCGGGTAGTGATAAAGTGGGATATCAAATCCAAACTCCTCCAAACTAAGTACTGTTAGAGTTGGTGGCTGAAGCAGCTGCTGCAGTGAGACTGTGCTGCTCACCTGAATGAGTGAGACTAGCTGACTCATTGCAGCATACCTGGATGGAGAGGGAGACGGGAGCGGCAGTGGCAAGTTAGGTGTGGTGCAAGCAGGCTGACAGGGCCAATCCAGCACTCCTGCTATTGCGTTTGCACAGCACCAACCTCCCCACTGCTGTGCCCCTCCCTCTCTCTGTCCTGGTATGGTGCAGCAACTCAACCAAATGAAGGCCAACTGAATGGCACAGCCCCACATGTCTTTGCTGCTGGGCTTTACTGTGGCCCCTTCCTGTCATTACCTGATAGATTTGAATGTGAAATAGAAGGGTTGGCATCAGTGGCATAGCGTAGGTTGCCAGCACCCAGAGCTGTGCAGAAGGGGGTGGGAAACAGATGGAGTACACATGTGCATTCAATTGCCTAATCACCCAGGAGATTGCAGCCACAGAGATAAGAAGAGTCATTTTGCTGTTTGAAGAGGTCACTTCCTAGTTCTCATGAGGAAGCTGTTTTCAACGGAGTCCAGCAATAGAAGCACGCAGCTGTATTGAGGCAGCACTGGGTGTTGAATTTTTTTGCCCCTAACAATATTGCACCCAGGCAACTGCCCCTATGGCCCCCAACATTACGCCACTGGTTGACACAGCAATGGCAGTGGCTTGCAGAGAGTGAACAGACTATGGAATGAACCTGAACTCTAAAGGAGCACCAATTTATTCACAAACACAAAGTATTCACACACAAAGTTCTAAACTTCAGCATTACAGTGGTACCTCGGGTTAAGAACTTAATTCGTTCCGGAGCTCCATTCTTAACCTGAAACTGTTCTTAACCTAAAGCACCACTTTAGCTAATGGGGCCTCCCGCTGCTGCTGCGCCACCGGAGCATGATTTCTGTTCTCATCCTGAAGTAAAGTTCTTAACCCAAGGTACTATTATGGGTTAGTGGAGTCTGTAACCTGAAGCGCCTGTAACCTGAAGCATATGTAATCCGAGGTACCACTCTACTAGATTACACCGGTCCTTTTATGCTTCCTTTTCTGATATCGACACTATTTCCAGCAAAGTGTGATGAAGAAGATGAAAATAATGATTCAAAAGCAAAGAGCTATGAAAAGATCTGAGTGACATTGTCCCCTCGAATGGGAAGAAGGGTGATAAGTTATCTTTGATATTTTTTTTCTTCAAAAGGGCAATGGGGTGAAAGGATTTTTTTAACATACATAAATGGCGTATAAAGGGATCAGCTCCAGCAGTTGAGAAATAAACATGCTTACACCGAGTAGCAGATGGAAATTAAAATGTAAAGTGCAAAAGGCCCTGGAAACAAAATGAAGGGTTTTATACATCACAGAGAAGCGATTAAAAGCATGGTTAAGAGTTAAAATATTTCTAAGAAGCTTGTCAGCTAGATTGCAGAAAATGGTTGGCATTCAGGCAAAAATGCATAAACTGAATTAGTGTGTGGTAATGCTATGTAAAGCCGGGAAATATATAGATTAAATATAAGGAGGCTTCAAGCAGGAAATTATTCATAAAAGAAGCAGAGCAATGCTCTGCTAAAATGGCAAATAAAAAAAAAGTTGCTGGTGTGCTAAAATCCAAAGGGTTCTGATACATGGAAATATAGGAGCCAACAACGACGCAATATCTAGGGAGGCCAACCTGTGTTCCCTCCAGGTCTTCTGTTCCACATGTGATGCTGCTTCAGCGTACTTACATTTCTGATAAAAGCTACATTCCTTTTCTGAAAGCAAAATTGAACAGAATTGGACTCCCAGTATTCAATGAGATTAAGGATCATTGATGTGATGGCAGTCATGTACTGCATTTAAGAAGGATGCATCCCTCAACCTGTTGTATCTTACAAGAAAGAAGTGAGCTAAGTTACAGTAGCCATCGCCACATATCATGGTAGTGAATTTCATGTCTTATCTATGTGCTCATTGGTTTGTTCCAAATCTCCCAGTATTTAAATTCACTGGAGTAGCGCCACCACCCCATGAACCCCAGGCATGAACCAACCCTGACCCAGAGCAGGCCTGGTGAGCACTTAATGTTCCCAACCCCCACAGCTATAATTCGTAATGAGTCTATTTTGATTTTAATTTAATTTTAAGAGGTATTTTAATTGATTGTTTGATTCAATGTTTTAATGTATTATATATTTTGAAGTTAACCACCCTGAGCCCAGCCTGCCAGAGAGGGCAGGATATAAATTATTATTATTATTATTATTATTATTATTATTATTATTATTATTATTACCATCTTATACCCTTATCCATGTGTACCTTCTGAGGGAAGTGCAGAGAGTGGCGAGACATGAACAGACATTCTCAGTGGTGCTTCCCCATTTATGGAATGTTCTCTCCCCACGCCTGCTACCATCACTATCAGTCTTTAAAAGGTAAAGCTAAAGGGACCCCTGACCATTAGGTCCAGTCGTGACAGACTCTGGGGTTGCAGCGCTAATCTTGCTTTATTGGCCAAGGGAGCCGGCGTACAGATTCCGCGTCATGTGGCCAGCATGACTAAGCCACTTCTGGCGAACCAAAGCAGCACACGGAAACACCGTTTACCTTCCCGTCGGAGAGGTACCTATTTACTTGAACTTTGACAAGCTTTCGAACTGCTAGGTTGGCAGGAGCTGGGACTGAACAATGGGAGCTCACCCCGTCGCGGGGATTTGAACTGCCAACCTTCTGATCGACAAGTACTAGGCTCTGTGGTTTAACCCACAGCGCCACCTGCGTCCCATTCATGTTCTTCCAGGGTTCTAGAGCTTTATTTCTTGCTTATCTTATTGGGATGGGTTTGGGTTGAATCTGTTCTTCTATCTACAGTGGTACCTCAGGTTACATATGCTTCAGGTTACAGACTCCGCTAACCCAGAAATAGTGCTTCAGATTAAGAACTTTGCTTCAGGATGAGAACAGAAATCATGCTCTGGCGGCGCGGCGGCAACAGGAGGCCCCATTAGCTAAAGTGCTGCTTCAGGTTAAGAACAGACCTCTGGAACGAATTAAGTACTTAACCCTAGGTACCACTGTATATCTATGTATCATCTATCTATCTTCTGTCTATCATCTATCTATCTATCTATCTATCTATCTATCTATCTATCTATCTGTCGTCATCATCATCATCTAATCTTTTCTCTTTTTTGTAGGCTGCTTTGAGTTCTCCCTTCTGAAAAAAGCCACTAACAAATATATAATAAAACTATAAAGCTTGTGGTTTCATTGTTCATCTCTTGTCTGATGACCCCTAAAAAGGCATTCACCTTTTAAAACTCCTGACCAAAGGAAATTAGCCAGGACTTAAGGGCGGTGGCAGCAGCGGGGGGATCTCTACAGTTTGTGAAAATCTGGGAAACTTTCCCAGCAGACTTTGAAATATGGTCATTACTTCCTAAGCAAGGTTCACCATCAGTCTTTGATTATAAAAAGCAAGTCAGAACTTGCCAACACTGGGCCCAATTACTTCTGAAAGTACCATAAATAAGGCAGGCACCTGGAGTTTCTACAAATTAGAATGTCACCCGATAATTGCAGACTTGCTCCCAAGGGTGAATGCTGTCACTGTGGACAGAGGTTGAAATAGTCCAGGGCAAAGAATATATGTGCTCTGAGCATTTAAAAGAAAAGGGCTGTATTTTTTATTATCAGATGCATGTGATATGGAGGTAGATCACTTTGGATAAATAATTACCACAGGTGGCATAAATTATGCCTGTTTTGCAGTTCACTTGGGAACTGTACCTGCATAGACACAGACTTCTGCATCTGCAGCTCTAGCTAGATTAATTATTACATGTGCAAATTGCAGCCATGATTCCTTAATTCAACCAAACAGCACAGTCCTTTTAAAAAGCTTATATTTCACTGATCAGCTGTTTGACAGTGGAAAACAGAGATGTTTGATTCAGTTGCCTCTACTTCTTTCCTACAAAAATATGTTGTTGTCATGGTCTGGTTGGACACAGATGAAGAACAACCAATGAAAGAAGGCTCAGAGACCAAAGAGTGGTGGTGGGACAATGATGCTATGGCAGAGGGAGAAGAGGGAGGCAACTTTGAAGAGGAGGTGTCAGAAGATGGAGAGGTAACAGGGCTTAGTGAGCTGGGAGGGCATTTGTCAGAGAGAAGTCAAGAACCAGAATCAGAAGCTAAAACAGGTGAACAGGACGAGGAGGATCAAGAGGTAGAGATGAGTCATGCTAGTGAAGGGTCATGAGTATCTCCCCCTCCTGCTATGACAAGTTCCCCTACCCTCCCTGACTTCCAGGACCAGGAGAGGTATGAAAAGGGAGGAGCAAAGACAGGCTGTACTCAGGCAAAGTCTTTGGTTACTTGCAAGAAGCCCTGGAGAGGAGGACACAAAGAAGGCTGTGGGAATTTTTAGTCTCAGCAACTGATTTCACAGAGTTGGACCTACAGGGTGTGAGCTGCTGTGCTCATTAGGCACATGCACACCTGCTAAGCCTATGCAGGGATGGTAGTGGAAATGACAATTGTGAATCAGCTATTTTTCCATGTAGGGTTGAATGGAGGACACCAAAATGTATGGTGGTCTGCATGGTTGTCTATAGAGAAGAACCTGCATCTTCTCAATACCCACCTCAGCTTAGAAGGTTTGACAAAATGTGGAAAATGTATATGTGCACATAGGATGAAGATGTGCAAAATGTATATGTGCACATAGGATGAAGATGTTTCATGAGGCAAACTAGAACATATAGAATGTGAGACGGGTCAGATTCACACCACAGATTTAAAGCACATGGCACATATAAAGCGCATACAAGAAGTATGGGAGCCATAGTTCTGCCTCACAAAGCTGCAATTATCAGTGCCCTCAACAAACATTAGTTCCCAGGATTTTTGATGAAAGATATGTGTTTTTAACGTGTATTAAATATGCTTTAAATGTGGGTGTGACTGCAGTTGTACTACATGTAGGGTCATATTCAACTTTTACTCCTAGAGGAACTGCTGAAATTAATGGATAGTCATGGTCATTAATTTCCATAGGTCTACTGTATGAAAAAGTTAGTTGACTACAGCGTGTATTCTGGAGTGACATATTTAGGGACCAAAAGCTCAGAAAGAGCACTTGGAAATTGACTCTTTTATATATATATTCTTTTTTATTTGACACAATATTGCACCTGTATTTGAAATCAATTGTTCCCCTTCAGTTAGGTTTTACTAGAGTCAAACCCGCAGATGAAGAGGCACTAAAGTGTTAAAGTACATTAGGCTCTTGTCTCTGAGAGAATCATAGTAAAGACAAAACAATTTCATTGGAGAGGTTTGAATGATTTCTTTCACTTGGAGAATAAGGATTTAACAGCAATGAAGAATCAATATGCAAAGCCTCAGGATGACAATTTAAGCGTTTAAAGTCTACATGTGGTAATTGACAATTTTTTGGCCGTTTAAGACTGGTAAAAAGCTTCCTGCGGCTCCTTGCTCAGTTTATGTGGACAATTGCCTCTTTTCTGTTCATGGAAAATGTTGGGAAACAGAGATTATTTACAATGATTCTTGGACTTCATCCTCCATGCAGAAGCGAGTATTTTCCCTGTGTTTTCCAGACAATTTGCCCAGATGGAAATTCATAGCGGTAATTGAATCACTCAGTAGCTAATACATTGGGGAAAGATTCCTAGGAGGAACACATTACAATCCAGTGTTTCAGTTTATTTGTTTATTTAAAATATTTATTGGATGCTTTTCCTTAGGGATCAAAGAAATGAACAAAAAATAGAAGGCAAACACACACTATAAAACAACTCAAAAGAGCACAGCATGTTGGTGATTTTGTAAATGAAAGACATAGCGTTAGATGAGCGATATGGGGGAGAAATTTGGTCCACATTTTAATTCAAACCTACCATATTTGCACTTTTGAAACCCATATGTGAAGTAAAATGTGGTTATCCTTCAGATTTTGCACCCAATTTTGCAATCCTGCCCTGCACGCACACACACATGCACACATGCACACACACACACACACACAAACCATGTGTACCTTAGGAAAACATGCACACAATTCATACTATTGTGAAAATAGTGTACAACAATGCATGCTGGAAATTATGGGAAATTGTTTGCAAAAATGTGTATATGTTGCGTGGCGAGTTCCCACCTCCCCCCAGTGGAAATAAAGACACATGACATAAAGACACATGACACAGTTATTTAAGGTTAAGGGGCTAAATATGGCCACAACTTTATTGGTTACAGGTGATGAGTGGTATTGGCTTAGGCATTGGTCCTAACCGACTATCTAGCTTCAGCCTGTTCGCTTGAAATTCGGGAAGGGTTAACCACCAGTAGGGGAGTCCTGCTGATGCACATCAACTAGGAACTCCCCCAGGGTCACCGCTCGGGGGCGTGCCTTAGGCCCTCACCTCCATAGGCTTCGGCCAGGGCCATGCCCCCGGAATCCTTTATCGGACTACCCTTCAAAATGCGGGGGAGGTGATGGCACTTCCTCCCCCCTCCATCTACATAACAATACCAATACCAATGCCTAACTGCCAATACCAAGGAAGTTGTGATTATTTGCTACGAGGTAGGTGAAAAAGCAAGTGGCTGGTGCCAATTTGCCAAGTGGGGAAAATTCCTACCAGGCCCCTTAACGGCGACCAACCGAGATCCATAGCAAGGTCAAAGATGAAAACCTTAAAGGACGGGAGGGTGGGAAAATGGAGCAGTTGGAAGCAGCAAAGAGGGAGATCCCTGGCTGCCCCTGCGTTAAATGGAGCAGGCCACGCCCCCAGACCAGCCGATTGGCTGGCCAGGGGATGACGCGATCAGGGATTTCCTCAATCGCGTGAGGGCTGAGAGCCAGCCCCCGCGCGCATGGTGGGAAGGTGAAACCCGCAACCCCACCTCCTTTCTACGTCAGAAGTGGCTTTAAATTACATACACAAATGTGTATAAATGGAGAAATGGGCACATATATAAATTGCTTGGGAGAAATTCTATTCCTTCACTGTATGTGAGGGGACACATTTGCCATACATTCTTTCCCTGCAAGAAGAGGAGAGATGGACTCTCCCACAGCGACTCTCCCACATGGGGTGATTTGCCCAATTGAGGAAAAGTAGAGATCAGGCTATTTAAGCCCACTTCATACTACACTCTCCCCTCTTCTCATTGAAAGCCTCTGACCCCTTTTCCAGTGTGACCTCTGCTAGTTGCTTTGTTTGTGGGGACTGAGTAGGAATTTGGGGGGTGACACTAACTGGCCTGTGACACATCTATTTTCTCTATTTCACACTGTTGGATGTTGTCTGCCTGACTGGAGTAATGCTTTGTTTGAATTTCACTAATTGGCATTTGATATGGGTGGGTGAGTGGATTTGGAGAAATATTCAACTATTACAGTTGTACCTCTAGTTACGAACTTAATTCGTTCCGGAGGTCTGTTCTTATCCTGAAACTGTTCTTAACTAGAGGCGTGCTTTCGCTAATGAGGCCTCTTACTGCTGCTGCACTGCTGGCACACAATTTCCGTTCTCATCCTGGGGCAAAGTTCTCAACTTGAGGTAACTCTTCCAGGTTAGCGGAGTTTGTAACCGGAAGCGTTTGTAACCTGAGGCGTTTGTAACTTGAGGTACTGCAGCTAGTCTTTGGGTCTGTCAGGTTCATCGGGGTAAATGTTGGCCAACGTTCAGATTCATATACCCAAGGAGTATGCAGTGAGAGTGGAGGAGTTCCTCAGGCCTTACTGTATGATCCCAAAATGAGGCTGGCAGCTGGCTCAGGAATGGAAGAGTTGAAATCCTCCCATCAATCTATCTCACTGCCTGGGTCTCATTGGCTTTGGTTAATGTTAGGAATGAGCCAGCTCCAAGTGAAGGTTTGCAGCCAACTGCAGAAAGCAGCCAGGAACAGAGAGGCTTAGATGTTAGTCAGGCAGGGGAGAGCTGGCAGCTGCAGACTTTGGCTTTTCCTGACTTTGACAGGCATACTGATAAGGCAGTGGCTGAGAGCAGGCTAGAACACAGCCAAAGCTCGCAGGAAGCACAAATAGGAGAGAATAGATTCAGAGACAGCCTCTCAGACCAGGAAGAGGTTGGAGCTGATCATCCACTAAGTCCGAAGAGTCGGTGAATGGGAGGGCTGCTAGATAGGAAGCAAAACAAGAGACATAAGGGTCATAAGTTCAATATCTTCTGTTGACGCTGGAAGCAGTCTTCAGAAGGGTCATCTTGCGTAATGATGCCCAAGGCTTTGTAAGAGCCGCCTGGAGCTATCTGTTTGTTTTTGCAATAAATCCTTCTTCTTAATTATCTACACTTACTGTGTTATCAAGCTGGGAACCTGGACTCCTGACAGTTAATTTTGTTGAATTATTCTGATTGCAGATTCTGTGGTTGTTATATATTAACAAACATAAACTGTTACCCATCTTTCTTGTATGAAGTCTTCCTGGGTGTGTTTGCAAATTTATTTATTTCCAGCTGCTTCTCTTGAACCCTCAGCTCCCTCCAGCTGAAGAATCAACCTCCTGAGGAGACCCCAAGTCACATAACTGCTGTCGTTACTTGTATTTGATTTTAATTTTAGTATTTCCATAGCAAGAGGTGGGGAGATTATTTCCCAGCCTGTCTTACTACCCTTCCTGGCTTTTCCCATTTCTAGCAGAACACGTGCAATCATGCACCAGCATTAAGCTCAGTTTCTACATTGTGAGAATAATTGGGGCAGATCACCGAAGAAGATGCATGCTTCTGGAACTCATACTGTCTCCTATGTTTCTTCCCAACCATCCTCCATCAGTTATTGAGAAACGAAAGAAGGGAGGGTTTTTTGTAATATGCTTGTGGGTTTAGTACAGGTCCTCCCCCCTTACTATTTTTGAGGTGGTTGAGAGGTTTTTGTGAATGTCCTGTCTATGAATCTTCTCACCAGAGGTCTGTACCGTGCAACCTCCCGAGGTGCTCTCACTTCAGTCTAGTGGGAGACATCTTGAGATATCCAATGGACCTTCCCCCTTCCCTACCAGCCAGGAATCCTAAATCGCCAGAGATCCTGGAAAGAGCTGGAAAAATCTTCCTTGTAAGGGGTGGGAAACCCTACAGCACCTTTGACCACCTTAAAAAATAAACTCAAAATTCTGCACCCATCAAAAGTCTAAAGAAATTCTCAAGTGCCTTGAAAATGCAGAAAAATGGAAGCCTTTCAGCATGAAGAAAGAAGTATGAGAAACATGAGGACAGATATTGGCACACCACAAACATTGCCATCCAGTCGTCTTGCCTCAGTGTGTGATGGTGCTGGGAGGAGCCAAATGAATTTGGATGTGATGTGAAATGTGGGTCACTTCATCACCTATCTATCTGCATTGCCTCTTTGCACAAGTATTGTGTGAAGAGGGCTATTGTGGCATGTGTTTTGCTTTATGGCATATTATCAGGGGAGAGTGGAGAATGCTGAAATCTCCTGCTTTCCATGGCCTTCACTCAGTTTGCAAAATGTCTAGCTCTGGCCATAGATTTACATTAAAATTTGTCATTTTTTTTACTCATTTCTAATTTCTTCAATTCACCAAGAGTCTAATAATAATTTGGGCAACAAGAAAACAGTAATAACCACTGGCCTTTTGCAGCCTCCCTGGTCCATCCATTTCACGACACTGGCATCATTCAGTCACAACGTGCCTTCTGAAAAATGTGCAGCGTGGATTTTATATGTGTCCTTATCGCATCAGCTTTTCTAAATTGCTTCCACGCAGCCTGAGGTGATTTCACCTTTTTAACTTCCGCCTTTCATTTCTCAGTAATGTACCCATTGAGGCAATTTCCCACCCACGTGCACATTGAACAGAACATTGTTGTGGTCAACATTGCTGTAACCTGACAGTGTTAAGCCATGCACCAGCTCATTTGGGATGAAGTCAAAAGTCACATTTCCTCTTGTTGGCTCTATAATGTGTAGCTGCAAGGCACACAAATATTTTATAATATTTCTACTCTTCTGATATGACTTGATATCCCCTCCCCCTGTAGGACCTCCTCAGTCAACCCTAGGACAGTTGATGCAACTCACTATTATTGTTGTAATTGTCTCCTTTTGCTGCTTCACTTAAGCTTTTATTCATTCCAGGTGACGAAACAGTACATTCCTCTGCTCCAGGCCTGCATACGTCCCATTCTGTGCCCAATAAGCACAGGATGCCTTTGCCCAGCGGCGCTGTGGCCCATAGATTGCAGCAAAATACTGGGCAAAGTATTCTCTGTGTGATGGGCTCATGGGAAAAAGTTGTCCCATGAGTCCTTGCTGGAGAGGCTGCTTCCCTTGGAGCTCTCAGCCATTTTGCTTCGAGAACTTCCAACCCCCACCTTTGGGTTAGAGCCTTCACTGAGAGAGTAGGGTCACTGGTTGACAGGGCCGGAAAGGATCCCCCCCCCCTTTCAACCTGACTGGCACTTGGTTGGGTTTTTTTTTTTTTTTTTTTTGCCCTTTCCCTCAGTGAAATTATGGCTTTCTTTTGTTAGCCAGAAGGACATTGTTTGTCAGGATCAGCATAATAAGGCGGGGGGCCATAAGAACCCTGAGGGGAGGATTGACCACAGCAAACCCAAGCGTGGGTTCGGTATCTGCTTGGTTGGAATCTGCACCCTGGTTCCCCTGTGAGACCTTGCTTGCTTGGCTTGCACCACCGCAAAGTTCAACACTGGCCAACTCCCGCCGTACGGGTTTGGAGCGATCCAAACCCAGCGGATCCATTCCATCAAACATGGGGCTTGTGGACTGATAAACTGACCCAGGGACCCCATGCCATGCCAACCCTTGCCCTGCCTGCTGCTGTCAATAAAGAATTGGCCTGATTTTATCCCATCACAGTTGTACAGTTTGATTATTTTGCTGCTCTCATGGGTCACATAATGTGCCTGCCTAGGCAAATTGTGGCTAGGGATGCCAGAGAATTCTGATGCAAATGGAAACAGAAAGGGGGGGGGGGATTATTCACTTAGTCGTCCCATGTCTGGAACAGAAATCAATCCAGTGAATACAATTGGCATTTGCTGTTGTTGTTTATTTTAGTTCCCAAACAATGTATAACAGATTATGCACCCTCCACACTTTGCATTGTGTTTCCTTTACATTCAAATGAATGGGGTGGAATAATGTAATTCATGTAACACATAATTAGTTATATAAATTAAGTAAGTTGCATAATTTCGCCATAGTGGGTAGTGAAATGAATAACAGAGGTTTTTGGTAGAAGACAAACTTTGAACTATACTTTCTCATTGGGCTACATTCCCATTGATTGCTATATTCATAAATCAGCTCCAGAGCTGTGGAATGCAGAAGAAAATGACTTTGGGAAAAGAGAGGTGGTCTAAAAGAAGGTGCTTCTTTCATCAATAACATTCCCTTACCTTGGTGAGATCTGGAGGTGCATAACGGTCCCATTAGGAGCCAGTGAGAGATGCTTCAATAGATTTAATAAGCCTGATTTTGTATCTCAATGACTTTACTGTCTCCGATTGTGCATTAAAAGTTAGTGTATGCAGTCCTTAAGCCTGTTTGATTCATATTGCTAATGGAATAACCCTACTGAGGAAAACCTATCGAATGACTCTTAAAGATAAGTGTTCATGAAAACCACAGAGGGATGCACAATCTGCGCCTAACTATATGAAACATATGGTAATTGCAGCTGCCAGTTTTCAAGGGAGTGTAAGGCCATTCACAGCTCTCCCTTGCAATTCACTCACCCCCAGCTTGCCACACATTAGCACTTAACATGATATCTTAGCAGCCCAGTTGCTTGAACAAATTTAACTAGCATGATGCCGGGAAGAAAAGTATTGCAGTTGCAAAGAAGTAGTTAACTAGTTTTAATTTCTGAATACATTGCTCAGCAAAAGCACAGGATTCAATCAAGCCAGAATCAAGAACTCTTAACTGCATCTTAAATTTGGCTTGTAAATGGCAACCTCTCTGATGGCCTTTGGCAACTAAGAATCAATGCAGCCCTTTCAATGCAGGTTTTTGTTCGTCTCTCCCTACACACTTAGACTGACTGTGTTATGAATGATTAAAATAAATGATTAAATTAAAATAAATACAGATGAGATGGGCTGATTGGTCCTCAGTTGAGCTGAAAGACAGGGCTGCACTGTCTCACCTCTCCCTTCGGTTCAGCCAGGTGAAAATGACTCTTTGTGGAGACATTTATGGGAAGGGATCCAAAATGCCATTGGTCACGGATCAATCAATGGATGGCTTGTGCTGTCACACACCTGTCACTCACAGCTGGGCTGTGTGGGTTGATTCTACCTACACAGCTGACTTTGCTATGTAACTTTGCCAGCACACCAGGAAGAAGAGTCAAGACAACAAAATGTGGATAATAGATTATATTTGTTAAATATAAGAACTGGAGGATCTGCAAAACAAATTAATTTGTCAGAGTCAACTAATGTTACCAAATCCAATTAAGTTCAGCCAGGTGTTCATTAATAGATGGGTGTAATTTCTACCATCACCTGGGCAAGTTAACAGTCTCACTCTGTGTGCACACAGCAAGGCTTCTTAAGATTTCTCCCTGCTGCATGGACCTTGGATTTAGCAGTGCTATTTTTCTAGAAAAAGAGGTACCAGAACTCACCATGGACATCTTCCTTGTTCTCTTAGAATGGCAATAGCGTCCACCTGAGAGGTGCTGGAACTGAGTTCTGGTGAACTCTAGCTGGAAAAAAAGTTTGACTTCATCTCCCGCAGCACACTGCATTGTGTGTCAAGACAGGCAGATTTCATCAGCAAAATGTTAAGCACTCTGTGTCTTTTTTGGTATTTTTTGGTGATATATATGTTTCATGAGTTTGACCAAACTGCGGGAGGCAGTGGAAGACAGAAGTGCCTGGCGTGCTCTGGTCCATGGGGTCACAAAGAGTCAGACATAACTAAACGACTAAACAACAACATGTCCATGTGTGTATGGTTCATTTGTACTTGTCCAACCTAGTATCAACCTAGTGTACCAGCATCAGTGGGTTTTGGAAAGATTCAGGATATTCCAAGAAAAATAATTTCTTGCCTACCCTTCATCCTATGTTCCCCCCAAAATAAAATATAGAATTAAAAAAAGTTTTAAAACTTACAGTTAAAAATACAATCACAAAAAATATGGGTGTAAGCATACAGCCTTCTGTCTTAGGCTCGTTTCTAGGGTGTGTGGAGTGTAAATGCTCTAATATGTATATGGTTTGACTGACAAATATGTGACCCTACCCGGACTTATATTAAGGTGAATCATGAAGCTCTGAACTGTATTATATGATCGCAGATCAATCTCGATCTCTCTCTCACACACCACACACACACCTTTCCATCCTGGTCAGCCCCCCCCCCCACCTTTGGAATTCTAGTGTCATCAGGACTAACTGGGTTTGATCCAAAGATCAGCAGTAACATTAGGTAGAACACAGGTTTGTTTGTTTTTTAATATGAACCCAATCCCTGTCTCTCTCGCAGCCTCACAACCAAATGACTCAAAGTAAATTTTCAAACTTCCCAGGACTTCCTGACCTTCAGTGCATTATGCCACTGGAGACAATTATGTAATTCACAGAGTATGAAGCCGTTTGAACAGTGCACTCAAAGGACACCTGGCCTATATGGCATACTGGATTAAATGATTCTCAAACTTTGCTCTTTTCAGAACCAGCATGCTAGTAAGTTATGTGCCATTAAGACCTTTTGTTAAGGGTCCTGTAGCTAGCGACACAGCCTTGGGAACACAGTAGGTGCTTATCCTTTGTTGTGAGCAATTGCTGGCTGCATATTATTCAGGCAAGCAAACATCTATATGCCATTGAACTTTACAAAATGTCCTAACATATAACAGCAGGAAAGCTTTTTTTTACAAGCTAAAGTACATATCAAAAAGAAAAAAAAGAGGAGAAAAAAGCTAAACTGTTGCGTTGCTTCTAGAAACCAAAAAAGTAAAACTGGCTGACCGTGGGAAAATAAGATGGGATTTTGGATTAATATCAGATTTGAGATGAACTTCTTAGAAATGCCTCTTGCAATAAAGTGATCCTAAAGAAGAATATCTAGTCAGTGTGTGGATAGCTCAGTTGGTTAGAGCATGGTGCTGATATTGCCAAGGTTGCAGGTTTGGTTCTTGTATGAGACAGCTGCATATTCCTGTACTGCAGAGGGTTGGAACAGACAATCCTCAGGGTACCTTCCAATTCTATAATTTGGTCCAGCTCCAAGAGCCTTCTGGAGGTTCCCTAATTGCGAGAAGCAAGGTTACAGGGGACCAGGCAGAGGGCCTTCTCAGTTGTGGCGCCCATCCTGTGGAACTTCCTCCCATCAGATGTCAAGGAAATAAACAACTATTTGACTTTTAGAAGACATCTGAAGGCAGCCCTGTTTGGGGAAGTTTTTAATGTTTGATGTATAATCGTGTTTTTAATATTCTGTTGGGAACTGCCCAGAGTGGGCAGGGTATGAATAATAAAATTGTTGTTGCTGTTGTTATATTCCATAACTGGGGTGCAAAAGAAGGACACCTCTCCAGTCATCAGTTGTATTCCTCTAAACAGTAGACAACCTGGAGAAGGGCCTCTGGAGATTATTTTATGCATTGGCATGATGTGCAAATTACTAGCTGATATCTCTACTGATATACCTTAGCCAAGTTTAAGTTGCTGTTGTTGATGATGCCAGTTAATTAAAAAATAACAACAACCAGGTGATAGACAACAACATCAATAACAGCAGGAAAGATATAAAAGTTAACAAAAAGATTTTTGCACTCATCAGGCAAGTTATAAAAAGCAGAAAGGGGTGAAAAAGAGGCTCTTGTATATGGGAAACTAACCAAGGATTGTTGTAGTTTAGTCATTTAGTCGTGTCTGACTCTTCATGACCCCCTGGACCAGAGCACGCCAGGCACTCCTGTCTTCCACTGCCTCCCGCAGTTTGGTCAAACTCATGCTGGTAGCTTCGAGAACACTGTCCAACCAACTCGTCCTCTGTTGTCCCCTTCTCCTTGTGCCCTCCATCTTTCCCAGCATCAAGGTCTTTTCCAGGGAGTCTTCTCTTCTCATGAGGTGGCCAAAGTATTGGAGTCTCAGCTTCAGGATCTGTCCTTCCAATGAGCACTCAGGGCCGATTTCCTTAAGAATGGATAGGTTTGATCTTCTTGCAGTCCATGGGACTCTCAAGAGTCTCCTCCAGCACCATACAGTGGTACCTCGGGTTACAGACGCTTCAGGTTACAGACTCTGCTAACCCAAAAATATTACCTCAGGTTAAGAACTTTGCTTCAGGATGAGAACAGAAATCACGCAGCAGAGGTGCAGCGACAGCACGAGGCCCCATTAGCTAAAGGGGTACCTCAGGTTAAGAACAATTTCAGGTTAAGAACGGACCTCCGGAACGAATTAAGTACTTAACCCGAGGTACCACTGTAATTCAAAAGCATCAGTTCGATACATACCTCCAAATGGTTGTCAAATAGAATGATAAAATGGGATTCCCCTCCTGCTAGAAGCCTCCTGCCTTAGCGTTAGCAGCACCACAAAGCTACAGCCTCAGAAGCTTCCAGATCACGCCACTTCTTGGGCCACCCTTTGAAAACCTGTAAATCAAAACTGTCTGCAAGCCTTGGCATCTCTGACACCTTTTGTAAACAATGTGCTCTTCTGGAATTTACCAGAACATATATAAAGTGTAAAAGAGAGCCAAGGACTTAATTCAGCTCTGTTGCATGCACTTGAACTTTTGACTCTCAGGTATGAAGTGAGTAGCAAACATCTGCTAAAAGCAATCAGCATGACTAGTTCATAGCAGGGCTATGGCAAGAATATGTAGCTGCCTAGCTCTTCTGTTGGCCTTTGGAGAGAAGAAGAAGTAAAAAAAAGCTTCATCTGTCAGATTTTTCATACTGTACTGGATTTAAATTGGACGACAAAGCCAACCTGAATCTTCTTCCACAGCACAGTGAACGATATTACTAAATGGATTTGTCAGTGATTTCTTTCCTGTCCAGATAAAACTAAAAATTAGCGCCAACAAAAATATTGCAAGTCTTGCCCCATTCATTTTGCCCTCTGATGCTGTGTTATTTGGGCACCATTAAAAATAGCATATTAAGGAAATCAGCCCTGAGTGCTCACTTGAAGGACAGATCGTGAAGCTGAGGCTCCAATACTTTGGCCACCTCAAGAGAAGAGAAGACTCCCTGGAAAAGACCCTGATGTTGGGAAAGATGGAGAGCACAAGGAGAAGGAGACGACAGAGGACGAGATGGTTGGACAGTGTTCTCGAAGCCACAAACATGAGTCTGACCAAACTGTGGGAGGCAGTGGAAGACAGAAGTGCCTGGCATGCTCTGGTCCATGGGGTCACAAAGAGTTGGACACGACTAAACGACTAAACAACAACAACAACATGAGTCAAAGAATTCTATCATCTGGACAACAAAAGTGAAGGCTGTAGTGTAAGGGTGGGCAAACTCTCAGCGTGAAAACATTGGGGCACAGATAAAGTTCTAAAACACATTACAGGCAACTGCACTTCAACAAACTGTAGAAGCAGTAATAGTAATTTGTTCCACAAACTAAAGCTGCAACCTTAACCCCATATACCTGAGCATGAACATCATTGAATTCAAAAAGACTTACCATATTGGCCCGCATATGTCCCACCTGAATATAAGCTACACCTTTAAAATTCAGGGAGGGGGGGAGGAGAAAAAAAGGCAATACCCAATATAAGCTGCTCTCTTAAAATTCTTCAGGCACTCACACCTGTTCCGTTTTACCGTATGTCTGTTTCAGCAGGGGTATCGTTAAAGCCAATGAGGTCGTGAATTTAAGCCACACTTTAACTTTTCAACGTCAGAATTGGGGGGGGGGGGTGATTCTTATATTCAGGCCAATATGGTACTTTTGAATAGACATTGTTGGAATTGCAGTGCAAATTAGTTGTACCTTGTTAGTGATACGCAAATCTGATAGTTGCAGTTTCTTTCAGATTCTCATTTTTCCAGGCTTAAATTCAGTTCCCCACCTTTTGACATCAGCTTGCAAATTTTATTTATTTATTTACTTATTTTTTTAAAAAAACTTTATGGAAATTCATCAGGGTTTTTTTCTATTATTTTCAATTTACATGCAATTTCACCTAATATAATGCATTCTTAATGCTATTTTCACTTACCGGTATAGGAGCAATTCAAGCTAGTATATGCGTTTTTGTCTAAATTACTCAGCTGGAGAATTGTAACATTTGTAGAAGCAGACATTTTAAAAGGTGGCTCTGTTTCAGATTGTGTATTGTTTTGGAGAGTGTGAACTAGGTAGGTTCACCGTTAAATGTGAATCAAATCGAATTTCTTTCCCATCCCTAGGCCCCATTGAAATCAATGTTAATTAAATCTGGATTAAACAACCATAGAATAGTAGGAATATTAATACTACTGGTAGAAAACACACACTTTCTCACCCATAGAGCAGGTGAACTAATTGCATTCCTAGGATGAGAAAAATGGATCAAAGAAATATTGGAGATTTTAAAAAGAAAGCAATGTTTGAGAAAGCACCAATACCTAAGAGATACCTGCTCCTCAGTTTCCTTTTATTTATAGCAGATGCTCTTTTGTTACTTTCTTTCCTACTATTCTAAAAAGGCTCCTTTGAACTCTACCAAACCAAATTTTCACTTGGTGCTACTGTTTCTTTTAGAAATGCACGCAGAGTTACTCTACGGAATCGTCCATATGTTTTGTAATATATTTCATGCATTTAAGTGGTTATTGATTTCAAATCAAGTATATGAACAGAATAAAGGAGTTAACAGAACTATGGCTGGAGCAACGTTAAGCAATTATTGCTGCTTTGGGCACATTTCAAACAGAACGGACCACTTAATATAATCAGGTACAGCTGCTTTTGAAATATACAGAGGGAAGTGAGCGTGTACTAGTTTCCCCTTCATTTAAGAAGCATGGAAAATGAACTCAGATATTTATTTATTTTAGATGGGAGCTGCCTGCAACCTTTCAGTTTGGTGTTCTAAATTATCAGAAAACAAGAACCACCAGCACTGAAGAAGAAAACATCTCATGTTGTTCAACGTTGAAGCTGCCTTCTAGCAAGTTATGACCATTGTCACAGGGAACACAGTACTGCTTCCTCTGATAGGTCTTCCTAGTCCAGCTGCCTGGGATTCTAAACTTATAAGCTTCATTCTGTGCCCAATAACTGCAGGTTGCCTTTGCCCAGCATCACCGTGGCCCACAGATTGCAGCAAAACACCAGGCAAGGCTTTGCCCAATGTCTTGTCTGTATAATGGGCTCATGGGAAAAAGCTGTCCCATGAGCTTTTGCAAAAGGGAGGGGAAAGTACCATACTTTTCCGTCTATAGGATGCCCCCATGTATAAGATGCCCCCTATTTGGGAGGCCTCAAAATTTGGAAAATAGGGGGGATTGAGCTTTGGGGGAGGATTATTTGGCCAGAATGCAGCACACAACCGTTCGCGTCGCTTATAATTGCTGCTTGGGCTTGTTCTTCGTTCTGGTGGGTGAGCAATTTTCGGCCTACCGCCCCCCAACAATCAAGAGGCAAATTGCCGCTTAAAATCTTGGGCTCGTGCTTCGTTCCAGTGGGTGAGAGATTTCCGGCATTTGCCGCTTGATTGGTGGTGGTGGTGGGGATGTCGAAAACTGCTCACCCACCAGAACGCAGCACACAACAGTTCACGTCACAGCTGCCCGATCACTGCCATTAGCCTGCCCAATTCTGCTGAGGCAGCCAATAGACAGCTGCCCTTGGCGCAGCAAGCAGGGAGTGTGATTGGCGGCCACTGGCTACAATCAGACAGCTGATAGCATCTGTAGATAGTGCCACTCACTCATCCAACCTTCATTGCAGGCTATTGGATATTATTACAGGCAATGGATATCTATTTGTAGCAATAAGATGCACAAAATAAGCATATTACATTTCGGCTGGTACAGAATGCAATCATTTAGGTACTGTTGGTGCCACACACTGAGTAAGACTGTGTTTTGTCCTGCAATACCCTACATGGTTTAGGACTTGGCTATCTGAACTTGCCTGAGCCCTGGTAACATAATTCAGTTTTGTACTGCAGTGGGTGTGGTATAGTGGGTAGAGAGTTGGACTAGGTCATGGGAGACTAGGGTTCAAATCCAGACTAAGCTGTGAAGCACAGTGGGTGATTTTGGACCAATCATTGCCTCTCAGGCTTCACAGGGGTGGAGAGAACCATGTGCACCATCTTCAGCTTGTTGGACAAAAAGGTGGGACACAAACAGACAAACAAACAAAGAAACAAATCACATCATAGACCTATATTGTATGTGTGCCTCCAGATGTTCCACACCATGTGACACACTGAGACTCTCAGGTAGTATTCATTGTAGATATAGTAGCAATGTACTTTTTGTCACATAGATTTGAATATATCCTTTCTTGTTTTCTGGCCCTGGAGGTTATATTGAGTTAAAAGGTAAAGGTAAAGGGACCCCTGACCATTAAGTCCAGTCACGGACGACTCAGGGGTTGAGGCACTCATCTCACTTTACAGGCTGAGGGAGCCAGTGTTTGTCCACAGACAGCTTCTGAGTCATGTGGCCAGCATGACTAAGCCACTCCTGTGTCACTCCCTACCACTGCCATTGCATACCCTGCAACATTTCTCCAATGAAAATAAAAAGGTAAAGGGACCCCTGGCAGTTAGGTCGCTTTACTGGCTGAGGGAGCCGGCGTACAGCTTCCGGGTCATGTGGCCAGCATGACTAAGCCGCTTCTGGCAAACCAGAGCAGCGCACAGAATGCCAATCTCTTTTTATATAGAGAGATAGAGAATAAGGGAAATCTATTCACTGTTTTAAACCATATGTATAGCTATACATATACATATACAAATACGAGTAATACACACACAGATTTTGTGATAGGGCAACATAAAACTCCCATCCAATAGTGTCTGTCTACTGATGCATTCTAGATGTGATAACTAAACTGGACACCTTTTTTTTTTTAATCTGTCTTGGCAGCTGCACACCTTAATGGGGATAATGAAATCCAGCCGAGTTTCTCTTATATATACATTCCTCCTTGCAGTGATGAAGCTTAGCTGTTCTGCACCCAGCTTGGCTGCAAAACGGGCTGCGAGAGAAATCACCATTTGATTGTAAATTGAGCAGATTTGTTCTGAAAGTAATCTAAGTCCAATAAAAAGGGTGCTCTTGTGATGACACTTTTATAGATTTGATTTTCTGAATGGAAGTGCACTTGGAATTCCCATGAACTTGCAGGAATGCAGCAACATTTTTGTTTTACTGCAAAAATAAGAGATTCGGCAGTGCAGTCACAGGGCAATAGAAATACGCCGACTTTCATGGAGCAATAAATTGGGTCCCCCGTGGCAGTACCATACTTGCCGATGCGCAAAAGATGAAGCTCTTTCCCAAGAAACACAAAGAAAACAAAACCTGGAACAATTGTGTGTGTGATTTCATTAAAGAGGACAATTGGATTTTGACAAGATAATACGTTCCATGCATAGAACAATAATGATGTTTAGCATCTGTATAACTGTGATCATAAGAGAAAAATAATGTGGCTTTTTCATCTTCTACTTGGCCTAATTCCCACCTATGCTTTTTCTTGAGACTACATGTGTACTGAACAACCTATTTAGCTGTTCAAGCTTCCAGAAGAAGGGCAGTGCCTCCAAGATCCATTCAGGAGTATATCTGCCCACTCTTATGGCCTTCCTTTGCCTGAATTTAGAAACCCACCACCCACTGCACATAGACCTGGTTTAGACATAAATCTGTGGTGAAGTTGGGTGTTTCATACATGAGCAGGAGCAAAGCTTAGATTTGTGCACTTCCTTTTCTTCTCACCTTTCTTCCTATAGCATAGCTGTGAGATTGGTTGCATACACTTCTTGGTTTAAAATATTTGATATTACCCACTGTGTCCTAACTAGTGTGATCTTGACTTGTTTCAGTAAACTGTTATTTCAGTTAATCACAGTTTGCCCTTCCTGGGTGTAAGGATAAACTACAGTCCATCAAAAAGCAGGGAAGATGCAGTCAAAAATTTCAATCTTCTCTGCATGGCCACATTGGAGACAGAGGAATAATGTTTTTTCAGCATTATGCTCAAACTGGAAAATTTGACCATCTAGCCTCTAACCCCTTACCCATACCTAAAAGCCATTTTCCTGATCTGACACTATTTTTAAAGGAAGGGAAAGTAAAAACTTTCCAGAATGAGGGGGGAAAGGTTGATGTTGAGAAGAACCACAAGTAAAACTCCAAGATATCCTATATCAACACTGTTTAGATTCTTTAGCCTCAATAGGGTAGGGGAGTGTAGCTTTGTTCAGTCTTTTTAAGTTAATTGACACAATTTACAGTTCTTGGAATACTACAGAGATCAAAATTCAATTAGATTTCCATTTTTGCATTTCTCTGAATTTTGCAGTTCAGTTCATGGCTCAAAAACTTACCATACTACACATCTTACGTTGAAATATGTGCAATAATTGTGCATTTTACAATGAGACAATTATTTAAAATGTTCATAAATGGGTTTCATGGGGACTTTTTTTTATCAGAGTGATGCAGAAATGGGGCTGGACAGATTTTTGAATGGGCACAGATGGAACAGATATTGACTAAAAATAGACTGACCCATCCATTCTTAGTCAGTGGTAGACCACATGCTTGCATGAAAGATTCCTGAAATCCAGTAGAAAAGCAGTCCATAATTATTGACAATACTCAACTAGGTCCATAATTATTGACAATACTCAACAATACTCATAATTATTGACAATACTCAACTAGTGACCTAAGTTGGTACAAGGCAGAGTCGTATCTTCTAAGAAAGGTATCAACTCTAGTAGGTAGTTTCTTAAGTAATGGGTGCCTGTTCAAACCCTTCTTCTCAAGGCAAGTGGAATTTCTGTATATACGTCACCTAAATGCCCTCTGAGGGACTCCCTCTCTGAGCAAAAAGGTTTGTTCAGTTGTATATGCAGATCATTCTCTATTACTGATTCAGCACTCTGGAGAGCTCCACACTGGCTATCCACATTTTAGCTATATGATTTTATTTGATTTGATTACCATAACTAGCAAGCCTCTTGTATAAATTGTATGTTTTAAAAGCTTAAATTTCCCGTCTTTATTTTGGAAAAGAAGACTTCCAGGTGTTATTCTGAAGTCCAGTTAAAGCAGTATAATATATTACAATAGCAAAGTATTGCATAGTTAATCCTCTTGCTTTATTCATGTAGAACTTTGATGTTTTTATGGTGTTATAAAGATGTCATCGGAGGACACATAGCTAGACATTCACTCTGAATTCCCTTTCCTCTTGAGGCTAATAAAATTCTAGGCAGTATTAAAGCATTTTAGTTGGACAAACATTTTGGATACCATACAGGAATAAGCAAAAGTTTTACATAGCATAAGCAGCAAGAATTTTTATGCCTGCTGGGTTCTGGAAATGATAAACAAGTTGGCAACATGTTTCGCCTGTGGCAAGTAAAAAATATGTGACTTAATTTAACAAACAATGTGACATGGTCTTGGAATTCATCTATCTTTCCAGCCACTCCTCCAGTCTCAGTTGCTTAGCCAAAAGCTGCCAGAGTCTTCTATGATTTCAGGGAAGCTAAGCTAATGTCAGACAGAAAATTCATGGTGACCCGTCTCCCAGTCCCCAAATATGACATCAGATCAGTCACTACAGGTTCACATATGAATATTTCAAAATTTCATTTTACTACAAATTACATCTGAGATGAAGGTTCAAGGAAGCTGTTTCCAAGGCAGTTTATTCAGTGAGCAGATTGAGGTTGACATAAAATTATTGTGCACTTCATCAATCATTTATTTAAATCTACGTATTTCCCCACACTTCCTTACCTGGCTTTATATAGATTTTATTTTCTGGATGATTTATAGGATGGTCATGTGTTTTAACATGATACTTGAATGAACAGGTATAGAGTCTGGAATATGTCAGGAATATATCTTTATTCACCTGTGACATGAAAGAATCGCCTCCGACCAGGCAGGGGAGATAATGTAAATCGGAGAATATTTTTAAAAGCAAAATGATGATTTGCCAAATGACTAACATAGGTATGTGTGGCCATGAAGGCTGGTAACTTCTGCACACTTAATTGCAAGACTTATCTTGAGTTTCGTGCTCCTTAGCATCAAAGTTTCAACCCAAGTTCAGCATGATGAAAGGTGTTGCCTGAGTGGAGGAATGTATCCTCCGTCAAAATGCCAAATAAAATACTGACTCTGAGATATCGTCATTCACACAGATTTAGTGGAAGCCAAAACATCTCACTTCTCCTCATTCCATGGTACGTTGTGAAAATTATTTGTCAGATTTTTTTTCCTCTCAAGAAAAATGAGACTGAAGTCCTGTTCACACTTAGCTAGGAGAAAGCTCCATGGAGCACACTGTGATGTAGTTGTTCATAGCATTTCATTTGCAGATACAGTGGTACCTCAGGTTAAGAACTTAATTCGTTCTGGAGGTCTGTTCTTAATGGAGGTCTGTTCTTAACCTGAAACTGTTCTTAACCTGAAGCACCACTTTAGCTAATGGGGCCTCCTGCTGCTACCGCGTCGCCGGAGCATGATTTCTGTTCTCATCCTGAAGCAAAGTTCTTAATCCAAGGTACTATTTCTGGGTTAGCAGAGTGTGTAACCTGAAGCGTATGTAACCTGAAGTGTATGTAACCCGAGGTACCACTGTAATGTAAATGGTGGTCCTGGGATTCACATTGTAAGCATATTCTTACTTCTTCACACAGCACATAGTTAAACTAGTATGGGAAACAATTGACCAATAAAGTGAAACTGACATGGGGACAAAAATAATAATAATAATAATAATAATAATAATAATAATAATAATAATAATAATAATAAATTTATTTATATCCTGCCCTCCCCAGCCGAAGCCGGGCTCAGGGCGGGTAACAACAATAAAACAGTACAAAAGTACAGCACAAACAACACTCTAAAATCATTCATTATAAAATTAATTAATTCAAGCCACTGGCAACCATTGGGCCAGAGATCCGCAAAGATTGCCAAGGGAGGGAGTCAGGTTGTGCCCTGGCCAAAGGCCTGGTGGAACAGCTCTGTCTTGCAGGCCCTGCGGAAAGATGTCAAGTCCCGCAGGGCCCTGGTCTCTTGTGACAGAGTGTTCCACCAGATCGGAGCCACTGCCGAAAAAGCCCTGGCTCTAGTTGAGGCCAGCCTAACTTCTCTGTGGCCTGGGACCTTCAAGATGTTTTTATTTGAAGACCGTAAGTTTCTCTGTGGGGAAGAAGACTCTATCACTCAGCCCAAGACAACAAGAAAAATCCACCAACAGCATACGAATCAATATGGCTAACCTGATCCAAAAACACCCACCCACCCCATTCACACATGTAAACAAAATTCACCACAGCCAATCTCAAACAAGCAACCACACCCTAGGCCAACCCCAACCTCTCTCACCACCAAAGGAACACAAGTGAATGGCAAAGAGAACCTGCACAAGCGGCGCTGACACAAAACCCAACACATACATTAAGTAAAATAGAAACATCGCCACCCGACCCCACCCCAACTCACCATGGCCCCCTCCACCTCTTCCCCCCTTTTCTTCCTAATGTGACACTAATGTCTCAACAAATGAAACTGATCTGTAGAAAATGTAACTTGGAAAAAGAGACATTGCACATACTTTTGTAAACCAAGAAATCTTTAGTAAGAAATATGTTAAAATAAATAAATAAACAAATAAAAACAAACTATAGAATTCACTATCACAGGGGATAGTGATGCCTACCAACTTGGGTAGCTTTAACGGAGGGTTAAACAAATCCATGAAAGATAAGTCTATCCTTGGCTACTAGCCATGATGGTTGTGTTCTAACTCCACTTTCAAAGGCAGTATGCCTCTGAATATCAGCTGCTAGGGATCACAAGAGGGGAGAAGAAGAAGAAGAGGAGGAGGAGGAGGAGGAGTTTGGATTTGATATCCTGCTTTATCACTACCTGAAGGAGTCTCAAATGGCTAACATTCTCCTTTCCCTTCCTCCCCTACAACAAACACTCTGTGAGGTGAATGGGGCTGAGAGACTTCAAAGAAGTGTGACTGGCCCAAGGTCACCCAGCAGCTGCATGGGGAGGAGCAGAGACGCGAACCCGGTTCACCAGATTACAAGTCTACCGCTCTTAACCACTACACCACACTGGCTCTCCACACCACACTGGCTCTCCTGGGAGACTGTTATTGAACTCATGTACTGTTTGTGGGCTTCCCTCGGCCATCTGGTTGGCTACTGTAAGAGCAGGATGCTGGATTAAATGGGCTTTTGGTATGACCCAGCAGGACTCTTCATATGTTCTTAAGAACCTGTTCCCTGAGTACAGCCTTGAGCCAGTGTGGTGTAGTGGTTAAGAGCGGTAGTCACATAATCTGGGGAACTGGGTTCGCATCTCCGTTCCTCCACTTGCAGCTGCTGGGTGACCTTGGGCCAGTCACACCTCTCTGAAGTCTCTCAGCCCCACTCACCTCACAGAGTGTTTGTTGTGGGGGAGGAAGGGAAAAGGAGATTGTTAGCTGCTTTGAGACTCCTGAAGGGGAGTGAAAGGCGGGATATCAAATCCAAACTCTTCTTCTTCTTCTTCTACAGCCTTGAGCTTGTGTTTTCTGACTAGCCATGCTGCAGGACAAGAAAATCTAAAAACAGCAGAAATATTCAAAGTCTATAAATACTGGCGGTGGGATCCTGAATTTCAGAATACAGGTGAATGGATCATATGGAATTGAGTAGTGGGAAAGTTCCTTTCTCTTCATTCAGCAACTGAATATCCTTTTGCTATGAGCAGAAAAAAGCTAGGATAAATAACTTATTGTTCATTTCCATCCCACTTTTGGTTAGTTTTTCCAGAACATTGTGCTTATTTGCCACAGTAAATAGCAATTTATTTTAAGTTTAGTAAGAAACCCAAAGCTAATAAAGATGAGCTATTTTATACCGTATGGTACAGCTACCTCTTTGCAGAAAACAACCTGCTGATGGCTTCTCATATAGGTAATATGCAAATAATAAGACACACAATTAAACATATTTATGGTAATATAGTTGATGTTTGTATAAGCTGATACCCCAAATAAACCTGTGAAGCAGAAATAAAAATTGAAATATAGAAGAGATATGTTATGCTTCCTACCCTTTTATTAACATCACAACATTTTAATGAACCTAGATTCTGCAGCTTGTAAACTTAGCTGCACTAAAGCCAATCTACAGGGCTATGCGTGATACAGGATTAATTTCTCTTATCATGCGCATGAAGCATGTTGTTCCTGGCCTCACTTATGAAAAACCACACAATGTGTTCCAGCTTTTCGCTCGGCTCAATAAACGCAAGGCTTTTGACATCATTACCTAAGTATTTTAAGGCTGAAGGGCAGTCCCATTTTTGACTCATATGCCTCCTTCCTTAACATATACAGTGAGGGGCAACAGAGAGAAGGACCTTCCCCACCATACCCCTTCCTGCTCTATCATCTCATGGACATTTCTTCCAGCCTGATTTCGATACCAGAAGTAAACCCAGCTGAAAGAAAAGATGAAGTATGAAGACTTTAGGTGGGAGATGCAGAAACTCACTCACCTTCTTGGTAGTGGTGCCCGCCCATCAGATGCCAAGGAGATAAAAATTAACACAACTTTTAGAAGACATCTTAACGCAGCCCGGTATCAGGAAGGTTAAATGTCTGACATTTTATTATGTTTTTATATTTTCTGGAAGCTGCCCAGAGTGGCTTGGGAAACCCAGATAGATGGGCAGGGTATACTTCTTCTTCTTCTTCTTCTTCTTCTTCTCCTTCTTCTTCTTCTTCTTCTTCTTCTTCTTCTTCACATTGGACAATGCTACAAGATGACATGGCATCACTCTGATGGAGGCTTCTGGGGTGTGTGGGTGGCATTCAGTGGCCATCAGGAGATATTCACATCGCATAATATTCCTCCCCAGAGGGAAACCTATACTCAATGATGAGATGAAATGTCTGACCATATCTCCACTCAGGGGTTTTAAAAGGGTGGTGAATTGTAATGTTTGGCTGAGTTGCCTTAATTTGACAGAGAGGCAAGGAAGTCACAAACGTTCCTGGATGCCATTGATGGAGTTACTCACATAATCATCATCATTTATACCCCACCCATCTGGCTGGGTTTCCCTATCCACTCTGGGAAGGTCCCAACAGAATATTAAAAACACACTAAAACATCAAACATTAAAAACTTCCCTAAACAGGGTTGCCTTCAGATGTCTCCTAAAAGTGAGAGAGTTGTTTATTTCCTTGGCATCTGATGGGAGGGCGTTCCACAGGGCAGGTGCTACTACCGAGAAGGCCCTCTGCCTGGTTCCCCGTGACCTCACTTCTGGCAGTGAGGGAACCACCAGAAGGCCCTCAGAGCTGGACCTCAGTATCCAGGCTGAACGATGGGGGTGGAGACGCTCCTTCACATCTTTCAGAGTGGCAAGCAGAGGAAGAACCTAGAGAAGGAAAGGAGAAGGAAAATAGGGGGTTTGCTGAAAAGCGTGCTGAAAGGCCTTAGGAAGGAGAGAAGGGTGCTCTAGAGTGCAGAAAAGGAGAAGCCTGAGATACAAAGCAAAGCTTAAAAGGTAATGAGAAAAAACAAGAGGTACATATGTTAAGGGTCATAGCTGTGTAGCAGAGTATCTCTTTTGCATGTGGAAGATCATAGGTTCCAACCCCCAGCAACTCCAAGTAGGAAGATGCCTTAAACCCTGGAGAGCAGCTGCAGTCAGAATAGAATAGATAATACTGAGATGGACAAATAGTCTCACTCGGCATAAGGCAGTTTCCTATACCAAGAAGGTGCAGAGGTGAAGATGGCTGAATGTACAGTGGTTTCAATGTTTTGCAGTGCCTCACACAAAACAAAAACAAAACAAAACTTGAGTGGTTGAGATTTTCTGAAGCTAGGATGTGCCTAGCAATTCTGAGCTGAAGATAAAGATAAAATTAGGGTTGGGTGCTTTTAGAACAAAACAGGAGTTTAATATATCCTAAAGCTTATATAGTTGCAGGTGTGTGCGCACACGCACTCGTTTTTAGAGACCCAGTGGAACCCATAAACAGGCTTAGCACTAATAAACCCAGAAGTTATGAAGGAGAAATATGCCATAAAATGGTAGCAAACAATAATGCTTTACATTTCTCGGTTGCTTGGGAATGAGTCATGCTAGACGTAAAACACCAAAACCCTAAATAAACGTCAACCTAAGCAGATTCATTGGCAAGCAGCATCTGGACACAACGGAAAGGAAAGCTAAGAAAACAGTGCCGAAAGCAACCAATTTCTAATCTATGTTGCGTCAAAAATTTCCTGTATGGTATCTTTATGGAGTATTGGAAGTTTTCAGCCAGGAATCCAAAGGGAAGCAGAAACATAAAATCTAATTTGTGAAGCCTGCTTCATTTTTAATTCCAACTCAAACCCTTGAAATCTTGGCTGCATATTCCATTTCATTAAATAGAATCTCAGGAGGATATTTATACAGTGGTATCTCGGGTTAAGAACTTAATTTTTTCTGGAGGTCCATTCTTAACCTGAAACTGTTCTTAACCTGAGGTACCACTTTAGCTTAATGGGGCCTCCGGCTGCCACCGCGCGATTTCTGTTCTCATCCTGAAGCAAATTTCTTAACCAGAGGTACTATTTCTGGGTTAGCAAAGTCTGTAACCGGAAGCGTTTGTAACCTGAAGTGTCTGTAACCTGAGGTGTGTGTGTGTGTGAGAGAGAGAGAGGTGGAATGTCATGAGATCAATCTGATGAGCAGAGGGAGAAAAATATTAGGTAGGTTTATAGGTTCATTTTTCTGTATTTGATTATTGCATCCATAGGTAAAGGTAAAGGGACCCCTGACCATTAGGTCCCGTCGTGGCCATTTCTGGGGTTGCGGCACTCATCTCGCTTTATTGGCTGAGGGAGCCGGTGTACAGCTTCCGGGTCATGTGGCCAGAATGACTAAGCCGCTTCTGGCAAACCAGAGCAGTGCACGGAAATACTGTTTACCTTCCCACTAGAGCGATACCTATTGAACTACTTGCACTTTGACGTGCTTTCGAACTGCTAGGTTGGCAGGAGCAGGGACCGAGCAACGGGAGCTCACCCCATCACGGGGATTTGAACCGCCGACCTTCTGATCGGCAAGTCCTAGGCTCTGTGGTTTAACCCATAGCGCCACCCACGTCCCTCTAAACACTCTGTGAGGTGAGTGGGGCTGAGAGACTTCAGAGAAGTGTGACTAGCCCAAGGTCACCCAGCAGCTGCATGTGGAGGTGCAGAGACGCGAACCCAGTTCCCCAGATTACGAGACTACCGCTCTTAACCACTACACCACACTGGCTCCTTCTCCCAATGATGTCCTGCAAGGCAGAGGAGGTTTAGGATCAGAAATTTCCTGCTCCTAGATGGGCTACCTTCCCAGGTTGTTGAGTCCAATCCACCCTTCACTTCCCTCTACTGCATGTGCAGAAACAGCCATCTTAATCATCAGATCCATTATTGGTCTTGACCGCTCAAACTGCTGGAGCTTGTCTTTGCATGGAGGACGGTCCCTAACTCACTGAGGCTTTGAGACCCATCGGCTACGCTCACCTGGTTTAGCCAGCCAGCCAAAGCCATTTATTGGATGCAAACTCCAGTGAACCCTGAAACTTACTTCTTATTAAAGATGTATAGGATTACTCTGTAAACCGCAAACACCAGTTCGGGTTTTGACTTTGTGTTCCCTTGGGGCAGCGCACAGAATTCCCCTATCATTCCCCTTGTTGGTTTTCAAAGACACAGTGCAGTGCAATGCAGTGCAGTCTTGATCATTTGGAAGCTGTTGGTATAATTCCAATTGATTTTAATGGAACAGCGTTTTCATCCTTTTTTCTTTTTTGTCAACAGAAAGAAAAAGCAGTGACTGTGAAAATCAATTAAAGCAAATAAAGTAACTCATTTTGATTCCCCCCATTTGGCGACTATTTTCAGTTATAACGTTGTTGGCTGCCTCTGTGAATTGACAAAGTGGAGTTTAGTAAAATTCTATTGCTGTATTCTGTGCCTTCTTTGAATGCTTCTTCCTCCATCCAGTTTGATTAGCTATTAGTCAGGAAATGAGAGTGAAGTGGAGAACAGGATCACATATGGGTCTGTCCCTGAAATTGCATGGGGACTTAAATCCATAATAGTGTGTATTGTGTGCATTTAAGAATTCAATTTATCAAGTCAATGGCACCCTTGTTATTCCTTATGGAGTGGAGGTGGCGGATGTCCACAGCTTTCTGCCGGGAAATTCTGTTTTCTGTTGTACTGCTGTAAGAGATTTCTCGGGAAATAAAGGATCATAAAATGGCTATCTCGGCAGTGCTAAAAGAGAACACTTGAGCATTTAAGAACATCTCACGGGTTTCTGTTCTACTACGTGCTAAGAGGTGTATTGATTCATAAGTGTCTAAATTGGAAATTCCACTTAAATCCTTTCCCATAAAGTGTCAATTTGCTGAATCTTGCATTTGGAAGACAGCATTTGAAACGATCTCCTGCCAAAATAGCACAATTGTTTTCCCTGACATGTCTACCCTGTAAAATTTTCTTTGGTTATGTCTGCTCTTCTCTTCCTCTTTGTGCGCAATACAAAGTTTGCTTTTTTCCATTTATCTTCAAAGTGCAAAGTGTACTTTAAGAAGGAGGTAGACAAACTGGAACGAGTTCAGAGGAGGGCAGCGAAAATGATCAGTGTTTTTGAAAGCAGGTCCTGTGAAAGTTTGAAGGCATGGGGTATGTTTAGCTTAGATAAGAAGATAGACAACACGATAGCCCTCTTCAAATACCTGAGAGGCTGTCACATGGAAGAGAGTAAAAACTAGGGTGCACAACAGATTTGACCAAATCCCAAACTGAATTGGATTGATTTGTGCTCTGTCCAGATTGGTTTGAAGCAGCTGCAAATTGCTACGGAACAAACGGGGTTGTCCTCGATTAATTTGTAGCCATTTGTGCTGAATTGTCATTCGAAACAGTCTTTCAGAAAGCAAGGCAGGCTATTATTAATTACAACACCATATTAAGGCAACACTAGGATGGGGAGAGAAGAGGGGAGCGAAAGGAGAACCAACCCAGATCTCACTAACCACAGTGCTTGAGGAGCTGCACTTTGCTCAATGAGAGCTGCATTCTGGAATGCTATCCATAGAGCTCTCCTGATCTGACCCATGGCTCTGACCCCACCCTCTGGGGCCAACCGGAGACCACTAGCTTTGCTTCTCATCCTGTGCCAAAATAGTCCAGGGGTAGGGCCAATGTTTAATTAGGGTAAAACACACCCCTGCATTGATCATATGGGGAAGGGGAGGAGAGTTTTCATCACCTCTTCTTCCTCCCGACAGCAGGGGGACTCAGTTCTGCAGGGTGCTTCATCAAAAGGAGCTTCTCCTGCAATGCGCAGGATGACTACATTAGCTGTTGAGCAACAGGCAGGAAGCAGAGTCAGGTGGCATTGGGCTTCTCCTGGGAAGAAGCAGTCAGCAGTCAAGTAGGTCTTGTTCTTTCCATGGGTTTTTTGGCCTGGTGCTTATCTCTCCTTCCTGCCTAATGTTCCAACCTCTTAACAGCCCTGGGTTTCTCGATTAAGCTTTTTAAAAATAGTTTTTATTTGATTTTACAAATCTATATTTTTCCACGCTCAATAATAAAAATGACACCAGATTCTTCTGAATCCCAAGACTCCCCTCCTCCCTTCTGTCGGTTCTTTTAGTAACTTTCTTGACTACATACTGTAAGTCCATCTAATTTATAATCCTCCCATTGTATCCAAAGTCTGTGCAACATTACAAGGGTTATTTAAGAACTGCTAAATAGTTCCACTTTTCACAGTGGTCTTTTAAATATAATATAAATTTCTCTCATTCTTTGTTCAAGTTTTGATCCTCCTGATTTCTAATTTTCCCAGTCAGTCTTGCCATCTCTGCATAGCCCAATAATTTCATCTGCCAGTCCACCCTGGTAGGAATCTTGTCGTCTTTCCAACTCTGAGCAAGCAACATCCTTGTAGCGGGTTTCTCTATTAAACTTGACCTGTAGTGATGCATGGCTGTCTCAGCCTGACTCAGCTGATGCCCAAATCTCTCCACATAACTCGGTTTGGCTCAGGACTTGGACCTCAGATGAATCCGGCACACATTCCTAGCTATCAGCCCGCCCAACATTCTACAGTCTTGAGCAGGGGAGGCGGCAAAATTTTATAATGCAGGAGGTGCAATTCAACATTGTCCTATGATGAATGTTCTGCCTGCTCAAGCATTGTAGCTTGCTAGATAGAAGGATTCCTGGTCTCCTCCCCCTGTGTACTCCTCTTGGGGTTCTCCTGACCCTGCCAAACCAATTTTGGGGTGCATGGGGAATACACAGGGAAATCCCTGGTGCACAAACAGAAGTTCTTGTGCTGAGCTTCTGCTGATAGGTTCTGGTGGATCCCCATCCACTCCCCACTTTGACAGCATATGGAACACTGATTTATATCAGTTCATTCTGATCACATTTATCCATTGACTAGTGATCAGACCTGAGGGAGGCTGAGCTAGCATGCGAAGAAATAATGTATTTTTGGGGGGGTGACTCCCCATAATTTTGTTTCATATTTTAATGAGCAATGGAAATATAGGTCTTAATAACCTTGAAACCAAGTGGGAGTTTCAGCTGGCTCAGCCATGCCAGCTGGGGTGGCAAAAGACGCCAGCGACAAGCATATAGCACAGATATGGAAAGAGATTCTCTTGTTCCTTGTTAGTTTTCAACCTCAGCAATCTTACATAACATGAGGTTGGGCACTTGAAGGAACATCTTTTCCAGATGAGCCTTTGCTCAGATAAAGCATTGCCATTTATTCAATATATACCTCTAGAGACTCTCTGAGATGAAAAAGTTGCCAGCAAATAGCTGGGCATTTTAAGTGATAGCACTTGGTTAGTTCCCTTATGACATTTAGGAAGTTTTAAAGAGCCTTCTTTTAAGAAAAACAATTTCAAAAGCAAAATACAGCAGAAATATGGAAGACTAGGCAGTTACTGTGTTTTATCCAAGACATGTTGATTTCTAATTCTTACTTCCTCCAAGAGAAATTTTTCCACAGCCACGGTTGTACCATTTTTTTCTTATCTTCAAGGAGATACTTGAGATAAAAGATATCAGATGTTCCAGTTAAATTTACCAGTAAGGGCTTAATTAATTGATTCCTGACATATTTATACAGCCCACAGTATAGTAAAATAAGTTTCATGCAATCAACAGCCTGAGAACATAAACGGAGTATGTTCTTGTAAGGTATACCGGTCTGTCTGCGGTTTAGGAATACATTTAGTAATACATTTGGTAAACAAACAACGGTAATTGGGTACTGACAAATTCGTAATATGTGGGGGTAATTGCAAAATGTGCCTTACTTGTTTTGGCAATTCTTAATTTTCATTTCTGATGTTTTATTGTATTTTTAATATTTTGTTGGAAGCTGCCCAGAGTGGCTGGGGAAACCCAGCCAGATGGGAGGGATATAAATAATAAATTATTATTATTATTATTATTATTATTATTATTATTATTATTATTATTATTATTATTTGTTGAAGGAACAAACTCTGGTCATCCTTTGGGCTTCCCTCTTTTGTGTTTTACAAACCCTGGACAGCTGCCAGCCATTGGAGACAATACTAAGCTAGGTCAACCACAGATTTGAGAGAAGACACATTTTTAGTAGCACTCAAACGCAACCCTATAGTAGGTCAGAGTGTAGGATTTCAGTTGAAGAAGCAAAATAAGCAGTGAGGGGACAGCGATGGGAGCAGTAATAGCGCCTGAGACAAAAGCAGTTTGTCAGATTTCTGGCTTTGAACATGACAGATCCATGTTTTGCTGCTTACCTCCTTCAATCCGGGGTATCTTGTTTAGTTTTGTACACCACAACTCTTCTTCTCTCCATGCCCAGTAATCCTCATAAGAAACATTCCAAATAAGACAGCGGTGGCGCTATCTGTTTCAGAATTGCCTTGTGTTACGATCCCTCAATTTACTGCTCAGCTTAATGCCTCCGAAATCCCTTGAAAGTGCATAGGGCACAGTTCTTGGCAGTTTCTACATGTCCGCTTGGTTTCTTTTGTTTAATGCGCAAACCTCTCTGCTGCTTCCCTGGTCTGTGATGCAGAGCGAGTCTGATGGGAAAAAGGCAATTACAGCCAATCGTAAGATTGGAAGGACTTACTCAGCGCCATTTGTAACACTTTTTAAACAGCTCCCTGAAGCTCTAATTTCGAAGCAACACCTCCTTATCTGAGAGAGTATACTGAAGATTTGTGTAAGGTGCATGACTCACAAAGAAGATGGCAATAACAGATAGCACCTCTTTTATCCGCGAGGGAATTTAAAACAGCTACTTTTGCCGGGGAAGGTTGGTGATAATTAGGTGAAGTTGACATTTTACGTTTTACTTCTTTATCTTCATTTCTAACACCTTGCAATGAGAAAATGCATTATTTTTACGGACACACTGAGTTATTCAGATAAATTCTCATTTGTTATCAATGGACTTCTCACTTTGTGGTTCCCAATTGTTACTAGACCATCAATAAACATTTCTTTATGATTAGTCCAAGATAGTTTTATGTGTTCTAAACTAGCAACTATCTTCTGTCAATGTACATGTTCTGGCCTACGTTCCATCCTGTGTTCTGTCACTATAAATGAGCAACAAAAGAGACATGGTAATTATACAGTAGGCAGGGTTGACACTGGTCCTTAACAGCAGCCAGGGCCACATCAGTACCATACATTTTAAACACTACTATACCACTTTAAACAATTCCCTGGGAAGAAGGCTTGACTGTTAAACCACTCTAGAAATTGTAGTCCTGTGCAGGGCTGGATTTAGGTTTGATGAGACCCTAAGCTACTGAAGATAATGGGGCCCTTTATAAGTGAGCAAGTAAAATATTTAATATCATTATACAGTAGTACCTAGGGTTAAGTACCGTACTTAATTTGTTCCGGAGGTCTGTTCTTAACCTGAAACTGCTCTTAACCTGAAGCACCACTTTAGCTAATGGGGCCTCCTGCTGCTGCCACGCCACCGGAGCACGATTTCTGTTCTCAGCCAGAAGCAAAGTTCTTAACCTGAGGTACTATTTCTGGGTTAGCGGAGTCTGTAACCTGAAGCGTATGTAACCTGAAGCGTATGTAACCTGAGGTACCACTGTAATATTTAGATATAGTATTATAGCAGCAAGTGGGGGTAATAGGGAACTGTACTAGTAAATAATAATATAGGCCTACTAAATAATAAGGGACGTGGGTGGCACTGTGGGTTAAACTACAGAGCCTAGGACTTGCCGATCAGAAGGTCGGCGGTTCGAATCCCCGTGACGGGGTGAGCTCCCGTTGCTCGGTCCCTCCTCCTGCCAACCTAGCAGTTCGAAAGCACCTCAAAGTGCAAGTAGATAAATAGGTACTGCTCTGGCGGGAAGGTAAACGGCATTTCCATGCGCTGCTCTGGTTCACCAGAAGTGGCTTAGTCATGCTGGCCACATGACCCGGAAGCTGTACGCCGGCTCCCTCGGCCAGTAAAGTGAGATGAACTCCACAACCCCAGAGTCGGCCACGACTGGACCTAATGGTCAGGGGTCCCTTTACCTTTACTAAATAATAAAGATGAATATTTTTCAAAAGTAATTTTATAATGGGATCAAAATAAATCAATTATGTATTACTTGAAATCGGTCAGTAGGCATAAGCCTCATACCCTTAGTCTACGCTGCCTGATCATCAGTCCACAAGCACTCTTTAATATTAGATAACAGGTACAACAGCTTGACTTACATTCAGCTGTGCTGCACTGCAGCCATGCAACCAGTCCATGCTGAATGTAGGCACTCTATATATAAAAATGAGAAAACCAGTGACATTTTAGGGAGCAGGCTAGCAGGCGGGGCCCATTACTTACATCATAGGAGCCTACACAAAACAAAACACTGTTGCTGCATGTAGGTTTCATTTTATTTGTTTTTTATCTTATATTTTGGAATGTACATCCAGTTTTTTTTCCTTTAATTTTTTTTTGGGGGGGGCAAGAGAGTGGAGACCTAAGCTATAGCTTGTTTAGCTTATACATAAATCCAGCACCGGCCCTGTGAGGGGAATCAGATGTGCTAACAACTCTCAGCATCCTTAAAAAAACTAGTTTAACAAAACAGTTGTCAGGGGCATCACTGTCATATATGCAATAAAACATATATTTATTATTTATGTAGTGCCTTTCCTTTACATAGCATTTTACAGAACAATATAGACAGAGATAGGAAGAGGCAGGTGAGGAAGGAATAAGCAGATGGAGGAGAACCTTTTGAAGTGAGCAGCATTGGCTATTCATTCATCAGCAGAAAATCAAGGCCTGTTCACGCAAATGCATGAAAATAAATATCAGCTATAACTTAAGTATAATCACATCAGCCTGGCTTCACCTGCTTTAGTAGTGAAAATAAAATGTAAAATCTTTTTTATTATATTCTTAAACGAAGCATTCAAATGAGCATTTTTATGAAATACCACTCCCCCCCCTTCCAAGGTTCTATTTACAATCTTATAAACCCTGCCTGAGGCAAAAAATATGCCAGCAGTTTCTGAGAGTCAGTTCTCTTCTCTACCTATCCATTTTTATTGATATTCAAAGTGTGGCATGACAGCTGTTTTCACAGAGGACGGATGAATGCACGTTAGTGCAGTAAGTTCTAGGTTAGGTTGCTTTCGACTGAACTCTCTTTAGGTTCTTATAGCCCTAAGCCAAATCTTCACTGGTGGAAGCTGAGTGAAAGAGGTGATTTTACCAAATCCTGCTGTGATAACTCTGATGGGAAACCTTTTTTGCCCTCAATTGCAGAACTCTGAGAAGAAATCTTTCAGTGTTCTCAGCAAATCGTATTGCAGTCCACTGAACACCTCCTTTCCCTCGAGTCCCATTTAAATGAGACAGTTGGACTCGGGAACAGTCATTCGTTAAGGGTTCTGACACTTGTTCAGAGACCCTTAAAGAACGAGAGTTTCCCAGATTCCTTGGGGGCAGCCATGACTGTTTAAAGTGGTATCATGCTGCTTTAAATGTATGGTGTGGATGGAGCCAAACTTCCTGAAACAATATGCAAACTGATACGGACTTTTTTTTTTTTTGCAATTTTGTGATGTTTTTCTTCAAACAAGTAATGCATTTAAAAAGTGCATAAAATGCATAGTCATGAAAAGAACATGTAATAATAATAGTAATAGTAGTAGTAGTAGTAGTAGTAGTAGTAATAATAATAATAATAATAATAATAATAATAATAATAATAATAATATACTCTGGGTGGCTTATAGTGCCTATAAAAACATAATAAAATGTCAAACATTAAAAACTTCCCGATACAGGGCTGCCTTCAGATGTCTTCTCAAAGTTGTGCTTGTGAGGCAAAACTGCTTGGTGCAATGTGTTTATTAGGATAAACACGCACGAAAATGTGGGTGATATTTGGTGAGTTATTTTTTGAAAAAGCAAAGCAAGGCTCAAACTGGTGCAGAAATGTTCAGAACTCAACTTAGGATTGAGGGAGGGGGAGAAACAGAAACTAACAAATGTATACCTACTTAGTACTGCTCTTTGGGTTCCAACAGAACAGTGCAAGAGAGGGAGCGTGTCTAGTCCTGACATCCTATGAAATGTGGACATTTCTCAGGGGGCACGTTCGATGTAAGAGAAGCTGAGCTAGTGGAAACATGATTGGAGCAGGAAGAGCCAACATTATCTTTTGCAGCATGGATTTTTGAGGGTTGCCATGTTGGTGACCTCTGGTCCAGGCTCAGTAACAGCATCTCTTCTGAGTTTCCCAGACAGAAGACGTTTCCTAACTGTACATGGCAGGGATTGAATGTGAGATCTTTGCAAGCAAAGATCTGCTAATTATCATTAAGTTAGGGCCCCTTCTCAAATTCATGACTGAATAGATATTAGGACTTGGACATCCCATTGCTTCTTGCATTCTGCTTTACGTCACACAAATGCTTAAAGGAGTTTGATCAAAATTGTGGTGTAAACAGGAACGTTCATAGTAAATGCAAAGGAAACTACTACATGGCCCTTCTTCCCGTATCTCTGATGAAAGAAATTGTATTGCTTATTGGTTTGGAACAAGTTAAATTAATCCCACTTGATGTATCAAAAGCGAGAAAACCATTTTATAGAAAACTCATTAGTCTTAACCAGGAACACTCTCAATCTTACTCCTTTCAGTAAATTTCAATTTTGGAAACAAACAGCAATTTCCCATGACTGGTGTTCGTAGAATGAGAAAATGTGTTAAATTTATCTGCCTGTGATTCCCTCACTCAGCTAATCCAGTTTTCACCTGATTAAAAAATAATAAATACTGCAATGCAGCTAAACTGGAAGTGTAAGTTTGTTGCTTCAATGTAAATGATGAATTATGACACTTGGTGCATATCAGGAGTGAATCAGGCCAAAGTTCTTTCTCACAATATTCCAATGGGATGACCACAAGAAGGACATGAAGAAAATAAACTTCTCCTGCTGGTGTTTCTGATAGTGGAAATTATCTATCTATCATCTATCTATCTATCTATCTATCTATCTATCTATCTATCTATCCATCTATCCATCTATCCATCTATCCATCTATCCATCTATCTATCTATCTATCATCTATCATCATCATCTATATCTATCTATCATCTATCCATCCATCCATCCTAAGTAGTAGCCATGGTTAGCCTTTTCCTCCATGAATGTGTCTAACCACACTTAAAAGCCTTCTACATCACCTTGCCAACAAAGGTCTGAATAGTTAAAGCTATGTTTTTCCCAGTAGCGATGTTTGGAAGTGAGAGCTGGACAATAAAGAAGGCTGATCACTGAAGAATTGATGCTTTTGAATTATGGTGCTGGAGGAGACTCTTGAGAGTCCCATGGACTGCAAGAAGTTCAAACCTCTCCATTCTTAAGCAAATCAGCCCTGAGTGCTCACTAGAAGGACAGATAGTGAAGCTGAGGCTCCAATACTTTGGCCACCTCATGAGAAGAGAAGACTCCCTGGAAAAGACCCTGATGTTGGGAAAGATTGAGGGCACAAGGAGAAGGGGACGACAGAGGACAAGATGGTTGGACAGTGGTCTCGAAGCTACAAACATGAGTCTGACCAAACTGCGGGAGGCAGTGGAAGACAGGAATGCCTGGCATGCTCTGGTCCATGGGGTCATGAAGAGTCAGAGATGACTAAATGACTAAACAACAACAACAACAACACATCTAAGAAGCAGCAATGGACTACAACTACTACTACTACTACACCACAGAGAGGCAGAACTGAGGGCTAGCATTGTAAGCCATGAGGTCACTGTTCTTCTGTCAGCATGGAAGAGAAACTGAGACCCTCCGAAACATGTACTGGCCATTGCCTGAGCTACCAACACCAATGAACAGCTGTATTATGGCTACCATATTAAAGAATCTGAATCTAAAACTTCTGCCAGGAAGTTTTTAAAATGGGCAGCCTTAAAATCTCCATTGAACAGTGCTCTTGATGCATGTTCCAATTTCTCCGTGTGACTGTTCAGACATTTAGAAGTGAGGAGAGCATTTCGCAAGCTGGACATTCTTGTAACAACTGGCTGGCACAAATGAATGAATGAATGGACAGATTTCAGAGCTCAGCAGACCTGCAACTTTACTTATTCAATCCCTGCCAGCTCAGCATACTGTCTCTGTTCTGGAGGGCCGATATTGGCTGTCAAAAGCAGCATTCTCTCCTGATTTAAAAGATCATTCATTTTACCATTTCCTCTCAGTGATATCAGAGCCAAATTTCATAGTTAAGGGAGGAATTAAGGTACACAGGCTTTGGCATTCAAAGGGGTTGGCATGCTATCCCTGTACGTGAAGTTTTTTCAGAGAGACCTGAGACAGCAAGAAATTATGCATAGGCCCCCCACCACCCTGAGGAGTTTTATATTTTGTTTGTTTATAAAAGTACTTACATACTCTCCCCTCACAAAATATGGGACCAGTATAGAGCAACATAAGAAGTCTTTAAAGGCAGTACAGAATGGTCATTAAAATATCTGACTACTCAAGAAAATATTAAACAACTGCTTTGGCCTGTTGGTATTAAAAAGACTGTAGGAACACAGGTGACAATCTGGTCTAAACCACTGAACCTCTTGGGCTTGCTGATCAGAAGCTCCTGTTGCTCTGTCCCAGCTCCTTCCAACCTAGTAGTTTGAAAGCACGCCAGTGCAAGTAGATAAATAGGTACCGCTGTAGCGGGAAGGTAAATGGCATTTCCATGCCCTCTGGTTTCTGTCACGGTGTCCTGTTGCGCCTGAAGCAGTTTAGTCATGCTGGCCACATGACTCGTAAAGCTGTCTGCAGACAAACACTGGCTCCTTTGGCCTGAAAGCGAGATGAGCGCCGCAACCCCATAGTCGCCTTTGACTGAACTTAACCATCCAGGGGTCCTTTACCCTTTTCTTTCTTTTTTCCAACCTATTAAAAAGACCAGAGATGCCTGAAGGTCAGAAGTGTCTGTTGAATCTCTACTGGAAAGATAGAGAGGCTGGTGACACTAAATGCTTGACTTCTAGCTGAGGCCACCTGGGTCTCTGTAACATGTAACAACTAATAGCACTCCTATGGTTGATCTCAGTAATCTAGAGGATCTCAGTGATCAAGCTGGGTGTCAGGAATGAGCCAGCTCCCAGTGAAGGTTTGCAGCCAATGGAAGAAAGCAGCCAGGAACAGAGAGAGTTAACTTTCAGGATGAACAGCAGCTAGTGCCAACTCCTCCACCCCTTGGAATGCCGGGTGATAAGGGAATGGCTGAGGGTGGGCTGGAACCCAGCGAAAAGTCTCAGGAAGTTCAAACAGGTGCAAACAGAGACAGACATAGTTTGTCAAAAAGGGAGGAAGGGGAAGCTGATCCAATCCCTCCTCAGAGTAGGCTAAGGAGAGGGCTGTTAGACCAGAAACAAAGCAAGAGATGTAAGACAGCAAAGTTCACCATCTTCTGTAGGAACCGGAAGCAATCTTCAGAAGGGTCACCTTGACTGATGTTGTTGGAGGCTGTGTTAGAGCCGTCCGGAGCTATCTGTTTGTTTTGACAATAAATCATCCTTTTTAATTAGCTACATTCACTGTGTTATCAAGCTGGGAACTTGGACTCCTGGGACTATATGGTTTTAGTACTCAAGGTATCCTAGACCCTATATATCCAGGGCTTCACCCTGGCCAGGTAGCAGATGGACAGCCAGTGCAGACAGCTTAAGAGAGGTATCATGTGTTGCTTGCCAATATCTTCTCTCATCAACATTCTAGCCTCTGCTCTTTGAACTAACTGGAGCTTCTGGACTAGGCTGAAGAGCAGCCCTATGCAGAGAATGTTGCAGTAAACATTTAGACTTCATGGGAGCTTTCCAAGAACAGGGGACACAGGATTTATCATTTCATCTGGACAAATAGCTCAGCTGGTAGAGCATGAGACTTTTAATCTCAGAGCCACGGATTCAAGGTCCACAGTGGGTGAAAGGTTGGACCAGAAGACCCTTGTGATGCCTTCTAGCTCTACAATTCTATGTTTCTATTTCTTTGTGATTCTGTGTTTCTTTATGAGGTCAATTCTCTCTTTAACACTAGCAAATTAATAAATAAAACCATAATATATGCTGTGCCTTAAATTTCCATAAAACATAATTGCCCTTTAAAATAATCTCCAGAGAAACATTCTATTTTTATTTAAAACACACACACATACAGAAAAGTAATATATTCAATAGGCTTTGACCTTAAGGCTAAGAAATTCCTTGTGGTACAAGATGGATTTTTAACTCAGTCAGAAGTGTGTGCTCATCTGCATAGGCAGTAACTTGTGCAAAGTTTATTTTTAAGTCAGCCAATTAATACACCCATCATTTATTAAATTAATTAATTTGTATAGTTAAAGCACACAATGTGATAGAATGCTTTAGGAGGCACCATTAAGTAGGGGCTAATTAGAGCTAATGAAAGCTTCCAGAGCTCCATTTATAGGAGTTTGATTAATTTTAACCAGTGGGACACACTTGCAGGGGAAAACATTATAGCAGCCCAGTCCCATACAGCTTATTAGGCATGCCTCTTCCCAGTGATTTCAATTACCTTAGGCGTGCCTAACTCTGCAGAAGATCAGCCTGCAAAGCAAGCATTTTTGAACTGCAAGTTTTCCAAGTGATATGCTAGTTACATAGCACTGCTAGACAAAGTAATATGCCTAGGCCATTGTCCCAGCAGGTGGGGGGGGGGGATGCAATACTTTTCTTACAACCTCGAAAGAATAATGGCTGTAGCCCATTTCTGCAGAGTCAGTGGACAGAAAGTAGCATTCCCTGGTAGATAAGAGAAAAATGAAAAATGAGAAGTCTATTCAGTTTGTCCAAAGTTGCACCTTTTCTAGAAATTTTGGTCTCTTTGATACAATTTAGATCAAGTTGCCAGCAGAATACGGTATGTTCAAAACATGTATCTGATTTCCTGAAACCTTTCACTTTTTTGAAAAAGGGGGGAAAGCTCCCAAGAATATATACATATATTCTAATCCATTTCAAGACATGCAATGGGGGTCATTTTTGGCATGGGGTATTTGATATGGGTAAAACCCCATTATCAAATGCTACCCTTCCTGCTGTGGGGCTCTAAGGAACAGAGATCCACATCTATGTAAACGACTGAAACAATCCTTACCACCCCTTCCTGGAAAAAAGAAAGCTCATTGTAGAGAAATGGGAGACAGGGCAGAAATGGAGATCAGGAGTTGCCTTGTTTATGGCGCAGACTTAGAGTGGCGATTGAGCACCCTCACCTAGATGCAGAAATGGGCATGCTAGAAGGAGTACATTGGGTTGGCTGAAAGCCAGCTTCAAGGTGGCTTAAAGCCAGGCACATGAGAATGGCAGAGTTGTTGGTCAGCCCAGAGTGCTGCAGCCACCCAGAGTGGGAAAATGACTGAGTGTCAGGGACTGGGTGGATGTGGAAGAATGGTAAGAGCTGCCCATCCAAGAACCTCCCAGGACTCAGAAGATGATGACTTTGATCCTGGATCCTGGGATGATCTGGGAGATGCTAAGCAGGGGGTCTGAGCAATCAAGGCAGGTCAGGAGAAGGAGGGCCAGGGTTAGTGGCTGAGAGTTACAGTGTGAGCGCAGGCAATCCCAGTTCTGCTGACTCTCCTCCATCTCTGAAACCCTGATTGAGGAGATTTCTGCATGATGCTAAGTAATGGGCCAGACAGGCCCAGAGGAGGAGCTCCTTCCCTCGTCTGCTTGGGAGGGATCCAGAGTGAAAGGCTAGAAGGGGAGGGTGCAGCTAGTGCTCATCTCAACTGGATTAACCTGAACCAGAGGACTCTGCTGTGTTGGAATTTTCTGTTAATAAGGAGGTAATTTCATTCTGTGCCTGCCCTGTGGTTGACCTGGCTCTTTGATAGCTCCTTGACACTGAATGGGAGACTATGGGAAAGAGAGACTGTGAAAGGCAACCTTGGGGGGGGGGGGACTCAGTGCATTGGAGCTTGTGAGAAACCTTGGTGCAAGAGGCACTGGAAAGATTTGGCTCAAGGCTTGAGTGGAGATTCTGGAAGGGTTGTGGGGAGAAAGAAGGTAATGGAACATTCATTAGGAAGGCAGGCGTCTGAGCAGAAACCTCACTGTTGAACCAGAAGATTGTGCATTCTGCCGACGCACAGGACCCACTTAATAACTAAATCCTGAACCCGCTTATGAGCTAGGGGCTGCCCTCTCCAGAGAGGGAGAGATTTGCTATTCTGAGGGCCTACTTTATTGAACATATAACTGAGGAGGTTTCACCCCTCCCATACCCAAGAATCTCCTGACCATCTCCTGATGATCTCTGCTGACTCTCCACAGAGAAGAGGAGGCGTGTCCTGCCTATTTACTTATTCTGCCCAGCAACATATCTGTGTGTGTGAGAAAGAGTCAGTCAGTCAGTGTATCGGAGAGAGTGAGAGTGTTAGAGATCCTAGAGATTAGATTGCTGCTAAGAGCAGCAACAGACTCTCAGTATAGCATTGCTTTATGCTTAGAATACGTAGCTCTGTATATAGTTTTGTACCATAGTTGTAGATATAGAATAAACAGAAGATATTTTACAGAGCTGCTCTCCGAGTGGTTTATACTCTGCAAGACTCTGCAAAACTCTGCTGCGCAACGACTGAAGTATTGAGACAGTGAATCCGGTGCTCTCAGCTCTAAGCTGTGAGTCCACAGCACTGTGACCGTTTCCTGCGGGAAGGAGGTCTCTGGCGGTGCTACCCAGCTCGCCCAGCCCAGTCGGGGTTGAGGTGCAAGAGTCCAGTTGGTGCACTGGCTCTAGGGCGATGCTGACAATAACACTCACCTTACCCCTTGGAGATGAATGCATCACATTCTCTCTAGACAAAATCAAATACTCCATTGCTTAGGCTCTATAGGAATGCTTGAGCCTCAAAGACTATTACTTAGTTTTCTAAAATTATTTTCATGCATCAGTAAGGATCTTTCCAGCAAACAATATAGTAGGAATATAATTAAAATATGGAAGTCAATGGCTCCTGGAAGAGTTATCATTGCTATAACACTTAATCCTAAATATATCTGTTATAAATGTGTGGGCTTACTGGGTAAAATTTTAATGTAATTGCCACTCATGATTAACATGGGTCAGGATACATTTAAATTCAGAATAAATAAATAAAAGCATAAAAGAAAGTGAAGCTACACAGAAATCTGCAAAAGCACGAGCCTAGTGAAAACTAGGATAAGTAACATGCTTAATAAAGACGACTTTGGTCATTCTTTAGAAAGTAGGTGTTCTTGATGGGTATGTTAAAAAAAATCAAAAAAGAATTACAGAAGCACTAGTTTCAATAATCCACAAACAGAATCCAGATCCAAAAAACTGTGATGGGAAAGGATCCTGGAGCACAAGATTACACAAGTTGGTGGCGATTGTCTCTATAAATCTGGTTTATTTATTAGAATTATATGCCGCCCTTCATCAAAAGATATCAGTGTGGTTCACAAGGTAAGTAGGATATATGAAAACAGGGAGGTACAGGAAGTATAATAGCCAAGCCACTTCTTTGATCCTAACTGCTTTAACATACCATAACACAATACATGTCAACTACACCAGATGTTTGTGGGGACACTAACATCGGCTAGCACTAACATTTATGAACATACAGTAACAGGGTCACTTATATTTGAAAATTAATAATTCTAGCCTTTACGTTAGCCTGAATGAATGTTTTCTCCTCAGCTTTTGACAAGGGCAGATACAGTATTTAAACTTCCCTAGAAATGATAGACATTGCGGGTGTTTTTTTAATGCACCAGACACAGTAGAACATATTCTTTTCTTCTGTCTATTGTACAATCAGCTACGCAAATGCATGCTATCCCACTTTTTTTGGGTAGTCTAACATCGCGGCACAATGAAAATATCAGATTCTATCTGTCTGACATTAAGCCGGAAGTAATTGCAAGTGTGGCTGAGTTTCTATCAATAGTATCTCTCAGAGTGGTGAATGGCACTATTTAGTGTGAAGAAATCCTAATGAAAATCCTTGTTACTACAAACGTTTACATGGCTGTTTATTTGTATATACAGACGTACCTCGGAAGTCAAACAGAATCCATTCCGGAAGTCCATTTGACTTTCTGAAAAGTTCAGAAACCAGTGCACGGCTTCCAATTGGTTCCCGATTGAGCAGGCGTGCTGGAAACAATAGTGGAAGCCATCCCGGATGTTCAGCTTCCAAAAAAAGTTTGAACACTGGAACACTCACTTCTGGTTTTTGATTGTTCGGGAGCCGGAACATTCGACTCCCAAGGCATTTGGGAGCCAAGGTACAACTGTGTGTGTGTATATATATATATATATATATATATATATATATATATATATGGATGTTTTATGATGGCCTATATTTGTAATGTCTAATAAAGGTTTGGCAAAGTAGTAGAAAGCAGAAGTAGAAAATACAGTATTGGGGTACCATTTGAGAAGAGGAAGATTTCTTCATTTTAAGGATACAGTATACAGGGTCCTAGGTGCTGAAATTCCAAAGCTGCTCTTTTTGGGATAGTAAATGCAGATAGTTGTGGAGTGGGGGTACGTAGTCATTCTTTAGCCCCTTTCCCTCTAACATAAACACACCTTTAGGGGCTGTTTTGGGTAGACATTGTAACTAAGCTTGACCCATATAGGTTGTAAATTACAATGGTCCGGGGAAAATTACTTCTGAACCATTTTGATTTTTAGAAATGCAAGGTTGTGTAAACTGAGCTGCTCTGTTAAACAGGTGCTTTGGCATTTGTTTGTGTTGGGCTAGGAGGTGTGATCAAGGGAAGTTTGAAAACTTGTTTTAAAATCCACCCCCCCTTGTTATGACTCCATTGCTCATTATTGTTATCTCCCTGTTTCTTACAGTCATTGTAGGATAAAAATATAGATTCTCCCCTTATTCACAATACAGCCAGATTACTGTTTATCCGTCCTTATTTTTAGAATTCATCCAGAAGAGACATTTCACACAGTTTAAGCCATTTTCCTTCAAGAACTCCCATTATGTGTCATCTCTACGGACTGCTTAAGTACTATATGCCTTTGCAGAAAAAGTTAAAAGCAAGAAGAAAACACTGCTGCTATTCTTGTTTTTATGGGGGCCTTACGTTCCAAAAGACAATTAGCTTTTGAAAAATGCATTGTAATTAAAACATGCATAGCTCTTTGGAAGGAGAGTCTCTGAGTCATGGCTAAGAATGTCACATGCTGTACCGTAAAAAGGCCAAAAGGCAAAGTTTTCTCACATGCATGTGTGAACCTCATTCAGCTGCCATCACAAATATCCAGCACATTCAGGAAGGACCATTGTTTAGTTACAGATCATCTGCACCGCATGCAAACATCCCAGATTCAATCCCTGTCATCTTCTGATAGGGCTGGGAGAGACTCCATTATAAAACCATGGACAGCTACTGACATTGAGTGAAGACAATGCAGAGGTAGATGGTCAATTGGTCTGACTCAATATAAATCACTTTACTATATTCTTTACATCTTATTTGTGGTCTTATTGCCTCCCATCATCTCCATTATGATGCTTTGCCATGGTGTCATTTCACCAATTCAGGCACCAATCATGTGGGAATTATGTTCAAAAACTGTAGCTTGGCTGTAATTTCTCAAAGAGAGAAGATAATTTATCTGGTGAATTTTCTGATAATTTTGTGTTTCAAGCTTCTCTAGATGATGAGTTTCAGTCCTACTCGGAGAATATTTGTCAAAGGTTTGTTTTGTTTTGTTTTACCTATGAAAAAGCGGAGCAACTGTGGAACCAATTCTAATGTAGTTGAATGTCATTTTAATATTGTTGAAGCTTGCCACCTTTCCCTTCCATTTCTCCTCTCCGAGCCCATTGCTTCCTTCATCTGCACCTATGAACTAACAATTTCAGTCAGTAATAACTGAACCCAAATGTCTCAGGAAAGTACTTTCAAACTGTTGGATCATTCTTCTCTCCCTCACTGTCGCCCCCTTCATTTGCACCATACATAAAGAGGTAGAGAATTTGGGCAGGCCGCTTTCAATCAACCCTTTAAAAATGGCACATGAAGCGACGCAAAATCTTGTGGTATGATGTAATGGGCCATTCACATTCAAGTCTCAATTGTGACAGCAATCATTGAATCTGCCTTTCATTCCCTCTTAGTTTCAATTAAGAACGTGCCTTATTCTAATGTCATAAGCAGGTACAGTGGTACCTCGGGTTACATACGCTTCAGGTTATATACGCTTCAGGTTACACGCTCCACTAACCCAGAAATAGTGCTTCAGGTTAAGAACTTTGCTTCAGGATAAGAACAGAAATCGTGCTCCGATGGCATGGCAGCAGCAGGAGGCCCCATTAGCTAAAGTGGTGCTTCAGGTTAAGAACAGCTTCAGGTTAAGAACGCACCTCCAGAACGAATTAAGTACTTAACCTAAGGTACCACTGTATGTTAGTATTTAGGATTTGGATGCTGGTATAATGCCATAATGTTCAACCCTGTCAGATTTTACCACCTGTAGCCAAATTTGGTAAAGATGGCATGCTGGTACTTACATTCCAGCCAGATTTCGCCATCCTTTCTCCTAGTCCTTGAGTTTTGCTTTGCATCATCTGGAAAGAGGCAGATATCCTTCCAGAGTCCGATTACAAGGCGCATGGCTCATCCATCAACCTGATTTGGCCACTCTCACATTTCCTTCATTAACATGCATGTCACAAGCTTCTCGGGAGATAGAACGAATCAATATGCTGATGACGGACCTCGAAAGATGTATGGATCACTTGCCTAATATAAACAAGCCAACATTCATGGCTCTGAAACATTTAAGGCGAGTGCCTCATTTAGAATCAATGGCATCATTAATCAGAATGTGGAAAGCATGGTTTTAAAATTATATGTTGTTTCCCTTAATTAATTTCACTTATGGGAGTCAAAGTACCAACACTGTTTGTCTGGCTGATGCAATACAAGACTGAAGTTAACAGCTTTGTCCATAACCCCATCCCATGAGGAGATGAGGGTTTTTTTTAAAAAAAGAAAAGGATTGGAAACGGCTTTGAGAGATTAGATTTTAAATAAGGCCCCAATCCAGCTAATGACAGTTGTGTTATTAAGAGCACAATTGTAACTAGTATGGGGGGTTTTATCCTGTGGGTTTTTCCACAGCTACAGTGGTACCTCAGGCTAAGTACTTAATTCGTACCGGAGGTCCATACTTAACCTGAAACTGTTCTTAACCTGAAGCACCACTTTAGCTAATGGGGCCTCCTGCTGCCGCCGTGCCACCGGAGCACAATTTCTGTTCTCATCCTGAAGCAAAGTTCTTAACCTGAAGCACTATTTCTGGGTTAGCGGAGTCTGTAACCTGAAGCGCATGTAATCTGAAGTGTATGTAACCTGAGGTACCACTGTATTCTTCATCAATAAAAGAAAACATTGTTTCCAACCCTTAGTTTGGGGGCTTGTTTGATGCACCCAGTGAAAGAAGAAGCTTCTCACAACTTTATCCCAAAGGGAGGGGGGAACACTTTTCCGGTGGCCTTCCAACAGCTTGCCATCCATGTAAGGTGGCTGACAGGGATTCAGTAAACCTTGTACCCAAGGTTCCCAAATACATGATTTGGTTTGCAGACTGGCACCAGTATGTTAGATCTCGCTCAGCACATGCCTCTGTATGGAGTGACTTTACCTGGCACCATTGGGGGGGGGGGGACGAAGGTCTTTGTCCCCCTGTGGTGCTTTTGTGAGATCTCAGAAAACTGAGATCATCCCGTTGGGTATTGAGGAGAGTGAGCCCAAAGCCTTTAAAAGGCCTTGGCCGTGAGAGTTTGAGGCCATTTTGCCCTGTGAGCTTCCCAACCACCCTCAATATTAGAGCCTCGCTGGGCAACTAGAGCCACTGGTTGTCTTCTTCTTCTCTGGCTGTCATTTGTAGCCAAGTAAGATTGTCTTCCATTAATATGGTCTTAACAGTGTGTCCATAGGTGACGGTGGAGACCAATTTTGGATCTGCACATGCTTCCACAGTGGAGACATAGGTTTCCAGGCAGGAGTTGATCACGGTGAGGATTTGCTTCTGCAAAGTCTATGACACCTTTGTACATTTGTACATTCATAGTGTGGTTGGAAAGAAATTGTTGTGCAAATGTAGGTTTTCTTTTAAACAATAGCACCAACAGTAAAGCATTACAGGTTAAATCTAAAATTCATTTGAATACAGTGTCAATCTGTGTTCTCTTCTGATTCAAATAATACGTTTAGATTATTTCCAGCAACAATTGACTTAACTGGGTCATTAAACAAAGGAATACTATAATTCTAGTCCATCTGCATCTTCCTAATAGAATACAAAAATCTATTTTAAATGGCTCTCACCCTGCTTGCTTGAAAGCAGAACTTTGCAATATCAATTTGGTATACAAAAAAGAGGTTTGTTTTTAATTCACAGCAGTAAGGATTTTTCAAGGGGACCTTCATTTCTATCAGGTGTTTTGTCAAGCAATGAATCATTATGACTACCTAACAATGTTGTCCATCAGAAATGCCATTTGTCTTTTTTTTTTTAACCCCAGTGAAATAGCATCCAGTAATTTATTTAAGTCTCCATCTGCTGTCACAACGCAACCACTCTTTCTTCATTGATATTAAGCTGGGAATATGGCCAGCACAAATCCCATGAATTCACGTTTGGTTCTTGTCCAGTTTCATGTTCCTCATAGCTTCCTTAGTACTGTCTTTTATTGTTCATTTTATCTTTCACCATGCATTGATCTTTATTTTTCTGGCTGCCCAAAGGTTTTATTAAGATGCCCTAAGTTTTGCTAAAAAATAGAATTAGAATTCTGAAAGCACAGATATATTAAATGGTGAGTGAACATCTATAGGTTCAATTTGTACAGGGCTTGGCTGTACAAGGGAATGCGGACTCAGTTTGGGATGGTCGTGAATTAAATCACTTATGGACTACAACTAAATTCAGTAAGCCTACAACATCATCTCATTTGTAGATGGAGATCTACAATGGTACTCATCCTCCTTGCTGTTTTTTTTGGTTTCCTTAAAAAAAAAAAAAGCTCAACAATTTTGGGGTGTCCTGGTTTTTAGTTTTTGAAATATGGCAACCCTACCAGTGGTGGCTTTAGGATGAAGACCTGATTGCTTCTGGAGAGTGTTCATTGTCTCTGGGGAAGCGTGGAGAATCTGATACCATTGGTTACTGGATCAAGGGACACTCTCCATTAATGCTACGGAGAGATTGGAAGCCAGGTTCTCATAGGAAAAGGACCCCCAATGCCTTAGGCCTCTGCTATAAAGAGGCCTCACTGCTGCCAGGGCCCATCCTTGCAAGTTTCGGTCTGGAAAAGGAGAAACTGGAAATAAGGATGGTAATAATGACTTAAGCTTGGAAGTACTGAATGAAGCCTGAACTCAACTCAAAAATGGTTTAGGAGCAAGAAAACTTGAATTGCCATTCCCAGCTCTCTTTTCTGAAATTTGCTTCCATCACCAGATACTTTCAAGACAGCCCCTGGAAATTTGCTGTTCCCCAGCCTGAAGCCAATTTAAGTGCATAAAGAGGTACCTGCCATATTTTGTCTTGTGAACTGAAATTACAGCTTTTTCACATCAGGATTCTATAGTTTAGAAGTGCTCAGAACAGCCACTGCACTGGTTCACTTTCCCACAACCCTATATTTTGAAGAGATACAGAAAAACAAGAGGCACATTTTATATTTTTTTCATTAAAGCCAAAGTAGCTAGATTTAATATTTCAGACAGGTGGATTTTAACACCAAGCAGTCAGATTAATGCTCTACTCCTGAAATCAGAAGTAAGGAAGAAGTAAGTAGCTTCAAGTTTCCAGCCTACGTTTTCAGAGAAACAGCTTTATTGCTTATTCGAGCTTTTTTTATTTGCTGAATAAAGGAGCGGGCTGAGCGGGTTATAAATCACTTTATTAAACTGCTGTTTTTAACTCCTAACAGCTTACTGAAGTACTTCAAGTACAATTCATCTGTAACCAAGCTTGATGTATTAAGTTTGTGGTTTGAAATGCTTTCTGTAAAAATGCCTCACAAAGTGTTTTTAAACTTATCTGTTCGCCAAAACGCCCAGGTGCTTTAGTTCTACTTAGAGAAGAAGAAGAAGAAGAAGAAGAAGAAGAAGAAGAAGAAGAAGAAGAAGAAGAAGAAGAAGAAGAAGAAGAAATTTGAGAACACATACATATAAGTTTTGTTTCTCATAGTTGGGGTGATAATTATACTTCTTTATTATATTTCTTTATTAACCAGCAGAGAATTTACTTCTGTCTTTTAGTTGCTATTTGAAATTATTCTGTTTCCTTCATTTATCATCTCAGATTAGGTTACAATGCACCATATTTGAAAATGGGTATAACTCTTAACTCAGGGGGTCAGCAAACTTTTTCAGCAGGGGGGAGGTCCACTGTCCCTCAGACCTTGTGGGGGGCCGGACTATATGTTGCCATGATTATGACCCACATTTTTGGCAAAAACCCTTATTGGGACCAACCTCAACGTTGCCTAAATGTGATTTTTTTTGGTGGGGGTGTTCCTTCATACACCCACGCTGCTTCCTTTGCGTTTTATGTGTTGACAGTTATTAGTTCTCTCGTAAGGCAGGGTGGCGGGTGGGGGGCCATTCCTGTCAGCCCTGGAGAGCATGTGAACATTGTGTGGGTGAAGGGAAAAATCGTTTGCCATGCTAAGTCAGGCTGGCGCTGCTCAAGCAAAAATATTATTTCCCCCATGTGAGGGAAGATGAGGCAGCAGCTATTTACCTTTCCATGGCTCGCACTGTGTAGCTAACGCATGTCCTCCCCAGCAGAGCACAAAACTGCTTCAAAGTGCAGCTGCCCAGGTGCTTCCCACTTCATCTGGTGGGGAGCACCGCCACCACAGACACTGACTGGCGTCGCTCTCAAGGTGCCTCCGAGAAGAAGAAGAGGAGTTTGGATTTGATATTCCGCTTTATCACTACCCGAAGGAGTCTCAAAGCGGCTAACATTCTCCTTTCCCTTCCTCCCCCACAACAAACGCTCTATGAGGTGAGTGAGGCTGAGAGACTTCAAAGAAGTGTGACTAGCCAAAGGTCACCCAGCAGCTGCATGTGGAGGAGCGGAGATGTGAACCTGCTTCACCAGATTATGAGTCTACCGCTCTTAACCACTATACCTCACTGCCCCTGCCACTGTTATTCGCCTTCCTGAGGTCAGTCGCCGGCAGCTCCATGGTGGAAATCCGAACTGTGGCTCCTTTTCCCTCTTCCCCACACCCCACCCTGGAAGAAAAGATTGCTGTGCATGTGCGGCGGACGAAGAAGGGGCTTGCCGCCCGCCTCACTTTTGACCCCCAAGCCTGGCTGAATCACAAAAAACCATCGTGTGTGCGCACTATTCCGGCTGCCTGGATTCCCGGACAATCCGTGGGCTGGATCTAGAAGGCAATTAGGTCTGATCTGGCCCACGGAGCTTAGTTTGTTGACCCATGTCTTAGCTACTTTTCAGTGTGAAAGGTTTAGAAACATTTATTACACCATCTAGTTACATTAGCAGATTTTGTTGATATAAAGTTGCCATTGGCCCAAGACTGTAAAAAGAATATATGCCTTGGTGCAGTGGCATCCAGTGATTCTTCTCCAAAGGGAACAGTTAGGGTAATAATAATAATAGTAATAATAATAGTATTTTTTTTTATATAGCCCACCCTCCCTGGCTAGAGCTGGGCTCAGAGTGGCTAACACCAATAAAAATTCAGAAAAAAACATAATAATAATGAATAATTTTCTAAATGCAGGTTAAAATGCAATTTAAAATGCAGCCTCATTTTATAAGTCAAAACCATACGGGGAGGGAACCATAAGGGTCAGACTGAGTCCAAACCAAAGGCCAGGCGGAACAGCTTAAGAGGTGTCAGCTTAGAGGTGCCCAGTCCACTGACAGCAAACCACTGTCTTGATGTGTCAAAATGGCACATGTATATTAGCATTCTGTGCTGAATATGGTAAACCAGGGAAATATACAAAGTATTGAATAATTAGAGTGTCATAGCTCAGTAGTAGAACACATGCTCTTCATTCAAAAGGTCATCGGATCAGTTCCCACCATATCCAGGTGGGTCTAGGAGAAACTAGAGAGTCGCTGCCAGTCAATTTGATTTGCACCTGGGCTTTCTGGCTGGCCTGAAAGTACCTTAATCATTTGGGTTATACTATAGCACTCTTCAGGGATGCCGGTGGTGCTGTGGTCTAAACCACAGAGCCTCTTGGGCTTGCCGATCGGACGGTTGGCAGTTCGAATCCCCACAACGGGGTGAGCTCCCGTTGCTTGGTCCCAGCTCCTGCCAACCTAGCAGTTTGAAAGCACGTCAAAGTGCAAGTAGATAAATAGGTACTGCTCCGGCGGGAAGGTAAATGGTTTTCTGGGCACTGCTCTGGTTTCGCCAGAAGTGGTTTAGTTATGATGGCCACATGACCCGGAAAAAATATATGCAGACAAACGTCAGCTCCCTCCGCCATTAAAGCGAGATGAGCGCCGCAACCCCAGAGTCGTTCGCGACTGGACTTAACTGTCAGGGGTCCCTTTACCTTTACCATAGCACTCTTCAGGGATTAAAAAACAACAGCACCCCAATTCACAAGGGCTCATGCTGAGTAGGGAGCACAGCCCCATGATCATCAAGCCTCAGTGTCACCAACTCTGGTCTTCACAAACTGAGCACAAGGTTTCGAAGGGTTTTTCTAACCATGCCTCCTAACTCAAGGCCAGGAGAAATGGCTGGGGCAGTGTGCACAGATACAGTGGTACCTCGGGTTAAGTACTTAATTCATTCCGGAGGTCCGTTCTTAACCTGAAAGTGTTCTTAACCTGAAGCACCACTTTAGCTAATGGGGCCTCCTGCTGCCGTCGCGCTGCTGGAGCCTGATTTCTGTTCTTATCCTGAAGCAAAGTTCTTAATCTGAAGCACTATTTCTGGGTTAGCGGAGTGTGCAACCTGAAGCGTATGTAACCTGAAGCGTATGTAACCCGAGGTACCACTGTACTGGGTGGATGCCCGCCAGTTTGAAATATTCTGTGTTCTTTGGAAAACTTGAAGAAAGCTCCAGAAAGCTAATTTTGCAGGGGCAGTTGCATGCATGTTTTCCAATGTGTTGGACAACATTAATGTCTAGATTTTTGGAGTACAGTGGTACCTTGGTTCTCAGATGCCTTGGTACTCAAACGCCTTGGTTCCCAAATGCTGAAAACCTGGAAGTAAGTGTTCTGGTTTTCAAACGTTTTTCAGAAGCTGAATGTCCAATGTGGCTGTCAGCTATTGTTTCCAGGTGCCTGCAGCAATCAGAAACTGCACCTCAGTTTTTGAACATTTCAGAAGTCAAACAGACTTCTGGAATGGATTAAGTTTGGCGCTTTTGTTTTTGCTATTTATTTTGCATTATTTTTGAGGCTTTTTCTGTTAATTTGTTTTTGTGACTGTATGACACCCAGTTCAGCTACTGATTGATTGATTGTGTGACTGTGGAAATGGATAAAAGCCCTCCATCCAAACAATGACTATCATCAATGCAGGTAAGAAAAAAGGTAATTTTAATTTTTATCATCTACAATACTGTCTTATTTATATTACAATACAGTAAATTGTTTATTGCTTTCATTTTTTGGAACAATGGTCTCGTTATATAGTAAAATCTATGTTATATTGCTGTTTTAGGGGTTGTTTTTAAAAGTCTGGATTAATCCATTTTGCATTACTTTCTATGGGGAAATGTGCCTTGGTTTTGAAGTGTTTTGGTTTTGGAACAGATTTCCGGAATGAATTAAGTTTAAGAAGCAAGGTACCACTGTAATGTTCAGTTGAGGGTGCCAAACAATTTTGATTCATCCATCAGTCAGACACTGAGGGTTTCTAGTTTATGGATTACTTCCTATGTGGTATTTTTGCAATTTGAGACATATTTGGATGCTAAGTAGGCTCACAGTAAATGTATACATGCTGGTGCATTCTCATTTGAAATAAAGAGAAAGAAATGGGAAAGTAATTGGCCTTGATCATGCATCTCTGAAAAAAGTGTTGTAATACAATAATAGTAATAATAACAATCATGAATCAACATATTTTTTAAAAGATGTTTATGCCATTTCACAACTTATTCACTATTTCATATACACACTAAACAAACAGAATGCATGCCCTTTCCTAATGGCATATAGCTGTTCATTTAGAAATCTCCTTGAACATTCATTACATTGAATGGCTTTTCAGCCCGTCTTTCCCAATGCCTTTTCTCTGTGCTTGTTTTGCAAACATCTTTTAAGGTACAGACCTGATTAATATTTTGCTTTGCTACAATAAATGGGGAGCTGCTAGCCTGGGGTTTATAGATGGAAATGTATGGTAATTTAATGGCAGTTTTATATGGTTAGACTGCTGCCTACGTCTGTCAGTCGAAGCAATCATTTCAGATGCTGCATCACTTATTAGGAAGGAGCAGATGAAGGGTTTGACTCATTACAGAAAATTAACCAGTCCAATTAAAATGATTCCTCAGTGCTTCAAGTCAGTGGACGTCAGGCTCATGAAATGCTATTGGGCTGCAGGTGTTTATAATCTTAAATAATTTAAAGAAAACACTGGATATTTCCATAAGGTAGACGACTGATTATTTGGGTTATACAATGTTTGCTGCAAGGACATACAGTGGTAAATATTCAGGGGGAAGTTCAGAGATTCAATTAACCATACTGCTTCCATTAACATTAATGGAGGGTTGCATGGCTAGCGCCCTGCGTATTCTGCTGAATAGTCACCCTGCAGAGTTTAATTAGAAAACCATCAAGCTTGTAATCAAATATCTGCCATACGCACTGGGCAGGCATCAGCTCAAAAGAGAGGGGTGGGTGATGGTTTGAGACAGTACAACTGATATCATAACTGAACAACAGATATCAGGGACTTCTTGTTTTCTTTTCTTTTTTAAAGTTGTGATTATTTAACAGAATAGACTCTGAAACAATTTGGGGACAAGAAAACCAAATATCTGTGACTTGGGGGGGGGGATGTAAAAGAGCATTGGGAAATGCACCAGGGTAGAGGACATTTCTCTCCTGCCAACCTAGCAGTTCGAAAGCAAGCCAGTGCAAGTAGATAAATAAGTATCACTCCTGTGGGAAGGTAAACGGCGTTTCAGTGCACTGCTCTGGTCTCACCAGAAGCGGATTAGTCATGCTGGCCACATGACCCAGAAGCTGTACACTGGCTCCCTCGGCCAATAAAGCGGGATGAGTCCCGCAACTGCAGAGTCAGTCACAACTGGACCTAATGGTCAGGGGTCCCTTTACCTTTTCCTTAGAGGACATTTCTTTAAAAAAAGGTAAATGAGAGCTGTTGCTATTATTATTACTCATATTGGTTAATTGATGCATCACTTCTTATAAACATCTCAAAGCAGTTTTTCAACAGAATAAGAACAGAGATGTAAGAATTGCATATAAAGAACAGTAAAAACAATTGTAAGGTACGATAAAGGTAAAGGACCCCTGGATGGTTAAGTCCAGTCAAAGGCAATTATAGGGTAAAAGGCTCGTCTCACTTTCAGGTCGAGGGAGCTGGCGTTTGTCCACAGACAGCTTTCTGAGTCCTGTGGCCAACATGACTATACTGCTTCTGGCACAACAGGACACCGTGGCGGAAGCCAGAGCACCCGAAAATGCTGTTTATCTTCCTGCCACAGCAGTACCTATTTATCTACCCACACTGATATGCTTTCGAACTGCTAGGTTGGCAGGAGCTGGGACAGAGCAACAGGAGCTCACCCCATTGTGCAGATTTGAACTGCTGACCTTATGATCGGCAAGTCCAAGAGGCTCAGTGATTTAAAGCAAAGTGCCACCTGCATCCCCCCCCCCCAAATTGTAATATATAGAGATAGAGGTGCATATTTAACAACAGTCGAAGCCATTCCATATATTAAAACAGTTGAAAGAACTTCATGTAGAAAAACAAAACAAAAAAAACCATATCAAATGCATATAGCTGACTGGGATGAAAATCTCCACTTAGAAGGATTGTTAAAAGCAGCAAGTCTCCAACAAATGCTGAAAAGACAACACAGTGCCTGTCTGATATGTAATGGGAGGGAGTTCCAAAAAATAGATGCCACATTAAAGGCTCCTGTCAGGGAACTGACATTGGAGCTAGAGGCGGAGGGGAAGCTCTCAAATGATGCTGGAGAAGGGCCCAGCAAGGAGAAAGGCAGCTCAGCAGATGAGGAAACAAATCAGCGCTACACCAGGGATAAAGGGGGGCAGATGGGGGAATCGGTGAGAGGGCTCCAGGACTCTTCACTGGACACCAGCGGGGAGAGCACGGGTCCTCCGCTACCCACGCCCACACTGCGCAGAAGACTTCCGCGCAGGGAGAGTAGGAGGAGACTGGGCGTCAAACAACTTTTTTGTTGGAAAAGGTTTAAGAAACGGCCACTGACGGATTCTGCTAGCGACTGAGGCAGCCACGAAGTGAAGGGCTGTCCAGACAGAAAAGTCCAACAAGGCAACCTAGCCAGGAGAGGCCGCAACTTACGCACGAGCAACCCATACTCATTACAGCTCCATTCCAACATGGTATGGAATGGATCCCCTGATAAGATGATTAGGCCTGGGTGATATATTGAAATGTCGTCCAAAACCAGTTTTAAGTCCGTATTGTAATATTGGTTTCATAATTTTTGACCTGGCGATATATTGTGAATCATTGTGTAAGTGTTTGTGCATGCGCTATGCAAAAATCACAACGTGGGGGAAGCTATGAAACCAGCCAATGCTTCTTTTGATTCCTGCAGCATCTGTTAACTCTGCTGGCTTGGCTCTCGCCTGCCTCTTGGGAAAAGGCAAAAATCACGAGGCAGGAAAAACTGTGAAGCCAGCCGATGCCTCTACATAGCTCCATCCTTATTTCAGACATTGTGATATATCAATATATTGTGATGTTTAACAGGTGATATATCACAATGTTGAAAACCAGATATCACCCAGCCCTAAAGATGATAGTTACAGGGTCCCCACTTCTGCAGACTGTGCTGAATGGTTGCATATATGACGGATGAGATGATATTTTAGGTATCCCAGTCCCAAGCTGAATATGGCTCTGTACTGCCGTACCAGTTCCGCACTATACATTTGAAACACTGTGATACCACTTTAAAAGCCATGGCTTCTTCCAAAGCATCCTGGGAACTGTAGTCTATTAAGGGATGCCAAGGGAGTTGTTAGAAGTAAGTGCAACAGAGCACTTAGCTAACATTTAGAATATTTGCTGTGTGCGCAGCTCTCAACAGATAATGGAAATGAAGGGGAGACAATAAAGCTTGACTCTTCCAGAAAGCCACACTGAGCAATATGTTCAACAGCAAATGTCGCCTATTTATTTGTATTGTTTTAATGACATGAAGGGGCGGTGCCACTGCAAAATATGCACATTATACGTATGTTTAAGACAAGCGGCATAAAATTCACCAATATTCGTTGGGGATTATTAAGGCAATGCGTGGCACAAATCTTGTGCTTCTCTTACGGCTTATCCTCAGATATGTAATGTGTGGTGTGTTAATTTTTCAAGAGCAGACTCCTGCTGCTGTAGCCACCTGGGACAATGCCAAATGTTCAGAAGCAGAAGGCTGCTACTCAGAATCGCTAAATAAAGTGAGAAGAAATTGAGCATGAAGCATATATTCACTTTCCGATAAGACTTATTTCCCTTCTGGGTTTTTCAGCCTTCAGTGCATTTCCTAGCTGGGAAAAGCTTTCAACACAGACACAATGAGGACTATATACTTACTCGGTTTAATGAAACCTAACAACCCAATTGACTCCTTGCAAACCTTCCAACATTGCTCTGACGAAAATATGGAAATCCTATATTATTATTATTTAAACTTTATTCCAAAAAATAATAATTACAAACATCAAATTCAAAATCCATATTTGTTTTGTAACATAAGCCTTTTACATAGTTGACTAAATGAAAATATACCTAATTGCTATAGACTTCCCTTTGCTGTATAGAAATGCAACACAATTAGAAATATTGTATTAGAATTTTTTATAAATTCCCCTATACCCCCACTCCCCTTCACCCATGTGTGATCTCAACATGTTTTACACATTATCTATTAATATTCCAGTTCCAGAACTATTGTTGTTGTTGTTATTACCCCAGTACCTCATTGCCCCAACCACTCTGGGTGGCTTCCAACATCTATAAAAACAAAACATTAAACAGCCCTATACAGGGCTGCCTTTACGTGTCTTATAAAGGCTGTATAGTTACTTATCTCCTTGACTCAAGGGTCACATTACTCCATACTCTACAACATTTCTCCAATGAAAATAAGGACCTCCTACCTTACCTTCCAACATTTCTCCAATTAAAATTCTCCTCACCTCAAACTGTCAAATTAAGACTAATTGGATTTCATGGTAAATTCTTGGGCAAGAAGAAGAATGTTACATGAAGACCAAAGAGGGAACAAATAGACCAAGCATGGAAAAGCTGTGAGCCTATTTTTGGACTACATTGGCCATTGTCCCTGATGATTGGCCATACTGGTTGAGACTGACGGGAGCTGGAGTCAAACAAGATATGGATGGTCACAGCTCCAACATCCCTTGTCTAGATATGAGAGACTCAAATAATCTTCAACATTCCCATGTGCTATTTATGAGAACAACTGATTATGCACTTAGAGGCGAATCATGGATAAGCCCTGTTCCATGCCGATTAAGCACGGGACGCCTTTGCCCAATGGCTCTGTGGCCCATAGATTGCAACAAAATACTGGGCAAGGTTTTGCCCAGTATCCTCTCTGTGTGATGGGCTCATGGGAAAAAGCTGTCCCATGAGCTCTTGCTGAAGAAGGATGGGGAAAGCCTATATAAGGCTGCTTCCCCTGGAGCTCACAGCCATTTTGCTTGAGAGCTTCCCGCCCACCCACTTTTGGGTTAGACCCTTCACTGAGCAGTTTTGGGTTGCTGGTTAACAGGGTCAGAAAGGATTCCCCCCTCAACCTGATTGGCACTTGGTTGGGGGTTTTTTCTGCCTTTTCCTCAGTGAAATTATGGGTTTCCTTTGTTAGGCAGAAGGACATTGTTTGTATGAGGGCAGAAATGGCATTGGTCAGGATCAACATAGTATGGGGGGGCACAAGGGTCCTGAGCGTAGGACTGACCACAGCAAAACCCAAGCGTGGGTTCGGTATCTGCTTGGTTGGAATCTGCACCCTGGTTCCCCTGCGAGACCTTGCTTGTTTGGCTTGCACCACAACAAGGCTCAACGCTGCCCAACTCCCATCATACAGGTTTGGAGTGATCCAAACCCAGCAGATCCATTCTACCAATATGGGACTTGTGGAATGATGAACTGATCCTGGGACTCCATGCCATGCCAACCCTTGCCCGGCCTGCTGCTGTCAATAAAGAATTGGCCTGATTTTATCCCATCACCATTGTACAGTCTGGTTCTTTTGCTTCTCTCACGAATCACATAATGTGCCTGCCTGGACAATGCAAATGAGCATTCAAGCCGGTGTAGATTTCAATTTGCTGCATAAGCCAAATTGATCCAAAATCTGCTTTAGGTTTCATCTGAAAGTGTCCAAACAGGAGACTCAATTGGAGAGACAAGGACTGCAGAACTGTAGACGGCAATGTGTCTAGGAACATCAGGATTTGGAATGAGCTAAAGGGCTTGATCCCAGAAGCAGCTTGCTGGTTGGGGTGCACCAACTGTGCCAGCTTCCCATCAGGTGGATCAGTGTGGCTTACCAGCAGGGAAACAGCTGCGACAGCGGGGAAGTCAGTATAGTGCAAATGCACTGGCAAAACGAATCCGACACTCCTGCTGGTGTTTTTGCACAGAGCTGACATCTGCCCTTCCTCATCCCACCATCTTGTGCTCAACAGGTCCCTACCTGCTGGGAGCATCTTCCACCAGCTCTATCAATCACCGTAGTTTTTCACTGCAACCAAAGATGAGAATGTGACGCTAGGCAGAGAGGAGTGTGCATCCTGAGAGTATTTTAAAATGCTAATGTGGCCACATAAAGAGGAGGATGCCAACCGATTGATGACTTTTGCAAAGCATAATTATTATGGAGAACAGCAAAAGTCCTGGGATCTGTAACAGAGAGTCGGAGGAAATGATTTTTCCCCAAGTGAGAGAAACCTGAAACATTGCCCAGACCTGCAACTTTTATCTCACACATTGTGTTTTAGCTTCAGAAGTTAAAACCCCACTGACACCCAAATATAAATGTCAACACCTTCTAAAAGCGAACCTTTCCCCTGAGTCATGTGCTGATGAAAAGAAAGAAAGCCAGAAAGCCAGACACATAGAATGAAAATATTCAGCTGAACTGACTGATTCATAAAAAAGAAAAGAAAAAATAGGGAGGATCTTTATGGACCAAGATAAACTAAATGATTTGATATATCTCCTGCCATGTGTTTTACAATCCGCAAGGCATTTAACACTTTTGATAAAAATGGCTACATCAGCAGCATCCTATGGTAGAGAGAGACCATGGAATTTCATTCCTGAAATGAGAACTTGCTGTGACTATATCACGGTCACGAGCCATTATCCTGTCAGAAAATAAGCAGCCCATCACAATGTTTCATGGCAGGTACAGAATCAGACTACCAAATCAATCTGTTTTGTTGAGAAGCAATAAAAAAAAAGGGGGTTACTTTATCTCTTCTGCTCTTGAGGTAGCGAGAGAAGTTCAGAGGAAGCATCTTTATCTTTGTGAAATCTTTGTTTAAAAAGCCATTTTGGTTACTGATACCAAAGTAGCCCTTGGGTTATATTCAGTTGGTATCACACTGTGGTCTCAGACTCAAGGGTGTTGAGTCCAGGGCCACATGTGGACCTCCTGGTCTTTCTAGCTGGCCCATAGGACTCTCCCCTTGCCACAACTTCCCTTCACTCATACCCTTCACCAGCCCTGCTTTTAAATTCTAGTTTAGTTTTTGCCTGCCTGGAATGCGTCCCTGAACTCTGATCGTGCCTCTTGCCTGTCTGGATGGGCAATAAGCAAGTGAGTCTGTGCAGAAAATAGCCAGCTATGCAAACATAAAATTTACCTTCATTTTTTGCCTTGGGCCTACTCACCGCTGGGATGTGGACTTCAGATGCTTGTCAATCAGAAAAAGGCTGCCCTTCTGTGCAGATGCCCAGATGCCTGTGTGATGCCTAAATCAGGACCTGAGTGCAACAACACTTTCCTTGTCTGTTATTCCCAGAAACTGGTATTCAGAAGCAGTCTGTAGAGGTAGAACCGAGGCATCATGGTTAGGCTTCTTCTGCTTCTCCTGCCTCTCTTTGAAAACCATGCATGTTGGTGGTACTCATGACTTTGCTTCAATAACAACTTATTATTTATATCCTGCCCATCTGGCTGGGTTTCCCCAGCCACTCTTGGCGGCTTCCAACAAAATATTAAAAATACACATTATGCTTCTGTTAGTTGGATGGCTGTACGTTTGTCTGATGCAATGACACTACAATTCAACTGCCCATAGTGTTCCACGTCTAGGGTAAGGTGTGCCATCCTATCCCAAGTCCACCAGAGTGTTTTCTCCCCCAAATGCCTCTGTGGATTTGAGTTATAGTGGGATAGGTTCATCTCTTCTTCATTATGTCTTGCTTGCTCTCCCGCTTTTGATAACGATGGCTCAAATTGAATTGTGGGTGTCCTAAAGGTAAAACAGTTTTTATTATTCTGATGATGATTCAGGCTTAGGCAGTAGCATAGGCAGGAGGGATCGTAAAGCATCACAGGGTCTGTAGGGCACTACGGGATGCCCCTGCAGTGTTTTACATTGGCTGCTGTAAAACACTGATTTCCCCCAAAAAACTCAGCTAACCTTGACTTCCTAAAAAAACCTCAACAACTTTGGTCTGCCCCAGGCACCAGCAGGGCTTGCTACACCACTGAGCTTAGCTTTTTCAGGTCAATGCTCCTTTCCTCAGGATGTCTAGGGAAACAAACCCCCATCAATTCATCCGACATTAGTTGCTATTTACATTTTTTTCTAATGCACAATAAACATTTTGCAAACAGGATAAGTAAATGAAAACTGCTGAAGCCATTTAATTGTTTTGTTGTTGTTGTTGTTTGCTTTTTTACAAGCATCAGTTTTTTCCTGGATCGGCAACACTTCTTTTTAAAGTCAAGTCTTGCTTTCAGATAAAAATAAAATGCTGTTTTGGTGCTTGTGTGAGGCCATCTGTAAAGCCTAGTGCTTAGTTAGATTAAGTGCAATCTCTCAAGTCCCTAGAGATAAGCCATGGGAGATATCACCAATGTTCTATGCAATGTAAGGTTAACAGTTTGAAATTAAATTGTTCCTATCTACTACCTGCCACGTTTGGTAGCAAAAGGGCACATCCTCAGCAGGCATAAATCAGCAGCAAACTCTCCAACTTCAGTCATGAGGACATGACCTAATATCTCCAAATAGGATTATATGTTAAGTACATGACAGAACTTCTTAGAGACAGAAAAATGAAAAGATTCCTGTGTACAAAGTATAGTTCTCTATCGTTGCAGAAAAGATAGGTTGATATGAACTTCATAATCAGTAAGTAAGTTGCAAACTTTGTCTTCCTTAGCATATAGTTTATAGGATAGTTGCACCAACAATTTCTTCCCTTCAACTGGTGTGCAAGGCAAGGTCCCAATGGCAAGCCACAATTCTAGGCTCCAGATCTTGAAAATCATTCCCCTATTGGTAACGAATACTTGCATGAAAAGTACATATGTGATTGAGGACCCATGTTAACATATGTAGGTTCCAAGACTGGAATTCCTGATGGTTCAATCAAAAAGAAATGACAGCCATACTTCAGTGCCATTGAAATCTGTACAGTAAGTTGGTGGCTACATGAATGCCATCCATGATTTTTTCATTTCTCAGAAAAACAGCTGGAGGGGAACCCAACTTGGCTTGGGCCTGATTGCATAAGGAGGGTAGGTATCTAACCTTTTGCTCCCATGCCAATTATAGGACTTAAATCCCTCCCCAAACGGTACGTGTACCAATTTTATATTCAACCCTCCTCTGAAGGTTAAGCTAAAACACTCAGAAAAGGCACAAAGAGCAGGAGCAACAGAAAATGGAGTAACTGTGAGCCAATTACATGCAAAACACACAGAGAGAAATGAGCCGAAAGCTACAAGGAGAACGCTGAATTCTGCAGAAAAAATAAACAATACCTTAGTGAGTATGCACTCCCCATGCTGTTTCTTGGGTTAGCATTTATTTGCAGCAATAGTTAAAGCACTCTGCGTAAGAAGAGAGCCCTGTGAAATGAGAGGGAGTTTTGTGAAGGCTTTTGTTTTGATTTGTTTTCTTGATTTGCCATGGGCTTGATTGAGAAATGAATGATAGATCCGCAATTATGTTGTTCCTGTGATTTTGAAAGAAATATTATCCTTAGCACATTAAATTTCAAATTTCAAGTGAAGGGCTGGGGACGATTTTTTTCCCTGCAGGGAAAGGAATGAACTCAAGAACTAATTGTAGATGGATCATCTACTCGAAGAGCAAATACTAGCTTGCAGTACTTCAAAAAGGCAGATGGATGAAAGCTCAGTATAAGCCTGACACTGCAATATACCTTGCGCTCAAGCTGAGAATCGTTAAGAGGCTTTAGAATGTTCCTTTTTCATGCTTATATTACAGCAGCATGGGGGGGGGGGTCCGCCTCTCAACTTTTGTTGTTGTTGTTGTCGCTTTGGTTTTTTTAGTGCTGCATTATGCAAACGGAGATGGATTTTGATCCATTAGTTGTTTTTCATACGAGCAACAGCGATCAACTTTCTATACAAGTCTTAAGGAGGGCTTTCGTATATCCATGAACATTTCTTTTCTTTTTTCTTTGTCCGCTTGATGATTCACGGCTGTACAGGAAAATGGAGTCCACGGGAAAAGCTTGTGTTCGAGGCAATAGGACAGAGCCATCTACAATTATTAGTATTAGTGTAAGGGACCTCAGTCGGGACACGGGTGGCGCTGTGGGTAAAACCTCAGCGCCTAGGACTTGGCGATCACATGGTCGGCGGTTCGAATCCCCGCGGCGGGGTGAGCTCCCGTCTCTCGGTCCCAACTCCTGCCCACCTAGCAGTTCGAAAGCACCCTTAAGTGCAAGTAGATAAATAGGTACCACTCCAGCGGGAAGGTAAACGGCGTTTCCATGTGCTGCACTGGTGCTGGCTCGCCAGAGCAGCTTCGTTACGCTGGTCACGTGACCCGGAAATGTCTCCGGACAGTGCTGGCTCCCGGCCCCTTAAGTGAGATGAGCACACAACCCTAGAGTCGGACACGACTGGCCCGTAGGGCAGGGGTACCTTTACCTTTTTTAAGGGACCTCAAAGGACACCAAGTTCACCCCACAGGCAATGCAGGAATTCCCGCTCACCTCCTCCCAACAGATGGGCGGTGTTTGCGACCCTGTGCAGGGCTTACCTGGCTGGGTGCCCCCCACCTGGTAACAGGGTGTAATTGGCCCGCCCCTGCCTGGCAGACCAATGGGCTGCCAGCGGGGGTGTGGCCTGGGACAGGTACTGGAGCCAATCCTTTGGCCCATTAAAGGGTGACTGTGGGAGTCACTGGCCCTAGAACGGCAGCAAGTAGGTCAAACTCCCAACTTAGGTGCAGTGTGTGGGTATGCTGTGTGAGTTCACGCTTTACAGTTCCCTCACACGGCACCTGTTTGACCCTGCACATCCTCAGCCCTGATGGGTTGATAGGGATACCTTCCAAGGCCAAGGACAAGTTTCCTACATCTGAAAGTTTATGGCCTAATTTGAACCCATACCTTGATGTCTAGTCTCTTTCTTGTGTGTGGTGGGGGGGAAGGCTCCAAGGACAGGGTTTAGCTTGTGGGCTCGAAAATGCACTGTAACAGCTGTGCTGTGTGGCCACCTAACCCCTGCTTAGAAAACCTGCAACAAGGGAGCGTCAGCAACCTTCTCTAGCAGGCTCATACCGTCCTAGTGTTTAGTCTAAATCCCTTTGCAATGTGTACCGACTAGTTTGGGTCCTAATCTCCGTGCATCAGAAAACAAATCATGCCATCATCTGTGTGACAGCCCTTCAAATGTTCAAAGATGGCTATTGTCTCACCTCTTAATGCAGTCTTCTCCAGGATAGAAACCTCCAACATTTCATCACAGGGCTTGGTCTCCAACAACATCTGTCAGGATGCTGTCAGTGGCTCCCAGCTGGTTGCTCAGGGAAGTATAAAGACAAGGGAAAGTTTCTTACAGCCCCTTTTTTTTTCTTTCAATATTTACAAAGGGAGACTATAGAATCCAACCTCTTGGATAAACATGTTGTCCCGAGTGAATTGCCACCCCCGTCTCTCACACTTCCTCATTCGCCATTGTCATAATCTCCTCCATGGGTGCTGCTACGTGCCTTCTGTCTTTGAGCTCTTTGCTCTCCTACTTTTAAGGCTCGCCAGGTTCTGGGAGATGGAGGGTCTGGAATGCTTTCTAATGACAACGTGTCAGCCAGATGCTGCTCTGGCTCTGCCTGCTCCTCCTCTCCCATTGTTTCCCAACTTTCCCCCTCATCTGCCTCTGAACTGTGACCTCCCTCAAACCCCTGTTTAAATCTATACTGCCTTCCTCTTCCTCGTCCCTGGAAGGGTCAGGATGGGGAGGTGGTCTCTACCATACCTTCTCTGCCCAGTCCCTGACAACATCTTTGTCACACCCCTCTGGACATGTTAAAGTGCAGATACCAAGAAATGGACACAGCCAGTGCTTTTCTTCGGGGGGACGGAGGACGTAGGGGTACGCATACCCCTAAACATTTTGTAAATCTAAGTTTGGCCTCATTGAGGGGCAGTACTTTGACATGAGTAGGAAAATGAGAGTACCCCTAAACATGTTTTTAAGAAAGAAAAAAGCACTGGACACAGCACTGCTGGTGAGGTTGGTGGTGTCTAATTTAATTCTTTATTTAGAACTTTTCTATCTATCTTAATATGGAAAAAAGTGTCTCTAGGTAATACACAGAAAACTGAAGCAACAGCAAAGGGAAACTTAAACAACAGCAAATATTACATATAAAAATGTAATACAATAGACCGATATCAGTTCATTCTCCTTCCAGAGCACCTCACCTCTCAGCCTCCTAACTGTCACACAAGACTCCAGCCATCCACTAAAGCTCTTACCCAGGGTCCCAATAAACTCATAGCTCACACACAAAATTTCACAAGGAGGGCTCCAGGAAACTGCTGACATTACCCTAGTCTCTCACTCTAGGCTAGATACTAATCTAATGGCATTTCAGCTTCAGTCTTGAACCAGTACTATGTGCTCCATGCCCTCAATATTAGACACTTTCGTGTTTGAGATAATTTATTCAGGTGAACCAGATTTGCAATGACATTCCCTTCCATAAAAGCCCTACAAATTGACCCAGCAAGCTTTTAAATGTCTTGTGGCGTCCTTTTTGCCAGTGCAACCTCTGCTGTGTTGCTAGGTTGTATGACTATGCTGAGCAGAGTTTGAAATAGAAGCAGGGGTGGATCTATACATGGGGGGGGGGGACATTATAACAAAAGAAAAAACCACTATGGAAAATCGCTTATATATTTTTTTTACTCTCTGGCTCCATCTGGTGTTGCATGTTTATAACACGTTTCAAAAATACTGTTTCTTGACTAATGTATCTGAGTCCCAGATCTCTCTTTGCTCCATCATGCCAAACTACTCACTGGCATGGAAACCAAGCTTCCACCAGTGGCTATTTTCGGTTATTATCCCAACAGTAATTACTGTGCTCTCTGAAAAAGCACCAAAACACCCACTTTTGTACCTTGTTTCTTCATGTTTGCATTACCTTCCTTGAACTATGTCCTCCCAATGTATCAGCACAATGTATCAGTATCTTTTCTTTTCTCGCCAGTTCGTAAAGTCCCAGGATCTAAGGTTCAAGACAAAGCACAAAGCAGAGAAGCTGCTGAAGTTTATCAGCTTTACACCCCTTTGGTTTCCACCGGAAAGAGTTGAGCAGCTACTTTCTGATTGAGAGCAGGAGGATTAAAACTTCATAATCTTTGGCTGGGTGGTGCCTAAGATGTGTAACGAAACCTCATCCGATACTTTATTCCTAGTTTTATTTAAATGCCTACCTTTCATAGATGATTCATGGGCATTTAGAGGATTAAATGGGGCAATCAAGATAAGGCACCTGCGTTTACGAACCTAAGTCCAAGTACAAAGCATATGCATGCATAGCCTATTCATTTGCATATAAAAGCTGGTAGCTTACAAAAAAATAATAATAAATGAGGCAATCAGAAATGGACTCCCTAAATGGCAAAACTGTAATCAGAAACAATCTTCCTAAACTGCAAAAATCAGAGAAGCATTAATCATGGACCATGGTGTTTTTAATCTTCACAATTTCTACACCAGATGAGTGTGAAACACCTCTCGCTTCCAGCTATTTTCTTGGTTTTTAAGGTCCATTTCAGCTTGTTCAGTGGATGTTCATGGCACCAGCCGCAGCTTTTAAAGAGCAGTTATTTGATATGCAGCCAGCCAACCACCAATGCATTATGGCTATGATACGTTCCATTCTCTCTGCAGTTGGAGGCTCCATTATGCGAAGGAGGTGGAAGAAGGAGTGAAGAACAAATGAGGGGTGGGAGGAGGAGAAAGAAGAGAGAAAAGAATGGCTGTCCCAGGCAATTCTCCCTGCTTCCCTAACCCTTAATCCCTGGCTTTCAAGTTTTAGTGAAGTCATAATTCCATGGGAGCGTCCTGCAACCTAGAGCCCTGCCCACACAGATGAAAAGTTCACCAGGAAAAGTTCTGAGTATAAGTCTGGGTTGTTAGAATTCCCTGAGAAAGGAGCACACACATAGGATGCCTAAGGTGAAGAAAGAGAAGGGGAACTGGAGAGAGAGACCTAACAAAAGACTTGCCACATTCTTCCATCTCCTGCCATTCCTAATTATCCTGGCTGCTTCACATTCCCCACAGGCAGATTGTCCATATCTCCCATATCTGTGGAGGGAATGGATCATAGCCAACACTGTTTTCATTCATAATACTTGTATATGACCTAGCCCTTCCTTCATCAGGTGCCCAGGTCTGAATGTTTGCAAGGTTAATGGCTGGAGAGATGACAAATATCTATAGCAGAAGAAACAGGAGGGATCGGGGTTTGGGAATACTGTGGCACCACTAGCAGTTTTGTTTGATGACCAATTTCGCTTGCTGAGGAAATGCAACAGACTTTGGTAGTATACAGCAATCAATGGCACGGGATTGACTTTCTGGTAACATCCCATTCTCCCAAATAATAGACTATCCAGCTTGAATTGCCTTCAGCTTTTGCATTCCAGCAATGGACCTTTTCATGCAGATAATGTGGAATCTGTACCCAACTTGTAGGGCTCCTAAGTCAAGAAGGCACACAGCACTGACAGCCTCTCTGTGCATGTCTATCATGCCTCTTGCCCCCCAAACAAAAAAGAAATCCTTCTTAAAAGAATCATTTCTTGATTTGTCTGTGGTGCAACTTCCATCACCTAACATTCCTTCTAACGTGAATGTGCCATTCACCTCACAGTACTGTAATGTTGCTGCTGGGCCAACATGTCATCTTGCTGCTACCAGGCTGATATTCCTGACATATTGAAGATTGATGTGCCTGAGTGCATGATTTTCATGTTCTCGAGCTGCTACAATCTATTAGTGCAGTGATGTTATTTCAGGTTGATTTCCCCCCGCTCATTTGATGTTACTTTGCAAAGATTTTTTTTAATCTCGCTTTTCAAATGCTTGCCTCCATAAGGAAGTGGGATTTGATTTTGCTTAATAGTTTAGACGAGAGTAGAAATATATATTAAAAAAAAATAAAATGTCCAGTAGCACCTTAAAGGTAAAGGGACCCCTGACCGTTAGGTCCAATCACGGATGACTCTGGGGTTGCGGCACTCTTCTCACTTTACTGGCCAAGGGAGCCGGCATACAGCTTCCGGGTCATGTGGCCAGCATGACTAAGCTGCTTCTGTGAACCAGAGCAGCGCACAGAAATGCCATTTACCTTCCCGCTGGAGTGGTACCTATTTATCTACTAGAACTTTCGAACTGCTAGGTGAGCAGGAGCTGGGACCGAACAATGGGAGCTCACGCCATGGTGGGGATTCGAACCGCCAACCTTCTGATCGGCAAGCCCTAGGCTCTGTGGTTTAGACCACAGCACCACTCGCATCCCTTTAAGTTTAGTAATAAGTTGCAATTCAGCAACTTCTCTTTCCTGTCTATTTCTGAAATTCTTTTGTAATAAGACAGCTACTTTGAGATCTTGTATAGAATGTCCTGGGAGATTGAAGTGTTCTCCTATTGCTTTCTCTGTCTTGTGATTCCTGATGTCAGATTCCTGATGTTTAGATGAGAAGTAGCAAAAGTGGTGGCTTCCAGAAGTTGCTAGGATACAACTCCCATCATCCTGGACCATTGAACCTGCTGGTTGTGGCTGATGGGATCTCTCATGCTGGTCACTCCGATTCACACCAATATTTTTTTAGAACTGCTTTTTGAAAAGCATTACCATGCTGATCATTCTTAGAGAAAGCAATGCAAATTGGAACTACTTTTTAAAAAATGTATTGGCTTTTGCTAGTTTTCTCGCAGCTGACTTTTACAAATTAGCAGAACGGATATTTTTAGTGATTGTTCCAAGCTAATTACTCGGGTCTCTGTAACGCAACGCTAACATATGCCACACAGATAGTGTGAATTCCATTTTTATTTCAAAACTAATCATATTTGAACTTTGACTTCATTTAAATTGAACTAATTAGAGTCAGCCAAGTAGATTCATATATTTTGATGTAATTAAAATTTCGTTAATTGAAACAAAATCTTTAATTTTGCTTAAGAAAAAAAAATAGTTTTTGTCAGCCTTGATTTTAATTTGTGACTCTGATGAGTCAGCCTGTTAGGAGTTTAAAGCATGCAGTTGGTGTTGTTTCTTTAAAAAAAAGAGTAAATTTATATTGAAAAAGATGAATACAAATAGTGGCTTATATTGAAGCAATCCATATTAACAAGTATCCCCCCAACCATAAAGAGCAGAGATCAGCACCCCAATCCTGGATGTATTATGAGACAGCAAATCCTGTTAATGTTAATTTCAGTGGAACTTCCAAAGTGATGGCTGGATGTGCAGCTTTGGAAATGATTGATGCAAGGCTATCAGGAAGTGACGAGCAAAAGCCTAATGCATTTTGCTAGCACATCTCTATTTTGGAAGGCACAGAGTCGGTTCTGACAATACGCCAAGTTGACTTGCTCTAAATAAAATCTGCACATGTAAGCAACTCATCTTCTAGAGAGGCTGTTCTTCCATGAAATCAAAACATTCCACTTGTCCCTCCCACTTTCACAAAACGGAATTGTGTTGTATATTTATATATATACTGTATATTTAAAAATATTTTCACAAAAGGGAAGAATAACAGAGGTGTATAAAACTATGCATGGTGTCTAGAAAGCAGAAAGAGACAGAAGTTTTCTCCCACTGTCATAACACTCGTCATAACTCAAGGACATTCACTAAAACTGAATGCTGGAAGATTTGTGACAGATGAAAGAACGAACTTCATCACATGGGGCATAGTTATATAATTTTCTCCCACAAGAGATATTATGGGCTTCCAACCTGGATCTGCTTAGCTCCCTGTAGTTTTGTGAACAAAAGGGTTTTTTTTAAAAAAATGAAAATAGCATACATCCCTAAGAAAGCGACCTGTGGAATTCCAAAAGGATTGACACAGCTGCTAGGGCTTCTGGTTTGTGTTTTGCTCAGTTGGATTCAAAATCCACAGTTTCTGCAAAGCTGATTTGACAGGAGTGGATATTTGGGCATGTGCCAGAGAGGCAGAAGGACTTGAAGGACCAGCATTTTCCCCAAAAGGCACTGGTAGTACTGGTAGAAAAGACAGGGGAATGTCTTGCTTCAATATCACTTCCTTGAAACATTGTGATTGGAGAGCCCTTCTAAAAACCATTCATTCTGATTAGAAAGTAGATTTGTCAACCACAAAAGAACTGTTCTACTCCCAGTCTTCTGCCTCGGTGCTTTCCATATAAGGCAAGTTTGGGAAGATATTGTTTAATTTTTGCAGGCTCACTGTGTGGGGCGGGGAGGGTTCAATATCCTGAAACACCCCAAAATGCTCCCAAGACCCACAATTAAGTTTGGGGTGATTAAAATTTGACATTTGCCTAAAGTGACTTGATTTGGGATTTGTCCAAATTTGATGCATGCTTCTTCTAATGCCCTCAAACATCCCTTAGGTTATCAAAGAAGCCCCCAGCTATTGAACTGAAAGTGCTGCTGGAAAGTCTCATGGAAATTTCAGTGACTGCTAAAAAGTCTACATAAGGGAATTTAGCCCTTCTTTTTATGTACAATTTAGCCCTTAATTTGGTGCTTTATTTAAGTTGTTCCCTCTTCTAACTTTGTGTATTTTCCTTTATTTCTCCCCCCCCCCCTTTATTGAAGCCAGCTAACTTTTTTTCTAGACGGAACATTTTAAATATATTCAATTATGCATAACCTAGGCCTATTTTATGCCTGGTGTAAAGTCACTGATGGAATCCAAAAGCTGCATTTGCCCAGTGTCTTATAATTGCAGTTCAGTTTAGAAGCATTCTAGGTTATTATTAGAAGGATAATTACCATCGACACTGGCGTACTATGGGAATTATGTTAATTACAGTTAAATATTATATTCTCTAACCATGTTCCTTTTTCTCATTTATCCCAAGAAATATAGAACTATAGGTTATAAAAATTAATGACATTGTCCTATACAGTAAGCCCCATTAATGACCTGAATTTTGACCAAAGAATCCATTCATCCTATAAAGGTCTTTTTAAAAAAGCTCTCCCAAAGAGCCAAATTTAAAAATCCAATAATAAAAGAAGTCAGGGGAAGTGGGAATCATGGCTATTAAAAATGAATGCCTGAATACCTGTGGAGTCCTTCTCATTTCCAAGGGGTTAATCAAAGTTAAAAGCTATTTTTAAAATCCCAATAATCCCACTTCAGATGTATGGATGACCTCAGGAGATCTAAAAGTGTTTAGAGGTGCCGCTCTGCTCCCCCAAGTGCTCCAACAAGAAGCGTGAAGGTCTGGTGATCCAACTGAAGATGGTTTGATGTCTCTGCACGATCAGGAATCCCAATAAAGCTGATCACACAGAGATCTCTACATTCATTCAGTCAAATGTGTATGAGGCAAATCTAGAGCGTTTGCGTGTTCCCTTTTGCGTGTTGAGACCCTGAAGCCACCCCCTCTTTGAGAAATAACATACACAAAGACACAGATATTAGGTTAATGTTATTGGGCAAATTTTGGCTACAACTTTATTGATTAAAGAATGTGAGTGGTATTGGCTTAGGCATTGAATGGACCCGACTATATCTGACTCCTGCCTGATGCACAGGGAGTCTGATAAGGGTAAACCACTGGGGGGGCATCAATACATACCAACTCAAGCTCCCCCTGGTGTTCCCGTTGGGGTCGTGTCAGGGCCCTAGCCTCGCCCTAGGCTTCGGACAAGATCAACACCCCCAGATTCCTTTAACGGAATAACCTTAAGCTTGGAAGGGCAGGTGATGGCCACACCTCCCCTCCCCCGTCACAAGGTCAAACAATGCCTAACCGCAACCCTAACAAAGTTGTGGCTATTGCTACGAGGTAGGTGAAAACCAATTGGCCAGTGCCAATTTGCCAAGTGGAAAAATTCCTACCAGGCCCCTCAATGGCGACCAATAGCAAGGCCAATGACGAAAACCTGCAAATAGGGAGGGAGGGTGGGTGATTGAGGAAGTGAGCCAAAGAGGAAGCCCTCTGGCTCATGCCTCTGCTTAAATGGTCCCAGCCATGCCCCCTGGCCAGCGGATTGGCTGTTCGGTTGCTGACGTGGACAGGATCCCCCGGGCAACGGGGGACTAAGTACCCCGCCCCCAGAGAAGAGTGGGTGGCCACACGGTCCACCGCAACTCCTCCCCATGGGGAAGTGGAGAGGATTTCCAGGAAAACTCTACAATCCACAGAAATAAAACTAATCCATCTCTCGTGGGCTGAAAGATTTTCTCACCTGGAAGTCATTTGGAGCTGTTAGTTTGTTTGAAGCATAGGGTCTTAGGAAACAACCTTACATCATGTCAGACGATTGGTCCATCTAGTTCAGTATTATCTACGCTGATTGGCTGTGGCTCACCCGGGTTTCATACAGGAAGTCTTTCTTAATCCTACCTAGAGATGTCAGGATTGAACCTGGAACCTTCAGATGCTGTATTTCCTTTGCTATTAGGCACCCTGAGTGGTGTGCAATCTGTAGAAGGGTGGATTATAAATGTTTGTATGAGGAAGGAAGGAAGGAAGGAAGGAAGGAAGGAAGGAAGGAATAATTTTTTCTGCTGTCTGACATTCTATTAAGACCAACAAAGGACTACACGAGAAGCACAGATTAAACTTAGATTTGAGTAGGTAAAAGCTAAAAACTGTTCATGTATCCTGGGGAAACATTGCATTATTTTTTCTTTTCATAGCATCATCATTTCATTTTAGTTGTGTGATTATAATGTTTCAGGATAAAAAAACACACACAGTTACTTTACAAAATCATGACAGGAATAACCTAGAATGCACATTCTGAGATTTTCATTTCATTTCTCTATACACAAACTGCATCTCATTAAAATCCCTGTGCCGATACCAGGGTATCATTACATTCTTGGTTTATTCAGCACAGTTATAAGTGTCGTCTCATCCAGTTTAAAAAAAAATAAAAATCCCCAAAGGACTTCAAACAAAAAATATTGAACGTAATGAGAAAACGAATGATAAAGATGACCCGAGATAATCCTTGGGTTCTTAAGGTTTAATATGCATTGTCTTGAGGCATCGGAATAATTAGAGCTATATATGGACTCCAATTGTTTCAAATAATGAAATAACCATGGTCTTGCAAAATGTTTTCTGCTATGAACTCAACCGCCTGAAATTGCTTTTTCTTTAAAAATCACACAAAAAACCCCAACAACACTGGAGATAGAGAAAAGCAATCATCTATGCAGATATGGATCCCTTGATGCAAGCAGTGCTGTGCCAACTGAAGAGGAATTCACAACATGAAAGTGGCTTCTTATTCTTCTAGTCTCAAGAGCATGTCATGCTGGGAACGATGGGAGATAAATAAATATCCCAACGGATTTGGTCAATCAGTTCAGAGGAATCAAGGAAAGCATATTTGGTCCAAATGTTTTGGAAATAATATTAATACAGAGTTGGTATTTCAGCCTAGAATCATAGAATTGAAAGGGAACACTATCGTTGTCGTCGTCATCATCATCATTTTATTTGTAAGCCGCCTTTCCAGAGTTAAAACAACGCTCAAGGCAGCTTACAACATGACAAGATTTACATAATTACCAACATAACAAAAGTCATAAACAATAAATCAAATGCATCAAAAGTACACAACCAAACGGAAAACAATTTCCACATAAATCATAAAATCTAAAACTAAGAATACAGCATTAATATCAATCACAATTTAAAATGACATAGATAGAAAATAAAAGCAGTTTAAAAAACAAGCAATAACATGAAAACACTAGAATCATCTGGTCCACACACACACACACACACTGAAATGCAATGCAGACTATTTTGCCCAGTGTGGGGCTTGAACCCTCAAGCTTGGAAGTTTTTGTTTGTTTGTTTTTAAATGCTGCAAGACCGAAATTAGAGATGCGGCCATCTAATTTTTACCATATTTAAATGTATCTCTGCAGAGATAATGCACTGTGATTAAAGCACTCTTGGCTTACAGAATTGCAAACCATTCATGAAATGATATAATATATTATATAATTTCAATAGACCCAAATGAAGGTCTCATTGGATTCTATAAAACAAAACACTCCTACAATTTGCTGCGAAGTGTAATTGGTTTGTCAGTGAAGTTCCTCTAACCCAGGCATCCCCAACCTTCGGCCCTCCAGATGTTTTGGACTACAATTCCCATCATCCCTGACCACTAGTCCTGTTAGCTAGGGATCATGGGAGTTGTAGGCCAAAACATCTGGAGGGCCGCAGGTTGGGGATGCCTGCTCTAACCTACAGGATCAGACAAGGGGTGATCTGTATTACAAAATTCAGAAAGGTGAAAATTCTGAATGGGTGTGGTTTGGTTTAAGGACTGTGAATGTATGCAGGTCCTCGTTAAAATGGGAACCAAGCAAATTTCCCCATCCCTAGGTGAGACCAATCGATTTTGGCTAATCGGTCAAAGCTGGGAGGTCAGTGTTGGTAGGCAGGGAATTGATGAGATACACGCTGCTGAGTAGGTCTGTCAGATAACTCCAATGCAAAAGGGAAAGGGAAGCTGAAATGGCTGTTTGCTTATTTCTTCCCAATCCAGAATTGAAATCAATCCAGCAAATACAGATCAGTAATCACTATTCTTGTTTTCACTCCACCAGTGATATGTAACAGATGACACCACTCCCACCACAATCTAAAACGGTGTTTCCTTTGCATTGGAATAAATCAGCTTTGCAATGAAATGATGTGGAAATAATTCAATCTTTAATTATGCTACATGCATAACTTGCCTAAAGAACTATGTAAATTATGTTAAATAGGGGTAAAGGTAAAGGGACCCCTGACCATTAGGTCCAGTTTTGACCGACTGGGGTTGCGGCGCTCATCTCGCTTTATTGGCCGAGGGAGCGGGCGTACAGCTTCCGGGTCATGTGGCCAGCATGACTAAGCCACTTCTGGTGAACCAGAGCAGCGCACGGAAATGCCATTTACCTTCCTGCTGGAGCGGTACCTATTTATCTACTTGCACTTTGACGTGCTTTCGAACTGCTAGGTTGGCAGGAGCAGGGATCAAGCAACGGGAGCTCACCCCTTCACGGGGATTCGAACCGCCGACCTTCTGATCAGCAAGTCCTAGGCTCTGTGGTTTAACCCACAGCACCACTCGTGTCCCAAGGCCTACACGTCAATAATAGGCCCACTGCTCAACCTTGGAGCCTCCTTCTCTTTGCTGCCACTACATAATAACCTGTGTCTTTAAAGTAAGTGAGTAAGCAGAGGAGCAAGGAAGGGAAGGCCCTTCTTGCCTTTGCCCTGGCCCTGTGGGTTTCCATAGCAGTGAAGATGAGATGGGTCCACTCATAGGGATCACCAAAAGCTAGACCCAGCATTGACTATATTGCAGCAATGGTGCTAAGTATATTGCTATTTTCCTCTCCAAAGGTTTGAATGGGAAGCATTCATTCTTGGGCAAGATATATATTCATGGACTCCAGTAAGGTTGGGCTAAGCCTGCTCTCTAATACTGGTGACTCCAGTAATTGAAAATCAAGACTTTCTATGTAAGCTGTCTCTATGCAATTGCATCCTGGTTTCCGGATGTTATTAGACTCTAACTCCCATCAACCTCAGCCATTATAGCCAATTATCAGGCATGGTGGGAGTTGTAGTCCAGCAATATCTGGAGAGTCCGATTCCTACACTAGAGTAGAGCAAACTGCTAGGAGCTGGCATAGATGACTAGGGAGCCAACACAGAATCAAAAGAATGGTTAAGAAATAAAAAGTGTGTTGCAAAGAGTGTACAATATACAAACATCAAAGCAAAACTGGGAAATGTTTCTTATGATTTCTGAAGCTCAGAGGATAAATATCTCACTGTTGCATAATCCAAAAAGAGTCAGAACGGTCTTTTTTTGAAGTTCTAACCTTGGTACTTAAACCATTAGATGGCCTCTGAAGTTGTGCCTATGCAAATACAAATCTCTTTATACAACTGAAGTGACAATACTTCCAAAACACAGATAACAAAAATAACCTTTTAACTCTTGTTAAAAGCAGTAGAATAATTATGTGGCTAGTTAAATGGAAATAAGATAGCATGTGCTTGGCAAAATTATGTTCAGTGAACATGTTGACTATTAAAAAGAAATGGCTATTATAAATTGACCTTCCTCCCATATATTCATTGACCCATAAGGCACCCTAAAAACCACAGGGGCACCTTCAGCAGCTGAATTGTTTTAGAAAGTCTCTTTGACTTGGGTTTCATTGTCAATAGTGTGAAGAAGAATGGAAAGGATTCATTATGAATAACCTTGAAAGAACAATAGCGAATCTATTCAATGCAACGAGTTTCTAATTGAGGATTTCATGCAATTAATTTAATAACTAATTTGAATATTAAGTAATGCATATAGGTTGCCCTGTGTTTGCTCTCTAGGCAGGCAACAGGCCAGTGCTTTACATGTCTGCTCAGAGGTAACTGACTCCATTGCAGCATCATTGCTATGGTCAGAAGTAAGTACAACTTGATCCGAAGTGTGTGGGATGCTGAATATCAGACTGTTGCAACCCCAACCTATGCCTTCAATTCCCATACAATGAATGGAGGTCTGAAGGGAGGGGATGTAAGGTTAGAATCCAGCTGTGAGTAAAAGGTAAAGGACCTCTGGATAGTTAAGTCCAGTCAAAGGCGACTATGAGGTTGCAGCCCTCACCTCACTTTTCAGGTTGAGGGAGACAACGTTTGTCCACAGACAGCTTTCTGGTCATGTAGCCAGCCGCTTCTGGCACAACGGAACACTGTGATGGAAACCAGAGAGCACAGAAACGCCGTTTACCTTCCTGCCACAGCGGTACCTATTTATCTGCTTGCACTGCGTGCTTTCAGAGTGCTAGGTTGGCAGGAGCTGGGACAGAGCAACGGGAGTTCATGCCACTGCGGGGATTAGAACCGCCAACCTTCTGATCGGCAAGCCCAAGAAGCTCAGTGGTTTAGACCACCCGCGTCCCAAGTCCAGCAGTAGAAGAGGTTAGGAAGAGAGTAGACCGGGATAGCTAATATTGTGTATTCCAGATATTTCGGGACTCCCGTCATTTCTAACCATTGGCCATACTGTCTGGGGCTGACAGGAACTGTAGTCCAACAACATCTGGAATGCACCACAGTGGCTGCCCTGCAGAATTCAAATGAGGAGAACCTGCCTAAGTTTGGTGATCACACTTTGCTACTCAGTGTCTCAGGACTCAGTTACCCAGCTGCAAAGAACATGTTTTAAGTGTGTTTTAAGTGCAATAGATAATGAGACACTAGTTGACGACGGTGAGCCTTAGGGAAAATTCAATGTATTTTTTAAAACGCTTTTTAAAAAATGCATTTTCAGAATGGTTTTTATATCCGTGTAGATTCCCCCTTGGAACCTTGAGGAAAGATGGCATGCCAGAAGCAAAAATTGGCAGGGAGAGGCAGTAGCATAGCATGGGTTGATAGCAGCCAGGGCAAGCAAGCCACTGAAATCACAGGAGTTCCCCACACACTGGCACCAAGTGGGGCCGTGCTGTGCTGCCTGCTTGTCCACACAATGGGGAGCCTGGGTGGCGCTTGGTGGGTAAACCCCCCTGACGTCTATGGAGAAGAGTGCTGACACAGGCCATACCTGGGTCGCCCTTTACCTGCCTCTCCCCATCCATGCCTGCTCACCGACTTTAGTTGCGATCCCTGCATTGCAAGGGATTTAACTAGATGCCCCTTAGTTCCCCTTCCAACTCTACAGTTCTATGATTCTGTTATTATACCAATTAAACTCACCCACCTGATTATCATTCAGTTTACTTTTTTCTTCAGGTATGCATTGTCAATCACAGCAACAAATATTTATCAGGATATGGAGACAATATTAATAATTCACAATAATTTTGCTTAGTATTATTTGATCCAGTAAATTATAAATGATTTCCAATTTCACTTTAAATGTGTCTATTGATTTTCTTTCGGTAAATTTCATGATGCCCCCCTTTTTTCCGTTTTTAAAACGTATCTTGCTATTTGCCATACAAGATTGCTTTCCTTCTTTCAGTTTTCTCTGGAAAACCACATTTTTGCATTGCTCCCCCATACAAGGGAAAAGATCACCACTCACAATCACTAGGAAAAAATGGCCACAGATTTATGATATGTGTCTGAAATAAGTAAAACTTTTAAGCAACATGCAAAATCCAGTCCACTATTTTGGGAGGGTATTTCCAGCTGTAATTTTACTTCAGTGAAGCCATTCAGGCTCAGAGCAATAGCGCAGTTGATTACTGACCCATACTACCTTAAAATGTGCTGAGCAGGCCATATCTCAACCTTACATGACTTTGCCAGGGCTCAAAGAAAGCTCTGATTCCTCTCACACTGGTTATCTATGAGAGGCTGGTTGGATAAGCTATTCTTCCCCTTAAAGATGGCTCAGGGTACTCACCAGTAGCACGTAAGAAGACAGCAGATTCCATTCTAACATGTCTTCATCCCAATCAACTCTTTTCCCATTCTGTTGCAGTTTGATTCCCGCCAAATACTACATTATTTGCTTCACTGTCCCCTATTTAACGGGACGTGGGTGGCGCTGTGGGTTAAATCACAGAGCCTAGGACTTGCTCATCAGAAGGTTGGTGGTTCAAATCCCCACAATGGGGTGAGCTCCCGTTGCTCGGACCCAGCTCCTGCCAACCTAGCAATTCAAAAGCATGTCAAAGTGCAAGTAGATAAATAGGTACTGCTCCAGCGGGAAGGTAAATGGTGTTTCCGTGCGCTGCTCTGGTTCGCCAGAAGCAGCTTAGTCATGCTGGCCACATGACCCGGAAGCTGTACACCTGCTCCCTCAGCCAATAAAGCGAGATGAGCGCCACAACCCCAGTCGGTCAAAACTGGACCTAATGGTCAGGGTAAATGCCTTACAACCACCCAACCAAGATTAAGGTGTCACCAATGCCTAAACCATCAAAGTTGTGATGATTGTTGTGAGATAGGCAAAACCACTAGGTGGGTGCCAGTTTTGTCTGGTGGACAAATTACTGCCTGGCCCCAGATTTGGTGACCACCAATGCCATAGCAAGGTCCAAGAAAAGTAGGAAGAAGAGGTGAATGTGTAGGAGATCCGATGAAAAACCTGGTGCCAGGGCTAAGGCAGGCCCACTATATTTTAAGGATGTTTAAATGAGTATTTTAAATTGTAAAAGAGAACACACACACACTATTTAAATTTTCTGTTTTACAATTTAAAATACCCATTTAAACATCCTTAAAATTGGAATGACTTCCCTTCTTCTCTTTCCATGGTTCATTTTGCATATCATAAATCCATGCATATTTTACAAAAACTAAATCATTCAGTTTTCATTATTACATCCATCAAAACTTGTTTACACTGTTGAATTTATCTTAATGCTGCCAACCTTTTCAAGTGTACACAATTTCCTTCCATGTATTCAATAAACGTTTTCCAATCTTCTCTAAACGTATGTTCTTCTTCTTCTCTTATTCTATATATATATATATATATATTTAAGTCTGCAAGCTGCGCATATTCTGTCAGCTTAATTTGCTATTCTTCTTTAGTTGGGTTCTCGCTCATTTTCCATTTTTCAGCTAACAAAACATGGGCCACAGTAGTGGCATACATAAATAACCTTTTTTGACACCTGGCAATTTCTGTCTGAATTTTCCCCGACAAAAAGGACTCCTGTTGTTGTTGTTGTTGTTGTTGTTGTTGTTGTTGTTGTTTTGGGGGGAAAGTACTTTTGAACATTTTTTTTTCCAATTCATTATGGATTATTTCCCAATATTCTTTTACCCCTTTACAAGTCCACCACATATGATAGAACGTTCCCTCAACCTCATTGCATCCATGGAGATGCAATAAGGCAGGGCCACGTTATATCCCTCAGGGACATAGCTGTCAACTTTTTCCTTTTCTTGCGAGGAAACCTATTTGGAATAAGGAAATTTCCCTTAAAAAGGGGGGAAAGTTGACAGCTATGCTCCGGGGTAGACCCAAAGGGAGCCTACCTGCCCCATCAGACCCACCCCCTGAGAGGTTGTCATTGGCGAATTTTCAGCCAGGCTTGGATCCAAGACACTGACTGGCGAGGTGAAATTTAAATTGTTCCTCACCAGCAGGGCAGTTCCTGGCACCAGGGTCTTCTCCAGATGAGGATTCCAGGAGGCATTGCCAGCCCACAATGCCTCCATATCTGAAGGGTAAGCAGATCTATGTACATATTCTTCTCCCTCTGTTCCTGGGAATATGTGTCTATGTCTTGCCTGTTCTTGCCTTACAAACATTAAAGAAATCAGTTTTCTTTCTCTGTAAGATGTTCATAAGGCATATTGCATATTATTTGAATTGTTTATTGGGATTAGGCCATTTTCCATCTGTTTTCAATACCTCATAAAGTGTGCGCTCGGCCATGGATGGACCAAGTCTCCAGGAGAATATTAGATATCCACCCAGGAGCACCTGCTGTTTGCTGAGTTTTTAATCTGGGCATCTTAAATCAGCTGACACATATTTAAAGGACAGTTCTTTATTAAATACACAGCTGAAAAAGTTTGTGCTCATTGCTTTATCTCAGCATGCGCATGATTCACTGCCGCTTCTGTTGTTTAGTAAGCATAGTAAATACCCCTCCGATAAAAGGTTTCCAACACAATATACAAAGAATAAGGCCAAATTAAAACCAATAAACAATAAAAACGGAACAAATAAAGGTGTGAAAGATACCAACAGATTCAATTACACCAATTTGAAATGCCTGAGGAGATTATAAGATTGTGCTCTGTACTTGAATACATAGAGAGCAAAGCAATCACCCTTACGTCAGGCTAGGGCAGTGTCAACTGAGTAGAGATGTCCCTACACTCACCTCTGAGGGTGAGAGAAAATGTGGCTTGCCAAGAGTCTTGGAAAGAGTCCTGAGTGGCTGATAAAGAGTTCTGGAGGGTCATATTTGGCCTCTGGGCCTCAGTTCACTCTATGTTTGCATGTAAGTAATTCCACACAACTTGAAGCTTTAATCTCATTGAAAGAATTGCATTGTAAGACTACATTCTTAGAAACATGTATCTGGGAATAAGTCCCATTGAACTGAATGGTGCTTACTTCTGAAGAGAAAAGACTAGGGCTTGGCATGGAGAAAGAACCCATTTTAAATGGATTTACATGTGGATTTTGATTGGTTCTGACCTGCTTGAGCTTTGTTTCCCTTGTGCCTGAGCCACTGTTGCATTTTTTAAGAGCCTGACTAAATATATGCAAAATTATACAAAAATATGTGTGTATATAATAATATGATACGATACAATACAATACAATACAATATACAGTCGTACCTTGATTCTCGAATGGAATCCGTTCTGGGAATCCGTTTGACTTCCAAAAATGTTCGAAAACCAAGGTGCAGCTTCCAATTGGCTGCAGGAGCTTCCTGCACTGAACTGGAAACCGCAGAAGCAGTGTTGGACATTCGGGTTCCAAAGAACGTTCGGAAACCGGAACACTCACTTCCAGGTTTGCAGCATTCGGGAGCCAAAATGTTCACGTTGCAAGGCGTTCGACAACCGAGGTGCAACTGTAATATAATATGCCATCCTGAGCTCCTTTGGAAGGAAGGGCATGATATAAATTGGATAAATGAGAAGAAAAATAATACATACGAAATAGTCAAGCACCATGCTGCACTATATTTTTGCAGCGTTTTCTTTAGCCTATCAGTAGATACATATTTGTTGTTGTTGTTGTTGTTGTTGTTGTTGTTGTTGTTGTTGTTTTCCAATTTATTTTTGTTAAAGATTTTGTTGGTTTATAAAAGTACATGCCTTATCTCCCCCCCCCCAGGTTGTACAGTCTTTCTTACAAATCAGTCACATTAGTTGTGAGACATTTATAATAAACATAATAAATAATAAACTTTTATTTATATCCCGCCCTCCCCGGCCGAAGTTGGGCTCAGGGCGGCTAACATCAGATATATAACATTGGTATAAAATCAAACAGTAATTAAATTACCTCCTAAAAACTGGTCAAAATCAAATTAAATTCTAATTAGATGGCTTTCCACAGGGTTACGGTTGGGAACAGTAAGTGCTCATCGGCGCAACTGTTTACACTGATCTTATATGGGCTTGTGAGAATGCAGGGAGGCCTCTTTCATATTAGTTCTGGCGGAACAACATTAGTGTTGAGTACAGTATACGTAGTTGTACAGTGATATGCATTGCATGCATCTGTTTATATGGTGGCTGCTTTGTGAAACCTGGAGTGTATAGATATATGTATATGATAAAGCACATGATATTACAGAACTGGTAATGCATTTAATGGGACTGGGGTTGGCAGTCACTTTTTTATAGAGATTACAGAGCAAGGCAGGAATTAGAACAAAAATCAATGCAGATAAGAAGAAGAAGGGGGTTGGACTCGATGGCCCTTGTGGTCTCTTCCAACTCTATGATTCTATGATTCTAAGAGGAGGAGGAGGAGGAGGAGGAGGAGGAGTTTGGATTTGATATCCCGCCTTTCACTCCCTTTAAGGAGTCTCAAAGCGGCTAACATTCTCCTTTCCCTTCCTCCCCAACAGCAAACACTCTGTGAGGTGAGTGGGGCTGAGAGACTTCAAAGAAGTGTGACTGGTCCAAGGTCACCCAGCAGCTGCATGTGGAGGAGCGGAGACGTGAACCCGGTTCCCCAGATTACGAGCCTACCGCTCTTAACCACTACACCACACTGGCTCTCCTTTGTTCCTTCCAACTAGCCAGGATTTGTAGTGGTACATGGTGGGAGAGGGGTCAGTAGAAGATTTCCCCCTGTGACTCAGGTGTGTTTTGACACTGAGGGGTGGTCTTCACCACCAGGGAGCCAATCAGAGCTGGTGCTCTGGCTCCCCTGGGTGGGTCTTAGGTGGCAGACCTGTGTGAAGACTTATTCACTCAGCTCCACTGCTGTGATATAAAGGAAGGTTTTTCCAAATGTGGCTCATGACTGTTTTCTTCCACTATCCCCATGTTTCATCTCACATATCTCTGCAAGCTCAGCATCAAGATTTTCAGAAAATTCAATTCCTAAATAGAATTACACTATAAGTCAATGCTGTTCTTTCAGATACAACAATAATATTTGCCAACATGCCAGTGACACTTTATGCAAGACCAATAAATAAATAAATAAATGCCCAGTTTCCACAAATATTCATGACATCCTAGGGCCAACATATCAGTTTCAGGTATCACTTTCAGAAACGTCCACAAATAAACACAAATCATTGTCAATGTTATTAGATAAGGTTACTGTTTCAAACAAAGACTTCTGGGTCTTTTGAAAATAAGTTGTTAAGAAACTAGATTCACATTCTTTTAAAAAACTTGTCTGCTTATTAGTTTTGTCTTTTGTTTTCGCAAAGATGTAGACCAGATTATTCAGGCAGATAAATAGCCTTTATAGTTCTCATTCATCTCATAAAAATGGAAGTGGTTTCTCCTCACAAGTTTAACTAATCCTTCCCATTTTATTTATAACTTGGCTTTTAAGGATCCTAAGCAGCATTTATAAAGCATGCCCGGAAGCAATGTGTTTGCTCTCCTTAACTGAAATCTATTCACCTTGAAAGTATGAGCTCATGAAGAATGAATGACCCTGAAGACAAGATCATTCCTATTAGCAATGGAAAAGAAAATGGTCTTGCATAGAAATAGATTAAATGGGATATGTTTCTTCTTTGCAGCAGTTCTGTAGTGAGAAAACCACTTATCTGTCTAATGTGTGGTGATCATACATGCGTCCACATATGCCATTGATCGGATTAGAATGACAATAACTTTTGCACGTGTGTGTGGCCATAAAGTTGACATTTCACAATTTGTCAAGGGGAATAAGACAGTAGGCTTGCTCTCCTCCCGAAGGAATAGCATCCAAACAAAAGCAACTCAGGGATACAGTTACGTATCACTACTCCCAACAAAAGGTAGGTCATTGGCCCATCTAGTCCATCACCCTGTTCCCACAATGGCCAAACAAAAGCCTGTGAGAAACCCACAATCAGGATGTGGACACAAGAGCCCTCTCCCCTCCGGTGGTTTCCAGCAGCTGGTATTCAGAAGAATTGCTGCTTCCAACTGTGGACGCAGATCGTAGCTATTATGGCTACGAACCTTTGATGGCCCGCCCTTCAATTATTTTGTCTAAATTTCTTTTAAAGCTATCTATATGTTGATGGTCCTCACTGCCTCCAGTTGGAGTGAGTTCCATGGCTGAACCATGAAAAAGTACTTTAAAAAAAAGTCCTGAATTTTCCAACGTTTGACATCACTGGATGTCAATGAGTTCTAGAGATATGATAGAGGGACAGTTTTGTTTTTTTAATTATCTCTAACCACATTCTCTATGCCAGTGGTTGCCAATTAGCTAATATATACAGTGGTACCTTGGGTTAAGAACTTAATTCGTTCTGGAGGTCTGTTCTTAACCTGAAACTGTTCTTAGCCTGAGGCATCGCTTTAGCTAATGGGGCCTCCCTCTGTCGCCGTGCCACTGCCGCACGATTTCTGTTCTCATCCTGAAGCAAAGTTCTTAACCCGAGGTACTATTTCTGGGTTAGCGGAGTCTGTAACCTGAAGCGTCTGTAACCTGAAGCACCTGTAACCAGAGGTACCACTATAGTGATTGTCAGCATGCAGAGGGCTGGGAGGCAGGAAGGCTAGCTCCAGCTGGGCTGTCTCCTTCCAGCGGCCCAGTGCAAAGACCATCACCTCCGCTCCGACGTAAATCAGCGACAGAATAGGCGTGAGCCTTGTGGAAGCATACTAGAACTACAGATTTATTAATCATAAATCAGGACAAAGAAACATGCTGTCTCTCTCTCATGACATCTCAGAGAGAACAGCAAAAGCAAAAGCTATACACACAATGGAAGGTCCCAGCATACTGTGCTGGAATGTAAACAGACATGTGACACGTAACAATTCCATGTCTGTTCCTTAAGGTGGAACAGAATTCTCAACAGTGATGTCTTCCCCTTGGCTTCAACTGAGGTGTTGGCTCAACCCCTGAAGACTGCAGAGTGCAGACCACTGGTGAGATGCTTTATAGAACAATAGAAGGGACACTCACAAACACACCTTTGATACCACAGAAGTATAGACAAATGGAATAAGACCCCTGCCCTGCACTCTTGAGGGTTTCACTGAAATATTCTCTCCTCTTTCATTATTTGCAAATGCAATTTCTTTTCTCATTAACTGATGGAGAATAGTTAAAAAAAATAATGGAGAGGGAGGGTGGGGTGTTTTTTTTTGGGGGGGGAACACAGCCCTATTTTTTAAAAAACAACAACAACATATGGATATTGTCCAGGATTCAATGCAGTAACTAGAAAGAATTGTAGCATTCCCAGTGCTTGACAACTACACTTTTTTTTTGTCATCACAGGTAGGAAAGCAAGAGGCAAAACGAGTGGTTTACTAAAACCTGGTTGACTCCTATGTGCAAATGCTAGACTTTTTGCAGGCTACTGGGTCCCATGTCATTCAGACCTTTGGTCATGGTGCTTAGAATGAAAACCACATTCAAGACAATGAACTTTTCTGCACTGCGTTTTTACAAAGATCTTAATGAACCTATTTTAACTGCAGCGGCAAATTTTCCCCTAATTTAAACAATTGCCTTGTAGCATCAGTGTAGGCTGAATTTTGTAAACAAGAAAGCAAATAACTTAGAGAGAGAGAGAGAGAAGGGAGAAATGTATAATATAGATTTAGTTCTTGGTGCTTGGCTGCTTTCATTTCTCTGTTATTAATAATGAGGTATTAAGAATATATTGCAACACAGCGATTCAACACAGCTCTGCAGTGAATGCCATGGTATTAATCCTTTGCTGAGAGGTAGCAAATACTGCTTCATTTTCTGTACAGATCATTATCCATATTTTACATCTTCTGGGATTTAGCAATGTTCTGCCAGATACCGAAATATTGAAAGTGAGCTATTATGTTAGCAGTGTGATTATCAGTGACGTAGCTGTAAATGAGAGCTTCAGCACAAATGATGATCATGTATTATGCTGTCAGCTAATTGTGTCGTAGCAGTTGTTATCTTTCCTTGCTAAAATATTTTGCATTCAGAAGAACAAATAAAATAAACCCACTTCCTTGATAGAGTATCTGTTGGCCTCCAGCTAAGGAAGACATCAAGGACCAGGGCAGGTGTGTATTTGTGGGTGGGTGGGTGCATTCACTCCGAATAATAATAATAATAATAATAATAATAATAATAATAATAATAATAATTTATTTATACCCCGCCCATCTGGCTGGGTTTCCCCAGCCACTCTGGGCGGCTTCCAAAAGAATATTAAAATACAATGATACATCAAACATTAAAAGCTTCCCTAAACAGGGCTGCCTTCAGATGTCTTCTAAAAGTCTGGTAGTTGTTGTTCTCTTTGACATCTGGTGGGAGGGTGTTCCACAGGGAGGGCGCCACTACTGAGAAGGCCCTCTGCCTGGTTCCCTGTAACTTGGCTTCTCGTAGTGAGGGAACCGCCAGAAGGCCCTCGGTGCTGGACCTCAGTGTCCGGGTAGAACGATGGAGGTGGAGACGCTCCAGGTATACTGGACCGAGGCCATTTAGGGCTTTAAAGGTCAGCACCAACACTTTGAATTGTGCTCGGAAACGTACTGGGAGCCAATGTAGGTCTTTCAAGACCGGTGTTATATGGTCTCGGCGGCCGTTCCCAGTCACCAGTCTGGCTGCTGCATTCTGGATTAGTTGTAGTTTCCGGGTCACCTTCAAAGGTAGCCCCACGTAGAGCGCATTGCAGTAGTCCAAGCGGGAGATAACCAGAGCATGCACCACTCTGGCGAGGCAGTCTGCGGGCAGATAGGGTCTCAGCCTACGTACCAGATGGAGCTGGTACACAGCTGCCCTGGACACGGATTTAACCTGTGCCTCCATGGACAGCTGTGAGTCCAAAATGACTTCCAGGCTGCACACCTGGTCTTTCAGGGGCACGGTTACCCCATTCAGGACCAGGGAATCCCCCACACCTGCCCGCCTCCTGTCCCCCAGAAACAGTACTTCTGTCTTGTCAGGATTCAATCTCAATCTGTTTGCCGCCATCCATCCTCCAACCGAATAGACATTAAATGTATTCCATGTTCTTTATCTGATTCTGATTTTTTCTTTGAGCATGAAACTCATATACACTGGTGCCTTGGTTCTCAAACACATTGGTTCTCAAACTTTGAAGACCCGGAAGTAAGTGTTCTGGTTTTTGAACGTTTTTCGGAAGCCGAACATCCGATGTGGCTCTTGGCTATTGTTTCTGGGGCACCTGCACCAATCAGAAGTTGTGCCTTGGTTTTTGAACATTTCGGAGGTCAAATGGACTTCCAGAACTGATTAAGTTTGGCGCTTTTGTTTTTGTTATTTATTTTTTTGTTTTTGAGGCTTTTTCGATTAATTTATTTTCGTGACTGTGTGGAACCCAGTTCAGCTGCTGATTGACTGATTGTGCGACTGCAGAAATGGATAAAAGCCCCCCCATCCGAACAATGACTATCATCAGTGCAGGTAAGAAAATAATTATTATTTTTTTAATTTTTATCATCTACAATAATGTCTTGTTTATTTTATAGTACAGCACATTGATTATTGCTTTCATTTTATGGAGCAATGGTCTCATTGGATAGTAAAATCCATATTAAATTGCTGTTTTAGGGGTTCTTTTTAAAAGTCTGGAAAGGATTAATCCATTTTGCATTATTTTCTATGGGAAAGCATGCCTTGGTTTTGGAATGCTTTGGTTTTGGAATGGAGTTCCAGAATGGATTAAGTTTGAGAACCAAGATACCACTGTACAAGTGTCCCCCCTCTTCTAACCCCGAGAACATAAATTGCATTATTGTGTGTACTGGGATCGCAAGAAGAAAAGGTGGATTGGCAGGGCGGAGGCATTGGTGTGCCAGGTAAAGTTCTACCTGTTTGCGGTGGCTTGTTTTGGATATTAGTTTTAGTGTGCCACTGTAACTACAGAACCCAAATGTGGCTTTCTGGACCTTTCTATCAATTGTAATTTTAAGAATGTGTTGCACTTAAAACAAAAGTAATCTGCTGTTTTAATTGAACTGGACTTGTTTTTGATGTTTTGATTGTATTGTACTCTGCCCTGTAGCCCTATTATGAAAAGCAGGTTAAAGATTACATAGAGCAAATAGGAAATGGGGAGGTTTTTGGGGTTTTTTAAATTGCATTTGTAAGTGAATTTGAACCTTCCAAAACAATACAAGAACCAAAACACAGCTGTCTTTCGAAATTTGCAAGTATACCAATTTCATGACCTAATTATCTAACCAAAATAAATTGCAAAAATGTGCATATGAGGTTAACACATGCATAAAAAATGAATATGTTAGGGAAAATGAAATGCAAAGTGGCACTATATTAGGAGAAATTGCTGGCAAAACTATGCACTTTAGTCAGAAATGCTTACCAAATAGGTGTACTTGGAGAAAATTTGCACTCATAAATGGAAGAATGTTCATGAGGAATCTTTTTTTTAAAGGCAAGTTGTTGCAGGATTGTGGAGAACTGAATTTAAGATTGGGGAAAAATGATAAAAGTGGCAGATTCTTCCATACCTACTAGTGAGTAATCCCTGGTTTGTTGAAGTCTGTGTGTGGACAAAGGACAGCTAGGAAGAAGGAAGAAGTCAGAGAGATCCATTGATTCATTAAAATGCCTCAGCTTAGAGAAATCACTATGTACAAACTACTTTAGCTAACTCCAGTGTAAGAGATCTCATGTTCAGATTTCCCCTATGGCATGGCTTGGTTTAATTTTGAGTTTGGCCTGTACTTGTTACACAGTAAGTCTAGGTTGTCTTATTGTAATATAGAAGTTAAAAGGTAAAGGGACCCCTGACCATTAGGTCCAGTCCTGACCGACTCTGGGGTTGCGGTGCTCATCTTGCTTTATTGACCGAGGGAGCCAGCGTACAGCTTGTGGCCAGCATGACTAAGTCACTTCTAGCGAACCAGAGCAGCGCACGGAAACACCGTTTACCTTTCCGCCGGAGCAGTACCTATTTATCTACCTGTACTTTGACATGCTTTCGAACTGCTAGGTTGGCAGGAGCAGGGACCAAGAAACGGGAGCTCACCCCGTCGCGGGGATTCGAACTGCCAACCTTCTGATCGGCAAGTCCTAGCGCCACCCACGTCCCTAATATAGAGGTTACAGTGTGCTTATTGAATCATTTTCGCCTTGCTTGAATTTATTGGTATGATTTGTATCAAGGGTCACATTCACAGAGAGCTACAATTTCCAGAGTTCCCTGGGATGAGGGATGGACTTTTAAACTATTTGTGGAATTGTAGCTCTGGGAGGGAAACAGGGGTCGCCTAACAACTCTCAGTACCCATAACAAACCACCGGTTCCAGAATTTTTAGCTAAAGCCATTAATGTTCAAAGTGTATCATAGTGCTTCGAATGCATGGCATGGATATTGACCCAACTCTCCTGCACCCCCAAAAAAGAGTTGTATCCAGCTACATTCCACTCAGAACAGACCCACTGAAATTTAAAAAAAAAAATCCTTCCAGTAGCACCTTAAAGACCAACTAAGTTAGTTCTTGGTATGAGCTTTTGTGTGCATGCACACTTCTTCAGATACACTGAAACAGAAGTTGCCAGATCCTTCTATATAGTGAGAAGGTGGGGAGGGGTATTACTCAGAAGGGTGGTGGGAATGGGAGATTGGCAGATAGCTGAGATGAGCCTGTTGATGACGAATCAACAGGCTCATCTCTAAGAACTAACTTAGTTGGTCTTTAAGGTGCTACTGGAAGGATTTTTTTTATTTATTTTGACTATGGCAGACCAACACGGCTACCTATCTGTAACTGGAACCACTGAAATTAATGAACCTAAGTGGGCGCTCATTAACATCAATAGGTCTACTCTGAGTAGGAACAGCATTGGGTACAACCCATTGTCAAGTATTTTGATAATCATGTGATATTTATTGTCAGCTATGTCCAGCACAGTCCACTGAAGAAAAGCAGAATTTCACTAAACTAACTAGTATGTCATTTCTTATTGATGCTTTTATTTATGGGCCATACTTTCCTGTCAGCTCACGCAATGCAGGCAGCAGTAATAAGGACATATCCCAACGAAATCAGCATGGGCTGTGAGGATGTGTCAGGGGGTGGGGATGCTGCCCCCGAGGTGACAAGGAACACACATCGAAACGAAAACCGTGTAAGAAAATATTGAGTTGAGAGTTCATTTCCAATATATTACATCTCCCTGTACAGCTTTTCCAGACACCTCTTTCCTGTCAGCAGAGAAAGTAACAGGAGCAGGCCTAGTGATGCACAAGGGCATATTCGCAACCCTAAACACTGTCATTGTTTCTAGGTCATACTGGAATGCACACGGAAAGTAATGTATTCAAAACAGGAGGAGATAAGTCAGATAAGCTCCTGAACAATTTTTTGCTACCTAGGCTAAAGATAACCATACCTTTTCTTACTCACTCATGTTGAAAATTAGCAGTAAGGCTGTCAGACAAAAGACCTCGAGCTTGCCAAGTCAAGTAGTATTACTTGTACTCTGAGGGATTATTCAATAGCTGGTGTCCCGGGGGTGGGGAGACTATCTCCAAATTGCCCGTGATAGAAGGTACAGCTAAAAAGCTGGAAAAGATTGCCAAGAGATGTCATGCTGTTTCAGATCTAAATTTCTGGCGGTAAGTACAAGGTCATTCCGCAGGAATGTTGGACCCAAGTAAGCATCAGTCAAGGCATTTCAAGATGTCTCACTCAATTTTCGGAAGCCGCGATGCGTTGCACAGATAATTACTTTCCTTTTCCCATGACTAAACATGAATAACAGAAAGTTAAAGGTGCAGTTCCGTGTGGTGTCATGATTTCCAGTTATGGTGCACGTGTATCAGATGCTGCCCTTTAACATGGCAGAGAAAGCTGATAAAATGAGGTGGGTCGGTACAAAAAAGAATCTACAGGGAGGGGGAAGAAATTTGGTTCTGTTCACGTTTTAATGGAAGCCTAATTCTTCCTTCCCGATGCAATGTGTGAACCAAAAGGCAGCTACCCTACTAAATTAAAACTAATTACCGTATTTTTTGCTCTATAAGATTCACTTTTTCCCTCCTAAAAAGTAAGGGGAAACATGTGTGCATCTTATGGAGCAAATGCAGGCTGCGCAGCTATCCCAGAAGCCAGAACAGCAAGAGGGATCGCTGCTTTCACTGCGCAGCGATCCTTCTTGCTGTTCTGGCTTCTGAGATTCAGAATATTTTTTTTCTTGTTTTCCTCCTCCAAAAACTGTGGTCTGGTGCATCTTATAGAGCGAAAAAAACGGTATGCAGTTATCCAAACAAAAAGGTGTCCAAAGTTGCATACATTGGGGGGAAGTACCGTACTTTTCTCTCTATAACACGCAGATTTTTTCTCCTAAAAAGTAAGGTGAAATGTCTGTGCATGTTATTGAGCGAATGTGTGGTCTCTGGAGCCGATTGGCTCGAGTGCAGGGGCAAAAATCCGGTAAAAATCCAATCGCGCGCGTCAGGGAGGAGGGACGCCCGAAGAGAGGAAGCTGTTGCATTCCTGCATTCTGCCTCAGGGTCTTACTGCCCACCCTCTTCTGTTTTGGTTGCTGTTTGCTCAAACAGAACAAAGGGCAGGGAAATCCCCTCCCCTCCAGGCAAGCAGAGGGGAAAGGAAAGGATCGCGTCCTTCCATCTAATTCCTCTCCGTGCTCCGATGCTGCTGCGTCCAGGGAAGTATTTTAGGGACTCGCAGGCAGCCAGAAAACATGCAGGTGGGAGAGAGAGAGAGAGAGTGGCTTGGGTGGGGGGAAACTTTTGCCTTCCTTTCCTCCCTCCCGTTAAATCCCTCTCCTGCATTCTTAGCCAGCTGCTTCTCTGCACACGCCTCTCATGCTCCTTGTCCCTTCTGTGTTTTTCCTTCCCTCCCCACTTAAAACGTGGTTACAAAGCATGGATCCACATGGATCCTCAGGATCTTTGCATTGGGTCACCCCAAATTCACCATCAGATCACATAGTATGTCCATGGCTACAGCCTGCACCAAAAAAATCACGCACCCACTGTTGTCTGGGGTCACAATGGTGCAAAAACGTGGTTACAAAGCACAGATCCACATGGATTCTCAGGATTTTTGCATTGGGTCACCCCAAATTCACCATCAGATCACATGTCTGTGGCCACAGCATGAGGCACAAAAATGATACATCCAGTGTTTCATTCAGAATTCCCCCCCCCCTTGTTTTCCTCCTCTAAAAATGATGTGCGTGTTATGGTCAGGTGCATGTTATAGAGCGAAAAATACGGTAAGCATAGATTGTGGAATGCGGGTGGCGCTGTGGTCTAAACCACAGAGCCTAGGGTTTGCCAATCAGAAGGTCGGCGGTTCGAATCCCTGCAACGGGGTGAGCTCCTGTTGCTCGGTCTCTGCTCCTGTCACCTAGCAGTTCAAAAGCATGTCAAAGTGCAAGTAGAGAAATAGATACTGCTCCAGCAGGAAGGTAAACGGTGTTTCCATGCGCTGCTCTGGCTTGCCAGAAGTGGCTTAGACATGCTGGCCACATGACCCAGAATCTGCCTGCCAAAAAATGCTGGCTCCCTCGGCCTATAGAGTGAGATGAGCATGCAACCCCAGAGTCGTCTGCGACTGGACCTAATAGTCAGGGGTACCTTTACATTTACCTTTAAGCATAGATTGCAGGAAGTTTATATATAAAATGCATTACATTGGGGGGAATTGCTGGCAAAAATGTGTATATTCAGTAAAATTGCTCAGGGGGGGGAAGGTGTACATTGCTGAATTTATTCTGTTCTTTTCCATTTGGAAAGCTTTTACAGGCCCTGGCAGATGGCATGAACAAGACCAATAGTAGACCCAATGGTCAAGAAGGCAGTTTCTGCACATGCTTTAGAGGAAAATGAGGGGCCAATGGGGCTCGTCAACCTGGGAAGGTAGCTCATCTAGGGAAGCTTTTAATGTTTGATGGACTACTATATTTTAATATTTTTGTTGGAAGCCACCCAGAGTGGCTGGGGGAACCCAGCCAGATGGGTGGGGTATAAATAAATTATTATTATCATCATCATCATCATCATCATCATCTAGGAGAATAAAAATTCTGATCCTAAACCTCTGCTGTGGGACATCTTCAGAGGAAGAAAAGGCTAAGGAGTAAATCCTACACAAATCTGGAGTGTAGTCCCTAAAAAGGTTGGAGGGTGCCTTGTACGCCTCCTTCTGGAACTCCTGCAGCCAAGCTGGTGAAAAATGTATTGCTCTGCTTTCCTTTGGACCACATCAGCGAGGCTGAGAGGAGAGTCTTATCTTCTGATAGCCAGTGTGGTGTAGTGGTTAAGAGCAGTAGACTCGTAATCTGGTGAACCGGGTTCGCTTCCCCGCTCCTCCACATGTAGCTGCTGGGTGACCTTGGGCTAGTCATACTTCTCTGAAGTCTCTGAGCCCCACTCACCTCACAGAGTGTTTGTTATGGGGGAGGAAGGGAAAGGAGAATGTTAGCCACTTTGAGACTCCTTAGTGTAGTGATAAAGCGGAATATCAAATCCAGACTCCTCTTCCTCCTCCTCCTCCTCCTCCTCCTCTTCTTCTTCTTCTTCTTCTTCTTCTTCTTCTTCTTCTTCTTCACAGTCCAGGACTCTCATACACACTAGGCTTGCACCCCAGGGAGGTGCTGATTAATGCCGTGCTTTGACTTCATCCCCAGAGGTGCACTCGGTTGTCTCTCAAGACAGACAGATGCCAACAATGTCAACATGGTTTTAACTGTTTTTATATTTCTTACATGATTTGTTTTAACCAGTTCTGGGTCCTTATGGTGAAGGACGAGTAAGAAATCTTATAATTAAAGATATGGGGAGAAATTCAGACTAAAATGCTAACAATTTTCCATAATGACTTTTTTAAAAAAGGTTACAAGTTGATTCAAAAATGGGTTGAAATCTACTCAAGTTTGGGTAAATGAGAAAATGGGAGAAACCAACTATGACTGATTCATCTAGCCCCACCTGAAAATCTGTAAGGATGCCCCCTATGTTTCTTATAAGGGTTGGGTGAGCAAAACAGTCTCTGAAGCAACCTGAGATTCCAAACCTCCAAGAATTGCACAGGCAAGACTTTTGGGCCTCAACATTGTTTGACCATAGGAATTTTTCTTCCCTTTAAGATTTGGAAGCAAGGCACTGTTAGTGGTTAACTCTCTCTTCCTTGCCCTATTCAGGTGTTCTGATTCCAGTTAGGGTTATCATACAAGGTTGTGGGGTGCTGAGGAGGCGCCCACTTTTTATCATTCTCATCACCCATGGCTGGGTGAGGAACTGAGTTTTCTGGAAACTTCCTGCACACTTTCGAACTTTATTTCCAATGGTTCTTTAAATTTCAATCTGTTTTCCCTTTTGAAATGGAGCTTTAGCATCAAAATACGCTGGGCAAGAGACTTAAATGAGTGATAGTCTCACAAAGCTAGAAAGGCAGAAACAACAGAATTTTTACAGACATTCCAGGTTTTTGCTTTTCCAGCTGTTTGACTTTCCCACCTTCAGTTTCAAAAGCTTCTGGGTGTTTCCCATATACAAGTGTTTGTTTGGACCCCCTAAAGGCAAAGATATATTGTTTATTGCAGAAACATGCCAAGGCAGCAAAATATCAGGCTAAAGTTCAGTAACAAAACACACACCCCTTTCTCATTATACAACGTGTCATAAAGTTTTGTTTCAGCTGAACAGAAAATGCCCTTTTAGGCTTACTGCTGTCATCTCTATCACCACACACTTGAGTAAAAAGTCTCCAGAGCAGTACACCATGAATTGTGGCTAATAACCTCCTCCCCAGCCCCAAAAAAGTTTGGGAAATTTATTGTTTCTCACAGGTGAATAATCTTTCAAATGTATCCATTCCTCTATCATAGCTAAGTGAAATGAAAATCCACTTTATGATAATTTGGTGTGATTGAAAAGTAACTTGGGAATCTGCCCTAGCATTATTGCACATACATTTTGAAAATAATTTGGGGATTATTGCACATACATTTTGAAAATAATTTGGGGATGGGGACGAGGGATGCTTCTCCCATAGGGCAGAGTGATCAAGGTTGCAGCATCTAGGATATTCAATTAAAAAAGAAAAAAAAAAAAGATTAAAAAATGGGAGGGGGGAGATGAGTAAGAGGTCACATCACAAGTTTACAAAATTATGCATGGCATGGAGAAAGTAGATAGAAAATAGTTTTACTTCCTGTCTCCTTAACACTAGCACTTGTGGACATCAAATAATGTTGGAAGATTCAGGACAGATCAAAGAAAGTTTTTCTTAATGTAACAGATAGTTAAACTATGGAACTCACTCCTACAAGAGGCATGTAGGAGGCATGTTGGATGGTTCTAAAAGAATTATTATTATTATTTGTACCCCACCTATCTGACTGGGTTGCCTTGCCCCAGCCACACTGGGCAGGTTCCAGCATATACAAAAAAAAAAAAAAAAAAAAAAAAAAAAATACATACAGAACTGCCTTCAGACGTCTTCTAAAGGTTGTATCGTTACTTATCTCCTTGACATCTGATGGAAGGGCATTCCACAACGTGGGCACCACTACTGAGAAAGCCCTCTGCCTGGTTCTGTATAACTTCACTTCTCACAATGAGGGAACCACCAGAAGGCACTCGGAGTTAGATCTCAGAAACAGACAAATTCATGAAAGACCAGACTATCAGTGGCTTATTAGAGAGAGAGAGAGAGAGAGAGAGAGAGAGAGAGAGAGAGAGAATGATACTTGACTAGATGGCCATTGGCCCCATCCAACAGCCACTTCAGACAGCAAATTGTGGGTACTATGAAAGGGCAGCAAGATGTTAATTATTTAATTTGTTTCTGTATTGTCGTTTTTTACTGCCAGTAAGGGAGGAGAGGTGCTTGTGGGATTTCCTGCCTCCAAATGACAAATTAACTTGTCTTGTGTTAGGTATTATGTATTTTAAAACGGGGGCAGGGGGTCCTATTTGTTGCTGTGCCTGAAACGGCAAAATGTATTGGGTCAACTCTGAGGAGGAGAGGTGGAGAGATGAATGAATGCACTTTATGTCATGGTATTGATCCATCAGTCAGCATCACAAAGGCCCAACACTACCATAGTAATAACCCTCTGTAGAATACACTTCATCACTGAGAGAACTTATAAAGGTGAATTAATGGTTTGGGAAAGTGTGGGATTTCCTAATTGCTAAAAATATTATGCACCAAATTAAAGTTAGCACAGGGTGAGCTAAAAGAAACATCTTCTTGACTACCTTTCGTCTGTCGTTCACTGAGTATGCCAGAGATCTTCATAATCAGCAGGAAATACCATATTTTTTTCGCCCTATAGGACGCACCGTCCCATAAGGCGCACCTAGTTTTTTTGGGGGGGGAATTATTTCCCCCCCAGGCGCAGGGCTGGGGCGGGGGAAGCCCGAGCTTCCCCCGACCCCAGCCCCCAAACAGGCAGGTGTAGGAGCCCAACGCCAGGCTCCCGCTGCTTGTGGAGAGGTGTGCGAAGCCTGGAGAGCGAGAGGGGTCAGTGTGCACCGACCCCTCTCGCTCTCCAGGCTTCAGCGAAAGCCTGCATTCGCCCCATAGGACGCACACACATTTCCCCTTCATTTTTGGAGGGGAAAAAGCGCGTCCTATAGGGCGAAAAATACGGTATATATAAACTGTATTATTAATTATATTCAAGTCTTATATTTTCAGCCCTTGATTTCATTTTGCAAATGTTTATCATGCTGTGCCTTATTTATTGCTAATTCGCAGTTAGCCTTACTTCACATATATGACACTCATATATTTTCACTTATCACAACTATTGGAAAGTGTCACTGTGTTTATTTTGCATATGCATTCATTCTAATTAACAGGTCATTCTACCCCTGTCCAGGCATTCTTTGAATAACATGGGAGTGAAGAATGTCCTAAAATGGTTTATCTGTACTTCTTTCTGACTTCCAACACTCAGTTCTCTCGAACCATGTATCTGTTAGAGAGGTTGCCACAAGATCCCTTATCTGTAGAAAGACAAAGCTTTCCACCCCAAGAATGAGTTTCAAAGCTTTACTGAAATATTTCTTCAAGCTTCTTAAATTCTTAAACATTACAAAACCAAAGTACAAAGTAACACATAGCTCTCAAGTAGCAGGCAATGCGGCTCAGTGCTTTAATTCCAAAAATTCTGATCCCACAGGGAGATCCCTGAAAAGCAACCCATTTCCCTGTTGCGCTTTGAGGCCCACAAGCCCTTCCCCACCAGACAAGGGAGCAACATCGATGAAAATCAACCGAAGCTAAACCTGGGGTTCCTGTGGTCCTGGCATATCCCTAGCCCCTCAAGCGGACTTCGGACAAAATCCAGGACCCCCTTTACCCCAGAATACCTTTATTCATGGAGAGGCAGGTGATGGCCACACCACCCCTCCCACACACTTCACTAAGCCAATGCCTAACTGTCAAACCTTACAAAAGTTGTGATGATTCCTGAGGGGTTAGGCGAAAACCAAGTGGCCACTGCCAGTTTGCCAAATGGAAAAATTCCTACCCGGCCCCTGTTCCAAAACAGGTGACCAACCAACATCCGAAGCAAGGCCAAAGCAGCAGCCTACAAATAGAGAGGGAGGGCAGGTGTTCGGCCACGTCACGCTGCTGCTTTTAAGGGCCCCCAGTCACGCCACCCACATGGGATTGGCTCAAGCAGCCTGGCATGACTTTGGGGCCTTTCTGGCAAGGTCCCAGCTATGCCCACCACCCAGCAACCGGGGGGGGGGGGTTTGGCTCGGGGCCCCCAAGCACAACCAGGACCCTCAGTGGGGAGGGTCCCATTTGTGCTTAGTTGACAATCTTCCAGTTCCTCTTCGTACTTGGCTCCATCATGAACAAAGACAAGTTGACTTCTCAAGTTTCAACTTCCTGCTGATGAGAGTGGCTCAGGTTTACCATATTTGCTAAAGTTAAAGCTCCCGCCTAATGTGTTTCAAAATATAGTACGTTCAAATGTGGCATTTTATGAACATTAAACTTACGGGGGGGGGTTAACAATATCTGCATCTGGTAGTTATACTTTGTGCATATGATAAGCTACATTCTTGTCCACAAACACTTCTGGGAAGAGAAATCTTTAAGATACCACAAGACTTTTCGTGTGTTCTTTACTGCAGTATAGTAACATGACCAGCCCTCCGGGAAACTATATAGTCTGGTAATAGGTTGTCTGGCAACATTTTTATTTTCTGACAACATTTTTTTTGCATACCCATATGTTGTAGTAAAAGTGTTAACTACGTCATTCTAATTCCACTTATGTTAAGAGGTTGGGAGATAATCTTGGTGGTTGCCATTTTTGACATCATGAGGAATTTGTGACTAAAAAAGTTTCTTATAATGTAGCTCCAGCATGTTTCATTGCCACAAACATCCTGAAATTTGCCTCAGGCACCCATAATTAGCTGAAATTGGCTTCACTTTTGAGGCCTGCAAATGGAGCCATGAAAGAGGGACATTTTTAGCATTACCCATCCCTGTTTTCAAGTTATGAACTGCCACATCACTGTTGCAATTATCCTTTGTCCACATCTATCTTATTACTAACTAAACTACTTTTTTCATGTTTCTGCTTTCATAACTTTTCAGAAAAGCAATGTAGCAATTGCCATATCAGAAGATTCTAATTGCTTGCTATTTACAGAAGTGATTACCTTTTGTATTATGGAAGGTATAATACAAGTGCTAAACATGATCAGCAAGACATCTCAGCATGAGCTTTATTTCTGATTTTAGCTTTGTAGAATGAAATTAATTATTGTCAAAAGTGAAAGTCTTCTGTTGCAGTGATTGACTATGTGCGAATTCATTCCACTCTCCCCGGAGTACAGTATTAATTTCCTTTTAATCTCAACTACTTCTATAGCAATTTGACAATCTCCAGTCATAAAACTAGGTGGATACTTTGTGAAAGTGCAATTTCAATTTTCCTGTCTTTCTTGTTTTTGTTTTCTTTTGTTCGCAGAATTGCTTCCTACTCAATAAGTAGCTCTTAAAAGATTGATTTGGAAAGAGGCAATGCAAAAGGAAAGACTGAGAATGCTTGACAGTATCACCTTTCTAAACATTGTTTTTAATTAAAGCATCTTTGCAACAGGGGCTTTGCAACAAAATGAGGAATCGGCCAAAATGGAATATCTTCTCAGGAGCATTTTTGGCAGCATTCAAAAGTGCCTCATAGTAACCCAAGACAATAGATATCATGTAGTGAACACAAGGTATCTCTATTCTTCCCAAGGTTTGAAGTCTTTGCAATAGGCGAGGTTCTCCAAAATGTTGCCCATGGATTAGCAAAAAGGTCTTGATTACTTTTGTTAAAGCATAACAACAGAAATTCTTAATTAATAATAAATAAATAAATAAATAAATAAATAAATAAATAAATAAAAGCTTCATTAATGTTTATTAAAAACAACAACAACCGTACATTACTTTGCTTTAACAAAAACAAGCAAACAGAAATTATACCCATGCAAGCTCCTCTTAAGTTCTTTCTAGGCAGCCTCGCATTGTAGGGCCAGTGTAAACTTGCAAAGGTTTTTTGTTTTGTTTTTTTAAGTACAGTGGTACCTCGGGTTACATACACTTCAGGTTACATATGCTTCAGGTTACATACTCCGTTAACCCAGAAATAGTGCTTCATCTTAAGAACTTTGCTTCAGGATAAGAACAGAAATCCTGCTCCAGCGGCGCGGTGGCAGCAGGAGGCCCCATTAGCTAAAGTGGTGCTTCAGGTTAAGAACAGTTTCAGGTTAAGAACAGACCTCTGGAACGAATTAAGTTCTTAGCCCGAGGTACCACTGTACAACCAAGGATACACAGCATTCAACCATCTATCAATTAGTTTAAGGTAGGAAACAGCAAGAGATAGTCCCTTTCTCCCCCTTCATAATGGATTATGGAGGAAGGCAAATTCCTTTTACTTCCCTCACAACAATCACCTAGACCTATTTGTCTGAAATTTGGCAGGATTAAGCCATTCTGGAGGGGTTCCTTTGCACGAAAATTTAATCTACTTGGGCAAAAACTGGGGGGACTTTTTTATATTCACCATTATAGTCAATGGGGAACACAGAGCTTTGGGTTTTTTTAAGGAGTGGCTCAGAATCTAAACTGAAGATTGAAGCAGAGAATGAGTGAGAAACACGGGAATTATTATTTAATGCAGAGATACAAATAGAAGCTGAATCTTGGGGCCTGTGCACATTCCTAGTGTGTATGCGGATTTTGGGGATAAGACCAGAGCAGATTAACTATCTTACATTTTTGAGAGCTTCTGGAGCAGAATTGAGGATTTCTTTCTCCTCAAACTGTCAGATTAATTATAGTTTCTCACAAGCTCAGAAATTATTGCAAACTAAGTCTGATTCAATAAAATGATTTGACTTTGGAATGGTGCTGCTTAAATCCCTACAGTAATTTGTAGGACTAGTGGGTTAGAATTGCAATTTAGGTGAATCATTATTGGACGTAGAATGAAGGTGTAGATGTGACCTATGTTGCATTTATCAAGTGATGAGTGTATGTGTGTGGACAAATTTATTATTAAAATAAAATGTGAGCTATTTTACACATTATACTGAATGAAGTATTAGACTGAGGTGCTGCTTCAGACTGCAGGTAGGGGAGCCATCTTTGTAAATGCTGCCCTCCCCCCCTCAAAAAAAACCCCAACATGTAGTGAACTATCACATGGTCTAAGCCAAACCTTACCCTTTAATGCCATGTGGACAGCTTTATATAAGGGGTGTATGATACCTCCACTGGAAGGACAGATCCAGAAGCTGAGGCTCCAATACTCTGGCCACCTCATGAGAAGAGAAGACTCCCTGGAAAAGACCCTGATGTTGGGAAAGATTGAGGGCACAAGGAGAAGGGGACGACAGAGGACGAGATGGTTGGACAGTGTTCTCAAAGCTACCAGCATGAGTTTGACCAAACTGCGGGAGGTAGTGGAAGACAGGAGTGCCTGGCGTACTCTAGTCCATGAGGTCATGAAGAGTAGGACACAACTAAATGACTAAACAACAACAACATGATGCTTCCTCTGCAGTCTGAAACAGTATAATCCAGAAATACATGCCTTCATTTTGTTGCAACGTTTAGATCAGCTCTCACCACCTTATTTGCAATGATTATAATATTCTGAGACAGAACTCCTGAAAACACTTGCTATGATTTAACTTCCATTGATCATGGTGAGACATATTTTTGAGCAAAGAATAGTGCGGCTCATAACTCAATTCCAAATGTGCATTCCAAAGAAACATTAACCTGCAGAGTGACATATATTTTATTTTTGAATACAAAAACTCATATGCTTTAGTTAAGACCTCAGTTAATTACACCTTAATCTCTTCATTTACTGTATGTTTAACTTAATTGTGAAGCTAGTTGTTGAATCATTTATCATTTATGGAATAAAAATAAATCTGTCTAATCACAGTTATATCAAACAAGCAATTCATCAATTAATAAAGCCTATCATGCCTTCACCATAGTAGGGCAATTATGAATATAAAATACATATTTCATAACAGGATAACAATGCCTGTGACGATATCTGGAAGCCAAATTTTAATGCCTGTCTGCAGACTTTTACAAAGTGGCTGCATTTTACATCCCAACCAAACAGTTTCTACAATGCCATTAACATGCCCCTTTGTATTATTTGTAAGCATATTAAACCAGAGAGTTTTTGTTCTTCTTTCCTTGAACTGAACTTTATTATTCTGTTCAAGAACAAGACATCTATCTGCTTTGGCAGAAAAGTGACTGTTTCCCCATCAGTAAAGATTAACTGGGATTAACATTAGGCATGTATAGTTTAATAGTTTCTGTTCACATCAAGCACTTTAGAAGATTAAAAGAGCCACTAATGTATTTTCATGACACTTGTGTCTAGATGAAAATGTACTGGAAACTCGAAATGGTTGTGGATCTGGTGTGTAACCTTACAAGACATTGCAATACATGAAATGTGGAGAAAGCATATTATTTAGCACATGAAGTGGTAATTGCTAAGGGTTATGATAAATCTTTAAAAGACCTCGGACATTTTGTTCAATATCACTCCTAATTATAACATGGAGTTTCTATTGACTTATGTAACACAGGGTCTAGGCTGGCAAAGACTTAGGGTTGGCCTAAGACATTTTTGCCCCTGATGAAGAAAATCCAAATATATTTCCCATGGAGGATAAATGAAACAATAAAACAAATAGCTTACTATTTGGTGCCTGACAATAGCATCCCAAACCTGCCACCTGATTCTGATGCCCTCACATAACTGCATATATATGCACCAAGATAAATAGATATCACTCTTTTTCTCTAACTATTGAAGGTCTTTTTATTCTGGCAAGCTTTTATGAGGTAGGCTATACGATTTCTAAACTGCCAGCCCTGCCCTTTTGTAACTGTTTTATACTGTTTTGATAAAACTGTAGTTTTTATAGGCTGTGTGTCAAGAGGTGTATTTACATTAGAAGGGCATCCTATAAATGCTTTGCCAAATGAATAAATGAAATATCCATACCTCATGTTCATGGCATCTAGTCAGATGAAAAAGAATACCAAGCTTAGTCCTGTACAAAGAAAGAAAACCACTCAGCACTTTAATTGTTGTTGTTGTTGTTTAGTCGTTTAGTCGTGTCCGACTCTTAGTGACCCCATGGACCAGAGCACGCCAGGCACTCCTGTCTTCAACTGCCTCCCGCAGTTTGGTCAAACTCATGCTGGTAGCTTCGAGAACACTATCCAACCATCTTGTCCTCTGTCGTCCCCTTCTCCTTGTGCCCTCCATCTTTCCCAACCAGGATCTTTTCCAGGGAGTCTTCTCTTTTCATGAGGTGGCCAAAGTATTGGAGCCTCAGCTTCATGATCTGTCCTTCCAATGAGCACTCAGGGGTGATTTCCTTCAGAATTGATAGGTTTGATCTTCTTGCAGTCCATGGGATTCTCAAGAGTCTCCTCCAGCACCATAATTCAAAAGCATCAATTCTTTGGTGACCAGCCTTCTTTATGGTCCAGCTCTCACTTCCATACATCACTACTGGGAAAACCATAGCTTTAACTATACGGACCTTTGTTGGCAAGGTGATGTCTCTGCTTTAATAGTCAGTACTATTCCTCTATTTGTTCCCATGTAGATAAGGAATCCAGTTGGGTCCAATATAGACTGCAGAAAAAGGTATGTTTCCAGCTCCCTTAAAATGATTGCTGGTTTTGACCTATAATGCCCTAAATGGCTCAGGACCACAATGCCTCAAGGACCACCTTTCCCCATATGATGCGACCTGGACCCTGCCATCATCACCTGAGGTTCCTCTACATCTGCCTCCTCCACAAGATGTCTGTGGATATTTTCTGCAGTGGCTCCCGATTTGTGGAATGTCCTCCCCAGGGAGGTTTGCCTAGTGCCTTCATTACATATCTTCAGGTGCTAGGTGAAAAACTTTCTCTTCAAGCAGGCGTTCAGTTGATTAATATTCTATATCTTTTAAAAAGTGTTTGTGGGAGGTGGGTTACTGGATTGTTTTCGTTTTATAATGTAATTTATATTCTCATTTTGTATTTTTCTAATGTGAGCTGTCCTGGGACCTTTGGATAAAAGGCAGTACAGTGATACCTCGGTTCTCTACCATCTCCATTGACAAGCGTTTCGGAACCCAAACACCCAAAACCCAAAAGTAAATGCTTCCATTTTTTAACACACCTCAGAAGTTGAACGGCTTCCACTGCGGGTTTTTCAGTTTTCTCAATTGAATTTGCAAACAGCCCTTTGCGCTTTGGTTTTCAAACATTTTGGAACTTGAACGGTCTTCCGGAACGGATTACGTTCAAGAACCGAGGTACCACTGTATACAACTTTAATGAATAACAACAATAAATAATAATTTTTGATAGTTACTAGTACACAGCTCATACTCTTAATACATTGTTAAAACTGCCCCCCACATATATCTGCTATGTTGATGCCCTCATCCTAGACACTGTCACATAGATATGAAGTGCCCTTCCCAAGATGACTGAATGTTGACATCCGTCTATCTCGGGAGACAATGGAAGAGTGTTCCTTTGGGGGTGAAGGCAAACCTTTGGAGAGTTACAGCACCTTGATAGAATGTGGGGAGCTTATCAGTTGACAGAAAGCACTTATCCTTTATAGAATTAGGCTGCTTTGATGGCAACCTATGCAGGCGAGGGGGTAATTTAATCAGCTTTGCTGTTTTGTGCTTTCCAAAGAAGAATGGAAACTGATTTAGGATTTCTGTCTTCCTGTCAGCCATTCCTTGTCTTTCTTATTACTTCTTTTAAACAAATCCATGTGGATCCCTAGAGACAGATACACAGAACAGGCATGTGAGCTGACAGTACAAGACATTTTCAGGCTTGCTTACATTACAGATTTCTTTTAAAAAAAGGAAAAATGAAATTCACACAGATACTGAGTTTGGCAAATGTACACAACATTCTGCTACATGAAATTCTGCAGAAGATTAAACCAAAGAGCCAAATAGATGTCAGAATTCCCAAAGTATTGTGGAACGGAACTGCTTCTCATTACTCACCCTGATAAAAATCGTCTTCTGGAGAAGAAGGCCAAATGTGAACTTGGGAACCATTTAATGGCAACATAGTCTAGTTGTTCAGGGCATGGGAGAGAAAGTGAGAAACGAGGCTAAATAAAAGAAAAGGCATTGAGAATGATAGCTAATAACAGTAACAAGCTATTCATTTGCCTTGTTAAAATAAAACTCTTCATGTTCCACAGCTCCTCTAACAACAGGAGATGAGGGTGGGACAAATGCCCCCTTGCCTCAACAATCATGTAGGTTCTGCAGATGTTCCTTGAGAGAAAAACAAGGCAGCAAATGTTCCCCTCCCATAAGTCTTAGCTGCTCCCTTTTTGCAGACAAAAAAAAAAGGGGGGGGATCACAACTCGGTGTCTTGCCTTCTTTGGCCCCCAGTTTCTTCTCACTCAATGTTTTATTGAAGGTGCTATTTTTAATGTTCAATTATTTCTGCTTTTACTTGGTTTTCTTTTTTTATTATTGTGGAATGACAGAGTAGAAATGGGAAAAAAAAGCATACCTAGGAAGATCCTGCTGAATCAGGTGAACGGCAGATCCAATACAGCATCCTGTTGTCACAGTAGTCAGCCTGATGTGTATAGCAGGGATGTCCAACAGGTCGATTGTGATCTACTGTTAGATCCCTGTGAGGTTTTATTAGATCACGGTCAATCTCTGGCTCCCTTTCCTTAGCATTGCTAAAACTGCCACACCCCCTCTCCCTGCCCTCCATTGTTGTATGATCTCTGTAAGGGAAGATGGAGCGTTCTCTGTGCTGCTGTTTTGACCCATAGCGATCTTTTTGTGAGTGACTTTACCCCTTTGTCCCTTGTTTTTAACCCCACCAAAAATGGAACTCCTTCTTGAAAAGCTTTTTTTAAAACCCCTTAAAAAATGGGGCTTTTCTCCTCCCTAAAAAAAGCTCATCAACTTTGAGCTGAACTGCCCCCCCAAAAAACCAGGGGTAGATCACTGCCAGTGTTTAATTCTGAAAGTAGATCATAGTCTCTTGAGAGTTGGCCACCCCTGGTCTATAAGAAAACCCCAAAACGGAACCTGAGCAAAACATCACCCACTGAAATACAGTGGTACCTCGCAAGATGAATGCCTCACAAGACAAAAAACTCGCTAGACGAAAGGATTTTCCGTTTTTGATTTGCCTCGCAAGACGAATTTCACCTATGGGCTTGCTTCGCAAGACGAAAATGTCTCGCGACTTTGTTTCCTTTGTCTAAAAACAAAGACATGTTTTGTTTATAAAGTTAATTTATTTTCCCTTCAATTTTTGAACTGCTCTTTACAGTATGTGTGACTTTAAAGAGCAGTTAATAAACTGTTGTTGAACCAAATTTGGCTTTGTTTGGACTTTTTTTGACCATAGGAACGCATTAATTGATTTTCAATGCATTCCTATGGGATTTTGTGATTCGCAAGACGAAAAATTCGCTAGACGACAAAACTTGCGGAACGAATTAATTTCATCTTGCGGGGCGCCACTGTATAGTCAATCGACCCATTAGCTGCCAATGGGACAGAGGGGCGGTGCTTACCAGACCTCCCATGACTGGCATAACTGTGGCTTAGCAGAAGGGAGAAGAGTGAGGAATCCAGGAGTTTGGTGTGATCCAAACACACTGGTGGAGCCAATCTCGTGCTATCACAATTGCATCTGCAGTCTTAACCATTCTAGTTAGCTGCAGTGATGCTGATGACAGGAGGTCAATGCCAGCCCAGCAACTGCTACTGCAATAAGAAATACAGCCCTCCCCTGAATTCTACCATGGGGATATCTGAGGAACATTTTGCCTGGAGGAAAATTGAAGGACCACTCACCATCTATCTCTGGGTGTTCCAGGTGAGCTGACGGATACCTCCTTTAACTTCCACCATGTGGTAATCTGAAGGCTATCTTTCCCTGAGAGAAGCAGAAAAGAGAAAATGAAAGAATGGATTAGAGAGTTTCTCATTACCTAACTCTTGGTGTACCATCTGAGATGACTCCTCTCTTGCCAACTGCTACCACTGGCTACTCAAGAAAGCCTCTCCTCATTCCGGAGGGGAGGTGTTGTGAGTGGGAGGCGATTCCCGCGCCACGCAGGGGGCATCCGCCCCCTACCCCATTCACATGGCTGGTGCGCCATACCCCGGTTGAGCACCCAATCGGGGGGCTTGGTGGGGCGTGGTTTGCTGCTCAAATGCAGCCGCGCCAGCCATTCTGCCCATTGCATTCACCTTTTCGCATCGAGTCACCCACCCACCACTCCCTTTAGGGCTTAGCTTTTCTCTTGACCTTGCTATGGATCTATGGTTGGTCGCCCAGGTTGCCCAGGGGGCCTGGTAGGAATTTTTTCCAACTGGCAAATTGGCACCGGCCTTTTGTGTGTTTTTTTCGCCTACCTCGTAGCAATCGTCACAACTTTCTTGGTATTTGGCAGTTAGGCATTGGAATGTGTTGTTGGTGTGCGGAAGGGCAAGGTGTGGCCATCACCTACCCCTTCAATTCTGGGAGTTCCGTTAAAGGAATCTGGCGGTTGTGGATCCTGTCCGATGCCTGTGTGGCGGGGGGCCATGGCACAACCCTCGGTGACAGCAGGGGAGAGCTTATAGTATTAGCATCAACAGGCTCCCCCGACTGGTGGTTAACCCCTCTTCAGACTCACCCCTTTCCGAATGGGTGGAGTCAAATCTTCCGTCGTCCAGTGCCTAAGCCAATACCTTCTCACATGCTGTAATCAATAAAGTTGTGGCCTTTTCTTGCCCATTAACCTTATACACTGTGTCCGCGTGTCTTTATTTCACCAAGCGGGGATCGGGCCCTCAAATCACAACTGTCTTACCCTGCGGAAAGGAGAACCCTGGTTATTACTACTATTTTACTTCAGAGCTTACCTTTGCAGTTTTATTGCATAGTTCTACTATTGCTATCTGCCTAAAAAGTGATATATAAATATCTTTAAAAAATAAATATTGTATGCATGCATACATTAAAGCAAATGTACATAGGAATTTGTTGATGTTGCAGTTTAAATATTGAGTCACTGGTGCACTTACAGTAAATGATACACAGACATATATATTGCAGAGTTCTTGTTTTTTTAAAGTCCATACATAACTCCAGGCAGTAAGTGAAAGTGGTTTGGATTTACCATTTTGGAGTTTATGTATTTAGAAAGAATGGCTCAAAGTTCTAATGAGAGCAATCTGGAATTTTCCAGCCCAAACATTTCACACAGAGACAGACATTAAATTCATACCAAGTGTCATTGGTGACCAGGTGCAGTGATCAAATATTTAATCATCTCATCCTGGATGCTCTGTGGGAAATAATTTATGAGGTTCCATACATTTACAGAAATTACTTGTCAAATAACCACAGAGCAAACAAATAAATACACATTGAGTTCAGTTTATGGGTAATGAAAAGGACTACCCTGCGGAATGGTTCATTAGGTATGAGTTGTTTAATGGACTCCACAGAAAAATAAAGTGCAGTTCACCTTGTTGTTATTGTTGATGTTTAGTTTCCTATTGGCTACTCAGTCGACACATAGTTCAATGTCACAGATGTGTACATCAGGTCATTACTGGTGTTTTTCCTAATTTATAATTAACTGTTTGGAATTCTTCCAAGAAAAATTGTGATCCTTACCAGAACTCTTCTGCTTTGCATCCTAATCCCTCTAATGTTTCATCTAAGGAGGAACCTTCAGATTTGCTTCAGAATTCGCTTTAGGTTAGGCATGGGAATCCTGCTGACCTCCAGATGTTGCTAAACTCCAGCTGTTATCAGCCATGGCCAGAATGATCATAGATGATGGGAGCTATACTTCAACAATATCTGGAGATCACATGTTCCCAACCTCTGCTTTAAGTCAGCCCTACCATTAAGCACAGTGGTGCTGTGGGTTAAACCACAGAGCCTAGGGCTTGCTGATCAGAAGGTCGGCAGTTTGAATCCCCGTGACGGGGTGAGCTCCCCTTGCTTGGTCCCTGCTCCTGCCAACCTAGCAGTTTGAAAGCATGAAGTGCAAGTAGATAAATAGGTACCGCTCCGGTGCGAAGGTAAATGGCATTTCCGTACGCTGCTCTGGTTCGCCAGAAGCAGCTTAGTCATGCTGGCCACATGACCCGGAAACTGTACGCTGGCGGACCTCCTTTTGCCTGTTCTTTTCTTCCTTTTATCCCCATTCTCACTTTTAACTCTTGTACAGCTGTGGCCTGTTGGCTTTGCTAATAAAGTTTTGATTTGATTTGATTTGTACGCTGGCTCCCTCGGCCAATAAAGCAAGATGAGCGCTGCAACCCCAGAGTCATTCACGACTGGACCTAATGGTCAGGGGTCCCTTTACCTTACCATTAAGCAAAATGAGGCAATTGCTTCAAGCAATGGATGCTGGGGGGCGGGGGGCAGTGGCAGCAACTAAGCAACTGTTTCTCCTGAACCTTCTGGAAATTCTTGTTGGTTGGAGGTCAGAGCTGTGTGTAGGGATTAGGATGCAATTCAATTTTGTTCACATTTAAAGGTGAATCCCCCTGATTCACACTTCCTGAAACAGTACACCAGTGACGGCCAAACTTGGCTCTCCAGCTGTTTTTGGACTACAATTCCCATCATCCCTGACCACTGGTCTTGTTAGCTAGGGATGATTGGAGTTGTAGTCCCAAAACAGCTGGATGGCCGAGTTTGGCCATCACTGCAGTACACGAACTGAAACACAGCTCTCCTTTTTTAAAAATGCACTTGTCTGAATTTTGCAATGACATTCTCAAGCCAAGCAATGTGTACAAAAATGCACATATTGGTGAAAACAACATGCAAAAGTGCACTTTCTTAGGGGAAATTGCTTTGAAAAAATGTGAATATTTTCATTGCAGCCAACAAATACTTTTTTTTTTTGCCTCAGTCTCGTGTGAATCGGCAAGGGAAAGCAACTGTATTCTCTTTCCCAACCTTATTATGCATTTATATATTGTATAAAATTAGAGAGGGGGAGAGAATACTGAAAATACCAAGTTCTATTTCTCCTCTAAGATATATAGATATAGATATATGGTTACTGTTTTCCCCCCACACCCTTGGAAGAATTTATATTTAGGCTTCTATGTAGTTGTACTAACTCGAAGGCCTCTGTGCAAAAGATGTGAGAAATCATAAATCTTACCTATGTCACTGCCTAGCCTTTTCCACCGAAAGGTCAGACATCCCCTGGAAGCTATTTCTTTTCTTAAAAAAAGAAAAGAAAGAAAGGCAGGTCAAGGCTGCAGAGATTCTAAGAACAGCACCTTTTGCTGATATATCCTCCTTCAATTTCACTGCTGTCATTCTTTATTGGTCCTTTCCCCTGCATTCTGGGAGGCTGCTGGCTAGCGTTGATTCTAGCTGGTCCTATCATTAGAATGTAGCACCAGCAGGACAAAGTGAAACTGATAGCATAAAGGAATTGTTTCTGCTGTGCAGATGACATACCCATCTTAGATAAGCAAATAATGCCAGCAAATGCTCCAGTCCAACAGAGCACAGGAAGAGTAAATGGTTCCACAGTGCACCTATCGTTCTGCATGAAAAGATGAAAACATACAGTTTGGCGATTTGCATAGGGATATCTTGGCTTGCTTTCTCAAAATAGCTTTAAAAGAAGAAAAAGGGGGTATTGTTTTACTAGCATTGTAACTTTTCAATATTTCGCGTGGAACAATGCCAGCCCTGTCCGCATGAAAATAAGCAGATGAGAATCCACTGCAGGATTTCCTCCCCCCTCAAGAAATGGATGTGTGCATGAACTGTGCTGCAATGGAATCTGAAATGCAGCTCCTGTGGTTTAGGTAATAAATAGAAGAATGTAGAAGCAAGGCAAGAGGGATTAGATCACATAGATAGAGACATACCCACACATTCCTCCTGCTCCAGCCTTTGATGCTAACTTGTTTCTTCCACTGTGATTCCACACCTGATGATAGCATTATTCTGGTTCTGGTGGCAAGAGTGAGGAAGCATGTGTTTCTGTAAAGTAAACATTAGGCCTGATAGGTGGGTAGATTTTGCTTGTAGGCTATGTAATCACTTAGCCAGATAATGGAAGATCTGTAGCTCTGTGGTACATCAGCAGCTTTGCATAATGCATTTTTTTTTAACACAAGCCACCTTCAGGGTTGCAATACAGGATACAGCTCAATGACATTCAATTAATAAAAGTAACTGTCAGGGACTGGGCAGAGGAGGAATGGTGGAGAGTGCCTCCCCAGCCTGACCCTTCCAGAGAAGACGAAGACAGTTAAGATTTACAACAGGGGTTTAGGGAGGTCACAGCTTAGAGGAAGATGAGGGGGGAAGTTGGGAAATAAAGGGAGAGGAGGAGGTAGAAGCACCGGGGTGGGGGTGGGGATAGCTGACGGACACAATGTCTTTAGAAAGTCTTCCAGAATCCCCTCTCCCAGAACCCGGCGAGCCTTGAAAGTAGGAGAGCAAAGAGCTCAAAAACAGAGGGTACTTCTCAGCACCTGTAAGAGAGATGTTGAGCTTGACAAATGAGGAAGTAAAAGAGACAACAGGAGGGGGGGTTGGAGAGTCACTTGGGACAACGGCATTATCCAAGAGGCTGGGTTTTATAGCCTCTCTCTGTAAATACTGAATAAAAAGCAGACGGTTAGAACATTCATTGTATTTGTATGTTCCTGGGTAACTGGCCATGGGAGTCTCTGGCAGCAGGCTGAGAGTAACATTCAGAAATAAAAATCCAGTCTGATATTTCTGCATTAGCCTTTTATATTGACCAGTATTTTCAGAGGAGTTAGTAGCTGAATTCTTAGGAATTGTTTGGTGTGCCCCCCCCTCCATGCCAACATAAAGAGAATGGGTCTGGGAAAGAATGTTTAATGTATTCAATGCACTCTCCAGCACTCAGATGTGGTTGCTTGGATACTATTCAGCTTTTGCAAAAGTTGCTTTTAACATATATTGAGGGTACTTAAACACTTGTACTATATCTTCCTTTCCAAAAATTAAAACTCAGGGATAAATTATGGAAATGGGCAAGGGAGGGGGATAATATTACTGTTTCTCTTTTAGTTACCATTTAACATCATTTTGTAAGGCTGCGGTTAGGCATTGGTTATAAATTGGTTGGAGGAGGGGTAAGGATAGGCTGGGCCTGCCCCTCCAATGCTGGTGCGGAAGGGAATTCCATTAAAAGAATCCAGGGGCTTGCCATGATTTCGTCTGAATCCCTGAAATGGGGCTAGGGCCGGCAAGCCCTGGGGAGCATGTGGGTGAACGGTGAGGGCCTGTGACTCAGCTCCATTGCTCTCCAATTTTGTTTTCCCTTCACTGGCTTCTGAGGGAGTTTGGAAGTCAGTTCTGTCCCAGGCGGGGGGACAGATAGTCTTAACCAATGCCTATGCAACCACTCACAGGTATGTAATTTAATTAAGTTGTGGCCAAAATTATGCCAAAAACCTTAAACAAAAATTATGTGTGAGTTGTTAGTTATTTTGAGGGGTGGCTTGGGGACCTCAACACGCAACACAAATTGCCTTCTACAGATGCAAGTCAAAAACCATCTCTTTACAGGTGTACACTTCCCAGCCATCGAGCATCCATCAGCTATATTTCGGCTTCTGTTTCTAATGCACACTCCTTCCTCCTATTGCATTCCTTTCTGTGTCAAAGGTAAAGAAAAAGGAAGGAAAGAAGAAAACCAGCCCCGTAACTGGGTATCTTTCTAATGCCGAACATATAGCTGGTTATAGATACATTGCCAAATCTGATAGCTGGCTGCACTCCAGATAAAATGAAACAGGACTACTTTATCAGGGGTGTCCTGATAGCAGTCACACACCAAAGATTGTGGAATTAATGGGAGGAGAGAAAAATAAAAGATTCCATCTTTGAGCTACACCACACAGCAGACCCTAGGGGGAGAAATGGTAGCTTATCTGTGTGAAAAGAAAACATATCTGCTGCTTACTGAACAGAGTCAAAAATGCTCCCTGTGAAATATGAAATGGCTATAAATTTGTTGCTGAGAAGACCTCTCTCTCTCTCTTGCTAAGAGATATTTACCAACTTGGGTAAATGAGCTCAGACATGAAGTAGGGAATTAATAATACACGCTTGACACTTGTAGGGCTCACCCACTGCATCATAAAACACTTTGAAAAATTCTCAAGCAGAGTTTGAGCCACTGACAGGGGAGTGCTTTTCCATTTTGAAAATCCTTAACAAGCCCCGGGCAAAATCAGACTGATAAGGCTCAGCCTGAGTCTGATGCCGAAACTACAAGAGAACGGAACAGCAATCTGCATGTTTTTTGTTTGATCTGTCGGGGAAGAATGACTTTGCAGTACAGCCTTAGAAAGTACTCTGTTATCGCTGCTCACCTTGTGATTGGGGTTTAGTGCTATGGATAGGGAGAGAAGAGCAATCATACTTGCTTTTTAAAGGAAACATGGTCTGGTGGCAGTCAAGCCCATTCATCTCCATGATACATATGTCCTGTGGGTAGGCTGTGCAGATGGAAAACTAGCTCTGGCTGGCCAGGGCTATAAGGCCTGGAGGGGTTTGTGGGTTTACCTTGCTGTCTCCAAATGCAACCAATCCTACCTCTATCATTTCTGAACCTTGCTTTGAAACACTGCCAGTTGCCCATTGATGGAACTAGGAAAGAATGCTACTACCCACAGCCACAATTGACCATGGTGTTGTGGGGTTTCTCTAGAGCCATGATTCCCAACGTGGGGCACACGCCCCACAGGGGGACAATTTGATCTTTAAGGAGGGGATTTGAAGCTTGTTTAGACCAAGTTAATGGCCTTTTAGGCTTCCTCCACATGAATAAGAGTTCACTTTTTGAATAATAAGAATTAGATGTCATGGGGGTGGGGGTTGGCATCAGGATTTTAGAGATGCTTAGGTGGGGCAAGGCCAAAAAAAGGTTGGGAACCACTGCTCTAGAGCAATGTTTACATGATGCATTTCTTTTTCCTACTGTCCCAGCTTTGTGGTTGGATTCCTAAGCAGTTAAGGTGGCACCCAGATAATAATAACAAAAAAAATAATAATTATTTGTACTCCACCCATCTGACTGGAGTTCCCCAGCCACCCTGGGTAGCTTCCAACATATATAAAAACATAATAAAACATTAAACATTAAAATGTTTCCCTATACAGGGCTGCCTTCAGATGTCTTCTAAATGTTATATAGTTACTCATCTCCTTGACATCTGATTAGAGGGCGTTCCACAGGGTGGGCACCACTACCTGGTTCCCTGTAGCTGTAGATAAGAGGCCTTGGGAGTGTTCCACTCTGACACTGTCAGTTTGCATTTCTTAGTGCAGAAAGTATTGATCTGATGTGTAGAGATCTTTCCTGTTCTGTTTATTTCAAGATGGTTCTGGAAGCTTCTCTGTGTAAAAGAAGCAAGCAGAAGGCTTATGATGTTTGGGTTATTCCTTCAGAGAAGCTGAGTACAGCTGGCTTGAACTGGTTCTACTATCTCTTCTGTCAAAGGTCAGAAGGAGCCAGGGTTTCACACTTTCTTGTTCTATCTCTTTTCCGTCTGGTGTGGTGTTCTGTATATAGTGTAAAGTTTTAGCCTTGTAAGTTTATGTTAAGTCTGCTGTAACTGGAACTCTTATGGACAGTGCCAATCCTGAATGTACAGTGGTGCCTCGCAAGACGAAAAGAATCCGTTCTGTGATTCTCTTCGTCTAGCGGTTTTTTCGTCTTGCGAAGCAAGCCCATTGACGGATTAGCGGATTAGTGCTATTAGCGCTATTAACGGCTTTTAGCGGCTTATCTGCTGATCGGATCAGCTGATAAGCGGCTTAGTGGCTTAGAAAAAGGGGGGGGAACCCGCAGGAACTTGCAAGACATTGTCGTCTTGCGAAGCAAGCCCATAGGAAATTCGTTTTGCGAAGCACCTCCAAAACGGAAAACTCTTTTGTCTAGCGAGTTTTCCGTCTTGCGAGGCATTCGTCTTGCGGGGCACCACTGTATTGGATTTGTGACTATTATGCTCATTTGCCTTCAGTAGCAGTAAATCTTTGCTGGATGAAGTACAATTGCTTCTGGTCTATTTTGAGGAACTTTGCAATGTATTAACATGTTCAAGTTTTTCCTCCACTTTTCGACAGCCACCAACCCCAGCTCACAGAGCCCCAAACACCCCAGGGATCCCTATAATGACCTCTGCTGAGGTGGTCAGGATTGTTGGAGGCAGAATTTGGCCCTCTAAGCTCCTCTGTTGGGCCATAAGGATTATCCCCAGGCCATGCCCTCTACCCAGCCATGCAAATTTCCACAAAAAAATGTGCAGAAGGAGATGTGGCCTTTAGGCTAACAACATTCTCCATTCCTGCTCTAGGATAAAGGGGCCCAACTTTCTTTGCCAGCCAAATCCATGGCTCACCAGCATCCTGAATGAATGTGCATTCCAAATGAATGTTACCATAAGTTCATTAATTCTGTTGTTGATTGTTAGGTGGTTTTGGGAAACTTTCATAGCATGCTATAACTTCTAATACCAGAAAGTGTAAAATTGCTGATTGCTTTATAGCGCAAAATCTTTTCAATTAATTTCCAAGGCATAGGGTTTTTAAAGTGCACATGAAAATAAATGAATTTACCTTGTAACATATTTTTATGTTCATTCCAGAGGACTTTGACTACATATTTAATTTTTAAAACACATAATAAAATGAATGATAGTCCTTAAGAGAGTGGATTTTGCAGCATAAATATTTTTATAGTTCATAAGAAATGAATGTGTATAAATATTTCATACAGAAGACTTATAAAATCAATTTTGTTAAAGTCCCATTAAAGCATTAGAATTTATAATTCAGAAGATAGGATTGATCTAGTAAGCTTTCTCCAACCCAGCTGCCATCACATACTTTATAGGCTCAGTAATCCTACCTCATTCCCTATTTGAAAATGCCCAACTGCAACAAAACTTCTGTAACTGTTAGTGCATACTGCATTGACTTAAACATATTAGCCTTTACAGATAGGTAGCCGTGTTGGTCTGCCATAGTCAAAATAAAAAAAATCCTTCCAGTAGCACCTTAATGACCAACTAAGTTAGTTCTTGGTATGAGCTTTCGTGTGCATGCACACTTCTTCAGATACACTGAAACAGAAGTTGCCAGATCCTTCTATATAGTGAGAAGGTGGGGAGGGGTATTACTCGGAAGGGTGGTGGGAATGGGTGATTGGCAGATAGCTGAGATGAGCCTGTTGACGACTCTTAACGACTGCAATAGGTCTTACAGGAAAACGCAAGGGGTGAGAAGGTGAAAAATGGCTTAGTCATGTATAATGAGATAAGAATCCAATGTCTCTGTTCAGACCAGGTCTCTCCATGGTTTTAAGTTTGGTAATGAGTTGCAATTCAGCAGCTTCTCTTTCCAGTCTATTTCTGAAATTCCTTTGTAGTAAAACAGCTACTTTGAGATCTTGTATAGAATGTTGACTGTTGACATTGTGTATGCCATCAAATGCCAACAGTGTCCTTCAGCTCTCTATATTGGACAAACAGGCCAAACCTTACGCCAAAGAATAAACGGACATAAATCTGACATCAAGAATCACAAAACAGAGAAACCAGTAGGAGAACACTTCAATCTCCCAGGACAAAGACATTGGATTCTTATCTCATTATACATGACTAAGCCATTTTTCACCTTCTCACCCCTTGCCTTTTCCTGTAAGACCTATTGCAGTCGTTAAGAGTCGTCAACAGGCTCATCTCAGCTATCTGCCAATCACCCATTCCCACCACCCTTCTGAGTAATACCCCTCCCCATCTTCTCACTATATAGAAGGATCTGGCAACTTCTGTTTCAGTGTATCTGAAGAAGTGTGCATGCACATGAAAGCTCATACCAAGAACTAACTTAGTTGGTCTTTAAGGTGCTACTGGAAGGAATTTTTTTATATTAGCCTTTAGTCAGCCTTTGCCACTGCTGCCTGTTCCACCTAGAATGAGGAAGATGTCTATTAATGTTTCAGGTGCTGTGCAGAGAGTGAGCTTGTACACTGCATAGACCTCTGGGAGTTTGGGGCATCTTTCCATGGTCTGTGCACACACTCACATCTCCTTTGCAGGATCCCTGATAGTCTGAGCTTAGGCCACTACATCAGGGATAAATGACTGGCTTTGCCTTCACTGCGACAGTATCCTTAGCATCAGAGTTTTTAATTATCCATTAGAATGGTACATCCTATGCATATGACTGTAACCCTTAAAGGGGTTTTAATACTCTCTCAAGGCAAATCTTTAAAAATGTAGTATAAACACCAACAACTGGGAAACACTGGCCTGCGAGTGCTCCAATTGGAGAACAGCCCTTACCAAAGGTATCATGGGCTTTGACAACACTCGAACTCAGGACGCAAGGGAGAAACGTGCTAAGAGGAAGGCTGCTTGGCAAACTCTCACTGTGATCAGCTCCCACCCGGAAACCTATGTCCCCACTGTGGAAAGAATTGGATTCCACAGTCACTATTAAGACCGTATTCATGGAAGACAATCTTACTCAGCTACGACTGATCGCCGAAGAAGACTGTAACCCATGACAAGCATCCACACACAATCCTAATAGCCTACCAGAAGTCCCAGAACACTTGTGTGATGCCAGCTCTCTTAATTTTATTAAATCCCTCCCCATTTTTTCTATGGAGTCTTTTAGCCAGCCCTCTAGTTCCCATGTCTTACTGATACTAAGCACAAGCAAATGCAATGTATTACTTCCATGCTTACCTTGCTTACACTTCCCTCTCACCTCTCTTGTTCTTATGTGTTGATAGTAAGCTTCAAATGGCACAGGCCTATCCCCTTGCATTTTCTCAGTGGCACTGTATGCAACTCAGTCATATCAAAAGCCCTGTCAGACACCAGTTGTAGGGTAACCCACAAGCTCTCTCATTTGGCCCTAGCAGCAAGAGAAAACCCATGCAAGAGTTATTAAGAAGATTGCAGTCAACTGCTTTGGGGGTACTCTTATTTAACCATTATATCTAATAATAATTTATTTATGTAATTTATTTATATCCCGCCCTCCCCAGCCGAAGCCGGGCTCAGAGCAGCTAACAACAGTAAAAATAACAGAGTTTACATAAAATTACAATCAATTAATTGAAATACATTCTAAAATCAATTCATCCTAAAATCAATTCAAAATCAAATTAATGGCAACCATTGGGCTAGAGTGCTATGAGGATTACAAAAGGAGGGGTCAGACTGCGCCTTGGCCAAAGGCCTGGTGGAACAGCTCTGTCTTGCAGGCCCTGTGGAAAGATGTCAAGTCCCGCAGGGCCCTGGTCTCTTTTAAATTTCCCCCTTTCAATATGTAAGTTCTATATCTGTTACATGTGATTTATGTTGTATTTTAAAGTTGTAGGTTTTATGTAAGATTCTAGGCTGCAACATAATTTTATGCAGTATTTTATACTGTTGGGTTTTGTACTGTACTTATTTATCTTATATGCAAATGGCCTCTGGTCTACTACTATTTCTACATATTCAAAGCAGACCCATTTAACTCAATGGAATTAGTGCACTGGTAAAGGTAAAGGACTCCTGGACAGCTAAGTCCGGTCGAATTCGAATTTGGGGTGTGTAGGGTTGCCATATTTCAAAAAGAAAAAAAATCAGGACACCCCTAAGCTTATTTTAGACAAACCCCAAAGTTGTTGGGCTTTTTTCTAGAAAAGGCCAAACAAACAAGCAAACAAAAAACCCAGGATTTTTTATTGACTTGCCTAAGATCTAGGACAACGCATCACCTTTCGGAAATTACTCCTGGATGTCAATCCCACCTTTGAAATCCCAGTAAAGTCTGGGAAAATCCAGACATATGGAAGCCCTAAGGGTACGGCACTCATCTCCGCTTTCAGGTCAAGGGAGCTGGCTTTTGTCTGCAGACAGCTTTCTGGGACTTGGGGCCAGCATGACCAAACCACTTCTGCTGCACAGAGGATTGTGATGAATGCAAACACACAGAAATGCTGTTTACCTTCCCACCGCAATGGTACCTATTTATCTACTTGCACTGGTATGCTTTTAAACAGCTAGGTTGGCAGAAGCCGGGATAGAACAAACGAGGGCTCACCCCATCATGCGGATTTGAACTGCCGACCTTGCAATCAGCAAGCCCAAGAGGCTCAGTGATTTAGACCACAACGCCACCCTCATCATGAATAACTTTAGTCAGGCATAGCCAGTTCAGTTCAGATATTATTGGACCTTGACTCCCATTGGCATGGCCAATGGTCGACAATCCTTGAAGTTGCAGTCCAGCAATATCTGCAGAGCTCCACACTCCAAATCCATTGATTTCAGTGGGTCTATTTTGAGTATGACATAGCTGGATACTAGCCAAATAAATTACAATAACTTTCTTTCCTAGTGCAGGTCTTATACGGAGGGAGCATTTCCACAAAACAAGCCATGGGTTAACCAACCTATTACCTTCCCTTTCTTTGATACCTCCATGGCAGATCCCAGCAAAGCAGTGCAGAGGCAGTCAGTCAGAAAGAGTGACTTGCAATTGTGTAGGGGCACTTTAACATAAACTGATGGACCCTTTACCTCTGTTGCATGACTCTGCTAGCTGGTGCTGTGTCCAATTACACCTGGAAACTATGCTTGGGGTTTCAGAAGAGGAAGAACCAGAATGTGTCTATGAGACCCTGATGCTGAATACCTGCAATTTAAAGCTAAACTCCTTTAGGTTGTCTCCTAATGAATGAAGCTTGTCGTCATACATTTAAAGAACAACAAAGATCAAAAGCTACCTGAAATGATGGGAAAGGTGTTACCTTTAGTGGTGATGTGTCACCTAGAGGAGGAACCGCAGACATGCCCTTCAGAATACTGGAGGTAATGAGCTCTCATTACCAGGAGGAGGGTAAGCAGGGGCCAAGGAGTTCAAATAGCCAGAGTGTCAATCAACATAAAGTCTATAATGAAAGTCTCTGAAGTGATGTTATATTTTGAAAGCATTATGCACAATCAATTGCAATTATCCCGTTGACTGCTGCTTTGCTTTATTTTTAAGAGCAGTGATGAATAGATAGATGCAACCTAACAAATAATCACATTTACATTTTAACCCTCCCAAGCATAACTAACCTCAACTCCAAAGGGAGGCGAAAGTGCATAAAATACCCTCCATTTTGTAAGCTTCATATTCAACAAATTCTCCTAATATATATATATATATATATATATATATATATGCAGGTTTTGGTGTCTTCGGGTGTCTTCCCGTGTAAGAGTTGGGGTGTCTACACGGGAAGACACCCGAAGACACCAAAACCTGCATTCCTGTACCCGTGAAAATCTACGAAAGCAAATATATATATATATATATATATATAGCCATGTCATGTTACAATACCCTGTCATATTTTCTTTTCTGTATCATTAGAGGGTGTTAAGGTCAGTTATATCCCCTTAAAGTGAATGAGGAAAATGAAACTGTGTCCATCCCAGCCATTAGAGCCTCAAGCTGTAATGCTAAGCACACTTTCTTGGAAGTGAGCCCATTAAACACTGTGGGGATTACTCTGAAAGCACCCTTCATGTGAATACTGCATTGTGCAGCTAAAATGCACCTTGTAACCTGCAGGAAGGAAGAAGAGAGCCAAGGAGGCAGGGAATACGACATTAGGGCTTGTTCCAGACAGACCATCTCCTCTCCATCACAACTCTAACAGACACAATCTGCCCTTTGAGAAGGAAGAAGAGAGTAGTAGTGGCAGGTGGAGACAACATCAGGGTCTGCTTCAGTTGGACTTTCTTGCCCACCCCAACTTTACTTTTTATATAATTAATTGATTTTTAAAAATTTTATTTTAACATTGAAAGCTGCCTTGGGTGCCTTGACAGAAAGGCAGGATATGAATGCAATCAATCAATCAATCAATCAATCAATCAATCAATCAATCACAAGGTCACAACTAAAGAACACTTGGTCCACCTTAGACAGTAGAGAAAAGTCCTAGGTTAGAAGCCCTCTTGCTTTACAAACTAAACATCTCCCCTTCACTCCATGCTCTTTAGAGGTATGGAAGTCCCTGTATGTGTGCTCATCTTGAAGTGGAAAATTTAGGTCACAGAGTTGTAGCCTATGGGAGGACTGCATATCATTGCATTTTTGTCCCAGTTCCAAGAATGGCAGTTCTCAAGTGTCCTCCACCTTCTCATTATATTGGAGAAGTACTGGACAGGATCTGTCTGCAATAGCTCCCGTGCTCACACAGTAATGTTTGTAAAGGAAGGTATTTGTAGATCCAGTATTTGGAAGATTGAAGATGCTTGTCCTGTATTGAAGGAGATAAATGGAATTGGCAGGAGAAGAACCGGACCATAAAATAAGATTAATGTACTTACAGGTATTTCATAAAACAGCTTGGACAACCTCGAAAAAAGGAAAAGGAAAACCCACCTTCAAGGAAGATTCAACAAACTGCTAGGACTTTATTCCACTGAGCTGATCTGGTTATAAGTAGTTTACTGTATATCATGTCTTATCCAGGTCTAGTAAATGTATTTGGTGTCTAATGAGGTTGTGACAATTGGGAAAGTTAAGTGCATACTGCTAAAATAAAATGTGCTACTTCTTATTTTCTGTATTCAATTATCATGTGACAAAAACAATAATCTGTTGCCATTGTAGTGGTCAGTTGTCAACTGCATTCACTAGAAATCAAAACATACTTGTAGAAACCAAATAAAATGCATCAAATGGCCATTTTATTACAGGGCAGCAGCAATAGAAGGAAGACGTCCTGGAAGAGCAAAAAGAGGGGGCACAAAGAATTATGGGGGGAAATGGTCACCTAGTAATACTGGCCTGCATAATCTGTGACTCACCAGCCATACATGGTAGTCTACCAGGGGCTCAATTAATTGCTCTGGTTTTTCTGTGTGCCTCAGACTGCAAAAGGAGAAGGGATGCTTATCAGGCACCCGAGAATTTACAATACCCAGTGGTAGCCTGAAAGTCATTCGGTGGGTCTATGAAGGCCTGCTATAATAGGAAGCAGAGGAAGCAGGAGAGCGGTTGCAGTAGGAATATAACAAGACATCAGTTTTGGTTCTGCCCCATAATAATTGTATGCATTGCTGTTTCTGCTCCACTGCAGTTCAGCTGCCAACAAAAAAAAAGTTACCATATTTTTCGCTCTATAACACACACCCGACCATAACACGCACGTAGTTTTTAAAGGAGGAAAATCCGTAGGCATGCCACCCATAGGCATTCCCTCCATAACACACACAGACATTTTCCCTTACTTTTTAGGAGGAAAAAAGTGAGTGTTGTGGTGCAAAAAATATGGTATTTGTACCCCTTTCACTATGACAAAATTTTGCATAACTAATTATGTAATTAATTATGTTATCGTTACAATATTCCACACCATTTATTTCAATGGAAAGGAAATACAATGGAATTGATGTGGGGGTAATCAATTACATATCATTACATATTGTTTGAGGACTTAATGCTGCAAAAGCAAATACTGATTGTGTTAGCTGAATTTTTGTTCCTGACATTGGATGAAAAAGCAAACACTGGCAGGTTCCACTCCAGAGTCTACTCTTCCTGAATTCTGCAACAAATTCTTCAAATGCACTACACAATGGACTGGAGGTTCACCATCATGGCAACGACTAGAATTCTCCCCTGCTGGTGAGATCTGAGGCTGACATCACCTTGGCCATGAAGGACAATGGTATGGTTCTTCCACTGGTGAATCCAATTTTTGCAAGCCCTGGGCACACCAAAGAACATAACACCTCCTGCTAGGTTCTCTATAGTCACCAAAGCTGTCTCCAACTCCAATCTTAGCAAAGCCTGATGTATTAGGCCACATGGTCTCCAAGGACATGAGAACTATACACTATTCCATGGAAGATCTGCCACCTTCATTGAAATATTAAAACGATGGGCTGTATACAGTTGGTGTCCCTCTGTCAACAGTAAGCTTTTAGATCTACAGTGGTACCTCGGGTTACATATGCTTCAGGTTACATACGCTTCAGGTTACAGACTCCGCTAACCCAGAAATAGTACCTCGGGTTAAGAAGTTTGATTCAAGATGAGAACAGAAATCGTGCTCCGGCAGCGCAGCAGCAGCAGGAGGCCCCATTAACTAAAGTGGTGCTTCAGGTTAAGTACAGTTTCAGGTTAAGAACGGACCTCTGGAATGAATTAAGTACTTAACCTAAGGTACCACTGTACTGGAGGCTTCTGTCAATGGAATAGAGAGGAGGGCGATTCTGGACCACTTCCCTTCATCCCTTAAGTCCTCCAGGCCACACTAGTTGGATACAACCAATTATCACTTTGCTGCACAAAACCATTGTGTATTTTATTTTATTTTATTTATATACCAGCTATCATAAATTAACTGCTCCAGTGTTAAGCATTGTATCTATTATGGTGCAATTCACTGGTGTGTTTTTTTTCTCTCTCTCTCTCTATTAGAAATAGGTTGGGATTTTTATTTTAGAAAATGGTTTCTTCTTTTAGCTTAGGCATAATAATGAAGCTAGATAACAAGTTAGCCGAAAACATTTATTTAACCCCATTAGAAAGAACTGCTGCTGGCTGGCAGCCTGGAGACACTTCTCAGAACAGCTGTGGGATTTTTCTATAAACAATAAAATTAATTATATATAAGAAATGTGAATGATATTTTTCTCTTCTTTGGATTTTGTTTGTTCTGTAGTTTGCGGCTTCCTCTTCTGAAAATCTCCACTTTCTTGCTAATGTTGTTTAACACCCTGCATACCCTAAACTGCTGAGCAATTCAATAACCTTTCATAGGAAGGTTATAACAATAACAACAACAACCTACAATGAGACAAAAGAGGTGTGTATGAATATGGCATTCTGAATCCTTAACCTTCTTTAAATCCCAATAACCAATTAGCCAATTATTGCTATGACCCAGGTTGATCACCAGGGTTGAAACCACAACAGAAAAGCCCAGTGGATTGTCCATTGTCACCGCTAACCCAACAGGGAGCAGTAAGATTCTTCAGTAAAGGTAAAGGGACTCCTGACCGTTAGGTCCAGTTGCAGACGACTCTGGGGTTGCACGCTCATCTCGCTCTATAGGCTGAGGGAGCTGGCGTTTGTCTGCAGACAACCTCCAGGTCATGTGGTCAGCATGACTAAGTCACTTCTGGCAAACCAGAGCAACGCACGAAAACACCGTTTACCTTCCTGTCGGAGCGGTACCTATTTATCTACTTGTACTTTGAAGTGCTTTCAAACTGCTAGGTGGGCAGGAACTGGGACCAAACAACGGGAGCTCACCCTGTCGCAGGGATTCAAACCGCTGACCTTCTGATCAGCAAGCCCTAGGCTCTGTGGTTTAGACCACAGCTCCACTAGCGTCCTTAAGATTCTGCAGTAGTTTGACTAAAAAATGCAATGCAATGATGTGACATGAGCTACTATCTACTATTCAGAATACCCTTGGATCAAAGCACACTAACTGTGCTTTAAACAAGTGGTTTGATTTCATTGAATTGCAGAGTTGCAAGGGACCATGCGTGTCATCTCACAGTGAAATGGAAGAATCTTTTGCCCAATGTGGGGCTTGAATCCATGACCCTGAGATTAAGAGCAAATGACCCTTCTTTGTGTGCTTCTTCCATGAGAGGTCCGGAGGGTGACAGCTCAAGAATAGGCCTTTTCTGGCTCTCCATCTGTAGAATGCTCTCCCCAGGGAGGTGCGCCTGGTTCCTTCATTATACACCTTTAGGTGCCAGGCAAAAACATTCCTCTTTAACCAGGTGTTTGGTTGATTTGATTGACATCATATACCCCTTTGAAATGGGGGGAGGGGTTTGCTGGGTTGTTGTTGTTTTTATTTTTATTATGTATTTTGTGGTTTTATATTCTAATTTTATCCTGTGAACCAGCCTAAGACCTGTGCGTATAGGGCGATATACCGTATTTTTCGTTCTATAGGACGCACTCCCCCCCCTCCAAAAATCAAGGGGAAATGTGTGTGCGTCCTATGGAGCGAATGCAGGCTCCTTGGCTTCAGTGATAGCAACGCGTAGCCTCCGAAGCGCAGAGGGAACGCTCCCTCCGCGCTCCGGAGGCTACGCGTTGCTATTGTTGAAGCCTGGAGAGCGAGAGGGGTCGGTGCACACCGACCCCTCTTGCTCTCCAGGCTTCAGGGATAGCCGCCTGAAGCCTTTGGAGTGCAGCGGGAACTTGCACTGCACTCCTAAGGCTTTGGGTTCATTTTGCTGAAGCCGGGAGAGCAAGACTCTCCCGGCTTCAGCAGAGAGGGAGAGCTGCGCAGCGCCCCTTCAGCAAAGCGGGAGGAGAAATGGAAGAGGCTCCGTTTCTCCTGCTGCTTTGCTGAAGGGACGCTGAGCAGAGAGGGGGAGATTCCCCCCCCCCTTATTCTCCCCCTCTAAAACAAGGTGCGTCCTATGGTCGGGTGCATCCTATAGAGCGAAAGATACAGTATTGTTATTAAATATTAATAATGCTCTACCAACTGAGCTATGGTATAGAAAACATGGTAACACAGTAAATTCGAATAAACATTGCTTTAATTCTGAACTTGCCATATCCATTTCCATAGTTTGGGGAGCTTCACTTATGCACTGCAGTGATAGTTAAGCCCAGAATCAACAGTCACTCTATTTGGGCAGATGAACAGCGTGGATTTCATGGAGTCTCCACACAGGATTGCTTAAGGATTTCTGGACCCTTGTGGAATTGGCATAGTGGCCTAAACTGCATCAGGATGTTGGCACTGGTGAAACAGATGTTCACCCTGATTGTTCAGTGAGGAACAAGGGAGGTGAAGGATGCCAGGAATGCAAGAAGGAACATTGGGACCTGGGATATAAGAAAAGATCAAGCTCAAAGCATTTTCTATAATTTTCAGCCTGAACTTCTCATGTCCATGTGACTTTGATGTATCATAATCCTGAAAAATGCATTCACAGTTGCAAGTGAAAAGCTAATCTGATTATTAATAAAAATAGATAATCTTGAACAGCAGTAATTATACTGTTTCAAGCATCCCTGTGTAGCTATCAGAAAATAATGAGCTTGTACTTGTAAATGTTCTCTCAACCCACAGAAGGATAATATTTCAGCTCCGTGTCCTGAAAGATAATGGCCTGACCTCCTCCATGGAAACTTGTGACCTCTATGGTACAAGGGACAATTCCCTTGTGTGATATATATATTGCATAGACTCACTCTTGTTGTAAGGCTGTCAGGAGATCTGATGCTGTTCACAGATGGCCACTGTGTGTGTCAGAGGGGGGTAGGCAACCAATGTCGCATTCCCCTTCTTCTTTCCCTCATATTTTGCCTACAGATGCTGGGAAGAGGAAGGGAAATTCAACAGAGTGTTATTGTTTTGGGAACCAATAAAAAAACGTAAGGGGGCCACCTACAAAGCTAGCTGCATTGTGTCTCTATATTTAATGAGGGGGGAGCCTGAATCAAGCAGAACACTAGTTGCATGAAGGGATTTTACATACATATATTGGTCTCCGCTCACATTACTCGCCAACCCCACCAATCAGCAACCCCTCTCATGTTTCATCAAGCCCTCCTCGCTCTCAAAAACACAACCCCATTAGGCCAGGGATGAAGAACCTTTGAGGTTCACACCCCATGGACCAAATTTGGCAGGTGGGTGGGACAACCCACATGACAGTCACATGACGTAATTATGAAGTGACATGATTGACAGATACCTATTCAGATATTGAAAGGGAGCCTGCAGGAAGGATTGCAAAGCTTGCCCTGTGCTGATTCTTTGAAAATTTGGCAATCCTCACCCTGTTTTTCCTTTGTGCTCTCCAATGTCAGAGATGCAAATGAGTGCCAACCTGCACCAGCAGCCACTAGTACCCCTAAAAGTTGACAACCCTTTCTCCCACCTGTATCTGGGCCCCACAAAACCCCCGTCTCCCCTTAGATATCATGGGAAGAAACAAGATTTAATAACTATCGAAGAATGGCAGGTGAAGATGATGGACTATATGGAACTTGCCGAACTGACTGGGAGACTCCGAGACCAGAGAGAAGAGATCGTGGAAGAAGACTGGAAGAAGTTTAAGGAATATTTGAAAAAATATGTTAATATTTAAACCTTAGAATAGCTTTGGAAGTGGATATAGGCTGCAGGGTTAGAAGTAGAAGATAGGGTATTTTAAAATAGTATTATTTGTAAGTGATAAAATGTGAAGTTATTTTAAGTATGATTAAAAAAAGATGGTTAGAAATTATGATATATGTAAACTGCTAAAGATGAAGTAAAATGAAAATCAGATAGGTGGGACTTGGGGAAGCCAACTTAATAATGTTTAGGAAAATAAGGATATGACAAGAATTTCTATGTATTGTTTGTCTTTTCTGTCTGTGTTTTTTATTTGTGTTATGAAATGAATAAAAAAAATTAGATATCATGAAGTGTCCTACCTCCTCCATTTAGAGCTTCTCACATAAGGAGGAGGGAGCAATGGGAGGTGGCAGTGGAGAACAACCCAGGGCAGACATAGAGGATCAGTCCCAACAGTCCCAACCAACTCCATCCTGATGTCCCAACACCATCTCTCTGATTCTCTCCTCCTCAGCCTCCACTGCTGAGGTGAAATGGCTTCATTGGTGAGGCAAGCAGGCAGCAGAAGAGCAAGACTTGCTGTGGAGCTGTCCTGGCCTATCATGACTGTTCCTCCACAACCCACCTGGGCTGCCTGCTGACACTGCTGAAATGGCCAAGCAGCTCCCAGAAGGCTGCTGCCATGCTGTAGTGTACAGCACCATCTGTTAGCAGCCAAAAGAACTACTGCATGATGACAACCTTAGATAGATATATTATGTACAGAGAGGGACAAATCTCCTTCTGCCAAATACCACCTGCACAGGAGGCCTGGAGTGAGGTGGGATGCATCAATGGCAGAGTTACACCATGTAGTTCTGTGGCTAACTCACACAGCTTTTGGGTGCCTAAGAGAAGCTCATCTACCCCACTTAATGATCAATATATTTGCTTGTTCTGCAGCAAAGTCACACTGAGAGCCAGGGTGGCATAGTGGTTAAGAGCAGTAAACTTGTAATCTGGTGGACCGGGTTCACTTCCCCGCTCCTCCACATGCAGCTGCTGGGTGACCTTGGGGTAGTCACACTTCTTTGAAGTCTCTCAGCCCCACTCACCTCACAGAGTGTTTGCTGTGGGGGGAGGAAGGGAAGGAGAATGTTAGCCGCTTTGAGACTCCTTCAGGTAGTGATAAAGCATGATATCCGATCCAAACTCCTACTCTTCTTCTTCTTCTTCTTCTTCTTCTTCTTCTTCTTCTTCTTCTTCTTCAAGAACCAGGTAGAATGCTTGTGGTTTTCTCTTTCTGCTTTAAATACTAATATATAAGCAAAACAATCCTAAAAGGGATTGGGAGCCCAGGCACAGTTCTGTTCTCATTTTTGCTGGGCTGTGTGAGGATTGAATAGACCTGGAATCCAACATCTCCATGGCCAGTCCTGACCTCCCATCTTAGCCCCTGTAACCTCCCCACATTCTAAGGACTTATGATAGCTACTGCTAACCAGTACACAAATAATGCTTACTCTACTGCAGTGTTTTTCAACCACTGTTCCGCGGCACACTAGTGTGCCGCGAGATGTTGCCTGGTGTGCCGCGGCGGCGAGGAGAGGCCGCCCAGCGCGGGGCTCTCGCCGTCTGCCTGCCTGGCTGCCTGCGAGCTCGGCGGGCAGCGCCTCCATCCGCAGCGCCCGCCTCGCGGCTCTCATCTGTTTAACCTTGAAGTCCCCCCCCCCCGGTGCGCTCTCCTTCCTCGGCGCTCCAAGCGGCGCTCCGGCTCCGGGGGGCGGAGGAAGAAGCTCCCGGGCTCCGGCGTGTCCTCCCGGGTGAGCGCCACTCGAGAGCCGCGAGGCGGGCGCTGCGGACGGAGGCGCTGCCCGCCGAGCTCACAGGCAGCCAGGCAGGCAGATGGCGAGAGCCCCGCGCTGGGCGGCCTCTCCGGGGAGCGAGAGGCGCCGAGGAAGGAGAGCGCGCGAGGGAGGGACGGGACTTCAAGGTTAAACAGATGGACGTTGTGACCACAATCAGTTTGAATCCCTCTTTTTTTTCTAAGAAAATAAACATTTTACTGTTTTTAGGTATTCTCGTCTTATACCCATTCATGCAGTCCAGTGTGTTTAAAGAATAATTGGGTAAACAGGGTGGGAGCAAAGCACCCCTTTGGAATTATCCTGTGAGAGGATGTTATTTTAAAGCACCTGTGTACCAATTTGGGATGTCTGTAGAGTTTATTTTTCCACATTATAAAAATATGATACATGATACTCTCTCTTCTCAAAGGCAGATGTAATATTTTTAACAAATATTGTCATGAGTAAAAATAAGCCTAAGGTTTAAAAAAAAAAAGTCAAATTTTCGCCCACTAGGCGGGCGCCGGACTGTGTCCACCCTATTTCCCATCCATCCTGGGTGGGGATCAGATCGGATGGGATCGGATGAGAGCGGACAGGCGGTCTGCTCTCATCCGATTCCCCATAGAGAGCAGCGGGGCTCTGACATCTCCCTCTCCGCACACAGTGGTGGTGTGCCTCGTGATTTTTTTCATGAAACAAGTGTGCCTTTGCTCAAAAAAGGTTGAAAAACACTGCTCTACTGTACTTTCCAAGGAGCAGAAATGATCTCCCCACTCTTTACTGGCAGAGGTCAACAAACACAGGTGCCCATTCAATCCTAACCCCTTCCAGCAGCACAGATTACAGCCTTGGTATCTTTTACTGGCTCAGCAGATATGAATACCAAATGTGTTCTCTGCCCATATCTGTTGCCCCGCTTTTAGCATTTACCACTTCTGCACCCATCACTCCATGCTTGTGGTGGTCTATCAAAAGTAGAATCAGAATGCAACATAAGCATCACACATGACATTGCTGAAATTACCTCATGGGTGGGGGGGAGTGGTCATTATTAGTGGTCACAAAAATATTGCTGGAGGTGAATGATTGCAAAGTGATATTCTTTTGCTTCTTTGTAAGACGACTCCTTTTTCCCTCCAGTGAGCCACAGGCAGGAAATAATCTAAAAGAATAAATACGTTGTGCCAATATAAATTTCACCAAGCATTCTAAAATGTTGGAGTTCCCCTGTTCTGGTTCAGCTGCATTAAAAGAGGCATGAAATTAGTAATAACCTCTCAGTCTTTGCCAATAGTTGATTAGATTAAAATGATGTTTGGGGATGGATCAATGTTGTTCGTATGAAATGTGCGAGCTTTCACTGAAGAAACAGGCTTAATGTTACTCAAAGGTTTGTACGTTTAAAATTAACATTGGTTAATAGTACCATAAGAACAACTTCTGCTGCCAAGTTGCAGAGATCTTTCTCAGATTCCCCTCTCTGGTTCCCTCCATTTGCTGATATCAAGCAGCTGGTGACCCTATATAAAGCAGTCTGATTTTGGAACTTTCTCCCTGGGAATGTTTGCCTACAGCTTAATGTCTTTTTTGACGCAGGTGAATACCATTCAATTTGCCCAAGCTGGAGTGTGGCCACATTTTTGTTGTGCCATGGTAAAAAGTATCATCCAATTTCTTGAAAGATTTTTATCCCTGTGTGTGTGGGGGAGGGAGTGCATGTGCAGGCATCCTCAAGGCACTTAAGGATTTCTTTAGAACTTTGTTGTGTTATGGCTAAAATCTGGGTGCGGGGTTACTCTGCCACCCAGCTCATCGGACTAAGTCCGTGGGTCCCTGCGGAAGAAAATGAGCTCAGCCGGACACAGGAGCAAACTGCAGAAGGTCCAAGTTTATTGCGCAACAGGTTCAAGGCGAGATTGAACCCAGAGTAAGGGGTGACATGAACTTTTGAAATTTCCCTCCATATCCCAGAATACAGTGCAAAATACATCCCAGTTACATCATGAATACATTAAGAAGAGGTTGGGTTACACAGATTAACATATGGAGGAGGGAGGGGTGAATATGCAGAGAGCTGGAGATATGCGCAGATAAGCACATCCTGAGAAGGCAATGGTCCATGTTTGCATAGTCTGTCACCTGGCATCGCCTGGAGGAAGGGTTTGGCAGAGTGATTTTGACTGGATTACTTGAGAGATTATGGAGGACAGGGGAGGGGTGATGGAGTCCTAGAGAAATTGAGCAAATATATTGTAGTGAAGAAGACATGCCCCCCCCCTTCCGTAACAGTCCCCCATTCGGAGATAGATTTGCATTAAAGTTCTGTAAGAACTTGCAAATCTTTTCTCCGCACCCTAAATCTCGGTGAATGGGATGTGTGGCTTTATGCAAACCTGAAAGGGACTTAGATATCATGCTGCTTTAAGGATATTTGCACAGAAATATAATGGTGTAACAGTGCACATAGTTAGACATAGGATATCACGTAAATTAATACTTTGTTGCTCAGTTACTTGTGGTATTCTAGCACCTTGGAAGAAATATTTTCTCAATAGTGATCTATGCTTTACATTTAGGCAGGAAGGTCCACTAATGACTGCAAAGTGCAGTTTGCTTCCCCCCCCCCCCGCCATTTGTGTGTTCTCAGGTGTCAAGGCAGCTCTTCTGTGGTCTCACATCGGCATGGTGTCGCAGTAGTGGCAATCCCTGGTGAATCCACTTAGGGCTTTCATATTTATCATGTAGCCTGGTACCCACCACAGCTGGCACAGGTTTCGGACACGTCCTGAGAGAAATGTCTTTGCCTTGGCCAAAATCCATGGGATTTCTTATTATTATTACAGGCTCTGGTCTTGAAGTCCTGGGAAGTTGCTCACTTGCACTTTAAGGACCAAAAAGCTAATTGCAGCCTGGATACACTTGCCCAATTCAAACTGAGTCCAATTTGAATTTATGTGCCCATGGTTCTCAACTTTTCAAACCAATCTGTTAAAAGAAAACCATTCTTAAAAGGGGCACTTTGTCCAAATAAGTCAATTTAACTCTATAAGGGATCATTCCTGCTAAACCAAAGCATATCCACCTTCATGTACCTGGTGTTTTATGGATCCAGAAGTTTGTAATTGGCAAAACGAGGTTTAACACATATTAAAATGGATAGGGAAAGTTGGCAGAGTGCCAGGTGGAACAATGTGGTTATAAATTGATCTAAACATTGGACTACACAATAGTGTGAGCTATTAGAAAGTATAAAATGCATGAGAATTCTCCATTGGTGTGTAAGCAATAAGACATTAAACATAAAACAGTTACACACAATAAATTGCCCCCCATTGTGGAAATCACACTGTCAGACACATTTCAACATTCTTACATAATAACACATAATACAAAACAAAATAATTAAATATCTGTTGCATATCTTGACACAATTGTGATCTTTTACGTATGTATCTTTTGAATCCTGGAGCAGAGGCTTGAGGTTCAAAAGTGGGAAAATGTCCTTGCAATTCAACTCCTCCCCCCTTTGTCAGCCCCCCCCCCCGTCAGTCTATATCATTTTAAAGAGATAGCTGTGGCCACTTTGAAAACTCTGTTGTTGCTGGTCTTGTGATGGGTTGACTGAGTTGAGGGGTTGTTGCTGCTTTTCATCATTGCACATCTGTAGAAGTGATATCCTGTAAGGGGCAGGGTTTTGGGGCGACTTAGAAACACAGTTAGACAAGAAAGGGGCAAAAGGCAAAAAGGATGTCCTCCAGTTTCCATGGGAAGCTGCAAATAATAACAATCTTAGTGGATTAAACATTTTATTCATTATCACATTTCCATATAATTACTGTTATTATCTGCTAAGTTTGTTTGCTTTCCTTCACTTAATTTTTGTTGTTGTTGTTCTTTTCATATTATAAAATAAAAAAAATTACTCCACATGTATAGAAAGAGAACTGTAAAAAATACAAAGGTTAAAAAATAAAAAGAAAGCAAAAAAATAGATTACCAGTTAGATGAAAATGGACTTGACACAAAGACATCAGATTCAGAAAATAACTATTATTAAATAGTACAAAGATATTATCAAAACCACACATATTACTACTGGACTGAAAAAAAATGGAAAAACAATGGGGAAAACTTAAAATTCACCATGTGCTATCCAATAAAAGAACTTCATGAGACTGACTTTCAACATGTGATGAACATGTCCCCCAAAGTAAAACACAAACACACAAAATGAGCTATGAGGAACCAAAAATAAATAAATGCTAAGACACACAATTAATAAGTAACCTGAAGTAATCTGTTTTGGCATTCTAACACCCCAACTGAAAATAAAAGTGTTTCTTGATGTGACATCAGCTGTAATGTTAATAGCGGAATACTGGGAAATGAGTTAATACCAATAAAATGAATGGCAATTTAAAGTTGTGCAGGTACCTTGCACTAGCCAAAATGACAGAATTAGTAAGAAATGCTCAGGCCAAAGGTAAACAAGTACCATTCCACAAACAATGTTTGGTTGTGGTTCGATTAACTTCATAGACATCATGGAGAAACTGATTAAATAAATGAAAACAGATTATTTGTAACTTAAAAAAAAATGTCAAAGGCACAAAGAGATAGAGGTCACTAATACAGCAGGGATTCAGACTTGTTTCACAGAACAGAAAGAAAGTTGCTGTTTGGCTTTAAGGGAAGAAGGAAGAAAAGAAATACAAATGCAATTACTTTTTATAGAGTATTTAAATCACTGTTTGCATCCCCTCTTTATCATTTGTGCTGTGGGAGAAAAGAAAGGACACTCTGTTAAAAAGGAAAATTATTTCATGTGAGAGGTCTGTCAGGAAATGCTGTTCCTAAAATATATAGGCATATACACATACACACACACACAAGAAAACTGTTATAAAATTTAAATCCCATGGGGGGGGGAACTACTCAAGAGAGGAACTCACAGTGGGAGTGCTTTGATATTTACCTGTGAAAAGAATTTGGCATGTCCAGTACTTAACTCTATTGTCTTAAGTAGCCCTGGAGCAAAACACATTAAGGATGATTTCGCTCAATGGTTCCAAGTTTTACATAAGGAAATTTGTATAGGTTTCACGCTCTCCAAACCTTCTCTCTCCCCCCTCCTTTCTCTTGCTCTCTCTCTTTTTTTTCTTTTAAAGCTGATCTAGCCTCTGTGCATGTGCAGAGTTCATGTCTCGGCAAACCTTTTATACCATTGAAAATGTTGCATCTTTTGGCTCAATTAGAATAAGGAAGGGAAAGGTAAGGAGTAGATTTTAAAAATAGGGTTAGATTTTAAAACAAAAAAGAGAAACTCAGCAATTCAAGTATTCACCATTCAGCCCAAGCAAAGGAGTGCTTCCTTTATGTATAGGAAAGGGCTATCATTATTGGTCATTTTATCTGGTCATTCGCGGAACAATCAACCGCTCTCTTATTTATGAGTAAAATGGCCAGAGAGTTTGAATTCATAGGATTTTTTTTTTTTTTTAACATTCTCAGCCTTACCATCTGCAGACAAATTTTACTGCCCTTTATTTACAGGATGGATGGTCAAGGCTAATTCTACTTGATTATATGAATTTTTATGTGCTTAAACTTTTAGTAGACTTTTAAGTCTGATTTTTGTAAATAATAGACAAAAAGATAAACACTGTAATCACTTAAATGCCTGATATCACTAGTTCTGCTTCAAACATCATGGCTTCACCTCATACCTTTAAAAACAAAGAGCAAATCTGGGCTGAATTACAACACATCACCTCACAGCCACAAATTGGGAAAGTTGAAAGGGACCTGGGGTCATCTAGTCCAACCCTAAAATACAGGGTTCATAGCAAGATTTGTACTACCAGAGAGGCATACACATTTAAGTACAGATTTACAGCTGGGAAAGGAAACATCTATGCTCATATCATGTACTAAGGAAGAGGAAAATCAAAGTACATAACTTTACACAGAACCCTTTTTGCAGATCTTGAGATAGTTTGAGTGAGTTTGAAATGATATTTAAGGAAGAAGTGAACAGTTTTCGTAAGATAGGGAGAGGATCTCTTATAAAGCACAGTTAAAGCAGCCCTAGATTTGATTTTTAAAGGGAATACACAAGTGTTGCCCCCCTCCCCTCTTTGCAGTTTCCTTTAAAGGAAGCTTACTCGGGAGTAAATTTACCTGGCACAGAAGCAAGAAGGGAGAAAACAACTGAAAGAGGCAGAGTGAAACAAGGGGGAGGGGGGGCATTTTCTAACAAAAGAGGCCATGAAGTCTTATAGAGACTGATATCAGGAGCCTTACAATAACTCTTCTGTCCAACCAAATCAAAGTTAAAACTGGATTCAAATATTTTTCTTAGAATGAACACCATACTTTTATAGGCATATGCTTAATGAAGTACATACACTGCATTTTAGCTTGAGAGAGCAGTTGGCTCAACTAGGCTTTTGCAGCAGAAACATTAGGTTATCAGCACCTTCCAAAATAAGACTGTAGACTCACAATCTCAAAAGTTGGGGCAAAGCAAGAGGTGGGGTAAACATTTGCACACTTCATTCTCATCTTCTCTTATTTAGGACTGCTAAGATCCAGCATGGCTTCCTTAGATTTAAATTTTGAAGCAAGCTTGCAGTTTAAACTATGCACACTTAAGAAAGGCAGTCTGCCAGAGACAGAAGGAACAGACAACACACATAACAGACAACATGTAAACATACATATTCTCATATATGTATTAACAGACAACATACATAACAGACAACATGTAAACATATATATTCTCATCCTTTAGTTGGTTATTGCAAGGAGTTGGGCCACTACCTTTGGCTTCATTAAGTGAAATTAGTAGGAAGGTCCCACATGGTTTTATGAGTCTCCTTGCCTCTTCAAACACACCACCAGTTAATCAAACTGGTAGGGCTCACAACGCTTGGTTGACTGGGTACCCCTTTATAGATGCATGCGTTGCTGTTGTTGCTTTTTTTTTTTTTCCTTTTTGGGGGGGGTGTCTGGGATAGAGAAGGGGGAAAGAGAGGGGCTGATTAGGATTAGTATGTCTAGGGGTTTGGTATGCTTAGTACAGGGACGTATAGTAAAGAGGAGAAGGGGCTTCTAGTTGCCTGGCAACTTCCTTAGTGGGTTTTAGAGAGCTCTAGCTATCCGGTTCCTTGCGTTCCATTTCCTATTTCCTTATTTCCTTATTTCCTTATTTCCTTATTTCCTTATTTCCTTATTTCCTTATTTCCTTATTTCCTTATTTCCTTATTTCCTATAACCTGGGGTCTCTTTCCACTCTGCCGGTCCTGCCCAATTCCTCATGGGCTATCCCTCCTGGCAACCTCCTACCTATCGTCACATCTCAGGAAAAGGGGCCCTACTGGACGCCCGCGCCATGCGGTGCCAGATCGGGTGGTCCCTGGATAGAATTTCGAACTGAAAATCCCCCTTGCTTTTGGAAGCGGGCTCACGCACGATACACGTGTTACGTGGCACCGACCAGTGCGGCTGGGATTGGGATAGAAAGCAAGACCACTTCCCGCCCCCTTGCCGGGCGCTAGAGAAGTTCGGAAAGAGAGCTCCAACCCCTTGCTTTCAACTGGGATGTCCGTTGCAGAGAGTCGGCTGTCTTTCAAGTCGGGTCTCTCTGTCTTACTTTCGGGCTCCCAATTGGTGCGGCTGGCTGGAGATTTTAAGGAAAAGAGATAGAGCTCAGAACCCCCCTTTTGGGTTGAGCAGCGGTCCCCAGTCTCTCTCACTAACCGGACCAAGAGAAAGGCAAGAAGGAGCGATAGAGAGGAGGGCAGAGAATTCAGTTGCCAGGAGATTCCACCCCCTTCCCACCAGTGCACTGGATTTCTTTTCCTATACTCACGCGTCTTCAACGTTGATCCCGGGATCGATGAATAAGCCGGCTGGATCCCTCTTTTGCTCCCCGGCTGAACTCCTAGGGCTTTCGATTACCGCCCAGAAGATGGCTGGGGGTCCAAAAGGATCTTCCCAGGCAAAATGGCCTGGAGCCGGCTGAAGATTTCGGGGCCCCCAGTCAGCAGCTCGGGAGAACCGCAAGCCCCACGTTGCGGCGCCAACTGTTATGGCTAAAATCTGGGTGCGGGGTTACTCTGCCACCCAGCTCATCGGACTAAGTCCGTGGGTCCCTGCGGAAGAAAATGAGCTCAGCCGGACACAGGAGCAAACTGCAGAAGGTCCAAGTTTATTGCGCAACAGGTTCAAGGCGAGATTGAACCCAGAGTAAGGGGTGACATGAACTTTTGAAATTTCCCTCCATATCCCAGAATACAGTGCAAAATACATCCCAGTTACATCATGAATACATTAAGAAGAGGTTGGGTTACACAGATTAACATATGGAGGAGGGAGGGGTGAATATGCAGAGAGCTGGAGATATGCGCAGATAAGCACATCCTGAGAAGGCAATGGTCCATGTTTGCATAGTCTGTCACCTGGCATCGCCTGGAGGAAGGGTTTGGCAGAGTGATTTTGACTGGATTACTTGAGAGATTATGGAGGACAGGGGAGGGGTGATGGAGTCCTAGAGAAATTGAGCAAATATATTGTAGTGAAGAAGACATGCCCCCCCCCTTCCGTAACAGTTGCATGCAATATTTTGAGTTCACCTTATGAAAGTGAAGTGGTTAAGCTACTTAATGAGGTTGCCCATCCTCATCAAACTTTTCTCCAGCAGCTTCGAGGCCAACCACAATCCATGTTCTGAAAGGGGGGGGCGGGGACCTTCCTCAAGCTAACTTGGCATCTGGGAAGGGAACAGAATGTAGACTACAAGAGATATTATTCATAGAAGGACAATCACAAATTCCCCTTGGAATTAGGTAAGCACTCGGAAATAAGGTACCGTAAGCACAACAAAAATCCATGAGAATTTCAGTGGATTTTTATTCTGTTGATGAGGCCAGGCTGGTTCAGAGTTGCCTCCTCAGTCAAGGACAGGGTTATTTCCTTTTGCTATGGGCTTTTTCCTGAGAGGCAGCCTTAGCCTTCAGCAGTAAGGAGACTGGGAATCCCCAGGTTACAGATGAAATTCAGCCAAGGTCCACATTCAGATCTTAGTTCAGACGATACCCAACCCTGATATAGAATTATACATGAATTCAGAATGACCTTATTAATTCAGAATGTTCTTCTTATAATATTTTATTTTCAGTTTTATTCACGGCACTTGGGACTGAATGTGGCAGAGAGCAGCCCAGAATGGGCTGACATGAGAAAATCCACTTGATGATCCATTTTCAACAGATTTCCCTTGCATTCTAATGTAGTATCACTACCAAGACATTCCAGACATTCAATAGCTCTCCTTCTGCAGAATGACTATGGCATTCACACCTTTTATGGACTCTGATTTATCTGACTGGCAAACAGAACATATAAAATACACAGTACACATTTTGTCCTATGAGGAAATCTGTCCACAGAATCACGTCTATATTTGCTCTAACATCAAATTGTTCCTGGAAACATGAGATAGATTTAGATATTTCTCCGCAAGTTATTAAAGCTGTGTTCTGTCATTTTATTAGACACTGCTTCCCCGTGGTTTTCTAGTAACATTAAATCACAGCATTTCCCGTAGCTTGTCATCTTGGGTATTTCTAACGAAAAATGAGCATTGCTAAATTCTGTTCCTGTAACAGCCATGCCCCCTCCTCATTTTCTCACATGGTGACCAAGGAATTGAGATAGCTGGCCGTGTTTTATTGGGAACATCTGCAGAACTCTGTACTGTGACTGAAAAAGCACTACGAGGTACAGGGAGCTCTCGTGCAAAAGGACTTTCCATTGGCAGCCCTTTCGAGAGGGAAGACAATTCTGCCCTTGAAATGTAGCTCTATGTACATGAGGGGTATAACTTTTTGACTTAAAAAAATATAAAGATCTCCTGTATCAGAAAGGGATTTACTTTTGCTTAGAGACACTGAACAAGGACTAATTCTTCTCAGTTGAGAATAAAGGTCACCCCAAAATAAAAAAAGTTGGAATCACTGTATATGTAACTACTCAGAAGTATTAGGACTTTAAAAAAACTTTATGGAGCTGTTTAGAACTTTGGGACTTTCTAAAACTGTTTAGAACATTCTAGAAGAATCCAAATATTGGTCTATATAGATACCAGGAAATAATCAGTGCGCAGAATGCGCTATCAGAGTGATGCGAGAACATTATGGTACTAGCAGCAGAAACAAAGACAAACTGCAATCTCGATTTGTTCTAAGCAATAAGAAGCAATGTACATTGCACATTGTACAAGCATTAGAAAATTTGCAAGCTCTATTTTTTCCCTTCATTACAACACATGCTATGCATATTACATTATATATTATACAGTTACATATACAAAAATTGATTTATTGATTCCAGGGTGACCTTTCCCCCAAAAGATTTGGAAATGGCATTTCATTCCTTTGCTTTTAGGCAAAAGTTCATCTTACTAAGCTACAGGAGCATGAGGTTGTAAAAAAGTTATAACCCTAATGTACATGTTTCTCCCCTGCATTGGTGCCAAGGGGAAGAAGAAGAAGAAGAAGAAGAAGAAGAAGAAGAAGAAGAAGAAGAAGAAGAAGAAGAGGAGGAGGAGGAGGAGGAGGAGGAGGAGGAGGAGTAGTTTGGATTTGATATCCCGCTTTATCACTGTGATAAGAACGTGAGGTGAGTGGGGCTGAGAGACTTCAAAGAAGTATGACTAGCCCAAGGTCACCCAGCAGCTGCATGTGGAGGAGCAGGGAAGCAAACGCGTTTCACCAGATTACTAGTCTACTGCTCTTAACCACTACACCACACTAAACATGGAAAATCTCCCCCTCCTTGTTGGGAGCACTCATACTGGACTGCTATTTGACTCCTTGTGGCATGCTGAAGAGGAGGAGGAGGAAAAACCCACTAGTTCCATTTTATTCAGTACCTTTCATTATGCTGCCCATCGGCTATATAGCACCAAACATTTCCTTCTTTTTCTGTTTGTAATAGTGGAGGGTTGTTGTTGTTGTTTTTTACTCTGGAAGTCACAGCTCTGCATGAGCAGGCAAGAGCAACAGATCCCAGAATGCACATGCCTGGTGTGTGTGTGTGTGTGTGTGTGTGTGTGTTAGTTGTGGTGGTTTTGGGCCAGGGCAGGGTGAAACACAGGAGTGGTTGGCAGAGAGGTACACTATACTACTCCTGTGGTGTTGCTGCCACTTACTGGGAGGGAGGGATGCAGGTGGCGCTGTGGTCTAAACCATTGAGCCTCTTGGGCTTGCTGATCAGATGGTCCGCGGTTCAAATCCCCACAATGGAGTGAGCTCCCATTGCTCTGTCCCAGCTCCTGCCAACCTAGCAGTTCTAAAGCATGCCAGTGCAAGTAGATAAACAGGTACCGCTGCACCAGGAAGGTAAACAACATTTCTGTGCGCTCTGGTTTCCATCACAGTGTTCTGTTGTGCCAGAAGCGATTTAGTCATGCTGGCCACATGACCCGGATAGCTGTCTGTGGACAAATGCTGGCTCCCTCAGTCTGAAAGCAAGATGAGCACCACAACCCCATAATCACCTTTGACTGGACTTAACCATCCAAGGGGCCTTTACCTTTTGCTTTACTGGGAGGGGTACAAGTGAGGCAGCTGGGAGGTTAGAGCTGTTCAGGCGCACTGGTGGAGCCAATCCAGTGCTTCCATCAATGCACCAACACAGCCTTGATCTTTCTGCTTCCTAATCTCACCTTTCTATATCTCTCTCTCCTGGTATGTAACACTGCTGCTGGGAGGTCAGATTTCTGACACCACCTCTCCCTGCTGGTTCCTCCTGGCGAGACAATATGTATAGCTTCTCCCAGTGAAGAGAAATGTAATTGAGTAAATTGTTAGGATATTGTTCCGTTCCACCTTAAAAGGGACAGGCATGACTGTTGTGTGTCACATGCCTGTTTACATTTCCAGCACAGTCTGCTGGGAACCTCTGTTTTGTATATTGCTTTTGTATTGCTGTTTTGCTGGACACAAAGAGAAGCAGACATGTATTTTCCCTTGTTCCTGCTGCTGAATAAAATGCTGTAAATATGCTTACACATGGCTCTGTCCACCACTTCCGTTGTGGATAATAATAATAATAATAATAATAATAATAATAATAATAATTTATTATTTATACCCCGCCCATCTGGCTGGGCTTCCCCAGCCACTCTGGGCGGCTTCCAAAAGAATATTAAAATACTATAATACATCAAACATTAAAAGCTTCCCGAAACAGGGCTGCCTTCAGATGTCTTCTAAAAGCCTGGTAGTTGTTGTTCTCTTTGACATCTGGTGGGAGGGCGTTCCACAGGGCGGGCGCCACTACCGAGAAGGCCCTCTGACTGGTTCCCTGTAACTTGGCTTCTCGCAGTGAGGGAACCGCCAGAAGGCCCTTGGTGCTGGACCTCAGTGTCCGGGTAGAACGATGGGGGTGGAGACGCTCCTTCAGATATACTGGACCAAGGCCATTTAGGGCTTTAAAGGTCGGCACCAACACTTTGAATTGTGCTCGGAAACGTACTGGGAGCCAATGTAGGTCTTTCAAGACCGGTGTTATGTGGTCTCTGCGGCCGCTTCCAGTCACCAGTCTAGCTGCCGCGTTCTGGATTAGTTGTAGTTTCTGGGTCACCTTCAAAGGTAGCCCCACATAGAGCGCATTGCAGTAATCCAACCAGAGCATGCACCACTCTGGCGAGGCAGTCCGCAGGCAGATAGGGTCTCAGCCTGTGTACCAGATGGAGCTGGTAAACAGCTACCCTGGATACAGATTTGACCTGTGCCTCCATGGACAGCTGTGAGTCCAAAATGACTCCCAGGCTGCGCACCTGGTCCTTCAGGGGCACAGTTACCCGATTCAGGACCAGGGAATCCTCCACACCTGCCCGCCTCCTGTCCCCCAGAAACAGTACTTCTGTCTTGTCAGGATTCAACCTCAATCTGTTAGCTGTCATCCAACCTCCAACCGCCTCCAGGCACTCACACAGGACCTTCACTGCCTTCACTGGTTCTGATTTGAAAGAGAGGTAGAGCTGGGTATCATCCGCATACTGATGAACACCCAGCCCAAATCCCCTGGAGATTTATTCACTCTACTAATTTAGCGTACTCAGTAGCTTCAGAAGGCTACTGAAGCTTGAGTTGCTGACTGATTGATGTTGTTCCAAGGGAGACTGGAGATCGCCCGGCTGCCGGCTGGTGGCTGGAGGTGGTCTTCCCAGCAGTATCCCAGCATAAATAATCTATTGGAAAGCTCCCTTTTCTCTCTGCTGGTGCTGGACTGTCATGCAAGGAACTACAGTCATACCTTGGGTTACAGCCGCTTCAGGTTGCGTTTTTTCGGGTTACGGACCACCGAAACCCAGAAGTACCAGAATAGTTTACTTCCGGGTTTCAGTGGTTGCACATGCACAGAAGCACTAAATCGTGCTTTGCACCTGAGCAGAAGCACCGAATCACAATGCATGCGTGTGCAGACGCGTGTTGCGAATGCCGCGGGTTGGGAACATGCATCCTGCATGGATGATGTTCGCAACCCGAGTGTCCACCGTATACTGTTTTCTGGAATATTCCATGCTAATGGGACATCAGAAACAGATTGACATTTTTTATAGCAACACTTCCCATCACGCCATTTGTTGTGATGTAAAGAACTCACTAAAGCTGGTCCAGGTGCAATTTTAACTGAGAGAAGGCAAGCGAAACTTCCAGAGAGATTTATAAACTGCACCTAAACAGCAGCATTTCAGCTCTGAAAACTTTAGGAGCCACAGAGAAGCAGCTGAGCTTCTCATTATGTAAATACTCCTGTTTATATCTCGCAAGATAAATAATACACACTTTCTCAAGCATGAAGCAAAATGGCAGGAGAGATATTGGCTTGATTTCCTGGATATAAAAATATGGATAGGAAGGTGATGAACAGATGAGCTAGTACAGAGGATGAGTAATTGATTATGTTAATATCCATAATTGTGAATATGGGTGGTAGACAAATTGAACTGTGGGAAAACTAGAGAGAAAATTCAGGGACATTTTAAGTATTGCACAGAAGCTCTTTGAATAGTAGAAGTAATGAGCAATGATAAATAGGGAAAATGATAAATGGTCATATATTAACTTTAAGAAGTTGTTAGAATGCGTGTGTATGTGTTTATCTCAGCAAAAACTATACGGAAACTAAAAACTCACTCTGGGTAAGCTATCTTCAGTCTCCTCCACATAACTTGTTTATTCAGCATCCATCCTGTTGTTGTTAGTTTTAACAAAGCTTGTGTGATTTCATAATTCCATAAAATTTATATACTGCTTGATTAATAGAAAGGACAAGGTGGGAGCCCGTTGCCTCACTACCCTTCCTGTGCAATGGAGGGTGCTGTTTTGCAAGCAGCTTCCCTGAAGAGAAGCCTTTTGCAAAAGGAATAGCACCAGTGCCTCTGCTGAGCAGTTGTTCAGCAGAAGCACAGCTACAGCCTCAGTGCCCTGCTTTGCAAGGGGCTTCTCTGCAGAGAAGCTGCTCGCAAAGGAGAACTATGCACCAGGCAGGATTGGTGTTTCTGCTGAACAGTCTTGGAGGTTGCGATCAGGTTAGCTCATGCTAGAATTCATAATGATAACATTCCTCAAGCACCTGTAAGCAGAAGTGGCAATCCCATAGTTGAATATTTGGACTATCCTTTGATTACTAGACATCAAAATTCACAGAAGAGAATTTGGGGGGAGAAATTGACTCCAGAAAATGCAATGCAATTACTGTATGCTTCCAAGATTTCTGAAACAATGAGAACCAGGATTGCAATTGTTTTTACCATTATTGAGATTTTATTGCAGCTGAGATCTGCCAGTATTCCTTTTGGTCATCGGGATATACTTTAACACAAATAGGGAGCTTTTGCAAGGCTAAAACATGATGCCAGTCTACACAGAGTCCAGCAAAGGAAATGCTATGGGAAAATGTAAAGCACAATGCAGTTCCCTTTTATTGTGTAGTGCGGCTGTAAACTGTCAATTGCAACACATCTCAGGCTTTATGTAACTAGTGGCTGCAAACCTCAAGCACAGGTAAGTGCTCAGTGGAAGAAAGGTTCTCATTTATTCTCGGCTGCTTCTTGAGGTCTCAAAGGTTTGCCAGAACTATAAAGAGCTCTACAGATGTCCAACACACAGTGTGCCTGCTTTGATATAATGTCTATAGCTCCTTGCCAGCTACCAGTGTGATAGTAGCCAAGTAAGCTATTTTCACATGCCAATTTCAGGTAAAATGGGAATGACTAGAATCCACAATATCGTTCCTGTCTGCCTGGTAGTAATTCTGATTGATTGCTTTCTGCACGGTGAAAGTAGAGGTTCTTGTTGCTTCTCAAATGACTTATTTTATTATAACTGGTTATTTATTTATTGAACTCATATCCCACCCTTTCTCCCAAAGGAACCCAGGGTGACAAACAACAAAATGATAAAGCAATACAATTAAAATTTAACTGTCATTGATCCACCTATCTTTCTATCATCTAAAAACATGTAAAACAATAACAGAATCCTCACAGCTGATCATTTGAAGGTCACCAGAACAGTATATTTTAGCTACCCAGTGTCTGAGTAAAGAGGGATGTTTCAAAATTCCTTCTGAAATGGAATAATGAGGGAGACAGAAGCACCTAACCAAAGAGGGAAATTCACAAATTGGGTAGTGCCATGAAGAATGCCCTGTCATAAATCAATGCCAACTGGGCAGCATCCAATCAGTGGTCTTGAATGTCTTGCAGTGTTTCAACGCTGGTCAGACATGGTCCCGACAGACTGTCCCACTTACCAACCTAGCAGTCATCTTCAAGCCCAGCACCACATAGATTACATTACAGCAGAAGAGGCAGAAGGTCACCTCTTCTGGACAGCAAATGCTAGGCTATCCTGGTTCAGGAATGACTGTGGCTGGTAAAGCAGCCTAAAGGTGGGCATTAGCTACAGAAGCCACTTGAGACCACTAGTAGTATTGCCAAATTTCAAATCTGTTCTTTCAGGAGGAGTGCAACCCCTCCCAGACCACAGGACATATTCCTTTGGTACTAATTTTAACTGGAGCATTAAAGACATACATGAATTATAATGAACATGTGTGCACACAACAATACAATCACCAATCCACACACTTCATTTAATTTCTCTTTTGAATCATTCTGTGACTTATAAAGTGAATTCTAATAGTGATAGTGACTTAGTTTAGATATACACCAATAGTTTCAGTATATGGGAAATTTCTGTGTGTAACATAATTGGGGAGTTGTGTGTGTGTGTGAGAGAGAACTGCATCACATCGTGCAGTATTTAGTTCTTGTCTGTATGTTTCACACAATTATTTCCTTTAAGGAGCTGCAAATTTTATTGTCGTGAGTCCCACATTGGGCAAAAGTTTCCTGTATTCCTACACATTGTTCTACTATAATAAATCTATGGTGAGTATCTTGAAGTCAAGATAATTTGTCCTACTTTAGGTAGTCTAAAAAGAAGAAGCAAATAATAATACCAATGTGTTTCGGTTTTATTTTCATTTTGCCTGACAATTCAGTTGATGAGCAGTCGCCTAAGACAATGTAAGTGACTGGGACAAAAACTCTTGCAGAATACACACTTAAATAGTACTCAATGTTAGTTGACAGAATATTACTGGAGAGAGGAGCAGTGTCACCAAAACAAAGCCTGACATTCTTAATTGGAGGGTAGATTCCAAAACGGTGAACCACTCAAGTGGGCTGCAGAAACTTCAAAGAGATTTCAGTCCACACAAGTAAAAGGCATCGATTTACATGTTGTAAAAATGAAGGCTACACTGTATCCTCTCTAACGTGAAGAAACCTATGCTATGCAAAGTCATTCAAGTCCGGTCACATATTTTGCTAGCCTTGGGGAAACATGAAGGCAGAAGAAACAAGTGAGGAGGCTCACAGAGCAAGCAAGAGAGCTGGCAGTCCAGGCAGGAAGGTGGAGTGAGTCTGTGATGGCCTGGGAATCTGATTCAGAAGCTGAATCTGAGGAGTCCCAGCCTGCACACGAGTCCCTGCCTCCAGGGCCGGCTGAGCTGGGGCAGGAGCTTGAATCTGAAGGGCCTGCACCTGTGCCGGATCCTCAGGAGCAGGCACCAGATGCATCCACTCTGGTTCCGGAGGTGATTGAGGACCCATTGCCTGCAGATGTGCCTTTCCCAGCCCTGTCAGGGGAAGGTGAAGCTGCCCCTGGGTCCAGTAACCCTCCAGCCTCTCCTGAGCTGCAGAGGCTCAGGGCAGAGAGGCGGAGGGAACTGGGTTCTCTCAGGAGGAGTGCTCGCCTTAAGGCCAGGAGAGGTGGGTCACCTGTGGGCCGGGACTGCCCCTGGCCTCAGAGGAGATAAAGGCCAGTCAGCCCAGTCCCAGGTTGCTGGAGCAATGACATTGGAAACCTGTTTCTGCCAGCACCCAGACCTGCTTTTCCAGAGTTCCCGACCACGACCGGCTTCTTGCTTTGGACCCCACTTCCCCCTTGGTGGACAGTCTCCAGACCCTCGGCCCAGGACCAGACTCTGACCACACCTCACGGTAACCCCCCCCCCCGGGACCAGCACAGAGTCAGAGGCATGGGTGGCAAAAGAAAAAAGTCACTTCCCAATGCCCTAGGTTACTGCAGCTTACCAAGACTGGAGGGGTGATCCACAGGAAGGATAACACATTTTATGGCAGCAGGAGCATCAAATTGTCTCTGCCACTGTATGCCACATCCCCCCTGTCTCACTGCTGCGCCTCTCGGTAAGCATCCGTGACCTAAGATAGTGGAAGCTGCCTGTTAAGTTGTGGGTTGACATAGCAGCCGGCACAGCGATTTCTTCAAGTAGCTCTTTAATATGGTAAGCTGGAATAGAACTGACTGCGAACAGCTCAGCCGGCCTGTATTTATAGGCAGCCGGCTGTCAACATTGTAACCACAACAGCCCAGAGTTCCCGCCTAAAATAACAGACGCGGACCTGAGTGAAAACTATCTACAGACCTGAGTGAAAACTATATACAGTATCCCCCTGTTGGCCCAGGGTGAAACTACACTACATAACACCCCTTCCCACCGAGATAAGGCGTTAGTTACAATCGTAATGGTTTCCTTATATACAGCACTACGCGTAATGGTTCAATTAAGCACAAAAGCATATCGGTTACATTTCCCATACTTAAACCAACAGTGATACCTGTCCAACAACATAGTCCTTTAAATAAGTTGGGCGCTTGGAAACTCTGCCAGACCGCCGGGGACTGGTAGCCAAGTCCGGAGGGCCACACAGTTCTCGCTGAGGCTGTGGTGCGACCCTAGGTGGCGTTGGAACCAACTCCCCTGGATCCGCTGCTGTGGGTGGAGCCTCCGCAAGTGGAGTGGTCTGAGTCTGTTCTGAAACGGCTTGGTTCGGCTCCACGCTGGCAGTTTGCGAGGGAGGTGTAAGTGGGGCCTCGCCATCTGTACGTGTCTCTTCTGGAGCCGCAAGCGCAGTTGGGGGCACCTCGGTAGTGTCCAAGTCCCCAACCCTGCGCCTAAGCTGGTCTATGTGCCGTCGCCACAAGCGTCCGTCTTCGAGTGCCACCTGGTACGAGCGAGGTCCAGTGACTCCCACTACTGTGGCTGGCACCCAAGGGATGTCCCCCACATAGTTCCGGGCAAAGACCTGGTTTCCTGGGACAAATGACCGTGGTGCGTTGGCACAGCCTGGGGGTTCAGCCACGGCAAAGTCTGGGTGTAGCCGGTCGAGCGGTGACCTGAGGCGGCGGCCCATAAGCAGTTCAGCAGGACTCCTCCCTGTGGCCGCATGAGGGGTGATGTGTTGCACGAACAAGTATTCGGCGACCCGCTCATGCCAGTCTCCCCGGTCCAGGCGCGCCAGTGCCTCTTTTGTCGAGCGCACCATTCTTTCCGCTTGCCCGTTGCTGGATGGATGAAAGGGTGCCGTTAGGGCATGGCGGATGCCCAGTCCCAAAAGATACCGCTCAAACGTGCCTGACGTGAACTGCGGTCCGTTGTCAGAGACAAGGACATCAGGACACCCATGCGTTGCAAACAGGCCTCGCAGCACCCGGATGACAGCTTCGGTGGTGGTGGAGGGCATCAGGGCGACCTCCAGCCATTTGGAATAGGCGTCCACCACTACCATAAAGGTCCGGCCGTGAAAGGGGCCAGCCAGATCGATGTGCACCCTCGACCAGGGTGTCTTTGGCGTCTCCCAGGTGTGTCCCTTAGCTGCCGGTGGTGCAGGCCTCGACTCTTGGCACGCTTGACAGGCGGACACCCAGGCAGTGATGGCATCGTCCATATTAGGCCACCAGACGTAACACCGAGCCAACGCCTTCATTTTGACAATTCCTGGGTGGCCAACGTGCAGAGCCTCCAGGACGCGCTGACGGAGTCCCTGGGGAATCACGACGCGGTCTCCCCACAGCAGACAGCCGCGATGAGCTGAGAGTTCATGTTGTCTGGTTGCGAAGGGCTGGAACTCTGATGCAAAAGGCCCTTGTGGCCACCCCCTCCACACCCAGTTGAGCACCCGGCTGATGGTGCGATCCTGGGCAGACGCGGAGGCCACAGTAGCAGCCGATACAGGCGCTGCCGGAAGATCCTCAATCAGAAGGAGCGATGAAGCTGGAGCCGGGTCTTCCACAAATGCTGGAAGAGGGCAACGGCTGAGGGCGTCGGCATGGCCCATCGATTTCCCCGGGCGATGGATGATCCGGTAGTGGTAGGCAGCCAGGAAAACAGTCCATCGCAGCATGCGTGGTGAGAGGACCGGTGGAGTTGGACGATCACCGGCGAGGAGGCCCAGGAGTGGCTTGTGGTCAGTGATGAGGTCAAAAGTCCTGCCATAGAGGTATTCATGGAACCTCTTCACTCCAGCCACAAGTGCCAATGCCTCCTTGTCGAGCTGGCTGTAATTCCGTCCCGTCGGAGATAGTGTCCTAGAAAAGTAGGCGAGCGGTGCTTCTCTTCCATCTGGAAAACGGTGACTAAGGACAGCACCTATGCCAAAAGGTGAGGCGTCGCAGGCAAGGACCAGCGGCCTGGATTCACTGTACTGTACCAGCACACTGTCTGAAGAAAGGAGAGCCTTGACCGCGTTGAAGGCCGCCGTCTCCCGATGACCCCAGGCCCAAGGCGTCTTAGTGCTAAGGAGTCGGTGAAGAGGCTCAGCCACTGTGGCTTTGTGGGGCAGGAACATGTTATAAAAGTTCAGCAGTCCCAGGAATGCCTGCAACTCCGTTTTGTTCTTTGGGGTGGGGGCCTGCTGGATAGCGCGGATCTTGGATGTGGTTGGATGAAGGCCGGAGGCATCGATAAGATAGCCCAGGAACTCTACCTGTGGAACGGCAATCTGGCACTTCTCCCTCTTTACCTTGAGCCCGGCCTCCTGGAACCTGGTCAGCACGGCACGGAGGCGCTCGAACAGCTGCTGGTGTGAGTCTGCAGACACCAAGACGTCATCAAAATATGGTACCACGCCCGGAAGCCCTTGCAGGAGACGCTCCATAAGGCTTTGGAAGATGCCAGGAGCCACACTCACCCCGAACTGCAACCGGCGGCAACGGAATGCCCCCCGGTGGGTGACGATCGTCTGGGCTTCAGCAGTGGCATCATCGACTGGCAGTTGTTGATAGGCTTGGGCAAGGTCCAGCTTAGCGAAGACCTTACCCTCACCCAGGGAATGCAGCAGGTGTTGGACAACAGGAACCGGATAAGCGTGCTGCTGAAGTGCCTTGTTGATCGTGCACTTGTAGTCAGCGCAGATTCTCACCGACCCATCTGGCTTGACAGGCGTGACGATGGGGGTTTCCCACTTTGCGTGGTCAACCGGCTCCAAAACTCCTTGGGCGATCAGTTTGTCCAGTTGTTCGTCCACCTTAGCCTTGAGAGCAAAGGGAACCCGGCGTGGCTTTAGCTTGATGGGGGCGACTTGTGGATCAAGGCTAAAGGAGATGGGCGTACCTGTATATTGGCCCAAGGTGCCGTCAAAAACCTCGGCAAAGTCTTTGACCAGACCCTCAGTCTCTGCGTTAGAGATGCAGTTGATGCCGGTGACTTCCAGGCCGAGGGCATCAAACCAGTCTAGCCCTAGGAGGCTTGGCCGCTGACCTTCAACCACCACCAACCGGAGCAGGCCCGAAAAATCCTTGAAAGCGATCCGGAACCGGCCAACGCCTACCACGGGAATGTCGTTTCCCTGGTAGTCTCTCAGGTGTACGCGGTGAGAGTCGAGTTGCCTTTTGGACACTCTGGGTACCAGTCTTTTGATGGTGCTCCATGACACGATGGACAGGGCAGACCCGGTGTCGATCTCCATGTCACATGGAGCTCCTTCAATGAGCACCGTGACGTTCAGCTTGCGTCGCGTAGGCGAGTCGGTTTGGCCAATCGTGGTTCCAGACGGGCAGCGGCAGTTGGTGAGAGCGAAACAACTTTCCTTGGCAGACTGGAGTGAAGACTTGGACTTGCGAGTCGATGAGGGGGGGGTGTCAGACGGAGCCGATCGGCAGACCTTAGCGATGTGGCCCCTTCTGGAACACTTCCTACAGATGGCGTCTCTGAATCGACACTTGGCACGGGAATGGTTGCCTCCGCAGCCAGCACATTCCGGTTGGCCCTTGGACTTCTGTTGGAACTTCCTGCGCTCCCGCTTTGTCTGGTGCACGTCATCGTCTTCAGTGGAGGATGCCTCCTCACTGCTGGCCTCTTCATGATGCACCGGAACTGGCTCCCTAGCAAGACGCGGGCTGCTGGACTTGCGGATCTTCTGAGGCCACAGCCTCCTCAATGGCTTTCTGTAGCGTGAGGTCTGGCTTGGCTAGGAGGCGCCGTTGCAGATGGATGTCCCGGACCCCGCAGACGATTCGATCCATCAGGGCATCGTCTAAGTCTCGGAACTCACAGTGCATTGCAGCCTGTCGCAGGGCGGTGGTGTAGTTGTTGATTGACTCCCCCTCTGCCTGGTTCCGGTGGTAGAACGCATGGCGGGCAGCAATCTTGGACGGCTTTGGTGCGTAGTGGTTGCGGAGCTTCTCTTGGATCGTGTCCCATGGTGTTGCCTGGACTGCTTCAGGCGCAACCAACGCTCGGGCCGTCTCAAACACCTCAGGCCCACAGAGGCTGAGGAATAGGCCCCGCTTCCGATCCTTTGATACTGCTGTCAGCTCATTGGCTTGGAGGTAGCAGTCGAACCGAGCGAGGTAGGAGTCCCATGATTCAGAGGCTGGCACAAACGGCGGTAGAGGCACAAGTGAAGCCATGATTCCGATGCCGGCGTGAAGGGCGATGGATGGAACACAGTGCTCTAGCCAGAACAGTCAGCTCTGAATTAGTTCTGCCCAGTGATTTCGCTCAGTGATTTCGCTCTGTGATTCAGCTCAGTGATTTAGCTCAGTTCAGAGGCTGGCCGCATCTGGCTGTGCTCTGATGTCCATCTATCCCATCCTCGTCGCCAGTGTTAAGTTGTGGGTTGACATAGCAGCCGGCACAGCGATTTCTTCAAGTAGCTCTTTAATATGGTAAGCTGGAATAGAACTGACTGCGAACAGCTCAGCCGGCCTGTATTTATAGGCAGCCGGCTGTCAACATTGTAACCACAACAGCCCAGAGTTCCCGCCTAAAATAACAGACGCGGACCTGAGTGAAAACTATCTACAGACCTGAGTGAAAACTATATACAGTATCCCCCTGTTGGCCCAGGGTGAAACTACACTACATAACACTGCCTTACCACTCGGTACTGTGGAGCTGAAGGACTTGAGCAGGAGAGTTGAGGGAGCTGAAGAATCTGTAAGAAGCGGAGTGTGGATGAGTGTGAGAATGAGAAATGGGACAGGGATGGAAGAGAAAACTAAGCAAGGAAGCTGCCACAGTTGGGAGAGAAACATAGGGAGTGTCTGTCCAGGGTTTCAGATGGTGATGTCTTCCATCTCTACCTGGAGATGTGGGAGTCAGGACCTGGGACCTTCTTCATGCAGAGAAGATTAAACAACAGCAACTCTCCAGGGTTTTTGATAGGGATATTTTCCAGCACAACCTAAAGATTGAACCTGAGTTCTCCACCACTGAGTTATACCCCTTACCCAATACTAAGATTCATTTCCTACATGCACACACACACACATGCATTGAAGACCCAGAAGGCATGCGAGGGGACAGACACTTTACTGAAATTGCAAGTGCAATGGGTCTTGGAAGGAGATTCCCCTTCATTGCTAGAATCTACTCACCTCAAGTTCCAACCTTGGCAGGATGTGCCAGTTGCTTTGGGTTGATTGGCATTTAGTGTGCCATCACAACTGGGTCTAATTTGGCATTTGCAGTGATACATTAAAGTCCAATTTGCATAGATGTCCATGTGCACTTTCAACCATTACACAAATCCTTTAATATGCTTTGCTGGAACTAAAACTTTGTCATCCAAGTATTGTCATACGATAGTTGGAGCCAGGAAAATCACTTCCTATCACATTTATTCTCCTGCCATCTCCCTCTCATAGTTTTAACTTCTCCATTTCACAGAATCACATAATTGCAGAGTTAGAATGGACCCCAAGGGTCATCTAATGGAATTCCCTGCAATGCAGGAATCTCAACTGAAGCACCCAAGACAAATGACCATCCAACTATTGCGTTAAAACCTCCAGTGAAGGAGGTTTTTCAGATGATGCAGTACAGTCTAGCTCTGTTTGACTTGCTTTCAAAACACGGGTGTGAAACTTGTGGCTTTTCCAATTGCTGGATGCCAATTCCTATTATTCCTGACCACTGACCATGCTGGCTGGGGCTGCTGAGAGTTGGAATTCATTTACATCTGGAGGATCACAGGTTACTAGGACTGGAGGAGAAATCTTTATTTTGTTTGCATTTTAATCAGAGACTATCTAATGCACACTTCTCACACAATACATGAAACATAGCTATCCTTCAAAATTTACCCTGCTCTGGATTTTTAGATGCAATTCTCTGTGCTGAAGAATGCATGCAAGCATATAATGTATCAGGGGAAAGTGCTTGAGATAGTCAAAATGTATTTATTGGGAGAAGTTCACATTATAATGCTGCCAGAATTTCAAGAGCATTTTTTTTATTTTATTTTTTAAAAAAACAAATTCCTGCAGATATGTGCAGAACTGAATTTAAGACTGAGGGGGGAAAAGAGAGAGAAACTGAAAGAAACTGATAGTGAGAGATTTGACCATCCCTATAGGTTGTCCATCCTCATCCTTAAGCATCTCAAAACACAAATCATTGCATATCCTCAAGGTGTGGTTCCATTAGCAACAACATTTGTACAAAAACTGTAACAACACTGGGAACATAGCACCATATCCTGTCATCTCCAAATAGAACACAGTTTCAGGCTATAAATGTACATGTTGTGTTGATAAAATCCTTTGATGAGATTAAAGTAATAATTGATGTGCTCCTGTTTAGGGAGCTTGCCATGATCCAGCAAGAGAGCTACACAGCTAGATATACTTTCCATTTAAAAATTCTTTTGCTCAGAAGCAGCACACAGAGGTTGGATGTGAACGAGCTTGTGTATCATGATGACATATCCTCAGGCAGTGCACCTGATGCATGCTCCATTCGCACTATGTGGTGTCAAAAGTTGTATATTTTCATAAATATCGCAGTGCACTTAGACATGCACTATGCTGGGATGTCTTGTTACATACATAAAAATACAAGGTTGTCATCACGCAGCCCCTATTGGAGGATTTGCAGTGCCGCAACACAATACTGGACTTGTGAGGGTAAGATAAGGAAACAAAAGAGAAGGCAGATTGCACAACACCAGTGGCCATGCATGGTATGGGAGTAAGAAGGGATATGAACCACATTCATCAACTGAACTTCAACTTCTCTTGAGAGATACTTGCTCTTAAGATTCTATTAATCTTAAGGCACAGTGGCAAATATCAGCATGGGGTGTATATACAAAGGGGGTGGCAGAATAGGAGATAGGAGAAGGGTAGTCTTGTGCAAGGGAGAGGTGAAAGAAGAAGGAAGAGGTAAAAAAACAAAGGAGTGATGGTGGACATGTGCAAAAGGGGCTGCAGAATAGGAAAGAGGAGGAGACATGGAACTGGGGGTGATGTGTGTGGAAAGGAAAGGAGAAAAGGAAGGAGGGTGGAGGGAGAAAGGGAGTGAAGGTGGAAATGTGCCAAGGGATGCAAAAAGGAAGGAGTGGGAAGCACGAGAATGGGGTTGAAGATGAAAGAAAGGGCATGAATGGTTCTGAAGAATATATATTTTTTTAAATCATATTTATTAGAGTTTCCAATATAACAGAAAATAAAAGATAGAAAAGAAAGAAATATATTTAAAACCTTACTTTCATTACCTTCTTTCTAGGACTCCCTCCTCCCCCTCCCGACTATATTCCCCTTTCATTAATTTGGTTCCACAAGCTCTCACTCCCAGTTTAAAACTTAATATGTTTAACCCATTAGCCAATTTAAATTATACAATCTTACCATCACCCCTCATCTTTAACAGAAAAAGAAAAAAGATTTTTCCCCAAGATCTGCCCCAATTTCCATTCCACGAAGGGAATTCGTTGAATGGTTCTGAAGAATAAGAGGGGATGGTGTCTTCATAGTTGAGCAGAATGTGAAAAGGAGGCTTAGTAGTTCCAATGCGTAGGAGGAGGAAGATGCATCAAGTTACTATGGGGTTAGTTTAGGCGCAAGGGAAAGCTGCACAAAAGGAAGGGGAGCTATGGACAATGGAGCGAAGGTGGAAACAGTGGTGTGAAGTGGGACTGCAGAACAGAAGAGAGAAGTGGCTTCAGAAGCAGGGCCAGGAAGGTGAATAGCCAGCTCAGTATTTTCATGGGGTGGAGAAAATGTAGGGAGTTAATGTGGGAGAATAGCAAGGGGGGGTTGGTGAGTGAAGCAAGCAGGGGCTGAGCCCCCAGTATTGCATGAGACCATACACATTGTTGCCGCCAGTACACCTGGGTTAGTGCCATTTTGTTTGGAAAAGACCAAAGGCCCCCATTAAGGTGATGTCATTGCAAATAATATGATGAGTGCCTTGCAACCCCATAATTCAATCAAATGTCTGCAATATTAAATCACAAGTTTTTGGTTTTTTGCAAGTTCTAACTTAAAATGTAGCAATTTACGACCGACATAAGTGGCAGAGCAATATAAACAACCTGACGATCCTTTCTTCACAAACAGCTTGGTGATAAATCAATTTTTCCTAACTTTTACAGGAACACAGTGCTGCTTACACATGAAAAATATGACTGGTATCTAAGAGTAATTCATGTCTGTGCCAAATGTTTTCCTTGTGATTTGTACCAGCACGTACTAGAAAGTTTTAAACAGCAGGGGTTCAAAGACTTGTTCCTGGCACACAATTTACTTACTTTACTAGTGCAAGGGAACAAATGCCCCTTATATTCCTTTAATACATCTGTGTTTTTCAAATTTTCTACCATTTCAGTGCAATCCTATAGGATGGGCATTGAGTTACACTGAACTTGTGACAACTACTGAGCATATACTGTATTTTTCGCTCTATAAGACGCACCAGACCACAAGACGCACCTAGTTTTTGGAGGAGGAAAACAAGAAAAAAAGTATTCTGAATCTCAGAAGCCAGAACAGCAAGAGGGATCGCTGTGCAGTGAAAGCAGCAATTCCTCTTGCTGTTCTGGCTTCTGTGATAGCTGTGCAGCCTGCATTCGCTCCATAACACACACACACATTTCCCCTTACTTCTTAGGAGGGAAAAAGTGAGTCTTATAGAGCAAAAAATACGGTATATCATGTTGTCAGACTACCTTTCCTGCAACAACTCATCTGCTGACAATCTCTTGCACAACATCAGCTATGATATTCTCCACCTGCTTTCTCCCCCAAAGTCATCTTATGTTGGTGATGGAGCATAGGGAGGACTGCATACCATAGAAAGACTCAGGACCAAAACTTTGAAGATGCTATAACCATGTGTCTCATCTTGCCTGTCGTCCATGCTTCTGGAGTCAACTGGGCCTCAATCCTGGTGCTTACAGTAGCTATGAACCCTCTTCAGCACCCATGTCATCTGAGTCAATTTGTAAAAGGGGCAAAATGGGCAACAGAGAGTACTTGAGGTTAGGCAAAACAAGCCTATCTGATGTTGGCCCTGTCTTTGGAGAGATGTGGTTCTGATTTGAAATAGACTTTCTGGTTTGGACCTATCAGTGATACCCATTTCTCACTTCCATTTTATTGGTAACTCATCACTGTTGGTTCTAGTGGGGTTAACATGATGATAAATATTGTGGCAACCCAATACCTTTGTTTCCGCCTCTTTCCAGTGCATCAGATGTAAAGTGCCATGATATTGGTTTCCATTGAGCTGCATAAACTCCAATAACACATTTGGGATCTTCTACGTCAGGGAATCAGTTATGGATGCTTATCATGTCCCGGTTTAGAAATAAGGGTGGTGCAATCTAAGGATTGTGCTCAGATTTCTGTGTCCTCGTCAGAGCCCCTTTTGGGTTCAGATGGTCTTTGCTGTGGTATGAAACATTAATCCTTCACTCCTGAAACCACTTTAAATCACGGTATCCTTTTCCCCATCTCTCCCAGCCTGAAAATATTTCTAGGAGGCAAAGCAAGTCTGGAGGGTGACTGGGTGAGAACAACATCTTGAGCAATAATAAATATTATACAAATCACTGTTCTGTCATACAGATGGCATCTTTGTGGTGTGACGTCCTATGTGGGATTAAGCATTAATCATTCTTCCTCATGTGCTGCAGAAATTCTGAGCATCATCCCGGTCAGGAAGTCAACTCAAAAGCAAATGCAAAGGAAGCATGGAGATGAATCACAACTACGTTTTTATTGCCATGTTTTTCATGACTGGTCTTAAATTGCATAGCGCATGTTTATATACTTTTTTAAAAAGAAAAGTGACTTTAGCAGATCTCTGTTTGCTCATTCATTTTCACCAACAGGCCAATGTGGAAGTTCATCTGAGGGTGTAGATGAGGCACTGTGGGTGCCTCCTGGCTGTCACTATTTTGGGATAGGATTCAATCAAATGTTGGCAAATTCAGGCTGCACAAATATAGTTGATTGAAAGGCCTTATGTAACTAACCTGCTTCCCCCAAAGATTGTGGTTTTTTGTGATTAGGAAAAGTGATGCGGAAATGCAGTGAAAATAAATCAGATTGAATACTTATTGGTTACTTAATGTTGACTGATCTCCTGAAAAGCCAATCAGGATTAATTCTAAGTAGGCAGGACGTCTGGCAGTGCTCTGTGCTGCTGGCAGAGTTTCATCTATGCAGAAAGCGAGGGTCAGGCAGTGTTTCCGCAAAAATTGCAACATTTCCCCCTGAGCTTAAGACCAGGGTGATTAGGGAGAGATGAGTGGAATAGATTTGTGACTGATAGTTCAAACTTCCAACTAGGGAATGACTTTAGCTTGGCTCATTTTTTTATTTCCAATTACAGTTGCTTGGGGGAGGGAACTGTTTCTGTGTTTTCACTGTCTTTTCTGACTAGCCAAAGAAAGATTAAAACACATGCAAAGATTCTGCATGAATAGGCTTGTCTGAACTGCCTCGTCTAAACAAAACTGTTTTCAGCAGGCACTGAAAATAGTCCATTGAAGGTGTCTTATCTGATGTCAATAGGCAGGTAGTTCCAAAGTATGGGAGCTGCCACATTAAATGTAAAACAAGTATTATGTGGCTCTTGAAACAGCACCAGTTCCACATATCGAAGTGTTATAGTAGATAATTATAAGCTAAGGTGATCTCCCAGGTTTCACTTGTTATATCAAACAATATTATTTGGACACACATATGTCCAAATACATTTGGTCACTATTAAACAATATGGTGTTCCTTCTGCCATGGCCATAAATCTTCCCAGTTATTTGATGTTTCCTTCTTTGCCTGGGACTTGCAGTGTAAAAAAAAGGGTGTGAGAGAGTTTTGTTATTCTAGATAGCACAGCACTTGTAAGCACAGTAGTTCAAAAGCATCACAAATACAATTAAAGGATTGCAGCAGATATGTAGCAAATCTATTGTACACAGTGAAAGAGCCATCAATACATGGTTGTCAGAACATGTTCTTTTCCATGTGTATTGATTTTTTTTTTTAAAAAAATCCCGAACAAATGTTCTTAAGAAAGTACAAGGTGAAGAAAATAATAGAACGCTGCTTAGATACTAGGAACTACTGGAAAGATAAAAACACAACAACAGGAGACATGGTTGCACTGAATTCAGAATTGCAATAAGCTTGTTCCTTTGGTATAACTGGAACTGAAAATTAAATTGTCTCCCATCTAATATGCTTCACAAATGAATTAGCCAATTGGATATGGTGTTTCCCTTATTCTCCGACAAATGCAAGACAGTCCGTTCCTTTTTTACAAAAAACAAAAAGAACACATACAAATTGCGACATTTGTAGTTCTTTCCATCAAAACGGGGGTCTCCAACAAAAGACATTTCCAAATGAATAAGCTACTCCCACACTAGCTTGGAAGTTGAAACTTGAAAATAAGTACATGTTGCCAATGATGACGTGATTATTTGGAAAGTTTTAAAGGGGAACATGTTTACTTCTCACCAAGAGATACAGTATGAATTCCCAAAGGGTGAAATTTATAACCAGGATGAAATTTGTAATGCACATATCCCAAGGCATCATGGTTCCTTGAGGTGCCAATGCTCTGGAACGAACGACTAGGATGAGCAATTTAGGATGCAGTGAATCACCAGCTCAGCTGAGCTCAGCCAGGTACAAAGATACAACAGTTTAATTTGCTTGTCCTGCCTTGGCTGGAGCTCAGCTGACTGAGCTGAGACATGTGTATGGCCCCACAAAATGGGTTTTCTGGGAGCATGGCAGGGGTAGTCCCATGGAGCGGGGGACCTTGTTGGGTGAATGTGCTGCAGGAACTCAGTCAAGCAGTTAAGCTCACCACAGAAATCAGCCATTAAGCAGACTCTGTATCAGGAGAGATTTAAATGTTTGATATTTTACTATGTTTTATATATGCTGTAAGCCACCCAGAGTGGCTGGCGAAATCCAGACAGATAAGTGGGGTATAAATAATAAAATTGTTGTTGTTGTTGTTGTTGTTGTTGTTGTTGTTGTTGTTGTTGTTGTTGTCTTTACTGGGCCAGCACCAACATACAATGCTATACATATGCACACTATTTACAGATGTTACAAGTCTTCTCTCTCTGAGCCCAGAGAAGGTTCTTTGCTTCAAAGTCCTTTCAGTGTCAAAGTCCACAGCCAAGTCCTGAGTTTGGTTGCCTTCAAAGTCCTACAGCTCTTCACAAAGTCTTCAGTCTTGTCCACAGTCCCAGTTCTTCTCTTCAAACACACAAATTCTTCTACAGTCCCACACACCAAATGCTATAACTGGAGCCCCTTAGTGTTATGTGCCGATTCTGCCTGGCAAAACTGATATTCACAAGATGCCTACATCTGCATTGTGGGGAATGAGCCATTTCTGCCAACTCATGAGGAATTAATCCTTCCCCCCCCCTTTCTTCTTTTTTAAAACTTTCCTTAGCAAACTTTGGGCTGGATCCTAAGCCTGTCCAGCAGAAAAAGCTGGGATAAATCAAGTCAGCGTAAATTAAGCCAGCATAAAGTTACACCAGATCCAAACCCTGTCCTCCAGCAGGACAGCTGCTGCTGCTTCATCTAAGCCTAGCAGAGGGAAAACATGTAATTCATTCATTCATTCATTCGTTTTTTTTACCATCCTTCATCTGAAGATCCCAGGGCAGTTCACAACAGAAAAATACAGAATAAGAATACAAAATAGTGTTCTATGCTAGGTTACCATATCACAAACTGAACAAGCTTAGGATCCGGCTAAAGGCCCCCACCCCAGGCCCACTCCTGACACACCACTGGAACACTTTATTTGGTGAGACTTACACCATCTTCAGCTCAGCCTGTTTCAGGTGAGCCCAGGCTGAGTCAGGAATAAGACAGATGAGCCAGAGATCCAGTGCATGCTAAATTGCTTCTCCTGGCAGATCTTGTCTTATCATAAGACTACTCCCATATTGTATGCATGGAATGCATTGTCCCATGAAATATGGATGGCCCCCTCTGGCTGTCTTTCACAAGTTAGTGAAGATGTCTATATTCTGCCGGGCTTTTCTCTCTAAGCATCTGCTATAAAGGTCATGTTTTATCTGAGGTTTCTTCCTTTGTTGTATGTTCAATGTATTTTTAATGTTGCAGTTTAGTGCAGTCTTACTGCACTATTTTGATATATTATTTTGATATATTTTATGAAAATGACATAACAAGTAATGAAGCATTATCATTTCTTAGACATTCCTAATTCTCTCCCTAGTAATTTAAGAAAGGCAGAAATGCACACCAGCAATTAAAATAAAGATCATCCTTAATTTGACATTAATTTGCATATAACACAAGCAGAAAATGGAAAAGACCAAAAAGATTGGCCTTGCATTCTCGTAGCCTATGGGACCTCTCACAGATAAGCAGTTGTCACGTGGAAGAGAGAACATTTCAAGAACACTGCTGGTGTTAGACAAAATGTTTAACGAACAAATTCTAACCTGATCTTGTCAATCACTTATTTGCACAAAGATTTCTGCACATATGTGCACAGTGAAGAGACACAGAGAACAATGTAGTTTATGCATACACTGCTTTTTAGTCGAAGCAATCAAAGCAGCTTAAATGAAAAAGTAAAAATACAGCAGAACAGAAAGTCAACAATAAATCAATTATCTGGAACAGAACAGCACCACCAACAAAAAAAGACTGTTGCATGGCCTTGGAAAAAACACAATTCCTTAACTCCTAATTCTTGAAAATAGGTGCTGTCAAGACTCTGTTGTGCTGCGAACCATGAATATAAGGAAAATATTGATTCCACATGATTCTTCCTAGAGAATTTGAAGCCAATAACATGATTTGATGAAAATTAACTACACAAAATGCCATTGTGGTTTTCCAAGTTGGTATATGCCTCTATTCTTTCCCCTTCAAAGATATCTTTCAGATAATTTGTTCAGAAAATGTATTGCTGATAGTGAACAGATGGGAGATATAAATTTGCAGTCTTGCGGCTATCCTATACACTTTCATTGCAAAAACACCTTTATTAATATAGTGTTTCAAGACAGCAGCTAAAAGAGAGCAGCAGTTACAGCTGGACCTGCGGGATCCCAGCCTTATCTATTTTAGGGAGTGATGACCCTGCAGTTTTCACCTCCAGATAATTTATCCTTTGCAGTATCTCACGATACACATTTATACCGTATTTTTTGCCCTATAGGACGCACTTTTTCCCCTCCAAAAATGAAGGGGAAATGTGTGTGCGTCCTATGGGGTGAATGCAGGCTTTCGCTGAAGCCTGGAGAGCAAGAGGGGTCAGTGTGCACCGACCCCTCTCGCTCTCCAGGCTTCGCGGACCTCTCCGCAAGCAGCGGGAGCGCTCCACTGCTTGCGGAGAGTTGCCGGCATGCCAAAGCCTGCGCGCGCTGGGATCAGCGCGTCCAGGCTTCGCAGACCTCTCCGCAAGCAGAGGGAGCGCTCCCGCTGCTTGCGGAGAGTTGCCAGCATGCCGAAGCCTGCGCGTGCTATGATCAGTGCGTCCAGGCTTCGCGGACCTCTCCGCAAGCAGCGGGAGCCAGCGCTGGGCTCCCACGGCTTGCAGAGAGCTGCCTGTTTGGGGGCTGGGGTCAGGGGAAGCTCGGGCCTCCCCCGCCCCAGCCCCGCACCTGGGGGGAAAATAATTTTCCCCCCTTTATTTCCCCCCCAAAAAACTAGGTGCGCCTTATGGGACGGTGCGTCCTATAGGGCAAAAAATACGGTATTATATACGGAGTACAGTATTATCTAATTATTAAACAGGTGAAATGCCAGTTAAAATATTAGTTTGATCATTCCTATGATAGTTATAAACACTCAGCTCATTTTTACGAATGAAATAAGGCCTTTCAGTCCTAGCTTGATTTCTGTATACAAAGTAGTTAGTTAGGGTTGCCATGCATTCGGAATTTCCTGGACATAGCCAGGATTTGGCCATCTGAAACAGTGTCCAGGCAGAATTCACTGAAATGTGTGGGGAAATCTGGACATATGGCAACCCATTACTCAAAAACTTAAACTTTGGCCCAAAACACTCAACAACTTTCAATTTTCACTTTTTGAAATGTGGCAACCCTAAGTTAGTTTGCCTTAAATCAAATTCAAAAGAGACAAAGGTGGTCTGAATATCAAAAGATAAATGCTGATGCATTTAACCCTACACCAGGTGAATGAGTAATTTTATAGCTTTTGAGTTACATATCTAATATAGCACCTTTCCAAACAATACAAATGTGTTTGTGGGATGGGGGGTGGTTATTGTTTTGTTTCGTTTTTGTTTTATTATGTATTTTGTGCTCTCATTTTGTATTTTTATGTTGTGAATGGCCCTTTGAGCTTCGGATGAAGGTCAGTATGCCAATGGAAAGAAAGAAAGAAAGAAAGAAAGAAAGAAAGAAAGAAAGAAAGAAAGAAAGAAAGAAAGAGTAGGTGTACTGTCACACATGGGAAAAAGTTGTCCTTTTACACAGAGGGTATTTTTGGCAAGGTGTTCTGGTGGCAGGGAGGGGGGAATGCAGAAGTAGCAAGAACTCCATGCAGCAATGGCTTGAGAACGCTGCACATAGAGACGAGGGAACATGATAGTTCCTTTGAACCCAACTTGCTGAAGCTATGAGGGGCACTGGCGGAGAAAGGGTGGTTGTGGGGGTGTGGTCCGCCCCAGGTGGGGAGTGAAGGGTGATGACATTGCCCCCATGGAATAATAATAATAATAATAATAATAATAATAATAATAATTATTATTATTATTATTATTATTATTATTATTATTATTATTATTTTATTATTATTATTTGTACCCCACCCATCTGGCTGGGCCTCCCCAGACACTCTGGTCAGCTTCCAACAAAGATTAAAAATGCATCAAAATGTCACATATTAAAAACTTCCCTAAACAGGGCTGCCTTCAGATGTTTTGTAAATGTCAGGTAGTTGTTTATCTCTTTGACATCTGATGGGAGGGCATTCCACCGGGCAAGTGCCCTCTGCCTGGTTCCCTGTAGCTTCGCTTCTTGCAATGAGGGAACTGCCAGACCTCAGTGTCCAGGTAGAACGATAAGTATGGAGATGCTCCTTTAGGTATACTGGGCCAAGGCCATTTAGGTATTGCTCACCCCGCCACCCCCGTGGTTGGCTTACCCTGCCCCTGAATCCTCTGGATACTGGAGCAGCTAGCTCCACCTCTGATGAGGGGAGCAATGAAGACATTCTTCGGATATAATGTTCTGTACCCCCATCCACTGATGGCTTTAGGTGTGAATAAGCCATATTTCTAAGTCATTGTAGACTCTGCTGTGCTTATTTTCATTGGAGACATGTTGGAGCATATGGCTATGTGGTGCCTGAGGAAATAAGTAACTATACAACCATTAGAAGGCATCTGAAGGCAGCCCTGTATAGAGAAGTTTTTTTAAAAAATGTTTAATGTTATTTTTATATATAAATAACAGTCTGGCTGGAGGGCTATCATCATCACCACCACCACCATCATCATCATAGTTATTGTTGTTGAATAGGATGTCCCTATTTTCACTGGATAAATGTTGGAGGGTATGGTAACAATTTTATTAATGTGATGCTTCTTGTTGAAAGTGATTAATATATTATTTTTTTCCTGTGGTTGGTTACCTAAGCTACGTAAGAGACTCATAGATTGTCATAGTCCAGTGGTACCTCGGGTTACAGACGCTTCAGGTTACATACACTTCAGGTTACAGATTCCGCTAACCCAAAAATAGTACCTTGGGTTAAGAACTTTGCTTCACGATGAGAACAGAAATCGTGTAGTGGCAGCACAGAGGCAGCAGGAGGCCCCATTAGCTAAAGTGGTGCTTGAGGTTAAGAACAGTTTTAGGTTAAGAACAGACCTCCAGAACAAATTAAGTACGTAACCAGAGGTACCACGGTACCTGGTGATGACTTAGAACCCAGTTGTGTTTTGATTAGTTTCTTTAGTTGTGTTTTGAGTAGTGATCAGTAATTCATTGCACCCTCTTAAATGAGCCTGAGAGATTTGGAAGTGTTGCAGTACGTCTGCCAAAGCATTCACAAAAACCTTGTCAATAACAGACAAGAAATCCAAGGACCTATTACATAAGAAATCTCCCTATTAATTTCAAACTGAATAGAATTTAAGAAAATTGAATCCCCAAAATTGCATTAGTGCTAAGAGTGGTTTTCTCAATCAAATGAACTAGTTAGGAGGCTGACGTCTCTTGTTTCAGACAGAGGGCCTTCCTGGTGGTGTCACCCACCCTGTGGAATGCCCTCCCATCAGATGTCAAGGAAATAAACAACTATCTGACTTTTAGAAGACATCTGAAAGCAGCCCTATTTAGGGAAGTTTTTAATGTTTGAAGTTTTATTTTGTTTTTAATGCTCTGTTGTAAGCCATCTAGAGAGGCGCTGGGGAATAAATAAATTTATTATTATTATTATTTTATTTATTATTATTATTATTATTATTATTATTATTATTATTATTATTATTATTATTATTATTTCATTTTGCCAATGAAATCACACCACACTTTCTCTTGAAAGCACCATTCCCACAGTTTGCCTCCATGCAGCAAAACTGCCATTATATCAGCACAGACAATTGGTAAAAGTAGTACTAAACTGTTTTCTGTGCCTCTGAAGTTTGCAGTGGCTACCAACAGCTCCTCAAAGTAGCAACTCTGCCCTGTAGAGGATTCTGAAAGCCTTTGCACCTGGGTAGCCTCAAGGGAAGCCCATTTTTGCTGCATGCGGTGGACTAGCAATTAGTGTCTCATTCCCCAAATCTAGGTATAGGACCCCTATGGCTGACCAAGTTATTTTAGCACCCAGGACAGAAAATCCCACAAGCGTCTTTTCCTTGGAGAAAAAGAATTGAATGAAAATAATAATAATCTTTATTGCGGTTCAACGACCCATAACATGGATTCAGAATAAAAAACAGATTCATACAGACAACTCCCCAGGGAATGGAGACTGAAGCGTTATTTGTTTAGTCATGGGTATGTTGATCTTTGATTCGTATGACTACTGAAAGAAACTTTGCCACGGCCACTGTGATATCATTGGACTTGTCATCCAGAAGATATTTGGTATAGTAGACTTCAGAATGACCCGGCCGTTTTGCCAATAGTGGTTTAATCAATAGTTCCCTAGCTTGATCATATTGTCTGCAATGCAATAAAATAAGAAATTATACACCTGACAATTTTGACACACTCCAAAATCAGCTCTTGAAGTTTGTAAAACTACAATTGCAAGGAATCAAGATCCTCAAACAGCCCAAACCTGCCTACACTGAAAGAAGACCTACTGAATTCAATGGGACTTACTTTCAAGGAAGTGTTTGCAGGACTGCAGACTTAAATATTTGTGTTGATCTTTTCCAGGAGTCATCAAGATCTAGTTCTCAGTATGCCAATCCCTTTGAAATTATTACTGCATAAAACTGAAAAGTTCTTCAATAGCAGCTATGGCATAAAAGAAGGTTAATTAGGCACAGGAGGCTTTCATGTGAAGATGCATTTAGACAATACAATCATGAAGAAAATCAGTAATTAAAAATACCCACCCCTATGTCCCAAGGAGGGCGATCATTTATCAATTAGTTATTCTTTTAGCTTCCCCTTGGTAATGATCTGGGATTTAATATTTCTTCTTGACTGGCCACTAATGAGCACCATGACTGATGACTGGACACCTTTTCATTTCCCCCCTTTTGTTTTAATTAAAGCCAAATAACATAAATACTGATTACCATTTACTTAAACAATTTCGCATGAAGGGGGCAATTTCTTGAAGTCCAATCTGTTTGATGCATCAATTCATTCATGCCTTAAAATAGTGTTTCCAGTTGGAAACTGAAGGTTCTATGAGCTTATTCTTTGTTGTCAATAGTGACGCTGTTTCAAGAAGTATATATCTATTTCAAGGACTTGGCAATTAGTCGCAGCCTTACACTAATGCAAATATGGATTAAAATGTTGTATAATTGCTGGGAATGCTTCCGATATTCTCTTGCATTTACATAGATATGGTTTCAAATTGGATGCAATGAATTATTCATGGTTTCTTGTTTTATTTCCAGAATATGGACTGATCTTTTGTACACATAGCTTCTCCTGGCTTGTCCCTCAACTTTTATGGGTTAGTTGAGGAGTTGTGCGGGGGGGGGGGGAGGGGACCTACATGCTTAGACATCTACAAACAATAAACATAATAATGTCACAGCCCATATAGACGACCAGACTGATTGTGGGATAGCTCACTCAACAGAGTTGTTGTTGTTGTTTATTCGTTTAGTCGTGTCCGACTCTTTGTGACCCCATGGACCAGAGCACGCCAGGCACTTCTGTCTTCCACTGCCTCCCGCAGTTTGGTCAAACTCATGCTGGTAGCTTCGAGAACACTATCCAACCATCTCGTCCTCTGCCGTCCCCTTCTCCTTGTGCCCTCCATCTTTCCCAACAACAGGGTCTTTTCCAGGGAGTCTTCTCTTCTCATGAGGTGGCCAAAGTATTGGAGCCTCAGCTTCACAATCTGTCCTTCCAGTGAGCACTCAGGGCTGATTTCCTTAAGAATGGAGAGGTTTGATCTTCTTGCAGTCCATGGGACTTTCAAGAGTCTCCTCCAGCACCATAACTCAAAAGCATCGATTCTTCGGCGATCACTTCCATACATCACTACTGGGAAAACCATAGCTTTTACTATACGGACCTTTGTTGGCGAGGTGATGTCTCTACTTTTTAAGATGCTGTCTAGACTCAACAGAGTATGAGACTCTTAATCTCAAGGTCCTGGGTTCAAGCTCTACATTGGGCAAAAGATTCTTGCATTGTAGGGGATTGGACTAGATGACCATCATGGTCCCTTCCATCTCTACAACTCTATGATTCTTTCTATGATTCTATGATCTTTGCAAGGAAGCAAATACTTTTCATTGAGTTCACTCTGACGTCAAGAGATTTGAGGGAAACATCACCCTTGCCCGGACATTTCTTGTCTTGCACAACTGATTGACTTCTTACTCTTATTACAGCACTGGAACTTAATCTCGTATCACCACCACTCAAAGTAAAGAGGTGTCGAGTGCTATTTAAAAAGTCTGCTTTAGAAATCTAATTAAATGCTTGGAAATGAATGAGATAATTGTTGCGGCTAACTGGCTGTAATAAGGGTAAAATGCTGCCAGTAGTTCAAAGTATGACCAGTGGACAATTTCCAAAGGATTAAAATTAGAAAGCAGATGCTCTAGACCCTGGTGTGGGCGTTGCATTTTAAAAGGAATCCTGCAAATTGACATTTTACAGAATAGAAGCAGAGTGACCCAGTATTTTTCTTGCTGTATTTGCAGTCGCTGTGCAGCAGGCTCAACTGAAATATGGCAGTTTGTGATGCTTGTCTCTATGAGGCATGAATCATAACCCAAAGTATCTCACCAAGGGAGGCAGATCTACTATGCGAACTTCCTGGCAGATAGGTCACTGTTGCTTACTGGGAGAAGCAAGGTGGCATGGTGGTTGGCACAGCAGCAGCAGCATTCAATTTGTGCTGCACCTCCTTCCCTGCTGCCTTGCTCCTCTCCTTTTTTTCTCTGGTAAGCAATAGTGGCTCACTTTCCAAAGAGCTAGCACAGTGGCTCCATTTCATCCAGTGATCTGCTTCTGAATATGATGCTCCCTCTGAATTTGCTCCCCACTCACATATAACTGGACCTGGAAATCTCAGCTCCTCCCTCCATCTTTGCTATCAACTACCCCCTTGTTTCCAAACTTTCAACTACTGCTTGCTTCCAAGAGCCAGTGTGGTGTAGTGGTTAAGAGCGGTAGTCTTGTAATCTGGGGAACTGGGTTCGAGTCTCCGCTCCTCCACATGCAGCTGCTGGGTGACCTTCAGTCACACTTCTTTGAAGTCTCTCAGCCCCACTCACCTCACAGAGTGTTTGTTGTCGGGGAGGAAGGGAAAGGAGATTGTTAGCCGCTTTGAGACTCTTTAAAGGGAGTGAAAGGCGGGATATCAAATCCAAACTACTACTACTACTACTACTACTACTACTACTACTACTACTACTCTTCTTCTTCTTCTTCTTCTTCTTCTTCTTCTTCTTCTTCTTCTTCTTCTTCTTCTTCCAAACTTTCTTCCTTGCAATTGCCCCTTCCTCCACAAATTTTGCTTCTTCTTGTCTGGTGGAAGTGGGGGGAAGCAGGGTGATCTGTGACAGGAGCTCTGAAAAAAAAAAGCATATTCTAGTCTGGGCTGGATGAATCCCTAGCTGGAATTAAGATTGCCGGAAGAAATATCAACAACCTCAGATATGCAGATGACACAACCTTGATGACAGAAAGTGAGGAGGAATTCAAGAAACTTTTATTGAGGGTGAAAGAGGAAAGCGCAAAATATGGTCTGAAGCTCAACATCAAAAAAACGAAGATCATGGCCACTGGTCCCATCACCTCCTGGCAAATAGAAGGGGAAGAATGGAGGCAGTGAGAGATTTTACTTTCTTGGGCTCCATGATCACTGCAGATGGTGACAGCAGCCACGAAATTAAAAGACGCCTGCTTCTTGAAAGAAAAGCAATGACAAACGTAGAGAGCATCTTAAAAAGTGGAGACATCACCTTGCCAACAAAGGTCAGTATAGTAAAAGCTATGGTTTTCCCAGTAGTGATGTATGGAAGTGAGAGCTGGACCATAAAGAAGGCTGATCGCTGAAGAATTGATGCTTTTGAATTATGGTGCTGGAGGAGACTCTTGAGAGTCCCATGGACTGCAAGAAGATCAAACCTATCCATTCTTAAGGAAATCAGCCCTGAGTGCTCACTGGAAGGACAGATCCAGAAGCTGAGGCTCCAATACTTTGGTCACCTCATGAGAAGAGAAGACTCCCTGGAAAAGACTCTGATGTTGGGAAAGATGGAGGGCACAAGGAGAAGGGGACGACAGAGGATGAGAAGGTTGGATAGTGTTCTCGAAGCTAGCAGCATGAGTTTGACCAAACTGCGGGAGGCAGTGGAAGACAGAAGTGCCTGGCGTGCTCTGGTCCATGGGGTCACGAAGAGTCGGACACGACTAAACGACTAAACAACAACAGTCCTGTTAGAACCTGCCTCACTGCTGCAACACCAGGTATAGGGGAGAAGGCTGAAAGAGATCTGCTTTCTTCCCTCTCGCTGCCACAGTTGGATACAGTTGGTTCAGCTCCACCAAGCTGGCCAATTGTCATACATTGTTTAGGATCACAAGGCAGCCTACAAAAAAACAGAGATCAACACTTGAAAATGAAAATGAAACCTTAAGCAATGCTTAAACAATAATTTAACCAGCGCCCTAATGCAGAAATATTTGGGCTTTTTCTGAAGCAACTTGAGGTGTAATGGAGACAGAATGCCAGCATCATTATTGCTGTACTGTACAATCAAGTACCAAGTAACACAGAATTTTGATGGATCATAGTTTTCTCTGAAAAGTGACTGCAGTTGCATTGCTTTGGGATAACCTGAATTCATACTGTGCATTGTGACCTTGTAGAAGAACCACAGCAGCTATTATTCTGAAAGCTGGCAGACCTCGTCCACTGAGGAGCAGTGATTCCACAGGATGTATCTGCCTACAATTTGACTGACTTAATCCACTCTGGAAGGGCTTCTATGACTGCAAATTTCATCGACTTCTGTCCAAAGGTGGAAAAGGGTTATAGAGAAATAGAAGCAGTATACAAATTAATAAATACCTAATAAATATAGGGAATGGGGAGGAGGATTAGGGCATCATTTTAAACATATGTATTTCAGTACTGAATAATGAGCTCAATTGAAAAGCTATAGAGCAGGTAGATCCAACAGGTAGATTGGGAACAACTACCGATAGGTCACTGGACGTCTGTGGTAGATCACTGGTAGATCACTGTCTCCCCCCAAAGAAGCTAAACAACTTTAGCTCCCTAAAATGGGCTTTCCTCCTCCCTAAAAAAAGCTCAACAACTGATAACTGATCACTGAGTTTTTAACTCTGTGAGTAGATCGCAGTCTCTTGGGAGTTGGCCATTCTGCTATAGAGTAGCTTCTGAACAGATGAGACTTCTTCTCAAATCTACATATACAAATCAAATTTTGTGAGCAGATAGCACTTTACATAAGCTATTACTTAAGGAGTGATCTATTCAAAGTCCTTGAAGGCATTATTCAGTTGTTTAATTAAGTATCAAAACATTTTGTATCATTCCAAAAGCTCTTCAAAGTTTGCTTATTTGAAATGGTTCAGGAAACCTGGATATTGAAAGAGGATTGGAGTCATTCATTGCAAATGCACTGCCACAAAATACTAAGTAGCTAATGTCTCATTTGTTTCATTTGCCATAAACCCCTATAAGGATGACTGATGCTACTGATCTCAAGATGTAATTTAAACAATGTCACTGTAGGGTAAATCTGGTTCTCTGCTTCAATTTAATTATTAACTTCACAGTATTTTAATTTTATATTGAATAGTCTCAGTGAATGAGTAGGAAAAATCCACATAACATACTCATTGAAGGGTGAATGGTATTTTTGTAGTTAATTTTTTGCAACCAAGCTTTTCCTTGTAACTCAAATGAAAAGTATTCAGTCTTGAGATTTTTCAGTATAATGCTGAATTGTCAGTAAAAAGACACAAAATCACAGGCTGAATTCATGTTGTTCTGTAATGTACACATAAACATATTGTGATTACTTAAAGTTTGTCTTCCTTCACTGATTAGTCCATCATTGTTCCCCTTGTTTGTCTTCAGTGGAGCCAGTTCACATAATATACAGTCCAACCTTGGTTGTTGAATGCCCTGGAACTCGGACGTTTTGGTACACGAAAGCCGTAAACCCGGAAGTGATTGTTCCGGTTTGCAAATGTTCTTTTGGAACCTGAACATCTGACGGGGCTTCCACAGCTTCTGACTGGCTGTAGGAGCTTCCTGCAGTCACCAGAAGCCATGATTTAGATTTCAAATGTTTTGAAAGCTGAATAGACTTCCGGAACGGATTCCGTTCAACTTCCAAGTTCCAAGGTACGACTGTATTCAGGTTTAACTTCTAAAGAGGAAATTCTCACCACTTCAAGAACATGGTTCAGGGAGAATGGGGATGAAATAATCTGCTGGCTCCAACCCTCCACCCTCCAGAAATACCCAAGGAAGAACTGGACCCTTAAAAGATATGCCTGCCTCACCCCCAAATATCTAAAGAAATATCACCCAGAAGCTATTTTGGCTCCAAAAATAGCAGATGAAGATCAAGCAAGATCAACAACAGCCCTAAAACCTCAGTGTCTCTCCAAAGAGGACTTTGAACCCTCCCAGGACCTTATAAAACAATTTCAAAAGTTTTAGCAAAACAATAGAACATAGCCTTCAAAGACTTTAGAGACAAAGATCAAAATGGAATTGAAAGATGTATCTACAAAATTTACTGAACTGTCTGCTTCAACTAGCAAAGCTCTGGAATTAGGAATATGCCATAAATCCGCCATTAAAAGGACTCACCCACTAAAAGAACATCAGATTTACAACTCCCTATGGAGTGTTGGGAGGATCAGAGTAGATGAAATAATTAATGGCAGAAAGGAGCTCCAGAAGGCACTGAGAAAACAGATATGAAAGCCTTTTTCAAAACTGGCTAAATCAGCAATTTCCAACTTTGAATGTGAAAGCGGCACGAGAATCAACAGAATTTAAAATAGAAGGGAAGAAAGTCCAAATTTATAATTATTTATGTGCAAAAACACTAAAAAGGGAAGAAACCTTAAAAATAAACCTACTCCGCTATGTGTTGCTGGAGTGATTAATTAAACTTATTATATTTTCAGATACCAACAACATGATAGTCACCACAAAGAAGATGAAGAAGGCAGTCAGGAAGAGAACCAGGATGCACAATGTAATCAATGCCCAGGTTTGTTAACAATCTTTAGAGATACTGAACTTAATAATAATAATAATAATAATAATAATAATAATAATAATAATAATAATAATTTATTTGTACCCCGCCCTCCCTGGCCGGAGCCGAGCTCAGAGAAGCTAACATCATATAAATAATCCAATATGCATAAAAACAAGCAATCAATCGATTAAAATGCATTCCAAAATCAATTCAAATAAATTAAAGTTAAAGTTAAAACTGGACAAATGACAATCCTCAGGTTAAAACCGAAAGTGGTTAATACTCGCCAGGACCAGCTGTTTCCACTGATATTATAAGGATCTGTGAGCGGGCTGGGAAACCTCCTTCGTGCTTGTTCTTATACAAGGAGAAAATGAGTCAGGCTGGACCCCGACCAAAGGCCTGGTGGAACAGCTTCATCTTGCAGGCCCTGGGGAAGAATGTCAAATCTCGCAGGTCCCTGGTCTCTTGTGAGAGAGCATTCCACCATGACCATAAAGGCTCTGGTTCTGGTAGAGGCCAGTCTAATCTCCCTGGGGCCCGTAATCTTCAGGGTGTTGTTATTTGCAAACCGTAAGGTCCTCCCTGGGACATACCAGGAGAGGCGGTCCCTTAGGTCCTAGGGTCCTAGGCTGTATAGGGCTCTAAAGGTTCAAACCAGCACCTTCAACCTGATCCTGTACTCCACCAGGAGCCAGTGCAGCCAGTATAGCATGGGTGAATGTGATCCCATGGCAAAGACGCTGTAAGGAGTCTCGCTGCAGCATTCTGCACCCTCTGGAGTTTTTGGATCAGTTTCAAAGGCAGCCCCATGTAGAGTGAGTTACAATAATCAAGCCTTGTTACACAAGGAACAATTTTGTTGAAATTTGGCACCTGTTTATCAAATATTCAAATGGACAACCCAATTATTGTTGTTGTTGTTTAGTCGTTTAGTCGTGTCCGACTCTTTGTGACCCCATGGACCAGAGCACGCCAGGCACTCCTGTCTTCCACTGCCTCCCGCAGTTTGGTCAAACTCATGCCGGTAGCTTCGAGAACACTATCCAACCATCTTGTCCTCTGTTGTTCCCTTCTCCTTGTGCTCTCCATCTTTCCCAACATCAGGGTCTTTTCCAGGGAGTCTTATCTTCTCATGAGGTGGCCAAAGTATTGGAGCCTCAGCTTCTGGATCTGTCCTTCCAGTGAGCACTCAGGGCTGATTTCCTTCAGAATGGATAGGTTTGATCTTCTTGCAGTCCATGGGACTCTCAAGAGTCTCCTCCAGCACCATAATTCAAAAGCATCAATTCTTCGGCGATCCGCCTTCTTTGTGGTCCAGCTCTCACTTCCATCCCAATGATTAGCACCCACAAACCATCCATGTAGATTTATGGGAAATTTTGACACATTACTATTCTGTTTTAGGGGTGGAGTGGGGAGGGATAAAACCAGTTGCATTGATAAGGTTTATGTTCATGTTTATATTTTTACTGAAAAAATAATTTTAAAATTATTTTAAAAAGAACATGATCCAGGCTCCCTGGTAATCTGTAGAAGGCGATGGGGATGCAATGGGAGCAAATAGGACTAGCATGCTTGCACCATCCTCCCCTTAGCGTTTGAGGGGTTTAGAATACCTGACTAACACAGAATACACTTTGACCTTCCAATAGTTTAGCATGATGCCAAAAGCATCATGACCTAAGCACCTTTTAAGATTTATATTCAGATCAGTATGGTTTTTACAACTGCTGTCAAGTCAAACACGAAAAGTAGAGATTTGGTGTTATAATAATCAACACTTCAAGCAGCCAAAGACATGTCATTATACTTTGGTTGCCTCTAATATGAAAGGTAACTTCTTGACTCTTTTACAGTGGTATGTCAAACTAAAATGATGAAGTATAATTTAAAATTTGATAATCAGATGTTGGAAATATGGAAACTTTAATGTGGATTCTTTAAAAAACAGACTAGAATGCAACATAATCTGGCTGCCAGACTGGTGACTGGGAGCGGCTTCCAGGACCATATGACACTGATCCTGAAAGACCTACACTGGCTCCCAGGATGTTTCTGAGCACAATTCAAAGTGCTGGTGTTGTCCTTTAAAGCCATAAACAACCTCTGCCCTGCATACCTGAAGGAGTGCATCATCCCTGTCATTCAGCCCAGACACTGAGGTCCAGCTCTGAGGGCCTTCTGGTGGTTCCCTCACTGCAAGAAGTGAAGCGATGGGGAACCAGGCAGCGCCCCCGCCCCCCCCCCCCCGTGGAACACCCTCTCATCAGATATCATGGAGATGAGGAACTATATAACCTTTAGAAGACATCTGAAGGCAGATGGGAAGCCTTTTAACATGTAATGTTTTATTATGTTTTTATATATGTTGGAAGCTGCCCAGAGTGGCTGGGGCAACCCAGTCAGATGAGTGGAACAACAACAACAACAACTGTTTAGGTAAATGTGATTTAATAGGATTATAAATTATGTTTTGATAACAGGAACACACACATTTCAGAATTGGAAACCAGATGTAGTATGAGACATTAAAATCACGTGCACTGCATAAAGTCATAAATCACATCTACATTTAAGGATAAGATACATATTCATTCAGTGTATTTGCATTTTTGGTTTAGTAAAAAAGGATATGCAAAGCACGTCTGCATGTTACTGTTCTGAATTCATGTTGAATTGTTTTCTGAAGTGTTAGGTTTAACTACAATATTTTAGAGTTCTTCAGACTTCCATGTGTCAAATGCACTTAAGAGAAAGTTAATTAAAAAGAATGGTATTGTGAATATATATATATATATATATATATATATATATATATATATATATATGCAGGTTTTGGTGTCTTCGGGTGTCTTCCCGTGTAAGAGTTGGGGTGTCTAGGCGACGTTTCGACGAGGTCTCACTCGTCATCTTCAGGCTGGTGCTTTCGGCTTCTTGTTACTGGAACAGAGCAGGATCTCAGTGTTTGAGTTCCTATAAATACTGTTGAGGGGGTGTGGTGTATAGCCTCCAACGTTCTGGGCAGAGAGGAAGTTCCCAGGTTAGTGTGCCTTTTCTTCTTTTGTTCCTTAATTACTTGAGGGATATCTTGAGTGGTTTCTTGAGTGATATTCTGAGTACCACTTAGGTGGGTCATTAAGTGTGGATTAGTTGCTAAAGCTTTCGTGTCTTGACCTCTTGAGCTTGTGAAGAGTTTTTCTGAGAAGATGGCTGTACTGCACTTAGTTGTGCTCTGGCTTGGCTTCGTGTATAGGGGCGAGCTGTGGTTTTGTGCCCTGTGCCAGCCAGATCTGTGTAGGGATTGTAGGGGGGTGCAGCATCCGGAGGTGCCACTATGGTTTGGCTACTGGATGGTGTCTGTAATTTATCTGTGGAGAGGGTCTGGGTTTGGGTCTGGTGTGGTTGATTGGTGATGGCGTTCTGTGTGCCTCTGGTTCTGGTGTCGGTTTTTGTGGGGAGGGCTAATTTCCAGATGTCTGGCAGGCGGGACGTGTCGTCACGCTTGTTCATGTTGTGAGGGTGTTTCTCTATCTCGATGGCTTCCATGATTATTCTCTTGTGGTGATGTTCCATGGAAGCCATCGAGATAGAGAAACACCCTCACAACATGAACAAGCGTGACGACACGTCCCGCCTGCCAGACATCTGGAAATTAGCCCTCCCCACAAAAACCGACACCAGAACCAGAGGCACACAGAACGCCATCACCAATCAACCACACCAGACCCAAACCCAGACCCTCTCCACAGATAAATTACAGACACCATCCAGTAGCCAAACCATAGTGGCACCTCCGGATGCTGCACCCCCCTGCAATCCCTACACAGATCTGGCTGGCACAGGGCACAAAACCACAGCTCGCCCCTATACACGAAGCCAAGCCAGGGCACAACTAAGTGCAGTACAGCCATCTTCTCAGAAAAACTCTTCACAAGCTCAAGAGGTCAAGACACGAAAGCTTTAGCAACTAATCCACACCTAATGACCCACCTAAGTGGTACTCAGAATATCACTCAAGAAACCACTCAAGATATCCCTCAAGTAATTAAGGAACAAAAGAAGAAAAGGCACACTAACCTGGGAACTTCCTCTCTGCCCAGAACGTTGGAGGCTATACACCACACCCCCTCAACAGTATTTATAGGAACTCAAACACTGAGATCCTGCTCTGTTCCAGTAACAAGAAGCCGAAAGCACCAGCCTGAAGATGACGAGTGAGACCTCGTCGAAACGTCGCCTAGACACCCCAACTCTTACACGGGAAGACACCCGAAGACACCAAAACCTGCATTCCTGTACCCGTGAAAATCTACGAAAGCATATATATATATATATATATATATATATATATATATATATATATTCATTCAAAAGGATACATATTTAATCTTACTGGGCAGCACTATTATGAAGTGTTGGTAAACCAGTTTCAGATTCATTTCATGGCTTTGCATTTCAACCTTCTCTCTCTGAAGTGTGATCATTGGTTTCTTGGGTTGTATGTCGAAGTTCTAATCATCTTATTGTTTGTCAGTCACATAGAACAAAGAAGCAAAGAGCAATTCAGACAAATGGCACAAATGGATCACACAGCATTCTTTCTCAGGCTCCCAGGGGTCGTGACACATTAAAAGCAGGTACCATACCTTAGTGCAGGGTTTCCCAAACTTGGATCTCCAGCTGTTTTTGGATTACAATTCCCATGATTCCTGAGCACTGGTCCTGCTAGCTAGGGATGATGGGAGTTGTAGTCCAAAAACAGCTGGAGACCCAAGTTTGGGGAACCCTGCCTTAGTGGTTCTATGTAGGCTTATATAATCCCAAATTCAGTCCCTGAAAATTATTTTAAAGACTAGGGATGAACACCTTTTCATGTGTTCGTTCAAGATCTGCTGGGATGAGTTTGAATTAGGCCAGTCCGAGTTACACTGGCTTCCTGTAGCTCTGTCATTTGTGAGCTGCATACTAGTCCAGGAGATATGGACCATGTCAGTTTCTATTGGAATTCACAAAGATCAAATCCCTCAAGCATTCCTAGGAAAGATCTCTGTGAAAGAATCCGTATAAGGCAGTTTTAAATGATTGAGAGGGGATCTGAGTGTTGGGCTTGGACCAGGAAAGCCTGGATTTAATTTATGCAAGCTCCAATATGCACAGTAGCTCGCAGCATTCTTATGAACATCAAAAGTGATAATCTCTGAAATTCCAGCTTGATCTCTTTGTCTTATGTTTAGTATATTTCATTCCAGTGCCAAAGAGAGGCAACCTCCAAATAAATAAACAAAGTTAAATCCGAAGACAAAGTTTGGCAGCTTCTTGTAGCCAAGAATTTCACCCCAAGCTATCTCCCCAACCAACCAAAACATGAATGCCTGTGTGGAAACCAAAATAAGGAAGATCGAATGTAAATGCTGGTTCATTTAATTATGATGGTATCTACCAGCTACTTCAAAGCATCCATCACTATGGCAACGAGGCAGTAACCATAATACCGTATGTGTAGAAGCTTTAATTTGAATCAATAAGGAATGGCGAGATGAGCATTTACTCTCTGTACATGACTTTGCGAGCAATGCATTTTTTGTTAATACACTTGGCTTTGGTCCTTTGGAATGCATAAGTACATTAAATGTATTTCAAACAGGTATTGATTTATTTATTTCCCCTTCTAGTTTCCCCTTTCATCTTCTTTTTCTTCTTCCACCTGCAATTCATCCTTTTACTTTTCATAGCAGCTAGAAAAGAAATGAAATGAGTTATAGATAACAATGCAAAACTGTTTCAACTTTGCTCACCTCTTCGAGAGAAGCATAAATTAGGGACACTAGCAAATATTGGTGCTTGTTTGTTGGTTGGTTTATCATTAAACCCCACTTTTCCTCCAAGGAGTTTAAGGTGCCAAACATAAGTCTTCTCATCTCTATATTATCCTTCACAATAATCCTGTGAGGTAGATTAGGCTGAGAGATGGTGTTGGGCCCAAGCTCACTCCGTGAGCTTCATGGTTGAGTGGTGATTTGAACCCAGATCTCCAATGTCCCGGTTCTAACCACTCTAACCACTACACCACATTGGTTTTATATGTGTATTCAATTATATTTCTAGGTTTTAGGGGTCCTTGGGCATTTTGCAGCCAGTGCACTTCCCTTTTATCCAACACTGGCTGGATCTACACTGATCTGTAAAACACTATAAAAAAAACTCTATAAAAATAGCTCCCAATGCAATTTCTCATTGACAACAAATCGCTGCTCTACAGCACCCTCTGGTGTCACATTTCTATAATGCTTTTTTAACATTATAACTCACCAATGTAGATTAAAATAAAAAAAAATCCTTCCAGTAGCACCTCAAAGATCTTCAGATACCAGTATCTGAAGAAGTGTGCATGCACACGAAAAGCTCATACCAAGAACTAACTTAGTTGGTCTTTAAGGTGCTACTGGAAGGGATTTTTTTATTTTGACTATGGCAGACCAACACGGCTACCTATCTGTAACTGGAACAATGTAGATTAGTCCTCTGTCACCACTTTACCTCTTTCTCCGAGCCTAATACACAAGGCTGTTGAAAGTGAGGCCAACTGCTTTTACTTCTCCTTATTCCTACAACCATCAATTCATTTTGATGAAGTGCTGCAGGCAGCAACAGCAAGGAGGACCCCAATGATACTGACTTCCAATAGTGACCTTGCATGCATCTTAATTGGTTGATGACTGAACATTGGAGCATGTGATATGCGGGTCCAGGGGAATACAGGATGAGCTTTTATCTGCCCTAAGAGCCTGGTGGAACTGTGCTCCACAAAGCTGGTAATAGAGTTCAGATCAGGAAATGGAATCAGTAGGAGTGGGCATTGTCAATGAACAGTCAACGTGTGGTCAAATGAACTAGGGCGACTAGGCTAGTCCCCTAAATTGTCCCCTGGTGCCTCTTCCCCAACACCTAGGAAACTTCTTCCCAGCTTAGGGAGGGAGGCACATTGCTGATGCACACAACATCAGGACATCAAGCTGGCACCTCTGGCCCTAACACTTCATCACAAGCCACTGATGTATACCCCAGATAATGAGGTGAACAGGGAAGTTTGAGGGTAGTCTTTTTCATTAATAAGTTGCACCATGTCATTAACAAGATTAAGTTTGACTACCATTTCATTGGCTGAATGAATGCTGTGTCCAAGGAATTATTGATTCTCATAATACTGAATCCATCATCGCAACACCTTATTGAAGTACAGTGGTACCTTGATTCTCGAACAGCCTAGTTCGTGAACAACTTAGCACCCGAACGTCGCAAACCTGGAAGTAAGCGTTGTGGTTCTGGAATTTTTTTGGAAGATGAACATGTTCTGAGTCCTGAGCTTCTGTTTTTAGTGTTGTGGTTCCATTTTTAGAGAGATTGTGCTGATTGGGGCAGTGGGGAGAAGCGTTTTAGGGGTAGTTTTTCAACAGCCTGGAATGGATTAAACCGTTTTGCATTATTTTCTATGGGAAAGCGTGCCTTGGTTTTGGAATGTTTTGGTTTTGGAACGGACTTCCAGAACAGATTAAGTTTGAGAACCAAGGTACCACTACATATAAAGAGGGGTGGGGCAGGGAATTATTTTTTAAAGGTTCCTCGAGGAGGCAAATGTCTCTTTTGAAGTGAAAAGGTAGCCCTTTTCTTGGAAGAATTGTCTGAAAAATACAACAGTAACTTCAGTATGTTACAAACAGCGACTGAGCACCTTGCCATTTGAGAAGCCATAGCTGCTGCCATATGCATGCCAGAATAAAACACCACTGATACTGATAAGAACAGAGTCTAGTAAGTATCCTGATAGCAATAGCTAAGGGTACTACCTATGTCATGATTTTAAATAGGTAAAGGGACCCCTGGCCATTCAGTCCAGTCATGGACTCTGGGGTTGAGGTGCTCATCTTGCTTTATTGGCCGAGGGAGCCGGCATACAGCTTCCGGGTCATTTGGCCAGCATGACTAAGCCGCTTCTGGCAAACCAGAGCAGTGCACGGAAACACCGTTTACCTTCCCGCCTACTTGCACTTTGACGTGCTTTCGAACTGCTAGATTGGCAGGAGCTGGGACCAAGCAATGGGAGCTCACCCCGTCGCAGAGATTCAAACCACTGACTTTCCGATTAGCAAGCCCTAGGCTCTATGGTTTAGACCACAGCGCCACCCGTGCCATGATTTTACATCCCCCCAAATGAAGGATATACATTTGCTCGTGTTGCCAGTTAAGTTTCCTGAATGGCTGAACATGTATTAGCTTAATGGTGTGAGTTGTTGTGTGTGCGATGGACAACAATTATAGCTGTCTGATTTGAGCTATACTTGCTGCTCCTGATCCAATGGGAGGGAAGATGGCTACATACCCACATTTCTGGAGACTCTCTGAAGCCATGACTTCACCATCGGCAGGGAACCTCTTGTTTCTGTAGCTGTGTGTTAGGAGCTACTGGAAACTGAGATAGGAATCTTTGGGTTTATGCACAGCAATCCAGTGTGGTGAGCCACTCAAAGTGGCTGTTGGAATAGGAAGGACTATAGGAAAGCTTCTCGTTCTAGTCACACTTTCCTTAAGATGGTGCATTCCTGGAGCCTTTGATTGCTGTGAAGTCCAAACTTTTGGGTTGTCTTTTGGTCCTAATTCAACCCTAAGAGTGTGCATGTGCACCTAGCTCCAAATATTTGATTGGTCATTTGAAAAATGAAAACATTGGTTTTCTTTTGCATTATGCTAAAAACAATAATTTGAGAGCTTCCCAGTTCTTCTTCTCTTCTGGTAAAGCTCTATCAGATAACCACAGGAATGTATATATTTTAACCAAAATCACAGCCAGTGGCAGATGCGTGACAAATTTTGAGGCAAAGGTTGTGCACACAACATACCATTAAAGCACATTCAACCCAAATTTCCCCCCACAAAGAATTCTGGACACTATAGTTTGTAAAAGATTGCTGGGAGTTGTAATTCTGTGGCGGGTAAACTACAGTACCCAGAATCCTTTGGGGGAAGAAATATGCTTTTAGTGTGCTTTAAAGGCATAGTGTGTATGCAACCATAGTAGTTGATTTATGTAGCAAAAGTAATTTCTTTTTGGGTGAAGGAAAAAGGCAAAAAAGGAAATAAAAATCATTTTCTTGCAGGATTAACAACCTCTTAAATAAGAATAGTTTTGAATGTGGTATTGACTTATTTGGGATTAGGATTAGCTCATACAGTTAATTTATATAAACCTTGAATGATAAATAATAATTCTTATCTCGGGAGTTTGGGGGATTTTCTTATCACTGTTTAAAAACCACCAGTTCATTGTACAATGTGCATCATTTTTCTTAAAAAAAAATATTATTAGTGCACATTATGCTTCAGTGCACTTAATTAAGTGGAATGATTATATGTGATGGGTAAAAGAACAAGAGGTGAATAGGGCATCTTAAGTTTATCATTTTGACGACAGGAGCTATTTTCTCATTCAGTGGGAGACAATCAGCATTAGACCCTGATGTAAATCACTTGTCAGTAGTCCTGGTGTTATGTGAATGTACAAATACTTTGGAGGGAAGATTACAGTTCAGCTCTAAGCTGTCTCTTGAACCAAAGTATTTATCGGAGTGTCTGGTGAGTGAGAAAGCAGCAGGAAAACATGCCATATTCTGCAAAAGAAAGCAAAGGGATGAGGGTAAGAAATGAGGGGAAACTGTGATTTCTGTGCTCTAGTTCAGAGATGGCCAATATTTTCAGGTTGCGGGAGAAGGTGGGCAGATCCTCTTCAGTCAAACTATTCCAGAACTGGAAGACCTCTAGGGATGAAATCACCGTCTGCTTTCTGCAGGTTGATTGGACTGTGATCAGCGCACAGTTAAACAAATAAATAAATCCCAAAGGCCTGTCAAGCATGCCACCTTTTCTTAGCTGATTATGTAATTACGGAATTGTAGAGTTGGAAGAGACACAAATGGTAACCTAGTCCAACTGCCTGCAATGCAGGAATCTCAGCTAAAGCATCCATGGCAGATGACAATCCAACCTATACTTCAAAACCTCCAAGGTAGGGGAGTCCACTACCTCTCATGGGAATCTGTTCCACTGTCAAACAGCTCTTCTTGCCATCAGAAAGTTCTTCCTGATGTTTAGTCATAATCTCCTTTGGTTCAGGTCCTAGCCTCCAGAGCAGGCTCCATCCTCCATGTGACAGGCCTTTAGATCTTTGAAGATGGCTGTCATATCTTCTCTCAGTCTACTCTTTACCATGCTAAAGGTAAAGGTAAAGAGACCCCTGACCATTAGGTCCAGTCGTGGTCGACCCACAGCGCCACCTGCGTCCCTATAATAAGTTAGCATGCTAAGCATGCCCAAATCCTTTAACCCTTCCTCATAATGTTTGGTTTACAGACCCTTTATCAAAACTCCAGGAGGGCACCAGGTTGGTGAATACAATATTGAACTTAACAGAGACTGAACTAGTTTAAGGCGGTTTCCTTTCTACCATACCCACAATCTCTGGTCTCCTCTACAATCTAGTGATGTATATATTTCTCATGGAAAACAAAACAAAATACCATTCTATCTGACAAAATCAAAAGGAAGGGGGGGGGGAGAGAAAAAAGTTCTTCCCAACCTTGAGGTTGTGATCATGATCAGCTTTGGGGAAATTCGTCTTATACTACTTTGTTAGCTGTAATTCAAAAGCATGTAGGCACCTTCCTAAAATAGACCATTTCCCTTTATTCCTTTTGACTAAAACATCTGTGATCTGGAAATTTGCTAACTTTTTTGACCTTCATAGTTCACCCCTTGGAACAAAATTCTTGATTTATGAAATCTACTTTTACTTTTAAGAAGTCGCTATCCAGAAGATAATGTTGGGAAAGGATATTGAATTTTGCTTCTTCTGTAGATAATAATGCTAACTGGAAGTATGCCAAGATGAAAGGAGAGAAAATCAAATGCTAATCATTTAAACCTAATGAGACGGTTAGCGTTAACTTATCTGTAATAATTTTTTCCCCCCCTTGCAGGTGAATTAGTTATACTAAGGTGCCAAAGACATATCCTGAGTTCTACATTTTTGGTACAGAACGATATCACAAAATTTCCATTCTTCTACCATTTAGAGAGAAGGTTATTAATTAGGTAGCATGCCAAACTTTAAGCTGAATGTATCACATTCTTCATTTGATGAAAGCACATAGAACTTTAGCACTCGGATCATTCATTTTCATCCAAGCATCCACATCTGAAGCAGCCTTTTCCTGTACTGCAAAATGTACAATTCATACACCATGTGTAATTAAAGCAAACCATATGTTGCATTACTAGAATTATCTACAGCTGTAGCTTTGCTCTCAAGATTGTGTAATTCATCAGATGCAGAAAAAGATTAATCATTAACTGCCATGCTGGATTTCTGAACAAAAAGGACCAAGATCTTGGACCTATAAAATGGTCACTAATAAACTTCCTTACCCACGGAAGCAGACTTTAATGCAAAATACTGCAGAGAAGTATTATTCTCTTTTACAGCAAACTCAGGTGAAATGTGTTTGTGTGTATTTCTCTCTCTCTCTGTGTGTATGTGCATATATGTAGAGAGAGAGAGAGAGAGAAATACACACACACACACACACACACACACACAGCCCACCAACTACCTGTGAGGTTTCAGGATATATTAAGACTGCCATATGTCTGGAAAATTCTGGACGTGTATGGAAATCGGATGCCTAATATGGCAACCGGGGGGAATGTTTGAATTTTAAGAGATGTCCAGAATTTCCTGCATGTATGGCAACCCAGGTTTTTTCTGTTTTCTGTTTTTTCTTTGTGTGTGTGTGTGTGTGTGTGTGTATGCCACCAAGGCTTTCTGTCCCACTTTGGCCACCACCAGCTTCCCTTTCAGCCCCGTCCTCCACCTCCTGGAGCATCCACTTGGCCCACTGCTCTGGCCCTGCCCGCCATTGCCACCGCTGCCTTTGGAGGGAAGAAAGAGTGATGGACGCACACAGGCATGGATGAGGAGAAGTGCTCTGTGGAGAGGGCCTACTCTGGCCATGGAGCACCTCCCTTCCTCAGGCACCTCTCTCTCTCTGGGCTCCCGGGGCAGGTGGTGAGGGGATTGTCTCCCTTCCTTGAGGGACTCTTCGGTCCTTCTCCTACGGAGGTCTCTGGGTGTACTCTCCACCTTTGTACCCCCATCCGGCCTCTGGCATTGCTGTTCCAGTGAGGCCTTCATGCTCAGTCTCTTGAATGTGGGGTGGGGGCTGCCACCTTGGGCTGGGTGCGGGGCTCCACTGAGGCCAGGGCTGTATTCTGCTGCCCTTCTGGGCTCCCTTGCAGCAGCAGTAGGAGGAGGCAGTCACCACCATCTCCACCCATGTCAGTTTTTGAGGCAGGATATACGTGTCAGCCCTATACGTCTGTATAACCAACAGGATGGTGGGTGGGTGGGTGGGTCATCAGGCTAGTCTTCCTTCTTGACTTCTTCCTCCCTGCCCAAGTAGCTCTCAGTGCTGCTCCCCTGTGCACAAGTATTCTGAACATGCTGGTGTGGCTTCAGCTCCACTTCTAGCCCTTCCCTTGGGGCAGGTGGGTTAGGTGTCCCCAGTTCTCCTTCATACAACTTTGGGTAAAAAAAAACCAAAAAACTTTGGGGGTATGGGGAATTTTTGAAAAATGGCAGGTGGACTGTGAGTGGCAATTTGAGTGGCCGCTGAGCCTATAAAGTTAAGTAAAGGAAGAGTAACAGCAGATGTTACTGGATATGAAATTTCCAGGTTCACACTGAATGTCAAAGACAGAAACTCCATGCTGCATGGGAAAGGGATAATATACTGCTACTCAACCACAGCCACACGGAAACCATAATGTCTTCTTTGCTTTCTATGGGCAGCTCTCGCTCTCACTTGGAGAAGGGAAATAAAGAGGGGGATCTAAAGGAACTAGAATTGGAGTAGACCGTGTGAGTCTAACAATTGAGCCAGAGTTGAGAGCAATTTCAAACACTAAAAGTTAGGGTGTTGATTGAAAACAATGAAAAAGGGGAAATGGGATATGGGAAAGAAGGGATTTGCCTGCTCAAGCAACTCACATATTAAAATAATTTAAGAAGGGATTTATACCATAAATAAAAGAAGGGGGAGACCCTTTCCCCTCTTTTCCCTCCATATAGCAGGAGTGGGGAACCTTCTGAGGGCAACATGTCAGTGGTAGTTGGGACCAGAGGAAAAGGTAGCATGAACAACAAAGAAACACTTTACCTTTGTATGGTAGGCTAGTTTCTATACAAGCATCCCTCTCTGTTCTCCATCCAGACAAAAGGCATTAACAGAAATGTTCCAGGCAGGCAAAAAAGCCCACTACTGGTGTGAAGCAAGACTACTGAATTTTGCTCATTGCTTCCTTTGTCATGTGAAGGGTCCCCGTCATTTAATCACTGACACTGAGGCCACAATCCTAAGAACATATACAGAAACTCCTCTGTCCCACTGAACATAGCAGGGTATAGTGCCAAGTATACATGTGTAGGATTGTGTGGCATGCAAAATACCTTATTTACGTGAATCTAATGTGCCACTGAATCTAATATGCACCTCAACTTTCAAAACCTTGAAATGAAAAAATATTTGCTATGTCAGTGATGTTTTTCAAGTTTGCAATTGAATCTAATGCACCATCAAATCTAAAGTGCACCCTAATTTCCGCAACATAATTTGGCCCAAAATGGTGTGCTTTACATTCAAGTAAATATGGTAGTCAGACACAGGCATAATGGTTAAATTTAGCAGCTGATCCATTTGTTCATTTCTGTCACTGATTTACAGGAGGTAGTTTGGTGCTTGGATACTGTGTGGGATGTCTAGATGTCTAAACATCCAGACATTTTCATGTGCAGAATAATGTCAATGAGCAAGATATAGATAGTGTTCAATGATGGTGTTCTTTCTGTTGGAACGAAGCATTGAGGGATCTAACTCAAAAGAGGATTGGGGAAATTAATGGAAGATAAGGCTATTAATGAGATGTGGGTGGTGCTGTAGGTTAAACCACAGAGCCTAGGACTTGCCAATCAGAAGGTCAGCGGTTCGAATCCCCGTGACGGGGTGAGCTCCCGTTGCTCAGTCCCTGCTCCTGCCAAACTAGCAGTTTGAAAGCACATCAAAATGCAAGTAGATAAATAGGTACCGCTCTGGTGGGAAGGTAAGCAGTGTTTCCGTGCCCTGCTCTTGTTCGCCAGAAGCGGCTTAGTCATGCTGGCCACATGACCCAGAAGCTGTACGCCGGCTCCCTCAGCCAGTAAAGCGAGATGAGCGCCGCAACCCCAGAGTCGGCCAGGACTGGACCTGAAGTCAGGGGTCCCTTTACCTTTTAAGGCTATTAATGGCTACTAGAAATGATGGCTATGTTTTGTTTCCATGGTCAGTGGCAGCAATGCTTCTGAATATGCTGGAAGCAATTCTGGAAGCCACAGGAGGGGACATTACCCTTGTATTTGAAACCTGCTTGTGGGTTTCCAACAGGCATCTGCTTGGCCACTGTGAAAGCAGGATATTGGACTATTGGGTCATCAACTTGATCCTGCAGGCTCTTCTTAAGTTCTGGTGATCCACTTTGAAGTCCCAATGTAGAGATAGCTATATGTGAGGAACTGCTTCCATTAATTCCAATGGAACTTAAATGCAACGTTCTCTTTTAAAGGCAACTTCCTGTAGCAGAGGTAGCCAATCTGGTGCCCTCCATATGTTGCTGCCCTCCAGTATCCATAGTTCTTGAGCACTGGCCATGCTTGCTGAGGCTGGTGATATTTGGAGCCCAAAAACAACTGGAAGGCACCACATTGACTACCCTTGCCCAGTAGTAACGGAGATCTGAGATGCACACACACCAATAAATTGATAGAATCATAGAATAATAGAACCATAGAGTTGGAAGAGACCACAGGGGCCATCGAGTCCAACCCCCTGCCAAGCAGGAAACACCATCAAAGCACTCCTGACATATGGTTGTCAAGCCTCTGCTTAAAGACCTCCAAAGAAGGAGACTCCACCACACTCCTTGGCAGCAAATTCCACTGTCAAACAGCTCTTACTGTCAGGAAGTTCTTCCTAATGTTTAGGTGGAATTTTCATTCTTGTAGTTTGGATCCATTGCTCCGTGTCCGCTTCTCTGGAGCAGCAGAAAACAACCTTTCTCCCTCCTCTATGTGACATCCTTTTATATATTTGAACATGGCTATCATATCACCCCTTAACCTCCTCTTCTCCAGGCTAAACATGCCCAGCTCCCTTAGCTGTTCCTCATAAGGCATCGTTTCCAGGCCTTTGACCATTTTGGTTGCCCTCCTCTGGACACGTTCGAGTTTGTCAGTGTCCTTCTTGAACTGTGGTGCCCACAGGTAGATAAAGGTAGAATGGATTATTTGGATAAAAAATAATCCGTGCTCTTTTTCTAAGGTAGGATATTTTAGATCCGAAGCATCATTTTATACAGTAACAAGGATTACTCTGGGATTTATTGAGTAACTGGGATTCCATGTGAATGCTCATTTAAAGCAGCTTGAAAACTGAACTACCCCCAAAAACACATTCCTCTTTTCTCCCCTTGTGATGCCCTGTGGAGCAGAATAAAAATCCATCCTGATGTAGAATCTGGATTTAAGAAATACATGCAACTTTTATCTAACCATATCAAAAAGGTAAGTCTCTCTGCTGTTCATCCACCTGGGCTTTCAATTGAGCACTTTCATATCTTCTAAGAAAATACAACAGCTCCAAATAGAAGTTAATTTCTTCCATGACATGCAGATATTTCAAAGAGGGAAAGTGTACCTAATGAAACCAAATCATCTGTTACAAATGACTTCCTTAAGAACTTAGCAACCAAGGACACTTTAAAGCAACTTCAGAAAATGATCTGTGCCAGGAATATCATTATGCATACAAAAATGCTTAAGTGCAGATAGATTAAGATGAAAATGTAATATCTATAAGGGCACATCCATATCCACAGCCTGGAGACTTCGTAGAAATCCAGAGGTCAAGGATAAAACTAGAGAAGAAGCATATGCATGTTACAAGATCCTAGCACTGAAACCTCTTGGCTCTTGGGAACAGATAGATGCCTATGAAGCTAATATTCAATAAAAAACAACCTGCAATCATCTGACATGTTATGCAGTCCTTTGATAGAATGATAATGCACAATGCTGAATTGTGGGGTATTTTCTCTCTCTTCATATTGACATTTGCACTTTTGATGTGATGGTGTTGTTTTTCCTTCATCATCAGAGCTTCGTCTCCTGCTAGGGTTGCCATATTCTCCAAAGTGAAAATCCAGACAAAGTTGTTGACTTTTTTGGGAGGGGGAGTTGTTGAACATTCTTGGGGGAACATCTCCCCTCCCCCCAAAAAACAAATCACCCTAGTTTCCTGGATATTTTGCCAATTTGGCAAAAATCCGCCTGGACACCATTGTGATAGTTTGATTCCCAGATGTGTCTAGGAAAACTTGAACATATGGCAGCCCGATCTCCTGCAATGCTTTACACAAATAGGATTCTAGTCATAGTTCATCACATTAAAAAAACCACAGCCCTGTCATCATCACCACCATCAAAAGTAGTTTTAACATGAAACAGTACTTAATTATTAGTGTTATAAACTGGCTGTGCAAAACTACAAATCAATGTGATGTGCTATCTTAAGTGATGTCCGTTGTCCAAGCTTCAGAAAATTAAATCAACGTGGGTTAACACAGAAAACCAGATTTATGTACTGATGCTGGATCATAGCTGCAGTCATCTAGGAAGTTCATTTACCATTAATGAGTGTGCAGTATATTATAGAGAAGTTCAGCAGCTGCAGCATTGCATTTCCATGACTGAGAACTGCTACCTGCCCCAATCCACTTTTATATACAGGTCCCTGATTTCCCATTTCACGATATCACGACATGTTGCGTTTTCCAACCATTGTGTTGCAAGCAAAGTTCAGTAAGCCAAACAGAGCTAGCCAGCAATGCCAGGTAGACAGTTATGATTATCATGCAGGAGCACATTTGACTTGGTGACTCGCAAATTCTGTAGGCCTGCTTTTAATTGCAAATCTTTGAAGAAGGGATCAGTGTGTTTTTGTTTGCTTGTTCTGTAAATAGCATAATGTATGAATTAACATTGGCCCTATCTTGAAAGCAGCAGCAGCAGCAGCAGCAACAACAACAACAACATGGATTGATTCCCAATGAAACAAATGGTTCCAAGCACATTATAAGAATGACATTCCCCTCTAGTTGGAAATACTGCCAAGGCTTCCCCAGTCACTGGCAGCAGAACAGTAAGGCTGGCTTCAGAACTGGGAGTAGCACTACTGCATCCACAAATCCTTCCATAAAACTACCACCTCTAGTGATTTTCGGGAAGAGAACTTGGTTCTTGTGAACCCCAGTAACACGTATAATTTAAAGTGCAAAACTGTAAATGGAGAAGATCGTGCGCACATTCTTGATATGACATGTCCTCCAACATCCAGGTGATCCAAATTGGCACTTTTGTTTTTTGGTTTCGAACTCTCGTGGGAGGCAGCTGACTCACACCAGGGCACCGAACTAAAAAAAATGGGATATCCCAGGATCCAATTACAAATAAATGAATTATTGCTAATTCTGAGATGTCTCACTTAAATCAGGACAGTTGATCAGTATGATATGGCCTAGTGGATGTGCTGAACAGCTGGTTGCTATTCTCAATGTACATTAACTGCTCAAAGTATATTTCCCATAGTATCTGTATCTGTATCTGTATCTGTATCTGTATCTGTATCTGTATCTGTATCTGTATCTGTATCTGTATCTGAATCTGTATCTGTATCTGTATCTGTATCTGTATCTGTATCTATATCTGTAGCTGTAGCTGTAGCTGTATCTAGCTAAATGGCTAGCTAGCTCTCTGGCAAAAATGCACACATACACACACAAAGTTGACAAAGAGAAGTCTTCATGCCCTTCCCAAAAGCCAGCAACAAATAAATTTGATTTAATGAGAAAGAATTCCATAGCTGCAAGGTCACTCCAGAAAAGGACCTCTCACTCTCTTGCGGTCACCCACCTTATGACCTGGGGAGTGACCATATGAGAACAGCCTCCAAAGCAGATCTTAAAATGCAAGCAGTATGTTACTGAAGCAGTAACTCCAGCAAATAGTTTGGGCCACTAGCATCAACTTAGTGCTTCACATTGTGCATAACCTTGTGCTGGATATTTATGGCCCCTTCATTTAAAATATCCACTCTGCTCACTGAACATTGATACAGAACCAACAAAAGAAACTAGAGCTTCACAAAGAAAGCAAACTCAGGGCTTCACTTTGTGAAAAGTGAATGACTGGTTTAATTGCCAGGATTATGATGTGCCTGTCTCTGTATATGTTTAGTGTCTGGAAGAGACAGCCAACTGTGTCCCTGTTCTACTGTCTTCCAGACGAATGCTTCAAGTAAGAACTTAATGGGCCATCTGCAAGAGGGGAAGAAAACACACACCTCATGCCCTCTTTTCATCTTTGGAAAAAAAAATATAAAAAGGAAAACACTGAGAACATGGATAGCGAAGCATTGACAGCAAAGCTGCTTTGCTTTATTGAGGACTTCAAATAGGGCAACTGCTGGGTGCTCAATTTCAGCATAAAGATTTTACCATTTTGCTATACCATATTACGAATAAATGCAAAATATAATATACAAGTTTTTGAGGGCAGAAATAGCAATAATATGAGTAAATGGCAGTAAATGAGTAAACTAACAATAAGGAAATCTCTTATACTGGTCTATTTTCTCTCTCTCTATCTCTTTGGAGACCTATCATCTCAAGCAGTCATTGTAATAATGTCTAATCTTAAAATACAAAAACCCTGTGCTCTAACCAGGAACAAAGTGTCTGCTCAGTGTTGCTCACCCCTTGTATGCATGATGTTCAAACAACATTTAGGGAGGCTTGACCATTTTTGCAGCCAAACTGGCAAACAACTTTTGCAGCAGGACGACGTAAATCTTTGCAATGTGCCACACTTGCATACGTTGCTCATATCATCTCAATCTGAAGTTGTCTCTTACATGCATAAGATATCCCCTTGATGGGTAAGTCCCAAATGGTCTTAACATATGTGTGAACCCTCCAAATGTAAGTAACAAAAATATCTTTCTATTCCTTAAGAATCATGGTTGTTATTGAGGGTTTTTTTGGTTTGTTTTTTTTAACAAAACCACCAGGACAGGACGTTGTAGCAGAAGTAGAGGACTCCGCTCATCAGGATGAATAGGATAGCCCTGAAAGGCACTATGAGTGAAGTAAGTGAAGTAATACATACTACTTTCTAAAGCAGCAGCAGGAAACTTGTAGCCTTCCAGGTGTTGTCGGACTCTAGTTCCCATCAGCAGTAGGTAGCATGGCCAGTGCTCAGGGATGATGGGAGCTACAGAAGAACAATATTTGGAGGGTGAAAGGTTCCTCTTCTCTGCTCTAAAGTGGCCTCATTAAGCTACATGTTTAAAATTATCTAACTACACCAATTTTTTTTTTGAAAGAAAATGATGTACATACTGTACATACAATTTGTGAAATGTGAATAGAATAAGATTACCAGATTTTTCCCACCCAATGAATCTGGGGACACTTTTCAACTTTAGTGGATTTTGTATGGGGACTGATTTGTAAATCCGGGAAATGGGGATGTCTGGTAACCTTAGAATAGAATAGAATAGAATAGAATAGAATAGAATAGAATAGAATAGAATAGAATAGAATAGAATAGAATAGAATAGAATAGAATAGAATAATAAATTAGACATGTTTTCTGCTTTTTGGTCTGAAAAGACCAAAAAGTCCAGCAATCTGAGTACAGTCATACCTCATGTTGCATTAGGTTCATGTTGCGTCTTTTTGGCTTGTGAACGCGGCAAACCCAGAAGTGTTTTGCCGCGCATGCACATGCAGAAATGTTCTGTGCGCTTTGCACATGCGCAGAAGCGCTCTATCACGCTCCACGCTTGTGCAGAAGCGCCGCTCTAGTTGCAGACTTTTCAGGGTACAAATGGCACCCCGGAATGGATTGTGCCCGCAACTAGAGGTACAGAGGTACAGAGAATGATGTGCCATATTAATATTTTAATCAGTTCTAGAAAACAAAATTGAACCTTATAATATACTGGCAGGAATTTTTTTCTAGATAAAAAGTTGTTGAGCTTTTTTTTTTTTTTTGTTGAAAACAGGGTTAGAGTCTACAAAACATCACCAAGGTTCATGCCCTCTCCCTGATGGCCAGCGGCGTAGCGTGAGTTGTCAGCACCCGGGGCAAGGCAAGTAATTTGTGCCCCCTAACCCGGGGCAAGGCAAATAATTTGCACCCCCCAACCCCTAACCTGCCGCGTCAGGTGATCTGAGGCGAGTTGCCGCTGGCACTGCCGCCCAAACGACGCCGCTTGCCCAGAGGAGGAGGGGGGCAGAGAGGTGAGGAAAATGCAACATGGCCCAGCAGCTGCAGCAGTAGCGGCGGAGGCGGGGCTGTGAGGAGGGGCTGCCTGGCGCATCCTCCGCAGGGAGCACTGAGAGCCGCTGCCTGCCGGACGCCTTCACCCCGGACGCGCGCACAGTTTGTCGGTTCCGCGAGACATGCGGCTCTGCTACAGCCTGCGCCCGAGACTCTTCGGCGACTCCGGAGGCAGCGAGCGCGCCCCCCCCCAGATGTTGCGCCCGGTGCAGCCAGCCCCCCCTTGCACCCCCCACGCTACGCCACTGCTGATGGCTAAGCAACATCTCCACCACAGCCTTATGGTTAGCTGACTTTAAGACTAATAGAGTTAACTCACAAATTACATACTGAATGATCCCTCCTATTGCACCTCCAACAATATGTTGGAGCAAAATTCTAGGCTGTACTTTTTTCGTCCCGCACAAATCATGCTGGGGCACATTCTATTATTACACTTTGTAAGACCCAAGAACACCTACCGATTAGCGGTATATTCCCAACTTGCAACAACATAGGCTTTTAATATGGGAAACATTGGTATTTCTATGCTCTTCTATTGCTCTAACAATTTTCACATCGGTTGGTCGAGCTGAACTGAAGTTTTCTATTGTGCAGTGAGGCAGCAACATTGCTTCCCTTGCTCCATTTCCGTGTTAACGGTAGAAGTTTTCTTGGTCTCAAATGACTGAAGAATTCTAAGATGTATCATGGAATTACTTGCAAGACTGAACATAGGATTTGCCATACAAGATTAAACCACTGATCCATCAAGTCTGATATCTTCCCTCCAACAGTGGTCACTTCCTAATGCTTCAGAGGAAGCTCAAAATATATGAAATGCCACGACAATTTTCAGTGCTGGGTTTTGGTTCGGAAGGGATGAAGGAAGAGACAGAGAGTGCATCATGAGATAGGAAAAAATCTTTCAACTATAAAATAAATAACTACAGATTGTGGACAAATATGCTGTAGTCATATGTCCTGTTTGTGCCACTTTTAGGATAGTTTCTTACCTCCTGGTATTTAGATACCAGATAAGAGTGTTATCAGCTAAGTAGGGAATATAGCACTGCATAACCTTTGGCTCTCCATATATTGCTGAACAAAAAAATCATTTCATTCCCGACTACGGGCCAACACTGCTAGGAATCATGGGAGCTGTTGTTCAGCAACATCTGGAGGGCCAAAGGTTCCCCACTTCGGCAGTGTATGTTCACTCAAGGATGTGTAGCTGGCAGGTGTTACATGGACAGTAAAATATTTCAGGAACAAGACTTGAGAAAAGGCATTTATAAAAACAAATTTACTTTGCAATATCCAACAATATATACATAACAACAAGATACTATGAGAACATGGAACACACACACACACACACAGAGAGAGAGAGAGAGAGAGAGAGAGAGAGAGAGAGAGAGAATCACAATAGTGGTCCCCTCAACACACACTCTGATTTTTAGTGGTATTTGCAAGAAGTTCAATGAGTGGCAGAATGCAGGTGGTGTTGTGGTCTAAACCACAGAGCCTAGGGCTTGCCCTAGGTTGGCGGTTTGAATCCCCGCAACAGGGTGAGCTCCCGTTGCTCGGTCCCAGCTCCTGCCAACCTAGCAGTTTGAAAGCACATCAAGTGCAAGTAGATAAATAGGTACCGCTGCAGCGGGAAGGTAAACAGCTCTGGTTTTGCCAGCAGTGGCTTTGTCATGCTGGCCACATGACCCGGAAGCTGTCTGCGGACAAACGCCTGCTCCCTCAGCCTATAGAGTGAGATGAAAACGCAACCCCAGAGTCGTCCGCTGCTGGATCTAATGGTCAGGGGTACTTTACCTTTTTACAATGAGTGGCACTGGGGTAATAAGCAAAAGCATACTTTAAAAGGTTTCTACGGAACAATGCTATTCAGTGGTATGGCGTACTAGCACATTCCCATCTCTTTTTGGGGGAACTTAATTGAGCTTACAGTTGGATTGTAAACAGCATTTCTGTGTGCTCTGGGACTCGTCACGGTGTCCCATTGCATCAGAAGTGGTTTAATCATGCAGGCCACATGATCTGGAAAGCTGTCTGTAGACAAGTGCCAGCTCCCTTGGCCTGAAGTAAGATGAGCACTGGACCCCATAGTTGCCTTTGACTGGACTTAACCGTCCAGCGGTCCTTTACCTTCACCTTTTACTGTTAATGTATATAGGTGCAACTGAAATGTCAGTATGAGTTTCAAATAAGACCTGGGCTGCAGAACTGCCTATGTCAGTCCTCTCCACTTCAATGTATGTCAGGTTGCACAATTAGTACGCTATGAAGTATACTGTCCTACAGTAATAATAAAATTAGTTTTTTTTCATATTGACCACGTGCAATAAAATAGCCAAGTTATCACTAATCTAGTCCAGCAACAGATGGGTTGAGGGAACAAGATGCTTTGAGTAACTCAGCTGTATATTGGAATAAAATATCAGCCATCCCTTGACTCAAATTTCTCTTCTATCAAATATAAAGGGTACTTTTCAAAATTGAGCAATTATTCTTGTCTTTATAGTAATCACTTCTACTGTCTTTGATGTGTTAACCACTCAACTGCCAATAAAGTTCTATTATTCTTCCTGCTAGACTAGTGATCCTTTTATATGTGTGGCATTGCTGTATGAAACTGACTTATTAGCCTGGCACTGTTCATATTTATGTGGAAGTTCTACTGAGTTAAGTTCAACTGAGTTATGTCCAGAAGCTGTGCACAGAACTGAAGAACATATCTTGCATCTTCAAAAAAAGTACACATTTCCCACCTGACATATGGGAATTGGCTAGAGGTTATGTCTTTCCTGTTCAGAATCTGTGTTCCTGTCAGAGTTTTGGTCCTGCCAGAGATACCATCCCTCTGACCATTGCTTCTAGACACAGGATTTGTATTTCAGCAAAAGAAGAGGGATTAAGCACTGTTTTGTATCTTTCTTGAAAGGGCAACAAGGTGAAAATATACATTTTCAACAGTGTAGATTCTGAGAGTGTTAGTTTGATTACATTTTCAGAAAAGGAAGTTAAAGCGTTGCATCGGGGCAACATTGTGTCCCTTGTGAGCTTCTCTGACAGAGGTTGTTTGTCATTGGATCATGTGTTCTTTGGCTCTTTGGAGCTAAATCTTTATGTGCCTTGGAGTTATTTTATAGAGATAGCTAGGGAATATGCCTCACAGAACTAGACCATGAATCAACACTGTTTCTTCAGGATAACTGCTGTTTGTTTGCTTTAGGAATCAGGACAGCCTCAGGACACCTTTGCGGAAACCTGGAGTCTGAAGTGCAGTTTTATACACAAAGCACCAAAGAAGAACAAAAGCTACATCCATCTGAGGCATAAAAGACGGACTTCTGCCAAAACACTTTTTGAAACTAAAAAAACTCTTTCTGTCATGTGCATGATTCTCCACACTTGCTATGGGAAAAACCAGATTAGTATTAAAGACTTCAGTGTGCACATTTATTCACCCAGATGGCTTTTTGTATGATTGATGTGCACTACTGACAATGACCCAGTCTACTGTTTGCTTAAGGCTGCAATCCTATACAAACTATATGAGAGTAAGCCTTATTAAACTCAATGCGGTTTAACTCCTAGTATGCATGCTAACGATTGCACTGTTGTTTTCATGCATATTCTCTGGGCTTGTGGGGAATCATGGAGCAGCCTTCCCCAGCTTGTCATGTTGACTGATGGAAATTGTAGTCTGTGTTAAGTTGTGGGTGAGCATATCAGACGACACAGAGATTCTTCAAACAGCTCTTGTTTATTCACAGGCCAGGACAGAACTGAACTGAAGGGTTCAGTCAGCCTGCTTATATAGAGCTCCAGTACAACGTTACTGTAACAACTTTCTAAAACTATCCAATCACTGAACGTCACTTTCGATCCCTTATTTGCATAACTATCTACAGTACCTCCCTGCTGGCCCAGGGTGAGAACTTCAGTACATAACAGTCTGAAACATCTGGAGGGCACCATGCTGGGGAAAGTTGTCCTAAAGCATTTCACACTAGTGTGCAGTGTGTGTCTTTTCTCATGGCAGTGCCCCATTTCTCCTAATAGACCAGACACCACTGTAAAAAGGGCTCCACCTGAGCTGCTGAGAGGTCCTTCAAACCCCACAAATGAGCTTTGCTCCATCCTGCTTTCTTTTTGACATGGGGTAGAGAAAACTTGCCCCCTGGTTAAAGTCAAGGAAGTGTCCATCTGAAGACACACACACACACACACACACACACACACACACACACACAAAGTCATACCTCCGAAGTCAAACGCAATCAGTTCCGGAAGTCTGTTCGACTTCCAAAACGTTCAGAAACCAAGGTGTGGCTTTCGATTGGCTGTAGGAAGCTCTTGCAGCCAATCAGGAGCCGCAGAAGCCATGTCAGACGTTCCAAAGAACGTTCACAAACCGGAGCACTCACTTCCGGGTTTTCAGAGTTCGGGAGCTAAAACATTCAACTTGTAAGGCGTTCAGGATCCAAGGCACAGAGAGAGAGAGAGAGAGAGAGAGAGAGAGAGAAAGGGAGAGAGAAAGAGAGATGTGCTAAAAATAAATTCATTAATAAAGAGAAGAATTAGCTGTTGGTTTTTTTAAAAGGCAGAACAGGTTGTGTTATCTAAAGGTAAATGCAGCTATAAGTGAGGTTTTTTTCCTTCCCTCAGAAATTTCAGAGTTATTGTTCCCATGGTAACTATAACTCTCCCACATTGTTAAGCAATGCAAATCATTACTGAATGGTAGTGGCATTGCCATAATTAAGGCAAAAGTTAGGGTTTAATTTGAAAAAAGAGCTTTTTAAATATAATATGAAACAAAATAATTCTATAAGAAGTCACCTTCTGTAAATAACATTCGAGGTGATTTCTTATCTCAAATAACAAATTAGTCCTAGATAAAGTTTGAAAAAAATCATAATTTTCTTCTTCCAAAAATGAATACTGGCCTATCAAAGGTTTAAAATGATATATTTACAAATACATCTGCCAAACAAAGCTGAAGAAAAAATAAGCTCTTTTAGGTTCTCCTGCTATTCCATCCTCATATTCCCAAAATTACCAGTGGCTGCAGAATCAAACCGGTCATCAGTTCATGATGAATGAAAGCACCATCATTATACTGGCAGCTGACCAAGCTGGTCTGAAAGGAACAAGCGATTGAATGCTATCTATTTGCAAAACTCCAGGGTGACAATTGTAATGAAAGTGGTAAGGCTTCCATGCATTCATGTTCATTAAATACAGAGCAGTCCAGCTGCCTCATCCTTCACCCATGGGGCTTTACAGAGTGATAGAGTAACCACCACATCCACAGCATGGCCACTCATGATGGCACCAGCAGCTGAGGAAAAGCAGATCGAGCCGGATAATGGCGGCACTGCCTGTGAAGTAAATATAGGGTGGGAGCTTCAAAAGCAGATTCTTTAAAATGAGATATGCCAATGCAATAACTGTACACTTAACAACAATAAATGGCCAGGTTTAAGGGTGTTTGCATTTCAAATTCTTGTAGCCTACAATTTATGGGACGCGGATGGTACTGTGGGTTAAACCACTGAGCCTAGGGCTTGCTGATCAGAAGGTTGGCAGTTCAAATCCCCATGACAGGGTGAGCTCCTGTTGCTCGGTCCCTGCTCCTGCCAACCTAGCAGTTCGAAAGCACATCAAAGTGCGAGTAGATAAATAGGTACCGCTCCGGCGGGAAGGTAAACGGCGTTTCCGTGCGCTGCTCTGGTTCGCCAGAAGCGGCTTAGTCATGCTGGCCACATGACCCGGAAGCTGTATGCCTGCTCCCTCGGCCAATAAAGCGAGATGAGCGCCGCAACCCCAGAGTCGGCCACGACTGGACCTAATGGTCAGGGGTCCCTTTACCTTACAGTTTTATTTATTTCTTTATTCAGTTTTGTTGGGTATTTTTTTGATGTTATGACTATTTTTGTTATGTTGCAATTATATATTTTATATATTGCGATCTTTTCTGTGAACCGCCTGAGACCTCCAGGTATAGGGTGGTATATAAATTCAATTAATAAATAAATGAAATGAAATATTTTTTCATGTGAGCCACCTTGAGCATGGTTTGAATTGTGGAAAGGTGGGATGCAAATGAAACAATGTATGTATGCATATATTAAATCAGTTTAGTTCAAAAAGCAGATAGTATAGTACAGGATCCCCTTCATGGATCACTGCCTTGCCGTGGCGAAGGGGCTTGAAGAACTGCAGGTGGTGATAGCAGCCACGAAATTAAAGGACGCCTGTTTCTGGGGAGAAAAGCAATGACAAACCTAGACAGCATCTTAAAAAGCAGAGACATCACCCTGCCAACAAAGGTTCGTATAGTTAAAGCTATGGTTTTCCCAGTAGTGATGTATGGAAGTGAGAGCTGGACCATAAAGAAGGCTGATCGCCAAAGAATTGATGCTTTTGAATTATGGTGCTGGAGGAGACTCTTGAGAGTCCCATGGACTGCAAGAAGATCAAATCTATCCACTCTTAAAGAAATCAGCCCTGAGTGCTCACTGGAAGGACAGATCATGAAGCTGAGGCTCCAATACTTTGGCCACCTCATGAGAAGAGAAGACTCCCTGGAAAAGACCCTGATGTTGGGAAAGATGGAGGGCACAAGGAGAAGGGGACGACAGAAGACGAGATGGTTGGATTTTGACCAAACTGCGGGAGGCAGTGGAAGACAGAAGTGCCTGGCGTGCTCTGGTCCATGGGGTCACGAAGAGTCAGACACGACTAAACAACTAAACAACAAAGTGTAGAGGCTACCGGATATATTGTGCAAGCAAAGGGTCCAATTCTGACCTGCATACTCTGACTTGTGGTATTAGGCAGCTTCCTACTTTCATATGAAAAGAAGTCCAGAGTCCTTTGCTTCTGGTGCTGCAGGATATGTCCATTTATTAGGTCCCATGGAGCTATTGAAATGACAATTTCAGTGAGTATGATACAAAAACTGTATGATAAAAAATGTTGCTGTGAACATACCTCTCAAATATCCCAATATCTGCTATGCTTTTCAAAAATAAAATTCATCTTTGTGAGGATGCAAAACATAGACCATCCAAGTGACCCTATTTTCCAGGGACGTCCCTGATTTAGAGAAGCTGCCCCAGTTTCTGATTTGATCCCAGAATGTCCTGGTTTTCCTTAGGATGTCCCTATTTTTGTTGGAGAAATGTTGGAAGGCATGGAGTTATCCAACCCCCAAGCCATCTGAAAGCAATCCTTTATAGGGAAGTTTAAAAAACAAAAAAGTTTAAGGTTTTATTATGTTTTTATATATGTTGGAAATGGGCAACCGAGTAAGATGTGTGGGGTATAAATAGTAAAATTATCGTTATGGAATGGGACATCCCTATTTTCATAGGAGAAATGCTACAGGGTATGAAAATAAAGCAACAATAAATTAGGAACATAGTCCTATATAGAGGGAAATTCTGAAGACAAATGTGCTTCGTTTGAATATTTGCGATAGCAGTGCCTGCTAATTACTTTCTGAGTCATGCTTTAATAAAACACAGTAACATTGTTACTCTCCGTGCTCAGCAAACTAGTTCTAAACTGTTGAAATTTGCTAACTCATAGCAGTGTCTGAGAAGACTTGGAAAACTATGAGATTTGCAAATTACTGGAGAGGTAAGTGGACATTATTGGGCATCAGCATTGAACTACAAAATGTATTTATGGTAAAATTATGTTGTCCTTTCAGTTTTAATAATTCACGGTGTTACCACAAATTATGCTACAGTTGAATACAAGCCTATGACATCTGTCTCTTTGTTGCTTTGGGCTCACATCCAACCTTTGTTTTGATTATCCCTAAGTTCAGGATCCCTGCTTGCCATTTATTTGGTGGCTCTGTGAAGCAGTCCTGCATGTACACCACTATAGATATGTAAGGTTCCTATACAAAACAGACAATCTAAGATTCTTGATGTACACGTGTACTTGATATCCAATGCATGGATACTTATTATGAGTTCCTGAAAACGTCTTTCTTTCTTTCTTTCTTTCTTTCTTTCTTTCTTTCTTTCTTTCTTTCTTTCCTTCTTTCCTTCTTTCCTTCTTTCCTTCCTTCCTGCTTTTCATATACACACCCTTCCATTCTCATTCCTCAATTTACCTTTCCTATCCCATCTTTCACCTTTTGCCCAATATCTCATCTTGATCTGTCTCTCTCTTAAAACTTCATCCTAGTCATCTAATGGTACTATAAAACCACAATAATGGATATTGTAACAGAAATGGAATTTTATTTATATTAACCCTCAGTACAGCTTTATATGGCTATTAAACTTTTACTGGGGAATGAGCAGAGCTTACTTTCAGAGGACATTACTGTTAGATAGTTAAATGAAAATTAGGAAAGTGCTACTAACAAGGAAAGTCGTCTGCTAAACTGGCTATTTTGGAGCAACCAAAATATAGAACCCAGCAGAACAGTCCTATACCTGAGGTGCACATACCACTGAATTCAATGGGACTTACTCCTAAGTAAGTGGGTTTAAGAGTGCATATTAGGAGTGTGCATTGGCTCTGTGTGAGAGCAAAATAACAATGCAACTCTGGTTGATTGAAAGATTTCACCCCCTCCTGAAAGTCGGATGTCAATATTACCTCCAAGCTGGATCAGAGCCTCCACAAATTTTCCTGTCACTCAGTTGTTTCTGTACTCTTCTGTACTATAGTTCTTTTTTCTATCTCTATATTTCTCTAGGTCCAAAAAGTTGCCCTCAGAGAACTGAAGAGGTCTGGATTTTCTTGTTGTTAAAAGTAGAGTAGCAGAGAAAAAGAAAACCACACACACACACACACACACACACACACAATGTTGTTCTGCTCTAACAACAACAAAGAACAGCTCTTCCGAACTCTACAGCCAACATTTCAGACTGTCTTCTGCCATAAGGCCTATTAGGCTTGTTGGGGACCTTAACTGTGATGCAGAAGGGAGTTTTATGTGTGTATCTGGTGTTGATGTGCATCACAATAAGCACCCACCCAGTTTATGCAATTGACATTCTTCAAAAAAGAAGAAAGGGTCATGAAAATTGGATGTCCAGGTCACATGTGATATTTTCTGCATGTTTGATAGCCCAGCAATTGTCTGACGTCAGGGGCGCGGACTTATAAAAAATATTTGGGGGGCCCGGGAAAGCTCATGAATAATAAATAAGCTCATGAATATGCAGATAAAGTGGCGCCTCCTCCTCGTGAGCGAATAGGGGAGAGCGTGCTGCGCCTATTAATCAGCTCCGAAGGAAATTGGGTGGAGCTTTTGCTCGGGAGGGAGGGCAGGAGGCATGCAGCCCGACCCTGTGCATTTTGGGCTGGGGGAGGGGCGGTGGTGGCGCTCTGCTGGAGGGGCGCCCGAGATTATTGGGGGGGCGGAGCCCCCCCAAATGAATTTTTGAGGGGGCTTGGGCCCCCTCAGGCCCCATGGAGTCAGCGCCTATGTCTGACGTGGCCCACAATAATAATGTCTGATGCAACTAAATGTCTGATCCCCAAGATCAATGGCTACTGATTACTACTGATTAAATCAATTCCCAGTGTTCCAGTGTTGTTTTACTGTCAGCATGCTATGAACCTCAGACCCTTTGTTGACCCTTGAGCTAAAGCTTGGTGGACCACTTCTGGAAACTGAGTAGTTCCTTACTAATTGGTACTACAAAAATTTGGTCTCTTCAGTTAACGCTTGCACAAATATTGTGTAAATGTAGCTATGGGAGTGGGTGCCAGGAGAAGGTCAGCAATAACTCATATAGCTTTTGTGAAGTTAGCTCATTATTCAAAGAAACAAGGCAGCTCAGAAGGCCAAAGCTGGAAAGCACAGCAACTGGGTTGCTCTCTGCCACAAACTCTTTCTGCACACTAAACCCTGTTACCTCTTCAGCTTCCAAAACCTCCTCCCAGTGTGCTGTCTCTTCTCCCTATGACCAGTCGTCATTGTCCCACCACCAGGGGTGCCAACTTGATTAAAATATTGGGGGGGGGGCAGGTAAGCCACATAATCAATCAAAGACATGGCATACACAAACCATTTGAATTTCAATGTCCATCAACTTGAGGGGCGGCCTCCTTAAATATTTTATTGGCAGGGGCAAAGAGACCTCAGCCACTATGCCCACCACCAACCCCTCTGGCTCTGAGCCTTCTTCCATGGGGGTTCTTCAGCGGGTGCTTCCAACCTCTCCTCTTCAACCAGCCAGTCCATAACACCACCTCCCTTCCCTCTATGATATTCTCTCCTCTATGCTTAAGATTTACATACAGTAATATCAGTTATTAGATTATTTCTTCTCTTGCCAATATATTTCTTGAAATGAAAGAGTGCCCTTTGATGTATCTTTTATTGAAAGCCTTGTGTTAAACAGCCGTCTATTTTTTATCCATTTGAAGACAGTTTCAGTGCCACTTCTTCCCTTTGACAGGGGTCAAAGGAAAAGCATCTTCATCAAAGAAATTTTATTAGCCATAAAGAGAACTTCTATAAAGCTGGGGATGTGCCGAGGTAATACAAGTTGGAATATTTTCACTATCCATTGGCTTTAATTGTTCAAATAAGACAACTAAGCCCTCTTGCCCAGATGTGTTTGCCGAGATAAGCCACCAGAATCGGAAGCAGGATTGATGTAGCTTCACCGTGATGAAAAATAATGATTCTTTTCTACCTCTGTCAATCCAGCTTGCATACCTTAGTCATAGGAAATGTATAAAAATATAAATGCATGCAGTGATAGTGTAACTTGCTAATAAGAACTTGTTTAATATTATAATAAATGGTTCAGTACAGCACATGGAGAGGGCAGGGTGAAAAGCAACTTCTAATTTGGCTCCACTATAACCCTTCCTACCCCACCAGATGTCTTTGCATATCTACACTACAACTCAATGGGCCATTCACTTCAAGCAGATGTTCTTGCACCACACCTAGAGCAAGGTCAACCACTGGGTCAACCTCAGAACCCCAAGCACTTATATCTGGCACCTGGTGGCCCTACCAAGTTTTGAATTAAGATATCCCTCAGAATCCTACTCATAAGGAAAACTGAGAGGTACAAGCTTTAGAAACAGAGGAAGTCCATGCATTAATGTTACATCTTTGTGACAGATTTTGTTTGTAATGCCCCAGCTATGAATACATGTATACTAGAGCTACAACTACTGTGAAACCCATCCTACTAGATGGCACCAACTTCATTTTTGAACTATGAGGGCAGTAGTTTGAGAAGATCCATTTTTCTCTTCCCCTCCAGATGCTGTTGGACATCAGTTCCCAACATCCCTGACCATTGTCTAGGGGGACTGTCCCTAAGGGGAAATGGAGCCCATCAACACACAAATTCCCCATCTCTGCATTAGAGCAAGAAACTTGGACAAGCTATGACCAGGGCTTGTCAAGAAACTATATTTCTGGGGAGAAATTTAAATGTAAACAAAAAAAAATTGTTCTTTTGAAATGCTGTTTAGATCGTAAATGGTTAACTGACTAAAGGAGAAAAGGAAACCCTGGTCTTGAAGCCACAGAGATGTATTTTATTGGGGTTCAGTGGGCAGGCTGCCCAAAATCAGTTGAATTGATACTGTTGTTGAAGAAAGGATATGTAACTTACAAAGTTTCCAGTATGTCAGTTGACTGAAGAACTTGATGTTTATATGATTCAATGGAATATGAGAGGGTCAGAATGTGATACATCCTTTTGTAGTAATTTAATTCAAACCTATTGGTCCATTGTTATAGGCCTATGAAATTTAGGTTTGCCAGTGAGAACCAGTTGATTGTCTGGGCACTCTAGCTAGAGAGAATAAAAGGCTCGACACTGCTTAGGGGTCAGTCAGTAGGACAGAAGAGTCAGGCAGTCTTTCTAAAACTGTGAAGAGATTTAGTAAGGGATTTAAGGACTCCAAAGAGGCTGGAGACAAGCATGAGAGAGTCTGAGGCTGGAAGCAGCAGTGGCCATGGAAAGATAGCAAGAGAGACTAGGAGCTAAGGAATTCAGGTGGAGCCAATGCATTAAAGCTGAAAATCATCAAAGGAAGGAACTAGGGGGTCTGTAAAGAGAAGTGGAAGAAGCTCACCTTTGGAGGTGAGCTGAGACCAGTGTGTCAGAAGTTAACAAGCAACACAAAGGAAAACTGAGTCCCTAACCAGAGAGATGACTTCTAACTAATGCTTACAAAGCAACTGTGGGGAACGAGAAGGAGAAGACTTCAAGTGAAGCCCTTTAATTAGTCTGTGATTTAATTGGAGGGGAGCACTAAAAGAGGGCAGTTGGCTAGTGGCATTAGTACAGGGATAGAAACCAAAACAAGTGTATAGACATCTGGATAGCTCAGTTGGTTAAAGAGTGGTGCTGATAACGCAGTTCCAATAACTTTCAACTTATTTCATGGCAGTTGATGTGATACGGAAACATTTAAGTCCAACCACCTACCAAGACTTCAGCTGAATGGACCTGAGCTGAGCCTGCTGGAGAATTGATCTACTGGACATTTGAAGACAAGGGTGTGAAACCTTTTCATCCTAAGGACCGCACATTTTCTTATGGGAAACCTTCCAGAGGCCCCAAGCCAGTGTTGGCTGTGGCAAAAGTGGCCCTAGTCAGATACACACCAGCAAATTGTATTATCACAGTTCCAGCTAGGGAAAACCAGAAGAACATGGAACAGGTCTAGTGAGGAGCATGGCCTGGGTACGAGTGGCCTTGACAGAATCTTGAGGGCCAGATAGACCTGGGCACAGGCAATATTTGGCCTCCAGGCCAAGGGTTTCCCATCCCTGCTCCAACAGAGAGATGTGAGGGCTCAGTTTGAAGTAATTGGTGTGTCACAGCCCAGCCCAGCCATGTCAGTGGCAGTGCACTAAGCATCAGGTGTGCCGGGCTCAAAGGCACAATTCTACTGGAGCCCTATGAAAATCTGCTTCTCTTCCAGTTCTCTGTGCATACAGGAATTTGTACAATTTATCTTACATGCAAGCTTGTAGCTAATGAATGTATCATCTGATTTATATGTGACGTAATTACAGTATAAAATAAATATGACTTCAATTATTATTATTATTATTGTTTTGGAATGGCAGTTTTGTCAACAAATGTTCTAAGGCTCGGGCAGGTAAGCAATGCTTTTCCTGATCATACAATACATCTATGTGCTCAAACATACCCATAAACTTAATTCATCTGTAAAATGAGATCATCCGTCTTTCTGTATAAACAAGCCATTCTGTGTTTGGTTCCTCTGGCTTGCTTACACTTTGACAATAAAGAGCCCATGATTGAATGGTAACACTGCTTAATGCTCAGGGCCCCACATTCCAATAAGAGAAATGAAAGTATTAAATATCATTTTTATGCTATTAATTTTTACTGATCTTTAACTTCAGCAGAACGAAGCCTGGAGCAGGGACAATCATATAAGCAGGTAAAATAAACAGGATTTGCATAAAAGATGATGTCCTTTTCACTACAGGCTTACGGTCTACAAAAAAGAACACAGGGGATAAAATTCGGTAAGACGTTGTTATGTAACTGGAGCAGTGATTCTCATAGTGCAAGAATGGGTAAACTGTGGTTCTTCACATGCTGTTAGACATCCTTCATTGGCCATTCTGGCAGTGAGCTGGAATTCAGTAACATTTGAAGGACCACAATTCACTATTCCTTGCCATAGTGTATGCTTAAGATAATATGTCTTAAGTAAGGCCCCTTTGATGGGACGTGGGTGGTGCTGTGGGTTAAACCACAGAGCCTAGGGCTTGCCAATCAGAAGGTCGGTGGTTCGAATCCCCACAACAGGATGTGCTCCTGTTGCTCAGTCCCTGCTCCTGCCCACCTAGCAGCTCCAAAGCACGTCAAAGTGCAAGTAGATGAATAGATACTGCTCTGGCAGGAAGGTAAATGGTGTTTCCATGCACTGCTCTGGTTCGCCAGAAGCGGCTTAGTCATGCTGGCCACATGACCCGGAAGCTGTCTGCGGCCAGTATAGCAAGATGAGCGTACAACCCCAGAGTCATCCACGACTGGACCTAACGGTCAGGAGTACCTTTACCTTTAAGGCCCCTTTGAACCCTGACTGGATGCTTCACTGTTCTGGGCTTACCCCCTTCCATTCAGACAGTATTATTGGAGGATAATTATGTTACATATCTATATCAGGTGTTGTGGCGTCTCCCAATGCAGAGATATTGTAGAATTAATTGGCTTCACTAGCTGCAAGGGCTGGGCTGTGGTCCAAGATAAGCCAGGCATTAACATCAGGATCCATGGGACAAGCCACAAGTTGTGACTGAATAGCAAGTCAGACCCAAAGCACAACAAATAAGGAGTTAGGTTTGAGGAGCAAGCCAGATATAATCAATGGAGATTATAGGAACACACCAGAGCCCAGAGAAACATTGTTGCTTGAGGAAAACTTCTCGAAGTTGTTTTATACACCTTCCAGCACAGAAGGATCCAACAGCCCATCTGAGTAGGTAGAATTGGTCTAGGGACTGAATTTACATCAATGAGAAGGCTGCCAACTGCAATTTGGTGGCTCACCACAAAGGGCAGCTTTCCGTAGAACCCCATTGTTTCCTGACAGTAGCCTGTAACATCTCCAAAAATAAATCCATTGACATACAACACTTCTACTCAAATTCTTGCACAATGTTACGTAGTTTTTATACTGACTAATAGAATAGCTACTGCAGGTGCAAGCAGATCAGAAGAATCTTTATTTGCATCAGCCACTAGCCATAGCAATAAATAAAATAAAATAAAATAAAATAAAATAAAATAAAATAGGAAAAAAGACAGAGGTCAAAACTTAACTATACAAAATACATTTTGGAGGTTTACATCAATAATAAAATAGTGAACTCCTAGGGGCCAAGGCCTCTTCGTTTCCCCTAATAAAATATTTGAGGGGGTTGCCCCCCCCCCAAGTTGATGGACATTGCCATTCAAATGTGTGTGCAAGGCATCTTGTGATCAATTATGCAGGGTGGGACTCACCTGACCCCCAAATATTTTATTCAAGCTGGCACTCCTGGCAGAAGACAGGTCTGAGAAAGTAAAACCCAAAGAGGTATCGTTCCAGCTGAAGTAAGAGAGAAGGCCTTAATTTACCAATTCTCCTGAGGCAGCCAGGTGAAATCTGAATGTGTGAATTTCAATCCTAACCTGGCTTCTGTTTCAGTGTATCTGAAGAAGTGTGCATGCACATGAAAGCTCATACCAATAACAAACTTAGTTGGTCTCTAAGGTGCTACTGGAAGGAATTTTTTATTTTGTTTTGACTACGGCAGACTAACACGGCTACCTACCTGTAACTAGAACTATGGAAGGCACCACATTGAGCTGCATGAAATGGAAGTCCATCAACCTGACCAAGAAACTTGCACAGGTACAGACTGACATCTTTCTGACTAAATGCAAGAACCTAGACATTATATAGAAGGGTCTGGTGACTTCTGTTTCAGTGTATCTGAAGAAGTGTGCATGCACACGAAAACTCATACCAATAACAAATTTAGTTGGGTCTCTAAGGTGCTACTGGAAGGAATTTTTTAATTTTGTTTAAACCTAACCAAGTTTTACTGGGATAAGCCCCATTGATTTCACCAAGAGAAGAATAGAAGAAAACAGACCATTGGGGTATCTAGTTCAGTATTGTCAAAACCAGGTAGTCTTTAAGAAGAGATATTGAGCCCCACCCTACAACTGTAGTATACTATTCTCCAGAGGTTACTTCAATTGCTTTCTATTAAAACAAACAAACAAACAAACAAACAAACAAACAAACAAACAAACACATGGGGTAGCATTCAGAAGAAGGACCTCCTCAACATAGCACAGTGTCCCTTCTTATGTGACCATCATATGGTAGAAGGTGCTGAAACCCAGCTACTTACAGCACTGCAAAAGTAAGCCTATCCTTTGGTTTTTTATGATGACACCGTTACTCCTTCTGGAGTTTTGAACAATTTTGGCATGGTTTGGAGCCCTATCATGGGTTCCTCCCATGTTGCACAGGACCTCTGAAATTATTAAGGAGTTGGGGGGCAGGGGGGCTGCAGTGCCTCCATTCAACACACACACCATGAAGCTAAGTTGAGAAGGGACCTTTGTGGAATGAATGAGGGCCCCTTTGCGGGACTGAAAAGAACCCCCCAAAAATCACCACATCAAATGAAGCCAATTTTAAAGCATTGGGAAATTACCATCCATAGCCCACATTTTATTGAAAGAAAGATCAGTTGTCCGTTCCTCACAACCCGGGTTGGTGTTAGCTTAATATGCCTACCTGTAGTTTTCCAAAGTAAGAAGCATTTCAATAATAATAATAAAACTGATGGAATTGCTCATGTGAGACTCTATATTTCTTTCTTTCTTTCTGCACTGGAAATGTTTTTGCCAAAATGAAACTCGAATGCCTACTTCCATGGGACATCACAGCTAGAAAAAGTTCTTGTGTGATTAAAAGAGTTATTTCTGACATTTCCCCCTCCCTCCTGAGCTTGTCAGAGATGGAGATGCCGACCTTTTTTGTTCCAGGAGAAATGAAAAGCAAAGGCACCACTTTAACAAGACGTAACGGTTTTGACAAACCATAGTACAAGAAATGCAAAAATCCAGCAAAGGCATTTAGTCATTCATCTCCCAGTCAAGATAATTACAGCTGTCAAGCATGGTTGTGCTATGGGATTCTTTGTCCAGAGGGTTCCTTATTTTCTTCTTCCATCTCTTGCTGTCAATGGGTAGCAGCCATCAATGTCAACGTCAATTTCCACGCATCAGTATTTGTGGCAGTGCAAGAACCTTTCCTTTCAAATCTCTATGTTTCAGCTTGCCAGTCTCCTTGCAGTCACGCAAGCAGTGGATGGTGCATAACTTTTGTAGCACTGAAAACACACTTCAAATGTGTTTCAGATACAGAGAGTATTTGCAGGGGAAACAACTTGCCCTACAACTGTGTACAGAGGCAGGAGGTGGTAGGGGCAGTTCCAGTTTTCTATAATATGCTGTGGCTTTTCGCCACTTACTGCCTTTTCCTACTAGGGCAAAAGGAGGAAATGGCTTAGATTTTTGGCACTGAAAGAGAAGGGACATGTTTTTAATGCATCATTGTTAAAAACAAGGCAAACAGTCAATTTTAGGATTATACCTACAAATAGAGAAGTTGGGTGAAGCTCAGGAGATGGTATCATAGTTAACCAACAGAACTGTTGATGAACACATCCAGACCCCATTCAGCAGTAGGGCAGCTGTTTCTGCTGCTCTGCCTAAGCCTGGCAGTCTTCCAAATAGGGTCATCAGGACCAAGCTGAATGGGCTCAGGATCCAGCCCAAGTCTTTCTCTCCCACCCTGGTTCTACCCCAGCTACACACCTTTTGGGGGACTTACACCTGTCTAAGCTCAGCCAGCTGAACCCTGACTAAATTGGGACACGCCAGTTACACCAGCATATCTTTGGCTGAGCTGAGATTTGGGGTTACATGACAGCTGAACCGGGCTGGGCTAGGAATCAGCCAGTGGAACTGGAAACCCAGTACATCCTATGCTGCTCATCAAAACATAGCTTGCCATAGGATTGCCCCCAGATACAATTTCAATCAGTCTTCACCAACCTTCTCCCTTCCAGATATTTCTGGCTACAACTCCCTTCAGCTCCACACAGCACAGCTGATGGGTGATTTAACACGCCATGTATATTTAAGCCAAGTAGTGGACACCACACAGAGAAATAAAAACCTTACTGGGAATTTTAGGTCCCAGTGATCTCCAAGGCTTTGGAAGAAACAAGCTTTGCTGCCCCAATGCTTTTCTAACCCAGTCCCCCCCCCCCCGCCAAAAAAAAAAAAGAGAAATTATTTATACAGCTCCCATCACACAAAAACCCAATATTTTCAAAAAAGATAAAATATCATTATAAACAATTGAAAATTATCATAAAATTGACTGGTTTGCCTTAGAAGTTTTAACCACTAAATAGGCCCGGTGACACAAAAGGTTCTCAAGAGATGTATGAAGGTTAGACGTGAGGAAACTTGCATAATCTCTACTAGAAGAGGATTCCACAGCATGGGACTGGTGGCATTAAATACCCAACTGCAAATCAAAGCAATTTCTTGGGAAGCTGCTTAAGCCAATACAGACAAAAACAAAGATAATTATAGGTTATGCTCACTGTACTCCTTCACTTACCTACTGAATTTTAATATGGAGCCTCCATTTAGGTATCATGGCTAAGAGCCCCTGTAAGACAAGTGAGTTTCTCTAAAGCATTTAAAAAGCTTTTTTTAGGTCAGTGGGCATACCACATATTGTGATGGTGAGTTAAATGTGCTAAGGGAGCTAAATATGTTAAATAGAATCATAGACTTGTAAAGTTGGAAGGGATCCCAAAGGTGATCTAGTCCAATCCCTTGCAATGTAGGAATATCAGCAAAAGCATCCATGACAGATGGCCACCCAACTCCTGCTTACAAACCTTCAAGGAAAGAGAGTCCACAACCTCCTGAGGGAAACCATTCCACTGTTGCACATCTCTTACTGTTAGAAAGTTTTACCTGATGTTTAGTCAGAATCTCCTTTCTTGAAGGCATTGGTTTGAGTCCTACCCTCCAGAGAAGGAGAAAACAAGCTTGCTCCATCTTCCATGTGACAGCCCTTGAGATATTTGAAGATGGCTATCATATCTCCTCTAAACATACTCAGATCCTTCGACCATTCCTCATAAGGCTTGGTTTCCAGATCCTTGATCATCTTGGTTGCCTTCCTCTGCACACGTTCCAGCTTATCAACATCCTTCTTAAATTGTGATGCCCAGAACAGGATGCAGGATTCCAGGTGTGGTCTGACCAAGACAGAACAGAGCGCTACTATTACTTCCCTTGATCTAGACAATATACTTCTGCTGATGCAGCCTAGAATCGCATTAGCTTCTTTTGTTGCTGCTTCACACTGTTGTCTCACTGTTGAAATATGAGTCAAATATGTCAAGGGAACAATGCTGTTGCACATAAAACCAACATAAAGCAAGTCAGTGTGAATTAGTTAGGTATATAGTTATAGCAGATCCAAACGCCAGCCAGCAGCTGGGTTGCCTCTTTAAAAATAGTGCTCATTCTGATATAAATTCTGAACAATTGCTCCATAGTTATTTCTTAATATTAAATATGATGTAAACACCTCTTTACTTTCCTCAATCACAGTTATGGCTACCATTATGATTTTTTAAAAAAATTCTTTAGATTGATTTGCACGTCTTACTGAATTTTTACAGCTTTAGTCTCAAAAATCAATAAACACATATTAACTTTTTTGTTTTGCTTTTTAAAAAAGTGTTCTGTGCTGGGTTGTCAGATCACAAGACTGAGCTGAAAGGGCTTAGAATTCAACTTTAGTCTCACTTCTCCGGTCCTAACCCTCCGCACCCCCAGAACACCTCATTTTGGGAACTTACACCAATGTAGACTCAGTCAGCTTTGGGATAAGCAAGTTACACCAGTATATATTCAGCCGAGCAAGCATGGGAGACTTAACACTGGCTGAGCTTGGTTGAACCAGGAATCAACCAGCTGAGCTGGAGATATGCTCAGTGTGGGTGGCACTGTGATCTAAATCACTGAGCCTCTTGGGCTTGCCTATCGGAAGGTTGGTGGTTCGAATCCCCATGATAGAGTGAGCTCCTGTTGCTCTGTTCCAGCTCCTGCCAACCTAGCAGTTTGAAAGCACGCCAGTGCAAGTAGATAAATAGGTACCACTGCAGTGGGAAGGTAAACGGCGTTTCAGTGCCCTCTGGCTTCCCTCACGATGTCCCATTGCATCAGAAAAGCTGTATACATGACCTAGAAAGCTGTGAACAAACGCCGGCTCCCTTGGCCTGAAAGCGAGATGAGCGCCACAACCCCATAGTTGCCTTTGACAGGACTTAACCGTCCAGGGGTCCTTTACCTTTTTACTTTTCATGCTGCTTGCTGAACTGCTCGTATCAGCAGATCTTGCCATAGGATTGCCCCCCTATTTCTGAAGAAATGCTATCAACTTGTTTCCCCCCTCCTTCCATTGGAATGAGTAGAAATTCTTCAGTTTGTTATGGATATTAAAGAAAAACAAATTAATTTTAGCCTCAAAAGCTTTTGCAGTTTTCTTCAGGAAGTTTAATTGTGACATCCTACAACATCCAGAATGTTGTAGGACCTTTGATAAATAGCCTGTCTTATTATTGTTTGTCTAGCTCTCATAATACTATATTTTTTTTAAAAAAAATATGAGATAGATATAACCATTTCACAATGGTTCCACTATATTTCACTACAGTTCTGGAAATGGTGTTTACATCAATTGAAAGCTCAAATATAATGTGGAAATCAACAGTTGGGGAAATGTGAAAATGGAATAAAGTGCCATATGAATGCAGCCTTTGTTACTACATATCTGAATCCACAATGAAGCTCAGGCATGTATACTTCCTTCATGAGAGACCTTTTATTTCCTAGCTAGCTGATATCTCAATTCCTGAGGTATGATACTTGCCTGAGGGGAACGAAAATGTGACAAGCTTTGACTGAATTATCCCCATTGCATTACGTCTGTTTGAAATCCTGAAAAAGAACATAACAATCAAAGCAGGTACAAGTGTACAAAGCTACAGAGGGGAAACAAATTCTGATCAATCAGGCTGAAGCCCTTGCATTATAGTTTCATAATGCTGGAAACAAGGAATGCAGACAGTGCCTGTCAAGGTTACCTTTGCTATTTATTTTTTATTGCTTGTGTAAGCTTTTATATGATCTTAAAACAAAAAAACCCGAAAACCTGGAAATTTAACATTTTGTTTTACAACATAATGCTATTCTTAAACCTCACAACAACCAAGGTGAGAAATACAGAAAGGGATATGTTTCCTTTTTGAACAAGTTCCTACATCACTGTCAAATCTGCCATGCCAAATCATCAATCATTTTCAGTGTTATATTAGAGCAAACCTCTTCCTTCCTCCCCCACCCCCTGTCCTGAACTACAGGATATATTTGTTATACTTCTCAGAAGACTGATTTGACTGATATTCGCAAGGTTCACATTGAAACACCAATAGCTCTCCGAAAAGATATCACAACCTAAAATGTTCCATCATTTTTCACTAGATAGGGCATAATAATAATAATAATAATAATAATAATAATAATAATCTCATTTGACTCTAAAATTATCCACTTAAAATTCACATTTAATTTTTACCCCTTGAAATAGACACAGACTTAAGCACAACCCTCTCTGAAATCTTCTCACCACATGGGATATATTGCAGGTGACATGCAACTTTCAGAGCAATAATTTCTATTCAGTATGAACAGTGCTTCTTTTCCAGAAAAAGGTGCCAGAACTGTCCCTCACTACCCCCATTCCCCATGCACCTCCTTCCCTTCCTGCCTTGCCCCTGCCCCTTGCAATTTTTCAAAATTTGGACTTTCCACAAAGACAGACACACGTGTGTGTGTGTGTGTGTGTGTGTGTGTGTGTGATACCCTCTCCCCACAAATGTGTGAGCCAGCCCTGAGCCTGTATAGCAGTGGATGTGGGTTCTGGGGCCTCTAGGCAGAGCAGTAAGCAAGAACAAAGTGGAAGACATCTCAAACGGGTTCCTGTGGGATGCCATGAAAGCAGTAGTTTGTGCGTCTTCTAAAAAATAGCATTAAGTAATGGATGGCTAAATAGAAGGGGAAGAAATGGAGGCATAGTAAATAGAAGGGGAATAAATGGAGGCAGTGAGAGATTTTACTTTCTTGGGCTCCATGATCACTGCAGATGGTGACAGCAGCCACAAAATTAAAAGACGCCTGCTCCTTGGGAGAAAGGCGATGGCAAACCTAGACAGCATCTTAAAAAGCAGAGACATCACCTTGCCAACAAAGGTCCGTATAGTTAAAGCCATGGTTTTCCCAGTAGTGATGTATGGAAATGAGAGCTGGACCATAAAGAAGGCTGATCACTGAAGAATTGATGCTTTTGAATTATGGTGCTGGAGGAGACTCTTGAGAGTCTCATGGACTGCAAGAAGATCAAATGCATCCATTCTTAAGGAAATCAGCCCTGAGTGCTCACTGGAAGGACAGATCATGAAGCTGAGGCTCCAATACTTTGGCCACCTCATGAGAAGAGAAGACTCCCTGGAAAAGACCCTGATGTTGGGAAAGATTTAGGGCACAAGGCGAAGGGGACGACAGAGGACGAGATGGTTGGACAGTGTTCTCGAAGCTACAAACATGAGTCTGACCAAACCGCGGGAGGCAGTGGAAGACAGAAGTGCCTGGCGTGCTCTGCTCCATGGGGTCACAAAGAGTCGGACACGACTAAACGACTAAACAACAACAATGGATGGCTGGGGAAGCAGGCAGAGTGCAAAAAGAACTCCCAGCACTGCATGCAAGAGTGTGCTATTGACGTTCTTAGGCAACACTAAGCATTTCCAGAAGTAAGGGACTAATTGTTAGGGAAGGGAACCCAAAGGACACTCTCAGCAGCCACACAAATCTAAATGACTGTGGGGTGGTGGTGGAGGTGGAATGGAGTAAGCTGAACAGGAGCATTTCACAGCATCATATTTTGTAGCAGGGCTACAAGTTTATAACCATATACTGTAGATTCCATATAGATTCTGCCTTCCATAGCTCTGAGGCTTTGTGAATTTATGGTCATTGAAACATTGCTTCATACATATGAATGAAACAAGCTATGTTGAAGCATACCTATTAACTAATTCATTCTGGATGTAGCCTTCCATCTTTCATGAAGTGCACACATGCCAAGAACCAAGAACAGATAGCTGTTTTTCACAATATAGCTATGTTTCACACCAGTTGCAAACCAGGCCTGGGGCAATTTAAATTACTCCCGGTCCTGCAGGTGAGCATTCAAATTCTTATTACAAATCTTTGGCATATCTATCTGTGCTACCACCCACACAATTTAAAAAGCCTGACTAGCTGACCCCTGTCTGTAATTTATATCATTCATATGCATATGTAATAAAAACTGAAGCCTCTCTTCTCTTTGTCCTTTGACTGATCAGAGTTCACACAGTGTGTATTAAAGAGGTAAATTTTAGAACAGGATCAGCAGGTCACAGTCTTTGAAGATGGTGCCTTTCAGAAGGTACGCTTGTCTTTTATTTTTCCTTAGGAAATGCTACTTCTCAGGCCTCGTTCTTCTTGACCCTGGTAGAGGTTAACAGTTTTAACAGATGGAAGAACTAACTTTAATTCAGTTAAAGTTAAGTCCTGGGAGTATTCTTGAGGAGAATCCGGAGAACCATGTCAACTTGGGACAGTCCTGCGCACTAGGATGGCACTTCCTAGTTTCATTGAAATTAGTGGGATCTGAATTTCATAAAAATCTTTAGGGTTACTGTGCCGCATAGAATTTCAGTCCCTATACACAGCTATTTTTACTTAAATCCCACAAAGACATTTGAGCTGCCTAATTGTGCACGTGAGTGTGGTCCAGATACAAAACGTTTCCCCAAGAAGATCTAATTTCTTCAGGAAACATGTTCTAGTGGTCATATGAGTGGTGGATTCTGATGAATGCATAAAAATGTCAGTCAAACTAGGGATGAGGTCGATTATCCCAATGGCAACTGGTCACCAAATGTTTTGCATGGAGAACCAACAAAAAGCTTAAGCAGTAAATGCTGCTTGAGCCACTTTAGGGGCTATAGAAAGAAAAAAGACTAAGAATTTTTCTATTTAGAAGTAAGCCACACCAAGTTTAATGGGACTTGTCCCTGGTAAGTGTTTTTTTGGACTATGCTGTGAAATACTGACCTACTGGAACAGAGAAGAAATCAGTAGGTCAATTTCAATGACACGAAAGGTATACCGATTGCCTCCCCGTCTCTATCATCTACCAGTATTTCAGGGATATTTCTCTCTCTACTAAACTAGAGGATGTAATTCAGCTGAGTGCTTTTAACTTCCAGTGCGAGCATCTAAGTCATAGTGGGGAAGATTGTGAGTAAGTGACCTATGTGCTTGGTCGGTTTGGTGTTCATGTGCTGAACTTTTAGCAAATGCAGAGAGAGCGTTTAAACCATAGTGGGGAAGAAAGTGACCAAGTGACCTGAGTGCTTAGTTCAGTGTCCACATGCTAGCTCTTCATGGGCAACTTCAAGGTCTCTTTTTTGTGTTTCTTTATCTTTAAACTGGAGTTGAACTGGACAGCCTTTCAAATAGAGGACACATGACCCTCCCATAGGACAGAGCAAAAGCATGCTGTGGTTTCCATTGTCAATCTGACTAGCTGCTTTCATTGTCCAAAACTGAAAACCAGTTGTTATATCAGAACTATTCCTTGTATCCATTCTGCTCACTCCATTGTGGCAGGTATGGTTTTGATCAGCGTCTTTTTTGGTGATATATTAATATTTGTCCATATAGCAATATTTATGCCAATGAATGTTTGACAGAAAACTCAAAATGATTGCAACTATTAGATTCTATTCTTGCAAGATAGTGTACCATGGCATAAACTCCGACATTTCTGAGATGAAAATAGGGACATCCTATTCCATAATAATAGTTTTGTTATTTATACCCCATCCATCTGACAGGGTTGCCCCAGCCATTCCGGGTGGCTTCCAACACATATAAAAGCATAACAAAACATTAAACAACTTCCCTATACAGGGCTGCCTTCTTATGTCTTCTACTTATCTCCTTGGCTTGGGGGTCACATAGCTCCATACCCTCCAACATTTCTCCACTGAAAATAGGGACATCATAGGGGGAAACAGGACAATCGGTGATCAAATCAGAAACTGAGATGGCTTCCGTAAATCTGGACTGCCATGGCCTGAAATTTGATGTGCACCTATGTAATTGTTATAAGTTTGTGGTGTGCCAGAATTCCCCTTCTAATTCTAGGGTGCCAGACATTGAATTTAGCATGTTAAAACACAAGCCAGGAGCCAGCCTGGTGATGACCCACTACGATGAGTCACTGGCTGGGACAAAGGTTGGTGGTTCAAATCCCCATGATAGAGTGAGCTCCCATTGTTCTGTCCCAGCTCCTGCCAACCCAGCTGTTCAAAGGCAAAGCAGTGCAAGTAGAAAAATAGGTACCACTGTGGCAGGAAGGTAAATGGTGTTTCCATGCACTCTGGCACTCGTCATGGTATCCTGTGTGCCAGAAGTGGTTTTTTCATGCTGACCACATGACCTGGAAAAGCGTTCTGTGGTCTGTTCGCCTGGTGCCTTCAATATACACCTTTAGGCACCAGGCAAAAACTTTCCTTTTTAACAAGGCCTTTGGTTGATTTGATTGACATCCTATGCCCTTTTAAAATGTGGTTCTTTTGGGAGGCAGTGTATTTGGTTGTCATTTTTATTTTGATTATACACTTTGTTTTCCCCCCTGTGAACCGCCCTGGGACCTCTGGGTAGTCAATAAATAAATATAAATAAATAAACACCAGCTCCCCAGCCTGAAAGCAGAGATGAGTGCTGCACTCCATAGCCAAATTTGACTGGACTTAACCACCACAGCAGTACTTATTTATCTACTTGCACTGGTATGCTTTTGAACTGCTGTGTTGGCAGAAGCTGGGACAGAGCAACGGGAGCTCACCCTGTTGCGCGGATTCAAACTGCCAACCTTCTGACTGGCAAGCCCACGAGGCTCGGTGGTTTAGACCACAGAGCCACCCATATCCCCATGATTTATGAATAGCCAGATGTGAAATTGAGAATGACCAGAAATAAAGTAGTCTGTCATTGCCCCGCCCCATCCCAAACAAAGGACAGAATTTTATTTGGAATAGAAAGACATTTTGACAGATTGAGGTTGAATCCTGACAAGACAGAAGTACTGTTTTTGGGGGACAGGAGGCGGGCAGGTGTGGAGGATTCCCTGGTCCTGAATGGGGTAACTGTGCCCCTGAAGGATCAGGTGCACAGCCTGGGAGTCATTTTGGACTCACAGCTGTCCATGGAGGCACAGGTCAAATCTGTGTCCAGGGCAGCTGTTTACCAGCTCCATCTGGTACGTAGGCTGAGACCCTATCTGCCTGCGGACTGTCTCGCCAGAGTGGCGCATGCTCTGGTTATCTCCCGCTTGGACTACTGCAATGCACTCTACGTGGGGCTACCTTTGAAGGTGACTCGGAAACTACAACTAATCCAGAATGCGGCAGCTAGACTGGTGACTGGGGGCGGCCGCCGAGACCATATAACACCAGTCTTGAAAGACCTACATTGGCTCCCAGTACGTTTCCGAGCACAATTCAAAGTGTTGGTGCTGACCTTTAAAGCCCTAAACGGCCTCGGTCCAGTATACCTGAAGGAGCGTCTCCACCCCCATCGTTCTGCCCGGACGCTGAGGTCCAGCGCCGAGGGCCTTCTGGCGGTTCCCTCATTGCGAGAAGCAAAGCTACAGGGAACCAGGCAGAGGGCCTTCTCGGTGGTGGCGCCCGCCCTGTGGAACGCCCTTCCAGCAGATGTCAAAGCGATAAACAACTACCTGACATTCAGAAGACATCTTAAGGCAGCCCTGTTCAGGGAAGTTTTTAACGTGTGGTTTTACTGTATTTTTTGTTTTATGGAAGCCGCCCAGAGTGGCTGGGGAGGCCCAGCCAGATGGGCGGGGTATAAATAAATTATTATTATTATTATTATTATTATTATTATTATTATTATTATTTGCTCAATCAGAATCATATTCTTTCATGTGCCCTTACCAAGTTCCCAGGGTTCCTGGAAATTGATAAATGCTATTAAAAGAACTCATTTTAAGTCAGCATATCCAATGAATCACATGTTCGTAGACCTGAATGTCACATGTATAGCTAACCTTATTTACATACAGTGAGATTCAAAACTATTTTGCTTTTGCATTTTCCTTGAGACAGGAGGATTCTCTGTGACTACCATTCCGAAAGTGCAGCAAATATGAAATAAGGGCACAGACATCAAGCATTACATTCTTAATATTTTATTACTAATAGCTGTATTAATGTTGTAGCCTGCATGAAGAATCTTCTGTGGCTCATGTTCTGTCTCCTGATTAACTAAATGCAAGGAGTAAAATTCTGGATTATTGCTGTGCATGAAATCTATTAGTCATGCTCATTCATCACAAGTAAAAGACGTTGAGGAGGGGAAATAGTTTTGGGAAAACATGGAGAGAAATGTTAAACAGTCCCTTATGTAAACATTGCAGTGTGCTGCTTTTTAAAAGACAAGATAGAACAGTTAAATTCCGTCATCTCCTCTTTACTAAAATCTAAATAGTAGGAATCGTGTTAATTTTATGCTGCATTGTAATATCCTTTTGTAATATGAATGATGATCAGGTAAGAATGTCAGTAAATAAGGGCTTATTTTATTGCCCATGAAAATATACCCAGATTATATTTCTGAAATAATAGGGTGTCCCTTTGAGTTCTATTTTCGCTTCTTTCTCCTGCAGTCCCAACTGCACCTCAAAATCTGCTCCTGGGGGTTGGAGAAAGGAAGGGGGAGTCCTGTTAGCAAAATTCACACAGTGTTGAATACAACCAGGGACTCAGCTACATTAGTAAAGAAACAGCATTTTGAATGCACTATAAACTTGCAACACCAGCTGGCGCCAGAGAGCAGGAAATTTTAAAACAAGATTTTCCATAGAGTTTTCTCCCCTTTTGTTAAAAGGATCTGATTTCTGACTTATTTATAGCATTTTTTCCTGTGTTTAGATCCATCCCAGGTGTTACATGGTGTGTGTCTCAAAAAAAACACAACAAAACAACTATTGTTACCATAGTAGGGTGGTCTAGACCTACATATGCTTTTAAAAAACACACTCAATTTACCATATTTTTCGCTCTATAAGATGCACCAGACCACAAGACACACCTAGTTTTTGGAGGAGGAAAACAAGAAAAAAATATTCTGAATCTCAGAAGCCAGAACAGCAAAAGAGATCACTGCGCAGTGAAAGCAGCAATCCCTCTTGCTGTTTTGGCTTCTGGAATAGCTGCGCAGCCTGCATTCTCTCCATAAGACGCACACACATTTCCCCTTACTTTTTAGGAGGGAAAAAGTGAGTCTTATAAAGCAAAAAATACGGCAATTCATTGAGTAGTTTCTACTGATAATTCCAGTCACATCACAAAAATCTGCCACCCCTCCCCCTAATATAAGGGGACTCTCTGTGGATTTTTATTGGTGATCACAATATGCTTTACTGAGGTTGGCATTTGTAGAAGAAGAGATCACTGCCACAGAAACATAGTACTCTCTCTAAAGGCAAAAATATTGCCGCCCACATTTACATGCGACAAACAGAAGAAAAATGCTCTCTGGCAATCACTAAAAAAAAATTTGAATAGTGGTTATTATACTCCCACAGTCGTTCAGCAAAATACTTCAGCTCACAAAGCAGATTCTGAATTCACATTAACTACTTCTATTCAGTGTGCTTCCTCAGTCTCACTTTCAGTGGTTGCCGAAACCATTAAAATATTAGTTTTATAAATCCAAAATCACTTTATTCAGCTGTTAACAGTATCGGTTCAATGTGGGACTATGATTTAGTGCATAAAAATGCAACACACTTATTCTTGTTTAGCTGTGTTACCTTTCTCTTGTATGGGCAGGAGATACATATGTTTTTCCTGGAACAGAAATCTAGGGGGTGCCTACTCATGTATTTCTACATAATTCCCATTAGATATCTTCCACATCAAACATGTGTTGGTTGACCTTTGGGACCTTTCTGACTGTGTAACTCTACCAAACATGCAAGCATGTTCCTCTGCTTCTCCCAGAGTTCAGAGGACAGAAAACGACACACATAGTGTTAGGGGATGCAACAAGTTCAAGATTGTGGACTTACATAGTTTCTCCTTCAGGAGCATAATCAATATGGAGTAGATACACATTTTGACTGAACTATTCTAAGTAGGGGTGGCATTTTCTGAAACATTCAATGCCATTCCCCCCCCCCCCCTAAATACTGACTCGATCTTGATGAGATGCAATGTTTTTTTTAATGGTTCCATTAAAATTTGCATTATTATGTGCGTAGTATTATATAGATATATGCTCCAAGTTTCTTAACGTAACCATCACTTAAGCAGAGAGATACAACTTTGAACACAGTTTGTAAAAGCACATGGGGCATATAAATAGTCAGACCTTTAAAAAATATAGAGAGAGCAGCAGCAATGCATGAGCAGGTCAGACATAAGTGGGCACTCCATACAAGAGGTAAAGCTCACTCAGGTCAGAACTGACAAACTCCACAAATAAATCCATTTAAAACAGATTCCTCCTCCATCCCTAATCCTAATCCTGTTTATTCAGAAGTAAATGCCACTGAGTTCAACAGGGCTTAATCCCAGATAAGTAGAGTTAGAATTGCAGGCTAAGAGGAGTTGGCTTAAATTCGTTCCAGAGCTTGAGTTATAGAGGACTCTGGCTCGTGTGTGTGTGTGTGTGTGTGTGTGTGAGAGAGAGAGAGAGAGAGAGAGAGAGAGAGAGAGAGAGAACTGTTGTTGTTATGTTATGTTGTACCATGTGAAGGCTTCGTGATGAAGGAGTACTTCCCACAATTCCACTCTTCCACTCATTGACTTGCCAATGTGTGGTTTGCCTCTACGCTTTGGTCACATGGAGCCATTTGGTTGTATGTACCTTCCTGCTTCTAGCACATGAGGATTGTGATGGCCAACCGCTCTCCACCACAATGTGGCCTTGGGCATCAAACTTCCATCCCTAGCCCCACCCACTCCAGCACTAGTGTGTACCTCTTTAAATCTGTGAAATTTTGGACAGTGTCATATTAGACTGAGATGCAATCTGAACTTCTTGTACCCTCCTCTGCCCAAATCCACCTCTTAGGATCAAGAGGTTGCTTGAATTCAACTCTCCCACCCAGTCTCTGATTTGCTTTTTAGGGTTGCCATCTCTGGGCTTCCAATACCTCAAGCAGTGTTCTTACTACTGCCACCACAGAAACACTAATATGTCTGACTGGCTGAACCTCTTATTTATGTATGCGACTACTGCGGCCCGTGTTTTGTTAGCCCCAAAATGGAAAACGAGTGAGGTCCCAACTAAAGAAGAATGACAACTTAAACTGATGGAACATGCACAGCTTGCGGATCTAACAGACAGAATAAGAGAACAAGGAGAAAATACGTAAGAAGATTGGAAAATGTTTATTGAATATACGGGGGGAAATTGTGCACATTTGAAAATGTTGGCAACATTAAGATAAATTCAACAGTGTGAATAAGTTTTGATGGAGGTAATAATGGAATACTGAATGGTTTAGTTTATAGAAAATATGCATGGATTTATGTTATGCAAAATGAACCACGGAAAGAGAAGGGAAGTTTTTGATATTTTGAGGTTGTTTAAATGAATATTCTAAATTGTAAAACAGAAAATTTAAGAAAAAATATTTAATTTTGTTTTTTTTAGAGAAGAATGTGTTTGTCAGCAGAAGGTTATCAGGACATGGGCAGAGGAATATATAGAGCAAATTCTGCCATCAACCACCATAAGATATGATATTATGATATATATGCCACAAATTCCCCCCCCCCCTTTCTTCTGAAGTCAAACACAAAGAGCAAGTATGTGCTGGTGCATTTAAAGGAGCCAGAGACATAAGTAACACATACTTAATATAGGGCTTTTTGCATTAAAGCACACATTGAAAACAATACGTATCAGAAACCTTTTGCAATGCCTTCATCTTGTGTTGCGTGTTTGTGTATTATACACACTGCTCCAGCTGCTCTCCATTTTCCTTGCTAAAGACTATATTTTCTGGGCTTTGGAGAAAAAAACCTCATTGTTAAATTATGCATTAAGATGTGATTAATGAATGTTTTGCATCCTGCGAGTAAATCACGGATGACTTTATTCAGCTTCAGTGCACCAGGATCATTCACTAATATTTTGACAGCTGTTTGTGAAAGAAAAAGTCTTCAAATATCCAGTTGTGATTTGAGGACCCGATCCCCGCTTGGGGAATAAAGACACGTGGACACAGTATGTAAGGTTAATGGGTAAGGAAAAGGCCACAACTTTATTGATTACAGCATGTGAGAAGGTATTGGCTTAGGCATTGGACCACGGAACATTAGACTCCACCCACTCAGAGAGGGGTGAGCCCAAAGGGGGTTTATTCACCAGAAGGTGGAGCCTGTTGATGCTAATACAACTATAGGCTCTCTCTTGATGTCACCAAGGGTCGTGCCATGGCCCCCACATGGGCATTGGACAGGATCCACGACTGCCGGATTCCTTTAGCGGAATACCCAAAATTGTCGGGGAAGGCGATGGCCACACCTTGCCCCCCGAAACACCAACAACACATTCCAATGCCTCACCGCCAAATACCATGAAAGCTGTGACGGTTGCTACGAGGTAGGAGAAAAAAACCAAGAGGCTGGGCCAATTTAGCCAATTGGAAAAAACTCCTACCGGGCCCCCTGGTTAAACAGGGCGACCAACCAGAGGTCCATAGCAAAGTCAGGAAAAGCTAATCTAAAGGGAGTGGAAGGTGGGTGACTCGAAGAAAATGTGTGTGCAATGGTGGGGATGGCTGGCGTGGCTGCATTTGAATGGCAAGCCACGCCCCTGCTGAGCTTCCCTATTGGGTGCCCAACTGGGGAGGGGCGTGGCACACCAGCCTTGGAGTTGAAGCAGGGGGTGGAGCGCCCCCTGCATGACGTGGGAATCATCTCCCGCTCACAACCCCTCCCCTCTGGTAGGAGGAGAGGCTTTGTGAAAATTTAGGGAAAGGGTTAGTGTCATCTTTTTTTTGTTTTGTTTTAAGCAATGGTCATGGTCATTTTTTTAAGTGACCATATCAGCTGTGAGACCTGGAAGAGTTGCTCCCTGCCTTGCAGGTCTTTTCCTACCTGGCCTGGGACAGTGATTGAATCCAGCTACAAAAACTGAGGGTGTTGAAGAGGCCAGAGACCACCTAGGTTGTCTCTTAGTGCAGATCCAGGTCATCAAGCTGGAGTTTTCATCAGTGGCGTAGCATGGGTTGTCAGCACCCGGGGCAAGGCAAGTAATTTGCGCCCCCTAACCCGTGGATTTGTGCCCCCTAACCCGTGGATTTGCGCCCCCTAACCCTAACCCCCAGATGTTGCGCCCGGTGCGGCCGGCCCCCCCTGCACCCCCCACTCTACGCCACTGGTTTTCATAGTCACTGCCCACCATGAATAACCATTGGCAGGATTGGCAGCAACAACAGCAGACATGTCCCATGCTTATGATGATATTTTATTCTCTTGCTAATTATTCTGTTTTAAATATGCATTTTATATGCATTTTCCTTTAGTAAACTTTAATTTTGAAATGTGATTTTTTTTTGTTAACTTTCCTGCATTAAATGTGCATTGTGTAATTGACCTCCTTTGTAATGTTATATTTTGAAATCTTTAATATGTCTAAATGAATGATACTTAAAGGCTGGGTTCACTAATGGAAGCTAGTATGGGGACTCCACCAGCAGAACTGTCTCCCTTCCTTGATTTGTGTGCCCTCACACTTTTGCCAAACTTTCTCTAAAGCAGGCATGGCCAAACTTGGCCCTCCAGCTGTTTTGGGGCTAACAATTCCCATTATCCCTGACCACTGGTTCTGATAGCTAGGGATGATGGGAGTTGTAGTCCCAAAACAGTTGGAGGGCCATGTTTGGCCATGCCTGCTCTAAAGGGTCAGGACAACCCACAGGACATTGTGAAAAGGAAGAGAAGGGTGCTACTTCCATAAACTCAAGCACTACTTGCTGGATGGAATAATCTCCTTATCTCCTTAGTGTTATGGTAAACTCTCCCCAAAGCTTTTAATGGTGCAATCCTAGGCGTATTTCCCATCATGTCAGTGGTGCTTCTTGCTCCCTGGGATAGCTCAGTTTGTCAGCATGTGACTATTAATCTCACGGTTCGAGTCCCATGTTGTGTGAAAGATTCCTGCACTGCAAAGGGTTGGATTAGATGACCTGCATGGTTCCTTCAAACTCTATAAATCTGTGTTTTTTTGGATTGCAGCCTAAAGCACTCTAAAGAACTAGACTGTGAAAAGATAGAGTAGTAAATAATGAAAACACTGAACACTAGACTCTCAAACTTTCTCCTTTCTTCTCTCCCCCCCCCCCCCCCGTCAGAGAGGTTGTCCTAAGTAATTGAGATTATGATGATGAATCTGTTGCGGCACTCTGCTTGGGAATTTATACAAACTAATGCAGAGAACTGCAAGCTCGGGTTCACGTTTTCAGTCTGAACTAAACAGCTTCACGCCCTCCATATAAGGATGGCTGGAGAGGTTAATTTAAATGTTCCATCCTCACCGCCCAGGACCCTTGCCAATCAATCAGAAGCGTGTTGTGGAGCAAGCAGTTTTGAAGTCAGATGCAGGAAGGTTAAGGATGAGCAACACTATAACTCCAACTGCTAGAAACTAAGTGACACATCTTATTGCTGTGGAAAAACAAACGTGTACTGAAAGCAGGCAGATAAATTTCCTTACTTCCAAACCCAGCTTATTTCTTACTCCCCTGTTTTTTGACATTTTTTTTGCATACATATCATCAACCCCTTGTTGTCCTCCTATGTATTAACAGTGTGTGAAACCCATCCCCTTCCCTAGAAATCTGATTAAACATATCAAAATGTATTTGCTTTCCTTAAAATTGCTGTGTTTTGCCTAGCAGGAATCTCCGAGTTTCTTCTCCAGTTTTCAAGAAGACAGATGCAGACAGCTGTGTGATGTGTCACCACCTGCCTTTGAAAATGTACCAATTCTATCTAAGGAGGGGAAAGATATTGAGCTTGGTATGCATTTTCATGCAGACCTACCTAATCCACACTTCCAAAAACAATATGTGAATGGAGATAAAGCTGCCGCTTCAATTCTGCAGATCCCTGAAATCTGCAATCCAGTTCTCCAAAAATGTGTATTGCAATGCACACATTCCTGAAAATAGCACCCAAGAGTGCATTATATGAAGAGAAACCTGAAAAAAAAGAAAATGTACGTTAGACAAAACAGCATTCAGAAATGTGCACACTTGGTTAAAGTGCACAAATACGCTGTTGAAAAATTGTGGGGACTGAAAAAATGCAAAGGGCTGCAAAACTGAAGTCTGAATCAAGAGGAACCAAAACAGAGTGATTTGCCCATTCCTAGTTCTGTCAGAACTTCTCTTCAAATTGTTCAGACGTTTTGCAAAATCAGGAACCTGCGTATTTGAAATTTAATGGGCCGCACGTATCTGAATCTACTAAAGTTGAAGCGGCAGTGCTAGCTATATATCAAACTTGGGATTTGAACTGATTGCCTGTGTGGCACTATCCATAGCTCATTTCCCCTGCAGAGCATAAAATTTGACTGTGAGTGACAGGAAATGTGTTCTGGCTTCCATGTGGTTCCCCCAAAGTTGTCTCCATTTCTCTGTGTGCTCCAAAGGGTTTTGGTCATTTACCTTGATTCAGTATTGGAGACATGTGGAGCATCTAAGAGATTGTCTCAGCAATGAGTGCGCTGTTATTACGCAAATTAATCCTAATAGTCCTGAGCCTATTATAATTTCATATTATTTAGACAAGTTAATCCGAAGACAAACTGCCCAATTATCCTCTTTACCTGTAGGGAATTTAATTCCAAACCTCCGTCACAGCATGTTTTGGTGTCTTAGAACAAACGCCATCTTAGTGGCCTGCTTGAAACACAATAAATATTGTAAGATTCGGGTTTTAAAAAATGCATATTGCTTACCAAGCAGGCACAAAAGAATTAGCCCATCCTCAACCCCATAAAATATCAATAAAATCAATATAAAAAAATTCCTTCCAGTAGCACCTTAAAGACCAACTAAGTTAGTTCTTGGTATGAGCTTTCGTGTGCATGCACACTTCTTCAGATACACAGCTTTCATGTGCATGCACACTTCTGAAGAAGTGTGCATGCACACGAAAGCTCATACCAAGAACTAACTTAGTTGGTCTTTAAGGTGCTACTGGAAGGAATTTTTTTATTTTGACTATGGCAGACCAACATGGCTACCTATCTGTCAATAAAATCAATGGGTGACATACAGAGTTACCCTTCCTCTTCTACCTTTTGTAGTCCCCACCCCACCTCGAAGTTACTGAAATCTGCTCCAGAGGACTGGGGAACCAGAGGGGAGGGAAGTCTAGTCATGTTCACAACAGACCTTTCAGTGCGTTTCCCACTTATGACACACTAGCCAACCAGAGGCCTATAGGAAGCTTGCAAGGAGGACAGACACAGCTTGGGTGAAGTCATTATCACTGTTCAGACATACTGAATAAAGCTTGACTAAATGTGCAAGGAGGGATTCCAAAATACACGAAAGTATCCATGGGTACAGAAGGCTTCCAGGGGACTGGCCTGGAATACGCAGAAAGTAACAGGGATTAGGGAGGACAGCTGGTGAGTTTGTGCATGTTCTCCCCTTCTCACATGTTTGGTTAAGCCCCATTGATAGCACACAAATAGGGCTATGGTTCTTCAAGAATGGGAAAAGAGGTGGGGTGTCATAGGAAGAAAGCAAGATAAGGGGGGGGGAGAGAAGACAGTGGTGTGAGTCAAAATGGTCAACAACCTCACATGTAATGTCCTCGTCTCTCTCTCTCTCTCTCTCTCTCTCTTATCTATATCTATCATCTATCTATCTATCTATCATCTATCTATCTATCTATATTTATCTATCTATCATCTATCTATCATCTATCTATCCCACCCATGTGACTGGCCACTTTGGGAATCTCCCAACCAAAAAAGAAGAAGTAAAAAATATATATACAATATCACACACTGAAAACTTCCCTTAACAGGGCTGCCTTCATACATCTTTGAAAAACCACACAGCTGTTTATTTGTTTTTTTCATCTGATTGGAGGGAATTCCACAGGGCAGACACAACTACTGAAAAAGCCCTCTGCCTGGTTCCCTGTAACCTCACGTCTCACAGTGAGGGAACCACCAGAAGGCTCTTGGAGCTGGGTCTCGGTGTCCGGGCTGGACGATGGGGGGTGGAGTCACTGCTTCAGTTATGCAGGGCCAAAGCTGTTTAGGGCTTTAAAGGTCAGCACCAACACTTAGAATCGTGCTCAGAAACGTATTGGGAGCCAATGTAGTTCTATTCACTTCCCCATTGTTAAATCTACATGTAAACACTTGTGATGTTATATATTCTTTTATGATGCAACTACAATTCTAGGAAGGCTTATTCAGATAGAAGTGTCCTTTGAACTTAGTATGACAATCATAGAATCATAGAATAGAATCATAGAATCATAGAGTTGGAAGAGACCACAAGGGCCATCGAGTCCAACCCCCTGCCAAGCAGGAAACACCATCAGAGCACTCCTGACATATGGTTGTCAAGCCTCTGCTTAAAGACCTCCAAAGTAGGAGACTCCACCACACTCCTTGGCAGCAAATTCCACTGTCAAACAGCTCTTACTGTCAGGAAGTTCTTCCTAATGTTTAGGTGGAATCTTCTTTCTTGTAGTTTGGCTCCATTGCTCCGTGTCCGCTTCTCTGGAGCAGCAGAAAACAACCTTTCTCCCTTCTCTATGTGACATCCTTTTATATATTTGAACATGGCTATCATATCACCCCTTAACCTCCTCTTCTCCAGGCTAAACATGCCCAGCTCCCTTAGCCGTTCCTCATAAGGCATCGTTTCCAGGCCTTTGACCATTTTGGTTGCCCTCCTCTGGACACATTCCAGTTTGTCAGTGTCCTTCTTGAACTGTGGTGCCCAGAACTGGACACAGTACTCCAGGTGAGGTCTGACCAGAGCAGAATACAGTGGCGCTATTACTTCCCTTGATCTAGATGCTATACTCCTATTGATGAGGCCCAGAATTGCCATGTTAGGACTGGGTGTTGAGGATGTCTAGGGTTGCCATACTTTGAAGAGCAAAAAAGAGGACACATTTGCCAACTTCTGCTTTTAACTATGGATCGCTATGGACAGCTCTACCCATGAAAAAAAGAGGACATGTCCTGGAAAAAGAGGATGCGTCCTGGAAAAATAGGACAATTCTTACAGTGACAAGCCATATACATATAGGAAGCCCAGTTGCAGGACCTGCATGCAACAGCACTCTGTGGAAATGGGCTCTACACTTAGCTGACTTAACAAGAGAATCAGAATTCTGCTGCAGAACTGCTACCATTCCTGCTTCTCCGAGTGTTGCTGCATGATACATGTGTTTTCAAACACCTGTCTGTTGTATTGACATTGGTATAACTCAAATGAACATTTTGGAGAGCGAAATGAAGAAAATGTGCTAAAGCCTTGAAGAACATAAATTATGTTTTCAATCCCTAAATGCTTCCCCGCTTTTAAAATGTGATCTTTTTTTCTTCATCTCCATGTTTTGCAAAATGTGGTTTATCGTTGACTTTGCTGCAGAAATTTCTTTGTAAATGACAAAACAGATTGCTGTGTAAAAGGAGTCTTAACTACAAATTAATTACAGCAGGGGTTCTGTTCTACAACTCGTTAAAATCTGCTGAACTTCAGTTCCTGGAGTTTTGCCTAAGCTGTTTCTCAGGAACTGCACACTTGGAAATTTCTTGTTTGCTATAATAGATAAACAAAAGAGTTATAAACCAGCAGTGCTGAAAATTATTACGGTGCATTTATCTTCTATTTCCTGTCATCTACCTTTAAACCGATGCCTATCATTTGTTTAATTGTCATATTTCAAAATGTACTGGGATCTTCTCTCCTTACCTTGCCCCACCCCCCAGCCTCAACAATAATATTTATCTGCCTTATAGTTTCTTGATGTTTGTGTAAAATATTGAAAGATGATAGAATGTACTTCAGTACTGCTATTATCTGGAGTTAATAAAACCTTCAGTGGGCCTATTAATTTATCATTAAGAGCAGCTGTAAGTGGCTATAATAACATTGTTTCAGTTGATTCATCATAATCACTCTATAATGGACAATGAAAAAAAAGATCAAACCCCTTTCTATCAAAATATGAAAAGGGCAATGGATAAGACCAGAAATAAATTCGTTTTTAAAACAAACAAACAAAACCCTTGCTATGTCAAAACCTGTCCATATTTCTCAAAGGTTTTCTCCGCCCATGAAAAAAGGTTGTGTATGCCTCGTTCAAAGGATGCATTAGAATTTGAGTGAGGTGTTGACCTTATCTTATAATGGCAAGGTAGAGATGAATGGGGGTCGTATGTAGTTATTTCTCTTTCCACTAAACATTTTTCCAGTGCTATGTAAGTTCCCTGTCAACCTGAACTCTGAGGTCCCGCTCCAAGGCCTCCCGGCGGTTCCTTCACTGAGAGAAGTGAACAACAAGGAAGCAGATAGAAGGCCTTTTTGGTAGTTGCACCTGCCCTGAGGAATGCCCTTCCAGAAGATGTCAAAACGACTATATAATTTTTTTGTAGACATCTGAAGGCAGCCCTGTTTTGGGAAGCTATTAATTGTTGTTGTTGTTACTGCATTTTTGTTGGAAGCCGCCCAGAGTGGCTGGGGTATAAGAGATGGGCGGGGTATATGAGATAGATTCTTATTACAGGATGATGATGATTCCTAATCTGACAAAGAGCCATGGGATGAGTTACCCCATAACATTCCTCCTCAACTTTCACCAAAGCATAGGGAAGTTGGGAGGCTATCTCCCAGGGGTGCCAAATTGAATATAATATTACGGGTGGCAGGTAAGCCCCGCTGGGCATAATCAATCACGTTGCAGTGTATACACGCCATTTGAATGACAATGTCCAATGCCTGCCTCCATCAAATATTTTATTGGGGGTGGGCTAAGGGACTTTGGTTCTTGGAGTTGGCTCCTGTGCTATCTACCAAGCACCTGAGAGCAGTGTTCTCAGTTTGTTTTCACAGTAAGTTCTCACTTCTACCTTTCAAAAAGGAAAAGGGGGGGGACTTTACACCAGGCTTCCTCAACCTCGGCCCTCCATGTGTTTTTGGCTTACAACTACCATGATCCCTAGCTAGCAGGACTAGTGGTTGGGGATGATGGGAATTGTAGTCTCAAAACATCTGGAGGGCCAAGGTTGAGGAAACCTGCTCTACACTCTGCTTTCTTTTAACTTTAACAAAAAGTTAAACAAAGCAACCTTCCCGCAAAAAACTTACTTAAAAACAACCACAACCACTCATGAATGGCTACTGGGAAATCTGCAGAATGCTGATGACCAGTGACATGATTTGTAGAATGAAAGGAAAGACTCTGACAAAGAGGAATTTGCAGGGTCTTGTTTCTCCTAGTTTCTAATGATTCCAGGCTTCAGTTTTCACATTTCTGCAAGTTTACATTTTTTAAAACACATGTAAATTCATCAGCATTTTAGTGTGATTCCCCCCCCCATTGCATACGTTTTGTATGCAATTTTACCTGATATACATTTTTGCAAATTTCCTGTGATAACAAATTTTGCATGTCATTTCCATTAACACGTGCATTTCTGTGCACTCTTTATTCTAGTACAGTGGTACCTCAGGTTATGAACTTCATTCATTCTGGAGTTCAGTTCTTAACCCGAAATCATTCTTAACTAGAGGCTAATGGGGCCTCCCGCTGCTGCCGTGCCACTGGCATGCAATTTCCGTTCCCAACCTGGGGCAAAGTTCTCAACCCAAGGTACTACTTCTGAGTTAGCGGAGTTTGTAACCCGAAGTGTTTGTAACCCAAAGCGTTTGTAACCCGAGGTACCACTGTATACCATTTTGTACACTTTTTATTTATCAGGAAAACTGCACTGCAAAATTCGAAGACGTGTGAATTTTGTACAATTACTGTGTTTTGATCTGCATGTCATTTCAGAAAGTGTGAATTATGTCTGTATCTTTTTAAATGCAAGCAGAAAGACATTTCTCCCCTTCCCTACTAACAAAACTCCCTGGGCACTTCAAAATAAGGTAAGCAAAGAAAAAGCCCATACCCCATCCATGAGAAATTCAACATTTTCTCCAACCTTTGACAATTTTCTTTTCCCGTTAAGTGATGGATAATGGTAAAAGGGGGAAAGAATCAAGAGGAAGATACAGTGCAGCACTAGTTTGTAAGAAACCGAGGTGGAAGGGTGTTCCAAACAGAACTATGCATGAACGAAACAACTGAGTAGATTGTTGCTCCAGTGCGGCACAGGCTTCTGATATAGAGAGGGGTTATTATCCACTCAGCGTTACCCACTCAGAATGTGGCACTCCACTCTGCTTCTAGGTCCCAGTGCTAGAAGCTAAGAGTCAGATTCCCCCACTCCTTTCTATTGCAATGTAGTGGTTTGTGGTGGTTTCGTGAGCGCGTTGGATCCTAAAACTCCCTCTATGTCCCATTCAGATGAGCATTTGAAAATTCCTGATGGAACAGCATATAATGCACCCTCTTGCAATAGTCAGAGATTAAATTTACAAGAAGCCACTTGGAGCAGCGAGGTGATGGTTTTTGGTGCTACTCTCTGCCTACGCCTCCCACTCCCCCTCCCCTTTTCAGCTACTTACTTTTATCCCTATGGGTTCCAAAGCATAGGAACCTTAGAATAATAGGATTGTAGAGTGGGAAGAGGTGACAAGGGTCATCTAGTCCAAAGCCCCAGCTATGCAGGAATCTTGCCCAATGCATGGCTCAAACCCATGACCCTGAGATAAAGAGTCACATGCTCTACTGACTGAGCTATCTGAGAATGGTCTCAACAACATGTGGGTTATAGCCAATGCTGCATGAGCAACTTGCTGCTCGCATGACAGGTATTCATTGGCCTTCTTCTCCCCCCCACCCTCTGGAGGAGATTTTAAAGGTGGAATAGAGAAGAGAAGAGGGGGAAGTTCCATTGCACAAGTGGAAGACTGTTTTGCAAGCAGAACAGCAGTACTGGTGTTTGAGGACCGGGACATTCACAGGGAAACCAAAATGCTTGTTTACAAAGCGATTGTACTACCAACCTTACTGTATGCTTGTGAAACATGGACCACTTATAAATACCATCTCCAACTCCTTGAAAGATTCCATCAACGGTGTCTCCGAAAAAATTGTAAACATCACTTGGGAAGACAGGTGAACTAATACCAGTGTACTGGAAGAAGCAAAGCTCGCCAGTGTTGAAACAATGATTTTTCAACATCAACTTCGTTGGACTGGTCATGTTGTGCGGATGCCTGATGATCGTCTTCCAAAGCAACTACTTTATTCCGAACTTAAAAATTGAAAGTGTAATGCTGGTGGTCAACAAAAGAGGTTTAAAGACTGGCTCAAGGCAAATCTAAAAAAATGTGGTACAAACATTGGCAACTGGGAAACACTGGCCTGTGAGCGCTCCAGTTGGAGAACAGCCTTTACCAAAGGTATCATGGGCTTTGAAGACACTCAAACTCAGGGAGAAAAAGCTAAGAGGAAGGCACGCTTGGCAAATCTACACCATGATCAACTCCCGCCCGGAAATCAATCTCCCCACTGTGGAAGGATGTGTGGATCCAGAATTGGCCTCCACAGTCACTTACAGACTCATGGTTAAAACCGTGCTTATGGAAGACAATCTTACTCGGCTACGAGTGATCGCTAAAGAAGAAGAAAATAGCCCTATGTTTGTTACTCCACAAAAGCGTCTGAGTGAGTGGGGTACTCTTGACACCCAAGGGGGGGATGTGTTAAGAATACAGGATTGGAATTAAAGATAACTATCTGCTTCCTTGCTGCTTCTTTATTCCAGATTGTCCTTTCACGAACATCCCACCCCCAGGAGAAGCAGTCACTGAGGTTTTTAATCCACATACCACGTGCCATTTGGCCTTTATGCTTATGCCTATTATATTTCTTACCTTCACTAAAGGCTCAGTGCCTTGCAGAATGCACTGAACAATGAATATCTCTCCGCCTCCAGGTTAAAAGGCATTTCCTATCCACCCCCTCCCAATGCCAACTACATCCTTCTTTCACTGGCGCAAGACTTTGGCGAATCTTCCTGTTTCCTCCCAGGCCACAACCTCACTTTGTCAAGCAGTCATTCAACCATTTTCAGTCTGGCTTTTAAACAAAGCTCCGCGAGAAACTATGAAGCCTGTTGGTTAAAATAAAGATACATATATAGTGTACTTTGAACTTTATTTTAAAAATGAGAATCAGTTCATGGAATAAGATTCATTTCAGGTGGAGAACTGCAAGGGACAGGGATTCTTAATCTGCCCACAATCCATACAAAGGCTCTGCTCATCCTTGCACTGGAAGGAAGGCCACATTTGACATCAGCCTGCCCAAATGTAAAGACTTCAAGAGAGAGACACCTGCTGATGTTAATGATCAAGTCGCACCTCTTTCCTTTGGCTTTGAATCACTATACACTGCTTTTCTGTGTTCCTGCTTTGTTATTGGTTATTTTATGATTTTAATGGAAATTGTACTTGCTCAACTGTATTATTATTATTATTATTATTATTATTATTATTATTATTATTATTATATTTCAATTGAACAAAATAGTAAAAAAGTGAATAAAAAGTAAGAAGGGAAATAAGGTATATTATATCACTATATATTCAGCTACAATTCCATATATGCTTGTTTATTATATAGCTATATAAATGTATAATAATAATAATAATAATAATAATAATAATAATAATAATAATAATTTATACCCTGGCCATCCAGCTGGGTTTTCCCAGCCACTCTCAACAGAATATTAAAAACACAATAAAACATCAAACAATAAAAAACTTCCCTAAAAAGGGCTGCCTTCAGATGTCTTCTAAAAGTCAGATAATTGTTTATTTCCTTGACATCTGAAGGGAGGGCGTTCCACTACCAAGATGGCCCTCTGCCTGGTTCATTATTATTATTGATGGTGATGATAATAATAAATTATTTCTATGCTGCACATCTGACTGGACCCCCAATGTTAAGAATTATCAGGGGATGGAGGAGGCCGATTGCAGAGCTGAGTATGGCACAACCTCAGTGGCTGGTGGCTCCTGCTCCTCTTTCTTCTACATAAGGGAAAGATGGAAAAAGTAGCCCCTGGTCAGGGGCAGTATGGGGAGGGGAGGAGGAAGTCAAGAGAGAGAGAGAGAGAGAGAGAGAGAGGAGGAGCTGCTGACCAAAGAGGCCACACTGCTACCACATTCTTCTCTGCCCCTGGCTCCTCCTGGCATTCTGACACTGCAACAGCCTGATGTCACAATTTCTGTCCAACCCCTCCCAATGGATGGGTGGGGTTTGCAACACCACTATACACTCACCTGGCCAGGGCCACCCACCCGCCCCCCTGGTGAGGGCCAGGGGAAAGGGACCGATGCTTTGGCCAAGACTCCCTTTGCTTTCCCCGCTCCAGGTTCACCCACCCAACCCTCCTTAAATAATAACACCTTCTTTGCAGGCTAACTTCTTGCTTCCTAGGTCAGCTGGTGCTGCTATGGTTGTAAGATGGTTGCTGTATTCAGAACTGGGAAGGAATTTTCCCTGCATTGGCAGGTTTTCCCTTCCCTGTACCAATTCATCACAACTTTGGCGGTTTTGGGGCCTTGGTAGGTATCCTATAGTCTATCTTTGGGCCTTGGTAGGTATCCTATAGTCTATCTTCAAGTTTGGGGGAGTATCTCATGCACCCCCACGCGACGGCTTTTTGCAGGCCCCGTTAAAGGGTTGATTATGGGAGTCACTGGCCCTAGAGTGATGGCAAGTAGGTCAAACTCCCGCCTGAGGTGAGGTGGGAGGGCACCCTGTGTAAGTTCACACTTTACAGTTCCCTCCCACTGCTCCTTATTTTGCCCTGCACATCCTCAGTCCCTGTCGGGTTGAGAGGGATGCCTTCTAAGGCCTATGCCAAGTTTCCTACATCTGAAATTCAATAAAGTTGTGGCCTGATTTGAACCCATACTTTGGTGTCATGTGTCCTTCTTGGGGGCGGCGGGTAGGCCCCAGGGGCAGGGTTCAGCACGTGAACTCACAAACACGACATCCCCATGTCCTTCACGGGCAACTCCCCCAATAATCTTTGCAAGATGGCAGCTCTTTGCCAACCCAAATTCTCAAAGAAGGGGCCACCCCCAAAAGTTCTACACGTGGTGTGCGCACACCATGGGGCATGCTCAAGTCATGCATGCACACCACGGGGCACCCGCACGCCACATCTGCATGCCCCCGCTTAAGCAGAACACACACAAACTGCTGCCTCCGCCTTGGCTAGATAGCTGAAATTCAGCCAGCTGGTTATGTGTATCTTAGTCTTAATGAAAAACACCACAGACCTAGGAGTCTGTTGCAGCCGGCATTAGTATTTGGAAAAAGGAGGCAGGCACGTTAGAAAAGTGATTTGGGCTGCCATGAAATTGTTACTTTTTAACATTTCCAATGCTATTACTATTCCCCTATTCCCAGTCTTGGGTGCCAACTTGGCAACTTTGACTACTATTATCCCCTTGACTTGCTGGAGGAGGGTATGATTTGCTGTTCTATCTCAGACAGCAAAACACGTTAATCCAGCCCTCACCAACAGGAATTGCTTTAGAGCTAACTTGGGACTTTTCCATATTGCTTTGTTCATGATGATGAAATGGCTTTAGATTTTTGATTATGACTTCTGAGCTGTGATGCACTTTCTGGCAGACTCGAGATGTTTGTTTTCTTTGATTGAATGAAGTGTTCGGGAAAGCAAAAGACCAGGAGCTCTGGAGACAGCTCTGCAGGCAGGCAGAATGAAAGCTGCCCGCTTCTTCCAGTTCCATGCCCTGGAGTCCTGACCCGCTGCACCTGTGATATTTCAACCCTGGGTCTGATGTGAACAGCCGTTGACAATCCCATTAAATTGTTTCAGGTTGTGCAACATGTTGGACAAGGGAAGAAAAGGTAATAATGGCAAGACTCGATTGCAAGATATTATTTTATCAGTTTAACACAGTACCTATTCACAACCATTTTTGGAATTTTAATTGAATCTTCTGGACACTACTCCATCTTCTTGGAGAGTTGTCACCTTCTTATGGACAGAGCACCAGAGCTTTCTAACAAGCAGAAATACAGAAGTGAAGCTGTTGACCTGGTGCAGTGGAAGACTCATTTGATGAGAACTGTTCATATATTATACTGAACACAGGTATATTATTATTATTATTATTATTATTATTATTATTATTATTATTTCTACCCCACTCATCTGGCTGGGTTTCCCCAGCCACTCTGGGCGGCTCTCAACAGAATATTAAAAACACGATAAAACATCAAACTTTAAAATTTTTCCTAAACAGGGTTGCCTTCAGATGTCTTCTAAAAGTCAGATAGTTGTTTATTTCTTTGACATCTGATGGGAGGGCATTCCACAGGGCAGGTACCACTACTGAGAAGGCACTGGTTCCCTGCAACCTCACTTCTCGCAGTGAGGGAACAGCTTGAAGGCCCTCAGAGCTGGACCTCAGTGTCCAGGCTGAATTATTGGGGTGGAGATGGTTCTTCATGTATACTGGGCCAAGGTCATTTAGGGCTTTAAAGGTCAGCATCAACATTTTGAATTGTGCTCGGAAACATACTGGGAGCCGATGTAGGTCTTTCAGAACCAGTGTTATGTGGTTCTCGGCCACTCCCAGTCACCAGTCTAGCTGGCACATTCTGGATCAATTGTAGTTTCTGGGTCACCTTCAAAGGTAGCACCATGTAGAGTGCATTGCAGTAGTCTAAGCTATCACTACATGTGTACAAGTGCATGTGTCAAAGAGGGAACACTTGTTGATTTGTAAAGGTCCACTATTGTGTACACTGATTGCACAAACATTGAATGTGACAACCCTATAGTTCCATAGAGGAGGGAACATTGGCAGGTGGAGGGATGAAGGCCAACAAATCAAGTCTGAATCCTGGCAAGATGGAGGCCCCATGGATCAAAGATTCCTGAGCATTACCTGCTTTGCTCTGGCTCATGTTCCCCTTTAAGGAGCAGGTCTGTAGTCTGCTGCTTGATCCTTCTCTGTCACAAGTGACCAGGTGACCTCATACAATCATAGAATTGTAGAGTTGGAAGGGACCAAGTTCAACTCTCTGCAATACAGGAATCTTTCGCACAATGTGAGACTCAAATCCATAACAATGAGATGAAGAGTTTCATGCTGTACCAGCTGAACTATCCAGAGTTCCTCAATGAGAAATTATCAACATAGTGAGGGACTATTAACTTTGACTGGTAAGACAACTATGGCTATTTCTGGACTGGGATAAGCTGACCACTGGTCTGTGCACTGGCAAGCTCCAGTATGGATTATTGGAATGTGCTATATGTGAAATTGTGCTTGTGGTTGCACTAGATGCTGCAGCCACTGCAAAATGTGATTGATCAACTGCTCACCTGATTACACTGCTGCTGAAAGATATCTTGCCCATCAACTGTGTATTGTGGCATGCAGTGCCAGGGTCCTTTGAAACCTTTATTTATGCAAGGCAAAACAGGAGGCTTAACAAGCCCCTGACAAGCCACAGAAAATAGCAGATGGCCAAAGAATCCAGAGATGGAGAAAAAGGGAGAAATTTGCACTCAGAAGCACCAACTGAGACATTTCATCAGGGTCCCTTCCAATTCTAAGATTCTATGATTTATGGGAGGGCTTATTGTTTTTGTTTGTTGCTCATTTTTGTGTTTTTACATTGTAAACTGCTCTGTGATCATTTGGATGAATGGCAGTATGGAAATTTAATAAATAATAATAAAAATAGAGGACTGTCCTCTATGAAGAAGAACATGTGGCCACCCTTGGCTCAGTAGATCATAAATAATGCCTAGATATATTTTTTTAATTGTACATTTAGCTCCAGGTTCATTTTTAAAAAATTAATAATAAACTGGAATCCATTGCTCTAGCTTTTCTAAACAGATTGCAAACGGTTTTGGTGTATGGATTCTCAATAATATGATAGAACCTTAAAAAAGAAAGAAAAAAGCAGCCTTTGCAAATTTGCTTCCACCTAATCTCTCTCTCTCTCTCTCTCTCTCTCTCTCTCTCTCAAAATGCTGACTGAGTGATTTTCTAACTGGTGGTGGGCAGAGAAAGCAATGAAGATAACCAGGCTTGGCTGATAACTGGTTTTTGAAACTGATAAATTGCAGGTGCATTCAGTCTTGCCAGGTGCCAGAGTTGTTTGGGAGTCTCCTGCTAATCCATATAGTAAACTGTGATTATCTGAAAAGTGTGGGCTGCAGATCTACTGACTCCAGTTGTTAGAATTACACAATCACTCCTACATTATATGATGCATTCTCTTATCTATTTCGAACCACTCTCTTTTCATCATCTTCTCGGGATAATGAATCATCAAGCTCACAATTGTTCTTTCCCGACCCCAACCGTTTTCATTGTTTTGTTTTGTTTAGATTTCTAAAATTACTCTTTTCTCTTTTTTTTAACTTCAATCCCATGCATTATTTTTTTCCTGCTCAGAAATATGTCACACAATTCAGTGAAAATGGGGTTGGGTGTGCATAGGCTGGCACTGTCAAAGTGCTACATTTAGGGTGGCATCCAGTAAAGCATTTTTGCTAGGGCAAGGAGCCTGGCTGTCAGGGACTGGGCAGAGGAGGAATGGTGGAGACCTCCTCCCCAGCCTGAACCTTCCAGAGAAGAGGAAGACAGTATAGATTTACAACAGTGGTTTGTGGGAGGACATAGCTCAGAGGTAGATGAGGGGCAAAGTTGGGAAATAATGGAAGAGGAGGAGGCAGAGCTGGAACAGCTGGCTGACACGTTATCACTAGAAAGCATTCCAGACCTTCCTTCTCCCAGAACCTTGCGAGCAATGAAAATGGGAGAGCAAATGACTCGGAGACAAATGGCCCTAAGCGGCCACCGTAAGGTGGATGGTGCTGTTGACAATTGAGGAAAGAAGGGGGGTGGATGTTAGGATATTGATGTTCTGTTCCACCTTAAAACAGATGTGTGGATTGTTGTATGCCACATGTCTGTTTACACTCCATCACAGCTTGCTGGGACCTTCTGTTTGTGTGTATAGCTATTGCTTTTGCTGCTTGCTCTTGGACACGAAAGGGAGAAGACATGTTTTTCCTTTGTCCTGATATACGCTGAATAAACTGCCTGTAAATATGCTCTCACAGCCGTCTCCTGCCACTTCTGTTTGCGTGTTATTTACTCTGCTGATTAGAGTGTGCTCCAGCTTCTGAAGGCTTCTGAAGCTGTGGGTCACTGTTTCATGCTGAGCCAAGGTCCGGAGATCACCCGGCTACCGGCCGGTGGGCTAGAGCCAGCTGGGGGCTTGCAAATTGCCCCCATTTCCTTGGAAGCATCCCGACAGTGGAGATTACTCAGAGCAACGCCATTACTCCAAGAGGCTGCATTTCTAAGCCTCTCTCTGTGAATATTGAATGAAAGACATTTGTTAGAACTTTCCTTGTCCGGGCAGCCTATTGTGGGGGGATCGGATTCCCTGACGCCTGAAACCAACCAGCCAGCACAGCCCTTGATGGGCAAATCCTCCTGGTGTGGCAACACCCATGGAGGGGAGCACCAGGCTGAGCCATACTAGGGTCGCCTGCATGGGGGTGCCTGGTTTGCGCCACCTCAAAAATGGTGTGCCTGGAACCACAGCCCCCCTGGCACCCCCACACTATGCCGCTGGTCACTCTACATGTTGCAGTCCTGTGCATGCTCACATGGAAGTTCCCTTGAATTCAAGGAAGTAGGTCTCTCCCCCCACCAAGACCCATCCATCAGTTCCATGATCCTTAAGTTTATTTACTAGATTTATAGATGACTTTCAGGCAAAAATTATTTTATAAGAAGCCCCCTGAAGTGGTTTCAAACTATGGACATATCCAGCACTCTTACATTCATTATCCAGTCATGGATAATCCTGTGAACTATAGTTTGCTAAGTGTGTGGTGAATTTAATGACATGCATTTGACCCAGGTATTCACATGCAAAACTGATGCAATATTTAAAACCCTAAAAACATCCCATGAATCAAGTGCTTAATCTTTCCGCAGGTGGGATTTTGAATTACTTTCCCTGCTGGTCTCTTGACCGTTCTTGCTTTTATAGGGGTTACTGTAAAACTGATTTCATTGCATTAGGGCAACTTTCTAAATTTACTGCCAGAACATTTACGCTCCCCTCTCTGAAAGAGCCAAATAATTTGACACGGTGACATTTCTGCCGGCAATTCTATAAGGTGGAGAATGGCAGCATGTAACAGGTGAAGATATATATAATGTAATATTTCCTCATGTATTGGGAGTATCATAAATGATAGCTCTCCCCACTTTCTTTCTCCCAGACAAAGTTTACATAGCAAGGGAATAGAGACAGTGTTTATTTTCTGGCAGCAAATTTATTGTAAGCTGCTGGGGCGTAGAGCTACCATGATAAAGCGAGCCTGGAAGTAGCTGCAAGAACTGGTGCTATCTGTATGCGGTTTGAAAAAAAAGGGGGGAGCCTCCAAAGAGGAGAAATTAGCTTCTTAAGCAAGTACTAAAGCAATAGGTTGCACTCTGTTGGGTTCAAGCAACCCATATCACTTTTTGACAAATGAGAGGCAGTATGAAGTGATCTATTAGGTCACAGCACCATCCGACTCTGTGCAGTGCAGTATCTCTGAAATAGGGTTTGTAGAAGTGCTTTTGCTCACGTTAAGTCTTCCCTATCATACTGTTGTTGTTGTTGTTTAGTCGTTTAGTCGTGTCCGACTCTTCGTGACCCCATGGACCAGAGCACGCCAGGCACTTCTGTCTTCCACTGCCTCCTGCAGCTTAGTCAAACTCATGCTGGTAGCTTCGAGAACACTATCCAACCATCTCATCCTCTGTCGTCCCCTTCTCCTTGTGCCCTCCATCTTTCCCAACATCAGAGTCTTTTCCAGGGAGTCTTCTCTTCTCATGAGGTGGCCAAAGTACTGGAGCCTCAGCTTCAGGATCTGTCCTTCCAGTGAGCACTCAGGGCTGATTTCCTTAAGAATGGAGAAGTTTGATCTTCTTGCAGTCCATGGGACTCTCAAGAGTCTCCTCCAGCACCATAATTCAAAAGCATCAATTATTCGGCGATCAGCCTTCTTTATGGTCCAGCTCTCACTTCCATACATCACTACTGGGAAAACCATAGCTTTAACTATACGGACCTTTGTTGGCAAGGTGATGTCTCTGCTTTTTAAGATGCTGTCTAGGTTTGTCATTGCTTTTCTCCCAAGAAGCAGGCGTCTTTTAATTTTGTGGCTGCTGTCACCATCTGCAGTGATCCTGGAGCCCAAGAAAGTAAAATCTCTCACTGCCTCCATTTCTTCCCCTTCTATTTGCCAGGAGGTGATGGGACCAGAGGCCATGATCTTTGTTTTTTTGATGTTGAGCTTCAATCCATATTAGGGTTACCCAAATTGAAAGCTTCTCTTTTGGCAACTAGGAGGAATTTTCTCCAATCTTCAGTGTTTCATTAATTCATACCCAGTGGAGGAAGGGGGGGGGATAACCTAAAGTATATCATCATGGGTGGCAGGGAATAAAATTTGGCCTTCCATATAGGGCTGGATTCCATCTCCCATTATCCCTGAACATGGACTATGATGGCTGGGGTTGACAGGAGTTGGAGTCCCACAATATCTAGAGAGTCACAGGATAGCCACCACTGCAATAAAGTTTGGCCTACTTGCAACAAGTTGATCCTCTGCACACTATTTCCCAGTATGTTTCTGAGCACAATTCAAAGCGTCAATATTGACCTTTAAAGCTCTAAATGGCCTCGGCTCAGTATACCTGAAGGAGCATCTCCACCCCCATCAATCAGCCCAGACACTGAGGTCCAGTTCTTTTTTTTTTTATAATAATTTTTATTGCGTCTTTTTCCACATTACAGATATAACAGTGACAAAAAATAGAAAAGCACGAAAAAGAAAATAAAGAAGAAAAGAAATAAGAAGAAACAAGCACAACAAAACCAGACCATTTCATCAACTTATTTCAGATTTCTATCGGACTTCCCCGCATCTCCCCATAATGCATTCTTGACAATAAAATTATCAGCAAGTTGTAACCTTGTTTCATGTGTTTTTTGTACTTTCAATTGCTGTTTAAGTTTAAATCTCTTATATTCCAATTACTTTAAGAATCTTACAATATTTCTTTTTACCCATTTAAACTTTGATTCTTTCATAGGTAATTCAACTTTCATAAATGATCCACTTATATTGCTGGGGCTGACATTTCAAATCATGCGACATCTTAAGATTCATATAATTTATAATACTTTTGCAAATAGTCCTTAAACTTTTTCCAATCCTCCTCCATCACTTCTTCTCCCAGGTCTCGGATCCTTGCAGTCATCTCGGCTAATTCCATGTAGTTCATCAATTGCGTCTGCCAATCCTCCAGTGTGGGCAAATCTTGAGTCTTCCAATGCTTGGCGATAAGGATTCTTGCTGCTGTTGTAGCATACATAAAAAAAGTTCTATCCTTCTTTAACACCTTCTGGCCGACAATGCCCAGAAGGAAGGCCTCTGGTTTCTTAGGGAAGGTGTATTTAAACACCTTTTTTAACTCATTATAGATCATTTCCCAGTAGGCCTTCAATCTTGGGCAGGTCCACCAGAGGTGAAAGAATGTCCCCTCAGCTTCCTTACACTTCCAACATTTGTTATCGGACAAATGGTATATCTTAGCCAGCTTGACCGGGGTCATGTACCACCTGTATACCATTTTCATAATGTTTTCTTTCAGAGCATTACATGCAGTAAACTTCATACCGGTGGCACTGAGGTCCAGTTCTAAGGGTCTTCTGGTGGTTCCCTCACTTCTTGCAGTGAGGGAACCAGTTACAGGGAACCAGGCAGAGGGCCTTCTCGGTAGTGGCACCCTCCCTGTGGACTGCCCTCCCATCAGATGTCAAGGAGATAAAGAACTACTACACAACTTTTAGAAGACATCTGAAGGCAGCCCTGTATTGGGAAGTTTTTAATGTTTGATGTTTTATTTTTCTGGAAGCAGAAAAATAGATGGGCAGCATATGATGATGATGATGATGATGATGATGATGATGATGATGGTGATGGTGATTGTGATAATAATAATAATCTGCAATCTTAAAGGTAATCAAATCCTATTAAACTTCTTCTTCTTTACTTACAACAAAGGAATTCAGAGGTGTGTACATACCAAGCAAAGAGGGAGTAACTAGCGCCAAGTCGCTCAGTGGGTTTCATGGCTAAGCAGGAATTGAATGTTGGTATCCTGAGGCCAAGTCCAATGTTCTCATTGATACTACAACGCATTAGAAAACTGCTCACGATCCTAGGAATGCCTGTTGACAGAAAAGTGAGTAAGACTTGCACCTGAACAGAATATAACATTTTCCATGGAACAGCTATGCATGGTGATTTCAGAAATCACCAGTGAAACACTCTTTTAAAAGCAGCAACAACAAGTCAGTCGATAAATGTAAAGAAAATTTCTATGCAGGTTTCCAATGTAGATCTTCACTCACCGCTTCTTCCCTGAGACTTAACTCTCAGGGTTGTAGGACATGGAGACAGAGTAAGGACATTCTTTGAAGTCAACCTTCCTCACTTTTTCAGAACCATGAGCCCAGGGTGGGAATCAGAAATGCCCCCCTCAACACTTGAATTGGTGTGGCCTCAGGGAAGGCCGAAGAGGGTGTGGCCACCTCTAATTCAGGATCAGATCAGGCAAAGTATTATCACTAAACAGTTCCTGCATTGGAGCAGCCCTCGCAATCTGGGTTAGTGTTGCAGTTCTTATTTTCAAAATGCCAACGAGCTTAAATTAAGTTGTGATTCTAGTTCCCTTAGTTTAGACACGTCTGGTCTCTTTGTTCCAGGTGTGGGTGGAGCTATGTGCTATTCTGAGTGCTTTTGTTTTATTTTTGTAAAAAGAAAAATGAAAGAAAAATAAAGGTGCAGGTATTCATATAAGCGTATCACATGCCAACACAAACAGCTTCCATAGGTTACAGAAAAATAGAAGTCAGTACTCTACACCATTGAATACGGTCACACACAAAAATCCTGGCTATAATGCCAAATTACAGTCCTTCAGTGGACTGTTACACTTCTGTTAGATATTCCTTTTAAAAAACCTTGTGCTAGAAACCAATCCAGTTTGCTCAGTCTTCCCTCCCCTCCGAACATGAACTTTGGTCTCTGGCATCACCCCTGCCTGCCATACAAGTAAATATGCTTGCAGATGTTTCAAAAAGGATTATTAAGTCTTGATGGGTAGGACTGTGTGGGAGGACAGGAGACACTTGTAGGGAACCCTTTTCTCAAATACCCTTCTTCACTAATTAGGAAATTGACAAGAAGAGTTATTAAAAACAAATTAAATATAAGTGCTATTAAACTTCTAAAGCTGACACGTTTGACATTTCCTTCTTCTGCATCCCAGGAGATTTTCTTCAGGAATATAACTAATGTTTTCCATCAATGTTCTTTTATATATATATAATGCAGCTTTCATAATAAAACGACGTCTCTTAGCAAACACACGCGTGCGCACAAACGCACACTACCACACTCTAAACATAAATAGCACAGGAACACTTCAGGTGAAGCTTGTTAAAGTGAATCATACCTCTCTATCACCTGAAGGGTACTTCAATCAGCGGTAGCAGGTAAGCTGTCATTCCACTGTGTTTCTGAAAAGGGTGAAAACTGGGACGCGTTATTATGGATATGTATCAAAGAGTGGCGAGGCCTCAACAGGTGAATTACATGTAATTTTGCACATCCTGCTACACAAAGAATATTGAAAAGATACGAGATGGGGCAAAAGTGATGGAAAATGGGCCTCTGGAACCGTAACTATGAGAAGACTTGGAGAAAATTAGGTTTATATTCATCATGGGGAGGGGGGAGATGATAAAAATGGGCCATGATTGATGCATATAAAATGATAAGAGACGTGGAGAAAGCGATTGCAATGAAAGTGTTCCAGTGGGTAATCATCTCTAGGAAAGGAAATTAGAAGTCTAAAAGAGAAAAGTCCAGAGGAGAACATAAAATGTACAAAGTTCGCTTTCAATGCAGCTTCTGATACATGGGAATTGGATGAGCCTAGTTAATAAAGGCACCTGAATCATTCCAGATGCCAATAGCAATGTAAATTGTTCCCAGGGCTTCTTCACCTAAGGCACAATTAACTTAGGGGTGCCATTGCAACACAATGTGGTTATGGCCAGTAGCTCATATGGCTTTATTTAAAGGGTTAAGACAAACTCAGGGACAAATACAGCTGATATTAGTCACAATATTTGAGGCCTATTTTCATGTCAATTATATATGCCCGTCCCAGTCGACCAAACACAAGCATTGTACAGATGCACAATTTTGCCAAATGAGACCTTAACATGACAAGTGCTATTAGAGTTGTGTTAACACATGAAAAAAACAGGTTGTGTTTGCGTGCACAGCAATGGCAAAGCAAAGTATATGAATGTTGGGGGGTTTTCCCCTACAAAAAAATTAAAGGGAAAGAAAAGAAAGACAGTCAGATGAATGACCTAAGTGAAAAAGTTGAACTGAGCAGATAAGGCATACAGTGGTGCCTCGCAAGACGAAAATAATCCGTTCTGTGATTCTCTTCGTCTAGCGGTTTTTTCGTCTTGCGAAACAAGCCCATTGACGGATTAGCGGATTAGCGCTATTAGCGCTATTAGCGGTTTTTAGCGGCTTATCGGCTTATTGGATCAGCTGATAAGCGGCTTAGTGGCTTAGAAAAAGGGGGGAGGGGGGAAAACCCGCAGGAACTCGCAAGACATTTTCGTCTTGCGAAGCAAGCCCATAGGAGATTCGTTTTGCGAAGCACCTCCAAAACGGAAAACTCTTTCGTCTAGCGAGTTTTCCGTCTTGCGAAGCATTCGTCTTGCAGGGCACCACTGTACTGCTATGTGGGAATGGTTTTCTCCCATTTCAAATTTGCAGCAAGCAAGGCCTAGGTTTTTCCAGCACTGGAGTATGTTTTGACCCATCCTTTAGCCCTTTCAAGAGAACTGAGAGACCATGATTAATTTTAAGGCAATGGGAGTCTGACTGGAGAAGCTGTGATCCAGGGGCTGCCAACATTTTTGGGCATGCATATTTGGGTGGGTGCCTGTCACAAAACAGCCATGAGCATAACACAAAATTGCTGCTATGCAGGCATGGTATGATGATGACGACAACAGAAATGGTTGCCATATCTAAAAGAGCAGGAAAAGAGAGAGGGACACAAAATGGTACAGGCATGCTCACCATCAGGGTGGTAGGGAGAGGACATACAAGAGTCGCCATCTTGCTTGCTCATAGAAGCAGACTCTTTGCACATATCCCCTGTTCACAATTGGAAGCTATCCAAAGAAATCTGGGCATGTTAAAGAGGAATGTTCATCGTAGGAAAGACCGAGCCATTGCACACAGGAACTGAATAGTCGCTCATGCATTGTGGTTTTTTTAAAGGGGATGTTTACTGAAACCTTTTGCGGCCACAATAAGGTGTATTGGCAGGCATACTGGCACCTGTGGGTACCATCTTGACAACCATTGCTGTATGGAACAGATCCTGGTTCACTGTTTACTTCAGCCTTAACAACAGTGCAATAGAACAATTCTAGCAGAACAGAAAGATGGGTGAGACAAAGAGACATTTATCTTCTGAACTATGAAGTATCTGTTTAAGGCTACGGTACAGTTCTCCAGATTGCTAAGCAAACTTTGGTCTGACTGAAGCCAGGGTTTCTGATTCAGTAGTGTCGCCACCATTTGGCCTTCCAGGCCCCCTGTGCCTTTGAAATCTATAGCTGAGAAAGATATGCAACCAATGCAGCTTTCCCCAGTAATGCTTGTCTCTTTTGTACCCCATTATCTGACCCTATAAAATTATAGTGGCTATTAATAATCCTACAAAAAGAGTTCAGGTATGATCCAAACTAAGCATTTCAGAAAACCAAATTGATTTTTCAGGTTGTTCTATGAGTATGTGCTTAACTCACTTCTAGAGAAAGTCATGGACCCTAAAAGCGCTTAGCTTCGGCTGGATCCTCCAACATTTCTCCATTGAAAATAGTGATGTCCTATTCCACAACAACAACAACAACAACCGAACAGCTTATTTATCATTTATATCCCACCCAACTGTCTAGGTTGTTCCAGCCACTCTGGGTGGCTTCCAACTTAGGTAAAAGCACAATAAAGCATTAAACTTTTTTTTAAAAAAAAACACTTTCCTATATAGGGCTGCCTTCAGATGTCTTCTAAAAGTTGTATAGTTACTTATCTCTTTGACTCAGGGGTCGCATAACTCCAGAACCTCTAACATTTCTCCAGTGGAAATAGGGACGTCTGAAGGAAAAGCAGGACATTCCAGGATCAAATCAGAAACTGGGACGATTTCTGTAAATCTAAAACTGTCCCTGGAAAATAGGGACAACAATAGCAGGGCCTGGGAGCATGCAACATGTTCAGTTAGATCATTCATTAAAAGGATGGAAGGGCTGCCCCCCCCCCAAAAAAAAGCTCAAGAACTTTTCCATCTGAATTTTCACTGTTTGAAATATACCTACTTATCTCAAATAGCATTGATTGAATTCAGTGGAACTTAGGGCTCATCCATGCTGTCCAGCCACTTTCTCCTGAGAAAACCTGGAGTTTACTGCTAAATCGGAATCAGTTTTTCTGCAGATTGATGTTTGTTCCAGTTCAGCAGTAAAGAGCAGGGCTTCCCCTGGGAAAGCAGTGGGACAAGCAGAAAACCTTTTGAATCTGCGCTTTGAAGACAGGGAGTGTGGACAAGCCTTTATAGTACTTCTGAATAGATGCAGATATGATTGCCCTGTTACTAGCAGTAACCATTGTAATAGAACGTCCTTGCAGTACAAAAAGGCACTTGAGAGTGCTCTAAAGTGTCCTTCTAAAATAGCCTTCATTTTGTCCTCATCTTTGCAGCATATTCCCCTAGTGCCCGTAAAGTTGTATTTTGCTTGTTTGTCTTCTTCTCCTCCTCCTTCTTCTTTTTATACTACGAAACTGGCTCGTTCCATTCTCTGAATTTGGTTTTTCTCATCACTTTTTAATAGCCACTTTTGCAATTTTCTGATCAGACCAATAAATGTTAACAGCTTGTATTAAAGATTTTACATCTCTTCTGTTAAAAGCACTTAACAGAAGCACAGCCCCTAGTAAAGAACCTATGATGAAATGAAGAGCTTTGGTATACTAGACAGTTAAGGCTTAACTATGGGGAAAATACGCTGTTAAAACATCACTGAGGTTTATATTTGACAAGCATTGGCAGTAAGTGAAATAAAGAAAACGTACAAGTCCAACTGGTAGAGCATGAGACTCTTAATCTCAGGGTAGTGTATTCGAGCCCCACGTTGGGCAAAGGATTCCAGCATTGCAGGGAGTTGGACTGGATGACATGCACACACACACACACACACACACACACACACACAATTTTAAATCTCAGCTTTTCAGATAGCAGATCAATGTCTGATGTAGAAATATTTAATGTGGTTTGCTTATGCAGTTTTCTGGTTTTGTGCAAATCAGAGAAATCAAAAGGAAAAACACACAAACACACATACAGTCATACCTCATGTTACGTTTGCTTCATGTTACGTTCTTTCAGGTTACGTCCTGCGGTGACCCGGAAGTACTGGAAAGGGTTACTTCCGAGTTTTGCCGCTCACACATGGGCACAAGCGCTAAATCATGCTTTGCGCATGCACACAGGTGCCAAATCGCACCGTGCACCTGCACAGATATGATGCTTCAGGCTGCTCTCTTTTCATGTTGCGAACGGGCCTCCGGAACGGATCCCATTCGCAGCCAGAGGTACCACTGTGCCTCCATTCAGGAGCACAGTGGAAATATTTACAAGTATTGGGCAGCAGAATTCTTCAGGCCTCATGTCCTCCCCCCTCTAAACCCACTGGGGTTGTGTGGTGTGTTCAAAGGAAAATGCTCCATATCTTGCCTCTGCCATAAATGCTATGTCACCTTCGGGAAGCCAGAGTTTCTTAACCCCACCTTTTCAAAAGATACAAAATTGGGAATGCTAATACAGTGGTACCTCGGGTTAAGAACTTAATTCGTTCTGGAGGTCTGTTCTTAAACTAAAACTGTTCTTAACCCGAGGGACCACTTTAGCTAATGGGGCCTCCTGCTGCCACCGTGCCACCGCACAATTTCTGTTCTCATCCTGAAGCAAAGTTCTTAACCCAAGGTACTATTTCTGGGTTAGCGGAGTCTGTAACCTGAAGCATCTGTAACCTGAAGCATCTGTAACCTGAGGTACCACTGTAATTATAGTGAAATTGTTAGGCTTACTGGCAAATAATGAGTATATATGAAGTTTAAAACAGACATTGGGGAATTCATTCCATTACCCCTGAACATTACCCATGTTGGCTGAGGCCAATGGAAATTGGAGAATATATAGGGACTCATAGATACTCCATTCCTGTTCTAAAAGCACTCTATAAATGCTATATGTCACAAAGTGAAATTGATAGAATGTTATAGGTTGAATGGGCTGGAAGAAATAAACACTGCTCTTTTCAACAATTGATTTTCATATATTGATTCTCTGTATTCTCAAATGTCTTACGTTAAGTCTGATTATTTTATCATTTTTTTAAAAGATAGAAAAAAAAAATCAACTCAGGCTTAGTGGGAGCCCTATAATTTATTTGTCTTCTTGTTGAAAAGTTGTTCCAGTTTCCAACCAAGGGACCACAACATTCAGAAAGTCACTTTCCAGAGGAAACTCTGCTTCACAGGGAAGCAGGCACGAGAGGCTAGCAGATACAGAAGAACTTGTCATTATTTCCACAGTCAGCTTTGAATCTAAAGCTCTCCATGATTCAAGAAAGCCAAGGACCTATAAAATGATGGAGCGACTGAAGCTCTGAGATGTCTTGGTTTTGAAAGGCAGAGCCTGCAGGCAGGTAGTTTATGCAATATGGAAACAGGCATATGAAAGGGCTTTGATTTATTAAAGAATGTTTTATCACCTGTGCTTTGACTGTGGGGGAGCTGAGTCACAGAAGAATGCAAGTCATAATGATTACATGTATTCGGGTTGAAAACATCTATTGTCTCTTTCCCTTCCCACCATCTTTCTTGCTGTTAATCCCCACAACTCCATTGTTGTCTCTCTTGAAGGTATTAGGATGATGAATAGGCCACATACACAGACATATATGTATGTATATATGATTTTAAAGGAGTTCAGGGGTTTTAGTTTCTTTTATTAATCCGTATTTTTCAGCTGTTTGTAGCTTGCTGCCTGGCAGGAAGGATGGGATAGAAATTTTTGAATCATTCATTCGTATTTGTTATACAGGACTTTTCAGAGTGAAGGAAAGCAGTTTCTGGAAAAGGTTGCTAAGGTTTTTTTTTTGTTTTTGACTGACAGGCAGTCAGCTAGAAGTGTACCAGCTATGGCAAGACTTAGGGCTGCTTCAAACTCTGTGCAAGTGGAGTTCCACTCATCCAACTAGACCTTTCCTCTCCTTCCCCAAGCATGCCCCACAAATTTGCTCTGGAGAATCTTGCAGCTCTCTAGATCTGTTTTTAAGTGTGCATTGGGGAGGGGGGGGGAGGACTGACAGGGACAGAAGAGGAAGAGAAAGTTCTATTGCACACATGTGGAACTGCAGCATACGATGCAATCCATGATATTTCAATCAGGGAGAGGCATGAATATAAACCAACAACCAAGTTGCGTGTGGAAGTCCCCAAGCCACCCCTCAAAATAATTCACAAATCACACGTAATTTTAGTTTAAGGTTTTTGGCACTATTTTGGCCACAACTTTATTAAAATGCATAATCTGTGAGTGGTTGCTTAGGCATTGGTTATGACTATCTGTCCCCTTGGCCTGGGACAGAACTGACTTTCCGAACTCCTTCGGAAGCCAGTGAAGGGAAAACAATGTTGGGGATCAGTTGAGCTGAACGACAATCCCTCGCCGCTCACCCAACCAACTCCCCAAGGCTTGTCGGCCTTGGTCCCATTTCAGGGATTGGACGAAATCGTGGCAAGCCCCAGGATTCCTTTAATGGAATTCCCCTCCACCACCATTGGAGGGGCAGGCACAGCCTATCCTGACCCCTCCTCCACCAATTTTTATAACCAGTGCCTAACCGCAATCTTACAAGTTGTGGTGAATTGCTAAGTAGTTGGCAAAAACCAAATGGCACCAGCCAATCGGCCAAATGGACAAAATTCCTACTAGGCCCCTGCCCCAACGGCAGACGACCCCATGACAGGCATAGCAAGGTCAACCAGAACACAGGGCGGGCGGGTGGGTGATCTGATGCACTCTGCGAAAGAGAAAGCAAAAGCAGAGTGCCCCAATATTTAAAGCCTTTGGTCCCACCCACCCAATTTGGAACATGCAATTTGCCCCAGCAACCCGGTCAGCCAATCGTTGCTTCAGGCAATAACCATTAACCTGCCTGGCAACAGAGGGTTGGCCTGGCAGACCCCACCGCAACACGTACTCTCATTTTAGGGAGAACACACTTTGTACAACAGGTCATGTAAAATGCAAGCCCATACCTGTCTACTCAGAAGAAGGGATGGATGGCTCCCTCTGTTTCTGGCCCGTGTCAAATGCTCTTTCATAAGTCAGTTCAGACCTGCTTCTGAATTAAAACTGCACTTTAATATCTAAGTACACATTTAAGTAGTATTCCTAATAAAATACATTTTAAAATATGAATTTATTTTTTTCCTAAAACGCATTATTTTTAGTGAATTTTTAGTACTTAAAAAAGAAGAAGAACTGCACTGTAAGGTTTGGAGAAGAGGGCAATCTGATGGATGCTAGTGGCAGTCTGATGGATGTTAGTCCTGGAGGTGCAAATTATGCCAATTTGCTTGAATATGTGGAACAAGCTAATTCTTCTTAATCAGAAGTCTCATTGGACAGGATTACAACCTTGGTATAGAAGTAGTTGTTGTGGCTACTGCTTTCAGATGGCTCAATCATACTTAAGCACTCCTAATTCACAGTGGCTCAAATGGAAGAGTTGGTCCTGTTCTTATATCTCTATGATTAGCATCGATGGGACCTAGATATACTTAACTTAAACATGAAGCATGCAAAATCTCTCTTGTAAATCAGATGCAGAAGTATAGTGATTTCCCTCCTGGAGTGTCTGGTTTTTGTTTTTGTTTTGTTTTTTAGCTTCTGTAAAGCACACACATCTAGCACAGATACTAGTTTTCAGGTTACCTATAAACAACTCGTTCAGGGGCAAACCAAGTTATTCCAATCAATTAATCAGCAGTGCTCCTCCCATGTCATTGGTTGATTTTTAAACTTTGATTACAGGCAGATTTTTGTTTGTGAAGGCTTCATCTGCTCTGCCTCACAATGATACTTATCCTAAAGTTAGATAAAAGTAATTGAAGCACATCTATTTAATTGCTCTTGTTTTAAGGGGAGAAAACCATAAACGAGTGTGAATAATGAATATGCTGTTTTTTGTAATTTGCTTGAAACCGGCACTACACTTTTGACTTTTTATTAAAATATGCTACTGATATCTGGAGGTGAGACACTGCTGAAAACTCTCAGAGTATTCCCTCAAGTAATAGCATATGGAGTCTGAATTCAAGCAGCTGACTGATGTTTATTTAAAAATGTTCTGCTGAACTAATCCATTATACATTGCTTCCATTTTTTCTTTACCCTCTGATTTCTATCCAGCAGCATACAATGCTAGAGTTACATTATTTAAAAAACAAAATAAACTACCTGACTGCAATGCAAAGTGTTGTTATGGTTCCTTGCTAAGTAATTAGCTGTTTTGTTTTATGTGTTTGGGAAGCTGGAGCCTGGGCTTCATAAAGAGAAAACATAATTAATGATCAAGAGTAACTTCAAGCCTTGGGAATAGGGCTGCTCATGGTGGCAACAGTGGAAGGCCGGGTGTGTGGGACTGTTGGTCCCAATCCCTATGCAAGCTTCAGGCCGTTGGACAATGGATACTGGACTAACTCAGACCTGCCCACTCATACAGTGGTGCCCCGCAAGACAAATGCCTCGCAAGACGGAAAACTCGCTAGACGAAAGAGTTTTCCGTTTTGGAGGTGCTTCGCAAAACGAATCTCCTATGGGCTTGCTTCGCAAGACGAAAATGTCTTGCGAGTTCCTGCGGGGTTTTTTCCCCTTTCCCCCCCTTTTTCTAAGCCGCTAAGCTGCTTATCTGCTTATCCGCTAAGCCGCTAAGCCGCTAAAAGCCGCTAAAAGCTGCTAATAGGGCTAATAGCACTAATCCTCTAATCCGTCAATGGGCTTGCTTCGCAAGACGAAAAGACTGCTAGACGAAGAGACTCACAGAACGGATTCTTTTCGTCTTGCGAGGCACCACTGTATTTCAGAGCTTTCCACTGGTCTTCAGAGCATTCAACTGCATGCCACTGGTGGGTCTTTCATGGGTATGAATGGTTCTGAAACTGGTGATAAGGTCTGGGTCAACCTTTGAGAAACTTGCATTCCAGTCAACCCCTACTGACTGTTGGGATTCCATTCCACCCTTTGCTGCAGACATGGGATTGTTGAGTGTCACTTGTCTGTTTACATTCCAGCACAGATTGCTGGTGTGAGTGGAACTTCCGCTCTGTGTTGTTTTTGTTTTTAGTCTGTCTCCGAGAAGACGGCAAGGAGAGATGCAATGTTTTCATTGTCCTGATTTATGCGTAATAAGTGCGTAGTTTAGTATGTGTCTACAGCCTCAAGCCTCTTCTGTTGCACAGTTTACACTGCTGAGTAAAGTGTGCTCAAGTCTGCAAGCTTGAGTCACTGATCATGTCGGAGCAGAGGTCGTGGGCTCTCTGCAGTGGCAAGGCTGAAGGAAGACGCTCTAGCTGGGGCAGAGCCAGCTGGCCTTTCGACACCCCCCCCCCCCCGATTCTGACACAGACCAGCTCTTGGTGGACCTACCATCTAGGCAAGTTCTGCAGCAACCAACTTCATTACTCCCTCCCCACCTCAAACTGTATTTCCCTTTTAGGAAGAAGAAGAAGAAGAAAAAGAAGAAGAAGAACCCACAACATTCCAGAATAACAATACTGAATTTCTTTTCAGGGTTGTATGTATCCTTGGTTTGTTTTTGTTTTGTTTTGTTTTGAAAACCTGCTGATTATATTTCTATATTGTTAGTTGCTTTAAACTGCTGTATGTACACTACTTGAGGATTCATTGGTTAAGGAAGACTAACAAATAAAAGGCTGGAGAGCCTTTTTCCTTTTCTTCCTTTGGAAGATATGCATCTAGGGACAGATTTGCCGATTTCTCTAAGCTTGTATACTACTTAGTCTTTATTGTACAGCTTGATGATTAAGCCCCTTTGTGGCAAGAAACACTGATTGTACCGGAACAACGTCCGGGTGCTGACTCACGAGTTGATGTTGCTTCCATCAAATACATGAGTGATTGTAAAGAAGGGCCAGATGAACTGCACCCAAGAGTATTAAAAGAACTGGCAGATGTGATCTCAGAACCACTGGCAGTCATCTTTGAGAATTCCTGGAGAACAGGCGAAGTCCCGGCAGACTGGAGGAGGGCAAATGTTGTCCCTATTTTCAAAAGGGGGAAAAGAGAGGACCCAAATAATTACCGCCCAGTCAGTCTGACATCAATACCAGGGAAGATTCTGGAGCAGATCATTAAGCAAACAGTCTGTGAGCACCTAGAAAGGAATGCTGTGATCACCAATAGTCAGCATGGATTTCTGAAAAATAAGTCATGTCAGACTAACCTGATCTCATTTTTTGACAGAATTACAAGCCTGGTAGATGAAGGGAACGCAGTGGATGTAGCCTACCTTGATTTCAGCAAGGCATTTGACAAGGTGCCCCATGATATTCTTGTAAAGAAGCTGGTAAAATGCGGTCTTGACTATGCTACCACTCAGTGGATTTGTAACTGGCTGACTGACCGAACCCAAAGGGTGCTCATCAATGGTTCCTCTTCATCCTGGAGAAGAGTGACTAGTGGGGTGCCACAGGGTTCTGTCTTGGGCCCGGTCTTATTCAACATCTTTATCAACGACTTGGATGATGGACTCAAGGGCATCCTGATCAAATTTGCAGATGACACCAAACTGGGAGGGGTGGCTAACACCCCAGAGGACAGGATCACACTTCAAAACGACCTTGACAGATTAGAGAACTGGGCCAAAACAAACAAGATGAATTTTAACAGGGAGAAATGTAAAGTATTGCACTTGGGCAAAAAAAATGAGAGGCACAAATACAAGATGGGGGGCACCTGGCTTGAGAGCAGTACATGTGAAAAGGATCTAGGAGTCTTGGTTGACCACAAACTTGACATGAGCCAACAGTGGGACACGGCAGCTAAAAAAGCCAATGCAATTCTGGGCTGCATCAATAGGAGTATAGCATCTAGATCAAGGGAAGTAATAGTGCCACTGTATTCTGCTCTGGTCAGACCTCACCTGGAGTACTGTGTCCAGTTCTGGGCACCACAATTCAAGAAGGACACTGACAAACTGGAACGTGTCCAGAGGAGGGCAACCAAAATGGTCAAAGGCCTGGAAACGATGCCTTATGAGGAACGGCTAAGGGAGCTGGGCATGTTTAGCTTGGAGAAGAGGAGGTTAAGGGGTGATATGATAGCCATGTTCAAATATATAAAAGGATGTCATATAGAGGAGGGAGAAAGGTTATTTTCTGCTGCTCCAGAGAAGCGGACACGGAGCAATGGATCCAAACTACAAGAAAGAAGATTCCACCTAAACATTAGGAAGAACTTCCTGACAGTAAGAGCTGTTCGACAGTGGAATTTGCTGCCAAGGAGTGTGGTGGAGTCTCCTACTTTGGAGGTCTTTAAGCAGAGGCTTGACAACCATATGTCAGGAGTGCTCTGATGGTGTTTCCTGCTTGGCAGGGGGTTGGACTCGATGGCCCTTGTGGTCTCTTCCAACTCTATGATTCTATGATTCTATGATTCTATGATTCTATGATTCTAAGAAGAGAAGAAGAAGAGAAGAAGCGTTTGGATTTGCTATCCCACTTTATCTCTACCCAAAGGAGTCTCAAAGCGGCTAACATTCTCCTTTCCCTTCCTCCCCCACAACAAACACTCTGTGAGGTGAGTGAGGCTGAGAGACTTCAGAGAAGTGTGACTAGCCCAAGGTCACCCAGCAGCTGCATGTGGAGGAGCGGGGACGCGAACCCGGTTCACCAGATTACGAGTCCACCGCTCTTGTTTATACACCTAATTGTGGAGCAGTTGCCCTTGGTGATATATTTTTGTGTGACTTTGCATTTTGTTAATATATCACTACTCTGTATCTTGTTTGTTGGCTGACTGCAACTGGCAACTTTGGGGGTCAACAGCAGTCAGGTGATATGCAATATTCAGAAGGGGCCTCAGACTGGATCCACAGCACATTCAGAATTGGGACCATATGACTGCTCTTCTCCCATGTGTCCATTTTACTTTTCTCCCACAGGAATCTATGGCAAGGAGTTATGTAAAGACATTCACTCATCAGCGTATGTGTTTCAAACTGCGCCTATTCAATGTTTCTTTTATATCCTGGGTTTTGCACAGCTTCCTTGGTGCATGCTAAAGCAGGACAGAATATTGGGAGAACAGCATCAAATCTAATGAACTGACACTAAAAAACACTGTCTACCAATCGTTCCACCTACCTACCTGTCAACCTACCTATCTAAACTTTGAAGTACGTGTCTAGCTCTTTGCATGCAGAATGGTTCCGGATGCTTTACTATTCCTAATTATCTTTGCAATACAGTTTATAGTTCTGCAAACATTTTGCCTGCATTTCCCATTCCCGCCCTCCCGCACTTTCATTAGTGCCTTAATCCATTTGGCTATCTGCCTATCACCTGTCTTTCTCTCCTCCATCTCATGCATAAGCACCTTATGTTGTAACAATATCAGCCACGTTGGTTTTTAATTAGATTTTATTTTAATCTGCTGTGGGATTTCACTTTCTGGTTCTGCTCATGCTTGAGTATAATTCTGTCTTCGGGAACAGAAATCTGCCAGCCTCTACCAGTTGCAGAGCTTAGACCTTCTTCCACTCAATAACATCAAAGCAGATGGCCTACAACATAAAGGAAGTTTTTCAAGCAGTTCATGTTTTGCAGTGAGATTTACCAAGGATGGGTTCACTTGATCAAACTGAACATTTTCTAGCTCAAAGTTTTGTTTCATTTTCTTTTATCCTGTTGCTCTAAAGTTGAAACTACGAGCTCCACAGCAAGTGGCCTGTTTTAAGCTATTGTTTCTGCTCATAATGAAATGGTGTTTTATTGTATTATCCTAGACCCTGCAAGTGTCCCTATTTTCCAGGGACAGCCCCGGATTTACAGAAGACATCCCAGTTTCTGATTTGATCCTGGAATGTCCTACTTTTCCTTAGGACGTCCCTATTTCCATTGGAGAAATGTTGGAGGGTATGGAGTTTTATGACCCCCAAGCCAAGGAGATAAGTAACTATACAATCTTTGTTGAAACAAAATAAAAAAAATCCTTCCAGTAGCACCTTAGAGACCACCTAAGTTTGTTATTGGTATGAGCTTTCATGTGCATGCACACTTCTTCAGATATTTCTTCAGATTCTTCAGTGTGCATGCACACGAAAGCTCATGCCAATAACAAACTTAGTAGGTCTCTAAGGTGCTACTGGAAGGAATTTTTTTTATTTTGTTTTGACTACGGCAGACCAACACGGCTACCTACCTGTATATACAACCTTTAGAAGACATCTGAAGGCAGCCCTTTATAGGGATGTTTTTTAATGTGTAATGTTTTATTATGTTTTAATATATTTTGGAAGCTGCCCAGAGTGGCTGGGGCAATGCAGTCAAATTGGCAGGGAATAATAATAATAATAATAATAATAATAATAATAATAATAATAAAGTGTCCCTATTTTCATCAGAGAAATGTTGTGGGGTATGCAGAAATATCAGTTTGCCAGAAGCAGTTAGTACATGCACACATGGGCAAGTGAGCTAGCAAAAACTTGCAAAGGAGAGTAGCTTTCCCATACGCATTTCCAAGGCCGCTACATAGTTCTGCTTATTTTCTTTTCCACTCTTAAATCTGAAGTCCTTAAGCCATCACAATTCTCACAGTATGCTTAAGGGGTCAATTTGCACTTCACTTGTGCATGAGTTCTGCTGTTTAAAACGTAATCTGTCCATTGCACCCCTGGGGTCTTAGTGAATAGGAGTATTTAACACAGCTAAATCTACCGCCTGCTAGGAGAAGCTTAAACCCCTGGAGAGGTGAGGTGGCGCTAGCTGAAGCACATTTTGCAATGCTTTTAGAACAAATGTGGGTTCCTTTCCCCCTGGGAGCACAGCCAATATATTTTTATAATGATACGTTACACGACATTGTGGAGTCCGTTCATGTGCAACACACATGCTGAGATGTCTTCAGCAGTCATGTTTCTGTCCTGATGTCTAGTGTCAAGCATTTTATGAGCTGTTTCACATAAATTTATCTCCCAACTTTTCAATGATGAAGACAGCAAAAGGTCTCTAAGTAAGTTGACAGGTTTTTTTTTTTGTTGTTGTTTTTTTGCAAAGCAGTTGTAGATCTACTTAGTGGATTCTACTGTATAATAATTTATAAGGAAAGAGTATGTGGAATAAGATGGAATACTCAGTTCCCTCACTTTCTGGTGTTTAGAGGTTCGTATACAAATAAACGAATGAAGTCAAGGTCTAAATCAGGGCTGGCCAACTCCCAGGAGACTGCAATCTAGTCATAGAGTTAAAAACTGGCAGTGATCTACCCCCTTTTGGGTTCAGAGCAAAAATGTGATCTGCCAGTGATCTACCACAAATGTCCAGTGATCTACCAGTAGATCATGATCTACCTGTTGGGCATGCCTGGACTAAATGAACTTAATATATTTCTTTTACATGTGCATGCAAGAATTCAAAACTAGATCAAAATACAATCTCTGACTAATAGCCAATAGAATATTCAATAATAGCTGGATAATCTTGTACGGTTTTAGGCGGCGTTCTTCACAGCCTTGCACTGCATTGATTACAAAAGCAATGTTCAAGATGCTTTGCCCAACATGATTTGAGACTTAGACAGTGGCATCTGCTTGAAGAGATTCACCATGTGCATGAACTTAGGTACTCATGTTGCATACAGTGCTACTGCAAGTTCAAAACACAAGAAGAAGAAGAGTTTGGATTTGATATCCCGCTTTATCACTACCCGAAGGAGTCTCAAAGCGGCTAACATTCTCCTTTCCCTTCCTCCCCCACAACAAACACTCTGTGAGGTGAGTGGGTCTGAGAGACTTCAAAAAAGTATGACTAGCCCAAGGTCACCCAGCAGCTGCATGTGGAGGAGTGGAGACGCAAACCCAGTTCACCACATTATGAGACTACCGTTCTTAACCACTACACCAAATAATTCAAAACTCTTCTGCAATACATGAGCTTGTATGGAGGTAGGTGCCAATGCTTTCTATTGCCAATACAGCACCATCTGTGAAAAGGAGGAAGCATTGGAGCCTTGTTCATTAGGGCAAATGGGGCACTGCCCAGTCAACATCAGACCCTCTGAGGTGGCAATGACAATCAACTTTCTCCTCCTTAGTTTCAGGGTTCCTGAGCACATGGGTGATTCTAAATGTGTTCAGCTTAGCAAAAGGACCCCTGGTCAGAAGCTGCAGTAGGGAAACTTGCTTTGCAAAAATGTACATTTTAGGCAACTTTGCATACAGTATTCTGCATATCAAGAGAAATCTGCATTAAAATGTTGCTGGATTTTATGAGGATTCATTTTAAAAAAATAAATACAGTGGTACCTCAGGTTACATACGCTTCAGGTTACAGATGCTCCAGGTTACAGACTCTGCTAACCCAGAAATAGTGCTTCAGGTTAAGAACTTTGCTTCAGGATGAGAACAGAAATTGTGCTCTGGCGGTGCGGCAGCAGCAGGAGGCCCCATCAGCTAAAGTGGTGCTTCAGGTTAAGAACAGTTTCAGGTTAAGTATGGACCTCCGGAACGAATTAAGTACTTAATCCGAGGTAAAAGGTAAAGGTAAAGGGACCCCTGACCATTAGGTCCAGTCGTGGCCGACTCTGGGGTAGCGGCGCTCATCTCGCTTTATTGGCCGAGGGAGCCTGTGTACAGCTTCCAGGCCATGTGGCCAGCATGACTAAGCTGCTTCTGGCGAACCAGAGCAGAGCACAGAAACACCATCTACCTTCCCATCGGAGCAATACCTATTTATCTACTTGCACTTTGTGCTTTTGAACTGCTAGGTTGGCAGGAGCAGGGACCGAGCAACGGGAGCTCACCCCATCACGGGGTTTTGAACCGCCGACCTTCTGATCGGCAAGTCCTAGGCTCTGTGGTTTAACCCACAGTGCCACCCGCAACCCAAGGTACCACTGTAAATAAAGCACATACTGATATGGAAATGTGGAGAACAGAATTTAAGAGCATAACAATGAGGAAAAACTGAGAGAAACTGAAATTGACTGATTCACCCATCTCTACATGTAACTGTACCCTATAGAGGGAGAACAGTAATGGAAGATCAGTTGTTTTCAGGGAGGCAATGTCTCACACTGCTGTTCTCCTTTTTTAAGGAACCCATGAATTCCACAGAACACACTGCTGCAAAATCTGTGTGTGTGTGTGTGTGTGTGTGTGTGTGTGTCCTTGCAGCTTTTCTAGCCTTCAGGGTTCACAACCGAAATCTCACTAGAGCTTCTCATTTTGCTTCTAGGGCTAGAGAAGAAATGCCGCATCTGGCGGCTTTCCCCAGTGCACTCAATCCCAGGGGGTCCATTTTAATCTGTGTAGCATTTCCCCTAAGTGGAACTCTGACAAGTATTCAGTCTGGCCAGGTATCAAGAACGAGGTGAATTTCAGCAGGCCTGGAATTGGGTGAAGCATGCCAGAAGCAGTATGTAAAATTCCTCAGGGCTTTCTTTCCCACTTAAATATATATATATATATTTCAACAACAAAAAAGTGTGTGCCCAAAGTTACAACTTTCCACATGCTGTGTGACAATCACCGTTTCCTCTCTTCATATTTGTATGCCAAATCCTCTGCTCGTGGCTTGAGTACCGCAAAAAAGAACGTATAGTGATATCTATTTTTCTTAAAACAACAACACCACCACACACAATCTGGTGTTGAGTTAATTCATACTACCAAGGGACAATGCCAGAGTAAGGGTAAGTACCAAAGCATTTTTTAATTGTATAATATAAATAAGGAAGGGGGGGGGAGAGAACTCACAAACTACCTCTGTCTATATATCATCCACAGCATGGACACTGCATATCTGGGATCTGGACATGGGTGGTGCTGTGGTCTAAACTATTGAGCCTCTCCTTGGGCTTGCAGATCAATGGTTCACTGGTTCAAATCCGCTCAATGGTGGTGAGCTCCTGTTGTTCTGTTCCAGCTTCTGCCAACCTAGCAGGTTGAAAGCATACCAGTGCAAGCAGATAAATAGGTACTGCTGTTGTGGGAAGCTAAACAGCATTTCTGTGCATTCTGGCACTCATCACGGTGTTCCGTTGCACCAGAAGTAGTTTAATCATGTTGTCCACATGACCAGGAAAGCTGTCTGTGGACAAACACCAGCTCCCTTGGCCTGAAAATGAGCTGAGCGCCTTTGACTGAAGTGTCCAAGGGTTCTTTACCTTTACCTATATCTGGATCATGCATACAAATATTAAACCAATCTTCTACCTATTTATTTACATTGCCATCTACTACGAAAACATCACAAGGCACTTAACCATGAATTCCATATTATTATTATTTTTAAAAAAGTTGCAATAAGCTGGATTCTGCAGCACCAATAACAGTCAGGGTAAAATTAAGTTTAGATGATGTTAACAAAAGGCTGACATCAGTACCCTTCAAACGTCTCTGTAATGAAACCAATAAAAGCTTGTAGCTGTACTAAATATTTAGGGCAGGATTAAACTAAGTTGTTGCATGCATGGAGCAAGTTCTATTTATGTACTGGGATTCCCTCACCATCTGCTAAATCTGTTCAGGAAGATTGGGGGAACCCCCAGAGTAGAATATATGGGGAGAAGAGGGACCTCTTTCCCAAGCACATACCCCACTTACTGAAACACTGTGTTCCACCCTTTGTTCTTGCATAATACTTATTCCAATCACAACTAAGTACTTCTTAAAGTGGGCCGAAAACAATAAGATGCATTTGAAGGTACTTGAAGTGAAGGGGTCAAAGCATTTTGTCATAATGATAGGCTGTGTCCATTAGGTCCGTTTAAGAGACAGGAAATTTCTTATGCTGTGTTTAAATTTCCATTTCTATCTCTCCATCTGGATCGAAATGAATCCCCGACGCTGCTAACAACATAATCATCATAATAAAATGCTTATTAACACAATTAAAGCAAATCTTTCATAAAATAAAGCATAAAATCCTAATCATAATAGATATAAACCCAGCGACAACATGATTAGCAATACAAAGGACGCAGGAGGGCAACGCTCTGAAAACTAATACAGAGATTATACATCTTCCTCTCCTCTCCTCTCTTCTCCCCAACCCAGCAGATGTGGGTTTTGCATGTTCAGGCTCAATCTTTAATGCCTCTCGTGACCATAGCTGTCAACTTACATATTTGAAAATAAGGGACCAGGAGCCTCGAAAATAAGGGGTCAGCAGCCAAAATAAGGGATTTTCAGAGCACAGGTATGTTCAACTTCTGAGCCCCTCTGAGCCAAAGGCAGAATGCCCAGCCAGCAGCCAAATGAAGCCTCAAGCGGTGGTTCCCACAGCGCAGCAACCCGACAAAGGGGATGCAGCAAGGAAAACCACCATCACCTCTCCACTGGGAAGCGCTGAGCAAAGGCGAGTCCCCAGGCAACATGGCTGATTTGATTGGCACAAGACATGTAAGCTCCACCCCCCAGTCATTCTTAGACTCCTCATTGGGTGAGCAACGCAGCCGAGCAAGACAGTTGGAGCCTCCCTCCTCCCTGGCCAGCAGGCAGGGAGGGAGAGGAGCTGCTTCCTTTGAAACCCGGGAAATTTAAGGGACATCATCAATAAGGGACAGCAGCGGGACACAGCGCTGGGATAAGGGACTTTCCCACCAAATAAGGAACGGTTGACAGCTATGCTCGTGACCCATCAGAAGCTGCACCCATTGCATTTTATATGATGTGAGGAACCACCCCAACACATCTCTTTACCGAAGTTGCCAGAATAATTCTTACTTATGATGAAGAAACATATCAGTCTTTCTGTTTATCAGTGGTCTTGGAAATTTTCGCAGGTGTTGAAATTTGCAGTCTTAAGAGCTCTTTGACTGTAGTAATCAATACACTGTCTAGGTAAATTACCCTTTGTTGTAATCCCTGAAACCTTAGAAGCTAAATTAATGGTTTCATTACCATGCTAAAAACCCTTGGGCAATTCACAGGCCAAATACCATTACCCTGCAGTGTTACGACTCTCTCCTTTCTTGAAGAGCCTTTGATGTTTCCTGTAATTCAGATGCATGGAGTGGCTAAAAACAGATTTGCTTATTTCTCTACACTGCTCCCCCCCCCCAAAAAAAGAGAGAGTGCTCAGTTGCTAGAAAGTGCTTGGACGAATTACAGTTATCTTTCCTGCAGAGTTGGACATTAGCAGTTCTTTTGAAAAAGAAATTAGCTATATGGAAGATATCTCCTCATAGGTGGATAAACGTAAAGACTACAAGACATGACTTGAAAACATGGGAGTAAAATGGGGAACATGCTTCTCATTTGATTCACTCAATGCTATTTGTATAGCACTTTCAAATGCTTCTGATTTGATTCACTTAAGGCTATTTGTATAGCACTTTCAAATGTTCAAAGCAATTCACATATATTGCTCCCACCGGCAGGTGGTGTTAGGGAACATTTGCCAATTCCTTCCTCCTCCACCGAATCCCACTGTGCTCCTTTCAACAATGTTCCAGCAGAGCCATCTCAAGACCTTTTGCTGCGTGAGACAAGATGGATCATAGGAAGCTGCTTTATCCTGAGTCTGATCACTGGTGGCAGGGAACTTTGGTCCATTGTGTTTGACCAAACTGCGGGAGGCAGTGGAAGACAGGAGTGCCTGGTGTGCTCTGGTCCATGGGGTCACGAAGAGTCGGACACGACTAAACGACTAAACAACAACAACAATAACAAAGGTGGCAATGTGAAGCTTAGGTATGCACACAAATCTCTCCCTCAGAATATAGGTCCCAGAGAAACCGTCTGTGAAAACCAAAAGAATGTCCCTAAGTTCTGTTTTGCCAAGTGTTAAATGTGGGGTTGTTTTTTTGCAAATTGCTAACATAGGTTGCCATATGTCTGGATTTTAGTGATTCCACCCAGAAACTATTTCTGACAGCTGATTTCCAGCTATGTCAGGTAAATTCTGGACATCTGGAAATCTTACTTCACCCCTCTAGAGGAAGCCATTCTCAAATAATCAAAAATAAACATCAGGATAGGAAAAGCATATATTAATGAGCAAGGGAAGTTTTCTTCTTCTTCTTCTTCTTCTTCTTCTTCTTCTTCTTCTTCTTCTTCTTCTTCTTCTTCTTCTTCTTCTTCTTCTTCCTTAAACTTGTATACCGCCCTTTATCCATAGATCTCAGAGTGGTTCACAACATAAAAAGACAAGATAAAAAAGACAAAATACATAATAAAAACAAGAATAATGCCCCCCCCCCGACACACACACATTTTATTGTTATTATTTACTCGTCCGAAACGTATTTTGGTATTATCCAGGAATCAATTCAGTACTTAACTGACAATACTTAACTGATAACTGATAATATTTAACTGATAACCTTGAAAATGAAAACCACCGAGTTTTGGTTAGGGATGTGTTGGAGATTTCCTGAAGGGAGAAAAGTTAGTCTTTTCCAAAACTCCTTTTGCTTCTCTTGAAATTGCTCATATCTTTTATCCAAGCAAGGTCCAACATTGGACTCAAAATGTTAAAATGGGTGAAATATGGTGGGAACTGGAGGTTGCCTAGATTGTTGTAATCATTTTATCAAGGTCGCAGTGTGTTTCCAGATATAGCCCGGCTTTGCTGATTGGCTCCTACAGATTTTATAATAATGGGGTCACTTCAAAAATGGCCCGGAAGCAGGAAAATGACCAGAGCCAGGAGAAGAAGATGAAGGAGAAGGAGGAGAAAGGTTTCGACATCAAAAGTAAAACACAGTGGCATAGTGTGGCAAGGGCCACAGGATGGTTACCTCAGGCACATAATTCTTAGGGGCGCAACCCACGCTATGTCACTGGGCTACAGCATTCCCAAAGGTGACATGAGTCTGGGAGGGAGGGAGCTCCCTTTCCTGGCTCCTCAACACGTAGCGCCTATGGCGTGAGCATCTCCTGGGTGGGCTGTGAGTGGAGAGTGTGCAGCTGGGGTGAGGCCCTGTCTCACTGCCCATTCCCTTTGACACCTCAGGTCCTCATCCTTTGCTTGCAGGCACCACACACCACATGCTTCTCACACCATGGCTGGTGCTGCCACCTGGTTTGGATCCAGATTTGTTGCTTTGCAAAACAGAGCACCTTGGTTTTGAGGTGCTTTGTGGCTTGCCCAGTTCCACTAGTCCATCAGCAACAATTCTGAATTCCAACAAATACAGTACCTTTTTTAAAAGAAAACATGGCAAAATGTGAGTGGCAAGTAATGTGTAGACACCTAACCCCAAGCAATATGTAAGGAATAATCTGTTAGAGTTACTGAATGCTCGGAAATGTGTTTCTGGCTGCCTATCTTTGCCCTTTCAGCAATCAAGCTGTCAGTCTTTATAGAGTAAATAGGTAATTGAAAGTAAATGTGCTTTCCTTCTAAAGTTCATTTGAAGCCTCTAGGGATACAACTCGGAGGGAGAGGAAAGAATCCACTTGCACCTTGAATTCTCAATAACATTTCTGTTAATCCATGCATGCAAAATCATTCCCAAGACATGCCCTGCTCTTGTATTGTAAAAAAAAGCTGTGCTTTTTTTAAGGATCTGAGGAAGTGTGGAGAGTATACTGTGAAGTTCTGAGGACACTGTCTTGAGGGCTGGTTTCCACACATACTATTGCTGGCGTTGTGACTGAGAACCAGCTCTCCACACAGTTGGTATATGTGTGGATGGAAATTTAGGAAAATAAGAAGCTGTATTATACCAAGTCAAGCCATTGGTCCATCTAGTTTAATATTGTGTTCACAATATAAGAAAGATATTGAGAAGCTGGAACATGTGCAGAGGAGGGTGCCCAAGATGATCAAGGGTCTGGAAACTAAGCCTTATGGGGAACAGTTGAGGGAGTTGGGTATATTTAGCCTGGAAAAGAGGAAACTCAGAAGAGATCTGATAGCCATCTTCAAGCATCTAAAGGGCTGTCACATGGAAGAAGGAGCAAGCTCATTTTCTCCTGCTCCAGAGGTGAGGACCCAAGCCAATGAATTCAAGTTATAAGAAAGGAGATTCTGACTAAACATCAGAAGGAACTTTCTGACTGTAAGAACTTTCTGTGAAATGGACTTCCTCAGTAGGTGATGGAGGTTTTTAAGCATAGGCTGAATGACCATCTGTCATGGATGCTTTAGTTGTGATCCCTGCAATTACAAGATGACCCTTGGAATCCCTTCCTACTCTATAATTCTGTGATTCTATGATCTATGATTCTATGACTGGTAATGGCTCTCAGGTATTTTAGACAGTGTCTCTCATAGCCCTACCTGGATATACCAGAGATAGAACCTTCTGCATGCAAAACAATTGCTCTATCACTGAGCTGTCTGGCGATGTCTGATCAAAATTAAGCACTTTGGGACCCACTGATTCTAATCAGAGAGATTAAAAAAGCCTTATCAACTCTCTCATTTTCACCATTGGGATTTAAAAGTTCTTAGATTAAACTGGGGGAACTTATAGGAAGGATCAAAAGGAGTTGCCTTACTGGTCTATCCAGTTCAGTATTACCTGTGCTCACTGGAAGCAGATCTCCAGGGTTTTAGACAGGGGCCTCTCCTAGCCATACTTGAAGATTATGAACCAGAGACCTTCTGCATGTCTCCCAAAGATATGTATGTGATTTCAGCTGCTGTGGTTATACAATGATAGTTGCAAAGGATCAGATTTCTGGAGAATACTTATCCACAAACTCATTGTATTAGCAAGGATTTCCAGTGATGATAGATGATAGGTAGGTAGGTAGGTAGGTAGGTAGGTAGGTAGATGATAGATAGAAAGATGATAGATAGATAGATGATAGATAGAAAGATGATAGATAGATAGATAGATAGATGATAGATAGATAGATAGATGATAGATAGATAGATAGATAGATGATAGATAGATGATAGATAGATAGATAGATGATAGATAGATAGATAGATAGATAGATGATAGATAGATAGATAGATGATAGATAGATAGATCGATAGACGATAGATAGATAGATGATAGATGATAGATAGATAGATAGATAGATAGATAGATAGATAGATAGATAGATATGTAGATAGGTAGATAGGTAGGTAGATGATAGATAGATAGATAGATAGATAGATAGATAGATAGATAGATAGTTGATAGATAGATGATAGATAGATGATAGATACTTTATTTGCATTAGCCACTAGTCATAGCAATAAGATGAAATATATTGGAGATAGAGCTACATAGCAATACAAAATACGTTCTGGAGGTTTACATCAGTACAAATGACAGAATTGATACATGATCCTTTAGCAACAGATAAAATAGGCTTTAAAAAAATAAATAAAGCTGAGCAATGTTAGAAAGTTAATCAAAAAATAGATCTTATTCTAATTGTCCCTGCAAAAAAAAGTTGCAGTTTTTGCATGATTATCTTAAATTCCAGTGCTTGAACAGGAAATTAAATGCCTTTTTTCACACCTAACTAAAAAAATAATTGGGTTGACAGAATTAGCCATGAGAGCAAACATTTCCCTTTGTTCTATAAAATCAAAATGGTCCATGGGCCAAAATGTGGCAGTTCCTTATCCCTGCACGCACGCTCTCTCTCTCTATATATATATTAACAGTCATGAGTATTTCGATACAAACATGAATTTACCTACACATCATTGTGTGTGTGTGTGTTGTATTTGTGCTGCTGCAAACTTAATGAATGATTTCAATATCTGAAGTTTCACAATATAGATCCAGTCCCTGATCACTAGCCAATCAGAGTGAATTTCAGCATTTGGACAGATGTGTCGTGCTGCTTATTAACACTGTCAGTCACCTTGACAGAATGTGCATTGCAAGGAACCAGACATCTCAGCTGGGAAAGTTGTGTAGTGGATAGGATTAGGGACTTTGTTCATACCGAGTTTATGTTTCAGTAATGCATCCCTTTGCTCAACTCTGATCCCGCAGCATTGCAAAAATTGTATCCCATGTTTCTTGATGAGATTAAGTCACACTTGGTCGTAACAAACAAACAAAAGCCCTCCCTGATCAAATGCAATGTGTGCGGTGCAACTTCAGAAGGATTTTAGAGAAGCAAAGAAAGAAAGGTAAATTTAGCCACCAGGAAGCTTAAGTGAGAGAACTCAGCAGTAGCTGTGCAAACTCTCATAAATACCAAAAAAGGATTATAAGTGCCTTTTGAAATCCAAAAAGTGTGCTAACTAGATATGACTGTGGCACTGCTTGGAGTATTGCCAGCCAAATCAGGAATAACAACAGCTTTCAGAATAGACTCCTCCAAGGCTCTCATGCTTATAACGTGCAACATTTCTAATGCAGATGAGGAGTTCCATTCCCCCTGCTCATCATTTAACACACTTGCACAGAAAGAAGTTGCTGATTGTGAATCTTTCGCCACTGAAGCTCAAAGGGGAAGCCCACCCATTAGGCAAGGTGAGGTGACTGCCTTGGGTGGCAGAATCCGCAAGGGCAGCAGATCCAGCCTCCAAGGAATGCATCACCTGCTGTGGGTGCTGCTGCCACGACTGTTGTGGCAGCAATAGCTGCAGCACACTCCTTGAAGGCTAGATCTTCCACCTCATTGGCAGGGTCCCCCATGTCGGACTTGCATTCGCTACGACCGAGCTACTCCTCCTCCGGTCGAGTCCTTTGGAATCGCCTCCTACGATAATGACCTGAGCCTTTGATAAGCCTCCAGTCACATCCCCCATTATACAGAGTATCAAAGCAGTAGAAGTGACGAAATTTACGAGCTCCATTGCAAGGTTTTTTTCCTAACTACGCAGAAAAGAAATAAACATGCTCTCTCTGTGGAAGCAGAGAGCAAGTGGAAAACAAATGAACAGGAAGCCAGTAACATCACATCCGTCTCCTGTCTTCCATGAGACTTCCAACAGTCTGGAATCCCTGGAATGTAAACGAGAGTCTTGTGACTCCAAAATAATAATAATAATAATAATAATAATAATAATAATAATAATAATAATAATAATAATTTATTATTTGTACCCCGCCCATCTGGCTGGGTTTCCCCAGCCACTCTGGGCGGCTTCCATAGAAACCAAAAAACACTAAAATATCATACATTAAAAACTTCCCTGAACAGGGCTGCCTTAAGATGCACTGTGCCACTGCACAGTGGCACAAACAGAAACTAACACCCCTTGCCCCCCTCTATAGTGGCCTCTTGGCAAACAGAAGATGTTGCTGGTCTCCTTCTCTTACCCTTGTTCCCTATGAAGATCTTTATCCCCCCCCCCCCTTGTTTCAGATGTAGTTATTCAATCACCCTTTTGTTCCCTGGTGGTGGAGCGCTATGTTGTGGTTCTCCTTAGGCTGCAAAATGTATTGGGCCAGCCATGTCCCCAGCAATAATTTTATAGACAATTTACAGCACAACGCTCTCCATGCCTACTCAGGAGGAAGTTCATTGGGGCTCACTCCCTGGTAAGTGAGTACAGTGGAACCTCTGTACAGCCGAACGCCTGTAAACTTGAATGTTTCGGCTCCCGAACGATTAAAAACCCAGAAGTTATTGTTCCGGTTTTCGAATGATTTTCGGAAGCCGAACATTCGGCACAGTATCTGCAGCTTTTGATTGGCTGCAGGATGCTCCTGCAGCTAATCAGAAGCCGCACCTTGGAAGTCGAACGTTTGGAAGTAAAACAGACTTCCGGAATGGATACTGTTGGACTTCCAGGGTATGTCTGTATTGGATTGCAAGCTTACAGTGCGATCCTATCCACCTTTGTTGAGAAGTAAGCTCCATCGGGTTCAATGGGACTTACTCCCAGGTAGGGATGGGTGGATCTGTGCATTTCAGATTCTCTTAGTTTCTCATTTTTCCAATCTTCACTTCTCCATCTTTTTGCATCAGTTTGTGATTTTTTTTTTTAAAAAAAAAATCCACATGAAAATTCAGACAGCATTTTAGTGCAAGTTTCTCCTAATACATATTGTATGCAATTTTACCTCATATACATGCATCCTCCCTCCCTAATATAATGCATTTGTATGGTATTTTCACTAATATTGGCATAAAGCTTCCCTAGTGTGTGAATTTTTGTACACACTGCTTGGTTGGAGAACTGCAGTTCAACTTTGTAGAAGTACAGATTTCAAAGCATAGCTGCATTTCAGTTTCTATATTGTTTCAGTAAATGTAAAATAAGTATTTTCACCTTTAAATGTGACCCGGGTCAATTCCTGCCCCCTCCTTACTTCCCAGTAGGTGAATATAGGATTGCAGCCTTAGACTTGTAGATTTCAGTTACCGGTATTTGCAAACATCCAGTTATGAACTTCACAATGATTGTTTGTCATTAGTGATATTTGAGAATCAAGCTCTCCATTTGCTTGATAGCGTAAGTAACTAGATCTAGCTATAGCCTATAAGCTTAATAAATACACTACACTCCTGGGCAAGTGTTTTGTACAAACCTTAAAAAGGTAAAGGTAAAGGACCCCTGACAGTTAAGTCCAGTCGCAAACGACTCTGTGGTTGTGGAGCTCACCTCACTCTATAGGCCCAGGGAGCCGGCATTTGTCTGCAGACAGCTTCTGGATCATGTGGCCAGCATGACTAAGTCGCTTCTGGCAAACCAGAGCAGTGTACGAAAATGCCGTTTACCTTTCCACCGGAGCAGTACCTATTTATCTACTTGTACTTTTATGTGCTTTCGAACTGCTAGGTTAGCAGGAGCTGGGACCAAGCAACGAGAGGTCGCTCCATTGCCATCCGCATCCCGTACAAACCTTAGGAATCAGGAATTGTCAACATGATTATTGTAGAAACGTAGGCAGGCTTTAGAGCCAGGCTGTCCACATGGAAACTACTTTCTACTTGTCCACATATTAAGTAGGCAGCTGCCAAGGTCTCAGAACCTCAACAATGACTATTAAACATCCCTGAGCAGCCTAGATTATCTGCCTATAGGTTTGATCTTCCACCCCAGCTTTGGGAGAAACTTCTTTTCAATGGTCTAGATTGTTACCTCAAGTTGTAAATAGTCCTACATGCCAGTTGAAAAGTCACTTTCCCCCACTGGTGTTTTTTTTTAAAATCAATATCATGTCCACAACAAGGGGTATAAAACAGATGCAAAACAAAAACATTTAAATATTAATTGCAAAAAAAATTCCAAACATTGTTGCATTGGCCATAAACCACTCAAACATAAATGGTACTCTGATCTAGTATAAGAGGTTACTTCACATAATTTTTTTAAGATTATTTTCTCCAGTTCAGGGAACTGGAAAAAACAGTCTAAATGCTGTGAAATTGAAAGCTGAACCGCCCATGTTAGGAGTTTGAAGATTTGGGAGTTTTCATGAAGGCAAGTACATTGCATATCTGTTACAAATCTCACAATCCAGATAGCACACCAAGTTTTCTACGCTGCTAAAATCTGAAGATTCCCCCAGGTGATCAGTTTTGAAAACTCTTAGAACTATAAAGCTCTTCTAAAAGTATTTCTACATGCTTTTTGAAGACTGAAGCAGGCCACTGGACACAGCCAAACTTCAGAAGTGGTGGAAGATTCCACACTAAGAAAAGCCTAGGAAAAAGCAGCGGAAATTTTGGGTTGCACCCTAAGCTGTTATATATGTCTGAACACAGAACTTCAAAAATGTGCCTAATTGAGCAAATATATATTTCATCTTGTCTATCCAGATAATGTGACTTGAGACTTAGTTCGGTCATTTTTTATTTCTTCCTAAGGTTCCAAGGCTATTACAAAAATTGGAATTTTAATAAAAAGGGTGAAAGTTTGATTTATCCAGTGTGATTTATCTATCATTTTTAATGCCAAGATTGCTCCTTGGTATGTCATGTTTAAATACCAGCATGAACTAGGGAATTATCTCACTGGAATTAATTTCACAGTGAGAAATGCACTTGCCCTTCTTAGATTTAAGAAAATGTCCTCTGCAGTGCTTGAAAGAAGATATCAGAATATTCCTTATAATTTATGACTTTGTCTCTGTGTGGCAAAGGAATGATTGAGGGTGTTGTGTACTAGTTGTTTGGCTGTTCTATAACTATGTGTACATAAGATAAGTTTTCTCCCACAGCTCTCGGAACATGGTTTTTACAAAGTTTTTAGGATCCAATGGAATAGTAGGTTAATGAAATAGTGAGGGGACACTTTTACCTCACAGACAATTGCATTGAAAGGTTTTTTTGTTTTGTTTTGTTTATGAAGTTTTCCACCCGTTCTCATCCCTCTTTTTCTATTTCTTTTATTCACATTTTCTTATAATTTTGTTACAACTAACAGTTAATATATTTGAGCTGATAACTGATAGCTTATCTGTGGCATCGATTTTATGCAACCAAACTATGATGTGATAGTAACCGTTGTTGTGTGAGAAAATGGCTATGCAAATTTCTCCCAAATTTAACACAATACTAGAAAAATAAAGAAGATGGGGGGGATACAATTGCTTCATGACCATCAGTAATGAACTATCTGCTGTTTAAAGGCTGGTATGTGAATCGTATCAAAGATTTGAGATAGGGTGTGTGTGTTAGCAGAAAAGAGATTTGTATCACTGGTATCCTAAGTCTTTACTATCACCTTCCTCAACCTAGAAAAGTAGTTGTTTTTGTTGCTGCTGTTAACTACATCCAAATGACCACATAAAGCTGCAGGGATTTGAGATTAGCAACAAAATTTTGATCATGTAGCCATCAGTAAGGGAGGTGAGGCTGGTGCATGTTGTTGTTGTTGTTGTTAGTCATTTAGTCATGTCCGACTCTTCGTGACCCCATGGACCAGAGCACGCCAGGCACTCCTGTCTTCCACTGCCTCCCGCAGTTTGGTCAGACTCATGCTGGTAGCTTTGAGAACACTATCCAACCATCTCTTCCTCTGTCGTCCCCTTCTCCTTGTGCCCTCCATCTTTCCCAACATCAGGGTCTTTTCCAGGGAGTCTTCTCTTCTCATGAGGTGGCCAAAGTATTGGAGTCTCAGCTTCAGGATCTGTCCTTCCAGTGAGCACTCAGGGCTGATTTTCTTCAGAATGGATAGGTTTGATCTTCTTGCAGTCCATGGGACTCTCAAGAGTCTCTTCCAGCATCAGAATTCAAAAGCATCAATTCTTCGGTGATCAGCCTTCTTTATGGTCAGACCCTGATGTTGGGAAAGATGGAGGGTACAAGGAGAAGGGGACGACAGAGGACGAGATGGTTGGATAGTGTTCTCGAAGCTACCAGACTAAGACCTTCCAATACTTAGGCATTACTTTCTCTTATAATGCCAAATTGTCAACACACTTGACCACATCAGCTATATCAGCAGGAAGAAGTGCAAATGCTATCCTTAGATTATTCAGAAGGAAAGGAGCTGGCTTCCTCCCGATGGCCCTAACAGTCTTTCAGGCAAAATCTTTAGCCCAACTCCTATATGGCTCTCAAATTAGCCCCACTGCCAACCTTAAGACCCTTGAAACAGTACAATCTAAATTCTTAAGATCATTATTTGCTACCCCTAAGTGTACACCTAATGCAGTCTTAAGGCAAGAGGCAGGACTGCCCAGAGTGGAATTAAAAGTCTGGGAACAAGCAATATCCCTCTGGCTGAAAATCCATTACAATCCTAAGGGACTATTACCCTGCTTCCTGGCTGCAGTTCCCTATCCTCCTTGGCTCATGCAAATAACTAACAAGATCAAACAAATTGGCCTAAACCCTGAAAATCTTTTTATTGGAACTTTGAACAAGGCAAAAGCAATTATCACTAGGAGACTTTATGATATCGAACTGCAACAAGAAGGCACCCTACTCCCAGAGACGTATAAATGTTTAAAAGCTTCGCCTAATTTTGCAGCTGCCCCTTACTTAACTAACATCACTAACGAAGCCTATAGATGGGCTTCCTCTAGAGCCCGCTTTGAGACAATGCCCTCAGCAGTGCTGTACGGCAAATTCACGCGGGTCCCAATGCATGCGCGTCTCTGCTCTTGTATGTCTAATAAGGTAGAATCTGTCACACACATTCTTCTATTTTGCGAATTTTATAGTGAAGAACGAGTTCAACTTATTTTACCACTTCTATCAAAATTTATACCCCTTCAATATTATTTGGAATCCTCCCCTGAAATTCTTCGAAAATACCTCCTGAAAGATTCCTCAAGCTCAATATCATATGAGGTGGCTAAATTTTGCACTTTAGTAATTAGGAAGTGTAAATCTCTACTGTTGAATGGCACACTGTGAAGTTCCCTTGTGTAACCTTTTTTTCCCCTGAGGTTGTTGTTGATTTCTTGTTGTTTGATCTTGTGGTGTTTAGTGTCACTGGCTTTGGCCGCAATAAAACTTGAAATTGAAATTGAAGCTACCAGCATGAGTTTGACCAAACTGTGGGAGGCAGTGAAAGACAGGAGTGCCTGGCGTGCTCTGGTTCATGGGGTCACAAAGAGTCGGACACGACTAAACGACTAAACAACAACAACAAAAACTCTCCTGTCCTTTGAAGTGAGTTTAATGAGCCCCCAAGGTTATTTGAGCCTGCCTCAGGAGAATTTCACTGGCACCTCCCTTTCAATTTTACAAAGGGGGAACCATGACAGAGGGTCACCTTTTTTGACATCTAAGACAGAAAACTATTCAGATATTCCATTGAGGGCTGAAAACATCTCAAGTTAGTCTTGCTGATGGTATTCCCCGTTTCTAAAATGTAAATGTGAGCCTCACTCACAAAACTGATGCAGAATCTAAGGGAGAAATTTCGTCAAGCATGGTAGAAACTGTTTATTATTTATTATTTCTAAATTGCTCAGAGTTATGAACATGTTATCAAAAGTTCTTCACTGTAGTTAAATAGCCTAGGCTGGAATGAAACACGAGGTAAAAACTGTATCTGAGAAACCTCAGGTGTTTGTAAGGGCTGCAATGTATGGGAGACTGACAGCCAACTGAAGCCTTAGTTACAGTTGCTAGGTAGTGAAACACCTTTGGAAGTTAGCAGTGCTGAAAGTGAATGTCACCCAGGGATCAGGAGAACTAGGAGGGACTAATCTGATTGGTGATCAGATGCACCAGTCTATTTCTCTGTGACATCTGAATCAGGAGAAGCTGTGCAATCCTTGGGCTGGTGCCTGACTTGGTGCACTGGATGAGGGTCAATAAACTGAATCCTGGCAAGATGGAGATGCTATGAATGGGCCACAGCAAAGTTCAAATAATTGGCCAATTCTCTCTTTTGGATGGGGTCATTGTCTCCTTAAATGAGCAGCTTCTTTGTCTGGGAGTATTCCTGGACCCATCTCTCTTGCTAAATGCCCAGTGGCTTGGGAGTGCATTTTACCAGCTTCAATTTTTTAATAGCTACAGCCATTTATAGATTATGGTAGCCTAGCCACTGTCATCCATATGCTTGTAACCTCCAGATTGCATTAATACAATGAGCGCAATCTGGGGCTGCCCTGGAGCCATCATATCACATTGCTGCTGAAGGAATTTCACAAGCTGCCAATTAGCTACTGGTTTAGGTTCAAGGTGCTTTTGATGTACAAAGCCCTAGAACAACATGGGAACAGGATACTTAAAACTTCAGCTTACTGCCTACATACCTAACTAGTCGCTGCATTCTGCATAAGGCCACCGGAAACCTGGGCTGGATCTACACTGATCTGTAAAAATGCTATTAAAGGCTATTTTTAAAAAGGTTTTATAGCTCTCGATGCAATTTCCCATTGCTGATGGATCACTGCTCTGCAGTACCCTCTGGTATCACATTTTTCATAACGCCTTTTTTAACATTATAACCAACCAGTGTAGATTAACCCCTGTAGAATAACATCCTATCAGACAGTCCATATTGGAATTGGGCCTTTTAAATTAACTCTGTTGGATATCAAGCAAGCACCATCTCCATTGTCTTCTCAATGCCTGCTGAACACATTCCTCTTTCAATATGCATTCTAAAATATTTATCCTGGTTAGTAACAGTCTTGGATTGGTTTTATGTATGCACTGTTGTGGTTTCAAATCTATATCGGGGGGTTTTCTCACATTATTTGTATTTTAACTATTTGTATATATGTGGCTCTTTGAAATGTGTTGCTTTATTGTAAATCACTTTGGCATGCCTTATGGGTAGTGACTCATCAATTATATTAATAATACTAATACTAATCCCATACTACTAATAATATTGATAACAATAATTATGGTTCAAGAAAAGGAGAAGCAGAGGGAGGACTGGACCTGAGAGAAGAATTTAGTCTAGAACAGAAATCAACATGGTTCTGTGAGTACTATCTGGGATGAGGAGAGATAGATGAATTAGGCCCCAGATCGTAATAGATTAAAGTGACTCTTATATTTCTTAGTAGCTAAACCAGTTTAAATAAGTCATAACATCTGAAGTTGTAACCTTTTTATCTTACTATAATAAATTTATCTTGTGGTCTTCAAATTAATCCCATTTAGACATACATTAACCCCTATAATCTTTTCATTCTTGTGGGTCAATTCCATGCCTATACTATTCTAATCAGGAAACCATAAAAAGAGGGGAAATTAAGGGAGTGGTTATTTTTAAGATATATGGTGGCAGGAGTAGTTTATTAGGGTTTGAGTTAAAGATGTGCATAATTCTTCTACAGGCACTTTGACATTTAAACATGCTATATCTTCTCTAGGGAATAAAATTAATACTTTATCACCAGTCAAGCTGCATACTTTAGAGTGGGGGGCATGATTTTTGCTTGAAAGCAGTTTCCTGCTTCATTCAGCATCAGCTAAGAAACCTTCAACCTTCCCATTCCATCCTGGTTCTCCACTCATCCAAATGGCTGGTGTAGGATCTGCATCAAAAGCAACGAAGAAGGCAGAAAAGATACACATTTCATAAGAAGATTAGAAGAGCCTGATGAATCTGACCAATAGCCTATCTCTTTCAGCATCCTGTTCTCACAATTGCCATTTCACATTTTCCTGCAATACTATGTATTCTTAGACCCTACCTGCCTGTGCATTGTCTTGCCAGGGTGGTACATACTCTGGTTTTCTCCCGCTTGGACTACTGCAGACGCGTTCTGTCTGGGAATACCTTTGAAGGTGACTTGGAAGCTACAATTAATCCAGAATACAGCTGCTAGACTGGTGACTGGGAGTGATCGCCCAGACCATATAACACTGGTCCTAAACGAACTGCATTGACTCACAATACATTTTTGAGCACAATTCAAAGTGTTGGTGCTGACCTTTAAACCTTAAACCACTTTGGCCCTGTATACCTGAAGGAGCGTCCCCACCCCCACTGAGGCCCAGCTCTGAGGGCCTTCTGGTGGTTTCCTCATTGTGAGAAGTGAGGTTACAGGGAACCAAGCAGAGGGCCATTTCGGTAGTCATGTTTGCACTGTGGAACACTCTCCCAGCAGATATCAAACAGATAATCAGCTATGCAATTTTTAAAAGACATCTGGAGGCAGTCCTGTTCAGGGAAGTTTTTAGCATGTAATGTTTTATTGTGCTTTTATTATTTTTTGTTGGGAGCTGCCCAGAGTGGCTGTGGCAAGCCAGTCAGATGGGCAGCATAATAATCATCATCATCATCACCACCACCACCACCATTATTATTATTATTACTATCATTATTCCACTCATGAAATAAGGCATACATAGGAAATGGGGAGTTTACCATGAGGGTTTTCCCAAACAATAAATAACATACAATATTGTCTATTTCCATATTTTCTAGAAGTTTTTGCACGAACCCAAAAAACCATTCCAGATAAATCTTTTTGAGGCTAGTGTTTTTAAACACACAGGCAGCTGCTTGTATACTAATTTTTTAAAAAGGTAAAGGACCCCTGACAGTTAAGTCCAGTCATGAACGACTCTGGGGTTGTGATGCTCATCTCGCTTTACTGGCCGAGGGAGCCGACGTTTGTCCGCAGACAGTTTTTCCGGGTCATGTGGCCAGCATGAATAATCCGCTTCTGGCGAAACCAAAGCAGCACATAGAAACACCATTTACCTTCCAGCCGGCTGGTACTTATTTATCTACTTGCACTTTGAAGTGCTTTTGAACTGCTAGGCTGGCAGGAGCAGGGACTGAGCAACGGGAGCTCACCCTGTCGCGGGGATTCGAACCGCCAACCTTCCGATCGGCAAGCCCGAGCTCAGTGGTTTACACCACAGCACCACCCGCGTCCCTTGTACTTACTTTACTGAGAAACAATAAAAATCTCACAGCAGCAGTCCATGCAGCACAGATGCAAATCATACTCTATCCTTTCATGTATGTAGAGATCCACCTTTATTAGTAAAGGAACATAGGACTATCTAATGTGGTGCTCTTTAGATATTGTGTGCTCTTTAGATATTGTGGGCTGTACCTCTGTCAGACCTAACCTAAGTTGCTTGGAGACCATTTGGGTTCAAGCGACTAATAAATCAAAGAAATAACCACCACTGGCCTTCCTGACTGGATCTGATGGGACTTAACGTCCAAAGCAACTGAAAGGCATCATTTTGGCTATTCCTTGCCTTGACTGACTGGCAACAGACTCTGTAAGCCTTTTCCAGACCTACCTGCAGATACCAAGGGTGGAACCTGGAGCTTTTTGCATGCATAGTATGCAAAGTACACATTATTATATGTGGCATACCACCAAGCTACAAACTATATTTAGGATTAAGCCTTATTGGCAGCAATATTTTCCTCCAAGAAGTGAGCCACCCTGTTCTGTTTAAGAATGTCAAATTTAGGCCCCAAAGACTGTCTTGGGATATATTTAATGATGAGCCTTTCCCCTACAATGTTAGTGTTAATATCAAGTAAATTAGCTTTCCTATTATATCAGCACACATTAATAAAACAAATTTGCTTTTATTAAATCCAGGTTAATTAACACACTGTTTCAACATGCAGGCAGTACCAAAAGCATTAGCATCAAGAAGCATCTATCTTCCTTGAATGCATTTTTGTTCCTTTAGCTGATGTCAATGTAATTATTTCTAGTGCAGGGTAAAAGAAACAGTTCTCTGGCTCCAATTGTGTGCAGAGTATCTTGAGAGTTACGGAGCAATCCCATGCACAGGAAGATGGTGTAAAGCAGATGGTGTTCAACTGGTGGATTACAATCTACCAGTCGATCGTGGTGTGTTTCTGGTCGATCATGGTTGATTGCGTGATCCTGATAGTGCAACAACTTTGGTGAAGGCTCACCCAAAAAAGCTCAACAACTTTGGTCAATCCAATGGGTAGATCATTGCCAGTGTTTTTATAGTGGGAGTAGATCACAATCTCTTGGAAGTTGGACATCCCTGGTGTAAAACAAGCTGGTGTAAGTTAAGCTGGTATGCAGTAACATCATATCCAAGCTTCGTTCAGCAACAGGGCTGCTCTGCTTAAACCCAGCAGGGGAGAAAACAAGTATTTTGAAAAGTGTTCTGTGCTGGGTTGCCAGGTTACATGACCAAGCTAAACAGGCTTAAGATTCAGCCTCAGTCCAGTATATCTGAAGGAGCGTCTCAACCCCCATCATTCTGCCCGGACACTGAGGTCCAGTGCCGAGGGCTTTCTGGTGGTTCCCTCACTGCGAGAAGCCAAGTTACAGGGAACCAGGCAGAGGGCCTTCTCAGTATTGGCACCCGCCCTGTGGAACGCCCTCCCACCAGATGTCAAAGAAATAATCAACTATCTGACTTTTAGAAGACATCTGAAGGCAGCCCTGTTTAGGGAAGCTTTTAATGTTTGATGCATTGCTGTATTTTAATATTTTGTTGGAAGCCACCCAGAGTGGCTGGGGAAGCCCAGCAAGATGGGTGAGGTATAAATAATAAATTGTTGTTGTTGTTGTTACTATTTCCCCTCTTGCTGGTAACACCATGCCATGCCCACTTTGCGGGACTTTCACGAGCCTTGATTCAGCCAGCTGACACCTGGCTGAGCAGGTATGGAGCAATTTACACTGGTATATCTTCAGCTGAGCTGGGGTTGGGCACTTAATACTGGCTGAGCCCAGAATCACCAGCTGAGTCAGAGATCCACCACATTTTGAATTCCTCATACCAGTGGATCTTGGCATAGGCTTGCCCACTAAGTATCATTGACTATTGTGGCATTTACTTCTACATACAGATGCATAGCCATAAAGAAGGCTGATTGACGAAGAATTGATGCTTTTGAATTATGGTGCTGGAGGAGACTCTTGAGAGTCCCATGGACTGCAAGAAGATCAAACCTATCCATTCTGAAGGAAATCAGCCCTGAGTGCTCACTGGAAGGACAGATCGTGAAGCTGAGGCTCCAATACTTTGGCCACCTCATGAGAAGAGAATAATCCCTGGAAAAGACCCTGATGTTGGGAAAGATGGAGGGCACAAGGAGAAGGGGACGACAGAGGACGAGATGGCTGGATCTTGTTCTTGAAGCTACTAGCATGAGTTTGACCAAACTGCGGGAGGCAGTGGAAGACAGGAGTGCCTGGCATGCTCTGGTCCAGGGGGTCACGAAAAGTTGAACACGACTGAACGACTAAACAACAACAACAAAAGATGCATACAACTTAAGAGCTGATGGAGTGTGGTAGCTAAAAGAATGAGCGGGAAAGAAAGTGAGCTGGGAGATCTCTAGTTCAAATTTCACCTAACTCATCCATATCATTTTCTCTAGTACGCAGTCACAGGTACAGTATGTTCCCTTCTCACTTTGTGTAATGGCTTTAATTTTTAAATTTTAGTTGGATAGCTGGCTAGCTCAGTTGGTTTGAGCATGGTGCTGGCAACGCCAAGCTTGCAAGTTCGATGCCCATAAGGGACAGCTTCATATTCTTGCATTGCAGGGGGTGGACTAGATGATCCTCAGGGTCCTTCTACTCTACAATTTTATTTAATGTATGTGTTAATATTTTATTTGGTTTCAAGATTCAAAATTACAACATTCAAAACTCTATTATTCTATGAGAGTGCATGGAAAGTTAACATTTTAAATGTCCAAGTCATTATATACACATTTATGTATACATTTCCTATACGGATTTTCGGTTCTTTTGAATGCATTTTAAAAATGGAAAATGCAGATTTTGCATGCATTTCAACCACAAAATAGACATTTTTGTGCATACGTTTTGCACACTGAAAGTGCTCTGCAAAATCTGGAGATGCATGTAATGCGATCAGGAGATGCATTCCAATCTGCAAGCAAATTTGGGACCATCAAATTGATTCTGGCTGCTTCAAAATCCAGACCAAACAGATTCCTTCTCCATCCCTGGTTATGACCTCACTGTATGACCTTCAGTTTTTGCCCCCATCAGCCATGACCTATTTTAATGTCAAAATAGATGACTGAGATCTCTTATCAAAATGCCTCTCTTTGATCCATTTCAGACTGGAATCAAAGTGTTGTATGTTGTTTTCCAGTGTACTTTTTAATATCTCCTAAATTTATGGGTACATTCAAGGTTCTCTTGATGGGAAAACCCCAGCTTTGGGGGCATGAGATGTGGGTGATTTTCACCAGAAAACTGCAGAGGGAAAAACTTCACTGTCACAGTCCCAAATCTACATCGATTATTGACCTGCAGATCAGAATGGTAGTTAAGTGTCACATGCCTTATGACAAATTTGTTCTTTTTCTGCTGTCAGTGAGATATAACTTTATTTGTGCAATTTCATATTGATCTTTGCTCATTAAAGAAAAAGGGCTCATGAGATCTCTGGGGAAACCCAACCAGATGGGTGGGGTATAAATAAATTGTTGTTGTTGTTGTTGTTGTTGTTGTTGTTGTTAATCATTATTTAGCAAAACAGCACAGCACAGCTACATAAACTTTATCCCCCCCAAAAAAAAAAGTTTGCAAAGAGATCAACCTCTTAATGTTAAAAACATTTATTTATCATTTTTTGAATGGTCAGGGAACCATTGGGGTTAAATTTTTCTCTATTTTTCTTTTAAACATGTGTTGCAATTCAAAAATGGCTGGATGAAAAATAATTATCTGCTGCTTTGAAAATTGCGCATTCAGTTATGTATACAAATGAACCATAGAAGCAGCAAATTACTTCAGTTCTGGTTTCAAGAACTATTAACTCCTTGGTGGGCTAGTCCCGCAAAATGATTAAGATACTCATATCTTTAAAAAAATGAATATTTTAAGTGGCAATTTAAACATGAAGTGGAATTGTGCATTCCTAGGTTTGGTTCACATGCATTTCAGACATTCTAGTTAAAGCCATGGTTTCCCCATGGGTTTCCCAGTAGTGATGTATGGAAGTGAGAGCTGGACCATAAAGAAGGCAGATCGCCGAAGAATTGATGCTTTTGAATTATGGCGCTGGAGGAGACTCTTGAGAGTCCCATGGACTGCAAGAAGATCAAACCTATCCATTCTTAAGAAAATCAGCCCTGAGTACTCACTGGAAGGACAGATCCTGAAGCTGAGGCTCCAACACTTTGGCCACCTCATGAGAAGAGAAGACTCCCTGGAAAAGACCCTGATGTTGGGAAAGATGGAGGGCACAAGGAGAAGGGGACGACAGAGGACAAGATGGTTGGACAGTGTTCTCGAAGCTACAAACATGAGTCTGACCAAACTGCGGGAGGCAGTAGAAGACAGGAGTGCCTGGCGTGCTCTGGTCCATGGGGTCACGAAGAGTCGGACACGACTAAATGACTAAAAAACAACAACAGGCTAGTAGACTTCAACTTCTTCATTCCCAGCTTTAACACGAACATGCATTAGAGACCCTCTTCCTAATTTTTCACCATATATTCATATGGTGGTAGGACTGGTGTTGCTGGTTGATATCGCACTCTGTGTGAGTTAGGGACTTCTCCTACATGCGAAGACAGACTCCAGAGGATTGAGTGGACAAGACTGTTAGTGGGTCCAGTGATCAAGAAGGCATTTTCTGCACATGCTGTAGAGACAAGTGAGGAGAAAATAGGACTAAGAAAGTAGACCATCTAGGAAAACTCTGATCCTAAACCTCTGAACACACCTTAAATCAGGCCTTGACTCTGAAACCTTTCCAGCTGTGCTACATGTCTTCACTGGAAGAACTGTCTATTGATCCCTCTCTTGGATTCCTGTTCTTCCCCAGTCTAAATCCCTTCTCCCTGAAATCTCTAGATTTCAGTGGGTCTGAGGTGGGCCCAGCCCTAAATCAAACCAATAATCCTCTTCAGTGGCAGCATGGAGAGGCATAATCCAGGAAGACTCAAAAGCTGAAAACTCAGAAGTAAGTGTTCCGGTTTCCAAACATTTTTTGGAAGCTGAACGTCCGATGTGGTTATCAGCTATTGTTTCCGGGGCGCCTGCACCAATCAGAAGCTGTGCCTTGGTTTTCAAACAATTCAAAAGTCAAACGGACATCCAGAATGGATTAAGTTTGGCGCTTTTCCTTTTGCTATTTATTTTGCATTTTTGTTTTTGAAGCTTTTATAGTTAATTTGTTTTTGTGACTGTGTGGAACCCAGTTCAGCTACTGATTGATTAATTGTTTGACTGCAAAAATGCATAAAAGCCCCCCATCCAAACAATGACTATCATCAGTGCAGGGAGGGAAGAAAATTTATTTTAATTTTTATCGTCTACAGTACTGTCTTTTTTATAGTACAGTACATTGATTACTGCTTTCATTTTATGGATCATTGGTCTTGCTAGATGGTAAAATTCATATTAAATTGCTCTTTTAGGGGTAGTTTTTAAAAGTCTGGAACGGATTAATCCATTTTGCATCACTTTCTATGGGAAAGCATGCCTTGGTTTTGGAATGTTTTGGTTTTGGAATGGACTTCTGGAACGGATTAAGTTTGAGAATTAAGGTACCACTGTATCTCTTGAAACTGGCCTTAAAATGTAAGGTCCCAAGTCCAGAGTCACAACTTCTTATTTTTAAACTCTTTTCCCTCTCTCTTTCCAGATCTGTGTTGATTACATAGATTACTTCAGGGCAATCATTGCTGATGTAAAGGTTCCCTATTCATGCTCAAAGATAGATTGTTTTTGTATTGTTACTCTATCTACGTTCTAGAGGTGACATAACCATAAAGAGCAAATCCTGAAATAATTCTAAGCAAGTTTCATAAGTGGGTTACAACCTACCATATCATTAATAATAGTAAGAATTAACATAGACAGTCCTGAAGTCTCATGAGACTCAGTTTTCAGCCTGTTGCTTTTTCCACTATTGATCCAGTCTCAGCTCATACATACCCCCTTCCTTTGACTGTTTCAGCTCATATGAGTAATTGCAGTTATCCCTCTAATGATTTTGCCCCACATGATAGTGCTTCATAACTTTGTGCCTTCTAGGACAGTTGTGCACTGGTAAAGGATGCTCATTAAAATAACAATCAATAACAGGAGAAATATTCCAAAATCCACAGTTGAGCAATACCTTTATCGAAACTGTCACAGATAGTGGCAAGCTTTCACATGCTCCAGAACTGTTAATCAAGCAAGATATTACACAAAGCCCTTGGGAAATGGAATGAAAAAAACAACAACAATTAAATGTACGAAGTTTAGACTGGAAGTGCCAGCCACGAGGTCAGTTTTTTAGATACATTTCTGAGACAGAGATTGCAAATGGAATAAGTATCTGCTAGGCACCACAGGTATGAGATTACATGTATAAAGTGGTGTTCAGCTAAGTTTTACTCAGAGTAGAACCACTAAAATAACCACATTCATTAATTTCAACGGGGTATATTCTAACTTGGTTGAATACCAACCCTTGGATTCTGGGACAAAGAAGCAATGACTGCTATCTGTTTTTGGAAATACAATGGCTAGCAGCTATCCAGACCAGATCTCACGATTCTCAAAAAGGGAGGAAGCCTCCATCTGGTGCAGAATCTCAATTCTTCACCCTTTCTTCTCGAACAGGCATCCCCAAACTCGGCCCTCTAGGCATTTTGGGACTACAATTCCCATCATCCCTGACCACTGGTCCTGTTAGCTAGTCCTGATGAGAGTTGTAGTCCCAAAACATCTGGAGGGATGAGTTTGGGGGTGCCTGTTCTAGAAACTGGCACTGGGACAAGTTGAAAATAGTATGTATTGCTGTTAAAATTCAAATCTGCCATTGTTTAGGTTAGAATCTATATACTGGACCACAGACTGGTCAAATATCGCCAGCTGGCTGACTTGTATTAAACTGGAGCTGGACCTCACTAAACCCCATAATTTCAGTACCACAAAGGAACCGCAAGTAGTGGTGGTGGAGTTGAGGCTACATCAATTCCATTGGGCCCTGGAACTTTCCCCCAATTGTGTCAAGTGTTGCAGCCAAGTCTGTTTACTATGCTCTGTTATTCCCAGTTAGGTAAACCTACACGTGTAGTTTATTCTAAAATTAGGACTACGCACAGCCTCCCAATCTAAACCAGGGCCCGTTTTCTTCTTTCCCCCTGCCTTGCTCCAATCCTGGATCACTCCAAGAGGACTCAGTGTGAGTTGGGACAATCTGGGATTGCCCCAACTTGCTCCAGCTGAATTCTGGGTCACCCTAAATCAGACTAGTTTCTTTTGGGATCTGGGATTTTACCAGTGTTTATACAGTCCTAATTAAAATTATAGGACCACAATCCAGTCTCAGCAGAGATTACTAGCACAATATCTAAACCACCATCCTGCTAAAAGACAGTTTTCTTAATTACACGAAAAACTGTTGCAGATGCCGATCTGTTTATTTAATTGCCTGGAAAATAACATTCCTATGTGAATTGTACAACTGTTTTTAAACCGACAGGTTGTTGTTTTTTTGTTCTATAGCTCATCCAGTGTGACGTCCAGTCTTCAATATATAGGATGGAATCAATTTATGTCACTCAGTTTTACAGCTTTTCCTAATTTCCAAAGTTTGTTGGGGTTTTTTTCCTTTCTTCCCAAACAAAGTAGCAGAAGGAAAGATTGACACAGGACATAAGATGTGTATCACAGTAATCCTAAAAGAGTGGTCTACTCATAGTACTTCTAGTTTAGATTATATTATAGGTATGAACAAGGAAATCTGGTGTTGAAAAAACAAGCAAATTGTGCTGTAAGGCTGAGATGCTTTCATTTGGCACATTCTGCTTGCAGCAGCTGTTGCTCCTGGTGTACTTGCAGCGAACATAATCTTCTATAATCCATATTTTATTCATAATGTGAGCACCTCCATGAATTATATTGCTTTCTCTGTACAATCTAATTCAATAAACCAGCCTTTCACTGTAATCCGACTTAAGAAAGGGCATTGCATAATAGACTTCACATTTTTTTAAAATGTCAGAGAAACAGTATCAGTTAGAACAGTATTGCCAAAGGTGGTCTTGTATCCTTTGTTTCCATACAGAGTTGCAAAGTAGGTAGTATTATTTTCCTGGACTGACATGTCCAGTCACTCATATTGGGACTTAATAGACCAAGGAAATCTACATTGTGTTCGTTTCTAACAACAGTGTACAGTGGTACCTTGGGTTACACACGCTTCAGGTTACAGACACTTCAGGTTACAGACTCCGCTAACCCAGAAATAGTACCTCAGGTTAAGAACTTTGCTTCAGGATGAGAACAGAAATCGCACAATGGCAGCGCGGCAGCAGCGGGAGGCCCCATTAGCTAAAGTGGTACCTCAGGTTAAGAACAGTTTCAGGTTAAAACGGACCTCCGGAACGAATTAAGTTCGTAACCAGAGATACCATTGTACTAGATTTCATCCTGGCTACAACTGAGTCCACCACATTCTGTTAAGTCCATGTCTGTGGCCTGCCAAACGTCTCTAAGACCTTCTCTTCTATATTATACACCCCCCTTCTCCCCCTTTTTTTTGCCCCAAGCCATTTCATTCTGTTTTTGCTTCTTGGAGGGTATAACTCTGTGTAACCTAAAAGATAAACTAAGGGGGTGGGGAGACTCCATTTGGGACCTCATCTGTTGGGGTCAGCAGAGGCTGCCAGAGGAACTAGCAAATTCCAGTCACCATGTAGAACAAGGAAGCAATTCCCCCCACCTTCTCCCAAACCGAAAAAGATATTACTATGGAAACTCTACCAATTGCCTTGTGTGCCCCTTAAATACAGGCTCCACAAAGGACTGCTGTTGCTGCTGCTGCTGGACAGAGAGGGCTCCATTTTTGTTTTTGTTTTCTTTTTAAATTGCTTTTTTATCTATGGCATTTTAAATTGTGATTGACTCTGTATTCTTAATTTTAGATTTTATGATTCATGTGGAGATTGTTTTCCATTTGGTTGTGTACTTTTTGATGTGTTTTATTTATTGTTTATGACTTATGTTGGTAATTATGTAAATCTTTTCATGTTGTAAGCCTCCTTGAGCATTGTTTTATCTATGGAAAGGTGGCATACAAATAAAATGATGTGATGATGATGATAATATTTTTTAAATTATGTCACTCTATGGGACTCTGGCATTCAAAAGCCGATGCCATAATGGAATCTGTTGCTCTCTCCGATGCTTTTGTTGATTTTTCTGCAAGGGAATAAAATGGTTAATATGGAAACTATTTTGTTTCTCCCCTCCCCCCCCAAAAAAAATCCAAATAAGGAGGGAAAGGAGGGATGAAATCACTGCCCTCTTAGTTGCGGGCATGGGAAAAACTACCCTGCTCTGGGTAATCTAAAAAAAAAAAAAAAAAAATCCTTCCAGTAGCACCTTAAAGACCAACTAAGTTAGTTCTTGGTATGAGCTTTCGTGTGCATGCACACTTCTTCAGATACACTGACCTACTTCCATTTCATGCGGCTCAATGTGGTGCCTTCCATGGTTCCAGTTACAGATAGGTAGCCGTGTTGGTATGCCATAGTCAAAATTAAAAAAAATCCTTCCACACTGAAGAAGTGTGCATGCACATGAAAGCTCATACCAAGAACTAACTTAGTTGGTCTTTAAGGTGCTACTGGAAGGATTTTTTTTATTTTGACTATGGCAGACCAACACGGCTACCTAGGTGTAACTAAAAATAATAATAACCCAAATGCCCAAATTTAAATGCATCTGGTTGCCTAACCGAGACAGCTTTAAAGTGCCGAACTGTTGGGGGGCACTGACTCACCTTTCCATCACGGTGTTGGTTGGTGGGGAGAAAGCAAGCACTGCAGACTAGGCAGTCCTAAAGAAACTGAAATGAAAATGAAATATACTCGGAGTCGAGAGTGGATTTCATGCTCTTTATTCAGCTCGTAGTGGTGAGGAGGAATGAATGTTCCCCCCAAAGATCTGCTTTATATACATTATTTACACAATGGGCTGCACGTGATTGGCTAATTCCCGGATTCTCCTGTAGGCCAATCTGGTTGTGGATACACTTCTACCTGGAGCTGGATTGGATGGCTCCTGTGGACCAAGCATACTGCTGCATTTTGAATCCTATTCAACTCAGTACATAAGAGAAAAAGAGAGGACAAGGGAGCGGAAGGGAAGGGAGGGCTACCTGTGAAGATGCCTCTGTAAAGGTTTTTGCTGCCCACCATGGGGGAAGGAGCTTCTTTCCTAGTGGCTGAGGAGGAGGCAACAACTCCTCTTGGTGTCCATCAAATAACATGCATTTGGGTTCAACGTTGCAATTTTTGCCCACAGCAAGGCCACACAGAGCTGGATGTGCTAGTTTTTCTGGGTTGGAACAACCAGCCAACCACACACACACACACACACACACACACACACACATTGTGAGGGGTGGGAAAGGGAGTTGGCACAAGAATGTGCATTTAGAGCTCTTTTCCAGGAGGTCTCTTCTTGTGAAAAAAAAGAGGGAGAAAGAAAGGGGAAAAGCAGTTTTAAAAAGTCTTCTAACAAAGGGAGTTTAGAAGGTACAAAGGAAAGCAAACCCCACAAAGACACTCAATTAGCTTCAGATATTCTTTCTTCCCAGAGAGAGAGAGTTAATTATCACACCTACTTTCTTTCAGGAGTTTAAAAGTTAATGGCAGAAAATATCCAAAGGAGAAGAGAATCCAGGCAAAGCAATAAAGTGGACCCTCTTTTTTTAAAAGCATGAAAGCGAAAATTCCTGGGTAATAGGCTAGCCTTAAGAAATATTTGCAGCATTTGAGATGGAGTGGATATTATCTCCTTCTGAAAAGCACTGGGATGGGGTCAGGGCAGAAGCTTCAAAATAAAACGTTATCAAGTTAGTATTATGTTTTCTTGTTTGAACTGGAAAAATCAACAAGACTTCCCATCAAGTTGCTAAACTTCATGAAGGATCAAGGCAAAGCTCCCCTCACCATCTACCCTGTATGATCACAAAGAGCATTTTGTCCAACAAAGTATTTCTCAATTTTCAGCCGTTCGAGGAGTGTGACAGCTGGGCAATCCGATTCTTTCTTGCTTGAAGAAAGCAGCAAGAGGAGGGTCTTGTGCTGCTTCAGGCAGTAGGTGTGAGGGCTGTGACAGACTCCTAGAGTTCACCTGTCTTCTCCCCAAAGCCTAGTAAGCACCAGCTAGGTTTGGGAAAGGTGCTCTCAGGCTGAACAAAGAGGCCTGAATATTGGCAGTTGTCTACTCATCAGGTAAAAACTGTGTCAGTTGGATGCACTCCGGCAAATGATTCTTACTTATCCATATTAGATGTGTGGATGTGAATAGCTATTTCTTCATCTTAACATGATTTGGGAAGATGGGAGACAGAAGGAGTCACTGCTTTGCTGAAAAGATATTTCTTTAAAATCTCTTCTAATGTCAATGTTTGATGAATGCTCCAGCTGGGGGGATTTAGCCGAATGGAACTAAGATGATTTAAATGCATTTCCTTGGTCTCATGGTCCCACAAGCTCTTGCACCAAGTATACTACACAACTCATACAAAAAAGGCCAGCACACTCTAGTCTGGAGAGCCAAAGCTCACAGTGACAAGTTGAAAGACTAAATCCAGAACACTCAGTAGACAAGTTGCTCGATAGCAGAATGTATGAATCTACTTCTAGGAGAGTAGTTTTTAAGGAACTACAGTATGTACATTAGGGACTGCCTGAGCACTTATACCCCTGTTTGATCACTGGGATCATCTGCAGAACTTTCATTGGTCATCTCCCAAATTGTCAAGGCTCATTTGACAGCAACAGGAAACTGAGACTTTAGCGTCATTTGCCCAGGTTTGTGGAATGATCTGCCAATAGAAATTCAGCAGCCATTTTCTGTTCTAATGTGCGTGTTGAAATCCCATGCCAGCAATTGAGAAAATTTATTTCTGTAACACTTAGTTGATACACACACATATGTGATATATATATATATATATATATATATATATATATATATATATATATGCTTTCGTAGATTTTCACGGGTACAGGAATGCAGGTTTTGGTGTCTTCGGGTGTCTTCCCGTGTAAGAGTTGGGGTGTCTAGGCGACGTTTCGACGAGGTCTCACTCGTCATCTTCAGGCTGGTGCTTTCGGCTTCTTGTTACTGGAACAGAGCTCTGTTCCAGTAACAAGAAGCCGAAAGCACCAGCCTGAAGATGACGAGTGAGACCTCGTCGAAACGTCGCCTAGACACCCCAACTCTTACACGGGAAGACACCCGAAGACACCAAAACCTGCATATATATATATATATATATATATATATATATATATATATATGTTTTCGTAGATTTATATATATATGAATGATAGACAGACAGACAGATGATATTCATGTACAGCATTATGTCTGACTTTTATATACCACTACTACTTAAGGCAGTCCTGAATCTGAGATCTCATGAAACACATTACATGACCATTTTAAAAGCCATAAAACAATTTTGATGTGCAACATGAAAGCAGTGGCTATTTATTTATACTTGGGATATTAGACACAAATGATTAGAACAGATGGCTTACTATATCTTGGCACTGATGGAAGAAGAAAAAACACACACCAGCAACCTCTCTTTTAGAAATGAAGATAAATTCTAATCTCCCTCCCACTCATACAATAAAAAGATTAATAGCTGGTAAAGCAAGTTAGATTTATTTAATTTTCAATGCTACAAACTTAGGGTAATATGGTTAACCAGACTACAGTTCTGCAGCTGGTCTCTTCTTTACTCATTTTAATTTAATTGGGCTAGTCTTTTCACTCTGCAAATATTGGTGTTTTCTGATTAACTGTTTCTATTAGTTAAGACTGAACACAAAGGGGGGTTAAGCTTTGTTGCACCCCATATTACCTATATATGTTTTTTGTTGTCATTTTCCCCCATAATAGAAATATATGTACAGTGGTACCTCGGGTTACATATGCTTCAGGTTACATATGCTTCATGTTACAGAGTCCGCTAACCCAGAAATATTACCTCGGGTTAAGAACTTTGCTTCAGGATGAGAACAAAAATCATGCGGTAGCAGCAGGAGGCCCCATTAGCTAAAGTGGTGCTCCAGGTTAAGAACATTTTCAGGTTAAGCACGGATCTCCGGAACGAATTAAGTACTTTACCTGAGGTACCACTGTGGTCTGAAATACTGTATTGTTCAAGTGAAATTTTCTGCAGATAATTTTTATTACAGTTTGTCGTATAAAACAATCCCATATACAGTGTATATACATTTTCCATACACAGGTTGTATTGGGAATGAATAATTGTTATCTTCCTATCTGCAATAAAACACGGCTCTCAGTTTTTCTAGCAGAGATTTCAGGGAGACTTAAAATGGTTCCTATTTTAGGAACTAAATTCCCTGTGAATTATAATATGCTTTGAAGCAGTAAAATTCTCTAGAGCTATATGTGTGCATACTGGAGTAACAAATACACTATTGCAAGGAGATTTTCTTCCTTTTCTGATAAGAAGACTTTTCTATCCCTGCTGACACACATACACCTGCCTGAGACCCAAGCATGCAAGTCTGCATTTACAGAGCCCATGGCATCCCCTGTATTGAGAGGTGAAAGTGTAGTGACATGGGACATCTAGACACACTGGGAGCCATTGCTCAAAAGGGATGGAGTCGTGAGAGGTAGACCTGAGGCATGTAGAAGGGCTTGAGGGAAAGAGGAACTTGAAGCTGAACCAAAAATAGGCTTAGCTTAAGACGCGGGTGGCGCTGTGGGTAAAAGCCTCAGCGCCTAGGGCTTGCCGATCGAAAGGTCGGCGGTTTGAATCCCTGTGGCGGGGTGCGCTCCCGTTGTTCGGTCCCAGCGCCTGCCAACCTAGCAGTTCGAAAGCACCCCCGGGTGCAAGTAGATAAATAGGGACCGCTTACTAGCGGGAAGGTAAATGGCGTTCCGTGTGCGGCTCTGGCTCGCCAGATGCAGCTTGTCACACTGGCCACGTGACCCGGAAGTGTCTCCGGACAGCGATGGCCCCCGGCCTCTTGAGTGAGATGGGCGCACAACCCTAGAGTCTGTCAAGACTGGCCCGTGCGGGCAGGGGTACCTTTACCTTTACCTTAAGACGCGGGTGGTGTTGTGGGTTAAACCACTGAGCCTAGGGCTTGCCGATCAGAAGGTCAGCAGTTCAAATCCCCATTACAGGGTGAGCTCCTGTTGCTCGGTCCCAGCTCCTGCCAACCTAGCAGTTCGAAAGCATGTAAAAGTGCAAGTAGATAAATAGCTACTGCTCCAGCAGGAAGGTAAATGGTGTTTCCGTGCGCTGCTCTGGTTCACCAGAAGCAGCTTAGTCATGCTAGCCACATGACCCAGAAGCTGTACATCGGCTCCCTCAGCCAGTAAAGCAATAAACCAGAGTTGGAGACTTAAATTTGGGTGAGCCAAAAACCAAGCCAGAGATCTAGCTGTATCCTTAGCTGCTCATCCCAGTGGATCTTGTCATAGGATTGCCACCTAGGATGCTGGGCCTTTCACCCAATGCAAGGATCTTGAGAATTTCTGCATGTGGTTGGGGAAGCTCATATACATGTATGCAGGGGTTTTTTGTGTGTGTTTTTTTTTAAAAAAAACCACACCCAATAATAATATGTGATGCATTTATTATCTTCCATTCAGTAAAACCGGTCCAGAGAGCTGAGTGCTGTTTCACTACGGAGTGATATGAATGTCCATACCAGAAAGGAAGTTCCATAAAAATTGTCTTCAAGAGCTATTTCACAACAATTTCCTTCACTGGATTACTTGTCAACGGAAGATTGTCCAATCAATCCTTCTGTATTGGTTCTCTCAAGATTAGTTTCTTTAGGTTTTAAATTGGTAGTTGCAACCCTTGAATTTAAACTCAGAAATTATGCAGGTGAACACAACACAGCACGACTTTGTCTCTGTTGGGAATCTTGAAGACCACAATGTTGCATCAAATAATTGTTTTATTATACATATTAAAATTATCTATTGGGACTTTAAAGTCCCAATTAGGGGAGCCTTAACTATTCATCATCCCCTTCAAGATCACACTGGATATTTAGATTGCGGCCAGGGGTGAGGTAGTACATTATTTTTGCTACACACAGCAATTCTGTGGAGAAGTCTTCTCCTTCTCCTTCTCCTTCTCCTTCTTTGTTTGATTTCTAGCTTATTAGACTCTATATCCTCTAATGAAGAGTGATTTCACCTCTATTATTCCATTCCCTGTCCTTCCTATAGAGTGGGATAGCTGGGTCTCAGTGATTCTCTCAACCAGGTCTCTATTATGCCACTATGTCTAACCATAGAAATGAGCCTATTCTCATTGTTGAGCTACCCTTTGAGTTACTGGGCAATTCTCATTTCCCCTTCCCCACTCCCTCAATAATTGTTCCTGTAAGTGGTGAGGTTGTTTTGTGGGGATGCAGAACATTTTGTGAATCTAAGCTTGGCCTCATTGAGGGGAAGTAGGAAAATGAGAGTACCCCTAAACACTTTTTTAAGGAAAAAAGCACTGCCTATAAGGCATTTACTCTCCTGACTTGCCACCAAGTTGTAAAGCAGAAAGAGTTCCCTGTATCTTCCTAATGCATCCCCCACATTGAGTTATTGCCTCTATTAATCGCAGTAGAATTGATGCTTTTGAATTATGGTGCTGGAGGAGACTCTTGAGAGTCCCATGGACTGGAAGAAGATCAAACCTCTCCATTCTTACGGAAATCAGTCCTGAGTGCTCACTGGAAGGACAGATCGTGAAGCTGAGGCTCCAATACTTTGGCCACCTCATGAAAAGAGAAGACTCCCTGGAAAAGACCCTGATGTTGGGAAAGATTGAGGGCACAGGGAGAAGGGGATGACAGAGGACGAGATGGTTGGATGGTGTTCTCGAAGCTACCAGCATGAGTTTGACCAAACTGGGAGAACAGAAGTGCCTGGCGTGCTCTGGTCCATGGAGTCACGAAGAGTCGGACACGACTAAATGACTAAACAACAACAAGCATCCTTTCCTTTCCAGTATGAGATGCTTCCATGGCTGCCTTCTCCTTCCCGACCAATTTCCCTTTTTATAGTTCTAGCCATTTTTTTAGATTCCCCATTATAGTCAATGAGAGTGAAACAGGGATTTGGATTTAACAGATCAAATTGGAATGAAACAGATTGGATCTGAAACAGATCAGGTTGGTACATACATTTTTTTTAAAAAAAAGTGCCACAAACCATAATTGTCTTGTAGGGTGGGGAGGGTGGGTTACAGGCTGAAAGGTAGGACTAAAAGTTGGATTGATTTTATAAAAGCAAAACAAAAAACACCTCCCTAGATGTTCCCATTTCATATAAACACTAGAAATCACTCACAGTGTAGTCAATGAAAGGATCACATGAGTGAGAACGAATCAATAAGATTGAAATTCAGCATGAAAATAAGAAATGAGTATGAACAATTAATTACAGTTCATCAAGAAGATTTTATTTAAGAGGATGAATAATTCAAGATGAAATTTACATATAAAGGATGTAAACGTGTAATAGAAATAAATACTAATCATATTAACCACTTAGCATATAAATACACATTTCTGAGAATGTCAAAATCAGACTTCATTATGCTTTTAGGTTTTTCTTCATTTTACACATGTCAAGCTTTTCAAATGTGCTCTCTCAAATGTGCCGCCCTGCAGTTGTGTTTCTAAAGTATCCACATGCCCAGGCTTTATTATCTATTTTCAGATTTTGTGAAATTATACATTGTTTGTCATCAATCTGCCATCTGCGTTTTTATCTTCTGAAAGAGAGTGATTGATTTTTCCTTGTTCAGTCTGCATGCACCACTTGCGGTCTTGATATACACGTTTCGCAACTCTCCTCACGTGTATCTGCACCCCATTGTTACAAGCTAAGAAGCCTGATCTCTCATATATATATATATATATATATATATATATATAAACTTGCTGTATAAATAGAAGCTAATGGCTGAGAGAAAGTTGACCTCAACCTGCTGAATGTTTATAATTGTCTCTTACGTAAGACGGAGCTGCAGAATCAGTATCCTAGTAAAACAATAATACTGTTGGTGGAAGGTAGAGTGTTACATGTTTGATATCTCCCTTATTTTTTTCCTGTGATTCTTTTGACTGCAACATTTAAGACTACAGATGTAAAACTGCATGTTTGAATACTCTCCATATGTAGTCTCCTCAAGAGGGATAGAGGAGGGATCTGTTGTAAACTTATTTATACACAGAATTTGGCAGGTCCAACCTTTGCTTGGGTGGAATATTAACTGCACGTTTTCCTTCTCAGCAAGACTCAGTAAGAGTCTTGTCTTTACGCCCTTTTGGAATGAAACAAGACAGCCCACAAGAAGATAACCCTTGCTAATAACTAACCCATTCTTATGCACTTAATTCCATCATATTTTCAGATACAATCATGCCTCTTTAGATGAATGAACTGGGGTACAGACAGGGCACTGTAGGCCACAAATCTGCCTCACTTCTAGGAATGCAGCAAAATTATAACTTTGCAGTTTAATTTCCAATGACTTTGTTAAGACCTACTATGTTGCTGTTTTTGTAACTTAAATGTACTTTATCAGGACATTTAGCAACATGTTTAATAATAAGTTTGTGAGCACAGTTGGTTCCTTTACTCATCACAAAGCACTCTTTGATCTATCAGACTGGTTGCTCTAACATGAAAGGGTATTGGATTTACAAGGACTAGTGTGTCCCTCAAGGTGACACCCATATTGATCAAGTCTCTTTCTTCATCATACATTCACTTTCAGTTTGAATTTCATGCCACTTCATCTTTTGTGCATTAGTTTAAAAAGCAGCTAAGTAAATAGCAACCGAAAAATGGAGGAACTATTCTCGAGCTAGTTGTCATGTTTTATATTAGCGATGGGCTAAGCATTCAGAGCAGCAGTGCTTTGGAAGTGCTTTCTTCAAATTGCTACCCCATATTTTATTACAGTGATGAAAATCCAGCAGTGGACAGTGGAACTTGAAGGTTGGAAGGCAAGAACAGAAGAGGCAGGCAGAGCCAAGGAGAGGCAGAGTTAATTTAAGGTTTCTCCCCATCCTCTTCTCTGCTGAGTTCTACAAGGGCAGCATTGGGACTAAGGAAGAGAAATCTGAGAGTCAAGGTTACCCTTGCATGAATTGATGGTAACTAGTTGAGCGGAGCTGTGCCCCATTTGCACTAAAGGATCAGCCTGCACTGGTAAAATCTAGCCTGCCTCAGTTCTACACTAACCTGCCTTCTCTGCCTTCATTCCCCAAGGAACAGAAAGCCTCATGTTGGGAAAAAGAGATTGAGTTGCAAGTAGAAAAGGCCCTAGCAACAATAGCAGCAGGTAGGGGTCTTTCCTCCATCGATAAATTATGTTCTGCATGTCTTTTTCCCCATCACAGATGATGGGGCTACACTTGCATGATTCCTGAAAGGAGAGAATGCTCATATCATCATTTACCACCACGAAGGAGGTGTGTCTCCTCCAGCACCATAATTCGAAAGCATCAATTCTTCGGCGACCAGCCTTCTTTATGGTCCAGCTCTCACTTCCATACATCACTACTGGGAAAACCATAGCTTTAACTATACGGACCTTTGTTGGTAAGGTGATGTCTCTGCTGGAGGAGACTCTTGAGAGTCCCATGGACTGCAAGAAGATCAAACGTATCCATTCTTAAGGAAATCAGCCCTGAGTGCTCACTGGAAGGACAGATCCTGAAGCTGAGGCTTCAATACTTTGGCCACCTCATGGGAAGAGAAGACTCCCTGGAAAAGACCCTGATGTTGGGAAAGATGGAGGGCACAAGGAGAAGGGGACGACAGAGGACAAGATGGTTGGACAGCGTTCTCGAAGCTACCAGCATGAGTTTAACCAAACTGCGGGAGGCAGTGGAAGACAGGAGTGCCTGGCGTGCTTTGGTCCATGGGGTCACTAAGAGTCGGACACGACTAAACGACTCAACAGCAACAAGGAGGTGTGTCTCCTGTCCTAGATGCAGCCTTCATTCACCTGCCACCCCACCTTCCCAAGCTGAGCAACTTCTTCACATGGTGGATAATTTAAACTGAAATTTGTTCCTACCATGTATAGTGATGGCCACCAGCTTAGATGGCTTTAAAGGAGGATTAGACAAATTCATGGAGACGCCTTTGTACTTCTGTTCTATGGACATTCCCTAGGTGTTTAATTAGCTACTGTGAGGACAAGTTGTCAGATTAGATCGAGTCATCTAGCAGGACTCTTCTTAAGTTAGTATGATATGGTGGTAGCAACAGAACAACTCATAAAATCCTAGAATCATGGAGTTGAAAAGGACCCTAAGGATCATCTAGTCCAATCTGAATATGTAGCTGTGATTGAACCTACAACCTTTGCATTATCAGCACCATGCTCTAACCAGCTTAGCTATCTTTAGATGTGCTTTTCTGCATCCGAGGTGATTTGTTTTCTAGCTTTTTAAAGATCCTCTGACAATACTGGGATCAATTATTATGGGTCCCTCCCACTGTTTTCTCTCTATTTCATGATTTAGATCAGTTTTCTTCAGGCTTGTGCCTTTCAGAGGTTTTGAACCCCAATCCCATCAGCCCCATCATTGTCAGGAAAGATGGTGTTCTACTTTGGTCTGGTAGCAGTCACGTATCAAGGCAATCCAGAAACACTAGGTTTTAAGAAGCAGGTGGGAAGCAGGAACGAGAAACTAGGTTACAGAGAACAAGGATCTGTGTTGTTCTAATAGCTAACAATCATACTGAGATCTTATGTAGCTTGTTCAGTCAGATGCAGCTGCAATTGGTTGATCCAGAATTCAAGCTTCCCTGCCCCAAAGAGGCCCTTTACTCCCCAGAAGGCCCGTTTCTTTTGATGAGGCTGGTACTTTCAGGCCTTGAGGCATATACTCCACCAACAGGCAGCTACCTGCACATTCTGATGCTGGTGTTCCCAAGGACTGGTTGGCAGTTCAACCTCTGCCACAGGTCAGAAATATCATCCATGGGTCCCTTCAGGTCCTCTCCTGCAGATGGGCCACTTTTCTAGGGTTGTTGGAAGTGGCTGGAGTAGTGCAGGCAGGAGACCTCATAAGTTTTTTGGACTTCATGTCACCAGGATATTGCTTGGGAGGCAGTAATCCTGCCTCAAGCCTGAGTTAGCCATGACAGATGTGGAAGGTAAAGGGACCCCTGACCATTAGATCCAGTCGTGGACGACTCTGGGGTTGCAGCGCTCATCTCGCTTTATTGGCCAAGGGAGCCGGCGTGCAGCTTCCGGGTCATGTGGCCAGCATGACTAAGCCACTTCTGGCGAACCAGAGCAGCGCACAGAAGTGCCGTTTACCTTCCCGCCAGAGTGGTAACTATTTATCTACTTGCACTTTGACGTGCTTTTGAACTGCTCGATTGGCAGGAGCAGGGATCAAGCAACGGGAGCTCACTCCATCACGGGGATTCAAACCGCCGACCTTCTGATCGGCAAACCCTAGGCTCTGTGGTTTAACCCACAGCGCTACCTGTGTTGCTGACAGATGTGTATTGTAGTCCAAAACACCTGAAGACAAATGGTACAGGAAAGCTGACGTAGATGATAAATGACAGTTGGGAGAATACTGATTCATATTCAGAATGTTCTAATGGTTGCTTAGTTGGAGAAACACTAAATAAATAAATAAGGATATTAGTTAAATCAAAAGCTCAATATAATAAATGGAAAGTTAAGGTGTCCAAACTTTCTACATAAGCTTCTATTTGGTAATTCCATTCACTTTGTATGAGCAACAGGTCTTTACTAATAGGAATATGAACTACATAACTACATATTCTGGAGCATTCATGCGTTAGTTGATGCCAGACAGTTTTTATGACTTTCTCACTTGAGATTATTGTCCCCTTAACTGTAACAAATGAGCACTCCGACTGGTACCAGACATTTACAGCAGACGCAGGGCTTCTGCCCTGAGAACAAGCATCTCATTGTATCCCTCTTCTTTCTTCTAACATTTTGGGATGATAAATAAGTGACATGGCCTTGCGGTAATATTTCCAGTCACTGGTAGGGATGTCGCAGGAGTTCATAACAACCTAGTTTAGAATGCAAATTGGTCCAAATGCATCAAAAAATTACCATCATTTCTTTAGCTGGCCACAGTTATCTCTGCTCTGGAAATCTGTTTCCTGTAAATATAGTTCAGAAGCGTCAGTTGATAGAAAATCCAGTTACACTTGACTCACAACTTACACACATTTAACGTGCACATTCTCAGCTTTTGCGCGCTTGGTGGTGAAATCACATAAATTAAATGCATGCAAGGTGGGGAGCTTAAAAACTCTTTCCACAGTGGTTTTCCTGGCATAGAAAGAGCTTCAAAGCTCTTTGCCTTACTTATTGGGCCCTGAGAGGCTCTCACACAGCCCTGAAGGATCTCATAAGATCTCACGGAGCAGTCTGAGATCCCGTGAGAGCCTTTCAGCTTGATCTGCTTCACAGGGTTGTTGTGAGGACAAAATGTGGAAAGGAAAAACGTTGAACTTCTGAAATTTGCTGTACACGGGGCTGCTCTTGAGGACAGTTCAGAGCCTGCAGCTAGTGCAGAGTGCAGCAGTGAGGCTACTGTTGTGTCTCTGGCCTGTTACACCGGTCTTTAAAAATCTGCACTGGCTGCCATTTTGCTATGGAGCTGGATTTAAGGTGTTAACACTGAGATATAAATCCACAAATGACTGAAAGAGTGCCACCTCTTGCATCAATTTTTCTGAGTGTTAAAATAAACAGAGAAGGCCCTATCGATAGTGCCACCACCCTCAGAGGTTAAAAAAAGGGCCTTCTCTGTGATGGCCGCTAGGTTGTCAAATGACCTCACACTTGAGTGGATAACTTCCCTTTTCCAGCATTGTTGTAAACTGCTTTTATTTTGGTGCAGTTTCTTTGTGGTTTAATTTTAGAATTTTAATGTATTTGTTTTTAATCATGATATTTTTTGTAATCTGTCCTGAGCCTATTTGGCAAAAGATAGGCTACAGTAAGAGGAGAAAAGAAAATATTATATAGTAGCTGTTGTTTAGGATGGCAGCCTGTTGACAGAGTCTCCACCGACCAAATCAGGCTTAAAGCATTTTCCCTTTAGGGGTTAAAAAAATGCAGTAGAAAATGCTTTATTGCCTGCTCTTTTCTCTTCTGGAGACAATTATAGTTTCATTTCAACTCTTACTAAGACTCCTCACCGAAAAGAACAGACAGAAAAACAATATTTTTAATTACATTTATTTATTTGAAAAAAAAGGAAACTGTGGAGTAAGTGACCAATACTAAAAACACTGAGATGAGCGATTGAAAGAGAACAATTTATTCTAAGCACAAAGGAAAAGCAATATTTTTCAAAGCATTCAACATTCCATAAGAAGGTGTTGTTTCTTCCTTCCTTCCTTCCTTTTTGATTTTATTTTACGAGAGTTGTACATGACGAAAGGCTTTCAGAGACATTTAGTCTGGAAAGGTGTCAGTTTAGTGTTCTGAACAGTAAAATGTATAGTTCAAGGTGGAAAGAGGGGGGAAACAGCAGACAATTAGCAACTGATGGTATTCACAGTTAAGAACCAATGGGAGCCAATTAAACCTTCCTTTAAAATATGGACTCTGATAGATACAGATTTGAAAAAAAACTCACCTAATTGCACTAGGGGTCATCAATGCTGGCAATATTTTTTTCAACAAAAGGGTAAGTGGACCACCCGAGGCATATTCACATCTTTCAATACACAATTTCTAACATCCATGTTCTGAATGAGGGACCCAGGATATCTCCACTTCCCATTCCACACAATTGGTAAATACACAAAATGAGAAAACGGCCTTTTTTCTCTCTTCCTTTTGCTTTTGGGGAAAGAGCAATTATTAGAAGCAATGCAGGCAGCTTCTTGAGACTATTTTTTATTATTTGATAAAGAAGAGTTAGGTATTTTTAGATAGAACATTTTAATAATACGCATATGTTTGATTCTTACACTTTGCCCTTTTTCAGGGTTTTCCTCTGAAACGTGTTAGATTTGCCACATTTGCTCACATTCCTTTCTCATTTCTCTCTCCGTTGTTTCTATTTTAGATTATAAGCTCCTGTCTATTATAGCTGGCATCCTTCTGTCTTGAGAGACAATGGAGTGCACCTCAGGGGGTGAAGTCAAACCGCGGGAGAATCACAGCACCTGCTGTGGTTGTAGAGACCCATAACTGCTGCCTCCCACATTATTTTTGCTTTGTTAGCAGCACCAGCACCAGCACCAGATGACAAGACCCCATCCCCTCTCAGGTTTGCAGATGTGGTCCAAAGAAAGGGAAAGCAATATGTTTTGCACCAGCTGGGTTGCAGGACTTTTTTAAAAAAAATAATATTTATTAAAAGTTTAAGAATTAAAGAAAAAAGTAAAAAAGAAAGAGAGAAGATAGACAATACAAATCAATACATTACAATACATATAAAAAAGCAAATGACACAATACATCAAAACAAAAACAAAAACAGTTAAAAACACATCCAATATTTCCATATCTTTATCTTTCATTAACTTGTTTCATTGACCTCCTCACACCTCCCTTTTTGTGTTCTAGTTATTAATTATTTCAGCAAATCCTTTCCATCTTTCACTGTTTTCTGTCATTTAATTATCTTAATTTATTTTAACCTTATCTTACCATTAAAACCCTAAAACTTATTTATACTTAACTCCTTATAACATTTCTACTAAAGCCATATAATTTCATTCCAACATTTTTCTAACACTCATTAATTTTGCAACATTTCTCTAAATATTTTTTTTAAAAAAAACAAAAACTTTTTTTCCAATCTTCTTCCACCGTCTCTTCACCCTGGTCCCGGATTCTGTCAGTCCTTTCTATCAATACCATATGGTCCATCAACCTGGTGACCTTCTGTCCGAGGCTCTTAACTCTCTTCCATGTCCCTTCTGCAGATCTTCTTCATATTTATACATGCACTTTACTTTATCTTCTGCTGATCTTGTTCTTAATTTCCTTCCTTTGTCACTGAGGAGTAAATCTCGGGGAAACTCCAACCTAACAATGTCTTTATTCCTTCTCGACAGGTCAGCCCATTCTCCTTAGTCAGAACTAAAGTCCAATAGATATTTCAGAGCGCCACTCTCCCCCTGACCCAAATCCAGATCCCAAAGGCCAGAGCATCCCTGCATTAGAGGATCTATCCAACTTTCCTTCTCCAATTCAAGCAGAGCTCCATCCCACCAAATCTGACTTTCTCTAGATTCGATCATAAAGGGCAACAGCTTATGATCATCAAATTGCCTCTGTGAGGCCGGGGCTCTCTCCACTTGAATTACTTGAGGTTAAATAACAACTTTCTCCTTCGTCTTCTCCACAGCTTGCCATGTCAAAACAGATTCCTGGGTCAATTCCTGAGTAATTTCGGTACAGATATTCCCTTTTTGTCCCAACTCAGTAATTTTTTGTCCCAAATTGTCAGTTTTATTAATCCACAAATCCGTCTTCTCATGAAGCTGTTCCAATAAAGCACTTGTCTTGCAAAATGCAATCACTAAGACTTCTTCTGTCAACATTCTTGTCCAAGGTCAGACTCTGATTCTCACGCTCTTTAATCTCTACAGCTGGAAAATTCCCCAGCTCCACTCCTGCAACAGTTTCAAAAGCTCCCTCTAGGGGAAACAATTTCTATTTGTATCCATCAAACTCAGATCCAGCGACAGAATTAGTTTCGATTTTCAGTTATTTTTTTTACTCCTTTTTAAGTGCAAAAGGAAACAATGGAAACAATATATTTCTCTTATTTAACTATCTGTCAACATACGTTTTATTCACAGTCAATGAACTTTCCCAAAACGTTACTCTTACTGGCAACCCGTTCCCAGGTTCGAAACGGTGGTGATTTATCTTTCTTCACTCTCTCTCCTGCAGGCTTAAACGATCTAGAATTTTCCCCCTCTTCTCCTGCTTCCAAGGGGGGTTTAGCAATTTTAACCGATGGAGATTTAATCCTTTACAAAAGACTTTCCAGGCTTTAGCTTGCGACGTCTTTGCTTCAATCTATTTACAAAAGAGGAAGGCGGACTTCCTGTTTGAAACCTTCCCGTTTCGATGCCAAATTAAGAAGTTTAGAGATCCAATTTTCCGTTCTACTCACGGGTAGTTGTTTAGAGTCCAATTGTCCACAGGAAAAAGTCAGCGCTCTCCGGCAACAGCAATGCGGCTTCACTCCGTGAAAGAAGCAGTCGATTCGAAGCACCGCGCCGCTCACCCCAAGTAGCTCCGGATCCCCGAAACCGGGTTTACCCGTGAGTAGGGGAGGCACAAAAGGTGCCAGCCGAATCCCACGTCCACAGGCTTCTCCGTCCTGTGGTTTTTAATGGGTCTCCGCCTCGCCGTGGTGATCCAGACCCTGATTTCCACGGAGCGGATTCCTCCCGATCAGAGGAAATCCGCCATTGCCGGAGGCGCTAACCTGGAAGTCTGCTGGGTTGCAGGACTTGCCAGAAGGAGGCATACAAGACACCATCCAACTGTTTTAGGGACGCCACACCAGATTTGTCCGCAGGCAGCTTCTGGGTCATGTGGCCAGCATGACTAAGTCGCTTCTGGCGAACCAGAGCAGCGCACGGAAACACCGTTTACCTTCCCGCTGGAGCGGTACCTATTTATCTACTTGCATTTTTTTATGTGCTTTCGAACTGCTAGGTTGGCAGGAGCAGGGACCGAGCAATGGGAGCTCACTCCGTCATGGGGATTCGAACCGCCGACCTTCTGATCGGCAAGTCCTAGGCTCTGTGGTTTAACCCACAGCGCCACTTCCATGGTTGCTAGTGAATAGCAGGCACAATTCCATGTGTTGGCTCTCATCTCTCAACTGAGTTTATTATGTTTTAATGTGCTATTGGGGGTGCAGGCTCTTCCAATTATTTAATAATGTCAATGTTTCACAGTGGTACCTCAGGTTAAGTACTTAATTTGTTCCGGAGGTCCATTCTTAACCTGAAACTGTTCTTAACCTGAAGCACCACTTTAGCTAATAGGGCCTCCTGCTGCTGCCATGCTGTTGGAGCACGATTTCTGTTCTCATCCTGAAGCAAAGTTCTTAACCCGAGGTACTATTTCTGGGTTAGCGGAGTCTGTAACGTGAAGCGTCTGTAACCTGAAGCGTATGTAACCCGAGCTACCACTGTAGTCTCAAAAGATGGGTTAATTAATGGTCACTGGTGTTTGGCTCCCAGTCACCCATAATGGGAGACTCAAGTTTGGCAGCTGCCTAGGAATGAAAACTTTTAGCTGCTGTGCTGCTGACATGAATTTATGATTAATCTCTTAAATTCCAGAGAGTTTTATAAACATTACTTTATTGTTTCATAATCAATTTTATTGCATTGTTGTATTTTTCTTTCTTTTTCTACTTTTGATTTGCAAAATGCTTACAAATACAGCAGGAAATATTATAGTAATCGTATACTGTGATATGGTGTTATAACATGTTACATTTTATATAAATAATACATTAAGATTGTCTGTGCAATTGTTACACATTTGTAATGCACATAAATAATAACAGCCTGCTCATTAAGTTTGTCATAAATAAATGAGTGAACAGTTTATCTGGTTAATAACTGATTAATTCATTGGCTTTTTTGTAAGCAGCTTTGTGGGTCTGCCGGTTTATAAGGCAGGATATAAAGTAGATAGATAAATAAAATGTACTTAAATTATTACATTTTCTGTGTATATTCAATAGATATTTTTACTCAGTATAACATAACACACGATGCTAGTTCTGTAATAAAAAAAAACATATAGATTATGCTGATTCAATTAGATAGGGATATATCATTTTGTACTATAACAAAACAGTTTCTTTCATGGGTCAGAGAAAAGAAAGTTTGTGGCATCTTGCCCATAAAGTATAAATTTCATGATCATACACAAAATGAATGGAAACTCAATGGATGTTGACAAATCAGAAAGGATTCAGACCAGAGTCATAAAGATGATAAAGGATCTGGAAGAAAAATCCTAAGAACAAAACATAAAATGAATTGGGTATGTTTAGCCCAAAAGAAAAGAAGATTAAAGGGGAATATGGTGACAGTTTTCACATATTTTAAAGCAAGTCTGGAAGAAGCAGAAAAGTAATTCTTTGATCTATCTGTTTAAAAGCTTTAAATTACAGAGCAATAGCTTTTGGTTAAACAGGGAGAAGTCCCTGCATATATGAAGGACAATTCAGCACCAAAGGAAGTTGACCTTAGAGGAAACCAAGGTGGAATCTACACACATCTAAAAACTGTTCTGAAAATGCTTTTTTTAAAAGCATTTTTAAAAAATATATTGAATTTTCCATAAGGCTCACCATCGCCATCTAGTGTCACATTGTATATTGAACTTAAAACACACTTAAAATGTTTTATTTGCAGCTGTTTAGCAGAGTCTTCCAAATCTAAAGCAACCACTCTCTAAAATAATTCTACCCATTCACCATTAACCCTTTTAGGCCTCAGCCTCCTTCCTGGAATACCTAAGTGGTATCAACTCGGTCTTTTCCTTCAAAGCCTGGCTTGTTCAAAACCATGACAAAACCACGGGGAACCTTTCTAAAACTGAGAGCGACGTTCATCACCTGCAACCTATTGATCACATGTGCGTTTATTGATGCACAGACTACTTTTCTCAGTAACACTGCATATCTTTCAACATGTTGAGTCCCTGGGGCACTCAACTTCCTGTCCATGCTCCCGCCCGAGTCATGTTACCCACACAAAATCATGGTTGTGCTCTCATGGCACCCAAAACCACACAGTTTGGAGTGCTGCATGAGATCGTGCCACCCCAATAAAATGCTTTCCCCAGAGCGAGATCTTGCATGTAATCGCTTGAGATCACAGTGCCATGCTCTTGTCAGAAAAAAAATAATGATATCCTGTTTTTTTCTGGGACACTTGCGAGTTATGACACTGAGCATAGAGGCATTGTGTGCATTACCCAGATGTACCCTGATACTAAGGACTGAGACAATGTGCATGATCCCACTCCATCCCTTCTGTGGCTTCAGGGGAAATGTGAGGGAGAAACTGTAAAGATCACTACTACTACTACTACGGCTAATATTATTATTATTATTATTATTATTATTATTAATTTATACCCTGCCCATCTGGCTGGGTTTCCCCAGCCAATCTGGGTGGCTTCCAACAAAGTATTAAAATACAGTGGTCTGTTAAACATTAAAAGCTTCCCTAAACAGGGCTGCCTAAGGAACAAATGCAAGTAAATTGAAGGCTCTGTTTCCACAGATCCAGTTTTGTAGTTGGTTGGTAGATGTATCTGAACCTTCCCTTTGACCTGCCCTCCCCCACACTGGGGACTGTTTTGCACAAATGTTTCCCAGGTGAAACCGAGGTGGTACAGTCTGCCAAGAGGACTATACCACATGAAATATGTGGATGTACAGCATTCTTCCTTTTCCTGCAATAATCAGAAACCACTTGTCAACACATGAAAACAAGATGTAAAAAAAAAATTCTGAATAGCTTCTATTTTCATAAGCCATGGTTCTTATCATATATATCTCGTATCTTTCTTCGTGTCTTACAGGTGTCAGTCTGCTGCAGCTCCATATCTGTCTAGTCTGCACGTGCCCTTTGCATAAAACCTTAGTTAAAGAAATTATGCTAAAAATAAGCTTTAATTGCAGTGGTGTGGCTACTGGGGAGTTCAATATCAGGAAAGCCACAGTTAAGTTTTCCTATCTGTACATGGTAGTGATCTGGATAATTGATATTGTTGTACTGATAAAAGAAAGGTAATGTTTAAAGAGGTGTGACTCTCTCTTCCATCAGATCATAAAGGCAGATTTACAGCAAAGACGGGATTAGTGTTCCAATGAGAAATGCCTATGTAACATGGGGAGCTATTATTACATAGATTTGTTTCACCAGCGTAGTTGGGGCCCAAAATATCTCTGTCTATCTCCCTAGCAGTTCCTGTTTCTGCACTGCAGAACTGACATGGAAATAAGTTGGGAACATAACCTATGGTTGGTTTCACAAATGATACAATAGGCATTCCCTAATTCTCTTTAGTTCTGAAGGCAAGATGTTGCCACTACTCTCCCTAAAGCTGGCAAAGAGAAAACAAACCCTTAAAGTAGTGTTTTACACCAGGTAACATAGACAAACTGAATGGCGTAGGATCTAGCCTAAGTCCCCCACACCCCACTCCTGTCCCTCCACCCCCAAAACACCTAATTTGGAGGGGGGCTTACACAAGCTTCAGCTGAGCCATCTGAACCCCATCTGAGCTAGGATGAGCAAGTCACACTAGTGTATATTCAGCTGAACAGGGTTGGGGACATACAGTCAGTTGCTCATCCCATAGGATTGCTCCCCAATTGCTATTTGATAGTCATGCCCTTTTAACAAAGCATTCCAGTGGAAAAATGCTTTTCAGTCTTGTTATTCAATCACCAACCACATTCTTTCTATTATTTCAGATAATAAATGTAAAGGTTTCTAGTTCTAGAAATACCTTGACCTTCAGAAACTCTTTATCTAAGTACCATATTTCTAAACATATGGTTTGCCAGTCACATGCTTTGTTGGCATCTGTCTGTCTCAGGAGACAATGGAGAGGTGTGCCTTTGCAGGTGAAGCTTTTAGAAGGTTGTTGTGCCTGTTGTGACAGCAGAGACCAATGCAGTAGATACATGTTTTGTTGCAGCTGAGGCAGGTGAAGGCGACCGTGTGTTCTGTTGCAGATGCACCATGGCATTTCTTCTCTTTGTGTTCTTCCCAGCAGTCATGTATCCTCTGCTCACTGCTATGGATACACAACTTGACTGCCTGTCACACTGCAGACATTTGCAAGGGATTCCCACAATGCATGGTTGATGTTGCCAGCCTTCATGTCACGTTTGGAGATATCTTTGTAAAGCAGAGTTGGTCTCTCAATGGACCTGGTGCCCAAAGCCAGCTCCTGGTAGAGCATATCCTTGAAGATCCTGCCATCTTCTATTTTGTGTAAAGGGAGCAGGTGGTGCTGTGGTCTAAACCGCTGAGCCTCTTGGGCTTGCTGATCGGAAGGTCGGCGGTTCGAATCCCCATGAAGGGGTGAGCTTCTGTTGCTCTGTCCCAGCTTCTGCCAACCTAGAAGTTTGAAAGCACACCAGTTCAAGTAGATAAATAGGTACTGCTGCAATAGGAAGGTAAATGACATTTCTGTGCACTCTGGTTTCCATTACGGTGTCCCGTTATGCCAGTAGCTGTTTAGTCATACTGGCCACATGATCCGGAAAGCTGTCTGTAGGCAAATGCTGGCTCCCTTGTCCTGAAAAGTGAGATGAGCGCTGTACCCCATAGTCACCTTTGACTGGACTTAACTGTCCTGGGGTCCTTTACCTTTACCTTTATTCTGTGGACAAGACCAAGCCAGTAGAGGCAACATTGAGAAAGGAGTGTGAACATGCAGGGAATGTGGGCTTGGGAGAACACACCTTTGCTGGGAATTCAGTGCAAACACAGAGAAGGCCCTTTCTCTATGAGCTTTTTGATTTTTTTCCCCTTTTAAATTTCCCTTTGCACCTTATCATGAGCATAAGTTTTGCTGAAATGGCTTTCTCATACATTTTAAGCCATAAAGTTCCACATGAGCATGGAGTCAGAAGATGGCCATGGAAATCTATTGTTAAGTGTAGCCTCATTTAATGCATTAAAAAAATTGGACAAGATCTACCTAGTATTGTTGATCAGTATTTCATATGTAAGCTTTTATTCAAAACTTTACTCAATAGACTGGCAGAAGGTCATCAGATCCATAATTCTATTTGATGTTAATAAAAGCCTTAAAAACCAAGATTGCTATAGAACAAAATTGAACTTGTGTGATTGTATCTGTGATTGTTATCAGATTAATCTTTTTTAGAAGTGTTTATATTGTATTTCTTATTTTCAACAAACAGGGTTTTTTCTTTTTTTGAGAAAGAAATGAAGTGAATAATTTTTTTCTTAGAATTTCTAACCTACATATTCCTACTTTTACCCAACCCCCTCTTAGACCTGGTAGCATCCTCATCTGAAAGATCTTCTGCAGGAAACAAACAATTTACATACACTTTACCTGTACTTTTTCAGCTGAGGAGAGCTAAATGCAAGCTGGTATTGAATAGCTCTGCAGTCTTTATGAATATTAAACCACATTGAAGGGCACTTGTATGCCCAATTAGATGAGCAATTGTTGATGTCATATGTGCAACTCAGACCGATTTCCTCCGAGATGCACAACAAACTGTGGGCTGAATCAAGAAAATGATATACAGCCAGAAAATATGACTTACATAGCTCTCTTCTTTACAAGTTCATACCTAGTTTATGTCCTTACAAAGCCATATTTTGGAAAAAGCATTAACAACATGATAGGAAGAGTCTGTAGCTATTTTTATAAATGACTCCAAACTGTATCTAAGTTACAGACCATTTTCCTTGAGAACTCTCTCGATAAATGCATTGCAACCAAGTGGAAAACGTATTCCTTTTCCTGCTGTGATTGCACATTTGTACTGCTCAGCGCAGGCACATGTATTTGCAATTTCTTTCTGACAGCTTGATTAACCTTGAAAAGTTGCAAAATGAAAAACTTTTTCAGTCGATCCCTAACTTTTGAATCTCTACTTGAAATGAAGCATGGTAACTGTGTCACCAGCAAGAGGTAGCGACTTCTCTGCAGCTCCTTAACAGAATTGTTTCATTCTCCTTGCGGTGCAAGATTGACATTTGCACTCCAGAAAAGTGAAGAATGCCAGTATTAATAAAGTTACGGCTGAGAGGTAGTGTGCTTTCACATTCTTGTGCTGCACCTGGCCTCTGATAAACGTTGCTGGGCTCACAGCACCTGGGTCTACATAAACTTATGTAGCAAACCTATCAAAAGACCAGTAAAGGGAAAACACACACATATATGTTAAGTAAAATGTATGCATGCAGAGCTTTTTTCTTCCAGCCGGAACTCACCGGAACCCAGTTCCAGCAGCTTTCAGATGGGAGCCATTGCTATTATAAAAGAACAAGGGAGGTGTTCATGGTAGTTGTTGAGCTTTTTATTTTTTGCCAGAGTCCAAGCATGAACCAGAGCCCAGGCCACTACAGCCAGAGCCCAAACTCGAGCCCAAACTTCTTGTAGGAGTGGCGCAGCTATGGTTCTCCATCATTCATGTTCTTGCAGCTTTATGCTAAGCTCTTGTCCTCTTACCCTTGTCCCTCTTGGTTTTTTTTAAAATCTAGAAGGGTGTAGGTTGACTACTTTAGAATGGTCAATACTTCTTCACATGAGGGAGTTGTTCCTGCCAGGCAATTGTACAGCAACTCCTAAATAAACTGGCTTGGACCAACTACCAAACTGTTGGCTTGACCAACTACCAAACAGTCACAAATACCACTTACAAGGGACAAGATCATGTTGAAACAGCTGCAGACATACTCAACCCCCTTTTGATTATAAACTAGACCTGTTGGTTATAAAGGGAGTCTGCGTACCTCTTTGGTGGGCAGCATTGCGGCTGGGCATCAGGCCCTACAGTGGTCCTGCTGGGGACAGAGACTGGTGTCCTCCTTGTAGGCATCTGGCTGCATCATCTACCTTGTAGCAGTCTTCACAACTATGTGAGGTTAGGCATTGGGTAAGCCTTTGTTTGGATGGAGGGAAGGTTGTAGCCTCTGCTTGATCCTCCTCATTAAGGGTATCCTGTTGAAGAGATCCAAGGTGTGTGGATTCTGTCCAATGCCTGGACATGAGCTAGGGCCATGCCATGACCCCAGTGGGGACCCCTCGAGGTGCCCCAATTTGATGTAACTCATAGGGCTCTCCCTATTGGTGATTTACCCTTATTTGGACTCCCTGCAGACAGGCGGGAGTCGAGATATAGTCTGGCTTCACACAGTGCCTAAGCCAAACCACTTACATCTGTAACCAATGAAGTTGTAGCCTATTCAGACCTATAAACCAAATCTACTAGGGAACTGCAGGTCACGGGGCCTTGGCCCAATATACCTGAAAGAGCATCTCCAGCCCTGTTGTTCAGCCCGGACACTGAGGTCCAGCGCCGACGGCCTTCTGGTGGTTCCCTCACTGCAAGAAGTGAAGCTACAGGGAACCAGGCAGAGAGCCTTCTCGGTAGTGGTGCCCACCCTGTGGAACACCCTCCCATCCAATGTCAAGGAAATAAACAACTCTCTGACCTTTAGAAGACATCTGAAGGCAACCCTGTTTAGAGAAGTTTTTAATGTTTGAAGTTTTATTCTGTTTTTAGTCCTCTGTTGGGAGTCACCCAGAGTGGTTGGGGAAACCCAGCCAGATGGGCGGGGTATAAATAATAAAATCATCATCATCATCGGCATGCAAGTATCTCCCCCCACCACTCCAGCTGTCTTCCTTAAACTTCCACTTAGAAACTATGGTAATTACAAGGTGTATAAATACCTTAAATAAAATAAAAGTTAGAGGCGTAAGTTTCATGCTTGCAATATGTTATCTTGATGACACTATTAATGACACAATATGACACTCTTAATCTGTGTTCCTCCCCACACTGGAGTTTTCTCTCCCTTCTGTTGTCATCCCACCCTTGTGTTTTGACATTATGGTAAATTTAGCAATGTTACTTTGGCTTTTATTGGAAACTTGTCTGCAGCAAAAAAATTTGATGTCTGGACTGCTGTAGTACCACAAAGCACTTGTGTGGGGAGTCATGCTTCCGCATACGCTGCCTTGTAGAGATCCAGCTTTGCGTTTGTCAAGCCCAAAATATATTCAAGTCACTTCAGAATTTGTACAAATCCAAACTTTTACATAGCATGCAGCCCTGTCCTTAGGGAAGTCTTAATATTTATTTATTTAAATTTATATCCTGCCTTTCCTCCTAAAGGAGACTAGAGTGGCAAACACTTCAGTGATAAAAAGAACACTATTAAAAACACAATTTAAAAAACAATTTAACACTTCTAAAAATAATAACAACAGCAGAAAACATATAAAAATCTGAAAACAATCACATACTCTCTCAGATAATAATGCCAAGGTTGTTGGGCACGTTATCTTTCAGTCATCAAATGCCTAGGTAAAGTGGGTGTTTTTAATTTTTTCCTGATGAATAAAATAGAAGCACCTCACCCGGAAGGACATTTTAGAAATGTGGAACCAACACTGAGAAATCTCTGTTATGGGTCATGCCCCCTTGGGCAGCACCCAGTGGTGGCACCTCCCACAGCCTCCACAGCCTATCATGGTGCCTGAAATGTTTGATAGCGGGAAAGTTTTTATTTCAGTTACTTTGGTTCCATGACATCTTCTTATGGTAGGTGTAGTAACACATTTAATTGGGCCTGTTAGCTTGTTGGAAGCTGGTGCAATGCTCTCCAGGCAGATGGCACATGGTCCCATTGGACTGGCTCACCTACCAACCTAGCAGCTATATTTTGCACTAGCTGTAGCCTCTGGACCATCTTCAAGGGCAGCCCCACTTAGAGCACATTTCAGTAGTCCAAAAGGGAGATCACCAGAGCTTGGACAACTGATGTCAGGCTATTCCAGTCCAGGAACAGCCATAGGTGGTGAAGCAGTCTAAGCTGGGCACATACACTGCTAGTGACAGACACCACTCGAGACTTCAAATACCCCCAGAGTAAAAATGTGTTTCTTCAGTGGGATTACAACCCTTACAACAACTCTGGAATTGTAAAGGCGGGGAAGGCCTGTGGCCTGAGGCTCAGAGACAGTGGTGTGCCCAAGACTACGCAGAGATTATTAGCTTTCAGAACCACACTACCTTTTGCAAGCTTATCTACCTGCAGCGATAGAATCATATTTTGGAAAGATGCACCGCCAAGAAAAGTTGTAAGATAAGGAAAACAACCTTCTTTTTAGGCAACTTTAATATTAACCTGAGAAGCCTGACAGGGCAATGAATTCTCTTGTTGTCTCCTGTGATTCCATTTGCCTGGTAATACTGCTCCCTCACCTTTAGAATGCCTGGAAATTTTGATTTCAATATTTTATTTTTGAAAAGATAGCATCTGCCAGGCTTTTCAGTGTCATACTGGCCACAGAGAAACTGGGGGAGAATGTTGCTAATGAAAGATCTACAGGCTGCTTTGGGGAGGACTTGTTTAGATGGGATACCAGAATTCTGATTTCTTTTTGATCTCCCCATGCAGCTGCAGCTTTTGCCCTCTGTTATCAATCTCTCCCTCCACTACAAGATAGAAAAGTCTGTGCAGAGGCCTTATTTCATAAATAAGCGAACTGTCTGTGCATTAGTGTGGAATAGATCACCAGAAATCTTACATGGTTCATTTGAGAGACACTGTCAAATTATATATTAGGGTTGTACTGTACACTCTCTAATTTTAATATTAACTGTGAAAAAGCACAGTTGATGCAAGAGAACATGTTACGGAGCGGGCGGGGGAGAGAACCAACTCACTCCATTGAACATTCACATAATTCTATGTTGCTTGGTGTTCCTTTGTTCTTCTGGCTCTGCTTTTCCTCAGTGCCATTTTCCATCTTCTTTTCCATCGTAGATCTTGGTCTGAGTTGCTCACAGTGCCATTTCATCCAATCAGCTGTAACAGACCATAAATTTTCAAGCGGGCATGATCAGATTAAGTGTAGCATTGTAATGTCAACATCAAAGGCAAATGGGTCACCGCCACAGCCAATAGGATTAAATAACAGCATGGACAAAGGAAGCCATAGATCAGGAGATCAGAGAAGAAGGAGAACAATGCCAAGAACAGTCTCAAATGAAAACACATATGTCCACTGCAAAGTACTTAATTCTAATGTATTTCTTCAGAGTTACATTCACTCCTTTTGCTTCCTCCGCAGTTATTCAGAATTTTCTGTTCAGCAGAAATGTGCGAATTTGCTTAAGTATTTCCTGCTTTAGGCAAGATTCAGGAGAAATGTTTTGCCAGGTCTTCAAACTATGTGGAGACTCTTCACTAGCTTTCCCAGCAGGGTATCATAATTTTTCCTTAATTGTCCCTCAGAACCTGATGTGGCTGCTAAGCATGTGTCGACCTGAGGGCTTGATATAAGAGTGTGATTTAATTAGTTACTTTAATGATTGTTTTCTAGTGGTTTTAATTGTCTTTTGTGTTTTATTATTGCACACTGCCCTGCTATTTTATGATATGGTGGCATGTAAATGTTTCTATAAATAAATGGGTAAAACAAAAACAGATTATCAAAATAATATCTGAGAGACAAATGACACCCACAGTATTACATGACTAAAAATCTGTATGAATGTTTTCTGTGGGTTCAAGTTAGTGATTCATGAACACACAAGCATCAACAGAGGGGTATCCTCTAGGGTATTTTTTTCTGATTTATGGATAATCTGAAAGAGCCAGTGGAATGACCTGGTAGTGATTTTTGTCTCTGTATTATCCCATAATATATATAACCCCAAGAATTCAGACAGGTGTAGTTTGTTAAGGGTTCTGAGAGTTAGGAATTAGGTCTGTCAGAAGAACAGGAGTCTCCTAAGAACTCTCAGGGACGCGGGTGGCGCTGTGGGTAAAACCTCAGCACCTAGGACTTGCCGATTGTCAGGTTGGCGGTTCAAATCCCCGCGGCGGGGTGTGCTCCCGTTGCTCGGTCCCAGCGCCTGCCAACCTAGCAGTTCGAAAGCACCCCCGGGTGCAAGTAGATAAATAGGGACCGCTTACTAGCGAGAAGGTAAATGGCGTTTCTGTGTGCTGCGCTGGCTCGCCAGATGCAGCTTGTCATGCTGGCCACGTGACCCGGAAGTGTCCTCGGACAGCGCTGGCCCCCTGCCTCTTAAGTGAGATGGGCGCACAACCCTAGAGTCGGACACGACTGGCCCGTACGGGCAGGGGTACCTTTACCTTTTTAATAACTCTCAGAACCGTAACAAACTACAGCTCCCCAAATTCCTTGGAGGAACTGGTGGAAGTTTTAAGCATCATCATAGTGCTTTAAATGTATGGTGTGAATTGTGTTGCCCCCTCCATTTTCCCCAGCCTTTTAGACTAAGGCTGCATGTGGTTCCTGTGGCTGCAGATTGCCAATGCCTGCAGACAGAGTGGACTGAGTCAAAGTCCGGGGGTAGAAAAGAAAGAAAGTACAACTTGGCTTGGGGAATAAGCTAGCATTTAGCTTCTGAGTAAACACCTGAATGAGTCAGATGAGTTTTGAACTTTTCTCATAATATAAAATTAAGCATATGTCTCATTGGGACAAGAGGAGAGCTTTTAAAGGTCTTTGTTCCTAACAATTAAATGTCATTTTCAGAACAGGGAAAACTACAATCTGATCTCACAAATCCCAGAGAAGCTTTAATAATGATTACATACCTTTATTATAATCACAAAAGCAGAGGTCCAATTCAGCTCAGTGTGAAAACCACTGAAAGTCTCTCAACTGACTTCAAGGGGAAATGGATGAAGCTGTGAAATAGCAAGGCTGGAGGTTTCTATAGGACAGGGGAGGAACTAGCTGACAGAGAAAACGTGAAGCTATTGTGTGGCTTGTGTAACAAGCCGAGATCAGGAGAGAACTAGACATGGAATGAGAATTTTCTGCAACAGCTCCACATCATCCTTAACATCAGAGGTTATCAATGAGGCACCCATGGGTGCAGATCTGCTCACAAATGTGTTACCTGGTGCATACCTCTCTTCCTGCATTTTGTTGAAGCCAGTGTGGCCACAGTGCAAGTATGTGTAGTGCCAATGGCAGTTTTTCTGGTTTACAAATGTGGCCATCAACCAATGAAGGTTGGGAACCCCTGATCTAGTTAGACCAGGGGTCAGCAACCTTTTTCAGCCATGGGCCGGTCCACTGTCCCTCAGACCATGTGGTGGGCCGGACTATATTTTGGGGGGAAAATATGAACGAATTCCTATGCCCCACAAATAACCCAGAGATGCGTTTTAAATAAAAGCACACATTCTACTCATGTAAAAACACCAGGCCCCACAAATAACCCAGAGATGCATTTTAAATAAAAGGACGCATTCTACTCATGTAAAAACATGCTGATTCCCGGACCGTCCGTGGGCTGGATTGAGAAGGCGATTGGGTTGCATCTGGCCCCTAAGCCTTAGGTTTCCTACCCCTGAGTTAGACCATTAGTCTAAAAGTCACAAGCAGCACTCTCTAGATGAGTTGTGAATAATTTTGTCCCTGTAGGGCAGTGTTTTCAACCAGTGTGCTATGGCACACTGGGGTGCCTTGAATGATGGTCAGGTGTGCCAGAGGCAACACTGGTCTCCACCCCTTCTATTCCTCTTCTGATGCCCCCTCATGTCTCTGTTTCCCAAAGGGTTGTGTGGCTGTTTGTTGCAGTAGCCCTGGCTATAAGCTCCACCGGTGAATGGTGCCTGTAGGGCTGGCCAAGGGGTGCTGGTTGATAGGAGCAGAGGTGGCCTCTGAGCAAGTGGATGAGGAAGCCCAGCCAGTCAATCCACAAGCCCTTGCTGTTGGGAATGGACAAACAAGTGAGAGGGCAGGCAGGCACCACGCTGGCCTTTCTTGTACTTGCTGTGTTGCAGTGCCTGACTGGGAGCTGAGTGCCCAGCACCAAAGGGGAGCCTTTCCACCATGCAGGCCCACCATGCAGGCCCAGGGGGGTCCCATTTACTGTCACTGCTGCCTTCCAGGATGTGCAAGGTACTGGCCTCACGTTCATCTTTGGCAAGTCTCCATTGGACCACTAAGGCTGGGGGCATCCTCTTCCCAGGCCCCTGTGGGGCAGCGTGAGGAAGCACCTTTCTTTGGGGTAGGAGGCAGCTCAGAGACCAGGGGTAGTAGCAGCTGCTGCCCAGAGCTCTCCCAAGGGGAGCAGAAGGGAGGCTGAGGGAAGTAGTAGTAGAAGAAGAGTTTGGATTTGATTTCCCACTTTATCACTACCCAAAGGAGTCTCAAAGCGGCTAACATTTTCCTTTCCCTTCCTCCCCCACAACAAACGCTCTGTGAGGTGAGTGGGGCTGAGAGACTTCAAAGAAGTGGGACTAGCCCAAGGTCACCCAGCAGCTGCATGTGGAGGAGTGGAGATACGAACCCGGTTCACCAGATTACGAGTCTACCGCTCTCAACCACTACACCACACTGGCTACACAAGGGAGGGTGTTAAAAAAGGGGTGAAGGGCTGCTGGCTCTTCAGGCAAGGGATGACATAACTGGGCTTCTGTGGTATCCCCACACGGAGCCACAGAAAGGATGTAGTTGGTTAAGGGAGCCATGGACTCAAAAAGTTTGAAAACCTTTGTACTAGAGCATAAAGGTGACCAAGTGTTTCTGTGTTTGCAGACATGGTTGTCAAAGATAGAACTATTGTGAGATTCCCAGTCTCACATTTGATTTCAACATGCAAAAGCAGAGCAGGGGGTATTTACAGGAGAAGCAGTGCATCTGAGACTTCACCCTCCCTCCATTTTTTCTTTGCAACTCCCCTTTATCTGCCCTATTTTTTCCTGCCCACTTAATTCAAGAACACACACGCTCTTCTGTTCCTTAATTATACCTATGTCTTCAGTATAACTCCCTGGGTTCTAGAATACTTAATTGGTGCTAGAAAACAACAGAATGTAGGCTTTCAGAATTGTCAGGAGATAAGTTCAAAGAACACTTTGACAGACCAAGAAAAGGAGGAAAGAAAAAAGGGAAATGATGAATTTGGATGAACACACTCAGCCACATTTAAATATTTGATATCAACCACACTCTTAGGCTTTAAAGACAACAGTGCTTGGGGGCAGGGGAAATTGTCAAATGGATTGAAAGGAGGAAATATCCACAGTTTGCCTTCTTCCTCTCTCTTCTGGTGACCCTTTACGAAAACAGGTATGGCTACATAGCCTGGCCCTGCATTATTTAAATGCTGATTGTCTAGACTCTTTGCCAAGCAATTTCATGTGTCTGTCAAGAGACTGTCAGGTGGAGGAAGAAAGGCAGATCTTACAGGATTTGAGCCTTAAAGCTATTATTCCGGAAGACAAACATCTGTTGAGCGAAAGGAATAAAAGCAGCGAGGGCAGGAAGGGGAGTTAGCAACAATACAGCCTGCATTGTGACTTCTCCGCAGTGCTAATCACCCATTGAGAAGAGCTTGCTTCATAGCTCCCTTTCATGTTTGACAGAAGTCGGCACTAGGAGACAATCCTGATCGTTGTCAATGGATTAAAGATTTTAGGCACCGTTTTCTTCCATGGGAATCTGATAGTATATACATTGTAGTACAAAGTGGTTGCTTTAGCATTTTGTAGCAGGTTGCCAAGAAAAAAAGGATTCAACTGCAGTACTCCCTGAACTGTTACAACTGATCAATGAAAGCAGCATTAGAAACTAAATCCATGCCAGTAAAGCTTTTACGTTTCTGCGCATCGTATCCAGTAAAGCAGTTCCATCAGTACAACAATTTCTGTTTGCTCAAAGGAGATTCCTCTTCTTTGCCTGTATGTCCCCTGCATTCTCCCAAAATCTGCTCTAGGGTGGGGTGGGGACTCAGAACAGATTTAGGGAGAACCCAGGGAAAGGAGGAGGAAGGAGAGGGAGATCAGCTCTGGACAGAAGAGAGCAGCGTGACTATTATGGTTAATATTAATTTATTGCATTTCTATTCCACCTTCTCTGCGGAGCTCAAGGTAGCATACATGGTTCTCTTCCTCCTCAGTGAATCCCCACAACCCTGTTAGGCAGGTTAGGCTGAGAAGCAGTGGCTGGCTCAAGGTCACCCAGTGAGATTCATGGCTGAGTGGGGATTTGACCTATGCCTTCCAAGTTCTGAAGGGACGCGGGTGGTGCTGTGGGTTAAACCACAGAGCCTAGGACTTGCCGATCAGAAGGTCGGCGGTTCAAATCCCCACGTGGGGTGAGGATTGCTCGGTCCCAGCTCCTGCCAACCTAGTAGTTCGAAAGCACATCAAAGTGCAAGTAGACAAATAGGTACCGCTCCGGCGGAAAGGAAAATGGCATTTCCATGCACTGCTCTGGTTCACCAGAAGCAGCTTTGTCATGCTGGCCACATGACCCAGAAGCTGTATGCCGGTTCCCTCAGCCAGTAAAGCGAGATGAGCGCCGCAACCCCAGAGTCGGTCACGACTGGACCAAATGGTCAGGGGTCCCTTTACCTTTACCTTCCAAGTTCTAGTCCAGGGGTCAGCAACCTTTTTCAGCCATGGGCCAGTCTACCATCCCTCAGACCATGTGGTGGGCCGGACTATATTTTTTGGAGAAAGGAACAAATTCCTATGCCACAAAAATAACCCAGAGATGCATTTTAAATAAAAGGACACATTCTACTCATATAAAAACACACTGATTCCCAGACCGTCTGTGGGCCGGATTGAGAAGGCGATTGGGCCTTAGGTGGCCTACCCCTATTCTAGTCTGACCCCTTACCACACTAAAAAGTTGGGAACACTATGATGACATAATCCCTCATTTCTCATGACATTGATGAATTTCCATGTTCTTTCTCTCTGTGTTAGCTCATTTCCCTCATTTTTACAGGCTGGATTGTACCTGCAGTTAGGTCCTTAGAGAACAGTTGGGATACTAGTGTGATTAATATATGTCAGAAATCCCCAGATAGCTAAAAATCCTGAGATCACATGCACGTGCATGTGGAGCTGCCCTGACATCTTTCTGAATATGTTGCAAAGAGTTACCTCAAGTTTAATGAGCTCCCTCTAAATATGTCCTTTCAAATGAAAGGTGCACAGAAGTTGGATGTATCTTTTTTTGCTACCTAAAACCGGCTGGTAATTCTTTGTGCATCATTTGTGCCTACACATAAAAGTCTCTTCACACAGTAAGAACTGTCATGGGAGGTGATTTAACATGCTAAACACCTAGGGTTGGAAGTAGACATAGACATGTTACAGTAGACCTATTGAAATCAATAATCTCTGTTATTTTATTAATAGGATTGCTAAAAGTTTGTCATGACCTCTGGCTATAACAATAGACTTATGAACTAAACAAGGAGTTAAGAACACACCCACTTGCTTTTTCTATACTTGGTAACTGGTAACTGGTAACACTTGATGACAGGTAACTGAATATGTGAATGAACTACACTGAAAAGCATTGTGTTTGGGACGGTAAACAATTTTGACTGCAGCATTATGGCTGTGATTTCCCATTCACAAAGTCATAATTCAGTGACTGATTCCAATGGAAAGCTTTGCCTTGTATGGAAGTGTTATAATATTCTGCCAGTGGAGTTTGATCCTTGATTCACACATGGAAGTCATGATGATGTGACCTTTGTCTTAGGGTTGCCATATTTTGAAGAGCAAACTTCTACTTTTAACCATGGATCGCTACGATGACTCTCATTTTGCATACCCATGAGAAAGAGGATTTGTCCTGGATGAAGAGGACGTAGGACCTTATTTTGTCTAGTTATTAACATGCATGTGTGAACCAGCCTAAAGTTGGCCAGATTTGAGGTTGCCTCAAGCACAGATTGGCTGACACCTGAGAACTTTCCCAATTTCTTTCAGCAACAACAAAGACTTGACAAAATTGACTCCATCCTTCTCTTTTGCTGTGCCCATCATTTCACATTTCTTTGCGTCTTCTTTCTCCAGTGGCATTGCACAATCAGGTGCTGAAACATTTCATCTCCCAAATAAAGTGTATGGCAGCTGTAACATGAACTGTAATGGAGACAAATGACAGCTCCCTTCCTAGTTCCACTGGACAGTGGTAATTACTGTTGTTGGCATAGATCGTGTCCTATCCTACTGGGTGGGGAGGAGGACATGACTGTCAGAAGATATATCTTCTTATATAGCCTTCTGCACTTACAACAATATCTGGTTTTCTGAGCTTCTTTCTGTAATTTTGCATTATTAGCAGTAAATTTCCCCTTAATTGGGTAATCCATGTTAGTACTCTGATAATAGGATAATAAACTAAAGAAAACATCCTTTGTTGAAGTTCTCACAATATATTACTCTACTCATAACCCACCTTAGATCGTATTTATGTCTGCTAAATCTGATTAAGGCATGTTATTAATTACAGTTCTGAGTAAATAATGCCGTTTTGGTTTCTGCCTTATGATTGTGTCCTTTCCCGCCCCCTTCGATTTTTAGTGATCACAGTAATGCAAAAAGTTAATCAGCAGAGGCCTCATCCCAAAGCTAACCTGGAATTCCATGAGCAGTGGAGGGGCCCAACACACAAATACTCATAGGTATGTAGATACTTGAAAAATATTTATTTGTGTGGTTCTGTGAACTGGGAAACAATAACCTTTTATTTTAAAATAGTATAACATAGGGCCCATTGGTCAAAATATTGCTGTTGGATCTTATGCGTATGCAAAATGCACAGGGGGGATTTGGCGGGGTATGGTGGAATTCATGCTTTGGCCCTGATCAGTATATTTCCACAGAAGAGCTTCCTATCTATTCAAATTCCAAAACATCTAATTTATTGTGACATACCACTCCACTCTCCGAGTTGTGCAAGATTCCAAGGGTCCAGGGTTTGTGTTTCCTTTGGAAATGAGGCATAGGGGAGACTGTGTTGTCTTTATGATATATGGTTTATTTACACATATATACAACCTGAGCCTACAATGGAGGGGGGTCAAAGCATTGCACTCCTGTTTTGGCCATTGTGGCAGCCTTGGATCCAAAAAAGACAGCAGCCATAGCCCTCTGTCCCTTTGCTCTGCTTGCTGTGTTTAACAGACACCTTTTCTCTCTAGTCCACATCCCAGTCAACGGCAATGGAAGGACTAAGGAGAGGACATGTTGTCCTGTATCTCCAATGCAGTTTGCTTTTGCTTAATTTAAAGAAGGTCCCTCCCTCCCTCCCTCCCTCCCCCCCTCTCTCTTTCTTTCTTTCTTTCTTTCTTTCTGCCTTTTAAAAACTGTTTCTTCTAGAGGTCATGTTTCAAACCTGTAAAATAATTTCAGGAATTCTGACTCTGGGTAAGGAACACCATATCTGATCCCCTACTCTTCATAACAGCCAGAATTCAAGGTGTGAAATGTGCTCCCCGCCCCCTTCATTTTACTGCTGTACTAGTTCCAGGAGAGAGATGTGGAATGAGCCTGCCAACAATAGATGGATGATTTCAGGTTTCAGTGGATCCTTAGCTGGGCCAGCTTCACACACAAACACACCATATATATATATATATATATATATATATATATATATATGCTTTCGTAGATTTTCACGGGTACAGGAATGCAGGTTTTGGTGTCTTCGGGTGTCTTCCCGTGTAAGAGTTGGGGTGTCTAGGCGACGTTTCGACGAGGTCTCACTCGTCATCTTCAGGTTGGTGCTTTCGGCTTCTTGTTACTGGAACATAGCAGGATCTCAGTGTTTGAGTTCCTATAAATACTGTTGAGGGGGTGTGGTGTATAGCCTCCAACGTTCTGGGCAGAGAGGAAGTTCCCAGGTTAGTGTGCCTTTTCCTCTTTTGTTCCTTAATTACTTGAGGGATATCTTGAGTGATTTCTTGAGTGATATTCTGAGTACCACTTAGGTGGGTCATTAAGTGTGGATTAGTTGCTAAAGCTTTCGTGTCTTGACCTCTTGAGCTTGTGAAGAGTTTTTCTGAGAAGATGGCTGTACTGGACTTAGTTGTGCTCTGGCTTGGCTTCGTGTATAGGGGCGAGCTGTGGTTTTGTGCCCTGTGCCAGCCAGATCTGTGTAGGGATTGCAGGGGGGTGCAGCATCCGGAGGTGCCACTATGGTTTGGCTACTGGATGGTGTCTGTAATTTATCTGTGGAGAGGGTCTGGGTTTGGGTCTGGTGTGGTTGATTGGTGATGGCGTTCTGTGTGCCTCTGGTTCTGGTGTCGGTTTTTGTGGGGAGGGCTAATTTCCAGATGTCTGGCAGGCGGGACGTGTCGTCACGCTTGTTCATGTTGTGAGGGTGTTTCTCTATCTCGATGGCTTCCATGATTATTCTCTTGTGGTGATGTTCCATGTTAAAGAGCAATTTGGAATCTGCAAAATTAATTTCGTGTCCTGTTTCTTTCATGTGTTGGAAAAGAGAGGAAGTTTTTTCTTCTTTTTTGACGGCATTCTTGTGTTCTGCGATACGTGCATTTATTCGTCTGTTTGTTTGTCCAATGTACGTGGCTGGGCAGACTTTGCAGGGTATTTCATAGACCCCTTGGTTTTCCAACTGGATTTTATCTTTGGGGTTTCTGAGGATATTGGCTATTTTTTGGTTGGTGCAAAAGGCTGTTTTGATATTGTGTTTATGGAGGATTTTGCTAATTTTATCTGTAGTGCCCTTGATATAAGGAAGGAGGGCCATGCCATTGTTTTCTTCTGTGTCTTGGTTTCTGGGGGGTGTTTCTTTTTGGATTAGCTTCGTAACCCTGTTTTGCTGGTATCCATTGGCGATTAACACATTTGAGAGATTCTGTAACTCAGTTGTCAAGTGGTCTTTGTCAGCCAGGCGTTTGGTTCTGGAGATGAGAGTCTTGGCTACGGAGTTTATTTGTGCAGGGTGGTGGTGTGATTGTGCATGTAAGTAGCGGTTGGTGTGTGTTTTTTTCCGGTAGATAGTGTGTCCTAGGGAGCCATCAGGTTTTTTGTAGATTAGGACGTCAAGGAAGGGAAGTTGGTTGTTGGCTTCTATTTCCATAGTGAATTGTATTTTGGGGTGTAGGCTGTTGAGATGTGTGAGGAAGCTATCTAGTTTTTCTTTCCCGTGTGGCCAAATTACAAAGGTGTCGTCAACATATCTGAGCCAAAGTTTGGGTTTGTGTTCTGACTTGTCTAAAGCATTGGTTTCAAAGTGTTCCATGTACAAATTTGCGATGACCGGTGAGAGGGGTGATCCCATAGGTGCTCCTTCTATCTGTTTGTATCTTTGTCCATTGTGGATGAAGTACGTGTTGGTTAGGCAGTGGTTGGTCAGGTCCAGGATGTATTCGGGGGGATTGTATTTGTTTTGAATGGCTGTCAAGGCTTCATTAATGGGCACTTGTGTGAAGAGAGATACAACATCGAAGCTCACAAGTAGGTCATCGGGATGTAGGTTTTGCTTCTTTATTGTTTCTATGAACTGGAAGGAGTTAGTAACGTGTGAAGCGATGGATTCTGCATAGGGCTGAAGTTGCTTAGCGAGAAATTTAGCGAGATTTTGTAGAGGTGAGCCTATGGAGCTGACTATTGGTCTGAGTGGTGTTCCTTCTTTGTGTATCTTGGGGAGACCGTAGAGTTTGGGGCATCTGGATGATTTTTCTCTGGGGATGATTCTTAGCTGGATTTCTTCACTGATAGGAGAGGCTTTTATTTTGGATTTGGTGGTTTTTTCCAGATAGGTGGTGGGATCTGTTTTTATAGGTTGGTAGGTAGGGTCTTGGAGTAGATTTGATAGTTTTGCTTGGTAGTCCGATGTGTTCATCACAACAGTGGCATTACCTTTGTCTGCTGGGAGAATGATTATGTTGTTGTCTTTCCTCAGGTTGGTGAGTGCTTTCTGTTCTTCTTTGTGTAAATTGCTTCTGGGTGGTTTGCTGGAGCAGAGGATGTTGGTGACTTCAAGTCTGATTTTATTGGCTTCATCTGGGTTGATTTTGGTTAGGCTAGCTTCGACTCCGCATATGATGTTTTCCGTGGGGATGCGTCTCGGGGCGACTGCAAAGTTGAAACCTTTGGAGAGTACTTTGGTTTCAGTTGAGGTGAGGATCCTGTCTGATATGTTATGTACTGTTTGTTTCATGGGTTGTTGTGGAGGGTGGCTGGGCTTCTGGCGTTTCTCTAGTTTGTGGAGTTTGTTGGTGTGTCTGTCTGTCTTATGTGAGGTCTCAGTTTCAGCTCTCTTATGTGAGGTCTCAGTTTCCAGCAGACAAAGGTAATGCCACTGTTGTGATGAACACATCGGACTACCAAGCAAAACTATCAAATCTACTCCAAGACCCTACCTACCAACCTATAAAAACAGATCCCACCACCTATCTGGAAAAAACCACCAAATCCAAAATAAAAGCCTCTCCTATCAGTGAAGAAATCCAGCTAAGAATCATCCCCAGAGAAAAATCATCCAGATGCCCCAAACTCTACGGTCTCCCCAAGATACACAAAGAAGGAACACCACTCAGACCAATAGTCAGCTCCATAGGCTCACCTCTACAAAATCTCGCTAAATTTCTCGCTAAGCAACTTCAGCCCTATGCAGAATCCATCGCTTCACATGTTACTAACTCCTTCCAGTTCATAGAAACAATAAAGAAGCAAAACCTACATCCCGATGACCTACTTGTGAGCTTCGATGTTGTATCTCTCTTCACACAAGTGCCCATTAATGAAGCCTTGACAGCCATTCAAAACAAATACAATCCCCCCGAATACATCCTGGACCTGACCAACCACTGCCTAACCAACACGTACTTCATCCACAATGGACAAAGATACAAACAGATAGAAGGAGCACCTATGGGATCACCCCTCTCACCGGTCATCGCAAATTTGTACATGGAACACTTTGAAACCAATGCTTTAGACAAGTCAGAACACAAACCCAAACTTTGGCTCAGATATGTTGACGACACCTTTGTAATTTGGCCACACGGGAAAGAAAAACTAGATAGCTTCCTCACACATCTCAACAGCCTACACCCCAAAATACAATTCACTATGGAAATAGAAGCCAACAACCAACTTCCCTTCCTTGACGTCCTAATCTACAAAAAACCTGATGGCTCCCTAGGACACACTATCTACCGGAAAAAAACACACACCAACCGCTACTTACATGCACAATCACACCACCACCCTGCACAAATAAACTCCGTAGCCAAGACTCTCATCTCCAGAACCAAACGCCTGGCTGACAAAGACCACTTGACAACTGAGTTACAGAATCTCTCAAATGTGTTAATCGCCAATGGATACCAGCAAAACAGGGTTACGAAGCTAATCCAAAAAGAAACACCCCCCAGAAACCAAGACACAGAAGAAAACAATGGCATGGCCCTCCTTCCTTATATCAAGGGCACTACAGATAAAATTAGCAAAATCCTCCATAAACACAATATCAAAACAGCCTTTTGCACCAACCAAAAAATAGCCAATATCCTCAGAAACCCCAAAGATAAAATCCAGTTGGAAAACCAAGGGGTCTATGAAATACCCTGCAAAGTCTGCCCAGCCACGTACATTGGACAAACAAACAGACGAATAAATGCACGTATCGCAGAACACAAGAATGCCGTCAAAAAAGAAGAAAAAACTTCCTCTCTTTTCCAACACATGAAAGAAACAGGACACGAAATTAATTTTGCAGATTCCAAATTGCTCTTTAACATGGAACATCACCACAAGAGAATAATCATGGAAGCCATCGAGATAGAGAAACACCCTCACAACATGAACAAGCGTGACGACACGTCCCGCCTGCCAGACATCTGGAAATTAGCCCTCCCCACAAAAACCGACACCAGAACCAGAGGCACACAGAACGCCATCACCAATCAACCACACCAGACCCAAACCCAGACCCTCTCCACAGATAAATTACAGACACCATCCAGTAGCCAAACCATAGTGGCACCTCCGGATGCTGCACCCCCCTGCAATCCCTACACAGATCTGGCTGGCACAGGGCACAAAACCACAGCTCGCCCCTATACACGAAGCCAAGCCAGAGCACAACTAAGTGCAGTACAGCCATCTTCTCAGAAAAACTCTTCACAAGCTCAAGAGGTCAAGACACGAAAGCTTTAGCAACTAATCCACACTTAATGACCCACCTAAGTGGTACTCAGAATATCACTCAAGAAATCACTCAAGATATCCCTCAAGTAATTAAGGAACAAAAGAGGAAAAGGCACACTAACCTGGGAACTTCCTCTCTGCCCAGAACGTTGGAGGCTATACACCACACCCCCTCAACAGTATTTATAGGAACTCAAACACTGAGATCCTGCTATGTTCCAGTAACAAGAAGCCGAAAGCACCAGCCTGAAGATGACGAGTGAGACCTCGTCGAAACGTCGCCTAGACACCCCAACTCTTACACGGGAAGACACCCGAAGACACCAAAACCTGCATATATATATATATACACACACACACACACACACACACACACACACACACACACACACACAGTGGTGCCTCGCAAGATGAAATTAATTCGTTCTGCGAGTTTTTCCATCTTGTGATTTTTTCGTCTTGCGAAGCACGGTTTCCCATAGAAATGCATATATTAACAGTTTTAAGAAAAAGGAAACAAACTTGCAAGACGTTTTCGTCTTGCGAAGCAAGCCCATAGGGAAATTCGTCTTGCGAAGCAACTCAAAAAACGAAAAACTCTTTCGTCTTGCGAGTTTTTCGTCTTGCGAGGCATTCGTCTTGCGAGGTACCACTGTGTATATATCCGCAAACACCCCATATTGGGATTGTACTCTGGCTACTGCTGGTGGGTATATCATTGGTAGCTTCCATGCACACATGCTTTTGACAGAGATGGGGACACACAGTGGTGAAGCTATGCAGACGAGTTCCTCCACCATATTCAAACCACCTCCACTGGGATGGGTGAAGGCTTTGGGTTGCTCTGTGAGCTTTGCAGTCCCCCCCCCCCCCTTTTTTTAAACTCCCTAAGTCTTCTGGAGTCAAAATATATTCCAATCAACATGAAACTTATCTAGTTTATTAAAGTGCAAAATACACATTTACAAAGCTTAATGCTCTGTTCTGCTGTGTGTGTGTGTTGATTAATCACCCCCCCCCCTTTGTAAAGACAAACGGCAGGGTGTTTATGCATTCTGTAAGACTTAAGCCATTCTGATAGAATTTTTAGATCAGAGCTTGCTGGGTATTCACTGAGCCTTTAAATATGCTATGTAAATTACTTTGCTATAATTTAGGATTATACAGCAGGGCAAGATGTCTCCAAGTACAATGGGAGGGGGGGAACTGTCTGGGTTTGAAGGCAGCCCTGTAGTGGAAGGTTTTTAAGGCTTTGTGATGCTTTTAGATATGCTGTAAGCCTCCCAGAATGACTGGGGACACCCAACCAGATGGGTGGGGTATTATTATTGACAAAAAAAATGCTGCAACAATACAGGATGCCACTTGTTCAGTGTGGCATCAAATAGATGTCACACTCCCCCCCCACACACCACTTAGGGATGGAGGAGAAATTTGATTCAGTTCTCATTTGAAGGCAAAATTACCAAATCCATACTTTTCATAACAATGCATCAACAAAAACAGAGCAATACTTCAAAATTCAGTTTTCCACCAAAGTGCAGTGTACAAAATGCATATACTATGATGAAGTCTACACATAAATGCATATAATAGTGAAAATAACATACTGTATATACTTGAGTATAATCCAACTTTTTCAGCACATTTTTTATGCTGAAAAAGCCCCCTCGGCTTATACTCCAGTGAGGGTCTTTTCAGGCTGCTCCTTCCTCCTCTTCCGCCTTTGCCGCTGTCGGTGGAGGAACGAGCAGCCCAAAAGCAGCCCTTTCGGGCTGCTTGTTCTTCCTCTGCTGCTGCCGCCACCAGCTTCTTGTGTGGTGAACTGACTTATACTCGAGTCAATAAGTTTTCCTAGGTTTTTGTGGTAAAATGAGGTCCCAGCTTATATTTGGGTCGGCTTATACTCAAGTATATATGGTAGCAGGAAAAATCATAAGTACAGTGGTACCTCGGGTTAAGTACTTAATTAGTTCCAGAGGTCCATTCTTAACCTGAAACGGTTCTTAACCTGAAGCACCACTTTAGCTAATGGGGCCTCCTGCTGCTGCCGCGCTGCGGGAGCACGATTTCTGTTCTCATCCTAAAGCAAAGTTCTTAACCCGAGGTACTATTTCTGGGTTAGCGGAGTCTGTATCCTGAAGGGTACGTAACCTGAAGTGTATGTAACCCGAGGTACCACTGTAAAATGCTGAGTAAGTCCATAATTCCCTTGAATCAGCCATTGGTCAACACATATCCAAGTCTGGGATGGGCAACCAGCAGTGCAACAGCAGAATGATTTTTTTGTTATGTTCATGAGTGTGGGAAGGAGGGAAGAAAACACACACACAGGAGAGAGAGAGAGAATTGCAGAAATAGAAAAGGCAGTGGCTCCACCTTTCTTGACTCTGGCTCCACCTACTTTTGCTTCTGGCCCTGCCTTTTTTTTTTACAAAAAATATTATTTACAACCCTATTTACCTCTAGTTGTGGCCCTGAGTACAATGTTCCTGGGGGGATTTGGCCCTCAAATGAAAAAGAACATTTCCCACCCCTGCCTTAAGCCTTGAAAGAGGGTTCTACTTCCTTTGTTGACATTGGCTGCCACTGGGAATACAGGTTTGTCAGTTGTTGTTGTTTTATTTAATTACAATTTTATCCCTTCTCAAATCTAAAAAGCTCAGGGCCTATCACTCTGGCATGAGTTCAGCTGGATTACTCTCAGAATAATGAGTATAGGACTGAAGCCTAAAGAAAAATAAAGTTTCAGGAACCAGAAGACTTTTGTACAGTCTGAGAAAATAAGCCATTACTTTTCTTTTAAAGAATATTTTAAAATCTAATATCATGTTTCTCTAAGTAATGACAGAACGACTTAATAAATTGTCAGAGAACAGAACTCCTCATCAAAGAATATGACTCTTTCAAGAGTCTCTGCACTTATTAATCATGTTGAAGAGCCATTAGTCTGAGTTGACATAAGACACACGACCTGACCTTTGCAAAAGGTTTTCCATGAATAAATGTTTCTTTCTGAAGGAAAATGAAGATATCTTGCCTTACTAAATTGAGTATTTTCAGAGGGGTAGACATGCTTGTCAGTTTAACATCAAAAAACTACAGACAGTCTTGTAGCACCTTAAGGACAAACAAATTTATTATAGCATGCACTTTTGTGAATTACAAATCCACTTCATCGGATGCAGTAGACTTGAGTCCACAAAAGTTTATGCCATTAGTCTTAAGGGAGCAATCCTACAGCAAAATCTCTGTTTTTCTGTACTTTCTGTATAGAAAACCTAGAGTTCTACAGAAATCCACAGGGTGCTTTCTCGACAGTGTCACCTTGTAACATTCATATTGGAGGACAGTGGCTGGTGTGAAGCTACAATTGTTTTTAAGACAACACTTAATTATTTTAAGGTATGAAAGAACAAGTAACAAACTGTTGCCTCTCCTTTAAGGGATTATGGGATAAAGTAACTCCCTTTAACATTCCTAAAGAAGAAGCCCATTGTACTGTTCTTCAATTTGGCAGGCTTCCTTCATTCTAGAGCAGACATAGGCAAACTTGGCCCTCTAGATGTTTTGGGACTACAATTCCCATCAACCTGACCACTGGTCCTGTTAGCTAGGGATGATGGGAGTTGTAATCTCAAAACACCTGGAGGGCCGAGTTTGCCTATGCCTGTTCTAGAGCATCTCCAGTGACTGTGCATTTCATCCACTTTGTCAAGAAGTGGGAAATGTTATAGCTTTGGCTTCCCCATTGTAACAAAAAGGAGAACCCAGTGGTTCGTTTTATACAGAGTTCTGTAGCTCATGAACCAAATTACAGATCAAAGTGCAGCATGCACAGAGTGACTGAGAAACAACTCAATTTAGAACAAAAATCAAAGACAAGGTGAGTGGATGTCAGGAACTGGGCAGAGGACTGGTGGAGACTGCCTCCCCATCCGGACCCTTCCAGGGATGAGGAAGAGTAAAAGAAGAAGAAGAAGAAGAAGAAAGAAGAAGAATTTGGATTTGATATCCCGCTTTATCACTACCCGAAGGAGTCTCAAAGCAGCTAACATTCTCCTTTTCCTTCCTCCCCCGCAACAAACACTCAGTGAGGTGAGTGGGGCTGAGAGACTTCAAAGAAGTGTGACTGGCCCAAGGTCACCCAGCAGCTGCATGTGGAGGAGTGGAGAAGCGAACCCGGTTCCCCAGATTACGAGACTACCTCTCTTAACCACTACACCACACTGGCTCTCAAATACTAGTCAATCGCATAGAATATTAACATTCAAGATGTTTCATAGAATTGTAGAATCCAACCCCCTGCAGTGCAGGGATCTTTTTGCCCAACATAGGGCTTGAACCTGCAACCTTGAGATTAAGAGTCTCGTGCTCTGCCAACTAAGCTATCTCAATGCCTAAGACAGTATAGATTTACAACAGGGATTTGAGGAAGGTCGCAGCCCAGAGGCAGATGTGGGGAAAAGTTGGGAAATCATGAGAGAGCCAGAGCAACACCTGGCTGACACATTGTCATTAGGAAACATTCCTGACCCCCCATCTCCCAAAACCCAACGAGCCTTAAAAGTAGGAGAGCAAAGAGCTCAAAGACAGAGGGCACATAGCAGCATCCATAGAGGAGATGACGATGCTGACGAATAAGGAAGTGGGACAGATGGGAGTGGAGATTCACTCAGGACAATGCCATTATCCAAGAGGCTGGGTTCTATAGCATCTCTTTATAAAGACTGAAATAAAAAAAGGACTGTAAGAAACTTTTCTGTCTTTATACTTTCCTGGGCAACCAGTCAGGAGCCACGAACAGCACCCTGACACTAACAGGGCCCATGGTCACCCCTAATCAGAAATAATTGTACATCAACTGCAAATCAAGAAGTGGTTCCTTTTCTCCGCTAACCTGGAAGAGTTACCTCGAGTTGGGAACTTTGCCCCAGGATGAGAATGGAAATCATGTGCCGGCGGCGCAGCAGCAGTAAGAGGCCCCGTTAGCGAAAGCACGCCTCTAGTTAAGAACAGTTTCAGGTTAAGAACAGACCTCCGGAACAAAGGTACTACTAGAGGTACCACTGTAAAGCAGTTTTGGGGAATGAAGAATTTTAAGCACCGGGCTAATTTTCAGAAGCACAAATGTTTTACAATAAATAAATTAAGCAACCTTTTTTAAAAAAAAGTATTATGAACACAGAACTCACATGGATCAGACCAATTTTTTATCTAGTCCAAAATTCTAACTGGGGAAACAGTCAGACCTCTCTAGAAAGCCCAAAAGCCACAGCATCCTTCAGAGATTAAAAGCCTACAGCAGTACCTTGGATCACATATGCTTCAGGTTACAGACGCTTCAGGTTAGCGAACCCAGAAATAGTACCTCGGGTTAAGAACTTTGCTTTAGGATGAGAACAGAAATCGTGCTCTGGCGGCGCGGCAGCAGCGGGAGGCCCCCATTAGCTAAAGTGGTGCTTCAGGTAAAGAACAGTTTCAGGTTAAGAACGGACCTCCGGAACGAATTAAGTATTTAACCCGAGGTACCACTGTATTTGCTTTCAGGCCTGAGGAATCTCTCCCTCCTGATAGTTTCAAGGAGCTGGGAGAAAACAAGTTGTTTAAATATGCTTGATTCAGTCACTGCGGTAACAGACAAAGAATCCCAGTCTTTACTCCATGATGGAGATGCTCACTCTGGCTCTTCCTCCTTTCGTCTTCTCCAACAGCATCATCCCTTACAGAAGCCTTCCGTTCTTGTACTCTCAATGACCATCGCGTCCTAGGGGATGGAGGATCCCCTTTGCTGTCTATTGAAGTATTCACTGGCTGCTCTCCCCACTCCCTTAATTCTCCCAATTCTGCATAACTTGGCTGTTCGCCTGTCTCTCCCTCATTATCTTCCTCATAGTTTGGCTGCGGTTCAAATCTGTCTCTCTCTCTCCCCAGTCAGCTACAGGAGAAGTGGGCTGTCTCTTCGTTCCAGTCCCTGACATTTGGGTATTCTGTTATTCCACGGGATTAGATTTGTGGGTGAGAGCACATAGGCGCCGACTCCATGGGGCCTGAGGGGGCCCGATCCCCCTCAAAAATTCGTTTGGGGGGGCTCTGCCCCCCCAATAATCTCGGGCGCCCCTCCAGCAGAGCGCCACCGCCGCCCCTCCCCCAGCCCAAAATGCACAGGGTTGGGCTGCATGCCTCCTGCCCTCCCTCCCGAGCAAAAGCTCCACCCAATTTCCTTTGGAGCTGATTAATAGGCGCAGCACGCTCTCCCCTATTCGCTCACGAGAAGGCGGTGCCACTTTATCTGCATATTCAAGAGCTTATTTATTATTCATGAGCTTTCCCGGGCCCCCCAATATTTTTTATAAGTCCGCGCCCCTGTGAGAGCACACTTGCTGGCTTCATCCTCCCATCATGCCCTTCTGCCCATCCTGCCACTCCCCAAGATTCTAAACCATGCAAGGATCCTTCACAAGTATATGGGTCAGGGTCAGGAATGGGGATGTGATGGAGAGAGGGAGCAAGACTAACCAAGGATTCCCTGCTCTCCCAAGCACAATCCTACTTGTATTGGGGAACTGAATGTCAAAATAGGGCTATACTGCCTTCAGACAGAAAGTTCAGTTTTGCTATCATGGCTAACAGCCACTGATGCATATTTGTGTGTCTGCAGGGGCCAAGGAAGGGTGTGTGTGTGGTGGGGGCGGGTCACCCCGGGTGTCACCACTGAGGGGGATGACAAAATGCCAAGCTGCACTCACCATGGGGCCTGCAGCATGCCCAAGCCACACGTCTCTCCTGGGAGTGACGAGGTGGTTTAGGTGGCTTAGGCTCCAGGCTGCTCCAAACGGTCCGCCTGCTGATTCCCCCTCAGCTGTAGGGTGGCTGAGTGGGAGGAGGCAGGCAGACTGCCCCAGCTCACCTGGCCCCTCAGGCAGCTGGCCCTCCCTTGGGTGCAGGGCACGTGTGCTGCCCCAGGTACCCGATCGGTTGCTCCGCCACTGTGTATCTATGTTCTTCTGAAAGAGCAACTTATTAAAGCTATTGCTCTGAGTGAAAAATGGTTTCTCTTTAGCCGGAAAAAGTGCAGCAAATAAGTTGAATAACTGTGATGTAGCACTGGAATAAATGTTACATTAATGAGCACTGTGTGTAGCATTTATTTGAGAACTCTCATAAGGAGATCGCTCAGATAATTAGAATTGCTGAACTGTTGTGAACAGAAACAAACTGTTGCCTGTATTATGACACTTTGGTGCCAGGTATCAGGAAATGGGGAGTTACAACAGAACAAAGTAGTTTAATTTTAGCAAAGCATGGCTATATTTTGATTTAGCTTGCAATATTATTTTATTTTTAAAAAGTTAGCTCCAAGTGTAACACTTCTGCTTCACAGGAAAATGATATTGTATGCTAACAATACATTAGGGAACATTTTATTTGCTCAAGCAGAGATTTGGTGGCTAAGTGATTCAGGCAATTAACCACCATATGACAGTTGAGTGTCCCCAGTTCCTTGTGACACTGGCAACACCAACCCAGCAAAGTCTAAAATGATCTCTCTCACTTTCTTTCATTGAACACTTATTAAATACTTATAAATGTTATCTAACTTTGGGAATATGATGGCATATGTTTAATCTCAGACTCATCTTCTGTAGTCTATAGAATAGGGATATTAGTGAGTTCTGATCCAAACAGAAATATTGTTCTCCCATTCAAATTATGCAGTTTGGTTATGAAAGATTTGGTGTTTCCTGTCACTGCATGGAACCTGGGGGCTGTTTGTTGGAATGTTATTTCACAATTTCCACCATTGTTAAAAATGCTAAAACTTTTCAAATCTCTGAAAAGATAAAGGTCAACTTTCTATTGTTAGAACGGATTTCTGACTTGCTTCCAAGCAAGTGGAACGTTGTGCTAGCACAAATATATTTCAGTGGCCAACTTGCATCTTGGAATTCCTGATGCCACGTCTCCACCAGGAAGCAATGGCAGTGACCATCTCTAATAGAGAAGCAGTAAGCAAGAGATGTGTGAAGTTAACTACTTTTCCATCTACTGTTTTGCCCTTGTGCCATTGCCGCATTCTCCTTTCTGACATGGCAAACACATGTCTGAACCATGGTTGGAGGTGGGTAGGTTTACTAGGGAATGTAGGGAGGCAGATGCAGAGGGCAAATTTAAGCATTCATCACTGCTCATCACTATTCCACTGCAAATAGTCCCCTTCTGCAACACTACTTTTGTGCTGACCATTGAACTGTTAGGTAAAGGGACCCCTGACCGTTAGGTCCAGTCGTGGATGACTCTGGGGTTGTGGTGCTCATCTCACTTTATTGGCCGAGGGAGCCAGCTTCTGGGTCATGTGTACAGCTTCTGGGTCATGTGGCCAGCATGACTCAGCCACTTCTGGAGAACCAGAGCAGTGCACAGAAACTTAAACTTAAACCTAAAAAGCAAAACAGGCATATTTTGCATTCCTCCATTGCCCTGCTGAAATAGCAAACACTCCCACTATCCTTGCTAAAACCACAGAGGAAGATACTAGTTGTAGTTAACATTCTGCCTGTGGGCTGTATTTAGCACTCCGCAGTGTGGAGGCCAGGAGATCCAAGATGCCAGTGTTTGTCATTTAAAAACACAAAGAAATAGGGTATTTTGTGCTTGTGTGTGTGTGTGTTTGAAATAAAAGTGATGGCTTCTGTGGGTCCTCTGATATAGCACCATGATAGTACCATTATGACTAGGGATGCAGGTGGCACTGCGGCCTAAACTACTGAGCCTCTTGGGCTCGCTGATCAGAAGGTTGGCGGTTTGAATCCCCCGACGGAGTGAGCTCCCATTGCTCTGTCCCAGCTCCTGCCAACCTAGCAGTTCGAAAGCACACCAGTGCAAGTAGATAATTGGGTACCCCTGCAGTGGGAAGGTAAACAGTGTTTCCCTGCACTCTGGTTTCTGTCATGGTGTTCTGCTATGCCAGAAGCAGTTTAGTCCTGCTGGCCACATGACCCAGAAAGCTGTCTGTGGACAAACACAGGCTCCTTTGGCCTGAAAGAGAGATGAGTGCCACAACATCATAGTTTCCTTTGACTGGATTTAACCATCAAGGGATCCTTTACCTTTTACTTACCATTATGACTCCATTTTAAAATATTAGGGCCTGTATCCATTGCTATGCCAGAAGTTTCCACTGGCACAATGGGGCTATTGCTTCCTTTCTGCCCCCTGTGCCCTCCCCAAATCTGCCCTGAAGGGTCTCCCAAACCTCTGGAGATGATTTCAAAGTTGTGCACAGGCGAGCTGCATAAGACAGAAGAGGAAGGGGACATTCCTCTGAGTGTATTGAAACCCCTTGTGCCCATGGACTTGCAGCATTGAATATGGCCCTATGTAAATAAGCAGCTGTATCACTTATTTGCATAATATTTGTTATGCTAGCAAACAGCGTATAGGAAGGCTGACACAGTGAAAACACCAGTTTTGCTCATTGACTTTCAATGAGTTTCCATCAAGAGCTTTCCAAAAAAATAAAACCTTAACCAGCATGTCTAATATAATATGTAAATCTAAGATTTCCCCCCCTTAAAATAGCCCATGCCTCAGTCAAGTCATTACTGAATCCAGTCAAAAGTTCAGCACCTGCACAGCCATACCTGGTTGAGATGACAGTGAGAAATAAGAGCCGAGTCTCATCAACATTCTGTTGGCAGCGCAATTCAAACATTCACATGGCCTAGCAGCTTAAATGTTAAAGAGCGTAGGGGATAAGATGGACTCTTATGGAGACTCACAACACAGGTGCCGTAGTGTTGAGCACATATGCATAAACACACCTCGCCCCACCCCCACAAACATGTTGTTTTCTGAAAGTGACTGTGTAGGAGCAGAACAGCCATATTACAATCCACCCCCACCCCCTTCCAGGCTGCAGACCTCGCCCTGTGAGATACCATGGGCAATGGTATCAAACAGCACCTGGAGGTAAAGAAGAGCAAACATGGTGGAACTCTCTGTTTGTGTCCTGCCTGATGTCATCCATCAGGGCAACCATGGCTGTTTCTTTGCCAAACCCTGGTTTACTCAGATTCCTTCAAAAGTGCCTGAAACTGGACTCTCGCCAGCCTCTCAGAAGTAACCTGCAGAAGAGTAGGATATTTGTTACCAGGTAATAAGCACTGCTTATTATTTGTTACCAGGTAATAAGGGACGCAGGTGGTGCTGTGGGTTAAACCACAGAGCCTAGGACTTGCTGATCAGAAGGTTGGCGGTTCGAATCCCCGCGATGGGGTGAGCTCCCGTTGCTCGGTCCCTGCTCCTGCCAACCTAGCAGTTCGAAAGCTCGTCAAAGTGCAAGTAGATAAATAGGTACTGCTGCAGCGGGAAGGTACATGGCGTTTCTGTGTGCTGCTCTGGTTTGCCAGAAGCGGCTTAGTCATGCTGGCCACATAACCCGGAAGCTGTACGCCAGCTCCCTCGGCCAATAAAGTGAGATGAGTGCTGCAACCCCAGAGTCGGTCACGACTAGACATAATGTTCAGGGGTCCCTTTACCTTTTAATAAGCACTGCAATGTTCTGGGTACAGATAAGTTATCTAAAGACGTGGCTGAACAATTGCCTCCTTCAAATTAGATGGTGGCTACTTCCTCCCACAAGGAAGCGTGGTCAACCCTGTTGGCTAATGTAATTCATTGTAAGTAGCCAAGATGGGCAACAGGCAGTAACACAAGTGGTTGGCTAACACTTCCATGCACCCATTTTTAAGTGTAATGCATTGATCGATTGTAGTTCACAGAGCCTAAAGGCTCAATGCAGAATATAGGATCAATATATGGAGGTTAGCATTGAGTCAAGCAGGTACAATCCTCCTTCCCACTCCATATAATGATGGTCCCTCATCTTTTTGTTGCTAGGAAGGAGCGTTAACCAAGTACGTATCCTGTTTGTGGCTATCATGGCATCTTTGCCTGCCGTTTTGATTGCTTTTAATTTCTCAGCCATGGCTTTCTGCATTGTCATCCATCTTACTCATTGCCTCTTGCCTTGAGGATTTCAGTCCAGTGTACTTTTTTATATTCTTCAATATGTTCTTCCATGTGTGTCCCATCCATCTCTGCGCTCATTTCATAATTAGCTGTCATAGAACATGACTGACTTTAGACTAAAATGCTTTCATTTGTAATCATTAGACTCACTCAAGAATAAGGGTTGGCTCTCCTTATTTTATTATAAGTCATTAAACGTTGTTTTATTAAATGCCAATCATGGTAAATGTTGCTATGGAAACTTACGATGGGAGCTTTTCCACTGGCGTTGGTTGTAAGAACTAGGCTTCAACTATCTACAATGACAACTTGTAGTTTGCAAGCATGGGATGCTGTCACTCTGTTGCACCATTCATAGTGCGGAGTAGGAGAGAGAATCTTGATAACAAACAAATAAAGCATGCCTTGGAATAAGTGTTGCACTCTGGTTAGAGCAAATGTATGACAGTTGCCAAAGAAACCTCAGTTGCCTGTTCTGAAAATGTTTTGTTTGGATCCTCTGCTATATTCATGAATCAGATACTTATTTGACTTCACTTAGTCAGACATATGAGGTATACAGAAGGAGACTAGATTGCATATGATGAAATTCCTATTTAAAGGATAATTTATTTCCAATCTGAAAGTAAAAAGGTAGGAGAAACTTTGACAGTGTTGAGTAGAATTGAATTAGAATCACATTAATTCTGTATTTGTAACTGTTGCCATGAAAACATCAATAATGCATTAGAATTCTGTTAAAAATAGTGATGCTGATTCATAGTCTTTGAAAAAAATGTATGTCGTTATTTCAGATAGTTTTCTTCCTCTGCTTATTAGTGGCGATGCTTACTTACCTCCGACAAACAGGGCTTGGTGTATTTTTTCCTAAAACAACATTTATAATGACATTTCTGTAAACGAGTCTGCTTTGTTCACAAAAGCTTATTAATACCTAGGCCTTTGATAGGGGTTTTCCATTACTCTGTGTATTACATATGATTAATATGCACTTTAAAGTATATGTTTTACCCTTTTACATTTTTGTGTCCTAAGGGAAGTTTTGGATTTCAAAAAGATATTGATATAAGATGCAGTTCCTCAAAACCTAGCATCAATCAAAGCTTTCTTGTTAGTATCTTTGATATATCGAAGAGGAATAGTGTCTTTCAAGTAAACTTTAAGATGTTGATGGGGAAGGCATTGCACAATCAAGGGAGTTGTTACTAAGTCGTTCCAGTCCAGCTCTAGAAGCACTTTTAAAATGTATTTATCTATATACATTGTTGCACCAGGATGTGAATGGATATGCAAAGGTGTCAAAATGTGCATCTTGATAAAAGTGATGCATTCCATGTAAATCACTTGCATTTGGGCATGCATTCCAATGCGCATCTGAATGAATGCTCATTTAACTCCCACAAATCCTGATGAAGCAAGTAAGAGACACTAGTACTGAGCACATCCGCCCCCTGTATTGGCCCTATGGCATAGATCTTGGGGTCCCCAATCAGATCAGCCTGCCTGGGGTCAACCAAGGGGACACCTGCCTTGTCATGGATCTGGTTCCAAATAAATTTAAGGGTACAGATAATGTTTAAACAGAGTTGTTGTTGTTAAAAAAAAAAACTAATTTAAAATGGTCAGGAGATAGACAGGGGATGGAGATATTGCATTCCCCCCTTGACTGAGGGAGGAGTCAATTTTGCATGGGTGCTTCTTTGCAAAGGTGAGCACTGCACTACGCAGGATCAGTGCTTCCACTGAACAGCTGCTGTGCAGAGACGTTGATCCTGCATGGTCCATAGTCCTCCTTTGAAAGTGACTTCCCTGAAGAGAAGCTGCTTACCAAGGAGTACTACAGTGCATGCAGAACTGTAATGAATGTTAAAGGGATGTTGGATTGAAAATAAGTGGTGTTGGTAAAAAGATTAACAAGAATATGTAAATATGGATTGACAATGGAGGAAAATATACATTTATAATAGGTTAAGATGCTGAGTAATGGATAAGTGATAGAGGGTAAGGACTTGCTGAATTAAATATCTGAACTGGAATACAAAAAGGGAGGTGTGAGGAGGTCAGGAAACTAGTAAATGAAGTATATGATATGAAAGTATTGATATTTTTTTCTTTTCCTTTTTTTCTGTGTTAACTGTTTTCTATTTTGTTTTGTTTCTGTACTTTTGTAATTTTTTTTCTTTTCTTTTTTACTATATTAGGGTTTTTTTTGTTCTTATTTTTTAAGTTTAAATTTTGAAATTCTCTAAATGTTTGTTAAACTTCAATAAATATTACTTTTAAAAAAATACAGTACATGCAGAACTGGTGCTCTGTGCAACAGCTGTTCCATCGAGGTGTCGATCCTGCACTGTGCGTCTTTGCAAATAGCTTCTCTGATGCACAGGAGGAAATATTAGGCACATTCACCAAAGAAGGTGGTTTAGAAAATCTGAGCGCCAGCATGCTGTAGTGGTTAAGAGGGGTGGACTTGTAATCTGGTGAACCGGGTTCGCTTCCCCGCTCCTCCACATGCAGCTGCTGGGTGACCTTGGGCCAGTCACACTTCTTTGAAGTCTCTCAGCCCCACTCACCTCACAGAGTGTTTGTTGTGGGGGAGGAAGGGAAAGGAGATTGTTAGTCACTTTGAGACTCCTTAAGGGGAGTGAAAGGTGGGATATCAAGTCCAAACTCCTCCCCTCCTCCTCCTCCTTCTTCCCAATGGACTCAGGATTAATTGGGGGGGGGGGTGGGACCACCAACAAAACTGAAGGGTATAAATACATCTCTAACCAGTTGTCTCATAGTATTCTTGTTGTACTACGCAGTTGTATAGGTAAAGGTAAAAGGTAAAGGAACCCTGGATGGTTAAGTCCAGTCAAAGACAACTATGGGATTGTGGCACTCATCTGGCTTTCAGACTGAGGGATCCACCTTTTGTCCACAGACAGCTTTTTGGGTCATGTGGCCAGCATGAATAAACCACTTCTGGTGCAACAGAACACCATGACAAAAACCTTCCCACCGCAGCAGTACCTATTTATTTACTTGCACTGGCGTGCTTTTGAACTGCTAGGTTGGCAGGAACTGGGACAGAGCAATGGGAGCTCACCCAGCAGGGATTCGAACCGCCAATCTTCTGAGCAGCAAGCCCAAGAGGCTCAGTGGTTTAGACCACAGCATCACCCGCATCCTTTTACATGAGTATAAATCATCATGAACTCAGAATTAACGCACTTTGGCAGCATATATACTAAAATGAACGCAGAATTAAAAGGGGCATCTGTAGTGGCACTTACAATCATTGGAAACCCCCATGAATATCGGATGCACATAAATTAAGATCTTGTAATACTCCAAGTACCACCATTTTGGACTTGGCTCCTCAACTATCTTGTACATCCTGACCCATAAAGTTCAAAGTGCAGAGACTCAAAGAAGCCCGCCACAGGTTGGCGTTTGATTTTACATGACACCATAGCTACAGCACAGCTGCAGACCTGTGTGTGCTCAGTAAAGGTCAGGGTAAGGTCTGGTGGCCTCCGGCCTTTTACGCTTGTTGATGCTGCTGCCAAGTTTTAAATGACAGTTCCAAGGAAATGATGGCAGCGGTGACAGGGTATAGACCACAGGGCAGCAACTGGGAGTAGCTTAGCTAAGGAGATCTTGAAATGCCTTTGTGCCTGTCTTGAATAGCCATTCTGACAGAGCACTGCCATTTCAGTGTCAAGGATAACACCTATTGTTATAGACATCAGAGCCCCTGAAAGAATTGCCTGTTACCTTTTGTGAAAGTCAGGTTTTCTGTCATCCTGACTGATAGGCTTAAAGTAGATCATGCGGGGGAGGATTTTTGCTATCTGTGGAAGTTTTCACCAAGTTGTCTACAGGGTGTGGATCATTTTCATCCAATACAAAGCAAATGAAGGGCCATATGTCTTTCTCCAGGTACAGAATTTCCCTAACTGCAATGACGGACTTGGCAGGTATCAGCATAATCAGATTAGGTTTTCATTTGACTATTTCGTACATTAACAGCAAGCAGGGGGGCTGGTGTAACATATGGTTATATACAGTGAACCAGGAATTCCCTGATTCAAATCTCACCTTTGCACTAAATTTTAGCCTCAATTTCTCTCACCACGTACAACACAGGAGAAAGAATAATACTGACCTATATTGCAGGCTGTTGTATGGATGATTACCCCCCCTTTTTTTTTTTTACCTTTACCTATGGATGACTGAATGCCTAAAACAGTTGTATCCTTTGGGAGTGTAAGAAGTGACCTATGAGATAAGACCAGGATTACATCCATCTTATTTCCATTCCAGTTGCAGCTATACACTTCTTTGAGGTGTATAAATTGGGCATCTATGCTATGTGCTTCTCCAGGGAATGGCTACAGCTCAGTTGTAGAGGATCTGTTTTGTCTGCAAAAGGCCCAAGATTTAATCTCCAGCATGTCTGGGAGAGATCCATTTCTGAAATACTGGAGAGCAGCTGTCCATCAGCACCGACAATACTGAGCTAGATAAACCAATGCACTGACTCAGTATAAGATAACTTCCTATGCTACTATGTCCCCCATCTGCCAACTCTTCTGCACTCATCATGTGTGCTTATGTATTCAAATGCATGCTACTGAGCCTGGAGGTTAGAATAAGTTGCATGATCCACCAGCACACTGTGATAGCATCATTCATACTCAGACCAGGGATGTGATGGTTTAAATAATAGAAATGAGGCAATGCCCTATCCATTGTATTTAAGTAACATTTGCTCAGAGTAGACCCATTGAAAAAGCGAACTAAGTTAGTCATGGCCACTAATTTCAATGGGTCTACTTTGAGAAAAAGTTGAACAGAACCCAAAGTAAGAAGGGAGAAACTTCACAACCACTTAATTCCATCAAGCTAAAATTATACACCAGTGACTGCATCATTTTCTGATTGCTCCTAAACTCTAATGACCCAACTTCTTCAAATAGTTGTCTTAGTATCTCTAGTTAGTCCTGGTACCTAGGGCAAGAAGAATTATAGGGAACAATGGAGGCCCTCATCCAAGGTTTTTACATTGTCTCATGTACTAGCTCCATCGCTGCCACCATATAATTGTTTTAGAGGGGAAAGGAGCTGCTCGTGATGATGGGTGCAGTGTGCTTGAAAATAAAGAACTTTTTTTCTTGGAAAACAAGTTGTTTTAGGTAAGTCCACTATGAACTGATATTTTCAATGATTATCACTAACATGTAACAGAGATAGAAATTGGTATCCCAGTGTGCAGTGGGAACTCCAGATATTGTTGAAGTCTCACTTTTATTTTTCATGCACAAATATAGATTGGGACACCCCCTTCTTGTGAAACACTCTCTGATGAGGATGGAAAATGTTTGTCCCTCCAAATGTTGTTGGACAACTGCTCTCATCACCCCTAACAACTAGCCATGCTGGCTGGGGCTGATGGTAGTTGGGTACCACTAATAAGACATAAGAAGCATCTGCTAGATCTGGCCGGTGACTTATAAAGAAGGCTGATAGCCAAAGAATTGATGCATTTGAATTATGGTGCTGGAGAAGACTCTTGAGAGTCCCATGGGCTGCAAGAAGATCAAACCTCTCCATTATTAAGGAAATCAGCCCTGAGTGCTCACTGGAAGGACAGATCCTGAAGCTGAGGCTCCAATACTTTGGCCACCTCATGAGAAGAGAAGACTCCCTGGAAAAGACCTTGATGAAGGGAAATATTGAGGGTACAAGGAGAAGGGGATGACAAAGGATGAAATGGTTGGATAGCGTTCTCGAAGCTACTAACATGAGTTTGACCAAATTGCGGGAAGCAGTGGAAGGTAGGAGTGCCTGGCGTGCTGTGGTCCATGGGGTCACGAAGAGTCGGACACAACTAAACAACTAAACAAAAACATCACAGAGAGGCAAAAGTTTCTCATCCATATGTAATGATTGTCAACACTCTCAGAGGGAAATGATCAGGCACTGAGGATCTTAGTCAAAGAGGAGATTGTTCAGATGAGAACGGCCGAGAATGAGAAGATGGGAAGAGAACCAGAAAGGAGGTTTGCTGGCACCAGCCTTTAGCTAAATTTACCATAAGACTGTGCACTCTGTAACAAAATAATAGTAAGAAGATCAATCATCTCAAGCAATGGCATCCCAGATTCTACACAGAATTTCCAGCACATAAAGCCATGGAAAACAGACAGCTCTGATTATGAGACTTATGAAGTGTGTGTAATAATGCAGCCACTGACAGACATTTAAATAGATTCCCTCTGGCATTGCCTGTACAGCGTCTCTGCTCTGCTGCCTTGCACATGTTCTCCAACAGCTGCAGATGGATGTTAGCTGGCAACATAAGTGCCTCCTTGCAGCTTTTGCCATCCCCCAAGCTGAAAAGTGATGGTGGCTGCATGGAGTTTGGCTTTACTGATGAGTGGCAGAGCCTGGCAGAATGTGCCATGCTGCCAAGCTGGCTTTGCTCTTGTACTCTGGCATTTCCTGTGTTTGCTAGAAGGGACACAAGACACAAGAAAATTGTTTTGGACAAAGGCTACCATTTTATGTAAATTTGTATCCAGTAACCCAATTAACGCATCTGAGATTTTATAATTTTCAGCCTCAGAGTTTGTTCTTCTGGATAATTTTGTGTCACCTGGGCTCAGGCTGAGGTCTGTTTGCCCTCCCCGACCCCCACTGCCTCTAGTTCTTTTTATTTTCCAGCTGTGTGAAAAACTATGCACAGGAGCATAAGTGTTACCTCACTTTTGTAGATAAATGCCCCAAACTTGCAGTGTCACTTTTGGGTGAGATAAAATGATTGCACTCAAATTGAACTGACCATTTCACACATTCCTACATGGAAGCCCCATCAAAGAGGATGCAAATTAGCAGCATGCAAACTCTCTGTAGCATATTGGGGAATCAGCATGGGGTACATGGGTCAATACCTATGTGATTTGTCTTCCTCCATTGACTTTAACATCAATATCTTTTCCAATAAGTATCACACATTCCACCTTCCTCACCCTCAAGTCATGATGGCTCTTAATTGCCCATGAAGCAACACTATTGATAATTAGTGCAAGAAAGCCAATCACCATCAGCTAATTAGCTTTCATTTCCTATGGTCATTTCTTTATGCTAATGGTAGTGATTTGTATGAAATCCTAATTGGACAACAAGATTTGCTTAGGAGATCAGTAATAAGCCATGTGTTTGCTAACTAGCCGGAGGGCATGGTCAATGCAAAACATCCTGTTTCAATAACATTTGCTCTTTGTACAAATGAATAATGTTTTAAGGCTCTGTGTACTAAGCACCATTTATCTGTGCTAGCCTTCACTTATATTCTAGAGAGCTTTGAGTGTGCCTTTTTCAAAAGCCTCTATACATTACTTAAAGTTCTGCAGCCATTATCATCCATTATTTAATTATTCTTGTACATCAAGGGTCAGTTTTGGGGGACCAGCAGTTTACAAGTGTTTTGACTTTTAGCCCTTCCCTATAAAAAGGCTGGGATGCGGGTGGTGCTGTGGTCTAAACCACAGAGCCTAGGGCTTGCTGATCAGAAGGTCGGTGGTTCGAATCGCCGCAATGGGGTGAGCTCCCGTTGTTCGGACCCAGCTCCTGCCCACCTAGCAGTTCGAAAGCACATCAAAGTGCAAGTAGATAAATAGGTCCCGCTCTGGCAGGAAGGTAAACAGTGTTTCCGTGCACTGCTCTGCTTCGCCAGAAGCGGCTTAGTCATGCTGGCCACATGACCCCAGAAGCTGTCTGTGGACAAACGCTGGCTCCCTCAGCCTATAGAGTGAGATGAGGGCGCAACCCCAGAGTCATCCGTGACTGGACCTAACGGTCAGGGGTACCTTTACCTTTTTTTATATAAAAAGACAGGGATGCTGAACATACAACCACACCCATGCCTAATCTTGGCTTTCTACATTCTGGTGTCCAGTAAGGAACACCTGCTCTGAAAGTAGCTAGAATTTCTTGTATTGAAACATCCCTCTTCATTCCTTGCAGACTTTCTTTTGAGACAACAGGCCTCAGTACCCTGTACAAAATCCAGTCACTGTGGAAAGAGTGCCCAAAGGTTCGGAGGTCAATGTTTTAGAACATTGTATCACATTTTCTCTTGATCTACTTGGTATCTGCAAGGATTGTGTGAGGGCAAGGTTTATACTTCTTTTTTATATATATATAAAGCCAAGTGCAGACATTTTGCAAAGTAGTTTGCTTGAAGTCCTCATGCAGCCCCAGAGGAAAAACATGAAGCTCAGTTTCAGCTTGCATATATTTGATTTAGTTCCCTTTCATAGAAAGAGAGAAAGAACAGGTGAGGTAATAAATTCCTCATTCTTTTTTTAAAAAGCCACAAATTCAAATTTGACAGAAAATAAGGTTATATTGCCCTGTGATAACTGTCATTTCCCTGACTTCTATCAATCCCAAATTCGTGCTTCTGGACTGGAAGCGTAATGCTGAATTTGAAGACGAAATTATTCAAGGAAAGTGATAGCAACTGTATTTCAAACTGATTTAGTTCTCTGGAGAGGAGCTCTCAGGAGATATAAAAACACAGTGTTGGTTTAGAATGTCTTGCCCTTCTTCCCAGGAATCACATTTGTATTATGTAGAATATTATGTAGAGTTTCTCTTAGCATAGTGTCTGAAACAATTACTCCAGTTGCATCTTTATTGCTTTTGACCACATGGAATCAGAGATTCATAGATTCATAGATTTGTGGAGTCATCTAGTACAACCTCCTGCAATACAGGACTCTTTTGCCCAACGTGGGTCTTGAACCCACAACTCTGAGATTAAGAGTCTCATGTTCTACCAACAGAGCTATCCCAGAGTAGACAACCTTCTTCCTTTTCTTAATAGACACAGGAGCAACTGTACATGGAATGTCCTTACTGAAAGGCCCAGTTTGTGGGTTCCCAGGGAGAAGATTGCAGCCGCTTTGCTACTCTTCCAGCCCTGCTGCTGATATGCTGTTATGCACTAAGCCATGGTTTGGCTTAGCATTATGTTTGAGCTCATGGATTATGTCATCCCAGGCACAAAGGGACGCTCTAGTCAAGGTTTGTCTGTGGCTTGCTACTCATTGTCTGGGGGAGATATGCCACACATTCTGTAAATGGAGGCCTCTGCCTATTACACCTCCTCCAACCCAGTGCAAGGCAGGTCTGGATTGCACCCTAAACTATAAATCCTCTTACTAGGGGCATGTGTCTCCTTGGATTAAGTGGCACTTACTTCTGAGTAGGTATGCATAGACAGGGCTGGATTTAGATGAAGAGAGGCCCTAGGCTACTCCACCAGCCTGAGCAAGCTGCAGGCCTAGCCGAGTCATCCTCTTATTTACCTGCTGGGATTGACAAGTCATCTGACCCTCACCTGAATCTCATAGCTCTCCTGTAGCTGCCTCTGATTAGTTATCATTTAACTCTTGGGGGAAATAATTAGCATCACACGTCATATGCATGGAAGTTGCCGAACCAATTAACCAACTAAAGGATTACTGTTAATGGCACCAGTTTTCCTATAACTTGATATCGCTGGATAGTTTTGATGAACTGCAAAAGCATTTTTAGTTTGCTTTCTATTGCCACCCTGGAACTTTTCTTTATTAGTGCCACTTTGTTTTGTACGATTCCTTGCAAATGAAGGAAAACCACTTTTCTGCTTGTACAGTGGTACGTCAGGTTACATATGCTTCAGGTTACAGACTCCGCTAACCCAGAAATAGTACCTCGGGTTAAGAACTTTGCTTCAGGATGAGACTAGAAATCGTGCTCCGGCAGTGCTGCAGCAGCAGGAGGCCCCATTAGCTAAAGTGGTGCTTCAGGTTAAGAACAGTATCAGGTTAAGAACGCACCTCCGGAACTAATTAAGTTCTTAACCCGAGGGACCACTTTATATGTTGATAATATAATTTTGGTTACTGAAGACAAACAAGATTGTAAAAAAACAAGATTGGGTGCAGGCCTGGCCAGGACATAGGTATCCTGACTGTGATAAAGGTGACCTGTGTGCTTGCTTGCTTGCTTGCTTGCTTGATTAACAGCTGTTGGGAACTTCAAGGTCCCTGCTCTCGCTTCTTATGGTCTTTGTACTGGACCTGGACACTCCAATAGGGAGCATTCCATTTCAGGAAGGAGGGCAAGTGGGCACTCTATCAAATGACAGGGTAGGAGTTACATGGAGCAGGGCCTTTTCATTGGTTGTGCCCATTGTATGCCTCGCTCTTCCCAGACCTGCTCTCTTTTGGCCTGTATTTTGGAGCGTTATAATTTAGGAGGACTTCGGAATAACTGGTTGACAAGTCTTACAATTGCTGACATATGAGCGGATTTTATTTGCTGCTGTTCTGTGCTTCTGGTGCACCAGGGTTTACACCAGCGTAATAGAGTTGGCCAGGATGCCAGAAGGGATACAATTTACAAGCTTTCTCCATTATCTGCACGGCAGGGGGTGTTCAGTCAACAGTGCAAAGGCTGAGCTGAAGCATTCCCTGCTGGTTACCTGCTTTCAGCAATAGGGGGTCGCTGTTTGGTAGTACCCAGTTGGTTAGCTGTCAGATTCTAGAGCTCCCTATTGGTGGTTCTTAGGTAATTCACAAAATACAGAGTCCATTCATAAAACAGTGTTCATTCATAAAGCAGTAACATAAATCTCCATTGCTACATATTGGGTGTATATTTCAGTGGTTGAACATACATGTTTATGGCCATGCTGTAGTGTAGTGCTTATGTGACTGTGAATAAATGGTGGCTGGCTCATTGTCTCAGGGTTTTTTTTTTTGGGGGGGGAAGAGGTGACAAAACTGATTTCCAATAAGTGCCCCCCTTTATTTCCATAACAAGTCCTTGAGTCTGTACTCTGAATGGTGACACCAGGGGCCTAGAAGGTGCAGGGCTTGTCAGTCCAACCCTTGCACAGACTCACCAGGGCTAACCTTAAGGCAATTGGAGCTATTGGGCCAACTTTGGCCCCACGGGTTGCTCCTAAGGGGGGGGGGGCTGCACCAGGGCAATCTAGATGGATTTTATTTATATCTATAAGATTTTTGCACACTTTGGCTGTGAACTAGTTGTGCCCCACTGCTTCAAATTGGGCCCCACTGGCTAGTTGCTGGGCCTGAGTTGCTCTGCCCTTGCATGAAGACTTGGGTTTACAATTTTGGGAGGGGGACGCTGCGGCACTGGGAGTGGACAGGCTGGCAAGGCCCCCTAGATTTAGAGGCCCGAGTTGTCCTGCCTTCACATGAAGTCTTGGGTTTGCAATTTTGGGAGAGGGGAGACTGCCCGCTAGGGAGATGGAGGGCTGGTGAGGCCCCCTAGATTTAGAGGCCCTAGACTTCAGCCTACTTAGCCTATATATAAATCCGACACTGTGCATAGGCTTTTGCTCTAAGCTACTAAAAACAGTCATGAACCAACCAACCTGTAGTAAGAGTTAAGACAAGAGCTGATCTCCACACAACTTTAACTGGGTGATGATTATGTGTGCTATTTCAAATCACTATTCACCCATGAAACTCACTGAGTCTCATCTTGGGTCTCTCAGCCATACCTACCTCAAAGGGTTTTTGTGAAGATAAAATAGGGAGATATGGCAACCCAAAGTTGGAAGGAAGAGTGTGATAAAAATGTGATTAAACAAAGAACCAATGCTTAATATTTATTTAACGCTGGATTTGTTTCTTTGGATTATGTGCAAGGCTTCCCAATTTCTTTAAGAATATCTAGCACTGGAATGAAGGATAAGCCTCAAAGCTATTGAATGGGAATTGCATCCTACCCAACCGTTTCATTTTATTCCCTTGTTTGCATTTGAAATGTGTCCCTTTAGAGTTTATGTGATCCAGCATTTATGACTACATTTCCCAGGAGAAAGAGGCAAATAAGACCAGGGACCATAATAAAAATGGTAACAACCTACAACACTGGTGTTTCAGTTCTTACCAGTATGTCCTCCCAAGCAAATAGAAGCTACAGAATTGGGGATTTTGTTCTGATCCCATTCTTTTCAAGTGTTCGTCATCTGTACTCACTTATAAGCTCTTTTGACCTGTATGTGATGCAAAATCTGGTCCATGGTGTTTATTGATATATGTATAAGATCCAGGAACAAGTCCAGCTATTTTGTATGTCAGTTAAAATATGACCAAAGCAATGAATTCAGATAGATTCCAGAAGGGTAGCGATGTTATTCAGGGATGTTTCTTATCCACAATAAATCATCGTCCTTGATGCAAACCTCATTTGCATCCAATGAACTGTATGCTACAGCTATACAACATGCTTTTGTGGAAACAATGTTTAATGGTTTTTGCAAGATCAAAGAGCTTCCATGCAGAGTTGCTGCTATTGAAATGTATGTGTTTTCACTTTTTGATGTATCTCATTGAAGCATCCAATGTCAAGAGATATTGCTAAAAGGCCACTGTTTAGTATACCAGAGTTGGCAAATAAGGCATTAATAAATCTGATTATCTGAGTTGTTAAGGATCATATCTGCAAGGTTATATTAGTGGAGTTGTAAAAAGTAAATATGTACTACCATTATCTGCTGACATTCTCAAACATAAGGGTAAGTGATCAGTGATGGGCTGCCTTTTGGAAGGGACAGTCAGAACTGCCAAGTTAAGAGTTTGACATGTACATATCCACAAAAACCCACTACAGCAAGCCAAGTTCAAATTTTGCACACAAAAAAGAGGGAGGAAAGACCCTACCTCATAATGAGTTCTTCAGCACCATCCTTTCCAATTGCCACAAACCACCCTTCTCTTCCCTACAATGTAAATGTAAATTATTTGCTTTTCAGCTTCTTGAATAAGAGGACGGGTCTCTCCCTCCTGAGGCACTAATATTTCAGCAACATCCTATGTTCTTATCTTCACTTAAGTCTATTCAAATTGAGTTGGAGGGTTTTCATAATAATCTACCCTGGAAAGTGCTGATTCAAGTATGGCTAAGGCCACAAGGGTAATATAATTTGGAATACTAATATGTTCTAAATATATGCACATTGGCTTGTTTGCATTTATTTAGTGGTGGGGAACATCTTTCACAATTAAAGGAAACAGTCAGAGGAAGAACTTTTGCTCAAGGCATGTTCATACTTCTCTAACAGTGGGGCAGGTTTTACAAGACCTGCACTGTGCAGAGTGCGGGAAGATTGAGACACTCCAGTTTAAAAGCTTTCTCAATCGATAGTGTTTCTGTTAAAAGCTGAAGTGATGCAGAATAAACAGCGCTTGTCAAGGTGATTTTAAAATGTCTCCAAAATGGTTATGCAACAGCTGGTGATAGGTTAATAGAATATTCACATGGTATTTTTGCCCAGGCTCGGGGTTCGTATTCTTATTTTACCTAAATAGCGAGGAAATGAAAGTAGTGGCTGCTTCCTACACTGCTTTGGCTACAAAAAAAAAACACCTCTAGAACAGGTGTGGGGACCCTGAGACTTTCTAGATATTGCTGAACTACAACTTCCATTAGCCCTAGTAAGCATGGCCAATGGCCAGGGATGGTGTAAGCTGTAGTTCAGCAACATCTAGAGGGCCAAAGATTCCTCACACCAGCTGTAGAACATCCCCAAAAGGCCAGAGACATGACAACGTATTTCATCAGCAGTGGTTCATAGTGTGAGATTCCTGAATTGCAGGAGTTTGGATTAGATGACCCTCAGGATCCTTTGCAACTCAACAATTCTATGTATTCTATGATTCTTTGATTCCAATGCTGGCGTAGTTAGTAGTCATGGCGTCAACTCTTCCCATGTGGCCTTTGGGTTCTTGTGGCATGGGAGCTAAACATGGTGCTACACATGTTTCTAATTTTATGGAAGAACAAACCCACAATGGGTCAAAACTGCAGTCTACAATGCAGCTGTTTTGATTCCATATCTATTTGCTCAGTAGTGACTTATCCAATGCTAGCTTTACAGCAAGACAGTGATTTACCCAAGGTTCCCCAGTATGTTGAACATGGATTTGAACTACCCTAGTTGGTTAAAATTCAGCCCCTCTGTATAGTACAGTACAATGGTTTTGAGATCAAGCTATCCCCCAGTTTTGTGTTAGGGGAACAGAGATTTCTGGGAATGGCTATGGATAGGACAGAATGAGTCATATACAAGGCACAAGACAGTTGCACATAATGTTGCTAGGGTTTTCTGCCTGGTCTCTTGCAAATAAAATATATGTCTTGTCTATAATGTTTTCTTTTCTTTTCTTCACTGCACACCAAATGTTGTATTCTGTTCAAAGACATTCCTGTTTGCTCTCTATTTTGACAAATTGCATGGATGATTATTATTTTCACAATCATTGCTGATTGTTGGCTGGGGTGGTCAATATCGTGTTCCCCAGAAGTTTTGAACTTCGACTCCCAGTAGCCCCATTAAGCATAGTCCATGGTAGAGGATGATGTGTTGCATGCACCAAAACCCAATTGAAAAATCTGTATGTGTTTATATATTACATGACTTCATAAAAGTATGTGCAGAAGAGACATCTGCTTCCAGCCATGGATTAGATATTAGCTCAGTTATCTGAAGCCAAAGTATTTTCAGAGCTGGATGCTATGCATGGCTTTTGGCAAATTCCCCTTGCCAAAGAATTTAGTCAATTGACTACTTTCATCAGTTCATTTGGAAGGTACTGTTTCAGTTTGCTCCATCCCAACCTATGCTTGGTCCATGACACTTCCAAAGAAGATTGCAATAGGCTTGATTGTGCTATGAAGATGTTGTGTTGGTTTATGGCAAAGTTAAACAAGAATGTGATGAGTGGTGACATACAATACTGGTACATTATCAGCAAGCTGGATTTGGTCTGAATTAGAAACGGGGGCATGGAAACAAACAGATGAAATTGATTGGACAGATAGCTAGTATGCAGAGCATCCAATGTGAATCTGATAAACTAAAGGCACTCTTGGATCAAGCTTTGTCTGCAGTAAGACTTCTGAGCTTTTCTACCAAACGTGCCTCCAATAACAAAGCTTTTATGGCTATGCACACGTAGCCATTCAAAGTAGATTTTGAAAATATGTATATATAATAGTTTTTATTTGATTTTACAAATTATTTCATACTCATAATCACAAATAATAAAAATTACACAAGATTCTTCCAAATCTCAAGACTCCCTCTCCTCTCCTCCATGGGTTCTTTTGGTAACTTTTTAAACTGTCCATCTAATTTATAATCCCCCATTGTATCCAAAATCTGTGTAACATTACCAGAGTATTTAAGACCTGCTAAAGAGTTCAAGTGTTTACAGTGGTCTTTCAAATGTAATATAAACTTCTCCCATTCTTTATTGAAGTTTTGATCCTCCTGGTTTCTGATTTTACAAGTCAATCTTGCCATCTCTGCATAATCCAATAATTTCATCTGCCAGTCCACCCTGGTAGGGATCTTGTGGTCTTTCCAACTCAGGGCAAGCAGCATTCTTGCAGCTATTCAAAGTAGATTTGATGTTTGCCATGTGTGCATGTATTTTTTTGTATAGCATTGTCCTCATCTAAGTCTATACACTGCCTGTGCACACACAACCCCCATTTGATTTAGATTTTCCCATTCTGTGGATAATGTGTTGCTGGGAGAGTGTGTTTGTTCCAGCATAAAATTCCATGTTGCCCAACTGTGGATGTATGAGAGTGCATTGTGGTGGGGTGGGGTGGGGTGTATTTCATGTGCTAGATGATATTTTGCTGGATGATGTCTATCACCACACAACCTACTTTCATTAGCAAGGGGCTGCTAGGGCTGCTATTGGAACTGGGGATAACACATTCACTTTTCTAAAAATGTATAAAAGCCCCCTTTAAAAAAGTCTAGTACAGGGGTCAGCAACCTTTTTCAGCCATGGGCCGGTCCACCGTCCCTCAGGCCATGTGGTGGGTGGGACTATTTTTTTGGGGGGGGGGGAATGCCCCACAAATAACCCAGAGATGCATTTTAAATAAAAGCACACATTCTACTCATGTAAAAACACCAGGCAGGCCCCACAAATAACCCAGAGATGCATTTTAAATAAAACGATTTATAAAATACATAAAATTCTACTCATGTAAAAACACGCTGATTCCTGGACCGTCCGTGGGCTGGATTGAGAAGTCGATTGGGCCGCATTTGGCCCACGGGCCTTAGGTTGCCTACCCCTGGTCTAGTACATCGGAAAACAACAGCACATGCTCACAATGGATCTCAGATTTCCCTAATGCAGGAGGGTAGGGAACTACTATTTAAGGAGTGATGACACCCCCCCCCACCCACACCCAGTACTGCCCACTAGCATAGGTGCAATTCAGCTGAAAGTGCTCGTGTGTGGATGAATATGCACAAAAGCACACACAGGAAAATCAGATCTGTGTGGCTCATATGCACATTACCGCACTGATGTGTACACAGCTTAGAATTCCCAGAGGGTTAGGTGTGTAAGTCCTTTGCAGCAAGAATGAGGGTGAGTCTTATGGCAGCATAAAGGCTGACAAACGTATTATAGTGCGAGCTTTTATGGACTACAATACACCTCATCAGATGCATAAAGCATTTTCTTGAGTTTGACTAACCTACATTCTCCCTCAAATGGACCTTGAGCTTATTTAGAGGTTCTAGCAGGGGAGTGCAGCTATCGTATACCCTTGACCGAAAAACGGTACACTCCTTCTATCTAGGATGGTCTTCCTCTTCAACCGAGCGCGCAGCTTCTGGAGAGATGCACACGGAGCAGGGAAGAAGGGAAGAGATACCCGCCTAGCCAGCCAGATCAGCCAAATCAACCCTGACAATCAATGGGGTGACAGATGTCGCAGCCATCCTACATACACACAAATCCCATTTAATTTAGATACCTGAGTTGCAGGCATATACAGTATATGCATTGTTGGTGTCCTGTGTGCCCAGAATTATAAACGTGAGATAAGAAGGAAAAAATATATGCAGAAAAGCATGAATGGTGATAATTACCGTATTTTTCGCTCTATAAGACGCACCAGACCACAAGACGCACCTAGTTTTTGGAGGAGGTAAACAAGAAAAAAAAAATTCTGAATCTCAGAAGCCAGAACAGCAAGAGGGATCGCTGCGCAGTGAAAGTAGCAATCCCTCTTCCTTTTCTGGCTTCTGGGATAGCTGCGCAGCCTGCATTCACTCCATAAGACACACACACATTTCCCCTTACTTTTTAGGAGGGAAAAAGTGAGTCTTATAGAGCAAAAAATACGGTACCTTATTAACAGTGACCTTTCACATACAAAAATAAATAGTTGATAACACATGCATCATGATATTGAGAACTGATTTATCACCTGTAGTGTGACAAAAATCTATTGTGCCATTTAAATCGACACATGATAGCACTAAACCTCTTGATGTATTGTAATTCAATGGCTTGATGATGTCTCCCTCTGAAGTTTATTTGTGCAAGAATAGCCACCTTCAGGTCAGTTATGGTGTATACTGGGAGTCTGAAATGTTCTCTCCCTACTGTTACTATATTGTCTCATCTGATGCCAGATTGTTGTCTCTTTGATTCTTTTGAATAGAGACTGGCCTGTCTATGCTATATAGAATTCCGAACAATTCCTTTAGATTGAAATACTTTATTTTCACTTGTACAACTTGCATACAGTGAGATTACACGAGCACCCCCCACTCAGCTCTCTTAGTGTTAATTTCCCTTGTTTACGGACATACACCCACTAAACCCAAAAGCGACTAATCATGCCTCTATATCTTCTGCCTGAGGGCAGGAGATCAAAAAAGTGCCATCCAGGGTGTGAATCATCGCTGAGAATTTTCCTCACTCTCCTGAGGCAACGTTCTCCAGCATGTCATCCAGTGGATTCATGGGACAGCCCCAAATATATTGTGCTGTATTCACCACCCTCTGTAGGCACTTCTTATCAGTTGATGTCAAACCAGCGTACCACACCGTGATGCAGTATGAAAGGACACTTTCTATTGTGGACCGGTAGAAGGAGATCATCAAATGTTGATTAGATGGATAGAACACTGCAATCACACAAGGAAATGTTCCTTGGATAGTTGGTAAAGTCCGGTGTCGATAGAGGAGATAGAACTTTCACTTCAGAGAAAGAGATCAAAACAGGGCTTTAAAAAAGTAAACTGTTAAACAGTTTTTAGATTTATTTTTTTAAAAAAATAAATAAATCACAGAAAAGTGGTGCAGCGAATGTACAATTTATAAAATGAGAATTTGTGCGAAACCAAAATTAACTTCATTGTCCATCTATATATTTCTGTCCGGAATTAAAGAGAGAGAGAAAAAACTCTCTTAAACTGCCACACTGCATAAAGTTCTACTGATATGTACATTAAGACATACGATTAATTAAGTTAGATAAACAGGTCGCTTTTGGTAGATATAATGTACCACTTTTGTGATTTCACATGGCTATTTGGGTTCTACTCTGAGTCTTTAATGTCCCATATTAGGGAGGTGACCCTGTGAAGCAGCAGGGGGTTAGTGGTTTTTGGAAATGTAATTGATTCGGAGATTGTTTTATTTGATAATTTGATTTTGCATCCAGACACTTGTATCTTTTCTAACCATGACAGCACAAAATTGGCAAATGCCACATTACACTGAAAAATGACAGCTGCAACAGGCATTCCATTTGTGCTGACACACGGACATGTTTTTCCCCAAGAGTAATAGACCCTTCACTGCAGTTCTCCCAGGAGTTTCTCAAGGAAGTTCCATGTAGTAAGAAGTCACCAGGTGACTATAAAACTAGGAGTTCAGATAGCTGCTACAATCATCTCTAGCAAGCCCTCTTCCACCTCCTCCTGAGCACTATTGCCAGTTACTCCCTCCCTCCAACAGTATCTCTCTCCCCTCCTTGAATTTGAAAAACGAAAAGCCACCACTCACTTCAACTTCCTTTTTACCTCCCTGCTGCTGCAAATCTAAGAAAACACCACACAGTCCTCAATGCAGTGTTGGAAAGAACTTACAACGGGTGTTTATTATGAAGTCTATAAAGACCTGTCCATCATACAGAACCCTTTGTCTACACAAGTATTTTCTCCTGTGACAGAGAAACAATCCACATGCCTATTTTCTATCTATGCCATCACATAAAGGAGAATAATAAAAAAATAAACCCTACATTTCCACATGAAAAATCAACGCCACCAAATTATACCTTTCGTCCGTAGCAATTGAAGTGTGGACAAGCAGAGCATGTTGTGTTCAAATGTTCAGAAAGTATTTCAGATCTAAACACCCTTACTGTCTGGGTCAAACAAGCAAGAAAAAAGAACAAGAACAAAACAACAGAAGTAACAGCAATCCAAAGATGCTGAAAAGAATTAAATGTGAAAACATTCTTGTCCTGCAAGAATTAATGACCCTTCATAAAGGAACTTTGTGTGAAAACAAACTGAAAACTGTTTTTGCTTAAATGAGGTGTGGCTTATGTTAAGCTTTTTGACTTCTAATACTGATGCTAGTCCCTGACAAACCACCAAGAGAAACAAATCGATCCTTGGACGAATTTGTCATGCTACAAGTACATGAAAACATCTTCACTGCTGAAGCTAAATATAACCAGGTCACCTGAACCTGCAGCCTGGAACTGAGCACTCTCTAAAAGTCACATCTTGTTGAGTTCTCCACTTTTCTTTTTCTTCCATTTAGTGCAGTTCAAGGAATATCAAGGGAAGAAAAGAGTTGGGGTTTCTATGGCAACCATTAGGAGTTGAAAGTGGTTGTTGTTTTTTTTTTAAAAAAGTGTAATGGTTATAACCCCACAGGTATGTAAAGTTGAAAATGAAGATGCAAACATTTCCCTCTGGGTTTTGAGGCTCTGTGGTCCAATTTAATCTGTATTTTTGAGTGAGGAGCCCTTCACCTTGTTTATTAACTCTTAGCAACACTTTTTTTTCTGGGGGAATAAAAAGCAGAGCGAGGCCGTGTTGTGATTGTATTGTCCTGTTCTACAAACAAAACAAACTTGCCAGTTTCCATGGTAACTACTGCATCATTCACTTACTGCTCATCTCACCTGCCCATCGACACCACCTGAATTTTCTCCAAAAGGTTAAAAAAATAAGAGCACTATTTATGCTGCAGTGAAAAGTTTGAGTGGTTACAATCCTCTGTGCTCTGACGTCATCCCTGTAAGTGCATTACTCACCAGTAGGGCATAGTTGTGTTTGCTTTGGAGTAAGGCCACACTTTTAGTTCTGTCTCTAATGTTGCATCTTATTTCTCCAACAGCTTCACATTGTAGGAGACACACTCCTTTAGCCTGACCTTTGTATATTTTTAGGATCCACTCTATTTGTTTTTATTGTCTCCTGTGCAATTTTTAAATTGTTTTTAATGCTTTAAATTTTAATACAGCAATTTTAATACAGCATTAAATTTTAATACAGTAATTTTAAATTACTGTAGCCTATCTTGGGACCTCTGGGTGAAGGTTGGGATGATGATGTTGATGTTCATTCATAAATGCCCATACAGCTAGGATATCTGAAAAGAGGAGGATCATTGACCCTGTGGGAAGGTGGAGGTGAAAACAGTTTAAAACAAGAGGAAAAGAAGGGAAGTATTATTAGATATATTGAAATTATTGTATATTACCATCTTTAGGTCTAATAATTTCAATGGGTCTCACTCTGAGTAGAAATATCATTGGATACAACCCTCTGACAGCTACTGCATCTCACATCAAATGCATTAAAATTACCCTAAAAAAAAGGTATCAGAGAATTTTCAATGAATTTTCTCAAGTTGTTTGACACCCTCTTTCATTTTTCATCCCAGTTTCTCAAAGAATGAAATGAAAGACTTTGTCAGGGAAAGTTGGATAAGTTCTAATACAGCCTTCCTCAACCCTGTGTCTTCTAAGTGTTTTTGACTACAGGAGCCATCATTCGTGACCATTGGATGCTGTGGTCTAAAACATCAAAATAGCACCAAATTGGGGAAGTCTGTCCCACAATATTGTCTTTACCTGTCACTGAAAGGTCAGCAAAGTGGGCACCATCCTAGGAATCCTGGTAAAGCATTTCTCCATCAGGGAGCCACCAGTGTGAAGTCCTTGTCTCTGCCCACTAAATGCCTCATCTCAGATTGCACTCATCTAGGAAAAAGAGGAGGTCTTAAAATGCCCACACAGCTAGGGTCAGGCCAAAGCATTCAAGCCTGTGGTGGGTGAGCAAGGGATTTCTGTTTGGGGTGAGTTTTCATTTACAATGGTACCTCAGGTTAAGTACTTAATTCGTTCCGGAGGTCCGTTCTTGACCTGAAACTGTTCTTAACCTGAAGCACCACTTTAGCTAATGGGGCCTCCTGCTGCTGCCACACCTCCAGAGCCCTATTTCTGTTCTTATCCTGAAGCAAAGTTCTTAACCTGAAGCACTATTTCTGGGTTGGCGGAGTGTGTAACCTGAAGCGTATGTAACCTGAAGCGTATGTAACCTGAGGTACCACTGTATCTTTTAAAGAAATTGATTCTCTCTCAACTTGGTTTGAAATGGAGGGTTGAAATATTTATTTGTGTATCACTTATTTCAGTTGTGAAGTGCCTTTCACAAAACACCCAAAAGCGGTTAAGCAATAGCATCCTCTTCCCTCCCTACTCTTCTTATATATTCATATATCTTCCAATACAGATACAGAATGGCATGACATAGTAATGTTTACAGGGGCACCCCTGGGGGGAGGGGGCTGTCCTCATGGGAGTGGAGTGGGAATGGAGCACTTTAATAAGAACAACAGAAATGTCATCATATCACCTCTTCTGTTTGTACATACCCACTCCTCCACCTAGTGGCATAGGGTGGGTCGCCAAGCGCCCAGTGTTGTTTGGAGGGGGCAGGTGGGAGGGAGGGAGGGAAATGGATGGAGTACACATGTATATTCAACTGCCTAGCAGCATCCATGTCACCCAGCAGATTGAAGCCACAAAGATCAAACAAGAAGAGTCATTCCATTGTCTGGGGAGGTCAATTTCTGGTTTGCATGGAGAAGCTGTTTTCAACAGGATCTAACAGCGGAAGTGCTCAACTGTATTGAGGCAGCACCAGGTGTTGAATTTTTGTGACCCCTAACAATCTTGTGCCCAGGGCAACCTCCCCTGTGCCCCCCTAAGCCATGCCACTGCCTCCACCAGAAAGTGGTATGACTTTGGCTCCCACCACCAAGAGCCCTCAAAAATCTTCTTCACTTTTGAAAGCAATGAATGCTCTGGTAGAGATGATTGCTTCCTGTGCTATGTATAGCTGGCATCGGTCAGAGATCATTAATGTTAAACTATTAGCTGGCCTTTGGACAACACACCCCTAATACTAAACTGTTATAGTACAGTGCCATTATTAGCATTTGTATCCTGTTGTTGCAAACAGCAGGCAACTTACGCCTGTGCCCATTTTCCTTGTCTCTAATTGCTAAACCGACACATGCTACTAAACATGTAATTGGACAACAGTCGTTCAAAACAGTGTCACTCTCTCAAGTCGCAACAGCCAACCACTGCTTTCTGCTGTTGTTGCTGCTCAGAACTTCTTCGACTGATTTCATCTTAAATGATCAGATCCGATCTTGCCATTGTGTGTATGTATGAAATAATGAAAAGATGGCTGCTATGGAAACCATTACAGAAACTGCTCAAGAATCACATTACTTCTTTTCTTCTTAGTTCTCTGATTCCACTTTTATGTCACTCCTGTCACTGTACTCTTTCACAGTGTACCTCTCAGAAGACTCCTTCTTTAATAGAACAAAACCCAAAGCAATTAACTGTTCAAATGTCTACATAGCATTTCCCCCATGTTTGCATTTTCTGTCACTTGATTCACTTTAATTTCCATCTGTTGTATAACAGAATTATGCCATATCTATGCCTATTCATTTTGAAAACCCACTTAATGATTTTGACACTACTGGCAATTTTTATCTAATTGTTTTAACTCTGCAGTGACCCTCCCTTTTCTTTTGAAAGGCAGGTGTTTTGGGGGGGGGGGTGGAACATTATGTACATCAAATTCCGAGGGTGACTGAATTCTCAATCTTTCGACAAAGGAAGTATTTATTTAATACTTTAGTTTGCATTGTAGTCAGGGCTTTCTCCCCCAGTCAGAACTCACCAGAATTCACTTCTGGCACCTCTTGGGTGGATACCACTGTCATTGTAAGAGAACAAGCAAGATATTCATGGTGATTTCTGGCATGTCATTTTCTTTTTCTTTTGATATGCTTTTTATTAGTTTTCTTATTTACCAAACACACAATTTTTTTTAAACAAAAATAACAAAATAATAACAACAGAAAAAACATACATGCATCCATAAATCCCTAAGTACTTACAAAAGAACTTATGCCACCATGTTCTTAATTCCCAATTCCTTATCTTTCCCAGTAGACTTCCGTCTTCCTCAAAACGGGTCTGTCTTATCTGTTTGTTAAACTGCTTCTTTAATTATTTCACCGTTTCTTTTGTTATCTGAATACTAGTAAAATAGCACAGATTATAGCTAAACAGAAAGTTATCACATTTAAGCTTGAATTATATAATATATAATTACATATGCACCTAGCTATAATCTGCCTTATTAAGTCATCATCATTACTTTATTAGTGTTTGTATACACTTGGGTGTTGCTCACAGGCATATTATTGTCTGTTACAATAGTGACACTGTGTGCACAAACACCCAGAAAAGCATCACACAATACACACTTGCTGCTGTTGCGATTATAGCACACAGTCACACTCACATTCTTAACAATCCATTATTGTGTCTGATCATGAGGAACATACGTGGTGCTGGCAGAAAAATCACATGATATCCTCATGTGTCAGAAATGGCTGAGGTGGCAGCAGAAATGAGTGTTTGGGATCTCACCCCACCGAATTTAAAAGACTGTTTCAGGCAGGAGTAGTGATACACAGCAGGAGTAGCTTCACCTCCTGTTCCGAGGCTGGCAGCACTAGTAATGGGAACAAATAGCAGAAGAGTGTCTTGGTTGAGTTCACAACTTTGTCATCTGTCTTCACTGAAGGAAGATTCCGGAGCACTTCACCACCAGAAGCCTCACCCAGAGAGTACCATTCTCTCTTTCTCCAGGAAGTGATAGAGGCAGAGACACCAAGCAGGAAAAGCAAGAGGTGCTCAAGGAAGAATGAGAATGAGAAGCTCCCCTCTTAAGCTGCCATCCCCAAGAAGCAGAAGCAGTTTAGGCAGATGACCAGAGAGGATTTGGAATAAAGACATAGAGGCCCATGAGACAGAAGTTTATAACACCTACACAAGTCAACTACAGTAATACCTCATGTTGTGTCCACTTCAGGTTACATGTTTTTGTGTTGCGTCCCACGGCAACCTGGAGGTACCGGAATGGGTTACTTCCGGGTTTTGCTGCTTGCGCATGTGCAGAAGCGCAGATGTGGCGCTTTGGCTTGCGTCAGTTCCGTGTAACACGAGGTTCCACTGTATTCCAATCACTTCTGAATCAGTGTCCACAAACATTAAGGCCACCATTCAGCTTTAAATGTATTTAGTACACACACACACATGCCCTTGTCCTTCCTTTCCCCTCCCTCCCTCCCCCTCCCTCCCTCCCTCCCTCCCTCCCCTCCTTCCTTTGAAATTTAACTGAATTCTTGCCTAGGAACACAGATCTTGTCTGCTGTTTTCCAACCAATTTCCCACACAGGACTAGAGGAGAATGAATTCTTTTTAAACACCCAATAAACAGCCCTGCAACTGTTCTTTTGGAATTTGACAGAAAGGGTATTCACGCAAATTTCATCAAAGAGTTAAAACATTTTACACATCTCCCTCCCTTATATTTAATGTTTAAAGGTGTCTAGTACACACACACAAAAATCCCAGTCCTATCTGCCTGTAATTTGGAAGGCTTTATCAACACTGGTGGGGCTCCTAAGCCTGCAAATTTCATCCACTTTTGTTAAAAGGAAGAGGAGGAAATTATAGCCATTAAAAAAGAGAGAGATGATATGCCAATAGTGAGTAGGGGGAATGGAGTCTCAGACCATGAGTTAAACTGAGCAGCCTCCAAAGTAGTCTGGTCCCAGGTGATGTGTTTTCTGAACCACTGAATCAAAGTTCAAACAAAATCTTGTCATTGACATGCACCCCTATTGCATACATACATCTCCTCTATTGCATTCATGACAGCTCTAAATAATATGCTACAAATGTGAGAAATGCAAAACCGGCTTTTAAATCACTAAGGTTTGTATGTCAGGAAGACATTAATTTATCAGCCGATAGAATCTAGGAAAGGGAAATGCTCTTGCAGCATGCTGTAATTGTAAAAATGTTACCTCCTTTACTATAGCATTGTAGTTCTAAGTATATTAATGATTCAGTAACAGTATCCATCAAATTGTCACCATTCTGTAATTTTCAATTTTACCAGGGTAGCCTGCTTTTACTACAAAATGGAAATAAAAAGCTTTTAGCGGTTCATAATGCCGGTGGAAGAGCTGCCAATGATTGCAGACAGAATAAAATGCAGGCAAGTCAAGCTTTTCAAAATGTTTTCAAGGTTAAATTAATGACAAATGATTCTCCCTCTTTTGTTGGCTGATAACCATTTTATCTGTGACTAATAATTGTAGAAAATGGAGTTCAAAAACATATGTGATTCAAGTACAATTGTAGAAAAATGCAGTTCAAATACGTTAATACCAAGCTGGGCTTGCTGTATGTACCTATCTGGCTTACTGTGAATGTTGATATGTTTATTCTTTTTAATTCATTTATTTTGTTGGAACTTCAATTCAAGGGTGAGGAACCTCAAGCCCAGGCTCCAAATATTGAAGCCCAGCCCTCCAGACTTCTCTGTCTGCCCCAGTCCATTCTCCCTCCCCAGCCCCACCATTTCTTCCCCTTCCTCTCATTGACCCTGCTTCACGACCTCCTGAAATGTGCAGTTAAGGTAATTCTTTCTTACCTAGATGGAGGAAAGAAAGCAGTTTGCTTTGCTCTCTTTTGCCTTGAGCCACCACTGGCAGGTAGAGTCGCCAGGTCAGGAGCATCCAAGATCTTTGGATTTCAGAGCCCAAACCTGAGACCTAGGGATGACTCTGATTATGTTAGCAGTGGGGAACTGTGAACCATTACATGGATGAAGAGGACATTACATGTGTTAATATTTGTACTATATTTGTTAGAAAATGTATTTTACAAATAATAAAGTGCAGTGGGGGGGGGAGAGAACCTATGTAATGTAATGTACTGTAACAGCTGCAAATCTTGTGACTCCAATGAAGGTCACAGAAACACTGAATCATTGCTTTGTTGATTGGTTAACTCCCTTTAGAAGTGAACATGTGTGTCTCTTAGGTAGTGATAGGAGGAGGTTGGCTGGTTGCTTCGCCAAGTGTGGAAACTCCAAGAACGATCTGCCCAGAGGAGTTGGTGAGAAGAGACAAGTTATAATTAATGGACTGCTTCAAAGGAGCTTTAGATGCAGGAAGCAAGAAGACCCTTTCTTGGGCTCAGGAGAGTGAAATGAATTGCATTGGACTTACAGTATAAAAATAATACTGCTTGCTAATAGTTGCCATCCTGAAAGTAGAGAGTCATCTTCGAAGTTTTTTGTGTGGAGTGTATTTCATCCCTAGGGCTTTGAGGGTGAAACCGATGCATCACTCTGCATAACTCAGAAAAATAGTCAACAGCATGGACATATCAAAAGAGACAGAGAAACACAACTAGCTAATTATCCACATTAAATTACAGTGTCTGAGACCCTTGTCATGTGTGATTGTCAAGTGCTAAAGGATGATTGAACTCTCTTTCTTTCTTTCTCTCTCTCTCTCTCTCTCTCTCTCTCTCTGCACATGCACACATGGACACATATACTTCCATTCTTCAGTGAGCCAATATTTTTAGTAAGCATCCAAGGACTGATCATCCAAGCGAATTAACCCAGTGCTCCATCCAAATCTTGCCTATAGAAGCATTTTGAGGGGGGCAGGATGAAGCTTCCTGCTGAGGTCAAACTTCTGAGGGAAAGCCAAGGAGTGGTTGTTATGAAGCCAGTTAACTGTACATAAATGTGTATGGGTTTTGACATATCCATAAGTGAAGCAGCTCATTTCACACAGAGCTTTCACAAGTATCTGGCCTGTGAAATCAAGCCTTAAGTACGTTGTGAGGATCAACCAGTATCAGGAGCTACAAAGCTAGAGACTCTCAGTTTTGGGTTAGTAATCTCATGTGGTGATCCACTGAACAATGTTCTGCAGCACCTGCCTAGGTGTCTTAGAATTCTCTGTCCCGCCCAGCCAGACTGGCCATTCCTAGACAGGAAGGGTTGTAAGAGGGCTTCTTGTTCCACTTAAGTCATGCTACAGCAGCAAAATCTTCCTTAGCTCGGATGAGTTCTTGTATTCCTTGTTTGCCTTTCACTCCCAACCAGCTTGGCCCTTGCGTCTTCCTCCTGTTTTGTCATTTGGTTCTGAATTACTCTTTAGTCCCAACCACCACCTTCACTTCATAGGTTTAAGGATTCCCAGCTCTCCTCAGACTGACATGGCCCAGCTCTGATAGTCATAAACAGTGATATGTTTTTTTTACAGAAAAAGAGGTGCCAGAACTCACAACAAACTCCTCCCTTGTTCTCTTATAATGGCAATGGCACCCACCTGAGAGGTGCCAGAACTGAGTTCCGGCAAGTTCCGGCAAAAACAACAAGACCCCTGGTCATAAAGCTCATGTATGTAATCACAGTTTTTCAGCAGAGAAGATGTAAATGCTCACAAAAAGCCCATCCACTTAACAGTGTGCCAGTGCAACAGATATGTTGTTGTTTAGTCACTTAGTCATGTCCGATTCTTCGTGACCCAATGGACCAGAGCACGTCAGGTACTCCTGTCTTCCACTGCTTCCCGCAGTTTGGTCAAACTCATGCTGGTAGCTTCGAGAACACTGTCCAACCATCTCATCCTCTGTCGTCCCCTTCTCCTTGTGCCCTCCATCTTTCCCAACATCAGGGTCTTTTCTAGGGAGTCTTCTCTTCTCATAAGGTGGCCAAAGTATTGGAGCCTCAGCTTCACGATCTGTCCTTCCAGTGAGCACTCAGGGCTGATTTCCTTAAGAATGGATAGGTTTGATCTTCTTGCAGTCCATGGGACTCTCAAGAGTCTCCTCCAGCACCATAATTCAAAAGCAGCAACAGATATAATCAGGCCTAATTGTGCGTTTTAATATGACTGTGTCTACTGCAGATTTTCTGGAAATTTTCTTCCATACAAACCTACTGATGGGGAAAAGTTTCCAGGTTTCAGGATATTATGTATCACCTTAAAGAAAACTGTAACAGAATATATTCAGTATGTAGCTGATTATTTTTTTATAAAAAAAACCACAAAACACCACACAAATCTCTTTTTACTCACAGTTTTGTTTCTTCATGATGACACACAGTCAAAACAAATGTGTGTCACTTTTCATTTCCTTCCTGAGATGAGTGGTTAATTCATTATTTATTGTAAATTGACATATGTGTATAATGAACAGCAGATGTTTGTGAAAAAACCTGCATTTTAAACTATCTGCCAAGTAAAGAAAAACAGGAAATGAAATTTTAATAGAGCAATTATGAATCCGTAGTCCTGAATAGGGAAGATAATGACAAAACAATCTTGACTATGAATTATATTGGAGTAATTTGTTACATATAGCCCCTTCTTAGCTCTTTGCTGAACATATTGGTGGAAGCAATAGAAGAGACCCTCCAGATGACCTGTTTATTTAAATTCACCCTTATTTGCTTGCTCAAAGGTTACACAGAGGTTGGATTATATTCAGTCTTTCTCCTGCATTTCTCCTGATTCCCTTGTTTGGTATTTATACCTCTTCCCTTTAGTCATTCCTCCGCCCCACACTTTTCAATGCATTACTCTATCACTTTAAACTTCCAAAAGTCTAATTCTTTTTTAAAGCTCTTTCGTTCAACTTAAACACAGAAATTTAGAGTTTCAGTAATGTTTCATTTATTTATTTTTTAAAGTATCTAGTGTGATCATTGTACGGTGCAAAGCCTGTGGAACGATTAAAGTAGCTGCAGCAAAAATTGTTGGACTAAAGAGCCCTATTGAGATATTTGTTGATTGTACCCATGAAGGGTCATGCTTCCTTTCCACTTAGCTGGACCTTTGCTGCCCCTGCCTTCAAGCAATGAACAGGAATATCTGAAGGACAATTGTAAGTGCATTTGGCTGAATGCACCTTGAGTCCTCCTTGTGGCTGGGAACCCAGACTTTGCTGGGTGACCAATTAGAACAGCCTTTCTCAACCTGTGGGTCCCCAGATGTTGTTGAACTACAACTCCCATCACCCCTAGCTAGCAAGGCCAGAGCTCAGGGATGATGGGAGTTGTAGTCCAACAACATCTGGGGACCCACAGGTTGAGAACCACTGAATTAGAAGGAGGCCAGTAAAGAAATAGTGCATTCCAACATGGGGAATGTTGCATTAGTTTACAACATGGTGGCATGTCCTGTTAATTCACAGCAGTGGGTGTGGTGTGACACATCAACAGATACCAAGAGACAATATCCCTACTTTACTCCCCAATGCTTTTTGCACCTGTGTGCTTCTATTTCCTCATGTTTCACTCCTGAAAACATGAAGGAATCACAGTATGTCTGTGTACCCCAATTTTGTCGCTTTGCTCCTGTGATTTCTGGGGTTAAGGGTGCTTCAAATGGAACTTTTCATGGAATCAATTAACACAGAAATGAGTGCTGAGCATTCGCTATATTTCATTAGTTTTCTGAAAGTGGCTATGTAAAAATATAATGTGGAAATTAACAGGAAATTGTCTGGGAAAATGAAGCAAACTGCTGTGTGAATGCAGCCATAATCCCCTCCATGGATATATATTTTATGAATGCCTAAATAGTGCTGTATTGTGTTTTTAATATTTGTTTGGGAGCCGCTCAGAGTGGCTGGGGCAACCCAGGCAGATGGGTGGGGTATAAATAAATAAATTGTTGTTGTTGTTGTTGTTGTTTAAATAGGGCTAAATTCTATTACATGATAAACATTTAAGGGGGTGTGTATACGCACAAACACACACAAACCCTTATATCTTGCAGCATCAGGTCAGTATCCTTCTGGAGGCACTGTTCCTGTAGAACTTCAAGAGGAGAAGAAAAAGAAAACTACGGTATAACTTTTATGGCCACATAATAATATTTGTAATTATGCAAAGTATTATAATGATAAGCTAATCTCATGCTTTAGGGAACCAAATGATTATCTGCAGAGAGCTGCTGCAGATTGTTTCCTTTCCCTACGACATCACTATGAGCGTTATATATTTTTAATCCCCACCTCCTTTGCAGGAGAAGATCGTTCCTCCAGTCCACTTCCTCTGCATTTCAGTCATGCAACACTGGCATTAGCAGATGAGGGGTAAGAAGGGAGCATTATTCCAATGCTCAGTGCAAAGATTCTGAAATAGTTCTCAGAGTAACTGTGCAATCCTATTCATGGCTACTCAAAAGTAAGTCCCATTAGGTTCAGTGGGGCTTACTTCCTGGTACGTAGGTATAAGGTTTTAATCTAAATTTCTCAAAAGTGGTATTTCTCAAAAGTGTTTGTGTGGGGAGGGGGTATTGGATTGTTATGGTTTTTATTTTGATTATGCATTTTGTGGTTGTATATTTGATTTTATTCTGTGAGCCTCCCTGAGACCTTCAGGTATAGGGCGGTATATAAATTATAATAATAATAATAATAGGTGGTGACAGCTGCATAGGAGCCAACTCCTAGGGGACGAGGCCCCTTTGGCCCCCCAATACAATATTCAAGGGGGGGGGCAGCGGGTCCTAAAGTTGATAGGCATTGCTATTCAAATGATGTGTGTGCACTGCATCTTGCGATCGATTGTGTTGGGTGGGACTCACTAGCGGAGGTACCACTGTAAATTATATCGCTTGACTCCATTTTTTTTTAAGTGCCTTATTTGGTCTCTGCATGATCTGGTTAGGCACAAATTATGTAGATCTGACATGTCTGACCATCAATTACATTATGAACAAAACCCTGTGTCGTCATAGTTCCAGACTGAACCACTGTACATGGGCAATATACAGTCAAGACGGAGACGCAGACAAAATGCAAACTTTGGGAGAAAGTGGAGGTGAGCTGGCAACACTGTTTTGCTAAAGAAATATTTAAATTATTTCTTATCAAAAGAAGAAAAATCATGCTTGCTTTACACCAGAGTTAAAGCTATCTCATTTTGGCTCAAGCTCCACAAAATCAGAAAATTGGTATTCAGTTTTTATTCATTCAACAGTTAGTTCCAGGGCAGTGTACAAAAATATAGTTAAATTAATTCGAACCATTAAAAACTTGAATTGATATTTGGAAAAACCCCAACATTAGCTTAACACAATCAAAACCAGCTCTAATACATCTGACCAAGAACAACACCAAAGACCCCAAAGACCCCAAAGAAATGGGAACTCAGTAATGAAGGTGACAACCAAACCTCCTGAGAGAGGAAAAGTGGGGTGTTACCCCCAAGAAGATCTTGCCCCATGTCACCACACAATGGGTTTCTCTGTCAACAAGACCATGAACACACACAGCGCAATCTATTCTCAAACTTAGTTGCTTGAATCTCTCCTATATGGAGTTGGAGAAATGAATTTTATTTCAATTTGTTCCTAGATTTTAATTCATTTCTAGAAAGAAAGAAAAAAGTAAAAGAAAGAAAGAAAGAAAGAAAGAAAGAAAGAAAGAAAGAAAGAAAGAAAGAAAGAGAGAGAGAAAAGGAAAATGAGATGAAGGATCCTGAGTTTAATTTATTTACAATATTTTTACAAATGATTTCATACTCCTAGATCTCATGGCCTGGGAGACCCCCTTCCTTCCTACGTTGGCAGTGTTTTGATTCCATCTTGAGATGGCTGAATTCCAGCAGGTCAGTGATTGGAGAGATGCTTAATTGTCTGTTATCTTCATTCATTTTATATTGTTTCACCTGCTGTGTTGCTTCACTATTTTAAAATTATTGGCTATTGTGTTTGTTTTTAATTGCTTCGCTTCTAAGGTGTGTTGGGAAACTCATGTCATTATGATTGTTGAAAATGGAAGAATAAACTCTATAACCTTGTGTGAATGTTCTCAAGATATATGCCCCAGAAGCACGGCTTTTTTCACAGCAAGAACTCACTGGGACTCACTTCTGGCACCTCTCATGTGGGTGTGATTGCCATTCAAAGAAAACGAAGCAATTAAAGTTTTGGTTGAATTTTGGGACTTCTTTTTTAAAGCAAAATAGCACTGCCCAGATCTATGTCAGAAAATGTAATGCATGAAGCAGCCTAAGAGGTGGAAACGATGGTTACAAATAACATTTTGATGTAGCCACCAGGCATTTTCACAATTTGGGATTGAAAAATCATTTCTTTTATCTCCATTTCTCATTTTTCCAATCTTAAATATTTTTACATCAGTTTGTGATTTAAAAAAAAATCACAAAAGCTCAGCAACATTTGAGTATGAATTTATCTTCATTATAAATATTTGTATACAATTTTGTGTTATTTTCTTCAATATATGCTTGTTTATGTGCAGTTTAGTATATTGATTTTTGTACACATCACTCATCTGGAGAACTGCTCTGCAAAATTTAGAGAAGTGTGAATCTTGAAGGATATCTGTGTTTCAGTTCATGAATTGCTGTGGAAAGTCTGAATTAGGTAGGTTCATCTTTAAATGAGATCTGAAGTGAATTTCTTTCCTATCCTTATCTGCACTAAGATAAAACTCCACAATACTTTGGAATTCCCTCTCTAGAGAAGCTAGACTGGCTCCCTCCTTGCTATCCTTGTGGTGAAAGAATTTCTTCTTCCAACAAGCCTTTGAGAATTGACTGCTTTTAATCAAAAAGTTGATGCCATTCTGTTTTTATTGTAATTATTGGTGTTTTATAAATATATTATATATGTATATACAGTGGTACCTCGGGTTAAGTACTTAATTTGTTCCGGAGGTCTGTTCTTAACCTGAAACTGTTCTTAACCTGAAGAGCCACTTTAGCAATGGGGCCTCCTGCTGCCGCCGCAACGCCAGAGCACGATTTCTGTTCTCATCCTGAAGCAAAGTTCTTAACCCGAGGTACTGTTTCTGGGTTCGTGGAGTCTGTAACCTGAACCGTATGTAACCTGAAGCGTATGTAACCCGAGGTACCACTGTAGTTTTAATTCTATCAACGTTTAATTGTATTTTAATGATAGATTTTTATATGTTTTTAGCAGTTCTTGTTTTTTTATCTGTAAGCTGTCTTTAAAAAAAAACAACAAAAAAACATTTATTCACAAGTTACAATATAGCTTCATCCACTAGAACAACATCACAGAATGATCACTCCAATCCTCAAATCCAACCCACTGCCATTTTGGCTCGCCGAACACACTCAACAGAAACCCAACTACTGATCTGTAAGCTGTCTTGACTGCCATCAGGGAAAAGTGGGGTATAAATAAATTATAATGTTGATGATGAGTCTTAACTTCCCACAAGAAATCCTGGAAATGTTTGGTGAGGGTGCTGACAATTTGTTGAGACGGCAGGGACATGAGAAATAAAGGTCTGCTAGAAGGATCTTGACACCACCTTCATCCTGAAAAGGGCTGATTTTCATACACTGACACAAGCCAAGAGAAAAATTTGGCATCTTGGGATGCAACAATGGAACCACATGAAATTAACAAAGGAGGATAGACTATGATGTGAAATGTCTGACCCATCACAGATTGCTGGTTTGAGGAAAAATACCTCAAGTGGTGAAAGAAGAAAGCAGAGGTTATATCCAAGGGCAGGAAGATGATGTTCTTTGCTGATGTAGATGATGATCCCATTCCTTCCAAGAAAGAGTAGAAGACTGAATGAGAATGCAGAGATTTCCATGAAAGACAAGGTTATGGTCCACAGTGCCCTATCTTGCAAAATAGAGGGCAACGTTTAATAATCACCCGCTGTTTGAGTAAAATGGCAGAAAACAACCTTTCAACCAAAGAATAAAAGAGCCTGGGAAGAGTGAAGTCCTTGTTGGTTGGATATGCTTGAAGGCCCAAGTTTTCATGGTCTTGAGACTTACCTCTCTTTCAGAGGCAGAACAAAGGTTATCTTGATAAGTTTCAAAATCGATGGAGGTTTAAAACACTGGCATAAAAGGGCAGTATGAAACTCTGCATTAACTCCTTTAGGTGGCTGTGTTTCTTGAAAGAATAGTAAGCCTTGTAATGTTGCAGTCTCTGAGAGATCTCCTATGTAAAGAATCTGTGCAAGGCCAAAATACGCTCTCCTCTTTCACAGGGCCATTTTTAAAGACTCTGAGTACGAACTTAGGAAAAAGAAATCTAATAGGTTTTTGGAGGTTTGATGACTTACCATGTTAGAAGAGAATGTCTCAGTCTTCAGAGAAGCACTCAGCAGCAGTCCAGCAACAAAGGATGGCTGAATGGCAATGATCTTACCAATAGTTCCCACTGGTAATAGTATGGTCCAATGGGACTGATACTAGCAGCCAGTTCTCACTGGGCCATTCTGTTGTAAGTGGGGAATTCTGCTGCAGATCAGGACATCATTAGGGATCATTTTGAATGTTGATGTGAACATTACAGGTGGAACTTGTTACTATAATGGCACACCCCATCTATGGTTCAATCTACTGTGGTTTCTGCTATTCAAAAAACACTTTGCCAAGTTTCCAATTTTTGCTGTTTGTTGGAGACATCCAGCTTTTAACTACTATGAATTATTACTGTGTTTGTTTTTCATGTGGATCTATGGCTTCCCCTATGAAAGTTGAATGATCTTTATTGTATCCCCAAGAATGTGTGTGGGAGATAATCTCTCCCATGACCGTTGGACCATGCTGGGGTAGTGACATTTATTCCATTCCATTCTTTTTGTGGATCAGTGCTCCCCGCCCCAGCACTTTGAGTTCCTATTGTACCCATTCCAAAAGAGTAAAGTCTGCCATTGCAGGAGAACCACTGTAGGAGAACAACTGCAGTCATCATTCTGAAATTTGACAGGCATCACTCTCTCAGAATGGTTGACCATGCCTACAAATTGTATTCATTTCTGGCATGAAAATCCCTGGATGTTATCTGCCTACCATCTGACAAATTCTATCCCCTCTGGTGAGGCAGCTATCCTTCAAATTTCATCCACTTTTGTAAGAAGAGTGATGGGAAAGATAGCCACTTTTACACTCCCTGTTATAGCCAGTTGGTGGAAAGCAGTTTCATTTTAACACATCTAATTTAGTCCTGAATAATGAGTCCAATTGTAAAGACACAGAGAGGCTCTGAAACAGATTGGGCTGCTTCCCAAAGTTACAGGCACAGGATGACTCTTGGTTGGCGTACAGCCCTAATTTCACCACTAGACATAAAAGGAGTGAAATTAACAATGGTTTGGGTAAGCTGTGACTACAAACTAAAACTAAGAAAAGCAGTTTTGACACAGTCATAGCAGAAATAATCCTTCCAGTGATGGTGGGGGGGGGCTGGGGGAGGGATGAGAGGAAGATTAGATGACATCCACATGAGTCATGACCTCAGAATTATTATTGCACATGTGCCTGCCTTTCAATTGTCGTTCCATGATAATTGCTCTGGTGGCTATATAGTGAAGTCATAATATGCAATTGCAATACCAATGGGACATATTCACTAGGTAGCTGGGGGGAGGGATCTATGAATGACTCCTTTTTGAACGCAGGGCATAAGTCTGAGACATTATAAAGCTTTAGAAACCAACAGGCATTAGGCAGTTCTGTATCAAGTTTTTGTACCTCATTAAAAATAAGAAGATTGGCACAGAAGCAAGTCGGTTTAAAGGTGCAATGGGATGCATTCTGCACAAAATAGCTTGGAAGGGTGGGGGGTGTTTCTGTGTTGTCATCCCCCCACCCCCCGCAAGCTCTGCTTTCACTTTTAATGAGAAGCTGTCTGACAGGGGGAAAATGTCAACAAGAAAAATTTGACCAATGATGTGTACTAATAAGTTAGAATCCTGGGAGGATCTCTAGGGAAATTATCACATGACAAAGAACTTTAAATCTTGAGATTATGGTGGGTATTTCAGGATAGCTTGCATGTTATTGGTATCCATGGACCAATTATTCAGTTTGGGAGCTGATGTTTCAGCCATATGGCCTTTCAGCTGGTTCTAATCAAATAAATATGTCTGTATACTAGTTGTTCATCAAGCCTAGAGCTGATGGGGGAATCCAAGATCTATCCTGGTTTCACTAAAACAAAAATCATACAGTGGTTGTTGCTGTTGTTTTTTAGCATCACTTACGATTTGCATATGTTGAGCAGATGTCTGATAAGGTGGGATAGAAAGGAAATGTAGCATATGCAGAATCCGAGAGTCACCACTAAACAAATTGCTAAAATAGAATTTATTAAGCAAGTTATATTCACCTAAGAGATTTATCTGAATGCAGGGGTTAAAGAGATTTAATCCACTTGACAGACTCAATCCACTATAATTTCCTGCAAATAGTCACTGGTTATGTATAAGAATTGCAGGACTATTAGGAGGCTGAAATTCCAATTTCGTTAAATAAATATGAATTGCTTTCAGATGTAGCGTGTATGCCATCCTCTGTATCAAAAGACCAAAATCTAATTCCTAATCAAACATGTATATGCCATTCATAAATTCCCTTTACAGGAAAATCCTCAGTAATTTCTGTGTCCCAAAGTAAGTTTAGGTAATCTTTTCTGAACAATTAACTTCTTTGTTGATCACCAGCAAAATTAGCAGCCAGGGAAGTCAATGGAAGGCTTACACTTTTTGTACATTCTTTGTATCAGAAAATCTGGGATACAATTAACGCTGCAATTAAATATTGCCTTTTGCTCTCACCAGGCAGCAATTAGGGTTTCATAAGGTTCAGGAACACTGAAATAATTTGAGTAGTACGTATTTTTCACATATTTGGAGCATACTGATGTGAATACCAAATTAGTATTTCATTTGCTTTTTAAAACGTATAATAATCTTGTACATATTTATGCACAGGGCTAAAATCTTTTATCTGTGGCTTTTGATGTACTGGGGATTTTGAACTCTGCAGACTCCTTTATACTGCAAGAGAGAGATTTTAGAAGGGAAAGAAAGCCATGCTGGGAATGTTAAGCATGTATAAACAGGAGTGGGCAATTTATTGCCCTGGGGCGACATGTAACCCTCAGTCCTTACCCTAATTTCAAAAGCCTTCTGCAAGTGATCACTTCAAACCTCTGGTCCAAGCTACCTATTCCTCCTCTGACAACCTATGTTAAAGGAGGTAGAGAAAATAGGGAACGGTAGAAATAAAATAATAACAATAACAATAATTTATTTATACCCCACCCACCTGGGCGGTTTCCAACAAAATATTAAAAATACAATAAAACACAAGACATTTAAAACTTCCCTAATCAGGGCTGCCTTCAGATGTTTTCTAAAAGCCAGATAGTTGTTTATTTCCTCGACATCTGATGGGTGGGGGGCATTCCACAGGGTGAGTGCCACTACCAAGAAGGCCCTCTGCCTGGTTCCCTGTAACTTCACTTCTTGCAGGGAGGGAACCACCAAAAGGCCCTCGGAGCTGGACATCAGTGTCCGGGCAGAACAATGGGGGTGGAGACACTCCTTCAGGTATACTGGGTCAAGGCTGTTTAGGGCCTTAAAGGTCACACCAACACTTTGAATTGTGCTTGGAAACGTACTGGGAGCCAATGTAGGTCTTTCAAGACAGATGTTATATGGTCTCGACAGCCATTCCCAATCACCAGTCTAGCTACTGCATTCTGGATTAGTTGCAGTTTCCGGGTCACCTTCAAAGGTAGCCTCACATAGAGCGCATTACTGTAGTCCAAGCAGGAGATAACTAAAGCATACACCACTCTGTCAAGACAGTCTGTGGGCAGGTGGGGTCTCAGCCTCTGTACCAGATGGAGCAGGTAGACAGCTGCCCTGGACTCAGAATTGACCTCTGCCTCCATGGACAGCTGTGAGTCCCAAATTACTCCCTGGTCTTTCAGGGCACAGTTACCCCATTCAGGAAAAATAATTGTTTTGCTGGATATCCTCCAGTCATTTCAAAGTTTCAGAGGTAACACATGTTGCCTGTTTCAAGCGCTATGAGTTGACTTTTGCTTTGAAACACACATTCTACATCACATGACTGTCAATCGCAATTAAAACTGTAAAGAATACTGTTAGGTCACAATATGTTTGGAAGCCAACAGACAAGAATGTATGTCAGTAATCAAAATTAAATTTGACAATAAGTGAAACAAAGAATAAACTATTGCAGCTTGCAAGGCCCTGCATATAAATCATTAACCATACTTTATTGATTGGATAATTAGGGACTGTTCACTGCACTTAAAAGTCAAATGAGAGAGAGAGAGAGAGAGAGAGAGAGAGACTGAGCATGATTGTTGTACTTAGCACTTTGTAAGGGAAACATACACAGACAAAATATTATTAAAGAAGTTCGATCATACAAGTCTTTTTTTTTGGTGACAATTCATCCATTCATTAGTAGTAGCAGTATTATTTATTTCACTTATGAATTGCATCCTGTGAAGATGCTTCATAAAATAAACAAATCTGCATATAAAACAATTGCATATACTGTATAAATAACAAATACATTCAGATGCTACAAATTCAGATATTTTCTAGAAAATGTCCCCAGCAAATCATAGTGCCCGTTATTTTGCCTGTCAGAAAGATGGTAGATTTCTAGGAGTTCAGGGAACAACCCAATCCTAAGATTAACTAGGATGAGGATAGGTGCATTTCTGGCTGAGCTGGTTGAAATCCCTCATCCTGGCTCAGCCAGGATGCTATATCACTATAACTCCTCCATCCTGACTCAGCTAGGGCTCAGCTAAGGCTGCTTTAAGTCCCCCATTGACCACAATAGAATTTGTTTCCACGTAAGCATGCCAACAAAGGTTCGTATAGTAAAAGCTATGGTTTTCCCAGTAGTGATGTATGGAAGTGAAAGCTGGACCATAAAGAAGGCTGATCACCGAAGAATTGATGCTTTTGAATTATGGTGCTGGAGGAGACTCTTGAGAGTCCCATGGACTGCAAGAAGATCAAACCTCTCCATTCTTCCAGAGTGCTCACTGGAAGGACAGATCCTGAAGCTGAGGCCTCAGTACTCAGGCCACCTCATGAGAAGAGAAGACTCCCTGGAAAAGACCCTGATGTAGGGAAAGATGGAAAACACAAGGAGAAAGGGACGACATAGGATGAGATGGTTGGATAGTGTTCTCGAAGCTACCAGCATGAGTTTGACCAAACTGCAGGAGGCAGTGGAAGACAGGAGTGCCTGGCGTGCTCTGGTCTATGGGGTCACAAAGAGTCGGACACGACTAAACGACTAAACAACAAGAAGAAGCAGCATGCATAGGATTGCTCTGTGTACTGATGCCACTGTACTGATTCATATCCACCTTCTCTGAATCCCTACAAATGAATCTGTCTGAATTGTGCCTTGTCCTCAAAGCTCACCCAGTTCTATTGTGTTTAAGCATCCTAGTATATACTCCCAAGTTTCGAAATTTCAAATCTACAGGCAGACGGGCATAACAGTGCATTCAGCAAAGTGTGAGGCAAGGCCAGCTTGAGTAGTGATCCCTGCTTTTAGAACAGGTCTTGAGTTCATTGGTGGAATGTTGGACGGTATGCTAAACCAGATATGATTTCATACTAAAGAAGTGTTGGCATTCAGCGTTGATTCTCAAAATGTCAGTATGTCACATCCAAAGTAATGCTTGGGGATGGGGAGGATTCAGAAGAGGCAGTGAAGAGAGAGAGAGAGAGAGAGAGAGAGAGAGAGAGAGAGAGAGTGTTTTGAACAAGTGCAAACCTATTGCAGGAGCCTATCTGTTGCTTATCTTCAGTTGATTCTTTAAAATGGACGATATTATCCTAATAATTAATGCTCTCTGCAAATGTCAAAATAATCGGAGCCATGAAAACCCAACTCCACTTTCCCCCACTCCAAGAAATTCACTGGAAATTTATCATACTTCTCCTTTACACAGTCCTGGATAGCTTCTGAAAGCTTGGTGGCTTCAGTAGCATTAGCCAAGGGTTAAATATAACTTGTTAGTCCTGATCCTATGTATTTCATAGCAGTCAGACATAGGAATCCACAGGCAGATCTTTTGAAGTTGTGATACATTATAGGAAGGGTATGTGGAGCAGTAGGAATGTAAAGGAGGAGTCATCCCCTGATGGCAACACAGTGTGGCTGACTACAGCTGACTTGTCTCCATAAGGAAGTTCCACCCCAGGAAGAGGAAGGCTAGAAATTGTTGTAGCTGTAGCAGGGGAGGATGGGACATGAACCTGCAGGCTTCCTTCTTTTCAGTGCTGATGGCTGGAGGAGCCAAGGGGAGAAGCTCTAAGTGTTAGGATTCTTGCTCTGTGTTTGCAGTCATGAGATTGTTGTCTATCACATGACTGTGTATGTTTTCATTCCACAGAGCGGGAAGTGACGGAGACAGGATGTTTTGGTATTACTGTGTTCTGTAAAGTTGGACTACTGTCATTTGTTTCTCTCTCTCTCTTTGCTGTCTGATGAGAAAGAGGAAGGAGCTAAGTCATAATGCTCTGAGTGTATTATATGTAAATAAAGTACTGTATTTTTTGCTCCATAAGACGCATCAGACCATAAGATGCACCAAGTTTTTGGAGGAGGAAAACAAGGAAAAAAATATTCTGAATCTCAGAAGCCAGAACAATAAGAGGGATCGCTGCGCAGCAAAAGCAGCGATCCCTCTTGCTGTTCTGGCTTCTGGGATAGCTGCACAGCCTGGATTCACTCCATAAGATGCACACACATTTCCTCTTACTTTTTAGGAGGGGAAAAGTGAGTCTTATAGAGCAAGAAACATGGTAGATTAGCCAAAATGCTAAGCTACTGTGTTCTGTTACACGAACTGCCAATACTCTGCAGGATCCTGAAGATGATGTTTCTTGGTATCAGTCGCTGTGATGTTCATGCTGAAGAAAGCTTTTGAAGCTCCCGAATGATTGAACAAGAGGGAGAGAACATGCCAGTCGGGCATGTGTGTCTGCCAGGGTCCTACACAAGAGTAGGACAATCCCAACACTAAGAACAGAAGGAGAGCTTGCTGGATCAGGCCAATGGCCCATCTAGACCAAAATCCTGTTCTCAAAGTGGCTAACACAAGTCCCGTGGGAAACCTGCAAGCAGGACCTAGCACTTCAGCACTCTTGCCTCCTGTGGTTTCCAGCAACAGGGATTCAGAAGCGTTGCTGCCTCCAGCCATGGAGGTAGAGCAGAACCATGATGGCTATTAGCCACCAATAGCCCTCTCCCCCATGAATTCTCTCCTCTTCACCATTGTCCCTCCACTGCCACTGAGAGAACAAACCTGGTGTGATGGCCTGGGATTCGGACTTGGAGGCTGAACCTGAGGGATCCCAGCCTGCACAGGGTTCCCCGCCTCCAGAACCAGCTGAGCCAGGGCTGGGGCTTGAGCCTGAAGGGTCCTCACCTGTGCTGGATCCTCAGGTGCAGGAACCAGCTGAGTCTGCTCTGGCTCCTGAGGTGATGGAGGACCCATTGCCTGCAGGTGCTCCACTCTCAGCCCCGTCAGGGGAAGCTGAGGTTGCCTCTGGGTCCAGTAACCCTCCAGCCTCTCCTGAACTGCAGAGGCTTAGGGCAGAGAGGCGAAGGGAACTAAGTTCCCGCAGGAGGCGTGCTCACCTTCAGGCCAGGAGAAGCGAGTCACCTGTGGACTGGGGTTGGCCTATGCCTCAGGGCAGATAAAAGCCAGCTAGCCCCAGTCCCAAGTTGCGGGAGCAACATTGTTAGTATCCAGTTCCTGCTTGCACCCTGACCAGCCAGAGCTCCTGACCTCACCTGACTCCCTGCCTTGGACCCAGCTTCAGCTTTGACAGACTGCCTCCATACTGCACCCTCGACCATGGACTGGACTTGGACCTTGCCTCTTGATTAACCCCTGGGACCAGCACACCTTGATGGGGACACCAACAGGAGAACCACTTTCTCCCATTTGTGCCCCACCCCCACTGACACCACTGAAGAGCAGAAATATGTATTCAGACCCTCCACCCCCTGGTTAGCATCCTTCTCCTTGTTGGGGTGGGGGAGGCAGTGAGACACAGATCTATAAGAGAGAAGGGCAACATTAGAGACTTTGCTCCTATGGCAAAATGTGTTGCTCTGGCAGTGCCTGCATGTGAATTAGTTTTACTCATCAGTAAAGGGCTTCTGGGTTGTCTTCTTGGCAGTTCGATGCTTGAATCAAATCAAGCAAACATAGATTACTGGCTAACCTGTGTTTATCTCCTTCCTTTCCTTTCTGTGTTACACTTCAGTCATGTGATAAAAAGGTGAAGGCAGGTCACATTCCTCATGTTTTTCACCAGCTCAGTTTTGATTAACACTCCTGATAGTTATAAATGCTGGGAGGGGAGGGGATGCTGCACGCAAGACTCAAATGGCAACAGCTGTGGACAAGCTTTTCAGCTGTCTCATTTTAACTTGTTATTGCTGCATAATGTGACTGACAAGCACAGTTCATTTGTCTTTATTGCTCCCCTCAGCGCAGACTGTAAGAGGAATTTTTAGTCCCTTACCTAAGTCTAAAAATGCTTCTTCTTTTATTTTTGTTTTTAATAAAAAATCTGAGGGAATCAAAAGTGACAGACAACACTGACCTGTTCCTTTGATGGGATTTCATAATTCTTTGATGGGATTTCATTTTAGTTTCCTGTAAAGAGTTTCCCCACAATGGTCTACAAACTGGCATCCAAACCAGTTTGTACACTTATAAAAAACACTTATAAAAAAAACCTGATTCACCTCCACTAAACAGATCACTTCCACCTAAACCGATGGATGCAAGGGCCATTTACTAGAATCAAGTATTTTCTAGGCTCTACCACTACAAGATGAAGAGGCATTGTTTGTTTGTTTTCTTGCTTGCTTTGTGAAGTTTGTGCTCCCTGATGGAAATACCATATACATAGAAAAAGAACATAGTAGAGAGATTAACCAAGATTAAAACCTGTAAGCACACAATTTTTAGGTGAAGGATAATTAGGGGGAGAAGTTTGATTCTGTGTGCCTTTAAAGAAAAGCATACCTAACCTATACTTTACTGAACAAAACACGAAGTGAAACACAGCCATGTTTTGAAATTCATGCTTCTCTGAATTTTGCAACATCTTTCTCCAGCCAAATAGTGTGCACAAAAATGCATATGTTATGGTTAAATGTGCACTGAAATGCACATGTTGATGAAAATAACAAGCAAATGTGCATTATATTTATGGGAAATGGCTTTGCAAAAAGTGTGCATATTAGGATAAATTCACGCCAGAATGCTGATGATTTTTCACAAGGACATAAATTGTAAGCTAATGCGGTGAACTGAATTTAAGATGCAAGAGTGAGAGAGAGACAGACAGACAGACAGAGATCACGAAGGATCTCAAATATGTCTTCATTCAGCCTGGAGCAAGTCAGTCCAAGAAAAGCTTTACTATTTGATATTGCTGAATGTGGAAATTGGCCCTAAGGGTTGGTCTAACCATAAGACACAATATGGGCAGTTCACATTTATTTCCAGGGCGCATTTCCTATAACAGACCCAATGCAAATACAACATCAGATTGAGTGAACTAGAGTAATAATGCTATTGAGTTTCTCTATTCTTTTGACTAATGCTGTTCCACATCAATGGTGTTGGCTAGCAGAGACAGGAGAACTTCCAATACGATGCCTTGGTGAGTGAATTGTTATCCATCCAGTAAAAGTGAAATAACATTCAGTGAGTTACAACAAATAATGAGGAAGACTATAAAGCCCTTGGTCATTTGGAGAAACTTTAGGAAAAACTTCTTAGGAATGTCCATGAAAGTCAACTTGCTGCAAGAAGACTTGTGACATATCTCAAGGGAGATCTGCACTAATGATTTAAGTCTGTCTGCCCAACTTCTGTCTCACTGTGACAAACACACAACCGCATATCATGGCCAACCAGGAGTGCAGTTATCTTAAGAATGTCAAAGGAAAAGAAGTTTCAATAAGACATGTAAATAGTTATTGGGGTTGATGAATCTACAAGTCCCCTTTATGGCTAATGGATGGAAAACAAAGCGGGTGATATTTGGATGCATATAAACTTCCTAGTCTTTGCTATAATGCAAAAAACAGAAAGCAAGATGCTATGGGATCATGCCTGTGAGCTACATGGAGAGGAGAGTGGGGAAGGAGGGGGGGAGAGAGAGAGAGAGAGAGAAAGAGAAAAAGAGAAAGAAAGAAAGAAAGAAAGAAAGAAAGAAAGAAAGAAAGAAAGAAAGAAAGAAAGGTTCTTCCCACCCCCATTTTTTAGGTCTAACAAAATGGATTTCAATGACTATAAATTGTATTTTCTAACTCAAGCAAAATAGCTCATTGTATACATAAAATCTCAAGCTCCCCGAGTTTTAAAATCTGTACTTTGAGTATTTAAAGTGTGTTGCCTTAATAATAGGTTAAGACAGTTTCACAAGAAATATTAATATAATGTTGCAATACACTTGGAAAGCATATGTACAAATAATTGTTTTAAAATATATTTTCTTCACCATACTAGGCTTAATGTGACCTTTCCTGGTGACTAATAGAAACCTGTCATACTGTTGAAAAGATGGAAGGATTCCGTATATGCTCAATGGCATTCTGAATTGAAATACTTTCCCTTGGGTTCTTATGCTGATTTTTGTGTGAGGTTACTCATCATTTGTTTCCTGATTATTATTATTATTTTTTTTGGGGGGGGGGACACTACAAAACGTGTCATAAATAATTTAAAATAGAAGCAGCAGTGACCACAGCATCACTTCTCAAGTGAGTAACTCTGGATCCCTGGGAGTCCTTTGGGTCAAGCTTGTGCTGGACACTGAGGCATGCTAGGTGGTGGTATTGAAGTAGTTTAAACCATGGGTAGGCAAACTAAGGCCCGAAGCTGGAGCCAGCCCAATCGCCTTCTGAATCCGGCCTGCGTACAGTCCAGGAATCAGTATGTTTTTACATGAGTAGACTGTGTGCTTTTATTTAAATTGCATCTCTGGGTTATTTGTGGGGCATAGGATTTTTTTTCTTTCAAAATATAGTCTGCCCCCCCCCACAAGGTCTGAGGGACGGTGAAAAAAGCTTGCTGACCCCTGGAACTGTACAAAAAAATTCAGAACAATTAAAAGTGTGTGCATAATTCCCAACCACTTACCCCCAAGACTGTCGGGAATATAATTAAAATAAAAAAAATTCCTTCCAGTAGCACCTTAAAGACCAACTAAGTTAGTTCTTGGTATGAGCTTTCGTGTGCATGCACACTTCTTCAGATACCTTCAGATACTTCAGATCTGAAGAAGTGTGCATGCACACGAAAGCTCATACCAAGAACTAACTTAGTTGGTCTTTAAGGTGCTACTGGAAGGATTTTTTTTTATTTTGACTATGGCAGACCAACACGGCTACCTATCTACTATGGGAATATAATTCCGAGACATGGAATGGACTGAATGAGAAACAGATTAAGTCAACGAGATGTGCAACGAATGTAAAACAAAAACAAAATCATAATGACCGCCCAGGTGTTGGGCCTTTACCCTCCAGTGAAAGCAAAGAGAACACATATTCTACTGTCTACTTGTTGTGGACAATTCCATGCTTGTTATGATCACCAGAACAGTCTGCAGTCTAATCAGTTTTACAAGGTGTGAGAACCCAAATACCAGTCCACTATATTTATACACCTAATATACACGATGGATAACAACAGAATCTTTTGTGTGAAATCAGGACATGGGTCCATTAGAAAAGAATACCAGCAAAAAGTGCCTGGCGTTGCCCAGGAATTCTAGGGCTCTGGTCAAATCCAGTGTTCAGCCCTACTGGTTTTACTCTAAATTCAGTTAAAGTCACTGCACTTTTGAAAGGTTCAGCCTACTATCTTGATTCATTCAGCACTTGATGGTATCCAAATACAGACAAAAACTCAATCCTTCAACTGTTGTGCCAATTTGGTTGACATTTTCTTCAGAGATGTCCAAATCAATGCCCTTTGACACAGTTCAGTGTGCCATCATGATTCAAAATGGCAACCATTCTGTTCAAAAATAATCCAAAACCCATCCTCTGTGTTGGAAAATGGAGGTATTCTGGCTAAGAGAAGGAGCAGAAAACAAAGAAATAGAGCTAAGTAAAACAAAAACCAAGATGCCCTCGGCTAAATCTAGGCTCTGTTTCTTGGAAATGGTAACAGCTTGCTTGTAAGCTGTTAACAGGTTCATCTCTAAATACCTTGTTCTAGAGAACCAGAATGTAATAGATGAAACTAGTGCTTGAGCTAGGTGTTAAGTAGGTTAATGTCTGAGAAGCAAGTATCAGCATGAAAGTAGGTCATGCTAACTGTGGGTTTGAGAAAGAAAGTTGGGAAAGGCTTAGGCACAGAGATGTGTAGGGGAGAGTCACCAAAATCCATAGTTAAAGTTGCTTATCAAAGTTTATGTTAGGATTATAACTACTGCATAAATGTGGGGCAAGCTAGGATTGCAATTGGATGACACTTGGGGCTATTAGAATTTTATTCATTCATTCATTTAATTTATATTTAATGTGTGTAACAAGCTGTTTGTGGAAAGCTATGAAAGCATGTGTGCAACATGTAGATGTGGTGTCTTGTCTGCATCTTGTGGTGGGTGAGACAATATACTTGTAAATGAATCAATTAGTTTGCTTTGCTTCCCGTTGTCTGGTTATTGGTCTTCACTAGACAATGAACCTCAAAGTAGCTAGGTTCCAAAACACCTCCATCTCAGGAACAGCAGCAACAAAAAAGGCAATCATATTTTTAGAGGCTTGACAAAGTCCACCATCTTGATTCAAAATGGGGTCCAGTGTCCAAATGTCAATAAAGGCCACAAGCTCCATCATGAGAATTCTTGAGCCAAGATGGAAATGTCACACCAAATTGGCTGAAGTCATGTCCACTTGGACAACTTTATCTTCTGAGGCATCCAAATCAGCACAATTTGTCATGGCACATTGAGCGAAGTCACATTAAACTGAGTGATGAAATAAATGGTCAGAGGTGCCAACATTGGGGCAGTTTGGAACTGGCATGCCAAATTAAGCAATGCCATGCCAAAATCTCATTTTGAGCTACCATGTTGATTCACAGTGGCATCCAGTATTCAAATGTAGACTAGGACCGCCTCCACCTTCTTAACCCTCAAGCTGAATTGGGTGACAATTATCTTCAGAAGCATTCAAATCGGTACAGGTTAGAACCACCCAGTCATACTGGGTGACAATATCTACAGAGCCATCCAAACCAGCAGATAATCATTAAGATCATACAAACACCTTAGTTCTAAGGAGTAAAGGGATCCCTAACTAAAACAAGTGTCCCTATTTTCCAGGGACGTCCCTGATTTAGAGAAGCCATCCCAGTTTCTGATTTGATCCCAGAATGTCCCACTTTTCCTTAGGATGCCCCTATTTTCATTGGAGAAATGTTGGAGGGTATGGAGGCAATCTGAAGGCAATCTGTTATAGGGAAGGGGTGTTTTTTTAAAAATTTTAATGTGTTATTATGTTTTTATATATGTTGGAAGCTGCCCAGAGTGGCCGGGGCAACCAAGTAAGATGTGTGGGGCATAAATAGTAAAATCATCATTATGGAGTGGGATGTCCCTATTTTCATCGTAGAAATGTTGTAGATATGATATAATCAAGAGGCCCATCTCTAGGTACTACCATTTCAGAGGGTTAAGCAGGCATCTACAACAGGAAAGAACAATGCTTCAGTTTTTTTGTACAAATTTCTGCTTACCCATAACTGTACAAAAGATTCTACATGTTGTTCCTATGTGTTCTTTTTCAGTCATATCAAAAAGAAAGAAAGCAGAATGTGAAGCAAATATGTAGCTGACCGAACATTCCCATGGCTGGCCACCAAGATGTGATCTTTGTGACTTTTCTTTTACAGTGGTACCTCTGGTTACGAACTTAATTCGTTCCGGAGGTCTGTTCTTAATCTGAAACCGTTCTTAACCTGAGGTACCACTTTAGCTAATGGGGCCTTCTACTGCCACCACGCCTCTGCCATGTGATTTCTGTTCTCATCCTAGGGCAAAGTTCTTAACCCAAGGTACTACTTCTGGTTTAGTTAGCGGAGTCTGTAACCCAAAGTGTTTGTAACCCGAGGTAGCACTGTACAGGCATTGTCTGCCTTCTTTCATAATTGCAGACTAGAAGAGGAGAGTGTTTTATCCACCACACCTGTGACCTCGTTCACATTGCATAGGACAAGTACTTCATCTTTAAGTGGGCCCAGATCATTATTTGCTCATGATTCATAGCAAAAGTCAGCAAAGGCCAGTTTCAGATAAACTAATCTTAGAGTATCCTCCTGAGGAGACAGGGCCACTGCTTAGACCTGCCATTCCCTTTGGTTTGTTAAGGCAAATGTGTTTACTCAGTTACAGCACACTAATCTGAGGTTACATCATCAATAACAAGGCACCGAATGACTGACTACCAAGAAGGATCTATAGATTCAAATATTTAGTGCTGTTGGCTGTTAGGGGGAGAAATCCATCAAACTGAAGGCACTGACAGAAATGTGTAGAGGTCTTCCCTAAGTTCAGCTCAGTAGGCTATTTATGGCGAGACCTGGGGCTGAAAAAGATGGGTAGAAGCACTGTCAGTGGTATCTCCTGTGTACAATTCAGCCTGCAAGTGTAAGATTGAATGCTTGTATGCTTCTCTACATAAAACAGTCCACATACAAAACTAGCATGAGAGTGAAAAAAGCTAGCTTTGAACCTTCTTCCACATATGGTAGTTTTGTACCTTGGGTAAGGTGCCCTCTTGAGAGGAAGGGCTACTAACCCTGATGACTATGTTCTACCTCCACTGTCTGAGGCAGTATGTTTCTGAATACCAGTTGCTGTAAACCACAGGAGAGGACAGGATTGTTGTGTTCAGGTCACACTTGCGGGTTTTCAGTGGTTGAATGGTTGACCACTGTGACAACAAGATTCTGAACTAGATGGGCCACTGCCTTGATCCATCAGGCTGTCCTTAAGAGAGAGGGCTGTACCGCTTTGGCTGCTCTACACACACACCTACCCCAGATTGCTCATACCCTAAGCAAGGCAGTCTAAAACCCCGCCTATTGACACCCTCTATTATACAGTGGTGCCTCACAAGACGAAATTAATTCGTTCCACGAGTTTTTTCGTCTAGCGAATTTTTCGTCTTGCAAAGCACAGTGTCGGAAAAGTTTTGGAAAAGCTTCAAAAATCACCCAAAACCTCAAAAAAGGCTACCACACCACGTTCTATGAGTTGCTCCTCGAAGTCAAGTCGCAACTGTATTAACGATGTTAAGAAAAAGGAAATAAACTTGCAAGACGTTTTCGTCTTGCAAATCAAGCCCATAGGGAAATTAGTCTTGTGAAGCAGCTCAAAAACCGCAAAACCCTTTCGTCTAGCGAGTTTTTCGTCTTGCGAGGCATTCGTCTTACGGGGCACCACTGTACAAAGGAGGGACGCGGGTGGCGCTGTGGGTTAAACCACAAAGCCTAGGGCTTGCTGATCAGAAGCTTGGCGGTTTGAATCCCCATGACGGGGTGAGCTCCCGTTGCTCGGTCCCAGCTCCTGCCAACCTAGCAGTTCGAAAGCACGTCAAAGTGCAAGTAGATAAATAGGTACTGCTCCGGCAGGAAGGTAAATGGCGTTTCTGTGCGCTGCTCTAGTTTGCCAGAAGTGGCAAACATGACCTGGAAGCTGTACGCCGGCTCCCTCAGCCAATAAAGCGAGATGAGCGCTGTAACCCCAGAGTCGGTCACGACTGGACCTAATGGTCAGGGGTCCCTTTAATTTTACCTTTATTACACAAAGGAAGCCCCACCCCACAAAAACTCCATCCCCTCAAGCCTTTCCTGTAACCAAGAGGTTAGGGATGGGCAGATTACACTATTTCTGGTTTTTGTGAATTTCAGATGTGTTAATTCATTAAGCAGTTCAACCCTGTTTACACATTAGTTTAAATAAACACATAAACATGCATTCAATCATAATGCAGTGGTACCTCAAGTTGCAAATACCTCAGGTTATAAATGCTTCAGGTTACAAACTCCAGTAACCGGGAAGAGTTACCTCGCGTTGAAAACTTTGCCCCAGGATGAGAACGGAAATTGTGTGCCAGTGGTGCAGCGGCAGCAAGAGGCCCCATTAGCGAAAGCACATCTCTAGTTAAGAACAGTTTCAGGTGAAGAACGGACCTCTGGAACAAATTAAGTTCATAACTAGAGGTACCACTGTACGTACTTATATAAGTCAATGTCCATATTTCTAGATGTATTTTATCCTAAATCCCACAGATTTTATTGCAATTTGGTGCTTTTTTTGAGCCAAGAACTACATCACAAAATTCAGAAAGGATAACAGTGACCCACTCTATTTCTCCAAAAAGCATGAATTGGGTCAGTTTTCCTTAGAAATGAAGGCTGAATCCATTTCCCATCCATCCCAGCTGGAGGGCTTGCTGGTTCAGGACAGGCCTTGCTTGATCAGCCCTTCTCACCAGGCACATTCCTGAGTGGAGGCCACTCACATGAGGTTGTAGGTGAAGTGGAAGAATGGTAGGAGTGATGCAACCACCTGACCTTGGCATGCTCTTGCTTGGTGCTGAGCTGCTAGCATGATGTTAAATGATGTGAAGCTCTGTGTGGGCAGTCAAGGCTCAAATCTCTTCCCTGTAGTAGTAATAGGAGCAATCTCTGACTGTCAGATGTCACCTTCTGGGTTGCAGTGCCCACGACAGTGACAAAGTAGTGATGGGTTACCACACATGCATCTTTGCTTGCAACAACTCTCAAAAGCACAGGGGGAAAACTTTGTTGAAGGCCACATGAACTAGTTAAAGCCTCAATAACACACTGGGCGATAGATATAGGACACAATATAGATTTTAACCTCTGGGAGAATCTTTGGAAAAGCGACTTGAAATTTACAGCATGTTATTCTTTGAAGGAAAACTACCTGAAAATGATTCACAGATGGTATTTAACTCTGAGTAGGCTAGCTAAGATTTCCAAGACAGAATCAGATAAGTGCTGCAAGTGTAAAGAGGTGGAGGGAACATTCTTTCATATGTGGTGGACATGTAAAAGGGTAAAAGGTAAAGGTAAAGGGACTCCTGACCGTTAGGTCCAGTCGTGGATGACTCTGAGGTTGCAGTGCTCATCTCACTTTATTTGCCAAGGGAGCCAGCGTACAGCTTCTGGGCCAGCATGACTAAGCCACTTCTGGTGAACCAGAGCAGTGCACGGAAACACCATTTACCTTCCCACCCAAGTGGTACCTATTTATCTACTTGCACTTTGACGTGCTTTCGAACTGCTAGGTTGGCAGGAGCAGGGACCGAGCAACGGGAGCTCACCTTGTTGCGGGGATTCGAACCGCCAACCTTCTGATCAGCAAGCCCTTGGCTCAGTGGTTTAGACCCGCGGTTTTACCTGCGGTAAAAGAGTATTGGGAAATGATTTATAATGAATTGAAAAAAAAATTAAATTACTTTCCCCCAAAAAAACCAGAGTCCTTTCTGTTGGAGATAATTCAGACTGAAATTCCCAGGTGTTAGAAAAGGTTATTTATGTATGCAACAACTGCAGCTCATGTTTTGTTAGCCCCAAAATGGAAAATGAGCGAGGTCCCAACCAAAGAAGATTGGCAACTTAAGTTGACAGAATATGCACAACTTGCAGACTTATAGAATATACTATAAGAGATAGAATATAGAACAAGAGGACATATAGAATAAGAGAACAAGAATATATGTTTGAAGAAGATTGGAAAACGTTTATTGAATATACGGAAAATAACTGTGTACAGCTGAAAACGCTGGCAGCATTAAGATAAATACAATCGCGTAAATAAGTTTTGATGGATGTAATAATGAAAAATCAATTGGTATAGTTTTTGTAAAATATTCAGGGATATAAGATAGGTAAAATGAACCACAGAAAGAGAAGAAGGGAAGTCACTGATATCGTAAGCATGTAAGATGTTTATCTGAAATTGTAAAACAGAAAATTTAATAAAAATCATATTTAAAAAAGGAACATTTTCTCAGGAGCAATCTGTCCAAGGTTAGTGCTAGTTGGGCTCAAACAAGTGGTGCTGGTGGTGCCTTCCTTTCCTTTCTTTTCCCACACACATGAAATCACAGAGGGCCACATACATTTAAGTCGATACATTTAAGTTCCCAACCCCACTCTAAAGAAACACCATGCACTTTGCTTGCCCTAAAGACTCTACGGAATAGTAGTTTGTTAAGGGCAGGGGCGAAGGAAGGTGTCGTAACACCTGGGGCGGGCGTTGCTACATAGGGCACACGTGTGGCGTCACTACGTATTACGTATGACACATGCACCGTACATAGTGACGCTCACATGCGCTGTACATAGCAGTTTGCCAGAGGCGCCGGGATCCTCATTCGTGGCTGTAGTGGTGACAGAGAGATCCAGCACGTCCGTACGGTGGTGGAGCACGGCCACCGGCAAACCGCTATACAGCGCGTGTGCGGCGGCGCTACGTGCAGCGCATGCATGCGACACCGCACATGTGCTGTACTTAACAATTTGCTGGCGGCACCACTTCAGCGCTGTACGGATGGTGCCGGGATACTCTGCTTGCGTCTGTAGCCCAAGGTACCACTGTATAACATAGGGCTATTCCATTCAAAGGAGCATTAAATAAAATACCTACAGAATATGTCCAAATCTTTGTTCATACATAAAGGAGCACTTTTTGTTATTGACATTTTGTTATCTATTTGGGACCACAGTTGGTCATTACCTAGTAGTAATACTAAATTACATCATTTGCCCATACATCTATCAATTAGAGATCATTACTAACACCAAAGTTAATTGATTCTAGATTACTTGAGCATGTGATGTTGTGGAGTCCCCAGTTTTGAAGGCAGCCTGTGAAGTTGAAGGTCAGGACATTTAATTTTTTTAAAAGGTCATTTTAGAAAGGCTTGAGGATGTGGATTCTCAAAGATCTGCACAAAGTCATCTTGAGGGTTTCCAGAACCATTTTTAATTTTCAGTTCATCGAAGGCGACACCTTGTCGAATGATGAGAGAAATTTGAATATGTCACATTTATATCAGAACACCGAACAGGCTATAGGAAAGATGTTGCTGGCTTTTAAATTAACTGTAGCAATTGTAGAAGGAGGCCTATCTGAACAAGATGTAGACATATCCCACATTGTGCTTCAGGGCATAAGTGAAGCAACCACTGCCTGGGGTTTGCTTGAAACCTTTCCCACAGATATTTTATTGCACAATTGCTCATTATAAAGATACTGCATATTACTTTGAAGTTTCTATTACAAGTCACAGTCAGAGGTAGGATCCTAGGCCACCTTCCTTGCAAATAACACTGGAAGGCTCCATCTTTTCCCCAGCAACTTTAATTCTCATCTCCTCCCAGATGTATTTCTCATATAAAGAATAGTAGAATAGAGAACCCTGGAGGTCCATACTGGCAAGGGAGAATTCATCTAATTAAATATAAAGAAATGCTTTTTTAAACATTTTTTTATTAAAGTTTTTTGGTTTACAAAATGTATGTGTGGGGTTTTGTGTCAGCATCATTTGTGCGTGTTCTCTTTACTATTCGCTTGTGTTCCTTTGGTGGTGAGAGGTTGGGGTTGGCCTAGGGTGTGGTTGTTTGTTTGTGATTGGCTGTAGTGAACTTTGTTTTCATGTGTGAGTGGCGTGGGTGGGTGTTTTTGAATCAGGATAGCCATGTTGATTAGTATGCTGCTGGTAGATTCTTGTCATTGTCTTGTTGAGCTGTGTATGTGATAAAAGGGAGCCAGAGTGGGGTGAAAGCGTCTTCTTCCATTTGTCCCTGTGCCAGTTTCAGTTTATTGGTTCAGTTTTTCTAAGAAGGCTGTTTAAATGCTTTTTAAGGACAAAGGAATAGACCAGAGGTGACGACCCCACCAGATATTGCTGAGCTACAACTCTCATCATCAACTCTCATCACTGAGAGCCAGTGTGGTGTAGTGGTTAAGAGGGGTGAACTTGTAATCTGGGGAACCGGGTTCGCGTCTCCGCTCCTCCACATGCAGCTGCTGGGTGACCTTAGGCTAGTCACACTTCTTTGAAGTCTCTCAGCCCCACTCACCTCACAGAGTGTTTGTTGTGGGGGAGGAAGGGAAAGGAGAATGTTAGCTGCTTTGAGACTCCTTCGGGTAGTGATAAAGTGGGATATCAAATCCAAATTATTATTCTTCCCCCCTAACCACTCAAATGCTGATGGGAGTTGACAACGTCTGGAGGGCCACAGGTTCCCCACCTTGGAAGAGATACTACTCAGATGACATTTTTTAGCATTATACCTGATCAGGAAGGCAAACAAGAGTAGATGATACAGGGGACATACCAGACCCTGTATGCCCCATCCTCCAAATCCATACGTACAAAGCCTCACCCTCTTCAACCTGATACAGTATTCCTGTGGAAAAGTCTGACAGGGCTTCCAGACATGTTCAGAGGAACACTCTTGGAAGCCTTCATGTGATTGGGAAAATTGTTCCCTTTAGAACACATAGGGGTTGGCATGCATGCCCCTGGTAGGTTCGCTGTTAAGGCATAATCCCTGAATGGGGTTTTCAAGTGCAGCAGAATTTATGTGTGCATACCTGAGCTGTACAATTAGAGCCATCTACCACTAGCCATCCCAGCAACCATTCCATTTCTCCTCCCACTGCAAAATTAAGAAGTATTGGGAAGTGCAGAGGTCCCCTTCAAGGCAGAACTACTCATGGGATGATTGAACTCGAGTTACATTCAGTGTGGCTTCCTCATGCATCATCTTTTTACATCTTTCCTTCCTGCTCTCCTTTCAATAGATGTGGGAAAACTTCCTTTTAGCTTTGGAGATATTTGCAGGATAAATCTTAATTTATGCTTCAGATTTAGACTTTGACTTTGGAAACCTGGAATCAGTTTATAATTGAGTTGTAGATGATGCAAAGTTATATGTGATGTGCAATCAGTCAGCTACACCCCAGTTTGTGAAAAATGTTTAGGCTAAAAGAAACATATTGTATGCAATTCATGTGGGAATAAATTGTCTTCTTGGTTAGCTCTTAATTTAACATTGACAATGTCACTTAGGCCTGAGGGTAGAGCATATATCTAGGTAAAAAATATATCACCCAGAGCTGTTTTTTCCTTATAGTATTATTTTAGTTTCACCCAAATCAGCAAACTGTTGTTAACCTAGGAAGCATCAAGACGTCTAGCAGATTGTTTGAAGTTAGCAATGCTGGAGGAACTGTAGTGTGGTGTGTTTTTCCCCCCTTCTGTGCTGTCTTTTAAAGATAATTTTCTGAAGTCCCCCCCCCTCTTGGTTTCTGGATCATAAAGTTTTTAAAACTAGATCCAGTTGAAAGGCACAAATTTCCATAAATTATGGTTATTTGGAGAATGTAGTTTTGGGTTTCCTGCTTCTACCAGAAGGTATGAATAGGAAAAGTTATCAGAAAAAAATGAATTTATAAAATAAGGAACTGATCACACCCAACTTCGTCATGCAGCGCTCCCAAGATGTTGTGATGGCCACCAACCTGAATGGCTTAAAAGGGGGTTCAGACAAATTTATGGAGGATAGCAGTGTCCACTAACCACAATGACTACATGCTCCCTCCACTGTCACAGGAAGTATGATTATGAATACCAGTTGCTTGGAAGTAATCCTGCTTGTGGTCTTCTCAAATGCATCTGGTTGGCCACTGTGAGAACAAGATAGACTAAATGGGCCTTTGGCCTAATCCAGCAGGGCTCTCTTGTTTTTAAGTTCTTAAAAGAGAAATGCTCAATTGCCAATTCTATGAAGTCAAAACAAAAAAAGGTAGATTTGAATTTCTTACTTCTACTATACTTTGAGCTCCCATTGCTCGGTCCCAGCTCCTGCTAACCGAGCAGTTCGAAAGCATGCCAAAAAAAGGTACAAGTAGATAAATAGGTACTGCTCTGGTGGGAAGGTAAACAGCATTTCTGTGTGCTGCTCTGTGTGCTGCTCTGGCATAGTCATGCTGGCCACATGACCTGGAAAAACTGTCTGCGGACAAACACCAGCTCCCTCAGCCTGTAAAGCCAGATGAGTGCCACAACCCCAGAGTCGTCTGCGACTGGACTTAACTGTCAGGGGTCATTTACCTTTACCTTTTTATACTTCCGGTAGTATCCTGAGTAGCAGTAGCCACCCAGGCAATTGTCACAGTTTTGGGAGTTTTAGACCTTGGGCAAGATCCTTTAGTCTAACTATCAAAAGGAGGGTGAGGTGGTGACTCACATCCTCCATGGCGGTGATATCACGGTTCCCCATTAAAGGGGTGTTGAGGGGAGTCTCTGGCCACGAGCGCTCAGCAGGCAGTCATTGAACTCCCCTCAACAGCACGGAAGGGGGGTAGCTGTGTAAACACATGTCTTGCAGTGCCCCCATCCATATTCCAATTGACCCTGCTTTGCCTCAGACCCCCAGCAGGGGTGCTGAGAGGGATACATGCCCAATGCCTAAGCCAAGGTTTCATACATCTGAAATTGAATAATGTTGTCGCCATTTTAATCCCAATCATTGATAGAGGTCACGCTCCTGGGGTGGGGTGGGGGGCTGCACCTGGGCATACAATATTATTTTAAAAGCTATTTTAAAACAAATCATGGCTGTGTAATTCTCACAACATAATTAAATTATTCCCAATGTCTTTCTGTGCTTTTTGACTGGATCTAAACTTCCTGTTTTGCTGCTGTAGCATAGTCCAATGTGATTATTCACTGTTAGAAGCTGGGCAAGCCATGTTTCTTGCCATATGTGGAACTCATGATTTCAAAAGAAATTCTGAGTGTTCAGGGACTCACCATCCATAACTAAAGCTGTTGCGGGCATCTGTCTGTCTTGGGAGACAATGGCAGAGTGTGTCTTTGGGGTTGAAATGATTAACTTCATCACACTGATTTTTGTTGTTGTTTAGTCATTTAGTCGTGTCTGACTCTTCGTCACCCCATGGACCAGAGCACACCAGGCACTTCTGTCTTCCACTGCCTCCCACAGTTTAGTCAAACTCATGCTGGTAGCTTTGAGAACACTATCCAACCATCTCGTCCTCTGTTGTCCCCTTCTCCTTGTGCCCTCCATCTTTCCCAACATCAGGGTCTTTTCCAGGGAGTCTTCTCTTCTCATGAGGTGGCCAAAGTATTGGAGCCTCAGCTTCAGGATCTGTCCTTCCAGTGAGCACTCAGGGCTGATTTCCTTAAGAATGGATAGGTTTGATCTTCTTGCAGTCCATGGGACTCTCAAGAGTCTCTTCCAGCACCATAATTCAAAAGCATCAATTCTTCGGCAATCAGCCTTCTTTATGGTCCAGCTTTCACTTCCATACATCACTACTGGGAAAACCATAGCTTTTACTATACGGACCTTTGTTGGCAAGGTGATGTCTCTACTTTTTAAGATGCTGTCTAGGTTTGTCATTGCTTTTCTCCCAAGAAGCAGGCGTCTTTTAATTTCGTGGCTGCTGTCACCATCTGCAGTGATCATGGAGCCCAAGAAAGTTGATTTTAGCAGGATCTAAATGCAACTTGATCCAACCAGTAATTCAAATTACAAGAAAGGAGATTCTGGTTAAACATTAGGAAAAACTTTCTGATAGTAAGACTTGTTTGACAGTGAAATGGGCTATCTCAGAAGGTGGTGGACTCTCCTTCACTAGCAGCTTGGAAACAAAGGCTGGATGTCTGTCTGTCAGGAATTATTTAGCTGTGTTTCCTGAATTGCAGGAGGTTAAACAAGATTACTGCTAGTGTCCCAACTCTGCAATTCTACGATGCTATGTTTCCTCCCTCCTCCAATGTACGATGTACGATGTTTCCTCCCTCCTCCAATGTATTGAGTGTCATTTCTCCATCTCACATGATATATTAATGTCATAATACATAATGTCTCACATAATACATTAAGATCCTCAGATAAACCCTGTTGGTTCAGCACAAAAGGTCCATCTAGTTCTGTTTCTGGTAATCTATCTGGTTAAGAAGGTGACATTCTTCTTATCTCTTTATCCAGGAAAATATTTTTAGTTTTTTTTTGTTTCATGCTTCAATGAATGGCACAGAACATGGCCAATAAAACCAGCCAACCAACCAACCAACCAATCCCTTTTTACTCTCCCCCCCATATAATTTGCATACATCCCTATTCTGTTTGTTTATGCAGAGGTAAGTATTACAGAATTCACTATGGCTTATACTATGTGTCCATGGGCATGAAGGCAATGTGCTATTTCTGTTATGCAGGAACAAGCGCAAAGATCCTCTAAAATGAAATACCTTCTCCCTCCCACCATTTCGAGGGAACAAATTCAAAACAACCTTAAAACTAGATTGTGGCAATAATACTTGCTTAATAGGAACCTGGATAACTGTCAGGATCTGTCATGAGGTAATAAAGAGAGCTGTATTATAAACATAAAATTTTCTCATAGATTCTCAAAAGCATTCCCTCCTGAAACTCCCCTCATAACAATGAACATTCAAATACGGAGAAGGTACTTTCCGATTCATGTTCTGACATTTTCATCTAACCAGAATCTTAAAAGGGATAATCCCACATGGGCAGTTTGGAGCTATGAAGAAAATAAACCTTTTGTAAAATTAGAATTTCAAACTTGCATATGAGAAAATCGTGCTCCCTGACTATATTTCCTCGTAAAAGAGCAGTTGTTAAAAGAAGAAGAAGACATATTTGTGAAATGGAAACATGTGAGGGGCATTCAAATATTACATTCTACACCATCTATTTCTTTCTATCCTGCTTTCCTTCAAAGGGACAGGCAGTTGCTATCACTTGCTTTCAATTGGATTTGAAGGAAGTTTTGCACAATGTGCTATTTGCTAAGCTGAACAGAGCCTGCTAATCATGTATACCAACCCAGTAGGGCAACGATAGTCAATGTGGTCCATTCTTGGACTCCCATGACATCTAATGATGGGTCATGCTGGCTGATAAAGAGGAGGGAGATCAGACAAATCAGGGAGGAGGAGAGCTTGGATGAATCAGTTTTTCCTTTGACGCTCTTCTTCTGGAAGAGAGCAGACAAATCATGGATTAGAAATGTTCCAATGGGAATCGATGGAAATTGTAGACACATTGTGTGACTGCTTGTCTAATGAACAATTTCCAGGGAATGCATTGTACTCAGTAAGCGGGATCTGTATCTGTGTAGACTTTTGAACATTCAAAGTTCTGTAGAAATGTTCAGTATTTTTTATTATTGATTAATGTGGTGCTGATCTTTAAAGCCCTAAACAGCCTCATTCCAGTATACCTGAAGGAGCGTCTCCACCCCCATCGTTCTGCCCGGACACTGAGGTCCAGCACTGAGGGCCTTCTGGCGGTTCCCTCACTGCGAAAATCCAAGTTACAGGGAACCAGGCAGAGGGCTTTCTCGGTAGTGGCACCCGCCCTGTGGAACGCCCTCCCACCAGATGTCAAAGAGAAGAACAACTACCAGACTTTTAGAAGACATCTGAAGGCAGCTCTGTTTAGGGAAGCTTTTAATGTTTAACAGACCACTGTATTTTAATGCTTTGTTGGAAGCCGCCCAGGGTTTCTGAGGAGACCTAGCCAGATGGGCGGGGTAAAAATAATAAATTATTATTAAGGTAAAGGTAAAGGTACCCCTGCCCGTACGGGCCAGTCGTGTCCGACTCTAGGGTTGTGCGCCCATCTCACTCAAGAGACCGGGGGCCAGCGCTGTCTGGAGACACTTCCGGGTCACGTGGCCAGCATGACGAAGCTGCTCTGGTGAGCCAGCACCAGCGCAGCACACGGAAATGCCGTTTACCTTCCCGCTTTTAAAGCGGTACCTATTTATCTACTTGCACTTAGGGGTGCTTTTGAACTGCTAGGTGGGCAGGAGCTGGGACTGAAAGATGGCAGTTCACCCCGCCGTGGGGATTCGAACTGCCGACCTTGCGATCGGCAAGTCCTAGGCACTGAGGTTTTACCCACAGCACCACAGTCTATTACTATAGGCTATAACCTGCACCATGAGTAGAATGTGAGGCAGGCAGATCAACCTCACCTTCTTTACTGTTGCCACCAAGGAGATATGAACACCCTGCTGTGCTGCTTCACTTCACCCTCTGAAACTTATTTACATGCCCAGCCAGCTTTTTGTACTGGGCACAACCAACTCTCCTGCATAGGGTGAAAGCACACTTAGGCACGGGGTGTATAACAAGGCCTTAGACAAAGTGAAACCAAAGCAACTAATAGATTTTGCAAAAAAGAGAGAGAAAGGTAAGGCACTATTATGGTGAAAATATTAGGTGCAAAAATTCCTTTCTCTAAATCTGTTTTCAGACATTATTTCCACCACTTCCATCCCATAATTTCTCTCCCCCCCCCTTAAGACGTTAGGTTTTTTGGACTGATCCACTGAACCACCTGCATCTTACTGACCTTTCAGTTAAGACTAGGTTCCAACTAAAAGCAACACTTTACAGCTATGAAAAATACACATAGCACAATTCTTGTTAGAAGAGCCACAGCAGGAATCATTCATTTTGTAACGTAAGAGTTAACTCTGTTAGACAGCTAGCCAAGAAAGGGGCAGGGATGGAGGTGTTGCTTCACAACTAGTCAGAGTGGTATGATCCTAGCTGAGGTAGTGTGTGCTCTGATTGACTGTACAGTATAGTTCTAAGGCAGCTTTTCTACATAGGTTTAGTTCTATGAGTCCCTACTATGATAAAAGCCTGAAGTAAGAAAAGTGGGGGGGGGACTGTTCCTTTCTCCTTGGAGCTTATCCGCACTTATATTTTGCCCCACTCTATCCAGGCACAGGTTCACACTTTAAAGCACTGTGTCTAATGGCCATCCCACCCTCTTCCGGAGCTTTCCCTGAGAAAATGCACTCTTTAAATCAGAACAAGAACAAGTGGCTTTTCAGATTTTCCACAGATTGTCCTTTGCTCCAATTCAGCATTAAAGAGAGGGTTTTCATAGTGAAAGTTGCAGAATAAAAAGAGGACTTTTAAAAACAACCCCTAAAACAGCAATTTAACATGAATTTTACTATCTAACAAGACCATTGATCTTGATTGTAAAAGAAGGAGGAAAATGGAAAATGAAACCCTATGAAGAAGTGAAAGAGTATGATTGGTTGCATTACTATCAGGTTAACGAAATGTTTAAAAAGGATCTTAAAGAAAGAGGTTTTGACGAAAAAGAATCAAAATTGCAAACAGAAATAATAAACAATGAGTATAAAATTTTATCCAAGATGTATAAAATATTGCTGGAATGGTATACAAAAGACGAGGAAGTTAAATCGGTTATGATACATTGGGCCAGAGACTTTGGATATAACATACAGTTTAAGGATTGGATAAAACTATGGAATGAAAATATAAAATTTATGGCATGTACCGTGTTAAAGGAAAATGTTATGAAAATGGTTTATAGATGGTATATTACACCTGTAAAATTGGCAAAAATGTATAAAACATGTAATGAGTGTTGGAAATGTAAAGAAAAAGAAGGAACATTTTACCATATGTGGTGGGATTGTAAGAAGGTGAAGGGTTTCTGGGAATTGATATATAATGAGTTGAAAAAGATGTTGAAATATACATTTGTTAAGAAACCAGAGGCTTTTCTTTTAGGAATAATAGGAAATGAAATAAATAGAAAGGATTGTAAACTTTTCCAATACGCAGTAACAGCAGCGAGAACATTAATGGCCCAGAAATGGAAACAGGAACAATTGCTGACATTAGAAGAATGGAGAATGAAACTGATGGATTATGCAGAACTGGATAACCTAACAGGGAAGATTAGATATTTAAGAGACCAAAAGTTCTTCGAAGATTGGGGAAAATTTTCTGACTATTTGAAATGTATATGTGAGGAGCAAATAACGCTAGTGGGATTTCAAGAAGTTCTGTGAATGTTTGAGGAATATTGTACTGAAAAAATTAAGAGGGTGAAGGTATATAAAATGCAATATAAAAATTAGGAAATGTGTAATTAAAAAATTGAATAATGGATGATTGTTAGAGAGGCTGAAGGAAGTCTAAAAGAGAAAATATGATAAATTTTGATTGGATATTTTAAATGTATGTTGGGAAAATGAATAAAAAATATTTTTTTAAAAAGACCATAGATCTATAAAAAGAAAACAATAATCAATCTTCTGTACTATGAAATAAATAAGACAGTATTGTAGATGATAAAAAAAAAAAAAATTCTTACCTGCACTGATGATAGTCATTGTCTGGATGGGGGGCTTTTATCCATTTCCACAGTCACACAATCAATCAATCAATCAATCAATCATAAAACGAAAAACAAGTCACAGTCACAAAATGAAAAAGCCACACAAAGAAAAACACAAAAAATAGCAAAAACAAAAGCACCAAATATCACCTCAGAACACTGCAATCAGAAATAGAAGGCTTTAATTATGATGTCGGTGGGGGGGACTCAAATGAGTTGTGCAAGGGTAAAAACAGAAGGACCAAAGCCTTAATTACTTTGTGGGGGGCTCAAATTAGCTGCACAATAGTGAAAACAGAAGCTCAGGGACACCTTCGTCTTCCAAGGCAAAGTTCGAAAACCGGAACACCTATTTATGGGTTTGCAGCATTCAAGTTCTGAGTTATTCGGGAACTAAGCTGTTCAAAAACTGAGGTACCACTGTACACTGTTCAAAATTTTAACTGCATTTTATTTTCTCTCTGGATGCCATCTGTGTTACTCTAGTTACTCTGTTAACATGCTTAACCATGTCTATTCAGAAGTCTTTTATGCATTCAAACAGACCTGGACCAAGATAAGTGGGATTAGGACTGCAGGTCCTGCAGGTTGCTGAAAAGTTCCATGACTTTGAATCCAGCTTATATTCCTAAAAATAAGCATTTTAAATGTGACACATTGCTGCACGTTAAGGTTGAAATATTGTTTAACCCTTTATTGTATTCCGTAAATAACAATGGAACCTTCCTCTCAGTGTGGTAGGGTAGACATTATCTACAAAGTGTCTCAAAAGTAACCTAGTGGTTTTCATTGCACAGTTATTTCCAGTTCATAAACTGCTGAGAAATCCAATACTTGAAAGAGATACATACACTGAATAGTTTATAAAAACACATACAACAGTGCTATGGAATTCTGCTGCTGACTTGCCTTTGGCACTGAACTCGGGAGATGCTACTTCACTGATAGCAGAATTGGAAGTGTTTGCATCAGGCGTATTTCACGCTGCCTTTGTGCTGGGCTGTTTAGCAAAAATTAAATGTCATGCTAAGCAGCCCAAGACAGATACTAAATTCAGATGTTGAATAGCAAAAAGGAAGAAAAAGGCACCAGCACTATGCCTCGTCTCATGGAAGTACAGAGTAAAATATGCAGCATAAACCAAGTGAAAAAGTGGAATCTTATAACCAGATTGAAATATCAAAAACTGCTGTTCTTTGCTATGAATGGTTATGTTCCCCAATTGCCCAGTCTGGATAGCATCTCAGTCATTCCCTTAATTCCTGGGCTCCCTTTAGCTTTGTTCTACAGGTAACTGTGCGATGAGCACCGTCTCTTGCAAGAACCAAACATGGTCCTCCACTTTTGTATTGAATATATATTGACACTGAATACATGAAGAGATCCCATGAATGGCTAAGTCTGTCTGTAGGCACCAACATGTGTCCCTTGGTTTTTGCATGATTGGCATCCATCCAAATAGGGCACATTTCATGGAGATATAGACCCTGATTAGCCAGAAGGGCATTCATCTGCACATGTCTAGAGCACCCTTCAGATTGATACTGGGGGCATAGCCGGTGTGGGGTGGGACTAGCTGCATATATTCTCAGAAGACCTTCCATGCAGTTTCTTAACCATGAGTAGTGAACATCTGAGTAGGGCTCTGCTTATTGTTCCTTGACCTAAAAAAGAAGTGTTTGCTGAATTTTAAAAAGGTGTTGGGCCCCATACATCCCACTAATGACAGCCCTTTCTCCCTTTCAGTCTCCAAAATCTTTTTCATTGCCTAAGCATTTTCATTGAGCCTTGGGTGGTGGGTGGTGGTTTAGAGAACTAGATGCTTTGTTGACAGCAGCAAAGCTGTATGCAAGGTAGCAAATATTATTTGCTAAATAACAATGTCTGAGAGGTTTTGCTTCTGATCACTACTAAGTGTTGCATATTGATTTCCTCCCTACTTGAAAAACAGTGACAGGGATAGAATTGGCGTTTGAACTTGAAAACATAGAAGTATGTCCTGAATATTTACATAAATCTCATTCTGATTTCTCTGTGCTTAAAGGAGATGCTGTGTTATGAATGTACAAACAAATCAAATGCTGAACAGATGAGTTAAAACCAAAGGCCTCTCTTCTTTTGGCCAACAGCTACTAATTGGCAGACTCCTCCTGGATTGTTTCAAAAAGCATTCTGGATCTGAAATGTGCTGCACATTCTTGGAATACACTCAGTTCTTTCCAAGCCTCCCTTCTCACCACCACCATGGAACAAGTGTGAGGAAAATTTCACACAGCCTTTTCATCCAAGCAAATTTACCATTGCAAATGAATTTCATTGCGAAGAACAGAAAATGATGGCTGCTGGTAAGAAACCACACAAGAACAGGCACAGCCCATCCTGTTTTGCCACCTGAGGCAAAATGGGGGTTACCACCTCCTTCCACCCACCCTGCCTCACTTCCACCACTGCTGCACACCAGCTTTCACTAAACTTGGCAGGAACTGGGGGCACTCCCAATTGTGTTGCCGATCATTTTACCTGCTCCTTGGCTGCGGGGGAACCAAATGGCAGCATGGAACACAAGAAGATCTCATCAGACTCGGTGGGAGCTGGAACACTCCTCTCACTTGGGTTGCCTCCCACTTGGCTTCTTCACCAGGGAGCACAGAAGATCAGTGGCAATACCGTGCATCAGAACGCCTTCCTCTTGGTGGTGAAGTGGTGAAGTGAGTGGAGTGCCACCTCTTGCATTTTTGTCACCTGAGGCAGGCACTTCACCCTGCGTCATGGGCTCTGCACAAGGGTATCTGGCCTAGTGGAAAACAGCTTAGCACTGGGCATTTGTCCATTTTGATGAGTGTGGTGCTGCTTCACCAACCACAGCCAACTCCCACTTGCCAGCCTTCTTATTTACTTCCAGTCTGTAAGGGCCACATGGACCTCCTGCACCACCAGCCCCAATGTATACCAGCCTCCATTGGAGAGGTCTGCAAAGTCTCTCCTGGTTCTGTTATCCTATCTTTCTCTGCTACAAGTTCCCCAACCTTTGTGAATATGAGAGTGAGCTTCTTTAGTGAAGGAGGAAGAATCCACATGGTGACAGGGCAATGGATCTCCATATTTCCAAAATGAAGAAATACTGGAGATGAACTCTGAATTTGTCCCCAACATTGCCACCAACAACTGAACACATCCAAATACACCATTTTATTCCATATGATAACATTTCATTCATTCCTATTTGTCCACGTTGTAGTTTATTTCTGCTTCAAAAACAAACTGATCCCCACCTCATCCTGGGAGCAGCCTCCTAATATTTCTTTCCCCCTACAAAATCCACACTGCTCCTTCACACTTAATATTCTCCTTTTCCGCCAAAGTGTCCTTGGCAAGAAAAAGCAGCTTCTACCTTGGCTGAGAATTTTCTGCTGGATTCTTCTGAAGACACTTTTAACTACATATTATTATCCCATCTGGCTGCGTTGCAAACGGATAGTGTAGGCAATAGGTTTATACGCTTTTGTACTGAAATGGCAAAACTCTCCTCAAAAGCCATGGAACGGTCCTTTTGAAAGGCTTTCTGTCATCCAATTAGCACAGCTGCAGAACAACAGTTCCATTTCTTTTTTAAAAAAAATCTCTTTTTGACACCTCCTGCTTAATGCACTTACACGTTATGGCGTTCTTCCAGAACAGATTATTTCCTAATGCAATTAAGGCAAGTAATACGCTGACAACCACTTCCTTGAAAAATAAAAGGAAAATAGGCTTAATTAATTGGTTCCATTGGAATAAATAATGGGGGAGAAGTTCTTCAGCTTATTAAATTTATGAGTGAATTTTCTCTTTAAGAAAGACGTGAAGAAGATTAATTCCTTATAATGGTTCCCTGGGCTTTTTGTTGTCACAGTGCAGAGAATGGTAGTGACCCATTAGCAGGATCAATCAAAGCAATTTAGAGTGTTTTTCCCAAGTAATGCACAGTCAACCAACAGTGACCTCTAAGCAATTTATTTTTTTCCCTTCAGAACCAGGGATGGCTTTTTGACCAACTGAATATTTGTTCCCTCTCTAGCATTATGTATGTTTTTGTTTGTTTGTTTGTTTAAAGGTAATTGTTTCTGCCGTTGGGGAAAGACAGGCAGGATCGAACATCCTCCTTAGTATTAGAAGAAAATGAAGAGACACCTGGATCACAAGCCAAAAGAAATTGTGCAAGCTGCTTCACACAACATTCTCACTTTCCTTACTGGCTTGCCTTTTTCTGCTGTGAGGAGCCAAACCATGGGAGAACATCTGACACTCTGATGTTGGCAGCATGAGAGAGAGAAAGAGAATGGTGGCTGGTGATCACTTAAGCATCACTCCTCATTCCCCCAAAGTGGGCATGTATTTGCTTATGCTTATTTATATGTCTTTTCCCAGTAGTGATGTATGGAAGTGAGAGCTGGACCATAAAGAAGGCTGATCGCCGAAGAATTGATTCTTTTGAATTATGGTGCTGGAGGAGACTCTTGAGAGTTCCATGGACTGCAAGAAGATCAGACCTATCCATTTTGAAGGAAATCAGCCCTGGGTGCTCACTGGAAGGACAGATCCTGAAGCTGAAACTCCAATACTTTGGCCACCTCATGAGAAGAGAAGACTCCCTGGAAAAGACCCTGATGTTGGGAAAGATGGAGGGCACCAGGAGAAGGGGACGACAGAGGACGAGATGGTTGGACAGTGTTCTTGAAGCCACCAGCATAAGTTTGACTAAACTGTGGGAGGCAGTGGAAGACAGAAGTGCCTGGCGTGCTCTGGTCCATGGGGTCACGAAGAGTCAGACAAGACTAAACGACTAAACAACAACAACAATTTATATGTCTACATTTGGATTTAGAAATGATGGGTTTTATGAACCGATTTCTGCTCAGGCAACAGAACTTCCCCTCCCTGTCCTCTCCCTGCAACCCTCAAAACTGTTCTGGAATAGGACTGCGCAGAGGGAGCATAAGTTCTGTAAAGGTAAAAAAGGTAAAAGACCCCTGGATGGTTAAGTCCTGTCAAAGGCGGCTAGAGGGTGTGGGGCTCATCTCATTTTTCAGGCCGAAGAAGCCAGCGTTTGTCCACAGACAGATTTAAGGGTCATGTGGCCAGCATGACTAAACTGCTCCTGGCACAACAGGACACCGTGACAAGAGTCAGAGTGCACAGATTGCTTTCGAACTGCTAGGTTGGCAGAAGCTGGGACAGAGCAACAGAAGCTCACCCTACTGTGGAGATTCGAACCACCAACCTTCCAATCAGCAAGTCCAAGAGGCTCACTGGTTTAGACAACAGCACCACCCACATACCATGAGGGAGTGGACACCACAGTTTAACTCTATGTTTCGGCGAAGAAGTATTTTCTTCTGTTTGTCCATAATCTTTCAACACACATTGCATGTCCTGAGTTCCACTTTTCTGCATCCACTTTTCTTATGCCATGCATAATTTTACATGCCTCTATCCTGTCCCCTTTTACTTGCCTTATAAACTAAAAAACAGATCCACTCAAGCATCGTAATCTTTCCCCATAGAGGAGTTCCTCCCCTTGATCATTTCAATTGCCCATTTTTCTTAACGTTTTCCAACTCTACAATATCTTTTTTGAGGTGAGGCAACTGCACACAGTATTCAAAGGCTGGACATATCGTCAAGTTGTATGATACCAGCTGTTGCAAACAAGAAGGCTTAAAGGTAACCTAGCTCCCATCTAACTCAGTTTATGCAGTGGTGGAGAGGCTAGAGGGAGCGGGGAGGAGAAGGACCATGCTTGCTGTTCTAAAGTCTTTGGGGGAAGAACAGGATTAAAATGAGAAAGATGCTAGTAAGTTTTCTAGGAAGCATCACTAGAACTTGGTGGAATAAACATGTTTAAAGCAGTATTTAAACTGATAATGATGATGACCTTTCCCCCAGCCTGGAACTGAAAGGAGCCTACACAAATTAGAACAACACCCACACCCCACATGATGAATTAAAATATATACAAAGCAAAAGCAAATATAGGTAAAGGGACCCCTGACCTTTAGGCCCAGTCGTGACTGACTCTGGGGTTGCGGCGCTTATCTCGCTTTATTGGCCGAGGGAGCCAGTGTACAGCTTCCAGGTCATGTGGCCAGCATGACTAAGCCACTTCTGGTGAACTAGAGCAGTGCACGGAAATGCCGTTTACCTTCCCACCGGAGCAGTACCTATTTATATACTTGCACTTTGACGTGCAGGAGCTGGGACTGAGCAACGGGAGCTCACCCCATCGCTGGAAAAAAGCAAATATATTAAAATACAAATAGCAAAACAACAAAAACACAGGATAATTAAACGCCCTTTCCTCAAAAAACAAACAAAGCCAAACTTTTAACAGCCTATACTTCCAATGTGCCCCAAATACACATTGGATGTGCCCTAAAATACAACACATGATATGCGTTTTCTCCTGTGTGTGAAATCTCTGATGAGAAATAGGAGTTGTACTTGGATGAATGTTCTTTTTATGCACCAAGCATTTCTGTGGTTCCTCCTCTTCATTGGCAATCGCATCAAGAACTGTGGAGAGGAGGGTAGGGACAGAGGAGAAAAACGTTTGAACATCTAGGGAGCGATCAAGAACCTGGTGCAAAAAGCTGGTGTAAATTAAAGATGACATAAAGTTACACTCAAGATCAAAACCCCGTTCAGCAAAGAGCATTCTCCTCTGCCTAAGCTTGGCAGAGAGAAAACAAGTCTTTAAAAGAGGATTCTAACCCAAATGACCAAGACAGAGCTAGCCTAAGTCCTCCTCTCTGCTCCCATCCCATCTGACCCCTAGGACACTTCAATTTTGGGTGTTAACCTAGCCTACCTAAGCTCAGCCAACTCAGTCCTAAGTGTACTGGGATGAGCAAGTTATGCTAAGCCAGGTTTGGGGAGCCCAGCAGAGGGTCAGATCTGCCTCCCAAACTGCTCATCCCAGAAGATCTTGCCCATAGGATTGTTCCATAGATATTATTTTCTATGGTGCTATGATTCTATAACGGTTTGGAGATCTGGAGTGCTTTTATTCATCTATATGTTAAAGTTATGTTGAGTATAGTGGTGGTGACTGTATCCTTAATGTAAGCTGATGGTTGTCCTTGTGCACATACTGGTTTGTTGTTGTTGTTGTTGTTGTTGTTGTTGTTGTTGTTGTTGTTGTTGTTGTTGTTAATATTTTCATATTATGCTCTCTTGGCTAAATTTGCAAATATAAAATTAATGGAAACTGTATTTCGAGTAGGAACAATCATAAAAAAATTGTGGAGAGGACTGAGGGTGCAGGGAGAGAAATAACACCCAGGATGATTTATTTATTTATTGAGTTTTTGTGCCTCCCTTCTTCCCAAAGGAGCCCAGGGCTGCAAACACATCAGTAGTGAAACAACACAATTAAAAATAAAATAAACACACATTTAAAGCATTTAAAAACAATTATTAAAACATATTTTTTAAATTGTGAACCCATGGGCTCAGCAATCAGAGGCAATTGCTACAATTTATTTTTTAAATGGCTACATTTGCAGACTGGGAAGAGAAGGGAAAATATCTCATGTGCTCCTATTTTTTGGAATTTTATTGTGTGGTGGTTTCTCCTCTGAGATATGTTAGGCTCCCTCAGTCACGTGCTTCTGCTGGCTATTGAAAAAACAAAACATTTCTATTTATTCAAGCATTTGTGGATTTCTATTTACTCTCTCTGTTTTGCTGGGATTGTGTGACTTTTTGTTGCAAGTACCAAGCAAACTGTAAAAGCAGGAAAAGGCGGGTACAAATTTCAGAAATAAATAAAGAAAACAATACAACTATAAATAAATAAGCACAAATCATTTTAAAACATTTTTTAAACCTGTCACAGCTAATAATATCAAGGTTGCCAGGGACACTAACTTTTTGTCTGCAAATGCCTGGGCAAACATTGATTCAAAAGGAAATTAATTAACGTTAACAGCCAGAACCTGTTATAACCATTATCCTGTATGTTTTGTCCCCCCCCCTTACCCATATAGAAATAATGAATATCCTGTCTTGTGCACATGGTTATGTACATACATGCGCATGCACACACATTGTCTATATATTACGATTCCCACTGCGCACAAACTTCATGATTCAAAATCTCACCTCATTTCTATCATATTGAGCAATAAGATCACGGCTTTTTTTTTTTGCCTTGGATGTTTGTCACAGTACTATTTCACATTTCTGTGGCTTCAAATGAACTTCCTGTCATCACGCATCATTATTTCCCTGCTTTGTTTTCTAGTTTGATTTGTTCCAACAACTGAACAAAAGCATTATTGAAAATTGGACAGCTCATTTGTTCAGCATCCCCTTTTGTTCTTTGGGAGTTGCGTGCGGAGTCTGGTGAAATAATTTGAATCAAGTGATGGGAAATTCTCTGATAATGCTAATGTATTTGATTTAATTGTTTCTTAGAAAAAAGAATTCTGTTTGGCAAGTTATACACAATATAAAACGAAGTAGATTGTGCTCCTCGTTCAGTGTCTTCGGGTATCAAGCAAAATCAAATGGCAAACATCAACTTATGGGAAGTGAGGTGGTGTGAATAACTCACTATGGTTTGTTTAATACTACACTGTGGTTTAACATAATGCTATACTGTGGTTGCCTGAGCTCCGCGAGTGCGGCTTTCTCCAGATTGAAGTGCAGAGTGTTTGAGGACTGGGACATTAGCAGGGAAACCAAAATGCTCGTTTACAAAGCTATTGTACTACCAACCTTAATGTATACTTCTGAAACAGGAACCACTTATAAACACCATCTCCAACTCCTTGAAAGATTCCATCAACGGTGTCTCCGAAAAATTTTACACATCACTTGGGAAGAAAGGAGAACTAATGCCAGTGCACTGTAAGAAGCAAAGATCCCCAGTGTCAAAGCAATGATTCTTCAACATCGACTTTGTTGGACTGGTCATGTTGTGCGGAAGCCTAATTATCGTCTTCCAAAGCAACTACTCTATTCCAAACTTAAAACTGGAAAGTGTAATGCTGGTGGCCAACAAAAGAGGTTTAAATACTGTCTCAAGGCAAATCTTTAAAAAGTAGTATAAACACCAACAATTGGGAAACACTGGCCTGCGAGCGCTCCAATTGGAGAACAGCCTTTACCAAAGGTGTCATGGGCTTTGAAGACACTCAAACTCAGGACACAAGGGAGAAATGTGTTAAGAGGAAGGCATCCTTGGAAAATCCACACCATGATCAACTCCCGACCGGAAACCAATGTCCCCACTGTGGAAGGATGTGTGGATTCAGAATTGGCCTCCACAGTCACTTACAGACTCATTATTAAAACTGTTTATGGAAGACAATCTTACTCGGCTTCAAGTGATCACCAAAGAAGAAGAAGATAGTGTAGTTAATGTGCAAAACAAGCTAGCTAGTTTTCCCTGCTTGGTCCCTGCAAACTGTCTTCAGTTATGCGGTTGTGGTTTAAAATGTCAGTGTAAATCAGACTGGAATGGATACAAGCCAACACAGCAGATTTCTACTGCAATTATGGGAATTGCTGGCAACCATTGTTTAATGCAGGTTTTCAAACATGCAGCCTTCTAAATGTTGTTGGGCTAGGACTCACATCAGCTCCAGTCAATAGTGGGAGTTCCCACTATTAGGGTGTTACAGTAATTGTAACAAGGGATGGGTGAATCTGTAAGTTTCAGTTTTTCTCAGTTTTCCTATTTTTTAGTTTTAAATTCAGTTCTTCATATGTCTACATCAATTTATTGTGGGGGTTTTTAAGTCTTCATGAAAATTCATCAATACATTACTGCAAATTTATTCTAAAGTGTACATTTATATGCAACTTTCCCTGATACACATTTTTACCAAGAAATTTCCCTCACTGTAATGCTTTTCAATTTTGACTGAGATGTGCATTTTTAGCACATGGTATGCATTTTGGCATGCATTACATGGCAGGAGAACTGCATTGCAAAATTCAGAGAAGTGTGAATTTCAGAGTATGCTCATGTTTCAATTCATGCATTGTCTTGAGAAATGTGAAATGGCTAAATCCATCTTTAAATGAGAACTGAATTGAATTTCACCCCCATCTCTACCAGAGGCAATGTCTGGAACAGCCTAGAACTTGTCAAAAGTGTGTTAATAGCCTGGTGATGTGTTTCCATGGGAACTAATTGTTTGACCATTTTCCCTATGTCATTTTATATACTTCAAAGGAGCAGGAGGCAGATCTCCTTCCCCCAACTAAGGAAGTTGTCATAAAGGTATCTACATGTGAAATGACCCCTAGGTTGCAAGTTTAAACCAGAGACAGGGAGCTGAGTTTGGATATGCCCAACTACATCATTTTGGGGTACTAGCCGTCATCTTATGGAGATATTGTGTGGGAAGAGTGGAGTTTGTCTGTCTTTCTGTCAGAAGTCCAGTTTCCCAGCTTGATAACACAGTAAGCGTAGATAATTAAAAAGGAGGATTTATTGCAAAAACAAACAGATAGCTTCAGATGGCTCTAACAAAACCTCTGGCATCATTACTCAAGATGACCCATCTGAAGATTTCTTTTGGCATCGACAGAAGATATTAAACTTACGACCCTTACGACTCTTGTTTTGCTTCCTATCTAGCAGCCCTTCCATTCGCCGACTCTTCAGATTTAGTGGATCAGCTCCAACCTCTTCCTGGTCTGAGCGGCTGTCTCTGAATCTATTCTCTCCTATTTGTGCTTCCTGCGAGCTTTGGCTGTGTTCTAGCCTGCTCTCAGCTACTGCCTTATCAGCCTGCCTGTCAAGGTCAGGAAAAGCTAAAGTCTGCAGCTGCCAGTTCTCCCCGCCTGACTAACATCAAAGCCTCTCTGTTCCTGGCTGCTTTCTGCAGTTTGCTGCAAACCTTTGCTGGGAGCTGGCTCATTCCTGATACTTTCACAGTATTTAAGCTATGTCTATACCTATATAAAATCCTTCTTATTTGTAAATAAGCCTAAATATTACAAAAAAGAGGCAATACTCCAGTGACGTCCTTCCAAAGGAAAAAAAACCCAATGAGTGTTTCACTTCTGGAACTTGTCATCCTTTAAAGATGCATAGGAAGTATAGCAGTCTGTACAGTCCCATGTGTTTTCTTTCTATACATAAATTATATACTAAAATAAATGTGATAATAAAAGCATAGTGTTTATTTGCAGTGTATCAACATTATATATATGCACATTGCTAATATCTGGGTATGCAATATTAACATTCAAAACGGCACATTCTCCAATAATTAATTTTAGAAATGTTCTTAGCACTACTAGCACGAAGGAGGAGTGGAATGCAGCACAGCATTCTGAAACTAAATGATCTTGATGGGGGGGGGGAGAAATATTTGAATTTTAGACCTGAAAAGGGAGAAACCGGAAGAAACAAGAAATTGACAGATCTGTCCACTTCTAACTGCGGACCCTACCTATTGGTCCACCGCCACACAGAGGACACACCACCACACAGAGACTTCATTCATAAAGTTTGTATGCATTTGTAGGCTGAAAAGAACACAGGAAACAGGGCCAGTGAGCCTGATTCTACTCCCCCCCCCCCCGTATACAAATATCTGATTGATACTTCGGTTCTGCAGTGATTCAGTGTCTGTAAGTCTTTATACTTCAGATAGCTCTTATAGAACTAGGTATGTTATGCACCATTGAAACTCTGATTTTGTTACCACTTCCAACTAGCTTCATTTTATCTTCCACAAGTTTTACTGCCTCCCTTATCAAACGGCATCCTGCCTTCAGGCATTGCTCTGAAATTACTTCTCTCTATATTGTAGTCACGATTCTGAGCAGCTAAGATACACTAGCATTTGCTCTCTGGATCCATTTTAGCTAACCTATGTTTATTGCACCAGGCTCTATCACAGATATAGCCCCCCCTTTTTTGGAACCATAAAAAGCCTTCATTACATATCTTTAGACACTAGGCTAAAATGTTTCTCTGTAACCAGGCTTTGGGCTGATTAACATTCAATGGCCTTGTAGGAGGAGGGTTAGTAGCTTATTATTATGTATTTTGTGTTCTCATTTTTGAATTTTTATGTTGAGAATCACCCTGTGAACCTCGGATAAATAGTGGTATACACATATGTAGTAGTAGTAGTAGTAGTAGTAATAATAATAATAATAATAATAATAATAATAATAATAATAATGTTTGAATTTAATATGATAAGTCACTTGTTCCTGATGTGCAAAGATTAGAACTGCTACCTTCTAAGTCATTGAAAAGTGTATTCATGAAATGTTGTTGCAATCTGAACATAATAGGACATGACACTATGAATCGCCCCTTACTAATTTTTAAAGCACACTCTGTGTACGTGACCCCAAGCTGCTAACCTTTTATTTTATGCACCTTTTGTGTTTGGTGCCTTCTCATATCTCAGCATATCTGGAGTTGCTTTGAACATTGATTTTTTCCCGTCTCCTGTAGAAAGGTGGCTGGTAAATCTTAATAACAATAATAATGAAAAATTCATGAGATTACCAACAATTCAATTACTAAACTTGAAGTAAATGTAAAATGGAGATAGTGCTGCCACCTCTTGGTTGCATACCAGATTAGCAAGGCTGCAAAATGCAACATACGCAGCCCGGACCTATGTAGAATTCAAGGGACTTACTTAAGAGCAACTGTGACTGAATCACATCAGACTTCTAGATCATGGGTAGGCAAACTAAGGCCCGGGGGCCAGATCAGGCCCAATCGCCTTCTAAATCCGGCCCGCAGATGGTCCGGGAATCAGTGTGTTTTTACATGAGTAGAATGTGTGCTTTTATTTAAAATGCATCTCTGGGTTATTTGTGGAGCATAGGAATTTGTTCATTCCCCCCCAAAAAAAAAATATAGTCCGACCCACCACAAGGTCTGAGGGACAGTGGACTAGCCCCCTGTTGAAAAAGTTTGCTGACCCCTGTTCTAGATAGAGGATTGCTTGGAACGAAATCCATTTGACATCAAATGAAACATTGGTTTGGGCTCAAAAATTTCTATCTGCTGCTTCATATATATTTTTTTCTTAAAAAAAAAAACCTAACATCCCTCCAGAGTCTTCTGATGACTGTCCACACTAAAACAAACATTTTGTTACAATTCTGAGATGAACTGCCTCTTTGCAATAACATTCCAGGCCACCTGTATGTGAAAATCAGATGAAAAGGTTAATTGCACACAGATATTCCATTGCAATGTCCCCTTTAGTTGGGTTTGTGATGCTGGCATGAGTTCTGGCCAACCTAATCTCTCACATATGCTTCAGACATATAAACGGCCAAGGGTTCTGCCAGAGGGAAGAAGCTCTGATCTTCCAAAGGTAACATCTAAAGCAGGATGAGCTGTGCTAGTGTAGCATAGACTGGTAAGTGAAACACATATTGTTTTATTCCAACAAATATCCTTGGATTTTGAAGAAGCAAAATAATTCCCCCTGTATATCTATTTGATTTGATGTTGTTGCCTGTTTCTTTGGTGAGCTTATCTCATAACGTTCAAGGTAGCATAAACAAAGAGCAAGTAGCGTGATCTGACTATGTTTACAGCACTCTGCTGCACATGAAAGCCGCTTCGTTCTCCACGTTCTGTATTGCAACAGTCGTGATGTTGTGATGCCTCCAGGTTTAAGCACCTGATGCCTGGGGAAGGAGCATTTTCAAAGGCGATCCTTATGAGCTGGAATTAGCTTCCATCGTATTCTTCCCAGGGCTCAGCCCTAGCTCTTCACAGTTCACTGAGACCAACATTTTGCCCAGGGAAAAATTGAATGACTTTAGTTTTGTACAGATAAAGCTCTAGTAGAATTTTCTTAGGTATCTGTTTCTTGTTTGCTTTTTTGCATTTTTAATTATTATTTGCAAATTTAACAAAGAAAAGCAGTAGGGAAATGGTTGAAGAAAAAATGAAATAAAGAAAAAGACATAAAATGTGAATAATACTAATAGCAACAAAAGCACACAGTTTATATTATAGATAGAATAACTATCAATACACGCATCTTAAGTTAAATTATATGAGCTAAATATAAGCTCTCCAGATGTCCACACCAAATGGACACCTTTATGGTATACAGTGGTACCTCAGGTTAAGTACTTAATTCATTCCGGAGGTCCGTTCTTAACCTGAAGCACCACTTTAGCTAATGGGGCCTCCCGCTGCCGCCGCACCGCAGGAGCCCGATTTCTGTTCTCATCCTGAAGCAAAGTTCTTAACCTGAAGCACTATTTCTGGGTTAGCGGAGTCTGTAACCTGAAGCGTATGTAACCTGAAGCGTATGTAATCTGAGGTACCATTGTATGTTCAAATGTAGTTAGGGCAGTGAGGACCTCAGGCTATTGTTTAATGGAAAATGTGTATTTACTCTTCCAGGCTGATAGCATAAATCTCTTAGCAACCATTTGTCTACAACTAAATTGACCCAAATTGTACAACAAAGCAGGTCTTTTCATGCAAAGAGTGTATAATTTGGGATTGTTCTCTTTTTTTTTAGCAAGGAAAAAATATTCCGTCATGAATCTAAGTCTTTGCCATTGCACTCTGCAGCACATCACTTTCACAGCCTAAATTAGCTCAGCTCTACTGCAAACCTTCAGATTTGAGCCACCATCTTCACATACTAAATCAGTCATTCCAAGACTGATCAGGGCGCTGTTGTGTTGCTTGAGAGAACTGCTAATATGTTGTAAGAGATTAATAAATTAAATCATTAAAGGCTCCTGAGAGGGTTTGCTGCTTTCCACAGTCTCTGAGGGCAGGTAATTCTGCTGCGTCTGCAGAAGGAAGGTTTGAATAACTTCATCAGAAGTAGAAGTTATGAATGCTGTGGGGAGCCTGAGAGAGAGCTTTCCCATCATGCCTACCAGGGCCATCAGATCAAATAGAGATGTATCTGATGGTGCAGTTCCACTGATGGAAGGCTCTTTGATCCAGCAGAGATGTCTTTCAGTGGAACTCAGAAAGAGACAGCATGTTAGTTTCTGTTTGCCACTGTGCAGCTGCTTAGAGTCACAAGACTCTGTTTACATTCCAGAGACAGTCCAGGCTGTTGGAAGTCTCACAGGAGATGGGAGACGGATGTGACATTACTGGTTTCCTGTTCCTTTGTTCCTTTATTGTTCAGTTGCTCTCTGCTTCCACAGAGAGTTGCTGTCTGCATAGTTAGAAATAAAACTCCTAGCATGTAGCTCATACTATCTCATTCTTCCGCATGCTGCTGGAAACTCTGCTGAATGGGGGATGTGCCCGGAGCCTTATCAGAGGCTCAGGTCGTCAATCACGTCAGGGGACTCGGCCAGAGGAAGGTGAGCTTTATCAGCTCGGTCGAACGGTGATCCCGACACAGCATTTCCTATTGTTCTCTCTCTCCTCTGAAAACTCCTCTACCATCACTATCCACACTGTTCCAAATAGTTTCCAAACCTTCTGGTTTTGCAAAGAGCTTCACCCAAAGAGGTCTTATTGTACAGAATAGGATGGCAGATCTAGGTTTTGCAGTGTAAAGCCATTTTGGAGTTGTTGTTTTGTTTTGTTTTTTGGTATTCTTTGGTATCAGTTCCATAGATTCACATTGTGGGATAATTCAGCCTCACGTAGCCAACGTGCTTAAGTCTAATTAATGCATGAAAGGGTTAAGCTGTCCTGCCAGGCAGTGCTAAGTCCCCCTCAGCGTGGGAGGAAGAGCTACCGAATCCTTTGCCCTCCCACTTTCCACCACCGTCCACCATGGAATCCCTATCCGTACAGAGGTCCTAGCTGGATGCCCCAAGCTCAGATTGCATGGCTTAAGCAAGCCATTTTTGTGTTTCTGTACAGATAATTTAGAATTTCCCATTTTGAAACCTAATTTGCACTGTCTGTCTTTTCTTGCTGCAGTATGGAAAGGGTCCAAACAAATACAATACCTTGTTACGCAACATATAGAGCACAACAGGCTGAATAGTAATGTTTGTAACAAATTTCTTTACTGGTTACTTCCTAACACACGAATCAAGTCCAAGATGTACACCATATACAATCCTTAAGAAGGTATATAACCTATTTAATTAAATCCAATGCAGAAATTTTCAATGGTGTGTCATAGGCAGAGGTCTTACACAGTATATATTTCACATAGCTTATATGGAATATGTCATTATAAGAAGCAGGTATAGTCCAATTCAGTTTTTAAACCTAAAGGATGAAGAGTAAGAAAATAAATCTGCTTTCCCTCTGTGTAAGGACTTTTCTTGCATTTTCAAGAGGTCCTTGATAGGTCCAAAGTACAAAAAATGGCAGATCATCCTCAGTGTGAGATTTTTGGATGAAATGGGATACCAGAGGAGCATCCAAAATTCTATTTCTGCTTGAGCCAGCCTGCCCATGTTTGCTACCTATGGTAGCCAACCTCATCAGCAGTATTGTCCATGACAGTCTGGGGACCTTTTCTTAGCCACATTTGAGGACTGTGTAATATATGAACTCAAACAAGAATGAAAGGAAGAAATTTATCTGCATTGGATTTAATTAAATAGGTTATATACCTTGCTTAAGGATTGTATATGGTGTATATCCTGGACTTGATTCGTATGTTAGGAAGTAGCCAGTAAAGAAATTTGTTACAAACATTACCATTCAGCCTGTTGTGCTCTATATGTTGCAGTATGGAAAGGCACATGAATCTCACAGTGAAGAGCTTGTGAGTAAACCATTTTTAATTTACCAGACATGTAGTCTCTCTAAGTGAAATGGGGAACTTTGGAAGCAACTTAGAAGGGAATATTTTAAGGTCCAATGTCCTATATTTCGATGATTTACTTTGCTGCTTGCTTTGCGATTTTGAATTTCGGCTAAGGCTCTCTCGCCAAAGAGTACTTGCCCTAAAACTGGATCTAGTCATCCAGGGAATTATCCTTTAATTTTACCGTATCTATTTTTCTTTTTTTACAAAAAATCCCCAACACATATAAAATAAGTTTGGGTGCTTTGTTTTGTTTTTAAGTCAGCCTCATATTTAGGAAAAATGATAGCACCAAGATCATTTTGCATGTATATTCAGTACATGGAACTGATTAATTTATAATAGATATTTAGTGTGAAGCACCTGTAAGTGGACCGTTGATACAGCTATACCTGTAAAATAATCACATGTCATCTGAAACACTGTAACCTTGCTCTCTCTCACTCTCTAGTGTGGACAGACTATCTAAAATATAGTCAAAAGCATAACAAACACCCCCAAGGCATGGCAATCACTGCAGACAACTTATGCTGAGATAGCGGTATTGATCTGGAATTTGCAAATCCATTAATAATGTAGTGCACTAAGGTGAATGTTAAAGGATTTGTTTTGGCAGTCATGTGGAGTGCATTCACAGATGCTGTTTGCCCTTGACTGCCACTTGCAGCTGATTTAAAGCTGGTAATCACGTGCTATGAAAATGATGTCCTGCTTTTGCTGCCTGTTTCTTATACTCAACTGAAAGAATTCCCACTAATGATTTTTGTGGATGAGAAATGCACCTTCCATGGACTCCATCCACATACAGTGGTACCTTGGGTTACATACGCTCCAGGTTACATACGCTTCAGGTTACACACTCCGCTAACCCAGAAATAGTGCTTCAGGTTAAGAACTTTGCTTCAGGATAAGAACAGAAATCAGGTTCTGTCGGTGCAGCAGCAGCAGGAGGCCCCATTAGCTAAAGTGGTGCTTCAGGTTAAGAACAGTTTCAGGTTAAGAACGGACCTCCAGACCGAATTAAGTACTTAACCTGAGGTACCACTGTATAGCTAAATATCATATTCCAGGCATATGACAGCAACTTATTTTCCTAGTTGAGAATAATGTTGGTGCCATTCCTGTGTTCCTCAATAACTGCTGCCCCTTGAAGGAACAGGGAGATGATGGTGCAATGCTTGAATATTCTGTGATGTTTGGATATTCAGTAATATTTGGATGCTGTGCATGAAGAAGAGTTTGGATTTGATATCCCGCCTTTCACTCCCCTTCAGGAGTCTCAAAGCGGCTAACATTCTCCTTTCCCTCCTCCCCCACAACAAACATTCTGTGAGGTGAGTGGGGCTGAGAGACTTCACAGAAGTGTGACTGGCCCAAGGTCACCCAGCAGCTGCATGTGGAGGAGCGGAGACGCGAACCCATGAAGAAGCAATATAAATCTACAGGAACATGGATGTAAAGCATTCCAAATTTGATGAATGCATAAAGCAAGGATGCAAAACTGTGGCCTTCCAGATGTTGTTGGGTTTTAATCAGGCCCAGCCAGTGTGGTCAGCCAGGTTAGGGATCATGGGGACTGTAATTCTAACATCTGGAAGGCCATAGCTTCCCCATCACTGGCGTGGACTAACGATAGCAAAGGAATAACAACTGGAGGGGAGCATAGCTTTCGAGCCCTGGGCTTCCAGGAGGCATCTGCTTGGTCACAGTAAGAAGCAGGATGTTGGATTAGACCAGGCATGGCCAAACTTGGCCCTTCAGATGTTTTGGGACTACAACTCCCATCATCCCTAGCTAACAGGACCAGTCGTCAGGGATGATGGGAATTGTAGTCCCAAAACATCTGGAGGGCGAGTTTGGCCATGCCTGGATTAGATCTACTTTTGGTCTGATTCAGAAGGAAAGCTTCATATTCTTGCAAGGCTCTCACTGTTACAACCAAATCACCATTGTAAGAGTAACTGCTTTTTATTTATTTTTAAATGTTTTCATATCTTGCTCAGCTGGGGGGAGGGAAATCTGTGAAAACAAAATTTGTGCTTTCCTGCTGCATTTTGACTTGACTAGATGTTTTTCAATGTCTGAGTGCATGTAAATCAGCCCTATATAAATTTCATTAAAAACATATTGAAACAAGTCTTTCAAATTATCAACTTTAACAGCTGTGATTACACATTAGTGCCCTTAGTATCACTTTAAATACTTAACTTCATGTTTCCCTGCATAATGTGGATCCCTAACCTTTCCATTAAAGTTTAGAGGGGAGGGAAGACAAAAAAGGCAGAGATATTGTGAGGCATGTTAATGCATTTACAATAAAAAATACATTAGTCCGGTCATGATGTGTGTGGTTTTAATGCCCCTCCCCTTAAAGCATGGCATTTTGATAACAAGGAGCAATTACTGGACAAGGAGAAAGTGTGTGAAAGGAACAGAATAATGTATTGCTTTTTCACTTTGGGGATTCAATCTGCATGAGAACACCTGCAAAGTAAGATTTGCAGTCTGAAGCTAATCTGCACTAGGTATCTACCCCCTTCACAAAATTGTCTCACAATGTGCTATGATTACCAGTGCAGGTCAGAGATAAGGTCTCAGAATTCAGCAGCGGGTTTTTGGCAAGCTAAGATAAACAGCCTCTAACAGAATGTGTTGAGACACCTTTGTGGAACCTTATTGTAATATTGCTTTGCCTTTTTCAAATCATGCCATCTGACACTTTTAGGTTCGTGAACATTCACACTCGGCAACATTTTGTAGTTGGGGCACACTTTCGTACTTCTAACATTATTCTTATGCTAACATTCACAAACTAAGGATCTCTCACCTCCATGAATGCTCTTTTATATCTGTTCTACACTGTGTTGGACACCAGCAAATCTGGAGTTAAGCATGCTGAAGTCCATTGATCATCAACTACATGAGAAGTTTTATTTTATTTTATTTTGTTTTATTTATTTTATTGAATTTATATACCGCCCTATACCCAGGGTCTCAGGGTTTTATTCACAGAATAAAAACAAGATATAAAACCACAAAAATACATAATAAAAATAAAAACAACAACCCAATAGCCCCTCCCCCAAAAGACACATTTTAAAAGGGCATAGATGTAAATCAGATCAACCAAAGGCCTGGTTAAAAAGGAATATTTTTGCCTGGTGCCTAAAGGTGTATAATGAAGGCTCCAGGTGAACTTTCCTGGAGAGAGCATTCCACAGATGGGGAGCCACTGAAGCGAAGGCCTGTTCTTGTGTTGCCACCCTCTGGACCTCTTGAGGAGAGGAAAGAGGGCCTCAGAAGATGATCTCAGGGTCCAGGTAGGTTCATATGGAAAGAGGCAGTCTTTGAGGTATTGCGGTCCTGAGCCATTTAAGGCTTTATAGGTCAAAACCAGCACTTTGAATTGGGCCCAGAAACTAATTGGTAGCCAGTGCAGTTGGACCAGGATCAGTGTAATATGCTTAAACCGTCTTGATGCAGTGAGCAAACTGGCCGTGGAATTGGGTTGTAAGCATTTATTCATCAAGAAGCCTTGGAATGTGATGGTGCTTCTAGCATTTATTAGCAGTATGCAATCAGATAGACAAAACCCAGCATCCTCCATAAAGGATATGAACATATGTTGAATAGATACTAAAAAAGCTGGTGGCATAGCAGCTAAAGGTAAAGGTAAAGGGACCCCTGACCATTAGGTCCAGTCACGGACGACTCTTGGGTTGCGGCGCTCATCTCGCTTTATTGGCCGAGGGAGCCGGCGTACAGCTTCCGGGTCATGTGGCCAGCATGACTAAGCCGCTTTTGGCGAACCAGAGCAGGGCACGGAAACTACATCAATGCAATTGGAAGTTGTGGCTTGTACTATAGAGCTTATTAATAGTGATGAAGCAATTGACATCTTTCAGCACATTGATGCTGCTATAGGTACTCCTAGATCTTGAAAACAATTTAGGAATCTCCCATTATACTGATTGGTCTGGTCATTTTAAGTGTTACAGTCACTGGTTATTTTGGTTTTGTTTGTTTGTTTTTTAGTAGGGCTGTGAATAAAGTTTTGCAGTTTTTAGGAACCCCCAAATCTCTCCTCCGAAATCTTGACTCTAAGAGCATTATTGTTTTCTCCTTTGCACTTCTTTCCATACATTGTTTCTGTAACTATTGCTTTAATTATTTCCCCCCACCTCCTAACCATGAATATGCTCCTTTACCAGTCAATCAATAATTCCATTACGAAAATGATGATACCTGGGCCAATCAAACTTGGCTATATGCTGGTGATATTAACAACAAACTGTGTGGATCTTGAATGAAGGCAAAGTTTCCTGGACTGATCACATGAGCAATTCAGACCAAATGGGAAGGAGGGGACAAATGATGCTCATTTTAGGCAATGCATCCCGAAGAGGGAAATATTTATATTTCTTTCTTTTACAATGATCTACCAAACGCCACCGAAAGAGGGAAGTGACCTTTTTATGATGCCATCTTTTGGCATTTGAAAATTCTCCTTTTCAGTTGAGCACTAAATGTTAATGTGCAAGTCTCTCTCTCTCTCTCTCTCTCTCTCTCTCTCTCTCTCTCATGTGTTGTTATTAAAAGATAGAGCCTGGAAAGTTTTATTATTATTATTATTATTATTATTTAAGGAACTAGTTCAAGTTCAACATGTCCAAAAAGGAACTAATCCCAGTTCATCTTTGCCCCTTTACAAAACAAAGGGCCTAGTTTGGTTCATCGTTAGTTTGCAGTTCAATTCAAGTTCATCCAAATATTTATTGGCAAAAAAGAGTAAAATAAATGTCAGCATTAACCATGTTACAAGTTTCTGTGTTAAAATATAATATATTTTAAAAGACGAATAAAATGTCTGTCCACTCACATAGTAGAACATGAATTGTTTGGTTTATTTGGTGTATATTATTATGATGAACTAGAAATTATTCCAAGTTTTACTCCCAAATGAATTTAAATTCACATTTAGTTCACTCAGAAAATATAGGAATGACTTTCAGGTGTCATTAGAGACCCTTGAACTAATTCAGAGATCTATTAAAGACCTAACTATTTCATTTGACTCACTGTCAAAAAGCTAGTACCCCTCCTATCAAGAGACACTGGGACACAGTACCTCAAAGAACACCTCTTGGCTAACTCTGCCTCTTGCCAGCAACGCTGGTAGAGTTTCCATTAGTCCAACTGCCAAAGCAGCTTTGGATGTGAGGAGAGGCAAGGAATTTCATTTGGAAGCAGTACAGGCATCATCAGGCAGGAAGGATGTTCTGTGCCAGTTGCTGTTGCTGTCCAAGTGGCCTTTTGTATGCCACAGAATTCACAAGTGGAGATTAACTTATTGGAAGAGCAACCAAGAAGGGCATGAGATAACGCAGATGAAAGCTTGTTCACACTCCAGGAAGACATCATGAGGAATTCTAAGGAACTTATTTTCTTTCCTCTTTGACTTCCGTTGTACAGTTTTAAAACTTGTTCTCCATTTCCAGATCAGAATTAAGACTTTGGAATAGGGATGGAGGAGATATTCTATTTATTTCACTTTTAAAGCTGAATTGATTAAATTTGCACTTTTTGAAACACTATGAGAACCCAAATTCAGCCATACTTCAAAATCCTTATACAAATTTTGCAATGCAGTTCTGCAACCAACCAATGTTTACAGAAATGCATATATTAGGTCTAAATGTGCTTAAAATGACAATATTAATGAAAGCAACATGCAGAAATTGCTTGAAAAAATGTGTATATTAGTCAAACCTGCATACAAAATCTGCTCATTGGGAGAAATTCACACAACAATGCTGAAAAATTTCCATGAGGATTGAATAATAACAACAACAACAACAACAATAATAATAATTAATAATAATAATAGCTGATTGCTGTGAGAATGTGAAGAACCAAATTTAGCATTGGGGACTGAGTCAAAATTCACATATCCTTCCATCCTTACTTTGGAATAGAGCAAGAGACAGAGATCCAGTCCACCATAGTTAGTGTTTTGCATGAAAGAGCTACAGAGATTCAAATAACCATTGCTGAGCTTGTGACCAAACAGTATGCAACTGTCTCTATGCAACAACTGTCTACAATCATTACTATTTGAGCAATAACAGTAGCTTGTAAAAACATTGTCATAATCAAGGAAATTATAATGGTCCCGTAGACCAATTTACAAGATGGCACCTCCACTGAATGGCTGTGAAACCCAAAGTGGCCCTGTGTCTACTCAAGGCACTCAAGAGGTTGCTGGCTAGAGTTAAGTGGCCAAGGAAGTTCCATATTTGTGTGTCTGTTTGTGTGCCCTCACACACCATCTGCTTTCCAAGTGGTTGAACAGATAGATGTTTATAGCAGACTGGCACCAAGCCGAAAGATGCCAGCGAATATTGTAATTGTGACTTAATGCATGCTTGATATTATACCCACACATTCATTCTGTAGTTCCAGGCAGGTAAGAAAAAAACATGGCACTCATCAAGCCTATGATAGGCATCCAGTCCATGATGGATGGTTTGTCTTTGGTTTCCTGGGTCTTGTTTTGGCAGCCTACTCTAAATGACCTGTGGGTTGGGTGGCACAAGTTGTACAGACAACAGGAAGATATGCACTCCTGTTCCAGAGTATCAGGCCCCATGGACCTAGGTGTGACACAGGTGTAAGTCTGGCTGTTCGTCTCTTTCTTGAGCACACTTGATAAGAAGCAAAACCATAGCAAGGTAATGGGGGAGGAGTAGATCTGTACAGGCAACAAAGAATGTGTTGGAGAAGAACTGTCTCATTTGAACTTGCAGCTCACATGCCAGAAAAGGCTGACAACAAAACTAGCGTTATGACCTAAACAGTTTGAAGAATATCCAGTGCTCCTGTTATGCTTGAGCAACAGGCTCTCACTTGCACAATGGAACCTTCCTCTCCTCTCACCTGCAGCTGCCCACACATCTTCAAAATCTTCAGCAGAAGGTTGGAGGATACTCCAAAGCAGATTTTGAGGGTGTGCAGAGATGGGAGAAGGAAAAGAAGTTCTATTCATTGCATGAGCGAAACTCTGTGCATACAGTGTCATCATTTAATTGTATAAATCTTTGTGCAGTAACTATAATATTTATGTTTAAAAGTAGCTGTCTACCAGGAAGCTCTAGGCAAAAGAGAAACTTCAAAATCCTTCAAGCAATGTTGATGCTTGCAAGTCTCAATGTTATGTTTCTTGTTCGTCTTTAAAGCCATGACTATATCTAAGAAAGGTGTGGGAAGGCTCTGGGGCAAGGGGACAGAAAGCGGCGTAGGTTGAAATGAACTTTTGAGTTTCTAACCAAGCAATATGAAGTCACCTACGACAGTGGCAAATAATGCTGAAGCTTGCTATTTCCAATAATGCCTTGTGTTTTAGAAAGCTAAGAGCCTGAAATATAAATACATATAAAGTCAAGTCAAGCAATGTGTGGGTGTCTGCAGCCCATTATAAGTGTGTGTGTGTGTGTGTGTGTGTGTGTGTGTGTGTGTGTGTATCACTTTAAAATTGTTCTCGGTTGACTAAAATAATGTTATGTGGAATATTCTAACACCACAGCATTCATGATGGTGAGGAAATAATAAATTTTCACTACTTGCTAGAAATGGGGGAAAGAGAAGTAGAAAGGGAAAGGTTTTGCCATTTAACTGAGCTTGCATTCTGTAGTTAAAATTGAGTGTCATATAGGGAATGTTATTGCGCTGGTAAATATGACATGGTGTGCTGGGAGGCAAGTATTTTAAAGTTAACTATCAAAAAACAATATGGCTTTAGAAGAATTTATGTATTTCTGCAGTTTGAAATAAACATGCAATTCCATGAAATCAGTGTTCCATGGTGGGGGGAGAATTATAGCAAAAAAGTATTGTCATTGTCAGATGGGGCTGGAGGGGAACACTGAGTGGAGCATGTGCGTAAAGGCACTGGGTTGTGAAATAGAATAGTTTGTCATACTTCATTTCGGCATTAAATAACCTCTTGAAATGGCTGCCAGAATCAAGCTGAACCAAAAGTGTGGCTGCAAGAATAAAGATGAGATTTCTGATGGGATGTAACAGAGAGAATTTCTATGGAGAGCACAAAATCTTCGTGTTCCGTTGCCTGTGTTCACATATATGTGGTTATGCTATTGTTTTATTGTATAAAAGTAATTATGAAGCATAGTACAAACTGTATAAACAAAGAAATGAAATTATCCTAATCTGGCCACAGTTGTGGGCAGCTGACCACACAACTATTGGGGACTCTTGATTCAGATATGCATCCATATTTTGTATCAAATGAAACATGCAACAGGTATGTATCGTAGCATACACAGGGACGTGGATCCAGATATGAATTTGCATGGAACTCAGCTGATTGGCATGAATATTTCCAAATACAAAATCATTTGTAGCACTTGGTATCTTCCATTTTTACTTCATTGTAAACTCTCTTCTAAAATATAATAAAGGGCTGCTAGCTATTTTCCAACAAAAAAATCTATTTCCCCCCATGATCATATAAAAACTTGACAGTAATGCCAAGGTCATAGGTTTGATCCCTCGATGGGTACTTTTTCCCTGTATTGCAAGGGGTTGGACTAAATCATTCAAGGAGTCCCTTCCAAGTCTATGATTTTATGATCTGCAAAGAACAAGTGAATGAATGCAATCAAACTGTGCATTCTTTATGTACTTTCCTACCTTCTCGGACCACAGAGCCTAGGGCTTGCCAATCAGAAGGTCGGTGGTTCGAACCCCCACGACGGGGTGAGCTCCCGTTGCTCAGTCCCTGCTCCTGCCCACCTAGCAGTTCGAAAGCACGTCAAAGTGCAAGTAGATAAATAGGTCCCGCTCTGGCAGGAAGATAAATGGTGTTTCGGTGCGCTGCTCTAGTTTGCCAGAAGTGGCTTAGTCATGCTGGCCACGTGACCCGGAAGCTGTACGCTGGCTCCCTCGGCTTATAGAGTGAGATGAGCGCTGCAACCCCAGAGTCATCCGTGACTGGACCTAATGGTCAGGGGTCCCTTTACCTTTACCTTACCTTCTGGGAATAGATTTTTCCTTTCTAATATCCCCCAATACCATTTATGAGGCTGTCAGTTGGATTTCAGCACATGCGCTTTTTCCAAAGTCCCCAAGCTATTTTCTCCATGTGCAAAAGAAGAAACAGAAGCTGCTTTAATTAAGGGCACTATATTGATGTTTCGTTAACATTTTGCTTCCTTTTAAGAGTTTCCCTTCTAGAAATGCTACCAAAGGCAGAGTATTGGTATCTGACACTAACTCTATGGATTAGCACTTAATGAGATTGGCTAATGCATTTCATAAACTAGCAGCGTGTCAGTCGTCATTATAGGTGATGCTGAGTTCCTTAATTATTACAGAACCTCCATAAACTGTGCAACAAATCTTTTCCCCAGATTCATGCTATTTTGTATACTAGCTGCTCTCTATCCACCCCCTGTCCCATTCAGCTATAAATTAGTTGCATATTCTTAGGCATCATTGGTTTTTATGCTTCTGATTAATACGTGATAGGTTTAGGCTATAATGGTACAAGCATGTAATGGCATTTGAAGACCACTTCATGCATTATTAGCAGCTATGCTCCCTGCTGTCCTGTGGGTGCTTCCATGTCATTCCCAGTAGTGCATATCACATACTGAGGGATAGAAGAAAGAGGTTGGTTTCTGGTCCATGCCATTTTTGAAATATTTTAGGTTCTGATACATGTAAGCTACTGTAAGGACTGTGTCATCGTATTCAGAGATGTGCAATGTAATGAACAGGCAATGTGGACAGGCAAGGCCAGGTTATCTATAGTGTAATTGGAGCAACTCCAGAATGTCTTCAAGGGTATCCAGAGTCTGAGATTCTTTTATTTTCAAGTAAGTCTCCAGCCCTTCCAGAAGGCAAGCTATGGATACAAATGTACAACCTGCCTGGAGACTTTCTTGATGCTGAAGACACAGGTTTCATATTGCTCTGCACAACAGTTCCAGAAGTCTGAAGAGCCCCTCCCATTCCATTCAGATTGAATGTGATTCAGCCCCTCCAAGTGTCCCTATTTTCCAGGGAAAGTCCCGGATTTACATATGCTGTCCCGGTTTCTGATTTGATCTCGGAATGCCCCTCTTTTCCTTAGGATGTCCCTATTTTCCTCAGAGAAATGTTGGAGGGTATGGAGTTATGTGACCCCCCAAGCCGAGAAGATAGGCACCTATGCAACCTTTAGGCAGCCCTGTATAGGGAAGTTTTAAAATGTTTAACGTTTTATTATGTTTTTATTTATGTTGGAAGCTGCTCAGAGTGGCTGGGGCCCAATCAGGTAGTATAGGGTGGTCCCTATTTCCATCAGAGAACTGTTGGAGCGTGTGATGATGTAATCCTCCCTCCTTCTCCTTGGATAGAACCCTGAGGCTTTGTAACTGGAGCCAAAGTTAGGCTTTTCTACCTTTGTGGATTTTTGGAAGATGTTTGGCGGCAAAAGATGGCAAGGGAGTAGTTTAAGAAGAGCCTTCTGGATCAGGTCAATGGTCCATCTAGTCCAGGTACAGGCAAACTCCGGCTCTCTAGATGTTTTGAGACTACAATTCCCATCATCCCTGACCACTGGTCCTGTTAACTAGGGGTCATGGGAGTTGTAGTCCCAAAACATCTGGAGGGCCGGAGTTTGCCTATGCCTGATCTAGTCCAGCATCCTCTTTTCACAAAGGCCAACCAGATGCCTGTGGGAAACCAGCAAACAGGATTTGAGAACAAAAGCACTCTTCCCTCCTTTGGTTTCCAGCAGCTGGTATTCAGAAACATGGCTGCCTCCAATGAAGTGGTGACATGGGGAATATTTTGTTGTCCAAAAGTGCTTCCTAACAGAGGGGGAGAAGAAAACAATGATAGAGATGGCTTTCTTCCTGGCTTCAGTTTGTCCCCATCCATCCACCTGCGTGTTGGTAAGGACTTGCATATTTGTCTTGGAAAGAGGGGGTAAAGAAAAACAATGACATTGTGGCTTCCTTCCCACATCACCTCTCTATTTCTGACTGCCTATGTGTTGGTGGTGTTGGGGAGCAGTCTCTCGTGAAGAAGGCAAGGGGGAAGAAAAAGGTGTGGGTTAGTGATTTCCCTCCTTGCCTTCCTGTGTTGCTTTGCCCAGTAAGGGCTTCTGAAGAAGGTGGAAAAGAGAAAGACAGATCGTTGGTATTTAATCCCTAGTAAACTAGCTAAAATGTACAAGATCAAGTCAAATACATGCTGGAAAGGTAAGGGGAAAGAAGGCACCTTTGAACATATGTGGTGGACATGTCAAGTTAGTAAAAGAATTCTGGGAGATGATATATAATGAACTGGGGGGAAATGTTCAAAATAACTTTTTCTTAAAAACCTGAAACTTTTCCTTTAGGAATTCTAGGTGCCGAAATTCCAACAGATCAGAAAAGACTATTTATGTATGTGACCACTGCTGATCGGATGTTACTAGCCCAGAGATGGAAAGAGGACGAGAGTCCCTACCAGAGAAGAATGACAGATTAAGTTGATGGACAATGCCAACTTGGCAAAAATGACTGGAAGAATCAGAAACCAGGAAGCCCAAAATTTCAATAAGGAATGGGGAAAATATATAATTTACCTTAAAAACCATTGTAGACAATTAACATTATTAGTAGGATTAGAATAACACTTGTAGTTTAATGTTAAATTTTGGGTAGAATAGAGATTTAATGGATTTGGATTAATAGACAAGATCCAGGAGGCGAAGGTTAATATAAGGACCCACAAAGGGGAGAAGGGAAGTTCAGGAGATTCTACGGAATTCTCTTTCTATGTTGGTTGTTGGATCATTGTTTGTGAAATTTTAAAATCTGAATTTATTTTTTTAGAGAAAGACGGAAGGAGGTTGTTGCTCTATTACTTTGTCCTTCTGGAGAGGAAAGGATGCATGCTGCTATGTGTGCAAGCTCCAGTTGTGCAATTTAGTCACGAATTTGCAGAGCTGGTTAACCCAGAAAAAACCTTCCCTAATCTTCGTCATCAATCTCCCCACAAACCACATTTTCAAAAATCCATTTTCACAGCCATTTGCAGTGCAATCCTAACCATCTCTACTCATTAATAAATCCCACTAAATACTGAAATGTCACTGAAGTGAAATTTACTTTCTGGGTCCCAGGTACAGTATGTGGGGTTAGGATTGCAACCTAAATATTTGAGAATCTGAGCACTGTGCAAATTTCATGCACTCAATCTGTATTCAGTTCTCAGACTTGCTATCATATTATGGATCATTTTTATTTCTCAGTCTAGTCTGGAAGCAAGCAAGTACAGTATACAACTTTTGGTTATAGGAGGCACCTGCCTGCCCACCCGACCTGTCTCTTGCTGTTGGGCAGTACATTGAACACATTTTCTTGTTTGCTGTGGAAAAGTCGGGGGATCAGTTCTATTTCTCAGTAGTCTGTATGTGAGAGAGTGGGAGAGCAAAGGAGGACATAGGGTAACGGGCAGAAAATTGTTGAAAATAGCCTCCTTTGACATTCTACTGGTGGAAGCCTTTTCTGGATTGGAGAGATACAACCTAATGACTGATGTGCTCTCTTCTCCATGCTCTCTTCCCACAGTTACATACATACCTTCCCATTAATGACATCTGTAAATACAGGAATCCCAGCTTCCATACACTGCCTGTCTTTGCAAATATCATTGAGTCATTTTGCACAAGCTATAAAGGCAGTCCTGTAATCAGAGCAATGGAGAGAAGGGGAAGGATTAGCAGAACTTATCTTTCCTCTGCTAGAGGGATGAGAATTCTCTGCTGAAACCAGGAGGAATGAGGGATGCTGCAAAAATGAATGCTGGGTTTCTGAAAGGATTTTTAAAAATATTCCTCCATTCAGGTCTCACCATTTTGTATTCTGAAGAATGATTTTTTTTTGCATTTTGAAGAATACTTTTGAAGGATGCCTATTATAGCCCAGGAATGGAGAACCTCAGGCATGGAGGATAAATGGACTTTTCTAGCATCCCTTTGTATCTGGACCTTGGTAGAAGGTGGGACATTTTAGACTAAAATATAATTTTGTAATGTTTCTTGTGTTGCTAATCTCTTGATGATTCACTGTTGTTTGTTAGCTGGATAAAAACTGCTGCTTGAACATATTTTAAGGAGTGTGTGTGCTGAATGAAAACTGCTACTCCAAGCTTTCCAGGGTGGGGGACTGAGGCAGAACTCAGTAGGAGAAAATTCGTAGACACTGAACCCAACCCTGGTTGCTGACCCAAGGGTTACACATTAAAGTGTACAGTTTCAATGAGCCAAACATTTGTTTTGAATTGGATGTATCATAGAGTTGCATTGACTGAGGGTTGTGGTTCTCTCATAAGCACATCCACCCACCCATGTATAAAAAAGTTTGAAGGACACATTATTAGATCACCCAAAGCAAAAAGCAGACCAGAGGTTCCCTCCATCCTAATATGCATGGTGCTATCAACATGTACCGTACCACACTTTAATTTATGGCACATATTGGATTCCTCAATAATTTATTTCAGCGGGCGTAGTTCTTTGAGTAGGAAATGGATTTTATCCAAATTGTTAAATGGACTATTTTGTTTGAAACAAAACAAAACAAACCCACTTGTTAGTTAAAAGGTGCCTGAGATTAAGCGTTTTGTTTCCCACCTTGAGTCATAGCAACAGCTTTTTCCATTGTTCTGTTTTAATCTGTTTATTTATGGGATTAAGCATATAATAGTTACCTTAATCTTGTTTCAACAGGGTGCAGTGAGTGGTGGGGTCTATTCTTAATAAAGAGGCTGCTAGGTGGGCTGGAATAGGTTTATAAAGGCCAGGCAAGGAACTGCGCTTGTGTAATAGCTCACAACACAAAGGAATCATATCAACAAAATTGTTTCGCTGAGGTCAAAAGAGTCAAACCACAGTTCATGAAAACGGCAAAAGGTGGAGAATTATTCTGCTGTATGTGAAAACAGACTTTGGTCCAAAGAATCTCCCCATACAGAATTTCACTTTGCAGCATATTTGACCTATTATAAATGATCTAAGATGGATTGCTGGTCTATTGTGGACACACAAAAGGTTCATATCATACCCACTAAAACTTCTAATGCTCCTTCTGTACCTACAACATTTTCATGCTTGTCTTTGCTAAAAACCCATATTCTCCTGATCTTCCTGATCCTTCCACTCTTCCTGATCTCCACCACCGGTGCTGGATTTATGTATAGGCTAAGTAGGTTGAAGCCTAGGGCCTCTAAGTCGAGGGGGCATCACCAGCCTGCCCTCTCCCCAGTGCTGCAGTCTCCTCTCTCCCAAAATTGCAAACCCAATACTTCATGTGAGGGCAGGGCAACTCGGGCCTCTAAGTCGAGGGGGCCTCACCAGCCTGCCCTATCCCTAGTGCTGCAGTCTCCCCTCTTCCAAAATTGCAAACCCAATACTTAATGCAAGGGCAGGACAACTCAGGGCCAGCAACTATTAGACTCAGGGCTAGCCAGTGGGGCCCAATTCAAAGCAGTGGGGCACAACTTTTTTTGGGGGGGGGGTAGGGCAATATAGCAATGGAGATTTATGTTACTGCTTTATGAATGAACACTGTGTTTTATGAATAGAGACTGTATTTTGTGAATTACCTAAGAGCCACCAATAGGGAGCTCTAGAATCTGACAGCTAACCAATTGGGTACTAGCAAACAGTGACACCTATTGCTGAAAGCAGGTAACCAGCAGGGAATGCTTCAGCTCAGCTTTTGCACTGTTCACTGAACACCCCCTGCTGTGCAGTTAATGGAGAAAGCTTGTAAATTGTATCCCTTCTGGCATCCTGGCCAACTCTATTATGCTGGTATAAACCCTAGTGCACCAGAAGCACAGAATAGCAGCAAATAAAATCTGCTCATATGTCAGGAATTGATAAGACTTGTCAACCAGTTCTTCCAAAGTCTTCCTAAATTATAAAGCTCCAAAGTACAGGCCAAAAGAGAGCAGGTCTGGGAAGAGCGAGGCATACAATGAGCACCACCAGTGAAAAGGCCCTGCTCCATGTAACTCCTGCCCTGTCATTTGATAGAGTGCCCACTTGCCCTCCTTCTTGACATGGAATGCAGGTATATAAGAGGATGATCCGGCCTGCCCAAGGTATTTAACAATAATATCTCATGTCCTTTGGAATCAAACACAAGGCTCAGGAGCCAAAGCTCAGGTGAACACAGACCGCTGAATACATTACAGACTGATTTCTTTTTAATTTCTATCCTCTGCTCTGGTTGATTGTGATGTCATAGATTTTTTTAATGCCCGAGGATTTTTAAAATTATGTTATGGATTACAACACCCATCATCTCTGATCATGGCCTGTGCTAGATGGGTCTGAAAGGAGTTGTAGTCCAAAACATGTTGAGGGCACCAGGTTGATGAAGGCTGCATTAAGGTTTTAAAGCTCCTCTATTTGGATCTTAGATTGCTTGACCTATTCATTTCCATTCTGGGTCATTGATTTTTACAAAGCATGTGTGTCTTTTATCTCAGTTGGATGAGTTATCACCAGGCAGCAATGGCAGGAGACTGATGAAGCCAGAAAAGCTGGGCACAGGGGCAGAGGAGGGGGGCAGTGTGGGCAGTCTGCCCAGGGTGTCACCGCTGAGCGGGGTGACAAAATTGTTGGCAGCAGGGCCTGCAGCGAGCCTGAGCCATATGTCTCTCCTGGGAGTGACGCGGTGGCTTGGGCATCTGCAGGCTCCTCACTGCCCCAAACGGTCCACCCGCAGCCTCCCCCTCAGCTGTAGGGTGGCTGAGTGTGAGGAGGCAGGCAGACTCCTCAGAGGCCCCACAGAGCATCCTGCCCTGGTTCGCCCCATTCCATGGGCAGCTGGCCTCACTTCTCGGCGCAGGGTGTGTGCGCCGCCCCAGGCACCCAACCGACTTGCTCCGCTGCTGGCTGGGCATAGGGACACCTCCACACAATCCACACACACACACACTCTGACATGCAAAGATTCTCTATCAAATTCACCACCCAGGATTTCTCAACCTGATGTTAGGAAAGAGTGACCAGGGGCTTAGCGTGGGCGACAGGGGGGCCAGAGCTCTGGGTGCACGATTTTTAGGGGTGTGAGCCAGACTCCTACACACAGGGATCCCTGCCCTACCCTGACTGCTGTTGGAGTCTCTAAGCTCTGGAGCCCAGCCTGGTCTCGCTGCAGCATCCCAAGCCCCCTCACTAAATGGCTGCCTGGCCAATGTTGAAGGAAAGGATTTGCCTGCCAAGGGCTGCACCCAAGGGCAGGAGCACAGTATAGCCTTGCATGGCTCCAGTGGGCAGAGCTGACTGGCATGCGGCCTTTGTGAATCCTCTGTGCCCATGTCCAGCGGCATTGGTGGTGCAGGGTGGCTTGGCACAGTGGGTTTCACTGGCCCTGCATGACCTGCCCCCACCCAGTGCTTGTTCAGAATGACACCGAGAGTTACATACTATATATGTGGTACCATTTCAGAAATATCTATATGCACACACCAACCTCTCACCGGCAAAATAGCTGAGCAACCCTTATGACTGACATAAGCTTTTCCAAGGAGCATTTCTGAGGGCCAAGGGAAGAAATTGTATTATTAATTGGGCCGTGCCTGGATGCAGTGGGTGATGGATGGTTTCAAAATATATTGATGGATTTTCAGGTGGAGTGCTATGAGAAGTACTTCAACTTTAATTTGGAAAAAAAAAACCCACTAATTTTTTTTTTTTTTTTTTTGCCATCTAGCCTTAACTATCTCTCCAATTTTGATACTCCATTTAACCTAACTTTGTGTCAAGAACACTTGGAATCTCTTATCTTCACTGAAGTAATTAAAGTAGAGTAGAAAATTGGCAAAAACTTGGTGGAATCATTGCAAACATTCTTGCAGGAACAGAATAGGTAAAGGCAATTAATAAACTGTCATGTGTCATTCACACACTTTTGTTCTTTTGGGTTGATTTTCCAGCTCTGAAGCCCAAGCAAAACACAGCACATATTTGCAAAGAATTTTCAAAAGTGATTGCCTTTTGGCAGAAGTGTTCCCCAAACTGATTATGTGTCAATAAGGCCTGGATTTACCTTATCCTGTTTTAAAATGTTACAGCCTTTTTCAAAATCAATTGGAGGTGAGTGGACAAGCTAAACTGGGTTAACGTGTGCTTGTTTTGTTATTCATTGAAGCCTAAATTATCCTTAGGGATTGCAAACACTTGGGTAAACTGGGAGGGAATACAGGTTGGGACTACTTGCAACTAATCCAGCTAGACTGGTGGCTGGGAGTGGCCGCTGAGACCATATAACACTGGTCCTAAAAGACCTACATTGGCTCCCAGTATATTTCTGATCACAATTCAAAGTGTTGGTGCTGACCTTTAAAGCCCTAAATGGCCTCGGTCCAGTATACCTGAAGGATCATCTCCACCCCCATCGTTCAGCCTGGACAGTGAGGTCCAGCTCCGAGGGCCTTCTGGTAGTTCCCTCACTGCAAGAAGTGAGGTTACAGGGAACCAGGCAAAGGGCCTTCTTGGTAGTGGTGCCCGCCCTGTGGAACACCCTCCCGCCAGATGTCAAGGAAATAAAACAACTATCTGACTTTTAGGAGACATCTGAAGGCAGCCCTGTTTAGGGAAATTTTTAATGCTTGATGTTTTCTTCTGTTTTAATATTCTGTTGGGAGCTGGTGAAACCCAGCCAGATGGGCGGGGTAAAAATATTGTAACAATAATAATAATAATAGTTGTTGTTGTTGTTATTGCTTAGGTTTTGTAAGGAAGTGGAATTAACTAGGAATTATGGGTTCCTCCAGACAAATTGTATATTCAGCCTTTATCCTAATTTGCTTGCAGAAAGCTTACACAGTGGTTATACTATGTCTGCTCTGTATTGGCATTCATTCTTGTTTTCAGAGAGTTTATATGATCATCCTAATTTTCTTGTGGGGTGCTTAGACATCTTTTATTCATTCTGTACTTTTTAGTGCATTTTCCCCACCCTTTAAAATTTAAGGGGATTAATTGTGCTAGGGCAACAAAGTACTTTAATCTGCTTTAACAGCATGAACCTAAAGTGCCAGGATGTATGTGAATTCTGCCCCCACCCCACCCTGCAAAACAGTGACAGCCCAGAGGCACCCTAGGTGTGCACAGTGAACTAATGTTCACACATCTGCTGTGGCTGATTTTAACACTGGGCATCATTTCCAAAGGTAAGCCAAGAAAGAACTGCATCACAACATTTGGAGAAGTAAGAAATCGGAAGATTGAAAAGATCAGAAGCTGATGTCCTCAATACTTGACCCTAATCTATTTTAAAAGGTAAAGGTACTCCTGACCATTAGGTCCAGTCATGAACGACTCTGGGTTTGTGGCGCTCATCTCGCTCTATAAGCCAAGGGAGCAGGCATTTGACCGCAGACAGCTTCTAGGTCATGTGGCCAGCATGACTAAGCCGCTTCTGGAGAACCAGAGCAGCTCACAGAAATGCTGTTTACCTTCCTGCCGGAGCGGTACCTATTTATCTACTTGCACTTTGACGTGCTTTCAAACTGCTAGGTGGGCAGGAGCTGGGACCAAGCAATGGGAGCTCACCCCATCGTGGGGATTTGAACCGCCGACCTTCTGATCAGCAAGCCCTAGGCTCTGTGGTTTAGACCACAGCGCCACCCACATCCCTCTAATCCATTTTAAGTGAGCATATTTGTGAAAGGAGGCGATATCCGATAAATGATATAAACAACAGAGAATTTACATTTGCATCACCTGACTAATGGGATTAGCTTTTCAGCTTGTGTAAAGGACCACCTTAGATGGCTCCTGTACAACCCTCAGATTAGAATCATAAAACTATAGAGTTGGATAGGACCTTGAGGGTCACCTAGTCTTGGCAGTAGCTGGTGGTTTTATGACAACAAGACTCCTCAGATCACCTCCCATGTATGTGAAATCCAATGCCAGTGTGGAGGATGCTCAGGCCAATGTTTTCCCCATCAAAGGCACATGACCTTAGACTGTTTGTCTGCTCTCAAGGCAGTTACTGACAGCGAAACTTTGTGCTCAATTACAGCACAGGTTTTGCAGTTGTTGCAAATGTAGATTCCACTTTTGGAGAAGTGTCTTGGAAGATCTTTGTACAAAATTACGTGTTAGTCTGGTCCGTATAAACTGAAACTCCCACTGCAGCACCTCAGAAAGCTCCTTTAAATCCCCAGAATTAAGAAATTGACTTATCTTTCTCACTGTATGTGTGAGTGTGTGTGTGTTTGGTGGGTGGGCAATACCAGATTATTAATGTAAATACTGAACTATAGCTTTTTCATGTGCATGTTTTTTAAGCCCAATAATGCTAGCAACACATTCCTTTCTAATTTTCAATGTATACAGCTTTTGTTTAATTTGTGGGTGCCATTGTAACAGTTAATATAATGCCACAGTTGGCTAAATTACTGGCAAATTAAGTTTAGATTCAATGATAAATGCTTAATTAGGTACCAATTCAAGGGTTTGACAACGTAAGCATTTCACAAATATTGCTCACATGCAGAAAATGATCAGTTTGCCCAACATTAACATAGGGTCTTACCTAAGTAATCAGCATCTGGAGAAACAGACTCCATACAGTGCATGTTTATTTAGTTACGTTTATTGAAAAATTGCAAACTTAGCCATTGGCCAATGCATACTGTGCACTACAGGGGGGGAAACATATTAATGTTTATGGATACGCAAGGGGTGTTTACTGAAGGAGATATGGATAATGGGGTTTGAAGTGGATCAGATTTCTCTAGAGAATACGGAGAGTGTAAATATAATATTAATGCATGCAGCACAGAATAAACCCGAGTTTTGCCGTAAGTGAAATTTCAGGCATCCTCTGTAGGTGAACCTCTATGGAATTTCAAGAAAAGAAAAAAAAGTCGGGGGGGGGGGTTAGTAAGGCTAGCCCAATTTTGGAAGGAGGGAGAGCATAATACATCCATATTTATGGGATGATACAAATGCTGCACAGGTTCTTAATCTGAGAGGTTCTTTTAAATAGCGTGTTCTCCAATAAATGAGAGCACGTGTTGCAGTGTGGGCCACCGGGCCAGGCCTCTTGTTGCCAGGCAGGTTAATAGTTGTTGCCTGGCATTATGATTGGGTAACCGGGTTGCTGGGGCAAATTGTATGTTGCAAATTGGGTGGGTGGGACCATAGTCTTTAAATATTGGTGCACTCTGGTTTCTCTTTCTCTTTGCAGAGTGCATTGGATCACCCGCCCGCCCGCCCTCTTTTCTGGTTGACCTTGCTTTGCCTGTCATGGGGTCGTCTGCCTTGGCGCAGGGGCCTAGTAGGAATTTTGCCATTTGGTGATTGTGCCATTTGGTTTTTGCCTACTACTCAGCAATTCGTCACAACTTGTAAGGTTGCGGTTAGGCATTGGTTATAATATGCTGGTGGTGGAGGGGTCAGGATAGGCTGTGCCTGCCCCTCCTATTGCACTGAAGGGAATTCCATTAAAGGAATCCTGGGGCTTGCCACAATTTCATCCAATCCCTGTCATGGGAATCCCTGTCATGGGACCAGGGCCGGCAAGCTTTCGGGGAGCTGCTGGGGTGAGCAGCGTGGGTCCGACGCTTAGCTCAAATGACCCCCAAGTTTGACTTTCCCTTCTACTGGCTACCGATCGGACCTCGGGATGTCAGTTCTGTCCCAGGCGGGGGGACAGATAGTCATAACCAATGTCTAAACAACCACTCACTGATTTTGTATTTTAATAAAGTTGTGGCCAAAATAGTGCCCCAAAACCAAATCTAAAATTACGTGTTATGTGTGAAGTTATTTGAGGGGTGGTCTGGGGACTTACACACGCAAACAGTGATATCTCAGTTAAAGAACAGCTGGTTTAAGAATGATTTGGTTTACAAACTCCGCAAACCCGGAAATAGTGTCTTGGTTTGCGAAGTTTACATTGGTCTAAGAACGGAAGCTGAATGGTGGAAGGGCGCCAGCGGAGGGAGGCCTCATTAGGAAAAGAATGCCTCAGTTTAAGAACAGTTTCAGTTTAAGAACAGACTTCCAGAACGGATTAAGTTCGTAAACCGAGGTACATACATATTTCTTAACTTAGTACAGAACACATTGTCTTGGAACATTCATCTGGCTACATTACAACTGCACAAGAGATATATTTGTATACTGCAGATGCACGTTCACAGTGGTCCCTGATTCTTGACCTTCTTCTATCAGCACAGATATCAGTAGGATCGTTTTTGAATGGGGCTGATGAGCAAGCAGGGCTTTGTGATGTGTTCGCTTCTTGTTTGATCATAGGGACTCTTCCTGTTCCCTCTGGTATTTTCATTCAAATGGCAATATCTCACTGTTTAAATGTATCACATTAAGAATCGAAAGGTGTGCTATACAATATGTATGACTCAGTATGCATTCCTGAAGGCGATAGCTCTGATTCATGTGTGTGGCCTCTGTGCACATGGTAATGTAAAACAATTGGCAGTTGAACTGATCAGCTGCTTCTTAAAGTGAAGGGGAATGGGGGGGGGCGTCACTGGTTTTTGCTTTATTATGCATTTTGAATTCTCATTCTGTATTTTTCTGTTGTGAACCAACCTGGGATCTTCAGATACAAATGTATTATTATTATTATTATTATTATTATTATTATTATTATTATTATTACTCGAGGCCTATTCTTTTTCCAACAACTTGCTGGGGGCTACAGACAAAAGTGGGTGGAGCAAGGAAAGGAAATTTCACCTTTCTATAACAATAACAATTTCATTAACAAATTAATCTCACTGGGTTGCCCTAGCCACCCTGGGCAGCTAGTTTCTGCACATACTCAAAATCAGAGTTGACTCCAGGGGACATATTCTTCTTCTTTGGTGATCACTTGTAGCCGAGTAAGATTGTCTTCCATAAACACAAATTTAAGGGATTTTGGAAGATGCCTGTGTGTGAATTTGTTTTATGTGTTTATATCAGTGCACACTGATCAACGCGCAGTCTTCGCAGTAAGGCTCTGTTCTGATGGCATGAGTAGACACAACGACCGGTAGATTCTTATCTGCTGCAGCCTTCATCTGCCTTCACAGTCATTGTAATATACCGCTTGTTATCATCTGCCTGTTCTGACGTTGAGGACTTCTTGGATCATTCTTTGTCTAGCTCCTTCCCTTTGACCTTACCACCTTGGGTGACCCTGCTGGGAGTATGATGGCTTTGCTCACAAGGGTCATCAGAACATGCAAGCCCACTCACCATGACAAGGTGATGATCCAGCGAGTGAACCAGGGGATATATAGAGAAACCTGAAGGGTCATAGCTGGCCCCTGGGCCTGAAGTTCCCCATCCCTACAGATTTTTCAACATTTTTCTCTGCACTACCACTTCCCATGGCTCAATGCATTTCCAGTGCACGCTGAGGTGCAAATGTTGTTCCCTCTAACCTCACCCCAGCAACCCTCAATTTTCTTTTAAATGCACAATATTCACGTAATGGTAAATATAGATGGAAACTTGTTGCCTTTTGTGGTTTTCTATGCTTGTTTCGATTAAATTTGCTGTCTGTGCTGAATATCAGCTGCTCTCAGGAATTTCAGGCAGAGGTCTTTCCTAGCCCTACCTGAGATGCTGGCGATTGAACGTGTGCATACAAAGCAAATACTCTACCATTGAGAACACACCACTGCCTGAACATCAGATGTGGTCAATTTCTTCCCCCAAATGCATTGTTCTCCCTGAGCACATTTCAGTCAATCCTGGATGGGAAGGCAGGGGGAGTTTGCCCAACATGGTATCAAGTTAAAAGTAAAGAGTTATTCACAGCGGTTCCCTTTCACATTCCTGTGCTTTGAACTGTGTTTATAGCAAATACGTGATCTGCATTATATATGTCTATTTGAAGACTTTTTCTAAACAGGAGACTCTAAACAATACACCTTTATATGCCAAGAAGTGCTTTTCAAGAGAGGAAAACAGTGCACCCCACCTACCCACTGGAGACTTTGATGTTAAATCTCTCTGATTCTCTTCTGAGGAGCTGAACATCGCCTTAAACCTTCTAATGAACATAACACAAGAGAATATCAAAGTGTGAAAATGACAAAGATACAAATGTCTGGAAAGTATGTTAAAATACATCATTTCTGCTAGCTTGACAGAGCTTGACACGAATATGCCAGATAATAAGATCAGCATGGTAGCTATTAATATTTACACAGAGAGTTGGATGGTGCACTGCAAAAACCTGATGTCCTTCAAACCAATTAACCTGTTTTCTTCATTGTTTCTTGTCTACCACTCTCAGTCTTCATGGTCACTTTTCCTTATTGCATCTTCATTTGCCATTGTGTTAGCTATCTGGACCCTCATTATATTTAACAGAGTGAAGTAACAATAGCAAATTCCATTTAAGAGGCTTAGATAGAGCAACTCTTGACTGTTTGGGGGAAAACAACAATATCTTAGCAATAAGGTCTCATTCTGCATGAATAAACTTCCCCACTCTGGAATAGCACAGTGCTGACAAGAACTGATGGAAACTGTAGTCCATAAAATGTGGAGAACCCCAGGATGAAGAAGGCTGATTTTGAACCACACTTGTTAAACTTTTGATCAAGTCATAATCACATCTAAGAAAGTGATTCCTTTGCAGATAGACAGCACATGGGGAGAGATGGGAACTCCTAGTTATGACATCTCCTTGCTTACAGGTTCTGTTCTGCTTTGGTGAGATAGGTTGATTTGTCAGCAGTTCAGCTTATGGTAGATTAGTACCTAAACCCCTCAAAAGCAAGGCTTTTTTTTTAAAGCCAGAACTCAGTTCTGCACCTCTCAGTTTGGCGCCATTGCCGTTATTAAGAGAACAAGGGAGTTTGGGCACCTCTTTTTCAAGAAAAATAGCACTGCCCAAAAGTATTCCCCCACCAAAAAAAAAAGTGAGTATGGAGTAGCCCCATCTCACACAGCTGAACGGATAGTAGAAATGTCATCAATAGCTTATGTGTATCTGTTCCTAAAGAAAAGCAAAACCAACAAATCCAATCCTTTTAAAAAAAGTGTTTTGAATATTATGCTGTGGACAAAACATTCATGAATCTTTTTGGCTTTGCATCACTTTACCTGGTTTGGGGAAGATCACAATGTGGATAGCTATTGCCAAAAATGTCATCAGTAATGAGTAAATGTAGCTTTCCGCATCCTATCTAGGATGTACCAGAGTGTAGCCTGACTTAGGAACATAGGAAATTGCCTTTAGAACATTGGCTCATCCAGCCCAGCGCTATCTACAATGATGGCAGCAGCTCTCCAAGGTTTCGGACATGAGACCTTAGCAGCCTTAACTGGATGCACCATGGATTAGATTTGGTACCCTTTGCATGCAAAACAGGTGCCACTCAGCTATGGCCTCCCCTCCATTCCTTTTAAAGCAGAATGTGCTCCATTTACTTGTATCAGAAACAATTCTTCACATCTGCACAGGGACAGTGATAATTGCCTCTTGGATATATGTGCAAACACACACACACAAACACAAACAAAACACACATCTCTAATGCATATATTTGTATCACATAAACATACACAAAGCTTTTTTTTTTTTTAACAATACCCACAACCACCAGCACCTCTTTTTTTTGCTGCCCATAGCAGCCATTTGTGCTGGTGCCCACCGCGCTTTTATCAATATATGACTACCAGCACATCATTTTATTCATTTATTTTACCAAAAATCTCTCTCTCTATGCATATTTGTATCATCCTCCTGAAAGGGAAATATATAATTGATGGTAAAGAGATAGGTTTTGCATATCCCTATTGGATGATAGTTAGTACACAGTAAGGTAAAGGGACCCCTGACCATTAGGTCCAGTCGTGACCGACTCTTGGGTTGCGGCGCTCATCTCGCTTTATCAGCCAAGGGAGCCGGCGTACAGTTTCCAGGTCATATGGCCAGCATGACTAAGCCACTTCTGGAGAACTAGAGCAGCGCACGGAAATGCCGTTTACCTTCCCACCGGAGTGGTACTTATTTATCTACTTGCACTTTGACGTGCTTTCGAACTGCTAGGTGGGCAGGAGCAGGGACCGAGCAACGGGAGCTCACCCCATCGTGGATATTCGAACCGCCGACCTTCTGATCAGCAAGTCCTAGGCTCTGTGGTTTAACCCACAGCACCACCTACGTCCCTTAGTACATGGTACACAAGACTTTTTCTTTCCTTTAAGGCTTTTGTTTCTTTGGTCATATTCAGAAACCATTTTTATTATAATCCCCACCAACACCATTTCTCATTTTTCTTTTGGTTCCCTCCTTGATCTTCCCAGACACCAAAATGAAAAATATATTTACTCAGAAAGTCAGGGGTGGGGGGAACAATACTGAACTACTTTTGTCCTTTAATCTATGATGCCTGCTGATTTGTTTTACACCATCAAGAGCCTTTCTTTGGAATAAATGTAATGAAAACCACCCAAAACAGTGTAAGAAATCATTATTATATATCATCAGGGTACGAGCATGCAAGCATACTTCCTGAAATGGCAGCCTTGGAATAAAACACAACTACGAAAGTGTCGTCCCCCCCTCCCCCCGGTAGTTGATAAAGCCCTGGAGCCATGTAGCAAATGATCAGCAATACACATGATGACTAACCTGTCTTGCATAACAGTCCTACCCAGCTCCTTTTGAAGATGCTCTGTGCAAGCAAAAGAGCCCCTTTGGGATAACAGGTGAACTATGCATTCTGAAGCAATCATGTTCTTGGAGTATATTGAACCCTCTTGGTGGGTCAAAGAGGCTCCGGCTGACAGCCTTGAGTCAATGTCACAATGGCTGGTTTATGACACTTAGTGCTTACCATTCCCCGAGCCTACATGTGCAGCAGAGATATGCAGGCAGTAAAAAGCCTTTGCAGCTAATGAGACAGCGGCTGCTTTGTGTAGAACACCTCATTCAGGATGTGCCAGAATGTGTTTGCCTTTCAGCGCAGACTGATGTTACTTACTTTGTAATAGGAACACAAACACAGCACAAGTAGTACAATTGCCCCCCAAATCCCTATTCTCTCTCTAGCACCCCAGCAGTCTTTTCTTGTCGTTCAGTTCCACGGAGGGGAGACCGATATTGTCACAGCAACATTGCACTGGCATAAAGATGATACTGAAGAACTCCAGTCAAGCCTCCCCACCCCCACGCTCTGCAAATGCCTTTGCTTGCTGGTGGGCACGAGGAAATAAATTGAAGTTGGCATGCTGTATTTTTTATCCTGGGCAAGTTATTTGTATGGTGGAAATTAGATGAAAGCAAATTAGCATGTCTGGGGAAAGTGCAGGTAAATTGATGCGATCTGATGTAGAGCATGGAGTCAGGCAATTTGACAAGGTTTTTCGAGAACCTAGATGGTAAAATGATGATTTCATGTTGTCACTTTTCTCCGTTGCCCCATTGGGGCTAAATGCATTTTAAACCTCTGCTTCAGCTTCTTACATTTCTCTGCAATCTTTCCTAATAGATACAAACTGGGTTGGGGTTACTCAATAGCACCCGGATCTCCAAGTTAGGTGCTCAATGGCTAGATATGTGGAACGTATATGGCATTTACTGTTTGTGCCATCTTTGCATGCAGTGGTTGATATTCAACTAAATAATTGTTATTATTTATGGATCTTACCTTTTCTGCTCCTGCATGTGTCCCACAGTGTCCCCAAATCTGCTCAATGGTGTTAGGGCAGGCATGTCCAACAGGTAGATCACCAGACATCTGCGGTAGATCACTGGTAGATCACTGGCTCCCCCCAAAGAAGCTCAACCACTTTGGCACCCTAAAGAAACATCCTCCACTCTACACCCTAAAAAAAGCTCAACTTTGACCTGAGCCCCGCAAAAGGGGGTAGATCACTGCCAATTTTTAACTCCGTGAGTTGTTCGCAGTCTCTTGGGAGTTGGCCACCCCTGTGTTAGGGGAACCCCTAAAACACATTTAGGGTATGTGTGCAGGGAGGAGGGGGGGTAGAATGTTCCATTGCACAAAGAGAAATCCTTGTGTTGACAGAACAGTAACCTTAGCACTATGTTCAGTTCCACCCTCTGTTTCCATATCCCTTTCTGAAAGTTTGTCTGCATGTCACAGCATTAAGACCCTAGCACAGGAATAGCCAGTGTCCTCCTGATAACCGTTACAGCACAATCCAAACCCTGTGCTATTGAGTTCAATGGGGCTTACTGCTAGGTGAGTAGGGTTAAAACTGTAGTTGTAGTCTGCCTTTTCCTCAATATCTGCTTAAGTGTAGGACCAATGTACATGCAAGCAGCTATCCCCACCCCACCACAAGTAATCTTGCGTTGACTTTGAGAACAGCAGGGAAAACTAGGTTGGTTGGTTTTTCTTTTCTATTTCTTGCTTTTTTTATAGGTGAAGTGTTGAAGCAGGAAAATAAATTCAATTATATTTTTGACAGGCAGAGGAGCCATCATTATTTCCTCATTGCATTGTTCATATAACTACTGAATATCCTGGCTTGTGGCAAGCAGAATGAATCCTTGACCGGGAGATTATCAAATTAGATTCTATACTTTGTTTTTACCGGAAACTTAAACGCCATGTTTGACTTTATAACTGGCAAAGCAGGACCCATGAGAGCATGTTTGCTTGAAGAAAGGGAAATGTTTACCCACCTGTGCTCCCTACTTGCATCAAGTTTTCAACTGAAATGATCTAAATCAATGATATAGTACACCTTTTCTGGATTAGGTTAGGTTTATATGGCAGTACTGGAGAGCATTAGCTACATCTGTATTATCAGAAGTAGCAATGCTGCTCTAATGCCCAGGGGCTAGAAGCACGGGTGAGGAATCCATTGTAATATTATGCTGTGAGACTGTAAAATAACTCAGACATTCTAAGGAAGCCAGCAATCATAATACTGGAGGCCTAAGAGAAATGCAACTGGAAAAGTATTGTTTTGAATTTGGGGGCTTAGGAAGCAGGTTGTATGTAAGACCCTTTTAACCGCTGTATCCAACAAGTGTCAAAATATAAGCCAAACTAGTTTCCTGTGTTGAGGTGATAGCCTGGGTGATGGGCCATTAAGAGCCATTAAGAGAAACAAAGGAAAGGGTCTAACAGTTCACAGTTCACAGGGTCTAAGTTCACAGTTAGTTAGAAGGACAAAAGCTATAGTTGAGAGCTGAGAGTTTGGGGGGCAGTGATATGACCTAGATATCTGGAGAGAGAGTCAGAGCAATGTTTGAGGGCAATGTTTGATGTCTGCTTGAATCCAAGGTGGCAGCTTGTGGCATGCAATCCATTGCAATCCATTGGTACAGTCAAATGCAACAATCCTTATTTCCCTAGAGTGGGCACAGGCAGGGGGACATCCGGTCAGTGTAACTTCCTGTTTCACTGGTCTGGAGCTTCCTCCTCCCTGCAAGTGACCTGGGAGATGGGCATGGCTTGGTCCGACTCCATAAAAAGAGCCGTCATGCAGCCATTTTCTCAGTCTCTTTGTTGTCTTGAGTCTTGCTTCACTTGTTTTCTCTCTTGTTCTATCTTTTGCTGCTATGCTGCTCTCCTGCAGCCATTTCGTTCTATTGATGTAATTTTGCTGTCTGCTGGATCTCAGCCAGCAGCACATGAGTTCCGTCTCCATATGAGATGAACTCACTGTTTGTTGGTGTAACTACTAAGAAAAGCCTGCCTTTCAGGGATCAAATTGTAAACTGAAATGTGAGTAAACTTTTCGTTACTTTACTCAGAAAGACTTTTGTGTCCCTTTTAAGAGGAATTAAAGGGGACACCAGGAAATAAACTTAACTAAGAGATTCAAACGAATCTGCAAACTAGGTTTCAGCTATATTAAGGGGAATTTGCTCTGTGTGAGTGAAGGATAATACTTATTCAATATATCCTTTCCTACTATGCTTAACATTCCCACACAGCTATGGGAGAAACAAGACCCTTTTGGGGAGTTAATGCTGTGAACCCCTCAATTGCTGGCTCAGGTAGTATCATGAAGATGCCACTGTCTCTGCTTTGCCTCATTCCCAAAGGAAACACAAACCCTGGGTAAACACAAAGCCTAGAACCCCTGGAATCTTTCACCACTTGGAGATGGAAGTGCCATGCAACAGTATTTGTCTAGGAAGTAGAAATTAGGTAGGTGTAAATCAACACCTAGAAATTAGGTGGCTCTGTGGGTTAAACCACAGAGCCTAGGACTTACCGATCAGAAGGTCGGCGGTTCGAATCCCCGCAACGGGGTGAGCTCCCGTTGCTCGGTCCCTCCTGCCAACCTAGCAGTTCAAAAGCACGTCAAAGTGCAAGTAGATAAATAGGTACCGCTCTGGCGTGAAGGTAAAAGGCATTTCCGTGTGCTGCTCTGGTTTGCCAGAAGCTGCTTAGTCATGCTGGCCACATGACCCGGAAGCTGTACACCGGCTCCCTTAGCCAATAAAGCGAGATGAGCGCCGCAACCCCAGAGTCAGTCACGACTGGACTTAATGGTCTGGGGTCCCTTTACCTTTAAATCAACAAACTGTCCGTCCCTACTGTGTGCCTGACAAACCCCTCCTGTGCCATGAGACCTTATCCAATCATCATAGCTGTTCTCAGGAAGAACTTTATTCCAGGTCACAGAAATCAGGTGAGCACAGCTTGGCACAAACACCTCAATAATCTGAAGCTTTACATAGCAAACCTCTGGTATGTGTAACACATTGTGATAATCAGGAATCTGTCTTAGGGTTCCTCTCCACTTTTTCCCTCTCTGAGGTAGACATGCTAGGTCGCATTGTAGTAGGCTCTGTAATATATTACAGTGAGGTGCATCTTACTTGATTCCTGGCTCTTGAGAATGGACTTTCTGAGGCCCAAACCTCATGGAATGCTTATGCCTCCTGAATTGACAATAAACACTGTAATATTGACATAGGATATTAGCACAATGTGTTCATTCAAGACTAGTCTGGTGTTTGAACCGCATCAGAGAATTCAGTCCTAGGTACTCAAAATCAAGTTGCTGGTTTTGTCACCTACTGAGTCAGCTTTAGAGGTAGAAGTTATCTGGAAGCTACTTCAAGGACTGGTATGAGAGAGCCCTGATTTGCATTATTTCTTGCTCAGCATTTTAAGTCATTGCTTATTCCATAGATGTTAATAAGACTGCTCAGAGCCTCCGTCTGCATGAGTAAGAGTGACAGATGCAAGCTCTTAGTTCAATCACTTCCCTTGGTTGTTAAATGGAAGTTTTTAAAATATTAATACTTAAAAGATGGGGGAGAAAGTCTTTGAAAAGGAAACTTGAGAAGCACTTCAACGAAAGCAAAACAAGAACGGAGAGGGGGAAATGGTGACATGTAAAGACTCCTTAATTGAATTTTTATCTGAAAATCCATTCAGCCATTTTTGGCAGCATGTATATTCTTGATAATATACCACTTTTACTCTTGGCTGGACTCATAATATCACACCTGGAGAAAAACAAAGGAAGTGCCCTTGGGTTTTTTTAGTTTCTTATTAACAGAAGCAGCCCTCCCATCAGGCAAAGTGAAGTTGGTGCTTCTTCCTCAGCCATTCCCCTACTTCCCATAAACTAGCCAGCTCCTTCAGCTGCATAGGAAGATGTTACACCATACCAGGTTTCTATGTATGGAATGAGGAAAGAGCACCTATTGCCCTTCAGTTTGGTTGGGCAAATATCTTTGACTGGTCCTGTTTCTTAAGGTTGGCAAACTTGTGTGTGTAGACTTGCAAACTCATCCATGAGCCAAAACATTCGAAAACAATGTTACTCCTTTCAACACTCAGCTTACATTTGAGGAGGGTAGGGTCACAGGGAGGAAGGCTGATCTTGGCCTGTTTTCATTTGGCGAGCCCTTGTCCACATGCTTTTAAATTTTCATCTGGGTGCAAATATATGTGACTTTCCATTTCCAGTCCCCAAACCAATAGGTCGTATGTTGAGGGATGACAGGAAGAGGACCTCTCTTTTCACAAACAGAGTCCCACCGAGAGGTCATGGGTGGACACAGAGTTGGCTGTTGTGTTGCTGGCATTCTGAAATATGATAACTATATTTTGGTGCTCTGAGTCACTTGTCTCACATTCTCAGTGCTGACTGCTATGCCTTGCTTAAGGACTTGGTAATAACTGTGATCACAAGCTCTTGCATAATTCAGCCGGTTGTGGACATTAATATGGATGTGATTCAGATATACATTAGATGGTTTAGAGAGTTTTGGTTTTTTAATGTATAACATGATGCACAATTAAGCAAATTGTGGATAATAATATGGATGCAGTGTGGAACTCTTATTTCAATCTGCATGCCAAATATTTCAGTTCTTCTTATGTGATGAGTCATGAGCATGCAATGCCAATGTAATATCGGGAAGGGGGGGTAAAGGAAAAAAAATATTATCCATCCTGAGATGTATAACTGGATTTTATGCTCTGCTACAAGATAAAATATTGGAGAGGTTTAAGTGCTAAGGGCCTCTCTTCAATGTCAACTTCGTTGGACTGGTCATATTGTTCGGATGCCTGATTATCATCTTCCAAAGCAACTACTCTATTCCCAACTTAAGAATGGAAAGCATAATGCTGGTGGAAAACAAAAGAGGTTTAAAGATGCCCTCAAGGCAAATCTTATAAATGTAGTACAACCAATAGGTGGGAAACACTGGTCTGTGAGCACTCCGATTGGAAAATAGCCTCTACCAAAGGTGTTATGGACTTTGAAGAAGCATGAACTCAGGACGAAAGGGAGAAACAAGCTAAGAAAAAGGCATGTTTGATAATCCTCACCGTGACCAAATTCCCTGATTTGGCATTGTCAGTGGCGGAATCCAGATTGCCCACGTTCTCAAACAGATAAAATCAGAGATTTATACTTTTTTGTCATTTAATTATGTTAATGGAGTTGTGGCTCAGTATTAAAGTATGTGCTTCCTAATGAATTTATAGCTTAGATCAAAGAATCTCAGGATTGAGAAAGACCTCTGTTCAAAACTTTGGAGAGCTTCTGCAGATCAGGGGATACCATATTTGGTTAGATGGACCAATGCTTTGACTGTGTCGCTGTGGTCTAAACCACTGAGCCTCTTGGGCTTGCCGATTGGAAGATTGGCAGTTCGAATCCCCACAGCAGGGTGAGCTCCCATTGCTCTGCCCCAGCTTCTGCCAACCTAGCAGTTCAAAAGCATACTGGTGCAAGTAGATAATAGGTACCACTGTGACAGGAAGGTAAATGACATTTTCTTGTGCTCTGGCAGCCATCATGGTCCTCAGTGCACCAGAAGCAGTTTAGTCATGCCGGAAAACTGTCTGTGGATAAATGCTGGCTCCCTCGGCCTGAGAAGTGAGATGAGTGCCACACTCCATAGTCACATTTGACTGGACTTAACCAACCAACTAGTTTCTTTTATGTTTAGTACCTGCTTTTGTTTTTGGCTGGGTAACCACACGCGTGGCATCTGTTATTCCCCGTTCAGAGATGCATATGTATTCAAGAAGTCTGTTTCGAAACACAACAGGCCTCATGGCTAGTTTGGGGAGCTTATACATTTTAGCTGATAGCAGAAAAGAAATCAAATCAGCTTGCTTAGTTATAATTAATTATTTAACTAGGCTCATCAATGTTCTTGGTGCTCTGTAGATTAAATAAAACAAACACTTGGTAAGAGCTATTGAAGAAAAAAAAATCAATTCCATTAAAAATGCATGCAATGCAGAAATGCTGTGTGTCTTAGCTTTTCCTCAATGATCGTCAGGTATGGTCTGAAAAAAAGTGGTTTGCAACCTCCCCTCTTATATGTCTTTTTTAAAAGAAACAAAGAAACCTGCTATTCTGTTTTCAGGATTCTACCTCTCTGTAATGCAACCATCCTCTTTTAAGTAGTTTTGCATCAATTTTATGTAATTGTCTACTGTTTCTCCCTCTAATGTTTTTAGGGTTATGTTTTAAGGACCCTTAAATAACAATAAAAAAGAAAAAATCAAATCTCATGAATGAAACTGATGAATTCAAAGACCTGAACAAAGACATGCCGTTGTGGGATGGTAGCGAGCAAAATAAGTCTGGATTTGAGAACATCAGTATCTGTTCATAAAATATGTCCACAAAAATTGAAATCACGATGTCTTACTTTTATGTTGCAACTAAAGTAAAAAAAAAACTTTGAAAAAGATTATTATTTGCATTTGTGATTTCTAATTTGCTTTGCTAAATTTGATTTCAGCAATTTCAAATGAAGCAAATCATTTACATCACTATTACTTCCAAAAATGAATAGAACAGGACGGAGTCCTAGGTAAAATGGTTAAATTCAGCCTGCTTCCTGAAGCTCTGCACATTATTATACATTATTTTATTTTTATATACTATATAATAATAACAGATTGTTTCAGGATACTTAGTGGAGATTTTTAAAGTGAAATTTAAAACTTAATGACAGCAACTGAGTCTTTTATATATCTCATGTGTTTCTTTTATATATATATTTGTTTGTTTGGATGCCCATCCTTCACCAGTAGTCCTATAATGGATTACACATACAGTGGTACCTCAAGTTACAAATGCCTCAGGTTACAAACGCTTCAGGTTACAAACTCCGCTAACCTGGAAGAGGTACCTTGAGTTGAGAACTTGGCCCCAGGATGAGAACAGAAATCATGTGCTGGCAGTGCAGCAGCAGCAAGAGGCCCCATTAGCAAAAGCACGCCTCTAGTTAAGAACAGTTCCAGGTTAAGAACGGACCTCCGGAACGAATTACGTTCGTAACTAGAGGTACCACTGTATATTATAAATAAAAATGAAATATTACACAATATTGGCATTGCATAAAACAATTTACAATCCTCCATTCATATTTGTCTGTCTAGCTCAGTCATGACAACAGTAACTGACAGTGGTTCTTGTTAATCTGTGGGTGAACATATCAGACGACCCAGCGATTCTTCAAACAGCTCTTGTTTATTCACAGGCCAGGACAGAACTGAACTGAAGGGTTCAGTCAGCCTGTTTATATAGAGCTCCACTACAATGTAACTGTAACAATTTTCTAAAATTATCCAATCACTGAACGTCACTTTCGATCCCTTATTTGCATAACTATCTACAGTATCCCCCTGCTGGCTCAGGGTGAGAACTTCAGTATATAACAGTTCTCTACTGAAGGTTTTTTCCAGCCTTACCTTAAGGGGCCAGGGATTGAACCCAGGATCTTTTGTTTCAAAAGCAAATGCTCAACCACCGAGCTACAGCCCTTCCCCATCAAATAAGCCCGGTTAAGAGCATATCAGAATTGTGGCACATTTGGATCTGGGCATGTGTGGGAAGGAAGCTGAGAATAGAAAACAGGAATCGAAATTCACCACACTCATTCTGTCAATGAAAAATAGAAGCATAAGGGCAGGAATCTGTTCACTTTGTTCTCTAATGTTTACAGCAATTTTCTAATTGTCACATCCTGCTGGATGTATGACTTGGCATTACTAGGAACCCAGAACTGAGATCCATAGCCAGGATTTTGCTCCAAGCTTAGAGGAAACATAAATGCGGGTCCTTTATTTGAAGGTCCTTCTCAGCCATTGTGAAACGAGCAAGCATTCAAAGGATCTCCACTCCACTGTATAAATTTGGCTCAGTAATATTGTACTCAGTAGCTACAATCCACTTTTCCCCCTTCCTCGTTAAATCAAAGAGAGTATTAAATTAATCCCTTTGATCTGAGAACTGCCTTTTCACTTGCTGCTAACATGTTAATTCTGGGAAAGGCTTATTTTTCAGTCCATGGAGCTTGAGATGACCTTTTCCAGCACTAACTGGAATTAAGCATATTAACACCAACAGAAATGTTGCAGTCCCAAGACTCTTGATGGAGTAATTTTCCCAGTGCACTGACAGTTGATCATCATCAAGCCTATTCCTAAGAGTACCCCAAAAGTTCTATCCCACTGAACAGGGGATTTTTAAATAATGTTTTGAGATGTTTATGCAGGGCCACAACTGCTAATAAAGCCTGTGCATTTTCAGCTCATGAAAAATAAGGGCGAGGTAAACAGAAAGCACAGCTTTTATTGATACACCTTTCTGCATCTAAGCCGCTAGCCAGGAAGTAGTAGAACCACTTTGAGGAGAGATGTATTATCATGGAATCATAGAATCATAGAGTTGGAAGAGACCACAAGGGCCATCGAGTCCAACCCCCTGCCAAGCAGGAAACACCATCAGAGCACTCCTGACATATGGTTGTCAAGCCTCTGCTTAAAGACCTCCAAAGAAGGAGACTCCACCACACTCCTTGGCAGCAAATTCCACTGTCGAACAGCTCTTACTGTCAGGAAGTTCTTCCTAATGTTTAGGTGGAATCTTCTTTCTTGTAGTTTGGATCCATTGCTCCATGTCCGCTTCTCTGGAGCAGCAGAAAACAACCTTTCTCCCTCCTCTATGTGACATCCTTTTATATATTTGAACATGGCTATCATATCACCCCTTAACCTCCTCTTCTCCAGGCTAAACATGCCCAGCTCCCTTAGCCGTTCCTCATAAGGCATCATTTCCAGGCCTTTGACCATTTTGGTTGCCCTCCTCTGGAGGTCTTTGAGAGTAGAAGCGGTAAAGGGTAGAAAGTGTTGAAAAATGCTGAAAAGTGCAGACTCATTCAGCTAGCTGACTCACTCTGACTCATCCTCAAGATCAGGCATAGGCAAACTCAGTCCTCCAGATGTTTTGGGGCTACAACTCCCATCATCCCTAGCTAACAGGACCAGAGGTCAGGGATGATGGGAACTGTTGTCCCAAAAACATCTAGAGGGCCGAGTTTGCCTGTGCCTGCTCTAGATGACTCATTCCTTGTGCAAATATTATATCTTTTACAGGAAGACACACGGAGCCAGAAAGAATAAATACAAATGGGCTCAGTGTGTGCTCTTTTTTTTACCTTGCTCTCCTACATTATGTGTTTGTAAAGAATTATGTTTTGCCTCCAGGACACGGGTGGCGCTGTGGGAAAACCTCAGCGCCTAGGACTTGCCGATCGCATGGTCGGCGGTTCGAATCCCCGCGGTGGGGTGCGCTTCCGTCGTTCGGTCCCAGCGCCTGCCAACCTAGCAGTTCGAAAGCACCCCCGGGTGCAAGTAGATAAATAGGGACCGCTTACCAGCGGGAAGGTAAACGGCGTTCCGTGTGCTGCTCTGGCTCGCCAGATGCAGCTTGTCATGCTGGCCACGTGACCCGGAAGTGTCTCCAGACAGCGCTGGCTCCCGGCCTATAGAGTGAGATGAGCACACAACCCTAGAGTCTGGCAAGACTGCCCCGAAAGGGCAGGGGTACCTTTACATTTACCTTTTTATGTTTTGCCTCAGTGAAGTTTTATTCATTTACTGTGAAGACGCTGCATTTTGACTTCGCTGCGTGGAAATACTTCAGAGATGACTGCTGGCAAATTCCACAAAGAGAGCCACCTCTTCCTTCCCACACTTCTATTTGCAACTTTGCTGTTGATCAGTTTTCTATTCCTCATAGAATCAGATTCAGCAATGTGGACATCAGCTCCAAGTCTTCACGCTAAGCAATTTTGAGCCAGAAAATAATGAGGGTTTGAATAAGTTAACATGCATAGTTTCTCTCTCATACACATCTGTCTGTCTGTCTATCTATCTATCTATCTATCTATCTATCTATCTATCTATCTGGTAGGTAAGGTAAGATAAATGACCCCTGGAGGGTTAGGTTCAGTGAAAGGGGACTATGGGTTTTGGCTCTCATCTCGCTACAGGCCAAAGGAGCCGGTGTTTGCCCACAGACAGCTTTATACCTGTACTGAGTATATAAACAAGCTCTCTGAGAAGCAATCTAGGAATCACATGGAGATATGAGAGAGTGGTGCACAATCCTACCCCGTGTCATTTTTCTGCTCAAAATACTCATCCCAATCCATCAAATCTGGTATGTGCAGCCCTAATATAGCCATGTTTTGACTCCTGTTCTGAAACCATCTTTTTCCCCATCAGATGCAGTGCACTAAGCAACTGCCATGCAATCACTAATATCTATTTTGTCATTGCCCTCCTCCACTTTAAGTTGTCCCTGTACTGGAAATATTTCATTAGACACATTAAGTTCAAGCAAAAATTTCACTGAAAAACTTTTGCCAGGATCACTCACATTCTGGACACTTGTCAGGATTTGCCCTGATGCATAGCTAACATTTTGAAATGTATGTATCCTGATCCCTCACTTATCTTAGTTATGCTTAGCTGTGCACTGAGCTGTGTGGGTTTTGAGGTGGTGGCAAGAAAAGAGATAAAGGTAAAACGCCATATACAGGTCCCAATGCTTATTTATTTCTGGTTTAACCTTAATCTTGCAATTGCCTCTGTTTGTGAAAACCTTGTGTCACCCACTTAATTCTGATTATGTAATATTACTCTTCTGAAATTTCATCTGCACTTCTTGGCTTATATTTAGAAATATGATTAACCCACGCATTCTACTTCTATTTCAAAACAAAAACTATAGAAACAATAAGATCCTCATGCACAATCCCCCCTTCCCCCCCAAAAAAGGCTTGATTTATTTCTGCAGTTCTTTTATATGAGAAATCAATACAAAACATTCTGTTTTGTAGTTGCTTTGCAAGCTAAAATTGCATTATATAGGTTTATACATCAGGGAAACAGGAAAGAGCAATAAAGAGAAACTTAGGACACAAGTTATATCATTTTGTGTTGTGATATTACTGGAATGGAGAAACATGCGTTGATTTAATAAATGAGATGCTTGTGCCTTAATAAATCTATTTCAATATTCAGAAAGATCCTACAGTAGGTTCATATGCTATTATTAGAAGTGGGGGCAGGGACAGCTTTCTATATTATTGTTTTTCGAAAACATCTGCACATAATGTAGCTCTAATAAATATACAGGAATTTCCAACCCCCTTTCCATTTTGTTTGCCAGGAACAGCAATTAATCATCTCTATACTTATTGAAGTCAGTATATTCTGCTTCTCTTGCATAATAGGTTCTTTCACTTTTTACAGCACATGCAAGAGATAGCAGTATGTATGGAACTGAAGCAATAAGGGAGTGATTTTGGTCTCTGTTGTGCTTTATTCCCAAAAGGAAGCACACTCAGTGAATGCTTGGAAACCCTGGAATCTCACGCTGCTCATGTGAAGACATAGAATCATAGAGTTGGAAGAGACCACAAGGGCCATCGAGTCCAACCCCCTACCAAGCAGGAAACAATCGGAAACATCTGAAGGCAGCCCTCTTTAGGGAAGCTTTTAATGCTTGACGAACTATTGTATTTTAATATTTTGTTGGAAATCGCCCAGAGTGGCTGGGGAAACCCAGCCAGATGGATGGGGCATAAATAAATTATTATTATTATTATTATTATTATTATTATTATTATTATTATTATTATTATTATTGTGGTGGTGGTATGTAGCACTGTCGTCATTTTCATTCCTACATCAGATCATTAGATGCTGCATGTAATTAAAATTAAGACAAATATTCCATGCAGATTTAGGGTCCAATCCTAATCCAGGCAACTGCCCAGAGGGATTTAAGGCACTGGTTTGGTCACCCCTGCACCTGTGGCCCTGCCAGGCATGCTATCCGGAGCAGAAGGTAGGGGGGCAGACAGCTCATCATTACGGAGTGATTGAATGCAGATCATGCCTGATGTCATCACCATAGCTGTCAACTTTCAGATTTGAAAATAAGGGATCAGCAGCCTCGAAAATAAGGGAGCAGCAGCTTCACCTGTCCCGGGGACAGTCTACGGGATATCTAACAATCTGGGATAGCAGCAGAAAGCAGAGGGGGAAAGGTCCTGCAAAAAAATAATAATGGAAGGTTGATAGCTATGGTCATCACATGATGGCATTGGGATGGCTCAGGATCCAATCCCCCTTTCTGCCCCCCCCCAATTTTGGGACTTTCCACTGCCCCATATTGAGGCTTTCCGCTGGTTGTCACTTATGTAGAACCTGATGGATCAATTCTGCCTACTTGCAGGCTGACAGAAGGAAAAGATCCACACCTCTGAAGGTGCTAACATCACTGCGCCGGCAGAGACCGGCAGAAATGGGCGGAGGGGCATCACTTCCCAATAATAATAGCCAGGTGCAAAATATGTTCAGGTTGCTCTGCCACTATCATAATAAAGAAATATCAGCTACTAAATAAAATCAGATAAGGAAGGGAATAAAGAGGGGAATGTTCCCTGCACGTTCAGGGAAAAAGCAATGCTGTCCAGGGTTGTAAAGACTGTGGAGAGAATAACTGGGTTCACCCTTCCCACCTTGGATCAAATCTATGCTTCCAAGTGCTATAAGAAAGCTGCAGAGATAGCGCAGGATTGTGCACACCCGGGAAATGATCTCTTTCAGCTTCTGCCTTCTGGGAGAAGGTACAGGGTTATAAAGACTAGGACTAGCCGCCTGAGAAACAGTTTCTACCCAAATGTGATTTTGGTTTTAAACACAGTGTAAGGAATCTCTATGGGAGTATATTGTATTTAAAAAATGGGGTATCAGAGTTTTTAGGGGGATAACCAGGTTGGGATAGCTGGGATAGCAGGCTTGTTGGTTTTGAATGTCTTATGTAGATTCCCCCCCCCCCATTTCGTTGTTCTGTATGGGACAATGACAATAAAGATTATTGTATCTTATCTTATCGTATCATATCATATCATATTGTATCGTATTCCCTAGAAGGATTAGTAAGTGTGGGCAATTTTTATAGCATGCTGCTGTTAGTCAGTACCACACAGAGCACCAGAGCTTCTACAATGTAAATCTCCATAAACGTCCTCCATATTCTTGATGGTTATGATTAGAGTAGATGAAGATTTCCATATGATGGCAGCAAGCAGTCGATTCTAGATATTACTATGATATAGGCATATTTTGTTTGAGGACTCTTCTGTCAGATTTGACTCCAAGTCCTAAAGTTCATGACAACATAAAAGTGATGAAATGTGATGAAACTTTAATGGAAGTGGCACACTTTTTAAAAATTAATTTTCAACTGAATGTTGCAGAGGAATGTATACTCTTCTTTTTGTGTTGGTTATAAAATGAGCCCACAAAGATAGATAAAAATAGAAATAAAAAAATTCCAGGGTGACCTTTATGACCCTGGCATATTTTAGGCCACATGTCTCATATTCACACAACAATGTGTTTCATCATAAGGAGAGCTAAAAAAAGTGTTCAAAACCTATTCCAGCATGCCACTGTATTCAACTCGGGGGCATTTACTACAATGACACTAATTTTTAACTTTGTGGTTTCCCTGCAAATGTCACAGAAAAAAAGAATATAAAAACAACAATAATAGGCAGAGTTTTTAATCATCTTAACATGCTAATCAAGCCACAAGAATTGCGGAAAGATCATTTGTGGCAACATTTGTTGTTCTGTTGAAATCCTTTGGGAAGAGATTTAATGTCTTTCTATATATCATTAAATCGATCCAGGACACAAAATGCCATACACATCTCATTTCAAAGCAAACATTCCCTTCAGCACTTACTGGACCAGTGGTTTATATGGTGTTCTTGTTTTTAATCCCGTGAGAAAAGCCCAATACATTGTGGGATAATGATTTTGACCATCAATACACAGATGCTCCTGCCCAATAAATCCAAATTCAGAAACAATTACCTAAATTACATTGAGACCATTTCACAAGCATCTTCTTTTGTTTCCTATTAGCAGGTTCATCAAAATCCTTAATCCAGTACTTTATTTGTTTATTGGATGTTGTATGCAAAGGAAGGCAGATCATTATGTTCCTACCTGCTGTTCAATGAGAAGCTCAAAACTATGTTTTCATAATTATGTACTTTTAAACTATCTTTAAGAACAGTGTTAAAATTATCTAAAATCCTTAAACATGTCATTTATGTCTTTTTAAATTTTCCCATAACCTATTACCCATTTCCCCTGAAGCTACAGTGGCATAAAAACAACAACAACAACCTGGGTTAAGATTCTCCCCTCACATGCACACACACACTTTTTTCAGAGAATTGTTTTTCTGATTGCCATGGTGACGGTGAACTCTTGAATAAAATTCTTTTTTTTAAATAAATATTTATTCAGAATTTTCCATTTTCAAAAGCCACAAGGAAAAGAAAAAAGAAAAAGTAAAATTAAAAACACATACCATTTGAAATCCTTATTTTCTATAACATCTTTCCCTGACTTCCCCACACCTCCCCTTCTTATATTCCCATTCGAATTGTAAATTCAACAAGTTCTTATCCCCAATTTTTAACCTTTTTATACTTAATTCATTTTAAAAAACCAATTTTACCTTATAAACCTCAAAATTTATACCTCAATACTCATTCTTAAATCATTTTTTCTAAAGTCGACCAAATTCCTTTCCACGAATTCCCCACTTTTCATAACTGATATCAAAACAGAATAAAATAAAAAAAAGACAGATTATATTTATACACCCTTTGGAACCCCAAACCCCACCCCATCCCCTTTCCCGGTTTCAATCCCCAACAAATGTCCATCAGTCTTAGTCTGCTATCAGCCTGGAGATCTCACATCCGAGGCCCTTAATTGTCTCTCAGTTCCTCTCTGCCGGATTTTTTGATAGTCCTTAATATTAAACATCAGATCTCGGAGATGCTCTAATCCAATAAGGACAATGCTTCCTCCAGCCAGACCACCATACTTAAAAGTGGAGCCCAAATCTTGTTTCTTACTCCTTTCAAATCCAAATGTCTCCAAGGTTCCAGCTTTCACCTTGATCAAGTTTATAATCCTTGGATCTTCAGATCTCCACTTATAGAGATCTTTCCATTCTTCAGTCTCCAATTTGAGCCAGGTTTTCTTATTTTGTTTTGTAGCCATCATGTCAGGACTCTGGCTCTCCTTTGTCTTCTGCAACACCACATCTCCTCCTTCCCTTTCCTCAGAGGCAACATATGTCACTTTCTCCACACTCTCAAAGTTCTCAACTTTCTCCTCTTGTCCAGCTGCATAAACTTCCTGGATCAAATCCTTATCAAATTCAATGCACTTATTTACTGTTAAGTCCAGTGTTGCAACGTTAGTAGCCAAGACATCAATTTGGCCTTGTAACTTTCCCAAGAGAAAGAAAATTCTGTCCAATTTAGCTTGAGTTTTCCCTCCTTCAGCCATTCTTGTAATGTCCCAAAACCCCCTCTAGAGGGATTTTGGTTACTTAGTATTCCATCCAGGTCAAATCCAAAAATCAAGTTAGTTTGTATCAGTTCTTCCTTGTTTTCAAGAAAATATAACCAAATTGTAACAAACATATCCAGCAGAGACAGAAAACAAAGATCACTTTTTCCGTCTTGACAGCTAGTTTGACAGCTGTCAAGCTCTTCAATATCTCTCCAACAGGCTTTCTCACGGATCACTCCCGGGTCCGGGGGGGGGGGGTGACACTTCAGCTCCAAAAAATTAACTCTTGTCCTCCAGTAGAAATTATTTAAACTGCCAAATCGTGGAATTAATATCTTTTACCCAATAGGAAGGAAAAATTCCTCTCGACTTTAGTTAGTTAGTCCTTGCTTTAGATTATTTATAAGACGGGGAGACTGACTTCCTGTTTACGCCTTCCCCGATCGTACCTAATTCAACAAAAAATTTTCCTTTGAGAGTCCAATTTTCGTACTACTCACGGGTTGCTGCTTTAGAGTCCAATTGTTCACAAGAAGAAGTCAGCGCTCTCCGACCATGGCATGCGGCTTCACTCCGTAGGAGAAGCAGTCGACTCACATCACCGCGCCACTCACCCCGTCTCCCATTCCAAAGCCTTTAAAAAAGCTCCTTCACGGGTCAGGGGGGCGCAAATGGTGCCCGCCGAGTCACCAGGTTCACAGGCTTCCCCACCTGTGATTTTTAAGGGTCCCTGCGTCGCCGCAGCGGCAAGACCCGATCCTACGGAGCCGATTCCCTCCGAAGCTCAGAGGGGATCCGCCATTAGTCGATCACGCTAACCCGGAAGTCTCTTGAATAAAATTCTTATTTCCTTCTGGAAGCATGTGCACTTGATAAGCATGATGAGTTAAGGAAAGTAATAAAGGTAGGTCATTTGCCAAAACAATTGGACTGAACTCCAGGAAATTTCACTGAGATGCAAACAGTTCTTCAGTCCTCAAAATAGTATTAAGAAGACAACTAGCTAGTTCTACCTGCTTTCCTAAATGTTGGTACTTCCATGTACCAACATGGAAAGTTGCTATGCAGGGTGATGATGAACTAAGATAAAAGTCTGTTTCATATTTTACATTTTGCCCAGGAAATTGCAGGTTTAGTATTTATACAGTGTTGCATCCATTGGTTCCAGAGAGGGAAGATTACTTCACCTTCCTTTTGTCTGGAGTAAATGTTGAGGGAGCACAGTGATAAGCAGGTGAGAGGAGTGCAGTGAGGAGTTCGATTACACAAGCAGAAATTTGTTACACAAGTGGAATGATGGTGCTGGGGGGGGGGGGAACCCTAGTTAATTCTTTAATTTGCTTGGAGGTGATGATGGGCTGGATGTAAATTGAAGATAAATTGTGAAAATATAGAGGTGTTATGTGAGCCCCCCTCTGAAGTCCAGCAGGTGAGGAGATGCCTATATTGTATTGAGTTCCACTCCCCTAGAAGAAACAGGTCCATTGCTTGAGGTGCTCCTGGAATCAATACTGTCAGGTGGCCTCAGTGAATAAAAGTGCCTTTCTCTAGCTATGGCTGGTTCACCAGTAGGGTTTTCAACATTGTGATATATTGCCAGCTAAACATCACAAGATACTGATATATCACAATGTCTGAAATAAGGGTGGAACTAGGTAGAGGCGAACAGGGTATTGCTGGCAACTGCTAATACTTAGGGGTCTAAAACTGATAAATAATAATAATAATAATAATAATAATAATAATAATAATAATAATTATTATTATTATTATCATCATCATCATCTATACCCTGCCCATCTGGCTGGGTTTCCCCAGTCACTCTGGGCGGCTCCCAACAGAATATGAATAAGAATAAGAATAAGCAATAAAACATCAAACATTAAACAGGGCTGCCTTCAGATGTCTTATAAAAGTCAGATAGTTGTTTATTTCCTTGACATCTGGTGGGAGGGCGTTCCACAGGGCGGGTGCCCCTACTGAGAGGGCCCTCCACCTGGTTCCCTGTAGCTTTACTTAGCTTTAACATACTGTTACAACTGCTTTTTTGGTACAGATTTTTAAATTAGCACATTTTCTCTCAAAGTAAAGCTGCAGAAGTAATTAGTAGCCTAGATATCAAATACAACGTGAGAAAATGTTCCCTAAAAATTGAATTACAAAGAAATGAATTACATTGAAAATTGAATTACATTACATTAGACACACACAAAAACACAAACACAAACACTTTGCCATCATTTTAATGCCAAAAGCCTCCTCAACAGGTGGCCTGTTTCACAATTTCATCTAAGTACCGGGTTCCCCCCCTCCCTGGCCCCAGGCCCTGCATTGATTCAAACCACAGGGCCGATAAGATAGTAATTTATACTTTTAACCCAGCTCAAATGATAAACTCCACAACCTGAGGCTACTTGAATTTCTGTGTGATATCTGTGTCAACCATAATAACCATCTTACTGGATCAAAATGAAAGACCCATCTCTTAGAATGTTTAAAACAGAAATCTAGCACAATTGATAAGAGCTTTGATCACAACTAGATGTTTGGGAATAATAATGGCCAAGATAAGGGTGGTTAGGATTGCCTCTTTTTGAAATCATGTTATCGTTATGTCAAATGTGTGAATCCAAAAGCAGAAGTATCATATCTGAATGAGAGATAAATGTGTTTGATACTATGAGTTTTCGTAGCATGAGTTTTAGTAAGGGAAAACAAAGGACTGTGCTCAGATGCATTTTTAATGTTATTTTTGCATATGTATGCATTTTTATGCATGTTTTTACCTTAGTATGTGCATTTTTCTACACATTACTGGACTGGAGAACTCTATGGCAATATTTGGGGAAATGTAAATTTTGAAGGAGGGCTGTGTTTCAGTTCTTGTATTGTTTTGGATAGTAAGAATTAGGTAAGCTCACCTTTAACTAAATCTATTTCCTCCCCCATCACTATTCAGATGCCAGAGAATTCCACGTTTCCATGTCACCTGTCCCCATAATTTGCCCCTCCCATTCTTTCAGCTAGAGTATTGGCAGTTTCTCCTTCTCCACCTGCTGCTTGGGGTTTTAAAAGATTCACATATCTACAATTTGTGCATTTTGCATTTACTGTCACATATAGCTTAACCCTGAATTAAGCCTCAGCCGCTTAGAAGAAACTGAATAGTTTTATACTATATTTGATTTTACACACACACACACACACACACACACACACACACACACTTTATTTCTGTGATCCAATTTGAATGGGCTTTTGTGAAAAGAAAAGGAGCATAAAAATATTGAACATAAAAAAATAAAATTCAAGAGGAAGTGATGTTTCCTTAACTACTCACTTCCTTCATCTTTCTATTTCTGACAGACAAGTTGCATAGTTAGACGTGAAAAGCATAGGACAGGCTTATACTGTGGATACTTTTCTTTTCATTTAGGAACATTTCGCCCAATGCTACTTTAATTACTTTTTGTTACGAAGCAAATGGCTAAGAAGAAAAGGAGCAAACCACCACATTATGCAGCAGATTTTCCTGCTCTTTGTTTATTTGCTTATCACACTTATATTTGAAAGACACCCATGAAATTCTACCTTTGCCTGAAGTGTGTAGCAAATATAGAACCCTCTTATGCTGTCAAGTAAACTCAGCTAAGGCATTGTATTGGAGTCGACACATGCTTGTACTGTGAAATCCCAATTTCCTGGTATTCATCCGTGTCTGCACAATATAGCATATGACAATTTCCTCATTTAGTATAATAAAACTATTTTATTCCTCATAGCCTTTTATATTTTTAGGATACAATGTTAGCACGGCATATTTTATTGAATAGCACAAGCTAGAAAGTCTGCACCCCCAAACAGTTCTTTTGGGTGAGCTATTGGAATACAGCATTCAATTTGTTAATACAGTGGTGCCTCGCAAGACGAAAAGAATCCGTTCTGTGATTCTTTTCGTCTAGCAGTTTTTTCATCTTGCGAAGCAAGCCCATTGACGGATTAGGGGATTAGTGCTTTTAGCGGCTATTAGCGGCTTATCGGCTTATCGGATCAGCTGATAAGTGGCTTAGTGGCTTAGAAAAAGGGGGGAAAGGGGGGGGAAACCCTCAGGAACTCGCAAGACATTTTCATCTTGCGAAGCAAGCCCATAGGAGATTCGTTTTGCGAAGCACCTCCAAAACGGAAAACTCTTTCGTCTAGCGAGTTTTCCGTCTTGCGAGGCATTCGTCTTGCGGGGCACCACTGTACTAGATACCTCCAGGGTTGCCCTATGGCCTCAAAATCTACCAATTACCTGGATTCAAGAAACAAGATCAGGTTTCTGGATGGCCTGGCACAGCTGCTGGTCTAGATTAGACACAATAATATGTCATATCAATGTATTTCTTTATACAAGGACTTATTACTGCTAATCCAGAACAGCAACTGTGCTGCCCAGAACCCTAATATTGTGTGCATAACCTTTTAAAGATGTTTTGTCAAGCATTTGCACATATTGCATAATTTAACATAATTTAAACTCCGGGGGGGGGGAACATTTGGAAAGGGTTAAAATAGGGATTAGGAACCTTTCAAAGGGAAGTTTGGGATAGAAAATACAAGAGTGTTCTGCAATGTGAAAAAAGAAAACAAAACTCTAAACAAAACTTCATTCAAACCAGGGGTACCTCAGTTCTCGAACATAACCCAATCCAGAAGACTGTTCGAGTTCCGAAATGTTCGAAAACCGAGGCACAAAGGGCTGTCTGAAAATTCATTTGAGAAAAACTGTAAAAACACATAGCACAAGCCATTTGACTTTGAAACGGCCCGTTTGAAAATGGAAGCATTTACTTCTCGGTTTTCAGCATTCTGGTTCCAAAATATTTGTCAATGGAGATGTTTGAGAACTGAGGTGCCACTGTATTAGAGGGAGAGAGTCAGTTTAATAGATTTATATGTAAATAATATGTGACCAAAGAAACAGGTTTTAATTGTTCCATTAAACAGGTGAAAAGTTCTTTCATAAGAATCGATACATGAAGTATTAGAACATTCAGCCTCTACATTCGGATATTTTCTCTTGTTTTTCAGTTTCTCTCTGAAGTATTTTCATGTCTGAAAGTTTGTGATTAGCTAAACTGAAAAGTAAGGTAAAAGTTGTTTAGGCTTTTTATTTTTATTTTTTCTGATTGCTGATGTATGATTTCTGGAAGGGATAAAAAGATGTGTTGCCAAGCTACCACACAGAGGATGCAGAGAGAGTATTTTGTGTTATGGAGAGCTTTTGTAAAACACTCTCTCAGTTTTTGCCACTGATTCACAGGTGGTGTTAATGGAGGCAGAAGATTTTGGTGATTCTTTCGTGGATGAATTGGTGCAAAAGTATTAGGGACAGGACTTTAGTGATGGTGGAAATGGCAGTGATTCCCCGGGGGCTGACATTTCCTTCCCTGAGGCTCCTGGTGCATGAAGCTATGTCATGATATGACATTTATGGAAAGGAGCCTTCTGGGACGAAAACAACAACATAGGGACTACCCTGAAATATAACTGCTGTTGTTGCCCTTCAGGAAAACACAGTTGTTGGTGGATAATGAAAATGAAGGAGGTGAACTCTGCTTGGTTAACTTTCAGCCCAGCACTGGTTTGATGCAGTAAACTTTCTCATTGTTCTGTTTTTGAAGGTGACCCTACGATAAGTACACATGATAAAATTATTGGATTCAGGCTGATATAATCCAGGGCTCGTGATAGATGGTTTTAGCTCACTTCTCTCAAATGGTTTTAGCTCACTTCTTTCATTGCAAAAAGCAATGAAAGGTAGGTTGCAGCTCTCTTTGTAAAGAATTGATTACCAAGGAATAAAGGTAAAGTTAAAGGGACCCCTGACCATTAGGTCCAGTCATGGCCGACTCTGGGGTTGCGCGCTCATCTCGCTTTATTGGCTGAGGGAGCCAGCGTTTGTCTGCTAACAGCTTCCAGGTCATGTGGCCAGCATGACTAAGCCGCTTCTGGTGAACCAGAACAGCACACGGAAACGCCGTTTACCTTCCCGCCGGAGCGGTACCTATTTATCTATTTGCACTTCGTGCTTTCAAACTGCTAGGTTGGCAGGAGCTGGGACTGAGCAACGGGAGCTCACCCTGTTGCAGGGATTTGAACCACCGACCTTCTGATCGGCATGTCCTAGGCTCTGTGGTTTAACCCACAGTGCCACCTGCGTCCCTTCCGCCATTCCGCGTACCATTCCACCATTCCATGTACCAAGGAATAGTCCTCATTAATTACAAGAAGTTCCTTCATAGTTTACAGTGTTGAGATATGATGTGTCCAAGCCAATGGCATAGCATGGGGACACAGGGGTGGTTGCTCTGGGTCCAAAATTATCAGAGATGCAAAATTCCAGCACTCAGAGCTGCCTCAATACAGCTAAGTGCTTCTGTCCCTGGGCTCCAAAAATGCTTCTCTGTGTGAACCAGGAAGTGACTTCTTCAGACAGTGGAATGACTCTTCTTTGCTTATCTCTATGGCTGCGATCTCCTGGGTGATGCCGACACCGTCAGACAGTTGAATGTACATGCATACACCTTCCATTTCCCTCCCTTACCCTGGGTGCTGGCAAGCCACGCAACACCACTGATCCAAGCCCTGAAACAAATCTATGTATATGCTGTGCCCTTCAGGGTAGAGGAGGGGTAATGACAAGGTGGGTTTGTAAGACTTATCCATTGTAAAAAGACAATACAGAGTGTAGGGATCGATGAATCAGTCGGCCCTCTTCTCAAGCTTAAGTTCAATTATCCACATTTCTACATCAGTTTGTGATTTAAAAAAAATAAATAAAAACACTTCTCATGAAAATTCATCAGTGAATTTCTCTTAATATACACATCTGTATGGACACTGTTCCCCAAAACAATGCATTTTTAATGTTATTTTCATGAATATATACATCTAATAAACAGTATTTGCATTGCATGACTGGCGAACTATATTGCAAAATTCAGAGAACTAGAATTTTGAAGGATGCGTTTGTTTTGGTTCACATATTGTTTCAGAAACTGTCTTTAAATGGTAACTGAAACAATTTTCTACCCATCTAGTCACCTCATACTAGCCACCTCAATATCCACATGAACCTAGGTTCCTGTAGGGTCAAAGTAACAAACCTCAAAGACCAGTGTTCCCAGAGATCTTTTGATGGTAGCAGTTGTGGGGAACCAGCACTTTGGCTGGTTTTGTGAGCTAAATTGTGTAACTGGAAGTGTAGAAGGATCATGCTTCCTACTCTGCCTGCAGGGAAGGCTAGATAGCTTACATTTCAGTCACTTCAAAGTCTACAGTCATAGGAGTTCAGACACAAAAATAAAAAGTCATTTCACAGAGCTGCCTCCTTGTTTTTCCCTTGCTTCCTGATAGGAGCACCTGGTGGGATTTATGCACATCAATCAAAGTATGATTAAATGATTGGCACACACATTTTTTATATTATTCAAATGCTATTCCCTGAATAAGTGGCAGGCACATCTGCCTAGGACCCATCTGTCCAATGAATTTAAAAATGAGAAAATATTGATTAATCCTATAACCTGAGGGACAACTCAACCAGTAGAGCATGAAAATTTTAATCTCAGGATAGCAGATTTGAACCCAACGTTGGGTGTAAGATTCCTGCATCACAGGGAGTTGGACTAGATGACCCTTCCAACCCTCCAAGTCTGTGATTCTGTGAACCTAAACATGATCAGCAGCCTTTCTTGTGTGTCTCTGTTCGTGCAGGGGCAACAGGGATGAATACTTTAGCTCCAGCCTCATTATCATAATGGTCATCCTCCCACTTGTGAAGGTTGCCTATATGCAGTTGGAACCCCCTCTGTACTCATGGAGGAAACCTGCATTTCCTGGAGTTCCAAAATACATGGAGAAGTACAAGAAGTTCCCCAAGGCAGATAATTGCTATCTGTCAGGCTTGAGGACTCCTCTTCCTCCCCCCAATGGCACCAAGAAGCAAGAAGGAAACAAGAGAGTTCTTGGTTGGTGTTGGTGTTGACCTTTAAAGCCCTAAATGGCCTTGGCCCAGTATACCTGAAGGAGCGTCTCCACCCCCATCATTCTGCCCGGATGCTGAGGTCCAGCGCCGATGGCCTTCCGGTGGTTCCCTCACCGTGAGAAGCAAAGCTACAGGGAACCAGGCAGAGTGCCTTCTCAGTAGTGGTGCCGACCCTGTGGAATGCCCTCCCATCAGATGTCAAAGAGATAAACAACTACCTGACATTTAGAAGACATCTGAAGGCAGCCCTGTTCACGGAAGTTTTTAATGTGTGACATTTTAATGTAATTTTTAATCTTTGTTGGAAGCTGCCCAGAGTGGCTGGGGAAACCCAGCCAGATGGGTGGGGTACAAATAATAAATTATTATCATTATCATGGTGAGAAGCAAAGAATTCAAGTCATTCCTCAATGATGGAGTTGCGCACACTGAGCTCCTCCCCTTTCCCCTCTAGCAACAACACAGCGTACGTCCGTGGACAACTTTCTCTATGCTCTTTGTTCTTGCACCCTTAACGAACGCTGCATTTTGGGAGAAGTGAGGTCGGTTATGCTGTCCAGTGATGTGTCAGCTGGTGGCTCTGCCTCCCCTCCTTCTTTTCCTAACACTCCATAACTCTGCTGCCTGTCTCTGAGCTGTTATTTTCCTCAAATCCCTGCTGTAATTCGAGACTGCCTTCCTCCTCTCTGGAAGCTGTGGGAGAAGGGGGAAGAGACCTCCACCATTCCTCCTCCTCCTCATTTCAGTCCCTGACACTATCCAAAATTTGGAAGGCAACCAAAATGTCTACATTTTGAGATAGAACTTGCATACCCCGTTGTTCACTCCTTTTGCTTAAGTGTTGAATTCGCTACTAAGGGGGCAATCCTTTGGCAAGATCGACTAGCATGAGCAGCATATGACACAGTGGATCTCTGTCTGCCTCAATTGGGCTTGGCTGATGTTAAGTCCCCAACTGTGGCTCAGCCTGAGATATGCTGGCAGAACTTGCTTACTACCTAGCTCAGCTGGGTAGCTCAACCAGGTGAGCCAAAGCTGGCTGAACTGAGGCAATCGTAGCTCCTTTAAATGGGGCATTTCAGAAGCATGTTAAAGACTGGACCAGACAGGCAGGAATTGGGTCACACCCTAAAGCCCATTCAGCTCAGTCACATGACCTGGCAACCACACAGATAACACTATCTTAGTTCTGTTTTCCCTCTACCAGCACGCTTTCCCTGCCCTGTATAAGGTTTGGATCTTTGATACCTTAATGCTGGCTTAATGTATACTGGCTTGCTTTATGCCAATTTCTTGCGATAGTATTGTGCTCCCTAATGGTGACACCTGAAGAGGGCAATAGAAATGTTTCTTTCTCACTATGAAGCTGACAAACTCTTAAATAGTTGCATGAATATTTCAGCAAGTATAAAAATAGTCACCTCTTGCAGATTGTCATCCAGAACTGTAGATAATGATAGGATATATCATTCAGACAAAAAAAAGGATCCCACATATGATTGTTCCTAAAGGTTCTATACAAAGAGCTTATCAATACTCCTTTGTATTACAGTCTTTCATAACTTATGGCCCACCAAGCCAAACATAGGAATTATCTTGGCTTGGCAGATGCTTGACAATGTCCCTGTGGCTTTTCTTTTTCTTTTTTGCAGTCTCAAGTAGGCTGCAAAACCAGGAGTTATGGAATTACAGGGTAGGTTCTCTCTTTTCTTTTGTCTTTCTTTCTTTTTTTTTACAAAAGAGCAATCTATATTTTCATTGAAAATTTACTCATATTTTACAAATAGCAGCAACAAAAGAATCATAGTGATGCAGACTAAATGTGTGCATAAAACTCAGCAGGGACAATTCAAATTACACATCAGGACCACAGAAGGGTAAAAAAAAAACTTTACAAGGAAATTGTGTGTGTCCAGAACAATTTAGGGATTTAAGTTAAAGGAACGGGTACCACCTTCCTATGAAGGTATTTGACATTCTGTCTGCATGAAACTATTGTTCACATATGCTTCTGTTACCTTGCCCAACAACTCATTTTTCTATGATTGTTGATACCTCTGGTTAACAGTGCAATCCAAACTCCAGCTGGGCTTAATGGAGCACCTAAATCTCTGGAGACTATTATTCAAACAATCCAGGGGAGAAGGTGTGGGGAGGTAAGTCTCTGGAGCTAGCACAACTTTCAGGTTTGATACTGTCAAGCGATCACATTGGGGCCGATGTGGGATCCAGGCTAGTTTAGTCCTTTCTCACTACACCCCAGAACATCCAGTTTCAGAGTGATCAATGAACTGCCACCACCAGGATTCCACCAGAAACACTTCTGCCTAATGGGTGGAAAAGAGTCCATACTGGTGGAATGACACTGGCATTACTCTGGTTGGAGAGACAATTCTGACCAAACAAAATGCCCCCCCCCCCCAAGCTGGGCACAAAATGGGTTTAGATTGCAGCCTTGGTGTAGACAGCCAGTCTTTATGTATTATTTTCTTTGTGTCATTTCCAGGAATGTTCACTAAGGCTACTTCTGTAATCGCGTGCCACAAAAGCTCTACAAAATCTCACTGATATCTCCAGGTAGTGGAAAGTGGCTACCATCTTAACATTAGGAAGAACATCTTTATATACAGTGGTACACTCTTCCCACCTTGGAGCAAATCTATGCTTCCAAGTGTCATAAGAAAGCTGCAGAGATAGTGCAGGATAGTACGAACCTGGGAAATGATCTGTTTCAGCTTCTGCCTTCTGGAAGAAGGTACAGGGTTATAAAGACTAGGACTAGCCACCTGAGAAACAGTTTTTATCCAAATGTGATTTTGGTTTTAAACACAGTGTAAGGTAGTCTCTGTGGGAGTATATTGTATTTAATTATGGGATATCAGAGTTTTTAGGGGGTTAACCAGGCTGGGAGAGCAGGCTTGTTGGTTTTTGAATGTCTGATGTAGATTTTTTCAGTTTTGCTGTTCTGTATGGGACAATGACAATAAAAATTATCGTATAGTACCTCGGTTTACGAACTTAATCTGTTCCTGAAGTCTGTTCTTAAACCAATTCCATTCTTAAACTGAGACGTGCTTTCCCTAATGAGGCCTCCCACTGCCGGTGCCCTTCCACTGTTCAGTTTCCATTTGTAGACTGAGGTAAAGTTCGCAAACCGGAACACTACTTCCAGTTTTGCGGAGTTTGTAAACCAAATCGTAGGTAAACAGGAATGTTCGTAAACCAAGGTACCACTGTATTTGTTGTAGCTTTAGAGGATAGTGTAGACCTGGACTTTGAGAATGTACGAATCTAGACTGCAGGCAGGATGCATATAATACATTTCTTGAAAGACAAAAACTAGAATAACTGGTTGAAGACTATACTAACCCCTTTCCCCTATCGGTTTACTACAACGTGCAGTCATGAATTTGTTTCTTTTAGGGAACACTTCAAAATTGCACATATATCCAATTCTAATCAATTTGGAATCTTGTATGGAGTATCAATTGCTTCAACAAGGACTTCCACAGAAAGGATAGACAAATGACTGCTCAGATGTGTGCAGTTGAAGTATCTTGAAAAAGAACAGTTGATGTTGTAGGAATCATGGTGGCAACATGACCTCCCCCTCAGTTAATGTCTACATGGAATCCCAGGTGAGTTGTGAGTTCGCTGGCAGCAACACGTTCCTGTGACTGGTTATGCAAGACCCAATATGCACCTAAACCAAAGTATACAGCTTCATGATGGCAGGAAGAAATCATACTGAATGCATGTACAAGAACTTGGGGCTAGTTTGGGACCTAAAGGAATAAATGAGCAGAACATACGGAGAACATACAAAGTCATAATGCTTGGGAATGTAAGAATATAGTGAAACATCAACACTATTAAAGATGGAAGTATAGTAAATTTTGGTTCTCCCGTTTTCTTACTTTTCTAATCCTAAATTCAGTTCTCCACATTTTGCAGCAATCTGCTTTAAAAAAAAATTCCCTCACTAAAATTCCCCAGCATTTTAGTGTAAATTTTTCCTAATAAGCATACTTATATTGACTAAGAAACACATTTTTGCAAGCAATTTCCCCTAATATAATGCATTTTTGCATGTTATTTTCAGGAATGTGTTCAGTTTCATGCACACTTTCTCCTAATATATGCTTTTTTGTGAACATGTACTGAATCACAAAAATTGGATAAATGCAAATTTTGAAGGATAGCTGTGTTTTGGAAAGTGCAGATTTGATAGATTTTACTTTAAGGGCTGAATCAAATTTCTCCTCCATCCCTATGAGGTACGAAAGAAAAGGACACAATTAAATAATTAACTTCATTATCATGCCACTCTTAATCTTGCATAGCAAAAGAGCTCAAGAAGACTCTTGATATTATAATTATTTGCTGAAAAATGAGTCCCTCATTTATTTTATTTTCCACTTTCTATGCTAGAGTGTAATTCGGGGTATAATTCCACTATGAGGCAAAAGCACATATCGCACTATGCAGTGCAAAAAGTGCAAGGGAAAGTAATTTGTTTAAATGCTCTGCATTTCAAAAGAAAAATCAATTTCTTTATTAAATTATTTTTTATGTCATCAGCATTTTCCTCCAAGTATAAAGTTTCACACAAGCTTTCATTTTGTGGGGAGGAATGTGGTTCCACCTTTGGCAACAATAGCTTTATCCCCATGGTGTCTTTTCCGTTCTTCTATATTCTTTGTTCTGAAAATGACTGAACAGTATATTTCATATTCGTATTCTCTTTTTTTGGAAATGCAAGGCCCAGTGCTTATCCATTTATGAGTCAAAATTACAAATTGTGCATGTAGTGTTAAAAATTGTTAGGGCTGCAACCTTTGAACGTTTCATTTGTATAATGCTTGGAATTCAGTGTTACAGAATTCAGCTTTAAATCTTGCCAGACACAACAATCTATCTCACCCTAAATTCTGTTCTGGGGGTTCTCCTGACTCCTTCCAGCTAAATTATCTTTTCTTGCTGGACAGCAACCAGAATAGAACTCAAGGTATAAGAAAACTGCAGAGAAAATAACACAAGAAAACTAGGGAAACCCGTTCACCTATAGACAATATTTCCCAACCCTTACGGAAGTTTTGGGTCAGAATCATTTACTGCTCTGCATAACTAGGAGAGCTGCTTTTGTCGGCCACAAACTACTGCAGCAAATTTTTGTAGTTGAAGAAAAATAGACAAAGGCAATAGACAGGACAGCAAATTCCAATCTTCAACAATTCTCAGTCTTCAAACACAAACACAACCTGAAATAATACTCAACATATCATATTGGGGGGAAAACAAGGTTATATTTATTTACATATAACAAATTAGAGTATCGGCAAAATAAGCCAAATCATTAAGTGTGGGCAGGTGTATGAGGGAAACATTTCTCCCCACCATGGGCATGTAAGCCACCACATAGTTTGTCCTCCAGCCAAGAATTGAGAGAGGATTCCCTTTCCTTGCTACCTGAGCCTTGGGTTGTGAACCTAACATGGGTCCAGCTTTCACCAAGGTATGAACACCAGGCCTTAAGTTGTGCCCAAGTACACAACCCCATGGGACTCGGGTAGCACTGTGGTCTAAACCACAGAGCCTAGGGCTTGCTGATCAGAAGGCTGATGGTTCGAATCCCTGCGACGGGATGAGCTCCTGTTGTTCGGTCCCTGCTCCTAGCAGTTCGAAAGCACGTCAAAGTGCAAGTAGATAAATAGGTACCGCTCCGGCAGGAAGGTTAACAGCATTTCTGTGTGCTGCACTGATTCGCCAGAAGTGGCTTAGTCATGCTGGCCACATGACCCGGAAGCTGTCTGCGGACAAACTCTGGCTCCCTCGGCCAATAAAGTGAGATGAGCGCTGCAACCCTAGAGTCATCCACGACTGGACTTAATGGTCAGGGGTCCCTCTACCTTTACCTTTACACAACCCCAAGCCCCCAGGCTGTATTTGGTACCGTATTTTTCGCCCTATAGGATGCACCGTCCCATAAGGCGCACCTAGTTTTTTTTTGGGGGGGGGAATAAAGGGGAAAAAATTATCCCCCCCCCAGGCGCATAGAGTGTATCTTTATGATAATATTGATGCTCCTACTTTTAGCAGGGGTGGTGTGTCTCAACCCCATTGGCCTTGGAAGAGACTTGAGTTGGTCTCTCCAGGTGGAGGGGGTCAGCACATGGGTCCAATCCCTAGTGGGAAGGGGCGAGGCCCCCCCCCCAGCCCCCAGAACAGGCAACTCTCCGCAAGCTGTGGGAGCCCGGCGCTGGGCTCCCGCGCCTTGCGGAGAGCCGCGCGAAGTCTGGGTGTGCTGAGCTCAGCGCACCCAGCCTTTGACATTCAAGCAACTCTCTGCAAGTCGCGGGAGCCTTCGACATTCAAGCAACTCTCCGCAAGCCGCAGGAGCCCAGTGCCGGGCTCCCACGCCTTGCGGAGAGCCGTGCGAAGTCTGGGCACGCTGAGCTCAGCGCGCCCAGCCTTCGGCATGCGGGCAACTCTCCGCAAGCTGCTGGAGCTCGGCGCGGGCTCCCATGACTTGCAGAGATCTGTGTGAAGCCTGGAGAGCGAGAGGGGTCAGTGCGCACTGACCCCTCTCGCTCTCCAGGCTTCTGCGAAAGCCTGCATTCGCCCCATAGGATGTTAACACATTTTTGGAGGGGAAAAAGTGCGTCCTATGGGGCAAAAAATACTGTAAGTCAGGAATGCCTCATAATACTATAGTACAACAGGAGGGCAATGACATGAGATCTTCCCTTCCCTGCTTGGATTACTTTCCAAACAGATCAGTTGAACCAAATCAATAGAACAGAGCCCTATAGTGTGCAGTGGGTCAAAGAAGGAAATTCCAAGTGTCTATCAGGACTCTCCAAAAATTCCTACTCAGCACCAAAGCCACATTGCAGATGGATGGAAGAAGGACAGTGCAACTTTAGAAGGAAGAGGAGGCAGAGCAGACAAAAATATTGTCTAGATCGCCCCTTCCCACTAGGGATTGGACCCATGTGCTGACCCCCTCCACCTGGAGAGACCAACTCAAGTCTCTTCCAAGGCCAATGGGGTTGAGACACACCACCCCTGCTAAAAGTAGGAGCATCAATATTATCATAAAGATACACTCTATGCTGTGCTGTACTGTTTCTGCATTTCAGTATTGTAGAAGCCATATGAGATGGTTTCCTAATTATTGTGCAGTCTATTGGTCAAACACTACTGTAAAGTTCTTAAGTCATTTCGTATCTATGTTACAGTAATAGATGACAATTTCAGTGCCTTGCCTTGATTTACTTCTTAAAATCCCAACTTCACAGAGCCATGTCTGAAAGAAACACTCTGTAGCCAGCAATATCTGCTCTAGCCATGCCTAATCATTATTTCAATTAAACGGCATGATTTTTAACTCTGTAAAATGGTATCCTTTGAATGGGCTGCTTAAAATAATTCATAAACAGGAAAACTGGAATGTTGTTTGGTAAATTACATAAAATAACATAAGGGCTTCCAACTGCATTGCTTTTAAGATAAAAGAGCAGCATTATTTGATATGCTTTCAAAGGAGGAAAAAACTGCATCTGAACAATTTTTCGTCTCCTTATGACTGTGTTGAGTATGCACCTGTGGTTTTCAAATCTGCTAAGGCATTCATCAGATCATCAACAGTCCTCAGCTCCAACAGAGATGTCAGCAGGAGATACGTAAGAACAATTTATGACTTTGGCAACTGGAGAAGTAATATATTAGGATTCATGGGTGGGTGATATAAATAGCCCTGATGATGATTCATGAATGAATGAATTAACTGAATGAATACAGTATACAATATGTATCTAAATGTAACTGCAAACTCCCTAGTGGCTATTAGGATGAAGCATTCCTCCACCAAAAAACAACAAAACTCATCCCTTCTCATCTTTTTCTTTTCAAAATCTCACTGCTCAACTCTTTCATTCATGATTTCTATACACCCACATGATGACCCACCTTTGGACTGACTTGTATTAAGAATCACTTACAGTAAAAAAACTGATGCTGTGTTTCAGAATTCCTTGACACAGACTAGGCACCCTGGTGATCAGTGACGCTCGCACTAAAAAACACAATGAAGATTACAAGCTCCCACATTCTTTTCTGGTTCGTAGTTTAGCCAAAGCTAGAAGAAAGTCCTTATTCTCTCCCAGGCTTTCACCCATTCACTGCTGCAAATATATTGTATATGTATTTGTTTATTCCTTGTTCCTTGGTGCCTAGAATGCTTGCAGCAATGACCCAGCCAGCAAGATATGCCATTTTCCCAGGGCACCTGATGAATGCCTGATATCCAAATTAGAGATGCCTAAAATTGTTTAAATAACATGTTTATATACAGTGGTACCTTGGGTTAAGAACTTAATTCATTCTGGAGGTCCGTTGTTAACCTGAAACTGTTCTTAACCTGAGGTACCACTTTAGCTAATGGGGCCTCCCGCTGCCATTGCACTGCTGCTGCACGATTTCTGTTCTCATCCTGAAGCAAAGTTCTTAACCTGAGGTACTATTTCTGGGTTAGTGGAGTCTGTAACCTGAAGCGTCTGTAACCTGAAGCGTCTGTAACCTGAGGTACCACTGTATGAGGGTGTCCTGGTTTTTGAGATGCTCTGTGTATGTTGCAATTCTGGCATAGCTACATAGTAGTGTTACTTTGCAGTAGTAATTTGATTTAAAGAAATGAAGCATGCATTGTCTTGGCTGTACCGCTTTGAGAATTACAGATGTTCAGCACTCAACAACTCTAAGGTATATCAAAGTGAGGCATTCATTACATAGGACAAGCATGAAAAAACTTCAGGAAGAACTGAAGGAAGAAAGTATGTCTCAAGACACACGAGGGAAGAGAATTTTTCAAGAGTACTTTGGCTTTGACAGTGTTAACTTCTGGGAAGCCCAGAGACACATCGTTCCCAGGAACCTTTACAATGTACAATTTACATGCTGCATGATAGCTGCTTTTGCATAGCCGTTTTCAGCAATAAAAGCTTTCATTTTGCTTTTACTTACAGAAAAAAGACTTGATTCTCTTTTATTTAGTCCCAATTGTCAACTGGAACCTTCTGACAAACCCCTTGAGATTATGCAGCCTAGAGTTACCTATTTTAGCAAAGCAAGGTTACACTACTATTACGGATGATATAGTAATTGTAGTTTCCAGAGATAATTGAGCAATAGCAATGAAAATATTTTTTCAGCTCAGTAAAGCAAATGTGCAGATAATGGAGCCTTTTGAAGGAGGTATACAATTTTTTTATTCAGTGGGCCTTAAATGGTAAAAGAAGCAAACAGGGCAAACTCCTAGTTGTATAGCAGGGACACATTGCTGCAATCCCTAGTGAAATATTTATTCATTTATTTAAACAATTTACACACCATTTAACTATGATAGTCTCTAAATGGTTTGCAAAGGTACAACGCAAAAATAAAAATCAGTTACAACTGTACAATCAAACTACAAGTGAAAAATGCCTGCTAGAATAAAATAAGTATTCAGTAGACGCTGAAAGTTCAGTTGGGTTTGTCTGACGTTAACTGGAAGGGAATGCCATAAATTTGGGCCAAAGCAATCTAAACATGACATCTAAAGCACCACTATGATACACCTGTATCTTTACATATGTCTAATCACTGCCAGGCATCAGAAGCTCTTACCAATGTATTTTATTCAACATTCATAGAGAGAGGCTTAGAAATGCAGCCTCTTGGAGTTATGGCATTGCTCTGAGTAATCTCCAACCCCCTTCTCTCCTCAGTCGTCAGCAGCATGACTCACCTTACGGTGGCTGATTAGGGCCATTTGCCTCTGAGCCTTTTGCTCTCCTACTTTCAATGCTCACCGGGTTCTGGGAGAAGGGGGGACTGGAACTCTTTCTAGTGATAACGTGTCAGCCAACTGCTCAGGCTCTGCTTACCCCTCCTCTGCTATTATTTCCCAACTTTGCCCCTTATCTACCTCTGAGCCACGACGTTTCTCATACCACTGTTGTAAATCTATACTGTCTTCCTCTTCTCTGGAAGGTTGAGGAGGGGGAGGCAGTCTCCACCATTCCCCCTCTGTTCAGTCTCTGACAATCACAAGCATTAAAATGTTGAACCACCATCCATTGAGCATTGGCCATGATGGCTGGGGCGACGGGAATATTAGGCCAAAATATCTAGAGGGCAGCAGGTAATGGAAAGACTGGCTTATGAAAACACATCTTCTTGACCCATCAGTTCTACATTTGATGATTCTTATCTTTCTTTTTTAATCCAATATCAGCACATTGCACTGTCTACAGCTACGCCTTCAATAGAAAGTAGTGTTGCTCCAACCTGGAGCAGGAGTGAGAGCATTTCATGAATATTTCCCTACATACAATTTAATATGGCCCCTGTTTTTGCTGAATTTTCATATCCATTTGGCAGAAGCATGAAATACCATTCACAGTGTGAAAGTGCCAGAGGGAACTGGGCCAATGCTCCCTCACTCCTATCCATTTATTTATTTCCACAAATGAATATACTACTTAACACTGGTGTTTCTAAGTGGTATAGAATCAGATTACCACCACCCCCCATAAATAAAAGAATTGCAGTGGATATAATGAAATTAATCAATTTAATTTAAAATTCATTTCCTTCTCCTTTCTCCAATCCAATGATTCATCGACTTTTAACTAAACTGTCCTTCCCTGATATCACCCTATCTTGTTTCCCTCACTCATACAAGTTCATACCAAACTGAGGAATCAAGGTAGCAAAAGAGGCTGCAGTCCTAACTCCACTTAAGTGGTGTAAGCCCCACTGAATTCAATGGACTTATAAGAATGTGTGAAGAGCCTGCTGGAGCAGCCCGATAGCCAATCTAGTGCAACATCCTGTTCTTACAGTGGCCAACTAGATGCCTAAAAGAAGCCCATCTCCAACAATGGAGATAGAACATTGGCATTGTGGTTTGGTATCTGTTCATAGCCCTACTGTCTATGAATTTGTCTACTCTTTGTTTTAAAGCTGTTCAAGCTGGTGCCCATCAATACATGGTGCCTTCTTTCCCTCCAACCAAATTCAGACCAAATGAGCATCCTGTTCACACAGTGGCCAACCTGATGCCCATGGCAGGCCACAAGCATAGCAGCATTCTCCTCACTTGTGATTCCAAGAAGCAGGGCCGGATATAGGTTTGATGAGGCCCTAAGCTACTGAAGGTAATGGGGCCCTTTATATGTCCAGCTGTCCTTTGTCAACAACAAATTGTCGCTGTTTTTTGTGTTGAATATATGCTACATGAGAATTGATGCTTTTGAATTATGGTGCTGGAGGAGACTCTTGAGAGTCCCATGGACTGCAAGAAGATCAAACCTCTCCATTCTTAAGGAAATCAGCCCTGAGTGCTCACTGGAAGGACAGATCCTGAAGCTGAGGCTCCAATACTTTGGCCACCTCAAGAGAAGAGAAGACTCCCTGGAAAAGACCCTGATGTTGGGAAAGATGGAGGGCACAAGGAGAAGGGGACGACAGAGGACGAGATGGTTGGACAGTGTTCTCAAAGCTACCAGCATGAGTTTGACCAAACTGCGGGAGGCAGTGGAAGCCAGGAGTGCCTGGCGTGCTCTGGTCCACGGGGTCATGAAGAGTCGGACACGACTAAACGACTAAACAACAACAACAAAGGTAATGGGGCCCTTTATATGTACAACTGTCCTTTGACAACAGCAAATTGTCACTGTTTTTGGGTTGAATATATGCTACATGGTGATTTATGGACCTAATAGGTATCTAAAATCATTTGCACATAACAAAACATGTATTTTATCAAAGTAATTGTTGAACTTATATTTTGGAAATATACATCCAGGTATTTTTTCCTTTAATTTTTTTGGGGGGCCCCAAGAGAGTGGGGCCCTAAGCTATAGCTTGTTTAGATTATACATAAACTTGGCACTGCCAAGAAGCCAGTAATCAGAGCCATTCTGGTATCCAGTCATACTGCCTTTGACAGTGGAGAATAAAGATGAAAAGGGTAACTCTAAAGATGACCCCCAGAGAAAATATAAATTACTGTGGGGAAACCAAGTGGTATCTACTTATCTGGTAGTTTCTCTCCAAAGGTCTTGATGATGAGAGAAGGGATTCCTTTCTCTACTCAATTAGGTTGGAGGCTTCCATAGCAATGAAGGATTAAAAAAAGTCCACTTCAATCCTTTCCCCCCACCTTTCTCTCTAGTACTGAATTTATTTGCTCTCCCTTTCACATAGATTACTACTACTACTACTACTACTACTACTACTACTACTACTACTAGACTGTCCTATACCTGCAGGTCTCAGGGCAGTTCACAGGATAAAATCAGAATATGAAACCACAAATTAAAACAACAACTCAATAACCCTTCCCCCAACACATTTTAAAAGGGCATATGATTTTAAAAGCTGTCATTTCAGCATAGATAAAACTTGCTGCTGCTTGACGAGGCAGAAAATTCCCTCAAGAGGAAGGCCCAAGGTCATAAGGGTTATCTGCAAGAAAATGGTTTGGGATTGTCTGCCTCTGACTGGTCAAAGTGAAGTATCACCTTATTTGGAGCGGCACCTGAGACTACCTTCAGAACATTCCTACCAGAAGTCTTTTGCTTATTATGGATTCTGTATCTCTGCTTTTTCTTTAAAAAATATCTCTCAATCTTTCTTGTTACCAGCTAATTTTGCAAATCAGTTAAAATGTATGAGAAAACCTACAATGAGGTCAAAGAGTACTTTGTAAAGGGTTTTTTAAAAACAAAAAACACAACACCAAAATTATAAGTAATAATGGAAGCTTCATAAGGATAAAGAATTATTATTTCAATGTTACATTTAGTTTGCTTCCAATAAAGCTGAACACCTTATTTTTAGCTCAAATCCTTCAGAGTGATTTATTGTTTTGTTTTATGTGGTATATCATTTGCTACACTCGAATGCTTGCAAAAGGCTTTTTCTTATTTAATCACCAGAAACGTGAATTATTTAGTGAAGCACAAGAGACATAACAAGGATTTAGAAGGTAAAATAAAAGTGAAGAAACGTATTCCTAAATATATTCATTATTAGTGACTATGGGATCATCTAAAAATAGAGCAGTCAGTTCAAGCTGTAGGTAAAGATGCATTACTCAGATATAAATGTTCCCAGAAATGAGTTCACAGCACAATCCTAACCATGTCTACTCAGAAGAAAGTCCCCAATGATTCCAGTGGGTCTTGCTCCTAGGGAAGTAAATATGGGCTTGCAGTCCCAGGCCCCCAATACTGTCACAGCAATCCAAACTGTATGAAGCCAGTGTAATTTTGTTTTCTTACTATATAGCAGCCATTTCCTCTAATCTGTGCATTTATTCTAGCAATTTTCTGTAAGATAACACCTTTTTGTTTTCAATGTAAATACCATTTTTGTGTGCTTCCCCCAAATTCATGTTTGTTTTTTTATCCAAAACATTTTTGTTTGGAAGACTGTATTGCAATACCTGAACAATTATCATTTTTGAAAGATAACTGTGTTTTGCTGCAGATATTGGTTCGGAAAGTGCAAATTAGTAGGTTCACACCAAGATGCAAACCAAAAGGATTTTTACTCCATTCCTTGCTGCTGCAGAAGTATTAGACATCCTGGGTCACCATTGTGAGGACACAATCTGTAACAATGCATGCTTTCTGCCATCTTAGAAAAAGGAACATAGGAATCTGCCTTCTATCAGGTTAGACCAATTTCCATCTTGGTCTCTACTGCCAATGCTGACTGTCATTGCCAGTGTTTCCCTGAACTAGGAATGTTTGGCTTGCAAAGCATGTTTGAGACCTCTGGACAATGTCCCCTTCTCCTGCAGCTTCTTAGAAGGTAAACAAAAGTAGTAAGTAAAGCTAGGTCAGGGAGTTTTTGACCAGTCATTTTATATTGCTAGGGTTCATCTTGTTAGGTAAAGGTAAAGGGACCCCTGACCACTAGGTCCAGTCGTGCCTGACTCTGGGGTTGCGGCGCTCATCTCGCTTTATTGGCCGAGGGAGCCAGTGTACAGCTTCCGGGTCATGTGGCCAGCATGACTAAGCTGCTTCTGGCGAACCAGAGCAGCACACGGAAACGCCGTTTACCTTCCCGCTGGAGTGGTACCTATTTATCTACTTGCACTTTGACATGCTTTCAAACTGCTAGGTTGGCAGGAGCAGGGATCGAGCAATGGGAGCTCACCCCGCCGTGGGGATTTGATCCGCCAACCTTCTGATCGGCAAGTCCTAGGCTCTGTGGTTTAATCCACAGCGCCGTCCCGTTCATCTTATTACAAGGGTTCTATCCTAAGGTATCTACCTTAGGATAAGAGGAGCCCCACAGTTCATCTCATGTCATTGTTGAGAAATAGCATTGCATCCCAGCTCTTTGAGGTCTTCATCTTAAATTCATGTGCTCATTCCATATGGTCAGGATTCAAATTGTTATTTTAGTTTCGCACGTGATTTGGCATACACCCTTTGCAATTTTTCCTGCTTTATACACCTGGCTAGGGATGGGCAAATATGTCAGTTTCAGTTTCTCCTTTTTACAAACTTCAGTTCAGTTCCTATTTTATTTATTTATTTTTTAAAGAAGAAGTCCTCAACGAAATTTAATGGCATTTTAGTGCACATTTATCATAATATACATATATTTGTGTGCAATTTTGCTTAATATACACTTTTTTTGCATACAGCCCATTCTTGCATGTTATTTTCACCAATATACACACACTTTAGTATGTGCATTTCCCTGCACATTACTTTGCTGAAAACCTGTATTGCAAAATTCAGAGAAATGTGACTTTCAAAAGATGGCTCAGCTTTGGTTCGTGCATTGTTTGTGAAAGTACAGTGGTGCCTCGCAAGACGAAAAGAATCCGTTCTGTGATTCTCTTCGTCTAGTGGTTTTTTTGTCTTGCAAAGCAAGCCCATTGAAGGATTAGCGGATTAGCGCTATTAGCACTATTAGCGTCTTTTAGCGGCTTATCTGCTGATCGGATCAGCTGATAAGCGGCTTAGCGGCTTAGAAAAAGGGGGGGAAAGGAAAAAACACCAGCAGGAACTCGCAAGACATTGTTGTCTTGCGAAGCAAGCCCATAGGAAATCCGTTTTGCAAGGCACCTCCAAAACGGAAAACTCTTTCGTCTAGCGAGTTTTCTGTCTTGCGAGGCATTCGTCTTGCGGGGCACCACTGTACAAAGTAGGTAGATTCCCCTTTAAATGTGAAGTGAATTGAATTTCTCCCCAATTCCATGTAGTATTGCAAACACTATTTGTAAGCATCCCATTGTTTCAAAAGCATTTTTGTGTGTGTTTATGCAGTGTTTTTTTTTGGGGGGGGGAGGGGGACGACACAGGGGTATGCATACCCCTCAACATTTTGTGAATCTAGGTTTGGTCTCATTGAGAGGCAGTATTTCAATAAGAGCAGGAAAATGAGAGTACCCCTAAACATTTTTTAAGAAAAAAAAGCACTGTGTTTATGACTAGGGTGCTGATGTTCAAGAATTAGAACTCCAGCTTCTCTGTGGACTTATGAAACAAGTTGCATAGTTCTTTGAATCTGTGGAAGCATATCCCTTTTTTATCTTCCTACTCAGAAAAAAATAGGGTTCTTTCTGGAAATTAGAGGTGTAGCTTCTATCCCTTGTTATTTTGGTTTCATCTCAAATAGGAAGCATGAATCATATCTTGAAAAGTGAAAATGCTTTTTTTATTTTTTTGCCTAGGGAATTGCTCTGAGAGAATTATAGAGGGGTTTTTTCCTGCCTGCTTGTGTAATTTTGAGCTGAAAAACAATATAGAAAAGAGGCAATATTACAGAAGAATGGGAGTTCAGCTAGGCAGGCACTGGAGTGCCATTTTCAGAACACTATTTAAAGTAATCAAGTAATTTCACAGTGTTCTTGGGAAAAGTGGAAATGTCAGATGTTTTTTGATTTGCTATAGTCTTTCAGAAATAATCTCTCTGTGGCAACCCAGTTCTATCCTAGGACATGCCTAATTCTGCGCTGGATCAATTGGATCATCTCCAGCTAACCTTAAGCCAAAGAGTCAAGGCACCATGTTTCAAAATGGCACATTCAAAGGATTAGTTATGGGAAAGAGCTGCAAATTCAAGTGATTTCCATATTGGGTCTTGGCAAGTTATTTTGAATGGTGTAACACTGTTCTTGGCTTAGTATTGCATTTGGTGGATTACTGGAAATCCGGCGTTGTGGGTGCCTTTCGATTTCCCTCTGCTGACCTCATATTTTATTGCAGACTTTATCTTGCAACATCTCTCAATTTCAGAAGCAGTTTTCTATATGGAGTGGGAGCTTCTTTCAAGAACTCAATGTCTAAGCTATACGATAAGCATACAAATCAAAAGTGGGAAACCTCAGGACTGGGGGTCAAATACAGCCCGCCAAGGCTCTGTATCTGCCCCTCAGGGCTCTCTCCAGACCCACTCTTTGCTCAACTACTACTGTCCCCCCAGGGTACACCCCTTACTGGTCCTACTTCTCACTCTCCTTGGATTTTTTTTTGCATGGCAAAGACTCTCCTCCTGCAAGAGAGGGGAGTGGTTGTGGTCGGGATCCAGACTACGCCTCAAGCAGGGGGCATTAGCCCCACTGCTTCCCACTCACCTGGCTGGCGCCCACGCCCACGGGCAGGCACCCAACCAGGTGCCTGCGAGGGGGCGTGTTTAGCAGCCTAAATTGCTGCAGCGCCATCTTCCCGGCCTCACTCTTCGTCGTCCCGTTGTGGTGTGTCGAAGGGCTAGGTGTGGCCATTGCCTACACCTTCAATTTTTGGGTATTCCGTTAAAGGAATCCGGCGGTCGTGTATTCTGTCCAATGCCTGCGTGGCGGGAGGCCATGGCACGACCCTCGGTGACATCAGGGGAGAGCTTATAGTTGGATGAGCATCAACAGGCTCCACCTACTGGTGAATAAGCCCCCCTGTTTTAGACTCACCCCTCTCTGAGGGGGTGGAGTCAGCTGACGTAATCCAATGCCTAAGCCAATACCTTTTCACTTGCTGTAATCAATAAAGTTGTGGCCTTTTCTTGCCCATTAACCTTATATCCTTGTGTTTTCATTCCACTATGCGGAGATCGGGTCCTCGAACTGCAAGAATGTGTCCTTGAATTCTAATAATGCCTCTTGCTTGCCTAAATAAAGTGGGGTGCATAAGTGTGTGAAGAAACTAGAAAAGTTTAAATTCACTGCTCTGTCCACTTTTGTCTCTGGTCCTGTCTACCACGGGCATGTGGCCTCTAATAGCTTGACCATAAGCAAATGCGGCCCCAGGATGGGGGGAAAATCCCCAGCCCTAATTTAAACACACAGAGCTGCAAAGATCAACAAAGCTGTACACTCCTGTATTATAGCTGGTTGACTGACTGAACTCAAAGAGTACTCATTAATGGTTCTTTGTCATCCTGGAAAAATTGACAAGTGGGGTACAGGGAAAGCAAAATGCTTGTTTACAAAGCTATTCCGCTACCAACTTTACTGTATGCTTGTGAAATATGGACCACTTATAAACGCCATCTCCAGCTCCTCAAAAGATTCCATCAATGGTGTCTCAAAAAAAAAGTACACATCACTTGGGAAGACGGGCGAATTAATGCCAGTGTACTGGAAGAAACAAAGATCACCAGTGTTGAAGCAATGATTTTTCATCATCAACTTTGTTGGACTGTTCATGTTGTGCAGATGCCTGATTATCGTCTTCCAAAGCAACGACTTTATTCTAAAATTAAAAATGGAAAGCGTAATACTGGTGGTCAACAAAACAGTTTTAAAGACTCTGTCAAGTCAAATCTTCTTCTTTTTTTGTTTTTTTTTTTAAAAAAAGTAGTATAAACACCAAAGGTGTCATGGACTTTGAAGACACTTGGACACAGGATGAAAGGGAGAAATGTGCTAAGAGGAAGGCATGTTTGGCAAACCCTCCCCATTATCAACTCCCAGTCAGAAACATATGTCCCCAGTATAGAAGGACGTGTGGATCCAGAATTGGCCGCCACAGTCACTTACAGACTCACTGTTAAGACCGTGTTCATGAAAGACAATCATACTCGGCCAGGAGTGACCACCAAAGAAAGAAGCAGGGTTCTGCCCTCGGCCCATTGTTGTTCAATGTCTTTATAAATGAATTGAGGGTGTGCAAATGTGACATGAAGGCTGGAAACTTTAACCCTCCCAAGTTGAAATCCCTTGCAGATGACTATAGTGCCTGGTGATAGACAGTCAGCTCAATGTATCCATAGCAGTGACCAGAGAAGGAACGACCACTGGGAGGAATGCAAAGAAACACCATGATGCATCTGCAACACCACAACTGGACATCTTCATCCGCCACAGCTGCAACAAAACATGTCTCTCCTGTGTCTGTTTCTACAGCAGGCATTGCAACCTTCCAACTGTTTGTCTTCATATCCAAAGGCGCAGTCTCCCATTTTTTCCTGAGATGAATGGATGCCAACACACTAATGACCCCATTTTATGCTGGTCTCAAACCAATCAGGGATCTGTTGCTCTCTTTTGCCAAAGGAGGGCATACCTGTGTTGTAGATTGTCTCTTTGATGTGCTTTCATCGTGCTTCAAAACTATATCTGTGGCAGTTCAGTAGAGCTTGCTCAATGAACTCTCTCTCTATATATATACATATGTATGGGGAGTCGTACACACACACACACACAAAATAGAAGCGAGGGAAGTTAATGTAGATGTCAAAATAAACTAAATATATTTTAGTGCAAGTATAGGAAAGGAAATGTTAAAATACCACAAGTGAATTGCAAATAAGCTGAGAGGTTAAATGGACAACCCTGTAACTTTCAGTATCAACAAATGAGTGTTTGTGATGGCTCACCACCACCACAACTACCAAGCTGTCTTGTGGCACAACAGTACAATTATTATTTATGAGGAAGGAAAGTCCCATACTCATCATCAGGACCCCACACTGGTTGTTTCATTCATCATTGTATATTCAGATAAGAAGATCTGTCTTTTCTGTAGAGTCCTGCCAATTATTTTCAAAAGAGCCATGGAGCAATTAGAGAACTGAAAGGATGCAAATATTCCCAATTCCCTCAGCAAGATTCATTTTCCTTGAAATTCTCATAACTCCTGTTAGAATTTTAACATGTAAGGTGCTGATGAGATTTTGAGCTGAGTTGTAGCTTCATTAGCTACAAATCCCAAGATGTAATTCCAAGATTTGTTGCATCAACAAATGACATCGGATGAGGAACACCGCCATCATTCTCTCTTGTGACATCAAACCACCCTGCCAGTGGTGGATGAAGCCAGAGGCAAAGCCCTACTCTTCTGGAAATAGCCACCATTTCCTAATGTCATCTTCATACCATTAAGCAAACCTGTAATAGGACACGGAAGAGACATAGAAATCCTTAATGTGGCAACAATACTGGTTTAATATATTAAAACAATATTTTACAGCACACTTCCTCCTAGTGTATATGTCTATCTACCTATTACGTGGCTGGAGAACTGCGCTGCAAAGTGCCTTTTTTTGCATATTTTTTTTTTTACTGATTTTTCAAAAGTTTAAGATATACAGTACACTTCAATACACAATAAATTTATCTTTTCTCAGCTTCCCGCCCCATTTTCCATGGTATTTTAATCCCCACCCCATGATGCACAATACCTTCTATTTCTTATATCCACATATCTATATTATATTGTCTAGTTCCTTCTGTTGCTCAAAGGTCAAATCCTGCTTATGAGTTCGTCGAATTATAATAGTTCCCTAAATAGTCCCAAAATACAAATGCATATTTTGAAGGATGAGAGTATTTTGGTTTACATGTTGTCTTGGAAAATTTCTCCTCCATCCCTACCAAGAAGCCATCTATATTATCACAAGACCTACCTGAGAAGAGGTCAATTTATTCAAATTGAGTCCGCAAGCTCACTCTCACAGCCACACAATGACCCTGTTAACCGAGGCATCTTTCACATTTTGCTCAGCCAAAAGCCAAACATTTCTATTATCTGATCCCATATGGTTCAGCTGCTCTAGGTGATTGGTCCAATCATGTGGGCAGGGACAAATTAACAGCAGTATGTTGGCTGTAGCATTGTATTCAGAGCAGAGAAAGAAAATAAGAATAGAATGACAGGGATAATTTCATCTAAGTGAGGAGTCATCCAGGAAAAGTGTCAGAGTTGGCTTTTTTTTTAACAGTCCTTATGACTGATTTGGAAGGAGGAGCAAATAGGACATTTCTTAAACCTTCAGACAATATTGAATTGGGAATGTTTTCAAAATCCAGTACAAGCAAAGAACCAACAAAATTGCCCAAGGTGAGAATTATTGGCAAAAGACAAAATTGGATTTTGTTTAAGGCACCCACTACCAGCAGCTTCTCCTTGAAAATATGCAGTGATTTGACACATGGGAAAGACTGATCATAGCCAAAACATTGTATTTACAGTCCCTGATCCCATATGTTTGGCAGGGAGAAGAATTAACTAAGAGGCAGAATTGCAACAACAGCTCTTCTGAGAACCCAGCAATGTGGGACAGAAACTGCAGATGTGGCTCCTCACCCTGCTAGAATTATATACAAAGGGCTGGTGCACTAGTGGAACATATTACGGAATTAGTGCCCTTCCCTGAATTTTTGCACAACAGCTTCCATGGTGCAACATTGTGAAATAAAAATTGTATAGTGCCTTGTATTAGCAGAAGTACATTTCTGGCTTTCAGTTCTTTTCTCCTGCACCAGACTTTTGTGCTGTATCAAGAAAATGCAGCAGCAGCTGGAACTGATGAGGCAGCAGGCAGGGTGGCTAATGAGAGCCGGGGGGTGGGGTTGTCACTGGAAGCAGTCAATGTATTCTGGTTTCCTTCCCATCCTCCTCTCTCGCAAAAATACAGCGGGCATTTTAGCCATTCTTAGACAAAAGTGCCAGAGGAGAAAAACTGGAATCAGCATCAAATACCTAGATATACCTGGGATTTTCCGGTGTTGCTTAGACCAAGAGAGATGGACAAAAAAAAAGACTCCAGTGAGTCTCTGAATGGTGTATGAATACAACTCTGGGTGGGCACAAGACTGCTGGGTTGTGACTTCAGATCTGGAAGTGCAGAAGGGGGTAGGGAGGTGGAGCTCTGCAGCAACTCTTCTGTCCATATAAATCAACCCGGACTTTGTGTGTCCATATAAATCAGCCCCTTCTTTGTGTGCCTCATCCACATGAAGTCCAGAGGATGGCAAAACAAGAACGGGCCTTCTCTGCTGTGGCTCCCCATTTGTGGAATGTTCTTCCCAGGGAGGACCTTCGTCTGGCACCTTCATTATATATATTTTAGGTGCCAGACAAAAAGGTTCCTCTTCAACCAGGTCTTGGGCGGATTAATATTCTACATACAGCATTTTAAATGTGTTTGTGGGAAGTGGGTTGCTTCTGTTGTGTCTGTTTATGTCAGGGAACTGACATCGGAGCCTGAGGCGGAGGGGAGGCTCTCAAATGATGCTGGAGAAGGGCCAAGCAGGGAGAGAGGCAGTTCAGCAGAGGGGGAAGCAAATCAACGTTACACCAGGGATAAAGGGGGGCAGATGGGGAAACCGGCAAGAGGGCTCCAGGACTCTTCACTGGACACCAGCGGGGAGAGCATGGGTCCTCCGCTACCCACGCCCTCTCTGCGTAGAAGACTTCCACGCAGAGAGAGTAGGAGGAGACTGGGAGTCAAACAACTTTTTTTTATATAAAATATTTATTAAAGGTTTTAAACAATTTAAACAATACAACACACTTCCCATTCACAGTCCATAAAGAAAAGAAAAAGAAAAAAAGAAAAAACACACCATACAAAGCATATAGAAAAAACATTCAAAAAAGACATAAAAAGACTTAAAAAAGAGAATGATTCAGTTTCTTAAATATTATTTCCATAACCCTATTTCGTGACTCCCTCACATCTCCCTTTTCTGTGTTCCTGTTTACACAATCATGTTCAGCAATACTTTACCTTCTCTCAAAATTTGTTTTAAATTGTACATTTCAACTATTATGTCTCCGATTTTACCCTTTGTTATCAAATATTTAAATATTTAAACTTGACATGATATTATTCAAATTTCATCTTTGTTCTTATAATTCAGTTATTTTCATGCTCCTTTCCACTAGGTTACTAATGCCATGTTGTCTTTATATCCTGCATCATTCTAGCATTCATACAATTTACAATACTTTTGCAAATAGTCCTTAAATTTCTTCCAATCCTCTTCCACTGTCTCTTCTCCCAGGTCTCGGATTCTGCCAGTCATTTCTGCCAATTCCATGTAGTCTATCAGTTGCATCTGCCATTCTTCCAGAGTGGGCAAATCTTGAGTCTTCCAGTATTTTGCGATAAGTATTCTTGCTGCTGTTGTCGCATACATAAAAAAAGTTCGGTCCTTCTTTAACAGCATTTGGCCGACAATGCCCAAGAGGAAGGCCTCTGGTTTCTTAAGAAAGGTATATTTGAATACCTTTTTTAGCTCATTATAGATCATTTCCCAGAAAGCCTTAACCTCTGGGCACGTCCACCAAAGGTGAAAGAACGTTCCTTCGGTTTCTTTACATTTCCAACACTTATTGTCTGGCAAATGGTATATTTTTGCAAGCTTGACTGGGGTCATGTACCACCTATATATCATTTTCATAATATTTTCTTTCAAGGCATTGCATGCCGTGAAATTCACACTGGTGGTCCATAACCGTTCCCAGTCAGCAAACATAATGTTATAACCTATGTCTTGCGCCCATTTTATCATAGATGATTTGACCGTTTCATCCTGAGTGTTCCATTTTAACAGCAAGTTATACATTTTTGAGAGTACCTTAGTTTTTGGTTCTAACAGCTCTGTTTCTAGTTTCGATTTTTCCACCTGGAAGTCTGTTTTTTTGCCCATATTAAAGGCCTCCCTGATCTGAGCATAATGTAACCAGTCTCACACTTTATCCTTTAGTTTCTCAAATCTCTGCAATCTCCATGTGTCTCCATCTTTTTCTACTATTTCCCAATATTTTGGCCAGTTGGCCTCCATATTGAGTCTTCTCTGAGCCTTAGCTTCCATTGGTGACAGCCACCTTGGGGTCTTACTTTCTAGTAAATCTTTATATCTTGTCCAGACATTGAACACTGCCTTCCTGACAATATGGTTCTTGAAAGCTTTGTGAGCTTTAACCTTGTCGTACCACAAATATGCATGCCACCCAAATACATTGTTGAACCCTTCCAAGTCCAAAACGTCAGTGTTCTCAAGAAGTAGCCAATCTTTCAACCAGCAGAAAGCTGCTGATTCATAGTACAACTTCATGTCTGGCAGGGCAAACCCCCCTCTTTCTTTAGCATCAGTTAATATTTTAAATTTTATTCTGGGCTTTTTGCCCTGCCAGACAAACCTAGAGATATCTCTTTGCCACCTCTTGAAACACTCCATCTTGTCCACAATCTGCAAAGTCTGAAACAAAAACAACATTTTTGGCAATACATTCATCTTTATAGCAGCAATTCGACCCAACAAGGAAAGCTTCAAATTTGACCAAATTTCTAGGTCCTTTTTAATTTCTAACCAACATTTTTCATAATTATCCTTGAATAGATTCAGATTTTTAGCTGTCATATTAACCCCTATATATTTCACCTTTTTAACCACATTTAAGTCTGTCTCCTTCTGAAACCTTTCTTTTTCTGCAATTGTCAAGTTTTTCCCCCAAAACCTTAGTTTTCTGCTTGTTTAATTTAAATCCTGCCACCCGACCAAATTCTTGAATTAGTTCTAACACCCTTTTCGTACTAGATTCTGGCTCCTGTAATGTCAAAACTAAATCATCTGCAAAAGCTTTAAGTTTATACTGTTTAACTCCGACCTGAATCCCTTCAACCAACCGATCCCCTCTGATCATATTCAGGAGCACTTCCAGGACCAAGATAAATAGCAGTGCGGAGATAGGGCAACCCTGTCGTGTTCCTTTCTCAATCTTAAACTCTTCTGTCACCACATTATTAACTATCAGTTTTGCCTTTTGTTCTGAATAAATTGCTTCTATACCATTTTCAAACCCCGTCCCACTCCCATCCCTCTAAGATTCCCCTTCATAAATTTCCATGAAATGTTGTCAAAGGCCTTCTCCGCATCAATAAAGATCAATACTGCTTTGGTGTTAGTGTTCGTTTGCAAAAGTTCCAAAATATCAATAATGTTCCTTGTATTGTCAGACAAATGTCTACCTGGGAGAAAGCCTGCCTGGTCCTTATGAATCACTTCATTTAACACTCTTTTTAATCTATTTGCCAAAATATCTGCAAAAATTTTATAATCCACATTTAACAGGGAGATGGGACGGTAGTTCTTAAGTTGTGTCTTTTCAGTTTCAGATTTAGGTATCAATGTGATGAAAGCTTCTTTCCACGACTCCGGTGCCGGGAGTCAAACAACTTTTATGTTGGAAGAGGTTTAAGAAACGCCCACTGACGGATTCTGCTAGCGACTGAGGCAGCCACGAAGTGAAGGGCTGTCCAGACAGAAAGGTTTGACAAGGCACATAGCCAGGAGAGGCGGCAACTTACGCACGAGCAACCCCATACCCATTACAGTTTATTTCAGTTTTTATCCTGTGTTTTTATCTTGTGAACTACCCTGACATCTTTTTGGTAAAGACTGGTATATCTAATAAATGAATAAACAAATTTATGCACATTCTCCATGAGGTCTGGTGTATGTGCACAATGACCGGTTGTCATACACGTTAACCACTCAAAGTGCATGCTCCCTAACATCACACACACTTCTTCTTTCTTCTTCTTCTTTGGCGATCACTCGTAGCTGAGTAAGATTGTCTTCCATAAACACAGCTTTAACTATGAGTCCATAAATGACTGTGGAGAACAATTCTGGATCCACACATCCTTCCACAGTGGGGACATTGGTTTCCGGGTGGGAGTTGATCACGGTGTGGATTTGCCAAGTGTGCCTTCCTCTTGGCACATTTCTCCCTTTTGTCCTGAGTTCGAGCGTCTTCAAAGTCCACAAAACCTTTGGTAAAGGCTGCTCTCCAACTGGAGCGCTCACAGGCCGGTGTTTCCCAGTTGTCAGTGTTTATACTACATTTTTAAAGATTTGCCTTGAGACAGTCTTTAAAGCTCTTTTGTTGACCACCAGCAGTACGCTTTCCATTTTTAAGTTTGGATCCACACCTTCAAGGTGACGGTGCACATCAACAACCCCCTCTACAAGCTGGGGCCCAAGCTGGCACACGGCATGAGTGAGCTGGCCAGCGCCGGATGGGCGGCGTTGGTGGCTGTGGATGAGGAGGACGAGGAGGCTGCAGGCTCCTCTTCCTGCACCATGGGGGTGCCACCTCATGTGCACATCGACACCCAGATTGACTACATCCACTGCCTTGTTCCTGACTTGCTGCCCTGCTACTGGGGCATGATGGACTGCTACAAAGTGGAGGTGCTGCTAGATGGGAAGTCCGAGGGGACATTCTTGCTGCGCATTTCTTTCAGTCACACACACACACACACACACTATATATATATATATATATATATATATATATATATATATATATTTGTTTTCGTAGATTTTCACGGGTACAGGAATGCAGGTTTTGGTGTCCTTGGGTGTCTTCCCGTGTAAAAGTTGGGGTGTCTAGGCGACGTTTCGACGAGGTCTCACTCGTCATCTTCAGGCTGGTGCTTTCGGCTTCTTGTTACTGGAACAGAGCGGGATCTCAGTGTTTGAGTTCCTATAAATACTGTAGAGGGGTGTGGTGTATTGCCTCAAAAGTTCTGGGCAGAGGGGAAGTTCCCAGGCTAGTGTTCTTTTCTTCTTTTGTTCCTTAATTACTTGAGGGATATCTTGAGTGAGGTCAAGACACGAAGGCTTTAGCAACTAATCCACACCTAATGACCCACCTAAGTGGTACTCAGAATATCACTCAAGAAATCACTCAAGATATCCCTCAAGTAATTAAGGAACAAAAGAAGAAAAGAACACTAGCCTGGGAACTTCCCCTCTGCCCAGAACTTTTGAGGCAATACACCACACCCCTCTACAGTATTTATAGGAACTCAAACACTGAGATCCCGCTCTGTTCCAGTAACAAGAAGCCGAAAGCACCAGCCTGAAGATGACGAGTGAGACCTCGTCGAAACGTCGCCTAGACACCCCAACTTTTACACGGGAAGACACCCGAGGACACCAAAACCTGCATATATATATATATATATATATAGTTGCTACTGGGGCATGATGGACTGCTACAAAGTGGAGGTGCTGCTAGATGGGAAGTCCGAGGGGACATTCTTGCTGCGCGTTTCTTTCAGTCACACACACACACACTATATATATATATATATATATATATATATATATATATATATATATAGTGGCACCTCGGGTTAAGAACTTAATTCGTTCTGGAGGTCCGTTCTTAACCTAAACTGTTCTTAACCTGAGGTACCACTTTAGCTAATGGTGCCTCCTGCTGCCACCGTGTGATTTCTGTTCTCATCCTGAAGCAAAGTTCTTAACCTGGGGTACTATTTCTGGGTTAGCGGAGTCTGTAACCTGCAGCGTATGTAACCTGAAGCATATGTGACCCGAGGTACCACTGTATGTTTTTTAACATATCATTTTCAACAATTATAAAACATACTTTTACATCTTATACATTTTTTTTACTTTCATCAATCACACCTGAAAATTTTCCAATCTTTTCCACTTAATTTATATTTCTTACTTTCACTATTACATTTAAATACCATAACTAATGTCTTTCTTCTTTATCTTCTTTGCAATGTTTCATATATTCCTCCTCACTTCTTGTAGTCCTACTAGCGTAATTTGTTGATTACAGTTGCTCTTCAAATAGTTCATATATTTCTTCCAATCTTCTGCAAATCTCTGGTCCTGCAGGTTTCGAATACTTCCTGTCATCTTATCCAATTCTGCACACACACACACACACACACACACTTAATGTCACCATGCTGAAGTTCACATGGCCACAGACAGATGCAGCTGTGAAATACAGAATGAAGAGAGGTAGTGGACAGGCAACCTTGGTAAGCCTTGGAAGGAACACACTGTGAAAGCCCCCCAGCAGCAGACCTCCTCTGAAAGCTCATCAGCCTGCCAGCTCCAGGTTCTCGGCCCTCAGGATCCAGGTTCCTAGACTGGTCGGCACCAATACTACGCATTGCTGATAGGAGGCACCAGCAAAAGTGTGTGCTTAAAGTGATAAAGATGAAATAACTATAATCCCCAGATTGAACACCTGATACTTTAGTGCGGTCTTCCTGAATATGCTGCCTTCCAGACTTTGTGGAATCTATCTTCCATCAGCCTCAGCCAACATTGCCAATAGTCTGTTATAATGTAATTTGTAATCCCAAGTATCTGGGGTGGGGTGGGGGGACAGTTATGGGATTGCTACTTTTGAGAAAAGTGCAATCCCCTCTCTGTGTACAGACATAATAATAATAATAATAATAATAATAATAATAATAATAATAATGGTGATTTTGATTTCTTATCCACCCACCCTTCACCATCAAGTTCCAATAGATTCATGAAATAATTTAATAGGCAATGGGGGGGGGTGTTGCTGAAGAAATGTTTGCGTTTCCAAAGGTTTTCTTCACACTGGATCAGAAATGTCTATATTTTACCAAACACCAAATGAGTTATTAGTATGGCTATAAAATATATAGTTGCGTAAATAAACACCTCACTACTGAAGTGTGAAGACAACTGCAAGGGGACAGTTAATTAGATCATTTATAACTCATTAAGTAGCAAAACTGCTCTTCGCCTGTTGGTTTCTGTTAGAGGGAGGGGGCAGGAGATAAAGAAGAAGAATCATTGATTCTGACATTAAACTGAGTTTACATGTTCTAAGCAGAGAGTGGAAGAATGCCTGTTTGTTTTGGAAACATCTCTTTCTATTGAGTTTAATTCACAGGAAATTGGAATATCTGTAAAAGTCAGTCCAGGCAAGGCACAGCATTGTTTTGTCAGATATTACAATGTGCTTCATAGGTAATTGCATGACGATTTGAGAATTCTTACAGCTTTTAGCTATGAAAGTGTGTGTGCTTTACCAACAATTCAATCCTATACATGTCTAGGATTGAGGTCCATGGGTAGGGACTGATGAATCTGTCAATTCTGGTTTTTCTTAGTTTCTCATTTTCCCTCCTCATGGTTTCTTATGGTGGTGGTAGTGTTGATGGTGATGTCTATAGTTTTCAGGAACATTCGCCATAATTTTAGTGTGAATTTCCTAATATAATTTTTTGCAAAGCAGTTTCCCACCCTGCCGGTCAGTGAGTCTGAAACCACAAAAGCTGTGTGATCCAAATTGCAGATATATTTGACCAACTCTGATTTCTTTGGTCATTTTTTCAGCATGGAAGCACTCTGAACTCTTCTGAAGAGCATAAAGATATGTGAGCCTAGTTCTCACTACGATGGTAACACCTAGACCAACACTTCTGAATGCAGTGAAAGCACACACAGCAGTAAGTAGCTCAGGAGGGTGGGGATTGATGCCTTACAGGCAGTGGTTCTTGTTGGGATGGAGATGGGTTGGGACAGTGGCGAGGTTGGAGGAGCTCTGAGTTGATGACAACAGGTCATCAAGGTGCATGTTCTTCTGACCTTGTTGGTGCCACTTCAGCTCACCCCACCCCACCCAATTACCATACCAGCTGGTAGAGCCCAGACCTCAGCAGCCACTCATCCCATGTCCAAAATGAGGAACAATTCCACTATGGCCATTGTTGGGTATAAGATTAAATAACCAGTTACAGATAGGTAGCCGTGTTGGTCTGCCATAGTCAAAATAAAAAAAATTCCTTCCAGTAGCACCTTAAAGACCAACTAAGTTAGTTCTTGGTATACCAAGAACTAACTTAGTTGGTCTTTAAGGTGCTACTGGAAGGAATTTTTTTATTATGAAATAACCAATTAGAGCTGAGTTGTAAATTCTGTTTGTACAAAACTGGTTCCAAACTTTCCTGCACAAGGTTTTCACAGAGTTTTCATCCTTCAAAGTGGCAGATTGGTGCTTTATTTCCAGTGAAAATACAGTGTCATTTCCACCCAAGGTGCACTGATAAAAACCACGCTCCCATGTCCAAGAATCAAATTTATTTTGCCCTGACATAGCAAGCAGAAGATAAGGAGATGCGGGGTAAGATTGAATCCACCATGATGAGAGGACGCTCGCATCTAAAAGTCTTCCCTTGTTGAAAGTATGTGTTGCAAAGTCTTTCTAATGAGTATTCCACTAAATATTATTGTAAATAAGTTACAAAAGAGTTCCCTTGGGGTTCAGAGGGGGGTGTTGTGCATTGATGAGAGATGTGTAGTGTTTAGTACCAATGCATCTGAATTTCTACTCACTGCATAGTATCTTGCACAATTTTGCTTTCTTTCCTCCAAGAGAAGCTTCTCTCTAATTTTTTTTTTTTTTTTTTTTTGGAAGGAATGTTTAATATGCTGTGCTAACCTTTCTCCCAAGGCCGTGCTTCTTTTGTGAAAGTTTAGCTCTTTAGATGTTGTCTTTCTAAAGGAAAGTGCTTTAGAATCTTCAAATAGCATGAACTTTCCCTTCTTACTAGTGATCTGAGTTTCTCCCTTGTTCAAACTGAAGACTGCCAAAAGAACAGAATTGGGGGAAGAAAATGGCTTATACATGGCTGGCAGGGGGAAAGTTTCATTTTATTTTTAATGCAAATTACTAAAAAGAAAAATCATGGGGATGATTAAAGGAAATGCTTAAGAATGAGATTTTTCAATGAGACAGGTTTGATCTAAAAGTCTGTGAAGTACATTAGGTAGAGCAAGAGTTGGGTAGTTTTTTATCATCCCATTTGAGAAATGGTAATATTTGTTACCAGGGTTGGTAAGTGGCTAGAATAGTTTATAAGGGATGCTGTAGAGAGGCAGATTTATATAACCAAGAGAGGATCTTATTACAATGTCCATTGGCTTACTTGAAACAAGGCTACAGTGTATTGATGTGTTTCCAAATTAGCTGACCTAGCAAGGGGCAAGCAAAATGGCAGAGAGTAACAACCTGAAATAGATCAGGTTTGTCTTAGAAGCTCTGAAGTAATGTGCTGTAGAAGTATATATAAAGCATTTTAAATAAAGATGGATATCAGAAGGAAACAGAAGTTAATAAACTTAGATTGAAGTCAGGAGATCAGGGACTCAGCTACACTGGCAAAGAAAAAGCACTATATATGTGCTGTATATGCTTTCTAACACTGTGACACCAGATGGCGCTGTGGAGTTCAGTTTGTGCTAACCCGATTTCTCATACAAAGTTTGCAATGCTTTTAACAGAAGTGCTTCTTTGATGCGTCTAGATCCAGCCAGGGTTTCAAAACATGAAGGGAGCACCAATGGGTACAAGAGGTTTCCCACTACAGAAAGTCACTTACAGAAAGTAAGTGTTTCCACTGTCTTTCTTGGCAGTTTATACTAGAATCAATAGATATTGAATGCTTGCCGGGGGGGGGGGTTCTACCTAGTCCACACACAATCTAGACCTATTGCATCTTCTTTGCCCCTGAAAAACACCTAACAAACTGGTCTCATTCCAAAAGTAAAATTCTCATTTAAATCTGATTCTGTACCCCCCTCACACACACAATGCGTCCATTTGAAACCAAATGCAGCTACGACTTGCCTTGTCAGCTGTATCCATATTGATCTAATGATGCACACTCTTCAATATTTCTCTAATGAAAATAGGGACATTGCATTCCATAATGATGATTTTACTATTTATACCCCACACATCTTTCTGGGTTGCCCCAGCCACTCTGGGCAGTTTCTAACATATAGAAAATAATAATAAAACATTAAACTTTTAAAAACAAAACAAAAAAACACCTTCCCTATACAGGATTGTCTTCAGATGGCTCAGGGGTTGGGTAAATCCATACATTCCAACATTTCTCCAATGAAAATAGGGACATCCTAAGGAAAAGTGGGACATTCCAGGACCAAACCAGAATCTGGGATGGCTTCTCTAAATCAGGGACATCCCTGGAAAATAGGGACACTTGGAGGGTCTGATGATGTGGAGCTTAAGGAGAGGGTTTTCAAATGTGTAATTTAATCAAGGAGTAGTTTTCAAACACACCTCAGGAAACCACATCAACTCTTCTGGGCAGCAGGACCTACAATAAATCTAAATAAAGCAGCATGTTGTGGATGGACATGAACCCTATAGTGATAAAAGCTACATTTTTGTGCTCCAAAGTGCGTACACAGCCAATGTTGTTGAGTACACCAAGGGGCAGGAATTGGACTCAAGGGGATGAGAATAATAATAATAATAATAATAATAATAATAATTTATTATTTGTACCCCGCCCATCTGGCTGAGCTTCCCCAGCCGCTCTGGGTGGCTTCCAATCAAGTGTTAAAAACTTGAAGAATGGTGGATCTCTCTCTCTCTCTCTCTCTCTCTCTCTCTCTCTCTCTCTCTCTCTCTCTCACACACACACACACACACACACACACATACCGTGATCTTGACACTATAGAAGAAGAGGAATGCAGCATTGATTTACAGCAGGAGATTGAGGAAGGTCACAGCTCAGAGACAGATGAACAGAAGAGTTGGGAAGTGTTAGGAGAACAGGGAGAGGAGGCAGAGGCAGAGCAGCCAGCTGACACATTGTCACTGGAGAGTATTTCTGACCCCCCTTCTCCCAGAATTCAGCATTCGTTAAGAGTGCAGGAACAAAGGACTCTGAGACAATTAGCCATGAGCGGCCACCGTAAGGAGAAATGCTGTAGCTAGGAAGGAGGGAAGAGGAGCTCAGTTGGAACAATGCCATGATCAGGGCCTACTGCATTGTTTTATCTCTCACTATTATGAATGAATAGGGACGTGGGTGGTGCTTTGGGATAAACCACAGAGCCTAGGAGTTGCAGATCAGAAGGTTGGCGGTACGAATCCCCACGACGGGGTGAGCTCCCATTGCTCGGTCCCTGCTCCTGCCAACTTAGCAGTTCAAAAGCATGCCAGAGCAAGTAGATAAATAGGTACCGCTCCAGCAGGAAGGTAAATGGCGTTTCCGTGTGCTGCTCTGGTTCGCCAGAAGCGGCTTAGTCATGCTGGCCACATGACCCGGAAGCTGTACGCAAGCTCCCTCGGCCAATAAAGCGAGATGAGCGCCGCAACCCCAGAGTCGGCCACGACTGGACCTAATGGTCAGGGGTCCCTTTACCTTTATTATGAATGAATAAACTCATTAAAAAGGACAGTACCTTGTTCTCTTTTTGCCACCAGGGGAGGAATAGAATTCCCAAAGCCTTGACACCAAGGATACCATAAGCAGAGGCTTCCTTTCCTCCTTTTTTGTAGGTGTCTTCTCTCAACCAAGACTGGTGATGCACATCAGGGAAGCAGAACACCTTCTAGTCCTCTTGCCAGTCTCCATATTTGATTGGCTCTTCTGTATCCAGGCTGTGCTCACCCCCCTTTCATGGAGTCCAGCTCTGTACAAAAGTTCCGATGAATGTGCTGGTGTCAGGGCCAAGGCCACAGTTACAACCATCTCTTTCTTTCCACCTCTCAGAAGGCTTTTGTCTTTTGGGTGTCAGTTTGGGGTGTCAGTTAATGCTGTTGAAAAGGGGTTTCTTATTTTATGACATAATTGCTCACTAACTTGTGATCTGTGCAAAGGCTACGTTTTGCTCATAAGCAGATGCGTGGCACAATAAACAACTCAAATTATTCTTTTGTAAAGGGCCAGGTTGCTATAAAAAAGGAATGAGTTAACTGAATTGTCAAGAATCTATTGACTACAGGACCTGGTAATGTGTAATCTAATTAAATGCATATAAATCACTTTCTTCGGAGCCTAGGAAAGGTTTCATTGGAAGGAGTTAACTTAGTTTCCTCTTGCTTTATTGATTACTGTACCCCCCCCCCAATAAACCACAATGGGGGACTTCTGATGAAGAAAGGAAAATTACTGTGTGAATCATTGTTGTTATAGCTCTGTTCACAGTGAGGATTCAAAGGGGAACAACTGCTTCTCTCCACAGTCTGGTCATGGGGCTCATTAGGACATTTCAAAGGAATCTAGCCAGCTATATCCCTATTACAAAATTTATATATGCTGTTATCCTCGCAAGCCAGCGGAGCTTTAAAATCTCCTTTTTATATCCCTTCCACTCTATGCAGCCCATTTCTCTTAAGGCTCCTAGAAGAATCCAAAGACTCTTGCAACATATATGATAATAGTAATGCAGCTGGCATTAGTAGTGCTTTCGAGTTTGTGAATATTTACTCACCCTCCCCACCAGATAGGGAAAAGGGCGAATGGCACTGTCAACTGAGGAAAAAGCTTGATTTAGGCACAGCTGTGAAACTATGGTCTCATGCATAGCAGCCAACTCCCAGGGGCTGAGGGGTCTTCAGCCGCCCCACTAAAATGTTTGAGGGGGCCACCCACTCCCAAGTTGATGGGCATTGCCATTCAAAAGGTATGTATGCACCACATAATGTGATCGATTATTCGGGGCAGGGCTTACCTGCCACCCTATTTTCTTCAAGTTGGCACCCCTGGTCTAATGAGTGGTTGTGCATCTCAAATTTGTGCTCCTACCCCTTTCCTTCATGCCAGTGAAGATTGAAAGCTTTCACTTCCAACTTTAGAGCAAATGTAATGCCAACTGTCTTAAAAAATAGTTTGTGAGAATAAATCAAGCGATCGTTTGCTAGCAAACTGGAATTTTAATAAACAGTAGTTTCCTGAGCTCAGGAATGGTGCAGAACTCTGGCTCATTTAAACTTGGAAGCAAAATATTTTGATCTTCCCCTCTGGCATGCAAAGGAGGCATGGGGAGGCAAGGTGCATGAGGCCAATTCAATCCATGGTTTTTCACATCTCACCCTAGCAGCAATCATGTTTTTCTGTTATGTATGAACTAAATCAGAGTGGCAGGGTGTCTGGTTTTTAGTACACGCTCATTTTCTTTCTGTGAGTGGCTCCCCATTTCCCTTCCCCAGTGGCGTAGCGTGGGTTGTCAGCACCCGGGGCAAGGCAAGTAATTTGCGCCCCCTAACCCATGGATTTGCGCCCCCTAACCCTAACCCCCAGATGTTGCGCCCGGTGCGGCCGGCCCCCCCTGCACCCCCCACGCTACGCCACTGCCCTTCCCTCTCCTCTTCTCTCCTCACCCTGCACACACACACACACAGACACAGACACACATTTGTTATGAATTTCTCCCCCAAACCCCTGGAGAAGATTTGGAGAGGGCCCACGTGTGCATGGTGAAAGGAGCAGAAAGGAAGACGACATTTTATTGCACTAGTGGAAATCCTTCATTGGTTGCCGCCCAATACCTGCATTTGAGGATAGTGGAAGTGAGTCATCAGACTGCTTTGGAAATATTGAAATAAGGCAGAGACTATGCTTTCTTTCTTAATTTGTATTATTGCGTATTGTGCACAAATTATGGTCAGCATGATTTTGCCAAGGCACTTAAAAGTCTTAATGTTCTTACAGCTTGATCATAAAAAGACTGCTCAACCTCAGTTGCTGAAACACCAAGCTGTTCTCTTGCCTTGAATATCCAACCTCAAACTTCACACACAGCTGCTGCGGTGACTACTTCTTAAAAACAGAACAGAAGTCTTAAATTAATAATCCCTGAGCTGTGATTTTATATGCTTTATAAAATATTGAATAATTAATTTTAAAATAAATGTTAATGACTGACTTTCACTTTATAATTAAAGGAGAGATTGCGCATGAGTTACTTTTCCTATCATATTTATGCCTATGGATATACATTGTGTAGTGAGAAGAGCCTACAGAGATGACAGATGGGGATTATTATTGTTAACAAAATGAATAAACCAATTGATTGTTTTTTAAAAAACCAAAGCAGTTTAAAGAACAAAACATTCAAATTATTGATAAAAAGTTAAAAACAGGTATTTAGATTATTAAAATCCGTGGTAATTAAAAATAAATAAAACACATGTAACTTTATAAAATATAAATAGCATTTCACACAATAAGATTTGATGTCTTGGGGCATAAAGAAGTGAGACAGTTACTGCCGTATTTGTCTTGTCTAAATGAGTTCCCTGTTTGTCTTTCTGCACAGCTAGAAGACAGTTTCTGTTTCTTGCAATCAAAGCTGTGCTAATGACCTTCTGGATTTCAAAAGTGAATTAGACTTGCTTCTTAGCATTGAAACAATCTGGCCCACAAAATGATGGGAATGTTCCCAGAGCCAATAGCCCATTCTAATTGTGTTTGAGCCATACCTAACTGAACTGTACCACAAAGGTAATCCTGTGTGTATGCTAATTAACTAGCTCCAGACAACAGATTCAATATAATTGCAAATTGAGCTTTTGTTCCCTGATGTCTGCCCCCACAAAATGTCTGTGTTCATTGCCTTTCTTAGAAGAGTACCATATTTTTGTTCTCTCAAAGGGATTTTATGAAAAGAGTGGTTCCACTGCATGCTACCTCCTGGCTTGCATAGTCGTAGCATGACAATGGTGGACACTTAGAACACAAAGTAGTAACCTTGATTGAATTGTTAATCTCAGGAGGCTGCCTCCAAGAAAGCAAAAACGTGACTAACCTCTTTAGAGTGCTTAACAGTGCAATCGTATAAATGTCTGCTCAGAAAACAGTAACTTTGAATTTAATGGGGCTTAAACCCAGTTAAGGGGTTAAGGGACATGGGTTGCGCTGTGGGTTAAACCACAGAGCCTAGGACTTGCCGATCAGAAGGTCGGTGGTTCGAATCCCTGTGGCGGGGTGAGCTCCCGTTGCTCAGTCCCTGCTCCTGCCAACCTAGCAGTTCGAAAGCACATCAAAGTGCAAGTAGATAAATAGGTACCGCTCCAGCGGGAAGGTAAACGGCGCTTCTGTGCGCTGCTCTGGTTCGCCAGAAGCGGCTTAGTCATGCTGGCCACATGACCCGGAAGCTGTATGCTGGCTCCCTCGGCCAATAAAGCAAGATGAGCGCCGCAACCCCAGAGTCGGCCACGACTGGACCTAATGGTCAGGGGTCCCTTTACCTTTACCTTTTAAACCCAGCTAAGCTTGCAAATAATTGCCATCTAACATATTGGACTAAGGGTTTTGTCAGGGACTGGCTGGATGAGGAGTGATGGACGGCTCCATAGCAGGAACCCTCCAGGGATGGCACAAAAGCAGAAGACTTGGACCCAGAACAGTGGTGGTGGGATTCTGGCCACACCCCAGAGGAGGGTACAAGCTGGGAAATACTGGAAGCAGGAAGCAGGTTTGATGATGAGGCTTCCAGTCTAGGTGGAGGCTCCAACTGAGAAGATCGCAGGGAGCCAGAAGAAGAAGAAGAAGAGTTTGGATTTGATATCCCGCTTTATCACTACCCAAAGGAGTCTCAAAGCGGCTAACATTCTCCTTTCCCTTCCTCCCCCACAACAAACACTCTGTGAGGTGAGTGGGGCTGAGAGACTTCAAAGAAATGTGACTGGCCCAAGGTCACCCAGCAGCTGCATGTGGAGGAGCGGGGAATCGAACCCGGTTCCCCAGATTACGAGTCTACCGCTCTTAACCACTACACCACACTGGCTCCCTACCAGACTTCTCCTCCCCATCCTGACAGCTTTTCTGCCAGCAGCTTGCCAGGCCCACTCATGCCCAGACTGCACGTGGAGGCTACTGCATGTTGCCTGTCAGGCAGGCAAAGAGGGAAATGTCTGCAGCTCACCATAGCAAGTGTCTACAAGAGTGGAGTCCAGGTGGAAATGACTAGAGGACAAAGAAGGGGCTGCTTGCTAGTCGAGTAACTTCTCTCTCCAGGAGTGGATGACAGGTGTGTGGCCTTCCGTGGCTGAGATGTACTTTTTTTAGTTTTTTGTTTAAAGGGGCGAGTGGGGAACCAAGGGTATTCCTGTTGGTGGTTTTGTGAAGGGGAATTCCACAGTTCAATAATCCCTTTAATATGACTACCACCACCCATCCAAAAAAAAATCACATAAACTTGAAAATGTTTTCATATTTGCCAGAATTCTTCATCTGGCAAGATGTACCCCAAAGTAGGGGATGAACGGACAAGGAAAAAATCAAACACACTCTCAAAAAAATTGGTTGGATGTTATGGCTATGGGGTCTACTTATAGACTGAATTGCACCAGCCAGGTGCTAAGTTATCAGGTTGCATGCCTTGGATCCTGGGACAAAGAAGCAATTACCGGTACTTCTTATCTCTCTCTCTGTCTCTCTCTCTCTCTGTGTGTGTGTTTGTGTCTAGCTTGGAACCCAGTTCAGTCCCGCACCTTAAATAAAGCATGCAGGATCCTGGGTGAAAGTAAAAGCAGTCTGTATCTTTGCAAATCCAGGGGTTATTTGGGGAATATTTTGAAATAGTGCTAGTTAAAGGGGTCAAAAGGTACAGCATTACCTAGAGGCTGAAGGGGATGTAATCCACAGACTGCAAAGTCTTATCTTCAGGTGGTAAAAAAACCCTTTCCTTCTGGTTGCAGATCCCACCTTGAACAGCTAGATTCAGTATTCTAGAGTAGCTGTGTTGGTCCATATGAAGAAATCCAATGCTAACAGAGCCTAACACTTTTCATGGGACTAGCCAAAATATTCTTTCTTGGTATTGATTAGGTCCAATTTGTCAAAACCAATCCAAGGGATTGTTGTTAGGATTGGTCAGAAATCCTAATTCTTTTGTGTGATGTCACAGTTGCGTACTGCTTGCATCATGTGCTTAAAAAAATTCATGTTAAGGAATTGTTTATTGTCCTTTCTTCAAACAACTATCAATTAAGAATTTGTGACTATCTTGCAGCATTTACTTGGAATCAACAAGATACCTCCATTTCCAGAAAGACCAATGTTACCCACATGGATTGACCTAGAAGCAAGTTGGGAACATTAATGAGCAATATCACACATACCAATATATATCTTGGCCAAATTTTATATGATTTAACTTATGGCAATGTGTCGGAAGTAAATGTATCTTCACCATCTGTTTTGGTTTCCTTAGTTTTCTCTTAATAATTAGTTTGTATTAAACTTTTAATTTTGCCTGGGAATATAGGATGTGTGTGTGTGTTTGCCCCTGTTCTGAGGAGTATTGCCTAACCACAAAGTTAGCTGTGATGCTAAGGGTAGCAGGGATGGGTGGAAGGAGATGAGAGATTAAGGGATAAATTATACAAACAAGAAGCTGGAATAATGAAGCTTGTGCAAGTTAAGCAGGTGTAAAGTTATACATGATCCAAACTCTGTTCAGTAGCAGGGCTACTGCGAGCTGAGCCACCCCAGAGCCTAGCAGAGGGAAAACAAGCCTTTGAAATGGTGTTTGCTGTTGCCTTCAAATATAAACAATAATTAAATCCCATTAAAGAATATGTGCAGATAATTCAAGATTCTGCAAAAGGCAGCGATGATCTGGCATTTTAAATTACAGTGGAAGAGTGCATTCATTTAGTTCTCTTATAAATCATCTCACAAATTGCAAGATACATAAAGTCATCTGCAGTTGGTAACTATATTTCTGTGTACAGTCCCATGTAGGTTTACTATGTTTTCTCATCTCTTTATAAGTAATGCTCCCCACTGCCAACCACACAGATTTAGAAAACCTCTAGGGAAACATGGTATGTTCCCTTGGTTTTTCTTCCAATCCTTACTGATTCTCAATTTTATTCCTAAAATTATTGGCAATACTGTATTACATATCAGTACAGATTATTCCATCTAGCTAAGTAAGCCAGTGGTTTAAGTGCTTTCAAACTACTAATCTGTTCTGATTTGGCACTGGGGGTCTGTTTAGGTTCTGGAGAAGAGCGCGTACCCAGTACTTTTCATGGTAAGTTTGGTAGCAACGATCTTCAAAAGTATTGAATAAGGTAAGTAACAGAATGGGAGGAATCTCTCTCTTTCTCTCTTATTACTGATGATACAATCATACTTCCATGGGCTATGTGGTCCTGAGAAAACCACTTTGCAGAGACAACTTTTAAGATGGTTTTGTTCACTATAAGGGTCAATGTTAAGCAGCTATATTTTTGTATCCCCTTTGTTGACAACACAGCTCCTGTGGGGAGGTCAGTTATAATGATTCTTCTTAGAGAATTGTCCTGGGTATCAACCTTGTCCAATGACTGACAGAATGTATAGTGACAGGAACTGTGTCTTTTGTGCTATGCACCATGACAGGTAGGATCACTAACATTTTTAGTACAGTGCACAAATCCTCAGCGTACTGTGACATATAAGGCTAGTTGAGTTCATTTCCACTAAAATCCTGTTTGAAGGACTCTATTGTTTCACAGGTCTTGCATTTGCCTTTTACATACACACAAAAACAGATCTCTGTCTTCTCTTCTAATTTTGGGTACCACAGCCACCAACCTATTGCTTTGCGTGAAACATCCCAATTTAACAATAAAGTGATTTAATGATAAAGCAATTTAACAATGCAATGCAATAAAAGATATATAAATACAGTTTCTGGACCAATGCAGATAAAGGCTGTGATCAAAATCTACTTAAAAAGGCTTTTGGAAAGAGGAATAAACACTTCAGTAGAGCCAGTGTGGTGTAGTGGTCAAGAGTGATAGACTAGTAATCTGGTGAACCGGGTTCGCGTCTACACTCCTCCACATGCAGCTACTGGGTGGCCTTCGGCTAGTCACACTTCTTTGAAGTCTCTCAGCCCCACTCACCTCACAGAGTGTTTGCTGTGGGGGAGGAAGGGAAAGGAGAATGTTAGCCGCTTTGAGACTCCTTCGGGTAGTGATAAAGCGGGATATCAAATCCAAACTCTTCTTAAAAGACAGCAAAGGATAAATCTTGGATTCCGAACTGATTTGGGTAAATCCAGGCACAGGATCAGGATAATTTCTTCTGAGTGGATTGAAGTCCACCCAGAACAATCCAGAGGTAGAGACGCGGGTGGCACTGTGGTTTAAACCACAGAGCCTAGGGCTTGCCGATCAGAAGGTTGGTGGTTCGAATCCCTGTGATGGGGTAAGCTCCCATTGCTCTGTCCCAGCTCCTGCCAACCTAGCAGTTCAAAAGCACATCAAAGCGCAAGTAGATAAATAGGTACCGCTCTGGCGGGAAGGTAAACGGCGTTTCCGTGCGCTGCTGTGGTTCACCAGAAATGGCTTAGTCATGCTGGCCACATGACCCAGAAGCTGCACGCTGGGTCCCTTGGCCAGTAAAACGAGATGAGTGCCGCAACCCCAGAGTTGTCCGCAACTGGACCTAATGGTCAGGGGTCCCTTTACCTTTACCTAGGGGTGGCAGTCGGTGCTTGCAACATTGCACCACAGTCTTGTTCACATTTCTGACAAGTTTCTGTCCAGTCCAGAACAGCACAGAGCCCTCTGCTGAACAGTCAGGATTTTGTTTTTGTCTTCTTCTCCTTTGAGTATGTGATGTGATTTCCCCCCCCCCACACACACACACACATTCTCTCATCAGAGCACTTCCCCATGTCTTCGGAGAAGCATTCTGAAGAGGTGAATGGAAATACTTCCATGCCTTCATCTCAGAGTGTCAGATATCTGTGTGAGATGCCGCCCCTCCCACTTCAAGACAAGTTAAGATTCAGACCCGGGAGGCATTACTTTCTCTGATGCATCTCTGTGTTCAGTTCTGCGAAGAAAGAACCCCAGGAGAGAAAGCCAAAACAAAACACTTGCTGTCTGAGTCACAGATCGTCAGATATGGGAAGGTTAGGAAACCCACCACCTTTGGGGAAAAAAATCTAAGTCAGTTCCTTGATAGTGCTGAAACATCTAGCAATCTTAGATAAATTCCATGGTATCATTTGTGGAGTGAGTTGCAGAAGCCAGTCCAGATACTGCAATCCAATGCAGAATGGGAAATCGTGGTGCATGCAGTCAAGTAATCTGTAGAGGTGTCCTTCCAAAAATAGTGTCACAGTCACTTACCAGGACATGAATGGGCTGGCATAAGGCTGCAGCAAGCTTCTGGCAACATGAATGAAATAGTGGGACATTCACCATCAACCCAACCTTCCTCCACTCCTGCTCCACCCTATCCAGGAAAGAACTTGCCCATGTGAAGACCACCTGGTGGAAACCCTTACACATATGGTTCTTAATTGCAAACTATATGCTGATCTCCATCAGCAATTCTGTATCCCCAAATGGAAACCAGAGTTGGAGGTCATACATTTTCTATTACTGGGGAATGATCAGGAGCTCACCAAGTTAGTGGCTAAATATCTCTATTTGGTTTTTTTGTCGTCGAAATACACTGCAGACGTCTGATCTCCCTGGAGACCAAAAGATGTGACGATAGACTGCTCTGCCTCCTTTCTTTTAGCAAATGTTTTGTGCCGCTGGGGAAGTGGTAATTCTGTATTGATTTGTTTTGGATGTTTGTATGTGATGCCAATAAAAGGTTTGATGATGATATCCAGGAAAGCAGCAGCTGTTGCCTGTATTTAGAGGGCAACTGTGCTCCAAACTACCACCCACTTAAAAAAAAGAACCTTATCGTTCTTTCTTCTTCTTTCTGGATGCTAATTTCTATATGTGCTGATTTCTTGATAAAATCATAGAGCTGGGGCAGGTCTCGTAGGTATTCTAATCTGACTACCTGCTTGATAAAATATATCCCTTGCTGCATGGATGCTAGGGGTATGCAGTGCTTACCCTGTATTTGGTGAGATCTTGAGGCACAGTTTGGGCAAGGTCTGTAGCTCAGTGATAGAACATCTGCTTATCATGAAGAAGGTCCCAGATTCAACATCCAGCATTTGCAAATAGGGCTGAGAATGTCTCCTGCCTGAAACCTTAGCAGTGGTGTTCAAACTTTTTTCAAAGAGGGCCATATTTGATGAAGTGAGGGCCGCCCAAAGGGCCAACCAAAATTATTGAGCTTTTTGTAGGATTCAAGTTGTGAGCTTTTTTTTAGGATGGAAGTTGTTGAGGGTTTTTTTTTAGGAAATAAACTCCCACAGGGGCCAGATTAACAAACCAGATTAGGCCCCCAAAACAGACTTCAGACAGGCCTGCCTTAGAGAGTCTTTGCCAGTCAGCTTAGGCAACACTGAGCTAAATAGACCAGTGGTCTGACTCTCAGTGTAAAGCAACTTCCTATGTTCCTAATCTGACTCAGAAACACAAAAAAATCTACCCCAAACCACCACAACCCACCTCTTTATTTGGAATATACACTGAAAAAACGCACATTTCTAGTATGTATATAAGCTTCTGAACTCAGCAATGGTTTAACCACACCACCTGCATTTGTGCAGAGCAGGTCTTAAGTAATCTATTGGAGATCTCAGGAGTGCTTTCTACTTTGGTATTTGCATATGGTTGGACTAGATGACCTTCCTTCGTTTTTATATGTTCATTTGCCCTTTGGGAGCAATATGCATAATCCTACTTTGAATTAACATTTGAGGATTATAATACCCCAGGGCCCTATTCAATTTACATCAAGATTGCTTGTACAAGCAGTGTCATCCAGCAGCACTTCTAAGATGTCACACATAAAATGTTAACCTTTTTTGTCTCTTTAGTTTTTAGTTTTTACTATGCTCCTTGTTGTTAACTGTGTATCCACTTTAAGGTAATGCTAATTGCAAAGAAATCTCGAGTGATGGCCATTAGGTTAGAAAGATTTTTATATTTTTTGTGCAAAACTTGACTCAATGGTGCCTAATGAATCGTAAGTTTCTCCTACCCAATTAATTAGTTAAATGCCACTGTTTAATAGCTTGGGATAACATACCAGTTTGACATATTGTAATGTAAATGTGAGTTTCTCTCTCACATTATGTTAAAAGAGCTTAAAATTAGGCTTGGACTAAAATGGAAGATAATTTTAGTGAATGTTTTAATGCCCCAGAAAACCTTCCCTTGGTTTTTTTCGGGGGTGAGGGGATGTCAAAAATATATGTAGGTGTTCACAAGAAGAAAGACCTACAAAATGCTGCTCCAGTTTGGTGAGACAGGGACAACATGTTGAAAATGAGGATGGTTTCTTTGTCCTCTCACATTCATCATAAGTGTCCTGTTAAGTCTCTGCTTTCCCTCTGAGATGTTGCTATATGGCTAAATGTGATTCAGTATATGTAGCACTGAAGCATCCTTAGAATGACTGCATCATACTAGAATAGCTGCAGTAAAAAGTCTGCCGAAGAGTATCAGCAGAATAGACTGTGAATACTGATTTTTATTTTGTACTTTATTTTTACGGGTCGGGGGAGAGAGAAGAATTATTTGAAAGGCGCCTTTTGAGCCTCTCTAAAGCAAATATTTCACAATGGCATTTCTCCATCCTTGTATCTGTTTCTCAAAAATGCTTGAATCAGGTTGAGGCTGAGAGTTCAGCTATTCATATTTTATGTGTTATTGGATGGCTTGTCATTAGAAATGACATCAAGAAAATGTCCTCAATCAGGCCTTCATTGACACACTTTCAGAGAGACATTGTTTTTCCCCATCCTCTACTATTTTATAACATTTTATCTGTGCTTCCAGACCTTTCTCTTAAACGTTCAATTTTTAAAAGCTATAGAGAGCTAATAGCATCTTGATATGCACATAATAGCATCTTGAAGTTTCACATAAGAATTAAATATATATATAGGAAATGTCCTTTAAGATAATGTTACTGAACTTAATCTCCTGAAACTGCATCCTGCCAGTCTGGGCTACTTTAAGCAGTAATATATTAAGCAAATGCCTCTTAAAAAATAGTTGTTCATGAATGATGTAGCTTACCAATGCATCATTATAGCACTTCCAATGCTTCAAATAGTATAAATATATGTTCAAAGACCCTGTTTCTCTTCCCCAGTGTGTAAAAAAGAAGCTGGTGGGGTCATTTGAGGCCTACAAGCTGAGCTGGTGGAGATGAATTTGGGAGTTCCAGGGCTTCTGCCTATCAGGTGTGTGGGATCAGGGTGTGTGAATCATGGTGGTTGATAAAAGGCCACTCCACCCTCTGGACCCCACTCCTGATGCTCTGTCACAGTTCCGGTGTTCTTGCCTTAGGATACTGGTTGCTTCAGGGCGAAGGGTGAATGGTTTGCTCCTTTGCTCAATTGGCTCTGGCTGGTTACACACACACACACACACACACACACACACTCCTGGTTAAATACACCAAGGCTGAATCTACACACATTAAAAAAAAAAATTAAATATATATGGAATTTGCCATTGGCTCACCTGAGCCATCTAGTGTCACAGTTGTATAAGGCACTTAAAACACACCCAAAATGTTATATTTGCAGCTTTATAGCTGAGTCCCATGTTTTACGGGGTTGTGCAGGAAATGAGGAAGCATCATGTGAATCCTTATCTTCAGCCTGACTTTGAAGTAGACACAGAATCACTGCCTCAGTGAACACTAGGCCTAATTCGATCCAATTTTTATTTGACAGTTAATTCTCTGAATAAAATTTCTGTTTTGTGTTTACTAGATATGCCAACTTTCATTTTCAAAATGCCATCTCCAAAATGTATTTACCTTGGTTCAGGAATTGGGTTCACAAGGTGTTTGCATTAAAAATTATGAATCTAATTACAAGGAGATGTATGGGTAGATATAATCGCAAAGCCATCTAGTAAATAAAAAGTGAAGGTTGCATGTTTTCTGCAAAACATTCTTTTCTTTTTAAATAATAAAGTTTTCACTGAAGCCTCCAGTGAGCACAGATGATGGCCCTATCCCAGAGATAACTACATGCATCATTGCTTTGTTGTTGTTTAGTCGTTTAGTCGTTTCCGATTCTTTGTGACCCCATGGACCAGAGCACTCCAGGCACTCCTGTCTTTCACTGCCTCCTGCAGTTTGGTCAAACTCATGTTAGTAGCTTTAAGAACACTGTCCAACCATCTCGTCCTCTTTTGTCCCCTTCTCCTTGCGCCCTCAATCTTTCCCAACATCAGGGTCTTTTCTAGGGAGTCTTCTCTTCTCATGAGGTGGCCTCAGCTTCACTATCTGTCCTTCCAGTGAGCACTCAGGGCTGATTTCCTTAAGAATGGATAGGTTTGATCTTCTTGCAGTCCATGGGACTCTCAAGAGTTTCCTCCAGCACCATAATTCAAAAGTCTCCTTGTTGTGGTGAAGGGGCTTGAATAACTCAGAGAAGCTATGAGCTATGCCGTGCAAGTCCACCCAAGATGGACAGGTCATAGTGGAGAGTTTTGACTAAATGTGATCCACCTGGAGCAGGAACTGGCAAGCCACTCCAGTATTCCTGCCAAGAAAACTCCATGGACAAAAACTGTTAGGAGCATCCTACTCTTCTGTAGGATCCTGGTAGAGACACATGCCTGACTGGCATGTTCTATCCCTCCTGGTCGGTTGTTCAGGAGCTTCAAAAGCTTTCTTCAGCCCGAACATCACAGTGACTGATACCAAAAGACATTAGCATGCTTAGGGATCCTTCAGAGTATTTGCAGTTTGCGTAACAGAACTCTGTAGCACAGCATTTTGGCTAATCTACTTTTATTTACATATAATACACTTGGAGCATTCTGCTTTAGCTCCTTCCTCTTTCTCATCAGATAGCAAAGAGAAAGGACAAAGGACAACAGTCCCACTTCAAGAAACACAGTAGTACAAAACATCCTGTCTCCATCACTTCCCACACTGTGGAATGAAAACATACACAGTCATGTGATAGACAACAATCTCATGACTGCAAACATGGGGAATGACTCTCCAACAAAAACAACAGGCATAATTACTACATGCATGTAATTGCACATGCACTCACTTATCTGATGAGCTGCCATCACTTTAGCAGCAGGAATAATGGGATGGGGGCTGGATTCAACCCCCAATCTGCTTTACCAAAGGAGCAAATAGCATTTCAGTGCGCTCTGGTTTCTGTCACGGTGTTTCTTAACACCTGAAGCAGTTTAGTCATGCTGACCACATGACCCAGAAATTTGTCTGTGGACAAATGCTGGCTCCCTCAGCCTGAAAGTGAGATAAGCGCTACAACTCCACAGTCGCCTGTGACTGGACTTAACCATCCAGGGGTCCTTTACCCTTTTTTTTTAACCTTTAATTTAATTTGCACAATTGAAGTTTGGGTACGGCACATGAAACTGTGCTGGAAGAAAGGATCTGCAGCCAAGGAAACCATATTTGCAGCATTTGTGTGCACATGGCTGCTGCTGTATCAGAAACAAGGAAAACAGAAAGCTGCCTAGCAAGGGCAGATTATTTCACCCTCTCGTCCAATGTGGTTTGCTCCAACTGGTAGCAGATCTCCATGGTCTCAAGCCAGCACCTGTTAGCCAAGGCATCTTGTTAATTTGGGATGGCAGAGCTTGAACCTGGGACTTCCTGGACTATAGTCTCCATGGGAGGTGCCCAGGGCTCCCCCCCCATTGGAACTGAGTGGAACTCAGTTCCAGCAGCTCTCAGGTGGGCATCATTGCCATTATAAGAGAACAAGGGAGATGTTCGTGATGAGTTCCTGCACTTCTTTTTCTAGAAAAATAGCTCTTTAAGGAGGAGGTGTTTGTGTGAGAGATCACAATTTTGTTTCTTTATTTACAGTTGATTTTGTACCTGTTTTTCAGTCTGAGAATTTCTAGAGCATACTGCATCATGAAATAAGAATGAACATTAACATCCGGGAAGATTATTAAAACCAAGAGATTGGTTAGAAACAGTAAAAGACTAACAGTGCAATCCAATGAAGGTTTACTCAGAAGCAAGATGAGGCTGCAATCCTATACCCCTTTACAAGAGTCAATGAGATTTACCGCTGAATTACTTGTTTAGAGTAGCACTAGAGTAGATCTAAAAGACATATGCAGTTAGTAATGAAGGGCTTTGTGAGACAGGTCACCTTTTTATGATAAGGAATTGTATAGAACTGTGTGCTCGTGGGATCTGAACTGATTGTGATTGTACGAGATCTAGGGGATGTAGTGGATAATTCGATGAAGATGTCAACAAGGTGTGCAGCAGCTGTGAAAAGGGTAAATTCCATGTTAGGGTTCATTAGGAAAGGGATTGAAAATGAAACAACCAATATGATAATGCCGTTAGACAAATCAATGGTGAAACTGCACTTGGAATACTGTGTACAGTTCTGGTGACTTCAACTTTTGTAGAGCTGGTTCAGAAAAGAGTGTGGTAAGAATTCTGAGTTGAGTAAGCTCTTTCCTATTGCAATAGCTATAATAAATTCTAGGTGCCTCCTTGGTTCTGTGGTTTATTCAAAAGGTAGTTGTTCTTTACCTGGGAAACAAACAAGGTGGTTTAGAGGTGAATTCTTACCACAAGAACATCCCAAAGGATCAATGGATTGGAGTAAGCTTCCTATCAGTAATGGTTACAACATTTATATAACAACAACAACAACAACAACAACAACAACAACAACAACAACAACAATTTATTATTTGTACCCCGCCCATCTGGCTGGGTTTCCCCAGCCACTCTTGGCGGCTTCCAACAAAGATGAAAAATACACTAAATTGTCACATATTAAAAACTTCCCTGAACAGGGCTGCCTTCAGATGTCTTCTGAATGTCAGGTAGTTGTTTATCGCTTTGACATCTGATGGGAGGGCATTCCACAGGGAGGGCGCCACTACCGAGAAGGCCCTCTGCCTGGTTCCCTGTAACTTGGCCTCTCGCAATGAGGGAACCGCCAGAAGGCCCTCGGAGCTGGATCTCAGTGTCCGGGCAGAACGATGGGGGAGGAGACGCTCCTTCAGATATACTGGACCGAGGCCGTTTAGGGCTTTAAAGGTCAGCACCAACACTTTGAATTGTGCTCAGAAACGTACTGGGAGCCAATGTTGGTCTTTCAAGACCGGTGTTATATGGTCTCGGCGGCTGTTCCCAGTCACCAGTCTAGCTGCCGCATTCTGGATTAGTTGTAGTTTCCGGGTCACCTTCAAAGGTAGCCCCACGTAGAGCACATTGCAGTAGTCCAAGCGGGAGATAACCAGAGCATGCACCACTCTGGCGAGACAGTCTGCAGGCAGATAGGGTCTCAGCCTAAGTACCAGATGGAGCTGGTAAACAGCTGCCCTGGATACAGATTTGACCTGTGCCTCCATGGACAGCTGTGAGTCCAAAATGACTCCCAGGCTGCACACCTGGTCCTTCAGGGGCACAGTTACCTGATTCAGGTCCAGGGAATCCTCCACACCTGCCCACCTCCTGTCCCGCCAAAACAGTACTTCTGTCTTGTCAGGATTCAACCTCAATCTGTTAGCCGCCATCCATCCTCCAACCGCCTCCAGACACTCACACAGGACTGTCACCGCCTTCACTGGTTCTGATTTAAAAGAGAGGTAGAGCTGGGTATCATCCGCATACTGATGAACACCCAGCCCAAACCTCCTGATGATCTCTCCCAGTGGCTGCATGTAAATGTTGAAAAGCATGGGGGAGAGGACAGAACCCTGAGGAACCCCACAAGTGAGAGCCCAGGGGTCTGAACATTCATCCCCCACCACCACTTTCTGAACACGGCCCAGGAGGAAGGAGCGGAACCACTATATGACAGTGCCCCCAGCTCCCAGCCCCTCAAGACAGTCCAGAAGGATGTTATGGTTGATGGTATCAAATGCTGCTGAGAGATCCAGCAGAACTAGGTAACAGCTCTCACCTTTTTCCCTAGCCCACCGGAGATCATCAACCAGTGCGACCAAGGCAGTTTCAGTCCCATGATGAGGCCTGAATCCCGACTGGAAGGGATCCAAATGGTCCGCTTCTTCCAGGCATGCCTGGAGTTGTTCAGCAACCACTCGCTCAATCACCTTGCCCAAGAATGGAAGATTTGAGACTGGGCGATAATTGGCCATCGTGGCTACATCTAAAGATGGTTTTTTAAGAAGCGGTTTAATAACCGCCTCTTTCAGCGGGTCTGGGAAGGCTCCCTCATGGAGGGAAGCATTCACCACCCCACGAAGCCCATCGCCCAGTCCTTCCTGGCTAGCTTTTATAAGCCAGGATGGGCAAGGATCCAGGAGGCAGGTGGTTGGCTTCACTCGTCCAAGCAGCCCGTCCACATCCTCGGAGATAACAGATTGGAATTGATCCCACACAACTTGACTAGACAGGACTCTAGCACTCTCCCGCCCTGGCCCTGCTCCCACGGTGGAGTCTACTTCTTCCCAAATCTGAGCGATTTTATCTGCAAAAAACATTTGGAGATTTCTAGTTCAGAAAAAAACAAAAAGGAAGGGGTGAAATGGCAGAGGTGCTTAAGATTCTGCATATTATAGAGAAAGTGGATAGGGAGAGGCAGTGGTGTAGCAGAGGTTGTCAGTGCCCAGAAACATGTGGAGGAGTTGGTGGGAGGCAGCAAAATGGATGTAGTATGCATGTGTATTCAACTGTTTAATGGCATCCACGTCACCCAGGAGATCACAGCCACAGAGATAGGAAGAGTTGTTCCGTTGTCTGGAGAGGTCACTTCCTGGTTTGCACGTAGAAGCTGTTTTCAACACAGCACAGTAAGAGAAGAGCACAGCTGTATCGAGGCCGCTCCAGGTGTTGACATTTTGTGCCCCTAACAATTTTGCACTCGAGGCAACCACCCCTGCCCCCCCCCAGCATGCTACACCACTGGGGAGAGGATTTTGTCCTTCTCTTATAACACTAGAATTTAGGGTTGTCTAATGAATCTGAGAGAAGGACGCGGGTGGCGCTGTGGGTTACACCACAGAGCCTAGGCCTCGCCAATCAGAAGGTCGGTGGTTTGAATCCCCATGATGGGGTGAGCTCCCATTGCTCGGTCCCTACTCCTGCCAACCTAGCAGTTCGAAAGCACGTCAAAGTGCAAATAGATAAATAGGTACCGCTCCAGCGGGAAGGTAAACGGCGTTTCCGTGTGCTGCTCTGGTTTGCCAGAAGCGGCTTGGTCATGCTGGCCACATGACCCGGAAGCTGTACACTGGCTCCCTCGGCCAGTAAAGCGAGATGAGTGCTGCAACCCCAGAGTCGGTCACGACTGGACCTAATTGTCAGGGGTCCCTTTACCTTTACCTTTATGAATCTGAATGTGGAAAGAAAAATTATTGACTTTGCTTCCACAATATGTTTCTATAAAAGGGGATTAAGCAAATTTATGGAGGTTAAGGCTATCAATGGCTACTAGCCACAATGGTTTGGAGGCAGTATGCCTCTGAATGCTAGTTACTGAGAATCACAAGTGGAGTGTGTGCTGTTGCACTCAGTTTTTGCATATGGGCTTCCCATAGGCTGACTACTCTAAGAACAAAATGGTGGACTAGATGGGCCATTGGCCTGATCCACTGGCCTGTTCTTAAATAGTAATGAATGCTGGGAGTTGTAGTTCAACAAAATCTGACAGGCAGAGCTTTCAGTTATGTAGCGCTCTTCCCCTGCAACTGGATCACTCTAAAAAGGGCTGAATCGTCTAATCAGTCAGAATATGTCATATTCCCTTTATTTCATTTGGGATTTCAGAGAAGATGGCGGAAATTAGATACAGCAATTGCTATTGACACTGTATCCCTTTAGGTCTTCTTTGCTCTTAAACAAAGAATTAATATTGATAGAAGCATAAAAAGGCAAGGAAAATATCAACAGTGTAAAGAGCCAAGATAATGCCTTGCTAGCATATGGTTGATTCCTCTCTAAGGAAACTGTGTTCGCTTTCCTCTAGGCCAGCTGGGAGCCAACAATGCCCTTTTTGTTCTCGCAAGGTCAGGCTGATTAACTTGAAGATGGAAGTTTTAATTTTTAAGATCTGCTTCCCATTTGATGCTGGAGCAGATTTGTGTGGGTGAAATAATAAGTTTTACTCTCCATTCCCCTCCTAGTCAGGAGAAGCTTGATTTAATTGGATCATGTCCTGACTGAGTCATAGCACCAGACTTCAAGAAGATGCATAATTAATTATTTACAGAGCATATATCTTGTTACAGTCATTTCACAGCCTTAAACATTTTGACTTCAGATGGCAACTCTTAAATATTTCAGCTCTTGATTAGGAGGAAAAGGTGATGGCATGTTCCAGCTCCCCCCTCCCCTTTTTGGAAGTCGGCTTCGATGAGAAGTCATATTTTAGCATAACCGTGAAATCAATGAGTGATGGGACCAAAAGGGCATGAAACTCATGCCACATCCACCCACAAGTCACAATCTGATCTGATCTTTGCTCCTAGTTTCAGGGCCAAATGTGAGTACCTTTGGCTCCATGGTTTCCATGCATACACTGCCCCCTGTGGCAAGTGATCGAAGGCTCATTATGTGCCAATGCACACCCATACAGAAACACAGTCTCTTACAATGTGCAGCAAACATTGTAAAAATATGCTCCCTGCTTGTAAAGCCATCGGAGCCCTAGATTGAGGCCACACTATGGGCAGCATGAATCTAAATAGTTACTCTAGTGCAGGGGTGGTCCTGGTTAATATGGCACCCTGTGAGAGGCCAAAATTTGACACACACACGCAGCCCAAAGTCACCTGCCCAAAAGAAGTGCTGGGCTTTGTGAAGAAAGCATGAAGCTCTGGCAGGGTCCTAGAGCTCTCCCTCTTCCTTCCCAAAGCTCGGCAGGCACTGACTAGGCTTTGGGAAGGAGGCAGGAGGACTCTCTGACCTGGTCAGAGCTAACGACTACTACTACTACTACAACAACTACTACTACTACTTATTACTTATACCCCACATATCTGGCTGGGCCTCCCCAGCCACTCTATGTGGCTTCCAACAGAATACAGTGGTACCTCGGGTTACAGATGCTTCAGGTTACAGACTCCACTAACCCAGAAATAGCACCTCGGGTTAAGAACTTTGCTTCAGGATGAGAACAGAAATCGTGCTCCGGCGGTGCGGGGGCAGTGGGAGGCCCCATTAGCTAAAGTGGTCTTCAGGTTAAGAACAGTTTCGGGTTAAGAACGGACCTCCGGAACGAATTGAGTACTTAACCCGAGGTACCACTGTATAAGAGAATGAGGGAAGTGTTCGTAGTGAGTTCTGGCACCTCTTTTTCTAGAAAAATAGCACTGGTCCTTCCCTGGAAATGAGGAGGTTATCTGAACTTTGCCTTTTTGGAATGACTGCATTGCTTTCTTAAATTTCTAACCTTTTTCCTTTAGGAGAAAGCTTAGAGACACCATTTGTCAGACATGTGTGGCTTCCAATAGTGGAAAAACAACATAGAACACCAGTTTAATCTAATAGAAACCTAAACTTTCTGTGAGATTTTGTGAGTGTGTTTGTGTGTGTGTGTATTTAAACATCAAATTTATTCATGCTTCCAAACAGATTTTTCCTTTATTGGTCTCTGTTCTACATAATTAGTCAAATAGCATGGCATATTTTGAGTAGAAAAAAAACTGTACCAACCATCTTGGTTTTCTTAGTGATCCAGTTATGAAGGTATTAGTTGTAGTTATGCACATGACAAGAGTCTAACAGTAAACTATTGATTACTATAGGGCAAGCACTGTTTTATTACATATTAGTGTGGCTGATCAGGCACTACACCTTTTTATGCCTCTCTTAAATGAAAACTCAATATTTCTTGCTTTGTCAAGGCTATAATTTACATTTACTGGCCTTCAACTTGAAAGAAGGCCCATGAATTTCATATCTGCAGTATGCCAGCTCTGTGAGCTACCTGGGACATTCCTCTCACGGACCTTTAAAGGAAATGATTGCAGAGAGCTGATATATTACTTTTTAGGTTCTTGTCACTGAACATTGTTCTCATGATATAGTAACTTCGAGCATTCATAAATACGGATATTTGACTTATCTATCAGTGTATGGCATGCATTAGAATTCTTTCTAAAGGGGGAAATTGACAGGCATTTCCTAGTATGCCTGCAAAGACTGACTGCACCCGGCAGCCTACAATTGCCCTGTCCCTTACTCTCTATAGCCATATCACATCAGAGTGTGCAAGCATTATAGTTCCCATCATTCTGTTTATTAAATTTAAATTCCATTCCATCCACAGAGCTTATCTCACATCGCATATTTTCCTTCTCACTTTTCATCAACAGCCCAAACAATAGGCCATGCTGCTGGCTTTACTGGTGAGGCAACTTGAGCAGCCACCAAGAGTGAATACAGACAATCATTGACCAAGTGAGACTTTATGTTCACAAATGACTAGGAGATGTATGTCCCTATGCTCAATCAAGTTCTGCCCTGAGCAGGTTCTCCTGGCCCACTCAGTTGGAATACTGGTTGGTGGACCAGGCAAGAATTCCTTGGCCAGGTTATGCTACACCTGGCTGCATAATGCTCAGTAGACCAAAGGGTTGCAAGACATCCTCCACCTTGTCCACCAGAGAGTGTGCCACCAAGCTCTTCTTGCTAACAGTATAACTGGGTTGTGTGACACTTACCCAAGAGGCAGTTATGAGCAAGAGTAGAAAAGTGCAGAGGTGGATTTGGAGCAGTGAGACTGGTTCCCAAACCAGGGTGCAGGGGCCAAGATGGTGCCTTCCTGCTCCCTTTCCAAAGTCTAGTAAGAGTTGGGATTTGGGAAGGAGGTATGAAGACCTACATTGGCTCCCAGTACATTTCCGAGCACCATTCAAAGTCTTGGTGCTGACCTTTAAAGCCCTAAACAGCCTTGGCCCAGTATAATTGAAGGAGCTTCTCCACCCCCATCATTCTGCCCGGATACTGAGGTCCAGCACTGAGGGCCTTCTGGCGGTTCCCTCACTGGCGAGAAGTGAGGTTACAGGGATCCAGCACTGAGGGCCTTCTCAGTAGTGGCACCCACCCTGTGGAATGCCCTCCTATCAGATGTCAAGGAAACAAACAACTAGCTGACTTTTAGAAGACATCCGGAGGCAGCCCTCTTTACGGAAGTTTTTAATGTTTGATTGTGTTTTTAATACAGTGGTACCTCAGGTTAAGAATTTAATTTGTTCTGGAGGTCCGTTCTTAACCTGAAACTGTTCTTAACCTGAGACACCACTTTAGCTAATGGGGTCTCCTGCTGCCACATGATTTATATACCTGCTGGGATTAACAAGGCATCTGATCCTCACCTGACTCTCATAGCTCTCCTGTAGCTACCTCTGATTAGTTATCATTTAACTCTAGGGGGAAATAATTAGCATCACACATCATGTGCATGGAAGTTGCCGAACGAATTAACCTACTAGAAGGATTACTGTTAATAGCACCAGTTTTCCTATAATTTGATATTGATGGATAGTTTTGATGAACTGCAAAAGCATTTTTAGTTTGCTTTCTGTAGCAACCCTGGAACTTTTCTTTAATAGTGCCACTTTGTTTTGTATGAATCCTTGCAAATAAAGGAAAACCACTTTTCTGCTTGTATATGTTGATAATATAATTTTGGTTACTGAGGACAAACAAGATTGTACAAAAACAAGATTGGGTGCAGGCCTGGCCAGGACATAGGTGTCCTGACTGTGACAAAGATGACCTGTGCGCTTGCTTGCTTGATTAACAGCTGTTGGGAACTTCAATGTCCCTGCTCTCCCTTCTTATGGTCTTTGTACTCGACCTTGAGACTACAATAGAGAACATTCCATGTCAAGAAGGAGGGCAAGTGGGCACTCTATCAAATGACAGGGCAGGAGTTACATGGAGCAGGGCCTTTTCACTGGTGGTGCCCATTGTATGCCTCATTCTTCCCAGACATGCTCTCTTTTGCCCTGTATTTTGGAGCTTTATAATTTAGGAAGACTTTGGAAGAACTGGTGGACAAGTCTTATCAGTTGCATCAGGGTTTACACCAGCGTAATAGAGTTGGCCAGGATGCCAGAAGGGATACAATTTACGATCTTTCTCCATTATCTGCACAGCAAGGAGTGTTCAGTCAACAATGCAAATGCTGAGCTGAAGCATTCCCTGCTGGTTACCTGCTTTCAGCAATAGGGGTTGCTGTTTGGTAGTACCCAATTGGTTAGCTGTCAGATTCTAGAGCTCCCTATTGGTGGCTCTTAGGTAATTCACAAAATACAGAGTCCATTCATAAAACACAGTGTTCATTCATAAAGCAGTAACATAAATCTCCACTGATACATATTGGGTGTATATTTCAGTGGTTGAATGTACAAGTTTATGGCCATGCTGTAGTGTAGTGCTTATGCGACTGTGAATAAAAGGTGGGTTCCATAACAAGTCCTTGAGTCTGTACTCTGAATGGTGACACCAGGGACCTAGAAGGTGCAGGGCTTGTCAGTCCAATCCCTGCACAGTCTCATCAGGGCTGACCTTAAGGCAGTTGGAGTAATTGGGCCAACTTGGGCCCCGTGGGCTGCTCCTAAGGGGGCCCCTGAACCAGGACAATCTAGATGGATTTTATTTATATCTATAAGATCTTGCAGACTTTGGCTGTGAACTGGGGCCGTACCAAAAAATAAATAAATTCAAGTTGCACCCCAGTGCTTCAAACTGGGCCCCACTGGCTAGCCTTGAGTCTAATAGTTGCTGGGCCTGAGTTGCCCTGCCCTTGCACGAAGTCTTGGGTTTACAATTTTGGGAGAGATGAGACTGCGGCACTGGGGAGCGGGCAGGCTGATGAGGCCCCCTAGACTTAGAGGCCCGAGTTGCCCTCCCCTCGCATGAAGTCTTGGGTTTGCAATTTTGGGAGAGGGGAGATTCCCCACTGGGGATTGGGAGGGCTGGCAAGGCCCCCTAGATTTAGAGGCCTTAGTCTTCAGCCTACTTAGCCTATACATAATTCCAGCACTGGACATTCTGGGATCAAAGCGGAAGCTGGGATTACTTTCAAAATTGGTGAACTGTCCCTGGAAAACTGGGACACTTAGAGCGTATGATATATTTTTTTTTTAGAATGTGAGACTTGGACCCCCATCTATGCAGGCATATTTTTGGACAGCTTTCTTTACATGATAGGTGTTCTACAGAAATTGAGTGGGCTTCCTGATCATGTGCAGAGAGATAATACCCCTCCATGGATACAATTGTACACACCAGGGCTCTCTTTATACATTCTTATGGGCATGAGTAGACCAAGGGAGGAAACTTATGCTGCAACACCCCTTTTATCAAGCATGTGTCTCAGTATTTTCTAGGAGTGAGTGGGAGGCTTTTGTTTCAACTGTGTTTATGGAAGACAATCTTACTTGGCTATGAGTAATCACCAAAGAAGAAGAAGAAGAAGAAAAGTATTTATTTGTAAGTATTCAAAAAAGTTATCAGGATGGCTTACACAAACAGACCCTCCCCGCCCCCGCAAAAAAAGGAAGTAATGTATGTACAATAAAATGGAGCAAAACCCATGACTGTTGTTTTTTTAAGGTTACCCTTGTGCAAATTTCCAGCTGACAGCCTGGCAACATTGCTGACCCTCAGCTAAAAGCAGGAGGACATGGCTTTGGGGTGAACCAGAGTTCATCTTAATCAGTGGAAGGCCAAAAGGCTAATTAAACTCTCTGACAATGAATTAGCATATAGCCCAAGCAGGGGAGTGTATATAAGTTCATCGCAATTCCATTTGGAGAAATACACTCCACCATCCAGATTGGAGCTCAGAGGGGCAACAGATCAAATGTATAGGGCCTCTCAGTCAGAAATAAAGTGGGGCTAAATGGAATTTAAATAGTTTAATAGGGGGGAAATGCTGCTTCTGGGTTTGGGGGCTCTTCCTTCCTTCCTTGCTTCCTTCCTTCCCTCCTTCCTTCCTTCCCACAATAAAGGAGGTGGCTGAAAAGATCAAACTATACAATCAAAGGCGTTTCATTACTCCGGGGCTTTGTTGAGAGTCATATGGCCGTAATGTGTGACAACCTTTCAAGAGATAATATCTGCTCGTTAGCACAGCAACACCTCGGTTGTCATTTTATGTTGCTGTTATTTGCAGGAGAGATAACAAGCTAAATTCATCAAAGAGACTGCAGATGCTCACCATACAGCCTGCCATGTGTACAGATAATGGCCCGGCTTGATGTTTGTTAAGGGTTGCTTTCCTGCAAGCAAAGAATTGGATTTCCTTCTTTGTTATGCACATTTTAAAAGAAACAAGTCCCAGTTAGGTCAGTGGAATGAGCTTGAAGACATACCACGAGAATCTCTTGTAAAGAAGAGGGAGGGGGGTATCAGTGGAATTTTACTCCAAATTGGACAGATTTATCCAGCATATTAAATGAATGTAAAAACTGCCATGCAGTAGCAGAAGGCTATCTCCAGCAGTGGCCAGTCAGATACCTCTTGAAAGCTCACATGCAGAGTGACAGCAATTGCTCAGTGTTTGGCCCCAGCCTTTGGCAATCCAAAATAGAATATCTTGTAACATGAATGTTACAATTGGCTTTCCATGGATAATATCCATGTTGTGGATGTTAGATACAGCATCAATGAATCCTACTTTTTAAAAAAATCACACATTATTTCCAGATGTTCCTTGTTTGTACAACAAACTCAAATTTGGGGTTGGCAGATGAGAAGAGGTAGTGACATTATAGCAGCAGGCTGGACTCCTGATTTATTTGTTTATGCCTCCGTTTCAATATCATTTCTCCTCCGAGGAGCTTATGGTGCTATAAGATACTACTGCCCATGTACATTCAAATGGGACCAGTTTCATATACCTAAAGGGGAAACAATTTAAGTAGGAGGTAGATTAAAATTCATAAAGACAAGGAAAGCAATATATATGTGTGTCTGGGGGGGGCATATATTTTAGAGTGCCACCCCAATTAACTTCAGCACAAACTCTATTAATCAGTCCTCTCCTACTCCAGCCATCCTAACTGTATATCGGGGTTTCTCTAGCTGTTTCTGGACTATAATCCCCATCAGCCCCGACCACTGGTCCTGCTAGCTAGGGATCATGGGAGTTGTATTCCCAAAACAGCTGGAGACCAACTTTGGGAAACCCTGCTGTATATTTAATCAGGAGTTAGACTCTGTGCCTCTCCCCTTGCCATTAGACCACCTCCACTATAGACACTCCAAAACTGGTCCAGGTACACCCAATCCAATGCAGAGTTATCTGGAGTTGTTTCAACCCAGTCAGGCTGAACTTTGGGTCAACCCAAACTGGATTGAGTCAGTTCAGGATCTGAGATTCAGGCAGATCTGGTGCACAACCCTAATTATAATAAACAAAAGCATTCTTGTAGCCCCATTATTTGCTTGTTTACTTAGAAGGAAGCCTAATGAATTCAGTGGGTTTTACTCCTTATTAAGTGTAGATGCAACGCAACACAGCGCAAATGTGGGACCCATCTTCTGGGTCCAAAATCCAGCACAAATCAAGTGACCCATGCAAGACTGCAGACCCAAAAAAACTTCTTTTCAGGGCCTGAAATCCCATGAGAGCAAAGCACCCAAAATGGTCACCGGGCTCTTAAAGGGAAAAAGGGATGTCCTGGTTTTTCTGGGGCCGCTGATGAGTTCGCAATTGCAGCTTTAGCATTTTATGGTAATTTGCCCATCCACATGGTAGTTACTAAAGCGACAAGCTTTTTGTGCCACTTCATTTGGTGCATTATAAAATATATTAAATATACACAAAGTCCCCTCCAATACACATTTAATTTTGAAGTAATTGCATATTTATGCTTTATATTGGTAACCATTTATATATGGCACTATGCTTCTTCTTTTTTTAAAAAAAACATGTCCTACATAGAGCTAGTGGTAATGGAGAAAGGATTCTAATTTCTACAGCAATAATAACTTCATTTAAGAAACAATAATTGCTTCCATTAAAATAACGATCTGAACTTTAACTTCTTTTGTTCTGAGTTTTTTTATTTTAAAAATGCAAAGTTTATATTGATTTGGAGTTGCGTATGATTGCTTTGGCAGAGAAGTGCAGTTATTCAAATCCTAGCTGCATTACAATATTGATACACATTAAATGTAAGTAATGAGCATTTGCTGCCAAGTGACATTTCCACAGTGGCTTCCAAATAGTAACAACTATGTTACCATTTGTACTTTTTTGAGATGTGCAGGCAGCCATCGGATGAGCATTTAGATGGATAGATGAAATGTCCATCTATCCATACCATTTTACTTTCAATTGCATGCATATTTGGATGTGCATTTGAAGATGTAGCCCATCCACATTCTGATGCAACGTATACTCACAAAAAGACCCAAAGTTTTCTAACTGGAGCTGGATGAAAATGATAGGCTTTAGCATTTCTTTCAGAAGGTCCAATTCCCTGATCCCGAGAATACCCTAATGCTAATGTGATCAGCAGCCTGATTAACAATAGCCTGATACTGAAATAGATGGCATTTGACGCCAATAAAATTAGCTAAAATGTATAGGAAAAGAGACAGAAAATGCTGGAAATGTAGGGAAATAGACGGAGATTACTTTCATATGTGGTGGACTTGTGGCAAGGTAAAAAGATTCTGGGAGTTAATCTATAATGAACTTAAAAAGATATTTAATTATACTTTTCCTAAAAGACCAGAGGAATTTTTGCTAGGTCTGGTGGGAAAATAAATTAAAATAAAAGACCAGAACTTGTTCATGTATGCCACAGCTGCCGCAAGAACTTTACTGGCCCAAAGATGGAAAACACAAGATTTACCAAGCATCCTGGAGTGGCAGGTGAAGATGATAGATTTTGCGGAACTTGCCAAATTGACAGGAAGGATCTGGGACCAAGAGGACCAGAGATACAATAACAATTGGAATAAATTTATTGAATATATAAAGGTGAACAACAAAAACAACAAAAATATTAAGACACTAGCAGGACTGGAATAACACCTCCAGTGTAAAACAGTAGAATTATGACAATAATCTACACAAAAAGTATGTGATGTACAGTGGTGCCTCGCAAGACGAAATTAATTCGTTCCGCAAGTTTTTTCTTCTTGCAAGTTTTTCGTCTTGCGAAGCACGGTTTCCCATAGGAATGCACTGAAAATCAATCAATGCGTTCCTATGGAGACCGTCCGGGGACAGAGGGAAAGACCCGCGGCGCTTCCCCTCTGTCCCCGGACCTGTTTTAAAGCAAGGGAAGGGGCAGCGGGGAGAATCGCTTCTCCCCGTTGCCGCCCCTTGGTTCAAAAGGGGTCCGGGGACAGAGGGGAAGGCGCGCGCACACCTTCCCCTCTGTCTCCGGAGATTGCGGAGCTGGCAATGGGGAGAAGCGATCTTCTCCCCGCCGCCCCTTGCTTCAAAAGAGGTCCGGGGTGCGGGGGCAAGCTTCATTTTGCGAAGCAAGCCCATAGGGAAATTCATCTTGCGAAGCAACTCAAAAACGAAAAAACCTTTCGTCTTGCGAGTTTTTCGTCTCGCGAGGCATTCGTCTTGCGGGGCACCACTGTATATACCAGTGGTCAGGAGGGAGGGAAGTCAGGACTAGGCAGAATCAAAGGGATTATAATGTGACAGTAAGGATTGTTGGTAAAAGAATTACATGTTGAAAACAATAAAAAATAATTTGGCAAAATAATAATAATAGCCTGATACTGAAAACAACCTATAGAAATCCCCATTGAAATCTGGGTAAATAATATTTGCAGTGTGGCTATATGGGAATGCCTTACTCGCCACAGAAGGCTAATTAAAGGCACTTCAAAGATAGACACTTTTGGCAAGACCTGGCTTCCATTTTTCCCCTTTATAAATGAGACAGAAGATACTTTTATTCCACCCACAACACAAGAATCTCTGTGGAGAGGATACTTGAATTGACAATGCATAAATAAACGTATTGCTTGTTTACTGTGTACTGCATATGAAACTTAATAAGAATGTACCACTGGACATGTTGTTCTTGTATTTACATGAAAACCAATAAAAATTATTTGGATTTAAAAAAAAAAAGATCTGACTGCTGTGGCCCTTTGTGTTCCTAAATCATGCCCTTTATTAACAATGATAAATTGGGGAAATGATTAGGGGTGCTGGAGAATTCTGAAGAAAACAGAAATGAGAGTGGAAACTGCTCGTGTTTACTTTTTCTTCCCCTCTCTGGAATGGAAATCAATCCAGAAAATATCATTTGTTTTCACTGTTGTTGATACTTTCAGTCTGCAAATGATACACAATTGATTATTCACCCACCCACATTTACATTGTTCTTTTGCAATGAAATGAATGGAGTGGAATAATGTAAGGAAAACGTAATTTACTTAATTAATTGCATAAGCTACTTAAGCTACGCCATTTCACCACAGCAGACAGCAAAACGAGTAGTGTAGTTCCTGGTGAAAGACGAAGAACTGAAGCAGAATGGAAATAGTTTTGCTTGGAATGGAAAATGATGCCTTCTTACATCCCTAGGCATGATATTTCTTAGATACATTATTTAGATACATTATTGAGCCTATGAAAGCTGTTCCTTTGGGACCAATCCATTATGGTATCCTATTAATGAACTGAGAGCATCTGCTTCAGATGAGCTTAAACATCTGGCATTATATAAACCAAAGAAGCCTTTGTAACATTTATAAATTGCAATACAGATTGTTTTTCATGTTCATTAAAGAAATCCAAATGCAATAGCAGAGCAACCTTCTGTATTTGAAATAGTTAAGCTCCCGCCCTGCAACAATTTATCAGTCTTGTAGGTCAAGCAAATCAATGTTTATTTCAGAAGTAACTGCACTTAGGAATTCTTATTTAAGAGTGCTCTCTCCAGTACTCAGACACATTTTACATTTAAACACTGTCTAGTTGCATATATTAAGGTGCAACAGTGCATCTTTTAAGAAAACATATTCACAATGGAGAAATAACTCATCTGTTTGGTGTACAATGTGGGCAGAAGAAATTACTTGACAATAGCAAGATTTGCTCCATTAGCAACCAGAAATGTATAATGAAGCAATGGTACAGCTGGAAAAAATCAACACACAAGAGTTATTAGCCCACATAATTTTGACTAACCTCCTCTGCCCTTTGTGTATAGAAAATTATAAATATACTTTTCAGCATACAACAAATGCTATCTTCTCAGGTTCTGATAAACCCCAAGTTGCAGAAAGATAAAAACCCTGGCATTTTAGTAATATAGGTGTGTGTGTGTTTTCTTCATTGAAGTAACTTAAAAAGAAAAATTCTCTTTTAAAGTTAAAAGCAGGGGGAAAAACATGTAAGAAAACCATGGCTATGTAGGAAACTTGTATTACTTACAGCCTTCCACATGGTTAGTTTGTTATTTTTAATTTAATAAAAACTCGGGAGGAAGATTTTTTTGACAGTCTGAAAAATGCTGTGCTTATCCCTTTTTTCTTTCTTTTGATTCTTTGGTTCCAACTCTCACCCACTCCTACATTGTTGTTGTTGTTTAGTCGTTTAGTCATGTCCGACTCTTCGTGACCCCATGGACCAGAGCACGCCAGGCACTTCTGTCTTCCACTGTCTCCCGCAGTTTAGTCAAACTCATGCTGGTAGCTTCAAGAACATTATCCAACCATCTCGTCTTCTGTCGTCCCCTTCTCCTTGTGCCCTCCATCTTTCCCAGCATCAGGGTCTTTTCCAGAGAGTCTTCTCTTCTCATGAGGTGGCCAAAGTATTGGAGTCTCAGCTTCACGATCTGTCCTTCCAGTGAGCACTCAGGGCTGATTTCCTTCAGAATGGATAGGTTTGATCTTCTTGCAGTCCATGGGACTCTCAAGAGTCTCCTCCAGCACCATAATTCAAAAGCATCAATTCTTCGGCAGTCAGCCTTCTTTATGGTCCAGCTCTCACTCCTAGATATCTTCCTCCAAATTCAAATCCTCAAAAACCCCATCTGTGGGGTGGGAAACAGTTGTGTGGGGTAATAGCTGTGTTACAGTTTAGGAAGGGAAAGGATTGAGCTGTCATTCCTACCACTGTTCCTTTGCTTCCTTTCCTGAAGTGGTTTATTCTGAATAGAGGCAAGTCCCCACAGTCCTTTCTTCCTTCTGTGTTGTCACAGTACATTTGTAGCTCATAATTACCTAGTAATTGAAAAATACCCTTGCAGTCCTTTTCTTCCTTGCTTACTTCAAATTGATGGTTTGGCAACAATCCTCGTTTTTATTTTTAAAGTCCTCATTTAGTACTATTGTGATAATCTAATTGCTTTTATAGGGCTATTTGATCATCCAGTCTATCTCCCCTCTCTTCTTCATCCTCAACCATATATTCATGATGGTGTCCTCAGCAAGTGTCCCCACCCACTCAAATACTCTTGTTTCCATTGCCTAACCTGAGGAAATGAATGAAATGAGACCCATGTCAATCTCCCTAGGAATTTCATTGGCTCCTTCCAGGTGTATCCAGTATAGAATGCCCCTTAAGGCATCTCCTGGGTCAATTTCCATCTGGCATTATTCCCCACTTGCAAGTCAGCCCTCCCTTTTCAGAGGGCTGCTTTTGGGAGGGAATCCGGGTCCTCTCAGTGATCCGGTAATGGGCAGAGGAATGCCGCCCACGTCAGTGGCATCCCCGGCTGCGTCATGCCCCCGGCCAGGCAATCAAGTTTACCTGGGGGCATGGCGTGGCTGGGGAGGCAGTCTCCTTTGCCTCCATATCAGGATCTCCCAGCCCATCCACCCTCTTTTCTTGCGTATTTTGACTATGGCCGTGCTATGACTTATGTCAGTCACCTGGTTGCCAGGGCTGGGTAGGAATTTTTCCACTTCACAAAATTGGCACTAGCCATTTGGTTTTCGCCTACCTAGTAGCAATCGTCACAACTTTGTAAGGTTAGGCATTGGGTAAGCCTTATCATGGGAGGGGAGGCTGTTGCCTCCGCCTGCCCCTCCACGTTAAGGGTATCCCATTAAAGGGATTCTGGGGTATGGTTCCTGTCCAAAGCCTGACCGTGGGCTAGGGCCATGCCATGACCCCAACGGTGACCGGGGGAGACGGACTCAATTTATGTACATCATAGAGCTCTCCCCTTCCAGTGGTTGACCCGTAAAGAGACTTCCTGCAGTCAGACAGGAGTCAGGATATAGTCTTGCTTCACCCAATTGCTTAAGCCAAACCTCTCACATCTGTAACCAATAAAGTTGTGGCCTTATTTATCCCATTAACCTAATAGACTTGTGCTGGTGTATTTATTTCGGAGGGAGCTGGGCGGTCCGGGGCCTCGCCATGCCATCTGCTCTGGCAGTATCTCCAACATACTCCAACCAAGGAAGAGCTTACAAGAACTTTACCATAGCTAATTCCAGGCCATTGAATGATTGAGGGAGGATTAGTGGTAGGCAAATGGAAATGCCATTGCCATGCCATGGGTTGCTTTAAATGTACTCACATATCATGGCTGTGGTATGCAAAGCAGATGCTCTACGACTGAGCTGGAGTCCATCGTTGCCCTTGGAGGCTGAAAAGAGGCAGCAATGGCAGAATTTCATTTTCTACCTAGATACGATTTGCATTTGTGGAAGCCTCTACATTCCATTTGCGGTGCTTAAGTTCCTGCCTTCTGCTCTTCACACTGGATTTTGATAAAAAATGCACAATGAACGCATGGTCTCAATGTGCTAGACTGACAATACAGTTTAGCAGTTTTGATCTTCATTGTGTCTGATGGGCACAAAGTGCATGCTTCATGCGAAAATTAATCTCTTCATGTAAATGCATAGTGCATGCACTGTGTGGGTGTTCTCAGCTGAATCCAGTCAACTGGTCATGTGACTAACCTGAATGTCAGCAAACAATAATACTCTGCTTAACGATTTAGCTGATTCGACCCGAAACCTTTCACTGGTGCTTTACGGTGGCTTTTTTTATTCACTCAAGAAATTCCACTCTAACTTTATGTTGCCATTGTCTTTGAGGTCATCCATTATACATTATATGTTTTAATTGCTTTGTAATTACTTTGCATTCTCCTGGGATGTGAGTGTTGCCTCCTTTCCTCTCCAAGAAAATTGGGTTGATCTCATTGCTACTAGAGAATGAAGTCCTTGAGGTGCTTGAAAACTCCCTCCTTCCTTCCCCCCTCCCAATTTCTCTCCCCTTCACAGTATACTCCAGTGGCAAATAATTTACCATACCCAGAAAATTATCTCTAGCAGAGAAGCTACCTTCAAAGAATAAGAGAAGCACATTAGCCAACGATTTGAAGCACAAGTGTGAATGTAAAGTTGGAGCATTAGCAGTCATTTGCTGCTTTCTCCCTCCTTCCCCACATCTTGCTAAAGCAAAACAAGTTTGGTACTTTAGAAGAAGAGAATAATGTATCTGTTGTGGCGGCACTTTAGCTCTGTAGCTAGCTATGCCATGTGTCACAAAGCTACATGAGATTTTAAATGCACAGTGATGTAATAAGTTACATGGTACTGCTAAACTCCTATTGCAACATGTACTGCACTGTTAATGTGTAGGTTGACAACAGGTAGAGATGTTGTTGTTGTTGTTGTTGTTGTTGTTGTTGTTGTTGTTGTTGTTTAAACCCCACCCAACTGGACACTCTGGACAGCTCCCAACAGAATATTAAAAACACAATCAAACATCAAACATTAAAAACTTCCCTAAACAGAGTTGCCTGCAGATGTAGTGAAGATGCTCTATTTTCCAGGCCTGGGTGGTAGGAAAATGTTTTGATGAGTAACCATTATCATTGGCAAGGTAACACAGCTAGCCTTAAGCTGTGTTCCTATACCTACTTTCGAAGGAGTGAATCCAAAGGAGTTTCAAGCACTAGGCAGTGTTTCCCAAAGTGGGCGATATTGCCTGCTGTGGGATGCTGGGTCGATCCAGGGGGGTGGTAGTAGCCTCGGGTGAATATGGGGAGGTGTTGCATAAAAATAAGAGGAAGGTGGAAGCATAAAGAAATAAGAGAAGAGAAGAAAAATTTGAAAAACCATTCATGCATGTTTCATCATTTCAATTTCATTGTTCTGTATGGGACAATGACAATAAAGATATTGTATCTGTTGTGTAATGATGCTTACCACCAAGTCAGATGCCACTGTGGGACAGCAACAATGCCCCCCCTGGATCTGGCGATCATGCTAGAGGCAAGGGGTTTTCCCAAACTTGGGTCAACACTTTTCACCTACACCCAAGCCCAGGAAGTGGATCGCAGCTTGCCTGCCCATTTGGCCAATGGCAGGTCTGCTCCACCCCTGGATCAGATCAGACAGAGCTTGCAGGCTTCACTCCAGTCTGCCCCTTGGGTTTTTAATCTTATTCAGTCCACCTCCTCATCCAGTTTTGAAAAACCATTCGTACATGTTTTGTCTGTTGTGTAATGACACTTACCAATGTGGCATAAAGTTGTAGTGATTACTTTATTTTCCAAATAAACATACAAAACGCAAGTTATTACCGATTTTATAACTTCAAGCTTCAAGGTGTCTTATTTACAACATCTTTCTTTACTATGTTGTAGGATGTAGGTAGAAATATAGATACATAAAATAATTCAAATTTGTCACTGTATCTTTCTACTTGTTCGCTTAAAGAAGGTAGATTTCCAGGGGGACACTGAGTATTTTATTTTATAACCTGAAAAGGGGACGGTAGGCTAAATAACTCTAGGAAACTATACTAGGCAAAAAACAAAACAAAACATGGCACAGCCTGATTTCTGTTCAACAGAAGCAGGCAAGTCATTCTAAATCAGTTCTGCTTCTGGCTGGAAGTGCTCCACCCATACCTAACACAGCACATTGTTAACTTCTTAGCAATGAATTTGGAAGTACAGAAAGGGCAGCTGGTGAGGCAGGACTCAGGTTGCATGAGAGCAAGTGTGGCCATTGTGGCATGAAATCAGCCAACATGAGAATGGATTTGCAGTGCAGATATTAAGTGTGCCTGCACTCTTATTATTATTATTAACTCATCTGACTGGGTTGCTCTGGCCACTCTGGCCAGCTTCCAACATATATAAAAAGATAATAAAGCATTACACATTAGAAGAAGAGTTTGGATTTGATATCCTGCCTTTCACACCCCTTCAGGAGTCTCAAAGCGGCTAACAATCTCCTTTCCCTTCCTCTCCCACAACAAACACTCTGTGAGGTGAGTGCGGCTGAGAGACTTCAAAGAAGTGTGACTGGCCCAAGGTCACCCAGCAGCTGCTTGTGGAGGAGCGGAGACACGAACCCGGTTCCCCAGATTACGTGACTACCGCTCTTAACCACTACACCACACTGGCTCTTAGAAGGCTTCCCTATACCGGCCTTCTTCACATGTCTTCTAGTTACCCATCTCCTTGACATCTGATGGTAAATGGTAACAAAGACCATTCCTCAAGCTACCACTTATTGTTGTAAGGTTATTTATACTGATATGCTTCTCGATAGACAGATAGATAGATAGATAGATAGATAGATAGATAGATAGATAGATAGAGATAGATAGATAGATAGATAGATAGATAGATAGATAGATAGAGTGCTTTTTCTGGGGGAACACAGGGGGAAGCATACCCCTAAACATTTTGTGAATCTAAGTTTGGCCGCATTGAGGGATAGTATTTCAATACAGTCATACCTTGGGTTAAATATGCTTTAGGTTGAGTGCTTTCAGGTTGCGCTCTGCAGCGACCTGGAAGTAACGGAATGCGTTACTTCCGGGTTTCGCCGCTCACACATGCGCAGTCAAAATGATGTCACGTGCATGCATGGAAGTGGCGAATCGTGACACGTGCATGCACAGACGAAGGTTACGTTCGCTTCAGGATGCGAACGGAACCCGTTCGTATCCAGAGGTACCACTGTATGAGTAAGAAAATGAGAGTACCCCTAAACTTCTTCTTTTTTTTAGAAAAAAAAACTACCTACATACATACACACATAGATGGATATTCCATTTCCACCACTCCATTGTCTGTCTGTTAATAAGAAAAGAAATGACATAGTATTTAAATAGTATCAAAGAGGAGAAAACATTTTAGTGATTTTTTTGTAGGGTGTTCGAAAGGGGTTTTCTTATTATTATTTTCCTTTTGAGGTGGCGAAGGGGTGCTTGTGACTGTCTTTTGTATAAGTCTGCAAATCAGCTCTCTGGTGTTCTGCATTTTGCCACCTTTTCAGGCGACTGCACTTCTGTTCAAGCCCTAGAGAAGACATGATGGGGTGAATCCTCCCATGGGCTTTTTTCTCCCAGCTTGAAGGACGTGTGAGGAGCAGAGAAGGTTTCAGAGCACTCAGAAATGTTGAAAGGAAAGCACACACCACCTTCAGTCACTTCACAAAAATAAGCTCAAAATCCTGCATGCACCCAGTATAGTTCTGAAGAAATTCTAAAGAAATTCCTAAGTGTTCTGAGAATGAGTTAGGGAGAAAAAATTAAGCTTTTTTTAAAAACAACAACAACAGAGAAAGAACATTTTCAAGAAACTGGAGGACAATTTTTTTACAGCACTAGTTATTTCTCACTAATTATTTATACTAAGATATGTGTCCTCTGCTCTCCTTTCATTTATATATTTCCCCCTACAACAGGGCTGAAGGGAAATTTACTTGGCTGAAGACCCCAAAAATTCCCCAGACATCTAAATAGACTAGGGTGTGTCAACAGTTTCTTCATCTTTGGTGACAGTCAATGGTAATTATTTGTGGGGAAGGAAGGAAGGAAGGAAGGAAGGAAGGAAGGAAGGAAGGAAGGAAGGGAAATTCCCATTTGCATGCATGATATCTCAGTTCAATTTTTTTTCTGTGTCTGGAGTTTCTTCAACCTTTTTAAAGTAAGATTTTATTAAGACCTTTAATAATATATTACAATAAAAAGCAAGCTAATCTAAACAAAAACAAAAAAGAGAGAAAAAGATCTCTCACAGGTAGAGAGATCTCTCTCACAGGTATATAGATCTTAACTCTTGTCTCACACAAGAAGAGATGGACCCCCCAGCTCTCACCAGGCAGCTTCCCTTTCTTCTCCCATGCTCCCACCCTAGATCTTCCCTTCCCTGCTTCTCACACAGTGTCCTTCACCTACCACCTCATTGACACAGAGCAGAGGCTATAAAAATGAAACAAAACACCAGAATCAGAAGCAAAGCAAAAACGGGGAAGAAAAGATAACAGAAAGAAATAAGAAAATAATAAAGGAATAATTAAAAAGAAAAGATGATCAGGAAAAATAAATAATAAATAAGCACTTCCAATTCTCCACCTGCCAGTTGTATATAGAAAAGTTATTCAAAATATTCTAAGTGCTCACTCCAAGGTGGTACCCAGCTGTTTCTCCTTCTGCTAGGCATTGTTTTCCTGTCTTCAGGCTCAGGCATCAGAAATACATGTATTTTTCCTTCCACACACAAAAATGAGAGCTGTAACTGAAAATGTTCAAAGCTCCAGTTGCAGGCTCATTTTTGAAGAAAGGGAGATTTAGCCTAAGGACTGACCCCTAGGGCTATTATGTAGTGTTTGGGCAAGATTGCAGTTCTTCCATCTCAGTCACTCACCCTGTCCAGGTCCCTTAATAATAATAATAATAATAATAATAATAATAATAATAATAATAATTTTTATTTATACCCCGCCCTCCCCAGCCAAGGCTGGGCTCAAAGCGGCTTACAAGCAATAATAAAAACAAGTTAAATGATTACAACTTAAAAACAAAATTTAAAAATACAACATTAAAATACTGAAACGTTAAAATATCAAAATGTGGCCTCATCGCAGAAGGAGAAGGAAAAGAAAAAAGAGAGGGAGGGAATCAAATTGGCTCCAAGCCAAAGGCCAGGCGGAACACTCTGTCTTACAGGCCCTGCGGAAAGAAATCAGATCCTGCAGGGCCCTGGTCTCGTGAGGCAGAGCGTTCCACCAGACCGGAGCCAGAGCTGAAAAGGCCCTGGCTCTGGTTGAAGCCAATCTAACTTCCTTAGGGCCCGGGAACACAAGGGTGTTGCTATTTATGGACCTTGAGGCTCTCCGTGGGGCATACCGGGAGAGGCGGTCCCATAGGTATGAGGTTCCTAGGCCGTGAAGGGCTTTAAAGGTCAAAAGCAGCACCTTAAATCTGATCCTGTACTCCACCGGGAGCCAGTGCAGCTTGAAAAGCACGGAGTGAATATGCTCCCATGGCAGGGCCCCCGCTGCAGCATTCTGCACCCACTGGAGTTTCTGGGACAGCTTCAAGGGCAACCCCGTGTAGAGCGAATTACAGTAGTCAAGCCTGGAGATGACCGTTGCATGGATCACTGTGGCCAGGTCGGGGCGGGAAAGGTAAGGGACCAACTGCTTGATGCGGTGAAGGTGGAAAAATGTCACCTTGGCTGTTGCTGTAACTTGCACCTCCTTGGAAAGGGAGGCATCAAGGATAACACCCAAACTCTTAACGGAAGGCAATGGCACTAATTGGACCCCCGCAAGAGAAGGGAGTTGGTCCCTCATCCCCATGCCATCCTGACCCAGCCATAGGACCTCTGTCTTCGAAGGATTTAGTTTCAATCAGCTCCCACGAAACCATCCAGCCACAGCTTCCAAGCATCTGGTCAGTGTGTTCGGGGCTGAGTTGGTGTGGCCATCCATCAGCAGATAGAGCTGAGTGTCATCAGCATATTGGTGACAGCCCAGCCCAAAGCTCCGGATATTCTGGGCAAGGGGGCGCATAAAGATGTTAAAAAGCACTGGGGAGAGGATTGCGCCCTGCGGCACTCCACACACCAAGGAGTGGCGCGACAACATTTCCCTCCCTAGTGCCACCTTCTGTCCCCGACCAGAGATAAAAGACCACAGCCAGTTACGGGCTATGCCCTGTATCCCCACATCTGTGAAGCGGTGGTCCAGAAGATCATGATCAACCATGTCAAAGGCTGCTGACAAATCTAAAAGGATCACCAGTCCTGACCCGCCTCAATCCAGCTTTCTACGGAGATCGTCTGTTAGGGCAACCAGAGCCGTCTCGGTCCCAAAACCAGGACGGAAACCGGACTGAAATGGATCTAAAGCCCTTGAAAGTTTCTTGGTCCCTCAGCAAGAAAGTAGCCATTTTATCCCTGTCAATCCCTGTTATCTCTGTTCCCCCAGAGATAATGTGATAACCAAGATTTATCGCTTGGCTATCATTAATTACCACATAATTATCGCTGTTAATGGAATGTTGACAGGAGACACCTAATCTGCCATGATTTCTCCCCGGAAGTCAATATCTGATTTCACGTTAATGCTCATGGTGGGGAGAACATACAAACATGATGGTTTTCCCAGTTGATCTATCACATCTGTAAGTCAGGCATCATGTAAAAACTGATCCTAAGATCTTTGGCATATAATTAGGGAAGACCCATAGCTCAGTGGTGTAACACATATTTTGCATTGAAAATGGTCCAAGGTTCAACACTGGTATCCATAAGTAGAGCTGGAATAATATGGAGAGTTGCTGCCACTCAGTGTTGGCTAGAAGGACCAATGGGACAACTCAGTATATGTTTCTTTGAAATTCTTCTCCAGTAAAGTTTTCTCAATCCAAAGCTCTGTTGCAGGTTTCCTATTTTAGTGTTAATGAGGAACCTTTGCTTTTCCAGAGTTGCCATGTATGCATTGGGGATGCGGGTGGCACTGTGGGTTAAACCACAGAGCCTAGGACTTGCCGATCAGAAGGTCGGCGGTTCGAATCCCTGTGACGGGGTGAGCTCCCGTTGTTCAGTCCCTGGTCCTGCCAACCTAGCAGTTCGAAAGCACGTCAAGGTGCAAGTAAATAAATAGGCGGGAAGGTAAACAACGTTTTTGTGTGCTGCTCTGGTTCACCAGAAGCAGCTTAGTCCTGCTGGCCACATGACCCGGAAGCTCCCTCGACCAATAAAGTGAGATGAGCGCCACAACCCCAGAGTCGGTCACGACTGGACCTAATGGTCAGGAGTCCCTTTACTTTTACCTTTATGTATGCATTACATACAGAAAAAAGGGGCCCTAGACAACTTTGTGTTGATTGCCTATATCATATGCTTAACTACAGGTTTTAAGCACCTGCATTGTCATATCAATTTTGCATTCACCAGGCAACTCAAAAGATATGCTTTGACCACTAAATTTCATTTTTCAGGTTAGTATGCCAATGCCAAAAAAAAATAAAAATGTTTAAGGTCTAGCAACTTGATTGCAAATACGTTAATGTGTCTTAAAAGATTTTTCATATTTCAAAGATTCTGATTCCAAATTTATTCCAGCCCTGATCCTTTTTCTGAACTGTTTGGTGGCAACACATTTGCCTAATGAAGCAATCCATGCTTTCAGTTAAAAGGTTCCTCCCCCCTTCTCTCTCTCTCTCTCTCTCTCTTCCTCTTTCATCCTCTCTCTCCCTTACCTACGTTTCTTCCAAATAGTGTATTAAGCAATTCAGTTCTTATTATGGGTCACTCAAATTGGAGATGGAGAGCAATTAACTTTCAGTAGCAAAATGTCAAGCACTTCCCTTTGCCACATCAGACGGAATTTGTCAGGAAAAGACGATGGTTTCATATAAATAACAATTGCTGAAATTAATTAGTCTCTGATACAATTAGTTCCTGATCTAATTACCCCATAGTAGACAGATAACAATGAGAAAGAAAAAACAGAAGAAGAGATTATCTTGTCTTTTTGCACATCCAAATTGATACCTACTCGAAATATGTTATTGATCTTAATCAGTCAAGAACATAAAAAGTGCCCTGCTGGATCTATCTAGTTCAGAAGTGGGAAACCTCTGCACTTCCAGATGCTGTTACATTAACATTCCCATCATCCCTGACAATTGGCCCAATTGGCTGGGAATTATGGGAGTTGTTCTCCAGAAACATTGAGAGGGGAGGCCATAGATTCTCCTCACCTAATCTATTCCCAGATGGCTATTGATCGCAGTGACCACCTGACTGCCTCTGGAAAGGTCACAAGCAGGACCTGAAGACAATAGTTCATTCCCATTGGATGTCTCCAGCTCAGAGGAGAACAGCCTCCAGAATTGGAGGTGGTATGTTTCTGAACACTAGTTCATTCATTCAGCCTTTATTGGCATGGGTTCGACAATAAAATCATAAAAACACCCATAAAACATTGGTAATCTAGACATGTTAAACACATAAAACATATAAAAGACTCAGTATCCACCATGAAACAAATTAAGTAGTTTTAAATCTGACTTAAAAAATCTCAGCTATGTAAAAATCCTGAAACAATGACAGTGGTTTCAGGAACATCATCCCTCAGCAGATATTGGATTACAGATTATTTGGAAGCAAATGCTTTGAGCTTCAAAGGAGTCACCAGTAGGTCTCTCCAAAGGGTGTTGAAGAGAGTACAATCCAAAATTATTTGGTATACTGTATTTGATGTCTTAATACAAGTTGCTGAAACCATAGGAGGGAAGAGTGCTCTTGTGGTCAGATCCAATGTAAATTGCTCATGGTTGGCCACTGGGAGAACAGGATTAGATGGGCCATTGGCCTGGTCCAGGAAGCTTTTCTTATGTTCCTTTTTTTATTAGGGCTCTACCCCTGCTTGCTCCACTCACTAACAGGATCAACAAGCCCTTGCGAACTCCCCACCTTTTTACATTTCACCCAAACCCCACAGTTCCTCGCATTGCCAACTCAAGAATGGAAAGTGACATACCAGAGGACAACAAAAGAGGTTTAAAGACACTCTCAAGGCAAATCTTAAAAAGGTAGTATAAACACTGACAACTGGGAAACACTGGCCCTCCAATTGGAGAACAGCCTTTACCAAAGGTGTCATGGGCTTTGAAGACGCTCGAACTCAGAACGAAAGGGAGAAATGTGTTAAGAGGAAGGCACATATTGCAAACTCTCACCATGATCAACTCCTGCCTGGAAACCTATGGCCCCACTGTGGAAGGATGTGTGGATCCAGAATTGGCCTCCACAGTCACTTACGGACTCACTGTTAAAACCATGTTTATGGAAGACAATTTTACTCGGCTACAAGTGATCACCAAAGAAGAAGAAAGAAGAACCTGGAGTCATAGTAACCTCAACTGATCCTCTTCTTTGAAGCCTCAGTTTTTGGAATCTCATTGTGAATCGCGAGGCTTTCAAAACTTGGTGGAGGGTTCCACAGTACTTGGGGGGAGGGCTTCACAGAGCAGCTTACTAAACTGCTCTGTGAAGTGCCTCTCCCTTCTCCCCACTCCCAGGCAAGTTTAACAGATGTGTGTGTTCTGCCCAGTGAGTTGTTCAACTGCTGGATGAAGCGGCTCCTCACCCTTCCATTAAACCATACTTCAGGAACACTTAGTGCACTTTGCTCCTACTCCACCCCCACTAAACAGCTTGCCGTGACTGGCTTGCTTTTGCTCATTCCACAGTTGACATGGCTTCCTAATGGTAGCCATGTTAACTGCAGAGTGTGACAACATTTCCCATTCTTATGTATATAGGAAGACTTGAAAGCTGTATAGAGCTATCATACAGCTAACCATCCTCTGTTGACGGTTCCTACAATTCTTTTTATACATTAAAGAAAACAGTGTCAGAAGACTGCCAAAGAACTCAAATGACAAGTTGTTGTTTTGCTCATCCCTGCTAAGTGTTTAACATTCAAGGAGTGAATCAAATAATGTACCCTGATTTTTTAATATGCTTTATCCTGCCAGAGTAATTTATTTATTCATATTATAAGTTTGCATAATAAATGCCCATTAAATAGTAAGCTAAGAAAATAAATGTTTTAAAAGTATGAAGGGTTTTTTTTTAAAAAAAAGAAAAAAAACCCATCATATTCTCTTTCCTTAACTAATTTGCAACTATGTTTTAGTTGTTTTTTGATACTTTGTACATTGCCTTGTGAAATACAGTCATACCTCGGGATTAATACACTTCAGGATAGGCAAATTCGGGTTGCACTCCGCGGCGACCCGGAAGTAACGGAGCATGTTACTTCCGGGTTTCGCCATGCGCGCACGCGCAGACCATCAAAATGACGTCACGAGCATGCGCAGAAGCGCCGAAACGTGATCCGCGCATGTGCAGACACACCACCGTGTCTTGCATTCCATTTGGGATGCGAACGGGGCTCCGGAAAGGATCCCGTTCGCATCCCGAGGTACCACTGTATGTGGAAGGCAGCTACTTAATTCAAGCATGCTTGATAAAACATCTCCTTTTGCAGGCAAGGGTGTGACATTTTAAGAATATGGGCTGATTAAGAATAGGGCTGATTTTAGGAGGTACTTTAAAGGGTAATATTCAGTACTAGCATGTTGTTGATGGCGTGCATCTCTCTGACTCTGGGAATGATGTATGGCTGGCAGAGATTGCAGATGGCTTGAAGGAATGGCTGCAGGTGTGATGGTATTGGCGGCGAGCGCGGGGCTCATGTGGCGGTTAGGCATTGGTTTAGGGGAATGCGGTGAGGTGAGGTGTGGCCATACCTTCCCCTCCATTTTGATAGGGTATTCTATTAAAGGAATCCTGGGGTCTGGATCTTGTCTGAAGCCCAGGGAGGGGCTAGGGCCATGCCAGTACCCTTGGGAACCCCAGGGGTGAGCACCAGTCAATAAAAATAATAATTCCAGTAGCACCTTAGATACAAACCAAGTTTGTTATTAGTATGAGCTTTCATGTGCATGCACACTTCTTCAGATACCATCATCTCAGGTATTGGCACTATTACAGTGGGTGTTTCCGGTTATATGGACTCTGTTCTGAAACCATATGCCATCAGTGCTCCCAGCTACATACGTGACAACACAGATTTTCTGAGGGAAATACAATCTTTGAATAATCTTCCTAACAATACTATACTCTATTCCACTATGGATGTGGAATCTCTGTGTACCAACATCCCACACAACAATGGTTTACAAGCTATAAGGAACACCATTTCAGATAAAATCACAGCGGACTTTGCTACCGAACTCTGCCATTTTGTCTTTGCTCACAACAACTTCAAATTTGGTGATGACCTGTTCCTTCAGATCAGTTGCACAGCAATGGGCACCCACATGGCCCCACAGTATGCCAACATCTTCATGGCAGATTTAGAACGTTTCCTAAACTCCTACCCACTCAAACCTCTCTTGTACCTGCAATACACTGACAATATTTTTATTATCTGGACACATAGTCAACAGACCCTGGACACCTTCCACCAAACATTCAATGACTTTCACCCCACCATCAACCTAACAATGAACCAATCTATGCAAGAAATACATTTCTTGGACACTACTATTGGTCTCTAAGGTGCTATTGGAAGGATTTTTTATTATTTTGCTTCAACTACAGCAGACCAACACGGCTATCTGCCTATCACCAGTCAATAGACATTGATGGAGTTTACCCTTTGCAAGCTCCCTGCAGGGTGGGCAGGAGCCGGTTATAATCATTGAATACCAATGCCTAAGCCAATACCAGTCACACTTGTGTATTCAATAAAGTGGTGGCCTAAATGTGCCCATTAACCTTTAAACTAAATTCTGTCTCCACTGTTTCTTTATTTCCATGGGGTGGGTTTGGGGGCTTGACACACAAACACACGGCAAAGGCATTATGTGACAAAATAAGCTAGTGCAACAGCCAGCCATTTCAGCCCGTTAGAAGCTGGCAAAATAGTTTAAAGTCTGCTGCTGATAACAAGAATTCAGATACCTACAAAAACGAGTTGAGAGGAGGCCTTCTTAGCAACTCTGTGACCCAGAGAAATCAGGGCAGGGATCAGCAGCAGCTATGAATGGTGTTGCTAAGGTAAGACTACGAAGGAAATGTGTACCTTTTTGAGCTAGGATTTTATTAAATTACCTGTGTGTGTTTTTTATGGGGGGGGGGGGAATGACATGCAACAGTGAGCAAGGGCTTGATCCAGTCCGAGCTAAGTCAGTTTCTATTCCATTGACCAAATAGGAAGATAATTAAACATGTGCTTTTAAAATCAATTATAATTATAAATCACCTCATGTGGCAGAATTTAAGCCTATTGAACTGAATGTTATTATGGCTGTGACTTCTTCGGGTAGGAATGTTTTTCCTTTCGGATTTATGTATTTGCTTCTTTATTGCAAGGATTTTAATCCCAATCTTCCATTGCATCTCTGCCACAATGGCTCTTGAGGGAGAATGTGAAACAAACCAAAAAGACCCCACCCAACTAATTCAGATATACAATATATGCTGCTTCCAGGGGTGCTAACTTGAACAGAATACTGGGGATGCCCAGATAAGTCCCTTCCCACATAATCAATCGCATCATGTGGCATGCACACACCATTTGCCCATTATTGGGGGGGCAGCCTCCTCAAATATTTAATTGGGTGGGCCAAAGTGACCTTGGCCCCTGGGAGTTGGCTACTATGGCTGGTTTCTTAAGCCAGAATGTAATATTATTGTCATAGTAGGGTTTCCACCACAACACCACAAAAGCATGTTTGGATGCTGTGCCAATCCCCCTGAAGGATGGTGTCATGATAATGACTCCCGGCAGGTTACAGGTGGTACCACTACAGCATCATGATGAAATGACGGGTTTTTTCTTCCTTACTTCCCAGTAGTGCCCACAGTGAAATGATAAATAATCTGACTTTGGTGTGGCTGACCTCTCTTATTAGCAGCATGTGGAGAGGCACTGGAAAGGTGTCAGCAGAAGCTTAAACGAAGCTCTCTGAGGAATACAGAGACAGCTCTGTTTCGCCTTGAGAGCATGTTTTGAGGGGAAGATCCAAGAAGTAAGTCTTCCGACATGAAAATTGCACTGTCTCTCATAATTATGCACATATTTTTTTGTGCAGCAGGAAATAGTGTTGGTGATTTATTTCTTAATACGGATGGCACGGACTTGACTTTTTTTTTAAAAAAAAGATAGAGGTTTAATTCTGAATGTTCTGGTTTTTTTTCCCCTGTCAGCAGTGTCTGGTGGTGGGCTTCAGTGTGTGTGTGTGAGAGAGAGATGAGAGACCATTTTTAGAAGCTATGAAGAAGCAGGGAAATATCATTTCTGAATAGGAATGCTTTGGCAGCGTTAACAAATCTGACATCGCTGGCTGATGTTTACTAAGTAGCAGGCTGGGCAGCAAACATCCAATTACTAAAATGCCAAAGTTTGATTAGAAAATGATTTGGTGGCCTTGCCATATTGGAGTTGCTAAAAGTGGGTAGAACTGGATTTAAAAACATAATAATAATAATAATAACAAGCTCTTTGCCAAACATCTCTGTTTCTGCTTGCATAATTTATCTCTCTATCTGCAGATTCAGGGAGGGGGGAGAATCTTCACAGAAAAAAAATGTTTCAGTAATGCGAGGCTTCCTCTATTCTCCAGAGACATGATGAGTGGTACCAGATTTCAGGAGGATTTCAAAATGTAATGTCTTATTTTAATATTTCGCCTTATTATTTATAGGTTGTTTTCCACTCCCCATAATGATTACAACAGGGTATGGAATATCAGGTAAGCTTGAAGGTGGGCTAGGAGCGCATAGGATACATTTTGCTGTTTTGCTCAGGGTCATGCTAAATTTTGAAGGTATTGTTAGAAAATTCTGTTCCTCAGTTCAGGTTAACTGGTGAAGCTAGAAAATGCTGACTATTTTCATTCCTGTGCCAGAATTCAGAGTAGAGTTTCTTGAAGTATCACATCATCATCATCATCATCATCATCATCATCATCATCATCATCATTTTGAGGAGGGGGGTGGTTGTTTGTATCTCCATAGGAGAAGAAGTGGAGAGGCAGAAAAAAATTGGAAGGCATCAAAGGATGTCTGAACATGTCTGTTCCAGCTTTGCCATTGATCATACTGGGAAGGGGAGGGGAAGAGAGGGCCCAGTGTCTCAATGGACAATATGAATGGAATGTAATTTTTCTTCCACAAAAATTAGCGGAAGGAGTTTTGAACTTTTCCCTTTTATTGAGAGGAATCCTATTCTGAATAAGGGAATTTCCCTTTTAGAAAGGGAAACATTGACAGCTATGATCATGATTCCTCTGCCTCTATACCAAACCTTTTGAGGGGTCAAAGACTGGATTCACCATTTTGGCACTGTTTCTTCTACAGAATCACATGCTACAGAAATAGGCTTGGAGGGGACAGAACTATTGTATTCAACTCACCATCACATCCAATCCTATAGCAGCAGTATGTTGCCCAGACTCTACTATTGATCCATTTTCTGTATACAGTGGTACCTCGGGTTAAGAACTTAATTTGTTCTGGAGGTCTGTTCTTAACCTGAAACTGTTCTTAACCTGAGGTACCACTTTAGCTAATGGGGCCTCCCGCTGCTGCCACGCCTTCGCTGAGCGATTTCTGTTCTCATCCTGAAGCAAAGTTCTTAACCCAAGGTACTATTTCTGGGTTAGCAGCTTCTGTAACCTGAAGCGTCTGTAACCTGAGGTACCACTGTAGTTCAGGAAGTTCTCAACTCCAGGCTGCAGCTGAAACAAAGTTCCTTCAAAACTTAGCCGGTTTTTGTCTACTTGAGAGATTTCAAACTCTACTCCCTTCATGGCAGTCCCTAAACTTGAGAGCAGAGTTTGAGCTCCCCCCCCCCTTTTAAAAAAAAGACACTGTACAGAGGGGGGAAAATGTCATGTTATTCTTGTCATTGTCCTGGCTTCTAAGCACCCAAGAAAGCTTTGGCTTTCTTTGTAGGATTGGGAAATCTAAAATAAGAGTTAAAATAGAACTGTGATGTTCTATTCTCTAGAGTAGTGCTCCATAGATCAGTGTTCTTCCACTGTAAGAGGGGTAGTTCACCCTCCTGCTGCTCTACATGAAGCCATAAAAAATAGGAGGCTAAGGCTGTGATGTTAAACAGATTTAGTTGGCCATTGTCTTGAAATCAGTGGGACTTTCTCTTCCATGTGATTGCTTTGATCCAGCTATTCTTTGCTGCCTTGGACTCTCAGGTGCATTCAGGGAATTCCCTTGTTCCATGGGCTCTCCCATTCACTTCAATGAGCCGAACTGACATTCATAGAAAGGGATGCATTAAGGAGCTACCCCTGCCATTATAGAGTTCCTAGAACAGTACAGAAATGTTGAGGACAGTGCTAATTGTCATTGCTGATTAACAGTGGTGTAATATTAAACTCTGGAGTTCAAGAGTTCATGATAGCCATGTCCTCAAGGGGAGTCAGACAGCTGTACTGATATACATATAAATACATACACTCTCCAAATAGCAGCATTGTTGTTGTTTAGTCATTTAGTCGTCTCCGACTCTTCATGACCCCATGGACCACAGCACGCCAGGCACTCCTGTCTTCCACTGCCTCACACAATTTGGTCAAACTCATACTGGTAGCTTCGAGAACACTATCCAACCATCTTGTCCTCTGTCGTCCCCTTTTCCTTGTGCCCATCTTTCCCAACATCAGGGTCTTTTCTAGGGAGAGTCTTCTCTTCTCATGAGGTGGCCAAAGTATTGGAGCCTCAGCTTCAGGATCTGTCCTTCCAGTGAGCACTCATGGCTAATTTCCTTAAGAATGGATAGGTTTGATCTTCTTGCAGTCCATGGGACTCTATAATAGCAGCATTATATAGTGCAAAATCTGATTGCTTAGGATCAACTGATAATAAAACAATAGATGTTTGTAACATGTGTTTTAAAACACAGTGAGGTTTTACAAAAAGTCTTTGACAGGTTGAACTGAAAATGTAGCTTTTAATGAGAAACAGTCCTGCAGAAAAGTGCTACCATTTAAAAACTGCTTGGACGAAGTAGGAACCCCGTCAAAGAAAAGGAAGGAAGTATTTGGCCTCCTCTTGGTTATTTCCCTCATTCTCTGGCTTCTCTGTCACCAACAAACTTGAAGCCTCAATAGCACTTCATTCACTTGCCAATTACTTACTCTGGCAGATGGCATCATTTCACCTGCTCGGGGCGGGCGGGCGATGGGGAGCCCTGGAGCTGTGTTCTCCATGTGTACTCCTCTATTGGTCAATCAACCACTCATTCACATGCCCAATTGTATGTTAGGTTATTCTACTCTAGGTATCCTCACAGAACCTTCTTGCACTTCTTAGGTGAGGCAGCAGGAAGGTCAGTGCGGTGCAAATGCACTTGTGGATCTCATTTGCTGGTGCATTTGCATTGCGCCAACCTCCTCCCCTCAGCGAAAAAAGTCACACACATTTCTGTGTGCATATTTGCAAGCGATTTCTCCTAATATAGTGCATTTTTGTACATTACTTTCAGCAATATACATTCTCTTCTTTTGCATGTTTCCCCAATATGTGTTTTTCGTATCCTTTTTTTAAAAAATCATGATTCATGATATTTGGAGATGTGCAATTTTCCATTTATTCTTGTCCTTCTTGTCTGTCTCTATGACTGCCTGTCTCTCCCCCCCCCCCCACTCTCTCCATTTTGCTAAGTTAAGCTTTCGTCCAGGAAGTGTTGTGCCTAAATAACTTTTGCATTTCTGTCTGTATCCATTAATCACTTTCCAACTCCATAATAAAATCAATCCTTGATTTTGCATGCTCATTGGAGTCCGTGCTCTGTTATTACTTTTCCACCCACTTCCAGAATAGGTGAGCAAAACAACATCCCTGTGGTGAGCTGCAATGCTCTGCCCATGATCTTGGAAATGACATCAGTGACATGAACAGGTGCATGGCTGTTCAAGGACATGTGTTAACAATTTCCAAAAGTGAGTTGCCTAGGCAATAATTTGTAATTCCTCTTCGTTTTTTTTCCTTTTCTTTTTTATATATTTTGGAGACTCCGTAAAGTTTTGCTTTTGGTGCTCAGTGCAACTGCTTTATTATATGTGACCTTAGGACTGCACATTGTATACAATTTATTTCTGTCACAAAACTGTCACTGAACAAAGCAGATTAATTCTGTTCAGCCAAAGACAGGGTTGCTTTCGGAATCCATCATGAGCATTCTTTCATTGTTACAGTTCGTTGTATTGAGTCATTATGGAAGGCTACTTAGCATTAGCAATATTTTACAAACAGAAGCAGACTACCAAGTTCCTCCCATTTGCTCGCTGATTATAAACATTGTGCAGCAAATATTACATGGAATTCTGATCTTTTCTTCAGTAGGAATTCCGAGTTTATGGTCACCAATAAACACAGTAGAGAAGGACAACCTGACCTCTGTTAGTATTTGTACTGTATTTGTGAGAAAATGTAATTTACAAAGAATAAATTGTACTGTGGAAAAGAAAACCTGTGTAGTGTAATGTAATGTAACAGCTGCAAAATCTTGTGACTCCAGTTAAGGTCCAGAAACGCTGAAGCATTGCTTTGTTAATTGGTTAACTCCCTTTAAAATTAAGTGTATGTGTGTGTGTGTGCAGTAATGATAGGAAGGGTGGGAGTTGAAAAGCCTGTTGATGGTCTCGTTGGAGGTTTCACTGACCTGGAACATGGGAGTGTGGAGACATCCAAGAACACACTGCCTGGAGGAGTTGGTGAGGACAGACAAGCTATAATTTATGGAGTTGCTTCAAATGAGTTTTAGAAGCAAGAAGCTACTGATCCAAAGTGTGCTAACCCTTGTCAACACTAGCTGGTGGATTCAGTGGTCTGCTCCTCTCTGAGCCCAGTTAGGATTGTTCCTACCACTAGCAATTTGCAGCAAATATATGGAGCCGTATGTGAGACTTTGAAGAGAACTTGCAGTCGCTGTGATATTACACCTCATTGTGTAAATCCTCTCCACATTTCTCTCTCAGAAATAGGGCTGATGCATATTTATACAGTAAGAACCATGACGATCTCATAAAGGCAAGATAATTTAATTGTGGTCACTCGCTACAGAATCACAACTTAATTTCTTGGCTTTCGTGGATTTAATAAAATGCAACAGTCCCTCTACTATAACGGGTAACTTTTACCATATATATATATATATATATATATATATATATATATATATATATGCACACAAAATTGCACCCCTTGGGCTGCAGAGATCTGAAGATTTAAGAAAGCAAATTCTATTCCTTTCCAGTCCTTTGGATGCTTAAGTTAGCATAGCTCCGTTCTTTTTCAAAGACATTACAGCATTACAGTCCTTTATACCAGCTGAGGGTATGTATGCCTAGCTGCAGGGTAACTTCATTAGATGAAAAGTGCATGAATATTGGAGCAATTTTTGGTATCAATATAAAGAATAAAATCATTCTCGGTTATGATTTTTCAGTTCCATCAGCTCATCATTTCATACTTCCTTTTAAAATAAATAAATGATTGGCTCAACAAAGCTTAGCAAAAGCATATCTAAAAGTTGCACTTCGGGCAGCGCACTGAGAGACAATGTAAAATTGAAAGAGCAGCCTGTGGCATGTTATTGGAAGAGCTCCTTTCAGCCATGCCTTTGTATGCTTCCTGCTGAATATCACACATCCAAAAAGCCAATGGCTTCAGATATAGTATGCTCTCCAATGCTTGCTATCCGAATTATGATTTTCCATCATGGGAAACTCATAATCCCTGCAAGACAAGCCCTCTGTAAAAATCTGTATTGCGGGAAGGATTCAATAATGATCAAATTTAGTCAAATGTCAGACCTGTGTTGTTGTTTTTTTACAAAACCCAAATATTGAAAAAACAAAATCCTCACGAAATAAATAAAATATTTCATCTATATATAATTTCTTAATCTTGTGGTTCCAGGTGCAAAATGTTGATTATGCTTTAAGAAGTGCTATGCAATTTAGGTGTCCCTGGTTGCTATTATATTTTAGGCAGAATGTCACATTATAAGAGGGAGAATAATATACAAAGTCGAACATTGTCTTGGAATTTTGCATTCCAGTAATTAATAAACAAACACATTTTTTTCCATAAATTTGTTTGATGCACACTCTTCAATATGTGCATTTTGTCAAACCTAGTTTAAGTGATGTTTCAACTTTCTTGGGTAGGCACCCCCCACCCTGGCCAGGATATATCTCATGCAGTGGTCCATGCAGCTGCAGTGTTGGCAAAACAATGTCGGTATTTCTAGGGCCAGAGACTGTTGACATGCAAATTTTATGCATCTGCAGTTTGCTACATGTATAAGAATAAAGTTAGGTAGGTGTGAGAGAGTTCTCTCAGATTGTTGGTGAAGTGGAATATATTTGCTAATGTAAGTATGAAAAGGAAGGCTTCTTTTTTGAAAGCTTTTAAGAGGAGATGATATGGATACCAATCAGGGATTATTTAAAACCAAGCTTGATGAGGAATAGTTGAAGAAGCTGGATATTTTTAGCCTGGAAAAGAGGAGTCTGAGAGGGGACATGATAGAAATCATCAAATATCTCAAAGGCTTCCACATGGAAGATGGAACAAACATGTTTTCTTCTGCTCTGGAGGGTAGGACTCAAATCAATGATTTCTAATTACAGTGGTACCTCAGATTACGAAGTTAATCCATTCTGGAAGTCCGTTTTTAAGCGGAAACCATTATTAAACTGAGGCACGCTTTCCATAATGAGGCCTCCCGTTGTTGGTGCCCTTCCACCGTTCGGATTCTGTTTTTAGACTGAGGTAAAGTTCGCAAACCGGGACACTACTTCCGGTTTTGCGGAGTTCATAAACCGAATATGTCATAAACAGGGCTGCTCTTAAACTGAGGTACCACTGTACAAGAAATGAGATTCGAATGAAACATCAGGAAGAAATTTCTGACAGTAAGAGATGTTCAACAGTGGAACAGTCTCCCTCAGGAGGTTGTGGACTCTCCTTCCTTGGAGGTTTTTAGGCAGAGGTTGGATGGTCACCTGTCATGGATCCTTTAGTTGATTCCTGCATTGCAGAGGGTTGGACTAGATAACCCTTGCGGTGCCTTCCAACTATACAATTCCATGATTCTATGATTCTAAGTATCTTAAGGACTCTCAAGTGCGGTTTTCAGGCTTCACACTGACATCTGCTTGAGAACAGGAAGCTGGTCTAGATGGGCCATTGGCCTGATTCACCATGCTTATCTTATGTTCTTACATTAAGCGGAAATTTTCTTTCAGGCACGCCCCATCCAATGCCCTCTCCATCACTTGAGGGACATTCACCTCATGCTTGGTTGCTGAAATGGGGAATTTGGGGAAACACAGTAAACCATCTGGCAGAGCAGAAGGCATTAACTTTAATTAAGACCAACTTTCACATCCGTAAGTCCTGTTGATTAAAGCCAGTCTTAGGACAAATTAGAATGTATGTGGGAGATCTGTGAGTAATCACTTGACTTTTTGTTTACTGAAATAGAGTAGACTCTGAATTTGAAAACTGCAAAAGATGTGTGGGTGTGTTCAAGTGACATGGTAGTGTTGTTTAGCCCTTTGACAATATGTGCCATTTTTTAATCAGAAATTATTCCCAGGTATTTCCAGGTATTATAAAAATTGAAATTATTTCCAACTATTCCCAGATTATTTCCAACTATTCCCAGATATTTGCCCTGGCAAGCACATTATGTGACTCATAAGGACTCGTAATCAGACAAGACACCACCTACTGGGGTTAAAAAAAAACAAAAACCAGGACACATCTTTATTGACTGCAGCAGGCAGGGTAATAATAATAATAATAATAATAATAATAATAATAATAATAATATAATAATAATAATAATAATAATAATAATAATTTATTTATACCCTGCCCATCTGCATGAGTTTCCCCAGCCACTCTGGGCGGCTTTCAATCAAGTGTTAAAAACTATTCAGCATTAAATATTAAAAACTTCCCTAAACAGGGCTGCCTTCAGATGTCTTTTAAAAAGAAGATAACAGTTGACATGGCAATATCATTGATGTTTTGTAATGTGTTTCTAATGTTGTAATGTTGTATACTGCCCTGAGATCTTTGATAAGGGGTGGTATATAAATTGAATAAAAAAATAAATAACTATGTCTTATACTAAACTAAATAGGTCTTATAGGGACGTGGGTGGCGCTGTGGTATAAAACAACTGAGCCTAGGGCTTGCTGATCGGAAGGTCAGCGGTTTGAATCCCCACGACGGGGTGAGCTCCCGTTGTTCAGTCCCAGCTCCTACCAACCTAGCAGTTTGAAAGCACGTCAAAGTGCAAGTAGATAAATAGGTACCACTCTGGCAGAAAGGTAAACGGTATTTCCGTGCACTGCTCTGGTTTCACCAGAAGCGGCTTAGTCATGCTGGCCACATGACCCGGAAAAACTGTCCGCAGACAAACGTCAGCTCCCTTGGCCAGTAAAGCGAGTTGTGTGCCGCAACCCCAGAGTTGTTCGCGACTGGACTTAACTGTCAGCATTCCTTTACCTTTAAATAGGCCTTATACCCCCCCATCCCGTGGTGACCCATGAGAGAGTTTCTCCCTGTGACTCCCTGTGGGAGGGTGACATGGGAAGAGCTTTGACCTCAGTTGCTGCTTTTCTAAGTCACACCCCTTGGCAAAGGGGTCCCAAGCCAATTTTTGACTAGGAAGAAGGCTTATATGTGCATGAAATCACATGTATTTTGACTGGAAAAATACAAGATGACAGCATGAAAGGGTCCTTTCCCCACTATTCCTTTGATCAAATTTATAGCTCCCAGCCATTGTGTTTAATTTTTAAGGAACGGAAGGAGAAATATCGTTATCACATTTTTTGTGTCTCGTCTAATTTATCCTCAGTATACTCTGGTCTGGAGGGAATATGGGGTGGTGACTAGAGTGGCAGACTAGGACATGAGGCACCAGGTTTCAAATCCTCATTCAGCCATGAAACTCACTGGTGACCATGGGCCAATTACCACTCTTGGCCTAACCTTCATCAGAGTCTTGTTGAGAGGATCTTTGGATGCATGTCATGCCTGAAGACGTTTCTAGATACATGTGTAACACATGGGATTTAGCACTCACTTATTTCAGTTGTGTATCTAGTTTGTGCTTTCAGCAGGCAAGTCATCGATAAACTACAAAAAGGGTATTGCCCCTTAAAAGCAAGTCTGAACTTTCTTTGGGAGAGGGCAGTCATTGCTCCCTGACTATTTCTTTTTTAAAAAGCAAACAACAGAAGGAGCAAGAACTGAGCAGATTGAGGCAGCAGCATAAATGTGGCGTGATTGATGGCTTTGGCAGAACGTATGTCCCAGATGATTATGCTAAAATTGCTGAGTCCAGAACAATGAGCTCTGTTGTGTAATGCCCATATACAAATGTTTGTTCTTATTCCGTTTTCAATACCAAAAAATCCACAGCCATTTAAACAAGATTTGATTTCCTTTATTCTTTTCCTTGCAATTAGTTTGTCTGTACGTCTTACCTCTGGGTGTCCACAATGTGTACTGCATATAATATCAGCTAGATACGAAAGGCGTTTGTGTTGTTATTGTTTTTAATGGAATCACAATGTAGGATACCAGAGCTTCGTTAAGGAACTAAACCTTCCAGATGCCTATTTTTATTTTCAATTTCATATTTCAAATAAATTAAATATTTTTGGGGCCACATTTGAAATCCTACATTTCAATTGTGTTTCCTCTTCCAACCAATCTTTCTCGTTGACAAGAGCTACACGCCGGAAGTTTTATTCTAACTTTTTTTTATAAATGAGGTGCTCAGAAACAATTGCAAGAATGCTATTAAAATGTCTTGTGCTGAACAAATGGGATTTATGTGGCTTTAGCTGTCACCAGTGAGACAACCAGAATCTCTATTAAATCCCAGGAGCAGCTGTCGAGAGATGAAAGAATCATTTTTCCACCACTGCAAACACCTTTGGTGTCTTCCTGCAGACTCAGCAATTATGCTAATGAACCTAGCTTTCTATAATAGGTTTATTTAATGGAAGAAACATATAGTTAATCTTTTTATTGTATGGCAATAACAACAATGCAAGCATTAGGCAGGGTTTCTGTACCAAGATCAACAAAATAAATGATTTAAAGGTGGTTTGTTCTAGGGATGGAGGAGAAATTAATTCTGCCTGCATTTTAAAGCAAACCAATCTAATTCCCTGGCTCTGAACATATATGCAGATCAGAATGCAGCTATCAATCTGGGGGAGGGGGGGGGACTTGCACAACAATGAACATTTTGCAAAGGTGTGAAAAAGGTGCATTGAAAAACATGTAAAATGTGTATTTTAATGGAAGAATGCAGATAAGAGCATATAAAGTATGTATAAAATGCATACAAATTAAATGCAATCTTTGTGCGTTTTGAAAATAAGCAAAAAGGAAAAGAAAAGAAGAGACATAACAATGAAAACATGCAAAACCACATTGCTCTCTGTTTCCTTCTCTTGAGAGTGCAGGGTGGATTAAAGGCTGACTTAATTTAATTTAAGGATGATTGGTGAGGGACAAGGGGCAATAAATCTGGCACTCTGAAGTGGGACGGTGACTTTCAGGACCCTCCTGTTTAATGTTTGAGTCTGCAAATTTACCTTTTTTATTTATGTAGCATGGGGTGGGGTAATGTAGAATAGTGAATCTATTTGCTCATCAGCAAGAGCTCTAGTTTGGGGTGAGTGGACAGCTGATGGTGAATTCCCTCCTATTCATTATATGGCCCCTGACTGTATAGGATGGCCATTGTGTTTAATTCAGGAAAGAGAAAGAAGCATCTGCCAGAAAATTAAAATGGCACCAGTGCAGCAGCCACCTAGGGAAACAATGGTGTCCAATACAAAATTGGGGGTGGAGGATGCATCTAACGTGTTGATTGTGGTCCTTCTTTTCATCTGCACATTAATTCTGTTATGTAGACACATCTGGCTGCACAGCTTCAGGATCCTGGCATTGTGTTATTAGCAAAAACTAGAGCATGCCATAAGGTTTCTGCAGGAGTTCTGCTAAGATAGAAATCTCATTTCTGCAGGAGTTCTGTTCTTGTTGTTTAGTCGTTTAGTCATGTCCGGCTCTTCATGACCCCATGGACCAGAGCACGCCAGCACTTCTGTCTTCCACTGCCTCCCGCAGTTTGGCTAAACTCATGCTGGTAGCTTCTCGAACACTATCCAACCATCTCGTCCTCTGTCGTCCCCTTCTCCTTGTGCCCTCCATCTTACCCAACATCAGGGTCTTTTCCAGGGAGTCTTCTCTTCTCATGAGGTGGCCAAAGTATTGGAGTCTCAGCTTCAGGATCTGTCCTTCCAGTGAGCACTCAGGGCTGATTTCCTTCAGAATGGAGAGGTTTGATCTTCTTGCAGTTCATGGGACTCTCAAGAGTCTCCTCCAGCACCATAATTCAAAAGCATCAGTTCTTCGGTGATCAGCCTTCTTTATGGTCCAGCTTTCACTTCCATACATCACTACTGGGAAAACCATAGCTTTTACTATACGGACCTTTGTTGGCAAAAGAAGATATTCAAAAGAATGTTATGAATGTGCATATTAATCTTTGTCAGTTGATTGGTCATGTACAATGCTTTCCCACTCAGCCACAAAAGCAGAAAAGAAAAACAACCATAACACTTTCCCTCTTCCTCGTTAGATTTCTCTTCCCCATTAGATTTTTGAACAACGGTAATGCCAGATACTGAGGTGAGCATCAGAGACAATGGCATTAAAATCAGGCAATTCACATCCAATTTGTCTGCATTCCTTTTTCATTACCTACCAGTAGGAAACATCCTGTTGCCATCATTGATTGCATATGGTAATACACTACATTGCTGGATTCAGTGCAACGGCATCTGCCCACTGTTATTGCCATTCAACACACTCACAATGAAATCTTGAACCACTTGAAGGCTTGGCTTGCAGGCAGCACTTTTTATTAGCTGAACATTTCAATACAGAAAAAATTATGGTTCTGATTATGCACAGCTAACACTCTTTCTGTGTACTGGGTGAAAAGTGGAGTTCAGCAGGTGTGCATATTAGTATTATTCTTAATAATATTAAAATCCTAAAACAAGCCACAGTAACTATAACAAGAGTTGTGATCCTTGGTGTTGCAGCCAGGCCCCATGAAAGTGATCTGGCTAATAGAAGGCCTAATCACTCAGCTCCAAGACATTGACCAATGTTGGAAGTCCTTGGACGGGCGTTCCCCTGGCGGCGGGCCCAGCCAGCCAATGGGGATGCTTGGGCCCACACCCAGGGGTCTTTAAATTGTGGTCTGCCTGGTAGTTGGTCCCTCACCCTGTGCCTCTTTGAGAAAGGGTATCCTTTTAAAAGGATCTGGGAGGAGTGGCTTCTGTCTGATGTCCAGGTGGGGGCATACCACTTTTCGAACAGGGACCTCAATTTGGTGTCATTCCAACCCATGGTTCTAGTTTACCCTTAGATGTGCTCCCAGCAGATGGGCTGGAGTGGAACAGCCACAGCTTCACGCAATGCCTACACCAATAACCAATAAAGTTCTGGCCATATTCAAGCCCCCAACCCAACATGTTGTTGTTCTGTGTGGTTATTCATTTCCCTTAGGGAATTTTAGGGTCACAGGGTCTTGGCACGCAATACAGGCTAATGAACATTTTTTTTAACATGGTCATTCTTGGGGTGATCCGACATTCTTGAAGCCCCCTTTTAAGTCAACCCACTTTGCTTCCCTGCCTGTGGATTTGAAGGATGGGAGCAAACAAACCATTCATCTGTCACGTCAGCATTGTGTATGCTGGTGAAAAGATTTTCATCCAGGGATTTCCCCCAGTTCTATCTAAGGTTGCTGGGGACTGATCCTGTTTTCCCCTGCACTGCATATCCATCTCAACATATGGTCCCCCATCCAATTTGAAACCATACTGGAGCCTGCTGGCGTTTTAACGCTGCACCAGTCAAACTATGTCAATACCTTCCAAAGATGTTCCCAAAGTTGAAAAGGAGTGGTTCACTTTCCAGTAAAGTGATTGGATTTTTGTGTGTGTGGCATAGCAGCTAATTACTTAAATGGTTAAACATAGACTTCTTAGAACACTTTGAAAAATTAATTATCATAACAGTCTCCGTAGTGTTTACCCTGCACATTTTGCTATAAAAATGACCGAGCTTTGAAGCTCCATTAGACAAATGCAAGCACTTATTCAACATTTCCTCATACAGTAGTCTGAATACTTTAAACTGCATTAGCTTATATGGGTATGAATGCATCTGAACGAGAGCAAACATTTCTGAAAAGAAGTAGCTATTAAACAATTGAATCATTCAAGCTAACTCTCCAGTTATATAAATGAACCCATTTTCATTAAAATGTGGAGGGCTAGGTCATCACTCACCATTTATTTTAAAAAAAATGTATATGCATTAAATTGTTAAATGCATGCATGTGCCTCACTGGTTGATACATAGAATCATAGAATCATAGAGTTGGAAGAGACCACAAGGGCCATCGAGTCCAACCCCCTGGATACTGGACATAAGTTTGCACATTTGTGCACCAATATCTGCCTGAGTCCCATAGTCCTTAAAAATCTAAAAAAAACAACCCAGAAAAATGGTTGTAGGCACATATGCATATTCTCTGAATCACACATTATATTTTTCACACAATCAGCATAGCACAGGATGGTGCTGTGGTCTAAACCACAGAGCCTAGGACTTGCCGATCGGAAGGTCAGCGGTTTGAATCCCTGTGATGGGGTGAGCTCCCGTTGCTTGGTCCCTGCTCCTGCCAACCCAGCAGTTCAAAAGTACATCAAGTGCAAGTAGATAAATAGGTACCGCTCTGGCGGGAAGGTAAACGGCGTTTCTGTGTGCTGCTCTGGTTTTCCCAGAAGTGACTTAGTCAAACTGGCCACATAACCAAGAAGCTGTACGCCGGCTCCCTCAGCCAGTAAAGCGAGATGAGCACTGCAACCCCAGAGTCGTCCGCGACTGGACCTAACGGTCAGGGGTCCCTTCACCTTTATCTTTCATAAACACATTAAACATTACTTTCTATAAACTTTGTAGCTATTGGACTCATTTTGTTCAATACACAGAACACAAATGATAGAAAAGATGGAAACATGGTATCCTACTGCCTTTATGAGGGCCAAATCCAAGTCACAAAGTACTGAACTAATTTTTGAATTTGACAGACATCTTCCTCAAGATCAGTATAACAGAGGGTAACGGAATTGTGTGTATATGTGGGGTCAAAAGGAAAACAAGATATTGCTGCCAGAAAGTATTATCAAAGTCCCATCAGCAATATGCCAGAGTCCTAAAATGGGAAAGTGGGAAGGTCTTTCCAGACTAATTAGTTTGGTTTGTGCCTGGTGTGAAAGGAGCAATGGACATTCTCCCTAGCACTAATTGGAAATCATCGGCCTCTTGTAAGACAGAAAACAGAAATAAAGGAAATTGTGGTAGCTGAAAATCATATTCTCCTAAGTAGAGTTCTATCTATAAAATAGAATTTGACATAAGGCTTGGGACCAGGATAACCAAAAGATCATCTCCCCCCCTTCTATGCACCCCTCATTGTGCTTCACAGGTGAGGACAAACAATTTTCAGATTGAATAACTATTACCAATGGTCCTAGTCCATTGAAAACAGCAAAGTCCCTGTTTAGCTGTAGTCTCTTGAAATGTCTTTTCCATGTACCAGAACAAATATTATAACCACTAATAGTTTCATTCTCCACCACCACACCCTGTCCAAATGCCACATTCCCTTGTGGACAGCTTTTTGGGGGACACAGCTATTGTACTAGCAACCTTACTGTATGCTTGTGAAACACGGACCACTTATAAACGCCTTCTCCAACTCCTTGAAAGATCCCATCAATGGTGTCACCGCAAATTTTTACACATCACTTGGGTAGATAGGCGAACTAATGCCAGTGTAATGGAAGAAGCAAATATCACCAGTGTCAAAGCAATGATTCTTCAACATCAACTTTGTTGGACTGGTCATGTTGCGTGGATGCCTGATTATCGTCTTCCAAAGCAACTACTCTATTCCCAACTTAAAAATGAAAAGCATAATGCTGGTGGTCAGCAAGGGACTCTGTCAAGGCAAATCGGGGAAAAAGTAGTATAAACACCAACAACTGGGAAACACTGGTCTACAAGCTCTCCAGTTGGAGAACAGCCTTTAACAAAGGTGTCATGGGCTTTGAAAACGTTCAAACTCAGTATGAAAGAGAGAAATGTGTTAAGAGGAAGTCATGCTAGGCAAACCCTCTCTGTAATCAATTCCCGCCCGGAAACATATGTCCCCACTGTGGAAGGCTGTGTGGATCCAGAATTGGCCTCCACTTACGGACTCAACTTATGGACTCACTGTTAAGACCGTGTTCATGGAAGACAATCTTACTGAGCTACAAGTAATTGCCAAAGATGAAGAAGGTGTGAGGGAACAGAGGCAAATATATAAACCACAGAGACTATAATAGGAATCTTGCTCTTGCTCAATAGGCTGCACTGCAAACATTCAAAATCAGGAGCCTCTGCATATACACTTCTCCATCCCCTTTCTAGGCAAAGAAGAAAATATCACATTTCAATGACATATTCCAGCTGGGGGGGGGCAATCAGAATGGCATGGATTAGGGGCAGTGCATGGTATAGTCTGGGAAGTATCCTAAGGGTCATATTGTAGCCTTATTGGAGTTCATCGATTGGGTCTGCGTTGCTCCGTGACAGGAGGAAGGAAGTCAAAATGACACCGAGTTGGTTCAAAGAAAGAGTTTATTCTGCTCTCCGGATAGCAGAAGGCACTTGCGTGGTGAGTCCACAGCAAGTCCAAAGAAATGACAAGTTTCATGCAGTATATATACCCTCCAGGCATCCTCTCCCCCTTCCCCAGCCACGTCAACTTGTATACGCAGGTTGACATCACATATGTTCCTGCTCTGGTACTCTCAGCCATGAAAGGATCTTCCTTCCTGTACTCCTGACCATAAAAGGATATTCCTGTTCCTACTCCTATCTTGGAGCAAGAGGTCACTACTTCCGAGAACATGCTCTGGCGTTAGTCCCAGACTTGGGTCTCTGCGTCATTTGTGGTCAGGACCTAAGATATGTCTGTGTCTGTTCTACTGGTAAAGTCAAGGCCAGTCTTGACGTCAAACTGATAAGGGAGAGAGCTGTGTTCTTGTTTTGCATTTGTTCAACGGCTAAAGTTTATGCATTTTAGCTAAGGAGAAATGGGGATTTTGGTGCAGTTTAGAAACTGCCTGCACAGTCAGTTTTGGGGTTTGGGAAACCCATTCCTTCAATATAGAGTGGTTTAGAGATCTACATTTGGCTCCTTGTTCTGAGATTCCCCAGCTCTGTGCTACAAAATAAAGTAAGTTAACCTACAATTATTTGGAGCGTCATCCCTAATTTCACCCCCTAAATTAGGTACCCTTAAGAGTGGAACCACATTTAACACACTTCTGTTTGTTGACATTGGATTGTATCCAACACTGCTGTTCCATACACTTAGCAGACTTCTCTTCCTGCAATGAAACTTCTCCATCCCCTCCTCTGCTGTCTCCTGCACAGCCTCAAAATCTGCTCTAGGGGGTTGAGGGATGCTCTAGGATGTTGGGCATGCACGAGTAGAGAAAAGGAAGCAGAAATCCCATTGTATGAATGGTACTCTGTCCCTACAGTATTGGGTACAATCCATAGGGTATGTCTGTTGTGCTGAAATAGCTTATAACTAAGGTTGCAAAGGATCAAAATGGTAAAGTGGCTTATTGAAAATGTAGACAACTGTTTGGAAACAAAGGAGACAAAGCTGAGATGGAAATTAAAAAAAAGTGATAGGAGTGTTAACACCTACACTTAGATTGAATGCTGGTATCCTATCAGATGGCTGCAAGGACACATAGGTGATTGATGAGATGTGAGGCAGCAATCTGAGATACACAGACATTACAGTTCTTATCTCTGATGCAGACGGTGGCCTACTGAATCTAAAGTCAAGATCAATTATAAGTAGCATCTGTTTTGACATCTATATATATACCCAAAGATGCAGAATGTCAACAATGTAGGACATTAGACCCTGAGAGAAAGCAGGCAGGTATTTGTTTTTTATTTGAGGGAGAAATCTCTAGGACAAAGCCATTGTTTTGACTGGCAATTTATGACTACTTAAGGGTAAAAATGAACAAACAGTAAATACCAGAGTTATATGGCTGTTGTGTTGTAAAGTGTAGGTAACACTGCGATATTGCTGTCATTTTCAAGAAAAGGCCAGGAACATCCAATAAATCACAGAGGCATTTGTCTCAATTAAACAATTCCACTCTGTGAGGCTGATGATTAATCTGCAGACTGACAAGTCAAATTATTATTTTTAATTAGTCAGCAATTGACTAAACTTTAACTCATATTAAAAGAAAAGAAGCTCAACATTCTAACATAATTGTATACAGACAGAAGCCATTCAATATAATAATAAAAAACACTTTCCTGTTATCTGTGTAGGGAGAGGAAAATAATTTTTTTATGATGCAAACACTTTGTATTCACACTGTTTTTTTCAGAAAATATATTGAATGCTTCTATGGTTCCTGTTTATCAGGGAAACTCTGTCCCTCTCACTTCCTGTTCCTATTTTGCCTTTTGTGAAGGGGAGGGTGATAGTCTTATTATATTCAGCCACCAATGACATGAGAAAGATATGGGTAGTGTTCCTTCCCCATTTTCCTTGGGGCTGCTTATGAAAGACCTTATGAAAGACCTTGTCATGTACTCATCCCCAACAGTCGATCAGCATTTCACAGCCACTTGGCATGCTCAGTTCAACTGGGATTGTATTTTTGTGGATGGGGGGGGGGTCGTCCTCTGCCACCTCCAAATCTCAGGATTTCACTAAAACTGCTGAGGGGCAGGACAACTTTGGCTACATACGCAAGCAATGTCACCGACAACCTTAGCTATGATACTAACGGAGGCTTAGACGCCCTTGCTGTCAGTCAAAAGCATAGCTCATACTGTAAAAGAAGTTGGTTTCCTTTTGGAGGCTGCTGATAATTATATTTGTTAAATATGACATATTTTTGTTTAATAAAGACTTTTGCATCGTGCCCATATTCTGATTTGGATTGCCCAATAGGGCAAAACCTTTTTAAAAAAATGCCTGCTCCAAAGGTCTTATCTTACTACACTAGGGATTATACAGCTATATCTGAAATTTCATGCATTTCAGTTAACATCTTGACCCTCCTCCATGAAAATAGCAGTTTACTTGGCCGTTTCCCTATGTCATGAAGGCTGAAATTTCAATTCAGTGGAGCAGGGTCAAGATATTAACTGATATGCACGAAATTTCAGATATAGCTATATAATCCCTAGTGTAGTACGATAAAACCTTTGGAACAGGCATTTTCAAAAAAAAGTTTTTTATGAACCGCCCTATTGCCCAACTCAAAGATGGCATTTCCAGGAGCACTTAGCAAAAGAGTATATAGTGGTACCTTGGGTTACAAATGCTTTGGGTTACAAACTCCGCTAACCCAGAAGTAGCACCTAGATTATGAACTTTTCCGCAGGTTAAGTATGGAAATTGCACGCTGACGGCGCAGCGGCAGCAGGAGGCCCCATTAGTCAAAACACACCTCAGGTTAAGAACAGTTACAGGTTAAGAAGGGACCTCCAGAATGAATTAAGTTCGTAACCCGAGGTACCACTATATAAATCAATTTCCTCCTGGAGCAGGGCAAGCCAATGGTGGGCCTTTCAGATGTTGTTGGATCTGAACTTCCAACATTCCCGACCATTGGCCATGCTGACCGGAGCAGATGGGAATTATAGTCAAACAAAGGCAATACCCACTGAGGCTGAAGTTCTGTTATATATTTTTGTTTGAAACAAGCAGTTAGCTACTAACACAGCCAGGTGGTAAAGTGTATTCAGTTAGCAAAGTGTGTCACTAAATAATTATTCAAGTGTGATATATATCTAGATATTTAAGCTTCGGGGTTGAAGAACACCTCGCTATTCTTTTGCTCCACTTCCCAGCAAATCCTTATTTCTTCCTTTGCAATTAGAGGTGGTTAGTTGCATGTTGGAATTGGCCTTTACAGGACCTATAGGCTACGGAAACCCAAATGAACAGCAAGTAGTACTGCCTCAGTGAGTTGTTATGCCTCTTATAGATTTCAGACAAGGTTTGTCCTCTTCCTAGAACTTACAGCACAAGTCAATACCACAAATGCTGCTGACCCAAAGCTAATAATACAGCCTTTGAAGAATTCTGAGACCGTCTTTTAGATAGCTATTAGTTGGGTGACTTTTTCCCCTGCTTTGAAAGGTATAGAATATAACTTTTCACACACACACACACACACACACACACACGTAAAAATAGCCTATTAAATTTTCTTCTGGACTGTTAAAATTTAGCTACATGACCCAGTTCTATCAATGGATTAATTCTCATTCATCCAAGCATGACAAAACTAGCCTGCAAACTGTTTAGCAAGATAGTGTTTGGAGGAGAAATTCACTTATCGACCGTCCCGAGGCCTTAATTTTAGCATGTGGTTACTGATTTTGCAGACCATTAGGACCTTATCTGAACTAGTCCTGTGATGAATGGAAGTCTATTTAACATTGTAATCCAAAGTGTTCCGACATAATTACAGTGTGGCTTTTACATAACTCTACCAGCAAAGACGATAATGTTGGGAAATGAACGTTGCACTGACGTCAATACTTAGGACACACGAAGAAGTTGATTGAGATGTTTCAAAATGGAACTAGATAAGGGGGTGCCATTTTCGACAGAAGCCCACTGTTACTTGCTTTACATAGTCCTGCCCTCTGCCTCACATTTTGTTATCGTCATAGGGTAGAGTTACAGCAGGCCATCGTCCTAAAGAGTTGTATGAATCCACCTTGTTACATGTCCTGGTCATGCCCTCCCCAGTAATTTGTGTGTTCAGGAAAGGTATGAGGGAGTGCTATTTGCATAATAATGTAGGACTCCTCCAAATGAGGGAGAATCAAACCCAACACATTACAGAGCCCTTGTGTGGGTCTTGGGGGGGGGGTTACCATGAGGCGTGGTCTAGGTCCGGTCCTAGGTCGAGGGTAAGGAGGCTGTCCGTCAGGGGCAAAGCGAGGTCCAAAGCGAGGAGTAGGGCGTTGTCAGGAACTCAGGAGAACAGGTCAGGGTGCCAGCAGGAACAGGTTACCAACGATGTTGCTCCTGCAACCTGGGACTGGGCAGGCTGGCCTTTATCTCCTCCGAGGCATAGGGCAGCCCCGGTCCACAGGTGACTCGCCTCCCCTGGCCTGGAGGCGAGCACTCCTCCTGAGAGAACTTAGTTCCCTCCACCTTTCTGCCCTGAGCCTCTGCAGTTCAAGAGAGGCTGGAGGGTTACTGGACCCAGAGGCAACCTCACCTTCCCCTGACAGGGCTGAGAGAGGAGCACCTGCAGGCAATGGGTCCTCCATCACCTCCGGAGCCAGAACGGATTCAGCTGGTGTCTGCTCCTGAGGATCCGGCACAGGTGAGGGCCCTTCAGATTCAAGCCCCTGCCCCGGCTCAGCCAGCCCTGGAGGCAGGGACTCCTGTGCAGGCTGGGATTCCTCAGGTTCAGCCTCTGAATCAGATTCCCAGGCAATCACAGCCCTATTTGGATATTCAGTTTCTCATGTGATTAAATTTTCACAAAGGAAAGAGTACCCAGACCCTCCACCACATTCCCATTCTCTGGCCTCACCACCCATGCTTTGGGTGAGAAGATCTGAATCACGAAGCCACCCATTATTTAGACCACACAAGGAAACCTAATGTGCACAGAGCACATTGCCTGCATCAAACTTTATCCTCAAACACATGGATGGGTGTGAGTCTAGGTGGCAGGGATATCAAAGGAGAGACTGAAGAGAGCTCAAGTATCTGCTCCTTCTGCAATTTCATATAACAATGCAGATGGATGTACGCAGGGGAACTCACAGAAACTCACATCTCCAATGAGTTCTGGCACCTCTCAGATAGGCGCCATTGCCATTCTAAGAGAACGAGAGTGGTGTTCATGGAGAATTCCAGAGCTTCTTTTTCTAGAAAAATAGCATTGGATATATGCAAAGATCGGAAACAACAAGTCCATAATATACTCCTGGAAACTTTGTTTGAAGGCTGTCCTGTTCTATGGCAAGGCGTGGTGGACCTCGGATGTTGCTTCAGACTAAACCTATGTAACAGCAGGAGTTATGTTAGCTCCACTAACCAGGGGTCCAGTCTTCTTCTAATATGATGAAGTGGGGGAATCTCTGGTCTCAATGAGTCTTCTACAGTTGAACCCTCCATGCACCACATTGCCACATCCTCAGGCCAGAGGGGAACTGACCCTGTAGGCTTATCTGCTGTGAATGCCCTTCACTTCTGGCTCAGAGTCCTCAAACTCTGTGTCCCTGACAAAGGCTATCTCTGTGCAAGGACCAGAATAATTCTACCTTTAGCAGATTAAAGAAAACAGCTCATCGTGTGCTGACAAGAGGGATGTTGAGAGCATTGAAGAGAGAACAGTTATGTTCTCTGAATCTTTACTCATTTGAGAGCAGGTCTTTTGTGTTTAGCCGAATGAGATTTATAATAAATGCTCCCTCCGTGATTCAAACAGCAGTTTCCCTTCAGCATATAAGTGATAGTTAATTTGTTAAGAGAATATCATTCTTGTTAAAGACATATATCTCAAGATCCAATCTAGGATGTAGAATAAATCATTACATGAAGGGTTCTTCTGGAAATGCAAAAGACAGTGTTTTGCATTGAAGTGATGTCTTTGTGAAAAGGCAAGTGGCAAATATAATGTGATCTTATGAAAAGAACAACTATGGCTGTCTCTGCAGTCTTTCATTAAAGGAAAAGTTACAGCATTGTTGATTACCACATTTGCAGGGGAGAAAACCCATCTCAACTTATATTCTAGGAACAGAAGGTAAGGAATAACTGGGTATGTTATGTGAGTTGCACACCATGTCAACCTGGCACCCTCAAATACAGCAAGAACTAGCTTCAGTTTATATTATCAACAGAATCAACTTTTCATTATTTTAAAACATAGAGTTGCCATATCAAATTTTGGCTGAAGTGGATTGTGACTGTGATGCACAATGATTTGTTTTCCTTAGACATCTTTAGGCATTTCAATGAAACCACACTAATTCCAATCATATTTGGGAAAGTATATTTATTGTAGAGCAAAGCGGATTTTGATTGATGTTGAAAATTATAAAATGAATGACGAAATCTGAGGGAAGCTAAGAGGGGGGTGGCTGTATGTTTTATCCCTTTTTAAAAATACCCTTATATAAAGAAAAATAACATATTAGACATAATGGTTTGGCCTAGCATGGAGGGATAGGGCAAAAATAAAGAAAACACTGAGCATTTGCACCATAAATATATCAAACGCAACTCCTTGTGAGGAGAAATTTTGCTGATTTATCTTGGCTTAATAACCAGGTTCTATGTGTTTCTAGTTTTGCTTGCTTGTTTGTTATAGGAACAGCCCACCACCTGCTAGTCCTATGGTGTTAGCACATGGTGCAATTAAAAACTTCACAAATACTTTACAAAAAGTCATACAAAAATACAGCCCAAATAAGACTGTCCAAGCAAAGAGACTTCCGGGTTGGCGCCATCGCCGAATGGCGGACTCCCTCCGAGCTCCGGAGGGAGTCTGCTCGGTAGGGGTTGGGTCCTGCCGCGCTGGCGACGCGGGGACCCTCAAAAACCATGGGCGCGGATGCCCATGGACCTGGTGACTCGGCGGGCACCATTAGCGCCCCCCGACCCGCGAAGGAGCCTTTTTAAAGGCTGCGGAGCGGGGGACGGGGGGGTGGCGCAGTGCTATGAGTCTTCTGCTTTCCCTGCCGAGCGAAGCCGCATGCCATTCGACGGAGAGCGCTGACTTCTTCTATTGAAAATTTGGACTAAAAACAACAACCCATGAGTAATTGGAAATCGGACCTAAAAGGGGGAAAAAAATGGATTCGGCACGAGCGGGGGAGGTGCAAGAAGGAAGTCCGTCTCCCCCCTATTGTAGACAATTTAAAACAAGGATTTGGCATCTAAGGTCGAGAAAAGAGTTTGCTTCTGTTTATTGATAAAAGTTATTAATTCCACGATGGGAAATTATAAGTAACTGTGCTGGAGGAGAAGAGTGGATGGTGAGAGTTAAAGTGCAACCCCCCCCCCCCCCCCGGGAACCGGGGCGATCCGTGAGAGAGCCTGGTGAAGAGAGATAGAGACTTTGACAGCTGTCAAAGTAGCTGTAAAAGAGAATAAAAAGAGGACTTTGTTATGAGGACTTTGCTGGTTAGATTTGTTACAATTTGGATATAAATTGTCGAAAACAAGGAATAACAATCTGACTTTTGGATTTGATTTGGAAGGAAACAAAGTTACCATAATCCCCCTAGAGGGGTTTTGGGACATTACAAGAACGGTTGTAAGTGGAAAAATACTCTTGGAATTGAACAGGACTTTTTATCTCCTGGGAAAGCTGCAAAAACGAAACATTATTTTGTCTACAGAGGCTTCTACACCAAAGGAGACAATAGAATTATCTATTGAAGAATGGAAGGGACTTGACACAAGTTTTTGTTCCTGAACAAATAATAACCCCTGTAGAGGAACCAAGTTTTTGAATTAGAAATGTTTTTACAGCGGAACAGGAAAAGAAACCTGAGAAAAGTGAGGAAAGATAACAAAGGACTGATGACGATTTGGAAGAGAATGAAGGAGGAGCCATATTATTGTGAAAGACCAAGGAAGACCAAAGGCCTGTCAGGCAGGATATAAAGGGAAACAAGAACTGGACTAAGTTGGAAGTCAGAGCATTTGGGACATCCAGACCCAAAAGGATCAAGAAACAGAATTTGAGCTTTATTTTTTAAATATGGAGGTCTGGATGGAAGAAAAATGGACTTTTGTGAGATAGGGCTTCTCTAAGATTGGGCATTTGAAGCTAAAGACTACCAAGAAAACCGGCAAAGTGGAGCTGAGGAAGAATCAGTCATGGACGTGAGATCTCCAGGCTGATAGTAGATAGACTGATGGACATGGGGAATCGAAACCGGGGAAGGGGGGGGGAGATTTGGAATCCAAAGGGTGTAAAACTATATTTTGAATCTTTTTTTATCTTTTTTATCTTGTTTTGATGTGTTCATTAAAAAAGGGAACTCGTGGAAGGGAATTGGGGTGGACCTTGGGGGGAAAAACTTTTTTTCATGATGAAGGATGGGGGAATTCAAGGGGAAAGTGGTTATATAAGATGAACTAAATTGAATATTGGGTTAAACATAATAAGTTTTAAATTTGGGGTAAGAACTTGTGGAACTAAATTAATGGAAGGGGAATACAACAGGGAGAGGGATGGGGAAGTCCTGGAAAGATGTTAATGAAAGTAAGGTTTTAAATGTAAATCTTTTTTCTTTTTCTTTTGTTCTTTCTTTTTTGAGTTTTGGAAATTTCAATAAATATGATTTTTTTTAAAAAAAAAAAAGACTGTCCAAGCAAGTTGGATAGCAATACTAAATGGAAAGCCACACAAAAGTCAAGCAGGAAACAGAATTTAAAACAGCAGTGATAGTTCATGAAAAGCCAGTCTAAATACAAAAACTTGGATTGTGAGATCCTCTGAATGGAACTCCATGCAAGGGATTTTCCTGCTGTCAGAAGGAGAAAGAGGCAATATTGAATTTTCTCTTTCACCCTGCCATGGTGGTGGTGATGATTGAGATATATATATATATATATATATATATATATATATATATATATATATATATACACACATATATACACACATATATATATATATAAAATCAGGTATAAAAAATATCATCACAGAAAACAGGTATAAAATATTGAAGCAGAAACAACAAAGGGTGCAGAGTCATCAGTAATGCATTCCAAATTTTTGGTCTATTAGAAATTACGGTATAACATGTCTATAAAAACAAAAACATGGATATCCCTTATTGTCCAGACAGATGAGCTACATTTCACACTAACCTTATCTTCTAAAGTTCTGCATGTATTGCTGTTTTATTGTATTCTTCACAACCATTTATAGGCTGGGGAGAAAGAGAGATTTGTTATGTTCTGCATTATTAATGTAACCAGTAAGATCATAACAAACAATGACCCCCCTTTCTTCTTTGACCCCTAAATGTTTATATGTCATTTTTTTCTAGTAAGGCTGATTGCGTGCTGTGGTCCCCCAAAACCCCTACCCCAATAACTCACACATCACACATAATTTTTGTTTAAGGTTTTTGGCATACTTTTGGCCACAACTTTATTTTCATACAAATTGAGAGTGGTTGCTTAGGCATTGGTTATGACTATCTGTCACCCCCCGCCTTGGGGGACAGCACTGACTCCCTAGTCAGTCCCGGAGGAACAAGGGACAGAGTCAGCTGGAGCTGCGTCACAGGCCCTCAGCTACTCCGTGCATGTTCCTTGAAGCTTACGCGGCCCGCACCCTGCCGTCAGGGTTTGGACGAAGGGGATGGTAAGCTTCAGAATTCCTTTAACGGAATACCCGTCAGCAGCAGCATTGGAGGGGCAGGCACAGCCAATCCATACCCCTCCACCAACCAATTTAACCAATGCCTAACCGCCAACCTTACAAGTTGTGACGATTTGCTAAGCAGTAGGCAAAACCCAAAAGGCACACAGTAGGAAAAATTCCTACTGGGCCCCCGCACCAATGCGAACGACCCCATGACAGGCAGAGCAAGGTCAAAGCGCAAGCCCAAATCAAGGGAGGGCGGGCGGGAGATCCGATGTCCACAGCGAAAGAGAAAGAGAAAGCTGTGGACCTTGCTTAAATAACCACTGATCCCACCCCTAAATTGGCAACATCAAATTTACCCCAGTAACACCATCCTCCAATCTGCTCCAGGCCCCTTGAATCTAATACTGCCTGGCAACCAAGAGGAGTTTTGTTCGGCCCCATCCGCAACACGTGCTCTCTTTTAGTGAGAACACGCTTTCCCATACCTTCATGTACCAGTAATAAATATCTGTTCTGGCTAGATCCCTCCAAAATTGGCTTATTGTGACTCAGTTAGCATATGGATAATCAACTCCTTATAGCGTAATAGTCGATCATTCTCATCAAAGATGTTTAGAAGAGTCAGTTTTGGTTTGGGTGTTATTTTACAATTTCTAATTGCATTAATCTCTTGAAAGACAGAAAGCCATAACGCTTTCCCACAATCCCACAAGCAATGTGTGTAAATACCCAACCAGCTGGCATCCCCTCCAACAATATGGTGATAGTCTAGAATTTATATAGGATAATCTGCATGGTGTTATGAACCATTTTAAGAACCACCTCTTCATGTTTTTCTCAGTATAAGTATTTGGTATTCAATTTTGCCCAATCCAGTATTTTTGGCAAGCCAATTGCCCTAATATAATGTAATGTTTTAAAGTGTTTTCTTTAGTGTATGCATTTTATGCAGGCTTTCACATAATATACATTTCTTTTCCACATGTTTCAGTTCAGAGGCACAGAGTTGTGCCCAACATTGGGGTGGGAGGTTGATGTCACACACACAATACGTGTCACATGTGTGTGACGTCACATGTGTCTTGTGTCTCGTGCATGATGACTGTCACATCAAGAGAGGCTGACCAGGCCTCCTTCACAATAACCCTCAAAAACACCTTTCCAATTAAGATATCATTTTGATGGGTTATTGCAATTGTCTAATTGTTTAAAATAAAAAAGGCATGGATCCTTAAAAGCAGCAGCAGGAGGAGGTTGGGCCACTCAGATAAAGATCACTGCTGTTGATCTCAGATTCTGTAGAGGAAGCAGAACTTTCACAGCTCAATCATATCCACATATTTGCTGCATAATCCCCACAGAACTCACTGAGATTGGATCTGAGTAGACATGTCAGAGATTGCACATTTAACTTATTTATGTACCTAGCAAAAACAATTGACACTTTCCACGGCAATTCCCCTCCACAGACACACACACACTTGTATTTGACTTTTGTATGCAGGAGTGAACAAGGCGGGAGAGGTGGGAAATAAACGTGAAAGGAGTCGGAGGCCTCGTAGGCAGCAGAAATTCCTCCCTGCTTCTCGATGTATTAAGGTTACACTTAAATACATTTTCACCTCGAATCCTTTCCACCCCCCTGGAGAATGATTTCCTTTCCTGTCCATTGTCTCGTCTTATTTTTTAATGGAGGAGTAAATCAATACCCTTGTTGAGCTGTCTGAGACAGATTTCTGCATCACCTATTACAACAATAAAATTTTGTCTAAAAAGCAACAACATTGCTAACCAGGATTACTGGGAAGGCAAAAGATCATCCAGGAAAAAGCACTTTGGTGTTTTGATTTTTTCTCACCAGCTTCTCTAAAGTAAACATATGTTATCAGAACTGAAGGAAGGGGAAATATGGGGGGAAAGGTTTTTAATGGAGGGAAGGAAAGCAGTGCAACATTTTCTCCTTTTATGAAGACTAGCCTCATTTTCACATACCCTTAAGGTGTCCCTATTTTCCAGGATCAGTCCTGGAATTACAGAAGCCGTCCCGGTTTCTGATTTGATCCTCAAATGTCCCAGTATTCCTTTTCCCTCCCTTCCACTTCTTGGAGAACAATTAAAAGTGGGGTGTATGTGTATAGGTACAAAAACAGTGTCCTGTTTATAATGAAAATAAAATTCCTGAACCAAATGAAGGAAATGTTGAAGCTGGCATATGAAACCCTTTCTATAATTTTGAAGGAAAATGTCTATACTCTCTCTAATTTCCCGTTACGCCATTCCTCCCACAGTAGCCATTTCATGGCACTCAATATCAGCACAATTTTTTTATTATTTTTGAAGAGGAATGAAGATTATTTTCCAGGGTTCCTCAGTATAGAAATTGCTCCCCTTGTTTTCCTCTGCATCCCATTTTAATATGCTCAAGTAGACACATGCTTAATACTCATTGGCAACACCTTGTGACAATGAGAAGAAAACAGGTCTGTTTACAAAGTGGTTCTTGGGATTCCATTTTGCTTGTACTAATGAGTGGCAGTTGCTCATACTGGTAATTTCAGTGACTCAAATGAGCATGATAACATATTATGACCCAAGCTATGAAATTTTATTTATATTAATTGATGCAATTATGTAAAGGAAGGCATATTAATCTCATTCAACTTACAACTGGTGATGGTTACCGGTGGAGCCATTCACCACCTGTTTAGGAAAGTCCTTGCTGCCTGCTCCATGTAATCTTGTTATTCTGCTTTAATTTATTGACTTCCAAATGTCACCACTTGCCTTTTCATCACATGGGCACTCAAGGCAACATTCAATTGTCTGATAAATAAATAAATCACAAAATAGCAACATGAACAAATGAAAACCCCTCTCGAACTTCAAAATCATTAAACACTGGACCTACAAGAGCATTGTTGTTGTTGTTTAAAAAGTAATAATCTCCAAATGAATATGGGGGAAGGAATACTCTTAAAATGGGGAGAAGGGTGTAATTTTAAAGCAACAGCAGAAACCCAATCAATATGTTCCAACAGAAATAGTTAAAATAGCATGTTAGATACAGTGGTGGCCACCAACCTGGGTGAATTTAAAAGAGCCTTAGAGCAAGCCACAGGCCTATGTTATAGAGCAGGGCTGGCCAACTCCCAAGAGACTGTGATCTACCTACAGAGTTAAAAACTGGCAGTGATCTACCCCCTTTTGGGGGGTTCAGGTCAAAGTTGTTGAGTTTTTTGGGGGAGTAGGAAGGCCCATTTTTTAGGCATTCAGATCAAAGTTGTTGAGCTTTGAGCTTTTTGGGGGGAGAAGGAAAGCCCCGTTTTTGTGGGGTGCATGACAAAAAAATGAGCTTTTTTAAGGGGAGCAAAAGTTGTTGAGCTTCTTTGGGGGGAACCAGTGATCTACCAGTGATCTACCACAGATGTCCGAATGTCCGGTGATCTACCAGTGTGGTGTAGTGGTTAAGAGCAGTAGTCTCGTAATCTGGAAGACCGGGTTTGCGTCTCCGCTCCTCCACATGCAGCTGCTGGGTGACCTTGGGCCAGTCACACTTCTCTGAAGTCTCTCAGCCCCGCTCACCTCACAGAGTGTTTGTTGTGGGGGAGGAAGGGAAAGGAGAATGTTAGCCGCTTTGAGACTCCTTCGGGTAGTGATAAAGCGGGATATCAAATCCAAACTCTTCTTCTTCTACCAGTAGATCACATCACAATCTACCTGTTGGATGTGCCTGTTATATAGTAATAATAATAATAATAATAATAATAATAATAATAATAATAATAATAATAATAATATATTACTTATACCCTACCCATCTGGCCGGGCCTCACCAGCTCCTCTGGGCAGCTCCCAACAGAATATTAAAAACACAATCAAACATCAAACATTTAAAACTTCCTAAACAGGGCTGCCTTCAGATGTCATCTAAAAGTCAGATAGTTGCTCATTTCCTCAACATCTGATGGGAGGGCACCACTTCCGAGAAGGCCCTCTGCCTGGTTCCATGTAACCTCACTTCTCACAGTGAGGGAACTGCCAGAAGGCCCTCAGTGCTGGACCTCAATATACTGAAAGGGCAAACTCATCCTGCCCCCTTGGTGGTCCATGCCCACTCATGATTTCTCTGATTAGGTGAGTGGGCAGGACCAGTTGCCCAGGCAGCAAGCTCAACCCAGAAGCTTCCTTTGCTGCCTGGGAAACTATCCCTGGGACTTCCCACATTGGCTCCCTGTCTAGCATAGTATTACAGTTTCTGTCCAGCAGCAATTCTTCTTTCATCGATCTCTTTTGACTACTGAGATCTTTTTCAACTTTTCCCCCCTAGTCCTATGTAGATTTATTTAGAATTTTTAATACGCCACTTTGAAGGATTCTGAGTATTAGTCCATTAGCATCCACAGTCAGTGAAACTGGTGCTTAGGGGAAATGGGATCCTCATTAACGGGGGACCTGCTTGCACCCGGGATCCTGAGGCACCTCCCACCTTACAGGGCTAGGCTTTGCCCAGTCCAATCCAGTTGGCCCCGTGGTCGCACCAGGCTTATTAACCAATCAGGTTTGAATGGCGCGATCGCAGGGTATATAAGCAGCAGCGCGACGTGACCCATCACTTGCTTCGCACTGCCGAACACCCACTCACCCACCCTCTCTTTGGTTTAGTGCTCTGGCCTTGCTTAGGACTTTGGTTGGTTGCCTCTCTTGTGTCGGGGGCCTGGTAGGAATTTTTCCCATTTGACAGATTAGCACTGGTCATTGGGGTTTTCGCCTACCTCTCAGCAACAGTCACAACTTTGTGAGGTTTGGTGGTTAGGCATTGGCTTATTTTGGATGATGGAGGGGAGGTGTGGCCATCACCTGCCTCTCAATGAGAAGGGTATTCTGTTAAAGGAATCTGGGGGTCCTGGATCTTGTCTGAAGTCTGCTTCCAGGGCTAGGGCCATGCCAGGACCACAGGAACCCCGGGGTGAGCTTCAATTGATTTTCATCTATGTTGCTCCCTCATTTGGTGTTTACCCTTCCAGACTTCCTGTTGAGAGGACAGGAGGCAGTTATAGTCTTGCCAATGCCTAAACCAATACCACTCACATTGTGTTATCAATAAACTTGTGACCTAAATTTGCCCACCAACCTTAAACTAAAATATGTGTCTCCGTGAATTTATTTATCATAGAAATATAGAATCATAGAATCATAGAGTTGGAATAGACCACAAGGGCCATCGAGTCCAACCCCCTGTCAAGCAGGAAACACCATCAGAGCACTCCTGACATATGGTTGTCAAGCCTCTGCTTGAAGACCTCCAAAGTAGGAGACTCCACCACACTCCTTGGCAGCAAATTCCACTGTCGAACAGCTCTTACTGTCAGGAAGTTCTTCCTAATGTTTAGGTGGAATCTTCTTTCTTGTAGTTTGGATCCATTGCTCCGTGTCCGCTTCTCTGGAGCAGCAGAAAACAACCTTTCTCCCTCCTCTATGTGACATCCTTTTATATATTTGAACATGGCTATCATATCACCCCTTAACCTCCTCTTCTCCAGGCTAAACATGCCCAGCTCCCTTAGCTGTTCCTCATAAGGCATTTATGGGGGGGGATGTCCTGGGGTCCTTGAGGCGCAAGTGAAAAAACATTCACAATGAGCTGAAATGATTCTTTGGACGTTTCCTCGGAAGTCAATAATTTTAAAGGATAAGGGGGTCATAGTCCACCCCAGGTATCAAAAGGGTAAGTGGATATGTAACCAGAAATGGTATATATCTATTTCTGAAGTGCAGCAGCTGAATTACTTCTAATGTCTATATACTTTTGAAGGGGGAAAGCAATTATAAGAACAATGTTCTTGGGGAAAACAGTGCCCGTCATTTCAGCTAGACCAAAAATGTTGTACCGGAAGGATGCAGAAGACCGTATTTCAGAAGCAGTACTGAAAGATGCCTCAGGGCAGTACTTCACTCTGCAATATGACTTCCATGTTACAATGACCAAACACAATGCATTTGTGAGATCTATGTGATACTTGATTCACAATGCTGTTAACTTGCCACATAAAATTAGAAAGGAGAAATCTGAGTTTGAACAAAAATGGCCTAAGTGAAGATGCCAAATCCCCTGAATAAGCAAGCTGCAACGTACAGGTCTGGCCATTATGTTCTCAAGTAGACCAGATCTCAGATCTCTCAGTAATATGTCCATGGTGTGAGAGCCAGTGAGGTGTAATGGTTAAGAGCAGTAGTCTCGTAATCTGGGGAACCGGGTTTGCGTCTCTGCTCCTCCACATGCAGCTGCTGGGTGACCTTGGGCTAGTCACACTTCTTTGAAGTCTCTCAGCCCCACTCACCTCACAGAGTGTGTGTTGTGGGGGAGGAAGGGAAAGGAGAATGTTACCTGCTTTGAGATTCCTTAAAGGGAGTGAAAGGCAGGATATCAAATCCAAACTCTTTTTCTTCTTCTTCATGTTCAGTTAAGATGCTCGGTCTTTTGTCTTTCTGAATGCAAGAAGGAAAACCTGCAATGCGCTGCTACTAGAGAAAGGGATGAAGATCACGCCACAGCTCGACCCCCCCCCCCCGCCGCCAAACTCTGACACATATGCTCACTCAAACCAATGCATGCAACAAAAGTTTATTTCTTTCTTTCCTTTGAGTTGAAGAAAACATGTATTCAAAATTAGGTCAATTCCTTAAAATAATAATTTAGGACATCTAGTTTATATATTTTCAAGTTAATGGTCTTATTTCATACATATATTTTGACCCAGCCCTGCAAAATAATGAAATATTTTCCCATGACAACAAGGTAAAAAGAAAAGAAAAAAATCATTAATTTCTTCCCAACCTGTGGTCTGACACTGGTATGCCAGTAGAAAAAAACCAATTCCTTATTATTATACATTATTGATTAAAAATTCCCTTCAAAAAGTCACTGCCTGCTTTCACATGCAGAAGCTTTCCCCGCTGAAATATAATTATTGTTGAATGTTATCATGCTCCAAAATGCTATTTATCACCACTCCTCAGCATGTCTGGCACCCTACAGTCATGAGAGAACAGAGGAAAGTTCCAGAACAGACTTAGGAGAGTCATTATGTAAACATAAATGTATCCCTCAGTTTGATAGTATTTTAACTTTCAGTCTTTATCTGATGGTTACAATTGGTGGTATCAATATTTCCTTATTTTGCATATATGTATATATATATATAAGGGACGTGGGTGGCCCTGTGGGTTAAACCACAGAGCCTAGGACTTGCTGATCAGAAGGTCGGCGGTTCGAATCCCCGCAATGGGGTGAGCTCCCATTGCTCGGTCCCTGCTCCTGCCAACCTAGCAGTTCGAAAGCACGTCAAAGTGCAAGTAGATAAATAGGTACCACTCTGGCGGGAAGGTAATCGGCGTTTCCGTGCCCTGCTCCTGCCAGCCTAGCAGTTCGAAAGCACGTCAAAGTGCAAGTAGATAAATAGGTACCTCTCTGGCGGGAAAGTAAATGGTGTTTCCGTGCGCTGCTCTGGTTCGTCAGAAGCACCTTAGTCATGCTGGCCACATGACCCAGAAGCTGTACACGAATCCCTCGGCCAATAAAGCGAGATGAGTGCTGCAACCCCAGAGTCAGCCACGACTGGACCTAATGGTCAGGGGTCCCTTTACCTATATATATATATGTGTGTGTGTGTGTGTGTGTGTGTGTGAATGAAAGAGGAAGAAAGAAGAATGGAATATGATGGAATGACAGACAGACAGGGAAATATATATGTTAAAAATAGTTCAAAGGTTGAACATTTGGGTTTGAATCCAGATCAGAAACAAGTTGAAGATTGCTCCTATAATTCCTCTGCAAATTGCTTAGAGAACACAAAAGATATAGACAGTTGAATTTTTCTCACTTCAAGTTCAGCATTGTTGTTGTTGTTGTTGCTGTTGTTGTTGTTGTTTGTTTTTAGGGGGTTGGGAGTGGGAATAATATAACAAATTTTATATTGTTATATTGATGACCACTTGGAAATTGTTCATATCATGGCTTGCCTCCTTTCCGACATAATCCACATGTCCTGTGAGATTCCATTATTCACATTTCACCAGAAATGAATGGAATCTAGCCAGAGGTGTTCAGCCATGACATGATAATTTTCTAAGTGGCCATCAATCCACATGATTCTATTATTTAAATGTTACTGAAGGGACATGGGATCTACCTCTGGGGAAGAAGAATTGTTCTCCAGTGGTAACACTGGCAATCAGACTAATGTCACACTGTTGTGAACTTGGAAGAAAAGAGATTGCAGAGCAGTGACGCTTGACAAATTCGGTATTTGCCAATTCCTATACAAATATACCAGATCCACACCTCTCAGAGTAAAGCGTAGATCAGAAATCAGCTATTGACTGGATTTTGCAGTAGTCTGAACATTTCAGCAGTTAGGAACACGGCAAGTATATTGAGTGGAAATACACTTTTAAATATTATGAACATGACAACTTAAATACATATTTTGCAAGGTTTTATTTGTTATTTTTTTTTAAAAAAATTGCAAACCCAACCAATGTAGGGGGGGAATAGAATTTTATGGTTAAAACATGCTGAAGTAACATGGACCAGAAATATGACAGATTTGGCTATCCCTATTGTCAAATCTATTCCTATGTGCCTGACACATGGGCAGCAACCCAGAGTTGTTTAGGGGTGACTAAGGATTTGTGTGCTTTCAGGGGGAATGTTGACATTTCCCCCTTGTATTACTAGTGCATGATACTGCAAATGCAAAGCCCTGATGGATGCATGGAATTACTGACATGGTTATCTGGATTTTAGACCCCCAAAGCTCCTGTGTGTGTGTGTGTGAGAGAGAGAGAGAGAGAGAGAGAAGGAAGGAAGGAAGGAAGGAAGGAAGGAAGGAAGGAAGGAAGGAAGGAAGGAAGGAAGGAAAGTTTTGTGCAGAGGTTGCATGCAGACATGAGAAAACATAGTGCTGGAACAGGCATTATTAGTTGGCATCTGCATAAACTACTACAGTCTTATCCTTCTGAATCAGACCACTGGTCCATCAAGCCCAGGTTGATGTACAGTGGTACCTCGGGTTACATACACTTCAGGTTACATACACTTCAGGTTACAGACTCTGCTAACCCAGAAATATTACCTCGGGTTAAGAACTTTGCTTCAGGATAAGAACAGAAATAGTGCAGTGGCGGCGAGGCGGCAAAAGGAGGCCCCATTAGCCAAAGTGGTGCTTAGGTCAAGAACAGTTTCAGGTTAAGAACAGACCTCCAGAACGAATTAAGTTCTTAACCCGAGGTACCGCTGTATTCTGATTGGCAGTGGCTCCCCAGGTTCTCAGACAGAGTTTATTAACCGCCCTATTTTCCAAAATCATTTTAATCTGCAGGTGCCGAGACGGAACCATGAGACCTCCTGTATGCAAATCACTCCAAGAGTTCCAAATAAAGATCTGATTTTATAATGAAAGAGTGATGGTCTCTATGATTGCTGTGGCACCCTCCCCACAAAGTTTCTCCATCAGCTATTCCTTGCAGCTATTCTTGGATTCCAGTTCCCATCCATCCCAGACAGTATGGCTGATGGTCAAGGATGCTATAGTCAAAGAACATCTGGATGGTACCAGGTTGGAGATAAGTAAATAAATTGAAGGATTCCATTCCGGAATCAACCTTTCCCCCAAACCTCATGTACAAGGCATTGTCATTATAAGGGAGAATGTTTCAGAGGGACTTAAAGTACAGGAGACACGGAGAGCCTGTTCCACTAATACCCTTTATGGAAGCAGATTAAATCAATGATTTAGGCTTCCCCTACTTTTTGTTGCTACCTTTTTATTGCCAGAAAACTGAAGCATGCTATAGCCATAAGGTTAGAAAATCTCTTTAATGTTTCCTCTTTAGCTCTCTAGAAAGCTAGTGAGCCCATAAATCTCTGCTGGATGATTTCACAGCTCAGCATGAGTGCATCATGTGGGAAGGCAAAGCCAATGGTCCTTTTTTAAGTGCTCTAGGCACAGCTCCAGGAAAGAAAGTCATATTTAAATGATGGAGCAGAGGGAGTGATCACTGTGCAATAATTAAAATACTAAATTCCATTAAAGAGAGAGGTGGAAAGAGATACTGTGTGCCACTGATATTACACTAGAAGAAAGTCTTCTTTAACAAGTAAATGGGGATAACTGTAAATATATGCTGGTGCATTTTTTGTTTAATTGCATACAGTAAACTACATTTGGAACAGAAACCCAGGCCCTAGGATACATTTGATGAGTTATGAAGGAGGGGTTAGCTATATTCTGCTAGGCCTATCAGAATTTCTCGTGGCACTTTTATATGAAAAGTGATGTGGACGATATTAAATGTACAATTAGAACCTACAACAGTGGCTCTATTCACTAGAGAGGCATTCATAAATGGAATTTGTGGAGGGGGCATGAGGCTACATGGTCTCCCCTCTGACCTCCCTGGATTGAATGGGAAGGTCTGAAAGGGCACTGCAATCACATGCAACTGAATGCCCTTGTAGTCTTCCCTTTGACTGAGGTCCACCAGCCACCCTTTTCCAGGATACTCCATTCTATTCCCCACTCCCTTGGTCTTTTCTTTCCCTTCTTCAAGAATCAACATACGTTCTGTAGCCACTGAATATGCTCAGTCCTCATTGAGCTCACATACAGCCATCTTAAAAAGTGGGGGGTTAATTTATTGGGACTCCTCAAAGCCTGATATTATCTCTCTCTTGTGCCGGGATAGTACCATTTTGGCTACCCAACGATCCACATTAAGAGACGTGAATTGATTTTCACTATGTACAACACGATCTAGTCTTGCATCTGGTCACCTTAAATGGATGCAGCCTTTGATGGAGGGTGATTAGGAATTATTTCAAGGAGGATTGGAAAATGTTTGTAGATTATTAATTTTTAAAAAACAAAACCAAAAAACCCAAAATAATTGTATTGTAAACATGTTAAAACGCTAGCAGGTTTGGAGTAAGGACAGGTCAAACTCCAAGGGAATGTAAATTGGAAAATGCTGGACTAATTGTAATTTTGGGAAATGCATAAATAAAAATTTAGATTATTAAAAAAAGATTAGGAATTATTTCAAATAAACAAATAAAATAATTTTGTTTTTTGTTTGTTTTTAATATGATATTTATTGAAAATTTTTGAAATTACAAAGAAAAAACAAAGCAGAAAAAGAAAATAGGAAAAACAAAGAAAAAACAAACCACATTCAAAAAACAAAAATACACCGCAGACAAACAAAAATAAATCCATCATTCTCAAATCCCCAAGTCTCATCACCTTCTTTCTTAGACCTCCTCCTCCTCCCTTTTTTTTGTATCCTGGTTATTAATTATGCAGCAAATCCTTTCCATATTTCATAGTATTCTATCATTACGTTACCTTAATCTATTTTCATCTTATCTTATAGAAAACCTTAAAAACTTAAAACTTAAATCTTTTTTTTACCGACTTCTCACAGCCATAATATTATTGCCTAATTCTTTAAACATTTTTGCTAGAGCCAAATAATTTCGTTCCAACATTTTTCTAGCATTCATCAATTTTATAAAACAATCCTGATAATAAAAAGAGAAATAAAAACAATCCAATCTTCATCCAGCGTCCCTTCCTCCTGGTCCCGGGTTTTGTCAGTCCTTTTTATCCTATCAATCTAGCGCATTAACCTGGCAACCTTATATCCGAGGCCCTTAAATCTCTTCCAGGTCCCTTCCGCAGCTCTTCTTCATATTCTCCTTTCACTCGTGGGAACTCCAGCTTGATGATGTTTTTGACCCTTTTCAACAAATCAGCCCCTTTTCCATAGTCCAGACTCAACTCCATGTGGTATTTAGGAAGATGTTTCAAAATCCCTCCAAAATTGAGAGCCCCCACAGCTCCAAACATCTCACGGCCCATTGCCAGACTCAGAAAGTCCAAACATCCTTGCATAGGGGGGTCTATCCAACCCCCCATTTCCAGACCAATCCAAACTTTATCTTTCCAAATCTGGCTTTTTCCAAGTTCATTTGTCAAATCCAAAAGCTCTTGTTCCTGCAAGGCCGCAGCTCCCTCCATCTCTGGCGCCCAAGATTCAGCAACATCCTCTTCTCTCATCTGCTCTGTCAGGACACACTCCTGATCTAATTCCTGGGTGGGCTCCACATAGTTTCCCACTGCCTGTTCAAAAATTCTGGCCGCATTAGTCATCAAATCCATCTTCTCACTTAACTGTTCCAGTAGGGCACTTGTTTTACAGAGAGCACACAGCAGAGCCTCTGGATACATTGTCCCACAAGGTCACAAGTCCTTTCCCACGATTGTAATCTGAAACAGCTGCAAGCTCCCTGGAATTAGTTACAGTTTCACAGTCTCCCTCTAGAGGGAGAACTTCTGTTTGTTCTTGCAACAAAACATCCTTTTTGAGATATTTTGTCAATATTTGTTCCTTTAACGTGCGAAAGGAAACAACGGAATCACTATGTTTCTCTTCCTTTAACTATCTGTCAAAAACGTTTGTCTCTGGTCAATGAGCTTCAAAACGTCAGTCCTGACACCCCGCTCCAGGATCAGGACGGTGGAAAGTTACTTTGCTTTAAACTTACTTCTGCAGGTTTAAACAGTCCAAAAGAGATCCCCCTTCTTCTCCTGCTGCCGAAGGGGGGTTCAACAGTTTTAAATGATGAAAGCCAATCCTTTAGAAGCGATTTTCTGAGCTCTAGTTTACATTGTCTTTGCTTTATTCTGTCTACAAAGAAACGGAAGGCTGACTTCCTGTTTAGACCTTCCCGTTTCAGTACCAAATTAAAATAATTTTTTAAGTCCAATTCCTTTCTTCTCGCAAGTCCTTATTTAAAGTCCAATTGTTCAAAGTTTAAGTACTCACGGGTGCTTATTTTGGAAGCCAAATTGTCCCAGGAAAAAGGCAGCGCTCTCCGGCAACGGCTGTGTGGCTTCGCTCCACGGAAATAGCAGTTGACTCACAGCACCGCGCCACTTCCCCCTCTTCACTTTGGAGCCCGTTTGTGGGTTCCTTTGCGGGTTGGGGGGGCGCTAAGGGTGCCCGCCGAGTCCCATGGTCACAGGCTTCATCCGCCTGTGATTTTTAGCAGGGTCCCCGCTTCGCCGTAGCGGAAAAGACCCGTTTCACGCAGAGCTAGTCCCTCCAGTTCTGAGGGAGTCCACCATTGCCAATGGCGCCACCCCGGAAGTCCCAAATAAAATATTTTTGAATCAGCTCACATGATTTCCAGAAGTTGCATCCACTTCACTCCTGACTCATCCGTCCTGATGCTCCTGTTTAGTAATTTATATAAAAGAATCTATCTCAACACTGCAACGGAGCAGCACACATGATGAAGTGTTAGTTGCTGGAAATAGCATTTGTCAAATTCAGAATGCACTGACTGCACTGCTTCTGCTGCTTCTGTAAGTAGCCTTGGTGATGTCTGAGCACTACCACTTGTTTCCTGAAATACCAATGAGGGTTCAGCAGTGTCCCTTTTTCTCCCTCTGACTGTCATGAACACACCAGCTCCAAGTGTAATCTCGCAGCCAGCTGCAGAATGCAGTCAGGAACAGGGAGGCTGGGCTTTCACGCTGGCACAGGAGAGCTCACAGCTGCCAGTGTCACCTCCCCCTGACCTTGGATGGCCAGCTGATAAGGGAGGAACAGAGAGCAGGCTGGAACACAGCCAAAGCTCCCCGGAAGCCCAAACAGGTGTGGAAAGCCACAGAGACAGCCTTTTGGAACAGGAAGGGGCTGCAGCTGACCAAATAAGTCCAAGGCATAGGCGTATCAGTATAGGAAGGCTGCTAGACAGGAAGCAAAATAAGAAATGTGAAGGTCGAAGGTTCAATCTCTTCTGTCAACACAGGAAGAACTCCTCAGAAGGGTCAACTGAGTGATTGGGGCTGCAGGCTTGCTAGAGCCGTCTGTAGATAATTGCTTGGGTTTTTTTTTTTTTTTTTGCAATAAATCCTCCTTTTTAATTATGTACACTTATTGTGTTATCAAGCCAGGAACCTGGACTCCTAACACTGACATACTACACTTTCTTTTGCCCCATCAGTTGTTCTTTAGGAAACCATCAAAACATGTGCTGCCAGTTAGATATGGAGATGGGAAGACTGTGATAGATCAGACCAAACAAAACTATCTGAGTGGAAGAGATTAGAGCAGGAAGGCCTTAAATAAAGTCTTCAGTGACCCTATCTAGGCCACATTGCTATCTATCCACTGTGTGTCTCATTGATGATAGGCAGAAATGGATGTACTTTCTTCTCTACTGGCTCAAGCCAAAGCATCATCCCAGAGTTTGGCTGGTGAGCAGACATTAAATGCAGTCGATTATGGAATGAAATACAATATCTTCCCTGCTTTTCTGCAATATGGGCACAATGCCCAAATGGGGGTGCTTAAGCAATGGTATTTACAAAACTCAGCATGGTGACTGATGGAAATTCAAGCCACTCTCAACTCCAGCCCCTCCCAGTCAATGACAATCACACTGTTCTACCTTACAGGCTTCATGTAAGGATTACACAAAGGACTTGAGATAAGTAAAGTACTGGCTGAGATCAGAGACCTCCTGCCTGAGTGTTACCCTTCCTTCTCTAGAATGCAATCACTGTAAAAATTTCCCCTCCTTCAAGCTACCTCTATAACGTAACCTTGCTTTGACAAATAAGAACAGGGCAGTTCTTCCTTATTTTCAGCCTTTTTTGATAGAGAAATATATACTTTTGTATATTAATAAGGCAGGATGGATCAGAAAGGTCAAAAATAAGGATGGATAAAAATTAATTCAATTTATTTTCCTTCCCTATATAAGCTCCACCATCCTGATCTTAAAGAGGGCAAATCTACATCTCTTCAGAGCACGAGTCACACATTTCTAAACTCTTCTTGCTCTTCCCCAGCCAGCGAGAAGACCTTAGGGTTACTTGTCTGTAATGTCTCCTTCAGGAACTCAACCATGTCAACAAGATCAAGTGGGGTTAGTTGTGTATCACTCCAAGTTCTAATAAAACATATCCATGGAAACAGAGTACTGTTTACTGTTGGCAAAACTAGCTTCATTGTTCACTGAGTTTAAAAAAAATGGCTCTCTCTTGCCCTTTTTGGAGACTTTAGACCTCTTAAATAGCTAGATATGAGGTTTCATTGCATGTCGTCTAAAATTATTGAACTCAATGAATTAAAGTTAACCATGTATAGTGAGCTCAGTGGGTCTACTCTGAGTAAGGCTTAATTGTATACAACTCCTTGAGCTCCTGGTGAAAACATTTGACAAATTTTTAGTGTTATTTATTACACTGCTATCAAGAAGAGAGTATTTAAGAGGGGAATGTATAATGAGAATGAAGCAAAGTAGCTGGAGAATTAATATAAAATATTGATACATATCGTGTGTGTTTGAACTTTGCAAATTAGTCTAGCATATATACAACTACAATGGTATAATATTCCTATCTTCGCTGTAGCCGTGAATTAAAATGTTTGTTCTTTAAACATCAATTAAGTTTATGCTGTATCACTGTAATTTGTTAATTGGTATATATCCCTTATGTGTTCTTCAGGGAACTCACACAAATGGCAATACGTGCAGCTGCAATTAAGTAAACAGGTACAAATTGATCCTTTGAGTACACAGTTTGTTTAGCTGGTGTAAATATAATTGCAACAATGAAGTTGCTTTATCACAAGTTGTTGTTAACTTGTGCAACAATTCAGCGAGGCTTTAAGGTCACAGTTCTGTCTATTTAACCTAAAGAGTACAACTGGGTAAATACATTCATGAAAACAAATTCTAGTTTGTATTATGTTCAGGATTACTCTACTTACTATCCAAAGTAACTGTTTGTGAGCATGTTTTCATTTCTTGTTTAGTTGCTGTTAAGGGGCAAGCACTGTAATGCAATATAAGCTCCGCAGTGAGGATTCTTAGATTTTCCATCTCTGAAGGGAGGCTTTTGAGCTTACAAGCTGCTCCAACCCTTCACCCTTTGCACACTCATATTGCTAACAAGGGGTCCGCTTCACATTTGAGTGCTCCTATGTAACTGCAGGATGTCTTGGGAGAGAAGTATACCTGAAGGAGCATCTCCAACACCCATCGTTCAGCCCGGACACTGAGGTCCTCCTCCGAAGGTCTTCTGCTGGTTCACTCACTGTGAGAAGCAAAGTTATAGGGAACAAGACAGAGGGCCACCTCGGTGGTGGTGCCCTCCCTGTGGAACTCCCTCCCACCAGATGTCAAGGAGATAAAGAACTACATAACTTTTAGAAGACATCTGAAGGCAGCCCTGTATCAGGAAGCTTTCAGTGTTCGATGTTTTACTATGATTTTATATATGCTGTAGGCTGCCCAGAGTGGCTGGAGAAACCCAGCCAGATGGGTGGGGTATAACAACAACAACAACAACAACAACAACAACAACAACAACAACAACAACAACGACCATCGGGTGGAAACAAATAGCTCATGGGGTACTGAATGACAATATGTTCTCATGTCATTTTCACTCAGAAGGATCAGTAATATCAATTGGTGTGGAATTCTTCTCTATCCCTAAGAGAAAAATGGCATAGAATAAAAAACATGAATGTAACTATAACATGCAAAAACTATTCAGTCGTATTGGAGACACTCAAACACAGAACAAACTACTGCACACATTGAATGGTTGAATAAATAAATTATGCTTAGTTGACTATGTTTCAAACTAAATTAGATCTAACCCAAGTTAAATATCTATAATTTAAGACTTGCTGAATTTTGGAAAAGAAGCATGCATTTGATTATTATTTTCTCCTCGTCGTCCAGTAAACTGGCCAATTTTCTCCATTTTGCAAGATCTAGTGCTATCTTCAAATTGGGAAATAAATAAATGTTTTTTAAAATGGGCAGAACAAAAGGTTTTTTTTGTGTGTTTTTTTTACTAATAATCATTTAACAGGGGAAAGGAACAATCCATGCAATTTCAAGTGCCAATAATATGTAAATAGGAAAGCATTGTTCCATCACAGAAAGTGCTTACATTTGAAGTACAGACAAAAGGCAATCAATGCAATGGAATCTCTTTAGGACTGATTTATAAGAAGCTGGATAATACGGCCATAACTGCATGAGAAAGCAATGTGAAATACCAGTGCCATGAGATCAAGGTGGCTGGGGAAAATGCTGCTATAATTTCAGAAATTTCCATTTGCCATATTATGCATGTTTTTCAATGCAAACATAACATATGCACAGAAATTTGTTGGCTTCAGATGAACCATAGCTAAAGTGATTATGAAGTTGTCCCTACATTCAATGCCTTCAGCTACTGCCACCATGGAACTGATTTCAATTCTCCACAAATAAGCAATGCACACTTTCTCAGGATAATCACAACTTATACATTTTCTCACTTTCTATTATGTGCTTGACATCCAAGAGGATAAATGATGAATTCCAGATAGTGGTGCCAAAAGAAAGACATCAACGTTGTTAATCCTTAGCATGCATTTTAGAAAAGGGTTGGGGTTTTTTAGAGAGAATTATTTTCCCTTAAGGACTTACACCTATCTGTATTTAACTATTAGTACCTAATAATTCCCTTTAAAGTTGTTGTTGTTGTTTAGTCATTTAGTCGTGTCCGACTCTTCATGACCCCATGGACCAGAGCATGCCAGGCATTCCTGTCTTCCACTGCCTCCCGCGGTTTGGTCAAACTCATGCTGGTAGCTTCGAGAACACTATCCAACCATCTCGTCCTCTGTCGTCTCCTTCTCCTTGTGCCCTCCATCTTTCCCAACATCAGGGTCTTTTCCAGGGAGTCTTCTCTTCTCATGAGGTGGCCAAAGTATTGAAGCCTCAGCTTCACGATCTGTCCTTCCAGTGAGCACTCAGGGCTGATTTCCTTAAGAATGGATAGGTTTGATCTTCTTGCAGTCCATGGGACTCTCAAGAGTCTCTTCCAGCACCATAATTCAAAAGCATCAATATAAAATATAAATTTAAATATACCCTTTAAAGTATATGAGTTCAAAACTGGAGGTATTGAGACTTCCGGGTTGGTGCCTCCGGCAATGGCGGAGTTCCTCTGATCGGGAGGAACTTGCCCCATGGGAATTTTGGTCTGTACCGCCACGGCGAAGGCAGAGACCCATAAAAATCACAGGCGGGAGAAGCCTGTGAATGTGGGATTCGCCGGGCACCTTCTGTGCCTCCCCTACTCGCGGGGGAACCTGATTTCGGGGACCCGGAGCGACGTGGGGTGAGTGGCACGGTGCTTCGAATCGTCTGCTTCTTCCACAGAGTGAAGCCGCATAGCTGTTGCCGGAGAGCACTGACTTTTTCCTGTGGACAATTTGACTCCAAAGTAATTACCCGTGAGTAGAGCTGATACGGGAGAATTGGATTTTAAACATTTAATTTGGCATCGAAACAGGCAGGTTCAAAACAGGAAGTCTGCCTTCCCTTTTGTAAATAGACTGAGGCAAGGAGTCGGTAAGCTGAAGTCTTGTAAAGCCTTTTGTAAAAGATTAAAGTTCCATCGGTAAAGAGTATAAAATCCCCCTTGGAGGCAGGAGAAGAGGGGGGGAAGCTGTGGACTGAGTATGCCTGCAGGAGAGAGTAAAGAGAGTTGAAATACTGCCGCTCTGACCCTGGAAATGGGCTGCTAGTGGACGGACGTTTTGGAATGTCCATTGACAGCACTTAGAACGTTCCTTGACAGCTAGCAGAATAAGAGAGATCTATTGTTTCTACTGTCTTTGGTTGCTTCTAAAAAGGAGTAATAAAGTAACTGAAAACTGAAACTAACTTTGGATTTTACGAATTGTACTTAAATGTGACATTTTTTACTATTATAAATAGAAACTGTTTCCCCCTAGTGGAAGTTTCTGAAATTGGTTACTTTATAAGAGCTGGGCTAGGGGAGTTTCCAGCTGCAAGATAAAAACTGTGTGACTCTGGGATTGACCTTGAATCTCTTAAGTGTTATGGCGAATGGAAAGGAAAGAACAGATGAAATGTCAACAGAAGAGGCCTTAGTGGTCGCATTATTGAAAATAAATGACTCGCTGGAACAGCTTCACAAGAAAACAGAAGCGATGAATGTGGAAGCGGACGCTGCAAATAATAAAGCTGATTTAATTGTAGAAAGTTTAAATAATTTGGGACAAAAGGTGAACACCAACACAGAAACCACCCAGAAATTGACACAGGAATCTACTTTAATACGGCAAATTGCGGATGAGGTCAGGGAGAAAACCTTTGCTGCTGAATGTAAAACAACACAATTGGAGTGTGAGAGAGCCCCATACATTCAAAAGCAACTTGACGAATATAAGCTGACATTTGCTATGATGGAGCTTAAAGAAAAACAGATTAATTTGAGGATCAGAAACCCACCAGAACTGGAAAGTTTGACAGAGCTTCAGGAGGAGACAGGATCAACATCAGCTGAGAAAGAGAGATTTTGGGGGGTCAGTAGGACCGCCAAAAATGTGAATTTACTTAAGGGTAACTGTGAAGGACGTTGCTTTGAAGAGAAGGGGGATTGGGAAATATGGATAAATCTGAAGTTGTTATGGTTGGGCCGAGCTGTTGTGGTGGGGATGAGGGTTGCTGTGTTGCCAGGGATGTTGCTTTTGTGTCAAAAAGTGCAAGTTTTGGATGGGAGGGATTGTTTCAGTAGGTGGCAGAGGGATGTTCCTGGATTGGTTTGGCAGGGCAGGAAGCCTCGAGAAAAACTTAAGATATTGACGGATGCTAAAAAAGGAGGTGGACCTGCCCTGCCAGACACCTAAACTTTGTGGTGAATCATCTGCTCTTTGCTGGCTGAGAGAATAGCTGTCTTTTAAAAGCACTGAAGTGTTGGATAATGGCAGATGAAGTTGATGGACTAGATGGAATTGGTGGAAAAGACTGGCAAGATCCAAGACCAGGGAGAAGAGTCGGTGGAAGAAGACTGGGAAAAGTTTAAAGACTATTTATAGAAATATTGTAAAATTAATGAATGTTAGAAGAATGTTGGAATGAAATTATATGGCTTCAGTAGAAATGTTATAAGGAATTAAGCATAAATAGATTAATAGAGTATTAAAGGAAAATAACGTTAAAAGGTGTTAAGATAATTATAGGATAGAAAACAGGGGAAGATGGTAAGGAATTGCTGAAATAATTAATAGAAGTGGAATACAAAAAGGGAGGTGTGAGGAGGCCGTGGAAATATGGGAAAGAAAGATAGGATATTGGAAGTTTTTTCTTTTTTCTTTTCTTCTTCTTCTTCTTTTTGATGTGTTTTTAAAGTGTTTTTGTTTTGTTCTGTTAATTTTTACGTAGTGTTTTTGTATTACAATGTATTGTTTTTTTCCTTTGTTTTTCCTTTTGTAAGTGTTTAAATTGTTGTAAAAGTAATAAATATTACTTTTTAAAAAACAAAACAAAAAACAAAACTGGAGGTATTGAGCTGAAGGTAGCCCCTGTCTCAGTTTGGAGAATTTCACTTTGCTTCACTTTGGTCAATTCCTGATTCTATGATAGGGCTGCCACATGTTCAATTCATCCGTCGGAAATTGTGTCTGGGCAGAATTTCCAAAAATTGCTGAAAATGTCCGGGAAAACCTGTACATGTTGGAAGTGGGATTGTTTGTTTGTTTGTTTTTGTAAATTACCCAAGAAATAGCTCAAAAACTTCATTTGGGGGTAGATTTCACACATACAAAAAGCTCACTTTTTGAAATATGGCAACTCTATGAATTTGGTTCTTCTAAAGAAGAGGAGGAGGAGGAGGAGTTTGGACTTGATATCCCGCCTTGATATCTCAAAGCGGCTAACAATCTCCTTTCCCCTCCTCCCCCACAACAAACACTCTGTGAGGTGAGTGAGGCTGAGAGACTTCAGAGAAGTGTGACTAGCCCAAGGTCACCCAGCAACTGATCGCCCCATAGACAAACTGATAAACAGACCAGTCATCTTTAGGGGAAAGCAAATGGATTTGTGTCACTGGTATGTATGCTTGCGACAATGACCCATTCAATTGTTTAAAGCAGTACCCACTTTGCAGCATAATCTTATGCATGTCCACTCAGAATTAGACTCCACTGAGCTGACTTGGACTTCGTCTTAGGTAAGCATGTACAGGAGTGCAGCATTAGTGTCCAAATTAGTATGCTGGCCAGAGATGACTGTGTGCATCCTCTTCACAGGGGTGAGCAGTGCATAAAGCATGAGGGATGCAATCCTTGTGCCTTTGTGTACATTGAAACAATAATGGATGGGAGGAGAAATGGTGCTAATACTCTTCTGCCATTGACACAGGTTTTCTTTCCCTGATGTATAGGAGTATCGTATCTGCCTACTTGCCATCTCATCAAGCAGGTTTAATGAATCATGTCCTAAAAAGGCAAACAACAGAATTTAACTATGAATAAGATTACTACCAAAGCAGGCTTCATGGCAAAGGCTTGGAAACATCACAACTTTTGACATATGGAATTCTTTTCCTCAGGGCAGTGCTTTTTTTTTTTCTCTTAAAAAAATGTTTAAGGGTACTCTCGTTTTCCTACTCATGTTGAAATACTGCCCCTCAATGAGGCCAAACTTAGATTCACAAAATATTTAGGGCTATGTATACCCCTGTGTACCCCAGAAAAAGCACTGAGTAAGGGTATATTAGGATGGACAGTTCTTGACCCAAATGTGTAAGCTAGGATCACCATTACTGTCCATTACATTTGTCTGTTAATGTTGGTTGAAGCCATTAACTAAATGATGAGATCAGGACAGTAAGATCCTTTTAGATAACAACTTTGTGTCGCTACCAATCAGAAGTAGGCAAAAATTAATCAGTTCTACTTTAATTAGCCAATTATTTTACATGACACTCTAATTCTATTCTGAAATTTTTATTTTCCAGCTCTAATTAGGTTTTGTCTCATTTTAATTAAACATTTAATTAAAACATTTGCTCTTTTTTGTAGGGAAGTGATGCATGAAAGATAAATATGGAAACCAACCAAGCTGGGTCTTTATTCTTACTCTTTGTCTTGGTGTTGACTCTTTTTCTTCTGTAAATGAGATTAAGAGAGGACTTTGCTTCAGTAAAAAATTAAAAAGCCTCCTTGACATTGTAATATTCATTATGCCAAATTTAAGAGACGGACATTATGTTAGAAACTTACTGCAGTTAAGAGATGCATCACATATGTTCTGTTCTCAAGCCTTTTCCAAGATCAGTCAACCAATCTACCAACAAGGCCTCAGTCAAAAGTTGACGACAAACATAGATGAAGGAGGCTAATTTAGTATTGATTATTCATACACCATGCATAATCTATCTTCAGTGTATTTTATTTTATATTATTGCTATGGTTAGTGGCTGATGCAAATAAAGATTCTTCTGATCTGATCTCCAGACATTATGGAATTCAGAAGTTGGGCAGATCCCTCTAAGTCAACGGTTCTGAGAAGAACTTATTTCTTCTGAATAAAAATGGGAGACTCTTACCAAAAAGTTCAAAAGCTTTTCTTTTGCAGCGCAACGTTAAAAAGTGCCTGCAAGAGTCACAAATGTAATGATTGAACCCATGTTTCCTGCAGGTGAAACTTGGTTCTTTAAGACTGATTTGATTAGTTTCTGGATGCATATTACCAATGTTCCCACAGGAATTACAGTCTGAAGCTAGGGGTATGCACTGACCACAAGATTCAGTTTGGACTCCAAATCAGTGCTTCAGTATACAGCCTTGAGACTCTTGAGAGTCCCATGGACTGCAAGAAGATCAAACCTCTCCATTCTTAAGGAAATCAGCCCTGAGTGCTTACTGGAAGGACAGATCCTGAAGCTGAGGCTCCAATACTTTGGCCACCTCATGAGAAGATAAGACTCCCTGGAAAAGACCCTGATGTTGGGAAAGATTGAGGGCACAAGAAGAAGGAGACGACAGAGAACGAGATGGTTGGACAGTATTCTTGAAGCTACAAACATGAGTCTGACCAAACTGCAGGAGGCTGTGGAAGACAGGCGTGCCTGGCGTGCTCTGGTCCATGGGGTCACGAAGAGTCGGACACGACTAAATGACTAAACAACGATACAGCCTGCCTCATCCAAAGCTGTGGGTCAAAGTTTGCTTCGGGGGGGGGGATGCACCCACTGTTGGGAAATTATATCTATTTATTTTCACAAAGCACCAACTGAAAAGTTTGGGTGATAAATAATTTTGTCTGCTAATAAGCCTGAGTTGTCAATCAAAATGGAGTCTCTCCTCCTCCTCTCCCCACACTGGAATTTGCTTTCCCTTACTCATACATAGGGGACGCGGGTGGCACTGTGGGTTAAAGCCTCAGTGCCTTGGACTTGCTGATCAAAATGTCGGCGGTTCGAATCCCCGCGGCGGGGTGCACTCCCGTTGCTCGGTCCCAGCGCCTGCCAACCTAGCAGTTCGAAAGCACCCTCGGGTGCAAGTAGGATAAATAGGGACCGCTTACTGGCGGAAAGGTAAACGGCGTTTCCGTGTGCTGCGCTGGCTCGCCAGATGCAGCTTCATCACGCTGGCCACATGACCCGGAAGTGTCTCTGAACAGCGCTGGCCCCCGGCCTCTTAAGTGAGATGGGCGCACAACCCTAGAGTCGGACACGACTGGCCCGTATGGGCAGGGGTACTTTTACCTTTACCTTTTACTCATACATATTCCCCTTTCTGGTAATTTCATTATATGGTAAGGTTAAATACATTAGTTTTGCTTTTAGCAAACACTTGCTTATACTGTTTTTTGTCTTTGTCTGAACCACTGAGGTTTTCACAAACATTTTTACTGATTTTTGGAAATTCTGCCTGGACGCTATTTCCAAAGGATGAATTCCAGATATGTCTGCAAAATTCCAGATATATGGCGGCCCTACATGATGTGCTTTCAGGAGTCCCTACTGCAATTTAGGGTGCCTCATGGAGATCCTGCTTTACCTCAGAAAGCCCAGGGTCACTCTGGGTAGTGTACATTTTCCCATCGACAACCAAAGATGGATCTGTCTACTCATCCCAATCTATAGCATACAGTGCCACACTAGAGTTGCTAGAATACAGTGAATGTATCTCTTCACTTCCTGTAGTTGATATGCTCAGCTCTCCTTGCTGGCATTTTCATGCAAAGGTTACATTCTCATGCATACCTGCCAACCTAGCAATTTGAAAGCATACCAACACGAGTAGATAAATAGGTACCACTGCAACGGGAAGGTAAGTGGCGTTTCTGTGTGCTCTGGCACTTGTCACAGTGTCCTCTTGCGCCAGAAGCAGTTTAGTCATGCTGGCTATGACCCAGAAAGCTGTCTGTGGACAAACGTCAGCCTGAGATGAGATGAGACCACACCCCATGTGCAAGTTTGACTGGACTTAAGCATCCAGGGGTCCTTTACCTTTTGCCTTATTAGCAAAGGTAGCCTATCTTGGTGCTGTGCTAAACCTCCACCCTTTCTTTTGGTAAATGCTCCCCCATCACAATGCAGAGTGCATTTTTCTCCTGTTTCCTTGGGTGTATGTGATGGTGGGGTTATGTTTTTATATTTGTTGGAAGCCGTCCAGAGTGAGGTAACCCAGTCAGATGGGTGGGCTACACATTATTATTATTATTATTATTATTATTATTATTATTATTATTATTATCTTCAGGGAGGAGAAATTGCCTCCCCCCTCCCTTGTATGCTCATTGTAGTTCTTTATAAGCTAAATAAGGCTGTGGATCTTTAACCTATATACTATATCATGTCTTTTTTCCAGAGTGTTAGGATAATTGGTGTATCTGAGAGAAGTGTTGAAAACAAACATGCCAGGATACATTTCTGTACAAAATGTTGTGTACTCAGATGCTCATAATCTACACTTGATCTTGATAGATGCTTGGAAACTGTGCATAGAAACTTACTTCCTAGTATATTACCTTTGTTCATTTAAAACAATTTTTGTATGTTTCCTCATTTCTTAATATAATTGAGTGAAGTTTAATAATATTTCATCAGGAAAGTTTTCCCTTTCTATGGCTGATATCTCACCAGCAGAAACTAATACTCATTATGCAGTTTTGCCTACAGCTAATTAAAGATCATTATTAAAATTCAAGATGGAAGGGCAAACTCTACCAGACGACTAATACTTGAATGTGAGAAGCCATCAGTCATTATATTGCTGGAATAGTCCTTGAAATTCCTCCAGTGTTTTGCCTGAGGGAGAACAATCCTGTGTGATTTTAGAGAACATGGCTTTCACGGGCTGATCCTTTACTCCAGTCATCACACCACCAGAACACTAAATTATGACTGCTTTATCTTCTGCTTTTTATTGCTGTTGGTTGAATATTTTATTCTATTTCAATATTTTCTTCCTTTTGTATGGCACATGGACAGAATTTGCTATTGGCATCTAGCAAGGTATGTAAGTAAATATTCAAGATTACCTTGGAACATTTTCCCTCAAAGAAATCTGTTTAAGCAACGAAATTTGACCATTTCAAACCCTTATTAGAAAGTTCTGAATTTTCATGAAACCATGAGACTAGAAAATCTATCAGGTGTGCATTGTATTAAAGTTCTTGTTTACCTCTTTGCACCTAAGAAAAATGAATTATTGTTGACATGAAGTTCTAGAAATGAAGAATAAACATAATGCAGTGTTTCCCAAACTTGGCCCTCCAGCTGTTTTTGGACTACATTTCCCATCATCCCTGACCACTGGTCTTGTTATCTAGGGATGATGGGAGTTGTAGTCCAAAAACAGCTGGAGGGCCAAGTTTGGGAAACACTGACATAATGGATTCGTTTCTTGGAAACCTTGGCATAATCTTTTCTTCTCCTTTATTTGATTTCCCTACTCCAGTACAGTTCTGGTGAGGTCAGTTGGAATATTCTGAAAGACTGACAAGTGTTCTGAAAGAAGAATGAGCTTCTGACATCATGAGGAAGGTGTTTTTTTTCAGTATGTGTTTCTCTTTAAAAGGGGGAAAATACCTTTAAGTGATAAAATCCATCTACTTGATAATCAAGGCTGATTGCTCTAGAAGGCAGGCAACTGTTTAAGAGATTTTTGAAAAATCATGACAAGCAGTTTGCTCCGGCTCTTATTTCGTTGAGCAATTATTATCAAAGCAAGGCAGTTTTGTGACATCTTGCAAAGAGTTCATAACAATCAAGCTGGGCACGATACGGCAGCTGTGATCTGGTCCTTCCCTTTTCTTGAAGATTATGGGATGTATGGATTTTTTTCACTCAAACCACAAAGCACACTTCACTCACTCAGATTTCCTTGTCTTCAGGTATTAATGTTAAGTCACAAAGGGCAATGTTAATGTTAAGTCTAGAAGGAACCTGTGGTTTTTATTCTATCTATCTATATCTATCTATCATCTATCTATCTATCTATCTATCTATCTATCTATCTATCTATCTATCATCTATCTATCTATCTATCTACCTATCTATCATCTATCTATCTATCTATTATCTATCTATCTATCTATCTATCTATCTATCTATCTATCATCTATCATCTATCATCTATCTATCTATCCACACACACACAGAGAGAGAGAGAGAGAGAGAGAGAGAGAGAGAGAGAGATTTGGAAGGGGTGCAAGATTAAGAAAACATCACACACACACACATACCCAAGGAAAACCCTAGTCTTGAAAGCGTTCAAGAGAATATTTTATCATGGATATATTCAAGTGGTATTCATAGAATTGACCTAAAATGGAATATTCAATTTTGCAGCCCAATTTCAAAACGTGTGTGTGTGTGTTGGCCAAACTCATTTCCATCACTGTAGCTCCTCTGGGTGGCTGCCACCTCCAAAGCCCCCAGAATGGTACTACATAATGGAAAACCACTGCTCTTAATGGGAGCTTATGGGGAGGTGCTAACTATAAGTAGGGGGGGTCACCAATTTTCTCCAAAGTCAAAGTGAACATTTGTAATCATATCTCATCATTCTGGAGGCTTGGCTTCCAGCTGTTGGCTGCTAGATACCCTGGTACTGCTGCTGAATTTCACCTTTCAGTTTTCATTTTGCTGCCCCCAAACCCTTGTCAAATTAATCAAATATTCTCTTATTGAAGGGGAATAGCCTAGAGCTCGTCTGTGATGCTCCTTTTTTACCTGAAGCAGCCTGACATATTATATATCACATTGAACAGAGAATCAGAAAATGGTAGAGGGGGGAGAAACCTTGAGGGTTGTCTAGTCCAACCCCTTGCAATGCCAGAATCTCAGCTAGAGCATCCATGGCCTATAGCCATCCAACCTCTGCTTAAAAAAACTCCAATGAAGCAGAGTTCGCAACCTCTTATGGGAGTCTGTTCCATTGCTGAACTGCTGAACAGTTCTTACCATCAGAAAATTCTTCCTGATGTTTAGTCCAAATCTATTTTCTTGTAACTTGAAGCCATTGGTACAGCCATTGGAGGTCCTACCCTCCAAAACAAAAGACTACAAGCTTTCTCCATCCTCTGTGTGACAGCCCTTTATATATTTGAAGATGGTTGAAACATCTCCTCTCAGCCTCCTCTTTACCAGGCTAAATATACCCAGTTCCCTCAACTGTCTCTCACAAGGCTTGGTTTTCAGACCCTTCATCATCTTGGTTGTCCTCCTCTGCACTTGTTCCAGCTTGGCAAGATCCTTAAACTGTGGTGTCCAGAACAGGACACAGTATTCCAGAGTGGTACTATTACTTCCTTTGATCTGGGACTACACTTCTGTTGATGCAGCCTCCAATAGCATTAGCTTTTTTGCTGCTGCATCACACTGTTGACTCATGCTAAGCCTGTGGTCTACTAAGACCCCTAGATCACTTTCACAAGTTCTACTGTTAATCCAGGTGTTCCCCATGTTATACTTGTGCAGCTGATTTTTTTCTGCTTAAGTGCAGAACCTTACATTTCCCCCATATAACTTCGTTTTGTTATTTTGGGGCGAGTTTCTCCAATCTGTTAAGGTCATCTTGAATCCCTATTCTGGCTGCGCCTCCCAGTTTGGTGTCATCTGCACATTTGATGAGCAACATTCAACTCTAAACTTTCCATGAGTTGGTCTTCACGGCTCTGAATCGCCGTAATCCATTCCAGCTCAACATCTACAAGTTCTGCTTCATTTAAATACTTGGAGCACCCAACGAACTTTTTAATCATGCTTTAGAGCATAGGGGTTTTCTTGATATGTTGACCATAAAATGCCAGAAGATATTGGCCACATTCAATCCATGCCAAAACATCCAAAAAGGACAATAATCAAGTAGTGCAAATGTGAAAAATCACTCTAGCAGGGATATCTGTCTTTTTCAAAGCACTTAAAAAGACAGAAGTTATCTTGGAGATGTAACATATTCACCCTTCTCCCCAGTCTCATCTGGGGAATGGTGCAGTAATGCTATTTGTGTATCATTAGACTGCTGTTGGCACTGTTTTCCATTTGTGAATATTCTTATTGCCACTATCCCTCTTCTTGCTAGGCAGTTTGTATCTTTAGTAATTGTTCAGTAATGAAGAGGTGTCTGTATCCAAATCTTTCTGGGACTATTTATCTTGATACCCCAGATATTGGATCTAAGAGGTGTTTCACAAAGCATTTGATCTTATCCCCTGTAACAATGATTCATTTTGTGAAGTTATATCATTTCCAATTAAGCACTTCATGTAGTGATGATGATTTGGTTCCCTGCAGCTTTGAGTTCCATTAGAGATTCAATTATTAAAAAACAGGGTGAAGCTTAATTAAATAAACTTAATTAAAAATAAATTAACCCTTATTTCATGGAACTGTGTGAAAGTTCTGTCACATTGGAAAGACAAAGGCACATACAAACTCCATAATGTTCCTCTGTGTGAAAAGTGTCTTTGAATGTCAGGTTTACTCCTCTTTAAATTAGAGGCTTTGCCAGCCTAGAAAACAGAACAGGCACTTAATAGAGGTTTGTTCAACAACTGGTTCTAGGACTATTTTGAATTATTTATATTGGTTTGTGCTTGTTGCTCTGAAACATTTGACAGAGCTGGTGAGGTGCTATCAAACAGTCATATGGAATAAAACACTTGCAGTCCAGATTAATAAAGACACAAAAAATTAGTATTAATAACAGCAACAACAAAACCCAAAACAGTACCCCAGAGTTTGTTTGGCAGCCTCAGTATTTGTAGCTGGAGTCAGTCCATCAGTGCCCTCCCCTTTCATGCCGGGTGGAAAGAAGAGCAGCAAGGCAGGGAGCAGGTCTTCCAGGACTCACAGCCAATTAACAATTATGGAGCCTTGGGTAGGTGTGTGTGTGACGCCTCTAAGCAAATTCACTAGCATTATATTTAAAAACCTCTTTTTGATTCCCTCCAACCTCAGCATTTTCGTCAGCAATGGAGCCAGCAGTTATGACTACGGTAATTTCCGTGATGATGATGAACAGGCAAGTTCCTTAGGCTCTCTGTTTGGAACTAGAGAGAGGAAAGTTTGCTGAACTGCATTAAGAACTAAAAAAGAAGAGTGAATTACGTTGCTTGCTTGTTTACTAACAATGTGTTACAGTGGTACCTCGGGTTACATACGCTTCAGGTTACAGATTCCGCTAACCCAGAAATAGTGCTTCAGGTTAAGAACTTTGCTTCAGGATGAGAACAGAAATCGTGCTCCGGAGGTGTGGCAGCAGCAGGAGGCCCCATTAGCTAAAGTGGTGCTTCAGGTTAAGAACAGTTTCAGGTTAAGAACGGAAGCCCGGAACGAATTAAGTACTTAACCCGAGGTACCACTGTACTTTGCACCTTGTAACGTTTATTTATCACTATTTTAAGACTGTTTCCAGAAAAGCTTTGAAACTCGTTCTTCGGGGTGAAGAGCAAATTCAATTCTACTCTGCGTAAGGTCTAGATTAGGGATTCCGTTGTACAGACTCTAACATGCTATTGCTTTCAATGTATAGTGCATATGGGGTTTCAGTGCGACTGGTGATCTAGTGGCACAAACATTCAAACAGTCAGATGTTTGAGGGGTGGGGGATGTTGAAGAAAACACACGCTCTTGCATCAGTTCCACTGAACACACGAATGATGGCAGGATTCAGAATGTGCATGTATGTTTGATGAATGTTTGTGCCAAACTCCAACTCTTCCTGCTGTTCTGTGTATCTCCAGCTTCATTATTTCAAAACTATTTTTTATGTTGTAGGGCATTTCTAAGACATAATTGGTAGTGATTCAGTCATGCCTTAGATTAGATCAAAAGATTAGAAGCTGTTTTATATTCCATCCAAGTTTCCCTATAACTCCCAAGGTTATATTTAGCCTTTACAGCAATTGTAGAATGTTCTTATGGCCTGGCTTGTTTTTTTCCTGCATAGCCATTTGTTCATCTCACAGGAAAAAGAAAATGTACCTGTATGAATTCCTCAGGATTGAAGTGTTGACTTTTGCGTGCTAAGGTTTTCTCATGTGCATTTAAAGTGCTTGACCATGAAGGGCCCGTATTCACAACAGCCCTCTAGTCATTACTATTCTAACAGATTCAGCACAATGGGAAACAACAGCATAAGGTGGTTTTCAATGTGCTTTCTTACAAACATGGTACATACAGTACAGGCATGGCTAAAAGATAAGAACTGGGGTGGTGTTCCATGCCAAACACTTCTAATTAGAGTTGCCACTGCCATTTCACCTACAATGAAATTCAAAGCGCATTTCAAGGCCCTCTCCTCCAGTGAAACACGGAGGGATTTTGAAAGAAGCCAAAGGAGTTTTTAAAGACTATTGAATATTCTCAGGGTTTGTTTTCCATTGCATTCCTATGCTAGATTTTGCCTCAAGTGAATTTTGAAAAGAGTATGGATGTTCTCCCTAAGGTGAAGCATCTGAGTAATTTTGAACAAAGTCAAGAGGCTTTTGATAACACTAGTAAAAAAAAAAAAAAGTCAATAAAGCCTTTCACACATTCCATCTTAATCCTAAGAAATTACAGTTGAATGGCATGCACTTTGCTACTCAACAAACTATGGCAGTATAAAGAATAGTTCAAGGAACTAAGAAAACTGCTTATCTATGTATGTGGGCTTCAAAAAGAAAAAGAAAAAAAAACATTTTTATTTAATTGCTTGTGAGATGTTAGATAGATAGATGATAGATAGATATGTTGGAAAAAGAAATAAGGATAAGAATACTGTGGTTAACAATTTATGGGAAAGAGCTAATAAGTTTGAAGCAAACCAAAATATTTTAAAAATCTTTTAAAATAATAAATTGTTTTGTATCATTTGCAGGGGAAGAATTATTTGAATTACTTTACATACAGCACAGAGATGCCATTGATTCAGAATGAGATCCATTTTTGTCACTAGATTATTCTTATTTGCACGTATAACAACCGGTAAAATCTCTTCTTCTCTACTTTGCTGCTGTAGACCTATGAATAATCTGTTCTTGGCCAACGTTAATGAGCTACGTCACATAGCGAGGCATTGTTCCATGAGACCACTGTTATCATTTATCATGCATTTCTCCGTAGTATATTTATAAACGGAAAATTAAAATTTAATGTGCTGATGGGATCCATGAGCACAGAATAGATTCTAGTCGTCATCATAGTAGCAAATTATTTTTATTGATTTGTTAATCTGATACCCCACCTTCCCATAAAAGGTGCCTAAGGTGGATAGCACAGTAGCAAGCAATAGAGTGGAGCAGTAGAGCCAATCATATGCGTCAAATGCTGCTCCCATACTGTGTTGACATTAATTCCCCTCCTCCTCACTGACAATAACCTCAACATGGAGGTTATTTATTTTTATGACACTGGACATTGGACAACACTGGACTAGCAAAAAGAGAAAGCCAATACAATGCAACTACAGTGGAACCTCGGTTTTTGAACATCTTGGCTGCTGAACGTTTCGCAAGCCGGACGCCGAAAACCTGTAAGCGAATGCTTCCATTTTTGAATGCACCTCAGAAGTCAAACAGATTCCAAAGTGTGTTTCTCAATTTTCTCTGTTCACTTTGCTGACAGCCCTTTGATTTTTGGTTTTCGAATGTTTTGGAAGTCAAACGGACTTCAAGAATGGATTACATTCAAAAACTGAGGTTCCACTGTACTGTTATTAATGGCGATATAGGATACGGGTGGCGCTGTGGTCTAAACCACTGAGCCTCTTGGGCTTGCTGATTGGAAGGTTGGTGGTTCAAATCCATGCAACGGGATGAGCTCCTGTTGCTCTGCCAACCTAGCAGTTTGAAAGCATACCAGCATATGAGTAGATAAATAGGTACTGCTGTGGCGGGAAGGTAAATGGCATTTCCATGCACTCTGGCTTCTGTCACTGAGTCCCGTTGTGCCAGTAGTGGTTTAGTCATGCTGGCCACATGACGCAGAAAGCTGTCTGTGGACAAACACCAGCTCCCTCAGCCTGAGAAGCCAAATGTGTGTGGCACTCCATAGTTGCCTTTGACTGGACTTAACCGTCCAGAGTTTCTTTACCTTTTACCTATTAGTGGTGATAGCAGTAGCAGTATTGCAGGGCCAGCAATGCACAAGATAGATAGACTCCCTGAAAACAAAGAGTGTTGGTGCTGACCTTTAAAGATCTAAACGCCCTCAGTCCAGTATACCTGAAGGAGCGTCTCCACCTCCATCGTTCTGCCTGGACACTGAGGTCCAGCGCCGAGAGCCTTCTGGTGGTTCCCTCTCTGTGAGAAGCAAAGTTATAAGGAACCAGGCAGAGGGCCTTCTCGGTAGTGGCACCTGCCCTGTGGAATGCCCTCCCATCAGATGTCAAAGAGAACAACTACTACCAGACTTTTAGAAGACATCTGAAGGCAGCCCTGTTTAGGGAAACTTTTAATGTTTAATAGGTTATTGTATTTTAGTGTTTTGTTGGAAGCCGCCCAGAGTGGCTGGGGAAACCCAGCCAGATGGGCGGGGTATAAATAATAAATTATTATTATTATTATTATTATTATTATTATTATTATTATTATTATTATTATAGCTTAAACAATTCAAAACCACCACGGAGGAAAACAGCAGAATGAAGGAAGGAAAAGGTAAGGGTAGCAAGAGATATTTACTCTCCCACTCCCAAAAATGATGTGTGCATTTAAATCTGGTTGCAGGATACAGATGGAAGAAGCCTCTGCCAAAGAAGATAAAGAAGATTGGCAAAATAAATTATTGAACTATGCAGAACAAATTAGATAATTTGAAACCCAAGAAAGAAAGAGGACTTTGACTTTTTTTAAGGGTAAATGTATAATGCATATTTTTAAAGCTTTGTGTATAGATTTCTACAGTAGTATAAGTTTTAAAAGTCCCTTGTAATAAGATGAAGAAGGTTTTAAAATTGGACTGTTAAGAATATAAGGTTTTATAGACGTGCATGAATAAGCATAAAAAGATGGAACCAAGAGGGGGAGTGAAGTCAAGCAAAAAAAATATGGTTTAAAAAATTGTTTATGATGTTATTCTTCTTTTTTGGTCTTTTCTTTGTTATTATAAAATCAAAAAATTGCTCATGAAAATAAATAAATCTGGTAACAGCTGGGAATGAGGATTATGGGATACACCAGCATTCTCCACTGAGTCTTGGAAATTTTAAGGAAGAAGGAGATGTAGCACCTCTCAGAAATATTGTAACACAACATTGGAAAACAGCTACTAAGTTAACTTTGGAGGCATAGTGGGATAGAATAAGGAATATAGCCATTCTGCATAAACTAATGAAGCATGTTAGAGAGTTCAGGAACACAAAAACCAAATAAAATTTTGGGACTATATGGTACATGTATATTCAGTACATCTTCTCACTTCCCATGGCTCACTCTGGGACAACCTGTTAAGACAAGAGGGTAGAAAAGACCTAACCGATATAATCAGTTCTAGAGTATTTACAAACCTTATGTTTGTCTGCATTATTCACATTGTATATGCGTGGAATGTTTCATTGTAGGGGGGATATGGGGTTTGTTATATGTATTTTTAGAAACTGGGAAATAATAATAATAATAATAATAATAATAATAATAATAATAATAATAATATATTTATACCCCACCCATCTGGCTGAGTTTCCCCAGCCACTCTGGGCGGCTCCCAATCAAGTGTTAAAAACAATACAGCATATAAATATTAAAAACTTCCCTAAACAGGGCTGCCTTCAGATGTCTTCTAAAAGTCAGATAGTTGTTTGTTTCCTTCATATCTGGTGGGAGGGTATTGCATAGGGCAGGTGCCACTACAAGAAGGCCCTCTGTTTGGTTCCTTGTAGCTTGGCTTCTCGCAATGAGGGAACCGCCAGAAGGCCCTCGGCGCTGGATCTTAGTGTCCAGGCAGAACGATGGGGGTGGAGATGCTCCTTCAGGTATACAGGACCAAGGTCGTTTAGAACTTTAAAGGTCAGCAACAACACTTTGAAAAAATGAAGTTAAGCAGAATTTAAAAAGAGAAAATTTGTTTTTCTTTCCAAATTGATGGGTAACATTGAAAGTAAGAAGCATATTGGCGCTTTATTAAAGATCTTTCACAGCAAGCCTAATGTCCTTTTGATGTTATATGAATACGTTAAATTACTGTACAAAGTAACATGTGATGTAGAGTATAAATATATTGATATCTAGTATGCTGTTTCATTCTACCAGTCTACATCTTTAAACTGATTCATGCTGTTCCCATCGACTACTATGTGTGCATAAAAATAATGCATTCTTTTTATGCTTGCTTTCTAGAGTGAATTTCTGAGAACTGGTTTTTGTGCCTCTATCTGGAAACCACAGAAAATCGTTTTTATTGGCTGGTTGTTTGCATGGATGGTGTAACTGGACACCAATCATCGTGTAATAGAAAGTTTATGGTTGGAAAATGTGTTTACAATATTAAATGGGCATTGAGAGACAATGGGTTATTGCCTCCACACCCACAATGGCAATGTGAGAGGAAATGGATTTCAGACAGCTCATCTTTTAGTGAGGTGAGGTAGAGTAGGACTTGTCCTTCTTATTGTGTTATTGGATGTCCATTTTAGGAGTTTTGTATTATATGCTGTTTTTAATCTGGCATTTATTTTATTTATCTTATCTTGCTTATGAGAAGAACAGAGACTTAAAAACAACAACTAACAAATGCAAATACTACTATAAGTAATAATAATAATAATAATAATAATGCCACAACTTTATTAATTTTAAGGAATTGCAAGAATTGGAGGCTAATATCACAAGAGCATGTTGTCTTTGTCCATGGAGTTTTCTTGGCAGGGATACTGGAGTAGCTTGCCGGTTCCTCCTCCAGGTGGATCACGTTTGGTCAAAACTCTGTTTATCTTGGGTGCCCTGCTCAGCATAGTTCATAGCTTTTCTGAGTTATTCAAGCCATTTCGCCACGGCAAGGCAGTGATCCATGAAGGGGTGAAGGAGGAGACTCTTGTCCTTATTGTGTTATTGAATGTCCATTTTAGGAGTTTTGTATTATATGCTATGGTGCTGGAGGAGACTCTTGAGAGTCCCATGGACTGCAAGAATATCAAACCTCTCCATTCTTAAGGAAATCAGCCCTGAGTGTTCACTGGAAGGACAGATCCTGAAGCTGAGGCTCCAATACTTTGGCCACCTCATGAGAAGAGAAGACTCTCTGGAAAAGCCCCTGATGTTGGGAAAGATGGAGGGCACAAGGAGAAGGGGACGACAGAGGACAAAATGGTTGGATACTGTTCTCGAAGCTACTAGCATGAGTTTGACAAAACTGTGGGAGGCAGTGGAAGACAGGAGTGCCTGGCATGCTCTGGTCCATGGGTTCATGAAGAGTCGGACACGACTAAATGACTAAACAACAAAAACAACATCACAAGAGCGAACAGCCTAATGGAGTCTAATATGAGAAGCAGGATAATATGACAAGAGAGGACAGCCTAATGAAATCTCCCCTCTCTTTCACCAGGACAAAACCATCCTGGCTTCAGGAGCCAGATCACCTAATAAAACCTGTCAGTAGAAGCCTTGTGCAAGGACTTCTACTTGTGCAAGGAAGCTTCCATCCCTCTTTGTCACACACCCCTCCAAAAATTGCCTTGGGTAGGGAGAACTTCTAGAACAGCACAACATGTGGTAGTATGTTGGGAATGGGTTTGTGAGAAGCTTTCTGGAGATAACTTCTGGATAAGATTAATACAATATCCCCACCATCACCACCACTTTATTTGTGTGCAGCCACTGTTATAGTATTGGTTTCTAGAAAACAGTGACTTTATTAAACTGTCTGACTATCTCCTCTTCAATGCAGGTTATAGAGATTTTTATGGTGGCCAACACAGTTCTCCTGCCTGCAAATGGTGTCCTAAAACTCCCATCAGAAATCTAGCGGCTGGCAAAGGAGTGAAACATTTTATTTTTATTATATAAAAGGGACTCCATTAGAGACTAAAAGCATTAGCTTTGTGAAAAGTAAGCTAGAGGTGTTTGTAGAAGCATGGCTTGCATTTGGAAGTTATGTCCGTGATTCAGCCTTGCAAGTTGTCAATTTGTCAATATAACACTATACATTTTGCATTTATCAATGGGTATTTACCTATGAGATTGGATATTTCATCACTTTGGGACCAAGGGGGCTGTCCTATGGCAAGATGAGCCAGGATGAGCAGCTTAGGATGCAGCAGATCTCCAGCTTGGCAGGCCAATTCCTGGCTCAGGCAATGTCAAGTTGCCAACACTGGCTCAGCAAATATATGACAGCAGAATTTTATTATCCTGGCTCAGCCACTTGAGCTAAAGCTGGTTGAACCAAGGCCAGTGTAAGTCCACAAAAAGGGCCGTTTCATGTTGCAGATATTAAATATCGTGCAGTTTGAAGCAACTGGAAACATAAGAAATGACTCCTTTGGAAATGAAACATTGTCCAGGCCCATAAAAATATTATTTAAACTTTTACTGGCTGAACGTTATTTAAAGCAGAATTAAAACATCAAAAATATCCATACACTATCATGTGCTGTCCAGCACAGACTCAGTATCTTGTTGTTGTTTAGTTGTGTCTGACTCTTCGTGACCCCATGGACCAGAGCACACCAGGCACTCCTGTCTTCCACTGCCTCCTGCAGTTTGGTCAAACCCATGCTGGTAGCTTCGAGAACACTATCCAACCATCTCGTCCTCTGTCGTCCCCTTCTCCTTGTGCCCTCCATCTTCTCATGAAGTGGCCAAAGTATTGCAGCCTCAGCTTCAGGATCTGTCCTTCCAGTGAGCACTCAGGGCTGATTTCCTTCAAAATGGAGAGGTTTGATCTTCTTGCAGTTTGAAGAGTCTCCTCCAGCACCATAATTCAAAAGCATCAATTTGTCGGCAATCAGCCTTCTTTATGGTCCAGCTCTCACTTCCATACATCACTACTGGGAAAACCATAGCTTTAACTATACGGACCTTTGTCGGCAAGGTGATGTCTCTTACAACATATGAAATAATCCAACTGGACCTATAAGCAAAGGTCTCTCTCTCTCTCTCTCTCTCTCTCTCTCTCTCTCTCTCGTCTGCTCTCCAATGTCCAGGCTGTTTGCTCTTCCTTTAGGAAAGCTATTTTCACATACAGTGGTGCCCCGCAAGACGGAAAACTCGCTAGACGAAAGAGTTTTCCGTTTTGGAGGTGCTTCGCAAGACGATTTTCCAAGGGCTTGCTTCACAAGACGACAATGCCTTGTGAGTTCCTGCGGGTTTTTTTTTCCTCCCCCCCTTTTTCTAAGCCGCTAAGCTGCTTATCAGCTGATCCGATCAGCAGATAAGCCACTAAAAGCCGCTAAAAGCGCTAATAGCGCTAATCCGCTAATCCGTCAATGGGCTTGCTTCACAAGACGAAAAAACCGCTAGACGAAGAGAATCACAGAACGGATTCTTTTCGTCTTGCGAGGCACCACTGTACTGAACTTTGTTCTCTGTCAAGTTCAGAGAAAGAGTAACATCCACCACCATTTCAAGATGGCGAATTTTCATCACATGATCAAAGGAACAGAAAAACAACCAACAGGTAATAATTAACTAATTACAGCTCAGAGTCCTTTAGAAAAACTCTTGTAGAAAAAAAATCCAGGGTTAGCAATCCTTCAGCAACACACTTTTAGCCATTTTCCATTTTTAACCTTCATTAATGCACATTCATTTTTCATTTCTGTGTGAAGTAAAACATTATACTTAACATCCCAGGGGCATGGCAGGGGTTTGACCAAAGTGGAGAGGACTTAGGCTAGATCCTAAACTCATTCAACTTGGTCACATGACCTGACAACTTTGTCACATGACCTGACAACCTGGCTTCCTTCCCATCTGCTAGCAGCAGCTCCACCACTGAACAAGGTTTGGATCTGGTGCAACTTCATACTGGTTGAGTTCTACTGGCTTGCTTTATGTCAGCTTCTTCTGCATAGGATTGATCCCTCTGGTAGTGAAATTACTGATTCAGGACACTGTTTTCTTCTCGTTTCTTTTTATAGACCTTATGGTGTTTCCGCATTTTCATGTTTATGTCTATAAAATCTGCTTATAGGATAATTGCAATGTGTCGTGTGTATTTTTTAAAAAATCGATAAAGTAGGAAAAAGGGGGAATAAACAATTTTGCTGGTAAGTATATGGATTGTTTCAAAAATGTTATGGGTGAGACATCAGAAGACTTTAATTGGACCACTTGTTGCTGAATGGTTAAGTAAACTTTGGAACATGGTTGAAATGACATAAATAAAAAGTCCACATATACAACAGACCTCCATGGTCAGGTGGGATTCATTCATCAATTGGCAGGGTTAATATGGTGGAGAAATGCCATATTGCAATGTGTTTCTTTAAGAACCTCCAAACTGTAATCATTTCAGCTGAAATGAATGAAGTATTGCACACTTCCCTTCAGTTTATAGTGTACTCAAGGAGCACAAATGCATGTTAATTTATGAAAAGGTTCAGAGTTGTATCAGTTGAGGCAATTGCACTGTGCTAATCTCATCATTCTTTACTCTTCTTTCTCCCAGTAGGCAGCAATGACTCATCTGCCAGGAGGTGAAGCATGTGGCCCTCTCCACCATATATTATTATTATTATTATTATTATTATTATTATTATTATTATTATTATGCTATCCCCATCTACCAGCAGTGTTCTTGGGGAGAGAGCCCCAAAATGGTTCTTCTTCCCTTGCATGTTGATATTTTCCCTTAAGTTGCAAGGTTCAAGTTCACAATGTTCTCCAGAATTCTTAAGTATGTCAATGCAGTCACATGTATTATGTAAAACGTGAACCAATTCCAAAGCATGTGCACTCATGGGTGTTTTTGATGTATAATTAAAGCGACACTGTTACCATTAATTTTATATTTTTTTCATTTTTCCCCCAGCTAAAGATTTAGCAAAAGCCACTCTCAGAACTTAAACCAAAGCTGTGCAGTTCCTATATTTAGAATAAAAAAACATGACATCTTAAGAGAATGGGAGATTTTCTCTTACAGCAATGAGTGAGGCAAGATAATATAACTGACAGGCTTGTGTGAGATAATCTCTTAAGGGTATTTTGCCTGAATGCGTGGTAGTGGGGAGGATGTTTAGATGTGTATGCCTTTCTCCAAAGCATAATTGAAAAGTCTGTTGTGAATTTATTCTCCTTCCTATTAAGCATTATAAAGGAATTTGATCTTTGTAAATTCTGATATAAACTGACCTGATCCACACACATCATACTAAAGTGCACATCCAAACAGAGCTACCCATTTGACTTTCCGTTTCTTCAAATACTGTGGCACAGCTCTCTGCTCAAAAAATAATAAAAAAGTTAATGTGCATTTCTAAAGAAAATTCGTCTAGAAAATTGTATTTTTTGAGGCAGTACCTTTAAAAAGATATATTTAAATGTGTTGTTCCCCGCACAACGCTACTGCAGTTATTAATTGCTACAAACTGGAAATCTGCCAAGCCTTTACTAAGTCTGCAATAGGATAAGCATATCTGGGAGACAGCTCACTCACCTGCACACCCCTGTTTACTGAGCTTACTTACTATAAAGGGTATAAAGAAGGATGTGCATTGACTAAAATAATCGAGAAACATAGTTTATTGCAGAAACAGATTGGGATCATTGGAATACAAAAACCCTGTTGGTGTTTTGGTTTCTGCAGTATTCAGTTATGGATGTATGTATATATTACAATTTTCAAGAATGTTTTAAAGTGTGCATTTTTCATATTATAACTCCCACACACTTTCTCTCTGCTGATCTCTTCATACACATCACATGCCATAATCTTCAAAAGGAACAGACACACATTTAAAAATACTTTGATGTGTACATGCATGATGTAGGTCGTAACCTGCTGGTGTGGTGAAAAGAGGAATATAAATTTGAGCATACAGTGAGTTGTATCTAATGCTCACAAAAAAGGAAATCTGCTTGTGCAATAGAACCTCTCCTTGAAGTCCACTGTGTGCTTTCAAAAGCAGTTTTAAAAAACTGGGAGAAACTATGGAACAAGAGTGCCGACTTGAAAAAAATATTGGTGGTGCCCAGGTAAACCCCATCCTCCATAATCGACCACAAGATGTGGTCACACACAGCATTTGAATGGCAATGCCCATCAACTTGGGAGAGGGCAGGCCCCTCAAATATTTTATGGGGTGGTCAAGGAGACCTCAGCCCCTAGGAGTTGGCTCCTATAGTATATGGCAGATTTTGGGATCATGCAGGGAGAAAAGAGGAAGGAGAAGTCCCGTGGTATGAATGGAACACTGCTCAAGCAGCTCTGGGTTCAAGCCAATCAAAGTACCTATAAGAGTTGAATGAATGAATGACTCGATTTATTATGGTCACAGACCAGAAATACAGACATATACAGCAATAGAGAACATGTAAATATACATGGGTTAAAATCAAACTCTATAAGCTAGAGCATGGTAAATGATACAGATATAAAACAATTAAAATATGTAGGGTAAGGTAAGACCTTAACCGCCAATTTAAAACATGCAGGTTAAGACATTGGCCATTAGATTCATTCAGAGCATGCCTCCTTAGTTTTATAGCAGCAGCACAGAATTTGGCCACTTTTAAGGTAATTTCTGGGACGCGGGTGGCACTGTGGGTTAAACCACAGAGCCTAGGGCTTGTCGATCAGAAGGTTGGCGGTTTGAATCCCCACAAGGGGGTGATCTCCCGTTGCTCGGTCCCTGCTCCTGCCAACCTAGCAGTTCGAAAGCATGTCAAAGTGCAAGTTGATAACTAGGTACAGCTCCAGCGGGAAGGTAAATGGCATTTCTGTGTGCTGCTCTGGTTTGCCAGAAGTGGCTTAGTCATGCTGGCCACATGACCTGGAAGCTGTACGCCGGCTCCCTCAGCCAATAAAGTGAGATGAGTGCCGCAACCCCAGAGTTGGCCACGACTGGACCAAATGGTCAGGGGTCCCTTTACCTTTAAGGTAATTTCTGGTTCCCTGTAGTGATCATTAGATCTGCTTGGGGTTTGTTGCATGTTTGGAGTGATAAATATTGAACATATGTGCCTATTGTAATGACGATATGACAGGACATGAATAACAGTTTGAACTTCCTTCAAACCACATAGGTATATTCGCTCTGAATACAGTTTACCTTCAAATCTGCCCTGTAGTAATGCAGATAGTAGGACAATGAATCTGGCAAGGGTAAAATATCTTCTAAATACAGGTATTTCTAGCTTGGATAAATACCTTGCAGAAGTAAATCCCCTCCCAGTATCTTTGATTTCTGGGTACCTGGTCATTTCACTCACATGGCATTGCAATTCAACATCCCAAATAGGTTGCTTAATTGAGGATTTGGTTCTCTAATATCCACAGGTCATCAGAGCTTGAGGTGTGAACTATAAGAGTTAACAATAAAGTCTTAGCAAATTGAAAAGCAATAGGGAGGGGGATAGTGGGAAGAACAGAGAGGAAAACTGTTAACTTCAGCACAGATTGTTGTCCTATCTCATCTAATGCCTGAAAATTGAACTGAATTATTAATATTCCATTACCACACATTATCCATTGTTAACTAAACAATGCTGTGCTTGCACTGTAAAACAAACCTTTAAACAATTAAAAATTTGGGCATGATTGACTAGGAGTCTGACTTGGGCATCAACTGGATATCATGTAAGTAGCACAGAGCTCTAATGTGATATTTTGTCGCACACAAGGAAACCTCATCGCAATTGTACTGAACAAGGGGATTTATGGGGAGGCGTGACCTGCCAGAGGAAATATCACACAGTTGCCAAAGTACTAAATGCCTGATTGGGCTGCCTGTCTGAGTGAGCAAATATCCCATCTGCCTTCTCTGGAGGTTAAACAATGTGCGGAGATTGAAGGTATCCAGTAAAACCATCCTTTAACGTCGGAATTCATGATAGATGATGGAACACTCCACAACGAGGCGTCAGTATTCATTATAATGTTTCATTCTGAACCTGGCAGTCCTGCTTCTCTTATCTCTCTCTTTATGCACATAAGCTATAATGATGAAGAGAGCTTGTAAGACCGTACATCAGTCCGACCTGTTCTTTTATCTCACTCTCCCTTCCGTGTTGTTTGACACTAATTAAAAATGGTTGGGCCACGTTCTAATAAATATGAACTGTAATTATGCTGACAAGAGGAAATATGGTATCAGTGGCGCTCTGTGCCAAAGCCTCAGACCTGACACAAGTCCTGTTGTGTGATCAAAATATTTGAAAAATCCACTGCTCTCCATTCTCTAGGCTGACACATTGGGTCTGATTTCTAAGGCAGAACTTCCTGTCAACAGAGTTTCCAATCTGGGACTATATTAAACTAAATGGATTAGTATCTGATAGCTAAGACAATTTACTTGTGAAAGGTGTGATCAGATTTACTGTTTCTTTTTTGCATGTTTATTAAATAGCTTGGGGAGGCAGACACACAGGGAAGTGGGGCTTAAGCCTTTGCCCTCTGCCATGGTCCCAACAAAAATCACTGCACACCCTCATGATCTTTCCCTGCTATAGAATATACTTTCCCTCCATAGTTCACTAGGGACAGCAGCATAATTAGACTCAGTTCACATTTCAAAGTTAATGCACCAAATTTGTGCTTTCCAAAGCAACATGTGAACTGATACACAGCTATTCTTTGAAAATGCTCACTTCTCCGAATTTTGCAATGCAGTTTCCAAGCAAAGAAATGTGGAGAAAAATGCATAAAAGTGCCCATAAAACCACACCAATTAGTGAATACAACATACAAAATACACTGCATTAGAGAGTATTGTTTTGCAATAAATAAATACGCGCACATATTAGGAGAAATTTACACTACTGGCAACAATAGAATGCTTCTTCCAAGCCTAATTTCAGTGAGACAAAGGTTCAGAGGACTGTGGGCACAGGTTCACTCATGGTCACCACATTGGAGACTCCTGACAGATCTTCTAGTTTGGCCCTAGTCTTGGTCTCAGCAATAATTTGGGAGAAATAGAAAGCAACAAGTAAAGAGTGTTTAGTTGCAACTAACATCTGCAGGATGATGTCCTGCTTCTGCTTTAGGAAGAAATCCGAGAAGCAGCCATTTGGTTTGGTTTTACAAGTGTATTGTGGTTTAGTACATATTATCTGTAGTTTGATTTGTTTGTTGTTATGGGCCAGGAGTCAGCTTCGCCTGCTGAACAGCAGCCTGAATGGAGAGAAGGCAGAGTGACTCTACCTGCAGCTGGTCAGCCTTCAAGGACACAGTGGAGAAGGCAATGATGAGAACCAGCTGGCTTCAGCCTTCTTAAGCAGAGCTTCCATCAGCAGTCAGATGCTGGAAATAACGCTTGCTGATTCCTGCTCATCTTGGCCCTTGACCCCATGATCATCAGATTCCCTGACCCCTGGACTGTCTGACCACATGGATTGCTGTTTTCCTGACCCTAGGACTGTACAGTGGTGCCTCGCAAGACGAAAAGAATCCGTTCCGTGATTCTCTTCGTCTAGCGGTCTTTTCGTCTTGCGAAGCAAGCCCATTGACGGATTAGAGGATTAGCGCTATTAGCGCTTTTAGCGGCTTTTAGCGGCTTTTAGCGGCTTATCAGCTTATCGGATCAGCTGATAAGGGCTTAGCGGCTTAGAAAAAGGGGGGGAGGAAAAAACCCCGCAGGAACTCGCAAGACATTTTCGTCTTGCGAAGCAAGCCCATAGGAGATTTGTTTTGCGAAGCACCTCCAAAACGGAAAACTCTTTTGTCTAGCGAGTTTTCCGTCTTGCGAGGCATTCGTCTTGCGGGGCACCACTGTACCCGACTTTGGATGCTTCCAGGCAAATACAGCCCAAAACTACTTCTGGTTGGCTGGTCTCCCACACCAGTGAGAGCTGCATGTTTTTGCTCAGCAATGAGACTATGGCAGTTGTATTCTTTCATGATTTTGAATGTTAAATTGGCTTAACGCCAAATCGGTATAATGTATGTTACTACTAGGGCGATTTCATTGTTGGTGTTTAATAGGTATTGCATGCAAAAGCTCTCAGGTTCAATCCCCAGCAACTCCAGGTAGACCTTGTAAAGACTCCTGTCCGAACCCTGGGAAGCCACTCCCTGTACAAAACTAGGTGGGACAGCAGTGCAGACTTAATGTAAGGCAGCATTTGAGGTTCCTATGTACAGGAAGTGAGACTTATTGATGTGTAAATGTGTTGATAATTGTGGCATAAATATGCAGCCCACAAACTAATTCCCTGTTAAACAGAAGGCACAGATAAATATAGGCCTCGAGAGTGGGCTGAAAGCTTTGCTGTTATACCGCCCTTAACTTTTTTTGCTTACAAGATGTCATACTCACTTGAAAATCCATGCCATGTATGCTTAGAAATGTTTAGTACCAAAACAGAGCCAAATGTGACATCTTAAGGAATGGACAATTTTGCGTGCCCCTCCAAGCATTCAGTGATTGATAAATTATAATAATCACTCTTGGACAGTGCACTGCAGCAGCTTGGTAGCAGCAGGTTAAATTGAATTAATAAATTGAAGCTGGCAGCACTACCATGTCAGTACACAGCAGAGTACATATTGTATGCAATCAGAACAAGACACGTGCAAAAGTCTGGCCTCTGGACTGCTATCAAAATATATAAATATATTTATCTGAGCACTTCTTCAAGTTGGAAATCGATGGGAACAGAATACATCTGTGGGTTTGTTGTTGTTTTCAAGCATTTGTGGTAACTCTGATTTTATGGTTTCAGAACAATCCCTCCCACTCAATTTCGCAAACACATTTTCTGCCTTCCATCTATTTTATCCAGCCACTCTTATCAGCTCAATAGGTCACTGTAGGTATAGTGGAGTTCTTGCATTCCCAGTAGCTGATAGTGTGACTGGGCACTATACTCACTAGACCTCTGGCCAGTCATGCCAGTAAGCTGATGCTTACTGAGAGGGAGAGAGACAGAGGCAAGGTCGTGGTGAGGTTGGCACCATGCAAACACACTGTGAGGAGCACCAATTTGCTTTGCCAATGCATTTGCATCACACTGACCTAGCTACTCTCCTCTGTCTCCACCTCTTGGAAAGCAGCAGTGATGCTATTGATTGGTCAAGTGAGTGGCACATCTGACCATTTTATCTGATACTGAAGCCTCTGTTGTTGTTTAGGATATTGCTGCTTTAGCTGCTGTGGCACAAATAGCCACACAAATGTCTTGCCACACAACACATATCATGATTGCCAGCCATTTAGCTGTGCCCAGTTTGTCACAGTGAAAATGTTCCTTGTTAACAGCAGTTTCTGGGTATGTTGTACAGTGATTCCAATGCCACCTCAGTTTCGATCATATGTTTATTCTGACCCTGCTTTTCCATATTTCCATAGAATATTTTTTTATAGTGCAAGGGGGGGGGGGACCAGCTCCCTTTCTTAGCATTTTCCCCACAAATGTTTGCTTATACATGTACATTGCCTGCATTCTCAGTTATCCTCATGGCAACATAATGCAGCCTGGCCCAACTGGATACATAGCACTGTGGCATCATTCCTGTCATTGTACATCCCTGATGATCCAGGTGACATGTACATAAAACATGAAGCAGCACTGAACAAGGGCTGGAAGAAAATGTGTAGGGAGAAAAGTTATGATGAGAGTGAGCAATGGTGGAGAACCACTAGAAAAAAAGTGAGCAAGTGTTTTAGGAAGCACATTTCCACCTTGGTTAAAAGGCTAGTTCTACACAAAGCTCAAAACTTTAGAATATTTAGTGCATCTTCAATACAGTGGTGCCTCGCAAGACGAAATTAATCCGTTCCGCGAGTCTCTTCGCCTCGCGGTTTTTTCATCTTGCGAAGCACGGCTATTAGCGGCTTAGCGGCTATTAGCGACTTAGTGGCTTAGCGGCTATTAACGGCTTAGCGGCTTTAAGAAAAAGGAAACAAACTCGCAAGAACTCGCAAGACGTTTCGTCTTGCGAAGCAAGCCCATAGGAAAATTTGTCCTGCGGAACAACTCAAAAAATGGAAAACCCTTTCGTCTAGCGAGTTCTTCGTCTTGCGAGGCATTCGTCTTGTGGGGCACCACTGTAATGAACTGAACTAGAGGGGGAATTAAACACCTGAAAACAAAGAAAGTGCAAAGATAAACACATTCTACCCTGAACTCCTCTGAAAGGGTGGGGTACAAATTTAATAAATGAATGAATTTGATTTGTGCTGGCTGGTACCAGTTATTCCACTTACCAAAATTTGTTATTCAGTTTGCAGAATTCTGGATCTTCTCCACAGAATTTCAGATTCACACTCTAGGCTACCTTCAGTGGGCTCAGGTCTGTTTCATACGGTGCCTGCTGAAATGTGAGTATAGTCCAAAAGCCTACTTGGTTGGCTTGCCACCCATTTTGCAACAGTAATTTATGCAGACGTTGCCCATTTGATCGTCTAGATTTCTCGCTCTGCAGCTCCAATGAAGCGTCAGGCTAACATGGCAGGCAGGCAACATCCATACCGTACATTTAAAGAACCTTTATGCAGCTTTAACAGTCATGACTTCCCCGCTATGAATTCTGGGAGCTGTAGTTTTTTTTTTGTTTTTTTTTTTGTTTTTTAAGGATGCTGGGAGTTGGTAGGAAATCCCTCACAGAGCAATAATTCTTAGCATCCTTAACAAACTACAGAGTGGCATATGAGTCCTTCAAATGTATGTTGTGAATATGACCTCTGAAACAGTACACAAGTGTAAGGATAAGTGTGTGTCACATAGCAAGTAACATGAGTTGGTACCATGCATCAGTTAGAAACCTAGGTGAATAAAGAAAGCTGCCTTCTATAGAATCAGAACATTCATCCATGCAGTATTGTCCACACTAAATGACAGTGGCTTTCCATGGTCCTGAAAATTCCTGATGCTCTACTCCTAAGCTATGGCTGTTGCCCAGTTGAAATTAAAGAACACCACTTTTTCTGAGTTGTAGCTTGTAGCTCTTGACATGTTTATAGCAAGCGCCAGGGTACCACATTTATCCACACACCAAAATTAGATGCATCAATAATCTAACCTCTGACTTAGATTTAGTGATGCTAAAATTAACACGCACAAGAGAAGGCAATATGAAATTGAATGTCCATGGCTTCCGGCGCCTACATCAGATTTCAGTAATGTTGCTATGGAGCTAGAAACACATCCAAAAGTTGGGACTAATTGTTGCAGCAAGTTGTCCATCACACTTCAGCATTTAGCAGATGCTGTGCTAATTTGCTATGATCAAATAAACATGGTAATTCTGAAGCTGCAGTACCTGAAGAAGTGTTAATGTAGAATGAAAATAGAAAGAAAGAAGTGGGACCTGTAATAAAACGTGGCAGCATGGGATGTTGATGTTTAGGATTCCAGGAACTCAACTCCATTCCAGCAACTTGACTCCATTACGCTTCCTCCAACAGTATGTATGCCTTTAATGGTCAGTGATCACTGTTGGGATGGGTTTGCCGTGCCCCTTTTGTCCCTCAAAGTATTTTGTACTTATGTAGGGTTGCCATACGTCTTGAATTTTCCAGACATAACCGGAATACCACAGGTGAAAGCAGTGTCTGGGCAGAAATCAGCAAAATGTCTGGGAAAATCTGGATGTATGGCAAGCCATGTCAGCAGTGTCGTTTTTGCCGATTTTCCTTAAAATGAGCTCAAAAGTGTCAATGACTTTGCTGTCTGGATTTTCACGGTTTGGAATATGGCAACCCCAACTTATGGAACTTTGGTGGTCCCTGGGTATGGGGGAGAAAATCAATTCCATTTGCATTTAGCATATTGCAGATAAGTGAAATGAAAGACCCTTTGAAATTTGCACCTCTCCAAATTTTGCTGTGCAGTCTTCTGACAGGTAATGTGTCCACACATGTTGATGCTAAACAGTGCATATATCAGTGAAAATAGCATAAAAATGCAATATATTTGGGGAAACCTTTTTTTTTAAAAAAAAGTGTATTAGGCAAAATTGCATACAAGAAATTTGCACACAAGTGTTGATAAATCTTTCTGAGGACTTAAAAACCCTCAGAGAGCTGAGGTTACAAATGGGGGAAAGAAAATCTGGAAGACACTGAAACTGATAGTCACCTATCCCTAACATTCCCCCACACCTCCTGTGTGTGGATGGTGCCATTTGCCTACATAAGTAAAAAAGGGAGGGAGGAGGGACTATGCCTATTCGAAATACTTTTCAACTTCGTTAATGACCAAACAGCCTAGTGGAACTTAGCCTGCAAAATGGGAATCCCTGGAAATTCTTCTTGAGTGGAGTGTTGAATATGAAATAATTTATACCACTGTAGAAGAAGAAGAGTTTGGATTTGATATCCCGCTTTATCACTACCCGAAGGAGTCTCAAAGCGGCTAACAATCTCCTTTTCCCTTCCTCCCCCACAACAAACACGCTATGAGGTGAGTGGGGCTGAGAGACTCAAGTGTGACTAGCCCAAGGTCACCCAGCAGCTGCATGTGGAGGAGCGGAGACGCTAACCCGGTCCCCCAGATTACGAGTCCACCGCCCCTAACCACTACACCACACTGACATAAATTATGCTAGTTTTCTATAGTAAGGATTGTTTTGTAGGTGTTTCATAGGTGCAGTTGGAAAAGAAAAATAGAAAAGGGGAGGGGGAGGGAAATTTCCTGCTTGGAGAGAATGGCTGGTTGGACCCCTAAGTAGGTATAGTCCTGCTACAATGGAAATTAAATTTCAACACTTAGTTGCAGGTCACATTTGTACCAAAGGTTCAGTATGCAGCAGCTATAATTTTGTGACTTGGAATTGAGCAAGCTTCTGGAAAACTTCCTCACAGTGGCACGATAAAAGGTTGAATGACTAACGCAGGTATCCAGTGCTTCTTTTAACAACACAACTCAGTGAGATGGTTTTACAATGTACAAATAGCCTTAGTGACAAGGCAGCAGTTGGGGCCTGACTGAATTAAAGTTACAGCACAGGGCAATCTTATTGTGGAGTGGTGTCAGTGGGTCTGTCATTTGGCTTCTGCTATAATTTGTCAGAAAGAGTTATTTGCAGGGGTTAATAATAACTTGACCATATGAAATTGCATCAGGTGAAACTTGGTCCACAGACCATCAGCCAAGACACTTATTTCTTGTTACATGAAGGTTTTAAATTGAGAGGGCAAGTCTTTTTAGCATGTCAGGTGGAGGCATGAGTGATACTTGACCATTTCCTTTTGAATTAGCTGTGACTATGTCTTCTTTAAATTGAATCTGGTTAATATCTGTGGCTTCTTTTGTACATAACTTACAGTAGTGGTTCAATAGGGACTCAGTCCATTAAAGTGCTCAGGATTATTTTAGGGGCTCGATTGCTAACACTTTTATTGACTTCGATGCTGTCCAAAGGTTCCTGAATACCTTGTCAATAGCTTAGAATTTTGCTACATAAAGCCACAAAACTTTTTTTTTTTTTTGAGCTTCTTTATAACATCCAAGTCTTTTTTATGCTTGGAAACTAAGTTGTGTTTTTTTTAATGCATTGCAATCAAGCTTTACATATTTTGCGAGACTAGGCAGAGTGAGCCTGTAGCTGCAGAAGGGGGTGATGGCATGAGAATAAGAACAACATATTGGGATCAAATAGGCCACAACTTTATTGACTACAGATTTCAGTAGCTTTTGGTGTAGGCATTGGGTGTTGTACCATTCAACATATCTGATTGCTAATTGATTTTTTTGCGGGGTTAATCCTGTGTTACAGATCATCCTATGATGTACATAAAATTGGGGCACTCCCTTCAAGATTGCCACTTTGGGGAGGGGTGCTATGGCCCATAGTCCTCCATCTGGCCATTTGGACAGCAGCACCTCCCCGAGACCCTTTTAATGGGGGTACCCCAATTCCTTGAAGCAGCTGGTGGGAGTCCCAACATCCCCCCTGCCTAGACTAAGGATCCAACCCAATGCTTTGTCCACTAACAAGTTGCGACAATTGCTACGAGGTAGTCAAAACCCCAAGACAGGTCCAATGTGTCTGCAAGCGAATTCCTTTCTGGTCCCGAATACGGCAATCAAATACTCCCATAGCAAGGTTGCAGGCATGCACTCCTGCTCACCTTTGGGCCAAGTCAAACATGCTGTATAGGGTGGGAAATCCAGCAACAACTGATCTGGAAAATCTGGACGCAGCCCACTTAAATGCTTGAGGGGCAGATCAGAGTGAAGCCAAGGGGACGAAGTCTTCACTCCAGTTCACCCTGCAAGCCATCTCCACTCTCGCGGTAACTTCAGGCTTGGGAGAAAAGTGGAACTTCCTTGGATCCAGGTTTTACTAACTTATTTATTTAATAGATATTTCATAAATGCAACACATTTACTTCTCCTCCCCCTACACTCTACCTTTCTGTGCATCCTATTTGCATAGATGCTCTTAAAGTCATTTTCTTCCTTCCCCATTTCTTCCTTTTTAATGGAAAGAAAAAAAAGTGTTTAGATTAAACTAAGGCACATCATATATGGGACTCCAGAGGCTGCTCTGCAAAACTCTTCATGTTTTTTTATGCATGGTAATGTGGTTAATATCAAGTTTCAAGCTCGTGGGAAGAGCTCAGGTAGTAATTTGTTCCAACAAATTGCTAAAAGGAAGACAAAAAGCCATGCATAACTTATCCAAAGCAGTATGGGTAGGGAGGTTTTATTTACATGAAGTTCACTCTAATTTTTATTTACACAAAGTTCACTTTTATCTAATGAAAGTCTCTAAACTTCAGACAGTTACGATGACAACAACTCTATAAACTTAGGAAGATGGGGGAAACGAGCCAGGGCTCCTTATATGCTGGAGTCATTAATAATATTTCATCATGAGTCTTTTATTGAATGGTGACAGTTCATCAGGAACAGTGGCATTAGGTAGTCCATTAAAGGGATTGCTCTGGGTGCTTGTCACAAAGCATATCATGTACCTTCATTTGCTTCTATCCACACAGATAAAGTGCTAAACACACTTTCAACAAATAGGAAACCCAAGGTAGACCGGCAAGCAATAGTGACAAGCAATATGACCAACAACCTACTGTGCCTGGATATGTTGTTGTTTAGTCATTTAGTCGTGTCCGACTCTTCATGATCCCATGGACCAGAGCACGCCAGGCACTCCTGTCTTCTACTGCCTCCCACACTTTGGTCAAACTCATGCTGGTAGCTTCGAGAACACTATCCAACCATCTCGTCCTCTGTCATCCCCTTCTCCTTGTGCCCTCCATCTTTCCAGACATCAGGGTCTTTTCCAGGGAGTCTTCTCTTCTCATGAGGTGGCCAAAGTATTGGAGCTTCAGCTTCACAATCTGTCCTTCCAGTGAGCACTCAGGGCTGATTTCCTTAAGAATGGATAGGTTTGATCTTCTTGCAGTCCATGGGACTCTCAAGAGTCTCCTCCAACACCATAATTCAGATAATCAATTCTTCAGCGATCAGCCTTCTTTATGGTCCAGCTTTCACTTCCATACTGGATATAGGGCATTCCAAAAGAGAATCTTATTGCCATGTCCTTTTTCATACCAGACCTCAGCTGGGCATGACAGCTACTATTGTGATGAAACTGCCGTGCGCATTCACAGATAAGGTGTGGGTTGTATCCAGCTAAGAGCAGATGCACTGATATCAAGAGACATCACACGACTGACTTAAGTCAGTTGATTTCAATGGATCTACCCTGAGTATGACATAGGCCACATTGGCACCATTTATTTAAAACACTAGGATACCACTTTAAATAGTCATGGCTTCCCCCAATGAACTCTGGGAGCTGTTGCTTGTAAATGCTGGCGAGATTCCTATTCTTCTCCCTAAGCTACAATTCCCAGGGTTCCCTGTAAAGAGAGAGTTGGTTTTTAAACCAATTTGAAAATTGTAGCTCTGTGAGGGGAATAGCCATCTCCTAACAAGTCTCAGTATCCTTAACAAATGACAGCCGCCAGAATTCTTTGCAGTAAGCCATGACTGTTTAAATCGTTGTGATAGTGCTCTAAATGCATGGTGTGACTGTAACCTTAGTCAGATGCAACCACGTGCCTCATTGACATATCACCCTGTTCTTCTCCAGTTTCATAGCATGTGGGCTATTTCTGCCTTTGCTGATGGTAATGACCAGTGGGACTGCTAAACACCTGCCAGAGCAGCAGCACTCCCTCTTCCCCAGTGAAGCAAGTTCAGGAGTTGAAAAAGAATTCATTGGAGATCTCCGCTCTGAACACAGAACTGCACGATGGAATGTGATTGTGCACAAAGCCAAAGGATACAGAAGAATGGTCAATTAGATTTTAGAACAATCAAAGCAGAATAGGCCAAAAAGGAGGAAATAAACTGCATATTTACTGGATGTTTTCATTATTCATACCTATAATTTGTACCTTTTAACATTTCCCCCAGGTGCCCATTATTAAAAAAATACTTTAATGAGCATAGCTGTGTAGGTACTGTTAGAAGTTGACCTGAGTGCTGGCAGTATTAATGAAGACCAAAGTATTGATCCTCATCTGTGTAGCAGTGTGTGTGTATGTTCTGTGCCTTTTGACATCAGTGGTCTCCATCATAAAAAACATTGATGAATGCTGAAACTGAAATGGCAATGAATCTCTCTCTCTCTCTCTCTCTCTCTCTCTCTCTCTCACACACACACACACACACACACACGAGAGAGGGGGGGAGGGAGGGAGGGAGAGATGCTGGAAACATTAGACAAAAGGCTTTTTTTTAGAAATGACCTCTTGTTTGTGTAATTATTTCCCAAGGAAGATACAACATTTGGAACCTATTGGCCCTTGGAGACAGGCTGCGATACAGTTCCTTTTCCACCAGGCTTTGAAAGTGGAGTCTCTTGGAAGTCAAAGCTGCTGGTTAACCGTACAGTGGTACCTCGGGTTACAGACGCTTCAAGTTACATACGCTTCAGGTTACAGACTCCGCTAACCCAGAAATAGTACCTTGGGTTAAGAACTTTGCTTCAGGATGAGAACAGAAATTGCGCAGCGGCAGCAGGAGGCCCCATTAGCTTAAGTGGTGCTTCAGGTTAAGAACAGTTTCAGGTTAAGAACGGACCTCCAGAACGAATTAAGTTCTTAACCCGAAGTACCACTGTATCTCCATTAAATAAAAAAATAAGCAATGTGCTGTGCTCTATTTGTTTTAATCATCCCTCCATTTTCAATGTTCAGGGAGCAACGTAACATTACAGTACCCACCCACAAAACAGAGGTGCCAGCAGGCTTGGGGGAACTCTGAGGTTGTCAGGGGAGGAGGGATTCCTGAATATGCAGTCTCATGACCCCTGGGAGGGCAATGAGAAGCCATCTGGATTGGCTTTCCATGGTCTGAATAATCCAAAGACAACAAAGGCTTACTCAAAAATACACAGTCATAAAAAAAGTCACTTTCCCTTGTCTGCTGCTAAATTTCATTACAGGAGTGGAAATGCAAACCTTGCATGCTTTTGATTATTGACTCATGTCTTCACTTTATTTATTGCCTGAGTATGGCCATTCCAATTTACTTTTATAAATGATAGAAGTGCAATCTCTTGAGGGTGTGAATATGCTACCACATATTTCAACGAGCAATTTGTTTATGTGAGTCCTGACACACAATAGTATATATTATTTTCTCTATCATTATACCATTTTCTTTTCTCGGTTATTTAGGTAGGCAGAGCGAAAGCGTAATACTATCTTCCCAAATGACAGTCATATTTGATCTAAAATCGCGCTCTTCTTGTTAGGAGTCGGGTCACACAATCTTGTTTTCCTTCGCCGCAAATATGATACAGCATTTTAAAGAAAAAGGTCATATACTCGGTAGTCATTCTAATATCAAATATTTAGTCTGAATTTATGACTGCAAACCTGCAATGAAATTATCCACCCATTTCCTTTCAGGATTTATATCTGTATAACAGCACCTGCATTTTCTGTGTTGTCACACTGAGAGTTGACCTTGTGGAGGAGTTGTGATAGGATGGGGGGGAAATCCTGATGGTATCATATAGTGTAAAGCCATCCTCTCTCCCTCCCTCGGTCTCTCTCTCTCTTTCTCTCTTTCTCTCTCTCTCTCTCTCTCTCTCTCTCTCTCTCACACACACACACACACACACACACACACGTTCCTTATTTCAACCTGAGATCATCACAGGGAAAGAAGGGGGAAAGGGTTAATTTCACATACCTGAAGTTAATGCTTAACTGGCCAAATGGAACTTGGATCCAGTTACTGCAATTTGTAAACCTATGGTAAAGCCAGAAGCTTGTGTGAACAGGGAAGAAAATTAGCAGATGATGAAGTTAGCTTTGGTATCTGATTCTAAGCCATCTCTTTCTTGAGACAACTCTGCATGCTGATTTAGGGACTGGTTCTAGAGAGATGCCCGATAGCCAGTGTAAGGTAGAGTGTTTAATTCCTAAGGAGCAAAGGAAATAGTTTGGTGCTGGGACTGTTGTGCATGCATGTCTTCTATGAAAGGAGATGACCCATATCGCTCCTCCTCTCTCTCCTATATTGTCTATTGCTGCAAAAATGAGTGACACTCATTTTTCTCATTATTGAGTGTTCGCTGCCTCTGCTCAGCTTTATAAGCTGCATTTGCTAGGGTAGAAAAACCTGCATTGCTACAAATAGCATTGCATTTTACGATTGCAAATGATACTAGGGCTCAAAGAAAGAGGGGGAGATACTGAGATGCTGACAAGGAACTGTATCTAAAGGGCTTTTTCCAGTGCACTTGTGGATCATCAGTGTACATGTTACCCAAATTACAACCTAGGTGGCCAGCCAGCTAATGACAGTGTTTCTATTTCTTGGGCTCTGCTTTCATCATTTGCTGTAAAATCCAGTATGGTGGTGAGTATAGTGAGGACTTTAAAATATTAAAGGGTAAAAAATTTAAGATCAAACCAACAATTAGATAAATTAAGGGCTATGAATTTGCTGAACCAACCTTTAAAAGGGATACAAGAATGGGAGATGTGAGAAAGTCAGGAAAATATGTGAATTTAAGATATAAAATAAGAAAGAGGGATTTTTTTGTGTTTTTTGTATATGTGTTTTTTCTTTTTATTATTAGTTTTTAATGTATGTATTTTTGTATTTTTGTCCGTATTGTTCTATTTTGTAGTATGTATTGTGTGTTTTTCTATCTTTTTTTCTCTATTCTTGTCCTTGTATTTTTTCTTCTATTGTTAAAACCTAATAAAAAACTTTATTTTAAAAAAAAATTAAAATATTAAAGGGTAACACACGGTAGATTCCCCCCCCCCAGATCACTTTAAGTTCTCCATTTCCCCCTTTAGCAATAAGCGCCCAATCCCACTCTACTCATCACCATAATTGCAGAATAAACAAACTGTTACTTCCCAACACTGGCAAACAAACATGGTAGCCAGTAGAGAACACAACTGAAACTGAAAAGGAAAGTCCAAGGGGTGGAGCTAAACTCTAACCCATGATAAGTTTCAATATTTAACTTTGTAAAGGTCATGTTAAAGTACAGACGTTTTCTTTCTTTTTTAAAGGCTCTCTTAAGTAAGTATGTGGGACGCGGGTGGCGCTGTGGGTAAAACCTCAGCACCTAGGACTTGCCGATCGCATGGTCGGTGGTTCGAATCCCCGCGGCGGGGTGCGCTCCCGTCGTTCGGTCCCAGCGCCTGCCAAGCTAGCAGTTCGAAAGCACCCCCGGGTGCAAGTAGATAAATAGGGACCGCTTACCAGCGGGAAGATAAACGGCTTTCCGTGTGCTGCGCTGGCTCGCCAGATGCAGCTTGTCACGCTGGCCACGTGACCCGGAAGTGTCTGCGGACAGCGTTGGCTCCCGGCCTATAGAGTGAGATGAGCGCACAACCCTAGAGTCTGGCAAGACTGGCCCATACTGGCAGGGGTACCTAAGTAAGTATACGTGAGAAGCCCACCCTCAGCCACACTTGAGTGAGGAGACTTTTGAGGACTTTTCCAGTTGAGGCATTTCTTGTGCACTCACCCTGCCTTATTTACTGATTTTTTTCAGAGGACCCTATTACAGTGGTACCTTGGTTTACGAACTTAATTCATTCCGGAAGTCCATTCTTAAACCAAAGGCATTCTTAAACCGAGGTGTATTTTCCCTAATGAGGCCTCCCACCACCGTTGCCCTTCCACCATTCGTATTCCATTCTTAGACCGAGGTAAAGTTCTCAAACCAAGACACTATTTCCGGTTTTGCGGAGTTGGTAAACCAAACCATTCTTTAACCAGACTGTTCTTAAGCCGAGGTACCACTGTATTAAATTGATCCTGTTCTTAAAACAAGTAGTCATTCTTAAATGGGGGCTGCCATTGTCTGTCATGTCACAAATTAAAAATACAAATTTCCAAAAATAAAATGAAAATCATGATGGTGGTGTACCCATTTGCCTCATCCTGGCTACAGGGCAGTCCTAGTCTCCTTCGCGTGGACATAATCATAGGTGCTGTCTACATATTTGAATTAGCAGAAAGGGCATAGAAAGACTGGAAGGGAGAAGATTTGATGGAAATACTGGCAATCCTTTGCAATGCTATAGACAGCTATTTTTATTCATTCACTCACTCATTTCTACTCTAAACACTCATAAATTTATAATATAAATATATGTTGCCTAATCAACATGTAGTCCCAAAGTGGCATGCAAAGCAAACATTAACATTTGCAAACCTAATAATACTCATAAAGCCAGAATTTAACAGCAAGTAGCAAAATTATACGAGGAACAGTAGTAACCAGAAGGTTGCAATCAATTTACAAATGTGCGTGTCTGACTACATGTCTGCTCTAAACTTTAGCATACGCCTAAATCTTTCCTGTATTATACAGTGCAACACAACATCAGTTTAGCCTAGGACTCCCATATTCTCCTTGGACACATTGGGTATTTCTTATATTTCTTTTTGTATAACCACTATTGTGGACTGATATTACATCTCTTGTGCTATCTGGATTCTGGAGTTCTACAGTACAGATAATTCTGACTGGGAAAAGTGATCTGTATGTGAATCTAGGGTGGCCATATTTCAAAAAAGTAAAATCCCTGACACCCGCAAAGTTGTTTAGCTTTCTTAAGAAGACCCCCAAATTGTTGAGGTTTTCTTAAGAGATCGCCAAAATCGCTGAGCTTTTTTGAGGAAACCAAACCCATAAATAGCAATTTTTAAAGTTGTTTACACTGCTTTTTCCATACATACAGGTTTTCCCTGACATTTTGCCGATTCAGCAAAATTCCTACAATGCCATTTTACACCCCAAAACTAGGACGTGTCACGAATTTTCCTGATGTATGGCAAGCCTATTTTGATGCTCAAAATGTACATATATTCTTAGCTGTTAGGCAATGTCTGTAGTGAATTGTACACACATACACATAAAATCAAGATACTGAGTTGGATCCAGACTTAGTCATGCTTAGAACAGACCTATTTTTAAAATAAATAGGAGTTATATGGGGATCTTCTCTAAGTACGATGTGCAGATGAGAGGGATGTGCCAGGAGGTGTGGCTGCCAGCACAAAAACAGGTGCATCAATGGCTAGGGAAAATCTTACAAGCTCAACCAGTTTGAAGACTCAACAGCCATGTCCACCTAAAACATGGTCAGTCAATCTCCAACATACATGCACAACTCATACCTCCTTGGGCAACACTATAAACAAACACAAGTGGGCACAACTGCACAGCAGTTGGAGCCCCACCACACCACAACCTCACACCATCACACTTCAACCTCACGCCTCTTCTCCTTGAACCCATATGTCATGTATCCCAAAGAAGCACCCAATCACATATGGACAAAGTCTTTAGTGAATGCATGAAAAGCCCAGACATGCACAGCAATAGCAGAGAGCATACCCACTCTCCACACACTTCACTATGTGGAATACCGTAGACTTCTTACAGCGGCTAGATTAAATGTCCTTGACTCTGCGATATTGTGGGGAAGGTACAGGGGAGTACCATACGCCCAGAGAACCTGTCATTGTGCCAAGGGTGTGGTTGAGTCCACCGAACACATCCTCTTGACTTGCCCTTCTTATGCAGAGCTTAGACAAAACTTTATAGACACACTCCTATGTCAATCTAGCTTCCTATCTGGAGAAAACCAGGTTTTACACTTGCTGAATAACGGCACTAGAGCTATACCTTCCTTGGTGGCCAAATTTCTTTTTTTAGCTTTTAAGCGTCGAAAGACTGTAATTGACTGTATTGACATGGGGCTATCTGTTTAGCCCATTTTAGTGTTGGCTAAGTTTTAAAATTTTCCTGGAGCTTTTAACTGTGTTTTGACAAATGTACTTTTTCTGACTGACGATCGAATAAAAGGTTGATGATGATGAGTGAATGCATGAAAAGCCCAGACATGCACAGCAATAGCAGAGAGCACACCCACTCTTCACACACTCCACTGGATATATCAATATCCAGTATATCAGGTATATATATATTAATATTGTGTACCACCACCAAACTCAGCAGGCTCCTTGCAGCAGAAGCAGAGAAGACATTGGCATTAAATACAAGATGGATATTGCCTACTTTATTATTTATCAAAAGGGGAAGGATATTAGGCCTGCATAACTTCTGAGCCACAAGTCTGCCCACAGCCAACAATCTATGCGTAGAGGTGCAGCAGGATTGATAAACGTTCCTTTCATTTTTTTGCTGCCTGCTCAATACTGCTTTATCTATAGATATTTATTTTCTGGACTAGGTTTCTCCATCCCCCCCTCTTTTTTTTGGCTCTGAAGAAGAGCCAAAGTTTAGTTTATTGGCTGACTGCAGTAATCAGCTTGGAAGGATATACATTTACAAAAGCCGAGTTGCAAGCTGGCTATTGATTACTCTTTTTATGAAACATGTTAACTTCTTCCCACATAGTCATGAATCTGCAAACTGCATGGGGAAGGCTGCACTAGCAGTAGGAAGAGAATAGTAAAACAATTAGCAAATGATTTAGATTTTTTACCCCTCCGTAAACACGAAGGTAACCGAATTCAGTGATGCAAATACCTGCCTAATAGAATTACAGCATAAAAGCAATGAGGAAATAACATGGAGAAATTCCCAGCAGAAACTCATCTGAAAAAGCTCGTAGGCATTTGATAATTTAGTTGATCCCCCCCCCCCCGCTGTCTTCAGATGTCAAGGGCAGAAGAAAATAAAAATGTGTTTTCTTCTTTCATTCTCTGTCTTCAAGCTATGGATTGCATCTCACTTATTCTGTGTCAGTGAGTCCAGCATGCAACGTATACTTTATCAATTAGGATATTTTTGTCGTTAGGTTTAGAAGGCAGAATGAAGTGCAAGTGTCTATTAAGCTCTTTGCATTAAAGCAGACTGACAGTTTTATATATAAAACATTATCTTAATAGAAGAGGATAATAATTTTCCTACTATACTTTGATCCTCTAAAGTACTTGTCCAAAACTTGGTTATTGTTCATAGCAAATGTGGTGGAATTTAGCAGTCCTGAGGGCCTCCTCCTCCTCCTCCTCCTCCCCCCCTCCTCCTCCTCCTCCTCCTCCTCCTCCTCCTCCTCCTTCTTCTTCTTCTTCTTCTTCTTCTTCTTCTTCTTCTTCTTCTTCTTCTTCTGTATTATTTATACCCCACCCATCTGGCTGGGTTTCCCCAGCCACTCTGGGTGGCTCCCAACAGAATATTAAAAACACAAAAAACATTAAAAACTTTCCTAAATTGGGCTACCTTCAGATGTCTTCTAAAAGTCAGATAGTTTTTTTATTTCCTTGACATCTGATAGGAAGGTGTTCCACAGGGCAGGCACCACTACTGAGCAGGCCTTCTTCCTGGTTCCCTCATAGGCAAACTTCTGAGGGCCACACACCAGTAATGGGTGATACAAGAGGCAAAATGTGAGTAGAGTATTGAATGTGACTCTTTCTTTACCTAGCCTTCAGACCCTCCAAGTGTCCCTATTTTCCAGGGACAGTCCCGAATTTAGGGTCTATCCCAGTTTCTGATTTGATCCTGGAATGTCCCACTTTTCTGTAGGACGTTCATGTTTTCATCAGAGAAATGATGGAGGATTTGGCAGGACATCCATATATTCATTGGAAAAATGTTGGAGGCTATGCCAACCACTCAAAAAGCAGAGGTTTCTTCATACACAGTTCCATACAGACTCCACCTAGGCAAGCAAAGGTCATTATAACAAATCAAGGACAAATTCCAACCAGGCAAAAGCACCCAGAGATGGTACAGGCCAGGGCTGGTAGGAAGCATAGCATAAGAAGGGATGATGTGGCTTATGGAGATGCCTGGAGGCAGGCATGAGAGATCTCAAGGGTTCCGTTTAATCCCTGAAGTTCTCCAGCCACTGTTTATAGAACAATAAAAATGCAGGACAATTACATACTCTCTAACATTTCTCCAATGAAAATAGGGATACCCTATTCCACAACAACAACTTCAACATCAACTGTTATTATTGCTTTATTTATAGCCCACCCCATACACTCTGGATAGCTTCCAACATATATAAAGAACATGATAAAACATTAAATATTTGAAAAAATCCCTATACAAGGCTGCCTTCAGATGTCTTCTAAAAGAAGTATAGTTACTTATCTCCTTGGCTCACATAACTCCATACCCTTCAACATTTCTCCAATGAAAATAGGGATGTCCTGAGGAAAAGCGGGACATTCCAGGATCAAATTAGAAACTGGGATGTCTTCTGTAAATCTAGGACTGTCCCTGGAAAATGGGGGCACTTGGAGGGTCTGCAATTAACAGTATATATTGAGCAAATAAAATGGCCAGCTGTAGTGTAAAAGCAACAGAAGAACTGAGGAGAAACAGTTTCCTTTTGCCTAAGCCCTTCAGGGACTCAAAGGACCTCCTAAAAAAAACAAGGTCTTAGCGGCTCTTTAAAAATCATGAGAGAACCAGGCACACATGGCCCCCTGGAGAACAGTTTCCACAAGTGCAGTGGTCTGAAGTCTAACTCCAAATGAGCGGAAACATATTGAGGTCCTCCTCAGAAGATCCTAAGAGGATATTGTCTGAGCTATATCTTTATATACAGAACTCTGAACTCATGCCATTTAGACTGCTGAGAGCTAAAACAGACACCTTGAACTGGTTTTAGAAGTGAAATGGCAAAGAGTGCAGTTCTTCCTTGAAAAGGGTAATATCACATGCAAAATTCTGGCCACTGCCAGAATCTGGAAAAGGCTACTCATTTTTATGGAACAGCTTGTTTACATCAAACATTGTTTCACTTTATAATCTCAGTTCTGAATTTTCCAGGCATAAACATACAGAAGCAAGCAGGCATATGACAGAACTGCTGATACAATCTATACAGGAAGCGATTATGGGTGATCCATTTATGGAAATACAAAAAGTGTGTTAAATATTAAATGGAGCCATCTCAGATTAAAATGTAAATAAATAGAAAGCAGTTCATTTGTATACCACCTTTGGAACTGTCGCACTACAGTGCTTTCATGAAATGCATTTCTTCTGCAAACCTATTTCCTTTGCCTTTTATTGCTTTCTGCTCACCCAGTTGATTGGAAGACATTTCAGAACAGTTTCAAAACATCAGTTTCTTTGTGAGCAGAGAATACCGTAGATTTTTGTTTTTGTAATGCCAGTGCCTTTACCACATATGTATGCTGAGCTGGTGGGAAGCAAGCAGTCATACAAGCAAGCAGTTTACATACTAAATTCAGCCCATTATCCCAAAATCTCTTCCCCCGCCCATCATTAATCAATTATCCAGAAATCTCCCAGCAATTTCCCAAGCTACCTCTATACTATGTTCAAATTCAAAATTGTAAAGATGTGGCTTTACTCCACAATTGGCTTTTCATTTAAAAAGCAACAACAACAACAGCAACAACAACAACAAAGACCCTAACCTGGTGAGACACTAATAGGGCTGCCATATTTCAAAAAGTAAAAACCAGGACACCCCAAAAGTTGCTGAGCCAAAAAATAAAATAAAATTGCAAGACAAAGCACCACATTTCAAAAATTCAAGCCCTACATTAGTAGCCATAAAAGGAACAAGCATTGTTCACCTACAACTTTACAGGTTGCCAAGAAGAAATGGTGTGTTTTTCTCTGGAAGAGGGGAATAATATATCCCCTTACAGTATTCTCAAATTGACCAAATCATAATTTTTATTCACATGATATATTTTTCAATGGTCAGGGAAGATGGGAGTTATAGTCTAACACCATCTAGAGAAGATAGGGAATTTCAGATTTTGCTGGGCTACGACTCCCATAATTCCTGACCATTGGCCATTCTGGTGGCAGTTAGAGCACAACAACATTTGGAAAATCACAGGATCAAAGAGCCACATGACCCTTCATCTAAAGGATTGCCACATTGGCTATCTGTGGATTATAATTAGAGAGTGATTGATTCAAGGTTACTCAGTGAGCTTTGTGGCTCAGTGGGGATTTGAACTTGCTGTTCCTGGACCCATACAAACCCATTGAAATCAGTAGGGCTTATAAATGCTCAACTTTGGCTCAAATCCAAACCATTTCATAAGAACTGGTATAACTTACTGCTGACACAATCCCTTTGTTCAGCCTTCCAATTCAGTTCAGAATTGGACACATGAAGCTGCCTGACGTAGAATATTGGTCCATCTAGTCTAGTATTATCTACAATGCGATTTCCCTTATTTTCTGTGCTACTAAAGAGTTAGGTTACATAGATTTCTTTGAACAGTTGTCTTGAAGGAAAGGGCATAGGAGAAAGCTCTGTTAAAAAAAGGCCATGTTTCACAATGTTTATGATATTACAGAGATCATCAAGGCTGACTTTGGATGTGACAGAGAGAACGGATGCGCTGGTGACTCCCGTATCTGCTTTTAGCACTTTTGGACAAAGGTGGAACTTTGCTGTGAGATGTGTGAGATGGGCCTACATCTGTTATTTATGTATCCTTTGGGGGAATGTCATTTCCCTCTTCAAAAAATTGCACTGAATGTGCAATTTATTCTTGCAATTCTCTCTTACTGCTCCTTCAGAACACCCAAAAGCCAACTTATGTTTCATGTCTTAATGGCGATGCATGACTGATTATGAATCACCTAGTGAACCCTCAGGAATGATATTACACTGCCGCATTTGTGAATCCAATCATAAACGCAGCACTGAGAATGTGCTGGAAAATCAGGATGTGCAGAACTTACCAAAAGAAATGCCACCAGTCTTATCAAAAACTCTTGACCCCCTTTGAAATCTTCTAAAATCCCTTGAGGCCAGGGGTGGGGAACATGTGGCCCTCCAGAAATTGTTGGACTACAATTCCTAACAGTCCCATGGCAAATGGAAAAGTCCAGGGATGATGGGAGTTGAAGCCCAACAGCATCTGGGTTCAACATCCCCGCATCAGACTCCTGATGTTGCTGGAATCCAGTAGCAACCTTGGTTTAAACAGAACTGTACTAGTCTTGCCAAAACATATTCATCTTGCCTCTACATTTCTTATATTGTATATTTTTTCTGCAGAGGAAAGCAGTCCTCCACAAGATGTCCAGCGGGTGGCAACACGAGAACTGGTCTTTTCTGCGGTGGCTCCCCATTTGCTTTCCCTTGGGAAGCTTGTTTGACACCTTCATTATATATATTTAGGTGCCAAGTGAAAACATTTCTTTATAACCAGGCTTTGGGCTGATTAACAGTCTATGGTCTTTAAAATGTGTTTATGGGAGCTGGGGTTGTTGATTTGTTTTTGTTTTATTATATATTTTGTGTTCTTACTTTGTTTATATTTGTATTTTTATATTATATTTTTATACAAAGTACTCTGTGGTCTTCAGAAAAAGGGTGATATACAAAGTTATTTAATTAAAACAACAACAACAACAACAACAACAACAACAACAACAACAACAACACAACATGGAATTTGGTGGTCTGACCCAATTAATTTGTTCACATTGGCCTATTCTCGTATAAGGCACCCACAACTGCCCAAGCTGTTCATGCATTGCCTAAAAAAAAGTAAAAGAAGCCTGACTAATTATATGAAAATTACATGCAAAAAAATACATATTTGTGTAGTATGTATAAGAGTTGAGCCTATGTTTTTCTGTATTTCTCTGGCACAAATTTATAAGCAAATTAATACATATGTATTTTTAATACCTAGATCAATTGTTGTATATGTCTGTGTGGTGGTTACTTTAGAAAACCTAGATTATATGTACACACAATATGCATATAATATTCTATATATAGTAATGCATATTGTTTGTATATTAAACAGAACCAGAAAATGGACTTTATTCCAGCTGAGATTACAGAGCAAGATGGCAATGGGACAGGGGAATTTTGGAGCACACTAGGTTGACAACAAGATTTTCAGAAAATCCTATCCCTCATGAGAACGGCTTACGCTTGGGTGAGAGACAGAGATTCCACATGTCTTGCGTTCAAGGCTGCAAGGCCTTATCAGACTGGCAACCATCAGCTGCCTTGCAAGTAGGAAAGAGAGACTGAAGAGACTATCATGATGCAAGCAACGCTATGTTAGGCAATATAATCTTAGCACAACAAAGCATAATGAAGGTCTCATGTTGCCCCAGAGAGTTCCCGGCCAGTAAAGAGGGGCCTGTCTGTTGTAAATGCCATCTGCTTCTCTGGCTGACAGATCCATGGTTGTGGCCCAAATCCAAGCCCTCGGCTGGGCTTCCAGGAACTGGGAGAAAACACTGCCTTTTCAAGCCTGACATGATCCTCATGAAAAGCAACCCTGGACAGAAGAAGTTGCAATTTCCTGGGTAATATAGCTATAGTGTTTTGTTCCCGAGTTAATCGAAGGATTCGCCATGAAGCAGATGCCATTGTTCAAGATGTTCAGGATGGTATTGTAACTGTTTTCATAAAGTATTCCAAGGACTCCTCTGGCTTTTAGCTTGCTCTGTGTGTCAACATCCATGTGTTTGGAGGGAGCAGATGGTAAGCTTAAACTGTGAAATGAAAAGTGTGCAATGGTGAGAGTGCTCTCCGTAGGAGGGGGGCGTCCGTCACATTATTTTACACTAGATTCCCTCAGTGTTTGGAGACAGGGCTTAACAAATGACACTTTCTCTTTTGTTAATAGCTGAAAAGTCAGAGGGTAATGAGACTCTTTCTTATCATTCTTAGCAGGCACTGAACACCAGGAAAGGGGTTGGAGGGCTGGTGAATTATTGGGGCACCGTCTTAAGACTCTTAACACTTCATCACAACACCTGCTGGCCCCTTTTCTCTTGAGGTGTCTATATATTGCCTTAAACAAAAGCCTATTAACTCATTCAGGAAAATAGAAAAAAGCTGAACTGATGCAGACATGAGGCATACTGAATTTTAGATTGCGTGTCGAGGTCCCCAAGACACCCCCTCCCCAATAACACACGCTTCACACAGAATTTTTGTTTAAGGTTTTTGGCATAATTTTGGCCACAACTTTATTAACATACATGGATGTGAGTGGTTGCTTAGGCATTGGTTAGGACTATCTGTCTCCCCGCCTGGGGACAGAACTGACTTCCGGATTCCAGTGAAAGTCAGTGAGGGGAAACAATGTTGGGGAGAACTGGAGCTCCGCCACAGACCCTCAGCTTCTCCCCGCATGCTCCCAGGGGCTTACGTGGTCCAAACCAGGGGTTTGGTCGAAGGGATGGCAAGCTCCTGAATTCCTTTAATGGAATTCCCTTGCAGCAGCAGCATTGGAGGGGCAGGCCCAGCCAATCCTTACCCCTCCTCCAACCAATTTTAACCAATGCCTAACTGCAAACTTACAAGTTGTGATGATTTGCTACGCAGTAGGCAAAAACCAAATGGCACCAGCTAATCAGCCAAATGCACAAAATTCCTACCAGGCCCCTGCCCCAACGGCAGATGACCCCATGACAGGCAAAGCAAGGTCAACGCACAAGACCCTAATTAAGGGAGGGCGTGCGGGTGATCCGGTGCACGCAGTGAAAGAGAAAGCAGATCGCTGTGAGCACTGTTTAAAAAACCTCTGTTCCCACCCCCAAATTGGCAATATCAAAATTACCCCAGCAACTCAGGCTACCAAACCCTGCCAGGGCCAAACATCCCAAACTGCCTGGCAACAGAGGGGTGTCTTGGCTGGCCCCCACCGCAACACGTGCTCTCTTTTAATGAGAACACGCTTTGTATAATAATAATAATAATAATAATAATAATAATAATAATAATAATAATAATAAATAATGTAACAGTAATAATAATAGTTAGAAATGTCATGTAGAGGTTTTGATGAGGGCTAAGTAAATCCTGATTTATTTATTAATTATTATTATTATTATTATTATTATTATTATTATTATTATTATTATTTCTGTCCATTGCTAATATGAGGATAATAATATTAGCTTACCTTGCTGGTCTGTTGAAAGTATTACAGAGCTAATGCATATGAAGCACAGTGCTCACTATAGACACAGCTTGCATGTGACAATACATTTTCCTCAAGTGCATGGACACAGTATAAAGGCAATGCTGTGATTTATTGCTGACTGAGCCAAGCCGGACAGAACTTACCTCATTGTAAGCCCTGAAAAATGGGCCTTCTGCAGGTGTGGCAGGACTGAGTAGGGGGGGGGGGGCGAACACTGGATCCTAACTGCACACAACTTGTTCATATAACCAGGCAACCTGGCAGAATTTACACTGGCAAAAAGAATGATACTAATCAACTGAAGGCTTGCTTACTATCTGCCAGATGTAGAGTGAGTCAGCCGACATTAGCCATTCTGCTGAACAGAGTTTGGATCTGGCTTACTTTATGTTGGCTTAATTTACACTGGCTTGCTTTATGCTGGCTTTCCATACTTAGGACTGCTCTGTAATTTCTCCCCCATACATAGCTCTCACTTCTAGAAGCTCACCGGGGAGGCACAATGTTTCAGTAAAATTACTGGATCCCATTTCCTGCAATGTGCAATATTTTTCCATGGCATACATTATAATGAACTGCATTTTTTTGGTTTATTTTACAGTAATAATTCACTGCTCATTACAAATCTTTCAACACGTGTGTGTAACCTGAGTTCCTAATATGTGGCCTTTGGTCTAAATTCACGCAGGTGGTGTTATGTACTGAAGTTCTCACCCTGGGCCAGCAGGGGGATACTGCAGATAGTTTTCACTCAGGTCCACATATGCAAATAAGGGATTGAAAGTGACGTTCAGTGTTTGAATAGTTACAGAAAGGTGTTACAGTTGTGTTGTAGTGGAGCTCTATATAAGCAGGCTGGCTGAACCCTTCAGTTCAGTTCTGTTCTGGCCTGTGAATAAACAAGAGCTGTTTGAAGAATCACTGTGTCATCTGATATGTTCACCCACAACTCAACAGGTGGCAAAGAGGGGAAGAAATAGGGGAAAGGGAGGAAGTTGAAAGAGGAAGGAGAAAGGAGAAAAAGAGGGAAAATACAGTATCCCCACCTACCTCTGATATAGCTCAACCCACATTTGGCTGTAAACCTGCCCATAGCTGCTGGCTGCTGGTATATTATTCCAAATAGATTAATCCTAAGGGACAATCATCATTGTTGCCCATTTTCATAATCGACATTAATTTGTTTTAATAAACCCTCAGGAGGACATTTTTTATGTTAGTAAATATAATATATGCATCACAATGACCACAAAGACCCCCCTCCTAGTGTTCCTATTTTCCAAGGACAGTCCCAGATTTACAGAAGCCAGGATTTATAGGTTTCTGATTTAATCCTGGAATACCCAGCTTTTCCTTAAAGGTAAAGGTAAAGGCACCCCTGACCATTAGGTCCAGCCACGGACAACTCTGGGGTTGCACGCTCATCTCGCTCTATAGGCCAAGGGAGCTGGCATTTGTCCGCAGACAGCTTCTGGGTCATGCAGCCAGCATGACTAAGCCGCTTCTGGTGAACCAGAGCAGCGCACGGAAACACCGTTTACCTTCCCGCTGGAGCGGTACCTGTTTATCTACTTGCATTTTGACGTGCTTTCAAACTGCTAGGTTGCCAGGAGTAGGGACTGAGCAACGGGAGCACACCCCATCACGGGGACTCGAACTGCTGACCTTCTGATCGGCAAGCCCTAGGCTCCCACTTCCCTTTTCCTTAAAGGGAGCACACCCCGCCACAGGGATTTGAACCGCCAACCATGCAATTGGCAAGTCCTAGGCGCTGAGGTTTTACCCACAGCGCCACCCACGCCCCTTTTCCTTAGGACATCCCTATTTTCATCTGAGAAATATTGGAGGGTATGGAGTTATGCTAACCCTGAGCCAAGGAGACAAGTAAATATACACCCTTTAGAAGACATCTGAAAGCAGCCCTGTATAGGGACGTTTTTAAATGTTTAACATTTTATTATGTTTTTTATATACGTTGAAGCAGCTCAGAGTGGCTGGGGCAACCCAGTCAGATGGGTGGGGTATCAATACTAAAATTATTATTATTGCGGGAGAGGACATCCCTATTTTCATCAGAGGATTGTTGGAAGGTATGGACTTTTGTTCTGCTGGCCCCTAAACTGCAAGCTATGCTAGTCAAAAGCACATTCCCCCTTCCCATAGTTTCTTGGTTACTAAGATTTCTACACCCAGGGAGCTATTAGAGTTATGACTCTGATTGTTATAATGACAGTGTTTGGCTCTACATCTAAATATTTATCTAGAACTGTTTCTATCTATAGATACACCAGTGTATTCTGCACCAGTAAATTGCAGAGTAGAAACAATTAGGTAATATATATATGCAAGTAAATATTTGAAGAGCAAGCGACTTAGTATCAGAGCAGGTGCCTTCTGTTCCTCCAAAGCCCTGGCAGTCTGTCAAAAGTCAGAGTCTTTGCCAGCTTCATTGTGCGACTTGGCACTCGGGATGCTAATAAAAATGCAAATCTTCTCTAGAAATCTAGAGCGGCTGGCACATAGCAGTTGATGCGGTAGTCTCATGCTTGCTGTCTCACACTTGCGCCACTTGACCTACAGTTATGGATTTCCAGACCAATATATATATATATATAAAGCACATTGATAATGGGGTGTAAATTTGTTAACTCTGTGCCACAGGAGAACAGAACCTGTGACACCAGAAGCGAATGAGTATAATGATGTAGAGTTTTCTACAAGGCCAAAGACCCCAGGTGCAAATTAAGTGACTGTGCTATCTGTGCTACATGTTCCCTGCTCTGGCAATGCCAATTCCCCTCACAGGGAGTCAACGTTGCGGGCAGATCATGAGCCTGACCCGTGCACATGGGGCTTAGGTAGCTCCGCGCTACAGGTAGTCCCTGGAAGTCATTTCAGTCCGATCGGCCGAAGGGGGTGTGGCTTAGCCCATTTAAACAAGCCACGACGAGGCTCACAGCCTCTTTTACCTCCCTCCTGCTTGCGCAGTTCTCCCTCCCTCCCTAAGGTTAGGTCTTCCTAAGGCTATGGACTTCGGTTGGTTGCCCTGGTTGTCCAGGGGGGCTGGTAGGAATTTTTTCCACTTGGCAAATTGGCACCAGCCACTTGGTTTTCCGCCTACCTCACAGCAAATCATCACAACTTTGCAAGGTTTGGTGGTTAGGCATTGGAGTATTCGGTTGGAGGGGAGGGGAGGTGGCGGCCATCACCTACCCCTCCTATTTCAAGGGTATTCCATTAAAGGAATCTGGGGGGCGTGTCCCCTGTCCAAAGCCCAGATGGGGGCCAGGGCCATAGCACAACCCCTAACCGTGACCCTGGGGGAATTCCTAGTTGATGTGCATTAACAGGGATCCCCCTATCGGTGGTTAACTCTTACTAGACTCCCGGCAGGCGGGCAGGAGTTAGATATAGTCATTGGTTCCAATGCCTAAGCCAATACCACTCACATTCTGTAATCAATAAAGTTGTGGCCTTTTTCAGCCCATTAACCTAAATTCTGGTATCAAGTGTCTTTATTCTACAATGGGGGAGGGCTCAGGATATGGCCATGCAATTTGGACGGCATTTCCCCACTACTGACATCTTTTGTGAGATCCCCACAGTAAGAAAATAACCTCAGTTGGGGGTGAGAGTTCAGCAACTTAGTCTCAGTCACTGATTCTGAGCTATAAATTTATCCACCCATACCTTGCTATTTTAAAGGTTCGAAAACAACTTTTCTTAGCATTTTCCAACAAAGCAAACACCTTGTATAAATAAACACCACAAAATAGAAACAGAAAACTGTCCTGTGCCCGTGCCATGACTCATAAAGAAGTAATCATGCATCATCCACTCTTAAGTTCTAAAAGAATTCACACCAAGAATTGTAAATACTTTAAATAATTCTTTTCCCCCAGGTGTAATAGTTAAGATTATTGCCAAATGCTCCACAACTGAGTATCCGGACATATTGTAAATGTTAATAATAATAATAATAATAATAATAATAATAATAATAATAATAATAATAATTTATTATTTATACCCCACCTATCTGGCTGGGTTTCCCCAGCCACTCTGGGCGGCTTCCAACAAAACACTAAAGTACAATAACCTATTAAACATTAAAAGCTTCTCTAAACAGGGCTGCCTTCAGATGTCTTCTAAAAGTTTGGTATTTATTTTTCTGTTTTACATCTGGTGGGAGGGCGTTCCACAGGGCGGGTGCCACTACCGAGAAGGCCCTCTGCCTGGTTCCCTGTAACTTGACTTCTCACAGTGAGGGAAGTGCCAGAAGGCCCTCAGTGCTGGACCTCAGTGTCCGGGCAGAATGATGGAGGTGGAGATGCTCCTTCAGGTATACTGGACCGAGGCCATTTAGGGCTTTAAAGGTCAGCACCAACACTTTGAATTGTGCTCAGAAACGTACTGGGAGCCAGTGTAGGTCTTTCAAGACCGGTGTTATATGGTCTCGGCGGCCGCTCCCAGTCACCAGTCTAGCTGCCGCGTTCTGGATTAGTTGTAGTTTCCGGGTCACCTTCAAAGGTAGCCCCACTACCTTTGCTTGTTTGTTGTGGTTCTGCATTCAAGTGCTTACATTATTGTTTCTTGTGGTACAAAAGGATCATATATATGCCTAAGTCAACCATAGAGGATGTATGTAACTGGGACAGTTGTAGTTCTTCAACATCTGGAGTACACCAACACACTCCTGATGTATGCCATATATATGCTTGTGGCAAAAGACCCCATTAAATCCTTGGTCATGATCATAACTTTGCATGTACACTGTTCACCGTAGTTTTTATACACTGTCTGGTTTCTGAAAACCAAGGTGGGTGGAACCCTTTGGTTTATAGTAGAAAGTTCACTGAAAACATTCCTTCAGCGTGCAGTAAAACACAACAGATTGTAGATTAGTGTTAGTAATAATTAGGCAAGAGGCTGATAATAAAAATGGCAAGTATCTTCACTCTGTTATATAAATTAATGGTGCCACTGTTTTTGAGATACTTAGTACAATTGTTTTCCCTTCCACCCAAAAAGAAGAATGAAGATGTGAAACGTTGTAAGAGATAAATAAGAAGCAGCCATACTATTTTGCAACGGTCTGCAATGGGTGAAAACCTGTTTGCAGCAGGCTAAGAAAGTCTCGGGTGAGTGCTAGGAGACTATTTCTTCCGCTGTCAGATTGAAATGGGAGACTTCAGCCTAGCTTTGAGAACCAGACCAGCCAGCTGACCAAGCTCGGTTTGGCTTCACCTGCTCATGTTCTGAGAAGGCACCTGATTGTTCCATGGTTGGGCTGCTTTTGACTGCTGAAAAGCAAAGGTACCTGTGACCGTTCAGTCAGAAAAGTGTCCTTCACTATAAGGTCTCAAGGTGCTCACCAGGAAAACGTCTTCTGAAATTTTTCCCTACCAGCACTCAGCCTGCCACGAGAAAGAGCCAGGCATGCTTTGTTCCATTAGATTTGATCATCATTCAATTTCCCCTCCATAGTCTGTGTATTAGCAGAAAAGAGAGTAGTGTTTCAGCTTAGTGCACTGCTTCCATAGCAGGTGATGGAGTGGGTAGATATAAATAGTACACACACACACACACAAATACACAGACAAAATATACTGCCACTTGAGGTTGTCCATATAGAATTGACGTGCGGTAGGTTAAGGAATGTCAAAATGAATAACTTCCTTTCACAAAAGGCCTCTTTGGATGCAGAGGCATAGGAAAATCAGGTGGTACCCGGTGTGGAAAATTTTTTGTCAAACCCCCCCCCCTTTGATTTTTTTTGCCTGCAAAAATGGTTTTACGTTATTTCATATTTTCTTACAAAGGAATGTGGATTCTGGGCCTCTGATAACAAGTGGACAGATATTTAAATCTACAGGATGGTTTGTGTTTTGGCTTATGTTATTTTATTTATATTTATTTATTTAATAAAATTTATTTTTAAAAAACCTGCAAAGTGGTTTACCAAAACAAAAAAACACCACAGAAGTAAAATCAAGAAAAATTAACAATCCTACCTTAAAACATACAAAAGCTAAAATATTAAGATTAAAATTACTTCAACTTCCTAAGCATCTAGGTATGCTTGCCTAAAGAAGACTGCTTTTAGCAAGTGCATGAAAAGAGTATAGCAAAGGCACATGCTTTGTTGCAATAGGCAGGTTTCCTAAGTGCAGGTGCTGTCGCAGTAAACAATGCAGTACAGATGTGGAACCTGTAGTAGTAGCCAACCTAGTTTCTGATTTGATCCTGGAATGTCCCACTTTTCCATAGGATGTCCCTATTTTTATTGGAGAAATGTTGGAGGGTATGGAGTTGTCTGATCCTCAAGCCAACTGAAGGGAAGTCCCCCCCCCCCCAAAAAAAGTTTAATATTCTATTATGTTTTTATAGATGTTGGAAGCTGCCCAGAGTGCTGGGGCAACCCAATAAGATGTGTGTAAATAGTAAGATTATCATTATGGAATGGAATGTCCCTATTTTCATCAGAAAAAATGTTGGAGGGTATGAAATGGAACCTATATGTTTTCCGTGGATGTTTCTGCCTTAAAATCAGCATACTTCTGCAGACAGAGCCTGACAAGCTTTGTACAATAGGTTCTGAGGTTGAATTTTCCCTTGCATAATGATAATGAATAATTCACTTATCCTTTGCCTTCTCAAAGGTAGTTTCTGAATAAATAATTTGCTTGCAAGGATGCCTTTAGGTTACCCATGTAGCTATTGCAACAGTATATTGTCAGGTTTAACAAGTGAACAGGGGATGGAGAATGATCTTAAGAACATGAGAATTGCCTTGCTGAATCAAGCCAAGGCTCATCTGGTCCCGAACTTTGTTTCCACAGCAGCCAGCCATCTGCCTCTGGAAGCTCAAAGGAAGCTTGCTGTTTGCTATCAGCATCTGGAACACTCTGTTGTATAGGGTCTCTCAGCACGGATATTATATTTTGCCCACATGGCTAATACCCAGGGCTTTTTTCCAGGTAGAACTCTCTGGAACTCAGTTCTTTCACCTCTCAGATGGTGCCATTGCCTTTCTAATAGAACTAGGGAGGCGTTCATTGTGAGTTCTGGCACCTCCTTTTCTAGAAAAATAGCACTGCTAACATTGATATAGCACTGCTAACAGGGACGCGGGTGGTGCTGTGGGTTAAACCACAGAGCCTAGGTCTTGCCGATCAGAAGGTCGGCAGTTCGAATCCCCGTGACAAGGTGAGCTCCCGTTGCTCGGTCCCTGCTCCTGCCAACCTAGCAGTTCGAAAGCACGTCAAAGTGCAAGTAGATAAATAGGTACCGCTCCGGCGGGAAGGTAAAACGGCGTTTCCGTGCACTGCTCTGGTTCACCAGAAGCGGCTTAGTCATGCTGGCCACATGACCCGGAAGCTGTACGCCGGCTCCCTCGGCCAATAAAGCAAGATGAGCGCCGCAACCCCAGAGTCGGTCACAAGTGGTCAGGGGTCCCTTTACCTTTAATAGCGACATCTAATACCCCTACCATCCATTAGTTTATATTTTTTAAAGGCTATCTGAATGACCACCATTACATCCTAGGGCAGTTAAAGCCCTAAATCAGGAGTAGGCAACATGATACCCTCAATTTAGTTGAAATCTGCTTCCTTGCTATTTTCACCCATTGGTTCAGTTCCTGCCTCCTCTGGATCAACAGAGAACAATTCTCTTTTGTTGCTGTTATTATTTATATTTTATTGAAGTCATTTCAATTGAAAGAAATAAAAGTCATACAGAAAAAAGAAGGAAAAGTAAGGGGGAAAGAATAACAAATATAAATATAAAAAAGAATATATATGTGTGTGTGTGTGTGTGTGTGTGTGTGTATGCAATTTGCAACCTACAGTAGTCCCATACATTTATATAAATTGATATAGTGTTATTATCCTAATACTTATATAAATGTTAATAGCTTCATTTTGTATAAAGTCCTTCCATATATTATCAAATTTATCCAGGCAAAGTCTGTACCTGTAAGCAGTCTGTTCACAGGTTGCGAGTGATGTCATATTGTCAATCCATTGATTAACGGGTATATTGCCAATCCATTGATTAACGGGTATCATATGAAAGATTTAACTTTTTCTGCACAGTCATAGTTACACATTCCCGCACTTTCTCCCATAACCTAGTCAGTATAGAACACTTTACAAACATGTTTGAGGGAGAACAAGTCTTCTACAACTTATGCATGGCAGACTACTGCTACGCCTTTTCTTAACTAGTCTTGCCATACTTCAAAAAGTGAAAATCCTGACACAAAAGTTGTTGGCAAAGTTGTTGAGTCATAGGACCTTCAACTGTTTCTCATAAGGCATTGTTTTGAGGCTTCTTACCAAATGGGCGGTTCTCCTCTGTTCAAAGTACTCCAAATCTGGCCTGACCTGTGAAGGCTAGAGTGCATCTATTACAGTGGTGCCTCGCAAGACGAAAAGAATCCGTTCTGTGATTCTCTTCGTCTAGCAGTTTTTTCGTCTTGCAAAGCAAGCCCATTGACAGATTAGCGGATTAGCGCTATTAGCGGCTTTTAGCGGCTTATCTGCTGATAGGATCAGCTGATAGGCGGCTTAGCGGCTTAGAAAAGGGGGGGGGAGGGAAAAAAACCAGCAGGAACTCGCAAGACATTGTCATCTTGAGAAGCAAGCCCATAGGAAATTCGTTTTGCGAAGCACCTCCAAAACGGAAAACTCTTTCGTCTAGCGGGTTTTCCTTCTTGCGGGGAATTCGTCTTGCGGGGCACCACTGTACTTTCTGTGGTCTGAATGCTATGCTTCTGTTAATGGGGCCAAAGATTTTGTTAGCTTTGTTAAGCAGCTGCATCACACTGCTGACTCATGCTCAGTTTATCAATGGAGACGCCTAGCTCCTTTTCACATGTACTCTTTTCGATCTAGTACATCTATACACCCAAGTTCACGAGGATCCCAGAAAAATGCAGGCAGAACCTGACAAAGTTCAGCCATCCAGATTAGGGATTTATGTCACTCAAAGTCCTGTTGTTGGAGGGGAACATGAAAAATGACCGACGGGGGAGATATGGGGGGATTAAAAACATGGGGAAACTGTTGCTCCTTTCCACAAGAATCAGAGGCGTAAAAATAAATAAATCCTGTGGAGACAAGTGACTTCCCATTCCCTCCAAAAGTTGTTGTTCTAGTTTTAATTTTATAATGAATGATTTTAGCATGTTGTTTATGCTGTACTTTTGTATTGTTTTATTGTTGTTAGCCGCCCTGAGCCCGGCTTCGGCTGGGGAGGACGGGATATAAATAAAATTTATTATTATTATTATTAGTTAAAACAAGAGGGGAAGTAATCCAACATTTTTCAAATACTACATTCCATGCCTTTACAAGTACAGTACAGTGGTACCTTGGTTCTCAAACACGAAAACCCAGAATTAAGTGTTCTGGTTTTCAAAAGTTTTTCGGAAGCCGAATGTCCAATGTGGCTGTTGGCTATTGTTTCTGGGGCGCCTGCACCAATCAGAAGCTGTACCTTGGTTTTTGAACATTTCAGAAGTCAAATGGACTTCCAGAATGGATTAAGTTCGAGAACGAAGGTACCACTGTATTTGGCACTTTTGGTTTTGCTATTTATTTTGCCTTTTTAAGGCTTTTTCAGTTAATTTGTTTTTGTGACTGTGTGGAACCCGGTTCAGCTGATTGATTGATTGATTGTGTGACTGTGGAAATGGATAAAAATCCCCCCTCCAAACAATGACTATCATCAGAGCAAGTAAGAAAAAAATTAATTTTAATTTTCATAATCTACAATACTGTCTTATTTAATTTATAGTACAGTACATTGATTATTGCTTTCATTTTATAGATCAGTAGTCTCGTTGGAGAGTAAAATTCATGTTAAATTGCTGTTTTAGGGGTTGTTTTTAAAAGTCTGGAAAGGATTAATCCATTTTGCATTACTTTCTATGGGAAAGCACGCCTTGGTTTTGGAATGCTTTGGTTTTGGAACAGACTTCCGGAGCAGATTAAGTTTGAGAACCAAGGTACCACTGTAGAAACAAATCTTAATGAGAGAGCTCACGTCTGCTGGTGGTTGACATCTGGGTAAGAAAATGAAATGTTCACAGGACCAGAAACCTGGATAGTTGGTTTAGTTATATTTGTGAGAAATATTGACTGCTCACCAGAGCTGATTGCTAGAAGCATATTACTCTGCTGCTGAGGGAGCTGCACTGCTTACCTGTTTGTTACCTGTCCATGTGAATTCACAAAAGCCTAAACAACTTAGGCCCAAAGTACCTTAAGAACCACCTGATTCCTTATGTGCCACCTCGATTGCTGAGGTCTTCTGATGAGGCCCCTGAAGTTCGGATGGCCTTTCCCAGGGTTTTAGTGTGGCAGGCCCTGCAATGCCAAACTCCTTGCCAATACAGTGGTACCTCGGGTTACAGATGCTTCAGGTTACAGACACTTCAGGTTACAGACTCCACTAACTCAGAAATAGTACCTCAGGTTAAGAACTTTGCTTCAGGATGGGAAGAGAAATTATGTGACAGTGGCGCAGTGGCAGCAGGAGGCCCCATTAGCTAAAGTGGTACCTCAGGTTAAGAACAGTTTCAGGTTAAGAACGGACCTCTAGAACAAATTAAGTTCTTAACCCGAGGTACCACTGTACAGGTGTGGCAACTCATCTTTAGATGTCTTCTAAAAGTTATATTTTTCAGAAAGGCCTTTCAAACCTGAAATTCTTTGCCAACCAGTTTTTACTGATATGTTTGACATTTTTCAGTTGTTTTTACTTTGGGGTTTTTTTTTGTTGTTTTTTTTTTTGGTTATACACTGCCATGCGATGTTTTATATGAAAGTGTGATTTATAAATATTTAAAGAAGAAGGAAGGAAGTTGTTTCTAGGGTGCTGTTCTCTTCAGCAAATAAAAGAGAAAGGGAGCAGGAATGAAGAACTAAAACATGTTCCATGTGCAAAGTGTTCTGTGTATTCTAAGGAGCATGCTGGGAGTAGAAAACAAAAAACAAACAAACCCGCAGTTCAGCCAATCAGTTTGATAGCATGAAGGACTAACTTCCTGCCCTGCATTTTATTATTAACATTGATGATGTTGCTTTCAAAATGTGGTTAATAGTCATGATTAGTAGAAAAGTAAACGTGTGGGTATGTGTTGCCAATTTTAGTGTCTTTTGACTGACAGTTAATGCATTTCCACACCACACATACTTATTAGAGAAACACCCCCTTTCCTAGGGATGGGGGGAATGTATGTATGTATGTATGTATGTATTTATGACCTGCTTGCAGTGAAACACCCCAATACGAAAACATACTAGAATAAGAATCCCCACTTAAAAGGCTTGTTGAAAAAGGAGGTTCTTCAATTAATGTTGAAAAGGCTATGGAGATAGCATATGTCTGATATATACAGAAAGGGAGTTGTAAAGGGTAGTTTTGATTTTGTTTTTGGTGCTCAGGGGCGTCACCTGAGGGGGCCGAGGGCCCCCCGGAAATTTTCAAGGAGGGGACCAGGCCCCTTCAATATTCTGTGTTGTCATGCGCACATCGTGTGGGCATGCCACGTGACATGCTCGTGTCATGTGCACAAGACTCACAGTGGGCATGCAACATCAGCACATTGCACAGTGTGTACGCCTGAAACAAGCATGTCATGCGGTGCCGGCGGCCCCCTCAATCACTGGGGCAAGCTGGCACACCTGGTGGTTCAGAAAGAATTTGTGCCATGTATTATTATTATTATTATTATTATTATTATTATTATTATTATTTACCAACCCATACCCACAGGTCTCTGGGCGGCTCATAGAATAAACTCAAAATATAAAAGCACAAAATAAATAATCAAAATGAAGAAAACAACAACCCAATAACCCCCTCCCTCAACACATTTTAAAAGGGCATAGGATGTCAATCAAATCAACCAAAGGCCTGGTTAAAGAGGAACATTTTCACTGGTGCCTAAAGGTGTATAATGAAGGCATCAGCTGAACCTCCCTGGAAACAGCATTCCACAGATGGGGAGCCACTGCAGAAAAGGCCCATTCTCGTGTTGCCACCCTCTGGATGAGGAGGAGGCAGCACACAAAGAAGGGCCTCAGAAGATGATCTCAGGGTCCGGGTAGGTTCATATGGAAAGAGACGGTCCTTGGGGTATCACGGTCCTGAGCCATAATAAGCCGTAACTCTATAAGAAAGGCGTTTCACCACCAGGACACCACAACCGAACAAGTTCCTTCTGCAGTTTGGGAATGCAGAGTGTGTTTCGTTGGCCTGTTCTCATAGATCTTTGGTCTTAGGGAAGTTTTCCCTTGCCTTCGGTTCGGCTCTGCTTGTATTCTTAAGGATAAAGCAAATATTGTCATTGCACCACAAAGGAAATCAAAATGCAGTACCACTTTTCTTCCAACTTGCTACAGCGCAGGGAAGTGGCGCCAAGTGCATAAGAATATATGATACTTGTGTACGGAGAGTGAGAGAGAAATAGAGAGATAACTGCCAGTTCCTATTCTTTCTCCCAAGAAAGATACTGTGTAGGAAATAGCTTGATTAGATTGCTGGATTTTGTAAAATCCCCCTGATGATCTGGTACTGAACCATTTTAATACGAATATTCCCACCTGATGTCCTGCCTGTTCACACATCTGGCCTGTGACAGAAACAGGTGTTGTTCCTTTTAGCTTGCCTTAGAGCTTAATAGCTATGCTGTTTTCCTCCTATAAATGTTTATTCTGTCTCTTAGAGAACTTGTTAGCCATCATCTATCAGGTGCTCCAGAGATTATACCCAAGCACTGGAAAGACCTCAGCCCTTGATAGTTTAACAGTTGGCTAAACAATGTTCAGCACTGGAAAAATAAAAAAATTCCTTCCTGTAGCACCTTAAAGACCAACTAAGTTAGTTCTTGGTATGAGCTTTCGTGTGCATGCACACTTCTTCAGATACACACGAAAGCTCATACCAAGAACTAACTTAGTTGGTCTTTAAGGTGCTACCATTCCAGAGTTGTGCTTACCAGGAGGACGCTCGGAAAGGTCAGGGAGACTGAGGGGGCCTCCGGACAACCCCAGAGCATCATAAATCACAACAGTTTAACTATCCTGTGAGGTTTATTCTTATTCTTATTCTTATTCTTATTCTTATTCTTATTCTTATTAGTAGTAGTAGTAGTACAGTTTCCAGTTCAATATGATAAGCAACTATGTGATCTAATAGTTAAGAGTGATGGGCTAGGAATACCCATCTGCCTTGAAGGTCACTGAGTGACCTTGCATCAGTCACCATGCTTTAGCTTACCATATCTGAAACTAAATGGGTGATGGGTTGTGTGTAAAAGGTAAAGGGACCCCTGACCATTAGGTCCAGTCGTGGCTGACTCTGGGGTTGCAGCGCTCATCTCGTTTTATTGGCTGAGGAGCTGGCGTATCATATATGACATTTTGAGCATCTCGGAGCAAAGTCAAGATACAATGCAATACCTTCAACATATTTTTTCATCACATTGTATTTAGGTACAGTGGTACCTTGGGTTACAGACGCTTCAGGTTACAGACTCCACTAACCCAGAAATAGTACCTCGGGTTAAGAACTTTGCTTCAGGATGAGAACAGAAATCGTGCGGCGGTGGCACACTGGCAGCAGGAGGCCCCATTAGCTAAAGTGGTACCTCAGGTTAAGAACAGTTTCAGGTTAAGAACAGACCTCCAGAATGAATTAAGTTCTTAACCCGAGGTACCACTAACTTCATAAATGTACTTCCTGGAATTATTCATGCACCACTGTGGCTTTCAATGCCACCCTGCTCTTAATTCTGAACAATAGTACGGGAGCAGCCCAGCTTCCAGAAATTTAACAGCTGAGATATAAAGTAAACTAATATCAGAAAGTCCTGAAAGGCTACAGCACATTGATGAATAACATTTTTAATTCTTTCTTGTCAGGCCAATGTGATTGCTTCCTTTGATAGCTTACCGTCTAAAATGTCATACATGAACCTGTAGGCAGCTTAATGAATCCAGTAGTATGCATGTATCTATTTATTTAAATGAATTTTCCATTTCTTTATTTTCTAACATTTCTTTATCCCCTTCAGGCTTTCGCAAAAGCCATTTATTTGCCCAATGATCTGTTAAGATGACGTAAGACACGGGACAGGCACAGCAGAGGAGATTTCAATCGATATTGTACAGACCCTGCAGCATAGCCAGCCTTCTTTAAGTTACAGAAGCTGAAGATTATGAACATCCATCTTTTTGAGACTCCTTCTCGGAACCTGTGTGTCAGAAATACCCTTTTACCTTTTATGATAGATTTTGACTCATTCATATATATATATATATATACACACACACACACACACACACACACACACACACAGTCATACTTTCAGAATTTTTTTTGGGGGGGGAGAGGTGGGGTTGATAGAAAGGTACAATATTTTGCTACATTTATGTCCAGAATGAACTGTTTTGATAGACATAGCATTACACACGTATGTTACCTGACACCTTTTACAATTACTTATAGACGTTCACAAGTGGTATCTTCAACAAAGTGTTTCAGTATGGAACAATTCCTATTCAGAACACCAACCAGTTTCCATTCTCTCTCCCACCTAGATTTCTGTCCCAACTCCAACTGTCAGCATTCCATTCTCACAGATGATGATGATGTCAAATTTAGCTTCATACAGTTCCACCTTTCCCCACAGTCTTAAGTTCATTTCTCCATAGTCCCACTCCCGTTTGCTATTTTTCTATTTTTAAAAAAGTCCTCATGAAGATTCACCAGTGTTTCAAGGCAGATTCATCCAAATGTACACTTCCTTGTATGAATTTTTGCCTAATATACATATTTTTGCAAATCAATTCCCCATAATACAATGCATTTTGCTTGCTTTTTCATTAATATATTGTGGGTTGTTATTGTTTTTGCACACTTTGTCCAATAACATGCATTTCTGCACCTATTACTTGGTTGGAAAACTGCATTGTAAATTCAAAGAATGTGAATTTTCAAGGCTTGCTGTGTTTCAATTCACATATTGTTGTGGAAAGTACAAATTAGTTACTTAAATGCAAACTGGATGTAATTTCTCTCCCATCCCTAGTCCTCATTGACCTATTTTTCCAATTCCATAAGAAAGCTTATGGCTTATGCTTTCTTCCTAAAAATATCTTGACTTCTGCAAAGCTTGAGGTTTCCCCAAGCCTACTGATACTTTCCACTTGTGTTGGAGATAAAAGCATAACTGAAAACAGTGGGAATGAACATTGGAAACAGTGGGGATGATCCAACACTCTTCAGACCTATCCAGGAAAAAAAAATTTGTTGAGATTAGGTTTAATCCCTTTTAGGCTGTGGTCTAAACACTGATGGCAACCGCTAAGAACAAACTCAGGTTGCTTGAAGAATTCAGTATTTGTTTATTCCAACACAATAACCTAATCTAGACTTCCTGGAGTAATGTGCAGATTGGAACTTTCTTATCCACTAGCTTTCTCACTGTTTCAGTGCAGTTCTTGACTCATAATCGTTGTAAATGCAGTTTGAGAGAGGAGATTGCCCAGAAGTGAATATGGCCCTTGAACTGAAAACCAAAACCAAAGCTCATCTACACATTTGATTATATGCATCACAAAGTAATGTAAAATGAATTTGTAAATTGAGTTTGCAAGCCAGCCCACAACACTAGTACATTGATGAGAACCAATTTCTTTTTGAAGGGAGAGAGAAATGGAACCCTAATTTTTACTGGCCACGCAAGGCAATGCTAGATGAGAAAGAGGATGAGAAACATGCTCGCCAGCCACTCCCAGTCCTGAGTACATGGATTAAGCATAGTGTCAGTGGATGGAGCCAATGGACAAGGAGAAATGCAATAGCAGGACTGAGAACCCAACTAAGTCTTGCAACTGACCAGAATGAAGATTGCCAGTGTAGTGTGGTATCTTTCAAGAGCTGGCATTGGGGAATCATAGAATTGTAAAGTTGGAGAATGTTATGTTTCACAATCTGCCCAAACAACTATTGTTATGGTTCAGGTATATAAATGCATCTAATAAATAAAACAAAGCCCAAACCCTACAACAACCTCTTAACTTGAGTCACTAGGCTGACAGATAATATCTCACCTAAGGCTGTTCACAAAGTTCATATTGACCTCGTTCCTCCCTGGTGTCTTTCACAGGACCAGTACAGCTCTGACTGCCTTGACTTTTTGGGTTTATATAAGTAGCAAAGGGGCTGTGTTTCTGAATAGAAAGATGTAAAAACAAAGAAAAGATGCTCAGGGCAAGATGACAAATAGCAATGCAAGGTTTACTTCAGCAAGCACATGTTGGGAGGAGAGAGAAACAGCCTCTGATTCCCTACCAATGTAAATAATCCCAAGACAAGAAAGCTGAACTACGAAATTAAACAGCTGGATGAATATCCCTGAGCATGTAAACATGCCCCAAGAACTGGCACTCAAGCAACAGCAAAAATAATGCCTTGTAGATTCTCAGTTCCCTACTGTTCTGTGCACATTAGGCCAATAGCAAAATGCTTGTCTACTACATTTCCCTGAAAACTCTCCATGCAAATCTCTCCTTAGTTGTTTCTGGAAGTCCGGTAAGTGGGGGGGGGAGTGTGTTTTAATGTCCATTCTACACCCTCCCCCAATTCTACCTTTGGGTTCTGTATCAGAGGGACTCACCTCGGCCTGAAATCAGAACACCTCAGGCACAGAGGGTTTCTATTTTATTTTATGTAAAGATATATTGAGGAGGGAAACTAACCTTTTAGAATTAACTTTTAGTACATATCGATTTCATGTCAAGGGTTTGTGTTCTAATGCTGCCTTATCCATCACGAGTGTTAATAAGTAGGAGAGCTCTGTGGGGACGGAGCAAAAGAAACAGACCGAAAAGGCAGAAAAAGGAGAGGCTTCTGAAATGTCCAAGCAGGGGACACGAGCTACGCTTCCTATATTCTCCCATGAATCAGGCATTTTCTTGAAGCTTCTCACTCAGCATCTTAATGCATCGCCCCTGCTTTTGCTGTATGTTATCTGCTAATTTTCCTTTCTACTTAACAGAAGAAAAAGGCTATTGAGGTAATTATTGTTTATCTCTCTTCAAAGTACTTTCAGGCATGTGGTTTTTAAAGCAGTTCGGCTTGGGCCACTACAATTCAGGCTGTGGCTTGACTCATTGAGCCCAGAGGAGCCATTTACACAGTGCTCCCCTAGCCCCTCTCAATAGTGCTATGCTATCAATTATAGCCTCTGCTGGCAAGAGGCTTTTTCCAATTCAGTCTGGAGGCAAAGCAACCTCACCCCTGTTGCCTATTTAACAGGTCCAGAAAGGACCTGGGCCATAGATAATAATACTTTAGCATTTAAACAGCACGTTTCACATTTTCTCAAAGCACATCACATATATTCACTCGGTAACTCCTTCTGAACTTTCTTCTTTGTGGGGAGTTTGATTTCATCTGGGAAGATGGGGAGGAAATAAGCCCCTGATTTAAATTTCCAAAGTCCTTTAACAGTTAGGGTTGCTGCAAATGAAGTCGTTCTATTTGAGCAAGGACTTAGTGAGAGGACAGGGGGCACACAGGGAGTGCCAGCTTGGCCCCATGACAGTGGGTGCCCAGGGCCATGGGTTCCATGCAGCGTGCATGGTCTTGGCACCAAAATTTGCGGGTGCCCAGCACCTTCATGTTGGGAAAGATGGAGGGCACAAGGAGAAGGGGACGACAGAGGATGAGATGGTTGGATAGTGTTCTCGAAGCTACCAGCATGAATTTGACTAAACTGCGGGAGGCAGTGGAGGACAGGAGTGCCTGGCGTGCTCTGGTCTATGGGGTCACGAAGAGTCGGACACGACTAAACGACTAAACAACAGCAACAACAGCCCCTTCATGGGAAATTTTGTGGCTGTTTGGGTACCCAGGGCCCCGGGGAGCTGGCACCTATGTAGGGAAGCATGAGAGAGAGAGAGAGAGAGAGAGAGAGAGAGAGAGAGAGAGAGCGCCTTTATGCAGGCCTTTCAATAGGGCAGTTTAGTTGGATGCAACCTTTAGTGAGCATCTCCTTAAACTCTTTTATCCCACAGCCTTACCTGTGGTAGTCTAAGGACTACAACTGTTCCATTTCTCTCTCTCCATCCCCTTCATTACTGATCTGGCTGCACTATTGTGTGTGCTTCCATTTATTGCCTCTCTGTTTTTATTTTGAAATAAAATACCTTTAAAACAAAAGAGGCTACGAAACAAACTGTTGACTCACTGCAAGCTGCACTGTGTGAAAATGAGAACTTGGAGAAAGAGGGAACTGTGCTGCAAAAAGGAAGATGGGAGGATGCTGAACTGGAGAAACTTCAGCTGAACTAGGGTCTTGGGAAGGATAAAATAAGAAGATTAATTTGTAGGCCAATTCACATTGTTGGTTGCTGCTTAATGATGCGCCAGCTAACCAACAGGTGGAACCATGTTTGGAGGCTCTGCGCCAAAGGCCTTTTCAGTGGCAGCTGCCCATTCTGGAACTTGACCAGTTATGGAACATCCTAGAGGAGTTTAGTCTGCCCCCTTATTCACTGTATTTTACGTGGGCAATAAAAACATTTTTATTCCACCACACTGATTTATTTCAATCTGAAGCAGCTTCCCATGTTGGGTGGAGCTGTTAGGCCAGCTTCTGAGCAAGTGAATCACGGTTGCTCACTAGGAGAGACAGGCAGGTGGGCAAGATGGTGGTAAGGTCAGCACAGTGCAAATGTGCTGGCAGGAGTGCTGGATGGTGTCAACACTGCGCCAACTCTCCCTCCCAGTAAACAATATCAACCCATCTGGCAGGAAACTGGTGAGCTGCTTCTAATTTTATTTTTGCTGGCGATGGACTATTTTTTTTTAAAAAAAAATGTTTGTTTTTTTAATGCTCCCTCATTTTAATAGTGTTAAGATTTATTTTAATGTTGAAAAGTATGGGGGGAGGTTAATGGACCCAAAGTGTACAGATGTATATATAAAAGAACATAACCAGCAACACCTAACCAGCAATCCTGATTGATAACATACCCAGTCATTGCAGAGGCAAAACATTACTTACTGATAGACACAATGAATAAAACTCACAGTCTTCTTAGGTTTTGGAAATGACCTCATAAACTAATGGAACTGTCACAAGAGAGTGCGAAATAAAACACCTAGGGTTTTTTTCTTTAATCATAAGTGGAAATGTTTCTCTCAGCAAGTCATTATGTTCTGTGTTTCCATTAAATAATAATAAAAAAAATCTGTTGACATATAACTTGACTGACACTGCAGCAAATTCTTTGCAGTCGTAGCCTGAAGTAATATATGATAATGAACTTGAAGGAATCCAGCAAATGATATTACCAGCAATGTAGTGGTTAGATCAGGGCTGTTTTTCAGCTGGAACTCAATTCTGGCACCTCTCAGGTGGGTGCCATTGCCATTCTAAGAGAATGAGGGAGGTGTTCATGGTGAGTTCCGGCACCTCTTTTTCTCAAATAATAGCACTGGTATTGACAAATAAATGAGGAGATCTAGCTTAAGGGACACGGGTGGCGCTGTGGGTAAAACCTCAGCACCTAGGACTTGCCGATCGCATGGTCGGTGGTTCGAATCCCCACGGTGGGGTGCGCTCCCGTAGTTCGGTCCCAGCGCCTGCCAACCTAGCAGTTCGAAAGCACCCCCAGGTGCAAGTAGATAAATAGGGACCGCTTACTAGCGGGAAGGTAAACGGCGTTTCTGTGTGTGACTCTGGCTCACCAGAGTAGCTTCGTCACACTGGCCACGTGACCCGGAAGTGTCTGCGGACAGCGCTGGCTCCCGGCCTATAGAGTGAGATGAGCACACAACCCTAGAGTCTGGCAAGACTGGCCCGTACGGGCAGGGGTACCTTTACCTTTACCTAGCTTCATATCTCTACCAGGCCATGGACACACTATTTACCTCTCAAGGTTGTTGTGAAGATAAATGGATGGAGGAAAAATCATGCATTAAGCTCCAGCAGGGTATAATGAAATGGAGAGGTTCAACTATCCCAAAGGTATAACTATGTTAGGGAGCTAACTATTCAGTGCATCCATCTGAATGGCTTCAGGTTGCCCACCCCTATTCCAGACCATCTTGGGAACTTCTGTACTGGGGAGGTGGAGGAGTGGGTGTCCATTCTTCTCCATCACACAACCATGGTTTGTAAGATTTGTTAATTTGTTCACCATAATTTTCAGGACTCAGTTTTGAGTATAAATAGTTGGTGAAACTCCTGACCATAAAGCTGGCGTAAGCCTGAAATGATAACTGTTAATTTAGTGGCACATTTCTCAAGCTGACTTCCTACGCTGTTGCTGTAGAGCTCGAGTTTTTGCCTTGTGTTGAAGTTTTAGGAATGCTGTTATTGTTTATTGCTGCTGTTGAACTACACACCCACCCACCCACACTTAAATAGTGTTCAGGTAGCAGATTATTTGCAGTCTTCTGTCTGACACTAGCCTGGACTGACAAATAGTCTGACCAGGTATGAGCCAGCTCCCCATGTTCCTCTGATAGGTCTCCTTCACACTTCTCCATTTTTATTTTTTTTTAATGTATGATGAAATTGTGGGTGGGCGAGATCTATTGTTCCTTGCATTCTTTTTTTGTGAGGGGTGGGGCTGACAGTGACTCCTGCAGCAGTCAGTCTTTTGAACACTATAATGCATGAATAAACCCTGAAAGAATTATTATTGTTTCTCAATGTGCATTTGGTTCTTCATGGTTCAAAGAGCTAACATGGAAAGTGCAAATAAGAAAATTAGTTCATACATGATCACTGAATAGTGCAGTTAAAAACAATAACTAACTATGTCGAGGCAATGAAACAGCTGTACGTTCCGAGAAATTAACAGACTCTGCTTTCTTTGCAGTCTGCATTAATGAGTATACAAAAAAGTGGATTTATTAAAAAAAAATTACAACATATCCCTCTAGAGTTTAGGTTAATATTGAGCTGTGAGATTATCCACAGAGACAAACTTTTAAGAATTTCCTTTGGAGGCTGAAAAGCAAGAAGTTAATCAATTGTTTAAGATAAATGTGATATTTAGAAGGGACACAAATTGCAGTAAACAGAAAAGAGTCCTATTGAGTCCATGTATGATAGCTATTTTTCCTTTCCTTTTTTTCCATTGCAGCTTTCTTTAAATAATTAATATGAACATAATTCAGCTGTAATGTCATAGCAGGGAATTGAGCTCTCTTTTCAGGGCAATGGCATCCCTTTGGAAAAAATGTTCCCCATTAACTTGAGCCAAAAAGTCATTTTGCATGCCTGTAAAAGCTATAGCTGGATTTGCATTTTTAATTCACCTACGTTAATGATAGAGTTGCGTATTCCCTTAATTGTGAGCAAAAGAGTTGCACATAAGGATGCAATTTTCTTAATGTTGGACAAGCTTCCAGTGCATTCCAATAACACTTGATGCAACAAGATTAATAAGAGCCTAGTTCTCTTGTGTGTGTTTCCCTTAAAGACGAACTTTAGAAAGATATAAACCAGGTCTAAAGAGAAGCAGACTAGCAAAGCAATCCTAACTATAGAAAGTCAGCATGGTACCCCATGCCAAACTCCATTCAGGAGGAAATTGGGGGAGGGGTGGACTTACATCTTCATTTTTGCTGGCTAAATTATGCTGGGTTGATAGGTCACATGATCAAGCTGATGAGGGTTTGGAATAAGTGTAAGTCTTTCCTTGCCCATCCCCCCTTTTTGCATTTACACTGTTCTCTAAGATGGTAAATGTTAATGTTTTAGGTTTTTCTAAAAGAAGACACACTGTAATATGCTATTTATATTTTGATGTTTGGCTCTAAAGTATTCTTACAAAGCAAAACGACCAGTGATCTTTTAAAAAACACACCAAAAAACGAAAACATTTTGCCAACACTCCCAAGAAGACTCGAGACAAGAAAGATGGGTAAACAGGCTATATTTATTAAAATCTAAAAAGTAATGATTCAACCAAATTAACCAGAACCAACAAGGTCTGGGCAGTGAGGTGGAGAGATGGGAGGATTTCGATTTTCCCGTCTCCCCCCCTTACTACAGGCTCCTTGGGTATGTGCACCTGACATGCACACTGTGGCTCTAATGGCCAACATTCACCTGGTTGCACCTGACAGGCCCAAACACCAATCTGGCTCCGATATGATTCTGATATTTTCCAAAATCCACTCACTCACCTGGACTGAATGCCAATTAGCCAAATCCAAACAAAACCACAACTCTAGTCACGCAAACAACACCCAACTGTATGAAATAGGTGAAGAAGACATGACACCGGCCAATTAGTGCTGTTGTTGTTTAGTCGTTTAGTTGTGTCCGACTCTTCGTGACCCCATGGACCAGAGCACGCCAGGCACTCCTGTCTTCCACTGCCTCCCGCAGTTTGGTCAAACTCATGCTGGTAGCTTCGAGAACAAGATCCAACCATCTCGTCCTCTGTCGTCCCCTTCTCCTTGTGCCCTCCATCTTTCCCAACATCAGGGTCTTTTCCAGGGAGTCTTCTCTTCTCATGAGGTGGCCAAAGTATTGGAGCCTCAGCTTCAGGATCAGTCCTTCCAATGAGCACTCAGGGCTGATTTCCTTCAGAATGGATAGGTTTGATCTTCTTGCAGATCATGGGGCTCTCAAGAGTCTCCTCCAGCACCATAATTCAAAAGCATCAATTCTTCAGTGATCAGCCTTCTTTATGGTCCAGCTCTCACTTCCATACATCACTACTGGGAAAGCCATAGCTTTAACTATACAGACCTTTAGCAAGGTGATGTCTCTGCTTTTTAAGATGCTGTCTAGGTTTGTCATTGGTTTTCTCCCGTTCATGGATCACTGCCTTGCCGTGGTGAAGGGGCTTGAATAACTCAGAGAAGCTATGAACTATTCCGTGCAGGCCAATTAGTGGCACCCCCCAAATTCCAACTCAGTCCCCTCAAAGGAGGCAACTAGCAGAGCCTACGTTGGAAAAGGGGTGGGAGCGTGGGTGTCTCAATGAGAAGAGGGAAGAGGGTGGGGTGGGCTTAAATAGCCTGATCTCCCTGTAGCAAGTTTGCCACCTTGCTCCTACAATTGAGGGGGCCAGGAACACTAGAACACTGCATGCACACTGCGAGTTGTGTGCGTGTGACATCAGCACACTCTACGGTGTGCATGCATGATGTAAGCACACCCGCTGAGGAATTTTGAGGTGGCCTGGCCTATTCCTTGAAAATGTCCCCCCCCAGTCCCCAACCCCCTCTAGATGGCGCTCCTGTCCTATAGGACAAATCTCCCCATGTGGCTGTCCACATTACACCTGTGGGTGAGCCCATCTCTCCTCTTATTGCAGGGGAGAAGACGTGGCAAATGTGTCCCTTCGCATAGGGGCAAGGAATGGAATTTCCAGGCTTTACAGGAAAGACTGTGCTAAAACAGCTTACCTAATTTCATGTTGCCAGAAAGATCTCCCTCATGTTGCTTTGATGCGCTTCCTCGTTTTTTTGTTTGCATGCATATTGCTTCTTTTCTGTACCGTTTTCCTCGGCACCAGTGTTCTCGGCTCCGCCAGCCTTCTCTGCCATTAACCTGATTGGTTGTTGTGACCTGTGTGATTTAGTTAACGCGTCGTGTGGCCACATGTCACATGATAACATCATACATGCTCTGAAAGAAAATCGCTATCAGATTAAGCAGTAGTGAACGTAAAGAATGTGGAAAGTGCCAGCAGTAAGCAGCGGTTGGGGGGAATAAAATGGTTTAGAACAGCTTCAAAATTGCATGAATTTTATTCTGAACTTTGAAGTGAAATACTGACATCGGAGAATATTTAATGAACCCCTAGATTTCATCTCTTGGTCTACCCTTGACTTAGAAGTCAAGCCGTTTGGGTCCCCTGTGCTGCATTGCCACGAATCTGACAACATAGTGTTTCACTGCTATGAAGTTTGTGTGGCTTTTTAGTGTACCACATCCTGTAATCTGGGAAACACTTCGTCAGTGTGTAATTAAAAGACAGAAGTATAGAAAGCATATCATGCAGAAATACCTCTTTAGCTGAGCTGATGGGGGAGAGGGCGGTATTTAGTTTTTGGTGGAATTTACTTAGAAGCAAAAACCTGCCAATGCTTTTATTTCCTCTTTCCCACCCCGGCCATATTATTGTCACCAAGAGAAGACATTGTAACTCGCAAAGATTGGCAAGTCTTTAAGTATCTGGGAATGTTATCAAATCAGACAAATATGGAATGTCCTTTGGTATTTGCAAAAGGTATCATAGTCTAGTAATTTGGCATGCCCAAGGCAGCTGGGATTGACATCATAGCACAACCATTTGGCATCTACATACGTGAAAAGATCCCTTAGGTACCAGAAAGGAATGGATAGTTTTCTACTCAGTTTATCTCTAGCAGTACATCCAACAGAATCTTTAAAAAAATATATAATAATAATAACATAACGCCTCATTATAGGCTTTCGTTAAAATAATAAAATCAGGTCAGAACACCAACAGCCAGCTAAACGCTTTCATCTCCAGTATCTTGCATATAGCAAATTCAACATTTTTGCTTTTAAAATATTGTTCTTGCACAGCTGGAGAAGGCACAACAGTATTATAATAATATCCCCATTTTAAGAGCTATTGCATTTACATGACAAACCCCCTCGCATATAGAAAACACAGATGGGAGTTGTGGGGTCATGGCAGCACCATCCCCACTGATGATGTGTTTGCTAGTTATGCTCCCTTCCAGCTGTTTATTTGTTTCAGTGAACCATTCAGAATTCCAACCAGTTACTCAGTCAGGATCTCACCCACATGCAAGAGCCTTCTGTACATACTGTAGGTGTTTGTCAAAATGTGTGCCCCACAGGGAACATGGTCAGCAGGAACATCAGAAACTTGGGGCAGGGTTCCCCCACTCTTATGTATGCTTCAGCTTTGGGGAGGGAGGTTGTCTGAACACTCCTTTGGTTACTGGTGGAACTCATCAGTACCTGGGGAGGGGTGGTGGTAACTGTTTGAAGACAGGAATGGAGCCAGAGAAAGAGAGAAAGTTGCATGGAAAGGGGAGGTAAATTAATAAGGTAGTGGTGCTCATGATGGCTACAGCACACCTGAATATGCACTGGAATAAGCGGATCCTGCCCAGGAGGGAAGACTAATTTAAATGTAGAAATGAAACCTATTTTGTAAGGCCACAATATGTGTAAAACCAGACTGCTAACATCTTCATATGCTCCAGAAATTTGGGGTCCAGGATTAATGCTGGTGTACTAATCCTAATTGCCAAAAGCAGTGTTCAAATGGCTTCTCAAAATTCTATACGCTACTTGCGGGAAGAAGAAAAATTGATGTAAATTTTATTGAATTCTTCCAGAAGAAGGACAAGCTCCCAGATGGGTAGGTATCACCATCGGCAGCAATGATAGCACAGCTCCTTTCTTCCTTTTTCAACACCAACAACAAAAACAGTGCTGACAGTCTGGCAGCCATTTTGCATCTTCCACAATGTACATATTTATAATTCCTGAGCACCGTGTATGTGTTGTGGTTCTTGCATGCACACACACACACACACACACACACACTGCAGAAGATATGGAGAACATTCAGTTCTAGGAGACTGAGGAACATAAAAACCTTGGTAAATATCTTAGACATTTCATGCAGGCCCAGAGCCACAGATTTGGTCCGTGGCAAACTTCTAACAAATTGTTGTTCCACGTGGAGGGCTTTGATATACTGTATTAATCTTCTATAAACTAGCAGCACAGATATAAGAAGAGTACAGGAGAGTGCGGTGGGGAAGAGCAGAGCAGTGGGGATTTGGGAATTGTCAGTATTTGTAGCAGAGGAAAGTATGTGGTGGTTTTCTATGGATGAGGAGATTAGATGGCTGGGATCTGTAGACAGTGCAAGTAACAGCATATGAATAAAGGGCTAAGGTGATGCATAGATGTTAGCTGCAAGTTTGTTGTTGTTGTTGTTGTTGTTGTTGTTGTTACTGCTGCTGCTGCTGCTGCTGCATTTATGGACAAAAACACAGATTTCAGTGAAGGTATCAAAGTCATCCCTGGGGTAACATAGACTTCAATTATTATTTTTTAATGTACGACTGGGTTGGTCAATAAGCAATAGTGGACAATATGGTGGAACACAACCATGTACAGTACCTCATCTCCAAAATTGCTGCTACTAGTGGGAGGTTGTCAGGGACTGGGCAGAGGAGGAATGGTAGAGACTGCACCCCCAGCCTGACCCTTCCAGAGAAGAGAAAGACAGCTTAGTTTTGCAACAGGGGCTTGAGGGAGGTCGCAGCTCAGAGGCAGAGGAGGGGGAAAGTTTGGAAATAATGGGAAAGGAGGAGGAGGAAGAGGAAGCACCAGGGGGGTGACAGCTGATGGACACAGTGTCTTCAGAAAGCATTCCAGACCTCCCTCTCCCAGAACCCTGCGAGCCTTGAAAGTAGGAGAGCAAAGAGCTCTAAGACAGGGGGCACTTATCAGCACCTGTAGAAGAGACAATGAGATTGACGAATGAGGAAGTGGAAGAGATGGGGGTGTGTGGAGATTCACTTGAGACAATGCCATTATCCAAGAGGCTGGGTTCTATAGAGTCTCTCTGTAAATAGTGAATAAAAAGTGGACGGTCAGTAAGAAACATTTCCTTGTCTTTGTACGTTCCTGGACAACTAGCCATGGGAGTAGCCTGACAGAGATGGATTTAAAGGGTGGTTTGAGCCACATTGTGCTCCACTGGTCTGAGTTTATTTCGTAACCTATATCATGCACCCATCGTTTTTTAATTGTGTCAAGTGAGATTGCAGGGTTGTGGAATAGTATATTGTATATTGTGGAGTCACTGGCAGCAGCCTGACAGAGGTTGAGAGGGAGGGAAGAGGCAGTAAGGAGTTTGGCATGGTGCAATTGCACCAACAAGAGCACCGGCTTGGCTCTGCCAGTGCGTTTACACCATGTCAACTTTGTTGCCACCTCGAACCTCCCCCTCTAGCACCCAGAAAGCAGGTGCAATGCTCTTGATGTAAGGTCAGGAGAATGGTGATGCCCCACCATGCCATCTACTAATGACAGTAGACTCCCTAAAAAGTCTGGACATTTTTAGTAGGAAATTTGAGATGTGGTCCTGGGCATTTCCTGGCTTCACACAGCACAACTGTATGTGATGCTATTGGGCTAGAGAGAGAGAGAAACGCAGTAAAATCCTGATTCAAAGAGGGCTATAGTAATTATATTCTTTAAGTAGTGCCTATTCAATCTCATACTCTTAACGCTTTCTTTCAGATAATCCTACTGTGGCATAGTCATAAAAAACCTCTTCCTGGTATGGACATCCCCCTTAGGACTAGCTTCCTGTACTGCGGTTAATCTTTTTCTTCTTTTTTCCATTGACAACATAAAAAATTCTCTTGAATACTTCAGAGCAAAGCAATTTTATTTTAATGTATTTCTGCTTCATTTGTATAACAGAATCTATCCCGGTTTTATATCTTTGGCAGAAAGATGAAATATCAGGTCTAATCTTTTCTGTAATTTAATGGGGATCCAATACAATCCAAGGACAGTGAATAATGTAAAATCCTATATTTTACTCCAGTAGTAATATTTAGCTCTGGCTGGAGCTTCCTCAGCTCATTCATATTGAAAGAGAGATGTAAGCAAGATTGGGAAAGCCATGTAAGTAATCAAATGCTTAGCTCTGATATATGGTAAGCTGTTGAAGAGTAGTTACTGTAATTATAATTTCTTTTTATGTCCAAGAAAGTTGGCAACAGTAGATTTGTACTTTCATGTTTCATCTGTAGGTATCAGACAGATAGATATATTGGATTTATTTTAATTACTTTTCAAATGAGCATCTAAGGCTATGCTTAACCGTATTGTAAATGATCAACAGAAACATCAGCCTTTTTTGGTGACGTGAGTTATATTTTGAACATGGGTAAAAAAAATGCTCAGCGTGAATGAAGAAGTAAATTATCATATTTCTGAAGCCTTTAACAATTCCATAGATGTCTGAAGAATGATTTGAGACTAGAAAGAGAATTGCACAATATATTTACTTATGGAGAATAGTATAGCTACCTTCAGGACAGATAGTTGGATTCAGAAGAGTTTCTTCTGAGGAGGATCTTATTTTAACAGAGGGACAGTGCTTCTTATTGGGTAGAAACAGCTTACACCAATGAAGAAACCTCCTGGATCCAACCCAGGTTGTTCACAAGTCTTCGTTTCCATTACAAGGTTAACATCATTAAAATATTGCTTTCATGGCCCATGCCTAGTAGGCTACAATGTGGTCATGGCAATTGGACAACACTTCTGGTGGCATTTTGTAAGCACGATGGCACATTGGAAGAATGCAGTTGGATATCTGCACATAATTACACTGGTCTAGGGGCAGCCATTTCCTTTTCAGTGTCTTTGGAAAGGAAATGGAAATGATATTATTTCTCTTCCCAAAGTAAGATACTGAGCTTGCTGGTGCGATACTGATAGCTCAGCTGTTGTTCTATAGCAGCAGTTCTTAACCTGTGGGTCCCCAGATGTTATTGGACCACAACTCCCATCATCCCTGAGCTCTGGCCTTGCTAGCTAGGGGTGATGGGAGTTGTAGTTCAACAACATCTGGGAACCCACAGCTTGAGAAAGGCTGATCTATAGGAAGGGAGGGAGAGAGGTGGGTGGGTGGGTGAGCAGCCACTTTGTCCCATCTGATATGCCCATTATGGAAAGCTTCGCAGGCAACCTCTGAAATACTGGGCTGATCGGAAAGAGGACAGCTGTCCACTCTGGTACCTCTGCAGGCCTTAGTACCACCAATCACATTAGTTCCTATGGTGCAGTTTACATGAGACTCTGGAAGCATAGGCAGTGCATACTGCCTCTGATCTGCTCATAACTTGCATCAAATGGGTGGCACTGGTTATCTGCAGTGGGCCCCTTAACCGAGTAGGTGCTAAATCTTACTGACATCTGTCCATGGCCATAGGTAGAAGATAATATTAGCCTAAAATAATAAGTAAGTAAATATAAAGAGCAGAACTTTGGTTGCAAGACCTTTCATTCTGCCACTTATTTATTTAAATAGAATGATACGCACACATTTGTCCAGAGTGAGTGAACTGAATCTTTCCTTCTACCCAGACCCCCGCTCCCATGTAAATTCTAATCCCCATAGCAAATGGGCTTTATAATGGAAATGTTAAAACAACCTACCTTAATTATCTTAGCACGAAGGGCCTGGTATGCTTTAATATCCTAATTAACATGTCACTTTCAGCTAATACTGTAATGATTAGCTCTGAATTATAAGGTCACAAAAGGTGAGATATGTCATTGTTCCGAACCATTTTCAATTACTTCATTCTACTTCCTTTGAAACTTTTCTTATTATTGATGTATCCCAGGACTGGCTCAGTAACGGCTTTGCTCCTATTCCAAGAACTTTCAGATTGGCTATTTTGGTCTGTCTTATTTATCATCCTTACTTTTTAAAAAACGGAATAGACTGCACTTTTTGGCTGCTAAAAGCAAAGAGGAGTCAAAGCAGCCTTGTTCTAAATTTCCAAATATGCATCTACGCTTAGTTGCCGAACAGTTGTTATGCAGGTCATTTTCTTGGCAAATGAAAAAATAAATAAATTCTGATAAATGGCCCACCTATTTTCAAAGACCTTCTTTCTGCAGTGTATTGTTTCTCCCTTGTTTCTCTCTCTCCTTCCTCTGCTTTGACAGAAAAAAAATAGGATGCATTGCTAATTCACTTTCACGTCATGTAAATCTCTGCAACATTCTTTGATCTTGCATTTCCTATGTCTTTATTCTTACATTCCACAACCTGGATCAATTATTTTGATGAAAATCTCTCTCCTGATTGTCTCTCAAGAGCAGAGCTGTCTTTACCACAAAGAAACATCAACCAAGCTACATAGTTTATCAGCCAGAAGTTAGGGTTTTCAGGTCCAGATTTTCACTGGGCTGTTTTATATATAGTTGTATAGAGAGGCATATTCCATAAGGGGCAGTTCACTACAGTGCCTTGATGAGAAAAGGCATGGTTGATGCTATTGCCTCACCTAAGTAGCAAACAAAGGTTAGGGATGCATGAACCTGTCGATTTTGATTTCCTTCCATTTCTAATTTCTCCAAATTTAGGTCTAGTTCACAAAATTTATGCATCACCTTCTTTAAAAAAAGAAGTAATACAAAAGTTGTGCACATTTCTTAGTGTGTGTCTCATAATATACTCATTTTTGTATGAAATATCCTTAATATAATGCATACGGCATGTTATTTCCATGAATACATGCCTTTGTGTACACATGTACGTAGTGTGTTTATGTATGTGTGCACCCTTTCCCTAATACACACCTTTTTGTACATTCATCCTCCCATGGTGAACTGCACAAAATTCAGAGAAATGCAGAATCAAAGGATATATAAGTTTTGGTTTCTGTATTTGTTTGGGAAGTGCAATTTAATTGGGGCAGCACAAATTTCCCTCTCAGCCCAAGGAAAAGTTCACCAAAGTTTTCTCAGAAAGCAGCTAATCCTATATATGTTTTTCATTGGAGGCAATCTAAGGCACTGTAGGAAATATAAATGGTGGCAGCTCAACGAACCTCACCCTTATCAGAGCTCCTAAACTGTTATTGTCTACCACAAGTTAATCTTCCCAGAGCTCATGGTGGTCTACTGAAGTAGCGTGTAACCCACCCAGATGGCACTATTCTGATGGCTCCTTCAAACCTGGAGTCAACACTATCACATGGACTTGTCTGGCCAGGATATATGAAGTCACTAGCTGTTCTTGCCAGTTAATTAATTAACTCATTGCTATTGACCACACCATGCCAGAGCTGAAGGGTGACTTTGAATAGCATAGCATCATGTTCTATAACAATATAATCATTTGACATTGCTCAGTATTGTGAATATAATGCAAGATAGCTGACACTGGATTTATTTTCAGGTTTTAATATCTCCATAGTTTCTAATTAAGTTGAAACTTGGAACACCACTATACAATTACCAAGAGCAGAGAGACAGCACAGATTTCATCTTAATGTAATATTTATTGTGCGCCACTGTGTTCTCACAAACGCCTGAGATCAAGCCAGCCACATCGGGTTTGCAACAGTCTGAAGATTTTCACTATTCCATTGAAGTGGGAGTTCACCACTGTTACAACCAACACCAGAGGTGCGTGAAGATGGGTTACTTAGCTATGTTCTTTTTTGTAACAGATGCCCAACTACATATTTCAGAATAAGTTAAAGCTGCTGCTTGTTGTGGTATCCTTTATGGATTACAAGGGAAATCATTGATGACATTTCTCCACGGGATTTTCCAGAAGTGAATATGATGAGTTTGGAGGATATTGGCAAGGTGAAATCCATGTTGATATATTTCAGAAATTGAAAATGTTCAGTAAGACTGCTAAATATCTTAACATACCTAGTTGCAGGACATTCCAAGCATCAGTATGTTTCTTTTTGGACACCATATGAATCAAATTATCACCCCCACCACCATCTTGTCATTACAAATACTTTCCCAGTGGGATGCACATCAAAGTGTAGATCCCATCCACATTCTGCTCCAAATGATCATCCATAACTGTGTAAGCACCAGAGCACTTGGCCTGCTGTTGGACTCGTTGACTAAATTCCATTCAGGAACTCTGTCCAGGCATTCCATTCACATTTAACACAAATATGTAAATGGAAAATGGGGCAGGAATTCTGCCCCCATCTTTTCAGCTTCTTACTATGATGTTGCTGCCAGATCCTAAGAAGCTCTGGGTGAAGTGCCTTTGGGCACCCTGTGGCGGGAAGCTGGAACCTCAGCTGGGCACAGTGAGTTATTGATTGCCACCATGGCTCTATCATATATCTCTCACTGCCTAGCATTAATTGGGGATCCCTGGGCTGTTGCACTTGGAGTTCTATCCCAATGGTCAACCCTTATGTTTTGCTTTTAGAGATCAATCAACTATTTTAATGCATAGCTTCCATGTACCTTTTTAAAAAAATCTGACCGAAGAGATGAAAAATGGGCATACATGGGTTTGATCACAACAATTCACACATGGTTGAAAATTAGATCTGATGCTCTGGGTGTGTGAACAGCAGCCATGCAATGTTGCTGATACGCTGATACTACATGTTGCATAGATGGCCCATTATAGAATCTCCTCAAACAGGTGCCTCTAGCTTACAGCCTATGTAATGCTTGTACATACGCAGTACAATCACATCTCATACATGTTTAAGTTGTGTGATTTCAATCATACATGGCTTTTTAAATAGAAATCAAAACAAATGCAAACAATACAAATTAAATCATAATAAATCAAAATGGTGTTTTGTGTGTACATGTAAAGTGGAGGAGGAGTAGCTGACGGCCAAGACCAAACCAGTTTTCAGACATTCAAGTGAACAGATCTGTATAAGGAATCTATATATCAGAGAACTCACCCTCTTCTTTATGTTTATGGAAGATTACCTTCTCATACACAGTCAGTTGAGTTATGTCCTCTGTCCACTGTATAATTGGAGGACAGTTAGACTTTTCCTTCCAGTAATGAAGTGTTCTGTGTTTCGGCACCACAAATGCCCTTAAAGTGTCCCTCTGTCAGGTTCATAATTCAATTAAATCTCAAATGGCTGTCCAAAATCATAGTCTATGCATGAAAAAACCCCACCCATATTTGTGGAAATGAAACGTAAGTTGGTAGTACAGCTTGCCAATTATTTATTAAGCATCATTGAATTTTTAAAACTATTAGTTCAAACATTGTCTTGTCAGTGTAAACTATCCTGAAAAAGCGTGCATGCTCAAAACTGTCATCCTTTGGATTTCTAAGCAAGTTCTAAGGTATTTCATTATATATGTTTCCTATTCCCTGTTTCCTATTCCTTGCTTCCTTCCCTGGGAAGGAGCATATATGTATATGTGTGGCAGGAGTGGTAGATTGCAAATAAGGGCAGCTCTGTGATTTATGTTCCCAACGAAATAGAGATAAAATTATATGCTCAACCTTAACTTCATGTTTCATGATTTCCTCACTGTATAATTTTGCAACCTTAATGTCACATTAATGTGGTTTATTACATTTAATATATTCTATTATAGGCGTGTTGTATATGTTTAGTGAAGTGAAAGCCTAGTTATTTATAGATTCAATAAGCAGTAAACTCACCTCTTGACCTGCATTCCTTCAGGCATTCTGATTAAAGACGGCTGTTGGAACGCTTCCAGCTTTATTACTGGTGAGTGCTGGTCCTTTTTGCAGTTGGCCAGTTTACTGATTTCTCTAGATGGTAAAGCTCACAAAATGGATGGCTGGAAAAACCATTAATAAAACCTCTCACTACAATTCTCTTTCAGCTTCTCACATCAAGGTGATTACAGGGCAAGTTAATTCTCTCTCTCTCTCTCTCTCTCTCTCTCTCACACACACACACACACACACACACACACACACACATTTTCCCTTCAGCATCATCAGTTAATATTTTATTTCAAAAATTAAGCCTCGATTCTTGGAACAATTTAAAGCAGAAAAACAACAAAGTCAATATGAAGTGGCACCTAATAAATAATCTAGTAGGGTTTATTTAGGTTTGATCTGAAGTGTGTCAGTGCTACACATTTTTACTGCCCCATTCACAGATGGTGAAAATTGGATATTTTGGTTACTTTTGGGTGGGGTGCAAAATGAGGTAAAGGGGTAAAAATAGCAGGGCGTTCTAGGTTTGGTGGCAGTCTTTTCCAGTGACAGACACAATTTTTCATTCTATAATAGTGAAGGAGATATGTTATGTTACGTTATCATGTTGTTTTGCTCCCAAATATTTATTTATTTTAGAGGGGGGTGGATAACGATTTCTTTAGCTTGTGGCTATGAAGACGACTGTCACCATAACTTTGATGGTTGCAGTAAACAAAATAAAAGAGAAGCTAGTTTCATCTCTGCTTTCAAACTCTGCTCCTCTCCAAAGAAACCAAAATATACGTTGTCTTTTCATTAGCCTGTCTCTACAGCAATATCTTCAACAGGGACTCTTTTTGGGTTCTCTGAAAGATGGTGTATACACCTTCAGAAATAATATCAGGGGGAAAATTGTTGTTGCAGTGGAGGGCTTCCAGTTGTTGTTCCAGTGGATGGCCTTTGTGGTGGTGGTGCCCCTTCTGTGGAATGCTTTCTCTTTGGGGACTAATGGGGCACCTCCTTTAATATCATTTCAGCAAGAGGCTGCAATTTCTCCCAGGCTGTCTAATCTGATCCGTTTGCCAATGCGGAGCATTTTTATGCTACTACATACAGTATTAGTTTTGCCTCTTCTGGTTGCTTTTATGCTGTCATTTCAAGTTGTGTTACCTTTAATGTTTCTGTCTTTGAATTTTTATTTGATTTGATTTGATTAGGGACAGGATATAGACTCCCAAAATAAATACACCTAATAAATTGGGACCTTCTGCTGAATACACAGATGAAAGGGCCCCTGTTTCATGGCAGCTGGAGACTTGCAGGGAAAGTGCACTGCAGAGTCAAGACAGGTCAAAGCAGAGAATAGACAAGGACAGGACCTTGGAGAGCTCCACAGGAATGCTGCTGGCTGAACTGTTTTCCTCTTAAGCAGGCATAGGCAAACTTTGGCCCTCCAGATGTTTTGGACTACAATTCCCATCATCCTTGACCACTGGTCCAGTTAGCTAGGGAGTTGTAGGCCAAAACATCTGGAGGGCCAAAGTTTGCCTATGTCTGCTTAAGAGGATACCCTAACCCCTAACCCTAACCCTAACCCTAACCCTAACCCTAACCCTAACCCTAACCCTAACCCTATCCCTATCCCTATCCCTATCCCTATCCCTATCCCTATCCCTATCACTATCCCTATCCCTATCCCTAACCCTAACCCTAACCCTAACCCCTAACCCTAACCCCTAACCCCTAACCCCTAACCCCTAACCCCTAACGCCTAACCCCTAACCCTAACCCTAGGTTTTTCCTTGCAGGGAAAGTGCACTGCGGAGTCAAGACAGGTCAAAGCAGAGAACAGACAAGGACAGGACCTTGGAGAGCTCCACAGGAATGCTGCTGGCTGAACTGTTTTCCTCTTAAGCAGGCATAGGCAAACTTTGGCCCTCCAGATGTTTTGGACTACAATTCCCATCATCCTTGACCACTGGTCCAGTTAGCTAGGGATCATGGGAGTTGTAGGCCAAAACATCTGGAGGGCCAAAGTTTGCCTATGTCTGCTTAAGAGGATACCCTAACCCCTAACCCTAACCCTAACCCTAACCCTAACCCTAACCCTAACCCTAACCCTAACCCTAACCCTAACCCTATCCCTATCCCTATCCCTATCCCTAACCCTAACCCTAACCCTAACCCTAACCCTAACCCCTAACCCTAACCCCTAACCCCTAACCCCTAACCCCTAACCCCTAACGCCTAACCCCTAACCCTAACCCTAGGTTTTTCCTTGCAGGGAAAGTGCACTGCGGAGTCAAGACAGGTCAAAGCAGAGAACAGACAAGGACAGGACCTTGGAGAGCTCCACAGGAATGCTGCTGGCTGAACTGTTTTCCTCTTAAGCAGGCATAGGCAAACTTTGGCCTTCCAGATGTTTTGGCCTACAACTCCCATGATCCCGAGCTAACAGGACCAGTGGTCAGGGATGATGGGAATTGTAGTCCAAAACATCTGGAGGGCCAAAGTTTGCCTATGCCTGCTCTTAAGGTTCCTACAGGAAGATGCTGACCACTGGAGTTTTATATAGGCTGAGGAGACCTACAGTGTAGTAGGAAGGAGGAACTGACAGGGTGGTTAAAGGGCTTTTGCCCTATTTTGCAGTCTTTGTCTTCTGAGAGACTAGGGTACTGCAAGAGGCTTGGCACCTAGAACAAGCTAACTTAAAGAAGAGTGTGGTTCTTATAATGCCAAGGTTGCAGCTTCAATACCCATATGGGACAGCTGCATATTTCTCCATTGCAGGGCGTTGGACTATATGAACCTCAGGGTTCCTTCTAACTACAAATTCAGGGGGTGATAATTCCCTACCCTTTCCTCTCTGCTGAAGCCCACTGCCTGCTTAAAAAGTGAATCCAGGGTATCACAGGGCCTCCCAAACCATGGGGAGGGAGCTGAGATGAAGGAAGGAAGGAGCATTTCCTCCCATTAACTTCCTTAAGTTAAAGTTACCTTAGGATCCCATACCAATTTTGAATGATTCCTCCATTAGTGGCCCTTGCACACCACCCTGTTTTATTCAGGAAGGCTGCAGTTTTTTGGGAGGTGCAGATGGCTACAGAAATTAAGAAGGGATGGGAGACTTTCCTTCAGTGAACATCCTTAAATTAAATTAGGATCCAAGCCAATGTTTCACAATGTACCTGGGCTACCTGCTCCATTCTTGTCATTAGAGTGAGGGGAGCAGTACTTTCCTGAAGAAGTGAATAGAATTCCTCCCAGAGAATGGCTTTTGAGCAAAAAGGGGAAATGTGATAATGGTGTGTGGAACCCTGGGACTCTCTCTTAATTTCATTGCATAGGTGCAAGTTAGCTAGTGATCAATGTGGCAACATTGTGAAAGAATACTCTAGTCTACTGCACTAAAATTAGTCATGATGATATTCCTGTTCACATCAATAGAAATCTTACTTCACCTATAGCTTCTCTGGAGTGTGGTTCCACTTCCAAAGGAGTGTGAAATGTTTGTAGTTTTTACTATCACTACCAAGCCTTTGGAAAAATATTTGCTAAGGGAGAGGGGGGGAATCATTTAAAGTGCAAACTAGAAGGCGTTTAATGTCTGGTAAAGAATAGGTATTTTGGCAAGCAACTTGAGGCTTTTAATGCCTGCTGTTCCAAAAAATATTGCAGAGGATTCACATATTATTTACTCCTTTTTTTCCATTTGGTGGAAGTGAGAGGGACCTCTCCTGTGACTGCTGCTTTTAGTTTAGTCTCCAGTCATAATTAATACCTTTTAGTTTTGTTGTACCTGCCAGTAGTTTCGAAATGTTGCTCTGGCATTTTTTCTTATTTTTTCTTGGCAATGGCATCTCAGGGAAACACTCAGTACTGCTCATAAATTCTCTCTTTCTCTGTGTGTGAATTTTAAGTGTGTGTGTGATCCATGCTCATATGAATGGTCACAGTAATTGAATTGTAATGGTCTTGTAAATGATCAATTTGACTGATAAGTTCAACAAGGGAGACCTTAAAAGCTGTCCCTTTAGAGGCCCCCCCCCCCCAAAAAAAAATGATGATGACAGGAGCTTTTTAGCAGTGGCACCCACTTCCTTTAGGGAACCTTGCCAGATGAAATCTGTTGTCGTATTTAGATGGCTGGCACTGACCTTCCTTTGTATTTAGCCAGTGTGGTGTAGTGGGTAAGAGCGGTAGTCTCGTAATCTGGTGAACCAGGTTCGCGTCTCCGCTCCTCCACATGCAGCTGCTGGGTGACCTTGGGCTAGTCACACTTCTCTGAAGTCTCTCAGCCCCACTCACCTCACAGAGTGTTTGTTGTGGGGGAGGAAGGGAAAGGAGAATGTTAGCCACTTTGAGACTCCTTAAAGAGAGTGAAAGGCGGGATATCAAATCCAAACTCCTCCTTCTCCTCCTCTTCTTCTTCTTCTTCTTCTTCTTCTTCTTCTTCTTCTATACGAAATTCTATAGTCTATTTGTATGTCGTTTCCCAAACTGTTGGGGGTTTTTAAATGATAATGATGTATTTGGCTGGATCTAAATATTGCCATTTCTTGTTTTCTTATAGTTGTAAGCCACCCTTTGGACATACTGGCTCATAAAGGTTGCATTAAATTTAATCAACCATCATTGATTGATTTCAGCCAAGGCTTACTGGTGCTCAAATGTATCACTTGTTTCCATCCTTGGGAGAAAAATTAAATGAAGCTTTGGTGACAGTGCTCCTGAGCAGGTATAGAGTACATTTCCTTAAATATTATTAAGATAATGATGTCAATATTATTTACAGGTGTCTACTGGCTATAAGAGAAAAGAAGATTATAACCGTCAGCAGCAGTGAAGCTGGTATTTTTGAGCAGCACTGTTTTCCTTGCTTTCTACCCTGCAGGGCTTTTTTCAGCCAGAACTCACCAGAACTCAGTTCTAGCACCTCTCAGGTTAGCAACATTGCCTTTATAAGAGAACAAGGAAGGTGTTCATGTTGAGTTCTGGCACCTCCTTTTCTATAAAAATACCATCAAACCTCACCATGCTTTCCGCAGCTGGTTGCCAGAACAGTAGAAGACAAAGATGCTTTGTCTTCGTGTTTGCTGTGGTTGAAAGCTTTTTAAACGTTTGATTAAGGCACACAATAAATTGGCAACTTCTGGATCCTGTGAGATGCTGTTATCAGAGATGGTTACCCTAGCATCACCTCTTTGTTTGTGTGACATTGCTTCTTCTTGACACAAGCTCACCATAGCCTTTATTTGTTTCTTTGTTATGGTGGGAGAATAAAACCAGTGGGCATCTTTCTTACCAATCTCATCTTAGGTTTGTGGCCAAGTGACCAGGTGAGCAGGAAGCCCAAACACAGAGGTTTGGTGTGTAATGCCAGGGCACTTGAACCACATTCTCCATCCAAGATTGCTGAATGTTGACATCAGCAAATATAATAATAATAATAATAATATAATAATAATTTATTATTTATACCCCGCTCATCTGGCTGGGCCTCCCCAGCCACTCTGGGCGGCTTCCATAGAAACCAAAAATACAATAAAATATCACACGTTAAAAACTTCTCTGAACAGGGCTGCCTTAAGATGTCTTCTGAATGTCAGGTAGTTGTTTATCGCTTTGACATCTGCTGGAAGGGCGTTCCACAGGGCGGGCGCCACTACCGAGAAGGCCCTCTGCCTGGTTCCCTGTAGCTTTGCTTCTCGCAATGAGGGAACCACCAGAAGGCCCTCGGCGCTGGACCTCAGCGTCCGGGCAGAATGATGGGGGTGGAGACGCTCCTTCAGGTATACTGGACCGAGGCCGTTTAGGGCTTGATCCAGGGGGGGAAATAATCACAAGTTCACCCTGCAATGATAAGTGCATATGGACTGAGCAGAAGATTCATAATTTGCAGCTTTTATTTTTTCTTTCTGAGGACGAGTCATGGGAAAGGGGGAGGAATATCAGAAATGTGTGCTACAGTATAAATAAAATTGTTAACAGCTCTCTTTTCAGTGGCAGTATGCCTTTTCTATTTAAATCTGTCTTAGCACACATTTAGTACAACCAGATGATGGTAATTGCTAATCTTGTCTTCTGTAGGGTGTAGGGTCCTTCGAGTATCTGCAGATTTTCACGCTTAATACCCTTTAGAGCTCACTTAGGAGGTGAGCACATAACATTGCTTAGCATTATGTTAACATTTCTCTGGCATTTATGAGTGCTGGGCTGGAAGGACACATTCAAATGACGATGGGGTTTTTTTTGGGGGGGGGAGTGCTAATAACTGGACATTAACATTTTTACTGCATCATACAAATGTTTAATAATTACGATTCAGCCCATGAGTGGGCTTAAAGCCATATGACCCCCCCCCCCAGTTGTGGGTGTTTTTCCTCTTTTTTTGCATAACATTGTAGAGCTTTCTGAGTTACAAACTGTGGTATGTTTACAGCCCAGTTTTGTGACACTGCCCAGTAAATGTTCTGTTGTTTTTGTTGCTGTTATATTTATTAAATTTATTAGTCACCTTTTTTGCAACTCAAAGTGCAACCATATGATGGTGATCATGAGAGCGTGGGGATGGTATGAGAATCAACAGGTTTTGAAAGGTGCTCACGTGTTTGTTCAGCCTTTGCTTAAAGACTGGATTATTTTCAATGTTGCAAAGAAAGGGATTGTTGCCATTACATGTTCACACCTTGGAGGGCTAGACACATGTTTGTTTGTGTTCTATGAAAAGAAATACAGTGGTACCTCGGCTTACAGACTCCGCTAACCCAGAAATAGTACCTCGGGTTAAGAACTTTGCTTCAGGATGAGAACAGAAATTGCGTGGCTGCGGTGCAGCGGCAGTGGGAATCCCCATTAGCCAGTGGCGTAGCGTGGGTTGTCAGCACCCGGGGCAAGGCAAGTAATTTGTGCCCCCTAACCCGTGGATTTGCGCCCCCTAACCCTAACCCCCAGATGTTGCGCCCGGTGCGGCCGGCCCCCCCTGCACCCCCCACGCTACGCCACTGCCATTAGCTAAAGTGGTACTTCAGGTTAAGAACAGTTTCAGGTTAAGAACGGACCTCCGGAACGAATTAAGTTCATAACCAAAGGTACCACTGTATTCTAACTTCTAGCAATATTCCCAGGATTCCAACGAAATTCACAGAATTGAAAAGAGGTGACTTCTGACTCATCGGCAGATTAATATTAATTAATATTAAGACATCCATTACAACTCCCCCCCTCCCCTGGCAGTTTGATATTATCAGAAGAAAGTTATATGATGCCTGGGAGGGGGGGGAGAGGGATAGAAGTAACTATATCTTGCCAGTTACAATAAAGATGTAAGTTGCCTGGTGGGAATGAGCAAGGCAAATGGAAACAGATGATGGTTTGAGTCCCATTTGCAGCATCATTTACAAGGCAATGACAAACTTTTCCTATATACAGTCCTGGGTATTTTCACCCCCAAGTACTGCAGGCAGCAGAGGGCAGACTCCTGGATGGCTGCTGCCAGCCAGAGTATATCATATCAATATGGTTGGACCAACAGTCTGATTCAAAGTTATCTTTTTATGTTAAGGGATCTCATGGCTCACATTAGACACTTCATAGTATCTCTTCAGAAGTACTGTTTTGAGGGACAGGGGGCAGACTGGTGTGGAGGACTCCCTGGTCCTGAATGGGGTAACTGTGCCCCTGAAGCCTGAAGTCATTTTGGACTCACAGCTGTCTATGGAGGCGCAGGTCAATTTTGTGTCCAGGGCAGATGTCTACCAGCTCCATCTGGTATGCAGGCTGAGACTCTTCCTGCCCACGGACTGTTTCACCAGAGTGGTGCATGCTCTGGTTATCTCCTGCTTGGACTACTGCAATGCGCTCTACATGGGGCTACCTTTGAAGGTGACCCAGAAATTGCAACTAAGCCAGAATGCGGCAGCTAGACTGGTGACTGGAAGTGGCCGCCGAGACCATATAACACCACCCTGAAAGACCTACATTGGCTCTCAGTATGTTTCCAAGCACAATTAAAAGTGTTGGTGCTGACCTTCAAATCCCTAAATGGCCTCGGCCCAGTATACCTGAAGGAGCGTCTCCACCCCATCATTCTGCTCAAACACTGAGGTCCAGCTCCGAGGCCTTTCTGGCAGTTTCCTCACTGCAAGAAGTGAAGTTACAGGGAACCAAGCAGAGGGCCTTCTTGGTAGTGGTGCTTGCCCTGTGGAACACTCTCCCATTGGATGTCAAGGAAATAAACAACTATCTGACTTTTAGAAGACATCTGAAGGCAGCCCTGTTTAGAGTAAGGTTACCAGAGTTTTTTCAATGAATCTGGGGACACTTTTCAACTTCCTACTAAATGGATGGATTTTGTCAGGGGACTGATTTGGAAATCTGGGGACTGTCCCTGGGAAATGGGGACATCTGGTAACCTTAGTTTAGAGAAGTTTTTATTGTTTTATTGTGCTTTAATTCTGTTGGGAGCTGCTCAGAGTGGCTGGGGAAACCCAGCCGGATGGGTGGGGTATAAATAATAAATTATTATTATTATTATTATTATTATTATTATTTATTTATTTATTTATTTATTTATTTTAAACAGCATCAGCCTGATTTATATGCTACTTATTATGTATGTTTTTTATATATGCTGCTTCTAGCATTTTATATATGCTACTTCTTAACAAACAGGTAAAAAACCCTAATAATTCAATGGTAATTTCAAACATTATGCAGAGACAAACTCAGAGTGCGCAGTTATGACTCAATTAGTAAACCAGTATGATACACATGTACGCTTGAAGCATCTTAGATGAAGTTCACCTAAAAATGTAATATGTAAAATGACCTACATACGGCTCCCAGTAATAATGTACTACTTATTGCAAACACACACTTAAAAAAATGTAATGAAGCAGTTGCCCTTTTCATCTTCAAAATCCTTGAAATGGTTCCTTGTGGGGTTGAATGGTTATTCTCTCAGAAAAATGCATACAATCTCCGCCCTCCCTCCATCTAAAAATAAAAAAAGTAAGATGAATTCTAGTGTCTACAATGTCTTGAAGAGGAGGAATGGCAAATATTTAACATTTTGATGAGAACTTTGTGTTACTTTTAGCACATCTTATTATTGATGCTTTCAGGCATATATTCTGAAGGAGCTGCTTCAGTTTATCTGGCTAAAGCAGAAATTTCCTTTAAAGAAAAGGCTAGGCACACAGTCTTTAATGGCCGTGTCTTGCTAAAATTAATAGCTTCCTAATTACATGTTTGTCTGATCAGCTCTCTGTTGTGGAAACATTGTAAAAGCAGTCTGATTATATGCATTTTGTTCATTGTGAACTATTACAAATTCCTTGGCAAAATGCTTAACTTTTGAGTTTTTAGATTATTTCTTTTATTAATATGCCGAACATGCAGCTGCTCTGCTGGTTGTGTTTTTCAGAGCAATAAATATAAAGGAAATTGGAGGATAGTCTTTTGTTTGTAAGTATATATTCAGGGCTCCAAAGGGGACATCAGTCACAAACATTTAGTTATATTGACTCGTCTGAAACCATAATATTAGATTATGGTTGCACCTTTTGACCTGGCAAATTGTGGAAAATTCAAACATTTACCGTATCCCTGTAGCAAAGTAAACAGAACATGCTATGGACACTGTATTTTCATGTCTACCAAGTTGTACCATTTTAACTGGCTATGTGCAGCAATATATTTGGGATACATTAGTAGTAGTATTAGTAGTAGTACCCATCCTATCTGACAGGGTTACTCCCAGCCACTCTGTGTGGCTTCCAACATATGTTGTTGTTTAGTCATTTAGTCATGTCCGACTCTTTGTGACCCCATGGACCAGAGCACGCCAGGCACTTCTGTCTTCCACTGCCTCCCACAGTTTAGTCAGACTCATGCTGGTAGCTTCAAGAACAATGCCCAACCATCTCGTCCTCTGCCGTCCCCTTTTCCTTGTGCCTCCATCTTTCCCAACATCAGGGTCTTTTCCAGGGAGTCTGCTCTTCTCATGAGGTGGCCAAAGTACTGGAGCCTCAGCTTCACGATCTGTCCTTCCAGTGAGCACTCAGGGCTGATTTCCTGAAGAATGGATAGGTTTGATCTTCTTGCAGTCCATGGGACTCTCAAGAGTCTCCTCCAGCACCATAATTCAAAAGCATCAATTCTGTATATGTGGCTTCCAACATATACAGAAACATAATAAAATATCAAACATTAAAAATGCTTTCCTATACAGGGCTGCCTTTAGAGGTCTTCTAAATGTAGAGTTACTTATCTCTTTGACATTTGGGAGGGCATTCCACAGGGTGGGCACCGCTACTGAGAAGACCCTCTGTTAATTTTCCTGCTTGCATTCTGTCTCCCTCTTTGCAAAATGATAGATGTCCCTTCAATATTCAGTTGTGTTCTGAGCCCCAAAACCCATCCTCCATGGAAATAAAGACACAGTGGAGACAGAATTTAGTTTAAAAGTTAATGGGCAAATTTTGGCCACAACTTTATTAAATACACAAATGTGACTGGTATTGACTTAGGCATTGGTATCAAAACTATAACTGTATCAAAACTATAAAATTGCATTAAAATCAAAAAGTTTGCCTTTGTTCTCCTTGGTCTCATTTAATAGAAGATGAACATACATGATCTGGATGTCGAGATTTAGCCCAGAGCAAAATTGCGTGGCGAAATTGTATAATTAAATGCACATGGACACACACCCCAATGGATTGATAGCAAAACACTGCTCACTTACAGCAGAGATTTACCACTTCAGAGGAAAAGAAATACCCTAAAAGCGAACTCATTTAAAAGTGCCAGGACAGATTACTATGGACCCAAATGCATCCTTTGTGCAATTATGTGCACTTTAAAGCGATCTCCTTAATCGTGATAATTTGGAACAAATTAGAGAGTCTCACAGCGAGCTGCAGACTAGTGACTTGCTGGGCTCTTAAAATGCTAAATCAAAAAATGCAATCTGAAACCTGCTGAGTTTAGCTTCCTGTAATCTATCATGCCACTGAACTATTTGAGCCTGGAAGCAGCATCTTTAACCCCACAGGAAACCAGCAAAGCCTCCCATTGACTCCGTCCAATCTGGTACCACTGGACAACACAAGGCATCAGACTTTGAAAAGTGAATGATGTGATGTGGTGCCAAGTTAGCAATGGCTACACATATATTCTGTAGCAGTGAAGAAGATTAATGCCTTTTCACCTGAATGAACTTCATTGCTGAACAGGCTTGGTGCTCATGCAAATTTCAGCTTCATCACTTACTTAGACCTGAAACGGTGGGAAGTGAAAGAAAAAAATGGAGCAAACGCTTAACATATACAACATCTCACTCTAAAACCTTGGGCCTGGGTTTTATTAGCACATACTGTAGGTGTGAGAATGGAGAGCACTTTGACCAAGTTATTTAGGAAAAATGGTGAAGCATGAAGAGTTCCTAATAAGCTATCAACACCTCATGCTCTTGTGGAACTGGAGGAAATGTGGGTCAGAGAATATGTTAAGTCTGACTGCACTGAGGTAACTAAAATGGCATCTTCTGGGACATGGTTAAAATAAAGTAGGAAATATGAAAAACAAGGCAGGAGGTGATTCCTAGGTTTTAAGCTCTAGGATGGGGTGGTTAATATTTTGGGGTCCGAAGGGCTCCATTCACCCTTGACCATTCCTCTGGTTACTATATGCCAGTTGTGGGTGTTGGCAGAATGGGCCACCGCATACTCTTTCAGACACACTGCAGTTTGTATACACACAACCTACACAGAGAGATGTTCAGAACATATACCTGGAGGAACATCTCCACCCCCATAATTCAGCTCTGACACTGAGGTCTACCTCCAAGGGTCTTCTAGTGGTACCCTAACTGCGAGAAGTGAAGTTACAGGGAAGCAGGCAGAGGGCCTTCTCGGCGGTTGTGCCCTCCCTGTGGAACGCACTCACACCAGATGTCAAGGAGATAAAGAACTACACAATTTTTAGAAGACATCTGAAGGCAGCCCTGTATCGGGGAGTTTTTAATGTTTGATGTTTTATGGAAACTGCCCAGAGTGGCTGGGGAAACCCAGCCAGATGGGCAGGATATTTACTATTATTATTATTAGAAAAGAGAGATGGGGAAGAGGGCACAAAAACACATGCATATACATACAAATACAGCCATTCCTCTCCTTGATCAGTTGATAAGAACTTTGAGAATAGGAATATAATTTTATTATTTATATGCCGCCCATCTTACTGGGCTGTTTTTATTGTGTTTTTAAATATTTTGCGGGGGATGCCCCAAATGACTTGTGCAAGCTAGTCAGATGGGTGGTGGAATAATAATAATAATAATAATAATAATAATAATAATAATAATAATAATAATAATAATAATAATATATTCATATTCTCATAGGTCTTTAGAGAATGCCATATCTTTTGTGGGCAGGGGGATGATGGACAGTAACAGAGAGCCTAAATGTAAAGTAACTGTTTAGACGTCTTCATTTTCATGTGACTCTTGAGTTGACTGGGTTGCTGCACTCTTTGGTGGGCAGGGAGAAGGAACAATAGTTGTCCAGGGAGAAACTATCCCCCCTCCCCCGTACCATGATTTGCAAAGATAGCACCCTCCATGTGGAACATCTCTGTCTGCCAAATCTTAGATAATCTATTACTATATATTTTCCTTCACCAAAGAAGCTACAGATAGAGCTGAAGAAAATGTGCAATACATAAATTCCACTGTTTGAATAATGAATAGACTTCTTTTATTATTACTTCTCAGAAAGCTTTCTACCCAAAGCCACATTATAATCCTGTTGAGCTTAATCTTCTCTCTTACGCTCTCTCTTCACAGTCTGGCTGAACACAGCTTAAATTCTTTAAGGCACTTTTCATGCACTATCTGCCCCTGTGAGAGGACTTCCATATGCTGGCTGTTTAAAATAAACAGTGCCACATCAAAGTGTACTATAGATCATGCATAGGCCTTCTCCAGAAGTGCCTGAATCCATTGCATGGACTAATGTGTGCGAGAGAGTGTAGATCTGCTCTTTGTAGAAGGATGTAGCAGCCTGCTTTTTTAAAACAAGAATTTTTTTTTAGGAAAGGGGCCACAGCCAGGGTCTGTTTGTTTTTACTTTTCAGCCGGAACTTGCCAGAATTCAGTTCCAGCCTGTCAGGGAACTGACATCGGAGCCAGAGGCGGAGGCAAGGCTCCCAAGTGATGCTGGAGAAGGGCCCAGAAGGGAGAGAGGCAGCTCATCAGCTGGGGAAGGAAATCAGCGTAACACCAGGGATAAAGGGGGGCAGATGGGGGAATCGGCGAGAGGGCTCCAGGACTCCTCGCCAGAGACCAGCGAGGAGAGCACGGGTCCTCCGCTACCCACACCCTCCCTGCGCAGAAGACTTCCGCGCAGGGAGAGTAGGAGGAGACTTGGCGTCAAATAGCTTTTATGCTGGAAAAGGTTTAAGAAACGCCCACTGACGGATTCTGCTAGTGACTGAAACAGCCACGAAGTGAAGGGCTGTCCAGACAGAAAAGGTTTAACCAGGCAACCTAGCCAGGAGTGGCGGCAACTTACGCACGAGCAACCCCTATTATTACTACACGGCCCCTCTCAGGTGGGCACCGCTGCCATTCTAAGAGAACAAGGAAGGTGTTCATTGTGAGTTCTGGGACCTCTTTTTCTAGAAAAACAGCACTGGCCATGGCTGTAGCATGTGGCCATGTGTCCTACTTGGCAGAGGACAGCCCTCAGTTTTGAAGGTTTCCTCTGTTGGATTCAAACAGAGTCCAGTATAGAGATATAGGATCATAAAATGGAACAGCAGGAGCCATGAAGTTGTCTGTCAACAAGGAAGGACATTTGGTTATCAGATTGAGGAGGCACATGAAGTCACCTGGTTTCTTCCCCACACTGCTGAGAAGTGTTGTATTTCTTTTTAAATTATAGTAATTATTTCTAAAACTGCATCTATATATATAAATTACCACATGCAGTCTTTATGCAAACTGGTAGCCTCTTTTTCAGCAGTGCATAGCTAACCTTCCAAGATGTTCCCAGTTTCTTCAGGTATGGTTGTTCTTCAGGTAGGGCTGGGGAAGGGATATGTTTGAAACCCTGGAGAGCTGTTGCCAGTCAGTATAGGCATTGCTTTGGGCCCACAGACCTATCCAGAGCCATATCTCATCTCCATAACTCAGAAAGGGGCCAATTTTAAAACCTTCTTTCAATGCCCTATAAATTTAGTTTAACATATAGGATAGGGCAAAGGTTGGAGATGTGGGTTAAATAAAGCAGATCACATACATATTTTTTTGGAATTGTTCTAAAATAGAAATATGTTGGAAATCTGTTCAGGCCAATATCTCTGATATGTTAGGATATAATATACCCTTGGAACCTATGATTGGTTATCAAAAAGATGTTGTTCCTGAAAATGATGAAGAAATCGTATTCAACCTTACAACAGCTTCTAGGATTATAATAGCTACAAATTGGTGGGGGGAGGATATCTCCTCTTATAGCTCAGTAGACTGAGAAAATTATGTACATAGCAACTATGATTAAGCACAATTATTACAAAATGATGCATATCAGGAATGCCAGCTTGAACCCGTGACTATGGTGACTGGGGTTGTGGGTGCCATGCAGCGTGCATGGCCCTGGCACTGAAATTTGTGAGTGCCCAGCCCCTTCATGGGGAATTTTGTGGGTGATCGGGCACCCAGGGCCCTAGGGAGTTGGCACTTATGATATATATAAACTAGCCTGACAGGCTTATGGGGAAATGGGTATTCTTTGGAAAGTTTTGGAGCAACAAGTTCAATGATGATGCCCAACATTATTCAGCTACCAACCTGGTGTAACAGCATTAATTTATGCTCTTTTGGTTTTGTGTGTGGGTGTGTATATGACTTTTTAAGGCAATTCATTCTCTCCAATCGCCATGTTAGTATTCCCACACTGAAACTGCTTTTGCCATATGATACATTTTCACTTATGGATTATTGCAGATTTCTTTGATGTATGTTCCCCCTATAGAGTTCTGTCATTATCTCACGCAAAATATGTTGATGCAATGCAGTCATCATCCTTCTAAAATTTGCAGTACATAGGAATGTTAATATCTGTTGTGAAGAAAGACACCTACACAGAAAATATATTAAAGAATTCTCTATCAGTTAAGAATCTCTGAATGCTGGATAACAAATCTTCCATTGTAAACCTTTGTTATATAGCCTCAACACAACTTGTAATAAACTGGAAGGCTTATTAATTAATAAATAGGTAAATTAGTGGAACAATTGTGCACAGAGCCATATAAATTGTGCCATATGTGAGATAGCTTAGATGCAATTTTGTTTGTGTGTGTGTGTGTGTGTGTGTGTGTGTGTGTATACACACGCATACAATTGCATCTAAGTTATCTGAGAGAGAGAGAGAGAGAGAGAGAGAGAGAGAGAGAGAGAGAGATTTTTCACAACATCCTGTCTCCAGGATATTCAGAAGTAAATAAGCAAATGCCTTATTTGAAATTTAAGAGCCAATACCTGGAAACATACCTACATTTCAAAAAGGAAGGTTCTAATATTCATGTTAAAGGTCCTCTTTTTACTTAATTGGTTTTTAGGACACATCCTAACTATTTTGTATTATTCCTTTTACAAAATTTATACCCTGGTTACTTGACAGAAAGCCCCTAAGTGGTTTACATGGAAAAACTAATGTGACATAGCCTGTCACAAGACAGCAACCACACGAGATTTCCCCCCGAAGGTGGCTCCTTTCAAATGTATCTAAGATTTGACACCCATTCATATCTTTCTATGGCTGTCCACATTTCATGGGAAGATTCCTTATCCTCAGTCACACCATTGGTCCATCAAAATGAGTATTGTCCACGTTGAATGGCAGTGGCCAGCCAGGGTTTCAGGCAGGAGTCTCTCCCAGCCATACCTGGAGATGCCAAGAACTGAACCAGGGACCCTCTGTATAGAAAGCAGATGCTCTACCAATGAGCTACGGTCCTGTTATAGGCAGAAGGCATACTCTGTTCCTGTGTATACATGCTGCCTGATGCAGGGCAGAATGCAACACAACCTGCCGTTGTCTGAGAGCACATGATGTAGTCTCCTTGCCGAAGCTACAAGTCTAGTTTTAGTTTGTATCCGGAGGAGAATATAAATTCCAGTCTTTGCAGGAAAATTCAAGTTTGCTTCAGTCCCATCCAGCCCGCCCTGATCTCAGATTCTCCTCTACAGTAGTGCCAACTTGGCTCTGTTTCCCTTCAGCCACTCAGCTGGTTTTCATTCCCGGCAGTTTTTCCCCCTGTAAGTGACAAAAAGGGGGACTCTCCCTGCATATTTTATGAATAATGGTAGAAATTGATTGTCCAGCTGTGTCACCCTGTCCAGCTGTGTCACCATTTCTGTGTACTAAATCAGCTAAAGCAGGCATTTCTGTCCCCCACCCCCTTCACTATTAAAAAAAGAAAGAAAGAAAAAGGATTTGTTCCGGTTTCTGTTAAAAGCTGTCTGACACACAACACATATACTCAGAGCTGGGTACTGAGCTAGTATAAATGGCTCATCTCTTTCTCACTTTCACTGCTTATGTGGAGCAGAACTGTGGCAACAATCCAATTGGAGGAAGTCAATTGCAATGGTTGCACAGAGGCAAGGAGATGATATTGCAGCATATATTCTGTGGTTGGTTGATAAACTACCCAGAAAGGGACTGTTCTATCAATTATTCAGGTGTGGCTTCCATTGATGGGGCTGTTTTCTGCTACTTCCACAAAACCCAGTTTTATTTCTGGGGTTCTTCCATTGTAACAGTGCATTCTGGCCTGATAAAATGGGCATTCTGGTTAAACTTGCTGTTTAGGTATTCTGTGTATGCTAGTCCACTTCAGGGGTGCACACTAGTGCTAGCTAAGCATGTGAGGGGTGTGTGTGTGTGCATGCAGGGCTGAGACATCTAGTTGTACCCCACCCCTAATCACCATCCATGTCACTCTCCAGCTTGACTGATTAACTCTATTCTACTTGTGAAAGCACCCTGAACAGGCATCCCCAACCTTTGGCCCTCCAGATGTTTTGGACTACAATTCCCATCATCCCTGACCACTGGTCCTGTTAGCTAGGGATCATGGGAGTTGTAGGCCAAAACATCTGGAGAGCCGCAGGTTGGGGATGCCTGGTTTAGAACCCTGATTTTTCATGCTTCTAAGCAGGCGGGAATGTGGGGACCTCCAGTCTAGGAACACTGTCCTGCCAGACATCCCTGTTTGGCCCATGAGTCCATTTTGGAGAAGTCTCAGCCATCTCCCCTTCACTTGACATCACATCAGGTGAGAAGGAAGATTAGAGCAGGACTTTGCTTAGGAACTTAAAGTGAGCTCTTGATTGCTCCTTAGCTCTGGAACAGGTATGGTCCCCACTGCCCATCAGCTGCCGGGTGATGCCTTGCTTAAAGAGGGGGATGCTATTTGATGGAACTTTCCCCTCTCAGCTCACTTACCCCAGCAGCAATAGTGGCAGCAGCAATAGGGGAGGACAAAGGAAAGAAAAAAAAATTCTCTTTTCTAACACCCCCCCCTTTCTTCTGCCACCAGCACTGTGGCAAGAAACAGAAGAATGTCTGCATTTTAAATACCAGGTTTTCCTCTGTTATCCAGCCCAGCCTAGTGTAGACATTGACATGCAGAATCTTGTTAATGTCTAAATCAGTAAAGGTAAAGTGATCCCTGAACATTAGGTCCAGTCATGGCCTCCTCTGGGGTTGCGGTGCTCATCTCGCTTTATTGGCCGAGGGAGCCAGCGTATAGCTTCTGGGTCATGTGGCCAGCATGACTAAGCCACTTCTGGCAAACCAGAGCAGCGCACAGAAACGCCGTTTACCTTACCGCCGGAGCAGTACCTATTTATCTACTTGCACTTTGACTTGCTTTTGAACTTCTAGGTTGGCAGGAGCAGGGACCAAGCAACAGGAGCTCACCCCATTGCGGGGATTCAAACCACCAACCTTCTGATCGGCAAGTCCTAGGCTCTGTGGTTTAACCCACAGCGCCACCTGCGTCCCTGTCCAAATCAGTACAGCACGACAAAACACTTGGGGCAAATGTGTCACTGCTTCGATTCAGACAAGCCCAGAAACACCCCACTTCATCCTGAGATTTGGGATGCGGCTGGATCCATTGCACACCCCAAATGAAAACACAATACTAAAAATATTTTCCCCAAATTGTTGCCAGGGGAAAACCATGCCGTTGCAATGCTGCAGCTGTGGGCCATACACATCCTTCTGGGGACAAAATGGAGGAGAAGATCTTTGTTTCCTATGCATTAAAAGCAGAATAGGTTGGTGAGGGAGGGAGTGCTGTCATATTGTGGGACAGACCATAGCTTGGTGGTAGACCATGCAGCATTTCCCAGTTTGAATTCCCAGCACCTCAAGTTCAAAGGATCAGGTGGCAGTTAATGGGAAAGACCTCTGCCTGTGACCCTGGAGGGTGACTGCAGGCTGAAGTAGACAACAGTGGGGTGGAATTATGATGAATCTGGCCTGGTCAGCTAAAATGCAGCTTCCTGTGTGGTATTTCCACAACCACCTACACCCATAGCTGTCAACATACAGATTTGAAAATAAGGGAACAGCAGCCTCGAAAATAAGGGATCAGCAGCCAAAATAAGGGATTTTAGCCAACCAGCTGAAATATGAAGTTAAAAGGGACCAGATAATTTGGGAGAGCAGCGCCAGTTTTTAGCCCTTCATTTCCAGAGGTTGCTGCTCAAGACACCAGCTGATGAAACACTGCAATTAAATAACTACAAGCAGCAACCACTTTTCATGCAAAACGAAGTCCAAGCTACGAAGATGTTGCTGCACTTCTGTATCTTTTCTCTCATGCTCCATCTGCAGCTCTCAGTTTCCTGGCCGGCAGGGAGGGAGGGAGAGGAGCTGCTTCCTTTGAAACCCGGGAAATTTAAGGGACATCATCAATAAGGGACAGCAGCGGGACACGGCGCTGGGATAAGGGAGTTTTCCGCCAAATAAGAGACAGTTGACAGCTATGCCCACAGCAAGCCCAGAAGTTGTGTTTGCTAGCCTCACACTTGCACTTGCCCAGCAATTTACATTAGCAAGGAAATCAGTGACTTGCTAGTAGGGCTGGGGGAATCTACCCATGTCGTTTCCTCTCAGTTTCTCATTTCTCCCAGTCTTTTGTTTAGTTCTCTACATTTGTACTTCTACTTTCAAGGTCCCCATTCACAAAAGTCTGCGTGCAAATTCACCAGCACTGCAGTATGAATTTCTGATAGGTGCACTTTTGTATGCACTTTTGCCCATTTCTCAAATAAATTCCCCCAAATATAATCCATGTTTATGTCTGTTATTTTTGCTAATATTTGCACATATTATGTACATTTCTTAGTGAGATGGCTACATTGCAAAATTCAGAGAAGTGCAATTTCTTTTAAGGATGGCTGTGTTTTGGTTTGTGTATTGTTCTGAAAAGTATAAATTTAGGTAGGTTCACTTTTGAATGCAAAATGAATTAAATTTCTCTCACATCCCTACATGCTGCTGATGGTAGTTCTTCCATGTGGGCAGAAGAACAATAGATTAACAAAGCTAACACCCTGTACACCCTGTGCAAAACAATAGCTATTGCCTGTTTTTTCACCTTCTTTTTCTTTCTCCACCTTTCCCCTTCTCTCAGTAAAAGAGGGTTGTCATGCTCCTGGTGCAACCTACCATAGGTCAAGCCAGAACTCAGTGTGCATATGTAATGATGACTCACCAGTCAAAGACCAGCAAGTCAGTGGGAGAGATCAAGATCCCTCTTTCACATGTTTGTATATAGCTGGCTGCTATAAAAGATCTACAAACTTACTTTCTCGTTGCATGCCTATAACTGAAGGCTCTGTGACATTGCCGAGGTGCTGACTGAATACTTTATAGTTCCAGGCTGGCAGTAAGAGGCAGTAAATACAATAGAGTGGAAAGGCACTGACCATAATATTCCTGGCAGCACCTGGCCAGTGTGGGAGATGGAAAAATGCAGACATTAACCTTGTTAAATGGACTGTGTTATGAGACTTTTGGTATCAGCCTCCTTTTTGTGCTCAGGAGTGAACCGAACATGGCTGTGGCAAAGGACACTGGGAAACATATCCCTTACTTGATATTCATAATATTGTCATTGGTTTCTCTGTGCTTGACCATCTTGCCAGCAAGGTCATGAAGATCCAGAAGGTGGCAAGAGATTTATGTCCTGCTCTTCATTGCAAGTGATCCTAGGGTGGATCTAAACCAGTGTTACCCAACCGGTGTTCCGCGGCACACTAGTGTGCCGTGAGACGTTGCCTCGTGTGCCGCGAGATGTTGCCTGGAGGGAGGCGGGCGAGTCGGGCGGCGAGAGGCGGGGCGGCGGCGGCGAGGAGAGGCCGCGCCTCCTGCTGCTGCCTGGCGCTCCTCCTCGCAGCCGGCAGCGCTGCCTGGGCGCCTCCGCACGACTCTGCCTCGCTGGGTTTGGTCTCCCAGCAGAGACGGGTCACACGCGCACCTCCCTCCCTCAGCCTGCGCGGAGGGAGAGTCAGAGAGAGGCATCACTCCTGCGCGGTGGGAGAGGGAGCAGCCAGAGGGCTCCCCCAAACGAACGCATGGGACTGGAGGGGAAATCCTCTCCGAGGAGGATTGAGCGCAGCCGAGAGAAGCCTTTCGAGGAGCTGCCGTGTCCCCTGGAAACCCCCTTCCCAGCTCTGCCTGCCTGCCTGCCGTGGGGCTCGTATCGCCCTTTAAAGGGCGCGGGAAACTAGAAATGTGGGGACTTGGGGTTTTCCTCAGGCTGAATTCCGAGCCTTTTCACAATCTGGTGGCGGGAGAGAGGGGAATCAGCTGCGAGGGAGGAAATAAAAGGAGCTGCTCGCCTTTCCTATGGCCAGGCTACACAGCTGCTGTTTGCAGCCCCGTCTGAACGCCGCCTCGCCAACCCCGTCAATGGTTTCTTAGGCACCCCCCTCCCTCCAAACCTGCTTCGCCCTGGGACGTGCCTATAACTATAACTCGTGGTTCTGATGTCCCAACGCTCCCACGGGGCACATTTCATTCAGGCGGAGGAGGGGGTCGTTGGCTAACGGCCAACAGGCAGAAAGGACTGTCCAACAATGCGATTATCCACACACACGCATCTGATCCATGGATTAACATCAAAATCCTTGCATTAAAGCTCACTCCTAAGGAACCAGTGGGTCATTAGGCTTTCAGATGCACTTTGAACAAAGAGATGTTCAAAGGGAAAGCTGCTTTTAATAACGCTGCTTTTGCAGGTACTATTGGTCTGGGTCTCATCCAGCATCTTTTCAGTTCACCCAGTTAGGATTCAGCAGTCCAGTTGTACACTCTTGGGTATTCAGCATTAGCTTAAGGCGTGCAATAATCACATGCCCACTTTTGCAGCATCTTCATAGCATCCCAAGTCACTCTTGGAATGCTCTCTTTATCATACCCTCCAAGTGTTTACTTGTGTAACACACCCTACCATATCTTGCAGAGAAGCACTTCAGAGAGGGCCAAAACCCCCCACACTTGGTGCCATTTTCATCTACACATGCAGCAGAGTAAGTTGACCCAGAATAGTACCAATTCAGATGGCAGATGGGAGAATGACAGTGCTGAATGCTTTCCCATGTAGAACAGTCCCTGCAAATAAAAACCTAGCATATTTGGAAGAGGGATGCTAGCCTAACCATTACCTTCTATGCTGTTACTATTTTTTTTTTTTTTTTACATAAGTAAAAAGTGACCTTTCCCCATCTGGCATGGTGGTGTGCCTCGAGATTTTTTTCATGAAACAAGTGTGCCTTTGCCCAAAAAAGGTTGGGAAACACTGATCTAAACAATGTAACAACTATGCAAAGTACAACATATCACTGGCATACAATTAAAAGCCTAACACTGCAGCCATCACACTGAATTATGTAACTGGGTCAATTGATACATTTGTATTACAAACTATAAAGATTTGGAAGTGACTTTTGCAGAATTACCAATGGGTGCTGATGATTTTAATTTTGCCCCAATCTTTTCTTATGTATTGAGCTTGTATGCTACCTTATAGTTCAAGAAATGTCCAAGTGATTTACATAACCTTTTTTAATTGTTTAAGAATGAGAATTGCATTGTTAGAGTGCTTTCTTTTATTCTGAGTTTCCTTTCCCCTCATTGGATGGAACGGAACATGTTTTTATTTTGCTAGCTTGTTTGTTTTAATTTGAAGTTTTGTGAGCTTGTTAATGAAATATGGAACTGAATTAAATTAGAGTTAGTTAGATGACTCTGATCTAAAGTTTTCAGTAATGGCAGCTTGAAACCAGATCACAAAGATTTTTTCCTTATCCCCCTTTCCCCCCTTTCAGATTCTCTGGGAATGGATTATTTTTCTCTTCAGCTGCTTTTAATTTGAGCTTTACTTTTCTTTTGCTGGTTTCCTTTATGATCACTGTGTAACCCATGCAGGATGGAAATCTTGGAATTAATAGAAAATTATAGCAGGAGCAGGGGATTAGACTTCAATCTTTTAAACTATCTTCTTATAAAATAGAAATATTTAAGGTTCTCATGTAGAGTAAATCTGCTTTGCAGACATTTGATAAGATATAGTTTAGACTGAACTACAATAGAGAAATGTTTAGGTATTGTAGAATTAGTGTGGTGTCATCTTAAAGTGCCAAACTAGAACTGGGCCTGACCAGGTTAGGTGCTGGTGCCTCATGTCTACACTGGCTGGCAATGGCTTCCATGGTTTCATAATGAAACCGTTCCAGCTCAAACTGAAAATGCCAGGATCTGAACATCCAGCTTTGATAAACAAGCCATGTGCCTCCAAAACTGAGCTATATCATACTCAAAATATGATGAAAGACATTCACCAGTCAGGATTCAAACCTGGGTTATGAGATTGTCAAGTTCACATGATGCCTGTATACCACTAAGGTAACCAATCCAGTAGACATTTTCTTGTAAAGAAATGTTGAGGTACAGTTTGAGAATAGAGGGAAGCTATCAATCTTGCAGTGTTTTTTATTGAAATTATATATTTTTTAAAAAACACATGATCAAGTCAAAAGGAGTCTTCATAGCCTGATTGCTGCAAAGCAGCGGATTGCATTGGGGATTTCATCTCATGGAAATGAGATTCCACCCCCTTCTTCCTTGGATTGATTCCCAACATTTCTGCAAAGAACACCAGAGACCTGCCCTAAGGTGCAACGTCTTGGAAGTTGCAGCATGTGGCATGAAAAGCACATATCACTGCTGTCAAGCAAGATGTCAGTGACAGTCTTAGGGAGTCAAGGGGGACAGCATAAATTGACAGAAGGATGAAAACAACAACAAAGAATGTGCTCAACTCGATATGAAAAATTGTCTGCAAGTTTCTTTGCTGATAATGAGCAGAGTTGGACTCCTGCTAATCATGGCTGACAGGATTCAGGCTGTGAATGAGACTCCTCTGAAGCAAATTGCTGGAGGATTGGAACCTTAATTGTAACAGAATATGGCATGGGAAAGTTTGCAATTTAGTGAAGTGGTAACTGGATTGGAAGAGCCTTATTTGGATGATGATGTTGATTGCTATTAATTTCATTTATGATTCATCTCAAAGCAAATTGACAATGTAATTTCATCCAGTAGGTAATGGCTCATCTTTTGGTACAATCAACCTTACCATGACATGTGAATTTCACTGGGTTCTGACCAAGGTTTTGTAGACTACTGAGTATTACTGGGGCTGCATTCACACAGCAAACGCTTAATTCAATATTCCCAACATTTCCTTACCTTCAGATTTCCTTCAGTCTTTCATACTATGCAAAAGCCACTTATAGAAAACTGGCAGAATCTAGCAGACATTTAGGGCTTATTTCTGTGTTATTTGCTTTCAGGGGGAGGGGAAAATCACAACCATGTTAACCCAGAAAATCACATGTGTATTGCTCAATGACAAGCTGAGGAAACCTCCTAGGAAATGTTGCATATCTAGCCACCCTAAAGTGTCAGGTGGTTACCCCTCTGGTTTGTTGATGAGAGATCCCCACTGTACAGGAGACATTTAAAAGCCAGTAAGGATACACTTCTGTTATTGGTCAAAACATAAATAATTTAAACCAATCAGCAGCTCTGAAAGATTTGCCCAAGGATTTATATATTCCTCATGGGGTTATGAATATAGTCTAGGACACAGTTCTGGGCAATATCCTAACTGGGGGCCCTTTGGATCTGTTAAACTATGGAAAATTCAAAATTATCTGGAGAAGATGTAGAGATCCTCCAGCCAAAATATGCATGCAAGAACATGAATCAGAAGGGATGTGTATTCAGGGGGAAATGTTAAGTGAATGTTGGTTCAACAAAATCCCCTTCCACATTTGGGCCTCATACCACCTTATATTGGGGCCCAGCAACTACCCCTGTGAAATAGTCCCCTGCATATCAGTGTGGGTTCACTGTCCCATACATTTCTGCATTTGTTTCCTTCTGAGAAGAAGATAGCATTGGCATGTATTTGTCTTTTCCCAGTGACAACTGAGATGACAGTTGAGCCCAGGCTATGTGAATTGATGTCATGATTAGCCTTGGCTGTCAGTATGAGACTGAATTGCTCTTCCTAGTTGGTGATTTTTGATTGCAAGCTTTATTAAAGATTTTGGTAGTTTGCTTTTCAAGCTTTGAAATGTGTCAGCTCTGAGTAATGAAGTAGTATAGTGTTCAGCTTGTCGGGGCAGGACTTGGGAGAAGCAGGGTCAGATCTCTATTAAGCCAGGAAGTTGCCCAGGTTACCTTGGGGCAGTCACACTTTCAGCGTAATCTAGACATGGGGTTCTTGACAGATTAATATGGATGGGGAGAGAGTGACAGATGGCAAGATGCCCATTTTGTAATTGTGGAATGGTGTTTGTCTGGAACTGCTTTGGCTGCTGATTTGAATTGCATGACTCATGGTTGATTAAGACGTTGTGTAAATGTGTGCAGCTTGAGAAAGTAGAGTGGAAAGTAGCATAGGAAAGTTGTCAACCCACCCATCTTGATTGAAGCCTTTGCCAGCTATAATCTCATCTCCCCAGCCTGTACCTTGTTGACCTTGAGAAGGGACAGAATGGTCACCAAAGGAAATGGCATTTGCACCCTCTGAGCATGATTAAACTCAACAATCAGGGAGCCCACAAAGTTTTTCTAAGCCTTCAGATTTAATGCTGGAGGGGCACAAGGGTTTTCTGGAATGAGCACACAGCTCATCGTCCATCTCTAATCCCATGTCGTTGTTCTCTTACGACCAGAATCTCCATTGAAAGGCAATTGCAAAAGGAGACATATGGTGATTTGAAAAGCAGTGATTTATCCTAAAATGTGTTCTTTGAAGTGGATCAATCAAATAATTATTATAAAAGATCACAGGATGTGGAGTAGTAGTATATTGATTCTGCTACTTTACATTAGAAATAACTGCATGGATGTCAGTTAGTGTGAAACTGTGAGTTACAGGACTGGACATTTCTGGGAAAACAAAGCAACTGCATATAGCTGTATCTATATCTAATAATTTAGGTACATAATCTGGAGGGAATTATGCAGTATATGGTCTTCTGTGCTTCGCCTTCCTAGGCAGAGTCCTGTTGAATTTACAGCGCACAACGTGGAAGCAACTCATTTTACATCAGACTTTAGTTTATGTGTTGCAATTCAGCAAATGGATATTTGGCCTGAATCCAATACTGTACTGTAGCCAAAAATACAATAGTGGCAAGAAAAGAGGCACGTCTAAATACGGAATATAGAAATAATTAAAGTATGCAGGATTATGGCCAATCTTAGAGTGTATTGCCTTTATGTGTCTCCAAGGGGATGGGTCATGTGACTCTGTTGCTGTGTTGAGATGATGGTCTGAGCAAATCAATGGTGAATTTGGCTTAGGCAGACTCTCAGTACAGAGGAAGAAAACACCCAGGAGCGATGTGCATGTCGTGTGAGAAAACTATTGCAGCAAGGGATATGCAGAACCCCATGAGAAATTCTGCTAGTCTTATTGGGTGGTTGTTGTTATTTTCATTTGCTTCCCTCAGAATTCGGCTAATATTTCTCCAGTGGGACCATCTAGATTTGTGTCAACATTCTGCTTCCAGTGAAATTCCCAGGAAACGGCCATTCCTGGTTTTAAAAAGCTTTGCATATTGTGTGGAGAGATTCTTCAGAAGCTGTGCTTTCAAAGACAATGTAGGAGCTTGCTTTATGCTAGATTAAATTATGTGTCCATCTGGCCCAGGGTAGGAAACCAATTTCAGCTCAAGGGCTACATTCCCTTCTGGGTGGTCTTCTAGGGGCCACCTGGCATTAGTGGGCACAGCTAAAATGGGCAGGGCAGCAAATGTGAATTTTATCTTTGTATAGTAAACTAGTTTCAACACACATATCCCTACTCTCTACCCTCCATCCAGATAAGCAAGCAGCATTATCTGAGTTCATGGACACATTCCAACCAGGCAAACAGCACTCAAAGAGGGTACAAAGGAGGAACATTGAGGCATGAAGCATGTGGGACTCCCAGGTAGGGCTTATTTCAGCCGGAACTCACTGGAACTCAGTTGTCATGAACTGGCAGGATAACAGGGAGGAGAAAGAGGTCCCAGTGAGGGTGTAGCTGGGGCTGGAACACACCTGAGCATGGGGAAGGAGAGGTTGGTTTAGGAAGTACTCACAGGGTGATAGAGGGATGGAGGTGAGTGCACAGGAACCAGAGCACCAGACCCCATCACCAAATCCCAGAGGGGCCTCTGACACCATGAGCTCTGAGGCATAAGGAGCTGTGGGCAGAGTGCCCCAGGAGGCTGAGGCAGATAAGGGCCCACAGCCCAGCTTCCTAGCTGGCCAGGTGGGGCTCACTAGTTCTGGGAAGTGGTGGGTGATTCCTCAACTGGAGTAGGCTTGGAACCTTGGAACCACCCTTGGAGGTGAAGGTCACATGCCTCATCCAGCCCAGATGCTGAAATCAGCAAGCAAAGTATAAAAGGGCAGCAGAGCTGATGTTCTGTATCTGCTCAACAGTCCATGCTGATGAACCTCAACATTGACTAGTGTGAGCCTTCCCTGCTTTAATAGCCACACCAGAAATGAAATTGGATGTTGGTATAATCGCTGTCAGCAAACTTACCGCGCCTTGGACCAGTGTCTCCAGCGCCGATCGCATGGTGGGCTGGAGGGCGGGGGAGCGTGTGCCCATATGCGTGTGCACACGTTATTTCTGGCGCACATCTGGGTCAGAGGAGCACTGGAAATAGCTTGTGTGCATGTGCACGGGCCTCCTCTGACCTGGAAATAATGCTTGCGCATGTGCACAAGCTATTTTCGGTGTTCCTCCAACCCGGAAGTGGGCAGCCGCGCAGCGCAACATGGGTAAGAATGGGCGGCGGCATAGTAAGTTCCTAACACTCATATTTTGAGTTGAGAAAGTAGCCTCTACGCACCTATAAAAAATAAAATAAAAGTTTAAGCCTAAGATGGAAAGTTTATTGCTGGAGCTCCTTAAATTCTGAAATGCAAACACTGAGCAGTATTGTGGATTTATTCCTCTTTTACCTCACAGCATCAGCAACCTGGGGAAAATAAAGATTTCTGATGACGCTTTGCATCACACCAATAAATAAATAAAAGGATGAATAATGTCAACCACTCACACTAGTAAATTGGCCAGAGGAAGACAAATGTTTCTAGACAGTCTGCATTACTCACTTAAGGCATGTTGCCATGTGGAAATCGGCATCTCAACCAGTATTAGTGATTAAACAATGGAGCACCTGTGTACAGTAACACATTACACTTGTCTCATGGCTTCAGTTATATAGCCTTTGTTTATATGATTGCACAGTGAAATCACTGGGTTAGATATGGCTATGACTGCAATTCTGGGTACCGTTACTTAAAAGTAAGTGCATGGCATCCTCAAGCAACTACCTTCCTGGGGTCCCTCTTTAAACTTTTTGTGTGTGTGTGTGCAGCAATGTCTGGGTCTGTGAGACAACTTTTTCATTTTCTGCAGTGTCCTGGAATAATGGCAGTGTTTTTTTGCTTTTTAAAAAAATGTTTAGGGGTACAGTGGTACCTCTAGCTATGGACTCGATCCGTTCCGGGGTGCCATTTGCAGCCCAAAAAGTCTGCAACTAGAGCGCCACTTCTGCACACCCGTGCAGCGCGATACAGCACTTCTGCACGTGTGCACAGCAAAACCCAGAAATATACACTTCCGGGTTTGCCACATTCGTATCCTAGAAAAACGCAACAGGAGACTGATGTAACAAGAGGTACGACTGTACTCGCATTTTGACTCAAGAAAATCACCCTTTTATAGTTCACATCAGGAAAAATAAATACAAGAAATGTACAAAAGTACAAAGATTCACAAAATGTCTAGGGGTATGCATATCCCTGTGTCCCCCCGCAAAAAAGCACTGAATAGTGCTATGTCAGGGATATTATGAGGAGTTAACATGGAGGCTCTATGAAAGCACTGTTGATGTAAGAGGGGGCACCAGCAACAAACTGTTTTTCAAGGACCCTCTGAAACCTGGTCCTAACAGTGGAATGTGCCTGTAGATATACAAATTTAATAAATAGTAATATCAATAATTATGCATAGGCTAAAAGTTGTGTTTGTTTGTTTTTAAGCAGTGGAATGCTCTGTCCCAGCTCCTGCTAACCTAGCAGCTTGAAAGTATACCAATGCCAGTAGATAAATAAGTACCGCTGTGGTAGGAAGGTAAATGACTGTGTGGTCTGGCACTCATCATGGTGCCCTGTTTCAACAGAAATGGTTTAGTCATGCTGACCACATGACCCAGAAAGCTGTCTGTGGACAAATACCAGCTCCTTCAGCCTGAAGCAAGATGAATGCCACATCCAATAGTCACGTGTGACTGGACTTAACCATCCAGGGATCCTTTACCTTTTACCTTTAGTTGGGGATGGTGAAAACTCATCCAACATCATCTGGATAACCACAGATTCCATATCCTTAGCTTATAAAGTTGAAAATGTTGAGAAGGTAGGGTGGTTGCTGAGATTCCTTTCTTTCTCTCTCTCTCTCTCTCTCTCTCTCTCTCTCACACACACACACACACACACACACACACACAATTAGATCACTGGAGACTCACCAAAACACCAAGGCTGAGCCCTACAAGTTTATTCTGAGCTGAGTTTATTCTGAAGTGTTCATGAGTTGGTGGGATTTCAGTGCAATGGAATCCTTTTCTGCTGTGAATGCTTTGAGAAAGGGGCACAGTTAATATTTTTACTTGTCCTTAGCACACCTCAACTTTTCTTCTGTTTTCTTGGACAGCCGATGCACATGGAAATCTTGAGGAGCATGTGAATGATTATCAGAATGTTGTAACACTTGCTGGGGCTGTGACCCATCATGTGCTGAAAAACCTTTGAAAAGTAGGTCGAAAGACGATATTGTGAGTCACGATCTTGAGAAGAAGACTCAACAGGGACTGTTTCTTAAGAAAGAAGGCAGAACAATCCTCTTGAAAGCAGAGCAGAGGACTCTGGGGTATTCCCTCTGGGGTTTCATTGATCATTAAAATCCCTATGAAGAGCTTTGGGGTATGTATTATCTGTATAGAACAGTGTGTGAAAAGTTCTGCAGTACAGTCCTTCATCCTTAATAACATACGTCGTTGGTACTGAGGTTCAAATCCTAAATATACTTAATTGGAAACATGACCCACTGATGGCAATAGGGCCTATTTCCAAGTAAATTTCCACAGGATTGGACTATTAATGCCATTTCCTAAACTGGCTAGAAAAGGGAGGAAAAAGAAAGAAGATTCAGCACATTGCTAGAGGTCACATACTATATAGTGCTGTGCAATAAGTAATGTTTAGAATGAAAAATTCTTTGATGTTTGTACTAAGCCTGCAAACTTCATTAAGGGAGAAATCCTATGCCAAGATGATGATGGTGGTGATGTTGATGATTAATATAACAGCAGGTATATAAGATCCACTGGAATGAGAAGTTTAGGCTGTAGTGGATCAGCTGGGTGAATCCAAAAGCAGCCAAGCTCAGCCAGTGTTAATTCCCCAACCACAGCTCAGTCAAAGATGCACAGACATAACTTGGTCAAAGCTGACTGACCCAATACTGGTGTCAGTCCCCCCAAATGGGTGTTTGGGGTGGGTGGATAGGTGGGATGCGGACCAGCGAAGAGAATGGATTTGGGTTGTATCCTAATCCTATCCAATTTTGTTGCAAGACCTGGTTATCTGGCACCGAACACTATTTTAAAAGCTTGTTTTCCTTCTGATGCCGAATGGGTTTGGTGTAACTTTATGCTTAATTTACGTTGGCTTGCTTCATGCCAGTTTCTTGTACATAGGAATGCTCCCTAAATCATTAAATTAGTTCAACTAAAGCTTTAATGGTAGAATTAGTGGAGATCAGTTTTAATCAGGAAGGACATTTTTTTAATTGGTAAGGCTGCACATTTGTTTGTGTTTGGAAGCTATTTTGGTTCTTGTGTGACACTGCAAAAGGGGATGAGCAGTGAATGTAGCTTCTGTTTCTTTAAGCAGCCTTCAGAATACATCAAAGATGCATATTGCAAAATTTTAGTAAGCAATAGTTTAAATGGGGATACCTGAACCTTCACTGATAAATTTTGCTGGGTTTTGGCTTTCATCAGAATCCCTCAGATGTTCTGCCTGTTCAGGGATGGCAAAATTTGCCTTGGGATTCTACTTGAAGGCAAAAATAAAATAAAAATCCCCAAAACACCAAACCCCACACCCCTTTACAATTGATAGACAAGCTTCATTTTCACTCCTACCTCATTTTGTTTACTCCAAGGACATAAGAGCTCTCCCACCTCTATAAACTCAGTAATGGTGTACAGGCTCCATGTGATTCACAATTACATAGCACAGTAAGTACGGTTATAACCATTCTGCATTGCAAAGGCAAATTGTGTGGGATCAATGAATGGGGCTCAGTTGTTGCTGCCTAATCCTGGCTCTGTTGTCTAATGGAGAAAGATGTCTCCTCACAACATCCCTACGGCTTTTGTTTCTTGGTCTTATCTCTGTCTGACAAGATGCTATCGATTCGTCAGTTCTTCATGATGAACTGCTATTGAGCAGTAGTGCAGACAGAGTCACTTTCCCCACCCACCTCTTTGAGAGGAAGGAGCCCTATAGCTGAGCAAAACAGATTGGGAAAAGAATGGAGCTTCTGTCTGGTGTGAAGGCTTTCTCCTTAACTATGTGCTTCAAAAAAAGAAAAGGAAAGAAAAGAAAAGAAATCCTTCTGTTCAGCATTGCACTTCCCTGTTTCTGTTTCAAATATTGAGCAATTTTAGAGCAGATATTTGCAAAATAGTAGGACTTGTGGTCTAAAGCTTACTTTCAATATATATATGTTTGCACTCCTGTCTTCCACTGCCTCCCACAGTTTGGTCAAACTCATGCTGGTAGCTTCGAGAACACTATCCAACCATCTCATCCTCTGTCGTCCCCTTCTCCTTGTGCCCTCAATCTTTCCCAGCATCAGGGTCTTTCCCAAGGAGTCTTCTCTTCTCATGAGGTGGGCAAAGTATTGGGGGTCTCAGCTTCAGGATCTGTCCTTCCAGTGAGCACTCAGGGCTGATTTTCTTAAGAATGGATAGGTTTGATCTTCTTGCAGTCCATGGGACTCTCAAGAGTCTCCTCCAGCACCATAATTCAAAAGCATCAATTCTTCGGCGATCAGCCTTCTTTATGGTCCAGCTCTGACTTCCATACATCACTACTGGGAAAACCATAGCTTTAACTATATAGAGAAATGGGTTTTTCCCCCTGCTAAGGGCAGGAATAACTCATTAAATATTCTTAAACTTTGTTAATCATGTGTTTTTCAGGTTAATGTGTTAAATATAAGCAACTGGAGGGCCATTATTTTAAGATGGGAAACTCCTGTACCCATGGAAGACCTTCAGCCTGTTTAAAACCCTGAAAAGTCAAGGTTCAAAAACATGCAGGAAATATCCACAAGTATAGGAGAATTTCCCAAGGTTGTAAATTCTGTGTTGGGACTGAAGAAGATGATATTTCCAAGATTTTCTCTTGGAGAAAAGATGGATTCCTGAAACCTGAGGAAGAGATATATGCCATTCACTGTCTTTACCATAAAAGGAGAAGAGACTGCACTTTTCACTCATCTCACCACTGCTGCTGATGACATTCATAGGACCAACAGAGCAGAAAGCTATCCAAACGAGTGCGGGAAATAGTTCTTTAATGCAACACTGCTCAATGACTCCCAGCGTATTTTGAGCCGAAATAATGCTTCACTGGAGAAACATTGCAAAAGAAAATCTGCCTATACATCTTCCCCAAAGAGCCATATTTCAGCATATCTAATGGAAAAGCATGTATACAGTTCATTAATTCACAATAATGTTCCCCGACGGGGAGCTATTTTAACTTGGAGTGCATTGGGACCACTAAATAATGTTGTATTAAAATTTTAATACATATTATTTATTAAGGTTTTCGTAGCACCCTTTGCCACAACAGTCAGGGTGGTGTACAACAAAAGGAAATGTGAAACATAATAAAATAATTAACAATGATTCACATAAAATGCCAATATTTAACATTTCTTGCACCTATTAGGGCCTCTCTCTCTCTCTCCCACCCCCACCCCACCCAAAGGATGACTCCCAGGGGTAGGAAGGGAAAGCGGACACTCCCCCAAGTTATATACCACTAAACCATTTGTTCTCGTAATTTCAGAAGACAGAAAAATTTGTACATCAGATGTACACTGATGTCCAGTGCTGAGGACCCTCTGGTGGTTCCCTCACTGCAAGAAGCAAAGTTACAAGGAAACAGGCAGAGGGCCTTCTTGGTAGTGGCTCCCACCCTGTGGAATGCTCTCCCACCAGATGTCAAAGGAATAAACAACTATCTGACTTTTAGAAGACATCTGAAGGCAGCCTTGTTTAGGGAAGTTTTTTAATGACTGATGTTTTAATGAATTTTTAATCTCCTGTTTTTAATCTCATGGGGAGACCCAGTCAGATGGGCGGAGTATAAGTAATAAATTATTATTAATTATTATTATTATTATAGCAAAAGCAGTGGTGAACTTCGGGCTCTCAAATTTCAGTGGCACCCTGTGTGATGCTAAAATTCAGCGCCCCTGCCTCTCGCGCTGCATTCTACAGCATGGTTGTTGTGCCTCCTAAAGCATGTTACCCAGTGTGGCCAAACTGGTCACACTGCTTATAAAAATCTCTGGCAAAACCCTTGTTCCTCTACCTCATCACCCCTTTGTGTCCCCTAATTACTTTTTACCAGGGTCACTCCTGCTCCCCTCCATTTCTCTTGTTTTTAATAAAGTAGAAGCGCAATGTTACATTTGAACCAGAATAATATACATTGATGCTCAAATGAGGGGGCGGGGGGCAAGTGGCCTGGTCACCAGACCATTTCTGACAGCCCATTTATCTTCCAATTTTGAGGGCTTTAGAGGCAGTCATGACTTGGCTGCATATCCTCCAACATTTCTCCAACAAAAATAGGGACATCTTATTCAATAATAATACAGTGGTACCTCAGGTTAAGTACTCAATTCGTTCCGGAGGTCCGTTCTTAACCTGAAACTGTTCTTAACCTGAAGCACCACTTTAGCTAATGGGGCCTCCTGCTGCTGCCGTGCCGCCGGAGCACAATTTCTGTTCTCATCCTGAAGCAAAGCTCTTGACCCAAGGTACTATTTCTGGGTTAGTGGAGTCTGTAACCTGAAGTGATTGTAACCGGAAGCATATGTAACCTGAGGTACCACTGTAATAGTTTTATCATTAATACCCTGTGCATCTGACCCTTCCAGATATATGACACCATCTCTTAATAGCAGTTCATGGAACAATTGTATTCAGGAGAGGAATAGCTTCTTTTCTGGAATATACATTTGGATTTATTTATTTATTTTTTAAAAAAATAATTTCCAAAGGTTTTCTGTTGTAACACTATATTCACCCTTTTCTCGGAGTAGTACATTTTCATGCATATGGCTATAATTAGTTGCTTATAATTGAACAATTTGTTTTGGATTCTTCATTTGTAGCATGCTATTGTTTTGCATGCTGTAAAATAGTATAAATGAAAACACAAGCACTCTTAGCTGGCAAAGAATGAGCTTTTTCTTTTCACTCTTTTGCTGTATGCAAGTGCAAACAAGTCCACAGATTACATTTTTGCAGGATTCACAGTACATCATTTCATGCTGAAATGCCACAGGACATGAAGTCTTTTAGTAAACACTTTAAGGCAAAATTCAAGCATTTAAGCATTGGGTAGCTCTCATACAGCCTGATTTGTCCATCCTTCTAGTTTGCCATGAATTCTTTCCATCTGCCCTAAAATGACATTTGAAAAAAGGTACTTGTTAATTGTGAATGTCAGTTGAAAAATGACAGACCTCTCTGGTGGAACAGAAGTGCTTTGAACCTAAAAGGTTCACAAAGTACTGGAAAAGTCAAATATTCAGTCAAATAGGATAGTTTAATGGAGCCTCTATGGTACAGAAATGAATTACAGTAAGTGTTTTGCTTTTCAAACGGGTGAAAGAAAACATTTCTTAAAATGTGCAAGCACTGAAAGGAACCCTGAATGGGATGTGGTTAGGATTGCCATATCCCATACCCCCATATCTGGACAGTCTAATTAGGATATTATGTAAATCATTTGCTAATTATTTGAATCATCTGGAGCATTGATAAATTAAGTATAGTAAGAAGTCTACAGCTGAAAACCTGTGCACATTTTGCTAAGAGTAAGTCCAACTGAACTCAAAAAGACCTACTTCAAAGTAGATATATAAGGCATTTTGTGGTTGGTCCCGTAAAGTAACCAGCTCATTTATTCTAACTTACAAATATTGCAGTATCTTTCATAATCTGTCCTTGCTTTTCTTAGGCATGAGAATCCTTTTCTAATATTCTAATATTGATCAATGCTGTTTTTTTTGCCAGTGTTCTAAACTTTATGCAAACTGTTTTAAACATATTATTATTATTATTATTATTATTATTATTATTATTATTGACAAATATAGAAGAGGGAATTGCACCACAGTGGATATTACATAGGAGCAGTCAGAAATTGTACAGGGTGGAGGTTAGTTCTTTTTTTTTTTTTAATGGGAGGACACAGATGACTTTTTGTCACCTCTGCCACAGAAAAGATAAGACTGATGCATTGCTCAGTTTAAGGATTAACTTGTTATGCTTATGCTCACATGCAGGGCCAGCCCATCCATGAGGCAAGGTGAGGCAACTGCCTCAGGTGGCAGGATCCACGGGACAGCAGATCTGGCCTCCAAGTAATGCAGCACTCACTGCTGTGGCTGCTGCCATGATGGCATCAACAGCTGTGGTGTACATCATGGAGGCCAGATCTCCCAGTTCCTCAGCAGCCTCCCCACCACCTCCTCAGTGGTCTCTTGATGAATAGGAGGTGCTACTGGTCTCCTCCCATTCCTAGAGATGAAGAAGAGATGAGGAAGAGAACTCCAGAAACAAAGTGCAATCAGCTTTTATTCAAAAAGCTAAAAAGACAATAGAGTTCAGATAGGCTACTCTGCCCTAGTTGAAGATATTGCTGGAACTGGTGTCTAGCCCCCTCTCCCTCCCAAGCAGCCATAAACTCCGGCAAGGAGGAAGGATTCCCCTCTGGGCCTGTATGGGCCATTGCTCAGCAATGTGCAAGGCTGTTCAGGATCTGGGTGTCAGCAGAGGAGGAAAGGTAGCTGAAGAGGGGCTGTCCAGCTTCTGGACAACTGAAGTAGCATCTGGCTCCTTTCTGTCAGGATCTGTGCTTACACTGCAACCCTCGCACCCAGCCCTGTCTTGGAACAGCTTTCTTCTTCTGACCCCCATGTTTACTCAGACCTCCTGCTTCTACCACCTCCCAGCTTGTCCCTTTTGCAGACCGGCCCTCAGTGTCCCACTACCGCTGTCCTGGATCTAAGTCTTCTTCCTTTGTGTCATCCCTGGGGAGTTATTGGGCTGGTGTCTATCAACACTCTTCGTCTTCTAGCCAGTCCCTGTCAAGCTGTTGTTTACATTTTTTAAAAACATGCATGTTCATTGCATTCTCACAACTGGTCACATGTCTAATTAGGCTCTGGATTGCTGATACGTACCCTATTTTGAACCTCATGTAGCTGAAATCTACACATTTGCTAAGACCAGATTCCTGTTAGAATTCCTGCTCCATGATTGAAGTCATGGGATTGTTGTCTATCACATGATGGTGTATGTTTTCACTCCACAGAGTGGGAAGTGATGGAGACAGGATGTTTGTGTTACTGTGTTCTGTGAAGTGGAACTATTGCCCTTTGTCCTTTTTCTTTCTGCTGTCTGATGCTAGAGAGAGAGGGGGGCATGTTGCAGTGCTCCATGTGTGTTTATATGTAAATAAAGTAGATTAGCCAAAATGCTGAGTTGCTGAGGTCTGTTACGCAAGCTGCAAAGACTCTGCAGATCCCTAAGTGTGCCTATGTCTTTTGGCATCGGTCGCTGTGATGTTCAGGGAGAAGAAAGCTTTTGAAGCTCCTGAACAATTGAGCAAGAGGGAGAGAACATGCCAGTCGGGCATGTGTCTCTGCCAGGGTCCTACTCGAGTGTAGGACAAGCTCCTGACAATTCCTTGGGATGTTTTCTGGAAGAAAAATTTGTGCATTATCCTGTTTGTGTGTTTTATTGTCTGGTGTTCTTCTTTCCATAAATATATTTGCTGCTGAATTGTCTGTTTAAATTTTTCAGCTATTGAGCCTCCTTTAAAATTGCTTCGCCGTTCATGGAAATACTGCTTTCAGTAGTTCGGTTACATAACAGAAAGGAAAATAAAGGTCTAAGCACAGAAACACAACATGGGCTATTTGAATATATATATATATATGTTCCCTGGAATATTGTAAAATACACATAGCTGGGATTGAACAGTCCCACCTTGCATACACATGCATGCGTACACCCCCCACTCCCAAAATTGCTTCTTATTATGGCACACCTAAATTACATTGTGATGTTGTGATGTTGTTTTTGCAAAATATTAAAGAGAAAGGAGAAATGAATAGAAAACTAATATTGTGGCACAGGAAATTTATTATCACTTTTTCTTCTTTGCAGAAGATCAATATTATCTGGAGAGAGATAATGGAGGAAATTTTGCATTCCATTTGAATAGTAAAGGATATGGCCTTTTAGAGAGAGAAAAATGTGCCAAATGATAAAGATAGTTAGAGTAGAAGGGAAATAATCTTCTACACGTGGTGGGGAAAGACAGTAGCTAAACCTTACATACTAAGCCTTGGCAACAGAGAGAGAAGAAAATATTCTCCCTGGGATGAAGAACAATGGATCTCCTTCTAGTCACTGTCGTTTCTGCCCATAATAGTCCAAATATAGCATTGCTGCAGGGGATTCTGGGGAGAAAAGTGGTCAGCATCATCTTCATCACTGCCACAAGGCTCTCACAGACCCATGCATACACACATTCGTTCAAGAATTTATCGCTTCAAGGAAAATAACTGAAATCCCCTCTCCATATCTATAGTCTGTTTACGGGGTGGTGTCTTGTTTACTTTTGAGTAAACATGGCTATGATCAGGGCTTTTTCCCCAGCTGGAACCTGCCAGAACTCCTCTCAGGTGGGCACCAGTGGAATTAGAACAAGGGAGGAATTCATGGTGAGTTCCAGTACCTCTTTTTTCTAGAAAAATAGCGCTGTCTATGATAACATAAGGGACGCGGGTGGCGCTGTGGGTTAAACCACAGAGCCTAGGACTTGCTGATCAGAAGGTCAGTGGTTCAAATCTCCGCGACAGGGTGAGTTCCCGTTGCTCGGCTCCTGCCAACCTAGCAGTTCGAAAGTACGTCAAAGTGCAAGTAGATAAATAGGTACCGTTCCGGTGGGAAGGTAAACGGTGTTTCCGTGTGCTGCTCTGGTTCGCCAGAAGCGGCTTAGTCATGCTGGCCACATGACCCAGAAGCTGTACGTCGGCTCCCTTGGCCAATAAAGTGAGATGAGCGCCGCAACCCTGGAGTCGCCCACGCCTGGACCTAATGGTCAGGGGTCCCTTTACCTTTACCTATGATAACATAGAAAGTTACTGTAATTTTGAGTCAGCCCATTAGTCTGTCTAGCTTATTTTTGTCAGCACTTGAGTGGTGGTGGCTTTCCAAGATTTTCAGGAAGGGAATATCCCCCCAGACCTACCCAGAGATTCTGGGATTGTACCTGAGACCTTTGCATGAAAAGCAGATGCCCTTTCCCATTTTATTATTATTTCTCCCTTCCAAATAATCTGGAAGTCAGTCTCAGCTGTGAGGAATGAGTGTGACTATGTGAAAATTGCACTGCAGAATTGGCAACCACCAGACAGCACCATTCTCACCCACTTAAAAATTGCCCCTTCCCAAATGCCCCTATGTCATGGCATTTGTGTGATACGTTTTGGAGAAGATAATATTGCCTTAAGTGACAATACAGATGTATCCTCTGTATGGAGGAGTCAATTTGCCAGTGATTGTCCTAGCACAAGTAGCTTGCATCTGGCTCAAGCTAATAGATGTTGGTCTCAAGAATGTCCTCAATTTTCTATGATTTCTTGTCAGAGAGAAGCCACATTATTCCGTTTTCAGCATTGGTCAAAGTATGCTTAACGCTCTCCGCTCGGAGATATATGTTCTCTTGTGTGGCTAATTAGTTGGCTTTGTATGCTTTCCCTCTGACCTTGCTATTGTTTCTTTTCCCACATAATCCTCTTCAGCAACTCCCATATCCAGAGGCATGTCCCCTGGCATTTATTTGCTTTTTGAAGTTGTTTACTTGGTTTATCATTAAGACACTGTGTCTAAAAAAGGAGGCAAACGGCATAATATCATATGTGACCCTGTGCTAGACCTTGTGATTCAGTGGCAGTTCAAAGTGTGTGGTTTTTATTTCAGCCACCTGAACAGAGTGAAAACTCATTTTAAAAAAAACCAAAAAACCCACATTGTAGTATTTTTATACTGGCAATAGGATGAATATTTTGGAAACTGCTGCTAAGATGCAAAGCTGGGTGTTTCTGAAAATACCCACTTAGTCCAAACAATACTTTCCCCATAGAAAATGCACTGGATGACATTACACTAACATTACACATAGAGGAGAGTATTTTTTTCCCGTCCACATTTTAAATAAATTGAACTAATTAGTACTAATTTAAAAGGAAAGACCAGAACTTACTGTAATTATCCATCAGTGTTTACAGATCTCTGACTCTTGTGGTGCAGTTCTCATTTCAAAAACAAATGAACGTGCATCTTAGAAAAGCATTTTAAAAATACGTAAAATATCTCAAAGGGATTTTACAGTAAAAATATCAAAAATTAAAAACAAGTTCGTATGTAGAAACTTTTTTTAAAAATAATAATAATTGCATGTATGAAAGCAATTCATTCCAAAAGAAACAAATGAAAACATCCGTATCCAGTACAGATACAGATTGGAATAAAATATCTCCTTGCATGTCAGAAAGGCACACATACATGCTTTATTTGAAAGATTTATGTCTTGCTTTTCCATCTCCACAAATGAGTTGTTCAAAGCAGATTACAAATAAAGAGAAAATGTAGAATCAGCAATAGGTAAAGGTAAAGGGACCCCTGACCATTAGGTCCAGTCGTGGCCGACTCTGGGGTTGCGGCGCTCATCACACTTTATTGGCCGAGGGAGCCGGCGTACAGCTTCTGGGACATGTGGCCAGCATGACTAAGCCGCTTCTGGCGAACCAGAGCAGCGCACGGAAACACCGTTTACCTTCCCGCCAGAGTGGTCCCTATTTATCTACTTGCACTTTGATGTGCTTTCGAATTGCTAGGTGGGCAGGAGCTGGGACCGAGCAATGGGAGCTCACCCCGTCGCGGGGATTCGAACCGCCGACCTTCTGATCAGCAAGCCAGCCCTAGGCTCTGTGGTTTAACCCACAGCGCCACCCGCATCCCCAGAATCAGCAATAGCCCAATCATTAAAACTTAAAATAGCGGCCAAAATACAAAAAGCAGCACTAAGAATAAATGCCAAAGTTTCCTTAGGGCTCACATACAGTTCCACTTGAGCCGTGGTTTTCTAGGCATGGGTCCGAATGGTTTTCTCCTTGCCCCACTTCTTTTCAAGGGAAAAACTGCTCTTTAGCAATAGATCAGAACCAATGTTAATCTGGGGAAAACCCAAGTTGCTGTTTGCTCTGAATGTGCACTAAGGAGTGGGTTTCCCTGGGGGAAAGCAATGGGACAAGAGGAATTATTTTATTTTATTTTATATGCCGCCTATCTGACTAGGTTGCCTTCAGATGTCTTTTAAAAATCACATAGCTGTTTATCTGTTTCACATCTGTGGAAAGGAAGTATGGATGAGTCATAAGTAGAAACAGATTCAAAAGCTTCCTTTTAAAAGGGGAATGTTCATTTGCTGGTGGAGCACAGTCAAAGAGACTTGCCTCTTGTGGCAGGCAGTTCCATGCACAGAAAAAGCTCACTCCAAACAGTGAGGTGCAATGTTTCCATTTTATTAGCATAGACCTGAGATTGAGAGATGGTAACTTCTTCAAATGCACTCAGCAAGGTAGCTGTTGAAATCAGGAATGGGGCTAGAAGCCAGGACTTTTGAGTTAAGGCTGACCTATGAAGCAGTGCCAACTGAAAAGTGTATATTTCATTTCACAGAGCTGGAAGGGACCCAAGGGTCATCTAGACCAACCCCCAGCAATGAAGGAATCTTGTCTAAAATGACAGATGACCATTCCACCTCTGCTTAGAAAACCCCCAAAGAAGGAGAATCGACCACCTCTCATGGGAGTATGTTCCACTGCCGAACAGCTCTTACTGTCAGAAAGTTTTTCCCGAATGTTTAGTCGGAATCTCCTTTCTTGTAACTTGAAGCCATTGATTCGAGTCCTACCCTCCAGAGCAGGAAAAAACAAGCATGTGCCTTCTCCCACTGATTTTCTATATTACCATATACAAGGCAGTTTACAACAAAGCGTGTTCTCCTTCAGGGAGAGCACGTGTTGCGGTGGGGTCTACTGAGCCACCCCCTTTGTTGCTGGGTAAGTTCTCCAAGATGGCCAGGGGTCAGTAATTAGATGGCCGAGTTGCTGGGGCAAAAGTTATATTGCAATTTTGCTGGGAGGGGCAAAAGATTTAAATACTCTGCACGCAGCCTTGTACTTTCTCTTTTGCTGCGTGCAACGGATCACCCGCCCACCCGCCCTAGAGTAAGGGGTTGTTGCGTTGACCTTGCTATGCCTGTCATGGGGTCGTCTGCCTTTGAGCAGGGGCCTGGTAGGAATTTTTCCACCTGGCAAATTGGCCGGCTGGGTGGTTTTTGCCTACTGCGTAGCAAATCGTCACAACTTGTAAGGTTGTGGTTAGGCATTGGTTATAAATCTGGTGGAGGAGGGGTTAGGATAGGCTGGGCCTGCCCCTCCATGGTTGCTGCGGAAAGGGAATTCTGTTAAAGGAATCCTGGGGCTTGCCATCTTTTCGTCCAATCCCTGGAATGGGACTAGGGCCGGCAAGCCTTCGGGGAGCAGGCGGGTGAGAATTGAGGGTCTGTGACTCAGCTCCATTTCTCCCCGACTTGCTTTCCCCCGCACTGTCTTTCGGTGGTGCCCGGAAGTCAGTTCTGTCCCCAGGCGGGGGGACAGATAGTCTTAACCAATGCCTAAACAACCACTCACAGTTTGTATTTTAATAAAGTTGTGGCCAAAATCATGCCAAAAATCTTAAACAAAAATTACGTGTCCGTTGTGAGTTATTTTGGGGGGTGGCTTGGGGACCTCGACACGCAACAAAATATACAACAAAGAACGCACACACACACACACACACCTTATTATAATCTGATCCAATACAAAGTGTCATAATCAAACATGACTTTAAAATGGAACGACTTATATTGAATAAAGTAATAATAATATTTTAGAAATAATAGTACACAATAAAATTCACTCTCAACACATCAGCAAATAATAACTAAACAGACATTCACAATAAGTAATTACTAATCATGAATCAACAGTGTGCACTCAGTAGTGATCAAAATGGCACAATGCATAAGAAATTCCTCCAGGTTAAGAGCAGTATCCTCACAAGGTCACCTCAGGTTTAGTCTTACAGCCTGTCCCTTATTCTATGGAATGGTTCCTTCTTCATTAATGCTATATGTTAACTCCGAATAAGGACCAAATAAGCAACAGATGGAATCCTATGCTGCCATAATTATCGTATTTTCCCGTTTATAAGACGCCCCCATGTATAAGACACTCCCTATTTTGAGGGACTCCGATTTAAGAAAATGGGGGAAGATGGCCGCCGTATATAAGATTTTGGACATTATTTTATAGGGAAAAACCCTAGTCTTATACACGGAAAAATACGGTATGCAGGAAAAAAAATTGTTCCCAATGAAGCAGAAGCAGGAACAAGTTATAGACCGGGGGAAGAGACACTCGCAATGGACGGAAGAAAGCTATCAACGTTTTCGTGAATGAAATGTGCTTGGGTTGAAAGGTGGGAAACAAAGGAAGCTGAAATGATAAGGGCAGCTGAAGCTTTCGATAGAGGTTGCTGCTTTGTGGCCTTGCTAAAAATAACCAAGTGCCAAATGTGACTGCTGGTTAATTATGGCATATCTGAAAGCCAGCTAGAGGTTGCTGGCATTGTGGGAATTGCAGGATGTGGCTGAGGGCCAGTGGAGCCATTTCTGGCTGCTAAAAGCCATTTAGGAACTCTGGAAGCTGCCAACACAAGAGATTATGTAAAGACAGCTGTGGCCATGATTCCTGCAAATATCTACTTCAGTTCCCGATGCCTCTCAGGTCAGTTGGAGAGACTATTCTGGGATGCAGCAGCCCTGCTTAGGAAAAACACATTTAATGCCAAATAATGTACAGTGAATTCAAGCATTTGTGATTATGGGCTTGTTTCAATCAGGACTGTTGGGCTTAATTTCCCCAAATATTGCAACATTGAGATGTGGCTTGAAGGGTCATGCATGCTAAGTTGAGGAAGCGACTGAATCTTTGAGTTAAAAATGATTTGGTTTAAATGTGTTCATGTGAAGGAGCCAGAGCAAATGACTCAGCTTTGATGATGCTGTAGATTGCAGGCATATTACATTTTCTGGAAGAACCATTTTTGTTCAAATTAGGGACTCCATTTAGTGAGGGCCATATGTGATTGTAATGGGCATTATTATTATTATTATTATTATTATTATTATTATATTTCTTACTCACTCTACATCATAGGGTCCCAAATTGGGTTAGAACAATATATATATATACATATGTACAGGACTTTTTTTAAAGCCAAAACTTACTGGAACTCAGTTCTGGCACTTCTCTGGTAGACACCATTGCCGTTATAAGAGAACAAGGGAGTTCATGGTGAATTCCAGCACCTCTTTTTCTATTTAAAAAAATAGCACTGCATATGTACATTAGAACTGGTGAAAACCATTTACCACCAGCAGGGTGTCAAAAGTACATTTCTGGCATATGGCAGAAGCTATACAATGCTGCTGCTGGATGCACCTCTGTAGGGAAGACATTCCATGATTTTTAGGAGACAAATTAGCTCTTTTCAGCTTAAGGTAACCTGACCATTAGGTCCAGTCGTGGCCGACTCTGGAGTTGTGGCGCTCATCTCGCTTTATTGGCCGAGGGAGCCGGCGTGCAGCTTCTGGGTCATGTGGCCAGCATGACTAAGCCGCTTCTGGTGAACCACAGCAGCGCACAGAAACACCGTTTACCTTCCCGCCAGAGCGGTACCTATTTATCTACTTGCACTTTGACATGCTTTCGAACTGCTAGGTTGGCAGGAGCAGGGACCGAGCAACGGGAGCTCACCCCTTTGCAGGGATTCGAACCGCCGACCTTCTGATCGGCAAGTCCTAGGCTCTGTGGTTTAACCCACAGCACCACCTAGATATCAAATCATTTTTTACTTTTAGTTGGCTTTGAATCAGGGCCTCCTTTTAGTGAGGGTCACTCACACATTATACTGGCCAGCTCACAGCTCCTATGCAGTGATTGATTCACTGCCCTCAGTTTGCCTAGGGACCCATTCATTCTCCCAAGCTTTATTGAGGAAAAAAATAAGCTTTTAATAAACAAAACCTTAGCCCCCCCCTACACACCCGTTGCAACCTCAAACCTTTTAATGAGAAGCTGTGAAAAAGCCTCAAGTTACTGTAACTCCCTGTTTGCCAGCTCCATTATCACATTCTCAGTTGAAACAAACAAACAAACAAAACTACTGTCAGGAAAGAGGAGGCGGTAACTGCCATCAGGTTCATACTAGAGACAGAAAGAGGCTTTCTGGAAATGGTGTGCCTAATTATGCTCAGGGGCAAACATTCCTGCTGGGGGGGATCTTGAACTGAATGAGGAGGTAGAGGAAGCAATAAACCCAAGGCTTACCAGCAAGCAACATTGCTCCTTGAAGTGTTGAAAAGTTCATCTCCGTTTAAAGACTAGGCTCCTCTCGTTCTCTTCCCAGTAAGCCTTGCATATCTCTGAATTTCCTTTCTCCTTTTCATGTGTGTGAGGATAAGTTCATGTGAAGTGGAAGAGCTGAGATTACTAACTAGTGTGGGCCCCACTTTGAGTGGGACCCAAGCTTGAAGACTCTTACTGAGGCAAAAATCTTCTGTACTGGGGGAGATTGTATCCCTATGATGGATTCATGATATCAGCAGTTCTATATACCAACTATTATGATAAAACAGAGAGGGAAGGACTTACCTATACTATGCATCTGTGCAAAGGGGAAATGAAATTGTTTGGCCTGTGTTGATAAGATTCAGACCATCAAGCCATCAAGTTTATCTAGTTTTGCTTGCTAGACACCTCATATAAAGTCAAAGGCAACTATGGGGTTGCAGCACTCATCTCGCTTTCAGGCCGAGGGAGCCAGCATTTGTCCACAGACAGCTTTCCAGGTCATGTGGCCAGCATGACTAAACCACTTCTTGTGCAACAGGACACTGTGATGGAAACCAGAGCACATGGAAATGCCGTTTACCTTCCTGCCACAGTGGTACCTATTTATCTATTTGCACTGGCATGCTTTCAAACTGCTAGGTTGGCAGGAGCTGGGACAGAGCAACGGGAGCTCACTCCATTTCAGGAATTCAAACCACTGACCTTCCAATCAGCAAGCCCATGAGGCTCAGTGGTTTAGATCACAGCGCCACCTGCATCCCTCATAAACAAGTTCTTTAGTCACAATACAAATGAATTAAAACATAATAATATATAAAAAATTCAAAGCAATGATAAAAGAATCCAACCCAGCATAAGGCCAAATGCAAAAGGCCAATTCACACACACACACAAACACACAAAACCAATGAAAATCACAGGAGAGAAAAATAAACACAAAATTCAGGAGCTAAAACGATCAGCTATACCATTGGGACTAAAATGGTTTTGGGAAACAGAAAAGTTAGCCGTAAATTTAAAGCACAACTGTGTGGGTGCCAGGCAGGGGCATGACCTAGGAAGGGCAAAGCCCCCTCCCCATTTCTAAGGAGGGAACTGCCCCCCCCCCCAATATTCTGTGGCCTGCAGGTCCCTACTGGGCCTTCCCGCGGCTAGTGGAAGGTTGCATCAGCGGTGTTGGGAGACATAGCAGGGACCGGAGCACCTGGAGTGAAGTCTTACTGGCCTGCACAGTGTCTTCCAATGCTGCAAGGATTGGCACGGCCTAGCAGAAGGCTGCACTGTGGTGCCAGGGAAGCTTTTCTGAATAGGTCATTTCATAGCCACTGGGCCACCACAAAATGGTCGTCTCATGGCCTCTTTCTCATCTTTGGATTGAGAGGGCTGTGGGAGAAGGATAACCTACAGATCTAATGCAGCCGTGTGCCATCTGCCCTTAATAGTCCTTCCTTCCTTTTTTTATTTTGACAAAGTAATAATCATAAATAAATAAGAATAAAAATGTACACCCCACCACTGAAACCATTCCATTTCAACTATCCAACCTCCCAAAATTTCAACACCTCTTTCGATGGTTTGACCCCTCTCCATTTTAACAGTACTAATTCTACAAACACCCTCCATATCTCCTCAAAATCATTTCTCCTGCATATTCCCCATCTTACCTTAATGACACGTGTTAATTTGTCATTAATAGCTATATCCCACACCTCTTTATACCATTCTTCCATTTTATGTTCTGCTTGCCCCTTCCACTTCCTAGCTATAATAATTTGTGCAGCTGTCAATAAATTTGTGAGCAAGTCCTTCATAGCCTGTGGTCCTTTCCAACCCTGCTGAGACTCCAGCAATTGAACCAGGACTCTTGTGCATGTACAAAGCATGCATTCTTCTACCACTGAGCTATGTAGCGCTAACCATTGTGATTAAGAGATACAAAAAGAGAAGCAAGAGTGCTCTTAACATACATAGCACCCCCCCCCCAATTCCATATTAAATCTATTGAGGAGCAGCCAAATTGAGGCTTGTGGGAATTTCACACTAGTGAAATCCCTTGCCTTTTCCCCATGAGTATACCTCATGCAGGGAGGAAATGACCCTGAGGTTTTAGGAATATGCCCTTAGCTTCAGCACAGCATGTTGTAAATTCAAGCAGCACTGGCTGAGTTTCATGTGCAGTATTTTTGTTTAATCAAGGCCCTGTCTTACAATGAAATATGAGCCACTGTTGCCTGATAAGCTAACAGGGAGGTGGCGCAAGGCCACAGCGCCGAGAACTGCTCAGACCTCCGGCACAAAGATTCAAAGCTTACTCACATTAACAACTTCCCTGTTTCCGAGAACTGAAAAGTAGATTTTTAACTTAACAGGAAACTGACGGCACACATCTTTAGTGTCGGAAACCTGTGAATTAGCGTGCCAGGTCAAACAATGGTGCTAGAACACCTCAACATCTGGCAATTCAGAACTTTATACCACAAAATAATAGACCATGGCCTCCTTCAAATTCACACAGATTTATGTGTGATTGGTAGTTCTGAGTGAACATTACAACCACCACATTTGCCGACCCCTGAATACAGGATTGTTGTGTTGTGAAAACACAGTTCCCGTTGTTTTCACAACAATCCTGTATTCAGGGGTCGGCAAACTTTTTCAACAGGGGCCTGGTCCACAGTCCCTCAGACCTTGCGGGGATTTTTTTTTTTTGGGGGGGGGAAGGAACAAATTTCTATGCCCCACAAATAACCCAGAGATGCATGTTAAATAAAAGCACACATTCTACTCATGTAAAAACAACGCTGATTCCTGGACCATCTGTGGGCTGAATTTAGGTGGCGATTGGGCCAGATCCGGCCCCCGGGCCTTAGTTTGCCTACCCATGCTGTATATGAAGTAGACCGGACCCTCCAAGTGTCCCTGTTTTCCAAGGGACAGTCCCAAATTTACAGAAGCCATCCCAGTTTCTGATCTGATCCTGGAATGTCTCACTTTTCCTTAGGACGTCCCTGTTTTCATCAGAGAAATGTAGGAAGGGGTGGAGTTATGCAACCCCTGAGCCAAGGAGATAAGTAGCTATACAACCTTTAGAAGACATCTGAAGGCAGCACTGTATAGGGAAGGTTTTTATTTTACTGTTTACAGTTTTATTATTTTTTATATATGTTGGAAGCCTCCCAGAGTGGCTGGGGCAACCCATGGGCAGGGTATAAACAGTAAATTTGTTGTTGTTGTTGTTGTTGTTGTTGTTTTGTTATTATGGAATAGGACATCCCTATTTTCATTGGAGAAATGTTGGAGGGTATGGTAAACTAGGAGCACCAGCCCAAAGCTACCCAGTGAATGAAGATTTGTACCTGGGTCTCCCCAGTCTAAACACTAACACCATGCTCGCTTTGGCCGTGTACACACACTGATTGGATGCATATCAGGTATGAATGATGTTCACATGATGTTATCCTCATCCAAGTGGCAGTCTGTCCCAGTTTAACTTACATTTTCCTGACCCATGGATAATATGATAAGGGGGTGGATCCAGTGTAAAATTGTGTGTGGCCTCACTGTGAACGTAGTGAAGCACATTGTGTTGAGGGTCAGTTTAACCTGTGTGGTGAAGTTTTGCTGGATACCATCTAACACCTTGCCCCTTACTTCCTACAGTGAGGAGGTGTCCCCCCCCCCCCAGTGGGCTGCTGTTGGTGTCTGGCACAAACAGTGGAAATGTAACAAAACAAAACAAAACAAAAAACCTGCTGCTTTTCTGGTATATTGTGGTGGTGGGGAGATGATGTGCATCCCCGCTTACATTATTGTCAGGGAACTGACATCGGAGCTAGAGGCGGAGGGAAGGCTCTCAAATGATGCTGGAGAAGGGACCAGCAGGGAGAGAGGCAGCTCCGCAGATGGGGAAGCAAATCAGCGCAACACCAGGAATAAAGGGGGGCAGATGGGGGAATCGGCGAGAGGGCTCCAGGACTCTTCACTGGACACCAGCGGGGAGAGCACGGGTCCTCTGCTACCCACGCCCACCCTGCGCAGAAGACTTCCACGCAGGGAGAGTAGGAGGAGACTTGGCGTCAAACAACTTTTATGTTGGAAAAGATTTAAGAAACGCCCACTGGCGGATTCTGCTAGTGACCGAGGCAGCCACGAAGTGAAGGGCTGCCCAGACTGAAAGGTTTAACAAGGCAAGAAAGCCAGGAGAGGCAGCAACTTATGCACGAGCAACCCATATTCATTACAATTCTGGTTAGCAATGGGGATGTAAATATTACTAGATAAGGACAAAGATTTGTCTTACCAAAAACCTCTTCAACTATTAATAAATGTTGAATGAAAAGAAAAGTGTTTGTTTCATTCCTGTTAGTGTTTTAAAAAATGCATTCTATACTGACTGCCAACTTGTTGACACATGATTACAATCAACCACACTTACTTTCACATTTTCTAGCCTTGTATTCTCAGCACAGTGTTCTCTTCTGATAACATTTCCTTTATCGTATCCAGAAAGCAACTTACATTATCTTTGTATTGCTATAATCAACTAACTTACACGTCTGTTCCTTAAGGCAATCTGAAGACCATACTAAATAATTATGTGTGGTACATATATCCAGTGAGGGCAGGGAAAGTAATTTTCTTGTTATCCTGTTGGAAACATGAATAGTAACAAGTAAGTCCAATGTTGCCCTTCTTATCTCTGTCTAAGAGCTATAATAAGCAAGTAGAGCTGTACATTTGTATTTTTGTTTGGTTTTTTGTTCTATAGATTGAATTGGCCTTTACATTTTCAGAGAACCACCGACTTAAACTATATGGGTATTGATTTTACATATAAGGAGTAAGGTTTGAGTACAGTTGCAGAAGCAATATCAATTGACTTCATTTTGAACCGTTTGAGTAACTTAAGTTTGCTAGTAATTTTGTTTCACACCATATCAAACTAACTTACTTTCTTCCTCTTTCAACAAATATCTGGCACAACTCTCTTCATTTACCACCACCCTTTGCATAATTCATTTAAATCATCACCTTGCAGACTTGTCCCTGGTGGAAAGTGGATTTTTGGCAGATCCCTTCTCTTTGCTTACAGACAGAAATTGTCCAAAATAAGGCTTAGTCATGATGGGCATATAACCCATAAAAAGTGTCTGTGGACAAATGCTGGCTCCCTCTGCCTGTAAAGCGAGAGGAGCACTGCAACCCCAGAGTCGTTTGTGAATGGTCTTAAACTGTCAGGGGTCCTTTACCTTTTTAAACTTGGAAACCAGCTATTTTGAGGGGAAAAAATGATTAACAGAATACATTTCCCCCTCCTCCATGAGGTCACCATATAACTAAATCTCATTCACTCTCTGAAGATTTGGATAACATTTGTTTTTGCTCTTTACAAAACTTTGGGCTGAAATATTCTCTGTCTCTTCTCTCTCTCTCCCTCTTCCTCCCTCCCTCTCCCACATACAGAGGGAGTTAGGATTGTCTTCTAATTCTGCCATCCCATAACATACTGCAATCACCAAGATAATATCACCAAGGCAACTATCTGTAACTGAACAAGAAACGTCCATAGAAATGGTAAAAGTAGTTTCTTTCCAAAATTCAACATTAGAGTTCGTAGGATTCATGTAATTACATTTAGCTGTGTTTGTGGACTTTCTGTTGCTATGTCTTTAAATTTGTGAGCCCCACCCATGTTTCCTAATGACATCATCCTCTTTCTATCCTCCTCCTGGTGGAAACATGCAGATGAGGATAGGTAAATTTCTATCGAGGTTTTTTGTATTAGTGGGACTGGAGGTATTAACTATGTATGTGCGAATAGACTAGTTATTCTCTCACCTTTATTCTTGTAGATATACCACTGCTTTATGTCATTTACATACTGTCTTCTCTTGTATATTATTTACTACAAAGGTATGTCTTTATTGTGCATTCTCAACGTATTTTTAATTTTCCTTATTCTACTTGTTAATTCAGTGCAATTCTGTTACAATTTATTTTGACAGCTCGATGACTAAGCTCTTTAGCAATGAAACATCTGATTATCAGAATGACATCCAAGGAGTGAACCACTGGTATATCACAAGTGGGCTCTTTGTTACTGTGTTTGCAATTGTTCAAGATAAAATTTATTTTGGAAAGAGAAGAAATGAGCGCTGAACCACTGATATATTACAAGTGGGCTCTTTATTTACTGCATGAGCAATTGTTTAAGATAAAACATATTTTGGAAAGAAACTACTTTTGCCATTTTTAAGGATGCTTATTGTTCATTTACCAATAGTTGCCTTAATGGTTTTATCTTGTGTCAGTTGCAGTAGTCATTTTATCACCACCCTGTTCATTGTTTTATGGTTATCCCATAACATAGGTAAAGGTAAAGGTACATCTGCCCGTACGGGCCAGTCTTGACGGACTCTAGGGTTGTGCGCTCACTCTATAGGCCGGGAGCCAGCGCTGTCCGCAGACACTTCCGGGTCACGTGGCCAGCGTGACGAAGCTGCTCTGGCAAGCCAGCGCAGCACACGGAAACGCCGTTTACCTTCCTGCTAGTAAGCGGTCCCTATTTATCTACTTGCACCCGGGGGTGCTTTCGAACTGCTAGGTTGGCAGGCACTGGGACCGAGCAACGGGAGCGCACCCCGCCGCGGGGATTCGAACCGCCAACCATGCGATCGGCAAGTCCTAGGTGCTGAGGTTTTACCCACAGCGCCACCCGCGTCCCTAGATCCCGTAACATAGGCAACTGCAAAACCTCAATAAAAGTGTCAGTATGTGGTGGATTGAATTCACTTTCCAAGGTTTCCTAGCATTTGAAGTTAACCATGGCTATCTCCTCACATCATAAGTATGGAAGAAGGATAGTCATGCTCTCCTAAAACAAATACTTAATTTAACTTAAATTTATGTTGTGCCTTGTCGTCCACTGAGCTATTGCATTAGGTCTTGAGAGTATTGATCCCCTCTGCCAGCCGGCTTATGCAGGGTACTGCTGTTCTTTTGGGGCTTCAGAAACATTGCTGAGTCAATGAAATCTGATGAGCAAGTCTGGAGAATATAAGGGGGAGTCCCAGTTCTGTCATTCATATGCTTTTATTGGTTTGATGGTCCTTTGCTCATACGCTTAAGAAAAAATGAGCTAATGCCTATCACTTAAAAAAAAAATCACCTTCATATCATCTTAACAATACTTTATCCAAATGCAGTGTCTTCATCCCACAACAGCTACAGAATCTTTGATTCAAGCCTCCATCAGAGCAGCTATTTACTATTGTAATATATGGCTGATGATCATTTCCTTTTTATCAGCCATTCCAAGACTTCAGGCTATACAGAAATGCTGCGGCTTGAAATTAGACTAGCACACGATTAAATCAGAGCAAGATTAAATCTCAGTGGTATGGCTTTGTGTGATCTCCATGACTACCTATCAAATGATGTACTGACATTAAACTTTTCCTGCAGATCTGTGAAGCTCTCTGGGAACTCTGCTTTCAATATCACGGTGGACAAAAATAAGGTGTCAATGCAGACTCAGTTGTCACACTTCCAAGTTCATGCCATCTCAATTTAATGAGAATATTTCTTTCTATTGAAAATAAGTGGTACTGGCAAAGAGATGCTTAAGAAAATGTAAATAGGGATTGATAATTGGAAACGGATATTTATAATAATAGGTTAATATATGGAGTAAGGATAAATGTTAGAGGGTAAGGATTTGCTGAATCTAATATTTGAACTGGAATACAAAATGGGAGGTGTGAGGAGGTCAAGAAACTAGTGAAGAAAATATAAGATTTGAAAATATTAATCTATTTTTAGTTTTGATTTTTGGCTTTTCTCTTTGTTTTTATTCTTTATTCTTTCTTTTTTCTTCTTTCTTCTATCAACTGTTTTTCTACTGTGTATCTTTTATTTGTCTTGTTTTTGTAGCTTAAATGCTGGAATTTGTTTTTATTGTTTGTGAAACATTAATAAATATCATTTTTTTAAAAAGAGAGAATATTTCTTTCTATGGTCTCTAAAGAAGCCACTAATTGTTCCACCATACTCTGACACCCTGCATTCAATCCATTTTAGGTGTACTTTTCTTTCCCTTTATAACATGCAGTAAATGAATGATTTATGTCATAAACACAGTGCAGATCCATCAGCAAACCTTTGAAAGAATGGAACGTCATGAATAGTACCGTGCACTTTTTATTAAATATTTTAATGAGGACATCTATGTATTACGGAAATGATACTGCTACATATCATGCACATGCCACTGGTAGTCATTCTTTGCAGAAATGTTAAGCAGAGTTGTCACCAAATGTTACCTAGTGTGAAATTCTGAGTCAAATTTGGAGGGTTTCCTCAGGCGAAGCAAGCAAGGCATTTTGAGAGAAGCAAAAGAGATTTTGATGAGACAACAGAAATTTCTCAAGTATATGGGGGTCTGTGAGGAGTAAAATTTCAATGTATACCTGGGGGTTCCTGTTTGGATCAAATACCCATGGGATTTCCCAGAAAACAAGAAAGAATGATGCTAAGATCTTGCTGAAATGCCTAAATTGACATTAAAACTAAGAAGAAGAGATGACAACAAAGTTAAAGAAGAATGGAAGGACTTTATTGCATATACAGTGGTACCTCGGGTTACATACGCTTCAGGTCACATACGCTTCAGGTTACAGACTCCGCTAACCCAGAAATAGTGCTTCAGGTTAAGAACTTTGCTTCAGGATGAGAACAGAAATTGTGCTTTGGTGGTGCAGCGGCAGCAGGAGGCCCCTTCAGCTAAAGTGGTGCTTCAGGTTAAGAACAGTTTCAGGTTAAGAACGGACCTCCGAAACGAATTAAGTACTTAACCCGAGGTACCACTGTATACAAAAGCATTGTACAAAGGTCAATACATTGACATGATTTTGAAGTACTTGTAATGTGATTATGAAGAAGATGATAAGTAAAAAATAATGACTTTCCGACTACAGAGGACATGCGGTGTGAAGAAACACAATGTAACCAAGGAAGGGTTTATGGCAGTGATGGCCAAACTTGGCCCTCCAGCTGTTTTTGGACTACAACTCCCATCATTCCTAGCTAACAGGACCAGTGGTCAGGGATAATGGGAATTGTAGTCCCAAAACAGCTGGAGGGCCAAGTTTGGCCATCACTGGTTTAGGGGGAAGTCAATTTTTTAAATATTTGGACATGAATATATATTGTTACTGTATAAGTTTGTTATTTCTGGAAAATTAATGAAATATTATTTTTTTAAAATGCTGTGAAGATCTGAGAAATACCTCCCATATCAGAGCTTATATTTGAAATATTGGACCAGATCCCCCAAGTGTTTCTATTTTTCAGGGACAGTCCCAACTTTACAGAAGCCGCCCTGTTTTTTTATTTGATCCTAGAATGTCCTAGTGTTCTCGAAGCTACCAGCATGAGTTTGACCAAACTGTGGGAGGCAGTGGAAGACAGGAGTGTCTGGCGTGCTCTGGTCCATGGGGTCACGAAGAGTCGGACATGACTAAACAACAACAACAACAACAGAATGTCCTACTTTTACTTAGGATGTCCCTATTTTCTCGGGAGAAATGTTGGAGGGTATGGAATAGGATGTCCATATTTTCATTGGAGAAATGTTGGAGGGTGTGATAATTATGCACCCTTTGTGATCCTGATCTGCATATGCAATTGCATCTGAGACATTTCTATATGTCACACTTGTAGATTTGCATCCATCAAAGGAATAAGGCCAGCAGTGTGCAGGATCCTGGACATGAGGCCAGCAGTATGGCTGTGTTCTCCTTGCTTGTATGGAATAGGTAGCCCATGTCTTTAGAAGGGTAGTGTGTCTGTTGAATAACAAGTGAAGCCAGATTGAGGAAGATCCAACAATTAGTGGTTTATTTACAGGAAATATGGGAAGGTGAGGTGAGAGAATAACAGGCGACTATAAACAATAATCTCATCCTGGCCATCCCCCTGACTACCCTGTATAAGAGGTTTCACCTCCCTTCAAAATTCCAGGTGGGTACATCAGCACTGCAATGTGGATTCACTCTGAAGTATCTTAAAGTCATATTGCCTCATCCTACAATAGCTGCATTATGTTTTCTGCAAGGTCAAAAATGAGAGAATTTCAATTAGATGTGACTATGGTGAAATGTACCTTTTTATCTGAAGTTGAGATTTCAAAGGAGAGAAGTGATCTCTCAAGCATCAAGACCAATCCCGTGGGGATGATTTGAAATGAAAGATGAAAGAAGGCCATAGTATTCTGCTGCTGTCAGTGGGAAGGCAATGAGAAGAAAATGTATCTGTGGCCCTTGAAGTTGGTTAATTCACTTCTTTCTAATACACTAGAGTTGGGGACTCAAACCAGTCATTTCTTCCCTTCTGCTTCTGTTCTCTGAAGTGTATGTGTTTAATGGAGATTTTTCAGCAACTCAATGTAGTCCCTTTTCTGTTTGTTCCAAGAATACTATAACTCATTGTAACTGATCATCCACCTCTCATTACTGCACAATGTGCCTTAATTTCTCTACATTCCTTATAAGCACTAACATAACTCAGGTTAACAGCTAACCAGACCACACAATTAGGAATAGGAATCCAGACCACAAATGAGAAAAGGTAAAATTCAGATTTATTCAACAAAAACCAATTGCAAAACAACTGTATTGTACTATATTGTACTAGTACAGTAACTTTGATGCCAAGGTTCCACTATAATACATCTGCTCACAAGGTTCCAACCACTATGGGATTATGTTTAGAATGTAAGAGACACCTTCAATCACCCTAAATCACTTCTTCCCATGTTGTGTCTTCCTGTTCTTCACATGGGCTGTACCTTTGAGCCCTTGTCTTAATGCTCATGTCTGTGACCTTCTGCCTATGTCATTAGTGGTTTTATACACACACACACACACACACACACACACACACACACACACACTTATCCTATCACATCAGCAAATGTTCAGTCCTGTGGAAGTCTTGATCCTCTTAGGAAGTCCTTTTGCCACATTAGGTGCACAGAGAGCATCTGATAGTCTGTTCACCTCTCATAACCAGACTCTTATCAGACAGACCCAAATTTCTAGGAGACCTAGACCATCACTCTTCCCATAGAAGGCTCACAAACCTGTTTTTGTTTGTTTGTTTGTTTGTTTGTTTGTTTTTCCTCTGTCCTAAAGTTTTGGCACCTAGGAGGTTCATGAACATTCCATGTCACCACAGCAATTCAACCAATATTTGGCTAGTGGACTCATTTCACTAACGTTCAGAAACCAATACTTCAGCTCTTTATAGTGTGAGTGAGCATTACTGTCTTGAAAAATATTCAATAGGGTCAGTTCTGGGGTGGGTTCCAATACCTGTTCAGTTATTTTACATATTTCTTGTAGGACTGCTGTCCAAAAGGTTTGGATTCAGGGACAATCCCACCACATATGGAGATAATGTGCCTGTAGAGGAACAGCCTCTCCAGCAACCATGAAAATCTTTAATAAAAATTATTATTATTATTTAAAGAAACCAATGTTTCAGGAGATCTCTAAGGCGGAACCTGTCTTTAACTACCTAGTATTTAGTACTCCAGGAGGGATGACAACTTATTTTACATTTGTGTGCATATTACTATCTGTTCTATATGTGTGTACTTTTATTTGTTAATTTCACCTGACATAGTATCTCCATTACAACAATAACTGCCTATAGATTGAATCTCTTATCACATAGGGCAGAGAAAGAAGAGACAAGAAGAGTAGCTGTTTTGGCCGCTGGAAGGCTTATAGCACTGTCATACGTGGCAGAAATAAGTTGCCTTGTTGTACCATTTCTGCATCAATAATTTTGGTGGGGAAATTCGCAGTGAAACACAGACGGGTCATTCCCCTTTTGCTCCAGCAAGCATGAATAGCACCGCCACACAAAGCTGTGATTTTAAATGTCTAGATATACCATGTGGCAGGAGCATCTGCATGTTTCCATGCATATGTGTCAAATCTGCCTGAGGCAGCATGCCCATGGGGATGGCGATGAACTGGAATATCTTTCTGAAGTGCTGAAAAGACTTTACTTTTCCGTTTGATTTCTGTGTCCGAGATTAAGGCCACTTTAAGTTTTTGCAAGGTTCACATTTCTACAAATGGGACCTGCAACAATTTATTTTTCATTTATTACATTTGTATCCCAGTTTTCCTCCAAGGTTATCAAGATGGTGCACACCTTTGTTTAATTCTCACAACAACCCTGTGAGGTTGGCTAGGTTGAGAGTCAATGATTTATCCAAGGTGAGCTTCGTAGAACACAGTGCAGAATGCTCTGTATTTCTTTCCATTCCATTGGGCTGATTGTGGAGGTATTCTGCCCATATAGTGTGTGTGTGTGTGTGTGTGTGTGTGTGTGTGTGTGTGTGTGTGTGATCCTGATGTCTGCTCCCTACCCTGGAAGCCCACTGATGTCTCCCTCTTATAGCTAAATGGTGCCATTCTTCAAAAAATTAATGACCACCTTCCCTCTGAAGACTAGAATAGCCATATATGATTTCTTTTCTTTTCGAGGGATGTTTTCAAAACATAGTCCTAAATTATGTGTGTATACTGTACTTGTGGGTCAGATGCAATAGAACACAAGCATGAATTAGCTTCAAGCATGAATTAGTTTGAAGCCTAGTCTCAAACTTTCAGTACCTCAACTTTAGGGACGGGGACTTTGTGGTTCTTCAGATGCTGCTGGACTCCACCTTCTTCGGCTGATGGAAGATGGAGTCCAGAAACATTGATTTGTCAGCCCTCCACTACTCCATCCTTCTTTTTTTGGTCTTGCTCCTAATTTCTCTTCCATATAATTTATGCTTTGAAGTGAATCCCAAGAAGACTGTGTGTTGTACAATCAATACTTTCATAATAATAAACTCAAACCTTGCCAGCCCTTTTATTCAGTTCCAGTAAATGGCACCTCATTTATAGCCTCCAGGGATGGTGTTTTACAGCCTAATCCACTGCAGCGTTAAGTCAAAATAATATATTTTAAGCTGATTTTGATCACCAACTGTGCACATTTTGTGATGGAAAAGGCAAGCAAAATGATCAAACAGTTGGAGTACCTTCCCTACAAGGAAAGTCTTAAGCATTGGATTTTTATTTTATCTTCTGTGTGGGTAACTAAAGGGACATGTGATAGAGAGTTCGTTAAATTATAACTGGTGTGGAGACAATGAATCTATTCTTTTCCTCCCTCCTGCGCAGCACTGTATCAACAATCAGCTGTCAAATTATATTGACTAGTCGTAGCTTCAGGATAGATAAAATAAAGTACATCCTAATGCATTGTATAATTAACTTACATAATTCACTACCACAAGATGTGATTTGATGCCCAGTTACATGGAAAGGAGATAAACTTTGTATTTGCCACCAATGGATGACAGGGCCCACCTCCCTTGCCCCATCCTACTGGTCCCAGAGGATTCATATGACAACTTCTGCCAGCAAAACCCATGGAGTAGAAGGCTATTAATTGTACTAACCATGCAAACTATGCTCTACCTCCATTGAGAGAGGCAGTATGTCTGTGGATGCCAGCTGGTGGGAATCACAAGTGGGAAGAGTGCTATTGTGCTCAGGTCCTTTCTGGGGGGCTTCCCATAGACATGTGTTGGACCACTGCAAGAACAGGATATTTCACTAGAACAGGATATTGCACTAGAACATGATATTGCACAAGATGCCAATTTCTTCCCATAGACATCTGGTTGACCACTCTGAGAAAATGATGCTGGACAGAGCCGGCTGGTATCAGCACACTGAAGTCATCATACCTCAAATCCCCATATGACTTCTCTCTCAATGGGTTCATATAGATGTTGAATGACGTTTGGGACAAAATGGTTCCCTGATCTTCTTGAGATGGCCCCCATAGATAGGAGTGGAACATATGTAACACAATGACTCTGATTCTCAGCCAACAGAGATGTTCCGGGATGATACCATTTTTGATGGTATCAAGCGCCACTGGGAAACTAAGCAGAGTGATCAAGGCTGATTCTGTGCCCAAACTGGATGTGAATCCAGACTGAAATAGATCTAGATAATCAGTATCCTCCACGAGAGTCTGGTGCTGAAGTGCAGCCACCTTCTTTAGCACCTTGTCCCTTTGGATTGGCTGGATACATGAAGGTATTACAGACAGTTCTAACTGGGACATTCACACCACAGTTCCTGGCCTTGCAAGTCAACCTGTTAAAAACGTTCCAGACCTTCTGACTTCACTCAGCCTGAGCATTTTATCACTGATAGAGACTGCTTTGCAACTAGACCTTCAGCCTGCCAGCTTTGGATTTCTGCCTTCTTGTTTATTGAACTCCTGCCCCCAAATACTTGCCCGTCCTCTGTCCTGAGCACCTGAATTATCCCTAGAGCATTGCATCTTTTTATATGCAGTATTCATGGGGACTGATTTATTGACTGGAACTTTTGGAAGTAAAAGCTTCTCATAACCTGCCTTCTTCTTAAAAGCATTCAAATTACATGAGATGCTATTTTCTACATCTCCTGGGCCTTTGTCGTTGGTGTTTCCAGCAAAAGGCAATGAATTACCTAACAGAGAATTCACCTGTGCTGTCAAACCTTCTGCAGGAGATAAAAGAATTACATGCTTCCAATTTTTTATGCAGCTCATAACAATTGCTGACAGGTGACCTTCTGCGGCTGACTCTGGGCAGCACCTTTTTTATTTCATCAGAGGACATGAAGGAGCTCGCCAGCCCATCCAAAGATTTTCAGTGAACCACAAAACCTCTAGGTCACTCCATTTATGACTGCCTCAAAGAGATACATACAAGATGTAAGGAGAATTGCTTTGAAATGTGCATGCAGGGTTGAAAGAGTTTTAGGGAGGGAACACAAATGGGAGGGGGGAACTGAGGGCAGATGTACCACACACACAAAAAGTTACTGGCAAATGATGTTCCGCAACATTAAGAAGCTGAGATCATAAAAAGGGTCTGTCAATTGGGCTATAAGAGAGAAAGAAGGAATGTGTGCCTGGAGTTTCTAGCAGTCTTTTTAGAACACCTTGACTTGTGAACAGAGAGTGCTGCTGCTATAAAATGGGCACTTCAAAAGGCATCTCTCAGCCTATTAGTGCCCATGAGAACTCTTAGAAGACCAGCTTCAGCAAAAATCTTGTACATCAAATGGACCAGAGCTTTAAACAAGGGTGATTTCCTTGCAGAATTGGATGTAATATGCCATGCTCTGTGGTTGTCTGCAGCTCACTTGTCTGAAGCCTTTGCTTCTTCCTAATTGTTTGCATATGTTAATTTATGTACACTGTTATTAGCAAGGTGAGTAATGCAAATGTTGAGGTACACACAAACACACAAAAAAGAGCCCAATGTTGTGACCCTATTTCTCATAACCTGGTTCCAGCCAGGTTCTATTTAGGAAACTGCCCTATGCCAGACATGCTCAGCATTGGGGAAGGTCCAAGGTGGGGTGCAATGGTGGACACAAAGTGAGGTAGCATGACCCACTTGCCTCCCCCGTAGAAACACTGTCCTGTGTTTTAGTAGAGGAGTGTACGCCATCCCAGATGGCATATACTCCTCTACAAATCCTTAAGACTGTTTCTGGTCCTGTTTCGGAGGACAAGTTCTATTGTGGGAGTCTTTGCACCTATATACTAGCTCTTTGAAAAGAAAGAGTAGGACTGATTGAGGAAATCACTTGGCATGAAGTTCACCCTCAGTTAATTCTTTTGTAATGGGGACTGGAAGGTTCCCTTTTTGACACCTGAAGGCTTAACTAGATATCTACCTGCAGCTGCTAAATTAAGTATTGTTCAGTGTTGAAAATCACCTACAGTGCCAACATCAACCCACTGGCTATATAGATTTTGGTATTTTGCAATCACAGGCAAGTTAATAGAACAAACTTGGCTGGCTGAAGAAGAATAATAAAAAAGAGAGAGGATAAAATGCTCTTGAAGCTTGGCTCTTATTCATTTCATATTTGATGCTCACACTCTCACACACGCACAAACAGTTCTAAAGCCAGTAAATAAAAGCATTTATTTACTGTGATCAACTGCATATGCTTATATTAAATTCACTTTACAACTGTGCAGGTTGAGTGGGATGTTAGTTTAAAGGGGAAGGTGGGTGGGAAGTCAAAATGGTTCTGACAGCAGTACTATGCATAAGCTTTATTGGCTTTTCTTATTGTTGTGCTGAAAAAGATTTTATCTTCTCATTCTATTGTCTTGTGGTTGTATATGCTGTTTGAACCTGGCTTTCCCTCCCCAATAATATTCAAATTAAAAGGTGGCGGGGGAGGTTGAATTACTATTGAGCAGTAAAGGATGACCATGTAGCAGCAGGGCACATGTTTCCTTCACAGGAAAATCTGGGTTTAATCCTTGATGTTTCCAGCTAAAGGGGAAAAGGCCTCTTCCCGGGACTCTGCTAGTCAGAAAAATATCACTGGACTTGTTATGTACTGAAGTTCTCACCCTGGGTCAGCAGGGGGATACTGTAGATAGTTATGCAAATGAAGGATCGAAAGTGACGTTCAGTGATTGGATAGTTTTAGAAAGTTGCTACAGTTACGTTGTTCTGGAGCTCTATATAAGCAGGTTCACTGAGCTCTTCAGTTCAGTTCTGTTCTAGCCTCTGAATAAACAAGAGCTGTTTGAAGAATCGCTGTGTTGTCTGATATGTTCACCCGCAACTTAACAGGACTAATGTCATGAAGCATCTTAACCCCAGTCTTCTGCTGAAAGGCTACTAGAGTGGCTTAGTTATAATAAATAAAAACAAGGCAGTCCCTAGCTACTACCTTGAAAAAGGATAATGATAACACAAAAGGAAAAGGGGATAGCAGAGAAAGGAAAACCAGCATTTTTAACAATACATAGCAGTTCCACTTGCATGCCTTCTAGAATGGAAAGAGTTCAGAGGGAGGAGGAGCCAAATGTGGCTATTGTATCAGCAGAGCCAATGGTGTATCTGTGATTTGCTCCTCTTACAGTACTGCACTACAGCCTGATGAAATGGCTGGGAGACAGTTGTCAGAGGAACTTGTTGGTTCAGGAAAGGCCCTGCTTCCCATCTCTTCCTATGCTGCCACCTGATGGCTTCCAAGGGACACCTGAGAGAGAAGATCCCCCATGATTCTTTAAAGGCAGATCAAGTAGTAGCCCAAGTTAATGTTTAACATAATCCAGCAAAATTGTCAAAGGGCAATTTTGTGCACAGGTGATCCCAAGTTCAGCCCTAGAACTTCCAGGTAAACCTGAGGGAAACTGGAGGCCTGCTGCCTTTTCCTGTAAATCCAGGGTTGGCAACATGGTGCCCTTCAGATGATGTGGACTACAAGTCCCTTGCCAGCAAGATCAGCGATATGGCTGATGGATGCTTTAGTCTACAACCTCTGGAGAGCAGCACATTGGTGACCCCTTGTGTAGACCATGCTGGGCCACTGGTCTGATTGTGTACAAAAGCAGCTTTATATAATTCCTGGAAGGGACAGGAACACAGCTGATCCCTTCCCCAAAGTCTTCCCCACTTACTTCAATAGCTCTGCAAGTGGAAAGGGACATTCATAGGGAGATTTCCCCTCCACTGAAGTGACTGGAGAAGCTCATTCATTCAAGAATTCTGGCCCTAGTGTGATACTTCTTGGGTTCAGTCAAATGAAATGCATTCAAATCAGCCCGACAGTGTGTTAAATTGACCAAATTGCCTTTGATGCAGTAAGCAGCTGAGTAGCTGTGGTTTATATGATTCTCTCCCCACCCCAATAACTGGCTAATAAACAGAGTGGAAGGAGATATATCAGAAGATGAATCCTATATTTTATTTTTTTTAGCCTTCTTGTAGCAAACTTATTTCAGGACCATGTAACCAAAATCATGCATTGAACAATTACTCATGTCAGTGGTCATTATCTGCCAAGTGGAACTGATGAGGGCAGCCTGGAAAGAGAATTATTGCTGTGCCTTCAAAACTAATTATTTCATATTAGGAGTGCTTCCTAGAAATGGTTATAAAACATAGTAGGGAAAGGTAATCAAGCATATTGATAATACAGTGTCACAGTCCTTTCATGCCAAAGGACAACAATGACTGCTCCCCACATTAACTGGGGGGCGGCATTTGTGTGGTCACAGGCAGCCCCCCCCCCCCGGGACTACGAGACTCCCAGCAAGGTAGCTGGCTTCGCCCCCCCTCCCCTGAGCTGGATACCTGGAGGTTCCCGCCTAGCCGCCACAATTAGCCAATCCCAGCTGGAAGGGGGGGCGTTGCCAAGGGGGTTGGCCAGGTAGAGTTAGGACCACCCCACACTCATAATAAAGGGTGTAACTTACCTGTTAGTCCTCAGTTGGCTCCAGAACTACCCCCACCCTGCCCTCCCTCAGTTTATGGATTCCTTTTGCAGTTTAACCTTCTTCTTTACAGCTCTGAGGGCACTGCTGAGGTCTTTGATGGTTGCCATTGAAGGACCAGGAAGGAATTTCCCTGCATTGGCAGGTTTCGCCTTCCCCGTAGCAAAACATCACAACTTTAGCAGTTTTTAGGCCTTTGGTGGAATTCTTTAGTCTTCCCTCAATGGGGGTGTGTGTGAAGCGGTGACCCCCCCCCCGCAGCGGCAATCCCAGGGTTCTCCATTAAATGGGTATTTTGAGGGGAGGCATTGGCCATATGCCAATGGGTTTTCAGTGTTCTCCCCTATGACGTGGCGAAATGGGGAGTGGTCTCTCTACTTGAACAGATGTTCTCCAGAGTCAGCCCAATCCCCACACACTTTGGATAACCCTGATGTTCCCCAGATTCCCGGCTGGGGACTGGGAGGGATAAACGCCCAATGCCTGAGCCAAGGTCTTCCTACATCTGAAAGTTTAATAAAGTTGTGGCCAATTTTAATCCCATAACACGTTGTCGGGTGTCATTATTCCATCCGGGGGTTACCTGGGTTTGGGGGGGTCTCCACCTGTCCACGCAAATGTGAAAGGCTACACAACATTGTGTGTTGTTTGAGTGGTTGAATCATAGTGCATGATCATGAGAACAAACACAATTCACTTCAAGAAACATTTAGAAGCCCACTGTATTCATATCTGAGAGGTGGTTTTCACAGTCATGTGTGAAAGGTGCATAATATATCTCAGGCAGAAATGATCCTCAATTTCAGTTCCAAGAGCTGGTCTACTCATGCAGACGAATTAGATGGTGGACTGAGCCTGCAGACCTGAACTATTGGGACTTAGCTTCTGGTTAGACATGTGTAGGACTGAATTATGAGCTGGTAGAATTTTGGCCTGTACCACTTCAGCAGAAGGCTGTCTTAGGTGAAAAAGTCTGCTGTGCTCTAACAATTCAGGACACCACCACCTCATTCAAATGCATCGATAGACAAGTCCCAAAGAGGGATAAGGGAGAAATTCAGTTCACATTTAAAGCTGGACATACCAATTTCAGACAAACAACATGAGAACCAAAACATGGCCAGCCTTTGAAATTCACATATACCCAGATTTTGTGATACAGTTCTGCAAGTAACCAATGTTCACAGAAATGCATCCAATTAGTTAAAAGTGTGTGTAAAAATGAATATATTAGTGAAAATGGCCTGCAGAAATGCATTAGGAAAAATGACTTGCAAAAAATGTGTATACTAGTCAAAACTGCCTAGAAAAATTTGTTTGTTGGGAGAAATTTGCAAAAATCTTGCTGAATAATTTTCATGGGTTGTTTTTTTTAAAAAGAACTGAATTTAATACTGGAAAATTGAAAGACTGAAAGAAGTGAAACTGACAGATCTTTTCCATCCCTAGTACCAATATCATATCTCCTTCATTTCACTATAGTTAAGGAGTCTTGCTGTTCAGAGCATACCATTAGCTTTTGCCTGACTCAGTCACCAACACTGAGTGATAAGTATTGGGTGATTAAGGCAGATCACCTTAGCAATTTAGATAGCTGACTCACAGCCTAATACAGAAGGAGAGGAGGAGGCTGGCAAGTGGCAAATGTTGAGTTTGGCAACAATAGACTTATAACAATAGTCTGCACAATAAATAAATAAAGTCCTGTCTGTTCACCCTAAAGAGTTCTCAGGACAGTACCTGCATTGCATGAATAAGTTTTCAGCCATGTACAAAAATGTACATAGTAAATGTTACAGCTCACCAATAAACATCAGATTCAACTGCTGTTTTCAGATTCTTATAGGCGAACAATCAATTCTAAGTCCTTTAGGGGAAAACTTTCTTATCAGTTTCAACAATGAAGTGCACTAGCCTTTCTGAATTTTTCCACGTTAGACATAATACTTCCAACTTGATGCATCTTCTTTTAGAGGAAAATTACTTCCTACAAGATATACATAATTCTCTGCATCATCCTGTACTGTGTGACATGAAAAGACATCAAAACAAAATTATTCACACTTACTGGGTCCCAAATGTGCTTCAGTAAACAAAGCAAGCTGTCTAAAGTACTATTGTAACTCTACTAGCCCAAGGAAAGAAATCTCACACAACAGTTCTTCTCTGGACCCTTTTTATTGTGCATTCATAATGATCTGCACGCATGATTGTATCTGGGAAGTTATAGGCAATCTCCACTTTCAATATTTTTCACACCTACAAAGGTTTCAGGGCAGACATAATGCTTTCTTTGCTATCAATGCATGTCTCCTAGCTTCCTGGTGAAATTGTCACACTTTTTACGCCACAAACATTCCAGTTTTGTTCATGGCCCCACTTACGGTAGGTTGTGCTATAGTATAAGGGCTTATTCGCACTTATCTTTCCTTCACTCTTTCCAGGCACAGCCTGCACTTTAAATGTCCAAGCACCTGTTTTTGTTTTGTTTTGTTTTTTTGCTTCCCCACAAAAACCTGCTCTTTAAAGCTAAATTGCAGTAATGAGCACTCACACTTTACATTGTGGGTGCCCTTTGCGGGATTGCGTGTGGTGCTACAGTTCCCAGGGAACTTAATGGCAAACAGGGACTGGCCTGCCTCTCAGTGTTATTATTTGGAGGTTCATGCCCAGCCTCAGTAGTTAAGTTTCATTGCTGGGAGGTGGAGCCAGTTCAAATTATATATAGGGGGTGGAGCCGATAGTAGCCAGGGAGTTGGCTCAGGAGATTCACCTACCTTCCCCTTCCTTACTTTAATGTTTTCTTTTTGCAGGTTGATTTTTTCTTCCTGTTTAGCAGGCGCTGCTACTGTCTTTGACTGGTTGCTGTTGAAGAACCGGGAAATTTTTTTCCTGCATTGGCAGGTTTTGTCTTCCCCATAGCAATTCATCACAACTTTGGTGGTTATGGCCTTGGGTGGTATCCTTTAGTCTTTTCTTCCCTATAATGGGAGGGGGTGACTCACCTCCCCCCCCCCAATGTCATCAATGCCAGTGTGGTGTAATGGTTAAGAGTGGTGGACTCATAATCTGGTGAACCGGGTTTGATTCCCTGCTCCTCCACATGCAGCTGCTGGGTGACCCTTGGGCTAGTCACACTTCTCTGAAGTCTCTCAGCCTCACTCACCTCACAGAGTATTTGTTGTGGGGGAGGAAGGGAAAGGAGAATGTTAGCCGCTTTGAGACTCCTTAGGGTAGTGATAAAATGGGATATCAAATCCAAACTCTCCTTCTTCCAGGGCCCCCTGTTAAAAGGGGTTATATAATGGGCTGCCAGTGAACTACCCTACGTGTGGGGATACGGGCTGGGCTGCGTGCTACACATACGTCTTACAGTGTACCCCATATCCCATTTACCCTGATGTTCCCCAGTTCCCCCGGCTGGGGGGCTGGGAGGGGTACACACCCAAGGCCTAAGCCAAGGTCTTCCTACATTCAGAAGTTTAATAAAGTTGTGTCCTAATTTAATTCCATAATACGTTGTCAGAGTCTTTATTCCTTTCTTATATATATATATATATTTTTTAATAAAATTTTTATTGGTTTTACAAATTTTTAAGAAAAACAAACAAACACTTAAAATGACAAAACATACACGTATAGTTTCAAACCTATTTTCATAAACCTCTTTTCTTGGACTTCCCCATACCCCCCCTCTCTGCATCCCAATGTCCATAATTCAACTAGCAACTCCCAATTGTTACTTTCCAATCTCTGTCATCTTAGTCCTCTTTTATATTCTAACCTTATATCCCTGTACCCCCTTGTTTCTGGAAACCACAACATTTTAGCATTCATTAAGTTTATAGTATTCCTTAAGATAACTTTTAAATTTTCTCCATTCTTCTTCCACCGTCTCTTTTCGTTGGTCACGGATTCTGCCTGTCATCTCGGCCAGTGTCATATAGTCCATCACTTTCATCTGCCATTCTTCCAGAGTGGGTAAATCTTGTGTCTTCCAATACTTTGCGATGAGTATTCTTGCTGCTGTTGTAGCGTACATGAAAAAAGTTCTATCCTTCTTTGTCACCAATTGGCCTACAATGCCCAAGAGAAAGGCCTCTGGTTTTTTAGAAAAGGTACATTTGAGTACCTTTTTCATTTCATTATAGATCATATCCCAGAAGGCCTTAATCTTCGGGCATGTCCACCAAAGGTGATAGAAGGTACCTTCGGTCTCTTTACACTTCCAACATTTGTTATCGGGCAAATGATAAATTTTTGCCAGCTTGACTGGGGTCATGTACCACCTATAGACCATTTTCATGATGTTTTCCTTTAAGGCATTACATGCCGTAAACTTAATGCCGGTGTTCCATAACCATTCCCAGTCAGCTGACATAATGTTATGTCCAACATCCTGTGCCCACTTGATCATAGCCGATTTAACTGTTTCATCCTGTGTATTCCATTTCAGCAACAAGTTATACATTCTAGATAAATTCTTAGTGTTGGGTTCTAACAATTCAGTTTCTAATTTTGATTTTTCCACCTGGAAACCGATTTTCCTATCCTGTTTGAAAAATTCCACTATTTGATGGTATTGAAACCAATTTTGTACTTTATGTTTCAGTTTCTCATGACTTTGTAGTTTGAGCTTATCTCCATCCTGTTCTAAAATTTCCCAATACTTCGGCCATCCGACCTCCATATTGAGTTTTTTCACTGCTTTAGCCTCCACTGGTGACACCCATCTAGGGGTTTTATTTTCCAATAGATCTTTATATCTTATCCAAACATTAAACAAAGCTTTTCTGACAATGTGGTTTTTAAAGGCACTGTTGACTTTGTCGTACCAAAGATATGCATGCCAACCAAAAGCATTATTGAAACCTTCCAGATCCAAGATGTCCGTGTTCTCGAGGAGCATCCATTCTTTCAGCCAGCAGAAAGCTGCTGCCTCATAGTACAATTTTAAGTCCGGCAGGGCAAATCCCCCTCTTTCTTTAGCATCTGTCAATATTTTAAATTTAATTCTGGGCTTTTTGCCCTGCCAGACAAATTTCGAGATATCTTTCTGCCACCTCTTAAAACACTCCATCTTGTCGAGAATCTGCAAGGTCTGGAACAAAAATAGCATTCTAGGCAATACATTCATTTTGATCACTGCAATTCGGCCTAACATTGACAATTTCAAATTTGACCATATGTCTAGATCTTTTTTAATTTCTGACCAACATTTTTCATAGTTGTCCTTGTACAAATTCACATTCTTAGATGTTAAGTAAACCCCTAGGTATTTCACCTTCTTGACCACAGTCAAACCTGTCTCCTCTTGAAATTTCTCCTTTTCCATATCTGTTAAGTTTTTCCCTAAAACTTTAGTTTTTTGCTTATTCAACTTAAATCCAGCTACCTGGCCAAACTGTTGTATTATTTCTAAAACCTTTTTCGTACTAGTGTTTGGCTCTTGCAAAGTCAATACTAAGTCATCTGCAAACGCTCTTAACTTATAATGTTTAGCTCCGACCTGCACTCCTTTGACCTGCTGGTCATTTCTTATCATGTTCAGCAACACCTCCAGAACTGGTCTTTATTCCTTTCTTATAATCCCTGGGGGCTGGGGCTGTCATGGCTGGGTCACACAAATGGCAATCCACAAAAAACCCAAATTGTCATTTGCTCCGAGTGAGCACTAAAGCGTGGAATTTTGTGGAGAAAGCCCTGTGGCAAGCACACACAAACACACACACGCTTGGACACAGAGCTTTTAAGTGTGGAAGTGTGCCTGGAAAGAGTGGTGCAAAAGCTAAGTGTGGATAACCCCCAAGGATGTCCTTCCAGACAGAAATAATGTGGTAACATTGGAGAAACATCACAGAGCAACTGATAAAGTGGTGTGGTGTGTGGACCATTTAATATAAATTCATCACTAATGAACTGTGGTGTGGGTGTGGGTGTGCCATTTTGGATTCAAACATATATCCAAAGTGGAAGCAGACATTATAAAATTAACTTTATGACAGAAATACTGTGAAATTCATTTGACCATTAGGGATAACTATCTAAATCCCATACGCTTCTCACCCAGAAAGTAAACAGGTATGTTGTGTGGTTATAATGGAGAGGGGTGAAACTATATATGCCACCCTTGAGTTCCTTGGATGAAAGATGGGATGTAAAAGAGATTGATGGATGGGTGGATGAATGGCTCTTGTCCCTTCTGTGTTGATATATGAACTTGCTCAACTGCAGCATCTTAAAATGCTCAGCTGTATAATTGTTATCCAATAAACATGGAACTAATGGAGCTTCAAGTGTTCCAGTTGTCATCTTACACTTATGCTCACTAAGGTATAATTTTCGAGTTATCATTGCTTGTGCCACATAGATAGATTCACAATGACATACAGTCTCAAAAATAACTTTTGTGGGCTGACTTAGTGAAATCCCTTAAAACAAAAACTTCACCACCTTTAGGGTTAATCAATTGTTGGTCAGCTTGTATGGCACAAATGTGACCATTTCCCTTCAAGACAGTAGCTGAAGGTTGGCGAAAGAACAGTGGCTACCGTTCTGTAAATATGTCGCAAAGCGCCATGAATTTAAGGAGATTAAAGCTGTAGTCTTTAGCACACTTTACCAGGAAATATGAGTCCAAATTAAGTGCAGTGTGACCTATAAAAAGATTAGGCTGTAAGTAGAAATATGTCTCTCCTATACTGTTAAAGTATAATATGTGGACTGATGTTTCAGGTTAAAAAAATATACTTATGGTAATATTTACTAGACATTTTAATAACTTTACATTTATAAAAGGTTTAGTAACCCTGTGGCTCTCCAGGTTTTGTTGGACTCCAGCTCCCAATGGCCCCAGCCAGCATGACTGGTGGTCAGTGGTGAACAACATCACAACTCAACAAACTCAGGGCCATAGCTTCCCAAACCCACTGTATTTTATTTTTTTAATATGCTTTAGTTGTGTGTTAACATATAAGCTTTGTTGTTGTTTTTTTGAAGTATTTATCTGAATGTTTATCAATGTGACATAGAGCCATAGCTAGCTGAACTGTTATGCAAAATATCAAGGTACTAGCTGTTGGGATATGAGTACTATGCAGCTGCAAACCACCAGCTCGGTGTTTACATCACATGATGGCCCTGACCGTGGGACCGGATGTTCCAGGGAGTTCACAGGGCGATTCACAGGGATTTGTTCTTTGTGTAATTTGAGACCTTCCTGTTGCTCTTGTGAAGGAAGTCTCAGTCAGTTGCTTGGAGGAGACTGACCTGAACGGACATGTTTTTGTACAGATGTACAGACAGAAATAAACTAGAAATGTAGACTTTCTGATTTTCTTCTTTCTCCTGCTGGTATGCTGGGGGAAGGGGGTGTGCGTCTTCCACACAGGGAGATGTAGCCTATCAAGATCTTCCTGGACTGTGAGGATGCCAGCCAGAGGAGATCACCGGCAAACAAGCCCCGGGAGCCTGGGAGAGGGGCCAGCCTCTCCCAAGGGGGCTAGTTTTCCAACACTAGCTTCATGACTGCTGAAAATGAAGCTCATTAGCTGATACACCACTAACCCTTACATGAGGCAGTGAATGGTTTAAAAGTTGTTGCCAATCATAAGAGTCAACTCCAAGGGGCTGGGGTACTTTTGTCCGTCCCCCATTAAATATTTGAGGGAGCTGGGCCCCACAAAGTCGATGGGCATTGACATTCACATGGGGTGGGTGTGCTGTGTCTTGTGATCGATGATGCTGAGAGGCGCTTACCTAGGCCCCCACAATATTTTATTCAAGTTGGCACCCCTGTTGCCAATCATATCAATTGATAGTCTACCTCCATCCCACACATAAATGCTCCACTATCTGGTCAAGGAATGCCCAACAACAGGGGGAAATTTAGTGTATGTACCAGTGAAATGATCTAGAGTTGTTCAGGGTTGCAGCAGATGAGTGCAGAGGGGATATGAAAGAGGGTCGAGAGTGCTTGAAGTACTGGTGGTAAGGTAGAGTACAGAGGATCTGTCTGGGATTGCCTGTCACGTAAGAAAAATGAGTTCATACATGGGTGAGAAATCGATGGCCCTCCAAATATTGGTGGACTATAAATGCCATATACCACATCATTGTCCACAAGGACTACAGCTGAGTCCAACAACATATGGAGAACCACAGGCTATATACATCAGTGCTTTAATATAAATTCAGTAGTCCTCCTACCCCTCTCTTCATCACTTGTTAATGATGTCTGAAAAGAAAGAGGCATTCCCCCCCTTATAACTCTAAATAAGTATGGATGTATTTATACTAACTTTGATTAAGGATCATTTTAATTGCATTGCTTGAGGGGGAAAAAATGAAGTCAAACATAATTTATTAGCCAGCAGTCTGCAGACAATTAGCCGTGCAAGGTGTGTTAAGTTGTGAGAGATTTTAATAAGCATTGATATCTCAAAATTAAATAATTTAGCACCTTTAATGGCACGAAGTAAAAATATTCTGTACAGTTTTTGTGGATGTGGAGCTATATTTTAGCAGGCATCTTTGGTAGTAACACTAATGTGCAGCAGAGTTGCGAAATCTTGGCTTTCTCTCACACAGCTAAAGTGCATACCTATGAACTTATCCCAAATGTAGGTAGAAAATCCAAGCACAATTCCTTTGACCTACTGGAACTGATGGGATTTATTTCCAAGTTGATATGGTTATGTTGCGTGCAATTTTTTGCATTGTTTATTCTGATTTGGATAGTGTGTGTTCCCTGTGTCCCATGCCAACATAGCTGTATTACAGGAAAACACAATTTCTACACGGACACTGCTTTGATGGCTGTAATGTCTAATAGGAACTGTGACTTAGCTATCACAAAGCACACACAAAATAAGTTATAACAATTGTATGCTTTTGAGATGGAAAAGTGACTTATAAGAGCTGACATAAAAAAATGAATAAATTAGTAGACCTGGCTTAGAGGATGTTGCTGGGCTACAGTTAAGTCAATGCTATACATGTTTGTTCAGATGTAATATTATATATCATATTATATATCTGATGTTTTGCAAACTTAGTTTAGAAACTACTGGCTTCCTCTTTGTAAATCCAAAAGTACTGTGAGTTGATCTGGATTCATTTCCCTTTGACAAATATACAAGAGCAGATTAACGAACCCTGAAAATTGGCTATCCTTGGTCAATCATGTTATTAATCAGTCTATGGTTTTATCAGTAGTGATGTATGGAAGTCAGAGTTGGACCATGAAGAAGGCTGATCGCCGAAGAATTGATGCATTTGAATTATGGTGCTGGAGGAGACTCTTGAGAGTCTCGTGGACTGCAAGAAGATCAAACCTATCCATTCTGAAGGAAATCAGCCCTGAGTGCTCACTGGAAGGACAGATCCTGAAGCTGAGGCTCCAATACTTTGGCCACCTAGTGAGAAGAGAAGACTCCTTGCAAAAGACCCTGATGTTGGGGAAGATTGAGGGCACAAGGAGAAGGGGATGACAGAGGACGAGATGGTTGGACAGTGTTCTCGAAGCTACTAACATGAGTTTGACCAAACTGTGGGAGGCAGTAGAAGACAGGAGTGCTTGGCATGCCTGGGTCCATGGGGTCATGGGGTTGGACATGACTAAACAACTAAACAACAACAACACGTTTATCCAAGAGCAACTGGTTCCATGCAGCCCAATGCTATGCCTGTTTTCTTAGACAGACATAGTGTCCACTGAGCTCAATGGGGCTTACTCCATAATAAGATTTAGTAGGATTGAACCTTGGTTCATTTAATTTATTTGGGGGATGGAGTGAGGGTGGGAGAAAGTAAAGCAAGGCAACAGTTTGCCTCAATTTTCCAGTTTGTTCATTTCTTTCTTCACATACCTTGAAGTCAGCACCGCCTTTGTTTTCCTTAAAATTAGACATTTCATGATAATTAAATTATACTTTTCCTGTACATTCTCTTCCTTTTGCAGTCATGTTAGTAATGCAACACTCTATTTAATTTGACATAAGAGCACAGATCCTGTATTTTTTATTTTCAGTTGTATCTGAAAAATTTAGTAATACAGAAATAACTTTTCCTTCTTCAAAATGAATTCACCTGGTACTAGTATTACAGCTAATATGACTAATATTAATAAGCATTATTTTATTTTCTCTTGCTTTTATACTCACATGTGAGCAAAATATTTACAATTATACTTGCAGTTATGGCACATCATAATGGTGTTCTCTTTTTCTTCACTAGTGGCCACTTAATATCATTGTGATACTGGCCAAAATGAAACATACTTCTTCCGTCTTAATAAAGCTAAGATGATCCAAAATGATATTTATTAATATTCTTTAAAAAAACAAAAACTTGTTGTCCTTCCCCCTCATTAAGACATTTCTGTGATTGCCAAATGGAATGTTGCTTCTGAAAATGATTGAGATAGCTCTCTAATTCTCATCCTCTTTATTTTAAGTGTATACTTGATATTCAAATAAAATCAGAAAATGACATTTAGATATTTTCATAATGAAATCACAAATTGTTCCTTTCTCCGTTTGTATATGGTTTACAGATTTCACCTGAGTCAGAGTTCACTCATTTGGAGTCATAATACCGTCTTATGCAATTTTACTCAGAAGTAAGTCCAATTATCTTCACTATGGCTTATGACCTGGTAAATGTATTTAGGATGGTAACCCTAACCTTGGAACTTCTATTTAATGTCAGGACTCAGTTCAAGAATACTAGAAATAAATAGTATCATGTTGAATGTCTTTCCTTTATTCTGAATAGCCATAAACACATAACACACATTTGGCATTAAGATGCACTGCTCTCCCCACCCCCGAGTGCCAGAGATTTAGATACTGTACTGAAATTTCATTTAGCACACTATTTCAAGCAAATTTTGGAACTTCGTTATGGGCAAAATGCTGGAAAAGTTGTGGGAGCAGCCGGACAGAGTTCCAAATTAATTCATAAAGGTTATGGGAAATTGGAAGGGAGTGTTCTGCATATCCCTAGGTTATGGGTTCCTAAAATGTGTTTGGCGGTCCACCAGTGATCTATGAGCTTGCATGGCAGTGACTCTCCAAAGCAGCATACAGTGGTACCTCGGGTTAAGTACTTAATTCATTCCGGTGGTCCCTACTTAACCTGAAACTGTTCTTAACCTGAAGCACCACTCTAGCCAATGGGGCCTCCCGCTGCCGCCACGCTGCCGGAACACGATTTCTGTTCTCATCCTGAAGCAAAGTTCTTAACCTGAAGCACTATTTCTGGGTTAGCAGAGTCTGTAACCTGAAGCATATGTAACCTGAAGCGTATGTAACTCAAGGTACCACTGTAGCTACATTTGTGCGAAGGACAGTGTGTGTGTTTGCGAAGAATGGTGTGTTTGCAAAGTGGTGCAAAGCAATGGTGAGTGCAGTGTGTGTGTGGGCACAGTGGCTGTTTGTCCTTAGAACCATCTGGAAAGTGAGCAGGACAGACCAGAAGTGACAGCAGGAACCTCTGCTTCTCTTAGAGAAATAAAGCCACATCTGGTGGCAAGAAAGGCTGAAGTCCTGAGTAGGGAAAAGAGGCTGGCAAGGCACCTGAAAGGGATTGAAAGAAAAAGCAAGGAGGAGAGGAAGAAGCTAAGAGAGAATGCAAACAAGAGAAAGAGGGTGAGTTAGAGTGAGAGTTGTCTGCTTATGTGTGTGTGGCAGAAAAGTGACTGAGTGGTCCACCAAAACCCTCAAAAAATTTCAAGTGGTGCCGGGGAACGAGGCAGTTTGGGAACCATTTCTCTAGGTTGCCATTGGAACATCCCCTGAAATTACATGTAAATCATATCTGGAAGTTCCTTGGGCAAATTTTGTGTTTTGATAAAAGCCAAATAGTTTTGCGGTTGTCCTTGCTATGACTTAGTGAATTTCCCACATGGGATTTTGCACACAGCCAGATTTAACCTGGCATCTGTATATACAGGGTGTGTGGGAAGTTTTTCAACACATGAGCGAAAACACTTTTGGTTTGGGGTAACCTTTGAAGGGCTACATTCCAGTGCTAGATGGAGGCAGCACAGTGAGCAGGCATGGTCAAAGATAAAAGTGGAAAATGCAATCAACTTAAATTTGATGTATGTACAGTAGACTTGCTTCTCCCATTCTAACACATCCTTCTGTATTCTCCATCCAAGCATGCAAGGAGCACTGTTGAAGTTTAGGAACACATCCCAACCAAGAGGAAACACTCAAGTGGGGTGCCATGCAGGGCTGGTCAGGGTTGTGGCCTGTAGAGAGGAGTGGAGATGGTGACAGGGTGTGGCCTAGGAGAGCCCTGAGGCTAGACAGAGAGGTCCAGAGACCAAGCCCCTGGTTGTAAGGTTCCCTGGCCCTGGTATATGTGGTATATATGTTCTCCATGAAAAAGATGCATTTTTCCACGTAGTTATGGGTCTCTACCATCACACTTACCATTTTAGGAGACACCAGGGCCTTTTTTTTTCAGCCGGAAGTCAGTTCCGGCACCTCTTAGGTGGGCACTATTGCCATTAGAAGAGAACAAAGAAGGTCTTCATGGTGACTTCCAGCACTTCTTTTTCCAGAAAAAAGACACTATATATTGGAGCCCGGGGGAAAGGAAGTGCCTGTTTATTTGTCTGTCTTTTCAAATACCTCAGACCCTTACCCAAATCCTCAGAAATGTGCATGATTTATTTTACCTTAAAACTTGGTGGATCACCTTGTTATTCCATTCAACATCTGCTGTACTTTGCCCTTCTACAGTCAAGGAATAACTACTCCTTACACCTTGACCCAAGCCCTGCATGTACTCAGGCAATTTGAAGCAACGGTGGCACATTTCCCTACCACACATAATAATCCGGATTATCTCTTTTGAGTCATATCAATGTTTTGAACGTCATACATCTCTAAGATGTTAAGCTCTGTAAATATAATTGCATAGAGCTGCTCCAACAGGTTTAGAACAGGTTGTAGAAGAGCAAATTAATTAAAGAGTATATGTGACGAATGAAACAGTGGATGTATATGGCTAAAAGGCAAAGCCACGCTTTCATTTACCTTCCAAAGCCAAATTAAACAACATTAAGATAGACTTTGTGCTCCTGTTCTATTCTCTGCTCCTATTTTCTGTTATATTTTCTGATCCTGTTCTTCGTTTTCCCATTGCTAATATGGCCATTGAAAATATAGTTTCTCTAACATCGAGATGTCGCTATGCGTTGCAATCCCCTCTCATCTTATGTTATTGGCACACTCAGAAAACCACTTTTCCCATGTGCGATTTTCCAGCCATTTTGTTATAAGACACACAGGGAACAAAGTATCCTGATCTGTTGTGTGATGGACTCTGACCCAATCACACTAAAAGCAGGATTATGAAACCACAAAATATATGGTAGCGCAAAAATTGTACAGCTTCAAATAACTTCACTTCCTATGAGTTCCACTACATTAAACAAAGCCCCATTTACACACAAGCTTCCACCAGAGCTTGGCATGTCGTTTCCTGCATGTAATCTCACATCACAGATCTGGATAGAGTCACACACTATCTGCTGCACTCTCCTATGTTTTATTGCACTGTATTTTAGAATCTAATAGGGTGAAATCCAATGTTAGTCATACTCAGGACAGACCCATTGAAATAATTGAATTTAAGTAAGTTGAGCCTGTTACTTTCGGTGGGTGGTATCCAAAAAGCACCTCCTATCAGTGCAAGAATTCCCATTTGCACATCTGGACTGTCCAGTTTTGGCACCCGCAGCAGGCACCCTGCAGCCTCCCCAAACCTGCATCCCGTTCCTTTGCTGCTACTGCAGCAATGGCAGCAGAGAGTTTCTATTTTGTTCTGTAAGACTTCACTGAAGTATGGAAAACTCACATCTCTTCACTCTGAATCGCTTCCAAAAACCACTCATTTTGGTAGGCCTGCTGTTTTGGTGAAGTATTAGAATGCCAGCAAATGCATTGCCAGACAAGAGGACATAGCCCAGGTAAAACCAGGGATGTTCCTAGGGGACCAGATTTATCGGACCATACCAGCCCCCTACCTTGCAGAAATTCACTATGTGGAATACCGTAGACTTCTTACAGCGGCTAGATTAAATGTCCTTGACTCTGCGATATTGTGGGGAAGGTACAGGGGAGTACCACCACGCCCAGAGAACCTGTCATTGTGCCATGGGTGTGGTTGAGTCCACCGAACACATTCTCTTGACTTGCCCTTCTTATGCAGAGCTTAGACAAAATTTTATAGACCCACTCCTATGTCAATCTAGCTTCCTATCCGGAGAAAACCAGGTTTTGCACTTGCTGAATAACGTCACTAGAGCTATACCTTCCTTGTGGCCAAATTTCTTTTTTTAGCTTTTTAGCGTCACAAGACTTTAATTGATTGTACTGATATGGGGCTATCTGTTTAGCCCATTTTAGTGTTGGCTAAGTTCTAAAATCTTCCTGGAGCTTTTAACTGTGTATACTTTTTTTCTGACTGACGGTCGAATAAAAGGTTGATGATGATGAATGCCAGCAAATGTTATGACATTCAGGCCGCAATCCAAACCCCAAATCTGCTGAGATGAACAGACTATGGAATGGGCAGATCTCTAGTTGAGTCAGCTGAGCCTCCATTCGTGGAGCTTATACCTCATCCTGGCTCAGCCAGAGATGTTCTGGCATAAGCCCTCCACTGCAGCTCAGCCAGACCTAAGCCAGCTGAGCGAAGGCCAGCCTAAGTCCCACCCCCTAAAAAAAATAAGAAGTGGAAAGGGTGGGGACAGGGCAGTAGGAGGCATATCCTACTCAAAGCTCCATGCAGCCTCATCATGCGACCTAGCAACTAAGAGGAACTTGCCCTGGCTAAGAGAGTGGTTTAAGTCAAACCTTATCTTAGCTAGTTCCCCATCTGCTGGGCTCTGTCCAGCTCAGCAAGCAGCGGCTCTAATCCTGTACAGAGCTTGGAATAAAGGTAAGTTACACTGAAATAATTTAAACCAGCTCCCAGTAGTTTGGATCGCTATGCCTGACAGGAAGCAGCAATGGTCCAAGCAGCAGAAGTCATGATGTATTGGGAGTGGAAATTGAAATTAAGACAATAAAAATGGAGGGATCATGAAACCCAAGGCAAAATTCTACATATATGTCCTCAAAGCAAAAATGCAATGCAGCACTTGACATTTGCATCGCTCTAATATGAAGCACAATGAAATATATGGTACAAAAGTCCACAGAAGAACACCTACTCTCATTGGCCTGCAGTGATGTGTCCTAGATAAATATCAGATGTATTAAGGTGATGCTGAAGTTCTGGTGGGAGATGTGATACCCAGGGCTGCTGGACTTTTCTCTACACATGACTTCATGTCCATTCTCTCTCTCTCTCTTTCATTCAGTTTAGTCACTTCTATCCCTAGCAGGGCGCTTCAGCATTGTTAGTAGACCACCAATAATGACAATATAATTAGCATTTTTAATTGAAAAGATTGCGCCACTGACACGCAGTGTCCTGTGATCTTCCTGAAACCTAGTCGCTGCAGCACTGAAGTTGCTCTCTTCAATTGACTTATGGTAGACCGTCACGCCTGCCTGCACTTTGCTAATAGGAATTTGTGGCGCATGGAGGTCATAAGCCGTAGTGTCAACTCGTGGTATTGCTCTTTATGCACCGCTTGCTCGAGAGCAAGATAAATGAGCACTCGCATCATAATCTTGCCTCTCTGTCAAGGCTGTTCCTGGTCTGAGGGTCTAGGAATGTGCTAGTTGGAGGGATATCATTGGCCCTGCTTGTGGATATTTCAGCTGAGACCCTTTCCTCAATGCCATAGTTCCTATAGTGTAGTCATTCATTCACAATAACTCTATAAGCATTTCCTTTTTTAAAAAATATATCTTTTATTAATTTTTGCACAATTTTTCCAACATATCAACTCCAAAACAACATGACAAATCTTTGGCTATCACAGCCTACGACTTCCTTCTACCCCTTCTAATGGTTTACCAAATTTCTTTCTAGTTTTGCTTTTTATTACTATGCTTATTGTTATAAGTCCAATCCTTCATCAACTAATCTCGTTCCTTTTCACAATGATTTATAAAATCTTTCCTGTAACCCTACAAGCAATGTTAAATAAACTCTATAAGCATTTCCATCCCTTTCAGAAGCAGCAGAAACAAACAAATAGATCTGAATCAAAAACACATTGATTTAACAAGCAATCTAAACTACATATTGAACAGGAAAAACCTTCTCCTTCCAAAAAGGTTGAAAACAAACCACTAACCAGCCCCTATTGCAATATAGCTTCATCCTATCCATTCTCCTGTGTTAAATATTATCCCGTGTAGCTATATGCCCATTTCTGCACTGCACACATTTTTCTTGTTCGATGATTTGCATTTCAGCTTTTTTCTTATGTACCTTTGTTTTCCTATGTTCACGACTGAATATTCATAATACACAAAGGGATTCTTCCAGGTCTGGTGTGTGTGTTAGGAATCCTACAATGCTTTGTATTTGTATGGGAGGTGGAGTGTTTATATTGCAACTGGGAATATATTTTGAATTGATAGGATTTTGGTGTAATACTGTATATGGCCCTGTGAGCTTTGCAGCAATTCAATGCAAGCTGTTTATAAGCAACTGAATCCACTCTTCACTGAAAGAGTCTGATGAGGTAATTTTAAATACTGGAAGCTAACTGTATATTGCTACAAATGTAGTTTTAATGCAGATTATTAGGACATTTAAATATCATATCTATGGAAAGTTGGTGTGTTATTGCCATTGATGTTCAACAATGCAACCTTAATGCTCTTCTCGCTGGTACCTTTTCCCTTTGTGCATCATATCTCTTAGCAACTATTTAAATGTTTGTGGTGTACTTTGGAAGAGAAACAGTTACTATCTGTTAGTCTATCTATCTATCTATCTATCTATCTATCATCTATCTATCTATCTCCCCATCTGTAATTATAATACTAGCTTACCTTGAAGGGAGAATACCCAGTTTATGTGTTATTCCTCCGTAATATGTGTCAAGTGCTTTGGGTGCTCAGAAAAGTAATAAAAATATTGTAGTTTTTATATTCCTCCTGTTATGATGGTGGAATTGAAAGGCCACTTCAGAAGAAAGAAAAGCCTCATGCTTTTCGTACAGTTAGGAAAAAAACAACAATAGACATTTTAAATCATATTAAATATTTTACACGTTTGTGGAGTTCCTGAGCTGCTGCTCCAAAGTTTCATTCCATCCCACCAATCACAAAGCATCTTCCGTAATGTGATAAGAACTACGCATCAAACACACAGGAACAATTTGCTTCCTATATTTGGGTCATGTACCATTATGATGTCTTTTAAAAATAATAATAATAATAATGGAGAGCAAACTGTCATGGTTTCCATAGCAACCACAGCACTGGAGTATACATGAAGTTTAAGGACACGTGAAGACAATGGCTGAATGCTCTTTGTACCATTGTGTTTCAACTTGGGTTACAAATACGAAAACAAAGCATTTGGGGAACTATTGAGGCACTATACAGAAGATGTAGTTCATTGAAATCCTAGTCATGGGAGAGGAATGTTTTTGGAGGGAAATTTATACAAAAGGCTCTGAAGCTATGCAGCATTTCTGGTACTTTGTATGAAAAGTATGAACCTGCCACTATGATAACCACATTTACTAGAAAGTAGGAGCCACTAAAACCAATGAGACTTATTTCCATATAGACACAGAGACTGGATTGCACTGCTTCTATTTGGCTCCCAGTATGTTTCCCATCATAATTCAAAGTGTTGGTGCTGACCTTTAAAGCCCTAAACGGCCTCGGCCCAGTATACCTGAAGGAGCGTCTCCACACCCATCATTCTGCCCGGATGCTGAGATCCAGCGCAGAGGGCCTTCTGGCAGTTCCCTCACTGCGAGTAGCAAAGCTACATGGAACCAGGCAGAGGGCCTTCTCGGTAGTGGCACCTGCCTGTGCAACGCCCTCCCGTCAGATGTCAAAGAGATAAACAACTACCTGACTTTTAGAAGACACCTGAAGGCAGCCGTGTTCAGGGAAGTTTTTAATGTGTGACATTTTAATGTATTTTTAATCTTTGTTGGAAGCTGCCCAGAGTGGCTGGGGAAACCAGCGGGGTACAAATAAATTATTATTATTATTATTATTATTATTATTATTATTATTATTATTATTATTATTATTCCACCCTCATACAAAGAAAGGAAAGCCATAATTTGACTGAGGGAAAGGCAGAAGGAGAAAAAAAACAACCAAGTGCCAATCAGGTTGAGATGGGGGAAAATTTATTTCTGGCCCTGTCAACCAATGACCCAAAATTGCTTAGTGAAGGCTCTAACCTGAGGGTGGGAGGGCAGGAAGCTCTCAAAGAAAAATGGTTGTGAGTTCCAGGGGAAGCAGCCTTATATAGGCTTTCACTCCTCTCTGCAGGAAGGGCTCATGGGACAGCTTTTTCCATGAGCCCGTCACACAGAGAAAATACTGGGCAAAACCTTGCCCAGTATTTTGCTGCAATCTATGGGATACAGCGCTGCTGGCAAAGGCATCCCATGCTTATTGGGCATGGAAGAGGGCTTATAAAATGGAATACATTTTGAAATGTGTACATTATGATAAAATACATAAATACATATACAATTGCATTTACGCTATTAGATACAAAGGTTATACAGGCTTTAAAAATAAAAAAGTGAATGCAGAATTACAACAAAAAAATATGAATGAATACCTATGAGAAGCCCAAAAAAGTAGTCCACTCTTATTTCTCATATACCTGTGGATTACTCAATTTTTAATCGAATGGTTATGGAGTGTTTGATGAGGTGTTGGATCCACTGGAAATATTTGAGCTTGCCATTGAAGGTGCTTGGTTTTTGGAGGAAGAAATGGATTACATCACCACATGTGCTTCAAGAACCACTCCCTTTTCCTTTCACTAGTTCTTGATTCAGGCCAGCAACAGCAACAGATTATTTTTTTTTTAATGTCATACATGTTCCACCCATATGGCTGAATTTCTGAAAGTAATTTTTACTCACCATTTCCCCCCTAATATGAGATAGCCCACCCCAACTACTTCTGAAGTGTGTTAGTCGATTGAAGCAAAAACAAGTCTGGGTCAAAAGAAAAGGAAAAGAAAAGAATCTTGTGGTACCTTATAGACTAGCCAACTTATTATGACATGGACTTTTATGGGCTAGAGTCTGCTTCATCATGGGAATATATAAACTGTCCTGGACTCATCATCTGAGGCCCTTCTTCGTGTGCCCTACTCCACATGAAATCTCAAGGGTGGCAACATGAGAACGGGCCTTCTCTGTAGTAACCCCCCTTTGTGAAATGCTCTTCCCAGGGAGGTTTGTCTGGTGCCTTCATTATATATCTTCATTATATAATAGGAATTTGTTTAGTGGACGGTTTGAGGTTTATTTAGTGGATGGTCTGGGGTTTCTTTCATCGAATTTCTGTTTCAATTTGCAGTTGGTAAAATGGATTAAAATCTTTTTTAAAAAATAATTTTTATTAACTGGCCAATCACATCAAATTAAATCATATCACATAAATTCTGAATTACAAAGCGAAATTTTAAATTTTGTTGGATTAAAATCTTGTTGAATTTGAGTCCCAGTTGTGGGGCTGTTCCTTGCTATATTCATATCACAATTCCTTACACTACTATTTCAACAGCCTGTGAGAGCATTTCGGTATGCTACATTTCGGTACAGCTGCACTGAAATGATTTTAGAATGTTGTATTATTTTATTGTTGTTAGCCGCCCTGGGCCTGGCTTCGGCTGGGGAGGGCAGGATATAAATAAAATTTTATTATTATTATTATTATTATTATTATTATTATTATTATTATGGCAATGACTACTTCATTTAGCGGGCTGCTGTTTCCTGTGCCAAAAAAGAAGAAAGAAAACACCCATCTGCTTTTAGATGAGGGCTGATATGTACTGATAAGACTAAGAGACAGAGGCATTATGCCAGGCGATGGTGTGTGTGGAAAATGCAGGCTTACCCTGCGTCCTATTTTATAATAATAAATTGATTTCAACTAACAATAGCTAATGTGTTAGAAACATGATTCTAAATGAAGTCATAATTAGTTTCTTTAAAAAGTAATAACAAAGCCCTGAAGGTATTCCAGGGATAACAGATGTGTAATGCTCTCAGAAATGAAGAAGCCTTTTGAGTAGGTCATTCAGACACAATGAATCTTCTGTAATTCTTGATTGAGTATAGTTAACACAGCGATCCAAGCGGGGGCAAGGGATGGGGAGAGGTAGCTGTAGTGCCAGGGTATATGTGAGGGCAAACCAGCACTGTTCTTTCCAGACTGTTTTATTTTGGGTTAAGGGGGTGAATGTCAGACTCTTCTGTGTATGCCGGCTCACGACTGCTGTATGTTTCCACCTGTTTGGGGGACATCTCAGGAAATAGGCACGTCCCTGTTTTGGCTCTACCAACATCAGAGCTCCAACATTGCTAAAGCAGCAGAGAGGACTGCTCACCTTTTCCAGTGGGTGGCATTGCTTCTGGGCATCTGGGACCCAATAGTGCTCCAGTGCAGGGGCAGAGATCTACACCTCCTTAGCATGTATCCCCAGCCATGTCACCAGCGCTGGGTGGGGCCACGCCTTGCATGGTCCCATCAGCCAATCAGCACTGGTAATGGGCATGGCTGCAGGAGATTTAACCATGGCACAGCCAGGGCGCTGTTATGGCTTGGTCTCTCTCACAAACGTGAGACGACTTTGGCTGTTAATTATTTCAGATTTATTGCTAAAACAACTGTAGGATGTAAAACACAAGAGCAGTCAAGTACAACATTCCTAGAGTGAACATGTTTGCACAAGGGGAGGAATGTTTGTCCAGCCAGCAGGTAAATTTCCTGTTTCCTTCTGGGCTGGGACACACTTCCTCTGCATGTGACTAGAGGTGGGTGTGGCCTCACCTGTGCAGGTAATGACAAAAGCACAGGGCAGGGCAGCCATCTCTCTCTCTTTCACCACATGCATCGAAGAAACAACATCTACTAAGCCAAAGATGCCCTCTTGGCTTTTAGCCAAGAGAGGACAAAGGGACTGTCTTCTTATGAGATAGATTCCAAGTGCATGTTACTTCATTAAGCTAAGCCTGCCTTCTGGGATCTGATTGTGAACAGAATGTGAGTAAACTCTTATTATACTTTTGTAAAAGACTGTGTCATCTCTTATATTTTGTGAGGGAATAAGAGGAAATTACCAGAATAGTTATTATAGAGGCTTTAGCGAGCCTGAGCAAAAGCATCCGTTGCAAAGTTTAAAATAAGTGGAATGTTACTCTGCTGAAATTGTGGAACTTGTTAACACAAGTTGGATAAGAATATAATCAGACAATATATCCTCTCCTGCATCCCTGAACATTCCCACAACAACAAACTAGGACGGAGCTCCTCTACTCATTGTCCTCCGCAGAAGGTGAAGTTGCCCAGACTGAGCTCCTCCCCCTTCCCCATCACGGAAGCCCCCACCTTCTCTTCCGGTATCTTTTCCGCATCTCTGCCACTTTTGAAATCCTACGAGATTTAACAGAGAGTGTTTCCTGAGTTCCAATGTCTTGCCCACTATCAGAGTTCTCACACATCTGTCTGTCACTTTGGTCAGAGCTCAGATTACAGCTGCTCTCCCCTCCTCTCTGCTTTCCGCTGTTAACTGTCCTCTCCCTGTGCCTGCTCCTCCTCCTCCAGTCAGCATCTGAGCTTCACTGACAGGCGCGTTCCTCTCTCGCTCCTTTGCCGCATCTCCCCACCCCCACCCTCTTTTTAATTGTTGTTCATTTATGAACTTGCTATGGACAACTGTCGGTTGCCGTATTGTTGGGGTCGGGTAGGAATTTTTTCCACTGGTCCCACTGGTCCCGTCACCTCCTGGCAAAAAGAAGGGGAAGAAATGGAGGCAGTGAGAGATGTTACTTTCTTGGGCTCAATGATCACTGCAGATGGTGACAGCAGCCACGAAATTAAAAGACGCCTGCTTCTTGGGAGAAAAGCAATGACAAACCTAGACAGCATCTTAAAAAGTAGAGACATCACCTTGCCAACAAAGGCCCGTATGGTAAAAGCTATGGTTTTCCCAGTAGTGATGTATGGAAGTGAAAGCTGGACCATAAAGAAGGCTGATCGCCGAAGAATTGATGCTTTTGAATTATGGTGCTGGAGGAGACTCTTGAGAGTCCCATGGACTGCAAGAAGATCAAACCTCTCCATTCTTAAGGAAATCAGCCCTGAGTGCTCACTGGAAGGACAGATCCTGAAGCTGAGACTCTAATACTTTGGCCACCTCATGAGAAGAGAAGAGTCCCTGGAAAAGACCCTGATGTTGGGAAAGATGGAGGGCACAAGGAGAAGGGGACAACAGAGGAAAAGACGGTTGGACAGTGTTCTCGAAGCTACCAGCATGAGTTTGACTAAACTGCGGGAGGCAGTGGAAGACAGAAGTGCCTGGCGTGCTCTGGTCCATGGTGTCACGAAGAGTCGGACACGACTAACTGACTAAACAACAACAAGGATTTTTTTCCACTTGGCAAATTGGCACCAGTCCTTTGGTTTTTGCCTGTCTTGTAGCAATCATCACAACTTTGTAAGGTTAGGCATTGGGTAAGCCTTTGCTAAAGCAGCAGAGAGTGGCCTTGTAGGGTTGGATATCCTGCTCAGAGGACCTCTCTCTCTGCACTGTCTGAAAGGTGGACATGAAACATCCTTTGGATCCTGGGGTGACCTCCTAGGCAACCAAAGGATTGCAGCCCAAGTTTTGTGTTTCACAAGGCAAACATTGATGCCATGAAAAATTGTGCTTCTTGGCAGCCATTAGAGCTACGGTAAACTGTCAAACAAACAAACAAACAAACAAACACACCATGTATTTTCCAGTGGCACCTGTGTAAGTTTGCAAACATAAACCTGATAAACAATGTTGTCAATTTGGAACACGGTTATTCTTTGGATTTCACACTTCTCTGAATTTTGTGGTGCAGTTCTTGGCTCAAAAAATGTATCCAAATGTGTATTTTAGAATACCTTATAAATGCAACTTTGCAAGGAAATATGTTTAATAATAGGTATTTTTGAGAAAATAAGTAGATTCCAAAATACTATTTTTCAAGATTTTATAGAAGATAGGTTGATATCAGTAGACCAATAGATCAATCAAGGGAGCAATCATATATACAAATAGCTGGCATAAAGCAAGCTGATATAAATTAAGCCAGTGTAAAGTTACACCAGATCCAAACTCTGTTCAGCAGTGGAGCTGCTGCTGCTGAGAAAGTCCTAAGCTTGGCAGAGGTAAAATAAGCCGTTAAAATAATGTTTGAGTTATAGCAACCTTTTTGCCAGCTTACCTTACACTGGGCTGCCAGGTCATGTGATAGAGCTGAAGAGGCTTAGGAACCCATCTAAGTTCCTCCTCTGTGGCCTGGCCCCCACCACAACCCTCTTTCAGAGCTTACACTGACTTAATATCTGCCAAGCTATGCTCAGTCAGCTGGGTGATGGGGGAGATACGCTAGCATATCTTCAGCTGAGCTAAGGATGAGGAATTAAGCCAGCATAGTCCAGGTCAACTGGAGTTTCTGCTGGATCCTAACTTTGCTCACCATGGGAGTTCTTCCTATAGGATTTCTCTCTAAAACAGGTGGGACAGAACAGACTTATGAACGAGCATACTGGAAATTGGCACAGACCAGAAAGAGACTGATTTGTCCATCTGTACTACTGATAATCTTTTTATCTTTGAGCCTTTCAGAAATCTATTGAGGCATCAAGTCCAACCATTCCCTAACCCTTCCCAGCTAAGCAGCTTGTAGCTAAACATGTTTCTAATGCACTGGAGGCATCATTTAGGGGAGAGAAAGGGGAACAGCAAAAGTATGAACTGCAGAGTCTTAGAACGTTTCCTGTGCTTTGACTGCAAAGAAAAGAAGGTAGCCTGCCATTTCATCCTCTCATTCCAAGTATCATGAAAAGCTAGCACTTCAGGAGATCTTTGAGTTGGAAGCAATGGCAGTGCTGGTAGCGATGATCAGGTTTCTCTAGGAACTGCTTCTATGCAGGTGATTTGAATAGCAGCCCAGAAGATTTGATTATTTTATCTGTAAATGTACAGATATACCATCATTTATATGCTATAATATCAGGGTGTTTTACAGCAATGAAACATCATTAAACAAACAAACAAAATCCTTACAAAGATGTACAAGTAGCACAAAGATGTTATTGCTTCTAGTGATAGATGAACTCTCATTGGCTTTCTTTGACATTGCATATGACATTTTTTCTAATCAATCAATCAATCAATCAATCAGAAAACAATGCTTCTTTTCTGAACTCTTGCTGTGAGACTCCTGTTTATATCATTGGGAGGGCAATGGAGTATAAAACACATGCCCCAAACAAGCCCCTTTCCTCTCTCAAAACTTAACCAGGATTGACAGCAATAGAAAGGACTTTGTGTGAGTCCTCCATTTCGTTTCCCCTCCCTGGACCCTAAAATGATGCAAAGGCAACATCCCTGGCAGCAGGGAGCCTGGGAAATGTAGTTCTCCTGGACACCTGAACCCCTACTGTGGACATCATGTGACCACATCAGGTGACCTGGAAACACACTTCTCAGGCCTTCTTGTGCCACAGCTGGGACGTGAAGTATCTGGAAGGTGGAAGACAAAATATTGCTTTGTTCTCATTGCTGATTATAATTTTGGCTTTTTAACTGTTGAGGAGACGCCACTAGTCTGAGAAGCAGTATGCTGTGTCTGGTTCTGTGCTTGGTTAAGCTCTGAATTTATGCTCCCTTCTCATGGCTATTCTTCTTCTTCACAAATTATGTGGTAATGGTAGCTAACAGTAACAATGATCAATAGGCCAGATCATTTTCAAGCTCCATGATTGCCTCAGGCTCTGAAACACTGCAGTTAGCCATTTCATAAAAAGGAAGTAGTCTCCCTTAAGTCATTATTAAATGATGAATTATTAATCTTTGTTATTCAGGCATTGATCTTAAGTATACATGGTACATGCTCATCTACTTTGGCAGCAAGTAGTCTTAGTGGTGGGGGAATTCTGATGGATTCATGATGTATGCATATAGCTAGGATTTTCTTCCCTTTGCAGTTCCCCTTTCCAACCTCTGTTATTGTGTGTCAGTATGATTAGATGCAATTCGCACCAAAACATACCATTGCAAGAAAGAATAAAGAGCTCGAGAGGCAAACGGCATAGACTAATCTTGTGCAGCTTTGCAAATCAAATGACCTTCAGATCACTCCATTAGTGATGGAATGATCATAAAATTAAAAGGTGTCTACATTTAAGGAAAACGTATCCCTAACTTTAAAGAAATTATTCTTTATGATTTGGTTTAATGCCCTTTTTTAATGATGCAAGTAAAATAGCTAACAATGGGCTGCAGGTTTCTCTTTGTTCACTGGAGAAAAGGGTTTAGAGGTGAAATGTTGGTTTACATGAAAATGCCTACAGCGACACTGCTGAAACCTTTGCTGTGATCTTTTGCAATCAAACTTGGTTAGCTATAATTGGCTTGTGAGCATGCTGCTTTCACCCTGAAGTGGAGGTGAATTTGCCACACCCAAACTGCCCTGGGAAGAATACTCTTATAATGTTGAATTATATTGGAAATAGAGGAGGAAACAATTTAGGTAGCAATCCTACAGGAAGACACATTGGGATACTGTGGATTTCCAGCTCAGCTGACTGATTCCTGGTTTAGTACACAACAAAGGAATACAGAGGATAGAACCTCATCAAACACAACTCTGTATGCAAGATAGAAGTATGTTGTGCACAGTTTACTAGGAGCTCAGAACCTATGTGAGACAGGTAATGATTCTATTATGAGCACTAAATCACCTTTTTACCGTTGTATTACTATACCTGGACTGACCTGAAGAAGGGACACAAAATTGAGACTTATCCAGCTGTCTCATCATCAGTCCTATCTACATGATTTACTACAAGATTCAGCAAAGAGGATTGACACTCTGGTCTTCATTACACCACAATTGAACTTTTGAAATCTTGAACTCGGTGCATTGCACAGCAGTGTAAGACTGTATAGACCTTTTTTAAGATCCTTGAGACTATATGTATATGCCTGAAATTTGTATTATTTTGAGTCACAGTACGTATTCCATTGAGAGATTTAGTGCACATGATTCCTGGTTTAGCCAGATTCAGCCAGTGTTAAGTTTCCAAGGCTAGCTCAGGTGAAGATATATCATTCAGCCTTCTGGTGGTTCCCTCACTGCAAGAAGTGAGGTTACAGGGAACCTGGCCGAGGGCCTTCTCGGTAGTGGTACCCACCCTGTGGAACGCCCTCGTCTTTAAAGACCATCTGAAGGCATCCTTGTATTGGGAAGTTTTTAAGGATTAATGTTTTATTATGTTTTTGTATATGCAGGAAGCCACCCAGAGTGGCTGCGGCAACCCAGTCAGATGGGCAGAGTACAAATAATGAAATCATCATCATCATGCTGGCATAACTCAGTCATCTGGGGCTTAGCATCTGGGGCTTAGCACTCAGTCAAAATGGGGACTTACCAGGGTGTGGCATGTCAAGACTAAAGAGGGAAGACTTAGGCTGTATGTTAATTCCATTCATTTTGGTCACTTGACCCAGCAATCTGGGAGAGAGCTGTTGGAAATGTTTGTTTTCCCTCTGTCATGCTTAGCCAGAGCAGCAGTCTCTCTTACAAACAAGGTTTGGATTTGGGTTAACTTTATGCCAGCTTAATTTACACCACCTTGCTTCTTCTGGCGGTTCCCTCATTGCGAGAAGTGAGGTTACAGGAAACCAGACAGAGGGGCTTCTCGGTAGTGGCAGCCACCCTGTGGAACACCCTCCCTTCAGATGTGAAGGAAATAAACAGCTATCCTATCTTTAAAAGACATCCGAAGGCAGCCCTGTTCAGGGAAGTTTTTAATATTTAATGCTGTACTGTTTTTAACACTTGATTGGGAGCCGCCCAGAGTGGCTGGGGAAACTCAGCCAGATGGGCGGGGTATAAATAATAAATTATTATTATTATTATTTATGCCAACTACTTGTGTATAGGATTTCTCCCTTAATTTTGTTTCTCAGTGATTGATGAGATCCATCCCTCCTCCTGCCCAGGAGGTTATTCTTTGCACTGGTGCATTCAACACATCACTTTGCTTGTGATAAAGAATGCTGCCTCATGAAGGTGTTAATGAGGTGTGTCATATCTAAAAATATAAAGCTAATGAAAATATTCCCACATACATAATAACTCTTTTCCTACCAAATCTTTTCAATACACTTATGCAAACGCCCACAGAAAGTTGTAGTCATTTTATTTACCATGGCAACGTGATACGCTGCTATAGAGCAGTGGTTCCCAAATGAAGCTACTCGAAAGTACGCTTGAAATATTCAAGCCCTCATTGGACAAAGTCTCTAAAGCAATACATCTCATATTACATATTCACTTCATATTTTTAGAGGGCCATCCTATGAGAACATCCACCAGGACGAGCAGTTTAGGATGCCGCATTTTCCTAGCTCATCTTCCTGATTTCCAGCTCAGCTGGCCTCAGATAGCATTAAGCTCCCAACCTCAGTTCGGCCAAAGATACGCTGGCTTAACTTCCTCAACCCAGCTTAACTGAGGCTCAGCCACCGCTGGCAATTTTTTAACCCTGCCTTTCACCCCAGTGAGCATGAAATGTCCTCAGTTATGCTAACATTTGGGGGGGGGGAATCCCTTTTCGCAGTAGTCAAAAACCAAAAGGCCCGGCCAGTTGGACAAAATTCCTACTGAGCCCCTGCCCCAAAGGCAGACGACTCCATGACAGGCATAGCAAGGTCAACACAAAACCATTAAACTGAGGGCAGGTGGGCAGGTGATCCAGTGCACGCAGTGAAAGAGAAAGCAGCAAGCTGCGTGCCCAGAATGTAAACATGTTAGATCCCACCCACAAAACTGCAACATGAAATTCCCCCAGCAACCCAGTCAACCAATCACTTAGCAACCCTGACCTGGCAACAGAGGGGTGGCTCAGGAGACCCCACCACAACACATGCTCTCATTTTAGGGAGAACACGCTTTGTGGGGTTAGATAGATTCTCATGCTGACTGACATAATTTCAGAGACTATCCATATGGCCTGTGCCATTTCTGGACACTGCAATCCAAACCCTCGGCGGAGGAGCTTCTGGGCTTAACAGGGCGGTCGGGCTACCTGCAGTTACCAAGAATGGAGGGCTGAAAGATCAAGGTGTGGGGATCTTCACGACAGAGCAAATCTAAAGTTCCTGCTTCCATGTTGATCTCCCTGTGCCACATTGCCCTGCTCTCAGCATTGATACTCAGCATTTGGAAGCCAGGCATGCAAGCCCATACTAACTTTGCCTCCCTGCCATGGGTGAGGCCAGAAAAGGCACTGAGTAAGATCAGGGGCAATATAGTTAAAGCTATGGTTTCCCAGTAGTGATGTATGGAAGTGAGAGCTGGACCATAAAGAAGGCTGATCGCCGAAGAATTGATGCTTTTGAATGGTGCTGGAGGAGACTCTTGAGTGTCCCATGGACTGCAAGAAGATCAAACCTCTCCACTCTTAAGGAAATCAGTCCTGAGTGCTCAGTGGAAGGACAGATCCTGAAGCTGAGACTCCAATACTTTGGCCACCTCATGAGAAGAGAAGACTCCCTGGAAAAGACCCTGAAGCTGGGAAAGATGGAGGGCACCAGGAGAAGAGGACGACAGAGGACGAAATGGTTGGACAGTGTTCTCGAAGCTACCAGCATGAGCTTGACCAAACTGTGGGAGGCAGTGGAAGACAGGAGTGCCTGGCGTGCTCTGATCCATGGGGTCACGAAGAGTCAGACACGACTAAACGACTAAACAACAACAAGATCAGGGGCACTTCACACTCTGTCTCTCCCAGGCCCTTCCCTCCTCTGCTACTCCTATGATTATTGGGCTATTATGCTTTCTCCTAAGCTTAATAGAGGTAAGAGGGTGGGTTCCATCAGTATTGTGGAAAGGGGCGGGAAAGTGTAAACTGTCCCTCTCTCTTAAGTCTCCTTTGTGCTGCTCAGCTGACTGGAACAGTTAAGAGTGGTTAAAAGGGAACTGGACTGCAAAAAGGGGGTTCATTTAAAAGAAGTGAAGGATATAAATTTAATTTAATATATTAGTTAATGTTCAATTACTTAATATGCCCCCATACCTTCCTTCCTTCCTTCTTTCTTTCTTTCTTTCTTTCTTTCTTTCTTTCTTTCTGGGAGGCTATGTTTTGGGCCATGTAAACTGAGGAATTAGGACAAAAGCATTCTGATAAGAGATGATTGCACACTTCTGAACAAGAAATATAAAAAAAAGGGTGTGTTTCTTCAATACATCTACCACTTTTTTCCTCCTGCAGTTGTTGTGGTTTCTTTTTGAAATCTTTATCTAAACTTGTGACTTTGAAGTATTTATAATTTCAAATAGATTTATTTTTAAAAGAGAATAAAAAAATGCAAGGATGAAACACAGTTGTTCGACAGTGTCATTATACAGAATAAATAAGACTGATTCTGAGCTTTAAAAATAAAATAAAAATTATAATAATCTGGGCAGGAGCTAGTCAAATTTGAACACTTGAAAGTGTTATTGATTTCAATGGAACAAATTTAACCAAGTGCTTGACTTTCCTACTGAATCAATGGGACTTCAGAGCAGTTGGCTGAGACATATTATATTCTTTGTATTTCCTAAAGAGTACAAAATCATTCTTCTCGGTGATATCTTATTATTATTTCTTTGGAACGGATGAGTTCAGCAATCATACAGGTGCACAAGGTAAAATAATAGCAGTGTATCCTTCAATTGCAGTCCTTTTTTCCTGTCCTACATATACAATTATATGTTGTTGTACTGTATTGTATTCTATAATAATGATATCTGTTAAATAACACTCCATCCTTGAAGTAATGGATTGCATCAATCAACCATAGCTACACAGCCAAATACTATAAAATCACTCACATTTACTTGAAGGTAATATCCATTGGGGCAACCAAAATAGTAAGAATCAGACAGAAAAAACAGAAATACTTGGCTTTATCAGCACTCAGATATTTGCCTATAGGTGTTTCATGACCCTGAGCCAAAAACATTTAAGACCGAGCTCTCCGACTGCAGCAGCTAAGAGGAGGAGTCAAGCACACTCACCAGTCCTTCCCAGATAGGTTTCTCCACCTTTGATCCTGCACTCCATCCATTAAAATCCAGAGAAATAACACTGACATTTGACTGAGTGATCAGGAAATTTCCTGGGGCATGTTTCTCAACCAGATCGCTGCAACAGCCTTTACCTCTGAGAGACAGCTTGGTAACTGCCAAACAAGTTGCAAGTCCTTCAATATAGCTAGATTCAGTACAGAGGGATGGAGCTTCCAGAAGGACTCTTCTGGCTAGGCTATCAAACCTTAGCAATTGTGAGTTGGTGCAAAGGCATCTGGTATTTTAACTTAGTTCCAGGATTGCTAAAAAGGGACGCGGGCGGAACTGTGGTCTAAACCACTGAGCCTTGGGCTTGCTGATCAAAAGGTCACGGTTCGAATCCCCGTGACGGGGTGAGCTACCATTGCTCAGTCCCAGCTCCTGCCAACCTAGCAGTTCGAAAGCACACCAAAAAGTACAAGTAGATTAATAGGTACCACTCTGGCGGGAAGGTAAACGGCATTTCTGTGTGCTGCTCTGGTTTGCCAGAAGCAGCCTAGTCATGCTGGCCACATGATCTGGAAAAACTGTCTGTGGAGTGGACAAATGCCGGTTCCCTCGGCCTGTAAAGTGAGATGAGCACCGCAACCCCAGAGTCCTTCGCGACTGGACTTAACTGTCAGGGGTCCCTTTACCAGGATTGCTAGTCATAGTCCCGAACATGTGCCAATGACCAGTACCTGCAGTACTGTCCAGGGTCCTGAACCTCTCCTGCTAACTGCCATACTTCTTGTCCACTTCTCTGAATCATCACCTCCCTGGATGGCAGGGAGGGACCCCATCTGTTCTACTACTTCAAACAGTTATGGCTTCCCTCAAAGAATCCTGGGAGCTATAGTTTGTTAAGGGTGCTAAGAGTTGTTAGGAGACTCCTATTCCCCTGACACAGCTGCAATTCTCAGAGTTCCCCAGGAAGAGGAATAACTTTAAACCAGGCATGGCCAAACTTGGCCCTCCAGATGTCTTGGGACTACAACTCCCATCACCCCTAGCTAACAGGACCAATGGTAAGGGATGATGGGAATTGTAGCCCCAAGACATCTGGAGGGCCAAGTTTGGCCATGCCTGCTTTAAACCATAGCTCTTTAAGGGGAATGGGGCCTCTAAACAACTCTCAGTACCTTTATCAAACCACAGGTCCCAGGATTATTTGGAGGAAATTACTGTTCAAAGTGGTTTGATACTGCATTAAAGTGCAGATGGTGACCAAGACAGGATGGTATGTAGAAATAGGAAGAAAGGAGCTTCGTTATTCTCACAATAGTATTCTAGTTAGCATGTTTGTATCATATTTACATAATTACATAATTCTTCCCCAAACAGATTGCAAGTATTTATGCAAAAACACTTTAAATTTGATAATGACATCGCCTCAAAATCTCAAATGACTTACTCCAGAGGACATTCTCTGGAATCAACTCGGCAGGTAAGTATTTTAATTTTTTTGCATCTTGCTCCAGACTACAATCATGCACTTACAGAGGACAAAGGCACTTAGCATATTGATTGCTTTTCCTTCCTTCCAATAACAGTAAAACTTACCAGCCTCTTTTAGAACACTTCTAGGAGTTTTGGAGTGAATCATTAAGCATATTATATGTGAATGTCAAAAAGCATAAGAAGTATACAAAAGTAATAAAGAGAAAAGCCCTGTACTATTGCAATCTGGGGATACCCTCTTTGGTGTAATGGGTCAGTTTGTCTGGCTGTTAACCAGAAGGTTGGTGGTTCAAGCCCACCCAGGAATGGCTGTGGGCAGGATTCCTGCATTGCAAGTATTTGGACTAGATGACTCTCAGGGTCCTCTACAACTCTATGTTTCTATTACTTGTTTATTTCCCCATTTAACATCTTGATTTGTCTCCCTTGGTTGTCTTTTATTATCTAACCTAAATCCAAGCTCTGATAATGCTCTGACAAAAAGTGTAAATCACTTCTTTGCACTTGTCATATGGAAAGTATCATAGATTTGGATTCAGTTTTGTAGGACAAATTCCACAGCTTAACAGCAGGTGAGAGAGGGAATGTTTGGTTGTTCTGCTTAGTGGTGTAACATTTGGGGTGGGTCAGCCCTGCTATAACGCTGCTCCAATTTTGATGTAATGTATGTTGTGTACTATAGTCATAGTGGAAATCAATGGCCTACTCTGAGTGCAACTTAGTTGAATATCACCCTGGCATATCTGTTCAAACACTGCATCCATGCCTAACTACTTATTTCCTATGTAGGACTATGCAGTTACTATATATGTAGTACTATATATGTAGCAACTATGTAGTTATAACAGCAGTTATGTAAGCTGCTGAATTGCAACTCATTACCAAACTTAAAACCATGGAGAGACCTGGTCTGAACAAAGACATTGGATTCTTATCTCATTATACATGACTAAGCCATTTTTCACCTTCTCACCCCTTGCCTTTTCCTGTAAGACCTATTGCAGTCGTTAAGAGTCGTCAACAGGCTCATCTCAGCTATCTGCCAATCTCCCATTCCCACCACCCTTCTGAGTAATACCCCTCCCCACCTTCTCACTATATAGAAGGATCTGGCAACTTCTGTTTCAGTGTATCTGAAGAAGTGTGCATGCACACGAAAGCTCATACCAAGAACTAACTTAGTTGGTCTTTAAGGTGCTACTGGAAGGAATTTTTTTTATTTTTACTTATTTCCTAGTGTGGCATGACTTAGGGAGCAATCCCATGGCAATATTTGCCCGGATGAGAAGGTGAGGATCCAGCAGATCTCCATATGAGCTGGGAGACTCCCATTGCAGCCAGGCTATGCTAGCTGAACTCTCTGAACATGTGATAGATTGTTCTGTTAGTGTGAGATCTTATGCTATGACTATTTAATTTCAAAAATTGCAGGATGAGAATGGAATCTGGCCAAAAAATATACATATGAATATGCCCCCAGTTTACTATTTTTTTAATGAAAAGGTAAAGAGGATTTATTGTGTGAAGGGAATACCTGAAGTGTGAGCAGACAGAAGCATTTATCTCTCTGTTGATGACCCTCATGAAACAGCATCAGGGTAATTTAATGCATTGATCTGTGTGATAAGTTATCCTGTGATGCAATATTGTTACAGTCCATTTTTATGAGCATGATTTATGTGAAAAACAATGAAACTTTCACTTACTCTTCTAACATTTGGAAGGAAAAGATCACATCCTATATTTCTTTTTAATGTTAATTCTCTGTTCTCCATATTTTATTCGTTGGTTATTTATTCAGTCTCTTGGTATAGATCCCCGCCCCCTGCATTTTTTTTTCTAATTTTTGAAAATGTGTGTTTTTCTTAATAGCAAGTTTTGCCCAGATACACCTATGTGCAAAGGTCTATATTTTATGTCTCAGCATATATATTTTTTTAAAAAAATTAATCATATAGTTTGGTGCCTCTGTATTAATCATAGCACTTATAGTAATGTTTAATGAGGAGAATGTCCATAAGAATCTAATTCCATTTGAAACGGAGAAGAAATTAGAATTGGAATCACTTAATTGGGTTGCTAAAAATTTCCTTGGAAATGTATACTTGCTTTACATGACATTTAGATTTAGGATTCTGACCTTGGGGTCCTTTCCAACTCTACAGTTCTGTGGTTCTATAGTCAGAGGCCCCAATCAAGCTCAAGGTAGCAATCTGCTAAGGATGCACCAGATCTCTGGACCAGCTGTTGTTAAATCCTCAGCCTCAGCTCAACCAAATACAGTGGTACCTCGGGTTAAGAACTTAATTTGTTCTGGAGGTCCGTTCTTAACCTGAAACTGTTCTTAACCTGAAGCACCACTTTAGCTAATGGGGCCTCCTGGTGCTGCCGCTGGAGCACGATTTCTGTTCTCATCCTGAAGCAAAGTTCTTAACCCAAGGTACTATTTCTGGGTTAGCGGAGTCTGTAACCTGAAGCGTCTGTAACCTGAAGCATCTGTAACCCAAGGTGCCACTGTATATGTCATTGTAACTTGCTCATCCCTGCTTAGCTAAGGCTCAGTGTGCTGAGTCAAGATTGGGGCATTCTGGAAGCATAGTGAGACCAGTGTCAGGGTGGGGTGGGACTTAGGTTGGATTCAAAGCCCATTCAGCTTGGTCATGTGACCTAGCAAGCCAACATAATACTGGCTTTTTCCCCCTCTGCCAGGCTTTGTCAGAACAGCAGCAGCTGCCCCTCTGCTGAACAGGGTTTGGATCTGGCACAAATTTGCACTGGCTTAACTTACACTGACTTGCTTCATGCCAGCTTCTTGTGCCTAAGATTGCTCACACAGGATTGCTCACCCACACTTCACCTTGCCATGTGCCTAGAAAGCACTGACCCAAGAGGTTTTCCGCTTGTCCTGTGGTTTATAGACAAAGGTCAGGGCAATTTCCATTTGTTCCACCACTTTCCCCAGGGAAAACTCACTGTTTACCACTGAATCAGAACAAACGTCAATCTGCAGAAATTTGCATTTCTTCTGATTCATCAGGAAGACATGTGGACAGCCCACAGTTATGGTCGTGAATTTCAATGTATCTGCTGGGATAGCTATGTTGGGAGAGGTCGTAGGTTTGAGCCCCACGTAGGGCAAAAAATTCCTGCATTTCAGGGGGTTGGATTAGATGACCCTTTTGGTCCCTTCCAACTCTGTAAATCTATGATTCTGCGCTTGAATGCAACCCCAGACCTTGAATGTGGGAGCACCTTTGTTACGAAACTCCTTCATATTACATAACAGCAGGGCTTTTTTTCAAGGGGACCTCGCAGGAACTCAGAAATATAGCACTATATACCAGGCAAGTGCCACTCCTATTGTCTTTTCAGCATTGTTGAAGAACTTCTTTTTCCAAAAAGCCTTTTAAGCGGAGATCTTTAGTTTAGCCTATATCTATATCTGGATCAGATTCAAAATTGTTTTTTAGATATGAGATTATTTTTAATTGTGTTTGTATGTGGAATTGCTTTCTCATGTTTGGTGCATGAAATTGTACTTTGTTGTATTTTTTATCATGGATGTTATTTCACAGTGAAATCGCTTCAAGGTACTTGATAGGAAGCAATTTATGAATGGGATACACACACACACACACACACACACACACACACACACACACAAACATCAAGCAAGAATTGCTTGGCATTTGTCCAGGACTTACCAATTCAAGAAGCTACGATTCTCTAATTAGCCCTTTGTCCCTTCCATTTGTCACAATAATCAAAAAGGCAAGATAAGTCTTGGCAGCCTGCTGTGCTGACAAACAGCCGACTTGAATTCAAAAGGCTTGGTGAGGCTGCAGTGGCTTCCCAGCAGCCGTCATGGTGCATCAGAAAGTTGAAGCGGTAAGTGAAAATGATGTCTTGGGGAATGTTAAAGGGAAAGCCAGGAAGGGAGTAACAGGCTGCTTCTTGGTGAAAGAAGTGTTTTGTCCAGCATGCTAAAATGAGCTACTTGTTGGTGAGAAAGCATTGCTGGAATAAGGCCAGGCTTTTCAGGCTGCACAATTTTCTGAGCACCTCTGCTGATGCTGCATATATACTTTGGTGGTTCTGAGTGGTCATCTTGCACCATATTATTATGAAGAGAGGATGACATTTTACGCATCTTATTATTCCACTGAATAAGGGAAAGACCTCCATGCTTTATATAGTCTTTAGGCCTGATCTGTAGTGGTAGTCAACTACTTCTTTTTACTACCAGATGTAATGATGCCTATCAGCCTGTATAGTTATTTTATTTTAAAAAACAACAACAATATTTTAGACTAATTAATGGATGATATGTCTATTGATAGCTATTCCATGACACTGACATGAAACCTCCACTTAACCTACCCCCGAATGCCAGAATATGAGGGCATATAGCAGGAAAGAGCTGTTGCCTGTATCATACTTGGCTCATGTGATTCCTGGTGGGTTTGCTGATTTAAAATAGTTCCTATTTTTTCATGCTTTTTTTCAGAGTTAAAACTTGTATTAGATCTCCTCTCTTTCTCCTGTAGTCATTCCCCAAACCTAAGATACAATGCAAAGAAGTAGAGTGTGTTCTTTGGACAGCATTCCTGGTAGTTTCGTTACTGCAAAAATCTCATGAAATTCAAGAGATTATTGAAGAATAGATTGCCGTAAAGCTCAGAAACAAACAGTAGTGTGGCAATGCAAGGTATACCCGCTATTTATAGATAACAGTGGCTTGACTCTATTTGATCATCACTGGTTTATAGGCAGTGAATCAGGTTCACTACCCTTATTTACTATTAAACATTTTGTGTTTATATTATTTGGCAGTCGCTGACATGATTTCCAAGAGATGGGAGAAATTGCTTTCCCTTGATTTTTGCTCTTCTCCTTATATTGGTTATAGCACAATGCAATGCACGTTTCATTCTCAAGCAGACATGAGATCATAGCCTTAGATTGTGTGTCCATTTTGGAATAAAAACCTATCTGTGACTTTGCAAATCCACATGGTGGACTTGCACATCATTACTGATTGTTTAAGAGGGAAAAACACTAGCGTTTGAGTATACCCACTGTGATCAATGGACTTAAATCCAATGGTTTGAAATGGTCTTGTTGTTGTTTAGTCATTTAGTCATGTCTGACTCTTTGTGACCCCATGGACCAGAGCTATATCTAATGCGGCCTATAACATTTATCAGGCTTTTGAACAGTGATGACTGTTTTTGGATCTTGTTACGTTCTGCTCTGTGGCTGTTACTGAACTGTGGCACATTTTATAGTAGTTTCTGCTACTGATTCTTTAATAAACTCAATGGACTCTCCGTTCTGAATGTTCAGAGTGTTATATTTTAAAAGCAGGACCTGCAATAAGATTTCAGGCTTGTATCTAATGTAGCACTATGCAAGCAATCCACTTCCATAAGGATTTCTGCCTTTGCAACAAAATGTGCTCCTCCTCTTCTTCCCCTGTGCACCCTCTAAATCTGTGCTAGAAGGTCCCCCCACACCCTCCAGTGAAAATTGTGAGGAGGGTGTGGTATAGAGGAGGATGAGGGGAAAGTCCCATTGCACAAGCAGAAAGACTTGCATTGATGTGACATGATAGATTAATATTGCCCTGTGCCACTCCATTCCATTCCCTCCCTCTAGTTTCCCTTCCCCATCCCCACCAATCAGCCAGCCTTCTGTGGCTACTGAGCAAACTCAGGCCCCATTGTACTGGCCTCCCTCACCATTTGTTGAAGGTCATTTCTGTTGGTTCAAATAAAAAAAAATGGGTATATAGAAACAAGATCCAAGTTTGGGGCAAGTACTATTTGGTGTGAAAACCCCAGCAGAGATTTCAAATCACAAAATATGCAGCAAAGTAAAAGCATGAAATATAGACTGCCATAAATTTAAAACCCGCCCTAAGTTCCCTTTAAAGCTACCCAATTCCCCTAGCATCAAAAGACCACACATTTGGAAAGTTAAAAATTGTTTACTTGCAAACATTCCAAAGGTCAGATTCATGTGCTTTTCCATAGAGCATTTTGAAAAAGTTGCACAGGCAGTAAAAGTTTGCTTAGTTCCAGTGGTGAAAGTTCCTAAATTATTGGTATTGGAACTCAAGAATGGCTTGTGAGAACCATGCAGCTAAACTGGAGCAACCAGCTTAACCTCTTTTTTAAAAAATATTTTTTATTAACTGGCCAATCACATCAAATTAAATCATATCACATAAATTCCGAATTACAAAGCCGAATTTTAAATTTTGTTGGGGGGACCCATATTTCAAGATCCGAAGGGGAATTCTGATCATCTTCTTGCTGCTGCATTAATGTCCCAATCAGTCCCAATCAGTCCAAACAGAGTTCACAATTCTATCCCATCTTATCTTGCTGTTTCCACATCACATCTTGTTCATATATTTTCTCTTTTTTCTTTATGATCTCTTCTGATAGTCTCCTTAAGCCGATAAACACCAATAGTAATAATAGTCCTGTGTGAATTTTCCGTTCTTCCAATCCTCAAATCGAGATGGTTTCCATATATCATCTCCTTCATAGATAACATCACTCTTTCCATCATAGTCTTGTAAAACTGTCGCTCTTAAGTCCCACTGAGGAGTTTAACCCACAATATATAAACAGCTCTATTTCTCTCTTTCTCCTCCAAGACTCAAGACCTCCGACAGAACTTCCCAATATGGCGACGGCATTTTTAACTGCGTCATTCCAAAGCTCTTACACATTCCACGCTCTTCTTAAAATGTGCTTTGGTTCGAACGTTTATCTCTACACAGCCTTAAATCCACAGCTTAAGTCCTTAAAACGACATTTCTGACTCGTGAGGGGAGGGCATTCTTGTTTAATCACATAGGAAAAGAAGGGAGAGTTTTTCCCCCCTCCCCCATCAGTCATTTGCCGTACCTTGTCTTGGCGTATCTTCTCATGTTTTATTCTTATCTTGTTTTGTCAGAGATCTCTTCTGTTAGCAGTCTTTACTCCCCCTTCGTTCTTGAAATATGTGCATTCCTTTCATCCAGATTGTTTCTTTTGAAGTTCTTGCATCTAGTGGCGCGAATCAGGGACAGCATCCAGGAGTGCCAAAATCCCACAGGAGGGCTTTGTGCCTAGTGCCCCCACCCCCACAAATTCAGGGGTGGTATAGGGCACAGCAGGCAAGGGCCGTCTCCCCCACAATCCTGGGGGGGTTAAGGAGGCTAATTACCCCCATCGTAGCCTCCAAATTACCTCGTGTGGGTCGGAGAGATGTTATTGTCAGCCATCTTCCAATGCGCCCCTTAGTGGCCCTCTCCAGCTTAACCTCTTCACATGCTGAAGACTGGGGGGAAACACCAGGCTTAGTTATCCATTTCCTCCAAAGTTAAGGTAAGTGGACATAGCTAGGCCTGGCAGGACAGCTTCCTCTATTATATTTACACCTCTGTTCTTTAATTAGACTTAAGCATGTTGATCATAGGAGGCTGGTTATCCCATGATTTCCCCTAGAGATCATTGTCCTTCCCAGGCCTGTTGCTAACTCCATCTTGTGAGTGGGTAGTTCTATGTTGGCTACATTAAGACTGGTGCTCTCCCCCCTGAAGACTAGAATGTGTGATTGTTAGTGTTTGTTTTAAGCTGCCTCAAAGTTTGCAAAGTGGCAGAATGTAGGTCTGTTAAATCTGCCATTCTGTATTGAAATCAGATGGTTGTGACTTACTCTGAATTCTGAGGATAAGATGGGCCAGGCATGAGAATAAGCAATGATCAGCTTGGATCTTCTGTTCTTCAGTATATGTTTTATATTGTTGTACATGGGAGAAAGAAGTTTTCTTTGTTGTAGAAAATCGCTCCCTTACTAGTGCCTCATAGGTGTATCAATGGGCTTCTTTATCAAATAAATATAGTACAAACTTCTCTAGAAATACAATATTTAATAATGTAGATAATTGTACTGGAAATATATAAAGCACATGGGAAATTTAAAGGGCCAGTTCTATTTCTATTAAACAATTAGAATAGGAGGAGGGCTGCCTTCATTGTTTTTATGGAGAAAAATGAATGTTTCTCTTGGGAGAAATATTTCATGTCTTATCCCACGCCTCTCTTCTCTGAAGAGTAATCTTTACTTTAGTGTGAAGATCATTTATCTAGAGAGAGATTCCTTAAAAGAGAACAGATAAAAAATTAGGAGTTATTTGCCAACACAATTTATCTATTTATGGAGCGAACTGTTTGGAAGCAAGATTGCATTTTGTCAGTCCTTTATCTAATTGATTGAAACCTGGTAGGATTAGAAGAAATGTGCATTTATTTATAGGTGCCTTCATGAGACACTCTTGGTTTAAAAGATAGAAGTTGATGATGGTAAGTGAGAAATACGGTTGCAGCCTGAAGATTCCACCAACATTTTAAATATACACCACTCAATTGAAAGGAACAGCACCAATCTTTCATTGCTGAGTGGCTGGCTGCAGCAACCAGCGCGATATTTCTGGGATTAGAAACAACAATTTCCAGGTCATGTGAAATATGTCAGAGCCAAAACACCCCTCCTCCTAAAAACTTTATCATATGCAGTGATTTCTGTGCCATGACTGAAGCAGGTTGTGATCTAACTAAGGTCAGGTGGGCTTTCAACCTGTGCAGATCAAGTTAGATTTGGTTTCAGCACTGAACCACATTGAGAACGGCCATAGTGACCATGCCAGTAGATTAGAGTCTACTGACACCTATACAGTGGTACCTCAGGTTACATACTTAATTCGTTCCGGAGGTCCGTACTTAACCTGAAACTGTTCTTAACCTGAAGCACCACATTAGCTAATGGGGCCTCCTGTTGCTGCCGTGCCGCCAGAGCACAATTTCTGTTCTCATCCTGAAGCAAAGTTCTTAACCTGAAGCACTATTTCTGGGTTAGCGGAGTCTGTAACCTGAAGCGTATGTAACTTGAAGTGTATGTAACCTGAGGTACCACTGTAAAAGGCTTTCTTTTACAAAAGGAATATAGAACTAGTGAATCAAAGCCTTTGTTTCCTTTTGTGTTAGGAATGGAAAACCAGTCATTTTATTTCAGCTTTCCATGCTCCTACCCGATGTTCTTGGTTTTCATAGAAAGTTTACATAATCTAAAGTAATCTGAAGTGTTGGCCTGTGCATGTTGGCATTGTATATGTGCAATGGGTCCGGTGATTTGAGCCTTGTTTGACATTTTAAATGGTAAGTGTATGTTATTTGGCTGAAGGATGACGTAGTGATGGCCTTCCAGATGTTGCACTCTAGCTCCCAATAGCCCCAACCAGCATGGAGAATGACCTGGGATGATGAGCGTTGCAGTCCAACGCTGGAGGGGCAAAGCTCTCCTGTCCTTACAAAAAATGCTGCAGAACAATAATGAAACTTGTGCATGTTGAGTTCTTCTTGTTGGCTTGTATCCAATGCAGTGCTGTCCCACTACCTCAAGGATTTATGCTTGTACAATGGGATTCCCTCCCCCTTCTCAGCCATGTGCCCCCAAATCTATTCTTAGATCCCCCATAACCCTCTGGAACAGAAGTCTCTTTGTGCAAACATTAATCCTTACACTATTGGAATGGTTACCTACCAGTATATTGGATGCAAGCATTTTATTGCAGATTGCTACTGCTGCTAATGGTATTACCTGATTTATAGACCACCTTTTGGGTCAATTGCCCTCTCAAAGCAGTGTTCAAATTTCATAAAAGCAATCACCCTAAAACATTTAGAACAACAATACCCCACATTCTAACCAGCTTTTGACACAAGGAGAACAAAACCAGAACATCATGGCAAAATGGGGAAAATTGTGTGCGGTGAACATCTTGATGGACTACTAGGATTTCCTAGAATCATAGAAATATATACAGTGATACCTCGGGTTGCATACGCTTCAGGTTACATATGCTTCAGGTTACAGACTCCGCTAACCCAGAAATAGTACCTCGGGTTAAGAACTTTGCTTCAGGATGAGAACAGAAATCGTGCTCCGGCGGCACGGTGCAGCAGGAGGCCCCATTAGCTAAAGTGGTGCTTCAGGTTAAGAACAGTTTCAGGTTAAGAACGTACCTCCGGAATGAATTAAGTACTTAACCCGAGGTCCACTGTAGTTGGAAGGGATACCAAGGGACACCTAGCCCATCCATTTTCTGTTTAAAGACCTCCAATGAAGCAGAGCCCACCACACTCTGAGGATTTTGTCTGCCTCAAGTCAAAACGGCATTAAATAAAACCTGGAATCTTTATGAATCACAGTTCAAATGCAAACTTTTGTAAAGATTAGTTTAGATTGAGAAGGGACCCAGAAGAAAGAAGGGGGAAAGAGTGGGAAAAAAATGTGAGAACGACTCCTATAGATTCCATGCATCTATCACTGAAGTATAGTCCCGACTTTTCTGAGTTGAGTTTCTTCCCAGTGCCAAAATGCATAAAACCAGCTTCATTTGCCACTGTTCCAGTGAGAGCTCCAAATTGTATAAGTGCCACAGTAATGCTTAATCTCCCGCTAATATCCCTAAGTTAGTAAGAAGGAAGATGCTGGATATAGATCATCACTTATGCTGGCAAAGTCTGGGGTGTTGCCAGCTGTTCAAAGATCCATGTTTATGTTGGTACTCTTTCTGATTAAATTGCGCACGCAGGTTAGCTAATAAGTCTTTTGCTGTGAAATATCTCGGTCTGGCTTGGATCCAGAACACAAATATATATATATATATACATATATATATATTTGTTTTCGTAGATTTTCACGGGTACAGGAATGCAGGTTTTGGTGTCCTCGGGTGTCTTCCCGTGTAAAAGTTGGGGTGTCTAGGCGACGTTTCGACGAGGTCTCACTCGTCATCTTCAGGCTGGTGCTTTCGGCTTCTTGTTACTGGAACAGAGCGGGATCTCAGTGTTTGAGTTCCTATAAATACTGTAGAGGGGTGTGGTGTATTGCCTCAAAAGTTCTGGGCAGAGGGGAAGTTCCCAGGCTAGTGTTCTTTTCTTCTTTTGTTCCTTAATTACTTTAGGAACAAGAGATCACATAAGATGGTGGCTCTTCGGATTTCTAGTTTCTCGTAGGTTCTTGTCAGCTGGAAGGTTTCCTCCCCGTAGAGGTGAGATATTTGTTTTCGTAGATTTTCACGGGTACAGGAATGCAGGTTTTGGTGTCCTCGGGTGTCTTCCCGTGTAAAAGTTGGGGTGTCTAGGCGACGTTTCGACGAGGTCTCACTCGTCATCTTCAGGCTGGTGCTTTCGGCTTCTTGTTACTGGAACAGAGCGGGATCTCAGTGTTTGAGTTCCTATAAATACTGTAGAGGGGTGTGGTGTATTGCCTCAAAAGTTCTGGGCAGAGGGGAAGTTCCCAGGCTAGTGTTCTTTTCTTCTTTTGTTCCTTAATTACTTTAGGAACAAGAGATCACATAAGATGGTGGCTCTTCGGATTTCTAGTTTCTCGTAGGTTCTTGTCAGCTGGAAGGTTTCCTCCCCGTAGAGGTGAGATATTTGTTTTCGTAGATTTTCACGGGTACAGGAATGCAGGTTTTGGTGTCCTCGGGTGTCTTCCCGTGTAAAAGTTGGGGTGTCTAGGCGACGTTTCGACGAGGTCTCACTCGTCATCTTCAGGCTGGTGCTTTCGGCTTCTTGTTACTGGAACAGAGCGGGATCTCAGTGTTTGAGTTCCTATAAATACTGTAGAGGGGTGTGGTGTATTGCCTCAAAAGTTCTGGGCAGAGGGGAAGTTCCCAGGCTAGTGTTCTTTTCTTCTTTTGTTCCTTAATTACTTTAGGAACAAGAGATCACATAAGATGGTGGCTCTTCGGATTTCTAGTTTCTCGTAGGTTCTTGTCAGCTGGAAGGTTTCCTCCCCGTAGAGGTGAGATATTTGTTTTCGTAGATTTTCACGGGTACAGGAATGCAGGTTTTGGTGTCCTCGGGTGTCTTCCCGTGTAAAAGTTGGGGTGTCTAGGCGACGTTTCGACGAGGTCTCACTCGTCATCTTCAGGCTGGTGCTTTCGGCTTCTTGTTACTGGAACAGAGCGGGATCTCAGTGTTTGAGTTCCTATAAATACTGTAGAGGGGTGTGGTGTATTGCCTCAAAAGTTCTGGGCAGAGGGGAAGTTCCCAGGCTAGTGTTCTTTTCTTCTTTTGTTCCTTAATTACTTTAGGAACAAGAGATCACATAAGATGGTGGCTCTTCGGATTTCTAGTTTCTCGTAGGTTCTTGTCAGCTGGAAGGTTTCCTCCCCGTAGAGGTGAGATATTTGTTTTCGTAGATTTTCACGGGTACAGGAATGCAGGTTTTGGTGTCCTCGGGTGTCTTCCCGTGTAAAAGTTGGGGTGTCTAGGCGACGTTTCGACGAGGTCTCACTCGTCATCTTCAGGCTGGTGCTTTCGGCTTCTTGTTACTGGAACAGAGCGGGATCTCAGTGTTTGAGTTCCTATAAATACTGTAGAGGGGTGTGGTGTATTGCCTCAAAAGTTCTGGGCAGAGGGGAAGTTCCCAGGCTAGTGTTCTTTTCTTCTTTTGTTCCTTAATTACTTTAGGAACAAGAGATCACATAAGATGGTGGCTCTTCGGATTTCTAGTTTCTCGTAGGTTCTTGTCAGCTGGAAGGTTTCCTCCCCGTAGAGGTGAGATATTTGTTTTCGTAGATTTTCACGGGTACAGGAATGCAGGTTTTGGTGTCCTCGGGTGTCTTCCCGTGTAAAAGTTGGGGTGTCTAGGCGACGTTTCGACGAGGTCTCACTCGTCATCTTCAGGCTGGTGCTTTCGGCTTCTTGTTACTGGAACAGAGCGGGATCTCAGTGTTTGAGTTCCTATAAATACTGTAGAGGGGTGTGGTGTATTGCCTCAAAAGTTCTGGGCAGAGGGGAAGTTCCCAGGCTAGTGTTCTTTTCTTCTTTTGTTCCTTAATTACTTTAGGAACAAGAGATCACATAAGATGGTGGCTCTTCGGATTTCTAGTTTCTCGTAGGTTCTTGTCAGCTGGAAGGTTTCCTCCCCGTAGAGGTGAGATATTTGTTTTCGTAGATTTTCACGGGTACAGGAATGCAGGTTTTGGTGTCCTCGGGTGTCTTCCCGTGTAAAAGTTGGGGTGTCTAGGCGACGTTTCGACGAGGTCTCACTCGTCATCTTCAGGCTGGTGCTTTCGGCTTCTTGTTACTGGAACAGAGCGGGATCTCAGTGTTTGAGTTCCTATAAATACTGTAGAGGGGTGTGGTGTATTGCCTCAAAAGTTCTGGGCAGAGGGGAAGTTCCCAGGCTAGTGTTCTTTTCTTCTTTTGTTCCTTAATTACTTTAGGAACAAGAGATCACATAAGATGGTGGCTCTTCGGATTTCTAGTTTCTCGTAGGTTCTTGTCAGCTGGAAGGTTTCCTCCCCGTAGAGGTGAGATATTTGTTTTCGTAGATTTTCACGGGTACAGGAATGCAGGTTTTGGTGTCCTCGGGTGTCTTCCCGTGTAAAAGTTGGGGTGTCTAGGCGACGTTTCGACGAGGTCTCACTCGTCATCTTCAGGCTGGTGCTTTCGGCTTCTTGTTACTGGAACAGAGCGGGATCTCAGTGTTTGAGTTCCTATAAATACTGTAGAGGGGTGTGGTGTATTGCCTCAAAAGTTCTGGGCAGAGGGGAAGTTCCCAGGCTAGTGTTCTTTTCTTCTTTTGTTCCTTAATTACTTTAGGAACAAGAGATCACATAAGATGGTGGCTCTTCGGATTTCTAGTTTCTCGTAGGTTCTTGTCAGCTGGAAGGTTTCCTCCCCGTAGAGGTGAGATATTTGTTTTCGTAGATTTTCACGGGTACAGGAATGCAGGTTTTGGTGTCCTCGGGTGTCTTCCCGTGTAAAAGTTGGGGTGTCTAGGCGACGTTTCGACGAGGTCTCACTCGTCATCTTCAGGCTGGTGCTTTCGGCTTCTTGTTACTGGAACAGAGCGGGATCTCAGTGTTTGAGTTCCTATAAATACTGTAGAGGGGTGTGGTGTATTGCCTCAAAAGTTCTGGGCAGAGGGGAAGTTCCCAGGCTAGTGTTCTTTTCTTCTTTTGTTCCTTAATTACTTAATTAAGGAACAAAAGAAGAAAAGAACACTAGCCTGGGAACTTCCCCTCTGCCCAGAACTTTTGAGGCAATACACCACACCCCTCTACAGTATTTATAGGAACTCAAACACTGAGATCCCGCTCTGTTCCAGTAACAAGAAGCCGAAAGCACCAGCCTGAAGATGACGAGTGAGACCTCGTCGAAACGTCGCCTAGACACCCCAACTTTTACACGGGAAGACACCCGAGGACACCAAAACCTGCATTCCTGTACCCGTGAAAATCTACGAAAACAAATATCTCACCTCTACGGGGAGGAAACCTTCCAGCTGACAAGAACCTACGAGAAACTAGAAATCCGAAGAGCCACCATCTTATGTGATCTCTTGTTCCTAAAGTAATTAAGGAACAAAAGAAGAAAAGAACACTAGCCTGGGAACTTCCCCTCTGCCCAGAACTTTTGAGGCAATACACCACACCCCTCTACAGTATTTATAGGAACTCAAACACTGAGATCCCGCTCTGTTCCAGTAACAAGAAGCCGAAAGCACCAGCCTGAAGATGACGAGTGAGACCTCGTCGAAACGTCGCCTAGACACCCCAACTTTTACACGGGAAGACACCCGAGGACACCAAAACCTGCATTCCTGTACCCGTGAAAATCTACGAAAACAAATATCTCACCTCTACGGGGAGGAAACCTTCCAGCTGACAAGAACCTACGAGAAACTAGAAATCCGAAGAGCCACCATCTTATGTGATCTCTTGTTCCTAAAGTAATTAAGGAACAAAAGAAGAAAAGAACACTAGCCTGGGAACTTCCCCTCTGCCCAGAACTTTTGAGGCAATACACCACACCCCTCTACAGTATTTATAGGAACTCAAACACTGAGATCCCGCTCTGTTCCAGTAACAAGAAGCCGAAAGCACCAGCCTGAAGATGACGAGTGAGACCTCGTCGAAACGTCGCCTAGACACCCCAACTTTTACACGGGAAGACACCCGAGGACACCAAAACCTGCATTCCTGTACCCGTGAAAATCTACGAAAACAAATATCTCACCTCTACGGGGAGGAAACCTTCCAGCTGACAAGAACCTACGAGAAACTAGAAATCCGAAGAGCCACCATCTTATGTGATCTCTTGTTCCTAAAGTAATTAAGGAACAAAAGAAGAAAAGAACACTAGCCTGGGAACTTCCCCTCTGCCCAGAACTTTTGAGGCAATACACCACACCCCTCTACAGTATTTATAGGAACTCAAACACTGAGATCCCGCTCTGTTCCAGTAACAAGAAGCCGAAAGCACCAGCCTGAAGATGACGAGTGAGACCTCGTCGAAACGTCGCCTAGACACCCCAACTTTTACACGGGAAGACACCCGAGGACACCAAAACCTGCATTCCTGTACCCGTGAAAATCTACGAAAACAAATATCTCACCTCTACGGGGAGGAAACCTTCCAGCTGACAAGAACCTACGAGAAACTAGAAATCCGAAGAGCCACCATCTTATGTGATCTCTTGTTCCTAAAGTAATTAAGGAACAAAAGAAGAAAAGAACACTAGCCTGGGAACTTCCCCTCTGCCCAGAACTTTTGAGGCAATACACCACACCCCTCTACAGTATTTATAGGAACTCAAACACTGAGATCCCGCTCTGTTCCAGTAACAAGAAGCCGAAAGCACCAGCCTGAAGATGACGAGTGAGACCTCGTCGAAACGTCGCCTAGACACCCCAACTTTTACACGGGAAGACACCCGAGGACACCAAAACCTGCATTCCTGTACCCGTGAAAATCTACGAAAACAAATATCTCACCTCTACGGGGAGGAAACCTTCCAGCTGACAAGAACCTACGAGAAACTAGAAATCCGAAGAGCCACCATCTTATGTGATCTCTTGTTCCTAAAGTAATTAAGGAACAAAAGAAGAAAAGAACACTAGCCTGGGAACTTCCCCTCTGCCCAGAACTTTTGAGGCAATACACCACACCCCTCTACAGTATTTATAGGAACTCAAACACTGAGATCCCGCTCTGTTCCAGTAACAAGAAGCCGAAAGCACCAGCCTGAAGATGACGAGTGAGACCTCGTCGAAACGTCGCCTAGACACCCCAACTTTTACACGGGAAGACACCCGAGGACACCAAAACCTGCATTCCTGTACCCGTGAAAATCTACGAAAACAAATATCTCACCTCTACGGGGAGGAAACCTTCCAGCTGACAAGAACCTACGAGAAACTAGAAATCCGAAGAGCCACCATCTTATGTGATCTCTTGTTCCTAAAGTAATTAAGGAACAAAAGAAGAAAAGAACACTAGCCTGGGAACTTCCCCTCTGCCCAGAACTTTTGAGGCAATACACCACACCCCTCTACAGTATTTATAGGAACTCAAACACTGAGATCCCGCTCTGTTCCAGTAACAAGAAGCCGAAAGCACCAGCCTGAAGATGACGAGTGAGACCTCGTCGAAACGTCGCCTAGACACCCCAACTTTTACACGGGAAGACACCCGAGGACACCAAAACCTGCATTCCTGTACCCGTGAAAATCTACGAAAACAAATATCTCACCTCTACGGGGAGGAAACCTTCCAGCTGACAAGAACCTACGAGAAACTAGAAATCCGAAGAGCCACCATCTTATGTGATCTCTTGTTCCTAAAGTAATTAAGGAACAAAAGAAGAAAAGAACACTAGCCTGGGAACTTCCCCTCTGCCCAGAACTTTTGAGGCAATACACCACACCCCTCTACAGTATTTATAGGAACTCAAACACTGAGATCCCGCTCTGTTCCAGTAACAAGAAGCCGAAAGCACCAGCCTGAAGATGACGAGTGAGACCTCGTCGAAACGTCGCCTAGACACCCCAACTTTTACACGGGAAGACACCCGAGGACACCAAAACCTGCATTCCTGTACCCGTGAAAATCTACGAAAACAAATATCTCACCTCTACGGGGAGGAAACCTTCCAGCTGACAAGAACCTACGAGAAACTAGAAATCCGAAGAGCCACCATCTTATGTGATCTCTTGTTCCTAAAGTAATTAAGGAACAAAAGAAGAAAAGAACACTAGCCTGGGAACTTCCCCTCTGCCCAGAACTTTTGAGGCAATACACCACACCCCTCTACAGTATTTATAGGAACTCAAACACTGAGATCCCGCTCTGTTCCAGTAACAAGAAGCCGAAAGCACCAGCCTGAAGATGACGAGTGAGACCTCGTCGAAACGTCGCCTAGACACCCCAACTTTTACACGGGAAGACACCCGAGGACACCAAAACCTGCATTCCTGTACCCGTGAAAATCTACGAAAACAAATATCTCACCTCTACGGGGAGGAAACCTTCCAGCTGACAAGAACCTACGAGAAACTAGAAATCCGAAGAGCCACCATCTTATGTGATCTCTTGTTCCTAAAGTAATTAAGGAACAAAAGAAGAAAAGAACACTAGCCTGGGAACTTCCCCTCTGCCCAGAACTTTTGAGGCAATACACCACACCCCTCTACAGTATTTATAGGAACTCAAACACTGAGATCCCGCTCTGTTCCAGTAACAAGAAGCCGAAAGCACCAGCCTGAAGATGACGAGTGAGACCTCGTCGAAACGTCGCCTAGACACCCCAACTTTTACACGGGAAGACACCCGAGGACACCAAAACCTGCATTCCTGTACCCGTGAAAATCTACGAAAACAAATATCTCACCTCTACGGGGAGGAAACCTTCCAGCTGACAAGAACCTACGAGAAACTAGAAATCCGAAGAGCCACCATCTTATGTGATCTCTTGTTCCTAAAGTAATTAAGGAACAAAAGAAGAAAAGAACACTAGCCTGGGAACTTCCCCTCTGCCCAGAACTTTTGAGGCAATACACCACACCCCTCTACAGTATTTATAGGAACTCAAACACTGAGATCCCGCTCTGTTCCAGTAACAAGAAGCCGAAAGCACCAGCCTGAAGATGACGAGTGAGACCTCGTCGAAACGTCGCCTAGACACCCCAACTTTTACACGGGAAGACACCCGAGGACACCAAAACCTGCATTCCTGTACCCGTGAAAATCTACGAAAACAAATATCTCACCTCTACGGGGAGGAAACCTTCCAGCTGACAAGAACCTACGAGAAACTAGAAATCCGAAGAGCCACCATCTTATGTGATCTCTTGTTCCTAAAGTAATTAAGGAACAAAAGAAGAAAAGAACACTAGCCTGGGAACTTCCCCTCTGCCCAGAACTTTTGAGGCAATACACCACACCCCTCTACAGTATTTATAGGAACTCAAACACTGAGATCCCGCTCTGTTCCAGTAACAAGAAGCCGAAAGCACCAGCCTGAAGATGACGAGTGAGACCTCGTCGAAACGTCGCCTAGACACCCCAACTTTTACACGGGAAGACACCCGAGGACACCAAAACCTGCATATATATATATATATATATATATATATATATATATATATATATATATATATATATATATTTGCTTTCGTAGATTTTCACGGGTACAGGAATGCAGGTTTTGGTGTCTTCGGGTGTCTTCCCGTGTAAGAGTTGGGGTGTCTAGGCGACGTTTCGACGAGATCTCACCAGCCTGAAGATGACGAGTGAGATCTCGTCGAAACGTCGCCTAGACACCCCAACTCTTACACGGGAAGACACCCGAAGACACCAAAACCTGCATATATATATATATATATATATATATATATATATATATATATGCAAAACGGCTTCCTCTATAACCTGAGCCAAATTGGCTGTTAAAGTTGAATAATAATAAGAAAAAGGAGAGGGGGGGGCTATATTTCTTTTGCCGCTCCACAACAGCAGGTCTCTCTCCATTGGCGGTTGTAGAAAGTACACACAATGAAAATCTCTTGAAATACAAATCTGTACATTATTAACTTGTTCAGCGACTAACAAAACATCCAAACTATGACATATAGTATAGCAAAAATCCAAGAAAAAGTAGTGATGTAATGCTGTGTGTTCCTGACTTCTTCAAGTTGTAAGAAATTCAAGGAGCATCTCAAGGCTTCTGTTTCCTTTGGGGTGGGCATTAATGCAGAAGGAACAGGAGGAGATGAATTTGGTGGGCAAGCTCTTTTCTAACCTGCAAACTTTCTACTGCAAATGTTCCCTCCGTTTTCCCATCAGTGGAGGCCAATTCCCCACATTCTAAGTCAAATTTGGAGTAAAACTGGAAACATGCAACATGCTAAAAGTGCTTGTGCTGATTGTGTTTGCTTGCTTGTTGGTTGGTTGTTTTGTGTGTGTGTATCTTCTTATATAAATAAAAATGGGTGTCATCATGCTGCAGTTTGCATGGCTACCAACAGGTGGCCGCACCAAATCCAGTGTTGTTGTTTAGTCGTTTAGTCGTGTCCGACTCTTCGTGACCCCATGGACTAGAGCATGCCAGGCACTCCTGCCCAAGTCCAGTAGGATGACAGAAATACAGCAGCAGATGGGTGGTACTTCACAGAGCAGCTTGGCAAGCAACACTGCAAGGCGCCTGCCCCCCTTGTGAGTTGTGAGGGGATAGGTGAAGTTAGAAGGAGAGGGGCTGGTCGGGTGTAAAGGAAGGAGGCACTGATAATGTGTGGAGGAAGGGGTTGGCAAAGTGGTTTGCAGGTAGGCAGGGTTGGCTGGAGAATTGAGTAGGGGCATCCAGGGGTGGGGGCATCAGCCACTATTGTGTAGGAGAGGGAGAGAGAGGACATGCTTGCATGCAATGACTGGTGGAGGAGCAGTGGACTGCTCGCTGTGCAAATCATGTAAAAAAAAGTAAAAAACAAAACAAAACTTTTTGGGGGTGTTCTGGTTTTTACTTGTTGAAATATGGCAACCCTACAGTTGGTCTACAGCCTAGAAAAAGAGGTGCTGTATTCACCATGAACACCTCCCTTGTTCTCTTATCATGGCAAGTTCCAGCTCAAAAAAATCCCTGGGTCCCAGGAAGCCCAATACCAGGGTCCTTGCTGACTGACCTTGCCCTCTGATGCAGTCAGGTCCATCTCTGTTTCTGGTGCTGAAGGAATGGTATTTATCTGCCTTTCCACACCCTTCGCACATTTCTGGGCACTTGCTTCAATTTCACCTTGACTAGTAAATAGCTTCCAAGTTTACAAGCCCTTTAAGAAATATCCTCCAGATTTTATTGTTGATTTTATTGTTGGAGAAGCATGTGGTGAGTAAGCAAGCCATTGGATGCAGTAGGTAGAATGCCTTGAAACCTGTAATAATATTACTGATTAGCAGGAGATTCTCCAAGCAGCTCACAAAATAAATGATTAGGTAGCTAATATCCTTTAGTTGATTGCATCATTATGTTTATGATGGTTCAAAGCAAAAGGAAGACACAGACATCCTTTTTTTTTTTTTTTGTATGTGGAGGGAGTTTGGAATTGAGCAACTTGATTCTTGATATCTCTCCCTAGCTTCCAGAAACTGTTACTAGGACAACAAGGCCTGTCGTTCTGCGGCTCCACTTCACAGATTGTTCTGAAAGTTGTCAAAGTGATGCCAGTTTCTTTTAATGCAGTGGTGTACAAGCTTTCAAATCAGAGTCCCTTGTTAAGCATATCAAATCTAAGCCTGCTGATTTCAGAGATTTGCCAAATAACCATGGATTTCCTACTTCAAAAGGCCACTACAAGTTAGCTATCTTGTGGTACATGGAAATGGACAGATCTTATCCATTTCACTTTATCAGTGTCCATTTCACTCTCTTTTTTCCAATCTGAAGTTCAGCTTTCCACATTTCCATGTGTGATTATTATTATTATTATTAAAAAGTTGTCATGAAAATTCAGCAGCATTTCAAGACAAATTACATTTTAGCGCTCTTTATTTGGGGGTGTGCAAACTGAGTGGGTTTTCCTTAAAACACTCTGGATAGTTCTTGTTATTCTACCCCAAAAAAGTAATGAAAAGTCTTGGCTAAAACTTCATCCCAGAACTGCTCACTATCTTCTGGTCCTGAGCTGCATCACAAGAAGAATGTAGTGGTTCAGATCATTGTGTCAAACCTACAGATGTAAAGATCCAACTAAGGTACATGAGAATTGAGATAATTTTTACCCCTCAAACCTCTAGCCTTGCCCTGAATTTTCCTAGGATGTGATACACTTCTAGCAAGCTGGCCCTGAAACAACTGCAGCGGCAGGTTTTATTTTCTCTCCAAATGCATATTAATGTGTATGTTCTCCTAAAAATGCATATTGAAATGCATGTTTTGATATATTTGCATTATGGAGAGCTTATTGTTAAGTGTGAAAGCCAATGGGTAGCTAAGTTCCATTCTGCACAGTTGCCTAAGAGTACATAAGAGTACATGGTTCATATCAGTGTTTGCAAAGACTGGATTTCTTAACAATCCCTGTACAGAGTTCTTTAGTCTGATTTTTAACCAACTAAAAGGGCAGCCCTTGTCATTTCCAAGCATGCAGCATGTGGGCTTGCAATGGAAAAGTCATTGGCAACTTGCATCCTAGATTAACAAATCAATCAGGGGTTTTTTTTTTTTTTTTAGTAATTCCTTCCACTGGGTTCCAAAATCCTTTTTCCTTCCTCAGGCTGCAGCATGATGTTTGTGACTTTAGTGAGGACATCAAAGCCCCATCAGTAATTGAAGAAGAAAGATGGACAGCTTTTGCTTTGGCACTGAGGGCAGCAGTATTGAAGGAACGTTAAGCAATTATCGTTTGGGAAGCAGACCTGGTCTCCTTTGAAAAGATTCCCAGTGCTTTCTTTTTAAAAACAAAATAAAGGCTGTTTTGCCTAATCGTGATTTAATGTTGAGTCATTGGTCCAATGTCAGTTAGACATCAGACTAACACAACTTAGTAAGATAGTCATACAGATTCCTTCTTTAATTTCTGTAAGCGGGAATATTGTGAATCACTGGCTTTCTGTGCTTGTAATGGCACATTGAAACTAGATAAAGTTGTGAAATGCCATTGGGTCAGGTGCACAGATCGCAGATGTTGCAGATATGGAAATAGTCAGGGGGTGGGATTGACCTAGGTCAAACCTCTACATCCTATTGACCTTGGTATCTCAGAGGTTGTAGCATATTGCTGTCTTCACTCCAGTGGCAGAGATTATGTTCAGCCATGGCGCCATCATTGTTGCCACCAAAGGAAATTATAGCAAGCAACATACATTGTATTGCATTTCTGGAACCTGAGCAGCTGCAGAATTCTCCAGCACCACTCTCCCACGATCTTAAATAGGCAGTTCATGGATTGGTCTGGCCATTTCTTTGAAATGTCTTTCTTTGAAGTATCTTCTACATCTTATCTCAATTTGCCTGCAATAATGTATTTCAAAGAAATAACTTTTATAATGAACACCCTCATCCCATTTTAAAGTTCTTACTTTGAAATGCATCATTGAAGGCCCATATGGGTAATGTGTTTAAGATTTGTGATTAGAAATATTGCCTCTTCAAAATTCTTTTAAAGGAATCAATAAGGGGTCCTCTTGAACTGTACCTGGACCATATTGTTATGGGGGCTAAACCTGTCCCCTGTGCTCTTTTCCTGATGTAAATCCCTCAACCTATTTTACTTATTAGGCAAATCAAAGCTTCATAGAGGACAAGGTTCTACATTGGGAGTTCAGCAGAAGGGAAAGGCTTACATGCCCTCCGGCACTAGGATTTTGATCCAGCTGGTTGTTCTAAGAAGTCTATAAATTTAAGAGCTGGTGCCTGAATTTGAACAGACTAAATCTGGAATTTAGGTCCACCCATCTACTCCTAATTGACATTCAAATTGAATGCAACCATGAAGCCCAAAAACAAAGCCAACATTGGATACCTTATCCATATTTCCTAAATATAATGTCTGTTGTGGGTGTAGCATATCTCAACATCTTTGAGTTTTTAACATGGAAAGCAATGTTAAACAAAGTTGCTGTTGCTGCTGTTGTTAATTGAATATCTATATTACTTTTATAACACTTTAATTGTAAAATGTTTTACAGCATGTCCCTTAATGTCTACATTGAGAAATGTAATTTGGTAAAAGATTGCAAATTCTCTACCAAAAATCTCTAAAATATTCCCTCCTCCTGTTTGCAGAACTATAATGCCTTGGGAAGGTGGGAATGATACCACACAGGATTCATCTTGTCTTCCAGGCAAGAAGCTCCATGTCTCTGGCTGTGGTGGTGGTTATTCTGGCTGTTACTTTACTATACATTTATATTATTTGCATTACTTCCTGTATTTGGCATCTCAGTTGGTGTTTACCTCAAACACAGTAATTACTTTCTGTCTAAATTTCCTCCCTTCCTCTTTCCCTCTTTCTTTCTTGGGATTATCCTCTATACTTTGGATTTTCTTCAGCCTTATCTCACTTTCTCAACACTTCACAATTCAGAAAAAAAGCCTTCATTTAGGTCACCCACAATGAATAAACTTAACTTGTTTGTCTCGTAACATTCCTGAAATATATTCTCTCTACTGTGTCTGCTGCCTTAGTGCAATACAGCTCTTTTTTGTTTATTAAATGAAAAATAAAGAAAAGAAAGAATAGTGAGTGACTGAAAGGAACAAAGATTTCCTATTCCAAATTAGAGGTAAAACACAGGCAATTTCTTTTTAAGTATAGTATTTCTTTTAATTTGTATTATCTCACTCTGTCTATACAGCCTATGAGCCTCTTTGCTGTTTCTTAACTACAGCAATATACTGGATTAATGGTTTCAATAATTTTTGAAAACAACTCCTCAACGCATTTGGTTCCTGGAAGAGTATACTGCATAGAATTTTATATGTTATCTTCTTTTCCCTTGTCCCAAATTTAATTTCCCTATTTTACCGTGTCCAGCATTTATTTGAACAAGCATACACCAAATCTGTATTGAGGCTAAGGATATTTCCAGACTATCACCATTTTCAGGTGGGATCCAGTTTCATTTCAGCCACTTCAAGTTGTGCAATTAGAGTTGATTTGGTGGTCTTGCATAAAAACCTACCCTGTCAAAACCAAATTGGATTCTTTTTATTTTTGCAATAAGGAAAGAGACAGGGAAACGCACTGGAAAGTGTGAGATAATGACTGCTCAATAAACAGCTGACTTGTTTTACCTCCCTACAAACAAATCTGGATAAATGCTCAATAAACAGGTTGTCTAGAAGTGACCTGAGATATTTATTCTGCAGTTTGGCAAGCCATAGCATGTGGCATCCACGTTATGGGTTACCAGCATATTCTTTTTTCCTTCTCCAGTGTGTTCAGTAATCATTGCCAACTTGTCCAAAAGTTTCAAGCAAGAGTAATAAGCAATAAGGCTGTCCAAGTGAGCACTCTCACATGCATGTGGGGTCAACCATTAGATGTCCTCGGCAGCGTTGGGTACAATCTGAAACCTGCATAGGCACCCCTCCACACACACATCTGACTGGCTTTCCTCAGCCACTCTGCCACATTTAACATTCCATCTTTTTTGAGATTGGGTGCCATCTCCATGGTTTCATAACCAGCCATATTATTTTCTTCTTCACCGGTCCAGGCCTGCTCAGCACATTGGTTCTGGGATGCTAACACAAGATCTTGCAAGGCGACCTGCAAAATTTCGTGTAAGCATCTCCATTTACCTACAGTAATGTTGAGCAGATCTTGCCTCCAAGCAAGGCAGAGAACTTAAAAGCTTGTTATGTACTGTGTAACCCCAAGCAGCTGTCCCGCAAAATGAGATTTAAGCTCTCTCCTTCCCTTGTATTTAACTTGCGGCATTCCAACCAGCCTGCCTTCAATCGCTTATGGTTGAAATTATGCAAGTTAAATGTATGTAAGACCCGATTGTACTGTATGTCGCTGTTTTAAATGTTTTTAGGCGTTCATGTATATATATTTAAAAAAAATGTTTTTCTATGTTGTTGTTTTTTAAAAAGAAAAAAACTAATATTATTGTTTTAACATTTTGGTGTTTGTTGGCCTGGGCTCCATTTGGAGGAAGACTGGGACAGAAATTTAAGTGACGATGGTGATGATGTAATTATTTAAAAGCTAGTGAATGGTTGAATTCATAGGAAGGTACTGTGCATGCTCATGAAAAATTTACAAAGCGGAGAGTTTCACACACCTCTTCTTTGCTTTTGTTTTTTCCTGATAATTCATTCCCTGATCTCTGTCTGCCCCATCACTATAGCTTCTAGTAGTTACTTATTTCAAGAGAGATTTTCTCTGAACTACCATAACTCCTTTAAATTACAACTGTCTTTTCTTAGCTCCCTTCAGCTCCCTAGAAACTCTTCTAAAAAAAAATTAAGATATATATTTTTATTTTTATTTTTAGTCACAGCTTCAATTTCTGTCCTATTTTTGTTTTGTCACCTCCCTCCCCCGAAAAAAATAATTTCCAGACAAATTTTATTCACATCCTTTGAAGCCTTTCTCCTGCTGTGCTTTTCCTGACACATTTTAAAAAGTGTATATTTCCATACTTCAATATTGATTGAAAAAGTTCTTATACAAACAACCTAATAGCATTTTCATAATGTGCTTTAATATAAGGGCTATGAGCTTCAGGAAGTAATTATGCTCCTCTAAGGAGGTGAATGATGGGATGTCATGAACATTCATCTCCACAGGTGAAAAAGGAGGTCTGCATGAAAAGGACTCCCTGATGTAGTGGTGGAAAGCTCTTCCACTGAAGCTCTACTACTGGTAGAAAGGTAAAGGACCCCTGGACAGTTAAATCCAGTCAAAGGCGACCATGGGGCTGTGGCGCTCATCTCACTTTCAGCCTGAGGGAGTTGGCGTTTTTCCATAGACAGCTTTCCGATTCATGTGGCCAGCATGACTAAACCTCTTCTGGTGCATGAGGACTGTGATGTATGCCAAAGCACACAGGAATGCCATTTACCTTCCCGCCATAGGGGTACCTGTTGATCTACTCACACTGGTACACTTTCAAACTGCTAGGTTGGCAGAAGCTGGGACAGAGCAACGGGACCTCACCCTGTCACACAGATTTGAGCTGCTGACCTTCCAATTGGCAAAACCAAGAGGCTCAGTGGTTTAGACCGCAGTGCCACCTGTGCTGATAGTACTTCAGTGGTAGTAAAGCCATAAATGGGGGCTGCATCTGCTGAATCCAAAGTGCCTCTTTCCTCCTCACAAGCCTCCAGAAAGAGTGAACAGGTTAGGAGCATGTCAGGGTACTGGGATGGCTTTCAGCCCTTCAGATCCCAGAAGCATTCCCAACATACCCCACTTTTGTCCCTATTGTCCCTTGGGCCAGGGCATTGGAGCCTTCAGCAACAAAAGGAAAGAGAAGTCCTGCATCTGATCTCTCGTCAGTGTTGGAGCTGTCCCATGGGTAATGGGATCACACCCTTAATTAATTAAGTGATTAATCATATATTTTAATTACCAACATTTCTGTTGGTTTGTCAGTGGAGCCAAGTTTAATTGAGAAACATTGCTTATTGTAATGTGTATGGGTTGCTCGTGCATAAGTTGCCGCCTCTCCAGGCTTTGTTGCCTTGCTAAACCTTTCAGTCTGGGCAGCCCTTCACTTCGTGGTTGCCTCAGTCGCTAGCAGAATCCGTCAGTGGGCGTTTCTTAAATCTTTTCCAACATAAAAGTTGTTTGACACCCAGTCTCCTCCTACTCTCTCTGCGCGGAAGTCTTCTGCACAGAGTGGGCATGGGTAGCGGCGGAGGACCCGTGCTCTCCCCGCTGGTGTCCGGTGAAGAGTCCTGGAGCCCTCTCGCCGATTCCCCCACCAGCCCCTCTATATCCCTGGTGTTGCGCTGATTTGCTTCCCCATCTGCGGAGCTGCCTCTCTCCCTGCTGGGCCCTTCTCCAGCATCATTTGAGAGCCTTCCCTCCACCTCTAGCTCCGATGTCAGTTCCCTGACACTTATGTTTGTTTAGTGTATTTTGGTTCTGTTGGCACTTTAGCAAGGAATGGAAATGATAATACTGGTGATGCCTTTATATATATATAGGATTTTATAATGTGCAAATATATTTAAATTTAATCAATTGCATTCCAGTCAGATGGTTCAAAGACAGATGGTGAGCAGCTACCAGTTCTTAAAGCGGCTGACAGCTGCTGTTACCAAGCCTCCTTCATTTTGTCTGATAATAACCAACCCATGCTGAAAATGATAGGAAAACTGAGTTTAACCACACATAACAATGGACCGTAAATATGATGTTCTTTCATTATTATTTTCTAGGTTATTCTGCTTTGTTTCCAGATTATTCTACATGCCATAATCTAGGGTTATCAGACTTCCCTGGTTCCCAGGGACAGTCCCCGGATTTGCAAATCTGTCCCCGGACAAATTCTGTCCCCGGAATGTCCCCAGATTTGCAAATCTGTCCCCGGGAAATGTGGCAGCGGCAGCCTCAGCAGCCCAGAGCCAGCCTGGTAGCACAGTTGGCTCTGGCTGGCTTCAGGAGCTACTTGCTGCCATGGAGCCCGCCATTTTTCCTTGGCGGAAGTCCCCATATGATGTGGCCACTGCCACCACTACTGATGAAGAGGACCCTTCCCCTTTTGTTTTGACTGATTGGGGGAGGCTAGGGAGTTGTGGGTGGCCAGCCGTTGCCCAGTTTTTTTAAAAAAAACCTCTGTGCATTTATGTTTCACAAGGTGCGGAAAAAGGGTTTTGCACCTTGCCTGGCAGAGAAACCGCGTGCCTTGAGCCCCTCCTGGGCAATGGCCGCCCACCCACGACTCCCAATCTGTCAAAACAAAGGGGGAAGGGGGTAGGAGATCGGGGAAGGCTCAGGAGTCATGAGCACACGGTGCGCTGTTGCCCAGTTTTTTACAATTTCTGCACATTTATGTTTCACAGGGTGCGAAACAAGGGCTTTGCACCTTTATACAATATGCAAGTGTGCTTGGGCCCAGGGTCTTTCCATCCCCACTACTGACTCCCTGTTGCTACTCAGCTTCAAAAAAAAAAAAGGGGGGGGGTCCACGGATTAATTGAAAAAAATCTGGTGACAATGTAGGCTTTTTTACAGCCTCATTTCAGCTGTTCTGATGAGCTGTTCACCACATGTCAGATCATAGTTTGAGGATGTTGGTGTTGAAGCCCAGGTCTTGTCCATACAGCAGGAACTTCTGTAGACATTGTTGTACAAGAGCTTATCTCCCTTTGTACATGCCTATCACACAAATGTCTGTCCCTGCTTGTGGGCCATGTTTCTGTACCGGGGATACTAGCAATCTTTTCACAACTTTTTACAAGAAAGGGAAGGATGGAGTAACATTTATGGGCTTGCTTCGCATTTTGTATATTGTTTGGCAGTAGCAATACACTGCGGATGGTATTCAACTACATTTTACTCAGAGTTGATCTACTGGACCCAGTTTTATGGAACCGAAATCATTTAGCTGAAACCAGATATTTTATGGTTTTCTCTAGCTCTTTTTGTATCCTCCACATAGTCCAAACATTTTTTAAAAAGAGAGCAGCAGCTTGATTAAGCAGCATTCACTTCATCTCCCTCCAAATGAACTTCTTCACAATGGAATATTTTGCCAGTCATTAATCAATATACTGAAAGGGCATCATATGTAGTCACATTCCGTTTTCCATCTGCTTTCTAAACAACAGTACACTGCAAAAGAATGAAGAATGCCTATCTAATTTACACTTTTTGCAGTGTTATTTTCTGTTTGCAACTGGACCATTACCCCTTTTCATTGTTTTGTGTAATGCAACTGCTCCACTGGAAAATATTACTTCATTGCGAGGAAAAATATTAATTTGTATTGGTATTTTAGAATGATAGATATCCTTTTGCATGCCTGTTATTTTGGCAAGCACGCCAGGTTGGTGGACATTAATAGGCAGTGTATTAATCTGCACCATGAACATTTATTGAAAAGTTAGTTAATAATCTGTGCAGCAAATTTGTGAAACTGACTTTGATCAATGGTGAATTTCAGTTCACATTGTCCACTCAGACTTACCCAGATCGGCAAGTCAACAGATTTAGTGCTCTGTAGAAGCTACCTCAATAGGCCCTAAAGCGTGAAATACCACTTCCTTATGCTTGCTAACTTGCTTCATTTATGAGGCACAAATTAAGGGTACTGATTGCCAAGAAAAGAAAATGGCTCCATCCAATAGCGTTTTGTGTTTATGACAGACCTCCTTGCATCTGATATTAACAGTCTGCAAACCGAGTGCCTCTATTTTAGGAATTCAATTTCATTGAAGCTTGTCCCTTCAGAATGCAGGACCTTTCCAGAATGATGGATCTTCTACAGGGTAGGTGCTGTCAAATCTGTAGCCATGCCTGAATACACTTTGGTAATTTATTTCCTGCTTTCTTTGTGCTAATGTAATGAGCTACATCATAGCTGAGGCTCAGGAAGATGTAGAAGCTGTCGTTCTTATCAGCATGGTACATATCAGCGTACAAAAAATAAACCAAGTCTAAGCTCTCTCTCTTTTTTAAGTCTTTTGAGAAAAGCCCAAAGGTTCTAATCATACATTTTGTTATATTTAACAAAACATAAAACTGGGTAAAAAAAACCACTATTTATGCAAATCTGTGTATACTACACTGGCTCTTTTTCCCCCTTGCTAATGAGCCACAGTTTTTGCTGATTTGGTTGAAAGCCCAGTAGATATTGTGGCAATTTTTTCTTTCTTTTTGTGGACACAAACATGCATTTAGTGGCTGGCTTTTGGGGAATGCTAATCTGCTTATCTGATCTGAGGGTTTAAGGTATTCTCTCTCTCTCTCCATTTTCATAGCATTACATTTCACATTTAAGAAATTTGTAGCATTCAAAGAGCTATAGCTGTAATGCCGCACCTTGACCTTGTGTGTTGTGGACAAAGGGCAATGGGATTAAATGGTTTGTTAGAAAGTGCTGCATGATTTCATTTCCATGCAGATTTGGTAGGCACACTTTTGGAGTTTGGTAAACATGACTGATCTGATAAACTGGCAAAATATGATTTGCAAACAACATATGTTTTAAGATGCTTTCCTTCTTATCTCCCAAAGTTCTGCTTGGGCATGGTGATGATTACCAGCACTGTCAAACACAACTCCATGTGCACTGTGATCAATAGTGTTGAAATGTACAAAAGTGGACAGTAGCTAGCTAACAAGACAGTGAAGTGTGTCATTTCATACCTTTCTCGCCCTGATCTGTCCACAGTGATCCATGTGACGGTCACCTCCAGGCTTGATTATTGTAACTCACTCTATGTGGGGCTGCCCTTGAAGCTGACCCAGAAACTCCAGCGGGTGCAGAATGCCCTGGCGAGGCTCCTTACGGGGTCCTTGCCATAGGATCACATTCAGGTTTCACACAGGGTCAGGTTTAAGGTGCTGGTTTTGACCTTTAAAGCACCATGCCGCCTAGGACCCACGTACCTACGGGACCGCCTCTCCTGGTATGCCCCACAGAGGACCTTAAGCTCCACAAATGACAACATTTTGGAGGTCCCAGGTCACAAAGTGGTTAGATTCATCTCAACTAGGGCCAGGGCCTTTTCAGTACTGGCCCCAACTTGGTGGAACACTCTGTCAAAAGAGACTAGGGCCCTGCGGGACTTGACATCCTTCCGCAGGGCCTGCAAGACAGAGCTGTTCTGCCTGGCCTTTGGTTTGGACTCAGTCTGACCCTTATGTTTCCCTCCCCTCATGGTCTTGATTTATCAGCTACTTTTAAAATGAGGCTGCATTTTAAATTGCATTTTAACCTGTATTTTAATTCCACCCCCATTATGTTTTTACTGTATTTTATTGGTGTTAGCTGCCCTGAGCCAGCTCTGGCCAGGGAGAGCGGGGTATAAATTTATTATTATTATTATTATTATTATTATTATTATTATTATTATTATTATTATTATTATTATATCAGTTGGTGGTTTGTGTGAGGGATGGCAGGACAGGCAGCCCAGGGAGCATTTGAGGACTAAGGCTGAAGAAGAACCAAGCCCTCATTTTTTGCTGAATAACTTTCCTCTTTGTGGGACATATCACATTTTGGGCCGGGAGAGTGATTTTGTTTGGAAAAGAAATTGTGCACGGGAGCTCACTCCGTGCTGTGGTCCTACTCTGATTTGAGACCCCTGGTAAGCTGTTATATCCCTCAGTGTTGTGGAATTACTCCAATTAACATAGCCACCCGTGTGCACATGTGGCAGCTATGTTTTAAAAACTGGTCGGGAGAAGATCCTAATCATGAATCTCCCACATTACATCTCACTGCTTCTTTTGTTTAAAGGTCCTTCTGTCCATAAGCATTTTCAAAACATCCCCCCTCCCATCCACCAGTGGCGTAGCGTGGGGGGTGCAGGGGGGGCCGGCCGCACCGGGCGCAACATCTGGGGGTTAGGGTTAGGGGGCACAAATCCACGGGTTATGGGGCGCAAATCTACGGGTTAGGGGGCGCAAATTACTTGCCTTGCCCCGGGTGCTGACAACCCACGCTACGCCACTGCATCCACACACCATATCTAGGATATTAGGGTGTAGCCAGAGTTTTCAAAACTATTATGGATATGAATGATCTTGGTGTCATGGGGTTATGAAATCAGACCAAAGTTGCACCGTCCAAATTCTGCTCAATGGTGTGGTCTCCAAATATAATCACAGATAAGTTGTTAATTAGGGGCAAACTCCACCCACCTAATCTCAGTTTGGAAATAGATTTGGCATATCAATTTTACAAGCATTGTGCCCATTCACACCCACCAAAAACAAACAAACAAACAAAAAAGAAATTCTTCTATGTAATAATAATAATAATAATAATAATAATAATAATAATACCCTGCCCATCCCGGTTCAGAAGACCAGGCTCAGGGCGGCTAACAACAAATTTAAAACACTTAATTGTAATACAACATAGAAGCAGCATAAAATACAGTATAAAAACATGAATAACAATAAAATTCAAAGTTCAAAAATCAATTTGGGGGAAGTCCATCCAATAAGCATTAGATAATCCCCAGGGCTAGCTGGCTGAATTAGTCCTACTTGGTCCAGCGAGGAGGCCAGGGCAGAATTAGTTGTGGGGTCTCAAAGCGGGTAATCTTCATAAAAGGGGAGGGGGGAGGGAAGAGAAGGGAAGGGAAATAAAAGATCAGGCTGAATTCAAATTAAAGACCAGGCAGAATAGCTCTGTCTTACAGGCCCGATAGAAGGAGGTTAAATCCTGAAGGGCCCTAGTCTCATGGGACAGAGCATTCCACCAGGTCGGAGCTGTCAGTGAAAAGGCCCTGGCCCTGGTGGAGGATAGTCTGACTTCCTTAGGGCCCAGGACCTCTAAACTATGGTTATTTATGGACCTTAAGGTTTAACATGGCATCGATGCAAAAACATGAACATGGACAGCCTTGGGAAACTACATTTTCCAAACTTCCTAGTGCCTGGGACACTTCTGTAGAAATTTTCTGAGTTCAAGAGATGGAGGTTTCATTTGAGCCTCCTCTACTCAGGCCTCATGTCCTTACACCTCCATCACCAGCACAGGTACGTGAAGAGGCATGAGCAGTCTTTCATCATCGAAACTAACCTTAAGTTGAAATGAACTCAATGGCTTCAGCAATTGCCTTGTATCAAAGGTGAAAATTATAGGTCACTGTGCATGATGTTACAAGCCTGGAAATTGTGAAGTTGTTACATCAGAAATGAGAAATATCAGTAAGATTTTTTTTTCTTTCTTTCAAGAAATGCATCTTGACTTCAAATAGGACAAATTGCTAAAGCATCCATATATGATGATGGGCAGCAAGAACTCAAGAGAGGTTGCCATCATATTGGGTAAATCTTTGAATCTTCAGGTACAGAAAATTAAATATGACCTAGAGGTTAGCTATGCATTTTTAACTGGAATGTTGGGTAATCAGCCAATTACATTGGTTCCTATTTTCTTTCATAGCTAAAACATTTAGATTGTTATTTAGATTGACACAACTGCAGGATATTTTAACTCAATTTGGGGGGGGGACTAGTTTGGGGGGGGAATCAATTTGTTCTCATAGAAGCTATGGTATTAAAAGTGTTGCTTCCTAATTAAATATATATATAATTTGCTTGATGCATAGGGGGAATTGAAACAGAAAACCAGAGATCATACCTGGGAGGGGGGTAATTAAAAACACACACAGCTATGTTCTAAGTTTGATAATGTGCTGATATCTGAGTCCCTAGTCCCAGAGCTGATATTGACACCCATTCATCAACACACAGTAGCCGATCATTCAATGGTAGAAAATTCTTTAAGGGTGCAGGGCCATGACATCAGCACTCTGATTTGGAGACTGGACTCTTTTTTTATTACTTAGGCAAATTTCCACTGATCTTATTATGAGATGCAATGAAAATAACAATTTGAGAGATATTTATGGCCAAAAGACTTAAATAAAAAATGGTCTCCCCAATTAACAGCGATTAGTACAAGATATTGAAAAACTGGAGGCTAAACACAAATTGACTGGATCTAATAGGGCCTACTCTGAATTAATCAAGAAAATGAAAAACAAATTGGAAACTGGGCGGAATTCAGTGTAGCGCTATCATGGCCATTCTGTTAGTGCAAACATTTCTGTTTACCAAACTAAATTATATCCCCTCTCCTCCTGGCATGTGATGCTGTGGGGGTTCTCTTGACCTCCACAAAGCCAATTTGTGGGGCATAGAGGGGGAGAAGAGGGAATGAAAGTAAAATTATTCTAGGTAAAGGTAAAGGGACCCCCTAACCATTAGGTCCAGTCGCGGATGACTCTGGGGTTGCGGCGCTCATCTCGCTTTATTGGCAGAGGGAGCTGGCGTACAGCTTCCGGGTCATGTGGCCAACATGACTAAGCTGCTTCTGGCAAACCAGAGCAGCGCATGGAAATGCCATTTACCTTCCCGCCGGAGTGGTACCTATTTATCTACTTGCACTTTGACGTGCTTTCGAACTGCTAGGTTGGCAGGAGCAGGGACCGAGCAACGGGAGCTCACCCCATCACGGGGATTTGAACCACCAACCTTCTGATCGGCAAGTCCTAGGCTCTGTGGTTTAACCCACAGTGCCACCCGCTAGAAGGGCTTAATTTCAGTCAGTTTCTTAAGCAAGTTAAATGGGAGAAGTGCCATTGCACCAAGGAGTCCTTCTCATATGATAGCTAACAGGGCACCAATATACAGGAGTAGATGCTGTGCTAGAGCACTTATTATCAGCTTTGGTGGAAGTGTCTTCCAATACAGCAGTTCCAGGAGAAGATGTTGAAGGAAATCAGTAATATTATTCAAGAACCTCTACAGTGTACTCCATACCTTAAAAATAAAATAAAATAAAATCTCTATTTGAACAGAAAACACATCAGTTAAATCTAAGGACCTTGCAATATTTTTACTGGTTGCTGTAAGAAAGACTATTGCCCAAAGATGGGAATCGTTGCATAGGCTGAAATTTGTAATTTGGTGGAATATTGACATTTTAGGAGAGAACACACTCAGAATTTGCAATCTCTACGGGGAATTGATACTTTGGATGTTTTTTTGAATTTTCTTCTATATTCAGCTAGGCAAACCTTCTTCAACAGTTGCTTGCAGTATCCTTGGAAATTTGAAATGCATAACTAAAATGCAATATAGATTACTTCTGATTATACATCCATGGGATCGAATTGTACACATATATTTGGTTTATGTCCCACTCTATCTTTTTTGTGGTTTTGCTGTAGTATATTTCCTTTGTTTTGTTTCCTTATGCATAAACACTTGATAAAAATATTTATTAGGAGGAGGGGAACACAATTCGTTGCAATTCTATACATTGATGCTAGGGGTCAGATTCAGTTTGGACCTCATTGTGATGTTTTATAAAACAGCCCAAATCAGCTGGGGTGTTGTGTCAGAAATTGCTTGATTTGGTTCATGGGTTGAAATCCACCTCATTCCCCCAAGCTCATTTACTATTGGGAAATCAACAATGACTTCCCCCCCTTTTGACAGAAGTGGATGAAATTTGCATGCTTAGTAGAGCCTTCAGGGTGGATAAAACCTGTCAAATTACAGGCATATAAATCGTTGACCTATCATGCAGTCTAGCTATTTGGCTAGTCATTTCTGAATTTTTATTTTTATTTTTAAAGGAACTTTTACAGTGGTACCTCTGGTTAAGTACTTAATTCGTTCTGGAGGTCCGTTCTTAACCTGAAACTGTTCTTAACCTGAAGCACCACTTTAGCTAATGGGGCCTCCTGCTGCCGCCGCGCCGCTAGAGCACAATTTCTGTTCCCATCCTGAAGCAAAGTTCTTAACTTGAAGCACTATTTCTGGGTTAGCGGAGTCTGTAATCTGAAGCGTATGTAACGCGAGGTACCACTGTACAGACAAATAGATCTGTACGACTTTCCTTTTTTTAACTAGGCACTTACAAGCTTAAATTTGTTGTTTTAATTTATTAATCATCCTAAGCTGGTTGTAACAATTAAAATACCTTGTTAAAAACAGTTTAACATAGTCTAAACATAACTCTCCCCTCCCTATTCTAGCATCCCCTTTAAGTGTAGTAGAGGCAAGTGTCTCATTCTTGCAAAACTGCTTCCTCCCTCAAAACACTGGAACTGAAAAACACTGGTAACGCATTTCGCCTGATTAAAAGCTAGACCTGCCAGTCACAAAGGAGCTCCCCCTTCTCTCCCGTTCCTGGCATTTTCCTTAAGCCAATGAGCTAAATTTGTATTTTGCAAGGCTGCTTCCTCTCCCTAATCTCCCCACATTGCAAAGACACCATGAGATGGTTCAGGAGTCTCGGCTTTGTTTCATGTAGCCTCACACAGATCCCCCTTTCACCTTGGACGAGACCAAAATCCCTCTGAGGTACCGCATGTCACTTCTGAACTTGGGACTTCTCTTGAATCCAGTGCAAACCACCACCCTCAACATATCACAATGAAGCAAAGCTGTCATATAGCATTGCCATGGCAACTATCTCAAACTTAATTAATACAAGGCTGTAAAATAATGTGCAGTGCTTAATATATAGTGGCATAGATGTGTACTGGCACATGAAGCACCTATCTTTAAAGTGGAAATTTAGGAGCTGAACCAGGTCTTCAGGTTTCCCCCAGTGCTTTTATTTGATGAATCCAGGATTCTGTGATTTGTTTGTTTCCTTGAAAAACTTGTGCTTATGGAGCAGCATAAAACCAAGCAATGACTGAAAGGGTTCTTACCCAAAGGATAAACCTTCCAAGAGAAGGAGGAAATGATGTTAAGAACAAAGGACAAGAGCGAAAACATAGACACGGTGTCACGTTTAAGAAAGTCATCGTCAGAAGCCATTTGTCATCCACTGAGAATGTGAATCTGAATACATCATTGGCGTGACTCAGCGGGGGACCTTCATATAGTGGATGTTTGAAAGGTGCATGACAAATGGTGGTATTTTAATGGCAGCTCCAATGACAGGGATATCAAGCAGGAAAGAAGCTTTTTATGATAACTTCAACAAATATGTTCTCTAAATAAGAAGCAACAATGATGAAAGTTGTTTCTATAACAACAGACAGAGCCTCAGCTATGTTTGGATCTAAGGCATCCTGGCTCATCATCGTCAACAAGTGAAGTAAGGGAAAGTGATAGACGTGACACATGTTAAAAGGTGGGTGGTGAAGACTGTTGACTCCATTCAAGTCATAAAGCTTCAGCATCAACTTTCCTAAATGCCTCACATGAACCAGAGGCAGCCTGCACAGAGAGGTGTTTCTGGTTTTTGCGGTAAGGCAATATGTTTAAAGAAAAACAGAGGTGTTCATAGTGTCACTAGTTAGGTTCCTTAAGACTCCAGATGGTGGCCTTACTGGGGGGCAGGGGGCGGAATATTTCGATGGTTCTGTGCCTTTGTTCACTTCCCCCAAAATGTAGTATAGTCACACGTCAGTTCCCAAAAGCCTCTATTTTGGAACGCTTCAGCTCCCAAACACTGAAAACCCAGAAGTAACTGTTCTGGTTTTTGAAGGATTTTTGGAAGACAAATGTGCTACATGGCCTTCATTTTGAATTTCCCTATTGTATTGAGGCTTCCACTTTCAGTTTTCAGTTATCGAACGTTTCAGAAGTTGAATGTTCTTCTGGAACAGATTACGTTTGACAACCGAGGTTTGGCTGTAATCCATCCCTGTTGTGTTTGGGCGTGCCCCTGCTGATTCTGCTGGATACACCCCTGGACTTGTCCCGAAGAGGTCCTGAGTATCTGGCTGAAAGTAATTTATGGTTATGGTTGAATTTATGAATGGTTTTTTATTATTTTTTGAAAAAACACACACACCTTCTGTTGAAATGCTGTTCTAGATTTTAGTATTGCAGAAGAACGATGTCAATCAACATTTGATGATCTCCTTCTACCGGTCAACAATAGAAAATGTCCTTTCATACTGCATCACTGTGTGGTACGCTGGTTTGACATCCTACAGAGGGTGGTGAATACAGCACAAGATATTATGGGCTGTCCCGTGAATCTGCTGGATGACATCACGGAAGAACGTTGCCTCAGGAGAGTAAGGAAAATTCTCAGGGATGATTCACACCCTGGCCGGCACTTTCTTGATACCCTGCCCTTGGGTAGAAGATATAGAAGCATGATTAGTCGCACCAACAGGGTAAAGAACAGCTTCTATCCGTGGGCTGTCAGGCTGCTGAATGAAAAGATAACAACAGGGCAACTGACTTTCGGGTTTGGTGGGTGTGCGTCAGTAAACAAGGGGAATTAAGACTAAGAGAGCTCGTGTAATCTCACTATCTACAAGTTGTACAAGTGACAATAAAGTATTTCAATTTCAATAGATTGAGAATCACAAGTTGAGAGTGTGTTGCTGTGCTCAGCTCCTGCGTTTGGGCTTTGCATATGCAGTTCACTGGGGCTGGTTAGAGCAGGATGCTGGCTGGAAGTGTCACTCGTCTGATTCAACAGGATCTTCCTATGTTCTTATGAGATCAAGAAATTAGAAATGTGACAGCTATATGTTTTCTTGTCCTTTTTTATTTTTTACCAGCTACTGTAACTCATTTCATGTTCTGGTCCCATCTTCCTGTGATAGTGGTAGGAGATAAACACAATCAGGAACTGAAGGAAGGGGGAAATAGCATTACATACATGATAAGTATGATGACTCCACTCCAGGTGATTGCCATTCGCTTTGTCTAGCCTGATTGCACAACACAGTAGAATGTAAGTGTGACCTTGGAGCCCCAGGAAGGAAGTGGGGAAAAACAGCAGGTGGAGTTAATCATCTAGAAGATGATTTAAATCTTGATTTCTAGTCTACAATACATTCCATTGGAGTCTTCCTCTTGCCCCCATACACACACAATTGCCATTGTGGATAGGGGAAAGAAGAGGCAAGCTCCCCTCCTTCCATAATTGTCACTGCTCCCCCATCACTCCACATGTTAGGGACTGACCTTTGTATGTTTGAGAGCCATGGGAAAAATCTGTATTTGAAATTGCACATGGAATTGAAATGATTGCAAAAATTTAGTCAGCAACATGTAGAAGGCTATGGAAAGTGGCAAAAGTTACTGCAGGGGTCAGCAAACTTTTTCAGCAGGGGGCCGGTCCACTGTCCCTTAGTTATTGTGGGGGGCCGCACTATATTTTGGGAAAAATAATAATGAACAAATTCCTATGCCCCACAAATAACCCAGAGATGCATTTTAAATAAAAGGACTCATTCTACTCATGTAAAAACATGTTGATTCCCAGACCATCCACGGACCGGATTTAGAAGGCAATTGGGCCGGATCTTGCCCTGGGCCTTAGTTTGCCTACCCATGAGTTACTGTGATAGAGGAGGCAAGGCCAAGAAACATGTTCCCTCTCTTCCTCCTTTTATTTATCATGCCTGAAGAGGGGACTTTTGAGGGCTTCTGAGCCTAGAAATATTTAGAACTCTAAATAAATAAGATGCATGTACATCACTTGATGCCTAACCATTTGATTACATTTCTTTCATTGTTATTCCTACGCCACCAGTGTGGTGTGGTGGTTAAGAGTGGTAGACTCGTAATCTGGTGAACTGGGTTCGCGTCCCTGCTCCTCCACATGCAGCTGCTGGGTGACCTTCGGCTAGCCACACTTCTCTGAAGTCTCTCAGCCCCACTCACCTCACAGAGTGTTTGTTGTGGGGGAGGAAGGGAAGGGAGAATGTTAGCCGCTTTGATACTCCTTCAGGTAGTGATAAAGCGGAATATCAAATCCAAACTCTTCTTCTTTTTCTTCTTTTAGCTGAGGGTAGCAAACATGGTTCTCTGTTATGTACTAAGCTTGGATCCTAGAACAATAGGCAAGTAGGATCATTGAATGCCACAACTGATTGGCCTGCAGGAAAAGACCAATCAGGCTCCAAGAGGGAAGCAGAATCAGCCAATCAGATGGGACTCATTGTGTAAATAATGTATATAAAAGCCTGAGGTTTGGGGGGCAATTCAGCCACTGTTTTACAAGCTGCAATAAAGAGCATGAAATCACTACAGGACTCTGAATATATTTCATTCTCACTATCTTTATTTTATGTTCAGAATAATCCTGTGCAACAGGCTAGTCTGGGAAGGAACCCCATGTCACCTAGCAAGCTTCATGGGTGAGTGAACATTTGATCTCTGATTTACTTCTAACATGCTTCTACAACATCTGGCTTGTTTGACGACTGGCTTGTTTGATGACTAATAATGGATTATTAAAACTGTCTCCAATGGAAATTATGTCAAACTGATGTGTAACCTCAGGCTATGATGTTTGATCTGCAGTTGCTTTTTTTAAGCAGGTGCAAGTAATCATTTTGGGCAATTTTAGATGTAACATTAAAATAAGGTTTAGTTTTGTCTATGCAAACCAGCATGAGACATGGTGTAGTTATGAGTAGATTGGAAAATTTCACTACTATTTTTAAACTAACCAGAGTTTCTTGTTACATAAAAACTATTTTTATAGGTGTTTCTAGGTTCTTTTTCTTTAGATTAGTTTGGCTTTTAGTGTATGCTATGTTGAAAACTTTTAAGAAAAATATTTGCACACACATAGACACACACACAAAGTTAAAGTTACAGGTAAATGATCCTGGATGGTTAAGTCCAGTCAAAGGTGACTATGGGGTTGCAGTGCTCATCTCGCTTTCAGGCCAAGGGAGCTGGCGTTTGTTGACAGACAGCTTTCCGAGTCATGTGGCCAGCATGACTAAACTGCTTGTGGTGCAACAGAACACCATGATTGAAACCAGAGTGCACAAAAATGCCATTTACCTTCCTGCTACTGTGGTGCCTATTATCTACTTGCACTAATATGCTTTCAAACTGCAAGGTTGGCAGAAGCTGGAACAGAGCAATAGGAGCTCCCATTGTGGGTGATTTGAACCACCAACCTTCTGATCGGCAAGCCCAAGAGGCTCAGTGGTTTAGACCACAGCACCACCGGCAGTCAACAAGTCCTGGAAAGCTGTCTGTGGACAAACGCCGGCTCCCTGAAAAGCAAGATGAGCGCCGCAACCCCATAGTCACCTTTGACTGGACTTACCCATCCAGGGGTCCTTTACCTTTTACCTTTTGACCATGCAGAAGGTCCAAAGTTCAATCCCTGCCATCTCCATGTAAAACTTAGAAAGATTCCTGTCTGAAAGCCTAGAGAGGAAATACTAGTCAGTGTAGACAGTACTGGCATAGAAGGGTCACCTTCAGGAGCACCCCAGAAAGTTGCTCAAAAGGAATTTGTCCCTTGGACTGAAAATGGTTCCCTGATGTACATGGTTGTTTGTATTTGTCCTGTGTGACCACACTTCTCTCTCATACTAGGAGCAATGCAGACACACTCATCCATGCAGACATAAAATACACACATAAAGACACTTCTAAAGGATTTATTGCCCTCGAATGGTTGGAGAACTCTTCATGAAAAGCCCTTTGGTGCTTTGCATATCAAATTACATGTCATATTGCAAAGCTCAAACATTTTTACAAAGGAATAAAATATGACCCAATAGGAAGTATTGACTTACCTCTATTTTTCCTCCAGTTCAAAACATAATTAATATACTCACTGAAGTCTAATTTATTTTAATGGCTGGCTTCTTCAGTTGCAGTAAGTGATCAGAGCAGATTGACTTCAAATAATCTTAGTTCTTATCCAACTAATGTTGTGTGATAGTTTTATATTGCCTCAGAGTTATTCATTTGTTTAGATTTAAGTTGGTTGCCATGGTTATATTCCAGGAGGAAGAACAAAGTGCCCCCCCCCCCCAGTTCTGTTTGATGAACATGGCCAAGTATTTTAAACAATTAACTTAAATTCTAATATTTAAGTCCCTCGGTTAGGCATATTGCTCACCCCACCAATAATATGAATTGGTTTTAGTCAAAAATTACAGGCAAACCCATCAAACTGCAGAGTCTGAAATAAGGGAGTACCATAGGTATTTGTTGGAATGCCTCTCCCCATACCAACCAGCCCACATACTGAGGTTCATGGGGGCTTCCAGTACCACCAATGCGCATAGGTTGCTGAGTGGTGATCCGTAGTAGATCCTTATCTGTAGTGGCACAACAGTTATGGAATCCTCTCACCTTAGAGACATAGATGACCACAACACCAATGGGATTCAATCACAATGTGAAGAACTACAGAGGCTTGTCCATCTCTCTCTCTCTCTCTCTCTCTCTCTCTCTCTCTCTCTCTCTCTCTCAGCTTTAATAGGGAGTGGGGAAAATAAAAGCTGCCATTCTACATCGTTTCGACACATTCATTTTTTTATTTTTTAAAGGCAGTAAGCCAAATCCTCCTTTTCTGTTTGCCAAAAAGCTGAGCTTGGCAGAAGCAAATTATGCGGAGGGAGTAGAAAGTCAAATAATGAAGACAGCAAGGAAGAGGAAGACAATTGGAAGATGGGAAGGTGAAGAATAAGAAGTTCTTTTCAGGTTTACAGAAAAGCTTACAAAATAAAAGAAGATTCTGGACCACACCTCTCGCATTGCACAGTATTTCACTGGTATGCCTAAAAATATTACCAACGAAGCAAATAGCTAGATTTGTTATATGATCAAGTTGGCCTCCTTTTCCATCTCTCATCTGCTCCAAATCCAGAAATATTTGCTCAGGATTTAAGCATTGATTATTATGCAAACATTTGATGTTCTTCTCTGACTGAGATTTTAATATGAAATGGATAATAACCCAATCTTTGACCCTCTTCCTTATCAACCACAACTTTCCAATATCCACCCACATTCTCTTCTGTTTGGCTTATGCCTTCTGCAAACCAGGATACACAATAGAGCTCCAATATAAAAAAGGGAGAACTTTGTCAGAGTCTCTGGTGTTGTTACAAATATGGGGTTAAAGAGCCTTTTGCTCATGACTCAGATTTGTGGAGTGAACCATAGATAGATTTTTATACTTGTTGGCATCTTGAGAGACAATGGGAGAGCGCACCTTCTGGAGTAAAGTCAAACTGCTGGAGAGGGCCTTCTGTGTCTTTGGAGACTGATATGGAAGAGGCATGTTTTGTTGCAGCTGGGGCTGATGAAAGTGTCTGGTTGTGCTGATGCAGGTATATGACTCTATTTCTTCTTTCTGTGCTCCTTTCTTCAAATATATTCTCAAGGCAGTTCAGAAAAAGTATAAAACAATTTAAATGTAAATGTGGTTGGTTTCTACAATGATCTTTAAGGATTGATCCACGTGACGGTCACCTCCAGGCTTGATTATTGTAACTCACTCTATGCGGGGCTGCCTCTGAAACTGACCCTGAAACTTCAGCAGGTGCAGAATGCCATGGCGAGACTCCTTACGGGGTCCTCGCTGCAGGATCACATTCACCTGATGCTATACCAGCTGCACTGGATCCCAGTGGAGTACAGGATCAGGTTGAAGATTCTGCTTTGAACCTTTAAAACCCTCTGCAGCCTAGGATCCTCATAATATGGGACCGTCTCTCCTGGTATGTCCCACAGAGGACCTTACGGTCTTCAAATAAAAACATCTTGGAGATCCCAGGCCACAGGGAGGTTAGGCTGGCCTCAACCAGAGCCGGGGCTTTTTCAGCCGTGGCCCTGATCTGGTGGAATGCTCTGTAACAAGACACTAGGGCCCTGCGGGACTTGACATCTTTCCGCAGGGCCTGCAAGACAGAGCTGTTCCACCAGGCCTTTGGCCAAGGCACTCTCCTCCCTCTTTCCTTCTGTAATCTTCATAGAACTCTAGCCCAATGGTTGCTTTAATTTGATTCTGAACTGATTTTAGAATGTATTTCAATTAATTGACTGTGATTTTATGTAAACTGTGCTATTTTTACTGTTGTTAGTCGCTCTGAGCCTGACTTTGGTTGGGGAGGGCAGGATATAAATAAAATATTATTATTATTATTATTATTATTATTATTATTATTATTATTATTATTGATTCTAATTAACTGACACTCAAAGGAAACACACGGAAATCAATGGACTTGACTTAAGTTCATTGATTTCAGTGGGTCTACTCTAAGTATGAGAGTAGTAATCCCTATGAAAAACTAGATACTGGACTGAAATCCTAAAGAAGAAGGCAGTTTTCAAAAAAATGTGGCATAAAACAGAAACAAAATAACAATGAGATGGTGTCTTCTTTGTTTAAGTCCTGAACTACCGCACAAAGGCAATGTATAGTACTAGGCTTTAAACGAATCTACCACCAAAGCATTTGTCCACAGTCTTTGACAGCCAAAGAACATTGAAACAAGAGCAGGGAAGATGAATGGTTAGAATAACCCAGCTGCCCTTTGTTTGACAGTAAACATCATTTCCATTAAAAATCAAAGCCTCCAAAGGAAATGGAATACAATTCCTGCTGCGGAGAATTTCTGAAAAGCGAGGGTGTTGTCAGGAAACTGCCTAGACATAAAGAACATCTTACTCATAATTTCTGATCCCCATGGCTGAAATCTTCGATCAGTTGATGTCTCAAACATGTGATTTATTTCAGTGAATGAAATCACTGATTTCATTCTTCCTGTTCCTAGTATCCATCCATCTATCTATCATCTATCTATCTATCTATCTAATCTATACCTATATCTATATCTATCTATCTATCTATCTATCTATCTATCTATCTATATCTATCATCATCTATCTATCTATCATCTATCTATCTCTATCATCTATCTATCCAGCAAATTCTCAGGTAAAATGATTAAAGTATTAATGCAAATAGGTTTTCAAGCTGGGTTCAGCTATATTTCATAAACCCTTTATTTCTTTTATTTAGTATTACACTTATATCCCATCTTTCTTCCAAAGAACTCAAGGTGGTGTGCATGATTCTCCACATCTTCATTTTATCCTTTAAAAACTGAGTAAGGTAAGGTCATCCAGTAAGCTTCATGGTTGAGTAGGGATTTGAACTCCAATCTCCCAGGGTTTTTTTTTAGTAGTCTTTATGAATAACTACAGATTTCAGTTTCTTTATATCATGGACCACTGCTCTGTGAGATACTTTGGTTTCAGGAACAGTATGGAATATGTGATTGATTGATTTTAGAACATTGGTCATATTTGCTGGAATTAAAATAAACAGAGAAGGGCTGAAATAGAATTGACGAAAAGGGAAAAGGGAATGTGATGTATTGCACAAATGAAATATTCCAAGGTTGATTTGAATGAGATTAGCAAGAGTTTTGTTGTTGTTGTTGTTGTTGTTGTTGTTGTTGTTGGTTGTTTTACTGGCAGTTTAAAAGCAAGCAACAACTAACAGGCACTTCTTTTTTTTCAGGGAAAGGGTAGTCTAAATTAAGTTACTGAAACTAAGCTTTAGTGGGGGAGTTGAACTGAGTTTTTGTGTGCTGGAACTGTGAGTTCTGTTCTGGTACTGGAAACAAATCCTTGGCTTGATTACATGCTCAAAGCCACCCTCCCTTAATTCTAATTCTCATGATCAATTGTTTTGCAGCCAGCTCTGGTTGTTGGAGCTCTAACCTGTTGCAAACAAACAAACAAACAAACAAACAAAACAAACCCCCTGGAAAAATCTATATTCTGCCAGCCTGAATTCTGCATGGTTCTGGACTGGAACAACTCCAAGTACTTTGGAAATCTAAAATGCAGGGGCTTATTTTGAAAGATAGACTTTTGGGAAGTGCATTGTCTCAATCTAATGATTGCCATCTATTTTCAGTATACCTCTGAATACTACGTAGGTGCTGGGAACTAAAAATGGAGAAGGGGTATTATTTTCAGTTATGAGTTTCCAGTGGTGTCTTACTAGCTGCTGTTGGAAACAAAATGCTCAGTTAGATGCACCTTGGGCTGATTCAGCAAAGCAATTATTATGTTCTTACACAGAGGTGTTGGTGCTCAGAACAGTGCTTTCCAGGCCAGCAGATTTTCCCTCCCCACATCTAAGCTGCATATGGGGAACCCATGAGGGCTGGAGGGTAAATCCACTGGATTATAAGGGCAAGGTTGCCCAAAATGTAAGGTCATATTAACCATGTTTTAGTCAGAGTAGATCCACTAAAATTAATAACCATGACTAAGTTAGAGCCTTAATTTCAATAGGTTTACTGTGAGTAAAACTTAGTTGAATACCACCCATAGCTTCATTTCTTATTGCTTGATCAATTATTGGTATTTTGTATTTCACATTGCATTTTGCTGTTAGCCACCTCGAAACCATTTGGTAGAGAGGCACACATTTAATATACAATACCTTGTTGCCATGTGCCATGATTTTCCTTATAGAGTCTCACCAACCACAATGGATATTGGAGAGTATTGTTGGCATCTGTCTGTCTCAAGAAACAATGGAGTGCTGCTCAAGGGGTGAAGTCAAGCTACTGTGTTAGCAGCACCAAAGCGACCTCTCTGGGGTGCAAGCCTGGGCTGTGTGTATGGAGGTCCTGGGCTTCCCAAATGACAAGTCTTGTCCTCACTCATGTCGCCCAAAGGAGTGTATTATATAATACTAGATACTATATTGGAAAATAGGGATATGGGGGGGCCCACCAGGGGCGCATTGGAAGATGGCTGACAATACCATCTCTCCGGCTCACACAGGGTAATTAAGAGGCTGATATGGGAGTATGTAGCCTCCCTTGTTTGCCCCAGAGAATGGGAAACACTGTCTCGCCTGCTGTTGCCATAAATCACCCCCGAGTTCAAAAGAAGGGGGTGAAGGCACTAGGCGCTTAGCCCCTGTGGGGGCCGGCTCTCCCGGACGCTGTCTCTGATCGTGCGAACTGGCTGCAGGAGCTCGAAATAAACAATTAGAGAGAAGCAAATGCACATATTTCAAGTGAAGAACGGGAGTGAAGACTGCTAATTGAAGTGACCTCTGTGAAGTAGAGCGACGGGTTGGATTTAACAGAAAGATATCATGAAGAAGATACATCAAAGGGTCGGTATGTCGTAACGGGACTGGATGGGGGGGAACCCTTTTTCTTTTCTTCTATGTGATTACCCAATAACCCCTCTTCAAGAAAGAACCGTCACATAACTGACCTAAGCGGGATGACTAAAAACTGTGTGGAAATGAATTATTAACCAAAAGTTTGGCTTATGGAGATCTGGAAAAGAACAAGGGCTTTTGGAATGACGCAGTAATAAAAAGAGAGTCGCCATGTTGGCAGGTTTTGTCGAAAGATTGATGATCGAGGAGGAGGAAGCTATGGATTTGTTTTTATATTGGATTCCTGGCAGAACCTCCTCAGAAGACTGAGAAAGGGAGTGACAGACCTGTGAAGATTAACGAGTAGACGGTAAGAGTGTTTTTCTTTATGGAAGCGATGAAAAGCGGCAGCCATCTGAATATGACTTTTGGAAGAATGGAAAGAGCCACGCAGGATTACAATTTGTTTCAACTCGCTTGTGGAGACTATCAGAGGTCACAAAGAGAAAGGAAAAATATATGAAAATAATAAGAAGAGATGTGGAAAACAACAAGAAAGGATTGGATAGAATTGTGAACATCATTGGACATTAAAGCAGATTTGTGGACATTAAAGCAGCAGCAACAAGATTATTGGATCCCTTTCGGAACTTGAAATATGGGTACCCCCAACAAAAATTTAAAATTTGGCTCTGTAATTTGGAATTAATGTGATTTGATTTGATTGGTTTGTTAATAAAAATTATTTTACAAGGAAAATAGGGACATGGGTGGTGCTGTGGTCTAAACCACTGAGCCTCTTGGGCTTGCTGATCGGAAGGCTGGTGGTTCGAATCCCTGTGATGGGGTGAGCTCCCATTGCTTGGTCCCAGCTCCTGCCAACCTAGCAGTTTGAAAGCATTCCAGCGCAAGTAGATAAATAGGTGGCAGGAGGTTAACGGTGTTTCTGTGCACTCTGGTTTCTGTCATATTGTCCTGTTGCACCAGAAGTCATGCTGGCCACATGAACTGGAAATCTGTCTGTGGACAAACACCGGCTCCCTTGGCCTGAAAGCGAGATGAGCACCACAGCCCCATAGTTGCCTTTGACTGGACTTAAGTGTCCAGGGTTCCTTTACCTTTTACCTTTACTATATTGGAAAGTATTATGTAATACTATATTGAGAAATTAGAGGTTAAATAATAAATAATAATACACATGTGTAGATCTGACCTTTTGCTACATTGAGACCTCAATTCTCCCTCCGGCCTTTTTGTCTCCCACCTTGAGTGTGAACTGAACATGTTGACCTTTGCTTCCTTCCACATAATATCCTGTGTCAATATTACAGTCAAACACTTTTTCTTTCACAGGCTCTTATGTCAAATTCACAGGCACGTTCCTCAAAGTAGAGAACTAACTACAACCTTTCCTTGATCTTCTCAACCAAGCTACTGAATAGGTACGTGTTTACCCTCTGTGGAGTTGGGTGGGCAGTGACTCGTAACTAAGTATCCTTCCTCCAAGTTGCTTAGTACTCATGCCATATCTTTTACTTAAACACTTGACAATCTTAGCATTACGATGCTTGAATGGGCTGCAAAATTAGACAGAGATGCTTAATGTTGGGGTGGGAAAGCTGTGGACTTCAAGTTGTTCTTAGACTCCAACTCGCAGCAGTGTGACCATTGGTAAAGGATTATGGCAGTTGTGGTCAAGTAACAGTTGTGGTCAAGTAACAGGGACACGGGTGGAGCTGTGGGTTAAACCACAGAGCCTAGTACTTGCCGATCAGAAGGTCGGCGGTTCGAATCTCCATGATGGGGTGAGCTCCCGTTGCTCGGTCCCTGCTCCTGCCCACCTAGCAGTTCAAAAGCACGTCAAAGTGCAAGTAGATAAATAGGTACCGCTCCAGTGGGAAGGTAAACGGCGTTTTCGTGTGCTGCTCTGGTTCGCTAGAAGCAGCTTAGTCATGCTGGCCACATGACCCAGAAGCTGTCTGCGGACAAACGCCGGCTCCCTCAGCCAATAAAGCGAGATGAGTGCCGCAACCCCAGAGTCGGCCACGACTGGACCTAATGGTCAGGGGTCCCTTTACCTTTACCTTTTAACATTTGGCTTAAAGCATATGCATGTTTTTGCTAGTTGGCACTGTACTATAAATTCCTTAAATTAGTAGTCCTCACCCTCCACTTCTCTCCTTTAGGATAGACTTGCTGCCAGGAATTCAATTACTCACTTCTCTAAGGACATGAAGACATGCACAGTCATCTTTCCAAAGGCTTACACATAGCTCAGTCAGCAGAAAACAATAATTGTCACCCAGGTCAACCTTCTGTCAATACTAGTTCCAACAGCAATGTTATGTGTTTGTGTATATCACCAGATTTCTCCATGTTTGGAACTGAAAAAGTAACATAATATGATAAAGGGGTAGGAGCATAATCTATACGAAGTTAAGCTAAAATAGGAGGGTAGGGTATGTGGCCCTCCATAAGTTTCTGAACTACAACTCCCATCATCCTTGACCACCGGCTTTACTAGTTGGGATTGATGGAAGGCCACAGGTTCCCCATCCTTGGGTGAAGTATTTGGGGCCTTTGCAGTTTAGGAAGAAAAATGACTGCTGGGACACATGAATCAGACTTATAAAATTATGGGTAACATGCAGAGAGTGGAGGAATAATGTTATTTGACTCTATTTTTGCCTCTTCTGAACCTGTGGCCAATTAATTTTGTTAAATGACTGAACAGTGTTATGAAAAAGTGCTTCTTTATAGAAACTGTAATTAACTTACGGAATGCAATAAAAATAACACCTTTTTATTTATTTCAGTAGCCCTTCCCCTAATCACTGTGATTGGAGTGCCCTATGAAAATAATTCACTGTGATTAAGATATAGATCTGTTGATCAGAAATGAAAGATTCCTTCTACCTCTCCAGCCTCTCCCTTCACCCCCCCCCCTCCACTTGAGCTCAAGACATTACCATAAACAACTTGGTTTAATTCATGTGTGTGTGTGTGTGTATATATATGTGTGTGTGTGTGTGTGTGTGTGTGTGTGTGTGTGTGTGTATGCAATCACTCTGTTTTAATGGCAAAATGCACCTGAGTGCACAGAAAGTGGGCTCATCCACTTTCCCATTTCTTGCTGCAATTTCTAGGCAAAAGTCTGTGATTTATAGGCACATTTTTTTGGTTTGCTTTTGCCCTGCTGCTTTCCCCAGGAAAACCCACTGTTTTCCATTGAATTGGAACAGATGCCAGTCAGGTTTTCACTGGATTGATGTTTGTTCCATTTCAGAGTCTTCCCAGAGGAAGGGATGGGGCATAAACCATTCGGACCCAGGCCTACAAATCACAGACCTATGCCTAGAAATGGAACACAAATTGGAGCAGAAATGGAAGTGTGGATGAGCCCAAACCCAAGTCTTGATCCAACTTCAGGTGCCCCACGGATGACAAAGTCTGACCCAAGTAGGTTAAAATAGCATCTCTTAACCACATAATTTAGGATGCACTTAGAGGTGCTATGCTTCCCTGATTGAACATAAGAAGAACACTGATGGATCAACCCAAAGACCTATCTAGGACTCCATCCTGTTTCTCACTGGCCAATCTGATGTTTATGGGAAGTATCCACACAGGATGTGTGCGTAACAACACTCTCCCACTATCACTGCCCAGCAAGGGCTACTCAGAGTCAGACTTCTGCAGTATTCAGTGAGTATAACCAGGAGCCTAACAATCATTGTTGTGATATGATTTTATTTTAATTTATATTCTCTTTAAAAAACACATTTAAATCAAAATTAATCAGCAATAAAACAAAACAAAACGACCTAAACAAGGGAAAACACAATGAAAAAGCAGAGTATAGCAAGCCTATTAATCTAGTAAATAGTCCATTTTGAGGACCTACAACCTACAGCCCCAGGGCTTAATGCAGCGCTCAGCTGAATGTTATGCAGCCCATGTACTGATTTCAAAAACTATGCGCTAGTGATCAGTTCAGACCTCCAGCAAGAGCACTCTGTGCCTTTCCCATCACCCAGTTAGGGAGAAAGAGGGAGGGAGAGATAAAAAGTAAGAAACTTGGGTGGCAGAAAGAGAGACGTGGACCTACTTTTGTCTCTGCCCCTCCCAGTCACTGGCTTCAGTCACACCTACATCTGGCATGTGGTGCCTGGATAAGTTTACCTTCAAGGAAATGTGGTTGTCAAGAGCAATAGAGTTGCTCATCAAAATGACCAAAGCTTAAAACAGGGTTTACCAAACTTGGATCTCCAGTTGTTTTGGACTACAACTCCCATCATCACTAGCTAGAAGAACCAGTGGTCAGGGATGATGGGAATTGTACTCCAAAACAGCTGGAGACCCAAGTTTGGGAAACTCTGGCTTAAAAGACCAAGCACAATAGGCCTCTGTAAAGGTGAAGGGAAAGGGACCCCTGACCACTAGGTCCAGTCGTGACTGACTCTGGGGTTGCGGCGCTCATCTCGCTTTATTGGCCGAGGGAGCCAGCGTACAGCTTCCGGGTCATGTGGCCAGCATGACTAAGCTGCTTCTGGTGAACCAGAGCAGCGCATGGAAACGCCATTTACCTTCCCGCCAGAGCGGTGCCTATTTACCTACTTGCACATTGACGTGTTTTTGAAATGCTAGGTGGGTAGGAGCTGGGACCGAACAACGGGAGCTCACCTCGTTGTGGGGATTCAAACCGCCAAACTTCTGATCGGCAAGTCCTAGGCTCTGTGGCTTAACCCACAGCGCCACCCTCGTCCCTAGCCCTTTGTAGAGAAGCCTTTATTGCTCAAAGCCATCACCCAAATGTCAGATGGCCCTCCAGATATTAACTAAATATATGGGCAGGTTCATGTAGGACAGGGGATGAGAACTTCAGGCGTAGGAGGCTGAATATGTAGATTTGGAAGTAAATATGCCCTCTGCTAAGAAATAAAATCTGAGGTTTTTGTTTTGATTTTGGAAGCCATCTTTTAACTCCACCCCCCCCCCCGTGCCTCAAAAAAGCACTTTGTTTCTGAGTTTTTTCTGCATTTTAAAAGAACCAGTGGTTTCAAGCAAAGTGTTTCTTTTTGAATCGCAGAGTGTTTGAGCTACATTTAGTTTACTGAAGTACAAATTGATTCCTGCATTTTGATGTTTTTCTTATAAAAAGAAGGGGGGGACCTTGTGAAACATAGAGAACACAAAGGAAAAGAAGAAAGCAAAAATCCACATCTTGGATTATGCCTCCAGGAACAAGTAATTTACCTGTAGATTGCAAACCAAACCTCCATCACTGAAAAGACATATAATATATATATATACATGTTAGAGATTAGTCTGGTATCTAGTTCATAATATTTGGTTAACAATTTAAGCATTGACATTCTTTAATTTACAATCAACCCAAGGCTAATATTACAATAAATGAGGGATACTCATAAATTATTATTATTATTATTATTATTAGTATTAATCCATCAAGAATATCCTCTTCCATTAATTATTTTTTCCTTGTGTATTGAGTCCCTGACAGTAGTAATTAGAAATGCTTCTGTAAGATCTAGGGTAATATCTGGGACTGTGCATAGGGGAACATGCCAGCAATATGGTTATTTTTTATGACTAATCCTGAAATAGCATCAACAGAGATTTATTCTGACTGAAAAATACAGTGAAATGTCAGAATATAAAATTAACGCTCTGAAATCAGAATGGATGACTCTGCAATTAAATAGTAAGTAAATGACCCCTGAACAGTTGAGTCTAGTCAAAAGCGACTATGGGGTGCGGAACTCATCTTGCTTTCAGGCTGAAGGAGCCAGCATTTGTCCACAGAAAGCTTTCCAAGTCATGTAGCCAGCATGACTAAACCGCTTCTGGCACAACGGAACACCATGATGGAAGCCAGAGGGCACAGAAACACTGTTTATGTACCTTCCCACCACAGTGGTACTTGTTTATCTACTTGTATTCAGAGGTATACTGAAAATAGACAGCAATCATTAGATTGAGACGATGCACTTCCCAAAAGTCTACCTTTCAAATAAGCCCCTGCATTTTAGATTTTCAAATTTTAGAGCTCCAGCAACCAGAGCTGGCTGCAAAACAATTGATCATGAGAATTAGAATTAAGGGAGGTTGGCTTTGAGCATGTGCTCAAGCCAAGGATTTGTTTCCAGTATCAGAACAGAACTCACAGTCCCAACACACAAAAACTCAGTTCAACCCCCACTAAAACTTAGTTTCAGTAACTTAATTTAGACTCCCCTTCCCCTGCAAAAAAAGAAGTGCCTGTTAGTTGTTGCTTACTTTTAAACTGCCAGTAAAACAACAAACAACAACAAAACTCTTGCTAATCTCATTCAAATCAACCTTGGAATATTTCATTTGTGCAATACATCACATTCCCTTTTCCCTTTTCATCAATTCTATTTCAGCCCATTTCTGTTTATTTGAATTCCAGCAAACATGACCAATGTTCTAAAATCAATCAATCAATCAATCAATCACATCGCTTTCGAACTGCTAGGTTGGCAGTAGCTGGGACAGAGCAACAGGAGCTCACCCCGTCACATGGATTCAAACTGCCAACCTTTCAATCAGCAATCCCAAGAGCAGCTGTTGTTTAGACCACAGCGCCACCCATCTCCTCGGATGACTCTGAATATATCAAGAAGACGCATAGACAGACATATAGAGGCAATGTTATGGAAAGATCCACCAGGACAAGCAGCTCAGCACAACCAAATATACACCATCAAAACTTGCTTACCCTGCCTCAACCAGGGCTGAGCCAGCTGAGCTGAGACCAGTGTAAGTTCAAAAAAGGGGCATTTTGGGGGTGCAGTAGAGGCATGACCAAAGTGGCGAGGCATGGGGTTAGCCTGGATCCTAGGTCAGTTCAGTCACATGACCTGGAAACCCAGGATAGAATGCTATTTTAAATATGAATATTCGGGGGGGGGGATGAGTGTATATTGGGAAATATTTTCAGTAAAATACTGATAGGATTTTTTATGAGGACTTTGTGGTAAAGTGGAGAACTGACCTGGAAAATATTGAACAAAATGATAAAGTGAGAGAAACCAAAATTGACAGATTGGCCCATCCCTAATAGAGATGTAAGTGTTGTGTCATATGCAGTTATAACAGGTAAGGTTGCAATGCTCACCTCCTTTCTCCCAATACCTGCAAACAAAGCATTTACTATGTTACTCCAGAGAGATATCCTATTAAGGAAAAAAAGGAGTTAATAAGGGAAAACTATAATGGAACAAAATGGTTGCTGAGTTCGATTTGTAATATTTGATTGTCTCCACAAATGACAGATCCTCTGGGATATAGAAAAGAAAAATGGGAGAGAGATTTGCAGTCAACAATTATATACAATCAGTAGAAATTTAGTTCCAGTAATGGAACTAAATATGCTACTCCGTGCAGAGTGAAATTGAATTGATATGGAGTTATTTTAAAATAGTTTTCAGTCTCATAAAGATGAAATGTCACATCTGCGGGTGGGACCATGTTGTTGGAAATGTGGAGCTATTAGTGCAAAACATTACTACTATGGGTACAAGATCCAGTGTGGAAATGAAGATTAACTATGACTTAATATGATATGCCTATGAATTATTTAATACTACTACTGAAATTATTTAAAACCCACCTTGAGAGCTATGCACTGCCTTCACATTCGGAGGCAGTATACTTCAGAATTCAAGCTTAACATGAGTGAGCAGTGTGATAAAGCAGCAAAAAAAGTGAATGCTATTCTAGGCTGCATCTACAGAAGTATAGTGTTCCAATCAAGGGACGTAATAGTACCACTCTATTCTACATTGGTCAGACCACATCTGAAATACTGTTTCCAGTTCTGGAACCACAATTTAAGAAGAATATTAACAAGGTAGTACATGTGTAGAGTAGTGCAAGCAAGATGATCAAGGGTCTGGAAACCAGGCCTTATGAGGAACAGTTGAAGGAGCTGGGTATGTTTAGCCTGGATAAGAGAATACTGAAAGGAAATACGATAGCCATCTTCAAATATCCCAAGGGCTGCCACGTGGAAGATGGAACAAGATTGTTTTTTCCCTGGAGGGTAGGAAACAAACCAATAGCTTTAAGTTACAAGAAAGGAGATTCCAACTAAACATCAGGAAGAAAAGCACAACCATTACAGTTTTGTGGTGTGTAAAAAAACAAATCACCTAATCTTCACAATGCATGGTGCATAATTGGTCTGAAAAACTGTGGGCAAAAGATGACACAAGATGGGCTGATCCAGCAAGCTCTTCTTCTCCTTCAAACATGCATTGGAGGTAGATACAGTTTGCCCTGCATGTTTGTTTGTTTAATGCATGGGAATACTGCCTTCGGTCAATGCACCCCAAATTGCTGTTTGTTCACATTCAGCAGTAAAACATGGGCTCTTTCTCTGCTGGGACAACAACAGCAACACTGCTTGCACATGGTGGTTCAAAGTGTAGCCCTGCGCCAAGAAACATGGCACAAAAGAAAGTGTGGATGAGCCCTTATTTGTGGCTGGAAGGAAGCTAAATACATTGCATCCAGGGTTTGGAGTTGCGAAGGCTATTCCCAAGTTCCTCTTCATTGCTTTTCCTGAAAACCGGCAGTCTCAGGGCCAGGATGAAAAGTCTCAGGGTGAAAAGAAAGCAAACTCCATTGCAACAAGTACCGAGCTCTCAGTGACCTGTCTATGGTCCTGAAATGCCCAAACCTGCCTGCCTTTGGTCTCCAGAATCAGGATTTTTGTCTTCATCCTTTCTGCCTGTTTGCTTCTTGCACTACACCCCCACTCTTGGATCTTGATTGTGGATTCGATTCTTTCTTCCCATCTGCTTCTTACTCTGAGTCAGTTCCTGGTTTACTTCCTTCTTGCCCATCCACAGATACAGCTTCCTCTGGATTTGACACAAATCAATCATTCAAAGAGCATCCAGCCATACGAGTCCCTACCTGTTGTCTTCAGTGATGCAGTCTAAAGTACTGGTGAGAATCAGATCCGATTTCCTTTTGTTCGAATTCCTAGAATTACAAGAGGTTGTTTCTTTTCCCTATGCAGAATAGAGCTCACCATGGTTTTTGGATCCCTGAATTGAAGTTTGTTGCTGTCAGTTGCAATGTGATGGTTTCACATAAGGTATATAGTGTACCAAACTGTTGTAATTAGTTGTCCTCTATTGTGACTATGTAAATGTTATTCAAATAAGCAGTGAGCTTTTGATTTACTAAAGGGGTAGACTTTTTGTGGTGCAATGTATTGAGTTCTCCAGCTTTTGATCTTTTGAATAACCTATAACAATAAAACATGATGTTCATTTTATGTGCAGGCACTTAGGACTGGAAGGATCTGTGTAGCTGCCTTTTACTTGCATCCTGTGTTCCTTCATTTATAGCTCCACAAGTCATCCAGCAACCTTGGAAGCAGACCAAATAATGCCAAAAGCAAATGCTGAAATGAAAATGTAAATATATGGAGCTGATGTGAGATGAATCATTCTCTTCTTCTATGGCAGTTGAAACCTGAAGATGCAGTTTTTTATATCTACATATATTACATCATACCTTTATGTCTCCACACATGCAAATTCTGCTAGCTGCTGGATTGTGACAGCCCAAGAGGATTAGGACAATTGTGATAATAAACAGCATGGATCTGGCAATCACATATTTCTCTCTGGCAACTGCATTCTCAAAGAAAGCCTTAGGAGCCTATGCATTTGATGTTTAGTGTCCACATGATAAAATGACATTGAGGGTCTGATGTGAGAGGGAGGGATTACACACACACACACACACACACACACACACACACACACCATACTTTTTCTAAGCACCCAGTCCCAATTCACATCTTCCAAGAACATAACATAGGCTAAATACACATGTGGGACAGGGAGACGGGGGCTAACCCTAACCCCAACCAATGCACATTCAATATGTGGTGAAAATTCACCCAGTGTAAACTGCATGTGCATATCCTCTCTCCACATAAGGAGAAACCCTTCTTCTTTTGTACAAAAGATTTTAACACACAAACAATATAAATACACTTTCAGTTTATATACTTGGAGGGTCTGTTCACATCTGAGCACTTTGAACATGTGAAGAAGACTTCAGCCACCCAAAATCGTTTTGAAAAGATTCCGGAATTAAATAAGGGGGATATGGATTTGATTCCCTGATCAGTCATGAATCTCCCTGGCTTACATTTGACCAGTCACTTGCTCTTAACCTACTTTGTAGGTTCCTTCTAATGAGCGTGTTCTTTTTCATTCGAGTTCCCAAAGCATTGTCAGATACTAATAGTGAACTCATTTTCTAAGTATGGATCCTTATGCTGCTGGGGGGGGGGTGCAATAAGCAAGTTTGAGGAACTCCCAAGTTTTGCAGAAGGGGGAAACAAAAACCAGAGGGAGGAGCTATAAGGAGGGTGGAATCCACCAAAATCCACACCATGGGGGCTGAGTATGCTGGGTCTTCCCAGAATTCTGGATGTTCACACTGATGTGATTGAAATCAAGGTTCAGCGTCACATGGGGAGCCTACAAATTAGACACAGCTCTTTGCTTCGTATCTTCCACCTCCAATGTGTGGAGAGTGGTCTGGGCAATGCAACAGTAATTGTAATCTCATTAGGGTGAACACCCAAGTAGGGCTAATTGGATGGGCATGGAATGAAAAACCATTGAGGGGGTAATGGAACAGAGTATCCTGGGAAAGGGAAATGACTGGCTAGGTGCACTATAACACTTTGCTGAATTTTTCAGTTGCACCATTTAAGAATGAAATTGAATGAAAAGAGGGTCCTACCGTGCCTGATGTCTGGAGTACTCTTTCAAAAGAGATCCTCTTGGCCCCATTTCTAGAGCTTTTCAGTAATCAGCTAAAATGTTTCTTTGTTTCTCTTTGGTGAAAACTAGGATTACTGCAGCCATTTTTTTTCTTATTTGTTAATTGATATTATTGGTTGCACTTTAGAATAATTTGATAGTGAGTTTCTTGCTTTACTTCACTTTCACTGATTTATTGTTGCATACCTAAGATACCTAAAATAACATTATTGGTAATGATAACAACAGCAACATATGAAAATTTGTTCAATGATCTCATGAGTGCTTCATGCACAAGTTCCAATTTAATCTAATTCCATGTGATCAAATATTTCCCTAGCCTTGAAAGAAGTGAGCTATTGAAAACCTGTCAAGTAATACCGGTACATATTAAAAAATGATTCCACAATAGCTAAAAATATGTTGACCTAATTGACATTTTAGAAACACCTTCTATTAGTTCCATCATGTTGGAAAGACAGATAAGGTTTGCTATATTGGATGAGCAGTGGATCTTATTCCATTAACCTTGCAGCTGATAATTTAAAATTGCCCATTAGACACCATGCAGCTGTCTTCTATTGATTGTGGGTTGCTTCTAGAAATGAGTTACATTTTTAAAAATATATATATATATATATAAAAGGTAACCACCACCCCACCACCACCCTTTAATAAAAGCTGATCAACCTAACCAGAATATATAAGACAGTATTTATTATGTTTTGGTAATCTGGTTAGTCTAACGGGCATTGTCTACTTTCCAAAGTCTCCTGCAGAGGTCTTTCCTATGACCTGCTATTCAGATTCCTATTAAGTAGATAAATCAGGAATTCAAGCTGGGACCATTCATAAGAAAATCACGCACCCCTGAGCTATAGACATATTAGAAGTCAAGTTGCAAAATGCCCTGAATTCTCAGTGCAATCACTGCAGTTGTCTATAAGTATTGTTACTACCATGGTCTGTAAATACAATCTACGAAGCATATGTGTGGATTAAAACAGGATATGTAATGGGCATCTTGTGGTTATTTCTGAACCTTTAATTAATGGAATACAAGCAAAACTGGAATGCTTTCCAGCTTAGACAAAGTGTCAAGGATGATTATGGGACTTGTAATTCAACAACATGCAGAGTGCAACTGGTTCGCCATCCCTGAAATACATAAACAAAGACATGCCACAAGCATTATGTTCCTGAGAACCCAAGCGTACCTAAAATCAACAAGTCTTGCTCACTTCCTTACAACTGCACAGAGAAGGGTTATTTCTGTCTGTCTGCAGTGCCTCTTATTTCATGACCTACAGTAGCCTAAATATACACTACTGGACCTTAAGATGTCAGCATTATTGTTAACACCTGCATTCTGTTGTTCTGCTTACACAACCATATCTGATTGTGTTTTGTGCTTTGAAGTATGTCATTCTGTCTCACCTTGTTCATATGCCCTTCTCCTCTCCACCTCCCGTGTGCTCATTCTTGATAGTGCCCCACTTATGGGTTGAGTGCTGCTATTATTAAGCACAGCCAAATTAAATTTCAATTAAGCTGTGCCCCATTAAACTTAGGAAATTTAAACAAGTCAGATGAAATTAATTAAACGAAGCCAAATGAACGGGACTCCAAATAGAGCAGAAACACCTTGCAAAGCATTCAGAAACTGAAAATCTGGCTATATATGACGGGATGTCGGATATAATTTGGAAAATGATAAACCCTTTAATTGGCCAGTTCTAGTTGCTAGGCTGCTTCATTGCTCCAATCCTTAGATCTAATATGCGGATTTTAAGGAGCTGACCCTGTCTCTCATCCCCCCCCCCCATTGTTAATATTCCCATGAGACCTAAGCTAGTCCTCAGTGGGTCAATAAAATTGTGTCTGCGCTGTACCACTTCAGGCTGTAGCTGACGATTCAAATGATGCATGTTCCTCTAAACTAAAGCGAAATCCCTGCACATAGATGCTGTACAGAAAAGTAGCAAGAACACAAATGCTACAATTAATTATAGAGGCCCAGCCTTCCTAATATTCTGTATCCTTGAGACGATAGACAGGGCATCCTGTATGTGAAATTCCTTCCTAAGGGAGGGTTACCTGGCACCATATAGGACGTCCTTTTTGCACCAGGATGAGACCACTTTATTTGCCCAGGTCTTCCAGGAAGGCATCTGTTGATACCTATTCCCATTGCTCTTATGGCCTTTACTGATTCTTTTGCTTTGATCTCTTTCTTTATTGGGTTGGTTTAATTTTCAGCATTAGCACCTACATGTGTTATCTGGGTAATGGGAGTTCACTCTGCGTATGGAAATTGTGTCAGGCCCTACTCTGGTTGTAAAGCAACTCCCTGTCTCCTGATTGCAGTAAAGAGATATATTGGGCTTGTCAAAACAGGATTGCTGTGAGGTCACCTAAGTCAAAACAGGAACCCTTCAGCACTTTGTGGTGCCTTGGTGATGCAAACATTCTTTAAAGAAATAATCCTGTGGACAAACATCTGGTGTTTTTTAAAATAATGTTTTTAGGGACCTCATAATTCTATAACACTAGGGTAGAATGCTGGAAGGGAGAGCAAATAGCAAAACATTGAGAGGGTGTGGAGAAAGAACTGTGTTGTGATTGAGAGGGCAATCGTGCAATCAGAGGGGCAAATTTGGTAGTGCTTGCCAGTTCTAGTGCTTATGGGGAGAAAGCAGCTTTGTGAGAACAAAACTGTTGTTCTGTATTTAAGAAAGGCATCTAGATGGAGAGGAGAAAGAGAAAGACCCTTTCTGGTTGGCAGGGTGGCGCTGTGGTCTAAACCACTGAGCCTCTTGGGCTTGCCAATCAGAAGGTCAACAGTTCAAATCTGCACAATGGATGAGCTCCTGTTGCTCTGTCCCAGCTTCTGCCAACCTAGCAGTTTGAAAACTCACTAGTGCAAGTAGATAAACAGGTACCACTGCGGTGGGAAGGTAAACAGTGTTTCTGTGCACTCTGGCTTCCATCATGGTGTTCCGTTGTGCCAGAAGCGGTTTAGTCATGCTGGCCACATGACCCAGAAAGCTGTCTATGGACAAACGTTGGCTCCCTCGGCCTGAAGCAAGATGAGTGCTACACCCCATAGTCACCTTTGACTGGACTTAACCCTCCAGGGTCCTTTACCTAGCTTGTAAGCAGAGGGGATTATTTTATGTGATAAATAAATTCCTTTTAGTTCTTCCCCTCCCCAAAACAACTTTAAAGCCTCAAGATCTATTTGTCTGCAATTTCTCAGCTTTCTTACCAAGGGAAAACGTCCTTGTGTCCACAATTTTTCAGACCAATTGCCCACAAAGCACTAGGGAGATTAAGTGATTCATTTTTCACACACCACAAAACTGTAATGGCTGTGCTTGTAGGATAACCATTGCAGCTCTCCTTCTCAAATTTGGTAGTGTTCATGACTTCAGAAGGGGCAGCCTTCCCTGAAAATTCCCACCCCTTTCCTGTAAAATTCAGATGAAATGATGTAATAGGGCCCACTTCATACACTCACACCAGCACAGCATGGTGAATGCCCATTTCTTTGTGTGTTCTTTGAGGGACACAAATGTATGAATGATCCAGGGTATTCTGAACATTTTAATTCGTAGGCTTATATCAGTGATGACACATTTATATATGGAAATCATGTCTGCATGGAAGGCACCGCATGATACTGTTGTGGTCATCTAGTGATGAAGATACATCAACTGTTAATGTCAAGTAAATTTATTTATCACTAAGGATTTCTTCTTAAAGAGTCAGATAATGTTGATGAATAAGCCTTAAATATGAGGTTGTGCTTATATATCTTATTAGTTTACATTTGGGCAAGCGTTTCTGTATGCATATCATATCCAGGGGCCTTTTCTTTTCTTTTTGAAAAGGAGAATAGTCCTGGAATTAAACAAACCACTCTAAATATGACTTCATGTATTAGGTCTTATAGCGCTGCTGGTAGCTCACACACTAATTGTGTGCAGGAGCTGAATCGGTGCCAGTTCTGGTTGCAGTCTCATTAGCATATTCATAAGTCACGGCCTCATGCAGGTGCCAGAATGCTGAGAAATGTTTTGTGACTACTCAACTCCGCTATAGAAGAAACTCCTAAATAACCCTTTGCTTAATAAAAAAAAAAGCCATTATGCACCATAAAACAAAACTGTTTAATGCTGTAAAGTGGACGTCAGGCTTTTTAGCAATTATACCGCAAAGGAATGAAGCAATTTCAGCCTATCCACACGCCCCGCCACCACCCCACTCCTGCACATACTTCACAGGGGCAAGGAGACAGAATATTCAGATTCTAGCCAGGATCAATGAACTGTTCCTTGTTATCAAGCCTATTCCAATTCAGCCTCTGGTGTGTGTGTGTGTGTGTGTGTGTGTGTGTGTGTGTGTATTTTGCTAAGGGGATGATGCTGATGGGCTGCATGTGAGGATGATTGCCTGATTGTTACCGGATTAGGCAAATGCGGATTGGAATCCATGGAAAACAACAGGCAGAGAGGGGGAATGAGTCTCCCTTAAATAACTCCAAATAAACAAATGTCCTTAGTGACTCTAATAAATGCAAAACAAATGCATGTGCTCAGCAGGCCTCTGCCAGTAGGAGTGCCAGGATCTGTCTGGAACAATCTAGCCTTTTGGTGGAGATGCGAGAATGAGGAGGCCTCTAGAAGAGGAAAGAGAAAGTGCATTGCAATACAAAGGGAATTGAGTCAAATAATGTGAAGGTGATGCTCCCCACTTCTCTTTTTTGATACACAAAGACAGACAGGTAGATAATGTCCTCCCTAACAAGTGCCTTGTCAATCAAAGAGCATGATTTTATCACCAAATATACTGCAATTAAAAGGAAATTTGTTCAAATAATGCTAAAGAGATTTCCCTCATATATATATTTACCAGAGAAAGAAGCATTGAGTAGGATTCAGCTAAGTTTTACTCAAATTAGAGCCCCTGAAATTAATAAATACAACTAAAGACTCAGCCACACTTCCCTTTGTCCCATATTTTTTTTCATTTGTCCCTTGATTTCTAGGAACACACCTTTCTTTTGCCCTTCCTCTTTCCCCAGGAAAACCTGTGGCTTACTGCTGAATCAGAATAAATGTCAATCTGTAGAAAACCCTCGTGACGTTTGTTCCAATTCAGCAGGAAACCATCAGGTTTTTTCCGGGGAAAGTGACAGGACAAAAGAAAAACATCTCAGATCCATTAGAAATCACAAGACAAAGGGAAGTTTAGATTAGCCCCAAATTAGTATCACTAATTTTAATAGGTCTACTAAGAGGTAAAATGTGAATATCACCCATTATTCTAGCAGGTCCTTTGCCAATAAAAATGCAGACCTTCCAAGTGTCCCTGTCTTCCAGGGAAAGTCCCAGATGTACAGAAGCCATCCCGGTTTCTGATTTGATCCTTGAATATCACACTTTTCCATAGGACATCCCTATTTTCATTGGAGAAATGTTGGCGGGTATGGAGCTATCTGACCCCCGAGCCTTCTGAAGACAGCCCTATATAGGGAAGTTTTAAAATCTTTAATGTGTTATTATGTTTTTATATATGCTGGAAGCCACCCACAGTGGCTGGAGTATCAATATAGATATAATAATAATAATAATAATAATAATAATAATAATAATAATAATAATAATAGAATCACAGTTTTCATTGGAGAAATGTTGGAGTGTATGAAGAATGGCAGGATTTTAATGCCAAAGCCTTCAAAAGGAAAGGACCATAGTTCACAGGAATAGACCATGTTTCTTGCATGCAGAAGGTCCTTGATTCAATTGCCAGCATCTCCCAATAGGTCTGAGAAAGACTTCTGTCTGAAACCTTTGAGAGCCAGCACCAATCAGTGTTGATAATGCTATTTCTATTAATACATATTTATGGAGTTCTAGATTACTAAACGCCACTGAAAGCAACAAGGCGCAAGTTAATCACAACTAATTTTTTCCTTTGGTTTTAACACAAATATTCTGTGCATCATTCAAGGCCAATATGCTTGTAAAGGGAAATTACATCAATTTCTACTGTGCAACCTCATCCTATGTAGGTTTCCTTAGAAATAAATCCCAGTGAAATCAAGGAAGTGTGCCTAGGATTTCAACCTTAATCCATTTAAACAAGAATGGAGTATATATATATATATATATATAGATAGATAGCATGTAGCATATTTAAAAATTGTCAGTAGGATCTATTTGGAATGAAAAGGTAAAGTTAGTTAATGGGTAAATTTACAAGCTGGTTGCGCAACATATTTAGACAATACGGATTAATCCTTGCATGGCTACTCAGGAGTAACCCTCCCTGGGTTCAATGACACTTAGTCCCAATGAAATGTAGGAATAAGAATAAGAATAAGAATAAGAATAAGAATAAGAATAAGAATAAGAATAATTTACTATTTATACCCCGCCCATCTGGCTGAGTTTCCACAGCCACTCTGGGCGGTTCCCAATCAAGTGTTAAAAACAATACAACATTAAATATTAAAAACTTCCCTAAACAGGGCTGCCTTCAAATTCTGGTCTGTGACCGTAATAAAGTTCATTCATTCATTCAGGGCTGCCTTCAGATGTCTTTTAAAGGCTTATTTCCTTCACATCTGAAGGGAGGGCATTCCACAGGGCGGGCGCCACTACCGAGAAGGCCCTCTGTCTGGTTCCCTGTAACTTCACTTCTAGCAATGAGGGAACGGCAAGAAGGCCCTTGGAGCTGGATCTCAGTGTCCGGGCTGAACAATGCGGGTGGAGACACTACTTCAGGTATATAGGGCCGAGGCTGTTTAGGGCTTTAAATGTCAGCACCAAAACTTTGAACTGTGCTCGGAAACGTACTGGGAGCCAATGCAGATCTCTCAGGACCGGTACTATGTGGTCCCGGTGGCCACTCCCAGTCACCAGTCTAGCTGCTGCATTCTGGATTAATTGCAGTTTCTAGGTCACCTTTAAAGGTAGCCCCATGTAGAGTGCATTGCAGTAGTCCAAGCGCGAGATAACTAGAGCATGCACCACTTTGGCGAGTGTACTTAGTATTGTAGCCTTTGTTGAAACTTAACGAAGCACATTCCTTGTTTGCATTTATAATCATTTGCCCAAGTACAAAGGGGTCATTCGTTCCTTGTGCGAGTACACTTGGAGAGCAATTCAAAGAGTGGCATTTGGGGAGAAGGAGTTCCCAACGCATGCAGAAATGATAACCCTGGAAAATTCAAAGGGACGCACACACACGATAACACTGAGAACAAATTGCACCTGGGCAGTCTTCTTTGCTAATGTGTATGAAATATATGCAGCACTCAAGGTCACATTGACTATATCTGCACTGGGATGAGTAGAGGATGAACAGCTCTTTGAAAATGTCATCAATGTATTATGTATAAAATGGATCTGTATTTCATTTCAATGCCAGCCATGCATGTCTCTTTTGTTCCTTTGCTTTCCTTTATCAACAAAGCATATGCATTCTGTTTTTCACTGGGCATGGAAATTCGATTTCTGTTTCCCCCAAGTTTTTTTCCTTTTTTTAAATGTGTGTGTATTTTGTTTGAGGGGTGGGGATTTGCTGTCAGAAGGGCACAGTCCTGTGAGAGCACAAGGTCCTGTGTTCTTTGGTCCTTTAGAAATGCACACTGTACTCCTTGTTCTGCATAGGAACACCCCGGGTAAGAGGATGGGCAAGCAATATTGTGTTGCGAAGGATGAGACTCAAACCATTGCTTGTCCATTCCAGCCTTCAAGTTACCTCACGACATGGTTGCACTCATAGTAGAAAGTTAAGAAAGTGCAAGAAAATGATGCGGTGCGAAAGGTTGTTGTTCAGCGTCCCAGGCCTTTGCCATACTACTTTGTCTTTGCTTTGAACATGTCCTAGCAGTGGCGTAGCGTGGGGGGTGCAGGGGGGGCCAGCCGCACCGGGCACAACAACTGGGGGGGGCGCGCTCGCACTCGCAGCTCTCTGCCCCTACCTGGATCACTCTCTCTCTCTCACTGCAGTGCTGGCTGTGCGAATCCGATCCGAGCCGCCGGGTCACCGCCCACTGTGGAGGGGGGGGTGCCAGGCGTGCGGTGCGGAGAGAGAGAGAGGGACTATCTGGGGGAGGGACAGTGCAGCGGCCGCCCAGCGCAGCGCTGAGCGCGGGAGAGAACCACACCAGACCAGACCAGGCAGCAGCAAGAAGAAGCTGGCAGCGGCGGCAGGTTAGGGGGCACAAATTACTTGCCTTGCCCTGGGTTAGGGGGCACAAATTATTTGCCTTGCCCCAGGTGCTGACAACACATGCTACGCCACTGTGTCCTAGTAATTTAAGGACTGCTCTCAAGTATCTGAAGAAGTGTGCATGCATACGAAAGCTCATACCAAGAACTAACTTAGTTGGTCTTTAAGGTGCTACTGGAAGGAATTTTTTTATTTTGCTCTCAAGTAGTTACCCTGCAGCAGAGATTTCCCTCTCCTGTGCTTTAAGGTCACCATAAGGACCCTTGGAGTTTTAAGTCCAGTCAAACTTGACTATGGGGTGTAGCTCTCATCTTGCTTCAGGCCAAGGGAGCCGGCGTTTGTCCACAGACAGCTTTCCGGGTTAAGTGGCCAGCATGACTAAACCACTTCTGGTGCAACAGAACACCGTGACGAGAGCCAGAGCAGATGGTAACACTGTTTACCTTTCCTCCAAAGCGGTACCTATTTATCTACTTGCAATGGTATGCTTTCAAACTGCTAGGCTGGCAGGAGCTGGGGCAGAGCAATGGGAGCTCACCCTGTCACACGAACTCAAAGTGCCAACCTTCTGATTGGCAACCCCAAGGGGCTCAGTGGTTTAGACCACAGCGTCACCCACTCCCAAATGTCATCTTACAGAATATTCCCAACATGAAACAATATGCAAAGGGCAGGTAGAAGTAAAACAGATTAAGTGCCATTGCCATAAGTTTCATAGGATGAGTAAGATACATATGAATAAAATTCATTGCGAGTAAATGAGTTAATACATTTTGAGAAGTGAAGTTCAGAGTGTTAAAATCGAGATGTGGAAATATGGAAACAACGATGAGAGGCAGGATTGAGATTTGGAGATATGCTTCAAGGTCCAGACTATGGGAAGTCCCAAAAATTAATAGTTTCAATTTGGAAGACAATTTGACCTTTTTATTTTAGTTTTTTTATTTTTATTGGATTATGATTTGATATGTTAATTGAATGTTTTTATTGGAAAATTAATAAAAATGATTTAACAAAAAAAAATACATTTTGAGAAGTAAGACAAAAAAAGAATGAAATGTAAAATCATATAATCCAGCCCCTGTAAAATTTGTCCATTCTAGCTGAAGTGGGAAAAACATATCTTAATACTCCTCCCAAATGAAACATGCAACTCATGAAAAGTTGCACATAAGGGGTGGGGGGTAGGGACTGGAATAGAATTGTTTTATCTGAAATACTAGCCTTCTTTTTCCCCCTTTTATATTGTGCAGTTTTGAGATATATGTCTTCCCCAAGTAGTGTTAAGAGATGAATTCCACTTGGCTGCACCACCCAATTCTACTGATAATGGATCTTGGATATAAGTAGAATGTGCCTGTTCTACCATATACTGAATGCTATGACGTCAGGCGCATAGTGTGGAGCCAAAGTACCTGTGCCTGTCATTTCTAAAAACTATAACATTTTCAGTGAGTTGCTTTGTGTTTGTGGTATTCCTTCTCTCAAACACTTTGCAAGCAGACTTGGGTACCAGTGGATAGGCATCCGATCAAACAAGCCAATTAATCATCATCATCATCTTCATCAAACCTTTATTAGCATCAGAAGCCAATTAATGTCCCTGTTCTTTTTGCATGGTGCATTTAATATGGGACTCGCCTTGTTTACATCTCAATTAATGCATTGTGTGTCTTCATAATGGTAGGTTTTCACAGAAACATAGAAATGGCCATTATGGTTGCTTGCCAGAAAGGTGGTGTTTCAAGTTAGCCATTCCCACAAATGTGGCATATGTCCAGGGTTCTATGTACTTAATTGCTTTCAAGCAAACAATAGCTATAACGTCAGAGAATCATTCTATCAGAATATGTGTGGCTTAAAACTGTCATTTGGTTTCTTCAAGGAATACCAGAAGAAAAGATGCTTTTCACTGGCTTTTCTAACTGAAGTGTAATTGGGTGCTCTATGTGTATACTGAATTGCATTGCAGCCTGCCTTTGTGATAAGGTGGGCTATAAATGAGAGGCAGAAAAATGCCAGGAAAAATAAATGGCTTAAGTTATTCCCCTCCCCCCCCCCACAAGCACACACAAACCTACTGTTCTCTGGCATACCTAAATTACAATTAGAATGAGCTTGGGGGGTTGGTGCAGTGGGGGGCAGGACTAAAAAGCAAGAGAAGGAAAATGAACTGCCTTTTTACTCTTGAGAAATGATATTGCCATATTAAGGGTGAAAGCTCTGCATTTTCCTGGTCTAGTAATCACCTTTCGTGGGCACAGACCATGCAATAAAAACTGCTTTAAGAGAGCAAATATTGAATTTTCCTGGGGATTTTATAGAATTGTGCCATGACACCCACACAGTTCACACAGGAGGGTGGTGTCGATGGGAGAGGGAGCTGAATTCCCCCAAGCTATGCTTCATCTCCCCCGTCCTCTAAATGGTGCTGCTGCTGAAAATACTGAAAATTTCTCTAGCAACCTGACCTGCTCCAATCACTGTATTTCATGAACAGATAGGAGGCAGAGATAAGAAGGTAAGCCAGTTCATAAAGTGTGTGTTGTTTACCCATAATGTTACGAATGACATAACCTTTGGAAGATCTGCCCCCTGACTCAGCCCTTTGACTACACACCCTTTGGAGATGAGGTAGAAATTGAGCAAAACCCATTATCAGTAAGGACAGTGTCATTACAGAGGAGTGTGGCCTGACCGCAAAACTGATAAGAAGCAGTATAGGAGGAACCTAATGTCAAATACGTAGGGATGCAGGTGGCACTGTGGGTTAAACTACAGAGCCTAGGACTTGCTGATCAGAAGGTCGGCGGTTCAAATCCCTGTGACGGGGTGAGCTCCCGTTGTTCGGTCCCTATTCCTGCCAACCTAGCAGTTCGAAAGCATGTCAAAGTGCAAGTAGATAAATAGGTACCGCTCCAGCGGGAAGGTAAACGGCATTTCTGTGCGCTGCTCTCGTTCGCCAGAAGTGGCTTAGTTATGCTGGCCACATGACCCGGAAGCTGTACGCCGGCTCCCTTGGCCAGTAAAGCAAGATGAGTGCCGCAACCCCAGAGTCGGTCATGACTGGACCTAATCGTCAGGGGTCCCTTTACCTTTAATGCCGAATACTAGATAAGGTGCAGGGAAGGCTCTGCACCTACAGCAAAAAAACTTGGGGAAAATAAGTGTTTTCAAGGATTGTGGTTGTATGAAGAGGTGGTGAGATGCTCAGGTGGAAGAAGATGGCAAAAGGAGGAAGATTGGAGAATAAACAGCCAAGATGCTTTGTATTGTCTTCATGAGGTGTGTGCTAATGTATATTCTCTCACAGATTCTTTTGGACTCAGTCCAGTAATGTATTACTGAATAAAGTGGGACTAATGGGGAATTTGGTGTGAACCTTCATACTGAACCCACAAAGAGATTTTCTCCCACAATGTTTCTAGCTTTCCTGAAGATGGGTTATACCAGGCTTCCTCAACCTCGGCCTTCCAGATGTTTTTGGCCTACAACTCCCATGATTCCTAGCTACCAGGACCAGTGGTCAGGGATGATGGGAATGTAGTCTCAAAACATCTGGAGGGCCAAGACTGAGGAAGCCTGGGCTATAGGCTAGCAAACTAGCTGAGTAAAACAACTAATAACTCAATGATCAAATAAATATCCTGATTGAAGGTAAATGTTACAAAGTTACCTCAAGTTTGCCCAAGCTACAGAAACCTGGGGAACAGGAAGCTAAGGACTCACCTATACATCTGCAACACCCACCCATCCCACTCACACATGAAAACAAAGACCACCACAGCCAACCACAAATGAACAACCATACCCTAGGCCAACCCCAACCTCTCTCACCACCAAAGGAACATAGGCGAACAACAAAGAACCTGCACAAGCAACGCTGACACCAAACCCTACATATAGTAAGTAAAATAGAAACATCGTCACCCGACCCCACCCCACCCATCTTTCCCCCCTCCACCTCTTTCCCCCTTTCCCCCCTAATGTCACAACAAATGAAACTGATTTGTAAAATGTTACATGGAAAAAAATAATACGAGAAAGACATTGCAAACACTTTTGTAAATCAAGAAAATCTTTAATAAAAAAACAAAAAAGCTATACATCTGCAAATATAGCATTTTAAGTTATACAAATGTGACACTAGATGGTGATGGTGAGCTAATGGCAAAGTCAATATATATATTTAAAATGTGTGTTGTTGTTTTTTTAAAAAAATCATTTTCACAGAGTTTTTTTTATATGTGTCTCAATTCCACGTATGCTTGATGCCCTAACTTGTGTGCCGCGTGATCTGCAATCATGTGCAATGACACAAACTGTGGATATAACTTACTGTTGATACACCCATACTTTCCTTTCACCTTTTAGTCCCAAATTCAGATGAGGAAGATGGAGTGTCTTGGAACAGCAAAGTGGCCACGTGTTTTCATTGTCCTATGAAGGACCTGAGCCTTACTCAGGGGGAATCCTCTTATGAGCTGACCCATATCCAGGTGTAGCTTACACCAGTAATTGGCAGGACGGGTTACAAAGAAGGAGTGGACCCTTCATTGTTCTTATGTTTGCTACAGAGGAGGTTTTGTGGTTGCTACAGTAATATTGAATGACAGGATTTGGAATTAAACTTGGAGAATAAGAGAAAAAAATATTTATTCACTACTCTGTCAAGATCTCCACCAGTAGGTACATTGCAAGACACTGAGCTGCTCTGGAACATGAGATACTTGGTGCGGATAAAATGATCTGGGTGGTCTGGCATAGTGGCTCCCTGGGAAATATAGAACCCCACATAAACTGGATTCCAAATCGTGCAGGGGACCGCACCACTCTCTCTTGGACTACTGCAATGCACTCTACGTGGGGCTACCTTTGAAGGTGACCCGGAAACTCCAACTAATCCAGAATGCAGCAGCTAGACTGGTGACTGGGAGTGGCTGCCGAGACCATATAACACCGGTCCTGAAAGACCTACATTGGCTCCCATTGCGTTTTTGAGCACAATTCAAAGTGTTGCTGCTGACCTTTAAAGCCCTAAATGGCCTCGGCCCAGTATATCTGAAGGAGCGTCTCCACCCCCATCGCTCAGCCCAGACACCAAGGTCCAGCTCCGAGGGTCTTCTGGTGGTTCCCTCACTGCGAGAAGGGAAGCTGCAGGGAACCAGGCAGAGGGCCTTCTCGGTAGTGGTGCCCATCCTGTGGAAAGCCCTCCCATCAGATGTGAAGGAAATAAACATCTACCTGACTTTCAGAAGACATCTGAAGTTTAGGGAAGTTTTTAATGTTTGATGTTTTATCTTCTTCTTCTTCTTCTTCTTCTTCTTCTTCTTCTTCTTCTTCTTCTTCTTCTTCTTCTTCTTTAGAGTTTACACCCAAATTGGATGTCTGAATAGGTTTTTAAGATTCCCTCCAGTGCTCCACTGTATCCTCCTATCCAGCACATTCTATTCCCATGTGCAGGATTCCCTTCTGCCAAACTCTCATCCTCGTCTGTCCCTGTTTGTGGTAAACTAGGCATGTGGGAGGGTTGTGTGGCAACAGTAAAGGACACAGATTGGTGCATGCCCCTGGCCTGAAATCAGTTTGCCCATCTTCCCCCCTTCCAAACCTACTAGAAGAGGGGTTGGCTAACCAGTGTCTCTCCAGATATTGGCTGTTTCTTATGGAGATGTGAATCTGGATACATTGCTTGCAGGCCACAAAACATGCTTCATGTTGGCTCAGGGCATTTCCGTGCAAAGAGCTACAACACTGGAGTGTGTGTCTGTGTGTGAGAGAAGATGATAATACAGAAAGGGACAGCTACATTTTCTAATGGATTTCTCTCTCCCTCCCTTTTCCCAATCCAAAACCTTTCCCTGTTATCTCTTCTGCAGAGTACTGCACTGTAAAATTCAAATTTCCATGGATTGCACAGATGCATGAAATCGCTCTCAGCTCCTGTCTGACAGCTAGAGCCTGCCCCTGGCCAGTTTTCATCTTCCCTTCCCTCAGGAGGAAGACTTTATTCTGGGAGGAAGGGTGAGAGTGCACTCCTCATTGGCTCTTCGGGCACAATAAAGCTAGAGCTACTACATACTTACATTTCTTTTATTTATTTATTAGCAATTCCCCTCTATTACTAACTTCTATTACTTGACAGCCACGTGTGGAATTCAGACCCACCCACACAATATTTCCTTGGCCTTCCTGACCTCACTTACTTAACTCTTCCCAATTATCCCAAGGCAGGTTGTGACAGCATCACCTCAGTGTGTTGACAACTTCCTCATTGGCCTTCTCATACACCAAGGGTGAGAATCCTCAGGCCCAGTGGACCGAATGTGGCCCTCTGGTAGGGTTGCCATATTTCAAAAAGTTAAAATACAGACATAAATGTGGGTTTTTAGTTGTTGAGGTTTATATGCAAAAAAAATTAAAAAGGATTTTTTGGGGGCTATTTTTAAGGAAACTCACCAAAATCTACACTTCTGAGATGGGCTGGCATACATCCAGATTTCCCCAGACATTTCAGTGATTTTCCCAGCAACCCTACCCTCCGGGCATTTCTGTGTACCTCCATCCCCATTGTTCCGCCCAGACACCAAGATCCAGCACTGGGACCCTTCTGACAGTTCCCTCACTGTGAGAAGTGAAGATACAGGGAACCAAGCAGAGAGGGCCTTCTTGGTTGTGACGCCCACCCTGTGTAATGCCCTCCCGCCAGAAGTTAACTATACAGTGGTACCTCAGGTTACATACGCTTCAGGTTACATACACTTCAGGTTACAGACTTCGCTAACCCAGAAATAGTGCTTCAGGTTAAAAACTTTGCTTCAGGATGAGAACAGAAATCGTGCTCTGGCGGTGTGGCAGCAGCAGGAGGCCCCATTAGCTAAAGTGGTGCTTCAGGTTAAGAACAGTTTCAGGTTAAGTATGGACCTCCGGAACGAATTAAGTACTTAACCCAAGGTACCACTGTATAACCTTTAAAAGACATCTGAAGGCAGCCCTATGTTTTTATATTCGTTGGAAGCTGCCTAGAGTGGCTGGGGTAACCTAGCCAGATGGATGGAGTACTACTACTACCAGTGGCGTAGCATGGGTTGTCAGCACCCGGGGCAAGGCAAGTAATTTGCGCCCCCTAACCCGTGGATTTGCGCCCCCTAACCCGTGGATTTGCGCCCCCTAACCCTAACCCCCAGATGTTGCGCCCGGTGCGGCCGGCCCCCCCTGCACCCCCCACGCTACACAACTGACTACTACTACTACTACTACTATTTCTAACTGGCCCTTGTGTCTCTTCTCATGCCACGCCCATTCGCCAGAAACACGTTGCCCTGCTCAAATGCTACTGACCGCATTGAAAGTGTTGTTGAACTGTGACCATGCCCCTTGCTTACCTGATGGAAAGTTGGGGTGTCTGTGTACAAACCTCTGACTTTGGCATGCCTGCATTGTCCTGTTCACTTTTGTCCCTGATTCAACCACCACTGGCATATGGAAGCTGCACTATCTGTAAGTTTATGTAGCTTACTCCCAGGTTGGTTTGGCTGGCACCTTTAGGCACCAGGCAAAAATGTTCCTCTTTAACCAGGCCTTGGACTAATTGACATCCATTGCCCTTTTAAAATGTGTTGGGGAGGAGGGAAATTATTGGGTTGTTCTTGTTTTTACTATTTTGTGTTTTTATATTGTGATTTTATGTTATGCATCACTCCGAGACCTGTGGGTATAGGGTGGTATGCAAATGTTAATAAGTAGTAGTAGTAGTAGTAGTAGTAGTAGTAGTAGTAGTAGTAGCAGCAGCAGCAGCTAACCCTTCCTGAATGCATTGTGAATATTCTGTGAAATCACAAGACATCACAACAGCTCATTCAAGACCTGGAGTGTTGGCTTGCTGGCAAGTGGCCAAATCTAGTTTCTTAACCTACAATATTAATTGCCTGATATTTTATATTGGATGAATTTGAAGAATTGCCATGGACATGCTCAGATTTGGCTTACATAGATCATGATCGTTTCATGCATTTTGGGGATTCCTTCTTCAGCACGGCTACAAGGAAGGCCCAGGAGCAATTCTCCTTTCTGAGGTTTCGAGGCTGTGTTGTGAATTTCCATTCAGATCTGTGTGGATTTCACAGGGACTTGCTAATAATGGCAATATTGATTACTTTCAAAATGTTGAACTCTCTGAAAATAAATGAGGCAGACAAGTATTCACAGATGCACGGATGCAAGTCAGAAATAATGAAGCTCTAGCTAAACAACAACAAAAAACACTCCTGGAACATGAGCACATTAACTGGAAGTTTCCCTGTCCAAAAAAAGAGCAGTGGAAGATGGCACACCTTAACTAGAGATCTGTGTGGGGAGACAAGCTTCCACTAATTCAGTGGATGTCAACACAATTGGCACACTGAGCAGGCACATTTGAGCCCAATTGAATCAGCTGCAAGTACATATATCAGGTACATATCACCATCTAGCAGGGATGCTGACTTGGGCCCCAGACTATGGGTGCCAGTGACACCTGGGAGCCCCAGAAGTCCTGTCTGAGGCCTCGTGAAGGCTTGGACACACCTCCAAGGCCCCACGAGACCTCAGACATGACTTGTGGAAGTCTGGAAGAACCCGGAAGTTGTGTTGGAGGCCCCGAGGTGTGGGTGCCAAGTACCCACAATTACCCACAACCCCCCAGGGCTCCCTGTAGTTGGCACCAGTGCCATCTAGAGACATACATTGTTGTATTGAGGTTAAGCTGGGTCCACACTGCCTGCTGCTTTGGGAGAGGCATTTAGAAGGGTGTTAGCCATCCTAAAAGGACGCGGGTGGCTCTGTGGATTAAACCACAGAGCCTAGGACTTGCTGATCAGAAGGTCGGCTGTTCGAATCCCCGTGACGGGGTGAGCTCCCGTTCCTCAGTCCCTGCTCCTGCCAACCTAGCAGTTCGAAAGCACGTCAAAGTGCAAGTAGCTATATAGGTACCATTCTGGTGGGAAGGTAGATGGCGTTTCCTTGTGCTGCTCTGGTTCACCAGAAGCGGCTTAGTCATGTTGGCCACATGACCCGGAAGCTGTACGCTGGTTCCCTCGGCCAATAAAGCAAGATGAGCTCTGCAACCCCAGAGTTGGCCATGACTGGACCTAATGGTCAGGGGTCCCTTTACCTTTACCTTTAGCCACCATAAAAAGGTAAAGGAACCCTGGACGGTTAAGTCAAGTCAAAGGCGACTATTGGGTTGCAGTGCTCATCTCACTTTCAGGCTGAAAGCGAGCCTTGTCCACAGACAGCTTTCTGGGTCATGTGGCCAGCATGACTAAACTGCTTCTGGTGCAACGGAACACCATGATGGAAGCCAGAGTGCACAGAAATGCCATTTAGCTTCCCACCACAGTGGTACCTATTTATCTACTTGCACTGGCATGGTTTCACTCTGCTAGGATGGCAGGAGCTGGGACAGAGCAACAAGAGCTCACCCCATTGCGGGGATTCAAACTGCCAACCTTCTGATTGGCAAGCCCAAGGCTCAGTGGTTTTGACCACAGCGCCACCCTAAGTCTGGCTTTGCAGAAATCTTTTGCACATGTATTCTTAACCAGATTAGGAATGATGTGTGCAAATGGAGCAATCCACATGACAGCTTTTCTCAAAAAGCAATAGCCGTGCCTGTTTGTTTGTTTGGCAGGGATAAGAATAGGAAGATGACTTCCCTCTCTCAACTCTTCCCTTAGGTGCATTGCTGCACCTGGAATAGGACTCTATGCACGTAGCCCTGATTGCTCTACAGTATATGAACAGCAGAACATGGATCAGTGACCCCAATATCTTTCCCAGGCAGGGGATGTTGGCATGAATTCATTTGTGTTGAATGATATCAATGAACCTTTTTTTTTTTTTTAATGAGTTTCTAATGATAAATGCCAACCAAAGAGGACATAGCTGAATATTCTAGAAAATGTCAACCACTCAGATTCAAAATGGTTGTTTTCCTTCCTAGCAAAAATGAATGTGATCATAATACACTGGCACAATGGAAACTCTGAAAGCAAAATAATTCAAACCAAAATCACACCATATATTTGAAGCACTGTGATATCACTTTAAACAGTTGTGGCTTCCCCCCAAGTATTCTGGCAGCTGTGGTTTGTTAAGGGTGCTGAAAGTTGTTAGGAGACCACCTATTCACCTGACAGAGCTATAATTCTCAGAGTGGTTTAACATGCAACCCCTCTTCACAGGGAACTCTGGCAATGCTAGGTTTCTGAAGGGAATAAAGGTCTTCTAACAACTCTCTGCACCCTTAACAAACTACAGCTCCCAGAATTATTTGGGGGAAGCCACAACTGTTTAAAGTGATATCACAGTGTTTCAAATATGGTATGAATGTGGCCTAAGAAACAGACAGACAGAACGGTACCATACCCTCCAACATTTCTCAGATGAAAATTGGGACACCCTCCAATATTTTTCTGATGAAAATAGGGACCTCCTAAGGAAAAGTGGGACATTCTGGAGTGGCAGAAACCAGAACGGCTTCTGTAAATCCGGGACTGTCCCTGGAAAATAGGGACACTTGGAGGGTCTGCGGTACTGATTGTAAATGTTTTGGTGCTAAAATTCCTGATCCTGGACACATTGTATCCGGCACTATTAATCATCTGTTTGGAAGGGAGATCTAAATTCACCCCTCTGCTCCCCTCCCCTTGTTCCCTCCAAAGAGATGACTGAAAACATTGTATTGTATTCAATCGGGGCTGTGCAGTACTTTGCCAGATGAATGCATCTTCCTAACAGCGCAACCCTAGACTTGCCAGGTTGTTGAACTTGAATATTAAAGTGATAAATGCCGAGGAAATTGTTACCAGCAGCGAGGCAGATTTGTGTGTGTGCTCTCGTATTACGGTTCGTCAGATGTCAGACGCAGATAGAAAGTGGGAGGCTTGTAATGCCGCCTGAGGCACTTGAGCACCCAATTCTTATTAAAGTTAACTAGAACTAACTACCCAATGTTGCTTCGTTGCTTAGGGATGAGTTCAAAAAACCACAGTGGGAATGAAAGCATTTTGGGTGGGTGGAAAGCATCCAACAAAACAGTGAAGGAGGCATAAATGAATTAAAAACCCAAGACACCCCTATCCCTAGCTACATTAGCTTCAAAATAACTTCCAGTTACTTCCCAGAATGCTTGTGATTATCAGAAAACAACAATGATAAACTTTTAGCTCCTGTAATGACATCATCACTTTGCATATGAAGCAGCTGCTTCTTTCCCTCTGGATCTAGCCACACATTAAATTCCCCATAGTGTTGTTCCTCCAGCTGTTCCTCAGGGACCAATATCTCCCGGCCCTGCTGCCACTTAGCTAGACTCAATCTCCTTGGGAGCATCTTTGGCTGGTCCCTATCGTGTGCATGGGTCCAGCCTACCAAGCAGCAAGGGGTGGATCCTTTGAGAGCCAGTGTGGTGTAGTGGTTAAGAGCGGTAGTCTCGTAAGCTGGGGAACCGGGTTCGCGTCTCCGCTCCTCCACATGCAGCTGCTGGGTGACCTTGGGCCAGTCACACTTCTTTGAAGTCTCTCAGCCTCACTCACCTCACAGAGTGTTTGTTGTGGGGGAGGAAGGGAAAGGAGAATGTTAGCTGCTTTGAGACTCCTTAAAGGGAGTGAAAGGCGGGATATCAAATCCAAACTCTTCTTCTTGTGGCTGGGAGACTTCTTTGGTTTGAATGCAGGCCAGCAGGCATAGGATGGAGTGGCCAGTGATCCCCCTGGTTCCAATTCTATGTGGGTCAGTGATGAAAGACATAGATGCATATGAAGTCTTTAAGCCAAGATGAGCAACCTTTGGAAGCTGCGGCCACTGTTTTCATCCTGCTTATTATTCCCACAGGTATAAGGTTAGGTTATGAGCTGTTCCATTGCAGATCCTTGATGATAGATAAATAAAAGTGGTGACACAGTTGAGGAACTGGTGGGTCAGGTGTCTTCATTATGTCCTGTGAAGGCAATGTATCTGATATAGCTTCTCTCTGGAGCATTGAGAAGAATGAAAAGGGTGGCTAGACCCAGCCACCCACCTCTACTTGGAGTGTTCTCACCATGATCATGTAACCCCACCAGTCAAGGAAAGGGCCCAGGGGATATTATGGAGCAGGCCCTGCTTAGTTCAATATATCTACAATGTTTTCGGTCTTTATTCTGATGTTGTTGTTAGAATGCAACAATTTTTTTTCCAGCTGGACCTCACCAGAACTCAGTTCCAGCTCCTCTCAGGTGGGTACCATTGCCATTCCAAGAGAATGAGGGAAGTGTTCATGGTAAGTTCTGGCACCTCTTTTTTTTCCTAGAAAAATAGCACTGGTTATTGCCATCCAATTCAACATCAAAAATGGACCATTGTCTGTGTGCCTGGGCAAGCCAGTTTATCATTTGCAGGGTCCAGCAATACCTTTCTGTATGTGCCATATACTGTACAAACACATGCATATGACTAATGAGGATTCTCACATCAGAAGTCAGTTATTGCAAACTGGTAGGTGTATACCTAAATGCCACCTGGAGTGTCAGTTTGTAGGATGTCAGCTCACGACTAACTGTGAAATAGGTCACCCATTTTGACATCAGTCTAATATGCATACATTTACAGAGGAGCATGACAAATGCTAAAAGAGCTAGCAGATAAGGGCAGATGTCAAAGTATCAAGAGTCTGATGATACACAATAAATTATAAATTCCAGATTATCTGCAATAAAACTCTCTCTAGTTATCCAAACTTCATTGTTACCGGAATTTACGGTCTATATTTCCTACACAGTTCAATGCTAACTTTACCTTATTTATAGGGAGAGAGCAAGAGAATTTACAAGTATTTTAACATTCTGATTGAACACATTTGTACCCTGAATCTTTTTTCATTGGAAGAAGTAGGATATAACACACTAGACAACACTAGAATGTTTGTACTTTTGATGTTTTAATGTTTGATGTTTTGGTGTGTTCCTTTATTAGCTTCTCCTGTGATCCCAGGAGTAGAGATAGCTCAGACAGTAGAGCATAAGGCTCTTAGTTTCAGGATCATGGTTCAAGCCCCATGTTGGGCAAAAGATTCCTGCAATGCAGGAGGTTGACCTAAATGACCATTGGGGTCCCTTTAAATTCTATGATTCTATACTTTGTTGGATGGGTGTGGAGCAATAAATGATGATGATGATGATAGTAATAATAATGTAACACATTTTAGACAAGACTAGATTAGATTAACTAAAATCAATTCCAGATGACCTGTTTATTGAGCACTCATCCTGATTTGTTTCCACAAAGTTCACGGGGAGGTTAGACAATGTGAGCTGCTTCTTGAGCATTCATTCCAGACCATTTAATTTGCCTTGCAGCAAGCAAACACTGCCCCACACTTTCAACTGCTTTCTCTTATCCTTTTCTCGTTTGGGGGGCAAACGCATTTGAGACTGTCAAATCAGCTTTTATTACACAGCCTGAATCTGCCAATATGTGATGGAATCCCAACTGAAAATAGAGACATTTCATTGCGAGACTGGAAGTAAAGAGGCAACACGTAACATTTGGATTTAACTAGGGCCACTTTATTAATTGCAGCTTGAGAAATTATGAACTGCATAAGGGAAAGGAGACCATGTGTGGGGAACACTAAATCCTCTAACAGGCTCCTAAACCTGATGTGAATGGGTGAGCCTATTCTGCAGGGGTAAAAAAATCTACCTCTTTCCCTCTGCCACACCCCTTCAGGTGAGGAGATAGGTTTTCCTGACTCACGCCACCTTGGAGCTTCACAAATCCAAATGTGTGTCATCACTTCCCAGATATTTGATGATACTCTTCTTAGTTAAATCTCTTGTTATTTTAAACTTTCATGGTGTTTTATTCCCCTGGAAATGTGTTGTAAGAACATTCAGTTAGTATATTGATTGTTAAATGCTGTATCTATCTTTTTTATAGCTTACATAGAGAATTATGCAGAAAATCTGATTTAATATGCTAACTGTTCGCTGTAATAAACATTGATTGATTGATTGAATGAGTGTCACAGGTTAACCTCAAAAGCGACCCATACCTCGCACCTTGGGCCTCCCAGTTCTGTGAATAAGTCTGTGGAATCACTAATTATTTAGCTCCCACCACTAATTGCTGCTACCCAACTCTGTAGTATGAGGTGGGCGAATTTTTTTTTTGGTTCTGATAGCCAATTGCAGAAGAGGACAAAAGAATTCTACTTTGCCCTATCTATGATGTGCAGCTAATATCACACTGTATACCAGGAGAGTGTGTGTCAGTGATGTCTACAGAGAAGGAAGAGTTGGACAGGAAGGCCTTATGTATCCTCTCTCTCTCTCTCTCTCTCTCTCTCTCTCTCTCTCTCTCTCTCACACACACACACACACACACACACACACACACTCTTCAGAGCTGGTGGCTGTGGCTGCTTAGTGGTACACCGGAAGTGGTTCCTAGCCAGGCTTCCAGCCCCTACCAGAAATGTGCTCCTACCCAGACTCCTTTTTTGAGCTGACCAAAGAAGCAGTAGTCTTGAAGCATCCTATGTTGCCATACTATTCTTACTTTTTTATACGTTGTTGTTTGTTGTTAAAAGTTGTCAAGCAAAACAGCTTGTCAAGCAAAACTAGCTCTTCCCTAGTTTTATCCAACAATGGGTAGAGTCAGACAGATAATGTTATCTTAATGAAAGCCAATCTTTCCTGTCCTTTTTTCACTAGGTGACTGAAAATGAAGAGCTAGGTGTCGCTTCTGATGAACTGGGAGTGGTGCCAGTATTTCCATGGGTGTAGATGTTCAACATTTCCATTGTGTAGATTATGTTATTCATAAACTGGGTGTTCCATGTGAGTTCTTGCCCATTTGAAGGTCCCCAATATCACCTCTTTTAAAAGGGAATAGAGATTGCATTGGCTGGCTGCTTTCCTCTTGATTGGGTGTTGAATCATCTTCCACTTTTGTCTCAAGGCAATGTGCGAAATATAACAGAAACAGTTGGAAAATGGTTAAAAATAGCAGAAGAGGAATTTAAAAACAATACAAAATCAACAACAATGGCAGACACCTATTGATCTATTGGCATGGAACATCCTATCAATCTGTATAATAGATGCAGCTTTTTGCTGCATTAAGAAGACCATTTTAATCTGGGCCTAGTTGAAGGGGTCCATCACAACCAGGCAATTGGAGCTTATCAAACAAACATTGGTCTGTGACACCTCCTCCACTTCTGAAACAAACTTGTTCCACCTTCATGGAACTGTAAGAATTGGCTGACTGCGAGAAAACTGAAGGCAGGAAAACAATGTTATTATAAAAGAATAAATGCAATGGAGAAAAATAATCCTTTAGGAATGATGTCCTCGAATCTTTTTCCTGAATAATTTTCATGTATTCAAACCCTGACAAATCTGCAGCTTTGTGTTTCTCTTCAGCACCTGGCAAATTATCATTCCTATGTTTTGCATACTTGCCACAAATGATTTAGTGGTGTAGTTGTGTAACATAATCAGGTTGGTCTATTAAAATTCACCTTTTGACGGTTCTCGGCTTCTTTATTTAGTTCTGTGGAGACATTTTGTTAGATAAATATGGGACTACTTCTGGATTTCCTACAGGCCACTGTGAGAACAGGATGCGGGACTAGTCAGGCCATTGCCCTGATCCAGTAGGGTCTTCTTATGCTCCTAAACTTTCTTATGCTCCTAAACTTTCCCTTTTGTGTGGGGAGATACAAGCTCTCCTTTGCTAACTTCAGCTAAGCCCTTCTGGCTGCATCTTTGTAAGACATCTGAGGATATGAATTGTGAATTTTCATACAGAGAAAGGCCTAGGTCAGCTGACCCCAGCCTGGTGTTCTCCAGATGTTTTGTACTGTGTAGGCTTTGGATTGATGGGAGCTGCAGCTGGAACATCTGGAGGGCACCTGGATAGAGAAGGCAGACTGAGAATAAATGAGGGGATTTGATTAGGGACTTATATTCATGTTTATGGCATCTTGTTTTTGTTTCCGTGTCCCTTCGTCTCTCCATTCACTTTTCCCATTTTAGACTGCGAGCCTCCAGGACAGGGAGCTGTCTGTTTTTATTTCATATAGAAATAGCTGTTTCTTATAGATAATGACGAGAAGGGAGAAGATATGCCTACATTCTAACCATCATCTGCAACAAACTAGAAGAAAATTGCTACATTTCTAGGTCACCTACAGGTAGCGATGGAGGAAATCACAAGCTCCTTTTTTCCTATTCATTCTCATTCGTAGGAGCCTTTACAGATTTCAGAATTCTGGGCCTGAGCCAATCGAGAGAGAAACATATTTAAATGTCATTGATTTCAGTGAGAGAGCCTGAATTTTCAGGAGGCTGCAAACCTATGCACACCTAGTCGGTGGCAAGTCAAACTGTCAGACCTAGGCTGTATACACATTATTGGCTTAAAATGCTGTTAGGTCATTCTTTTTCTCAATTCAGGTTGAGACTGGGGAAACCACATCAAAATGCAGCGTTTCACAAGAAATTAAGGATAGTTAAAGGAACGATACAGATTGTGACTAATGTCCTGTGCACACCGCTTTCCAAATGCAGAGTGTGTACACAGCTTCGCTGGTGAGGAAATATATACAGGAGTTAGGCTGCACATTTCTCACACTGAAATGAATCAATTTTAGGTATGGCTCATTACTTTTTGCAAAATAAAATTGCACCGATTTCAATGGAAACAGTTAGTCAGAACAGCAGCCAAACTGCTTTTTGACATGCATATGTCTACACAGAAGTAATATTTACTGAATTCAGTGGAGCTCACTTCCAGGTGGGTGTTCATAGGATTCCAGCATCTGTTCTTCCATCCACCCCACATAAAACATCACACGTGTATATCACATGTTGGTTTCAATTATTGCATTATAAAAGAGTTTCCCACATGCATGTATACCACTTGATTTCTCATTACCTAATTATTTAATGCTTGATGTCATGCAGCTAAATGTGCGAACTGACTCTGATGATCAATCTGTGGTGGCTCATTCACACATGCAAGTCACAAACCTTTGATGCTGCAGTCATCAAGTGATGAATATGCATGAGCGAATTATCTCATAGAGTTGTTTGCACTCTCTGTGCAAACAGTATCTTGTTGATTGGGAGGAAAATTTCCCTGTGATAACCTTACTGATAAATTAAACAGGATTGAATTGGCAGACTGGGAGCTGAAACATAACAGGTGTGATGGTGGTTGTGGAAGCACAAAAATGGCCATGAATAATAATGTATCCCATTTTTTATTGAATTGCTGGTTTATTAATTGTATAACCCACCTTTCTTCCCAAAGGAGCCTGGGACTTCAAGGAGCTCAAGTCCATGTACATCAGGGGGACGAGGGAGTCTCAGGTCCAGTGGCCAAATGAGGCCCTCCAAGACTCTCCATCTGACCCTCAGAACTTTTCCCAGGCCACACCAATCACTACCATTGTACCCCAAGTGTTTTGCCTGGACAGAATCTGTCCTTGAACTCTGATACAGTGATACCTTGGTTCCCGAACGGCTTAGTTGCCGAACCAAATCTGCTCCCAGATGCCGCAAACCCTGAAGTGAGTGTTCTGGTTTGCAAACATTTTTCGGAAGCCAAACATCCAACATGGCTTCTGCATGAGTGCAGGAAGCTCCTGCAGCCAATCAGAAGCCATGCCTTGGTTTTCAAACAGTTTTGGGAGTTGAACAGACTTCCAGAATAGATTAAGTTTGAGAACTAAGGTACGACTCTATTGCCTCTTGGTTGTTAGGAGTAAGTGTATGTAAGAACTGGCCTACTGTCCAAAATAATAATAAAAATTATCATTGGTGTGTGGTCTGTGGACCAGTGGGACTAGCCTAGACCCCTAAATGTTCCGGGCAGGACCTTTCCATTCACCTGCTTAGCCAATGTCTCCCGGCTCCATGTATGTGTTTGTGCCTCTCTCTCTCTCTCTCTCTCTCTCTCTCTCTCTCTCTCTCTCTCTCCCCCTCCCTCTCTCTTCCTCTGTGTGTATCTGATTATGTCTTTAAAGACTGCAAAACCGTATGACCCTGCAGAGCAATGCACATGCATGAACAGGAAGCAGCTGCTTGAAGCCCCAATTCTCCTTTCTTTTTTAAGAAAGAGCGATGAAGAAAGCTTGAAGTGCCTATGGGGTAGGGGTGGGAGACAAGAATTCTCCACCAATGCTGTCATATCTGTCAGCTTGAAATCTCATGTAATTTATTCTTAAGACATATTCTTGGCAATACATACTATCTTCTTTGGTGTTGTGACTGTTCTGTGTATGCTTAAGGTCCTGAATGGCTCTCTTCTTCCAGAAAGAAGTGTGAGCACCATTCGTGCTTGTCTAAATGTGAGTAGGATTGTGGTCTTCTCCCATGGAGCTCACAATCCAGTACAAAACGAGGTGTGTTTTAACCCATTATTGCAATCTTCAGCTTGTATATGGGTTTGCGAGGCTACTCAGCTTCATAGCCCTTTTGAAATGCAAGTTCAAATGATAAAAGATTGGGACATACAGTCTTGCCAAAGGAGCATTTTTGAGTCACGCTTATTCAATGTGTTCAGTTTGAGTACATACTTGATTTACACTCCCCTCCAAAGCAGTGTGACTTAAACTGTGTCTGTAGCTGGCTGCACCTGGAATGGTGGTTGTTTTTCTTTTGTCCTTTAAACAGCAAGTACAGTGAAACAAACAACAACAAAGCCACCAAACACCAGGCTAAAGTAGCTACTAACATACCATCATAAATGGCATTCCTAGAGTGTTCCTAATTATATGTTACTAACATCTTTTCTAATTCACAATTATAATGATAAACATGTTTCCATCTAGCATGCCTTTGATAAAGCAGGGCTAATTGACAGTCTGAAAACAGAGAGATAAAATCCATACTTTTTTTTCCCCTGAAATGCTGAAAATGTAATTTACTTGCCAGCACTATTCATACAGAGCTGTATAGACAAGAACCACTGTGATCCACCAGCCTCTCAAGATGGGATGCTGGTATTCAACCTCAGCTAGCCTATTAATAATGAGATGAAGAGACAGTGCATCCCATAAACCATAAAAGTGCTAAGATAAGATGGAATAAGATAGACCTTCAAAGACCCTAGTCTCCAGCAATGATGTAAGGGTTCATTATATATCTGTATCCTGAAACCCAAGCTTAAGTCTACTTCACCATATGGTGCTTGCCCTTTCATGTTACTGAAGCATGGATCCAAACACTTGATAATATCTGCACCTGGAATATGGTGAAGTTTTCCTTCCTTTTTTTTTGAAGGGCAATATCCCCAAAATTGAGTAGTTTTATAATCTGAGGATAGTCTGGTCACCTGCACAGATTAGATAAAAAGTATTATTTAAGGTGTTTCTGGACACAGCTTTAAACCTGGGTGCTCAGGTAGTAGCTGTACTCATGAGTCCCTTTGCTCTGCTGAGTTTGCTCTGCACCAACTTCATTTGTTTCTGACAATTACAGGCCTTGCCACAGTGACAGATGCCTTAGTTCCACCTAGATCAGGGGTCAGCAAGGCTTACCGGGCATGGGCCAGATCACTCTTGCAGAGATCCACCATGGGCCAGACCGGCTCAGCGTGAAACTGGAAATCATGTCTGTGCATGTCCACAGTGCAGGAAACTGCTTCTGCACATGCCCAGACTCTGAAAATCATGCCTGTGTAGAAGTGATTTTCAGCATCTGGGCATGTACAGAAGCAATTTCCGGTGCCACAGACATAAAAGGTAAAGGGACCCCTGACCATTAGGTCCAGTCGTGACCGACTCTGGGGCTGCGGCGCTCATCTCGCTTTATCGGCCGAGTGATACAGCTTCCGGGTCATGTGGCCAGCATGACTAAACCGCTTCTGGCGAACCAGAGCAGCGCACGGAAACACCGTTTACCTTCCCGCCGGAGCGGTACCTATTTATCTACTTGCACTGGTGTGCTTTCGAACTGCTAGGTTGGCAGGAGCAGGGACCGAGCAACGGGAGCTCACCCCGTCGCGGGGATTCGAGCCGCTGACCTTCTGATCAGCAAGCCCTAGGTTCTGTGGGTTGGACCACAGTGCCACCCGCGTCCCGCCGCAGACATGCACAGACCCAGTTTCTGGAGTCTGGATATCTGAAGAAGCGGTTTCAGGAGCCACATAAGAGAGTCCCTGTGCTGTGCTGCGCCAGTTTAGCACAGCACACAGGGGCTCACTGAGCGAGCGGCTTGGTTCAGGGGCAGCTCATGGGCCGGTTAAGCAACACTCATGGGCTGCTTCCAGCCCATGGGTCTTAGGTTGCCAACCTCTGATCTAGATTGAATTATTGCAATATGCTCAATATGCGGCTATCTTGAAAAATCTCTGGAAACATCAGTTGTGCCCAGAATGCAAGGATGGATGGTGGTTGGTGTTCACATGCAGGAGCATATTATACCTGTCCTTCAAGGATTACACTGTCACCAGTTTGTTTCTAGGCAGAATGCTAGTGATTACCTTTAAAGCTCTAAATGGTTTAGGCGCAGGATATTTTAGGGACCACCTTGTCCATGTCAGCCTACCTGTGCCCTGCATTCTGACACACAGACCCTTACAATTATAGAACTGTAGAGCTGGAATGGACCATAAGGATCATCTACAGTGGTGCCTCGCAAAACGAAATTAATTCGTTCCGCAAGTTTTTTCGTATAGCAAATTTTTCATCTTGCGAAGCACGGTGTCGGAAAAGTTTTGGAAAAGCTTCAAAAATCACCAAAAACCTCAAAAAAGGCTACCACGCCGTGTTCTATGAGTTGCTCCTCGAAGTCAAGTCGCAACTGTATTAACGGTGTTAAGAAAAAGGAAACAAACTTGCAAAAAACACAAGACGTTTTCGTCTTGCAAAGCAAGCCCATAGGGAAATTCGTCTTGCGAAGCAGCTCAAAAACCGCAAAACCCTTTCGTCTAGTGAGTTTTTCGTCTTGTGAGGCATTTGTCTTGCGGGGCACCACTGTAGTCCAATCCTCTGTCCAATGTGGGGCTCAAACCCACAATCCTGAGATTATGAGTCTCATGTTCTACCATCTGAGCTAGGCTAGTTTCTTCTTTGCTTTTTCCGGGCATGATCTGTTCTCCACATCCAAACACGCTTCCTTTTTTTGCCTCAGAGCTTTCCTGATGAAAACACACCCTTTAAAGCTCAATCCAATTAGACATTTTCTCCAAGTGGGTTTTTTCAGGAAAACCCCACACTTGGATATGGAGCTTTGAGGCACAGGCCTGTGCCTAGAAAGAGTGGGGCAAAAGGTAAGTGTGGGTAAGCACTACATCTCAGCTATGGCGGAGGCTTGGCTGATGGGAAACAGAGAAAGGGCATTATTTTGGGACACTTTGCCCCAGGAAGCTCAGTTGCCTGCTTACGATTGCCATTCTAAATGCACTTACTAGAGAGTGAGCCCCATTTAGAGTAGCAAGACTTGCATCTTAGTTACGTTGCAAAGGGCCAACATAGCCTTTTGTATGAAGTTGTTTATTTATTTGTTGCTGCTGCTACCACTACAGTATTGGTCCACTGCATTAACATTTCCAGTTCTCATTTATTTGTATATGATCCAGTGTAATTCCCCATAAAATAAGTTCATATTTAAATAAGTGCTGTGCATCAGATCCCATTGAGCCACTCTCCTGTAGATAGGATCACTGTCTATATGATCCTACCTATATTTTAGCAGCTATCAGTTAATTTATTAGTAACTGTGTTACTCTGAAGGCATGCTCGCTTGTTTCACAATGAGGTGGGTGTGCCCCAAATGAGGTTTAGCTAGATGTCTATGCCATGCCAGTCAATGATGGGCTCCTCTTCCTTTTGCAGTGGCGGAAACATTTCCATGCAGATATACACATTTTTGTATGCAGTTTTGACTAACGCACACAGTTTTGCAAGCACCATTGACTTCAGTGTGATTTACTTCTGAATAAATATGCTCAGGATTCCACTGCAATGTCTCAGTTCCCACAGTAATATCTGAGCCTAGTAAAGCACCCCAAGATAGTATTTCCCTGTTATTTCTGCATGCTAGACATCTTCTGAATGCACTCCCATGTGGTTAGACCTGACTAAGATTTGCAACATTTGCATCTTGGAGGCCAATCATTGCTTCGGGTCAAACTACAGTAAGAAATGCAAGGGTCTGTGTGTTGAATAATGAGAACTTGTTTATCTGGGTCATTGCAATGCTCTGGAAAGCTCTACAGGTCAGTTCTAAAGGGCTTAAAGTTTTATTAGGCCATCAAGACTGCAATCTTCAGCACAATTACTTGGAAGTGCTTTCTACTGAAACCAATGAAACAGATGGCTGTTTCACATATGCATGATCATCGCTTGATTTCACTACACTAAATCGCTATGTGTAATGACTGGCAACTGAATGTGTGAACTGATTCCACTGCAAAATGCTGTATGGGAAAGGATGTGACAGTTCTCTCCATGGTGTTATACGGTGGATGATTCTTCCACACGTGCAAGGAATCACAGGGTGCGGTGGTCATCATGGGCTGGTAGAAACTTACAAGATAACACTTGGCTGTGGAGCAGGGCCATGCATGTCTACCTTTCCAATATCTAGATCCAACCAATGTACATGTGTGGGCATCCCATCTGCATAACACACACACAGTAAGTTCAATGTCTGTCGTATAGAGCAGCACATTCCATATACAACATAAAACCTGGGAATCAGTGTGCAAATGAGACACCCACTCGACTACATCTGGTGGGCCTATAGGCAGGCATTGCCAGTGGCAGGAAGTGGTTAAACAGAATTCTGAAATCATCCAAAGAGCCCCTGGGCAGATCCAAATGATACGAAGCCAATGTGACATATATGGGGGTGGATTATGGTGGTGTAGCTATCCCTGATTCCAGACTCGGTTCAGGAGTGGGGCTACTGCTAAGCTGGCCTGGAGCCTAGCAGAGGGAAAATAAGCCCTTAAAATAAAACCACCCTTTTGCCACTGTAACTCCTGCTGGGCTACGAGGTCATGTGACCAAGCTGAATGGAGTTTGGAACGGGGTAGGTCTCCTCCTGCCTCATCCCTTTGTGAGGGACTTATTTCAGCCTAAGATGAGTTAAAGGACTTGTGCTGGTATGAGCTGGAATGAAGGACTTCAGCCAGCATAGCCCTGACTGAACCCAGCTTTAGCTGGCTCAACCAGAGATCCACCAATTTCAAACTCTACTGATCCTGGTGAATCCTGGGTTTGGGTTGCTCCCTAAGTAATGACTGTTTGTGGGTGAACCCAGGACACATATACAGCAATCAAGTGCAGACAGAGTCTGTGAAGAGCATGTATGTAGGAATGAATAGAGCTTTCCTTCCAAGTAAATACAGTGATGTTTACAAAGCATTTAAATGAAGCATCCATTCAGCATGATAAGGGAAGATCAGCCCCTGGTCCCAAATATAACATTTCCTGTTTACATCTCTGCATATCATTCTGGCATTGCCAAATTGATTTTCATCTCCCTTTTTGCTCCACTCCCCATGTGTGTCTGATCTTTTTACTTGGCTAGTGTCAGGTTTTGGCTTCCTCAGGCTCCTACCATGCCCCATTGCTGACCACCATAGACCCTGGACTCTTCTTTGCTGTTGCTGCCTATTGACTTGCCCTCTCTAAACCAGTGAGCACCAAAAGAAGGTGTATTAGGCTCACTTGCCTGCCTTGCCCCCGCTTAGTGAATAGTGCTGTTAACTGGGCAAAGTTTTGGCCACTAAAGCATCACCAAAACAGAGAAAATGCATCACCCAAAAAAGGACACAAGAAAGGGTATAGATTTGCATATGCTAATTTGATTGAAAGGTGTACCTTTATAAATAATGATTTAAATTGCAATGCAGTATGCCTTGCCCTAGTGGGGAAGACTGCAACCAAGTGACCTGTTTTCAGTCTTCTCTGTCGAGGTACTGCTAACTGTTGATGGGCAACTTCAAGGTCCCTCTGCTCCCATCTTACGGTCCTTTCTCTTCAGTGGGACTTAGACCAGACAGCCTTTCAAATAGATGGCTGTCTTCTGTAAAGTGGAACATATGGCTTCTCCAAGCAAACAGACAACAGCAAGGGCAATGTGGATGAGAGAACTCGCTGAGGACATCTTGGCCACAGTATTCCTTTTTAATTTGTAAGCCTGAGGAATTGCACTGTCACTCACCCATACCTCATTATTCTAACACCTTCCTTGGTCTATGCCCCATTCTCTGAAGCCAGCACAGTATTCACCTGTCTGTGCCAAGTAAACACTTACAGAGACCTCGCCGGATCTCACTAATTTGCAACAAGAGCTTACTACATGTGTGATTCCAAACTTGAGACAAGTCCACCATCAACGTCAAGAATTCAACACGCTGTCTTGGAGCAGAGCAGCAATGTGACATATTTTGTACATGTTATGCTCATGCTACATAATTATGTCTCTGGTGGCTAATCAAAGTGGGTTGTCAAAGTAACCTGTATATAAAATACAATATTTTTAGATATAATATATGTATATTTGGCATCAGGTATAAAAGGGAAGGGAAAGTACTCTTCAGCTCAATGTCTAAATCCTGAGCTTGTCTCTCAACGCAGCACGTCTCATCCCAGATGGATGAGATGCAAATGTAACATGTTGCAGAATGTCAAAAGACACCTGTACAGAAATAACAGAAATATGTTGTGGCCTAATCCCTTCTTGCCTCAGTGACTCACATTTGGAAAACAGCCACGATAATATCCCTCTCCTGTCTGCAAGACACATTTCTATTTCAGTCACAGTCTTTCTTTTCTCCTTAGTGCAGGTTCACGACCTTGTAGCCTGTGCATTTTCTAAGCAATGTACCATTTTAAATCCTTGACATTAAAAAAGTACTTATTTTATAAAGACTATGTGTATGTGCTTAGAAATCTAAAGTGCATGAACTAGTTATTCAATGTTGGGTTTATGGAGGAGGATAAGGTAGAAACAGGGGTGCACAGGTTCAGGGCAGGAGGAGGAATTCTGAGCTCATTTGCCCTCGTGGAAGCACATCTCATGGCAACAGTAAAAGCAATGGTAGTGGAACTCTCAGAAAGTCACCCTTACTGCAAAAGCTTTTCAAGGTATATGGTACTGCCAAAATGAGCATGGGTGTCAGTTTGTATGACCACCAGTAGCAAATCTTCATAGACTAGGCACACGTGGCTGATTTCTTAATCAAATGAGTTTCTTCCTGATCTACATAGAAGACAGTAGCAAATCGTGAGTTGGAGCAGAGACATGACCTCCTGGCAGGTGAGTCACTGCTGCTTACAAGGATAAGGAAGGGTGAGGGTGGTGCAGCACTCTGCGGGTGCTTTTGCACCATACCTCCCTGTTGCCTCTCCTCTCCCCCTCCTGGTAAGGAGCAGTGACTCACTTGCCAGATCAGACAAGTGCCTCCACCTCACACCACCATCTGCTATTGACAAAAGATTTATAAGCAGCCCGCTCATTATATGTGATGTAACAGTGGAATAGCTTTGACTGGCCAGCTGAAACAGGTGAGGGTAGCTGATGGGTCTCAAGCCCTTGAGAGTTAGGGACTTCTCCTGCATGTGAAGAAAGGCTCCAATAGAGGGAAGTGAGGGGCAGATGGAGATTGTCAACCTGGGAGCAAAATGGCCAAGATTGGCACTTAAATGGTAAACCATTAACTTTGGTTTTGCCATGCTGTGTGAATGTGGCCAGTGTCACTTGTCATGCTCATTAGTTTACCACTGCTTAAACCGATAGAGCCTATTCTCCATTTCTAAATGGATTCTGCTAACATGTGCATATGCATAACACATGTAAGATACGATTTTTGTACCCACTGCAGGTTGAAGCAGGAAAACCTAATTTTCAACACCATCTGAATGCAATTAGCTGGGGAAGATGACATGTTGGCTAATATTGGAGCATTTCCAGGTGGAGCCAAACAGAACCCTGCCACTTGAGAGACCCTCTGGGCTTCCCTTCCCCTGAATGCTTCCCCCGCTCTAGGCAACCAACATTCTACAACATCCTTCCCTCTCTATAAACATACCCAGCTGGCTTCTGGCACCGAACCACATCTTCCCTTTGAAGGAGTTCTCCATTCATCCCTCCTTCTCAGAGACAAAATCTGAAGTCTTTAATCAAACAAAAGTGTCATTGAAATCAGCTGGAGGTTTGCTCAGTCAAGCAGTGCATTACTTGCTAACGAAGTTCTGAAGTTCAGAAAAGATGACGCCTGCATTTGCTCAGCTCTGGTGCATCAGACTCACAGAGTTAGATTTGACTTTCTGATGGCTCATGCTTCTAGTGCTAGTGGCACTAGAAGAATAAAGGAAACTAATAAAGAAAGGAAAAACCTAAGCCCACAAATATGTTTTCAAATAGCTTTAGACAACCACAGTAGGATGCCCCTAGATCATGATTCCCAAGATGATGGAGAGGAGGATAGGGGAAGGCAGGTTTGCAGGCATTTGGAATCAGATGGAAATATGGATGTATGGACCTATGCCTTCACATGAATGTAGATATATGGCTGCTGTGATTTGCATTACCTCTACATTCTGAAATATACTCTGTTTAGGAATGCAAGAAACTCTCTTCCACTTTGTCAAACCATTGATCCATCTAGCTCTGTATAGTCTGTGATGACTGGTAGTGGCTCTTCAGGGTTCCAGACAGAAGTCTCTCCTAGATCTACCTGGAGATGTCAGGTATTAAATCTAGGACCTTCTGCGTGAAAAAGCAGGTGGCCTGCAACCAAGGTATGGCCTATCACATACAAATTGCGTATACTTGCAGTAGTTGTGTGTGACACACACACAGACAGAAATAATAGTTCTGCACAACCCCAGGTTGGTCATGATCTAGGAACATCCCATGGAGGGCACCAGCTGTATGAACTGGCCAATGCTTTCCTTGGCATTCTGAGAATTGCTACATTCCAAATTATGATCTCTCTTTCGCTCTGCAATATACATCTTAAAATAGGATTCAGTATGTTTAGCTCGTTCTGTTTGCTACATCCTGAATGTTGCCAGCATAGGGATAAGATTTGGGACACATTTTAGGACATATTTCAGTAGTCTGATATTTCAACTGTGTTTTGAAACACGGAGGACTATGATTCTCATTCTAGTGGAATCCACTTCTTTGTAACTGACAGGAGGGATCAATACATCCAGTCACTCAAATGCATAAGGTCTCTGAACAGCAAACCCTGTTTGGACATGTCTTCTTGTTGTTGCTATAGCAGGAAAAATGTGTTTACATCCATTGAATACATATCTATACACAGTCACAAAACCCAAAACATATTTGCTTTCATGAGACGGGGGTGGGGGATTACTACTGGGATAAATTTCCATTTCCATCTTCCCCATCACCTTCCCCTGGTCAAAACAGAGAAATAATTCACGTCCTTTTACTGGTGAGTGGGCTAGAAAGAAGTCAGAATATTTCAGAGAGTTTGAAAGACTCACCAGCCACTGATCATGCCTCACATTGCTTTTCTTTTTAAAATGCATAAAAAGAAAAGAGAAAACTCTACCCTCGTCCACCACATCTATAAGTACGGCAAGCCAACCCTCATATCCTGAAATCCTCAGAAATTTCTACTGGCCTATGCCATTCTTTGCCACATTTTCTTTTTGCCCTTTCCTCCCAGCGTATGGTCAGTGCTCAGTGAAATATCAGCCCGGCCTTTTGTTTTGATTTCCCACTAAATGCATATAATCAGAATATAAGTGTTGGAGAACATTTCAACTAAACAGCGCCAATTTAGAAAGATTTTATTCTGGAAGGCAGCCCGAATAACCCTCTCCTTGTTCCTGTGAAGTATTTTATTTTTTTCCTCATCTCCACTGCCTCCTTCTGGTGCATATCTCATCTCACTCTCTCTTTCCCCCTATTACCAGACAACTGCTGCCTGGTTAAACCCCAGAAAGTTCTCTAGCATACCGTAAAATGGATAATTTCCACGATAAAATGGTGGAAGTGGAATATAACTCAGGCATAATCCACTGCTTTACGGAAATGGGTTCCTTCTTTCTAAGACATAAATTCCCCAACAGATACCCCATTTAGGGTCAAACTACATATTCATAAGAAGCACATGGGTACCATTGATATGAATGTTGTCATGTCACATTCTCCTCCTACAGTGGAATGTGCCTTACCATATACTCAGTGTCTTTATATTATTATGGGTATTCCACACACACACACACACACACACACACACACACACACACAATACATCAGCATTAGCTAATAATATGAAATGGGGATGGGGAGGAATGAAAAGTGTACTGATGTCAGAATACAAATTTAATATCAAAGAACAAC